>NC_133545.1:15000000-20000000 GCF_048773025.1 Camelus bactrianus | reverse complement strand
TCTTGCTCTAATTCATACCATCGACCCAGTGCCAACTCTGAAGTTGAAGTGAAATCCTTAGAGGACTTCACCAAGAGTCATGGAGAAGTCAAGGCTATCATTACTCTCCACAGCTATTCCCAGCTCTTCCTGTTCCCCTGGGTGTATGCATGTGCCGAGTCACATAACTTTGATGAGTTGGAAAGTTTCTGAAACTTCATTTCAGCTCAGCCACAACGTCCATGGTGTGGACAAGTAAGTTTTATAAAGGAAGGTGTTGAGATGGGGTGTACTAGTGACTGGTTACAAAGATAAGTGAGACATAATATATTCAGCCACTGAGAAGACTGTGACACAGACAAAGGTTTGAAAGACTGGTCATGGACTTTACTAAATTAAATTTCCTTGGGAAATAGAATTCATGAGATTATTGTTGCCTTAATCTAGATAAGCAGGAACCTCATTTGACCATAAATTCTCAAGATGTGTTTTCCATTGCTTAGGAAATGACCACTTGGATTTGGACTTGAGGTTGTTGGATCTGTAGTCAGTTGCTCTATGCTAAGCAATGCTTCCTTCCAGCTCTTTGCCTCATACCTTCCTCGTGTCTTTGGCTCTGTGATCTATCATCATGCTGCACTGGAATATGTTGGGCGTGAAACACTCACTTCCCTAAGGTATCACTTGATACCCTCCATCATCTCTTCTGTTTCAGGAATGAGTCAACTGGTGGCAGCCTTAAATCAGATGGTGACATCTCAGGAGACAGCTTACAATTGAGCAAGAGCAATCCCCAGCTGAGGAGAATGTGCAAATATTTCCAATTTGGCTTTTAGGCTTGCTTTTGAAACCCATATGTTAGAGATAAGCCCTGAGATAGAACCTTTTGGTCAGTTTACTCTCAAGCAGATTGTTGTCAGCAGCTAGCAGAAATGGAATAAATTATTCCAATTCAGGTGTATCTTTCATCTCATTAGTTGGATTTTAGCTCCCATAAGGCAGTTTTCAGTGTTTTGATGGTGCATATTATCACTCAGAGTTGAATTAGGGGAAAAAGAATGTCAGGGCTGAATGTCAAAAGTACTTTTAGTAGATTTGGATATCCTTAAATTATCCAAACCTGGTGCTTAAATCTCTGCCAGATAGTCATCCAGCCTATAATTGGATAGCTCTCTACCTCCAAGGGAGCCCATTCCATTTTGGGGCAGATTTGATTGAGTTCTTTTTTTATAGAGAGCCCAAACCTTCTCCTTATTTACCAGCCCTGGTTTATTGTCTTGCTACAGAGAGCAAGTTTGTTTCCCTCTGAGAAGCAAATTTATTAATTATTTGAAGATTAGTAACCTACTTCTCCTAGATTTTTCCTTATTCCTGCTAAATACCTCCATCCCTTTAAGCACTCAGAATATGCTCCCAACTTCCCTCATTCTGGTTGCTGTTTTCCAAACATGCTTTGGTTTGTCTGTGTTCTTTAAGGGCAGCACCCAGAAGTGAATGTAAAACTTGTGTTGTGGGTTAACAAGCACAGAGCAGAGCGTGACCATAACTGCCCTCATCCCGACTGTGGACTTCTGCTCATACAGTTGAGGGTCACATTAGTTTTTGGCAGTGGTGTTGTGCTGTTGACTCATGCTGGGCTTATTGACAAGCGAAACCCCCAGGCTCTCTGAGGATTCTGCTGAGCCAGTTTTCCCCCATCTGGTAATTGTACAGTTGTTTTCCTGGACCCAAGTTCAAGACCTTACATTTATCCCTAGCAAGGACAGTAAAGCCTCAATCAGTCAAAATTGGAACCTTCAAATAATGGAAAATATTTTCCTGAGCTCTACTGCTTGGAAAAAGAGACAGTCATAGGGAAATAAGTCAATGTAGGGATCCAGTAAAAAAACAAAAACAAAATAAAAAACAAAAACAAATCCCCCAAAACCCCAACAACTTCCTGGGTACATCCTTGGGTCAGTACACATTCTCTTTAGCCCCTTACTCTCACCCAGTTTCCTTCTACAGGGAGAGCTGGTGGCAAAGTAATGACCTTCATGTATTTATTGCAAACACATGAATGATCAAATAAACAATGAGTGTCTTCATGTTGTATTTTCAGAGCCAGAAGAGGTGAATTTGTGCTTGCTTTTCAGTGAAAATGATTGAAACTAAAAAGGCTTTTACTTAGTTAACCAGAGAGTCCAGTTCATCAGACTGTCCCATTCTACATTCTGCCTTTGGGCTTCTGTTCTTCCAAGAGACAAGCATTATCTACCCACCTTTCATTGTTTCTCTCAGTAAAGAATGAAGTGGCCCAAGAGAATGCCCAGTCTCTGTCAAGCCTGCACGGCACCACGTACAAAATGGGACCTGTCTGTTTACTCATGTGTAAGTATCTAGTGTGTTTTCACAAATGACCCAGTAAGATAGCAGGCACCATGTGATTTTGGGTCAAAGCCTTTAAATGCCAAGATGTAAAATGGATTGGCCGTAGCAATGCATGGAACCCAGCTTTACCCAATTTTCCTCAGTAAGGCTAGATCTCTTCCATGAGATACTTCCAATGTGATACCTACAACAAAGAACTTCCTTACATATTTGAGTTATCTGCTCTCTACTCTGCTTATCTTGATCCTTACAGCTCACTCTCATTATGTAGAATCTCTTTGCCTGAAAATGGGCCTTTATTAAGTCTTGTTCCTAAGTCACCACTTTTATTAATTACCCAGTTTCTTGGCTAAGAGGGGCTCACACCCTAAGTAGACCCATGGACTGTGTGTAGGGACAGAATAGGTGTGACTCTTTAAGAGGACCCAGAGATTTCAGTGGATAGACTCTGTTGCAGCCACCTGCCCAGGAAGAGTTTGGGGAGACAAAGAGGAGGGCAAGTTAGGAATAATGGCAGTGTCAGGAATAAAGCTGGGGAGCCTGCAGTCAGACTTTCTGAGGCTCTTGTCTCCCAGAGTGAATCAGTGTAAAAACAAGAAACAGTTGCAATGGTATGAGAAATCCTAATGCACCTTCATGCATATTCTTAGTCCCCCAAAGGAATCCCCCTACTTCCTTATGGACAAAGCCAGAAACTCAGGACCCCACACTTGAATGCTCAGTTCGCTGATGCTCCCATGCCCATGGATCCTTTGGAAACAAATGCCTCTTATAGGCACCCACTGTGTTCAACACACTTTTATTGAGCATATACTATGTGCTAATCATTATGCCAAGTACTGGAGACATAATGAACCCATAGAGAACCCACTGTTTAATATGGGAGATGAATGGGAAGACAGACAAACTTTAGTATGATACGTGCAATAACAGGCTCATGGTACAAAAGTATTAGAAAGTTGGGGGGATTTGATTTCATCCAGGAAGAGGGCAGAATTTTGAAGGCAGGATTTTGAAGGCTAGAGAAAGGGAAGAGGAATGGAGCATTCTGACTCATTAACAGCACATGCAAAAGCACAGACATGTGAAACTGCATGAGGGGCTCTGTGAACTACAAGGAGGAATGAAAAGTGTTAAGAAGGGGAGTGGAGGGAGTTCACATTTTTATGTGCCGTATTAAAGAATTTAGGTTTTAACTGAAAGGATTCTGGAAGCTGTTGGAGAGTTCTCAGCAGGTCAGTGAGTGCACCGAGGCATGATGTTTTAGATAAAACACATTAGCAGCAGTGTGGAGGATGTGGTGAGGATGGACTAGAAGTAGGAACATTCCACAGGAAGTGTAGGGAGAGTTCAGGGGAGAGGTGATGGCCCATACTACAGCAGTGCCAGTGAGGATGGAAGGGAGACATTTAGGAGGCTTTTTGTCATTTATTAGGAGGGAGGAGTTTCTCATCGATGGTCCCTGAATGGTGCCATTAACTGAGGGAGGCATCCAGGAAGATGAAGGAGGGGTGGGCTTGAAAAGAGAATGACTTCAGCTCTGGACATATGGAAGTTGAGATAACTGTGGTGTTTTCAAGTGGAGATGTCCTGCAGGCTTTGGTCTACATGGCCCTGGGATTCTGCAGAGAGAGAGAGATTGAGATTGAGATTTAAGGGTAGTTGACATACAGAGGATGGTTGGAACAGGTGAGTAAGGAGATCATTTAGAGTGGGAAGAGCCCTGGGTGGAGAAGGGGAGCTGTTAGACAGCAGAAGGGGTTAGCAGTGAGGGAAGACACACAACAGGGATAGGCAGAGAGGTCGAGAACCTTGGATTTTAGAAACCTGGAAAGCAGCAATTGTTGGAAAGGAGGCAGTGGTTAACAATGACCAAAAGGCCACAAAAGGTCAGATATGACAAGGACAAAACATTTACCATCGGGTTTTTATCCCTAGCTTATGGTGACCTTAACCAGAGCAGTTTCAGAAGAGTGGTGAGGGTAACTGGAAGAGTACAAGGGATGAGGGAGAAGGGAGGCCGGGTGAGGAGCTTGGATGAGAAAGGAAGGAGAAGGAGGAATGGAGAGTTTTGTTTTTGAGCTGAGAGATTTGTTTATTGACTGTGGGAAAAGGACCAATAGAGGTAGAGAGGTGGAAGATACAGAAGAGAGAAATGACTGAGGCAGTGCCGTTCTAGAAAGGGGGGAGGAGGGGCAAGAACGGAACAAACAGAGGTGGCCAGATCAGGCTTGAACAAGAGAAGAGAGTCTGCAGACATGCTGGGGGCACCAACATAACTCTATTTAGAAGGGTGGTGGTGGGAATCTAGCAGAATGCACACTTGTTAGTCATGATTTTCTTAATGGGAGTCTTGGAGAGCAGAGGAGTAATCGTTTACTCACCACATCTAAAACACCTAATGGAAACCCCAAAACTACTGATTTGGTAATATTTCAGACCATGAAAGTTTCTTTTTCTTTGAGGTTATGGTTTTCACTCTCTCTCTCTTTCTTGCTATTACGATGCATTTGAAAACTTCATAGAAAAAACAATCTAGTAATAATCACACTTTATTGTCAGTTTCAACTTAATTAAACAGCAATATGTTTACAGCAATGTATTTATCTAGTTGTAGTCAATGTCTGTGTTCTATTTTGTGTCCAGCCTTTTTTGTTTAACATCATTTCCTGTATAGTTTTATGTATTTCCATTCTAGGTATTTGTTATTCCATGATATGGCTATATCTCAGTTACAGGGCCTTTGGATTATTTTGACTTTTTGCTAAATAGTGCTACTATGAACACATTGATATAGTCTCCTTTTTCTTTTAGATGATTCTCAAGTCAAAGGTAGTGAACAGCTTTGGAGCTCTTGCTACAAAATTTTTAGGCTATTTTCTGGGAAGATATGCTTACAATTGTCCAGACCTTTTTAACTGTGTTCCAAGTGAGATTGTCCTCCCTTTTGGTGGGAGGACCTCCAGGAGAAGGGCCCTCTGAGTGGTGGCAGTGGGAAGGAAGGCCATGATAGCCACTTGAGGCTGGGAAATACATGTTTTCTCTGGTTGGCCACCTCCGAATGGAGGCTAGAGTTCAGAATGTCAGCAGAATGGTATCACTTGCCCTCGAGACCCACACTCAGCCATTTTATTACAAGGAATCTAGTTCTCCACTTCTCTTGTCTGAGGTATTCACAAGTAAAGTAGACCTCGAAAGGCTGACATTTAGTATGTTTTTCTTGGTAAAGTCATAGATGTTCAAGATAGTTCTATTAAGCAAATGTCAGGTTAAGTATAGGGTTTGCTGTCTGATCTTTTGTAACCTGCCCTTTAATGGTCAGGCAGGTCGTGGCTGCATTTCTGTCCACAGCTGATCTGTTATCCTTAATCCTGGCCTCATTCCAGCTTAGACAAGCACTGCAAAGAACAAGGACTTTTTGCTTCCTGCCCTGGATTGGTATGCAGCTCTGGGCTAAATATTTGCTTCACTCCTCAAGAGGTAACTGAACTGTGGTGGATGAGACATTTCTGGGAAGTTTCTTATTTAGTAGGGGCTATGAGGAGCTGCACCACAACAGGTGTTTGGTCCAAGAAAAATTGTTACGTGAGTTCTTTCTCAGAGAGGTGTGGGGGGAAAAACACAGACCTTGGGTGAGAAGTCTGGGTTTGAGTTACAGCTCTGTCACTTTGGAACCAAGTAACCTTGGGTAGGTTACTCATCTTCCCTTGGTTTCTTCACTTGTGAAATGGATTGTTGAGAGGCTCTAAAGATAGAATGTAGAGTAAAAGAGCTTTTCTAACTCTAAGGCACTATATATATGTTTCTCATTAGTTTCCTGGTGAGCTACTCTCCTCCAGATACCTCTGATCCTTAATGTGGCCCAACTTTTTTAGTCATTTATTCATAATGATGATTATAATCATAACCGACATTTACTGAATGCTTACTCTACAGACATTAGAGTAATGTCCAGCTCCTTCACTTAGTCTCTCAGTTTCCTTATCTGTAAAATAAGAATAATACTGGAATCTATCTCATGACCCAGGTGGGGATTAAATGATCCAATTTTAGCATAATGTCTAACATTTAACAGAAGCACTCAACAAGGGACAGAATCATAAACATTATATTATCCCATTTAATTCTCACTGACCTGTGAAATAAGTAATATTATTATCCCTATTTGATGGAAGAAGCATTTGGGACTCAGGTAAATGACTGCCTTAGGACACTAATGATTTGCAGAATCAGGATTCAATCTGAAGCCAGTATTTGGTTCACTGTCGACCTCTTAGTGGGATCCTCTGTGTCGTGTAGCCACACCAGAGGTATAGGTTAGTAATTTTGGTACCCAGGAAGATTCAGTTCAAGTCAGAAACCATTTGGTTTACCAGGTGCTACCAGTGCTACTGTGGGTGAAAGCAAAGACACAGACACAAGAATTCTTATTGTTAATTCCCAGTATTAACCATTAGTCCTACTTTTCCCTGGTACAACCTGCCTGGTCTTCCCCTTTGCTCAGCCCCATTATTTGGGACTAGGTGACTTCCTCCATCTCTGCCCCATCCATCTCGTCCATTTGGCCTCTACCTGCCCTCCCTGGGAGCGGCCTCAGAGCTGGTCCATTGCTCAGCTCTTCTGAGTCATGATTGCCACAAGTCCTTTAGGCTAATACTACATTCTTTTATCATCTGTCATGTCAGTGGCCACACATTACACAGGTGCACATTACTCTGTTTAAGCCATTATGTATAGGTGCTGGGCATGTTATTCGATATAAGAACAAAGCCTGCTCCACGCTTTGTTAAAAGTCCCCTGAGAGTAGGGACAAACTCTCTTCTATTTGTAATCCCTCCTCTCCCACTAGAGAAAACAGTGTCTATACCTAGCACTCAACTAAAGAAGGAAGTGGTGTGGCCTCCCTAAGGTGTAGAAGATGCCAATTAGGAGAGCAGACAGGATTCCAAATGGGTGGGCGAAGCCAGAGGCTCCTAAGAACACCAAGGGAAAGCTAAATATAGTCTCTATTTGAATAACACCTTTTGCTTTTCAAATTAATCTTGTAGTTTTTCATAAGCATGGCCCTCTACCAAGCTATCCCTGTGCTCAAGGTCCATGCAAATAGGGGCCTGACTTATTTTTGATAATGGTGGAACTTAATAGAGGTTACATAGCTATGAGAGGCCAGTAGGAATAGCATAACCGGATTTTATCTTCATTTGCCCTTCAGACCAAGGCAGTGGAGGAAGCATTGACTGGTTCAATGACTCTGGCATCAAATACTCATTTGTCTTTGCACTGAGAGATACAGGTCTATATGGCTTCCTCCTGCTGGCCAATCAGACCTTGCCCACAGCAAAAGGGACCTGGCTAGGCTTGAAGACAATCAAGCATATTCAAGACCATCCCTACTAGGGCTCTGGAAAATAAATACCATTAAAAGCTCTTTGGTTTGAAGCAAAGTTGGATTGGCCTCATTCCTTTTTCTAATCCTAATCTAGGAGCATTATTTCTTTGATTTATGTTGCCCTAAAACACAGTAGATCACTGAGCTGTACCCCTTTATCTTTTTCTTTTTTTTAAATCCCATTCTGAGCAAAATGCTCCCAACATCCTTTAAAAATAAAAAAAAAATCGTGGTAAAATACACATATCATGAAGTTTACATTTTAACCATTTTGAGTGTACATTCACAGTGTTGTGCAATCATTTCCAGTATCCATCTCTAGAAATTTTCCATCATCCCAAACTGAACTCTGTACCCATTAAGCAATAACTCCCTGTTCTCCCTCTCTCCAGCCCCTGGTAATCTCTGTTCTACTTTTGTCTCTATGAATTTGCCTATTCTAAGTATCTCGTGTAAATGGAATCATTCAGTATTTGTCCTTTTGTGACTGGCTTATTTCACTTAGCATAATGTTTTCAAGATTCACCCGTATTGTGGCATGTGTCAGCTCCTTCATCTTAATAGAGTAGCATTTGAGAGCTAGAAAGGGACTTTTGAGTTTATTTATTCAGTAAATACTAATTAAGCAATTTCATTATGCCAAGCATCATGCTAGGTGCTGTATCCTCTGGTTCCATTGCTGTCTTTTGCTTTTCCATTTCTGGTATGCTGCATTATAAGAGCTAGTGGAGAGCCAGACCAATGACACTCCTTCCTCCTTGTTGCCCCAAGTCTGGGTCTCAGATTCCATATAGTTTATCTTTAGATACTCATTTCCATTAGGGATTTAGATTTTCTTCATGTTGATGGCTTTCCCTGGGAGAAAAGGGTGTTGGGTGAATTTCAACTTGCCTAGAATTCTGGGTACTTGATTCTTTAGTTCACATTTCTTGTAGATTCAGGTCTCAGCTTCTCTTGTTACTAATTTCAAAGCTGAAATCTATCTTATTGAAGTAGAGTCCATCCTTTGTGATGGACCAGAGTGGGCCTAGGAGTTCAGTTTGTATTGGAAGGACAAAAGAGCCCTCATGGAGGCCCCCAGCTCCACAACTCCTGACAAAGACTCTTCTTGACCAAACTTTAGGCAGGCTTCTCTGAGCCCTCTTTTCTACTAAGTCTTGTCCTTAGGCCCTAAGTTAGTCTTAGCAAAAGAATCCTACTGAGTCATCCCCCAATCCTTGATCTGATCAAGTTTTTCATCTTCCACCATTAATGTCTAAGTCCTTGGTCTGCCTTTATTTAGCAAGAATCCTGTTAGGCCAGTTAAACAAGAATCCCAACTACCCTTGAAGACCCCTTGTAGCAATTTTCAATCCACCAACTTCCTTGCTCTGCTGACTTTACTATATTCCAAGTTGAACATAATTATTCTCTCCTATTGTATGACTTCTATTGCAATAATCTTGGTTGTATCCACTCTCCTTGAGCAAGTGCAGAAAGAATACAGATTGTGAGGACAGGGAGGTGCGGGAGAGTTGCAGGAGGTGGGGGAGAGTTGCAGGATTTGGGGTTCCTGGGACAGACTGAAATGCCCCAGATTCCCTGAAGAAGTCATGGAGGTCATGAGTGTCTTCCAGTTGTTCTGCTGTGACTTGGTGGGAAGGACACCAGACTCAGAGTCTAGGAAATATAAGAAAGTCTCATTTTTTTTGTGTATATATATTTTATTGACGTATAGTCAGTTTACAATTTTGTGTCAATTTCTGCTGTACAGCATAATGCTTTAGTCATATGTGAACATAGATATATTCATTTTCATATTCTTTTTCACCATAAGTTTCTACAAGATATTGAATATAATTCCCTCTGCTATACAGTATAAACTTGTTGTTTATCTATTTTATATATATTAGTTGGTATCTGCAAATCTCGAACTCCTAATTTGTCCCTACTCATCACCTTCCTCCCCTGGTAACCATAAGTTTGTTTTCTATGTTTGTGAATCTGTTTCTGTTTTGTAAATAAGTTCTTCTTTTTTTTAGATTCCACGTATCATATGATATCATATGGTATGGTACTTTTCTTTCTCAAGAAAGTCTTTTTATTAATAATTCCATTAAGCCTTACTTTTAGCTCAGATTCCAAGGCAAACTGATAATTTATTCAGACTAACACATCCCTCCTATACAACTTACCTCATATATTTCTACTTTTTTTTAGTGGAGTTATAAGAATTAGGTGCCAGATTCCTAACAGAAGCCACAAACTCTCATCATTATGATCTGCTCTGGTGAACTTCTCTGACAGAATTTGTCAACTGTGTGATGTGTGTGGCCTTGGAGTTGGCTTGGGGTTTCTTTGAATCTGTTTTTCTTCCTCCCTTCCTTCCTTCCTCCCTTTTCCCCTTCCTTCATTCCTTCCTTCCTTCCTTCCTTCCTCCCTTTTCCCCTTCCTTCATTCCTTCCTTCCTTCTTTCCTCCCTTCCTTCCTTCCTTCTTTCCTACCTTCCTACCTTCCTTCCTCTCTCTCTTTCTTTCTTTCTCTCCCTCTCTCTCTTTCTTTCTTTCTCTCCCTCTCTCTCTTTCTTCCTCTCTCTTTTCCTTCCTTTCTCTCTTTCTTCCTCTCTCTCTTCCTTCCTCTCTCCCTTCCTCTCTCTCTTTCTTTCTTTCTTCCTTCCTTTCTTCCTTTCTTCCTTTCTTCCTTTCCTTTCTTTTTCTTTTCTTTCTCTTTCCTCTCTCTCTCTCTAGAAGTAACTTCATCTTAGATTTACAGTCTGGCCTCCCTAGCTGTATAAATTCTATCCAGCACTATGGGACTTTACTATTTACTCAAAAAAAAAAAAAACTGTTTAAATACCAAGTACAGAGCAATATGGCACCCTTAGCACAGACTTTTCCAGCTTGAGGAGCAAATTTCTGACCATGTAAATCAAGAGGCATGGCCTTTATCACCCAAAAGGAATGGAAGAGGCATTGGTAGGGGCCCACCTGATGTACTGTCAGAGTTGCAAGGGTGCTTGGGAATCACATTAACATTTTTGAGGACATGAGTCTGCCTCGGGCTTCTTATAAATACAGCTTGACTCAGCCACTGTGTGACTGAAACCCTTGGGACATGAAGTGGATACTGTTCTTTGGGGCCCTTATTGGGTCTGGCATCTGTGGCCGAGAAAAGTGTTTTGGGTAAGTTCTTTTTGGACTTGGTATTATTTTTACTTGGTTAGTTCAGAGAGATGGGAACAAAATGGATTTGGAAATGAATGGCTGATTATACCTCAAGCAGAATGGCATTAGGATAGAAGACCTCGTCTCCTGTCCCAGCTCTGCCTCTTTGTCATCTTGGACCAGTTCTCTCTCAGGCTCAGTTTTATCTGAGATATCAGGACTAAGTAGTCTCCACAGTCCCTCCCCAGCTCCCTAATCTCCTGCCAATTCTTTTCCTTCCTCGTTCTTATTTGTAAGGTCAGTTCGAGACATCTCCTGCTTTCTTACTCCTATATTATGAATTACTAAGAATTACCAGAAATTGTTTCTAATTTCTGCCACACTTAAGGGAAAGCCTGGGTCATAGGCTATTTGGCTTTACCTCTCTGTTAATGGTGAAGGTTTAGTGGAGCGGAGCTTCTTGTCAGCATCTGGCACATGGAGATTTGATAGTCTTTTCTAGCCACGGCTATGAAAATTGACATGCATGGATACACCTATACACATGCTTCACACAGAATGCTTTGGGGTTTGCAAAGGAGAGGACATTTGGAGGTGGGAGAGCTGAAAGTATGCCATGCTACTCTGCTAAAAGGTTGAATTCTAGTAACTCATTACTGCATAATGCTTTGCCATTTGCAAAGAGCTTTTATGTACATTATCTTTTGGATCACACAACAACTCTGCCAGGCAGGGGTGTTATTTTCCTCAATTTAAACATGAAAAAACTCAGCCTTAGAAAGGCTAAGGAATCTGCCCAAGGCCACTTAGCTGATAAGCAGGGGAATTGAAGCTCTAATGTAAAACCCATACACTTTTGCTGTAAAACATGTTAATCTCCAGGTAGAGTCCTATATCTCATTGATCTATCTATATCTGTTAGTTTACTCTCCATTATACTATCTGGCTAAAGGGACTTTGGGATTGTTTATTGAGATAATTACTTATATGTGATTGAGTAATTTTTATGGTGATGACTTCTGTTCACACCTGGTCTCTGCTGCCAAATATCTCAGAGGACTTAGGCATAGCAGGTGGTCAGGGAAGGAGAATTTTCCACAGGCAACTTAGCAGTAGTTGTGTAATAACTACACTTGCTGCTGTGTGGGCTGATGCATGGAGCTGTCCGGTTCCCACTGTGGCTATTTACGTGGCTGAAAAATCTTTATTTCTCAAGATATAGACTTCTCTTATAATGTGGCTGACACCTGGGTTGAGACAGCTGGGCTGGACTCTGGAGTGCTCACCGTAGGAGCTTGCACAGAAAGCGCTATATACCTGACCTAATTATAGATGGTTTTAACCAATTGTGTCATCCCTACCCCCACACCTGTTCTCACCTCATAATAGGGAGCCCAGCAAAGGTGGTGGAATTCCTCCCGAGGTCCATAGTCATGTCCTTGACACCCAGCTTGGTGAACATTTACAGCAAGGGGAAGCTGGCCTTTGAGCATTCAAGTGGTTGGGAAGCCAGGATGCAGGTCGGCCTGGAGAGTGGGTACAGTGCTGACTGAGATGATGATGGTGGTTTCTCCTCCCCACCCCCATTCCTACTCACCTACCTCCCCAGCCTCTCTCACTAGGCTGATGTCATCTGTCCCAGTCTTTACTCATCTTAAGGATGGGATGGTGGCCAGGATGCCTAAAGGTGCAGGGCAAGCAGAGAACAAGAAGTAGTTGCAGAACTGGTTGTAGCATCAGCAGCAACCAGTAGGCATTTAAGAGTTCTGTGACATCATCTTTTGTGGTACTTCTAAACCTGGCTGGGATGCAGGTGAGAAAGGTACAAAGAACAGGCACTTGGATGCCCGCATGGCAAAAGGGGGTGGGATAGGAGCTCAGCAACAAGATGACTATTGACTGTCTAGAACATGGGATGAACGTGAGAGTGAGTGAGAGCAGATCACCAGCCATTGTGTTGGGAAGCAGCTGGCCAGCCCTGGGTATTGGAGAGGACCAGAGTTAAGAAGAGCTGTAGGAACACCTACTTGTGTGGACTAGGAGGGGTGACATGGAAACCTACAAACCCTAGCATATCCTTCTTCCCAGGCCAATCTTCCATCTTCAGAAAGAGCTTAAATGAAGGTCTTTGAATGGATTTCCATATGGTAGAGATAGGTTGTGTTCAGTCACTCACTCTTTGGAGGGCATTTTCCAAATAGAGACAAGGACAATGAGGGCAAGAGAAAGGCTGCCCTTCTCCCTGCACCTGTGTATGTTCTCTCTTCTAGGTATTGATGGACTTACACTCATGAGAATAATGTTAGATCCCCCTCCTCCCACCCCCCAACTACTTTTAGCTTTATCTGAAAACTGACTCTAACTTTGCCAACTCTGGTTGGAGAAAACCTCATGGGTGATGAAAGTTGGTCCTAAAGCCTGGGTGGGAGATTGGCTAGGCAGGTAAGGAAAAGGGCTGGACATCCAGGTAGTGGGAACAGCATGTGCAAAGGCAAAGAAGGGCAAAGTCCATGGTGAATTTTGGGTTTGAGGCTGGAACCAAGAGTGTATAGGAGGGAGAGGTGAAGGAGAGACAGATGGGGTAAGACTCCATTCTGCAGCAGCCCTTCCACCTTACCTCTCTGCACACTACAGATGTGTCTTTATCCTTTGGAGCTGGGCTAAATTAGGGCATAATGAAATGGGCTGTGGGTTTAATCATTGTCAGGGCCAGTTAGACTCACTGTGTTCTGTTGTCATGGACTGTACCCAGGAGTATGAAAGTTCTGTTGTGAAGTTACCACTTTGGGAGAATTAAAACACATTCTGTGGGTGAATGTGTAATGTGGTTTTCATACTCTTAAGAGCTCCTTATTCTTATGTTCCTCTTTGTTTCTCTTCCTGTTCCTGCTACCTCCTCTTTTCCTTTGTGATTACTCTAGTCAGTGCTGTATTTTACAGATACCTCATTTTTCAACAGAAATGTCAGTGCACAGGCACTTTCTAAAACACTCATTTTTAAAAATATACCCCTTTTTCTGGAGTATTGAGGGCAGGTTGTGACAGAGCTTGAGTCCTCCTAGTGGGTCCTGGTAGTCAGCCAAGGGGAAGGATTTCCCTTCTGTTCTAAACCAGTTCCTTTTTTGTAAGGCTGCTTGCCTGTATCAGGGAAATTGTGGTTTGACTCCCTGTCTCCCTACTGTCCAACTCTTAGCAAACCTGTTGGATCTAGACTGAGACCTGCCCAGCCAGTGACTTCTCCCCTGTGGCCTCAGCAGCTCCCATGGAATGCAGTTAGATGCTCACCTCCTAGGACCCTCGGAGACCAGATTAGTTGGAAGAAAGTGAAGCTTTGGTACTGGCATTTCCTCCAGACCTGCCACCTGTAACAGAAGCAGCTCTAGAGTGGACCTTGCCTCCTTGGGGCTGGGCTAAACCCCTTGAGATCCTTTGAAGCTCCCAGAACAAAGTTAAACCCCGAGAGTCCAGATTGAGCTGGTTTTCTGATGAGGAGATGCTGATCTGCCATGTGAGGCTGCACGTTTAGCTCCCTGTGACAGAACCATTTTCTCCGTCAACAGGTCCTTCAGCCCACAGCCCTCTCCAGCAGCTCTTCCCGCATTCATTTGTGTCAAAGGGATGACGCATGTGACAGCGTCGAGTGCGGATTCATTTGGGCCGTCACCTAGCAACGGCCTAATGGCTCCCCTGGCTTTCTGAGCCGGCTGAGAGCACAAAGGCAGCTTTTCAGGCTCGGCCTTCTCCCACCCACACACAGGACGTTGGGGGCCTCTACCCCTGCTGCTGCTGCTGCAGGAGTTAAATGGTGTATAGGAAACAAGTGCAGGAGGAACAGTACAGGGGGGCTCGGGACTGGCCGGCTCCCTTCTAGGCCCTATCAGGTCCCCCTTGAGGGGATGAATCCCAAGTTCAGCCCCAGCACCATGCATTGGTATAAGGTTCTGGAACTGGAAGTGGAAGGGGTTGAGAGAACACCCAGCCTCTCCCCTCTTTGCCAAGAGGAAAAATGGCTAACCCTCCAAGGATGGAAGGTCTGTTCTCTTTTCTAGCTCTTTCCAGCATGGACATTCAGCCAGAGTTTCAGTCCTAGACCCTGACAGTGAAGAAGTGCTTCTTTATGCCTTGAGTTAGCTTTGCGTGTAACTCAGGAACATTCCTTTCTGCAAAATATATATGTTTTTCATTATAAAGTAATATGACCACATTACAGAAAACAGATACAAAGGGAAAAAAGTAAGTCATCCATAATCCCATGACCCGAACATAAGCACTGTCAGCATTTGCTGTATTTCCGTTGTCTGTTTTTCTTCCAATGCATCTGCTTTTTCCATACTTGCAATCATGGCATACATACAATTTTGTGTCCTGCTCTTTCACTTAATATTTCCCTTAAAGTTATACCATAAGCACTTTTTCATATTTGCCACGTAGTCTTATTTTTAATGGCTATACATTATAACCAAAGACTAGACCATTTCCTCTTATTTGGCCCAGTTATGTCTGGGATAGTAGGCCTGGGGTTTATTTGCCAGCTGAAAGCTCACCATTATCTTTTGCTGTTTTTTTTTTTCCTCCAGGGACCAAGTTTTCAGGATTAACGTCAGAAATGGAGATGAGATCAGCAAAATAAGTCAGCTAGTGAATTCAGACAACTTCAAGGTACCTAGTTCTCCTTAGTCCTCTTGGGTATCAATTAACTTTGGTGAGAGAAGACTCTTGCAGAACTGGCATTGTTATTCCTGAAGAGTTTCTGTGTATGATTCTGTATTAGTCAACATGCCTTTACACTGCTGAGAGGGTTGGTCCTGGAGAGTGCTGTAGATCCTGGCAGTGCTGCGAGGGAGATGGGAGGCCTCAGCAGTGGGCACCATCTTTCCATCTTTCTATCCATTGACTGTTACTTTTTGGGTTTGGCCAAGTGTTGCCTGCTGGGCAGGCCTGACCAGATATTATTGTGAAGTGGCTGAAGTTTGTCCTTGGGCAGAAACCAGCCCCTCAGGGATCACCCAGGCTTTTTTCAGTTGTCCTAGAAGAATGAATTCATTGTGCCTTTTACCTGAACTGTCCTTTAACCTGGTTTTATTTCTCTTCTCTTCAGCTCAGCTTCTGGAAATCTCCCTCTACTTTTGGTCATCCTGTGGATATCCTCGTCCCTTCTGTCAGTCTTCAGCCAGTCAGAGCCTTCCTGAAGTCCCAGCTCTTAGAGTACTCAGTGACTATTGAAGACCTGCAGGTGGGTAGGCCCAGGTTCCTCACTGGTCTTGCATGGGACCAAGCAGCCAGAGTGGACCTTAGATGTTTTCAAGTTTTGGTCTTACCCTTCTCCATTTAACAGATGAAGACATGGAGGTATATGGAGGTAAAGTGTAGCAGTTTGTTCGAGGAACATGTTGTACTAGAAAGTGCATATGTAGGTTGATCCAGACAGATCTGGATCCAAATCCTGATTTTGCTAACTGCTAGCTGTGTGACTTTGGATCATCTTTTAACCTCTTGAGACTCTCTTTCTTCATCAGTAAAATGGTAATAGTTGTTTTTACTTCATATGATTTATTGAGAAGATTAAGTGATTAAATTTACATAAAATATCTAGCAGTGCCTGGTATGTTATAGGTACCCCACAAGTATCTCTCTCTCTTTTCTTATTTGAAGTCAGGAGGGGATAAGAGAACGTGTGGTGGTTGGAAGCGGGTGGGGTGCCAGTGGGGAGGTACTGAAGACCAATCATAAAAAGCATCCTTGGAGAAAGGGGGAATGTCACCAACAGCTCCCAGCAGAGGGAACATCATTTCCCATGCCAGACTCCAGCCTCAAAACCTATATCTGAACAGCAGGACAGTGTCTGGCTCATGTTCTCTCCTTCACCGAGGTGGGTTATGGACTAATTGGTGATTTGGCCTGGGAGTTTCCTGATGGCGTGAGCAGCTGTGAGCTTATTAATCATCCTCACATGTCACAGACATCTGCCAGGAACCTTCAAAGTATGAGTGGTTATAAGAATTTCTTTGTTTCTGAATGGTTTCCCAAGCTGTGTATTTCAGAGGCACTGGATACCAGATGCAGACTGATGTCTAGAGAATTTGTAGTAAAAGAATAACCAAATAGCACATATGTTGCTTCCAGTGAGTAAGTGGGTCTTGAATGGGGTGATGTACATTGGGCTCTAAGAAGAAAGATTTTATAGATTTGTGGAAGAAATCTGACCCCCTTTTATACCTTGACATTTGTGCTTCTTGATATGTGTGCCAAGGGTGCTGCCATCTTGGCCAGCCCATGTCCCAAAATGTGGTGGGAATAGCAGATCACTTCATAATGTTGCCGTGTTTGTTTTAGGCCCTTTTAGATAATGAAGAGAAAGAAAGGCAACACAATGAAGGTCAAGAACGGAGCAGTAATAACTTCAACTATGGGGCCTACCATTCTCTGGAAGCTGTAAGTATTATAGAGCAGGTTAAGATCAAAGTCATTGGCCTCTTGGGTTTTGTAACCCCTATCCTTACTTCCAGGAGGTGTTAGTCCTTAGCATAGTACCCCTACAGTGAGGGGCTAAAATGTGTATACTTCAGTTCTTTTCTAATTCTTGGGTTGTTTATCTCCCACCAGCACTTAAGAGCATAGTGAAACACAAACCGAACATTTTCTCCCACGTGCATCCCTCTTTTCTTAAGCAACCCCTCAAAGAAAACCATGAAATAATTATAATCATTTACAGTCCTTGTAATTCAACCTTCTTGTACCCCACCATAATCCCTGTATTTTATTAACCCAGATTAAAATGTTACTTATTTCAGGCAACTAGTCAAGTTTAACCAAATATTTCCACTCATTTATCATTACTACTTATATACTTATTCCATAATGCATTTTGGTGCTGTGTTTAGTTAGAAATCACTTACATAGATGACTGACTTTCAAGGTAAGCCAACCCTTCAAATGAAAAACTTGGAGCAGAATAATTTAATATGGAATTGGAATTTGAGGCACCTGGAATGGAACTGCATCACGTACTACATGGTCTTATATCCCTCAATGTCTTCATCCTTAGTCTGGAAACTCTACTAGCTCAGGAACACACCCCAAATCTAAATTGGTATTCTCCTTCCTATAGCTGACTACATGCTCTTCTTTATATTCAAAGATAGAGTTCCTGGCATACTTTTCATGAGGCATATACTTTGAATTATTTTTCTTCTAGATGAGGGATTTTTTCAGAGCTTGACCAGCTATTTCCACTTATTTCCCAGGATTGTCAGTAACTTTGTTTATTGTGTACACTTCCAACCGCATTGCCCCTTGATCCCGCTTGTGACCGATGACATACATCTGCAAACCAGCTGGATGAAGTTAGGAGTTCAGTCCAGGGCCATGGACGAAAGCAGAGCTCAGGGCCCACACAGGGATCGACCCATGACATTAGCCTCATTATCATTGGGGTGCTCCCTAGCTGAGGCAACTAGTTGCAAATGTCACCCAACACTCTGGAAACTCCATCCCCTCCCCTGCCTGCTGTGGGAGTCTCACTTTCTCATCCACTCACTTTTGTTCTCTGGCTTTAGGTGCCATTGTCGTTTGGCTTATGGCCATTTTTCATTCCCTGCCTTTTGCTGTGGATTGGTGCACCATCTCCCTCCTGACTTGATCATACTCAGTTCTTTCTAAAAACAGCTTTTAAGAGCTCATCTCATACAACCACTTAGGCCTTCTTAGACCTCTAGAGGGAATTTCATGTTTGTTTCTGCCAGGGTTTCTGGTTTCAGATCCTTTGTGTGTGTTGTTGTGGTTGCCATTATTTTTGTTAGTTTCGTGGGTGAGATTCCCCCTGATGTTGGCAGTGTAAATTTGGACCCCCGTCTGGACACAGCTTGGTGTTTTAAATTTTCTTGGGTGACTCTCTTTCCTCTCTTGGTTCAGGGCGAGCATCTGGCTTTTGCTCGACTTTCTAGGTACAGTGGGTAGTTTCCAGGCTCTTTTCATGGCCAGAATGACCAGTGCCCAGCTCTCAGTTTCTAGCTCCTGGCCCTACTACACTGGATCCAAAGCCCTCTACTCCAGTTCCTGGTTGCTGTAAACCCTCAGCACCTAAGACAGATATCTGGTGCTGGGACTTCATCTTCTGCCCTTGCCTCTGCTAGCTGGTTCCCTCTTCATTTCTGGCACTCACAGTTTTTCCTTTTTTGGCTTTTAAATTTGGCTAGGAATCATTTTCATTGTGTTTTATCTGGCTTGCCTATATATTTGGGAGTTAGTTTTTGCTTCTACTTAATCTGCCATGTTGGCTGCAAGTCTGATGAACCCTTTAAGCTTGATTTTAATCTATATTGATTGTACATTTTCCTTCTCTGTAAAGCTCCTTCTTTCAATTTTAAGCTCTAAATATAAATTTGTTTATTTCTTTTTTTTTTTTGACCTTCAACTAAGTTGAACAACTAAGATGGATGAACTCTATTTAAATCTTTTTTTTTTTCACTGAAAGCAAATGGAAGCATTCATAGTCATGATTTATACAGCTCTTCACTTGCTCTCTCAAAGCCTTTAGAGGGATCATCTCCAAAGTGGGGTACCCTTATGGCAGGATGTAAGCAAGATAGTCCACTGGGATGGAGGAAGAAACTATTGCAACATCTATTTATATTTATACATATATTTGTATTTATTATTAATGTAACCATTTTTGTTTCTATTTTTTATTTTATAATGTACATAATATAATTGTGTGGTATTATATATATTCATAGTGTATGCTGATTTTTTTTTTTTTTTTTTACTGATGGAGAAAGTGATCAAAAAAGATCACTGGAGAGCAATGCTTTCAAGAACCTTGGCTAAATGGGCCCTTGCTGATTATCCAGCCTGTGGTGCAAAGGGCCACATTGTTGGAGCACTATCTGTACAAGTCTCTCTACTCTAGTTTAATGGACTATAATTTTGTGGACAAAATGTGTTTTTATCTAGAAAACTGTAATGGATTCTTTAGGCAGTTCCTTAAAAATAAGCATTCCATTCTGATAATATTGTCAACCTCAAGGTTAGAGGACTGGAAGAAATCATGAAAATCAATAAGACAAAGTTCACAGATACCCACCCAGAGCTGAGCAAATTTTTAAAACGCTCCTGTGTTTACTTTTTCACGCTTCAGATTTACCATGAGATGGACAGCATTGCCCAAGATTTTTCTGGCTTGGTGAGCAGGGTGAAAATTGGGCATTCATTTGAAAACCGGTCGATGTATATACTGAAGGTGAGACCCCCATGCAATTTGAAGGGACTGACTGGTCTCAGGCTCCTGGCTCCTGTGTCCAGGACTCAGCTCTCACACCTCTGAAAGAAGCAGCTTTTTAGGACCTCTTTGACTTAGGGGAGGAGTGTGGTGGGGAGGTGTCTACCCGGGTTCGAGTGTGGTCTAACAGAGGGTCCCCTGCTTCTGCTGATTTGTGGGGAGTTAGAAGGAGCACATCCCATTCCAAGTTTTGACTGAAAGGCAGGATCAAGAAGAGGGGAGAGGCAGTTAGTGTTCCAGAAAGCTCTCAAGTGGCTGTAGTCTTTTGCCTCCATTCCCATCTTCTGTTAATAGTAAGACAAATTGGAATGGGCAAATTCTATTCTGCATTTTAGGGGTACTTATTGGAAAAGCAATCTAGGAAGCTAATTTTAAGGTTGATGTAATTTTAAGCCCGGTCTATGATCCTTGGCTGCACAAAGCCTAATTTCCAGATATTTCTAACAGATTTCAGGTCTGTATTGGCAAAAGAGGTAGAGAATTTATGGCAGTGACATAAATTACATAAATAATCCAGCCAAATGAATAAAAAGGAATTTGGAGATACGAACCATGGAACAACTGATGGTGCCTAGAATTTGTCAAACCCTTAGCTCCACACAAGCCCTGAAGAACACAGTTTTATACCAATGGTAAAATTACCAGTGGGAGAAGATGTTCCATTGAGCTGGTTGCTGTATAGTAATCTACATAAATTTAGATTATTTACCAGCTGATGGAGACCCTGGCTTCATTAACACGAAGCTCTGACCCAAGGAGCCCCCACACTGAATGGCAGCGGCCAGAATTCATTCCGTGCTGTTTACAAAGAGCTATAGTGAACCCCTCTCTTCCTCACTTTAAAATGGATTTCATTTATTGCATCAGCTAGAACGGGCTGGTTCATGCACTTTTGTCTCTCTGTTGGGATACCATTTGAGGTCTTTCAAGAGACATAATATTATCTCTAATCACACTGGCATTATAATTCACAATAGCAATTGTTTCCCCTTCCCATTTGCTTCTAACCCTGGAGCGGCTCAAGCTACCCAGAGCTGTGGCTGGGCCCACCAGCCAACCAATTAAGCTTGGAGAAGCCTGGTAAATAGATGGTGCCCTCAGGAACATTTAGTCTCTGAATGATCTTCAATGGATTAAATGAATAGGAACGAGCTGGGCAGAGGAGAGGTGAGCGGAGATGCTGGTGGGCAGGAGGGTCATTTTCTGGCCTCTTTTTCCTTCCACAGTTCAGTACTGGGAGAGGCAGTCAGCGGCCGGCCATTTGGCTGAACGCAGGCATCCATTCCCGGGAGTGGATCTCACAGGCCACGGCAATCTGGACTGCGAGAAAGGTTATGTCTCCTGGTATTAACTGAGAATTCTGGTGGGCCCGGGGTTTCCTCTGCAGTGTCCCATGTGGCTGGGCTCACGGGATGAGGTGGGAGAGTACTCTGCATAGACACAGTAGGCTGGGGGTCTTTTCTGATCAGAGAAACTGTGGCCAAATGCTAAAGTGCGTTCATGGCAGCAGGCAAGCTCATGAACTACAGAGGTGGCCCTGAGACACTGACCCATAGTCAGCCCTGCAGGAAGGAAACAGTCTTTCAGCATCAAAGCCCAGATAAGCTTTGCCTTCAGTCCCTTCCAGGTCCCTCAGGCCCTCGGGGACCTCATGCTAGCTCCATGTCCCTCTGGAAAATCTTCTTTAAGCCAGTGCTGGGGGAGGAGGGGTGGTGCAAGTGGAGGATCCTACCCCTAGAATGGGGGCTCAGGTTCCTAATAACTGTTATGATGTATGGCTCTCCCCTCCCCTGTTCCCATTCCCTGGAAGGAATGAATAAACCAGGCAGCCCAGGACTCACTGAAGTTGGTGTTACCAGGCAGCCATGTTCCCCTAGGTTTTGAAGTGCTCTGGGGGCTGTGCAGAGAGCTGCACCTATGAGGGTGGTAGGGAGGCTGTAGAGGGTGGACATTGTTCTAGGAGGTGGGCATCTGGGGAGGACACACAGGCTTAGATCTGGCAACACATCCTGCAGTGGCAAAACTGACAAGCTTGTTGGCTCTGCTTAGATTGTAACTGATTATGGGAAGGATCCAGCCATCACATCCATCTTGGAGAAAATGGATATTTTCTTGTTGCCTGTGGCCAATCCTGATGGATATGTTTACACACAAACTCAAGTGAGTGATACCGACTGAATGGGCTGGGCTTGGAGTTAAGACTTGTTTGTTAACTTCCTTGCTTTGCCACTAAATAGTTGTATGACCTTGGAGAAAAGCTCCACAAAATGTGCTCCTTAGGAGCTTACTCAGGGTCTCATTTTCCAGTCATTCTCTAAGCTGAGAGTCACCAGGGAATATTTTTTCTTAGAGGGAATAGTCTAATGAACTCCCTATTATGAATCTTGAACAATTATCAACACTTTACCAATTTCTTCTTTTCATTTCTTTCCCTCCCACATATTTTTTTCCTGACGTATTTTAAAGCAAATCCCAGACATCAGATTATTTCATTCAAAACTTCTTTAATATTCATCTCTAGCTGGCGATAATTAAAATAACAAAAAATATACCACTATCAGCTGTAAAAAATTAATGGTAGTTCTTTAATATCATGTGATATTCCCAGTTATCTTTAAAATGTCTTTTGAGTCAGTTTGTTGAAATCAGGATCCAAATAAGGTCTGTTACACATTTGGTTGTTACGCCTCTGCCAGCTTTTTAATTCTACAACATTAACCCCTCCTCCTGCCCCCACATATCTTTTAAAATGTCATTCATTCATTGGAGAAACCAAGTAAATTGTCCTGTAGAATGTCTCACTTTCTGAATTTGCCTGATGGCTTCTTTGTTGTGTGCTGTTTAATTTATTCCGTCATCCCCCGTATTTCCTGTTCACTTGTGGTCCAATCTAGATGCTTGGTTGGATTCAAGTTAATTTTTTAGGCAAGAATAAAATAGTTACTGTGCACTGTCTATCACATTAGTGATAACTGAGGCCCATAATATCTATTTGTCCCACTTTTACCAAAGCCCAAAATTATTCAGTGGATTCAGGTGGTGTCAGCCTGGGTCTTGCAGTTATGAAGTCCTCATCAGGGCATTTTGGGAAGTCTTTTTCTCCAGGTCAGAAGGGCCAAGCTTCCTCTCCCTGGGGGATGAGAGGAGACTCCTCACTTAGTGAGGGCTGAAGCCCCAGTGATCCTCCAGATCTCTGGAGTTGTTGCAGGCAGCTTGCCCCGTCCACGGGGCCATCTCCATCACAGGTCCCCAAAGAAAGCCTCCAACTCTCCTGTACCCTGACCCATCTCTGAATGTTTGCTCCTTCCTTGGTGGATTTTTCAGGACCGATTATGGAGGAAGTCACGGTCTCTAAATCCTGGAAGCTCCTGCATTGGTACTGATCTAAATAGAAATTGGAATGTTAGTTTTGCAGGTATGTGGGGGAGATAGTTTTAAAATTTTGCTACCTCTGCATAGCCTGGTCCACAGGACTCTGAGGTGGCAGTGAGGGAGGAGCTGGTTTCCAAGCTGGCTCCATTGCTGATTCATTGAGAAACTTGGGTAAATCCCTTACCCCATGTTTTTGTTTTTGTTTTTGTAATTTTGAAAGGGAATCTCTGTCCTCCTGAGAGAATGCTAATTTTTTTTAAAGTTCTGCTTTAAATATATAAATCTATGGGCCTACTTTATACCCTGGTTATCATGGCTTCTGGACAAGTTACTGGGTGAGTGGAAGGGCAGCTCAGAATAGAGCAATTAGCACTATTACTCCAACAGGCAAGATCATATTCTGAAAATTAAACTGCAGCAGTTTACCCTTAGATGTATAAGTGTGAACCTCAGCCCTTTGATGTCATGGAAAGAGAATGAAAATTAGAAGACCTGGGTTCTGAGTTCCAGCTGTTTAAAAATCATTCCCACAGTAGTGCCAACTATGTTCCAGGTACTTTCCCATATGTTATCTTATTTATTCTTCTGACCTAGAGAGTGAATATTCTTATCTGAAATGAGACAGTTGAAGCTCAGAGACAATCTCAAGAGCATATGGTTGATAAGAATTAGGATCTAAACTCACTTTGCAATTCCAGATCCTGATAGTTCTCTTTCACTATTCCACAGCTGTACTGATACTTTGTTTTTAATGTACTGTTGTAATGTAATATTTAATGTAATGTTTTAATGTAATGGTTTTACTTCTCTTACTTGGATAGAAATACCACACAAACTATTGGGGGGAAAATAATGTGATTGTGGGAAAATAGCTGATATAAATGTGGGAATGGAGGGCATCAAGGTTAAGACACAACGGGGGTGGTTTCACACACACATCAGATACCTTAGGGGGCTATACTGTGAAGTAAAACAGAAGGCAGTAATTCTAATACCTGTCAAATAATCAGGAAATTTTTAGCCACAACAGTAGATTATTTTTGGCAGCACTTGGCCATTAATATCTGAACTAAGAGAATGAGTTGACACCAGTATAAATGGAGTCATTTTCATTATTAATTGGTATTCATATTAATTATCTAGAATACTCATTAATTACAACTCATTGTCGTGTGTGATATTAATTATTTATGACAACTATTAGTGATACAATACAAGGTCATCTCTATCCATTTAAAGGAGTCCTACCAGTTTTCCTGCTTAGCCGTGGCAGATTCAACACCCCGACCTCCCACTTCCACACCCTTCCCACAAATACACACATGCGGACCAGGTTCTCGAGGGCAGCTATCAGGGGCCTGCTCATACCTCGCGCCCCGCTTCTGGGTAGAGTATCCTGTATTTCTGCTTTTTAGCGTATGGGTTAATATTTCTGCTTGGGTCATCCCTACAGGAAAGGGAGCCAGTGACGACCCTTGCTCTGAAGCATACCATGGAACCCATGCCAATTCGGAAGTAGAGGTGAAATCGGTGGTAGATTTCATCCAAAAACACAGGAATTTCAAATGTTTCATTGACCTTCACAGCTACTCACAGCTGCTGATGTACCCATATGGGTACACGTTCAACAAGGCCCCGGATACTAAAGAGCTGGTAAGTTGTGGGCTGCTTCTCATTCAGCCCTGGGTCTGCTTTTCACCCGGGTGCTGCCAAGGTGGTGGTTCCCTAGCTTCATAGGGAAAGTCCAGGATCAGGGCTTGTTTCGTTAAGGGCCCAGTCTTCTCTCCCTGTTCTTTGCGATGTGCCGTCAGGCTTACTGGAAACAGGAAGAAGATGATGCCTCTTATTTTTGTGTTTGCTGTGAGTTGCAAGAACCACACCTTGCAACCCCGTCTTTCCTTTTCACTTGTTTTTCTGACCAAAATGTATTGCAGAGGCACTTTTTGTGAAGAAGTGTGGGTGACGTTGTGGTGGGTAAGGGAGGGGTGCTCCTCACTCCAGGTAATGTAGAGTTTAAGTAGGGTGTAGACCACAGCCTAGGGGTGCTCTGTGTCACATACATTTACTCACCCCAGGATATGAGCAGGCATCACATCAGCAGCAGGACTTCCTGGCAGCTGCAAGGTGATTGTAGTCCCTGCTCTCTGTGCTAGTCTGCTTGAGTGTGCCCCTCTGTCCAAGGCCACGCCCTACCTAGGGCTTATGGCTTGGTGTGGACTAGATTCTGGTCTCAAGCAAATGCTCCGTGTAGGGTACATCCATATATGGCAGCCCCTACCTCCACTTTGGAAACACTCAACTCTTAGAAGGTTTTCTCTTGAACATGCTTGCCCTACCCTCATGTTCATGGACATGATATTCCCTTTCTACAAGATAGGTGAGGATGGCGGTGCCTTTACTAAATTCCTAATGGGCTGGCGAGCTTAAATACAGCTCCTCTAATTTGAGTTATTAATACACATGATTTCAGAGTGCTTATCTGGTCTTCCTCCTCTCTCCTTACCCTCTTCCCTAAACTGGAAGTAAAGAACTGAGGATGTAGTAGGAGAAGGAATTGGAGGAACCATACCATTTCCCTCACTTTGTAGTCAGACCTGGGCTCTGGTTGGAAGGGAAAGAAGAGATCAAAATGGAACATTGGGGCTGGGTTCGGGAAGCTTCCAAACCACTGCAGGACAGAACAGCTGAGGAATGTCTGGCTTTGGGATCCATTCTCTCTCACTCCACTGATTTCCCTGCTCCTAGGATGAGGTGGCAAGGCGTGCGGCCAAAGCTCTGGCTTCGCTGTCGGGCACTGAGTATCGCGTGGGTCCTATCAGCACCACTATCTGTAAGTACTCACTGTTTTTATTGGTTATTAGAAATGCTTTGAGAGGACACTTGAAATGGAGCAGGAGAAGAGGTGCCAGTCAGCCTTCCTACATGTAGTCTGTTTCTGTTGTTAGTGATGGGCTGAATTTATGTTAAGCCTGTGATGATAGCTGCCACAGGCCGTCATCTTCATCAGTGGTTATCACTCTTATGCTCATTATCATGGGCCCATGATGAAGTTAAGTCTTGTCAGCATGGTAGAGTCTGTGTTCCTTGTCTTCCGTGAAAGATCCTGACATGGTTTATCAAAAACTCCTCAAGCCCATCATTCCATCTTCAAAGGAAACCCACCTTTGGCTTGGCAGACTGAGGTGGTGGGAGGGAGTAGAGGAGACCCCCTTGCCTTCCTGTCAGAAATGAACACACATTGAACATAGCGAGCTGGGTTGGCAGGGGGCGTCCTCCAGACAATGATTAGCATTAGCTGAAAAACAAAAACAAAAACAGACCTTACCAGGACCCCAAACATGAACATGGTCTTGAGGCTCATTACCCACAACTCAACCACAATTTGAGGAAATACCCTTATTGTGGTTTCTCAGTGAAGTGTTTCATCTGAGCATTTCACTCTGTTTCTTTCGAGATCCTTCCAGTTCCCTTACTCTGTGAGTTTGATCTTTAAATTTTAAGATCAAATTGAAGGATATGATTATTCTCCAAGACCCCAGCTGTAAGTGGGAAGTAAAAACACAAATGTGGGGAGCATAAAGTGAGTTCCTTTCTTTCCCCCTCTGGTGCTTTCTCTGTAAGTAGTTTCCATCAATTGGTCCACCCTCAAAGCCCCTACAAACTTGCTGATATTTCTCTCCTTTCCTATACTGAACTTGCTCTCCCATCCTACCTGCTTCGCCCTCAACTAGCTGTTCCCTTCAATCTTCCTTTTCTGCAAAGATTCTCCATCCCACCTCTTGGCTCCTCCTCTATACTCTAATCTCAGCACTCTTGTCTGTGTTTCATATTCCACCAAGCTGCATAAAGCAGTTAGCATGATACTGGTGTTTGTGTTGCTAATTGCAACAACAATCCATTAATTATTCATGGTAATACTAGTGTTGTTGAATGGGAACTCCTTAGAGAACAAACACATGAGGAGAGGATCTCCACTCTCTGTTTAATTAGTCAGAATTGAATCCTGGATCAAAGAGAGCTAAAGGAATTTGGTAGGAGCCCCCTGAGGAGGTCCTCTCAGAAGATCTTTGAGTGTCACCAGGCCCTGACTTTTGGGTCAGACACCAATTTAAAGAATAATCTTTACCACACACATCAAAAACATTCCTCTCCCCAGCATGGACTGTGCCAAAATGATGAGATACCCATTAGATTCCTCCAACAGAAGAGGAGAAAGGCTCTCCTGAGTTATGTCCGGGAGATATAATATTTCCTACCTCCTTTGAGAGCCCATTTTCTGTATTTTTTAATAGGCTTTTTCTGCTCTCCTTTCTTTCCAAAAATGAAATCAATGTTTGTATAAAAACACTCCAACTCCCTGGGTTATGGTATGTGCTGTATAGGTAGTTGACATTTATCCCTTCAAGCACTGGAGCTTTTCTTAGATTAATCATTTTAGATGAAAATAATTCTAAAATGGATTTTCATACTTTCCTGCCTCCTTAAACAGAGCACGTAGAAGAGATCTGAGCTCCTTTCTTCATGACTGAGTGGCCTTCTGAACATCAGTTGTTGTATCTCAAAGGCCTTCCATGCTGTATCAGACTGTTCGATCCTTATGCTCAATAGCCCAGCCTGTTTTGCTTCTTTAATTCTCATGTCTGCTTTTTAGTTTTCATGTCTCCTTCCTCAGGCCACCTGCCTCTAGCAACCCTCTCCCCTCCTCCTCATTGATTCTGATCTACTAAGGGCTTGGAAACAAGTTTTTTGGGCTCGTTTGGCTTGTGACTGGATGTTGAGTATTAAGGATGTTCATGATAGCATGTCAATCGTCACAAAAGACGGGTGAGCACCTAAATGTAAATGTTCATCGGTAGAGTGCTGTGTAAAACATATTTGGTGCATTCATACAGTGAAACAGTATGCAACCCTTAAGTGAATGAGGTGAATCTGTATGTGCTAGTAAGGGAAAATCTTCAAATGTTAATTGAAAAATACAGTGTGCAGAGCAGTGTTAATAGTATACTCCTATATGTGTTTTTGAAAAAAAAGAGTAGGTAGACTTAGCAGGAACCCAAGTAAAGTGAAGTTCATGGATCTGATCGATTTGCTCAGCAGAGGTTATCTTGCCTCTTTCCTGAATTTAAAATCCGTTCTGAAATATTTGAGCTTGCCATGTAAATAACTTATAGAAACTTTTGGTGCCATTGTCTGTTTTTTACACAGTATTTTCTCTGTGTAGAGAAAGACTGTGGGAACTACAGAAGGATTTCAGAGAGTATAGGAGAGCCTGTTTCATAAACTTAGGGAGCGTGTAATTGCAGCAGAAGCAGCATTTCTAGAAAATCACAAATGATATCATGAGAAACAACCCTCAGGGACAGTGGAAAAACAAAAGGGCCCATATTTTCACTGAACAGACATATATATATATGTTACATACTAAAAAGACTAGAAGTAGGTTGAATAAAACAGGGACTTTGTTATCAGCTGGACCAGCCCTGCCATTTTCCATCCATATTTTCTTAGATAAATTATTCATTCTGAGACTGGATTTCCTCATCTGAACAGCAAGGCAAATAATACCTTCCTCACTGGTTTCTTAAAGATTAAATGAGCTGATAAATGTAAACTTTCTAGCATAATGACTGGCTCATAGTAGATTTCAATAAATAGTAGCTGCTATTGACATCATTATTTTGTTATTCAATATCATCTACTCTTTGCACTTTCGGCCAATTTCTGCTCTAGTGGAGTTTGACTGGGAAGAAGCAGGGAAACAAGCCTCTTGCCCTTCCTCAGCCTTTTGGCAAAGGGAAGTCCCAAGGGCTGTGCTTCTTTCTCTCTCTGTGTGTCAGTTCTCTCTTGTGATGTAAAAAGTTACCCTAGAATTTAGCAGCTTAAAACAATAAACATTAATTTTCTTACACAATTTCTGTGGGTCAGGACCTCCAGAGCATCTTAGCTGGGTGGCTCTGGCTCAGGGGCTCTCAGGAGGTTGCAGTCCAGGTGTCTTCTGGGGGGACAGTCATCTAAAGGCTTGATGGGGCTGGAGGATCTGCTTCTCAGGGGGCTTACTCGGGTGCCTGGCAGATGAGTACTGATTATTGACAGTGAGTTCTTCACCACATAGACCTCTTTTTAGGGCTGTTTGAGTGTCCTTACAACATGACAGCTGCCTCTCCCCAGAGCGAATGATCCAAGAAAGAGCAAGGCAAAACCCATGGATTTATGACCTAGCCTTGAAGGGCACACACCTTCATTTCTGCAGTCTCCTGTAACAGGTCAGGTCAGTCCTATCCAGTGTAGGAGGGCATTACACAAGGGTGTGAATACCAGGAGACAAGGATCATTGTGGCTATCCTGGAGGCTGCCTACCACACTCTGTCAAGATTGGTTTTGAGTGACCTGAAGGAGTCTACACAGTGAGTTTGGTGACAAGATGGAAATGAGCATTTAAAATCTCTTGGTTTGAGACTAGTGGAGACCCTCATGGTGCAGGACAGTCTGAGACATAATTCAGGCCAGTGTTTATGTGTTGTAGGCCTGATGACTTTCAGATCCCTAAGGAGCCACAGGTCCACAGAATTCCTGGCCCCTTCCCTTCTATTTCTGAAGGGAACTAGGCTTCAAAGGTGTTTTCTCTTTTGACTTAACAGATCCAGCTAGCGGGAGCAGCACTGACTGGGCATATGATAATGGCATCAAGTATGCATTTGCTTTTGAGTTGAGAGATACTAGGCACTATGGCTTCCTTCTGCCAGCCAACCAGATCATCCCCACTGCAGAGGAGACCTGGCTGGGGATGAAGACCATCATGGAACATGTGCGGGACCACCTCTACTAGATGAGGAGCCCCGCTCTTTCTACATCTACTTATCCCCATTACACACACATATAAGCCCACTATAAAGGACTCTTGTTCTTTCACATGTGAGTCAGAGCCTTCTGGCTTTGTAGAGAACAAAGGCCAGCCCCTTTCTAGCCCCCTCCTTGAAGTTTGTGCATTCTTGTGGTGCTCTGGGAGAAGTGCTTCTGCCACCCTGCTATCTTTTGGTCCTGCTGTTTTGCTGAACACTTTGTATGCCTCTCCTTCCACACAGCTGGTTGGGCAAGCCACATGTAGGATCACTCCTTACTGGGTGGCATGTCTCTACCTCATTTTTAGAACAAAAGGACATCTGAAATATTTCTCTAGCTTCATCCAATCTAGCCACGCCTGTGGCTTTGCTCTGGTGGGGGTCCCATGGGAAGTACTGTGGAAGATAAAGCTTGTTTTTTAGATTGGTCTCAAAGATGACACCGAACTTCCTTTAATTTATCTCACTCTTTCTTGAAAATATTTTTCTTTGGAAAATAAATCCCATAGGGTCATCAGTATAGATCATCCCCCTCCCCCTTATTTTCTTTGTTTGTTTTTGGTCTGAATACAAAGTAGAGGATCACTTCTTATCACTGGGCCAAAAATTCCCAGATACTACATCTCTGATCATATTCTTCCCTTTATTATTCAGTGTAATTGGGATCCCAGAAGGAGATCTGTGTCACTGTGGGTACTGCCCACTCAGAAACCCTAGATGAAGTGCTGATCTGATAGCAGGATTGCTAAATTATCCCCATCTGTCCTAATGGGCTCACCTCCACTCTGTCTTTTGAACTTGCTTCAGATATCTTCCTCTCACCCTGCTGGTCCTAAATCACTCCTCTGGCCTGGATAATCTCACTGCCCTGGCACATTCCTGTTTGTTCTCTTGTGTCCCTTGTGTTTCCTTCTGGTTTTTGTTTTTTGTGTTTTCTGTTTTTGGTCCTTAAAGTTGCTGTTTTCTATTTTGCATCCTGGACCATGAATACCAAAGTGGAGCAAGGATTCATCAGTTAGATGCCTCTTTAGGCGCCACTTTCTCCGTTCCTTCTCAGTGTGTACCATCTGCACCACCCCCCTTTTTTCCAGTTTGCTTTTTTCAAGCATGTCTGTAAATCTTGTCCTTCTGCCTAGGATTTGTGCAGCATCTGGTGTGTGCTCATAAACCAATAAATATTCAGACTGAGTCTCCTGATCATCTCCTGTTCTTTGCCTTCACCTGAATGGAACCAAGCCATGGTTTTGAATATGCAGCTCTTTATAATGTCAAAAGTCAATTTTAATCCCTGTCCATATCACATGACATATAGGAAGGCCTTCTCCATCAGGCCTCCAGGCCTCCAGGGTAATGTTACCTTGGTGATTTCTCTCAGGTCCTAGGTCTAGTTCTTAGTTTTTCAGCTCAGAAGCTTGATATTCTCTGTGTCCATATTGATTAGGCTTGGGGATGCTGACTCACGCCTACAGAGCTCAGATGAGACAGATGATAAAATCAGAATACAAATTTATTAATTTACATCATGGCATGTAACTGTTTAGTGGATTGGATCCTCACGTTGGCCTGAACAGTACATTCTCTCCCTGTAGGCAAAGATACATGGGAAGCCAAATTATAATCAGAAGGTTGTTTAGTGAGCGGGGTGTCAGAGCAAGGAAAGTTAATTACAGTCTATGATTAGAATTTTTAATGGTATCCAGCTCTAATAGCGTGATACATCCAATTCTGTAACAAGAACACACCTGCCAGTCAGCCAGCTGGTCGCTTGTGCTGGCTAGTCAGGGCTGTCTCAGACCAGACACTGTCTCAGTAGGCATGACAATGCTTGCCTCCGTGACTTGCCTGTAACCTGGCTCTATTGGTGGAACCCCCTACCCCCAAGATTGAGAATGTCCTTTAGATTCCTTGAGAAAGAGCTCTTAAACAAGACCTAAAAAGCCATAAAAGAATACCTGTGACTATAATAAAATTAAGTTTTAATGTGTATGACTATAATCAAATTAAGATCTCTTCATTAAAAGACGCCATAAAGAAATAGAGAAAACAAGTTATAAACTAGGAGAAGATATTCACAATATTCATAATACACTCAACAGACAAAGGATATACAAAGAACTACAGATCAGTAAGAAAAGCACAAATAATCTGATAGGAAAATGGACACAAGATATGAGCAAGCATTTCACTTAAGAGGTAACAGGTATTCTGATAAACATGGGAAGAGATGATTACTGATGGAAGACACACACATCAAGACCACAGTGAGATGCCATTTCATATTCATCCAGTTTACAGAAATTAAAAAGTTGGAGAGGAGGTGGATGATAGGCTGTCTTATTGGTGGGTGTGTGAATTAGTAAAACAATGTTGGAAAACAGTTTGGCATTATCCTCTGAAGTTCACACTAAAGTTTATGATCCAGCTATTCCACCCCAGGCATAAATCCAAGAAATTCTTGCAGTATACAACAGGAGACATATATGAGAATGTTCACAGCAACACTGTAATAACAAAAACCTAACAACAACTTAAAAGTTCACCAGTGGGAGAATGAGTGAGTAAAGTATGGTATTTTTACATACTGAAATATTATACAACAAAACAAGATTTCGTGTGATTTTTTTCTAGAAAGTTCCAAATAACTGGAAAAACATATGAGATATACACACACATACATGTACAAACACTTACAGGAAAGACACCAAATTTGGTAAAGCTTTATAAAAAAGGAAGCAATAATGAAATAAGTCAAGAGAATGACAAATACTGTATGCTTTCACTTAAATGTGGAATCAAAAAAGTAAAACAAACTGGTGAATATAACAAAAAGGAACAGACTCACAGACACAGAGAACAAACTAGTGGTTACCAGTGGGGAGAGGGAAAGGGGGTAGGGGATTAAGCAGTACAAACTATTATGTATAAAATAAATAAGCTACAAGGATATATTGTACAACACAAGGAAGATAGCCAATATTTTATAATAACTATAAATGGAGTATAATCTTTAAAAATTGTGACTCACTGTGTTATACACCTGTAACTTAAATAATATTGCAAATCAGCTATACCTCAATAGACAAGGGGAGCAGGGATAAGGGAAGCAAAATATAGTAGACATGCGCAGACCCTTGTTCTGGTCAAGAGCACTCATCCCCAGCTGCTATGAGTGTTGGCTGTCAACCAATCAAAGCCCCATCCTTCTCTGAGAATTGCCTTTAGCCAAACAGGGGCTGCCTCACCCAGGAAGCTATGCACCTGCCTTCTCTTTATTACCTCCCCAAATGTTAGCTGATGACTGCCTGACTTGGAGGTACAAACAGCTAGCCTTTTGCTTCAAGGTAGAGTCAGTGCTGTGGTGCAGTGTACGCTCCAGAGCTTTGAATCCAGTCTCCAATAAATTATACATCCTTGCTTAGCTTTTCCTCCCATCCTGCCCTGCTTCCCAGACTCCCCTTCTGCTGAGAATTCCCTCAGAAAATCACCTAAGCAAGAATCCCATCTTAGGCTCTGCTTCTACGGAAACAAAGAACCTGGGCTTCTGAATGATGATTACCTTAGATGGGGAGAGGCTAGGGGATGAGATAAGAATCAGGGCCCTATAGTGAGATGAAGGACCTTAGCTTTTGTTTTTGGGTCTGGGTTTTTTTGGGTTTTTTTTTTTTGGATATTTATTACCTGATTTTAATAAGTCTAATTCAACAGCTAAATAAATAACAAAAGAAGGCCTTGTAAGGATCAATGATGAGCGTGCCATTAACCAAGAATTACAATTAATCTATTTCTGTGGTCCTGAAATCCAATTTTAAAAGTGTTTACAAAGATACAGATTTTTTTTTTTTAAAAAAAGGTTTTACTATTCAGCACGCATTTATTGAGAGTGTAATGTGTGCCATGAACAGCTTTAGATACTGGCAATGCAATGGCAAACAAGAAGAAAAAAATCCCTTCTTGCATGGAATTTCATTGTAGTTGGAAAGACAGGAAATGAGTAAACAATCAAAATTTTTAATTTGGGTAATGAGAGCTGCTATAAAAAAACAAAAACCTGGCCGCTGTCGGGAGAGTGATGGGTGGTGGTGGGGCCTCTGGATTGGGAATGTTAGAGGAGATGGCTTGTATTATAAAATTAGTCTTACCTCTCTTCTTTGTATTCTGTTTGTACTCCCCAAAACGACGTGGAAAATGTGGGCTGAATGTTATTATCCACATTTTACAGGTGGCAAATCTCAAGAGTAGTAGGTTTCTTGCTCAAGACAAATAATGTCTTCTGTAAGTGAAGACCCCACTGAAAAAGAGAAAATCTGAGTCGTAAACATTCATGAACACAACTTAAATTTCTGAAACACATTTCAATTTGAAAGGCTCTCATACCTCATCAAACCAGTTTCCATGGAATTTTCCGTTAGTAAGAACACCAGAGGATGGAAAAGGGACAGTCCACTGATAATAGAAAAATGTATTTTGAGTTTTCTTCTTTGTGGTACTGGGCAGGGGTTTTCTGAGCCATTTCCAGGTCTTACACCCAATCCTTTTAGGGACCAAAAGAAGACCTTTTGTGAAGTAGCTGATAGGGTGAGGGATATGGTCCATGACTCTGGATGGGATTAGCTGTCATCAGTGTGTTGCCCACTTGAAACCAGAGCCACTTGTTGAACTAAGGCCACCTGGGGACTGAAAGACAGACCATATCCACTTCTGTCTGGGTTACAGATGGTGAGGAGCAACAAAATAGCCCACCTTGTTCACTTAGCCATGTGACATTGAGCCGTGATGTAACCTCTGGGAGCCCCAGTTTCATCATCTTTAAAATGAGAATAATGATCATATTTACAATAGCTGATCAAGAGAATTCAGTAAACTAATGTATTAAAGTACTTAGCACCTTACCTGGCAGAAGAAGTACTCATTATGTATTAGCTTGAATTATTATTCTCAGCAAGTGGTGAAAATTCATTTATGAGTGAGAACATTGGCATTTTCCCTTAATAGAAGCCTTATTTTCTTTAGACTCAAGACAATGACAAAGACCTCAACAGTTCACAGAAAAGCACTAGTTGAATGCTGTCATTTTTAATATTGAGATTCTTTCTCTAGGAACTTTCCCATGTTAAACAGATATTGATGCCCTTTTATTTGACTAATCAAAGGAACATTGCCTGAAACCATCACAGGTCCAGCTTCCAAACACAACTACATCAAGTATATAGGGTCACCTTTGATTTTTACAGGCCCTGCCTGCCATAGGTCTATTTTGGGTGAAGTTGAGGGTTTGTTCCAGCTTTGGAATGTCCTATGTAGACTGCACTTCTTTTATGTCACTATCTTAAGACCAACTCTGACGAACCATTTTTATCATTATCATCATCATCCTTATCTTTCTATTTGATGAATTCTGGAATTTTGCCAAACCAGCCAGCTTGTAAAATAAATTCTCTCTACTATTTGCATTGAGCCTTAAATCATGAACACCAGTTGTTTCTTATATTTGAAGTAAAGCTCTAGGTGTATTGGGGGCATCTAGAGAGCACAGGCAGTTTTTTCCTTCTCTAGAATATATGGGTACCGTGATGCTGCTGGGCAATTTACTCCTTTAATGCAGAAAGTGAATTTCATAGTTTTTTGTATCTCCTACAAGGCTGAGCTCAGCAGCTAGTAAATATTTGTTGATTTGACTTGCTGCAGGGCAGCAAGTTAACGATCACATAAGCCATACTCCCAACAAGTTAGGGCAGCAGAAAAAGAGTACTTTTCCAACAAATATTATCAGTGGAATTCTGGAAAATAGATTGGAATGTATGTCCCAAAGTTCTGAGAGAAACAGAGTATAAATTAGACCTTCAGAGATAAGCAAGACTTGATATTGGTTAAATTGCTTACATTTTTGTAATGATTTACAGTTTTAAAATGCTTTTTTAGATATTGGATAATTAAATTATCACAACCACCTGGGGATATGTGCAGGATGGGTACTATTATCCCTGTGTAACTGATGAGGAGTCAAAGAATTAAAGAAGTGAAGTAACATGTCCAAACATAGATAAATGGAAGAGGTGAAGTAGAGTCTCAACGCCAGCTCTACAGATTATTTCTGAGAAGGCAGTTTTAATGCCTTTAAAGTGCAGAGTTCCTCCAGGCCCTTTGGTCTCACAGCCTGGCCCCTGAAACCTTTGAGTTTCCAGGTTTGCAGTAGTGAGAGGGAATTTAGGGAGGAAACAGGAGCCAGGTCTCCCTCTTTGGCTGCCATTGCTAGCTGATAATGGCCATGATTGAGGGGCATTGGGTGGTTCCTGTGGCCCAGCATTGTCATCAAGGGAGAATTGGGGCACTATTTTAATTATTACAAAATACCTGGAATGGACCAAAGACACTATTTCTATCCTTTGGGGACTTCATGCCCTTGAACAGGGATTAAACAACCCAAAGAACCACCTACTCCCATTAACCATTAGCTGCTTGAAACCTTGGATGATGAAATGTCCACTGCTCTCAACAAACAAATAGATACATTCTGTTTGAGTATTTAAACAACTTGGCCTAACCTTAGAAAACCATTAACCCAGATTTTGGGTTTATGATTCACTCAAGGGCAGAGCCAAGGTTTTATTTATTTTGGATCTGCAGCACCTAAGCGCCAATTGGTGACACCTGCAGCGGCGTCAGTTTCACATGTGATCCACCTAGCTAACTGGCTGAGGCAATCTCCCTTCCTCAGCTCCGAGTATCTTGCCATGGTATTGTTCTTTTCTGATGGATGTAAGAAGCACAGAGGTCAGGGAAAGTAAAGACCTTCTGCTCGAATTTCAGCAAATCTGTATTAGAAAACTCAGAGAAGTCAGGCCCAGTGGGAAAGAAAGGATGACCTGTCTCATCATTGTGAAGTGATATTTCTAAAATGCTTCCAGAGGCAGCTGGTGGTGGACAGGTATTAACTTGTTAAGGAGGCATGTCAAAGAAGAAGGCATCAGATCTCCGCCACCACCCACAACCCTGTTCCGGCCCCAGGGCCATCAATAGGATAAATATCTAACAGGCATGTTCCTTTACGTTCTCCAGGCTCCCTGGTGCCTGGCAGGTGGTCTAGGAGCTTTCCGTTTACTCAGGAAAACAAATGAGGGACTCATGTAGCCAGAAAGTTATTTGTTCAAGCTGGAAAGTAGACAAATTGCTAAGCAGGGGAAGGCCTGGTAATAAATAGCACTGGCCCTGGAAAAGGGTGTTTACTTCCCATTCTTTGCCAGGGCTGCAGCGTGGTGGAAGGATACAGGTGCCAGTTCTGCAGTCTCAGAGGCCAGTGGTATCATGACCTTTGGAAATTAAACCAGACAATTGAGAGGAGGCAGTCGAGAGATGATTTTCCTTACTTCCAATAGAAGTAGAAATAATAACCAGTTGATGAGTATTTTCCTGAGTTGCTCAAACCTTTTGCTCTAGTAATGTCAGGATTTTACTTTTTATTTTTCTGACACTTTTGGTTCCAAATTTGTGGACTCTTCCTCAACTATTACTGTCATCAGTATTTGAGCAATGTAAGGTTCAGAGTGAAATTGTTACTAAGGATTTAATGGCCCTGTGTTCTAAATCTGTTTTTTTTTTGTTTGTTTGTTTCTTTTTTGTTTTGTTTTGTTTTGTTTTTAACACCCTGAAGTGTCTGTCACATTTCTCAAGACCTCAACACCCAAGGTATTTCTGTGGTCCCGGGAGAGGATAGGCTTCACTCTTCCTGCTAAACTATCTTCCAGAGTCAGGCTGTCTTCTTTCATACATGATAAGTTCCTGAACATGTATGTATATGAAAGTTTAGGAGTAGAAACAGATTATAATTAGTGTATTCTCAGTGAGCCAAAACCTTTCTACTTAAAGTCAAATGACAGCATCAGGCCGTACCAGGGAGCTTGTCTGAAAGAATCTCTGGCGCCCCTCCAGACCTGCTGAATCAGAATCTGCACTGAACATGAGTTCCAAGTATGTGAATTACATGCCCAGCAAAGTTGGGGAAGCACTGAGCTAAAAATATATTACCAATTACACCTCACCACATCATCTTTTAGACAGGTGTTCTCTACATTGGGTATACATTAGAATCAACTGGGAGCTTTTGCAAACTACTGATGCTTGGGTTCCATCCCAGACCAATTAAAACAGAATCTGTGGACATTGGTTTGTAAAGATCTGCTCAGGTGATACTAATGGACAACCAAGGCTGAGGAAACCACTTTAAACCTAATTTCCAGTACCATTTCCCCAGTGTTTTATACATGGATAAATACTCCATGGATCTCTTATGTTTCTGCACGTCCAGATTATTCCAGTTTCAGTTTATTTTTTCAAGGATGTTAGAACAATAAATAGCTTTGGAAGACAAAGATAATGTTCTCTGTGGAGTGAAGGGCAGATTTGTTTACTGTTCAGTATAATAAAAAATAAAATTAAAAATATTCAAACTGCAGAAAAATAGAGACAAAGAGAAAATCTTGAATGAAGCCAGAGGGGGAAATGTCACCTTACTACTTTTAGAGAAACAAGCATAAGAATTACAGTGGACTTCTTGTCAGACACTGTGCAAGCAAGAAGAGAGTGGGGTGAAATACTGAAAGTACTGAAAACAAAAACCACAAACCAAGAATTCCTGCCCAGTGGGATTATCCTTCCAGATTGAAGGAGACTTAAATAGCCAAAACAATCTTAAGGAAGAGGAACATAGCTGGAGGTATCATGCTCCCCAATTGAAAACTATACTGCAAAGCTTTAGTAATCAAAACAGTATTGTACTGGCAAAAACAGATGCACAGATCAATGGAACAGAATTGAAAGCCCAGAAAAATAAACCTTCATATACATGGATAATTTATGACAAAGGAGCAAAGAACCTACAATGGAAAAAGGATAGTCTCTTTGATAAATAGTGTTGGGAAAATGGGACAGCTACATACTAACACATGAAACGAGACCACTATCTTACACTATACACAAAAATTCACTCAAAATGGAGTAAAGACTTGAATCTAAGACCTGAAACCATAAAATTCCTTGAGAAAAACATAGGTGGTAGCCTCACTGGCATCTTAGTGATGTTTTTGTGGATCCAACTCCAAAGGCAAGGGAAATGAGCAAAAATAAACAAATGGGACTATATCAAACTAAAAAGCTTCTATACATCAAAGGAAATCATCATCAAAATGAATATTGGCTAGGAAAAGGTATTTGCAAATATATATCTGATAAAGAGCTAATATCCAAAAAAATATAAAGAACTCATAAAACTTAACAACAACAAAAAATGACTTTGATTAAAAAATTGGCAGAGAATCTAAATAGACATTTTTCCAAAGAAGACATACAGATGGCCAACAGACGCATGAAAAGATGTTCAACATCACTAATTATTAGGGAAATTCAAATAAAAACCACAATGAGAGATCAACTCACACCGGTCAGAATGGCTATTATTGAAAAGACAAGAAATAACAAATGTTGTAGATGTGGAGAAAAGGAAACTGTTATACACTGTTGGTGGGATTGTAAATTGGTGCTGCCACCATGGAAGACAATGTGGAGGTTTCTTAAAAAATTAAGAATAGAACAACCATTTGACCAGCTATTTCACTTCTGGGTATTTATCCAAAGAACATAAAAACATTAACTCAAAAATATAAATGCACTCCTATGTTCATTACAGCATTATTTACAATAGCCAGGATAAGGAAACAACCTAAGTGTCCATCGATGGATGGATAAAGAAGAGGTGTATGTGTGTGTGTGTGTGTGTGTGTGTGTGTGTGTGTGTAATGGAATACTACTCAGCCAAAAAAAGAATGAAATCCTGCCATTTGAAACAACATTGATGGACCTTAAGGTATTATGAAATAAGTCAGTCAGAGAAAGATAAATATCATGTGATTTCACGCATATGTGGAATCTAAAAAAATAAAAAATGAACAAACGAAACAAAACAAAAGGAAGTTCATAGATACAGAGGTCAGATTAGTGATTACCCAAGAGGAAGGGGCCTGAGGGGTGGGCAAAATGAGGGGAAGGGGGAGCAACTGTATGGTGATGGATGGTAACTAGACTTGTGGTGATAATCATTTTGTAGTGTATACAGATGTTGAATTATGCTATACACCTGAAACTTATATAATAAGATACAGTAATAAATAAATGTCGACATTTTAAAGAAAGAGTGAAGAAGAAATGCTTTCTCAGACAAACAAAATCTGAAGGAATTCATCCCGGCAGACCTGCTCTGCAGGAAATATTAAGAGAAGTTCTTCAGGGAGTAGGAAAATAACATAAGTCAAAATTTTGTTTTTATATAAAGAAGGGAAAGGAAGGAATAAATGAAGGTAAAGTAAATATTTTATTTTTATTTTTCTTAATCTGAAAGACAACTGTTTAAAAATAGCAAATAACAATGAGATTATAGTTTATGGATAAGTGAAATATACAGTATTTCAGCAATGTTATAAGGGGTAAGAGGAAGGAAATGGGCATACTCTAAGGTACCCATACCACATGTGAAGTAGTATAGTGTTGTTTGAAGGCAGACATAGATTAGTTGAAAGTGTACATTGCAAACTCTAGGGCAATTACTAAAATAATTTTAAAAGAAGTATGCTTGATATGCCAAGGGAGAAGGTAAAATGGAGTTGTTAGAAATGCTCAATTAAAACCAGAGAGGGCAACCCAGAACATACTTCACAGAACTAGAACAAATCATAATAAAATTTATATGGAACCACAGAAGACCTAGAATTGCCAAACCGTTACTGAAGAAAAAGAAAGGCTGGAGAAATAACTCTCCCAGACTTCAGACAATAATATAGAGCTATAGTAATCAAAACACCATGGTATTGGTACAAAAAACAGACAGACATATGGACCAGTGGAACAGAATAGAGAGCCCAGAAATGAACCCACAAACTTTTGGTCAACTAATCTTCAATAGAGGAGGCAAGAATATACAATGGAATAAAGATAGTCTCTTCAGCAAATGGTGTTTGGGAAAACTGGACAGCAGCATGTAAATCAATGAAGCTAGAACACTCCCTTACACCATACACAAAAATAAACTCAAAGTGGATCAAAGACTTAAACATAAGACAAGATACAATAAACCTAGAAGAAAATATAGGCAAAACATTATCTGACATACATCTCAAAAATGTTCTCCTAGGGCAGTCTACCCAAGCAATAGAAATAAAAGCAAAGATAAATAGATGGGACCTAATTAAACTTACAAGCTTTGGCACAGCAAAGGAAACCATAAGTAAAACAGAGTGACAGCCTACGGAATGGGAGAAAATTTTTGCAAATGAAACCGACAAAAGCTTGATCTCCAGAATATATAAGCAGCTCATACGACTTAATAAGAAGAAAACAAACAACTTAATCCAAAAATGGGCAGAAGACCTAAACAAGCAATTCTCCAAGGAAGACATACAAATGATCAATAGGCACATGAAAAAATGCTCAATATCACTAATTACCAGAGAACTGCAAATCAAAACTACAATGAGGTATCACCTCACACCAGTCAGAATGGCCATCATACAAAAGTCCACAAATGACAAATGCTGGAGAGGCTGTGGAGAAAAGGGAACCCTCCAACACTGCTGGTGGGAATGCACTTTGGTGCAGCCACTGTGGAAAACAGTATGGAGATTCCTCAAAAGACTAGGAATAGACTTACCATATGACCCAGTAATCCTGCTCCTGGGCATATATCCAGAAGGAACTCTACTTCAAAAAGACACCTGCACCCCAGTGTTCATAGCAGCACTATTTACAATAGCCAAGACATGGAAACAGCCTAAATGTCCATCAACAGATGACTGGATAAAGAAGTGGTATATTTATACAATGGAATACTACTCAGCCATAAAAATGACAACATAATGCCATTTGCAGCAACATGGATGTTCCTGGAGAATGTCATTCTAAGTGAAGTAAGCCAGAAAGAGAAAGAAAAATACCACAGGAGATTGCTCATATGTGGAATCTAAAAAAAAAATATATATATATAAATACAAAACAGAAACAGACTCATAGACATAGAATACAAACTTGTAGTTGCCAAGAGGGTGGGGGGTGGGAAGGGGTAGACTGGGATTTCAAAATTTGTAGATACTGACAGGCATATGTAGAATAGATAAACAAGATTATACTGTATAGCACAGGGAAATATATACAAGATCTTGTGGTAGCTCACAGTGAAAAAAAAATGACAATGAATATACGGATGTTCATGTATAACTTAAAAATTGTGCTCTAAACTGGAGTTTGACACAACATTGTAAAATGACTATAACTCAATAAAAAATGTTTAAAAAAAAAAACCAGAGAGGGCAGAAGAGGGGAACAAAAGAAACATAAACATATATAATAAATAGAAACCAGTTACAAACGTGGTAGATATTACTCCAGCTATATCAGTAATAAATTTAAATGTGAATGGTCTAAAAACATCAGTTAAAAGACCGAGATTTTTCAGACTGGATAAGAAGACCCAACTATTAGGGTGTCTACAAGAAACCTACTTTAAATATAAAGATGAGATATATTCAAAGTGAAGTGATGGAGAAAGCTATTCCATGCTAACACTAATCAAAAAAAAGTTGTAGTAGCTATCTTAATTTCAGACAAAGTAGGCTTCAGAAAAGGGGAAATTATGAAGGATAAAGAGGAGTGTTACATTACAATAAAGGATTTAATTCTCCAATAATATATAACAATTCTTAGCATGTTTACACTTAACAACAGAGTGTTAGAATTCATGAGGCAAGAACTCATGTAACTGCAAGGAGAAACAGACAAATCTGCTATCTGGTTGGAGATTTCAGCACCCTTCTTTCAGTAATATTTAGGTCAAACAGGCAGAAACTCGGAAAGAATATAGCTGCCCTGTCTAGCACCATCAGTTGACTTGATCTGATTGACTTTTATGGACTACTTCATCCAACAGCTGGAGAATACACATTCTTCCCAAGCACTCATGGACTATCACAAGGATAGGCCGCTTTCTGGGCCATTACAAAATATTAACAAATTTAAAACAATAGAAATCAGAGAAAGTTTTAGGTTCCCTACACTCAAGAGTCCTCTCCTATAATTCAGCCTACTGCCTGGGCAGGTGTCACCTGGCCCTCTTTGTGGAAAATGAGGCTCAGGGAATTGGCACAAATAAAGTAATAAAGTCCTTTGTCTGTGACCCAGGATTTTTGTATCCTCTGCTGGCATCCATGAAATAATAGCAAGCCAACTTATTAACTTGAAGGCAGGGTAAAAATTTTGACCTTTCAGAGCTCTCGACAATATCTTTCATAGTTTTATTCTTTTTCTGCCCAAATCAATATCTAGCTACCTGGGTTAGTCCAGTGAATGTCCAAGTGAGGCTGTTTGTTTCCAGAATGTTTATTTCCATCTTTTTTCCTACAAAATGTGGGAAAAATGTACAAACAGTGCTGTTTAGATGAGATCAAGTAAGGTGAGGAGCTAAACTGGCAGGCAGCACCCCCACCCCCTACTCCCCACCTCGAAGGCCTGCCATGGGGGAAGATAGTTCTGACTCTATGTGACAAAAAGGAGCAGCAAAGATTCAAAATCCGAACCAGACATCAGATTCCAAAGACAGAATCTTGCTCATGGCAGTGCTCAAATAGCACCCCCCCAATACACTGATTACAAAAATAGGGAAATTCTCTTGTATCTGTCGACACTGATTTAAATATATTTTAATTAAAAAAAAATCAGATTTTGCCACCCAGCACTATGTAAGAGAAGAAGTACTTACGGAAACAAAAGCATGACAGTGTGAGACTTTTCAAGAGCATTTGGTGCCAGATCATTAGGCTAGCATTCTTCAGATTTTTCTCATTCTGCACTCCTACAATGAAAAATATTTCAGCATGTCACACTCAACATATGTAATTACATATATATGTGAATTCTATATAAATCCTGTTGTACTCATGTATTTTATAAAACACAAACAGAAGTTGAAATAAAAAAGGTTGAGATACAAATATACCCTAGAAGCCTTATTAATTTTTTCTTTTACCCCAATAGGAGTAAGTGCTTCACTTTGGAGATCATTGGATTTGACTAAGAAATGATTCCAACTCCTGCCTCTGGTTTCTCTTGAACTCTCTAATAGTTTCTAATAGTCTTATAAAGGAATGCCTCTTCAACTAGACCAGGGGTAGGCAAACTACAGCCTGCAGGCCAAATCTAGTCTCCACTTACATTTGTACAGGCCCAAAACTAAGAATGATTTTTATATTTTTAAATATAAGAAAGGCTATTCAGTGAGAAACCTTGCTCTGTCTTACCTCGTGGGCCCCCTCCAAGCCTAAAATATTTACTATTTGGTCCTTTTCAGAAAGAGTTTGGTGGCCCATGGGCAGGGAAAGTATTTGGTCACCTTTGCCTTTCCTCCGCACAGTGAAGGACTTCACTGATTCCTCACAGGGCTGTATGGTGGCTCTCCAGCCCCAGGGGCTGGCCATGGCTGCAGCTACACCCTTTGGCCTGCAGGTGCCCTTCCTCCAAAGAGTAGGAAGTGGCTTCTTGAGTGGTTACTGCCAGCCCTCTACCTCTGTGGGAGCAGGCTCTTGGCTTGTGGTCTGGGGTGGCTGTCAGCTGGGTGGTCCTGGGTGACCACACTCTCAACCACAGGGTGGTGAGAGCTGTGGGCTGAGGGTCAGGGCATGTCACTGGGCAAACCCTCTCTCCCTCAGGAACTGGGTGGAGATGGGCTGAAGCTGGGGGCTCCCCTGGTAGGTGGCTGGACCTGGTAGGTGAGGAAGCAGGTGGGTAGACCTACTGCAACAGAGAAGAGGCCAGCTAGATGGCCAGGTGGAGGCAGCTATGTGGTGGAGGGTGGCCCAAGAGCCTGTCATCAACTGCTAGGCCTAGGTTTGAGGATGGACCCCAGTCCCAGGGAAGGGGAAGAAAGACCCTGGTGTTGGAGGGCTGCACTTAGGGGTGACACCATGTGAGGTCTCTGGCTGTAGGTGGTGAAAAATGGGTCCAGTAACTAAAAATGGGGAGCAGGACAGAGAAAAGCTTTAGGAGTTCTGAGCTGATGGATGCACAGAGTTGGTGGAATAGGCAAGCAAGGATGAAGACCTAGGAAGTAAGGGTTTGTTCCCTCAGGCTGTGGACCATCATTAGAATGAATGGATCAACAAATCAATTAATAACTAGGTCCTGGGAGGTGCCTGGGCTGTAGGCAGGGTTCCTGGGGTCACACTGAGGAATGTGACACAGCCTCGGCCCACGATAAGTTTGTTTTGTATTAGACTGATGATTGTGAAGAATTAGAATCTATACGGTGTGTGATGATAGAGGAAGGTATGAGGTGTGATTAGCCAAATTGGAGATGTCGGTTAGCTACAGCTTTGCCCGCTGGTGTGGCCCCAGCGTGGGATTTTTCATGATGAAGTTGATTTAGAAACTCTAGTTTAGAGCAGCAGTGACCCTTTTGGTGGGCCATTGTTTTCTTGGATTTTCAGTTCTCAATTCCTTTGAAAGCACCTGTTTGACATATTTCTGGAAGGTGGGATAAGCCTGTTTTGTGTTAATTAAATCACACTCTGAGTGTCCTGGGGGAGGTATGTTAAGAAACTGTGGTAAATCCTCTTGTTAGTCAAAGAATCCTTTTGTAGCGTGAAGGATAATACTCTTGGATTTCTGTTTTTAAGGTTACATTTGCTATATTTATTTCCATTAAGCACCCAAAGGGGACTTTTGGAAATTAAACATAATTTAGTTTGGGAGTTTTATTTGCAAATATTGGAGCACCTCATGTGCTCTCTGGAGACCCTTAGGGAGGTCTCCAACCAGAAGTGGGAATTAATACCTTTAATGAAGAAGGGATTCAGGGCAAGAATCAGATTTCCTCCAACCTTTTCACCCTGCCTCGGATGGTTAACTCCTTCATACCTTGCATAACTCAGCTCAAATGGCACTGTTTTTTTGAGCTTTAATTTTTGTGTGTGGTAAAATATACATAAGATTTACCACTTTAATTATTTTTAAGTGTACAGTTTAGTAACATTGAATACATTCATGTTGTTGTACAACCATCAGCACCATCCACCTCCAGAACTTTTCATCTTCCCAGACTGAAACTCTGTACCGATTAAACACTAACCACCCCAGCCCCCTCCCCCACCAGCCCCTGGCAACCACCACTCTACTTTCTGTCTCTATGCATTTAACTATTCTAGGTATTGAATGCCACTTTTTAAACCTCCCTTTTTTTGAAATAAGTTATGTGGCACATTGTTTTAAGGAGTCAGTAGTTCTACGAGACTTATAAAAAGCAGCCGAGTCCTGCTCCTCATTCCTTCTTCCCAAGTCTTGCTCTCCAGCAACAACCGTATTAAATTCTTTTAGCCTTGATATTCACATCCATAAACCTAAATTTGGTGTTTATATTGCTACTTCTTGCTTTTTTCAGTTTTAGGCATTTTCTATTGATTTCTCACTATGAAGAATAAGAATTTAGCTTTCACATATTTCCTCTAAAATACATTTTATTGTGAAGTATATCATACTTACAAGAGCCTGTATAAAACTTCCAAAGCCTGTTAAATGTGAAATTAACTTTTACTCACCATTCAGCTTAAGAACAAGAACATGGCTCACCTTAGAAGCCTGCAGGTGCCTCTCATGGCACTCCCTTCCCTTCCCCAGATGAAACCATGAATCCACACTGATAATTTCCCTTATAATTATCAGCTATGCACATACTCCTGAACAATATAGTGTTCAGTCTTACCTGTTTGTGAATGTTTATAAATGGAAACATACAGTGCGTGCTCTTTCCCTTGACATCGTGGTTTTGAGGTTCGACTACTGAATGCATGTAGCTGTAGTTGGTCATTTTCTCTGCTCTGTTGTATTCTATATGAATACGAGTACATCTCCATTTTATAAATCCAGTCTTCGACATATGTCTTGCTGCACATGCACAAGAGTTTCTTCAGGGCATATAGCTGGCAGTGGAATTGTTAGGCCATAGGATGTGCAGTACATTTCAACTTCACTAGGTAACACTGTTTTCTGAAGTGATTTCACCAATTTAAAGCTCTACCAGGAGTGGGTGAGAGGAGCTATTCCCACTCCCTCTCTGGGCTGCATCCTTGCCAATTCTTGGCATTGACTAACATTTAACTCTTGACAATTTGTTGGTGTGAAATGGTAATTTCATTGTGGTTTTAATTTTCTTTTCCCCGATTACTAATTATAATTTTCATATGTTTATAGATCATTTGTGAGTCCTCTTCTGTGAAATGGCTTTTCATGTTCTTTGCCCATTAAAAGAAATGACTCACAGATGTTCTTTACATAGCATGGATATTGTTTTCCAGTTTTACGTGTTACAAATATGTCCTCTCATGTTGAGGCTTGCTTTCTACTCTCTGTTGAGAAGTTCTTAATTATAATATGGTTGATTTTGTCTATCTTTTCCTTTATGGGAAACTGTATAGGTTTTTTATTTTTTGCCTTTCATGTCTTATTTAGGAAAATTAGTACCTATTCCAATGTCATAACAATATTCTCTATGTTGTCTTCTAAGTGTGTTATAGTTTTACCTTTTACATTTAAATATTTTACTCTACCTGGAATTGATTTGTGTATGTGGTATGACTGAGATTTAATTCCATTTTTCTCATATGAATCTACAGTTGTCTCAGTAACATTTATTAAATAGTCTCTGTTCCACAATGATCTGCTGTGCCAAGTCCATAAAAAAATGAAGTTTCCAAATATACTTGGGCTTGTTTTTGTGCTATGTTTTATTTGTGCCAAAACTACACTGTCTCAGTTACCACAGCCTTATAATATGTTTCAGTGTCCAATATAGAAAATTCTCCTAATTTGTTCTTCTCCAGGATTGTCTTAACTTGTCTTAGGATCTTTGTTTTTTCATTATACATGTGTAATAGCTATGAAGTTTTGTGGACTATTGGAGTTTTTGATTAGAATTACAGTGAATCTTTAAATCTATTTGGGGAGAAAGGATAATTTTATGACATTTAATTTTCTTATCTGAGAATAAAGTGTATCTTCATATTTATTTAAAATTTTAGCATTTTTCAATAGTTCTATAATTAGCTCCAGGAAGGATTTCACATTACTTGTTAAAATTATTCCTGAATATTTTTATATGTTAAATATTCTTGGGAAATTGAAAGTAGTATTATTATGTAGTGACCCTCTTATTTCTGATAATGCCTTTTGCCTTAAAGTTTATTTTATCTTTATTTTATCTTATATTAATAAAGCTAGACATGCTTCCTTTTGTTTAATATTTACCTGTCATATCTTTTTTCCACTTTTTTTGTTCTTACACTTTAAGCATAGTTCTTGTGAATACATACAGCTAGGTTTAAAAAGAATATTCTGGTAATTTTTGTCTTGTACTAGAGAGTTAAAACCATTTACATTTAGCATGACTGGAAATATATTTAGGTAAATTTCTTCTTTTTATTTTCTTTCCATTTGTCCTACTTTTAAGCACCCCCTTTTTTACCTTTGTCTTTTGATTTATCCCCTCCCGTCATTTTTCATTTCATTTTTACCCTTTCTACCTGTTTGGAAGTTATTACTCTAGCAATTTGAACATGCATACTTGACCCAAGTCTAGAAAATTATCAGTATGTACCCTTTCTTCGAACAATTCTAGGACCCTAAAACACTAACTCTGATTACCTGCTTGCAAATAATCTATTATTGTGCAGGATTTAAAATCTTGGTGTTAAGTGACCCAGAGAAAAGTATCTCCTGAGAATTCTTAACCACAAGTAAGTCCCTGTATGAGTCTGTGGTCTAAATTTATGCTAACCGTGTAGTCCAAAGTAACTCAAGCAAATAATTTAATTTAGAGTGGTCTCAGGTTGGTAGTGCCCCTCCCCCAAGCAACTCATAAAAGTAAATGCAAATCCTCTCTGGAGGAATTCAACTTCAATCTGGGCCTCAAAGGAATTCCACAGATAAAGGCCCAAAGAAAATGATTGGCTCGCAGATAAATGGTACAAGAAAACAAAGCACTATGAATGGGAACCAGCAGAAATAATATGCAACAGAAATAGATTTTTCAAAGCCTTCAGATATTGCAGCTATCTGACACAGAATATAAAAGTACTAAGCTTTATAAGTTTAAAGAAATAAGCAAGAAATTCTAAAATAAATGAGGAATTCAAGTCATTTGGGCTCAAAAAGAATCTTATAGAACTTCCAAAAATGAAAAATAGATGCCATAATGTGTTGACTATGAAACAGGGTTGATTGTAAAATGCACCATAATTTTATGTGTCATCAAAAACACTACCGAGGTGGGGAGGGTATAGCTCAAGTGGTAGAGCACATGCTTAGCATGCACAAGGTCCTGGGTTCAATTCTTAGTACCTCCATTAAAAAATAAATACATAAATAAATAAACCTAATTACCTCCCCCCCCCCAACAACAACAACAACAACAAAAACCAGGGCCAATTACCATTCAGGATGCCTCTGATTATAAGATGCTCCTGGATTTCAGGAGTGTTAAAATCTGAGAAAAAAGTTGTTTCAGAATTGATGAACTGTAGAAGTTGAAACTTAAAATTTAGCAAAACGATTAAATTACAGATTAATCTCAGCTGATGAGAGAATCAGTTAAGAGGAATAAAGAAACAAATATTTGATACAAATAAATTATCCAGAATATAGCTCAGAGAGACAATGAACTAGTAATATAATAGAATGACTAAGAGTCTTGGAGGATAAAATGAGAGCACCTAACATATACCTAATTAAAAGTTCCAAAAAGTAATAAAGAGATTGGAAGAAAGCCAATGTTAAAAGATATAATGACTGGAGAGAAATTTGTGAAAATAGTGAAAAGAGAGCTATCCACAGATACAGGAATCCAAATGAATCTCAAGCAGGGTAAACCAAAGAAATGTGTATCTAAGCACACTGCAATGTATCTGAAGAATACATGAAGGTAAAACCACAGAACATCAGAGACAAAGAGATCTTCAAAGCAACCAAGGATAAGGAAAGATCACATACAAAAGAACAGTAAATAGACTAATTCATTACCTTTTAACAGCAAAAATGGAAGCCAGAAGACTGTGCGATAATGTTTTCAATGTGGTGAGAGGAAAAAAAAAATCAGCCTAGAATTCATTCCCAGTAAAACTCTTTCAAGGATGAAAGTCAATAAAGAATTTTCAAACAAATGAAAACTGAGAGCTTCACTACAGGAAAAAATTTCAATATATACCTCAAGCGGGAGGAAAATGATCCCAGATACAAGGTATATTCTTCTAGGAGGAAGGTCAGGAACTCTAGGGCTCAGAGATCCCTACTGCTCTTCGGGGGAAAATTTGCTTACCTCTCAGGTGTCTTGCTTTTACTTCTTTTGGCTCTGTAGATTCTTACATTCATGCCAACCCAGTGAGGCATTTAAAAAGTTGTTATTACTATTTTATCTAGCATTTTAGTTGTTTCATGTGGGCAGGTTTGGTTGGGTATCTATCCACTCACCTGCAGGAGATGAAAGTTCTCTACACAACTTTTTAGGTAACTGTCCTTGTCACCTGTCCTCATGGCACTTTGTGTGTTCCCTTGTTCCCTTTGTAGCACATACACCAGCTATATTTTTACATTTAAAGTACACTCTTCAAATTAATTTTCTACTTACTCCATTAGAAATCTAAGGACCAGGTCCATATTGCTCTCTGTTTTATTCCCACACCTTAGCAAGTGCTTGGCACATAATAAAGTCTACTCAATTAGGCATTATTTCACGTAAAGGATAATGTCTAAAATAAAAATTAATTAATGAGTCATTAGTTTTGAGTGAGAAGCCAATATTAGGTATTAAGTCAAATGCAGCTGTGTCCCTCTGCTTCAGATTCAGCCTTGGAAGCAGTGCTCAGGGCTGGTGAATTCTCATAGAACTATACTGTCTGATACGGCAGCCATTAGCCACATGTAGCCATTTAAATTATTTAAATTAGCTAAAATTAAAAACTCCTCAGTCACACTAGCTACTGGTGGCTATCCTATTGGATGGTGCAGACATAGAACATTTCCATTATCACAGAAAGTTCTGTTGGAAGTGCTGCCATGGAATTTCCAAGAATTCTTAACTGCTCCACTGTCTCTCTCTCTTTCGCTCCTGCCCAATCTTTTTTTCTCTCTCTCCCCCCACACCTATACAAGTACAGGGATATTTGTCTTATTATTAGTGACCTAAAATGATGCTTTTGAACAAGAAGATGCTGGGTACTTTGGGTGACTAGCACCATCCCACTTTTTAATGCCTTTAAATTCCTGAGCTATTGTTTACTAGTACATTCTTTTATTCCTATTTCTACCGAAGCTGAATGTTACTTGGGAAGAAAGCCTAATTGCTTTCTTTTCTAGGTCCTTAAACCCTTTGCTAATGTTTCTGTCTGAGAGTTCCCAAAGCCGGGGTTCTAGGAGAGTTTGGCATGTCTGAACAGCTGAACTACGAGATAATGGAGTAGGTCCGGCGGGGTGTGGGAGCAAGGCATTCTGTTCATAAAAGAGCTCCCCTCTCTGCACACATGGCCAATTAATTGGCCATTCTGGGAAAGCATGGATGGGGAGGGGGGCTTCTGAGAATCGCTGGTGACAGTTAAGTGGCCTTTTGTTGATGTCCTCTGCTGAACAACTTTGTTGGATTTAGTCTCTGCCTTTCCCCCACCTCCTGCGGATTTTCTGTTAGATTCATCATTTACCATTCAGGCATCATCTTTCACTTTCTCCTCCTAATATGACTGCTTTGTGTGCTGGCCTCTGCTTTATTCCTACTGTTCCCAGACCATAAAGGGGGCCGTGTGGGGGTTCAGCAGCACTGAGAAATTGACTCTGCTCTCTGTTGAGAACTATAATTATGACTGCAGTGACCTTTATGTCTAGCAGAAAACACACTACCTATCCTGGCATAATGGTGACCACCTGAAGATAGAGAAAAGGGAACCTTCACTGAATTCCTTCTCAGAGAATAGACATTTCCTTTATTCTCCCTCCATTCTCTTCTCTCCCTTTCTCCCCACTGCAACTGGAGTCCTGACCTAAGATGCAGCTGTGACTAAGAGCTAACGCTTTGAGATAATAATACATTCTACTTTGCAGGCTTTGCCAAGCCAGTTCACCCAAGTTGTCTCATCTAATACTCCCCCAAAACCCTGTGAGGTAGGGAGGGGAGGTGCTATTAACTCCATTTGACTGATGAGCAAATTGAGATTTAGACAGATTAGGTCAATTGCCCAAGATCTTTTAGACAGGATGTGAGCACCCAGCTCTCTGTCTCTAAGCCCGGTGTTCTTTCAATGGCATCCACACCTTTATGTGTAAGGAGGATACGCGTGAGTGGATGGGAAGGGAGAAGGAGAGCAAAAGAAAATAATTAGAAGGCGGAAAGGAGTGGTTACCTTGGGCCTCTGGCTTTTCTCATCTTTCTCCGGAAATGGAGGACTCAATGTTCCTGAGAGGCTGGCCCAGCAAAGCTTCAGGGAGGAAAGTAGCTAAGGGCCTTGCCTGCCTCTTTCCCTCCTCCCTCTCCCCTTCCAGGAGAGACCTTGCCTAGAAGTGGGGAGGGGTGCCCCAGCTCTCCCAGGCCCGGCGTGTGGGAGTCACGTGCTGGGTCTCCCCAGAGAGAACCTAATGCAGATTCTCAGGCCGGGCCTGCCGGCCTTTAGGTGCTGTGCTGTCCTGAAGCCTGGCCATGCCGTGTACAAGGAAGACCCCTGAGGCTCACCTGGAGGAAGAAGAAAGAAGCATGCAGAGTTTCCCCAGAGGAGGCATGGGCTCCGGTCTGTCCCCTGTGGACCCACGGACACTCCTGGTGTGCAGCTTTATCCTGGCAGCAGCTTTGGGCCAAATGAATTTCACAGGGTGCGTGGCTGTTCCACTGTGGGAAGGAGGATTGCTGGGAGCCAGGTGACCGCGTGGGCCAACAGGAAGGTGGCTGTCCTGCTGGGACCCGATCAAGGTGGAGGCAATCAGGATTTCAGTTCCCATCCTGAGCCCACTTCCAACTCTGTAATCTCCCACTTTTGTGTTCAAAGGCAGGACATGCAGCTGTGTTATTGTTCTCCCCAAATCTAGAGTTCTGAGTCTGGGGTCCACAGGTAAGCTTTCAGGGCTTCAAGAATCCTGTGAACGCATATGTAAAATTTTTTGTGTATATACTTTTTTTCTGGAGGAATTGTTCATAACTTTCCTCCAATTCTTAAAAAAGTTATAACCCCCCAAAGACTATGTACTCCTAAAATATGGGTGTGTCATTGTTCTTTAAGTAATAGTAAACATGAGTATTATACCCCAATCCCTCTTTGGACAGGATTTCTCAGCCTCCCAAAGCTCCCTCAAGGCAACCACTCCATAGTATCTCCATAATAGAGAAGAGGAGACACAAGCTTAGAGAGGGGGTTCATTGTCCAAGGTATCAGAGGTCAGGGAGGGAACCATCACCATCTCAGGCTCAGACCCTGGAGGTCACACTGCAAGCTGCTCAGTTATACCACTTCCCACCCCCTCCAGCAGGAAAGGAAGGAGCTCAGCTTCCCCCCATAAGGTAGGGTAAGACTGATCCCCTTCCCTCCCTTTGAGCTTTGAGGAGAAGGCAGGAGAGGGCATGGAGTTGGGGCAGACATGGCCTTGGGCCCTTGTATGAAGAGCACGTGGGGTTACCTTTGGTGCCCATGGCTCCCTATGTCTGTTCCTTTCTCACCTTCATTCCTTTCGGTCTCCCTTCCCCCTCCATCCCCCACATTCCTTTTCCATCCTTTTCCCCCTGTCTTGACATTGGGTTCAGCAGCAGCACTGACAGGCTTTATTTAGTCCCCTGGGTGGTCTGTCTTTGGGGCTGGAGAGACCGCTGGCCGCAGGCTGAAGGATTTTCCTACTTCCCAGAGCTACAAGTCCCTCTGCTTAGGGGTCCTCTAGCCTCCCAGCCATCTTGCCAGGCCCCCAGTCTGGCCTCTTTTCCACTCTGCCTCCTCCAAGCAGCACAGTCTTCCAGGAACCCCTCTGAGCAGCTCCCTCCTCCCCTCTGTGTCTTTCCAGAGACCAGGTTCTTCGAGTCTTGGCTAAAAATGAGAAGCAGCTTTCACTTCTCAGGGATCTGGAGGGCCTGAAGCCCCAGAAGGTGAGGACTCCTCAGGGCCAGGGGACATGTTCCCCTCTCCCTCACAGCTGCCTGAACCTTCAGCTCCCTGTCCTGCTCCCCCCACCCCAAACCTGCCCTCTGGGCATCTCTGCTAAAGATCACAACATTGTGGAAAAATCAAACTTGGCTCCTCTTCAGGAAAGGTTGGGAACATTCGCCTGAAAGGTTGGGTGGCCCTTCTTGGCTTTCCCGTCTGTCCTGGATGGATGGCTGTTGAGCAGGTCCTGTTGGGGGCAGGGCGCTGCTCTGAAAACGACTGGAATGTACTGAAGCCACACGGGAGGTACATGTGTCTCTGAGTGGGGTGCCATGCAGCCGGGACACATCTATTTCCCAATTGAAATGGCTTAGCTTGGCAAACCTGTGTTTTATTTGGGTTCGTCCCTGTCAGCATGAGCATTAGTTTCTGAGAATGTCCTCTGCAAGTATCCCACAATGGAAAATGTTTTCTTCAACTATTGTAATAGAAGGGTTTTGTTTGAGGGCTGTTGAAACAACCAGATATTTCTGGATGTGGCCCAAAGCCCACGTTCCTATTTGTCTGAGGGCCCCTGTCAATCAGGACACAGAACACTTGATCCTAATTTTCTCCATTTTACAAACTGAAAAATCGCTATGGCATTTGGATGGTATGAGAATGCAGATCAGGCCTCTCCTTCTTCTTTGGGGTTTGGGGACAGTGATGTCTCCTGCTTCTGACCAGGGTTCTTGTCCATGTGAATGTCCCAGATGAGGAGCCTTCTCACCTTTAGAAACTGTTTCGGGCTCTTTGGATCCGGGTGAGGTTGCGTTGTGTGAGTGAGGCTGGGAGAGGAAGGTGCGTGACATTAGGGAAGGGAACTCAGTGGCTTGGGCAGAAGACCGTCTGGCTCTCCAGGCTGCCTGCAGGGCTGTGTGGTAAACACAGGCCCGCTTTTCTCTCCTTTGTTATCTAGGTAGACTTCTGGCGTGGCCCAGCCAGGCCCAGCCTCCCTGTGGATATGAGGGTTCCTTTTTCTGAACTGAAAGACATCAAAGCTTACCTGGAGTCTCATGGCCTTGCTTACAGCATCATGATAAAGGACATCCAGGTAAGGTCCCGCCCCTGCCCTGCTGCTGGAGTCTCACCTCCCAGATCCCTTTCTGGTTGGGGCCCAACATGGAGGAAAAACACCCAGGGCTAAAATGGACATTTTATTTCCGGAGTCCCACCTGCATTTTTGTGAACCTACCATGGAAAGAATGAGACCTCATACTTCTCAAAGAAAATTTAAATCTAATGCAGAGTTCGTAACTCATTGTGTGGTAATAGCAGGGTGGCTTATGGAGTCCTCTTATTTATTTATTTAAGGAATGTTTGTACAGTTTTTAAAGTTTACTTTCCATTTACAGTTATTATAGAATATTTGCTATATAGCCCATGTACACATCCTTGAGCCTGTCTTACTCCCAGTGGTCTGTACCTCCCACCCCTGCGTCGTGCCCGTCCCCAGTACCTCACTGGTAACCACTGGTTTGTTCTCTGTGTCTGTGAGTCTGCATCATTTCTGGTATATTCGCTAGTTTGTTGTATTTTTTAGGTTACTTGTGGAGTCCTCTTATGGAAGGATTTGCAGTTCATGGCAAAGGAGGAGACAGGGGAGAAGGGAGACAGGAGGCAACAGTTTAGGTCTTTTCTAGGCCCCATAGTGGGACAGCTCTCCTGTGCTTTTCTGACTGCTCCCTCCATCCCTGCTGTGTCTCAGCCATCCAATGGCGGGGAATTCCTTCATCCCAAAGAAGCAGGAAGAGGTGAGAGAAGCCTTGCTGCGGTTTCTCTCCCACCATGTGCACCTCAGAGCTCTTGGAACTGCATGCGTCTCCAAGGCAGGATTCTTCCAGAGAAACGGCTCTGGGAGAAGTGGGTGCAGACCTGCCCTTGGGTAGGGCAAAGGGAGACTTCTTGCCGGGCGCCCAGTTCTCCCCCCATCACTTGTGCTGCACCTTACAGCACCTTTTCTGAACGTCATGAAATTCTATTTTAATTGTTGTCTTCAAGGATACCCCAAGGAACCTCCTTCCTAAAGGGATTCTTTTGGGCGTCACTGGGTTAGACCCCTCTGGCTGCTCCCTGTGCAGATGCCGTTGTACACCTGTAGATCTGCGTCCACAGAGATTGCCGCCCAACCACGTTGAGCTGCAGCTAATCCCCTGTAAGGGCGCTGAGTGTGGGAACACACAGTCCCCGGAGTGCACACACTTGACACCGCATGCCAGGGGATAAACGCATTAGGTGCATTCCTTCCCACGCAAGCACGGGCTGGGGCACTGAGGTCGGTTCAAAGACCATTCCTCCTCATCAGGCAATCAGGCACATCTGTTTCCTGCTCAACATGTGGGGGTCGGCTCTTTCTCTAATTAAATCCCCCACAGACAAAAGGGGGGAACTCCCACAGGCAAGAGTGGCCACCACATCAAAAGAAAGAGTGCTCAAGTCTCATTTTTCGCCCATGCCTGCATTTTGAAGTTTGCATTTCCCTGCTTCTGCACCACCCTGGAGACCTCGCTGCACTAGGCACACAGATATGAAGAGGTCTCTAAGAATTTTCTGTACATCAGGAATGGCCCCAGAGGTACCTGTGGACTCCCCTCCGGCTCCTCTGGAGTTGTGCCTCCTGTAGTCCTCAGCCCTGGATTCCCTGGGGCGAAGGTGGGCTGTCTTTTCACTCCCTGTTAGTAAAATGCCTTGGACTCTGGGCCCTAACCCAGCCGGACAGGATTTTCACCAGTTCGCTGTCTGCAATGCATCAGGCTAGGATCGTCATTCTTGAGGTCACATTTTGGCTTCAAGGGAGCTGGGGCTGGAAGGAGGTTGCTGTGTTGAGTTGATTTGTGGTGATGATGGAGGGGGGGTGTCCAGGAAGAGGGAAGCTCAGAGGTGCTAACAGGAGGGATGGGCTTTGCACCACTCAGGTTGTTGGCCTCCGGTCTTCTCTTTGTTTTGGTTATTGATGTGCTGGCCTGATTCCTCCCTGTCCTTTGGGTCTTCTCACCCCAGTATTGGGCACAGTGTCTTCTGCACAGTGGGCCCTCAACAACTGTGTGCTGAGTGAATCACTCTATTGGCAGGAAGAGCCTTTCCAGAGAGAGGCCTGACTATTATGCTGGACTTTGTCTCAGAGCCCCCTCCCCCAAGCCCCTCAAGGTACAGGATCGTTTGCCTTATGTATCTTTATACCCCAGCACCTACTATAGGACCTGCCACTTAGGTGGGGCTTAGTAAATGTCAGTGGACTTAATGGACATGAGAAGGAGAGGAAAAGGAGGGTGTGTTAGTTAGTACCATGCTGAGAGAAAGTGTGAAAAACCTTGGTGTGGTCTTTTCACTTTGGCCAGAGGCACTGGTGATTTTTGAGGAAGAGAAGTGCTTTCCACTCCCCTCACCTCGACCCCCACTTTGTAATCAGAGGGGCTCTTGAGATAGAAGAGGTGGGCTTATTCATTCCATCCACAGATACAGAGATGCCTACTGTGTGCTGGGTGTTGGGCAAGGCACTGGAAATACAGAGATAAGAAATCCGGTCCCTGTATCCAGGGGAACTGGAGGGCTGTGGGGGTGGGGGAGCGCAGGGGAGTAAATCAGTGATTACAATGGAGTGGATGATGCGCTGATGGAGTGGAGCAGGTTGCCATGGGAGCGAGTACAAGAGGCACTGCACGTCGTCGCTCTGAGGCTCAGAGAAGGCGGTGATTGCGGTGTGGCTGAAGGGGAGGGGCAGGGAGAGGGAGGGGGCCCGGGATTGGCCGTGAGGCCAGACCAGCGCACAAAGGGCATCCTCCACCGGGTGAAAAGGTTGAGATTTTATCTCAAAAACCGTGGGGGAGCCATTGGAGGGCTCTGACATGATCAGATTTGCATTTAAGAAAAATCCCTCTGACAGTGACAATGTTGACAATGTTGAGTTGGGGACAGGAGCAGAGAGAGACTGACAGGCAGGAAGGTGGTGAGGAAATTGTGGTGGGCCAGGGAAGAAATTATCTGATTCCGATTGAGCTCTATTTGCATTTAATTTTTCTTCACCTCCTCGTTCTTTTCAGCCCTTTGGTTTTTTTTTTTTTTCCTTTCTCTGCGATGAGTCACCATGGAAAAGCTTCACTTGAGCAATCAGCTCGGTGGATTTTAATGGCTTTTTTCTGATTACAAAATTAATAAATATTCATGGTAGATAATTTGGAAAATAGGGGAAAGCACAAAGGAGAAAACAAAAATCACCCATGCTCCGAGCACACTCTAGAGCAAAATACAATTTAGTGTAAATATTGCTTCACCAATTTTCCCCTCTCTCCTGGATCATTCCCATTAGCATACAAATATAGAGTTATTTCTTTCATCTTAAAAAAATCCTCTCTTAATCCCTCCCCCCCACGTCCAGCTATCACTCTGTTTCTCCTCTTCCCTGTAGAGCCAAACTCCTGCAAATATTGACTGTTCTTGCCACCTTCATCCCTCTCCTCGGGCAAACTGTCCACCTCTCACTTCACCACAGTTGCCCTCAACAGTGTCACGCACAGCTCCAAGGTCCAACTCAGCAGTCAGCTCTGAGTGCTCATGTTTTTAATCTTTCAGCACAACTGGTCACGTTCTCCTCTCTGGAACTCGTCTCCTCTTTTGGCTGACAGGACACTGCACTCTCCCGGATTGTCCCATCTTACTGGGTGCTCCTTTACACATTGTTTTCCTGTTTCCCAGCTCTGTTTTCCAACCTCTCCTCCAGCCCCTCATCCCAGATCAGCCTCCTGATACTCCTATATTTACAGCTCCAGGGAGACTCAGATGTCTAATCTGAGCTTCAGACCGTCTACTTGGCATTTCCACCTGGGTGTCTAATAGGCATCTCAGACTTCACAGGTCCACACTTATCTCCCCTGAACCCCTTCTCTCCTGTAGCCCGTTCCTTCCGCTCCTTCCCCACCTGGGCAGCACCACCCTCCAGTTACTCAGACAAGAAACCTGGAGTCCTCCTTGACTCCTTCCTCACATTCCACATCTCACCTATCAGCAAATCCTGTCAGCTCTCCCTTCAAAATCTATCTTACCACATCCTAGCTACTAACTTGAGTCAACACTCCATCAGCCCTCACCTGGAATATTTCAGTAGTTTTCTAACTGTTCTCCCTAATTCCACACTTGTCTCCTTATTTCCTAGTCTCAGAACAGCAGCCAGAAGTATCCTTTAAAAATATGCAAGTCCTGTTATGTCACTCCTCTGCTTTAAACCCTCATTGACTTCCCATCTCACTCAGCCAAAGTCCTCAAAACAGCTATAAGACTCTGTATGATCCATGCCCTGCCCTACATCACTGACCCTTATTCACTTGGCTCCAGGCACCTGGACCTCCTTGATGTTCCTCCAACTCGCCTGACTCATTCCTGCCTCAGTGCCCTTGACTAGGTTCATACCTCAGGGCCTTTGCACTTGTTGGCCCTTATAGCTGGAATGCTGCCTCTGCAGATATCAGCATGGCTTATTCCCTCACTGCTTTCAAAACCGGATTCACATGTCAGCTTTTCACCTTGTTTTAAGCTGTATCCTTCTTCTCCCATGCTCCCCCAGTTTCCTCCCTCCTTCCACCACATCCCCCTTCTCCTTGGCATGTACCGCCTTCTAATATCCTAAATGATTTACTTTTCTTAGTTATTGTGTGCCTCCCTTACCAGACTGTGAACCCCATGAGGGCAGGCAGTTTTGTTTTGTTGGCTGCTTTTTTGTTTGCTTTGTTTTGTTTGCTGTTATCTTTAGTGTCCAGTGTGTGCTTGACCACATTGTTTCATGGAGTAGAAGACAGTAAAAAGTGGGCATACTGCTGGCTGGGGTAGGGGTGGGTGGCAGCTCTAAAGAGGACAGGAGGACAGGAGTAGGTGAGGAAGGAAGGGCAAAATCATGGGCAAGGCCCTGAGGGAGAGGCAGAGTCTGGCTGCATGGGCGGGGCTGGGGGTGGTACAGGGACAGAAGAAGGACTGGCCTCTCTCTTGGTCCCACGGAGGGGAAGGTGCTGCCTGACTCACCCAAGTGACCACTAATGGGGAAAATCTGCTGTCCAAGCTCGGCAGACACCACTTCTGTTGGATGATCAGATTTCCTGGTCGTGCCCTGTAGTGATTACTGCACTGCAGAGTCCTGGAGTCTCCCCGGGAGTTACTGTTGCTGTCCTGTCGTCTTCACCATCGTGGCTGGCATTTGCTATGTGCTGGGCAATGTCCTAAGCACTTTACATGTATTAACCCTTCTGATCCTCACAAGAACACTTCAAAATACGTGCTAAAGGACGTGATAACATCACCCCATTTTATGAAGGCACATAGAAATTCATAACTTAGTAAACTGAGGCACAGAGGATTTAATAATTTGCTCAAGTTAGTGACAGCATCAGGACTGAATCTGAGAGAGCCTGGCTCCAGACCCTGGACTCTGCTCTTGTGCCATGTGCCTCCTCAGTGGGTGGTGGTGTTGTTCGTGTGGTGTTTAACTTTGCCTTTCAGATAGTGAAGCCCTGGTTCGGTCCTGACTTCTGAGGGGTGCGTTCTAACAACCCCCCACCCCCTATGTAGATAGACATGGACTGTAATTGCCACCAGCCATGCAGCTGCCACTGCAAACAGTTAGGCCTGGAAGAGGAAGCCAGGGACGATGAGAGGTGACTGTGCTGTCACGGAGCGTGGGCCAGAGCCCCTCTCCTGCTTCCCTCACCCACTGTTTCTGTGAGCTGCGTGCATTTTGCGTCTTTGGTTGGAGTGCGCTGTGAATGTTGATTCCCTTTGGGCATAAGCTTCACCTTTGGGGCCATCTGGCTCCTCCCTTCGCACATCCTGGAGGTACTGTTCTTTGCTTAATGTCCCCATCCTTCCTTACCCTGTCATAAATTAATTCACACCAAGGTATTACTTTCCCTGTCAGGTTATGGCTTCCAGGGAGGCAAATGGCTTACTTCTGAGTCTTTTTTTTTCCCCCTCTGAGAAGCCTGACAGGGCTGTAATTAGGCATTCCTGAGCCTGTGGCAAGACTGCATTCTTAGTTTTCTCATCCCCTTCCTCAGCCCTGTGAAGGGAGCAAACATCTGTGTATTTTTCAGGCCAGGGTAGATTAATGTTCCTGGAATCGGGGCCCAGCTGTGAGGGCTGAGCATTCCCAATTTGTAAGCGGGTGTCATATCTATTCACAAGGCTGTGAGGGTGTTTGGAAAGTTATTTGCAGTTTGGTGCCGACTTCCCATTTGCCTCCAGTTGTTTTGTCAAACAAAGGACAGCCTTATTGGAGCTGTTTTCTTGTGATTGTCCCTGGTCTATGTGGAAAGAACTGGGTCCTCGGGTCCTGTCTTCCCAATTTCTCCTCCCTATGCTCCACCTTCAGCCACCACCTCAGTCCCTAGGAAGTTCCATGTATGGACCCTTAAGCTTCATGGCAGTGGAACCAGCGTGGGGGCCAGCCGGGACCTGACTCCGGGTGCAGTGGCCTGACCTGCTCTCTCCCCTGCAGCTGTTCACCACAGCTGGTCGTGCCCAGCCCATAGCGACAGGCACAAATCAGTTATGGGGTCTGCTGAGATTTCTGTTGTTAGAGCTTCCCAGGGTCTTGCTTGTGCAAGCAAGGCTCAGTGCTCCTCCAGCCACCTCTGCCTAGCCCAGCAACCCCAGCTTTGCTCAAGCGGGAACATCCTCAGCCCAGCCAGTTCAGCTGAAAACATTGTAATTACAATTGCCCAGTAGGTAGTTGGTGCTCAAAAAGCAAACAAAATGAACCCCAAACATCGATTTCCAGTCCTGTTTTAAAATCTGTGAACCTGAGGGTTGTGAGCAAGCTGACAGGGGCTGCAGGGTGGGTGCATCGCCAGCAGTGGCCTCAGCTGCAGCAGGCCGGGGTTGGGCAGGGGTGCTCGTCCAGCCCTGGGACTGAAGGCTCTGTGTCTGCTGTTTTATTTTAGCCTTTAGAGCTTTTTGTTTTTGTTTTTGGATTATTTATTCATTTAGAAGATTTTACTTCTTGATGTAGTATAAGCATGGTGACAAAATGTAAAAAATAGAGAAAAGAAAAAATTGCTTAAAATACGGACTCTTCTATCCTAACAGGCATATTTGAATTTTCTTTTCTTTTTTTCCCCTCTTTTTGCATTTTACTTTCTTAGTTTCCTGTGCTTGGGGTATTGCCTTTTCATTATTTTGAAACATTTTTAAATCACAAGGATGGTATGATGGACTTTTCACTTGCTGTTAACATTTATACATTTGTTTGCTCTTTCTATATATATATATATACACACACACATAGATATACATACACTTATCTACAAATCTGTGTGTGTGTGTTTTATTCTTATTAGCCTTTAGTTTTGATAGCTAGCTAGCCTTAAGAAACCCAACGCTAGGAACTAGGGTATCTGGGCTTTTATCTTACCTCTGCTCCTTTTTAGCTTTGCTTTTAAGTCCCTTAACCTCTCTAATCTGCTTTATCTCTAAAACATGAATAGTTAATTCTTGCCCTGACATTGAGTCATCTGAGATGATGAGGATAAAGATAGCTTGGTAAACTAAGACTCTGGCCTGAAGCAAGGCATCATCAGGACTTACCTATGACCCAGAGCTGCAAACCAGGGCGACTTTGGGTTGAAAGCCTCTGCTTTCCTGGCACCCTTGTGGCAAAGGGGCCCAGGCACCTCCCATGTGACATAGTCAGCACTGAGTCCTGGGGTGCCTCGGTCCCTAGGTGCCAATGTAAGGTATGAATTTGGGGTGAAGGGCACCTGCCCACCTCACTGAGTCCCCAGCTGGGAAAAATGCCCCAGGATCATACAGGTCAACCCAACCCAGACACTGTACTGCCCTCTCTGTGGGAAGTACCAAGTGAGGATTGAGTGCCAACTCAGAATTGCCACTCAGGGACGTTGCTCTGTCTCACCTGTATTTTTGTCTAAGGGGCAGTTAAAACGGTGAGTGAAAGACTGGTTGGCACTTAAATCATAATGATTTGGACTGGCTTTCTGAATGGCTTGGACACCCACTCTCTGGGCGGTAGAGTGGATGTTGTGGGTCAGGGGATCTCTCTGCACCCACAGGGGTCATGCACATAGTTCAGCTTGGGATTTGGCTCAGTGAAGTGCTCACAAGGCAGAAGAAATGTTGGCAGTAGACCATGAGCATCTTTTCCAAAACACTTTTATATCTGTTATTACATTTTATCATATGAGATGGGCAAGGTAAGTCCCAACTTTCAAGCTGAGGAAACTAAGGTCAAGTTTAGTTAGTTAGTGGCAGTGGCAGACTTAGAACGAAGTTCTCCAAACTCCTTGTCCTCTGCTCATTTGGGAAGTGGTGGCATGAATGCCAGCTTGCCTAGCAGAAGAGTCACCCAGCAACCAGGCATCTCCTCCCATCGCGCCACGCACACTCATGGGAGCTCACTCTCCCGGGTCGATGCTGTCTTTGTGTGCAGCCAGCTGAGGCAGGGCTCAGAAGAGGCATGCCTGGCCCAGCCTCCCCTTCCCTTCCAATATGTGCTCCTGCCTCCTAGGTGCTGCTGGATGAGGAGAGAGAAGCCATGGCGAAATCCCGCCGGCTGGAGCGCAGCACCAGTAGCTTCAGTTACTCCTCTTACCATACCCTGGAGGAGGTGGGTCTGCCCAGTCAGGCTTTGGACTCTGTTATCCTTTTGGGCCCTCAGGGTCTCCAGATTCGAGACTCTGGGGTCTGTAGGAGACTGTGAACTTATGCTTGGGGAGTGCAGAGCAGACACTGGGTGTTAGGTAGGCAGTCAGCTCAAAGAGGTCCAGAAGCCAGGATTCAGATAGAGCGGATTGTGGGTTCAACAGTACAGCCCACAGCAGGTTCGGGACCAGAGTAATGGGTCTACCAAGCTGAACACTAAGGTAGGGACCCATCGCTGGCCAGAACAGAGTGGGGAGAGGTACCTTCACATCCAATACTCTGGCTTGGGATCCAGGGGTCTTGCTCTCTGCACAGCCATTCCTGTGGTAAGAGGCCCCAGCTGTGGATACTAGAGCACAGAAGGGGCAGGAAGCCAGGCACATTAGAGAGCCATTTTGTTGAATAAAACAGAGCTGCCTTCACTTGGAGAAAATTTACTATCATAGTTTCAGCCATCGAGGGCAGGCATGACTGATTGTGACTGATTTACAAAGGAGAACATGCAAGGAGAGCATAGAGATGCCCAGTCCAGAAAGACACTCCAGGCACATGTCCTGCTTCCCTGTAAAGTCTGTGACATTATTGAGATTGCCCACTGTTATTGTCATCGTCACTCTCCATTTCACAAGGCCTGTAATAGAGGATCTCTTTTCTTTCATGTAGTTATTAAGTACGTATTGAAAGAATAAGAAAATGAATTTAATATATTCCATCAGTGTTTATTGATGTCAGAGATACATAACCCTGCCTTCAAGAGGCTGAGAATCTAAAAGGAGCAGGATGACCAAAACAACACTGCGAGGTCTATGAGATCTTGTCAGAAGGATTGAAGGGGCCAAGAAAATGGAAGCAAGAGAAACTTCCGACCAGAGAGAACCTTGCAGGCTGACCCTGGGGACCGAGTGGCCTCAGCACATGCTGCTCTTCCAGGCAAAGTCTCAGCTCTGCACCGTGGTAAAAAGCCTGGAATCCAGGCCAACCACAGCACAGCTTGTGCCTTAGGCCTGGAGGGAGTCTTTGATTTTTTTCAGTGCTTGATCTGAGTTGTTTTAGATCCTCAAGGGAGGTGGGAAAGCATTAAGGAGGGTAGGATGGGAGAAGAAGTATATTCGAAGACATCCTGGGGTTTGCCCCCTCCCTGCTTAACTGCCCATCTAAGAAACTCCATTCCCTTTAGATATATACCTGGATTGACAACTTTGCAACTGAGCACTCAGATATTGCATCAAAAATTCGGATTGGCTACAGCTTTGAAAATCGGTCCATTCTTGTCCTGAAGGTGAGTAAAATCTAGCTGTATTGACCACTAGGCTCTACAGTGAGTGCCTCTGGCATCAGACTGAGCCCATGTCAGGTTGTGGCTGGGTGGGAGTTTTAGGGAGAGAGATGTGTACACTCCTGTCCTGAGGTGACCCACAAGCTTTGGGATCGTGGTGTTTGGGGACTCACTCCTGTAGGTGTGGACAGGTGGCGGTGCAGTGATCTGCACACCCTGGGTCAGGAATTTGGTGGGAGGGTTGCTAAGGAGATGGCACTGCAGAGTGGCCGTCGTCACCCTGGACTTGGGATGTGAGTGTGGGTGAGTCCGTGCTCTTCCTGTTACTTTGGTTGCTACATCTATTAAATGGGAAGAGAGGTACTCAGAGGCCTCCTTGACAAACAGCTGAGGTCATCTGGTTCAAGCAGCTCCACAGATAGGCCCGAGTCTATGAGGGGACCTTCCAGCCTTTCACAGGGGCCGCTGGAAACAGAGTTGGAGCAAACTTGGCAGAAGCAGAACCCATGGCCATGAAGGAGGCAGGATGGGTGAGAGTGTGGAGCCCACTGGACTATAATTCTTAGTATGTGCCCTAAAGAGCACTCAGGGCATTTGACATCCAGCATGCAGAGAAGACAGGTGCTGCTGCCCTCAACAGTGCCCTGGGGGACTTTTTAGAAGGGTCAAGTGGTCTCACCTGACTTGGGACTTGACTTCCCTGCACTTTCTTTGGTTTCCCCGGGGGGCTGTCGGTGCTGTCTCTCTGATGCTGTCTACTCAGTGTGGTCCTTGCCCCCACGGCAGCAGCAATCCTGGGAGCTTGTTAGAAATGCCCAGCCTCAGCCCCCTTTCTAGACCTGCTGAATTGGAAGCTGCATTTTAGTAAGATCCCTGGGGGATTCACATGCCCTTTAAAATTTGAGAAGCACTAGTCTAAATACTTTCAAACCTGGGAAATTCTGTGCTTCTGTCTGGATCACTGTGCTTTCCAAGAGCATCATTGTGTCACCAGGGCCCCCACATGTGTGCGTTTCATGGGCTGATGCACCGGGGCTTGCATGTATAGCCCCACTCTCAGGAACATAGGGCCACCCCAGGCAGTGAGGATACATCTGGGGCCTCCTTCCAGTCAGTCTAGGGACAGCCCTAGTGACAGCTGTCTCGGTTCAAACTTGCTTGGGGCCTGGTGCTTTCCCCCAGTTCAGCACAGGAGGTTCTCAGCGCCCAGCCATCTGGATCGACACTGGAATCCACGCCCGGGAGTGGATCACCCATGCCACCGGCATCTGGACTGCCAGGAAGGTCAGCACGGACCATGGGGGCAGGGGCAGGCGGTGGGAGCTGCTCAACTATTTAAGGGCACCTCTAGTTGAAAACTTGGTTCGTTTAACTCAAGGTACTCTCTGCCCTCCTACTCTGTGGAACAGCTGCCAAGTGCTCTGACCTTTCGTAGCACAGAACCTCCTTCTATCTTCCGCCTTCTAGTTGTTTAAAATCCAAGCCTTTGGTTCTGTACGGGGATGTACCTGATGGCCTGCTGCCACCCCTGCCTGCCACCGGCTATACAATGTCCTGCCCTACAGAGGAGAGCCCAGCAGGAACCCCCACCCCTCACCCCCTACTCACTCTGCCTTTTCTTGCAGATTGTCAATGAGTACGGCAAAGACCGCATCGTGACAAATGTACTGAATGCCATGGACATCTTCATGGAGATTGTCTCCAACCCTGATGGGTTTGCTTTTACCCACAGCATGGTGAGAACACCTGGGAGGGAGGGGTCGGGAGTCAGGGATCAGCTCTACAGGAATGGAGGAGAGGTCCCTGTGGCTTTGGGAGGTTGAGCTGAAGTTCCCTGGGGGCAGACTCCTCCAGGGCTCTTTGCAGAGTCTCACTGAGGCAGGTGGGCTGCTCAGCACTGCAGCTGCTGCTCTTGCCCTCCGGCCTCCCTCTTGCTGTCCAGGGAAGGTCACTGCTGGCTGGCTATGCTCGGGCCTCTCTCCACACTCCAGCTTTTACCACAAAGCTGCATCTGCAGCCTTGGTCCAGCCCCATGCCAGCCCCATCCTTCCCTGGAGATTCCTTCCCTTTGCCCCTCTCTGCCCCACCAGACCCCCCCTTCCTAGGCCAGGAGGTCAGGGGCTCCCACTCCTAGGAATGGGCCCAGGGAATGAGACCACCTGCCCTGGGCTTTTTCAGAACCGCTTATGGCGGAAGAACAAGTCCAGCAGACCTGGAATCTTCTGCATTGGTGTGGATCTTAACAGGAACTGGAAGTCAGGCTTTGGAGGTATGTCAGTCTGCTGCGCCCGGGGGCAGGGCTGGAGAGGACTTGGTCTTTGGTACATCTCCCATACAGTCAGATTATGTTGACTTATAACTGAGGAGGCAAAGCAGTTAGTGAATGCAAGTGAGTCATGGCCAGGGACAGGCAGGTACATGCCTAGGACTGGCCATGGGATATGGGGAGAGGTTGCAAATGTGTGTGAAATGTATACATATGCTAAGCCTTCATGGGAAACAGCTCCTTGCATGGGGACTAAACTGCAAGGGTCAAATCCTAGATATGGCAGAGAAAAGCTTAAGGAGGTCCAAAGTAGTCTTATTTGTTGTTCAAAAGCCAGAATTTATGGTGCTCCCTTCAGGTATCTCTGGCCCTTCCTTGAAGGCAGCATGTCACAAGAAAATGCCTCCAAACTCATTCCCTGAGACTTGTGACCTGAATTTTGTCCTCTGGGGAGCCAGAGCAAAGGTTCAAATATAGAATAAGGCAGTTCCTTATCATCAACACTGACTTGAGCCTGGTTTTTATTTTTGACCCAATTACTTTGTGACCCTGGGCTGCTGGGCTGGTGTTATCTTCAGGGCTCTAGGGAGGGGTGGGCAGCTTCCTCCTAAGTTCCCTTGGTGTTCTTCCTGATTATTTCCCCTGCCATGCCAGGGGCATAGGGGCAAACTGAGGTCTCCAGAAAGCCCAGAGATGAGTATGTGGACCTTGGGAATGCAGCAGTTTGATGAGTGGAATGCTGGGTCTTGCCGACAGTCTAGCAGAGGGCTGTGTGGGCACAGACTTCAGCCCCTGGATGTGGTTCCCACATTATACTGGGGGATCAGGATTTGGCTCCATAGGAGACAGTTCCTTTGCCATTGAAAAGCAGATCTGTGGATGGGTGGCCAAACCAATGAGATAGAACATTCTAGACCTGGATGCTCATTGCTTTGAAAGTCTGGCTTCTTTGAGTCTGTTCTCATTGAAAAATAAGGACAGCTTTGAAGCATCCAGTGTGGCCATCAGCCCACAGTGTGGGGGTTGCCTGAGAGTCTGGGATTATGTTTGTATCTGCTTCTGTAAGGGAACAAAACTGTAAAATTAGGTGTTTCCACCTCCAAATGACCAGACATTTGCCCCAAGTGGGCATCCGTGTGAGCCCCTCAGAACTGGCTAAAGTAAGTACCCATGGACCTCGAGACAGACTGGCTAGAAGAAAGAAAATTATTTCTTAAAGAAAATAACTTTTGTGGGTTTCACTACAGAAAAAAAAATCAGTATATACACACTGTAAACAAACAAACAAACAAAAATGTGGGGGGAGAAAAAGCCCAGAAGGGACAAAAAACTCCTATAATCCCACTACCCAAAGATTACTGCTTTTAATAATTTACCATGTCCTTCCAGAGATTTCCCCTTGCTACAAATTACATTTTTAGAGAAGGAAAAATAAATAGCTAATGAATCCATTAGCAGGTACTTGTGAAACAGGCAGGCTCAGAGGACTTTAACTATGAACGTCAGAGAGAGGCAGCCAGCTAATTCCCACTTGGTCAGGGTAAGATTAGTTTATTCTGCTTAGCTCAAACCAGAACTAATGGCCTGAAGTGTTTGTCCATATTTGGGCAAAGCCACCTGGTCGTTGGCAAGGGAACCGCTTTCCGTGCGTGGGCTGCAAATGCAGACAAAGCTTTCAGCCTCCCCCGCTCTGCTCATCTGTTGCTGTTTGTCATTCATGAAGTGTAGCAGGTGCAGAATCTCCCAGCAGACACAACAAACAGGGCCGCTGTTAGCTGGGTGGACTCCAGCCTGTGGGGCTGCTTCTTACCCCCTCACTCCCTGCAGGCACATCCCCTTCTAACCAGGGTTGCCACCCCCAGGGAGGACTGGCAGAGCAAGAGGGGATGCACTCCCAGGTGACAGAATTGCCTCTGGGCCTGCCTGTGGCCAGAAATTGCTCGTGTCTGGTTGGTGACTCAGGCGGGAAGATTTTGTTTATGGTTTTATTATTGCCTTAATTTAATTGCTGTGTGATGAGTAATCTATAGACCATCCCTCCCATCCGTGCCACCCTCACCTGCACCCTTGGGGAGGACCAGGTTGCTGCAGTCCTAGAACAGCATCTGAACTGGTCCATGGGCCAGCCTCCCCCCTCTCCAGTCAACTTACTGACCTGGGTAGGGGGGTCAAGTGGGGGTGCTCTGGCATCCTCAGGAGGCTTCAGGAGTTGAGGTGATCCCTGGCCTCTGACTGGGCTTCTGTAAAGTCATTTCAGGAAGGAGGAGTGAGAGCAGGAACTGGGATGGCTCTTTCCATATGTGTTTCTGACCCACAAAACTTCACCAATGCAGCCCAGTCCTCCACGACATGGTCCTTGGGAAAACAGAAGAGGAAGAAAAGAGATGGGGAGCAAAGAACCTAGTAGGTGATGGGAACAAATTAAATTTGTGAACAAAATAGAAGCACAACTACTCTTTGCCCTCCCTCCAACTTAGGTTCCCAAGAATAATTTTCAAAAACCCTTTGTATCTGTGATTCCCAGACCAGCCTTGGGCAACTAAAGGGATCTATTCTCTTTTCCTGGCCCCAAGTACATGCTGCTTCTGGGGCCATGGTTGTGGCAAACCTTGAGCAGACACTAAGCCTGAATGCTCAACTGACCCAAGCCTTCCCCCTGGTAGTGATGGGTTGGCAGAGAAGGGAGGGTCATCTCAAAGGGGTCGCTACTCATAGGGGAAGCCTGGGTTGGAGACCTAGTGGCAACTGCTGAGGCAAGCCTGCCTTTCTAATGGAACTAAAGTCAAGCAAGGGGAGCTCCCTACAGGGCCACAGAGTTGCTGAGTGGCTACACTCCTCTGATGTGTTAGACTAGGATATGCGGCAGTAACAAATATCCCTCCAAATCTCAGTGGCTTAACATAATAAAAGTTTTTTTTTTTTTCACTCACATGAAGTCCAGTGTGGGTAGGTGACCCTCCTTGATGGCTCTCTTCCATTCCAGAGGGATCCAGGTTACTTCCTCCATCTAGAGTTTTTTGCTTCAACTACACAGACAGAAGAGTGTGTGGAAAAGTCATGCTTGCTCTTAGCCTTGAACTAGAAGTGACTCATCATTTACTGCTCATATTCTCATTGGTCAAAAGTAGTCACATGACCTCAACCAAACTGCAAAGGAGGCTAGGAAATGTAGAGGAATACAGGATATTTTGTGAATACTAAGTGTCTTTCCCAAGCCTGGGAATTTGAACCCTTTGGGTGCTTTTATTCTACTTACAGGAAATGGTTCTAACAACAACCCTTGCTCAGAGACTTATCATGGGCCCTCTCCTCAGTCAGAGCCAGAAGTGGCTGCCATTGTGGACTTCATCACAGCCCACGGGAACATCAAGGCTCTGATCTCCATCCACAGCTACTCTCAGATGCTCATGTACCCTTATGGCCACACTCTGGAGCCTGTTTCAAACCAGGAGGAGTTGGTGAGATTGGCTGCTTAAGGCTTGGGGGAGGCATCTAGCAGACTCCCAATTGGTCCCATGGTAGGGAGTGGGTGGTGGGGTCTGGTAGGGGAGGGGGCAGCAGCAGGGGCTTGTTCTCACTTGTGATCAAGTTCGAAGCTAGAGGTGCTGTGCTCCCTTTTCACAAGAGTCATCTACACATTCAACTTCCAAGACTCCTAAGTTCCTGCTTCTTAGCAGCTGCTAAGGATGTGGGGGTATGGGGAGCGTGGGCCTCTCACCCTCTGGATTTAATCTTGCAGTACAGTCTTGCGAAGGATGCAGTGCAGGCCCTGTATGAGGTCCATGGAATGGAGTACATTTTTGGCAGCATCAGCACCACCCTCTGTGAGTGAGCCTTCCCCTGGCTGTTGCTGGTTCAGGCACTACATCAACTTGGGGTCACGCAGGTGCAGGCTCTTTGCTGACTGGGCTGGGCCAGAGCTGATTTCCACATCTGGATAGAAGGGTGAATGGTGGTACCCAGATACAGGCAGCTCTTTATTTGCAGCATTAATTAATAGCTCCCTATGCCTGGCTTACTGTCATGTTCCTTGAGGGTAAATATACTAAATCTAGTGGCCTCACAGTGCTTTCTTTTTACTGGGGCAGAGAATGGACTGCATGAGCAGGGTGTGGCCCAGGTTGAGGCCTGGGCCAGGAAGTTTGGTGTGGTCTGGGATAGGTGGGGATTTGGCCCCCAGGGCCCGCTTTCTGGCCCAGTCCTTTCAGGATGCCTCTGTGCCTTGTGGTCACACCTTGCTCTTCCTTGTGGGGGTGTTTCTTCGCCCTTTTGTATACAGATGTGGCCAGTGGGATCACTGTCGACTGGGCCTACGACAGTGGCATCAAGTACTCCTTCAGCTTTGAGCTCCGGGACACCGGGCACTATGGTTTCCTGCTGCCGGCCGCACAGATCGTCCCCACAGCCCAGGAGACATGGCTGGCCATTCAGACCATCATGGAGCACACACTGAATCACCCCTACTGACAACACTGCAGAGGGGCAGAGCAGGAAGATTTGTCCTCTTCCCCAAGGCTTGGGGCTCCTCCTGAGACCCAAGCAATGTATCCCCTCCCCACCCCACCCCCAGCTTCTTAGGAAATAAACACAAATTTGAACAGGCTTGGCAGCCACCATCCTTTTGGGCTCAGCACCGGGGAGAGGATAGGGGCCTTGGAAATGCCTCTTCACTCCCCAGCTGTCCAGGAGGATGTGGGGCTAGCAGGCCTTCCGTTTTCTCCTCTTGCAATGTTCTTGGGGCCCAGAACAGACACTTGGAGGTACTAATATAGTACAAATATAGTACTAATATATACAGTTTGTTCCCTTGGTGCTTATATTTTAAGATGACCCTGGAAGGGTCAGTGTTTGATCTGAAGGAGTGAATCTCCAGTGATTGGCTTTTCTGGCACCTTGAGCGAGAGGTGCGTACTGACAGGCAGCCGCCTCCTCTTCCTGCTTCATTTCCTGTGCTGGAAAGGGAGTAGGTGCACATTTCAGAGGCCCCCACTCAGAAGATCCTTCTCACCCTGTTAATAAAAGTGAACAAGTCACTGGTTTGTGACCTTTTCTTCCTGGGCACCCTCACAGGCTCCTTTGATCTTGGGAGCATAGAATTACAGCCAGTCAGAGCCAGCGCAGCAAAGCCCTGCACATCCGGAGAGAAGTCCTCTTTCTCTTCCTCACCATAGTAATCATGGTTGTCATGCCCTGAGAAGTTAGTCCAGGCATGGAATCTCAGGGAGAGATTCTGAGATACAAAAGAGGTGCTCTCCCATATCCTCAAGCTTCCTTGTAACTTTTGCCTTCCCCCATCATTCAGGAGTCAGGATAGTTAGCCTCTTTGCCCTGCATTCAGGGGAAGGCAAGCACCCCCAAGAACAAGAGGTCAACTGGAGAGCTGAAAGGGATTTGTTTAAGTCTGAGACAAAAAGCAAGACTTTCATTTGCAAGGGCCAGACTTTTTATTGTTGTTGTTCTTGCAAAAGGAAAGGATTGTGGGTACATATGAATCGGCCCCTGCAGGCCACAGAGTTTAGGGTTTTACTGTAAATCACAGACGGGGAAGAAAGCAGCGGGAAATAAGATACATCCCCCCTTTTGTCCAACCTGTAAAAGAAGCAGAGGTTGGACCAGTTAGTGGAAGGATGGCACAGTGGGCATCAATTGGGTATGCCTGTGCCCAGGGCCAGCTGTGCCATGTAGGAGGCCTGAAGAACCAAGACCATCTCCAGGGGAATTGCTGGTGACAGAGAAGGAAACAATCCTGACTCGGGCTAGACTTTCCCAAAAGAGACTTGAGTTTTTTTAAAAGCTGGAAGTGGTCTGAGTGAGCTAGAATTTCCAAGCTGAAGTTTTCTGCTATTAGTAGAAATCTGAGGTTATGAGCTACCTTAATATAAGCTATTGATAAATAAAGCAAATTATACCTTTGCATACCAGAATCCGTGATTATACCTTTTATGCCCTTTGCTTAGATATTTTTATTTCATCTTCATGGGGAGGATATTACTCATATCGATAAGCTTGTTAATAAGCTAAGATAAGGAAAGCATGATTTGGAGAGGTTTTAAAGGTTACAAAAGGCCACAAAGATTGAAGGTTGTTGAGGGAGATTTGAACTTGGGTTTGTCTCACTCCAAAATCATCATGTCACCATTTGTCCAAGTGTGACCTGTGGCAGACTCCAAAGGGAGCTGGTTAACATAAAGATGTTTGGGTTCCATCCCCAGACTGAAAAAATCTCTGGGGTGGACCCCCTAAATCTGCATTTTTACCGTCTTCCCCAGGAGTTCTGAGACTCCTTAAAGGCTGAGAACCACTGATCTCCGCTCTCCTGCCTCCCAGAAGGAACATGTTTAATTCTTCTAGGGGGTGTTGGGGTTTTGGCCTCCCACCCTCTGCCACTGTCCATTAGGGCTGAAAGTGGCTACTGCAGTGGAAGCCAGCCATCCTTCTCCAAAATATTCCCAAGGGGCTGCCTTGGTCCTAGCCTAAAGCAGTGCGATCTGCAGACCCCAGGCATCAGCATCACCTGGGAGCTTGTTAGAAATGCAAATTCTCAGGCCACCCCAGACCTCCTGAATCAGAATCTTGGGATGGGACCCAGGTGATGGAGAAGCACTGCCCTAGAGACAGGAGTATCTGGACCCTGATGGGTTTCCCAGTAACAGTGAAAAGAATGAACTATTTTCTGGCGCTTACTGTGTGCCAGGCATGGTTCCAAGTGAGTTACAGGATTCAATATATTGCCTCCTCACAGCTCTAAGAGGTAGGACTATTACTGCCCTTATTTTCAGATGAGGAAGCTTAGGCTCAGAGAGGAAGTGACCAAAAGGCACACAGCTACTGAGTGGCAGGCCTGGGACTGAACTCCGGGTGAACCTGATCCATGCCCCAAAGCCTCCAGGACCAGGGCCAGGAACTTGTTCTCACAGCCACGTTGACAAGATCCCTCTGCAGCCAGCAGGCCCACAGAAGTTGGGACTGAAACTGCCTTCCCAATGGAGGTCTTCTTAAAAGGTAATTTTTTCCTTAAAATCCTTCACTGACTTATGAAAGCCCGCCCAAGGCACTGCATGGCTGGCCCTGCCAGGCCCTGCAAGGTGGCTAGCTCTCTGTCACCTTGTTTCAGAACCTCGTTCATCAGCTCCAACCTCACCAGCCTTCTCTCAGTTCCTTCAGATCTTTCCCAACTAGATGCCTTTGTATGTGCTGCTCCTCCTTGTCTGGAATACTCTTTCCTCTTACTCTTCCTTCATATGGCCCATTCCTTAAAATTTCCCCTTCAGTATCGTTTCCTCACTAGTCCTTCGAGGACCACCCACTGGAGATCTTCTATCATTCTCTTTCCCCAGGCTTTATTTATTTCTTCGATAGCAATGATAATTGACTTCTTTATTTGTTGTTGTTTGTGTCTGCTGCTAGTTTGAGAGCCTGCTAGGGAAGATTCCGTGTCTGGGTGATTCACCCTCACTCAGTTCCTGTCAGGCACATAGGTACACAACATTTGCTGAAGGGGTGTTTTTCTCCTCAGCCTAGTACAAATTGGGACTAGGTTTAGCGTTATGCGACAGAAACCCCTCTTACTGTGTCTTAACCTGATCAAGGTTTTGTTTTTGTCACGTAACAAATCATCTGAGGTGGGCAGTTCAGGGCTAGTTCAGTGGCTCCTTGTTGCACTGGGGACCCAGACTCCTCTGGCCTGTTCTGTTTTGCCCCTGCTATCATTTTGACCCCTAGTCTATTGTCATCATGACTGAATTCCGGCAGGAAGAGCAAAGGGCAAAAAAAACGTTAGTTGGCCATCCATGGACTTCAGGTTCCACCTTATTGCCTGGGACTGGTCAGGAGGCCATGCCCAGCTGCAAGGGAGGCTGAGAAATGGCTTTATAGCTGAGCGCATCACTGCTCCCTAAAATTGGAGTTCTGTCAGTAAGAAGGAAGGGGCGAATGGGTATTGGGGAAGCAGCCAGCAGAATCTGTTGCAGCTTCCCTGAGGGGGGAAGAGGATCTGAAGGGGCCTCTGAATCAGTTTTTTTGCTCTAGTTCATCAAGTGACTGACTTAATCATAAAGCCACAGAACTTTCCAGATGAAAGGGTCCTTTGAAAGCTTCTAATCCAACCCTTTGCAGTTGTAAAGACTGGGGGCCTCTGGATCATCTGACTTACACAAGGCCCCACAGGAACCTAATGCCTGAGAGAAGCCACGGATCCTAGGACTGAGGGGTCTCCTTAGCAAGCCCAGTGGGGTGATGGCTGGGGATTTAAGTTTATCAAGTAAAAGCTCAAGACATAGACATACAAGTTCTGGAGATAATACAGTCATAAAACTTGAATTCTCCACCTGCCCCCCCCCCCCATTTCTTAGGTATATGCTACTAAACAGGATTTTTTATTTTCTGCATTCTCCGTTTTTTTACCTCCCAACAAACTGCTCTTTTTAAGGTATGTTTTTTCATCCTTTTCACTAGTAAAATTTATGAGCATTTATTTAAAAGAAAAAAGCACTGGAAAAACTGAAGAGAGAAAGAGTGATTATACATATGGAAAGCTATAAAGAACCACAGTGAATGTGCTGTGGTTACTGCTTTCATAAAAAAACAAACTAGGCAGGCAGTTTGGAATGTGAAAGAGTCCTGTGTGAGGGCAGGGCAGGCGGCAGAGGGTGATGGGCTAATGGCTGTGGTCGTCGGAGTCCAGTGAGGAGCTGTTCACTTCCCCCGTCCTCCTCCGTTTCCCCTCTGGCCACCCTAGACAGGATCAGAGTTTACTGAAAAATAAAATTAAATTTTAAAAAGCTTCTTTAGAAAAGTAAGAAGGCCCAGGCAGACACTTGGTACAAGCTGAGGGAGAGACCAGGGAACATGGCGCCTATCAGTGCTTGACAAACTGGTGAATCCATATTCCTCTTGGGAGTGAGGTTTGGGGTCGGGGTGTCCTGAAGGACAACTCCAGCCAGTTCGCCTTCGGAGGGTCTCCTTCCCCGAGGACTGGGACAGTCCTTGGGAATGATGATGTTTGCAAATCTCTTCGTTTGTCTTGTCTCTCACTAGCCTCTCCCTGGGGTCTGCACTCGACCTCTTGCTCCCTCCTACCCAGCTCTGTGGCTCTGCATTTACCCCCCTGCCCATCAGCCCACTTCCCTCATTCCCCAAAGCATAGCCTAGACCACCAGTGTCATCTCACAAAATTTTACTTGGGAACACAGAAGAGAAATGCAATGTGAAAAATAAAGCACCTAAATTGGATGCTGGAGATCGCTGGTGTTGGATTTGGTGGTTCATGTCCCTTCATGAGGAAACCCCTGCAGCCTTCACTCCCTTTGACCCTCTGCCTGCTCCCACGTTGCTGGGACAGCCCATCCAGCCCCTCAAGTGTAGCAGTGCGCCCAGTGCTCCCCAGCTCCTCTGTCGGTCTCAGTTAGAGGCAAACTTCCCCTTCCCCATTTTTCCTTCTACACATGGGACATTCCTGCTTAGTTCCTCTCTCTGCTGCATCTCTGTTCTGAGATTTGGGCTTAAATCGACTTTCCTAAAGACCCACTGGAGTGCTGCTCTCACCAGGTGACTCTTCCTCCAAAGAAAAATTCTGCCTCCCGTCTGGGGACAGATACCACTAGCTACTTTAAAGTGACAGTTCCACAGCTTCAAAGCAAACAAATAGGCTCTTCTGGACACTCAGTTATGAAGGACCTCCTCCTTCCAGCCTTTCATGATGCCCCCGCAGCCCCACGACCCGCTACTGCAGCCTCTGCAGGATGTAGTCTCTCCCCACCTACACTGCCCTGGGAACATTTACCCATTCGAGCCCCAGGGCCCCTGTGGCTCTATTCTGATCTCCCTGCAAATCTGGCGAGCCTCTCTCCACCCTGCCCAGACCTGTCACCACGGCTGTGATTTGTTTGACGGTAAAAAATACAAATATCCTAGAATCATAAAGTGTCAGAGCTGGAAGGGGCCATGGAGACCATTCTGACCAACCCCATCATTTCATAGATGGTGACACTGAGGCCCAGGGATGTTCAGGGACCTGCCCCAAATCATATGCTGGGTTTGTGGCAGTCTACTTTCACAAGGCATTCCTCTCCCATTTTCCTCTATTCTGAAGTTAGACAGTGTCTTTGTGTTAGCTGTGTACTTTTTCAGTCACATGTGACAGAAAACCAACTTGAAAAAACCTGAGGGAAAAACTAAAATTGGTTGGCTCTTCCTTAGAGTGGGGGTGGGGGTGGAGTGGCTAGGTCCACCTGAATCACATGGCTTCAGAATCAGGAAGGGTGGCCCTAAGGGGAAATGGATGTGCTGTTATCAGCAGGAGGATACTGGGCGGGGCAAACAAGAGATGTCCTTGACAGTCTGCCACTTGCCTGCCCCAAATTCCCATAGACTTCTCTTCCCATACACACACTGTACCACGTACAGCCTTAAACACATTTGCCAGAAAGACAGCTGGCGTCTCATCCATCTACTCTACCAGCCGTTCTGACTGCACCCGTTTGTGTGCTCTTCAAAGGCCTCCCTTATCCACTGCCCCCGTTTGATCTCTAACATGGACGTGGGGGACTACTGCTTCTTGTGTGTCTTTAACAACCCATTTCCTAGGTCCTACTTGGGGATCTCTAAGCATTGTTCCAGAGCCTCTATTTACCATGCTTGGGTGTTCTCTGGCAACAGGGCTGTCACCAATAGCTGTCCAGTTTGTGCACTGCACAAAGGCGTTCAGTGGAGGATGAGGGTTGATGTCTGCCCAGAGTGGGAGGGGGATGCCTTTCTCCACCTCAGATGAGGTTCCCCTGGACTAAAATTTATTGTCTTCTGGCAATACAACACTTTAAAATCTTCGGAAGTGCATCAGAGTGTTTTTTACAGCGATAACAGAAATCCCAATTAATAAAAATAATTTTTTTCATATATAGTCCAAAGGTGGGGCAACAGGCTTAACAATATCCAGAGAAAGGTGCCTCCTTCTCAAGACAGGGGAAATATTTTCTAGAAGCTTCCTCCCTGGCCTCCCCTCACATCTCATTGACAAAAGGGGGTTGCATGCTCACCTGTAAACCAACCACTTGCAAAAAAGAATGAGATTCCTTCGACCCATCTTAGAATTTATCCCTGAGCTGGGAATGGGGTGACCTTCCTGGGGGTGACACCCGCATACAATCTGGGTTTGCTCAGCCAGGACGAAGGAGGGAGGGACACTGATCGCTAGTCAATTTCCATTTATTTGCATTCAGGCACTTGCTCAGTGACCTGTCCTTGAATCTAGATGCCAGCCTGGTGGTTTCTTTCTCATGCTAATAGGTGCTCTGCCTGTTCCCCCAGCTTTCAGCCCAATGGCCCTCTTCATTGCCCTTGCTTTGGACGGATATGAAATGTTCCCATGAGTAGAAAGGCAGAGCTGTGGCTCTCTGCCGCAGGTTCCAGTCTAGCAAATTGGTCTTTACGAAGAGGCAATTTTCAGCTGCCTGAGGTACTTTGGAGGGACCCCAGGAATTAGGCTTAACCTCCACCTGAGACCCACGTTCCTGGGCCACTGTGCTTCCAGCCTCCTGCCAGTGCTGGCCCTAATTTTGGTTTGTGGCATTGAATTAATCTTTTCCAACCTTGCAAGAAAATAGATTATATGACTCTTGAACCTTAGATTGCTGGCTGAAGGCAGCAAGAGGCCCTCTTGGTGAGGCAGGGCCCTCCCTGTACTCCTCCCCTTTTTCTAATGGGCTTGTCTTTTCAGGAAGGAATTCACCAAAGGCCAAAGACTTAGCCAACACCCACCTCGACATGTGTAGTGTGCATGAAACGTTCAAAATTGTGGGACAGCTTTTGATTTAGAAATAAAAAAGAAATACTGTTTTCATAATGGAAAGTAAAGAAAGGCTCTCCAAAACCTTCTTTCCTGGTGGGGAACAAATTTGAACAGTCTGAGAGCACTGCAGGGCACTAAGAGATGAGGGGGAATATGAGGGATGGGTGAGACACCGTTCCTGGTCTTAGGAAATGTATAGTCTCATTGAGGAGACAGAAATAACACTCTAGGAACAGCTAAAGAGAAACAAATGGGAGTTTTGTGTTCAAGCAGCGAACAGTGTGATAAACACTCCTTCCCTTCCCGGCCTGGCAAAGTCCAGTCATTAACATCCAGGTCAAATTTCACCTTCTTGGTAAAGTCTTCCCTAGACACTCTTGGATGGGCCTGGCTGAGTCCATAGCCCTACTGGTACTTTTCACTCCATATCACAGAAAATGCCCTACTCAGGTCTCCTACAGCAAGAGAGCGGCCCAATGAGTGTCTTGCATGTTTAATCAAGTCTTGGTAATAGCTTCTTGGAAAACCTGAGAGAACATGCATTTGTTGGTTACTTCTGTTTTCCCCGTTAGGCTGTGAGCTCCCTGAGACCAGGGACCAGTCTTCCGTGGGCATCATCCCAGGGTAAAGCACAGGACTTAGCCCAGAAGCGTGAGTGATCAAAGGAATGAGCATTCAGAGAAGCGGCAGATACATGAGAGAGAAGGAAACCAGAGGAAGCTTCAGGGAGGAGGTAAGCTGTGCTTGGGGTCTGGAGGGACAGGCAGGGCTGCTGGGGTAGAAAGGAACAGTCTTCATGGAGGCTCAGCTTGTGTTAAGGATGGATTCAGTGTTTTATCATCTTCCCAGAGCTATGCTCAGGAGAGAGTTGTGAGTAAATGTAATGGGGTCGCCCTGCCTTGGCCTGGGAATGTTAGCCGGGTCGGGGGTGGGAACAGATGGAAACCAGAAGGAGATGCCTTGGCTGTTGTCAGTGCCCAAGCCTGAGGCCCTGACACAGAGCAGAGCCCCAAGAGGGTGCTGGGGAGCTGCTGGGGCCCCATGGATTAGGGTGGATTTGTGTTAGATGTCTCTGCGATGAGATCAGCACCCAGAGCCAGAGCAAATTCCCCTTGTGAATTCCAGCTCCTCCTGTACACTGTGCAGTCCCACCAGGCTCTGGCCCTGGTTCCCACCACCACACTTTCTACTCACATGACATCTGGTTACAGTTCCCATCAAGGGCAACCTAATCCCAGAGCCCCAGAGCAGTGGGGGTAGAGGGAAACGTCTGCTTCTGCTGCTGTGGCCTGACTCCCACAAGGCCACTGAGACTGATGGGAGTGGGGCTGGGAAGTTCCCTTCCAGGGGCTGTGTTCTAAGGGTCAGGCGGCCCTGGACAAAGTCAGTGTGGTGAGGAGCCAGCAAATTTGGGAGCTGGCTGGGGGCAGAGGGTCCCAGCTTGCTCTGTCATAGGAACAAAGAGCTGGTGCCCAGGCAAGCGGGAGAAGGGGACACCTTACACGAAGCCCTGGCTGGTGTGGTCACTCCAGAGTGCTGGCTCCTTCTCCCCGGCCAGGTCAGTAGACAGGACGGCAGGGGCTTTGGGCTGCAAGGCTGTGGGCTGTGGCAAACAGGGTTCCAGCTGGGAGGCCTCAAGCCCCAGCTGACCCTCAGGCCCAGGCTGGCCCCTCATGGCCATGGGGTTTAGGCCTGGCTTATCTCTCCAGCTGCCCTGTTCCCTGACACTTTATCAGGGAGGGTGGGAAGGTGTCAAGCTCAGAATTCCCACCCCTCCATCCCCGTGGGATAGGGCCCAGGTGCAGGGGGAGGACAACTCTTGGGCATAGCCAGGAGACCTCTATCCTGGGAGAGTTTAAAAGGCCCCAGGACCCTCTCTCAGCCTCAGTTGACCTTCCCAACTGGCTGCAACATGCGGGGACTGCTGATTTTGAGTGTTCTGCTGGGGGCTGTCCTTGGCAAAGAGGACTTTGTTGGGTAGGAGCATGGAGAGGATGGGGGATCTCAGAGGGGAGATAGGGAGGACTCAGCCCCCAGCCAGTGTCTGGAGGAGACGGACAGACAGCCGCATGGGAAGATGGCCAGAGAGGAGCAGACTAGCCCATCCTAGAAGGCAGGCTCATGGGGTCCAGGGCTGATAAGGGGCCCGGTCTCTCAGGACAATCTCCTAAACCTTAGAGAAGTTGGAGCTCTGAGGAGGAATTTTCAGGAGAGGAGGCAGGAGGAGGCCTGTCTGGCTTTGGAGAAAGAGTCTAAACTGGGATGGAGACAGCGGCAGTGTCTGGAAGTTTCCAAGGAGCCCAGGCCTCTCATTGCTAGGGTCCCTTGTACTTCCCCCTGCTCAGCACAGAGGATGAGGCCCAGCCTGGGGCTTCCAGCTGCCTGCCGCCCTCCTCCCACCTGGGGAGTGTGTGTGGCCAGAAGGAGCAGCTCAGGCCCTCAGTCTGCCCTCCTGCTCTGCCCAGGCACCAGGTGCTCCGAATCTCTGTGGCTGATGAAGCTCAGGTACAGACGGTGACGGAGCTGGAGGACCTGGAGCATCTGCAGGTCAGAGGAAGTGGGAGCCACCCTGAGGGCTAGTGGGGCCCACCCCAGGCCACCACCTGCCCAGGGCCAACTGGGGCCTTGGCTCTCTCTCACCAGCCACTCAAGAAGGAGGCATGCGACTCATCCCTATTAGGAAGTGACTTAAACCCCTCAGTTCCAGAGTATTGCTGCCCTTGAGAACCTGAGCAAAAGAGCTCCCCTCTCCCCAGTATTTCTTTCTGCCTTGCTGTCTCAGAGCCCCTCGACTCTGCTTTCTGGGCCATCTCCCTAACCAAACTGGACTTTGTCTAGTGCCCAGAGTTTCCCTTCATCTTCTGCCTCTAACACCGATGCCCCATCCCCAATTATATAGGAAATTCTGGCTCCAACACCCCTTCCCAAGGCAGGCTTTTTCCCAGCTGGCCGAGACAATGCCGGCTCTTGTTCTCCCCAGCTGGACTTCTGGCGGGGCCCTGCCCGGCCAGGGTTCCCCATCGACGTCCGAGTGCCCTTCTCCAGCATCCAAGCTGTCAAAGTCTTCCTGGAGGCCCATGGCATCAGATACAGAATCATGATCGAGGACGTGCAGTCGTTGCTGGACGAGGAGCAGGAGCAGATGCTTGCCTCCCAGTCTCGGGCCCGCTCCACCAGTACCTTTAACTATGACACCTACCACACCCTGGAGGAGGTGAGGGACCCCCTGGGCCACTCCCCACAAGCAGCAAGCTCTTGGACAGACTGGCAGAATGCTCCAAAGCCAGGGCCAGCCCAGGTGTGCGTGGCACGTGCTCTGTCTCTGCATGGCCTTGGTGGTCTGGGTCATGGCTCCTCTGTGTTGCAGGGCCCACAGCAGGCTCACTAATGGAGCTGCTACAGGAGGCATGCAGGTGCCTGGAAGCCATGAAGGCATCCTTTGCTCCTCTATCCCCTCAGATCTATGATTTCATGGACTTACTGGTGGCCGAGAACCCACAGCTTGTCAGCAAGCTCCAGATCGGCAACAGCTATGAAGGTCGTCCCATCTACGTGCTAAAGGTAATGGGCGCCTGTGTGTGGATGTACGTGGGCGCATCTGCAAGAATGGGCACCCACATCTGTGCATAGGCTCTTGTGGGTGAACCTAGGGTTACAGAGAACACAGTTGTATGGACTCCCTGTGCTAGCATAGGTGTGTGCATACCTGTACATACATAGTTTAAACTTCTAGGTGTTTCCAGTCAAGTGTCATATTGTGGGAAGTATCCCAAACCTGGTAGTCCATATAAAATGTTTTGTTCGTGACTTTTGACAGAGAACTATGTATGGGCATCGGGACCCGAAAGTCAGGGCCCGAAAGTCTGGCTGAGTCACACTTTCTCCAAGCTTGAGCTGAGGACAGGAGGCCAGGCTCTGCAGTTTCTGTCCAGACCCACCCTGACATCCCACCTGAGTGATGGCCCCACAAACAGTCTCAACCTGAGATACCAGAGAGCAGGTAGCTTCTGGCCCCTGGTGTGCCCTCCTTCAAGGACAGGGCCCCAGCTGAACTATTTCCTGTTCTTTTCGTCCAGTTCAGCACTGGGGGAAGCAACCGTCCAGCCATCTGGATTGACACGGGCATCCATTCCCGGGAGTGGATCACCCAGGCCAGTGGGGTCTGGTTTGCAAAGAAGGTAAGCCTGGGGAGAGGAGGAGACCTCTTGCCAAGGCCCACAGAAACCCTGGCATCTGCTTTCCATCTAGAAGCAATGACCACAGAGGGAGGCTGAGGGCAGTCATCCGTTGCTCTAGTATGGCAGATGCCTGGCCTGGCCCACTCTGCCCCTCTGCTCCCTAACCCCCCCACCAGATCACAGAAGACTATGGCCAGGATGCAGCTTTCACTGCCATTCTTGACAACATGGATATCTTCCTGGAGATTGTCACCAACCCTGATGGTTTTGCCTATACCCACAGCAAGGTACAGACTTTCTCCTGTTCTTTGGGAAAGCAGGGTTGGCCTCTGGCCTCTGAGCCCCACAAGCTACTCACCCCTAATCTCACCCCACAGAGGTTGAAGGAGGGGCACAAAGACCTGTCTTCCTAGACCAGGGGTTCTTGACCTCAGCATTCTTGACATTTTGGGCAGATAATCATCTGCGGGGGCGGAGCGGGGGCTGTCCTGTGCAGGCAGCATCCTGACCTACTCACTAGATGCCAGTAGCAACCCCCCAGTTGAGACAACTGAAAACATCTTCAGACGCTGCCAAATGTCCAGGTGTGGAGGACAGAATTGGCCCCAGTGGAGACTCCCTGCCCAGACCTTCTTTCCTGGTTCCTCTTTATTTTTATGGGATGACATGCTATGGATCAGCTGTGTAAGGGGTGACGGGGATGCCACATACCTTCTTCACTTTTCACCAGTAGAACCTCTGGCCAGATGCTGTCTGCTGTCCCCTCTGTCTTCCTTCAGCCAAGCACTCTCTTTGCAGATCTTCCTCCCTGACAGTCAGTTGAAAGTGGTTTCTGATCCCCCACTGTGTCCACACCCAGGCTTCGGATCAGGACTCTTTGTGTCCATTGTGGCCGCTGTGAGGTGGCTGATCACTTTTCCTTTCTCAGAATCGATTGTGGCGCAAGACTCGATCCCTCACATCGGGCTCCTCCTGTGTTGGCGTGGATGCCAATAGGAACTGGGATGCTGGCTTTGGGAGTAAGGCCCAGCGTGGTTTGAATGGGACACCCCGGAGTGGTTTCTCACCGTCCTTTGTCCTGCCTCCCTGACCCCCTTCCGGCCCTAGTGGTGGGGGCATATGGGGAACGTCGACCTCTCCTCCAAGGAGCTCAGTGAGGAAGGTGGTGCTCTGAGATATGCCTGTCCCTTGTCTCTAAAAAGAAAGCCCTGCCCAGTGGAACTGAGGTCTGAAACTGTTCTAGGGGTTTTCTAGCATAACTTGGGCTCCTTCCCTCCCTGGTCACTTTACTGCAAGACCTAGTCTCACCTGAGGAGCTCTTACCTCCCGGGGTACGTCCATCAGCTCTGTCTGACCTTTGCTCGGGAGGGAGGCAGGACCCCCAGGTTATAATGGGCTTCTGCCCTTTCCTAATCTGGGGCAGGGGTGAGCCCTCCTGCATCTCACCTCACCCTGAACTTCACGCAAATACCAGAAGCCATGGGAGCCACACTAGAGTATAAGGAATGCCAACTACCCCTTTCTCCTCCCAGTGTCGGGTGCCAGCAGCAGCCCCTGCTCTGAGACTTACCATGGCAAGTCTGCTAATTCTGAAGTGGAGGTCAAGTCCGTCGTGGACTTTGTGAACGACCATGGGAACATCAAGGCCTTCCTCTCCATCCACAGCTACTCCCAGCTCCTCCTCTATCCCTATGGCTACAAAACAGAATCACCCTCTGACAAGGATGAGCTGGTATGTGCTGACTCCCGCTTGCCCTCTGGTCCCAAAGGCATCTCTGAGCAAGCCTGAGTATTCATCCATCAAACCAGCTTAAGGCACAAGGGCCTATACTGCGCCTAACACCCCTTTCTCCTGTGGACCCTGATGGCTTGGGAAGACCAGCAAGGCAGGCTAGCCATTCCTTTTTGGAAACTGAGGCACAGAGTGGTCGAGTCACTTCTGTCACATGACAGATCAAGGGGTGGGGCAGGGCTGGACTTTGAGTTTGTCCCGCAAAGTCTACACTTGGAGTTGCAGGGTGACCAAAGGGCAGTGAAGTACCAGCCAGACATCCTGCAAGGCCATAGGATCATGGGGCTGCTGAATTCCCAGGGCTGACCCTGCAGGGCCCGACAGGCTCTGTGCTCTCTGCTGGGGGCCCGCTTTTGCAGGGTGCGAGCTCCTGGTTGACCCTGCTAGCCCCCAGGACCCCCTGGCCCTGCTGTTCTGGGCGCCTGGTATTGCTGGCCATGATAAGTGATCTTGCTTGGCATTTTCTCCAGGATCAGGTGGCTAAGTCTGCTGTTGCTGCCCTGAGCTCTCTGTATGGGACTGAGTACAAGTACGGCAGCATCATCACAACCATCTGTAAGTAGGTGCATGGTCTCTGTGTGGGAGGAAGCTCAGCTGGCTTTTCCTGCCCAATAGTGTCTGTCCTGGAGGAAGTAGCCAAGGGCACTCTGACCCGGGAGCACAGGCGAGGAGAACAGCCCCAGCTGTGCCTGACAACCGCTGGCTTAGGGGGCAGTGGGGCCCTTTCCTGACGTGAACTCTGCCTTCCTTGATACCTTCAGACAAACACTTCAGTTCCTCTGAGAACTCTTGTCACCCTGTCTTGAAGTTAAGTCCAGCTTCGTGCATGGAGTGGGTGGAGAGTTCCGTTTGCCTTTGTAGATCCTCAAGGAATTCAACTTAAAAAAATACTTCTCCAATGACCTTCAGTTAGAGAATATGTCCTATCTTTGCCTAGCTGACTTATCCATGCCAGGAGCACTGCTATATCAAAATGGAATTAAGTCAACGTATGCTGAGGAACACCTACTAGGCACCAGGCCTTGTTTTGTGTGCTGGGGATACAGTTAGCTGGGAACAAAATAAGCAAAGATCAGGAAACTTCCATACTAGCCAGGGAGACCAATGATAAACATGAATAAGGAAGTGATACAGCATGATTACTACCAGGACAGGGTGAGGGGACCCAGGAGTACCGGTGGGGGGTGGGGAGCAGGGCGGGCTGACTGAAGGGTAGGCCTCATTGAGAGCACGAAATTTGGGCAGGTACTGAAGGAAATGTGGGATGGAGCTAAGAGGCTATTTGAAGAAGAGCCTTCCAGACAGAGGAATCTTCTAGAACAAAGGCCCTACCATGTGTCCTGGCATGTTGCAGCAATAGTAGGAATAGCATGAAGACTGCAGCAGAGACAAGGTGGGGTGGGGGCAGGTTCTTTAGGGCCCTTGGGGGGATGCAGCAGGTTTGTGGCTCACAGGAGACAAGAGTACTGAAGAAGCAGAGGACCTCATAGACTTCCTGCCCGGAGAGCCCAGTTTTGGAAGAGGAGTGGGTCACAGTCTCACTTGGGGCTGGCCTTGCTTTTGGACTCCAGGCTTTCTTTGGAAACTGCTTCAACCCTAAGTCAAAAGTTTTTTGCTTTCTTCAATTTTTTTAATTGAAGTATAGTCAGTTATGACATGTCAATTTCTGGTGTATAGCATAATGTCCTAGTCATGAATATATGTACATATATTCATTTTCATAAAAGGTTACTACAAGATATTGAATATAGTTCCCTGCTTTGTTCAGTACTGTCAAGTTAAATTCTAATTTGCAGCCATATCTCTTTCCCCTGCCCCATTCCACAGCAGCTTCACTACTACTGCAAATCTGGGCAAAGTTTCCTTGGAAAAGACAGACAAGGGGCTTTTGCTTTGCCTCTGGCCGTTGCATTTTGCCTCCAGACCTGTGCCCTAGAGGACAATCCTGGTTACCCAAGTGGGCAACTCTAGTATATTTGGGGGCTTGACCAAGTGGCTGTTAGATGGAGGTGATTTTCAGCAGAGCTTTCAAAATCAAGGGAAATTTCTTGCTTCCTGCAGTGAGAGGAGAACTGTTGCTGGTCCTCCTCTCTTGGCTTCTTGGGCTGTGCCCCTCAGGGCACTTCTTGGGAGTAAGCCAGGCTGCCTGATGGACAGCAGGAACTTAGCAGATGCTGACTCCAGTCAACACTGCACCAGGCTCTGGGCTTTGGACCATTAACCCGGCCCATGCATATGTTTCCAAGTGAATGACCTTTACTCTCCCATTTCTGCTCCTGCCCCAGACCAAGCCAGTGGAGGCTCCATTGACTGGACCTACAACCAGGGCATCAAGTACTCCTTCACCTTTGAGCTCCGGGACACCGGGCGCTACGGCTTCCTGCTGCCGGCCTCCCAGATCATCCCCACGGCCCAGGAGACGTGGCTGGCACTTCTGACCATCATGGAGCACACGCTGAATAACCCCTACTGACCTGGTCCTTCAGCGCTCTTCTCCTCCTCCTCTCCAGCCCCACACGGGCAACCAAATAAAGTTTGAGTGTACATGGAACAGAATGGGGCTCGTGTGTGAGAAGGCATGTGGCATGTCTGCCTTTTCAAGCTGAGGCAGAAGTGATTTAGTTCCCTCAGTTCTCGCTGGAAACGTGTGGGTGGTTGGACTAGATGACCCTTAAACTCCCCTGCATTCCAAGGTCCTGTGAAGTTGTATCCAAGTGCCGTCCATTTTAATTAGACCACCCTGAGCTCAGCCCGTCAGTGGGGTGATTTGTTCATACCTTGGTAGCAAGCAGCAGCCACAGCTGCTAACCAAATGCCCGGCACCCTGCAGCGGTGAGGAATTCAGCTTGTACAATAGTCTAGCTAGTTGGATCCATTCATCTACAAAAGCAATAACCTTGAGTATGACACAGAATAATCCTGGTGGCCACTGTTGTCCCAAATCGATCTTGCAGCCAGGCAAAGCAAATTTCTGTAAAGCAAAATATGGCCTCCCACTACGGAATTAAATTGGAAGAAAACAATTGGGTTAAATGGAATCATTTACTGAAGATAAAGAAGAAACAGCAGTCCCAGGACATTTGATTAATTGTAGCATATCACAAAGACTTTGCCTTTAGGAACAGAAGTAGTTTACTTTTCATTGCCACATCCTTTCTAGCATCTCCTGGTACACTGTCCCTGCTTCCTCTCCTCTTCTACCCATCACTACACCTTATTGTTCACAAAATTTCTCAAACATAAGGCTCTCCTCTTGATAACCTCCATATGTCCTGGAATTTGGCTTCTCTCCTTTGGCTTGGTGATATTGATGGCTGTGATATCACACTTGGTAGCTTGAATCGCAACACATAAGGGTTAATCTCAACTTTTTTTCAAAGCAAGAATCTACCCTCTGTTTCTTCCAAATTTCTTAAAGTGTGACTGTGGAGCAGGGGGTTACTCCCAGAGAAGTTGCTTTGGGGTGGATTGCTAGCTCCCCGAACAGGGGAGCTGTGGTAATGATGGCAGCCTCTCCCTGAATCAGCCAGATGAGGTGTCACAATGCATCCAACTTCCCTGACTTAAAATTTGTGTCTTTTACACATAAAGTAGCCTTAAGGTCAAATCCTTTTTTTAAAGGGCCCGTTGGGGAATTTTCATCTTGGAGATTTTTTTAAAAATTATTTTTAGTTTAAAAAAATTGAGGTGTAGTTGATTTACAATATTATGTTAGTTTCAGGTATGCAACATAGTGATTCAAAATTTTTATACATTATATTCCATTCATCTTGGACTTTTTATTTTAATATTTTTTTTCTACCAAACATTCTAAAAAACTAAAAGAATAAGGCTGATTATACATATAGTGTACATAAACTTATATGTATTATAAGTTTATAAGGCAAGGTAAAGTGGTGTTTCAGTCTTTGTAGAAAGATGATCTAAAGATTTTATAACACTTCCTTCAAGTTATCTTTTGGGAAACATTTCTCTTCAATGTATGTAGATAGGCTGAAACCCACTGTAACAGCTCAGTTTGGGCAAAAAACCCAAAAAACCCAAAACAACTGATCTTATTTTTTGTTTAATAAAGACTGATAAACAAAAAAACAAAACTAAGTTAGCAAGACAATATATCATTTTACAAAACTGGATTACTTAGGCTTTAAGGGTAGAATTGCTTAAGTGAAAATAAACTGCAGTCCCTGATGGCAGGAACCACTTTGTTTGGCATTCAATCTCTAAAATCATCAAAAGTACTTAATACACAGATGCCCAATAGGTATTTGTTGAATGAATGTTCTCCACATTTACTAGAGAACTCATGGATTTTATAGTCTGTATTTTGTAGGCTTGCAAGTTATTTTAAATTCCCGGAATTGTAGTTTACAAAGTAAGGCTCTGAACAAGTAAGAGTCTTAAGAGAGCGGAAAAGACAAGGAGTAAAGCATCAGAAAGAAAACTGCATGAGGGCAGCGATTGCATCGTTTTGTTCAACATTCAGTTCCTCCTGGTTGGCCAAGTACGTGACACACGGTAGGCACTTAATAAATGCTTGTTAAATAGGGACATGGAAGTCACTAACACTTTTTTTTTTTTTGTATTTTCAAGTATAGGAAGAATTTTACATTTTGTTTTCAGAGACATTTTTTTACAAATCTACGGATAAACTTTTAATTTTATAAATAAAAACATAAAGCTAAAAAATAAACAATCATTTTAGAAAGTAATGCAGAGTATATGAACAATAACTTTGAAAGAAAGAGAGCTTTAATAAGTAGAAGGGGTTAAAAAAAAAAGATGAACATTTCAAAAGAAAAATAGGCAATTCCCAAAAGAAGAAACACAAAAAATCAATAAATGTATGAAAGATTCTGATCCTCTGATTTTTTTGCACATTAAAGAAAAATAAATATATTATTTTCCTCCCATCAGATCGACAAAGAATAAAAAGACTGACAACTCAGTGTTATCAAGAGTATGAAGAAGTAAGACCTGTCATATACTGCTCATGGGAGGATAAATTTACACTACCTTCCTGGAGGAAAATTTAGCAATATAAATAAAAAATTTCAATGTACTACTGCCTTGACCCAGTAAGTCCACTTGGAAGAATTTATTTTATAAAAGTATTCAGACAATTTCATATACATGTATGTACAAGGTCAAAATAATACGAATTTTAAAAGGAAAAGAACCTAGTAGACAGCAGTATTGATACAACTATGTCACGTTTACACAGTGGAATATTGTGAAGCCACTGTGATCTGCGCTGATATGGAAAAATGGTCACAAAATACTAAGTGAAAGAAGGTGGCCACATGATAGAAATACTCTAAAATAGGAATGTGGTGATTGTTGAGCAACTTTAAGTTTACTAAGAATCACTGAAATGTATCTTTAAGATGGGTGAATTTTATGGTATGTGACATATATTTCCCATACAGTTGTTAAAAAAAAGAAGCAGGCTACAAAATAGTACATTGAGTATGAGTCTCATTTTTGTTTGAAAAACACACACCCGCTATGCCGAGAAGGAGCTATTCCCCAATAATAACTGTGGTTCCTCTAGGCAGTGCTGGCGGTTTTCCTCCTTATACTTTTCTGAATTTCTTGCTTGTATAATCGCGGGGATAGAAGGGGGAAGCTATTTCAAACACACCACATAACCTGTGAGTAAAGCTATTTAATATCAACTTGTTATTAAAATCAAACATCCACATGGTCATCTTAATTTGTGCCCAGATTTTCTTTTATAATTTGTCTAAACTCATTTCTTCTGCTATTGCCCAGAACAATGTGATTGTCTTATTTTGGGGAAAATCTGCACTCCAGATAGAGCTGGAAGCAACAGCAATTCTACCAAGGGAGGGGTATGCATGTCTCCTGGTTGGGGGCTGTTCCCCAGGCACTCTGCAGTAGATCAGATGACAATTCCTAAGAGCCCTTTCTCTCACCTTCAGTTCCCGCAGCAATCTGGGGAACTGCTTGTGCTAATGCCTATTCATCAGGGCTTTTCAAAAATCTTTGGTTTTAAATTAACTCATTTTACTTTGTTCTTAGACCATTATATGTGGCTCTCAGTGTGGCCTGTGAGCCACTGGTGGTCCGTGAGAATCCTCCGGGTGGGCTCTTGAATATCTAAGATATGCATGTTGAGCTTTCTGGCTTTGGCCTAAAGTTAAAATTGAAATGTCATTGAATACAATCCAGATATGACCTCACTGGTCCCTCATCCACTGCAGGGCTATTCATCATCTCAGCAATTGTTTTGCAAAGGCAAGTGAGACTAGGTGGATTCGAAGATGCAGACGGAGTCTTGCTCTAAGGACTCTAAGGTCAGAAACATCATTTTGTGAACACACTAAGACCCAGATGCTCCTTACAGGAAACTGACATGACCAACCATAACATTCAAATTGGCCAGGTGAAGGGAGAAAGAAGCACAGAGCACCCGCCAGATCTGAAAAACTGTCAAAGGGTAATGAATTCTCCCCCAAAGCTTTCAGGATCTGCATTAATTTGGCAACTCAGAATTGTGAGCAACATCTAACGACCCCAGGGATGGAGACTGCCAAATGTTTACTGCCAAACTAAAAGAAGAAAATTAAAAGTCTTCTGCTTAACCACAGGGGCGTGTTCAGCCATAGTTTTAGAAGAGTGCAGTGGAAGAAGAGCTCTGCTAATATGGACTGAGGCACAGAGATTCGCCACCACTTCCTCCAGTGAAGCCCAGGTCTGTGGCCATGAGCCAGTTCACACATTTATGTTTCAGCCTAACTCAGAAACATCATCACAAAGGAAAGAGAAGATCAGACACAAATCATGTCAGTAGGGTTTTATTGAATGAATAGTTCAATCAGGAAAACAGCCTACTTTTTCGCCTTACAACCTAATGAAAAGTTTGTAACTCTCATTCCTTAAGTGATACCTCATTAGGTATTCATTAATAAAAAATGGATCTCAGAAACCCTGGAGCATCTGTCTTCAAGATAGGTGACCAGACACAGACAGTGGAATGTGGAAACGCATGTTCCCAGGAGCGGATGTTTTAGTCCCTGATGCCCATCACTTGTCGTGCAGGCAGAGCAGCAAAGCTTTCAGTGGAATCTCAGGTGAAGAGGCGGGAGGAGAAGCCAACAGCCAAGAGAAAGTTACATTTTCATTGCTGAGCTGGAGGCATGACCAGGGAGAGTGTGGCTGTGCCCACCTAGAGTGGAAAGCACAGAGCAGAGTGGCTTCTCAACCAACTCAGGACGAGTTGCTTAATTTCCACTCGACTCTCAGTCTCCTCACCTGAAAATGGGGGTATCTACCTTGTAGGGATGTTGTGAGAATCAAACACGTCAAAATATGAAGAATCTAGGAATACTGCCTAACACGTAGAAAGCTCTCCATAAATGATTGCTAGTACTATTACCTGGAAATCTTCAAGATTTGCAACAAAAGAGAAAAAATAACCCTTTTTCAGATGGGGATGGTGTGCAGCCTGTCGCTGATGGATTCTGAAGGCTATTTTGAGCCTGAGGGGACCGTGAAAAAGGCTGACTGCAGACAGCCAGGGTAATAACAACACCCTTAACAGTTCTCCGGGGATCTCCTGCAGTGGGTGATCTTAAAATCTCAGGGTTATGAATGCCCCTCCTACAAAAGTAGGACATACAAGGGGACAAGAGATACGAGCTTTCCAGGTCTCCAGAATGGCAAACCAGCGCTGAGTAGCCGCCACAAAGGGCTTCACATCCCAGACTTCAGTCTTGACAGGTTCAGTTTATTTATTCATACCCTTACTAAGGGCCACTGCCATGCAGTTGGTGATTTTTACCCTCTGAAGCTTTAAGTCAAAATATTTTAAATAATTAAAAAAATGTAGTCCATCAGTCAGTAGTGTTTAGTAAGTGACCTCTGTTTTCCACACATTTCAGCAGGTGCCTCAGGATATGCAGGTGAAGAGAATTTGCTTCTGCATTCGGAACAAAGAGGATCAGCATCAGAGAGTGAGACCATAAGGGGATGGGGGTTGGGGAGGGAGTATGGTTTTGTAAACACATAACATTCACTGAATCCTGTTCTGTCAGAATTCAATGCTGACAAATTGCCACCATTACATATTTTATGCTATAACTGACCTATGTACCAATCTGAGGATGTGGCAACAGCAATTTCAATAATTACAGCAATTTTAGGAAAGTATTACTACCCAAATGTATTCGGATCACTTTGGAAGCACAGCATGTGTTATATATTGTTTTTATAGGAAAAATATATTTTAATCAAAAAATTAATTGAACTGCAAATAAGCATATCATCATGCTCACATAATTAAACTGATGAATTAAAATCCACATTCCTGATGTTTCTTAAAAAAAAAGAAAAGGAAGTATTATGGGAGTTACAGCTTTGAAGGAATTGTGAAAAAAACAAACACAAGTTAAAGACACTGGGAATAGTTTGGAACAGGAGAAAGGTTCTTAATGGTTATCTTCAGAGTAGAGCAGGAAGGGAGTGTCATGGATTTAAATCCAGGCGGACAGAAATTAATTATCCCCCTTAAAAAAGTCAGGTAACATAAAAGACAGAATCTATAACCAATATATAACATGACAGAAACCAAAACCAACAGAAGAAAAATTACCTACATATTTCTTGCTAGCCTAGGACTCTAATTTCACTTATATTCCACAAGGGAATTAGAGAAAAGAGGGTTTTGTTTTGTTCTGTGTTCTTGGTGAGTAGCCCAGAGTCTTATGAATTTTTGTATAATCTCAACAGCACCACAGGAAAAATCCTTCAGCAACTAATAAACTTTATTTGTTCTCTTTTAATTCTGATTTACACCCCAAGTCCAATATGATTGTGCTAGTTCTGGTTTTCTACTCAAGGTAGAAAATAAAATTACTTTTAGGCCATTTGAATCACCTATGCCTTTCAACAGATTAAACCTGACATTATTATAGCCCGAGATGTTCTTTCTATTCTGGAATGAGTACTGTTGCTTTCCCCTTCCCCTCTCCCTCCTTCCCCATTTCTTGCTTCCATGCTTCTCTCCTTCTTTCTTAAGTACATGCCCCTTTAAAGCACTGAACGTATTATTTAGACTTTGGCCGTCACTGTCGCTCAGATGGAGCAGTAGTTGTACGCTGACAAAGCACTTTCCATCCAGGAGGTCCTAAGTTCCCAGGCAGGGGCAGCTCATCAACCCCTGCAACACTGACTAGAAAGCCCCACTGTAATGCATTTAAGGGGGCAGCCAGTCCCTGCCTGGGCATGAGGAGAAATGCGGGCCTTCTGACTAGAGAGCCAAGGTCCCCTTGCCTTAAGTGGAATGATTTTCTGATTCATTTATACAAAGAAAACGTGTTTCTGGGAGATGCAGCAAAAAGGAATACTCTTTCAAATCACCCCTGTCTCACGTGGCTCCCCAAAATCATCTCAACAGAGAGGAAGAGAGAAGTTGGCAGAGCTCGGCACATTAATAGCAAACAACAAATTAATAAGTATGTACTTTAATCTTCAACATTCATAACTGCACAAAGTATCACTGATCACTTAAATAATACATGTAGTTAATCTAATGAAGAACCTAGTAAAGTAGAACATTCAAAGCGATGCCTTGAATATGTAAAAAAACTATTTTTAACTGAGTGTTTTTAACACAAAAAATGCAGAATCAGAACACGTCTTTGAGGGGTCGTTATTTAAAATCCTTACCAACAGGCAAAGCACTATGGAGAAACATAAATACAGTCAACCTGCCAGATCTCTCAACTAAATGCACAGTGATTCTAATAGGTTCGGCTATACTGGCTTTGCACGTATACACAGCAGTTTCTAACACTCTAGTGTTGTGAGGTGATGGGAATGCAGAATAGAAACAAAGGGGGCTACCACTTACTTTCAGAACAGAATCGAGTGGGGGAGGTTTAAATTCCTGACTAGTCAACGTGAAAATAGCATAACCAGAACTTTGTCACAGAGACAAAAAAATTTTTTTTTCTTAAAAATGTATATGTGTCCAAAATGGCTGAAAATCTTGTCCATGCTAGGGGAAAGTTGAGTGTGGAAAAATTTGCATTTAAAAAAATCTATGCTGTAAAGAAAATAAAAAGCCAGAGCATTTTGGCATTAGCAAAAGGCTGAACTTCATTCTCAGGCAATAAATTTATGGGGAAACATGACAGGCTCCTCATTAAAGCTATGTGTACATTGGCTGAATTTTATACAAGATTCTTGAATCTTGTGGAAAATTGGGCACGGCTTGACATCTGAACAATGTCCCTGGTTTGTTTGATTTCTAAAGCATTGGAAAATGTTGCACTTTGGAAATCAAGTAGAGAAGAATAAACACACTAAAGCAGAACTGGGCTGAATCTCAAAGTTATTTTTCCATATGTCTCTATAAGATATTTATTACCTTTATTTCTCCTACAAACACAGCCCCTCTTGCTGGAAATACTGTGACACTTTTTTTTTTTTTTTGGTGGCGAGAAAATAGTCCCGTTAAGACAAATCTTACCCAGCAGCAATAACCACCTAAGGACAGGCAATTTTCAGTTGGCTTTTCAGAAGCTGGTTGCCATGACAAAGAGCACAATTTATTCCTTAGTCCCTTATCACAGCTACAGATCACAGACCATAAAAATTAACAAGGCTCTTTTTCCTTTTTCTGATGATTTCAGAGTTCCTCATCCTTACCTGAGGTCTTTTGTTCCCCCAATTAAATGGAATGAATGTCAGTCATCTAGCAATTCAATTAATGCTGATTCAAAATTCTGGCCCAAACAAGAATCTATAATCACAACCTCCTAATCACAGCTCAGTCACGAGAATGAAAAGTAAGCAGGAAATTGCACTAATTACTCAATTAGACTAATACTGTATTTTAAAGCAAGGGTTTAAGGGGTTGTCAGCTCTGACAATGGACTGTGGAGTTGTCTTCACCTTGTGTGCCCAACCAAAGCTGATGTTTTCAAGTGGCCATAATTTCTACCCATCTAAGATGGATGGGCCTGAGCTGTGTAATGGAAATTTACAACTAATAAACCAGCCACAAATGAGGGATGGGCCGGGGGCTTCAACGGCTCTCCATCCAGCCTTGTACAGTGGACAGGGCTTTCCTGTGAAGGCAGCTGAGCACACATCACCACCTGCGCTGGCTCCAGGAAAACATCTAAGGAGGAGTGTGAGAGCTGCTATTACATCTTAAAACTGAGCAATGCTCACAGGCACCAGCCTCCAAATTCAAGACAGAGCCTGCAGCGGGTGCTGGGAAAAGAGCTCCTCAGCCAATGGGTCCACACTTGGTGGGAGCCTGGGGGCTAGGAATCATCTGCACCCCCGCGGACACCTCTACAAAGCCGACCTGGAGAACCTCCATGAAACCAAGAACACTGAGTGAAAAAGAACTGGCTGGGAAGGACACACAAGATGTGCCTGAAGTATTTACAAAACAACGCAGGACACAGACCAAAACAAGCTGGACCTTATTTTAAAAAAAGAAAGCCTAAAATAATTAGATTTTTTTTTCCTATTCAGTTTCAGAGACCTAAATACTCTGTAAACAATCGGGAGGACACTAGAGACTGCCATGCCTCTGCTTTCCGTAAAAATCCTTCCCGAGCCGGATGTGGGAGAGGAGCTGGAAACGGGAAGAGGAAAGGGAGCCTATCACCCATGTCGTGGTCTTTTCTCTGCAGCAGTTTCTGAAAATGACCAACCTGGGGACTGCTCAGGAGTTCTGAAAGGAGAGGAAACATTTATTTGACTAAGATAGTCTTTACTTCCATGGTTTGCCTTGCATGTGGCCACTGCCCAGGGAGCGGGGGTTCGGGTGGCCGGCAGGGCCTCCGGTGGGTAGGTTCTGACCGCTGCGGGTGCCTGGTACCTTGGAGTCTCTTCCAGAAGCATGAGGTTGGCTCAGCCGGCCTGAAGGGAGCAAAAAAAGCAGGGAGCAGAGCTGCAAGAATGATTCCAGGGACAATCTGCCAAGTACACTTTGAAAGTAATGAAGTCTTATGCTACAACCATGTTTAAGCTAATGGAGTCCTATTCAGCATCAACTTTAGACTAAAACCCACTCTTCTTCTTTGAGACTAACTAGAAGATGGGGAAGGGACCAGGATGAAAGGAAACCCGGATAGCTTTTCTTTCCTTCCTCTCCATTATCCCAACCAACCTTGTCCTTCATTCCTTCTTTGTAAAGAAGGGTGCAGGAATGATTAGAGGAAAAAGAGAACGCAGCGTGCTTAAGGAAAGGCTGGAAGGAGTTTAAACATGCCCAGAAGCAGTGGAAGGAAACAAACTTTTCAAGAAGGAATCTAATCTTAGCCCCTCAACTCTGCCTGAGATACACACTCTCTCTGACTGATACCTTCTCTTCTATGTCTGTGTGCAATGCCTAATTCTTGCCATAATCTGGGGTCACCTCCACTCCCCTCATCACAAACAGTACCTGCACTTTCCCCTCCCCCCACAAATATTTTAAAAATCTGAATACAAGAGATCAAGCTTTTCATATGATGGGGTTGATGTTCTAAGCTGCAAATCTCAAGTTCTACAAAAAACATTATTTCTAAAGGTCAAAATATCTTACTAGGATTGTCTGCAGGACCCTGGTCCTCTTCCAGGTAATATTCTATCTTCTTTAGGTCTTCTGGGGTAAATCTCCACTTATTCTCAGCTGGTAGGGGTGGCACTTTGGGGCTGAATCGTTTCCGAGCAGAACCAGGAGGAAGGGCCTGCTGGCAAGATGCTGGCAGGGAACCCGTAATCAGTCCTTCTGGGAATTTCTGAGCTAAGACTTTTAGACCTAGGTGTGGAAGATCATCAGAAAAAGCACTATTAGCCTGGCGAGGCCAAGGCAAACCTGGAAGGGAGCCTGCATGTCTCATCTTTGGTCTCCAAGTCGAGGCCAATACGAGGACGGGAAATCTTTCTTAACTGCTTCACCATTAAGTAAATTATACCAGAAGATGTCTGTCAGTTGTTATGTGGGATTCTGAGAATTCCACCAGAAATCCTTTAGCTCAAGTCTTCAGCATTAAGGCTTTCTTACAGGGCCATACATCAACATCATTATTTCAGGAATTAAAAACATGTACTGAGGGAGCAGACAGAATTTTCACATACTCCTGATTCCTTTCAGCCAGCATGGTTTTCTCTCTTCCCAGAACATTAAATTCTAAGCACTGGGAGGAAAAAGGCGATAGGGCTGGAGCTGAAGGACTGTGAGCCCCAGTATCTGTCTCTCAAGTCCTAAGCAGCATCAGCCCCCTCACCTCCGGAAAGCATGAAGAGGTTTTCAAATCCCCGCTCACACATGGTGGTGGCTGCCTGGCTGGCCAGCCTCTCGTCATCGTCGTATAGAATGATGATCTTGCCGTGGGCGTTTTTCTGAGTTGGGTGAGTTAAGGTTTGACCACACCAAGCTAATGCTCCTAGACTACACAGAAACCCCAGGGCAACAAGAGCCACCAAGGTTCACCTCTCCGAGTTCAGGGAGTATCAGACGACCCCTCTTTAGAGGGTACTGGATTTCTTTCCTGTCGTGGAAACCACACAAGATGGTATCCTTTTCTTTTATAAACTAGTATTACCATGTCCAAGACGGCACTAGTTACACACACTACATCTTTGGCTCTTTTATCTAGATGACTCTGCAGAGTCAGTATCACCACCTCCATTTTACAGATGAGGAAACAGAAAAACTTTTACACCCAGTGTGTCCACTGCAACCTTATTTATAATAGTAAAAAAATGGGAACCACCTAAAAGACCAATAGAGAGGAATGGTTTAAGAAAATTACAGTAAATCTGAAGATGCGATATTACACGGCATCACAAATAGGGTATACAAAGAGCTTGTGTTAGTGTGGGGAAGTACCTCGTAATATGAAGTGTAGGGAAGCAAGACACTAAATTATGTGTACAGTATGGTTTCTACTTTGTTAAAGAGAACATACAGAAGATAGTCTGGAATAAACACACAAAAACATAGTAAGAGTTTGTTCAATTGTGTAATTATTTGGAGATTCAATTTTATTTTTTATATTTTTCAGTATTTAAATTATTTTCTACTTGTATGATTTTTATGAGCACGAAAATTAAATGTTAAGAAGAAAAAAATTTAAATAGAAGGAAAAAAACTTACTCCTTATGTTTTACTTGGGAAGGTTTCTGGGGAAAAAGTCTTAGGACTAACTCTCAATGGATCGTAACCTTTAACCTAATGTTTTTTGGCCCACTGTAGGATTGCTTGGAAGTATTCACAGCAACAGCTAAGGATCCAAATTCTACAATATGCTAAATAAGCTAATTAATATCGAAGGTCCTTCAACGAGTTTTCTTACCAGGAGCATGATATGTTTGATTCTTATAATCCTTATACCACCCAACTCCTTAAAAATGCAACAAAGGATACATATTCAAGAATATCATTTGAATAAGGGTTCATTGTTCTAGACAGAGTTGCAATTGGGTAACTGTAAGCTGCAAAGAGAAGAAAAAGCTTAGGAAGTCTGCAGCTCTCAGTACAACTTGGCTCCAATTCACAGTTGTTTTAAAGTCTAAGAGTTAAAATAAACGTATTTTCAAAATCAACTAGCTATAAACCTAAATACTTTTGTGAAAGAAAAGAAACAGGACATGGAACAAAATACGAAGCTTCACTTCACTATTTCTGACGTTGAGCACTGGGCCCCTAAGCTCTCTGAGAATGTCATCAGCCTCTCAGAGCATATAGTAGAGCCAACTTACAGGTTCCCAGAATGTACCCGGCTCCGGTTTCCTTAACTGCTGACCATGGGATGTGGTGCAAGCCTGCCTGGACTCAAAAATGGGCTCTGTTCTTGGCAGGAGACACTATAAAGCCTTCTCTCTCTTACCTCCAACAATGTGGCACTGCTGGTAAGAATCTCTATCTCGCACATCTAGCAGCAGGAAGGGGCAGTCGGGATAAGGCTTGTCTTTGGTGTTGGGCTCTGCTTTCTTCACAAGCCCTTTGTCTAGATCCAGTTCCCCAACACCACTGATGACACTGCAAGTGAAAAAGGAGGTCAGCAGACACTGGTCAGGGATTGGTGGCTTAAAGGTCAAATGTGCCTCTTCAGAACAGTGAGAGAGTGCTCACTGTCTTTTCAAAAGATACTTCAGAGACAAAGGAAAATGGATATGGGGTCTCAGTTCTGCCTCTGAATACAAGATCCTACGGATGGATTCCTATTTGATCACAATGGACCCCAAGGAGGGGACCCACTGTACATACTTACCTTCAGCGAATGTATGTTAGGTCATTAGCATGGCTGAGGGGGTAGAAACTGTAAGGCGCATGCTGCCTCCAGCAACAAGGGAGTTCAGAGAAAGAAAGAGGCGGACAGTTAATCCAATGGATTTCTGATGAGTGTAGGAAAGCAGAGCAAAAGAGGAAAGAATAAACTTCATGGGACAGGAAAAATGGAGGCATTTCTATATATGTAATATAAAGTAACAGTGGTGTTTTAATATATTTCATATACTTATACAGTGACCTATCCAATATGGATTTTGAACATTAATGTTTTCAATAGTTTATCTGTACTCACTTCCATTTTATAGGTTACAGCACTGATGCTGAAGAGACTTTTGATTTGGTGGCATTCATAAAAACTAGGATTAAAATGAGGAAGTTTACCACTGACAGTTCTGTTTCTGAGGTCATAAAATCACTAAAATTGCTCACCATATTAATATAGGCAAAATGTGGCAAAAACACGAATCAGAGAAAAAAGAAGAATAGGTATTATGAACAAAACGGTAAGTAGTGAAATATCTGCATTGGAATAAGATGATGATCACTTTCCTAGGCAAACAGGAAGACACATATGCCAAACCACAGATCAGTCTGTAGCAATAGTTCCTCTCCCATCACAGCAAGTCAAATTCTGCCTTTAAATCCAATAAACACAACTATATGTCATATAGTGCATATTTTGTTGAACCAAAGAAGAAGAAACTATTTCTCACAAAACTGAATCTTCAATGGAAGCCTTGTTGGTGTGGCTTGTTTTCAATGCAATTTTAGAGTCCTTGCACAGAAGGTTATAAAAATAATAATATTGGTATTAATGATAGCAATTCTTTCTCTATTAGAACTGGCTTCTCTAGTAGAAGGGATGGATATGTGCAGAAAATCAGCCCTGTCTTATAATCAACAATGAATACTGTGAGAAATTGTTGCATCATGTAACTGCCATGTGCAGTTGGAGAACTGACACCAAGGCTGCTTTCACTCTCCTTTGCGCCTATTTAATATCAGAGCACTACGTGTGGCACTCTATTTTTCTTCTGATTCTAGACAGGGTAATTATAAGCTGCAGCAGACAGAAAAGGAGAGGGGGGAATCAAACTCCCTGAGTCAAAAGATAGTGGTTGTAAAGCTAAGTCCTAATAGCAAACTTGCATATAGGAAGGCTGAGAAGAATGGGGTTGAGGAGTGAAAATTAATGCTCTCCTATCAAATATATCCTTACATTAACTAAGAATGCTGTGAACAGACTCAGGAGGTGGCATTTATATAAAGAGAAAATAGAAGGGCTTGGCTGAAAATGTGGGACCTCACTATTGCCAATCTGTTTCTAAGGTAATTAAATCACTGACATTGGTATCTAGATTAATGAAGGTAAAGTGCAGTGAAAACACGAATCTGATGAGAGCACCTCTGAAGAGTTGAGCGGCTGGAGTCCCCGGCTCCCGCACTGTTTATGAACTGGACGGGGCTTGGCGATTGCTCCCCGGGGCTCCCTTTCCCGTTGGTCCTGGCAGTGATTTCAGCATCAGGGTCTGAAGTTGCAGAACCATTGTCTAAAATTTGCAAATGAATAAGTAAGTAAATTTAATTTCAGAATCTGTATTTACTTGTTAGGCAGTTCCATTGAAATTAGGTGGGAAAAAAAGGAAATCATATCACCGTTATTAAATTATTCTTTAAGTTCTAACATATATAGACTCTCAAAATGTAGTCTGTGGACCTCAGGAGTCCCCAAGACCCTTTCAGGGGATTTGCAAGATGAGAATTATTTTCATAATAATATTAAGATGTTATTTGTCTTTTTTACCGTGTTGATATTTGCACTTACTGTGCAAAAGAAATGGTGGATGAAACGGTTGGCAAGAATCAGGGCAGAGGTACTGAGTTTTATTAGTAATTATTGCATTTTTCATCAATACACACCCACTCACAGTTAGTAAATATGGCAATCATATTTTTAAAAGTCCCTGACTGAAGTAGTAATAATAATTTTATTAAATCTCACCCTTAAGTACACATCATTTTTAAGACTCTGTGTGATGAAATGGAGAATCCACATACAGCATGTTTGCTACATACCAGTGTCTCAAGGAAAAGTATGAGTGTGAGTAGGCTGCTTTTGCCTTGAACATCATTTTCACTTGGAAGAAAAACTGACAGGAAAACTATGGTTATTTAGATTTGTGCATATCGCAGATACACTCTCAAAAATCATACAAGAGAACTTCTCATTTCAAGGAAAACAACTGATGAAATAGTATTTGTTGCAATGATTAAATCTTGAACAAAAATCTGAATTTTGGAAACTGCCATCAAAAGCTTGACTGATTCCCTGTCTTAATAATGACTTTTCTGATAAGACAGGTGTTGAGGTTAATAAATGTGACTTTTTTGATATTGTGTAATGAAGTTTGTCAACATTTGGAAGATCTTCATAACTCAGTGAAGCAATATTTTCCAAATGACCAATGAGCGATGTTACAAAATCATAAATGGGTAAAAGATTCATTCAGAGTGCAAGAAAGACCAATGGGTTTACTGTAACTGAGTATGAAAGCTTTGTTAGTAGAGTTTCAGATTCTACACTACAGCTAACCTTTAAGACGCTACCAGTCACCAGGTGTTGATGTAGTATCAAAGAAAAATATCCATAATTATCTGAGAGGGCTATTAAAATATTCTTCCTTTTTTCAATTACAGATCTGTGGGAGGCCAGATTTTCTTCATGTACTTCAATCCAAAGAGCATATTGCAACAGACTGAATGCAGAAGGTATGGAAATCAGCTGTCTTCTATTAAATCAGACATTAACAAGACTTACAAAAAATGTAAAACAATGTCATTCTCCTTATATATTTTTATTTTGGCAATATAGCTATTTTGCATACAAATATGTTATTTATGTTTATAGTGGGTTTAGTATTGTTATTTTTAAGTAAAATAGTAAATAAATATTTTTTAAGTTCTCAGTTTAAATTTTTAATACCTTAAATATTAAGAGAGATAATTCACATAAACCAAAACTCTTTGAGGTCCTCAAAAATTGAGTGTAGAGGGAGACTGATACCAGAAAGTTTGAGAATTTGCTGTTCTAACCAGCACAATGAGAGAAGAAATAGAAATAAGAGACCTAGATATTAAAGAAGATTTTAAATTTTAATTTGCATGTGATGTAATATACCTAGAAACTTTAAGAGAACTTTATGAGACTAAGGGAAATAAATATGTTAGATTATAAAAATAATCGAGATTTTAAGGTTAATTATAAAAATGACCTATTTTTAAGATAAAGAGATTAGATTAAAGAAAATGCTAACAAAATATTTTTCCCATATACCAATTAGAAATTAACACTAAGAACATTTCATTTACAGTAACAACTGCAGATATAAAATATACTTTCCTAGAAAATAAACCTATTAAGAAATGCAAAGGACCTGTAAAAACTTATAAGTCCTTTATAGGTCTTATAAAAATTTTACTTAGGGACATTAAAGAAGACCTGAACGAAGAGAATGACACACATTGCATATTCCTTACTTGGTGACTAAAAGTGAAATGATGTTAGTCTTTTCCAAATTCAGTGTTTAGCCTTAATACAAATCCTAGTGGGCTTTAAAACAAGCTTAAAATGATTTTAAAGACGAGAAAAAAAACATGTATGTGTATACATGTTTCTCTCACTCTGTTTATATATATATATATGTATATAAACAGAGTGAGAGAGAGAGCAATGTAATTTGGAGACGATGCCTTATCAAATAGTAACATATATTAAAAAGGTAAATAATCAAAACAATGCAGAACTATGACCAAAACAATGGAAAATAATAAAGAACACAGAAACAAATCCTAGAATATATATAAAAATCTAATGTATGTTAAAGGTAACATCAGAAATCAATGAGTAAAGGGAGAACTATTAAATAAATGGTGCTGGGATAATCTGTCAACTATCTAAAAAAATCAAATTTAGATAAGCCATTCACATCATATACCAAAATATGTAACAGATGGATTGATGTAGAAAAAAACCCCACAACAACCAGCCAAGTTGATAGAAGAAAACATAAGTTAATATCTTATTTTGGATTTTATGAATCTAAAGCAATAAAATACAGCATTAAAGGTCAATAGATTTAATCATGTAAAAAATGCAAAGCTCATATATGTCAAAAACCAACACACAGAAAATTAAAAGGTGAATAACATATTAGGAAAAATATCTGTGATATATATGAATGAGAAAAGGCTAATATCCTTAATTTATTAAGAGTTTTGAAATTAGTTCTTTAATAGAAGAAGGATCATGTGCACAAGGTAAAAATGCAAGCAAGATAAAATTGTTAATATGGACAGGAAGTCTTCTTCCCACTCCAGACCTGCAGGCCCTCAGGCCTCCTCCCCCAAGGAAACCCCCTTAACATATTTCTGTCTCCTTCCAGAAATGAAACAACTACATATTTTGCATATATTTTATTTCCTCCCCTTTTTACATATCCAAGAGAATGCTATTCAGACTGTTTTACATTTTGGTTTGCTGTTTATTTTGTTATTGTTTTATTTTTACTTAGTAATACTGCTTGGGAATTGTTCCAAATTATCAAGTAAAGATTTTTCTTATTTATTTTCAAGGCTATCTTGGTTTTCAGTGGATAAAGATATCATAATTATATAAGGCTTTTATAAATCAATAAGTAATTCCATTAGAAAAAAATGGGAAAGGACACATAATGTCCTCAAAACAAGAAATATGTATGACCAACAGATATATGCGAAGCTCAATAACACTATCAGAGAAATTCAAAATAAAACTATTAGATATCATTTCAGATCCATCAAATTGGAAAATATTTACGAAACCGAGAATCATTCAGCATCGGCTAGGATGGAGAGAAATGAGTCCCCTCTCATTTGCTTGGTGAGAATACAAACAGGTAGAACCTTTCTGGAAATAATGTGAAATCAGCACTGAGTATGTTAAAATGTTTACACCTTTGGACTATCTGCAGCAATTTATCTTTAGGAAATAATGAGAACCATACAAACATTTATGTACTTACATTACAGCATTATTTTATAAAAATGAAAAATTAGAAAAACATCAGTGCCCAACAGTAAGAGATTAAATAAATGATGGCATATCCAAAGGACAGACATTATATGACAATTAAGCTTATGAAGTCTATTTAATGACATAGGGAAGTGTGCTTGATAAAACGTTAATTGAAAACACCATAATAAAAAAATATATACAAAGAGTATGGATTTGGGTAGGGAAAATAGACCAAACTGTTAATAGAGTTTATTATTTTAATTTTCTTCTTTATATGTTTTTTACAGTTTTCTAATTTTCTAGAAATATACTTTTAAGTCAGGAAAAAACAATAAACTTATAAAAGGAGATTTTTTTTATTCCTTCAAAGATAGACAATAGGCACACAATCTGTCCTACAGGCATTCCTGAGTGAGTTATTATTCTGTGTAGAGCACTAGAAAAACACTAATACTACTCACACATTATGGTGTCCTACTTTACAAGAGCCTATTTTGCTGTGCAAATTTATCTCAGAAGAGAAAATTGCATGTGCCCATATGGTGTTGCCATCTCAACAATGAATTAAAGGACCAAATCCAGGTACTTATATAACCAGGTTAAAATTGGGAGTGTTGTATGAGGAGACTCAATTATCTCTATTACAAAGAGCCCTTATTTTTCTGCCATGTGAGAGGCATCCGTCAAAGATAAATTCCTGTCTTTTTCAGATTCTCTTTATCCTCTCTAACAAAAACAAGCCCAGGGAAATGACAGTTAAGTTGTACAAACCCGGTGTTCAGACTTCCTGAGAAACTTGTCTTGAAATCAAAAGTCAAATTCCTGGCCTACATCAACCTTAACAAAACACATTCCCCTTCAATAAACAGTCACACAATGACAGCTGAGTACTTCAGGATGAAATAAAGACCTTAACTCTGTGAATTCTTTTCATGAGAGAACACCTAAGAGGTTTTCTTTTTCAACTTGGTATTTACGAAAGGAAATCTGGTGTCTACCTATCTTTCTAGCCTTATCTCTTACCCCTACACCTACTCTGCCCTCAGACCACAGCCAGACAGGATTATGCGAATCCCCAAACAAGCTTGGAGCTGCTGCTTCTCCGTGCCTTTGCTCGGGGTGCTCCTGAGCCTGAAACAGCCTCACATTTAACTTGCACCTGTTGAGATTCTACCCCTAAAGGGGGCCCAACTCAAAAGCCTGGAGGAAGCCTACCTCAGTTTTTTAACCAGAAAATACGGAACTCTCATGGCACCCCGTATTTCTCGAAAGGCACACTGCAGAACCCCTGAAGGATGCAATACAGGCAGTGAGAGGACACTGATTGCTATCAGAAACACACAGATTTGTATCCTATGTCCATTCCTTACTGGCTATGTCACCTTGAACAAGTAGTTTAACTTCTGAGGCTTGGGCTTCTCATCCATAAAGTATACCTTCCTTCTAGAGCTTTTGAGAAGATTAAATAAGAAAGCTCATGTGAAGTACCGAGCAATATATATTCAACAAATGACGGTTTCCTTCCAGTCCTCCATTATGAATTTCTGCCAAATTAATAATTTTGTGTTTATCATTTTCCCCACCCAACACACATACTTATGTGCACGTGCACACTCGTGGCTACAAACTCCGCGGAAGCAGAGCTGCGTTTTATTCATCTTTGTAGTCTCATAGCACCTAGTTCTGTAACCTGTATGTATACAGCAGGCACTAAAACTATTTGTTGGAAATAAATAATTAGTATATTAAACACATCTAAAACATTTAAGAGTATAAATGCTACAGCCAGAAAACCAGATCGCTTTTTAAAAGAAATAAGAATTAACAAAGCACCAGATAGCATTTCTCAGAGAGTAACAATCTAATTACAAATAAATATATCAAAGTCCCACATCCCTGTGAACACAGGGTGAGTACTTCAGTCATATGGTCAATCCATTATTTTCCTCACATCCTCAATTCTCATTACCTTCTAGCCTTTGAATCTCCTCAGCTGTGACTTCCAGTGTTTGATCAGATAGGGAAGCAACTTGGATGACCTGATAGAAATAAGAATGAAATGTGTAGATGTGTATGTTTGTCTTTAAACAGGGGGAATTTTGTCTTTTACAAAAGACAAGGAAATATCAAACATCAAAGATCTCCTGTTTTAAGACACTGTCAATGTCCTCAATTAGAGACTAAATCGCAGGTCTCCTTAATTTAGGGGTGGTAATTACATCGCAGATGATCATTCCAGAAGAAAAGACTTGTTTAAAACATTACACGATAAACTTAAAAGACCAAAAGGATAATTTTGGACAAGAAACATAAATAAGAGTTTAAAACTGTATTCATATATATGTCTAGGCCCAACATAACATGCTATTTCTTGAAAATGCAATACTTACAATAACAGATTTGTATCAGCAACTCTTCATGCAATAAAGAAATAAATGTAATTATGAATATATTGATTAGTTTTTAAAGTCCTTTTCACAACTTAGCTCATGAGATCCATGATCCAGCCAGAGTTACATCACTGGAACCCTTGTTTGGGGGCCAGAGAGACACTTTGTCCGTAATATTCAAGTGAAAAAGAAAGTGACTTTCCCAAAGTAACAAAATAGCCCATGGTAGAAAGACTTGGAGAAAGAGCTTGTCATAGACAGGAGATCACTTGGTTTCCACAGGGAAAAATGTCCAAACAATAAAGAATCCAGAATTCTAGATTCTAAATACCAAATTAAATGGACAAGGTAAAATAAAACCTAAACCACAAATCTGATGATTAAAAAGCAGAATGTACTTTATAAAATTCTTATCAAAGAAAAAAGAAAAGTTTCATAACAGTTAGTCCCCTCATAGGTGAAATATAAAGAATGAGAAGAAACCCCTCTGCAAACTTTGCCTAGAGTTGAATTTAGAAATACTCACAAAGCACAAATTAGACAGTCTTTACGCCAATGAAAGATCATTAAACTTACCAGCTGGGCAAAAGTTGTAACTTTTAGTCTCTTGAAAAGCTCATCTTTTTTGTATCTATAATCTGAAAAGCAGGATAGGACAAATATTTTTCCAGGCTTATTTTGCTTTCTTAGAGGTATTAATTCTTTCTAGCCATCAAGTTAACATGGTATATTTTTCTAGTTATTTATATGCTTTTACAAGTATTATCTCATTTGATCCTTACAATATTCTCAGAATTAAGTCTCGCAGATATTGTATCATCTCTTCATTTATCCCTTTGCTTTGGCCAAAAGTTGAATTTATAAGCTACCTTTTTGGGGTCTAGTGATTTTACCCCTTGCCTTTATTTTATTGATCTACCATTTTCCTTACTATGCTATGTCTACTTTGACCATAGTGTATGGCATGCATTTTAATAAGCCCTTTAAATCCTTTTCAGAACCAGGCAGGGAAGAAACATCTGCATTTTACAAATGAGGACAGAGACCCAGAGAAGCTGACTTGCCCTAGGTCAAGAGCTGGTAAGACATTTACACCCCACTATTCCATCTCTGCCCCGAAAAGAGAACAGTTCTATTCCTGAGGTTACAAACTATGCTAGAGACACAGCACAACCCCCCACTTCTTTTTCCTGGAGTACAGTGCTGGGCGCAAGTGCTGGGTCCTCACAATCTCTTGTATCAGTTTTCTTTCAACTCCACTTCAATAAAAATCAACCTATTCAATTTTTGCAATATGAACCAGTTCTGAAGGTCTATTGTACAACAAAGTAAATATACTTAACACTACTGAGCTGTACACTTAAAAATGGTTATGGTAAATATTATGTGTTTTTTTTTAAAACCACAATTAAAACAAAATAAAAATCAACCTAAAACATCAATATTTAATCAGCTGTCTTTACAGTTCTACGACAACTCAAATGGAGGTACTCCTGCACTTGTTTATATTAACAATTCTTCATATTAAACAGTTTTTTTTTAATTTAGCCAATCTCACTTTATCTATTATTTACCCCATGGAGGCATGTTAAAAGTTGGCTTCCCTAAACTTTTCTGGAAGTGACTGCCAATTCTGATGAGTTCTCAGCATTGAACTCCCGCCCACCCTTACCCTTCACTCCTATTCTAGGTTTGTATATTGGCGCCCATGACTCTTTAAATACTGCCTCATTATTTCAGAATTAGTGAAGGTTAGCTGGATAATTACTGTGGCCTTTACTGTCTCATAAACCAAGACTCCTAGCAACAAAGGAAAGGATTAAAGGCACTTAAGATTATTTACCTGGTGTTACTAATCATTTCCATGAATTTTCAAAAAAAAAACCCAGAACAGACTGGACAGCTACTTTGGAGGATAATGTTAGCTTGGTTTACCAAACACCTTACAACTCGGAGTCAGGAAATACTACCTTAAAAACAAGCCTTCTATAAATATATCAAGACTCCTTTTTACACGGAATTAAAGCTTCTTATGTTCTAAAATGTCTTGAAGAGAGCAATTTGGCTAAAAACTGACCATTACTTCTAGAAAAGTCTTAGAATAGCTTCTTCTGGATACAAGTTAACACACTTAGATGCAAAGGAGCGTCTAAAACCCGCCAGGATGCAGATTCAAATAAACTAAGCAGAAGCTTTAAAAAGTGCAAGTGAAAAACTATAGTATTCCTCTCAATTGCCACCAACTTGTTCACCAAAAGTCATTTATATAAATCAAAATGGCAATAAATCAGCCAATGAAAACAATTAACAGCTTCCAAGTAGTTTGCACTGTGGCACTTATCCACTGACATCTTTTGGTATCACTGCATAGTCTGAAATACTTCTCCAATTCTTCACATTCTAAGTACAAAATGTACACATTAAAACCCCCTTTAAATAGAAATCACCTTAAACAAAAAAACAGGCTCTGCTATTTTCTAATGATTGACATTTCTATTGTCCTCTCATAAGCATTAGAAATCCCACTGCACATTTGAGCCTGAACTCTACATACCTGGTTCTGGTTTAGAAGGACAGCCATCATTAGGACTTTCTGACATTATTACTCAGAGATAAAAGATCAAACTAGACGTTTTACAGTAAGTTAAGCTTTAAATTTTATAAAAAGGATGACTTGGAAAGCTCTGTCAGTCTGTCCTTGCGAGGGCGAACTGAGCTTTTAGAATGGAGCTTCTGCTACTATAGCTTCTCCCAAACTCTGTGATGGAGACAAATCATCCTAGTTTCAGATATGTTATCAAGTTTTGCTTCTCCAGTAAGTGGAGTCTAAGTCTGTCTCTCTCGAGTTACTGGAAGGACAGAGACCTGACTATCTAGGATGTTTCACACTGGGTCCAACTAGTGTCATCTAACCACGAGCAGCCAAGAATGGGCTTTGTAAACAGTCAATAGACATAGAGTGTCTATTTTCTCCAGGCTGAGTTGAAAGAATATTCAGATTACAAAGGAATTCTGCATTTTCAGGGTTCTGTTAAAACACGTTATTAGCAAAGGGAAGTTGGGCTCACAGTGGAGGACAAATCAAAGGAAGTAACAGGACAAGGTTTGTGATTTCACAGAAAGACATGGCATCTAAGGTAATCTGAGAAAAGTGATGGGTTTAGGGTGTCACAAAACAAGGCAATATTCTCCTCCCTTCTGACCCAAAAGAACATCTACAACAGAAGATGGGAAAAAAGAAGGAAGTATCTCCCAAAATGTAAATCCCAAACCAGAATCTGAAGTAATTCTAGTCAGGGAATCAGCACAAAGTGTGTGAAACAAGGTGAGAGGAACCTCCTGTCTTACTAAAAGGAAGCTCACAACTTCTAAAGAGGGAAGGTGAAGTAAGCCTTTTCAAGGACTTTAATCCAGAGGTATTTCTTTTGGGAGATAAGCTCCATTTAAAGTTTAGATATTAAAGAAACAACACTGTGCTTTTAAGAAATGTTTTAGACAGGGTTTCAGCAATCTGGGTGGAACAGGACAATTTTTATGGGACAAATTTTGGTGTGGACAGGTGAGCCTTACACCCAACTACCAATGGATAGGAGGTGAAAGAGGCTACAAACCAAAACAGAAGCAGGCCAGCTGAATTTGCCTGCCATGGATGAATTAAGGATGACAACAATGAAGTGTAGGTGAGTAGACAAGATTTTTTTTTTCACGGTTTAAAATTTTAATATACATTTAAAATATATTTAAAATGTAACATTTTATATATATATATATATATATATAACATTTAAATATGTAGCATAAAATGTATAAATATATTATAAAATATGTAAGAAGAAAAGGACACTGATATTATATATTAGAAAACAAATGTCTACAGCATTAGTCCTTGTATAGCTGAACGTGGCAAATAACAAATTTGGCACGAAGCTGCTCCTGTGCCCACATCTATTGTCTAGGGTTTCTCAATACTGCAGCAATTCAACAAGAACAGAAACATTATCATTTAAATTAAAAGGTCTGCTGTGTAAAAATAAAAGTTCTGGTGAATTCTGGATTTGTAATATTCTCTTCCCAGAAGAGGTATATTACCAGAGCTAAGTCCTGAACTGCTATCAATCAGAGCACCTCCTTACTGCCATTAGCTCAATACTCCCCTAGCACTGGGTTCTCTTCCTGAAGCTATGAGCAAATCCATCTTAGAAAATAGATGTTCCTACTTCTTCTCGAATGCTGGCCTAGATGTGTACATTTTACAGCTGTTTTGGACACAGACTGAAAAATTATGATTTTGTGCAAGGGCAATGCACTCAATGACTGGTAGCATATCTTTGCTGAAGATTAGTTTTGAAAAAGGGTGTGCATGAAATACGATTTTTAATTAAAAGAAAGCAGACTGCAATGAATTTATAATACATAACACTACTCTAAGAATAAGCTCTTTCTTTCTCATACCTCTAAGTCTTTCATGAATACTGTTGAATTTATACTTAAAAGAATGTTATGAAATAAGAGAGATATTATTACTCCTATCTCAGGTATAGAGAAAATAAGAAAATAGGGAAGATTAAGTACTTTGAATAAAGGTCATAAGACTGCCGTACAGTGAAACCAGAAGCTTGGGTTCTCACTATTTAACTAGAGGTCATTCCACGTTAATATCTCCTACGGGATCTAAGTCAGACAGAACTCAGACCCAGAGACCACGATCTTAGCAGCTGACCAGAATGGCACACAGTGTTTCCCACATCCGTCTAGGCACCTGCCAGGCTCACCTGACTCCCATAGCTCTCCATGTGTGTCAGCTGTAGAGTGTGGTTTGGGTTGTTAATAACCAACTTATAGAACAACTACAGGGTTCCATTATCTCAAACCATCAATAGAGTTACTCACTTCTTTTGATCTCTTCTAGCTTCTCAATGTATTTAGTCATACTGTTACCTAAAAAGAGAAGGAAGATTTTAGATATGCTTTTAATGGAAGACAATGAGTAACAGTGTGAAAACAGAATGGAGTACAAGTGTTCCCTGAGCCTTTCCATCCAGTTCTTACAAAATTACAGTAGACAAATGGATCAGACACGGTAAATAGTCTTTTGCATTATACAGCCTCACTAAAAGATGAGGAGGAATCAAGGGAAATGTTTTGGTCAAACGTGTTTAAACTGAGGTGCACACCTAATAAACATTAAGAACTCTCCCCAGGCAGTAAAAATGATCACTTTATGTAATTTTTTTTCTTTCTGAGTTAAAGCTTTCCTTCTTTATCCCCCTCACCCCCCATGCGTTTTTTTGTGGGGAAGATATGCAGAGGAAGAGAAAGAGCAGTGACCTCTGAGTGTCTAAAATGTGCCATGGTGCCTACCCGAGCAACCCCTTCCTCTCTGCTAAGTCTCTGTGGTTTCCTCCTGTTTCCTGAACTTGGTCCCACTATTTGTGCTGCTGTTGCAGCCTGAACTAGACCACACAGTCTGCACACCACATTCACCAAGGATCTGATTGCTGAGAAATGACAGCAGATTCCCACCACCGTGGAGAGTCCCCAGCCCTCATGTTTTATAGCCTGGTTCTACAACACTACTTTCTAGCCAAGGTGGTTTGGAGAGTTTTCACGCATTAAAACTGGGCCAGGATCATTCTGGCTTCCAAATGAACTAAAGTCTAGTTCTCAAGCCAGGGGCTATTATTTTTTACTGAGTATGTTCAATTTGATTCAATTCAGCACAGCAAGCTCTATCTGGCATCTAAAAGGTGTAACAACAACAAGAAAAATCAACTATTCAAAACCTCATTTCTGATTTTGTGCTTCTAACTTAAACCTTGATAGGAGCTAGTCAGATTCAGTCCCAACTTCAGACAAAAGAAATGCTTCCAATTAATAGCATGAACTGTGTTTTCAAGTACTATTCTGAACCTTCATGTTTAGGTGAAGCAGAGAAAGAAAATTCTTGCTCTGAAACCCAAAATACATTTTCAAAAAAATAACTTATGTCTTTTGCTATTATTAAATCTTTACCATAAATTCATCATGGGATAAAACTCCACTGAGTTAAAAAAATTTTTTTTTCATCTAAAGACACACAGTCCCTAAATCAGAACCAAAAAATAGGACTTAGTATGGTCCTGGATCCAGACAATATCCTTCCAAAGCTCAGAGAGACATGACATTTGTCAGGGGTGCTCAGAAGGCCCCAGCCTTCTCAAGACAGATACTGGGAACATCTCAGAAGAAGTCCAAATAGCACCAAAGACCAGTATTAGAACCAACCATGAGCTTTTCTAGGTTCTTCAGGTTGGAATTGACCTGGAAAGTAGCGAGATCTCCACAGTGAGCTCCTCAGCCTCACACCCCTCTCCCCAGCAACTCAGTACTCAGGCAGGAGGTCGACTGGTCAGCACAGCAGGCGAAGAAGGCAGGGCCAGTGGTGTGTTGCTCAGCATCCCCCAGTCTTATTCTTACGCTGTTTTACACAGTAGCTTCTGGTTACACGTTCCCGAGTCCCTTATAGTGCCATGTCGTTGATTACAGCGCTTAGTTTGCTTTGGTCAGAGAAGCTTTGAGCTTCCTCCCAGAATCGTCAGAAAACTAAGGTACAAAAAGGGATTACTGACTTGCTCAGTGACACAGCAATTTAGTAACTGCAAGTAACTGCAAGCAAGTCAGATTAGTATTCCTAACCTCCTGGTTGCTAATATGGCTCACAAAAACACATCGCTTCTCTAGCTGTGCTGTTTTAAAAACATGATTTCACTGTGAGGTAAATATGTAGGAAGTGTTACTTCCTTTACTGTAGCAGGTGGGAACCATTTTATGCTCTAAATTCCTTGAGGCACACTATGCATGGGAAACAGTAGCCAACCTCATTATATAGTTTTTATTGTTAAAACACTGCATTTCCAATTTATAGTAGTTTCCACTAACAAATTGTCTAAAATCCATTTCTCAGTCAGTCATCAACATTTTCAGAGTATTGACACAGCGCTTCATCTTTGTACCCGCAGAGCCTCTCAGTGACCCTGTGAGGTAGGCTGTCCTTCCTACTGTTTGTTTTTCCCACTAAAAGAGAAGACAGAGACTCTTGCAGAGGTATACAAATATTTGGCAAAATTAAGAATAAATCTAAAAGGGCTATTGATAAGAAGCTCTTTTCATTACAGCTATTCATTCCATCCAAGCTGGGGGAGGGGGGAGAAAATGGAGAATTTCTGCATTGCTTCAACTGGAGAAATGAGACGGGGGACAGCTGACACAGAAAATCCCTAAAAATAATTTTAGAAAATAAGAAAAGTAGTATTTTACTCCCACTTCATATACTGGTTATATCTTAACTAAGCAGCTTATCTTACTGGATCTAATTTCATCTGAAAATAGTTTTTTGAATAACTTTTAAAAAGAATACAAATGAATCAATTCTATAACTGACTTATTTATTAACACATCTTTGTTTTACATAAAAGTAAGGAGCCTAAAAGACTACCAACAGGCCAATTTTTTTCAATTGAAATTACACATTCCTGCTAGAAAAATTTTCTTAGATAAGATTTAAAAAAAAAAAGTCAGTGGCTCCCCATTGTTTACTGACTAAAGTTTAAACTCCTTGGTCTACTGCTGAAGGCGCCAACATCTTACCTACCTCTTCAATCTTGCCTTAATTACTAAACTTGACAAACTCTCTGTTAGCCTTCAGTTCTCTAACATGTCACCTTGCCCATGTAATCATAATAGCTCACACAGCTGGAAGTGACCTTTCCCTCCTCTGAACTTCTGCAGCACTCGGCTTACCACTCACAAGGCATTTATCATTGTACTGCCTTATTTTGTGTGCAAGTCTTATCTACCTTATTATACCGAAAGCCCAAGACTGTTTACACACACACACATACAGAGAAAATCTTTATCCCTTCCATTGTCTAGCATAGGAGGCACTCAGAAATATTTGCTAAATGAAATATACTATGAAGCTCTACTATCTGAAGAATCCTTACAACGAATTATTTTATAATGTAAATAACCACACCCCAATTTGGTTTGAGTTTCTGGACACTTGATTTTCTCTAAGCTGAACTCAAACTGATTTATATATAGGTCGTATATGTTACGTACCACTTATATGACCCATAGTGTTTCAGGACTCAAGTAACCTAGAAATGTATACGGTGGTATTTAGCTTCTACTTAGTTTATAATTTAAGTTGCAACATAAGATGTATAAAAAAGTTTTACAATTAGAATCAAGAGAAAGAGACAACTCAACTATATCAATAGTGCTAAGCAAAGAGAGAGCACAACTGATGAACTGAGTGACTCATTCATTAGATTTTTTGCTTTGTTTTCCTATAATTTAATAACATTATTTGTACTGAGCCAGTAAGAAAAGCAAGTGATTTTGAGCAGCAGTAATCTAACATAGGTAAGATTTATAAGGCATGAACTCAGTTGCTAAGAGACAATTCCATTGCTTTATTTTTCTTCAATATTTCCCTCCTCTATGGAGAAGTTCTTTTGGCTCAGAAGGAGCAGAAAGCGTGAAAAGAGGCACAGTGGTCCTTTGTTAATCTCAATACGTTATACTAGCGCATAGTGCTTTCTGGTTTGTAAAAGGCTTTCACATTCGTTTCTTCCTTTGACATAAGAAACAGAATTAAATATCAAATAAAAATGAAGAGTACCTAGTCTGTAATGAGTTGGAGTGCTTAAGATCAAGGCTATTAGCAGATATTCAGGAAAGTAAAGACTAAAGAAGCAAAAAAGGAAATGACTGGTTTGTATGGAGGTAAGAAAAGTAATACGAATTTTTTAAAATAAAAATAAGGCTAGAAAAGACTGAATGGGGAAAGTCTATAGAGTTTTAAAAAGCTAAAGAAATCTGAAATTAGATTGAATATAGACTGAAATGAGAGCATAATGCCATCAATGAAAGAGTGTAGGAGACTAACAAAGGGAGAGCCTGTGCTTTGGAAAGTGTCCCTTAATCAGCCTGCAGTGCTGTGGAACGGAAACCCAGAGAGGGTGCTTGAGAATACACGAGAACCCTGCAGTGGAGCCTGAACAAAACGCCGTCAGGGATTTCATCGGAAGCATAATCCTTTCACGGTACAGTCTGGCAATGATGGGGAGCTGGTAAGATACACTCACGCACCTATGGAACAAAAGAAATATTTGAAGTTCAAAATAATTCGGATATTTCTAGCCATGGCTTTACATTGGTGTTTGAGTTTATAAGAGAAGTAGAGTCAGAAGGATAGAAATAAAAAACAATCTTTACCCAGGAAGAAGATATCAGTCTTTGAAGAACTCAGTAGAAGGTGATTTGGGTGAAGACAGGAGATGCCACGAAATTCTTGATTTCTTGTAATAAACTCTGAATTGCTCACTGTTTGGTAAGAAAAGATTAAAGACCCATCTATTTAGCCTAGAAATGAGAAATGCTCACTCGTTCCTGTGCCTGTTTCCACTGCTCTGACTGCAGAGCTTAAAAACATACCACAGGTGGGAGTTCCTTACTCGGACCTGGCCTTTAAAGTCACCGTAGTGTTTTCTTACCCAGGACTCCTCACACTTTTCACCTCCTGGCACACATATGTAAGTGATAATATCTGGACAAAACGCTGAGGTCTGGGCTGTCTCAGGCCCTGAAGGCGATCCAGAGGGCTAAAGTGATCTGTACCTTGGCATATAACCCACAGGCCACTGTACTGAATACACAGGCAAGTAAGTCACAAAAACATACAGAAAAAGATGAAAATATTTCCCCTAGTTTGACTTTAAAATAATTTCTAAATTTGAAACAAACAAACAAAAAATTGAACAATAGAATAAGAATTCTCCCACACTAACTTTAAAATACACTGATTTTTAAGCAATGAAGCAAACTCTGGCATTTCCAAAGGTATTATAAAGCTAGTTTGGGAGACTTCTGCTTCCAGGAAGGTGAGGTGGGTGTACTTTTCTCCACTCCTCCAGCTAAGTACAACAAAATCCCTGCACGACCCACAAAATGGGAGACAATATTTACAAATCATACTTCTGATAAGGGTCTACTATCCAGAGTACATAAAAGAACTTTTATAACTCAATAATAAAAAGAAAAATAACCCAACTGAAAAACAGGCCAATGATATGAATAGCCATTTCTCCACAGGAGATACATAAATGCCAAGAAGCACATTAAAAGGTGCTCAACATCATTACTCATTAGGAAAATGCAAATCAAAACCACAATGAGATACCACTTCACACCCACAAAGAAGACTATAATCAAGATGATGGACAATAGCAAGCATTGTTGAGGATGTGGAGGAAAAAGAGCCCTCCTACACTGCTGGTGGGAATGTCAAGTGCGGCTGCTTTGGAACACAGTTTGGCAGTCCCTCAAAAAATTAAATACAGAATTAACGTCTGACCAACAGTTCAACTCCTAGGTATATAATCAAGAGAAATGAAAACATACGTTCACACAAAAACTTGTACACTAATGTTTTAGCAGCGTTATGGCCCAAAAGTGTAAACAAACCAAATGGCCATCAAATGATGAGCAGATAAACAAAACATGGAATATCTATATAATAGAATATTATTTGACAATAAAAATGCATGAAGTACTGATAAATGCCACAACAATGATGAACCTTGAAACATTATGTTCAGTGAAAGAAGCCAGACACAAAAGGTCACATATTGTATGATTCTATTTATATGAAATGTTCAGAAGAGGCAAACTCATAGACACAGAAAGTAGATTAGTGGTTACCGGGAACTGGTAAAAGTAAGGAGTGGGAAATGATTGCTTTGGGTATGGGGTTTCTTCATGGGATGACAAAAATAATTCTGCAGTTAGATAGTGGTGATGGTTTTACAACCTTGGAAATGTACTAAAAATGTCTGAATTGTACACTTTTAAAGGGTGAATTTTATGGTATGTAAATTGTACCTCAATTAAAAAAAATAACACACCACTTAGAAAAAATGATTGAATTAAAACAAACCCTCCTGGATATTATACATAAAATAAACATAAGAAGACTCTGATAGTTAGAGAGAGGAAGGCAGACTGACTAGGGACCTCAAGATCTGAGAAATGACATGACAGTTGAGTTACCTGGGTGTGTGTTTGTTTGTTTGTTTTTTGCTTCAAATACCCTAGACCTGGAGCTGAAGAAGCCAGCAACCCAGAAATACCAATGAACAGACCAAAAAAAAAAAAAAAACCCTAACAAAAGCTTGCTGTCTCCAGCCAAAGGACAGCAACACAGAAAACTATTAGACAATAACTGCCTTATTCCAGCCACACTGCCCAAGAAGCTATGTCCCACTCTCACCTGTCAGCAAAGGCCAGATGGGGAGCCTTGATTTCCATCCTCGCTGGGCTGTGATGAAATGCCTTTATAGTACCAGAAAGAGAAGAAAGAGGCTGGGGCTGAAAATGTACTAAAAGATATAATTGCTGAAAACTTTTCAAATTTGGCAAGTGATATAAACTTACAAATTTATATAGAAACTGAATGAATTCCACACAGGACAGACCCAAAGAAATTCACACCAAGACATATCATAGTTAAACTTTTGAAAGCTATAGAAAAAAATCCTGAAAGCAGCAAGAGAAAAAACACCTTGCCACCTTCCCTGTATGGGAAAAACAATTTGAATAACAGTAGATTCCTCATCAGAAATCAAGTGATCAGAAGAAGGTGGCACAGTATTTTTCAAGCACTGAAAGAAAAGAACTGCCAACCCCAAATCCTATACCTGGAGAAAATAACCTTCAGAAATGAAGGGAAATCAAGACATTCTCAGATGCAGGAAAACTAAGAGAATTTGTCACCAGCAGACCTATCCTAAAGAAAGGCTAAAGGAAGTTCTCTAATTAAAAAAAATAAAAGAAGGAGACTTGGAACATCAGGAAAAAAGAAAGAATAGAGTAAGCAAAAGTATGGGTACATACATTCTTTTCAAGTACCCGCGGAACATATACCAAGATAGACCATATCCTGGGCAATAAAATGAATATCAGTACACTTTTAAAAATTAAAATATACAGAGTGTATTCTCTAACAACAATGGACTCAAACTGCAAGTCCATAACAGAAGGATAACAGGAAAATCTCTGAACACTTGTAACAAAACAACCTACTTCTAAGTAATCCATGGATCAAAGAGGAAGTCTTAAGGGAAGTAAAAAGATACACTGAACTGAATGAAAATGAAAATACAACATATCAAAATTTGTGAGACACAGCTAAATCAATGCTGAGAGAAATTTATAGCGCTAACTACATGCATTAAAAAAGAGGAAAAGTTTTAGATCAGTAATCTGAACTCCCACCACAGGAATCTAGAAACAAGAGCAAAACAAACCCAAAGCAAGCAGAAGGAAGAAAACATAAGATAAGATAACATTAACAAAGATAAGAGCAAAATCAATGAAATTTGAAACAGAAAAGCAAAGAGAAAACTGATGAAACCAAGAGCTAGTTCTTTGAAAGAATCAATAAAATGAACAAACCTGTAGTGAAGAAAAAAGAAAAGCCGCAGATTACCAGCATCACGAATGAAACAGGGGCTGTCACCTCAGACACTGCAGACATCGGAGGGATGAAAAGGGAACACTACAAACAACTCCACACACATAAACCTGAAAACTTGGATGGAATGTACTAATTCCTCAAAAAATACAAATGACCAAAACTCACCCAATATGAAACAAATAATTTGAATATCCCCATAACTACAGAACAACTGAGTTCAAAATTTTAAAATTCTCAAAAAAGGAATCTCCAGGCTCAGATGATTTTACTGAAGAATTCTACCAAATGTTTAAGAAAGAATTAATATCAATAATACATAATCTTTTCCAGAAGACAGAATAGGAGGGAACACTTTCCAACTCATTTTATGAGGTCAATATTACTCTGATACTAAAACCAGACAAAGACAATCCAAAAAACAAACAGAAAGCTGTAAACCAATGTCCCTCATGAACACAGACACAAAAGTCTTTAATGAAGTGGTAAACAGAATTCAATAATGTATAATTAGAATTATACACCCTGACTAAGTGACGTATATTCCATAGATGCAAAACTACTACAATATTTTAAAATGTCAATATAGTCCATTATATTAATAAGCTAAAGGAAAAATCATACAATTATATCAACTGATGCAGTGAAAGCATTTGATAAAATTCAATAGTCATTCATGACAGAAACTCTCAGAAAAATCGGTATAGGTGGAAAACTTCCTCAACCTGACGTAACTAACATTATCCTTAATGATGAAAAATTGAATGCTTTCCCACTAAGACTTGGATAAAGGACAAGGATATTCGCTCTAACCACACTTATTTAACATAGTTCTGGAGGTTCTAGCCAGTGCAATAACGCGGTAAAAGGAAATAAATACATACAGAATGGAAAGGAAGAAAAAAACTTCCTTTTTGTAGACGACATGATTGTCTACACAGAAAAGCCCAAGGAACCTACCGAAAAAACTCCTTTGGTAAGGTCTCAGGATATAAGATAAATATGCAAAAATAAGCTATATTTCTATATAGTAGGAATGAACACATGGACACCAAAATTAAAAATACAATACCATTTGTAATTGCTCAAAAAAGGAAATATTTATGTATAAACCTAACAAAACATGTATAGGATTTATATGCTGAAAACTATACAATGTCGATAAAAGAAATAGATATTCAAATATATGGAGAGACATAGTATATTAATGGATTGTAAGACTTAACATATTAACATGTCAAATTTTCCCAAATTGATGAGACAGGTTTAATGCAACTCCTATCAAAACTACAGCAGTATTTTTATAAATGTAAATAAGATTATTCTAAAATTTACATGGAAAGGCAAAGGAATTAGAGTAGATGAAATAATTTTATAAAGAAAAATAAAGTAGGAATAATCAGTCTAACCAATTTTAAGTATTCAATTTACTATATAGCTACAATAATCAATGCTGGCAGAGGGACAGACACATAAGTCTGTGGAACAGAAACAGATCCACATGAATACGCCCAACTGGTTTTTGACACGATTCAACAGAGGAAAGAAAACCTTTTCCACAAATGGTGCTAGAGCAATTGGACAACCATAAGCAAAAAGTGATCTCAATCTAAGTTAAACCTCATATAGAAGTTACCTTGAAATGTATCATGAACTTAAATGTAAAACCTCAAACTATAAAACTTTTAGAAAAGAGCATGACAGAAAATCTTTGGGATCTAGGCTGGGCAAAGAGTTCTTAGACCTGACAACAAAAGCATGATCCATAAAAGGTCACACTGATAAACTGGACTTCACCCAAATTAAAAACTTTTGTTCTTTGAAAGATCCTAGAAGGAAGGTGGAAACACAGGCTATAGACTGGCAGAAACTATTTGCAAACCAGGTATCCAACAAAGGACTAATAGCTAGGATATACAGAGAACACTCAAAACTCAATTAAAAAGCAAACAATCCAGTTAGAACACAGGCAAAAGACATGAATAGACATGTCACTGAAGAAGGCTTAACGATGGCAAATAAGCACATGAAGAGATATTCAACATCCCACATCATTAGGGAAATGCAAATCACAAGGGCAACGATATGCTACTACACATCCAGGAGAATGGCTAAAATTAAAAATGGCCACACCATCAAATGCCAGTGAGGATGTGGAGAAACTGGATCACTCACACATTGCTGGCAGGAATGTAAAATGGTCCAGCCACTCTGGAAAACAGTTTGGCAGTTTCTTAAAAAATTACATATGCAGCTACCATACAACCCAGCAATTGCACTTCTGGGCATTAATCCCAGATAAATGAAGACTTATATTCACACAAAAATCTGTACATGAATGTTTATAGCATCTTTATTTCTAATAGTAAAAAAGTAGAAACAATCCAGATGTTCTTCAACAGGTAAACGGTTAAGCTCTGGTGCATTCATACCATGGAACACTACTCAGTAATAGAAAGGTACGAACTACTAATACATGAACCTGGATGAATTTCCAGAGAATCTGCTGAGTGAAAAAGCCAATCCAAAAAGCTGAACACTGTATGATTCCTTTTATTCCTCCTCCTCAAAAGCAGAGATAACATTTTTTACCTCCCATTTGTGAAATGACAAAATTATAGAAACGGAGAATAGATTAATGGTAGTCAGGGGGCTAAGGAGTGGGTGAGGATGGAAAGTGGATGTGAGAGATCCTTGTGGTCATGGAAATGTTCTGTATCCAGACTGTGTTTATCAATGTCAATATCATGGTTGTGATATTGCAATATAGTTTTCCAAGATATTACTATTGGAAACTGGGTGAAGAGTACATGGAATCTCTGTTTTGTTTCTTATAATTATATGTGAATCTACAATTACTTCAAAATAAAAAGTTTAATTAGCAAAAGCACTAGTTTAAAAATCTCATGATATAAAAAGATACAGGTAATTACTTTGAATTATAAAAAGCAGATATAAAGATCTCAATGTCAAAAAAACTGAAATTAATTTCAGGTTCCATTATTAAGTCAAATTTTAGTCATGAATTGAGGAACTGAAGAGAAATAAATGGGGTTTTATTGATAGAACCCAATTCAATTTGCAGGAGGGAAAAAAATTAAGCTATTGACAAACCTATATATCTGAAAAAAGACCTCAGCTCTTACAAATTTTAATTTTAAAATGTTTCCAAAAGAAATGCATTCTTTTACATTAGTCTTTAAAACATCATTTGCAATGCTCAGAGAAAATACAGCATTTTTAATCAAATTACTTCCCTCACAGAATAACTTATTTGAGAAGGGTGGGTCACAGTTGCAATTAAGGGGCGATAGGTAGAGATGGAGAAGTTAAAGGCACTTATGGTAGAAGAAATGAGGCTGGAAGAAATCCTGGGACAGCATGGCCAAAGAGGCAGTACACAGGAATTAACACCAGGTCTTCAATATCAGCTTCCTCATCCTGCATACAAATCCTAGTTCTATCTCTTTATTGAACTTTAAGTAAATCACATTATCTCTGGGCTAAAACATCCTCCCCCTCAAAAACAGAGATAACATTTTTTACCTCCCATCAAACAGGATATTTGCAAGGATAAATATCTGTACAGCATGAAAATGTTTGAAAGAAAGTTCCCAAGAAACAGAATCTGCAAGTGTGATTCATTTAAAACACTTAATTTGAGTCTACATTATATAAGGAAACATGCATAATGGACGATCGTAATTTGAAGGAGACTGAAGAAAGAGAAAGACAAAATGAGTGAGAGTTAAACAAAGTCAATATCCCAGTTTATTTTCTCAGTCGTCTTGCGATTACTGGTAGAAAATTCAGTATTGCTAAAGACATACAGTACCCCAATCTGCTAGCAAAACCATCTTAATAGGATGGATTTTCCACAGCAGACTTTAAGAGGTTGAAAACCACTAAACAACCAACCAAAATCTCACAAGACTGCAAATCCACTAGGCGTCTGGGGAGTGGTCTTCATCGTGAGACTGAAAAATGTCAACAGCATGGAAATAAGCAGTAATGCTCTCTTAAATTTCATTTACCTGAATTGTAGCACTAATTTAATTTTGTCTGGTATTACAGTTACTCATTCAAGTCTGTCTGCCTCCACTTAAGCCTAAGCTCTTTGATTGCAAAAATCATGATTAACACTCATCTTTGTATGTCCCATAACACATAGCTCTGCATGTAGCTGGTACTCTGCAATGTGGAACTGAACAAATGTGCACAAGGACAATCTATTACTCCCAGCTTAAAGAAATACACATAAGGTGTTCCAAAATAGAGGTTGATGTCCTGGTATTCATTAGCGTCAGCTCTGCAACTTACTGAACAATGTTTTTATCAGTTTCTCAATTTACAGTAAGCTCAAATATGTGAATGGAGATTTTTAATGATAATCTGAAAAACAGCTTTCAAAGATAAGTCCTGAGCCCAGAAAGACACCAGAAAAGACAGCGAGAAACTTTTGGCTATGATTTATACCAGGCACACCACGCTGCTTCTTGTCAATAATCAGCTATTAGATTTTTTTTTTAAGTTTAAATTTTCTAATCTTTACTCACCAGTGTCTAGTCTTGACTTGACATGCTGATACCGTGGGTTCCGTGGTATCCTTTTGGTCAGATACTAAAAAAAATAAGAAAATTCACAAATAATTGGTTTAATTTAAGGATAAGGGTGGCAAAGTTGGGAGAGAGACAAGATATTTTAAAAATGCAAACAAATGCTAAAATGTCATCAAATTTAAAGATGGAAGGAGCTCTAGAAGGCCCAACCATCTCTGCAAATAGAACTTCGCACAGTATATCCACAGGTGAAGATGGTTATCATGTTTCTGTCAAAACATTTCCAAATTTTGTCAAAATAATCTCATAGCACTATGTAATTAGGAAAAAAACTCTTAAAAATTATTTCTGACATTGAACCAAAATTGACCTCTAATCTCCATCCAGTCTATTGGTACAACCCAGAAAAAGCCATATAACTCAACCTCAAGCAATCCATTCAGAAACTAAAGGCAGCTCTCTTGTCCTTTTTACTTGTACTCTTTGTAGGATGGTTTGTTGGCCATCTTCTCTGGACACCCTCCAGATTTACCCCCCCCCCCCAAAAAAAAAGTGGCACGCAGTCCTGAGCACAATTTCCAGATGTTACCACCAGGGCAGGACCCGGTTTTGCAGGCCTTTCTGCTCCTTGCTCCTCAGATGTCACCATGATGGCATCTGCTCTCGGAGCAGCTGGGGCAGTTGTGGGCTCAGGGAAGGTTTATAGTCTGCAAAAATGCTGTCAGGTCTCCCCTGTCCTCTACTCTGATAGTAAACTCTGAATCCAAGCACAAAGCATTTACCCATATTCTGTTTCAGTGTCATTTCTGAAAGCTACTAAGTGAGGGAAGACTAATGAATAAAGACATTACAAAATACAGCTTTCTTGCTCAGGCTTTTTTTCTGGCCTACCAGTATGATCATATGTTCAGTAACAGGTAGCTGTGAAATACAAAATCAAAGCTGGGCAATACCTTTCCAGCTTCATCTTATGCCACTATCCCACAAGTTCCCAAGTTGAAGTTGCCTGAATGTTCCCCAATGTGCCACACTCACTCAGGTCTCCAGTCTTAGTAAATGTCTGCCTAGAATGCCTTTCCTCAACGTGTCCATGGGGAAAACTTTACTTCCTCTATAAAGCTGTCCAAGGTGGAACTAGGTACTTTCTCTCTGGCTCCCAGAGTACTGACCCCTGTACTATTGTTTCCACCTTGACTTTCTTCCCTAGCCTAGGATTTCCTTGAAGCCAGGAACAATAATTTACTCAAATTTGTATTTACCCAGGACCCAGCATATGGGGGGTGCATTTATTGATATTCAATCAATATATGAATATCTAGAATGAAGATTATATTACAGCAACTACCTGGTTCCTTAAAAGAGAATAATAAACTTTAAAACCTGTATAACTTGCCCTTGAAAACATAGTTAACTACATATAGCAGGTCCTGTTAGGATTGAAAAGTAAACAATTTACATATAAAAATACATTTTCAAATGACCCACAAAGCATAAAAACAATATAAGATACACTTTAATGTCTTACAGAATATCTGTTGGTCAGAGTTTTAGAGACCAAAGACCAGGAAGAATTTTTTAAAACTGGGGGTACCTACAGAGAGTTATCTGTAGTTAGCTTTTAACTTTGACAAGGACATAAAAAAACAAAAACAAAGCAAAACCTCAAACTACCATCTGCTATTTTAACAATTAAAAAGTAAGAAAGAAAAAAAAAAAAACCACCCAGGATAAAAAGTTCAACCCTTTAGTGTTGTTTTAAAAAATCACTGATATAGTCTGTGTTTTTCCTTTCAGCCCAGGCAAGTAAAACCTTTGTCATGGACACTTAGCATTGGTCCTCAGAAGTGGAACCCTTGAGCTATTTCATCCTGAGAGGAAGGCTGGAAAGCCCCTTTCTCCATCTGATCAGTAACCTGCTGTCGGTAAGAGAAAGTGACTCTAATGCCAATTTCAACTCCTTCCTAGAGGAAGACAGGGAAGAGTCTTAAGTGAGAGAAGGAAAATATTCAAAGACTGAAAAGGGAGACCGTAGGATGAGTTCCTCAGAGGGACACAATACTGTGGCAAAACAAAACAAAAAAGCAAACAAACAGAAAAAAAGAAAAAAATGTGCCTGGTAAATTAAGTCAAGAAAAGCTAACAATGAGGGGAGGATATGGCTCAGGGGTAGAGCACATGCTTAGCATGCACAAGGTCCTGGGTTCAATCCCCAGTACCTCCATTAAAATAAATAAGTAAATAAATAAACCCAATTACTTCCCCCCTAAAACAAAACAAAACAAAAAGAAAAGCTAATACTAGAATTCAGTTATCTTAGGCTAAGGGGTTTTCTTTTTTTCTCTTTCTTTCTCTGTATTTTAAAAATTTCTATACGCTGTTTCCTGTTTTTACTTTTGTTTTGTTTTTCCCACTAGTTTCCTAGCAAAGCTTCTTTTAAAATATTCCAGGCTAGTCTCTGCTGAACCAAGGGGATTTGTCCATACCTCAGCCAACATAGCTAAGAAGTGAGGGTGCCTCTGGGGACCAGGTGTGGTGGCAGCAGAATGATGGGGGGAGAGTGTGGACAGCTGCAGTCGCTGAGCCCTTCCCACCCCCGGTTTTCCCTTACAGAGACTAATGAGAAATCCATATGCTGTAGCAGAAAAATGTAGTGTTTCTTTCCCATTTTCCCATTTTGGTCCAACTTCTTGTTCCTGACCTTTCTGGTACCAACCACAACGAAAAACTATTCGTGTTCCACTCTACGCAGAGTACCATAGAGTTTATGGAACTGCCAGACAGCTTTCCTTAAAATTCCTGCTTTGGGGGTGACTGTTTCTTGACCTACTGACCAACTAGCTTTTTTTTTTTCAATTACATAAACAGGATGGAATGGTGGAAAGTGAAAGAGCTGAGAAAAGCAGCTGTTTCAAGGAGGACTATTCATCCATTCAACAAAGCCTCATTGAACACCAACCATTCACTCAGTCAGCACTGACTGGGTGCCTACTAGGAGTGAGCACTGTGCTGAGGACACAGAGGTAACAAAACACAATCCTTGCCATCCAGTTCTCGCTGATGCTGGGAAGAAAGATAAGTGAACGGATGCTACACTGCACGATGAACAAGTAGAGGGAAGCAGGGGCTGCAACAGGAGCATGTAAGACTGGTACCTAATCCAGACTAAAAGAGTCAACAACTACTTCCAGAGGGGTGACTTCTGAGCTGAAGGCTCTGAGGGCTAAGAAAGTTAGTCAAGCTAAAGGAGTAGTGGGTGGGAGCCCCCGGGTTCCTAGTAAGTGATGAACCTGGAGGACAGGGGGCAATATGGACTCAGATAAGGCTGGAGAGGCAGATCATAAAGAAACCTAGATTTTATGCTGTAGATCACTGGTTCTCAAACAGGGGCAGTTTTGCTGCCTTGATTCCTGGGGACAGTTGTCAATGTTTGGAGACATTTTAGGTTGTCATAACTAGGTGGTGGGTGTGCTATCAACATCGAGTAAGTAGAGGATAGGGATGCTACTAAACATCCTACAATGACAGGAAGGCACCCCCACAACACAGAATTAGCCTGCCCCACACATCAACAGTGCTGAAGCTGAGGAGCCTGGTGTAGATGATGGGCATCACTGAAGACGGTTTAGGGAGAAGAAGGTTTAGGGATTCTATTTCCATTTAAGAAAGATCACTCTGGCAGCCCTCTGGAGAACTAACAGGATCACAGGCAAGAGTGGAGGCACAGATCAGGTAAGAGGTTGTGCTATGAGGATATGTGGTCCTAAGGAAGTGGCAGTAGAGATGAGGAGAAAGAGACAGTTTCAAGAAATCTTTAAGATGTAAAATCTTTAAAACTGACTAATGTAACAGGGGAAGGACAGGGCTACCATTTCCCCCAAAAGGGACTTACGGAGGAAGCATATATTGAAAAACATGATATGTTCTGTTTGGGGCATTTTGAATATGAAATATCTGTGGGTTATCCACTGTGGGAAGTGGTAAGCTGGCTATTTGGGGGGGTCTGGAGAACAAGAGAGCAACCTGGACTAGAAAAAATCAAGATTTCAGGGTCGTCAACATGTAGGCAGCAGGGGAAGTCATAGGAATGGACAAAATCACCATTGGACAATGTGTAAACTGTAAAGAAAATCCCCAACATTTAAGCTCAGGTGAAGAAAATCACTGTGGGTGAGACTCACAAGCGGCCAGAAGAAAGGGAGTCATGAGAATTAAAGAAGAGTTTCAGGAATAAGGGAATGGTCAACAGTGATCGATGCTGTCAAGCCAGGGAACAAGAGGTCAAATATGAACAAGGGAACAGGAATGCAGGTCAACAGAAAAGTAAATCTGGACTGAACAAAACAGGACACTGTTGACGACCTTGGTAAATGTGGGTACAGTAAATTGACAGAAGCAGAAGCAAAAACAGCAGGTTGAGTGCATGAAAGAGGAGGACAGTAGCCAGATGGTCTTTTCCCTCCACTTTACAGTTGCTAAGGAATCGTTTCTCTTGTTGTTTTGAAGAAAGAAGAGGTTTGAGGATGTTTATAAGCTAATGGGCTGGAAAAAAAGGTTGAAAATGAGGCAGGCAGGTATGAAAACAAGGGGGTGGGAGAGGATAAGGCCCAGAGCCCAGGGACAAGTTGCAGCTTGGGAATATATACTTAAGATAATGAAATATGATAGGTGGTCATGATGAAGTTCACCTGGAGGAAGGAGAAAGTTGATGTTTGTGGTATTATTACAGGCTCTTTGAAAGCTACTAAAAATGTCAGAGACCCTTTGAGGGCTCACATCTCTAGGGAAGGTCAAAAGATAAAGCCGTCCCTGTCTACTCACCCCATCCAGGCTACTTAACCTCTACTTGCCTTTCAAGACCCAGCACAAACACATGTTCCAGGCAGACACCTCCTCTGGAGGCCCCAGTCAGACGGAATCTCTTCCCTGCCTGGACTGTCATAGCACTTTGTACCAGTCACACTCCTCACTGCCTGCTCTTGGGAGTGAGGCTCTACCTGGTAGATCTCTGTAGCTGCCACAAGGCCTTGCACTCGTGTGAGAGCAGTAAGTACCAGCAAATGGATGAAGAGAGTTCTGAGACCTGAGCAACACGCAGTGGGTGGGCTAGTGCTGAGTGGGCAGCACAGACATCAAGGGCTCTAGGAACTTGAAACAAAGAGACAGCTCTCACACTGGAGGTAATGTGAGAGTCTGAATGGAAGAAATGGCACTGGAGCTGTTTTAAGGGATGAACTTCTGTGGGTAAAAAGATGGGGAAAGGGGACAGAAAAATTATTCCAAGTGGAGGAAATTAGAATAGCAAAGCCACTTTAAAAGCATGTTTAAAGAACAGCAGATTGTTCCGTTTGCTGGAGAAGGTCCAACAGCAACAATAATAAGAGTAATTGCTACTAACATTTATTGAGCACTTAACTATGTTGCCAGGCACTCAGCTAGGCGTTTTCCCTCCATTATCTCATTCAATCCTCACTACCACCAGTAACACAGATACTAGTATTATCCTCACCCTACATGTTAAGAAATGAGGTGGAGTTACTTCCTGAGGTTAGCTGGTAAGAATGGTAGAAACTGGAATTAAACTGGGCAGTCTGGATGTAGAACTTGAACTCTTTTTTTTTTAAAATAGAAGTATAGTCAATTTACAATGTTGTGTTGGTTTTTGGTGTCACAGCATGGTGATTCAGTTATACATATATATATTCCTTTTCATATTCTTTTTCATTATGGGCTATTACAAGGTATTGAATATAGTTCTCAGTGCTATACAACGGGACCTTGTTGTTTACCTGTTTTATACAGTGCAAACCCTAAACTCCCAATTTATCCCTCCCCGCTCCCCTTTCCCCCATGGTAACCATCAGTTTGTTTTCTATGAGTCTGTGAGTCTGTCTCTGTTCTGTAAATATAGAGCTTGAACTCTTATTAAACACTCTACTATACAGCCTCATTCAGCCTGGGGTTCTGAATATAAGGTCTACTAGATGGGCTGTAGGAAGTCTGTGAGCCCCATGAAACCATATATAGAATTTTGAGTGCATGCACATTTTTCTGAGGAAAGGGTCCTTGACTTTCATCAAATTTTCAAAGGGCTTTGTAATCTACAAAGAGTTAACTACCATGGGTATATGGAATCCTGTGCTGTAAGGTTGGACACGGATAAGTAGACTCCAAATGGAGAACCCTGAATTTAGACTGAGGGTCTGGACTAGGCCCTGAAGACAATGGAAGATACTAGAAATACTGAGCTGTGAGCCACATAATCAAAAGAGTATTTTGGCAGATTACTAACATATGCAAAGTAAGATTGAGCTTTGTGAATACATGAATGTTGGAGAAGAGAGAAGAATGAGAAATCATCAATGGGAATTTTCTGAAGGAAAATCACTAAAAAATGAGGAAGATTGTCTGAATCCCAAATCATTCAAAAATGAATGCACTGTTCTGACTTCCCATCTCTTTCAAAATGGAACTCACAAGGTTGTTCACATTAAAGTTGCAACATATGTAATAGGATTTACATTGAAAAGATTTCTAAAAAACCATTAATGTATTTTGTTCAGAATTTCTCTACGTATCTCTTTTGTATAAAGAGGAAGTCCACAAAATGAAAGGACTAGGTGTCAGTTTTAAAGGGGAACTTTTTTTTTTAAATGTAAGTTTTAATCTGGTCCAACTCTACAGATCTCAGACACCAACCTTGAACCAAGTTTGCCCATGCAGCAGCCCCTACTTTGCCAGCAGTTGCCACGTGTGGCCCATTGTATTTTTCAAGAAGGCCACAATGGAATTTCCCAACCCACTTACACTGTGATGTTGACCCTCCTCCCAGTGAGAGGTGGGGCCTATGTTCCCTCCCCTTGAATCTGGATGAACCTGGGACTGAGATGGAAGTGATGCCCTATGACTTCTGAGGCTAGGTCATAAAAGGCAATAGGGCTTCCACCTGGTTCTCTTGGGAAACTTGTTTCTGGAACCCAGCTGCCATGCTGTAAGGAAGGTGAAGTCACATAGAAAAGGCCATTTGTAGGTGGTATGGCTGACAATGCTAGCTGAGGTCCCAGCCAACAGGTTGCATCAACAGCCTGACATGTCAATGAAGAAGCCATCAAGGTAACTCTAGCCCCAGCTTCCATCTGCCTGCAAAATCACATGAGATAATCCAAGTACGAATTGCCTAGTTAAGCCCAGTCAACATCCAGAGCCACAAGATGATAATTAAATGACTGTTGTTGTTTTGAGCCACTAAATATGGGGGAGATTCATTACAAACCAATATATAATTGGAAAGCCAAATTTACTTTCTAGTAAGCTTTGAAAAAAAAAAAAGCTACATTGGGTATCTGCATCTTAGTCCTCAATTCATTGTACAATGGCTACTACCCCCAGCAGTCTACTGTGGTTTCTGTAGTAGTTAGCCAAAGTCAGAGATGCCCTACTTGCCAAATATAATGGCTGTTTTTCACTCTTTAATTTACACGGCCTTTCTGTACCATATGACACTGTTAGATAGCCTCACCTTCTTCAGTTTTCACTTGGCTTCAGTAATAGTTCTGTTTCCTGATTCTCCAGTGACACATGGATCATTCCTGTCAGCCACATAAACACTGTGTTCCCCAGGATTCTGCCTTCTTAATCTGTAAGATCTCTGTGGGCTAAACACTTAGGTTTAATTCCATTTATATGCTTCTGATTTCCAAATAGAGAACTCTAGCCTTGACTTCTCCTCCCAGCTCAGATATATTCATTTATTCATTCAATAAATATTCAAGGAACAGCTACTGTGTGCCAGGCAGTGAGACAGTGCAGACAAGGTCTCTATCTTATCTACCTATAAGTATGCCAGAAATAAACAAGCAAATAAAATAATTACAGATCATGTAGATACTGCATGGAGATAGCATACAAATGCATCTAATTTCACTTCCTTCCAAAGCCTCATTGAAAGAATGTTATTTTAAGGACATAAAGCGCGCGCACACACACACACACACACACAAACCAGAGAGTGAAAAAAGTGATAGTAAGTGATTTCTGAAGTCTAGAAAGCACATCAACAAGTGAAAATGACTTGATGGACTCAAGAAAGTCAAAGGGAAAGCCAAGAACATTCTTAAAAGGCTCAGGAATTGACAGCCCAAGGCTGAAATAAGGAAGACTGGTTAAAGGCTGATTGAGAAGATGTTGGATCCCCAAAACCTTCTTCCTCTGTGCCACTGGGTGACTGCCCCTCTCCCACCATGACAATATCAATAGATTTGTTCCCTGGAAGGGTTTCTGGACTTGAGGTGGGGGAGGGGGTGTCTCCAGACAGGGGAAAAGGCAGAGGTATCATAACTGCAGACAGGGGTATTAAGTGAATGATACATGCTAATGCTGAGATTTAGCCCCTAGCCTTAATTCCTCCAGGAATTCAAATAGGCTTTTACTCTCAAGAGAGTGGAAGAGCTCTCTGAAGAAAATACCAGCCTGAGAGGAAAGAGCTGAAGCTACGACTTAGGAAAGGGGAGTCCCCAAATCATAGCCCAGTCAGATCTTTCCGTAATTAAGCTCACCATCAGCAAACATCTCCCAAATATACAGAGATCCCAATCACCTTTTTAGTCTCCTACTCAAAAACATGAATTAACAATTTAAGATTAAAAGAAGTCTGAGAACATAGCTATGGGCTTAATTGTGTCCCCTCAATGTGTATGTTGAAGCCCTGACTGTACTGGAGATAGAGCCTTTGGGAGGTAATTAAGGTTACATGATGTTACAAGGGTGGGGCCCAAATCCAACAGGATTAGTGTCCTTGTAAAAACAGACACCAAAGAGCACATTCTCATCCAACAAGCACACAGAAAGAAGTGGTCATCTGAGCACATAGGGAGAAAGTGGCCATCTGCAGGCCAAAAGAGAATTCTCACCAGAAACTAAATCAGTTAGCACCTCGATCTTGGACTTCCCAGCCTCTAAAACATGAGAAATGAATTGCTGTTGTTTAAGCCACCCAGTCTAAGGTATTTTGTTATGGCAGTCCAAGTTGACTAATACAAATTTCATCAACAAAACAAAAAGGAAAACAGCAATATGGAGGAAACTGAGACTATGTAGGGAGAAAAAATATCTTAAAAAACTATTATTAGAGAAATGAAAACATACATCCACACAACAACTTGTACAGGCATACCTTGCAGATATTGTGGGTTCTGTTCCAACCACCCAAAAAAGCAGTTATCACAATAAAGCGAGTCAAAAATGCTAACCATCATTTGAGCCTTCAGCAAGCTACAGTAGTATTATCAAAGATCACTGATCACAGATCATCATAACAATATAATAATAATGAAAAAGTTTGAAATATTGTGAAAATTACCAAAATGTGACAGACATGAAGTGAGCAAATGCTGTTGGAAAAATGGCACTGACAGACTTGCTTGATGCAGGGTTGCCACAAACCTTTGATTTGTAAAAAATGCAATATCTGTGAAGTGCAATAAAGTAAAATGCAATAAAATCAGGTATGGCTGTTTGAAAATTCATAGTAACATCATTCATAATAGCCCCAAAGTGGAAACAACCCAAATATCCATCAGTAAAAGAATGCATGGATAAAATGTGGTAGAAGCACATAAAGGAATATTATTCAATACTAAAAAGGAATGAAATACTGATGCATGATATAACATGGATGAATGTTTAAAACATCATGCTAAGTGAAAGAAGCCAGTCACATAAGACCACATTTTGCATGATTCAATTTACATGAAATGTAGAGAACAGGCAAATCTACAGAGACAGAAAGTAGATTAGTGGCTGCCAAGATTGTGGGGTAGGGGTAGGATGGAGGAGATGTGAGAGGATTGGGGAGTGGCAACTAGAGGTTATAGGATTTCTTTTTGGGGTGATGAAAATGTTCCAAAATTGATCATAGTGATGATTGCACAACTCTGTGAATATACTAAAATCACTGAATCATACAGTTTAAATGGGTGAATTTATGGTATGTGAATTATATCTCAATAATGACATTACCAAAAAAATATAAAACTTAACAAGTAAAAAAATATTTAAAACTTTTGCTTTATAATCATACCATGTACTTAGGTAAAAGTTAAAATAATTGTGCTATGTTTTTCTGACATGGAAAGATGTCTAAGACATACTGTTAAGTGAAAAAAGCAAGCCAAAGAACTGTATGAAAAATGTTAAAACATCTGTACGAAACAAAACCCCAAAACAGAATTCTCTTTCTACACGCACACGTGCAAATGCATAGAGAAAGTTTCAGAAAAGATAGCTATGCAAAAAAATGATAAAGTGATGTAGACATTTTTATAAAAATTTATAAATAGTACAGAATAAAAATAAAGGCAGATAGAAACTCCAGGAAAAACAACAAGCAATAAGAAAGAAAATATAACCCTAATGATCACTGCTTTGGCAGTAATCAAAATTTACAGTCACGGAAGAAAGAAAATTCAACAGTAAAAAGAAATCCAACTAGAATTAGGCAAAAGACATAAAGAGATATTTTACCAAAGAGGGTACATGGAGGGCAAATAAGCACATGAAAAGATGGAAGATGTTCAACCTCAGTATCCATTAGGGAAATGCCAGTTAATAATTAAGATCATGATGAAATGTCACTACACACCTATTAAAATAACTAAAATAAAAAATGCTGACAATACCAAATGTTGCCCAGAATGTGCAAACACTGGATCTCTCATACATGGGTGTGGGAGATGTAAAATGGTACAGCCATTCTGGAAAATGGTTTGGAAGTTTCTTAAGAGACTAAATGTGCTTAGCATAACTCAGCAACTGCACTCCTGGGATTCTATTTCAGAGAAATGAGAAGTCATGTCCACATGAAGAACTGTACCCCTCAGTTTGTTATCTTTATTTTTAATGGCCCCAAACAGAAAACAACCAAAATATCCTACAATACTGAATGGTTAAACAAACTGCTATACATTCATACCACAGAATACTAACAGCAATAAAAAGTAATGAACTATTGCTACAAGCAACAATCTGGATGCATCTCAAAAACATTATCCTGAGTGAAAAAAGCCCATCTCAAAGGTCACCTATTATATTATTCCATTTATGTAACATTTTCAAAATGAGAAAATTATAGAAATAGAGAACACATTAGTGGTTGCCAGGGGTTAGCATGGTGAGGGGAAGGATAGTGGAAAGGGAAGCATGAGGGAGATATTTTTGGTGTCAGAATAGTTCTGTTATCTTGATTGTAAATAGACAGGCAAATCTTGATTATATTAAATCTACATGTGATAAAATAGTCTGAAACTATACATTGTACAAAATGTCAGTTTTCTGGTTTTGATATTGTACATAAAATATAATCATTGGGGAAACTGGGTGAATCAGGGTACATGGGACCACTTCGTACTATTTTTGCAACTTTCTGTGAATCTATATTTATTTCAAGATAAAAGTTTCTGAAAAGGACATTGGAGTCCAAAATAGAGTTATTAAGAATTAAAAACACGATGGCAGAAATTAAAAACTCAATAGAGGGGTTGGAGGACAAAGATAAACAAATCTCCCAAAGAGAACAAAGAGACAAAGATGTGGAAAACATGAGAAAAAAATTAAGAAAATTAGAGAACTAGTCATACAGAAGCAACATCAAAATAACAAATTCAAGTAAGAGAGGATAAAGAAAGTGAAGATTATCAACAACAAAATAATTTTTAAAAAATTTTACAGAATGGAAAGACATGAGTTTCTGGTGCCCACCAAAATAAAGTGAAAACAGACCCATAGCAAGGAATATCTCTGTGAAACATCATAGCACTGGGGACAAAGAGAAGATTCTACAAGCTCCCAGAAAGGAACAATTAAGTCACATGCAAAGGAACAGAACGGCTTTGGACTTCTCCACAACAAAAACTGAATGCTAGAAGACCACAATGCAATGTTTTCAATGTGCTGGTGATTTCTAACCAAGAATTCTATACTCAACCAAACTCTCGAGAAAATAAATGTGAAGGTAGAATAATAACATTTTTAGACATACCTACCATTTTAGACATACATTTTAAATATTTATTTATTATAGACTCTTTCTCCAGAGACTACTGGCAGTTGTGCTCCATGAAAACAAGAGAGTAAGCTGAACATCTTCATGTAGGGCACAAATGTATAACACACAGGGCATCTTTGCTCCTCTCCCCTACACTCATAAGACTATTCCTCCTCTTTCTCCCATATTCTTGATCTCATTATTGGCATCGGCACCAACGAGAAGCCTGAGCTAGAAACCTGTCACCCATCACACTCTCATTTCTCACAGCTAATCACCAAGTTGTGATGATTTTACCCCCTAAATATTTATCAATTCTGTCCCTAGTTCCGACACCTTACTCTAGGTCTATATCACAATAATCACCTAACCAATCTCAATCTCCCTATTCCTAGTCCTGACCTCCTCAGATCCATTCTCCACAATGTGGCTACAACCATCTGCCTAAAATGAAAATCTGACCAAAAACATGAGCTATGAACTATCGCTCATGAACTAATAGCTAATGAACTACTGCTACAGGCAACAATTTGGATGCATCTTAAAACTCCTCAAAAGCTTCTCAAATTCTGACCAGCCAGCAAGACAAATAGACAGTCAAATCACCACTCTCCACACCTACCTCCCCCGCCTCTGTGGCAGTCACTACAATCGATCATGGCACTTCCCTGGCAGAGCCTAAACTCAGCTTCACAACTTTCCCAACAAAGCTCACAGTCATCCATCATGAGATGAAACAAGTTGTAACTCCTGTTCAGTATAAAGGCCAAGAATGTTGGCAAGGCACAGAAGGCCCTTCCAGACTTTACTCCTGCCTCTCTACAGGGAACTGTCCACTCGCCTTTTCCTTCACACGTCCTTAACTTGTCTCAGCCGTTCTCTCTACCTGGGATGCTTCTTCACTTGGCTGATAACCCTGCCATTTCGTGCGATCTCCAGGACCCTTCTCTCACTCCCTCAGTTGAGTCCTGTCTTTCCTCAGTGCTCGCTAAACACCTTGTTCTTCAACCACGTTGTACTCAAATTCTGTTTATAAGCCTTCCTCACTAAAGTGAACTTATTAGGGGACAAAGGCCTTGTCTTATTCTCTTTGTATTTTTAGCATCTACTGCACAGAAGGAATCCATAAACATTTGCTGAGATTAAATGACCACAAACGCAGCAGGGCACTAGGGGTGAAACAGACAAGAAAGTAAAAGGTCTTATCCGGGAGGGGATAAAACTAATGTCGTATTTTGCATCTTTTCTAAATAGCCTGGTCTGCTTTTTCCTACTCTTTCTTTATTCCCATAACTGGAAATGATGGCTCCTTTGATTTTGATCCTCTAGTGTTCTGGGCTTCATTAGGATGTTACTTATGTTTTGTAACAGCCACTCCTAGACTGTAAGCCCTTTGAGGGAAGGGATTTGTGTCTTCACGCACTTCGCTCCTTTCGGCGGCAAACGCGAGCGCACAGTAGGGCTGTGCGAGACGGTGGCCTGTCACCGCAAGACAACGGCCAGGCTCCGCGTCCCCCAGTCCCGCCTCGCCTCCCTCCCCTCTCCAGACCCCTCCTCACGCCGCCGCTTCCCGCCTTCCGGGCGGCGGAAGTCGCTGGCTGCTCTTCCCTGCCCACATGGAGCGTTTTCCGGTGCGCCCGCCCCCTCCGCCTCTCCGATCCGGACCTAGCCCTCACCTCAGGATTCCCAATGTGCCTCCGGATAGACATATTGCTCCAACCGACCACGCTCGGGGTTCTAGCCTCACCCTTAGCCTCTAACCCTAGCTTCCTACCCCCACAGTCCCGCTCAGCCGCCTCCCTACAACCTCTTCTCCGATTGGCCTGTCTTTCCCGGCCAGCCAATGGAGGCCCTGCTTGCTGTCTAATTGCCGGGTCAAGGGAGAATGAGACGCCGATCAATGGTTGCCAAGGGCAACGCGGGACGCCGGCTGCGGAGGTCTTTTGTGCACTCCGCTGGGCCCGCTGACTCCAGCCTCCGCGCGGGAAGGGGGGCGCTGGGGGAGGGGCAGGCTGCCGCCTGCGCGTGGGCGGCTGCGCAGAGCCGGGGAGGGTGGGGGAGGGGCTGGAAAGCTTGGAAGAAGACGAGCCTTTCTAGCTAATATGGAAGCACAACTACGGCATAGGGCCACCCCCTACCCCCTTTGACTAATGATTTAAGTCAAACATCCGGATACGTCTTCCACGATAGGGGGTAGATATGGGACGGGTTGTTCAGTTGGGATGGGAATCTGTAGTTTATCATTTTAAGGTTAAGTTAATATGCAAATTATGCAAAATATCATATGCAAATACAGTAATTATTGTTGCTTTAAAAGCTTTTAGCTAGCAACAGAACGGCAGCCTTAATTGCAAAGCACACACATCATTCTGTGATTCATCATTCATTTAACAAATATTTAATAAGCACCTTATGAGAAAAGCTGCAATAGGTTTTGTGGAGGAGGGGAGGATGACTAAGAACCAGTCCCGTTGTCATGGAAACCATTGTGACTCTTGCCATCAGCCACCACCTGTTCTTATTCCAGATCTGAAAATTAAGTCCTAGCACCTTTACAAAACAATCACACACACAGTTTGACTTGGCTCCAAAATGTCCCACCAAATCCATCAAAATTATTATTTCCTTTTACATGAAGGGAACAACACCGTAACCCTTTGTCCTTTGCTTTAAGTTGTTTTTCCAGGAATGGAGAAACGTTACCCTGAGCTGTTCATACTCCGTGACTCTCTGCTTGTGAATAATAGCATACGTCTGAGCTGCTTCAGGGTCTACGCAGATGACCCACTCAACAGCATGGCCTGATGTGCCCTTGTCCTCTCAGACTCGTCAGCAACCCAAGGCTTGGTCCAGGTCTTGAATGGTGTTATCACTCAGAGCTGCTTAACCTCTGAGATCTTAAGCTGGCCACAGCAGTCTCTTGCACATTCATGCCTCCTGAGTTTTGTTTTAATCTCCCTGTGTAATCCGATCCTTCAACTTCTCTAAAACTCCCAGTTTCTCACCCCTTCACTAGAAAAAAGAGGAATTTAGGGGCTGCAGAAAATTGGAAGGGGGGTGGCATTGGGGAGGATATTCAGAAGCTTTTACATAGCAAGCAGAAGCTTCTAGGCATGTTGCAACTTAGAATGTAAGCATACCTGGTGCACAGTGGAGGTGGGATGATGGTAGAGAATATGGGTAGAATAAACAGGAGAAAGGAAGGAAGAGACGGAGATAATAGGAAGCTAAGTAAGAGGTGGTGAGAAAGGAAAAGAGATTTAAAGACATTTGTATGTAAAATGAACTGTTGTTACATCTATGAGAAGAGGTAAGGGGTGCAAGGAATAGGAAGGCATCAAGGATGGCTATAATTTTTCTAACTTGGGGACTGAATAGATGAGTGATAATGCATTAATCAAATTAAAGAACAATGGAGGTCAAGACATCAAAAAGAACAGAAAGTACAAGACCCAACAGCCCATTGGAGTTGGAAGCTCAACTTCCATTCGTCAATGTTTGGGCTCACTTCTCTGTGTGGTTGTCTCCTTTTGTTCCAGAGGGTGTATGAATATCCGGTTTCTTGGCCTCAGTAGTCATTTTGGTTGTTGAATTGGGGCCACATATAAAGCAATCAGAGATATTATAGAAATGTGGGGTTTGGGATCCAATTGTCAGAGATGCTGACTCTTTGTGTCTGGAGTGGGAGTTCAGGAATCTGTAATTTAAATACATGTTTCCCAACTCCCACTCTTGATTCTGGTGCAGAGGGCCTAAGGGCCATACCTTGAGAGACTGCCCCAGAAGAACCTCCCATTTTCTTCACATTTTGCCCCAATGGAATCCTTGGGAAGCTTAAAGCTATAAATCAAAAGGTTTTTAACATCATGAGTTTCTCTTTAGGATTCCTTTTGGGGCCTGCTATAGCAAAACGGCATCAAAATTAAAGTAAGATGCTTATCCCCAATATGAAGAATAGGTGAATGGCATAAAATGATAATTCATAAAAGAAAAGCATTTGATCAACTTATGAAGAAATGTCCAGGAAAGAAACACAAAACAAAACAACTGGATCCCATTTTTCAGCTAACAAATAGACAAAGGTTTTTTTGTTTTCCTTTAATGATAATGCTAAGTGTTGGCTAATGATTCATGAAACAAAAGTGCTCATACATTGTTAGTGTGGATATAAAGAAGTGTAACCATTCTGAAAAGTAGTTTGAGACTGGGTATCAAAGAAGCCCTCAAATCTTAATATGCTGAGAATTGTTCCTGAGGAAATAATCAAAGAGATGCACAAAGATTACACCCACAGATGTTTACTGGAATCTTATTTAAAATGATGAAAAATTGAAACAACCTAATTGATCATTAGTTTAAAAGTAATTAAAATAAATGATGGCATATCCATAATGAGTAATATTATCAAACCATTAAAAAGTGTTTCAAGAAATAATTAAGTCAATAGAGAACTAACTCTTCCTGATACAGTAAATGGAAAGAGCTGGAAACAATTTTTTGTTTAAAAGAACCCTGATTTGTGTGGGTAAAACAAAAAAACAAACAAAAAAAAAAAAACAGAGGTATCCACACCAAAAATTTTTGGAAAAAAAATACTTAAAATGTAAACCACCTTTGGATTATGGAATGTAGACATTTATTTAATTCTCTACACTTTGTACATTTTACAAATTTTCTTCGGTGACTATGAATTAATTTTATATCTTAATAAAAAACATTCTCCCCCTAAGAAACAAAAAACCTGATTCTGACTTCAGCCTGAAAATTGTCTCTGGTCTTTGTCTGGGCTGATTTAGAGCCGAGCAGAATTCTGCGTAATTCAGCTCTCTGAAGTGCTGCAGCTCTCCGGTTCTTGGCAGTAAAAGACTCTCCAGGCACTTGAGTAAGATCCTTGCAATCAGAGTCGTGATTGCTAAGAGGTTCAAGCTTTGTTTGTAAGAGAAGACGTTCTGATTCTTTTCTTTAGAAGTTCCTACTTTCACTAATTAATCTTATTCTTCACAAAGTCAGAAGTGCTCTTGTGAACTTCCATTTGTTGGATGTCTTCTTTTTAACCCTGCATGTGTTCCAAAAAGCTTTCAGTCTCCACACAGTAGGTGGGAGCCCCAGATAGGTAAGTGTGCCTGGCTTAGGGTTAGTTAGTGTCTTAGGTGCTTCTGTGCTTGGTCAGTCTCCTACCCCCAGCCTTCCTTCCCACAAATAGAAGGGCATTTAGGTGTCAAGCAGTCTGGCCCTCTCTGTGCTAAGACTCTCCGGACCCCACTTCGTGCTAAATCCATCCTCTCCTCCAGTCTCATGCCAGTTAGCTCTCTCATCCCCTCACCCCCATCTCTCAGCCTGGTTTCCTGCTCAGAGCCCAGCACCCTCCCCTCAGACCTGTCTCATGATGTTGCTTCTGGGATTTAGGCCTTGGCTCCCTTTACCTTCATTCCCTAAATGACATGCACTTCCAGATAGTTAAGGAAACAATTCTGCCTGACCCAGTCTAGCCCTGGGTCCTTACCCTGAGCCCTCCAAAATGAAACTGCTCCTCAGGTAGGGAACCACAGATCCACAGGTCCCACCGTGTGATGAGGGCTCTGCAGTTCTGTAACAATTCAGTGTCATTCTACCTCAACCATCCCTGCAGCCCCTCCCAGGGGAGTAATTCCTACCTCCCAGGGTTTTGGGGGGACCATTACAGATTACCGTGCTTGCTGGTGAAACAAAGAAATTGGCATCCTGGTTGCTTACCTGACAAAGCTGGCATTCTCACATATGCAGTTCTGCAGCCACTTCTGAGACTCTTACCTGTGGTAGAAAGGATGCATATTGTCTCCTCCCAGGGAGAGCCAAGACCTCCTTTACTACTCGTGAGCCCAGGGCACTTGGTTGTCATATGCCATGTTCTGCTTCTGGCTTGGGATTTGCATAGAACAATGCTTGTTCACAGAATCCGTTCCAAGAGGACTCTGAGGAGCCAACGGGGGGCTCAGAATGGTCTACCCCATGGGGATAAAGGAGAAGTCAGTGTTAGGAGGTACTGGTGTCACTCTGGGCACAATGAATAACTCAAGAGCCTGTGCCCCATAAATAGGCAAGCAAATGTGGCCCAAGGGTGTCATATGGTCACATGTCTCAAAATAATCTAGAAACCTGGGTTTTCACGTGAAATCTATAAGCGACTAATTTGCAGCCCCTGTGCTGGACTCTGCAAATACAGTTCCTGTCCTTCATGGTTTTTGAATAATCAAGATCATGCCCACGGTAAAAGCAAACATTGGTGGGAGTTCTGCTTCCACTTAGGACGTAGAAAGCTGCAAGGGACATCACTCACATCCTAACAGTAAGAAAATGAATAGTCTACAAAATCGTATGTTTTCTTGAATCCTTCAGAGAGCTATCACAAGGCAGCCAAATAATCAAATTCCAAAAAGTGACAAGCTTTACTGAGGAAAGAAGGACATTCAACTCTTTCACATTTGGCAGAGCACTGGAGAGAAGAAAATCTGTGCCTCGCTTTATTGCAATATTCACCTCATTGTGGTGGTCTGGAATCAAACCCACAATGTCTATCAAGTATCCCTATACACTTGAAGTCCATTTGCTTGAAAACTAGATTTCTCTTTTTTAAGAAAATCTCAATGGCAGCCAGAGAAAAAAGAAAAATTACAGAAGAAGAAAGAAGCAAACTTCTTGTCAATAACTATACAAAACAGAAGGCAATAGAAAGCCATTTTTAAAGTACAGAAAGGAAAAAGTCAACCTAGAGTTCTGTCTTAGTGTAAATATCTGTTAAAAATGAAGATGATACAGATTTTTTCCAGATAAACAAAAACTGAAAGAATCCATTGCTAATAAACATGTATTATACAGAATATTAAAGGAAGTTCTTTGGCAGAAAGAGTATGATACTAGTGGAAATTTGGACATACACATATGAAGAGTAATGGAAATGTAAAATGAGGGTAAATATAAAAAGCATTTTCCTTTTTATGTTTATTCTGTTTAAAAGAAAATTTAAGTGTACTGTTGTAAGGGTCTTAAACTAAATATGGAGCAGTATATTATTTCAAGGTAGACTGTAATAAGTGTAGCATGTATATTATAAATCTTAGAGCAACCAATTAAAAAATTCATAAATAATAAGCCAGTAATGGAGATAAGATGGATTAATAAGAATACAGTTACTCCAAAGAAGGCAGAAGAAAACAGAGACCCAAACAGATACTTGTACATCAATGTTCATACTGCATTATTCACACTAGCCAAAAGGTGGAAACAACCCAAGTGTCCATCAACTGATGAATGGATAAACAAAATATGGTACAAACAAAGTATTTTAAAATGGTAAACTTTCTGGTAATATATATTTTACCATCACAGAAACAAGACAAAACAACAGCTGGACTGGATATATTTTTAGACAAAGTGGGTTTTAGAACCCTTCAGTGATTTTCTATAGTCTTATGGTCAAATTTATATTCTCTATTTTTTAATTATTATTAAAAAAAATTTTTTAATTGAAGTAGAGTCAGTTCCAATGTGTCAATTTCTGGTGTACAGCATAAAGTCCCAATCATACATATATATACATACATTGTTTTCATATTCTTTTTCATTAGAGGTTATTATAAGATATTGAATATAGTTCCCTATGCTATACAGAAAAATTTTTTCATCTGTTTTTGTATATAGTAGTTAATATTTGTAAATCTGATCAAATCTGTATTCTTTAGATGACACGCAAGACCTTTGAAATTCTGTCCTCTGCCTACCATTTCAGCCCAATCTCTTACCATACAGAATGGCTTCAAGTATGCCATGTTGTCTCTTGCCTCTGAGTCTTTGTGCCTGCTATTCTTTATGTTTGAAAAGTCCTTTTCTCACTCTTCATTCTTCCTCTGGGATAAAGATGGAAATCATCTCTTTCTGGCAGCCTACTCTTCATCCTAGACTTTGGGAGGTAGTTTTCAAAATGCTTCCATGGCCCCCCGTCTACTGTGCTGTGCTGTGCTGGGTGATTTCCTTGCCTGCCTCCTTCACTGTCTTACCAGCTCCTTGAAGGCAGGGATACATATCTTGTTCTTTAAATTCCTAGTGCCTGGTGTGGTATGTGGCATATGGTAGGACACAGTAAATACTTGTCAAATAAATGAAATTCTATGATAGTGCTTGTGAAGGCACACAGGAGATCAAAACATGGGAAGTCTTTCCCTTTATCACACTGGTCATTCTCAACCTTTTTTTCTGCTGTCTAGTGTATCAGTACATCGGGCACAATCATTAAGTATCCCCCAAACCGGTAAATAATATTAGCCATTGATTGCTAAACTAGTGAAATCTGCACACAATGAATGTGAATAAATGTCTGCAAATGTCATACTAAGAAACAGGATGTTGCAGCGCCTGGAAATTTAATCAAGGCATGATGGAATGTGGAGCAAAGCTGTAACCTAATCAATGGCCTTAACAGCTGAAGAATATGTGAGCAGAAGGGGGGTGGTCTGCAGGGAGTGCTGAAAAGTGGAGCCAAGGAACAAACATTTGTCATCATGTCTCCAACCTCGTCAAGGGAAAGAGTTGTTTTTTGACCATTTGACACAAATATGCAGTCCACCCTATATCCCTATGGATGCCACAGAGCTCATCCAATTCCCTCCCTTTGTTCTAATTTCATGCTCGCAAACAACCTCTTGATTATAATTTGGCTTTCCATGTAGATTTTCCAACAGGACAGAATGCGCTGACCAGTCAGCATGAACATCTGGTCCCTTTGGCAAGGACTGTCCTCTTTGTATATGAATGCACTGGTGTTCTGGTTTATACATCAGTCAGTTCATACACCCCAGGGGCTGCAGAGGTGCTGGTTCTCCCAGCTCTTGCAGAGACTGCCAGCAAGGTCCTGTTCCCTTTGTTTGCACCCTCACTCGGCGTGGGCTGAGGACAAAGTGTCACAAGCCAGCCACAGCTCCTCCAGGTTCAAGCCCATCATGCTTCAAACTCACACCTTCTTCATAGAGGAAAAGGGCTCTTGGACCCACAGTCCATGCTGGTGTGCAGGGTCTTTCCTCAGGACTCTCCCTCCTCCTGAAAGTCTGGCCTGGGCTGATGATACACTTCTCAGCTTCCCATACACTGATTCCTTGCCAAAGTGTTTATTTACCTTAGTAATTATTTCCAAAGGCCAGGGATTAGGCAAAATACTTTCAGAGAACATGGTTAGAGTTGATATGAGTCTGGCAAGGGCTTCTCCTGTCAAGGACTTTGGCACAATTAAGGTAGAAGATGGAAAAGAAGACCAGCCTCTACCTGGTTGAGTTAGTCTTGTTGAAATGCATGCTTGGACAATTTCTGTAGGCCTAAGGCCTCAGCTAATGATTTTGGTAGTCCTATGGGTGTTCTGTGGGGTGCTTTGAGTTCTAGGAAAAGGTAGGGACCAAGTTAATGGGGTTGCTGAGAGGAAATGCCAAAAGGATCAATGCCGGATTGGAGAGAGGCCTTGAATACAAACTCAGGCTGAAAGGAAACTCCACTGAAAATAGAGGAAAGAAAGATAGGGTTGGTGAACCCTACTTTAAAGAAAAAAAAATCCCTGAAAATTTGTAAAATTAAAGAGGAGGGGTTAAGCGTTTATCCTCCCTTTCCAGCAGAAACTATATTTCGGGGTAAGCAAGTAGTCCTCACTGATGACGGGAAGCTCTACCAGAAGAATGCCAGCAAATAAATATAGAGGGAATTACACAATAAGGAAAACGATTTGGGGGAAACTCTAACGAAAATATTGACTCAGGCCAGGCGCATCAACTGGTGTTAAAAGACTATTTGCTGAATGGTTGTTGGGGAGCTGATAGTTGTGTAGTGCCAAAGCAGCACATCACAGAGAGCTTGCCAGTGGCGAGGTGATGAAACCACACAGAGACAGGGTCAGACCGTCATCACTCTCATATCCTGGGATCAGTCTTAGTGTTGCTAATAGACAGTCAGTCAGATGTTATGTGTCCTGCGATGTGACTCAATATGGCATATACAATACAGCCTATGATACATTCTAGCCAAATATATTTAACTTGAATATATAGTTTAGATATAACTTTTATTTTATATGAAAAACAGGAGATGGAGGAACAAACTGAACAATACCATGAGGAAGCAACTAGACAAATTCACACAGCAGGATGTTCTGCAAGACAACTGACGTGGCCTCGTCAACAGTTGGGGTCACGGAAGAGGAACCCTGTTGCCCCAGAAATGTCTGTTGAAAGGACGACTCTTTCCCTACTGAATTGTCTTGGAACTCTTGTGAAAAATCAATTGACCATAAATGTATGGGTTTATTTCTGAACTCTCAATTCAAGTTATTCATCTACACGTCTATCCGTATGGCAGAACCACACACAGTTGTGAATACTATAGCTGTGTAGTAAGTTTTGAAATCGTAAATGTGAGTTCTCCAACTTTGTTCTTCTTTTTCAAGATTGTTTGGATCTTTTGGGTCCCTTGCATTTCCCGTTAATTTTTAGGATTCTGTTGTGACTGTGTGCAAAAAAGGCACTTGGGATTTTGATGGGAATTGCATTGAATCTGTAGATGAATTTGGGGAGTATTGCCATCTTAATAATAATAATAATACATCTTCTAACCCATAATCACAGATGACTTTCCATTTATTTAGATCTTCTTTAATTTATTTCAACCAAGTTTTTGCTGTTTCACTGCACAAGTCTTACCCTTCCTTTTTAAAAAATATTTTTTTAATTGAAGTACAGTCAGTTTACAATGTTGTGTCAATTTCTGGTGTATAGCACAATGCTTCAGTCATACAAGAAAATAAATATATTCATTTTCTTATTCTTTTTCACCATAAGTTACTACAAGATATTGAATGTAGTTCCCTGTGCTATACAGTGTAAACTTGTTGTTTATCTGTTTTATATATATTAGTTAGTATCTGCAAATCTTGAACTCCTAGTTTATCCCTTCTCATCCCTTTCCCTCTTTGGTAACCATAAGTTTGTTTTCTATGTCTGTGAGTCTGTTTCTATTTTATAAATAAATTTGTCTTTTCTCTCCCTATATTTTCTATTTCATTTAATTCAGCTCTAATCTTTATTTCCATCTTTTTGTTTGCTTTGGGTTTAGATTGCTTTCCTTTGCTACTTTCTATCTTTCTTTTTTCTTTTCTTTTTTCTTTTTTTTTTTTTTTTGCTAGTTTCTTAGTATGGGAGGTTAAATTATTGATATGAAAATTTTCTTCTTTTTAAATATAGTAATTTACAACTATCCATCTGCATATAAGCACTGCTTTCACTGCAGCCCAAAAGGTTTGGTATGTTGTGTTTTCATTTTCATTCCTATCAAAGTGCAGTTGACCCCTGAGCAACACAGGTTTGAACTGTGCAGGTCCACTTATACATGGTTCTTTTTCAATAATTATGTACTATACTATGAAATCTGCAGTTTATTGAACTCATGGACGCAGAACTGAGAATGTGGAGGGCCAACTGTAAAGTTAGACACAGATGTTTGACTGCACGGAGGGTCAGCTTCCCTAACCCTGTGGTGTTCAAGGGTCAACTGTGTTTTCTATTTCCCTTGTGACTTTTTTTGACCTGGTATTTATTTAGAGGTGTGTTGCTTAATTTCCAAATATTTGTGAAGTCACCAGATTTCCTTCTGTTAGTGATTTCTAATTTCAGTCCATTTTGGGCAGGAAGATACTTTGTATGATTTCAATCCTTTTAAATTTATTAAGATTTTTTAAAATGGTCTAACATACAGTCTATCCTGGAGAAAGTTCTATAAGCATTTGAGAAGGATGTGTGTTCTGTATTTTTTTTATTGAAGTATTGTCAGTTTACAATGTTGTGTTAATTTCTGTTGTACAGCATAGTGATTCAGTTATGCACATATATATATATTCCTTTTCATATTATTTTTCATTATAGGCTATTGCAAAATATTAAATATAGTTGCCTGTGATATACAGTAGAACCTTGTTGTTTATTTTATATATAATAGTACCTGCTAATCAGGAACTCCCAATTTATCCCTCCATGCCTCCCTTTCCCCCCTGCTGAGAGGATGTGTATTCTAATGTCGTTGAGTGGGGTGTTCTATAGATGCCTGTTAGATCTAGTTGATTTATATTGTTGTTTAAGTCTTCTATATCCTTGCTAATCTGTCTAGTTGTTGTACCCATTATTGAAAGTGGGTTTTGAAGTTTTCAGCTTTTGTTAAATTATTGATTCTGTCTCTGAGATTTTTTAAAAAATTTTTTTTCATTCTTTTTTCTTTCTATTCCTCAGACTAGATAAACTCAACTAGATTTTTTTCAAGTTTGAAAATTTTTTCTTTTGCCTGCTCAAATCTGTTTTAGAGCCCCTAGTGAAATTTTCATTTCCATTATAGTACTCTTCAGCTATAGAATTTTTATTTGGTTCTTATTTTTACTATAAAGTCTATTACCTCTTTATTGATAGTCTTCATTTTATGAGATATTGTTCTCATACTTTCCATTAGTTTTTAGACATGGTTTCCTTTTGTTCTTTGAAAATGTTCATAATAGCTGATTTAAATCTTTGTCCTTTCAGTCCAACATCTGGGCTTCCTCAGGGAATTTCTGCTGATTGATTTTCCCCCATGTATTGACCATATATTAATATTTATTTTCATTTCTCATAATTGTTTACAAAAAACTGGGCATTTTAAATAGTATAATATGATAACCTGGAATTCAGATTGGCAATCTGGAATATAATCTGTAAATCAGATTCCCTCCCCTCCCCAGGATTTGTCATTGCTGTTGCTGTTTGTTATTACTAAGTTGTTTAGTAAATTTTCTGAACAAATTCTGTAAAGTCTATTTTCTTGCTGTATATGACCATTGAAGTCTCTGCTTTGTTAGCTTAGTGGTCAGCTAGTAATAGGACAGACATATCCTTGGAACCAGTAAGTCTTCCAGTCTTTGCAGAGGAGCTCAATGTGTATGTTGGGGCCCACCTTCAACACTCAGCCAGGTAGTTGAAATTTCTTCTTTGCCTTCGTTTCCTGCTTGCACAGAGCCTCGAGATCAGCAAAAATGAGCTCCTAAGGTCTTTGCTGATTATGAGCACAGCCCTGGGCATGAGTCCAGCCCTACATACAAACATGGGCCTTCTAGATTCCCAGGAATATGCAGATCTTTTTACACTCCCTGTGGTTTCATTGTCAAATTTTCCTTTTAAGCTTTTTGATTAGTCTATTATTTGCCCCAGCCATTATCCAATGACTGAGGCAGCTATGAAGTTAAATATTTACCTCTAACTGTTTTTGACAATTGTCTTGGGGGAAGGGGCTTTTGTACTAGATGAACCCCGAGTCAGTCAAATGAAGCCAGCCTTGCAAGTGGGGTCTCCCAGGAACCACCAGACAGGTCAAATAATGATAATTCTTTTTGAATGAGGCTTTGAAGGAGCTCCAACTCCATTCTGCCCCTCTGGTAGCTGCCAGGCTGCTGATTTTCACTGTAATTGTGGGCTACTGGTTTTCAAGGCTACTATGGAGCTGGAAAGAGGTGCATGGGACTAGAACAAGTTAAATTATCATAAAACTCATAGTTCTTACTGAGAGTCACCCTTTTTAAAATAAATACTTTGCGTATTACTGTAACCCTCTGTTTAATTTCCTGAGTTCTGAAAAAGTTGATTCTAATTATTTTTGCTAGTTTTTCATTACTTTTATGGAAGAGAAAAATTTGAGGTTCTTAGCCCATTATTTTTGCTAACATCCCTCAGTAGTGATAATTTCTAGGTGCAGGTGTTTTATTTTGTAGTTTTGGCTTGTCAACATCTTCTAATTTTTCACAATACACATGTGATGTGCCTGCAATGATCAATAGTCATTTACATAAAGAAAAAGAAATAAAATCTAAGACTAAAGTCTATGAAATTTTAGTTGCCAGCTTAGTGAATCTGGCTATTCAGGGACCATAAATTAGGAAACTTACATTCTTTTACTTTTCTCTTACTGGCTTTTTCAGTTATCACTGTCAATTTACCTGTAATGATTAGAAATAAAGCCTTTAAAATGAAAAACCTGTCCTCATTTTTGTGGGGGCAGCAAAGAGAATGGTGTGGTGCCTGTGACCCTCCAGTTAGTTTTGAGAGAGAGAACTCCTTGGGGCAGAGGAATCATCATTACAGTGACCATATGTCCTGATTTTCCTGGGACAATCCCAGTTTATACCTGTTACCATACTCTAATAATTAATAGCACCCACTTTACATTCTCAAAGTGTCCCAGTTCGGATGATAAATTTTATGGCCACTCTAGTTTTTGACAGCAGCAGGAGGTGAGAAAAATCAACAGATGACTCAGGGAAGGCTGCAAGAGCAGAACACATAGCGAGCCAGTCTAGCACCAAGAATGAACTGGAGGATGAACAGCTGAAAGTCCTGAGAATGGCTCTCCAACAAACACATAGATGTTTCCACCACAGTTTCTCAAGTATCTCTTTGACCCTCATCTTGGGTGAGTCCTTGGTTCAAGCTGATTCCTCCTGAGTAACTACAAGCAATCACTAGATCCTTCTGCCACCTGCTTTGGCCAGCAGGGGATTTCAAGCCCATCGCCAGGCTCTTGCAGGTGTTTCCCATTTATCACGGGTAAGATCATCTATATGATAATTGCTCTCTGGGCTCCTTGACCCATGGTATGGCTTGGGATTTGTGGTGCTGGTGAAAGAAATCTAGGTATAATGGTCTTGGTGTTAGGCGATTTGCTGAAGCTTCTTTGAAAGTGCAGGAAAGGAGACTCATGTTGGCTATTGGGATCTAGGTAAGTAATCAGGTTTGGAAGTATTGAAGCTGAGTCCTGATGCCTAGAAATTAGTGAGAGCAGGTTCCCAGGATTCTGGGTGGCTGTTACGTGCAAAATCTGGCTCTGGTTTGAGGGCAGGCAGCATATTACACTAGCTTCTTAAATTTTTGGAGGGGAGGAGCATCAGACAGAAATTCTCTTTATCTGGGGCAAATATTTGGATGTTTCTCACTGGAAAATAAAACATGGCAAATCCCAGAATCCAGTGTGATTGCCATAGCAATGTAAACCCTTTCTTCAAACAAAATCTTTCAACAAAGTAGTCAGGAAGCAAGGGCGATGTCATCGTCTGAATGCTTGTTCTGACCCTCATGTGCAATTATGCAGGCATGGGCCTGGGGTGCTGATAATGCACAGCTCTTTCAAAGAAGAGCTGTTGATTAGATGTGGGGCAAATTGGCAGGTGGGGTCAAGCCACTCACATAATACTAACCCATATCAGACAAGATTCAGCTGGAGGGAAAATTGTTTAAAAGATATTCTTGGAGTACCTACAAAATTGTCTGTCTCATTTATGTTTTTTTCTCTTTTATTTAGTTAAAATATTGAACTACATTAATTGATTTTCACATGTTAAGTCAGTCTTCCATTCTAGGGATAACGTCCCCCCTTGGTCATGATGTATTATCATTTTCATATGTTGCATCCAATTTATAATAGTTTATCTATGTTCATGAGGAATATTGATCTGGAGTTTTATTTTTTTGAAATGTGTTTGGTTTTGGTATCACAGTATTGCTGGTCTCATAAAATGAATCGAAAAGTGTTTCCTCTATTTTCTGAAAGCATTTTGGTAAGATTGGCATGATTTTCTCCTTAAATGTTTAATAAAACCCAGGGAAACCATCTGGGCTTGGAGTTTTCCTTGTGGGTAGATTTTTTTATACTCAACTTCGAGTTATTATTTACAAGCAATAAAATGCACTAATTTAAAGCACAATCCAGTAAATTTTGATAAACGTGTCTATCCAGGTAACCACATCTGCAAGCAATTCCATCACCCCTAAAATTTCCTCTGTGCCCTTTGAGGACAATATACCTTCCCTTTGTCCTAGGCCACCATTGATCTACTTTCTATCATTGTAGGTTGGATTTGCATTTTCTAGAATTTCATTTAAACGGAATCATATGGCTTGGTTCTTGTTGTTCATTATGTTTTTTGAGATTTATCCATGTTGCTGTAGGTATCAGTACTTAGTTCCTTTTTATTGCTGGGTGTGGCTATGCCACAATTTGTATATCCATTTACCTGTTAGTTGACATTTGGGCTGTTTTCAAACTTTAACTATTATGAATAAAACTGCTATGAATATTCACGTACAGGTTTTCTCTTTAGTAACCAGGAGTAGAATTTCTAAGTTGTATCGTTAGTGTATGTTTATCTATATAAGGAATTGCCAAACTGTTTTCTAAAATGGTTATACCATTTTATCTTCTCACCCACAATATATGAGAGTCCTAATTCCTCCACATCTTCTCCAACACTTAGAATTATCACTTTAAAAAATTATAATCACTCTAGTGAGTGTATAGTTGTAAATTATTGTAGTTTTAGTTTGCATTCCCCTGATGACTAACTTTTTGCATATCTTTCATGTGCTTATTGACTAATTATATATTTATTTTGTAAAGATCTCTTCAAATCCTTTGCCCATTTTTATTTTATTTGGGTTTTTTTCTGTTTGTTTTTGTTGTGTCTGTGGGGAGGTAATTAGGTTTATTTATTTTTAGAGGAGGTCCTGGGGATTGAACCCAGGACCCTGTGCATGCTAGGCCTGCACTCTACCTCTTGAGCTATACCCTCCCCCACATTTTTAAATTGGACAGTTTGTCTTATTAATAAGTTGTAAGAGATCTATAGATATATTCTGGATACAAGTCTTTTGTCTGATATATGTGTTGTGAAAACTTCCTTTTTCAGGGTATCAATTATTATTATAAATTTATTTTTCAAGGATTTTCTCCATTTCATCTTGGTTGTTAAATTTATTGGCATAAAGTTATTCAATATTATTAAAATATTATATTATTAGCCTTTTAATGTCTTCAGGATCTGTGGTGATAACACCTTTTCATTCCTGATATTGGTGATTTGTGTTCTTTATTCCTGAATCAGTCTAGCTAAGGGTTTCTCAGTTTTGTTGACGCTTTCCAAGAAGCACTTTTTTGCTTTCTTAATTTTTCCATTATCTATCTGTTTTCTCATTTGTTAATTTCTGCTCTTATCTTGATTATTTCTTTCCTTTTATGGCTATGAGCTTGCTTTTCTCTTTTCATTCCAGTTTCTTAAGGTGGAAGCTTAGGTCACTGATTTAAGACCTGTCTCTTTTTGATAAGGTGTAAGTTTCCCTATAAGCACTGCCTTAGCTGCATCCCAGAAATTTTAATATGTTATATTTCATTGTCATTCAGTTCAAAATATATATTCATTTTCCTTGTGATTGTATCTTTAATCCATGAATTATTTATGTTTGTTGTGATTTTTTTGTCTTGCTATGTTTTGTTTTATTTCCTTCTATTTGGGATCATGATGACCATATGAAAGAAACTAAAACTCCCATTGACATCTGATTCAATGTGAGATTTCTTAAAGGCTTGTTGATGCTTCCTTTAGCATCCTGATAAAGCTTGCTCGTGCCCAGACCCCACAAGCACATGCAACCTCTTGCCGCCTCTTTGCCTCTTTTTATGGAAACTCTTTCAAACTTTACACTGGTGGGTATTTCCCTTTATAAAACATTGCCCACTCACTAGTCACTTTCTCTCTGTCCTGGACTTTCTCTCAGAGAGAGCAATCCTTCCCACCACTCACCTTGGGACTTCTACTCTATGTGAGTAATTAATATTTCTTTGATCATACTGAAGGATTACTGTCTTACTGACATCCAAATATGGTTGGAGTGGCTCCATGTTATGGTGGAGTTGCTATAACAGGGGTTTTATTGAGTTCTAATTTAATGCCTTTGCAGTCAGAGAATACAATCTGTATAATTTCCATCCTTTTACATTCATTTAAACTTATTCTGTGGCCCAACATATAGTTTATAGTGGTGACTGTATCACATGCACTTGAAAAGAATAGCCTTTCTAAGATCATTGGAAGTAGTGCTGTACCAATGTCAATGAGGTCAATTTGGTTAATAGAGTTGTTCAAGTCTTCTATATCTGAACTAATTTTCTGTCCATTTGTTCTATTAGTCACTGAAAAGGGAAGGCTGAAATCTCCAACCGTAATTGTGAATTTGCATAATTTTTTTAGTTGCATTGGTTTTTGCCTCATATATTTTAAAGCTTGTTACTAGATGCAAAGGTATTTAGTTTTACTATGTCTAGATGAATTGGTTATTTTATCATGAAATGTCCTTGTGACAGGAATAACTCTAAGATGACCCACAAAATTTCCTTCCCTTCTGGTATATATAACCTGAATATTCTCCAGGGCTGTTAATGTGGTGGATTTTACCCCCTGGATTAGCTTACATTATATTGGGACTATTGACCTGAAATTGGGGAGATTATCTGGGAAGTCCTGATCTAATCACACAAAAGCAGAAAAGTTTTCTCCACCTGGTCACAGAAGAGGAGTCAGAAATTTGAAGCATGAGAAAGATTCATTGCCCTTTGATGACCTGAAGAAGGGAGATGGGGTACCACATATCAAGGAATGACGGTAACCCCTAGTTGCTGAGCAAGACCCCTGGCTGACAGACAGCAAAGAAATGGGGAACTTAGTTATACAACCCCAGGAATTGAATTCTTCCAACAACAAAAGTGAACTTGAAAGCAGATTTTTCTCCCCCAGAGCTTCTAGATGAAAACTCACCCTGGCTGATTTCAGCCTTGTGATATCTGGAGAACACAGTCGTGCCCTGCTGGGCTTCTAATGTACAGAATGTGAACTAATACGGCAGTGTTGTTTTAAGCAGCCAGGCTTATGGTGATTTGTTACGCAGCAACAGAAAACCAGTACAATCCTTCTTTATCTCTTAGCAATATTCCTTATTCTAAAGTCTTCTTTCTCTGATATTTATATCTTTGCTCCAGATTTCTTATGGTTAGTTGTTTGCATGTTCTATCTCTCCATCTTTTTATTTTAGTCTATTTATTTAAATATCAAGTGTGTTTCTTGTAGTCATCATATAGTTGGGCCTTGTTTTGTTATTCACTCTGACAAGCTCTGCCTTATAATTGAGTATTTTCATTTATTTACATTTAATTTAATTACATACATAGTCTGGTTTATGTCTACCATCTTGCTATTACTTTTCTATTTGTCTCATCTGATTTTTGTTCTTTTTCTCCTTTTCTGCCTGCATTTTGTCAAAACCTTTTTCTACATCTACTGATATGGTCATAAGATTTTTATCATTCAGTCTATTAATATGGTGAATTATATTGATTTATTTTATTCCCAGCTTTACTGAGATGTTATTGACATATAACATATGTAACTTAAGCTATACAGCGTGATTAGATACATGTACATATTACAAAATGATTACCACAATAAGATTAGTTAACATCTCTGTCCCTTCACATAATCACAATTGGGTATGTGTGTGTGTGTGGTGATAATATTTAAGATCTACTCTCTTTAACACTTTCAGGTATATAACTGTATTGAGAATTACATATACCATTATATTGATGATTTTTTGCATGTTGATTCAGTCTTGCATTCTTAATATAAACCTCACTTAGTCATATGTATTTTCCTTTTTTATATACTGGTGGATTCAATTTGCTGATATTTTGTTAAGGTTTTTTGTGTCTAATTTATGAGCGATTTTAGTCTATGGTTTTCTTTTCCTAAAATCAGTCTTTGTCTGATTTTTGTGTTTAGGATAATGCTGTTCTCATAAAATAAGTTGGAAAGTGTACCTTCTTTTATATTTTGTGTAAGAGAGTGTGCAGAGTTAGTGTTATTTCTTCCTTAAATATGTAATAGAATTCACGAAACTGTCTTGTTATAGAGTTTATTTTAGAGGAAAGTTTTTAACTATAAATTTAGTTTCTTTAACACATATAGGGTTATCAGAACTAGCCTTTTCTATTCTTTCTGTGGCAAGTTTTGGTAATTTGTGTCTTTCAAGGAATTGGTCCATTTTATCAAAGATTTTGAATTTTGAGACAGTTGTTTTTAACATTGCCTTATTATCTTTTTAAAATCAGTGGGATCTCTCTTTCCTAATATTTGTAATTTTTATCTTTTTTTTTCTTGGTTAGCCATATTAGTATCTGGTTCTTACTGGGGAAGGAGGAATATTCAGGAAGCAACAACGCATCTAGAAAATCATAGTATGCAGTGAACTCAAGCACTAGTCTAAGAACACCTGTAGATTTTTGACTCTCAGTGAAAAATTGAATTTCTTGGTATCAGGAAGGCTAGTGCTATTGATCCTCCTGGGGACCTCTGTATTGAGATGAATGCTGAATTTATGTTCTAGCATAATTCCTTGACAACCTGAGTTACTTCAGTTGTAACAATAAGTGAGTGCCTTTAGATGTGGGTCTGGAATGCTTTTGTGATAAGGGATTAACTAATGGTTCAAGGTCCTGGAAACTTGCTTAAGAGCTCATTCTTTGAGATATTTAAAAGCTGGTTCTTTGGGAACATCTACAAAGTAAATAAACCTGTAGCCACACTGATTAGGAAGAAAAGAGAGAACAAAAATGACTAATATCAGGAATAAATGATGGGATATCACTACAGTTCTAACGGACATTAAAAGGATAATAGTATTTATGAAAAAATGTATGCCAATAAATCTGACAATGATACAAACTATCAAATCTTACTCAAGTAGAAATTGGTAACCTGACTAGTCCTGTATCTTTTAAAGAAATTGAATTTGTAGATTAAAAAAATCTCCCTTCCCACGCACCCCTCACCCCCGGCCAAACAAACTAACTGAGCAAAACAAAATCCTCCAGGCTAAGATAGCTTCATTGATTAATTCTACTGACAATTTAGGGGAGAAAAATACCAATTCTATACAAACTTTTCTAGAAAATAGAAGAAGAAGAAATGTTTCCCAACTCATCTTATTAGGCCAGTGTTGCCTTGATACCAGAGCTGGCAAAGATATTATAAAAAAGGAAAACTAGATGTGAATATTTTCATGAACATAGTCACAAGAATGTTCACAAAAGTTTAGCAAATCAAACCCAAATCAAATAATACATAATCAGCATTTACCTAAGAGATATGTCCACACCAAGTTTTATTACATGAATATTTACTATAGTTTGACTTATAATACCTCAAAATGGAAACAACTCAAATGTCCACCTATAGATGACAAGATAAACGAATCAATGAATATGTAGTTGATTCCATACAACTATGGAATACTATTCAGCAGTGAAAAGGAATAAAGTAATGATACACACAACAACATGGATGGATCTCAAGATCATTATGTTGAGTCAAAGAAGTCATTCAAAAAAGAATATATACTGTAAAATTTTATGTATATGAAATTCTAGAAAATTCTAACTAACCTATCATTATAGAAATTGGATCATTGGTTGCCTAGGTATGAGGGTGGTGGATAGGAGGTGAGAGAAGGAAAAGAAATGGACTACAAAAGAGCAGGAGGAAATTTGGGGGGGTAACAGGTATGTTACATGGGTTATGGTGATGATTTCAGGGGTGTAAACATATCTCAAAATTCATGAATTTTATTTTAAATATTTGTGATTAGTTGTACATCAGTTACATCTCAATAAAACTGTTAAAAACTCACCCCCTAAAAAAAGAGGGAGGGCTAAGGAAAGCTTTAAGTGGACTTGGTCTCTGGTGGTCATCCATCTCTGCCTCACACGCTTGCCTAGTTCTCATTCTTGGGTTCCCCAGTGCCTTGATTTTCCCTCATTTTGATTCTGTTTCTTAGCTTTTCTTTCCTATTGCTGCATCAGCAGTTTGTTGGGTTAGAATTTGGAGAGTGTCCTGGGTCTTTTCACTCTTTCCCTTAAGACCCTGTTATATCCCTAGTTTGCTGTCTGTCATTTTCAAAGCTAAGACCATTCCAAAGCAACAGGTTTTGTTCCTATACATTCTGTATATAGTCCCTGCCCCATAGGCTGAGGCACTTCCATTGCATCTCTATAAAACCAAAAGTTTAATGGTAGCAAGAATTGGCAGTCTGTTTACTTTTTAGTGCCCTTGAGATTTTAGCCTTAAAACACCATCCTTGGACTGCAGGAACTTGAAGACAGTCTCACCTCTGAAGATTGTCCAAGCCCCTACATCCAGGGCTTTGGGCCCCATCTCTTTTGAGAGGGTGGCAGAAGACCTCTTATCCTTCATATTCAATTTTCTTTCTTTTTCTGGGAATCATTTTGACCAATTTCACAACCTCCAGCTGCTTCATCTTGAGAGCACAGAGTGCTACACTAATAGCAGGCAGTCCTCCCAGTGCAATTTATGGCTTCACAGCTCTGAAAATTACAGTCATTTACAGTCTTCTCCATTAGTGCCCTGACCCCATCCAGCTAGGTCTGCATGTTTTTGGTTCCTGATGTCTAAAGATTCTAGCTGCTTTACTACCTGATCTCTCCAAGCTGAAAATGTACTTTTTCCATTTCCTGGGGGCCTTCTGTTCTGTCACACTTCAATATTAAGATCATAGGGTCACCTTTATTTGTTTATTTTCTGTTATTGGGTTCACTAATTCTATTACAAACCTGGAGTTTTCCTGAGTTAGTTCTCCAATAGGGAGAGATTATCAGCGAATTCTGATTCTTTCCAAAGTCCTATTACTAAAGCTAGTCCTATCTCTCTCTCTTCTAGGAGCTGGGTAGTTTGTCTTAAAATCTCTCCCACCATCAGTCCAACACCATTGTCAAACCCAGACATGGCTTCTTGTGGCTCCCCTTCAGAGTCTCACCATTTTTTCATCCATCTAGGCCAACCCGGACGTTTAAGGGCTCCCTGCTCCCTGCCCAGTTGGTCTCAGCAGCCATTAAAGGCAAGTGGCAGGTTCTTTTGTAGGGTTGTTCTCAAACTTTAGTGTGCATTGCTCTCACCTTGAGGGTTTGCTCAGATTGCTGAGCCCCATCCCCAGGGTTGCTGATTCAGGGAGACTGAGCCTTTTCATTTTATCAAATTCCAGATCATGCCTATGCTGCTGCTCAGGAGACGACACTTTGAGAACCACTGCTTTAGTTTCATTCTCAGCAATTGCCCAGGGCAACATATTACCCACCTGCCCCTAGTCCTCTTTCCCTTGTTATTGGCTACCATTTTAGGCTTCACATCTATCCCCCACGCACATCCTGGGCTTGGTGGTCGCTTACCCCAAGCCCCTTGACCGATCTTGCTGGCTCTTTCAGCTCCTGGAAGCTGCTTCTCTAGCTCCATCTTCTCAGGGTTCCAATTTTAGTACTGAGACCCTTAACCACCTTGCAGGGGGTGTCCAGACCCACTTTTACCAAGTCCCAACCCCCAAATCTCCTGGCTGTGATTGCCCAACCCATTTCCCCTCATTACTGCCTTGCCTTGAAACTAACTGATTAATACCTATAGATTTTGTGCTAAACAGCCCTGGACTTCTGTGTTTTTTTAATTGAAGTATAGTCAGTTTACAATATTGTGTCAATTTCTGGTGTACAGCATGTTTCAGTCATACATATTCATACATATATTCATTTTCATATTCTTTTTCATTATAGGTTACTACAAGATATCGAATATAGTTCCCTGTGCTGTACAGTTTATACAGTTAATAGTTAGTATCTGCAAATCTCAAACTCCCAACTTATCCCGTCCCACCCTCTTCCCCCTCTCCCTGGTAAACATAAGTTTGTTGTCTATATCTGTGAGTTTGTTTCTGTTTTGTAAATAAGTTCATTTGTGTATCTTTTTTAGATTCCACATATACGTGATATCACTGGTATTTTTCTTTCTCTGCCTGACTTACTTCACTTAGTATGACAATCTCCAAGTCCATCCATATTGCGGCAAATGGCATTATTTTATTCTTTTTAATGTGTGTGTATATATATATGTATGCACATATGTGTACGTATATACATACACACCCATATATATATGTGTATATGTACACTAGATAATTAATACCTGTGGATTTTGTGCTAAATAGCTCTGGACATCCCCCTCTTTTTAAAAAATTTCACGTCTTTTTTTTCCCCTAATTTTTTCCTTTTTTTTAAGTTTATTTTTTTTTTTTGAAGGATTAGGTAATTAGATTTGTTTGTTTGTTTATTTATTTAATGGAAGTACTGAGGATTGAACCCAGGACCTCGTGCATGCTAAGCACATGCTCTACCACTGAGCTATACCCTCCCCTCTGGACATCTCCCTTTTAAATCTACCGTCTTGAGATATTGTCATGGGCACCTTGAAGGAGGCTCCCTGAATTTATTTTTATTATTATTTCTCTATCAATAGCTTTCTGAGAGCACATTTCAGTAGTACACTCTGGGACAAAGGCTGGGAGTTAGGCAAGTGTGGCCCAGTTTTTGCTCCTAACAAAATTCCCCTTTTCCCTCTATTAAATCTCTTGAGTGTCTGATCAACCATCCTAACCCAGAAACAACTCAAGTTGCTTCCTTCTTCCTATCTTCATTTTTGAAAGCAGTTAAATCTGTATTTATCCTTTTAAGTACATTTATTTCATGTGGTCTAGTCTGCTTTCTAAGATGTCAACCATCCTAAGCAGTGCCTTTTTTCTTCTTTCTCCCTTAAGCCCCTGTTATTTTCCTGTTTGCCATTTCTAAGCTAAGACCGTCTCCAGGGCAACGGCCCTCTGCTCACCAGTGAGGCCTCAGCTCCTGCCCCCTCAGCGAAGGCCCCTCCACTCTCTGTGTGCAAATTGGATTTCTAGAACCTAATGCTCCAGGTGCAGGCTGATTGGTTTTTTTCTTTTGTTTGGCCTTTGGGTTTATAATTATTTAATTTCTTCATCTACCTCAGTGCAAGAATCTATATTTCCAATTTAATCCTCCCATCTGCCCCACCTCCTCTTGTTCCTTGCTCTGTAAAAGTCACCATGGTGGCCAAGACTTACTAATTAAGGTTTCCAGAGGGTCCCTGCCCAGGAGAGACAGGAGCAGCAGTGTCCTTTGCTATCTGTGGTCAGGCTGTAGATGTCCTGCCAATGACCATGAGCTGGTCTCTCTGCCTGTCTTTTTTTCCTAGTTGAGGTATAATTGATATATAACACTGTGTAAGTTTAAGGTGTACAATGTGTAGGTTTGATACATTTAAAATATTGCAAAATGATTACTACAGTAATGTTAGCTCATCTCTCTGTCTTAAAAAAAAAAAAAGTCCTCCTGGGGGTAATTTTCATGTCATTCCAGAATGTATGAAAGGAAGGACCCACCTGTCCTTCCGCAAAGTGTTCTCAGTTCCTCAGAATGATGTGATCTGTGATAAAACTTCTCTTCTGCCTTGTGATGAAAGGGGGGGGGAAAAAAAAGTGCCAGATAATGGTCTTTTTCTGGGGAAGAGCTGTCATTTCCATTTTGTCCTTCTCACTTTTGTAGTGTTAAAATGTCCATTTATTTCGCTCACCCTTTGTGGGTCTCCCATATCCTAATTAAACCTATGAATTCTAAACCTTCTGAGCTCCATCTCTCTTCTCCACAATTCTGAGGCGAAAAGCTGCTCACTAGAGCTTGTTGTTTGGAGATGAACTTCCCCTGACCCCAGAAATCAATCTGCCTCTCCAAGAACACTAGATTCCTGCTCCTCAAAGAGATGCTAATCCAGACCCTAAGCCAGGGCAGGATCCCATACTTTCCACATGAGATGTTACCCAGGAATGCAGCTGCTTTTAGGATTTACGTGAGCAGCCCTGAACCTCAGTCCCTAATGCACATACTCCCATCCGTTCTGCCAATCCCGCCAGATGTTAGCTCTGTCCTCAAAATCCCAAATCTTTCAATTCTGAATCCTTGCCTGGTTTCCTCTTCTGGCAAAGTGTCTGGACACTGTAAAAAACTCCCAAGAACATCCCTTATCCCCAGCCCTTATTCCTTAAAGAAATACTTCTCAAGATTTTTCTTCAAAGCATTTCTAACAGCAGAGGAGACTGAATTCCCATGAAGGAGAGAGGGAGAGGCAGCCTGAAGGAGTTATTGCAAGTGAAAAATTTGTATTTTATCTTAGAAATGCACGCAATTTTTGCATTCTACTTCATAATGCATTCCTATTTGTATTAAGATAAAAGTGTTTAAAATGATTTACCATCAAGCAAAATTGGCCTGACACTTCAGAAGTGCAGTAATTTTTGTCCTGGAGCTCGAGTTCAGGTGGTGCATGGAAGCAGCCCCACGAGGGTTTCAGACATCCCCATGCACCAGAATGGTCACGTGATTCAATCACACAGCCACCTTCAGCTTGATTTGGAAGCCCCTTTTCTTCATCCCCTCTCAACCTCCTATGCCATTTCCCTCAACGGATTACACCAGTCCCCTCCAAGCCCAACCCTACCTCTACCTTTTTCTACAAATTATCCTGTTTGGCAAAGAAAGGGTTCCCCTTAGGTGGCAACTTCCTAACCCCCTTCTAATCCATCAGAGAATGCTGAAATGTGGATGTCAGCTTGGGCTGCTATAACAATGACTGTAGATTGGGCGACTTACACAACAAACATTTATTTCTTACAGTTCTGGAGGCTGGAAAGTCCAAGGTCAAGGTGCTGGCAGGGTCAGTGTCCTATGAGGGCCTGCTTTGTGGTTTGTAGATGGCTACCTTCTCACTGTGTCCTCACATGTTGGAGAAGAGTTCTATCCTTTCCTCTTCTTAGAAGGAAACTAATCTCATTGTGGAGGTTCCACCATCATGACCTCAGCTAAACTCAGCTACCTCTCAAAGGCCCTACCTCCAAATAGCATTACATTGTGGGTTAGGGTTTTAACATATGAATTTTGAAGGGCCACAAACATTCAGTTCATAACAATAGATTTATGCTATGCTCTGTTAGAAAAGCACCAGAGGATATTGCCTTGGGCTCTGTGTAAGGATTAAAAACCAAATAGCTTTCTCCTAATTCCAGAAGTAGTGCATTATAGTAGTCATCTGCTGTGTTTGCCTGCCACGCTGCCTTTATTCTGATAACAGACCCTCTTCCCTTTTTTTTTTTTTTTTCTTTTTCTTTTTCTCCTTTTGGCAACCACTCTTCAGTGTGGGGCTGAGATTATCCTGCCCTCGCTCAGGTCCATGCATGGATGGTCCTGTGGCCCAGGCCTGGCCATCAGAGTCCCAGTGCTCAGAGAAGGATGTATGTCCCAAGCTCGGCCATTAAGAGTTGGCTCAGGACTTTTCCTGGTGTGTCCTGGGGCTGCTAAACTAGTAAGCTGCTTTGTCATCATCACAGGGAGAGAGTTAATCTGAGAATGAAGTCAACATAGGGGAGTAAGAACCAATAGATGAAGAAAACCTCAATCTCAGAAAATTCAGTAGAGCACTTGGATCCAGCCATGTCTGAAGCTATCCCAAGACTATTCAGGCACGTGAACCAACAAATTCTGCCTTTTTTAAAGTTAGAGTTGGGTTTCTGTCACCAGCCAATCATGAGACTGCAGACTAATATAGAAATCTCTTTGGAAAAAGATAAAACATTAAAGAAATACGTAACAAAGTAAAATAGCAAGTGAAAGTCTTTTGCAATCTCATCTCCATTGTTAAGAATTTAATGTACATTCTTCCAGACTTTTTCTAACCTTATACTAGATATTTTATCATCTGAGAAATCAGCTTTTTTGAAGAATAATTTACATACAATAACATTTAATAAGTTTAAGTGTACAGTTGACCCTTTAACAACATGGGTTTGAACTGTGTGGGTCCACTTATATGCAGATTTTTTTTCCACAAAATTTGTACTACAGTACTACATGATCTGTGGTTGGTTGATTCTGAGGATGTGGAGGGTTGACTATAAAATGATACTCGGATTTTTGACCATGTGGAGGACTGGTACCTCTAACCCCCATGTTGTTCAAGAGTCAACTGTGTATTGTATATAGCCATGTCACCACATTCATAATCATGATATATAGAACATCTCAACTGTCCGCAGAATTTCCCTGGGCTACCTCTGCAATTAATTCCCTCTCCCCACCCCGGCCTCTGGCCACTACCGATTTGCTTTCTGTCTATGGATCTATAGTTTTGCCCTTTGGGGAATTTTATGTAAATGGAATTATATAGTTTGCAGTCTCTTGTGTCTGACTTCTTTCACTTAGAATGCTTTTAAGAAACATATTTGATTGAGTGGATACTGTATAATTTATGCATTTATAAGTTGAAGGACATTTGGGTTCTTTCTAGATTTGACTGTTATAAATAAAATTGCTCTGAACATTCAACAAGTCTTTCTATGAACACACATTTTCATTTCTCTTGGGTAATACCCAGTATCAGAGTAATTGAGTCCATATAGTAAGTACATTATTAGCTTTATAAGAAACAGTTTGTTTTCCAAAGGAATTATATAATTTGCATTCTCACCAGCAATGTTTGAGAGTTTCAGTTGTTCCACATCCTTGCTGACACTTGGATTCTTAGTCTTTTAAATTTTAGTCACTTTACTGGGTCTGAAGTAGTATTTCATTGTGATTTCAGTTTTCCCTAATGTTGAATAATGTTGAGCATCTTTTCATGTGCTTATTTGCCATTCATGTCCCTTCTTTGGTGAAGTGTCTGTTTCAATCTTTTGCTCATTTAAAATTTGGGATGTTTGTCTCTTATTGAGTTGCAGGATTCTTATATATGTTGGATACAAGTCCTTTATAAGTTTATATGTATTGTGAATACTTTCAGTGAGTCATTTTCCTTTTCATTTTATCACAATGTCTTTTGAGAACAAAAGGTTTTGCTTTTGATGAAGTCCAATTTATTATTTTTCCTGTTATATGTTATATTTTTGTGTCCTGGTTAAGACATCTTTGCCTAACCAAAGCCCACTAAGACTTTTCTGTTATGTTTTCTTCTTGAGCTATTACCATCATAGCTCCTTTAATGTGCAGATCTGTAAGCCACTTTGAATACATTTTTAATGTGGGCTATCATTCATTTTGAATTAAATTTTATAGATGGAGTAAAGTAAGAGTCCAGGTTTTCTACCCCCTCATTTTTGTGTCTGCATACATGTGTGTGTTTTGCATATCAATATCCACTTATTCCAGTGTAATTTTCTGAAAATACCATCTTTTTACTACTGAATTGCCTTGGCAATTTTGTTGAAAATCAAATGACCATACACATGTAGGTCTATCTCTAGCCTCTCTATTCTATTACATTGTTCTACATGTCTGTTTTTACATCTATTATCACATTGTCTTGATTATTACAGCTTTACATTAAGTCTGAAAATAAGATAGTGTAAGTCCTCTAACTTTGTATTTTATTTTAAAACCTGTTATGGGTATGCTAGGCTTTTTACATTTCCACATAAACCTTAGAATTAGCTTGTTATTTTCTACCAAAAAAAAAAAAAAAAAAAGCCTGCTTGGCTTTTTATTGTGATTGTGTCAAATCTATAGATCATTTTGGTATTTTAACAATATTGAGCTTTTTAATTCATGAACATGCTATAACCCTTCACTTATTTAGCTCTTCCTTAACTTTTCTCAGTAATGTTTTCAGTGAATAGCTCTTGTAATGTTTTATTTAATTTACCTCCAAGTAGTTCATATTTTTGGATGTTAATGGTATTGTTTAAAAATTCAGTTTTTTGTTGTTCATTGCTAGTAAGTAGACATACAGTTGATTTTGTATATTAACCTTGTGTTTTATAATCTTACTAAACTCACTTCTTGGTTCTGGTAGCTTTTCTGTAGTGTCTAGCATTTTCAACATAAACAATCATGTTGTATATAAATAGAAGCAGTTTTACTTATTCTTTTTCAATATGTAAGAGTTTTATTCCTTTTTCATTATTCCACTGGTTAGGGCCTTTAGGACAATGCTGAACAGAAATGTGGTTAGGTAGAAATCCTTGCATTTTCCCCTCTATTAGGAGGGAAGGCATTAAGAATAATGTTAGCTGTAGGTTTTTCATTGATGTCCTGTACTGGGTTGAGGAATTTCCTTCTATTTCTAGTTTGCTAAGAGTTTTCTGCATCTATTGAGATGGTTTTTCTTTTTCAGTCTGTTAATGTGGTAAATTACACGGATTGATTTTTGCATATTGAAACAAATTTATATTCCTGGGATAAGTCCCATGTAGCCATGATATGTCCTTCCTTTTACATATTGTTAGATTTAATTTGCCAAAAATTTGTTAAGGATTTCTGCATCTATGTTCAAGAGAATATTAGTGTGTATTTTTCTCTTCTTATAATGTCTTTGTCTGGTTTTGGGAACAGAATAATGCTGGCCTCATAAAATGAGTTGGGAAGTGTCCCCTCTTCTGTTTCTAGAAGACTGTGTAAAATTGGGATTATTACTTCCTGAAATGTTTGTGTTCACCCGTTCACCCGTGAAGACATATACACTTGGAATTTTCTTCACAGGGAGGTTTTTACTGTGAGTTCAATTTATTTGGTATCTCTCTTTCTTCTTGAATGATCTTTGGTAATTTGGATTTTTCAAGGAATTTGTCCTTCATTGGGTTGTTGAATTTATTGGCATAAAGTTGTCCATAATATTCCCTTTTCATTCTTTTAATGTCTGAAGATCTGTATTCTCTTCTCTTTTATTCCCGATATTGGTAAATTTTGTCTTCCTTTTCTTTTCCCTGATTAATCCAGCTAGATTTTTATGAATTTTATTGATCTTTTCAAAGAATTAGCTTTTATTTTTATTGATTTTCTCTATTTTTTTCTGTTTTCTCTTTCATCGATTCTGCTCTTTATTATTTCCTTCCTTTTATTTACTTGGGTGTATTTTGCTCTTACAGTTTCTTGAGGCAGAAGATTAGATTTTTGATCTGAGACATTTCTTCATGTTAAATATGGGTTGGCCCTCCTTAACTGCAGGTTCAATCAACCATGACTTTCACAGTTGGTTGAATTCTAGGATGAGGAACCTGCAGATGAGGAGGGCTGCCTGTACTACTGCCATTTATAGAAGGGACTTGAGCATCCTTGGACTTTGATACAGGGGGTGGTCCTGGAACTAATCCCTTTACAGATATCAAGGGATGACTGTATTCATTGCTATGAATTTCCTTCTGAGCACAACTTTAGCTGTATCCCACAAATTTTGATATATTGTGTTTTTATTTCCATTCAGTTCAAATATTTTATAATTTCTCTTGTGATCTGTTATTTGACCCATGGACTATTTAGAAGTCTATTGTTTAATTTCCAAATACTTGAGAACTTCCATATATTTTTCTGTTATTGATTTATAATTTAATTGTATTGTGGTTAGAGAATGTGTGTCATATGAATCCAATCCTTTAAAATTTTTTGAGACCTGTTTTATGGTACAGAATATGACCTATCTTGGTGAATATTCCATGTTTATTTGAAAAAACTGTGTGCTCTACTTTTGTTGTGTGGAGTTTTCTTTAAATGACAGTTCTCGTTGATGGATATTGTTGTTCCAGTATTCCATATTCTAACTTGCTGTTTCCTCTATAAATTACTAAGAGAGGTGCATAAAAATCCCTAGTTATAATTGTGGACTTGTCTATTCTTCCTCTAATTCCATCAGCTTTTGCTTAAGTTATTTTGAATCTCTATCATTTTATGCATACACATTTAGGATTTTCTCTTTTTGGATGAATTGATTTCTTTCTGTGAAATCATTATCCATGGTAATATTCCTTGTTCCAAAATCCTTTTAAAAAATATTATACCACTTCAGCTTAAACTAATGTTTTCTTGTTATACAGCTTTTCTTCCTTTTATTTTTTAATAATGACTTTATTGAGATATACTTTATATAGCATATAATTAATCTATTTAAGATATACAGTGGTTCTTAGTATATTCACAGAATTGTGTAATTACCAACACTATTAATTTTAGACTATTCACCGCCTCCCTACAGAAACCCCTATACCTATTAGCAATCACTCCACTTCCCCACTTCCTCCCCCAGCCCTAGGCAACCACTAATTGACTTTTGGTCTCCATAGATTCGCCTATTCTGGACATTTTGTAGAAATGGAATTATACAATATGTGGTCTTTTGTGTCTGGTTTCTTTCACTTAACATCATGTTTTCAAGGTTCATCCATGGTATGTCATGTGTCATGTACTTCAATCCTTTTTATTGCCAAATAATATTCCGTTGTGTGCATATACCACATTTTATTTATCCGTTCATTAGTTGATGGTCATTTGGGACCCTTGTGTGAACTCAGTGGATTTGCGCTGAAGGACTTGAATGTCTTGACAGTCATAATGTCATGGGACAGAAACAGTGGCAATGGGTTGAATGGATCGAAGATGAGACATAACCCCTTCCATGATTGTAAAACCTCTGATTTCTCTCTCTCTCTCTTAATATGAACCAGCTCCCCTGCCCCCACAAAAAGAGGAGTATTTCACGGATCTGTCTTTATTCATGGCCCACCTTCCCCAGGTTAACACCATGTTGCATTCACCACTGTTCAGACTGCAGACGAGAAAGTCCCTGAGATACCAACCCACATTCAACGAAACTTTTTCAGAGAAATAATTTCATTCAACTGAAGAATTTTCATCTTATGAAAGAGCATAGTATGGCATCCAGGACTCTAACACCAGGCTGTCTTTTAGCTGCTGCCAAAAACAAGAGAATGTTTCATTTGGAAGTTTTCTTTGTTCTTATTTTAAGGTAAAGCTTTACTTTCATTTCTAGGCTGCAGCGTTTATAATATTATCTCGAAGTTAACTGTGGAGGCTGCTGATCCTACAAGGTAGACAAAGGCCAGGACAGTACTATCTGGTAGACCTTGTCCAGGCACATCTAAGTTTGATTTCTGCTGCACTTTTGGTGCTGTAGACTCTTGCGTTTTTGTACATCTGGTGCCAACATGGTGAAGAAAAAGAAATTAACTCACAGGCACAGGAGAATGAGACTCTCCAGGAGTGCTATGAGCAGAGCTGGATTCCCACAGAGCACAACAGAGCCCTGCCCAGAGGCTCATGTGATAAACCACAGGCTGCAATTTTTCATGACAGGGGAAGAAGGAAGAAGAAAGGAGAGCCGGTACATTCCTTTAACTGCAGTGGCTGATAAGGGATTTTAAAAGAAGTTTCAAATCTGGGTTTCACAATTCATCCTTGCTGTTACTGGCTAGTTCAGACTCTGCTTGCTTCTTATCTTAACTGTAGCCATAGCTTCCAGATCAGTGTCTCTTCTTTCAGGATCCTTATTTTTCTCTAGTCCTTCTTCTCTCAGACAAGCAAAGATATCAGTCTCCACTCCACCCTCCCTTAAGTCATAAATGTCATGTTTGCTTATAGAACAGAAGTGGAAAGTAAATACGAAAAGCATGCCTCCATCTACCCCCCCAAATGCCTAGTCTATCCTTACTTGCATTTAGGGGCCAGGCAAGTAACAATGGGGGGGAGGGGGGAGGAACTGAAGGGTGTAAGACAATAGAGAGTAAAGAGGACCCCATGTGAGCCCTTTCTAAACGCATTCACATTTAAATTTAAAACAAAAAACCCAATAAACAAATCTTCCTGTAGACCAGATTTGTCCCTAAGCTGCTACTTTCCCACATCTGGTTCTTCCCAGAGATTTCTAATACATATACAGATATGTCAATATTATAAATATAAATATAGGTATTTATATGGTACACATATGTTTTTATACAAGTAGGATTATAATATACCTACTGTTTTGAACCTTGTTTTTTCATGTATGTTGAAAAGCGTTACATGTTAGACAGCCTCATAAGCTGCACTTAATAGATGGATATTTAGCTTGCTTTCAGTTTAAAATTTTTTTTCCAAATAATGCAGCATTGTCCATCCTTGGACACATGTCAGGGAGTATGCACATAGGATAAATTTGGCAAAGTGGAATTAATTTTAATAGCTATTGCCAAAATGCCCTCCCCCCAAAAGTTGTATCTATTTAATTCTACCAACAGTGTTCCTCTGTTTAATGTTTAACTTTTTTTCCCCCTGTATGTGTCTCATTAGTTATTCCCATCAGAATAGCTGCCCTCGATTCATTGGTGCAGAGTGAACTACCCACAGACAGTTTCTTTACTCTGTTTATTGAAGAACAGGAGGGACATAAATATGTTTTGCCTACATATAAAGTTAATGGCCTGTGGTAAAGAATGTAGACTTTTAAGCAGCCTTCCATGTCGTTTGGCTTGGGAAACACTGGGTTAGTGTGCTAGACACCTGGCATGGGTTGGGAGGAAAAAGGTGGGCTTTCTTGGGCAGTGCCCGCCAAGTTGGATGACGGCCTCTGCCTTTCCCTCTTGTTCAGTGCATACATCACTAAGTCTGTGCCCATCTGTTTCCCCTCTGCTGGGGAGGGACTGGAGCCTGGGGGATGGGAATGTGCTTTCCCCTCCTGGAGTCTTGATTATTTATCCCATTTGGACTTCTGGGTGCAGCTGAGCGTCCCTTGAGTCCTGGATCACCCCATCGTAAACTTCAGTCACCTCTTCCCCCCTCCTCCATACTCTCAAGTGGGTGAAAGTCTTGCTCTTTTGCCCAGTGACCAAGGACCCATTGCTGGGCCAGAGGCAAAAGAGTGCTTGGAATAGTGAGGAAACTTTAAATACCAGAGGTTCTAAGAAACAGAGCCTTCAGTAGTGAAAGATTGGCCAACAATAACAAAGAAAATGTTTCTGCAGAAGCTGGGTGCTGTTGCTCTGGTTCCAGCAACTTGCTCCATTCTCAGTCATATGAGCTCTGATGCCGTCTTGTTCCCTGCCCCTCTCCCAATTCCCTGGCAGATACCCCCACCCACTCTGGGAACTCCGTTGACTTCTGTTCATAGTTGTGCAGTTCATTCATTACACTGCTTCTGTGTTTACCTTTACCACTGGATTGGAAGCTATTGAAATTCTTAATAATAGCAACAACAACAATAATAGCAATAGCAATAGCAATGATGTAGTGCTCCCTCTGTGCCAGCAACTCTTTTCTTTACACTTATTAACTCATTTAGACTTCATACATCCCTTATGGTATCTTGGTATCCCCATCTGTGGCAAGTTCTTGAACATTCTACGGTGACCCTTTCAATTTAGATCTCTCTTCCTCCACTAATCCAGAAGGATTTGGGGGAAAAAATCTACTTATAATTGGTTTACAATATGTCAGTTCCTTAGCAAAAATATTCATATAATAAGAACAGATTATACAGAATAATAGCAAGACTGTTTTCTTCTTTAGCCTGACATCAAGAATACTTATTTTCCTTCTATACCATTAGTTTAAATTTGAACCCTCTATTTCCATCCACTAGAGAAGAGTATCTGTGCATTTTTCTTTTAAAAAATGATTCTGTAAGCATTAATGCTTTTAAAAGATGACCTGTTATTTTCCAATTATTTTAATTCTACAGCCCTTTCTGATGAGCAGATGAACATGAGCAGACATTTCTAAGTTCAAATTCTTGCTCCACCTCTGCAACCTTGGGCGAACTCCCTTATTTTTTGAAGCCTCAGTTTTCTCATTGGTAGAATTAGGATCATACTTCTTTTATGGCATCATCATCAGAATTCAATAATATAATATACATAAGGAGTCTAGCACAGAGTGGTCAACAAATGTTTGTACGAGGGACAGAAGTAGCACAGAGGGAGTGATATTTCTGTAGGAAGGTTGTGGGGAAAGCTTGCAAGAGGATGTGACAACTAAGTTGAGTTTTGAGGAATGGCATTTTTTAGGTAGCCGAGGTGAGAAAGAACGTAATTGGTAGGGGAAAGAACACGTGTAAAGGCATTGAGAATGGAAACCACAGTGTTTTGGGAGAAACTACAATTAGCAAAGTTTGGTCAGATTATGAAGTTTGGGGGAAGGGGGACAGGTGAGGTGGGAGCGGTAAGAAGGTAGATTCTAGAGGAAGGAAACAGCCAGATTTTGAAGTGTTTTGCATGACAAGCTAAAGAGCTTGGATTTAACATTGGAAACAGGAGTCAGTAAAGAGTTTTAAGAAGAAAGGTGTGATCTGATTTGCATTTTAGAAAAATCACTTTTGGCAGGTGTGTGAATGATAGATTAGAGTGGTGTGATGGTGAAGACCTGGAAACCATTTAGGAGGCAGTAGTCCAGGTGAGAGATAATGAGGACTGAGCAAGGGGAAAGGGTAGAGAGGCTGGATGAATTCAAGATACTTGGGAGGTAAGATGAAAAGGAAGGGGAAGGAGGGAACTTGCTGGGATTTGTACCCAAGGCTGCCTGGCTTTTTAGCCTCATTCCATTATGCCACAGGTATTGGTGATTGAGTGTAGGAGACTGGAGTGGATAACGATGCCATTAAGCAAGATAGAGAAATGTAAGGAAGCACAGGTTCCGGGGAAGGGGGAGGTCAGTTTGTAGTGTGGGAAGGAAGAGACAGAGAAAGGGTAGTGAATTTAACTTGGCCCTTGTTGAGTAGAAGATGTGTGTGTGCCATTCATGTGAAGAAGAACAGAAGACAGGCAAACACATGGATCTAAGGTTTGGGGTAGAGGATAGGGTTGGAGACATAGATTTGGGAGTCTTGAGAATAACTATGAAGTTAGGGTAATGTCTGAGATGTGGAAGTCTCGCCAAAGATCTCGGCCGACTTAATAACTATCAAAATATCACTCCTTTGGCCTTCAGCTATATCATGTAAAAGTACTCAGATTAGGCCGTATAAAAGTGTATTCGTTTATTCAATCCTTTATTCAAAGCGGGGCCTGCCATTTCATGCCCTTCACAATAGGTGGCGCTCACGCCTGGCAGGGAGAAAGCTGCAGCACAGGGTGGGCTCGGGGGCGAGGGGCCGGTGCGCCGAGGTGGCGACGCTCTAGCCCAGAGCCGGGTATTCGGTGGCTTGGCCGGGTCTTCCCTGAAGACCGGGCCGGCGAAGCTCCAGTCGCAGGGAGCGCATGCGCAACCAGGTCCCCCAAACATGGAGTCTTGTAGCCCAGGTCTTACCTGAATGAGGTAGGAGACAGGCGGGAAGGAGTGGCCCTCTACCCTCACCCTCCCAGCCCACCCGATGAGTGGGTATGTGGCTAGTGTGCGTGGACCACACCAATCCTGGGGGCCAAACTTTGAGTAATAGTGGTCCAGGAGGCCGCGAGGACAGGCTGGGGCGTGCGGGGCTGCGCTGGGTTGGTGGGTGAACGCAAGAGGTGTGCGCGCCACTCGAGGGCCACGCGAGCTAGGTCCTCGGTCATCATCTCCCAGAACCTCGGGGCGGAGAAGAATACAAAGTCCCCTAACTCTCGCCCGAGGTTTGACTCCCCTTCCCACGTTGAATCACTCAGTCGGCTAGACCAGCCCTCCAGGGAAACGGGTCTCGAGTTCCCGGGAGGCTGTGCCTTCCCGCTCTGGGACATCCTTGGTGGTTGGAAAGGTCGCAGCCACTCGGGCCTGGGCGAGTGTCGCGGGCGAGAGGGGTGGGGGGCGCGGCCGCACGGCGCCGGCCCGGGGTGGTTTTCGCTCGGAGTCGCGGCCAGTGCGGGGCTGCGCCCAGCGAGTGCGTAGCAACGGGATTCGGGACAAAGCTCTGCTGTAGTGGCGAGGGTGGGGACACTGGAGGGCACGGTGGGGGAGGACAGCTGAAGGTGTGAGGTGTTGATAGAAATCGAGGAGAAGCGAAACACCTGCTTCTGGCTGACTCATCCAGGCTGGAGGGATAATTTAATGTGGAAAGTAGTTGAAAAAAAGAAAGGAAAGTGGGTTGTGGGCTGTAGCCCTTTCTTACCTAGGCAACTAGGAAATTGCTTGTCAGTCTGAAAGAAAGCTGTTTTCCTTAGAGGACTGTGGTGAACATCAGATGAGATACTACACATGAAAGGGTAAAGAGCTATAAAAATGTAAGATATGATTTTATTTCGAATCCTTCAACCTATTTATCTCTGTGAGTGTGTAAGATGTACACCAGGTGTGGAACAGCAGAACAGTACCAGACGTGGGATTATGGGATATGCCCAGTAATGCACTGGGTTTGTAAAGATACTTTAGAGGTGCCCGGCAATACTGTTATCTCTGGAAACAGCTAGCTGTCTGTGAAGTTTATCTTATCTGGTTAATGGGTTATTCAGCTCCCTTGCTTCTCTCCTCTCCCACTTTTCTTTTGAACTCTTTTTTCAGCCGAAGACTTTTACCCAAAAATGAGCTTGAAGAGGAAGACACCAGTTGCTTTGGGGATATATGGGCTAAATTGATTGAGAGGGAGGTTGATGTGATTGTATGGATAATTTCTTCAGTTTTTCTTGCCCTCAGCATGAAACAGCATGTTGTACAAAGAGCTCTGGGCTGAGGGACAACCAGGGAAGATCTTGTTGTGGATTTGACCCTTCAGTGGAGGGGTCACCCTGGTCAAGTTTTAATACCTCTTTGAGCTTTAGTTTCTATCAGATGGGAAAAGACCTTTAAGGTCATTCCTGCATTCATCTGACTCCTAGTGAACGCCAACTTGTCATGTTTCAAAATGGCTGAGCTACCCAGTCTCTCTAGACACCCCCGACTGTTAGAAAATTCTTTATGTTGAATCGACATCTGTTTCTCTACAATTTGCACTCATTGGAGCTGTACAGAATAAAATGTCTAATGCTGCTTCCACAAATATTTGAGGACTGCTAACACATTTCCTTCTTCCACTCACTCCACAAGGCTTCTTTTCTTCCGACTAAACATGCCCGGTTATTTTAAACAGGGAGGCAGTGTGGGGTAGTGGAAAGAACGCCAGCTTTGGAACCAGACACATCTGCGTTCAGTTCCCAGCCCCATCACATACTAACAGTGCTCTGAGCTGCTGTATCTTTCTCTGAAAAATGTAGATGAAAATACTCATCTAGCCGAGTTATTATGAGAATTAGGGATAAATTGGGTGAAGATTTATGCTGTAGTAGGAGCTTAAAATATGAGAGCTGTTACACCTTCAGTGACAGAACTGGCAAAGCATTTGAGTCGATCTTCTCTGAACAAATTTCTGTTCATGTGTCTCTTAATATCTGCTCTGTGGAATAAAATACATTCTGTGAAGTCCAACTAGCAGAATAGAGCAGGATTAGCTTTTTCTGGGTGCTTCTTTAATTATATCTACAGTCGACAGTGGCTCTTTTGGAGCCATATCACATTGACTCACTGTCGGCTAAAATCCTGAGTCTCTTTATGTGCTGCTGTTCAACCAGGTTTCCCCCATCTTGAACTTCTTTAGTTAATTTGAATCGATAATTACGGCGCTTGAAAGTGGCAGTCCCACTTCTGTCCTGTCTTCTCTATAAATATCCTTGTGTTTGTCATATTATGGGTCTCAAACTGGGGTTCGAAAAATAGGATAGTTGAACCCGTGGCACCAGCCCTGCTAATCTCACACCGCTGTTGCACATCGATGAGCTGATAAATGCGAAGCTTTCTATCCTCACCTTTGCGTAAATCTGAGGCCTTATTATGTGGGACTGTGTGAGAATTGGAATGTGACAGGAATGTATGATAAGCTACGGCTTGAGGGAATGCTGCTGCATGTGCTGTCGGTCAAGGGTGGTGTTTGTATCCAAGAACTGAAAGGGTGCGCTGAGTGCCAGCCAGAAGCAGGCTTTGGATTTATGTTCGGTTACATGTTTTCTCAGGCGCTCCAATGGTTTTTATACTTTGGGCCAGATTCTCCCCTCGTGGAGGAAGCTTCTCTCTGTAAGTCAGGCACAGTTAGAAAACCCATTAACTGTTTGGCTCCTGGGGCATTCTCGCTAGCATTTTCTCCAGGCCTTAGCCAGGCTGATCTCACTCATAGTATCCACTACTTTTTTGCCTCTGTGCTGGAAGGTTCTTCCAAATAGGAACGCTTCCTTCGCCTAAACGAGTTGCGGGTTTGAAGTCCTTCTCAACCTCTATCCCGCCTTCTCCAAGGAGGTTTTTCCTAGCACTCTGTCCAGGAGGGTTTTTCTTGAGTGTTGACTTAGGATTCCCATTGTCTTCAAGAGCTTCCCTTGATCCCTCCGCCTCCCGGCCCTCCCCCCAGGGGTCTTCCCTCCTGTCTGCCCACTTTTTCCATGTGGGTGGACATATTCCCGGGCTTTCAGAATAAGATCCTTTGTGAGCACTCAGTCCATTAAATACAAAATCGCCTTCATCTTGGAGGTTGGTGATTCTGGCCTGGTGAGAATGAAAGTGCGGAATTGTTCGTAGGACTCAGGTTCCACTGATAATAAATATGGAAAAAAATATAATGCCGAGTTTGTTATTAATAGTTAAAATAGGGAAGTCTTTATTCTGTTGAAAGGACCGATTTAAATTTTGTTAAGTAATTAATTCAGCCCTTAAAAGATGGTGGTTAGTAAAGAGAGGTAATCCTCCCCTTGTTAAGGGAAGTAATTTAAATTTCGTTAAGTAACCAATTAAGGCCATAAAGGGTTTAAATCTATCGGTGGCTTCTCTTTTTTCCTTAGGACAAATTGCAAACTCCTTAGGATGAAGTACTCTTTCTAGCCTAATCTTTTCCCTGTCAGCGCCCCAACCCAAAGGACTTGCAGTTTTCCCCAAAGGTTGTGCGGTCCTGGGTCTCCAGTGCTTCGCGAATCCGGTCCCCTCTGGTTGGAATGCTCTTTGTCTCTGGTAAATGTCTATTCATCATTCAAGACAACCCTTTCCCCCCCTCTCCTTAATTACTTCCTCCCCTGTGCGCCCTCAAATTCTTGTACTTATTCATGCAGTATTTATTAGGGGCCTGCTTTGTGGCCAGCGCCGAGGCGGGCTCTGGGGATACAAAAGGTGAATAATGCTTGGGCTCAGCCTTTGAGGGGCTTGCATGTTTGGGGGGGGGGACCTGTCACAAAATGCTGCAAGGAAATTAAAGGGGAAATTTAAGCAGCGACAGTTCTTGGGTGGTATCCCCACCGGATGGTCAGCATCTTGCTGTGGAGCCAGGGGCTGTTTCTCCTTCGTCTTTGCGTCCCTGGTCCTTAGGGCGCAAGAGGTGCTAAATAAACATTGGTTTCATGACCCTCTGAATCGAGACTAATAGAAGCGTACCCTGGACCGCGCCACACATTTTGGTGACACGCTTATAAATGGTGGTTTCTTCTATGTCTGGTTGGTGGCCCTCAGCTCCCTGACGCGCTGTGAGGTGCCCGGTGGGCTCGCCCAGCCCGGCGTTTTGCCCAGATGTCCAGACTCCTGCTTGCCCGCGCTGGAGGAGCGGAGTAGCGGGGTGGCCCCTGCGGGCGCCAGCGGAAGAGAGGCCTGCAGCGCCCCCGCTGGAGGGAGCCGGCCCTGCTCGGGCTGCCTGGCTCGCCCGCCGCAGCCTGCACGTTCGTCAGAATTTCAATTTACAGACAGAAGACGAGCACAGACACTGTGATTCTCTATACTTTTTAAAGGCGTAATAGATGCTTTTTAAAGGATTATAGATGAAGGGGAAAAAATCCTTCCCTTTTCTGTACCACTGGGGCCCTCACATTGTGATTCAATCTTACATAAGTAAAGGGAGCTCTAGTCTCATAATCGTGCCATTTGTTCTTTCTGGCGCAGGACGGGCCGGTGCTGGGAGCGGGTGCCGCGGGAGGGCTGCGGCCGGGCTCTGGCTTGCCCGCAACGTTGCGCTGCCGCAGGGGAAAGGGGCCCGCGCTGCGGCGGCCGAGCGAGAAAGCCCAGACTTCCCGCAAGTTTGGCCCTTTTTGCTCCAGAGTGGCTGCCCCCATGAATCACTGATTAGCTGGGCTGTAGGTCCAGTCGAGCTTGTCGTTTCCTAGCCCTTGGTTGTGCCCTTGGTGGGTACCCGTAGTTAAGGACCTAGGTGTCTGGGCGCTGGCCGACCGCTGCTTTGGCCTGGCCACTCGCGCAGTTCAGAGCCCCTGTTGGCGTGGGTGCCACAGCGGCAGCCTTGGGTCCACCGTATTTGAGGTTGAGCGTCCACCTCTGGGGCTGGGGGGCCTATGGGTGGTCTAAGGGGAGTGTTGGGGTCTCAGGGGTCTGTGGTCTTTTCCTGAGACATTAACTTGCCAGATGAGGATTTTTGCCGCAGAACTTGAGGCTAGAGTTGGGGGCCGTCAGCTAGCAGTGGGGTGATGGGAGGGGTCAACACCCCTGAAGGTGCCCCCGCAGGAGCTTCTGTGGGAGGGGGCGCCTCACCCTCGCGGCAGAGCGGGGCTGCGGGGAGGGGCGGTGTCTGCCGCAGGAGGGGCACTGCAGCGCAGTGGGCGGGTCAGGGGCGGGGCCCGGGTGGGCTCTAAAAGTCGGTGCCCGCTCGCTCGGCGCTGCGGCGGCCACCAGCGCATCCCGGCGCCTGTCGGCGGGCGGCGCCTCCTCTGCGGCAACCGCGCCTTGCTCATTGCCGCAGCGCACACCCCGATAGCTGCTTGCGGCTTGCCGCGGCCGCGCCGCCCTCGCGAGCTGTGGGTTGTGCCCAGCTGCCGGCCGACCCTGCGCGGCTGCGGGTGCTGCGGCGCGCCCTTTGCTCCCGGCGGGTGTGCAGGCGGCATGGGATAAGACGCCACCATGGTGCGCCGAGATCGCCTCCGCAGGTGGGTGCCGCGGCACGCGCAGGGTGTGTGTGTGTGCGTGTGGCTGGTTGGATTGGAGCCGCTGTCCCCAAATTGGATGCGGGCTAGCTCGTGGGACTTGGTCCGAACTGGGGCTACCAGACCATGACTCCTGCAGTGGAGGGAAAATCTCCTGGGATCGGGGAGCGTGCATATCTGTCCTCTGAGCCCGCTCTACCTACCTACTTGGGAGGGGATGTGTCGCCTGCAGACAGTAGAATGTTCGGAACGCCCGATCTCCCTGGTTTAGGATTTCTAGACTTCGATTTAGAAATTGCTCTCCTGTGATTAAGAGTTTCTAGACCCTGGCGTCGCCCTGCGTAATTTAGGATTTCTAGACCCCAGCATTGCCCTGAGTGACTTGGGAGTTTTAGACCCTGGTATTGCTGTGATGTAATTTGGAATTTTTAGAACTCGGCATCGCCCTGGCGCGATTGAGGATTTCTGGACTCAGATTTTTATACACTGGTATTACTCTGATGTAATTTAGGATTTTTAGACCGTGGCATCGCCCTGATGTGATTGAGGATTTTTAGACCCGAGCATCGATCGCCCTGGCGTGATTGAGGGTTTTTAGACCCTGCATCGCGCTGGCGCGATTGAAGATTTTTAGATCCTCGGCATTGCCTTGGCGTGATTTAGGATTTTTAGACCTTCGCACCACCTTGGTACGATTTAGCGTTCCTAGACCTGGGGTTTTCTTTGACGCGATTTAGGATTTGTAGACTCTGGCATCGCCTTGGCGCGATTTAGTGTTTCTAGACCCGGGTTTCACCTTGGCGTGATTTAGGAGATCGCGGATATCATCCTGACGTGATTTAAGGTTTCTAGATCCCGGCATCGCCTTGGTGCGGTTTAGAATTTCGAGACCCCGGGTTGCAGTGGTGTGATTTAGGATTTCAAGACCTGGGTATTACCCTGCCGCGATTTAGGATTTAAAGACCCTGGTGTCGCTGTGGCGTGAGTTAACCGCATAGGTGTGACTAGAACTTAACAGTGTCTTACCACCGAGGCGTAAGTATTTTTTGACATTTTAGTAATGAGCACCCAAGTGAGAATGATTTGACCAAACTGCCATAATGTTACACACAAATTGTTGGCAATTATTTACAAAGTAGTTCATGGCCTCACTGCGATGCTGTAAAGTATGCAGATTTGAGTGTATTTTTCCTATTTACAAGATGAAGAAATAGAGGCTCGGAAAGGTTCATTAATTTCCGGAAGGTTTGCTGAATTTATACTCTTGACTCAGGGCTCATCAAATAATGGACATTTTAGTCATGAAATGTTTAATCCATTTTGCCTACTGAGTGCCTGATTGCTTCCCTACTAAAAGCCCTAAAATGTTGTTAGGGGCATTTTTTATTGAGGTAATTGAGACAGAAGGCGACTTCCTGAGGGGTTGCCTCTGCTCTCCTCGAGTGAAAGGGAAGGACGGTGTGAAGTGCGGGGAGAGGAGGGTATCCAGAAGCGGAGTGTGTTCCTCTCCCACCCCCCACTCCGGGAGGAGTGTGTTCCTCTCCCACCCCCGACCCTGGGAGCGCGGGAGCCTCCTGCTGCTCGCTCCCCTATTATCCCCTCCTAGGCTCTCTGCTGAGTCATTGCAGATATTCGGCTGGAATGGGGAATGAATGAGATAAGAAGTATGGGGGAGATAAGGAGTGATGAAATATGCAGGTGAAAAGGTATTAGCTGAAGTACAGGACAGATAGCGCTGGTAAACGATAATTTAAACCTAATACTTTTTTGTCATCTCATCTTTCAAGAAGATACTGGGATGTAGCCTGCTACAATTATAGGGTGAATATTGTGATATAATGATCACTTTTGGGGCACTTTAAAAATAATTTCTTAATACTACCTTGAAAGGTAGAACCAAATCACTAGGTCTGTTTTGTGGGTAGGTACTTTGGAGGGGAAAAAAAAAAGAAAAAAGACTGCTCTAGTGATGCCTAAAAAATAGGCAAAGGAACTGAGTTTTTCTAAATGACGTGAAACCACAGGTTTACTTTTGTTCTTTTTTTAAACTCTGAAATAAATAAATATTTCGTGAGCTGGATTAGCTTGTTAGGGATCTTGGCCAGATTACAGGTAATATGGTAGAGGGTGTGTGTACAGACACAAAGGCATTTCCACTGGGACTTTAACCATTAATCCCCCTTATTTGTAGTTCTGTGTTCTGGACAGCCCTTATTTTAGTTTTAGAAGGTATTTCCATTCTGGCTATTTGAGAGAAACTTCCATTCTATTGGTAATTCTTTCCCTGGTGACCATCAGGAGTCACAGGCTAGAAACAGAGAATTGTTTCTAATTCCTGTTTAGCCCTTGTCATTGTGAATAAATTGATGTGGAACTTTGACGTCCTGGGCATGGGAAGGTTGGGTGTGTGTATTAGTGCTCTCCTCCCCCAACAAAATCAATTCCCAGATGCTCTGCCCTTTTTTGGGGGAGGGGAGGTGGGAGGAAGGGGAGTCCTAAGAAATTAAATAAATGAGAGCTTCCTCAAGAGTCTGCTAAGAAAAGCAGAAATATAATCTTCTGCCCTGACCTCTTGAGAGATCAGATATTCAGGGTCATGACAAAGCTGCTTATATTGGAATATACGGTGCACCTGCAGTCTTACTCTCATAGACTTTTTACCCTGAGCGGTTTCTCAGCTCAAATCCAGTACCAAACGAGGCTTCACTGGAGTCAGAGGGTTGATAAATATTGAAAAATCAAGAGTAGCTCTCTGCTTAAGGACATATGGTGTTAATGCATCTTTGTTTTTTTAAACATTAATATAAAAAATATACATATATGTAAAACATTTTACTGGTGGGGGGGCAGTGGGTAGGTGGTAGAGCTTTTAGAGTAAATATGGAGGAAATTTGCACTCTCCCGCACCCCTCCAAGCCTTGATAAAAGCTAAAGAAAAGATGCACAAAACTTATCATCCTTTTACTTTACATAAAACCTCTATAGCAGGTCTTTCGAAGAGCACAAGGGGAGGGGCTGTGGGGTTAAAGCTGGGGGAAGTTGAGGGGGAAGATTACATATTAAAATAATGTTTTTTTTCCTTAAAATTAGACTGGTGGGCAAATATGGTGGTTGCCATAGCAGGCAGAGTGCATTTATATTCTCCTTGGTAAGGTTTCTGCCATGGTTGACGTGGAGGACAAGGTAGTCACCATGTGATACAGAAATTCCCTACCTGTGTTACCAGCCAGGGGCTTGTAGAAGTGTGTGCAGGGTCACACAGCTGCTTACCCTGGTGTCTGATTTTCCTACAGGATGAGGGAGTGGTGGGTCCAGGTGGGGCTGCTGGCCGTACCCCTGCTTGCAGCCTATCTGCACATCCCGCCCCCCCAGCTTTCCCCTGCTCTTCACTCATGGAAGTCGTCAGGCAAGTTTTTTACCTACAAGGGACTGCGCATCTTCTACCAAGGTAAGAACAGGACTCTTGGAACCCTCTGCATGTAAAGGTCCTGTGGGTCCCACTGAGGTACTTATTTTGTGCCCGTTGGTCTCCGTTGCCCCTCGGTGATGGAGGGGAAACCCCCTTTTCCTGTAGGCGCTTGAAGGAATGGATAATCCCCCTCCTTAACCTGATGCAATAAAACTCAAAGAAAACTGCTGGGAGGGGAAGGGTGGTGGAATTGAGATTCCAGTCTCCGTGGACTGACTTGTTCATGTAATTTTTCTTTGTAGCCTGATTTGTACTGATAGATAGTACTGGTTTGCTCTTTTGAGCGCCCCTAGCGTCAGGTGGTAGAAACAGTATTCACAGATGGAGCTGCCACTGGTTCTGTTCCCCGCATCCCTGACGTCATTGTATTGTTTTCTATAAAGATTATTTGTTATATGCATAACTAAATGTGATTTGTCTTACACCTCTATATAAATTAATTTGGTAATAGTTATTGTTATGTCTGCTGCTTATCAAGTAATTACCATATGCTAGGCGTTTTCAACCTTCATTATTTCATTTAATCTTTACAACAGTATTTGGAGATTGGTGCTATTCACCTCATTTTATAGGTAAAGAAACTGAGAAACGAGATTGGAAAAGATTTCTTTTGAGCGGGGGTCAAGAGCAATAACGAAAAATGTTTGTCATAAACCGTTTTTCATTATTGCTCCTGACCTTCTCTCATTTGCTATATTCGATTAAGTAAGTATATAATTTTCTTTATGTTGGTCATTTAGGTTTCCAGTTTTTCAATGTTTTAAATAGTTAATTTTGAGGGAAAATCTTCATATATGTGTTTTTTTTTTTACTTTTTTCAGTCTGTACTACTTGTAAATGGAATGATTTTATTTGCATGGATTGTATTTGCATGTATTCTCAAGAATAAGACTCCTAGGCTAAAGTATATAATATTTTTAATTGCTTGTAAATTAATTTTTGTAAACTTCATTAAGAAATTCTCATGCTACTGGCAGTATATGAATGTATCAGTTTTAATCTAATACTATTAGCAAGGCTACTTACTGTTTAAATATTTGGTTAATTTAAAAGATTTTTATGCATTAAACAAATGTTCCCATGTCTATATTGATTAACCTTTTTTAATAGTTGTTAGAATTTTGCAATAATTGAGCATTACCCTTTTAATACTAGATTGAGTTGCCTCTTTGAGAAATAAAAGTATTGGACAAATGGCATAAACTGAGGTGCTCAACAGGTTAAGGAAAAGTTCATTTATTTTAGAAAATTTTTGTGAGTGATAAGGTACAAAGAATTTATAGTTTGTAGGTTATGAATATATCCTTGTAACTATGAAACTTTTTACTGTGGAAAAAGAATTTACATGTTAATACAGAATAAAGAGAGAAATGGGGAAGTACTTAAAAAAAATCTAGGTGAAAGTAAGCAGACTGCCTTCAAGTATTTTTATATAAACTGCTACTTACAATTTTTTTTTCATTGAAGTATATAGTTGACTTACAATATTAGTTTCAGGTGTACAAAATAGAGATTTGATATTTTTATAGATTTTACTCCATTTAAAGTTATTATAAAATACCATATTTACAATTTTTAAATATACAGAATAAAAGAAAATAATCAAATGCCTATTCTTACCTAAAGCAGTAAGTTTGCATTTTAAAAAGAAATATGTTATTTAAATTTCATTAATTGGTTCAAGGTTTCTTGTCCTTTATACTAGATTACTTGAATTTTAATATCTCCAAAGTTATTTTTATAGGGAGTCGGCCTAACAGATCTCTCTCCTTCTTCCCAGACTCTGTGGGTGTGGTTGGAAGTCCAGAGATAGTCGTGCTTTTACATGGCTTTCCAACATCCAGCTATGATTGGTACAAGGTAATGAAATCAGACTTTTAGGTCCAACTATGCCTTTAAAAATCTAAAAATCAAGGATTTTGTTGTCAGCACTGGAAGGCTGTTGCATTTTTGAATTGCTTAATAAAATAGGATTAAATGTAGAACTGTTTCTCATTTACTGAAAGGAAGTTAAAGTCTTTGGCAATCTGGGAGGGATCATTGCCAAGTTAAAAATGCTAGAGTTCCTCCGTCAATGGAGATTAATTATTAGAAATAAAGCACTTTCCAAGAGGATCATCTGTGGGCCTGTGGTTTCATGAGATTTCCCCTTTATCAAAGTCTGTTTGTTAAGCTGAGATAGGGATGAAACTCCTTTGCTGCTGTAGGTTGGAGAAGAGGAGGAGCAGGATTGGAAGGACCGAACCATTCCTTTCTTTCTTGTAGATTTGGGAAGGTCTAACCCTGAGATTTCATCGAGTGATTGCCCTTGACTTCCTAGGCTTTGGCTTCAGTGACAAACCGGTAAGCCGCATCTAGATAGGACAGTGTTGGGGGTGGGAGTGGGTGAGGACGGAGGGTCAGGCTGGCAGACAGATCTGCACACCCCCCCTCCCCCCGACTTCACCCTCTGTACCTGGGCTGTTCTTTCCCTAGAGGCCGCATCACTACTCCATATTCGAGCAGGCCAGCATCGTGGAGGCGCTTTTGCGGCATCTGGGGCTCCAGAACCGCAGGATCAACTTGTTGTCTCATGACTACGGGGATATCGTGGCTCAGGAGTTGCTCTACAGGTCAGTGAAGCCATGACTTCTGTATGATTCACATGTTTCACTCATTGAAGATGGGGGTGGTGCATTGTTCTGGGCTCTTCCTGGCCCTGTTCCCTCTTCAGAATCGTCTTCAGCCTCTGCATTGGCGTATGTCCGCTCAGTGAGCCGTGTGTTTCCCTCTCGTCTCTTAGGTTCAAGCAGAATCGATCTGGTCGACTTACCATCAAGAGCCTCTGTCTGTCAAATGGAGGTAATTGCCTTGGAGGTGGGGGAAGAGTGAGGTGTAGCCTGGAAGGGCCACGTTCAGATACGGCAGTGACATCTAAGTGGATATAAATCCGATGGTACTGCAAACGGACACAGTTAAACGAGGGGATCTCTGCCTCTTCTGTGCCGTGAACTGCTTGGGTGGTCTGATGAAATTTACTGACCCTTTCTCAGAATAATGTTTTAAAATATAGAAAATAAAATGAATAACTGATTTATTGACATAAGTTAATAAAAAGCTGTGTGATAATAAGATGTGCTTCTTTTTAAGTGTGTTTAACATATTTTACAGCAAGATCGTGTGGTGGGTCTGGCAACAACTGTGATTAGAAGTAGTGAGGAGCATGTGCTCTTTTGCCATCTCTGTAGCAACTGCAGTGGGCGAGGCAGACAGTTGAAAGGAAGCCACAGGTGCTTCTAAATGCTGCTGTGCTTTGTTTCATAAACTCTTTAATTCACAGCAGTGCCAAGTTTCAGTTAGAAGTTAGTGAACCCTTGATGAGACCTTTTGGAGATGTTCGTTTTCACCTGCCATTGAGCCTGGCTTGTCAGTCCATGGGTATTCAAGTGTCCCCTGAATACCTTAAGGGCAGACGGGGAGAGGGGTCTGTTTGTCCCTCCATTGGTAATGCTCATGGCTTTCTCCCATGGACTCTGGGGGAAAAAATGGTAAATGAAGAACTCTTTTTTTTTTTAAGGACCTACACTTCCTGAAAAATCTCTGGTTTCCTTTGTAGCCCGAATCATTAGTGACAGTCTGTACTCTGAGGAATGGGAGGAAATGCTAAGGGGGGTCAGAGTCTAGTCATCGGCAGTGTGGATGACCATGCACATATTTTCCCCTTTCTCTACAGTGGGGAAAGGAATCCCAGGGGGATAGAATTTGACCTGTTAGACACAGAATTCCCTGGAGGAGTAATACATTTTACTAATAAACAGCACTAAGTTTTTATTTGTAATTCTGTTTTTGGGAGTAAAAGCCCCTAAGATGACAGTGAATAGGGTGGATAGTCTCTGATGATGGACCTGTGTTTGGCCTAAAACTGTTAGTAAATGACTAACTTAAGTCTCTTCTCCTGCAGGTATATTTCCTGAGACTCACCGTCCTCTCCTTCTCCAAAAGGTTGGTTCTTCCACTGACTAGATCTTTAGTTTTTAGGATTTATATTGACATAAATAATACTAGAACCTTTATAAGGGTCATACCTGCTGTCATGGGCTGTAGTTAAAAACATTTCTTCATGAATTTATGTTAATGAAGTTAATTTTTTCCTTCTTATGCAAATAAAGCAGTGGAAGTGGCCCCTAGATGAATAAAGCCTTATTTCTGAGAATAAGAGATCAACATGTATTTGGAGAAATACCGCTATCTAAAGATTTGTGTCATTAGCATGTTTGAACAAATGGGGATCCTAGTCTGAAGTTGAATATATCAGTTAAAAGTCTTTGGGACTTTAGTATTGGGACTTAGTGAAGTGCAGAAATGTAACCTTAAAGGGAATCGGAAATACATTTGTCTTCCAAGAGAAAAGAATTCGGGTAGGCAAAACAAAAAACTGAAAGCCAGTGATCAAACCTTTGAGTAGAAGATGTGGCTACACTTCTTTTTTACTTCTTCTAGTATAAAACCTTTTCTCCGGGCTGGTTGTCTTCTTTTCTGGAGTCTTGATTTTTACTTTTACACCTACAGCTTCTCAAAGATGGAGGCATGCTGTCACCCATCCTCACGCGGCTGATGAACTTCTTCGTGTTCTCTAGAGGGTAAGTCATTGTCAGAGACTGATTCACTTCAGCCTGCGAACAATGTGCTGAAATGTCGCTGCCATTAAAATTCTGGGCCAAATCTTAAGAGTTTGATATTGAAAGCAAAGGTGCTGACCACTTGCCAGGCCAGTAGTAGAAGGAATCCATAGATCGGTCGGACAAGGGTCAGACAGACACGACCTGAGGTTCCAATTGTACTTGACATACTGATTTCTTCTCACACTTATCTTTCTGCTTTTTTGGACTCATTTAGTCTCACCCCAGTCTTTGGGCCATACACCCGACCCTCTGAGAGTGAGCTGTGGGACATGTGGGCAGGGATACGCAACAATGACGGCAACTTGGTTATCGACAGGTAAGAAATAACCCTCTGCTTTGGTTTCCAGAGAGGCTTTTTTGGAAGTGGGGAACGATGTGGGACTGCTTGTTCTTGCTGGCTCTCCCTCTCCTAAGAAGATTGGTGATGACCTATGAGGCAAACCAAAAATTCATGCTCTGTACTTTCTAAGAAGAAAGAAACTGAGAATGGAGTGAGCTCTGAGCCGAAGCCATTTGGCACAAAAAGTTTGAATAAACAGCTGCAAATTCTAATGCTAATTCAGTTTGTAACTGGCCGATTGACTCTGGTAAATCCGTCTTTGGACCTTTCGTCAATAGTAAATGCTTCAGAACATCTAATCACAATCGTGAAAGGTGCCTAATGCCTCTCAAAGTACAAATCGCTTCCTTTTTCATGTCTTTTCTGTAGCAACAGGGACTGAGAAGGGCAGTTGTACAAATAATTCCCATGTGTTGGTTCAAACAAGCATCTAGCTGCTTTCACAGAGGGGCCTAGAGATGGTGTATCCTTAACTACTTGAGATAAGGCCCTGTCTTTTTGCCAGCTGGGTCAGTGTTGCTTCCAGTGTTTTAACTGAGGGCTTTGATAGGAATTGGGAGGTCGAGGGAGCCATTCCTCCCTCCCACCCCTAACTCCCACGGGATCCTTAAGGATTCATTTTAATACAAAAAAATTGAAAAACAAACAAAACATTCTTTTAAAATTCCCTTATGTTTCCCAAAAGGTAAATACCATTTCTAAGAGGTGAAATTTGAAATTCACGAAAATAACTGTCCTGGAGTTGCCAGGCAGAATGATTAGAATACATGAATTTGAGTTCTACAATGTAGCTATGACATCTGACACTGTAGGAAGAGGAATCCTCCTCCGTTTTATCTGTAGTCAGATGAAATGCAGAAAATGAAGCCTTGTGCTCATGAACTTCTCCACTGAGAATTTTACAGGTGGATATCAGTTTAGAGATCATGTAGTTCAGTCCTCTTATTTTAAAGATGAGGAAACTGAGGTGAAAGACATGTGTTTGTGTTACTAACAACTTTTGAGTTACAGTGCTAGTTAGTAGTGGAGTCAAAATTGGACTTTAGGCCCAGACTTTAGACACATATAATCCAGAGTAACTTCCAGCCTTCCCAGATCTCATTCCCTGTTTAATAAACACAAAGAACCATTAATTCTTACACTGATAGGAGGCATGGTCACTGCCATGGCCACATGGTGATTTACTCCAGAGGTTTACAGAAATAAGTAAATTAAGTGGGCCATCCCAGGAATGCCAAGTTGCTTCTGGATTAAGAAAACATAGATTGTGTTCCTTGTGGTTCGTGTCAGGCCTCTGCATCCCTATAAACAAACAATAGACGTTTCTTGTTCTACTCTTGCTGACTTTCGTGTCCTACAGTCTGTTGCAGTACATCAATCAGAGGAAGAAGTTTAGACGACGCTGGGTGGGAGCTCTGGCCTCTGTAACTATTCCCAGTGAGTATTTCTATATTATCTCTTGATAGGAAAACTGAGGGATGATGGGGTTAAGATAACTGCCAGACTCAGCAAGTAAAGATACAAGATACCCCAGCTAAATTTGAATTTCAAATAAACAACAAATACATAATTAGGGTAAGTATGTGCTGTGCAATATTTGAGACATACTAAAAAAGAAAATCATTATTTATCTGAAATTCAAATGTAACTGGCCATCCTTTATCTGGCAACCCTGTTCCCAACATCTGGAACACCAGTGACCTGCATAGTCAAGTGAAGTATATGAAACATGGAGCGCCTATTGCAGAGGGAGCTGGTGTCTCTGTCAGGAGTGGGAGTTAGACTGGTTTCTGTGCTGTGTGTTGTCAGCGGCTGCCATGTTCAGTACTGAACTGCTGGGAAGGCTGGCTGTTGAGATTACTAATCAAGAGGCTATAGGTGGTCTCTGCTCACTTGTCTCTTCATTCTTAACGGGTTTAAAAAGAAATTCATTGTACTATGTCACACACAACGTAATTAGCATTCACGATATTATTGGTTGATTTCAAACTTCAAGGGTAATTGTAACTGAAGAGAGAGACTTCAAGAATGACAGTATTCTGGATTTATAGAAAGAGAATGTTGGAACTGGGGCTTATTCCTTTTGGTCCAGGGCACAGAAGAGATGGAGGAGGGGCTGAGTGGCTGTTTATGGAAGAAAAAGTGCCAAGTGGACTAATTTTAAGGCTTGTTCTCAGAACCTACTTACTGAAAGAAGCTAGGCTTTCTGTTATTACTCAATTATTACCAAATTAAAGAAAATCTATTTTTTGCAGGGGTAGTTAATTTTAGGGTAGGAGCGGGAGAATAGATGTGTGCTGTTAACAATTCATTCCTCTTCCCCTTCCTAGTTCATTTTATCTATGGGCCATTGGATCCGGTGAATCCCTATCCGGAGTTTTTGGAGCTGTACAGGTGAGTCTCCCCCAGGGGTCTTTGTTTTGTTAGTACCTCAGCCTGCCGGTGGTGAACAGGACTGCCTGTCGAGGGCTGTTGCTCTAGTCTCCTCTGAACTCACTGGCTGTTCATCCAGGAAACACATAATAAAAGGATGAGTTGGGGAATCTTACTCTTGCATAATGTAAAGATCAAGAAACTCAGTTATACATTTTCTTGGTTTATAGAGTCTGTTTTCACTATCATGGTCACTACATATTCAGAGATGTACAGGTAAGAAAAAGCTATCATGTGAACCAAGGAATGGAAGTGGATGTACTTTAAGAAATGTTTGCTTAAGTCTGATTGTAAAGCCAACTTGTTGGTTTCTGCTGGGGAGACTGAGCTGTGGAAAAGTGCCTTCTTATTGGTTGTTACTCTCTTTTGGTACTTACTCAGAAGGTGTCGGAATATGAGATCTTGACTATGTCACATAAAAATGTTCCATACCTTCACATGGCCTAGTAGAAACAACCCAGTAATAAACAGCTTGCATTTAATTTTAAACAAAATACCTTCTCTCACCTCAGGTTAAGCAAGGTCTTTTGTTATCTTTACTTGGACAGTGAGTTGCTAAGTGGCCTACTTGTTTGATGCCTCATGCTTCTCTAAGGAGCTGGAAGTCATCCTGCTTTGACATGTGTTGCATAAGTGTTATATTTTCAAGTTGTTGTCTGTTGGAATACGAGCATTTAAAAACTAGTCCGTATACGTCGTAAATGGAATTGGCGGGTTTATCTGCCTAAGATACAATTCCAAAGTAGAAGGTGAATAAGCTCTTTGTGGTTCCTTCCAGTGTGGTATGTCCGCAGGGGCATTTACTAGGGCTGCCCACTGGCTTACATCCCTCCCCCTCCCTCCAGCCTCAAGTTTACCTACGTGCTGTTCTCTTCCACTAGGAAAACGCTGCCGCGGTCCACAGTGTCGATTCTGGATGACCACATTAGCCACTATCCACAGCTAGAGGATCCCATGGGCTTCTTGAATGCATATATGGGCTTCATCAACTCCTTCTGAGCTGGAAAGAGTAGCTTCCCTGTATTACCTCCCCCATTCCCTTACCTGTTGTGTACTCCACTTAGGAAGAAATGCCCAAAAGAGGTCCTGGCCACCAGACACTATTCTCTCACAAAAGTCCACCTGACTCACACTGGTGAACAGCAGGTAGTAAAAAGCCAGCAGAAACTCTAAGGGTGACCTAATAGTCCACTTTCTGTTCCTTTGACATCTGATCAAGTGTATGGACCTGCCCTTGTCTTTGTGGTATTAGGAAATTCTGATGAGCACCACTAATCACTTTTGTAGAAAGAAGACAGACAGACGTGCTTTTGCATAAGTCTTTGAAATGCTTCTGTGGACTTTTCTGAAATATTCAGAAATGCTAATTTCTGGCCCAACCTGATTGGAATTATATTTAGTGTAAGAATGAGGAGAAGGTGTGTCCTTAACCTCTCCTTGAATGGCTTTAAGGGCACGTGGTTTTTTAAGTTCTCTAAGCGGCACGCCTTCAAGTGAGAGTGAGTCTCCCTTGTCATAACTTTGGGTTTAGTTTCAGCAGCTGCTTCTAATTGTAGACATTTTGTTAGATCGTAGTTTAAGTAATGCAGTATTCTAAGTATACCTTAAGACTATGATTTACCTACATGTATTATATATACGTTTTTATAAGGATACTAAACCAGCAGACATTTACTCTGGCAGAGCAGTTTAACCTTATTAAACATGTTTAATTTCTGAATAAATTGAACTAAATCCAAACTATTTACAGAATTTCCTAAAATCACAGGACGTTAAGGACCAACAGCATCTGTGCCAGAGATTTACTGTTATTTGCTGCTAGGACTGGTCTTTCCAGCTAATGACAGTCGGACTCTTCATACCTCAGTGCTTAGAAATGTCCCTCCTGAGCTAGAGTGGAGGGGAGGGGATCGTTGTCCAGTCCAAGTTACCAGGCTGAATGTATACTGATTGCTTAACTTCTCGTTGGTTGTCCCAGAGAGGGTTCCTCATGTAGCTCAGCCATTCCTGTACTTTACACACAGGAAAGTTCCAGAAACTTAAAGAACAAATTCTGAAAGGCCTATGAGCAAATGGTGCTGAATACTTTTTTTTTAAAGCCACAGTTTCATTGTCTTAGTTAAAAACAGGATTATTAAGTAATTATTTAAAATTTTTTTTATTAACAACTTCAAGTATAACAACTGAATCTGGAATAAGTGTTTATTTTCCATTAATAAAAATGAATTTTGACAAAAGTGGACTCTGGCTCCCCCTCCCCTACCACCCCTCTGGGATAAAAGCTTTCCAACATTGCCAGGAGCTTTCAGATACACATTAAATTAAAGAATATAATGAAGTTAAGCAGCTGGGGTATAGGATAGTATCTGATTTTCAAGATCACCCAAAGCTGTTATTATTATACCAAAGCTGACTGAGTGTAATAAAAAGGAAAAGGAACAACAACAGAAAGACATGCATAAGGACAGACATTTCCTTGATCTGCTGGCTCAGGGCCAAACATTTAATTTGCTTCTCCAAAGTCATTAATTTTTAGAAGTATGATTCTGGGAAATTCATTGCACTGGCCTGAAAGCCCACTGACAGTGCCCACTGACATCCGCTTCATCTCGCCCAGTAAAAACTTATCCAACAGAAGCCAAGATAACATCTACAGGTGTTCCCTCTTTGCTTCTGACAGTCACCTGCATGGTCACTCCATCTGCTAAGGCCAGCCTGGACCTCACCAACAGGTCACAGCCACCTCTGTATATACCTGAGAGAAAAAAAGTGAGGAAAACCATGTTAATTCAAAAACACTCTGAATAATGAAATTTATCATACTCTGCCTGCATTTCCTTTCTATTATTTTAGTCTAGCTTTTCTAGAGATTTGTGCTTATGCTGGAAATTGAATCTTATATACAAATTCTAATCTCTTATATTCCCATAATACCAGGTACATAGAAGGTATTCAATAATATTGGTACAGAGTACTTAAAGGTGGGGGCATTGATAGCTGAAGGAGAGATTTGAGTGTTTCAGGCCAAACAGACATCTTAAAAGAACGAGCTAAGAGTAGCATGCAAATTACTCATCCTGATGGGGCTGCAAACTGTAACTCCTACAGTGAGATAACGGGATGGTAGCAGGGCGTGAGAGGCCCATGCACATCCTTTTCTATCAAATTTTGCAACAAAATTAAGGGAGAACATGATAGAAGTCTCTTACCTGCCAGATAGAGGGAATGGGAATTTTTATTCTCAGGTACTTTGTCTGACCTCTCACAGGGCTGCATGCCCAGAAATGTGATGATGTTGTTGACAGCTTCTGTGTTGAGAAGATTGATGCAACAGTATCAGAAAAGGTCAGTGTAGGGACCTGCCTCTGCACTGGTGTGTGCTGGGGGTGGGGGTGCACTGGTTGGGGCTGGTGCCAGTGCGTGGAGGGAGGCTGCAGGACTGGAAACTGGTTGACTCAGGTGATGGACAGGGTTCTGGCCTTTTAAGTGAAACAGTTTATGAAGTATTTAAAGAAAAGGGAGTCCTTCTGGAATAACAAAGATGCCTATCAGGTGTTAGACTGCTATCAGGCAATATACATGGGTAGCAAGCTTGTTCTTACCTTCAAGAGTTTTGGTAGAACTGAGGGCAAAGGTCTCCTCTTTCTCAAAGGTGTCTCCTATCTCTTCCCAGGCAGCAGCGAAGTTAGGCTTCATTACCTTCTGAATGTGGTCAGACACAGTCACTTCAAGATCTTCTAGCTGGTGGGTGATAAGCAGGGGTCAGAAAATGAAAGTCCTCTTAGTACAGAGCAAAGATGGAAGAGACTAGTTAATCTGGTTTTATCATGCTGTGTTATAGTCTTTGCAGGAGCCTAGAAAAACTCTACTACCAAACTAGTTTTAAGTTCTGTAGCCTGGATAAATCTAATAGTGTAGGCCCTCGCAAAGGAGAGCAAGAAAGCAGGCCATCTGGCAAGAGCCATATTCAGATCAACATCTGTAGCCTGAGGGTACAGAGCAGTCAGGTTGCCACAAGTAACCACCGAGTTCAGGCCCTACAGGGCCTTCTGAACTCCGCATTCACTAAAAGGTTGATTTTTTAAAAAACTTTTCCCTGCATTCTAATGTGAAGGCTTTTCAGTCCACAATGTGGTTCAATTATAAGCAAACTAAAAGCTGCTGCACAACAACAAACTCCCCCCAAAACCAAAGAAGTCAGTAGTTTAAATAAAACTGATCTCAGTGAAAATTTCAATGAAAATGTGATTATTTTCATGTCTTAATTATCCCTATTATAAAGACAAAAAAGAGTGGGTTTTGTTTTAATCAGTCATGAAGTGGTAAATCCCAATTCTCTGTGGCATGATGCACTCCCACTACAGAGGAGGAGTAGCCCAGGTCCTCCTCAGCTGTAATCTGTTTGAAAAGAATAAAATCCCATAAGTTGATGTCATATGTTCCTAGAAAAATATTCTCTCCAGGCAGAAGTCCCTCCGTGGTTCACGGGGTCCAAGTGAGTCTCTGTGCAGGGGAGACTCACCACGTACTCATCATCATACCCCTCCTCCACTGGAACCCCCGTGTCAGGGTCGCAGTCCCGGACGGTGAACTTCATGGTGCAGCTAAAGGTGCCTGCAACTGGAGGAAAAAGAACAGGTGAGCCTATGTCGGTGGGCAGCGCAAGCACAGTCCCCATCAGTGGCTTAGGAAGCACCACCTGCCCTGGGCTCTGTTCTGTACTGTCCAGTGAAACGTGCAGGCTGCTTCCAGGGCTGTAGTTCTTACAAGCAGCCTGTAGGCTGGACTTGCCCCGCCGTGGGTGTGAATGGTATGGAGAAGACCACATGGGCACGGCTCCGTTTTCCTATTCAGATATAGAAAGCAGGGGTATAGCTCAGCGGTAGAGCACCTGACTGCAGGTAAGGACGGCAGTAGGGGAGATACTTTTAAAGGGGCTTTTGGCCATGCCTGTCGAAACGTAAGAACCACTACTTTGGGAGCCAATAAACAAAGCATAAAATGTGGATGGTCAAAAGCACACATCATTAAATTAGTACTGGCCAAGTCCATCGGAGTCTCAGTATGTTTAGAGGTACTGTCATTAATATCTGTAGATTGTGGACGGACAGTGGGTTCATAAGTCACCAGAATGAACTGGCTTCGTGACAGCTTTCAACCTACAGTGATTAGGTCAGTCAGTAATGAAGTTCTAATGTTGGTAAAATGAGTGTCTTACAGTGGAAAATCAAGTGGGCAATTATATGTTTTCAGATAATGGGTGGAAATGATCAGAAATGAAGGAATATGAAGTCTTCATGAAGAAGGTAGGAGTTTCTGAACTGTCTGAAGGAGAGGATTTATTAATCATGGATAAAGAGAAGGCATTTAGAATCTAGGGTCTAATCCATGGTCTGGAAAAGGCTTATAAGTAGATTTTACATGCACACACACACACACACACACACACATACTAGAAATCGGGAAGTTGGAAAGTTATTTAGAGGATAGGCAGGAACAAGAAAGAATAAACTCAAATGTAAAGACCATATATGACGGGCTGGCTAGTGAGACTTTTATTTGCTCAGTCTTAATTTAAACTCACTCCCTTCATCCAAAATGTGGAAAATGTCAATATGTTTACAATAAAAGGTGTAAACGAATGTGCCAGACCCTTAGATAAAAAGATGACTGAGACATGAGCTCCTTCCTCACGAGCCCATTGTCTAGGAATTGGGTAAGATCTACCTAGATACACCTATGACATTACAATTTAGTGTCACAGGTTCTCTAATATAAGGTTTAATGGAGTGCTGCATGGGAGTGCAGGATTAACAGCCTGGTAAAAATTTAAAAAATTTGTAAGGATATACACACAGTTTAACTGGATTTCAAAAGATGCAAAGGGGCTTTGGCAAGCAGAGGAAGGTACACAAGCTAAAAGAAAGGCCAGAAAGGCCATGGTGTAACTGGAAACAGTAAGAGAGATGCTAATACACAGGTGCTAAGAAGAAAATTTGTTTAGGAACAAATCTGAAATATCTTATATTTCAGATGAAGGAGACTAGGTATTTTCCAGCAGGCTCTAATGAGCTGAGGCATTCGAGAGACTGAAATGTTATGGATAATTAAAGCCACTGGTAGGAATCCTATGAAGAATAGATCTGAATTCAGAGAGCAAGTAAATTTAATAGATGTTAGTAGTGGGTTGACCCCTGTATATAGGAAAGTGTACCTATTGAGACCACAGAATCTATTTTAATACAGTAGGGGACTGATGAAAGAATGACCTTTGTTAAGGTAGGGTGTTCTGCAGGAGGAAGGAGGAAGAAGAAAAGAAGTAGAAATAAACACAAACCTAGAATGGGTCAGTTGAGGTATTTAAAAAAATTAAAGGAGCAAATTGGATTGTGGTATAGACGAAGGTCATGATCAAATTAAAAACAGAGAGGCAGGATAGATGTTGAGTAACAGATGGTGATATGAACCCTAGTTTCATTCATGGAGGCCGCAGGCAAATGAGGAAGAGGAAAAGGGGGAGACAATCAGGAACAATGGTAGATCACAGACTGGGCAAACTGGATTTTACGTATAAGTAAAGACAGAAGACATATATCTAAGTGATAAGGAGAAATGGATTAAGGAAGCAAATAGGAATGGTATTAATACAAATAATGTTCCTGGAACAAATGGTTTGGTTAATACAGTGAGGTTACAGGGAATCTAAGGTGAACTCCAGTAAAAACCATTGGGAGCAGTGTCACTGTTGTGAGAAAGGATGAGTAACGCTGGGTGATGAGGAGGAGGGGTGAGAGAGCCTTTCCATGCCAACATAATAATGCTGAGTCCACTGCCATATTTAAAGATGAAAGGTTCATGAACAAAGAAAGGCAGAAAACCAGAAGGAGTAAGAGGAGAATACCCTGCAGATCTACATTAAAACTGTTCTCAGAAATGAGGCTTATTTTATAAGGATTGACTGAAAATAAGAGACAACAACTGAGGAGACTTGTGTGAAGAAAAACTTAGAAATGCAGAATCAGCACGGGAACCCTGGTGGGAGTTGCCAGGTCTCAGCCACTGGAGGGAATCAGAGAAAAGATGGATGCTAAGAAAGGAAGGAGCCGTGTGAATTAGGCTGGGGTGCAGGGCATGCAGTGTGGCATATGGCATCACGGGACTAAATAAATGGAGTCATGAGGAGATCCCAGAATGCTTTGTTGGAATGACAGTTACAGAAAAGGATGTGGTCACTAGGGCAAAAGAGGGCGGGAGGGATGGACCTGAAACACAGGCCAGCCGCAGCAATCCACACAGGTCTGGACTGAGCCGAGAAGGAACGGATGCAGGAAAGTGTGCAGGAAATCAAGGCAGATGAAAGCAAGTCGAGCAGTGGGTGCCCAAAATGAGGACTACATGCCTGTCAGGAAAATGCTACCTATGTGGCAGGAGGGATGCTGGAGGTAAGGTTTTTCTCAAGGATAAATATGGGGGGAAATGAAGAAAGGTATAGAAAAATAAGGTTAAAGTTGCCCTCAGATGGCAAGGAGTGGGTAAGGAATAACTGACATCAGCTGGAAGAACAAGACAGCATTCCTGGGCCAAAAGTCACAAGGGAATAAGAAAGAAAAGAGACTGGAAGCAAAGAAAGGAAATGCTATAGAGTGGCGAGCATTTGTGGAATTAGGATCTTGAATGGGGAATCCTGGCAGAGCTCAAAACGGGTCTAATTGGTCACATTTGGATGTAGAGACTGTACTGCAATGAGGATTATACAGAGAGTGAGGAGTGAGGACCTGAGTAGTAGATTAGCTCCTGAAGCACCAATTTGGAGGGAAATTGTTAAAGGACTCGGGTGACAGAAAAGTTTTAAAGAAGCTGCTTATGATGAATGCTGAGAAAAACCTATTGCTGGCAACTTTACAGAGATGAGGTTCCTTACTAGAGGGTGAGAACAGGTGTTTGTCCAGAGAAGAGATGACTGTAGTAGATGAGGAATGGGTGAAGATTCTGAGGGAATCCATCTGAAGAGAGGTAATCTGCATCCATTCCTTCTGTAGAGAGATGGTAAGTGAAAGGGTGACGGGCAGTTAAGAGATGGGAGATGACTGCATAGTGCGCCATTAAAACTGGTTGTTCTTAGAAGTGACCCTGCCATGGCTAAAAGTGACAGACATTTCCTAGGGAGACTTGTATGACAATATCATGGAGGAAGAGAGAAGGAAGATGGAGGCTGGAAGCTGAAAACAGAGGGAAGACACAGGATCTGAGCAGGGTGCCGCCTATACGGTGTGAGTAGGGAAGGGCATTAAAGGGGGCCAGAATGAGGAACACTGGAAAATGGCAGGGCTGCATATGAAGTAGAGAGGTGTGAGCTAAGCTAGATTACAGCCAAAGAAGGAGAGAGAATGAGGTGGAAGTGGCTACTAAGGCTGGTATTAACGAGGGAGTCCCTCACTGATGTCTGGGGACCTTTGCTTGAATGGTATTTGAAGCAACAAGTGTGACCAGTGAGTGAAATGTTAGATTCTAAATGGGATGTATCCAAGCCACGGCCAGTGGAAGGAATCCCATGAAAGTTGGCACCGAACTGAGAGGGCAAATGTATTCAGAATAGTGTGGAGGAAACAAGGAAGATGAAAGAAAACAGAACTCAGTCCATGAGGAATGATATAAAGATGGCAGCTGAAAAGCCGAGTAACTGTGTAGGTAGCACAGGTGTTTCTCTAGGGTCAGTCAAGGAAAGGGTGGAAGAGCCTACAGAAGAGATGGGGTCCTTTGAAGCTGGCAGGTACTGGCAGGAGGGATATGGCACCGTACTTGTACCAAAGGTCATGATTAGATAAGGAAGGAGAGACTGGATGCTCTGTAAAGGGAGCACCATACAAAGAGGTGCAGAGAGCAGGTGGAGTGGCACGGGCAGACAAGACGAGGGAGAGAGCTTCCCATGGGGGAGGTTTTACGATGGGTCGGCTTGGTCAAATGATGGCTTGTAATACCAGACTGTGAAAAGCAGTACATATGGTGGAAGAATAGGGCCTGAACAATATGGGAAGTTTTGGTGGGAAGTTTTAGGTAGGAGGGTTAGAAGGAGATGGATTAAGATATGAACCCTGATGTAAAAACACACCAGCAACCTTAGAGACACGAGGATAAAAATCTCTGAGTCATTTCTCTGTAGCATGGATGACTAATCCTGGGAGATGACTGGCTAAGGATCACGTAAGCTCCAGAGTAAAACTTCTGTTATTTCCATGTACAGATGGTAGATGAAATTATACTATATGTAACTAATCATGTGGGAGGGCAAACCACCAAAGGGAGATACAAATGCGTATCATGCAAATGCCACATTAAAGTTATTCTTATTTACTCTGTCATGTGAAGATTCTCTGAAAGTCCTAGACAGCTACTGGGGAGAGAACCTGGCTAGGGAGTGCCGTTCTGGAGGAGACTGAATCCACCTGAATGAATATAGATGGTAGCAAAAAGAAGAGGAATTGAAGATATAAGGTAGTATATTTCTTTAGGGCAAGACAGGTAACAAGGGAAAAGGAATGGGAGAGTAACATTACAGGCGCCCCCAGATTAAAGAAGGTCATCCGAAGAATGATAGGTATTGACTGGAGGGAGCAGATCCCATATTTGGGCCAAAAGACACAGAAGAAGTGGGGCTAAAGCTAAGAGGAGTGTTGCAGAGACTGGAGAGCGATTCTGAGTAGGTGGCCTGGTACTAAGAAAAACTCCATGCACCATACAGATCCCAGTATGAAGAATCCCATCAGATGTGAACATGGGCCTAGCTGGTCCGTATGTGGGGTATAAGCTGGACTGCAATGACTAGTGGACAAAATGGGAGAGAAATAAAGGTCTGAAAAGAAGCAAACTTGCTCTTGAAGCCCTGGTGGGAAATTTTTAATTAAAGGGCTTGTTGAAGGGAAAGTTTAGAGCAGTGCTTCTTAAAATGTGTTCTGTCAGCACTGTCTAGGAATATTTAGCAATATGAATTCTTTGGCCCCACCAGTCCTACTGAATCAGAAATTTGGGGTGGGGCCCAGCAGTGTGTATTTTAACAAACTGCAGTTTGAGAGCCACTGCTTTAGATGAAGGCAGATTAAAAGTAATTCTGATAAAAAAAATCTTTGCTAGCAAGCTGTCATATTAGGATTAGCTGAAAATTACAGAAGCAACTGAGGAGACTTGTAAGAGAGGAGAGAATGGAGAGTGAAAAGGGGAAAAGGGCCAGATGAATCAGGCCGGGGGGGACCTGCAGGAGAGTAACGTGGCCGATGGTGAGGGCATCAGAGAGCGCTAGAGTGACAACTGTCAGGACACGGGAGGGTGGGAACTTTAACAGTGATTTTATGTTAATCCGGATCACAGCCACTCAGAGAGAGAGGGAGCAAGGAGGGAATGTGGCTAAATAAGAGCTGAGATTATGAGGGGGAACTGTTCAGGAAGCTGTGTGGAGAGGCTAACATGGGATGGAACTATAATCCAGTCCACAGAGTCTGATCAGTGAACGCTGAATATGAGGAATCCGTTTATCTAGAAAGAGCACCGTATTATGGGAGTGATGTGTATATGCGTAGTCTCTGAATGAAGGAGTGGTGCTGAACAGAAGGTAGTTTTCTAAGGCGAAATAAAGAAAAAGGAGTAAAATAGCAAAGTTAAAATTGCTGCCAGATGACAAGGTATCACTTAATATTGACACAGAAATGGTCACTGATACTAATGGGAAGCATATGGCACCAGGCCTGGGGAAGATCTTGATGAGAAAGGGAGAAGACAGGTTAGAAACAATCTAATGGAAAGACTTGTTTAAAGAGTAGAAAATTGGTGTTGAGTGAGGAAGAGAATGGGGATAAGGAGAGGAGGAAACCTCAAAAAGACTAGGCATTCATCACTATGAAAGGTTAAGATACATGGGGGAATTCTCCAGAGGGAAATTGGAAAGAAAGTCCTATAAAAGGGATGTTAAAGATAGATTCAGAAATTAAGGAAATATATTAGGATTTGCAGAAAGTGAGAGAAGCAGCTGAGGAGAATGGTATGAAAAAAATAGCAAAGAAGGAAAGAGCAAAAGATGGAGGCTGGAAGCTAAATAAGGAAAAAGTGTGTGAGTGAGGCTAGGGTACAGAACATGCAGTGTAGAAAAATAAACCTGGAAGGGCATTAAAGAGGGCTAAACGGGAACATTAGGAAATGGGAGTTGGATATTTGTCAGAATTATGCATTAAGATGGAGAGAAAGTAAGGTAAAAATGTAGCAAAGTAAGAATTGGAGTATGAGGTTTTGCTGTCCAGGGTTCTTTTTTGGAAAAATACTAGAAATAATAGGTGTGGTCAATATGGTGAAAGGTCTGAAACAGGCTAAGTGGGATGGACACACAAGACGGGCCAGTGGCAGGAAGCCTATGGACGTTTATGCTGCACCGAGAGTACAAACGGATGCAGTAAACAATGTAGGACACAAAGGGGAGACGGCAGGGGTGGAGCAGCCAGTGCCTGACAGGAGGGGAGTATCTACCCAAAGGGACAGCTGAATCTGTAAGCATGATGTCTATGCAGGTGGAAGCTGAAAGGAGGGACATGGCAGCATGTTTCTCCAAGGCAAAATAAGAAACAGGAGGAAAGGAATGGAAGAGCAAAGTGAAGGTTCCTGCAGTTGTGAAGGGATGATCTTAGAAATGGCATCAATTGACTAGTGGATTATGGCACCATATTTAGACCAAGGTTCTGCTGGAATAAGAAGAAGAGAGTTTGTCAGTTGCGTAAAGGACCACTGTATGAACTAGAGAAGTCTTTAGAGTAAACGGAGTGGCAACAATACATATCAGGTGTGTAATAAAGAGACCCAGAATGGAGATTTTTCTTCTATAATGTAGCAAATAATATCACAGGTATTTCAAAATTAAAATGTCCTTATATATAAAGACGATTAACTAACTCAAAGTAAGGTTAGTTTATGATCTTAATATTAACTACAGACATATAAATTATAATTTAGGCTAACATATGAGACCCTTATGATTTGTAGTATCACATGCACTGAACACTTTTTGATTAAGACATTACTTTTTATTAATTAATTTAGTTGACTACAAAATGTTGTGACTTTCTAAGTGATAATTACTTTATCTGATGCACCAAACCAGTAGAAGTAGTTTAGGAAAGAATGGAGATCTTGAAATGGGTTTGAATACTCAAATTGGATGGGAAGGCCCAATGGTAATGAATGGTACATCTAACAGAGTTTCAAGGACCTGGAGAGAAGTGGGAATTAGAGAAGGGCATTAATGCTGTGAGTAGATTTATTTTTAGTTAACAGGAAAGTTTAAGGGGAGTTTTATTATGATGAATTCTCCTAAAATGACATTGTAGTACTCTTAAAACACATCAGGATTGACCAGTTGGGAACATGGGCCAGTGTTTGTCTATAGAGAAGATTGTGTTTCTTGAGGAATGGTTGGGAATCATTAGGGAAGTAAACCCTAGGAGAAAAATACTGTCTCCACTGCTGTGATACAGGGTAGCAGCTGAATGGCTAGTGAAGACATGGCAGAGTGTGACAGAATGAGAAAGAAGAGGAGGGTCTTAATCTACGTAATGGGAGCACTGCATGAATTAGTGGGGTTCTCAGTAGTCAGAGGAGCAAAAAGGCAAATAAGATGTGGACTAAAGAGACCCAAAATGGAGAAGTCTGTCAGATTTCAGGAGAGTTCTAATTGGTTAAAACTGTTTGGTGTTAAAGATTATAATGAGTGGTATATATAATGAGAGAGAAGTAAAGGCCTGCACAGGAGTGAACAGGAGTTAGAAAGTAGACTAGCAATTAAAGTCTTGATGGGAGAAATTTTTTTTAAGAATTTATATATATCTACATATATTTAAAACCCTCAAAGACAGCATTACCTATTGAATATTTATATGAATATTTATAACAATTATAAAATATGTATGAGGAAAAGTATCAGATTATTTGGTGATTTTCTCTTAGAAGGGAGAGAGGTAAATAATTCTAAAGTGGTACAAAGGAAGTTTCAATTATATGTACATTGTTTTATTTCTTTAAAAAAATCTCAATCATATATAGCATAATTTTAAGATATAAAAAAGTAGGGTAGTAGGTGTATGAATTGGGGGGGAACAGAACATTTTAATTAAAGGGCTTGGTTGATAAAAACAGTTAGAGGGGCAAGATTAGGATGAATCTTGATGAAAAGCCATTGACAGCAACCTGAAAGATGTTGGTTTGACCAACTGGAGAATGTGTGGGTGGTAGTTTATCTGGTGAAAAGATGAACTGTATTTGGTAAGAAGTGAGTGGGAGTATAACTCAAGAGAAGACTAATTAATGTAATCACTGTGATTAGAGATGGAAGCTGAAAATATTATATGTGTGTATATGATAGGGCAAATAAAGGAAATCACGAAGACCTCGTTGAGGTATGATGGTAAAGTCTTCAGAAATTAAAGTATCATGTTAGGACTGGCTGTGAGAGAAACCACTGAGACATGTGTTTTTAAAAAGATAAAGAAGGAAAAAGTAGAAAAAAATTGAGGCTGAAATCTAAATGAGGAGAAGGAGTGTAGGCTATAAGCTGAGGTGCAGAGCATGCAGTTCTGCAGAATGTTGAACAGGGAAAGGTACTGAAGAAGGCCAGGAGGAGGAACACTGAGAGACCAGAATCAGAAGTTCAGTGAAGAGCTCTATGGTAAGGCAGATGGCAACCAACTGAAGAAAGAGGTGAGAATATCACTAGATAAGAACTTGTATGATGTGTTGCTGCTCAGAAAGCTTTGTTGGAAAAAGATTTGAAGCAATCAGTGTAGTCAATAGAGTGAGAAGTTAGAGAGTGATTAAACGTGATTAAATGTGACTTCAAATAGGCTGGAGCAGGAATCTTAGGAAGGTCCAGACTCAATGGAGAGTGGAAACAGATTTCAGTACAGAGTGTAGGACGTAAGGAAGATGAAGGCTAAATTCTAAGTGCTGAATATCAAAAGTGTACATTCCAGAAGAGAGAATTAGATTCACCGGAATGATTCTGCTGAAAGAAGAAGGAATGCTGGAGGAAATGTAGGGAGTTTGCAGCAGCAGAAGAAAGGAGAAAAGAAATAGAAGACCAATGTGCAAGTTGCTTGTGGATGGAAAAACATTATTTAAATAGTCATACTGATGGGAGAAACGGCTACTGCTCCGTACTTAGGCCAAAGGTCATGACAGAATAAAAAGAAAGTAGAGAGGATCGCAAGTAAGTAAAGGGGCCTTATATGAATTAGAGAGCAGTTCTGAGTAGATGGAATGGCAACAAGACAGATCAGGTGTGAATGAAACAAACACATAACTGTCAAGTCTCAGAACTCTGTGCAGAATGAAGGAGGACCTGGGGTCTGAAAAAGAACAGGACCTGGGCAGGATGGCTCTTGAAGTTTTAGTGGGAAAGTTACGACTGAAGTGATTGCTTGCTAGGAAAGGTTAAAAGTGATGGATTAGGATCAATCCTAGGGGGAGGATGTAGCTCAAGTGGTAGAGCGCATGCTTAGCATGCACAAGGCCCTGGGTTCAATTCCCAGTACTTCCTCTAAAGATAAATAAATAAACAAACCTAATTACCTCCACAGAAATAATAGTAAATAAAATTATAAAAAAGAAAAACAAACATGACATTTTTAAAAAAAGATCAATCCTGATAAGCCATTGGTGGAAATCTTAAAAACATCACCATTGATTGACCTTTTAGAAGATGTGGATTGGATACTTTTTCTAGTGGAACAAATGAATACTACAGTTGAGGAGTGGTTGAGGATCATGATATTAAACCTCAAGAGAATAACACCGCATTCACTGATATATTATAGAGTCTCTGGGTGAAAGATGAGGAAAATATTTAAGATCTGGTAGGGCAAATATTCAAAAGGAGTTACGGAAGACCCGCCTATGAGTGTGATGTTAGTTTGCTGAGATGTTAAAGAATCATGTCAGGACTGGCTAAAAGTGGAAGAAGCAACTGCAAAGACTTGTATAAAAAAAAAAGATGCTAGTTGGGGAAGGGATGTACGAATTAGGGCGCATTTTAAATATGCAAGATGCAAAATGGAAAATATTACTGAGACCAGAGGAAGGAATGCAGGTTTCACCAGCTCTCCACTACTATCAGAATACTTGTTAACATGAAAAGTTTTTCTCTGTGTATGTGCTCGGGGAACTCGGTACGGTGAGTTAGCATTCTTGTGCTGGCAAAGACTTCAGAGTTCACAGGTCTGTTCGGGATGGTGTATGTTTGCTGTGGTCATAGTTCTTCTGCTGATAGGCTTCCTTCCTGTGCTCCGAGTTTTTAAATATGTTGTGCATTAGTCCTGTCATCTTCCCTGCAATATCTGTGGAACACCTCCAGCAGTTCACCAGTTGGTAAGTAAATGTTTCCCAAAAGTTTCTTATTCATATGTTGTATTTTAAAGATGTATATGTACTTGTTATTTCTCTTGAGAACCTTTTATTATTCCAGGCAGTATAAAAGGAGAATGCAATTACAATCATATCATAGTATGGGGTCACTTTGTACTACATAACAAACATGTACACTAATGAATGAATTTTATGTTAAATAATTACATGGTTGTCCTTTAAAATGGTTTATAGTATAAGAAATACTTAAAAGTTTTTATAATGGTGTTTTTGTGATGGTTGAGAAAATATGATAGTTTTTTTTTAAAGGAAAATGGTTATGGGCTTTCTCAAATTTAAGATAATGCTGTGTAAGTGTTTACTAACAAAAACTGTTATTCAGCATATTTTAAAGCAAGGATAATGAAGATTGCTTGTACTTGTGAAGGATCTGAGTCAGGAAGAGAATTGTGTGGTGAGGCATTTCTTAAAGGAAGAAAGCGGGGAGATAAAGTGATAACTGAAAGTGAGACATAAGGTCAGTATCCAGGAAAGTAAGTTTGCATAAAAAGTGCAGTCAACAGAAAGGTTAGAGACAGGTTCAGGAAAGTGGACCTAAAACAAGGCAAGTTACAGGGATCCTAGTGGAATGAATAGAAAACCAAAGCAATTCAGCAAAATATGTAAGAAAGAATAAATACAGAAATGGATTGAGCAATGAATGTAGAAAAAAAAGAGGAACCAAAGAGGATGGTATTAGTGAATGTATAGAGAATGGTACATACTCAGTATATGGATGGTTAATAAAAGGTAGAATAGGGGAAAAAAAAAAGAAAATGGGTGGAAAAGCAGAATTTAACTTTAGATGGGAAAGATCATGTGAGGAACGGCATAGTAAAAACAGGGTTTGGCATTCTACAATCTAATGGAACAAGGAAGACTATAGTGATAGAAACTAAGTAAAAAGAGCAATGTCTGGAAGAGACAGTTCAGAGTAAGTAGATTAAATATTGGGTAAAACAGTTTCACAATGAAGAGACCCTTATTGAGGGCAGTAGAAGTATTGCATTAGTGAAGGAAGTGGACAGAGGATTAAAGATGGGCCAAAAGTATTGAAGCAAGTGAAGGCAGGATGGAAGCGAGTCAGAGGGCAAATACATGCATTAGAGCGGAATATTAGAAGAGGGCAAAGTGGGAAAGTCAGACTGAGTTGTACATTCAATCCAATTCTAAACAAAGGAAGGGAAAAGAGGTTAAGAAATAGATAAAGAGGAATTCAGGTGTCATGGGGGGAAGGGTGCCATGGCATGGGATTGAAAACTGCACATCCATATCTAGAAAGGACTTCTAACTTCATGAGAAACATGGTACTGGACAAATGGAATGGGGGCCGGATGAGGCAGCTGGTTTAAACACAGCAGAGAAGAGAGAGGTACAAGACAGACATGCAGAGCGAGAGTTACACACAGGACTAAAGGAGTCCCTGAGAAGAAACAGAAATGAGATGAAAATATCCTTATTCAATAATAGAGGAAATACACGTGGGACAAAGGAGAGGAACACTGCGCGGATTACAGACAGAGACAGTGAAAGAAAAGATTACATTAAGCCCACTGTGTGCGAGGGAGGGGAAGAGTGAGTAAGGTGGCGGGACAAACTTGTCACAGTATATAAACTTAAACCATATTAAGTATCAATAAAAGAGGAGAAAACGTTAAGTGGGAATGACAAGAAAATCAGGTTAAGAAGAGGGGGTTATGGGTATGTGTACCTTTTTATAGCTGAGTTCAACAAAGGTTCAAGTTTTAAACAAGATCTACAAGAGACAGAAGACAGTCTGGCAATGAGAGTGCAATAGAGGGACAAGGGATGACAGGAAAAGGTTAGAGCGTGTACTACAAAATATTAAATGTGGAAAACAATGTGTGCTCCAATGAGTAGGTTCCCAAAGTTCAGCGGTAACACAGTGAACACTAAGCACTTTGAAAACAATTAACATAAAACACTGAAATCAATCAGGGATGGTTTAGAAAGTTAAGTAAAAAGAAAGTCACACTCAACACTGATTCTTGACTCAGAGGGAGGACAGACCTAAGAAAATGGAAAATAGAACTCTGGAAACTAGACTGGGGTTTGGGACGTGTCAGCTGAAGGGACTGCATGGTTCAAAGAGGACAGTGCCGGGCAGTGTAAGAGTGGGCTCCGTGCTGGGATCTTTGAGGAACAAATGTCAGTGGCAACTGCTGGAAGCCAGGGGCGGGCAAGGGGAGAGGGCAGCCCAGGGGGCCAGGCTGGTTGTGCACAGCAGTGATTCTTCCCGAGGGGGGGGGTGAATTTCACCCGAGGGAGGGCTGTGGGCATGGACCCCAAGGGAGGCCTAGCAACACATCTGAGGGTGAGCAGTGCTCTGCTCAAAACAAAAACAAAACCAAAAAAATCCAAACAGAAAACACAAAAACATTCCTGAAAGATGATGTTGATAGGCCAGCCTTGGGGGTCATGCATCCTCGGGTGAGAATCACTGGGGGGGGGGGCAAGGTGGAGAGCTGGGCAGTGGGGGGGGTGGGCGGGCACGAGCAGGTGAGCCGCTGAGTGGGGGCAGATGCAGGCATCAGAGTCAAGACTGGGAGACGTGGAGGAAAAGGACTCAGGACCAGGCAGACAGCGAGCAAATGGATGTAGCCAACAGGGCCTCTGGAATGATGGGGGGTGGGCTTGTATTAGCATCAATGGACCGGGAGTGAAGTGCCAACTTTTTGGTCCCAGAGCTGAGGATGCTTGTGATATAAGGCTGAGAGATGGGAGTGGCAACTGAAAGGAAGCTAGGTGTGCATACGTGAGCGCAGGGCACCGCAGGGGATGTACGTAGCAAAGGAAGGGGTGGAAGAGACGGGACAACACTGAAGGAGAGCATCTGGGAGAGAGATGACAGCCCGGGAGGGAAGAGAAGGAGGTCAGAAGCAGTGTCCAGGGCTCTGTGGAGGGGATGTGGGGGTTGGCGGGTGTGGAGGCAAGAGGGGGAGGGCAAAAGGCAAAAGTGCTGTGATGAAAGGATAAAGGCAGGAGAATCAGGGGAAGGGTTCCCCAAGAGCTGTGCTCGAAGAGCGTGAATCAAAGGGGTCTGAATGGAAACATGAAAGGTTATGTGGCGGGGCCTGGAGGAAGCATAGCCTGGGTTCACAGGACATGAGCACGGGCTGGGGGGCGGAGGCTGGATTCAGTCTAGTGTGTCCGAAGCAAAGATGACCGACCTGGGCTGAGCAGCGGATGGGAGAACGAGCAGGGAGGAGACGGCAGAGAAGACGGCTGAATCCGGCCGGAAGACTCACAGCCCGTAGCTGAAAGTGCCGCACGTGAGAGAGAGGGCAAAGCAGGAGCCAGGGTGCAGATCAGGGGCGCCGTCTCCCCCTGGGGGAGTGTGGCAGAGGAGAGGCGGTCCGGGGGGGGGGGGATGGGCAGATGATGGTCCCTTGCAGCTAAAGAATGAGAGGCTTGTTGAGAGGATCAGAGTGTGTACTGCATCAAGAGAGGGATTACAGAGAGCCTGAAGGAGAAGTGGATGTGGAGAACAGACATTCTGCTTCCAAAAGTGAGCCACAGTTGTGGCAAACCTCATGCAGGAGGCAGGGCACAATGTGGGTAAGGCCAGCAGGGAACCTGGGATGGTGGGATGAGATGATGGAAAGTCAGAGAAAAGCCCAGAGAAGCAATGACCATCTCCAAAATGGTGGACCAAAAAAGGAAGGGTGCTTAGGGGTGACTTGGGACAGCTGTGGATTTAGGACAGGACACTGGGATGGAGAGAATGGCAACGGAGGAAGCATGAGTGCAGGGCAGGAAGGGAAGATGTAAGGAAGGACCGCTGACTCTGTCGCGTGACTGGCAGAGGCGGCAGGGAAGCAGTGGAAGATGGAGCAGAGGGGCTGCCAAACACACGAGTGTAAGAAAAAGGCAGGATGGGCCTAGTAAGGTTCAGTCCACACCCAGAGTAGGAAAAGGGAGTTAGTGGGGTCTGGAGCAGCCGTGAGATGGTGGTCCCCAGGAGCGAGTCATGCGGGAAGAGAAAGGGACGGAAGAGGGGAGAAAAGCTCACGCAGGTCCTCGGGCTCAGGCACAGTCAAGGAGGCGCCGCGGCAAAGGGGAAGGCCACACGCAGCGCTCCCAGACTGGGGCTGTCGGCCGACCTTGAGGGGCCAGAGGACAGGCTTATGCGGTACTGAGGCTAGGCAGCAGAGCAGAGACCCCACGCCTCGGTGTTTGAATACCTGGGGCCCTCAGGAGCACGTAGGGAAAGGGGACCCAGTGACGGGGTGAAACTGAGGGAACAGGGCCGCGTGTCACATTGAGACGGATCCTGCACAGAAACCGCTGGCAGGTAATCTCGGACCTGGGTATGGACGCATGTGGGTGGAGTCCAGCGGGTGGGTAGCAGATATGCTTAGAAATGGAGGAGTGAGCAGGAATCAAGGCAGAGGTGACAGTTTGCAACGATCACTGAATTCATGCATCTGTTATTCCAGGGGGGTTGCAAAGAGTGGAGGTCTAACGTGTGGTGGAGACTCCACACAGGAAAGCTGGGAAAGAGGGGGACCAACAAAATCTGTGGGGTGTCAGAGGTCTAGTCCGAGAAGGTAACGTGGGCAGCAAAGTGGCCGAGGGAGAGAGCACGCAGTGGGAGGGCGGGGCCGTGGGAGAAGGGGGTCTGCGGGTCGGGAGGCTGGATCTGATGGACTACAGAGGGGGCAGGCAGAATGGGATGGAGAGTGAGAGGAGGGTCTTAAAACCTGCACATGGGTTTTGTGAGGGGAGCATGGCCAAGAGGGAAACGGGGCAAAGTGAGGATCAGGACTGCATCATCGGGGAGTGGGAGGCCAAGGACGGTTGGCAAGGGTGCTTCTTAAAGCCTGATGGAGGTGAAACAGAAGCAGTGGAGGCCTGGGATAAAAGAGGGGGAGGAAGTGTGAGCTTGATAAAGCCCTGAGGGCAATGGCTGGATTAGAGACAACAACAGAAGAAGGAAGGAGAGGCAGGGAGAAGAAAAGGGAGTCTAAAGGGAATTGGTGGCCCGAGTCAGTGTAAACGCTGGATAGGAGACAGCAGATGGTTTTGGAAAGGATGTGGCAGGGAAGGGGAGGAAAGAGTGTGAGCGTGATAGCAGGTCCAAGGAGGGAGCACCCCGACAGAGAAGGGATGACCCCGTGCAACTTAATGACGGGCACTGGGGAACTCTGAGATCATGGTTCCTAGAGAAGAGGAGGGCACTTTCCCTGGACAGGGAGGGAAAAGGAAGAAATGGGTTGCATGAGGAAGGGTCTCAGGAAGGAATGTCCAAGTGGAGCCTTGATGTGGCATGACGGGAGAGTCACCTGCCAGAGACAGGTGATGAGAGGCACCCCGGGGAGGGTGGAGACTGGAGCGCAGTGGAAGGGAGACAGGCTGGACAACAACAGGGGGAGCAATGAGAAGGAGGAGGTGGCAGGTAGGAATCCAGGCAGATCTCAGAGGTGCCAACCAGAAGGAACTTCAGAGATTCGGGACCAGCCAGGGGGAGCAGAGGCATGAGGAAGGAGGAGTGGAAAGGGGTGGCTAGCAGCGGGCGGGAGCAGTGGCTGCTGCTACAACCTGGAATATTGTGGCAAGGGTAGAACTTTTTGGCCAGGCTCTTTAATATGGATCCAGGGTGGGGTGTGGTCTGGGACAGGGTTCAGGATTGGGGTACAAATTGAGTTTGACTGGATTGGATGTGAGGGCAGGGTTGGGATCAGTGGGGATGGTGGGGAAGGGAGAAGGAGCTCCAGGCACTGAGAAAATCATCTACTTTGAGCTTATGGAATGACTGCAAGTCCAGTGCTGGGGGTGATGACTACGCTGAGATGAGGGAGGGTGAGACCACTGAATCCACCCAGAGAGGACGAGGGAGAGGGGCTGCAGGGAAGGCAGAAGGGAAACACCTGGCTGTCAGGAGACACAGCTGGACAGTACGACCATAAGGTGTCACAGAGCTGAATGAGGAGGGGTAAACTTTTGAAAGGGACAGTGACAAGCACCTAGAAAGAGAGTTAGACCAAAGATATTGTCACCTGCCTGAGTCATGATGTGTGCGGGATAGGAGGGGTGTGGGCATGAGAAGAGATGGGACACAAAAGTGCAGGAGAGGCTCTGGGGGAGAGAAGAGCAATCGGAGGGAGGAGGAGAGAAGGAGGGCGGACAGCGGTGCCCAGGGCTCTGTGCGGGTCCAGACTCAGTGTGATGGTGTCGGGAGTGGGGCTGCCAGGTGTGGGGGCAAGGAGGTGAGAAGAAGGTGAAAGGAAAAAGGGGAATCAGGCAGGGGTTTCCCGAGAGCTGGGTCAGGAGAGTGTGCAACGAGGGGTCTGGATGGAAACGTGAGAGTTAAAGGAGCGACACCGTGGGGACCTGGGAGGAGAGCGCAGCCTGGCTCATGAGCGGGGGTCGGGGGCGGGGCGTGCAGGGTCGGTGCAGTGGGTCTGAAGCAGAGATGATGGAGCTGGGCTGAGCGGAAGGTGGGGGGGGGTCGTCAAGAAGGGAGCACGCAGCACAGGAAAGTACTGAGTCCAGCTGGAAGACTCACAGACGGTAGCTGCAAGAATGTCACACGGATCAGGTAGCACAGTTCCTTTGCTATGTGTGCAGTAGCGGGAGAGCAGGAGAGACCCTGAAAGCGGGCCGAGGATGTAGGTGACCAGGTGAGCGGCGGCCTCGAACAACTGGGAGAGTGTGGTGGAGGAGAGGTGGTCCAACGGGCCAGGAGAGGGCGGAGGGGCAGGCGATGGCGCCGGGCAAGGAAAGGCCTGTGGAGGGCATCAGGGAACACACAGGAGAGAGTGGATGTGGAGAATCCAGGGTCCCTGCCCCCGAGTGGGCAGGAAAGGGGAGAGGAAGCCCAGTGGATGTGGAGAATCCAGGGTCCCTGCCCCCGAGTGGGCAGGAGGAGGAGCACAGCGCAGGTGAGGCACGCGAGGAACTCGGGAGAGGCGGGGTGAGGCCAGAGGAGAACGAGGTCGAGGTCGTAGAGGTAGTGGCCATCGAAAATGTTGGAGACAGGGCACGGCGAGAGGAAAGGTCATAGAGAAGGCCGGAGAAGCAGTGACCTTCTCCCGTCTGGCGGACTCGGCAAGGTTAGGGCGCTTAGGGGGAAATCTGGATGGCAGATGGACTCAGTACAGGACACTGCGGACAGGGAAGCTGGCCATCCCAGGAGCATGAGGGCTGGTCAAGGAAAAGAGCGCTGCATCCTTCTCATGACTGACAGGTGGTAGGGGCATTGCTCAGGGGGCAGAAGGGACGAGACCGGGGACGGGAATCACAGAAGAAGGGAGAGAACCTTAGGAATGTCTGAGGGGCCCAGGGTCAGCGAAGGGGGCACCGTGGAAGGGGAAAGGCAGCCTGAAGAGCTCTCAATGTGGGACTTCGGCAGATGTCAGGGGGAGGGGGTACGTGCGGTACTGAGACGGGCCAGGAGCTGCAGTGCAGAGGTGAGACCTCATAGCCGGAGCATCGGAAGACCTGGGAAAGGAAACCCAATGGCTGCGCTAAAACTGAGGAACCTGGGTGTCACTGCACATTAAGCCGGACCCTACAGAGAAACCACTGGCAGGTAACCTCAGGGATCTGGGCTGGGCTCCTGTGGCTGCAGTGCAGAGTGCAGGCAGCAAACGTGCGTAAAATGGCAGCGGAGTCGGGGAGGAGCAGGCTGAGCTGACATTGCCCAACCATCACTGACTGAGCTTTTGCTCTTCCAGGGGTGTTGGGAAGGGTGCAGGTCCAGCATGTGGTGGGGGCAGCACACAGGGAAGGAGGGAGGAGGGGGACCTCCGAAACCAGTGGGGTGTCAGGGGCCTGGCCTGAGAAGGTAATGGGGGCAGCACAGAGGGAGCGAGCAGAGGGCAGGACGGTGAGGGCTTGAGCAGCAGGGGCTCTTGTTTGGGAGGCTGGATCCAGGGAACAGCAGAGGGGGCAAGGCAGAATGGGACGGAGCGTGAGAGTGGGGTCTTAAAATCTGTACATGAGGGGATGGTGGCCTAGAGAGAAGGAGGGCAAAGGGGGGGTCTGGATGTCATCGGGGAGTGGGAGCGCAAGGCTGATGGGCAGGGGTGCGTCCCGGGCCCAAAGGAGGAGAGATGGAAGCAGTGGAGGCCAGGAAAGGAAGAAGAGGAGGAAGCACTCGCTTGGTGTAAAGAGTTGTGCGCAGTGGCTTGATTACAAGGGAAGAGAGAAGAGGAGGAGGATGAGATGAGGTGAGGATGAGAATAAGGAAGCCTGAGGATAAAGGAGAGGTAGTGGCCTGAGCCAGTGGAAGAACCTGACAGGAGACAGCAGATGGTTCTGGAAAGGACGTGGCAGGGCAGGGGAGGAAAGAGTGTGAGTGTGCGATCAGGTCCAAGGAGGGAGCACCCCGACAGAGAAGGGATGACCCCGTTCTACTCAATCACGGGCATTGGGGAGCTTTGAGATCATGGTTCCTAGAGAAGAGGAGGGCGCTTTCCCTGGGCCAGGTTGGTAAAGGGAAGAAATGGGTCGCATGAGGAAGGGTCTCAGGAAGGAATGTCCAAGTGGAGCCTTGATGTGGCATGACGGGAGGGTCACCTGCCAGAGACAGGTGATGGGAGGCACCCAGGGGAGGGTGGAGAGTGGAGCGCAGTGGAAGGGAGACAGGCTGGACACCAACAGGGGAAGGAATGAGAAGAGGGAGGTGGCAGGTAGGAATCCAGGCAGATGTCAGAGGTGCCAACCAGAAGGAACTTCAGAGATTCGGGACCAGCCAGGGGGAGCAGAGGCATGAGGAAGGAGGAGTGGAAAGGGGTGGCTAGTAGTGGGTGGGAGCAGTGGCTGCTCCTAAGAGCATCGAATGTTGTGGGGAGGGTAGAACTTTTTGGCCAGGCTCTTTAATATGGATCCGCTGGGAATGGACTGGGAATGGGGTAAAGGGGAGAGGAATGGGTTAGGGTGGGCTTTGGCTGGGTTGGCTGGGAGGGCAGGGTTGGGATTAATGGGTGTGGGTGTGAGGTGGTGGGTTGGGGCATGAGCCAATCTCCAGGCACTAAGAAAAGCATCTTTAGCTGCGCTTCTGGACTGAGTACAGGTCCGGTGTTGGGGTGATGACTGCAGGTTGAGGAGAGGATTGGGAAGACCAGTGAATTCACCCAGAGAGGACAGAGGAGAGTAGCTGCAGGAGAGGAGGATGGGAAAGGTCTGCTTGGCGGGAATCACAGAGGAACGTGAGGACGACAGGGGCAGGGCTCTGCAGGGGGACGGTGTTACGGGTCTGACATGAGGAGGGTAAAGCAGAAAAAGGGACAATGGCAAGTGCCAAGATGCACCAGATTTGGACCAAAGATACTGTACCAATGCCTGAGAATCTTGAAGGATGGGGGAGGCAGAAGGAGTATGTGAAAAGAATGGTGTTCTAATGCAGACTGGGGTTTGGGGCATGTTGAGTGCCAGAGAGTAGATATGAAAGGCCATGTGGTGGTTCAAGAGGACAGTGCCGGGCAGTGTAAGAGTGGGCTCCGTGCTGGTATCTTTGAGGAACAAATGTCAGTGGCAACTGCTGGAAGCCAGGGGCGGGCAAGGGGAGAGGGCAGCCCAGGGGGCCAGGCTGGTTGTGCACAGCAGTGATTCTTCCCGAGGGGGGGGGTGAATTTCACCCGAGGGAGGGCTGTGGGCATGGACCCCAAGGGAGGCCTAGCAACACATCTGAGGGTGAGCAGTGCTCTGCTCAAAACAAAAACAAAACCAAAAAAATCCAAACAGAAAACACAAAAACATTCCTGAAAGATGATGTTGATAGGCCAGCCTTGGGGGTCATGCATCCTCGGGTGAGAATCACTGGGGGGGGGGGGCAAGGTGGAGAGCTGGGCAGTGGGGGGGGGTGGGCGGGCACGAGCAGGTGAGCCGCTGAGTGGGGGCAGATGCAGGCATCAGAGTCAAGACTGGGAGACGTGGAGGAAAAGGACTCAGGACCAGGCAGACAGCGAGCAAATGGATGTAGCCAACAGGGCCTCTGGAATGATGGGGGGTGGGCTTGTATTAGCATCAATGGACCGGGAGTGAAGTGCCAACTTTTTGGTCCCAGAGCTGAGGATGCTTGTGATATAAGGCTGAGAGATGGGAGTGGCAACTGAAAGGAAGCTAGGTGTGCATACGTGAGCGCAGGGCACCGCAGGGGATGTACGTAGCAAAGGAAGGGGTGGAAGAGACGGGACAACACTGAAGGAGAGCATCTGGGAGAGAGATGACAGCCCGGGAGGGAAGAGAAGGAGGTCAGAAGCAGTGTCCAGGGCTCTGTGGAGGGGATGTGGGGGTTGGCGGGTGTGGAGGCAAGAGGGGGAGGGCAAAAGGCAAAAGTGCTGTGATGAAAGGATAAAGGCAGGAGAATCAGGGGAAGGGTTCCCCAAGAGCTGTGCTCGAAGAGCGTGAAACAAAGGGGTCTGAATGGAAACATGAAAGGTTATGTGGCGGGGCCTGGAGGAAGCATAGCCTGGGTTCACAGGACATGAGCACGGGCTGGGGGGCGGAGGCTGGATTCAGTCTAGTGTGTCCGAAGCAAAGATGACCGACCTGGGCTGAGCAGCGGATGGGAGAACGAGCAGGGAGGAGACGGCAGAGAAGACGGCTGAATCCGGCCGGAAGACTCACAGCCCGTAGCTGAAAGTGCCGCATGTGAGAGAGAGGGCAAAGCAGGAGCCAGGGTGCAGATCAGGGGCGCCGTCTCCCCCTGGGGGAGTGTGGCAGAGGAGAGGCGGTCGGGGGGGGGGGGGGATGGGCAGGTGATGGTCCCTTGCAGCTAAAGAATGAGAGGCTTGTTGAGAGGATCAGAGTGTGTACTGCATCAAGAGAGGGATTACAGAGAGCCTGAAGGAGAAGTGGATGTGGAGAACACAGACATTCTGCCTCCAAAAGTGAGCCACAGTTGTGGCAAACCCCATGCAGGAGGCAGGGCACAATGTGGGTAAGGCCAGCAGGGAACCTGGGATGGTGGGATGAGATGATGGAAAGTCAGAGAAAAGCCCAGAGAAGCAATGACCATCTCCAAAATGGTGGACCAAAAAAGGAAGGGTGCTTAGGGGTGACTTGGGACAGCTGTGGATTTAGGACAGGACACTGGGATGGAGAGAATGGCAACGGAGGAAGCATGAGTGCAGGGCAGGAAGGGAAGATGTAAGGAAGGACCGCTGACTCTGTCGCGTGACTGGCAGAGGCGGCAGGGAAGCAGTGGAAGATGGAGCAGAGGGGCTGCCAAACACACGAGTGTAAGAAAAAGGCAGGATGGGCCTAGTAAGGTTCAGTCCACACCCAGAGTAGGAAAAGGGAGTTAGTGGGGTCTGGAGCAGCCGTGAGATGGTGGTCCCCAGGAGCGAGTCATGCGGGAAGAGAAAGGGACGGAAGAGGGGAGAAAAGCTCACGCAGGTCCTCGGGCTCAGGCACAGTCAAGGAGGCGCCGCGGCAAAGGGGAAGGCCACACGCAGCGCTCCCAGACTGGGGCTGTCGGCCGACCTTGAGGGGCCAGAGGACAGGCTTATGCGGTACTGAGGCTAGGCAGCAGAGCAGAGACCCCACGCCTCGGTGTTTGAATACCTGGGGCCCTCAGGAGCACGTAGGGAAAGGGGACCCAGTGACGGGGTGAAACTGAGGGAACAGGGCCGCGTGTCACATTGAGACGGATCCTGCACAGAAACCGCTGGCAGGTAATCTCGGACCTGGGTATGGACGCATGTGGGTGGAGTCCAGCGGGTGGGTAGCAGATATGCTTAGAAATGGAGGAGTGAGCAGGAATCAAGGCAGAGGTGACAGTTTGCAACGATCACTGAATTCATGCATCTGTTATTCCAGGGGGGTTGCAAAGAGTGGAGGTCTAACGTGTGGTGGAGACTCCACACAGGAAAGCTGGGAAAGAGGGGGACCAACAAAATCTGTGGGGTGTCAGAGGTCTAGTCCGAGAAGGTAACGTGGGCAGCAAAGTGGCCGAGGGAGAGAGCACGCAGTGGGAGGGCGGGGCCGTGGGAGAAGGGGGTCTGCGGGTCGGGAGGCTGGATCTGATGGACTACAGAGGGGGCAGGCAGAATGGGATGGAGAGTGAGAGGAGGGTCTTAAAACCTGCACATGGGTTTTGTGAGGGGAGCATGGCCAAGAGGGAAACGGGGCAAAGTGAGGATCAGGACTGCATCATCGGGGAGTGGGAGGCCAAGGACGGTTGGCAAGGGTGCTTCTTAAAGCCTGATGGAGGTGAAACAGAAGCAGTGGAGGCCTGGGATAAAAGAGGGGGAGGAAGTGTGAGCTTGATAAAGCCCTGAGGGCAATGGCTGGATTAGAGACAACAACAGAAGAAGGAAGGAGAGGCAGGGAGAAGAAAAGGGAGTCTAAAGGGAATTGGTGGCCCGAGTCAGTGTAAACGCTGGATAGGAGACAGCAGATGGTTTTGGAAAGGATGTGGCAGGGAAGGGGAGGAAAGAGTGTGAGCGTGATAGCAGGTCCAAGGAGGGAGCACCCCGACAGAGAAGGGATGACCCCGTGCAACTTAATGACGGGCACTGGGGAACTCTGAGATCATGGTTCCTAGAGAAGAGGAGGGCACTTTCCCTGGACAGGGAGGGAAAAGGAAGAAATGGGTTGCATGAGGAAGGGTCTCAGGAAGGAATGTCCAAGTGGAGCCTTGATGTGGCATGACGGGAGAGTCACCTGCCAGAGACAGGTGATGAGAGGCACCCCGGGGAGGGTGGAGACTGGAGCGCAGTGGAAGGGAGACAGGCTGGACAACAACAGGGGGAGCAATGAGAAGGAGGAGGTGGCAGGTAGGAATCCAGGCAGATGTCAGAGGTGCCAACCAGAAGGAACTTCAGAGATTCGGGACCAGCCAGGGGGAGCAGACGCATGAGGAAGGAAGAGTGGGAAAGGGGTGGCTAGCAGCGGGCGGGAGCAGTGGCTGCTGCTACACCTGGAATATTGTGGCAAGGGTAGAACTTTTTGGCCAGGCTCTTTAATATGGATCCAGGGTGGGGTGTGGTCTGGGACAGGGTTCAGGATTGGGGTACAAATTGAGTTTGACTGGATTGGATGTGAGGGCAGGGTTGGGATCAGTGGGGATGGTGGGGAAGGGAGAAGGAGCTCCAGGCACTGAGAAAATCATCTACTTTGAGCTTATGGAATGACTGCAAGTCCAGTGCTGGGGGTGATGACTACGCTGAGATGAGGGAGGGTGAGACCACTGAATCCACCCAGAGAGGACGAGGGAGAGGGGCTGCAGGGAAGGCAGAAGGGAAACACCTGGCTGTCAGGAGACACAGCTGGACAGTACGACCATAAGGTGTCACAGAGCTGAATGAGGAGGGGTAAACTTTTGAAAGGGACAGTGACAAGCACCTAGAAAGAGAGTTAGACCAAAGATATTGTCACCTGCCTGAGTCATGATGTGTGCGGGATAGGAGGGGTGTGGGCATGAGAAGAGATGGGACACAAAAGTGCAGGAGAGGCTCTGGGGGAGAGAAGAGCAATCGGAGGGAGGAGGAGAGAAGGAGGGCGGACAGCGGTGCCCAGGGCTCTGTGCGGGTCCAGACTCAGTGTGATGGTGTCGGGAGTGGGGCTGCCAGGTGTGGGGGCAAGGAGGTGAGAAGAAGGTGAAAGGAAAAAGGGGAATCAGGCAGGGGTTTCCCGAGAGCTGGGTCAGGAGAGTGTGCAACGAGGGGTCTGGATGGAAACGTGAGAGTTAAAGGAGCGACACCGTGGGGACCTGGGAGGAGAGCGCAGCCTGGCTCATGAGCGGGGGTCGGGGGCGGGGCGTGCAGGGTCGGTGCAGTGGGTCTGAAGCAGAGATGATGGAGCTGGGCTGAGCGGAAGGTGGGGGGGGGGTCGTCAAGAAGGGAGCACGCAGCACAGGAAAGTACTGAGTCCAGCTGGAAGACTCACAGACGGTAGCTGCAAGAATGTCACACGGATCAGGTAGCACAGTTCCTTTGCTATGTGTGCAGTAGCGGGAGAGCAGGAGAGACCCTGAAAGCGGGCCGAGGATGTAGGTGACCAGGTGAGCGGCGGCCTCGAACAACTGGGAGAGTGTGGTGGAGGAGAGGTGGTCCAACGGGCCAGGAGAGGGCGGAGGGGCAGGCGATGGCGCCGGGCAAGGAAAGGCCTGTGGAGGGCATCAGGGAACACACAGGAGAGAGTGGATGTGGAGAATCCAGGGTCCCTGCCCCCGAGTGGGCAGGAAAGGGGAGAGGAAGCCCAGTGGATGTGGAGAATCCAGGGTCCCTGCCCCCGAGTGGGCAGGAGGAGGAGCACAGCGCAGGTGAGGCACGCGAGGAACTCGGGAGAGGCGGGGTGAGGCCAGAGGAGAACGAGGTCGAGGTCGTAGAGGTAGTGGCCATCGAAAATGTTGGAGACAGGGCACGGCGAGAGGAAAGGTCATAGAGAAGGCCGGAGAAGCAGTGACCTTCTCCCGTCTGGCGGACTCGGCAAGGTTAGGGCGCTTAGGGGGAAATCTGGATGGCAGATGGACTCAGTACAGGACACTGCGGACAGGGAAGCTGGCCATCCCAGGAGCATGAGGGCTGGTCAAGGAAAAGAGCGCTGCATCCTTCTCATGACTGACAGGTGGTAGGGGCATTGCTCAGGGGGCAGAAGGGACGAGACCGGGGACGGGAATCACAGAAGAAGGGAGAGAACCTTAGGAATGTCTGAGGGGCCCAGGGTCAGCGAAGGGGGCACCGTGGAAGGGGAAAGGCAGCCTGAAGAGCTCTCAATGTGGGACTTCGGCAGATGTCAGGGGGAGGGGGTACGTGCGGTACTGAGACGGGCCAGGAGCTGCAGTGCAGAGGTGAGACCTCATAGCCGGAGCATCGGAAGACCTGGGAAAGGAAACCCAATGGCTGCGCTAAAACTGAGGAACCTGGGTGTCACTGCACATTAAGCCGGACCCTACAGAGAAACCACTGGCAGGTAACCTCAGGGATCTGGGCTGGGCTCCTGTGGCTGCAGTGCAGAGTGCAGGCAGCAAACGTGCGTAAAATGGCAGCGGAGTCGGGGAGGAGCAGGCTGAGCTGACATTGCCCAACCATCACTGACTGAGCTTTTGCTCTTCCAGGGGTGTTGGGAAGGGTGCAGGTCCAGCATGTGGTGGGGGCGGCACACAGGGAAGGAGGGAGGAGGGGGACCTCCGAAACCAGTGGGGTGTCAGGGGTCTGGCCTGAGAAGGTAATGGGGGCAGCACAGAGGGAGCGAGCAGAGGGCAGGACGGTGAGGGCTTGAGCAGCAGGGGCTCTTGTTTGGGAGGCTGGATCCAGGGAACAGCAGAGGGGGCAAGGCAGAATGGGACGGAGCGTGAGAGTGGGGTCTTAAAATCTGTACATGAGGGGATGGTGGCCTAGAGAGAAGGAGGGCAAAGGGGGGGTCTGGATGTCATCGGGGAGTGGGAGCGCAAGGCTGATGGGCAGGGGTGCGTCCCGGGCCCAAAGGAGGAGAGATGGAAGCAGTGGAGGCCAGGAAAGGAAGAAGAGGAGGAAGCACTCGCTTGGTGTAAAGAGTTGTGCGCAGTGGCTTGATTACAAGGGAAGAGAGAAGAGGAGGAGGATGAGATGAGGTGAGGATGAGAATAAGGAAGCCTGAGGATAAAGGAGAGGTAGTGGCCTGAGCCAGTGGAAGAACCTGACAGGAGACAGCAGATGGTTCTGGAAAGGACGTGGCAGGGCAGGGGAGGAAAGAGTGTGAGTGTGCGATCAGGTCCAAGGAGGGAGCACCCCGACAGAGAAGGGATGACCCCGTTCTACTCAATCACGGGCATTGGGGAGCTTTGAGATCATGGTTCCTAGAGAAGAGGAGGGCGCTTTCCCTGGGCCAGGTTGGTAAAGGGAAGAAATGGGTCGCATGAGGAAGGGTCTCAGGAAGGAATGTCCAAGTGGAGCCTTGATGTGGCATGACGGGAGGGTCACCTGCCAGAGACAGGTGATGGGAGGCACCCAGGGGAGGGTGGAGAGTGGAGCGCAGTGGAAGGGAGACAGGCTGGACACCAACAGGGGAAGGAATGAGAAGAGGGAGGTGGCAGGTAGGAATCCAGGCAGATGTCAGAGGTGCCAACCAGAAGGAACTTCAGAGATTCGGGACCAGCCAGGGGGAGCAGAGGCATGAGGAAGGAGGAGTGGAAAGGGGTGGCTAGTAGTGGGTGGGAGCAGTGGCTGCTCCTAAGAGCATCGAATGTTGTGGGGAGGGTAGAACTTTTTGGCCAGGCTCTTTAATATGGATCCGCTGGGAATGGACTGGGAATGGGGTAAAGGGGAGAGGAATGGGTTAGGGTGGGCTTTGGCTGGGTTGGCTGGGAGGGCAGGGTTGGGATTAATGGGTGTGGGTGTGAGGTGGTGGGTTGGGGCATGAGCCAATCTCCAGGCACTAAGAAAAGCATCTTTAGCTGCGCTTCTGGACTGAGTACAGGTCCGGTGTTGGGGTGATGACTGCAGGTTGAGGAGAGGATTGGGAAGACCAGTGAATTCACCCAGAGAGGACAGAGGAGAGTAGCTGCAGGAGAGGAGGATGGGAAAGGTCTGCTTGGCGGGAATCACAGAGGAACGTGAGGACGACAGGGGCAGGGCTCTGCAGGGGGACGGTGTTACGGGTCTGACATGAGGAGGGTAAAGCAGAAAAAGGGACAATGGCAAGTGCCAAGATGCACCAGATTTGGACCAAAGATACTGTACCAATGCCTGAGAATCTTAAAGGATGGGGGAGGCAGAAGAAGTATGTGAAAAGAATGGTGTTCTAATGCAGACTGGGGTTTGGGGCATGTTGAGTGCCAGAGAGTAGATATGAAAGGCCATGTGGTGGTTCAAGAGGACAGTGCCGGGCAGTGTAAGAGTGGGCTCCGTGCTGGTATCTTTGAGGAACAAATGTCAGTGGCAACTGCTGGAAGCCAGGGGCGGGCAAGGGGAGAGGGCAGCCCAGGGGGCCAGGCTGGTTGTGCACAGCAGTGATTCTTCCCGAGGGGGGGGGTGAATTTCACCCGAGGGAGGGCTGTGGGCATGGACCCCAAGGGAGGCCTAGCAACACATCTGAGGGTGAGCAGTGCTCTGCTCAAAACAAAAACAAAACCAAAAAAATCCAAACAGAAAACACAAAAACATTCCTGAAAGATGATGTTGATAGGCCAGCCTTGGGGGTCATGCATCCTCGGGTGAGAATCACTGGGGGGGGGGGGGGCAAGGTGGAGAGCTGGGCAGTGGGGGGGGGTGGGCGGGCACGAGCAGGTGAGCCGCTGAGTGGGGGCAGATGCAGGCATCAGAGTCAAGACTGGGAGACGTGGAGGAAAAGGACTCAGGACCAGGCAGACAGCGAGCAAATGGATGTAGCCAACAGGGCCTCTGGAATGATGGGGGGTGGGCTTGTATTAGCATCAATGGACCGGGAGTGAAGTGCCAACTTTTTGGTCCCAGAGCTGAGGATGCTTGTGATATAAGGCTGAGAGATGGGAGTGGCAACTGAAAGGAAGCTAGGTGTGCATACGTGAGCGCAGGGCACCGCAGGGGATGTACGTAGCAAAGGAAGGGGTGGAAGAGACGGGACAACACTGAAGGAGAGCATCTGGGAGAGAGATGACAGCCCGGGAGGGAAGAGAAGGAGGTCAGAAGCAGTGTCCAGGGCTCTGTGGAGGGGATGTGGGGGTTGGCGGTTGTGGAGGCAAGAGGGGGAGGGCAAAAGGCAAAAGTGCTGTGATGAAAGGATAAAGGCAGGAGAATCAGGGGAAGGGTTCCCCAAGAGCTGTGCTCGAAGAGCGTGAAACAAAGGGGTCTGAATGGAAACATGAAAGGTTATGTGGCGGGGCCTGGAGGAAGCATAGCCTGGGTTCACAGGACATGAGCACGGGCTGGGGAGCGGAGGCTGGATTCAGTCTAGTGTGTCCGAAGCAAAGATGACCGACCTGGGCTGAGCAGCGGATGGGAGAACGAGCAGGGAGGAGACGGCAGAGAAGACGGCTGAATCCGGCCGGAAGACTCACAGCCCGTAGCTGAAAGTGCCGCATGTGAGAGAGAGGGCAAAGCAGGAGCCAGGGTGCAGATCAGGGGCGCCGTCTCCCCCTGGGGGAGTGTGGCAGAGGAGAGGCGGTCGGGGGGGGGGGGATGGGCAGGTGATGGTCCCTTGCAGCTAAAGAATGAGAGGCTTGTTGAGAGGATCAGAGTGTGTACTGCATCAAGAGAGGGATTACAGAGAGCCTGAAGGAGAAGTGGATGTGGAGAACACAGACATTCTGCCTCCAAAAGTGAGCCACAGTTGTGGCAAACCCCATGCAGGAGGCAGGGCACAATGTGGGTAAGGCCAGCAGGGAACCTGGGATGGTGGGATGAGATGATGGAAAGTCAGAGAAAAGCCCAGAGAAGCAATGACCATCTCCAAAATGGTGGACCAAAAAAGGAAGGGTGCTTAGGGGTGACTTGGGACAGCTGTGGATTTAGGACAGGACACTGGGATGGAGAGAATGGCAACGGAGGAAGCATGAGTGCAGGGCAGGAAGGGAAGATGTAAGGAAGGACCGCTGACTCTGTCGCGTGACTGGCAGAGGCGGCAGGGAAGCAGTGGAAGATGGAGCAGAGGGGCTGCCAAACACACGAGTGTAAGAAAAAGGCAGGATGGGCCTAGTAAGGTTCAGTCCACACCCAGAGTAGGAAAAGGGAGTTAGTGGGGTCTGGAGCAGCCGTGAGATGGTGGTCCCCAGGAGCGAGTCATGCGGGAAGAGAAAGGGACGGAAGAGGGGAGAAAAGCTCACGCAGGTCCTCGGGCTCAGGCACAGTCAAGGAGGCGCCGCGGCAAAGGGGAAGGCCACACGCAGCGCTCCCAGACTGGGGCTGTCGGCCGACCTTGAGGGGCCAGAGGACAGGCTTATGCGGTACTGAGGCTAGGCAGCAGAGCAGAGACCCCACGCCTCGGTGTTTGAATACCTGGGGCCCTCAGGAGCACGTAGGGAAAGGGGACCCAGTGACGGGGTGAAACTGAGGGAACAGGGCCGCGTGTCACATTGAGACGGATCCTGCACAGAAACCGCTGGCAGGTAATCTCGGACCTGGGTATGGACGCATGTGGGTGGAGTCCAGCGGGTGGGTAGCAGATATGCTTAGAAATGGAGGAGTGAGCAGGAATCAAGGCAGAGGTGACAGTTTGCAACGATCACTGAATTCATGCATCTGTTATTCCAGGGGGGTTGCAAAGAGTGGAGGTCTAACGTGTGGTGGAGACTCCACACAGGAAAGCTGGGAAAGAGGGGGACCAACAAAATCTGTGGGGTGTCAGAGGTCTAGTCCGAGAAGGTAACGTGGGCAGCAAAGTGGCCGAGGGAGAGAGCACGCAGTGGGAGGGCGGGGCCGTGGGAGAAGGGGGTCTGCGGGTCGGGAGGCTGGATCTGATGGACTACAGAGGGGGCAGGCAGAATGGGATGGAGAGTGAGAGGAGGGTCTTAAAACCTGCACATGGGTTTTGTGAGGGGAGCATGGCCAAGAGGGAAACGGGGCAAAGTGAGGATCAGGACTGCATCATCGGGGAGTGGGAGGCCAAGGACGGTTGGCAAGGGTGCTTCTTAAAGCCTGATGGAGGTGAAACAGAAGCAGTGGAGGCCTGGGATAAAAGAGGGGGAGGAAGTGTGAGCTTGATAAAGCCCTGAGGGCAATGGCTGGATTAGAGACAACAACAGAAGAAGGAAGGAGAGGCAGGGAGAAGAAAAGGGAGTCTAAAGGGAATTGGTGGCCCGAGTCAGTGTAAACGCTGGATAGGAGACAGCAGATGGTTTTGGAAAGGATGTGGCAGGGAAGGGGAGGAAAGAGTGTGAGCATGATAGCAGGTCCAAGGAGGGAGCACCCCGACAGAGAAGGGATGACCCCGTGCAACTTAATGACGGGCACTGGGGAACTCTGAGATCATGGTTCCTAGAGAAGAGGAGGGCACTTTCCCTGGACAGGGAGGGAAAAGGAAGAAATGGGTTGCATGAGGAAGGGTCTCAGGAAGGAATGTCCAAGTGGAGCCTTGATGTGGCATGACGGGAGAGTCACCTGCCAGAGACAGGTGATGAGAGGCACCCCGGGGAGGGTGGAGACTGGAGCGCAGTGGAAGGGAGACAGGCTGGACAACAACAGGGGGAGCAATGAGAAGGAGGAGGTGGCAGGTAGGAATCCAGGCAGATGTCAGAGGTGCCAACCAGAAGGAACTTCAGAGATTCGGGACCACCCAGGGGGAGCAGACGCATGAGGAAGGAAGAGTGGGAAAGGGGTGGCTAGCAGCGGGCGGGAGCAGTGGCTGCTGCTACAACCTGGAATATTGTGGCAAGGGTAGAACTTTTTGGCCAGGCTCTTTAATATGGATCCAGGGTGGGGTGTGGTCTGGGACAGGGTTCAGGATTGGGGTACAAATTGAGTTTGACTGGATTGGATGTGAGGGCAGGGTTGGGATCAGTGGGGATGGTGGGGAAGGGAGAAGGAGCTCCAGGCACTGAGAAAATCATCTACTTTGAGCTTATGGAATGACTGCAAGTCCAGTGCTGGGGGTGATGACTACGCTGAGATGAGGGAGGGTGAGACCACTGAATCCACCCAGAGAGGACGAGGGAGAGGGGCTGCAGGGAAGGCAGAAGGGAAACACCTGGCTGTCAGGAGACACAGCTGGACAGTATGACCATAAGGTGTCACAGAGCTGAATGAGGAGGGGTAAACTTTTGAAAGGGACAGTGACAAGCACCTAGAAAGAGAGTTAGACCAAAGATATTGTCACCTGCCTGAGTCATGATGTGTGCGGGATAGGAGGGGTGTGGGCATGAGAAGAGATGGGACACAAAAGTGCAGGAGAGGCTCTGGGGGAGAGAAGAGCAATCGGAGGGAGGAGGAGAGAAGGAGGGCGGACAGCGGTGCCCAGGGCTCTGTGCGGGTCCAGACTCAGTGTGATGGTGTCGGGAGTGGGGCTGCCAGGTGTGGGGGCAAGGAGGTGAGAAGAAGGTGAAAGGAAAAAGGGGAATCAGGCAGGGGTTTCCCGAGAGCTGGGTCAGGAGAGTGTGCAACGAGGGGTCTGGATGGAAACGTGAGAGTTAAAGGAGCGACACCGTGGGGACCTGGGAGGAGAGCGCAGCCTGGCTCATGAGCGGGGGTCGGGGGCGGGGCGTGCAGGGTCGGTGCAGTGGGTCTGAAGCAGAGATGATGGAGCTGGGCTGAGCGGAAGGTGGGGGGGGGTCGTCAAGAAGGGAGCACGCAGCACAGGAAAGTACTGAGTCCAGCTGGAAGACTCACAGACGGTAGCTGCAAGAATGTCACACGGATCAGGTAGCACAGTTCCTTTGCTATGTGTGCAGTAGCGGGAGAGCAGGAGAGACCCTGAAAGCGGGCCGAGGATGTAGGTGACCAGGTGAGCGGCGGCCTCGAACAACTGGGAGAGTGTGGTGGAGGAGAGGTGGTCCAACGGGCCAGGAGAGGGCGGAGGGGCAGGCGATGGCGCCGGGCAAGGAAAGGCCTGTGGAGGGCATCAGGGAACACACAGGAGAGAGTGGATGTGGAGAATCCAGGGTCCCTGCCCCCGAGTGGGCAGGAAAGGGGAGAGGAAGCCCAGTGGATGTGGAGAATCCAGGGTCCCTGCCCCCGAGTGGGCAGGAGGAGGAGCACAGCGCAGGTGAGGCACGCGAGGAACTCGGGAGAGGCGGGGTGAGGCCAGAGGAGAACGAGGTCGAGGTCGTAGAGGTAGTGGCCATCGAAAATGTTGGAGACAGGGCACGGCGAGAGGAAAGGTCATAGAGAAGGCCGGAGAAGCAGTGACCTTCTCCCGTCTGGCGGACTCGGCAAGGTTAGGGCGCTTAGGGGGAAATCTGGATGGCAGATGGACTCAGTACAGGACACTGCGGACAGGGAAGCTGGCCATCCCAGGAGCATGAGGGCTGGTCAAGGAAAAGAGCGCTGCATCCTTCTCATGACTGACAGGTGGTAGGGGCATTGCTCAGGGGGCAGAAGGGACGAGACCGGGGACGGGAATCACAGAAGAAGGGAGAGAACCTTAGGAATGTCTGAGGGGCCCAGGGTCAGCGAAGGGGGCACCGTGGAAGGGGAAAGGCAGCCTGAAGAGCTCTCAATGTGGGACTTCGGCAGATGTCAGGGGGAGGGGGTACGTGCGGTACTGAGACGGGCCAGGAGCTGCAGTGCAGAGGTGAGACCTCATAGCCGGAGCATCGGAAGACCTGGGAAAGGAAACCCAATGGCTGCGCTAAAACTGAGGAACCTGGGTGTCACTGCACATTAAGCCGGACCCTACAGAGAAACCACTGGCAGGTAACCTCAGGGATCTGGGCTGGGCTCCTGTGGCTGCAGTGCAGAGTGCAGGCAGCAAACGTGCGTAAAATGGCAGTGGAGTCGGGGAGGAGCAGGCTGAGCTGACATTGCCCAACCATCACTGACTGAGCTTTTGCTCTTCCAGGGGTGTTGGGAAGGGTGCAGGTCCAGCATGTGGTGGGGGCGGCACACAGGGAAGGAGGGAGGAGGGGGACCTCCGAAACCAGTGGGGTGTCAGGGGTCTGGCCTGAGAAGGTAATGGGGGCAGCACAGAGGGAGCGAGCAGAGGGCAGGACGGTGAGGGCTTGAGCAGCAGGGGCTCTTGTTTGGGAGGCTGGATCCAGGGAACAGCAGAGGGGGCAAGGCAGAATGGGACGGAGCGTGAGAGTGGGGTCTTAAAATCTGTACATGAGGGGATGGTGGCCTAGAGAGAAGGAGGGCAAAGGGGGGGTCTGGATGTCATCGGGGAGTGGGAGCGCAAGGCTGATGGGCAGGGGTGCGTCCCGGGCCCAAAGGAGGAGAGATGGAAGCAGTGGAGGCCAGGAAAGGAAGAAGAGGAGGAAGCACTCGCTTGGTGTAAAGAGTTGTGCGCAGTGGCTTGATTACAAGGGAAGAGAGAAGAGGAGGAGGATGAGATGAGGTGAGGATGAGAATAAGGAAGCCTGAGGATAAAGGAGAGGTAGTGGCCTGAGCCAGTGGAAGAACCTGACAGGAGACAGCAGGTGGTTCTGGGAAGGACGTGGCAGGGCAGGGGAGGAAAGAGTGTGAGTGTGCGATCAGGTCCAAGGAGGGAGCACCCCGACAGAGAAGGGATGACCCCGTTCTACTCAATCACGGGCATTGGGGAGCTTTGAGATCATGGTTCCTAGAGAAGAGGAGGGCGCTTTCCCTGGGCCAGGTTGGTAAAGGGAAGAAATGGGTCGCATGAGGAAGGGTCTCAGGAAGGAATGTCCAAGTGGAGCCTTGATGTGGCATGACGGGAGGGTCACCTGCCAGAGACAGGTGATGGGAGGCACCCAGGGGAGGGTGGAGAGTGGAGCGCAGTGGAAGGGAGACAGGCTGGACACCAACAGGGGAAGGAATGAGAAGAGGGAGGTGGCAGGTAGGAATCCAGGCAGATGTCAGAGGTGCCAACCAGAAGGAACTTCAGAGATTCGGGACCAGCCAGGGGGAGCAGAGGCATGAGGAAGGAGGAGTGGAAAGGGGTGGCTAGTAGTGGGTGGGAGCAGTGGCTGCTCCTAAGAGCATCGAATGTTGTGGGGAGGGTAGAACTTTTTGGCCAGGCTCTTTAATATGGATCCGCTGGGAATGGACTGGGAATGGGGTAAAGGGGAGAGGAATGGGTTAGGGTGGGCTTTGGCTGGGTTGGCTGGGAGGGCAGGGTTGGGATTAATGGGTGTGGGTGTGAGGTGGTGGGTTGGGGCATGAGCCAATCTCCAGGCACTAAGAAAAGCATCTTTAGCTGCGCTTCTGGACTGAGTACAGGTCCGGTGTTGGGGTGATGACTGCAGGCTGAGGAGAGGATTGGGAAGACCAGTGAATTCACCCAGAGAGGACAGAGGAGAGTAGCTGCAGGAGAGGAGGATGGGAAAGGTCTGCTTGGCGGGAATCACAGAGGAACGTGAGGACGACAGGGGCAGGGCTCTGCAGGGGGACGGTGTTACGGGTCTGACATGAGGAGGGTAAAGCAGAAAAAGGGACAATGGCAAGTGCCAAGATGCACCAGATTTGGACCAAAGATACTGTACCAATGCCTGAGAATCTTAAAGGATGGGGGAGGCAGAAGGAGTATGTGAAAAGAATGGTGTTCTAATGCAGACTGGGGTTTGGGGCATGTTGAGTGCCAGAGAGTAGATATGAAAGGCCATGTGGTGGTTCAAGAGGACAGTGCCGGGCAGTGTAAGAGTGGGCTCCGTGCTGGTATCTTTGAGGAACAAATGTCAGTGGCAACTGCTGGAAGCCAGGGGCGGGCAAGGGGAGAGGGCAGCCCAGGGGGCCAGGCTGGTTGTGCACAGCAGTGATTCTTCCCGAGGGGGGGGGTGAATTTCACCCGAGGGAGGGCTGTGGGCATGGACCCCAAGGGAGGCCTAGCAACACATCTGAGGGTGAGCAGTGCTCTGCTCAAAACAAAAACAAAACCAAAAAAATCCAAACAGAAAACACAAAAACATTCCTGAAAGATGATGTTGATAGGCCAGCCTTGGGGGTCATGCATCCTCGGGTGAGAATCACTGGGGGGGGGGGGGCAAGGTGGAGAGCTGGGCAGTGGGGGGGGGTGGGCGGGCACGAGCAGGTGAGCCGCTGAGTGGGGGCAGATGCAGGCATCAGAGTCAAGACTGGGAGACGTGGAGGAAAAGGACTCAGGACCAGGCAGACAGCGAGCAAATGGATGTAGCCAACAGGGCCTCTGGAATGATGGGGGGTGGGCTTGTATTAGCATCAATGGACCGGGAGTGAAGTGCCAACTTTTTGGTCCCAGAGCTGAGGATGCTTGTGATATAAGGCTGAGAGATGGGAGTGGCAACTGAAAGGAAGCTAGGTGTGCATACGTGAGCGCAGGGCACCGCAGGGGATGTACGTAGCAAAGGAAGGGGTGGAAGAGACGGGACAACACTGAAGGAGAGCATCTGGGAGAGAGATGACAGCCCGGGAGGGAAGAGAAGGAGGTCAGAAGCAGTGTCCAGGGCTCTGTGGAGGGGATGTGGGGGTTGGCGGGTGTGGAGGCAAGAGGGGGAGGGCAAAAGGCAAAAGTGCTGTGATGAAAGGATAAAGGCAGGAGAATCAGGGGAAGGGTTCCCCAAGAGCTGTGCTCGAAGAGCGTGAATCAAAGGGGTCTGAATGGAAACATGAAAGGTTATGTGGCGGGGCCTGGAGGAAGCATAGCCTGGGTTCACAGGACATGAGCACGGGCTGGGGAGCGGAGGCTGGATTCAGTCTAGTGTGTCCGAAGCAAAGATGACCGACCTGGGCTGAGCAGCGGATGGGAGAACGAGCAGGGAGGAGACGGCAGAGAAGACGGCTGAATCCGGCCGGAAGACTCACAGCCCGTAGCTGAAAGTGCCGCACGTGAGAGAGAGGGCAAAGCAGGAGCCAGGGTGCAGATCAGGGGCGCCGTCTCCCCCTGGGGGAGTGTGGCAGAGGAGAGGCGGTCCGGGGGGGGGGGGGATGGGCAGGTGATGGTCCCTTGCAGCTAAAGAATGAGAGGCTTGTTGAGAGGATCAGAGTGTGTACTGCATCAAGAGAGGGATTACAGAGAGCCTGAAGGAGAAGTGGATGTGGAGAACACAGACATTCTGCCTCCAAAAGTGAGCCACAGTTGTGGCAAACCCCATGCAGGAGGCAGGGCACAATGTGGGTAAGGCCAGCAGGGAACCTGGGATGGTGGGATGAGATGATGGAAAGTCAGAGAAAAGCCCAGAGAAGCAATGACCATCTCCAAAATGGTGGACCAAAAAAGGAAGGGTGCTTAGGGGTGACTTGGGACAGCTGTGGATTTAGGACAGGACACTGGGATGGAGAGAATGGCAACGGAGGAAGCATGAGTGCAGGGCAGGAAGGGAAGATGTAAGGAAGGACCGCTGACTCTGTCGCGTGACTGGCAGAGGCGGCAGGGAAGCAGTGGAAGATGGAGCAGAGGGGCTGCCAAACACACGAGTGTAAGAAAAAGGCAGGATGGGCCTAGTAAGGTTCAGTCCACACCCAGAGTAGGAAAAGGGAGTTAGTGGGGTCTGGAGCAGCCGTGAGATGGTGGTCCCCAGGAGCGAGTCATGCGGGAAGAGAAAGGGACGGAAGAGGGGAGAAAAGCTCACGCAGGTCCTCGGGCTCAGGCACAGTCAAGGAGGCGCCGCGGCAAAGGGGAAGGCCACACGCAGCGCTCCCAGACTGGGGCTGTCGGCCGACCTTGAGGGGCCAGAGGACAGGCTTATGCGGTACTGAGGCTAGGCAGCAGAGCAGAGACCCCACGCCTCGGTGTTTGAATACCTGGGGCCCTCAGGAGCACGTAGGGAAAGGGGACCCAGTGACGGGGTGAAACTGAGGGAACAGGGCCGCGTGTCACATTGAGACGGATCCTGCACAGAAACCGCTGGCAGGTAATCTCGGACCTGGGTATGGACGCATGTGGGTGGAGTCCAGCGGGTGGGTAGCAGATATGCTTAGAAATGCAGGAGTGAGCAGGAATCAAGGCAGAGGTGACAGTTTGCAACGATCACTGAATTCACGCATCTGTTATTCCAGGGGGGTTGCAAAGAGTGGAGGTCTAACGTGTGGTGGAGACTCCACACAGGAAAGCTGGGAAAGAGGGGGACCAACAAAATCTGTGGGGTGTCAGAGGTCTAGTCCGAGAAGGTAACGTGGGCAGCAAAGTGGCCGAGGGAGAGAGCACGCAGTGGGAGGGCGGGGCCGTGGGAGAAGGGGGTCTGTGGGTCGGGAGGCTGGATCTGATGGACTACAGAGGGGGCAGGCAGAATGGGATGGAGAGTGAGAGGAGGGTCTTAAAACCTGCACATGGGTTTTGTGAGGGGAGCATGGCCAAGAGGGAAACGGGGCAAAGTGAGGATCAGGACTGCATCATCGGGGAGTGGGAGGCCAAGGACGGTTGGCAAGGGTGCTTCTTAAAGCCTGATGGAGGTGAAACAGAAGCAGTGGAGGCCTGGGATAAAAGAGGGGGAGGAAGTGTGAGCTTGATAAAGCCCTGAGGGCAATGGCTGGATTAGAGACAACAACAGAAGAAGGAAGGAGAGGCAGGGAGAAGAAAAGGGAGTCTAAAGGGAATTGGTGGCCCGAGTCAGTGTAAACGCTGGATAGGAGACAGCAGATGGTTTTGGAAAGGATGTGGCAGGGAAGGGGAGGAAAGAGTGTGAGCGTGATAGCAGGTCCAAGGAGGGAGCACCCCGACAGAGAAGGGATGACCCCGTGCAACTTAATGACGGGCACTGGGGAACTCTGAGATCATGGTTCCTAGAGAAGAGGAGGGCACTTTCCCTGGACAGGGAGGGAAAAGGAAGAAATGGGTTGCATGAGGAAGGGTCTCAGGAAGGAATGTCCAAGTGGAGCCTTGATGTGGCATGACGGGAGAGTCACCTGCCAGAGACAGGTGATGAGAGGCACCCCGGGGAGGGTGGAGACTGGAGCGCAGTGGAAGGGAGACAGGCTGGACAACAACAGGGGGAGCAATGAGAAGGAGGAGGTGGCAGGTAGGAATCCAGGCAGATCTCAGAGGTGCCAACCAGAAGGAACTTCAGAGATTCGGGACCAGCCAGGGGGAGCAGACGCATGAGGAAGGAAGAGTGGGAAAGGGGTGGCTAGCAGCGGGCGGGAGCAGTGGCTGCTGCTACAACCTGGAATATTGTGGCAAGGGTAGAACTTTTTGGCCAGGCTCTTTAATATGGATCCAGGGTGGGGTGTGGTCTGGGACAGGGTTCAGGATTGGGGTACAAATTGAGTTTGACAGGATTGGATGTGAGGGCAGGGTTGGGATCAGTGGGGATGGTGGGGAAGGGAGAAGGAGCTCCAGGCACTGAGAAAATCATCTACTTTGAGCTTATGGAATGACTGCAAGTCCAGTGCTGGGGGTGATGACTACGCTGAGATGAGGGAGGGTGAGACCACTGAATCCACCCAGAGAGGACGAGGGAGAGGGGCTGCAGGGAAGGCAGAAGGGAAACACCTGGCTGTCAGGAGACACAGCTGGACAGTACGACCATAAGGTGTCACAGAGCTGAATGAGGAGGGGTAAACTTTTGAAAGGGACAGTGACAAGCACCTAGAAAGAGAGTTAGACCAAAGATATTGTCACCTGCCTGAGTCATGATGTGTGCGGGATAGGAGGGGTGTGGGCATGAGAAGAGATGGGACACAAAAGTGCAGGAGAGGCTCTGGGGGAGAGAAGAGCAATCGGAGGGAGGAGGAGAGAAGGAGGGCGGACAGCGGTGCCCAGGGCTCTGTGCGGGTCCAGACTCAGTGTGATGGTGTCGGGAGTGGGGCTGCCAGGTGTGGGGGCAAGGAGGTGAGAAGAAGGTGAAAGGAAAAAGGGGAATCAGGCAGGGGTTTCCCGAGAGCTGGGTCAGGAGAGTGTGCAACGAGGGGTCTGGATGGAAACGTGAGAGTTAAAGGAGCGACACCGTGGGGACCTGGGAGGAGAGCGCAGCCTGGCTCATGAGCGGGGGTCGGGGGCGGGGCGTGCAGGGTCGGTGCAGTGGGTCTGAAGCAGAGATGATGGAGCTGGGCTGAGCGGAAGGTGGGGGGGGGGTCGTCAAGAAGGGAGCACGCAGCACAGGAAAGTACTGAGTCCAGCTGGAAGACTCACAGACGGTAGCTGCAAGAATGTCACACGGATCAGGTAGCACAGTTCCTTTGCTATGTGTGCAGTAGCGGGAGAGCAGGAGAGACCCTGAAAGCGGGCCGAGGATGTAGGTGACCAGGTGAGCGGCGGCCTCGAACAACTGGGAGAGTGTGGTGGAGGAGAGGTGGTCCAACGGGCCAGGAGAGGGCGGAGGGGCAGGCGATGGCGCCGGGCAAGGAAAGGCCTGTGGAGGGCATCAGGGAACACACAGGAGAGAGTGGATGTGGAGAATCCAGGGTCCCTGCCCCCGAGTGGGCAGGAAAGGGGAGAGGAAGCCCAGTGGATGTGGAGAATCCAGGGTCCCTGCCCCCGAGTGGGCAGGAGGAGGAGCACAGCGCAGGTGAGGCACGCGAGGAACTCGGGAGAGGCGGGGTGAGGCCAGAGGAGAACGAGGTCGAGGTCGTAGAGGTAGTGGCCATCGAAAATGTTGGAGACAGGGCACGGCGAGAGGAAAGGTCATAGAGAAGGCCGGAGAAGCAGTGACCTTCTCCCGTCTGGCGGACTCGGCAAGGTTAGGGCGCTTAGGGGGAAATCTGGATGGCAGATGGACTCAGTACAGGACACTGCGGACAGGGAAGCTGGCCATCCCAGGAGCATGAGGGCTGGTCAAGGAAAAGAGCGCTGCATCCTTCTCATGACTGACAGGTGGTAGGGGCATTGCTCAGGGGGCAGAAGGGACGAGACCGGGGACGGGAATCACAGAAGAAGGGAGAGAACCTTAGGAATGTCTGAGGGGCCCAGGGTCAGCGAAGGGGGCACCGTGGAAGGGGAAAGGCAGCCTGAAGAGCTCTCAATGTGGGACTTCGGCAGATGTCAGGGGGAGGGGGTACGTGCGGTACTGAGACGGGCCAGGAGCTGCAGTGCAGAGGTGAGACCTCATAGCCGGAGCATCGGAAGACCTGGGAAAGGAAACCCAATGGCTGCGCTAAAACTGAGGAACCTGGGTGTCACTGCACATTAAGCCGGACCCTACAGAGAAACCACTGGCAGGTAACCTCAGGGATCTGGGCTGGGCTCCTGTGGCTGCAGTGCAGAGTGCAGGCAGCAAACGTGCGTAAAATGGCAGTGGAGTCGGGGAGGAGCAGGCTGAGCTGACATTGCCCAACCATCACTGACTGAGCTTTTGCTCTTCCAGGGGTGTTGGGAAGGGTGCAGGTCCAGCATGTGGTGGGGGCGGCACACAGGGAAGGAGGGAGGAGGGGGACCTCCGAAACCAGTGGGGTGTCAGGGGTCTGGCCTGAGAAGGTAATGGGGGCAGCACAGAGGGAGCGAGCAGAGGGCAGGACGGTGAGGGCTTGAGCAGCAGGGGCTCTTGTTTGGGAGGCTGGATCCAGGGAACAGCAGAGGGGGCAAGGCAGAATGGGACGGAGCGTGAGAGTGGGGTCTTAAAATCTGTACATGAGGGGATGGTGGCCTAGAGAGAAGGAGGGCAAAGGGGGGGTCTGGATGTCATCGGGGAGTGGGAGCGCAAGGCTGATGGGCAGGGGTGCGTCCCGGGCCCAAAGGAGGAGAGATGGAAGCAGTGGAGGCCAGGAAAGGAAGAAGAGGAGGAAGCACTCGCTTGGTGTAAAGAGTTGTGCGCAGTGGCTTGATTACAAGGGAAGAGAGAAGAGGAGGAGGATGAGATGAGGTGAGGATGAGAATAAGGAAGCCTGAGGATAAAGGAGAGGTAGTGGCCTGAGCCAGTGGAAGAACCTGACAGGAGACAGCAGATGGTTCTGGAAAGGACGTGGCAGGGCAGGGGAGGAAAGAGTGTGAGTGTGCGATCAGGTCCAAGGAGGGAGCACCCCGACAGAGAAGGGATGACCCCGTTCTACTCAATCACGGGCATTGGGGAGCTTTGAGATCATGGTTCCTAGAGAAGAGGAGGGCGCTTTCCCTGGGCCAGGTTGGTAAAGGGAAGAAATGGGTCGCATGAGGAAGGGTCTCAGGAAGGAATGTCCAAGTGGAGCCTTGATGTGGCATGACGGGAGGGTCACCTGCCAGAGACAGGTGATGGGAGGCACCCAGGGGAGGGTGGAGAGTGGAGCGCAGTGGAAGGGAGACAGGCTGGACACCAACAGGGGAAGGAATGAGAAGAGGGAGGTGGCAGGTAGGAATCCAGGCAGATGTCAGAGGTGCCAACCAGAAGGAACTTCAGAGATTCGGGACCAGCCAGGGGGAGCAGAGGCATGAGGAAGGAGGAGTGGAAAGGGGTGGCTAGTAGTGGGTGGGAGCAGTGGCTGCTCCTAAGAGCATCGAATGTTGTGGGGAGGGTAGAACTTTTTGGCCAGGCTCTTTAATATGGATCCGCTGGGAATGGACTGGGAATGGGGTAAAGGGGAGAGGAATGGGTTAGGGTGGGCTTTGGCTGGGTTGGCTGGGAGGGCAGGGTTGGGATTAATGGGTGTGGGTGTGAGGTGGTGGGTTGGGGCATGAGCCAATCTCCAGGCACTAAGAAAAGCATCTTTAGCTGCGCTTCTGGACTGAGTACAGGTCCGGTGTTGGGGTGATGACTGCAGGTTGAGGAGAGGATTGGGAAGACCAGTGAATTCACCCAGAGAGGACAGAGGAGAGTAGCTGCAGGAGAGGAGGATGGGAAAGGTCTGCTTGGCGGGAATCACAGAGGAACGTGAGGACGACAGGGGCAGGGCTCTGCAGGGGGACGGTGTTACGGGTCTGACATGAGGAGGGTAAAGCAGAAAAAGGGACAATGGCAAGTGCCAAGATGCACCAGATTTGGACCAAAGATACTGTACCAATGCCTGAGAATCTTAAAGGATGGGGGAGGCAGAAGGAGTATGTGAAAAGAATGGTGTTCTAATGCAGACTGGGGTTTGGGGCATGTTGAGTGCCAGAGAGTAGATATGAAAGGCCATGTGGTGGTTCAAGAGGACAGTGCCGGGCAGTGTAAGAGTGGGCTCCGTGCTGGTATCTTTGAGGAACAAATGTCAGTGGCAACTGCTGGAAGCCAGGGGCGGGCAAGGGGAGAGGGCAGCCCAGGGGGCCAGGCTGGTTGTGCACAGCAGTGATTCTTCCCGAGGGGGGGGGTGAATTTCACCCGAGGGAGGGCTGTGGGCATGGACCCCAAGGGAGGCCTAGCAACACATCTGAGGGTGAGCAGTGCTCTGCTCAAAACAAAAACAAAACCAAAAAAATCCAAACAGAAAACACAAAAACATTCCTGAAAGATGATGTTGATAGGCCAGCCTTGGGGGTCATGCATCCTCGGGTGAGAATCACTGGGGGGGGGGGGGCAAGGTGGAGAGCTGGGCAGTGGGGGGGGGTGGGCGGGCACGAGCAGGTGAGCCGCTGAGTGGGGGCAGATGCAGGCATCAGAGTCAAGACTGGGAGACGTGGAGGAAAAGGACTCAGGACCAGGCAGACAGCGAGCAAATGGATGTAGCCAACAGGGCCTCTGGAATGATGGGGGGTGGGCTTGTATTAGCATCAATGGACCGGGAGTGAAGTGCCAACTTTTTGGTCCCAGAGCTGAGGATGCTTGTGATATAAGGCTGAGAGATGGGAGTGGCAACTGAAAGGAAGCTAGGTGTGCATACGTGAGCGCAGGGCACCGCAGGGGATGTACGTAGCAAAGGAAGGGGTGGAAGAGACGGGACAACACTGAAGGAGAGCATCTGGGAGAGAGATGACAGCCCGGGAGGGAAGAGAAGGAGGTCAGAAGCAGTGTCCAGGGCTCTGTGGAGGGGATGTGGGGGTTGGCGGGTGTGGAGGCAAGAGGGGGAGGGCAAAAGGCAAAAGTGCTGTGATGAAAGGATAAAGGCAGGAGAATCAGGGGAAGGGTTCCCCAAGAGCTGTGCTCGAAGAGCGTGAATCAAAGGGGTCTGAATGGAAACATGAAAGGTTATGTGGCGGGGCCTGGAGGAAGCATAGCCTGGGTTCACAGGACATGAGCACGGGCTGGGGAGCGGAGGCTGGATTCAGTCTAGTGTGTCCGAAGCAAAGATGACCGACCTGGGCTGAGCAGCGGATGGGAGAACGAGCAGGGAGGAGACGGCAGAGAAGACGGCTGAATCCGGCCGGAAGACTCACAGCCCGTAGCTGAAAGTGCCGCACGTGAGAGAGAGGGCAAAGCAGGAGCCAGGGTGCAGATCAGGGGCGCCGTCTCCCCCTGGGGGAGTGTGGCAGAGGAGAGGCGGTGGGGGGGGGATGGGCAGGTGATGGTCCCTTGCAGCTAAAGAATGAGAGGCTTGTTGAGAGGATCAGAGTGTGTACTGCATCAAGAGAGGGATTACAGAGAGCCTGAAGGAGAAGTGGATGTGGAGAACACAGACATTCTGCCTCCAAAAGTGAGCCACAGTTGTGGCAAACCCCATGCAGGAGGCAGGGCACAATGTGGGTAAGGCCAGCAGGGAACCTGGGATGGTGGGATGAGATGATGGAAAGTCAGAGAAAAGCCCAGAGAAGCAATGACCATCTCCAAAATGGTGGACCAAAAAAGGAAGGGTGCTTAGGGGTGACTTGGGACAGCTGTGGATTTAGGACAGGACACTGGGATGGAGAGAATGGCAACGGAGGAAGCATGAGTGCAGGGCAGGAAGGGAAGATGTAAGGAAGGACCGCTGACTCTGTCGCGTGACTGGCAGAGGCGGCAGGGAAGCAGTGGAAGATGGAGCAGAGGGGCTGCCAAACACACGAGTGTAAGAAAAAGGCAGGATGGGCCTAGTAAGGTTCAGTCCACACCCAGAGTAGGAAAAGGGAGTTAGTGGGGTCTGGAGCAGCCGTGAGATGGTGGTCCCCAGGAGCGAGTCATGCGGGAAGAGAAAGGGACGGAAGAGGGGAGAAAAGCTCACGCAGGTCCTCGGGCTCAGGCACAGTCAAGGAGGCGCCGCGGCAAAGGGGAAGGCCACACGCAGCGCTCCCAGACTGGGGCTGTCGGCCGACCTTGAGGGGCCAGAGGACAGGCTTATGCGGTACTGAGGCTAGGCAGCAGAGCAGAGACCCCACGCCTCGGTGTTTGAATACCTGGGGCCCTCAGGAGCACGTAGGGAAAGGGGACCCAGTGACGGGGTGAAACTGAGGGAACAGGGCCGCGTGTCACATTGAGACGGATCCTGCACAGAAACCGCTGGCAGGTAATCTCGGACCTGGGTATGGACGCATGTGGGTGGAGTCCAGCGGGTGGGTAGCAGATATGCTTAGAAATGCAGGAGTGAGCAGGAATAAAGGCAGAGGTGACAGTTTGCAACGATCACTGAATTCACGCATCTGTTATTCCAGGGGGGTTGCAAAGAGTGGAGGTCTAACGTGTGGTGGAGACTCCACACAGGAAAGCTGGGAAAGAGGGGGACCAACAAAATCTGTGGGGTGTCAGAGGTCTAGTCCGAGAAGGTAACGTGGGCAGCAAAGTGGCCGAGGGAGAGAGCACGCAGTGGGAGGGCGGGGCCGTGGGAGAAGGGGGTCTGTGGGTCGGGAGGCTGGATCTGATGGACTACAGAGGGGGCAGGCAGAATGGGATGGAGAGTGAGAGGAGGGTCTTAAAACCTGCACATGGGTTTTGTGAGGGGAGCATGGCCAAGAGGGAAACGGGGCAAAGTGAGGATCAGGACTGCATCATCGGGGAGTGGGAGGCCAAGGACGGTTGGCAAGGGTGCTTCTTAAAGCCTGATGGAGGTGAAACAGAAGCAGTGGAGGCCTGGGATAAAAGAGGGGGAGGAAGTGTGAGCTTGATAAAGCCCTGAGGGCAATGGCTGGATTAGAGACAACAACAGAAGAAGGAAGGAGAGGCAGGGAGAAGAAAAGGGAGTCTAAAGGGAATTGGTGGCCCGAGTCAGTGTAAACGCTGGATAGGAGACAGCAGATGGTTTTGGAAAGGATGTGGCAGGGAAGGGGAGGAAAGAGTGTGAGCGTGATAGCAGGTCCAAGGAGGGAGCACCCCGACAGAGAAGGGATGACCCCGTGCAACTTAATGACGGGCACTGGGGAACTCTGAGATCATGGTTCCTAGAGAAGAGGAGGGCACTTTCCCTGGACAGGGAGGGAAAAGGAAGAAATGGGTTGCATGAGGAAGGGTCTCAGGAAGGAATGTCCAAGTGGAGCCTTGATGTGGCATGACGGGAGAGTCACCTGCCAGAGACAGGTGATGAGAGGCACCCCGGGGAGGGTGGAGACTGGAGCGCAGTGGAAGGGAGACAGGCTGGACAACAACAGGGGGAGCAATGAGAAGGAGGAGGTGGCAGGTAGGAATCCAGGCAGATGTCAGAGGTGCCAACCAGAAGGAACTTCAGAGATTCGGGACCAGCCAGGGGGAGCAGACGCATGAGGAAGGAAGAGTGGGAAAGGGGTGGCTAGCAGCGGGCGGGAGCAGTGGCTGCTGCTACAACCTGGAATATTGTGGCAAGGGTAGAAGTCTTTGTTCAGGCTCTTTAATATGGATCCGCTGGGGATGAGGGGGAGTTGGGGACGGTAGGTGGGGGGGGTTGTGACTGGGGTTGGTGTGCAGTTCAGGTATGACAGCGTGGTATGGGGGGACAGGGTTCGGATTGATGGTTGTGGAAGTGGGGGGTGGGGGGGAGATCCAGATACAGACACTGAGAAAACCATCTTCTTTAGCTGTGCTTATGGACTGATTACAGGTCCAGTGTTGGGATGATGACTGCAGGTTGAGGAGACGATTGGGAAGACCAGTGAATCCACCCGGAGAGGACAGAGGAGTAAGGAAAGGAGGAGGGGGAAGCTCTGCTTGGTGGGAAACAGGAACGTGTGGACAACAGGGGCAGGGCTTTACAGGGGGCCGGTGTCATGGGTCTGAAATGAGGAGGGGTAACCTAGGGTAAGGGCCGATGGCAAGCTCCAAGAAATATCACAGATTTAACACCAAAGATACTGTCACAATGCCTGAAAAACATAAAGGATGGAGTTAGGAGGGATGTGTCGGGGGAGTATGAAACAAAAATGCTCAGAATACAGACTGGGGTTTGGGGCATGTCAGTGAGTAATCAATGAGTAAATATGAAAATGGCTTAGTGGTCCCAAGAGGTCGGTGCTAGGATGTGTGAGGAACAAGGGTCAACGGCAACTGATGGGAGGCCAAAAGTGGGCGAGGGGAGAAGGCAGCCGAGGAGGCCGGCTGCCTCCACAGCAGTGGTTCTACCCAGGATTGTGAGAGGATCTCAATGGAGGGGAGGCTGTGGGTGTGAACCCCAAGGGGGGCCTGTCAAAATGTCAAGGATGAGCAGTGCTCTGCTCAAAGCAACAAGAAAAGCCAAACCCCTTTTCTTTTGTGTTTTCTTTTGAAAACACAAAACATTCCAAAAGATGATGCTTATAGGCTGCCTTGATTATCACGCATCCTCAGGTGAGAATGACTCGGTGTGGGGCAGGGTGGAGAGCTAGGCAGAGAGGGGAGCATGAGCAGACGAGCCCCTGAGGCAGGGTAGATGCAAGCATCACATGGCAGGACTGTCAGACATGGAGGAAAAGGACCCAGGACCAGGCAGACAGCAAGTGAATGGATGTAGCCAGCAAAGCACATGGGAAGATGGGTGTATGTTGGGATTCACCATCAGTGGGTATGGAGTGGAGCACCAACATGGTGTCCTGGAGCTGAGGATGCTTGAGGAGTAAGGCTGAGAGAGATGGGAGGGCGCCTGAAAGGAAGCTGGTGTGCATATGTGAGCAGAGAGCACTGGAGGGGATGTCCTCACAGACGGGAAGTGGGCAGCAGTGAAAGACAGCAACTGGGAGAGAGATGACTGCCAGGGAGGGCAAAGGCGAGAAGGAGGGGTGGTAGGCAGTGCCCAGGACTGAGCGGGATGCGTCTGAGAGCCACTGTGTGGGGTTGGCAGGCACAAAGCCAAGAAAAAGGGCAAAAAGCAAAAGTGCCGTTGTGAAAGGAAGAAGGTAGAATCAGAGGAAGAGGCTCCCAAGAGCTGAGTCAGAAGAGTGCAACAAAGGAGTCTGAATAGATATGTGAAAGGTTACATGGAGCAGCATTTTGGGGGCCCAGGAGGAAACCACGGCCCGTGTCCATGGGCAGTGAGCAGTGAGCAGTAAGCAGTGAGCGTGGGTTGGTGGGCGGAGCAGGACAGTATGTCTGAGGGAAAGAGGACTGAGCTGGGTTGAGCAGACGGTTGCGGGGGTCAAGACGGGAGCACAGAGCAGAGGAGGCTATGAATCCAGCTAGAAGCCTCACGGCAGGAGTGGAAAGAATGCTGCATGCTCAGGCCAGACAGCTCTCTCCTGTGCATGCAGGAGAGACCTTCCAACTGGGCCCAGGAGGTAGTAGGTCAGGTGAGCAGTCTCCTAAGGTGGGAGAATACGGTAGGGAGAGGTAGGCCAAAGGGCGAGAAGAGTAAGAAAGAGCAGGCTTTGGGGCCTTGTGGTTAGGACAGGAGCGGTGTGTTGAAATGATAACGGATACGTTGTTACCAAGAGTCGGATGGAGTTGAGTCCACAGGTGGTGGACATGGAGAATCCAGGAACTCTGCCCCCATGAACGGACCCTAAGCATGATGAGGTCCGTGCTGGTGGCAGAGCGAAACACAGGTGAGGTAGAGCGAGGTGTAGGAAAGGCCAGTAAGGAAAGCGGGAGTGGTAGGAGAGGGCCAGAGGAGAACGGGGTGGTGGAGGTAGCAGCCCCTTGGAAACGTTGGAGAGAGCCCTGTCAGTACAGGGCATGCGGAAATGTGAAAGGTCGGGGAGAAGCTCACAGGAGCATCAGCCTTCTCCAAAATGGTAGACCAGAAAGGTAGGGAGCTTTGGGGTGATCTGGGACTGCAGAAGGATTCAGTACAGCACACTGGGGAGGAAGAAGCTGGCAACGAGCAGAGCATTATGGCAGAAGGGAGCAGATATCAAGGAAAAGACCACTGAATCTGTCCCAGAACTGGCAGATGGAAGGGGAAGTAGGTCCGGAAGCTGAAGCTGAAGCAGAGGGTCTGTGGAAGATGATAGCGGGGAGAAAAGGTTGACAGTGGGCGAGTCAGTTCAGCACACCACCAGCTTGGAAGAGAGAGACACTGGAGTCTCTGGCAGCCATACAGTGTGGGCTGTGGGATGCAGGTTGGTTCAGGGGAGCTGATGAGAAGAGAAGGAGAGTGGTGGCAGTAAACGGGGGCCGGGGAGGAATCTCAAGAACACATGAGGGCACTCAGGGTCAGAATCAGGTGGAGGTGGGGGTGACATTTAGCAGTGGTCACTGATCTGTGTTTCTGCCACACTGGGAGTGGGAGTGTGGGAAGGCGGGGAGGTCTAGCATGTGCACAGACTCTGCAAAGAGAAGTAGGGGAGGAGGGGCCTTCAGTAGTAGTGGGGGGCGAGTCATAGGTCTAGTCCAAGAAGGTAATGTGGGCAGCAACGGGCCACAGAGGGAGGGAGCAAGGGGCAGGGTGATGGGGGTTGGGCGGTGGGGGTCTCCTGTTCAAGAGGCTGGGTCCAATGGACAACACAGGGAACAAGGCAGAATGGAAGGGAGAGTGCGGGAAGGGGCTTAGATAGCTGCACAGAGGTGTGGTGAGTGGAAGGTGGACAAGAGGGGAAGAAGGCAAGGGCAGGGGATCCCGGACTGTCTCAAGGAGGACTGTGATGTCAAGGACGATTGGCAGGGGTGCATCCCGGGGGCTGATTGAGAAGACATGGAAGCAGTGGAGGCCAGGAAAGGAAGAAGAGGAGGAAGCACTCGCTTGGTGTAAAGAGTTGTGCGCAGTGGCTTGATTACAAGGGAAGAGAGAAGAGGAGGAGGATGAGATGAGGTGAGGATGAGAATAAGGAAGCCTGAGGATAAAGGAGAGGTAGTGGCCTGAGCCAGTGGAAGAACCTGACAGGAGACAGCAGATGGTTCTGGAAAGGACGTGGCAGGGCAGGGGAGGAAAGAGTGTGAGTGTGCGATCAGGTCCAAGGAGGGAGCACCCCGACAGAGAAGGGATGACCCCGTTCTACTCAATCACGGGCATTGGGGAGCTTTGAGATCATGGTTCCTAGAGAAGAGGAGGGCGCTTTCCCTGGGCCAGGTTGGTAAAGGGAAGAAATGGGTCGCATGAGGAAGGGTCTCAGGAAGGAATGTCCAAGTGGAGCCTTGATGTGGCATGACGGGAGGGTCACCTGCCAGAGACAGGTGATGGGAGGCACCCAGGGGAGGGTGGAGAGTGGAGCACAGTGGAAGGGAGACAGGCTGGACACCAACAGGGGAAGGAATGAGAAGGAGGAGGTGGCAGGTAGGAATCCAGGCAGATGTCAGAGGTGCCAACCAGAAGGAACTTCAGAGATTCGGGACCAGCCAGGGGGAGCAGAGGCATGAGGAAGGAGGAGTGGAAAGGGGTGGCTAGTAGTGGGTGGGAGCAGTGGCTGCTCCTAAGAGCATCGAATGTTGTGGGGAGGGTAGAACTTTTTGGCCAGGCTCTTTAATACGGATCCGCTAGGGATGGGGTGGGAGGTGGGGAGGGCTTTTGGGCTGGGGTTGGGTTGGGGATGGGGTTGGGGTGTGGGTTGGTTATGGGGTTGGATGGGAGGGTGGGGTTGGGATCAATGGGTGTGGGAGGGGGCGGGGAATTGGGTGGGAGGAAGGGAAAGGGTGGGGGACAGGGTTAGGGTGGGGTATGGGTTGGGTTTGACCGGGTTGGATGGGAGGGCAGGGTTGGGATTAATGGGGGTGGGGATGGGGGTGGGAGGGTTGGGGGGGTCATGAGCCAATCTCCAGGCACTGAGAAAATCTTTAGCTGTGCTTCTGGACTCATTACAGGTCCAGTGTTGGGGTGATGACTGCAGGTTGAGGAGAGGAATGGGAAGACCAGTGAATCCACCCAGAGAGGACAGAGAGCAGCTGCAGGAGAAGAGGAAGGGAAAGGTCTGCTTAGCGGGAATCATAGAGGAACGTGAGGATGACGGGGCAGGGCTCTGCAAGAGGACAGTGTCACGGGTCTGCTACAAGGAGGGGTAAAGTAGAAAAAGGGACAATGGCAAGTGCCAAGAAGGACCAGATATGGACCAAAAATATTGTCACAATGCCTGAGAGTCATTAATGATGGGTGGAGGTGTAGGGGCAGTATGAAAAGAGCAATACTCTAATGCAGACTGGGGTTTAGGGCATGTCAGGTTTCAGCGACTCAGTGTGGAAGGGAGTGTGTGGTTCTAAGAGAATAGTACTGAACAGTGGCAGAGCGGGGGCCATGTGGGGTTTTTGAAGAACAAGTGTCAACAGCACCTGATGGGAGGCGAAAGGTGTGCAAGGGAACATGCAGCCCAGGTGGTCTCATCAGGCTTCCCTGAGAGAGAGTCCATAAAAACCATCTGAATGGTGAGCAGTGCTCTCTGCTCAATACAAAAAGAATATGCAAAAGAATCCCCAAAAGAAAGCACAAAAACATGGCCAGATAATGAGGCTGAAAAGCTGCCTCGCGGGGTCACACATCCTCAGGTGAGAATCACTGGGTGTGGGGCAGGGCGGAGAGCTGGGCAGAGGGGAGTGGGAGAGACGAGCCCCTGACGTGGGGTAGATGCAGGCATCAGAGTCAGGACTGTCAGACATGGAGGAAAGGACCCAGGACCAGGCAGAGAGCGAGTGAATGGAGGGAGCCAACAAAAGGACCCGGAATGGTGGGGGTGGCTAGGATTCACTGTCCATGGTAGGGAGTGGGGCGCCAAGGCGGAGGTCCCTGAGCTGAGGACACCTGAGGAGTGGGACTGAGAGAGATGGCAGTGGCGACCAAAAGGAAGTTGGGTTGTGCATATATGAGTAGCAAGCTCCGGGTGGGATGTCCATAGGGAAGAAAGGGCAGACAGGATGGGACACAACACTGAATGAGAGCATCTGGGAGAGATGACTGCTAGGGAGGGAGGCGGAGGAGAGGAGGGTGGACAACAGGACCAGGGCTCTGTGCAGGTCGAGACTAGCAGGGTGATGTCAGGCATGAGGTGGCAGGAGGCAGGGCACAAGTCAAGGTGTGTGGGGAAAGGAAGAAGGTGGGAGAATCAGAGGAGGAGACTCCCCAAGAGCTGAGTCAGAAGAGCCCACAACAAAGGGGCTGGATGGAAACATCCCAGGTTTCAGGGAGCAACCTTTTCGAGGTCCAGGAGGACACTGCAGCATTGGTCCACAAGACTGAGTATGGGGGGGCGGGCAGAGTGTGTGGGCTCAGCACAGTGTCGGAGGCAAAGAGGACTGAATTGGGCTGAGCAGTGGGCGAGGATCAGGAAGGGAGCACCCAACAGAGAAGACTACTGAATCCAGCTGCAAGAGTCTCAGTGGGAGCTCAAAGAACATCACACGCTTAGGTCGGACAGCTGTTTATGACGCTGCAGTGGAGAAGCAAAGAAGGAGAGACCTTGAAGCTGGGCGTTCAGGTGAGCAGTCTCCGCCAGGTGGGAGAGTGTGGTAGAGGGCAGGTGGTCCGTCGGGCCAGAGGAGTGAGAAATCGCAGGACACGGCGCCTGGCAGGCATACCAGGGGCTTGTGGAGAGGATCAGGGAGCGCACTGCACCAGGAGAGGAGTGACAAAGGGCGGAGGTGGAGAACCTACAAACTTTACCCCCGAAAGTGGGTCAAAGGCATGAGGCGGCTCACGCAGGAGGAAGGGCACAGCGAGGATAAGACAGGGCAGGCGAGGAACTCGGGAGAGGTGGCTGAGGTCAGAGGATGTTGAGGTGCTAGAGGTAGTGGCTCTTGAAAATTCTGGAGACAAAACTGCAGGGCATGGTGAGATGATGGAAGGCCAGAGAGCACCCAGAAGCAATGACTTTCTCCAAATTGGTAGACCCAAAAAGTAGCGTGCTTTGGTGAGCGTTCAGGCAGCGTGGATTCAGTACAGCATGCTGGGGACCAAGAAGCTGGCACCGGGGGAGCACGAGGTTCAGTCAAGGAAGAGGAAGTTGAGGGAACGGTTGAGGAATCTGTCACCTGACTGGCAGGTGGCTGGGGAAGTAGGATGGGATGCTGACGAGGAGGCAGAGGGGCTCCTGAAGACAAGAGGAAGAGAAAAGGTGGATGTGCCAAGCCAGTTCAATGGGCAGCCAGCTTGGAAAGAGAAACTCTGGAATCTCAGGCAGGATACAAATTGGATCAGGGGAATCGGTGGGAAAATAAAGGAACAGGTGGCAGTGAAGAGGGGAAAGAATGTCATGAACTTGCTGGGACTCAGAGCAGGTAAAGAGAAGAGCAAGGCCAGGGGGGAAAATGAGGAAGAGGAGGAGCAAGGAGCCTGGAGAGCCCCAGTCTGGGACTTTGGCAGGTCTCAGGAGACAAGAGGGTTCTGCACGCCCTGATGCCAGATGGCAGAAGCAGAGCAGAGCAGGGCAGAGACGCCATAGCCTGGGGCTTTGAAGACCCAAGGCCCTCAGAGCAGCAGGGAAAGGGCCACAATGACTGTGGTGACACAGAGGAAACGGGGCTGTGTTGCATGTCAGATAGACTCTGCATACAAACCACGGGCAGGTAACCTCAGGGACACTGGGAAGGACCAGGTGGAGTCCATGGTGTGGGTAGCAGATATGCTTAGAAATGGCACAGGAATGGGTGGGAACTAAGGTGGTATTGACAGCTGCTGTCAGTCAGCGAATCTGTGCCTCTGCTAGTCCATGGGTGCTGACAGGTGGGGGTTTAGCATGTGGCAGAGAGACTGCATAGGGAATCAGGGGAGAAGTGGGGACCTTCACAGCCAATGGGATGTCGTAAGTCTAGTCTGAGAAGATAATGTGGGTAGGAAAAGGCCACAGAGGGAGACACCAGTGGGTGGGACACTGGGGCCCTGGGGGACTCTTGTCTGCGAGGCTGGACCTGAACAGCAAGGAGGCAAGGCCACATGGACTGGAGAGTAATTGGTGGGTCTTCAGATCTGCATGTGGGTGATGTGAGGGGAACGTGGCTAGAGGCAAGGAGGGCAGAGCGGGGATCTGGACGTGTCAACAAGGAGAGGGACAGCAAGGGTGATGGCCGGGGGTGCACCCCAGGTCCATGAAAAGAGAGATGGAATCAGTGGAGGCAAGGAAAGAAGAAGGCAAGGTGGCGGCCTGGTGTAAAGTCCTGTGTACAGTGGCTTGTTTAAAAGGGAAGACAGAACAGGAAGTAAGGAAAGACAGGAAGGCGCTAAGGAAAAGGGAGCCTAAAAAGAAATGGTGGTCTGAGCCCGTGGAAGAACCAGACCAGTGACAGCCCATGATTTCAGGGAGAACAGGGAAGGGGAGGAAAGAGTGTGAGCATGAGAGCAGGTCCCAGGAGGGAGCAGCCCTACAGAGACAGAGTGACCCAGTGCAACTCAGTGACAGGTATTAGGGAGCACTGAGATGGGATCATGGTTCCTAAAGAGGAGGGCACTTTCCCTGGACAGGGAGGGAAAAGGAAGAAATGGGTTGCATGAGGAAGGGTCTCAGGAAGGAATGTCCAAGTGGAGCCTTGATGTGGCATGACGGGAGAGTCACCTGCCAGAGACAGGTGATGAGAGGCACCCCGGGGAGGGTGGAGACTGGAGCGCAGTGGAAGGGAGACAGGCTGGACAACAACAGGGGGAGCAATGAGAAGGAGGAGGTGGCAGGTAGGAATCCAGGCAGATCTCAGAGGTGCCAACCAGAAGGAACTTCAGAGATTCGGGACCAGCCAGGGGGAGCAGACGCATGAGGAAGGAAGAGTGGGAAAGGGGTGGCTAGCAGCGGGCGGGAGCAGTGGCTGCTGCTACACCTGGAATATTGTGGCAAGGGTAGAACTTTTTGGCCAGGCTCTTTAATATGGATCCAGGGTGGGGTGTGGTCTGGGACAGGGTTCAGGATTGGGGTACAAATTGAGTTTGACAGGATTGGATGTGAGGGCAGGGTTGGGATCAGTGGGGATGGTGGGGAAGGGAGAAGGAGCTCCAGGCACTGAGAAAATCATCTACTTTGAGCTTATGGAATGACTGCAAGTCCAGTGCTGGGGGTGATGACTACGCTGAGATGAGGGAGGGTGAGACCACTGAATCCACCCAGAGAGGACGAGGGAGAGGGGCTGCAGGGAAGGCAGAAGGGAAACACCTGGCTGTCAGGAGACACAGCTGGACAGTACGACCATAAGGTGTCACAGAGCTGAATGAGGAGGGGTAAACTTTTGAAAGGGACAGTGACAAGCACCTAGAAAGAGAGTTAGACCAAAGATATTGTCACCTGCCTGAGTCATGATGTGTGCGGGATAGGAGGGGTGTGGGCATGAGAAGAGATGGGACACAAAAGTGCAGGAGAGGCTCTGGGGGAGAGAAGAGCAATCGGAGGGAGGAGGAGAGAAGGAGGGCGGACAGCGGTGCCCAGGGCTCTGTGCGGGTCCAGACTCAGTGTGATGGTGTCGGGAGTGGGGCTGCCAGGTGTGGGGGCAAGGAGGTGAGAAGAAGGTGAAAGGAAAAAGGGGAATCAGGCAGGGGTTTCCCGAGAGCTGGGTCAGGAGAGTGTGCAACGAGGGGTCTGGATGGAAACGTGAGAGTTAAAGGAGCGACACCGTGGGGACCTGGGAGGAGAGCGCAGCCTGGCTCATGAGCGGGGGTCGGGGGCGGGGCGTGCAGGGTCGGTGCAGTGGGTCTGAAGCAGAGATGATGGAGCTGGGCTGAGCGGAAGGTGGGGGGGGTCGTCAAGAAGGGAGCACGCAGCACAGGAAAGTACTGAGTCCAGCTGGAAGACTCACAGACGGTAGCTGCAAGAATGTCACACGGATCAGGTAGCACAGTTCCTTTGCTATGTGTGCAGTAGCGGGAGAGCAGGAGAGACCCTGAAAGCGGGCCGAGGATGTAGGTGACCAGGTGAGCGGCGGCCTCGAACAACTGGGAGAGTGTGGTGGAGGAGAGGTGGTCCAACGGGCCAGGAGAGGGCGGAGGGGCAGGCGATGGCGCCGGGCAAGGAAAGGCCTGTGGAGGGCATCAGGGAACACACAGGAGAGAGTGGATGTGGAGAATCCAGGGTCCCTGCCCCCGAGTGGGCAGGAAAGGGGAGAGGAAGCCCAGTGGATGTGGAGAATCCAGGGTCCCTGTCCCCGAGTGGGCAGGAGGAGGAGCACAGCGCAGGTGAGGCACGCGAGGAACTCGGGAGAGGCGGGGTGAGGCCAGAGGAGAACGAGGTCGAGGTCGTAGAGGTAGTGGCCATCGAAAATGTTGGAGACAGGGCACGGCGAGAGGAAAGGTCATAGAGAAGGCCGGAGAAGCAGTGACCTTCTCCCGTCTGGCGGACTCGGCAAGGTTAGGGCGCTTAGGGGGAAATCTGGATGGCAGATGGACTCAGTACAGGACACTGCGGACAGGGAAGCTGGCCATCCCAGGAGCATGAGGGCTGGTCAAGGAAAAGAGCGCTGCATCCTTCTCATGACTGACAGGTGGTAGGGGCATTGCTCAGGGGGCAGAAGGGACGAGACCGGGGACGGGAATCACAGAAGAAGGGAGAGAACCTTAGGAATGTCTGAGGGGCCCAGGGTCAGCGAAGGGGGCACCGTGGAAGGGGAAAGGCAGCCTGAAGAGCTCTCAATGTGGGACTTCGGCAGATGTCAGGGGGAGGGGGTACGTGCGGTACTGAGACGGGCCAGGAGCTGCAGTGCAGAGGTGAGACCTCATAGCCGGAGCATCGGAAGACCTGGGAAAGGAAACCCAATGGCTGCGCTAAAACTGAGGAACCTGGGTGTCACTGCACATTAAGCCGGACCCTACAGAGAAACCACTGGCAGGTAACCTCAGGGATCTGGGCTGGGCTCCTGTGGCTGCAGTGCAGAGTGCAGGCAGCAAACGTGCGTAAAATGGCAGCGGAGTCGGGGAGGAGCAGGCTGAGCTGACATTGCCCAACCATCACTGACTGAGCTTTTGCTCTTCCAGGGGTGTTGGGAAGGGTGCAGGTCCAGCATGTGGTGGGGGCGGCACACAGGGAAGGAGGGAGGAGGGGGACCTCCGAAACCAGTGGGGTGTCAGGGGTCTGGCCTGAGAAGGTAATGGGGGCAGCACAGAGGGAGCGAGCAGAGGGCAGGACGGTGAGGGCTTGAGCAGCAGGGGCTCTTGTTTGGGAGGCTGGATCCAGGGAACAGCAGAGGGGGCAAGGCAGAATGGGACGGAGCGTGAGAGTGGGGTCTTAAAATCTGTACATGAGGGGATGGTGGCCTAGAGAGAAGGAGGGCAAAGGGGGGGTCTGGATGTCGTCGGGGAGTGGGAGCGCAAGGCTGATGGGCAGGGGTGCGTCCCGGGCCCAAAGGAGGAGCGATGGAAGCAGTGGAGACGAGGAAAGAAGAGGCGGAAGAGGGGGCGTGTGTAAAGTCCTGTGCGTAGTGGCTTGATTACAAGGGAAGAGAAGAGAAAGGAAGGAAGGACAGGAAGCCTCCAGGAAAATGGTGGGTGGCCTGAGCCAGTGGAAGGACCAGATCCTGACAGCCCATGATTTCAGCGAGAACATGGCAGGGTAGTGGAGGAAAGAGTGTGAGCATGAGAGCAGGTCCTGGAGGGAGCACCCCTACAGAGAAAGGATTACCCTGTGCTACTCAATGACAGGCACTGGGGAACTTTGAGATCATGGTTCCTAGAGAAGAGGAGGGCGCTTTCCCTGGGCCAGGTTGGTAAAGGGAAGAAATGGATCACATAAGGAAGGGTTGTGGGAAAGAATATCCTAATGGGGCCTTGATGCAGCAGGACAGGAAGGTCACCTCCCAGACAGAGACAAGGTGATGGGAGGCCTCCGGGACAGGATGGAGAGTGGAGCACAGTGGAAGGAACACAGGCTGGACACCAAGAGGAGAAGGAATGATAGGAGAAAACTGGCAGTGTAGCTGTACTGGCAGAAGTGCCAACCAGAAGGAACTTTTGAGATTTGGGACTACCCAGGGCGGGCAGAGGCATGAGGAAGGAGGAGTGGGAAAGGGGTGGCTAGCAGTGGGTGGGGAGCAGTGGCTGCTGCTAACAGCATCGAATGTTGTGGGGAGGGTAGAACTTTTTGGCCAGGCTCTTTAATACGGATCCGCTGGGGATGCGGGGGGAGGTGGGGATGGGAGGCAGAATGGGATGGGACTGGGGTTGGGGTGCAGGTCAGGTTGGACAGGGTTGTGTAGGGGAACAAGGTTGGGAGTGAAGGTGGGGGGGGTGGGAGATCCAGCTCCAGACACTGAGAAAACCATCTTTAGTTGTGCTTCTGGACTGAATACAGGTCCAGTGTTGGGGTGATGGTTGCAGGTTGAGGAGCGGATTGGGAAGACCAGTGAATCCACCTGGAGAGGACAGAGAGCAGCTGCAGGAGAGGAGGAAGGGGAAGGCTGCTTAGCAGGAATCACAGAGGAACGTGAGGACGACAGGGGCAGGGCTCTGTAAGAGGACAGTGTCATGGGTCTGAAATGAGGAGGGGTAACCTAGGGAAAGGGACAATGGCAAGCGCCAAGAAGAACGATAGGTTTGTACCAAAGATACTGTCATAATGCCTAAGAGTCATAAAGGGTGGGGTGCAGGGGAGTGTCTGGGGCGTGGTGACTTGACAAGAAAAGTGCTCTGATGCAGACTGGAGTTAGGGGGATGTTGGTTGTCACTGAATAAATATGGAAGGGAATGTGGTGGTTCCAAGAGGACAGTGCCGGGCAGTCAGAGTGGGGGCAATGCTGGGTTTTGGGTTTTTTTTTTTTTTTTAGGAAAAAGCATCATTAGCAACTGTTGGGGGCCAGAGGCGCTCAAGGGGAGAGTGTATCTCAGGGGGTCACACTGTGATGATTCTGCCCGGGGATACGGTCAGGGTGTGGATTTCACCTGAGTGGGAGCTGCAGGCATGCACCCCAGGGGAGGCCTATCAAAACATCTGGGGTGCAGTACTCTCCTCAAAACAAAAACCCAGAGTAAAACCACAAAAATACAAGACAGATGGAAAGATGACATTGATAGGCTTGCCTTTGGGGCCACGCATCCTTGGGGGAGAATCACTGGGTGGAAGGGGGAGGGAGGGGAACGTAAGCAGATAAGCCTGAGTTGGGGTAGATGCAGGCATCAGAGTTGAGACTGGGAGATGTGGAGGAAAAGGACCCAGGACCAAGCAGACAGCGAGCAAATGAATGTAGCCGACAAGGCACCTGGAACGACGGGTGGTGGGTTGGGATTACTGTCAGTCGGTAGGGAGTGGATTGCAAGCATGGTGTTCCTGGAGCTGAGGAGTTTTGAGGAGTAAAGCTGAGGGAGACAGAAGTAGTGGCTGAAAGGAAGATGGATTGTGTGTATGTGAGCAGAGGGTACCAGAGGGGATGTACACACCAAAGGAAGGGGTGGATGGGATGGGACAGCGCAGGAGAGGCTCTGGGAGAGAGGTGACTGCATGGTGGGAGAAGGGCAGAAGCAGGGTGGACAGCAGTGCCCAGGGCTTTGTGCGGGTCCAGACTGAGTATGATGGCATCAGGAGTGCGGCTGGCAGACGTGGGGGCAAGAGGGTGAGAAGGTGAAAGGAAAAAGCTAGGAGAATCAGAGGCAGGGGCTCCCCAAGAGCTGCATCAGTAGAGTGTGCAACAAGGGGTCTGGATGGAAACGTGAAAGTTTCAGGAGTGATGCTGCGGGGACCTGGGAGGACAGTGCAGCCTGGCTCAGAGCAGGGGTTGGGGGCGGAGTGTGCAGGGTTGGTGCAGTGTGTCTGAAGCAGGGACGATGGAGTTGGGCTGAGCAGAAGGTGGGGGGTCCAGAAGGGAGCACACAGCACAGGAAAGTACTGAGTCCAGCTGGAAGACTCACGGACAGTAGCTGCAAGAATGTCACACAGATCAGGAACATAAGCAGTAGAGAAGGAAATTAGGAGTGATGATGAAATTGTGCATGGAAGCAGGTGATCAGGTGAGCATTCTGAAGCAGGAAGTAGAGGAGAAGTGGTGGTCCAGTAAGAAGAGAAAGGGCAGGCGCCTTGCAGCTAGGACAGGAGATGCTTGTTGAGAAGATGAGGGAATGTGCTGCACAGAGGGTGATAACAAAGAGGCAGAAGGTTGGAGTGGATGTGGAGGATCCAGGAGCTTTGTCCCATGAGTGGGCCATGACAAAGCCCATGTAGGAGGCAGAGGATAGCATGGGAGTAAGGCTAGTGGGGAACATGCTGGGGTAGGAAGAGGCTAGAGGAGGATCAGGTGGTAGAGGTACTGACTCATGGAAGACATTGGAGACAACCCAGTCAGTGCAGGGCAACACAAGATGAAATGATGAAAGGTCAGCGACAAGCCCAGAGAGGCCATGACCATCTCCAAAATGGGGGACCTGCAAAGACAGTGTGCTTAAGGCTGAATTGGAATAGCATATGGATTCATGCAGCACGCTGCAGACCAAGAAGCTGGTCACAGGGGAGCGTGAGGGCAGATCAAGAAGGGAGCAGATATCAAGGAAAAGGCCACTGTATCCGTCACATGACTGGCAGGTGGTTGGGGAGGTGGGATCAGATGCTTAAGATAAAGCAGAGTGGCTCTCAAAGGCTAGAGTGGGAGAAAAGGCAGAGGATGGGCCAAGTAAGGTTCAGTCCACACCCAGTGTGCAAAGAGAGAGACCTTGGATTTCTGAGCAGCCATGAAGGGGACAGGCCAGTGTTGAGATGGGCCAGGGGAGTCAAAGGGAGGAGAAAGGGACAGGCATCATGGGAGAGGGGGAGAACCTGATGAATGTATGAAGGGCTCAGGGTAATTAAAGGGGCTCTAAAGAAAAGGGGAGGGCAGCCTGAAGGGCTCCCAATCTGGGGACATCAGCAGATCTCAGGGACAGGAGTGGGGCATATGTGGTATTGAGATCAGACAGTAGGTGCATACTAGTGAATATAAGAAAGCATAGGTGCTATCTGCTATGTCTGTGGGCAAGCATGCTTTTATTAGGAAGATACACGACGTAGAATGTTCACAGAGGGAGAGGCTGTAGCACAGCCCAGTACAGAGTAAAGGCGGTGTGGTGCAGTCAGCTGAGCTTTGAAAGCATTGTATTTAGCACTGGTAAAATAGTCTTCTTCAGATGTTGATGTAGTGTTTATATGTTTAATGTTTTTCCAATGAAAAAGAGCAGAGGAAAAATGGAAAGAAATGGTTAAAATGAAATTGGAATTAAGTTGAGAGTATACATATAATGATATAAATCATCCGTGGAATTATTAAGGAGGATTATAATGGTTACGAGGCATAGTGCTGCGTGTTAAACTTGAGCAAAATTAATGGAATAAAGGAAAATGGAAGAAATATATAAAAAGAAATTGTCACAGGCAAATTGGTGGCTGCCGGAAAAATCTACCAGATAATTATGTCAAAGTGGGTAGATTCAGGAGAATAAATGGTCATATGGAGGTAAATTCATAAAATGAAATCTGAAGGGAGAGCGCCAGCAGCAACCTCATGACATTGGTACCACTGACATCCAAAGATGAAGATGCACGCATTACAGTGGTATCATTTGGAATAGTAACAGTAAGTCAAGGAGGAAGTTCACACATTTTCACATACTGAATCTATTTAAAAGCTCAGGTTGTGAACCAAGCCTGGGTGGTACCAACAAGCAGAGGGTTTTTCCCTAAGGTCAAGAGGGAAAAAGAGGAAATGAGTGGATATGCCATGTTTACACTGCATTCTGGAGAGATGCTATCACTTAAGAAAGGGAGCAATAAAGATTACATTTACTGATGCTGATGGTGTGAAACAGAAACATGAAATAGGATAAAAGACAGACTGAAAGTAAGTATAGAGGGAAAGTTAGACATTTCAGTGTGTTTGAGGAAAGGGAGACAGGTTATGAAATGAATGGAAAGGGAGACGGGTTATGAAATGAATGAACGGGGTGAATGAGATCTCAAACTGGAAGTCTTGGCCAATCTCATAATGGGTCAAATTGGAGCAAAACTGATTTTATGACTAGACTGATATAAATTCTAGTGATAGGGGACACGGTGGTTGAACAGTTATATTCAACTTATCCTGCTTTTATAGGATTTGAGTAAAAATTGAGATTATGTGCTTAGCTAAGAAGAATGCAGTTTCATCAGGGGTCATTAGTGTGGATCCCAGTGAGTGGCTGGAGGTGAGTCAAAGTAAAAAACAGAAATGTTACTTAATTGAAGCTGTGGATTTAATGTCAGAATGTCAGGAGTTAATACAGTTAATACTGAACCACAAATAATAGAATGGAGACTGCAGATTCAGAGAAGAGTCTGGAGTCCGTCAGAATCCCGTGGTAGCTCAAGTTCAGATAGACGTTAAAGGAAGCGTAGGCAGAAAGTTGAGAACTGAAGCATATGCGAAAGTTATGGATTGTTAAATGGGAGGCAGCCTCCCTAATGAAAACCAGAAAAAGACTCATACATGTACTGTTAAACTTGATCTTAGTATGGATATTTGCTATTAAAGACCTTTTAAGTGAGTTATGTAAATTTGTTGAAATGCTTTAAGATGAGAAATATGACATAATAAAACAAAAAGTTAAGTAGGTAGGGTCATTATAGAGATCCAAAGCAGGGAAAAATTTGTAGAATGTTGCATATATGTATGTTATTACTAGTATAATAAATATTCAGAGGAAAGAAAGTTGCTGGATGAGAAAGGACATGAAGAAGGCATGCTGCCTTGAAGGCTTTTCTACAAATTTGAGTGAAGAGTAATTATGGAGGACAGAAAAGAGCACGTAGGACTAACTGAATTGAGACTTATGAAGCTGATTACTCTTTCCACAAATTGCCCAAGATTTGACGGACAGAGTTATGGTAATATCTTGATGTTGAGTTAAAGTAGAGTAGATTTTTTTCAGATGGCGTAGATTTTTTTTGACACTTATAAAGTAGGGGGAGTGAGAAAGTTTAAAGATACAGCAAAGATAAGAACGATTGCTGGAACAGCTTTCTAGGGGAGACTGGCCGGTGTGTGTCTTTTGAACTGTGAGAGACTTGATTTTAAAGAAGATAAAGGGAGAGAGTGGATAGTTTCAGAACTGAAACAATAATACCTTCTATCTATTAAGTATTTACTATGTATCTGGCACCACACTAATCACTTTACTTAATTTCATTTTATCCCTCTGACAATCCTAAAAGGCTTACAGAGATCAAATAATTTGTCCAAGATTACAGTCAGTGTGCAGCAGAGTCAGAATTCAAATCCCAATCTATCTTCAAAACCTAGACTCCTTTCTATTCTATACAGTTGAAGGAAATCACAGTCTCCAGAATTTCTTTTTTTTTTTTCTGTAATTATATGGAAAATATATTTTCTGAGATAAGACAAGTAGTGGTGATGTATATATCTTCAGGTGATTGGTGAAATTCAAAATATCTACAGTGGGAAAATGCAGAAAAGAAGGAATGGGTAGAAGACTTCGTACTGCCTAGACCCTGGTATTTCACTTCTGTTCACTGTACAGCAAAGACTTTGGATTGGCCGTGGATGAAAAATTTTAGTTTCTAACAAAGACTAAAGAATAGAAAGGATTTTTTTTTTAAAGCAGGCACGTGATGGGTCAAATATAAATTGACTACTAACAAAGTTTTAAAAGTCCAAATGTTGAGACAGAATTCCATTTCTTCTCTCCAAGATACAATGACAAATTTACAACTAAGTTTCAACACCAATCAGCAAATCCTTTAAATTTAACAGAAAAGAAAGAAAATTCTCCAAATGTCAAATTTTTACAAACAAAATACTAACAACCATCAAGCAAAAGCGTCCATAGCCAGCAGACCAAAAGTTGAAACCTCTGGGCTAATTTGTAAGATCTATATTTTAAAAAGAAATTAACTCCTTAGTAAGGAGGTGTAAGAAACCACCCCTATATTTTGTCTTGGTAGAAATGTTTTCTGTTGTTGTTGTTTTCTCCTGTACTATATGTAACTTCTGTAATTTCAATATTGTTGTTTTATGTATTTTGATATTGTAAAACTGTATTTATTGTATTCTATTAGGACCACTCCTTGGGATGTGAGGCACCTGAGTTATCAGTTATCCAAGTGAACCTGGGGAAATGGGAGGAGCTAGTATTCTCAATTGGGAAAAGCTTGATTCTTCAATGAGTTCAGCATTTTGCTTCCCTCTGAAATTAAGTGGCAAAGGAATGGCATCCCTTAAAAAAAAGAAACTTAGTAAGAAGTACAATGGGGGAAGAATTGTGAAATAAGGAGAGGTGGCTACTGGAAAAAACTAAAAAAATGTGGAGTCTCCCAGGATGATGGCAGAAGCCACAGGGCTACATTAAGACTGGGCCCAGATACTGGTTTAGAACAAGGCTAAATAAAACTAGCTTTACTAAAGAGTACAGCCAGCTTAATTACTGGCTGGTGGACATATTTTAAATGAGTCTAACCAGAGGAAAACAGACCAGGAAAGAAAGTGTAGCTAAAAGGGAACGGAACTAGAGAAACCTCATAAAGGGATAAAGGAGGTGATTAAAGGTTAAAGTTGGATGGCCTAATGCTTGAAGGAGAAATACTGGAGGCCAGCTAGGAAAGTGCCTTCCTACCCAGGGGGTTATGGATCCAGGGTGGCTGCAAGTGCAGGTCCACCCAGGGCCAGAGGGAACAACCTGGGATTCAGACCCAGCAATGGTGCCAACTTGAATCTACCTCGTGCTAGAGTGAGTAGCCTGGTCTATCATCCAACACAGGTGAGACTGGACAGGGGCTCCCAGAACCAACAGCTAAAAAGGGGGTTGGGAGAGGGGCTAAGAGAAGACAGGTTAAGCCCCAAATATAACTCAGTGATGACCAGGGACAACTATTTACTAGTACTTTTATGATTTCTTGTAACTCTGTAACTTCCCCACTATTTGTTACTTTGTTTTTTTCCTGTATTAATAGTAAAAATTGGTTTTTCCTGTACTAGCAGTAAAAATTGTTTTTTCCTGTACTAGCAGTAAAAATTTTTTCCTGTACTAGTAATAAAATTGTTTAAAATGTTAAGTGTGATGTGTGTGCTTATTTCTGAGTAAACTGGTTAGCAGTTGTGAATATTCTGCATTGAATCTGGGAAGAAAAGAACTCACAAAGGAAAAGGAGGAAAGCAAGTACAACAAATACTTGACATTCAGAAGAGATATGTCAGAAGGTCTCAAATCCCCAAATTTGTAAATACTGTTGGCACTAGCAGTTGGTTCTCCTTCACAGGCCTCCCCTGACCCCCATCCCCCACCCCTAAGACTGCATACAGTGCACACAGGTCAAGTAGAGAATTACAAAGCCTTTCTCAAATGTGGACACCCAGTTGTTGGCTAAGCCACTTACTGGGCTGAGACATACTCAGACACCAGCCTTGGGCTACAGAGCCCTTAAAAAAAAATACATTTTCAGATGCCATGGATCTACTAAGTAAAAAAATCCCCAAGATGCCCTGGAAAGAAACATCAGGGAGAAGGAGGCCATGATCCTTCAAGGAGACATCAGCTACATGAACCAGTGGTCACACTGTTTCAACAGAAAGTCTGAGTTCCTTTTTGGGCTACCACTGTATACATTCAGTTTCTCTTTTAAGATTAAATGTCCAGCATATTTTACTCAGAATTAGTTATAAAATTAGTATATCTATAGCAGTAATTAATTTTATAAATATAAATATACCATCATTATCATTACATTTAATTCTGGAAAAGAAACAAATTCTTGAACCTCAAATACTTGTCCAGACATTTACGAGCTCAAGTGGTAATGTACCCGCAATCATGTGTCTTTCATTCTGGGTATCAGTACCTGCTGTAGAGTCGTCATCAGGTAAACGAACAAGAGTGTAACATATTCCCGGCTGATTATAAGTTAGGCTGGGCGCTGGGATACAGCACAGCACTTCATAGGAATCTGATGGTTCCACCTGCACTGTCACTTTCTCCAGCAGCTGGTCATTGAGAGTATTGGTACAGTCAAACTGAAAAGGCAGCAAACACAAAAGTTATGAAGGATAAGAACTGTTTTCAAGCAAGTTGCTCCTTCCCACCCATAACCCACAACTCAGTCCTGGAACCCACTACACTTTCCCTCTCTATACACCAAGACAGGTCTCCCCCTAAAGGTTTTTTTGAGGCAACAGGCATAAGCTTATTCTTGAGATCGCCTTTATGTTATTCACTAGTTTCTTCTCTTTCCTGAGACTGAGTTCTACCAAATGACAGGGTAGAGGCCTGACAGCTGTCTGAGAATCAAATTAAAATCCAAGTTCTTGGACAACGCACTTAATTTACCCTGATATTGAATGATTTTTTTTTTTAGCGGGTTCTACTTTATGCTGTCCAACTTCTTTAGACATTTTGATTTTATGTTCTTTTAAATTTAAACCATTAAAAGCTACCCATCACACGAAGGCATCTCTAGAGCTATGGACTTAGGAAAGAAAACCAGAAATGCTGCCACGTTACTTCTCTATAAAAGGAACTAGAATCATAAACTGAAGGGGAATGAGTACTAAGCCCCTCCCAGGAGCCCGTTACAGCACTGATCTCACCTGGAACACAATGTGCTTGGTAAACACGTGCTTGATACAACGAACAAAGTATTCTGTCTCTGCTTCTGTAAGTTGGACAGGCTCAGACGACTTGAACAAGGGTCCTAGATTCATAAACTCAGGAATGGCAGCCAGTTGTTCTATTAAGAAAAATGGAAAGAAAAGAAGGAAGAAAGATAAGACAGAGGAAGACATTACTCTGAATGTCTAAAATGTTTTCAGTTTCCACAGCCTTACTAATAAACACCCAACTAATATGTCTCCAAACTTTAGTAAATAATCTTTTAAGTAAGAGAATTTGTAAACTGAATTGCTAAAGGCGAAAGAAAAAAAAAAAAGGAAGAAACTAAATCCTTGATTTCATAGAATGTGAATTCCCATTAACCAAGATAGAGTAAAAACACTCCCACTTAGACTGACAAGTCCCACAGACTGCAGGCAGCCACAGCAACGGTGGGCTGTGACAACAAACATTCAGCCTCACAAAGACTTCCTGTACCAAGAAATAATCAAACTGAATAAAAGCAGTGGACTTCACTATATTTACAATGCCTAGGGTACAAGGCTACTGCTTCTACACATCAAATCATCATACCTTGGAAAATGTCTTGCCTGGAAGGAGCCAACTTCTCTGGCTTAGTAGCCACCAGTGTGATTTCTACAAAGACAGATATGAGCAATCAAGTGAGCTTCCCTCCCACTATCTAGCACAAAATGCAGACAGAAGGAGATGAGGGCAGAAACTTCTACCAGCTATATAAGGAGCCATGGCTAAATTATACCAGTAGGTGCTCTGCCACCTTTTTTTTGTTTTTTGTTTTTTTTGGAGGGACAACTCCAATTAAAATGTATTTAGTGAAATAATAAAGTCCTAAAAATATAGATTTTGCTTTAAATGGACCAGAATATTTTAAAAAATTACTCTTAAAAAGAGAAACAGTTTATAAAAACAAATCTCATGATTCAAATAGGAAAAAAAAACTTGTATAGTATCAACAAACTGAAAATGTCGAAAGTTAAGCATGAGATCTTTCCTTTTCAGTTCTAACCACTAAACACTTCTTTTATTTTTTTAAACCTCCAATAGAAAAATTAATTAAGAGTAACCAACATCAGAAAATAAAAATAGGAGTTGGCAGCATAATTACTGCTCTGAGACACATGGTGACAATTAACTTTAAATGCTGTTACACTCAGCATTAAAAAAACAACTTTCGGTCTGAGTCACATTTCATATTCTTGCTTTCATGAGGAAACAAGGGGAATTTTTTTAAAACCCTAATTTAAAAAAGTATCATCCATCTTAGTTCTGTAAGATTTAGAAGTAAGTCGTGACAAAAGAAATATTAAGAGAAAATATGCTAACAGTATTATTTTACTGGTATAAAACTATTTATACACAGAAAAATTAACTAAGTGTTCCCATTACCTGCTTTTTGTTCAAAGACAGGAGCCATAGCAAGGGGGATAGATTTCATGTCAAAGGGCTTCTCTGAAGGCTCCAATGTATACTGGTGTAAGGCTTTTTCCATCCCTGGGACAGAGACTGTTAGACCTATGAAACAGAGAAATCCCAGCATTATAACTTCTTGTCAATCCTAGGATCCAGACAGGCCCAGGTTTGTAATATTTATCTAAGCTTTCTAAAGAAAAATACAACCACAGACTTTATAACCTAAATAAGTTAAAATAAAGGCTCCTAATGAAAAAAAAGGGGGGGGGGGTGCTCTTATTATTTCATCCAAGGAACCATAGGAGCAAAGCATAAAAATTTTCAACAAAATATAAGTATCTTCCACAAAAGAAAGCAACAGAGCCATGTGGAAACAATAACAGCAGAAGAAAGGGGGAAAAAGACAAACCCAAGAGGGAGCTCAAGGAGAACCAGGAACAAGCAAACATTCTTTGGGCTTTTATATCCTTTAGGTTTTCCTAGAAATGGAAGTGCATTCAAAGATAAAAACCAAGCATTTTTCCTAGTGAAGCCAGCTCATATGCAAATCATCATGAGATATGTTTCCAAGACACCATCCGTGGAACAAAAGTATATTTGTCTCCCTTCTTGGTTCTCACTGACCATTGAAGATATAAGTAGCATTCAGTGCCATCTGCCTCTGCTGTAGCACATTCAGATAGAAGGTAGCTCTGTCCCGTACCTCATCATCAGTATCCATCATACACCTGTCCAGAGGATACAGAATAGGCATGTCACAGCAGCCTAAAGACTTCCCACAGCTGTACCACTATTCCTAAAGGACACAGTTCACACCATCTGATACTACCTTCATAAAAGAGCTCAACAACAGCCAACAGTGGGTCTTAAAATCTCCACAAATCTTGGGTACTGTTCTGAATTGGTAAAGAAATGGTGTCATTATGAATCAGAAGCACTACATAAGTAGGCAGTGAAATAATTAGGAAGAACACAATAACATAAGATAGCAGTTCAGAGTGTATTCTTGGATCTCCAACCACATGACCCTGGTAAAGACTGAGACTTCTTTATAATTAAAAAATGTTAATACTACACTTTCCAAGGAGACAAAAAAGCATTCAGAATCCAGGCACTGATACTACTCAAATGGCAATTTGTTTTATTTAAACCAGCCAGCCTTTCAATTACAAGATGCAATCACAGAGTGTTTGCAAAAGCAAGCCTTTTCCTCATCAAATTGGGAGTCATGGAGACCATGAAAATCAGCTGGTATTTTCAACTCTAGATAGTGAATCACTTTGAAGTTGGCCCCTGCTATACAAATTGAGGCACATGCATTTGTCACTTTATCAAAATCATGCAAGAGAAATTAAAAGTCAAATAATGTATGTTCTTGGCACATGCAAAATTACCAGAAGAGTAAGAAAAATGCCATTTCCCCCTGACTTACTCCATCAGCTCTAGTCTTAGGCCCTGCAATGCATTTGATGTGGTACAATGAGGAAAAAGGATCATATGTAAGTCTTATATGAGCTATCCTCCATGACCCCTTATATATCACACTAAATAATTAAGCTCTAATCTCAAACAACCAGCTCCATGCATAAAAAACAAAAACCTCTACTATTAAAATTGGCTTCATTCATCAAGGATTTATTGCTCACCTCACTTCTGTCAGGAATTGTGCTAGGTGCTGGGGGTAGAAAGATAAAAGACATGACACTCTTACTTTTAAAAAAAATACATTCTTTTACTTTACCTTTGTAAGAGTACAAGGATACTTGGGAGAAGATTCTCATTCTGAGCCCCAAATTTAGCCAGAGCACTCACAGCAGCTATAATGAAGCATAAAATGAAACAGCATAAATATTAACTTCTCAGAGTTAAGCAATAATCATTCAAAAAAAGTTACATTTTCTCATGTTCAGTGGGAATAAACTATTGTCTTATTGTGTATTTCTTGATCTTATTTCTTTGATCCATTTAAGCATAAATAGAAATTGGCAGAGCTCTGAATAGGAAAACCCTCCATGCATTGAGGAAAGAGGACCATATGTAAGTCTTATATGAGCTGTCCTCCAGGCTGACCCCTAATATACCACACTTAATTAATCTCTAATCTCAAATGACCAGCCCCATGCATAAAAAAAAAAAACCCTCTATTATTAAAACTCACTTAATTCAACAAAGATTTATTGCTCATCTAATTTTTGTCAGGAATTGTACTAGGTACTGGGGATAGAAAGATAAAAGACATGGTCCCTGACCCCAAGTGGGAAAGACAGGTAAGTAAAGAGATAGTTACAACATAGCATAGTAAGTCCATGGCAGAATTATATCCAGGATGCTGTGTGAGTAGAAAAAGGAACTTAAGCCAGAATTGGTGGTGGAGAAGAAAGATAAGGAGCTGACAGTACCTGAGCTAAAGTCTGAAGAACAAGCAGAGTTAGCCAGAGGGAAAAGGCAGGAGAAGATGATTCAAGGCAGAGAGAATTAAAAGTATGAAAGCCCTGACCCCAGAGAAGAAAGTATGGTCTAATCCTGGAACTAGACACAGCTGAGTAAGGCTGAAGAGTAGACCTGAGTTGGAGAGCAGGAGATGAGTGAGTGACTAGAGATTAAGAAGAGCTTATGGTTTAATCTCAAAGTTATTATTAATGGTGTTAAATACAAGATAAATTTGTGTATTTGTAGCAGAGTGTGAAGAGTATGTTGGATATGTGGTGAGACTAACAAGCAGTCAGACTAGTTGGGCATCTGAAATGGATGGGAGTCTAATACAGCACCTGGGAAAACTGGAAAAAAAAAAGAATAAAGAAATAAGTATTAAGGAGACAGAATTGACAGGTCTTTGCCCAAGGACAGACAGGGTTATAAAACAATGGAATAAGGTTCTAGCTTTGAAACTGAGTGGATATTATAGGTGAGGAATTCAGTTTGGGAATTTCAAGTTGAATTTGAAGTGCCTTAGATAGTTAGGAGACATACAAGTTCAGGAAACAGCCATGACCGCAATGTCACAGCCTATCAGTAGAGCTTTGAAAATGATCACCAGGAAGAATGTGTGTGGAGAAGACAAATCTCTAAAGGGAACTAACTTTTTAAAGAATGGAAGAGAAGCTCTATAAGTAAGACTGGGGAGTGACAGAAAGATGGAGGCTATTGAGGAAACCAAGGGAAGAGAGTTTCATGAAGTGTTTAGTCAACAGTACATCAAACTGACCGAGAGGTGAACAAAGATAAGAACATTAAAATGTCCAACCTGAATTTCCAACTAGCTTATAAGTAATTTTTTTAAAAAACAGTTTCAGAAGATTTTTTAAGAGACAGAACTACATTGTAGTGAGTTGAAGAGAAAATGGAAAATAAGTTCATAAAGGCAGCTAGTAACAGCTACTTCAAGTTTACCTGACAGGGGAATTATAGTCAGTCGTTAATCAGAGACAGTGGATCAAAAGAGGGCTTATATCTTTAACAGGAGATATCTGGACCTGTTCATATGCTAACGGGAAGTAACAATTAGAGAGGAGGAAGTAAAAAATTCCTAAGCCTGTTTAAAAAGTCACTTAAAAATGACAAGACACACAAATTTCACAGTCATCCATTCTTCTGGCCATAATTCTGAAAAGATGGATGATGCCATCACAGCCTTCCTCTCGTACTGAAAGTCAAGGGTTATCTGTCTCTGATAGAAGGCAGAAATCAGGATGGAAACTGGAATATAAAGAGCTACACATCTGGGCTTAAGTATGCTCCCAGATCCCACTGTCAAACAGACTCTGCAACTTCATTTTCTAATTTTATTACCACCCTGCTTGAGCCTAGCGTTTCAAAAGGCCAGCAGTTACATCATTATCAGTGTTCCAGTGACTCACCAGCTCTGACGGCCTCATTCTCCAGCACGACCCTATTAAAAATAAAGCGGATATACTTGGAGGGGACAGGTGTTCTGGGGCCCTCTTTGCCCAACAAGTGGAGAATCTTAGTAGCCAGAACAGTGTGTTCACAGTCCTCAATGAATTCACAAAGGTGGGCGAGACCTGCTTCTTTACTCTCAGGGTTCTCTTCCACGATGCTGATTATGCAGTCCACAATGGCCCGCTTATACTCAAAGCCTCCCTGGCGAAAGAGAAAACGACCATTCATTCTGAGAACACTTTTTAGAGAAATGCTTATACTCCAAGGCTCATGCTGTAACATTCAAATTTCATTTCCCTTCCCTTATGAAAGAAACAAAAGTGTTTTTTCCTCCAAGTAGGAAAGCCAAAGTAACAGCATGTTTAGTAATAAGACAGCAACCAGAATTGAGCACTTTTTGAGAGGCATGCTGAGATGATAAAGAAAGCTGCTGTAAATACTATAAGAATTTGAGTGCAACTTCCCACATTTAAGAAGTAGTCCACCTACATCATCTCGGAGCATGTTGGAGAGGAAAGTCATCATGACGCTGTGCTTTCGAGGGTATTTCTGACAGAGAGCACTAATTGCCTGCACAACCACCACCTGTAGAAAAACAAACAAAAAGTACATCCACCTTTATAATGACCGTACAACTACCACCGAGAGAAAACCACAGAAAGGACGTTCATCGTTATAACTTTAGCTTCTAAGCACACATTTCCTCTCATTTACTGCATGCTAAGGCGGCACTGCAGTTAACTAAAATGACAATAATGATTCTTCATGAAAGATAAGCAAGGAGACCTCAAAGGAAAATAAAACCAATGTAAAAATGAAGTGCATTCAAGAGACTCCACCATCCCTCTGCTCCAAGCAAACAAGCACATAAAAATTTTAAAGTGAACAGTAAAGCTAAATAGCTTAAACAGAAGAAATAGAAGAAATAGAGAAGGTTACCAAGGAACTACTTTACAAAATGGTTTCTAGGAAAATTTTACCACAACTTTAAAGATCAGTGTCAAGAAGTTGAAAGGGTGCGAGACTTTACCCTGCTTGCAAGCTAAGTTAATCTGCCACAGTTCCATGGATGCTAGAAAACACAGGACTTCTGGACCAGAGATGAAAGACAATTACTCACAGCAAAAGCAGGAGCCAGGGTATCAACATCTGGGGGTCAGTTTCCTGAATCCCAATTCCGACAGGACAGTGTAAAAAGAGCCAGATAATACTTGACCCTGCAGTAGGCTGCAGTACAGGAGAATCTGAGGTAGGGAACTTGAACATTTTACAGTGGGCAGTAAGCATGCCAGTCCTTTATTCTGAAGGGAAACATCATCTTTATTACACTGGGCAATGAGCATGTTTGCCTTTTGCTCTAGAGGGAGCATTAACTGTATCTTCTAGGGCTGAATGGAAACCTGCCCTTTACTTTTAGAGGAAGATGCTGTATCTTTTAAGGCTGGAAGATATCTTGCACTACACAAAGAGAACAAAGAGTAGTGAGTGCCTAACTTACAGGGTGTGTAGAAATCCAAGAAATTCATGGAGACTTGAGAATTGTCTACCAACAACTAATAGTCCCAAATCTATATACATTGTTTCAGAGCATAGAAAATGAAGGAAAACATCCACAATCTTTATGAAGCAATGATACCTAAACCTAATAAAGATGGTATACATGCAAAAAGAAAAATTACAGACGGAAATCAGTTATGAATATTGATGTACAAATTCTAAGTGATATATTAGCTAGCAGACTCCAACACAACAGTAAGAAAATAACATGCCATGATGAAATGGAATTTATGCCAAGAATGCAAGACTGGTTCAACATTAGAAAATTAATACAATTCATCAACATTAATGAGTTTAAGGAGAAAAGTCATATAATTATATCCATAGATGCTGAAAAACGTCTGATAAAATCCAACACTCATTCCTAGCAAAAATTCTTAAACAAAATAGGAATGGATGGACCCTTCCATTTTAAACACACACACACACACACACACACACACACACACCCCTCTCAGTCCTATTGCCAGCATATTCCTTAATAGCCCCAAGAGTCATATACATTAAGGTCAGAAACAATTTAAGGATGCTACTATTTCTATTATTTGACAGTATTCTGGAGATATTAATCAATGCAATTAGACAGGAGAAAACGATTAGAGGAATAAGAACTAGAAAATAAAAGACAAAACCATCTTTATTTACAAATGACATGACAGTATAATCTGGAAACCACAGAGAATCAATGATAAAACTAACTCAACTCAGTAAGGTAGTAGACTATAAAATTAACATGCAAAAATAATACTGTTCATATACACAAATAATAACAAGGTAGAAGATACGAGTAAAAAAGATATAAATAGCAACAACAATAAAGATAAAATACCTAAGAAAAGAACTTTTCAAATACTCAAAATTAAAAGATACTATAAAATATTCTAAAAAGGCACAAAAGTAGACTTGAACAAATTAAAAATATCCCTTGTTCTTGGTTAGGATATCTCAACATCGTCAAGAGATTTATTCTCCCCTAAGTTAACTTATAAACTTCATGTGATCCCCATAAAAATACCAATGAAATTTTTTATGAAACTAGACAAGTTAATACTTAAGTTCATAAGGAAAAATAAATATGTAAGAATAGCTAGGGAAACAATAAAAATAAAGAACTATGAGAGGGGACTAAGAGATACTAATACATCCTATGAAACTTCTATATTTAAAATAGTGTGTGGTACTGATGTATTTTTTTAATTTAGTTTTTTGGGTGGGGATAATTAGGTTTAGTTATTTATTATTATTTTTTTTAATAGAGGTACTGGGGATTGAACCCAGGACCTCATGCATGCTAAGCATGCGCTCTACCACTGAGCTATACCCAACCCCGCTATTAATAGAGACAACAACAGAATAGAATAGAAAGCCCCCAAATAGGCCCAAGTACATATGGAACATTAGTATATGGTAAAGGTGGTATCTCAAATGCTGGGGCAAAGACAGCCTTTTAAATGAAACTTTTGGGGGGGCAACTGGATAGTCATGGAAAAGGATAAGATTACATACATTTCTTAGTCTATATATAATTTAAAAATCCAAGGAGGCAAATACTTAAATGCAAAAAGTAAAACTATACATATACTAGAAGAAAACATGGGTAGAATAAATGCACCCATTCAGATTCTACAATCTGAAGAGAAAGTCTTTCTAATTAATTATTAATCAAAAGTCCAACCCAATAAAAGAAAAGATCAACAAATCTAACTACATAAAAATTTTAAAAGTGTGCATAATAAAAGACATTATAAGAAAAACTAAAAGATAAATGACAAACTGAGAGAAAATACCATAGCACATTTCAGATAAAGAACTAATATCCCTAATATATAAAAAAATTTAATTGAGGAAACAAAAGACCAAAAATCTTATAGAATATGGGGGAAAGATATGAACAGACAATATTCAAAAAGAGATATTAAATGATCTTTAAAAATATGCAAAGATGTTTAACTTCTTTCATGATAAAAGAAATTCAAATTAAAGCTACACTGAGATACCCTTTCTCACCCATCAGGTTGGCAAAACTTCAAAATACTCTATAGGTGAAGCTATTGGGAAACTGGCACTCATACATTGCTGGTAGAATTTAGCATACTCTACAAAACTATATATTTACCCTTCAGTCTAGCATATGAACTAGGATTCACCCTGAGGACACACCTCCAACATTTCAAGAAAACATATACACAAGGTTATCCACTGTGGCATCACTTGTAATCACAAAATACTGCAAGCTATCTAAGTGTTCAAGGATAGGAGATTCGTTCAATAAATTGTATTTCAAAATGACCATCATAAACTCCCAAGGTTCCCCAAAGATTCAAAATGTCCACTTGAGAGCATAGGCTAAGTTTGTTTTTTAAAAGTAGATACACACTAGAAGAGAGTAAATCGGGTCAGCTATACTTCTTGATTAAGAACTAAATAAGACTTTAAATAAGACTTAATTCTTCTAACTGAAATTTACTGTTTTGTTTTTATTATCTCTTGACACATTCTCACCAGTTCTATTCAACACTGTATTGGAAGTCCTAGCCATTTTAATAAGACAAGAAAAAGAAAGGACAGGTATTTGGATAGGAAATGATGTAAAACCGTCTTTATTCACAGATAACATGATTATTTATATAGACAATCCTAAGGAATGTATATAACAACTAGTAGAAGCAGTAAAGGTGCTTAGCAAGAATATCGAGTTATAGGAAAGGTTTTTTTAAAAGTATTTTTTATATACTAGCAGCAAACAATGAAATAGAAATTTTAATTAAATGGAATAAAAAACATAAAATTTTTAGATATAAATTTAACAAAAGACATGCAAGACCTCTAGAGTAAATGCTACAAAACATTGCTCAAAGAAATTAAAGAAGACCTAAATAAATGGAGAGGTATACCATATTTATGAACTGGAAGAATAAATATTAAGATGTCAGTTCTCCCCAAACTGACTATGGATTCAACACATTCCCAATTATAATCCCAGCAGGCTTTGTTTTACAGAAATTATAAGATGGTTCTAAATTTTATATGGAAATGCAAAGGAACTAGAATATTAAAAAAGGACAAAGTTGGAAGACCACACATTTAAGAGGTACCATAAAGCTACATTAATCAACAAAGTGTGGTACTGGCACAGGACTGACAAATAGATCAACAGAATATAATAAGGAGCCCAGAAATATGCCTACAATTATCTGGTTATCTGCTTTTTAGACAAAGATGCCTAGGCACTCCAATGGGGAAAGAAAGTTTTCTAAGCAAATTATGCTGGAATGACTGGAAAAAAGTATGGAAAAAAAATGAATTTATCACACACAAATACTCATTCAAGTTGGATCACAGGCCAAAATGTAGAAGCTAGAACTGTAAAATATTTAGAAAAAAATATAAAATATCTTTAAGATTTGGTAATAGACAAAAGTCTTAGAACACAGAAAGCAGTAACTGTGAAAGAAAAACATTAATAAATTAGACTTCATAAAAATTTAAAACTTCTACTCATCAAAAGTCACTGTTAAGAAATAGGTAAGCCAGCGACTAGAAGAAAACATGATTGTATTTAAACTTTTACCTTGAACTCATCTGAGATTTCAGACACAAAAGATGATATCTGCTTCATAAGCCTATCCACACTGCTCTCACTTCCTGTTTTGAGGAGTGTAGTAATGGCCAGGGTAGCAATACTTCTGTTTGAGTCTGTGATCAAGTTTTCTAAGTCTAGGTTGCAGGCAGTAACAGCAGAGGGGTGCTTCATTGCCACCTTGTCAAAGGGCAAGAAAAAAAAATAAGCAAATTGCTATGGATAAAGACCAGAACTTTAAAAAATAAGGGAAGAAGGAAATAAAAATTTTAATTACGGTAAATGGCTTTTTAAAATGTAAATAGGACAACATAGGTTAAAAAGTGATTGTTTCAGGATGAACGGTACCAGTTAAAAAGGTGTGATGTATCATTTGATAAGTGATTACCTGCCAGTCATAGTATAGCACAGCACTTTCTCATCCCAGGTTTCTATAACATTTGTAACAGTATCAGTATGTATAACAGTATAAGTCTGTCTTCTATTACAGTTGACCTGTTTTTCTTTATAATAGATGTGTTCATGAATAGCTATTCTACTAGATGTTAGAATCTCTGAGAACAGGGCCTAGAATGATAAACACTGCCCAGACTCTTAATATCTTATCACTTAGAAAACACTTCTATATTTAAGCAAGCAAACTCCAGTCAAACTGGATCGCTCATGGTCATTAAAACGTGTCTGTCATTTTCCTGCTTCTTTGCTTTTGTTGATGACGTTCACCTCTCTGCCTATCCCAATACTGGTAAAAAAAAAAAAAAAAAATCCTTTACCCACAATTCTAAAATTCTAAAAACTCAGCAAAGTATTGGCATCAAAATTCACTTAACAACAAAACATGACCCAAACTAGTGTAAAACTAAGTCTTAATATATTCCACTTAGCAAGGACAGCCATATGTACAAAGAAGAAATATTAATGTGTCTAAAGGTGGAGTGCTGCTCCAGGCCCGATGACGTTAGTATGCAAAATAAGAGACAGCAATACATTAGCTCCCTGAAATTCATAAAATACTGAATTCTGACACACATCTGGCTCCAAGATTATAGATGAAGGAATGTGGACCTACACCAACTCTTTAAAATATAATTCATATTGTTGTTCTATAAAGGCTTCTTCCATAAAGGCTGCTCTAAACTTCTCTCTCCTTCAATTGTTCATACAATTAATTTATAATCGATTACATACCACTGCATTATGACAAGTTTTCTACTACATTAAACTTTCATTTAAAACTTTTATAGCTATTTAATTCATTCCATGTTCCTATATTGTATCTTCTAGACTTATGCTATAATATGTATAAGTATATACTTATAATATGGTAGCCAACAGCCACATGTGACTATTAAGCATTTGAAATGTGGCCACTCCAAACTGAAGTATACTGTCAATATAAAATAGACACTAAATATCAAAGACTTAATATCAAAAAACAGAAGGTAAAATGTATCTGCAATAATTTTATACTGATCACATGTTGATATGACATTTTATTAGGTAACTAAAGTATATTATTAAAATTAATCTCATCTTAGAAAATGTTAATGTGGTTACAATAAAATTTAAAATTACATATGTGAATCAGCACTGTTCAAGACTAGCACTGTCCAAGAAAATTTTCTGCAATGATAGAAATGTTCTATGTCTGCACTGCCCAGTATGATAGTCACTAACTACATGTGGCTACTGAGCACATGAAGTGTGACTAGAATGATGGAGGAACTAAATTTTTAATTTTATTTAATTCTAATTAATTAGAATGGAAACAGCCACTTATGGCTAAAGCCCATCATACTGGAGAGTAAGGCTCTTGACTATGAAGTGCTTGAAAGTCAGAAATGAATTATAATCTTTAGTTGAATAATAGTAAAAATGCCATACTTAAGGCCACAAATACAAATGAGATGCTATAGAAGTAAAGCTCATAAGTCATATCTACTAACTTTGGAGAGAAAGCCAAATGGTTCAATTTAAGGTTTCTGAATCAAACACTGATATGTCAATAGTTAGCAAAGGTTCACATACCTTGTTCAAGGTCCTCACAGCTGCATATCTCAAAGCTGGCTTAGGAGAGCTACAGAAAAGCTGAAGAACTAGAAAAAAAAAATCACTGTGAATATAGCTCATTTCATCATATATCATATTTCCAAAAACACAGTACATAAAGAATCATATTCAAAATATGCATAAAGTAATTAGATCACAGCATCAGAAGTTCACATGAAAAAATAGAAAAGTCACTCTTTGTTGAGTTATAAAAACTTTAAATATGGAAACAGTTGATTAATTTTTCTACAAAAATTTAACAAACCCATTAATGTCTGGATTTAAAGAGTAGGAATATTTATAGTTATAAGAGCAAACAGGCTTTTTAAACATTAAGGAGAACTGAAGGCATTAAAATTACTTTTTTCTAAGTAAAAAAATTTTTAATGTTTTTTACATGGGGAAATGGTAACTTCAGAAAAAGAATTATAGCTATCCCTCCGTATCTGCAGGGGACTGGTTCTGGGACCTCCAACAGATACCAAATCTGAGGATGCTTGAGACTCTTATATGAAATTTCGTAGTTCAGTCAGCCCTTGGTATCCACAGGTTCTACACTGAGGATTCACTCAACTGTGAACTGATTTGGTTGAACCTGTGGGATGCAGAACCTGCGGATATAGAGGGACAACTGTAATTAAGTAAAGAACCACTGAAATAAATAATCCACATATCAGAATGTAAAGGCTATATATAGAGAGCTAAGGTTCAGAAATAATTATCCTGTAGACCTATGGAACTTAAAGCAAAAATGTAAGAAAATAAATAAAAGCCAGCTATCAAACATACAACTAACCTGAAACAGCAGGTGCCAACTCCCTTGCAGTACAATTAGGAAGATGGATGATAGCTGAAGCAGCTTCATAAATAACCATTTCATGTTTATTTCGCAAGCAGCTCTCAATGAAATCAAAGACTGGACTTTCATGGCTGACAATAAATATACATAGGCCATAATTAGATACTAAAAAGAACAGAGGAAATATGCATACTAGTTAAAAGCACAGGCAGAATCAGAAGCACTTCGGGATTCATAAATGAAGGACCTCTGAACATTCACTCCCCCATAAAAGCAATGAGAGCACTGGCATAAATTTTCAAAATCAACTTTCTCAGCACTCTAGTAGTTAGCCAAAGGCTTGCAAAAACCCTAGTAACATTTATTCAGGAGGAACAGCTGAATCTTCATAAGAACAGTAAGCTTTCTAGTGTTTTAACTTGCTCTATTTCATGCCGTCTTCCCAGTTTCACGGTAGCCTTGGAAACCAGCAGCCTCAGAACTCCACTAGTTATGAAAGCCAGCAGCCTAGTAGCCAGTGAAGGAAGGAGATTAATTTGGAGGGCCAACAAAAGCCCTGTCCCCAGAGAACTGTCACTCCTTGACCTGACTGGACCTAAAACCCTCCCTAAAAAAACCCCATTTGTGGAGTTAATCTTTACTTCACCTGACTCATAGGTCATTCAGTGAGCAAAACCCTATACCGAGGATCTGACCCCCCACAATGAGCAGCAATTATTTAACATTGTAGTTGCCAGAGGAAGTGATTCTAGTTGTGGCAAACAAAAGGCTGGCCAAAAAAACTCAAAAGGAAAATCTAAGAAATGAGACACCTATAAGGGGCTTTAGTAATTTCTGACATATTTCTGGGGATCTAGAAGGCTGTGCAATGCCAGGAAAGACCTGACAGAGCTCTAATCTCTCATCTATGCTAGACTGTGAGTTTCTGCACAAGTAGGAAGTAAACACTAGGGCAGAGTTATAAACTGCCAGAGCATAGAAGGCATGCCCCAACACACGAAGTGCTCACTGGAAAAAAAAAGCAGGAGACATGTTGGTCAAAAGCATTTAAGAAAATCTGTCAAATCATTATCTGAAGATTCAGCTAATCATGCAGAGATTTTAGTGGCCACACATGACAAAGAATAAGGATGGCAGAATTAGTCAAGAAAAGTCATTAAACAAACAATAACAACAATAGCAACAATAATAAACTCTGAGGATGGAGAAGGGGGAAATATGATTACCAGAGATACCACATTATTTTAAATATCCAGTTTTTGACAAAAAGCTATGACACACACAAAGAAATAGTAAGGTATGGGCCCATATTTAGGGAAAAAAAGCAGTCAAAGAGATTATTCTTGAGGAAGCCCAAAGGTTGCCTTTACTAAGCAAAGACTTTAAGTCAACTAATATAAATATGTTCAAAGAAGTAAAAGAAAGCATGTCTAAAGAACTGAAGGAAATTAAAAAGTTGAAGGCATGACATCATGCCTCACGGAAGAAAGAATACCAACAAAGGGATTAAAATGAATTTTTTTTAAAGGAACCAAACAGAAACTCTGGATTTGAAAAGTACAATAATTGGAACAAAAATTTCAATTCCGCTTGGATAAAAAAACAAGAACCTACAATATACTGCCTACAAGAGACTCACTTTAGGGTGAAAGACACACATAGATTGAAAGTGAGGGGATGGAAAAAGATACTTCATGCAAATTAAAATGACAAGAAAGCAGGGGAAGCAATGCTCATATCAGACAAAACAGATTTTAAAACAAAGTCCATAAAAAAAGACAAAGAAGGACACTATATAATGATAAAGGGGTTAACAAAAGAAGAGAATATTACACTCATTAACATGTGTACACCCAATGTAGAAGCACCTAAATAGATAAAGTAAATACTAACAGACATAAAGGGAGAAACTGACAGTAATACAATAATAGTAGGAGACTTTAACATCCCAGTAACATCAATGGACAGATCTACCAAACAGAAAATTCAATAAGGCAACAGAGATCCTAAATGACACAATAAAACAGTTGGACTTAATTGACAGCTACAGGACACTACATCCAAAAAACACCTGGAATCCAGAATTCTTTTCAAGCATGCATGGAACATTCTCTACGTTAGACCACATACTAGGACACAAAACAAACCTCAACAAATTTAAAAGTATAGGAATTATTTCAAGCATCTTCTCTGACCTTAACAGTATGAAACTAGAAATCAACCATAGAAAGAAAAATGGGGAAAAAATGGTCACATGAAGACTAAACAGCATGCAACTTAAAAAAAAAAAAAGTCTGTGATGAACTCGAAGAGAAAAATCAGAAAAAACCTTGAGACAAACAACAATAAAAACACAACTTTACAAAATCTATGGGATGCAGCAAAAGCAGTTCTAAGAGGGAAGTTTCTAGTGATACAGGCCTTCCTCAAGGAGCAAGAAAAATCTCAAACAACCTAACTTACTACTTAAAAGAATTAGAAAAAGGAATAATAAAGACCAGAAAGAAAATAAAAAGATCAAAAAACAATAGAAAAGATCAATAAAAGCAAGAGCTGGTTTTCTGAAAGGATAAACAAAATGTACAAACCTCTAGCCAGGTTCACCAAGGAAAAAAGAGAGAGGACCTAAATAAACAAAGTAAGAAATGAAAGAGGAAAAATAACAACCAATTCCACAGAAAACAAAACAAAAAAATCACAGTATTATAAACAGTTATATGCCAACAAATTGGACAACCTAGAAGAAATGGACAAATTTCTAGAAACATAGAGTTTGCCAAAATTGAGTCAAAAAGAAACAAATAATTTGAAGATACCAATCACTAGAAGTGAAATAGAATTAAAAAAAAAAATTCCCTGCAAACCACAGTCCAAGATGGCTTCACTAAAGAATTCTACCAAACATACAAAGAATTTATATCTATTCTTCTCAAACTATTTCAGAAAACTGAAGAGGAGGAAACACTCCCAAAGTCATTCTATGAAGCCACCAACACTCTGATAGCAAAACCAGACAAGGACACCACAAAAAAAAAAAAAAAAAAAAAAAAAAAAGGAAGAAAATCACAGGCCACTATCTTTGATGAATATAGATGCAAAAATCCTGAACAAAATTTTAGCAAACCAAATTCAACAGTACATACAAAGGATCACATACCATGATCATGCTGGATTCATTCCAGGATTGCAAGGATGGTTTAACATATGCAAATCAATCAATGTGCTATACCACATTAACAAAAAAGGGGCAAAAACATCACAAAAGCTATTTACGACAAACCCACAGCCAACATAATATTCAACGGCGAAAAGCTGAAAGCCTTCCCACTAAATTCATGGATGCCCACTATCATCATTTCTATTCAACCTAGTACTAGAAGTCCTAGCCACAGCAATCAGACAAGAAAAAGAAATAAAAGGTAACCAAATTGGAAGGGAAGAGGTAAAGCTGTTATTATATACAGATGATGTGATACTGTATACATAAAACCCCATAGACTCTGCACAAAAACTACTATGACTAACAAATGAATTCAACAAGGTAGCAGGATACAAGATTCATATAGAGAAATCAGTTGTATTTCTTTGTACTAATAATGAAATAACAGAAAGAGAAAGTTAAAAAAAAAAAAAGTCCTGTTTAAAATCACATTGAAAAAATAACTGCCTAGAAATAAACCTAACCAAGGAGGTGAAAGATCAGTATGCTGAGAACTATGAAACACTGATAAAGGAAACTGATGATGATGCAAATAAATGGGAAAGATATCTCATGCTCTTGGATTGGAAGAATCAATATTGCTAAAATCGTCATACTATGCAAATTAATCTCCAGATTTAATGTGATCTCTATCAAATTACTCAGAACATTTTTCACAGAAATAGAACAAATAATTCTAAAATTTACATTGAAATCACAAAAGACACAGAATTGCCAAAGTAATCCTGAGGACAAAGAACAAAGCTAGAGGCATAACTCTCCCTGGCTTCAGACAATACTACAAAGCTACAGTAATCAAAACAGCACAGCAATGGCACAAAAACAGATAATACAGATCAATGGAACAGAATAGAGAGCCCAGAAATAAACCTATACACCTACAGTCAATTAATCTTTGACAAAGGAGGCAAGAATATTCAATGGAGAAAAGACAGTCTCTTCAGCAAGTAGTGTTGGGAAAGCTGGACAACCTTATGTAAATTAATGAAATTAGAACACTCCCTCACACCACATACAAAAATAAACTCAAAATGGCTTCAACACCTAAATATAACACATGACACCATAAATTTCTTAGAAGAGAACACAGGTAAAACATTGTCTGACATAAATCGTCACAATCTTTTGGTCTCTGAAGGCAAAAGAAATAAAAGCAAAAATAAACAAATGGGACCTAATCAAACTTAAAAGCTTCTGAACAGCAAAGGAAACCATCAACAAAATGAAAAGACAACCTACGGAATGGGAGAATATATTTGCAAATGATGCAAATAACAAGGGCTTAATTTCCAAAATTAATTTCCAAACTCTACATCAAGAAAACAAACAATCCAACTTAAAAAATGGGCAGAAGACCCAAAAAGACATTTTGCCAAAGAAGATATACAGATGGCCAACAGATACAGAAAAGATGATCAACACTAATTATCAGAGAAATGCAAATCAAAACCACAATGATGTATCATTGCACATCTGTCAGTATAGCTATCATCGAAAAGTCTATAAATAATAAATGCTGGAAAGGGTGCATAGAAAAGGGAACCCTTGTACACTGTTGATTGGAATGTAAATTAGGGCAACCACTATGGATAACAATATACAGGTTCCTTAAAAAACTAAAAATAGAGCTACCATATGATCCACCAATTCCACTCCTGGCATATATCTAAAAAAAGACAAAAACTTTAATTCAAAAAGATACGTGCACCCCAATGTTCATAGCAGCACTGTTCACAATAGCTAAGAGATGGAAGCAACCTAAGCGTCCATAAACAGATGAATGGATAAAGATGTAAGATATAGAGATATAATGGAATATTACTCAGTCATAAAAAAGAATCTGCAGCAACATGGATGGACCTACAGAATACCATACTAAGTGCAGGAAGTGCAGTAAGTCAGACAGAGAAAGATAAATATTATATGATACCTTTTATATGTGGAATCTAAAAATAATACAAATGAATCTACTTACAAAATAGAAACAGACAGAAAACAAATTTATGTTTACTAAAGGGAAAAGGGGGAGTAGGGATAAATTAAGATTAAGGGATAAACAGGTATACACTACTATACAGAAATAAAACAGGTAAGCAATAAGGATTTACCATATAACCCAGACAACAATATTCAGTATCTTGCAATAACCTACAATGAAAAATAATCTAAAATATATATACATACATATAACTAAATCACTTCTTTGTACACCTGAAACTAATACAATATTATAAATCAACTATACTTCAATTTAAAAAAAGAGAGTTTGGAAACAATGAAAATTTTTTTTCAAATCTACAATTCAATAGTTAATTTGCATTCACAGTAGAAAAAACTCAGTAAACCTGAAGATAGGTAGAATGAGGTAATTCAGCTGAGAGAGTAAAAAAAAAAAAGAATGAAGAAAACAAAACAGCGTCTTGGAGACCTGTGCAATATGACCAAGTATGCCAGTATTTGATAGGAGTCCCAGAAGGAAAGAGGCAATGGGACAAAAGGAATATCTGGAGAAATATTGGTCAAAAACTTCCAAAATTTGATTTTTAAAAAGCCATTAATCTACGTACTTGAGAATCTCAACAAATCCCAATAAGATAAATACAAAGAGACTCACGAAGAGACACACCGTAAGTCACAGTGCTGAAAGCATAAGACAAAGAGAAAATCTTGACAGCAGCAAGATAAAAGATACTCATCACATTGTACAGAGGAGAATCAATACAATTAATGGCTGATTTTTCACCTGGAACAACAGAACAGAGAATGCCATATTCAAAGAACTGAAATTAAAAAATAAGAATTCTCTACCCAACAGAACTATCCTCTAAAAATGAAGGCTAAAAAAGGACATTTCTAGATAAGCAATGACTGAGAGAATGCATTGCTAACATACCTGATTTATAAAAAATAATAAAGAAAGTGTGTTAGACTGAAAGACTGACTCCAAACAATGACATGAATAATCAAGGAGAAAAAAGGGCACTAGAAATGGTAAATATGTGAGTTGATATAAATGATTCTATAAATAATTTTTTTCATTTCTTAATTATTTTAAATGACATAAAGTTGTATAAAGCAGTAATTATAACACTGCATTGTTGGATTTATAATGCATACACATAATATACATGACAATAATAGCAAAGAGGAGTGTGGAGAGATCAGAACTAACTAGAGCAAAGATTCTACATTTTACTAAAACTAATTTAGTCTTATTCTGAAGTAGACTGTGGTAAGTTAAAATGCATAATCTAATCCTTAGAGAAACAACTTTTTAAAAATAAAAATACTGACAGAGAAATTAAAATGACACACTGAAAACATTTATTTAACACAAAAGAAGGCAGTCAAAGAGGAAGAAAGGGACAAAAAGACAAGAAACTTATACAGAACAAAGAGCAAAATGGAAAGGTAAATACAACAATATCAATAATTATATTAAATGTGAGTGGTCTAAACACCCCAACCAAAAGATAGAGATTGCCAGACTGGATAAAAAAGCAAGATGTACTGTCTACAAAAGCTACACATTAGATTCAAAGATACAAATAGGATGAAAGTGAAATGATGGGAAAAGATATGTGATGCAAACAGTAATTCCTAAGAGAACAGGAGTGGTTCTTTTAATACAGATAAATAGAATTTCAGATAAAAATATTACAACAGACAAAAAGAGATACTTCATAATGAGAAAGAAATCAAAACATCAGGATGATATAACAATGATAAATGCATACATACTTAATAACAGAGCATCAAAATACATGAAACAAAACTTGACAAAATGACAGGAAAAACAGACCATTTAACAATAATAGTTGGAGATGTCTATACCTACCCAATATTTGAGAGAACAACTAGACAGAAAATCATCAAGGATATAGAGGACTTGAGCAACTTAATCACGCAACTCAGCCTAGAACATTCAACCCAGTGACTGTAAAATACACATTCTTTTCAAGTCCATATGGACAGTTCTCATGGACAGATTAAATGCTAGTCATAAAACAAATCTCAATAAATTTAAAAAGACAAATCATCAAAGCATGTTCCCCAACCACAACTGAGTTAAATTATAAATCAACAACATAAAATAAAACAGAGAAATCCCCAAATATATGGAAGTTAAAGAACGTATTTCTAAGTAACTCATGGATCAAGAATAAACCAAATGGAAAACAAGAAAATATCTGAAACCAAATGACAACAAAAACACAATATATCAAAATTTTAGATGTAACTAAAGCAATTCTTGGAGAGAAATTTATAGCTGTAAACACCTATACCAGAAAAGAAGGCCACAAATCAATAATCTAAGCTTCCACAACAAAGAAATTAGAGAAAGAAGAGTTAAACCAAGCCCATAACAAGAAGAAAGTAAATTCAAAAACATCAGAGCAGAGATCAATGGACTAAAGTGCAGAAAAATAATAATTTTTAAAATATCCATGAAACTCAAAGTTAGTTCTTTGAAAAAATTCAACAATATTGACAAACCTTTAGCTAGACTAAACAAGATAAAAAAAGAATACAAATTACCAAAATCAGGAATGAAAAAGGGGACAACACTACTGACCCTAAAGAAATTAAAATGATTAGAAAGGAATATTATAAACAACAATACGCCAACAAATTAGATAACTTAGATGAAATGGCAAAATCTCTAGAAATACCAAACTACTAAAATTGACTCACAAAGAAATACAGAATCTAAACAGACTTATGAGTTACTTAAAATCTTTCCTCAAAAAACAAAAACAAACAAACAAACAAACAAAAAAACAGGTCCCAATGGCTTCACTGGCTAATTTTACCAACTATGTAAAGAAACAATACCAATCCTTCACAAACTCTTTCATAAAATAAATGAAGAGGGTATACTATCTCCCAACTAATGATGTGATGCCAGTATTATCTGGATAACAAAGACTGACAAATTTTCACAGGAAAACTACAGACCAATATTCCTCCTGACATAGACGTACAAACTCCTTAACAAAACATCAGCAAACTGAATCCACCAATACATAAAAAGAATTATATACCATAATTGAGTAGCATTTATCCCAGGAATGCAAAATTAATTTAACATCAACAAATCAATTTATGTTACATATCAAATTAACAATATAAAGGACAGAATCCACATGATCATTTTAACAAATGAAGAAAAAGCAATCAACAAAAATCTAACATCCACTCATGATAAATACTCTCAAAAAACTAGAGATTGAAGGAAATGCCCTCAGCTGATAAAGGGCATCTTCAGAAAATTCCATTAACATGAAGTTTCATGCTTTCTTCTTTAGCAGGACAAGGTAAGGGTATATGCTCAGCACTTCTACTCAACATTGTACTGAAGGTTCAAGATGGCACAATTAGGCAAAAAAAGAAATAAAAAACATCTAGTTTGGAAAGGAAGATATAAAGCCATCTTTGTTCAGAGATGACATGATCCTGTACATGAAAATCCCAAGGAACACACACACACACACACACACACACAAAATAAATGACCATAGCAAGGTTACAGACTACAAGATCAACATGCAAAAATAAAAAATCACCATATTTCTATAGTGGCAACAATTAATCCAAAACAGGCAGATTTTTTGTTGTAGAAACTCAAAGGTGATCCTAAAATTTATAAGGACCCAGAATAGTCAAAAAATTTTTCAAAAAGCTAAATATAGAAAGCAAACAATGATATATCCAAAAAGATAAAATAGAGAGTAATTCAATAATGGAAAACTTCAACTCCCTACTTTCAGTAATGGATAGAACATCCAGATAGAAAATCAGTAAGTGGGCTGGAACATTACAGAGCAAATTGACCTAGTAGACATATAGTGAACATTCTACCCAGCAACAGCGGAACACACAATCTTCTCAAGCGCACAGGGAACATTTTCCAGAATAGATCACATGTTAGGTCACAAAACAAGTCTTCAATTTAAGATGATTAAAATTATACCAAGTATCTTTTTCAACCACAATGAATGAAACTAGAAATCAATAACAAAAGGAAAACTGGAAAATTTATAAATATGTGGATATTCAACAATACACTCTTCAACTACCAATAGGTCAAAGAAGAAATCAAAGAGGAAATTAGAAAATACCTTCAGACAAACAAAAACATGGCATATCAAAATTTATGGGATGCAGTAAAAGCAGTACTAAGAGGGAAGTTTATAGTGAAAAACTACATATTTTCGAAATGCCATCTATGATAATATACATACAAAATCAAAAGGAACTGTCAGAGAAATTCCGAGAATTAACAAGTGAGCTTAACAAATGAGGGGTAAGGATCATTTTGTCCAAAACTGGTCTTCTGGCCACCCAGAAAGAAGCTAGGTTCCTAAGAACCTCCATAAAAACTGGACTCAGCCGTATCTGTAAGGTAATTGATTCTGCTCAACCACAAAGCTTGGACTCAAGCTCCTTCCCATCATACCAAAGGAGGGGCCAGTACTTCCCCAATCATAAAGGGGGTCATGGAGATTCCTGCTACTAGCATGCCAAGTCATACATCAAGCAAGGTTTGGATCCCGGCCCCTGATTATGCCGGGGAAGGGCTGCTTCCCCTCAAAATTTATGCTAAGCTGTCAGAATAGGTTATCATAATTTGTTGGCATGTTCATAGTAGTCTCTTCCAATCTTTTTTATTTCTGTGGCATCAGATGTAATGTTTGCCACATTACATTATTTCTGCATCTCATTCCTGATCACAACAGTGAGGGGCTGGTGCTCTAGTACTTAAAGCAATTTCAAAGCCTCAAAGCCCAAGGGCCATAATCCCTCTCTTAGGCTGAGAAAAATGCCTATAGACCTCTGTGCACTGTCCTAGGATGAAAGGGCAACGTGGGGCCCATCTATGAGTTTCTCCCAATGAACATTACTTCAGTAGGTTAGGTGTGAGGTCTGCTTACACATCTGTACCTGTCTGCATAAAAATTGTTACAGCAAGGTGGGCATCAAGTCAGGTTTCTACTATGGCTTTCTGGAAGTGGATCAAAGGATGAGAGGTCAAAGACTCATTCTGGCATTTTGGTAGCATGGCCAGTCACTGGGATGGCTGGTCTCACTAGCTGTCTGTGGGAAATAGCCCTAAAGTCCCAGTCAGTGAAAAACCTAGGGGATAAGATTGCCCAGGTTAGAACTTCTTGGTTATTATTAATGGTCTTGGTGTGACTGCCTCAGGAAGAGGCAAATTCAACTGAGGGGAAAGCTAAACAACCCCTGACAGAATTATATATACACAGGGAAGAGAAATAAGGATGCAAAACAAGAGCTGTGAACACTACTGCAAATGAGTAACGGAGGAGCATTTGCCCCACTATATATCTACACTATTATAAAGCTGTGATGATAGGGCAATGTTTTGCTGGTACAGGAACAGAAATATAGAGCAGTGGAGAACAAGAGCCCAGAAACAGACCAATGCACATAAGGATACGGGACCTACGGTAAAGCTGATACCACAGCAGTGGGTATAGACAGATATTTCAATAAATAGTGCTAGACTACTGGGTATCCAAATGGGAAAAAAATATTGCTATCTCATACCATATCCAAAAAATAATTCCAAGGTAAAGTACAGACCTAAAACATAAAAGCTAAACCTATAATGCTTATAGAAAATAATAGAAAAGCTATATTTGAGAATTTGGAGTAGAAAACATTTCTTGATCAAGATACCAAAAGTATTATTTCAAAAGTACAAGACTGGTATTGTATTTAAGAATGTTCTGTTCATTAAGATACCAAGAAAGGGAAGAGACAAACTTGAGTGGAAAAAGCTATTTGTAACATGTACAACCAACAAAGGACTCACATCTAGAATACATAAAGAACACCTAGAAATCGACGAGAATAAAGCAGATAACTCAAATCCTCATCACCCAAAAATGGGCAAAATTCCAACAGGTATTTAAAAAGAAAGAATATCCAAATGGCTAATAAATATACAAAAAGGTTCTCATACTCATTAGTAATTAGGAATTTACAAATTAAAACCACAATGATTTGACAAGGATGCCAAGACAACTGAGACAACTGCAAACTCTTACTGCAACTGGATATCCACATGTGAAAGAATGAAACTGGACTCCTACCTCACAGCATGTACAGAAATACCTCAAAATGTTTCAAAGACCAAAATGTAAAAGATAAAACTATAAAAACTCTTAGAAGAAGGAGGCACAGGTGTAAATCTTTCTGACCTTATATTAAACAATAGTTTCCTAGGTATAATACCAAAAGCAACCAAAGAAAAAAAGACAAATTAGACTTCATCAAAATTTAAAACTTTCGTACTTCAAAGGACACTATCAAGAAAATGAAAAGGCAACCCATAAATGGAAGGAAGTATCTGCAAATTGTGTATCTAATAAAGTTCTAGTATCCAAAATATATTTAACAACATTGACAGTTCAACAATAAGACAAATAACCTAATTTTTAAAATGAACAAATGATCTGAATAGACCTTTCCCAAAGAAGATATACACACGCCCAATAAGCACATGAAAAGATGCTCTGGCTTGTTAGAGAAACACAGCCTTCCCAGCTGTCAAACCTAGAACTTATTTGAATAACTTTTTTTCCAGTAAAACTTTTCCAATGGGGAAAAAAATCCCACAACAAGATATGTCTTCACACCTACTACAGTGTGTATAATAAAAAAGACAGACAATAATGAGTGTTGGTGAGGACGTGGAGAAATTGGAACCTTCATACACTGCTGGCAAGAATGTAAAATGGTGCAACCACTTTGGAAAACAGTTTGGCACTTAACAAAAAGGTAAACAGAGTTACACTATGACTAGGCAATTCTACTCACAGATAAATGTCCAAGAGAACTGAAAACATGTTCACATAAAAAATTATGAATGACTGCCAAGAGTGGCATTATTCATTATAGCCAAAGACTGGAAACAACCCAAATGTTCATTAACAGATGAACAGATGAATAAAATATGCTATAGCCACCCAGTGGAATATTACTCAGCCATAAAAGAATGAAGTACTGATACTTCTATAACACAGGTGAACATTGAAAGCACTACTGTAAGTGAAAGAAACCAAAAACAAAAGACCACATATTGTATGATTCCATTTATATGAAATGTCCAGAACAGGCAAATCCATAGAGACAGGAAGCAGATTAATGTTCTTTAGGGGTTGAGGAGAGGGTTGAATAGGGAGTGACTTTTAATGGGTTGGGGGTTTCTCTTTAGGGTGATGAAAATGTTCTGGAGTTAGTGGTGGTTGTTATACAACTTTGTGAATATATTAAAGACCACTGAATTACAGACTTTAAAAAGGTGAATTTTATGATATGTGAGTTGTATCTCAATAAAACATATATAACATATTCTTTAGGTTAGTAAAAATGTAAAAGTTTGAAAATATCAAGCCTCAGAAAATCAGTATCATCCCACACTTCTGGCTGGAATGCACACTGGTACAGTCACTTTGAAAACAGAAAGCCTAACATTCCTTAGTAAAGAGATGTATACCCAACAATCCAGCAATTCTGTTCCTAGATATAGACTCTATAGAAGTGCATGTTACGTACAAAGAGATAACTCTATGTGTGGTACAGATACAGGGATGCTGTTTATAGCCATTTCATTATTAACAAGTGCTCAAAACAGTCCAAATGCCTGTTAATAGAAAAATGACTATAAATAAACTGAGAAGTATTCAATCAAGGAAATACAAAATACAATTAAAATAAACTAGAGCTACACCAAAAACAAGGATGAATCTTACACCAAAATATTGAGTGAAAAAAATAAGACCCAAAATATAGCGTGATTCAATGGAGAGAAGGTTCAAAACAAGGCAAAACTAAACCTTACTGTTTAGGGATGCATGCACAGAGGGGTAAAAAATCTAAATATAAGCAAAGAGATGACTACCATAAAAGTCACAATAGTGGTTTCTACTGGGAGTAATTATGACCAAGAAGGATACATAAAGCATTTTTTCAATACTAGAAATAAACTATACCTAACGTATATGGTCATTATAAGGGTGTTTCACGTACATACAACTATAACTGCATAACTTGTACATATTTTTCTGTATGTACATTATGTTTCTCAATTTAAAAATTTTAAAGAATATTGTATATTCTCTCTTGGACACAGGGTTATAAATCTGAGGTTAGTTTTACTATCAGTGATACACAGATCAACTACAGTCTTTGGGTTTTTATTCTTGATTGACAAATCTAAGAGAAGTTTGCTTAAAGTCAGCACAAGAACTTAATTTCTTATATTTAAGATTTTGCTTTACATACTTTGAAAAGGTATTATTAAGTATATGCAAGATCATTCCTGTTGCACGTTTTTCAGACCATTACTTTTGTCAGAATACAAGAATCCACTTTGTCATTTTTAATGCTCTAAACCCTGATTCCTATTCGGCTTATACTAATACTACTAAACTGCACTTTGTGTTAGTATATACCTACAATATATTCTTGACATATTTATTTATATTGTTTCCTTATCATTTTGTACAGAAGTGTCTTTTGTAAATTTAATAGTAGCAATAGTAGGTCTGTTATTTTGTTTACCCAATCTGGGACTCTTTTAATAAGTATTCTTTTAATAATATAAGTAAACCCATTTATATTTATTATGACAACTGAAATATTTCATTTGCTAGCCAGCCTCCAAAATGTCCCCCCCAAATCTCCACTTTTGAACATCCACATCCTTGTGCAGTCCCCTCCCATGTTATACTAGGGTTGGTCTGTGTGACCAAGAGAATCCATCAGAGGCAATGGTGTGTCACTTTTGATATTAGGTTATAAATCCCTGCCACTTTCATCTTAGGCTCTCCCCGCAGCTCATTCAGGCAGCCTATAGAGAGGCTTTCAAAGTGAGAAACGAAGCATCTGGCCGATTGCCAGGGAGAAACCAAGGCCTGTCAACTACTGCACAAATGAAACTGAAGTGAATCCTGCAGATCCAGATGACTGCAGCTCTCAACTTGACTGCAACATAATGAGGGGACCCTGAAGCAAAACCGGACACCTAAGCCGTTTCCAGATTCCTGACCACAGAAACTGAGACAATAAATGTCTGCTAAAGCTGCTCACACAGCAAACGATAACTAACACGTCGGCACTTAATTCCACCCAATTCATTTTGTTTTCTATTTATATATTCTGTCTTTATTATTTTTTCATTACCAACCTTCAATCAAACTTTCTTTGTTCCATTTTTATTTCCACATTTTTAAAGCTTTACGTTTCATTTATATGCTTAGTTAATAACCCATATATTTTTCCAACAAAGTTTAATATTAATCATTAACAATTATCTTCCTCCCAAACAAAAACAAACAAAAAACTCAAAACCAAAACAACAACAAAAAAATCTTAACATGCTTTTATTTCCATCTAACATCATTATCATGTTGCTATCCTGGTATTTCTGAACTTGTTATCAAATTTTAAAGTTAAAATATCTCTTTAGAACTATCTACATAAGCAGTGAGAATTCCACTGCTTACTATTACTTCTTAAATCCCACTATTGCCTTCTAAGTATCTATTTGTTTGTGCTGGAGTAAATCTATGAATAATTCTTACAAAGTGACTGGTAAACATAAACTTTATGTTTGAAAATACCTTCCTTTTGCCATCACTGATGAATGATAGTTTGGCTGGGTACAGAATTCTAGACTGACAGTTAGTTTCCCTTAGCACTATGAAGATATTGCTCCATGATGCCTCACATGCAATGCAGCTGAGAGAAATCTGAAATAAAACTATGTAAGTCAAATTTTCTTTACATCAAATTTAGAATTTTCTCTTTATCCTTGATGCTCAAAAAATTCACTGATAAAATGTGCTTGCTTGTTTATCTTTGTCCTTCATTCTACTCACATTTGGTGTTTCGTTTTGTTTTTTAACTCTAATAATCACATCTTTCTACAGGTCTGAGAAATCACCAGCCACTTTTAAAAGTTAACTTTGTATTAAATTATAATAAAAATATAGGAAAATATATGAGGTAACTGTTACGGATTGAATGCTTGTATTCTTCCCCCCACTCCCACCAAATTCATATTGAAGCCCTAACCCACAGTATGACCCGATTTGGAGACAGGACCACTAAGGAAGTAATTAAGGTTAAATGAGGTCACAGGGTGGGGTCTTGATCTGATAGGATTAATATCCTTAAAGAAACAACAGAGCTCTCTCTCTCTCTCCCTGCACATGCACCAAAGGAAGATCATGTGAGCATACACCAAGTAGGCAGACATCTGCAACCCAAGGGAAAGTTCTCACCAGACACCAACCCTACTGGCCCTCTGATCTTTGATTTCCTAGTCTCCAGAACTGTGAGAAAATAAATTTCTGTTGTGTAAGCCACCCAGTCTGTGGTATTTTCTACGGCAATCCTAGCAAACTAACACAGAGACAATCTTGAAGATGCTTTTATATTTTTATCTCCTATGGTTTCTGCTTCTCTGGTTGAATTCTGATGTACTACTTTAAGTTCTAAAATTCCACTTCCTCTATTCATTCATTATAACTAGTTCCCATTAAACTCTTTAACAAATTTATAATAGGTGCTTTAAATTTTTATCTGCTAATTCCAATATCTGGGCCATATTAGGGTCAATTTCTTTTGATTACTTTTGCTCTTTACTACTGGCCATATTTTCCAAATTCTTTGCACGTCAAGCAATTTCGTTTATACTACATACAGACATTGAGAATGATATGATGCAAAGACTGTAGAATTTATAATGTTTCCCCGGCAGGCAGGTAACTTGGCTGGGACCAAATTCCAAACTTTATCTCCTCCCTAGTGAGCTGCAACTGAATTCTCCATTCAGTTCATTCAGCTGACAGCTACTACTTTTTGCCAGGTTTTCTGGAGTCTTTCTCTGTATATGCATCATTTGGTGGTCAGTCAAGAATTTCTACAGAGCTTAACACTGATTTTGAGGCTTGCTCTAACTGTGGCTTCCTCTTTCCCAGGATTTCCACCCTAAATTTTCATCACTCTTCTAATTTCAAACTATGTTCTGACCCCACTGTCCAGTAAATACTATGGCTTCCTGTGATCCCACACCCAAGAATTCCCAGAGACTAGCCAGAGACACACAAATCTCACACAGTATAGTTTCTGTCTTCCAGGCATCAATTTTCCTCCAGTTTCTGCCTGCTTTTCACCACTCACCAGTACTTCCAAATAGTATGGGTTTTCTTGTTCTGGGGAAGCACAGTTTTGTGCTAATGATATAATTATTATTTGCGGGAGGGCTAATATTACCAAGCTACTCTACCATTATTGAAAACAGGAAGCTCAACTGAATATTTTTTAATATTCCATTTTATCTTCTCTGTTGAGAGTTACATTATATTTCCTAGTTTTTTAAATGATTACTCAAGAGATTATAGTATTCATCCTTATATTATTAGTCTACCATCAGATAATATAGCACTACGCCATGAACAATGTAAAACCTTACAAACGTGTAATTCTACTGGTCTCACACACTTTAAATAAATAAATCATTTAAATAAATGCAGTACTTCAACATTCTTTTATAAAAATAAAAGGGATAAACAAGATGATTCTTAATGTCACTTCTAGCTTTCACATTTAATTATTGTATACCCTATGATAAATATTTTTGTTCAATATCAGTTTGTTATTGTATTACTAGCAAACATAATTTATAAAGTACATATGCCAAAGCATACATTAAGGTAAAAATAAAAGTTGTTATGTGGAATCCTATGATTTTTTCCTTAATTTGGAAAACACTAAATCCATCTGTAAAGTCAGCATTGCCCAAAAATACTCATAAAGGAAATAAACTCTGAAGTATGTTAACCAGCAAATGGAAAATTACTTAGGTTTAGATGAAAACACTTACCCCTCTTCATTTTCTTTCAGTAAGCGACTGGCAATTCGGATCAACAGGCAGTAAGCAAACTGTGATTTGAGGCCAGATTTAGTAAATTTATTCAACATCTTAGAAACAGCAAGGCGATCATTCTTTTTAAGGTGATACAAAACTCCCAATGCATGGTACTAAAAAAACAAGAAAAGAATGTAACATAGACAGCTGAGTAGGAAAAGGATAAAACTTACATGAAAATAGAATATGGAACTAGATTTTTAATAAAAAGATACCCAGTCTATACAAATAGAATATCTTTTTCATACTGAATCAAACACAGGCAAGATTGAAAGAATAAGAGTTTCTAATTTACCCCCAGAAGTCGTTAATTCAGATTAGGTAAGTATTAAGGAGGTGACATACAATCTGAAGATGGCTCTAGCAGGTTCAGCGTTGCCCCATCCATCCTTAGTACAAAGGTTCTCAGGTCCAAGGCTTTACCAGTGTTACAGGTCTCTCTTAGTGGCTTTAAATCATCTGTGGTTATGTTAGTAGTTAAAGGATTAATCCCCTAAAGGAGGCTTAAGGAGTATAATTATCATGGCACTTTGTGTAAAAACACAATGATCAGAGTTAGGAGGGTGAGAATGTTTCCCAAGGGAAAAATTACTACTCTATTTCCTCATAACTGAATATGCTAACATGAGAAGTTATAAACAGTGAAAGGGGAGAAATAAGTACCCTCTCAAATACAAATGGGGTATACTTCACATAAAATTGCCAGTTAAGATTTAATCTTGTTCCTTTTAATTAAGACTAGCCCAATGAGTATCAAAAAGAGATCTTTCCAACAAAATAATTTCAAAGCTTCACAAAGTGAAAATTACTCTTTACTGTTTTTATAATGTCTACTATAATCAAGGCCTGAAAAGCTTTGAATTGAACATCCTTCTTCACAAATTATTTTCAAACAAAGGACTGAAACGCATTATGACCTTTGGAATGAGCATCTCAAACTATTACTGAGCATAAGACTTTTCCCAAACACTGTTACAGCGTCTACTAAACATTAGCAGGGCCTACGGCGGTAATCATCATGAGTGGGATGTTTACTTGAGAATATGCACTAATAGGCTGCCTATTATTAAGCTGATTAATATTAGTCGTACTATAATATTCAGCTAATACTCCTCGGGGGAATCAATAAATTGCCCCTAAAATGTAGGGTTAAAGAAAGATGATCTTGAGACATAAGGCAAGGTGATTCAATGACAGTACCTGGACCATAATATTATCACTTGAAGCAGCTTCTTGGGCTTCATTGACCCAGCGCTTAACCACATCATAGCTTATCTTCATCATGTGCTAAATACAGAAAAAATTGAGAACAGATCATGCATGGTCACTAAAAGTTTAGAAACACTGAGTTAGTTTCCTTGGAAAATCACTAACAAATATTTCCGGAAAAAAGAAACAGCTTAGTAGCTTTATAAGTCTATTTCAAGTCTCTGAGGCAACTAACAAACCTGAAATACTTTCTCCAAGACCCCTTTGCAAAGGTGAGCACGTTTTTGTGGGCTGGGAGAGGTGTATAAACTGAAACAATGAGAGGGAAAGGGCAGGAAGGGAATAGATAATTAATAGGATAGTACTTAAATAATGTTAACATTACAGGTTTTACTTCCAGGAAACTCACCTGAAAGAAACCACAGTACCATAAAAAAGCAGAGTGCTTGCTGTAAAACTTGACCAATTATATCATAACCAGCAATTTTCGTGATTCAGATGATCTATCCATTCACACATTAGTAACTAATTTTAATCAAATGCAACGTTACAGGCTGTCATGAATGAATTTTGCTTTGATGAAAAAGAGAAAGAAAAGGTACTACTAAAACAAAGAGCACTTCCTGGGAGGAAACTCAGTAGCAGGACGGGAGACTTTGGATTGAAGGAAAACTGCAGACACAGGGCACCAACAAAAGCAGAGGACAAAGAGGCAAGAGGCAGAAGGGCAGGTCATCAAGGAAGATTTAAAGAAAGAGACTGACTCTCAGTTTCTTCCCTGATCCCCACCCGACTCTTACCTCCATCTGTATTGTATGTACAATACAACTTTCTGATGACCAAAACCTTTCAAACATGTGTAAATTTCATGTTTTTAACTGCCCATTTTAATTGCTCAATGGTCCTCTGTCCAATAAAGCACTCTTATATAAAGTAATAGAAATGTATACATATGTTTTAATATTTCACTTGTGAGAGAACCACAATGACCCTTTGTTTTTGCAACTAGAAACCATACCATGCATGAGAACCACATGGCTACTTGCTCACTTACTAAGGAAGATACCAGTGCTGAACTGGACACACTGGAGACTTTATCCACAATGGCCTGCTTCATGTATCTTTCAATGGCCTGCAACATCGTTCCCTAATAACATTCATAAAGAAAAAGCTGTTGAAGCAAAACATTTTCATGCAAAATTATCACTTCAAAGTAATTTACAAAAACCAGTCAAATATTTGTTTCTGTACAAATATCCAGAATGTATTAAAAGGCTTATCAAATCTCAGAGGGAAGAACCCAGACAACCAAGTGGCAGATTCAAGGAGGAACATTTAAGAATGTATGTAAGGAAGAAGAATAACTGTTCTACAATGAAACAAAATGTCTCGAAGTGGAGAATCTCAGTTTGGAGGAAACGTAAGTAAAGGCTGAACCTTTCAGGGATATTATAAAAGAAATTCCTAAATGGGGATGGAAGCTGCTTTTCAAGTCCTGAAGATAACTCTATGCATAGGGCATATATTTTATATGGATCCCGGAGGTTCCTATAAATCAACTATAATCTCTTATTATTTTAGATACATAAGAAATTAAACGTGGAATATACTACTATATTGAGTCCTCAGTATGAAATCTTTAGAAAATAAAGCTGTTAACTTATTTGGAAGAAAGCTTAGCACCAGGAAGGTGGTGGCAGATAAAAGATGTGTAAACATGCCAAGACCAATACTTAGGTGAAGAAGGTCTTATTGTAGTCCTGGTATGGTCAAGTCTTATGCTATCAATTTAATGCTAAAAATAAAAGCAACTACAACAAAATAACGAGCAGTAAAAAATAACTAAATCATTTCTATTACCCCTTCTAGGATCCAGATTTACCATGTGATACTGCTCAATCTTTGAAATTTGAGAAGACTGCAAAAATATACATAAAATATATCCAATCATGAATACAGCTGAACTATTATTATTCAATTTGATTGGCAATGCCTAGCCTACCCTTCATTTTAACCTTTCCTGCTCAGACTTCCAAGAAAGAGACAGCCTCACATACTTCATAACCTCATCCCTCTCAATACAACAGACTAAGTCAAGGTTCAACACCCGACTTGGACTCAAGTGGACAGATACAAGTCATTAGTTGGCTGATGGTTAATCAGATCATCCCCCTTAAATATTTAAATGAGGGGGCTTGAACCTGGTAAACGATGGATCACAACAGTAAGTATCTGAGAATCTTGCTGCTGAGTTCCTCAGAGCTGCCCTATTTCTTGTTCTGGTAGCCGGCTGTTAGACTTACCTCAAATTCTGAGAGATGAATATTTTGTAATAAAGCTTTTTCTTTTTTTAAACTAAATTTGAATGAGTTTTTGTTTTCTGCAAGCAATGCCCTATGACAAAAGTCGATGAGATAAATATAGAGAGAAACTAATTTAATAAACAAAAGAAAAAAAAACCTAAAAGAAAAAAAGCCTAGAGTCACAAAAGCCTTTCTGGTGGTCTAGTTTCTCTTATACTGATGATTCCCAAAGTCAGACTAGGGAATCCTACTAAATATACATGGCCACTTTAGAGATAAACACAGATCCCCTTTGATGGCTCAGTAAAACAAAGAACTTACATCAGTGATTCTGCAGAGAGCCCTGATGGCGGGGCCTCGGTACACATCTTCCTTTCCAGTCATGTCCTTAGTCAAACTAAGAAAAATCAAGTTACCATGAGATTTAAGTCTTCTCTCCTGTGGAGTCCACCCCTACCTAATTCCACTTGTCCCCACAATTATCTTAATTATCTTGTGCAGCTATTGATTCAACAAATATTTATTATCTTTTTGGATAAATATAAAGACTATTTTAAATCTTAAGAACACAGCAGTGAGCAAAACAAAGTCTTTGCCAGCATGGAGCTTACATTCCAGTGGGAAAAAAGATAATAATCACATTACCTAAACATATACTAATATTAGATCCTGATAACTGGCATAAAAAATAAAGACAATGATATAGACAGCCCAATGCTGAAATCCCCAAAAGTCCCCCAAACCCATCGGACTAAAAATAACCCTTTAAAAGAAACTGACTAAAATGATTAGTTCATGAGGTCTCTCTGACAGGCAGAAGAAAACAGCCACTTTTGTGAAAGAATAAAATGGGGTAATCAGACGGAAGAAGGACTATGGTTCTGAAAGCCAGGGAGGGTAGAACTTCCCAGGGAGTGTTTAACCATATTAAAACTAAAAGAGCGGTCAAGTAAAACATGGACTGAAAGACTAGTTTTTGCAATTAAGAAGTTACTGGAGATCTCTAAGAGAGAAGTTTCACTACAGAGGTGGCTAAGTCAGATTAGACTAGTATCTCATTTCCTTTCTTGTTCTAAGTCAGGTCCTGGCAATAACCCTTCAGACATTATGTCTAGGGACAGTACCACCATTCAAGCAGAAAAGCTGTATCAGGTTTGAATATTTCTTACCAAGTCTGTGGATGGTCTCAGCTTGTTAGTTCCCTCAGGAACCTCAAAGTATTGTCGTTCCCCTCCTCCCTCCCACCCAATCCTCGCATTATTCTCACTTTTGATGAAATGACATTAAAACTGCCTGCCAGACAGTAGTTTCTACAGCCCCTTTATTTCTTCCTAAATCATGATCTATGAACCGCTCATCTGATTTTCTGAGACTAGGGATGTAACTTAAGACATACTGATATCCCTCCCCCATGCTACTCTCCAATGTGAGTGATAGGTCATTCCTCAGGACTCAGTTTCAGAATTCTAAGTGAACTTCAGATGCAGACTTTCACTGGTGAGTCTCATTAGACAGGGGTAGAACAGTATGACCAGACTGCAATATACTTGACCATCCTTAAGCCACTAACTAAATGTCTTCATGTTTTTCTTTTTGTTTACTAAGTTGTAACTTATATATAATTAAAATGCACAGCTTAGGTGTTCAGTTAGATGGCAATTATGATCACTCATGTAACGTCTACCCAAAATAAAATACTGAACATTTCCATCAGCTCAGAAAGTTCCCTAATGCCCACTTTGAGTCAGCTTCCTCCAACCTACCAGACTCCTGGTTTCTATCACCACAACTGAGTTTTGACTGGTCTTAGAATTTATCTAAATAGAATCATCCAGCATGTGTTCTTTTGTGTCTGTTTCCTTTTGTCCCAACATATAGATTTAGGAATGTATCTGTGTTGTTGCTTGAATCAGCAATTTGTTCTTTTTTATTGCTGAGCAGTGATTCACTGTATTAATATAACAGCTCCTCTATCCATTCTCCTGTTGATGAACTGCTGGGTTGTTTCTAATTTAGCATTATCACAAAGTTACTGTGACATTTCTGTATAGTCTTTTTTTTTGGGGGGGGTCAAATTTATTCATTTTTTTGAGTAAATACCTAGTAGTGAAATCACTGGCCACAGGATAGGTGTATGTTTAACTTCCTAAGAAATTGCTGAACTTCTCCTGAGGCGGTTGTACCATTCCACATTGCCACCTACAATGGATACAAGTTTCAACTGTTCCGTGTACTTGGTATTAGAGCAGCCTTATTGATTTTGGTTCAGTCAGGCTTTGCTATTTTAACCATTCTGGTGGGTATGAAAAGATACCTCGTTGAGGTTTTAATTTGTATTTCCCTGATGACTAATAATATTAGGAACATTTCTATGTGCTTAATGGCTATTTGTATATATTGTTTTGCAGTGTCTGCCTTCAGGTTTTCTCAATATCCATGGCTTCTTATCAAGCTAACACAAATGATGACACATGTAAGATAGTTATCTAACATATAAGTGACCACAAGTAGTGGCTTAAAACAACAAAAACATATTATCTTACAGTTCTATGGGTTAAAATTCCAACTTAGATCTCACCGAGCTAAAATCACCATGTCAGTAGGGCTACATCCATCTCATAGGCAAAATATCTTCACCCCTACCCCAAGATCCCCCCAAACATTTAACAGTGTCAACTCAAAGTCCAAAATCTCATTTAAATTTCACCCAACTCAAGAGTCCCAATCATATCAACAAAATCATCTAAGTTAGGTATGGGTGAAACTGGGTGAAACCTATTCTAAGGCAAAATTCCTCTCCACCTGTGGGCACATAAAACTAGAAAACAAGTTCTCTGCTCCGAAATACAAGGGTGGGACTGCCACAGGATAACAGGTATAGACATTCCTGTTCAAATAGAGAAAGTGGAAGGAAAAAAAGTTACTGGTCCCAAGTAATTTTGAAATCCAGCCAAGCGAGCTGGAAGAGCTTCCAAGTCCAAGGCAGAATACTTTATAGTTCTCAGCTCCACCCTACGGGCCTGCACCTCTGCCCTCTGAGCCATCTTTCTTCTTTATAAAGGGCAACATGTGTTTAAAGCTGAGCATTCTCATCAGCCTGTCTCCGGCCTGGAGAATTTTGGGGCTCTGACAGCCTTCTTTCACTTTGTCCTTTCTCAGTCCCTTTCAGTCCAAGCTGGCAGAATTTCTGCTGATATAAGATTCTCAGCCTTGTAAGACTACCAATACATACAGAGACTCACTCCATTAGACAAGAGGCTCCTCCACAGATTTTGCCTAGATAATCCACCTCTATTTTTGGCTTCTGCTTAGAGCTGAGGGAATCTGTGAGTCACACCCTTGATCTCTTCAGAGTGTTTTGTGTGAGTGAATACTCTGGCCTTTTAATCTTCCTGAGGTTTTACAAAAGGCTATAGAGTAACTCTGACATTTTCTCTGGAGCACACTCTCCTAACACATATCTCTTGATTTTAGCATCCTTTGCCATTTTGGTAGGCTGAGAATTTCCAAAATCAAGAACTCCTGGTTTATTGTTTTGCTGTGCTTTTGAGGTGTAAATAACATTGTATTACTTTCAGGTGTACAACATAATGATTCGGCATTTATAAAGACTTCTGGTTCTTGTTAACAAGTCTCTCCTCAATTTATTACTCTACTCTCAAATTTTACTGTAAGTGGCAAAAAGAACCAGGCCACACCTCAACACTCTGCTTGGAAATCTCAGTTAAATATCTAAGTTCATCGCTTACAAGTCCTGCTTTTCACATAAATGCAGGACACGATGCCATGAAACTTTCTGCCACAGTATAACAAGGATCCTCTTTCCTCAATTTTCAAAGATTGTCTTCATTTTCTTCTAAACCCGCATCAGCAGCACCTTTAATGTCCATATTTTCTATCAACAGTCTGTCCACAATGACTTGAGTACTCTCTATAGTGAGTAGAGACTCACTGACTTCCTTCTGAGTTTAGCAGAGGCTTTAACACCCATATGTCTACTGACAGCTTGTTCAAGGCAGTGTAGGCTTTTTCTACCATGCTGCCCTAAACTTCTCCAGCTCATTGCCCAATTACAAAGCCACTTCCACACTTTTAGGTACTCATTACAGCACACTCCACTTTCAGGTACCAAAGTTTTGTTTTGTTTTTTGTTTTTCCAGCTTTGAGATATAACTGGCAAATAATACAGTGTAAGTTTAGCTTGTACAAAGTGTTGATCTGATACGGTTACATACTACAAAATCTATTACTTTTCTATTGATGCTGTAACAAAGTGCCAGAAACTTAGAGGCTAAGACTACATGCATTTATTTCTTTGTCTTACATTTCTGTTAGAAGTCCAACACAGATCTCACTGAGCTAAAACCAAGGGGTCAGCAGGGCTGCACTCCTTTCTGGAGGCTGCAGAGGTGAATCCATTTCCTTGACTTTTCCAGCTTTTAGAGGTCACTCATATTCTTTGGCTCGTGGCCCCTTTCCTCCGGCTCCAAATCCAGCAGCGTTACATCTCTCTGAACGTGCTTCCACTGTCACATCTATTTATTGACCTTCTTCTGCCTCCCTCTTCCAATTTTAAGGATCCTTATCCTTATATTGGACCCATCTGGACAATCCAGGATTCTCTCCCTGTCTACTGATTAGCAACTTTAAATTAACTGTAATTCAAGGTGGCCTAACAGGACTCAAGGGAAGTATTACCAGCTAAACAAAAAAACAAAAAACCCTCAATCAATAGTTGGTTAACCTATATTTAATTTTTCCAATATTTAGTGAATCTAGCAATCTAACTGAAGATTTTTTGTTTCCTACTTGCACCATACACTGGTAGCTGACTAATCTAATACCCATTTTCAACCCCCTTTTCCCTAGCCTGCCTTTGGGCTGTAAAAGCTAAATACTCACCTTCCTGGTCTCCTAAGGTTAGTCATAACACAGTTGTGCCAAATGGAACCTAAAAATTGCTTTGGGAAAAGCTCTTGCATACCTGAAAGAAGAGGCAGATGGTGCTGGCTTTCTGGCCCCCTACCTGGTACCCCTCCCACCTTTAATAGTGCCTTCCCAGTAATGCAGGCATCTATTTTGCAATACTGTGAAGATGTCCAAAAGAATTCAAGGGACACCAGTCCTGACACTATTGAACTGGGAATCAACACCAACTACTCTGCCTATTTTGCTACTATTTACGTCTGGCTTTCTGTTATTTTCAGCTGAAAGTTTTATTAATTGAAACTATATTCAACACAACTGCTGGTTAAACACAAGTATCCTCCTCTAAAATTTATTTTGCTCTACAAAAACCAGATTCACCTAAATGAGTTACAATTAATAACTATTAACTACTTTTAAAATAGCATTTGTTATATATCTTAAAACCCTAGATTATACACTTGGAAATTATCAAAAGTTTAAAGAAAATAAATAGCCACAATTCCAAACATCCAGAGATAATCTACTGGTAATATATCAATGCATTCCCAGCCATATATTTTTATATACATAGATATGATATTTTTAAAAGTGAGACTATATAGGAAATACATAGACTTGAATCCAACTCAGCACTTGAATGCAATTCAGCACTTTATTGAGGAATTTTCCATATTATTAAAGATGTTTCAAAAATATATTCAAAAATTAAAATATTTCATAATATGATTATACTATGGTTAATTAAATAATTTTTAACAATGGTAGACATTTAAGTTGTTTTGTCCTTCTTGCTAGTGTAAACAGTGTTGCAAGGAACATCACTGTATATAAGCTTTTTGTGCCATCTCTGTTTTCTGAGGATAATTCCATAGATGTGGGATTACTGGGTCAAAGGGATATATCATTTCAAATATTCAACAAATGCTGCTAAGCTGCTTTCTAAAAAAATTGAACAATTTATTATTCTACCTCCTGTATACAAGAATGTCAATATCCCTTACAAGTGCTAACTGCCTTTTTTCCCTTTTTGGCCAATTTGATGGGTAAAAATATTATAATTTTCCAAAATTTGTAAAGAACTCATACAACTCAATAGAAAAAAAAATCTGATTTAAAATGGGCAGATCTGAATAGACATTTTTCCAAAGAAAACATACAGATGTCCAACAAGCACATGAAAAGATGCTCTACATCATTAATCTTCAGGAAAATGCAAATCAAAACCACAATGAGACATCACCTCACACCTGTCAGAATGGCTATTATCAAAAACACTAGAAAGAGCAAGTGTTGTCGAGGGTGTGGAGAAAAGGGAACCCTTGTGCACTGCTGGTAGGAATGTAAATTGCTACAGCCACTACAGAGAAACAGTATGAAAGTTCCTCAACAAATTACAATAGAACTACTATATGATCCAGCAGTTCCATTTCTGGGTATTTAGCGGAATTAAAAAAACCCCATTAATTCAAAAAGATATATGCATCTCCATGTTTATTGCAGCATTATTTACAGTAGCCAAGATATGGAAACAATCTAAGTGTCCATCAATAGATGAACGGATAAAGAAAACTGTGGTACATATATGCAGTGGAATATTATTCGGTCATAAAAAAGAATGAAATTTTGCCACTTGTGACAACATGGATGGACCGTGAGGGCATTATGTAAGTGAAGTAAGTGAAATAAATAAGAAAAATACCATGTGACCTTTCTTATACGTGGAGTCTAAGTGAAAAAAAAATTATATATATATGTGTGTATATATATATATGTGTATATATGTGTATATATATATATGTGTATATATATATATATATATATATATATATATATATATATATATATACATATTTTGCCAAGCTCATAGATACAGAGAACAGATCAGTGGTTGCCAGGGGTGGGGACAGGAGAGGGATGGTGGGAGAAATGGGTGAGCTGTTTGGGAATTTTTTTAGTTTAAATAAATTGAAATTTAAAAACACAAAAACAAAAAACTCAAGCTTGAATTTTTAATTTCCTTTTTTTGGTTACTGGTGAGAATGACTATTTAAAGATATTTAGAGGGGAGGGGATAGCTCAAGTGGTAGAGCACATGCTTAGCATGCATGAGGTCCTAGGTTCAATCCCCAGTACCTCTTCTAAACAATAAATAAGCCTAATTACCTTCCCCCCAGGAAAGGAAAAAAAAAAATTTAAAAAAAATTTAGATCCTTTATATCGATTATTCTATAAATTATTGCTGAGAATATTTTTGAATATAAGAGATTTTTATATATTACAGATGCTAGTCTTTTGATGTACTTGTTATAAACGTTTTACTGTATCATTTACTTTTTAGTTTTGTTTATAAAGGTTTATGTACATTTTAAAACATAATCAAATCTATTAGCATTATTCTCTGTGACTTTTTTCTTTGTTTTATTAGACAGAGATGGTTTTCACACGATGACAACCACATTTTAGAAAAGAATGCTTTAAGACATTATATTCTTTTAAATTTCTATTGGCTTTCTTACAGTCAAAAAATAAAATTAATAGAAAGAGAAAAACAAAATATTCTACTAAATATATAAGTATGTCATCCTAGGTTTTAATTATTCACATACCTGCTTGTAACAATTATCACATCCTCAGAGATGTTGGCCATTTCTTTGATGGTAAGGTAGCACATTCGTCTCAATGTTTGCTGAAAAATTATTTACAAAAGGCAACAGGTTAACGCTTGTCTTGGAAAACATATTTTTTTGAATTCTTTAAAAACATATACAGAAACCTGCAGACTCTGTTATCCTCAGCTCAGCATATTTTCCCTTAAGGTATTTGTGGCTATATAACCAACTTCCATTTTCAATTATCAAGATTTCTAGATGGCTATCTGGATCCAAAATAAGTGTTTAATAAAATAGAGTTTCACCTACCCTGCCTCCTCGCCTGGATCCCTGATTTCATTCATACACAGTCACACTCAATGTTAGAAGCTGTGGTTCCTCTAGCCTGTCTAGCCTCATTCCCTACCAAATAACTTTAAATTTCTTTTAAGTAGTAAAAGTCAAATACATCAGACCCAGCTCCAGAACCCAAGCTGTAGAAAGGATCTGGTGGAGACTACTGAGCCCATTGAAGATTCTCATGGTAATTAAACACAGAAAACAATCACCCCAGGAAGAGAAAGCCAGCATGGGGCAGATGAATGTGGCAGATCACACCCATATGAAGCTACTATGAGAAGAAAGCAAAAATTAAAGAATCAAAACTTTAGAGCTAAAGAAAATTTACACTTCTTCCCCAAACAAAAATCTACTGTGAATTAGAATAAAACTAGAGATACAAAAAATTAAGCTAAAGGACAAAAAATGGGGGCTCATCACTGTTAGTCACTGGGGAATAACAAATTAAAACCACACTTCAGATACCACCTCACACCCACCAAAATGGCTAAAATTTAAGAGTGACAATACAAAATGTAGGCAAAAATGTGTTTGTAACAATTAAAACATACTGCATAGACACACAAAAAAAGCTGAATTAAATAGAACAAAAATTTAAATATGTAGCCATGGGCAAAATAAAGGGAAATTCACAGATGCCAAGAATGGAAAAATAAACTCATAGTGACAGAAGTACAAGTCCAGGGTCTTGCACAGGATAAAGTATCTAAAGTCTAGGAAGGATAGAATTTTAAAAGGTATATTCTTTAGGCACAGAGAAAATTATTCTAGATAATAACCCATAAATACAACAAAGAATGAAGAGTTAAAAAAAAAAGTGGTAAACAGTAACAAGAAAATGTGGTTATTGGCAAAAGAAAAGACAAATTGATTAGTGGAACAGAAAACACAACCCAGAAATAAACTCATATAAATATAGTCAACTGATCTTTGACAAAGGAGCAAAGGCAATGCAATGGATCAAAGATTGTCTCTCCAAAAAATGGTGCTGGAACAACTGGACATCCACATGTCAAAAAATGAATCTAGATGCAGGCCTTATACCTTTCACAAAAATTAACTCAAAATCAGTCACAGACTTACATGTAAAATGCAAAACTGTAAGACTCCTAGTAGAAAAACACAGGAGAAAAGCTAGATGACGTTGGTTATGTATGGTGATGACTTTTTAGATACAAAGCCAAAGGCACAATCCATGAAAGAAATACCTGATAAGTCAAACTTTATTAAATTTAAAAACTTCTCCTCTGCAAAAGACAATTTCAGGAGGATGAGAAAACAACAGACTGGGAAAAAATATTTGCAGAACACATATCTGAGAAAGGACTGTTATCCAAAGTATACCAAAACAAACAAACAAAAAACCCAACCTTCTTAAAAGTCAAAAATAAGAAAAACAACCTAACTTTAAAATGGGCCAAAAACCTTAACAGATACATCACTTAAGAAGATCAACAGACGGTAAATAAGTATATGAAAAGATGCTCCACACTGTATGTTATCAGGGAAAGGCAAATTAAAACAATAAAACAACCACTACTCCCCCAATAGGACGGTCAAAATCGGGAACCCTACCACCACCAAATTCTGACAGGGATGCAGAGCAACAGGATCTCTTTGTTGGTGGGAATAAATATGGTACAGCCTCTTTGGAAGATAGTTTGGAGGTTTCTTATAAAACCAAACATACTCTTAACATATGATCCAGCAACTGTGCCCTCTGATATTTACCCAAAGGAGCTGAAAACTTACATTCACACAAAAACCTGCAAATATTTATAGTAGTTTTATTCACAATTGCCAAACTTGGAAGCAACCAAGATGTGCTTTAGTAGGTGAAGAGATAAACTATGGAACATCCAGGCAATAGAATATTATTCAGTGCTATCAAGCCATGAAAAAACATGCAGGAAACTAATGCATATCACTAAGTGAAAGAAGCCAATATGAAAAGGGTACATGCTGTATGGTTCCAACTACATGACACTCTGGAAAAAACAAAACTATGGAGACCATAAAAAGAGCCATGGTTGGCAGGTGTTGGGGAGGGGGAGGAATCAAGGAAAAATAAGCAAAGCACAGAGGATTTTTAGGGCAGTGAAAATACTCTGTATGATATTTTAATGATGGCTATATGTCATTACACATTTGTCCAAACCCATAGAACGTACACCACCAAGAGTGAACACCGGTGTAAACTATGGACTCTGAGTGATTATGATGTGTCAGTGTAGGTTCATCAACTGTAGCAAACGTATTACTCTGGTGGGAGATGTTGATAATGGGGTCATCTGTGCATGTATGGGGAAAATCTCCGTACTTTCCTCCTAATTTTGCAGTGAACCTAAAACTTACCTAAAAAACAAAGTCTTTTTTAAAAAGTGGTAAAGACATGGGTAAATCTCAATGAGTAACAAAAATCCCACAAAAATGATGTCTGATATATAAATATCTATGTATATGTAAATGTTCGTGCATGTACGTGTGTGTGTTTACACATACAGAATACAGATGGTCCCCAACTTACAATTTTTTGACTTTACAATGGTGCAAAGGTGATGAGTGTTCAGTCGAAACTGTACTTTGGATTTTTAATTTTGATCTTCTCCCCAGCTAGTGATGTGCTGTACAATGCTGTCTCATGCTGCTGGGCTGCAGCACCTACCTAGCTGCAGCTCCCAGTCAGCCATGGCATCACAAGGGTAAACAACCAGTACACTTACAAACATTCTGTACTCATACAACCACTGTTTTTCACTTTCAATAAAGTATTCAATACATTTATTGTAAAATAGGCTTTGTGTTAGATGACTGTACCCAGTTATAGGCTAATGTAAGTGTTCTGAGCACACTGAAGGTAGGTTAGGCTAAACTAAGATGTTTAGTAGGTAGGTGTATGAAATGCATTTTTGACTTACCGTATTTTCAACTTACAGTGGGTTTATCAGGACAACTTAGGATGGGTTTCTCAGAGGAAGATCTGTCTTAGATTTTGCTAAGTCAAAAATCTTCGCTGTGACTTTTAGGATAACCACTAAAAGAACTGCCAGACTATTATCACACATGTTACTGATGCTCTGTTCACTTTTATCGTCTTTTTTCTCTCTTCATTTCATTTTGGACAGTTTTCTGTCTGTCTTCAAGTACACTGACTGTTTTTTCCCTGTAGTCTCTATATCTGCTATAACCCCACACAGTGTATTTCTTAATAATTTTTTAATATTTGATACACACACACACACACACACACACTTTGCTTTATGGAGAATGCATCTGGGTCTCTCTGGATGTCTTCTATTTTGTTCCTCATTCTTGTTATGTCTTTCTATACATTCTTAAGCATACAGACCATATTAATAATATTAATAATAGTGGTTTTAATGTCACTGTCTGCTAATTCCATCATCTTCATCATTTCTAGGTTCATGTCTGTCGATCCATTTTTCTCCTGGTATGGATAATACTTTCCTGCTTCTCTGCATACCTGATAACTTTTTATTGGATGCTGTACATTACAAAGTTTATGTTGTTAGGAGCTGGATTTTGTTGTATTCTTTTATACAATGTTATAAAAGTTTACTCTGTCATGAGGTTAAGTTACCTGGGGGCAATTTTTCACCTTTGAGGCTTCCTTATGAGCTTTTTAAAGTCTTTAAGGCTAATGCATTCCCATTACTGAGGAGTACCTTTCTGAGAACTATACCAGATGACAAGGTCTTCCCACTCTCACTGGTGGGAATATGAACTATTTTTAGCACTGTGTCCTGGTGATTTTTTTCTTTGGCCTCAGGTAGCTTTCCTTTTACATATGCACAGATCAGTTTTTAATCTAAAGATTCAGGGGCAGACCCTGAGCAGATGGCTGGGAACTATCTCTTTTCTTTCTTTCCTCCCTTTTTCCCTCTCCCTCCACCTCCTTCCTCTCCAGTACTCTGCCCCACAAATTTGAGCTTTCATGGTTTCCCCAAATTCCTTCTGTTTTTTCAACTCAGAGATGGTTAGGCTCCTTTCAGTATTCTCTCCCTGACCTAAGAACTATAACGTGCCTCTGGGCAATGAGCTGGTACAATCCCAGGGCTGACTTTGTTTTTCTTTTTCTTCATATCACAGTCCCAGAGTGTCTATTAATCTAATTAAGTCTGAAAACAACTGTTTTATATATATTATATAATATATATATATTATATATATATCAGTGTGTATATATATTTATGTACATTTATATATATTATTTTCTAGGTATTTATGGCAGAAGGGTAAATCTAGCCCCTTTACTCCATTATGGCTGGAAACAGAACAGAAATGTATTCTTAATATCAAAACATATGGTGAATTATCTAGTTACTCTTTTATTATTGATTTCTAACACTAATCCAGTGTAGAGAACACAAGTTATTCAATTTCATTCACTTGAAATTTGTTGTGTCTTGTTTTGTGGCTCAGTATTAGTCAATTTTTGAAAATGTTCTCTGTGCTCTTCATTTACATTTAATGTGATAATGCTATATCAGGGTCTAAATCTACCATCTTATTATACAATTCATGTTTGTCCTGCTTGATCTGTGTTTCTTTTTCCTTCTTCTGGATTGATTTTTTAGCATTTTTTCCTACAATTACATGCACAGGTTAGAAGAGAAAAACAACAGATAAAAATCAATAAACTAAAAGCTAGTTCTGTGAAGAGATTATATTTATAAACCTTTAGATAAACTTCCCAGGAATAAACGAGAGAAGAAACAATTTATTAATATCAAAATGAAAAAAGAGACATCACTAATGATCCTACAAACATTAAAGGAATAAGGAAATATGAACAGTTTTATGCCAATGAAGTTCAACAATTTAAATGAAATGAACAAATGCCTTGAAAGACACAAACTACCAGAGATCACTTAAAAAGACACATGATCTGAATAGCACCATATCTATTTCTTTTTAAAGTAGTTAATCATCAAAAACGTTCCTACAAAGAAGATGGTTTCAAAAGTAAATCCTACCCAAACATTTCAGGAAAAATGAATAATGATTCTACAAAAAATTTTCCAGAAAGCAGAAGAGGAAGAAACACTTTTCAATTCATTTTACAAAGCCAGCATTATCCAAATACAAAACCCAAACAAAAATACAAGAAAAAACTATAGATCAATATACTTCATGACCACACGCTCAAAAATCCTTAACAAATTTTAACAAATGAAAACAAAGATTTTATATTTTCCAGGAAAATAAATGCATCTCACTATATTAACATACTAAAAAGCAAAAACCATGATAATCCAATGGACACAGAAAAAGTATCTGACAAAATTCAATACCCATTTTTAAAAAATCTCCCAGCAAACTAGAATAGAAAGGAACTTCCTCAACCTAATAAAGGTCACCTATGGAAAACTTAGAGCTAACATCATAATTAATGGTGAAAGATTAAATACCTTCCCTCTAAGATCAGGAACAAAGCAAGGATGTCCTCTTCCATCACTTCTATTCACACTGTATAATAGTGCAAGAAGACAGTAAGATAAGATGAACAAATGCATACAGATTGGAAAGGAAAATGTAAATCCTAAGGAATCTCTAGAAATACTCCTAGAACTAATAAATAAATTTAACAAGATCACAGAACAGAAGTCAATACATAAAAATCAATTTAATTTCTGCAGACTACCTACAAACAATACAAACACAATAGTATAAAAATATTAACTACCTTAGGGATAAATTTCACAAAATATGTATAAGACCTGTATGCTGAAAGCTAAAACACTGCTGACAGAAATTAGAAACCTGAATAAATGGAGATATATACCATGTTTGTTGAGCAGAAAACTAATTAATGTTACAATGTCAGTTCTCCTCAAATTGATTTAAAGTCAGTGCAATCACCATCAAATCCCAGCAGCTTTTGTAGAAATGGACAAGCTGATTTTAAAATACATAAAGGAATGCAAAGACCCTAGAAGAGTCAAAACAATTTTGAAAAAGAAAAAAATAATAAAATAGGCAAACATGCACTACTTGATAAAAACTAACTGTAAAGCTATAGTAATCAAGACAATGTCGTATCAGAATAAGAACAGACAGACAGATCAATGAAACAAAACAGAATGTTCCAATGTGTCAGCATAGCTCAGTCATCATCATTTCTTCCCTTTCCTCCTCCCTCCATATTGATACCCAATTATTCCAGTAGAAAATGTTAAGAAAATAAAGTAGGAGGAAAAGGAGGAGATGGTGAAAGAAGAGGAAGGAGATGAAAAGAAATTCAATCTTCACTTTATATCATGTACAAAAACAAACTCAAAATGGATCATAAAGTAATTTTAAGACACAAAAACTACAAAATGCCTACGGTAAAAAGCATAGGAGAAAATCTTTGTGACACTGGGTTAGGTAAAGATTTCTACAATACACATCAAAAGCACAACCTATAACAGAAAAAAACTGATGAACTCTACCTTATCAAAATTAAAACATCTGCTCTTTGAAAGACTAAGAAAATGAAAAAATAAGGCAATGACTGTGAGAAATTACCTGTGAAATATCTGATAAAGGACTTGTATCCAGAACACAGAAAGATCTCTCAAAACTCATTAATAAGAAAATATACAACCAAATTATTAAAAATGGGCACAAAATATGAACAGGTCCTTCATCATAGGAGATATATAGAAGGCAAAAAAAAAAAAAACACATGAAAAGATGTTTGAGATCTTTAGTCATTAGGAAAATGCAAATTAAAGCTACAAAGAGATACCACTACACACCTATACTAAAATTTTTAAAAAACCAAAAACACAAAAAAGCAGACAATATCAAGTGCTGGCCAGACTGCAGAGCTATTAGAACTTTCATACAGTGATGGTGGGAATGGTACGGTTACTTTGGAAAATGGGTTGGCAGTTTCTTACAAGGTTAAACATACATACACCTATCATATGACCCAGCAGTTCCATTCCTAGGTATTTACCCAAGAGAAATAAAAACTTAGATGTTCTAGAACCTGTACATGAAAGTTTATAGTAACTTTATTCATAACCACCAAAAAATAGGAACATACCAAATATCCTTCAGCTGGTGAACAGATAAACAAACTGAGGTACATTCATACAATGAATTACTACAATAAAATAAAAAAGAGTAAACTGATACAAACAGAGTAACATGGACAAACTTCAAACGTGTTATGCTAAGTGACTGAGAAGAAGACTCAAAAGGCTTCATACAGTATGATATCACTCTTATGACTTCCTGGAAGGGCAAAACTATTAGGGAAAAAAATAGATTAGTGGCTCCAGGGCCTGAGGATAGGAGGTATAGATCATACAACAGGGAACTTTTTGGAATGATGGAAATGTTTTACATTTTGATTGCAGTGATGATAATATTACTGTATGCATTTGTCAAAACTCATAAAACTATACCCTATAAATTGTGCTTAAAAAAAAAAAAAGAGAGACAACAGCACAGGGGTAATTGAACAGGCAAGCCACAGACTGGGAGGAAATATTTCTAAAACACCTATCTGATGAAGGTCTTACATCCAGAAAATATAAAGAACACTTACAACTCAATAAAGGGAAGATTAAACAATCAGATTTTTTAAAAAAAGGTAAATTTTGAACAGACACTTCACCCAAGAAGAAAAACGGAAGGCAAATAAGCATATATTTGCTTAGTACAGGCTTAACACATTCATCATTAAGGATACACAAACCCAAGAATGCTACTTCTAGATGTTAATCAAAGAAAATAAAAACATAGGTCCACACAAAGACTTGTACTTGAATTTTTTAGCAGCTTTGTTCATAATATCCATAAACTGGAAACAACTCAAATATCCATTAACTTGTTTTGGGGGTTTTGTTTGTTTTTTATTGTTTGCTTTTTATTGAAGTGTAGTTTCAATGTTCTGTCAACTTCTGGTGTACAGCATAACAGTTCAGTCATACATATACATACATATATTCATTTTCATACTCTTTTCATTGTAGATTACTACAAGATATTAAATATAGTTCCATGTAATATACAGTAGAAACTTGTCATTTATCTATTTTATATATACTAATTACTATCTGCAAATCTCAAGCTCCCAATTTATCCCTTCCCACCCACCTCCCACCCCACCCCCTGCCGCCAGTAACCATAAGTTTACTTTCTATGTCTGTGAGGCTGTTTCTGTTTTGTAAGTAAGTTCATGTGTCTTTTATTAGATTCCACATATAAGTGATATCATATGGTACTTTTCTTTCTCTCTGGCTTACTTCACTTAGAATGACAATCTCCAGGTCCATCCATGTTGCTGCAAATGGCATTATTTTATTCTTTTTCATCACTGAGTAGTATTCCATTGTAGGAATATACCACGGCTTCTTTACCCAGTCATATGTCAATGGACATTTAGGTTGTTTCTATGCCTTGGCTATTGTAAATAGTGCTGCTATAAACATTGGGGTACATGTATCCTTTTGAATTAAGGTTCCCTCTGGATATGTGCACAAGAATGGGATTGCTGGACCATATGGTAAGTCTATTTTTAGTCTTTTGAGGAATCTCCATACTGTTTCCATAATGGCTGCACCAAACTACATTCCCACCACTAATGTAGGAGTGTTCCCTTTTCTCCACACTCTATCCAGTATTTATTGTTTGTGGACTTTTAAGTGATGGCCATTCTGACTGGTGTGAGGTGATACCTCATTGTAGTTTTGATTTGCATTTCTCTGATAATTAGCAATACTGAGCATTTTTCATGTGCCTACTGGCCATTTGTGAATGGATAAATAAATTAGACTACCTTCATACAATGGACTACTTCTCACAATAAAAGTGAACAAACTACTGATACACACAAAAACTTGGATCAGTCTCAAAAGCCATAGATAGGTTAAGTGCAAGAAACAAGACATAAAAGTCACAGAAGACTATATACTAAGTGATCAAATTTAAATGAAATTCTAGAAAATGCAGAACTATGTTGTCAGAAAGTTGATCAGTGATTGCCAGGAGCTAGGGTTTGAGGGAGGAGACAGACAACTAAGAAATATGGGGGCGCATTCTAGGCTGATGAAAAGTTTCTCTATCATGACTGTGGTAATGGTTCCATAACTCTATACATTGGTCAAAACTCACAGTTGTACACATAACTGATGGATTTTGTTGCATATTTAAGCTTATTTTAAAAATTAAAAACAAACACTCAAAGATGATTTTTTTTAAAGGCTGAAATAGAATTTTAAACCTATAAATCAGTAGAAGGAATATAAACAAGCAAAGAATATAAACAGACAATTCACAGAATAGGAAAGTAAAATGACCACTAACCATATGAAAAGAGTTTCAATTTCAGCAGTGACATTAAACACAAATTAAAATCACAAAGAGATGCCATATCATATTCTTCAGAATGGCAAATATTTAGGTCTGATAATAAGAAATTATTATTAGAAGCAGGTGAGGATTTGGAGTAAATCAGCGTAAATTAGTACAACCCTTTAAAGATCAATTTGACAAGATCATGTAACTAGCATTACCCAGAAATTCCACTTATAGGTATCTACCCCTGAAAAATTCTCATTACGTGCACAAGAAGACATGCACATAAACATTATGTGTAATGTCATTTGTAACAGTAAAAAAGTGGAAGCAACTTACACATCTACCAATGGAAGAATGGATAAATAAATAAGAATATAGTATATTCACACACTGGGATTCTATACAGCAGTAAAATGGAATAAAGTAAACATACTTGTAGCAAGTGGATAGATCTCAAAAATATATTATGACCACTAACCTGAAGGGGCCATTCGTCCTGCCTAACAATCCTATATTTCCCCAATCCATTTCCTAGAAAACTATTTCATGTCTTCTCTTAATACAACTTCTGGCCAGAGGCTTTGAGTTTGTCCTCACTGTTTCTTTCCTGCTCTGCATCCTTTATCCTGCTGCACGTCCAGTTCTTCCTAACTGCCAGCCCTCTGAGCAACAGCAACCTCTGGCCTACCACAAGACACCTGGAGCGAGGAAATCACAGAGCCACAAAGAGGCACGTGGGCTGAAATTTCCAAAAAGCATATCCTGCAGGTGGTGGACAATGCAATACAATGCAAATTCAATTCACATCTTTGTGGGGCATCTTATGTTAAAGTTAGGACCTTGATTAAGAAGGAGAGGCCCTGAAAATTGGAATGGAGACACATGGGTAGATTCTGATGAAGCTGAGTACCTTGAACCTCTAAATTCCTCCAAGCCTCTTTGGCAAGGAGAAGTGGTCCTTCATACCCTGTCTGAGGAATGTGTAATGACTTCCCCTGAGATAGTTGCCTTACATGGGACTGCTGATGTTCCTAAGGACCCAATCCCCAAACTTCTCATCATCTAGACACGTAACCAGATTCAAATCCAGGAAAGTCCTCGGGGTCAGGCACAGTGTGGCCTGTGAAGATATGCAATACATACCAAAAGAACTACACAACTTGTCCAATTTATGTTAATAGAAAGCTGAGAAATACAGATCCCAGAATTCCCTTCTCTGTGTGGTTCTGAGTGAGAACTCGGCTAGAAAGAAGTATGTGCCACATGTGGAAGACAGAAATGAAGCAGCAGCCATTATGCTTGAAAGTCAGTGTGGTCTAAGATAATGAGAGACAGATGCAGGGATGTGGCAGCTTTAGTTTGTCCTCACTCTTCTTTTTTCCTGCTCAGCATCCAGCTCTTCTCAACTACCAGTCCTGCTGGCCAACAGCAACCCCCAGCCCACCAGGAACTTCGTTAAGAACTTAGAGGTGTAGCAGCTATGTCCACTAACCTCTACACTGGTCCACCTGTGCAGTGCCATGCCAGAAGCTGGACATTAACAGTTTTCATGATCACACTGTAGACCTGTGAGTGAATAGCTTTCAACTATATACTTAAGTTCTTTCCTTTTCATATGTCTTTTAATGAGCATTTATGAGTTTCAAGAAGAGAAACAATTTTTAGGTAATTTTAAACATTTCAAGCAACCTTCTCTAATTTGGAACACTCTAAGCTCTCTCCCAAGAAAAACAAATAAAAGGAGCACTCTTAGCCTAAAAGAATTAAAAAAAAAAAAAAAAAAGGGACTTACATCATTAGATTGAAACAATCGAGTCATTGCAAAGAAGGCTTCTGTGGCTTCCGTAGTTCCAAAATGTTCCCCCTAAGGAAAACAACTGAATTTAAAACAATTTCTTAAACTCAAAAAAAAAAAAAAAAAAAGAAAAGAAAAGAAAAGAAAAGAAAATTGAGGATTTCTTTTTGTTTCTGCAAAGATCTTTTAGAACTTAGGAGAAAAATCTCTTTATAAACATTGTGCCTCTTTACTATTTTTCTTGCTTTTAATTTATAAACCCACATAGCCAATTATCCATTCTTTATTTAAAATAACTCAGTATCACACACCATGCTATAAAAGTTCTAGAACAGTGGTCTCTAATCTTTTAACAGGAAATGTTTAATTTCCCTGTAGAACTGCTGATTTACAAGGAGGTAGAAAATGATAAAAAGTTGAGTTCCTAGTAAGAATAGGACGTTATTGTTACACTGCCTAAGAGCAGAGATCATACCTCATACATTTCTATAATCCAATGCCTACTGCAAAGCCTGACATATCATAGGAGCATAATAAACATTAAACTGTAAAAAACGATCTGTTAGGAATCCCAGAAAACATGGTAAAAAGGAACCAACTATAAGGGCAGGAATCAGATTAGCTATATAAAAGTGTGGCTTAAAGGGCTACTAATAGATCTCAAGACACTGGCTCAAGGCCTTCAAAATATGCTTGGATCAAAATTTTAATGTGCTTAATAAATCATCTGAGGATCTTCCCAAAATGCGATTCTGATTCAGTGGCTCTGGGATGAGGCCTGAAATTTTCCATTTCTAACTAGCTCCCAGTGATGCAAATGCTGCTCATCTGGGAACCACGTATTTTTGAGTAGCAAGGTGTTAGATAATTTATTTCATTAATAGTCAAAATACTGCAGATCACAGACCACCTGAAACATTACCATTTCAATATGTAATCTTCATTAACAGTAATCCTATATATTAGGCTCAATCACTTTTCACTTCAACTCTCACAAAGAATGGAACTAGTCTTCAATCTACTTGTCACAGGCATAAGAATAAGCAAATTAAAAAAAAAAAGAATAAGTAAATTTTGATGAAAAACTTTGAAAGTTTAGGATTAAAGACAAAGTATAATAAGAGTTTACAGTCACTTAAGTCAGAGTACCCAACCTGCTTATCAGCAAGAGATTTCCTTTTCTTTCTTGCATATTTATTGAATACACAGAAGTCTATTTACTTTGGGTCATACTAGTAAACTTTAAGTCCCTACTTTTTCACTTGAAACTCAGAGAATATATGCATATGTCAACTCTGATAGAAACCTGTCTTTTTCTGTAAAGCACTACCAAGAACTAAGCAAAAAATAAAACTAAGGTTCCCAAATCTGTTCACGTAGTTGAATGTGTTTATTTATCAGACTGTGCAAGTAATTTCCTCATCAAGATAATCATATGTTTCAACAGGAGACACCCATCAAAGCAGTATTGGCTAATATAAAAACATACGCTTCTCTGAACCAACATCAACTACTCAAAACTCTGCTTACAGAATGGAGTTAGCCAACTTGGATATAATGGGTGCTATGAAAAGTTAAATCAATGTAACTTTGCCTTAAATGTTTCTAATATGACATCACAGGAGGATATGTTTGTGAACAGACATTTTATTTAAAAGCATGTACTTGTTGCTCAGTCTCCATCTGCAAACTACAAAATTTTATGTCTCTGGATGACGTCTTCAGTCATGAAACATAGTAAAGTAAAAATATTCTCATGGAATTCAAATTGGAAACCACAGTCTTCTGAGCACTGCATGTAAACCACCTAAGCTACACTGTGTGTGTGTGTGTGTGTGTGTGTAAAGCACAGTCTTCTGAGCACTGCATGTAAACCACCTAAGCTACACTGTGTGTGTGTGTGTGTGTGTGTGTGTGAATCTAAGAAACAAAATCACATTTTCTAAGGCCCTAACATCTCATGGTATTTTCTAGTCTGAAGCAACAAAACAAAATACAAGAAACGAACAAAAAATAAATTAATAAAACCACACACAAGAAAAAATAAAATAAATAACAATAAGAGCAAGTGGGATCTATGCTTCCAGAGGGCAAAAATATTTTTGTTGGTTTTGTCTGCTATAACCCCAGTGCCTGAAACACTACATAGGACACAGCAGGTATGTCATAAATATAAATGCTGAATGACTGAATGAAATCTACTCCTGAATGCTTACTATGTGTCCAGGATTATTCTCAATGCTTTACCTTTATTGTCTCAATTAATCACTACAACTTTATAAAGCAGGTATTATCATAATCCCTATTTACAGAAAAGAACATTAAGGCACAAAACAGTTCAGGTCAGAATCATACTGCTATGTGGTGGAGTAGGGGTAATAAATACAGGCATACCTCAGAGATACTGTGGGTTCGGTTCAGACCATTGCAATATATATTGCTATAATTCAAGTCACAGGAATTTTTTGGTTTCCCAATGCCTATAAGAGTTATGTTTCCACTATACTTTAGTCTATTTTGTGCAATACCATTATGTCTAAAAGAAATGTACACACCTTAATTTAAAAATACTTTATTGCTAAAAAATGCTAACCATCATCTGACAATGCAGGGTTGCCACAAACCTAAAATTTGTGTTTAAAAAAAAAAAGCAATAAAGCGAAGTGCAATAAAATGAGGTATGCCTGTATAGAATCTGAATATTAAAATCAAAGTTTTAAAACATCATTATTACATCTACCCCCCAAAAAGGATAAAATATCCACTTGGAATTTGTCTAAGATTTTGCAATATATTTTTGGAAGGACATAAAGACCTCTTAACAAATCTAAACAGCATGTTTTAACATTAACTAATACTTGTTAAATTCAAATCAATATTGAGAATCTACTATGTGCTTAGCTGGTTTGGTACCTCAAAAGTATATTTCATACTCCTTGTCCTCAAGAAATTTTATATAGTATTATGTTAATCAAACACTACAGATTTAAAATTAAGTAAATTAAAAAAAAATAAATAATTATCCTTTCCAGAAAGTACTTCACTGCATATTATGTATTGCTATTTCAGGACACAAGTCTGAGGAAAATCAAAATAATCTACCTGGTTCAATAAGTACAGAATCTTTGTAAGAATATGCAAACATCTTCTTGGATTGATGGGTGTTTCATTGAATATACGAGCCTGTGGAAACAAAAAACACTGCTATTTACAGTATATTTTCTATCTTTTCTATCACAGATTACAGAAAAATCAACTTTAATAAAGTAAGGACTATTATATATTTTAATCACAGTATCCAAATAATGTTGCTTACAGTTTTCAGTTTACTATGGTATATAATAAATCATTAGATGTGGCCCTGATTTTCCATTCTATACTCACCTCTACTTCAACTTGTGGGCTTTATTAAGCAAGAATCACAATACTTACCTACATCATTTGAATACAATGAGCTTATTATCTGTAACTTCCTTCAATAAGCTTGCCCTAAACATCTCTTTTGATATTTTATTTAAAATTCTCAACATGTGACAGAGTCTACATATTTTTGCATTTCTATAAGCTCTAGACTCTCCTGTGACAAATTACTCCTCTTCCCTCAAGTCTACGTTCTTGGAACTCAGTTACATCCTTTAATTCTTATGTTGGATCATAGCATTCCAGGGGCTCTCTGTCCACTTGTAAAACGGAACAGAAAACACACACTATATTTCTAAGCCATACCTCCTGTAAGACAGCACTCTTCTCCAGATGCCGGAAAGGATTGGAGCCACTACCTATATTATAAAACAAAACAAAAAAAAGTCTTTAATAGCTGCCCTACACAAACTTATTTACTTTCTATAGAAAGGTACTGAATGCTTGGGAAATTTCACCGAAGTGAGGTGACCACTTGGATATCACAGTCATAATCATTACTAATATGCATACAAAGTGATTAAAATCATTTGATTCTGGCACTAGTTCTGTCATTGCTAACCTGTAACATCCTGTACTTCTCTTTTGCAGAAAACCTGCCTGAAATGAGTGTCTTCCCTGTCCTCTTGTATGAATGTTACAAATATCTGTCATGTCCACACAACTAAGATTCATGAGATTGTGGTAGGGTCTTTTGGATTTACCTAAAGGAAAGCACTACTTTGTGTTTCTAACATTTATTGCGAGGCAGAAGAGTTCATCAGAGAATCATATAATCTTCAAGCTGGAAGGGACCACAGAGGTTTACTAACTCAGTCCTCGACCACACACTGTGAAAGCAGCTATCAATCATTGAGGGTTTGGGGGGTTTTTTTTGAGGTGGCTGGGCATCTTCCCATTTGCTCTGGACCAAAGACTGGTATCAAGATGAATCTCACTTTCGGATGCTTCAGTATTAAATGAGCTAGGTACCACGAACAGCCTTGCCCCAGGGAAGAGGACCGAGTAAAGGTCCCCAAGAAGATTGGGAGGTACAAGCCAACACAAAGTTCACATATACACACTGTCCCGTCGATCCCAGACCCCCTCTGGGCCTACTACTACCAGCGTCCCCCACCCACGCCTGCCCCACCCCCGTCTCTCGCGCGCGCAAACTCACTCCCTCTGCCACCTGCCATGTGCCCGCCCTTTTTGGCGGGCAGCCCACCCGCGACGAACGGGCGGAGGCGGCTCCGAGGAACTGCGCCGGAGGAGGGGGCTGGGGGCGGGGCTGCCGAGCAGCCCGAGGCGGCGCACGGGTGCCGGGGCGGGAGCGCGCGACCCGAGGGGAGGCTCCGGCGCCCGGGGGAGGGGCTAGGGGCAGGCCCCCGGCTGGAGCGGAGCGGGGCGGAGGAGGGGCCGAGATCCAACTCCGGCCCCTTGGCACACCGGCGCCCACGCCCCCAGGCCCGCAGTCCCCGAGAGCAGGTGGCGGCAGGCTGGGGAAGGGGCCCCCGCGGCCGAGGGTGGGCGTCAAAAGCCCCGCGCGTACCAGACTCCTCGTCCTTCTTGTCGAATTTTTTAATCATCTTGGACGACTTCCCAGCGCCCAGACCCACCGCAACCGTCCCAGGCTCCGCAGCCGGCAAACGGAAGAGGCTCAGGAAGACCGGCCCTGTGCTCTGGCGCCGGTTGGGCTGCCGTCCCGTCACTCGGAGAGAAGGCCCGCCCTCCCAGGCCGTGGCGGCCGCACTCACCCCCAGGGGACGTGACCACGCCCTCTCCTACGCCCCCAGCCGGGCGGAGGCGGGGCCAGGTGGAGGGCCCCCAGGCCCACGGCCACGCCCCTGCGGCGACAGGTCTCAGCCAGGGGCTAGCCCCGGCCCTCCCTGCTCGCGACCGGGCAGCCCACGCCCGGAGCGGGCAGAATGTGATTTTATTTGGTTGGCACGCCCTAGATGGCGACTTCTGCAGGCTGCTCAGTCTCTGGAGACCAGGCGAGAGGCGTGATGAGTTTACTTTCACTTAGTGACAGTGGCTTTTTTTATAATCCACTGTTGGGCCCTTCCATTGCGGAAGGTGCTCTCTCCTGGCACGGTTCTGGTGGGCTTCTCTTTCAGAAGTGGTGAAAGGGTTAATGGTTCCCACATCATCTGGGATGTTGGCAAGTCGCTCCCTGACTTCTCGGAGACTGAAACAAAGCACAGGGCACCTTCGTGAATGTGAATTTCCCGAGAGTTTAGGACACTTGATGTGAGGCATGAAAACAGACCCACTTCTAGGGCAGGGAAAGCGGGTCTTCACTCTTAGCAAGTGGGTAGATTTTGGACCACGGACTACAACTCCCAGCCTTCTTTATAACTTTTCCCTTCATCAACACGCAATTGAAATCACTGCCAGTTTAGGGTCTTCCCTGTTTAATACCACCCCTTTCAAATGATTCCATCTGCGGTCATTTTGACACTTACGTAATTCTTACTAAGATGCGTTCACTTACATCAATTGTATATTCGCATTCCTCGTAGCCTCTTCCTAAAATATGTGTTGATTTTTAGTTCTCCTGAGAGTGTAACTAAGGAACATTACTTTTTCCAAATTCTCTTTCAAACTCTGCCCATTCTTGGATGTCTCCATTGTGGGTTTTTCTTGCTCCCATCCCTCCCCACTTTTTTTGAAGCATTATACCTTGTAAATATCCCTTGGATCTGTTTTCTTATTCCTACTGCTGTCACCTTAATTCAGGTCCTATCTGTTTGTTCCTTGGACAGTCTCCTTAACCAGCCTTCCTGGCCCCCATCCAAACCATTCTCTATGTAATCTTTATTTGGATGTCTGGTAAACATGGAACATTATTGGTGGAAGGAGGTGTTGCTAGGTCCTCTTTTGCTTGAACTGGAGACACCTTCGACTTCACAGTAGATTGTCTTTGTTTAGGAAAAGCACAATAATGGGTCTTTTAGATACATAAGTAAATATCCTCTCATTTTTCTTGAGGGAAACTGTAAAGTCACCATAAAATCTAATAAATGCTGCAGACTGAGATACTAAGTGTTCTGTTTATAAATGTAAATTGAATCATGCCCTTGAAAAAAAATCAGAGAAATTCTAATCCAGATTAGATTCTAGATTCGGGAGAAATTCTTTCAGAATGGATTTAAGCTGAACTGCTGATAGTCTGCATACGGTATCATTTAAGATTTAACTCTGACTTTACTAAATGTACTGTTATGTTTGCCTTATCTGACTTGTAAAGCTCTAACCTTGTTTTCCATGTGGAGTATCCCTTGAAGGAAATAGATGTTCCTACTTATTTATTCTGGGGCTAAAAATAAACAGGCTTAGGGGAAGGAGCAACCCTCATCCCCTTCCTTGCACCAAGGGAATTGGGAGCCAAGGCAGAGACAGTGTAGATAAGCCAGGAGACTCCCTGATAAGAACGGGTAATGTGCTGAGGGCCTGCTGGAACGTAGGAAGGAACTGAGGCGGGTTTGAGGCTGAACCTAAGAGTATCCCCTTTGAAAGCAAGATAAATAACTCTCTGCCCTCCTTTAACTTTTCTCCACAGCTATGAAGTGTTGTTTAATACCACAGCTTGGTTTTAGCTGTATATGGGGAGTTAAGAGAGGCAGTAGGTGGGCATCAGGTGGGGCAGCAAATAGGTACAGGAGGAGCAGAGAAGCTTGAAGAAGCCAGGTAAGGGATGGTACCATGTGACCTCATACATCTGGAACCATGACTGTTTGGACTGAGGCTGACTGGTAGTCACTCGGATGGCCTTGTGGAACAGGTAAGTACACCTTAGGGAGTTTCAGAAATTGCTTGAGGAGAGAAACCCCATAGAAGAAATGAACATTATCTTGAAGCCACAGGCTGGTGAAGTCTGGGGACCCATTGATTGTACTTCTAGTACACAAATGTGTGTTCAGTGCTCTGAAATCCTTCAGTGAGTCCCAACCACCTGCTGGATAAAACCTAAGCCCTTATTTATGCAAATATATAAGGCCCTTCATGACCTGGCCCATCCACGGATCTCACATATTGAAAGTGCTATTATTGGTGCTTGATAAATATCTAACACTTAGTAGGTGCCCCATAAATGTTGCCAAATGAATGATGATTTGTGAGGAGCATTCTCGTTGCCCCCTCTTCTGTACAACCTTATCCCAAACCCTCACACCCCATGTCCTGCCTCAACCCCAAAGAGACTCATGGGTCTCTGAGACTTGCAGCTTATCCTTTGATCTTTCTAGAACAGCTTTCCTCGAAGTGTGATAGGCATGCCACTGGGTAGTTTTCGGTGATACATAGATAAACATTTTCTATTCTAATTTTTATGAATTTGATTAAATGGATGTCAGAGGAAAAAAAACGTAATTAGTGTATCAAACCCATAATGTCAGTGATATAATATTAGTTAGGACAAGTACCCAAAAAATCGTTTTAAAGAAAAACATTAAGTAAATAATAGGGCATATAACACATTGACCAAATCTCATAAACTGGTAGGTAATGTAGTTAGGGGAACACCATGCTAGAGCTTTCTTGAAATTTGAGGATTTAAATAGGATCCAAAACCGAGCACTACATGGGCCTCTATCAGTTCTCAGCTTCCATGCTACAAGGAAAAATAGTCTCCAGAACCTCTAAGAGAGATGCTGATTTGCCCTTGCCGCTCATCCCCATGGGCTGTCCCTCCTGCTCACATCTCCAGCTCGTAAACCATTGCTTTGAAAGAGAGAAGCTTACCGTCATTCCTCGTGTCTCTTTTACAGACAGGAGCAAAGTTCAGCTGAGGGTACATTTTTTTCTGTTTTCTCAAAGCATACGCCTTTGAATACTTCCCTTCACTCTTGAAATCCTTGTCCGTGGAAAACCTTAACAAAGAAAGTTCATTTAGTAGGTCCTAGGGTAGGGGGTTAATGGAACCAGTCACTGGATTCTCAGATTCTGGGGGAGCAGAAAGGATTAGAGTGTGTTCATTGGTACCAAGTGGTTATATTGTCCAGCGGAAGGGGTGCTTCTAGAACCTACCATCGTAAATCTGTGAAGGAACTCCAGAATCTTCTCTCTCCTCTCCGCACCAGGTGTAGGCTGCTCCTATTACTAGTTTCAAATAAAATCTCATACATGGCACATTGTTCCTGTATTACAGCCCTTAACACACACTGAGGGAAAGTTTTTTGTTGTTTCCCTTAAAGCACAGACCTTTGAATCCTTCTCTTCACCTTGAAAATCATTCTCGTGAAAAACCTTAGTTTTGCATTGCTGTTTCTCTTTTGTTAAGGTGGAAATGAGGTCAGGGGTCATGTAGGAAAGCTGTCTTATTATTATACGGTTGTCCATATCCCCTATACCCAAAAAGTGTTTGTTAAATTGTATTGAAAAGAGATAGTGATATGAATAAAGAAAAGGTAGGAAAGAGCTAGGACTTCACCTAAACCATTGTTCTTGCTTGGATGCAGGGTCCTCCAACAGTGTCACCGGGAAGATTGGTTTCAGCTCAGATCTTAACTTTTTTTTCTGAGACATCAGGGGTAGGTTCTCAGCGGGTTTGTGCTGACAACTTTCCTGCAGCAGAGGAAGGAAGAATAAATTAGGTGTAGGGGTAAGGGGTAATCTGAGTGCTCTGGGACTTACAGGCTGAATTCCACTCCTGGATTAAGCTCCAGTTCCCCTAAAATCATGCAATAAAACCTGTCAGAGAGAGAAGTAGGGACACAGAAACCCAAAGAAGAGGAAGCAGTTCTCTGAGTGGGCTAATACCTGTTTCATATCCAGATGATTTGCCCAAAGCTTGGTCAGTTTCCCAAATAATTGATTGAGCTTGCCCACTGGCCCTTTGAAGGGAATGGCAGAGGAATTTACCAGGTTTTGAAAAGGATTCAACGAGTGAACTTCTTAGGAAACCAAACATTTGGTAATAAATTGGGAAATAGACCCATGGGACTCTACCCACCTTCCTTGGAGATGGCTGCCTCATTCACATGCCATTCTCTATCTGCAGTGAAAAGGCCACAGAATGGGATGTTTTGTGAGGTAATAATTTCCTCATTATTAAAGTAATAGAATCAAAATCTTTCAGAAAGGATCTTAAGGGTCATCCAGTCTAACCATTCATCTGACACTCTTAGCCCCTCTACAGTAACACTATCAAGTGGTCAATCTGCCTATGCCTAAAAACCCAGTGTATTTAACCTTTGATCAGCTGACTGCTATCTCCCAGGAACTTCTACACTATACTCCAAACAGAACAAATCTAGCATCTCTTCCAGTGTTCTTAAATAATTTGAAGAAATCTATCACGTTCCTCCTGAGCTTCCTCTCCCTTCCCGGCTCAACTTTGCCAACACTTTGAACTTTTTTTCCATATGATATGACTTTGGGTTCCCTTTTCTCCAACTCTCATTTTAACTCATTTGAGGAAGTTGCAATTTATATTTTTCCTAATGTGTGGCAATCTGAAATGAAAATCAGATGCTAGATGTAGTAACTGCAGGACATATCCCATTAAAGTCTCTATTCAAACATCATTGCTGCTTCTGAGAGCCTTCCCTAATACGGTATCTAAAATCCCCATTCACACCCATCACTCTCTATTCCCTCATCCTGCTTTTGAGCGCTTATCATATTATACATTATCTGTACGATTGTTGGCTTGATTATGGACTGTCTGCCTACCTCACTGGAATTAAACTTCATTCCAGCAAACTTTGACTTAGTCACGGATAGATCCTTACTACCCCATAACATTGCCTGGCACATAGTAAGTGCTTAATAGATATGTGTTGAATGAATAAAAGAACGACAATTAATGACACATTTTTTTGTCATAATTAATTGACACATACTGAACTTTTTCGCTCAGAATTTTAAAACCTCTTAAAGGATACTGAACAACTTTTAATGAAAAAGAATACGAAAACAAATATATGTATATATTTGCATGACTGGGACATTACGCTGTACACCAGAAATTGACAAATTGTAACTGACTATACTTCAATAAAAAAACAAAACAAAACAACACAAAACAAATAAAGACTACTGAACCATGCTGAACCATGTTTTTTTAATTCTGTACTTGTACTCTTTAAGCTCTTCCAGTTTTGAGGAACAGGAATCCACTCAAGTTACCTCAACTAATAGGGGTTTTATGGCAACAGCACATATGCCTAGGACCTAAGACTTGGGTTAAAATCTGGCCACAAGAGAACAGAAACCTTAGCAGAGCTAGACCTCAGAGCAGAAAAATGAGAATAAAAAAGCTACTTGAAATCCAAGGCAGCATTGGCTAAGGACCACTACTGTATGAGTCTCAAGCATCAAATCATTAACAGGTTTCTGACTTTCTTCCTGTCTGCTTCCTTCTCTCTCTGGTGTGTTCACTCCTTATCTTTTCTGCATATCTTTTTTCTACCTATAGCTTCTGCTTATTCATTTCTACTTCCCAATGACTTCAACTTGCCCCCACCTTCTTCCTAATGGTTTGACTCTTTTATGGTCTCTCTATATGCCTTTCTATCATTCCTACAGCCTCAGTCTCTTCCTTTACCAATTCAGATGCCTGGAAGCAAGAATCTGATTAGCTCCAGGATTTTGGTTGTTAGTAGATGAATTGGTTTGGGTTTTAGTTTGGTTTTTGGTGTCTGTTTGTTTTGGTTTGGTGGCATACCAGTCTACGCTGTAGGTCATTAACTAGCCTATGAATTTTGCTTCACTAGGTCTGGTGTCCTCCTCTGGTCCTAGCTAGGAGTAGGGAACTAAGTCTACTTGTACAAAACAGGACCTCTTAGGTCCTATTCTTCACAAACTGTGGTAGGGCCCTTTCACTTTGAAGGCGCTGTGTGTATAACATCTACTCTGATAGACATGTCTGATCCATTCTTCAGCTTGATTGCTGGAACCCACCCTCTTCCTATACACATGCCTGGGTGTAGCAAAAGAATGCTGCTTTTGTGTATAATCTCAGGCTCACAAAAGACTGTTACCTTTGTCTAGCAAGAAAAGAAGGGGATGCAGCATAAATATTAAAAAGGCATTCTAGATATTGGGCATGTCCATCTTCTTGGATTTATTCCACATAGCACCATAAAATGACCATGCTGCCAGTCTTGGACAATCAGAGCCTTAACTCTACTAATGCAATTTAGCTGATACCACAATATACTCATGAATATGATCATGTCCCGCATGGGATCTGGAAGGCTCACAAGGTGTCAGCTGTTGGATGAGAGATCTTTTTGCACCAAGGTTACATGATAGTCTTGTATTTCCTGCTCTACCTGGAGCAAGGCAATTGTGGTGTGGCATTTGTTCCTCTCTCAGTGTATATTACCCACTACCATGAGAAACAACCAACGCACTTATGTTAAAATGGCACGAATTCTGAGACCCAAGAGACTATAGGCAATGAATTCCTTAACTCCTTTGTCAGCCTACGCCATTGGTTATTAGCATTATATCCTCCATTTGGAAAGGAATCTCTCACTGCTATTCATCTAGCAACTAAGAAAATACTAATTCCTCTCTTGGCCTTAGCGCCATCTTCTGAGAAGCCTCCGTGCCATGAAAGCGAATTGGAGGAAGAAGCGAATGCGCAGGCTGAAGCTCAAAAGAAGAAAGATAAGGCAGAGGTCCAACTGAACTTGTACACCCATGGAAGCCACAGGAGCAGAAGCAAGGAAAGCCAGAGGCCAGGGACACTAATAGATACTGTTGGACTACATGTCTACTGTCTAGAACTTGTCTCAATGGATCTGGAACATGTACCGCCATTCTGATCGCCTCGACCACCTTTAAGAGACCCATCTTGCTCATATCAAAATGGGCCCTTTTGGTCCTTTGCCCTGGACCTGTGATATTCCGGACTAGTTCTGCTCTTAGTTGTGGCTGAATGTAACGTGTACAATAAACCATCTCCTGCTATCTTAGCTGAAGGAAAAAAAAAAAAAAGAGAAAATAGTAATTCTAAATTGACCACATTTTATTGTAAGGATCTGTCTTGGGTAATTCCACTCCCAGCATCAAATCTCTGGTATAATTAGATTTTTTTGTTTGCACTCTCATTTGTCTCATTTAATTTCTTCTTGTTATATTACACCAGCTCTTAAGCTTGTCAAGATCTTTTTTAAACCATGGTTCCTAAAGTTTTCTTAAACTGATTTTCTCCACTTTCTCTGCTGTTGATTTAGTTCAATTCTTCAGCATCTCTCACCTTGACAATTATAGTAACATCACAACAAATCTGATTTTTGTCTCTTCCACAACAATCTTCCTCTCAACTTCCAAAAAAGTTCTTTCTAAAATGCAAGTTTGATTATACCTATCTCATGCCATTTGCTCTCTTACATCTCCCTAAATGCACTTCACTTCTCCAGTCTCCATGCCTTTGCCCTTCCCACTGATTGGAATATTCTCCTATTCTTTCGTCAGGTGTCACATCCTCCGTAAAACCTCCCTGATTACTTCCTTTCCCCTAACAAAGATACTCTTCACTACTGTATATTAGTGTGTCCTGTATATTCTATTATTTGTATATCCTGGTATAATTACTTTTTATATCTCATTTATTGATTGTCTCTCCTGTTAGACTCCAAGTCTTTCAGGTTGGAAACTGCCCTATAATCATCTTTATATTTTAGTTCTTAGCTTAGTTATGTCTCCAGCAATTGTTTATTGAATTGAATTTGAACTTCTTTTGTGTACAACAGAGTCCCAAACATCTGGCCACTGTGATAGTAAATTTTCTGTTCCTCTTCCTTTCTGACACCCAAAAGCAATGGAGTAGAGCATAATCCTTTACCCCTTTCCCATTTAGGTACTCGTTTCTGTTCCTTATTCCTCATTTCCTGATGTATCTGTTGCTACTCTATACTCAACTAGAAAGCCAGTGGCTAATTTACCCTTTTAAAATTACAAACTAAATATCTTTGGCCAAGGAGAGACAATTTTGAATTAAGATCCTCTTTTCTCCATGCAATGAAGTTTCATGACCCAAGATCGTACAACTCCAATTCTGAGTATTTCCCAGGCCCTCAGAGTCTGTTTGGTGAAGCATGTCGCAAAGAATAAGAGGGAAGAGGTTGGCTCCTGAGTTCCATCCTCCATGTGAAGTCAGCTCCCTTCTTCAAGCTGACTCCTAATTCTTTAGGGTCCTAACTCAGAGTGCCAGGAAATTTCCCCAGGTGCCATTACCTTAAGCAGTAACTCCTTCGAGAAGTATTTTGGTGTGTCGTCCTTTCCTTGATGGTCAGTTGGGCAGGGAGGTGGGTTGTTGGTCAGAATCAGTAAAGTCTTATCCTGATCATACTCTGTTACTTTTAACATGAAGCTTTGGATTTTCCTGTTTCGAGCCAGGAATTTATGCAGCGCAGTGGGCTTCATAGGCTCATAGTACTGGGCCTGAGCAGACAGAAAGGTTTCCAGAGAGACAGAAGGATTAGATCAAGAGAAAAGTAACAAATCAGTTGGCTAATCTTTTGCCTCTGTGGTGTAGGGACAGAGGCTGGGCAGGGCTGGACAAATCTGCTCTGAAATTTAAAAGAAAATGTCTGAAACTCTCCATCCCTTTCTTTTCTCAGAGTATTCCCCACAAATAGACCAAGGGGCTGGGGAAATGAGATGGAAAGATTCCCACAACAAAAAGAGCAAGATGACTTAATTCTTGTGAAAAAGTGTAACATTGTGCCCAACGCAATAGGGCAAGCGGAAGTTTCTATGTTAAACCTAAATGGCCTTCTCTACAATTCGCTCTGAGGCAGAAGGGAGAAATGGCCAGAGACCAAATCTCCTTTGTCAGGGAGTCCTGGAGGGCGCAGAGGGCAGGCAACACAGCCCTTATCAGCATCTTCCCACCCACCAGTGTTTCTCCACAGGCACAACCACGTTACTATGCATAATAGCACCACGTTAAAAAAGGAAAAGCAGTCACAAAAGACAGCGTGTCACTTAACATGTGGTGGAGGAAGGGGCAGTCCCACTAAATTTGCTTTTCCATCAGTAGGAGGAAGGCAGAGGATTAGAGAGGGAGGAAGGGAGAGGAAGAGAATAGAATGCTTCCTGATTATAAACATGTTTTCTCAACTTAAAAAAAATCAGCTGCAGTGTCCACCTTCTTCCCAGCCTCTCCCACCTCCCTCATCACCATTCCCAGCATAGTGTCCTAGGACAGCTCTGCTTCCCTGTCTGGGGAGGATGCACAGTCACAGAAGGTGGTGGCCCTCAGAGGCATTCAGGATACTCTGCAGCACATCACAGTACCGCTGCTGAAACTTGCTCTTAGAGATCTTGGGGGAGTGCTTTTATCACCTACCAAATTAGGATGGACCGTGTAATGCTGAAGTTTCTCCAGAACAAATTTTGATTGCCCGACTGCATAAAAAATCTAGAGACAATAATCAAAATTAGTAGTTTCAAGTGGCACCTTGTCTAAATAATATTCCATTCCTTCCCTTCCCTTAGTCTTGCTAACATCTGATCTCTAACTTAAATTAAGCGAGAAGAACTTCACGTCCTGTGCCTTGGGTTTCTGGAACGAGGCAGAGCTAGGTTCTAAGACATCCTGACAGGGAGGCTCATGCGTGGAAATGTGGCCCAGCTTTGTGAAATGCTAAGAGCTGTTAGGAGGTGAAGCAGGCAAGAGCATCACCAGAGTTCAGACGGGGACAAATCATGCCAAGGGCTCACACCTCTTTCTTCTGCCCTTTCTATTTCTAGAGGAGGGAAATTAGGTGAAAATCAACCTGGAGGACACCCTTTAAGGAGAAAAGCAAGTTACAAAAGGGCAATAACCTAAGGGTTGTGAGTGGAAGCAAGCCCTGGGGATAACTGCTTACTGAGCTGGGGGCACACAGAGGAAGGGAGAAGGCATGGTGTAGTTTGCATTTTTGAATATTTGTGCGATATATGATTTTTCCAGTAATGTGGCAAAAGTAACTGAATTTTGGTTGCACTTGGCTGCCACTTTGCATTTTTCTGCCAGTGGTTGTGCTGGTGATTGGCAGCCTGAGTATCCAGTCTGGTGGTAGAGTTGCTGGGCCTCCTCCATCTCCTTCTGCTGACCCCAGGGTTGTTGCCTGGCCTCTAGTTTAGCCCTAGGTTATATAAGGATGAATCAAGGGGATGAGAACACAAGGAGACAGAAGCTCTGAGTTACCTCCTTTGGGCTTGGCCTAGTGAGAAATCAGAGAAGAACAATCCTGTATGTGGATACGCATTTCTAAAGACAGCCATGCCCCCCAAGGAGGTGGTACCGTAAGATGGGGTTCAGAAGAAAAGGCACATGCACTGAACAGGTGAATACAGTGAGAAGGTGAATGGAGAAGAGGGAGGTAGTAAAAATGGGACAGAACTGTGCGATGAGGACAGGTGTTATGCTCCAAGAAAAAACGCCAGCAGTTGGCAATTCCCAGGGGTTGGAGGAGGACTAAAAGGAGGACCAGCAGAGCCATGCCATACATTCCTTTGGGGATGGTGGGATGAAATAGGGAATAAATCCAAAGATGCAATGATTTAATTTGTATTACCTTTTGTAAAACCGAAGTCCCTTTGTTTTAAACAAAAATATATTTGAAAAATCTGCTTCGTAGAAATATATATATTTTAAAATCCCAGAAGTTTTGGAACAATTTATTTGAGGGAAGATATGAAAACTTTTCTTTTACAGTTTTTTAAAAAATTAATTTTAGGAGGGTAAGTCTCTGGGGAAAATGATTTTACTCCCCAATTCTTCTGGGTTCCAAATTAGTCTCCAACAGTTGACTAAATCCACAAGAGTGTCCAAATTGGACTATGTATTTAGTTTTATGTTGAATTGCACCATCTCTGGCTGATGAAATAAAAGTTGGCCTGGAATATTCACTTGAATGTGATAAACCTAGGGAAGCAACCAAGCTACCCAAGGAGTTTTGCTGCAAGAAGCGACTACAAAATCTAGCTAAGTCAGGGTTTAACACTCGCCCGTGCCCCAAAACAGATTTCTGGTCCCTGGGTGTTGAACCCTGATTCATTGCTGATATGTCCCTGTCTCTTCCCTTTTCTATGTCTCTGTTTCTCTTTCATAAAATTAGACAAGTTAACCTTACTTTTTATATACATCTGGATACATTTTTGCTTTTCAACAGGAAGTTTGTGAGACTAGCTTCTAAAGCAATTCCAAAGAAAGATTATAAATGAAAATTGCTAATGCTCTTTCTTACCTCATCACTGTCAACAATCGTTTCTTTCTCAAGTTCAACTGGGCTAGTTCTTGACGTCCTTGATTTGCCATATTGAAACCTGAAAAAAGAGGCAGAATATCCAGTTGTTTTTTTCTTACTCGGAGGCTTGGTCTTCTACATGTTCTCAATCTCCTTCAAAGTTTGGGGACCTGACCTAGAAGAGCCCAGTTTGGGCGATCACTAATTCCATATGCATAGGTACTGAAGAATAGGACTCATTATTCAGCTTGCAATCCTGGCGGAAAACAAAACCTCAGTTTCAAGGGTTAAGTAAGTGGGACCTCTTGGAGACATGATAACAACTGATAAGTTGATTTCTTCTAAAACAGAGGTTTTGAGAAATGCAAATTCAAACCACAATGACCTAACACCTCACACCTGTCAGAATGGCTATTATCAAAAAGGACACAACAAATGTTAGGAAGATGTGGAGAAAATGGCATTCTCATACACTGTTTGTGGGAATGTAAATTGGTGCAGCCACTATGGAAAACAGCACAGAGGTTCCTAAGAAAAACTAGAATTAGAACTACCATAAGACCTAGCAATTCCACTCCTGGATATACATCCAAAAAAAAAAAAAAAAAAAAAACCCTGGAAATACTAAGCCAAAAATATCCATGCACCCCAATGTCCATAGCAGCATTATTTACAATTGCTAAGATATAGAACCAATGTAAGGGTCCATCAACAGGTAAATGGATAAAGAAGATGTCGTATATATATACAATGGAATACTACTCAACCATAAAAAAGAATGAAATTTTGCCATTTGCAACAACATGGATAGACTTAGGAGGTATTACACTAAGTGAAATAAGTCAGACAGAAAAAAATAAATATTATATAATATTACTTATATGTGGAATCTAAAAAATATAACTAGGGGATATAACAAAAAAGAAACAGACTCATAGATATAGAGAACAAACTAGTGGTTACCAATGGGGAGAAGAAAGTGGAGAGGGGCAAGACAGGGGTAGGGGATTAAGAGGCACAAACTACTATGTATAAGAAAAATAAGCTACAAGGATATGTTGCACAACACAGGGAATAAAGCCAGTACTTTATAATAACTATAAATAGAATATAACATTTAAAAATTGTGAATCACCACGTTGTACACCTGAAATTTTATAATATTGTACATCAACTATACCTCAGTTAAAAATATAAGGGTTTTAGACCACTCAAGGCAGTGGTCTGGTAGACAGCTTAAGCAAATTCTTCTGGGCAACTGGACCATCATAATACCTTTAAAGACCACCGAATGTTTTGAATGCCTACCTGCCTATTCTTTTCTACATGGGAATGGCTCTGCCTTTGCCAACAATTAGCCAGTGATTCCATGAGAAGGAATATAGTTAGTGGAACTTCACAACTAAATTTCCTATTCTTACTGATTGTACTTGGATTACTGGCTTCCTCATGTACCTAACCACATCTAAGCTTCCCTACCTAGAATTAAGGTAGTAAAAATAATCATCAGTGGCAACTATTCTCATAATCTATATTTTCACTTACTTTCCCATTACCCCTCTCCAGATACCAGTTCCCCTTGGGGAAAAGAAGGAGAGGGGCAAAAGTTGCAATATTTACTAACAAAGTATTTTGGACTCCTTGACTGATTCTTATTAAACCCATTCACTGCCTGAACATAGTGAAAGATACTCATCAATAAGACTGGGTTAGTGATTAAAATAAATGGCCTGCTTTCTCACTGGAGGTTAAACTAGCTTAAATTAAGTCAGATCCTGGAACTGCCTCAACTAGACCTCTCTCCTTTAAAAATGAGGGTGGCAGAGTAAGGGCCAAAATAAGAAAAGCAGAAACAGCCAAGCTATGTAGTTGGTAGGTCAACTCGCTATGGCATGGTACAACAATCCTAAATCCAGAATCAAACCCCATCCAAGGATGGCTCACTTCCATCTATTGCTGGCCACCAGCTGCATCATTGACTCAGGCTAGAGGTCTTAAAAATAGTCCCAAGGGGAGCTGGTGACATATTGTGGATAGACTAAAATAAATGCATCCCCACTAAACATCTTAAAGTTGGTGCCCTTTTGATGAGTCCTGTTACCTTAAGTTATCTAATAATTAATAATGTGTTATAATATGTATTATAGCACTTTTCAAAAATGATTCTCTGGTATCTAAAAGGCAGCACAGGATCCCAGACACTCGTCTTCAAGGCCAATTTAAGGCATAGTGCTGCATGAAAAATGCTCCTTCAGCCCAGCGGTGTCCACCTCTGACAGCCTGCTGCTTTCTTTTTGCTGAAGCTACTCTGGCTACTGCATGAAGCACAGACCAAGATCTGGTGTTTGATCCGAGGACAGCCAGTCAATTAAAATGTTTTTAATGAGTGTCTACTCTGACTAGCACTGTTCAAAGTGATGTGGGCTACAAAATAAGTCTGTATAAGAAGGTATTCATAACGTAGTCGGGCAAACAAGACCACACACTTGGCATATCTCTTTCGGCCCATTGCTCTTCCACTGCTGAGTGGGCCAACACAAGGCAGGTATTCACTCAGAGGCCAAACTCAGTGCCTCTAAATAGTCCACATTCTGCAGGGGTTCAGTTCGATCCAAACATTCTTCCCTTAGCACGTTCTGTGTGCCCGGCGCCTTCTTGATCCTGGATGGGAAACAAGAGAAGACCCATCAATGCTGCTGTGAATGTAGAAAATGCACAAGATGTGATGATCCTTGCCCTCAAGAACTTAAGTTTAGTTGGTAAATGCAGGGAGGGAAGAGGAAGTGATTGTTAAATGTGGAACACTAATGACAAATACATGCTAACATATTAGGTAAGTCACTTCATCTCCCGGGGCCTCAATTTCCTCATCTGTTAAAAGTGGAGAGTTAACCAAATGATTTAAAGGTGACATTCTGAGTCCATGATCATGGTGAGACTTACCTACATAAAGAGCTGAAATAAAATCAATTCGTGTGTCAGTTGTGGGGGAAATTTGGAAGAGCAGCCATCCTTTAATGTATACCTCCCCTCCCCCAATAAAATCATACTTTCCCAGATGTTAGGCCTGAGAAGCTGGGAATAGTGTGTGTATATTTTGGTGTGGGAAGTGGGTGGGACAGGGAATTGCTACCTCTTTGATACAGACAATTTCAAATGGAAGACAAAAGTCAATGAGGTGGAATCTACCATTTAGAGAAAAGACAGGCTAGTGAGGCTTGAGGTGGTTGCTTCCCAAAGGACTTGGAGCTTGAGCTGGGCCTTGTAGGGTGGTGTGTGAAGTGGCCTGACTGGAAGGTTATTTGATTTGGGTTTTGGCTTTGTTTTGTTGCTATTGTTGTTTTCAGCAGTAAGACAAAAAGTGGAGAGACAGCATGAAATCAAATTATGGGGGCCCTGACAATTCAGTGGAGCTTTGATAAGGACTATTAGCCCAAGCTGCTAGAAAGCCCATGGGTTTGGAGGGAAGACCTGTGTTAGTTTTAAGAGTGTTCAGTTTATGTCTAGTTTGGTTGTCTAGGCAGGAGTCCTAAATGTGATTGTCTAGAATGCGTAACTCCACTGAGAAACCTCTGAAAGTTCCCTTCAAGGGAAATAGACCAGGGGGCTTTTCACCCTTTCCTCACCTTCAGCTTTTCTGGAATTGTGAGTCCAGCTCATGTGTAAACTGAAATGAAATTAAATAGGAGCCAACAAATTGGGAGGTACAAGTCTTGTGCTGCTTGCCTGCAACCCAGGGTGGGGAAAAAACACACACAGAAACAAAAAAACTACACCTAAAATAAGAATTGAAAGATCTGGTGTACAATACCTTGAGGGACATCAGGAAGTCTTTGTTCAAGGAGAAAGGGAAGATTCCTTGACATGGAAACTATCCATTTTGAAAATGTTCTAGAAGAGACACAGGGAATTTGTGATGAAAAGGCAATCTAGAATGCTGAGGTGTTCTATGTTGGAGTCAGAGACTTTAAAAAAATCTGCTCCAATCTGCTCCAATTTGTTTTTCTAATCTATGACTTCCCAACACACACACACACACACACACACACACACACTGACCTTTTCACTGTATCTTAACCAATGTTAATCTTCCTTAGCCAATGTTTTCACCCTATTCTTCAACCACAGTGAGCATTTCTCTTATGCTCCAAACTTAAAACTCTCTCCCCAACCTCTTCAAACCATCCGAGTCGTCTTCTCTTTTTATGCTCCTCGGCAGGCTTTGCTTTTTCAGAGAAGACTTTCCACATCAATCCAATCCCAAACGCTAGCCTCCAGGTACTTTTTTTGCGCATGCAATTATATAGTAAGTGGTTGTTCTACCTGTACTTTTCTTATGTGCAGGTTGTTTGCCTCCTAGGCAATCAGCTCCTTGAAAGTGAAATATGAATTTCACATATATTTGTTCCACCCACAGTGCTTTGTATATTAGGCATACAAAATTAATATTTGTTTATTTCAATATATTTACCAAACATTTATGATATGTTAGGCACTGTCCTAAGTAATGGGAACCAAACGTAAATCATATGTAGTCTTCAGCCTCAAAGAGCTCAGAGTTTAACTGGAAAGACAGACAAGGAAAGAGTTGAATGCAACACATTGCAATGCCAATGTTAGTGATAAGTTCGGGACGCTATCGGAGCAGAGAGGAAAAGCACTTAACCTTGATGAGAAGAGACTGGGAGAGGTTTGACACTAATCCCTAAACTGAGCCTGCAAAAATGAGTGTGAGTTAACCAAGTGAAAAGAAAAGAAAACAGGCATTTGAGAAAGAGGGAGCAACATAAGCAAAAACATGAACCTAGAACAAAGCATGGCTTCTTTAGCAGAATTGCCAGTGACCATAGTATGCCTGGAATATAAGATTTAATGAAAAGGTAGCAAGAGATGAGACTAGAGAGGAAGCCAGGGTCCAAATCCTAGAGTGAAGTCCCTAATAGAAGCTTGTAGGTTATTCAGTGAGTAATGAAGAACTCTTGGGGGGTGTTAAGTCAGGGTACATTGAACAATACGTATTTTTAAACTGTGGAAATGGTGGCAGTGTGAACTATAGATTGGAAAGATGCAGAGGCCTTTGAGAAGGCTGTGGCAGTACTGAGCAAGGGTTGAGAAGTTATAAGGGTCTGAAGTGGTTGCAAATTTTTGTCACTCACCCTTGTCTCCTACCCCTGGATGACTTATTAAAAGATCGCTGACCAGATTCTCTCTGTTAGGAATTTGAAAGTTTGATAAAGACAGAGAGATGAAAGATGATTGTAGCTGAGTTACCTTATACAATGTCTCAGACAGAAAATTTGAGCTCCACCTGCCGAGGTCCCCAGAGATGCCCCAGATCAAGTCCTCCCTGAAGCGTGGTTATTCAGTTTTCCCTTCAATTCTGTGAGCTTTCCCAATGTCTTTTCAAACAATCATCCCCCTTTTTGCTTAAAGTAGTCAGTTTATTTCTGTTGTTTGCAACCAAAATAACCTAAACTAATATATGCTCTAAAACAAGATAGTGACAGTGAAGAAGGACAAAAGAAGGATATCTGAAAGAAGTTAGGAAGGTAAAATTAATAGGACTTGGTAACTAATAGGATCCATGGGCTCATGGATATTATAGTCACATTTCTAGCTCAGCTATATGAGTCAATGTAGGTGCAATTTACCAAAGTATAGAATAAAGGAGATGGAGTCAGTTTGGGAAGTAAATGATGAATTTTGGATTTGGTCAATTGAGTTTGGTGCAGGTGGGGACAGTGTTTAGTAAATGGTTTAAAATATGGTTCTGGAGCTCAAGGGAGAGAGAGGTTCGGGGAAGAATTACACATTTGGGAATCAGCTTCAATTATATGTGCTAGTTGAAGCCATTGGAGTAGATGAGATCAAGCAGGAGAAACGGTGAGCTGAAAAAGAGACTAAAGCATAGGAACAGAGCCTCAGACAAAGCAAACACCAAAGGAGAGCCTCACGAGTGGACGGTGTAAAGGACACTGAAAGGCGTGGCCAGAGGTTGGAGAACCAGGAGAAAGGAGCTACAGAAATCATGGAAAGAGATGAGAAAAAGGAAGAGAGCCTTGACCTTAAAGCATTGAAATTGCAACTTTTGAAGATATAGAAAAAGACTTAAAACTCACGCAAAGTACCAAAGCTTAATGAACAAGCCCGTGTTGCCTGTTATAAGGCAGATAAATCAGATCGAAACAAGCTACTAGGCTTGAGTTCATGGCAGAGCCAGGATTTGCTTGAACAGAGAGGATCTGAGGGAAGATAATGTGAATGTATCACACATTCCCCACTGATTATCTTCTTTCCAAATCCTTCTTCCCATACATCAAACCAAAGCTCAGGTTGATCTATGTTGGGACCTAAGAATGGTTCCTCCTCATCCCTTCACATCCACTACTTTCCACGTCTAGATGGAGACCTCACACCCCAGAGAAATGTGGGGTAGTAAGGAGGGGGTGCTTGAGGTGGCCCAGTGCATACTGGGAGATGTGACCTTAAGCATAAAGAGCATTAAGTGATGGCATAAGGCAGGAAGAACTCTTTGTGGAACATTTTCTTCCTTTCTTATTTCTAACTGCTTATAAAACAGAAAATTCTACCTTTTAAAAAGTATTGGTATGACCTACTTTTAAACTGAGCACCCAACCCCTACACCTTGTGGCCTTTCTCTTGCTTTTCAATGTATCTCTCTGAATAAATCTATCTTCATTCAAAAAAAAAAAAGTATTAGTATGGTAGCATCCACCCTTCTTTCATTCTGCAGTGAATAAGTAGTGACATATAGTGCCAAAAAAGGGTAGGAAGGTAATCCCATTTTTGGCTCTCACTTTCTCAGACAGCCTGCCACCAACATGTGGTAAGTTATCTGGGGACCAAGGGGATGTATTAGAAAGCCAAATTTGATTCAGGTCCCAGCTACAGACTCCAAACTAGCCTCTAGCAAAAACTGATACTTCAAACTTATCTGATTCTTGCATGTTTTTATTAATTTGCTTCAGAACCTACAGGGGGAGGAGATACGCTTGGCACCTCAAATACTTCAACATCCTGGCTGCAGTGAACGCTGCAGCTGTAGTGGTAATGTTCTGTATTGGTTCAGATACTGGAAAACAAGGAAATAGGGGTTTCAGGAAGTTATCTCCATGGTGAAGCAAAAATGAAAGCCTGCTAGAAACCGGAGACTGGGCAGAAAGCTTTGCCTAGCAACCTGCCTTCCATCCGTGGGCAGAGTGGGACCAGGGTTTAAAAATTCATTCATCTCATCTGTTGACCAATACCACATCTGAATAGAACTAGTACTATTCAGCAATGAATGAATGGAAAATGATTTTCAGAGTTAATGAATTTTATGAGGAGGAGAATGTAGCAGCAGTAATAGCCACCCTGGAATAAATAGGGGGCTAAGAAAGACTGCCAGAAATAGGCATACAAAAAAGAGCAGGGGATTGAGAATCTGGGAAATTCAAGGTCATAAGATTTATTTGTAGATCTATTTAAAATATGGGATATAATAAGGACCTTTCAGTTATATTATTAAAACTGCTCTATTTCTGTTAAGACTATCCATTTTCCATCTCAGGGCAAAAATCGGTGGATTTTATAAGGCAGATAGAATGGAAGTGCCAAGCCCCAAAGAGGAAGGGAAGAGTTAGTTGGGGATGAGGGAGATGTGGGAAATCTTGGATAAAGGTGGCATGTCAAAGTCCATAATGTTGCAAAGCGTTCCCAGGATGGAGCCCCTCTCTCTGTTTAGCTGCGGTCACTCCTAGGAAGAAAGCTCCCATTTTGAGCAGAGAAATGAGTTTTGCTTTAGACCTGTTTTGATTCGTAGTTCTGATACTTTCCTACATTCTTGGAACCAACCGCGTTACATTGCTCTCCTGAGAGAGGAAAGATGCCACTCACCAGTCAGAACGAAGATTATAAGGAAAAAAAGAAAAATATCCCTCCCTTCTAAAAAGACTTTATTGATACTTTTTAGAGAGCATTCCTGTACTTCTGTCTATGACACAAGTAGTACATGTTCAACACGAATATTTAGGAAAATGCAGATAAACAAACAGAAAGCATATATAATTCACCATCTCATGATGCAGATGATGATTGATACATTTTGATGTATATGCTTCTAGTTTACTATATACATGCACACTGACCTTAGAGTACCTAATTGTTGAATGGGTTTCTTATGCTTTATACTACATGATGATCATTTCTGTTATTGCTCTGAATAGCTTTACTGAGGTATAATTGAGGTATAATTGCCCTACCATAAACCACACATATTTAAAACATTAAAAAAAATGGGATATCTACTCATAAGAGAGAGTGGAAGCTGTCTCTCTACACAGAATTTTCACTCAATTTAGCCTGGAGTGTCAGGGATATGGGGACCAAAGGAGAAACAAAAGGGAAAAACGTGTTTTTATATATATACAAATACACACACATATACACATACACACACACACACACACATATGATAGATAATAAGAGATAGAAGGTGGTCTCAGGAAAAACCTTGAGACTGGAGCTGCCCATCAGGGCAAATATCTAAACATTTTGATGGGATGCGATACAGAGGAGTAGAAGCTGTGCTTTCCCATTCATGGCACCTTCCCAACCCCACTGACACGTTTCATTCTCTTATCTCTTCAGAGTTTTCCTCCTGATCTAGCTTAATGGCACCAGAGAATAAGGTCGCAGAATCTTAGCTTGTAAGTGCAAGCATCAAAGACCCAATTGTAAGACCGAATGCTTTAGGAAATAGATGTGATCGATTCAGATGCGTCTCTTCAAGAATATTTGTTAATATTGTAGAATTCTACCCTGATATGGGAGATAATAGTTTCACAATTGAGTCCACCCACAAAAGGTAGACAAGGCAACTAGCACTAATTCATTGGCGTTTCAGAGAGGTTGAAGCCAAGAAGCTTCCTCCCACCCCCTTTCTTTTTAAATTTTCTTGGTCCTTCCAGTTCTTCCAAGTAACAGCAGACTTTTCATAGTGTGACAGCCGACAAGAATGATGTAGGATAATACATAATCATAGTGAACTATATATATCTTCCTGTACACTTTCATACCAAACTATATATTGAATTTCAATACTGGCAAAAGCTTGAAGAACTTCAGTATTTTGTATTGTAGACCTAGGGCAATGGGGGCTGGGGTGGGGAGGGAGCTCTTCGGGAAGCTGCTTCTTTCTCACTTTTCCACTTTGCTTTCCTCTGGCAAGAAGGAAATTTATATCATTGTTCGCGTTCCCTGTATTCTTTGGGGAGCTCTTATACATCAAAAGCTCACATACATGGTCTGGCTCACCCCTCTGCTGGGGCTCTGGCCCTCTAATCCCCATGTTCTCCTTTCCTCCATGTGGCAGGCCAATCCAGAAATTTGAACTTGAGTTAGACAGAGGGAAGAGGCCCCTTGGATCTGGCTTTCTCTCACTATTTTAAGTATTAATACTGAAGTATTAATTACTTAAGTGTTTAAGTATTAATAAATGGTATTTGTTGCCACCATTTATTTCTTGCCATTCTGCTCAGCAAGCAAGTGCTACAGGCCAGTATTTCAAACTACAAAAGTCTCAGACTCTTATTAATTCACTTTTTGTTCATTCATTCAGCAAATATTTATCAAACAGCTGCTGTGTGCTAGGTCCTCATCTGGGTCCCAGGTATACAGTAGTAAACAAAACAGACAAAAATCCCTGTCCCCTTGGAGCTGACATTCTGTTTAGGGGGTTTGTGCAATTGCAGTTTACATCTGTTCTTGGAAGCTAACAGGCATCTCAGATTTCATGTCAGACTTGACAGGTTCAAAATAATTCTTGATACTCCCTCCCGCTGTATTCCTCCCTCTGTCTTTCCCATCTCAATAAATAGCACTGCCATTCATTCTGTTGTTCAGGCAGAAAGCTTTGGAGTTATCCTTGATTCCTCTTATTCCCTCAACTACACATTCAATCATTTCATTTTCCAAATACATTCCAAATCTGACTGCTTTTCAACCACCCTGGTCCAAGCCAAAGCTCCCTTGCACTCTGGGCTGCCAAAACACAATTGCAGCTTTCTTTGAGATGAATCTTCTTTGCAGAAGATGGGGTAAAGGGAAGTCATGTTAGAGAGTGAAGAAAATATCAGGCAGCGATGAGATGCATGTTGGGAGGTCTTATCAGCTCTATTTCCCTTAGGGAATCAAAGACATTTTATAGGAAAGAGTTCTAAGTGATCTTTCTCAGGCTCTTAGAAAGTCTAAGAACTATGGCCCAAGTATGCCATTTCCCTGAGTTTACACAGTGGACCTGCTTCACTTATGTCCTTATGAACACCTAGTCAAGCCCAGAGACCGTATTAAACACAAGGAGAAGAGGAAGGAAAGAAGCAAATGTATTTCTGTAAATAGATCTTTTTTAAAGTTTAAAAAAAAATCACAGAATTTTCCTGCTCAAAACCTGTCAATACCTTATCACCTTTAAAATCAAATCCAAACTCCTTACTAAGTTATACAAGATTACCCTTCTCCCTACCTTCATCTCCTGCTAGTCTCTCCATCATGGTGGCAACTCTTGCCATCTTGGACTTCTTGCTACTCCTTTCAGGACTAAGGTCATTCCCTTTCAGGGCTTCTGTTAATTCTATTCGCTGGAACACTCTTCACCAAGGACTCCCTATGGCCTACACCTGTACTCCATTCATTTTTCTGGGCAAGTGTCATCTTATAAAACAGGTCTTCCTTTGCCACTCCAGTAAGATACTCTCTCCCAATCACACTCTATCTCTTTATTATACTTCATTATTCTTTAAAGCCTTTAGATTTGCCTGAATGTATATATTTTTAAAATTTCTTATCCATCTCCTTCAGGGGAACGTACACTGCATTGTGGCAAGGATTTTGCATGCTGGGTTCACTACTTTATCCCCAGTGCCTGGAACAATAGTACTTGATACCCAGTAGACACTCGGCAAATATTTGCTGATTGAATAAGTAGCTGAAAACCCAGCTGAAAAATTCTGGATTGACTATCTGAGATTTGGGATTTGATTTATTAGCGCTAGGCATTATTGGTAGTACTGAATCCTTCTTCCTTTTTATTTTGTGCATAAAGAGGAAATACTAGGTGCAAGGAAAAATTAGGGTGGAGCCGGAATCAGAGGATTTATATGGCTTATCCAAAGCCTCTCATGGGCATTTCCCTCCTTACCCACCTCTGCTATGTGCTCTCAGTTTGGCTCTGATATATCCATCAGTTCTGACCCATTCACATTTGTAAATACCATGGCAGTATAGCAATGACTAGACAAAGAGGAAGAGGCCTATTCTTACAAGAAGAATGAAACATTACCATCACAAAGGTTGAAAATTCACAGTAGGGAGCCTGCAATGTATGTCTTCACTTACGGAGTTAGGCGGGTCCAGAAACAGTGGAAGTGCCCTGATCAGCAGGCAGGGCCAATTCACTGGGTGTTTCAAATGAAGAGAGAACTATGGCTGGAAAATGTTAGCTATAGAAACGACAGGAGGCAAACTAGTGAGATATCAGTAAGTTAATGAAGAGAGATTGATTCTTAGGGGAAGATATGAGATCTGAAATGTCAAAAACTAGTCTTATATACAAGAAAAGAAGAAACTCTCTCTGAGTTTATATGGACCTAACTGCTTTTAAATTTAGGGACTAGGCTAGGAAAGAGTTGTGGAGATGTTTTGTAGATCTGGGAAAATGATTGTGTCCTAGGGAGATTTAATGGAAGAGGAAAGGACTGATAATAAGGAGCAATTTAGAATTATACCCCAAGAGGGAGCCTGGATCCAGGAAATTATTGAAAGTCGCCCTCTGATGGTAACAGATAGGAAGTCTTTAATCAGAGCAATTGGGGGACTTCTGTTTGGTGATTCCTGGGAATAAAAGCTTTGAGAAGGGATAATTCAGGAACCCATGAGCAGGTACAGAGAAATTTTGAGTTTTAGATACAGTTTAAATATAAGCCAAGGGGAAAAGATATTGATTTGGATTTGAGGAAACTAATAAAGCTAAATAGTTATTGGAAAGCTGATCACATGAATAGTTATTACAATATCACATGCATTTCAGGTGTTCAAATTCATAATTTGGAATGTGAAAATAGCCTCTAAACAGCAACTGAAACAACGTTTGAACTTTATGTAATTGGATCTGCAAGGAATCCAATCTGTTTCCCCAATGCCTGCCCTTTTATCCCTTATATGTTCAGACATCTTTGAGTGGTTACCAATATGCTGGAGGTTGGAGCAGAAAGTACTCTTCTTCCTTTTTCTTAGGCAGCTCCTCCACAAGTACAAACTTAAACTTTTACCTGAGACTTTGTCTTCAGGGAAGAGACATCATTTGATAAGGTGCAAGAGTTGGCTCACTGATACCCCTCAGGGAGATTCCCTAGCTCCCCTGTAGTCCTCATGTTGGTCCATGAGCACTTTTGGAAGTTCTCCTGGGAAGTTTCATGACTCACTCTGTAAAATGAAAATATATATATATATATATATAGACATATACACTATATCAAATTAAAACCTTCACCCAATCAAAACCTCAATTAATACAGGGGGAAATATCCACACATGGAAGAGAAATACATTACCCTATTCAAAAACTGGTCAGATACTTCAATTCATACAATTAAAATATTCAATAACACTACTTTTTAAGTATTGGCATAATAAATATGCTTATGTGGTTTTTTATGACTGAATTTTTCGAGTCTAACATGCTTCATAGGAAAAAATACAGTATCTAATTATATTAAAGGGCTTAATAGTAGATTAGACACTAAGGAAGAAAATATCAGTAAATCTGATAAAATAACAAAAGAAATTATCCAAACTGAAGCATATAAAGAACATATAAATCATATGAGAAAAATGAATAAGGCCTCAGTGACCTGTAGGACAATATCAAATGGTCTAACCTATGTGTAATTGGAGGTAAGTGTGTCAGGGGAGGAGGTGGATATTTTAAAAGATAATGGCCAAAAAATTTCCAAATTTGAAGAAAAATATCAATCAATAGATTCAAGAAGATTGACAAACCCAAAGCAGAATAAGCAAAAAGAAAACATCCCTGAGTCATATTATGCTCAAATTTCTGAAAACCAGTGATAAAGCAAAAGGGGGAAATGTACACAGTTGTTTAGTCTGGATTAAGGGTAGATACCATTCTTGCAACTTTTCTCTAAGTTTTAAATTCTATCAAAATAAATAGTTACCAAGAAAACAAGATGAAATCAAAATCCTGGTTGATAGTAGGGGAGATGGCAGAGAAGAGTTCAGAGATAAACAGTCTTCCTTTTTAAGTCCATCTGTGCAGGAGTATGATATACTTCTTAATTTTATAAAAACTGTACATCAAAATTTTAAGGGTAATTACTAGAAAAATATGCAGATATATTCCACAAAATATCTTGCTTGTTAATATTGTGTTTCCTTGCTTTTAAAGACCAATTTTATAGAAACATATTGCTCAATAAAAATATTTTTCCATCCATTATCCAAGAAAAAATTTTATATTTATGTCCACAAAACTCAATACAACTTTAAAAATATGTATTTTATGATTTTTAAGATGCTACAATTTATACATAATGGTCTATTTTATTTTAATTGAAGTATAGTTGGTTTACAACATTTTATTAGTTTCAGGTGTACAACATAGTGATTCAGTATTTTTACAGATTATACTCCATTAAAAGTTAACATAAGATAATGACTATAATTCTCTTTGCTATAAAATATATCCTTGTAGCTTATCTATTTTATATATAGTAGTTTTTATCTCTTAATCTCATATCCCTAATATGCTCCTCTCCACTTCCTTCTCCCCTTTGGCAACCACTAGTGTGTTTTCTATATCCATGAGTCTGTTTCTATTTTGCATTTACATTCATTTGTATTATCTTTTAGATTCCACATATATGTGATATCATATAATATTTGTCTTTTTCTGCCTAACTTATTTCATTCAGTATAATATTCTCTAGGTCCATCTATGTTGCTACAAATGGCAGAATTTCATTCTTTTTTTATGACTGAGTAGTATTTCACTATATATATAAACCACAGCTTTTTTATCCATTTGTCAGTTGATGGGCACTTGGGTTGTTTCCATTATCTGGGCTATTGTAAATAGTGCTGCTGTGAACACTGGGGTGCATGCATCTTCTCGAATTAGTGTTTCCCCTTTTTCTGAGCATTTACCCAGGAGTGGAATTACTGGATCATATGGAAATTCTATTTTTAGTTTCTTTAGGAAACTCCATATTGTTTTCCATAGTGGCTGCACCAATTTACATTCCCATCAATGGTTGTACAAGGGTTCCCTTTTCTCCACACTCTCTCCAGCACTTATTATTTATAGATGACATTTTGAAAGATGTGAGGTGATATCTCATTGTTTTTTTGATTTCCATTTCTCTAGTATTTAGCGATGTTGTGTATCTTTTCATATGCCTTCTGTATGTCTTCTTTGGAAAAATGTCTAGTCAGGTCTTCTGTCCATTTTTTCATTGAGTTGTTTGTTCTTTTTGGGTATTGAGTTGTATGAGCTGTTTATATATTTTGCATATTAACCTCTTTTCGATCATATCATTTGAAAATATTTTTCTCCCATTTCATAGGTTGTCTTTTCATTTTGTCAGTGGTTTCCTTTGCTGTGTATAATTAGGTCCTATTTATTTATATTTGCTTCTATTTCTTTTGCTTTAGGAGATATATAAAAAAATTGCTACAATTTATGTAAAAGAATGTTCTGCCTAAGTCGTCTTCAAGGAGTTCTGTGGTTTCAGGTCTTACTTTCAGGTTTTTAATCCATTTTGAGTTTATTTTGGTATACGGTGTTAGGAAATGCTCTGATCTTGGTGTTTTACATGTAGCTGTCCAGTTTTCCCAGCACCATTTACTGAAGACACTGTATTTTCTCCATTGTATATTCTGGCCTCCTTTGTTGTAGACTAATTGACAATAGGTGTGTCAGTTTATTTCTGGGCTCTCTACTCTGTTCCATTGATCTATGTGTCTGTTTTTATGCCAGCATAATTCTGTGTTGATTACTGTAGCTTTGCAATATAGTCTGAAGCCTGGGAGGGTGATACCACTACCTTTGTTCTTTTTTCTCAAGATTGCTTTGGAAATTTGGCGTCTTTTGTGGTTCCACATGAATTTTAGGATTATTTGTTCTAAAATTCTGTGAAAAATGTCATGAGTATTTTGATAGGAATTGCATTAAATCTGTAGATTGCTTTGGGTAGCATGGCTGTTTTAACAATTTTAACAATGTTAATTCTTCCAGTCCAAGAGCATGAATATCCTGCCATTTCTTTGTATCATCTTCAGCTTCCTTCATTGTTTTCAGAGTATAGGTCTTTCACCTTCCTGGTTAAGTTTTAAAATACGTGATTCACACTACTACATATAAAATAGATAAACAACATGCACCCACTGTATAGCACAGGGAACTATATCCAGTATCTCCTAATAACCTATAATGGAAATGAATCTGAAAAAGAATATATATACATAATGTATACGTATAACTGAGTAACTTTGCTGTACACCTGAAACTAACACAACACTGTAAATCAACTATACTTCAATAAAAAATATGTTTTAAAGTTGTACAACTAATAATTTGGATTTATATTCCAGATACAATTAGCAGAATGTCAAAATCATATGCAGTGATCTTATAAAGCACACATATTGACAAAGGAATATGCATTTAAGCGTTTCTGATGATGAGAAACCAAATTATTGCATCAAATCAACTGTTTAACAATTATATTAATTGCTTCTAATCAGAAATCATTTTTAAAGCATTTTTCTTCATAACCTGATGACTTGTTAATGATAGATAGGTGTTTTAGTTATGTTTTAAGATCTTGATTGGGAGATTTTTATTGACATATAACTCATTATAATATTTCCATTTAAAATGATAGGAAATACACTCCTGCTTAGCATTTTTATACAGAATATCTGGTTTTTAGGAAAAGATTATTAACTTAAGTAGGAGATGCCTGGAAACAAATTTATAATCTTCAAATGAATAGATGGGAATAAAGAAAAATTGATGCAGTATAAGTCAATAAAGGAAAATGAGTAAAAACAAAGACAAATGTGGTAAATTGAAAAAAAAACACAAAACATGTTAGTAGAAATAAGTCTGAATAGATCAGTATTCACGGTAAACATAGGGATTAAGCTCACCTATGAGACAGACATTCTCAGGTTGAATTTTAAAAATCCAGCCACATACTGTTTACCTAGACATATCTAAAATATAAAAACACAGAATGGCTGAAAACAAAGGAATGTAGTACACGGGGAGAATATTCTGCTCACTCTCTTTTACCTCGTTTTAAATCTCCTCTGCCTCTATCTGCTTTGCCTTCTATGCCATCATATCTCCATGTTTAGGTGATGTCCAAGAGTATCCCCCACAACAGAGCTTATAATAGTAGCTTAGTGATGCCCCGGTAAATCTAGGCAGGTATTGTGTCATCTCAGCTATGATTTTCAAAAATACTAGAAGCTGCTTGATTTTATCCAAGGGCCAGCAGTAGACCTTTACCATCTTGCTGCAAGTATTGACGTCAGACATTTACCTATCATGCTGGGACTAGACTCCACAAACCTCATTTTCCAGATTCCCTTGCTAGCTAGCTTCTGGTTGGGTTCTGCCAACTGGAGGCACTTTCAGGAACTGAAGAGTGGAGGAGGGAAGAGTCTCTTCCAGTTTCTAGTTTGAGTCTGCATACCCTCGAGGTCCAGCCTCCAGCTTCTTCAAGAATTTCCAGCAATAACCTTACCATGCCTCTTCAAGATACCAGTAGCAGCCAAGCCCACCATACTCCTTTATCCATTTGGCCACATCCCATTAAGTGATCTGGGCTACACACCCTCAGCAGTCTACACACTAGCAGTCAGAAAGTGTTCTTTTTAGGTTCTGGAAACATCACATCTTCCATTCTGTTCCCCTAGTTCTAGGGATGTTAGCTTCTTCCTAAAGATATTCATCTCTGAGTTACCCCAATCTCTCTTTTACTTGTTCAGTGTTCCAATAACTATGTAACTAGTTCCCTTTATTAAATGCTTTTCATTTGAAGTATTGAGCATAGTTTCTACTGTTCTGACTGGACTCTGGCTGATATAAGGACATTGATCCTTTTACCATCCCAAAGTAAACTATACTTGTTCAGGAAGTATTCTAAAAGCCTTGGTAAAGCATATGTATCCTAGGAAGTGGGAAATATGAGGGCTTTTATATCAATAGATCTTCTTCCAGTTTGGGGAGTATATGAGGATATCTCCTCCCAAGTAAAAGACTGACCTGCCTTACACTAAGAAAAAGCCACAATAATTGGAGGCAACAAACGACACATTTGGATCTGTTGCATTGACAAATTCAGGAGGCGACTCTTGAAAAACTGCTAAATTTGAGTCAAGCCAAAAGCAAGAAAAGTTTCTTTAGTTGGTTCAGGCTGCATACAAACAGTTCTGTCAGTTGGCTCTTATGATTCAGTAGATCTGAGGATTTTAAAAGGTCAGGATGACGAAAGGAGCCTGTGTGAAACCTTGGTAATAGATAGGATCACATTAGTGACTTCGAGGGCTTTGGGAAAAAAGCCATGTCCTTGTGGACGTGTCCAAGTAATTATTCTCCTTATGAACCCCTTATATTTAGATTATAATTATAATTTTATAATTATAATTCCCTTGGGATATATATCCAAAAATAAACATGCTGGGTCATATGATACACAATATCTGGCTAATATAATTTGTCTAAGAATTGCTAGATTGCTCTCCACAATGCCTTCTGCAGTCTATTTTTTACCAGTAGTCCTGGAGCGGCCCATATTCACACATTTTGTTGCAGACACTATTTCTCGATGTGCCCAGAAACTCACAGATCCCTTTTTCTGTCACAGCTCATCTCACAGTTTCTGTGTGATTTGCTTCTGGCCAGTTCTAAAGTCCTCTTTGATAAAAAAAAATTTTTTTTAATTGAAGTATAGTCAGTTATGATGTGTCAGTTTCCGGTGTACAGCATAATGTCCCTGTCATGCATATATACACACACATTTGTTTTCATATTCTTTCTCATTAAAGTTTATTACAAGATATTGAATATAGTTCCCTGTGCTACACAGAAGAGATTTATTCTGTATCTGTTTTTATATATAGTGGTTAACATTTGCAAATCTCAAACTCCCAAATTTATCCCTTCCCATCCCCTTTCCCTGGGATTCATAAGATTGTTTACTATGCCTGCAAGTCTGTTTCTTTTGCAGATGAGTTCATCAGTGTCCTCTTTTTTTTTTTTTTTTTTTTTTTTTTTTAGATTCCACATATGAGTGATATCATATGGTATTTTTTCTTCCTCTTTGTGGCTTACTTCACTTAGAATAACGATCTCCAGATCCATCCATGTTGCTGCAAATGGCATTATTTTATTCTTTTTTTATTGCTGAGTAGTGTTCCATTGTACAAATACATCACAACTTCTTTATCCAGTCATAGAGGAGGTCTGTTGGAACCACTTAGCCCAGAGAACAGACAAGTGCTCCAGGGCATCCTGTAGGTAAACTACTAAGTATTACAGCCCAACATCTTTGCCTTTTGTTTTGTTTCATTTCATTAAAAACTTTTTTTCTTTCTTTTTTTTTTTTTTTTAATGGAGGTACTGGGGATTGAACCCAGGACCTTGTGCATGCTAAGTATGCACTCTACCACTGAGCTATACATCCCTCCCCCCAATTTTTGCCTTAAAATGGTTCAGACTGAGGTGTAATTTCCTCTCCAGAATTCCCTCAGTAGGCTAGTACTCTATCTGAAATATATCCTTGTCCAGTTTCTTTCATTTTCTTGTCCTGTATCCCCCACTCCCTTACCAGTTTATCCTGGGATGGCTTCCTTAATAAGTCACTCCCAAATGAATCCATATCTCAAGATCTACTTCTGGTGAACATGATCTAAGAAGTATTTCCCATACATACTCTTAGTATCATTCAAATTGCTAATTTTTTCTATCTAATAGATGTAAGTTAATATCTCACTGTTCTTTTAATTTGCATTTCTCTGATTATTAATGAGTGCATTTCTTCATATCATTATCAGCTGTTGATTTTTCTTTACAAATACTGGCTTAAATCCTTTACCCATTGTTTTATTGAGGTTGCTGTCTTTTTCTTGTCCATTTGCAATATTTCTGTGTGTATTCTAGATATCAATCCATTGTCAATTTTAAAGAGTACAAGTAATCTTCTTTAATTATATTATCTATTAATTTTTCTCTGGATAGAAAGCTTTTTTAAAAAAAAGTATTTCCACTAAGACTTTTATTAGCCATTTTAAAGTGAACAATTCAGATAAACAAAAGGTCCTACTGTATAGCATAGGGAACCATATTCAATACCTTGTAATAGCATATAATGAAAAAGAATATGAAAAGGTATATATATATATACATACACACACATACATACACACACCTGAATCACTATGCTATACACCAGAAATTAATACATTGTAAATTGACTATACTTCAATAAAAAATAAAAATAAAAAATAAAATCCTTAAAGTGAATAATTCAGTGACATGTAATTAATTCACAATGTTGTGCAATCACCACCTCTGTTTAGTTCCAAAACATCACTCCAAAGTAAAACTCTTATACATCAAGCAGTTTGTATACAGAGAACATTGTTATAATATAAAGTTGCACCATCCCAAAGCATGAAATTTTATCTATTTAGTTCCTCTTTATATCCTCTATTAGTATCTTTTTCAAAAATAAGTTATTATACTGTCAAGTCATACCATTTATGAAGATAAAATTCCATTTATTTAGATTTTCTTTATATATCCTTCAGTAGAGTTTTAAAGTTTACTTCATAGGAGTCTTACATGTATTGGATTAAATTTAATCCTAGTTACGTCGCACTTTTTGTTGCTACTGTGAATAATGTTTTACTTTTATCACATTTTCTAGTTGGTTATTTTTGTTGTAGAGAAATTCATTCTAATGGTTCTTTGATTCTGTTGGTTTTTCTAGATCAATGATCATATTCATCTGCAGATAACGGCCGTTTTTCAGCCACTTACATCTTTTTCTTTCTTTGTAAAGTTGGCCAGGATCTTGAGTGTAAGCAATAGAAGAGATGGGAGCATCTTAATCTTCTTCCTGGTCTAAAGTGTCTCCATTAATTATGTTTCTATTGGGTTTTGACACATAAATTTCACTAGAGTGAAGAATTTCCTTTTATTCTTAGTTTTATTAAAGATTCGATTCATCATAAATAGGTATTTATCAAAAATAAAACGGTTTTGCTGCCTAGTGGTGTAAGATTGATATTGTGAATTTTGTTGATAGATTTTCTTATATAGACTCATACTTCGGTTTCTGAGATAAATTTAAGTTGATCAAGATTGGAGGATTGGTAACAATGAGGTTTGGAAAAGAGGTTTTTAATTTCTTCTGTCTTTAAAAATCTTATATTGACCCTACTTCCCTCCCCTTCCCTTTTAGCAAAATTCCTTGAAGGGTTTGTCTATATTTACTATCTTCAATATTTCTCCTCCCATTTTTTTTGATTACACTTCAAACCATCTTACATCTCCATGCTTTACTAAAACTACTCTTACAAAATCACCTGCATTGCTTCTTCCAACGATAATTTTAGGTCTAAATCTTACTTAAGCTATCAGCAGCATTTGTCATAGCTGATCACCTCTCCTTGGTTTCCAGGGCACCATGTACACCTTGCACACAAATGTCCATGCATATTTAAACCTCCCCTTCTCTCCTAAAATCCAAACTCATATACCTTCACAGCTCCACTTGGATGTCAAACAACATGTCCAAAACTGAGCTCCTAAAATCCACCTAGAGCAATATATACCAAACTCAGACTTCTTGTAATCCTTCCTATCTTAGTAAATAGCAATTAGTTTCTTTCCAGTAACCAAAAGCCCTTAGAGTCAACCTCCTCCCCTTCTCTGACAAACCCTCTGGCTTCTGGATGGGTTTGGTAAAGAAAGAACCCTAGCAGGAGGTGAGAGGGAAAGAGACTGAAGTCAAATGATATAGTCCCTTGACTCTCTCCCTATTGGGTTATCTCAAAAGAATGTCGCAGCTTTCCTGTAGGTGGCCCTTTCTATGTGACTTTATCCCTCTGGGTCTTCTTTTTTCCCTCTGCCTTTGGGTCCAGGTGTGTTAACAGCACTAGGATATTATACTATCCTTTGTCTTACATGCTGCCTACATCTTTGTAAAAAAACAAAAAAACAAAAAACAAAAAAACCCTCTTCTCCGCCTTTAAATGCGTGCACCATTTGTTTCTGCTGGGATCCTGAGTGATAGAGAATGAATGAATGAACAGCTCAGAATGAACCCAGAGTGTAAGAATATCTATGTTCCCGGTGGCTGCTCACCAAAAGGCTCCTACTGTGGAGAAGGCTGAATTATCAGGCAGATAAAATGACCGTTTTTATGAACTGTAAATTAACATAGCATGTCTGAACTCATGTCTGTGGCAGGTTGTATTTTCCAAAGACACTTCTCATCCCGTATGATCATGCCAGACCCTTGCCACTCCCCTGTCAAGAAGTGGAGTCTGTATCTACCTCTTTGGACCAGTATGGCCCTCGACCAATGAGTAAAAAGAAAAGGACACCACGTGACTTTTGAATCCTGGTCATAAAATTTCCATGAACTTCCATCTTGTTTTTTGGGAAGAACCCAGCCATGTGTTTTGAGAAAGCTCAAGAAATCTGTGGAGAGTCCTGTAGCCAGCAACCACCTGCTAGCAGCGTGAGTGCACCGTCTTGAAAGTGGATCCCCCAACCACTGACAAGCCAGCAGTGGATACCATGTCGAGCAGAGATTAGTTGTCTTTGCCAAGTTCTGCCAAAGCGGCACATGTGTGAGCAAAGTAAATGACTGTTGTTACTGTTAAAAAAATAAAAAAATAAACCTCTCCGGTAGATACCAATTGGTCCCTTTCGCACTGAGAGCTTGTTTCATGGGCTCACAAAATGAAACCAAGGCAGATTTGGAGTTTATACATAGGCTCAATAACATGAACTTTTTTCTCTTCTCAGGTTATCAATCTGTGAGCAGCAATGACCCCTAAACCTTCATACTCAGGTGAATGGTGGTGAATGAGTTACACCGAATCCCTTTGGTCATGGACGGGACTTCTCTTTCCCCACACTGAAATAAACACTTACTCTGGATATGAATTTGTTTTCCTCGCCTGCTCTTTCTCTCCCATTAACATCATTTTTGGAGTGAGGGTTGATTCACTAACATAATATTTTGTATATCTTTTTTTGGACCAAGAAATGCACTCTTTCTTTAAAATAGAGCAAAAAGTCGATTATGCCCATGGGATCCCCTTGGCTTGACTTCCATCAGAAGTCTCCAGATAGAAAGGCTTTTGAAGATTCAGTTTTGGTGTCAGCTGGGAAACTGCTCTTACAAGATTCAGATACTTGTGGGGCCTGTGTTCTAAACCAGAATTGTAGACAGGGCTCAGAATATGCGGATCAGGGTAAATGCTGGAGTGAGATTTTTATATCATTTACAGTTTTTATTTCCCCTCTCTACTACTTTGGGCTTGGCTTGTGTAAAGCTCCTAATACCAAAGGTCCCACGATGGTGCCAAAGAACTAGCAGTTAAGACTCCTTCCTGACCCTTTGCGGCTTCTCACACCACTGGTTAAACAGATTAAAAGGGAGGGTATGAAGTTTGTTGATGTGCATTTGATCCTTGATAAGGGTGCTGCTGTAATAAGAAGGCAAAATGGAGGAGGAATATGATGGAATCCGGGGGGTCTTTGGAGGGGGAGGATATAAATATCTGGATATCTAATGTAACTTTCTTAGGGAAGAATCTCAACTATTGAGTATAAAATTAATTTTTTCCCTAGCAACTGCTATTATCTACTCTTTTGAAACATCCTTTCCTATTGATTTCTAGCAATTCATCTATTAGAACAGTCATTTCCAGTTCTTAGGGCTCCTTGCTGTTCACGCCACACCTTAAATCTTATATGTGACCAGAAAGAAAGAGAAAAATACCATATGACATCACCCATATGTAGAATCTTAAAAAGGAAAAAAAAAAGGACACAAATGAACTTATTTACGAAACAGAAACAGACTCACAGACATAGGAAACAAACTTACAGTTACCTGGAGGTAAAGGGGCTGGGAAGGGATGAATAAGGAGTTTGAGATTTGCAGATACTAACTACTAGAAATAAGATATATAAAAAAACAAATTGTGTCTGTATAGCACAGGAAACTATAGTCAATATCTTGTAGTAACCTGTAATGAAAAAGAATATGAAAACAAATGTATGTATGCATATGTATGACTGAAATATTATGCTGTACGCCAGAAATTGACACAACATTGTAAAGTGACTGTAGTACGATAAAAAAAATAGAAGGAAAAAAATCTTATATGTGATTTTAAGCTCTCCCTTTATTCACCCTGGTTTCTAGTGGTTTAGGGTGCAGGGAGGCAGTCTGGCTTGCACCCCATTCTCCCTGGCACATGTCCCTCTGATGATGGAGTGGGGAGGAGGGCTAGCAAAGGTAGAAACGTCTTTTGGGGTTGCCCACAGAGAGATTGCTTATGTCTCTCTTTGGCTCACTGTCTATGAGCACATAGAGTAGACAAGGTGTTAGTTTCATCAGGCTCCACTGAGAGAAGATTTGCTCTCAAGCTCTCCCCCTCCGGCTACCTCCCAACTGGGATCCTCCCATCACATTCTTTTTATGTATGTGCATTTTTGTCCCACTGAAGACTGTAGCCCCCAGTCTCATCCACCCTCTACAACCAGCTCGAGGGCCCACAGGCAGCTGGGGAGTCCACATGCAATTCCTTCTAGGAACTGAGTACTTGGTGAGGGAGTAGTCTTGGATTCTCTTTTCCTCATTAGCTCTCCCATATCATCTTTCCTCCACGTTTCCTTCCTGATCTCAAAGCACAGGGCAGGTCCCTTGGCAGTCCCCCGGCTAAGAAGACATTCACCTGTACTACCAATTGCCAGCCTCCCTTACAGGACATTGGCAGGTATCCTCAGGAAAATCTCTCTGCAAGGAATTACTATGTTGAAATAGTCTTTCTGCTTTTGGTCAAGAGACAGTCTTCTAAATTAACTGAAACCCATATCCGTTCATAAGCAAAATAACGCAGTATCTTTTTTAAAAAAAGAGCCAAGCCTGGGATCAGATAGGCCTGCACTGTTCCTTGATAAGCCTCAGTTGGACTCTCTTGGCTCCTGTCTACTGACATCCAGCTCAATGCTGCTCTGCAGTGCTTTGACCCTGTTGCTAAGTTTCTGGCTGTTTGGCTTTTAGAAGCATGGACAATCTGATATTCTCAACACTATACCTCGAGGGAACAGGCCCAACTCTGGAAAACAATCTGGGAAGGCATTTTAGCATCTGGCTCTATTTTATGCCAAATCTCAAGGTGATGTGCTATGCTGGGGAAAAAAATTATTTAACCAAGTCCCAATACATTATCCTGCTTAAACCAGCACCTGACAGGAAACAGAAGGCCTTAATTTCTTTTTTCCCTAGTGATTCCACTGTTGGGGAAGTTGTTTATGTCCTGGCAGGAATGACTAATTTCTCTATCTTCTAGACCAAGTATTTACAACTGGACCCCTGGAAGTGACTTCCCCACAATGATATTGCTACACTTTAAGTGAGCTGGGATGCCAGCAACAGTATATTTAAAATGGAGCATCTCTTCCCTGGCTGTCCATGATCCGGCTGAAAGGTGACTTTCTGAGGACCCTCTCTGAGCCCTCTAATGGCCCCCCGATATTTTCCAAGCTAGCCTGGTTTAGAGAGTTTCAGCCCTATAAACAGGAGCGTGGCGGGGTATCTATCACCCAGGAGCATCCGCAGCCTGTCTCAGGGTTGCAATATTCACAAATGTCTGAGGGTGTTCAATTTCTGCATAAGTTTGTTCTGATCTGATGGAAATTCTCTGACTCTATTATCATTATTATTCTCCTATTTAATTTTGAGGATTTCCCATTACACTTGGGGATATTGATGGTTTAGAGGTTATTGGCATAACTTGCCTCTGTTAAATTTTAAATTTGATTACAAGGGAAAAAATTCTGTGTGTGTATGAATTTCTGCACAGATATATGTGCACACACACACACAGAAAGAGGGAGATGAATAAAGCAAATGTGGTGGAAGGTTAACACTTAGACGATCATTGTGAAGGGTATATGGCAATTTTGTGTACTGTTATTGTAACTTCTTTGTATAAAATTATGTCAAAATAGAAAGTTAAAAAATATACAAATATATACATAAGATTATTAGTTAAGAAACTTAAAAAACATATCCAATAATATTAGCAGTGATTATCACTAGAGTGTGGGATTACAAGACAGTTTTATTTTCTCTTTTTGGTTTATCTATGTTTCTAAACGTTTTACAATGGAAATGGAAATGTATGGCTCTTGCTTAGCAATAAGGATAAAAGTATGCAAATTACCAATCGCTAAAAGATAAAGTTTGTCAAAGTTGATCTCATAGGCCGTGCTAACCACATGACAGTTACTGCTCTTCTTGGGGAATGTAACTTAGACAGAGTGTTCCATAATGTGTGGTCTGGATCTGCCATTCCAAGTGAACAGATATTTGTTCTGTCACCTAAACAAGTTAAGAAGAACAAAAGACCACTGGCTTTATTCTTCCAACCCTCCAAAATTATTGACATTTTGCTGAATATCTTCTGATATTCCCCCATATCCACTCTCTACCTTTCTCTGCTCTTCTTCATCCCCACGAGTCTGACTCCATCAAAATATTCTCTTGCTCTCTGGGCTTGGCCAATGGTGAGCAAGTAGGAAGAGATCCTTGGGAGGGAGGAGTAATTTTTTCTTGGTTCCCTGCTGGCAGGCTTGCCACAAGCTGGCTTCATCCCTTAACTGAAGAACATTGCAGCTGTCAGGTAACCTTCTCTACACAGCTCTCTCTCTTTCTTCAGGTTCTGGCAACCTGCTTGAAAGCCCCTCTCCTTGTTCCTTCAAGTCTGGAAATGGTAATGGCACCTCAAATTACTAACTGCAGCATACTTACTTAACCTCTACTCACACCTTTGAAGATAGTGCCTTTATTAAACTTTCCTCTATTGACCCAATTGAATGTGCCATATGGCACCCCAAAGAATGTGGCAAATATGTGGTGCCTTTTGGTTTTAAAGGAAAATTTATCAGCTATGTCTGACAGCCTTCGGTAGAGGTCATATTCTTACCACTTATCTCTGTCATTCTCCCATATGGCTTCTTAAAAAGATTGGCCACAGAGGGAAGGGTATAGCTCAGCAGTAGAGCACGTGCTTAGCATGCATGAGGGCCAGATTCAATCCCCAGTATCTCCATTTTTTTTCCCAGTGGATTCTCTGTAAATTTTAATTTGTTCTGGCAGTGAAACTAACATGGCAGAAGGACTTAAGCCCTCAGGCTAGGCAAGACATTACGGCCCTTGGAGGAAGCACCAAGGCAGCTGGCAGGAGGCAATCAGATGGACTCTTGGTGGGAAAGGAATGGGCTACACAGATGAACCAAGGGAAGGTTTTAGGTGTCAGAGCCCAAGCGAAAAGAGGGATAAGGATGGACTTCCCCAGCCTTAACCTAGTGCTTAAAAAGAAATTAATTAATTAAAATAAATTTTAAAAAAAAGATTGGCCACTGATGGCTCATAGAGATTGTTGTGTAGGTCTTTAGCTTGGCTCAGATATAACAGCTAACACAATTATTTACTGCCATTAATATAGTCAGTGCTTTCCTTTAGATCTCTGTCCACCCCAACCATCAGCACCACCTTCACTTCTGATGCTCAGTGACACACTCTCAGCATGTACTTAACTATGGCTGCATGAATTTTCCTGACTTGTTCCGCTCTGTGGTGTGGCAAGACCTTTTTCTTGGTGTTCCTTTCTCCTTCAGAATTTTCCTGCAGGATTGTATCAATGATGTCCTCATTTAGAGCCCATGCAGAGGGACTTGCACATATACCAGCTCCAAAATGTCATTGCCTTTTCTGATTTCTGAGCATTAAGTGTCTGTTGTCACATGGATTTTTCCCCCGCAAGTGCCTTTTTTGAAGAAGGAGATTCAGTGACTTATCAACTTGTCTAGTTACCAGCATATTATTCCAGTTTATCTACATAGTCATCCACTGGTCTTCTACATTGGGGCTCCCTTGAGTTGGAAATCCAAGAAGCAGGAAGGACTCAAATCAGTATAGAGGAGAGTACTGTCATTGTGGACCTGAAGTCTCCGTTATTCTGACTGGCCTCTGTTCCTTGAGGCTTCCTTGTTAGATGATGTGTGATGTGTCTCCAAGAACTCTAGCATGGAGACTTAAAAAAAAAAAAAAGGTGGTCTCTGAACCCTCTGGATGTGCATATTGCTATTATAGCCCTGGAGAAGTGCAACTTTCAGCTCTTATTGAACAGAAATTTGGTATTCTGGGCAATATCAGGAAGTCTGACCTGCCATTCCCTATTCAATTAAGTGCCTTATGTCTCCACCTAAGCATAAAGAGTGGATCCCAAGATCCTTTAATCCTAGACCTAAAATAATCACAATGAGGGTTTAGGGAAGAATCTCATAAATATCACAGGGGAATACCACTGTGACATTGTCTATGACCCAAAACTCATTAAGGTGATGGTTGTCTGAGAAAACTGTTTTGCATTCACTATGCAAATACTCGGGAAGATGGGAAGATAGGTCTATTTCCTAAGATTCCGGAACAAAAACTACCTCTATACCATGGGAACTACAACAGGTTAGGCCAGACTCTGAACACAATCACAGTGGTCCTCTGACTGGTATGAATACATGTTCAGGGCTTCCTGGGGAACAAGGCAAAATTGCCTATTCAAAGACATTAATACAGCTAATGGCCAAGATGTCACTAAAATGGATTAGAATGCCCTATCTGTCTCAGTCATTCCAGTTATAAAGGAGATCAAAATGCCTCACTCAGCCTTAAAAATGGTGCTGGGAAGAGAAATTACGAGATATTAACAATCTAAGGAAAAGGGTATATATGATATGAAACCCAGAATTTAACACCTCAAAACTCTTGGTGGACTTTTTTCTTATATTGTCCAACCTGGAAATTCATCAGGGAAGCAAATGTCCCATCATAGATTTTGTATTAGTAATTGAGTAATGAAAGGCTCATAATAATATGGAGCAGAACTTACTGGGGAAAAGATCTGGATATTCAACCTCTTCACAGATATCCATGCTCCTAGCTAAAACCAATCCCTTCCCTCCACTTGTGCACCAGATCCCACTGCCCTTGCCTACTCAAGGATATCACTCTTGCAATTCTCCCCAATCCCTGTCTTACATTAGCAACTTTTAACTCCCTCTTAGATCACTTTCATTAGCATATAAATGGGCTGGGGTTTTTTACCCCCCATCTTAAAAAAAAAGCAATCACTTTTCTTGACCCCATTTCCATTTCTTTGCTCCCATTTACAGAAAAATGTCTCAAAATAGTATCCTGTACTCATGGTCTCCAGGTTCTTTCCTTCTGTTCTTTCTTAAATCCATTGCAATCTGGCGTTCACTCCCACCATTCTACCATGACTGCTGTAATCAAGGTCACCAATGACTGCCCAGTGGCTAGAGTCAATGGGCAGCTCCGCAGCCTTCATCCTACTTGACTTAGCTTGACCATCTGACAAAGTGGACCACTCCCTTTTTGGATACTTTCTTTATTAGGCTTCTAGGACATCACGCTCTTGGCTTTCTTCCTACCTCCTTGGTCACCCCTTCTTAGCTTCTTTTCTTGTTCCTCCTCAGCTCCCTCAGTTCTTCAAATTAGATTGTTTCAGGGATCAGTCTTAGCCTTTCTTCTCTTCTTCCTCTACACTCACTCTCTGGCTGATCTGATTCAGACTACAAGTTTTAAATATGCTGTTAACTCCCAACTTTTCTTCTCAAGCCCAGACCTCTCTCCCAAACTCCAGACTTATTTCATTGCTTATTCAAATTTTCCACTGGGACATCTAAAACACATCTCAAACTCAACATGTTCAAATGGAACACTTGTTCTTCCCCTACAAACCTGCTCCCACATCTAGACTTTCTCATCTCTGTTCATGGCAACTCCATCCTTCTGGCTGCTCAAGCCAAAGAACTTTGAATCACTCTGACTTTTCTCATTCCCTCACTCCCCATAGCCAGTCTTTCAGGAAAGTCTATTGGTTTTTCCTTTAAAATCTATTAGAATCTGACCACTTCTCACCACCTCCTCTACCATCACTCTGGTCCAAGCCACCATCATCTAAATTAATGAAATTGCCTCCTAACTTACCTTCCTGTTTAAGCCCCTCTATCATAACACTCAGAATGATCATTTACACATAAGGCAGATCATATCATGCTTCTGCTCAAAATCCCCAGTGATTCTCCATTTTACCCAGAGAAAATGCCAAAGTTGTAAGCTATAAGGTCCATATGATCTGTCATCCCCACTTCTTTCTGATCATACTCCTGCTCCAGCCGTGCTGGTCTCCTTTGTTTCTTAATCACAGCCCCTATGGTTGTTTCTTTAGCTGTTCCCTCTGCCTGGACAATTTTCCCCCAGATACCTCCTGGCAAACTTCCTCATTTCCTTCAAGTCTTTGTTCATATCTTATTTGTACAATGAAGCCTATCCAGATCACCCTGTTTATTACCTCAATCTAACCCCTAGTCCCACCCAGCACTCCTGAGCCTACTTAGCCTGCTCTTCTTTTCACTAATTTCATATTTTTGTTACTTAATATATACTTTACTTATTGTTTATTTTCTATATCCCTTCAGCTAAAATATAAGATCATAAGGACACAGATATTTGTTTTATTCACTTTTTATCCTATAATGCCTATAACAGTGCCTGACACAATCTAAGTGTTCAATAAATATTTGTTGAAATGTATGTCCTGGTCCATAAAAGCCTGGTTCTTTTGGGTAAAAGCCATGAGTACACACAGCCCCAAAAGGAAAGCCTCCAGCACTGTGTCTGGGGCTGCGAGATGCGTTCCAGTCCAATCCATTGCTGACCCCTGCTGGAACCCACTGACCAAATTGCTGTTCCACCCTTGACTGCACAAGTGGCCCCAGAACTCCTTGGGGGACAGGATGCTGCTGGTACCCTCTCTGCTACCTACTTGTGCCATATCTACCCTGCGTAGAGCAGTAATAACTGTAACCCTTCCTTTCTCTTCGACTTTTCCTGAGTCCAGGGTCTGCAGAGGACAGACTATAACTTCCTTTTGTTTTATTTATTTTTGATAAGTTTATTCTCTTCTAAGACCCAATTAGTGGCAGGGGGCAGGTGGTGCTGCTCTTAGCTCCACTTTCAGAACTGGTAACTTAATTTTTAACCAGATTAAAAATTGGTGGGAGGGAGACATGTTTTTGAAAAATATTGATGTAATTTTCCCCCTTATTTTCTTCTATGTAACCATTACCTTTTTAACCAAAGGCATCTATTTGCCTCAGAGAACATCGTAATTGTTATAGCAGGAATATAAAGGTAAATAATGATTCCAGTTCATCTTTTGAAGCCTATAACTAGATAATAATCTTGAAAGCTTTGTTTGGGAAGTAAAGGGAGCTACAAATTTCAAATACTCTTAAATATTAAGAGCAAAGCATGTAGCCTGGACGAAAAGTTTTACTATAATCAATAGGCAAAGCAAACTTGGAGTATGACAGAGGGAAGTTGATACCTACTGAGGGAGGAAGTGAAGTGTTCTTCCAACTGGAAGAGCCAAGGATAAGGGGAAGGTTACAGAGGTTGAGATGAGACTCACTTGGTGCTTAGATCCCTGAGAAGGAACCCATTAGCCCCCTTATTCCTTGGGCTTTAGCCCAGAATGGGGAAGATGGACACAACATTAGGAATCCCAAATAAGTTGAGGTAAAATCTGGAATCTCTGGGCTGGTCCTTCCCTTCCACTCTGAGTTCAGCATGGTGCTAGGGCAACATGGTGCCATTCAAGAAGTAATTCTGAAAATGACTGAGAGGTTCCTAGGCAAATGGACCTGTGTCTGTACCCCAGTTCCCTATGGCCTTGGTGTGACACAGAGGGTAACCAGAATATTTCTCATGTCTTGGCAAGAGGGTACAGGAACGCTGAGAGAAACCCAAGGTCCAGAAGAAGTCTGCATTTGGGATGAAAAAGTTACATTCAACAGAGACCTCACAACTACAGGCTATAGCAGGACCACTGGCTCCAGCAGAGAAATGAGAAAGGCAGCCAACAGAACCAGACAGGACCTGTTCTAACTTGTTGGGCACAAGCACTCTATGCCCAGAGATCCCCAGAATAGCCACACAGCATGGAAAATGAGTGAGGACCCAGAGAACAGCACGGCACACAGCCCTGAGACTGCTTCCCTTCCTGCCATGGTGAGGATGTATATTCTCCCAGTATTCAGAAACCATGATGGAAGGAGAAGGGAGATCCTTGGAAGGAAGCAGCCCTGAGAGACAGTGTGACAAATTACAATTTTTCCTCTGTCATTGACAGGAGTGGGAGCTTCTTAATAAGATGTAATTACCTATAGATAATAAAGGATGCTGCCATCCTGTAAATGTCTGCACTTTTCTTTTTTTCTTTTTTTTTTTTTTTTTTTTTTACTGTTTTTCTTTTCTTCCCTTTTGCTAAGCTAGAATATTTTGAAAGGCGTACTAGCATTCTGGGTCAAGCTTTAAATCATCAAGAGCTTTTGTGGAAAAAAAATGAGAGGGACAAAGAGTATTCTGAAGGAGGAAAAAGGAAGAGTTGGGTTGGGGATAGATTTTCTTGAGGGAATTTAGATTGGGCTCAGCTCCTATGTGATTTAACCTTTGTTGGCACCTCCTGCACATCCTTCCCTTCAATGAGCTTCGAAAACGGGAAAGGGTCTCTGAACTTCTAGGCAGGGATGGAGAAGAAAATCCCTGCCCAAATCCTGGAAAAGACACTAGAGCTCTTGAGTGTCTACCTTGAGCTGACACCTCTATATGGGCAAAAAGCTCCTGATTGGTTTAGATTCTTAGTGTACTATACTTTGTCTCCATATAAAAATAATCTATCTTTGTCCCACTAATGTTTTATACTTGGAATTTTTTTTAATTCCAAGGCTATACTTTGAATTTTATTTTGACTCTGTTAATCTTGTCATACTTGCTTGCTCTTGTTAAAATTTGTCTGGTATATCTTTTCTTACCCTACTATCTGCTTTTGTTTTTTAACCAATAGTATTTTCCCCCCCTTTTAAATATTTTAAATGTTTTTAAACATATGCAAGCAATACATGGAAATATTCTCCTTTTAAAAGAGCAAAAGCATTATACATGGAAAGCAAAAGATCCACGGACTATCTCTCAATCCTGGTTCTTTCTTTAAATTTCTTATTACTATCATTTGACCACTGCTTTTTGGTCCTTATATTTTAAAATTTTGGTTCTTTATTTATTCTGAATATTAATCCTGTGCCTGTTAACTTTTTTTCAGAGTGTAGCTTGATATTTAATTTTGTTTAGGTTTTCAGATGTAAAACATTTTAGAATTTTGATGCAGTCAAATCTGTCTTTTCCTTCTTTAAATTTTTATTTAAAAAATTGTTTTGTCCTAAACGAGAAGGTCTTCTTTATCCAAGGATGACATTTTCCAGTTTTTTGGATTAATACCTTTCATAGCTTAAAAATGTTTAGGTCTTTACCATCTAGAATTAATTTTTCTAAAAGATTTGAGATAGAATGTAATGTTGTGTTTTATTTTGCTGTTTTGTTTTGCTTTCTTATGAAGAGCTAATTGTCTCAATAAAATTTAACTAGTGTGTCTTTTCCACACTAATGTGAAGTGCCATATCTCTTATATGCCAACTTCTGTATTCACAGGTCTCTTTCTGAATTCTTTGTTCAATCCACTTACCTATTTGTCTATTCCTGCACTATACCACATTGCTTGTAATATTTTGGCATCTGGTAAATCAACTCTCCATCCCTACCTCTCCCCCAACCTCCATAATCTTCCGTAATGTTTCCCTGAAAAAGTTTCACAAAAAATCTTTTTGGAGTTTTGATTAGAACTGTATTAAATATATAAATTTGAGAAAAATACTGACATCTTCATAGTATTGAGTTTTAGCATCAACAGGAACATTATTTATCCCTATTTAGTCATATTCCCTTTTATATCATTCAGTAAAAGTTTTATAGTCTTGTCTATAAGGGTTTTTTATATTATTATTTGCTACCATATATGGAATCACTTAGTCTATTACATTTTCTGATTTATGATTGCTTGCATATAAGAAAGTCATTAATTTTCTCCTTTCTTCAATTAATGTAGTGAATTATATTGATAGAACACTATTATTGGATTAATCTCACAGTTCTGAGATAAGTTTAACATGATCATGATGCATTATTATTTTCACTCACTGCTGAAATTTCTAATATTTTTTACTTGTGATTTTTGCACCTATCTTTATAAATAAAAAGTGGTATACTTTTCCATATCTTTTATTTGTCTTCTTTTGGCATTAAGGTAGCTTAACTATATAGCATGAAGTAAACTGGATAATTTTCTCTTTCTATGATTTAAAACAATTTATAAAATACAGAAGTTATCTGTTTCTTGAAGGTTTGGAGAAGTTGCCTATATAACCGCCCAGACCTGGTGCCTTTTAGGGGGATAGGTCTTTGACTACTATTTTCATTTCAGATTTTCTACATCTCCTTAAACCATTTTAAAATTTTGTGTTTTCCTGTAAGATTATCCATGTATTTTTCAATTCTATGGATATAAAGTTGTTTGAATTATTCTCTTATAATTTAAAAACTCTGTTCATGTGTTGTGATTTTATGCTCCTTTCTAGTCCTAATAATTTCTGTGCCTTCTGTCTCTTTCTTAATCATATCTGTCAAAGAAATCTACTTTTATTAGGCTTTTAAAAAGTGTTTTGGACAACTCTACTCATTTTCTTTATCTGTTTCACTAATTTCTGCTTTTATCTATGGCAGTGCTTTTCAACATTTTTTTCATTATCTCCCCTCCAGGAGCCTTTTTAGACTTTTTCCCCCTAATCACTACTCCCCTCTGCCCCCACATCTTAAACCACACATATAGTGTATATTTGTTTATGGAGTATGGCCTTTTGAGGGGCCACAAATATTGTAATATCTCACATTTTTTTCACTCCCCCTCCCCCAGGAAATAATGTTTTTCTCCCTTGGGGGCAATATCTTCTCTATTGAGAGTGTATTGCCCATGGTAACGGCTTTTTCTACTTTAGGTTTGTTTACTTTCCTTTTCTTCTGGAGTTGAAAGCTTAGTTCATTCACTTTCAATTTTTTTGTTTTAATGAAAAACTGAAGACTATAAGCTGTACTTCCTCCCCAGTGCTGTTTGCTTGCATCACAGAAGTTTTGCTATGTTGTGCTTTTGGTTTCCATTCAGTTCTAAATTTTTGTAATTGCTGCTTTATCTGTTTTATGTAGATGTTTTCTTTTTATATTTCCCAGTGCATGGATTTGGGGGTAGATTTCTGTTGTATTTTTGTTACTGCCTATCTGGAGTTTGTTAAGACTTTCTATTTACTAAATGGTCAACAGGAGTTCCTGCTATCTTTCTAAGTTTGATGTTTACTGTAGGCTTTTGGTGGATACTTTTTATCAATTTAAAAATCATTTTTCTTACTACTTTGGTAAGGTGTTTTAAAGTTAAATCACAAATTGCTGTTGAGTTTTAACAAATACTTATTTTGGAACCAACTGAGATAATGGGGCTTTTTTCTTCCTAGTTTATATTAATTTGACAAATTACTTTTATATATTTCATGTGTTTCTTCTACCCTCTGCTTTCCCTTAAGAGGCCTAACTCTTTACATTCTCCAAGCCATATTTGTATTTCCATTTACAATGGTAATATCCCTAAGCTGAAAACATTGGCAGTATATCTACATTTTCTATAACCTTCTAGTATACCTATCTTAGTGGTGATGGGATGTTTTCCCATTGCTTTCTCTGCAGGTTCATGTAGGTACCTCTCAATATTTCCCTGGATCTGAGATCCTTGGTGGAGATGGACATTTCTGTTTTCTCTCTGAGAGCTTGCTTCCTTTCTTCTGTTATATCTCTTTGGGTTCCTCTTACCTCCTCTAATTTAGTCATGACTGAACTACCACCTTCTATAACCCCACCTTTAAGATCAGTGGGCTCTTGGCCTTTCTTGTTTTCCCATTTTTATTGTCAATTCTTTTGTGTCATTTAAGAGCACAACCTTTCTTCTAAAGAAATCTTTCTTTCTCCAGCTCAATTAGCCTATCTTCCTTTATTCATTTTTTTACCCTCCCACTTCTTCCAATTTGACTTCAAGGTCTGAACATATGTTTGAAACAAATATGGTTCCTACTTGATTTCCTGAATAGACCTGCTTCCCAGGGAGAGAAGAATCCAGGCACAACCCTTTTAAATACTCTTCCTAGCCTTTGGAATTACAATACCATTATTTCTCTCTACCTCAAAGCCCCATATAACGAACATTTGCATTTCTCTTTTTATATTTATGATTAAAATCCATCATTCCTCTGATTGAACACACAGCTTGAGTCCTTGAAATTCCCCTGTCAGGGCTTATATAGTCAACACATCTGACACCAACTTGGGGCATAAATAGAACGTGACTCTGGACACCCATGTGAATTAAAGAATTTGGCCCCTCCCAAGTCCCTCCCTGGTCCCTATAAAAGGATGCAATTCAAGTCAAGATAAACTCAAGTTGGGTGAAACTAATCTAATGTCACCTGCTAATCCCCAGCGCAATTTAAGAGCTAGACTCTCCCAAACATGTTTTGAAGTACATGTGGAACTTACACCATTGCACTTTTAAGCCTTTGTTCTGCAATTCTGGCTGAGAATAAAAGGCAGAACAAAATTTTCCATTCAATAGTGCCTTTCCCTTCTGCAACAAGCCTCTCTCAACTATATCTGTGCAAATCAAGATCAGCCACAGTGGCCTGTGCAGCCTACTTTTGCAAAGCCCTATGTCCATTACCTCTGAAAAAAAATAGTACCTTGCCTATGGACACCAATTACCATAAGCTGCTAGAACTTGAAAAGGCCAAGGAACTGAAGTGCCCAAGATCACTAAAGCACGAAAGCCTGTGCCTTGGGACACCAGATGTTTCATCTCCACACGTCTTATTTTGGTCCCCTAATTCCAGTCAGAGTGCCTATTTCTCAAGATTTAATAGCAATAAATAATAATAGCATATTTGCGTGTATTGGAGCTTAAGGGAGAAAGCTAATCATATCCTTTTCCTTTCTCAGTTCTCAACCAACTGGGTAATAGATACAGCAATTAGACCAATGAGGATCAAAATATCAGTATTTTGAAGATGAAGCTGCATCTCAGGCCAAAACTGGGCTTTCTAATACCATCCCTCCAGTGCCTCTCCCACCCCTCCAATTCCTCCTATTGGGATTACTCACCCAAAGGAGAATATACAATGGAAACACTTACCTGGGGAGCTGCAAGGGGCATGGCTGCTCCAAAAGTAGAGACAGAGAGAGGTGCTCTTCAGATCTGCCTCTGGAAGGCAGGTCTAGGCCTAAGCAGGTGTGCTTACCATACGGAAGCTGGATCTGAGTGGAGTAGGTATACACTGCAAGCAAATATGTGGAAAAGAGAAAAGACAGGTGTGTGTGTGTGTGTGTGCGTGTGCGTGTGTGTGTGTACACAATGAACATCTTCTGTATGTCTCCATCAGAGAACACAATCCACAATCTTCCTTGTGAGAGAAGTAAGAGATAGAGATGGGGCCAAGAGTGATATTCCAATATGGTTCCCCACTTGGAGAAGAATAGGGAAATAGGGACAAATGACAGATTCTTATCCCAATAGGTGGGGGCAAGGCCTATACTCTTCATCCCCTCCCAGCAGGAGCAGAGGATCCAGTTCCCTCATGCCCAAGACCTGACCTGGAATTCATTCCCAGATTCCAACCCAGATTTCAAGAAGAGTCCTATTAATAGGTTCTGTTACTAGGTCTTCCCTACATCCGAACTCAGGATGGCGTGGGTCGGGCAAGGGCCCAGAGGTTCAGATTTACCCCAACAAAACCCCAGACACACTTACTTATTGAGCTCCATCTGATTAACAAAAAGAAGGAAAAGAGAGAGAGAGAAAGAGAGAGAGAGAAGAAAACCAATAAAACCAGGAAGCTCCTTTTAAGGCATTTCACTAATAACTGGTCCTCAAGAGCTACTGGCAGCTGGAATGAAAAGGGTAACAGTAATACTCAACACTGAGAAAGACCAGCCTACAAATCTTGCCTCCATTGTCTGTTTCCCTTCCCACCACCCCAAGCTTCTGGAGGAGTCATTGAAAGACATGCTGTATTTAGATTGTCAGAGGCCATCCCCAGACAAAAGTCCCCAAGGTACAAGAACTCAAATAAGGACACTACTTGGGAGATTGAAAATCAAAAGTTATTTATCAGAAGGTGGTTGGAAAAGCCAAGCTTTCTTGAGCCCAATTCCAGAATGGTCAGTGGGAGTCTCTCTCCTGTTAGCTTCGTTGGTCCACCTCCCCAGTGGCAGATTTTCTACTGAAGGGAACAAAGGGGAAATCCTAGTCCTCAAGGGGTCCCCAGAGTGCCCTTCCTATCAAGTCCCGGCTAAGGAGACAAACAGAGCAAAGGGAGGACTCTTCCCACACCAAAACCCACCTCCAAAACTGGGGGCCTTCTCTTCCCATATGTAACTCAAGGAGAGCCCCACCTATCCTGCTTAGTCCTCTTTGGGAAGCTCTGAACCTCTTCAGGGTCACAACCTATACCCTTTGGGTCCTTCGTAAATGCCCTTCCCTCACTTAGTGTAGGAGAATTTAGTAGAGTCCCAATGTTCACATCACTCACTCTCTAAAGGAAGCTGGAGTGCCCAGGACTAGAAACTCTCACTGAAAATTAATCTACCAGGTCAAAAGAGAAAGTCTCTCCCAAGGTGCTAAAGAGTCATTCCCACTTTAAGTCCACATGGTGTGGAAGAAGGGAATGGACTCAACCTGCTAAGAAAAGGGCTTTCAGGTTAAACACAACAGGCAAAGGGTTCAGCGGGGACTGGACATTTGAAGGAACAAAGAAGTGATAGGGAATAGGGAAGGAGGGGATTCTTGTGGCAGGAAGGGAGAGTGGTGTCCTTTGACTAAGGCTCCAGATGGGGTAACCAAGCATAAGGGAAAAAGTTACTTAGAAGGCCAGATATCTAAGTTCTAGTCATGGCTTTTGCCAGCAGTTTAGCATATGACTTAGAGCTTATCTAGCCTTCAGTGTCTTCATCTGCAAAACAGGAAAAAGCAGTTTTAACTAGATGTCTGTTATGGTTTTTTGAGATTATGGCACCTCCACAAGTGTGATTGATGGACTACTACAAGATATTCAGGAAGGGGCCAAAGGGGACCTTACCAGAGCAGGAAATGCCTTTCAACTCCATCTCTAATGAAAGCGTCACATGTATACACATTCACACATACATAAGCAGAGTGGCCAACGATTTCATCCATAGCAGCAGAAACACGAACAGAAAAAATAAATACTGGTGGTGCTTGAGTCCTGCACTGGGGGAGAGGGGTCCTGAGGGTGCAACTTGGAGGGACTCCAAAGTCAGGGGAGAAGGGTCCTCCTACTTGACAATAACTTTCACCTTGCTGTTTCTTCCCCAAATCCAGGGCAGCCAGGTCTTTGGAAGAAGCCACTCCCATCCTAACCTCCCCAAACCACCAACTCACCTGTTGCAGAAACAAAAATGCACCAAGGGAAATAACCTCCTAGTTAGCCACTAAGAAATGAACAGAATCTACCACACCTGAGGTTACTTGGGAGTGGGCAGCTGAGACGACAAGCCCCTATTTCCCTGAATGTTAACAATGGTTCTGAAAGGTCTTTTTTTTGGACCTATCTCACCCACAGTCGCTTGGGTGAAGTGGGAACTAGCCTGGATCACCCTTTGATTTCTGGTGCTTTTATGAATGTTTCCAAATTTCAAAACCAATTTCATTGTGAGTGAGCCAGGAAGTTACCTTCCCCAAGTAGGACTCCAAATGGGAAGAAAATCTACGACACGAGTGTAGGGTTCCAATCCTTGCAACAGGACCTGCAAACAGACTTGCATCACTCCCCAGACACCAAGAAGCATCTCCCAGCCATACATCCACATGGACTCTTACATGACCTCTCTCCTAGCAGAGGTAGCTGGGACAATTGGGGAGTGGAGGACATCAACCTCCTATCAACCTGGGATCCCTGTTTAAAAGATACTAAAAATACATTAGTAAACATTGCTGTTTACAGAAATAGAAATCATTTCTGTTTCCAAAGGCCTCTCACCACCTCAGTCCTGGACATTTCCAAGGCTGCCACCCCTGACACCCTCTCCAAGGTCCGCTCTGGTGGGTGGGCAAGACACCAGAGTCCTTTAAGACTGGGAGCTCCTCAGGCACCTGAGAATTCCAGTTTCACATCTCTGGTTCCCATGGAAGGGAGAATCTTCAGGACTCTGGAGAGTACGGGGGTTCATCCCATTTTACCAGTTCCTGGGGGCTGTCTTGAGGTAACCCCCCCTTTTAGGATCACATACGTGTTGCAAGAATTCCTGCAATTTTCGGGCCCCCAGTGCCTCCCCAGGGTCCAACATGCCTGCCTGGACCCACCCTCAGAGCGGAGAAGCCAGTCTATGCCTTGGTCTAATCACTCTGGGAAAGAGAGATGGGCAGAGAGAAGGCAAGGACAACGGCCTGGGGGATTGTCCTTGAGGGGACGACTAACAGCAGTGACTGTCAGACAAGCAGGTGGTGAAGCTGGGCAACTGCCCGGGGACGGAGCCGGAGCTGTCCGCCAGGGTGGCAGGTTGCGAGTCGACGCGGGGGTTGCGACGGCGCCCCCGGTACTCGATCATGTCGGGATGATAGGCTGGGTGGCGGCGGGCGTGCTTGGTCAGGTGGTCGCTCCGGGAGAACTGCTTGGGGCAGAGGGGGCAGGAGAAGCGCTTCTCGCCCGTGTGCGTCCTGTAGTGGCGGGCCAGCTCGTCGGAGCGCGTGAACTTCTTGTCGCAGTCGAGCCAGTCGCAGGAGAAAGGGCGCTCACCCGTGTGGGTGCGCTGGTGGGACTTCAGATGCGACGACTTGTAATAGGCCTTGTTGCAGCCAGGGAAGGGGCAGCGGTGGCGCTTGGCAGCAGGTGTGACTGGCCTCCGACGGGGTACTGGACCCGTGGCGGGGGCGGGGCCCGCTCCAGGGGCCCCGCAGGAGGCCGCGCAGGGGTGGGCAGGCGCTCCCGGGACTGCAGGCGCGCTGGGGACCGCGAGCGCGCAGAAAGAGTGCGCGGGTCCCGAGACCTCTGCGGCGCTGGAGGCCGGAGCCGGCTTGGAGCACAGGGTTGGGCCGGAGCACGGGGTCGGGTCGGAGGAGCTGGACGAGGCGCGCAGAGCTTCCCCCGAGTACTCCCCGAAGCCCTCCCCAGAGCCGCCGCGCAAGTCAGCCAAGACGCTTGCAGCCAGCAGGTGGGGCGCGGCGCCGCCCGCGCCGGGGCTGGGGGCGGGGACCTGGGGGAACGGGGGGACCGACGCGGGCCCCGGTGGCCCCGGACCCGGCAGAGCGGACTCCGGCGGCGCCGCACCCACCTCCGAGCTTGCCGCTCCGCCCGCGCCCTCGGGGTCCGGCAGGCGGCGGTGAACCACGGCACCCGCGGACATGGACACCAAGCACTCAGCGGCGAAGTAGTCCAGGCACGCCACGGCAGCCGACATGCTGGCACCGCCGGGCCGCCGGCGCGCGCCGTCCGAGCGCGGCCGGCCGCGGGAGAGAGAGTTCTCGGGAGCGTCCGTCCCGCAGCCTCGGAGCGAGAAGCAGGAGGCCCGGTGCGCGCCGCCCGCCACCCGCCGCCGCCGCCGCCGCCGCCGCCGCCGCCGCCGCCGCCCGCGCGGAGCCCGCCCCGCCTGACGCGCCCCTGACGCACCGGAGCCCGCGGGGGCGGTGGGACCCGCCCCGGCCCTCAGGACACCCCCTCGGAACGCGCGGCCCACCGGGCTAAGTCATTTTTAACAGCCTAAGAAATTATCTTGTCTTCGCGTTCTTGCCTCTGCTGGTGAGCCAGGTAATTTTAATAAAGCGAAAACTCCCCGATCGTAACTTCTGGGCAGCCTGCCGGCTTCGCCCCCCCTCGCCCGCTGGTCCTCCGCCAGCTGGGTGTCCGGCGGAGTCCGAGAAACTTTTTTTTTTAAGGGAAAAAAAATGCTTATACCTGACATGTCTTTCGATTCATAATTACGATCGTTAGTTAATCGGGCTGGAATTACATTTCACTTCTGTCTACCGCTCTCAGATCAAATTTAAAATATCCCCAAGTCTTCATCAAAAAAAAGTTTTCTCATTTAACAGTTCCGCTGTTAACCCAGGGTCGGTACCAATTCCCTAAATAGATCCACTGCGGAGCCATTAATTAATAGCATTTTGAACCTGAAACATTTTTAACCTTGAAAAAGCAAAGAATCCTCTGATGGTTGAAATTGAAACTTAAAATCCTTTGAGTAACGATTTAACTATTCAACCAACGAAAGAAAAATGCGTGTTTAAACTGCATTAACCTGTCACAGGCATACAAACAAATTTCCACGCTGAAATATAAATTATAGACTAGCAGCGAGATAAACACATTAAAATGGACTCCCACAATTTTAATAATTGAAAGTCACGTTTCCAATTAGGCAGCATCTTTTTTTTTTGACAAAAATTAAAAATAAGAAAATGCAGCGAATTATATAGAATTGTTCATATGGTGTTTTTTGATTGTGGAGGTTTTTCTTTTTATATAATCGGATTTATGTGTATATATGTTTACATTTCTTCACTGCTTTCATTTGTTTCCTCTTTTGATTTTTAAAAAACAAAAACACACAGAAAAGCAAATAGGTTGATTTCTAAAAATAGTCATAGCGTGGTTTTTGACGTGTACAGCTTTACTTATATAGGATTGAATTATGTGCAGTTTATTTGTAATTCTTCAGTACTTTTTCTTTAGAAAATTAAAAAAATACATCTACCTCAAGAATAACATACATTCATGTATTTACTTCCTAGAATAATCAAAGGTGAAATATTTGTGATATTTGCTTCAGGTTTTTAAATTTATATTAAAGATTCCAGCTAGAGTTAAATGTCACCTTATTTCCCTCCCCAGTTTCATTCACCGTTCTCCCTCCTTACTTGCCTAGGTAATCAGTGCTATAAAGTGTGTGTTCTTCCAGGATTTGTTATACTGTATTACTATATTACCTATATATATTTATATGTAAATATATATAGACATGCTTATATATTTTAACTTTTCTTTATAAATGATACAGTAGTGTACATATCATTTTGCAACTTATTTTCCCCCCTCAATATGATTTTTAGAATTATGCATGTTGCTGCTTATAGAATCTACTTTATTCATTTCAGTAGTTTTATGATCTTATCAGCTTTATTATTTTTATGGAGATTCTATTCTAAAACAGATAATTATTCTAAAGCTGCTTGCCTCAAAGTTTTAGACAATTAACTCTCAATCTACACGTATTAAAATTCTTTACTAGCTGTTTTTCTTTTAACATTATTATTTAGAAAAAATCTAAAGCTATTTTTAAATGCAGAGAGAATATTACAGGCAGCCATGTACCTGTCTCATATAATTGGTAAATGTTAGCATTTTGTCATATCTGCTTCAGGTCTATTTTTTTAAAAATTGAACTATTCGACATTTATGATAAAACTGAATACCCTTTGTACCCCTCCCCCAAACCATTCTCCACCCTTTTCTTCAAAGGCAAACACTATCATGAATTTGGTATGTAACTTCCCAGTCTAGGTTTTATACTTTTACTACATATGAGCCCTTGCAAATAGAGAATATTGCTTTGATTTTTTAAAAATGTACATGTGTGATGTTAGACCATGCATACTCAGTGACTTGTTTTTTTTCCTTCATGGTTATGTTTTCATTCTTTCTCCATGTTGATAAGTGTAAATCCAGATCATTCATTTTAATTGCTATATTGCAGATCCATGCATATGAATGTGCTGCGTTTATTCATTCCCCTATTGATGAATATTTAAGCTGCTGCCAGGATTTTGGTATTATGGGCAATGCTAATAAGAACACATGTGTACCTGTGTCCCTTGCACATATGTGAGAATTTCTCTAATCTACCTGGATGGGGAATTGCTAGGCTACATACACATTTTCAGTTTCATTAGAGACTGCCAAATGGTTCTCCAAATTACACACCCATCAGCAGTGTGAGAGTTCTTGTTTCCCTCACATGACTTTCAGCACTTTCTAGATTCAGGCTTTTCTTATTTCTGACAATTTAATTTTTTAAAAACCCAGTATCTTGTTGTTTGATTTGAATTTCCCTCACTGCAAATGAGGTTGAGTATTTCTCCGTATATTTATTGGCTACTAAGGTTTCTGAGTCTGTGATTTTTTTTCACAGTCCTCATCCTTTTTTCCAATGGGCTGTGAATATTTTTATCTTTTCCCCTCTTGATTTGTAGTTCACACATATAAACATTGCATTGTCTCATTCGTGGCTCTTCTTTTAACTGCTTTTGATAACTTTTGCACTATAGAAAATTTAGTATGTAGTCATATTCACTGATCCTTCCTTATAGTTTGTGTCATTTGTGTCTTTATAATGAAGATATCTCTCCCTATCTGATGCCACAGAGATAGCCTCCTACGTTTTTTTTCCTTAATGTTTTAAAGTTTTGTTTTCCACACTTGTGAAATTGATCCATTTGGGACTTTTTTTTTAAATGATGTAAAGTAGGAATTTAATTTTATTCCCCCGCTCCCCATATGGAAAACCTGTTGTCCTGACCTGATTTATTAAACAGTCTTTCATTCCCCCGTTAATGTGTAATGCCACCGTGATTATAAATTAAATTTCTGTATATTCCTGGATATATTCCTACTTTGTCCTTTTCCACTGATCAAACCAATTCTGAGCCAGTACCACACTGTTTTATTTATTATGGCTTTTTAATAAGTCTTCACGTACAGAAGGGCATCTCCCCCATTTGTTCATTTAAAAAATTGTACTGGCCATTTTTGGACTTCTGCTCTTCCACATAACTTTAGCATCAGTTTATCAACCTCTGCTGGAAAAGCTTTTTGGTGTTTTGCTGAGCTGAATTTGTACATTAAGTTTTGGGAGATATGGCATCTTCATAAAATCGAGTCATCCAATACATTAATATTATTCTGATTTCTTCATATCCTTCCATAACATTTTATAATTTGTTTGTAAAGTTCTTGTACCTCTTTGTTAAGTTTATTCCTAGGTACCTTTCAGATTTTGTTGCTGTTAGGAGTGGGATCCTTTAAAAATGCTTTAATTGGTTAGTGCTGCTGTTTGGAAATGTTACTGATTTTAGAATAATCCTATTTTAGCAAATATGCTGAACTTTCTTATTAGTTGATGTTTGTTTACAAATTCTCTTGTATTTTCAAGAAGATATTATCTTTAAATAATACTTTGATACTTTCTCCTTTTCTTATCTCATTGGATGGGCTGGAACCTCCAATATAACCTCAAACAGCAAGAGTGAGCGAGCCAGCATTGTTTTCCTATTTCTGTCTCATTGAGAATGTTTCTGGGTTGCATCATTATTTATGATAGTTACTGTAAGTTTTTGATAGAAACTCTTAATCAGGTTAGGGAGTCCCCTTCTATTCCAGTTGGGTTCAAACTAGGAATATTTGAACACAATGAAATGAATATTGAATTTTAAGTGCTTTTTCTAAAACTGTTGAGATGATTATTGGCTTTGTCTTTGATATGTTAAAGTAATGGGTCACTTTGATAGATTTTTCTAACAAGGATTTATCCTTGCATTCTTTGACATAAACCTTGTTTTGCCATAATGTACTATTATCTTTAATACACTGATTTGTGCAATTTGCAAATGCTTTTTATTTTAGCATTTGTGTTCATAAGTGGTATTGGCTTATAATTTGCTTTTCTGGCACTACCTTTGTCCACATTTATACTACTGTCATAAAATTCATTTGGAAATTTCCCTTTTTCTTCTTTACAGTAACAATTTATATGAGATAGGTATTATTTGTTCCTTGAATGGTAAATCTCATCTGTGAAACCATCATATTTTGAAAATTCAGTTCAGTTTCTATCATGATTATTAGCTTATTTGGATTTTCTATTTCTTCTTGAGTCAATTTGGTAATTCACATTTTTTTTTCTTTAAAAATTAGATATTACATTTAAGCCTTTAAAATTTTGGTATGTGGTTCATAGCATTCTCTCATTATTTAAAAATTCTCTATGGTATCTGGAGTTACAGCCTCCGTTTCATTCCTGATACCACATATTTGTGAATTCTCTATTCTTCGTCTTATCAGAGGTTTGTCTATAATCTTTTCAACAGCCAGCTTTTGCTGATCTTATCTGTTTCTTTTAAAATATATATTTAACTTCTGTATTTATTTTTATTAATCTCCCACTTACACTTTTGTTGAATGTAAAGTGTTACTCCTTTTTTTAAAGTTATTCAAGTCAAATACCTAACACATTAATTTCCAATCTTTCTTATTTTCTAAAAGGGCTGTAGGGCTAACTTAAGGCTATAAATTCCTCTTGAAGAGAAATTTCCAGTGCTTTATCTGTGTGCCGCAAGTTTTCAAAATAGTCCTTTCATTGTCATTCAGTTCTACATCGTAATTCCACTGTGATTTCTTAGATACTAAATTTTCAAAAGGGTGCTTTCCATGGATGACAGGATCCCTTCCACGAACAAAGCAGAAAAAGTAATATTTCCTTTGGTGTAGGTGTTCACCTAAGGGAAGCTCTTTCTGAAAAGAGGAGGTGCCTGGGTGTGTAAGGTAAGTGTGGGTATTTGCTTATGATTTTCTTAATTTGTGGATGTAGTACTGTTATTGCAAATTGTCTAGATGATCCTCTTGAATTTTGGAAAAGCAATGCAAATGAGGGTCTTGGGGTTGGGGTGCTAAAACCGATTTAAAGGTTGCTGAAGGAGTTCTTCCTATTCCAGTGGAAGATGCTCAGTCTCGAACTGCTGAGAAGGACCCCCTGAGAGGTTTCTCTGTCTGAAAAGAAGCAGAATTGGAGGAGATTGCATGGAAGACATGCCTTGTACCTAGGTCGTTTCTCTGGAAAGGGAGGGGAGTTTTCTTGTTTATTGTTGTTTCTTGGGATTGAGGGATTCATTTGATAATGGACAGGGTGTCAGTTGTTCAGGCTGATGAGAAGGCTTTGGGGTCTTTATGTAGCTGGTGTTCTGTCCCTTGAGCTGATCTGTACCCAGTGCATATTGTGTAACCTCTTAGGATCTGGCTCTGGAAGTATAATGGGGGATTATTTGAAATGGAAAGTGGAATAAGGGTAATTTCTCAGTGTAGTGTTTACTGTGGCTTGAAGTATATGTTACAGAAATTATGTCTCTCCCAAGCTTATTCCGAAGCTTCCAGGAGCAACATCAAAGAGATATTCCTGAAGTCCTTGAGAGGCTGTCCATCCCTTTGGTCCCTGGTGGTTCAAAGGAGGCACATAGTAGGCATAAATATATATGAAATGAATGAACAGGAATATGTCAACTGACAGATTGTCAATATTCATTCATGATTACCAATCTCAAATAGACATTCAGCATTCCCAGAAATATTGCAAACCCATTTGCACCTGTGCCAGTCTCCTTCCCACCTGTTGGGAAAGGCTAGTCCATTCTCATGAGTTCTAGCCCATTACTGCTTGTTTTCTAAGGGTCTACATCCATAACATATCTCCTCTATCTCTATCATCTTCTGTCGCTCCTTCTCTACAGCATAATTTGAATCAACATTCATTAATGGATTAATACCTCCAATTAAACCCCCCTAACTTTCTGTTCTCCTCTAGCTGCTGTCACATAACAGTTATTCCCCTTTAGAGCAAAATTTTTCACGAGATGAATATCTTATATATTCCCTGTCACTATTTCTAAATCCTCATGTATTATTAAAATCACTCCAATACTTAGCCCTGACTTTGCTACAGAAATTCTTGTTAAGATCAACTTCAATACACAACAATGTGAGTGTACTTAATGCCACTGAACTGCACACTTAAAAATGGTTAAAAACAGTAAATTTTATGTTATGTCTATTTTACTACAAAAAAAAAGTCTCTTTTCTAAAAAGGAAAAAAGAAAAAGATCAACATTGACCTCCATGTTGCTAAATCCAATCTTTAATAGAGCCCTCAGGGCAGTTGAGTAATCCTTGCAACTCTCTGTTTTTTGGCTTCCGTGATGTACATTCTTTTGAGCTTTAATTCCATCCTAACTATTCCTCCTCAGTCTTAATTGCTCATTTCTCTTCCTTTATCTAACCTTTAAAATTTTAAGTTCTACAGAATTCTATACAATGCCCTCTTTTCTCAGTTCTACCCATTCTCTCTAGGTAATTTTTAAACATTTCCCATGACTTAGGTACACCTGTATATCAACAATGTATGAAATTATAATCTTTAAACCAGATCTATTTTCCAGAGATGTCAAGGAGTCTTGTATCCCTGTGACTACTTGATAACTTCCCACCCCTCCTGTGATGTCTCATAGATACCTCAAATTTAATATATCCAAAAGCTGAATTATTGATTGTTACCCCCAAACCTAACCTTCCTGTATTCTCCCCTGTCTCAGCAAATGGCACTTTCATCCATCCTGTTCCTCAAGCCAGGAAACTGGGTGTCAATTTTGAAACTTCCCTCTCCATCAGCCCCTGCTTTTAATTCATCTTCATGTTTGATTAATTCTATCTTCAAAATATATCTTGACCATTCACTTTTCTGTTTTCCCTGCCAATGCCCTAATCCAAACCATCATCATCTTTTGGCCAACCAACTGTAATAGTGTAACATCTTCATAGTTTCTGGGTACTAGGACATGGACATCTTTGGGGAGCCATTATCTTGCCAACAAAAGGCTGATGCAGAGGAAGTAAAGGGAAGGAGATGGTAAGAGTTAAAAGAGGTCTGTGTAGGTGGAAGGCAGGTCAGGTAGGACCTTGAAAGCCAATGTAAAGAGTGATATGTATGGTAAGTCCTAGGGAGGATTTTGAACACTGACATGACATGAGTTGCTTTTTAGAGGTTCACCATGTTTGCTGTAGGGAGAATACACTAGAGTCCGGGCAAGGCAGGAAGCAGGAGGCCAGTTAGTTAGCTGCTGCCGAAATCCAAGCAAAAGATGGTGGTGCTTTAGACCAGAGTGGTGGCTGTGAAGGTGGCGAGATGCGGTCAGTCTGAACGTCTTTTGCATTAGAGTGAGGGATGTCTGCTTGCTGGTGTGTGGGACATAGGGTAGGAGCAAAGGTGAAGACTCACGAAAGACTCTAAGATTTCAGCCCAGCACCTGGAAGAATATACTTTTTATTCTGAGATGAGGAGGACTTGAGAAGAAGCAGGATATAGGTGGTGGAAAATGGCTGTTTGGTTTTGGGGACTTTCAGGGGCCATGTAGCACCTAAATAAGTGAAGATGCTGAATAGGCATTTGGATCTATAAATCTGATGCTTTTGCAGTTTGAAGTTTGGCCTGCATCCCTGGCTGAGCAACAGTATAAAAGGATTAGAAAAAAAAGTGCACTATATATTTTTATATGTATGTTCCTGGAGGACAGGAATTCTAACTCTTGGTAGAGTTTCTCCTGCCACATACAATTATTTGTTTAATAATTTTTCGTATAATGATAGACATTATCTAAGTATTTTAAATTAATAGTTTATATTACAATATAAACCTTGAATACTCTCTATTTGATATCATCTAATAATTAAATCTAATGTTTTAGATTTAACTTCAGTTCTTAAGAAAACCCCTCTGTTCTCAGCTGTCAGTTTCTTTTAGATGCAGCTGAATTTCTTTCATGTTACATTCAGGCTTATGTTAATTTGCAAGCCTAAGCTAAGTATACAGGACCTTATGAAAAACAGGTGAGCCTTTACTTGACTAATTTCAAATACTTTTCAGCACCTATACTGTTGTGGGCTTTAAAAAATAACCATTGTCAGAATAGTCAGCACACAGAAAGTAATCAATAAATAATCAATAAATACTTTTACATAATGAGACTGAGAGCAAAGTCTCAATTAAAGGGTCTACATTAAGGCAGAAAAAAGTGGGCGATAGAAGTTTCTAGTTTATAATGGCCCAATAGTGCAGCAACATGTGTGGAGTCTAACAAGCCAGATCAAATCCCAGCACACGGTCCCTCCTTTTCACGTGGAAGGGCACAAGCTGGTGCAGCAGTTTGACAATAACTTGTCAAGGTGACGATGTACATACCCTGTGACTTAGAAATTTCATGTCTTGTTAGGTACCTTAGAAAAACTCTTGTCTTTGGCCCTAGGAGACAGCTACAAATATGTGCGGTGCAACATTTGCTGCAAATTTTTGAAGCCATCTAAATAGTCATTAAAATGCAAGGCAGTTATATACAGCAGTGAAAAATAAATGAGGAATCAAAACTAGCTAGATCATGGATAATGTTTTATCTTCAGTAAATAAAGCAGGAAAAAAAATACGATTTTAGAAGAATTTGTCTAATGTGATAGCATTTACATGAAGGTTAAGTACATGGGAATTATTACTAAATTAGTACATTATAGTTGTTAATAGCACAAACTCTGCAGCCAGGCTGCCAAGTTCTGGTGCCATCACTTAGCTTAGCTTCACATTTTATAAAAAGGAGATAATAATAGTACCCACTTCATTGAGTTGTAGTGAGAACTTAACTAGTTAATACATGTAATGTGACCTCACCATCCGTAGGTATGTAGTAACCACCTATATTAGTTATTAATTTTTATTTATCCATTCATATATATCCATCCATCAAATGTAAAATGCATTAATGGGTGTGATAAACACCAAATTTGGGGCAGTAGTTATCTCTGCTGTGGGAGGAAAGGGAATGAGATTTCAGTGGATTCTTTAGTGTTTTATTAATTTTTTTAAAAACCTGAATCAATTAAGGTAAAATGATAAAATTTGTTAATATGGGTGGTGGGTACACTCCTGTTTGCTGTGCGCATGAAATATTTTATTAAAAAAAAATCCCAGTACAGAGCCTGGAACATTACATGCACAAAAAGTACTTATGGAATGACTAAGTGATTAAGAAAGTGGCATGGGTTGGGGTTGGGGGAGCAGCCCTGAGGACATCCAGTTGGACTCCTCTTTTGTTCTACTTTCTGGTCCCTGAGGAGGAGAGCAGTGGGGTATGTAGCCATTAGGAGGGAAAGCTTCTCTTCAGCAACAGTGGATTTAGGAGACAATAGAGGAAAGCTTTCAAGATTCTGAGGGAAAATGATTTTGAACTTAGAATTCTATACCTGGGTGAACCCATCATTCAAATGTGAGAGCGAAATAAAAACACTTTCAGAAATGTAAGAGTTCAGAAAATAGACCGCTCAAGCACCCTCTCTGGAAGAATAAACAGTGTATTTTGGGAAAATGAAAAGTGAATCAAAGGGGCAGGCATGAGGGACACGAAAACTGGTGACAAAACAAATCAAAACTTGGAGTGTAATTTAAAATCATTATCGATTGAGGAGAGTGAAGAGAGAGAGAGAGAACGATCTGGAATTAAAATCTCTAATGATCCTCACTTGGGAGGTAGCGGGCGCAAAGGGGAGAAGTAAGAGCAGGAAGAGGCTCTCGACTTTTCAGAGGGAAGCTAGTTATGTTCAGTAATTGAAGATATTGATTGTATAAAACAAGCTTAAGTATATGCTTAAAAAATAGAGTAATTGGAAAAAAAAAGACATATAACTTCCTAACCATTAAAAGAAAAAAAAAAATTAAATAGGAGAACATCATCAATTCAACAGAAGGGGAAATGGGAAACAAAGAAGAAACAATAGCAAAGTACGGTAAACAGAATATCCAAAATAAGATGCAACAATTAGTCCAAATGATCACAATGTGAATGGTTTGCTAACACTATGAAAAGACAGACTGGAAAAGAAAGAAAGGGAAAAAAAGACCCTAAACCCTCAAGAGCTATATGCTGTCTACCTAAAACCCCTCAAACAAAATGCCCCAGGAGTTTAGATTAAGTAACAGAGACAGATGCAACAAAGAAAACCAAACTAATATTTCAAATAGAAATAAAAATTAAGGATATGGGCGATTCAATTGTTAAGCAGCTTTATACTCAAGAAATAATGGAGACAGATATATATTTTTTAAACTTACCTGGAATATTTACAAAGAAAGTTTCAATAGAGTTAATCAAGTAGAAATTATACAAACCTACATTCACTGACTGCATGCATTAAATTACTGCTTAACAACAACAACAACAAATAGTAAAATTGACAGACAAAAAACTCTCTCCTCTTAAAAATGAGGAGCACACTTCTAATTAACTTGGATTAAAGAGGAATTAAAATTGAAATTACAAACTACTCAGAAATGAACAAATAAGTACATTACGTTTCAAGATCTGTGAGCGCTGCCAAAGTGGTACAAATGGAAAGATTTACAGCTTCAAGTGCTTGTAGAAAACAGAAATTGTGAAAATAAACAAACTAAGCATTTGACTCGAGAGCTAGAAAAAGAACAGGGAAAAAAAAAAACCCAAAGAAATAAAATGAAAGAGAATAAGAATAAAAATAGAAATTAATGACTTTTTTTTAAAATTGAGCTTCATTACTAAAACTAATTACTACTCTTTGTGAAGACCAATAAAATAAATAAATTCTTGGTGAATCAGATTAAGGAAAAAAAAAGAAGATGTAAATAATGTAAGGAAAAAGAAATATGGAAAAAGCTGAATGATTGCTATGTACAATTTTAAATAAATGCAACTTAAAATTAAGATGAGATGTTTGATCCATAAAAGTACAAATCACCAAACTTAGTTCAATAAGAAGGAGAAAACCGATGAACCATCCCCTAAAATAATTTAAAATCTACCCCCTCCCCCCTCCAAAAAGCACCAGACCCAAGTATTTTGGCAATCTAACGCTACCAAAATGAAGGAGCAGGTATTTCCCATGTTATAGAAGTGGTTCTATCACATAGAACAGACTGAAAGCTTTCCAGTTCATCTAAGAGGCAGATTTTACCCTAGTTCTGAAATCAGATGAATATAGGACTAAAAGAAAAAATGTTCATCTCACTTATGAATTTCTAAACAAACTGTTAGCATTTCAAATTTAGCAGGGTATTAACTGAATGCTGCCTTATGCACAAATTGAGCTTATCCCAGGAGAGGAAGAGTGGTAGGAAAGGAAAAAATACAGTAATACAATTCATTGTATTCCCTGAAGAGAAAAAAAAAGGTGATTACCTCACAGGTGCCAAAAAAAAAAAAAAAAAAAAGAGTGATAAAATGCAATATACACTCCTAGTTTAAAAAGGAGATCTTGGTAAATAGGTCATAGAAGAAAGAGTCCTACATTTGAAAAAGTGTCTCTACCAAAAATCTACAACGAACAATGCTTAATTCATGAAATACTGGAAGCATTCCCGTTAAAATGAGGAACAATACAGGTGTAGTGCCTACCATTACCACTTAGCATTGACCTTGATGTCTCTGTTCGATGAAATAATGAAAAAGGAGGTGGGGCAAGAAATAAGATACATAAATGTTGGAAAGGGAGATGTTAAATGGTCACATTTGGCAAATGATTTCCATCTACATAGAAACTCCAAGAAATGTGTCTGAGAAACTTTAGAACTAGTAAGATATTCGTAAGGTGACTATATAAAGATCTTTATGAAGGAAAATATACAGGAGAATTGAAGTGAATAAATGGAGAAATACATCTGTTTCTTAACAGAAAAACTCAGTGCTATACAATAAAAATGATTCCCCCAAATTTATAAATTTAATGCTATCCCAAACAATGTATTAACAGGTTTCTGTATGGAATTTGGCAAATGGATTCACATTCATCTGGAAGAGACAGCAGCAGGAATAACATTTTTCTAGCAGATGCTAAAACATACCATCAAGTTCAGTAATTGATTTGGCATAGATTAGCAATAAATTCACGGAATAAAAGAGGTGGTCCAGAAACAGAGCTGCTTATTTATGAGAATTCAATGTATGACAAAAGTGACATTTCAAACGACTGGGGAAATGAGAGACAGTTTATTAAAGGGTTTCAATAATTAGCTAATCATTTGGGGCAAAATAAAGTCCAATCACTTCCACATACAATATAAAAAATAAACTCTAAGTGGATTATAGATCTAAGCATAAAAATAAAATTAAAATTACTGGGATAATAATCTCAATAGATGTAGAATGAGTACATCACAAAATTCAAAATCCACTGGTGATTAAAAAACTCTTAGAAAACTAGCAATAGAAAGGAATGTCCTTAATTGGATAAAAGGCATCTGCAGAAAAACCTACGCTGTGCTTAATGATGAGAGACCAAATGATTTTCCTGAGATAGGAAACAAACCAAGGATGCTCACTCTCCCACTTCTATTCAGCATTACTATGGAGGATTTAGCTAGGGCAATAAGGCACGAAAAAGCATACAGCTTGGAAAGGAAAAAATAAAACTATTTTCAGACATGATTGTTTCTTTAGAAAATTCTACCAAAAAGTTACTAGAACTAACTAGCAATTTTAGTAAGGTTGCAGGATATAAAATCAGTATATAAAAATCAATAGTATTTCTATATATTAACAATGAAAAATAAAAATCAGAAAAAATGTTAAAAGTATTATTTACCACCAAAAATACTACCATTTTCATAATCCCCAAGTATTTATATACATCTAATACATTTAACAAAATATACATTTTCTGTATACTTAAAATTATAAAATGCTGATGAAAGACAGAAAATACCTGCATAAATGGAGAGAGATACGCTCTTCATGGGTTGAGGGGCTCAACATGGGAAAGGTTAATTGTCCCCAAACTGACATACAGGTTCAATGCAACACTAATCAAAATCCCAGTGGGATTATTATTTTTGTTAGATATCATATAAAATTGATAGAGAAAGACAAAGGAACTATAATAACCAAAACAGTTTTGGTACAGGAGAACAAAGTTGAAAAACTCATAACTCTCTGATTTTAAGAGTTATAAAACTATAGTGATTGGGAGAGTGTGGTACTAGTGAAAAGAGAGACACAGGATTAATGGAACTGAAGAGAGATTCAAGAAATAGATCAAATTGGCCAGTTGGGTTTTTGACAGAGTTGCAAGCACAATTCAGGGTGGGGAGAATAGAATTTTCAATGATTGGTCCTCAAACAATTAAGCCCATATGCAAAAACTGAACCTCAATCCAGACCTTTCACTTTATACAAGATTAACTAAAAATGGATTGTAGACCTAAATATAAAATCCAAAATCATAAGATTTCTAGAAAAACAAAATCTTTGTGAACTTGGCTTAGGCAAAGATTTCTTATATACAATACCAAAAACAAAAGCCATGAGAAAAAAAAATTGTAAACTGGACTTCATCAAAATTAAAAATTTCTATACAGAGATACTATTAAAAGAATGAGAAAACAAGCCACAGACTGGGAGAAATATTTGCACATTACATCTCTGACGAAAAGACTTGTACTGAAAAAATACAAAGAACATTTAAAATTCAATTAAAAAAATAAGTAACCCAGTTTTTTAAATAGACAAAAGATTTAAGGAGACATTTCACCAAAGAAGACATACGGATGACAAAGAAATACACCAAAGATGCAGTTGTTAGGAAAATGTAAATTAAAACCACAGCAAGGTGCAGCTATACACTTAGCAGAATGTTTTAAAAACCTGACAATGCCAAGTGCAGAGCAACTGAAACTCTCCTGCATTGGAAGTGGAAATGTGAAATAGTTCAGTCACTTTGGAAGACAGTTCGATGGCTTCTGTAGTTAAGCATACACGTACCATAAGCTCCAGCAATCCCTCTCCTGGTATTTAGCCGAGAGAGATGAAAACTTATAGTCACCCAAAAACCTTTATGTGACTGTTCATAATGGTTTCATTTGTAATAGCCAAAACCCAGAAACAACCCAGATGTCCTTTGGCTGGTGAATGGATCAGCAGACTGTGGTACAGTTGGCCCCATGTACCTGTGGGTTCCACATCCACGGATTCAACCAACTGAGAATCCAAAATATTCAAGAAAAAAATTCCAGAAAGTTTCAAAAAACAAAATTTGAATTGCCACGTGCTGGCAACTATTTACAGTAACATTTACATTGTATTAGGTATTATGAGTAATCTAGAGGTGATTTAAAGTATAGGGGAGGATGTGTGTAGGTTTTATACAAAGGTTATGCCATTTTCTATAAGGTTCTTGAGCATCCTCAGATTTTGGCGGAGGGCAGGGGGGTGTTGTCCTGGAACCAATCCCCCGGGGTTACTGAGGGATGACTGTAATTCCATACGATAGAGCACTGTTCAGCAGTAAAAGGAACTAACTACTGACAAACAACATGGATGAGTTCCATATGCATTATACTAAGTAAAAGAATTCAGATAAGAAGCTACATACTTTATGATTCCATTCCTATTAGAAATCCTTGAAAATAGATCCATGATTGCGACGGGTTAGGTATGGGAAAGTCATGAATGAATTTGGGGGTTTATAGAACTGTTCTGTATCTTTTTTGTGGTTGTGGTTACCTGGCTGTATGAATTTCTTAAAACTTCTGTGCAGTAGGGCAGGAATACATGAAACCAAGGAGCTTTGACAGAAAAGACTCACAGATATGATTACTACAAAATATTAAATTTTTGTAGGAAAAACATCATCATAAACAAATATAAAAATCAGGCTACAGACTCGGTGAATATAGATTTTCAGCATATTTAACAGACCAAGGATTAATACCCACAAATTAATATTAAAAAAGATAAATAATGTAACAGACAAATGGGCAAAGTACATGAAGTACAGCGTAAAGTACAGGGAGTTCGCAGAAAGAACCAAATGGTCAATAAAAGTGGAAAGATTCACACCTCTCTGTCACTCAGTGAGCTAGGAATTAAAGCAGCACTACAATATCATTTTTAATCATCAGATAAGCAGAACTTTTAAAGATTGTTAAAACCCAGCATTGGTAAGAATGTGAGGCCACAGGTACTCCTATGGAGTGTTTTAGAGTGCATAAAGCTACATTTGGAAGGATAATTTAGTCAGAGCTATCAAAAACTTACATGTGCATATTTTTGACTCAGTAAGTTTCACTTCTAGGTACTGATACTGTGCAGTACTTCCACAGGTGCACAAAGATGTATATAAAAGATTTTTTTTTTACTAGAGCCTTGTTTGTAGTTGTGAAAAATAGGAACCAACTTGAACATCTATGGTCAGAAGAGGGATTAAATCAATGAGGTTAATCCATATAATATAGGACTGTTGTAACTAATGACACATGTAAGTACTGATATAGCCCTGTGTATTATTTACAAAGAAATGCATTATTAAGTGAAAAAGCAAGTAGTAATCAATGTGTATTGATCCTATTTTTTTTTTTTTAAATCTGCATATCTGTACACACATAAACACACTCACAGAGAAAGGTCTGGAGGAAAATACATCAAAGTCAGGGCAGTGGTTCTCTGTGGGGAGAGCAATGAGACTGGGAAAACTTGCTTTTCTTTTTACATACTTCGGTCTTATTTAAACTTTCAAAATGCAAATATGTCCATGTTTTACTTGTATCATTTTTTAAAAAAGTAATGAAACAAAGTGGTATAATTCAAATATATTTATACATTTTAAACTAAGTAAGCCCAAGTAGAAAATACAAAGGTATACAGTTTCCAAATCATGAATGGGAAAGAAGTAAACTTGTTACTATAGTGAGGGAAAAAAAGAACCAGGAAACATTAAAAATAAAAACTATAAAATAAACTGACAGACAAACGTAAAACTTTTGTCATGATAGACGTGAATGGCTTTAAAATCTCTATCAAAAGACAAAAGACTCTCAGATTAAGTGGGGAAAAAGAAGAAACTCAGCCATAAGCTGTTTATAAAATGAATATATATCATTTAATTTATGTATATATATATGTGTGTGTGTGTGTGTATATATATATATATATAAACACAAAGTGAAAATGACAGAGAAAGTTGAGAAGTAAGGGGATGAACAAAAATATCAGAGACAAGTGCAACCAAAGGGAACCCAACTACATGTGCTAAGAATATAAAATCATACACAACGGGATTCAGGACCAGAATATTAAATAGAACAAATATAATTAATTTTATACTGACAAATGATAGAATGCGCTGTGAAGTTAATATAGTCAAGACTATAAGTGCCTACAAATAGAGAATTAGTTGTTTACATGACAGTAGCTGTTTATTTATAGTGAAACTCTACACAGGCAATAAATTGCCCATGTAGAAAAATATACAGTGACATGAAAACATAGATAAATTGCAAAGGGAAAAAACATATACTGTAAATACTATGAGTTCAGTTTTGTTTTAAAATTTTACAGAAAGGAGAAAAAAGACTGTCAGGGCTATCCCTTGCAGGCGTGGCCTGGAGGAAGGACAACAGGCTGGCAAGTGGTCCTGAAACAGGACACTTGACCAGACGCAAGGACACATTATTGGGTGTTCAGCCTGGGGGTTGGACAGCTCTGTCTTTAAACCAGTGTTGGCTCGTATTTCTCTTTGTTTCTTCGCCTTTTAGCAGCCTGGATTTCTTGATTCTTTTGACAGGGATGGCTGGTGAGAGCTTGTAATCACTTTTCCTGAGACTAGTATCTGCCACAGTGAGCCATCACTTTTGCCCTATGATTTATGTGATTTGGGGATTTGGTGCCATTATTGATGTTGTGGAATATCCCCTGAGGGGTGCCAAGATATTAGGAAGGCCCAGATTGACCTAGAAGCAGTTAGGTGATCATGGGAAAGTTGTATGTCACAAGGTGGCCAAATCCAGCAAGAACAAGATAACTGTGGATTCCTTTGAGGACAAATATCTGCATTGGTCTTGGAGGTCCCATTGGAAGGCTTGTTCTTTCTGTCTCTCCTGTAACATCTTTATAGCTTCTCATGGGGATTGGGTTGTTATTTTGCTGGGAAAGGAATAAACTAGGAGAAAATTGAGAAAATGTTGCAATGGAAGAAATGACTCAACAGATCTAAGCCTAGGTCAACATGTACTCCTTTGGACTAAGCTTGAGGTGGTACATAGCCTCTTCCATGAAGCTGGGCAGCATCATGAGGCCAGAAAATATTCCCAGGTCCTTCTCTGAGTGACCTTGAAGCACTGAAATTTAAGACGTGTCCTAGAACTCATATCAGTAGGGGCAGGGGAATCAAAGTTATTTGCAAGAGAGTGGTTGGGAAAGAAATTGGACATGACTGATGTCCTCCATCATAACCTCAGAGGAAATAAATCAGAGTTGACTTTGAGAAAACAAGGAAAAATAAATCTTTGCAACAATGACATAGAATGTCAAAATCTGCTACTCTGGGACACAGATGCAGGGTTAATTGCAATGAAGTATTACTACTTAGTGCATAAAGGGAGGAAATGACCAAATTTCACAAAAGACACACGGACTGGAAATCTTCTCTTGGCTCTTTCACTAGCTGTCTGCAACTTTGGGCAAACCCCATAGAACTGTGGTTTTCAAAGTTCAGCCTGTACCAAAAGCACCTGGAGGGCTTGTTAAATACTGATTGCTTGCCCTACTTCCCCCCACCCCTGAATTTCTGACTCAGTAGACTGGGGATGGGTCTTAGAATTAGCATTTTTAACAAGTTCCCAAGTTGATAGTGATGCTGTGGTCTAGGAACCACACTTTAAGAACCTCTAGCTTAGAATCCCAATGGGTAGATAAATAAAGTAAGTGAATGAAAGATCTCAAAAGATGCTTTATTAATTCCAAATCCTAGGATCCATGTATTGAAGGACTTTCTGATACAAGGATTGTTAAAAAATGGACCCTTTTTAATATTTAAACAGGAGGAGCTGGTTGGCTGCTCAGGCAATGACCTTGGAGGTGCCGTCCCTGTCCCTGTCCTGTCAAGTCTGATCCTTAATCTCACAAGCTCAGTGGAGCCACAAGTTAAGGGATGGTGTGAGGGAAATAATATACAATCTAGATTTTTCGTAAATTTGGTTCAAGCCCCTTCCAACATCCTGGGGAAATTCCAATGGCCTCCCTAGGATTTATGTAAATTTTAGGGGCTCATTTCTCAGGGTCACCTTTGGCTCTGAGCTCCTGTCTCCACTGAGCTTTCACCTTGTGTGGCTGTTCCCTTCTTCCCCCAGCACACGACCAGAACAGGGGTCTCGGTGCCCTTTCCTCATTCTTCAAGTAACACTCACAGGAGATGCAGGTGGAACAGACATCTGCTGTTTGGCCTGTCCGGCAGTCCCCATATTCCTGGTCATGGTACCCTGATCTGCTCTGGGGAGTTACCCTTCCCCCAATGGAAGCAGCCGTTTGGGTGTCCTCTACCAAGCCAGGCTCGTAAGAAGTTGGCTTTCTGTACTTGGGGTCTGAAGTGAGAGCAGCTGCTGCTGACCTCCAGAGTGGCAGGCCAGCTAGAACACCAGCCCTGCCTTCTGAGCCCAGATCTCTGTATCTTCAAGTAAATCCTACTGTTTTGAAGTCAGCCACATTCTTGCTTGTGAAGAAGAAAGAAAAAACCGCCAACTGGAGGTTTGGGGTCTGGAAGGAGTTTATATGACAGCAATACAAATAACTTGAAATATTAGTCAGCCTTGCTGATTGAAAAAAAAAAAAAGTCTTTTAGCCACTCTGCCACAGGACTGTGTCTCAGTCCACATTTCCTCACGCGCTTCAGTCGCCTCACGTGTTGTTCAACCTTGATTTTCCTCCTCTATTTATCCTCCGATCTGCTTTTCTCCCCAATGTTCACTTGCTCATTAATGTCTCCTGCAGAGCGGTGTAACTCTGTATCACAGTCTCCCGCCCACCCTGCCTGTGGAGTGTCACCCTCCACATCCAAGGTCATCTCTCAAGGTCTTCTCAAAGAAGACAGTTGTCTCCTCAAGAGGATTTCTGGTACCTGCCCTTTAAATAATACATTTTTCCCCCACCCTGCAACAAAGTGAATGCCTGCCATGTATCAGGCCTTACAAATGATATCTTATCTGATGCAGCAGATAACTGTATCCTATTAATGTTGAATGAACCAACAGAAATAAATCATCAAAAGACTGATTTATAAAACCTGGGGAATATCTATTAATTTTAATCTTGGCAAACAACAAATGGATTGGAACAGGGGTTGCCAAACTATGTACAGCCCATGAACTAGGAACTTTAAAAAAAAGAAAGATTTTTAGTGGATTGATTGTAAGACAAAAATAAGAATATGGGATGGAAACCTACATGGCTCACAAACCTAAAATATTTCATTTACTACCTGGCCCTTTACAGAAAAAGTTGGCTGACCTCAGGATCAGAATCCTCTTATGAGAAGGTGCCTGCACCTGAGATGGATGACTCTCAGACTTTAGGAGTCAGATCAGTGTTGGAGTATTTTATTTGGGGATTATCTCTTCAGGCCAGGAAGACTCTTCTGCCTGTGGCTAGTTCTGTGGCTGAAAGCGAGAGAGGGAGGGATATTCTGTGATTACTGGGCCCAACTGAGAGGTATGAAGAGGCCAGAGAGGTGGAGGGTGGAGGATAAGCCACTCCCGCCCTGTGGAGGATGTGGAAGGCAGGTCCACTGGACCCCATCGTCTGTCAGTTGCAACAGTAGCAGGGGATGCAGCGTGTGAGGTCTTCCAGGACTAAGAGAATGCATTTGCACGTGGGAGAAGTGATCCTGGCAGTCACGGGTATCGCTGATGCCTGAGTTCAGCAGGAGAGATGGCCTGAGGTGAACAACTGTGGAGACCCAGATCGGGGAACATCTGAACCCCTAAAGTTCACAGCGGGTGAGTTAGAAGGTTAACTGGCCCTTGGACCAATGGATGCCACCCTCCTCTCCTTTAGGACCTGACTTCCCAGCCTCTCTATCTAAAACTGCATCACCTCCACCCCCACCTCCCCTACAGATCCCATTTGCTTGCTTTATTTTTCTCCTCAGTGCTCATCACTATGCAGCTATGATGTTATGTAACTCACTCCTTAATTATTTGTCTCCTCCACTAGAATGTAAGCCCCATGAAATCAGGGATGCTGAAGGGCTGTTTTGTTCACTGCTTTACTACATCCTTCAATAGTACCTACCACACAGCAGGTGCTTAACAAATTCTTGTTGATCGAATTGAATGAACCCTCTTTCCGTAAGAATATTTATGGGGAGACATCCCTGGAAAGTCTTTTTTTTTTTTTTTTGCACACTAAAAAAATTTCTTCCTTTTTTTGTGGGGGGGATTAGGTTTATTTATTTATTTACATTTTGATGGAGCTACTGGGGATTGAACCCAGGACCTCGTGCATGCGAAGCAGGCACTCTTCCCTCCCCCTAGAAAGTATTAATTCCTGTTAATTTGGTCAGGAAGGGGCTTAGAGCCTCTCCAAATTATACATTAAAGGGAATGTACCCTTATTGTATCCTAAACTAATAAAGCATGGCATACGAGTTACATAAGTGCCAGCTCCCCAGTACATCTTCTCCTTAGGAAAATGTTTATATAGAATGCTAATGTACTATCAGAAGGTTCCTTATGGAAATGACTCAGAATAGAGGAACCAGTGTAATCATCACAGCCACTGTTATCAAGCGACAGTGCAGTCTCACGACCACATACGTGTGATGGAAACACACCTTCCATGAGGATCGAAACACTTACGAGCTATCTAGGGCTCTTCTCTCATATAATCACAGCCTACACTTACCTAGTGCCTCTTCCATGCCAGGCACAATTTGTTGAAAATTTTCTGTGTCATTTGTTGAATGAGCTTATGAGTGATAGTGAATATTTTGTGCCTTTTCTGTTTACCAGCTACTATTCCAAGCACTTTTCACATATTGTCTCATTTAATATTCACGAGAATCCTAGCAGTAGGTTCTAATGATCACCCCCATTTTGCACATGGAAGTAACAGAGGCATCGAGAGGTTGAGTAGATTATTCAAGGTCACACAGACTAGCAAGGGTAGAGCTGAGACTTGAATTCTGGCAGTTACCATGCCTCTCACGGGCACTGCTGGAGACAGTCTGAGAAGCCACTGCACACTCTGCACTTTCTGTCTGTACATCTCACAGCTTCCACGACACAGCAGCTCTGCAACTACGCAGAACTCTCACCATTGCTTCTGTTTTTTTCTATTTTTCAAAACATCAAACACATTCCAGTTATGCCTTCCTCTGCAAGCGCCTCTGCCCACCTTGATTGGGCTTGTCTGCCCCTAAAGTCTCATCAGCAACAGCCTGTCACTATTTAAGTCATAACTGTCCCTTATAAAAGTGGCTGCCACTTTAATTCCAAAAACACGATCATATTTTAAGTGCATCAGGAGAGGATTTATACTGTAACTTTGTGTTGAAATCTCCTATAAATCTTAGTGTGTTCATACAAGCACATGATTTTTGTGTTTTGTACATTTAGAATTTGGCGTATTAGATTTTCTTGGAGTGACACATGATTCAAGGGAGAATGTTAACCTTATAATGCAATTTCAAAAATATTTTTGCACAACTTTACTGATTAGAACTGAGCTTGGCTAATGAGAGAGAAATGAGCTTAAACATGAGCTTTCTCTCTTGTTATGAAGGCAATACACAGGATACAATTTGATCACCAATAAAACTGCTTTTGATCAGTGTCAGACTGAATGGAGCAGATATTAATGATGAGTTTGGATAAAATGGGATATCTTGGGACTATCTAATCATAGAAGATACATCTCACTTTTAGGAATGGTTTAAATTCAGTCCCCTTGGGTGAGCCTGATAATGCCTTCTGGAAGGTTTCTCAGATTTGAGAAGCCTTGTTTATTTAAAAAAAAAAAAAATCTATTAGCTCCAAGAATAATCTTGGTGGGGATGTGGTTCCCTCTAGTGGTGCTAGAAGGACTTTTAAATTCTTTTATGTATATTCCACCCCCACCCCCACCCCCCATCCCCGCCCTTTTTTCTTATTTATCCACTCAGTCAACAAATACTTATTGAGGACCTGCTCTATATTAGATTCTGTATTAGTGATGAACAGATAAAAGACAGTTTCATTTCTAAAAAGCTCAAGAGACTAGAAGAGAGAAAATCAAAGAATTACGATATACTGTGTCTGGAAATAAAAATAACAATGTGAAGCCACCTAGCCCAGATCAGGAGGGATGGGGTTAAATAAGAGACTTCCTGAAGGAGTAAAGATGTGATCTGCTTTGATAAAATTACATTTTCCTCTCTATAGTATCAATATATGCTTGTTGTAGAAAATTCAGGAGATGCAGACGAGCTAAAAAAGAATTACCCATTATTCCATCACCCAGAGACAACCACTTACAGTATTTTGCTATATCTACTTCCAAGCCTCTTTTATGCATAATTTATTTTTTAACAAATTATACTCATAACATTTTGTAATCTGCCACATTGCAAACGTAATTGCCATTTGCAATCTGCCATAAGCAAGTTAATCTATTTTGAAAATTTTCTTACTAAATATACAAATGCAACATTACTCCCTTTCAAGATAGTACTGCTTATTTACCCACTTTCATTTTTTTTCAGATGTTCTTTAGAATAATTTTGTTCAGTTTTTTAAAAATCTCGTTGGTATTTGGGTTGTCTGAAATATAGAGATTTACTTGGGGAGAATTTATATCTTTATAATACTGAAGTAAGTTTTTCTGTCTGGCAATATTGTAGGTCTCTCCATTTGTTTGGATCTTCTTTTATGTTCCCTCAATTAAATGTTATAATTTTCATCATTAGGGTGTGGCACTTCAATTTAAAGGTTTATTTCTAGGTATTTTATATTTTTATTGCGTTAGCATTTGGATCTTTCTCAACTCATTTTGCTAACTAATTATTATGGGTGTAGGCATAGAAATGCAACTGATTTTCAAATGTTTTGCAACCTTACCGATGTCTGAATTTTAATCTTTTTTTTTTTAGTTGACTGCTTTGCGCTTCCATATGGACTATCAAAACACCTGAAATAATGACCATTTTGCCACTACTTTCCCAATAACTAATCCTCTTTCATTTTTCTTACTGCATATTCTTATTTCTTATTGCATAGGAACATCCATAACTATATTCAATAATATAAGGACCCTTGTCTGGCTTTTTACTTTACTTGCTTTTTTAAATAGAAGTATAATCGACTTAATGTTAGTTCCAGGTGCACAACATAGTAATTCGATATTTTTATACCTTACAAATAATCACCATAAGTCTAATTACCATCTGTCACCATGCAAAGTTACTACAATATTGTTGACTATGTTCCCCACGCTGTTCATTTTATCCTCATGACTCATTTATTTTGTAATTGGAAGTTTATACCTCTTAATCCCCCTCACCTATTTCACTCATCCCCCTACCACCTCCCCTATGGAAACCACCTGTTGTTCTCTGCATCTATGAGTCTGTTTCTGTTTTGCTATGTTTGTTCATTTGTTTTCTTTTTTAGATTGCACATGTAAGTGAAATCATATGATACTTGTCTTTCTCTGTCTGACTTATTTCACTTAGCATAATACCCTCTAGGTCCATCCATTGTTGTTGCAAATGGCAAGATTCCATTCTTTTTTATACCACTTCTTTATCTGTTCATCAGTCAGTGGACACTTAGGTTGCTTCCGTAGCTTAGCTATTGTAAATAATACTGCAGTGAATATAGGGGTGCATACATCTTTTCAAATTAGTGTTTTTGTTTTCTTCAGATAAATATCTGGAAGGGAATTGCTAGATCGTATGGTAGTTCTATATTTAATTTTTTTGAGGAACTTTCATAGCATTTTTTGTAGTGGCTGTTCCAGCTTATACTTGCACCAACAGTGCACAAGGTTTCCGTTTTCTCCACATCTTGCCTACACTTGTTATCTGTTCCTTTTGATAATAGCCATTCTTACAGGTGTAAGGTGATATCTCATGATTTTGATTTGCATTTCTCTGATGATTAGTGATGCTGAGCATCTTTTCATGTGTCTGTTGGCCATCTGTACATCTTCTTCAGGTCCTCTGCCCATTTTTTAATCAGGTTGCTTTTTTGATGTTGACTTATATGACTTCTTTGTATATTTTGGATATTAACCCCTATTAGACATATCATTTGCAGATATCTCCTCCCATTTGGTGTCTGCTTTTTTGTTTTGTTGACAGTGTCCTTCACTGTACAAAAGATTTTTAGTTTGATTATAGTCCCATTTATTTATTTTTGCTTTTGTTGTTCTTGCCTGAGGAAACAAAGTAATATTGCTAAGACCAATATCAAAGAGCAAACAGCCTATGTTTTCTTCTAGGAGCTTTATGGTTTCAGGTATTACACTTAGTTTTTTAATCCATTTTGAGTTTATTTTTATTTATGATGTGAGAAACTAGTCAAGTTTAATTCTTTTGCACATAGCTATTTAGTTTTCCAAACACCATTTATTGAAAAGGCCATCCTTTCCCCATTGTATATTCTTGCCTCCTTTGCCATAGATTAATGGGTCATATAAGTGTGGGTTCATTTCTGGGCTCTCTTTTCTGTTCCATTGATCTATGTGTCTGGTTTTGTGCCAGTACCATACTATTTTGATTACTGTAGATTCATAGTACAGTTTGAAATCAAGGAGCATGATACCTCCAGTTTTGTTTGTTCTCAAGATTATTTTGGCTATTCAGGGTCTTTTGTGTTTCCATACAAATTTTAAAATGATCTGTTCTAGTTCTGTGCAAAAATGCTATTGGTATTTTGATAGGGAGTGCACTGAATCTGTAGATTGCCTTGGGGAGTATGGTCATTTTAACAATACTAATTCTTCCAATTCATGAGCATGGCATCTTTCCATTTGTATTGTCTTCAGTTTCTTTCATCAATGTCTTATAGTTTTCTGAGTACAGGTCTTTTATTTCCTTAGATTACTGCCTAAGTATTTTATTCTTTTTGATGCAATTGGAAATGGGATTGTTTTCTTAATTTCTTTTTCTGATAGTTCATTGTTACTGTATAGAAATGCAATAGATTTCTACATGTTAATTTTGCAGCTATACTGAATTCATTGATGAGTTCTAGTAATCTTTTAGTGGCGTCTTTAGGATTTTCTATGTAGAGTATCATGTCATCTGCAAACAGTTTTACTTCTTCCTTTCCAGTTTGGATTCCTTTTATTTCTTTTTCTTGTCTGATTGCTGTGACTACAACTTCCAATAATGTGCTGAATAAAAATGGTAAGAGTGACCATCCTTGTCTTGTTACTGATCTTAGAAGAAATGCTTTCAGCTTTTCACCACTGAGTATGACATTAGCTGTGGGCTTGTCATATGTGGCCCTTGTTATATTAAGGTATGTTTCTTCCATACCTACTTTGTTGAGAATTTTTATCATAATTAGATGCAGGATTTTGTCAGAAGTTTTTTCTGCATCTATTGAGATGATCATATGATTTTTATTCTTCATTTTGTTAACGTGTTGTATCATATTGATTGATTTGCAGATATTAAACCATCCTTGCTTCAATGGGAACAACCCCAGTTGGTGATGGTGTATCATCTTGTTAATGTATGAAATTTGGTTTGCTAATATTTTGTTGAGGATTTTTACATCTATGTTATCAGTGATATGGCCTTTAATTCCTTTTTTGTGTGTGTATCTTTGTCTGGTTTTGATATTAGGGTGATGCTGGCCTTGTAGAAATAGTTCAGAAGCATTCCTTCCTCTTCAACTTTTTGGAGTATTTTGAGAAGGGTGGATGTTAACTCCTCTAAATGTTAACTCCTCTAAATGACTGTGAAGTCATTTGGTCCTGAACTTTGGTTTGTTAGGTGTTTTTTTTTTTAATTACTGATTCAATTTTATTACTGGTAATTAGTCTGTTCATATTTTCTATTTTGTCCTGATTTAGTCTTAAGAGATTGTATATTTCTAGGAATCTATCCATTTCTTCTAGGTTGTATATTTTATTAGCATGTAATTTTTGTAGTGATCTCTTATGATCCTTTGTGTTTCGGTGGTGTCAGTTATAACTTCTCTTTCATTTAAAAAAGTTTATTTGGGGCCTCTCTTTTTCTTGATCAGTTGTGCTAAAGGTTTATCAATTTTCTTTATCTTTTCAAAGAACCAGCTCTTAGTTTCACTGATCTTTTTGATTGTTTTCTATTTCATTACTTCTGCTCTGATCTTTATTATGTCTTTCCTTCTATTAGCTTTGGGTTTTGTTTGTTCTTTTTCTAGCTCCTTTAGGTGTAAGGTTAGATTGTTTGACATATTTCTTGTTTCCTGAGGTAAGCTTGTATTGTTATAAGCTTCCCTCTTTGAACTGCTTTTGCTGAATCCTGTAGATTTTTAGATCATTGTGTTTTCATTTTCACTTGTCTCCAGGTACTTTTTTATTTCTTCTGATTTATTCAGTGACCCATGGTTATTTAGTAGCATATTATTTAGCCTCCATGTGTTTGTGTTTTTTGCTGTTTTTTCCCTTATAGTTGATTTCTAGTCTCATATCATTGTGGTCAGATAGGATGCTTGGTATGACTTCAATTTCCTTAAATTTATTGACACTTGTTTTGTGGTTAGCTTGTGATCCATCCTGGAAAATGTTCCATGTGCACTTAAACAGAATATTTATTCTGCTGTTTTTGGGTGAAATGTTTTCTATATATATATGAAGTTCATCTGTCATTTAAGGCCAGTGTTCCCTTACTGATTTTCTATCTGGATGATCTGTACATTGATGTAAGTGGGATGTTAAAGTCCCCTCCCATTATTTCGCCTTTTATGTGGGTTAATATTTGCTTTGTGTATTTAGGGGCTCTTATGTTAGATGCATATATATTTATAATTATTATATTTTCTAATTGCATTGATTCCTTTGTCATTATGTAATGTCTTTCTTTGTCTCTTGTTATAGTCTTTATTTGAAAGTCTGCTGAACTCATTTATTAGTTCTAGGAGGGTTTTTTTAAAAATTCCTTGGGATTTTCTATGTAGATTATTATGTCATCAGCAAATAGGAACAGTTTTATTTCTTCCTTTCCAAACCATATGCCTTTTATTTCCTTTTTTGTCTTCATTGCACTGGCTAGGACTTCCAGTACTGTGTTGCGTGATAGTGACAAGACTGAGCTGCCTTGCCATGTTCCTGACCTTACTGGGAAAGCATTCAGTCCTTCATCATTAAATACAATGTTATCTGTAGGGTTTTCAATATGATCTTTATCAAGTTGAAGGTGTTTTCCTCTATTTCTAGCTTCCTTAGAGTTTTTACCATGCGTGGGTGTTGAGTTTTGTCAAATATTTTTTCTCCATCAATCGATATGATTATGTGAATTTTATTCTTAGTCTGTTAATATGGCAGAATAAATTGATTTTTAATTATTGAACCAGTCTTGCATCTTTAGAATAAACCCTACTTGGTCATGATTTATAAGTCTTTTTATATATTATTGAATTGTATTTGCTGATATTTTGTTTAAAAATTTACATCTATACTCATGAAGGATATTAGTTTGTAGTTCTCTGTGTGTGTGTGTGTGTGTGTGTGTGTACTATCTTTGTCAGATTTTGATATCAAGGCAATACTGGCCTCTTAATTGGAGTTCAGAAGTATTTCCTCCTCTTTTATTTTCTGGAAGAGATTGCATAGAATTAGTATTAACTCTGTTGAACAACTGGTAGAATTCTCTATTTCAGGTGCATTGATTCATTTCTCTGCCCTCTTCATTCTGCTATTAAGCCCATCCGTTGAGTGTTAAAAGTTAGGCTATTGTATTTTTCTGTCATAAAATTTCCATTTAATTCTTCTTCATATATGTTTTCTGAATACACTTTTTCATTTGCATTAACTGCCCATTGAAGCAGTTATATGATGGCTTAGTTGAATTTTGTGTTAGGTATGTGGTAAGGATTGAATTTTCTTTCTTATATACAAATTCACAGATTTCCCTGCACTTTCTGTGGAAAAGTACATCCTTTCTTTCTATTTCAGAGTCCCAGCTTAGTCATTAGTCAAGCATTCTTATGTTCATGGTTCCCCATCCCCATCTTCAGATCACCTATTCTGTTCCACTGATGATTAGCTTATTTTTGTAGCAATGCCATACTTCCTTATTACTATAGTTTTATAATAAATCTTCATGTCTGGTAAAGTAAGTTCTCTTCCTTTGTTCTTCAAGAATGTTTTTGTGATTCTTGGCTCTTTGAATTTCCATATAAATTTTGGAACCAGTTTGTCAAGTTACTTAAAAAAGTTTTGAAATTGCATTAACTCTAGCCAATTTATGAAGAATTGAAGTTATCAAATTGAGTCTTCTAATACATCAATATTTATTTTGTATTTCTTCTTTTTAAACTTTTTTTGTTGAAGTAATTATAGATTCATGGCAATTTGCCAAATATAGTTCAGGAGACCTTGTATACCCTTCACCCAGCCTCCCCTAAAGGTAACATCTTACGTAACTATAGCATACTATCAAAACCAGGACATTGACATTGATACAGTCCATAGAACATACCAAGTTTTCATCAGTTTTCCATGCACTCAGTGTGTGTATTTTATGTAACTGTGTCATGTGTAGATTTTCTAATCACTACCACAATGATTATTCCATCATCACAAAGATTCCAGGTGCCACTCTTTATGATCACACCCATTCTTTGATTTTTTTGATAAGAATTTTAATTTCCTCCACTCAGCAGTAAGCCTTGGAGATCCACTCACGTTAGTACATATACCTAATTCTGTTAACGTCATTGTACACATACATAGTATATTTAACCATCCCCTACTGATGGACTTCTATTTTCTTTGCTCCATTATTTTAGACTCCACTGCAGTGAGCATCCTAATACTTGCCTCCTCATGCACATGTGTAGGTGTTTATCCAGTCTAGAGACTGAGGAGTGTAATTACTGAGCTGAAGGATAAGCTCACCTTCTATTTCAATATTCAATGCCAAACTGTGCCTCCAAGTGGCTATACCAATTTATAATACCACCAGCAATTAGGGAATAATCAGCATATTGATGAGAATGAACACAAGATGTCTAGAATGGAGAAAAATCTAACCATGAGAAACTCTGTCATTTTAAAGTGCCTTGAAAAGATGTGCAGGGGGCAGTGGGAAGAGAACCGAGGGCATGTATGGTTGAAATTCCTGAATGAGCCAGGATGTGGGAAGCACTGTGGAAAACCAATCACTTACCAACATACCAACTACTAGTGTGGTGGGATACTAGTTTGAAAACCTAGAGAGATCTTGGAGTCTGGGGAAAGAAGACACAGTAGAGGATGCCAGGTTAGATGAATGACCTGAGGTCAGTCTTAGCCTGGGGTCCTTTTTGTTTAAGCCTATGGGCACTTGGTGAGTCCTTCCAACATGAAGCCCAGTATCCTTCTGTCTCCTGTTTTATTTGCTTGGTGGTTTTTAAGGCTTTCCTTCCTTCCATTTCTCTGCTTTCTCTTTTTAGAATATTGTTTGTCAAATGTGGGCCTCCTTAATTCATTTTGATGCTTTTTACAGGTTTTCTTTTCACATGTTCCAATTTATTGACTTTTTGTTTTACTTTTGTTTAGAATTCCTAGACTGCACTTTTCAGGTTTTATACTGATTTTTTTTTTCCATTTTGACAATCACATTTTTCTTTACTGAATGTTTTTTGTTGTTCTCTGATATCCCTTTTTTATGGAACCCTCCTTTTGTTTTATGGATTAAATATCCCCTGAATCTCTCTGAAGATGCCAGATATTCTTTTCCAGTTCTAGACAGTTCACTTTATTATTTGTTTCTTCTGGGGACTTTTTTCCCGTTAATCTTGGTCTTTTCCTTCCATGTTGCATATTTTCATCAAAGTTGGTGATCCTAGCCTGCCTTTCCATTTTGTCCTGAACATTTCCATGCCAGTGGTTTCTCTCTGTCTAAAAGTAAAAACCCTTCACATCTGCATTGATAGCCAAAAATGCTGGTATGAATTCTTCACCCTTAAAGCACATTGTTCTTTCTTTATTAATGGCGAAGTGTTTAATAACTCTTTGGAATCCTCTCGCCAAAGGAGGGCCTTCTTTAGCTCCTGTAAATAACCCCAGATGATACATGTCCGAGTACAGTCTGGATTCCATGGCACCTGGCAGGATGGGTGAGGAGTGGTCAGCCCTTAAAAGCTCTGTTTGGATCCGCCTGCCAGAGAATGTGTGCCCTGCACCAGCATGCATCCAGACCCCATGATCCTGGTCACTTTTAGTTTCTGGTTGTTCTGGTAGTTCCTAAAAAGCAGACCTGGTTCTTTTGAATCCTGGGTAGTAATTCCATCTGCTTTAAATAGGCTATTTCATTAGGCGTCTGGCAAAACAATCTTTATAGGCTCAAGATGGGCACGTGTAAGCCCCAATCTCCAAAGAGGGACAATCCTTCCTGGGAACAAGAACTGTAACAAGACAGCAGGGGTTGCTGTCCTATCTTTTTGGTGAAGGGGAGAAGCTGTTCAAGAGCATAGCCTACACCTTTATGTTCTAATCTCACGGGAGGTCGAGAATTATATTCTTAGTAGAGCTTTAGTTTGGGGGAAAGAAAGATTAAGAATAAAAGGCAGGTGGATAAGAGCCCTGTGTATGAGACACCAGCACAATCACACCAGCAGTTTACACTTGGCTAATTGGTATTTCTTTATCCAGGATAATTCTAAATTATAATTCCCTTTACCTGGATTATTAAATTCAGGCTAATCTGCTTCTATCTAAAAGGCTTAGGAAGACAAACCTGCAATTACTCTGTAACTAAATGCAATTCTTACAATAAAAATATAGATGAGCTAGTAATCCTTGTTTCAGCTTTAAAACAGTAAAAGGTCCTAAATGATTAAGAATCCTAATCCAGCAACTGAAATTGGAGGGATGCCAAGGTTTTAGATCTGAGAAGATGAGAGTTCAGGTAACACTCCAGGCTTTTATGATACAGATCTCTCTGTTGGGGTAAAAAGATAAAATTCTAAATGGTGGTATTAACCCTTGTATAACCAATGACAGTGTACACGTATGCATCTGTTTCATAATTATTCTGTTGTTCCCTATGTATTCTTAAAAGGCTTTAAAGCATTTACAAGAGTCTGATATATTAGCTATTGAAAGATGTAAGTTGCAATCAACATTTAAGTGTCTGGGGAACTCTTAGTCTTTATATTTATTTATAAATAAAGTATTTGTTCATTTAGCAAATAAATGAACAAATTTATTTATTTGCTAAATGAACAAATACTTCAAGGAATTTTAAACGTTTACAACATAATACACTAGATTTTGCAGGATAATAAAATGGATATTAAAGCACTGCTAATAAAGTGCATTCCTCAGAGAAACATCCCTCCCTCCTCCAGCCTTTGCATATTCTGCTTTGAAAGCGCTTTCTGATTACACCAAACCTGGTACATTACTTTGCTGTAAGAAAAGGAGAAAATTCTACAGAGGGAGGGCAAAACCAGAGTCAAGAGTGATAAATTTTGTCGTATTATGGAATTCTTTCCATGGCTATGTTTCTCTCTACCCCACCTTCAACTCACAATTCTTCTCCCTGTTTCTCAGATGGAAATTTGTTTAATATGTTTGGAACTCAACCTAGAAAAGCAGGATGGATAATGTTCCAAAACAATTTTTAATATTCATGCTAGGCCTTCACCAGTCAGAAGCAAATTACTTTTAATAAATTGGATCGCCTCTTTATAGTCTCTCTCTTCATAAAAGAAATCCAAACCACCACAACACCGAAAACCCCAAATTATTCTAGGTAGGAAAATTTAAAAACATTAAGTTTTTGAATAATTGAGTTTTTGTAAAATTTGAGTTTTTGAAAAATTCAAATAATCTATTTTGAATGGAGAAAAATCCTATGAACTCAAAGTAAGTTAAAATATAGATGAAGGGAGCCACACGGACTTTCACACTACAATAATAATGAAGATAATATGTTTGGGCACTTGCTCTGTGCAGGGTTTACCTGGGGTCTTATCTGAGCCTAGCTGAGTGGGTACCACTGTGGATCCCATTTTGCAAATGGGGAAATTAACCTGCAGAGAAAGTGGGCCCTTGCTCCTGTTCACTCAGACATAGACCTTCTATTGGTCAAGTGTACAGAAAGTAATTTATTCTTTAAGCTTTTATTTGCCTGTGAGGTGAGGCTGGTTAAAGAGTGTAATATTTGGTTAAATATGACTAAGAAAGTGTTGAACAGAGAATTCGTCGTTATCAGGGATCTCAGGACAGTAAATTCTAATGGCATAAAGTAGATGTCACCAAAGGGTTAAAGAGCTGACTTAGCTGACTTTTCTATTCCAGGCACAATTTCATTTAGGTAACGATGGCCTTCATAGCCTGGGATAGACAGCATCTGGCATGATGCCCAGAACTTGCCAAGGGTTCAAGTATTAGGAGAAAAATTATGGTTTAGGTTAATATGGGATCTTGGCTGGTGGCCATGGCTTCTGCAACTTCTGACCTGACAGTAAGGGAGGGGTGAGCTGGATTCTATTCCACCTCCTTAGTAAAAGGAGTGAGTGAGGAGAAGGGGAAGGGATGATATCAATTAAAGAAAAAGTACATATTATTAAAATGAGCAAAATCAGGACCTTGGGCACCAGGTTCCTGGAGGGCCCCAGGCAAGTTGCAAGAGACAGAGAGAGACAGGAGGGAGAAGTTTGCTGAGAGAGCAGCTGTGCCTGAGTGGAGGAGGGGCTGCTGCTGGCTCAGGGGAAAGAAGCTAGGAGTTGGCTCAGCTCCACTCCTGGGCAGACGGGAGGTGAGGCAGGGTCCTCAAAGAGGCCTCCACCCCCTGAGCTAGAGAGTTTAAAGGCCTAGAGTAGAGTGACATGGAAGGCCCCGGAGGGACGTGTCTCCCTCACTGCAGTGCAGGTGCTTACTAGAATACAAGGTCGAAACTTCCAGCATCATCACCCCAAGCAAAGATTTTAATACTGAATAAACTATGTCAAGTGGGAATCACGTGGGCAAGGGCTCTCCCCGGCAAATCCCATCAGCAAAAGCTAAATTAGAGGCCTCAACCAGGTCCTAGCCACAAGCTGAATGGCTGGTGGGCTTCTGTGCTTGGATGGATGGATGGATGGATGGATGGACAGACAAAGGGAGGAAGAAGGAAGGAAGGAAGGAGAGAGGGAGGGAGGGAAGGCAGGCAGGCAGGCCTTATTTGTACTTTCTGTCAGTTTCTATGCTGTAGACACTCCCGTCATGGCAGGTTTCAAATTATCAATGTGAAGTCACTACACAGAGTCGATGAGAGATACAGAGAACTGCTCTCCCGGGCAGTATCTGCCGGCCACCGCCCGCCACGGGTCTGCCCTGCACTTTGGAACCTGGTTGGTTGTTACCCAAGAGCGAAGACAACTATAATAAGGTGACGCTGTGTCCCTCCCCCTCCACTGATTAGACCTTCACCACAGAATGCAAATCCAGAGCTTAACGTGATTTAGAAATCTGGGTGTTAATACAAAATTTTCCATAAATGTTGCTAAATTCTTTGGTTGTTTTATATCAAATAAAACCCTCTGGCAGGATTTCAAATGTGCTTGAAAATTACTTGTAAAGCTATTAGGAGGATAACAAAATGTAATTTAAATGTAATTTTGCTACTAAAACATGTTAATTAAAATATGCTAATATCTTTTGAGTAGTCCTTGTGGAATATCAATAATGTTTTAAAGCTATTTACCTACACAGATTGTTCCAGTGACATTTTCTGGATCAAAAATTCTAAAAATCAGTGATAATTCTGGTTATTAATTTGGTCATAGTTGCTGATATCTTTAAAGTTAATACAACATTGAGACAATAAATATTTATTTAAAGACCTTATAAAAATTGGAGTTCAACCATAAAGTTATTTGCCATAAAAGAGAAATCATATACTAACTCCCATAAAAGTAGAGTTAAATGAGAGTCAAAGTCACAAAATCTGAATTTGTCTGGTTTTCCCATTATTCTCTGTCACCTTACTGCACCCATTTATTCTCATCCTTCTCTGCTTTGGACCACGACCTGAGAGGTAGTCTACTGCGACTGCATCACCAAGCTTCCTAGCATCGGCTTCTGGTTGAGTTAGGCAATGGGAGGCAAGAGATTGGCAGGCAGGAGGGGTAAGTCTGGGTATTTCTTCCCCATGCCTTCCTGGCTTTGTGGTCACATCTTAGGCAGTGACTGGATCCTTCCATGAAAACAGTCCCCTCTGGGGAACATCTTCCCTAGCGTTTTCTCCCTTCGTCTTTTTTGTGGCTCTGCACCATTGCTAGTCTCTGGGTTCCTGGCTTGCCTCATTTGTTCCCTTAACCCTGCCCACCCTCTAAAATCTCCCCCTCACTCAGTTCTCTTCATTAGAACCATCTGGAGTGAATTCTTCTTTCCTCTGAAATCGTGCCCTAATGCATCCATATTGTGTTCTTTCATTTGTACTTTCCATTCATTGTAAATGAAATTCTAAGAGCAGACATTCTGTGTTTTTGTATTCTCTACCATGTGCCTTTTGGGAAGATTTATGTAAAGGCTTGTATGGCATAGGCACCAGCCAATCAGACCAGATGCTGACTTCTGTGTTGTTCTAGTACATTCTGAATGAATATTAGCCCTTTTTGGTACATTAAAACTTAATTCCAAGATATTGGGATTGAAAGAAAGAAATAAACAACGGATGAGATCTAAAAATAAAATGCATTAGCTGATTCCGTAGCCAAGGCAATGGCCTTCAGTTTTTTTTTATTCTGTTATTTCCTCTGTTAGAAGTGGTTTTCTATAGAAACTGACTTTCCTACTGCTCTCTTTTTGAGATGTGGCACATTTACAAAATGAGGCCCCAGAATCAGAAAAAAAAAAATTACAGGGCAGTGGTACCCAATCTTTAGTGTGCACTGGGGTCATCAAGGGAACTTGGTAGGACAGGGACTGCTGGGCCCCATCCTCAGAGTTTCTGACTCAGCATGTGGTGTAAGAAATTTATTTGGTCTTTGTCCCTGGTTCCCGGCACAGAGCTTGTAAAACCCTTGGAGTTTCTCAAGTGATAGGAGGTCTTCTGTTGTTCATAAAGAGCCCCCTTTGAGCACAACAGCATTTATGCTAATGAGATGACAAGATGGGACCCCCTACCTAGTCTCAGGATGGGGCTGGTCACCAGAAACACCAAACAATTAGAAGGCTGGAACTTTCAGCTCCATCCACTTACCTCTGGGAAGTCAGGGGAGCTGGAGAATAAGCTGTATAAATATTCTTGAACAAGATTTGATGAGCTTCTCATATACATGCTGGCAGGGTGGTGCATCCCAAATCCATGGGACAGAAGCTCTGCATTAGGGACCCTCCTGGACCTCATCTATGTCCCTCTTTATCTGGCTGTTTATCTGCATCATTCATAATATCCTCTATAATAAACTGATAAATGGGAGTAAATGTTTTCCTGGGCTTTGTGAGCCACTCTAGCAAATTATCAAACCCAAGAGGGGGTTATAGGAACTTTGGTTTATAGCCAGTTGGTCAGAGTGACAATCTGGACTTGTCACTGATGTCTGAAGTAGGGGCAGTCTTGTGGGACTGAGCCCTTAGCCTGTGAAATCTGACCCTCTCTCCAGGTAGATGGTGTTAGAATTGAGTTACATTTTTAGGACACATAATCTGTGTCCCCCAGACTTGGAGGATTGTGGTGGTGTTGGAAAACACACCAGAAGTCAGTCGGGGTTATTCCTCCAGCTTCATCCTTTTTCTTCAGTACTGCTTTGGCAATTATGGGTCTTTTGTGATTCTGTATAAGGTTTAGGATTATTTGTTCTAGTTCTGTGAAAAATGTCCTGGGTAATTTGATAGGGATTGCATTAAATCTGTAGATTGCTTTGGGGAGTATGGCCATTTTAACAATATTAATTCTTCTAATCCAAGAGTATAGGATATCTCTCCATTTCTTTAAATCATCTTAATCAATGTTTTGTAGTTCTCCTGTTATGTTTTTCACCTCCTTAGTCAGTATATTCTTTTTCGTTATAGGTTATTACAAGGTATTGAATATAGTTCCCTGTGCTATGCAGTAGGACAATGTTGTTTATCTATTTTATACATAGTAGTGTGTATCTGCTAATCCCAAACTCCCCTCCCCCACTTCCCCTTTGGTAACCATAAATTTTTTTTTTTAATGTCCGTGAGCCTCTTTCTGTTTTGTAAGTAAGTTCATTTGCATCATTTTTTAAGATTCCACATATCAGTGATACCATGTGATATTTGTCTTTCTCTGAACGCTTTCCCTCTAATAACAGGAATAAGGCGAGGATGTCTGCTTTTGCCACCCCTATCCAACACTGTACTGGAGAAATGGAAATAAGACCAGAAAAATAAGTTAAAGGCATACAGGTTGAAAGGAAGAAGTCAGTCTTTATTCCCAGAAGACATGATCCTATATAAAGAAAATCCTGAAGGGTCAATAAAAATTTTTTACCAGAACTAATAGGTGAGTCTAGCATTTTTGCAGAATACAAGATCAACATAAAAAGCAATTGTATTTCTATATGTAATCAATAATCCGAAAATGAAATAAAAAATAATTCTTTTTCACAGTACTGAAATGAATAAAATGCTTAGGAATAAACTTAATAAAGGACAAGTAGATTGAAAATTAGAAAGCATTGCTAAGATAAAGAAGAGCTACATAAGTGGGGAGGCATTTCATGTTCATGGATTGGAAGATTCAGTATTAACAGGTGGCAGCTGTCCCCAAAATGACCCACAGGTTCAATACAATCCCTCTCCAAATCCCAGCAAACATTCTAATAGAAATTTACAAGCTGTTCCCAAAATGCATACGGAATGCAAAGAACCCGAAATAGCCAAAACAATTTTGTAAAGCAAGAACAGTATAGGATTTTGTGTACCTGATTTAAAAACTTACTATAAAGGTATGGCTTTGGTGGTTTCAGTGTAAGAATAGATATAGATATACTCAATGAAGCAGAACTGAGAGTCAAAATTAAGAAATACGTCTTTATATTATGATTAATTCATTTTCAACAAAGGTGCCAGGCAACAGAATGGGGGAAAGGAGAGTTTTTCAACAACAAATGGTCCTGAGGGAAAAGAGAAAAACATCCTTAACCCACAGCACACAAAAATCAACTTAAAATGAGATAGACCTAAATATAGGAATTAAAACTATAAACTTCTTGAAAGAAAATCTTTGCGACCTTGTGTTAAATAAAAATTTCTTAGATATCATATCTAAACCATGACCCATTAGAGAACAAATTGATCAAAAAGATATCATCAAAACTTAAGACTGTTGCTCTTCAAAAGATAGCATTAAGAAAATTAAAAGTCAATTATTTGTCAAATTAATTTGTCAAAGTCAAAATTAAAACCACAAACTGGGAAAAATATTTGCAAATCACGTATCTGTGATAAAGGACTTGTATCCAGAATATGTAAAAAACTCCTTTAGCTCAGTAGTAAGACAAGCAATACAATTAAATAATAGGTAATAGATCTGAACACCCATTTCACCAAAAAAAATATGAAGAATTAATAAGCACATGAAGAGATGCCCTACACCTTAGGGAAATACAAATTAAAACTACAACAAGACATTATTGCGTACCTTTTGGAATGCAATAATTAAAAATACGATACTAAGTGTAGGTGAGGATGTGGATAAACAGTAACCTCATACATTGCTAGTGGGAATGTAAAATGGGATAGCCACTTTTGGCAATTTCTTAAAAAGTTAGGTGTAAGTTTACCATACAACAGAGCAACTGTACTCCTAGATGTCTATCCACCACACATGTAAACACGTGTTCACACAAAGATTTTTAAGTGAATGTTCATAGCAGCGTAATTCACAATAGACAAAAACTAAAAACAATCCAAATGTTAATCAACTGGTGAGTGAACAAACAAATGTACTATATTCATATATTACCCAGCAATAAAAGGGAAAGAAGTATTGCTAAATGCTACAGCATGGGTTAATCTCAAAAATCTCAAAAATATTATGCTAAGTCAAAAAAAAATAGACACAAAATAGCACATATTTATAATTCCATCTATATAAAATGTCCAGAAAAGGCAAATCTGTCGAGACTGAAAGTGAGAATTTACTGCAAATAGGCATGAGGAATTTGGGGGCTGGTGGAAATATTCTAAAATTAGACAGGTGACAGTTAAGTCAATAAGACAATAATTTTACTAAAAAAAAAAAAGTGAACTGTATATTTACAAAAACAAACCCCCAAGCTCCTGGTTATTCCAGTTCTTGCCCCTGGACCTGCCCCTGTATTACCCTTCTCCAAAAAGCTGGACCAGTAAAAATTCCCTTCACTTCACTTCAAAATGGGTAACAACTACCAAACAAACACACACACAAACAACAAAACAAAACAAAACAATGCCACAATGGGATGTACGTAAAAATGCAGGAGGGAAAAAAAAGAAAAGAGTCATGATAAATAAAGGACAGAAAAACTATACACACACTAGAAAAATGACCCCATGATCTGGTAAAAATTGCAACCAAAGAATTCTTTATGAAATCAAATAATTTAATGAGGAAATGATCTCCACAAAAAATAAGTTCAAATAAGTTATATAGAAGCTCAAGAAAGAAACGATAGGACAAAAGAAGAAAATAAAAATAAGTTAGCAGAGATCTGGAAAGCAAATAGGGGAGAAAAATAAAATGATCGTGAAAATTTAAAAATCACTATTAAAGCAGCAATGAGGAGAATAGATACTGCTGAATATACACACATGGGGTCATGGGATAAAGTCTTAAGAAAATTGAACAATATTAAGTGGAATGAAGAATACAAGTGAATTGGATAGTGATAAATATAGAAAAGAGAGAGCTAAGAGTTTAATATACTCTTAATGACCATGGGAAAAAGAAAAGAACATAAGAACAAGAAAGAAAGCATTCAGATATAAAATTAAGGATTAGGTCTTGAAATAGACTTGAATCTACAGATTGAGCGTACACATTACATCCTAGGGAAATATTACATATGTTAATAGACACAAGACCATTCTAGTTAACATATTCTACATAATATAAAGGTAAACATGCATAATGAATCTGATGGCCATCAGGCAAAAAAAAGAAAAGAAAAAAAGACGCCTTTAAAGGAGAATCAGCTTGGCTTCACACTTCTACCTGGCAATATTCATTATTCTTAGACAGTGGGAAAAGTGGTGAATATTTTTACCGAATTTTTATTTAAGTTCGAAGGCAGATATTTTCAAATATAGTTCCCTGGTGTATTTCTTGAACAAAGTATTAGAAGTTGAACTCTGTGAATCAAATGGTGAATGGAAAAGTTTTAGGTTAAAAAATAACTGGCGGCATTGAATCCACTGGATGCAAAACTAAGACTTGATAAGTGAGGGAAGAGTTCGAAAATCACAGATGCATGTTTACTCTCAAGGTGGAAAAATGGTTCATCTAAAGTCAGAAGATGGAAAAAGAGAAAGTGGGAGACAGTGTAACTACATCCATTTGCTCATATTCCCCAGTGAAGTAGACACCGTCAAAGCTGGTAAATTAACATGCGAAACATTAGCATATCATTTAAAGGTAGAACACTAATACTGGGTAGCCACACTCGGGTGTGAAGGGGAGGATGGCGCAGTGAGATGCAGAATTGTACTTATTTCCTCATTTTCAGATGAGATCGGGCGCGTGCAGGGTGGTATGGCCGTAGACTGTTTCCTCATTTTCAAAATGTGAATCCAATCTAAATCTACTTGTAAAGTAAAAGAAGACTTGGTGTATTGTATCAATGTCTAAAACCTGTGGGATTAATTTTGCTGTTATATGAAAACAATACATTGGATCAGAAAGCAAAACCGTTTATAAAGGACACAACTAAAATGAAGTGACTCAAAGTTCAAAAATAAGAGGATAGGAAGAGTCATACAAGGCAAATTAAAACAGGGAAAGCAGAGATTTTTACTATCAGATGATGGCAAACGAAAGACAAAGTTCACTCAATGAGATAAATACGCAATTCCACATTGGTGACGTAACGGTAATGCACATTTGCACACCAAATAAAACAGAAAAACAAAGAAAATCTGGAGGAACCGCAAAGAGACAAAGGAATGGAAGACCTTAACTCACCTTTTTGCTACTCATGATAGATAAACAGATTTAAAAAGTGTAGTGAGTATCACCCCAGGAGTCCTTTTTCCCCTCCCGCATTGGATAATAAAGCGTGAGACGCACTTGGAGTGACAGAGGGAATTAATTCCATCTAGAATTCAGGGTTAGCCCCCTCACTGTTTTAACCTAACCAGGACACCTCGACAGGCCTGCCAGTGATCATTTCAGCAAGCCAGGCCTCGGCGGTCACTGCACAGTGTGCCCCTTGCCTGTGATTACCTAGGAATGGACACGGGCAAATAACCTAATTTAGGCCGAAGAGTTGGAAAATTTGTTGGGCCTCAAGGCAAAATTTCCTCATTCTGCAAAAAGAAGAAACATGGTCATCTGTCTTTAGAATGCTGTGTGGGAATGTGAGTTCTGGAACCACTCAGCCGTCTTTACAAAGAAGCACCGACAAACGGGAGTTCAGCCCGAGAGAATCACAGGGACATGGTCTGGTGCTGCAGCCTCTGAGTCAACTTGAGGTTCACTCTATCAACTGATGAACGGATAAACACAATGTGTCTATCCCTGCAATAGATACAGTGTAGATTAGGAGCGCCAGTGCCTGGGGGAGGCCAGCAAGTGGGAAAGGACTGTTAATGGAGATGGGGCTTCTTTGGGGAATATTCTGGAATTAGAGGTGATGGTTGCACAACTTTCATAGTAAACTTCATTGAATTGTACTTTGGTTTCATTGGTGTGTACAGCTATCAAAATTCATCAAATTGTACATCTGAAATACATGTAGTTTACTGGACAGGAACCATATGATAATAAAGGTGTTAAAATTTTTTCATTACTTAAAAAATAAAAGGATGGCTTTTATATATGCGAATTGTAGCTCAACAGAAAAAAAATGACATATGTTATAGAATATATTGGTCAGAGAGACCAACCCTGATACAGTGTGAGAAAAGGGGTGTAAATACCAGGAGGCAGGGAGCCCTGGGGACTCTTTTGGAGGCTGGCTACCACATAGATCTCCAGAAATGTGTGTCCCATTACACTCCGCAGCTTCTCCTATGTCAAATACCTTCAATTGGATGCAACTATTAGCGCACCAATGTTAACATCGTGTACTTAGGTCCTTTCACTGGCCAGTCCAGGCTGTATTTCACCGCTAATTTTCTATCCTAAATGATGTCCTATTTGAACAAAGGTGATGTGGTTTGGAAATCATTTTCTTTTTTTGCTTTTATTTATTTATATTTTTAATTGAAGTATAGTCAGTTTGCAATGTTGTGTTAATTATATTAACTATATATATATAATTATATATATATTCTTTACATATTCTTTTTCATTATAGGCTATTACAAGGTATTGACTAGAGTTCCCTCTGCTACACAGTAGGACCTTGTTGTTTATCTGTTTCATGTATAGTAGTTAGTATCTGCAAATTCCAAACTCCCAGTTTATCCCTCCACCCTCCCTCTTTCCCCTCTGGTAACCATAAGTTTGTTTTCTATGTCTTTGAATAAGTTTTGCAAGTAAGTTTCTGTTTTGTAAATAAGTTCATCTGTGTCTTTTTTTTTTAGATTCCACATATAAGTGATATCATATGGTATTTTTCTTTCTCTTTCTGGCTTACTTCGCTTAGTATGACAATCTCCAGGTCCATCCATGTTGCTGCAAGTGGCATAATTTTATTCTTTTTTATGGCTGAATAGTATTCTGGTGTGTGTGTTTGTATGTGTGTGTATAAATACCATAACTTCTTTATCTAATCATCTGTCAGTGGACATTTAGGGTGGTTCCCTGTCTTGGCTATTGTATACAGTGCTGCTATGAACATTGGGGTGCATGTATCTTTTTGAATTAGTTTCCTCTGAATATATGCCCAGGAGTGGGATTGCTGGATCACATGGTAAGTCTATTTTTAGTTTTTTGAGGAATCTCCATATTGTTTTCCATAATGGCTGTACCAAACTACATTCCCACCAACAGTGTAGGAGGGTTCCCTTTTCTCCACACCTTCTCTAGTATTTAACATGGTGGACTTTTGAATGATGGCCATTCTGACTGGTGTGAGGTGGTACATCACTGTAGTTTGCATTCCTCTGATAACTAGTGATATTGAGCATTTTTTCATGTGCCTATTGGCCATTTGTATGTCTTCACTGGAGAAATGTTTGTTTAGGTCTTCTGCCGAGTTTTTGATTGGGTTGTTTGCTTTTTTTGTTATTGAGTTGTATGAGCTGTTTGTATATTCTGGAAATTAAGTCCTTGTCAGTCACATCATTTGCAAATATTTTCTCCCATTCCATAGGTAGTCTTTTCATTTTGTTTATAGTTTTCTTTGCTGTGCAAAATCTTATAAGTTTAATTATGTCCCATTTATTTATTTTTGCTTTTATTTCTATTGCCTGAGTAGACTACCCTAGGAGAACATTTTTAAGATTTATGTCAGAGAATGTTTTGCCTATGTTTTCTTCTAGGAGGTTTATGGTGTCCTGTCTTATGTTTAAGTCTTTAAGCCATTTTGAGTTTATTTTTGTGTATGGTTGAGGGAGTGTCCTAACTTCACTGATTTACACGTGGCTGTCCAGCTTTCCCAACACCACTTGTCAAAGAGGCTGTCTGTCTTTTCTCTATTGTATATTCTTGCCTCCTTTATTCATGATAAAAACTCCTACCAAAATGAGTATAGAGGGAACATACCTTGACATGATAAAAAGCTATTTATGACAAACCCACAGCCAACATAATACACAATGGTGAAAAACTGAAAGCCTTCCTGCTAAAATCTAAAACAAGACAAGGGTGCCCACTCTCACTATTTCTATTCAACATATTATTGGAAGTCCTAGACACAGCAATCAGAAAGTTTAAATAAATAAAAGAGATCCAAATTGGAAGAGACAAAATGAAATTGCCACTATATGTAGATGACATGATACTATATATAGAAAACCTTAAAGACCCCCCACAAAAACTACTAGAGCTGATATGCGAATTCAGCAAAGTAGCAGGATACAAGATTAACATACAGAAATCTGCTGCATTTATTTACACTATCAATGAAATATCAGAAAAGGAAAGTTTTTAAAAATCCGTTTTAAAATTACATCAAAAGATAAAATAAAATATTTAGGAATAAAGTGACCAAGGAGGTGAAAAACTTATACATGGAGAACTATAAAACACTGATTAAGTAAATTAAAGATAATTTAAAGAAATGGAAGATATCCCATGCTCTTGGATTGGAAGAATTAATATTGTTAAAATGGCCATACTCCCCAAAGCAATCTACAAATTTAATGCAACCCCTATCAAATTACTCAGGACATTTTTCACAGAACTAGAATAAATAATCCTAAAATTTATATGGAATCACAAAAGACTCATAATTGCCAAAGCAGTACTGAAGAAAAAGAACGAAGCTGGAGGAATAACCCTTCCAGACTTCAGACAATACTACAGAGCTACAGTAATCAGAACAGCATGGTTTTGGCACAAAAACAGACATATGGATCAATGGAACAGAATAGAAAGCCCAGAAATAAACCCACACACATACAGTCAATTAATCTTCGACAAAGGAAATCATTTTCTAACACAACTTTATTCCTTACTGAGCTGTCTGCTCCCAAGTATAACAGTTCTCAGTTTTTTAACAATCTCAACTATATTAACCATAGATATGTTATCTCCAATTTTAGTAGAAATCCTGTGAGGTGGAGTTGATTATTATCAATGAGGAAACTGAGGCTTGAAAAGGTTCCATAATTTGCCCAGTGTTTCATGGCTAGTACGTGGGCAGAGCAGGGATTCTAAACTATGTGATACCAACACCACAGTTAACATGTGTATTCACTGTGTCAGGTGTTATTCAACATGCTTTTCATGAATTATCTCATTTAATCATCACAACAACCTGATGAGGTAGGTACTATTATTAATATTTTACAAATGAGAAACTGAGGCTCAGAGACGTTAATTAACTTACCCAAAGTGAATGACAGAGCAGAGACTGGAACCCAGGCGTGTTTGACCCTGGGCGCACTTTCCATTTTGCCACACTGCCTGAGTGGAATAGAGCTGAATAGATCTGAGAGAGGGTTTCAGATTTTTATTTATGTATTGTTCATTAATTTATGCACCTATCCATTATATCTTTGCTCCAGAAAGGATATGAAGTAGCCAGTGGGTCTACATTCTCTTTCTGTAAGGATATTACTAACTTACCTTTCTTGTGGAGAAATCAACTGACTCAGTTTCCCATGCAAGTCTTTCACAGAAAGTCTGACTGAATTTTTTAAGATTCTGTTCCTACGTCTTTCTTTATATACCTTTTGAAGTTTCTGTCTGGTTCTTTCTCTTTTTAAATCTTACCATAATGGGAAATAATGAACAAAACCTTTCAGACTCAACTCCACCCAAATGGTTTCCTCACAAACCCCCTTGTCTGGAGAGAGATCTCTGATTCCCAAAGGGGACGCTTTGGTTCAAGTTAGTGCATTTTCTAAGGAGTTTCCACTTGGCTTTCTTCCTTTTGTATCCTCTGTATGATGAATTGCAGTACAAATTTAGGATCGACTTTTATAGGAACTGGACAACTCCTTCATCAAACACAAATCAAAGACAAAAACCTGATTTTCTTGGAGGAGAAGGAAACAATTGAGGTTTCTGCATAATTAGAATGAGAGGAGAGTGCCCTCAACAAGCGTCCATCTAGCAAAGAATCAGAGACAGAAACAGATTTACATAAACAAAGTTAACGAAAACTAAGCTTCAGGGCCACCCACCCGCACAGCCCTTTCCAGGATCCCAGGAAGAGGTCCAGCACTGTGTTCCAATAGTCTTTTGTTTCTGTAAAATTTGCAAAATGTGGTATTTGTTTTAAGCACAGTCAGTTAGGTTACTAGTCTTTCCTCAGCTTTCCCTTGGTTACACATCTCTCTAGATACAGTCCTCCTGGGTGGCCTCAGCATGACTTGGATCTGGCTAAGTCCAAGTGGAGCTGGCGATATATTCAGTTTGGGGTTGGCAGAATATCTTTAATGGATTTGCAGTTATTTCTGTAGAGTTAAGTTACTACTGGTGCCCTGGTGCTGAAATGGCTTTCGAGAACACTGCTATCCCCCACAGAACCAACTCACACAATACTGTGACATGAAAGTGTGGGCCAGTGTTCCCACTGGAGTAGGAATGTGTGCCCAGCGCCAAAATTATGTCCATCTTGGTGGACGAACAGGACTTGGAAAGTGGAAGAAGAAGCAAGTCTACAGGGAATTCTTCTGATTGTTAGACATGTAAACCTTTTTTTCTTGAAATGCTCCTTTCATTAGCATTTTTAAAAACTTAAAGTGTAATTGATTTACAATATTGTGTTAGTTTCAGGTGTAGAGCAAAGTGATTCAGTTTCTACACACACACACACACACACACACACTTTTTCAAGTACTTTTCCATTATAGGTTATTGCAAGATATTGAATATACTTCCCTGTGCATACAGTAGGACCTTGTTGTTGATCTATTTTATATATAGTAGTGTGTATATGTTAATCCCAAGCTCCTAATTTACCCCTCCCCACCCTTTCCCCTTTGGTAACCATAAGTTGTTTTTCTCTGTCTGTGAAACATGTAAAGTTATAAGTGCAGGATTTGGTTCTCATAGATGCTTGGTCAAAACAGAATTACTCTTTTATCAGGAATATATTTGATAATGCAGCATATCCAATTATAAATACACCATACATTTTTATGGGAATCACACGAAAGAATATTTCCCAGGCATGAACCTACAACCCCAAACAGAAGCTTCTGCACATGAAGTTGAACCTTTTATGCATCCTTGCAAGGAATCATAAAATATGCATATAAATGTAATAAGCTATGTACTATATATAACATACATATATATAAAACCACACTAGAGGAGTGAAATATCTTTCTCTTCTTTCTAGAGAAAATTACATTATAAAATGAATGCCATTTAAACAGGTGATCAGAGAATATGCGGCCAAAATGTGTACAAAAAATATAAGAGGTTCGCCAGGCACTAAATTAATAAAAACACTGAATTATATTTGTGATGTTTGTGGTATCTATCAGACTTTTACAATTTTTACATTTCCTATGACGATTTTATCATTTTAAATAAACATACTCATTCCTGTCTAATTTTATATTTGTAAATTTGTCCTCTCTTGCTCCCAAGAGACCTCCAAAATTACATACATTTTAGGCCCCACAAGGCCTGGATAGACCCCTGATTAGAAATGTTCCCTCTGAAACCAGAGCAGAAGGGTGGGAGAAATAAAACATACTTAAAATTTAGGCTTATTTAGTAATCAGAGGGGAAGACTGGGTTTTTCCCTACACAGGAGAAGCACTATAGATTTTTTCGAACTCAGTATGAAGCCGTAAAAATAACACCCAAATGAAGGTACAAAATGTTTTCAAAGCCTCCCACAGTTCTCTTGTATCACTTTCCAGTAAACCCTCCCTCACCAGAGGCAACCGGTATTCCGATTTTTATCACCAGAGATGAGTTTGCTGTTTTTGGACTTCGTATTAGTGGAATAGTGAAGTACACATATATTCCTTTGTGTCTGATTGCTTCCCTCAGTACATGTTTCTGAGATTCACCCATGCTGTTGGACACATCAGTGGTCTGTTCCGGTTTGTTGCTGGGTAGTTTTCCATTGTGAGGCTGTACCACAGTCGGTCCATTCTCCTGTTAAACATATGGGTTATTTTCAGGTTTGGGGTGTTGTGAATAAAGCTGCCAGGTGTGTTTGTGTCTAAGTTATTTTATAACGATAGACTGTCATTTCTCTTGGGAGTGTAATTAGGAATGGGATTGCTGGGTCTTATGATATTCAACTTTATGAGAAACTATTAAAACTTTTTCCAAGGAGGTTGTACCATTTTATACTCCCATCAGCAGTTGTTTCATATGCTCACTGATATTCTAACGGGTCATGAGTGGTGTTTTGTTGCAATTTTAATTTACATTCCCTGATTCATCATATTGTTGAGTGCCTTTCCATATGTTTACTAACTATACCTGTATCTCCTCTGTGAGGTTTCCTCCCAGATAATTTTCCATTTTTATTTGGATTGCTTATCTTTTATTATTGAGTTGTAGGAGTTCTTTATAAATGCTGGATGTTAAGCCCTTTTATATATACAAAAGGGGTGTGTGTATGGAATAATTTTAGAGTTACAAAAGATTTGCAGAAATAGTAGACAGAGTTCCCGTAAACCCTCACTTGGCTTCCTCTAAAATTAAGATCTTATATTTTCCACAGATTTGAAGGTGTTTTGGTTATCTTGTTATTATTAATCTCTAATTTTATTCTGTTGTGATCAGAGAACAGATTCTGTAAAATTTCAATCTTTTGAAATTTTTATGACTTGCTTTATAATACAGCATGTGATTTATCTTATTTTCATGTATATGTGAAAATAATTTATTTTCCATACTTTGGGGGTATAGTATTTAAAAAATATAAATTAGGCCAAATTGGTTATAGTGTTCTATTTAAAGTTCATCTTTCGTAAACAGAATGTAGTTGGGCCTTTTTTTCTATCCAGTCTGACAATCTCTGCTTTAATCAGAAGGTTTAGTCCATTGACATTTAATATAATTATAGCTTTGGCTGAGTAGGTTATCTGTCATCTTACTATCTCTTTTTTGTCTGTCTCAAGTGTTCTTTGTTTTTGTTCTTTGTTTTTTCCTGCTTTCTTTTAGATTAATCAACTAGTTTTTTAGTATTCCCTTTTATCTCCTTTAGTCATTTTTGAGCTATACCACTTCTTTTAAGTGTTACTCTAGAGTTACAGTGTGGATATTTTATTTAGTCTCCTTTGAATTAATGTAATCCCTCTTCATATATAATTTAAGAACATTACAATATTACATTTCCAATAACCTCTACCTTATTTTTTGCTATTGTTATTTATAACATATTTAGCAATAAAATTCTACATGTGTCATAAACCACATAATACATTGTTTTTATTTTTACTAGAGTCAAATATAATCATTTTTCTTTAAATAAAAAGCAAAAAAATTTTTAAAAAATCTTTATACGTGTGTTTACCATTTCTGGTGTTCTTCTTTTCTTCCCGTAGATCTATTTCCAGTCATTGTCATTCCTTTTATCCTAAAGATCTTAGTGCAGGTCTTCTGGCAACAAAATCTACTAGATTTCATTTCTGTGTAATATCTTTATTTCAGTTTTTTTTTTTTTGAAGGGGATATATTTGCTAGAATTCTAGTTGACTTTTTTCCTTAGGTATTTTAATGATGTTTTATTGTTTTGTTTATTTCATTGCCTCTAATAAGATCAGCCATAGTTCTTATTGTTGTATATAACGTGTGCCTCCCACCCCAAACCTCTCCCTCAGCTGCTCTGGAGATTTTTTTTCTTTATCTTTGGCTTTCAGCAGTTTGACTATTATGTGCCTAGGCAGAGTTTTTTCCCTTGAAGTTTACTGAGCTTCTTGGTGCCAGTGTATGTTTCCTATCAAATTTGGGGAATGTTGGTGATGATTTTTTCTAATATTTTTTCTTCTCCATCCTCTTTCCTGTTCTTCAGAGACTTCAATTACACATACATTAGACCACTTCGTTACCAATGCTCTATACATTTTTATTTCAGCTTTCTTCTCTCTGTGCTTTAGTTTGGAAAACTTCTATTGGCCTGTATTCAAATTCCACTAATTTCATCTTCTCTGGTGCCCAATATGCTGTTAAGACTATTCAATGAATTTTACATTTCATATATTGTATTTCTCATATTTTCATCCATTCTTTCCATGTTTCCATGTAAATTCCTGACCACATTTATAGTTGTTGTCTTAAGGCCACAGATCTGTTCCCACGTCTAGGTCCTTTGTGGGTCTCCTACGGGCCATTTTCTCTCTTGACTATGAATCCGTTTTCTTGCTTTTTTACGTGTCTCATTTTTTATTGTATGCCAGAAATTGCATATTAAAAAACAGTGAAGACTGATATATAGTATTTTCTTGTTTTGTTTTCCCAGAACTTTCAAGTCCTTTCTTCCATCAGGTTCCTAGGGTATTGGGTTGCTCATCCAGTGTCCACTAAGATTTGAAAGCTGGGGGTGTACTACAGCTTAATTAGGTTGAGTTTATCTCTACTTTCAAGTGGAATCAAGGAAATCTTACTTTGCTTTTAAGCCCAACGCCAGTTACCTGCACTGTTGCCAGTAAAGGACTCACCCTTTTGATACTGTCAGAGTTTGCGCTGGGAGGAGGTTAGCTGCCACTTCAGTTGGTTTTGGTTCAACTTTGGATTCAACTCTAGCTAGACCCTGGAAGCACAGCACGAGCTCTCTCCACTTTCCAGCCACATCTCCAGTGACGCTTCAGGCACCCCTTTTGCCACTTTCTTCAGCAAATTCCTTAGTGAGTACAGACAGAATTGCTGGGCTGAATAATTAGTTTTTGCATTATCTTCCAAATTCCAGTCTTTCTTATGAGCCCAAACTTAACTGTTACAAACTCAATGGTCAAAAGATACAAACTTCCAGTTATAAAATTAATGTCATGGGGGTGTAATGTGCAGCATGGCAACTATAGTTAATAATATTTGAAAGTTGCTAAGAGTAGATCTTAAAAGTTCCCATCATAAGAAGAAATTGTTAACGATGTATTGTGGTGGATGTTAGCCAGACTTATTACGGTGATCATTTTTACAATATATACAAATAGAGAATCATTATGTTGTATACCTGAAACTAATATGTCAATTATATCTCAATTTTTAAAAAAGAACTCAATGTTTATTTTCTTTTCTCTTCAAAATCTATCTCTAGCGAGGCCCAGAGTAGACACTGGCCCCCAGGTATAAAAATATCCAGAGCTCTTTTACTCATCTAGAAAGTGTCATGCTCTGCTATACAGCTTATTAAGACTATCTACAGCCACTTCTCCTTAATAGCTTTTTGATAAATATGCTTTAAAAATTTTTTATCTGTTGTTTTCTTGTTACTCTGGAAACAACAGTTTCTATTCTATTCTCCTGTTGTTACGTGGAGTGTCTGTTAGGTCTAGAAGGTTTACAGTGCTGCTCAAGTCTTCTATAATTTTTAAAATCTTATGCCTACCTATTCTATCCATTATTGAAAATGAGGTATTGAAGTCTCCAGATATTATTGTTGAACTGTCTATTTCTCCCTTTATTTTTTTTTCCTGCGCTATGTAATGTGCCACCCCACTGCCTCTGTTGTTCCTGATGGAAAGTCACGTGTTAACCTCATTGGGAGTCTCTTGTAAATAATGAGTCACTTTTTTCTTGCTGCTTTCAAAATTTTCTCTTTATCTTTCACTTTCAGCATTTGGGTTTATTTTGCTAAGAGTCTGTTGAGCTTCTTGGATGTATAGGTTGTTTTTCACCAAATCTGGGAAGTTTTCGGCCATGATTTCTCCCCTTTTCTTTCTCTCCTCTCCTTCCTGATATGCGTGGTTAGATACGCTTAATGGTGTCCGACATTTCTTTGAGATTCTGTTCACTTTTCTTCATGTTTTCCTCTGTTCTTCAGATTATATAATCTCTATAAATGTAGTTTTTCAATTGTTGACTATATCTTTTGTCTGCTCAATGTAATTTTGAAACTTTCTAGTGAAATTTTCATTTGTTATACTTTTTGACTCCAGAATTTCTATTTGGTTGTTTTTTTTGTTTTGTTTTGTTTTGTTTTAGTTTCTCTCTCTTTATTGTATTGATATTTTCTATTTTATGAGACACTGTCGTCATTCCTTCCTTTACTTTAAGAATTGTTTCCATTAGCTCTTTAAACATATTTATAACGATTGCTTTGCAGTCTTTATCTGTTAAACTCAACAACTGGGCCCTTTCACAGGCAGTCTGTTGCCTGCTTCTTTCCTGTGTCTGGGTCACACTTTCCTGTCTCTCTGCATGTCTCATAATTATTTGTTGAAAACCGTACAAATCATTTGTTGAAAGCTGTATATTTTGGACAATACACTGTAGAAACTCTGGATGCTGATTTCCTCCCATGCTGGGGCCTGTTGCTGTTTGCCTGTTTGTTCAGTGACTGGCTGCAGTATTTCAGTGAAGTCTATTATCCCCACAACGTGAAGCCTCTGATGTTGCTTCTCAGTGGGTGCAGCCCTGGGCACATGCACGGTCATCCTGGTCTGACCACGGCGTTTGCAGAACTCCCTTGGACGGTCTCTTCCTCTGATCCCACCAGCTGTCGGGCTCACTAAGTGCCAGGTGACTGCTCTCTTGTTTTCAGTGCCATGGCATATACATTGCTCCTCAGTCCGACCTGGCTAAATCAGGCCACTTTGCAGAAGTTGCTTTTGAGGCAGGTCTTTGAGTTTTGTTCTGACTTCAGAAGGGTTCTTTGCAGCTGTCTCTTTCCCTGTTTTTTTTTCTGGCTAGGTTAGCAGGCCCTTGGTTCAGCATGTTGCTCTATGAAGCTACCAGCCTCCTTTTAGTTGCTCACCAACAAAATCTCCATTGTTTCTGAGAGTCCTTAGTCTTGAATCTCCTCACATTCTGTTTCAAATAAAGTCAGTTCTTTGGGGGAGAGTTAGGATGCTCTCTAATCCTCTGGACTACCTCTCCCCCTGGGCAAAACTTATAGGACTGGATTCTCCTGGAGAGATACCCTGCTCTAGGAGCAGGGAGCTGGGTAGGTGACTTGCATCTCCTGGAACAGAACATCTGCCCCATGAGCAGCCTGGAGCAAGGGCAGTCGGAGCCCCAGTGTTCCTCACCAGCTGAACTTGGGGGAGAGCCTCCGTCCTGTGAGCCTGGGCTGGGTGGAGGACGGGTGCCCTGATCTCTCAGCCACACTCCCCAGGAATTTAGCCTCTGCAGCTCGCACTTTTATCCACCAGCCCTCATCCAGCAGGGCTGATGGAAGGCGTTGGGGCGTGAATTCTCCTTTCCACTCTTGTCAGCTAGCTTGTGGGCTGAGCAGGTGTGTTAGTCACTCAATAACCAAATACCACAGACTAGGTGGCTTAAACAACAGGAAAGTAAGTTCTCAGGTTCTAGAGGCTGGAGGTCTGAGACCAGAGTGCCAGCATGGCTGGGGTCCTGTGAAGGCTCTCTTGCTGGCTTGTGGATGGCCATCTTCTCCCTGCATTTCCTGCTGGTGGAGGGAGGTGGGGAGAGAGACAGAGAGAGCAAACTCTCTGGTTTCTCTTCTTATAAGAGCACTAATGCCATCACGAGGGCCCTCCCTTCTTGACCTCATCTAACCTAATTACCTCCAGAGGCTCCACCTCCAAATACCGTGACACTGAGGGTTAGGGCTTCAGCCTATGGATTTGGGGGGGGGGGGCTTTAGAAACATTCAGTCTGTATCAGCAGGTTTCAGTGGCTTTCAGGACGCTCTGGGGCAAAAAGCAGAAACACCTGGCATGTCCTTAAAGCAGGACCCCCTTAGCATGATACATATTATATATATATTCTATATATTGATTATGATGGTTAGATTTTCTGTAGTCTTACTTTTTGCCCATTTGACCTGTGTCCTGTGTTGGACCAGAAGTGGCATCTTCTAGTTTTAGTGTAGTTTTGTGTATGTCTTGTAGACCTTAAGTTTCTGCTTTATAAAGGTAGCTTCTGTGCTATTGGTGTCGTAAATACTCATAGCTGACGTACTGTCCTTGTGAACTGTGCTCTCTTCATTATCAGGTATTCTGCTGTCTCATATAATGCTTTTCGTCCAAATTCAATCTTTTGCAACATCATGATCACAATCTCTGCTTTTTTATTGCCTCATTTGCCTGCTATACCTTTATGCATCTCCCCAGTTCTAGCCATTTTGCACCATTTGATTTACTTGTTTCTCCTAAACACAGCACAGAGAGGGGTTTTGCTTTGTGAATCAACCTGAAAATCTTACTTTTAAGTTTCCATTTACATGTATTGAAATGAGTGACAGGTCCGATTTAATACCCATCTTAAAGTTATATTTACTGTGTATTTACCTAATATGTTCCTTTCTCTGTATGGTATGTTTCCTTTTTTCTTTAAAAAATTTTTTTGATGTCTAGAAAAACTGGAAAATTTGTTCTTGCAATCACCATCCAGTCTTCATGTGTCACTCTGCCTGTGTGTGGGTATGTGCAAGTTTCCCCCTTTAATATTTAAGGACACCAGTCCTGTTAGATTGGGGCCCAGCCTTCTCCAGTGTGACTTCATTTTAACCAAGTATACGTGCAATGACTGTGGGAATTCCAAGTTAAGGTCACATTCCGAGATGCTGGGGATTAGGATCTCAACATTTGAACTTTGAGGAGACACAGCTCTACGTATCTTTATATCTGCCGTGGTGCCTCAAACTCTGTCCTTTGATTCTTCAAGCTATTAAGATTGTGAGATTCTACTGAAGTTTTAGTAGCTCCCATGAAGGAGACTGTGGGCTGCCCTTAGGCTAAAAGCCATCAAAATGGAAAACTTACCCAGCACTGGTCTCTTCTCCCCATCTTGTTTCTGCTTCCTTTTGGTTGTCCTCCAGCGCCTTCAAGTGGTTGTTTTTATATTTTCATAGGGATTCATGGTTGTTATTTGCAGGAGAGTTGGTCCAAACAAACTCTTCCACCATTATTGCAAGATTCTCATTTTATATTGTCTTGTTTTGTTTTGTGGTGTGTGTGGGGGGGGGTTATTTCTGTTCTGAGTTTTTGAATTTATAGTTATTTTTCATATTTGCAAATGTTTAAGAACGTTTAATTCAGGTTGGTTATTGTGCATCCGTTTCCTTCTGCTTTATTTTTGGGAGGGAATTTTTATCAGCTGAAATATTCTGATTTTTATTTTATGTTAGCTTTGTATATTGGTTTTGTTTGGACGTTATCAATCATTTCCCATTCATTTGGAAATGTTCCATTTTTTCCCCTTAGACTAGCAATAAAGGCAAGGATAAGGATTTTAGACAGTTTGCTGTATTTCATGGTTCAAGAGCGCCCTCTTCTGTTGATTTAGAAAATTGTAGTTTCTTTAATAATTACATTTTTGGGGGGTAGGCCCCATCTTTCATTTTTGTCTACTAGCTATTAATAGTTATTTTTTAAAATATGCTTAACTTCCTGGGGTGCCAACAGTGTTTTATGTCTTGATGTTTGTTATGATTTCAAGAGTTTGTTTGCTTAGAGAAAATGCAGTGAGCTGTACATTTATGATACATGCATATTTATATATGCATATTATACTTCAACAAAGCTAAAAATATACGTAAGTCTATAATTTTCTAAAGACTAATGTCAATAATGAAATCATATTATGTTTGAGAAAATCACCTTCTATCTTCCACTTTTGTTATAACCTACCATCTTTGTCCATTTGTTACTTTAAAAATTACACTTTGCACATATGCCTAAAAAGCATATTTTATAAATACACCTAACGGCATCTCACAGTTACTTGTTTTTAAGTCATTTGATGCTTATTGCCAGTCTTTTCAAACTATGTCTTGAGCATTCATGAGTTCATCTTGATTCACCTCGCAGCTGACTCGAGTACATCAAATACTTTTTAGTGGAAAATAGCATTCCTTCATAGTTTCACCATTAAAATGAGCACAACCTTGCATACTTAAGATTATCTTTCCATGGCTTCAAAGAAAAAGAAGATTTTTCCAGATCACAAACATTTCCCCTCAAAACATGTTAGACAATATTTCATTTTCTGACATGTATTATGGCATAATATAAAGTCAGCCCTTTTTTTTAAATTGAATGAAAGAGTCTTTGAATTCCATAGTGCTTTATAACTTTCAAAAGTTACACACATATAATTTCACACAATCCTATAATAACCCATTTCCCCCCCATCCTTTAAAATCCCCCTAACCTCCTTTCCCAACTGGTAACCACTAGTTTGTTCTCTACATCTGTGAGTCAAAGCCAGCCCATTTTAAAAAAATTTTTTGCTGCTAGTGTATAGAAAGGCAATTGTTTTTAAATATTGGTCTTGTATCTAGTAATCTTGTTAATGCATTTATTAATTATGATAGTTTATCAGCTGATTCTTATGAATTTTCTATGTACCTAATTGTGTCATCTCTGAATGACAAAAAAAAAAAAAAAGTTCTATCTACTGCTTTGCCCCTCCTTTACTGTGAAATAGCAAATACCCTCAAGGGAAAAGCCAGAGGAAATGTGAGGTCTTCCTCCCTGTTTCCCTTGTTACAGGTATCTAGCCCCTCAAATCCTTCCCGAGTTACATGTGCTCCAATTATTTTAAGCAGTTTAAAAATGTACACTGTGCATCCTTTATGGTAATTTTCAATAGCAGAATTCATCTGATATTAGCTATTCCATCGTGGGTGGACCAGAAGTGCAACCTGCCTTTTTCCTTTGTAAATTTATTTTCCACTTACATGCTTATAGGATTCATTCTTTACCCTTAAGTCTTACGATTAACCAAGAACTGTATCAGGGTTGGTTGCTTTTCATTAATTTATTGTTTCACAGGGATCTTTTTGAAATGCAGTTTGGGGTTTTTATCCGGTCCCATCAAATATTATTCCACTTATTTTGCTCATAAGTCAATGAAAAGAGCCACAGTCAAGGAGCACTCCTTCATAGGTTCATCATTAAATCCAACACCCACCTGCCTTTGCCATCCCTGGACAGAGGATCTCTCTTTAGTGAAAAGACAGCCCCTCCATTGTGCCCTGGACCAGACCCATCTCTTCCCTGGACCAGACCCATCTCTTCCCTGGTGAACTGACTTAATCGCCTGCACATCATCGGTTTCTTCCTCACTCCTGAATCACTATCAGCAAACAAGCACACTCTAGTATCCCCCGTCCTAAGTGAAATAAAATCTGCCTTTCCCATACACTCCTTCATTTTTGCTCCCCTTCAGAGTGAAACTTACCATGAAAATTCCCTTCATTTTCTTCCATTTTCTCCTCAACCCTCTCATTCTGCCTCCCACCACCCACGCTCAACCAGAGCTTCACTGAAACTCCACTTGTCAAAGCTGCCAGGAGCCTCCATTTGTCAAATACTATCATTGCTTAATACCTCACCCAGTCTCTCAACAACATTCAAGACATACTTTCTTCTTTTGCTTCCATGACCATATACTTGCCTGGTTTTTCTCCTATCTCCACATCTTTTTTTCTGTCTATATTCTCTCTGGACGATCTAATCTAGTCCTTTGAATTAAGTATCATTTGTATGCTAGTGACTCCCAAATATACACTTCTTTGGGTATTCCCCTGAGAAACGGGATTGTCTACCTAGTGGTTTGTTTAGTATGTGTACCTAGGCGTCTGACAGATGTCTAAAGCGAATATAGGAAAAAATCAGCTCTACCCCTCTCTTCGCACCTGTTAATCCTTCATTTGCTCCCATTTCAATAGATGGCTCCACCATATAGTCAAGTTGTTCAACCAAAAACAATCTGCAATCCCCCTCTTTCCCTCAACCCCTGTTTTCCACTTTTCTGTAACTCTTGTCAGATGCACTTGCAAAATGAATACCAAAAAAACCCACTTCCGTTTCTTTGGCCCGTAACCAATGAAGTTCAAGTCACCATCATCTCTCACCATCACTAGCTCTCTAACTGGGCTCTGTGGTTCCATGCTTGCCCTCCACAACACATCCTCCATACAGCAGCAAGAATTATCCCTTTAAAATGTGATCCATAGCATATCACCCTCCTAAACCCACCAGTGGCTGCCTCATAGTAAAGTCTAATTTTCACACCATTGTCTACAATTTGTACACACTCCAGCCCCTGCCCAACCACAAACAGCCAGAAGAACAATCCCACTGTATACCCAGAAGGTGCCAGCTCTAGTAGTTACCACACTCCTTATCATATTATTTTGTTTACAGAATATTTTTCTAGATATGAAATATATCGTAAAGAATGAACATTACATTGGGGGAGTGATGTCAGCATCATCACGGCGCAAGACATTCCTCTTTTTATACCCTTTTAAAAACAACAAAATAGACATCCATCCATGAACAAAAGCACTTCTGTGGGAGTTGTGGGATCCAGTACCATTTACCAAGGGACTCAGGGGTCTCACCCACCTGAGCATCCAGTAATAGGCAGACAGATTTCAGTATAAGCTGCAGAGCCAGGGAGCCAGTGAGCCTGCCCAGGCCCCCTCTTGTTGTGGTTGGGGAAGAAAACTGGAGAGTACTGACCTGGGCAGATACTTACGCATGAGAGAGAATTTTCAGAAGTCCAGCTGTTCTAAGGGGAGATTCCAGCACACCATTCTAGAAAAAAACAACAAAAACAAGTTTAGTCACAGCAGAAGGGGCAGTAAGAGAAAATTTCCCTGCCATCCCCCTGCACAAGGAAACACTTGACCAGGCTGATGTATCAGTGGTGGCACCCTCTGCCTTAGAGAGAAAGGACAGTAGAGAGTGAGTACCCAGCTGCACTAGTCGTGTGGGACAGACCCATTTCTCGGCAATAGCACCCAGAGTACTGAGGTGGGACTTTCATGACTGGAGGGAGGGAAAGAGGCAGATAAGGGACACCTTTCCTGCCGACTGCACACAGCAGGAAGTCCACCCACCAGCCTCTGGGACTACCACGCCTGGAGATCTCCCCTCCAGATCCAGGGGCACCCCCAGTGCCCCAGTGCGAAACCCACACCTTCCCCCACTCTGTGGCATCTCTTCATGCATGCTCCGAGTGCAGCAGTGAAACCAGCTCCTGTGGACAGGGAGCATGCTCAGAAAGCAGGCCACACAACGTGGGCAAGGGAGACACTAGAGCCTGGAGCTACAGCACCACCTTCTGGAAAACTAAAGAGACGTTTCCAGGAGCCTGTCTGGTGACTTGTAAGAATCAGAGAAGACCTAAAAGCTTAAGAATCCTGCCACATGAGGGAGCAAGAAGAGTGGAGCAAGTGTACCAATACAAAGACAGATAAAACCCCAGGTGACAGCAACACCACTGAACAGAATACGCCTTCGGAAAGCAACTAACAAAGATTCAAGGAGGTGCCTTCTACTTCAAATGTGAAAGCAGCATTGCAAACTACAAGGATCACTTAAAATCAAGGAAACATGCCATCACAAAAAGAAAATAATAATTCCAAGCTCAAAGGCACAGAATTTTGTGATGTAGCCAACAAAGAATTCAAAACGGCTGTTCTGAAGAAACTCAACAAGCTACAAGAAGACACAGAAAGACAATTCAATGATATCTCAAAACTAATACAAGATCAAAATGAAATGTTCCCAAAGAGATAGAAATCATAAAAAAGAACTGAACAGAGACTCTAGAGCAAATATTTGCAAATCATGTATCTGATAAGGGGCTAATATCCAAAATATATAAAAACTCATACAATTCAATAGCAAAAATCCAAACAATTCAATCTAAAATAGGCAGAAGATCAGAATAGACAATTTCCCCAGGGAAGACATACAGATGGCTAACAGGTACATGGAAAGATGCTCTGCATCATTAATCATCAGGGAAATACAAGCCAAAACCACAATGAAGTATCACCCCACATCAGTTAGAACAACTATTATCTAAAAGACTAGAAACAACAGGTGTTGGCAAGGACGTGGAGAAAAGGGAAACCTTGCACACTGTTGGTGGGATGGAAATTGGTGGAGCCACCATGGAAAACAGTATGGAAGTTCCTCAAAAAATTAAAGATATAACTACCATATGATCCAGCAACTCCACTCCTGGGTATTTATCTGAAGAAAATTAAAACACTAGTTCAAAAAGTTCTTGTTCATTGCAGCATAATATACAACAGCCAAGATACAGAAACAACTTAAGTATCCATCAGTGGATGAATGGATAAAGAAACTGTGGTTCATATACACATTGGACTATTCCTTAGCCATAAAAAGAATTTGCAACAACATGCCGCTTGTGACAACATGGATGGACTTGGAGGGCAAGCTATGTGAAATAAGTCAGACAGAGAAAGACAAATTCTATACGATCTCTCTTATATGTGGGATCTTAAAAAGACAAACTTGTAAAAAACAGAGAGTAGAATGGTGTTTACCAAAGGTTGGGAGGTGGAGGAATTGGGGGTATGTCGTTCAAGGGTACAGGCTAGGAACTAATAGATAAATTTAAGTCCTGGAGCGCTCATGCACAGCATAGTGATCATAGTCAACAATACTGTATTATAAACTTCAAAGTTGCTAAGAGATTGGATCTTAATTGTTCTCACCACAAAAAGGAAATGACAATTATGTAACATAATAGAGGTGTTAGCTAATGCTATGGTGGCAATCTTACTGCGATATATAAATGTATCAAATCAACATGTTGTACACCTTAAACTTACATAACATTATATGCCAATTTAAAAATTTAAAATACATATATGTAAAATGTGAGGGATAATAAATAAATCTCTGTGTATCTATTACCCAGGTTAAGAAATAAAATAATTCCAAAACCTTAGACACCCCTCCTTAATGGGTTCTTCCCTCCTTAAGGTGCTACCCACTATCTGATAGTCCATTGTTAGTGTGTAGCAATGTAACAGGTTTCTGTATATTTAATTTTGCATCTTGCAGTTTTACCAAATTCACTGATGAGCTTTAGTAGTTTTCTGGTGGCATCTTTAGGATTTTCTATGTATATTATCATGTCATCTGCAAACAGTGACAGTTTTTCTTCCTCCTTTCCAATTTGGATTCCTTCTATTTCTTTTTCTTTTTTGATTTCAGTGGCTAGGACTTCCAGTACCATGCTGAATAAAAGTGGTGAGTGTGGCCATATTTGTCTTGTTCCTGATCTAGGAGGAAATGCTTTCCATTTTTCACCATTGAGTAAGACGTTACCTGTGGGCTTGTCATATATGGCCTTTATTATGTTGTGGTATGTTCCCTCTATATCCACTTTGTTGAGAATTTTTATCAGAACTGGATGTTGATTTTTCTCAAAAGATTTTTCAGCAACTATTGAGATGATCGCATGATTTGCATTCTTCAGTTTGTTAATGTGGTGAATCACACTGACTGATTTGCAGATACTGAACCATGCTTGTATTCCTGGGGTACATCCCACTTGATCATGATGTATGATCCTTTCAATGTATTGTTGAATTTGGTTTGCTAATATTTTATTGGGGATTTTTATGTCTATAGTCATCAGTGATATTGGCCTGCGATTTCCTTTTTTGTGGTACTACTTTTGTCTGATTTTGGTATCAGGGTGGTGCGGACTCACAGAATTTGTTTGGAAGCATTCCTTCCTCTTCAATTTTTTGGAATAGTTCAGGAAGAATAGGTATTAACTCGTCTCTAAATGTTTAGTAGAATTCACCTGTGAAGCCATTTGGACTTGGACTTTTGCTAGAAGTTTTTCTATTATTGATTCAATTTCATTACTGCTAATTTGTACATATTTTCTATTTCTTCCTGATTCAGTCTTGGGAGACAGAACATTTCTAGGAACTTGTTCTTCTAGATTGTCCATTTTATTGGTGTATAATTGTTCATAATAATCCCTATGATCCTTTGTATATCTGTGGTGTCAGTTCTATCTTCTCTTTCATTTATGATTGTATTTATTTGGCCCTCTCCCTTTTTTTCTCGATGAGTTTGGCTAAAGGTTTATTGATTCTATCTTTTCTCAAAAAAAAACAGTTCTTAATTTTACTGATGTTTTTAGGTCTCTATTTCATTTATTTCCGCTCTGATCTTTTATGATTTCTTTCCTTCCACTAACTTTGGATTTTGTTTGTTTGTTTTCTAGTTCCTTTAGATGTGAGGTTAGGTGGTTAGAGGTATTTCTCATTTCTTGAGGTAGGCTTGTATCACTATAAACTTCCCTCTTATATCTGCTTTTGCTGAGTCCGATAGATTATGGATTTCTGTGTTTTTGTTTTCATTTTTAAAAACTTTTATCTTTCATTTCTTCAGTGATCCATTGATTGTTTAGTAGCATATTGTTTAGCCTCCATGTGTTTGTGTTTCTTGCATTTTTTTCCCTTGTACTGTATTTTTAGGCTCATAGCATTTTGGTCAGAAAAGATGCTTGCTATGATTTGAATTGTTAAATTTACTGAGACTTGTTTTATGGCTTAGCACGTGATCTATCCTAGAGAATGTTCTACATGTACTTGAAAAGAATGAGTATATTCTGTTGCCTTTGGATGGGAAGTGAGATATAGACACACATATATATATATACACTCACAGTTAGATAGACGGATGGATGGATGGATGGATGGATAGATAAAGTCCTGGAGAGCGCATCCTATTTTACCTTATTCTCTATTTTTCATTTCCATGTATTTGGTAGGTTGGTTACACTCCCCAATCTTGGAGATGCGGCTTTATGTAAAAGATGTCCTGTGGGGCCCAGCAACTGACTCTCCTCTGGTCACCACAGCTGTATGCTCTGGGGATGCCCTGAATGCACACTGCTTGTGCCCTTCTGTTGTGATGCGCCGACTATGGTAGGCATGCTTTTGAGTATGCTGGTAGGCACTGCTAGCCCCTGGTCAGGTTGTTTGCTTGGCCCTGACTAGTGTGGAGGCTGCCAGCTGCTGTGGGTGGAGCTGTGGCCTGGGGAGTCCTGGGTGTGGTGTCATCCTGCTGGTGGGCAGAGTAGGGTCCTGGGGTCTCTGGATTCAGGGCCCTGTATGTCCCAGAGTTGGTGTCAGCCCACTGGTGGCCAGGGCCAGGGCCCAGGGGGTCCCATGGCTGGTGTCTAACCATTAGTGGGTTAGGCTGGGTCCTGGGGTCTTTGACTGCATGGGCTGGGGGTCCCAGAGGTGGTGTCAACCTGCTAGTGGGTGGGGCCAGGTCCTGAGGGCTGGGCTGGGATCCTGGATGTACCGGGGTAATGCTGGTCCACTGGTGGGTGAGGCCAGGTCCTGGGGTAGCTGGCAGTTCAGGGGTCCTATGGCAGCCAGTCTGCTGGGGAGTGAGGCTGTGTCCCTGCCTGGGTAGCTGCTTGGCCTGGGGTCCCCCAGGACTGGTGTAGACTGGCTGGTGGGCAAAGCCAGGTCTCAGCACTAATAAGCTAGGGGGAAGGATTCCAGAATGGCTGGTGCCAGCATCTGTGTCTTCAGGATGATTTCCAAGATTAGCAAGTGAGTCTAATCCAGGCTCCTTTCAAATTACCGCTTCTGCCCTGGGTCTTGGGTGTGTGAGACTTTGTGTGCACCCTTTAAGGGTGGAGCCTCTGTTTCCCAAAACCCTATGGCTCTCCTGAAAGTAAGCCCTGCTGGCCTTCATAGACAGATGCCCTTCTGGATGCAGGAACCCCAGGCTTGGGACCCCAATGTGGGGCTTGGATCCCTTGCTCCCTGGAGAAAAACTCGGCAATTGTAATTACCCCCCCATTTGTGGGCTGCCTGCCCCACAGGCAGGGTGTTTACTATACCATGTCACTGGCCCCGCTCTTCATCTCGTTGCGGTCCCTTCTTTTTATCTTTAGTCATAGAAGACCTTTTCTGTTAGTCGTCAGGTCATTCTCATTGACAGGTGTGATCTTGGTGTGCCTGTGGGAGGAGGCGAGCTCGGGGTCTTCATACTTCATCATCTTGGTCACTCCCCATCTAGTACACACTTTGTGGGAGTGAAACTGCTGAATTATAGGATATATGCATGTTCATCTTCACTAGATACTGTCCAATTGTTTTCAAAAGTGTTTGTAAAATGTACTCCCAACAGTAAGAGTTCCAGTTGGTCCATGATTTTACCAACAGTTGGTATTATTGAAATTTTCATTTTTGTCAATCTGGTGGGTGTATTAGGGTCTCATTTTATTTTTGTTTGATAACAAATGAGGCTGACTACCTTTATGTATGTTTTCCTTTTTTGTATTTTTCATCATTATTTATCAAGGAGTCTAAAGTTAAATCTACAGTCAGATATCTCTATACCAGAATGTCTCCCACTGAGGAAAAAAGCTGACTACCTTTGTGTATGTCTTCTGCTTATTTCTTTACTTAGGGTGATCAGTTTATACTTGCTGTTCCAGCATAATTATTAAAAGGTCTCCTTTTATTCTCTAACGTCTCAGTTTGGACAGTACATCACACAGCATTTTATTCTTAGTGGAGTTCCTCTACCAACATGGAAATTCCCTTCTTGCTCTTTAGGATTAAGGATGATACTTACGTGGTTAAGCATCTCTGAGGGCAAGAAGAATACATTTGGGTAGATGTAGAGGGTGGAGTGAAAAATAAATGAGAGGGGAATCAAATGTATTAGCTGTGACTACTCAGTCTGACTCAGGATGACCATTTCCAAAGCAATGCGACATGGTGCCTTCTGATGGGTACAAGCAGATGGACTTGATCAATATACTTCAGTAGTCAAAGCAAAAGAATTTGTTTACTTATCTCTCGGAAATGACTCAAGTCACAATCATTATTTGAAAACCGCTCAGTGTATACTGCAGCCACTCTCTTCCCTCTCACTCTAATAATTTTTTTAAAACTTGCATACGAAACCCTTTTCTTGCCTTGGGACCATTCTGTGGAAACAGTACTTTTCTTATCTTGAGATCGTACTGTGCTAAAGACTCAGTTGTAACGGTGCTATTGAGCCACTTCCTTATTATACTCAAATAATGCTTCATTTCCTTCCAAAAGGAAATCAAGTAAGTAACAGCTTTGTTATAAGGAGTACTTTGCATTTGTTAAAATGGTTTATAATGGCTGTAGTCTTTTTCCTTGAAGAAACCCTGAGAAAGCATTTTTCCCCAACCAATATAGCAGAAGGAGAGGAGGCCATCGAGGCTGAGTGGCCCCCAGTCATTAAGGAGAGGAAGCCACATTGTTGCCCAAGAACTTTTGAGTGTTTGGTTTAGCGCAACTAAACCCAGTAAAGCATGTTTCCTTTCTAATGGGGTTGCTGTACGCCCTCACGCTGGGGACCAAATGCCAAATTATTTCCTTACTCAATATTTTCCTGCCATCGTGTCAAATATGAGAAATTACAGCATTCCAAGTTCATCTCATTTCCAATCACTCAAACAAAAATTCTCCCAAATCAAGCTTGACAAATGTTACTTTATCCTATTTAGAAAGCTCCCTATCAGCTGGAAGGATTTGTCTTCCAAATCTACCCCAAAGTAAAGTAAATTTAAAGAAAAATTCCAGCTTTAGAAAGAAACCAAAGGTGGGAAGTTTTAGCTGTTTCTTGAGTGAGAAGTGACTACTAGGCAGGGGTTCATCTTACACACATTTGATGAACGTAAATAATAGTGTTTCCTGCAGAAAAAGGTCTAATTCACTGCCGACCAGATTAGATCCTGCTAGGTGGCTGTGCTCCCCACCAGTGGTTTCAGGTCTTCAGGAAGTGCCATCACTCTCACCCAACACTCCAGATTGCTAGTTATTTAAATAGGGAGCACTTTGTAGCAAGAGGATCACTGAGTTTTTGTCTGGAATAATCCTTTCCCAAACTGCTGGTGTGCTGATGTGATGGGAGACACATCAGTCAGTGTGTTATGAAGCCCACATGGCTGTGTTGTCCAACATGGTGGTCACTAGCCACATGTGGCTATTTACATTTTAATCACATAAAAAATAAAATTCACCTACTCAGCAGCCACTCTGTTGGATATGCAGATGTAAAACATTTCCATCACTGCAGACAGTCCTGGTGAGCAAGACTTCCCAGATGGTTTTGGTGTCTGCCTTGTGGGCTGCCTCTCATCTCTACTTCAGCCCTTCTTTGGCTCTACCCCATGCATACCCTTCTTCATGGGGGCCCAGGTCCCTCTTGTCTGCCTCTGCATTCCCGCACCGCCACAAGAAGCCTCTTCAAATTTAGAAATTCACAGGTGTATTAGGGAAGGAAAACTCTGGAGCAATGACTTTATAGAGCAAGGTGACAAGAAAGCCAGTCTCATGAGTGCAGCCTATGTAGTTCCGTTGGCTTTATATAGTTCTTGATCCACTGTACGGTCACCCAGCTGTCTTGTCACCTGGTCTCACTAATCAGCGTTCCTGGCTGCAGGCATGGGGTTATCCTTCACCACCCCCACTCCCCACGTGCCCTGCCCTCCAGGCACTTCCTGCCCCCCCGCCATTCGTCAGACTTCCTTGTCTCACGTCTTTTGTTTCTCCTCCTGCCCAAACCCTCCGTATCTGTAGCTGATTTCTCTCTAGATAAGCAGCTCAGTTTACTACTTAATAGAGCAGAAAGAAAACTTGCCATTTCTGGAGAAAGAAGTGAGGCGGGAAATGTACAGGGTAGAACAAGATTAGGCAGGATCAAGAGGCAAGAGCAGGATGTTCTAAGGCAGTTTTAAAATTATGACCATAATTGTTCATTCTATAGGAATTTTACTGGCTGTCAGCACACTGTGGGTGTAAACTGTGAGGTGTCTGGATGAGTGATCTCCCTTCCTTCCTTCTGGCTCTCTGATGGCATCCTCTAGGAGAGCTCAATGTCATCATTAAAACCACAAAAAAGAACAGCACACTGATGAATTAATTTGCAAGTGTCTCACCAGCTCTTCCATTCACAAACTTGGAAAAAGCAAGTAAGTATTTTGCATAAAACAAGTGCAAGAGCGTGGAGTTAAGTACATGGACTACCAGTTCTTACCTGCTGTGTTAGTCAGGCTTCTCCAGACTTCAGAACCAACAGGCCGTGTGTAGATGTGTGGTGTGTGTGTGCAGTGATGGTGAGGGCTATTTTAAAAAGTAGGCTCATGTAATTTGGGGGGCTGACCAGTCTGATATCTGCAGGGAAGGCAGGATGGAATTCCTATCCAGAGTTGACGCTGCAGTCTTGAGTCCAAAGACAGCCTGGAGTTAGAACTCCTTCCCCTCTGCGGGAATCTCGGTCTTTTTATTTCAGGCCTTCAACTGATAGGCTGTTCAACAGCTTATGTGGTTGTTGGTCACTTTCTTTGATTTATAAACTCACTACCTGGTTTTAATACTTAGACTGAAGTGGTCTTCTTGACTGACTGATTTTTAAGCTTACTGATTTTTTTTCTAACTAGAAAAAAAATTATGAATTATTGCATAAATTGGGGAAATTTATGAAAGTATGAAAAATTATTAAAAATTAGAGAAATTTCACCATATACTTAAAAAATCACTTAATAGATTAGTATATTTCTTTTTTCTAGGCATACATAAAATTAGGATTACACTAAATATAGTTTAATCTTATTTCACAGATTATAGTGAACATTCCTGTTTCTTATTTATGAAAATATTTAAATGGTTGTATGATGCATTTATGCATTTCCATGCATGTATCCATTCATTTCACATGTTTTTTAGTGCCTTCAGTGTGCTCAACCTTGTATTAGGTCCTGGTGATGTACTGGTAAAACAGACAGGGATCTTGCCTTCATAGAGCTTTTCCCATTTTATAGGTATATGAGCCTTCATTTGAGCACACCTATATTCTGCTCAAAGAGAGCTAACTTAGCTGGGAGGAAGGCATTTTGTTTTTTCCCTTTTCCGGCTGCACATCTGGAATCTGAAATAATGGCTGGCACTTCAGCAGCCATCTTGGGCCATAAAGTAACTTTGAGAATGGAAGCCAAATATTGGGCATTAGGAAATCTGGGTGTCTGAACAAACCACGGAGATAGTTCATAGGCCCTGGGCTGTCCACATCAGGACAACTTCTATGTGAAACAAAAATAAACTTCTAACCTGTTTAAGCACTGCTATTATGCTGTTATTTGCAGCAAACTCATTTACTAACTGATCCAATGCTATTTGTATAGAAGCAGCATATTTCTACATAACTGAATATGTGACATTTCATCAACTCTAAGACTTTTTTTCTGTTTCTCTGCAATGCAGTGTCTCAAATCGGTATCATCTTAAAATCAATCATATGACAGTTTAAATAACTTTTTTTGAGGTAAAATTCACATAACATAAAACTCACCATTTAAAAATCTACAATTCAGTGGCTTTTAGTACATTCACAATATTATGCAACCACCACAATCTAATTCCAGAACAGGAAACTCTGTACCGTTAACTAGTCCCTCCCCATCTCCCCTCCTCCCAGCTCTTGGCAACCATTGATCTACTTTCTGGCTTTGTCGATTTGCCTATTCTAGACATTTCACATGAATGGAATCATACAGCACATGGCCTTTTGAGTCTGACTTATTTTGGTTAGCATAATGTTGCCAAGGTTACCCATGTTGTAGCACGTATTGGTTCTTCATTTTTTTTTTTTTTTATGGCTGAAGGATATTCCGTTGTTTGGCTGTACCACGTTTTGTTTATCCTTCCATCAGATAATGCATTTTTAGGCTGTTCCCACTTTTTGACTATATGGATGCTGCTGCTATGATTATTTTTGCACACTCTTATTTTGAGGATGTGTGTTCTCATTTCTCTTGAGTATACACTGGGGAGTGGAATTTCTGGGTCATATGGTCACTTTATTTTTAACTTTTTGAGGAACTGCCAAACTATTTTACAAAATGGTTGTACCATTTTATATTCCCACCAGCAATGTACCAGGGTTCTAATTTTTCCACATCCTCACCAACATGTATTACCTGTCTTTTGATTCTAGCCATCTTAGTGGGTATGAACCATATTTTATTTATCCATTCTCCAGTTGATGGACATTTGGGTTGTTTCTACTTCTTTTTTTTTTTTTTTTTTACTATTATGAATAATGCTAGTATGAACATTTGTTTTTGCTTGGACATATGTTTTCAATTCTCTTGGGTATATACCTAGGAGTGGAATTGTTGGGTCATATGTGTAAATTTAAAAAAATTTTACATTTGTTTTTTATTGAGGTAACATTGGTTTATAACATAAGTTTAACGTGTACAACATTATGTATATATACATTTTTAGTGGAAATACTGGGCTACTAGTGGGGTACTTGAACCCAGGACCTCATGCATGCTAAGCCTGCACTCTACCACTGAACTGTATTTCCCTCCCATCACCCAATATGTGTAAATTCTTGAAGAACTATCAAACTGTTTTTTACATTAGCTGAGCCATTTTACATTCATACCAGCAACGTATGATTCTGCATGCCCTCATCATTATGGTTTAAATGGCAAATTTCAAAATTCTGTTTTAGTGGTATATAAAATAACAGTGCATCTTACAGTCAATGCCATGGCATCAATGAAATACGCTATGCAAATTTTCCCTTGATTCCTTTTCCTTTTTTGCCTTTTTTTATCTTAAAATTTAATAGAGATAAGCACAGAGAATAATAAGTATTTTTATACCTAGCATTCATAATTGAGAAAAATTAACTCTCTGTTAACTTTTTGGCTTTAGATATTTTAAAGTAGAACATAACAGATGATAAGCTCAAGCCTCTTTCCCCATCACCACACCTATTACATGGCCCCCTTCTCCAGAGACAACCATTATCACAAATTTGGCTTTTATCCTTCTAGACAACACTTTATTACTATTACTATTTATTTATTACTATACTATTACTATTCCTTCATCTTCTCAACCTGAAACTATATGTAATTACTTACATAGTTATCTTTTTTTTTTACATTTAATGCTATTATTTATCTCTAACTGATTATAATAAATACAATAGTTTATTGTAGAACTTCAATACTCAAAATTAGGGAATGTGGTCACTTAGTTTCTCTATGAACCTAAGAGATTTATAACTTTAATTTGGGGATTTAGAAACAGAAGCTAAGGTGTGTGCAAGGTTGTATTGGTCATTAATGCATTTAGCTGCAAGCAACAAAAAAACATTAGCAGTGGCTTAAACAAGTATAGTGGAAGTCTTTTCAAGCAGTAAGAAGCTCATACAACTTAATAAGAAAAAAACAAACAACCCAATCCAAAAATGGCAGAAGACCTAAACAAGCAATTCTCCAATGAAGACATACAAATGGCCAACAGGCACATAAAAAGATGCTCAACATCACTAATTATCAGAGAAATGCACATCAAAACTACAATGGAGGAGGGGAGGGTTTAGCTCAGTGGTAGAGCGCATGCCTAGCATGAACAAGGTCCTGGGTTCAATCCTCACTACCTCCATTAAAAAGTAAATAAATAGTAAAATGGAAAAAAAAAAAAGACCTAATTACCTCCCCACACACACACACAAAACCAAAAACCAAAACACAATTCCCCTCTAAAAAAAAAAAAAAAAACCAAAACCAACCAAACAAAAAATCCCAAAACTACAATGAGGTATCACCTCACACCAGTCAGAATGGCCATCATTCAAAAGTCCACAAATGACAAATGCTGAGAGGGTGTGGCAAAAAGGGAACCCTCCTACACTGTTGGTAGGAATGTATTCTGATGCAGTCATTATGGAAAACAGTATGGAGAGTCCTCAAAAGTCTAAAAACAGACTTACCATATCATTCAGCAAATCCACTCCTGGGCATATACCCAGAGGGAACTTTAATTCAAAAAGATACATGCAACCCAAGGTTCATAGCAGCACTATTTACAACAGCCAAGGCATGGAAACCACCTAAATGTCCATTGACAGATGACTGGATAAAGAAGTTGAGGTATATTTATACAATGGAATACTACTCAGCCATAAAAAAGAATAAAATAATGCCATTTGCAGCAACATGGATGGACCTGGAGATTGTCATTCTAAGTGAAGTAAGCCAGAGAGAAAGAAAAGTACCATATGATATCACTTACATGTACAACCTGAAAAAAAAAAAAAGACAAATGAACTTATTTACAAAACAGAAACAGACCCACAGACATAGAAAACAAACTTATGTTTACCAGGGCGGGGGAAAGGGGAGAGAAGGGACAAACTTAGAGTTCGAGATTTACAGATACTAAGTACTATATATAAAATAGATAAATTAGTTTATACTGTTTAGCACAGGGAACTATATTCATTATCTTATAGTAACATGGTAAAAAAGAATATGAAAACAAATATATGTATGTTTATGTATGATTGAAACATTATCCCGTACACCAGAAACTGATACAACATTGTAAACTGACTATACTTTGCAATTAAAAATAAATATATATATACACACACAAAAAAAAAAAAGCAGTAAGATGTCCAGGGCTGGTAAAGAAGGCAACAGTACCATCCTGGACCCAGATTCTCAGCATATTTCTCTGCCATCCTTAGCCTGTGGACTGCTATTCTCACACTCATCACCTCATGGTTCCAAGATAGCTGCTGCAGGGCCTGGCTTCACATCAGCACTCAAGGCAGGAATAAGGAGCAGTGCCAGTTCAGGAACACAAGAGTTTTCACAGAAACACCAAGAGGACTTTAAGCATCAGTGTTAGCATCACTGACCAGAACTGTCACAGGGCCATCTCATGCACTAGGCAAGTATTTTAGTGGGGGGATACATTTTGTCTTATCCTGTAAACAAAATTAGCATTGTTAGAATGGGAAAAGAGAAGAGAGATACTTGCCATAAGAATTAGTTGACTGAATTTTATATAAGTTTTTCATAGTATTATCAAATCGGGTAAATGTTGGGAATTTATTCAGAAATTCTGACTATCAAAAAAACACAGAGCACAGGTTTCACCTTTCATTGCTTTATGCATCACTGTTTTGTTCACCTTATACTACCTATTAAGTTTCACTTCCCTTTGTCCCTTTTCACTAATTCAAAAAGAATTTAGTATTTAACTAGGCACATGCCATCTTATGATGAGCCTTCCAGATATGCCTCATGCCATAAAAGGACAGAAAATTTTTTAAGTATAGGCTTGGGGGGTGTGAGAAAGAAGCACATGGGGTTTAAAAAAATCTGATTTGTCATCTTCGCTTCAAGTTTGTAAGATAAATCCCTTCTAATGTCTCATATTATTCATATAACTCATGAATGCTTTTCCCCAAAGTTGGAAGAATCTTAGGAATATGTGTAGGTGGAACCAAAAAAGGTGTGGTTCCTTATAGACCATTACCGAAAGGTGAGTCACGGGAGGGTTATAAATTAAACAGGAAGAAGAATGTTTGGATATGAAAGGAGGATATTCATTCAATTCCACAGCAATTAGACTTTTGCACAAAAGCAGCATCTGGTTTGGGAACTTGCAAAAAGAACAAAAAGTGAAAATCTGGAGGAGATCTTGAAGAGAGCGCCTAGGCACTCAACTAATAGTAGTTAACTAACTACTAAGTCCTGTGAAGAAAGGCTGAGCTGTGGAACATAATCACTGACCTGCTTCCCCGGACACCCTGTTACTGCTCCTGCACCTCAGTGCATCACCATTAGGACCTAAGGAGGGTGGGTGTGCCTGCGTGTCCATGTCACTTTGTAATATTCATTTAATGCAGTTTCAATTTTATACAATCTAGGATAGATCAGAGAAGCAATTAGTCATCTACTACCAAGTGTTTCCTTTAACATCTTATATTCCCACTGGAAGGATTTCACTTCTAATTTTGGATTCTGAACTTTCTGAAACAGGAAAAAAAAATCCTGAATGATGTGCTCTCTGATCTAAGACAACACAATGTGTACACTCATCTACCTCATCAGAGGTGCACGTATCATGTGAGGCACACAGATTATTAATGAGGATGGTTTTCTTCAGCATGTCTGTGCCCTGCATCCATGTTCGTGCACATGTTCTCGTGAAAGGGAGCTAGAGAGGACTCACATCTGCGTCAGGCTGCAGTGAGGATGGAGAGAAGTCGTTCCCACGTCACACCTGGAACACAGGGGATGCTCAGTAGATGTTAGTTCTTGTCCCCTCTGACCCCACAGGGCCATCTGCATTCCAAGTTTGTCCGTACTTGGATTAGCTCTTCCCATAGAACAGCCACTAGGAGAGGCAAAGGAATGCTTCTGGGGCCAGATTTTCCTCCAGAGCCCATGTGGTCAGCCCCTACCTTCTGTTTTGGAGAAGCACTCATACATTTGGATTAACACAACTAAGAGATACAATGGCTCTTTCCATTTCACAGATTAGCAGATACTGAAAATCAACATGGAAAAGCACCAACCTCTAAGTCAGAAAGACACTTAATGGGATAAGTTCAGACTGAGATCTGTGGTTGTGGATGTGGGTCCAGTCCAGGAAACACCTGAAGACAGAGTGGTGCCCATCATAGCCAGTTGCTGGGGCTTCGAAGGTCTGACCTGAGCACTGGCTTGACTGGCCATTAGAGTCAAGGAAGAAGGAGAATTCTTTTTTTTTTAAAGACTTTATTTTTTTAAGAGCCATTTTAGGTTTATAGCAACATTGAGAGCAAAGTCCAGAGGTGTCTCACATAGCCCCTCCCCAGACACGCATACCCTCTCCCATTACAATATCCCCCAGCAGAGTGTTGCATTTGTTACAACTGCTGAATCTACATTGACATCATTATCACCCCAAGTCCTTAGTTCACATTAGGGTTCACTCTTGGTGGTGTACATTCAATCAGTTTGCACAAATATATAATGGCATGTATTCACCGCTACAGTATCATACAGAGTACTTTCACCATCCTGAAAATCCCCTATGCTCTGATCTTTTTCTTGTCTCCATGGTTTTGCCTTTCCCAGGATGTCATATAGTTGGAAGCATACAGTTTGTAGCCTTTTTGGATTGGCTTCTTTCACTTTTGGATTGGCTTTCTTGCATTTAAGTTTCCTTTTCATGGTTTGATAGCTCGCTTTTTGAGCATTGAATAATATTCCATCATCTGGATGTACCACCATTTATTTATCCATTCACCTCCTGAAGGACATCTTGGTTGCCTCCAAGTTTTGGCAATTATGAATAAAGCTATAGACATCCATGTGCAGGTTTTTATGTGGACATAAGTTTTCAATTCCTTTGGGTAAATACCAAGGGGCAAAATTGCTCGGTCATATGGGTATGTTTAGTTTTATAAGACACCATCAAACTATCTTCCAGCATGGCTGTGTGTACAATTTTGCATTCCCGCCAGCAGTGAATGAGAATTCTTGGTGCACCACATCCTGGGTGGCATTTGGTGTTGCCAGTGTTCTTAATTTTGGTCATTCTAATAGATGTGTAGTAGTATCGTTGTTTGGAAGGAGAATTCTTTGGGAAAAGATTCTCTTTATTTCCCTCCTACAGAGAGGATTTTACTTCAGGCCCAAATTTGTTATCTCTTTGGCTCTGACCATGGTGCTGAATCCTCTGATCTTGAAAAGTCAACTCCTACAATGGCAGTACATTTACATGCTCATGGCTGTGGGATGCATTAAAAGTGTTATGAGGGAAAGTGTGGCCCTCCTACAGCCGTGTATTTAAGCTATACAGTTTATCTGCTCCCTTGAGCTCCTTTTGAGGAATGAGATCTGGGGAGAATTTCTGGCTAAACTCCACAGATTAGGATGCTCCCAGTTCCTGAACTCCATTGGAATATGAGTAGGAGGTTTTTAAATAGTCAGAAAACCAATCGGTGCCAAAGTAAACTGAATGCAGGTCAAGTACGAGACTTTCCCCCTCAATTTCTAATGGAATAGTAATAGTCATGCCATAGTTCCTAAGACAATGACCACAAAGAGGCTTCTGCTTCTCAGAGTGGGGGTTCCCACTCCAGGGTGGGGCTGCTTTGCCGACATGCAACTTTACCGTAAGTTCGTCTTCTAAAGAGAATTTGTGGGAAATAGCACTTTTCAAGCCAGTTCAATTCAACAGAGTGCCTACATTGTGCTAGGCACGTGCTGGGAAATGTGGACCCTGACATTAAGAAATTTATGGTCTATTAGGTGAGGAAAAACGTGAATATGAGTGACTAATGGAAGGCGGGATGTACTGTGTGTTTCAACAGACTTACCAGGTGCTAGAAGAATTATGACAGGACAGTAATCCATCCTGATCTAAAACCTCCAGAGTCCTGAGCTCTGGTCTTGACCTTCCACTCACCTTCCACTTCAGGCCAGATGTATCTGACTTGATGAAGTCTCATCAGCCATAAATTTCTTTGCAGAGATGAATCCCACTTTGCTACGAGGTCCTGGTCATGACTCTGTGGACGCCTGCCTGCTGGGAGCTCAGGTGGATTACATTTGTTCCTCCAAGCACTGCCAACCAGGGCAGGACAGTCACAGGCAGGTCGGGGCACAGAGTGTTTAATCTGTTCCATGGACATCAGCTGCAGCTCCATCTCCACCTGCTCTCTGCAAACAAGCAAGGCGGAGATTAGCGTGCGAGGTGGTGCGAACAAAAGGAGACACAGGAATTTGCTCAGGAAGGACAAACTACATGATCAGACTTTCCTCTCCTGACTTGGGAGGAGGAGTAGAGTATCTTTCACCTAATTAAACATCAGGGTTTCCTCCTGCCCTTCCTGGGATCCCTTTCTCAGAACTTAAAAGTACTTTAAAGAGACACTGTGGCCTGCTGGGCAAACAGCATGGGGTTCTAACAGCATGAAAAGCTGGTACTTACCATCAGTTTACCAGTATCTCGTGGCAGAAATGGCCCAAGAAGCAGAGTTCTGGGCAAGTTAGAGAGGAGCTCACCACTCAGTGTCCAGACATTGTAGGTGCTCAACAAATCTTTATTCAGCCAAATGGTTGCTGAGATACTAAAGGAACAGGGGATGGCTGCTTCCCAGGGCCAGTGTTGTACTCCAGAAGGGGAAGAGGAACCAGTCACGTGTTCTGGACTTCTGGGACACTCCTACAACTCAGCAGACCATAATCTTCACACCCTCCAGCACCAAAGAACTCTTGCTGCTGGGGTGAGAGGCAGGAGCACAGGAAAAGCTCACCCAAGGGGTATCTAGCACATCTCAGCCCCCACATTATCTTCAGCTAACAGAGGCCAATGTGCACGTCCACAACCCCTCCTTTTCTCTTTATGGCTGTTGCCACTTCCATTCAAGACATAAATGTAAAGCACTGTTACTGACCTCATCTTCTAGAGGGAAAATGAGGCTAGTGGCTTCTTTCAGCCCATCAGTGTAGAAACAGGACCTTTTCCAAGGTCATTTCAAAGTCATTCACAGGCAGGGTCTCCCCAAGAATCTCTTATCTGTTCACTGTTTTGTTGTGGAAGCTCTGTTCATTTACATTTCTCCCAGCCTCTTCCCCACCCAACTCTATTTTTTGGTTTGTTTTGCATATGCAGGAAGCCAGTAAATGAGCCAAGAATAGAACACGGCTTTGTACAATCCACACCTTATTCCTTTGTCCTTGTTCTCCTGCCTGCCCTTGACCTTCTCCCCTGGGCTGTTCAGTCACAGGAAGGAAGCCTGCAGGGAGGGGCAGCTGTTTTCACAGAGTGAAAATGCCTCTGACAAAAGTATGCCCAAAGGTTGTGCTTTTTTCCGAGACCAGTTCTGACAGCTAAGAAGGCTGGCGCCCAACTGGCACACTGCAGCACCTCGGTCCTGCCACCTCCTGCCACATCAAGCCTTTGGCACACAGCTGGCTACTCAACCTCTGCCAGGCCTGCACCATCTCTGCCCAACCCCTGGCAGGTGGTGTCCAACATGTTCAAGGTTGGTACTGACTGGGACAGCGCCACCATTTTGTGGATTTTTGTTTTCCTGGAGGCAGGATTTGTCAAAGCCATAGAGGCTCCACCACCTTCCTCCTCCACTCCGACCTCCTCCTATGACTTCTGATGAACCAGCTAAGCTCCCTGTCCACCTACGGACCCCTTCGCCTCCCAGAAGGAAGAATTATGTGCCTATCGCCATTCATCTCTTCTCTGGCTTTAGAAAGTGCTAATCCTGAGATAGCAAGTCTGCACAGTTTGGCCTGAAGCTTCCCAACCGCACCCACATACCAGGGCAGCGCCAGCCAAGCTAGTCATCTATTGTTCCCACACCGTGGGCAGGGCTGGCCACTGGCTACTAAGGCCACCTGGCTGGAACAAGCCTTTTCAAAGCGGGGTGGGTCCAAAGCGGTAGGCTAAAGTTTGCTCCTTGGCCTTGAGAGAGAATAAATGAAGGGTGTGGAGCTCAGAACGTCTCTAGAAGCAAGTCATGGGAATTAAATGCCAAAAAATCCTTCTGTCGACTTGAAACACAACTTCTATAGGGTTCTAAGCTCCAGTCTCAGGAAAATCAAAATTTGCAGCCGTGGGTGGTCAGTGTGCACAGATGGGGCAGAACAGAGAAGACGCCAGTGTCTCCTCCCAGCCTTCACGGACCCACCCCGTGGGGACTCAGACAACAGTTCTCCCTTCTGATACCTCTGTAGAAAGGGGTAAATACTGTTAAAACCCACTTCAAAGTCTTTATTTATAAAAAAGGAATGACTGGCCAGTGGAGCTACCGTGAACTATTTGCTGTATGAAACAATCAGACGTAACTTTTACTCAGAAGACTCAACTCTCTGAAACTTACAGCATGCAAAAGAGGAGGGTGAACAAAATTACTAAGGCAAAGGAAGAAGGCACTGAGGTTCCAGGGGTGTGGCATCCATCCACTCAATGATAATCCTACTGTGGCCATACACCTGGGGTTCCAGGTCGCATCAGCCCAGTATCGAATGAGGATATTAAGCATTACAGGGGTGATCTAAGCTCGCTTCAGGTCCAGAGATAAAAGAACTGTAACCGCCACGTTGCTCCAGTTTTTTGGAAGCTGGTGAATAGAGGCCTTTCCCTTAACAGTTCCTCCTGACCTAGGCAAAAATTATGCCCTCATTCCTCTCATCTTTCTCAGCAATACAGAAAAACAGCTGTCTTGTCAGCCATTTACTTTCAGCTGCCAACAAGTCGTCATCTCCTTATTCACGTGGAGTATTAACATGCACTGACCCTCAGGAGCTACACTGCCCTCCAGGTCCTAAGGAGCTGCAGATAAAGACCAAAACCAACGTGGGGTCATTTAGGTACCAAGTGATGCTATTACCCAGCGTCTGTATTCTACCTGTGGTCTGTAGTCTACAAGTCCGTTCAGCTTGTTTTCCTGACATCATTATTCATATTATTCATGTGCCATAGGAGCGCACCGTCAGGGAGGCCACTGATAGAAACTGGCCTCCACCAGATGCCTGCCGGCCAAGCCTCCCCTTAGATTTCTCCCCATGATTCCATGGCATTTTTCACGATGAACAAATGAGAGAGGGTTTCTTTGTTCTCTGCTCACTCCTTCCACTAGCCAGGCTGATTCACCACTGAGAAGCCCACAAGCCACTTAAGTCTCTAAGCTCCTTGACCTCTCTGAACTGAATTCAGACTAATTCTTGGACTCTGAAGTTTTTGGTTTCCCGATAAATAGTACATTGAAAACTATTTCATTAACTCTTTAAAAGGCTAACTTGAAATGTCATCTTTGAAATACACTACATTTCAATCTTACAGCTTTGAAAATCAGAATGTTGGATCTAAAAGAGACCTCGGAGATGACCCAAGCCAGGGGTTCTGAACTTGGAGGTTAATATCCTCGGAGGGTTCTTGGAAGGCCTTCAGGGGCCTGTGAACCTTCTAAAATATCCTCAGTTTTGTGTGTGTGTACTTTTTTTTTTTTAAGGGAGAGAGGCCACAGCTTTCATTAGTCTTCTAAAAAAAAAAGTGAAGTCTGGATAAGAGCCCAGTTAAACTCTGGTCTCCTCCCCTGTCCTCCCCAACACAAACTCCATTCTCTGAAGAGCTTGCACCAGAGCAGCTCTGGACTCAGGGGTATCAGGCACAGCCGAGGGAGGATCAGCTGCCTCACCACAAAGAGGGTGAGATTTAAGTTCACGCTGCGAACAGGGAGCTTTCCTCACCGCGCCGCTTCCAGCCGCTTTCCGCAGTTCAGCTTCCAGAACCTGGCAGCCAGGATTATAACACACCTCCGTGCTGGACTGTCTGCCGTCAGCCAGCTCACGGCCACCCCCAGGCCCGTCCGTCCAAGGCTGAGAACCATGCTCCCCAGAACCCGTGATTCCAGTCTGGTCCGCCAGTGACAGGGACGGGCGCGAGGTCTGGGTGCCTAAGAGACGTGAACGCCGTCATTCCGACAGTCAGATGCAGCGGGTTCATGGATCTCTCCCCACAAGCTCCCACTTGGAAGTCACCTTTTGGTGGACAGATGCTGTGGCTTCTTGGATTCTCCTGGGACCTCCAGCTTCTCTGGCTCCCATGCTGCAGGCTCAAGTCTTTAGTGATAATTTCACCAAGTCTCTGGCTGTAACTTTCAAGACCTTCACTTCCCCAGCAACCTCCCCCTACACGTGTGAAGGCCCCAATGCCTACACTTCCCTTATTCCAGTGATACCTGCACTGATTCTGCTTGCATGAGCCTGAAATGACCCCTAGCAGGAGATTGAAGGACTTAACTCTGAGAAAACTGACCAGACCATGAGAGAAAATGAAAAACAAAACTTGACAAATAATGACACCAGGAGTCCTCAATGAAGCAGCTGAATCTCCTTCAAATCACCCTGTTCGTTTTCTATTGCTGCTGGGTACAAATTATTACAAACGTAGTGGCTTAAAACAACACAAATGCATTATTTTACCATTCTGGAGGCCAGAAGTCGGATACAGTTATTGCTGGGGTAAAATCAGTGTCAGCAGGGCTGCGTTCCCTTCTGGAAGCTCCAGGGGAGATTCTGTTTCCTTGCCTCTTCCAGCTTCTAGAGGCCGACTGCATTCCTTGGCTCAGGGCCCTCTTCCTCCATCATGAAAGCCGGCAACGCTGCCCCTCTCTGACCTCTCCTCCATAGTCACGTAACCCTCTGACCACACCTGGGGAACATTCTCTGCTTTTAAAGACTTACGTGATGAGATTGCTCCCACCTGGGTAATGCAGGCTACTCTCTCTATCCCAACAGCCTTAACCTGTATCTCATCTGCAGAGTCCCTTTTGCATTCCCACCGAGTCTGGCGATTAGGATGTGGACATTTTTGAAGGTTATTACTCTGCTATCACATACCCTAAGATGAGCCCACCAACTGCTGAGTCCTGACAATGCAGAGAGAGCTTCCGACAGTTTTAAGGCCCCCCCAGCCCTCAATATGAATGGATAGCCAAGGATCACAAGACACCCGAACAAACCTCTACCATGAAAGATAAAACCAAAAACTAAAACACAAAGACCCTGGAATAAACGGCATCAACGCAAGGCGTGGGAAACTTTTAAAAGAGGGAGAAACCTATTTAACATCTTCAGAAACATTGGTGAATCCTCAAAACAGGAACAAAGGCAGAAAAAATAAAGACAAAACCCCTCAGATATTAAACACATTATTAGCAGAAATAAGAATTCAGTGTTAAGTTTTGAAAACACAGGTGGGAATTTTCCCAGAAAGTAGAACAAGATCAAAAAACCAGAAAACTGAAAAGGAAAAAAATAAGAAAAATACAGGGTTGGTCCAGGAGATCCAATATGGGAAAAATAACAATTGCAGAAAGACAGAATAGTGCAAATAAAGAAATAAAGAGCTGTGTTGAGATTTGAAAGAATAAACCTCCAGAATGAAAGGGACATTAGATGCCTGGCCAAATAAATGTACAAAACCTCTGTCACACACATAATTATGGAATTTAAACAACACAAGGGATAAACAGAATCTCCTAAAAACTTCCAAAGAAAAGGGGCCAGAAATCCACATTTTATCAGACAACTCAGCAACACTGGGAGCTAGAAAATAAATGTCTGAGGGGAATTTTTTTTCCAATCAGGAATTCCAGTCAAATTAATAAAATATAAGAGTAAAATGAAAAGCCTCAAAAAACTACCTCTTGGTCATCCTTTCTTAGGAAACCACTGAAGAATGTGCACCAAAAAAAAAAAAAAAAGAAAGAAAGAAAAAAGAGGGGAGAGGATGAGAGTTAAAAGTAAAGCAAGAAACATGCCGGGATCCAGGGTGGGGACTCCAACCCAGGAGAGAGGCAAGGGAATTTCCAGGACGATAATGCCGTGAAGTCCTGGGATGACGGCTGGGAACCACGCCCAGAGGGCAGCCAGCCCGGATCACCACAGGAGGACACACAGCTCCAAGAAAGAATGCAACTGAGCAATTCTGTGCTGGCTCTGAAAATGCTGAGATGGTCTTACGGTTCTACAGTAAAGACTGGGAAATAACTAAAGATACAGAGAATTAAGCCAATTAAAATCATGGAATTATTAATTTCAGAATTAAATTTTGAAAGGACACGTAAAACTATGTGGCTATGCTGTCAACAGGATATAATTATCAACAGTAATTCTTGATTTAACCAAAAATCTTGCTCAAACTAAACTGTAAAGGTAAATGGAGGAGAATGTACCTACTTGGAGGTATTAGGCCTAAATCCTCAACTCCCACAACAGAAAAAGTTAAAAAAAAAAAAAAAGCCAAATGAAGAGAGAGCAATCTGAGCATTTGAAATGGAGGGGAAAAAATCAGAAGAAACAGGCTGGGCTGTTTAAATGGAGGAAAATGATCAGAAGAAACAAATGGGCTGAAAGAGGCTGCTTGTGGGGAGGCGGAGGAGGCCCTTTGTTATTGCAGGACCGGCACCGCCTGACGCGACAGTCTGTGGACACGTGGCGTGCCAGTGACAGAAATAAAAATGCACATGTGAAGGACGGCGAGCCAAATGCCCATCAAACTGAGGGCAAATAAACAAAACGTGGTCCCCCCATACAGTGGAGTATGATTCAGCCAGAAAAGGAGTGAAGTGCGACAGGAATGCACCTTGACAACGTTACTCCAAGTGAATGGAGCCGGCACGCACTGTGCAAATCCATCTGAATCAATGTCCAGAACAGGCAAGTCCACAGAAGGCGGCTCAGTGGCTGCCAGGTGTGAGGTGGAGGTGGGACTGAGCAGCATCCACTTAATGGCTATGGACTGTCTTTTGGGGCTGATGGAGATGTTCTGGAATTAGTGGTGATGGTTGCACAACATCATGAATGTACCAAAACCCACTGAATCGTACACTGTATAGTGGTTAAAATGGTGAATTTTATGTTATGTGACTTTTCCCTCAATAATGAAATTTAAAGAATACTAGATTCTATAGGGTATAGAGATTTTATTCTATTTTGGCTAAATTGGAGTTGTTTACAAAGCCCGCACAGCATATTTACACATTCTTCTGGCTTCAGTAAGCACAGGATGATGATAAAATGGAAGCCGTCGATGGTTTACGTTTTCCACAGTTTCTGAGGATCAGTCATCATTCTGAATAGCCAAGATTATATTTTAGGCACAACAGACAGGAATGAATTATGTACTAACCTCAAAATATAGTATTAGAAATGTTTATGCATGCACTTCTGCAGTAAACTTAACAGCTTGCTTTCCTGTCATTTGACACTTTCATTTCAAAGCAAAGAGGTGCAGAAAACTTAATGAATTCAGAGTTCTGGGAAGTGACGGCTTGTAAATGAGGTGACACTGTGTTTTGCTCCTTTCTCCCCAATCATATTTCATTTCTCTCTTTTTGGCACCCCCTCCTTCTGCAGCATCTCCTATTGTCTGTTTTTTTTTCTTTTTCAGGAGTCAATTACTGAAAATCAGGTAAGTCCTTCTGGCCACAAAGAAGAACTTGACCCCCCGGAGTCAAGCTAAGAAGCAAACCTCAGCCACTGAGACTTGGGGTCTCACGTGTGCCTTATTTTCAGAGTTCAAATTTCTTTGTTATTTTTTTAATGGTTTGTTTATTTGGGCTTTTTGGTAGGTTAACCAAGAAAATTTAAAAAACCCTATCTCACTTAATGGCTTTTTAGGATCTAGCTAAAGCTTCTTTTCTCGCAAGCCACCTGGTTTCCTCATTTATACACCCTAGTTAAAAACATCCAAGTGGGAGAGTGTTTGTAGAAATGGGACATCTTTTCTTAATTAAGCAACATCACTCATTCTTCCCTTAAAGTTTTACTTTTATATGGAGTGTTCTTTAAGGATCACTTGGAACTATGCTGCAAAATAATGCAGCTAAATGTTTAAACCATTAGAGAATAGTTAGTTTTGTTAAACTTTTACACGAAGTTTTGTTTGCAAAATGTTTACAACTGTTAAGTGGTTGTAGTACATGATTACTTTGTTGTAAAATTCTAGTTAATATAAATTGATTCAAAAGAAAAACCCAGAAAGATCAAACGACTTGCCAGGATCACACTGTGTAGGCATTAGGAAAAATGCACATTAGTACTCTTAGTTGAATAGTTTCCATTTAAATAGTTAGAAGGAAATTAAGTATTTGCATATTATACTAATTAAAATTAATTTATATCAACTTCATAATGCAAAGTAACCATCTGTGAATCTCCTAATATTCAATACTCTTATTAATAAATGAAAATTTTAAAGGTTTTAGCTTATTAAAACACGGTTGCTTTTTAGAGGTATATTTGACTTCTCAAAAGTATTTGTGACTTGTTAGGGTCTTATCCTTTTTTATTTGGACCCAGTCCCACCTGCCCCTCAGTAACCTCACATAGTAGAAAGTTTCAGTTAAGTTAATGTAATGGTTATTTTTCCAAATACTTATAAACAAGACCCCTAATTAAAGACTTTGCCAGTATTCCTTTATTACCAATGGGTAGATCTCCCAAATTTTACCAAACATATATGTATTTTATCTCTCTTTCTCTGCACACAAACCCACATACACAAACACAAAAACACAAGAGTTATGGAGTGTGGTATCTACTAGGCTATTAAAAATCTGACAACCATCCTGGAATAGAAAAAGGACATTAGTGTAGTGGGAAAACGAGGGGTGTGTGAAGCAAGCCTGAAATTTAGCTAACAGTAAGACACCGATGTTGGTTTCTTCGTACTGACGTTGTACCGTGGTTATATACAATGCAACAGCGGAAACTGGATGAAGCTTTTTTGTCCTCTTTGTACCTTTTCTTCAAATCTAAAATTCTTGCAACAAAAAGTTTATCTAAAAAGTTAGGTCCTGTAAACAGAAAGTTTGAGTCTTGGTATGTGTACTATGAGCTGTACAGCTATCCACTGCTGTGTAAGAAACAACCCCACGACGCAGTGGCCTAAAGCCACGGACTTATGTCGTGTCATGATTTCTGGGTCAGAAGAACGGGGTCCTCTGGCTCAGGGTCCCTCACAGGCTGCAGCCAAGGTTTTCGGCTGGAGTGGCTGGAGCTCCTGCACCTGCAGTCATGCGGGAGGATTCATCTCCAAGTTCACTCACGTGGCTCTTGGCAGGGTCCTCACGGGCTGCTGTCTGAAGACATCAGTTTCTTGCCATGTGGGCCTCTCCACTGGGCAGACACTTCGTACGGAAAACATCCAGAAATTTGGAAACAAGGAATTCTGAAAAATTTCGGTGGCAAGAGCTCTGGTTCAGGGGAAATGATCACGTGGCTGGTGTATCTGGAACCAGAGGAGTAAGTAAGATCATTCAGGGAAAGCAGAGCAGGTAAGAAAGCAAAAGACAGAGTTCTGGGGAAAAAATAACCACAGGACGGAAAAAGACGACATGAAATGGTCTCACCTGATTTGAGTGGCAAACAAAGTTTTGGCTACAAATTCCAAGTCTTAGCCCTGAGGTGCGAGGACTTTCCTGGACAAACGGGCAGCGGGAGGGCGGAAAGGCACAGTGGGTGGGGAAGGGAAGGAGGTGGCGGCCTGACCTTTGTGAAGCAGGTGAGGTGTCACCTGATGGTCAGGCCATGCAGTGTCTCTGGGCCAGAGAGAAAACGGAAGGTTAAGGCATGGAGTTCCAGCAGGGGCCCGTCCATCTCCAGAACGGCAAATGGGGACAGCAGGCGGGGCGGCAGGCTGCCCCCTGGCTAAACCAGCTGCAGGGGCAGGAGCAGCAGGGAACCCCCAGAGCAGGAGTGGCTGAGACAGCTCACCCTTGAGCCTCTTCGCCCCCCTGCTTGGACCTGGGAAGCCCAGTCTTGCTCTCAGTCTCACAACTTCCCTTCCATAGCAAGGAGGTAAAATTTAGGAAACTTAGTTCAAGTGCAACCTGGAGCTTTCTTCACCTTGCTTTCTAAATTGACTGTAAGTATTAACTTGGTCTTGTCCTAGACACAGAAACCTAGTTATCTGTGCCATTTTCCCTCATGTGTCTGGTTGGATTAAACTTCTAGCCCACTTGAGCCTTTAAGAAAGTGACCTGGTTGAACACGGAATCAGCTCCACTCCTCCGAGGCAGAAGCGTGTTGGAAGGTGAGGTCACACCAGCCTCGAGCGGCCAGCAGAACTTACCCCCTTGCGGCGGCCCCCAAATGACCGAGGTGTTGACTTTACCCACTTTGCCTAGGTATCCAGCATCAAAACAATTATCCCCACCGGTTCTGTGGAATTCCTCTAAAATACAACTGTTAGCAATATGCTAATAGTTAACCACTCATTAACATTAAAACACACGTAATTCAGGGCAAGGAAACTCCAAAACTGAAAGAAGAAAAACCACCTGGGTGTTTCTGTTCTCTTGTTTCTCATTCATGGTCTCAGAGGTCACCAGTATATTTCCTCTCGTTACTCGGCTGCACGGTGCTCTTCCCCCATCATTATAACCGATTTCAGATGGTGCTAGAAATTTATATTGACTCTGAACACCAAAAGAAATCAGTCATCCTCTAAGGGGTCACAGGAGGATGTGAGGGTTGGGAAGGGCCCAAAGATGAATAAATCCGCAGTACGCTGGGCCCTTTAACCCACGCACGATGGAGCTGATATTACAGGAAAAGTGCCGTAGAAGGTAGGAGTGTGAAGTTGTAGTCATGAGACACCCCCATCGTTACCCTGCTGCGGCGACACCAGCGCTCACTGCTGGCAGGGCAGGGAGCAGACCAGCTGCAGGCCTTCCTCACCGTCTGGTCTCTGCTTTCAGGTTCTTCAGGGCTTGACCCATTCGTTCCTTTTGCCGCTGGCAGCGCAGCTGGGCTCCCCCAAGAACACTGATTTCAAATGGTGCTAGACAATCACTATTTAAATCTAAACCACCATATGAAACCAGCTTCCTGAAGAAGCTTCATGATCGGTATTTTCTTCAGAACTGTTTTCTTAAAACAAACTCCAGAAAACCTAGAAAGGAGAAAGTTGGAACCCTGTTTGGGAGATATTCACTTTGTGGTTGAAACAGAGCTTTAGCAAATCTCATACATGCACACACTGCTATCGCCGAATCTGGTGTTCGGGGCGGGGGGTGCCTGTGACTCCGTCCTTGAGCTGCCCAGATAAAGGTCCAGGTTCATCACTTAGAGGCAACCAGCACACGTCGACCCCCTCCCTCCTGGTGGGAGGTCAAGGGATGTCCTGTACTTGGGTAAATACGAGGCCAGAGCTGATCCAGGGGTCAGTGCCCAGGAGCAGGGCAGCTCAAAGTGGTGCCAAAGAACCTTCCCACACACGTGCAGGCAGCACAGCCTCAGCAGGCGCCCTGGGGGCAGCTCAGGAAGGCACTTCCCTAAACCCAGTGCTTTCATTTGAAAATAATTCTGTTTGATTCAAAGGATGACTATGATCCGGGGGTCTAAGGAGGACAGTGGAATCGCTCAGAAGCAGGGTAATATATTGGTGCTAATGAGACCCTAATGTTTTTTCCAGAGTGGAATTCCTCAGACTGCACCTGTGACTTGAGGGGTTCTGTTGGCTTCACCTAAGACTCTCCTCCTTCCACTGCACAGGTGAGGCTCTGTACTCCCAGGTCTCCGTGGATTATTTTTGTAGTTCTTTTCTCCTTCCCATTATGGTTCTTGGTGTCATTTTATTAGGAAGCCTGCTGCCAGTCCCTTTAGGGCTCCGGGGATCCAGGAGGACACTTACTGTATCCAGGACACCTAACTAAAGAGATGTGCATCCTGTTTTGTAAACTGTTACGAAAGATTTCAGACACACATTAAGTCTGAGTGACTTATGAATTCCTAAATTTATCCCACCTGAATTCAACAGCTGTTCATTTTTGCCACTTTCACTTCAGTGATGTTATCTCCATGTCAGGTACGTCTATTTTTTGCTCAACTGTCTGAAAGTAAATCCACAGCCATCCTGACACTGTGCTCCTAACTTCTTGAGCAGGTCTTAAAAAATGAGGCCATTCTTCTATATAATCACAGTATCTCACTCATACCTAAGACAACGAACAATTCCTTAGTATCATCTAACATCTACCCTATATCCAACTTTTCCCACCCTCTCCAAAAAAAAAAAAATGTCCTTGTAGTTTGGAAATTGTTTTCGAACCCAGATCCCATCAACGTTCACTCACTAAGTCTCTTTGGTTTCTTTTAACCTAAAATATCCCCTCACCTTCTTTTGGTTTTATCATGACAGCATCACCTTTTGAGAAGGGACTCTAATCCTGGCTGTGCCATTAACTCAGTCTGTTCTCTTTGCTTACATAAATTAAGAGACTTCACGCCTCCTTTTGACTTCCCTCCGATGTCGCTCTCGTTTACAATCTCGAAATGAGTGTGGGAAGAACATCCAATTACAACGGGCCTGTGGTTGACGACTTCCAGTGGGCTCACAGGACGCTCATAAGCCGGGAGGGGCGGGGTGCTCAGCTCAGGTCTAATTCACGTTCTTACACCTGATGGGCTCGGCCACTTCTCCCTTCATCAGGAGATCCCCACACAGATGCATCCTTCACAGTGGAAAAGCACCGCTGCGCGTGCCTACCACACTAGGCTAGCTTTGTGAACAAAGGACTAGAACGCTATGGGATTCCGAGATGCGTGGCAATCGATTCCTCGAAGATGCAGCAGTTCACTAACTGCAGAGAAATACACACACTTTGTCAAGCGACAGGCAGTAAAATATCTCCACTGGGTAGTAAATTCAAGCATTTAAACCTGAAAAAGTGCGGAGACACAAGAAATCACTGGCACTCTCGAATAACTCTTTCACTAATTTTGTGATTAATTCAGGGGCCCACTGCATCCTTCTGGATATGCTGCTGTAACTGACAACATCAGTCTCTGAAGTTTGCAAGATGCAGCCAGATTATTCCCATCAGTTACAAAGTCTAAAATCCAGAACAAAAAGGTCTGCTTGTTTCTTTTACAAATGACTAGTCACAGCTTTTGCCTGCTGCCACTGAGAAGTTTTATTTTCAAATGATTGACACTTCAGTTATGGGGAAAATTTTTTCCTGAAGAATGAATTTCTTCCTTTTACTTATGTCTGATAAGATACATGTACCTCATACATGAAGTATATGTCACACGCACATACACGAACTATGTACACAACCACACTGTTGTGTTCCCCTCTAGCAGAAATGAATAGGTACGGTAAGTTTTGCGCATCATCCTTTAAGGATGCTTTTCAAAAACTTCAGCAGAAGAACGAAGGTAGGTATTTTCTTTCCCATCTATGTCTCTTCACGTGAGGAGGCATTTTCAGCAGACAAAGAGTATCAAGCAAAATACTCGGTATTAGGGCTCGGTCACTAATATACTTCCCCGAAGTTTGTACGCCCTTGAGGTTGTAAACTGAGGTCCATAGTTGGTGACTGTTAAATGACTTAAACAAAACACAGAGATACAGATCTTGAGTCTGGGCCTCTGTTTGTTTACAGTCTTCTAAAGCAAGAGGCCAGTTTCCTGAAAAGAGGTCTGCATGGGGAGACTGGCTATCAAATTAACGTGGGGAAAAACTGCACTGTTGCCGAGTAGGGAGGTGGGAAAAAGCAGCTGATTAGTTAACAGGGGCGTGTTCGTTCTCCTTCCAGGACGGACGACAGCAGATGGTATCTGCTGACTTTGTTGAGTCTCTCAGCGACATTCAACCACAAGCAAAGAGTTTACTCAGTGTACATGAGCATGTTTCTACTCCTCCATATCCTCCAGTCTCCAACAATCGACTTGATTGTTCTGTCTTTCCAGGCCACGATACGGCAGGGCTCCATTTCTGTAAGTCAGGGCGTTTCTATTTTTAACTATCAATAATTTTAAGGTATTGTGTCATTTGAAAGGAATGCTATTTTTTAACAACTCTTCCTTACACACAGAACACACACTTAAAACTGTTAAACTCTCCATCTCCAGCATTGAAACAATCACCTTTGAGAACAAAATCCTTCCTTAGTGTCTCTCAGCCCGCAAGCCACAAGAATGTGTTTCCATTTCAAAATCCAACCTGCGCTGCCATGCTTTCTGCTGTTTCTGAGCAAGTTGCCCGTCTTTGTATTTTTTTTTTCCTTCCAAATCTGATAGGAAAGGTAGAGCCTGAGATGGGGATCAATACAAACCACACCTGTAACTCCTGTGTGGCAAAAGTGGAACGGTGGAAACATACTGTTCTCCTCGAAGTGAAATGCCAGTCTGTTCCTGCAGGAGAAAACTGGATTACGATTAACGTCCCTTGGGGCTTGAGGATTTCACAAGGAAACTGCATGTGACTGTGACACTTCTTTAAGAAGGCAGCTTCAAAATGTTACAGGCATCAGGAGACGGAGTCCTCCCCTGATTATTTCCACCGGACTGAAGATGCAACTGTTACTGGTTGGACGGTGCTGCATACTACCAGTTGGAAGCCATTCTGTTAACGTACATGCCTTTAATGAATACTTTCTTACAGGAGGCAGGTGAGTAAGTAGAGCAGGTTTTGCAGCTGTGGCTCTAAGTTGACGCCCTGGCTGTGCTATTCGCTAGTTATGGGATTAAATGATTTGGTCAATCATTTAATTTTGCTGAGCCTTAGCATGCCGATATACAGAGAATGAAGATACAAACTTGTATACCGCAGTGGTTTTTAGGGGCATGTGGGATTCAGTAAAACAGAACACCTGTAATTTTTAAAGCACTCCACAAATGTCCTTTGTTTTATTAGACGGAGCAGGACTTCGAAGTGCCTTTTCAGGGTGAAGGCCAGAATGAACTGAGAAGTGGATGGAAGGGTACTCTGAAAACTAATGATTGCTTCTGTTTTTGGAAGACTTAGTGCCAGACACTGTGCTACATGCTCTGTGTGCGTTTTCTTTTCGTTCACAACCACCTAACAAGGCTGGTGGCGTTGTCTCTGTTTTTCAGATGAAGGAGCAGAGACTGAGAGAGGGTATGGGAACTTGCTCTTGGTCATAAAGCTTATGAATGGCAAGAGCAGGATCAAACCCTGCTTTGCTCAATTCCACATCCAGGCTCTCAGTCATCATTCTTTGCTGCTTGGTGCTTTATAGAAACTGGAAGGGCTAATCTTCACATAGAACTCCAAACACAAAAACTAGCTCTGAGCTGCAGGGTTTCATCAAGAAGCATGTTGAGCAAACCCTTAAAACCAGCTCTGGTCCTGATCAGCAGCAGGAGTCCCTAACAACCCCCCAGGAGGAGGAGGGAGGCAACTTGGACCTTCAGCCACACTCTGACTTGCGCTGTGACTGTAAGCAGGTCACATGTTCTCTCAAGCCTGGTTTCCCCACTAATCTTATAGAAGCTCAAAAAAGCGTAGTGACCCGTGCAACAGCCCCTGCAGGTGATCATGACAGTGCTAAAAATACCGCCTCCAAATAGAGCCTGGCAGCTCATCCTCCGGAGCTTCCTGTTTCTAAGAGGCAGTTCAGTGAGACTGTCCACTGCAGACTTCTGGAGCCAGAAGGTCAAGTTCTGGAACTTGCTCCCCGCACCGCCTGAGGGAAGTTATTTGACTCTGTGCCTCGGGCTCCTCATCTGGGAAACCAGGGTAATGACAGGACCTACTGCAGAAGGTCACTGGGAGAATTAAATAAGACACGTAAGAAAAAGCAAGTAGAACTAGACATAGCACGTGCACGCATTCAGTAAACGATGGTTACGATGACAGAAATAATAGATGCGCTTTCCTTCAGCACGTTGCAACAGAGACGTGGCTGAGAGATCTGCCACGGCTCCTACCCCGCGTTCACACCTTGCACTGGACGTGGTACCCTAACCCTCCACTGCCGCCAACCCCAGGGGAGCCCGACGGCTACTAAACCCTGAAAAGATGCCCTTGGATCGACAAACGGCGTCTCCAACTGAATTAACTGCATGAGGAGCTTTACTGTTTCCTGCCTCCCTCTCCTCTTCCCAGTCTGAGACCCCAGTATGGGATCCACACACCCTTGCTTTTCAGCAGGAGCTCATGGTACAGAGACCTTTTCTGATTGTTAATCGGAAGGTGAGCGTTTAAGAGGAAAGGAATAGAGATCAGACACCGATGACCGTTCTTACAAAGTTTACTGAGGAATCATCCAGGAACAAAAAAATAAAACGAAGCTCCCTTGAGACTGATTTCCGAGCACAAGCCTCTACTTACATAGGGTGTCAAAGCAACCTGCTGACAGGTATTCTCCAGGCCCAGACAGTCCTTGGGGGGCATCTGTGCAGAAGAGCAGCACCTGGAATTTAAACGACAAGGTGAGTAAACCCTTAAGAAATATCCCAGAGCAACAGAGGAAGCCAAGTCAGTTGTTTTCTCCTGTTACCCCACCCAGTGTGAGAGAGATGAATTTTTTAAAAGGAGAAATAAAGAGCATTTTCTCTTTCCTGCTTAAGACCTGCAGGTTGGGAAAGTTCTCTCTGTCACTGGTGTGACTGCTGCTAAGGAAACTGTCCACCGACACCAGGCCGTGCATTTGGCAGCTCATCAAGGCTTGCCCAGCAAGGTGTCTTACGAAATAAAACATGGTCTTGACCTTATAGCTCCAATCACGGAAGACAGGCATGAAAGCAGCCTGCACGTAAGATGTGAGGAGGTTTCTCTTTTCAAAGTTGGTTCTGGAGCCTCCCGCTGTGGCAGCGGGCCAGCAGAGGGCAGCACTGGTCTGCAAGTGCAACCTTCCCTTGCTGCTTCTGAATCAGACCCAGGGCTACCTGGAACCGGAGCCCGTGACACTCTCCCCTATGTGGTCTAACTTTACAGCCGGAATGCACCTTCCACCACATCATGGGAGCGGAAGCCCAGGTCGTAGAGGTCTTTGTTCCTGAAAACTGGCCGTTCAAGGGAAATGACGCTGGAGCCATCCACACACGGCACCTGCTCGGCTCCTGGGAGGCCTGACCCTCGAACACGCACAGTTCACCCAGCGAGAGACAGAGCGACTGAGGAGTGTAACGCGGGGAAGGCTGTCCTGTCAAGTGACCGCTTACTGAAACCTTTAAGCTAACGATCACACCCCCTTGGAAAAGGAACTTAAACACAGCCCAGGCCAGAGTGGGCCGTGCTCATGAACAGCTGCATCAGAACCCACCGGGAAGAAAACCAAGTGTAGTTCACGGTGTGACCTCTAAGCCCACGTGCGACCGAACACGTGCAGTGACTCTGCTCAGGTCCTTCAAGACGCTGTCAAACAGGGACATAACATGTTACAAAGGCTCTTAAGCGTTGGTGCTGGAATTCAAGAGGATCTTAGCCAGCAAGAGAACCGGTTGAGAAAAGCAGTAGGTGTATCCAATACTGTCTTAACAACAGGAAAACAAATCTAAACAATTCAAGCAGAGAAGTGTAAATGGGAAGGAAGGTCTATCAAGGTAAACACAAAATTCAAGCCTATGTGCAGCCACTAAGTCACACACGACTATGGGCTATTTAAACACTGTTATGAAATGACAGCATGTTTCCAAAACTGTCTGATCATAAAAGTGAAGGTCAGAGAGGAGCCCTTTCCCCTTCTAACAGTAACTGAGACCTGCATCAGGCTGTGGGGAATGCCAGTCTGCTGTTTTCTGGGAGCTTTTCAGTATTTGGAAAAAGTATTTGGAATAGTTTGTTAAAGCTGCTAGAAGTCCTCCTTCAGTGAACCGTTTCCTGTGAAAGCACGCGACAAAATCTAATCCTGTGGCATGCTTCCTCCATCCGTGCTGTCACTTATCCAAGGACCTCGGAAGTGCTCCGTGACCCGTGCCCACAGCCTCCTAAGACTTAGCTGTGCGGGCATACTCAATGGGTGGGAAGACCAGGGCACAAGAAGGTTGGGTCACGAAAACTGTGAGTTGGTGACAGGGTTTCTCAACCATGACGATGTAGGTTTGACAGATGCATTTTCAGCTTCCTCCTAACATCCCTGCCCTCCCTCTCCCTTCCACAAGCACTGGAAATCTGTGCCTTCTGCAGTGGTTCTAACCAAAGTACAGGCTGAGGCTGGCACCCAGCCCATCACCAAAGGGGAGAGTGACAGCCAGCGAGCAGGGTTCACTAATGGGCTTCTGGCCGCTTTCTCAGGAAGGGGTCGGGGTCCACTTCTGCTCTCCACTGGCAGCCCTCCGCCACAGGGGCCCCCAAAGGCGGTCTTCTTAGGTGCTCAGAGGTCATCCTCTTAAAGGTCTCAGAAGCTGACCTCTGTCAATCTCTGCTCAGAATCAATCTACAAAAAGATCTCTTTTCTTTATCTCTGCCTTTCCTCATGAGCATTAGCTTATCTGAGTTAAGTACTCTGTGCCGCCTTTTAAACGTCAGGTGCTTTCAGGCACCCTCCCGTTAATGGCCCATTTAGACTGGGAACAGACAGACAGGCAGTAGAAGCTCTGCGATCAGAAAGACCAGGATTCAGGTTTTCCCTCTTGTCCCTTGTTGCACAGCTTGGACGAGCCACTTAACCCTTTTGAGCTTTAGTTTCTTCCTTTATAAAGTGGAAGTAGAAATGTTAACTCTCAGAGCTGAGAACACATAACTAATTCCAGTAAGACACATGGCACATAGCTCTTCAGTGCATGTCAACCACTTCCACATTCCCGTGAGGGGGTGGCTCACCGAACATTCTAGATAACAAAATTTCTGAAGGCATCGCAATCAACGTGCTAAAACTAGTGTGAAAGACTGAAGTAATACTGGGCACCAGCACATGGCAGCTGTGGGTCAGGGGGCTTCTCTGGAGGGAAAGCCTATGAGCCAAGGGACATCACCACCAGGAGTCCAGAGTCCAGGGAAAGAGATACAATTTGAAACTGGGTTGAGAACATTTCAACCACGTCCAATCATCTGTTCACGCACCACGAATTCACCACATTTACGACGTACCAGGAGCGGAATGCGGCTCAGAGGACACGAGACTGAACAAGGCAGATTAAGTCCAGTGTCAGTGAACAAACAGATAATGACGGCCCGTAACAAGGGCTCCTCAGGAAAACAGCAGGTGTCGGGGCTGGGGTGCGGCGGGGGCTGCACGCTGGGACAGGCACACCTCCCGTGGAGGGGATGACCAACAGCACTGCGGCAGGGCCGCGCGTCATTCCTCAGCACCACTGATAAAGACAGAGCTGTTAAAAATCAGTCAGCAGGGGTTCACTGATTGCCTCCTAAGAGCCTGGTCCTGGGCCAGACACGACTAGAAAAACACGTAAGTAGGTGACATGGACGCCCTGGCACGTGACCTTACGATCTAACTGTGGAACGGAGAGGAAGGGGACCTGGGCTGGGCTCCACAGGGGTGGCCTGGGCAGGAGGCAAAACGGGAGGGCTTCAGGGAGGGGATGCCAGCATCATGTTAAAAGCAGCAGGGAGATAAAATCAGTGAGAACAGGGGAAGGCCTGCATCTGGAGACTTTGGAAAATTAGACTGCAAGGGATGTGAGACAACACAGCGGGTGTGTGTGAGAGCAAGTGAGCTCATGTCTGTCTCCCTCTACTCCACGCACACATGTGCTCACACACACACACACACTGAAAGGTAACTGAGATCCAGGATGGCAGAAGATGAGAAAACACACGAAATTTGTGAAGAGCAGAAGAAACTGATGTTTGCTAAGACTTACTATGCGGGAAGCACTATGCTGGAGACACCAAGTGAACTAGACAGGGCACCGGTCCTCACGGGCTGGGCAGGCCAGCAGCGGGTACAGACGAGTGGACAGTTATTTTGACGATGGGATGGGTACCAGGACGGGGGAAGCTCTAGGCGCTGTAAGGCCCGCAGCTGAGGGAGCAGACTTTGGGGTCAGGATAATGAGCTGTCTCAGGGCCTCCTAGGCTCCACGTCCACAGAGGTGTGAGCAAGAAGAAATGGGGGTGGCGGCCTCCTGCTGGGAGCCCCAGAGAGGCTGAGAGCCCCTTTCTCAGGATGCCTTGATGAGCAGGGGCTACAGATACCCATTTGTCTGGAATGCGGTTCTGGCTGGAGATACGGAGAACAGATTAACTGACATCCTGTAAAATGCCCTTCTGCTCAACTCGAGCCCAGTTCCCAGACCCCAACTCCTTTAGAAGCCGGGGCACCCGTGTCCCGGGATAAGGTTCCATCAGCTGGGGGAGCACAGGAAGGACCCTCTGACGGCAGGGACCAGGGCAGCTCCACACCCTCCACCCCAGTGCCTTCACCTCACATGGTGGGTGAGGGGCCTTCGAGTCCAACGCAAATATAAAACCTTGAAGAGAACCACCCGTGGATTTCTATTCCATTTCTCCAGCTCACCGTGTAACTTTCTGCTAGGAAAATTTTAACTCATGGCTTAAATTTGTAACATTGGCTGGATTATAATTTTTTAAGTGCATACAACCATGACAAAGTCAGAACTGTAAAAAATCTGAGGTGGACATTAAGTTCTACCACCTCCCTGGCCTCTCCTGGGGGCTCCCTCCTGTGCAGCCCAGAGAGGGCCCAGCCCTGGGGCGCGATGCCCGGGACATGCTTCCCCTTTCTGGTTCTTTTTAAAATAAACTGCCTATCTTAAAAATGAAGACGGCATGGGGGGTGGGGAGGGAAACATTGTTATCTAGCCTTCAAATCATTGCTGGAAGCTAAACACAAGCTGATTCCCCTCCTGAGCTGTCTCCCTGGGCTGGGAGGACTGGGAGAGGCATTCACTGCTGCTGGGACTTGGGGACAGTTCCTCCCGTGAAAAGATGGCGTCAGAGATGCTTACCTTGGCACCTGTGACAGCTTTAGTTACATAAAGATCATGCAAAGCAATACTACAGGGTGCTCTCCAGCCACCCAGAAAGACCCTGTGGCTCCTGCCCACGGGGAGCCCTGTGGACTGGAACCTTCCTCCTCAGGCGAACGACTCCGTCTCTTGGTTCAGGGTGCTGTCCTTATGTAGACACAGGCAGCACGGTCCTCCTGAGGGCTTGGGGAAGCCGCTGGTGGAGAACCAGGAACCTGGCATATCCTCTTCTACTGTTTTCATGAGACGGTGGCGCAGGCATCCAGCAGGGGTCACTGCTTCACGCCGTGGCTCACAGGGAGCAGAGCCCCTTCCCGTGGCTTCTCGTGGCCTGGAATCCTCGGCCAGGCAGGAAGGGGTGAGTCACTGCTCCTCCAGCCGCCAGGCTCCTCTGCCCGTCCCCCGCCCCGCCTTCACTCTAGTCCCAAGAGGCACTCGCAAGCTTCCAGAGCATCTTCTAAACATCGTATTCACTCAGTGCCCCAAGGAGCACAGTGTGTTCTCAGAACATTGCTCAACTCTGTCTCCTGTGGGAAGGAGTCAACGTTTGTTTTATTGAGAACTAGCGTGAAGTAAGCTAATTTTCATCCAAAAAAAGAAAAAGAAGAAGGGAGAGAGCGCAGAGGGTATACCAAGCCTCCCACCTGGCACACAGACAGAAATGTTATTCTTCCTTCTGGAAGCCCAGGAGCTAATAAATTCACCACACTGACAAAGGAGATTTTGGGAAAAGCTGCCTGTGACAAAAAAATAACTGATTCGTTTCATTTTGTAAAAATGAGGTTCTCCTTTCTGACCTAAGTCATCTTCCAAGCATTCCTCTGAGGGCAGCGGGAGCCTCCTCCCAAGGCCTGGACAGGAGCTGTGTGGTCAGAGGAGGGCGGCCGGGCTCCCGCTGGCCTCTCCCTCCGGCTGCCGGGCCTCTGGCCCACCAAGGCCCCCTGTCCAGTCTCTTCACCTCGGACACGAGCACGCTGTGCCACAGCCTCCCTTCTGCTCTAAACTAAGCCAGTTCTGCGACGCGCCACGAAGTGTGAGGCCGGTCTCCGCTCTGCCCGGCCCTGAAGGGGCTTTAGTCGTAAGCCCGTGTGTGGAAAGCGGCCCTGCCAAGAGAGAAACATTCTGAATCATTCAAAACCATGAAGAATGTTGGCTCTGACTTCAGAAGGGCAGGATAAACAAATCCGTGCCCAGGCGGGCACTCGTTGACGGGCTGTCTCTGCCTTTTTAACTCCTCAGGGCCTGAGTGCGTCTCAAGAGCCCCCGGCACTCGGGGCTTCCAGGCCGTCATGCGGGGCCCTACACCAGCTTCCTTACCGCGAGGAGGCTGCATTCGGGGCTGGATGCTCATTCATCTTCATGTATGGTCACTGGGGTGGGTGGTTTGGCAACCTCTTCCCCAAAGCAGGTCAGTTCTCTCTCCCCACGTAGGTCAAAAAATAGACAATAAAGCTACCCTCTTTTTTTAAAATCCTCTTTCCCCAAACCACATGCCTGAAAACAGTGAGTCTAGAGATTCTTTCGACTGGAATGGATTCTAGAATCAACTGACCTCGACCTTCCAAATGCACTTCGATTTGGCCTTTATTGACCTGAAATTATCCAGGCTGTAGGAATCAGGGTGTGGTTCTGGTTTCTAGAAGCAGAATGTGCCTCAGTTCTTCCTGCCTTAGAAAGACTGGGAACACTTTTAACCGTCCATATTTTTTTTGTGTGCCTCAGAGAAGGTAAACAAACAAAGTAACAGAGAAATCCCAACTTCCAAGTCACAGTTCACAGCATCTTTGGCAAGCAAGCGGTGGAAATCCACAGACTCGCTGAAAACTGCCCCATGCGGTCACAGAGCACGCAGGTACAGCCAGTGGCCAGGACAGTTTGCTCAAGAGGATGACTGGGGTTTTGCCTTCAGGGACACTTCAGCTGTAGAGAATAACTGGGCACATCATGTGAAAGTTAAAAAAAAAAAAAAAAAAAATTAAGCTTTTTTTTTTTTTTTTTTGGTCAAAAAATATCCACACCCAAAAAGAAAGAGATGTGATTCTATTTTCTCCAATTCTGAAAGTGGCGTCAACACAGCTCATTGCATGTGGCATCTGTATTCAGGCAACTGTCTGATTAATTGTCACCAGACTTTTTATGGCCTCATAGGAACTGAGTAAGCTGGGAGTATTTCCTAAGAGTTACTGTTCGCTTGTGAAAATGTAGGGAGCTTTCTGTTTTGCCTTTTGGAAAAATCCTAATCCGCTGAAACGACGCCTTGGTGGTCAGACCTGCACTTCTTTTGTTACTTGATAAAGGCTTATTTTGCCAGGCAAGGAGGGAGATCATGGTTAACTTGTTTTTTAGACAGAAGTCATCTCTATTCATTGCTGCAGTAAATAAGCCAGATTAAAAAAAAGAAAAAAAAATACAATCCTCCTTTCAAAAGCAACACTACATTTTTATCTTCTCTGGGATGAAATGCAAGCATGATCATTTAAAAAAAAAAACAACACCCACCAGAATTATCTGCGAATAATTTTAAAAGCTTAAAAAAAAAAAAACCCTAAATCTTGTTTAATCATTTTTGAGAATATTGACAGCTTGGATATCTCTTCACATCATTTTATTCCTTAAACTTTCCTAACTCATGAGGTCAAACAGAATCTTAAAACATCACTTAAAAATCCTCTTGGGGAGGATGTAGCTCAGGGGTAAAAGTGTGTGCTTAGCATGCACGAGGTGGTCCTGGGTTCAATCCCCAGTACCTCCATTAAAAATTAATGAATAAATAAATAAACCTAATTACCTCCCCCAAAACAAAATTTAAAAAAAAAAAACCCACAAAAATAAATGAATAAAATATTTTAAAAAACAGTAAAAAAAAAACAAAATAAAATCCTCTTCATTCCTTTTTTAAAGACATCTGCAAATGTGTAATTTTTTGGTATGTTCAGCTAAAACCACCATGGCCCATAAGTATAATTAAGAAAAACTCTACTACTTTGCTAAAGACACCAGCTGGAAACCAGCATTAGGACAGTCTCCTTTTTGGTCTTCAACTGTCTTTATTTCACTTTCTCATCATCTCGGCAACACTCTGGGTACATGAAGAACCCATTTCTCGTTGGCTCTCGGCGCCCTGGTGGCCCGGCCGAGCCGGACGGCAGAGAGCTCCCGGGTTGCCTGAGCCGGCCTCACAGGGCACCGTTCCCGGGGCGGTGACTCAGCTCTGCAGGCCACCTGCTGCGGGGGTGCTGCCACCTTCCGGGTCACTGCCAGTCACGAGGATAGAGGGACAGGACAGAGCTGAATGGACCCAAAGAATCAACAGCCCAGAGCCGGGTCAAGGGCACTGCTGGAAGGAAAGCCTTTGTTCACGGAAGGTCTGGCCCTTTGAGGTGAGGCGCGGTGCAGCAGAGGGGGTTCACATCTGGGTCCTTAGCATCTTGGCCATCACCTGGGCTCAGGGCTGTGGTATCAAATGAAGGCAGAGCCACAGGGCAGCTCCCACTTTCCACACCACTCTGATATCAAGTCACCATGGTTTTCAAAAGTAATAAATGGCACCCACAGCCTGCAAGACACCCCGGGCATTTGACGTCTTCCCCCATCCTAAGTCCATCTCACCTCCAGGGCATTCTCTCTCCTTCCTTTAGGTAAACTCACTGCTCTCCCTAAAGTAAGCTGCCCCACTGCCGTGTCCCGCAGGGCTCCATCCCTCTGGTCTGTTTCTGTTTTAAAAGACTGGTTGGGTTGCCGGCAGCTACAGACACTGAGCTACCCCAACTGGGATTCTTCTCATTCTCTGCCCCTTTTAAATGTATAAAACCTTTAAAGTTCCCTTCAATATCCCCTTCTTGCTCTGAGGGGCCTTCCAGGACCACTTGGGCAGGTCACCCTCTGCAGCCCTCACAGCACTTATGTCTTGACCGTGTTAAGTCAACTGATGTTTACTGGCCCCTTTAATGTGGTAAGGCCTTTCCGCCAACTACAAACGCTTAAGGGACATGTGCTCCACATCAGGTGCTCGGAGAGAAGCGCGTGAGCATTGCCCTTCATCGCATGAAAGAGGCTCGGCCTGCAGGCTGAGCAGGCTTTCCTGAGAAACTGGATGGATTTTAAAGGAAGAGGAGAGTTTTAAAGGAGGGACAAGGCTGGACAAGGAAGGGGTGGGCAGGGAGAGCGGTTCAGGGAACGTGTGCTCTACAGAAACCAAACAGCACGTGGCCTTCAGTGTCTCTGCCGCTTTGGGTCCAAGGATGGGGGGCACACAAGGCTGGGAGATGGGCCAGGGCCTCAGTATGAAAAGCTCTGCACCTACGTTGTACAAACAGAGTTATGACCTGCGCGTGAGAGGCCAGCGGGCGGCAGGCTGGCTGGAATCAGCAGTGTTGGGGGGGAAGGCACTTTGACGTACATTATCTTGTCCCATCAACACCACGTTCTTGAGCCATCCGTTTGCCAATTCATCACATGCTGCCTTGTGATGCGTTCACTTCTGCTGTCCCATTCCCTGATGTGGCCCGCGTGCTTCTGTCTTCTCTGCAGGTGGACTGTCACTTCCTTGAGGGCACAGAGCAGTGTCTCCTCTCCACAGGGACTTACGCCCACAGGCAATCAGTAACATGCATCTTTTTTTCTGTTTTTTTTTTTAATTGAAGTATAGTTGATTTAACACGCATCTTAAAGAACATTTTAGGATGTGCTTTTGCCACATAGCATGTTGAATAATTAAGTCCATCAGCAAGTAGTTCTACAGTCCTGGAGCCTGGATGGGGCTTAGGGCACATAACAGAAAAAGTGTGCAGTCTCGGTGGGTGGGTCATGCCGTGGAGTCTGGGGTGCTAGGGTAAAGAATCTGGGACTCTGCCATGGTTGAGGCACACTCAGAGACGACGGACTTGGCAGGAGGGCAGCGAAGGGAGAGGCTGGCCAGCACCGCTCAGCGAGGTGACCAGGCTTCTCTCCATCCGCATGGACAGGTGGCGCCTGCCCTCTTGGGTCCTCCAGCTTACTAGCTCAGTTCTTTCCCAAGCTCCACCGAGCCCAAGCCCAAGAGCGACACCCGGTGATCTGGGACTCCGCATGCCTTTATCCTGCCTCCCTTTAGTCCTTCTATAAGTAGTGAGTGACAGTGATACGCCGGAACTGTGATACAGAGAGAAAAGGCCTTCAAGTAGCTTTGTCTTGTGGGAGAGGAACAAAAGCACCTGGTTATAATGCAGTGTGCTCAGTTCCGTCGCGTCTCCTCCCTCCCTCCCTCCCTCTCTTGTTGTATTACATTACATCACATTACATCAGTACATTACACTATCGAATGGAATGCAGAGGGCTCCCTGGAGGAGGTGATACCTGAGGTGAATCCCAAGAAGGAGCAGGTGTTAGCGGGTGAACAGACAAGGAAGAGAGAGGAACACAGGCAAAGACGCAGTCCCGGGCAGAGGAGCAGGGCTTGGGTATCTTCTGAGAGACACACTGGACCCTGGAAAAAGAGGAGCCATTAAAGGGCTTTGAGTAAGGGAAAGCAATCAGATTTACATTTTTAAAAGATCAGTTGAGAGGCCAGTGGAAGAGCTTATTGGAAAGTAGTGACTCTGGAGTCAAAAGAGGGAAAATTTCTGATTAGACAAATGTAAAAGCAGAATGGTTAAGCCCTGGAGATAAGAGTGACATGTGTAGAGAGAGAGTGACTGAGAAAAGTTCTTCTTAAAAACCTTTAATATATTTCGCAGAGAGGATCCAGCAACAGCTTACACACACACTGCCAGTGATGGCCACAAGGGGGCAGACGCACACAGCCATTCCAGCGTCGGGCCCTCCAGGGTGAACCGAGTTTCCAGGTTTGTTTGCAAAAAATTGGGTGCACTTGGTTTTGACCACCAGAAGTGGCTGGTCTTTTCTAGGTTTTCTGGACTAACAATTTTGAGTGATGAAGAATATTTACTACTCTCGGTTTAGTTTCCTGCCAAGTGCAAAGGCACTTACCCACTCAGAGTGGTTCTCTCTTTATCCAGAGATCTGACAAAACTTCAGGTTTGTGACTTACAAGACGATGAGCACAACTTCATCGGCCCTCATCCTGGCTCTCTCTTCCTGGACTGCTCACCTGCTTAGCTCCCCTCGGATCCACAGATGCCCCATGCCAGCCCCCAATTCTCTAGCAGGGAAACTCCAACCCAGAGTAGCCTTTCAAATGTAATTCCCAGTGGAAATTGGATGGAGACACCCAAACTTAAGAGAATGGGGTTCTCTTCAGTGGCAGGGTTGAGCCACCAAGTGAATTCTGGAAAGGAGGCGCAGGCTCTCTGAACTTGCCCCATGAGCGAAACTTTTCTCCCACTGAGAGCCTCTGCAGAAGCCATGGAGCATCAGTTCTGAGGTTGGGGGGTGGGCAGCACGAAACCAAGTGTTCTTGTCTCTTGCTGGCTATTTTAGGGGTAGCCAGCTGAGCCCTCAGAGAAGTGTGCTGGGAGTGTGCAACAATGCAGATTGAGGACAAAGAAAAGTCCCAGTGAAGGAGCTTTCATCAAGGAGAACCAGCTAGGAAAGAGCTTGGCTCCCATGACCCAGTCAGACAACAACTCTTGAAACTGCAGGACACCGGCACAGGCCGCCAGGACCTCAGCAGGCCCGGGGCTGGGGGTGCGGAGCAGTCTCCAGGTCAGCAACGCTGCCCACCTGAGGCCCCGTGCCCTCCGCGGGAGCTGCTGGGGCCTGTGCTCTGCGTGGGGCTGAGGGAGGGAGGCAGGGGCTGCGCCCGGGAAGGAGGCGGACACAGGGGCAGCGGCCCCATCGTCGGGAGGGCACCGAGACCCTAACCAGCCCCTCTGACTTCCTTGTCCTCACCTGTTCTGACTGGCTCTCATGAGCATGTTTGGCTGTTTCTATCTGCCTGAAGAGGGAGGAGAAAGCAACAGACTCGATCACTGGAACCAGTGTTCGAGATTCATCCCGAAAAAGGCAAACCACCTTGCCAGTACCCCACATTATTTTAACCCATTCAGGCCTCACGGTAGCCTGTGAGGTGGGTACCATTTCCATTTTACAGGTGAGGAAACTGAGGCACCCAGACATTAAGTAACATTAATATGCCCTGAGTCACACAGTGAGCAAGTGGAAGAGCTGGGATGCAGACCCAGGAAGCTGGACTTCAGGGCCTGTGTGCCTCATCTTATCAACGGGGTAGGCGCAGGGGAGAGAGAGACCCAGGGACCTCCCAGGGTCCCTTGTGCTCACGGGCTGGGATGGACACGGTGAGAGGGGAGAGCTGGAGGGAAGAGACAAGAATCCCGCCTCCTAGTCCCTCCCCCCGGGGCTCTGTCCACACAGCACGTGGTGTCTTCTATGCTCTTACTGGCACTTGCTCGGACGGCTGGGAGGGGCTGACCAGCCCTCAGTCAAAGCAATGGCCTGCTAAGCAGAAGTTTACCAAAGAGGCAAAAGCCCTCGTACGGAACCTGACTGACTTCTTACTGCGTACAGAAGCCCTTCAGCCTGCAAGCGTGATTCTAGAGACAGCCTGTGTGTCCCAGACAGGGTCCCCTCTTTTTACCACTTAGGTTGTGCTTGATTTATGCCCTTGCTAAAGCTTTCACCTGTTTTAGCACTGCCAGCGGTGTACAGTGGCTCCCCCAAAATTTTAAGACCCTACTTGTAGAGGTCGGTCATATTCTCAACATCAGAACTTTCATGCTTGCCTGCATCGCCCCAACAGAGGAAAAGAGAAGAAGCGTGCACTGTGCCTCTCGGCCCCGATTTCCGGGGAAACACCACGCTTTGGAGGGAAAGGGCTGGTCCCTGGGCCAGGAGGGACACGGAGCCCTCTGAGAGGCTCCTGTAACGTCACAGATGCGGGCTGAACAGTGTGGGTTTCAAAGCTGCTCTATCAAATCGGTGGCCCACCAGTCCTCATGAATATTCTCAAGAATAATTAATACAGAAGTAAAATGTTTTCTCCATACCGTATAGGGGCAAATGCGCTCGCCTGGCACCCGATCTCTCTGCAGGGATGAGTGGGGTGGGGGAGAAACCCGCGTCTCAAAGCAGCCCTGACGGGCTAAAAATACCTTTCACTTCTCCTCCCGTCCGTCTGGTCACTGTCCCAGACGCAAGCTCAGCACAGCCTGGTCCACAGAACCGATTACATCACCGTCTACCTCCACTTCGTAACTGGGTACAGAAGGCGGGATATTCTCACTTGTTTTCTTTCTCACGGACAGGAGCACAAGGTTACAGACGAGAATGTACCAAGGTTCTGTTCAAAAACAGGCACTGAAGACACCTGCTGCAGCCTGGCATCTCAGGCAAACTTTGGAAGTAGAGTCCTTTTTAAAAACAATCCCTTACTTTCAGTACAGACTGGCCATAACGACTCAGGCCAGAGATCCTGCTAAATGCTGGATCCCTAAGGATACTCAAGCACACGAGGTCTCGTGAAGGGAAACGGCTGCGTAACTGGCCTCATGAACGGGCTGCCTGACCTCCTCCCGCAGCTTCAAAGCTCTTCTGCGCTATTGCACAACCCACAGACTCGAGAACAGCCAGCCCTTCCCGCCAGCAGCTTCTCCGCGTCCACCTGTCCCTACAGGTAGTAAAAGCTGAGGAGGATCAGGACCAGTGTTTATACAACACTTCCCAGCGCCCTCCTCCTCCTGGCCCCACCTGACTCCTCAAGTTCAAAGTTCACTCCTTCTAAATGGGGGAAGAGGTGGTTCACGGAACTCACAGAGACAGGGTTGGGGGACAAGCAGCTGGAGGAAGCTGAGCCCCTTCCTCCCTACACAGGGCTCCGGAGAGGGGCTCGCGAAGCAGGGGGCCTCTGGGCTGCTCGCTGGGGAGAACCAGACTGGAGGGGGTCTAATGTCAGCAAGGGGGCCCCCGAGGACAGCCCCCCAGGACAGTGTCCCACCTACTTGGCGGATGACCTGTCCCAGAACTCTGGGGGCCAACAACGCAGGTTTCACTGTGCAGAACTGACCCACATTTCTGCTGCGACCCTGTTGCCTGGCTGTGGTCCCCGCTCACAAGACGCGCCGTGTGCCCCACAGCAGGGCAGGCAGATCACCTGTTTGAAAACCAGTTCCATTTAGAGCCCCTTTACCGTCTCTTGGGCACATTCCCATGCTTTTGGCACCTGATGTGACTACTGGTTTCACTACAATCTGCTTTTGTTGCCTATGCTTGTTTATCCCCCTCAACAGTGACAGCAACAGAAGAGGAAAGTGGCCGGCAAACTCCTGGGGACAAGGGCTCTCCTAAGAGCCTGGGCTGCCTGGGCAGGGGGCACTCCCGAAGGTTTTCGAGAGCTTCCCTGAGACCTCTGAGACAGACGCCTTCCCTTCCAGAGCAGGGACGGACCGAGCTGAAGGCCTCCAAGGGGCCGCGCCCGGGCCACACCTGCCCCCTCACCTGCGCCCAGGCCACACCTGCCTTCCTCTTGATCCTCAAAGGCCAGATTCATCCCCCACTCCAGAGTCTTTAAACGTGCTGTTCTCTGTACTTGGAACCTCCCCCCCAAGTCTTCCAACACATTCCTTCTCGTCCTGCAGCTCTCACCTTGGAAATCATGTCAGAGAACCACTTGAAAGGAAGGCCCCCTTTCGTCACAGAACACCTTTTCCCTCGTCTCACGTTGCCTGAGTTTCAATGGACTGCTTTTCTGCGCATTTACCCCAGTTCCATGACGACAGGGATCACCATCATCCCCTTCTCAGTGCTGACCAGCGCCTGGCACACAGTGGCTGCTCAAGAAATCTTTGTGGAATGAAAGAACAACCTCTCTACAGCCTCTGACTTGCCAACCGAACCAGCACCCCACCCCCTGTCCTCTTGTTCACTCTCTCAGAGCTGAGACACACACGCCAGCCCACCTGGACCTCCCTGACTTGCTCTGATCTCTGACGTCCTGCAGAAGGTACCTCTAACCACATCTCCATCTCATCCTGAGCTTGCCCACCTCCCAATAAAACCATAATAGATGCTGGGATAGCTTCTTACTGCAGATAAACACGTATAAAAGGAGAAATTCATAAATGACACTCCAAGCCACTGCTGAAGGGATTTATGAACTTTTTCTCATGTTCTACTGCAGCGGCAAAATTAATTGCTAAGCGAAATTTAAAATTCCTCCCTTTGACAACATTCCCAGGACCACCTAGAACAGAGCAGTGCTGAGTATTAAATCCTGAACTTCTAAAGTCTAGGAAACGCTGCCCCAAATCTCCCCCTTTCACCCTTTGACTCTGCTGTATTTTGCAGGTTACCTGCTTGGGGAAATGACGCAGGCCCTGCATTCCAGGTGAGTCATTCATACTGAGCTCTGTGTGTCTCAGATGTTGCCAGCTCACTTGCTTGCACCCCACCCCGCTGCAGGCCTCTGTAGAACACCCCAGTGTGATGTTAAGATCTGTTCAATGGGTTAATTACACAGCCCATTCCAGCCAGCAACCTCTTTAAGCTTCTTACTTGCCAACTGAACCAGCCCCCCGACACACACACACACACACATCCTCTTGCTCACCTTCTTGCGCAGACACACACACCTCCACCTGGCTCAGTTCTGAATGCCTATCACACCATGATCTTACTTACCCAATTTGCACAAGGATTTTACCAGAACCCCCACAGTTCTCCATTTTTCCAAAAGATCTCTCCTCCCCAAGACTCATCGCCCGACTAGGGCAGCAGCCAGCCTGGTCTGTGTACAGAAAGATTCCTCGTCCACACCTTGGACCTTGGAAAGGCTCCATCTCAAGTCACTGTAAGCCTTTCACTGGAAATGGAGGTGGAGGGCAGGAGATGCCAAGGAGGACAGAGAGAGAAGTTAAAACCTGTTGATTCCCCATCTGAATCTACTTGGTTAGGACAAGAACAACACATCGCTTTTGCTACAGACTCTAATGCCTATATTACAACTGGCCTTGGAATATTCACATAGTATGTTAAGAGCTGAGGTCAGAGTATCTGAGCTCAAGTCCCGGCTTTCCCTCCTACTAACCGTGTATATATGCACTGGGGCAAGCTGATGCTTCCATGTCTATGCGATGGGGATACAGAAACTGATTTCCCAGACTGGCGATGAGGATTCAGTGAGGTAACATCAGGAACGTATCTTATAAACTATAAACACTAGACATGGTCTATATTAGTGTCCATCACCACCAAGTATGTCATTTCTACCTTCCCCTCATTCAAACATTTGTTGAGCATCTGCCATGTGTCAGGCACTGTCTTGTGTGTCAGGGTGTTTATCCAAAAGTAAACAATATTAATTCCTGCTCTTATGGGGCCAGTGTGAGTCAGAGAAGGCAGACAAGAAACAGGAAGTTCAAAGTTAATATGATGCATGCACAAAAAGGTAAGCAGAGGGTGCTGTAGAAGCACTCAGGGGCACGTGACCCAATCTTGAGAAGTCAGGGAAGGCTGCCTGGAGGAGGTTTCATCTGAAGGGAACAGTAGTGGTTGACTAGGAAGAGACGGGAGGAAAGAGCTTCTGTGCAGAGGGCAAGCAGACCAGCTTCATCTGGCTGGACCAGAGACCATCAAACAGGGGTGAGCGTGGGGTAATGCCAAAAGATGAGACCAATGCATGAAGGGCTTTTGCGCTGTATTAGCAGGAAAGCAGCTTTCCTTGAACAAGGCACTACGTAATCAACCAAGCAACAACAGTGTCACAAGACGTCAGGTTTCCGGGTCCTACAGTACACTTAAATTACGGGGCCTGAAATTACCAGAAGGCACAACATTCATGAGCTTCTGTTCATTTCCAACAAGAGAAGAAAGGTGATTCCACCATGGGCCATGCCAAGTTGGCTTTTTTTTTGGTACTTGGGATAGTTGCCGTGTTAATTACCTTTTTTGGACATATAACTCTCTTACAACCACCAGCGCGCATTCACTGGAGCTGTCGGCGCGGGTTGTGGTAACATGCACCGTTAACGACAAGCTGGAACCAGCTGATCAGAACAAGGCAAGGCATGAAAATGCTCAGCTTTGGGGGCTGCATCCATCCTCCCTAGCACATTAAAACCCCTACAAAAGGTAATTGACTAAATGAAACTGAGTGGCCCCAAAGGATAAAAATACCTCCAAAATATGAGTCTCTTATGGCAATTAAATAGTATACAAATTAAAAGCTTGGGCTTAGGAGCCAGCTGGCTGTGCTTTGAATCTTGGATCCTCTACTTACTAGCTGTGTAATCTTGGGAGAAGTGACTTAACTTCTCCAAGCCTCAGTATTCCACCTGTAAAATGGGTCTAATAATAGTTACCTGTCACATAGGATTATGTATTGAAACAGATAACCAAGTAAAGCACTTGGCCACTGCCTGGCATATGGTGCTCAGCTAACACTGTCAGCTACTATTTATTATTATTATTATTATTATCATTATCATCATCATCATCATCACCATTATCATCATCATTACCGATCTCTTGCATCTGTGTTGGATCAGGTCTACTCTCACCTAGTGTTTACATGAATGAAAAACTAGAGACTTGAACGAAGAAACGAATTATCCCTGTTAATCCTGACTCCGGAACATGGAGGCCACAGGAAACAGAACTGCAGTGACCTAGAATCCTGGGTTAGTTGTGATTGGTACATATTAAGTCACAGCTAACTGACACTTTATCATCACAGTGGTGATATTTCAGTTTCATATGACAGGGCTTGGAGTTAAATCAGTACATGAAAATTCCATACTGAAAAATATCCCTGATCTATTTAAAACATGGCTTCTGTGCCCTCTGTTGTCTTTTTAATCCCTGAGAGTAACACTGTAGTATATTTCATTAGAGTTTTCTCTTCAAGACATCTATCTTAAAAGTTAAGGATGTACTCAACAAATGACTCAGTAAAGATGTGGGGTGTGTGTGTGTGTGTGTGTGTGTGTGTAATGGAGTATTACTCAGCAGTGAGAAAGAATGAAATAATGCCATTTGCAGCAACATGGATGGACCTAGAGATTATCACATTGAGTGAAGTAAGTCAACCAGAGAAAGACAAATATCATATGATATCATTTACATGTGGAACCTAAAAAAAAACACTACAAATTCTATTTACAAACCAAAAACAGACTCGTTGACATAGAAAACAAACCACGGTTACCAAAGGGGAAACGGTGGGGAGGGATAAAATTAGGGCTGGGGATTAACAGACACACATTACTATATATAAAGTAGATAAACAACAGGGACCTACTGTACAGCACAGGGAACCATATACAATTTCTTGTAATGACATATATGGGAAAAGAATCTGAAAATACATAATGTATGTATACATATAACTGAATCACTTTGCTGTACACCTGAAACTAACACTGTAAATCAACTACACTTCAATAAAAATTGTTTAAAAAAGAAAGTGTGAAAAGATACTAAAAAAAAAGTTAAGGATGTACCCCAAATACTTTATTTTCCTAACTTGTTACATAACCCCATTGCCTGTGAATATACCCAAACTTAATTTTATGTTTAAAAACTTTTTTTATGCTTTAATTTATACTCATTTTAAAGCTACTTATAGTTTTGACATGTTAACCCCATTTGGAGATACTAGGTTCCAAACAGGTACAACTCAGCTTATAAAACAGTGGCTTCCTTTGGATTTCCAGTGCTAACATTATGGGACCTGGTAAATAACTTTATACTCTCTCCACAGCATTTATGATCTCACAATCTTATTTCCTGCAGACCTAGCCTGCAAGCTAGATTTTAAAACTAGCTGTGGATTTAGAAGATGATACACAAACCCTATATGCACTGCATGGTGATGACTGGTGGAAAGAGTAGGTTCCTACATCAGGCTTCTATACATTTTAATAGCATGGAAAATAACAGGTAACTTTGTAACTACCCTCCCTCGCTCCTGGCAAGTTAATGAAAGCCAAATAAACTTGATACTTTAGTATCTGTGCATCTGTAATGCAAAAGCACTGGGCTGGGAGAGGTTAGCGTGGTGGGACACGTCTGGGTCAGCTTCCCAGTGCTGGGCGGTGTAGGGAGGTGGACAGCAGAGCAAGGCTGGGGCAGCTGCGTTTTCAAAGGCAGGGTAACACGAAACAGCACAGCGGGTTTGGGAAGCAACAAGCTGACTCTTGCTAGAGCATAAAAGTGAGAGGCGACAGTGGCAAGAGAAAAACTCAGGTTACTTAACTTTTCCCCTGAATTCCATTCACTTGAATAGGATGCCTCTTCTGAATCTGATGTTACAAGAATATCCATTTAGATTGTGTGAAGTTTTTTCAGTAGAGCTATCCTTCAATTTCAAAGCATTTATTGGCTAGACTTGTAAGATAATTATCACATTGTTCCCTGAGAGCAGAGAATTCAGAGCAAGGGAGACAACTGACCACAGGGTGAGTCTCCCCGAGGTCAAGGTCAAGGCGGGACCGTGCTCAGTAAGCAGCTCATCAGCTAATAAGCCAAGCTTCCTGTGAGTGAGGCTTCGTCCTCTGAGTCCCCATCTCAGGAATGTCCTCTCATTCCTTTCACAGGCGCTAAAGGCGCTAAACTGCTAGCCCTAGATCCAGTCTGGTGAACTTCATCCATGGCCTTAACAGCCTGCGATATATTGTTCAGAGAAACTGAAAAAACTGTCTTCCCAGATTTCTGAGAAAGGGGTGAATACTGACCTATAGTCAGTGTTCTACATTAAAGTCACACGTTTGGGATAAAGAAGAAAATCTATATAACCTAATAAAAATCAACTTATTTTACAGACAGGAAACTGAGGTTTGGATAGGGGAGAAAAACAGTACTAAAACTACACCATGGTTAATTTCTAGTGGTGACCAAGGGCGAGTCTCTCAATGCAGGCTGTGTGTTTTTCCACCAGCCTAGCTGCACGCTGCACCAAGAGGCAGATGCAGTAGATCAAATTCTTGTTGAGACACAGCTGCAAAGCCATCTGTAAGCTGGGATGTCATCAAGCCCCCAGATCTCATGGGAATGTAGGGTAATCATCATTTAGGCTGGAAAGAGGTGGCTAAGCTCCTTGACCTAAGATTTATTCGACTTGATCACTCACCACGAACCAGGGACACTCACGGCCAAGCATCGATAGGGTCAGTAGGCTGCCCTGGGCAAAGCAGCCTCATTCTAAGGGCTTATGTGGCAGAGCCTGGTGGCAGTCACTTGGCTAAGTAGCCTGATCCTGGCAAGTCTTCTTTCAAAGCCCACTGTGGCCCAGCCAGAGGTCTTGCCTGCTCTGACGAGGCCCAGCCAGCACAGACTTCCACGAGCTTCTCAGTGCCTACCATGTGGCCTTTCTGCCCTTTCCTTCAGTGTCCTCTTCAGTGCCAGCCAAAAGAACAAAAGGCAACTGTACTGCAGTGCAGGACAGAGCCCTTAACAGAATTATGTTTGAAAAACAAAATCATATGTGAATAATCATCGTAACTCTGAAAAGTCAAACCATATTCATAAAATTAAATGACCAAAACAAACCAAGCAGTTTCTCTTGTTATCTACAATGACGTTCACTATTTTACTGTATTAATATAAATTGGTAAAAATTTCTGGGAAATCAAACCTACACACTAGAGAAAAGCCAGAATGAGAAAAAATGTCTTTGATAGTCCATGTCTGAGTTCAAAGAATGATTCAGGAACTTTAAAATTATTATCTAAAAAACAGACGATAAAGGAAGAAGTGGTAAAACATTAATTATAGAATCTAGGTGGTGTATATATGGGGGTTCACAGTAAAATTCTTTCAACTTCACTGTATGCTTGAGATTTTTTATAATAAGATGTTGGAAAAAGTATCACCATAGCCTTCACTCGGGTGTTAATATCCCTCCCAGTCCATGGACTCCTACAGCCAGATATAACAGCACAAGGGCTTGAAACACAAAATAAAAGATGCAGCAGAAATTACTTGGGGAAAGAGATGACTTGACACACAACATCGGGGGATTTACTACATGGAAAAAAATTCCATTTGGAGCTTTCTCTCATACCTCACTTCTAATTTGGTGAGTTTTATATAAAAATTTTTTAAAAACTTAATTAGATGAATATTTTCTAGCTTCTGGGTGGGAAGGAATTTCTAAGCCCAAGGTAACAGAAGTCACAAAAGAAGAAAAAAAAACAGACAAAAATCATTTATTCAGCTAAATAAAATGTAAAGGTTCTGTATCTTAAGGAAAAATCATAGGCAAAAATAAAAGCTGCAAAAAATATTTGTTGCAAATTATCACACACACACAGAAGACTGAATACATTATAAAAGAGTTCAAGTAAATTATAGAACACTTATACCCCAAAAGAAATGTTGATAATGAACATGAACAGAACATTTACAAAAGGAAAACAGTGGACTAATGAACATATAGAGAAGTTGAACTTTACTGATAGCCATTAAAAAATGCCACATACCTGGCACAGAGTGGGTACTCAGCAAGTAAGTGCTGAATAAATGAACCAAAAATAATGTAACATTTTTGTCTAAAGATTAAAATGAAAAAAAGATAACACTCAGTACTGATAAAGATTTGGTGAGACAGGTTATTTCATCCATTGCTAGAATGTGTATAACTTGGTACAAATTTTCTAGAAAACAAATAGGTAAAGGGTATCAAGAATCTAAGAGTTCAGCTCCTTTGACTTAATAAATTCACTGCAAGGAACCCATCCTAAGGAAATTATTTAAAATATGTCCAAGATTCATGTATTTAAAAGGATAATTATTGTCATAGCAAAGGAAACCATCGGCAAAACAAAAAGACAACCTACTAAATGGGAGACAATATTTGCAAATGATAAGACTTATAAGGGGTTAATATCCAAAATATATGAACAGTTCATATAACTAAACATCAAAAAAAAAAAAACTTGATTTAAAAAAGGGCAAAAGAACTGAATAGACATTTTCCAAAGAAGACATACAGATGGCAAACAGGCAAATGAAAGGATGTTCAACACTGTTAGTTATTAGAGAAATGCAAATCAAAACCACAATTAAATATCACTTCAGAATAGCTATCCATCAAAAAGTTTACAAATAACAAATGCTGGTGAGGATGTGGAGACAAGGGAGCCCTAGTACACTGTTGGTGGGAATGTAAACTGGTATAATCACGATGGAAAGCAGTGTGAAGATTCCTCAAAAAACTAAAACCATAACTACCATATGATCCAAGAATCCCACTCATGGGTATACATCCCTTCAAAAATGAAAACACTATTTGGAAAAGGTACCTCCACCCCTATGTTCACAGCAGTATTATTTACAGTAGCCAATATATGGAAGCAACCCAAGTGTCCATCAACAGATGAATGGATAAAGAAGATGTCACACACACACACACACACACACACACACACACACACACACACATACACACACGGAATACTACTCAGCCATAAAGAAGAATGGAATTTTGCCATTAGCAGCAATATGGATGGACCTATACAGTATTATGCTTAGTGAGATAAGTCAAATACTCTATGTTATCACGTATATGTGGAATCTAAAACATAAAATGAATGTATATAACAAAACAGAAACAGACTCACAGATACAGAAAACAAACTAGCGGATACTAGTGGGGGAGAGGGAAAGTGGGGGCAAGATAGGGGTATAAGGTTAAGAAACCACCTCATATTAAATAGATAAGCAGTAAGGATATATAATGCAGTGCAGGGAAATATAGCCATTATTTTATAATAACTTTAAATGAAGTATATACTCTACAAAGATTTTGAATCACTATGTTTTATACCTGAAACTAATAAAATATTGTAAATCAACCATACTTCAACTTTAAAAACTCAGAAAAATTCTAACCAAGATACAACTGAAAGTTTTATACTAAAGAAAGAATAATTATTATTATGTAAAAATGGCTTTTAAAAAATGGAAGGAAACTGGACACTCCCAAATTAGAGAATAATGCACCATCAAAAATGTTTTTAAAGCATTTTTAAGCACATGGGGAAAATGCACATTTAACATGGGATATAAAAATGCCTATATAGAATGATGCTGATTTTGCAACTGTGTGTGTGTGTGTGTGTGTCCAGGAAAATACTGGAAGGAAATACACACAAATATTAACAGAGCTTTGGGTGATGGGATCAGAGGTAATTTTTATTTCTTCTTCAGCTTATTCTACTTTTTAAGAGAAGTTTCATTACAAGTTAGCCAGAAAAAAATTCTAAATATGAAACAAAAATTTTGGAACAGTGACTCGCTGCTTTAGAGGCAGATCTTCACACAAGCAAACACCAGAAATGACTGAATTATTGTTGCTACCCTACACTTCAAGGTCCAAACCCACACAAACCCCCTTCACACTGGCTCAGGCTCTTACGTCTCTGCTTGCTCCGTCCATGTGCGCTCTCACACGTGCAAATGCCGCCTGATCTTCCCCTAAACCTGCTTTTCCTCTCTTAGTTTGTTAAGTGGTGAATGGTACCACTTAACAGCCCACGCCACTATCCTGACTTCACCTTTTCCCTTTTTTCACCTCGCTAACCTCTCTTGAATCACTGCCGTCAGTGTCCTGGTCTTCTCCTCACTGGGCGACTGGAACAGCTTTCTTTCTCTCCGGTCTCCTAGCCCCCTTCCTGACTCCGTCCCCTGCCCCCCCCCCCACACACACTCTTCACTCTCTCCAAGGAAGCCCATATGATCTCTGTGAAGTGTACATCTGGCCTCATTCCCCTCCTGGGTGGACACCTTCAGGACCTGTGTTATCCATGACTCTGCCGGCCTCATCCTCTCTCATCATTCCTTTCCCCACACCCTCCCTCCACCAAACCTATAGCTCTAAGCCTCTGCAGGTGCTGTTCCTTCTGCTTGAACCCCTCATCACAATGCTTGCCCCTTGGCCCGGCTGACTCTTTGATGGCTGTCCCTTAAGAGTTAATTGAGACACTACCTCGCTCAGGCAGACTCATGGGTGGCAGCCTGGGATCATGAGGTGCCGCGGCATGCTGTTTTTATGTGGTCATAGCACCCACCATACATTGTGTATCTGTTTTTCTTCCTTTGCCTCCTCTTCCAGATTGTGAGCATCTAGCGAAGTAGGCCCTCGGAGTTTGATGAATGAATTAATAAAGGTTTCCACCTTCTAAAACAGAATTACCTGTTCTCGTCTTGAAAGAGATCCCAAACAAAGATTTCATAACTTTCTTCAGCCATTCGAGATAGTCTACTTTTATCTATTAATAAACAAAGAAGTGTACTTATTATATACCTATGTCCTGACAACATCTCTTCAGTTTTATTTGAATATAATACTCTTGCCAAAGCTATCACAGAAGTATTACAAATGTCCCTACATAGGACAGCCATTTAAAGCACTGCTATTTACTGAAAGCAGGCAGTGTGTTACAAAGATAAATCAGGCTGTTACTACTTAAAGGTCATTAGCAAGAAATCCTTTAGCCTTTTTGGGACTAGAGGCTTCAGTTACTTTATCTTTTGCTAGAAGGGTGTATGACTTTCTGTTGCTCTTCACAATTACCCCAAATCTTTTTTCAAATGTGACTCAGACTGGACAGAATAATGGGTCTGACTAATGCAAGTCTTATTTTCTTACCCTTTTATGTCATACTCCTTTTAATACACCCAACAATCCTGCCTTTTTTTTTTTTTCCACAACTGCCTTATAGTACTGACTTAAATTTAGTTCATTCGCTCACGGGCAACAAGGGCTACATTTATTTAAACAGCATTTTTGTTATACTCAATGGAACCACCTTGCATCTATCCCCAATCATTTTCTTCTGCTCATGCAGAATCACTTCTCCAGTTTGTTACAACTATTATCATCTATATTGCTGGGGTTCAGATGGTTTGCAGTCCTACCTAATTTGGTAATATACACAATGGAAAAGAAAAAAGAAAAAACAGAGAGATTTCATTATGTATAAGGAAAACTCGCCCCAATTGTTTAATGTTAAAATCTTTAAAGCCTCTACTGGAATTCACAATGTACTTACAAATATAGAAAGTCAGACATTTAGGAATCCTGGGCTATCTGTTTGGACGTTCTGGTAAAATGGTTCTCTTTATTTATTTAATATTAGTCACATAATTTCTCCACCCTTCCTCCTTTTCTCCAGCTTTGCACCCCCACCTAGCAACCACAGAGAATGACTTCTTTTCGACTTGGATGCCTTCTCTTTTAGATCTGAGCGTTTGCTAGGAACCGAGGGGATGCCCGTCACGGTGAGGTCCAGCTCTCAGCTGGCATCCTAACCCGGGACCGCAGATGAGCTTCACTGGGGCTGCAAGTGCCCTGAGAATGCGGGCAAGCATCTGTGTCCGAGTGTGGTAAGAGGACTCACAGCTTCTCTCACAATCTCAGGGGGGCCCAGCACCCTGGAAGGTTTAAGAACACTGCCTCTTAAGGCGTTCAGACACGAAGCAGTAAAGGGAATAAACAGTGCTAGCGTGACCGAGTCAACTTTCTACTCAGCCGTGTCCAACGGGAATGAGGAACTCCCACTGCACTGGTGAGGAACATAAACCTGAGGGTGTGATGTGGAGGCCCCCAGCACAGATGAAATAACACAGAGGACATAATTTCACGCTTCGAATACCAATCACTCCAACACCTCAGCTTCTACTTTTATCCAAGCTCAATATGCTTTTTTTGGCCTCTTTTGATACCTTTAGCTTACTCGATAACATTGGTTTAAAACCAAAACATCATGGATTTAAAAGTTTCTCTGCACATAAATATTATGTCACTAGCCACAAATATATGCCTTTCATGAACTATTAGTGATTATATTATTTTTGCTAACATATGCTGTTATCTTCCATATGTGTGTTTTAAATAACATTACAGAAGAATCATTTAACATAAATATGTCAAAATCAAAACTGCCTTCATGTCAATAAACCGCCAAAATCTAATCTATCAAAGTACATATTAAACTCTTAACTTCCACTGTTGTCTATGAGTTATGTTGTCTTTTATAATTATCACTACACCTAGAGTATTTTCTACAGATCAAGATAAAATGTAGTGCCAGGAATAAATGCCCTTTAAAGCTTTTCCTTCGATGAAGTACCTTTTAGAAATTGAGAAGCAAGAACTAGTAACAATCAGAAATTGCTGTCATCTGTACTCACCACTGAACAGCCACACAAAGGATCCCCAAGCACAGGCTGAACCTGTCCTGGAATTGAGGGAATGGATTCCATTAGGAGAACAGGCAAGCAGAAAGAGCAAGTGGCAGCATTACCTTTCTCCAGCGCATCTTATTTGCAGACACACGGATTTTGGAATCCTCCAGGAATAACAATGAAAACCACACCAGGTTGTTTTCCCCAATTCCGATGAAATGAGTCAGTAGGTCAAACAACTTCGCTACTCAGGAGACAGAACAATTTCTGAAACTGCGCTCACTGTTTCCAGTAACTGGATTCCGTCTCTTTGCCCCCTGCATGGAAGTGCTGCCAGTAACGTATGGAGAGCCCACCGGGCTCTGGATGAGCCACACCGCAGACACCGCCAGGAGGTGAGTCTTCTTCATGGGATAGTCCTCCCTTGTCAGTAATCAAGGGGACAGAAATCCAGCTGGGAGTAACACGTGCATGAAGTTTCTTCCTTTAAAAAGAGCTCGCATAACTTTTTCTCTATGGAGACCGTGTAGCCATTCATTTCTTTTACACAAGAGGATGGAGTGATACTTTAAATACAGAAGTGCAGTAACTGTACCTCTTAAAGCCCCCCACAAACTGCTTCTTTCTGTAAAACATCCTTTCTTCCTCAAAGAGACTAGTATATTCAAAAGATTCAATGATTGTTCAACTGATCCACATTCTGAAACACCTTTCACAGGCTTCTATGAGTCCTGCAGTTCCATCCATTAAATCATAAAAAGAGAAGTATTTAAAAGCTTGCTAGAGGTCCTCTGAGTCCATAACTCAAAACGATGAACACAGGATTAGCAACAATCTTCGCAATCTACCACCTACTCACCGCACATAACGTTTCTTGTAGTTAGAGACCTTCTGCATGGGAGATCACCAGCTCCCGGAGAGGAATCTGTAATTCCAAGGACTTTCACATTCAGGCAAATATATAGACACGTATCTCTAAATACAGGTACAGAGATCATCTGTGACGACTCATCAGGAGGAGACCGGAAATACTTTTGCTTTCTGTATCGAGAGTACTTTCTTTCCTTTTAAAGAGGAGGTTTCGTTTTGATCTTGAGAAATTCTCTCTGATAAAACCACCAACTGAAAACCTGCCATCATAAAACGAGGGATTTCACAACATTCATTCCAAAAAACTGTGGCTATTCATTTCTGGAAGTGATTCACTGCAAAAGAATCGTTGCTGGCAGTGGAGGGAGCATTAATTTTTAGACGACAGCCTCCCCTCTGAGAAGGGAGCCGAAACCTCAGAGACGGTGGCCACGTGGCTCGCTGACCCCTCATCACAGCTCCCTGAATCACCATCCACCAAGATGACGCGTGATGACCAATTTCCTCTTGTAACTCCTTCGGTGCACAGAAACCCCGTGGTCTGCACACCCTGACTACTGCCCTGCTCTGGTGCAAACGTTCAGAGAAATCTGGGAGGACGGCAGCAGGACTCTCCACCTGTCAACGCTCAGCTACTGGCGAGGAACCAGCATACAGATACTCACTTCCTGTGAGTATTTCTAAAAGAGCTTATGATATTTCCTTTGGAGAAAAAAAATGGGGAGGAAAGCAACACAGGGCGGAGAAGTAACTCCAACAAGCAAAGCTAGAAGCATGCAATGTGATCACTGTTTACCAGCCACGCCTAATTTTAATTTGGTTTCTCAACCCCTCTGTAATTAAGACAGCCAAAAGAGAACAGCCATCAGGAGAACGGGGGGGAAAAAAAAAAGACATTTCACAAATGCTTAGACCTTCAGTGAGCGTGACCAGAAAAGTAATGTTAAGATTCAAGCGAACCAATCTGAAGCTGTTTAGAGAATTAACCCTTCAAGGAAAGAGAGTTATTTTCCTTTGTCCCCCAGATTTCAAATACAGAAATCACCTTCCCCAACTGGGCACTGAGACACCAAAGACGCAGTCTCTGAGTGCCATCCCCAGGGCCTGGGAGAAGAGGGAACTTTTTTAGGTTTGTCTGTGACGGTGGCAGAAAGACACTTATTTTTAAGAACCTGTCACATTAGCAGTGACCACGTGGTTTTCACACCAACGCACCCTTTGAAAACTGACCATGAAGGGCTAAAATATGACCTTTTCAATTTCTCTTGGCTTTAACCAAACCTGATCACTTATATCAAGGAACAGCAGAATTTCTTGACAACTGGGCAAACTGAGTAAGAAAAGTTGCCTTCATCCCTCCTTACAGAGCATCAATGCAACGGAGCTCATTTTCTGAAGGGACGTTTTGCTAAAAGAGCTTTAAAAAAGACTTTCCTTTATTTTGAGGCTGTTAATGTGCTTCTACCTTGGGTGGGAATGGTGGGGCCTGGTGGCGGGGGGTCATGAAGGCAGGAGGAGAAAAACTCAAGCTTCCACTTAACGGGACTGAAGAATAAAAACAAACAGATCCAGTGCGTTCACGTGATGTGTCTGTTACAGGGCGCCACGAAGCCTGTGATTTCCGATGTGGTGATCCTCTGCTGCTTGTACCTCTGCTTTGTAGTTCTCATTTTTGAACATTCGAGATAAACATAAAGGATATATGTAAAAATTGTAATAAAACCCTGTGTTTTATACTGTGGAAGGAAATTTTCACAAATGTGGTATTTTTTTTCAAAAGAAGAGTATGGAAACCATTTGCATGGTATGAGTACAATCTTCACATTGAGGATGAGTAAATACAGCATCCATAACTGTCCTTAAGAATTTAATTCAAATCAACTACGCTGCACAACACTCATCCATCCCTCTGTCTTCACTCCCAACACCTTATGAGTGGTCCCAAGACCTCATGGCTCGGTGGAAACAGAACACCCCACATAATGTCAAAAGAACAGGAATCCTACATGGAGCACCATTTATCTCAAAATCGTATTGATATCAAGCTTGGTGAATGATCAGAGGCCAGAACACTCCTTAGCTATTAGAATATCTCATTTCCCCTTCCCACTGTGTCATGTTCACACACATGTTCGCAGTTTTCAAAGCTTCTGTAAATTTGTTCCCATTTCAGATCGTGCTTTACATGAAAGTTCCTCTTAAGTCCTGGGTGGCTAATGCAGAGGTTTTAAAAAAAGAAAGGAAAAGTAGGGCAAAACAGAATAAAGAACATAAAAATGACATGCTTGGGGTGCAGCAGAGAGAACATGAGCCCAACAACACGTGGCCGACGTTGCCCTCTGGGAGCTCCAGTAATGGTGGAGGCAGAGGGGACCATTTCTAAGGCTGGGTATTTAGAATGTGGTTAAATTACAGGCACTATCCAGGTCTTGCTGTAATTTGCTACGCTGTGGACACCATGCGAGTCCAAGTTTATAGAGTAGGTGTTTGTTCTCCAGACCTCTAGACCCACTGTCCCCCCAACCCCCCAAAACCAAACCAAACCCTGCCACAACTTGTTCTTTGTGCTGAACGTTTACTCAGTTTCCTTCTAAACCATGAGAAGGAGTGTACTTTTTAGTGGCACTTCTATAAAAAAGAGGGGGTGTGGCCTCACCTGGGAGGTCGGGAGGCCTTGTGTTCCATTTCCGGCTCTTGCCTGGGCTATGCTTTGCCTGATTCGGATCATCCAACCTCTTTAAGCGGCTTAATCGTCCGTGTTAACAGCAAATTGACTACAGGGCCCATCTGGGCACTACTGCCAAAAGCCTACAGGGATCTACTCATTTAATCCTCACAGCAACCCTGCAAGCTAAATTCTTTTATTATTCCCATCCTACAGATAAGGAAACTGAGCCCCAGGGAATTTAAGGGCTTGACCAGGGGCACACAGTCAGTAGGTGGTGGAGCCAGGATTCAAAGCCAGGGAACTTGACCTTGACCACTCTGCTCAGAGCCTTCCATCAGCACGTCTGTGGGTCACACCAGGCTGTGGTGTGTGTTAAGTAAACTGCACTTACAAAGTGCCCTGAAAACTACTACGCCAGGCAGATTTTTACTCATGCCACGCGCAAATATATTCTCTGCAGAATTTCAAGAAAACTAGTGACAACTAACATATCAGTTTGTTCTCTGAGAACAGTTTCGTATAATCTGCAAACTACTTCTTTGCAAAAGTTGTGGTACTGAGTTTTAGAGGTGGCCAGGATCTAGAGATGACATTTTCAATCAGTAGGGTGAAGCGAGGCTCCCTGTCAGAGTTCAGGCTGGAACCTCCATCAGCAGCTGCCCCGCCGCTGACACAACCTGCCTCGGGGCTGTGAGATTGCCTGGATTGCACAGCACTTCTCGGCTATTTTGATCTGACTGTTAGGCATCCATTCATTCATGGGACGCATGCATGTGCAATATGAGTCCTCAGAAATGTGTCAGTTAGACATTTCCTTCTCACTACAAAATTCCTCTGGCTTTAAGAAGAAAAAAAGATGTAGAAAGCAATCTTTTCTTTCTTTCTTTCTTTTTTTTTTCAAAGTCAGGGGAAAACAAAGCCGCTGTTAAAGTTCTCCAGTGATGAACATAACTGAAATTCTACCCAATCCTTTCTTTTCTCTGTCAACTTGCTCATACGCAGACCTGATGTTAAACCTACTATCTTCCCTTAACGTGCCTGTGGAAGTTGGAAACCAGACGAACTGGAAACTGGGGCCTCCTTGGTTTCGATGGTAATTGATAATATGGTCATTTACTCCTCAAAGAGAAAGCACTTTCCTATTTAGAGTATTCAAGCTTCTCATGCTATTACTCTATAAAGTTTGGCCTTATTATTTTCACTTGGAATTTTTTCTAATGCTCCCATGTCATATGGGTCACACCAAAGTACCTGAAAGTTAACACAAAGATATTTGTTGACAAGAAAAGTTAAGGAGAGAAAGAAATAAGACCACATTCCGGTTTTAATTTCACTTAAGAGAGCAAAGATTCTAGGAAATTTGTGTACGTTAAATTTATAAGCCGGCACTTTTTGCCCTCCAAAGATTTATTTGGTGTGAAAAGTTACTTCCTGTACTGTAATCATAAAATCAAATGTTATTTACTCCTGTCACAACCATTCACATACTTCCTGTCATAAAAGCTTGCGCTTGGCTGGAATATTACATAAAACATGCAAAAAACTACAGGTAGTAAGTGACTGTATGGATATATTTTATTCTAAGTTCATATTCTAATCTAAGAACAGGACGAATCATCTCTTCTTGGAAAAACCAGGTTTATGCTTTATCATCTTGGGTGACTCATCCCACTTATGGTGCATAGAAGGAACGTTAAGGGTGAAAAGAGCTTTCTCTACTGAGTTCGATCAATGATCTTGTGGCAGCTGTGAGGACGCCTCCCAGGGGTACTGTGTGTGTACTGCGCTGCGGTGTTCTTACGGAGTTCAGGGCCCAGACTTAGAATTGTGAAGAGTCAAAAATTTACACAGGGTAGATGTGCACATTTTAAATGCATGTGCACATTCTTCTTTGATGCCTGCGCACTTTTAAAGAAAAAAAAAAAAACAAGCTTCTAAATTCCTAGGCTTCCGTGTGCCTGGTGGAAAAAGCAGGGACAGTGTACACATACAATGATAGAAGAAAGTGTGCATGAACAGATTTGTTTACCAAACAGGGCCCAGCAAAGTCTGTCTCTCAGTGCCATCCAACAAAACAAACACACAGACACAGAAGAGTCTGTGGGAACGGCTCTTCTCTCTTGAGGAAGGTGTAGCAGCTTGTAATTATAACTAGGCAGTAGTTATAATGTGGCTCAGGCTTGAAATGGGAGTGTGTCACCAAATCCAGTTTAAACCACAGCCCCACCAGGCACACACACACAGGGGTGCATACACTTCTCTACAGTACAATGGTTTCAACGCCCCTTCTTTCGTGTTAAGAGTCTCAAATTTATTCCTTCAGCACAGGCACCTTTTCCTACCTTCAATCCTACATATTTCCACCCGGACAGGGTGCAGTCCCTTTAAACGCGCCAGAAACACCACCACCAACAAACTCCACTTATTTTAGTTTGCGATGGCCACCCAACCAGGCTTGGAAGCTTGGGCCCTTGACTCCCTTCCTCCTGGAACAGAGCTAAGTCTGTCAGCCGCCAAGTCTAATCAGCACTTGTTTCCATGACTGCTGCCTTTGTCCTCTCCCTCCCGTTCCCACCTCTGGTAAATAAGCCGGACCTTTATCACTCCGCTCCTGGACAAGTACGACGGCCTTTTTAATTGGTTCACTTGCCAACGAGCAACTGTGTGGTGGAAAAACACAGTAAGGAGTGGGAAGACTGGGTTTGGGGTTTGGCTCCGCCAGATAAAAACCATGTGGTCCTGAGAAAGTTATGTAATTTCCTTGGGCCGTGGTGTTCTCATCTACCGCATTAAGAAAATGGCTATCAAATTCCATGATCTAATCCATGACATACACAGTCACCAAATATAATCTTCCAAAATTTAGTCTCCTCAGGTCAACGCACAGCTTCAAAATCTTAGTGACTTTACTAAAGTTTAAGTTCTTCAGCCTGAATTGAATGTGAAAATCTCATAAAATGTACAGCACTGCACAAGCCACCCTAACAGGGATGATTTCTTGAGCTGCGTGCACTATACACTATCCAGGAGTTTGACATACATGGGCTCTAAGCCCCACAACCACTCCGCAAGGTTGGTTTCATGACTCTACGTTACACACCAAGAATCTGAGGTTCTGTGAATAACCTGCCTAACGTTATAAAACCTAGTTAAGTACCAGGCATGGCACACAGATCTGCGTGTGGTTGATTCTGAAGCCCACTAAGCCATACTGAGTGCTTTAAACGTACTGCACTACGGCGGCGAGGCGGGGAGGCGTCTCTAATCACCTGAATGATCATTCTGAGTCCCAGGCTGCACGAGGAAGCACAGGTCATCATCATATAAACCACCCTGACAAACAGAGCAGTCACTTAATGCTTGCTTGGTCCTCATGAACAGCAGCATCTCCTCCTGCTCACTTCCTTGCTTGGTCAGCGTCACAGAATAAAAATGCAACCACAATGTAGTTCGCTCGTAACATGAAACTGCAGGTTTTACACACAGTTGATGAAAGTGACGCCGGGGAACTGCCTGAGTCACACACAGTCATAGACAAATAAGGATCAAAGAGAGTTTGAACAGTTAACAATTGAGGAAGCAAAAGTCAACAGAGACGATTACATGAGAGGCAGGCTCTTCAAGAGAATGGTTTGTATATCAAAAGATTAAGAGAGGTCCTTGGGGAAATTAATGCTGATAAGAAAAATCACCCTTGTCAAGACTGTGCCACAGAAGTCAACATTTAGTCTTTGGCCTCAGAAATGTATACTGATGCATCATAGCCCAAATTTCTGTTATATAATGTGAAATGAACTGAGATCTAACTTCTTTTTTTAACTTTTCAAGACTTAATCCCAATAAAATCTTTTAAAAAAAATTTCATGTTTGCTTTAAATATTTGATTCGGTTTTAAGTCAATTCTCTAAAAGTAATAGTTTTCTGGTACCAGTTATGAGGACCTCTTGAAATGGTAATAATAGAAAAAAGGAAGAATAAAAAGATTACCGAAACACAAACAGTAGTGAACAATAAAAAGACTAATTCTCCAGCCTGCGAATGGAAAGTCTTGTCCTGGGTTTCCTCTCATTTCAAGGTTCTTGGGCTTACCTAGTCCAAAGCACCCACACAGAAGGTACGTTCATCAGTTCAACGTCCCTGTCCCGCCCCTGTACCTATGATGTGAAATTTATATGGCACGAGGCAGCCTCTGGGCAAGCCTCCCTGTCTAGGCAAAAACAGACAGTGGTCTAGTAAACTCTCAGTGTAAATCCTAACTTAACAAGACTCGCTCCATTAATTCTATCTTTACCCAGCTACCTGAAGATCTCTACTTTTTTCCCTTTAAAAAGGCCCCACTGTGTATCAAAATCTTTCCTGACATAAAGTGAATATACAACTGTGTATAAAATTAAATGGTTTTGGTTTCTGCAAATATCCTTCAATCAAGGGTTCAGAGAAGAGCTATTCTGAGAAAGATTTAATGGGATTTGTAACATAAAACCTCAAAAGCGTATTACTGACTTAACCAAGACAACTCTGGAAAAGAAAGTGCGGTTGCTGAGCTTTTTCTAGTGACTATCATGTCCACCTCCAAGAATCTAATAAAATAACATTGTCTCCCACGCCAGAGAAACCCTAGAAGGCATAACCTCAGAAGACTGAGTCTTAAATCGGCAAACTCAGAGCCAGGTGAGAAAGTGATCAGAACTGACTGGTGAGCTCCCAGCCTCGTGGGACGGCCGTCTGCCGTAGGGATCTTGGTTTGTTCCTAAAGAGAGAGTGGTTCTGTGATACTTTGAAATAGCTCCTTCTCTCTGAAAATCAAGAGGTACGTTACTCTTCATTAGGAAAAATTCAGAGCCTGTGGTCTCCACCTTACAGCAGAGGTGCTTTTTCATATGCACGCAGAGGCTGCACCAGCTCAACAACGTACCGGGCTAAACTAACATGTGAGTAAATACAAGAGGCTTTCTAGAATTCAGAAATGTGAAACTGGGGAACGGGGTGAGCAGAAGTGGGATGGGAAGAAGAGGTGGCAGTTCAGCAGTTCTGAACTTCTGACTATGATCCCCAAAGATTTTTAACACAGCACTGGTTTTCCAAAAAGGATTCTGAGGTGCTGACCCCAGAGGTGGCGTAATTCTGCTGCTGCAGGGTGTGTGTTAATGAAGGCTGCTGAGAACCATACGCTCTCTTTTAAGACTAAACAGAGGCTGAAATGCGCAGGCAGGTGATGCAGAGCAATGCCGCCGTTCCATTTACAGTCCTCAGAGCAGTGAAGCTCGGGGTGGAATGCTTGTTTTGGAGAGCATTCAGCAGAGAGCATTTGGTTTCCTCCATTTAACCAGGTCACCCAGGCATGGAATGCATGGCTCTGCCAGACAGAGCGCGTTGTGGATGCCTGAGAAGCAACCGCTCGTCCGGGCTACTGATGCGAAGAGAGGCCACGGCTTCCTTTTTCTCTGCTCTGAATGGCAGCCTTGACGTCACAACAGCAAGGAACCGCTGGAGGGACAAATAACAAGGCGCAAGCCAAGAGCGCCCTATTCTGTTGCAGGGCCATTTTCCTCTCTTGCTGGCATCTCCTGTGGCTGCAGAGGGTCAGCAGGAGCAGAGGTGACTGGCTGAAGCTTAAACATAAAGGCAGTCTGTGGGCTGATAAAACAGACCTTTGACCACGCTAATCATCACCTTCAAGAAATCTGGATAAACTACAGCTCCTGCATTAAGCTTGTTTCTGACAGAATGGACTCCCCAGTGAATGCCTGTAGTGACTGTGCTCATGGTTCAGACCTCCGCGTTGTCCCTGACGAGCTGAACTTCCTTTATCTCAAAGCAGACCTCTTCTAAGAGGGGCTGGCGTGCATGTCCTGAGACATGCAAGGAGCTCAGGAGAGCGGGCAGGCAGACAGTTCTTGCAAGAGATTTGTCTTATTTTCCAGGATTAAAAACATCCTTTAGGGATTTTATAATTTAAGTTCAAGCAATTAAACATGCGCATTTAGAACCCAGCTGCAGGTGTTAGAACAAATGGGTGAAAAGTGTTCCGACGCTGGCAGGCTTAACTCACCATTATCTAAGATGAGCTGTCTGTGTAAATCATCACAGCAGTTTGAAAAGCATGATCTTTCATGTTTCAGCCTTACATGAAAATTATAAATTATATTTAGCCACATGGGTGTCGGATCATTTATTTCCATTATAAATGCGACGCTGACTTGAGACATACAGGGCAATCTGCAGGCAGGATCTGCAAGCATCATCCCACCGCCTTCACAGAGCAGAGAACAGCTTTCTGTTGCCAGACATTTGTCCCGAGTTCAGTCCTCTGCCTCTGGAGCATTAACAACTTTCACCAAACCCCAATCCTGGCCTGAAGCCATCGTGCTCGGGGTCCTTTGGGACCATTGAAGCTGGGAAACCAGGGGCCAAAGGGTCGTCTTGGAGGTGGGGTTATAACAGCACAACACGCAGAGGGCGGTGGAAACACCTGCTCCTATGACATCTGTGTTCACATTAGGAAAAGAAGTTCAGCTGAAGGAACAACACCTCCGAGCCACTTGGCCCCTTTTATAAGCTCTTTCTTAATTAGATGAGCACTCCGAAGCATAACTTTCCTGTGGTCATCAAGCCAATCTTGTTTCAAGAGAATAATCTGCTATGAAGATTTACTCTCTTTCAAAGGGTATGTATAGTTCTGACCCAAAACTCTCATTGCAGACCCCCCACAGTAGGATACACCCTTCCGCCTTCGGGTTGTCCTCAAAATCTCTTGTCCTCTGTGTTTATCCGAGGCCTGTTTTGGAATCTGGTCTTTGGACTCAAATGATCTTACCTGGCTAGATAACAAACTCTGTGTCTGGTTCCTGCTGTTTAAAAAATCCAAGTATGTCCAGTGACTAAACAGTGGAGAAAATTACTTTTTAACTACATTTCTTCCAAATGACGGTTATCCTCAAGAGGTGAAACTTATTCTAGCCTTACCCTTGTTTTTATTTTATAAGAACTTTTCATAGCTTAAGAGCTATAATTAAATTTCCTCTGAACTGATTTATTAAACTGAAGTGCTCAAGAAGAGAATGATGGGATTTCTTATTCAGTTTCCAAAAGGAAGACAAATTATTTTTATTCTAATATAAAAGATGAGAGACAGAGAAGAAAAATTTTTTCCATCTGTACTTTGATTAGGATGATTTTTTAATGTTCAAATTCCTGGTTATAAACCACAGTAAACAATCAGTCACTCATTAAGAAGCAACTATTGAAAAGGCCATATTTAAAAGAGAAAAAATAAAACATGATGTGATTAAAACCCCATGCACGTCTTCACTCCAAGGCAAACGCTGTGCCCATCTGGGTATTTGGAAGGTGCCAAATATCACTGGGATCTAGATTTAACTCATGTCATAAAGAAAGCACCATGTTTTAATTTGTTTACGAAAGACCTAGAACCTTACGGAGATGATGGTGGTGATATGGACAGTGAAGCGAACTGTTAACACGAGGTATTGATTTTTAAATTACTTAAACATGGAATCAGTCCCAAACATAACAAATTTTCAAGGATCTAGTGTTCTATTCCTAATAAGAAAAGGTAATTTTAAAGATAACTTTCAGATTTAATAGGTTTCTGCTCTTATTGTCTCCTCTGTTTAAGAAATCTTTTAAAAATTAGTTGGTTTTAAAATCCTGGCAGCTTTTCGTCAGAAGGGCCAAAGAAGTTAGGAGACAAGGTTTGTCCTCAGGGGACTCAAAGGCGGATCCTGAGCATTTAAACCCCAGACAAGTGACCTGAACTAAGGGCACTGTCTTTGCTTGCTTTAGGGGTGAGGACCGGGGAGAATCTGAGCTCTACAGCCCTCTCTTCAAGTGACAGGAAGCAGGAAGTGTGCTGAGCTCAGCCGCTCCCAGCACATGTGCAAAGGTATCCACGTTTAGAAGTTAAGCCTGAGCTGGCAGATCCGCCAGCCAGGGTGGCCGTCCTCGGCGGGAATGGTGGCTTTCCTTCCACGCTGTATTGCCTGCTGAATCTTACCATGAAAAGCAGACCTGGTCCCTGCTTGCAGTCTAAGGTCACTGGTGGGAATGCCCCATGAATTTTCTTTAGGAACATGCAGCTATCGTAAACACTGGAGACATGAGCTCTCCCTTTCCAAATTCCTCTCCTAAAAATGGCAGAGAATATGTATATCCTTGCTCTAAACTCATCTGTAAAATAAATAAATGCAAGATTCTCCTCCAGTTTATTATGACTCAACCAACAGTCGTCATCCAATCCTATAATGCACATGTGAGAAATCAGTTTTCACAGACTGTCATTTGTGCCTGTTAGGAAAAACTACCTTTCTTCCTATCTATCATCTATTGATCTATCTCTCCACCCTTTATTTATATGAAAACAAACTCAAAATATTCATCACCAAGAGTGATTCTGTGGTAGGTAGCTTTATAAAACCAAAGTCTTCATGCTTATAAATCTACCCTCCAATAAGTTAACAACAGAACAGCTCTGCCATTCTTCTCCTTAGTTTCCAATACGTGCACAGAGAGGCAACACACACCAGGTTTTATTTAGACCCTTCACAGTACATGCTTTTTTTCTTCATAGCCCATCATAACCTGCAGTTGCCTCTGTGCGCTCGTATGCTGACTGTTTCTTCCACTCATCTGTAAATTCCATGAAGGTAGGATTAGCGTCTGTGTTATCCTTGTACAAACACTGTGGGATGGATGGGAAGAGGGAAGGGGAGGGGCAGGAAGGAAAGGGAAGAAAGAGAAGTAGGAAGAGAAGGAAGGGAAGGAGGGAAGGAAGGGAGACCAATGTTCCAAAGCAACTACACTGGTTTCAGCAAACAGGAGTACTTCCACAGTTTCACCAGATTTTTCATTTATAGCATTAAAAATTCTTTGTAAATATTATCTCATCAAATCTCATAATAACCCCAAGAGATCTTTTAACATGAAATTAAAATTATTATGTATGACCATGAAGGCACAGAAATGAGGACTAATTCACTCCTAGAGCTTTCATGTTTTATCTGTGTAACAGCCACTAATGCATTCTGCTTACTGACTTTTCAGGTTACCTGTTCGTAAATACAGAGCTGTGCTTCTCTAAGTGGACAGTTTAAGAACTGTGGTAAAAGTCCAGCATTTCTTCCCTTTCTGTCTGTTCAACATGTCTTGGAAACACAAAGCCCAATTTTAGCTTTGGATATATTTATGTGAAGGGAGAACTAATTCAAGCAATTCTTCTCATTTTTACTACCCACATAAAAATGCAGCTTCTGGTAAAGGATGCCTCTCAGTGAAGAAATCATTTACCAATAATGAGCAGGGTCCCTGGGGGCAGAGCACAGGTCAGACCTGAAGGCTAGGAAGGCACGTGTGTCACCGAGAGGGTTCTCATGAACCCGCCTATCACCTGGCTCCGGGGGGAGCACCCACGCTGTTCTTCCTCATACAACGTATCCTATGACGGTACGACGGGCACCATAATCAACAGAGGACTGAGAAGGACTTGCCCAGGCTCACACAGCCCTTGACCCAGAGGGTCGAGATGCAGCCCCAGGCCTTAGGGGCTGTGCACACTGCTTCACCTGACCTCCCCGGCCGCCAGGCTGCTCACTGCTCAGGCTCGCAACAGACAGGAGCTGCAGGAAGTGGCAACAAAATCACGTGCACCGCAGGGAAAGTGTGAACACAGACAAGTCCAAACAGATCATTGTCGTTTTGAAGCTTCTTGCCTAGGAACAGTTACCGAAAGGAAATGAAACCTGCTGAGCTGAGCGCAGCTCTAATCGGGTCCGTTTCTGCCACAATGGCCTAAAAGCCCTTCTGTCAGGGCAGAGACGAACATCAACGCCCATCACCCGTGGCTGCCAAGGGAATTATGAGAATTAAACAATGCACGCCCTGCGCACCTTAACCTCGTGGGTCTCCACGTTCCAACCCAGCTCCCATCTGAACCACAATCAGACCAGCCTTGGAAATTCAGCTTTCATCTTGCTGAAACCTTACTCTCAGTTTTTTTCTATCAATTTATCAAAATGTATTACTGGCTGAGGCTCTACAGTGCGTCTAGACTCTTGTGATGATAAAAGTAATAAATCGCTCCCTGAGTTCTCTGCATTCAAGTCATAATTCAGATTTTCTTCTCCCTTCTCCTGGATGCCTACAACTTTTTCCTGACTGACATGGCTTTAGAAAATATGGCCCGTTCGCAAACATAGGAAGCTAACTGCACCCGTCACACAGCAAGAAAGGCAGAGAGGTGTCGGTCCTGACCTCTGGGTAATTCAGCTGGATCCTGACCTGTGTCACAGTGTCCCAGGAATGTAACCTTCCCTATCACACCCCCTTGATGGCAATCGGCTGTGACATGCTGACTCTGTGGGTAGGACGGGGTGTGTTCCAGCTTCATCTGCAAGAGTCCAGCGATGGCCTTGTGGCCACAGCAGAGGTCCTGACCCCTCCAGCCAGCCCCAGCGGGAGACGGGATCAAGGCCAGTGGTCTGTGATCTCATCCTAGTGCCAATGTGAGTTTGTCAAAGGCCTTGAGAGCAAATTCTGTTTTCCCTGCCTGGGGCTTGGTTTCCATGCTTTAAAAAGGATGCTTAGTATTTATTGCAGTAAAATTAAGCACTTTTAAATTTCTGCCAGATCCCCCGGAGAAATATGGTTTATTAACACAAAACAAATGTGGTGCTTGAAAGGCAGGAGACCCGCACTGCAGTCCCTGGCCCACTACTGACTCACTGGGTGGCTTCAGGCAAGGAACTTAAATCAAGTGCATCATTTTAAATGGGCACAGAGTGGACACTTGGTAGGCGGTTCAGTGCCCTGTGAGGTCTGAGGCCAATCCAGTGGTGAAGCTAAGCCAGTGCAGACGAGGCCCTCTGCCAGGGCCCCCGGCCTCGAGTGCCGCTCTGTAGCTGGTTCGGGGTGGCCGCGCTGAAGTGTGACCCTAAAACTTTTGAAGCTGAGGGAACCAGGTAAGTGGTTGTCTCCTTGACAAGAGAGGCAGTCTCACATATTAGCTAAAAGAACAGCTTTTAGAAGCCAACTCTGTGGATTCAAATCCTGGATTTACCACTTCTGAGCTTTAGTTTTCTCATCTGTAAAATATGAGTAAGCAGTATGGTATCTACTTGTTACAGCTGTTGTGAAGATAAGGTGCGTTAATTCATGTAAAGTAACCACTAGGTGAACGTTAGCTATTGGCTAAAACTTAACAAAGTATTAAAATCAAAACCAGTAATTGTGTATTTCTTTTCAGTTCCCAAAGCAAATTTACATGTAGATTTTTATCTGGACTGCACAAAACTCCATGAGGAAGGTAATAATAATAATACCTAATCTTATTAGCCCTTCAGAGTTTGCCAAACATTTTCCCCTATTTTTTTTTTTTTTTTTTTTGAGGCTCATATTTTCGGCAAAGTGACCAGGCAGATCGGGGAAAAAAAAAAAGAAACAGAAAGATACAGCTTTAAGAAATAAAAAAATTTTTTTAAAATAAAAATCTCAATCGATGGGTTAAATAAGCATTCTAGAAACAGCTTGAGGAACAACGCCTTAGATGCCACCTGCATACTGACTGGTATCTCCATCTCAGACCTCTCCCCTGAATTACAGACTTCAATATCTACTGACCAACTCGACATCTCCACTGGAATCTGGTATCTCAAAGTCCACATGTGGGAATAAAAAAAAGTCAATGTGTATGAAACAGAACTCCTTTTTCTCCCCTCTCCCCATAAACAAGATAATGGGTAAACTGTGACATATTCACACACACTGGAATATTACACAATGTATATGGAAGAGCTGCCGCTGTACCTCGAATAACATGGATGAATTTCAGAACATAACATGGAGGAAAAACATAAGCTGCAAAAAACTACACATGGTGTGACACCACTTTTACGTATCTCAGAATACTGTCAGCAATGCACATTTACATGACAAAATTTATATATTTGTTAAAAAAAAAATCAAGAAAATTGTAAACACAAATTTCAGGATCGTGAGGAAGCCAGAGAACAGTGGGAAGTACACCGAGAGATCCAGAAGTAATTGTGATGTTCCAGTTCTTAAATTGCAATGCATCTTTAAAAATTGTGCTTCAGAGCTTACTTATATGTTACATATAACCTTTTGTAAATATAAACTAATCAACAGACTAAGAAGACAGAAATACAACCCACAAAAATGAACTGTGTTGAAAAGTTACATGTCAAGACAAACTAAGCAGTGAAGGAAAGTGAATCTTGCTAGAAGTATGAAGAAATTAACGTACACCAATAAAGTTGGGTAAGGAATATAATTACTTTTACAATGATGAATGAAACACGTACGTAATACAAGGATCAAATGCTAAGGAAAAAAAGTGATCAGGATGAGAAGTCAGAATAAATTTATTTATCATGAATCTTTCTCCTACTTTTCTAGGCTTTCTTTTTTAAAAACAAAATGGACTGACTGACGTTACTTGGTTAGTATTGTATGTTTCACAGGTAGACAATCCAAGGCCGCCAAGGCTGCGAACGTGGCCCTGCCCTGCCCGGCTTGGGCCTCTCGGGGCTGAGTCCCCGGGAGCAGCTCAGAGCCCCACCTTTGGAAGGCCCATGATCTCAGACTGTTTCTTCTTACCTCCATCAGCACTGACAGCACTGGTTTGTCTTAGACAGACTTAAAATACGCTTTCTTCTTTCTAGAGCATCTAAGTTGCAAATCTCAAAGTGAACACAGTATCGCAGTTTTAGAAGTGACCAGGCTCAAAGTGGCAGTAGGCATGATGCGCCTTGTTTATTTAACTGTTCGAACAGGCAATGAGGCAGAAAGAGGCCTGTGCATTTCCTATGCTTTTCAAATAGGAGCTGGATCTATTTGAATGGCCAGGGAGGAGAAGATAGTTTTAGATTTGGCATGGGTTTAGGGGAAGAAATGTCTTTGTAGCTGGTCCTAACTATTATGGCAACTTGGACTGAGTTAGTCTGCAAGGGAGAAGTTGCCACATGTTATAACAGAAGTCACTGGGCTTGGCAAGGAAGGGAATGAAAGACCTACAATTAAACCAACACCACTTCCCATCATGGCGAAGTCGTGCTGGCCAGGACTACTGCCCGCCCTCCTCTTCCAGGGCTGATCAAACTGAGCCCTGCCCTTTCAAACCTGTCTTTGCCATGTTCTAAAGAATACTAAATGCTGAGATTAGTTTTAATTTCTAATGAATTCTTAAGGAGAACTTTTTCTTCCTCCTTACTAAAAAAAAGAATAAACAATTTAGACTAGAGATTCAAAAAAAAGGAATGCCAGCAAAAAATGTGAATCTGAGAAGGTTGAGGAAGGAGCATTTTTAACCTGAGAGCTCCAATAAGATGGTGTTCTGTTTTGATGTGCACACTACACCCCACCCGACTACTTAAACTTTAAAGAACTCCATTCTTGCCTGTATCTGTCTTGCTATTTTGACTGGTCATTCCTAAACATAAACTGCCCTACTTTGAAGCTTTCCAAAGCTAAGAGGACAGGCAGTCCAACACAAAGCAGGCTGTTAATGAGTTTTTACTGAGTGAATCTGCACTCTTGCATGGCCTTGAGTTGGATATAAATTCCAAGCCTTCTTATATTAACAGTAATTTTTTGGTCAATGTCATCATAATTTACTATTTCCAAGAGGAAATAAGTTTATATAAATAGTACTGAATACAATATCTAGCTTCCACTTATGAGAGGCAAAGGAAAGGAACTTTGAGGGGAAAAAGTGAGACAAAATATAAATATAAATCACATGGTTTCACTTTACAAAGTGATTTTCCATGTACACCGTGTATTTCTCTAAAAAAAGAAAGGAGATCTGTTTCTGAGATCGGTGACAGACTAAGCGGTGTGTGGGTGCATGTGCGCACACACAAGGAAGAGTTAGAGAAACACAGAAAGAAAGAGAGACAAAGAGGCATGTGGAGTAACGGAAGAAGCAGAGAACTTCAGCAATGTTTTAAAAATACATAGTTTGATGATTCGTTAAAAGCACAGTCTTACTTAGATGTCATCCTAGACCAGTGTGGCATATAAACTATCGAAGATGAGTCCTGAATGCTAATGACAGGATGCACACAGGAACACGTAGATTCTGGGGGAAGGAGCATCATTGACAGAGCCGTGGAGTACTGACTGAAGCCTGGGCTGACCTGCTGTTAGAGGAGGAAACATCCTCGAGCAGGTGCCTGAGGGCTAAATCCACAAGCGTCCTTAATACCCTCACAGGTCGGTGCTCTCTCTCCCCGGCCCCAGGGCTACTGGTAGTGATCAGTGGCTCCATCAGTCACTCAACAAACATGCATGAAGAACCCACGACATGTCGGGCCCTGTTCTTGGGAGATGCTGAACTCAGTGAGAAAAAGTTTCTGCCCTCAGGGAGCTTACGGTCCAGCATGGGCACCAGGGAGGTACGGAGTGATGGAGAACACTGACAGATACCAAGCGTACATCCTGCTCTGCCACCTGCCCTAGAAATGTTCTTTCCCTCCCCACTCACTGTTTTCTTTATATGTAAAATGTGATGATGATACTGAGACGATTCCATGAGATTTTGTTTGTGAAGTGTTTCAAACAGTCCTTGAAGCACAAAAGGCCCCACAAATGGTGGTTATGATGGTTATTTCCTTGGAGAATTGAGGGACACACACAAGGGAGTTTGCTATCATCCTCCCCAGAACACACCCCAGACTGCTGGACGAGGAACTCAGCCACATCACCACTTTATCACATTTCTGTATGATTTCTGGCAAATTCAGTGGCCACCAGTGTCCCCAGGCTAGACAGGAAAGTCTAGTTGCCAAAAATACACCCCAGAAAGATGTCCACGTTGTTGCTGTAATGGGAATGTTTTCTGTTTCTCAAGGAGGTAGCAAGAAAATATCCAGGAATAGGAAGGCCTCTTGAAGAATAACTTACAGCATTTTCTCTTCTAAACGCTAAACCAAAGCACCACTATGTTCTGGACAACGGCTCCAAAGGGAGATGGAAGGCTGTCTACAGGACATCTCAAGCTGAGAAGCAGTAAAGCAGGAGGGTGAGAGGCACGGCCCTGGAGCAAGGTGGCCCCGGCCCCTGGCCGGGCTCCCTCGCTTGCTGTACAGCAGTGACCATGTTACTCACTGGCACTCAGGGTTTAAAATCTATAAAAAGGGGTTAATATTAGTCCCTATCGCACTGGGTAAGGATTAAAATCACTAGCATCTGTAAAGCAATTAGAATGGACCTTGACATACAGAAAACAGTCTATAAATGTGAGCAATTATTATGCATGGCAAAGCCAGTAACTTTATTACCCTGCTAATAATAACGCGAGCGCTGAATAACAAGAAAGCAGCCGAGCCTCACCCGAGGAAACAGAGCTCTTTCTTTGGCTCTCCTGTCTCCTTTTGGCATCACAGGGCCAGCACCACACCCCTTCTGTAATTCACTTTCCTCAACTATGCAACAAGCAAAATGCATGTACACCGAGAACGCCTAGAGAGGCCTGATGCGGATCTTTGCTAATAGCAACAGCCACTGCACAATTTAAGTTTCCGTATCTTCCTGTTTGTATTAGAGTTCTCCAGAGAAAGACAGCCACTAGGGGTGTGTGTGTGCGTGTGTGTGTGTGCGAAGGAGAGAGACTGAGAGACTGATTTTAAGGAATTGAAATCTGTAGGGCAGGCTGGTGACCCACGGAAGAGATGGTGGTGCACAGTCTGAAGGCAGAATTCCTTCCTCCCTGGGAGACAGCAATCTTTTTCTCTTAAGGCCATCAACTGATTGGACGAGACCCACACACATGATGGAGGATAATTTGCTTACCTCGGCATCAACTGATTGAAATGTTAATCTCAGCGAAAAAATACCTTCGACAGGTATTTTTATACCTTCTAGACTCATGTTTCACCAAATATCTGACCTACCCAGTTTTGACACATAAAATTAACCATCATACTATCCTTTCAAAAGAGATGCGACTCAGATGGCACTTCGCTACAGGAAAAGCCTCTAGGATGCACGGCACCTTCACTTTCTGAGAATAGATGAAAGGCGAGAAATTCCAATGAGGCATCCATTTTTTTAGAGATGAATTCTAAGTTAAAGCAGATCTAGAAGGTGGCATCTGAACAGCAGGAAGAGTCAGGAAAATGCATTCCAGTCCACGGAAAGAACAAGCCTTTAGAACAAGGGCTGCAAGCTCAGCACCTGTAAGGGCCAGACAGGTGAGACAAATGAGCGGGACGAACAGGGCGGGGGTCACGCACACCCCACGTTCAGGTGCGCCTCGGCTTCTTGCCACGGAAGGCTCCAAGGCCAACGTCCTTCCGCAACAGCCCAAGGACACACCATGGTCCAGTGAGAGGACCATCAATCCCAAGTCAGGCCGAGGGAGCTCCATCTCCCAGTCCTACCGCTCATCAGCAGCACAATCTAAAATGCGTTACTTCCAACTGCCCAGGCCTCTGTAGTGGAAGTGGGAGTGAATGAGGTCACTCCCACTTACATGACAGAATTATTGTGAACACTCAGGGAAAAGGGCCTGAAAAGTGACTGTTGATATACATGTTTCCTACTTTGTTTTCACTAGTATCATTCATATAGGACTCACCATGCGCAAGGTGCTGCTTAACAACTCATTTAATCCTCACAACAACCCTATGAGGCAGTTTCTCATTTTACAAATGAAGCACAGAAAGGGAAAATAATTTGACCAAGGACACACAGCAGAGAATATTGGAAGACTGTCAAAAAATATAAACCAGTAGGACTCAATATTAGATGCTACAACCTCAAGCTACCATGAGCCTCTCTGTCTTTTCTTTCAACCTAAAATTTGTTTCAGGTGTAGGTTATACTTGCTGCTTGTACCTACTGACTTCTGCTCACTCCTTCACCCCTGACGGGCCCCTCCCATCTCTATCACCTCAAAGAACCTCTCCCTTAAAGGCACGCATGACCCTGGGCTCAGCAATCCGAAGGCCTCTTACAGCTCCCCCTCCTCAGCACCGTTCAACACTTCCTCTCCCCCTGTACCGACCTCCGCTGGCCTTCTACGACTCCGAAATTCCCTGTTTCCTTCTCTGAAAACTCCTCCGTGGTCCCCTCCCACCCCTTAGCTCCTCTTAGGGGTAAGTCCCAGGTCCCGTTCCTTCTCCCCCCACCCCCGGGTTCTGGCTCCTCTTCTCTCTCTGACACTGTGCATGCAGTCCAGGAAATCACATTTTCAGTGCACATCTCAGTGCCCAGCCTCCACACCTTCTCAACAGGTAGTGACTGACCTACATGCTGACCCTCTCCACTCCAAGTCCTGCCAGCAACCTGTGACTTCAACCTCCATGTGAAAACCCACCCAGCACGCGTCTGTTAGTTCCTCAGCCTCCTCATCTCCCGTAGCCAGCTCTCCCCTTCACTTGGCCTGCCCACTCTTACGACCTTGTTTTTTGATGGTCATTTGAGCTGCCTCACTTCAGAAACAGCACATTCAGACATCCTTCTCTGACCACAACCTCCAATCCCTGTTCTCCCTTTACTCATTACTGAGGACACCATTGTTACTCAGGATAACCAAACCTGATCATCCTAAACCCCACATCTGATCCTCCCACCACGTCCCCCAGCAAAGTACCAGCAACAACCCAGCTGTCAAGTCAGAAATTTACATGTTAACTTTTATTTCTCTTTCTTCTTCATCTTCCATATTCAACCAATCTACAAATTCCAAAATGTCTACCTTAAACATCAGCTAGTCTCTCTTCTCTATCCGAATCACCATCACCTCTCACCAGCATCCTCTCTTCCAGTGGTCTCCTGACCAGTTTTCCTGCTTTCAGTACTTGCCTGCCTAAAGTCTATTCTCTAACAGAGCGGTCTGTCTAAAACATGAGTCAACTCACGTCACCCCAGTGCTTAAAATTCATGAATACTTTCCTATGTCCTTAAAAGGATGACCAGATCCCCTAACACAGCTTCCGGGGCATTTCTTGATCTAGCTGCTGCCCGCCTCCCCAGTCTTATCTCCAGTTTCCTCCGTTCCAGTCCCACATAATTTCCCGCTCTTCAGATGTACTGTGTTTCTCTCTTCCTCTGGGTCTTGGTGCATTCTAGTTCTCCTCCCCAGAATATGCCTTTTTCTCACTTTCTATCTTAGCACTCATCATGTGCATGTCATGTTAAGTACTACAACTTAAGAGACTTCCCCGTCCCCAGACGTGGTTGGGTGTTTCTGTAGCAAATCAGCACTCCCCTCTGCACTACAGTCAACCCACAGTATGGAGCCTCCCTCGTGAGCCTGTGGTTCTGTGAAGTAAGACCACGAGTCTCTCCTTTACTACTGTGTTCCCACGGCTGTGCAGTGCTGGTCCGTAAGGACACTCAACAAGTATGTGCCAAATAAACGAGCTTGCAGTGGATTCTTAAACCCCTACCTCCGATCTTCCCAACTTTGTCCTTGAGATTCAGTTCCACGTCTCCAGGCGCCTGATGGGCATCTTACCAGCACCTAAAGTGAGTACATACAAAATGAACAGAGATCATCTTCTGTTTCACATCTGCTCCTTTCAAAACCTAGTACAGTAGAAGGAACGCAGGTATGTAAGCCAGAGATGCCTGGGACGTGCCGCTCTGTGTCCTATTAGCTGTACAACTGTAGACAAATCTTTTCCTAGGCCTTAGTTTTCTCATCTCTGAAATAAGGACAATAGGATCCCCACAGGCAGAGGATAAGACTGGATGAGATACTGCACGTGAAACGCCTGGCAAATGACACAGAAATAATAAACGGCACCTGAGTTCAAACATCTAGAGTAATTCTGCCTCCATCCTCCTCCCCACAAGCCAATCAGTTTTCTCCTTCACTCAGGCCCTTGGCACCTCCCTCCTGAACCATCACAACATCCTCACGGGGCTCCCCTGCTCTGGTCTTCGCACTGCCCAGGCCACCCCACACACTGATATCAGAGGCTTCTTACAGGAGAGAGCCTTCTGTCACTCTCCTGACCGAGATGCTTCAACTGCTCCAGTGACTCAGCATTAAGTTTAAATTGTTCAGTCACATGCCCTTCATGGCCTTCGTGGGTCCAGCCTCAATAGACCTTTGCTGCCTTCTCTTCCCCTTGGTCACTTTTACACTCACTGTCTCCGGAAACCGCAAATTAGCCACTGCCCACTCAGTGCACCAGTCCCTCTCATCCCTTTCTGTCCCTCTGCTCAAGTGTCCTTGGGCTGGGACATGCTCCCTCCTAGTCCTCAAGACCAACACCACCTCTCTTTCAATGTCCGGCCAAATACTCATCCATCCACCATGCATTTCTTGACTGCCCAGCCACAGAAGATTTTTCTTTCCTACAAATGTGTGATGTGTTTCTCTCTCTACTTCTATACATTTTCTCTCTCTTCTCTCTGTGTCTCCTAACATGATCCGTGCACAGAACCTTAGCTCCAAGCTCTCAGCGGACAGCATCACACCCGGGCCCACAATGGCATGCTCAGGAAAGGCACCCAGGAAACGGCAGCTGAGTGTGCAGACCTACAGGGTCCTCCTCAGGACGCCCCAGCCTCCGGGGCCTGCAGTCAACCAGCTGAACTTCTGCTCAGCAGCCAGAACAGTGCCTGGCCTAGAGCGACACTCCGCAAACAACTGTTAGGTGAACTTATCCACGAGGAGATCCACCACTGGCTGCAGGACAGAAATTCTGTCCCCGTGGAATAAAACACAAAAGAGGACGTGAGGAGGCCTTTTCTCTCCCACCATATACTTAGGATGCAGACAAGCTCCAAGTTCACTGTCTCCCACAAGCTAGACAGCTATTCTCAGCAATCAATCTGGCATGTAATGCTTTGGTATATTTAGTATGTCAAAAGTACTCTATTTTAACATATAAGTTAAGATCATTCTCCTTTGGAGAATACAGCGTTATTTTAACAATGTCCAAAATCTTTTTTAGACCTGACCTTTTATAAAGCCACTTCTTTTGGTTAAAAAAAAAATGTCTATTACAGAATGAACACCTTTTCTTATAAGGCTTTCAACTGGCTGAGAATTAAAGAATTTCAGAAATAAATTCCAATCTCCTCATCCTTAAAATAGAAAAGATTTTTCAGGGCTTTCATTTCCAAAATTCTATTATATAAGCCATTTTATAAATCATGCAGACAACAATTCTCATTTTTTCCATCACATTTTATTTTTATTCCACAACCCCCACCCCTGCAACCTCCCCCCGCCCCCCGGCTCTGGCAACACTGTGTCAGTCTGTGGTATTACCTCTTTATATGCCATTTATCCCACTAAATTATCCCCCTGGAGGGCCAGGCCCCTGACATGCTCGTTTCTGAATCACGACTGACTGCTGGAATGTAAGTCAGTGGCTCAGTAAATGTTTACATGAATCAACAACTCAAATCAGTTATTGGATCATAAACCTTTTCATCAGACCTAACTAGTGGCTCCTTCCTACCACCAAAGAACTCTTAACCACTGTGGATAATTTTTAAAAAGGAGGGAAGGCTCTTAAGGCAATGACAAACAGAGTTCTAAATGTATCCTTGGCAAAGATGGCATCCCTGTAGTAGAAGCGTAAGCTCTTCCCAGCTAACTCAGTACTTGAAGGAGGCAACATCCTTCTGCATGTCTATGTGTCTTTTGCTACGTAAGTTAAAGTATTAATTACATTAGTTCAGAGTCACACTTCATTCCTGCACATCATTTAATTGTTTATTTAGTCCCTCTGAAGTAAGTGCTGATGGGTAAAACTGAATTAATATAAATCACACCTTAAAAAGGATAGTTATTGAAGTATCTAAATTACATGAAAGAGCCAAAAAGACCTGCCTGTTCAGCACTGTGTACCATTCAGTGATTAGGAAGCCACTTTTCAGGTATCATCCTGTCATACAAACTGATGTCAGTGTCTCCAGAATGTACACATCACTCCTCCCAGATTCAACAACATAAGCACATCTTAGCTTTCAAGAAAACTCTTTACAAGTTGAACACAAATTTGAAAAAAAACCCCCAAAACCCCTAAATAAAATTACAGACAATGACTGTCACACTTGGGCTTTCCAAACATATTGTTATGGGTTTAAGAAACACATTTCGACATCACTAAGAGCTCTAAAAATCAGCATATTCTGGAAAGTCCATATCCACTGCTTGGGGGAGCTTAACATAACGTGTTAAGGATTGAATCTTTTTAGATAACTGTTGATGCTTTGCTTAAGTATATGAAAACTGAAAATAAAAATAACCAAAGATTTTAGAATTTTTCAGTTGTAATAAAGTTTGTATCAAAGACAGGAAGTATTATTTCATATTCTCTTAAACACTTGTAAAAGCAGCACATATTTCTTCTGTTTGAAGAGATGGAAACTGAGGCAAGAAAGCTCAGTCATTCTGTTAGAGTACTCTATGTCTCAAAAGTTTTTAAAGTCATGGCCCCACACTATAACTAAATTCTCTAATAACCTATTCTCATGAGGAAGAGTCTAAAAGGCTGATTGCTTAACTGAAGGACAATGTGAATTATTTCAAAGATTGGTCCAAAAAGCTGCACTGAGTAACTCAGACAACTGTTAACATCCTTGCCCTTGATTTCCTGTGAGATGGGGTGTGTGAGTGTGTGTGTGTGTGTGTGTGTAAAATGATTAACAGGTGTCCTTGGTTTTGATAAGAATAATATTCCTCTACATTCCCAATGGATAGCTACATGCTGCCATCTTCTGATTATGCCCAGTGGAGTGTAAAAAATTTTTCATGAAAAAACAAAATCAGCAAAACTCCCCACTTTCCCAGCCAGTAGCGCCCTCAGTAACAAAACAGGCAAAGACACCAACCCAGAGATTACAACCCTCTCAGACATAATTCAAGCAGAATTCTAAGTGGATAAATGCACTTTATAAACTTCTTTTTTTTGCAAGTGCCTTGCATGCTTATGTTACTATTCATTCTGAGATAGACAGATCATCAATGACCTTCTGGGTCACTGACTAGGGAGAAAGCCGACTATAAAAAAGAGTGGGAGAAAAATAAAAGGGGGGGTTGCTTCCTTCCACCCTAGACCCCCTACTGCCTTGAATGAAAGAAGACAGATGGCAGCCACCTTCCCCTTTAATTAGGAGGGGCAGCTCACAAGGGGACAGCCCTGCTCACTTGGCACCATCTTTAACAAACCATTTCAATGGTAATGCTCTCTGTTCGTTTCAAACTGCTCTCAATCTTTGATTGACAAACCAAATCTCTGTAAATTTAACTGTGAAAAACTACAGCTCTGGGCACAATGCTATACAGAAAGAAGGTACCTAAACATGTTTGCTAAATTAATACATCGCAGACATTCTTACCGAGAGCCTGGAATGTTTCAAATGAAACACAGACACCTCAAGTCCCATCAGCACTCTGAGATAAACTGTGAACTCCCAGGGCACAGAAGCCCTAGCTGAAAGTCACACAGTATTCCACACTGGATTTAGAAATAAGTCCCCTGATTTCTGCTTTCCAGTGCCACACTACAGTCATGCTGCCCCCTTCTACCTTCAAAGTGTCGCTGTTTAAGTTGAGAAAAGTCAAGAAAATTCCAAGTAAAAGCAGTCCATTTTATGAAGGATAACTTAATTTCAAATCAAAAAACCACTCTGCATTTCTATTTTTTGCATTTTCAAAACCACAGAACTTTGTATGAAAAATTTACCAAGCCACGTAACATCTCTGGAGACAGGATCAGCATGAAAAACAGAACAAGCGAAAACGGAAGACAGGGCCAAGTGTCAGAATTAGGCTGATGTCACACGATCTCCTGGGTAGGTGATGAAGCCTCTTAATTATTTTTTTAAGTTATTAAACATTTTCCATAAACCTGCAAGGCATGAAACTTTGGAACTTAAAGGGAAAGCTCAGTTCCTGTTGATAAGGTTCAGTCTTTATATATTTAATCTCATTTTATATTAAATTTATTTTTTCCAACATCATTAAATAATTTGTACTCTTCAGCTCCTTTCCACTTCCTGACTGGTTATAAAATTACAGCCCCGTGTCCAGGACCACTCCCACCCGGTGTCCGCAGGTCCCCACGGGGACAGCCCGTCTTCGTTCGTGTCTTGGACACGCACCCTTCCTGCTTCCCAGTGTAGGTAAGCGCAGTGAACTGGAGCTGTTTTGCTAGATGTGCTCCGGGCTGCATCACGTAAAAAGCCTTGTCTGTGTCGCTGTCATTTAATTAATGGCAAAGTTCTTGAACCATTTAAGGAGGGGGGGGTGGAAAAAGAACTTTTTGTTTTCTCATTGATAATAAACTGCAGTCTCTGACTATCTCTAACAAGCCAGCCAGCACGCTAGATCCAGGAAGAGAGAAAAGATAAAAGCAGCAATTAGCTATTTAACAAACTTCATCTCCTACTTCCCAGTGAAGGGGAGGGAAGAAAAAAAAAAAACAACCTTGGCATTTGCCAGATATCGAGTGTCTAATAATGTTAGCAAGAAAAAACATGTAGGAAAGACTGACTAACAAAGAAACAAACAAAACTTACTTCGTTTTCCAGCACAGTAAGCAGGTCGGGAACGGGACGAGGGTAATTCCTTCCTCAAGGCCCCTGCTTTCACTTTATAAGCCATGTTTACGCTTCCGTCCAGGTTTGCTGTGGAACTCCACGCTGCCTGCGCCTCTCGGGATGCCCCCGGCCCAGTTCCTCTCGGGAGCCTACGCGAGGATCAGGAATACCCCGGACAGAGCGAGGTGACCTCTGGGCGCCACGTGGCACCACTGCTGTTATTACCACACACACGCCTGGGACACCCACTTGTTACTTCAGGAACCAGGCCACCGGAGGATAACCGCTCCGACGAGCGTCCAGAGACTCGAGCCTCTGGCATTCTCAGGTTCAAGGTTGGAAAATGCATTAAGACCGAGAACCACGCAATCAGCAGTATTCTGCGCCACCAGCTTTCTCATACTTAGACGCCTAAGTAAGACCGAAAGATACAAAATTAGACGGAGTATTTTACTCGTGATTGTGACGGGCATTTGCCGTGTGACAGGTCCTACCCTGCTGTCTAAAACTGCATTTAAGAGTCCTATATATCGGAAGTAGTTTCATTTCCTCTGTGGAAATCATAGAGAATCAATTTTTTAGAAAACAGGGGAAAAGTATCATTCTGTTTAAAAATATAACCCTTACTAAGCCTCATCTGGTTAATTTTTTAGAATCTAAAAAGTGGGGGGAAAAACCCCACATGTAAATTTGATGTTTGTTTTGAAAAATTACTTCATCCATGTACTGTCCAGCTCATAAAAACAAACCTTCCTCCAGCAAAACGGGACACTTTGACCTTGTTTACTGCAGTGTTTTGAAACCGCTGTCTTGTAACTCCTGACATCACTGGATGTGTATTAGCACCTTTACTGCTGTTGGCTGCACACGCTGCCACCCGGCTGTCTTGAATCGCCCCTGGTTAAACAAATGCTCCACACAACAGTAGGGGCACTGGCATTAGCATTAAAGCCACAGAACTCACGTGATACCTTTGACACATGTCATATCTCTCTGATCAGTTTTACAAGAAAACAAACGCATCGAACATCTGATACCTTTTTTAAGTCCTGGCATCCAGACCTAGTACAGACCATTCTTTTTTCTGACCCTCTCCCTGCCCAAGAGAAGGGCTTCTTTTCTCACCACTCGCCATATTGGCAAGAATTTCTGCCACAGAGATTTACTAACAGAAGATCCTGACCTACTTTCTCCCAGTAAAAAAAATTCCCCACAAACTTTCCTAGAGAATAATTTATTTTAGCATATTTTACAGTTTCAGAGAATATTGTTGCAGCATTTTTAATGTTGACGAAGTCAGAGTTGTCCGTTTCTCTCTCTTTAGTGGAACAGGATTTTGGTGTTGTAGCTGAGCATTGTATTTTTAAAGAAATAATTTTCTCCTGTAAATCTGACACATTTCTCTTCTGTGTCCCTTAATTCTTATTCTAGATCTAGAAGAATTTATTTTAAAAAAGAGCATAGTTGTAACACAATTTAATTGTGTAAGCCACAATTAAATTTGAGGGAACATCTCCCGTAACTCAACTCTTAAATAAAACTAAATTTTGGTCTGACAATGACAGTGCAATTTTACAGAGAAGTAATTAAAAACTAAAGTTTAACTTATCTGAAATCAATTGATAACATTCTTGTTCCTTTCCTGAAACAACTTGCAAAACGTCAAGTCCTCAGACTCGAGTCACCAAGAAATAAAGAACGCGAAATACATATTTGAGCAATTATGGCCCTTGTTTGTCAGAGAAGAATAAAAAGAAAAACATACAGAGTTAATAAAATTAATTAACTCTCGCGAAAGAACTACTAGGAAGACCCTCCAAAAATCATGCTGTTACTATGACAACTTCAAAATTGCTTTGAGAAAATGTGAGGGGTTTTAAGATCCATGATAAAACAAGTGTCACCCAGCCTGCTAGAAATTACTTTCATTTGTATCAGGCAGCAGAAGGGCTAAATGGCCACTTACAACTCTGAAATATCAAAGCGTTACCTTGTGAGAGATGCTGTACTCTTCATTCAGATCATGAAAAGAATAGTAAGTAAGTGAACAGCTCTCTCAGGAATCGGAACCATTCTGGTTTCAGTCCTGCAACTACACCGCTCCTACGGTCTATCTAGTTGGTACTTTATTTTTATAATGAAAGCAAAGTCTGATGCAATCTGAAAGGGAAGGGACCAAAAAAAAAAAAAAAAAAAAAAAACTAACAGTCTCCAGTTTCCAAATACAAACAGGAAAACACTCCAATTTTTTTAGGTATCAATAATGAAACAGAAAAAGAAAACAGCATTTTCCCCTTAAAATTCCTGCTCTTAGGTATTTTAGACTGATTTACATTTTACATAATCTTGATGGCTCAATCAGGAAGTGAAAATTCTAAGTGCGTGTGTTATGGACGGGAGGAATCATGTGACCCGTAGAGCAAAGAAAATTATGCAGGAGACTAGCACACTAAGAAAAACAAACTTAACAGGAGTTTAAAAATACTGTCTTTGGGATTCATCGAGCCGTGAATGTATTACGGCTTTTGAGAAATAAAAATTCACTTGCAAGCCTTGAAAATAAGCCCTCAGGACATTTTTAAAAATATTATGAGATCAAAGCAATGGACGATGAAAAACAAAAGTTTAATTAATAAAGAAACTGTTTCTGTGAAGATCATCATATTCATTTTAAAGGCTATTTTTCATGTTATTGAAGATGAAAAAGTGCATAATTGTAATCATACAGAATATCGGTTGCAGCCATGTATAACTGCTTACGCTCTGTTTAATATACAGTACTGAGTGTTCCTAGAGCACAGAGGAAAAAAATGGGTTTGCCCAGACTTTAGACAAGTTGTACAGATTTCAACTGTATTTTATTTCAGCAAACACATTCTCAAGAGGAAAATGTCAACACCATAGAAATTTTCATCTGAGGTATTTCACTCACTCTGGAAATCAAAAAGTGGGAGATAAATATTAAAACACTTTAGTAAGTATAATGGATTAGCTGATTGATGACTTTACCATACAAAAACTACTTAAGACATTGTCTCTTAAGACACAGTGCTAGTTTTCTAAAACAGAGTTGGTTAACATAAACAGCTTGAAATTTACAAGGTTTGGCCTACGGCTTTTTGTTTCTCAATAATTTATTAATACCAATAAAAAACAATTAGCGTGGTTGAGAGCAGGTATTTGTACCTCATAGCTATTACTTTTATCACTTTAAGGCTTCACATTTGTCCAAGTGCTTTTCGTATTTTTATTTCAGCCTTTAAAAAAAATTAATGTCACAGCTCTGGGCAAGGGGTCAGGCAAGGTCAGCGACAAGAATGAGTTCTGAGTATTTCTTCATTACTAGGTCATCTACCTCTAATTCTTAAAAAGATTCTTAGGGAAGACAGAAGCCTTTCAGAAGGGAGGCTGGAGGTAGACTAAGAACAGTTAGGGAAGGCAAGAAGCGCAAGTTGTCCGAGGTGGAGCATTACGTGATAGTGTGATAGATACCAGACTTGGTATCATACTGGTTGACTGAAATAACAAGGAAAGATGAACTAGTTACTGAGAAATGTCCCCCAACAGATTCGTAGCACAACCCAGCTCTGCCACTTGCCGGGACCATAATTTGTTGAGAACAAATCTCAGAGAGTGTTCATCTCAATTCCCTGTTCTATAAATCAGGAAATTAGAGAAGAGACTTCCCTATGTTACACAGAGAGTTGACTGACAGCTGAAACTGGACCAAGATTTCTGACTTTCTTAGGCTAGGGCTCTTTGTCACCACATGCTGCCTTACATCTATAATCAAGTTAGTCTCCAACAAGCTGAGCCCCAGTAGCTTATTTCAGGCGTGGAAGACTGAAATAAGGTCAAGACTTAGAGAGGCTCACTCTGGGCTCCCTAGTCCCTAATAGCCGGCCCCCGACCCTTATTACTGCTGCTGTCTCTGTCCCCCACAGCCTGGGAGGGGTCTCGTATTTCCCAAGCTGGGAAGAGGCAGGGCAAGTTCTGGACTGAGGGGTGAAGCTTCTGACATGAAACCAGTCCCTCCTCCTGGCTCCTCCCTCCCACAGGTATGTCACAGCCTCATTATTCCCAGTGGGGAAATCAAGGCACAGAAATAAGGAAAAGCACTTGTTTTGGTTCACATCACAGTTTTACAGGGATTCTGGACAAACATAAGAGTGAGATAATATTCTAGAAAAAATACAATTAGCTCCCACTTCATGGAGATTAAATTAAAATGTAAATAGGGTAAAAAAAGAAACAATTAGAGGAAAGTATTTCTGAATTTGAGATAGTAAGAGAAGTCTTAGCCTTATAAAAGCAATGAAAAGAGTAACGAAAGGAGAGGTAATCGAATCAATCTGACAACATTAAAACATTAAAATCTGCGGCTCTTAAAGCAGCAGACAAAACTGAAAAGATAAATAAAAAACAGAAGACTTGCAACAGGATAACATACTTTATATTATTACAAATGTAAAACATAAAAGATATTAACAGACTACTCACTCCAAAATATAAAAGGTCAATTAACACGAAAAAGTGTTGAATTTCACTAGCAAACACCAAGATTCTTTTCACCGATCAAATTCACAAAGATGGACAGCAAGAAGAGCCAAGCAAGTGAAGGTAGGTGAATTCCAGGAAATCAGCAACATCTTTTTACAAGCCTTAAACCTGCTTTGACTGATAACACGCCTATAAATACCTCCTGAAGAAACAATCACAGATACAAAGGAAGATAACCAGACAAGGACATACATACAATCACCGACAATAACACAAAACTGGAAACAGCTTCGACATCCAAAGGTGGAGGCAGGCACGTGACTAAATAAATTACAGCAAATTCTTATGTTTAAATAATGGTTTTGGGAGAATACTTAATGACACTGGAAATTACAAACCATGGTGAAAATGCTGTAAATAAAATTGTACATATATGTATGACATCAATGTTGCTACTTAAGAAAGCAAACTAAGAAGGAGGGAAGGAGGGAGGGACAGACCAATGGCGAGGGGTGCAGAGAAGCCGATCTAAAAAAGAAACTGGAAAAGAATACATTTAAAAAGCTTAAGAAGGGGTGGCCAAAGGACTTAAGATTTTTCATTGCCTCTTTGTAATAGTGAGGTATTTGACATTTTCTGTAAGAAACATGATTTTTATAATTGAAGAAATATTATTTAACTTAATGAACACTCTATAAACATTTCTTAGTCATATAAAATAAAGTATTTACAAAGACCTAACAAGAGAATGCTTCCATTTTATTATTAAGTGCAAAAAAGAGGTGCAAAACAGTATGATCTTAAATAGGTAAAAATTCACATTAAAAAGAGCAGAGAAACAGGCATCAAGATGTTAACAGTGGCTGCCTTTAGATAGCGCTTACTGTGCGTTAATATTTTTTCTATACAAGTTTTCTGTGATTGTCATATACTGTTTTCATGAGGAAAAATAAATAGATATCAGTATCACAACTGTAGGACTGATACATCTGGAAGTGCTACAATTAATAGTTAAATTTCAAAATACACAATGTCAATAGCCACAAAAAAATCTGCCCTATCACTAGGACTTTTTTTTTTTTTTTTTAAGTTTAGGAACCACTGGTATGTCTTCAGAAAATATCAGGAATTGGTGGGTGTGTAGGACGTGGGAACAATTAATATTTCTTAGCTGCCAAACTGTCTTCTCCACATAGCAGCAGCTCTGTGAGTGCCACACTGAAGCACAAGAATCTGGACGGGGGACATTATTAGGAAAATGGCAAAGAAGCTGGTGGGGGAGGGGTGGTAAATGGCCAAAAGAGGAAAACAAGAGTCCATGAAAACAACAGAAGCATCAAGAAAGAAAATTCAAGAAATCATGAGATCCAAAATAATTAAAAGAGTCTCAAAGAGTTACTTGTATACCTATGCTCTTAGCAGCATTATTAACAATAGCCAAAAAGAGAAGCAACCCAAATGCCCACTAATAGATGAATGGATAATCAAAATGTGGTCGACACATACAACAGAGTACTATTCAGCCTTAAAAAGGAATTATGACACTTGCTACAACATAGTTGAGTCTTGAGGACATCATGCTAAGTGAAATAAGCCAGTCACAAAAAGACACATACTGTATGAGTTTGCTTATATGAGGTTCCAGAAAAAATCAAATTTGTAGAGACAGAAAGAATTTTGCTTGCCAGGCACTGTGGAGAAGGGGGAATGGTGAGAGAGTATTTAATGGGTATGCAGTTTCTTTGCCAGATGAAAGAGTTCTGGAGATGGGCGGTGGTGATGGCTGTTCAATAACATGAATGTACTTAATGCCACTTAACTGTACCCTTAAGAGTTTCCTCCAGATGTATGCCCAGGAGTGGGACTGCTGGATCATGTGGTAAGTCTATTTTTAGTTTTTTTGAGGAATCTCCATACTGTTTTGCATAACAGCTGCACCAAACTACATTGCCACCAGCAGTGTAGGAGGGTTCCCTCTTCTCCAAACCCTCTCCAGCATTTATCGTTTGTGGACTTTTGAATGATGGCCATTCTGACTGGTGTGAGATGATACCTCATTGTAGTTTTGATATGTATTTCTCTGATAATTAGCGATACTGAGCGTTTTTTTTCACGTGCCTATTGGCCATTTGTATGTCTTTATGGGAGAAATGCTTGTTTAGGTCTTCTGCCTGTTTTGGATTGAGTTGTTTGTTTTTTTCTTATTAAGCTGTTGAGCTGTTTATATATTCTGGAAATTAAGCCTTTGTCAGTTGCATCATTCATAAATATTTTCTCCCATTCCATTGGTTGTCGTTTTGTTTTACTTATGGTTTCCTTTGCTGTGCAAAAGCATGAGTTTAATTTACTAATGAGTTTAATTAGGTCCCATTCATTAATTTTGCTTTATTTCTATTGCCTGGGTAGACTGCCCTAGGAGAACATTGCTAAGATTTATGTCATAGAATGTTTTGCCTATGTCTTCTTTAAAGAGTTTTATAGTATTTTGTCTTATATTTAAGTCTTAATGCTTAAAAATGGTTAAGATCATAAATTTTACACTGTACATATTTTATCACAATTTTAAAATGTGTGTGTGTACACTGTTAAAGAAAGGAATAAAGAAAGAAGTCATCAGAGTTAGATGTTCTGAATAAGCCTTCTGAATTGGCAGGAAAGAAAATTTAAAGGATGTCAAAGGCACACTCAGCAAAACAAAATAGACCTTATTTCTGATACTAGGTTCTTTAAATAAAATTATAGAAGTCAGGTCAGAAATACAGAAGGTCAAAAGTGAAAATAAGAAGGGACATTCATTATGTTCAACTTGAAGAGAACATAGCCGACCTCTCTGTGGTTCTTTGAGACCCTCTCATCATAGCCAGACTGAAAAACTCCCCACAACTAGGAAAGGACCTGCAAGCCCAAGCAACAAGATGACCTTTTCCCATCAGCTAACAGCAAAGAACGTAACTATGAGGGAAACCCTGAGTCTATCCTTACTGTGCACCACTGTCAGAGAATTAAAGGATTCTGGATCTGGACCAAGGCCCTTAGGTAGAGCTGCTCCAGGGACACAGACACCCAGAGGGTTTGCCCAGGGTCACTCAATGATGCTGGATTTAAAGTCAAACCCCTGGAGCGTGGTTATGCTTTGTTTGTCACGTTTTACTGTTTAATAGGTGTGTTTTATTTTTTAAGGCAGCTTATTAAAGATAAGAAGCATAGCATAATTAGAATATTCTTTCTGTAAGTCATTTGATTAATTCCATTCAAAAATATTTATTGAGTGCACAGTACATACCATATACTATATTCCAGGCATTGGGCTAGGCACTGAGAGGTAAACAGGATGTCATCACCTTTCCTTCATCAAACTAGCAATTACCATTTAAAAGAGGCATAGGATGTTATTGGTACCCCTAAGAGGGGGCTCCAATCTGGTCTAGATAAGTTGAGGATGGAAACCTGTAAGAAGTGACATTTTTAGTAATTCAAGTAGTCATTGTTATCACTGCAGCAAACTTGACTGACTACTCCTATGCATCAGAGTTTTAAAAGCACTCTCCACGTGCAAATTAATTTAAATTCCACTACCACCTTATAAAGTCAGATTTTAAAGATGAGAAAACTGAGTCACAGAGAGGTTATCTAGCTCTTACATAGTGGAGTCAGCCCAGACTATCTCCTTGTTCAAAATCCGCTTTGAGGGGAACCCAAACTAAGACAAGCCAGGGGTGAAACTTAAGGATCAGAACATTCAGCAAAGAGCTGAGCTGCTCTGAAGATGGGGGGTGGGAGGCAAATGGAGTAGAAGGAGGACAGGTGGGAGCAGCTGGGGCTGGGATGCACCAACAGGGGAGTGGGGGAAGGCTGGGAGGGGTGGGAGGGGTATGAAGCCCATGATCAGGAACCTTGAAGGGCAGCGATGAGTGATGTCCTGTTGGGATTTTCATTTTCTGCTTCGTGGAGTGGGAAATAACTCTTCTCCATCTCCCTCTGAGTTCTAGTGTTTGGTGACTTGTTTATGCACAGGGTGAGAGCACACACCCCACAGGGGCTCCGATCACATTGGGTACAGGGTATCACAGAAAGGGGTGACAGCTGAAGCAGAGAAGTGACATGATGAGGATGCTTTTTAGACACATCAGTCTGAATGCAGTCAGGATGATGGACTGGGGAGGAGCGCCAGTAGCAGGGAGGGAGGACGCTAAAAATGCAGTAATTTACGTCAAAGGTGACAGTAACCTAGAAGAGCACACTGGAGGCAGAGTAGATGGGTCTGAGAACGGTCCATATGGGGAATTTTTATCAGATGTGGTTTCATTGTAGATTTGGAAGATGAGGAGAGAGAAGGGTCAGTAAGTCACAGGTTTCAGGCTCAGGTCTCTTGATCTGTTTGGAATCTCTTGGCTACGAGGCCCTAGCAAGATATCAAAGTGGGAATGTCCAGCTGGTATTCGAATACAAAGTATGGAGCTTAGAGATGGACAGAAAGAGTGTGCAAAGGGCAAGGAGGAGAAGAAGACTGAGGGGCAGGGCAGGGTCCTGGAGGCCAGAAAGGAGAGGACCTCAAACACCATCACCACAGACAGGTCTTGGGAGTCATGAATCTAAATGTCTCTGAGAAACAAGGCAACAGAAGAATGGAACGGTGACCACTGGCTTTCGCCAGAGCAGCATCAGTTTGGTCACAGGAGCAAAAGCCACACTGGAGCAGCTGGAGGAGGGGCAGGGGTGAAGAAATGGAGGCAGCAAACACACACAATCCTTCCAAGAAGTTTGGCCCTGGAGGGAGAAGTGACTGGAGAAGCAACCAAAAGGGAAGGCAGTACTGGAGGCTGGTGCGTGTGTGCGTTTTTTTTTTTTGTTTTTTTTTTTTTTTTTTAGTTGGTAAGACTTGAGCAGGTTACATGCTTGTAGAATAAAGTCAATGGCAAATGGTAGGTCAAGGAGAGAAAGTCTCTGTGGAAGTGAGAGGGGATGAGGTCCAGAGTCTTAGATACAGGGAAGGGCTTCACCATTGAAACAGGAGGCAGAGAAAATGGGGCGGGTGCAGATGAAGTGTGTTGATTAGGACCGGAACCTGAGTGAGCTCACCTCTTGGTGCCTGTTTTCTCGTGCCCAGGGGGGTGGCAGCTACAGAGAGTGAGGAGTGAGAGCCAGGAATGTGCGGGAGCTGCTGGGAGGTGAGAGAGGCCCTGGACGGATGGCAGGGAGGGAACTCCCACTCAGCAGAAGGTCACCTCCCAGACGTCAATCATGCCCCGCTCTGTGCCTCAGTGGCATTCACCCAGCAACACTGAGAACATAAAGGAAAGCCCAATGACACAGAGCAGACCTCACAAGGAGCCCATCTTCAACACAGGAAGACCAGCTGAGTCAGCTGTAGTAACATCGATCTTCCGTACGGCTTAACCACGTCATGGTACCACAAAGACAGACGCTTCTTCATACAGACTACCACAGCCATCGCCTGACAGGCAGTGCATGAAAAGCTCACACTTCAGTCTACAGTCAAACTCGGTTTGTAGGCATAACCAAAACAACATATTTCAACACCATTAATAGCACATTGACAACCTTCGTGTTTGTTCTGAGCTGGATTTTGCCTTCGGGTACCGTCAGTCTTGCTAACGTGGCACGGATTACAGTGAGGGTCGCACACGTCCCTCCTTCCAGAGCTGCAGGGGGAAGCGCAGGTCGGCAAACAGATCCATCGCTGTCATCACTCCCAGACTCAGCTCTAGCTCCTGCTCTGGCCAGGAAATTGCTAGAGAAAGCAAAAACGGGGGCCAAAAGCTGAGCACAACAGTACAAGTCCAAACACAGGCGAGGGGAGGTGGTATTTCCAGTGAGTGGCTCTGGTGTCTGACTTGAGCTCAGAGCAGAGTAGGAGGAGAGTAAGATGGGAGCTCAAAGAATCTTCCCTCATAAAATATTTTTGTAGCAACAGAAGTTATTCTAGAAGTTAATATGAAGCATCTGTTATATTTTCAGGGCATAGATCTCCCAAGGAGCTCAAAAGAAAAGCCTTTAATTCTGCATCTTTTGGGGAGAGAATGGGAATTAACAGTGAAATCTGACCAGTTCAACCAACTGCAGAGTCTGCTACGAATAGTGAGGTATCTAAACCACAGGACAGTGATAGACTTTTGCTTTTTAATTTCTTCTTTTAAAAAAGATTTCTTTTTCTTCTGGATTTTTATTATAAAAGTAAAAAATGTTACTACTTGCGAACAGTTCCACAGTGCTCACTGACCCAGGCCAATAAGAACATGTTAGTCATCAAGGAAATGGAAATTAAAAAACCACAAAAAGATACCACCTGCTATCCAGCATGAAGGCTAAAATTAGAAAAACCAAGAATACACAACTGTTAAGAAGGAATTGGAGCACCTGGAACCCTCATCCACTGCTGGCTGGAGTATAAAACGGTACAACTACTTTGGAAAACTGCTTGGAAGTGTCTTACAAGGGTAAACATACACCTACTGTATGGCCTAGCAATCAAGTTCAAATACAAAAAGGGATGAGTATGAGAGAGAGAGAACTCATTTCAGTAGCTTAATATGCATAACAGACAAAAGGTGAAAACAATCCGAACACTCAGCACCGGAAGGATGGGTCACAGGATTGGGTCCATTCATACAACAGAATACTGCCCAGCAATAAAGGAAGAATGAATGACATATGAACATAAAACTGCTGTGTGAAGGAAACCAGATATGAAAAAAGTAAATGATCTGAGATTCCATTAAGATGAAGTTCCAGAACAGGAAGAAGTATCCTACAGTGATAGAAATCAGAAAGCGTATGCCAGCGGGGTGGAGGGTGACTGGATGGGGCATGAAGAAACCTAGGTGAAGAAATGTCCTGTACGTTAACTGGCGTTTGGTCACACGAGTATACTTAACATCACAGCATTTCACCAAGGCTGTCTCACTTCTTTGGGACCGTCCATACAAGGTATTTCCTCCAGAGGAAAAGATAAAACTTGCTGGTTTCCCCATCATCCAATAGTAGCAGTCAACCCATATGCCAGGTCCCAGGACGAGCATGGGAGTGCTCGAAATTCTTAGTCAACATATCCTTCTCAGGCCCATCATTCTCCAGTAGACACCTGGCAAGCCGCATTCAACACATTCCTCACCTCCAGCAGATTATGGGGAGTAAAAGGGAAAAGGAGGATTTGGACAGAAAGGAACCTGGAAAAGGCTGATGATATTTGCTCTGGCCAATACGGAAAATAAGATGACAAGCATGTTCTGGGAGCTCGCATCCGCAGAGCGCAGGTCGTTGCAGCACTCTCCACGTCTGCTTTCAGGGGCCTGGCCTCAGAGGGCCTGCTCTTTGACCTGGAACTCTCCAGAAGGCTCCAAAGTGGTGAGCTACTTACAGAACACAGAGGTCAGATTCCAGAGAGTCTTCATTACCCTCAATTACTCCTATTTACGCAAAGAATAATTAACATGCAACAACAGTACTACTTTGCACATTCTAGAGACAGATCTGGGCTCCCAATGTCGTTCTGGAGATCGGGAGAGGCCCGAGAAGATTCTACGTTAGGTTCAATCATGTTGGGGCAACTGTGGAAGACCTCTGGGGAAGATCCCCGGGGGTTTTTCGCAGGGAAAAAGAGCTACTTTTTCCAAGTAAAATGAGGGAACAAGAAGATCAGAAAAAAAACAATTCAGAATTTCTTCTGAGATACAAATGGACAGATACCCCTTGTGTGAGGAAGTTAGAGGACTAATTAGTGACCATCTGATTTTTTTCCCATCTTCATGGTATCTACTATACATTTTCAGGAACTATGCAACAAATATAAGAAAAGGATGATCAATAAGAATTTGGAGGTTTTTTTCACAAAGGAAATGGGAAGGGAGAAAAGAAGTTAAAATACTTATGCATATGCACATTTGTATTAAAGACCAGGAACAACTACCACTACTTTTATAGATTTTTTTTTTAATGACTAAGTTGGATGTTTTACAAGATCCATCTTTCCTTCCAGCAACAAAGCTAGAAGAGCATCGCAGGGCGTTCTGTGACAAGTGACTGTAGACGCCTGCGTGGCTGCAAAGTGTAAATCTTTGTACAGCAACGTCAGCTCATTGTTTCTTCCCAGTCAACGTGTTCTGACAGTTGGTCTCCAAACCCCAATACCCACTATAGTTACTGTGCCCTCAAATAAACTTCTCCCTGGCTAAATGCCTTTCTGATTTAATTCTTCAGATGGACTTCTGAGAAATCGACAAATTAAAGGGCTTCTCATTTGCTTCAGACTGACTGTTTCTGTCCCCCCAACCCAAATTCACAGGTTGAAATTTTAATCTGACAATATGAGGAGATGGGGCTTTTGTGAGGTGCTGGTGAAAGCTGAGCCATCAGGAATGGGGTGAGTGCTCCTATGAACGAGACCCCAGAGAGTTCCCCGCCCCTTCTACCACGTGAGGGCACCGCGAGGAGACGGCTGTCTACACGCCAGCCTCCAGAACTGTGTGCAGTAAATCTCTGCTGTGGAGCTCTGTTGTCAAGCCTGAACCCAGACACCACTTCAAAATGGTGGTCAGGGTGCATGAAAAGTCCCATTGCAGTTACAAGGAAGTATATACACCCACCACAGTTAAAAGACTACCGTGGACCTGAGAGATTCCAACGAGAACCTGGAAGCCATAGAATCGATGAGGAAGACTGACTGGTGGAGCAGAGCAGAGGCAGCTGACGGCCCCGGAGACCGTCTAAGAGGGTTGCTGCTGAGGGCGGACGTGACTGACTGACCCAGCGAAACCTCGAAGAGACTCCAGACTCAGGAAAAGCACAAGAGGGGCCAGGAAGGACAAAAAGGGTAGAAAGGAGAAGATTAGCTCAAGTCTAACTGTCAACAACTGTTACTTCCAGGCCGAATTCCTAGCCTTATGAGAAACAACAAACCTTACAGGCCCCCAGGCAAGAACCAAAACTTAAAAGGGAAATGATTCTCTTAGGAAATTAAACACAATGTCTGGTGAGAGCTAAACAGCTAGTGTGGTTCTGAGAACCCCGAATTCAAGCCCTCTTCATCACTCTGACACTTAGCAACTCTCCAACACGAGGGCTGGCTCAGTGCCACCGAAGGGAAGCTGTCGGGGGTAAGACGCGCCCACACAGACAGAGCCCTGGCGGCAGTAAGGCCACCTCACCTTCACACGAACGAACAGTCAGGGACAAATGTGTATTTAAAGAAAGTCTACAACATGAAAGTGGAAAATCAAGATAAACAACAAAAAGACCCTAGAAGAAAACAGAAAATTCCAAAGAGTGAAGATACTTTATAAAGAACCCCCCAAACAACTCTTATTAGTGTCCCTAAAAATACCTGAGAAACAATAATTACATCCACATAAAAACAAACGACAATCAAAACATGGACAAGAAATAACAGTCCAAGGGGAAAATGTCTATGGAATTACAAATAAGGCCCCTAAAAAATAAGTATCAGTGAACACTGTGTGCATGTGCCTGGGTACCCTGACTCTGATGATGTAGTCCTGAGACACAGACAATTCCTTACCTAAGATGTGCTGTATGTACTGCACAGTTGGAAGTTTAAAACAGCACATGTCGAACATAGTCATGGAAAGGAGACAGTGCCACAATGCCCCACTGTTTCAAGAAAATCTGAGTCTGTTTTTAACTCCTCTGCTAGCTTTGGATGACCTCTCCAAAACTGTCCTTTCCTACAGGGAGAAACTAAAGGCTGTGCTTTTAGAGTGACATAATGAAGACTCCTGGACAGTACTAATAAGAACTAGCTTAATGTGAAGACTTCAAGATATTAAAACATATTAATGAGTACATGTGAAATCTTCCCTGGAGAACTTCACATAGAAGATAAACGTCCCTCCCATCTGGGTGATTTGCATGCTGTTCTTCCCGGCTCAAACCCCCACCAGTCTCAAAGCCTTCTTTTTATAACCAAAATATTCTGTAATGCCCTATTTACTATTCTGAGATAAAATTCATTGATAAGTATTAACCAGTATACACATAATTTTAAAAACATCATCATAACACTGTAAATGTTAACGTAAAGGAGAAACAAGAAGAAAAAGCAATCTATAACAATACTACATATTTCAATATGCAAGTAATTTTCAGATCCAATTAACTATGAAATGAAGTAAATGCTTTTCACTTACTTAAAAGAAGAAACCTGGGTAAAGAGAAGTCAAATCATAAGTTTTCCATATCGAAAGTACAAGAAAACCAAAAAGGAGAGGTATATAGCTGGACCACAGAATGAAACTGAGTATATTGTTTTATTAAAAGTGCATGAAAGTTATCTTTGTGTTTTTATGTAAAATGAATTTAGGTCTAGACTCGGATAATTATAAATTAACTTTCACTACATAAATACCCAAGAGGATAGTTGAAATGTGTGTGGGACACAGGACAATTCTTTGTCTTTTCCACTGTGGGACGTTTAAAATCTGACTCCCACCCTTTCAGCACCCTTCATTGTAGAGCTCAACATCACCCCAAATTTCTACTATGCCCTCCAGGGGGCGGCACTGTTCCCATGAGAACTCCTGGGTGATGACCTATGGGAGTTTACTTCCAGCCTCCGTGGTCCACGAGAAAGAATCAAATCCTGAAGGACAAAGTCAGCAACATACCTTAGAAGGGCATCAATGTAACATGGAAGATGACTCCGAGGAAATTAGTTTAGGTTTATGCCATTAACTATAGCCATATTCAACATTATTTCCTCTTTTTGAATTCAAGATAATTGGTTACTTCATGTAGAATACAGAGTAAAAAGCTGTATCTCTGTGACATTTATTTAGATAGCATGAAGTCATTCTGATTGTAAAATTTTTTAACATTCAAATCCAGTTAATTAATGATGACAAGGGAGTTTTTTTATAGCACTCTACAACTCTTATTTCCTCAAAACAAGAATTAATGCATTCTTTCATTTGTGGTCATTACAGGAAGGAGGGGGAGCCATTTACTGTAAATGCCTTTCTGATGCAATCCTACCACCTCTTTCAAAGAGAGAATTCATCCAAGAAGCCTTAGTCACTTCTTCAAGAAAAATGCCACGGCACTGAATGTACACAGACTGAACCCCCTGCCTTAGGAGAGACAGAGCTGGTCCCCCCAGCAGAAAACCTGGAGGAGCAGCAGGGGGAGAGACCTCAGAGCTCCTTCCTCAGAACAAATTAAGTAGCATGTCTCAAAAATCTGACCTTTAATATCGGAAAAAGTCGGACACACTTGTAACATCACTGTTTCATAAATCAAATGCAAACACCGATCTTTCTCTACCCAACTTTTAAAGCGTCCTTCCTAAAATATACAAGACTTCAGTTCTGAACGAGGAACCCATGTGTAATTAGTATCTTAGCAACTATAGATATTTCTTTTTAAAAATTTCAGGCACAGAAAGAAAAACGGAATCCTATACTTAAATATTTGAAAATGAAACTACATTTTGACGAGGGTGGATTTCACATCAAAGGGATGATGATACACAGGGTAATACATAAAGCAGAGGGAAAAACTCACGACAAATAGTTCCGAGTTCTTCTCAAACAGAGAACTAATTTTTCTAAAATCTCAAATCTACCCAAAGAAAAAGAAAGGGAATGATTTCTCTAATTTCTCCTTACCTCGATTCCCATTCATTCTTCTCACAGCCAGATGCCCCTTCTTGCGTCTATGGAGGAGTCAGTTCAAAGCCCAAAGTCCAGGAGTCACCCAAGACTCGAGGATATTTGCTGCTGGAGCCCAAAATCCCCTTGATGAATGAAACTGCACATCATAATATACACGTTCTGAGCAAGCTATTGGCTAAGTGAAGGCAACGCGTGTGGAAGTCTGATTTGCCACCTTCGGGGCATGCCTCTCATATTCCATCTCATAAAGACGAAAGACGAAAGACGAAAGACACACCACATCTGAGTGAGTCAAAACTAGACAGGGTTCGTTTTTCTGTAGCATTCTCCCTAACACTACGGAAACCACGGGGAGGACAAACCACAGTGAGATAGGACTCCCTCACCAGGCAATGTGAATGAAGAAAGAATTATGTCGACACTGCAATTTGCAAATAAATCTCACGCCACTGCCAAAGTCTTTCTGTTACATGACTGCCTGAGAGTTATACAGAAGTATGGGCACAGTACACATATTTTTAAGCCAAGAATTCTGAGCCATGGTTTGAGGCTCAGAATTACCAAGGAGTGGTAAAGATTCTCAAAAGAAATGTAATCTTTATGCTATACTGATGATCGACCAAGAAATTAAAAACCCAGAATAATGGAGCAATGGTGTAATTGATCTTCTTGGAATTAGGGGTTTTCAACATGCAGTTCATAGACCCCGTGCATCAGAACGACCTAAGGTTGACTCAGAATCTCTGAGGTGTAGCCCAGGAATCTGCATGTTAAACAAGTATTTGAGGTTTTTCTTAAAATACTTTAAACTTGGTGGATGTTTTTTCTTGTCAGTGGAACTGAACAGTTAAGTACAGCCGCTGCCATCTTCTCTTTTCATTCAGTTATTTTGTCTGACTCCTGCTGAGATCAGGAGCAATAAGGATGCTAACACTGCCTCAGTCCTGAGGCTTCAACTCCAGGGAAAAGGAGAGCCTGTCTGGGTTCACCTGGCCTCTCTTCCCCATCCGCATCACTGTCTCCACTGGAGACAAAAGCTCAAGCCGCAGAAGCTGGAAAAACTCAGTACTCAAGGTTGAATACGAACATTATATTACAAGATGGAAAACAAAAAGCATGCTGGTAAAAACCAGAGGAGGAAGATGAGCAGAGAGGACGCTAATGTGTATGGACTGCTTACCATGTTGCAGGCACCACATCAAGAACTTTATAGACCGTTTTCTTTGCCATAGAAGTCTCACCAAAAATAAAACCCCCTTCTTCAGAAGGGTATAAACACCCCAACTCAGAGTCCACGTCGAACAGCAGGCACCTGCCAACAACGCATTCTCTACCTAAGATTTCTCTACCTAAGATTTCTCTACCTAAGATTTCACATTGGCCCTGTGTGCCCACCTCCACCCACATTATCCTCTGAACATAAAAGACTTTCTAAAAGGAATCTGAGAAGCACTGTCAGAAATGTGTTTAAAATGATGTAATTTTTCCATATTTCTTGGTCTTGGTTCCTTTATCCAAGGTAAGAGTGTGTGAAGTTTCAGAAAACTCAAAGTTGTTTTCCATCATCTGTTCTCCATTTTAACCAGTCAGTTCGCTTCAGCCCAAAGTGCTGGGCAGGTGGTGGGGCAGGCAGGGAGGGGGCTCATCGTTATAATATGTATAGAAAGATGTTATTTGAACATCACCAACAAGTATGAAAATTATGTTTTACTTTAATAAAAAGATAAAAAGAGTTTTATCTTTTCCTCCAATATGCACAGAGTTCCTAAGAAAAACTTTTGGATGAGGGGAGCCCAACCTAAAAAATAGTGTATTTATTTATTTATTTATTTCATTGACGTATAATTGATTTACAATGTTGTGTTAGTTTCTGGTGTATAGTATAGTGACTCAGTTATACATATTCTTTTTCATTATAGTTTATTACAAAAATTGATATACTAAGCTATACTGTAGGTTCTTGGTGTTTATTTTATATATAGTAGCTTGTATCTGCAATTCCCAAATTCCTAAGTTATCCCTCCCTTCCCCTTGCCCCCGAAAACAGTGTATTCCAAGTGCTCCCCTCTGTCTCGGGATGACTACACACTCTGACATCCCAACACAGACAGGGCTACAAGGAAGCTGACCTCATAGAGTTAACTTTTTACTATGAGCTGGTCTAACGTATTTGGTATTCCAGATATTTTGTCTAACAGGTAAAATTTGCATCTGTCAGGGCTGCTGTTCCCAAGCTGTAGGTTAGCACTAGAACCCCCCTTACTCCACCCAATGAAGTCTTCGATGAGCGCCCAACACAGGCCCTAAATGAAAGCGGGGCGTCTTTGGTTGATGTGGTGGGCTACAGGATGCAAAGGCCCTCCTGACGGGCCCGCTTACTCATCTCATCCCCAGGGTGGCTACTGAGGCAACGCTGCCAAAACCCAAGGGCTCTGTTTTATCTTTCCTCAGATCTTGATGATTTTTTAAAATTTATACTTTATCATTTTTTCTATGTATGTTTTCGTGTCTCAAAGTTGGGCATAAATAAATTTTTTTAAAAGTCATGCCAAGTCCTATTTCAAATGCTGCTGACTATATTAAGCTTAGGAATTCTGTTACATACGTGGACCCTAATAGAAAAATTATAATCTCTATTTGTATCTCTTTGGCAACAATACCCTTACCATATCTGCACGTTCAAGGTCATTTTATAAACACAAAATTGTTTTGTGATTGTCAAAAGATAATGCATTTTAGATGAATAAGAACATCCTCATGACGTACAATACCCCTTGCCATGACTTCACACTTACCAGCGGCCTTTAGCTTCCCATCTATGGTACAGTAAGTTTCAGACTACATACTAAAACTCAAGCCAAAAAGAGATATTACCCTGAGATTATAAATGAGGAATGAATTTAAAGGGTTATTAAATAACCATTATTTAAAAAGATATAACACCAGGTCAGCAGAGGACGAAGACTGAAATGACTTCATGAAGACCCAGTACTTCTAAAATTCTGCTAACAGGAAAATCTAATAGCCTTTTCTTTTTAAACATTTTTCTGACTGCTGTTTCCCACTCTTAAGACAGATAATATGTTTCACCAGCCAAAGCCATCACTCTTCAAGTGTACATGTGAGAAAACGGACAGAGTGAAGGGGCTGTCCTGGGTCACATGGGACCACCAACTTGAATCAGGGAAAGGCCTCAACACTGCATTCAGCTGTCCCTCAGAATAAATATACTGTTTAAAAGTAGTGAACTCTGTGTACGAGACCGTGTCATAAACGTAGAAGTGATCAAAGCGATCTGTCATTTCAAAATCCTTACTTATGCATATTCTTAGTTTCAGAAGACTCTGAATTTTTCTATGATTTCCATTTTAATTTATTATTGAAACTAACTGTGGAGGCACTCTAGTAGTACATAGATGATTTTAAGATAGCCAATCTTTTTTTCCATGAACAGAAGCGTGGTTAAGAGAAATAATGATTAAGTAGACCTCAAGTACCTGGTTACATCCCCCAAATGTACTTATGCAGGTGGGTTAGAACCGGTGCCACTTTTCCCTTAGGAATGATACTAATGACAGTTTGTACCCAGAGGTCTTTCCACAAAAGCTTATTTCACTCATAACGTATCTGTAGTACAACACTATGTATCTGAGATGAAATGTATATTGTAATTGTTGCAGTGCTAACAATGACATAAGGAATAAAATAAACTAAAAATGATTTTTATTTTTCTATACCCAGATGTGTAAGAAGGTATAATCAGAAGAGAGTGGACCAGACTAAGATACCTAAGAAATCTGAAAGTGGATGACACTGGTTATTATGCCTTACTTTACCTCCAAACATACCGTGTTCTTTTCTCTTGATAATAATCGCATTCCTACTCTTAACTTACCAGCTGTGACGAGCACCACTAGGGGCTCTCCAAAACTGAACAAAGAGGGAAGAGAGAAAGAAAGCTCAGAAAAAAGGATTGACTTGAAATACAGGGAAAATATGGTAAAGAAGTATATATGGAATTAACAAAGACTACAACCTGAAAGGGGGAGGAGGGCAGGAAAAGGAGAGAATGTTTAATATTCAGAGTTCTACCAGTTCGATGGAAAAGGGGTTGGATTAGACACAGCACTGAAGCCAGCACAGAAGCCAGCTGTGTGGAGCAGGGGGTGTGGGAGGCTGACCAAAGGCAAGCGACTGGTGGTGTGTGGGACTGGAATGTGTGCAGATCAAGTGTTTATAATCTGGGAAGGTCTTGTGTGGTAAACTTGGTCAGGATTTGGTTGTCAGCTTTTTAAAGAAGTTGTTATTTGGTTTGGCTGGTGACTCAGTTGATGAGAACAGAATCAGGGCTCAGCTTCATGGTCACAGAGCATGAACAGCTCTAGGCAGTAAGTGTCCCCAACAAACGGTGCTGGCCAAAGAAGGAACACACTGAAGTCTACGGACAAGCTCAGGATACCAAAGCTGTCCAGAGTTCTGATCTACCAACAAAGGCACTTTTCTGCATGGCACTCTTATCGCCTTATTTAACTGAGGAGTGAGGCAGAGGGGAAGTCAGGTATCACAATCTGAAAAATTTGTTACTATTATAATACCTAAATCTTAGACTGTTTCCTGAAAATGATTATTGGATCCTATCTTATAGTGATATGAGCTTTATTCATTTTTAATATTACAAATGTACTAAAAGTGAATCTGAAATGTAGTAATATTTAAAATCCCTTTAAATGACCACACGAACTCTGGCCTTATTAAATAGGTTGGTGGCATTTAAGAGTGTGTGTGAGTGTGTGTGTGTATGTGTTTAAAGCTGCTGAATCCCAGTTCCACCATCAAGGGAAGTTAGGAAAGAGAATGAAAAGGAAAGGAACACTGGTTATAATCAAAGGTATACTCACTTTAGTTCTGGACAAGAGGCAAACTGGTTTAACATGGTGTTTTTCAAACTGTAGGGTGGTTCATTAGTGGGTTGTGAAATAATTTCAATGCACAGCAAGCAGTGCTTTTACAAAAATGAAACAAGAGAATAAAACAGAAAACAAGACTCTCTGCATTTAGGACAACTATTGTTCCATAAAGTAACTGTTTCATTTATGTGTGTGTTGTGTGTTCTTTTTCAGGATGTAAAACACAATCCTTTCCCTGAGTCCCAGGAAAAAAAATGGTTTATTAGAAAGAAGATTAAGGACCATGTCTGAGATGAGGTGGGAGGAGCATGCGTGGCTGTAATTTAATCAGTGCTGTGCTTACATGGCCTTATCTTAGAAATGTACCCACAAACCAAGATGCATTTACATTACCGATCAATCAATAATTCTAAAGACACCGTGCAAATCACTATTCACTCATTCATCCAGTTAAATGTCTATTCTCTCTACATGGGTTATGGAGAGAGGATGGAATTATTTTTAAAAAAAATTAAATAGGGTCACATACTATAATAATAACTAACAGATACTGAGTGCTTACTGTGTGCCTGAGAGTGTAATGACTTCACTTGCCATTAACTCATCTGAGCCTCTCAAGAACCCCATAAAGGCAAACACTAATATTATCCATGTTTTACAAATGAAGAAATTGAGAAATTAAGTCAGTTGCCTCAGAGGCAAAGCTGGTATCTGAACCCAGGAAGTCTGGATCCAGAGTCTTTACTCTTAATGTATCGTTTCCTCAGCAGTTAATGGCACAGTCATCCATAATGGAGAGCCAGACCAGCACCGCGGAGGAAGGCGGCAACACGCACACGAGGGAAACTGGAACCCAAGGGCAAATTTACACCCTTGACACCAACGCCCAGGCTCTGCTGTCTATCCTCATTTCTCCTGCTACTAAAGGACGAGCCACAGTCTACGCCAGAGACAGTTCCCCTCTTTTACACGTTGATACCCTGGACGCTTTCTCAGCACGCTTCCCAGCAAATCAGTTCATCCCTTCTCCCCTCCTTAGAAAACACATTAAGAATACTTTTCTGTAATGAATCTAACCCCCTTTTATTTAAAAGTTTAAAAGAATTCATTCTCAGGTGCTGAGAATGAACTTAAACTTTTATATTAGCCAATCATTTCTGACACATCTTCCACATCTATCTCCACAAACCAATGACTCCTGCAGCTCAGTGGTCACTGAGAGTCTGGGTGATACAGTGCTCACAGGGGTACCCCCCCTTTCTCTGTACCCACTTGTGTTACTTTCCTCATTGGTTTCAAATAGGATCTAAAGAAATCACAAGTGTAATACACACTGTGGCAAAAGTGAACCACTGTATTCCAGAAAAATGCGAAAGAACTATGTACCAAAGATTTCTTTTCCTCCAATCTTCCCACCGTCATCTTCAGGTTATACAGTAAGATGATTAAGTAAAAATCAGCACTATTCTTGGTAGCACGGTTACCTTTCCTAGTTACCTAAGAACTAATACAGGGCTGTTTAAACGCCGAGCTTCCACATATTGAAAGAACAAAGTACTATTCCTCCTCTTATATAATCTGAATTAAAACAGCCAGTGCCAATGAATCCTGGAACAAAAAGGAAACAGGTAAGTCTTTCTTTGCCCGACAACTACACCTGGCTACACAATTTGAAAGTGTTCTCATGAAAGCGCCTTGTGGCAAAACAAACATAATTATCTTTCAAGTTTAAAAATTATAGAAACTAATGCATAATGAAGCATCGTACATTGTGATGTGGAGGATTAAATTATTAGAACAATTCAGGATTCCTTCAAAGTGCAATGAAATACTCAGGTAACTAAGACAAAATCTGAGCCTTAAGTACATGTGACACAGTGTTTCACCACACTCTGTTACACATACATTCTTCCAAGGAGTCCATCAAAAGTAAGGCAATGGCTTAACATTCTTTTTAAAAAATGTATATAAGGTGGAGTGCTGCCAAAATAAAATTTCTAACTGAACAGTAACTGTGTATATGCCCGTGTCAATGTCATACTAGAAGCTAGAAATATGATTTTACTATTTACCATAATTTTTAGGTTATTTTTAGGTATATTTAGGTTCCTGTTTTTCCAGGTCAGAGTAAACTGTTTACTCCTACCAAGTATTCACAGTGTCTAAAACCAATACTTTTCACATGGGTTAGAGGGTACATTTTCAGTAGTTAGAAAAAAAAGATGATTCAAGTATCTACCAACCCAGTCAATCAGCTTCTAAGAAAGATATACTTTTGGATAAAAGAGTGGTAAGGTCTGCACTTTACAAACATAACACTTTTTACTAGTGGTATTACACATGGGGGTTTTTTTTGGTGATGATGCTTATTTTCCTGCCCTGTCTACCCTGTTTCATGAAGTGTACTTGGAACCAAGAGCATTTATCTGGTCTCATCCAGATGAAAGCAGTACCTGCTTCTGAGAATCAGATTTTTTAAATTGTGAAGCCGAACGATTTATGGGGTTGGGGAAGGAAGTCAAACGTAAAGCTGGGGCCGCAGCAAGCTCAGCGCACTACTAAGTTAATGGACAACACGAGAACTGCTTTTCTAAAAAATCATGTGGACGCTAATATTCTAGACAGGAGTGTTTATTGAGGGGATCTGCCAGAGGCCCCCTAGAACACAGGGATGTGGGGTATTGTTCTCTGCGTTGGACAGGGGTACATGCAGCTGAGAGACACGGGGAACTTCTCAGGGAGCAACTATTGTTAGAAAAGGAAGTGGTTCCACGTTTAAAAATTATCCCATAAAACCTTCATTCTCACTGAGGTGAAGACCGGGCCTCTTCCTTTCCTCTCTGCACCCAGCAGGCTGCCCCCAGGGTAGCCGAGTGGAAAAAACGGTGCACCTGGTATGAGTGGGCTTTGCTTTCCACTACCTTTTGCTAAGACGCACACTTTCCAGGTCGTGTGTCTAAAAAACAAAGAGCAAAACACAAAACAGACTGAGGCTTAATATTAATTTTTGAAAATTATTAAAGTGAGGGGAATCCTTTCATCATGTAGGTTTATCAATCATCATGTTGTACATTTTAAACACTTTATAACATCATTTGTCAATTATACCTCAATGAAGCTGAAAAAAACTGCAAGTTCTGGCTGCAGAAGTGCTATCCACCTGTCAGGGTTGGTTCTGCCCTTTAATAGCTCTGTGTCCTCACTCAAGTCCCATAAGCTCTCAGAAACTCAGTCTCCTTCTCTGTAAGTTTAAACGGTTAAAGTAAATGTCCTCTAACCTTCTTTTCAGTGCCAAATTCAAATGCTTAAATTTATTATTTTGTGACTTATTTTTCCCTTTCAAATATCTTTGATCTTCATTCTATACTAATTCCACCTTTAAAAAAAATGGAAATAGTGGGGGATGGTAGACAGGAGGGCTTGTTAAGACAGATTCAAGTGTTAACCTGATGTATCCTGGACATTTATAGCTTTAAGAATAGGCAAATGAATTGTAATACTACGGAAATGTAATAAAGTTCATAATAAAAATCATGTATTAATTCTAACTTTTCACAACATTTATAATGTATTTTAAAATATATGGGGGTATCCCTCTCTTTCACAAATACATATTGAGCCATTTCCAAATCCACTGCTGGCTGCTGTGCACCAGAAAACATAGAACCCAAAGCAAAAGTGAACAAAAAAGCAAGTTGCCACAAAAAGAAAACTTTTTAAGAGAAGCAAGCCTTTATTTCTTTGTTTAACCAAAAAAGCTGGCTGAGTTGGTTGCTGAAAACTTCTGATTACCCATGTTAATGTTCCCTTCCACTGAGGTGGTAAACTGAAAATTGATTATGGATATACATTTATTTGCCCCTTCAATCAGAGGTACTAGATTTATTTTCTTCCAATTATTGACTTAGACATATTCAAAATACTGAAATCTTTTGGAATCTCTCTGCCTAAAAGATCCATTTCCTACTGAAATAGCAGGATGTATCATGTACAACTGAAAGCAGCAAATATTAAGGAAATATATGAAGCACATTGATTACACATACTTTAAAAGGGAATATTACCTCAAAAACCTTTTAAATATTACGCTAATTCTACCAAAAGGACTAAACGGTAGACTGCAAATTGCAAATACTTACTTGAAAATCTTTAACATCAAGAAGATTAAAGTAATGCTATGAACTCAGGAAAAACTGAGTTATTTTTTTATTCTGTTAAAATCTCCTCTTTTAATAAGAAGTATTTTCCTTGCATGGCTATCACTGCTAATCAACAATGTAAAGCCAGAAGCTTTTCAAACCTTTAAATATTGTTGCAAGATTATTTAAAGACAACTAGCATTTGGTTTTGGGGAGACTGTGGTCTCTGCCACCTATTGACGAGAATCTTCTAATCAGACACGTCCTGTAAAACTGGGATGAGGACAGTTATCTACCCTGACTCTCTTCACCCAATGCTCAGCACAAAGGAAATACTCAATAAATGCTATTAACCTCACTGCTTCCTTTGCCGTATAAATTATAACACAGAAAACAGGACAGGTCAAAACAAATCCATCCGGAACGATACGAAACATGACTAAAAGAATTTCTTGAGAGTGCCATTGAGTATCTCTGTTCATAGCAACAACAGCCGCGCATCCTGAGCACTACACTGAACCAAGCACTCCACGTACCTTATTTCATGACAACGTGAATACTTCGACTTTCGTGCTGTTAAGCTCTGAAATCAAAACTAGCAAGCAACCCCGTAATGCACTATCTCACAGCGCGCTGTTTACTTTTGCCGTCTTCTTTTCCTTTTACCCACGCTTTTAAAAGAAGTGCTTGGCTGCCTGATGTGACTTCTCACACTTTTCACAATCAATCCAGGTGCCGTAAAAAAAGGACTAATAATAGTTTCTATTTTCACTTCAGTCTCCTCTCACCGAAAATGAATGAAGGGAAACAGCCAGAAAAATTGGACAAGTATGAAACACTTTAAAAAATACATGTTATTCTTGTTTGGGGTTATTAAACTCACAAGTATTTTATGTTCCCAAACACTGTCGAGATTTCTGTCATAATTTGTCCCCTTGAACCATCAGTAATATCCTTTTCATTTCTGCCATTTCCTGAAGCTGTACAATCTTGTCCTATAATTTGTGGTTGACCTTCCAAAATGGGGCGGGGGAGACAAATGCCTATGAATGGAGCCGTGGCGGGGGTGAGGGTTCAGGTACCACTTCTGTTAATACTCTCAAAGCAAAGGGACTGACGGACACATTCTGCTGTTTTTCTACTGGCTTCCAGGCATGCACTGTGTTACCAGAGGTAAACAAGAGCAGGCTAGGAAGAACTAGAATTCACTCTTAGAATTCCTTCCAAATAACAATAACAACAAACATTCCAGTTAAAGCCTTTTTATGGTTTTTTAATTTTTTCAAAAAGTAGAGACTCAAGTCAAGTAGTTTTGAAGTATTTATTTGAACCCTCTCTCACACTGCTTGCCAAGCACCTGCCCCTGCCTATGCTGTGCTAATGCTGCAAGTTCACAGCCAGGAATGGAGCAGGACAGAGGGAAGACCCAGGACTCGCACCAAAGCTCTAGGGTCGCTAATCAGGACCCTTGGAAGAAATAATCAGCGAGGTGTAAGAACAAGTAGTAGATGTCTCAAAAGGCAAGAGGAAAGAGAATGGAAAGGAATGAAAAGAACCAGCTGTAATGGTAAATACAAGGTCAAGGTTAGAGCAGTCTCAGCCGTGACGGCAACATGAGGTGGGAGCTGGGAGAGTCTGACTGCCAGAGAAGTACCACCGCATCACCTGCACCTCTCCAGGGCCGCCTCCAGGCAAAGACAGTGCATTAACTGTGTCCTAACCCAAATGCTATAAATGCACGTGGCTGTAGAATACTGCACTGATTTAATTAATCTTCAAAGAAATTAGTAAGTAAAAGAAGGAAGAACAGAGGAACAGACAAATGTCCAGGAAGGAGTCGGTGTCCCTTAACTCAAGACTAAGAAGAAAACATCAGAGAATTTTATTATTGTGCATGTTCTGTTTACTTAATGGGAAAAAGTACTTTATGATTCAATTAAAATTGCCTTATAAAGTAAAAAAAAAAAGAAAGAAAAAAGAAAGAAAGAAAGAGGAATCAAAACAAAATCCTAGATAATGATTTTTTCAAAGGATTTTGACAAATACACCTTAACATCTACTTAGCTGTCAAAGTCTGCTACATTCTCTTCTCATGGTATTTTCAAACCCTAGGTACTACAAGAAACGAAGCAATCCAAATTGTGTTATATGGCATTTGAAGTAATTGTAAAATATAGGAATGTGTTCATCTATAATACTTGGTTAAGCATTATAATACTATACTATAATATCAGGCTAAGTTTTTGCCAAATATGCTATATTCGTAATTGTACAGAAAGGCTTCATTAATCATTACTAAAATTAGAACATACTCAAAGAACCAAATGAACTTTGGCTCGGCTTCAGTACAAAATATTTAGAAAACTTCTATGACCACTCAAATGAGATCTTTTTAACACAAAACTAGGCTATGCTGTCTCATTTATTGCCTATAAACATTAGAAATATTCCTCAAAGACAGGTGAATATTGGTTTATCTTTGTTTAAAAGAACCATTTTGCACATTGCAACCATCAAAATTCGTTGTACATACTGAGTAGACTTAGATGTATATAATTATGATTACTTTATAAATAAACTTGCCTCCGAAATCAACAAGAATTTTGCTAGCATTGCACAGAAGTCACTATGGTATTTTATGATTAGGGGTTTAAAACAGATAAGCAATAGATTTTAGCTTCTTGTTTTTCCAGTACTAGACTTAAACCAGCACCAAATGTATCTCTCTCATCTAACAAATCAAGCTGCAAACCTACACCATTTAAAACTTAAGTTCTTAACTATCTTAGAAGAGTGAATTATCATTTCCAGAAGTTCTGAATGGGTCCTGGCTTGTTCAGTACTTCACTAAATTATCATTCTGTAGTCCCATTAAGAACAGTGAAGGTAAGGAATCAGGCGACATGTTCAGCCCTGCCATCTCAAGGCCCCGCACAGTTCTTGGCACATTACACGCCCCGTATCAATGTCCACTGAATGTGTCACTAGGTCTTAGTAATACCGACAGTTTTATGACGTGAAGTTAGTGCATAGGAAGAGTCAATAGTTTGAAAGTTCTTATTCCGAGTAATAACTGGCATCACCAGAAAACATGAGTGCTGGTCTTAACCCCACCCTCTCCACCTTTACTAACTATCCACAGGTCATTTCAGTGGCTACCTGGAAACTAAGCCATTTCCTCAAATGAAAAGGAAGTAAATCTTCAAGAATTTTAAAGAAGCTTGTTTTGTTTCAAAATTGAAATTGATTATGACGCTTATATATATGTCATCATGAATGAGTGCTAAAAAACAAAAATGAATGGGTAGCCAAATACTTAAGGGTGCTCAAAGATTAAGAAATTAAGTTTCTCAGGCCACTATCAACAGATCACACAGAGAGCATGTCAGAACTTACCAGTGATGCTCACACTTGCTTTAGGAGCAAAAGGGTTTGTTTTTGTTGGGTAGTTTTTGGCTGTATGACTGGTTTGTTTTGGGCTCAGGTACATTTAAAGGAACTTAATGATAGCAAACACTTACGTTGTATTTACTATGTGTCAGGTAAACTTCTAAGGACTTCATAAACATTAACTTGTTTAATTAATGTGCACGCAACCCCTAATAATTTCAGTTACCTGTTCAGTGGTTTATTCTGTTCCATTAAAAGTACCTCTGTTTTTTCCACTTTCTCCTGCAAAAGAAGAGAAAAATACTGTTAGTGAGTAGCCACAAATGCACCCATATGTTTTATATCATTGTCTGACATCTTCCAGACTTGAGAGTACCAGAAGGGTTTCATTAAACTTAGTCAATTATCTCAGCTACCTAAATTTTTACTGAGTTCCTGAATGGAATTATTAAAACAATACTACTATACGTATCGAAAATAGGAGATTTGGAAAACAAATATTTTATGACTTCAAAAGAAATCAACATGGCATAATAAAAAGGTGGATGCATAGGCAAACAATGTAGACTAAGATTCTCCTTAAGTCTGAATCCGTCCACATTTAATATGCCTTTCAAACTACATTCCCTCTGAAACTCTTTTCTCAGTGGCAGCACCTTTCCCCACTGGGTGAAAACAACTGCTATCCTAAAAATAGAAACAATTGGTGAATATAGCCATTATAGATTTATTTAAAATTAAAAAAACATAGTAATGGAAAAGCATTCATCAAAAAAAGAGGGTGCTGCCTAGGAAAGGTAGCTGTTCAGAGAGTCTCCACCAGGTGACATTTACCTCCAGGAATTCACAACTGTCTAGGTTCTGTCCCTCACTCTGCTGGCTCCAAAAGTCTATGTCACTAAGGTTCCAGGAATTGTCTTGTTTATCAATACTAATTCAAGCCAACAAAGACCGTAAGAGATTGATACATAAACCACAAAGCCTATGTATTCGTTTCCAGTGGAAAATATGATGGTCAGACAGCCTGGACACTTGCTCCATCTAGCTTGACCAATTTCCTGAAATCCCATATATAAGGCAGGTTAAAGATCAAGGCAAATAAGCAGAAGACTGCTGAGTGAGCATGTCAGAGCAATCACAATCCAGATGCTAACGGCTTCCAATATTCTCGGCTCCAGACACATGTTCTCCTGTCTCCTCCACTCCCACCATCCTCGTCCAAGCTGCTAACATCATTCTCCTAGACAAAACACAAAACGCTTCCTGCTGTTTTCCCAGCTTCCACTTCCTCCCTTCCAGTCCATGATCCACCAAGTGTCCAGAGTAAACATTTGAAAATAGAAAACAGGTCATGGCCCAGACCTACTTCCACTCCTTGAATGCTCTGCTTGGGTCTTCTGATTAAGTATCCGGGTGTGGACTCTCAGGCCTTGCTCTGGCCCTGCTCACCCCTCCAGCATCCTCCGTGCTCACCCTCCCTGTCACATTCACACTTCAGCCTCACTGATCTCCTTTTACTCTCTGGATGCACAGATCCCTCAATGCCTCAGATTTTACACACCTCGTTTCCTTCACCTGCAAGTTAACGCACAAGCTCAGCCCTTCCACTCAAAGCACACGCAGCTGTCTAGGACCTGCAGATCCTCACTCACACGTCTTGTGACCCCCAGACTAAGACAAATTCCTTTATTTTAAGCTCCCATAGCATCTTGATCTTCTCCTTTGTAGTACTTACCACAGTTTATAACTACACATTTTTGTGATTATTTAATTCATAGTCATCTCTCTCACTAGACTGTGAGAAGCTCCATAAGGGTGAACACTCTGCTCATTTTAGTAGCACCTTCCACAAGGGTGGACACTCAAAGAGATATTTTATTGAATGCACGATGACTTTGGGCCATTAGAGAATCTCCTGTACCCATCACCAAAACAGGGATGATTCTGCCAGGCAGACCATATGGCTCCACTGAATGGGCTCCGCCCTCCCTCATGTGGCCTCTGACCCATGGGGTGCCAATAATTAGATAGGCACTTCTGTAACTTTATTGTTTCCTAGACTTCTGTGGCCAAAATAAATCTTAAGATACTAAAAGAGAAATGGCACAAAGTTCAAGATACATTTGCGTAGCAACTCTGCAGAAAGGACTTGTGGCACTGGGTTACTAAGAGACGCTATAAACAAAAAGGAAAACATAAATCGCGGCCAAAGGAAGCCCTTGATGAGACAACGCTGGAAAACAAACATGCACGCACACATGCGCACACATTCCCAAAGCGGTGGTCTTCGGAGCGGGGCACAGAAGGCTCTGAGTTTGCTGCGGGATGCTGTCATGAACAAGGGGCCGACAGCAAGCAAAGGTGAAGCTGCCTGAAGGAAGCCCCGTGCACTGCACCTCCTCCTGCCCCCAGGGCATGCCTGCTTGGCACACAGGAGACCTGGTGTGTACTGACTGTGTTATCCTCCCATTTGCCTTACAAATCAACAACTAACTGGAATCTCCTAACTCACTGCGTAGAACGTTTTAAATGGCTCACAGCTGTGGTTAACATTTTAAAGATGTTCTCCTAACATTTCAGTCCTCTTATGTAACAAGAATGAGAACAAAATTGGTAGGAAGATGTCTCCCAATATCCTTGACTCTAAACTCATATCTAGTCACGGGGTTGGAGAGGGCCAACTTCACTCATGCATTCAACAAACAGTGTGCACCTCGAATAAGCCAGGCATGGTCCAGGTGCTGTGGACTACACATGAACAAGACAAAACCTTTACTTCTCAAGGAGGTAATATTCTAGGAGGCAAACAATGAAGATACATTAAGTACAGGCCTATCTCTGAGCCACTGCGGGTTTGGGTCCAGACCACCAGCACAATAAAGTAAGTCACACGCATTTTCTGGCTTCCCAGTGCATAGAAAAGTTATGTTTACACTATACTGTAGTCTTCCAGTGCCGTAACATTATGTCAAAAAATACATATTTTAATTTAAAAATAACTTATTGCTAAAAAATGCTAACCATCATCTGACAACACAGAATTGCCACATACCTTCAATTCGTAAAAACACAGTATCTGCAAAGCACAGAGAAGTACGGCACAATAAAGCAAAGCACAATAAAAATGAGGCACACCTGTAAAATACAAAGTATGTCGTGGGGAGGGGCGTTAAATTTTAAATAGGGTGGTCAAGGAAAGCTTTACTGAGAAGTTGATATATGAGCAGAGACCTGAGAGACGTCTGGAAAGAAAGTCATGTGGACATCTTGGGAAAGACAGCTCCAGACACAAGGATCAGGAAGTGCAAAGGCCCTGAGACAGAAGTGTGGCCTGTCTGATGTGGGGTATGCATGGGAGATGGTAGCAGGATGTGGGGTCAGGGAGGTAAAAAAACGGGCTTCTTAGGGCACCAGAAAGCCTTTGGCTTTTAATCTGAGTGCCCTGCAATACAACCAAGGTGTGTGGGGCAGAGGCAGATATGCTCTGGCTGCTGCGCTGAGAACAGAGTGAAGAGAAAGCAAGGGAGGAAGCAGCAGGACCACTTACTGCGCTCCTGAAACAGTCCAGACAAGGATCACAGGGGCTTGGACTAGAGCGTAGCAGTAACACACAGCAGTGCTTCCAAAAAGCTGATGAACTCTTCATGGAACTTTAAGGAAATGCCCTAGAAAAGCGTGGCTTTTAACTCTTAACTCCCCTAACGGCTGATTTTAGCAGTCTTAATCCTTTTATTACTGAATGGTTGGTTGTTTGTTTCCGTTATTAATGTTACAAAAGAAAATTAGTAGGTTTTTAGAAGTCATATATGATCATCACAGATGGTGGAAAAGATCAAACAGACAAAAAAAAATCACTGCATCACACTGTAAAGGAGTTGAACATTCAAGTACCTGTGATACTGGTCACCACTGTCCAAGAGCATTTTTCATTTACTCTGAAAATGGAAGGCTTCTCTAAGTAAGGAGAAAGATCACTGAATACATGTGGCCATGGTAGTTAATGACTGCTTAACACAGAGATTTCCCGCTGGAACATCTGCTGATGTACAATGGGATAAACACCAAACACAAGTATTCTTCTTAAAACCAGGCTTAGGCCACTAGGGTCCAACCCTGACATCTGTCGGCTATGCCAGTTTGAGTTTAGCCCAGAAAGAATAGTCGCACAGCACTAAGGAAGCCACGCCTCTCTGCTCAGACTTTCCCCCTGAGAAACCCATGATGATAACGTAACGTAAAGTCAAAAATGGACATGATAAATTCTACTAATAATTCTTTTTATTCTCTGCTCTGTTGGATAACGGGGGCGGCGGAGGATACGGGGAGATCACAGCACATAACTGTCACCATGGAAACCTGTTCACCCTGGGGCAGGGAAGCAGCTCCTCACCTGCTGTCATCAGGCCATGGGGCACGTCATCTGTGTGGTAAACAGAACCCTGTCCTCCCCGAACAGAACGTAGCTGTTTAGCCAACGGTGACAAAGAAAATTAAATTGTGATTCTCACCATTTAATACTTCTGGCTGATACACCTCATTCGTTCAGCTTTTCTTAAAGCGTGCCGAGAGGCAAATCGCTCGTGGTGAATCCGGTACTGTCATCGCCCAGAGCATCCTTTTCGAACTGCAATGTGCACAGGGATTGCCAGGGGGGTTGTTAAAATGCAGATTCTGATCCAGATGCTCTGGGTGGGGGCCTGAGATTCTGCATTTCTAGTAGGCTCTCTGGTGATGCTGATGCTGCTGGTCTGTGGACCACAATTTGAGTACAATGGTGGTAGAACATTCATCACCTCCCCCTCCTACCCCTCTCCCCACCAGCCCTTTTGTAAGTACCACTGCTACAGACTGAAACAAGTGCATTTAAGACTAGTTGTTTTACTCATGTGGAAAATAAGAAAGTGCCCTCCATGGTGTAGGATAATTAAATCCAAGCAATAAACAGTCTTTCCTGCGGCATCCTTAGCTAACTCATTAGATCTGACACTTATACCTGAACCACGTAAGGTTCTCTTTTCACTCTCCCTTTCCTTCACTCATGTTCTCCCCACGTGGAAGAATGGTCCCCACAAAGCTCTAGGTAAGCTCCTGGCTTCAGCATTAGGCGAGGGTGTGGGAGAACCAAAATTACTGAGCCTTTTCCATCCCATCCTTTTCTCGTAAAGAGGCTGATCCATAGACAACCATGGCATTGGCTAGGAAAGCGCAGGATTTTTATCCGGGGTAAGAGTGGACGACTGATGACTGCTTAAAGGTACCGACATTACTGGCTTCAACCGACAGTTAGCCTAGAATTGCTCTCTAGGACCCATTCAGTCCCTGTGCTTTCAGACAGGGGTCTCACACTACACACATGGCCAGATCCCTCATTCAGAACATAACTGATATTTTCTAATTACAGATAATTCATGTGAAAATGTGACCTGAGCTGTAACATGCCTCTCTCAATCCTTCTGAGCTATTTTAGTTCAATCCTAACCCATTTTATTAACATCTCACATGTATGTATTTCTTTTTAGTTTGCTTCTAAAGTATGAGACAATAGTGATAAGATTGTAAAACAAAAAAAAAAAAAAGAAAAAAATACTGTTCCACTGTTCCACAAGGACAAGGATCCCCAGCACGTGTGTAAAAAGGGCCTACTTTCTGCTTCTCTAAAGCCCTAAGATGACTAGAAGGAGATGGTGTGATGGGAAAGAAGCAGAGGACACGCCGGCCTACCACCCCCAATTGCCCCGCCTCCTGGGATCCTGTAAAACCATGGAGAGAGGAACTTGGCAGAAAGAAGGCCAACAGACACGAGGGTACAGCTCCTTGGGAGAGCTGAGATCAATCCTGGAGATCACAATCAACTGTCTGTAGACTCTGAAAGGGCCAACTGGAATGCTCTCTGGGTTGTAGTGAGGAAATAAACTACTAACCAAAACCTATTAAGAAGGGTAAACAAATATATACACAGCTTGGGGCAAGATTCAAAGTAAAACCACCTACCTATAAAGGCAGGTGGCAGGAGCAGAGAGGCTCACTCTGTGCTGCTCCTGCAACCTGAACCCAAGGGTGAAACAGAAAAGGAGACACACTTGGCACAATACAAGGAAACATTCTGTAACAAAATACACTTCTCAGCCATAGAACTTTTTTTCCCAAAGTAGTGAACTCCCCTCACTATGAGATACAGCCTCATCCTCCACCCTGCTCCTCCCCAGCATCAGACCCAGCTACGCCCGCCTGCATGCCATTCCCCAGACAGGCCTTCACGACTCTCACGCAGCAGAAGGGCCGTGCCGAGGATGCGCTTTCATTTCTAGGTACCCCTTCGGACCTGATGTCTCAGCTTCCACATAACCTCCTCTGTGAATTCTGCGCTGTCTGTCCGAACAGGCTGAGAGCCTGCTCTCATCCAGGTGACTTCACACACCCCTTCCCTGCACCACCTCACTCTGCTGTACATGTTCTTAGACTGGGGGCCTCTGAGGGCAGAACTATGGTACTTATCTGTGTTTTCACAGTGCTACCTTGGTGAACTGGACAGAGCACACATCAGCTGAAAAGTGAAGGAAGGAAGAGGAGGGTGATGCCTAAATCATTACCTCTTATGTACGTTGTACAAGGAATTCTGACACTGGAAGGGAACTTAGTTTGAATGAACCCTGTTCTAGGTAGAAAGGCACGAATTTCTGTGGCATTCATTAGGGTTTATCATTTTATGTGTAATTTTTATCTAATTATTGTTAATAGCTGTTTAGAAATAGTCCCAATATTTTGCTTTCATTTATGTACATACACATATATACATATGCTATTTAGTAATACAAATAATTTTGCCAAAAGTTTGCATATAAAGATCAATCTTTCATGGTTACTGGGAAGCCTGCAGAAAATGTGCCCGTGGCATTTCCCTCAAGTGTGGAATAAGTGTATCACTTTAGTGACAGTAGCAAGTACAGGGCCCACCACGGACCAGACACCCCAACAATACTCTGTGAGCCTTTAAGTTAAAACTCTGCATTCTAGAAAGGGAACTGTGTTCTCAGTCTTCTCTTATTTCATGCAAGCCTTTACCATTACTTCTCATTTTCCTAAGAATCTATACCCAAGTAGCCTGCTTTTTACCCCACCACTGGCAATTCTCAAAACATGACAAGTATATGCGCTCTGGTCACTACATGAAAGCCGTTCTGACTGGGACATCCCAGGGTGGGTGACAGACAGGTGAGTACATCTGGGAACTACAGAGCCATTGCCAGTAATCAATTACCATTTGGGAGGATTTCCATAAAGCACCCCAGTACCTCTCCCAAAGAACAAACGACAGGTGAGCCCACACCTGAGACCAGCAATCTGTCCTGCAGAGCCTGGCTCTGAGTCAGCCCTGACGCCTTCCCCTCTCCCCTCTCCGCTCACGTATGACTGTGAACACATTCCCATGCTTGCCCCCCACCCCTGACAGCCCGCTTCCTTTAGTCCCACTTTCTTTCCTGTGCTGCTGCCCCGGGTGGCAACAGAACGGGTCTGGGCTCTGCAGGCGACAACCTGGCCCATCCCGGTGGTGTGTACCAGGCTGACACTGGCCGGCCCCCTTGCGGTGGGTGGCGAGGCATTTGCATACGAGCAGCTGCCCGTTTCCTTGCTACACAGGGAAGCACAGTGGACCTTCTCCACGGTGAGAACGGCAGAGGCCAGGAGTAAATGAAGACCTTTAAACTGCACTTCATGAGACTTAAAAAAATAGCTTTGAGATACATGTTTCAGAGGGCTCACAGAAGTCTTCTGGCCTAACATCCAGTAATACAATCAGATAAACTTATATTAACATATCTTTTTACCAAAAATTTGCTAGATTTGTAAAGTGGAAAAGGGCAGGATGGGGCAGCAAACTGGCCAGATGCAGCTTTGATAAAACTGATTTCTTTTTTCCGACAACTTTACAGCGGCAGTAAGAGGTGTCCTGGGCTGAGTGACAGAGGACACGGGCCTGCTGCAAGGTGAAAAATGCCCGTGCAGAGCCCTGAGCACAGCAACGCTCGACCAGCAAACACGCTGAGGAACAGGATGTCTGGTGGTTACTCTTGATTTGAGGCTGTTTGGAGATAGGGTATAATTTTCAAAGCAGAATCTTTTTTATTTTTAATTTTGCCCATTCTTCCTTACATGTGAGCAAACTGGAGGGGAAATAAAGTGGCAAAACTCAAAGTGGGTTTGTGCTGCCCCACATCCCTCAGCCAGCAGCCACGAGGGGGAAGGGTGCTTCTTTTGGGGAGACCCACCTAGATCCTGACTGACGGCAAAAGCCCCCAAATACCAGTCAGCTTGCTAGAAATGGAAGAATTTGCCCAGTGCCTCCTGTCTTTCCAACAAGCCTGGGCTCCACAATCCGAGGAGGAAGCAGAGGGAGAGGAGTGGTGGCAGAGAGCTGGCTACGTCCCCTACGTCCCACGCAGTCTCACATTCACCTCCAGAGCAACCCCTGGGCAGACTTAACTAAAAGGAGGGGAGGCGTGGGTACACAGGCTCAGAGAGCTTAAGTCACTTTCTAAGCTTAGCTCTCACAGAGAAGATTTCCCAGGGCCTGAGAAGGCTTCTTTCCACCCCCATCCCAGAGCCTCCCACAGAAGAGGACCCAGTACTCACTTGCTGCCACACTCAGAAAAGAACACACCTGCTCTAATGACAAGACTGTACCAGGACAATGGGATCAAACGTAAAATAGGCTAAAAAGAAAAATGTGAAACAAGCCGTGAACCAGTGACTGAAGGTCCCGCAGACCACGTGTCCTGGGCTGGCACACTTCACAGGAACAGGAAAACAAGCCCCTCTGCAGTGCTGTGCCGAACCCCCTCACCAGTCTCCCCAGAATGCAGACAGTAGACAGCACCTGTGATCCGCCCCAGTGCAAAGGCAGGAGAGGGGGCCTCTACCCCCGGTTACCAGGACCAACAGGAAATTCCAGGACATTTCCAGAGGACCTTGCCAGAGACCCTAAAACTCAGGAGCCATGCAGGGAGCCCTACAGCTCATCATCTCATGCTGCATGCTGCCTTCCTGGGACTGGGAGAAATTTGCCCAAGTGCAGCAACAAGGGACAAATAAACAGCCAAACGTTAGAGAACAAACACACCGAGAGGGGTGGGTAGAAGTTACCCTGGAGTTGGGGAAAGGAGGGAGAAAAAGCATGTTTTAAAAAGTAAAAAAGATCCGTGTCTCTGGAATTGAGAATGAAAAGACCGGAGAGCGCTGGTGAGCGGAGGGAGAAGGGTGACAGCGCGCTCTCTAGCCAGAACAGAGAGTTCACATAAGCCTGGGTGTGTGCTCGCTTCCATTCCCGCCCACCCACGGTTCCTGGGGCAAACAAATTCTTGGCTGAGCAGGTATGTGTGGGAGGCCTGATTCATTTTCCAACCATTAGAGCTTTGCCCAGAACGACTTAATCAGAAATTTTCAAGGTCATGCATTCAAAGATGATGTTGCCGCCTTACAAGACAAACAACTCTCGGGTCTGTAGGGGTGGGAGGGTGGGAAGGGTAAGGAAGGGAAAGAAGGAATCAGCCATCCTCGCTTGAACTATCTTCTTGTCCACTCTTGCTTTTTATCTCCTATATAGTCTCAGAAAACCAAGAAACCGCAAACACACATAGGTACAGGCAATAATGGCCAACTTCAATGTTTCCTCTGTGGCAGGAACAATTTTAAATGTTCTGAATATATTAACTTATCTGACCCTCAACAATCCTTTGAGGTGGGTACTATTGTCACCCTCATCCTTATTTACAGGCTGCATGGAGAGGGTAATGACTTGCCCAAGGACCAAGCGCGGGGTGCTCTGTCTGTGCACCTGCACTAAGCTGTACTCCCTCTCTCTGCGCTCAGCTCTCTGGCCCCTCAAAAAGGCAAAACTGTAACAAGAACTCTTTTCTGTCGTATTGATTTTTGAATTGATTTTCCTTGTGCAGTAGGGTTTTCTTTAAGCTACTTTCCTGAGAAGAGTATTATCAGAGCTAGTCCCCACCTTAAAGTACAGATGGGACAGTACCAACCCTGCTGCTTAAAAAACCACATAAGCTGGAAAAGTCCCAAAGCTAAAACCACAGTTCCCCTCACATACTGCCTGATTAGAAGCAGTTCGAGGCAAAGCTTTGATCCCTGTTAAAATGGAAAAGCTCTGGGAGGTGTACACTATGCTGTTATCAGTTTGTAGAAAAAGTTGCACTGTTATCTTTTTACATACAGTTTAATGATAAGAACTTCAGGTGGTTTCCAGGCATCTAATTCACCTGTCCAGTTTGGACTTGTTCACTGCTGGGTGCCTAGAACTCTCCAGGATCTTGGGCATAAATAGGTGCTCAATATACCGGCATGGGTGAACAAATGAATGAATGAGTGGCTATAATTCTTACAGGTGTCAGCTTTAGGGCAAATTTATGCTGCAGGTGGGTCTTAAAGTGGCAGACAAGTTGGGCAAAGTATCACTGGAAAGGTCTAAGGAACAAGTAAATCACTGTCTGACAGTAATGATTTAAAAGAAACCCCAGGCATATTTAAATAAATGAAAATGATCCTTTTTTGAGTTTATTAAGAACGAATTATGTTTTTAATGTATATAGAGCCAATACATTAATGAAGGTAATCTGTTTGAGGGTAGTGATGTCTGCATTGTTTTCCTCTAAAATTGTACTCTCCCAAAAGATGAAGTGCCCTAGAACATCATCACTTCTCCCGAATATTCTCATGCCCAAGTCTTATGCATCCTCAAGGACCTCCCCAAAAGTCTTCTCTTCCAGGAAGCCTTCCCTGTTGTCCTGGCCAAAAGAAGGTCACCCCGCTTCCATTTGTATTCAAAGTGACTTCGTTCGTTCTTTGTGCACACAAACTCACTTTCTGAATTGTAGTATTTTTCTCCTCTGCACAAGCTAGTTGTCCCCAACTCTCTCTCTGTATTCCACAGGGAACCAAACGTTTCTCCCAACATAAACCAGCATCCAGTCAATATCAGACTAATGATTTTGAAAAGACTCCTATGGAAGTGCCCCAATGATACACCACCATCTGTTTCTAATGTTCAAATACATGTTAGACATTTTAAAAGCTATAGTTTTTTTTAAATGACACTGAAATGGTTTATAGGCAAACTTTTCACCCACTGAGGATACACAGGGTTGTGCACCCATGATCCTGCCTAGGAGATCCAGGTGATCCCTGTTTTAAGCTCCCCGGCTAGGTGCACACATGGACCTCTTGTAAGTGTGACACTGGAAAGGGAAGTTGAACCTCCAGCCCGGTCACAGGAAAAACACCGCTGTGCAGGGTCTGCTCTCAAGGGGCCATTCAAGCAAGCACATGAATACAAACCCTGCCCAGTGTGGGTTGTCATCAGACGCGGGCGAGGCACTGGGGGTGTCACTATGGCCTTGCTTTCATCACAGTAGAAAGTCCTTCTGATAATACCCTACTTGAGGGAAGGCAAATATTTATTCTAAGAATTAGATGTTTCCTGTATGACTTTAGATTTATGATAAGGAATGTGAGCAATTGTTTCCGTAAGTTTAGTTACAGGGTTATGGTTTTGAAACAAGTATTCCTCTACCTTAATGGGCTGAACTGAAAAACATCCTGGGATCCCAAGGCAAGTTATTTAAAAACAAAACAGAAACAGAAACACTCTTGTTATAATTTGCAAGTAATTATCTATGAGAATAGATTTTTTAAGTATTATGCATTTAAAGCAAAGTATTCAAGTTTATTAAACACAGCTGATAATGTGACTACAGCTATGAGACCGTTGTTATCAACATCTGATTTAGATTTTTTTCGTTATATCTTAATAGCGTCATTGTTCTTACTGACTCTCCAGTAAACACTGTAAATGTAAAGCCCAAAAACATTTACAGTATTAGTAAATGTCACAGTCTGTTTTATATGGTAGAGGTTCATTTCATTTGATGAAAGGATTTCTTGCCCCCACAAAAAGTTTGAAAACTTCTGATAGTTTTTCTCAAACACCAGTCTATGGAACAGCTGCAGGAGACCTGGAGAAGCTTTTTTAACATATGGTTTCCTAGGCCCTTTTCTCAATAATTCCCTTCCAATAGGTATGGAGTAAGGGTGAGAATATGGGGGGGAGGGGATGCCGGGGATAAAAAAGGAAGCCTGTGTTGACCTAATCAACCCATCACTGTCTTCTATGAATTCTTGGTCAAACACTTTAGTAAAATCAAGACGAGATATGTCAACAGTATACCTTAATATGTGAACTCTTTCACAAAAGGAAACAAAGTCAGTTTTACATTGTTGTTTAGTGAATTCATACTGGACCTACTAATACTGTATAGTTTTATAAAAGCTCACAAATCATTCATCTGGCTTCCAGAATCTCTTGTTTTATTTAAAATTTGTACAAAGGTTGCTTTCCTCCTGTCTGCAACCTCTTTTAAATTCTGTATGATTTTCTTCAACACTAGGATCTTCTGAAATATTTGCAAGCCCCTTCAGCAAACTGTAGAGAGCCTGAGAACCAGCCATTCACAAGAGCGGTCACTGGCTATCTCCCCACATGGAGCTACACTTCCCGGGGCACTGCTGCCGTTCTGCGCTCTCCACAGTTTCAAAACCATTTTTGAGTAGGACCACAGAGTTTTTTTAGATGGAAGGATACTCTGGACTGCAATAGTCTACACTGATTTTTTTTTCAGGTGAAGGAAATACATTTAAGAAACAGACCCAAGAGGAAACAGGCATTGGCAAAGTGAGAACTCAGCACCCACCTTCCAGGGCTTAGTCATCAACAATTTAGGTTCTCATTCAGATTCTTCCACTCACTAGCTGCAGGCTCTTGGTCAAACCCCATATGCCACAATTTCCTCAGATGTGAAAATGGGAGTTATACCTTCTAGGGTTGTTAGGCAAATTAAAATGAAGACGTTTAATGGTCTTCTAGAAAAGCATCTCACTCCAAGTAAGCACGTCATAAATGTCAGAAGTAGTTGTAAATAGATGGGGGGGAGCGCTGGTGGGAGTCAATCAACTGCTGGGGCTGATTTCTCCAAAACCGGGAGGGGACAGAGTTAGGATTCCATGAAGAGCAAAGCCCTGACCCATTCATACACTCACAACCTTTATGCCCATAATTCTAGGGGATTCCAGCACCTTGATTTCCTATTTAAACAGCAAAAGAAATGGAGAACATTTGAAGGTGGGGAAGGAGAGGTGACTGGTCAGGAGAGACTAGCTCCTTCCTGGCTACAGCACGAGTAGATCAGTAGAACCTCATTACTGTAAGATAAATCAGCCACCCCCCAAATCTAAAGAAGTCCGTGTCCTCAAATGCAATTTCTGCTGAATGTATTTCTATATAGAAATTTTTCACCTATTTTATAGCTCTAGAGTAGATGGGATTGGCATCCTCTCTTGCCCTCCACTGACAGCACAGCACCCTCTCCAGCTCCTGTAGGTTCTCCCTGGAGCAGCAGAGCTAAGCAGGGGTTGAGGAAAGGAGGGGGTGAACTATGCAACTCAACTGCACTCAAGCCACTCTTAGAACAATGGAATATTACTCAGCCATAAAAAAAACAGTGAAATAATGCTATTTGCAGCAAGATGGATGGAACTAGAGATTATCATACTAGGTGAAGTAAATCAGAAAGAGAAAGACAAATACCATGTAATATCACTTATATGTGGAATCTAAAAAATGATACAAATGAACTTATTTACAAAACAGAAATAGACTCACAGACATAGGAAACAAATCTTTGGTTACCAAAGGGAAAGGGAGTGGGAGGGATAAATTAGGAGTTGGGATTAGCAGATACAAACTACTACATATAAAATAGATAAACAACAAGGTCCCACTGTATAGCACAGGGAACTATATTCAATATCTAGTAATAACCTATACTGAAAAAGAATATGACAAAGAATATATATGTCTGAGCCACTATGCTGTACAGCAGAAAACTAACACAATATTGTAAATCAAATATACTTCAATAAAAATAAACTTCCCTGAGGACACTTTGCAGTCACAGTGGCACCTACTTAGAGACAAATTGATATTTGTGGGTATTGGAAGCTTTCCTCATTGTGAAGATTTTCAAAATATGAATGGAGAGTAAAAGCTGATTCCATTACTTACTGATTCACTAGTCTGAGCAATACATCTTTGTGCCAACTGGGATCACTAATGTTAACGTCACAGAGTGTAGACTGGAGATTCAGGTCTTGAATTTGGATGATACAAAGCTCAACAAGCGTAAAACATTTGGTTTGGGGCAGGGGCATGGTCTAGTATTACTTTCCTCTTTTATTCCCTATCTGCTTCCAAGCACTAAGGAAGATTTGTATACCCAGAAAGGACTAGGGAGCTATTTTGTATTGTATGTGATTCTTTCACTATTAAGCTGAAAAGCTTCTTGCTGGCATCTTTAGGGACAGTTATCAAGTTAGTTTTCCTTTTCTCCACATCCATGGGAAATATACCCAATACAATGCTATAAACCACCAAAATTCCAATGCTGGTAAAGTTGCTGCCAAGCTATTTTGTCATTTCCAACATTCCTGCTGGCAACTACCACACTTATGCCAAACAGAGCAGGCCATCTGAGAACACATTTAGGCACTTGGCAAGTTTCTGAGAAAACTACTTAGCAGATCAGTAGGGATATCCATCTCTAATCTCAGTCTTTGACCAGAAAGTTCTACTGTACAATGACTTTTGAAAAGACAAACATTTAAAAATATCTATCTGCCTCTCTAGACTTCAGCTCCACCCATTCAACCCTACTCATCTTCTACTTTGTGCACAACTGCTACTTTTTACATTTGGTTTGGAAACCACAGCCGTTCTTCCTCTGGGAGAAAGAAGTGAACTTCCACTGGCACTCCATATCTATTGTCTAAATAGTACCATTTTTTTCTACCTTGTATGGCTTTATCTCTTCTTTAACCAACATGGGCATAGGACCTGTGTGGTTCTGACTTTCTTTTGCTGTCCAGCATCTTGTACACTCACCATGTGTGTATGTATATATGTGTGTGTGTCCTTGGAAGACATGTGGAGACACACCAAGATTTACTGAGCAGGTACCATGTGCCAGACACTGTGTTTTACCTACACTGTTGCTTTTTATCTTAACAGCATCTCTATCATGTAAGTCATTATCACCCCCAGCTTGCAGATGAGAAAACTGAAATTCAGAGAGGTTAAGGCTTGGCCAAAATCACAGAGCTAGTAAACAGCAGAGCTAAGTCTCAAACCCAGGTCTGACTGATTCTAAGAGCCCACGCCCTTATAAAGTTAATATCCAATAAGCATTCAACAAATTAGTGAACAGCACTTCTATGCAGGGTTTTGGGCTGAGAACTACTGGGCATCCAGATGCTTTAAGTTCAGCAACTGTAAGTACAGACTCCAAAGCAGTAAGTGGCAAGGCCAAGAAAAGGGCTTACACAAATGCTAATGGTGTTCAGAGGAGGCTGAGGTCACTTTTTTTGGAGGTGGGGCAGGTGAGTGGAGAGGGGTGGAAGCAGAATTAAGATAATCATGAAGAAGACACCACTGAGTTGAAACCTGGATTTAGACAAGCAGAGATGAGAGATAAGATAAGATAAGAAAGCTTAACCAGGCTCACCCTAGTATTCTTCCCAAAGCAGGAAATCGCTTTCAATAAGAGTGTATTCTTGACAGCAGAGACAGTTTCATATACTTGTTTATGTCATACTCATTCTGGAAACATGCAATAAATATTTAGTGATGGAGAAAGGCTAGGAAAAGGGATAAGGCATGTGGGGTCCACAGGATTCCTTAGAATATTTAATTAACTCAAACACACTGTCCCACACGCAGTCTGGTTTTACAATACATATTAATTAAACCCCGTTCCAGTCATTAACAATCTTTCATTAAGTTGTCTTTACCCGATACTAAGTCTTTATGTTTACTTCATGTTCATGATGACTAGCGCACTGTCTAGAGCACTGTCACATCAGTTTAACTCCCAAATAAGCTAAAATGTATTTTAATCTATTTGTATGTACATCAAAGAATTTTTCTTTGGAATATAGTCTGGTACCTAAAACTTAACAAACAGTGCCCATCTACCTAAAACAGAAAAAAGGAGTCATCTACATGCAAAGCAACATGATAGAAATATAAAGGCAAACTTAACTGTTAAAATAAAACCTAACATCTGCTTCTAAAGGAAAACGGGTGTTCCTGTAACAAATATATTAGCAGAGAAAATTAACCAGTTGTATTATGCCTTAGGCAATGAAAACCTGTTTCCTCATTTCCTTCTTGTCCTTCTGAAAAGACAACATGTCACAATCAGACTTTTTAAATAACAGCATCTATTCTTGTGACAAATGTCGGTGGAGGGGAGGAGGTAGGGAAGGAATAAAAAGGCAAAGAGAGCAGAAAAGAAACAGGAAACAGTAAGACGCCATCTGCTGACAAAAGGGAGAAAAAAAGGGGAGAAGAAATTTGGGAACACCACTTTCTGATAGTGTGACTGAAAAAATGTCAACGCAGTTTTCCATTCTTATTCATGACACAGAAAATTTTACTATCAAATATGTCGCATAATTTTTTTTACTTTTGTAAAGTTTATGTCCTGAAAATTACTGTTACTACTAATTCAAATTATATAGATCACCATTCCCCAAGTGCAGACAGAATTATACCCAAAACTAGTTTAGGCATCAGAGGAATAGTACACTGAATCAACTAGAAATATCCCAGTGATATATTTCAACTTATCCAGGCAGAGCCAGCTAAGGGATGATTTCTTTGGCTATAAGTAGTCACCTAAGTTTTAAGCACACCTAGAACAGGAGACTACAGAATACCAAAGGATGCTCATTATCCACAAATAGGATGTTGGACATAATTTACCACTGATTATAAGCTAGCTAAGTAATCTACTGATCACTCATTCTTGCGACAAAAAGCATAATAACTTATAAGAAGTAAAAGCTCACCCCAGTGTTCCTAGCAGCACTATATACAATAGCCAAGTCATGGAAGCAACCTAAATGTCCATTGACAGATGACTGGAGAAAGAAGCTGTGGTATATTTATACGATGGAATACTATTCATCCATAAAAAAGAATAAAATAATGCTATTTGCAGCAACATAGATGGACCGAGAGATCACCATTCTAAGAGAAGTAAGCCAGAAAGAGAAAGAAAAATACCATATGATATCACTCATATGTGGAATCTAAAAAAAAAGAAAAAGAAAAAAGAAAAAAAAAAGAGGACACAAATGAACTCATCTACAAAACAGAAACAGACTCGCATACATAGTAAACAATCTGATGGTTACCGAGGAAAGGAGGTGGAAAGGGATAAATTTGGGAGTTAGAGATCTGCAAACGTTAACCACTATATACAAAAATAGATAAAAAAAAACTTCTGTATAGCACAGGGAACCATATTCAATATCTTGTAATAACCTTTAATGAAAATGAATATATGTATATACATGCATGACTGGGACATTATACTTATACACCAAAAATTGACACATTGTAACTGACTATACTTCAATTTTTTAAAAATTAATTAATTTTTTTAAACTCAGTGGTTTTGAATGAAATTAAACTATGTAAGTCTCAGAGCTGAAGAGAAAGGCAGGAGAAAAGCAAAGAAGAATTTACCTGCATGCATATCTTTAAGAAATTGTTTTTATTTGCTTTTCTCTTTTTTCCATTAACATGACCAACACACACACAAACCTGTTTCCATTTCAAACACACCCGTACTCCCAAGCTGAGTTAAGGGAGCTCAACTTCACAGGCAGTTTCTTTCAATACCCCAATTTTTGGTATGCAGCATTTCTCAGCATTTAAGAAATACTGCTATCTGTGTATGGAGCACCAGAAGGCCAGCTACACACCAAAGGACAAGAGTCCGCAGTGGACATCACTGTGGTTTTAGAGCTGGAGCATGCTGTATGTAAGTTCTCATTTCATAATGCTTGGGGTTTGTTAATTCACCACATTGATAACTTCAGGCATTTAACCTTCAAAACTGCATTGTTTCCATTGATTTATTTTGTCTATATACTATTTGACTGCTTTGCATTAAACAGAATTTAAGAGGTATCTTGTCACGGAATCATGATGTTTTGTTTCTGACTGTGGTCTTCAACCCTGTGTGTGCAATAGCTAGGAAAGAGCTCAAGAAAAGTGGACAAAGAGCGGTATTCCAGAGAACACTGTGTCTTTTTATGTCATGTTATGGTAATGATGCTACTCCCTGAAGCACTTGTATCAGTGTCTAGTTGAACTTAGTGTTGTGCTAGTATAAATGAATGTCAGCTTGAGGGCTCAGGATTATTAAAACTTTTCCTATTTAAAATTATTTAATCATTGACAACTTTTAAGAATTTATCCTACAAAGATTTTTCAGAGCAAGTGATCTGATCCATATAATGTTGGGGCTTACTTACAAAAACATCTTGGAGGGAAGAAAAGAAATGTGGAATGACCCTAATATATTTTAACAGAAGAAAAATTCACTAAGATTTGGTGATCTATGCAATTGCCATGGTTTAGAAATTATACCTTAAAGTACCAGAGTTCTCTGAAGTGCTGTAATGGAGGATACAGAAAAGGGTTAAGGACACCAGTGACAGTGACATGAATTTACAGAAAAGATCCTTCATTAGGGAGCAGGGAGTAGTGAGCAAGCAGCCAATAAAGCCTGATTCTTACTCCCAGTCCCATCACTAGCTACCTGGATTTCTGTCCCTGCCTCTCAGCTACATCGTCCACAAAGCAGAGAAGTCCTTCCAGCCCTACCAGCCAGTTTCTATCAGCCCAACTAGCACACATATGCTCAAAACCCAAAACCTGTTATTTATTACTGAGAATAGGATTCTAGATAGTGCCACCTCTGAAGACGATTTGGGGCTATCGAATCACGTATTAACGAGAAAAAAATGTGATCAGCTCAAACCATTGTTCTAAACTTAGTGTTTATCCATGGATGTCTTCCTATTTTTACCACTTATTTCTGCATCCACAAAAGTTAAATCGTGGTGTCTTCCTGCACTTGTCTCTTTATGCACATGTTCCAAAGTTTCTCTAGGGTATATACCTGGAAGTGGAAAAGCTAGGTGTGGGGTTTGCTCAGGTTAAACCTTACTATACAGCCTCCATCCTGTGTCTCTCGTCCAGAATGGCTTCTTGCATTGGAATCTACTCTTAATTCCAATTCCTTCTGGTCTCTGACCTTACCTCCTCACCCCTGTGTCCCATTGATAGTTTTGTCCTTCATGTTTAACACTCAACCGGGCTTTTACCATATGACTTTGCCTCCCCCTTTCAATTACTGATCACCTGTTTCGACTCTGGCTGTGCTGCCTCACTCCAATCCCGCCTCAGGACCCCTCAGCCAGGTGCAGGCTGTGCATGGTGTGTGGCTGGCACTCCAACACTTACCCCCTATCTTTCGACTTCACAGGTCACCATCTGATGCTTCAAAAGTCAACAAATATTTTTTGAGTCTTTACTCTGCATGATGCACAGAGACCCAGCATGTGTGTCTGCAGAGTCTGAATGTCACTTGATTTCCCTACAGAGACTCAGTGAGTGCCATACACCAAGAGGCCCCAGTTGACAGATTACAATTAACCAGCTGCCATGAGAAACCACTATCTGAGGGTGACATTTTCCAATATGTGGAGTAAGGGAGCAGGTATGCATATGACAAGTCCCTACCTCCCACCTGACTTTGAGGCCTGTGCTGAACAAATGGAGGTGAAGCAGTGAGGGTCCTGGATCTTGTTCTATCAAGTGTCATCCTGCTCCCCTTCCCACGCTGAAGGGCCACTGGAGACACAGCCAGCCACTACTTGGTACGTCATGACTCTGGCAAATCATCTAGTTTCTAAAAACATTCAGGACCTTCAGTTTCTGACTCTCAGCCACCTTATCTGTAAAAGGGAAGATGACATGACGCCCACCTGCCAGGCTCGTCATGAAGACTGAGTGAGAATGTACAAAACCAGCACATGCAGTGGGGTTTGCACCTTGCTCCAAAATCCAGGACACTGGCCAAAGTCACCAGCAGGCAGACATCTACTCAGTATAAGGACAACTTTATAACAGGGCAATTCAAAGCCAGAAGGAGCAGTCAGGTACAAAGTTCAAGCAGAGCCTACTCAAAATGACCTTTCATAAACCTCCCTTCCATAGGAGGAATGATCTTAGTTCAAACAGGGGAAAATATTGTGCTTATTTCTCTCTATCTGGACATTTCATGATTCAAAACACTAAGGCTGAACTGTCAAATAAGTAGCCACACAGCCCTGTCTGCACCAGGCACCACCTGCCCCCATCCACGTTCCCAGGCTCGTCTCTGGGCTTGCTGCTACCCTGGCCAGGCCTGTCGTCGCTGCATCTCTCTGCCCATAGAGCTGTGCCTCGGGCTCGGACAGGGGCCCACAGGGCAGGCAGGGTATCAGAAATAAATGCCGGTGCCCTCCTTTGGCCCTCAATCAGGGGCCGACCAGAGGTGATGTGTCAATGACCCAGCTTCTACAGCCTCTGCTGGGATCCACTGAGGCAGATGCCCTACACTGCCTCCCATAGTCCCAGCAGAGCAGGGCTCCAGCTGCCCATGGTGGTGACGAGCTTGGTAACACACCATCAGTGCTTCCAGTGTTTTTCTCACCTTCCAAATAAACTACATGCACAGGCATCCACGCCTCTCCCAGGCGACCTCAATCTAAGAAAACACCTCATACCCTGAGGACCTGAAGATACATGTTTACAAAGCACAGAAGATTCCCAACTTAGTTTCTTTTGAAATCTTCTAGCAACAGATAAATAAACTCTAGAGCCTCAGGTTTAACCCAGAATTAGCAACACACAATCTAGAGATATTTATACAATAACATACCAAAATAAAATATCAGTGGTCTTTTTGTGATGACCGAAGACTCCGCTAGACTCATAAAAGTAATTCAGAAGAATACTATCATGAATTTTTTCAATTCAGATAGTAAGTTCATTCTAATCCAAAAAGATAAAATCACTTTGATATAATGAAAAAAAACCTCTAAAACACAATTTTATTACATAGAGAAGTTCAGTTCAGTTTATGTAACCACTAAAGACCTAGTACGTTCCAGACCCCGTGCTCAGCCCCACCCAGGTTCCAGACATGAAGACCCAAGCCCTGTCCCCAAGGAAGTCGGCGTCTAGAAAGGGACACAGACATGTAAGTCAAAAGTTACACTGGAGTCAAAAAGTGCAATAACTAAACTGTGGACAAAGACACTAGAGGAAGGTCTGTCTGGACAGAAATGGGTGGAATAAGGAATCACAAGCAGGTATAGCCCCAACAAGGTTTTCAAAGATGTCTAGGAGAGCTGACGAGGCATTCCACGCGTGAGCGCGAGCGAGCACACCAGGCAGAGGGACCAGCCTGTGAAAAAGCAGCAGCAAAAGCAGCCCCGTGTGTTCATCAACCCCTGGCTCCAGTTTAACAGAAGTAAAGTTAACAGTCAAATACAAAAACAACAACAACAACAACAACTTTTCTATCCAAATTGTAAAATTCTCACAAAAATCACTTGACAAAAGTCAAACAAGTTTTCTGCCTCAAAAAAGCCTCTAAAATGCTGGACCCTGAGGCATAAATAAGAGAAAAATTGCCTGACTCAAAATATAGCTACTGCCTACATATCATATGATTCCAACTATATGACATTCTGCAAAAGGCACAACTATGGATATTGTTAAAAGATCAGTGGTTGCCAAAGCTGCAGGTCAGGGGGATGAACTGGTGGAGCACAGAGGATTTTTAGGATGGTTAAAATCCTCTATATGATACTGTAATGATGGATACACATCACTATACATTGGTCCAAACCCACAGAATGTACAACACCAAGACTTTAGGTGATTATGATCTGTTCACCAACTGAAACAAATGTACCAGCTCTGATGGGGGATGTTGATGATGGAGGATGGGATGGGCAAGGAAGGGAGTAGATGGGACATCCCTGTACCTAAAACTGCTCTAAAAATAAATGCATATATATAGATATATATGTAAAATCAAAAATGCTCATTATTACTTATTAAAAGCCATCAGGTCCATAGCCATGCGAAGAAAACTACTACTTTCAGAAATAAGACTCATTCTGTCATCTTTGCATGTTTGGTTTTATTTAACGTTTCAGAGTTTCAGTAAACGTTGGTTGCTAGTGTCTCTTTTTACTGCAGCAAATCTTTTCAATTCTTTACAGGAGATGAGACACTACAACAGGGTTTAGAAATGATGTCCCAGAGTTTGCATTATAGGAATTTTCCCGACTTACTTAAAAGAAACACAGCAATGCTATATAGCCTTATGATTTTTCTCTTCTTCTGGGCTATCAGAAAGAAAACTTAACATCTTTACATGTTGAGGTCAGATGTACAGGTTTCACTCTGAATGTAGCACCTTCAAAAGGGGACACACAAACGGAAAGCTTTGGTTATAACAGATAAATAGAGTTGTTTCATTGTAAGACTACAGACAGTATTTCATAAAACATAAGAAAAATACTCAAGATTACTCCACAAAAAGTTTATGACAGGTGATATTCTGACACTTAATAAACAAAATCGGAAAAGAAACTCTCACAACAACGAAAGGATCCAGTTTTGCAGAGCAATCAACGGGCGAGGTCTACCAACTTCACCATGAAAGAAAGAAAATCTCAATCAAAGCAAAATAATTTGGACCCTAATGATGTCAATACCCTGGGCCTTGTTAAAAAAAAAAAAAATCCTCGAAGTCCTTCTTCCCAAACCCTTAACTCCATGAAAAGCAGACGAGTGTTACCTTTGAGCTCACAGACACTTCCCAATGGGCTCAAGCAGCCGCCATTCTATAAACCACAACGGCTACAATACTGTCTGTTGAGTTGTTCGTTTGTTCATTGTGTAGGAGCCATGAGGAAGTGACTCGAAAAGAAGGCTTCTCTTATCATTCTTAGTCACACAAACAGAATGACTTTCCAGAACATTCCTGATCCTGATCCCAATCCTGACCCGGGCTCTGGCTTTCCTCTGCAGAACTCCCTTTACTGACTGCCACCTGTGCTCCGGCGGGCGCTCTCTCACCTGCTCTCTTTACCTCTCCCAAAGCCTGGGCAGGGAATCAAGCATCTACTCTTTTACTCTTATCCCAGCCCAACCTGGAGATAGCATTAAAAAAAAGTCTTAAAAATAAGGAACTTCCTCAAGTAATTTCCACCAGGAACTGACTAATGGCACATGAAGAAATCTTGGCCCCGGTGTCCTCATGTATCAGCTGTGTGGCCTTTGGCAAGTGACTTAATCTTTCTAAATCCTGTTTCTTCAACTAGCAAAGGAGAAAGCCAAATTAGATGACCTCAAAGGGCCTTTCAAGCCTTAAGGTTTAGCTCCTGTGAATGTACACAAGCAGAGATGCACTGAACTTTAAAGAATATGGCCTGGCAAATGAGAGCAAATAGGACACCAAGAAAAGTCCCATGTTGCTAGATTCAAATTTTGCATTTTCTCAGGAACTCAATCTTCTCAGACAGCAATTTCCAGAACCATTATTAACTTAAAAAGAATCACAAAGTAGTTCCATAGGACGTTAAATTTTTAAAAGATACAACCTCTATTTTCAAGTAAGTTTCAGAAACTGTTTTATAAAGTTAAATACATTTCTTAACATCTTAGACTTTTATAACGCTATGTGTGCACTGTGAATTCCCAGGAGAGCGATTAGAACACAGCATTTTCCCAAACTCATTTGCCACAGAATCCTTTCTTATACAGCAAAACATGCAGATCCAGTGTTTCCAGTGATACACTCAGAGACTACTGCTCTAACCAATTAAACGTCCGTTCTGCAATGACTGAGTGGACCTGAAGCGGCACCCAGGGCAGCAACAGGAGCCTGGGCAGCAGGTCAAGATCCCTGTCTCTACTGCAGGTTCTGCTGCCAAGTGGATGTTTGCACTGGACCCAGTTCACCAGACTCCCTGGACCTACTGGGCCCCACTTGCCCTCCAGGCATCAGCTGCCAGGCTGCCCATTCCACCCTGGCCCCAAGCAGCACAGCCCAGGTTTCCGCTCTGTGTCCACACCGCAGAGTTGCTGGCTGCAGAGGCTGCCCCCAGGTGACTATCCAAGTAACCCATAAACTTCATTCCACAACCATCCTAATTTCTCTGTTATCACACAACAAGGATGGGGAATGGTCGGGAGTTGTTGCAGAGTAAAGAGAATGCTTAAAAAAAAAATCCCCGATTTTCCTCCACATAGATATAACCTATTCTCTTTTCATAGAAATGTCCCAATGAGCAAATGACAATTAAGCAAATACTGCAAATTAGAGGAACAACACAGGTTTCTTTGAAATTTAAAAAAAAAAGTTTTTCTGATAAGTATTATTGACTGAAAAACAGTTAACATGTTTGTCACTTTCAAAAAGCCACAAATGAATTTCTCTGAAAAACCTAACGTCTTTTTAAAAAATCCACAAAATTGGGGCTCTGCCAAAGCGTGAATGTTACAAAACCATGCACCACATACCCTTCTCTGTGTTTCGTGTTAGTTACTAAAGCAAGGATTAAGCTTTTGTGATCTGATGTCAGAAAAAACCAGACATGGGTTCAAATGCTGGCTCTAGCTGGGTGTCTTTGGGCAAGTCACTTAATTTTTATTTAACCTCAGTCTCCTAAACCACTAAGTGAGAACACGAACACCTAGCCCACGGGACGATTAGGAAGTTTTACACAAGATAAAACTGAATCTGCCTTGCAGATCAGGGACCAACACTGGTGAGAATTAGGTTTGGCTGAGAGTGACAGGAAGCCCAAAGTATCAGCGGTTTAAACCAGAGAAGTTTCTTTCTTTCTCAGGAAAAAGTCCAGGAAGGCAAGTGTGGGACTCCATCTATTCTGTTCCTCTGCCACAAGGGACCCGACCTCATGGTCCAAGACGGGGCATCCACGCTCCAGAGAGCAGACTGGGAAAGGCACAAATAAAGAAAGGGCAAGAGGGACCCATGCTGTTCCTTAAGGAAGGTTCCAGAAAGGATCACATGATAACATACTTCCCACCCACCAGAATTTAGTCTCATGGCCATAGAGCTGCCAAACACCCCAGCCGTGAAAGAGGGCTCCAGTGATTCTACAATGAGGGGGCTGTGGACACTGGAGGACAGCCGGCAGGCTCTGCCACAACACCCAGGAAGCGTTCGTCTCCCACCTCGAGAGGCTTCCTCTTTCGGCAGGAGTCACGTCCGCCCTGTGCAGCCGCACCAGTGATTTAAGACTGGCATCCGCTCTGAATGTCTGGATTCCTAGGCTGTACTGACTGTTCAGTATTTTGAAAATTACCCTTGCCCTTGGGAAGCTGTGCCTTCAAACTCCACAACAAATGAGATCTTCTTTGTAACATATGCAGTTTAGGATGCAGTTTTCCCCTAACTAGTTATTTTCCCCTTAGTTTTCTTTCCTGAAAAAGCACTGATCCTAGCAACTTGCTTTAATAGAAAAAGACCAATTTTGCTGAATTGCAGGGTTCTGTTTTCAAAAATCAGCACTTGATTTTTACTATATGGGTGCTCTGTTTTTGATGTCGTAGACTCCTGGAAGCTGAAAGACAGGGGCTTGAAGGCGGAAGAAAGCAGCTCTATCCCCACTGTCCATGCCCCACACTGCTGGCCCTTGGTCACTTGCCACCTCTTGATCACTGACAGCATTTGTAAGCAAAGAATGGGGAGCAGAAGGCACAGCGTGGACTATTAAGTCCATACTCAGCCCACATGTGGCTTCTATGTGGGGTGCTATGTGCTGAATAAACTGTAGTGCATCACTATTCAAATTAAACACAATTAACACCCATATTCATCTTCTTGAAAGACGGGCTGAGGCAGAGTGCCCTAGACCAGATCATTCTGGGCTAATTATTTCCAAGAGTTTAAATAAGCATTTCCTAAGGTGTGTTCCCTAAGTGTTAAGAAAGCTTGCACGGAAAAAAAAATCTGTATTTGGAATCTTTTTTCTTCTAAAATGTATTAAGTTAAATGTAATAAAAATAATTAATTGCTGTAAAATTTAACTAGCCTGTAAGAAATGGTGTGCCAACTCTGGGTCCTGGTGTGCCAAGAGGCCTCACGTGGGGCCATCAGATGGTCACCTAAAACCTCTGGCCAGCCCTCTGCTCTTACTCAACTGTTTAATTCTTTCCATCCCACATGACCCTTACCTCCTAAACAATCTATGCACATTTTAAGGATGTGTTTTACTTTTTCCTTAATTACTTCACTGACTGATTTTTTTTAAACTAATAAAAGCACAGTTACAAGGTACATAAAGAAAACAGTATATAGTGGAAAAGTTACTTTGTTCTATTTCTGTTCCCTTATTCCTTTTCCCTTCCCAGAAGGAACTATTCTTACTGTTTCCTGTGAATTTGTCCAGATTATGTATTTTCTAAATGTCAACATAATACATCCTGTTTTTCACAAATGGACGCATTTCCAATATTCTATTCTTTTCCCATTTTAAAAAGCTTAAACATATTTTTGTCAGCACTCACTGTACCTAATTTACTAAACACTTTCTATTCTAAATTAAACAGTGACATTTACTGTATACACAGGTGCTATTTAACAGGGTGTGTGCATCACCAATTATCACAAAGTAACAGTCTAACCTTGACAAGCTCCTGGTACCAATTTTCTCTCCCACAATCAACTTCCTGTGGAGCACTGATTCTCAACAAATAGCTAGAGGAACATGTGTCTTCAAAGGAAAGGATTAAAATCTTGAGTGGGGAGGGCATCAAAGTCCAAGCTCTCCGCCTACCCCCAGAAATTCTGGCATGTCCTCTTAGGTAGAGTCCCCCACCCATTACCCGTGGAAAAATCACTGCATTTATAGGAAAGCTATTTGAAAAAAGCTTCTAGTGCAGAGCTGCCCAAATGAACCTGCTGCAAAATGGCACTGTTTAGTACCCACACTGTCCAACACCCATATACCAGCCACATGTGGCTAATAGACAGCTGAAACGTGGCTGGTACAATGAAGAAACTGAATTTTTAGTTTAGTTTCATTTAATTTAATTTAAAATAATCATATGTGCCTAGTAACTACCATTTTGGACAGTCCTGGGCCACTGAATTGTGGATAAACAGAGGAAGATTACAACCCCTGCTATCAGACAGGAACAAGGCAAGGGGTGGTGTGAGCACATAGGCGAAGCACGGTAGATTAAACTCAAGCTACCTCTCCTGAGTCTTCTTTCTTTGTGTACCCAAGGTGGAGTGCACTATTTCTAAAAATAATTTCTTTAAAGTTGGAACAAGCATTAAAGATACGTTGCAACTACCTTTAAAATCTGAAATTAAAATCGCTTTGATTTACTAAAAGTCTATGTTTGATCATGCACTCTGTTTTTAAAAGTTCCTGGCATGATGTTACGTGTGGATCACACTAAATTAACAGTTTCTCTGTTGCGTGGAGGAAACAAACTGCAGAAGCATATGTACAATATTATGCCAGCTGCACATATATATGTGTATGTGTATATATACGTGTTTGTATATGAACAGAATTTACCTAAAACGGTTCAGCAGTACATTCTGCGATGACTGGAATGTTCTCCACCTGCACTGTCCAACATGGTAGCACCCAGTCATACATGGCCACTGAGCACTTGAAAGACGGCCAGTATGACCGAGGAACTGGATGTTCAATTATATTTAATTATAATTAATTTAAATTTAAATAGCCACAAGTGGCAAATGGCCACCTTATTAGATGGCATGGGTCTGGAAGAATAAACTTCAAACTGTTAGAAGGCTACCTCAGAGAAAGGTCTTACAATTGGAGCGAAGAAGAGAGACTTTTACTTAAACTCTATGTGCAGCTGCAGTGTTTGGATTTAATTACTCAGTTTTGTACAACTGGCATGTATAGCTTATCAAACAAATAAATAGGAAGGGAAGGTGCCTTCTTAGCTTGAGCCTCCAAACAAATTCCACAGACTGGGTGGCTTAAACAACAGAAATTGTTTTCTTACAGTTCTGGAGGCTGTAAGTCCAGGATCAGGGTGCCGCGTGGCTGGGTCTGGTGAGAGCTGTCCTCCCAGTTTGGGGATGACCCCCTTTTCACTGTGCCCTCACATGGGGGTGAGGGTTGGGGAGCAAGCTCTGGTCTCTCTTCCTCTTCTTAACAAGGACACTAATCCCTCGCAGGGACACCACTCTCGTGACCTTGTCTAAACTAACCGCCTTCCAAAGGCTCCAGCTCCAAATGCCATCACACTGGGGGTGAGGGCTTCAATACATGAACTTGGGGGAGGGGGACACAAACAAACAGTCCACAGCAGAACGACAAAGGGAAGAACAAAAAATCCCTTCTACTTCATGTCTCTTTCTCCACTCCATTCACTTAGCGCACTAGGTATCCTAGAAATGTTACTATGAGGTTTTTGACATCTGGTTCTGGTACAGCTGGGACAATGGCGTTTTAAATTGAGAAGAGATATGGCCCAAGTCTCAAGACCTTCGGGTCTTACTGATTCCAGTTTGAAAGAACACGTTAATGACTCAACGTTCTCATCCCTTTACATAATTTCTCCATGCCCTCAACAACCGAATGGCGGCGCTGGAGGTGACATTCCGCATGGTACCTTCAGCTGGGCTTGTTCAGAGCTGCACTGGAAGGAACAGAACTGCCTTGAGGTGGGGTTAACCCTCTGGGTCATCTCAACACGCTCGCTTTTCCCTCAGGCCCAGTGCTTCCTCCTCTGAGTTCTGGGGACCACTGCAGCTTTCACGGGCCCCTGGGTCCCCAGTGCCATGGGCAGCTGATGTGCCCACACCATGCCTGTGAACAGACAGCGTCCCAAATCCAGACTCCCTAGGCCGAGGCAGCTTGTGTATTCACCCACTAACAAAGCTGTGTTCCTTGTGCCCCACAAAAAAAGGGTGAAGGTGCTCGCCAGGGCTAGGAAGAGAGGAAACAGGGCTTAATGACTGCTTAACGGACACAGAGGCTTCTTTTGAGGTGATGAAAATGTTTCAGAACTGGACAGAGGTGGTGGTTGCACAACATTCATGTATTAAACACCACTGTTCACTTTGAAATGGCTAACTGTATGTTATGAACTTCACTTCACCTCAAAAAACAACCACAAAAAATACCCAAATCTATTTTAAAATAGAGTGATTGGAGTGGAGCCCTCTTCTCACCTTAAGGACAGGTGCAGGGAGGGGCCAGCACACCATCACTCACACCCAGACCTCCGCTGGCCCTGCACACCCCTCCGAGGGATGATGGGCCCTGGTGGACCCCCTTCCTTCCTACTCTTCTCAACCAGGCCCTGTGAGCCTTTCCTTTGTCCCTGACTAAGCTCTGTCCTCTACCCAGCCTGAGTGGTGCTTCAGAATTTGCCCCACAGCCTGGGAGGGCCCACGACAGAACCGCCTCACTGGAGAGTCTGAATGTGCGTCCTGTCCAGCGCTGTGTGTTCCGACTCGGCCGCTGATCTACCCGCTGCTCTCAAGTTATTTTCTGCTGGTATTTCTTCATCTTGTTCTGCTGTTTCCTACCCATATTCCCTAAGGACCTCCTGCTTAGCATTCTACCAGAATCTAGCACTGAGGGCAAACGCCTTCTTCCTGCTCTGCAGTGGTGAGAAAATTCCTCAGAAAGTCTGCGCCCTTGATTGCTCTGGCTTCAACCAAACCGCTGGTTGACTCTATCTGAACAATGAGTGCAATCACTATGATTGTGGTCAATTAAAGTGTCAAACCAGTTGTTTGAATAAACTGACAAATGGCTGGACTGAATTAACTGTTTTTTCTAGGTATGCCAACCTACAGTAACCCTTGGTGGGAATGTTGGTAGTTAAGAGGAAAAAAATAGGGAAATAAAGAAGAATGATTTTCTTTAGCCCCTTTCCAGTATTCTGCCATGTTCACTCCAGTTGTCCCACTCATGCTCTAGGAGCCTGTTTCCAAAACACACTGGACAATAAAATCTTTTCTCATACCAGCATCGGGCCCCACCAACCTGATTCTCCCCAGCTCGGGGAACGGTACCTTCCTTCACCTAGTTGCTCAGTCGAAAAATCTCAAGAGTTATCCTTGGCTCTTCTTTCGTTCACACCCCACAAATGATCTATGAACAATGGTACCAGCTGTACCTTCAGTGTCCCCAGTCCCACCACCTCTTCCCCAGTCCAGACTGAGCGCCCAGCCTGTCGCAGCTGCACCACCTCTCACCTGGACCACAGCAGCCTCTACTTTTGACCCTCAGCCTCACAGCATCCAAAGTGACCTTTTGAAGTTAAAAGTCCTAACACATCTTTCCCCTGTTCAGAAAGGCTCCTGGTGCCTGGGAATCAAATCTACATTGCCCACCACAGCCTACTAATCAGCCTTACGTGGACTGGACCCTGGTCCCTCTCCAAATTCATTTCCAAATGCTCTTTCCTCTGCTGCCTGTTCTGCTCTGACAGAGCTGCCTCTGACAAGCCAACCATAGTTTCATCTCAGTGTCTTTGAACTTACAGTCCCCTGTGTCTGGAATGCTCTTCCTCACTTCACTCAGTGCTGTGGACTGAATGTTTGTGTCCCCCAGGATTCAAATGCTGAAGCCCCAGTCCCCACTGTGATGGTTTCTGCAGGTGGTGATGAGGTCATGAGGGTGGAGCCCTCAGGATTGGGATTCGTGTCCTTAAAAAAAAAGAGAGACACAAGAGAAATGATCTTCCTCTCCGTCCTGCAAGGACACAGCAAGAAGGCAGCCGTCAGAAACCAGGAAGAGAGTCCTCACCAAGCTCCTACCCATCCTGACCCTGATCTCAGACTTCCGGCCTTCAGAAGTGCAAGAAGTAAATGTCTGTCATTAAGCCGCCCACCTATGGCACTTCTGCCCTTAGCTAACTGTCACTTCCCTCAGAGAGGCCCGGGACGTGGCGAATAAAGCAGCAAGCCTGCGTCACCCCCCGCCCCCAACCCTTTACTGGCTTCACTTCCTTCACAGCATCCACCACCATCTGGCATCATAGCACGTGTTCATCGGTTCCCTGGGTGCCTCCCACCCCAGAAGAAAGGCTCCCAGTGGGCAGAGGTGGTGCTTGGTGCCCTGCTCCGTCCCTGGCCCTCAGGGCAGTGCCTGGCTGGCAGTAATGCTCAGTACTCATCTACTGAACAAATTCATACACAGTTCTTATACAACAGTCTCTCAGAATAATCTGTGAATTGCTTCTCAAGAGTAAAACAACTAAAACGAAACAAGTCAAGCGGGGAGAGAGGCAGGAGCTATGACCTGACCGTCGGCACACAGGAGCTCTCCAGGAGGCAGGGAGGCCCGGGCATGTGAGAACCACCGGGCCCAGCCCAGAACACGAGCAGCTCAGGCTCCTCAGAAGGAGGCAGAAGGGCTCATTTCCAGCTAACTGAGTAGATAAAACTGGACGAAATTATCCACTACCATGATCTTTAAAGGGTTCCTGTCTACCCTCTATGACAGATGATCTATCTTTTTATCTCTTTAAGATGTAAGGCACTTAAAACTTCAAACCTCTGGTGAAGTATGTTAAGGCAGAAGTCTGACGCTGGCAACGAGCAGGTAACAGAGGAGCAAGCAAAGTACTTTTGGTGAGTATGTGTTACACATGAGGACCACGGTGACAACAAGCACACCGTAAACGGAATGAAGGGAGGATAATTTTCAGGCAGAGCAAGGACTCTGCCATCGAGCAACTGTCCTGAAACCGATGGAGGAAGAAAACCCTCCTACACATGATGTTCAGCTCCTTCGTTCTCCAACGTCTCGCCACGAACTTAAAGCCAGTACTCACTATGCAAACAGTCTATTACTGAATCATGAATTCCACTGTTTATGGTCAGCCTTTGAAAGAGACAGTGTGGGAGAGCAGAAAAACTGCCTTTACAGTTAAATAAAAGCCTGAGCGTTGCAGCCCACGCTTAGATTCTGTTTGGGCAGCAAAGCTCCGGCTTGGCTTTGCATGTGACCTGCTGTTGAAGCGACCTTGAGCAAATGACGTCAATCCCTGGAGCCTCTGTAGAATCACGAGAGTATCGGCAACCTTACAGGATTTTTGACAGATTATGTGAAATTATGTAAATGTATTGCTTAGCACAGACTTCAACCGTCTTTGTTACGATGTCCTGGAATCGCACTTTTAGGTGTCTCTCCCTAGGATCACCACAAGGGCAGCGCTAGGTCATTCTCATAATCTCTGCATCCCCAAATGCCCAGCCCTGGAACTAAATAACTAATAAATCAATAATAATGTCTACCAAATGTTCCTATTTTTATGTGAAAGCCAACCAAAGAGATGACACAAAAGAAGAGGACGGGGGAATAAATGATGAGAGGAGTGAGGAGCAGCACAGAGGCAGCGCGGGGGAGCAGCAGGAGAGTGGGCAGCAACCCTCCAACAGGGGCTTAGAGAACCGGCACACGGGGGTGTGAACGAGAACAGGGCTGAGGTTCACTCGGTGGAAGTGGGGGCCAAACTCACACCTCGCTGCACCTCGATTATCTGCAAAGGTGAGCTACGCCAAAGACAATGCTTTTAGAACACTAATAATAAAACTGATCTATCTGAGAAACTCTTGCCCATTTCTAATCTGAAAGATGCTAATCAAAATTACCCTTGCACATACGCAGAATAAACCCTAGGGGACCATTTCTGCAAAGTGCAGAACCATTCAGCAGCCAAGGGAGGTAGGTGGTTTACCGTATATAGCTTGGCACTGCATCTGGCTGAGGTCACAGAGTGAAGTCCTGTGGCCACGTGAGTGGTCACACACAGCCCAAGAGAGTTAGAGACCTGCAGCCCTACAGTAAATTCCAGTTTCCTCCAGCAGAAGCACAAAATGTTTTACAGGACTTAAGAGAGAAAACAGACTTCTGTACTCACCTTACGACAGAAGTCAGTTTGATGGAAATGAACCCAACAGAGATGGTATGAAAGGCAGAAGGAAAACCAGGAGGTCATCCAGTCATGGGTGCCAAGGGACAGAGGAGGCTCAGTGGCAGGAGGGACAGAGAGCCCCGCTGCAGGAGTGCATTCTCTGACAAGAGTAAGCAGGGAAAAGTAAGGTAAGTTTGAAGAATGGACTAACTTAGGAACAGGTACCATGAAGAATCATAATGACCGCCAACCAGAATCTCAAGACTGCAAATGCTGGGCAGTGCCGGGCAGTCACGTGAATTTATGTGAACAGGTACTGACCTACCTCGTTGTATGATTTTTTTCCAACACTGCTCAGCAGCCCGGGTGCAAGCAAAAGGACAAAAAGGTCAGGAAGCGGAAGCCTTTGGCCAGAAAGTGATTTAAATCCTGGATTCTAAATTCTAAGTGGATAAAGAGGGAAATAAAGACAGGAAGAAACTAGCAATGGGTACAGAGCAAAGGACTCAGCCACCCAGAGGTCTCAGTGAGATCAGAAGAGAGGTATAGGGTGTAACTCTGTGGGACAAGGTGGCTGGACAGGAGGGTGTGGTCAAAGAGGAGATTTCTGAGTCACTGGTCTGAGCCATGAGTAACGGTCTAGAAGTGGGGAGTTGTGGGGAGTTGGGAAGATGATCACTGGTGACAAGCCCCAAAACCCATGCAGTCAGGGAAGAGGTAGTCACCCAGCGAAGCTGGGGCAGGGTGGAGAACGATGAGGCAGTCATCAGTGACGCGTGCGAGCAATGAGGAAGTCAGCAGGTCAGAGTTCTGGGGAGGCGGAGGGGAAGGAAGGTCATACACATAGCTGATGCTCAAAAGAGTAAGGGATGGGCAGGAAGGTGGAAGAGCCAAGACTGAATGCAGCCGGGCCAGCGTGAGTGCCAGCAGCCCACTTTCTGTAGTTTTCCACCTCTGTAATGATAAAACTAATAAACCCAATCAGGTAGTTCCTGCCAATCTTTAATCTGAAAGATGTAAACCAATCTTTGCCCTGCATTTATACAAAATAGATTCTTGTAGTAGACAATTTCTATAGATTACCACAGGTTTCCCAAGATAAAATCTTCAGTGATTGGGAATTCATTTTAGAACATTCAAAGGGGTCACACATTTAATCCACTTGCTTACAGGGTATAAGTAAATTAATATTTCTATTAGTTTTTTAAACACCAAGTTTTACCATACCTATACCAACTGGAAAGAAAGGTTTGCCTCAAAATTGGAAATCTTTTTCCCTGTCATTTAAACTGAAGATGCGGGAATCTGGTATATTTTTACTATCTCCTCCTCCTGTATTTTGTCACTGATTGAACCTGTGAACTCATTTATGATGCAGAATTTTATGTAACTAAAGAAGTAGCTGGTGGAGAAATTTGGCTCTTCCGCTCCTCTGAGCAGACTTGTTCAGGTACTGCCTCCTTTGGGAAAACGTCACTGATACCACACCTCCATCCCCCGTTTTCCCAACCGGATGCCCCCTGTTCTGCCAGAGCTCTCCACGGACAGCTCCGTCACCGCACTGACTACATGTGACTGCCAACCAGAACAAGCTCTGTGACCGGGGACAAGCACTTAACCTCTCTGAGCCCTCACTTATCCATGCGTAAAACAGAGAAAATAACAGTAAAAACGTCACCCTTGTATCAATTCATGAGTTAAAGTTAATGCCTAGAATGCACTCAGAACAGTGCCTGTCATGCAAGTAAGTGCTACAGAAGCACGTGCTATTGGGAGTTTGAGACTTGCAGATACTGACCACTATATACAAAATAGACAAACAACATGTTTCCACTGCACAGCACAGGGAACTATATTCAGTATCTTACAGTAACCTACAATGAAAAAGAATATGAAAAGGAATACATGTATGTATAGGTATGACTGAAACATTACACTGTGCACCAGAAATTCACACAACATTGTAAACTGACTACACTTCAATTAAAAAAACCAAAAATGTGTTATTCTTGTAACAGTATTTATTTGCATGTCTCTCCTCTTGTACTTGTTAGCACCTTTAATATAAAAGACTAGTCTGTGTATCTCCAGTGCCTAGTACAGTGACTGGCAAGTAGGAGTCATTCAGTAAATGAATGCATGAATCAATCAATAAATTAATTTTCATTTCACAAAAAATGTAAAAATGTAGGTATTAAAAAATAATAAAAACAATAAGCCAAAGCATTATCTTGTTTATAACCCTCCTTTTTAAAAATAACTTAAGGCAGTTCACAAATGACAGCCTGCCATTTCAAACATGTGAGTAAATGAAAGAAGTTAAAATTAAGGGCACAGCAGCATCCTCAGTCCCAAGTCCGTGTCAAAATGGACTTAAGAATTAACTAACATATACATATTCACTCTTAAGAATTAGTAAATTTTCACTTTTGCTACAGCAGAAAAAAAAAGCCCAGGGGCTGGGCTCTAGACCAGGATTTGTTATAATTTCTTCCACAGACCTAGGTGAAAAACCATACTGACAAAGTTCCCCTACTTAATCTGCCACGTTTCTGCAGGAGGAGAGTCTCAGTGTTGTTGGCGATACAAGGGAATCAACTGAGGCAGCCAAAGGAAAATTCCAGTTATTGAGGCTAAAAGCTCATAAAGCCCAGAGGCGCTGAGTAGGGAGGTGACTTCCCTCAAAAAGCCAATTTCTACACTGTACCTTGGTTTAACATTTCCACAGGGCACCTGATCTAGGATCATGGCAAAATCCTACTCAAAATCAGCACCACTAATACTTTAATATTCTGGTGCTGAAATACCTCGAATGCCACTGTAAACGAGTCTGTCACGTAAGTAGTAGGACTTTCCTCTTTCACTGGTGCATGAAAAGAAACCACCCTATTCCTTACGATGGAATTTAACGCAAGTCCGCGTTAAACAAAGTCTGGGAGTGTTTCACAGAGGAAATGTCTGTCATATGCTCGTGGACATCCACAGAGAAACCAACATAAAAAGGATGAGAGTGAAGACTTAGAGGGATCGAGGTTGCATCTAGTTGCTGAAAGAGCCCCTCACTCCTAATCACAGACACGCCTTGCCGTTTCCCTCGAGCCACAGAGCAGGGCACTTCCGCACAATCTAAGGTTGACTGAAGGAGCTAAAACATCAGAACAGATGGAAATTCAAGCGTGAGCACTGAAAGAAGGAACAGACGATTAACAGACTTCCCTTCCTGTGTCCGCTCATCAGTAGACTGCTGAAATCCTACTGATAACACAACAAAGTCAGATACAGGCACGTGAGACGAAATCTGTTTTTCCAAGTAACTTCGTAGCTAAATGGAATCACTTCAAGCAGTAGCTTCCATTCTGCTTTCCCGAACGAGCCAGCATAAATATGTACAAATATTCCCATCAGAGAAAGAGTGTTAAGAAGATAAAGCACAAAACATATATAAAGCTTAACAGTGTTTTCCCATAATTAATTATTAAGTTTTTTCATTTACTTATTTTAAATGAAAGCAATGAAAACTGAGGTCTCAATCTGACAGAGATTGCATCTGAGGATTAAAATGTCCAAGTACATACCTCTCAACGCCTCATCTTTTAATTGCTGCATAAACGGTTGCCTAGGAAACCTCCTGACTGAATGAAGAGGCGCAAATGAGCTCGGTGCCAAGCCTGCAGGTATGACTCACAGCCCTTGCTCCCACCAAGTAGGTCCTCCTCAGTTCTTAGAGGCAGATATCTGTGCAACCTGGATGACAATTTTTAAAAAAAGGAATAATTATTGATTTTGAATCTATGTTTCTAACAGGAATGAAAGTTAAGGTTGCCCTAGTCACATCAAGTTTAGAAGAGAAATGCACATTCTCAAATGCGCCCGTACAATCCGTATCAGGTAATTGTGGAGGCTTTATTTTTATGGCAATATGTTGACATGATAGTGATTAAACTTTACAATGAGAGACCAGAGAAAGCACTGGAACAGTAAGACCACACAAAGACACTTGCCAAAGGAGAACGCAGGCTTGAGCCTGCAAACCACCAAGACCTACCCCAAGTTCAGGTTCCCTGACAGTTCTTGCAACCTCGCTATATCCATGCACAGAATGACACCATGACATCTTTAACCAGTGACAAGGAAACACAGCACAGATCACCACATGCCAACAGGTGTGCCACCTGGGGCAAGGGCACCTCTGAAGGGTCTGTTTTAACCACAGCAGATCCACTGAAGGAGGCGGAAGCAGTAGGTTCAGCCTGCGGATTTCTGAGGAAGGACAGAATTTTATGCAATGACAGCAAATTAGGGCAGAAATACTGAGAACAGCCTTGAGGCCAAGGGGATACCCTGGCTCTGAAACTGCTTCTGGTGTCTCAGGACAGAGATGGGATCCAGCCTGTGGACGGAGAGGGCTGAAGACAGAGCAGCCCCATCACCCACTAGGAGGGTTCTCGACTCCCCGCCTTCCCTGAGCTCTTCCTCTAATGTTTTCTCATCATCTTACCACCACTATCTTTTCTTCTACTGCGGTAAGAACAATCATCACTTACATTTACAAAGTTAAAACCGACTCTTCTGGAGGAAAAGCAACTACCAGTCCCCACCTCCACTCCCCAGCGCTGCTCCTGTCTCAGCTGCTCCAGGTGGAGGGAGAGACAGACTGAACTCAAAGCTCTCATCGTCATTCCCCTGGATAGAATGTGCCTCTAACTTCTACCCCCGCTGCTCCAGCCTCCACTACCTCAGAGGCTCCCTCCTGCCCTTAGAATAAAAATCCAAATTCTCTTCAGCTTGGGTTACAAAATCTATTCACCAGCAGAAAACTTGATAGCACTCCATTGTGACCCTGAACCCATAATAAAAACTGCCCCAAACCTGGTCTGGAACGGAACCAAGTTGCCTACTATAACACTCACAACAACCTAGTGGAAAGACATCAATGGTATTCCAGATAAAATGCTTTTTTCTACGCAATTTTCTAATGAACTTTAAGAAGATGGAGGTTTGCCCTGGGGAACTCAACTAAAACCCACCGAGTTGACTGTCAACTACTATTTAGAGTCCAAGGATCTTTAACCAGACGTTCTTTTCAATGATGATTTAATCATTCTATATTCCTGTAAAATGTTCCTGCCAAGAGTGAATCTCACCTACCGGGGACCTCTTCTCTTGCATTACAAACTGTAATAAAATGCTCACAAGTGCTCATAACTCAACCCTCTGAAAGTTTCCTTTAACAAACCCCAGCCTCAAGCAGGCCCTAACACCCTGCAGTTTGCAGCTTGTTTTCAGTCTCTAGACACCAGAGGCTTTGAATGAATAGGCAGCAGCCTCCCCCAGGAGCACCTCGAGAGCCCGACATACCCTCGGGCTCGTTCTCTCCTTCCTGTATCACAACCTCCATCCTCTCTCAGTTTACTTGTATCCATCCTCCCAAACCTAGGTCATCTGTCACTTCCTCCAGAGTGATCTGCCTTGAGTGTCTGGATTGCAGGCTTCCCCAGGCACTTCTGTATCAGGGATGTTACCACAATGCACTGTTTATTTCACTAGACTGGAAGCTTACTAAGGACGGCGCTGGACCTTTTTATTTCTGTATTTTATTTCTGTGATGAGGCCCCCACCTCATCACAGAGCCTGGCTCAAAACGAGCATGGAACGTTTTCTGGATGAATGAATGTTAGCCTCGGGCAAGAGAGAGATGAAGATACATTCACTGTGTGAATCACAACATGCTATGACATGGCTCTTCATCCCGGTACAGCATCCCCAAAGTGGCTCGATATTTATCACCTTTTTGAAGGTGACTTCCCGTCCTTAGAATTTGACCTGACAGTAACTGCAGGACTCATGCCTGCCAGGTCCAAGCAGTGAACATCAGCCTGACCCTGAGCACAAAGGACAAGAGGCCCGCAGCTCACCAGGGAAAGGCCGGCTGGGGCAGCGAAAGGCAGGTGAGGTGGGGGGCCTCCTGTCTCCAATGCTCTGTACAGAATTTTCTTTACTTATTGCAGAAAAAAGAGCCAGCATATAGTCAAAGATCTTATATTTAATAGGCCTTTAACCTACCTGAGAACAAATTAATTTTTTATATTTCATTTTACAAAGATTAGCCTTTCTCATTCTTGCACATCTATACTCAGAAAAAAAGAATGAGTAATATTAAAACAAAGTAGCGGTATGCTGAACTGGCACTTGCAACTGAGACAGAAAAGGCATGCAGTCCTGTCCTCCCTTCCACACACACACACACACACACACACATACACACACACACACACACACACACACACGAAAGCTTCAAAGGAGACTTATTATAGACCATGTGGGAATCCCCTGCACCAATGGAAGACTCTTCTGACTGACTGAAAGTAGAACTGGGGCCAGGGAAAGGACTTCCCCTGCGGTTGATTAAAAACATTATTCTGCTTCTGAGCTGTCATGCCGAGTGACCATGAAGTTAAGCAAAAGCCCTCTTCAAGTGTACTTTTCAAACTTTCCCCTCTGGTACTGGATTCTGAGATGGACTTAAAAGACAAAATACTCCAGCACACTGAAAACAATTTCTTAAATAGGTTCACAATAAGAAGAAAGAACGAACATGAAATTCTAACGTTCCGAATATACTTTAACCAGTTCACCTTAACGAAACGTTTGCACCTGTGGGTGACATTAAGTGTCTGCAGATGTGGATGTGCCAAATTGGTCATTTTCAGCATCACAAAGTTATCACAAGGTTTTTTTTTGAAACACTAAGTTCCCTAAGAACACATACAGTGATGATTTAATGAACAAAACACCATAATGTTTATATATATATATATAATTTCAAGAACATTCCTATTATACACTAAAATAATAAAATATTCTTCACTCTTCTTTAGAAACGGACTTAAGTGAAAATGTAAAGACATGTGAATGCAAAAGACTAATCAGGCAAAAAAATCAAATTCATTGAGAATTTCACCCCACAAGCAACACAACAAACAATCTGTAATCTGAATTCCTAAGGTTAGAATGGAGCAGCCCGTGTAGCACAAGGATGTGGCACACAGGATATGAAGATTTTTAAATAAAACCAATAAGCCAAACACGTGAGGACAGGAAGACAGACTGCTATTGACCGCTTCAAATCCTTCTTAGGCCTAGGCAACTTCTATTGATTTTCAAGGCTTTAAACACAAGATCTATACATTCAGAGTACAAAAAAAATAATAATAATAGGCGTGCTTTAAATATAACAGGGTCCAGACAGATAAGACAACTAAAAGCATCTCTTAAATGGAGACTACACTGTGCTTACTGTCTTGCTTCCAAAGAGCTGAGTATGGAAGGGAGGGAAACACATCTCCAGTGGAGGAAGCTGGCAAGCCCCACCCTGGCCAGGTGACCAAGGGCAGCACCATGAGGGGTCAGTCAGGGTCAGGGCATGCGCCCTGCACACCATGTAATAAGCATGTCACTTCACCTCAGTGGTTCTTCCTCTGAAAAACCCAGAGCCCCGGGAGAACAACCGGAAAACTATGAGAGAAATCCAAATGTTTCACAAAACTGATCAGTATTCCTCAAAACGGGTGTCATCAAAAACAAGGGAAAGCTAAGAAACTGTCACAGGCCAGAGGAAATGAGGGAGACATGACAACAAAACGGAATGTGATATGCTGGGTGGAAGAAAAAGGATATTAGGGGAAAACTAGTGAAATGTGAATAAAGTGTGGATTTTAGCTAATAGTAATGAATCCATGTGTGCTCCTTAACTGTGACAAATGTAACATGATAATGTAACAGTTAGCAATTGGAGTAACCAGGTGAGGGACCTACGGGAACTCTCTGTACTATCTTTGCACCTTTCCTAAAAGTATTCTAGATGAAGAGTTCATTTAAACTCTTCAGAACACAGTCCACGGCACCGACGTGGGGTCCTGCAGGGGGGCACTGCAGCACTGGCCACAGGGGCCAACAGGCACAAACACAGGACAGGACACTGACCATTCCGGATGCTGACCCATAGACTCTTTGGCCAATTTGGGACCCTGTCAGAGATGCCAAGGACCACAGATGGTGTGCATGTGAAGCAGGAACAGACTTCTCTGAGTGCCTAACACCCCCACTGGAAGTGAAAAACAGGCCATTTTATGCAAGAAAAAAGACAAAGACTAAATGGGTTGGCCTGGAGCCATCAGCGCTCTGTGAAAACACACGACAAACCAGCCTTCAACCTTCACTTCGCAAACAGCACTGCCAGCATCCAAGCAGGTGTGAAAGAGAGTTCTGCAGACTTCCCCACCATGCCCTGCAGGCTCGGTGCCCTATTTCCTTGCCATAAAGGTTAAATCAGAGAAGAAATAAAGGCACAGAAGTCTTTTATGGATTTGTGGGAGAAAGGCCATTGAAAGACTTCTTTGACCCAAGATTACATAAATATTATCTATTTTCAAGACTCTGTCCGGTCAGGGCACACATGTGCTGTGTTCTGCAGGGAGGAGGATGCAAAGGCTCTGACCTGCTGCTCCGTGTAGAAAAACATTTGTCTACAGAACAAACATGTGGCATGATTCTGTCTGCTGCAGTGGATTTCTTTAATTGCCTTGAATTTTAATCAAAAAAGAAATCTGGGGATTTATCCTCTCCAACCAAAAAGTTCCAGAATTCATAAGTTAGATGAATATGCAGTACTCATTAGGCCAGAAAATTAAAATATAAATGCCTTTAGATTTTTTTTAGAAAACTAACACGCTGTCAATCAAAATCGTTAACAGTTGCAGATGGAAAGTGACCTATTATTTAAAGTTTATCTAAAAGAAAAATGATGCAGGAATAGCCTGGGGGGAATGTGAAAAATAATAATAGTAATGATGACAGATCACTGTTCTACCAGGTCTAGTAATTAAAATGGTGTTGTGTGGATCTGGAGTTGACAGACAGACCAATGGAAAGAACACATCTGAAAATAAAACAAATATTAAAAACTGGGTCACTTATTCAAACATTTATTGAGGGCCTGCTAGGCACGGGCACCTCTGATAGTTCCCTGAAGTGAAACGGAAATGGCAAAGTCAGACCAAAAGGACAAAGTGTGTGACTACTGGCCAGTCGTGTGGGGAGACTGTCAGACGTTCTTCTCATATCTTACACCTGAACCCATTCTGGATAAATGCTTAATTATGTAACGTATCTTAGCTTTACTAGAATAGAACATAAGTGAATATTTATACATAATTTTGTCATGGGAAAGATGTTAGTTCAAGAATAGTCACTGTGAACTGTGTTAATCTAAATGTCAACGGGGCATGGTTAAGTACCCTGCTGTCTAGCCAAGTAATGGATGGTTACGTAGTCCTTAAAACTGGTTGAAGAAATGTATTTATTAACATGCAAAATGTCAGTATTTAGTAAAAAGGTAAGGTATAAAAAACTATGTTTGCAGAAAAGATACCTAAACACAGATACTGAAGAAGACATCAGGGGGAGGGTACAGCTCAAGTGGTAGAGAGAGCATGTCTAGTATGCATGATGTCCCAGGTTCAATCCCCAGTACCTCCATTTAAAAAAAATTAAATCAATAAACCAAATTACCCCCCCCAAAAAAGACACTGACAGGAAACATCTGTTCTGCAGAGAAGTAAATTTTCCTCAAATTAATCTATAAAGTCAATGCATGAACTCAATCTACGGGATATAATTCTAAAATGCATATATTAGAGCAAAAGCCAAAGGAAGGGCCAATTTTTAAAAAAGACCACGGAGATGGGAGGACTTACCTTACCAGACAAGAAGACACAATAAAGAAATAAAGACTTAATAAAGTGTAGAAATGAAGTAGGAAAAAAATATAAAATCAAAACTGACCTATGTAGATGGAAACTTGTTGTGACAGAAAGAGACTGCACACCAGGGGAGAAAAGATGCACTGGTGACTAATACCGCTAGGGAAACTGGCTGTCCGTGGGGAAGTGAAATGAGGGTCTGCACCTCACAACATACATACAACTCCGTTTTAGATGGATTGCAGGTGAAACTGTGAAAAGCAAAACTTTAATAAAACTTTTAGTAGAAAACAGAGGAGAATGTTTTTATATGACCTCAGAAAGAATTTTTCCAAGACACAAATAATGCCAAAAGGAAAGGGGTGATTAAACTTGACTGCATCAAAAGGAAACTCTGATTCAACAGAAGACTTTATTTAAAACATGAACAATCAAGCCCAAAACCAGGAGAAGATAACTGTACACATACAGATAATACAGAATGGGTAAGAAAAATATACAAAGATTGTTTAAATTAGTAAGAAAAGGAAACCAATAGCGAAAATGGGCACAGAACTGGGATACGCACTTCACAGAAGAAACCCAAGAAGCTAATAAACACATAAATTCTCACACTCACTAGTAACCAACAGAATCCTAATTAAATCCACAATGAGACACCATTTCCTAACTATCAAGTTGACAAAATTAAAGTCTGACAATGCCGCGTGTTTATGAGAACACGGAGCAAGGTACACCCGCTTGAGAGTGCAATTTCATCACAACTACTCAGTTTGAAGTAGTGCGTATGCTAAGACCCAGGACTTTTCTGGTTAGATACCCCAGATGAACTAAGTACGTGCACTAAGGAGATGTAAGAAAATGCTCACAGCTACATTTTTCAAAAGTGAAAAATTACAAAACTCAAATGTCAATAGTAAAATGTATTTTTAAAACATGACATATTTATAAAATTCTAAAAACAATTTAAATGGGTGACTAAGGCTATAGATATTAGTGTGAATAAATCTTGAAAACATAACACTGGATCAAAAATGCAAGCTCTGATGAGGCTCAGTATGTACTGAGCGATGCTGAGATGGGCTGCTCAGGTCTCTCCTGAGCTTATTGGGGTTTATTCCCCTATCTCTGGGGATTGCTGCAGGCTGACGGCCCTCAGCTGAAAAGAGTCACCTGGCCAAAGTCAGGTCCCCTCACTGGGGCAGCCTGCATCCAACAACTGGTTAGTGTGAGACCACAAACGCCTGGCCCCTCCTCACCCCAACCCAGGACAATTCAGAAGGGCTGGGCTATCCCACCTTCCACGTTTCCTCTGGGATCAGCTGAGGCCTTTCTCGTGACTACACTACAGCCCACTTTCTCTCTGCCCAATCCGGCTTCCTTCTTCTTCACGGGTGTTAATCCTAAAATCTCCTTAATAAACTTCTGCATGTTAATCTCCTTCTCAGAGTTGGCTTTCCCTGGAACTCTGTTTCAACAGACACAATTTATATCTTGTTTGAAAACATGCATGACACAAATTTAAGAAGACTGAAATCATACCAAGTATCTTTTCTGACGACAGTGGAACAAAACTCTAGTCAATAGCAGAAGGAAAACTGGAGAATTCACAAGTGTGTGGAAATGAAACAACAGTCTTGAACATCCAATGGTCACAGAAGAAATTGAAAAGGAAATTAGAAAATATTTTGAGACAAATAAAAACAAAAACACAACATACCAAAACTTATGGGATGCAGCAAAATATATATTATAATGGTAAACACCCACATTAAAAAAGAAGAAAGATTCCATATACACAAGCTAGCATTACATCTCAAGGAACTAGAAAAAGAAGAACAAATTAAGCCCAACGTTGGCAGAAGGGAGGAAATAATAAAAATCAGAGCAGAAATAAACAAAATAGAGAACAGAAAAACAATAGGAAAAAACAAAACTAAGAGCTGGTTTTTAAAAAAAAAAAATCAGCAACATTGACATTTAGCTAGACTAAGAAAAAAGACTCAAAATCAGAAATGAAAGAGGAGACACAACAACCGATGTCACAGAAACAAAAAGGATTACAGGAGACTCGTATGAATAATTCCATATCAACAAACTGGACAACCCAGAAGAAACAAAAATATTCCTAGAAACATGCAACCCACCAAGACCAAATCCAAAGGAATAGAAAATCTGAACAGAGTGGTAAGGAGGTTGACTTCCCAACAAAGAAAAGCACAGGACCAACGGGTGAATTATACTGGACAGCTAAAGTATTAAAGCTAACTCTTCTCAAACTGGTACTGGCATACAGACAGACATGTAGACCAATGGAACAGAAGAGAAAGCCCAGAAAGTCCACACATATGTGGTCAACTGAGCTTCAATAAGGGTGCTAAAAATACGCAAGAAGGAAAGGACAATCTCTTTAACAAATGTTGGGAAAACTGGGTATTTACATGCAAAAGACCTTGGACCTTATCTTACGTCATGTACAAAAGTTGACTCAAGACGGATTAAAAACTTAAATGTTAAGACCCAAAACTAAAACTCCTAGAAGAAAACAAAGGGGAAAAGCTTCCTGACAATGGTCTTTCAACAAAAGCAAAAATGGACAGGTATCTGTACATTATACTAAAAAGCTAAGGCACAGCAAAGACAACCATCTAACAGAGTGAAAAGGAAATCTACAGAATGAGAGAAAGTATTTACAAACTACATATGTGATAAAGTGTTAATAACCATTATATGTAAGGACCCCTACAACTCTATACCATAAATAAATAAATAGAGACTCAAAAAGATAAATAAGTAAAATGATTAAAAATGGGCAAAGGACTTGAATAGGCTTTTCCCCAAAGAAGACATACACACAGCCAACAGGTACATGAAAAGATGCTCAACATCACTAATCATCAGAATGCAAATGTACAACGAAATGTCACCTCACACCTGTTAGAATGGCAATAAAATTAAATTTAAACACACACACACACACAAAACAAGTGTTGGCAAGGATGTGAATAAACTGGAACCCTTGTGTACTACTGGTGGGGATGTAAACTGGGGTAACTACTATGGAAAACAGTATGGAGGTTCCTTAAAATACTAAAAATGGAACTATCACACGATCCAGCAACTCCACATCTGGATATTTACCCCAAACAACTGAAATTAGGATCTCACATAGATGTTTGGACTCACATTTACTGGAGCTAAGAAGTGGAAACAACCTAAATGTCCACTGATGGATGGATGGATAAAGAAAACGTATATATATACTTACAATGGAACACTAATCGACCTTCAAAAAGAGGGAAATCCTGTCATATGGGACAACGCAGATGAATGTTGAGGACATTATGCTAAGTGAAATAAGCCAATCACAGAAAGACAAATACTACGTGACTTCCATTTACATGAGGTATCTACAACACACAAACTCACAGAAGCTTGAAGTAGGATGACGGTTGTCGGGAAAAATGAGGACTCACTGTTCAGGTGCATGAAGTTTCCGTTGTGCAAGATGAAAAAGCTCTAAAGATGTGCTGTACAACAGTGTGCTTCCAGTTAACAGTAACGTACGTATACTTAGAAACTTGTTAAGAGGGTAAAAAAATGTACCACAATTTTATGTTTAGGAATACATCGATATTTAGTAAAAGTGTTAAAAAACATTCATGAGAATGATAAATACCAAATTCAGGTATTTGAGCCAGGGCAGTATGACTGTGAATGTGGACAGTGTCAGCAGGAACAAACCCCAGAGAAAACTTCTCAAAGTAGGATTCAGAGTTAAAAGGAGATGCCTATGGATTGTTCTTTCTAAATTCAGAACATTTTCTAATCCAAAAAGTGTTAAAGTATAATTACAATGATGTAAAACAAAACATGCTCGTGATTTTTGTATTTATAATAAAAATACAAGCATAATAAAGGAACTACCTGGATAATTTAAATCAAAGAACACATGAAATAATTCACACAGCCGAGCTGAAACAATTTCCCTAAATTTATCAGACTAACTCCACCAGTGCCAGCATCACTCTATTTGTTTAGCTCTTTTCTTGTCAAATTTTTAAATTTCACTGTATATTAAAATTAGTTCTACATCCCTGGGGTTGGTTCACAGAATGGTCTTCCTTGTCCCCTCCCAACTTTCTGAGATATGTATGACAGCAAAACATTTTCAAAGAATTCAGAAACTCAAACAGAGGAATAAAAGTGCATGGATGAAGGCAGGATGGGAAAATTCAAATTTCCCTAATTTACTAACTTGGGGCAAAGACATTTTGTACATACCCAAGGCACTGAGAACAAACAATCCAATTTCTCTTTAACCAGTATCATTTATTCAGGGCCACTACTAAGAAACTAAACTTTGGGTTCTATGTCTGATATAAAAGATTTATAGACACAGTTGTAAAGAAAGAGGCAAACAAATAAATAGAAGTCTCAGATACAGACCCCCCACCCCCCAAAAAAAGGTTGTTGACTGGGAATAGAAATCTATAATGGTCTATGTTGGCAAAAGCTCCCATATTTTAAAGGAATCTTATTCACAATCCTTTCCTTTGCATCATTGTATGTTTCGAGTAACTCTTTCCCTTAACACTGTCAAAAAAAAACTTTTTCTTTCACATTTTCCCAGCAATCCACTTGTCCCTAACTTTTCAGCCACATCTTCGAATTCAGACCTCACCTCAGGTTAGCGACAACATAGGCACGCCCTCTTGTGGCACAAAAGGAAACTGCCTGTTCGCACTGGCACTCACACCCAAGAAGTTATTTCAGCACTGGAACACATACTTCGTGGTCTGCATTTTACAGACAAGGAAACAGCCTAACTGAGGTTAAACAACTTACTTCCTCAAGGTACCTCAACAAACAATACATTTAAAGCATGATCTGATCACATATTATTAAAAGGTAAGTTGGAAGCATTAGGTAAAACATAATTTTAACTTCTATTTTGACGTAATTTGAAAGCAACTGTTTACAGTATTTTTGGTTTAATATATTTATGATTACATAAAAAGACAGGAAAGTGAATAATGGGCAAAATTTTTCAGAAGACAGAGGAGTTATTTTCCACATAATTTTTCAATATTCTCAAAAAGTATAAAAATAGGGTATTATTTTGTGTATCATGGATCAACTTGTTACCAGTGTACTTCTTTCAAAAGGTCAAGGCAGAAATCATTTGAACTTCCAAAATAATACACTGTCATCCTCATTTACCTGCTAATGTCAATAGATATGAATAAGAATCTATGCTTTGTGTTAAGGGGATATCAAAAAAAATTTTAAACCTGATGAGTTCCAAATACCTTTATTATTAATCTTTATCATGAAGTAATATGATTAAAAGTATCTCATTTACAGGATTATTTTAAAAGTTAAATGAGCTAATACGTATGAAGAATTGGACAGTCTATTCTAAAATTTATCTTTTCAATCTTTGTTCCAAAGAAGTATAAACAGTGTACTTTATAAATAATAAAAATATGGAGACAAGAGGTCAAGTAGAAAAAAGTAATCAAAAGGAATTACTAAATTCTTAGATGTGATAGGTTTTCATGTGTAAGAATTATCCCGCTATAATTGCCCTGAAGTTTATAACGGTGATTTTACCTGTAAATGAGAAGATGCTGCACACACACAGACCACCAAGGCCACATCTGTTTTCACTTTCCTTCCTAACGCTTCGTGTATGTTCTCCTGGATGGATAATGGGTCAAAGAGTGTCACCTTTAAAGTTCAACCAAGTGTTTGCAAATAGCTGCGCTCCTCTGATAAAACCTCTGGAGTGACTTCTTGGTTTCCCAAATCAACAAGCAAAACACAATAAAACCCCCTGGGTGCCTTGCATTCCCACCTCAGGGAATGGTATCACACTTGTTGAGATGGCCAAGACCAAAGTTGGGCTAATCCCTGATGCCTTTTTCTCCCACATTCTTCAAATTCTGCCGGTCACAATGTCACATCACTCCTACACACTGCATCTCCTGACCCTACTCTTTCTTCTTTAAACCCAATGACACAGTTTTGAGGTCCTCACCAACTTCCTCCCAACCTGGCTAACAGCCAAGTCTTATTCATCCTTCAAACCTCAGCTTTCTCATTCTCCCTCCAAAGCTTCCCCAACCCCTCTCTGAAAGCCCCTCATCCCTAGGAGGCGGGTCAGGTATCAGCCCCCAAACCCCAAACCCCATGCTTCTTTTATCCTTGCAGGTACATCTTGTCTTCGGCATGCCTGACAAATAGGAGTGTCCCATAAATCTTTGTTGAATAAAGGACTTGCTTTAGGGGGAGAAAAAGAAAAAATTTTTTTGGTTAAACAGCTGGTACTTTATTTGGGAAAATGGCTGAAATGAATTTCAGGCAAAAAAAAAGTTTCCAGAATACTTTTTTTCTATTTGCATAGGCTTAGACAGAATCATGGGCAAGATATTTTAGGGTTGTTTTAATTTTTTTCATTAAAATTTGGTCATTTTTCTACCTCAAAGACACCTTCTTTTATCTAAGGAGGTAAAATTCAATCTCCTATTTTATCTATGAGGACTTGTAGGAGCAAAGGGATGAAGCCCCATGCCCCTAGAGATCCTGATCCCTATTCCTGTGCAAAACGTGGCTGGACCCCTCTGAGAGGGACCCCAGAGGGACTTCTCTCGGTTGCACTCTATCTCCCAACCCCAAGGACCTTATTCCAGATTACCCGCCATCTCCATATATATGGGGTTGGGAACAGATGGGCAGGCACCCAGGGCCTAGACAGGTATACCTCTCTGTATCTGAAAAAAGGAAAGATCTTGAGCTGTGATCAATTTCCTTCCCGAAAAACTAGGAGGTGGAGGGTAAGCTACACATTTGAACTACTGTGCACAAACAGATTATCAATCTAAGAAACTACCATTTCTTCCAGTGGGGGGGTGTTAATAATTATTAAACATGAAACCAATCATTCTAAACCAATGTTCACGTGTAAGGGAAAAAAAGCTGCTATTGGTCACTAAATTCTGGGAAAGACAAATAATGATTTCTGTTCCACAATTAGAATCCAAAGAACATTTGACATAGAAATTAATTAAATAGGTCTCACTAAGTATTCCAAAGAAATATAGCACAATGAAATCAGCAATACTGTCTCATTTCTTAAACGGCCCTCTTAAAAAGAATTTAAAATTTTGAGTGGCCACCCATTTGTTAGTGGTTTCACTGAGATATAATTTACATGCCATGAAAGTCATCCATTTTAATTGTACAATTAGATGAGTTTTAGTAAATTTATACATATACAGCTGCACAACTATCAACAAGAATACTTCCTTCATCCCAACAGATCCCTTGTACCTGTTTACAGTCAATCTCTGCTCCCAACTTTGGCTGCAGGCAACTACTGATCTGATCTATGACTTCACTTTTTCTAAAGATCTCATATAAATAGTAGCGTACAATATACAGTCCTTTGTTTCTGGCTTCTTTCAATTGGCATAATGTTTCTGAGGTTCATCCCTGTAGTATGTAGCATGAATTAGGACTTCGTTCTTTTTCATGGCTGAATAATATTCTATCGTATGGATACCACATATTTTATTTATGCATTCACCAGTTGATAGATTTGAACTGTTTCCAGTTTTTATCTATTGTGAATAAGCTGCTACAAGCATATGCTTGGTTTTTGAATGGACACAATTTTTTACAACCTTATTGAGGTGTAACTGATATATAAGAAGTTGCATATATTTGAAGTACAAAATGTATTGAATTCTGACATAAGTATACACTCATGAAACTATTGTGCATAATCAAGATAACAAATAAATACATCACCTCCAATGTTTCACTGTGCCCCTCCCTTGGGAATCCATTTCTCCCTCCTTCCTCTCAAGCCATCCTCAGGCAACCATGGATCTGTTCTCTTCACTATAGATTAGCTTGCATTTTCTAGAATTTCAATTAAATGGAATCTAACAGTATGGTGCTTTGGGGTGGGGAGATCTGGCTTTTTTCTTACAGCATAATTATTTTGAGATTCTTCCATGCCACTGTATATATGACAGTCCATTCCTCTTGATTGCTAAGTAGCATTCCATTGTATGGATTTGCCACAATTTGTGTACCTATTCATCTGCTGATGGACACAACATTATTTCTGGGTTCTGGCAATCACAAATAAAAGTTACTATGAACACTGTATACAAGTCTTTGTCTAGACATATGCTGTTATATCTCCTGACTTCATACTTAGGAATGGAATTGCTGGATTGAACTTTTTAAGAAACTGCCAAACTGTTTTTCAACAGGGCTGTACCATTTATATTCCCATTAGCAATGTGTGAGGATTCTGGTTTTTCCACATCCTTGTCAACATATGGGCTATCAGAGTCTCTTTAATTTTTAGCCACTACACTGAATGCACAGCAGTATCTTATTATGACTTTAATTTGCATTTCCCTAATGACTAATGATGTTAAAACTCTTTTCAAGAGTTTATTTCCCATTCATACATCTTCTTTGGTGAAATCTCTATCCAAAATTTAAACTGGATTGCTATACTATGATTGAGCTTCAAGAGTTCTTTATGTATTTTCTACATACAAATCCTTTATCAGACATATGTTTTATATTTTCTCATAGTATGTGGCCTGATTTTTCATTTTCTTAACAGTGTTCTCTTGAAAAACAAAACTTCAATTCTGATGAAGTCCAATTTATCATTTTTTTTTCTTTTATACTTATGCTTTTTATATCCTATTAACTAAATCTTTGTCTAACCCAAGACACAAGACTTCCCGCTATGTTTTCTTCTTTACGTGTTGGTCTGTGATCTATTTTAAGTTCATCTTTGTGTATGTCGTAAGGTTAAAGTCTAGGTACTTTACTTCATGTGGACTGTTGCAGCACTGTTTGTTGAAAGACTATGCTGTCCTTACTGGATTATCTTATTAGCACCGTTGTTGAAAAGTAACTGACCACATATGTTTCTATTTCTAGATACTTTGTTCCACTGATTTATATGTATTTCCATATGCAAGTTTCACGCTGTTTTTTATTACTGTAGCTTTATGGTAAGTTTTGAAAACAGGTTAGTGTAAGTCCTGTAAATTTCTTCTTTTTTAAAGTCACTTTGACCATTCTAGATTTTTTGCATTCCTATATAAGTTTTAGAATCTGTTTGCCAATAAATATTCTTCTACAAAAGTCCTGCCTGAGATTTTCGCAATGACTTTGTTGAACCCCCAGATGAATCTGGAGAAAACTGCCGCATTAACAATACTGAGTCTTCCAACCTATAAACATGGTATATATATTCCCACTTACTTAGGTAGACTTTCATTTCTCTCAAGAAAATTTTGTAGTTTTCAGTACATAGGACTTACACTTCTCTCATTAAATTTATTCCACAGTATTTTGGTCTTTCGGATGCTACTATAAATGGAATTGTACACTGTTGGCATTTCATATAAATGGAATCATTCAATATGTGACCTTTTGCGATTGTCTTTTTTCACTTAGCCTGTTTTCAAGGTTCACTCATGTTGTAGCATCTACCAGCACCTCATTTTCATTGCCAAATAGTATTACATTACATGGATGTATCACATTTTATTCAGCTAGTCATCAGGTGACAGACCTCACTTTTCTAAGTTGCTTCAACTTAAAGTATAGAATCTGTCTTCCCCCATGAAGTGTAGCCTCTGATGTTTTTGCTTAGTTTTTAAAATTTCTATTTCTGGCCCAGTTCCCTAGGGGTTACCTCTGTGTCTGCCTAGGCAACAACACTGCTCACCTTCCATCTCCTTCTCTCTCCATTACTCATTTCACTCCAAACGATCAGTCACCTGCCTCCTTCTACCGTTCAAACAAGCCAGGCACACTCCTGCCTCAAGGTCTTCACATTTGCTATTCCCTCTGCCTAGAACACTCTTCCCTCAAATATGTACAGGGCTCTCTCTCTCACTTTCTCCAAGTCTTTGCTCAAATATCACCTGTTCCCTGAGGCCTTTCCTGAACACTCTATTTACAACTGAACCCCATCCTTCCATTTTCTCCGAAGCGCTTACTGCCTTCAAATAGATTATATATTTTACTTAATCATATTTTCAGTCTGTATTTCTCTAACAGAACGTTAACTCCATGAAGGCAGGAAGTTTGTTTTTTGTTCACTACCATAACATCAGTGCCTAGAATACTGCCTGGCATATGGGAGGTACTCAGTAAATAGCTGATGAATCAAAGAATCATACTCTTGAAACAATACAGATTTATATTCATTGATCCATACACAACCCAGAAGGTTCCGGGCCTACAGAACATTGAGTAACATATGACTTAAGCTGCTGACTGTGTATGATACAGGCTAGTCCCGTCCATTGCAAATATAAGCCACAAGTAATTTACATTTGTCTAGCAGCCACATTAAAAAAAAAGTGAAAGAAAACAAGTGAAATTAATTTTAATAATGTTTTGTTTCACCCAATATATCTAAAATATTATTTCAACATGATTCATATAAAAATTATTAATAAAATATTTACAGTCATTTTTTCATACTAAGTCTTTGAAATGTGGTGTGTATTTCATGCACAGCACATCCCAACTGGGACCAGCCACATTTCAAATGTCAACAGCTATGTGTGGCCATTGGATACCAAACTGGAAAGCACAGATATAGACTAAAATTAAATAACCCCACTGTAGTGGGGAGCATCTTGTATATTTATTAATTGTTTTTACCTTAGTATTCCAAAACAAGGCCCTGGTACAACCTCACAGTTTCCTAGTTTTGTCAAAACAGATTCAATGGATATAACAAGATAACCAGTAGCTTTCATTTTGGAAAACAATTTATATCAAAATACCTGGCTCAACTCTGTAAATGTCACTCAGAAGTTTTGATTAGAAAGGATGAATGCCCTTCTCTCTAAGTCTCTTTAATTAAGAAAGTTAAATCAGAGAGATTTTGTGATCTCACCTGTATTTGCGGGGAGGCAGGGGAATCATTATTTTCAAATAGAAAGAATTTTTAACATTCTATTTCCATGAAACAAACCAGTATTTATTTCAAGTTAACCAAAATACATTCTGTGATAAAACATAATTTTTGTATAGATATAGCTGCATTTAAAAATTTCATTAACAGTTGCTCTACCAGTATTTTTACATTCATAATATAAAAGTGAAATAAAGCACTAAGGAGAGTGCTCTTAAATTTTTAATATATACAGTTAGGTCCTCTATATGTTTCTTTTTTAAAAACTAACACATATGCATGGAAAATGTTTTCATTAATTTTTTTTTATCATCAGGGGATTAATTTCTTCCAGAATCCCATTATTTCAAAATATTCACTTATTGGAGTTATAATAATTGCCATCATTACTCAACAACAAAATTTAAAGAACCCAATTAAAGTGCCTAATATTACAAACTTTAGAGTTATAAAATTTTCCTTTTTTTTTTAAAGCAGTAAAACACAAAACTCAGCAGCATCTACTTACTCAGAGGTCACAGGGTGTTTTCTATCATCTCCCATAAACTGGCAGGCTTGAGCTTAAATCATCAGCGAGGCAGAGAAACTCCAGACGGTGAAATATCCAAACTCTTCTCACCCTGAAAAGTATAAATCAAATGCCAGTGTAAGAAGGAAAACTGGAGTTACAACCGAGATAGAACTCTCAGGAGTGGACTCTCTAGGTAGGAAGTAACTTCTGTTTCTTCTTTTCTTTTTTTTTTTTTTAAGTCAGGGCTCAGAAATTAATTCACAGCCCTGGAGTTGTGGGTGACCTGATATAGCAATACTTGGTATTACAACTGCCCTTCTGTTTTAAAAAAGCTCTTTAAGAGGAAGCCTAAATTAACACAATAAAATATGCATCCTGTACTGTAACTTGATCGCTTTTTTACCAGTCTGAGCCTTCAACTGGCAGAGATCCTCTATCTCTGATCATATAATTTATCATACAAACTTAAGATATTTTTCAAAGTGAAAAGGGGAACTTTTGAAATATTTACTAATGAATAAACTGTTTTTATTATATTGGTTCTATTCTAAAAATTAAAAATAATGCACAATCACTACATTAAGGCAAAAATTTGAAGGTTTCTTTATATTATATGAACACTTAAAATATAATTATATTGATTATTCTCAGTATATATTCATGTAGTTTAATCCATTTTCTTAAAGAGTCTGTCTCTAAATATTGTGTCACTGGTATTTTTTCTGGAAAAAAGTTTGAAAACAAGTTTATTATTTCAAATTTTTCACAAAGTACCAGAATCTTTTTTAAAGTGTTATTTTATGTTAAATAATCTGAAATCACTGACATCTTCATCTGACTTTTCTGTACTGATACTATTTTTAACAAAAAAAAAAAAGGCTCTCTTCGCAGGTGCTGAGAAACCTGCTAAGCTCAAAGTAAATTTTGCTAAATAAAGGGTATTCTCAACTCTGTCTTAAAACAAAATTGTAAACATCTCAGATGTAAACATCTCTCCAACTATTTTACAGACACTTTTTGCCTAAACTGCTGGTCTTTTCCACTCTTGACCCCTCCAGTCCATCTACCATGACTCAATGCAGCACAGGTGGGTTTTTCCCCCAATGCAAAATTGCCATGTCCCTTCTCACCTAAAAGCTCATCAATGCCTTCCCACTGCTCCTAGTATATAAAAATCTTAAAAGGTCTCCAAAGCTCTGTACGACCCAGTCCCTTCCTACCTCTTGGGCCACAATGGCCACCCCTCAAATCCCCTAAAGTATCAAGTTCTCCCCTGCTCCAGGACTTTGCATTCTCTGCTCCCTCTGCTTGGAATGCTTTCCTTCTCAGTCATGACCATCCTTCCTATGTGAGAGGTCTTCTAATGCACTCTCCCCCTAATCTAAATTATACCAACACATTTTCTCTATATTTTTCTTACGAAGCATTCATTGAAATCTGTATATATTTATCTGATGTTTTTACCACCAGATGGTAAAAGCTCCCCCAGAGAGCATAGGGATCGCTCCTGTTTGATTCACCCCTTGATCACCCGTTTACTCAGCCCCTGGCTTGATCCTTGGCACATTGTGAACCTTCAGTAAATATGTGATGGATGAATGAATGAAAGACTGAGAAGGAGAGGATAAAGGGACAAAGGACAATCTAGTTATTTCAGGCAACCTGTGACCAAAACAATTCATTATCCCAAATCCAACAACATCATCAATTTCCCCCTCTACGTAGGATGAATCTCATCAACCTATAAACAGCCTGTACATTCTCCTAATTTAAAAGAAACAGACAGACAGACAGACAGGCACACACACATACACACACACACTTTCTCTTGACCCCACATTCCCATGAATTAACTCTCCATTTCTCTAATCCAGTTTCATAGAAATACTCAAAAGAGCTGACTGTATCTACTATCTCCAATTCTTTCTTCCCATTTTCACCTGAACTCATTCCAACCCAGCTTTTGTCCCCACTGCTCCCCTGAAACTGCTGTTAAGCCACCAAATGACTTCCACATTGAACGACCGAGCAGCCAGGCACTGAGGCAGGGCACTTTAATGAGTTTATCTCATCCACTTAAACAGTTCATCACAATCACCCTTTGAGAGGCAGGTACCACTGTTATCCCCAGAGACAGGATCCCTTGTTTCTTTAAACACATGCTTTGCTTGGTTTCCAGGACACCACACTGCTGGCTCTCCTCCTCTTTCATGGCCATTTCTTCTTAGACTTCTCCTCATGATCTCAGCCTCTTAATGTTAGAGTGACCCAGGGCTCTGAGTTCTCAGAATTCTATTCTAACTGTACTCCCTCCCCTTGGTCATCTCAGTGGGTCTCATCACTTTAAATACCACCTGTAAGAGCCTAAACCTCTTCCCTGAACTCCAGGCTCATATTTTCAGCTGCCTACTTGACTCCCTCTGGATGTCTAATAGACATTTCACACTTATCATCGCCCCATGACAAACTCCTGATGTTCCCTCCTAAGACTGACGCTCCTACAGCATTCCCCATGTTGCCAAATGACAGTTCAACACTCGAAGTCATCTATGACTTTTCTCTTTCCCTCATACCCCATCGTCGACCCATTAGCATCTCCTGTTGGCTCTATTTTTAAAATGTATCTAAATTCTGCCTACGTCTCCTTTCTTCCATCACAACTACTGTCATCTGAGCCTCCATCTCCATCTGGATTACTCCAAGAGCCTCCCAGTTGATTCTTGCCTTATCTCACTGCACAGTATTTTCAGACCAAAAGGCCAGAGTCATATCGATAAAACAAAATCACATCACGCCACTCCTCTGCTCAAAACTCACCAACGCTTTCCCTTATCATTCAGAGTATAAGTCACTGTTCTTTTTCCTTTCTCTCTTTCCCCTTATAGAATTTAAGCTCTTTCAGGGAAGAATTTCTTGTTTTGTTCAATACTGTATCACTCTGGTAGCAAGACAGTGCCTGGCACATAACAGATTTCTAATACATATTTATTAAACTAAAAAATGGCTGCAAATAATATCATGGGTGGACAGTTTAAATCTCCAGATCCTACTGTTCTTAACAGCAAGCTCCTGGAGAGCATGGACCATGCAGTTACAATTAAATTCTGCAAAGTAACTTGCACAAAAAGTCTTAATGTAATTTCATCATTGATGTCATATTTCCTAGAAATTTTAGTTTTCCTGTATTATGTGAAATGTTACTAATTTTAAAAAGTAAGTAAAATATTTTAAAATATGACACGTGGGTCTCAATTATCAATACCAACTCCCTCAACTTAAACTGCAACTATCCAACTGCTTCCTCCTTTGGGGAGAGATATGTTTATTTACTAATGCTTGCCTGGGAGCACTGTCTTGCCAGTTGCTCTGGAGCTATTCCTGTTAACATTATTTGCTGCACTGTTTGTAGGGAGACCATGCAGCCATGCAGAGGCTTAAACTGGATGGTAGGAAGAACAGTGACTGTGGGTCTAGTTATGGCTGCTTTCTTTTTACAAGGTTCTTCTTTAAACTTCTCAGGTATATCTGTCAAGGCTTTAACGCTCCCAAAAACATTTCTCAGCCTATAGCCAAATGTTTCCAGGGTCCTTTTCATGAGTAAAGCCTGTCTTCCAAGAGTCCCATGATTCTTACAGGCTAGGCTGCACCAGCCAACACACACTTCTACTCCTAATCCCCAGACTCCAAGCCTCCACTTGGTTCTTAGTGGAAGCTGAATAGGAATATTTTATCAATGCAGTATCTTTATAGGATAAATTAAATTTCACAGATAAAACTGGAGCAAGCTGAATTCTGATACAATTATTCTACTCTTGAACAGTGTTAAACCTTGTCTTGTTTCACAAAGAAATTCAAAACCATTTGCATTATTTCTTGAATTATCATCAACCTACAATCTAATGAGAAACTATACACTTTCAATACATGTTATTAGTGCTTTTCTTAAGTATCAATATAGAACAACACTGCTAACAACAGGATAGATCTGAACATGACTAAAAGCATATATTTATATGACCCAGTATAAAATTTTTAAAAGAACTGTATATATGGCCTTTATCAATAACATGAGAGGATGATGAACATTTATTAAGAACCTGCTGTGTTCCAGGCATTTTATCAATGTTATCAGACATAATTCTTGTAATAACCCTGTATGACAGGTATACATCATCAGACTTCAAAACCCCCCAAGACGCCTTCCTAAAGCCCAGTACCCACATCTTCTAACATGCTGGCTAGGTATGACTCAATCTTAAGAAGCATGTGGTTAGTTTTTACCAAAATGAGCAGCTAATTAACACCTATATTAAAACTGTTGTATCTGGTAAACACATAAAGGTCAATTTATGCCTACAGGACAAGCTAAAGGGTCTAAATTCTTTTTTTTTTTTTTTAAGTTAACTCACCCTAGCAGGTCCAAGGGATACAAGTATTCTTTAAAGAAACTCCGCTATGATGACCATACTGAAGTTTTCCATGGAAAAGATGAATAGTTTGTTATATTTGGCCCTTACATACTTCAGGCCAAAGTTATTCCTTCCATGTCACGTAAGTTGTGAAGTCTTAAGTTACTCTGTTATGATAACTTAAATTAAAGAGCATAAGCTCCTTGGGGGGAAAAAAAGATTCCATTGTTGTCCTTCACCCTGACATGAACTAGACTTCTGAATGGGGAAAAATACAAGCCCAGCTCTTGAAATTCCATGAAAAGCCTTTGCGTCCTTCAAAGCTTCACATTAATCTACAAAATAAAATATCTCCACTCAAGGTATTCGTCAGAGAACTTGAGCATGGACAGAATAAACTCAGCACCGATACAAAAGCCACGCTGACGGCGCCTAATCTTTAGAGGGAAAACTGACGGCGCTACCAACAGTATGACTCCCTACCCTCCCCCCACCGCCCCCTTAGTGGGTTTCCGCCCAGCAGCGGGGCGGGGCCCCGCGCTCCCGGAGCCCCCGCCCCCGCCCGGCCCCGCGCCGGCGCATGCGCCTCCCGGGCCGGTTCCCGCAGACTCCTCCGACTCCGGGGAGCCAGGTAGGTCCACGTGAGCTGCACTCCTGGGTCTTTTACATAACTGTGGTTGAAGATATTTTTCACAAGGTTCTTTAAACAAAGATTCACGTGATCAATTTCTGCTCGAGTTTAGTTCCAGGAAATGTTTGGTTTCTGCAGATGTTTATATGCTTCCGGTTGTCGGTACAGGACAACTATATAACTCCGTGTTTCTTTTTCTCACTTGAGCAACTAGAAAACGTGAAATCAAATATATTGCCCAAGTCTCTCAACACTGACAGATGGGAATACTTAATTCTTCAACTTCTTTTAGGTGAGGTTGGTTTTATTTTTTATAAAGTTACTTGCTGAAATGGGTAAGTTGCTTTAAGTGTTTTCAGAAGCAAGGAAAGCTACAGAATGTAAGAGGCATATATAATGCTGGCCTGCTTCTAAGTTCCAGAATAAAAATTTAAAAGAAAAGTACACTGCGAAGGCATAAGTGCCCAGAATTAAACTCTGTTATCCAAAAAATACAGAAGATTCCATAAAGAAACAAAATAGCACTTTACCCTCTGTTTAAACTCGGTTAATCAGTTTGAATACTCAAATAGATTCTTGGTTGAACCTCCCTAACAATACTAAGAAGCATGAAATTTTTAACAAGGTATTTTGGTACGACAATTCTTCAAACATTATTTTGAAATATAAAAACACTTTAGAAAAATGAATTAAACTCAGTTTATGACAGGTGTACATTCTAAATCATTTCATTTGTAAAGCAGCCCAGATCACATGCATGGGTATTATTAATCACTATCAGCCAAGAACTATTTTTAGCTCCTTCACTTATTTTCAACAATGAAGTTCAGTAATAAGTGGCTCTTAATAAGTGAATAAAGTAGTAAGTGACATATCAATCGAAATCTTGAAGGTACTTATTTATTACTATTTTTATGCTCCACCTCTTTTCTCAAAGAATTTATACAACATAAAAATGCACACATTACAATAAAATTGTATTTTATAAATATAAAATTCAAACAAGAAAAAGCAGCATGCAATTACGTAGGCCAGGAGGTTACTTAAATTAAACCATAAATTTGGCCTTACACTAACTGGTTGATAAAGCAAAAAGAGAAAACCAATCAATTACAAAATTCACAATAGCCATGATGCAATGGTAAGTCTCAGGAGAAATAGAATTTGTCCTGTCATGCAAATCTGAGAACCATTTCTCTAGCAGATTATTATGATAGCACACTGGGGTTTTCAATACTGTCTCTGAGTCATATCTTGATTGGTTCATCCAGCAGTTTCTTAAAGCCTATAAACATTTACAGTAAAAATATAAAGTTTACAGATAATCTGGATAAATAAAAAATAAAGCCTAGGAAGTCTGTCTAACATAACTTTCTATGATGATGAAAATGTTCTATATCTATACTGTCCAGTAAGGTAGCCACCAGCCACATGTGACTACTGAGCACTTGAAATGAGGCTAGTGCAACCAAGAAACTGAATTTTTAATTTAATTTTAATTTTAAAAGCCCTATTAGAAGGGCAAATACCTACCCATTTAACCATACAGGTCTAAAACATTAGTTATCAAACTTTTTTTAGTAGAAGAATCATTTTTGAGTTGGTAAACATACACCAAATCTAAAACAAAAAAAATTAAACAATATAGTATATATTATAAATTTAAATTTATAATATTAATTTATAATCAATGCAAATATGAGTTTTCCAATAGGTGAAAACTAGAAATCGAAGGTTCTAAGTGAGAGTTATAAACTCAGGTCAGCCCCAGTAAACTTAATTCTGTATTTTGTTTGAATGCCCTGTGCACTGCCCATGTGGGACTTCTAGCTACACATTCTAAGCTACCCAATTACCAAAGGGCACACATAGCAGCCATTTACTCAGAAAGCATAAAAAGAAAACACAGCATGCCAGTAGGGAGGTTTCAGGTGCCTCTTTTCATAGGAAGAGTCCTCCCAGGAGTCCACATGGACAACCAGGAACTATTCTCGTAGGCGTTCAGATGACAGCTCAGGTACAAGGAAACGAGAATCACAGGGTGGGTGCAAAGTCGCACTAGCTTAGAAGCCTTATGTCCCAATACCTCAAATAATGGTCCCAGCCACAGCTTCCAGGGTCCCCACAAAGTTCATACCCATCTCTGAAAAGAGGTCCCAGGGAAACTCAAAACTATTGCTTCTAACCAAGAATTTAAGAGTTTGGGTATAGTTCCTCCTAGTCCAAATACATTTACCAAATAAAGGTTGATTTTACTATAAGTAATGCTGCTTAGTAATATGGTTGACTTTCCACTTGTATCAGGATTCATAGGAACTAAGTAGAAAGTTCATCCAAGGTCAGATTTGTCCTTAGAGAATGAATATATTTTTTAAAAATTCTTGACCAAACTTCATGATTGAAAAATAATAATAACCCTAGCATATAAAGAATAGAACTTCCTTAGCTTCATCAAAAACTTACAACAAAATCATACTTAATGATTAAATGATACAAATATTTCCTTCAAAATCCAGGAAATTAGACCAAGAAGACTATAACCAGCATTTCTATTCAATAGCACAGAGGAGAGGTCCTAGTCAATGTAATAGAAGAAATTAAAATGAGATATAAAATTTTAAATAAAGTGACAAAATTGTCCTTATCTCCAAGTGATAATTATTTATATAAAGAATTATGAAGGCAAGCTATTAAAAGTAATACAAAAACAAGTTATCAGTGTTGACGGATATAAGGTCAATATACAAAAAAATTAATATAATTCCTGTAAGTCAAAAAAAAAAAAAACACTTTGTAATTTAATTAGGAAAAGCTACCATTTAAAATGGCAACTTAAAAAAAATCTCAGTTCACAGGATAAAGAAAACAGATTGCTAGTTGCCTGAGGTACAGATGGGGGGTGGGCAAAAGGTAAAGGGGATCAAAAGGTACAAATTTACAGGTATAAAATGAGTAAATTATAAGGATATAATGTACAGCATGGTCACTATAGTGAATAATACTATATTGTGTATTTGAAAGTAGCTAACAGAATGGATCTGGAAAGTTCTCATCACAAGAAAAAAATTGTGTATGTATGGTGATGAATGTGAACTGAACTACTGTGGTCATTTTGCAAGATATACAAAAATCAAAATGAAGGGAGGAACGGAAGGGAAGGGAAAGGGAGGGAAGGGGAGGGAAGGGGAGGGGAGGGAAGGAAGACAACTAAAGTTAGCTATAAGCTTTCTAATAATTAATTTCTAATAATAAATCTAACAAAGTTTCAAGAGCTTTATGGAGAAAAGCAGAGTTGAGGAAACGAAAAAAATACACGTTTGTGGATGGAAGACCTAATAAATATCCTTAAATCAAATTTCAATTTGATTCTAATTAAACTCTCCACAGGGTTTTTCATGGACCATGATAAGTTGGTCCTAAAATTCTTAAGAAAAAGAAAGTCAAGAATAGCCTTCACAAACTTGAAGAAAACAGGCAACATGCTTCTCCAAAATGTCAAGACATTAAACCATAGTAAGTAAAATAGTACAGACAAACAAAAGCAATAGAACACCCAGAAAAAGACATATGTTTGGAAATTTGGTATGTAATAGCGGTAGTACCACAAATCGGCAGGAAAAGGATGGACTATTGAACAATGGTGTAAGACATAGATCATCTGTAAGGAAATAAAATTAAATCCATGTTTCACACCACAGAGAAACATTTTCAGGCTAATTAAAGACTTCAATGTAAAAAAAAAAAAAAGACACTTTTAGAAAAACAAAAATCCTTGCTATAATGAATGCTTTTAAAAATAAGATATTAAAAGGAGTAATTATAAAGTAAAACACTGATAAATATTACTATGTTAAATTTTTTAAAAATTCTAAACAGTAAAAGAGTCTTTAAACAAAATGAAAAATCAAGCCACGGACTGAGAAAAGATAGTTTAAAAACCAATAAATCGTTAATTTACAGAATACATGAAAAACTCCTAAAAATCAAGAAGTAAACATAAACAGATTAATTTTTAAAAATAGAAAAAATTGTGGATAGCCAATTAGTGGAAAGGAAATCTGAGTGGAAAATAAACACAAAATGTCGAAACTCAGTACAATGCAATTTAACACTACAAGAGATGATTCACACCAGACTGGCAAAATATCATATCATAATAAAAAGATTTTTTAACAGATTCAGCCACTTTGGAGAACAATTTGGCAATATATCGTAAAGATAAAAAAGCTAGTATGTCTTCCCAAGCAATTGCACTTCTGAATTTGTGCACTTGAGAACTGGCACATGTACACAAGGAGGCATGTGTTAAGAGTATTTGTTAGCATTGTTTGTAACAGCAAAAACCTGGAAACAACTCAACCATGAATTAAGGGAAGAATGGAGAAACATATGGTGGTATAGTCTTATAATGAAATACTACATATAGTTAAAAGAATCAAGGACAGCTATAAGTACCAAAGATGAATAATTGTTATTTTTAAAAAACAATGTTAGCTTCCGTACAGCCAAAGGAATAATCAACAGATGGAAAATCCACAGAATAAGAAAAAATATTTGCAAATATATATACAATAAGAGGTTAATATCCAAAATGAATAAGGATCTTCTACAACTCAGTAGCAAAAAAAATCAAGTAACCACTTATTTAAATAGACTTTTCCTCAAAGAAGACATACAAATGGCCAACAGGTATATGAAAAAATGTTCAACACTACTAATGAGGGAAATGTAAGTCAAAGCCACAATGAAGTATCACCTCACACCTGTTAGGATGACCATTATTTCAAAAAGCAGAACTAACAATGGTTGGCAAGGATGTGGGTAAACTGGAATCCTTGTGTGCGACTGGTGGGTATGTGAAATGGTACAATTCCTATGGAAACCTATATGGTGGCTCCTTAAAAGTTAAAAATAGAACTTATTAAGTGATCCAGCAATCCTACCTTTGGATATTCATTCAAAAGAATTGAAATCGAGATCTCACAGAGATATCTCTGTACTCCCATGTTCACTGCGACATTATTCACAATAGTCAAAAGGTGGAAACAACCTAACTGTTCATCAACGGATGAATGGATAAAGAAAATGGGGTGTATACGTACAATGGAATATTACCCAGCCACAAAAGAAGGAAGTCTTGTCATATGTGACATGGATGAACCCTGAGGACATTACGTTAAGCGAAATAAGCCAGGTGCAGAACAACAAATACTGCATGATTCCACTAATATAATAAGGTGGCTAAAGTACTCAAACTCATGGAAGCAGAGAAAGTACAACAGTGGTTGCCAGGGACTAGGGGGAAGGCGGAAGGAGGAGGTGATACTCAGTGGGCACAGAGTTTCAGCCATGCACGATGAAGAAGTTCTAGAAATCTGCTGTACAACGCTGTGCTTATACACTTAAAAATTTGTTCAGAAGGAAGATCTCACGTGTTTTTTTTACCACAGTAAAGAAAAAAATGTTAGGTAAAAAAAAAGTTGCAGAAGACCACAGACAGTAAAACAATCATATAAAATTTGAAATCATAAAAAGTAATGTTATATATAAGTATATATGTATGTGTACATATATTTCTAAAGCTACAGATGTATACAAAGGCACTGAGTATAAAATACATGTGGAAATGTTAGAAAACTAAATTCAAGATAGTGGTTTCTGCTAAGGAAGAAGAGAGGAGAATAAGGTGAAAAATGCTAAACAGGAAGTTTCTATTTTGTCTGTGGTATTTTATTACTTAACAAAACTAAAGCAAATATTATAAAACTGATAATATTCGATAACTTATTTTTTATTTGCTGTTTATTTTTCTGTGTTTGAAATATTTTATTATAGAAATCATTTTTTTAGAAACTAGTACTAAGAATATTTTCTTCCTTCCTAAGAAATGGGTATAGTTTGTCCTCTCTGATAACAAAAGTTTTCATGGGGGAAAGATGGGCCCAAAATTATAGCAAAGTTGAATCTGTGTGTGTGTGTTCAACTCTTCTCAGAAGAGGATGCACGGATTTCATCACAGGGGTCTGTGACTTAAATGAAAATGTTCAGAACCATGAACATAACTGATGTCTGCCATTTTCCAGCAGGCAACAACAAAAATGAGAGCCACTGGGTATTCATCTGAAGGAAATGAAAACATTAACTCAGAAAGATATCTGCACCCTGTGTTCACTGCAGCATTATCTGCAATAGCCAAGATATGTAAACAACCTAAGTGTCCACTGATGAATAAATGGATTAAAAAATGTGGTATATATAGACAACATAATATTATTCAGCCATAAAATAGAATGAAATTTTGTCATTTCTGACAACATGGATGGACCCTGAGGGCATCATACCGGTGAAGTAAGTCAGACAGAGAAAAACAAACACCATATGATCTCACGTATATGTGGAATCTAACAACAAAAACAAAAACCAAGCTCATAGATACAGAGAACAGATTGGTGGTTACCACAGGTGAGGCACTGGGGGTGGGCAAGAGGTACAAACTTCCAGTTATAAAATAAATAAGCTCTGGGGATGTAACTGACAGCATGACAACTATAGTTAGTAATACTGTAATGCATATTTGGAAGTTGCTAAGAGAATGAGTCTTAAAAGTTTTCATTGCAAGAAAAAAAATCTAACTGTCTAGTGACAGATGTTAACTAGACTTATGGTTATGATCACTCCTCAATATATACAAGTATCAGTGGAGGGTATAGGTCAAGTGGTAGAACGTGTGCTTAGCATGCACAAGGTCTGGGTTCAATCCACAGTACCTCCTCTAAACATAAAATAAAAAAATAAAGCTAATTACCCAATATATATAAATATCGAGTCATCATGGTGAACCCCTGGAGTTGATAGAATATATGTCAATGATACCTCAAAAGGAAAAGAATTAAATCTGAATTTAAATCAATCAACATGTCTCCAATCTTTTTCTTAGTTCTGATTTTCTGTTTATATGCTTTTTCATTTTATGTATTTTTGCTGTAGAGTTGCCTCAAACTCTCTGAATAAAAGGCAAGCTATCAATAAAAAAGAAACACCCTTTAAAAAGTCCCACAAAATCCATGTGAAAAACACAAAACAAAAGAATCGTTTGGAATGAACATAAATGCTGACAAGGCAGCCTTGGTATCAGGTGTCGAGACAAAAGGTTCCATTACTAACTTTAATCAGAAAGGCTACAGAGGGGATTCAAACACATGGCAGGCTATGTCCAGGTTCTCACCTCCTTTCTGGCCACAAAAATCCAAATGCCTAAGGAATATGACAGTAACAGAAGCAGGTCAGAGTCTGGGGGTGGGAAGTATACTGTTGAGAGAAAAATTCCCCCAGATGATTCTGCTACACTTTCCCCCGACTGCCCCAGTAAAGCCCCTAATCCCTGCCCCAGCTGGGTTAAATTTATTCTTTTAATTTGTTCAACATTTAACAAGTAGTTTATTGAGCACCTATTCTGTCACTGTCAGGACGCGAGCATTTTTGTACTTCTGCACAGTTAGAGCTTTCTGGGAAAATGTACTGGGACCTGGGTTAAAGAAAAGGCCTTAGAACTTAAAATAGGACTAAATACATAATGAAAGACTGATCTTCCCCGAGGTATGTGTTTCTGTTCAGAAGGATGATGAAACCAGGGTTGTGGAAACATTCCAAGGTTACACACTCGGAGTTTCTTGTCTTAGGTTATTGATGTAAGTAATAACCTGTCCCCGCCCCAGAAACCCTGTGTCTACTTCCAGGATAATATGAATAAATATAGATATTAAAAACTTATCAGTTACCAGGCACCAGGCTAGTTCCTAAGGGCACAACAGTGAGGAAGAAAAAGTTCCTGCTCTCACAGAGCTTGTGGTACCGACAAGTAAACAGTCCGTCACGACTGGTGTGGCAAGTCCACGACAGGAAACGTGCAGGGAACTGTAAGTCACTGGAGAGTCTAATCCGAGATTGAAGGGGGAGGAGTTAACCAGATGCTCTTGTCTGCAAATAAGAGAAAATCCTCACACTACCAAGCTTTATTATCCTCACACAACAAGCAATCCCAAAAAAGGATGGCTCAGTCGTGCCGGCCAAGGAACAATTCCACCTGCTTTTCTACTCTTCCATCCTTGGTGTGGCAACTGGGGCTTGGACCAGCTCCGCTGGTGCTCGACCCACAGGTGACAGAACGTCCCTCGTAACCCTTCTCTCTCAAGGAGGAAAACCTTTCTTGAAGCCTCCAGACTCCCCTTCTGTCTCAGGGACCAGAACTAGGTCACAGGCTCATGCTCAAACCAACCGACTGCAAGACTAGAGCCTTCATGACAGCTAGAGGCTGGGGCCCCAGCCCCCCTTCCCCAAAGCACATGGACATGTAGACAAGAGTGGATTCTTGAGAAGAAAAGTGAAGTTTTGTTAGAAGAGAAGAGAGTGGTGAGAGGTCTCGGGGAAAGTCATTAGCAGGATGTGCTACAGTCATTAAGGTAGTATTTCCCTTTTTTAGAATATTATATTTAGCACTAGAGGAAATACAAATAAAAGACCACCTTGTTCTTAATCAACATCATAAACACATTTAAACTTTTTAACTTTAATAGAGAAAAACTAAAAATAGATGGAACTAATACATTGTGAACAAAGTGCCACAAAGGCTGGGAGATGACAGAGTAATGGAGGGAGATGAAAATTTGAGTAACCAGAGGCAGTTCTGAGAGAAGAGGATTATGAAATGATGGAGAAGTTGATTATGTTTAAAGGCTCAAGGGTCAAACTTCAGGAGTGAATAGGTATGTTTGTTTAGCTGCAAGAGAGACTCTGTGAAGAATGCTAAGAAAATGCACAGCAAATATAAAGCCCGTGAGGGCAGAACCCCTGAGTGTCTGTCTTGCTGTATAAAGGTGCCCAGACGTATCTGTTGAATGAATGAACACACAGGCCTGGATCTGAAATAACCACTTGAAACTACCAAAGGTTTCTAGCCAGAGGACACATGTGACCTAAACTATTTCTGAACTCTTGTTTTCAATAAATAGAATAGACTGGAGGAAAATGAGACCAAAAAATGTGATCATTTAGGAAGCTACTGAAATCATCCAAGCCTAAGGGAGTCAGGGCCTGGATGCAGAGGTTCAAGAACTAACCACCAGAGAAATACAATTTTTAAAAATATATATGTAAGTATACATAGTTTGCTTATTTATTTACAGACAATGTCACAAGTGTGTAAAGAAGTAGTAGTGCATGTTTTAGACTCATTTATTACTGCATTTTGAAAAACAGGATAACTAATTCTTAACTTACTTTATCTGATCTTAAATTTTAAGAAGTTTTTACAGCATGTCAACTGGTTTACCCTCGGTTTCTTTCTCAACTCCAAGAGGAAAGATTCAAGAACCTAAGTCCCTCAGAATCGTGGTCTCTGTGGCCTCCTAGTGCTAGCCATCTAGAATGACAGCTTCTGTAGCAAATTATCAAAGTAGGACAGACTCTTTCTGTCCTCTAGCTTTCCTTCTACACACCCATGAAGTAATCATGACATCCCCCAAAATAACATCTATGACACTAATCACAAGCATACCAGGTCTATGACTGATGCAAACAAAATATTTACGAAGCTACGAGTCATTGGATCATTCATGCTTATGTCTCCAACATTATTTCTGATAACAACTTCAGAAGCTACTGATGAGCATTTTTTCCATTTTATTTTTGTTTCAAAAAAAATTTTAATTAATGTTTGCTCATATCGTCTATGCCATTTAGTTTTTGTTTCACCCCAGCAACTTCATCCACTCTGCTTCTCCATGACTATTCACTATGAACCTGTCAAAAGACTCAAGTAAATTTCCCTAATCAAAGAATCTCTGATCTGGCTGGACTGAGGGTACTGCTAGCTCATTATGTAACTTGACACAGCTCTTGCTGACAAGCAGCCTTGGTCACACACAAGTGGGGCTCCACTTCCAGCCAGACCCTGAGACCACGGCCACTCTGGAAAGCAGCAGAGACACTTCAGCTAACCCGAGAAAAGATCACCGGGTCGGAGAGGAAGGCTGTGTGCCGGCCGCCACGCGGTCCACTGAGGATGTGATCCGCACAAAATACCCAGATGTCTATTTTATGCAACAATAAGGTTTTAGAGATACAAGTAGCATTAAGTTTTCATGTCATCTGGACCTTTCATACCATAAATGACAAAATATTTTAGCAGAAAAGCTGAACAACTGAGCCAAGGCCATGTATCCAAACTATATTTAGACATCTGGGGAAGAGTTTAGGGCGGAACAAGTGACAAATACATAAAATCTAAGCAAACAAATCGTCTTTAAAAAAGATGATTACTAACACTATGGAAAACAAAAAGCTGCACTGGAAAGAAGAAGTAACCATGGATTAAAAGCCTCAGCTGTGATTAATGTTTTCATAGTCATAATAATGTAAACACTGATTATTACTCAAAATTTAATTATAATGAGAACGGAGGGAGTTTCTGCACATAGAGTGAGGGTGCGTGCATAAGAAAGATAAATCCTCTTCCTCTACCGTAAGAAGTCAAAGGTAATGCCTAAGACTGAAAAATTAAAAACTGTAAAAAAAGGCAACATACTATTAAGAGATCTCAAGGTAAATAACAAAAGTTAGGTCTCAGAGTTTAAGTCCACAGACCAGAGACTAGGGTGGTGGTAAAGGCTGGTAGACGGCAGAGTTTCGTAAGAACCCATGTACAACTCCCAGACTCTTTGAATTCTGTGCATGTACAACTGAGATTAAAATTAAATTTAAAAGTGGCCAAGTAGAGACTAGAATCTTGGGTTTCCCACGGTATAATACTCTTCTTAAATTACAAATTTTTTCACTCAAAGAAAATATATTTTATCTAAACAAGTTAATTTTCTATTGTTCTTGTTGTAGCTATTGTTTTTCATTTCATAGAAGGAAAAAAAATCAATAAATCGCATATTCACCAGCTGAATTGGAGGCACATGAACCTATACCAGGTGCTGGGAAAACACATACGAATAAGGCCTTCCCTGCAAAGAGTCACTCTGTATTAGAAAAACAAATAAACAACTGAAAAACAACGAGATAAGCACCAACACTTAACTGTTCTGTGAGCCCTGCTTTCCTCATTTGCAAAATGCCTCATCAGGTTTTCGTGAATATTTAATGATTCAGTACATATAAAGTTCTTTGGACATTGCCTGGCAGATCATAAGAAAAATAGGCCCAAAAGACAAACCACTGCTTGCCTGATTTTAAAGCCGATGTTCATTCCATCACATTTCTAAAATAATCCTATTCTTTTCAAAAATAAAAAAATTTTCCTCCTCCAAATGATATCCAGTAAATGGACAAATTGTGACTCATTACACACGCAGATATAGATGTAGAATAAAGTCTAGGGATTAAAAAAAAATCTTTTCTGACTCTTTTTTTTCCTTTCTAGTTATTTTTGGTTCTTTACAAATACTTGATTTAGAGACAGTCCCCCTGTAATATGTCTTATGAGTTAGGCATGATTAAAAGTGAAGTTCTTGACTTATCAATAAGTAAAATTTAGTAGTGATCTTCAACAACCAGGAAGTCAATTACTTATCAGTAAATGGCACTGTATTGGATAATTTTTTCCAAAAAAAGTTTTTTTAGCTCAAGCTTCAACTTACTTATCAAATTAAAAGAATACTCTCTCAATGGAAGAAGGTAAGCTCATACTACTCCTGTTTTAAGTTATTTCATGGCTTTGAAAATAAAGATATGGTTCAACTGAAAAGAAAACAGTGATATAATCAATTCTATTTTTAAACTATTCTGATTATCTTAAAATAACTCCTCTGACATCTTCCAAGCAGAAATAATTCTGAATGTTTCTCTTGTTCACAACACGACAAACAAGTACCGTAATACACGGTGGTTTGTACTGCAGCAACTTGACTGAGACCAAACTACATTTCCCAGAATCCCCGGACAGAAATAGCTCTGGTCAGAGTTGGGCAAAAGAGGAATTTAGTTCAGATGGAGAAGGAGGGACTGCAGGCAGCAGTTGGTTCTCTCTTCTTGGTTAGATGTCCGAACAGACACCAATGCTGGCGAGTTCCAGTTCGTCCTCACGCCCCTCTGGTCTGTGTTCAGCTCTTTTTCCCAAATATCGAACCCACTGGCCAACAAAGGCCCCAACCCCACACCAGACGCTTGGCAGGAGACAAAGAGTGGCCTTTAATATTTAAGAAATATTTAATTACTGACCAATATATGTTTAGTAAGCTATAGTAATGCGTTAAACCAGTTAAGCTGCTCCTCACACAGTAGCTTCAATGTATTGATAATACTCTATTCATTTATAGAATGATATAACCTTTTGCATGTATCAAATTTAGATAATTCTTTTAAGAATAAAGCACATGACAGGGTAATCGGTGATATTAAACATTTAGAGATATTTAAGTAAGTTGAGATCATAATGTCTGAACATCCAGTGGGCTAAAAAATCCATGTCCACCACTTCTTTATCATTTACCAAATTAATATTTAGTAGTTTCATTCACTGTGCGTGAAAATCCTCCAACATTTATAGCCATCTATCTTTCCTAGTCAGCCAAACCCCTGAGTCTGAGAGCTAACTACTGAGATGGCTCCTCAGTCTGTTTTATTTTCAGTAATGAAAAAGTAGACCTAGGGCTGGAACCCATGACTGGTGTACACAACAGGCTGTGTATTAAAAGAACTGATAGGTTATCTTCATATTTGTATCAGTCTGATTCAACTCCCTTAACATCTGAGTTACCACAAAGTAATAAAACAAAACAGCAAAGAAAATAAGAAATATAATCGCTAGCCCACTTTCGTGGATCTTAAAAAATAAGATTCTGTGGTCTGTCCTGTTATTTCTTGTGTTTGCCTCTGGCAGTGTCATTCAGTGTCATACTGTCAGGGTGACTGCTTCCATACAGATCAATTCCCCAAGTCATTTCTCTAACACTGAACTTCCATCAAAGTCATAATGTCCTAGACTCACAGGGCAGCATTCTCTTCATCTGTGTGTCCTTGCCAATGTTTACAGAGGACTTCCTAAGTTTACAACCATTATCTGCAGCACTCCTATGAAATAGGTACCACTATACAGATCCTGGTGTTGACATGTACTAGATGTATAACCTTGGAAGGTTTGGCTTAGAGAGACTGAGCAACTTTCTCTAAGGTTACACATCTAGTTCATGTCAAAACCAGAATCTGAACCCAGGCTGGGTCTGACTGCAGAACCCAAGTTCCCAACCCTCAGTCCATCTTCCTCTCCTGTTAGATCAGACAACTTGAGAATAATGTCTGCCCACCCCTGATTTCATTGTAGTATCCACCCAAAGCGTGCAGTGCAACTGTATTTAGTATGTGTCAAGAGTTATCTGTTGACTAAACAGATCCTGAATGAGAAAGTTAGCTGAGGTGTTGCCTACTATCAAATAATTCCTGCTCCAATTTAAAATAGCGAATGGTCTTCTAAGTTTTATAAAACCTAACAAAAGTGCAGAAAATGAAGACAACAACTAGAAAATAATTAAACTAGAGTCATGTGGCCTCTATACTTCAAAGCTATCCCAGTCTTCAGGATTCCAATACACTAAGGACTATCATATAATACTATCATACCTTCAGGTTCTATACTCTACTGATTTTACTGGGCTTCCTTCCCAAATGAATGAGTGAACTCCAGGCTCTGCCCTTCCTGGACCTACTGCAGTTTAAGTGGGCCAAATCCAGGCATGTTCGGAGAGATGGCAACATGAGAGAGGGTAATCTTTAAGGATCAAATGCTGTGTAAAAAAGGATTCTCCCCATCCCAACTCACACTTGGGTTTTGTCACCTTATGTGAATTAAATGCGTCGGAGTTCTGTTCCGTGAAGACATCGTATCCTGCTCTCTCTTGTCTGCTAACAAGAATCCCCTACTTGGTACTCCTTAGTGAATAACAGACTGAGAGTCTGTTCAAATACATCAAAAATATTTACTCCTCATGAGTCTTGGGAATACAATACAAATGCTATCTGTTTGACTTAAGTTTTAAGCACAATAATCTCACAGTACGCAATTTCATGGTAGGTCTGGAACGTTAAAAGGACTCTCCTAAGGCCTTGCACGATTTCATTTTCCCTCAGGTCGGAGGGGGAATTCCTGGGAGTCAGTCAGGCCACTCTACCTCCACTCCCGACACAGGCTGAGCTCTTCTCTCAAGTCTCTAGGTAAAGCGAGTGAGTCCTTTTCCCTCTGGGCCCCAGACCTAGTCCTCTCAGGTCAAAAGTTTTCTCCTCAGCCACTGGACTCAACACCTAATTAAGCGGATGTCCCCTTTCCAGAGACTGCCCTCCCCTCAAGCATATTCTCAGCCCCATCCTGCTCTGTTTGGCATGGGTCCTCACTAGACGTCAGTTTTTTCTATAGCTCTCACTACCCAGCATCACCCACTCACCTGACTCAGCAAGGGTCACACAAATTGTATACTTTAAAAATACCTTTGCCGTATCTTGAGCATTGTTCTCTCCTTTATATCTGAACAAAACAATAAGGCATAAACATGAGATTACAGCTTAAGTCCCTGACTCTAGGTAGGCAAATGCCCGCTTTATCCATGACTTTCACAATGAGAAAATTTTCACTACAGACATTAATTAGTTGCATTTAAATTTATGCAGTCAGAACAAGAGGAGAGCCTTGAAGAGATTCCACACTTCCTAATCACCTGGATACTAAACACTTAAGTGTACCACTGATGGGGGTTGCAAAGTTTCTAATTCTGTCAATCTTCAAGGAAAAAGAAAAAAGAAAATAATTATCTAACCTTGACAATTTGGTATCATTTGCCTGAAGGAAGGATTTAGGGTGTTTTATATAGTCCCTCTGATTTATTCTTTGTTTTCATCATTACTTTAGAAGGTAATCTGATCCGCTTTAATGGTCCCAGAGAACCACTTATCCTTTTCCAAGCATCCGCTGTAAGACTGAACCTGGCTTTCGGTACTCTTCTTTCTTTAAACTCATTCCAAAAAGGGCTTCAGAGAATGACTTTCTAAAGTCAACACAAACTTCAGGCTTTGGGTCTCTCTAACAATTGGTCACAGAATGCAGATGGAACTCAAAAATTCAGTGATGCTCTCAGAGCTTTCAAATCAAAACACTGAACAAAGATGCAGAGATAAGCACGGCCTTCTAACACCACCAAAGCCCACGGGCTTACTCCCATGAAGGTCCCGAGTTCTAGAAATAACCATTCTGTAAATGACTTCTTTTACTTTGTCAGGCTCATCCACTCAGCAACCCCGGTTATGTCATTGTCATCACTCAGATCTTTAAAGAAAAACGTCTTTCACTGGCACAGGATAGAGGATTCAAGGATTCAGAAAAACATTTACAGGCTAAAAAAATATATATTATAGTTGCCATGTGTCAGGTGCTGTACTGGTTGCAAATGCTTCAGCTGACTCATTCAGTCTTCACAACTCTGTGAGGTGGATGCTACTGTTATCCTATAGCTGAAGAAACTGAATTTCAGAGGGCTTAAGCAGCTTGAGCAAGGTCACCCAGCTGGCAAGTAACTGAGCCAGGATTCAAATCCTGGTCGTCCTGATCCCAGACTCCACCCTCTTTTTACAACCCTTCAGCCTCTATGCAGTTCTGTCTCCAGTTGTATTATTCTAAAGGGGTCAAATCTCTTTGCTTTGAACTTAATGAAGATGTGCTTTTAAAAGGTTTCTTGGTGTTCAGCAAATGTACCAGGTTCCTCATGACATAAAACTATTCCTGTTTTGAATTTAAGCCTTTAAGAACAGAATCAAGCATTTGCCAGAAGTGGAGAATTACTTGTGTAATTAATTGAATTAATATAGTTATTCACGTAATGTTATCTGGTGTATTTGTCCAATTAAGAATTTACCTGAGATAGTTTACAGAACTAAGTTGACAGATTTATAGCATAGATTTCCGAAGGAAAACACTTCTTTTGACTGAATTTATAGTTTCAGTCCTAATCATAAATAGGAAAGGAGAAAGAAAACATGTATTTAAAAATGAAAAACATATAACCATTCATTTTTAAGAATCTCACAAAACAAAATACTATTCAAATAATCTGACTACAGTATTTGAAGTTAAAAGCCACAATCTGGTAATTGCCTTGCTCACCAGGCTCCTGCTCCCAAGCCATCACTGACACCTACTCGGAGGAGCAACTCAAGACCAGGAACTCTACCCCATTTTCCAGTCCACCCCAGATGCTCTAAGACTCACGAGGTCTGTCTATCTCTCTAGTCACCACATCTCCCAATGCAAAGCTCCACGACTCCAATGCAACACTGACCGCCCATGGTGAGTGTGTCCACTTCAAGGTGTGAGAAATCGTTCATTTGTTCATTCCACTAACACTTACTAGAAGTGGGGATACACAGATGAGTAGGACTCGACCCTTCCCGCTAAGGAGTTCACCATCCAGTAGGGAAAAGAAACACATCAACAGACATTTCCACACACACTGGAGAAGCCCAGTGATAGCGGGGTTCCCAGGACATTCTGGAGTCGAGGGGCACAGAGGAGGACAACCCAGCAACTGCGGGGCACTGGGTATGGAAGAGGCCACTGATGGAAGATTCTAGGGCTGATTGTGCCCAAAGTGAGTCTCACAGAACATAAGGGAAAGAGGAGGGGAGAGGACGTGTGGGAGACAGGAAAAGGAAAATACATCAATTAACCACATCAACTTTTTGTCAGCTGCCCAAGTACAAATAGAAGTCATGAGACCAATCCTCACAAATATATGGAGGCATTTAATTGTGAAGACAAACAACAAAATCAGCAATCTCCTAAGACACTCCTTCTCACTCTCTCACCATGACTGACACAATAAAAACCTAACACATGTAATGAAAAACGTATGGAAGAAACATCATGGCAGAATTGACACGTTTAGAGCCCGTGCTTCCCTTTGCATGCCTCCTTCAAGTCACTTCGTATCCGGGCTCTCCACGCCAGTCTCTTCAGCTTCCTTCCCTCCTGCTGGTCCTTCTCCTCTCCCCTGACCCCTTTCAGCTCTTCCTGTGCCCACCTTCTGTGCACACGGCAGAACTAGGCTACACCATTTAACACTGCCCTAGTTATTCAGAGATGATGTTACCGAATGCAGTCATATCTTTTTGTGCTGAAAAGAATTTATTAGCAATAGTTCTTTTTTTCACAGCATAAAGACTACCCTTTAATTTGGAATCATAGTTACTACTGATATACTGGTTTAGTTTCTTTATGTTTTTAGAAGTTTATCCTTAAGAGAAAAATAACCCTATCAGAAAAAAAAAAAAGAAATAATTATCATCACACCATGTAATACAGAAAACTCAGATTTAATTTCTGCCTTTATCAGTGTTTTACCACATAATTCTTTGGTTCATCTAATCTCAAATCCTTATAGAAATCTTGAAATGCATTAGTTCACAGAAAGTAATTTTTAAAATATTTTGTTATTTTTTCTCCATCTTACTGACAATTATTTTACTAATTTGAAAAATGATTAAATACAGATACACAACATAAAAGAATACAAAATCATCTTTCAATTTAGTATTTACATTTGTCAGTAACTATTTTAATCCTATTTACTAATCATCCCTGCAAGTTCAACTAACAAAGCATACAAATAATGGAATCGTGTTTGAAGTTGGGCGGTAAGGAAACGGAAAAACAAGTGATCCCTCATCTCAGACCTGATCTCGAAGTCATACTAACCGGGCGGAGGGAAAGGAAGAGAGGAGGGGGAAGAACATAGGTAAGAACAGTTAAAAACAGAACGTGACGTAAAAATAAAATCATGAAGTAAGTTGATTTCACTCACAGTTGAGAGTCCCTGAACACAAATGAGGTAAAATCCTACTCCAGCCCTCAGTGCAAGCACTGAGCAGAAGTTCCAACCCAGGGAGGCTTGGTGGTACTAAAAGAAGGCAAGAAGGATGTAAGATCTCAAAGTCTAAGTGAGGAAAGGCACACCAGCCACTCATCCTCCCACTTCAGGCACTTTTTTTTAAAAAAGTTAATCATCGAATTAAATGTTATAATCCAATTTCCAAAATTGTTCTACTCCATTTAAACTGCTGTTACCTTTAATAATCTTACAGGCAAATGCATTCATTTCAAACATTATTCCCTTCGAATTCTGCAATATCTGAAGCTCATGATCACTCCACCTTTGTCGCTCCTGCCAGGAACACAGCTGGCTCTTTCTCTAATGCGACGGATCTAGCTTTCCTAATCATACTCCAATCCACGGCTTCCCCCGGAGGCATGGTCCTCAGTGTTCTGGCCTTTCTGCATACTCGTCCCATGAAGAATTTAACCCTCACTTCTGGGATGACAAATGTGAAATCTCCCTCTTGGACGAGACATTTCAACATGAGCCCTGGTTCATGTTTCAACTGCTCAGGTATTTCCTCTTGAATGTCTAAAGCCAAATGAGCACCCTTATCTCCTCAAAATTGGTTTCTTGTTCCAGTTATTATGGAAATGCCTGATCATTCTGCAGATCTGAAAACCTCAAGACCATTTTTTCACTCATGTCTTCCTCCCTCACCCTGATGCTGCATCCCTCATATGCATCCTGCCCCTCCTCTATCCTGACCCCCAACTCACTCCATCACTACTATGCTGCTGGATTATTTCACTAGGATCTACCTACTATTTCTCCCTTTCTTCACTTCATCTTTGACACTCCTACCAGATTAACCGTCTGCTAGATGCCATGGTATTTTTCCTTTTCAAAATCATACTATCGCTCTTTTTCTTCAGAACACAAATAGTATGGTGGTTTTAAAGTCTGTTCCCAGATTCTCGGACACTCCCTTCCTCTGACACTCCCTGGTGGGAACTAATCCTTCTCCCCTTGAATGTGTGCTGAATTTACTCACTTGCTTTTAAGAAACAGAATGTGGCAAGAGTTCCCTGTTCCCAAATCCCTGACCTACTTGTTAAGAGACTCTAAATGCTTATTGGTGTTCAAAAACACTAAATTTTGGGGGTAATCTGTTACATAGCAATAGATTACTCATGCAGAAGGCCTTCCTGCTGCCGAGTGGATCAAATCTAAAATCTCTGGGTCCTCAAGGTCTTCCACTAACTGCGCTTACTTTATCTTTAAATACAAACACACTTTTTCAATCTGAGGCCACTTACTTTACTGACCTCACACGACGTGGTAAAACCCTGCATCTTTAGCCTATGCTCTTCTCACATGAAATGTTCTTCTTTGATTCTCCCTACAAATTCAACACTTTTCTTTTAGGCTCAATTCAGAATCTGCCTATCAAAGAAATTCTCTTATTTTCTAACGTATATAAATAAACATATAGCTGACTTCCAAAACTATATTTAAGTTATTTAAGGGAGAAATCATGACTTTGCTATCTTTATATTCCCTGTATTAATGGACACATGGATATACTTTTTGTTTAGAATTAATTTTTATGATACTTACAATACAAAACAAAAGTTTTGAATGTCTTTGAACAATGGACATACATGTACTGACCTGTTCAGATCACCATAACAAATGAAAAAAAAGTAAGTTTCACAAAGAAAGTACAATATTTAAGAATAAATTTAACAACAAATGTGTAAAACCCACCTGAGGATAACTTTAAAACATTCCTAAAAAAATACGAGTGAAGACTTTAACAAATAGAAAGACATTTCTTATTGGGGAAAAGAACCAAGCCAACATCATAAAAATGTCAGTTTGCTGTAAATTAGCTTATCAATTTAATGCAATCCCATAAATATACGAGTAATTCTTTTTAATGAAGCTAGAAAATTGATACCGAACCTCGTATTAAAAATACACATGCAATAACAGCCAGGAAAATAGCAAACAGTAGAGTGGAAGACTAGTCCTCCCAGACATTAGATTATACAATAAAGCTTCTTAATGAAGTGTGCTACTGGCCCATGAGTAGATGGATAAGTCAGTGTAGTACAGAAAGTTCGAAAACAGACCAAAGTACACACAGAACTTTACAGTACTGTACATGCTAAAGGGGGCATCTAAAAATCACTGTGGCAAAAACTGACTTTTTAATAAATGGTTGAAACAACTGATTAGCCATTTGGAAACAGATATAATTAGAGCCATACTTTAGACTCCAATCAGGGATCTAAATGTAAAGTAATGAAGCCCTACCAGTACTATTGGGTGAATTCTCCTCTAACCTTGATATAAGGAAGGGCGCGCTAACTATGACTCAGAATCAGGAAGAATAAAAGAAAAGACTGATAAAAAATTTTTATGTAATCAAATTAACAAAATTTTTCTATATGGCAAAAAGTCATTAACCAAATACAATAAATAAAATGAGAGAAAATATCTGCATCATATCACAAATAAAGGGCTGATATCCAAAGCACACAAAGAGCACTTAAAATTGAGGAAATAAAGCCTAGTAACTTGACAGAAAAATGGGCAAAGGACATGAATACACAGACATACATATACACATACATACATATACATATATAGATACATGTATATCCCTTAAACATATGAAAAGATGCTCAATTTCACTAATAAAAGAAATACAAATTAAAACAACATTGAGATGCTATTTCTCACTTATCAGATGGTAAAGTTAAATAGTAATGAAGAGTCACTCTCGGCCAGGATATGGAGAAATAGGCACTTTCATACAGAGCTCCTTGGGGAAACGGCCACTTCCAGGGCTGAGACACAAGAAATACACAAGGAGGACCGTTCTGTGCCAGAAAGTGAGGATGTGTCAGAAGACAGCAGGGATGTGCCAGAAGAACGTGGGAGCTGGCGTGGAGAGGCTCCCATCGGCCAGATCTAGGACAATCTGAGCTTCAAAATTAGAAAGGATAATAAGATAAGAATAAAGTAAGAATCCATGAGTCTAAGCTGGTATTTAAAAAACAAATAAGAGATAAGGGAACACTCTTTGTAGAAAAAAGCCAATAAATAAATGAAGAGGGAATGGAGAAATTTTAAATCACTACTGGGCAACCATCACAAGACTAACTGATTCAGGCAAGAATCATCCATGGATTCTAAAGCCTACAAGTAAAAAGTTTGAGAAGTAATAGGTTATCAAGTAAAAACATTACTCCACAAGATAGTTACTGTCTAAAAAGGGGGGAAGAGTAACTTTACACTGATCAAATCTGGGAGACTGAGCTATAACCTAAGGATCAAAGTCAGCATGCCAAGGAGTGGGACCAACAGACACTGGGGTGAACTGAATATGGGGCACTGAGAAGAACACAATGTCCCCTGTGCAGCATTTCTGCCCAAAGTGCAAAATCTGAATCCGAACATAAGGAAACTTCAAACAAATCAAAAGTGAAGGACATGCTAGTAATAACTGGCTAGCACTCTTCAAAATGATCAGTACCAGGAAACACAAGGAAATACGGAGAAACAGTTCCAGATGAAAGGAGAGCAGATGTAACGTATGGCCCGGGATTTTCTGACTATAAAGACACTTGGGGAATAACTGATGGAATCTGACTAAGGTCTGTACTTAGATAATCCTATTGTATCAGTGGTAATTTCCTGACTTTGAAAGAGAATAAACTTAATAAATAAGGAGGGGGAAAAGGAAGATCTGGTTGAGAATGTATAACCTGCGTCTAATGATGAGGCAACTTCAGACGAACACAAAATGACGAACTTTCTATTATTTTTTTAAAAGGCAGTACATTCTTCAAAAAAGTCCATCTAATAAAAGACAAACTGTAGAAATAATCCAGATGAAAGGGTATTAAACAGATATGAAAAATAAATGATATATAACCCTATACAGGATCTCATATCACAGGCGGGAAAACGTTATAAAGGACTTTATTAGGTCAACTGGCAAAACTGCGATTACAGGTAGCAGATTAGATGAAAATATTTTAACAATATAAATGTATGAAACAGTAACTTGTGTAAGTGAAAATCCCCATTCTTAGGAAACACACTAAAATACTTAGGGGTAAAGAGCCATAATACATGGAACATCCTCAAATGATTCAGAAAAAATATATATATACAAACACATACATACATAAATACAGAGCAAGAAAACATGCACAAATGATAAAGCAAATGGGGGAAATATAAACAATAACTGAATCTAAGTAAAAATAGTTTTCCTTTGCATTACCCTTGAGTTTTTTGCAACTTTCTTCATTTTTAACGGTCCATCCTCTAAATGAAAGTACTACTCAGAATCACCATAAAAGAGCTTAAGATCAGCAATCTCCAAAAAGAAACTACGCTAACAGTTAGTGCTTAAATATTTAACAATAACTGTATTTTCTAAGTGTTCATTTGGGAGATAAGATGTCTCAAAGTGATCAGGCTATATCCTAAGGAAAACACAACTGGAAAGAAGCTGAAATGTGCAAAAGAAATTCTATCACACTAAGAACACAAGCTTCTCTAGAGTCAGGCTACCTGGCACTACTTGGGCTCCAAGCCCTGAGCTTTCCTAAGTTTTGATTTTCTATAAAGAGGGAATGATAATAGTATCCATTTCCTAGGGCTGTTGTGGGACTAATGGGATAATAGAAAAATTTAGCAAAGTGCCCAACACATGGTAAGCACTCATTATTATTATTACATTTATTTCTCCTTTGTATTGTAACATACCTGCCACAGGGTAATGGGGCTTTTAGTAACTAATTACAAAGACAACAGAGAAGAATTCATCATGCTTATCCAGCACTACACTGTAGAGTGAAGATGCTCTAATTTTTAAGCCCCAGTTTTTCAGGCAGAATAGCCCCTGGAGTTAAAAAAAAAAAAAAAAAAAAAAAAGTCCTCCATCAAATTCTTATGACTTAATGAAAATATCACGTGAAAATATCCCATTCTTCCCTACCTTACTTCGATGTTCACCAATTAAGGTTATGATCCAAATTTTATCCTTTCGACCAGTCTACAAGTGACCCCAGTACATCTCCCACTGCAAGTTCCCTCACCGGGATATGCAATCTCCTGTAAGCTTGCTTAGCGCAGGTATCATCATACAGTCTCACAGCCCCCTTCAACTCTGAATGAATTTATAAAATCAGATTTCTTCACCTACAAGTCACACCCCAGATGCCCATTCAGACAGCACAGGTTCCCCTCCTCCTGAAGGCTTGCCTGAGCAGTCAGTGGCTTCCCTCCCTGGCAGGAATTTACGAGCACTGTTGAAATGTTAACTTTCCAGAAGCATCTATCAAGGGCAGACCATCTGTCTCCATTAACCACAGGATGCCTAATGGACACTGGGAGCAATTCAACACTCACTGATTAATAAACACTGGTCTTCAAGAGAACCAGCACTAAGTACCAATCAATAACTTTATGTTAATCATACAAAAACAGAAAGAAAACAACGTAGCTGAGTCAACTCCGAAATTAACTTTAACCTCTCCTGCAACATACTCAAAACACTTCGAAAGAGTAATTTTTAAGCATAAATATCACACAAGTTCACCATATAATCACATAAAAATTATCCCACAAAATGACCAAATTACTATCAAATGGAAATAATTTGCTAATTACATAGATTTCTAGTATTTTAAAGATCAGACAGCCATTATCCTGAAATGTTCATTTTCTCTTAGCAGCTTTTAAATGTACTTATCTTCTATCATCAAAGATAGACAAGAATACACACAATGTAAATTCTGAGTCCTATTTGCCATCTTTTATACTTTTCTACTGAAACAAACTACAAAACTCTCTTCTTCTTTCTCATTCTTAGAGGAAGAAAAAATTATCTTTTACTCCAGGAGGAATAAGCAAACTCCTACCATATCTTCCTTTGTGCTTTCCTCTATGGAATTCTAACTTTCTGGATATCAAATCCCCATCAAGTCCCTCCCCTCCACACCAGCAGTTCCTGGAAAAAAAAAAAAAAAAAAGTACCTTCTTGTAACATGAAGATCCTTTTCCATTAAGTGACACAAACATTAAATTTCCCTTCAAAATTTAAAAGATAAAACATTTCCTCCACATTTGATTCAGGTCTCATTCTCCAAATTTCTTTAGGACATAAAGAGAAGTATTGTCCTACACCCTACAAAGCTCATAACAGCATCAACGTAAGTCTATGCTTACTTATTTACTATTTATTTTTGAAGAAATTCTATGTCCAAAATTCAAAAGGTGAAAACGAGTATTCAGGGAAAAGTCTCCCTGCCCCCCAGCTACCTACTTCCTTCTCTTAAAGGCATGAAATGTTATAGTTCGGTTTTTATCCTTCCAGAGATGTTCGTTCTATCTATCTATCTATCCACAACTATTTATAAATTCTTTTCCACACTCTTCTATGCTCATTCTTATTTAAGATTGTATCTTCAAGATTATAACATATCAGACTATAATGAGCTCCCTGTATCTTTATGGCTATATATGACTTTTTAAATATGTACAAACTAGTTTCCGTGGCCCTAGTCTCTTGCTCCACCCATTCATACATTGTGCCAGACAAGTCCACCTGATTTAAAAAAATAAACACACAGCCCAATCCCAAATTTAAATATTATCTATATACTAGACCATGTTATTATATCAATGCAAAATTTGTTGGGTGTGATAACTGTATTGCAATTACACAGAAGAAAGTCTTCTTTAGCAGGTATTTAGAGGTGAAATGTCATAGTATCTGCAATTTATATTCAAGTGGTTAAACAAAGTAATACAAATATATATACCACATTTGATTCAAAACACATACAAACACAGAGCATGAGACAAGTATGGCAAAATTAATCTAGGAGATGGTATATAAATGTTCATAGTACTTTTCTAAAGGTTTGAAATTTTAAATAACAACAACAAAAAAAAGAGATTACAAGGGCTCTGGTACTTCCATAGGGCCCTCATTTGCCACCTTAAAATATACAATCGTCATTTCCCAATCCCAGACCTATGTCCCAGCCCAACCCAACTGCATCCCTTGTATTCTCTCCCAAGAGAAAATTAAAACAAGTTCTTCAGCTATTATTAACTATTGTTCCTTCAAACTGTTCAAGTGTCATGGCTCCCTGGGGTCTTCTCCTACAGCTTGAGTCCTCCCTTCTCTCTCCTTGTCTAGACCACTCTTTGGGGTACCCGGACACCTGCTGCATCATTTCATGACCTAACCACTGGGGACCTAGTTAGAGAGTAAACACCTAGAGGAAGAAGCTCTGGATGAATAATTCTTTTGTAATTCCCACAGCACCCAGATCAATGCGATGCACATGATGGGTATTCAGAAAGTGTTTACTGAAGGAATGGATTTCTTTAAACAAAGACGGGCATAGGAACCTCTGCTAAGCAATGAGGCAAAGGTCTCAAAGCTCAGTTGGTCTTAGAAAAGCTTCTCTGGTCTCCTCAGCTTTTTCTCCAGTATGTTAAACTCATCTCATCCTTCCTACCCTTCCCAGATTGCCACAACTGTCTACTGTCCGACACAAACAATGGCAGATTATCCTACTGAGAACGGAAAAACCTGTTCCACTATCCCAAAATAAGGCAACTCTAGGAGTCAGAATAGCCGATTCTCTTACATTATATTTATATGACGTTACTCTTGAACACTGTAAGAAACTGTCAACAATCTGGAAAAAAAAAAAAAAGCACCTCTCAGTCATCTGTCTCTGGACTATTCCTGCATGGTACTCTTCCACCAGTTTGAAACTAGCGGGGAGTGACCTCTGAACGTGTGTTTACTTCAGTTAATCAAGGTGATGCCAGAGGCATCTATCATGTTGACTAAAACAACAAGCGGTGTCTAACAATACACTTTGGAAAAGCTGATTCACTAACAAGAAGAAATACAAATGATACCCACTAAAAAGTAGGAATGATTCTTCTTGAAACAACACTCAGATTGAGACTGCACAAATGCAAAATAGGAAAATTCTAAATCTATTTCATTTTTCTCACTTGATCACAAGTCACAGACCTGGAAGAGATCTTAAAGTTCAACCCTCCATAAAAGTGAGATCCAGAGAGGTTAACCCCCAGTCCAACACCTCATAACTAGCGAATTAAAGTCAAGCCAGGTTTAGAAGTCACATACTCTTTCCAGGCTTCTCTGCTCTTGTTACCTCTAAATTTCATAAATTTAACTTTCTGCCCCCACCTCAAAAAAAAAAGCAGAGTGGACAGGGAAGTGGAAGACCTAATTGTGGTTGGCTATGCCACAAACCAGGAGTTTAAAATTAAGTAAACTGTCTCATCTATAAAATAAAAAGATTAAATTAAGTTAGCTCTGAAGCCCCTTAGAGGTGTAAAATACTCTGATTCTTGACAGTGGCATAAGTAATAGTCGTGTGTTTAGCACAGATTTGACTCTGTCACTTTTAATACCAAACTTTGCTAGAGCTTAAGCAATTTAAAAAACATTATTGTAACCAAAACCACATCTTTGCTTACCAAAAATGTCATGAATACAAAGAGTCCTGAAATTTATTATCTGCATGATTACTCTTATGTAAATTTGAGCAGAATGTCCTTTAGCACAAAATTTAAACTTCAATCTGACACCTTCTTGAATGCCTATTTAAATATCTGAAAGAATTTCACATGTATTTCCCATTCAGCTTGGCATCTGATATATAAACATACAAAACTCTTTAGGAATAGTCTGCATCAGCATGAAATCTTGTCAAGAGTAAAACCTGTCTCTGGCTCTGGGCTGCCATTTGTCAGGATAAAAAAATGCCTGTGGGAACTGTAGGGTGTGACTGGTGTATCCATACTAGGAATGGGAAAGGCAAAAGGGAAAGGAAGAAGAGCAGGAGAAACAGAAAAGAACCTGTTTTGTTTTGTTTTTCCAGGGTGGGGAGGAGGGCAGGGTGCAGGGCAGGGTGCACAGGAAGGAACTTGAGGGAGTAAAGAACATGGAAAGAAAGGAGAATAAACAAGGAGAGGAATAGCTTGTCAGTAACTCAAGGCCATAGGGCACCAGCATCCACAGCCTTCAGACAGACTGCAGATACCTTTAAGTGTTCTTGTTTGTTTTCCTTCATTCAGTTTTGGACAGAAAGTATGTCCAGAGAGGACGTGTTTACTTGTGCCTGCTCCTAGACACCACGTTGAGGATTAGGAGGATTCCAATGCACGAACAGTAATACAGAAAGAGCCATGATCCAAAATACACTAGACTGTTTACCGGGAATGTCCAGGACCTGACATGTTCCTGGTGAGTCATCTTTCCAGAGCTTGGATCTCTTAACTCTGAAAGAGCACAATGATCCAAAAAGATGTTTTAGCAAGTACTATGTATGTATATTTATACAAATGCAATTCAGTGCTTTCAAACAACTGGTACTGTCCAAAGACAACAACAAAATACAGTCAGAGGGAGGGCATTTCCAGTCAGATCCTCAGGATGCCACCGTGGTCGTCCCTCAACCACTTGAGACTTCCTCGGTCAAGGGCCTGGGACCACGGACACAGAATGAGCCCAGGATATCATGCCACCAAAACGTTCCCCACACACAAGCAAACGCTCTGCAGCTAACATGTAAGGCATGATTTCTCAGACAGACAATCGCCTCAGAAATCTTTTTAAAGCAAATCTGTTGTTGAAATATTTGTTTGTTTAGAATCTCAAAGGATCTCCTATTACTGAAAAATATGTATCTTGAAAAGATTTTCTGCAGCTGATATGAAAGGGTTTGATGCAGTAAGCTCATAAAGTCCTTGTTCCAAACTGCTAGTTATAGGAACAAAGATATACGCACAGCAAAGAACAAACTCCTATGTTCCTTTTCAGAAGAATTAAATTAATGGCAGAAAGAATCTTAATTCTGAATCCTTTAAAAGTGGGAGCAAAGGGGGATTTTGATATCTTTTTCCATGAAAAGAAGAGAAGCCTGCAAGTACAGTAACTTTTCATCAACTAATTAAAAAGCAAAAGGTAGACCACAGATTTCAAAGATAAAATCCAAAGAAAGGCTCTGAATGGCATTATATTTAAAAATACTTCCCACTTGTTGCTATCAAGTACCTGTATTTTCAGGCAATAATCACTAAAGACTGCAAAGTCATCATAAACTCTTTTGGGAAGAGCCTATAAAAAGTATGTATTACACAATTTTGAAAAGCTAAAAGTTAGGAAAAGCTGAAGGAATATTAGTGGTACTAAGGACAAAGCTGATCAACTAAGTGTTCCTAGCATAGCAATGATTAATCTTTCTGGAAACATAAAGAAACAAATTAAGATCATCATAGATTTTTAGAAAATGGACAGATACGTGCCATGAATGCATGATACATCAGTATAAAAGCAGAAAGCAAAACAGTTGTCAATGGCCTTGACAACAAACAGGTAAGTAGCTTGGCGTAGCTGTGAACATTACGAAAAGACTCAGCACTAACAAAAATTCCCCTGGAAATAGGAAACAAGCACGCAAGGTCACAGACTATGTACAATTTTGCAAGAGAGAGATCTGGGATAGAACTTTTAACGAGTTGTTCAAGAATTAATAGAAGTATTAAGCAGGTTCCCAGAAACTCCCCTAGTGGTCTAAATACCACCCTGTGCCTCTATCACAGAGATGAGAAGCAGCAGAATCTTCCAAACTGAGGTGTGGAGTGTTCTTAAGCGGAGTGTTCAGGTTCAATTAGTTCTCGAGGCTTCTGATGTAGATAACACGCACGGGCGGAGAAGGGTGCACCTGACACCCATCCCTAACTCCTGGAGGGAAAAAAGGGCCAGACATACTGCAGACAGTCTGATCCAAGGAGTCCTGGGTCTCCTGATCCTGGGACTCAGAAGCAACACCCCTACACTGAGACCAGTCTTAATTCACATATCTTTCAAAAAGCTAAAGCACTCCTGTGAGGATTTCCAACCGTACCACAATGTGAATAAATGCAATTGCAGCACGAAATTAGAGCCAGAAACACCTTACTACAAACCCTCATTTTACAGATGAGCAGCCTACAGCACAGACTTGGAGACCCTCCCACAGTTCTACAGCGAGTGGGAACTAAAATCCAGTGAAAAAAATAGAGTCTCCAGCACAGCATGCAAAGAGGCAGGTACCCATCAATCGTTATCAGAGATATTAACATTACTCTACCTCAATATTCCTTCCACCAAACTAAGTAAGATTGGCCATAGCACAGAAAGAGAACTAGCAGGAAAAGGAAGAAGAGTGTGGAGGGAGGACTGCAAAGGACATCCACAGGGAGCTTTGGCCAATCAGAAGCCAGCCGCCTAGCTGTCAGAGAAACAGAAATGTCAGAAGCTGGAAGTCAGGAAGGCAAAGACAGAGACAGATGTTACCAAGTGCCAGTGTGATTAAACAAAAGAAAAATATAAGTACCTTAACTCCCAAAAGCACAGGAAGCTTTTTAAAGTTACTGGGGGTGGGGGGTGGGGTGACAAACTCTAAGAAAGACGGAGGGAGGCGATCACACAGCAGCACCTCCTTCCCTCCAGCTGCTCAGTGAAAACTGGCCCATGGGCCTTCCCCAGCACTCCTGTCATCCAGACTGCCAACCCCAGCCTCAAATTGTCAAGTCTAAAGAATTCAAAACAGTTTCACAGATTTAGTTATGAAGATTATGTCACAGATATTTGAGTCAAGAAGTGACTGCAGATCTGAGTAGCAAATCACACATAGTTCTTTTTTTCAAAGAAATCAACAGTGGATCAAAATCTAAGGCTATATCCATGAAATACAGTCTAAAATCAATTCTACAGATGCTAAATCAACCCTAGGATTTAAGGTTCAACCATTTTATAAAAGAAGTTAGAAAACGGAGAATTTCAAGATAAAATTAAAACCAGTAGATGTGAAAAGCAGGGAGATTTTTTTGGCTTCAGCCCAGGTTTGCGGCCTGTGCTACACAAATGATTTGTTTCCTAATCCATAAAACACATCCAGTAATAAGCATTGAGTGTGCCTTCCAGGAATTTGATTTAAACTAGTTAACGATCATAAAGCAATCTAAAAATGTAAGCACTGCATGAGTTCTGGGCATAACTTTGGAAAGGCATTTGATGTAAGTCAAATAATAGCATATGGTGATGATCTGAAGGATTCACTGGAAATAAAAAGGAAAATTCATTAATTAATTTATTTTCAAACAAAAGAAGCCTGGACTATTAACTAATCTTGCCATAACCACAAAACATTTTAGACCATTAAATACTTACAATCTTTAATTTTACCGTCCCATTCCTTACTCCTCACCCATTTCTTTTTTTATTTCCTTGTTTTCAGATAAGATTATATTTTCCCCCAAAATCTTACTATTCTTTCTTATCCAAAGAATTCACTCATATTAAAATGTGCTGTCAAACCTCACTTCAACCCACCTTAACCTTGAGTCCATCTCACTCTTGGCACCTGGGAGTCAAGTTTAATGTGGAATGCTTTCAGAACACCACCTGTTAGAAGACCTTGGCATCTCCATCAACCCCTCCCTGAGTCTTCTCCCCAACTCCTGGCCCCAACCTGGCAAAGTAAACATTCACTCTGGGTAAGAACAGTGTGCTTACTCTGCAAGGGCTGCTTTAAGATGCCTCCTGGTATCTCCATTGCCTTCCTACCAGATTTCAGCCCCAGAGCCTCTTCATTTATGAAGTGCAGAGCCTCCACTGTTCCCCGAAGTCCTCAACATAGGGAATGGCCCTGCCCTAGCTTACTCTTCCTCTCCTGATGGGCATCTCATTCCTGCAACCAGGAGATTTCTTTGAGGCAGTTATCTTCAGAGGACAACACCCGGGTCAACGCTATCAGAACCCACTATGGACCCACAGACCAGTTTTAACAAGGAAAAGAACTATGTCTCATAAAAACCATTTATTTAGTGAGTTCACAATTATCTAATGTGCTGCATCACACCCTGTAGCTGTATTAAAAGGCACTTAGATTTTATACAACATTTAGGTTTAGGAAGCAGCAGACAGTTTTGCCATTTAATAACATCAGAAATACTTCAATAAATATTACCTGGAGACTTTTACCATTGGGTAAGAATTTCAATCTGAGTTTTAACAGACTCAAACTTTTTGCAAAATATACGAAATTCTGAAGAAATTCTCAAAATTAATTCAATCCATTTTAACCTTTAAACCTCAGTTTGCCATAGAGCAATCTTTAAATGAAATAATGTTGCAGAAATCAAAGGACAGGTGCTGCAACTTTAAAAGAGGAAGAAAACAGGCACAGAATTATAGAACTTCAGATGATCAAATCCAATGGTTCTCAAAATGCAGTCCTCTGACCAGCAACATCAGCATTGCCTAGAAACTTGCAAGAAATGCAGATTATTAGGCCCACTCTAGACGTATGGAGTCAGAAACTGTGGGGTGGGGTCCAGCAATCTGGGTTTTAACAAGCCTTCAAGGATCTTCTAGGTTGATTACATCTTGATCTACTGCACAATAAATATAGTTAGACAGGCAGGTAAAATTTTTCTGTTACGAGTAATTCACATTTAGTGCCTAAAAAAAGACTTCACATTACTGACCTCTCCACAAAAGCAACAACTCAAATCTCATAGGCTTTCTTATTCGGCTGGGTGGGCTGGTGGGTTAACTTCTGTTGCTGACAGCAGGGTTGGTTTTGTCTTGTAATGATTGTCTTTGGTTCGGTTTTGAGGGCAACAGCAGGAATTTATGGGACACATGGCTGATAGTTTGTTTTTGGTTTTGGGGCTGCTCACCACCACCACCACCACCAAAGAGGTTCGCACCAAAGGGATTTGGAAAACGATCATAAGACTAAGAGACCAGAAACTGCTAAAAAAGAAAGTAACCGCCACTCCTCCCCCTAAAATAAACCTTCACATTTTATCTTGGAATGTATTATATGATTTTTTTTTTAAAGAGAACAGATTCATACTTTCAATTATGTTTTACTTACTCTAGTTTAAAATTCGTTTTCATTTCTGGAACACATCGTGGCAGAAAGACAGGAAGCTAGCCTGTGTCCTAGGAATGAGGACAAACCTATAATCCAGCCACACATACCACCACAAACTAGGTAAGTCTGACGCACAGCACTGGCAGGAGAGTCTGCATCATCTCCTGTAAGTACCAGACCACATATGGGGCTGCGTCATCAACCCACCCATACAGGATCCACCACGTGAAATGCAATCTACAATTTTCAGCCTTAGGGCTCAGGTTCTAAACAGATGTTTGATGTATCTCATACCTTTTTATATAAATATTTCAAAGTCTAGTAGTGGTTATCTGCATGACTAAACATCTGTTTCTATTTACACTTTAAAATACCCTCTTTGAGAAGTTTATCACTTGGGTGTTAGGATTACCACAGCCTGAGATTTAGAAGTTTAAGAAATAAACGTTTCCATTCCTGTTTCTCTTATAGAAGCTGTTTTCTCAATGTCATGCCATATGAGAGATATTTTCAGTGCTCTTTTCAGACTCTATTAACATACATAATTACCTTCGATTTTGCAAGCTGAATTTTCTAACTAAAAGAGTTCAGTGCATGACTTTATTTCTCTGAAGGAGAATCAGACAAGTGCACAAAGCAACAGAAACGACTTCAATACGATTTACACTTCCAACCTCTCGTGTGTGACCTGACCACCAAATCTTCTTGTGACTTTATTTTTCAATCTGTCACCAAATAAGGGTAATAATTCCTGCTACGTATCTTACAGGAAAGAAATCAAACTCACGGAGTTAAGGATAATGCAGACAGATTGCATTCCTCAGAAGAACTGTAAATTCAGTGTAGTTACTGACCCTTGGCTTTCTCTTCAGGTCCACAACACACCCTCTGAAACTGAATTAGAGGGGTTAAATTATTTCAACATTCACACGACAAATATTTCTGAGCACTTGCTATGTGTCAGGTACCATACGAGGACACTGGGGATACTATGGCCCACAAGATGAACACGGCGCCTGCTCTTCACAATACATCTTAGAGAAATATTGATTAAGCTCGTGGGGCTTCCAATTAGTTTATGCACCAAGGGATCAAATCCATTTGATTTTTAAAATAATTACTCAAAGTCGTAATTACTCATAATCACTCCACTCTGCTCCTTAAAGTGGGAGACCACATGAACTACATGAAAAGCTCACAGAACACACAGACAGATGCTCTACAATATAAAGGCCTCACATAGATCAAAAATATCAGCCTGTAAACACTTTATAGCCTATGAACAGGAAGTGTAGTGGTAAGCCCCAGAAAAATGAATCAAGATTTTTTCCTTTAAAAGCACAATCTAATGTTTACCTATCAAATACTAGACTTAAACATAAGCAAATCCTCTATAACTGTGCTGTCCAACGCAGTGGCCAACAGCCACTCGTCACTATTTACATTTAAATCATTTGGAAGTTCAGTTCCTATGTCACACTAGCCACATTCAAAGGGCTTACTAGCCTCAAGTGGCCAGTGGATATCACTCGTAAGTCATTATAAATATATTATAAATCATTTCTCTCCTCCCAGAAAGCTCTATGGGACAGTGCTGCTCTACAAATCTCTCTGCAATACTAAATCTGAAAATTACAGCATAAAGAAACGTGATGATGCATCTGTTCTCTGCTACTACACATAAAAGGTACGTTCATCGGTCCACTCCTTCCTTCTTAAGTAAGTTGAAAAATGATAATGCTGAGCATCTCTCCCAGCATACGTGAGTAACCAAGAAAATAAACATTGTCCAATTGGCCAATTGAGAATGAAATTGGGAAACAAGTGAGAGACTGATTACGTTTTGTCCCTTCCTTCCTATTTCTTTTACTAGTACTAAATTAGTGCTAGTAGTACCCTGTATTCTCTGTGCAAAGATGTGTGCTTTTAGCCTAGTAGCTAGCAGCAGAGGTGAGGACAGTTAAGAACGAAGATGAGTGATCAACACAAATAATGCAACTCAAATTCAGTTTAGACCAACACAATAAACTTAAGCGCCTACTGTGTGCCAGTGATACACAAATAAACAATCACCATTCCCACCTCTTATGAGCTCAATTTAGTAGCGACATCCAATGTATAAAGAAAAACAATGTACGCTGTGAAAAATGCAGTGAAGACAAGTAGGTACAAGGCCTACGTAGAGGTGACATAGGACATTTTAAACGTCTTCCGAGGAGAAATCAAGAGAAATTTCCTGAAAAAGGTACCGTAGGAGAAGGCAGAGAGGTGTGCAAAGGAACCACAAGTGGTTTGGCAATGCTGGATTGAAGTATCTTTGCTGGTCAACAGGGTGACAGTGGAGGGAAGGAGATGGGGCTAGAGAGCTTATGTCAGCCTTGCCCTCATAGATCTATAAGCTTTCGTCACTAAAGCTGTAAGCAACATGAAAAACAATCTCGAAAACTTGGTAAGTAATTTGCCTACATCTGCCATAGCAATATTAGATAGCAATCATTAGCAGCAAAAACATTTCTTTGTGACACAATACCATTTAATAATAAGCACTGGTCACGAAAACATTGTAATTGGAATCCTTTGTTTTCAGGGAAAAAACTTCAGTTGCCTGTGAGTTTTACTTGGTATATCTTTAGCGAATACATCAATGATTACATTTTCAAAATAAATGGATTACCCCTATATCTAAATATTCCCACTGAGAGTTTGTCTGAAGGAGAGGCAAATGAAATAAATCAAAGGAAGAAGGGGGTTGCAGAAGCAAGGCTTCTGTACTTCAGACCAGAGTAGTTTTTTTTTCTCCTACATTTTCATGGTAGAACTTCTGCTACTCTGTATATTGTCTCGCACTTTCTGTTACACCTAGCCTATGACTCCCCCCCCCCAAATTATATAATATCCAGCAACCTTAAGGACTTCTGTCGCTGTGCATCTTCTGGACTCTTCCCTTCACTTAACACATATGTTCAAGTCTCAAAACAAAAACAAAAACTTCCATGGAATAAGCTTACTTCAAATTACTGGGATCCTCTCTCCTCTCTTCACAGTAAACTTCTTGAAAATGTAAGTAGGCCTTAGAGACTTCGTCAAGTGATTCTCCTCCCTTTGATATAAACAAAAGTCTCCAGATAAAAAAACATATATAAATACATGTGTATAAACTGGCTGGTCCTTAGGCAAACACAAACTATTCCTATTGGCACAAATACGTGGTGGCCCTTAGGTAAAGGCAGATTTCCAACACAGCATACATAATGATTGAAAGAACGGGTTCTGGAGTCAGTCTCCCTGGGTACTACTTAGGATTGTCACTGACCAACTCTTACTCAACTTCCTGAGCTTCAATATTGCCAACTGTAAAATGGGGGGGTAGGGGGTTAACAATATTTCATCCAGTATTTCCATGTCTGTGTAACCACAAAGCCAGCACATAGTGACCCTGTCTAGTGACATTTCAGCTATTCTGTACCTAAAGATGGATGGCTTCACAATTATTCCAGCAAGCTGGTTACTTCTATAAACTCTTATCCCTCGCCGTACATCAAAAATACTTAGGGAAGTCTTTTAAAAATACACTATGTTCAGGCCCTATTTGAATTTGTGTTCAACTGGTCTGGAGTTGGGCCGGGCATCGGACGTTGCTTATAACATGCAGCCAAAATTAAGAACCACATATATAGGTCTCTATATGCCCACAGATAAGACAGGCCGACAAAGTCTGTTCGATTTCTAACCGAACCAGCCCAAGCCGGCCCGCCCCCCGCCCCCTCCCCACTGCCCGGATGGACTAAGCTCGCCTACATGCTGTGACGACCAACTCAAAGTGCCGTGGGATTTACACCCACGTCCGTATAGTGCTCACCGAGGATCAACTCCCACGAACCCCACCAGACGCGGCCTTGACATCCGGCGCGATCGGGATCTGTCTGGGGCACACGCTCCCTCGCCCCTGGGGTGGCAGCCCCCTCGGGCGCCCGGCCCTCCGGACGCGTGCGTCACCGCGCCCTCGCCTCCCGCGCCCCAGCCCCCTCCCGCCCACGGCACGTGACTCGACACGCGCCAGCTGCACGCGGGTTCCATCAAAACAAAAACAGAGAGGGCCGGCCGGCCCGGCGGCGGCGGGGGCGCGCGGGGGCAGCGGGGAGCAAGCGCGCCCCCGCCGCCACTGCCCAGCGCCGCGGCCGCGCCTCTGCCGCCCCGGGCGCCGGCGGCCAAACGTCCCGGCCAGCCGGGGCCGGGAGGGCAGAGGGCACCACCCTGTTTACAGCCCTCGCTCTGGGCCCGGGACCCCGCCCGGAAACAGTCTCCCGGGAAAGGGCCCGGGCGTGCGCACCCACCCGCGGCCGGGACGCCGGCCCTGCGTGGGAGGCTCCAGTCGCCGCTCGGAATAAAATCGTCGCCACGGCCCTGGGGTCGAGCCCACGGGAGTCTCCGCTCTTCCTCCGCCCGCCGCCCACGGCTGCTGCGTGTCAGCCCCCGCCACGACTCCGCTACGCACTTCACCCCCATCTCTCGGCTCCAGCGCTTCCGCAGACCCTCCTCACGTGGCCGCCTCCTTCTCCCGGCCCAGGCGACACCGCCAGGGACCCTTGCGCACTTCGGGACCTGGAGCTGCTCCCACCGAGTGGAACGTCACCTCTCTCGGACCCCCTACCCCACATCCTCCGTCCCGGCAGGGGGGTGGCCACAAGCTGTCAGAAGCTTAGTTTTCCATATGACGAAGCTCACCCTCACCCGTACACATCCCCACTCACCCTTCAGCCTAGCTTCGAGCTGAATCAGATATTTAAAACGGAGGGCGCGCGGGAGGGGGGAAAGGGAAGTCTTGACTTTTCTCCCTAATCCAAAACAAAAAAAAAAACAACAAAAAAGACGCAGCTCTGCCCATCCACTCGCTGTAAGACTCCCCACGTCGTCCCACCACATGCAAGACTTAGAAAACAGAAATGCCCACCACACACCTGCTACGCAACCTGCCCTCTGGAAACCCGGAGACCCACCCAGCCCGCCTTCTGGAACCTGCGCCTGGAGTAGGGTGGGAACGGTGCCATTCGGTTCCTTAAAGTAAAAGGGAGTGAGAGGGGGACACGCACCTCCGGCCCCGCCCGGGAGCGCGGTCCTCCAGCTCCCTAGCTCCAGAACACAGCACGGGCATCCTCCGTCCCTCCTGGCGGAACGGGGGAGGTAGCCAAAGGCCTAGGTGCCAGGGGCTGTTTTTCCTTTAAAACCCAGACGCCGTGTCCTCTATGAGCACCTCCCCTACCCCGCCGCCTTATTTCTGGTCGACAGCAAAGGTGGGGTAGGTGGGAGAAAGAAGCGAGTGCTCTCAAGGTTTGGGATGTTACTCTCCGCGGAGTGAAGAGGTGGGATCTCGAAATGGAAACAGTCTCCCCCCCTCTCCCTCCCTCCTCTCCTCCTCCTCCTCCTCCTCTTCTGTTTACCTCAAGTTTGAATTTTATCTGCGCAACATTAGCTGGAATGCGGACATTGAAAAAAAAAAAATACACACTCTCAACCCGGCAGCAGCTCCGGAGGAGCCATGTGGCATCAAGCCACCTCAAAGGGGAAAAAAGTGCTCTTAGCAACACAAACATGGCGAAATCGCCTCGGCATTCCCGGGTAACGCCACAACCCCTACCTTTCCTCGCCAGGCTCGCGAACATCCCGGCCGGGACCAGCCGCCCCTTCCGGGGGGAGGCGAGGGGCCCCGGGGAGTCCCAGGGTGGGACCGCAGGGCGTGCGAAAGAGGAAATAACAAGAGTCCACAGTGGAAATGTTTCTGCTGGACCATCGAGCCCTCCGCCTCGCCAGCAGGGAGGGGACGCCTCGTTCACCTCGAGAGGTCCAAACGGAGTACAAAATTCCCATCCCAAAGTCCTGCTGGGGCGGCTTTCCCCACCCTCCAGAACTTACCTTGGGGCTGAACACAAGCTGCTGCTTAAATCCCTTTCTCCTCCTCCAGAGCGAGACGCAAGGGGGAAAATGATGCGCATGTATATTTGTAGAGCATTTCTTCTAGAATTTCCCTTTGATCATCACGAGGAGCGATGGAGGCTTCGGAGACAGGTGCAGGGCTGGCCGAGGCTGCCGGCTAAAAGTTGTTCTCTCGGCGGTGGGCGGCGGGGTCCCCCGGCTGGGGCTGGGGACCCGGTCTCCCTTCCCCCCGGCGTCGACCACTTCCCGCGGGCTGCTGCTGCGTGCGGCTCGGCTGCAGGGGAGGTGGCGTAGTTTCTCTTCCTCCCACCTCTTCTCACTCACTTGTTTTTGTAGCCGTGGGCTCCCCTAATGCTTTCCTCTCCACAATGTTGTTTCATTATATCATGTCCATCATGTGACACCGGAGAGGCCTCTCTATGGAAACTTAAAGGGGCTCCCACGTGACTGCAGCAGCAACAACAGCAGCGGCAGGACTGGCGGCGGCGGCGGCGGCGGCCGCAGCGTTCGTACCACCACCCACCGAGAGCCCCTCGCAGCATCCCGGAGGGGCTTCTGGCGCTGCAGAAGCCCAGATAAGGGAGCCACAGCATCCGGGAGATGTGGCGTCTGTGCGTGCGTGTAGCCTTTGCTCATGACATAGGAAAGCGAACAGAAGGAGCGTCCTTAAATCCTTTCCTACAGTCACAAAACCCACGCTCTGTTAAAATGACATTTCGTGGCTCCTACTTTATTTTCCCCAAGAGCAATGAGTTTTCTATCAGGTCTGATTAAATTTTACCAAGGCAAAAAGAAAAACTGGATTTATCCCTCTGCGAGTTCAGCCAGCTCTTGGGTAGATCAGAAATGACAAAACAATAATAACAGAAATAGAATCAGGCATTTGATACATAATTACCATCACACCAGCTTTAAAGCTTTTCTGGAATTACATTCCTCCGGTAACTGTGTTGATGATGCTTGCAGGAGGCAAATGCAATGCAGTTTTTCTCTTCCGCAGCTATATTAGGGCTTTGTTGCTGACAACAGTAAAAACTTGTTTGTGTCAGGAAGTGAGGTACGAAGATATGACCTGGAAGGTACAGACAAAACCAAAGTGGCAGTTTTTGCATTACTTTTCTGACCACATTCTTTCAAATGGTAAGAAGCAGCTGATCTGCTGTAAAATGCATAGTCTTGTGTTTGATGGCAAATCAAATAATCAGAAAAACACATTTTCCCCTTAATCACAGTGTACGTGCTAGACACTAGAAATTACATATAGATTTACATATATATATGTATACGTTGTGCATGAAAAGTGAAAAGTGTGTGCCTTTTTATATTTTGAACCATTAATTGTGCCATCATTTCTAGGATTTCACTGAAGCATTTAACAAACACTTTGAAAGACTCAGTCAAGTCTAGTGATGTGTGGAAACTGTAACATCAGTTTTGAGTGGTGCTATTGAATCCCACCCCCCAAACCCAAATCTCTGCCTTAAAGTTTGTGTGGACCATGGAATTTATCCTGTAAATCTAAGCTAAACGTTCTATGTCTTAGTTCATGTTTTTCTATTTATAAAGAGAACTCCCTGTTGGATTGGCTGAATTATGAAAAACTTCACAGGAAGCTGAAGAGTGGGACGGAAGATCATCCTTTCTTTTGGCTTTGCCTTGGCTGTATCTCTTTCCACCTCATCAGTTTCCCTCATCAGCCATGATGCATGATCAACACTACATCCCTTTTGATTCTTTAATATGTCCCCCAATATTTACCTTCCCATCTAACACCTAATTCTTCCATTCCTTTCCCCCCTTTCTGTCCTTGCCTCCCAATTCTTAGCTCAGGCCTCCCCAAATACTCCCTCCCACTCCACCTTCCCCTCCTCCCCTTCCCAGCTCGGTCTCCCTTCTCAGCAACTCAACCTCCTTACCTCTCTTTGACCTCCTTTATTCTCCTTCACAGTCTGGCCCTCGACTTCTCGGCCTCTTCTTCCCCTTCTTTACCTGCAGTGTCCTGCCTCAACTGGGGTCTCCTCCAACACCCTTGTCTCTGGTCCCATCCCTTCTGACGCCAGACCCCAGCATTCCTCCAGGGCTCGGCCTGGTCGGCTTTAACCTGATTTTGTTCCGGTGCCCCTGGGCTGGGAAAGGAGTGTGTGGTGCAAAGTGGGGGCAAGAATCCCCCTCGACAGTGGCCCCTGCTTGGTTCCCCCTCCGCCCCTCCCGAGCCCCGGTTGCGGCGCTTCCTGGGCGGATGATTGGGACTTGCTGCAGCAGCTGCGGTTCTGCTGTGTCATGCAAGAAGGAGGCGGCGGCGGCGGCGGCCGGAGCTGGAGGGGGAGGAGGGGAGGAACCTGATCTCTCCGGTAGCGAAGGGCTGGAGGCAAACACCGAGTTACCCCAGAGCCGCCCGGGAGCAGGGAGGGCTCCGCTACCCCGGGGGCCCTCCCCGCGGGGCAGATGGTAAGTGGGGCGGCGCAGGTGGTCGCCTTGGGAAGGGAGCGCGCAGGGGGTTTAGGTGGGGAGGCGGGGAGAACTAGGAATCACCTCGGCCAAACTGAAGGAGCCCAGTGTCCAGCTGAAAGGGACCCAGGCCATAACAAGGATGACCAGCGGCAATAATTACCATTCGAATAACGCCCCGCAGTTGACCCAGGCTACACACAGGAGATGTGCATCCTGAACCCAGGACGGAGCTAGAAGCAATGATTCAGGGTTTGAGAACCATCAGCCCTGGAGATTTAAGGATACCGCTGAATAGCGAGAGTCAACATACACCACAGTCCTAGAGCCTAGGTGCGCTTTCTGGGTTGTCTTGTTTAAAACTAGGGAAGGGGATGGAAACCTGCCCGATCTCACTTTAGCCACGAAAATAATGCTCTTGGCCAGTGGCCTCGGACAAACAGCCTCTGGTGCAATTAAACAATCAATAGGGAAAATAGCTTCACCACCCTCCTTCCCCAAGCTCTTTCAACCAGGGTAATTTATTCTTCTTAAAGGAGAAAGAAAATTATGCCTTAGGGTCCCTCCCACCCTACCCTCTGTCAGCCTCCACTCTACACAAAACTGCCCACCCCACCATTCACCCCACTTTGAGACTGTATTTTATGTTGGATGAAGGGGACTGCCTTAAACCCTGAACAATTTCACCTCTGCTGCCCTTTACCCAGAGGGAATTCAGAAACAGAACTGAGAGCCATGAACATAGAGACAGGCTGGGCACATAGGAACATTACTTCTTTTACCTGAGTGCAATTCCCGGGATAATTTCTTAAAAAATTATTCTTCTTCTCCATTTCACTCCTGGAAATTTCAAAGCACTTTCTGCAACATTTTTTTTTTAATGTCTGTCGTACATTAGCAGTAAGGGGTTGGCGGGATTAACTGAAAGGCTAATGACTGTCTCAAAAGCACATGCTGTTGCTAGGGAACTCAAGCTCATCCTGCTCTCTAATCACTAGCATGTTATGTGGAAATCAAACTTCTCAGGGTGTTATTAAAATGAATGGCATTTGGTTAAAGGCGTTCTTGCTTGTGTTGTAGCATCCTGGATTATTATCGATTGCCTCACACCCACATATCTTGTTTTCCTAATTTGATTTCTGTATGTGCGTCACAGCCAGGGACATGCAGACTAGACCAGCCAGGTTCACTTCCTGTTTCTCCAAACTGGTTTATATTTGGTCTCGTAGCTCTAGCTGGTAAAACATTATCAAACTGATCCTCTTGGAAAGAAATCTGTGCTTTCCGTGAAAACAAATTATCCCAATTAAATTCTAATTCCCATGGAAAACGTCATCATTTGAGGAACAGAATAGACTGCCAGTTGCCATTTGAGAAACCCATTCTTTAAATGTAAAGCCTAGAAAAACCCATCATCTTTATTTCTTTTACCCAGAATCTTCATTCCTCAGCATTAGAACTAAAACAAACTCAAGTTGAGAGATGATTTAAGTCTGATATTTCTAAAATATCACTCAAAAAATACACACTGAAGCTGGGGAAATCATTTAGACTAAATAAGGCATAGAATTAAATGGAATCCAGGCCTCAGGAGCACAAGTAAACTTGGGTGAGCACTGGGCACTCAGAGAAAATAATATGATTACGAGGCTACACTACAAATAGGAGCCTACCTCTTTGTACTGATTGTCTGTTTTACCAATTCTCCTTTGTCCCTGGATAAGACAGCCTTGCTTTTTTTTTTTTTTCTTTCAGTTCTTTCCTCTTTATAACAAAGATATCACAAAATCAGTATCATAAAGATAAGATAAGCTCTATGTGAATAGATAGGTTCTGATGTAGATAATTTGCATAGATGGAAATTAATAGGGTATATAAGGCATTAAGGAAAGATCAGCTGACTAAAAGCTAGGAAATGCTATAGACTGGATGTCTTTGGATGTCTGTTTCCTCGTGGAAGCTTAACAAAAGTGCTGGGCTGAAGAATCTGTAAGATTCCTTCCATTTACAAAATTCTGTGATTATATTGAACTCACTACATAAAAATTTTAATTTTAGCTGAATTTTGCAATGATAAATTTTGACACTGAAACTTTAATACCTATCCATAGAGACCTGGGAGGAAATGATAATGGGAAATGATTTGCTGTTGCTACATCACTTTTTAGTGTCAGTTCCCAGACAATCAAATAAAATCGACCAGACTCCCAATGTATTCACTCTCTGCTTGCTTGGTGGTGTTGCAGAAGCAACAGGATAAGAAGTAGAAAGGATATAAAAGTGTGTCGAAATATCTTTCAGTCATTTTAGATTTAGTTAAGCCGAAGTACTTTGCTGAGCAAATCGATGAAATGTTGAGGAAGGGCTATTCAAGAAATAAATGATCAACTGAATCCTCATAGAGTTAATCATCTATTTGCGTATATTTTAATTAGTGACAGGCAAAAATATAGGTACAGATTTTTGAAATTTTCAGATTCAAGATGTTAAGAAGTAGCATGAAGCTATGTGAGATTTGTGCCAAAGAGAAAAGATCTGACTTTGAAACCCAACTCTTCCACTTTATTTATTCATTATTGAGTGCCTGCTATGTGTCAGGTTCTGTGCTAGCAACTGGGAGTACAAAGATGAATAAGACAGTCTTCTCGGAAGGACCTCATGGTTTAATGAAGATATAGGAGTACACAGTTGATCACAGAACAGTGAGGTGTTGTCAACAGGGGAAGTCATTGGAAGGGTACTTAACCTTTACTGGGCATAATCATGGTCCCTAATTATAGAAGACGAATTCAGAGAGGAGTTCTGAATAAAAAGAGAAGGAATCCAGACAAGTGGGCAAGTTAAAGAGAAATGTAGTCCAGGCAAAGAAAGTACTGTGTGTAAAGTCCTAGAGGTAAAAAGGTGCCCCCAGAGAGTTGAAGGTGAAGGACAGTCCCAGCAAGTTGTAGATTCTGTCTTGTATGAATGCATGGCAGAACCCAGAAAGATCAGCAGGTCTTGTATTATGAAAAGTCTTGTATGTCTTTCTAAGAAGTTTCACCTTATCCTAAGGCCAGTCAAGAACCGGTGATTAATTTTAAGGAGCATAGTGAGGTGACCAAATATCCATTGCATGAAGATCACTCCAGTTTGGAGAATTTATTAGTGTGAGTAAGCAGGGAGACTAGTTTGGAGGTTGTTTTAGCATTATAGGAAAGAAATGATGGACATCTAAGCTAAGGCAACAAGAAAGGAAATGGAGGGAGGAGAAGGATTCAAGAAATATTAAGGACATAGAACCAACTGAATTTTATTATTCATTATATCTGCAGGATGAAGGAATAGGTGGAGATTTATGGCTCAGGTAAATGAGAAGATAGTGGTATCATTCACCAAGATGGGGACTTCAGGAGCAAATATAAATTCAGGAGGGAAGGTGATTAGTTTAATTTGAAACACACTGAGTTTGAAGTGTCCATGGGATATCAAAGTGAAACTATCTACTATATAAAAGAACGGGGCAGTCTAGAACTCAAGAGAGAGATCTATGCTGGAATCATCAGAATAAGTGACAGTCCACAGAAGTAGATGAAATTCCCAAGAGAAAAAATAGAGTAAGAAGAGAAAAGACCTACTCTGGAACCCTATGAAAATGACAACGTTTAAAAGGTGAGGAAACAAAGATACAGGAAAGAACGTCCAGAAAGGTAGGAGGACCAGGAACAAGTAGTTTCAGAGAAGTCAAGGGAGAAACTGTCAACAGTATTAAATGCTAGAGAAAGATCAAGAAAAATAGACTGAAAGTCCTTGGTTTTAGCAACAAGGAGGTCAATGTAGTGTTTTGGCAAGTTTATTAGGATAATGGGGATAGTAATCAGATTGTAGTGGATTGAGGAGTGGATAGGAATAGAGGTGGTAGCTAGAGGAAATTTTTTTTTTTTTTTGATAAGAAGGACTAAAGGCCAAGTAGGGAAGGAAAAATAAAAGTATTGGGAAGAGAAAATCATGGTCTTTGAAGTTAAGGATGCATAAGGAAAGAAGGCAATAATATAGTAATACAAAATTCTAGATTCTTTCCGCCTTCTTCAAATTGAATGGCATTACTACCCAACAGATGCGCAAGTCAAAAAGCTCATAGACATGCGAGCTTTTCCTCAGTTCTCATGTCCACTCTATGAAGAGTTTCTAAGTCAACATTTCCAAAATCTGTCTCTTTCAATCTCCACTGCCATCACCCTAATACAAACACCATCTCCTGGACTCCTGTGATAGCTTCTAATTGGTTTTCCTGTTTCTACCCTTGCCTCCATTCTCCACAGCCCAGCTAGAATCACATAAATCATAAAACATAAATCAGATCATTTTGCTTCTACCTTAGAATCCTTCCATGTCTCCTGATTGCACTTGAAATAAAGTCCAGACTCCTTTGATGACCGACAAAGCCTTATATGGCATCCCAGACCATCTCATTAATCTCATCTCCAACCACTCTCCTCCAACTCCAGTCACACTGACCTCTTTTCTATTCCTCAGACACATTGGATTTGCTCTAGTTTTTAAAGGACTTATCCCAGATATTTCCTTTTCCTGGAATACACTTTTGATTATTCTGATCTCTGCTTAAATGTCACCTCCTCAAAGAGGACCTCTCTTACCTCCCTGCCAAAAGTATGCTTCCTTGTTCACCTTCCCAACCATCCTATGTATTTTTTTCATCGTAGTAAAACTTTATTACTGTTTGATTGCGTTGCTTATAATTGAGAACTCCTCTAAAGTGTAAACCCCGTGAGAATTCCTGGAACATGGTAAGTACTTAAAAATGTTTTCATTGAGTGTTTGTAGAAGGCAAAAAAGAAGGTCAATTGATTATTAAAAATTAGAGACATCAAGGGTCAAAGCCTGGTGTGGTTGAGGAATGGCCAGTGATGATGGATTATTAATCTTTTAAGCCTCCAGAAGTGGAAGAGTCATTAGCTATGTGATCCTGGGCATTCACGTTCTCTGAGATTTACTTTATGGTTAATAATAATAATACATGCCTCATAGGGCTGTTAGGAAAAGTAAGTGAAATAGTATAGGTGTAGGTATAAGGCAGTCTTGTCAACCTGTTTTTAGGAAGTCAGGACTTCTGCAAATCAATTCATAACCTCTACATTGAGCTTTTCATGTGGGCTCGCCTATCAAGGAGTTAACATTTGAGGATTACTTATTATTAGGGAAAAATTGACCAAACTGTGACTTTTAAAAAATACTAGGATTCTAAAGAATCTGGAAATTAGATTATTTAAGAAAAAAATCAAAGCACTCCTACAAATCAATAAGAAAAACATCTGAACTCTGGGAGAATGGGCAAAGGGTATGACAAATAGATCACAGTCAAGAAAATAGAAATGGATCCTTCAAATATGTAACAATGCTGACCCTTCTCATAGTAAGAGATATGCAAATTATAACTGCAATGAGATGTATTTTTTACATATCAGGTTCACAAATCAATAAGTTTAATAGCATACTTGGTTGTCCAGGCTGGGGAGCGGGCACTTTTTCACATTGTCAATAGGATGAAAATTGGTACAACCTCTAAGGAGAGCAGCCTGGCAGTATTTTTCAGATTTCTAAAAGTACAAAGCCTTTGATTTAGCAACTCCACGTTTCTACATTTAGCCAATAGATATACTCACACGTATTGAAGAATGACTCTTCTAGTATCTTCACTGAAGCATTATTTATGGTAGATAAAGACCAAAAACAGCCTACATGTCCATCAATAGAGAAATGGTTAAATAAATTATGGTATAGTTATACAAGTGAATGGTAGACAGCTGTTAAACATTGTGAGGCAGTTCTAGGTGTACTGATGTGAAAAGATCTTCATGATAAGTTACTAAGTAAAGAAAAATTAAGAAGAGGAACAACATGTGTATTTTGCTTGCATTGTGTTTCTTTTTAAAGACTTTTTTTTTTTTGCCTGAAAAACGCTAACTGTGAAAAGATAAAATAGAGCAGGGCAAGGGCAGATGTGGAGAGACCAGCTGGGAAGGTATTTCAGTGGTTCATGTAAGAGATGATGGTTTCCTGGTCTAGGGTGGTGGCAAGCTTAGGAAGAGAAATAATCAGAATTGAGTTATTTTAAAGGACTTGACAATTAAATGGAAATGTTAAGTTTTGGAGAGGGAGATAGTGTCATAATTGACTTAAGATTTCTTCCAGGATCCAGTGAATTAACAGAGGTGTCAGTTACTGAGATGGAGAATCCTTGGACAGTATCAAAATTTCAGGGGAAGATCCAAAGTTCTGTCTAAGTGGAGATGTCTACTGCAGGTTTGTGATATGGGTTGGAAGCCCAGAAGAGTTGCAAGAACAGGATTTATAAATTTGGGAGAAGATTGCCTAAGGAGGGCAGATATAATCAAAAGACAAGCAGGCCCATGACTAAAGTCTGATCCTTTAGAGACTGGATAGAAAAGAAAGAGCTGGCAATGGAGACCAAGAATCAGAAACCAGAATAATAAAACCAGGAGACTATGGGGCCAAAGAAACCAAGAGAGGAATGTGATATGGGTCGGAATGTGATATTAAGGAGGATCAACTCATGTTAAATGCTACCAAAAGGTCCAGGAAGATCCTTATAACTTGTTCCTCTCATAAACTCTAAGCTCCTTGAGAGTTGAGATTATTTGACTTATTTTTGTATACAGGGCTTTGCATTGTGTTTCACACATATAACCAATGATCAGTACATTTTTGTTAAATTGGAGACAGTCAAAGATACAGAAGAGAGAGAGAGGAGGAGATACAGAAAGACAATAGAATGTATTTTTTGTGTTTCAAAAAAATATATAGATAAGGCATATTCCCTTGAACTTGACCTCAAACCAAACTTGATCTCAGGAGAAGTAAGGAGGTTCCACTCCCTGGGTCTTACTCTTGAGCTAGCACATTGATTGAGCTCTCACAGTGCCACGTTGCCTCCTGAAGACATTTTGATAAGTAATATTCACCTGTGTCTCGTCATTCTGAGTCATTTTTGTCTTTATTTAGGTCCTGGGTGATGACAAAAAGAACAATTTGCTTTTCCTCGCCTATGTGACCCCATCATACCACCTTGAATCAGTTGATGGAGTCTGGAGATCCCATTTCGGTGCCACTACAGTTCTGTCATACACTGTAACCACTCATAAGGATGCCCAGCCCCAGCTTCCCCATCAAAGAGAAAGATGACTTTTGGCAGGAAGAGATATTAGAGAAACCTCTTAGAGAAACCACCAGCCTCTCAGTCTGTTCTTGTTTCTGCAGAAAGGTGCTGCTGCTATGAGGAGAGAATGTAGAGGATGCCAAGGGAGAAAAGGGTTTGACTTTGTCCTGAGACCATGGAAACCTTCTACATGCCAAAAGAGACATTGTGACCCTTGGTCCAGTGTCCTTGAGTTAGAAACCAAAATAACAGATGTCAGTTAAACAATATTTAAAATGTTATGACATCCTGTATTATTTAGTGAGACCAGAGGCTAGCAAATTTTTCTGTAAAGGGAAATATTTTAGGCTTTGTGGGCCATACGGTCTCTGTCCCAACTACTAGCTCAGCCATTGTAGTACAAAAGCAGCCACAGACAATACGTAAATGAATGACTTTGGCTGTATTTCCAGTTAAACTTTATTTCTGGAAAATGAGATTTGAATTTCATATAATTTTCACATGTCATGAAATATCATTCTTCTTTTGATCTTTTTCAGCTACTTAACAATGTGAAAGCCATTTTTAGCTCCCATACCATGCAAAAACAGGGATTTGGCCCATGGGCACTAGTTTGGCAACCTCTGATTTACACAAACAAGAAGATCATGTCGTGAGAAAGCTTTTCAGATTTGGACTCCTAAAGAAAATAATCTGTTTCATAAATATCCTTTATTTTAAGTTCTCAAATTTATTTGAATATACATTTGCTTACATCTGACTTATTTAGGAATAAAGTATGTCTCCTCGTTCAGTATTCATTTAACATTTGGCCCTTTCTCGTCCATAATATGAATGAATGTGCAGGAATGTGGTGTTTCTATAGAGCAAACCGGAGAATTCTTGCTAAGGGACTATATAAATATCCAAATCCAGAGAGGACATCGTAATTCTAATCACATTTTAAAACTGCAGTAATTCATTTAGTAAGTATTTATTAATGATCACTTTTACATAGTGCAGTACTGTTAGGCATTTAGAGATAGAAGAGAATAGAAAAATAAATAGATAAGATAGATGAAATATATAATGGCTGCTAGGTGTTAGAATTGTTTGGATATATTACAGTATAAATGGAGTCATTTAAGCAACAGATAGGTAGTTAGACAAAACTAAGTTTAAATCCAAGCTCTTTTGTGTCTCAGGTATGTAACTTTATGCTGATTAAATAAACCATACGAGCTTCAGTTTCCTCTTTTTAAAATGGGCATAATAATTCCCACCTCCTGCGGAGGTGCTGTGGTAATTAAACAAGATGTAGTATATGTAAGTCAGTTCGCAGAGTTCCTGCACATGGCAAGCAGTCAGTAAACAGTAGCTGTTGTATTATACCAATATGAAGGTATATAATTTGTTCAAAAAGAAGCACACAATTAAACGCAACGCAGAGTAACCCTGTGAGTCATGAACTGATGAATACAAATGAAAACCCACAAACCTGGAGGTTGATGCCTGGTAGAGAAGACTTGGGTGAAAATAAAAGCAGTAGTGACATTGTCACAGGAGCTTATAGTAAGGCAGCTGGCTGGTTGTCCTGCCTTTGCCTTCCCTAGGGACCAGCTGCTGGACCGTCTGGCTCTCCACCCTCCCCAAAGTTTACATGCCAGTTCTGACTGGGGGGAAAGTGTGTCATCAGTGTCAGCCCCAGCATCCTGCTTCCTTCCAGTCAGGTCAGCTGTGAGCTTTGGACACCAGTAGATCCCTCCCATTATGCCTCCTGCTCTGCGTCTGTCCAATTCTGGGCCTTCCACCTTGACCTCCACACCTTCAGTTCCAACCATTCTGCCTTGCATCTAGGCTCCCTATAGATTTGGGCTATTCTCCTAAACCCTTTCCTTCTAGACCATGATTCTGATGTCTTGTTTAGCTTATCAGTGACCAGTCATCTTGCCTAGAGGGCTCTGTTCCCTTGTCCACACCCCTGCTGTAATCTCCTTAAACTATGGTACACCTGTACCTTTCCCTCCAATGCTGGACGTTTTGGTATTAATAACTTCTTGAACCTCACCTTGGTGAGAGATATCAGGTCTTGCACAGCCCAGCTGCCCTAATGCAAGCCAGCTTCTGTATTCAAAGCCCATGCCCTGGGGAGGGCTCCCCACTCCAGTCTGGGCTCATGATCTTTCTCCACTGGTGTTGTCAGCTAGTTCTAACAGGCCTTGTACTCCTGTTATGGCAACATCAATAATGCTTTCCCAATACAAATGACAAAATTAATGGCACAGGGGCACAATATAGGGGGAATGGAGTACTTCAACATCTACTGACAAGCTCATTCCACTGAAAAGTGAGCATCAAATAAAGTTGGCATGACTTAAATTCAAACTAATTGCTTATTGAAGAGGTACTATTCTATGCTTAATTCTAACCAGCTAAGAAGAATGTGTCAGTGAAGTGGAAGTGACAGACAACTTAAAGTAAGTGACCACAGTATCCTTGAATTTGTAGTACCCAGAGAAGGCAATTCTGCATTTCCTAACCAGATACAAAGAAGACTTGAGAAGGTTAAGAGAAAATATGGACATGAGGCTCTATCTGACCAGGAACTAGGGAAGAAAGCTCCCAAGGAATAAAAGGACTTGAAATTTAAATTTTCGTAAAGCCAGTGATTTCAGTGAAGAAAAGGGGGCATCTGAAAAAGATCAACGCTCAGGAAGTGTTCTGATAAGCTCATATTTTTAAAGGACATGTTCAGAAAAAGCTAAGAGGAGAGGACTATAACAAAGCCTCACTCTAAGGAAGGACTCAGAGCTGTGAAAGTAGTGCCAGAGGGCTTACCATCCAGAGACAACTAGGCTCTGGGAAAAGGATCGAAGACAACATTTTTTGTATGTTTTTTGCTTATGTGTAGAGTAAGAATAACAAGAAGGGGTAGTGCTACTGAATGGGGCCGAATGTCTAATGTTAACAGTTAGCTAAAAACCAGAATCATTCAACTATAGCATTTCCTAGATGCTCAGGTATAAGGTTTTCCCCATACATTTTTAATAATTCTAAAATCAGACTGTATCTTCAATAGATATATTTAACATGGCAGTGTTTTGGGGGAAGGACTCTAAAAACAGTAATTAAGTGATGGTGTATCATACTATAAATTGGTCTCAGGAGAGAGAAAATGTGGAATTTTATTCACTTAGCTGTGCCATTATCAATCGGGTCCATTTTGTGTTCTGAAAGTGGCAGTGCTACTGGTGATGACCAAAGGTAGGAAAGAATCAGAAAGCAGTTGGAGGCCACAACCAGAAGTGTGTCGCCCTATAGAGGGAGCAGTCGTGAGTGGATGAGCACTACTGAAGACAGAAGAGTAGCAAACATTAGAGACAGGTCAGAGACAAGAGAGGAAAACTGTGGTCAAAACCTCTAGGAAGGGGTAAAATGAGACAGTTGCTCGCTCACAGAATCCAAATCACTGTACAGGAATGTCACAGAATGGGGAAGGATGATGTCTTTGTCAGTTGGAGCTGCTATAACTAATACCCTAGACTGGATGACTTAAAAAATGTTTAATTCTCACTTCTGGAAGCTAGTAAGTCCAAGATCAAGGTGCCAGCAGATTTGATATCTTGTGCAGATGACCACCTTCTTGCTGTATCCACAGAGAGAGAAAATCATCTTTCCTATCTTTTCTAAGGGCACTAATCCCATTCATAGGGTCAGATAGATAATGGCTTGCCCTGGGTGGGACTTTTTGAACTGTGCCTGGTACACAGCATGTGGGTACTATTGTGTCCTGTCTCTTCTGGATCACCACTGTGACCAAGGTGCTCCAAGGTCCAACTTAGTTAGCTCTAGTTAACCCTGTGGAGGGCTCCTCTAAGGGGACATCTAGGTCAAGATATAGGTCTCAGGTTGCAAACCAGGAAAAGACATTGCAAACTGGTATAAGTAAGATCTTTAGTTAAAAACAAAAAAAAGAAAGAAAACAAATAGTCCAAATAAGTAACCAGAAAACAAAGTATCCAGGAGACAGAGACTTTACCAGAATGAATTAAGGGAAGAGTTGGAGCTATGGTCTATTTCTATTGGGTCTATGGAACCTGTTTTAAAGAAGAAATTCAGAGAACCTATAGATGAATTGGTCATGGGGGAAACTGTTCCAACCGTGCATGATGAGACTTTTAGAAACAGTGATGTGCTCATGTGGTCCTTATGCAGCTTGAATGTAAAAGGTTTAGTGCCTAAAGAAGGGACTACGTCTTTTCACAATTTTAACTACTTTCTACCACATGAATGGTGGTAGAACAAATGTTTTCAAATGGCAGAGGATTTATCAATAATAAAAAGCAATGATCTGGATACTTAAAGATGTAGTCCTTACCTTAGTTGTCTTCTCACATGCATCCTCCTTTCCCAGCTGCTCCATTCTTTACAACATCCATGTAGTTTTGGGAAAGCTGACTCCAACTCTTATCTCCAGCTGGTGGGATATGTGGTCCAGACTAAGTCAGTCAGTGAATTTCATTCCCTTGGCCCCAGTGACTGCATGTATTAGCATGTGACCTAAATCAGTCCAATCAAAGAGTGAGAATGTCAGGACTTTTGTGGGAATACTAAGACAAAGACACTTCCTCTGGAAGTGAATGCAGAAGCATGTAACCTGGGAGTTCTTGGACACCATCTTGGGACCATAATGGGAGATTCTACTGAGAACGGAGCTATCACCAGGGACTAAAGCAAAGAAATGAAGAGGGAACCATCAAGTCCTCTCCACATTAGGCCTTCTCCACATTGTGTGAGCCACCTGGTCAAACATGGCCTGAAGCCTTTGAACTTTTCTACTTATGGGAGCCAATAAATTCAATATTTTTTTAAGCCAATTTGAGTTAAATATTCTTTTTCTTGAAACCAAAGCATCCTCTCTGATTCAAAAGGATAGAACAAACATGAATAAGAAGGAGTAGAAAAGTATCAGATGGATTAAAGAGATAAATGTGAAAAGTGACCAGTGATATGTGTTGAAAAGATGAAAGTGATAGAAGTATTCTTGACCTTAGGAAGATTAAAAACCTGAGCAAGAAAGTAAAGTTTTATGGTTTATTAAAAAAAACTATAGATTTGAATACTTAAAACTTTGTAGTTTATGTAGATAAAACAGTATCACATACAAAATTAAAAGATAAATGAGATTCTAGAATTTTTGCAGCTATACAGATACATATAGATATATAAAGATACTATGATAACTGGTAGTGTCATTAATATATAAAGAGCTCTTACAAACTTGTAAGAAAAATACAACTTCTCAAAAGAAGTGTGGGTAAAGACATGAAACGCAAAAAGAAAAAAAAGAATTCAGTTGGTTAATTACAATGAAGAAGGTCTAGTCTTATTAGTAATCAAAGAAATATAAAGTAAAACCAGACGTCTTTGTGCCTAACAAATTGTCAAGAACTTTAAAATGATAACTTGCACTGATAAAGATTCCAGGAAATAGGACCTTCATAGAATATTGGGCATGTAATTTGGTTCAAGCATTCTAGAGAACAGTTTGGTATTGTGTATTAAAAATAACTTAATATATGCAAACCTTTTAACATAGTAATTTCATTTTTAAGACTTTATGCTAAGAAAATAATCAGAAACACAAATTTTGATGTAGAAGAATATTTAGTAGAGCATGTCTTCTTTATAATATTGAACACTTGGAGATAATCTAAGTATCCAAAAAGAAGTATCCTACAAGTTATAATCTATTTCTATGATAAAATATATGCATCCACTAAAAAGTAGATTATGGAAGATGTCATGATATCAGAGAATGCTGGTGATTTGTTTTTTAAATATATTTGCTCAGAAAAAAGACTGGAAAGTTACACAGAAAAAGATTAATAGCGGTAATATCTCAATAGTGGACTTAAACTGAGTTTCTTCTTTGTGAGTTTTCTACATTTTAAATCCACATCAATAAACATGACCATGTCTTGCATAACATTTTAGGCACTGAAATACCAAGTCCAATGCTTTAGACATAGCAGGCACTCAACAAACATATGCTGAACTTCATTGTATGACTAACTGCTGGTCAAAAATGCAACGAGTTTGTTTTGTTGGGTAGTGAGCTCACAAAGATGTTTAAGCAGAAACTAGCTGGCCATCTCTTGTACTAAAAACTTCTATCCCATAAAAAAAAAAATTTCTACATCTTGCCCAACTTCATTTTCTTCCTTCCATTACCTTCTTCCCCCACAGCCAAACTTCCAAGGGGAGTCTTCACTCAATCCATTCCATTCTGACTTCTAACACTCTAGAAGCTGTGCTCATCAAATCAAATTAGCAAACTTAATCTTAGCATTCATCCTACCCTAGGGAGAACTGTTGATCATTTCCTCTTGGAAGGTCTGTTCTCCCTTTACTTGCAGACCTCTATCCCGTTCTCATGCTATCTTCCTGCTCCTTCCTAGTCTCCTTCACTGGCTCCTCTTCCTCTGACAGCTGCCTGCATGCTTTCTCTTTTTTTTTTTTTTTTTTTTCAGGTTCTTGTTCTTGGCACTCTTCTCACTGTTTGCACTCCTCAGGATGTCCCATCCATTCTAAGGACTTAGCTACTCCTGGGCACTGACTTCTGAGCCTATATATTCAGTTCAGACTTCTCTCCTGATCTGCAGACGTGTCTTTCATTTGCCATTGGATACCCAACAATCACTGCAAACTTAATATGCTCCTCATCATTCCCTCTCCCCACTCTTGCTCTCCTTCTCCTGTTTAGCTTAACGTAATTACACTTCAACCTTGGCCTTTCTCCCCTACTCCCAAATGCCTATCTAATCAATAGCTATGTCCTCAATGCTACTTCTAAATCTCCCTTGGATTTGTCACTACTTTTCATCCCACTGCTGCTATGGTGATTCAGACCATAATCCCTTCCTTAGACTATTACAGTGACTTTCTAATTGGCTCTCCTGGCTCCAGTTTCCCCCTTACTCTAGTTCAGCCATCATCATGCTACTAAAGTTTACTTATATTTTCAATATGAATGATCACATCTCTTCCCTATTTAGGAACCTCTGATACCTCTGATAATTACTTACCATCTTCAGTGTAAAGCTCAGGCTCCTTAGCTATAAATCAAGGTTCTTCTTGGCATGGCTACAACCTACCTTACTAGTTATTTTCAGCCCACACCAGACTTCCCTCTTTTCTCTGAACACAGTTTGCCTTTCACACTTTGGTGCCTCTTCCCATCCTATTCCCCTAAGGATCCTCTCTCCTCAGTCAATTTATTTCCTCCTTCAGTGCCTCTAGGAAAAGAAACCCTCTTCAGCTTCTAAGTCAGACATTAGGGCAAGAGATATGGTATTTAAAGCAATGGACTGGATGAGCAATTGTAGACCAAGCCCAAGGGGGCTCCCAGCATTCAGAAATCAGGAAGGACTCAGCAAAAGAGGGAACAAACAAGGAGGTAGAAGGAAAGCCAGTGTGGTGTAATGGAAGCAAAGTGAAGAAAATGTTTAAAGCAAAAGAGAGTGATCACCAGTGACAAAAAACTGTTGAGAGGTCAATAGGATGAGGGTAGACAGCTAACCATTGGATTTGACAACACAGAGGTCACCTCAGTCTTCACAGATGTGTTTTCAGTGAAAGAATCGGAGACAGAAATGAGGAAGCTCATTCAATGATGTTCATTGAATGGGTGAAGTAGTAGATGAATGAAGAAATGATGTCTTAGAGAGGACTCCATAGTTGGTCAGGAACCGTAATAGATTAGTTATTTTGAACCCTTAGAGTCTCCTAAAAATCTCCAAATAGAAACAAGGATTTGATTTGGTGGTGCAAAGCTTTTCTGAAGCAATGAGGGAGTTGAGAGTAGAATTACCAAGGCAGTAAGGTTAGTCTAGAGAAAGTTCTATGTGAGTTCTCTGTAGCGGTTGCATTTTATCTATTGCTGACCTGGTTCATGACGGCCTTCACACAGGATTTCTCAGAGGCTTCAGGGAAGATCTGTCCCTGCAGGGACTTGAGTGTAGGATTTTCAGAGACTATTTCCAAAAACATCTTGCCAGTGTGTGGGGGTGCTGGTAAGAAGCCTATAAGGCTGGCTGTCATGCTTTTGGAGGCTGGGCAGCACTAAATCTGAATGGTGGGGAAGAGGTAAACAGGAAAAATCTGACCCAACCCATGTAGTACATTTGAAAATGCTGTATTTGAAAGTATTTCCATATAGAAATTTTATACTAAGACCATATTGGAGGTGGACTAAGTAATCAACTACATATATTCGATGAGTAGATAGGCTGTTCTTACCTGCCACCCCCTGGAGATGAAATATAAAGAATACAAACTTTGAGTAGAGCAACCCAAAGCTTTGATTTTGTGCTGTAACCTATGTGACATTCCTCAAATAGTCAGAGTTTCAAAAAGTACTTTGGTAGAATGTGTTTTTACTTCTATAACTGAAGACAACCGAAGGACCACATATTTCCCTTTATAAAATTATTTATGGTGACATCCAGGACCTGGATTATGAAAAAAATTTTTTTAGTATAATAAGAAGTTTATTACTCCTACTCAGTAGTTCCTGGGGGCTTTTGATGTTAAATCATACATAATTGGAGAAATACCAGGAATCTTCTTAATCTCAGTGACCATCTTTAATACAACCTCTATAAGGATCTCATTGCCAGGGACTGCAGGTATACCAGTCATGAAATCACGAGTAATAAAGATTCTAATAACCAAAGATTTCTGACATGAAGTTTGCTTCTGAAGTGGGTCCTGATCAAAAATGTAATGGGGTGTCAAAATTATCGGCATCTAGCTTTTTCCCAGCATACTCAGACTCCCTGAGAATGTTATGGGCCTCAAAATCAGCTAGGCGTAAAGTAATGAGCACCCCTCTGTTGTCAAGAAAGTGGGAGGTTCTTTAATTGGTGGGCCAAATTATGAAATAGAACCAGTTGTGGAATATTGAAGAACCTCCTGTTACAGCATGTTCCCTGGAGTTCGCCAGATGCATCAGGTGCTCTTATATGTGCTTTTGCTCATGCTGCACCCTCTACCTGCAACACCCAAATCCCCTTCTTCTTGGCGTGCTCAGATCTAAGAGGCCTTCCTCACTCTCTCAGATAGAGATCAGTCCCCTCGCTGTGCTCCCCAGACTGTTTCCATGTGCCCTCCGTCTCCACACCCACCACACTGAACTACAGTTGTTTGCTCTTCTGGCTCCCTCATTGGGCTAGGAGTTTCCTGACATCAGTGATTTTGTCTTCTTCCTATTTTCATCTTTTACATCCAGAGTAGTGTTTGCACATTTTGGGCACTCAATCAGTGTTTGCTGGATCGATGGATGAATGCTTGAGAGTGTGAATAAATGAATGAGTGAGTAAATGAATACATGAAAAGATCAGAAAAATGTTACCCACCCCCGAATGGAAGCTAGTACAAACATATAAGTGTCAGTGACTTTACATACATGCAGCATTAGCACATGTAATAGTACTTCCCAAATCCAGTTGAGATGACAAGATGGCTGCAGCATAATGCATATCACAAACAACTCGTAATATGTGTGGCATAAGATGGTGAGAACTGTGCTGATTAAAATCAGAGGTGGCTGTCAGGAACTGATTGGTTTTCATCTACATTTGGGAGAGAAATTCGATCTGTAGAACAGAGTGAACATTTTGGTCTTTGTGATTTCCTTTAAGCAAGGTATTTTTCATCTTAAAATTTAAGGGCAAAGTACATCTTAATAAATAGGCTTATCTAAAGCATGGCTTCATTGTTTAAAAAAAGAAAACGAAACCAGCTACTACACCTCTAAAATGGAAGTGACATTGAACTAGTCATTTCTCTCCCGCATGCCTCGGTTTCTTTCATGCATAATTTGTAAGATGATAATAGCCCTTAGTAGTATTTACATTATAAAAGTGTTGTTGCTGCAAATTAGACAGTATAAAACAGGTTACAATGTCTTCTTTGAGAGACAAGCACTATACACAAATGAGGTATTATTAGTTAGTTTTTCCTTTTCAATCTCTTTAAATGAGAATTAGATGAAAACTCTGCCCCTTAAGCAATATCCAGTGAGTAAATGATTATTGAGTGGAGTAAAGTGCAAAAAAAAAAAAATCTTCGGCTGAAAACTCACTTTGTGCAGCTTAGCTAGCCTGTGCACCAGATAAAAATACTGTCTTCATCTGAGATGTTTACCACTGTTCTTTCTCTCCTCTCTGTGCTGTAATCACAAACTGAAGACAGTTAAGCCTTTCAGCTCAGTCATCGTGTGCATTTTAGAGAACACAGATATCCTGGAAGGATTTTAGAGAACACAGATATCCTGGAATGATTGCAATTTAGAAATAACGTTTCATTTACCCAAGCCATGCAGTCAGTTTTGCTATTGATTTAGGGCCTAAATGAACTATATCAAACCTTGACTTCAGCTCCTGGTCCCAAGGCTCGGGATCGCTATCCCTGCAAGCTTTTCAGGTTAGTTCCCGCCATGGCCTCTGTACCCCACGTTAGCACCATCCAAGCCAGAGCGTTCCTAGCTTCCTCTTGGAATACAGGTTACTGTAAGAAAGGTTGAGGAAGTAAGATTTTGAGAATTGTTGTGAATGTCAGAAACTTCACTTCGTGTCATGAGTGTGTGCAAACATGAGCGCAGTGGAAGGACGCCGGATAACAGATTGGGTGGTGAGAGAGCCGCCTGCCCAGCATGGCTGTGCCTGGCCTCTGTGTGTATGACAGCTTCAGCCCACTTCTAGTCCTTGGTGCCTGTTCTTGGACTGCTCCCTGCTCCTCCGCTCTCATCCAAACCGCTTACAGTGCGCATCCGTTATGTCCTGACGCACCTTCACTCCCTAGGACCAATCTTCAGTGTTGCTTGCATTGTGGTCATCTGTTTTCCACCAGACTCATTTATTTTGGCTTCTGGATTTTGTGGTCAGAGACTGGCCCCTGCATAGAGAGCTGCCTGGCCAGCTGTGGGGCCAGCAATCTGCTCCAGGCTCCAAGTTGACCACACTCCTCTCCCTCCCTCTGACTGGTCCCAGTACATGAGCTGTGGCAATAGGTGAGTGTGATGGTTGTGTCTGATCAGGTTTTTACCTATGAAGGTCATTTCATGGGTGGTCTGTGCAGAGGGTTCAGGTGTACATTCACGCACCGCAGTGGCCTTGGGCCCAGGAAGTACTTTAGAGGCTTAGGGAAGGGTCAGGTGTGGGAGAAGAGTTAGGAGGAGAGCAGGAAAGGCAGATTTAGTTCACTGTACAGTTTTAGCTACACCCATCACCGGTTAAGAGACCACAGCCCCCCACACACAGGCCATGCCTACCCAGACCATCACCATGTGGTCAACTGAGCTAATGTCAAGGTGGCGAGGGAGTCTTCACGGTGGCCCATTTCCCTACCTTTGGGAAGAAAATCTAGGGATTATATCTTCCACTTTTAAGGCGAATTGTTTGAAACAGTTGTCTCCATTCACTGGTTCCATTTATTCCTCAACTTGCTGTGACCTATCTTCTACCTCCACTGATGCTGCGCTCACTGAACTGGCCAAACACCTCCTTGGTGCTCCCTCCATGGTGCTTCTCACTCTTTTCTTACTTGATCTCATGACAGCATTAACCTCCTTGTTGAAATGTACTTTTCCCGTGTCCTCTGCAATACCTCACACTTCTTGTTTTCCTTCTGGCCATCTGCCTTCACCTTCTCCCTCTCTCTTTTTTCCAGGGATCGTTTCTCTGCCCATCTTCTAAGCTTTGGGTTTCCTCCGGGTCCTCTCCTTTGTTTTTTCACTTCCCTGACACTCTAGGGCCCAGTGTATCTCTTTCATCCATGTGGATTCTATCATTGCCGATTGTACCCTGATGCTTCCTGAACCTGTATTCTCAGACTTCAAGATCAAACTGCCTACTTGTATCCTGTCAGTGTTCCCCAGACATCCCAAACCAAACACGACCAAGGCTGGACTCCTCCCCTTTTCCTCTCAAAATACAAAAATGATTTTAGCTTTCTTAGGGAGTAATAGCACTGTCCACCACAGCTGTTCAAGCCAAAAATCTGAGCAGCAGTTTTGACTTCTGCCCCTTCAAAACTCCAGCATTCAAGCCACCACGAATTTCAGTAGGCTGTGCTTCCTCTACGGCACGGCTTGTAAAGCTCTGTGTAAATCGGTCCTGTTTACTTTTCCAGTCTCATCTCTGACTATTCTGTCTCAGCTATCCTGAACTAGTTTCAGCACTCAGATACTCAGCCACTTCTGTCACCTTCAAAATGTGCATCCTCTGTGCCCTCCACTGAAACACACCTGCCCCACCTCTTTATCTGACAAACTCCTTCACACCATGTAAGTCTCTGTGTAGCAGTCCCTAAGTTCCAATTCTCCAAGTCTGGGTAAGAGTCCTTCCCAGAGCTCTCACTATTGTTCTCTCCCCAATACACTCCTTTATCAGAGCTGCCTTTCCTGTTTATCTCTTGCCCTCTACTGCAAGCTTTACTGGAAGGTCTCTGTAAGCAGGAACCATATTTATCCTATTGACCTTTGTATTCCTAGCACCAACAAAATATTTGGTACAAAATAGATGCTCAGTGAACAAAAATAGTATCACTATAAGAACGTAAGAACATAAAACACATTTCCAATCAGGGAATGCAATTAGGATTTTACAAAACATAGATTTACCAAGTCCCTCAACATCAAAGAGGCTTGAAAATTATCTAAAACTATTTCGAAGAATTTATCAATATTAGAATCATGAGCAGAGAGTAGTTACTAGAGGTAGATTTCAAATCTGTTCCTTCTGGGCTTATTTTCCAGAGTTCAGTATTCAGACTCTCTGAGCTGTGTTTTGGGTCACCCAAGCATTCCATCCTCCTGACTTTCCACAACATACTGGATTCATAACTCACTCCATACTTGAGAACATGGGGATTGGAATAAGGTAAGTGCTCACTTTTCCGTTTTTTCCTCCATTATTTCATTTTTAACCATACATGATACTTCTATAGCATTAATTTCAAAATTCTTTCTCTGGGGTCTTCATCAGAAGACCAGCTTCCCTGCTAGTCTTGCTGATTTCACAATGTTTGAGTAGCCTATGCATATGAAGGAATGTTGTGATGTCTCTTGAGGTATTATGTCGTTTCAAATGTTCTTTTTTGTTTCATGACTATTTGAATTTTTCATCATTGTTCTTTCAATGTTTCCTTATATGACTCCACATAGGAAAAAGTGAGTCTTAAGAAGTCAGAAAGACTTGTTGCCCACTTTGGGACACCTTTGGGGCCTGATGCACCCTAAGATTGCAGGGCGTGAGCAGTGCAGTCAAACTTCAAAAACAGCTCTGCTTTAGCTACACTGAGCATGGGCAACTCCTTCCCCCATTCCCACCGTCAACCTTCCCTAGCCCCTCACCTGCTTTAGTTTTTCGTTTAAAAAATTATTACTTATTTATCTTCTTATTTGCTTAATATCTATCTCCAAACTAGAATGTAAGCTTCATGAGTGCAAAGAATTTGTTTTGTTCACCTCTATATGCTCAGCGCTTGGAATTGTAACTGGTACATGGTAGGCTAGGCACCCAATAAATATTTGTTGATTGAATGAATGGTATCTTTTTAAAAAATTTTATAAGGCTGATGCACACTCAGGCCTCTAGGATTCTAATACAAGTGTGGTGTGCAAACTCCCCCTTAACACTTTGATTGATGGCTAAGATGATTACATGGATGGCAGGCTGAACAAATGTACAGATGACATAAAACTAGAAAGGATAACAAATAAGTTGGATGATACAATCAGAATTCCCCTCTTTCCATCTTATCCAAAATGTAATAATGAATCACATCTAACAACATAAAGTTTAATGGGGACAAATATAAAGTACTCAAAGATCCCAAAATTCAATTGTACAAGTACAGGTTGGGGGCGAGGTGACTTACAATTGCTCACGTAGGAAGATTTAGAGTCTCCTGTTGATTGTGAGTAGATGATGAGTCAAACGTGTGATGTAACTTCCAAAAAAATCAGTCTTTTGTTGTTTTAATAGAAATATAGTGTTCAAGTTGGGAAGTAGTTCTCTGGTGATTAGACCAGATTTGTTCTTATTTATGAATTCTCATCTTCAGTCTTTAAGAGAGACATTGATAAACAGAAGAGTATTCAAGAAGAGTAAAAAAAGATAACATGGGGTCTTGTAATCAGTGTCGTATCAGAAATGATTAAAGGAGCTAAGATTGTGTGTGGGTGTGTGAGGAGGAGGGGGAGAGCTAACATTTGTGGTTACCTTCCAAAGTTAGAGGGGCTGTCCTGCAGAGGAAAGGTTAGATCTCTTCTGGGTAACCTCAAATGACAGACTGAAGACCTGTGAGTGGAAGATGTAAGCATGTATATCACAATCCATTAGAATTCATCAACAATTACATTTGCCCAGTAACTGAGTGGACAACTGGTGAATGTTGTAATTTCCCTAACCCTGATGGTATTCAAGCAGAAGCTGGGCATTCATGCCCCATGTCCTGAATACATTTGTGATGGAAGTTCAAACACTGGGGTGAGGGGTTGGGTTAAATCACAATAACAAACACATATTGAATGCTTACTATATGGCAAGTCCCAAAATAAGTGATTAATTTGGGTTTTTGTAATACTCACATCAATCCTGCTAACTCCATCTTAGAGATAAGGAAAGTGAGGCTTAGAGGAGTTAAGTAACTTGCCCAAGGTCTTATACGTTGTTTGCAGAGCAAGGATTTTAACTTAGGCAGTCAAATCCCTGACTTTAACTTATTATTCTATAAGGATTCCCACCACTAGAAAATCATTCTTTCCTTGAGATTCTACCACTCTAATGAAGTAATTAAATCAAGGAGCTTATTATCTCCAGTCATAAATGATTCTATTGTAAATAGGTTCTTTCAGTATAGTATGCAGGCACTAAATTAGCCTGGGCATTTGCCACGTGTGGTACAGCACAGGGCCTGGCACACAATAGGTGCTCAATAACTATTTACTAAGGGAAAAGAATGAGTGGATGCAACCACACAAGCTGCATTTGAAATGACAGAATCCCAATCCATTGTGACTGAGGAAAAACAAGCACATTTCTGGGTGGTCTACTAAGGACAAAAAATGATAAGCCGTCCTTCCTGGTAGAGGCCTTGAGAATTCCTGCTCAGTTGTTTGGACAATATTCATTTAAATAAATATTTATTGAGTACCTGTCCTGTGCCAGGTATATCTAATGTGCTGAGGGTGCAGAGGTGAATCAGAGGATGCACTGTCCACTGTTAGATAAGCAAATTCTTATGATACAATGTGATAAGTGCTACAGCAGGTGTGTGTGTGTGTGTGTGTGTGTGTGTGTGTGAAGTATTACAGGGCACAGAGCAAAAAGGAATTAACTCAGCTTGGTTGAAGGAGTTGTCCAATACTTGTTATGTTTTCAAAATGACTGTCACATACATTGCATGAGTTTATTTGGTCTTCATAAAGACCATATGAAGTTGTGATCCCCTTTTGAGCATAAGATGAAATAGAGTATCATAGAGGTTAGGTGAATTCCCCAAGGTCACGCAGCAAGTAATAATAATTGCCGACATTTCTTGAGTGCTTAGGCTACCTGAGGCTCTTGTTCTAAGTCCCATTAAGATATTTAGCCTTCACAAAAACTCTATAAGGTCATGATCAATATTATTACCATTTTACAAATGAGAAAACTGAGGCACAAGACTTAAATAATTTGCCTGGGGTCACATAGCTAGAAAGTGGAAAAACCTGGATTTGCACCTACCCATTCTGGCCTCAGCAGGCACACACTTACCCACTGCACGAAAGCGCCTTTAACAGGTCCCCTGAAGAACTGGAACTCACACTTCAATTCTGACTCTGAGTTCAGCTTTCTTTCAAGTGACCTTGTTCTTTAGCAATATTCCATCCAAATGAAAATAAATGGTGTGTTCCTATATACAAAGAGAGGTTGTGTAGGTCAGGCATCCGTGAAGTGTTTTGGGAGAGGTATGGTAAAATCTAGAATACGCACTAGTTGTGTGTGCAAGGTTTTTCAGGGCAACCAGAATTTGGTCTCTGGTTCTCCAGGTCAGCCGTCTGGGCTCTAGAGATTATGGTTTGTTACACATAGAAACTAGCCACCAACTCTTACCCCGCAGCCTTTTAAAATTTAGTTTGAGTTTTTCTAAATGAAGATGACAAGATGTGAAACATTAAGAATGAAGTGAGTTAAATTTAATACTTGATACAAAAGTGAGAATGGAGACACAGAAAAGGAGAAATGAAGCACATAATTGCTTAAATTGTCCAAGCCTTCTCTCCATAATAAAAATTCTTGGATTGAAAAGTAGTTTAATCCACTATTATTGTACCTTAATAATTAGGTTGAGTTGGCTCTGTGGTAAATCTGAGAAAGAATTGGTTATTAAAATGAATGAAGTAGATTACTCTTCCTTCCATAATTACGACTTCAACTAATGTGGATATGACCTATGTGATTGAGTCTACTGCATTTTTAAGACATCCTTCTCCCATAATTTTTGGAGATTCAGTAATTTAAAAATCATCAACTGGCAGGGATTTCTGTGGTAGGCGGAGGGGCAGAAAAGGTCCATCCATGTTCTTTGACATTCTCTCCTTCAAAGCAGGTGGGGTTTTTTGGTTCTGTTTGGTTTTTAATGCTTTATTTTGTCATGTATGGAGACCTAGGAGATGCAACTGATTATCTTGGCCTTGTGTTTACAGATTTCTATTTTCTTGGCTTCATGTCCTTGGAAACAATTTTTTGATGGTGGCAGGAGGGTTAGTCATGTTTTATTTTTGTTGTTCCTATTTATTTTTAAGATCTTTTAGTTCACGTCCACTTATAAGGTGTTACATAACTTGTATTTACATATCCGCAAATAAAACATTCCTAGTAGTAACTTCTAGTACAACCTTATAGAGACAGTTAATAATTGGATGCCAATCAGAATGATTCTGTAGTATTAATAAGCTAGAACAAGGATATGCTTTGGAAAATTGGGTTTGAAATTCATAATTGGATTTAGCATTTAACATGTGAAATTTCAAGTTTCTTAGATCAATTTTTTTGAGTCACCAAGTAGCCAAATTCTTATAAACATATTTTTCCTCTTCATTACTGAGTCAACAAAAGTTGGAAAATTCTTTTCTCACATATTCTGTTCTTTAACTAAGCCTGGAGGTGAATGGCTTTTAAAAAGACTACATTCCGAACAAACAGTTCTACATGAAGTTAAGAGTAAACAAATAAAGCGGGCTCTGTTGGCACTTGGGATGTACGTCTAACTAGAACTGTCAGTATTTCGAACATATGATTTACTAACGCTGAGGTTTTTAATTCTTAATTTTGAATCCATTGGGATGAAACGAGTGAACCTGGTTGGAAATATGTCAAGAATCAACTTTCTCAGGTTGACCTTCAGTTTGTTGGTCACTAAATTGAAAGACTATTTATTCCCAGGCTTAAAGATGTCTGAGCCTTCTTAAATTTGTTAAAAGATCAAGGCAGAAAGCTAGTACTGCTCTGCTGCTGTGGACAGGTTGCCCTGTCCCTTCTCCTTGATGCCTCTTAGTCGTCTTCTTCATGAGACCTTGTCCATCCTAGCTGGCTCCATGTTTGAATGATATGAAGCACACTGCACCTCCTGCACATCTTCCAATGTGTCTGGGAGATAGAGAACCCTGTTTTCACAATGAGGCAGAAAAATATCAGCCTTTGAGCTGACTTGACTTACTTTCTAGACCAAGGCTCCACACTAAGCACCAAAGACTGCTACACATGTTCTCAGTCACCAGTGTTCGTAACTTAAAAGTGGTTAACACATGATTTACAATCAATTAGATTACCGTGTGATCTTGAGCAAGCAACTTAACCTCTTTCCAAAATAACTATTTCACAGGGTTATCATAGTAAATAATTAAGATTAACTATGAAAATGCTTAGCACAAAGCTTGGCACATAGTTGCAAGTGAAGGTTGAATTATATAAAGTGTATAATTAATTACGCATGGAACCTCCAATGGACAAATGAACCCAAATCGACATTATCTGCCTGTGATCAGTTGTTAAATCAGAAAATTTCACTTCTAAATGAATAATTACATCTACCAATGACTTTGCTTTAAAGTCTACATTCAGAACAAAATGTTTCTTAAGTGCTAATCTGTTCATGTATTTCATAACAGGAGCTGACTATGGCTTCTTTAGAGAAAATTACTTGTGAACAAAAGAAGAAAATTAGATAAATGGAAAGTCTTTATTTCAAAATAAATGAAGAAGGGACAGCTATCTGATTATAGAACATAGAATATGTCTATATGTAATTACAAAATAAAATTTTATTTATAAGTTGGTTTTTTAAATTTTTTCCTGATATCAAAAGACTAATTTTCTCATAATTGAATGACAAATCCTGCAGTACCTTGTATTAACTATTAATATGCTAAAAATACCTATTAACTGTCTTTTTCTTAATTGTATCTACTGTCATGGCCTTACATTTCAGCGACACAAAAGGAATGATTTAAACTGTTTGCTCTCTCTGCATAGGAGAAAGTAGGAGAGAGACGCATTCTTCTGATGCACTTAATTATGAAAAAAGGACTCTCCCAAGTTGCCAGGAACTAACATGGTAGTAAAGTTACAAGAAAATTTTATTAGGAAAACTTTTCTCATCTGCAAGTTATTTGACTGAAACTCAAGGTGCTGAATTTCAGCACAAAGGTGACTTTGGAGGAGAAAGTTTGTGCCAAACTGAATCAGTTGTTTTTGTGTTATGTAAGAAGGAGGAAAAAAATTTAACCGCTTACTCCTAAGCTATAAATTTAAGATTACCCCGTTATACCAAATGAGAGAATTTTTTTAAACTTTAAACTTTACCTTAGCATTGTATTTTCATGAACTATTATCTGTACCCATTCAAAACTAAATATAATTAAATATTAAGTAATTTGCCTTGCCTAATTATATTTTAAAAGTACAAAGTTATTTTATTATTGTGTCAGAAGTGAATTCTAGTTGAGTTGTGAAATGGTATTGTTAAACATTAAAAGATTTTCCTTTTAAAATATTTTTCCTATTTATATAGACTATATGTACAGTATAAAAATATAGAATATACAGTACAGTAAAAACAAGAAAATAAAAATTACCAAATCACCCATAATTATATCATCCAGAGATAATCACCATTAATATTTTGTTTTATTCCTTATGATGAGTGTTTACACATATACACACACACAAGCCCATTATGTACAAATGTATATTAATGTTTTATTATAGAAAATTTAAAACTTAAACAAAAGTAGACAGAGAGCATAAAGAACCTTATGTACCCATCAACCTTGATGACCAACCAACTTATCAATTCCCTCTTCTTCTTCTTCACTCATTTTATTTTAAAGCAAGTCCAGAAATTGTATCATCTCATCCACAAATACTTCAATATGGATTTTTAAAAGACAAGGCCTATTAAAACATAACCATTATCACATCCAAACTAATTATAATAATGAATACCTTAATAAAATGAAATAATTCAGTCATTGTTCAGATTTCCAGTTATCTCACAAATGTCATAATTTATAGGTTGTTTGAAGCAGGATCCAAATAAGGTTCACATGATGAGCCTGGTTGACATGTCTGTTAAGTCTTGTTAAATATATATGGGTTTCCACTTAATTTTTTTTCTTGCGATTTATTTGTTAAAGAAACTAAGTTTTGTCCTATAGAACTTGCCCACAACCTAGGATTTTTCTCATTGCATCCCCAATGTATAGTTTCACATGCTTCTCTGTCCTCTGTATTTCCTGCAACTATCTACAGGTTTAACAGATTCAGATTTTTTTTTGCAAGACTACTTCATAGGTAATGATGTGTTTTGCCATTAGGAGATGCATAATGTGTAATGATCTCTTCTTTTTTTTTTTTAACATTTTTTATTGATCCATAATCATTTTACAATGTTGTGTCAAATTCCAGTGTTCAGCACAATTTTTCAGTCATTCATGGACATATACACACTCATTGTCACATTTTTTCCTCTGTGAGTTATCATAACATTTTGTGTATATTTCCCTGTGATCTCTTCTTTTATAATATTACCTGGAATCATTTGTTTCTTAAGGATTCAAAATCGTGATATTTTAATCCTATTATTCCTTGAGTTGATTTTCTGGCATGTGCCAATACTGGCCAAATAGATGTTTTGTGCTTTTTGCTTTTTATGTTTTTTTGTTTTTAATTGTCATTCAGACTTATTAATTGAAACATTTAATTTGTTTCAACACATTTATTATGCTTATTAAGACTTAAATTATCCCTTATTTGGCCTGTGTTAGCATCTTCAGTTTGGCTCCTGACTTTTGACATGACCCTAGTAGTCTTTGATCGTGCTTCAGCTAGTTGGTATAATAAGATGGTCTAGGCTCATCTTGTAGAATTCCACACAGTTCAGATCTAGTTATGTTTAAGATGAGTATATATAAATATAATATAAAACCATAAGATAGAAATTATTTATAATATCAAAAGCCTGGAAACAACCCAAGTGTCCATTAATAGAGGACTGATTGAACAAAGTATGGTATAATCACACAATGGAATTCTTCGCACTTATAAAATGGTATTAGGGATCTTTAGGAAATATTTCAATGGGTTAATAGCTAGGATATATTGTAAGTAAAATAGCAAGGGGGAGAAAACTCAATCTAGGATGCTGCCATTATGTAAAAATGAATATAAATGTATATTTACATACATATATACACATGCATATATACATACACACACATATATGTATACGTATATATTCTCTTATATTGAAAAACAAACAATGGAAGGATAAATGGCACAAAATATTAGTTACCTGTAAGAGAGGGAAGGGAATAAAATGGAAGGGATGAGGATAGAAGCTAGATTTTTTTGAATTTACCTCATTTTGTAGATTTGACTTTGGAATATTTTAAATATTTTACATCGTTATAAAAATATTAATTTTTAATACATAATTTCTAACTTTTGAAAAGCCTAACTGTATCCAGTTGCTGGCATACAGAGCACTGTTTCAAACAACTTTAAGACACAGTAATTTGACTACATTTCCCTAGTAGGATATACTCTAAGGACAAAATGAATTACAAAAACACTTTTATCAGGTTTTGGTGATTGAATTATTGGTGGTAATGTCAACATTGGTATTCTGAGTAATATGGAATAAGTAAATATTAATTATGGGATATTCTAATTCTACCACACTCGGTGTCCTTGAGAATCAAGACTCTCAGCATGAAAAGAAGGAGATATAGATGTAAAAGAGAAGAGGTTGGATAAAAACCCTGTAGTTCCGAATTTGAATTGAAAGTCAGTGATATAAACTTATGATCCATGTGTTTATACATAGACATATTCCCAGCTCCTCTGTTCACTGAAAAGACCTGGAAACAGTGATTAAGCCAGTAGCAATGAGCAGCCCTGGTATCTGTATTATGATCTGGCTGAGGCAGAAAAAAATGTCTATGCACATATGTGTGTGTGTATATATATATATATATATATATCATAATTACATATAGTCATATATACATACCTTGAATATATGTGTAATATCAGTTATTTAGCCATTCTTCTATTTCTGGACATTTAGATTGGTTTCAGTTGTTTATAGGTATATATAACTATGCAGTAAAGCCTTTTGCACTTGTTATTTCTTTAGTACAAATTCCTGTAAGTGCAATTACCTGGCCAGAGGGTAGGAGCGTATTTAAGCTTGATTAGTATTGTCAAATCGCCTCTAGAAAGGTTACACCAGGTTACACACCAAGCAGCAGTGCAGGAGAGTGGCTGCTTCATCCCATTAATACTTGGAGACGTTTATAATGACGTGTTTCTGCCAATACGATCTAAGTCAGAGTCAATCCTATTTTTTTCTTTGTTTTCCCCTCTTTGATTTTCTTCTAGAGAAACTTTAAAAATTAAGCATATCACATGGCTATATTTCAATAAAGGAAAGAAATAAAAGAAAAGGAAAGAAAAAGAAAAAAAAGAATACCACATGGAAAAACTACACTGATGTCATATTTTAAAATTAACATTATGAATTAATAACTATGTATCAACAAAGATTAGAATGGCCTTATCAAACTAAACGTCTTACTTACACATTAATATGTGGAATGGCCTATATACTTCAGTTGCAAACATACGTTTAATGAATGTATTAAGATACTAATTTTTATAGCTTTTTGGTAATTTGGTAGCTACTTTTGAAATTCCTGGGAGTTTCAGTCATACCTTACCTTTGCAGAACTCATTAGATGCAAAGCCTTATTTCCCAGACATAGTTTGGAAAGTTAAGTAACTTTGCAAACATTACTTACATGTACTTTGTATAAATAATACCATATGAACCATGAAAGCAAAAATGAAAGTAGATTATGGATTATAAAAGCATACACTGTTGGAGCTAGAAGGATCTTAAAGACCATCTAGTCTGATCTCTTCACTTTATACTTTGGGAAACTAAGGCAAAGGGCAATTATGTAACTTCCCTGAGGTCATACAGCTAATTTGTGACAGCAAAATAAAAATCGAAATTTAATTCAATATAGTTCCCTCTCCATGTAGCTTCTCAGAATTAGCAAAACTTGAAGGCAATATGCAAAGATAAAAATAATTGTTGTGTTAGGGAAATGGTACTTGAGGTATCTCCCTTTGAGATTCTATTATTATGCTATGTTTTCAAGAAAAAGCCTGAAGAAGATAGACCAACAACTACATTATAAAATCAGGTAAACAAGCACTTCTGTTATTTGAAAGCTAGAAATAAACTATTCCACTTGCAGGAATGTATAGCAATCAAAATATACACCATCGGAATTCCATGTATGTGCATATATATATACTCATACTATTGCAAGCACTTCATTGACATTATCTCATTGAATTCTTTTTTTTTTTTTAATTAATTTTTTGGAGGAGGTACTGGGGATTGAACCCAGGACCTTGTGTATGCTAAGCATGTGCTCTACCACTTGACCTATACCCTCCCCCGCATCTTATTGAATTCTGACAAGTATCTTAAGCATAGAGATTATGTGACTTGCCTCAGGTAATCTTGAGTGTCAGGGTTAGGATTTGAACCCAGGCAGTCATAGATACAGTGAATAGTTTGCAGTTTCAAGCCTCAAAGGTCAATTTCATTGCTATTGCAGGGTGCTGTCATTGACTCTCCTCAGCTCCCTCCCTACAGGGTCAAGTTTCCACCTTAGAATCCATTCATTTGAATAATATGTAGAAATTCCTTAGAGCAAACAATTTTAGATAGTTCTTCTAAACTCTCTGTCTGCCATTTACTAATTATGTGACTTTTCATTCCTCATCTATAATGTGGGTATGACAATACCTACCTCATTGGATTATTGGAGGACTAAATGATGTAAATTGTATCCACTTTTTAGCAGAATATCTGGCTAACAGTAATATTCAATAAGCAATATCTGCTATCATCAGCTCTCATTAACATCATCATCATTGTATTATTAATATCGTTATGAACATCATCATCATTATTTCTTCCCTCTTGACTACTTTTTAAATACAAAACTTCATGGTAGAGGTAACACATTATTCAAGAAGCTAATGACTCATCAGTTGTTTTTCTCCTGATAGGAGAGAGCAGAGAGGTGGTAACACAGGGGGAGGAAAGGGAGAAATGGAATAGAGAAGTCGGGGGACCCTGAAGACAGTTTTACCTCCAACTGATTGGGATAAGTTTACAGAACAGTTCACTTGAAGTCCAACTCTTATGTGGGATCCTGTAACCTTATCGGGTTTCCAGAAGGCCTGAGGGAATGAGGAAGACCACTATTCGCAGGCTGTGGAGACAGACTGTCTGTCGCTGCCCAAGGGATCCCATACACTGTGGCCACCTGCCTGTCCAGTGCAGGCAGGGGTGCAGGGGTGGAAGAGGGCAAATAACCTTCAGCAAATGCATCTGTTTACTGTGCCTGGAAACAGGCCTTTGGTCATGGAAAAATTTCTCATTGTACCCATAGGTACAGAACACATATTGCACAATACAAAAGATCTTATTAAGACTTTCTGCTAACCTGTGTACATGCTGTGCTTCAAGGTTAGCGCTGTGTGCCATTTCTGAGGTGTGATTCCACTTTCTACACAGGGCTAAAGTCTAGAGGTGATTTGCAGGAGCAACCTTACACTTTCCTGTGGAATTCTCCTCTGGTCATGGATGCCTGAAGTCTTACTTTTTTTGCTATGGGTTCACATCCTCTTTTATTTCCAGTATTTTATTTCTCACTTTTCATTGTTATGAAAAGAACATAAGCACGTGGTAAAATATAAAATGGTGAAAGAAGTGTTCAGGAAAAGTATACCTCATTCCCATCCCCAGGGCCACTGCCCCGAAGTAACTATTGTCCCTTCGTTCATTCAGAAAACATGGTAGAGCGCCTTCTCTGCAGCAGACACTGTCCTAGATGCTTAGGGCTGAAGAGCAAACAGGTAAGATTCCTGCATTCCATTAGGAGTTGATGGACCACAAAAAAGATACAAAAGCAAATTATCGTATTGAATTTTAGAAAGTGATCAGTGCTACAAACAGAAACAAGCAAGGGACAAGGATAGAGTGATCAGGGTTGCTGACATGATATTTGAATGAAGTACTGAAAGAAAAGAGGGGAGGAGCTATCGTGGGGTGTTCCAGACAGAGGGGAAGCATGTTTAAGCAAGGCTGGCATGCTGTGGGGACGGATTTTAGAATACTTATTTATTTTTATTTATAAAATACTTATAAAGCATCTACCACAGACCAGGCACACTTTTCAAAATTAATTTTTATTGAAGTATAGTCGATTTACAATGTTGTATTAATTTTTGATGTACAGCATAGTGATTCACTTACACATATATACATATTTCTTTTCATATTCTTTTTCATTATAAGCTATTACATATATACTGAATATAGTTCTCAATGCTATACAGTAGGACCTTGTTGTTTATCTGTTTTATATATAGTAGTCAGTATCTGCAAATCCTGAACTCCCAATTTATCCCTCCCTACCCCACTTCCCCCGTGGTAACCATAAGTTTGTTTTCTATGTCTGTGAGTCTGTCTCTGTTTTGTCAATAAGATCATTTGTGTCCATTTTTTTAAGATTCCACATATAAGTGATATCATATGGTATTTTTCTCTTTCTGGCTTACTTCACTTAGTATGACAATCTCCAGGTCCATCCATGTTGCTACAAATGGCATTATTTTATTCTTTTTTTTACAGCTGAGTAGTACTCCATTGTGTATATATACCACATCTTCTTTATCCAGTCATCTGTGGTTGGATATTTGTTTCCATGTCTTGGCTATTGTAAACAGTGCCGCTATGAACATTGGGATGCATGTATCTTTTCAAATTAGAGTTCCCTCTGGATATATGCCCAGGAGTGGGATTGCTGGATCACAGGGTAAATCTATTTTCAGTTCTTTAAGGATTCTCCATAATGTTTTCCATAATGGCTGCACCAAACTACATTTCTACCAACAGCATAGGAAGAGTCCCTTTTCTTCACACCCTCTCCAGCACTTATCATTTGTGAACTTTTTAATGATGGCCATTCTGACCAGTGTGAGGTGATAACCTCATTGTAGTTTTGATTTGCATTTCTCTGATAATTAGAATATTGAGCATTTTTTCATGTGCCTATTGGCTATTTCTTCATTGGAGAAATGTTTGTTTAGGTCTTCTGCCCATTTTTGGATTGGGTTGTTTGTTTCTTTTTATTGAGTTTTATGAGCTGTTTGTATATTCTGGAAATTAAACCCATGTCAGTCACATCATTTGCAAATATTTTCTCCCATTCTGTAGGTTATCTTTTCATTTTGTTTATTACTTCCTTTGCTGTGCAAAAGCTTATAAGTTCAAATAGGTCCTATTTATTTATTTTTGCTTTTATTTCTATTGCCTCGGTAGACTGCCCTAGGAGAACATTGCCACAGTTTATATTAGAGAATGTTTTACCTGTGTTCCCTTCTAGGAGGTTTATAGTGTCTTGTCTTATGTTTAAGTCTTAAGCCATTTTGAGTTTATTTTTGTGTATGGTGCGAGGGAGCATTCTAATTTTATTGATTTACATATGGCTGTCCAGCTTTCCCAATACCACTTGTCAGAAAGACTTTTTCTTCATTGTATATTTTTGCCTCCTTTGTTGAAGATTAATTGACCGTAGGTGTGTCAGTTTCTTTCTGAGCTCTCTTTTCTGTTTCATTGATCCATTTTGTGCCATTTTGTCTGTTTTGTGCCAATACTGTGCTGTTGTGATTACAGCAGCTTTGTAGCGTGTCTGAAGTCTGGGAGGGTTATGCCTCTAGCTTTGTTGTTTTTCCTCAGTATTACTTTGGCAATTCTGGGTCTTTTTTGATTTCATATAAATTTTAGAATTATTTATTCTAGTTCTGTGAAAAAATGTCCTGGGTAATTTGATAGGGATCACATTAAATCTGTAGATTGCTTTGAGTAGTATACAGGCCAGGCATTCTTGTTAAGTACTTTATATGTTAATTCTGTTAATCCTTGCAACAAGCCTGGGCACTCTTATCATCCCTGTTGTAAAGGGAAACTGAGCCACAGAAAAGTTAGGAAGGGTGCTCAAAGTCACAGAGCTAGTGAGCAGTGAGACCTGGACTTTAACTGGGGCTGTCTGGCTGTGTCTGGCCCATGCCTTCACTGTTGTACTCTGCTGCCACACAGTAGGCAGGTGGCACTGGGGGGTGTGGGGCCATCCTGAGGGTGAGATGGGAGTGGTGGGAGAGCTCCAAACAAAAGAATGACAGGTACAGTCTTTCAGAAGGTTCTGACACATTTACATGCATTTATGTTTATGTATATGCGTGTGTCCTTGAAGTTTGTGCCCTCTTAGTAGTTAATATGCTTAATGTTAAAATGTAAAACAATTTACATTTATGAAAAGGTGAGAAGGGCTTGATATTATGCATGCTGTAGTTAAAAATGATATCCTATCAAATAATATTTTGGACATGGGTGATCTCTTCTATTTTTAAAGTCTTACAAATACTTCTCTATTCTGGGGCTCTGGCAGTACTGTGTATCTGACCATGCTTCCCTCGGACAACAAATCAACTTTCTTTTTTTAGCGATTCAGTGGTTTTTAGTATATTCACAGTGATGTACAACCATTGCCATTATCTGATTCCAAAATATTTCCATCACTCCGGACAGAAACTCTATACCTGTTAGCAGTCACTCTCAATTCTCCCCTCTCCCTAGCCCTTGGAAACCAAGAATCTGTTTTTTCTCTCTATGGATTTGCCCATGGTGGATATTTCACATAAATGGAATCACACAATATGTGGCCTTTTGTGTCTGACTTCTTTCACTGAGCAACGTGGTTTCAAGGTTTGTCCATGCTGTAGCATGAATTAGTACTTCATTTCTTTTCATTACTGAATAATATTCCATTGTATGGATTTATCACATTTTGTTTATCCATTCATCAGTTGATGGACATCTGGGTTGTTTCCACTTCTTTGCCATTATGAATAATGCTGCTGTGTACATTTGTTTACAAGTTTTTGTACAGACATAAGTCTTATAATTTTCTTGGTTATACCACTGAAATTGCTGGATCATATTCTAACTGTATGTTTAACTTAGCAAATCAACTTTTGAGTACAATGTACTGCATAGCACCTCACTACTTACAAGGGGAAAATCATAGGAACAAGTGGTTGCTTTAGCAGATGTCCTATCCTGTACTATTTGTATGAGAAGGTAGCAGATTAGTGGTGGTGCCTACTTCTTGGGGTTTAATGTGTCAGTATTGAAGGTCATTCTCCATGCAGATGCCACTTTTTGTGACCCCCTCCATATGATAGATGGGGATTAGCCATGAGGAAGTTGCCTTTGAAGTAACTGAAGTGCTTGGCTTGAGTAACCCAGTCTCCCCAGGTACTCCTAAGAGCATCATAGCTAGGGTCAGTCTGGAGAAGTGAAGGCTTTGAGAAGATTACAGAGTTCTCTAAGAATAATATTAAGAAAAATAATAGCAGCCCCAACCTTTTAGCATTCACTACACACCTAGCATAATGCTAAATGCTTTATAGCTTTTGTCAAAACCTGGACTCTCCACTACAGTAACCACTGGCCACAGGTGGCTTATTAAGTGCTTAAATGTTGTTAGTTTGAGTTGAAACAAACCATATGTGTAAAATACACATTGGATTTTGATGACTTAGTACCAAAAAGAGAACATAAAATATCTCACTAATATTTTTTACGTGTTGAAATGATGTTTTGGATATGTTGAGTAACATATATTACTAAAATTAATTTCACCTGTTTCTTTTTATGTTTCTTAATGGGGCTACGAGAAAATTTTACATTACATATGCGACTCACATTTGTGGCTTGCATTATATTTCTATTGGATTTATTCTAGCACTTATTCTAGACTATTCTTCACAGTAATTTGATCAGCTGGACTGTATTATCATCCCTACATTATGGGTGAGGAAATTGAGGCTTAGAGAAACTTAAGTAAATTGCCTGTGATGATACAGCTGTGGCTTAAGCACAAATCTGTCTGTCTCTAAGCCTGAATTCTTACCTATTATTCTAGGCTGTCTCCCCATAGTCCAGAAAAATAACCCATGTGATGCAGAAATGGTTATGATGATTAGCTATGGCAAAAAGCTGTTTTCACGTCTCCACTGTAGCGCACAAGAAAAATTGTTCCTGCCATCCTGTAAGGTAGAATGTAGGTTGGATTTGGGGAAAATTGCCTAGGGGAAAGTTTCTGAAATACTAACTCTTTGTAACAGTTTGGGGCTTACTTGCCAAAGATGGAAGGTAGATGAAACTACTTCAGAGGTTACTTTCATTTCTATGATCCCACATTACAATTCACGTCAGATCCACAGGTCAGTCACTGCTGTAATGCTCAGAGGGAGATGGAGCAGAGGGAGATGAACGAGTGCTTCCATTTCATTCTTTTTCCCTGTAAAATGTAAGGCTTTAATTTCATCCCATTTCATTTGAATTTGTGAAAACCTCAATGGGACATTCTTTACAGCAATGCTGCTCTCTTCTAAGTTGCAATGAAGAGAAGGCAGCAAAACAGTTTAGGAGAGAAAGTCATTCCTTTTCTCCCCCTCGCCCCACTACTTTAAGTCATTCTCTAAAATATGTGTTTTAACTCAGTCAGATCTTGCTTTTCCTAAGGCATCAGTGTTCATCACTCAAAAATAATTTTCATATGTGCATACTAAGACTAGCTATTGCTATATTGTAAATATTATAACAGTTTTATTCTCATTTTATATATACTCATGTATAACATGTATCATGAGTATAATTTACTTATTTAATTTAAAATATCAAAGGGGAATCCCAGTTTAGAACACTAGCTCCTTGAGCTATTTTTCCAAGATGGGAAGGCCAGGGGAGAATTGGGAGAATTGGGAACTACGCTTTGTCTCAGGGTCTCATCCCAAATGTTTAAACCCTTTCATGTTCTTAGGATCTAGAAATTGCTGCCTGCTGTTAAGCAAAATCACACACATTTTTTTTTTCTTTTTTCCCCAATCTACAGGTTTACAGCATACCAAGAAACATAGCAATTTGACTCCTAAAAGATTAAGTTCAGCTCAAAAATCAAATGCTAAGTAGCAAAAAGTTTCTAGACCTATAAATACCATGTTTTTTAAATTTTTATTTTTTAATTCAGAGTCAAAATTTTAGTGCCCTTAAATTAGGTTCACTTTGGCTTAAATAGCTACATGAAAAATAAATTTCAGCATTTGTTTTTTGTTTAGTCATCCTTCCTTAAAATTCCTTAGCTGTTTCAAATGTACTTCAGATGGGATGACAATGAGCCACAGAAAGAAGTCAGAAAGATAGAATGGTATTGGGGAAGGTATATGGAGCTGGGAATCACATGACCTGAATTCTAGTTCTGTTTCAACAACAAATTAGCAACAAGGCCTTAAAGAATCTAAGTTCCACAGGTATTTACTGGATATCTAGTAGGTTCAAGGCATTTTATAAGCTGTAGGCGTTACAAGAATAAGCAAGACATGGATCCTCAAGGAACTTATCATCTAGTAGGAAAGAAAGCATATTCACAAAACTATGGTATAATATGATATAGAATGTATGGGTAATGGAGTAGAATTTATGGGAGCACAGAGGAAATAAGCATAATTCCAGCCAAGAAGATCGGGGTGAAGAAAGTGATGGTTGGGGTGGTCCTGGAACTATGAGTAGGATTTCTGGGTGGGGCTGGAAAGGAAAGGTGTTCTAAACAGAAGGTATGGAGAGGTTGGGGAGGGGTGGGAGGAGGGAGAGGGAAGATAATGTAAGCAAAGGTGTATGGTAAGGAAATGCAGAGCTGGTTCAGGAAACTTGTTAGACAGGAAAGCACAGTTGATTCTGAATAATAATGGTAGATAAACTTTGACCACTAGATTAGAATCAGATTGTGGTAGAGCTTGAATTCCATTCTGAAGAATTTGGACCTTACTTGGTGGCGAAGGGGCCGCAAAGATAAAGAGCAGACCCATGAATGATCAGCTTTGCTAGAATTATTGCTCTGATGGCACTGAGTAGCATGAGTGGTGAGCAGAAAAAAAAGAAGGCTGGGGGATCAGTTAGAAAACGGTCATTGTAGGGTTCTGGTACTGGGAATGGTGGCTAGAGAAGGCAGATGCAAGAGACATTTTGGAGGGAAAATTGACAGGGGTTGTTGATGACTAGTTTTGAGATGCAAAAGATGACTGTGGTTTTGAGCACTGATGAGTGAGAGCATTGATGAGTGAGAGCATTGATGGGTGAGAGCATTGATGGAGATGCTGAGAATGAGGAGGTTTGCTGGGAAAGTGCTGTTTGATTTTGAGCATATTTAATCCATTCTGAACCAATCAGCTAATCATACAAAACACAAGTCAGTTCCTGACTCACCTCTTCCCAAAACCCTTCAATGCCTCCCTTTCCTACTTGGGGGTGGGGTGGGGGTGGGAATCCTCACAATGTGGGACAAAGCCATATGTATCCTAGCTGCCTATTTTCCCTTTGATCTCATCTCCTTCCATGACCCCCTATTCTCTGTATATGGGAGCCGCACTAGCCCTCTTGCTGTTCCTCCAATACTTAGAGCCTTTCTTGGTGTTTTCTCTGCCTGAAATCCTCTTTCCTCAGACCATTCTCATATCTTACTCCCTCACTTTCTTAGCTTTTACTTAAATACCACCTTTTTAGAAAGACTTTTCCTGATCATCCTATACAAAACAGCAACCACCAACCTTTCTCCCCTCTTTGGCACTTTCTCTCTCCCCACTTTGCTGTTCACCAAACCACTTATCACCCTCTGATATACTATGTATTTACTGGTTTACATCACAGCCTGCAAACTGAAGCAGTAAAATCAGATTAATAATGAAATAATCCAGTGTTTTCAAGGGTTGCAGTGAGGTTTGTTTCTCTTCCCCACCATCTTGGGGACTGTAAATTGATATAATCCCTTTGAAAAAAGCAATTTGGCAGTAAATATGAAGAGTCATAAAATGGTGATGTCCTGGAACATTTTATGTTTTGGAAATTCTGAAAATCAATTCTAAGAAGATAATCTAAACTATGAAAAACAAGATATACAGGAAAATACATATTGATATAATATTTGTAATATCAAGAAATTGGAAAAATTCTAAACATCTAACAATATAAGAAGAGAGTTAAATTAAGTAAATTACTGTTCATTTACTTAATGATATATTATTCACTGTTAAAAGAATAGTTATAAAAAAAAGAATAGTTATAAAAAGCTGGTTAGCAACAAGGAAAATGCTTACGAAATGTTATATTTAAGAGAACAGGAGCCACAATTGTATACAGTATGATTTCAGCTATCTTTAAATATGCAAACGAAAAAAGACTATGAGGAAATGAACCCAAGTGCAGATATTAAATACATTAGGCTAATGGGATTATAGGCTTATTTTTTTTTCTAAATCTTTCAGATTTTCTGTATTTAGGTTATATCCTTTCTGTAATGTGGCTATGTTATTTTTTAAAATAATCATTTTTTAACGATCAAAAGAAACTGAGCTGGTACAAGTGAGCTCATCCTCTGGACTGCGTGGTCAGGTATCAGCGGTTACTCTGAGTTTCTTAGCTCCCCCACCTCCTCACTCCTGACTGCTTCCACTCCTCCACTTGCCTGCATGATTTCAGACTGTGTCCTCCTGGTTGTGATGGTCACAATCATGAAACAACAGCGGCAGAAAGAACACAGTCTGCCCTGTGCCTCTTGATACTTACATGCACGGAGTGAGGCTAAGCCTCCTTATCCATGTTTCCTTCCTTTTTTTCTTATTTTAGCTACCTCTTCCCCCACTGGTAGACATTTAAGGTTCTTACTTTGCTTTTCTACACAGTGCTTATCACCATCTGATACAGTGTGTATTTACTTGTTTTACTATCACAGCTTAGACACTGAAGTGGTTAAAAAAAGAAATAATACAATATCTACCTACTAAGTGTCAGGTAAGCTCCTTATATGTATTACCTCAGTTTATCCTTATAAATCAGCAAAATAAATGTTACTTGTATTTTAGGAATGAAAAAACTGAGGCTTAAGCTAAACAACTTGCCCAAGCTCACGCATCTAGGAGGTTACCAAGTTGGAATCTTTCTGGTCTCAAGCCCTATACCCTTAGCCTTTACACTGATGAACACATGTTAATTATGAAGATAGACTAGGTTAATTTATTATGTAGACATTGCCCAGGTGAAGTAAGCAATTGAATAATTGAGTATTTCAACCTGAAACTCTCAATTAATTGATGACGAGTGCCTTTGTGTCTGAATTAACCAGCTCATCGCTTTAGATTTTCTCACTGTATTCCACAGTGTCTCAATAACTATTAGAGACCTTGAAATTATCAATTTGAAGTATTTTAAATATTTTGGATATCTGCAGTATTCTAAGTATTTACTTATTAACTGAAATAATTTTACCTGTCTTCATTAACAGCCTCCACTGAAGGACTTAGAAGCTCTCCTTTGGAACCAAGAGCAACTTTTTTTGATAAAACAAATCCTTAGTTATTAAATATTAAGTTACATGTTTTCAACTGGTTATTTGGACTAAAGAATTGAGACTATTAATAGAAGATATATAAGATGTCAAAAGGAATGTAAAATCCAGTTATGACTAATGCTATTTCAGAGGAAATTTTAACAAAAAGAGATTTTCCATTTAATAACCCATTTATTTCAAGCAACAGTCAGTTTTATAAAGATTCTAAGCAAATTTGTTGTAATGAGAGTGAAGGAGTTGAAAAGAATTTTCCAAGACATGTCACTCATAATGTTCACCACTATCATATCTCAGCAGTATTCTTGTCTGCCTTCTTTGGCTGAAGTTCCTTGTAGGAAACTCCTGACATAGATGTTAGAAGTCATAACATGATCATCCTCATCATAGCGAATATTTTTGAGAACGTACTATAAGCCAGACTTTGCTACCTATTGTACTTGATTATCTCATTTTAATGCTCAGTATCCAATAAAGTAGGCACTATTGTTATATCCATTTTATAGATAAAGGAACTGAGGCACAAAGGTATTAAGTAACTTGTTGAAGAGACAGTGTTTTAAAATGAAACAGAAGCTATGTTTTACTAGTTATTTCGCCTTCTCTGTGAGCTGAGAGAATAACATTTTTAAAAGGAATGTCAAGTGTGACTTTACAGCTTTTATGTTAAAAGGAGGAGTGAAAGGCTTTTTGAATTGTTGTGGCTGTTATGCCAGTGAGTAATTCCAGTGGAGAAGTGGTCCAGTGAGAGTTGAAATTTTAAAACCGTAAGTCTGAGAGAGTGTGTTTTCCTTAGTCTGTGCTTCCCTCACAACTCCTTCCCCTATCAGCCTGTGCTGTAAACGCCCCTTTGCTGTAAGAGTGTTTTAACTGGTGGAGCTGTCCTTGGTCTGAGGTATCAGAGAAGGAATAGTTCGCCTGGGGTCTCTGACTTCTCACAAAGTTACTGGGCTTCTCAGTTGATTCGTAGAAATCTGCCAACCCATCATGTAGAACAGATTAGGAGAATTCTTAGGAGAGACCATTAAAACTGTAAAGTACTTCATTACAGTACATTTTTTACTTTTCTCTCCACTTAAGCGGAGCTTTCTCACTTAGGTCAGGAAATGGGGACCCTGAAGTTCACTTACCTCAATAAAATAGTTTTGAATACATACTTTGTGCCTAATACAGTTCTAAACACCACAAAAGATGAAGATAAGTTCCTGCCCTCAAAGACTTTACATTCCAGTGATAAGACTCACACATAATATAGTTTAAACAGTCGATGCCATAAAGAGATGGATGAGAAGCCAATAGAGTGCCATGGGTACCAAGAATTAAAAGTTCAAAGCAGAGTAATGAGAGACCAAGGAGGATGCTAAAGCAGTGGGGTGGGGGTGGGGGGCCTTCAGGGAACAGGAGATTTTATATAGGTCTTAAAGAGGAGGAAGCTAGCTACAGAACAGAGTAGTTTGAATCCACTTATCTAAAAATGAAGCAAACAAAAACTATATGTGTATATTAAATGCAGAGAGAAATTGTTGGAAAGATACCAGCAAAATGGGAGGAGGGAGTGTGGTCAGCAGGTGGTGGGGGAGGGGAGGGAAGGGCTAAAATTCACAAGGACTTTCAGTTTTTGCTGTACATATACTTCCATATTGTTTGAATACTTTCCTAAAGAGAATGTAGTCGTGCATTATTTTGTTTAATTAAAATATACAAATTTTACAAAAAAGAATGAGTAGGCTTGGGTTTGTTAAGCAAAAGGAAGAAAATATTCCAGGTAAGAACAACTTGCATCAATGCCTGAAGGTAGAAAGGTACGGGGTACATTTGGGGAACAATGAATAGGCAAGCGAGACCAGCACAGAAGGGATGTGGTAGAAGGGTAAATTGGGACCAGTGGAGAAAGGCTATGAATGCAAGATCTAAGATTGTGAGCCTTTCATCTTTGACTGGAAGAAATGAAGAACCGTTAAAGGATTTGCTTTGGGGCTGATTAATATAGGTGAACAAGGATTAATTTATCAGTGAGCATACTTGATGACCCAGCAAAGTTAAAGAATATGAATTCAAGTCTGCCTATCTTGAACACCACAAATGGCCATAGAAATGTCTCCTATAGTAACTGGGGCAAGAAAGACTCTGACTTAGGCAAACCTGTTGTTAAGATTCTTCAGAAACCACTAAAAGAAATGCTGTCAAATGCAATTGGGGAGCAGCCACTTATATTTGATCCACAGTATTAGTTTCACCATAAATCTCTGTGTAATGTTTGACATCTATGATAAATATTTCAAATGTATGAGGGAGATTTCAACTCCTAGCATATGAGGAATGGCTGAGTTAAATTTATAAAATTTGAGTAAAACTTACTGGATTTTAAAAATGAAAGTCAGATTATTCTGTAATATGGTATTTGTTTTAGTTAGTTTGTCTTTTCCTTGGTGAATTGGTGAAATCAATATTTTCTTTAAACTTCTGCTTATAATTATAGCACTATTCAAACACTGTGTGTGTACACATTATATTTTATTCACACACACACACACACACACACACAGAGGCAGCAGAGTAATCATGCAACAGATAGAGTATAACAAAAATCTTGAGCTGCCTGGGATTGGGGGAGAAACTAACCTACAAGCCAATCTTGAAGGAAACATTAAATTTAATATGATGAAATATACTGTTGCTATTTAATCTTGAGTCATGTATTGTGACTCATTTTAAATGACTGGATTCTGGGTGAGGTGAATCTCTTTATTGACCAATAAATGGAAGAGGGACACATCAGAGTCTAGAATGATGATATGAATTAGGTTTGTAAAAAAAAAAAAATGGTCTTTATTGCAAATTATCTCGTAACCTGAAGTGATGTTTGAGGAAGAAACTGACAATTAAATTTATTTTTTTCAGTTTTCATTTTCCCTCTTCTTCAAACTTAAAGATTTTTAATCTCCCATATTTCCCCTCATCACCACTCCCTACCCTGTCTATCTTTTTTCAGAGAGGCAGATGGCATTCTTAATAGGCAAAATTGGGTTTCCTTGCCTGGTGAAGAGAAAACAAGTATCAGGAGATAAGAAAGATCCAAAAAACAAAAGCTTTATAAATTACATGGAAAGAAAGATTCCTGATTTCATATGTTGCATTTCCCTCAGAACCCTTTCTTTGTTTTCTTTTTCTTTTTCCTTTTTTCTTTTTTTTTTTTGTATGCTGTGTGTTTATTTTTATTTATTTATTTATTTTATTGAGTTATAGTCATTTTACAATGTTGTGTCAAATTCCAGTGTAGAGCACAATTTTTCAGTTATACATGAACATAAATGTATTCATGTCACATTTTTTTTTTTTTTGCTGTGAGATACCACAAGATCTTGTATATATTTCTCTGTGCTATACAGTATAATCTTGTTTATCTAGTCTACATATGCCTGTCAGTATCTACAAATTTTGAAATCCCAGTCTGTCCCTTCCCACCCCCTGCCCCCTTGGCAACCACAAGTTTGTATTCTATGTCTATGAGTCTGTTTCTGTTTTGTATTTATGTTCTTTTTTTTTTTTAATTCCACATGTGAGCGATCTCATATGGTATTTTTCTTTCTCTTTCTGGCTTACTTCACTTAGAATGACATTCTCCAGGAACATTCATTTGCTGCAAATGGCATTATTTCATTCTTTTTATGGCTGAATAGTATTCCATTGTATAAATATACCACATCTTCTTTATCCAGTCATCTGCTGATGGACATTTAGGTTCTTTCCATGTCTTGGCTATTGTAAAAAGAAAAATATGGAACACTTCACGAATTTGCATATCATCCTTATGAAGGGACCACGCTAATCTTCTCTTCTTCTCTGTATCTTTCCAATTTTAGTACATGTGCTACCAAAGCGAGCACTTCTTTGTTTTTCTTAATCCTTCTCTATCTTTTAAAATTACTTTGTGGCATCTCTTCCTATCTCGGGGATGAGGGCAGCATAAAGTTATCTGTTTTCCATGTGTTGGGAGAAGGCAGGAATGCAAGATGACCCTGTGCTTACATGATTAGATAGACTCATATACATTTTAGGAGGACAATTTTGGGGACCAAAAAAATTATCCGGGGGAGGGTATAGCTCAGTGGTAGAGCACATGCCTAGCATGCACAAGAGTCTGGATTTAAGCCCCATTACCTCCATTAAGAAAAAAGTAAATGAATAAATGAAATCTAATTACTCTCCCAAAAAATTCTGTTAAAAAAAATCTTCTAAACCAAAAAAAAACACAAAAAAATAAAAAAAAACATTATTTTAATGTAGTTCGTAACACTGATTTTCTCAGTTCCATCCAGTAAATATATATTACTATCTCAAGCTGAATTTTTAAAAAATTCATGTAGTCCTGATAGGATTGTGCTAATCAACCGGGTTACAGAAGGAGTACAGATTCTGAGCTTCTAGGACAATTCAAACAGAGGAAGTCTGTTCTCTGCTTCTCTCCTCTCTGTTTTTGTTTCTCTGTCTCTCCTCCCCAGTCTGTCTTCCACCATGATAAATGGGCACCCTATATATATCTTCATTTGGGAAGCAATACATGGTTTGAATTGTATCTAAGTCTGAACCCCCATAGTTGGAAAAAAAACTTCTTCCTGAGTCTGATGTTCTCTTACACATGGAAAGAAGATGGAGCTTCTGTGAATGACAACAGCTTAAGCAAAAGCTGAGAAAGGATATTTATGAGTGCAGAAGTTGGCGAGAAGGTCATTCTCAGCAGAAAAATGGGAGCTGATTTTGCAATCACACAAAACCTTTTTTTCAAGAGAGCAAAGAGTGAAGACTGGTGAAGATTTGATACACTAAGATAATGCTGAGAGAAATTAGCAACAGCTAGAGAGGTAGGAAATATTTTGGACCAAAAAATTAACCACCCTCAGTTTACCTATCTGTACATCAACATGTTTGAGATAAAACCATAGAAAAATATGCAAACACATAAATATTACTCTGCTGATGCTATTACAGGTCCCCAAAAGCAAAGGAATGAATACCCCGTTCATTCCCAGTTGACATCAGATAGTTTATCAATGGCTTGTGACCTGAAATGTGTTAAGAAACTTACTATCTTCAGTTCATTTCTGCTTTCCCTCTAAGTTCAGGGATAAAACTTTTAAGTCTCTCATTTATGTAGTATGTCCATTAAATTTAATTTTATTAAAATATATAAACATATTCAATACTTATAATTTATATAGCCTGTATGTTTATAATTTACTTATATGAAATAATTATTATAATATACAATTAATTGTATTTTCTGTTGTATTTATAATACCATTAATATAGTCATGTATTTTCATATATTACTGTACTTGCTCATGAAAATCCTTTTTTTGACCTATTTAAAAATACTATAAATACTTCAATATTTTGCTTTTGTGATTAAAAAATGTTTTATTTTGTGAGGTTTTTTAAAAAAAATTGATATGTTTTTTCTTTTTGTATCCAATAGCTAAATTTAGAGGTTCTGCCTTATGTCACAAATAATCCTTGTTGGTACAAAAAGTTTATATTTGGGGGACCATAGATACTTCTTGTCCTTTAAGCCTTATTTATGAAATTCTTGTCAATTGTTTCCTAATGTCCCTCTCATTAGCTTGCCAGCAATAGGCAAAAATAAAGCTGGGGCTGTGTCATAAAAATTCACTGGCCCACATTCATCCTTTTTCAGCAGAGTTTACTCAATAGTGTTCCCCATTCAGCTACTGTGCCAGCCAACGGAAACAGCTAGTTGTTGTCTGAAATGAAGAATAATTGGAAACATGGTGCCTGTTTCTTTTCCTGCAAGTAACAATTCATCCATTTAACATTCTTTTGGTGCTCTGGAATACTGTGCTAGACGGCGTTGTGTTCACTGCTCAGTGGAGGCCAAACGGGGAAATGTTAACCTTCTATCCTGCCCTGACCCTCCCAACGGAAACAGTGACAGCCATCTGATGGCCTGGCACCTCTGCCTAGAGTTAGTTACAAATGGTATTAACAGCTTTATGCAGGTAAATGGACATCAAGCTGGAAAATGCTAGGCCCAGAGGGATAATAATATTCATAAAAGATAACTTTCTATCTGTTATGACCCTAACTCTAGAGACAAAAGCACAAAGCCCAGAAAGGTTAAGTAACTCGCCCAAGGTCACACAGCCAGCAAGCTGGAGAACAAACTGTCTGGTTCCATCACCTTTCTTCTGTACCCAAACCACAATATGCTTTCAACTTTGATGGCCAAGTACATGATTGATTTTGTAAGTGTTCCATACACATATAAAAAGATTGCATATTCTCTTTTTGTAAGGTATAAATTTATGGGTTTTTATACTATATACTAAGCACACATATATACTCTTACATACATGCATATATAATAAGCTTATAGATTATATCATTCTAGTCTTACTTGCTTTTGACTTCATATATCAAATTTTGAAAGAGGTGGCTACCTACTGCTAAGGCTGTAATTTTTATCAAATTATGCTTGTCTTTCTAGTAGTTTTGGTTTGTTAAAAAATTTGCACTGTTTTTTAGTTCTTAATAGCTTACAACTATTATATTTTTTCATGTTTATATCCATACCACAGGAAATTGAGCTGGCTGCATAAAAATGATACTGAAATAATAGTGGCTTAAATAAATAGAAATGTATTTTTCTTAAACATGACAGTAAAAGAAGTTCAGGGCTGGTAGAGTGGTTCCATGGTCATCTGGAATACAAGCTCCATTTGTTTTTCTGTTTTGTTACCTTTAGTAAGTGGTGTTTGTTCTCCCAGTCATGGTTGCAAGATGGTTCCTGCAGCTCCAGCCATCACATACATATCCCAGTCAGAAGGAAAAAGAAGAAGGCAGAAAGGAATAGCTTCCAGCTGAATTAGACTTCAACAGGCCCCACTCACAAACTTCTGCTTACAACTTATTGTCCACCCCTAATTGTAAAAGAGGATGGGAAAAATAATTTGTGTCTGGATACATTGCTATGACAAATTAAATCGAGGTTTTGTTAGGAAGGCTGACAAGGAATGGACATTGCATAGGCATCTTAGCAATCTTTGCTACAGTGCCTTTAATCATTCCATCCTCTTGTGCCTATGTAATATTAGCTTTGGGCCTGGAATTTGATATTAATATTGCTATTTATGTTTCTGGATTGGCCTGACATATGTCTGCCCAATTATTTATCTTCAAACTTCCTTTGTTACTTTATTTGAAGTAAGTTTCTTATACATAGCTTAATTTTGGGTTTGGAGCGTTATCTGAAAGTTTGTTTTTTGAAAGGGAAATGCAACTCATTCAAATTTTTAGTGACACACTTATTTTTATTCATTCCTTTTTATTAATTAAGAATAAGAAAACTTATTATACCTTATTGTTGTTTCTCCTCCCCGTCCCCTTGCTTTCCTTAGGTTCACTGGCTTGATCCTTTTTTAAAAGTTTTTTCCCCCTATCTGTTACGTTGAAAGTGCTTACTTCCCTTCAATAAATACATGCTTTTTTTCTGACTGAGTAACCATATCCCTGTATCGCAGAGATTCATTGTGAACATGCTGAGGAAGAAATGCAATTTATTTCTTCCATAGTGAAGTAAGGTCATTGGCACAATGCACTCATTAAGGAAGTTTTTTCCTCACTCCCTTCAATATCACACGTAGACAGCACGTAGATAGCAAGGAACTCTCTTAAGCAGAGCTGGAGATGAGCCCAGTTCTGACTGAGCGCCACCTCTGTGTGCAGCACTTTCCAGATTCCTTTCAGAGTCTAACTACTGAAGCACAAAGGAAAGCTATTATCCTGGACTCTAAAAGTTCACATGGGAATGAATTATGAAAAGTATTCACCATTACACTTCTCTGAGTCTTTACTGAATGCAAAACAAGTCACCATGAATAATAAAGCAAATAACAATAATGAGTAACACTGCATTATACTTTGTGGCTTGCTATCCCCAATGCATTTGGTTTAAAAGTTTTAAAACCTTTTTCTTTGGAGGGCTTGAGCTGTACAAAGTTTTTGACAGTTCTGCAAGGAACTTGCCTATGAAATTTAGCTTTAGATTACTTGGTGAAATTATTAAGCCTTTTTTTGATACTTTTACATTTACATGAATATATTACTTGTTAAAGGAGCTTTTTTTCTCTCATCTGGCTCCAAATTATGCCTTCCACCTCATGCCACAGCAGTACGTTTGTTCCCAAGAGCAATCAAAGGATCCCAAAATTGAGCAAATGGTTGTGTGTTAACATCTAGGTAGGAATTTTACTGTTTTTACCATGGGAACTGTATAAAAGAAGAAATCAAAGTTTTGTTAAAGCCATATAACTTCTACTCAATTTCATCATTCTAATTTATGTCTTTTTAAAAATTATTATTATTTTAGATTTCCTGTGGGTATGATTTGGCTACAAATTGGTATACATTTTGATAAATCTTAGAGTAATAATTTTATAGAGCAAACTATTTGTACTCTGCAAAAACTTTATATATATATATATATATATATATATATATATATATATATATATATATATTCACATAAATAAGTTAACCTATTACATACAAGAAAGTCTCCACCTTAAAACATCTGGATTGTAATATTTGTCCCTGAGACTCTCTCTGCCTTTAGTATCAAGAATGGAGTGACCTTCTCATTCTGCCACCTGTTACATAGTGTTGGGGCAAAGGGACAAAGTATCAGATCTGTTGCTAGAAGTGTTTCCTTTCCCATGGTAACTCTTTGCCTGTAAGATTTTAGGCAAAGAGAGCAAGGCACAGTGTTATAGGAAGAGAATAATTAACAGATTAATTAATTTAAAATCTACTATTGCTTCCTCTTCTTAAGTATTTTTCCTCTAGTATTGACCATAAAAGGAGCTGGGCTCACTTCAGCCCCAGAGAAATGAGAGAGATTTGAGATTGAGAAAGAAAAGTATCTGATGAAAATAAAATTATTTTAGGAAAATATATATCAATAAACATGCTGTCACATTTGATCATTAAGATTTATAGGCATCTAGTGTGAATTTAATTTGACTGGCTACTAATGCTGATTAAATATCAGGCTTCACAAGATTGACCATATGTTGAAGCTGGATGACTGACAGGTTCATAAGAATGGAAGGTGGGTGCATTTTTACTATTCTTTCTCCTGCGGGGTATGTTTGACATTTTCTATAACAAAAAGTTGGTGAGGGGGAGTGTGTCTATAGCTCAGTGGTAGAGTGCATGCTCAGCATGAATGAGGTTTGGGTTCAATCCCCAGTACTTCCATTAAAATAATTTTTTTTTTAAGTTTTGAAAAGAAAGTAAATGAAGTTTCTGAAAACTATTCTACATTGCTTGATTCTGAAAAAGAGATTCCTCTTTTTATGGCCTATAAAAAGAGAATCATAAATATCTTCATCAATGGAGTTCAAAACTGGTCTGGATTCAATATGCCAACAAAATATTTCAACCCTGCAGTTGACACTGTATAATTAAACCTGGGGGAAAAAATCAGCTTGCATAGCTTTCATGAATTAATTGAAAACACTAAAATTGAAAAATTTCAGGAAGAGATGACAATACTTACCAGAAACAAGTCATCAGTTCTCTAGTTATTTTTACTTTCATGTTGTTAGACCCAGAGTATTAGATGAGAAGTCAGAAATCTCTATAAGCTAATCCCCAGAATATACAACTCATTTTATGTCTCAGTGTCTCCATTTTTTTTCTCCAGTTAAGTGAGTAGAAAAATCTACAACTAAACTATATCTTCCAGAAACATTTGAGGAATAATCATGTTTGAAAGATTTTTCTAATGTATCATATAGAATTCTGTTACTGCAGAGGGATCATCTCCTCTGCTAAGAACAAATAGAAAAGAAAGAATATAGATAAGTGAATAACTCTAAAAGTCAGTTTCATAGTGTCATCTCTTTGTAAAAATTTCTCATACAAGGTGTCACGTTTTTCATTTTCTTCTCAGCTGGCCTGGGCTTAGAGTGATGCTCTGTCACTCTCATATCTGAAGCACATGCTAGAATAGAGAAACATACGTAATCCTTGCCTTGGGTACAATTTGAGGGCATTGATGTAGCACAGAAAGGTTCTGAAATCCTAGGGGGTTACAAATGCATTGATCTAGGAGCCCTATGTGATAGATGTGACCATGGCATGCTTTGTGACTTTTTGGTTGGTTTGCTTAGATTTCAATTAAATTTTAAAGTAACTACCAGGTGAAATACACTAGGGGACATTTTACACAGTTTCAAGAAGATGTGGAGTGGCTTTGCCACTCAGATAAAATTAAATCCTAAGAAATAAAACCCCTAAAGGAACTGAATAGAGGGGAGAAGGAAAGATAGTAACTTATCGTTAAAAATCAATCAGATATTTACTAAGTGCTTCTACTGAAGATTTCTCACATTTCAATAGCTAGCAAATCTTGATTTGCAAGATACTTTCACATACGTTATCTTATTTGATCCTCCCAACAAACTGGTAAGGTAAGTGGGGCAGTCTTAAGATGAGGAAATTGCTTTTCAGAGGCTTATGTGCTTCCTTCAGCCCTTATTCCCAGCTGAAGGGGGCAGAGGCAGAGAAGCTACCTAGGACTTCAGATATCCTCCTGTGGTCATTCCCCTTTGACCACCGGTATTGCACTCTTCCATTCTGTGTTTGGTCAGAGGATTCAAAAGAAGTCAAGACATGATCCCTGCCCTCCATGTGTTCATGATCTAGATTAGAAAAATACAAGTTTTATATAAGGAAACAAGCAGAGAACAAAGTGTTAAATTGTATGAAATGGGCTATAAATACAGTAACTCTGGATTCCCTTAATTAAAAAATAAGATGCTATAAATTCTACCAAAGTGCTGAAAAATGTGTTTGTAGGTGCCCAGGAACACTGGTCAACTGGATGTTTCTCAAGTCTTCCAGCCAGGCCATCAGTGCTTTCCTGGAAAGTCCCATGATTAATTTCTAACTGGGAGGAGAGCCGGTAGAGGAGAAAGGGGAAGAGAAGATCTTCTTATACCATGTCATGTCTTGCAGGAACAGTCTCGCACGGCTCAGCAGTGTCACATGGTTGCTTGTAAGAGCCAATTCTTGAATCGTCAAATATTCTTATAGGCCTCTGCTGTGCCTCAAACTGAGAACTGGAGGCTTGTGAGCACTAGTCCTGGCCCTGGCACATCTTTGTTAGGCCCTCTAAGCCATCGGTGGAGGCCACCATCAAGTTGCCTTTTTGCCTCCTCTTATTTACCTAATTGCAAAGGGAGTAAAGAGGGATTCTGAAGAAAACTGCCTGGAGGCAGGAGATTAGGCACATTTGTTCTACACTCAGAGGGACCAGCTGTGTATGGAAGGGACATACCCACTTGAGAGGAGGAGAAGGTGGTGGAAGAAATCAGCTTGGAGTTCCAATGCTGTGTAACGTTGTGTGAGTAAATGCGAAGGTGCACTTTGGAGGCACTATCAACATCTCTAACAACGTTGGTCGCTTATACTGAGCATCTGAGGGCAAATGTGAACATGATTCTGAGTCCTAGTCCAAGCACATACCTGGTACCACCAGACCACACATGTCCTCAAAGATGCATCTTTTGAATTATTTTTCCAAGAGTGCCAATGGGTTTATGCTGAGTCACTCAAGCTCTCATTTCATCCAGTGGTTGTGAACGTGGGCTCTGGAACCAGCTCTGTCACACCTAGCGGTGTGACCTTGGGCAAGTTACTTAAAAATTCTCTACACCTCCAATTCCCCATATATGAAATGATGATAAGTATACTAGCCACCCCAGAAAGTCGTTATGAAAATTAAATGAGATTAGATGTATAAAGAGCTTAGAACACTGCCAAGCACATATTATGTACTCTGTGCTAGCTATTTTCATTCATTCATTAATCTAATATTAATTTAAAATCTCTGCTCTGGACATGCTAGATGTTGAGAAGTTAAGACAAATAAGACACAATGTGCCCTCAGTGGGCTTATACTCTGTAGTATAGTCTTGTGTTTTATTTATCTTTTTTGCCTAGCACAAGAGTTGTGAGGTATTTGATAAACATCTTTGAATGTATGATTGGATTGGAGAAACAGGCAAGTATACTGATAATTGCAGTTAAATGGCTATATTTAATATTGTCTGATATGTAGTAAGTGCCTGGCACCATACAAGCATTTTTAACAATTTTAATTATTAACTTAGTAGAATAAATGCGAGACTGAGTGTGTGGACTGGATGGAGGCTGAGGGCGAGGAGGTGGAGGTGCACTCAGGGAAGTCTTCCAAGAGGCAGTATCATTGAGCTGAGTTCTGATCAGCGAGTGGGCGTTAGCCAGTAAGAGAAGAGGGCTAAGTGTGTTCCAGGCAGAAGGAACATTGTGTGCAGAGCTAGAGAGGCGTGAAATAGCACAATACATTCAGGGAGCTCCAAGTAGGCAAGTACGAAAGGAGCCCCATCCTCCTTGTGACAGACAGCATGCATTTGTTAAATGAGTAGTTAAGATTAGAGGCTGGGAAATGAAACAAACAAATGAGACATCACTTGTGTCACCCCGGCCTTTAGCATTAACTAAATACAGAGTCATGGAATAAGTGGCTAGGAAGTTTTAAGTTGTTCACTATAGTACTTGCCTTAGTACAAATTCTGTTAGTCTATATGGCATTGCTTTATAGTCAGTCCCTTCTTGTTTTCTGATGGAGGAAATAAATTCACTTAATTTATCTGTTTTTTTTTTCCAAAGTAATTGAGATGAATTACAATAACATTGATAGGATCGTGGTTATAGGTGAAGATGTTTTTGCACAGTAACATAGATTGCTTTAGATCAGGGGTTAGCAAACTGTGGCCTAAGGGCCAAATCTGATCCACTGCCAGTTTTTATAATTAGGCTTTTTGGGAACACAGCCATGCCCATTTGTTTACACACAGTCTAGAGCTGCATTAGCACTACAGTGGGGGAGTTGAGTAGTTGTGACAGAGACTATGGCCTGCAAAGCCTAAAATATTTACTAGTTGGCTCTTTATAGAAAATGTTTGCCAGTCTTGCTCTAGAGTCATCTCTTCCAATCTGATAAGTAAAAACCACCCAAATATTTAAAACAGGGGGTTGATTTGGTTTTAGAACCAACATGGCAAACAGTAGGTTATTAAATTTTTAAAATTCACTACCGAGGAGAGAGAAGATTACAAATATGTTAGCCATAAAAGGTACAATAAACATGAATAAATGAATGAACACAGATTCTGTGACTGGACTTCAAATTTGACTCTGAGCTTCCTGAAAGCCAGGGGGGAAAAAACCAAAGAATGGAATTGGTTATCTGTATTAGTTACTTATTGCTTCATAACTTATATGAATATTATTGCTTAAAACTTAGTGGTTTAAAATAACTACCATTTACTGTTTCTCATGGGACCATGAGTTGGCTAGATGGTTCTGTTAATCTAGCCTGGGCCTGGCTGATCTTGGTGGGTTTGCTCATGCATTTGTGGTCAGCTGGTATGTTAGCTCTGGGCGGGCTGGGCTGGGCTGGCCTCAGCTAGGATTACTCATCTCTATGCCACACGATCTCTCATCCTCCAGGAGGCTAGCTGGAGCTTATTCACATAGCAGTGGCAGTTTCCAAGAAAGTGGAAGCACGCACTTGAGACTTAGGCTTGGAACTGGTATACCACAGCTTGAGTTACATTCCAGTGGCCAAAGCAAGTCAAATGGCCAGCCCAGATTCAAAGCGGGGGGAGACAGACTCTAACAAGGGTGGGGAGAAGCTGCAAAGTCACATTACAAGGGGGCAGGGAACCAGGAGGGAGAGAACTGGGGCTGTGATTGAAATCAATCAATCAGCATCTAAACCTGCACGCATTCCAACCATAAATTTAAAATAACAAAGTTGTCTCAGTGGCCTAACGTGGAAAGGAGTATTCATCATACGTCTGTTCAGCCCCACCCAAAGATATGAATCATCACTGTCTTCAGCTAAGAGGACCAATGTCTTCTTGCTAATGACAGATGCAGAGGAGTGGAAGGAAGCCTGTCAGAAATGTGACAGCATATCAGATGAGACCCAGACCCATATTAAAATACTATCTTGATGAATTTCCCCAGGGCATCAGACTTGGTTTTAATGAGTTAAGGGGATAAGGAAAACCACTATCATAGAAGTAACCTAAACTAAATGTTAGCCTCTGCAACTACAGACCTATAATATTCTTGCTGACCATTCCCACTCCCACTTCCATTATCAGGTGGTATTAAAATTGGTCACTGTTTTCAAAGGCAACATTGCTATCTATAGATATGGATGTGATTGAAAAGATGGAAAAAAGTCTCTTAAAAACTCACTAGCCATGTGATGATTTTTTTAAATTTATTACTTTTATTACTTTAAAAATTTTTTATTTTAAAAAATTTAAAAATTTATTTCATTATTATCAAACTTGCCCTAATAAATAATGTTAAGTATTAAATAGCAACAATGATGTCAGGAATCCTTAACTGTTCTTTTTATGGTACCATGGGCTGTCAGTAAGAAGAGAGTAAACATGAGTAGCCCTTGCTCCTTAGAGTTATTCAGAGTCCCCCAAAACTTAAAAAAAAAAAGGCAAAACATTAAAAACAAAAGCAAAACTCCAAAACCTTTTGGATAAAGCCACACAACCTAGGTTTGAGAACATTCTGGCCTAGAGCCAGTCAGGGTGCTTGGCCTTGTTTGCAAGAAGCTGACACATTTACACGTGGCCTTCCATGGAGCTGCCATCATCAGACTTGTGTCGTAGTAACAGCAGTGCATGGGGAGGAACATGACAGAATTCAGGGAACTATCAGACATCTGTTGACTTGGACATCAGGACCAGCTGTGAAGGGAAATCTACTTCACTTAGATCCAGTGAAAAAGCTACAGTCTAAGGGAAGAACTAAGCTGTTGACATTATTGAAGAGCTGAGGGCAAAACCTTGAGGATGCTTACAGATGACCAGTTTCTGGGAGGGTAGGGGAGAGGTAAGGCTACCTAAGGAAGGACAAATGAAGCTTTCAAAATTTGGTGTGCAGATGTATACGCATGACTGGGACATTGTGCTGTACACCAGAAATTGACACCTTGTAACTGACCGTACTAAAAAAAAAAAAACTTGGTGTGCAGAAAATTAGAATTTAACCCTGGGTGGGCCACAGAAGGTTTAAGTGATATAACATATAAAATACCTGGTGGGATGCTTAGAAAAGTAGATCGCAACATCTGTTGGTTCCTTTCCTTTCTCTGTATCTCCCACCCACCTTAGGGATTTCTTCAAAAACAAAAGACCTGCCAGCCAGCTGCCATTGGAAAGATGTCAAATAGGATAAGCTGCTGATAGATGGTTACCAATCAACAAAATTTACACTCAGGTGGATGGAGCAGGGCATGTCACCTTTCCTACCCCTCTCCTCATCACAGCTTGCAGGCAGCACAAAGACATTCCTTCCTTCCTGCAGAGGAAGTGTGTGTGTTCTCTCAGACCTACCTTGGCATTCCTTGATATCTTAGAGAAGCAGATGACCCCGGCTGAGCAAGACAGTCAGCAGAACAGCAGCCCTTGATGCTGCAATTGGAAATTTCCATTCTTTGCTTGCAGCTCTGGAAAAAAAAAAAAAATCTGAAGAGCCCAGTAGCTGGGAAATTTCCACAATGGAAAATTTTAACATATTCTTTAGCTCTAAACTATGCAGGTTTATAGAGACAATTTTTTTCTTTTGGTTAATTTCCTTCTTTAACAATAATTTATGAACGTGGTAACACTACAGCTGTGGGAATAAGGAGGGCAAGATGACTTGGAAGGGAATGGGTATGGTGTGGCTAGTGGGAGGCTGTGCTATATACATGTTTGACCACCTGAACCATAGAAATGCGGATCACTACAAGACCCACTGGTTGGGAACTCATCCAAAACAGAGATAGTTTGCCCAGGAGCACTGCAGAGAAGTCTGTTTAGAGATTGGAAGTGGAAAGTGAATGGATACAACTTTGGAACAGGAGATGGTGAGTTCTGTTGCTGAAAAAAAGCAATCTCAGGCAGATCTCTTGAACCAGTGCTTCTTAACCTAAATGTGCACATGAATCACCTGGAAATCTGTTTAAGCTGTAGGTTCTGATTCAGTAGATCAAGGAAGGATGGGGCCTGAGACTCTATAATTCCAACTGGTTCCCAGGTGATGCTGATGCTGCCCTTCAGTGGTGCCCTTCGGAGGACCACTCTGTGAGTAGCCAGGCCATAGACCACACGTCCTCATCAGTGTGAGGCCAGCTTGCCTTCCGCAGCAAAGTACAGTCAAAGGGCAGCTGGAAATGAGCTCCCTTGGGGTTGTTTTCTCACATTACGAAGCTACGGTCTAAGAAAAGAACTGAATGTCTTTTGGAAAGATGCTTCATGCAAGTCTGGATAAAGTGGATCTTTTGAAATGTGGGGATGCAAGCAGTTATCAGGTACTAGCTGCAATTATTGAGGGGATACTGTTGGCCAGAAGGGTATAATGGGGAAAAGAAAATCTGGAGAATAAATTACATCCCTCCCAGCCAGAGTAATTGTCTCACTTTTATTAAAATAAAATAAAATAAAATAGGAATAGGAGAATTTTCCATTTTCTTAACAGCTGTCTCACCCACCTTTGCGCTCCCTGTTTTCCAGAAAGAGACAAAGACAGAGAGAGTGAGAGAGAGAGAGAGAGAGGGAGAGGGAGAGGGAGATCAAAATTTGTGGCATCTTTATTCCAGGGTGTTGATGATTCAGCATTGAAATGGACTTTATGATTACTTAACTAAGAGAGATTAGTTTGGGTTTTTTCTTACAATAGGTCCCAATGAGCAGTTATTTGCCTAAGAGCCATCTTACAACTTAACAGCCAATCAAATAGAATTGGCCTGATCTACCTTAAGTTCACATCTACTTAATAAAAAATATAATAATTATAATAAAATTTAACATTATGATGTGCTTACAGCAAGTGAGGCATTTGATCTTTAAAACAAGCTTATAAGACAAGTACCATTATCATACAGATGAGAAACTGGGATTTAGAAAGCTAAAGTGAATTGCTTGAGTTCCATACATTACAGCCAAGCAGGGAATAACCATCTCTGGCCAACCCCACTTACTCTATTGTTTTTTTCCAAATGGCACACCTACATCTCAGCTTCATTTCCCTTATCACAGACAGATGGATAGATACTCCTTCTCAAGTTTAACAACTTCACAGAGCTTGATTCAAATACTGAATGTGTTGTTAGTTGCTTACAGCTGCTATTTCTCTAGCTATGCTGTAAGTCCAGGCAAACTCTTTTGAAGAGCTCATTAAAACTGCTAAAATAAAGTCTTAGAAGCAGGTGCATTCATTAGCTGAAATGCAGACGATTATGTTAATATCGCATTCAGGTGACAAATTTAAAGCCATCAAAATCATGGAGGATAAAAGGATTTTTTAAGCTAAAGTTAACTTCTTCCTTTGTAGGGCTCTTGGTTCCATTAAACATGTGACTGCCTTTGCAGCTGTCAACGTGGGGACCTCCAATGTTACCTCACAAAAATAAAGCCATTTTTTGCAGTCTCATATTTCCCTTACAATTTCTTGGGTCTCTTTTCAGGAAAAGAAAGGTAAAGAATTGCCTACAACCCTCTGCTACTTTCTAAATAGGAAATCTGGCATTTCATTTATAATCTATTGTCAGATTGAGCCCAGGGGTAGAAGAGACATTAAGAAGATGGTTAAAATACATGGACTATAATTTCAGGTTAGGATTCGATGGACCAACAGCTCTTTCACCTTGCCCTTTTTTTCTTAAAGAAATAGTGAGCATAAAATATGTATATGATCATACATATGTATTTTGATTATACATCAGAATGTTAGTGGTTACACTAGGATAACTTTGATTTTCTTTTTTTATGTGTATATTTTTGTATTTCTGAAATCTTCTACAATGAAAATGTATTACTCTGTAAGTTTAAAAATTATTAAAAATTATTATGGAGCAACTAGACTCTCCACATTCAGTTGTTTCACCTATAAAATTGGGTTACTTTTTAATTGTCTAACACATGGGAACTGGATGAGATGTTTTCCCAATGTCCTTTCTTCTCAAATCTAGGATGTCTGTAGAAACATTGATTTCCCCCCCTTTTAGATGAAAACATAAGAAAAAGAGAGATGGTATCCAGCCACTTGTAAGAAAATTATAAACATGCTTATAGATTTTTATATCATTCTTCAAAACCTCAGTCAAATGGGGATTCATCAAAGTGAGTGCCACTTGCAAAGGGAAAAAGACGGCAGCCTTTTAGGGCCAAGTTTACTTTAAAATTTTTTAAGTTGTACACTCTGGAAAGTATTTGTAAGCTAAAACTTGACACATTCATTTTTTTTTTTTTTGAATGGTGTGCTACAGTGACTGTATTACTGATTGCAAAACATAATAAAGCTGCTATAGAATTGAACCCATATACTTATAGGGCATGTTTACACATTGTGTGTGTGTCTAAAAAGCTTAAATTAACAAGCTGAAAGACTGCTTGTACAGTGTAATAGTCCTATTTTTACCTTCCTTCTTCTTCAACTCTTCTATCTCTCTGTATATTATTATTTTCTTTTTTCCTACATAATTTAAAAGACCATTGACCTCATTTAAAATTAAAAGCAATACAGAAAGCAGGAAAAATCTCCTTGGGGTGGGGCTGGGTAAGCATATACCTCTATATACATGTAAGCATACTGAATACATGAACACATAGCTGAATCTCTGCTCCAAACTGCTGTAAGTCTCATTAGCTGGGACTTCAACTGCTGGACAGCTCCGAGTCTCCTAGGAATATTTTCCCAACGACTCTATCTCTTGTTTAATTCACACAGAAGCTGCAAGTTCACGACCAAGTAGCCGGAAGAGACTCTTTATTCTTGCAATATGGTGCATCACCACTGTAAGTTTAGAGGGTGAACTTCAGAGCACAGAATTTTAAAATGAAAGGAACTTGAAAGGTCACATTAATCAAGTTTTCTTTAAATGTATGTCTCTCCTAGAGCATACCTATCTTATAGTCATCCAGCCTGACCTTGAAATTTTCCAGTGACGGAAACCGTCCTACTTCTTTTCACTTTTAAACTGATAGATGAGTAGTTAGAGCACAAAAAGCATTAAAACCACAAGGCCAAAAAGGAAAAAGGAAAAAAGAATTATTCCTAATTCTGCCACTCTTTAAGATATCAACTATTTTTGAATTTCTGCTACCGATCCAGGATCTCCCAGTCTCGAGTAAATATAATCCTTTAAGGTCCGTGAGGAATGTAAAGAGACTGAACCATTTGACTTAAAGACATTTTGGAGAGCTTATTGGTCCATGGTTATCAATCACACCATGAGAGACCTTGAAAAGGGAAACTGTAAAGAATGTATAAGCCTCAGTACCACAGTGTTTCCTGGGTCTCTTCCTAATTCATCCCCTTTTGTCAATCTGACATCCATACAACAAAAGAAAATTTCTGAGATTATCTTATCCAGGGATCTTTCCAACATTTACAAATACTATCTAAATTGAGCAATGTGTTCCCAAGTTGCCTAAATTGTATATATAATGACATTCCTTTCAAAGGAAATCGGAGAGTTCAGCAGTATTCTGAAACAACTAGGTGTGACAAAACAAAGGACAAAAATAACAAGAAAATCCTTCAAAGATAGTGTCCCTAGTGGAAACAGTTAGATATCCTGCCTCTTCACATTGGCCATATGGGAGATTTTTTTTAAAATTTTAATTTTATTGAAATGTAGTTGATTTATAAGGTTAGTTTCAGGTGTACAGCATAGTGATTCAGTTATATATATATGTGTATACACACACACACACACACACACACACACAAACACACACACATTTATTTTCAGATTCTTTTCCATTATAGCTTATTACAAGAAATTGAATAGAATTCCCTCAGCTCTACAGTAGGTCCTCGTTGTTTATCTATTTTATATATAGTAGTGTGTATCTTCTAATCCCAAACACCTAGTTTATCCCTTCTCCATCTCTCCCCTTTGGTGACCATAATTTGTTCCCTGTGTCTGTGAATCTATTTCTGCTTTGTAAGTAAAATTCATATCTTTTTTAAGATTCTGCATAAAAATGATATCATATGATATTTGTCATTCTCTGACTGACTTACTTCACTTAATATGATAATCTCAAGGTCTATCCATGTTGCTGCAAATAGCATTATTTCATTCTTTTTATGGCTTAACAATATTCCATTGTATATATGTACCACATCTTCTTTATCCATTCATCTGTCGATGGACATTGAGGTTGTTTCCATGTCTTGGCTATTGTAAATAGTGCTAATGTGAACATTGGGGTGCATGTGTATTTTCAAATTACAGTTTTCTCCAGATATATGCCCAGGAGTGGGATTGCTTGATCATACAGTAAGTCTCTTTTTAGTTTTTTAGGGAACCTCCATACTGTCCTCCATAGTGGCTGCACCAATTTACATTCCCACCAGTAGTGTAGGAAGGTTCCTCCTCCACACAGTCTCCAGCATTTATTATTTATAGACTTTTTAATGATGGTGTGAGGTGATACCTCATTGTAATTTTGATTTGCATTTCTCTAATAATTAGAGATACTGAGCATCTATTCATGTGCATGTTGGCCATCTGGATGTCTTCTTTGGAGAAATGTCTATTTAGGTCTTCTGCCCACTTTTTGATTGGATCTTTTTTAATTTTATTTTTTAGTAAGCTGTATGAGCTGTTTGTATATTTTGGAAATTAGTCCCTTGTAGGTCACGTCATTTGCAAATATTTTCTCCCAGTCTGTAGGTTATCTTTTTGTTTTGTTTATGGTTTCATTTGCTGTGCAAAAGCTTTTAAGTTTAATTAGGTCCCATTTGTTTATTTTTGCTTTTAGTTCCATTACTCTAGGAAACAGATCCAAAAAATATTGCTGTCAAAGAGTGTTCTGCCTATGTTTTCCTCTAGGAGTTTTACAGTGTCCATTCTTACATTTAGGTCTTTAATCCATTTTGAATTAATTTTTGTATATGGTGTTAGACAATGTTCTGATTTCATTCTTTTACACATAGCTGTCCAGTTTTCCCAGCACCACTTATTGAAGAGACTGTGTTATCTCCATTGTATATACTTGCCTCTTTGTTGTAGATTAATTGACCATAAGTGCATGGGTTTATTTCTGGAGTTTCTATCCTGTTCCATTGATCTATGTGTCTGTCTTTGTTTCAGTACCATACTGTTTGATTACTGAAGTTTTGTATTATAGTCTGAAGTCAGGGAGCATGATTCCTCCAGCTCCGTTCTTCTTTCTCAAGACTGTTTTGATTATTCGGGATCTTTTGTGTTTCCATGCAAGGGAGATTCTTTCAAGATGATTTGTAATGATGAAAGTAGTGTTGAGTTTTGGGGAAGCAAATTTAGAAAGTCAATTAGCTAATAGAGAGGATAGAAGACTGTGACCTATAATTTTGGCTAAGTAAACAGAATGGAGAGGTTTCTTTAAATAAATGATTATTATCTTAATGAATTGTAAAAAAAAAAACTATTGAAAAAATTCAAACAACACAAAAAAATACAAGTAAGAAAATAAAAACCACCCCACATCCCATCACCTAAAAATAATTGTCATAGATGTTACAAGAATATCATTCCAGACATGAGAATAACAGATATCTTAGAATTAAAAACAAAAACTTGCATTCAGACAGCTAAACATTGTCTTATTGATGATGGCCTAAAGAGACCCAAAAGTCGACTTTTAAAAATATATAGTTCATCTGAAAAGTGATGAAAGGAAGTGAAGAGAGGAAGAATTATCAGTCCAAAAGCAATTATAAGAATGTGAGTTCAGTAGAAATTAGAAGATATTTTTATTCTTCTACATATCTGCAATGTTACCCTCAATTCCGCTGCATCTAAAACATATTACAACAAGATATGTTTCCATAATGCTTTTGTTCTATGAATCAATATTACACTGACTCTCATGACCATATAAAATAATCAGGGTTGATATTTAACTAGTACAAATTAGTTTGGCTATTCTAGTTGTTTATCTTCCCATCTTGATCAAGAACCCTCCTAAGAACATTATTCTTGCTTAACCAAACCTACTTCCCCTGCAGGAAGAACAAAGAAGGTATCGTTTTTCATTATAAATAAAACTATAGAATAATAGGGAGGCCTTTATATGTCACATCAAGGCCCATTTTTACTGGTTATGCCTCTTTTTCTGAGCATACTAAATATTTCCCTGAGCCAAGGTTTAGTCTTTTAATTTTATAATATTTGATGTTTTAAAAAAAAGTGTCACTTTTAACTTCATTTATTTAATACTAAACGTATCCCCATAAGATTCTTTCTTTTGCAGAGGTGAAGTAACTTTTTACAATTGTTTCTTTATGAAAAGGAAAATATAAAATATCCCCTCCCTTACTCCTAAACATACCTCATTAAACTCACGCTTGGGCAAAGACTTAGCTGGAAAATTTCAAACTCAAAGGAAATTTTGCTCCTTTATGTTGCAAAAGTTGAGGATATTGCAGTCTCCATTATCTGAGAATTAAATTCAGAGAGCATTGATACTGATTATCCAAATGGCAGATTATACCAGTTATTTCTATTTAAAATTTTTATGTTCGCACTCCCCTCCTACTTACATTTGACTAATGCTAATACAAAATTAGATGCCATTTCCTGACTTACTCACCAACTTACATTGAGAAAATGCAGGTCAAATAGGTGGAAGAGGCAAGCCAATATATTTCCTTGGTAACCTGCATATCACAACTGAAGGTAATTGCTTAATCACAAGTACAAAGTTTTCATGTAATAAGAAAGCTCTGTTTATCTCATAAACTCTGGAATATTAGACCACCTGATTCTTTTTCCATACAAAAAATAGTGTAAATAATTTTAGTAAATTAAATCATATTTTTCCACTGACATGTTCTAATTTAAAGATATAATTTCATTGAGAGTGAGTGGCACTTCACTATTCTCTTACTATTGATACTTGTAACTCAAGCAGTAGGTTCAAAGTTCATGCCTAAGCTACTTGTTTTTACTTTTATTGTAGATAAAGAGCAGGAGCCACATTCTGTGTAAAGGAGTCAAGGCTATACTTCATAACACTTCTTCCTCCTTCCCTAAATTCATTAAGTGGCCAGCTCTATGTTTTGATGTTTGAAGTTTCATATGTCATTAACATTTGCTAATTAGGCACATTAGAGAAAGGATCAATTTAAATTAGTGAAAATTTTGAATGCTGTATTATAAAAATATATAGTCATATTCCTTTATGGTACACAATGCCACTCAAGCCACCTGTAGTGAAGTATTTCCAAGAAGAAAAGCTACTGCTAGGACTGCTTTAATGATAAGATTCTTGAATATTGTGCACTTTAAGTATGAGTAAAAATGAGTATTGCAAGGTTATCTGAATATATTCAGTTCATATTCACTGAGCAGTTACTATATGCTTGGCATCATGCTAGAAAAAGTTTGTCCTCTTAAGTTAACAATTCACTCTAAATTATCATTCATTTTGCCTAGTGACGCTTTATCTCATGATTTATTCATCACCTGTCTAAATTTACTCTTTCATTCAAAAGACATTTAACAGTTATAATGGGTTAGGTATACACACAAATTCAAAATGACTAGGATTGTAGGGTGAAAGTCATTTACCTTGTGGATCAACACCAACAATCATCAAATCAGTCTATCAATCAATCAGTTAATCAATCAATCAACTGGCCCTTTTTTCTAGGTAATATAGCTGGTACAGAGTTTCTCAAGCTTGGTACTGCTAGCATTTTGGATCAAATAGTCCTTCTTGTGCAAGGTACTCCTGTGCATTGTAGAATGTTTAGCAGCATCTTTTGCCTCTTTCCATTAGATGCCAGTAGCACCCCCACTTCTAGTTCTGATAATCAAAAATGTCTCCAGACATTGCTAAATGTCCCAGGAGTACAGCGGGGGTGGAGGGGAAGCAAAACTGTCACTGGCTGAGAACCACCGAGCTAGTACGTACATCATACCTTCTTTACTAGATTATAAAGAGCTTGAGGGCAGATACCCAGTCTGATTCATCACTCTACTGCCCTCTCCCACCAACTAAATTTAGTTTCTGGCACAGAAATACTTCTTGATGAATGTTCTGAAAAGAACAAAATATCTCCGGGGTACCTATGCTGTCGTCAGTCATACACAAAGCACATTGGTAAACCTAGAAGATGAACAGGTAACCAGGGTAAATTGTCTAACAAATTTTTATGATTTGAATAATCACTCCCTATTCACATTGTATACCCACTTTGGTGCCAAATGCCTACATTTCTGTAGGGTTTTAATGTGTATGAAGCACATTTCACATAATGGCATTTGACCCAGATACAAAGATGATCACCTCTGTTTATAATTTAAGCTCCCAAGTCCCAGAGCCATATTCTCAGGCCTGAGTGGGAGGTATTTTGACTTCAGTGGCATTGCCTTTGGCTATTAAAAAAAAAAAAAGCCCTCTTAATTTAAGATTGTTTTAATAATGTTAAATTTAAAGCTCAGGATTTTTTTTTTTTTTGCTATGTTAGAAGTAGAACATCTCAAAGGCCCTCCAGTGATCTAAGTGATTCTGGTTTACTTAGATTCCTGGAAATTGCCAGAGGGCTTTAAGGGAGGAGGGGAAAAAAAGAGTGAGGAAATTTTCCCTGTGGGCAATTGGGGAAAACAAAAATATTTTTGTGCTGTGGAGACTTGTCAGGAAAGAAGGGTTGGCCAGCAGTGGCATCTGCGCAAGGGGAATTTCCACATTTGGGAAAACATGGTCATAATTAATGACTTAGGAAAGCCAAGAAAATGGACCCTGTTGGAAAAATATGATCTTCAATGACCAAATCATTGTCAACTGATTGGACCAGAATATTATATTGTTTTAGAAAAAGATTTTTATTGTGGATCTTTGCCTATAGGTCCTTCCTTCCGTGGCTCAAATAAGTACCCTGCCCTTGCCTGGGGAATCAGCTTCCCCTAGCCAGACCTGCTCTCTCTGTCTCTTCCTGCCCTTAGGAAGTGTTTGTGTTAGACTTCTGGCCTGGACACTGGCCTGTATTCTTTCTCTTTGAGCGTGATGCCTCGGACTAGCCAGCACGGCTATTAGCATCCATTAGAACAGAGATGATTATCCAGGATTCTTGCACAAGGGCGGAAAGATGAGCTTACATGATCCTAATGCAGCCACCATTTATTAAGGACTCCATGTCTTAGGCCAGGTGCTAAGAACGTTGAAAAACTATCCGCATCTAGACACAAGGAAACTGAGGCTCAGGGAATTTAAGTAACTTGCCTAGGGTAGTGCAGCTTTTAACCACCACACTATACCAGCTTTTAACTACCAAGCTATACTTCTCATTTTGTATATAAAGTCTCTCCCAAAGTGGAATGTCCGCACCCAGTATATAACCTCTCTCTTACTTAATATTACCTCCTTTCTCTTCCTCTTCTCCAGATCAGTTTGTTTAAATTAGATCTGGTCCTGGGGTTGTGCTCATCAGAAAACTCCATGGTTACCTATCATTCTCAAGAGGAGAAATCTGGGTTAGCAGGCTCAGCGCCATTCGTATCTCTGTTTACTTAGGGAATGATTGTGTGGTCGGAATGTTCTTGCTCCACTTTTTGGTTTTATTTTATCTCAGTGATCAATTTATTAAAACAGGTATGATCAGTTTTTGCCTCTTCTCTCATCATTTTCTCAAGATCAGAACATAGCTTGCCGAATTTCAACATATTTGCCAAGGTGAAGATCAAGATTTTTAGAGAGGAAACTATAGCTAAGAAAAAAAAAATTCCCTATATTTGACATGTAGATGTGGTATCTAGTAGAGCATCTATAAAATGCAGTACATTGTTTTGTGAAGTGAAAACACTGCAGGTTAAATCACGTCCCCCTGAAGCAACAATTCCACACTCTAAACCCATATGGCATAGCTTCTGAAGTTAGCCCTGTCCTGCAACTGCAATGAATGAAACTAACTAGGATTAAAAAGTCCAACCACCCTGGATTGAACCTAAATGGGTATTATAATTAGTAAAAAAAAAAAAAAAAAAAAAAGCCTCTTGGAAATAATTTAACATACTTCTGTTTAACTTAAAGCATATTAAATAAGTAATCTTAATATTTATTTTCTGAGTGCTTCTTGGACAAGCCAGACATTGTTACTTTTATTTAGAGATGTGAAAACCAAAGGGATGCATTGTTAAATTTTCTGCTGCTTTGTAGCAAATTACCACAAATTTAGGGGGTCAGAACATTTTATCAATTAGCTCACTGTCCTGTAGGTCAGAAGACTGGGTAGGTTTGGCTGGGTTCTCGGCCTGAGGTCCCACAGGCAGAAATTAAGATGTTATTCAGACTGGCCTCTTATCTGGAGGCTCTAGGGAAGAACTGCTTCCAAGCTCATTCAGATGGCTGGCAGATCCCAGTTCCTTATGACTGAAGCACTTGGGTCCCTGTTTTCCTTCTGGCTTCTAGAGGCCTCACACATTCCTTCTCACTGGTCTTCTCTGTCTTCCAAGCCAGCAATCACCCTGGAAATCTTTCTCACATTTCAAATCTCTGACTTCCTCTTATGCTACCAACTGAGGAAAACTCTTCTTTTACAGGGCTCACCCAATTAGGCCAAACCCACCTGGATCATCTCCATAACTCGAAGTAAACTGACTTGAGACTTTAATCACATTTGCAAAATCCCTTCGCAGCAGTACCTAGATTAGTGTTTGCATAACCAGGGCTGGTAATCTTGGGAAGCTATCTGTAAAATTCAGACAGCCATAAGGAAATAGAGTTACCCAGTTAACCTGAGATATGATCTGAAAATAGATTCCCAACCGTATTGAATCAAAGAATTTATTATTTTATTTTATTTATTTATTTTTTGTTTAAAAAATATATATAAGAGCTTGGTTTATTTTTTAATGTACCTACTTTGGGTCCCCACATTTTTTACTGATGCATGAACACAAATGTTGCAAGGCTGTTTTGGGCCATGTTATGTTTCAGAGGCCTGTCAGTGTTCAGGAGATTGTAATGTGTAGGCGTAGAGCTGGACACGGGTGTGTGTAGAGGGAGGATGGTGATGACAGGTGAGGAAGGAAGAGGGGTTGAGAGTGCGATGAATACAGAGGAACAGTTTATTCTTGTTTTTAATATATTCACTGAAGACCTTTGAAACTGAGAAGCTTTTTGTTATCTTCTGTTGACAAGTCTGGAAGTTCAAAAACCCAGGGATTCTTTGAGTGTAATTTATGAGCAGTATTTGAAGATGTTTCTAAACATGGGGACATTTTGGAATATACTGGATCAGCATCACTAGGATGCTGTGCCCCTAGTGTAAATGTGAACTCTGCAAAGTTTCCTTGCACAATTTCAGTGGGCCATGGCCTGCCAGTTGCATGGGAGGTCTAGAACGCAGGCTGAACCATGGGCCTAGCCGGTCGCTGATCCAGAAGCCTGTGCCTGCAGAGGGTCACCTCAAGATTGAGATGGTGTGGAAAGGGCTGAGTGGATCATAGAAAGGAAGATGAAGGAAGACTGCATATGAAGTTCTCTGATTTTAGCATTTTACCTGGAAAACAGCCTGATGAAAAATCTGGTTTTCTGGTGAAGCAAGTGGAAATGGTTTTAGTCTTTAGAAAAAACATACACAGAAGTGTAAAACCATCAGAAAAATAAGACAGAAGTTTTCAGATGCTAAGAATTTCTCTTTTTCTAAGAACATTGGGTTTTTCCCTTCTTGAAATCCTGGCCAAAATTAAAGGACAGGAAGATGTTCCCCAAATGTTTCTTTCCAACAGTCCCAGACCTTCAGAAAATGGTGAGAAAATATAATTATACTATTAGGCAAAAGGAAAGAAGTCAGTGGAGAAGGCATTTAATAACTGTGTTAATAGAGCTCTATGATTAAGAGTATATTTAGGAGTTTGGGATTAGCAGATACAAATTACTATATATAAAATAGATAAACAACAAGGACCTTCAGATAAACTGTATAGCACAGGGAGCTATATTCAGTGTCTTGTAATAACCTATAATGAAAAAGAATATGTTTATGTATAACTGAATCACTATAAAAGTAACACAACATTGTTAGTTCAACCATACTTCAATTTAAAAAACCCGATTTTTAAGTTAACAAACAGGAAAAAAAAAAAGAGTACATGTGGTGTGTTTAGCTTTGGAAAGAAGACACAGGAGGAAAGAGGCTTGATGGAATAAATTAGTGTTGCTTATTAATTGTGATATCTTTAAAGCATAACACATTTTATATCCTTTAACAAAGTGATTTTGTTCTATAAAGGATAACTCAAAGGATGCTGATCATATTTCACAGGTGCTATTTTTATCACTAAAGTTTCTACTTTAAAATCTTTCCCTTCATTTATTCTTTCTTTCAGAAATAGTTGATGAGAGTCTACCATGTGCCTTGATCTGGGCGCTAGGAATATAGCAGTGAAGACAACAGACAAGGTTTCTGCTCTCATAAAGCTTATATTCTAGTGTGGAGGAGTTAGAAAATAAAGAAATAGCTGTATTTTATTACACAATACAAAAGGAGGTAAACAAGAAAATGTTAGATGGGGATAGGTGCATATCAGTGAAGCAAAATAGGATGAAATGAATGACTAGGTGGCTATTTTAATTTGGGTCCAGGGAAGACCTCTTTAAAGAGAAGACACTTGAACAGTAATCTAAATGACAAGGAAGAGGTGGTTGTGAAAAGACTAAAATGAAGAGCATTCTAGATAGAGAGAACACATGGTTCCAAAAGTTCCCAAGATGGTAACAAATTTGAGTTTGAGGAAGAGAAAGAAAGTCTAGATGGCTGGAACTCAGTGGCAAACAGAAAAGTGGTACAAGATGAAGTTGGACAAGTAGAGAGAGCCTAGATCTGTTAGGCATGGAAAGTCGTAGGAAGGAATTTGGATTTTAGGTGAGACAGGAAGCCAATAGGAGGTTTTAAGCAGGGAAGTGATTTTCTGTTTGGGCAATGAATTGCAGAGGGCAAGAATGAAAGTACAGAGATCTTCAGGAGACAACTGCAGTAACTCAGGTGAACAGTGGTGACTTGGACCAGGATAGCAGCAGCGAAGAAAGGGAGAATAGATTGGAGGGGGGTATATATGGGAGGTGAAGTCAACAAGAACTTTCTGGTGGTTTGTATGTGGGACATACAAGAAAGAAGGGAATCAAAGTTCTCTCCTCTTATTGGCTTAGGCACTGGGTGGATGGTGATGCTATTTACTGAGACTGGGAATAAGCTGTGAAGGCTGGGATAACAAGTGTGGCAGAGTGTGTTAATTCCTTCCCCCAAAAGCCATTCCTTTCTGCCTCCTTCCTCCTTGACTTTGTTGAGGTTGACAATATGTCTGGACCTAAGTGATGAATCATGAGTGGTGTAATTCAATCATAATAATTCCATTCTCTTTTGCTAGATATTCAATTTCCCCATCTTCTTTGCAGCTAGGGGTGATTCATTTCTGGCTAATAAGACCTAAGTGAAATCCTTCTGGGGATAGATATGGCTATCTTGAACACCATCCCAATGCCTGGAGTCATGGCAGACTTCTTGTGAGTACAAGACAAAAGACTCAATGATGTTAAGAATGGTGAAGTACCAAAAAAAAAAAAAAAAAAAAAAAAAAAAAAAAAAAAAAAAGCAAAAAACCCAGAAACTGCCTAGGTCCTTGATGGTATAGTTGAGCAGCGGAACCAACACCAGCAATCATCTCTTGCTAGACATCTTGTTTATGAGAAAAGCACTGTTCACTCTTTGTTTACTTGTTATTTGATACAAAAAGGTCAAGGGAAAAAAATCAAGAGTTCTCTTTTGGCCATGTTCAAGTTGAGATGTCTATTAGATATTCATGTTGAAGTGACTGTGTAATTTTTTGCCTTACACAATAAATAAAAATTTCTAGACGTTTTTATCATTTTATATTACCATAATACTAGAACACATGAAAGGGTAAGTATAAAAGTAAACAAAGTTGCAGTGACCATGTGAGAGCTCAGATCAGAAGCTGGCCATCAGTATAGAAAACTCACTCTCTTAGCGTCAATAAGTTAGCAAAGTCGAAGCTGTTAAAACAGGAAAGCTGTAGTGATTGAGAAAGCTCAGTTTGAGGACCAGTTAGGTCTCTGCATATCCAAGTACTTTCCATCACCTTGGTGGAGAAACGTTGTCCTAGGCTAGACCACATATTTCTATGAAGATATTTTCTTACCTACATATCACGGTGTTCCTGTATTGCTTTATACCCTCTCCTGAATATAACAAATAGCCTAATGAAAATTTCCCCACTCACTTACCCAGGGAACCTAAAGTAGGCCAAATTGAGCTTTTAGCACCATTTCTGGTTGCTGATAAGAATCAGCATCTACAAACCCAGTTGCATCTATTTCCATTAGAACCATCACTCAGAACTAGATCTCTAGTTTTGTAGATTAAAAGTTTGCCAACCCATATATGTTTTCCTAAACACTTTATTTATGCTGGATGGTTTGGACTCCTTCTGTAGAAAACAAGAGTAAATATTTTTTTGCCACTGGCCCATCAGAAACAGCCATTGATTTTGTGTGTGTGTGTGGACAAGTAATTGAGCCTGCAAAATCGACTTCACAGGGTATCTTGTATTCTGCCCTCAGTGCGAGCCTGTGTTCTCCTGAGGTTAATTAGCTCATCATATTCTGCTTTCATGTTCCCTAGTTTATCACTATGCTTGAGATTTTTGCCCCCTACACCTTTCATTTTGTTTTCCCATAATTTATTACAACTAACTCTTGTATTTTTTAACAGTTTTGTATCTGCATTAATTTTTAAGTCCCCAGAGGAACATTATGTTCCCAAACATTATGTTCTGCACTCTCATACTCATATCACTTCATGTAGTGCCAGACACCTCCTGGGATCTCAAGAAATGTTGTTTCTCTTTCAAAGAGAGATAGGTGATTATTCTGGGATGCCCATAAAATATCTTTCTCGGTTGAGCTACTCTCACTGTTTATTTATCCCCAGTGGCTTAAGTAAAAACATTGGTTAATAGAAAGAATCTGTTTTTGGAGAAATTCTGCTAGTCTCTCCTCATCTCTGTAAAAGCAGAAGCTAGATATTGACTAGTCTTACAAGAGTGTTGGAAAGAAATTAGAAAAGCCTTAGAAATGAGAAAGTCTTTCTTTAAAAATATGAAATGTTAGGGAGATGACAGTAACATTCTTACGGAGCAGACCTCAGCACAAGTGAGCTAACTCCTCTGATAAGACACTTCTCATCATTATTACAAAGAATAGCTGTCCAGTAGGATTCCCTCTGCTGGCAGCATCTACTGCAGACAGTCAGAACTTCTTTCCAAATACTCAAGACCTGCTGTACCCACAATATTTTCTCTTCTCTCAGCTTCTCAGCTCTAGCTAGAACACTTCAATACCTCCCTACGAGGCAAATCTAAACCTCCCTCTGAATTCTTCTAAGCTTGTTTGAGGCAGAGGAATAGGACCATGGACAGAGGTATAGCCTACCAATCACTGGCGCAGCAGGAAAGCCAACTCTCTTCCTGCCAAGAGTCCCTGGAAGAGGGTCTTTTGATGAATAGACTCCTCTTTATTCAGGGGTCACTTTCCCCTTCTCTGATTTTCCTTCGGAGTGGCACAGTTTCTTCTGGAAACACTGGCTTCCTCCACCAACTCCATGCTCTTGAGACATAGAACAAATACTCATTCTTGCAAATGCAGCTCTTAAAATATTTTAAAATCTTGCCATTACAAAATATTTCCAACAAACAGAAAAATATTGAACATATTGAACAAACATCTATGTATAAAACACTCAACAAATCTTAATTGCTGATTTATTTGCTTTAGGACCTTGGGGTTTGTTTTTTCTTTTTTTTGGTTTTGTTTTTGTTTTTTTGCAAGAAGTCTTATAAGTACAACTTGAAGCCTGTTGCCTAGCCCAAAACCCATTCATTTCTCTATTTTTCTCCTTTCCTCTTTTCCCAAAAGTAATCACTATCATCAAGTTACTATAAATCATTCCCATGCATGTTTTTATACTTTTTTATTATATGTATATATTCATAAACAAATATGGTATTGCTTTGTATTTGTAAAATGGAAAATACAAAATCACACTGTATACATTCTGCAATGCTTTTCTAGTCATTATTTTTTAGATTTATTCATGTTGCAACCTGAAGAATGAACTCATTAGTTGTAACTGTTGTACATTATTCCTTTGTTTGAATATATTCAAGTTACTTTTGCATCCTCCTGCATTATTGATGTGTAGGTTGTTTTTAGTTTGTTCTTGTTCTTGTTTGTTGTAACAAATGATGCTGCAATTAACGTTTAAATACCAGTCTCCTGGTTTACACCATGTGAAAGTTTTTCTAGGCCAGGATTTCTCAACTTTGGCATTATTGACATGTTGGACTGGGTAATTCTATGTTGTGGGGTAGAATATTTAGCTTTTTCCCTCACCTTTACCTACTAGTTACTAGTAGCACCCCAACTCCCACACTCAGGTATGACAACCAGAAATGTCCTCAAATGTGTTTCGTGGGGAGCAAAATCACTCCTGGTTGAAAACCATTTATCTAGGCAGTATACCTAAGAGAAGAATTGCTGGGTCTTAGGATTTATACTAATATATATTCTCATTTTGCTTTCTAAGAGTCTTGTTTCCCCACATCAAGCTAACTTTTGATATTTTCAGAATTTAAATTATTTGCCTAGTTATGGCTATGAAATAGTAACTTTTAATTATTTTATTTCATTCTCCCTTAATTTATAATTAGATTCCACATCTTCTTTTACATTTATTGGTCATTAGAGTTTCTCTTCTGTAAATTGACCTGTTTGTATCTTTTGTCAATTTTTCTTTCAAGGTGTTTCTTTTCCTTTTCGCTGTGTAGGAGTTCTTTATAATTTTTGAATACTAATACCTTGATGGTTTTATGTCTGGGAAAATATCTTCTCCCAGTCTAAGACTGTCTTTTCACTTTGTTAATTAATTCTTTTAATTTTAAATTAGTTAAATGTATCAATCTTTTCCTTTAAGTTTTATGATTTTGTACTTCATTTAATACATGTTTCTATCCCAAGGGTATAAAAATAATCTCATATTTTTCCTAAAAGTGTAAAATTTGACTATTCTCATTTAGATCTTTAAACCAACTTAAATTTCTTGTGATATGAAATAGAAAATACACATATAATTATTCCAACACATATTTATTAAATAGTTCATCTTTTCACTCCTAATTTGTTATGCCACCTCTGATTTTAAATTTTGATATTTGGGAGGGCAAACTCTCTGATTTTTCTTTCAAAATTGCCTTGAGTTTTTCAATTGGTTACCTGACCAAAGGATATTGTCTCTTTCTCTTTTCTAACTTGAACCTAAATTGTTTTCAGGTGTCATGAACTTTATCCCATAATAATTAGTCTAAGCCCATTAAAATAATTTTATTCCATTAGAATTGGTTTAGCCATAAGCATGTGTTGCATCTCTTTCTACTGAGACCTGCGTGGAATTGAGCTAGAGAAGTGATGGGATGGGATAGGTAAGTTTTCTTCTCACTTAAAAAGATACACAGGAAAAAGCCTTGCCCTTCCTACCTTTACATAGATTTGGAGAAAAATGATGTCTGCAACTGGGGCAGCCATCTTGCCACTCTGAGGGGACAAGTGGAGTCCAGCATGCTGAGAATGGCTAAGCAGACAGAAGAAAAGGTCCCAGGTCCCATGATATCACTGTGCTGCTGAATTAACAAATATGGGCTCCACCTATCAGTTGACATCCTGTGATGTGAAATAATAAACCTCTTATTATTTAAGCCACTTTAAGTTTTATATTCTTTTACTTGCAGCCAAAGGTATCCCCAACTACTATAATAAGTTTGACCCTTTACTCTTCCACATGAGTTTCATGATCATTGTCCCATGTTACATAAGCAGGTTGGGATTTTTTTTAATTAGGTTTGCATTTCAATTAAACATTAACTTTAGGAGAACTGACATCTTCATTATAATGAATATTCAAACTCATGAATGTGGTATGTCTCCACTTATTCAAATCTTAGTTAACTTTTTCTATAAAAATCTTTTATGCATAAAATCCATATTTTATTTATACATAAAAATCCACCTCTTAGGTTATATTTATTCCTAAGCACTTTATTGTTTATTGGCATTAAGAATGGTGTATTTTGTTTGCTATTACATGTTATTTTGAGTAAATACTGAGATACAGGATTGCAGTTGAATTTTGTATGTTGATCTTATACCCAGGAACCTTGCTGAATTGTCTTTTTAGTTCTACTATTTTTTTCAGTATAGTCTGTTTGATTTTCTTTATAGACAATCATATTATCTGAACAAAGAGGGCTTATCTATTCTTTTCCCTTACTGTGATAATGGCGATGCCTTAGGGTCAGTCATAGAGGTCATTTCCAATGTCCTGTCCTGTGCCCTGTCTTCCTGCCTCATCATTCCCTCATGTAAAGCCCATCATTAGGCAGTGGTCAGCCTTTTTTTTAGCCTCTTTAACAAGCCAGTTTGTATGGGGATGGGGGTTCTCAATCTAGTCCACAGTTTCAAGCAATGAATCTAATCTGGTTCTCACCCACTTCCCTCACTCCATGCAGATCACTTTTAGTCTCCTCTCCTCTGCAGAAGCCCCATTGTAGCATTTTCTGCCTCCTTTCAGACCTGGAACCCAACAGGCCCATGTCTTCAGTCCCATTCGTTGCTTCGCATTTTTGGTCTATAGAAAACTTTATATTTGGGGCCAACTATGTCTTTTAATTTTTCTCTTGTACATTTTAAAAAAACCATTGCTTTGCATTTGGAGCTCAGCAAGTACCTCAAAGACTTATGTACAGTAATGCAACCTTGACCAGAAATCGTAATTCTAAGTGTCTATTGTGTAAAGGATTACAGAACTAGCTTCTAAAACTGCTGGTACTACATATAGTTATCATCAAATACAATACTACTCAGAATTTTCACAATGTCTTTCAGCTCCTCATACTTTGTAAAAGTTAGAGTTGTGTCTGTGTTTGTCATTTGGATAATGGAGAATGGAGGTAAATGTCATTTTTTACATCTGAGAAAACTGAGGCCTCTTACTTAATTACGGCCAAGAATAACCAAACAGAACTACAAGACAGAGTTCCTCCAGAGGTAGGGCTGTGCTTAGTTCATGCTGTGCCTTATGCAAAATGCCTCTCAATGCAAGTTTTTGAGCTGAGGAAACCAAACTCTAGGCTCATACCTAGCTCTATTCGACAGGATGTCCCATGAGTTGAGGAGACCTGTAATGAGGTCTTCAAGATCTACACAGTGCTATGAATTAATGAAAAGAAAGAAAAAGAAGGAGAGGGATAAGAGCAGCAAGGGTTGATTCTAAGCAAAGTGAGTGGGAAGGAATTGTCAATAGCATTTCACCTAGAAAGTGAATTTTGATTGAGATTTGGATTTTTTAATACTAACCACCTTATCTAAACTAGCTTAGTATGTAAATATAATGAAAATAGCCTTCATTAAAATTGCAAAACTTATTTATTAAAATATGTAAAACAGCCAGCTGCAGCAGTAGTGAATAAGAAGTGTAAAAATAAATTATTTTGTTCAACAAATATTTATTGAGTTCCTACTATGTGCCAGCACTGTACAGGAAGTTGGAATGCAGTGCTTAATAACATAGGTCCCTGTGCAGCTAACCATCTAGTTGGGCCAACTAATGGGTAAATAAATAATCCAAATATGATGGGATAAGCTCCTTGAAAGAGCATTGGTTCAAAGAGATATTTTTCAGCCATGTTCATAACAGCATTATTCACAATAGCCAAGAGATGGAATCAACCCAAGTGTCCATCAGTGGATGAATGGATAAACAAAATGTGGTCTATAATACAATGGAATATTATTCACCTTGAAAAGGAAAGAAATGTCAACACATGCTAAACATGGGTGAACCTTGAGGATATCATGCTAAGGGAAATAAACCGGTCACAAAAAGGCAAATACTGTATGATTCCACTTATATGAGGAATCTAGAGTAATCAGATTCTTAGAAACAGAAAGTAGAATGTTGGTCACCCAGACGTAGAGGAAGGGGAAATGGGAGTTGCTTAATGAGCATAGAGTTTCAGTTTTGAGAGATGGAAAAATTCTAGAGATTGTTTGCACCACAGCGTAAACATACTTAACACTGTTGAACTATACACTTAAAAATAGTTAAGATGGCAAATTTTATTTTATGTGTAATTTACTACAATTTTTTAAAAGTAAAAAAACCAAAAGTGTTAACTTTATGAGGATAGGGACCTGTCTGTTTTGTTCACTCTTGAATTTCCAGCATCTAGCAGAATGCCTGTTACATAGTAGGCACTTAACAAATATTCGACCTTCCTCTGGTTTTTCCTCCCCATTCAACATCCTACACAACACCCAAAAGCCAAGTCGTCTGTGAGCCAATTCAGCAAACAAAGGCACTTCTCTACTTAGGGCCTGGAAAGGGAAGAATTTCAAGTATTTGTGATTTGATATTTGTCCTGGTCACACCGACTATTCTTTACTTCTCAATTATTTACTGGAGCTTTTTTGGCAGTTAAATTTCCTAAAGATAGATACTGTTTCTACTTCCCAAAACAGAGCTATGATGGACTCTGTTAAGAAAGAAAAAGTGGAAGGAAGTCTGTGAAATGAAATCATTATTAGGCCAGGGTACAAATGGCCCTGGAGCCACGCTTGCAGGTCACCGGAGGGACGGTGAAGGAATTAGCATGGATTTGCAGTTCTGCTGCCTGTTCCCTCCCTTTGCAGGCTCAGACTGATTCTACTTGCTTAGTTTATTCTCTTGTGTTTGTGTTTTTCCTTGGTCAAAAATAGACAGACAAAAAAAAAAGTTTCCTTGCACTTCAGCTTTTCTGCTTTTTCCCTTGTGTGTTGGGTTTCCTCTTGCCATGCTCCTTCTTCCTACCACCTGCTGGTTTCTCTGCTATTCTTACCTTTCTCAATTAGGGCTTTTCCTTGTGTTCTGTCAACCTGGCTTGGGGCAGCCTTTAGTGACAGCACAAGCATAGAGCCTGCCAAGGGCCTGAGGGGTTTGCAGTGAGGAATTCCCATTTCTGGCCAAGCACCGGACAGGGCTCTCCATTACTGGTTCTGGCTTGGCCCCCAGGCATGCACACTGCAAGACTTCAGGGTGGAAGAGAAGTGCCTAGCCTAGAGGTCAAAGGAAAGCCTGGACGAGAAGGGTTCCAGGGTATCTTTCTTCTGTCTCCTCATGCTGGGATGGTGGGAGGGTAGGTGCAGGTAAGAGCCAACCAAAGGCCTTCTTGGAGACAGGCTCAATCCTAGAACCAACTGAGGTTTCCAGGCCTGGAGATTTGATTATGTAACTTTTTACATGTAACAAATAGTTTTTACTGTGATAAACACTGTTCTAAGTGCTTTTAAAGATTAATTCATTTAACCCTTTAAATATGAATTCATTTCATCCTTACAATAACCCTATGAACTGAGAGCTACTTGTGTCTGAATTTTATGGATGAGGAAACTAAGGCCCAGAGAGGTTAAGTGACTTGCTCAAGGTCACACAGCTAACAAGTGGTAGCACTGGGATCTGAACCCAGAAAGCCTGGCTCCTGGACCCATGCTTTTAACCACTATATGATACTTCCTGTCTAGTTTATGTACAGTCCCCCCTCGATTTCCTTTGAAAATCTCATGTGTGATTTTACAAAATATCTTCTTTGAGGTATAACACCCTCTGGTGGGTGCTGGAAAACGTGTGTATCCCTTTGAAATTTCTGTGCAGCTCTGGGGATATCTGCTAGCAGTCGTGTGTTCACAGGCTACTTCCTGCAGAAGACATTAGAATCATACCTCTCTCTCTAGCGGTAAGGGTGTAATTTCTACTCATACAAACCTTAAGAAATAAAATTTCACCATATGTTTAATAAAAATAAAACGTCACACTATGTTATATTCCTCTTATAAAGTGCCCTCTACCCCCACCCCCACCCACACACATAAGCAATTATATTATCCCGAGATCTGTCCCTAATCAGGGTGAGTTTGCAGGGAGCCATCCCCACATTCTCCACCCAGGCCCTTATGAACAGCATCATGAATTTTTTAGATGATTGGCTGGATTTGGGAGTGCCGTTCAGAGGTGTAGGACAGATCTTCCGGTGAGAGTAGCAAACTGGTCTGGAGAGAAGCCCAAGACCGTGGCCTCTTTGCCCTGGGAGACGTGGCCATGGCCCCAAGTATCTGCAAATTCTCTGACTTTCCCTGTCACCCTCTGGCTGTGCCCCAAATGGCCTTCCCTGCTAAGAAAGAGCTGGGTTAGCAGAGAAGAACGTTTCACAAAAAGTTAGGCTGAGCTTGGCTTTCAGCTGCTTACATGAACCCTGACTTAAGTTGAGGGGCGGGTTTCAGTCCTCTCTGGCCTCTTCCCTGACTCCCACCGGCTTCCCCGCTCATAATTTCCAAGGCTTCTGCCCGTTCTCTATCTGCAAGATTCTGCTGGTCCTGGATCTTCCTCCCACAGGGCCCTAAATTCTAATCTGGTTGGAAATGATAGAAAGTGAATTCCTGCTAAAAAATCAGCTGATTACATCTGAGGCAAGGGCTCTCTTCTGCGTACTGCATTTGAATCTTAATAAGGACATTCAAAACCAAAAAGTGAAGAAACTCATAGGAATGAATATCTAGTGGTAGAACGTCAGGCTCCTTTCCACAGAGAGATGAGGGGGAGGACCGGGGGGGGGGCACATTGGTATCTTGTTGATTTCCCCACATTTGTATATGAATCTAAAATTGGCCCTAAAAAGGTAAATAAATAAATAAAACTGGCCCTAATGTCAATGTCAGGTCCACGGACATCTCAAATCCAGAATGAATATGTGTACTTTGGAGCAACAGCTATTTCTCTTGGAGTTTGTTCTTAGGACTCACCAAATCCTAGGACCCAGATCAGGGCATGCTACTGAGTTCAGTTTTTTGGCAACTGGTGCAGGGTCCTTTGTCAAGTGGGGTATTTCCTCTGACGTCACTGGACTGCTCATCAGCTCCAAAGTGGGCCTTTGCCAGGAAAGCCTGAACTGAAGAGGAGGCTTGGCCTTCGGGGAAGGCAGCCTGTGTCCTGGCAGCTGGGTGTGTCTGCTCCAGGCAGGCCTCTCAGAGCCGCTGACTCCCTGGATTAATGCACTTTTGACCCAAGAGGGAAAAAAGGTGTAAAGAGCAGGGGCTGCAGCAGTCGGCTTTTACAGGTGGGACTTTTGAACTGGTGGGTTGGTGACAGCCCCAGCCCCACCCACCTAGTCCAGCAGAGGGTCTGTCTTCCCCGCCCCCTTCTCCTGCCTTCTTTCTTACCCTCTCCCACTACTTCTCTCCCTAGTCTTCTGAAGAGCAGCTGCCTAGATGACACCTTTTGTTTCCAAAACCTTCTTTGTATTTCTTCCCTTCTCAAAATATTCCCTCTTTCCTCCTTCAATGCCAGACTGTTGGCATCTGTCTCCCCGTCTTGTGCAGGCTGCCATCTCTGGCTCACCATGGTTTTATAATTGCCTCTGGTTAAAGTTTAAATAGATGGGTTTCAGCCCAAGAGAAAAATGTAAACAAGACCTTTCTGCAGCCGCTCAGAAGTGCTGACTTCCAGGGCTTTTGAATTCTGTGCTAGGAAATTCATTCAGCTCCTCCCTCTCCGACAAACTGAGAACCGCCACCGGGCTTTCAGAGACGTGAGAGCCACTCTGAAACCATTGAGAGGCTTTTAGATGATCTACCCTTTTCCTTTTAACTCAATTAAGCCATCAAGATCCAGTTCCCATTTCTGGGCTGTTTGTCTGGTGTATTGGGGTGACAGAACCGTTAAGCAATCATCAGGGGCTGGCTTCAGAGGAAAGGAAGGAAGTGAAGGGAATTTTCATTTCCCTGCAGGTATTTTTTCTTTGAGGGGAGAGAGGGATTGTATTTAGTGCTCCAGGTCTTTTTGTTGATGAGGAAGTCTTATAAATCAAGTGAATGGGATAATTCTTGGCCAGCACATCAGAGAGCAGGTTGGGTTTGAGCTGGCGATTCAGGCGCATATTCCTTCATTTGCTGTTTCCTCAGAAGTAAGTGGGCCTTTTTTTTTTTTTTTTTTTCCGAGTCTTGATTAAGAACATTGATTTTCTGTATCTTTCTGCTTTGTGTACTTGTGATTAGGTGATTAGGTGTCAGGATGGATTCAGCAATACTTTCAGATGTTTCCCCTACTCAAAAATCTTCAATAATTCCTCATTCCAAGTTCAGACTCCTGTTCAAAGCCTTCCATAGTCTGGCTCCAACCCACCTTTCCACTCCACTATTCCAACCATACACTGACCTCGCTGAACTTTCCACCCTGATTCTGTAATATGTTCTCTTCCTTATTCTGCAGGGTCCTAACTCCTGCTGAGCCCTCCTCAGGCTCCTAGAAGTCTTCTCAAAATGCCATTTTCCTGTGTTCTGTGGAACATTCCTTGCCCTCCATGCACAGCCAGGACCAAGCCCCAGTTCTCAAGCAGCCCATGACCATGCCCTGCACCGTAGCCCTTATTTCCTCCTCCATATTTATGTGTCAGCTTCCTGCACTAGCTACTCAGCTCCTTGAATAGTGGATGGTTTAGCACCTACCCCCGTGCAGCCCTGCCTCGTGTGGCCCATCATCAGTGCTTAATACATATTCAGCCTCTCTGAAAACTTAATATCAATATTTTAAAAATAGCTCTTGAGAGGAACCAACAGTAGTGAAGAAAGGATTTTGGAGTCTGACAAACTTGGGCTGTAATTTAGGCTCTGCTGAGTATTAGTACGAAGATGGAGTCCCAATTTTTAATCCGTTCCAAGCCTCACTTTCTTCACTTACAAAATGAAGATAAGATCTCTTTGTGAGAATTAAAAAGAGGTCATGCACGTAAAGAACCCAACACAGTTCTGTCTCATCCTTACCCTCCCTTGATGTTAAAACATTTTAAACATTGGAACATTTCACTCTGGAGCATTAATCGTACTCATCAGTTTAACATATATGCGCCACATTTTTCCATTGCTGATACAACCTTCCTTGATAGAACAGTTTCTTCTCATTCACACTTGCAGGTTTTTCAAAGGTTACCTGAAAAAATTCCAGGGATAGGGAAGAAGACGAGGCAGCTGCTCTGCTTGTTGCTAAATTATTTTCACATGTGGAGGGTCATCCTCACACCATCACACTGGCCTCTTCACTTCCAATGTTAACTTTAAAGAGGAGAAGGGATACCATTAGGACACCCTTCTCCTTCCCCTTCCACCAAAAGTCACTTGCCACTTTCACTCATGGGTGGGAAGCGGTGGATTCCATTCTTCCATCCAACGTGTACTGAATGCCTGCTATGTGCTAGGTGCTAAGATAAAAGATGAATCAGCCAAGGTCATGCCTTTAAAAGTTTCCATATAATGGGTTTGCAGGGGAAAGATAAGCATCTGACTAAACAAGGAACAGTGGAGGTATGGGCACAGAGGAGGGGACAGTCAGCCTGTTAAGAAAAGATTCAGAAAGATACTTGAACCTAGACTTAAAATATCAGTACATGGCTGTCAACAGACAGTGAGGGCATGGCACTCCAGGTAAAGGAACCCCGACTGTTGTTGCTCCCACTCTGATCACTATACGCAGCCCAAAGCCTCTGGCTCTACCATCTTTACTCTGTACAGCCGTCTTCTCCTCAGTCTAGGCGACTTAAATTCTTCCTTGGCAGCAGCAGCATTATTAGTGCCGGTTCCCGTCAGAGAACTGACATTAGAAGCTCTGCTGCTGCTTTTGTGGCCAAGGTCAGGAAACAGCTGGAGTGGTTTGAGCTGCCTGGGGAGGGTGGAGGAGTTGAGCATGCGTGTGCATACCTGTGTCTGTGGACGTACGTGTTTGAGAGTGTGTGGGAGTATGTCCATTTGGATGGCCGGCTAGATATTTATCTGCAGGTGTTGCTGCAGAAAACAGAAGTGAATATTCAGGAAACAAAGTGACAGCTTGGGATCTCAGAGACAAGCCGAGACTGCTCAGAGAAGGGAGAGGTTGAAATAACCTCGACCAAAACAGAATGAAACAGAGAAGGAAGTTACATCAGAAGAGGAAGAATGCCAATGTCATGCTGAAGAGCCACAAATGTCACAAAATAAAATAAGATGTGGGATTCTTATTTTACTTGGTTAAACACTATTACAATATTTTCTTCTTTACAGCACCATTAAAATCACTGAAATAATATTTACTGCAGCAAACATGGAGAACGCAGAAAAACACAAACAAAAAATTGCTGTAATTTTTTAAAGTTATATTCATCATATCTTATTTGGATCGGTGACTGATTATAACTTTGCCTTCTACCTCCACGCACAAGTTGTTTCTTACCTCCTGCACTTAAAAAATACTAAAAACAAGTTCTGAAATTGACTTACTGAAGAACAGTTAAAAAGTCTCCTTATTAGTGCAAATCAAGAAATTTTGATAAAGATACTTCAATGATAGTGAAGTGATTGAAGATGTCAGAGCAAAAAATATAGATCCCAGGTATGTTATTAAGTTTTTTCATTTCCATTCATGTGGAAATATTAGTCTCTTTATCAAAAGGAAGTAAAAGAGTAGTTTTCCTTTTGATTAGGTTCTTGTAACTACACAAATGAAAAAATGTATAGGATTGACTTTAGGTGAGGGGGTTTTATAAAAAGTTAATGTAACACTGAAATAAGCTTGGCATCGGTTCTCGTATGAGTCTTTTGAATCTATAAATATAGGAATTGGCTTTCCATCACATTCTTAGAAGTATAATGGCTTCAAGTGATTAACTGATTTGCGGATCTCACAAATAGTTAAAAGCATATGGAGAAGGTATAAACTACTTTGCATAAAATAAATAAGCTACCAGGATATATTGTATAATACAAGGAATATAGCCAACATTTTATAATAACTATAAATGGAATATAATCTTTAAAACTTGTGAATCATATTACACACCTGAAACTTACATAATATTGAACTTCAACTATACCTCAAAAAAAAAAAAGCATATGGGGTTTGGGGCAGTGAATTAAGGAAGTTTTGTGGGTGTTGGTTACAACGCAAAACAGTACTTCCTAATTGGATGAATTATTAGTCCATATGCTAATTTACCAGGTAATTCATGAATGGGCTTGGGGTGGAAAGAGTTGAGAGGAATTGACAAGGGAGAGAAAGCACCAGGTAATGAAGAAGCGAACCAAGTAGGTCTGATGCTCACTCTGTTTGCACATAGTAGGTACCCAGTAATAATTGCTGAAGGAAGGAAGAAATGAGAAGAGTCAATGAATGGTAAGTATGAAGAAATGGGCATAAACACTGAATTCAAAATGAAGTTAAAATTTTGCTTCATGACAGGTTTATAACATACTTCCCCTATGATACCTGCCTTGGGGATATATAGAGGTGTATAGTTTTTGGAAGTTATTAGATCCTTAAAAAAGAAAACATTTAAAAAATTAGATTTGGGGGAAATGGAAATCAATGCAAATCTAAATTTTTAGATCTTCTGAATTTTTTTTAACAAATCTAAATTCAGTGTTACTTTAGGAACATAAATACATAACAACGTATTAGGTATGAATTGGTTTACTCACAAAATCATTGCATATTTTAAATATAATTTATTTCAAATAATATAATTTACTAATTAAATAGTTTTTTCTTTTGCAAATGAATTACTGATGGGGTTACAAAGCTGACATCAAATATCATTTCGGTTTTTCAATTGAGAAGAAACCAGCAAAAAGCTAGAAAGAGAAGAAACCATAAACATCACAGAAAGTTGTATATTTTTTCTAGACCAACTGCCTTCCTTAAGGAGATCATTTTCAGAAAATAATCTAAGAGTTGCAGGGAGGGGGAGAGTAAAATAAAAAAAAAAAACTCACTGACTGCAACTTTTTTAAAAATTAAATATAGTTGACTTACAATATTACATTAGTTTTAGGTGTACTGCACTGTGATTTAGTATTTTTACAGATTATTTTCTTTAAAAGTTATTACAAGATAATGGCTACTGGCTGCAACTTTCCCCCAAGCATCAACATTTTTGTTTAGTGAATGAATGCCTCCAAATTTGCCAGTTTCCCTGCTTTCTGGACTTCCACAGCTCCAGGGGACCTCCATCTGGATGTATTTCCTGATTCAGAACTTGCTGAGGGATTCAAGTCCCACTTAGAGGAGTCTCATAAACTCCCTACCTCAGCTTGCATTTTGGGAAGCATGTCCTTCCTGATGGTGTGCCCAAGGAATGGGAAAGAGAAAAGAAGATGCCAAGTTCTGTTTTACATTTTAAATCTATAGATCTTTCCTTCACCGAGTGGCAGGCCATTCCTAATTCCTGCTCCTCTGTACTGAAGAATTTAGCATCAATTCCCATGGTGATCCAAGGAACTTTACTCTTTGCCCGAAATACATCTCCCTCCCAAAGCAATTTCCCCTCCTCTGAGAAATGCTGTTGTGTCAGGCTGCACTGCCCTTGAACCAGACAACTTTCTCTGCGTGTCTTTATCTGTCTAAATAAAGCTAACCTACATTTGCTGTCTAATTCATTCGGATGCTTGCTGATGCTATTTAAAGCATCCCTCAAGGCTCTGTGGAAAACAAGATGCATTATCTCCAGTAGGGAACCTTTAGGTTTGTTGGTCATTTAAAGAATTCAAGAATCGAAAGAATCCATTCAGTCTCCTGTAGTTCAGATGTGAAGGACAAAGGAGCTCTTCATGTTTTTTATTCCAGGCAGTCTTCTTTGACTTGTACGTTACTGGGATCAGTTAATAGCAGAAGAGGTAAAGCTAATCTCTCTCTCTCTCTCTCTCTCTCTCTCTCTCTCTCTCTCTCTTTCTCTCTCTCTCTCTCTCTTTCTCTCTCTCTCTCGTGTGTGTGTGTGTGTGTGTGTGTGTGTGTGTGTAAGTGCGTGTGACACTCTCCTTGCTTCTAGGCTTCATGAAGTTTGCCCAACAGAATGCATTTTTCCTTGTGGACTCAGATAATTTGTTAGTCCATTGTAAGTTCACTTACTCCTCTCAGGGAACAAATGTAAAAGATTAAAAAGAGATGTCACCTTGGTAAACAGTCTTCTGGCGAGTTTTTGGCTTGTCTCCACCCACTCTTCTTCAGCCTCCATCTGACATTTCATTACAGAATCCTGGTACTTCCACATTCCAGAAATTCTAAACAGGGAAAAGAACAAAATACTGGGGTTGTAAATAGGACTCCACTGTGCCTTTCTATAGTTCATAGAGGTTTCAAATCTGTTGCTCGTTTTTCCACATCTGGTATTTATGTCAGTCTGTCGGCTTGCTTGGTGGGAGGGAGAGCTGGTACAACAGGATGGTTTTAACCATCAGTGCCCTGCTTAAGCACATGCTTTTATCAGCATCCACTTGTTCAGCCACGATCCTGTGACGTCCATTGCAGTGAGTGAGTCAGAAGCTGCAAGCTAACAGGTCTATTCCTTCCTGCCGTCACCTAGGAAACCAATGCATCATCCACAGGAAATGCGGGCCCCAATGGGGAGTGTGCCCAGATCGGGTTATAAAGCTGGCAATGAGTTTTTCAAAAGAGGTCAAATAATAATGCGTAGAATCTTGGTCTAGGATGGGAAGAGGATCCAGCCCCTTAGGCATGGATCAAGGACTAACAGGCAGAAATACCAGGAGGAATTAGTCAGCTAAAATCATGTTAAGATGTCTGCTTTATAGGAAGGTGGCCAAGGGCAAGGGGTATGGAGATATACATTTAGACAGTATGTGAAGTGAGATGAGGAAATTGACAAGCCATCAAACCAGGCTTTCTGCTGAGTGAAATATATATTCCTTTTTCATGGTCTCTCTCCCTTGGGTTAAAATAGTGATGGAGGGTTCCTTCAGAGAAAATCACACCCTGATTCCCCTCATGCTCTCGCTGTTTTATTTCTGCCTCTGCCTTATTTTCTCTCTCCTTGACCTCTATAGATCAGCATAGACCATCACCTTAGTGTATATATACAATCTACCACACAACATCCACATATGTGTAAAAATAAGCTTAATACAGCTGAGAAAAATTAACCTGTGGAGCTTCAAGTTGTTTGACAGGCTTAATGTTTCCAGGCAGATTTACACTCTCATACTGGTTATGGGTGAAAGAATCTACGTAAAAGTACAACGTGAGCTCTCCCAGACTTCCTGTTTTAAACTCTAAGAATATTAGAATGGGAAGGAAAAACAGCTCAGAAATCATCCGGTACAACCCCCTCATTTTTCACATGAAAAATGAGTCCCAGAGAAGTGATTTGTTTAAGGTCATCTAGCAAATTAACGTGTACGTTGGGGACCAGGAAGAGGAGAGAAAAGGGGTAGGATGCTTGACCACAAGCTCAAAATGAGTCAATAGGTGGTATAGCCACCTCAGAGGCTGTGATAATATTCAGCTACATTAATTGAAGCAGGGAGCCCTGACTAAGAGAGGCAATTGGTACCCTCATGGGCTGGTCAGTGTTGCCAACAATTTGGCATTCTGTCTTGAGTACCCATTGAATGGGGAACAATGACAGACCCAAATGTGCCCAGAGAAGGTAAAAATGGTGATAAGAGCTTTAGTAACTATAACCTAAGAAGACCAATTTAAAACATTAGACTGTTTAGCTTAGAGACCAGAGGGTTTGTCTTGGAGGGCATGAGAAAAAGGTATCATCAAATAACTGAAAGGCTATCTTGAAGAGGGTTCAGACTTATTTTGCGTGACTGTGAATGACAGTCACAAATTGGCACAAGTTAAAGGGTGATAAGCTTTAGCCCCATATAAGTATTCTCCAATAATTCAGGCTGGTTGAAATGTATTAAACTGACCATTGGGGTAGGGAGGAGGTTTTTAAGGGCTGGACCTAGAAGTGGTACATGTACACGTCAGCTCTGCTCATATGCTTTCTATCCAGTAGAATTCAATCACATGGCCACACCTGTCTGCAAGTGGGGCTTAAAATACAGTCCTATGCCCAGGAAAAAGAGGAAATGGGTTTGATGACTGACTAGCAAAACTTCTACCACACTGTCCAATTCTGAGCTTCTATTATGGTGATAGAATCAAGTCAGGAATTTTAAAACTTTCTTGTTGAATGCCAATACATGTCTCTTGTTTACATTAAATGTCTTCTTATTGAAGGGCTCCCATTCAAAATATATTGTTAGGTTAAAAAAGCAAGGTGGAAAATAATGTACATACTATGCTATTTTTGTGACTGAAAAGAGGAATTGTAATGACAGTGTTTATTTGCATTTGCTTGCATATGTATGCAGAAACACTGGAAGGATACACAAGAAACCATAAGGACCAGGGTGGGAGCAGAGGAAGGACGGAGACATCACTGGGAGGGAGACTTCTCCTCATGTGCATTTCAATATTGTTTAATTAATTAATTAAAAAACTATAGAAAAAACTTTCTATTAGAGAAAAGTTTTTCTCCAATGAACTTCTTTTTGTTTTCGAATAAAGAAAAACTTGAGAAAATGCCTATTTGGGAAGGTGAGCAGGGCATAACTTATGAACCCAAGGTAACAATAGTGATGAATATGGTGTCTTTCCTGTTATAATGGGCTTGTACTCAATTACCTGTCTTTTTCCAAAAAAAAAGTAAATGAATAATAGTGCAACAGCTTGGTTTTATATGGATTCATCTAAAAGTCTCAGAGTGCTTTTATATCTGCCATCTTTGTTTTACTATATAACATTCCTAATAACTATGGTACAAAAGATAGAAAATAATTTGTTGTTTTGTAGGAACTGTCAGAGCCAAGAATAGGACTTTGTCTACAAATTCATATTAGACTTGTAGGCCAAGCCTCTTGACTTCTGGATAGCATCAACATTGGATGTATGTGATAAATAAATGCTTTATGCTTTATAGCATTTTCACAAGTATTTTCTTATTTAGTTTTTCCATCAGCCTTGTGAATTAACTATAACTGATATTATCTTTAGAGATGAAAAACAATGGTGGTGATATAAATAAAGTTAAAAAGCTAATAAAAAATTAGTGGGAGGGAACTATCCTTAATATATAAAGAATGATTACAAATCAATAATTAAAAGGAAAGTATTCCTAGAAAAATTGGCGAAGGACATGCATTAAAAATCATAGAAAGAGATATCAATAACAGATAAACATTAAAAATATTTTTTTCTCCTCAAAATGAGTAGAGGTAAAAGAAAAATAGTACCTAGTACTGACAAAGATACATGGAAACAGGAACACTGGTATTTTTCTGAAAGGGTCATCAGTTGGCAAAATTTGAAGAAAAATTTAGAAATATATTAGAACATTATACATGCTCAAAACACTGTAGCCCAGTAACTTTATTCTACTAATTATCCTAATGAAATAATCAGAGAAACATAAAAGTTTATGCCAAATGATATTAATATCATAGCATTCTTATGAGTTCAGCAAAAGGTGGATCAAATGACAGTAAGGAAATGGAATAACCAAGCTGCCATTAAGAGACAACGTTAAAGAATTAACCAAAAACTAAAGGAAAATCCCACTATCCAATGTTAAATAAAAAAGCAAGATCCAAAATATGTACAGAGGAATGGATATTCACATTTAGATTCCTTACAAAAAAGGTAAATTCTAAGAGACTATAAGACAAAACTGCTACTAGTGATTTAAGCTTAGAAAGATACATTTCTATCAAAAAGGAGTTTGATGGTCCTTCAAAGCTTTACAGCTGGGAAGCATTCTTATTTCCTTGCTAATATCCATTCTACTGAGCATCCTTATCCAAAATAGACCAGTCCATATAAACTAAGAGGTGGTCAAGGCAGCCTTTGCTGGGCTTTGCTAAGTGACATAAATAACTTCTTAGCAGTTTCCACAGGGAATTTAATGTTACATAGATCTAACAGATCTTGAATCTATGGAAGTACCACTGCTTTTTAGTAAAGGTTCCAGGATGAGAACTTTTACTACACCTGGCTGTTAAATACTTGAATATATTTTTAGCCCTTACCTGAATTAATATTTGGATTATAGGCATTCAAAACTGATGCCAGGTCTCTAATCACACACTCCGAATTGTTTCCATTTCTTTGATTACTTTTCCTCATTTTTTGCTAATTGATGTTCATTGCATACACCCAGCCAGCAGTTTTCACGTTTTGAATCTCTCTTTGTCTTTCAGAATCACCCCTATTGACTAATGATCCATCTTTTACCCACATGCAACACTGGTGATTTTTCTTACCATTCGTAACATTCATTTTGCTAATCTCTTTCATTTTCATTTTTATTTTCATCATAATCGTAAACCTCTTCTTAATAGCACATTCAATATTCTCATTGCTTTTGCAATTGTCTGACATACTGGGCTTAATAATGTTGCAAAACACCCCAAATTAAATACAGTAAAGCTGCTAGTAATAGAAAACTAGTTGGCCAAGACTAAAACAACCACGTCCAATGCCATTGCTGTCTGTTGGGAGCAGGCAAAGTTAAAAAATTTTGCTTTTGGAGCAAATTATTTTTCATCTTAAAGTTCACAGGTGGCCAAGCTGTTAAAAATCACTGTCTCTTCCATCATGGTGCCATTCTGGTGAAGTACATTTGTGACAATAGTCATCAAATCACATATAAATATGTAATCAACCAAGATTATTTTTAGATAGCTCAGTTGGTTTGCATTGTCTTAATGAGGCTGAGATCAAGGGTTTGATCTCTGTGTGGGTTATTTAGCACAGAGAAAAACCATGTCACCCAATTAGTCTATACCTACATCCAGCCATCTCATAAATGCATGCTCTTTAAGGGACCTAGATATAGTGTGTGGTGGCACATATCATTTCAGTACAGTCCATATGCAATAATACAGTTATAAACTTTCATAACAATATTTGACTTTGGAATCTCCAAACTCAAAATCTCAATTAGCCATTAATAAGAGAGACAATGCTTTAGTCATATGTTCAAGTTTTTTTTTAATTTATCTATAAGCAGTGTTCTCCAAATGTAAAATACTAAAGAAAGAGGCTTATTTTCCTCATTGAGATCATTAGAAAAATAGAGGGTGGTACCTGATTCACCTCTACTCCCCAGGAACCTGATGACAATTAATTCCTATTGAGTTAGTACTCTGAGATTTGCCAAAGAGCAGGTCAATGTCACCAGAGAATGTTATGTATTTGTCAAAGTACAGAAAGCTACAGATTCACAACTCAGATTTTGGCCTCAAATGCAATTTTCTTCCTCTGTTTTCAGGATCCTCTCCTCCCTTCAAGGCCAGAGCTGCAGGCAGCTCTCTAAATAACACCGCGTCCCTGGCCTCCTAGCTCCTATTTGAACGTTTTGGCAGGGCTCCTTTGAGATCTGCCCCCACCGCCTCCCCTCTCCCAGGCTTGTCTTCGTTGGTCTGAGTCAGCCATGAGTCACCTCACTCATTAGTGGAACACAGAATGCTTCTCCATCCTCTGGATCCCTTTCGTCTCCCTTCTTGTAACTGGTTTTCTGGCAGCACAAGGTCTGGGGACAATCTTGAAGCTAGGGACTGCGTCACCATTAAGATGGTCTGCTCAGTAAAGAGGTAACAGACACCAAGTAGAACTAAAGATGATGGTGGTGGTGCACCCAGTTGCTTCAGATGCACTTTAATGGCCAGATTTTGTACCTTTGCCTGTGTCAGCTCGTAGGACAGCACAGGGGTCCTTAATTCTCTGGAAAGGCAAGTAAAAGGGCAATGTCCTTACATTGGTGGGCACTCTTTTCTCCAGCATTTTCAGACTTATTCTCATTTCTACTTATCTGATTTTACATTGCCAATTCTTTCCTTTTTGTGAGAGGTGGACCACAGAGGGGGAAAAAAGGATTTATGCCTTGTTGGTACCTTCTAGATATAAAAAGAAGCCTCGTGAAGTGATACTAATGATACAAGTAAGAACCTCTAAGTTCACTGTAGAAAATTTCAACACCAAAACATCATTATTAATTCATTAATCTTACTTAAAGCCTTTTGTAAAATGGTTGATACTTTGCTCAACTGGATAGTGACTGGTTTTCAGTAAGTCAGACGATTTACTTTACAAGGGACCCCAGAGATCACCGTGTCCATTCTTTCATTCAATCAGCAGGCACTTACTGAGCACCTGCTATGAGCAGACCCTGAGGCAGACACCCCCCAAAGGCAATGCTTCTCAAGCTTCACTGTGGGTGTATGTCATCTGGGAAGCTTACTAAAATGCAGATTCTGGTTCAAGAGGCCTGGAAACAGGGCTCGAGGTTCTGCATTTTCATAAGTTCCCTGGAGATGTCCCTGCTGCTGCCCACGAATCACACTTTGAGGAGCAAGACAACAGGGGCTCTGCACAGAGCCAGACAAAGCTTGACTCTGTCCCCGAGGAACTCTGGGATGCTGCCCTATGCATTCCTCCTCCTCAGCTGCTGAAAACTATCTGTGAGGCCCAGACAACACTGATCTACTCTTCCCAGTGCTCTTGGCTTTCTCATGACTTCACTCCCAGTGGAGGGTATTAAAACTGCAAGACTCATATTGGGATTAGGGCAAGGAAAAGGCTCTTTTATCTTTAACCTTGGCTCTGAGGTCTAGTCTAGCCCATCTTACCAGAGATCTCTGAACCCGCATTTTAGGCACAGCCTGATTAATGATCAAGTATTTCTTCCATTGCGACAGAGATCTCTTTTTATGATTTGTTAGTTTGTATCCTTTGCCATTTTTTTCTATTGGGGTCTTTCTGTTTTAATTATTAAGTTGTAAAAGATCTTTATTAAAATATTAAAGAGAATCTCTTTGCCCTAATAAAAGTCTTTTTTAATCTTAATTTGTCTATTCATTTTGGAGTTAGGAATCTTAGACTCTAGGTTAACATTAATTTTCTTGCTAATCTGATCAAGCCCCTATACCTGTTGTGACATGGTTCCTAAAAATAGAGGCAGTAAGGACTGAACCTAGCATAGGACATAGCTGACTGGTGTTAACAAGTACCAGTTTTGGAGGGGATGGTTTAGCTCAGTGGTAGAGCGCCTGCTTAGTATACATGAGGTCCTGGGTTCAATCCCCAGTACCTCCATTTAAAAAATTTACAAGAATAAATAAAAACCTAATTACCTTCCCCCCTGAAAAAATAACTTCTTTGGATCCTCAAGTACCAGTTTTGTTTGTTTTATTATGTTTTGCTTCTAGCTTGGTTTTGTTTAAACAACCAGTTATTGAGCATTTACAAATACTATGTGTGCTGTTCTAGGTTTGGTAGTATGAAACATACACAAAGTAGAGTTAGAAGCTGCCTATTAAGAACTTTATAATGTATAAAAATGCTTATGATTTCTGTTTTCCCTTTGCCTCCTCAACTGCCACTTTCTATGTTGTCAACAGACGAGATCTACCATTCCTAACACGTCCAATTAAGAAACCACCTCACTATCACCTCACACCAGTCAGAATTGCCATCATTAAAAAGTCTATAAATAATAAATGCTGGAGACGGTGTGGAGAAAAAGGAACCCTCCTACACTGTTGGTCGGAATGTAAATTGGTGCAGCCACTAAGGAGGACAGTATGAAGGTTCCTTAAAAAACTAAAAAGAGACTTACCCTATGATCCAGCAACCCCACTCCTAGGCATATATCTGGAGAAAACTATAATTTGAAAAGACACATGCACCTCAATGTTCACAGCAGCACTACTTACAATAGCTAAGACGTGGAAACAACCTCAATGTCCATCAGCAGATGATTAGATAAAGAAGATGTGGTATATACACACAATGAAATATTACTCAGCCATAAGAAAGAATGAAATAATGTCATTTGCAGCAACATGGATGGACCTAGAGATTATCATATTGAGTGAAGTTAAGTCAGACAGAGAAAGACAAACATCATAAGAAATCACTTATATGTGGAATCTTAAAAAATGATACAAATTCTATTTACATACCAAAAACAGACTCACAGGCATAGAAAACAAAACTATGGTTACCCAAGGGGTAAGGGCGGGGAGGGATAAATTAGGGGTTGGGGATTAACAGACACACATTACTATATATAAAGTAGATAAATAACAAGGACCTATTGTATAGCACAAGGAACTATATTCAATTTCTTGTAATAACATATAATGGAAAAGAATCTGGAAAGGAAAAATACATATGCATGTATATATATAACTGAATCACTTTGCTGTACACCTGAAACTAATATTGTAAATCAACTACAATAAAAAACGATTTAAAAAAATAAAGAAACCACTTCAGTACTGAGGCAAATGACCAAGTTGTTCCTTGGTCTCTATATTAGCTGTCTCATCTCTACTAGAACCTTATGCTTGTGAAAATTATTTATTTATATAGTAGAAGTTACAAGTGATAGTATTCCAATTTAGACTGGTAGATTTTTGTCTATCTTAGAGAAATAGAAAATTTGTACTTTCTCCCTCATCTGTGATGTTTATTGCCTTTAAGTTCTCTCCATTACTGCCTGTAAGAAAGAAAGAAAGAAGTAAAAAAAAGAAAGAATATAATCAACTATTAAAAGTAAAATAGAAATGTCTGGAGACAATGTGTTTTGCCTCTAATTGGTGTTTGTTTTTCAATACAGTCAAAGGAAGGAAATTCTAATGGGAAAATTATCATCCAGGTAGAGAATATTCTTTCACTCCCACTGGTTCCCCCTATATTCTTCCCACTCAAAATCTGCTTTATGAGTCCCTACACTGAGCATAGATAAAACAAAAAGAGTCAATACTATTGAATCCTATCCACTTGCCAAGCACTGTGCTAAGTGCTTTCACATACATTTTCTCATCTAATGGATCTTTTCCTTTCTTACTGCAGGGGAGAAGGTGAGATTGTGCCTTTGCCTTGCTGCCTTCTCTTTCTGGAGTCTTTACTCCTCTCTGTGTGTTTAAGCCTTACACTGGAAGCAAGGGAACCCAGCTTAAGGCAAAATCCATTATTTTTTCATCTCAGCCAGGTCCACAGTGAAAAGTTGGTTGGTTTCTCATTTCTGGAAGATGAGAGTGTGTTGTTTTAGGAAAAAATGAATGGAACAGGGCTGAAGGCTGAACACTCTTTTACATACATGGTTGGGCACCTACTGCTGGTAAGAGGGCCCTCGTATTTTGGCTTCTTCCCCAGATAATCCATTGAACTCTCCAGGAGAAATCATCCGTATACATCCAACTCCTCCCTTGGTTTATTTCTTTATATATGAATACAGATTCCTTATCATTTCTCTCACCTACCCATTACCCATCAAAAAAAAAAAAAAAAAGAAAGAAAGAAAGAAAGAAAGACAGACAGACCTCTCCTGGAGAAACATGACAGATCTTATCTATTCCTGAGATTAACTGCCATTTTCTTCTCTTACTATGATTCCAAATACTGGACTCCACTAAGGAAAACATAGCCTGGGTGACATTGCATAACCAATGAGAAAGGAATCTTCCCTGGGCAATGAGAGAAGGGCTGAGTTACTATCTCAGTTCTTAGGAATTGCCATCCAGCTGCTAACTGAGGCCACACGGGTTCAGCCATGAGGCCGGCAAGGACCTAACCAGTGACTTACAAAAGGAGGCAATCAGGACTAGCCAGAGCTGAGCTGGGGCAACCGACTCATTTGTAGAAGAATCCCCAAGGACAATGGCCAGCGGTTCAAGTCAAAATGTCCTGGTGGAATAGCAAACTCCTGGTCCAATCTGGTAGATGAACAATGCCCAACAACAGAAGACTCTGGGGAAAGGATGTACTTATAATTAGCATGTAGCGACATTTTTACTCCAGAGGCTTATCCTTTATTCTTCCACATATACAACAGACATTTGAGTGAATATATTAGGCACTGAGCTAGCAGTTGGCACACTCCTTGCCTTCAGGGAGTTGACAGTTCAGTAGAAAGGCAGTAAGCATAGGAGTTCTAGGAAAACCTAGAACAGGCACATAAGATGTGAGAATTGGGAAAGCTTCCCCAAGAATGTGAAAGGCTCATGGAGGGTGGCACATGGAGAAAGGACACTCCAGGTAGAAAGGGCAGCAGTGCAAAGTCACGGAGGGACGAGAGAACAGGTGGCTCATTGGAGAAATAAAGTGGTTTGGTGTGGCCAAGATCAGAATTTTCAGGAGAGGAGGTAAGAGATGATTCTGGAGAGGTAAGCAGGGGTCAGATTGTAAAGGAGTAATCTTGTGTGTATGTAAGAGTGTTTGAAATCTATCATGAGGGCAATGGGAACTACTACCTGATTTTCTGTCGGGGAAGCATGTGTCAGACCTGTTTTTTGGAAGTTTTCTCACTGGTTGTAATGTGGAGATTGGATGCAAGGAGAGCAAATATAGGAGTTGGAAGATCAGGTTGGAGGATCTTGTAGTAACTGAAGAAGAAATAATGTAGCAGAGGCAATAGGTAAGCAGGAAAGATGAGTCTGAGAGATATGAAAGCATTGCACCGACCTTGGTGATCAGCCATAGGAGGGGCCTGAAGAGCTCAGAGTGACTCTCAGTTTTGGTGAGTGGGGAAAGATGATGGGTGGAGAAGACTTAATGTAAGGAGACACGAGTTCAGGCTGATGCAGAAACCCTGCCATTTGCCTGAATACCGGTGGTGGGAGGTCAGGGCAACTCAGTGGCACTGGGGACTCCCCAGGTGCACCCCAAAGGAGGCTTAAGGACAATTCCAGACCCTACCAGCTAGAGACATTGGGCCTCCTAATACAAGTTCCTACTCAGAAGCCTGCCTTATTACGACTGAATCTGTGCAGGACTGAGGCTGCTGATGAGAGGTCTTCAGAACCTGCAGCCAAGCAGGGCCTGACAAGCTGTTTCCATGGAGACGTGGTGTGCGCAGGAGGGAGTGAGTAGGAGGGCTGATCCATTCCAGAGCCTTGGGTCACAAGGCTGCAGCAGGCTAACAGATAAACAGGAAAAATACATAGTCAATCAGAAAAGGATGTTCAAAACTATTGGCAGTTAATTGGGGTTGTATCGTCATAATTCTAGATTAAGTCTAACAATTTAGAAGGATTAGGGTAAGCCACTTAATGATCCTGCTAGTTATTTCAGGTACCACTTAACAAGGGCACATGAAAGTAGATGCCAACTCAGGCTAACTCCAAGTATACATACACCCATCTTAAGCCTTTCTGCACCCCCGGACTCTCAGTAGCTACATATTATTTCCAAGTTTCTGGGAAAACAGGCAGAGATATGGGAAGTTAATTTTTTTTTTCCATTTGCCATGCTGATGGCAGTAATACTCAAGAAATCTTTTGGAAACTCGGGTGCTGGCAAAGCCTCAGGTTAGATATTTTTATTAAACAATTTGAGGAACATTCTGGACAGAGCCAGTAGCAGCAGAGCCCCAAGTGTTGTGTGTGTGTGTGTGTGTGTGTGTGTGTGTGTGTGTGTGTGTGTGTTAGGATATACATAACATGAAGTTGACTTTTTTGACAATTTTTAAATGTACAATTCAGTAGCATTAAGTATATTCATAATCGTGTGTAATCATCACCACTATCTATTTCCAAAACTTAACCATCAACCAAAACAAAAACTCTATAACCATTAAGCAGTGGCTCCCTACTGGGCCCCAAATGTTTTTAACAACTTTATTGTACTGTGAAAACTCTGCCTACCAGTCAGGACAATAAGTTTGGCTGCTGCAGGTAAGAAAACTGGCACGATCTTGGTTTGGCCAGTCACTCTCATTTTGGATCTGGGGTTTTTTGGCCAAAGAGTCCTCATCCTGTGGGTGAGCTTGTTAAGCCTAATCTCTGGAGAGACTGATTTTAACCATCTTAATGACTGATGGGACTTATTAATCTTGATCTCCAAAGTATTCGAATATTTCTTGTGGCAGTGTTTATTAAGTCAGGGTCGCAGGCCCTTGTAAAGTTCCTACTGGAGGCAAACTTTGTTCCAAGGATATCTGAGAGATGAACTGTCTAGGAAGCAACTTCATTTTAAGTAAACAAAAATGGGAGGAGTATTGTTCAGTGGTAGAGTGTATGCTTAGCATGCACAAGATCCTGGGTTGAATCCCCAGTACCTCCACTAAAAATAAAATAAATAAAAAATAAATTTTAAAAATACATAACAAAACTTAATTATTCCCCCCCTAAAAAAAACTCCAAAACAACAACAACAAAAATTTTAAGTAACCAAAAATGATAGTGCCCGAGGAGGATGAGACATAATTCTGGCTTGGAACGGTAGACTATGACCAGAAGATCAGAGCTGGAAATTCCAAGTTTCCTACCACCTTTTCTTTCACAAATTAAAACATTTAGTGATAATAGAGATAAGCCTTGACTTCCTCTCTTAATCCAACAAGTTAGGTGTTTAGAATATGATGCTTATTGGACGAGACTCAGTCTGGAGTTTTCAAATCCAAAGTAGCAATAACTCTCAAAGCCCAGGCAGATATTTCCCAGATGCATAATGTCAGTCACAAGAAACATCAGGGAAAAAGAATGGGGAAGATTTAGTGAAAATCATGCCACCATAAACACAATCTAAACTATATGCCCTATTTGGAAACCAGTGCTGAAATAAACACAATATGCTATTCCTGGGAACTGGAGCTCAGAAAAGGTTGACTGGCTTACTCTGGGTCATCCAGAAAATCAGGATGAAGGCCAAGATTTAGTACCTTTGTGTCCTAGTGTAGTAGTTTATTTTTATCAGTATCTGCTGGTATTCTGTGCTTGGAATGAGCAAGGGAAGTGGTTCTCAAAGCCTCCTACAATGGTCAGGGATGATCTACCAGTATCTTTACCTCTAAATTCACCTCCAATTTAGTCTTTACCTAGCTCTTATTTCTGAACTGTTTAGAAAAATGTTAGCAGTCAAGAAAAGGTTTAATGCAGAGGGAGGGTATAGCTCAGTGGTAGTGTATGCTTAGCATGCACAAGGTCCTGGGTTCAATCCTCAGTACAGTACCTCCATTAAAAAAATAAATAAATAAACCTAATTATTCCCCCCCAAATAAACAAACAAAGAATTAAAAAATAAATAAAGCTAGTAAAATTGTTCCATATAGAAAGATGAACACCAAGAAGATCAAAGGCTACTACTCCGACCCAATGCCCTGCTTGTAGAAGAAGGGTATCACCCCAAGAGAAGTGGGTCACTCTCCCTCCCCCTTCAGTTTACGAGCAGAGTCTTACATATTTTGCCCAAGGGAAGAGGCAAGTGATAAGAACAGAGAACTCAAAAGCTCTCTACATGGGAACAAACTTTATTTTGAACAGAACAGAACTTGGGGAAGTTCAAGCTAAAAAGAACCTTGGAAAACAACAGAGATTTTGATGATAAGCAATTAAGAGGAAGCTGCTAGCTCTATGAGAACAAGACTTACTGTAGACTAGCTAATTTACTAGAGAGAACCAGAGAAAAAGATAGCTAAGAAGAGCCCCACTAGGGCCAGAACAAATCTCAAAGATTGGCCTCAAAAACTACCTCTGTAAAGGGGCTTGAAATTAATTGGATCAGACTGTGTAGCAATGTATGCGACAGGGCATTATTGAAAACAATAGTGATTTGCCAGCAACTAATGGAGACTAATATCTAGGGATCATACCAACACAGACAGACAACTTAGCAGAGAGATCAGGGATAGAGACAGTCAACGAGAACTGTTAAAATCACTGTCATCCCAGGATGACTGTGCACATGACCAAACATGCACCTTCTGAGGAACAACATCAGAGGTTTCACACTTCAGGGAAATAGACTTTATTAATAGGCTAGCTAAGTAACTAAAGAAATAAAGATGCAAACTACAGCAATAAGCTTATAAGTTCAAAAGTAAACAATAAGGTTGAAGGGACCAATATCCAAAACTGCTACAATAAATTATCTAGAATGTTCAGTTTTCAGCCAAAAACTTATGAGATATGTAAAGAAACAAGAAAGTGTGATGTGGCCCATATACAGGAGGAAAAAAGCAGTTAACTGAAACTCCCTGTGAGAAGGCCCAGATAGTCAGCTTAGCAGACAAAGACTTCAAAGAAGCTATTATAAATATATTCAAAGAACTAAAGGAAATCATGCTTAAAGAAGCACAAGAAGGTATAATGATAATCTCTCATAAGATAATCAATAAAGAGATGGAGATTGTCATTATTTTTAAAAGAACCTAATGGGTATTCTGAACTTGAAAAGAGCAATAGAAAAAAATTCATTAGAGGGGTTCAATAGTATATTTCAAATGGCAGAAGAAAGAATCAGGAAACTTGAAATATAGATAAATAGACAGACAGACAGACAGACAGACAGATAGATATTATTTAATCTCAAAAACAAAGAGAAAGGATGAAGAAATATGAACAGAACCTCAGAGAAATGTGAGATACTATTAAGCACATTCTCATATGCATAACGGGAGTACCAGAATAAGAGAGAAAGAGAGGAGCAGAAAAAAATATTTGAAGAAATAATGGCTGAAAACTTCTGAAATCTAATGAAAAACATTAATGTACACATCCAAGAAGGTCAACTAATCCCAAGTAGAATAAACAGAAAGAAATCTACATTCAGACACATCATAGTAAAAATGCTGAAAGAGAAAATCTTGAAAGCAGCAAGGAAAAAACAAGTCATCATATACAAGGGAACCCAAATAACACTAACAGCTGACTTCTCACTAGAAATAATGGTGACTAGAAAGCAGTGAGATGGCATACTCAAAGTACTAGAGGCAAAAATTCTTGTCAATTAAAAATATTTTATCCAGTAAAACTACTTCTCAAAAATGTAAGTGCAATAAAGACATTACCAAATAAGCAAAACCTGAGAGACTCCATTGCTATATAACTGAGTTATAAGAAACAAGAAACAAGGAAGTTATTCCAGCTGAACACAAGTAACCCCAGTCAGTAATTCAATTCCACACAGAAAAACAAAGAACATTGGGAAATATGATTATGTAATTATAAAAGACATTATATCAATGCATATTTCTTTTCCTTTTTCTTTGAAATGATCTAAAAAGCAATTGTATAAAACAACGTATTTGTCAATGATAGCACAAAAGAGGTGATTGGGAACAATGCTATGTTAGAGTAAGAAATGAGTTAGATAGAAGATAGTAACTCAAATCTACAGGAACAAATGAAGGGAACAAGAATTGGTAAATAAGAGGTTTGATATAGCAAATCCTAAATATAACTTGCTCTCCTTTCTTTTCTCAAATTTTAAAAATGACATAAAATTATATTAATTAATAATTATAACAATGTATTATTCAGTTTGTAACAAAACTATAAACCAATTGGAACTAACAGACATCTATAATAAAGTACTCCAACCACCAACAGCAGAATACACATTCTTCACAGATGAATACAGACTATTCTCCAGGATAGACTATATCCTAGGTTATAAAACAAGTCCTGATAAATTTAAAAGGTTTGAAGTTATACAAAACATGACTTCTGACCACAATGGAAATAAATCAGAATCAATAAGATAAGGAAATTTGGTAAATTAAAAAATATGTGAATATTAAACAATTCACTCCTAAATAACCAATAGGTCAAATAAGAAACTACAAAGGAAATTAGAAAATGCTATAAGATGAATGAAAATGGAAATAAAATATAGCAAAATTTATGAAATGTGCCAAAGCAGTTCCTAGAAGGAAATTTATAGCTGTAGATGCCTTTATTACAGAAAAAAGAGAAGAAAAGAAAGTTCTCAAATAAATAACCTATCCTTCCACTTTAAGAAACAAAGGGGGAAAAGAGTAAACTAAACCCAAACCAAGCAGATGGAAGGAAATAGTAGATTAGAGTGGAAAGTAATGAAACAGAGGATAAGAAAAACACTAGAGGGTATGAACAAACCCAAAAGCTGGCTCTTCAAAGAGATCAACAAAATTGACAAACCTTTTGTTAACTGACCAAGAAACAAAAGGAAGAAGACTCAAATTACTAAAATTAAAGGGGAACATTACTACAGACCCTACAGAAATAAAAGGAATTATACTTAAAAAAAAGAAAAGAAAAGAAAAGGAATACTATGAACAACTGAATGCCAATAAATTAGATAACTTGGATAAAATCAACCAATTCTTTGAAAGACAAAAACTACTCAAACTGATGAAGGAAAAGAAAATGATAATAAACCTGTAACAAAGTGACTGAGTTAGGAATTTAAAACTTCCCAAAAGAAAAGCCCAGGCCCAGATGAATTAACTGTTGAGTTTTACCAGAATTTAAAGAATTAATACAAATTCTTCACAAACTCTTTCAAAAAATAGAAGAGGAAGTAATACTTCCTAACTCATTCTTTGAGGCCAGTATTATACTGAGACCAAAGCCAAACATCACAGAAAAAAATAGAGTACAAAATTTCTTATGAATATAAATGTAAAACATTCTCAACATTATACTAGCAAACTGAATCTAGCAACATATAAAAATAACTATACACTTTAAGAAGAAAACAGGACAAAGCTTCACAACTTTGGATTTGGCTATGACTTCTTTGATATGATACCAAAGGCATAGGTAACAAAAGAAAAAATAGACAGATTGTGTCTAGAATATATAAAGAACTCTTACAACTAAACAATAAAAAGACAACCCAATTTTAAGATGGACAAAAAATTTGCATAGACATTCCTTCAAGGAAGATGTACAAAAGGCCAACCAATAAGCATATGAAAAGATGCTCAAAATCATTCGCCATCAGGGAAAAGTAAATCAAAATCAAAATGAGGTACCTCCTAAGATGGCTATAATCAAAAAGACAGATAGCAATAAGGGTTGGTAAGGATGTGGAGAGAATATTCATATGTTGCTGGTGGGATTTTAAAATGATACACCACTTTGGATGTCTGTCTGAAAGCTTCTCAAAAGATTAAACATATACAGAGAGTTGCAATATAAGTCAGCAACTCCACTCCTAGATCTACAACCAAAATAAATGAAAACATGTCCACACAAAAACTACACGAGTGGTCATAGCAGCATTATTCATAGTAGTCTAAACTTAGAAGCAACCCAAATGTCTATCAGCTTATGAATGGTTAAATAAAATACGGCATATCCATACAACGGATATTATTTGGATATTATAAAAAGGAATGAAGTACTGCAACATGGATAAACTTTGAAAACACTATACTACATGAAAGTAGCCTGATTCTGTTTATATGCAATGTCCAGGAAAGTAAATCTATACAGACAGAAAATAGAGTAGCAATTGTCAATTCACTGAGGTTTGATGGAGGAGGTTAGGAGGAAATGGGGGAGTGACTGCTAATGGGTACAATGTTTCTTTGGGGGGGTGATAAAATATTCTAAAATTGATTGTGGTTATGTTTGCACAACTGTAAATATACTAAAAATGTTGAGCTGTACATTTTAAGTGGGTGATTCGTATAGTATGTGATATATATCTCAATAAAGCTGTTAGATACATACAGAGGTGGATGATAGGTAGATGTACAAATGGATGGATGGATGGATAGATAGATAGATAGACAGGCAGACAGAAAGAAAGAAAGAAAAGTATTTTTAGACCAATGGATAGAAGAATGCCTAAACCCAGGCTTAACCCAGGTACCACCCTTACTCCTGACATTAGTCAATAGTATTATAACATTTTATTAATCAGATTGCACCTAAAATATTGGTGCAGAGCTCTCTGTTAAACTGGTCTAGATCTCACAGCCAAAACAGAAGATTTAAGGGGGCATTTTTCCTTGCCCTAAGCCCAAACCTGAGTCTTGCAATTTTAATTCCTTTCTCTGGGTGTGATGATAAAGCAATCAAGAGCATTTGCAAGAATAGAGGAGAACCAAATAGCTGAACTTCATTGTGTGTGGGAGAACTGCCTTCCTAACACTGAGGATACGTCGAAGGAGGAAAGGGAAGAGGGAAGGGAGAGAGTGGGGAGAGGAAGGGGGAGGCAGAAGGCCCAATGACCCTACTTACTGTAAGTGTGGATCTATGCCTGCAATCAGAGTACTGTCTCCTCTTACAGAAGAGGAGGGAGAGGTTAGGGAGAGGGTTGATGTTTCTCTCCTTGATGCTCTGTAGTTGGAGGAAGATTCCTCTCAGAGATATAGAGATGTAGGTAGCCGAGGGAGAGCACAGCTCAGTGGTAGAGCGCATGCATAGCACACACGAGGTCCTGGGTTCAATCCCTCGACCACCACTAAAATAAGTAAATAAATGAACCCAATTACCTCCCCTCCAAACAAAAATAAAAACAAACAATAAGTAGAGATGTGGGTAGCCAAAAAGAAAGGGTCAACCCAAACCTGAGTCGAATGCCTTGGTGAGTAAGAATGTTTTATAGTTCCTTGCAAACCCAAAACCCATTAGAAGAAGCTGCTCATTTCAAGATTTCCAGTAAGCTTTTGACCCATAAAGAAACTGCAGAATTATTTAAGCAATTTGCATTTTATAGATTACAATGGTTGGTATAAATGAAGTGCTTTGCACATGTTATCAGGTATTTTGGACAGGAGAAGCCATGCATTTTAATTCCCAGAGCTTAACTGTATTAGTGCCTTGAGTGGTTCTTTTTTTCAAAGTCTTCTTCCCTTCTCTTCCGAGTGCACTTCTAATCAGGGTACACTAAAGTTCTATTCACAAAGAAGAATAAGGATGGAGATGAACTTTAAACCTATATAGAAGAGACACAACCTAGCGACTTGCTTTCTGGTGCATTGATTTGTAAAAGAGAAATGATCTACAGGGTGCCTTTGATGAAAACAGTTCTTTTTCTCTCTGTTTAGCTACCAGAACTACAAGGGTTTGAACTTTCAGTGCAATTAAGCAGCCCAAACCCCAAGGGAGGATGTGGGGGGAGCTGGGGAGCCAGTTATAGCTGAGAGCAATGATTCTCTGTGAAGAATTCTGGCACTCTGGTTTGGGGTTGAAACTTTTTCTTCACTGTTTTGAACTTTCTTTTTGGCTGCTTTTTTATATGTAACACTGTAACGGAACAGGACCCTATTGTAATCATCAGTGACCATTTGATATTGGTAATGGTGTTTGTAACTGCTTAACTGCATAATGGTTTAAAGAGTTTTTCTCATGCTCTTGCTGACCAGGGTTAGACTGGAGAGGAGGGAGGCTTGGGTGGTCTGCCCAACCCCCTTGTGGTGCTGCATGCAAGGATCATGCTCAATGCCCTGCTTTTGACCCCAGAGCCCTCCTCTTGACACAACACCCTCAGAAATGGCAGTTGTATGTTTTGTGCATCTTGTTGATCATAACTTGACCCAACTGCATATGTTTGCAGTTATTTTTAGCCCCTTATGGTTTCTTTGTATTCTGTTGTTCAAAGTACAGGTCTCAGCCTGCAGCAAGCAGTCACATGCCTCAGCCTGCTTGAAATGCTAGATGCACTTACCAACCTGACTTTGAACTACACAAGTTCTTCCTCAAGAGCACCTTTCCACAGATCCCCTTCCTAAGCACCCTTTGTTACAGGTGCAAGAATATTAGAAGAGTCCCAAAGCCAGAGGTAAACTTCATATCCAGCACAGGGAAAACAAGAAGAACTTTGCAACAATTTGATACCCTGTATATGATCTCTATGGAAAACAGTTCTGCCCCCTGAGCTCTTGAAATTTTACTGTAAAACTCCCTATCTTTTCTCCCCAGCAGGCTCACAGTCTTAGAGGCATTAGCCCACTGTGACCTTCTTTGCCTGGCAAAGAAATAAAGCTGCCTTTTCTATTTCATCCAAAATTCTGTCCTCGAGTCTCAAATCTGTAAGTGGGTTGCTGAGGCCGTGTTTTGGCAGCAACGCCTCTGTTAGAGTTATATGATTCTAACCACTGACACTCATCATGCACCACCCACCTGCTTACCCTGGAAAGTCTGGCCTTCCAGAGAGCATCACCTCACAGTAACTTATATTTCCAATTCAGAACTCCGGTCATAGTATTATTTTTACAGAAAGGTGATTTGTCCACGATTCCTCTCTCCTCTGCAAAATTCTAATGTATATATATATATGGCAGGAATCAGAATAGGATAATGAACATCCAATGTCCATCACCTAGATCAAATAATTGCTAAAATTTTGCCATATATTCTCCATTTTTCCTTTTTCTTTTTTTTCTGCTGAAGTAATTTAAAGCAAATTATGAATACATATATATATATACATATATATATATACATTTCTCCCTTAAATATTACAACATTCATCTCTGAATAATAAATACATCTTTGTTAGGTAAACAATTCCATTTTCACACTTCACATGATTTATATAATTTCTCAATAGCATTAAATACCCACTCACATTCAAATATTTCCTGTTTGTTTGCATAATGTCTTTTTAAAAAACACATGGTAAAATACACAAAATATTGTAAAATTTACCATTTTTATGTGTCCAATTCAGTGGCATTAAGTACATCCACAATGTTGTGCAATTACCAACACTATTTCCAGAACTTCTTCATTATGCCAAACAAACTCTATACACTTTCAGAATAACTCCCCATTTCACACCCCCACCAAAAATCTTTTAACGGTGGTTAATTGAAATAAGATCCACAGATTTCATTTGGTTGTTATGTTCTTAAGGCTCCCAATCTAGACCTGTCTCCTGACACCACACCCACAAATATTTTATTTTCATGACATTGACTTCTTAACAATTCTGGGCTAGTTGTCCTACAGACTGTCCCACCTGCTGGGTTTGTCTGATTGCTTTCTCATAGTGTTGTTAAACTTGTTCTTCTGTCCTCTGTTATTTCTTGTAAGCTTGAAGTTAGATCTAAAGGCTTGATAGGAATCATGCTAAACATTTTGGTAAGACTTCTTCATAGGGTAATGCTATATACTTCCTACTATATCATATTAGGCTGTGTATAATGTCTGGTTGTTGCACTACTAATGAAGCTAATACTGATCATTGGGTTAAGGTGATGATAGCCTGTTCAAAAATGAGTTTTTAAAAATGGGAACTTGACTACTTGCACTCTTTTAAAATTATTATCTCTACTTTGAATGTTCAGATAAAGGCACTCTGAGTTGTTGCCTGGCACCTAGGAGACAGCCTTTATCCTGCATAAAGGATAAGCGGATTAAGACTGAGGCTTTATCCTCTTTATGGAGTAGATGCAGGAGTTCAAGTTTATCCCTAAGGATGGTCAATCAAGGCAGAAAATTCTGGAATATGAAGTCTAGCAGAGACTGTTTTTTTTCTCTGGGCCCAGAAGAAGGTACTCTGAAACTGGACATTAGCCAGAATTTAACTATGGATAAGTAGATCTTTTTGCTAACACTTATTAAAGACAGTCAGAACACTTTGGGAGTTCAGATACAGAAGACTTTTTATGGCATTTAAAAATAACTCTCCCTTCACTTTCCATTCCTCCCCCTCTACCAAAACCACTTTAGACTCTAGAATAAACAATTAAGGAAGAACATTTTCTTTGGATGCAGAATAGATAGATTTTAGTTGCTTCTTGAGTACTATTTAAATTTTAGAGTAAGGGATAAATACGCATCTGTTCCTTCAGTTGATGTTTACCTCTTATCTTCTAGCTACTATCAACTAAATAACTAATTCATTGAAAATATAGGCAACTAGGTTAAAGGATTTCATTATTAAAAGCAAAAATTTGGGTTTCTAAGGAAAATGAATTATTTTTAAATCTCCAAATAAATATTTTTATTTTACAATGATTAAATATCCAAGTCAGTTAAACTCTGCTCAAGGTCTCTGGATAACCAGATGGGGTTTTTTGGTTACTATTTCTTGTTCTTTATGTTTGTTTTTGTTATTTTGTTTTTCAGCTAGCACAAAGACAGAGGAGTTGTGAATTTTCTGCATAGCAGGACAGAACTTAACCTTGGGATACTGGACTAACAATTTTCATTTTCCTATTGTAATTAGTAATATCCTTTTTCTCCAATTATTCTGTAATTTTTAAAGATTCTGGCTTCCAAGTTACATGTTGGATCAGGGAGGCGGTGGAAGATCCCTTTGAGGAAATAGTTCTTCAACAATAACACTGCCAGCCAATCTAGCAATACTTAAACTTGCCTCCATTGAGGATCACTGTATTTGGTGATGACGACCCTACCAGTAGTTACAAGAACAAACAGTGTAAAGGATCATACATCCTTTTCCTTTTCTCTTCTTTTTTTCCCTCCTCTTTATATATACCCTCCCTTTTTTTCTTCTTTCCTCTTCCTTCCTCCTCTTTCTTCTGCCTGTCTCCATGTCTCTCTCTCTCCTCACTTATTTTCCTTTTTTTAAAAGAAGGGGTTCTTTTACCACTCATCCTAGATTGGCATGTTTCAATGACTCCCTCTGTTCCCAACACATTTTGTGTTCCTGAAGGATTCCTTGCCTCATGACAGCCAATGGCATGTCACTGAATACTCAATAAATCAAAGGGCTGGGAGAATCCCAGATGAGGAGGTCTGTGCCTGGACTTGTGTTCTGAACTCCCTCTGTCCAACTTCCATTTGTTTTGAACTGCCAGCTCCAGTTTCCTTTTGGGGTTTTCTGGGATCTCAGAATTCTATAAGGGTAGTAATAGAATTTCTTGAACCATGTCTAATACTTTAAAAAAGCCTAGAAGACATTGTATATTTACTTACAATAAATACTGAACAGGTTGACTAAGTAATGGAAAATATCTTTCTTTTTGGCAGAAACAGGGGGCTGGAAGATAGGGGAGATTATGCCACACTAATTCATTGTAAAGACCATCTTTGCAATAAGAAGTTTTGGTTGATTTGCGTGTTGTCTATATAGGGTAGAGAAAGTCTACTAGAAAGAATGTAGGTGTAGAGGTAAGGCCAATCAGAATTTCATTTCTAGCAATAAGACTTGGGCTATTTACTTGGTGTTTCTGGGCCTCAGTTTACTGACCTGTAAAATGGGGCTAATCATTTGTTTTGTTTTTTTTTCAGACTACTTGAGGATTTTAGGTAATATGTGTAAAGCACTCATTAATACAATACCTGGTAACTAATAAATACTTAATATATTTTCATTATAAATGTGACTTATTTAATAGATAAAAATCTTTCAAAGCATATAACTTTGGGGGGGAAAAATGAATCTGATCATTGAGAAAAGGGGTTGGGAAGCACTCACATAATATAGCTCTGTATGGCCACACCAGTCCCTGCTTAAGAACCCCTGTCAAATCCAGAGGGCTCGGGTTAGCAGATATATAAGGTCACACATCCTTTGTGTTGATCAATAGATCCTATCTTGTGGGATACTCAGTTCCCTAAACATACCTTAGCAGCATTTCCTTAAGCCCACCTGTTCCGCTGCTGGATTTCTATTGATTTTGACATAGTTCTGGTGATGAGCTTCAAGAGGTACCAGTTCTACACCTGGCTATCTAATTGTAGCCAGGGATTTTAGATGGGAAGAAAAAGGAATGGAATGCCTTGGGAAAGGGGATAGAAGATTTAGGAAGAGATGAGGATCATCTTGGCTTAGTTTGTACCCCTTGAAAACAGGGCAGTAGAATTTACTTCTTGAAGAGAAAAGTACTATACAAAGACTGCCTCTTTCATGTCAGCCCTAAGGGACTCTTCCAAAAAATGAGACTTTCTCCTAAATCTCTTACCTCTTCCTCCCCCTAGGTCCTGACTATCTCTGAGTTCATCCCTTTCTCTTGGCATTCCCAAGATAGAGAGATCAATTTCCCCTTTCTTATAATGAGCTCAAGTTTACAGAAAGAAGCTATCTAGCATTTTCTAGGGCCGCTGTCACAAGTCCCTGCCAAATTTCATTTGATAGAGCATCTGTACAAAGATGACCTATAGAATCCAGCTTTTAAGCTTGGTGTTTCTGTCAGGCAGGCCAAATAAATTTGGAATATCCTGTTTTAAACTGTATTTATTCCTTGTAATTTTAAAGGCTGTAACAAGTCGTTTTTAAAAATGTTTTCAATCAGCACATTTCTATTTATTGTCCTTAACACCCGAGGCTACTTGAAGAAGAATTTAATTTTCAAAGCCTGGTAAGTAAATAAAAGTTTCCCAATAACATCTTCAGGCAAGCACCCAAAGACCTCATTTTTTGCCACAATGCTTGGTTGGCTCCCCCATAATTGTCCATTAGTATTGTGCTCAACCAAACCTTGCACAATCTCTTTTAGAATATACTTCTAAACACAGAGCTACTTACTAATTTATTTTTTCTTCTTCTTAATTACCATGTTTAGCAAAAAGCAAAAGCAAAAGCAAGACAGGTTTTAAATATGCTACTATCTGACTAGACCCCAAGCATATTAAATCAAACAGACTATATTGGAAGTTCATATGATAACTGTGGTGGGGAGATGGTTATTCACTGTTCTCCCAAGAGTATGAAAATGTCCAGAAGGGACTGTTTAGATAAGCAGAGGCTCGCATTCATGGCTTCAGCTCCATGGGAATGTCTAAGCTTTAAAATTAACTCCAGAATCCCACTAAACACAATATTCCCTGACTCTGAGCTTTGTCTCTGATATCTTCCTTTGTCTCAGTCCTCTGAAGCTGTGGACTGAGACTCCCGAAATTCAGCCTAGTCTCTCCTTCTACTTGTGACCAGGAGAGAAGTTGGGAAATAGGGTTGTATTAGTCAAGATAGGCTAATTGTTACTACAAATGACTTCAAAATCTCAGTGGTTTGGCCCAATAAAAATAATATTGTTCTTGTCATAGTACAACATAGATTGGTAGGGGTGGAGAAGTGTAGAATGTGGTGGTTAATCCTATGCAGAGATTCAGGGACTTCTTCCAACCCATGGCTCTAGCTTTCTCTAGGTTCTCGAAATCCTCTCCATTTAGCCAGCAGGGGAAAGAGCCTGCCGAGTAATGCACAGGAGGTTTTTTATGGGCCAGACGTGGTACTGGTACCCATCACTTCCATCCACGTTATATTAGCCAGAACTCTGTCACATGGTTCTGCCGAACTTTAAGAGAGGCTAGGAAGTATAGTCTAGCTGCATGCCCAGCTCATAGCAGGTTCTGGCACAAGGGGAGACAGATAGCTCCTCAGGGCAGACTAATAGTTGTATGCTTGCATATCATCAGGGATGTGCAAAATAAATGAACTGTCCTATTTTCAGGTCACCTAATGCCTAGACCTACCATCAACATCTTGGTCAGTTTCTGGAAAAAGTCCACCTGTCAACATCAGCATCAACCTTGTTACCACCACAAATCAGTCTACGCTGCACACTTACTTATTTATATTAAGGACTTCTCAGCATTTCAAGATACTTGGGCCAAGCCCATGCAGAGGTTCTAACTGGAAGTTGCTTACACGTTTGCACTTTGCCCTTCTCGTAAGATGGTTCCCATGACAAAGTCTGGCAAATAATCCACTGGAAATCAACTGCCATATCTAAACCAAATTTTGTCACATAGGACCTAGGAGGAGAATAAATGTGTTATAAACATTTGAAGAACTGTCTCCATACCTCTTCAAAGACTGTGAAAAACAAGTTTTTGTCTTTTCTGAATCAATGTATTTTTCACAGTTGTCACTACTCTGTAATAGTCTGTACTCTTGCTTCCTGCTTCTCTCATTAACCAATTTACAAAGGCGATTTCATAGTGCAGCCATTTTAGAGACATCCATTTCTCCTCATTTACTCACAGACAACTATTCCCATTGAGACTTTTAGCTTCCTCCACTAACGTTTGTTCATCTTCTTATATAAGATGATGACATGGATTGTACAAGGTAATGATGGTAAGGTCCTGGTGTGCACTCTGTTCTGTTTTTCTAGTTGTGTAAGTTTTCACTGCCCCATCCACACGTCCCTCGTCATATAAGCTATACACTTTATTATATGGCTCATGGGATTAAGGGTGCTGTCTTCACTTGTTTCTTTATCCATTCATTCTTTCTGAAATATTTACTGAGTATTCATTCTTTCTGAAATACTTGCTATGTGCCAGTGTGCTAGATGCTGGAATCAGAGCAAAGAACAGTATGTATATGGTCCCTACCCTCATGGAGCTTAGGAAAGAGACAGATTCTACGTAAATAATAATGCAAAATACAAATTATAATTATAACATTTGTACAGAAAGCTTATTTTCCTTTTAGAATTTTGGATAATCTTAAATTACCGGTAGTTTTCTTTCTTTCTTTCTTTTTTTAACTGAGGTCTTTGTTCCTCTGTAAAAACCAGCTTCTTTTCCTTAGGGTATTCGTCCATTCATTGACTTTATTTATTATATGACTTTATTATAATGATAATATTCACTAATTCATTAAATATCATCGTAAAACTACTATTTAGCAGGTTATGTTAAGATTTCCAAAAACAAAAATGGAAAGAGAATATTCTTGCCATCAAGGCTCACAGTCCAGCTGAGCAGACTGGCATGCAAACCCACCCTGTATATTATGTTAATTGTCACAATGGAGAAATGTGAAAAGTGCAGTGAGGCATAGGAAAAGGAGGACCTAGATCTGCCTACGTAGGTCAGAGAAGATTTCACAAAGGAGGTAGCACTTGGACTGAAGTTTAAAGGATGAATAAGACTTTGCCAAGTACACAAATCAAGGAAGGGTATGAGATGTCTAGTTGACCATCAAAGACTTATGCTCCCCTCCCACAGCATCCGCTTTTTCCGGGAAGTGCCCCAACCAATTTCCAGCCCCCTGTACATCTAGGTGGAACCAGGTGACCAGTTATCACTAATGGTATGTGAGCAGAAGTGGCGTACATCATTTCTGGACCAGGTTAAGAAGTAGTGTGCCTTTTTTTCCCTTCTCTTTCCCAGCTGTTAGCTCTGGAAGTAAAGGACTCTGAAGTTCAGAGGACGGCAGAGCTGCAAAATAGAAGAACCCTGGATGGAAGGCGGCTTGCCACACTGAACTGTTATATGACTAACAAATAACCTTCTATTGTGTTAATCTATTGATATTACATAGCTCGTTTGTTACAGCAGCAAACTCTACCTTAATATAAGGCAGTAAAAGCAAAGTGAACAGTGTGTGCAAAGGATTACTGATGTAAGTGTCTAGCACAGAGTACGTTCTCAATAAATATTTGAAATTGCAGGACAAGTATTATGGGGGAGTACAAATAGTCCAGTATTGCCAGAGTATAAAAATACATGATTGGTAGGGGTGAGAGGAGGGTGGCTGGATAGATAGGCATGGGTCGATCTCAAAGAACCTTGAATGTCATGCTGAAGACTTTAGATTTAATCTTGTGGAAGGAAAGCCAATGAAGAATACTGAAAAGGCAAGATCTCTGAGAAACACAATACCCAAGAACCCCCTTTAAATTTCTTTAAATGTAAGATGCAAATGTAAAGCTGAAAGGTAAGGTTTCAGAACCAGAAGACATCATAGTTTAATTAAACCTCATTTAACAAATGAGGAAAGTGAGGCCCAGAGAAGTTAAGTACCTTTGCCAAGGTCACCCAGCTAAAACCTGGCAGAGCTGGGGACTAGAAGACTAGTCTCTTGTTGCCAGCCCTACAGCATTGCTCTTTCCACTGTGCCACAGTGCTTCAAAGCAGTTGAGACCGGCTGGTGTGCCTGTGTTTTCAGTTCCCTAATGAAGACATTGGGGATTTGGAGGCAGGGTATTTACCCATGGAAGGCTGTCTTCTCTGTAATTCCTCATCTGGCTTGAACCACTACTTTGGAAAAGGTCCATTTTTCAGCATCAAATTTCCCTAGAGGACAATTGGGAATGTGCTTAGTGGTCTGTGGGGTGCCCTTGCACTTGCTGAGCTTTTGTTGGGAAGATGAACAGAAAGTAGCAGTGGTTTGAGCTCCTGGAAATGCTCCTGGTCCCTCAGCATCTGGGGAGTTGTTGGCCCTCTCAGTGACTATGACTGTGGTGCAGCCTGCCAGCTGACTGCCCTTCAGGGGTCACATCAAAACATCTTCTTCAGCTTGTCTGTTTAAAGGGTCAGCCCCTATGGCTGGCATTTTAATATCATTTTCTGTTCATCACTTCCCTACTTCTGGTTTTCATATACTGTTAAGCCGATTCATTATTCATGATAATTATTTTTACTCCATATGCTACCCAAAGCAACATAACATCCATTTGTTTTTTAATAGCAAGTGGGGGAAAAGGACAACTGTGCTGAGGCCAGTCTCAGGGAAGCATGACATGTGGCCTGACTTAAGGAGGACTGGGTATTATTGAACTATTTTATAACTGGGGAAGGCAGAGCACAAGTTGGGGAGCAGGAGAGGTCACTGGGGACAAAAGTCCCCAAGAAATCTGGGGAAAAACTAATTCCTTGATATTTTGTGGTCTCGAGTTTTATAATCACCTCACTCCTTGTCCTTTGGTTGTATCATGATTTCCTTCCTTGCATGCTGCTCAAATTGATAGTTTAGATGGTTAGGATGAAGTGTTAACGAAGCTGAAATTGCTGCCTCAGTCCCGGAGGAGTGCCTTGGTGGCACCCAAGGACAATGTCTTATGCAGTGTTAAGTGTTTGGGCTTTGAATTCTGAGAGACATCAGCCCACTCGCTAGCTGTGAGAACTTGGGCAAGTTCTTAACGTCTCTGAGCCTCAGTTTCCTTTCATGTGAAATGGGAAAAGAATGCAAACTATTGGAGGTGGTTGTAGGAATTAAGTAAATGAACATATATGTAAATCTCCTTTCTTGGTGCTGGGCACATAGTTGGCTCTTAACAAGTATTATTTCCTTTTTAGGTCTCTGAGAAGTTCCCATTCTTTCCCCCAACCCCTATCCTGGGTTCTGGTCAAGATGTGAAATGAAACAAAAGAGTGAGACCAAAACATCACCTTGATTGCTGCTAAGGCCTGTTTATGATGAGAGATAATGGGATACTAAATAGTAAATGAGTTTCAGAATTAGGTAGACTTGTTCACCTTGCTACAAGTAACATTTGACCAGGACAGGCCTTCTCACCCTGGGAGTGGGAGAAGGAGTAGGAAGGGGACCCTGCCCCCAGAGAAGCAGACTAAGGTGACACCTTCTCTGTAGGCAGGTAGATACCTATGTAGAAAAAAGGAGGAGCTAAGGTGAACATGCCCTGCATACTTCATAATTCACCAAGCAGACTAAGCCCCTCCAAGGAGGAGGAACAAGAGTAGACAGAGGCCAGGAGTGTCACCTTCCACAAGGAAGGAAACCTCAGGGCACTTCCCTCAGTATTTCCCTTCTCTTGTCCCCCTCCTCTCACTTTGTGCCTGTTACTTTTAAACCACTCTGCTCAGGAAGGACACAGCTGTCAGTGTGTCAGTGTGGGTAGGCTCAGAATATAAAAGGTTGGGAGAAAGGGAGGGAGAGGAAGGGAGAGGCTAGGTTGAGTCATTGGTAGAGAAAGAAGGGTGGCCACATAAATCCAGATAGAAAAGCCTAAGTTCAGAGTCAGGAGTTAGAGATCTGAACAGCGTTTAGAGACTATTCTAGACAGGAGGGCGCTGCAGGAGCACAATTTCTAGGCGCGGGGCAACACCCTATGGCCAAATCCCAAAAGGACAGGTAGGCATCAGGGATCCAACAGATCTGTCCTGTGAGTCCTAGAACTGGATCTCCTGGAGATGACTCTCAATCCTAGCATTGGGTTATATCCTCTGCCTCAGTATTTAATCTTTAAAATATATGCATATTTTGTGATTATAAAATGAATACATGCTCACTTTGGAAAATTCACAAATAAGAGCAGTATAAAGAAAAAAAACCCACAAGAATAACCCATTTTCTCACCACAAAGAAAAACTGTTAACTGCCTATATTTCTACTCAGCCTTTATTCTATTCATATTGTTAAATAGATAATGTGATTCTATCTATACATGTCAATTTTGCATGCTGAATTTTTAATTTAATATTATAATAATTTCCCCATGTTATTAAAAGTCCTCAGTAATTAAATATCATTTTAAACGACATTTTCCCTGGTTTTAAACACATCTGGATCAAGTCTCTACTAATTTATGAAAATCCCATGGGTCTGGAGAGATCTTCTAAGTATTTACCTTCTTTGGGGTTGGTGAACAGGGCATTCTCAAAGGCCAGGGCTCTATGTAACATGTGCATGGTAACTACTATACAGTACTTGATCTTCTGGAGAGCTCTCATATTTCTACAAATTGATGACATGAGTGATTAGAAGACGCCACCCTGTAAAATACAATAATTCAAAGCATAGGCCTTTCTTACATACCACATCATTGTTACATACTCAAATGAACCACTGTATTAGTTAGCTATGGCTGCCATAACAGAAATACCACAGACTGGGTGGCTTAAACAACAGAAATTTATTTTCTCACAGTGCTGGAGGCCAGAAGTCTAAGACCAAGTTGTCAGCAGGTCTGGTTTTTCCTAAGGTCTCTCTCCTTGGCTTGCATATGGCTGTCCTCTTGCTGTAAATAATACTTCTTTGAATGTTCATGTATAAACTTTTGTATGGAGGTATGTTTTTATTTTTCTTTTTATGCCTAGGAATGGAATTGATAAGTAACTCCACTTTTAGCATTTTGAGAAAATGTCAAATGGTTTTCCAAAGGGGTTGCATCATTTTATATGCCCACCAACAATATATAAGGGTTCCAATTTCTCTATATCCTTACCAACACTTATTATTGTCTGTTTTTATTATAGCCATCTCCTTGTGGGTGTGAAGAGGTATCTCATTGTGGGTGGGTTTTGATCTACATTTCCCTAATGACTAATGATTTTGAGTATCTCTTCTAGTGCATATTGGCAATTTGTGTATATTCTTTGGAGGAATGTTTATTCAAATTCCTTGACTATGTTTTAACTGGGTTGTCTCTTTATTATTGAGCTGTAATAAATTTTTATATATTCTGGATATAAGTTCCTTCTCAAATATACAATCTGCAAAGGTTTTCTCCCATTCTGTGGGTTGCCCTTTGACTTTATTGATGGTGTCTTGTGAAGCACAAAAGTTTTTAATTTTGAAGTCCAATTTATCTATTTTTTTCTTTTGTTACGTCTGCTTTTGGTGACATATCTAAGAAACCATTGCCAAATCCAAGGTCATAGAGATTTACTTTGTTTTCTTCTAGGAGTTTTATAGTTTTAGCTCATACATTTAGGTCTATGATCCATTTTAAGTGCTTATTTGTATGGTGTAAAGTATAGTCCAACTACATTCTTTTGAATATGGACATCCAGTTGTCCCAGCACCATTTATTAAAAAAACTGCTCTTTCCCTATTGAATTGTCTTGGGGCCCTTGTCAAAAAATCAATTAACCATAAATGTGAGGGTTTATTTCTTGATACTTGATTCATTGATCTATACATGTATCCTTGTGCCATATGCCTTGATTATTGTACTTTTGTTGTAGGCTCTGAAATTAGGAAATGTGCATCTTCCAAATTTGTTCTTCCTCTTCAAGAGTGTTTTGGTTATTCTGAGTTATATTTCCATATGAAATGTGCCATTAACTTGTCAATTTCTGCAGAAAGAAAGAAAGAAAAAGAAAGCAAGCAAGCAAGCAAGCAAGAAAGCAAGGAAGGAAGGAAGGAAGAAGGAAAGAAAGAAGGAAAGGGAAAAGGTGCTAGGATCTGGATAGGATTGCATTGAAATTCATTTTCTGATTGTTCATTGCTAATGCATAGAAATAGAATTGATTTTCGTATATTGCTCTTATATCCTGCCACTTTCCTGAACTCGTTTTATCCTACACTCTTAATCATGATGCTTCATTGCTTATTCTGTACAAGGCATTGTGTTAGATACTATAGAAAATACAACAGTGAACACAATATGGTCCCTATTCTGAAGAAGCTCATAGCCTAATTCAAGAAATAAGACATATACCTATTGAGTAAATAATAGCCCATTTCAGCAATGTACAGGGAAGCACATAATTGACAAGTGAACACTAGAGATAATTAGAGCTCTAGCAGAGGTCAGGGGATGAAGAGACAATCAGAAGTTGGCAAGGTCTGGAAAAAACAGAGTAGAAAGGATCAGAAGGTTCACTCCTATGAGACATACCCACAAACAAATTTTAATTTCAGTGTTTGAGAATCCTAAAAATCTCAAGAGATCCCTCTGCTGTGGATGATCTTCAGAGTTACTAGTGGAACATATAACCATTATACAGACTTACTAAATTATAACAACTCACCATATTTGCTTAATATTTTAAAAATATAAATAAAATATTTTAGTTACAAAAATAGGCTCTTCCATCCCATCTCTCCCCAGAGGTAACCAATCTCTTGAAGATGATGGGGATCCTTCCCATATATGTTTTCACACTTTTACTGCACAATGTATATGCTTTGGGTGTTTAAATATGTATATAAAGAGTGTACATATTTTTCTGAAACTTGTTTTTCCAACATTCTGTTTTTAAGATTTATCCATGCAATACTTGTAGAGCTAGTCCATTCTTCATAATATAGAAATATTATACTACATAGTACTGCAATATAGTCCCATTGTATAAATATTCTAGAATCTAATGCTCATTTCAGCAGCACATATAGTAAAATCGGAACAATACAGAGAAGATTAGCATGGCCCCTGAGCAAGGATGACATGCAAATTCGTGAAGTGTTCCATATTTTTGTAAGTTTAAAAAGCTAAAGCTTTAATCGGTTCTTAGAAACAATAATCAGTACATATATGTAAACTAAAAAAAATGTGCAGTATACTGTATATGTGTACTTACATGCAATATAATGTGTACGTGCAGTTGAACTATAATAATTCTACCTGATAAAACTGAAAAAGGAAAAAAATAAAAGAACCAGAAAAAAAAATGCCAAAAATATGGCAAATAACAACTGACACTAAAAAAAAAAAAAAATTCTAGAATCTATTCTATGGGTGGATACTTGTTATGTCTAATTTTTTGTTATTTCAAATCATGATGTAATTAATGTCCTGGGATATGCCTCCTTGGGCTTATGTGTGAGAGTTCTTCTAGGGAATATATCTAGAACAGAAATTGTTAGAGAACAGAATATGCATATTCTCAACTTTACTAGGTTGCCCTTTAGATTATTCTCCACAGCAGCTGAACTACTTTTTATACTCATCAATGATATATGAGAATTTCTCTTGTCCCACATTCTAACCAACACTGTCAGGTTTTTAAAAACACACATATCTGGGCCCTAGTTTCATAGATTCTGATAGGGTAGCTCCAGAGTATGGTTTGAAACAGGCCATAGGTGATACTGAAACATGAATATTATTGAGAGCATCAGCTCAGTGTATGTACATGTACACAATCCAATGTGTCTGTATGTGAGCTAGCACTGTTTGGTAACATCTGTGTTGGCTGAATTTAGATCTTTGAGGAAAGGGTGGAGAAGTACCACTGCTCAATGTACCTTGCAGATGCATTTTGAATAAAACAGGGGTATGTGATTTACTAGTCCACTGGCTAGTACTTAAAGACCCACCTTTGCCAGCTGGGCTGAAGGGGGACAGTGTTCACTTTTTAGAAGCTGTCTTGACCCTTACTAGGTGTATGGCTGGGTGCCAGCTGTCGGGGCTTACATACGTGCCATCGCTTACGGCAGGGTGCGTGTCAGCGATGTCTGCCAGCCCGCTGGGTGGTGTCACTGTGTGGAGCATTTGTGGCTTTTTCAAAGCCCTGAGGAATCTGAGAAGCAAGTGAGGGAATGATGCATGAAAACAAAAGGCAGTGGAAAGAGTGACCAGCCAGCAGGCTCTAGCAGGCTAGAACGCTCTGTCCTTGTTATTACTGCTTCATGAAAATGCCGCCGGCTCCCTGGCAGGGGCCGGAAGGTAGAAGTTTCTTGAGAAAACAAAGACAAGTGATGTGTACTTTCAGGCTGGAATCTGGTTGCCTGGCTTCCCCATTTTCCAGTGGAAGCTACAGGGTCAGGATGGGAACCCATTTGCCCTTTGGTGGGTTTAAGCCAGTCTTCCCCTTTCTCCTGGCTGCTTTCCTCAGTTTTCCCCTCCCACTCATAAGCAGTACAGTTCTGGTCTCAGAGGCCTAGCAGGGCTGGGCTGGGAGAGCAGATGGGCGGTGCCCCAGACAGAGCTGTTCCTCAAGGAGTGATCTGAAGGTCAGCCTAGGGGAGGACAAAGGGCTTCAGCCATAATTCCCTTTTAAGGGAGTTTTGCCACAAAGAAGTGCCTCCTGGTTTGGGGCAGTGAGACCAGGGGGAGCTCTCATGCCTCACCTGCTTTTCTTGGGGCAGTTCATGCCCTGTATCACACACTCTCACTGGATAGCCTTCCTCGGTTTTCAGAAAAGAGGCAGAAGCTCAGGAAAGGTAAGAGTTTTCATGAACTCACTTTTGGATGGCTATTTGGACTTGTCATCATCGGGCCTGTCAGAAGTCAAACTCTGCTTTCCCTCTCGATAATCTCCTTTCTTTGACACGTAAAATACCTAGGTGTAAAACATGGAAGTACTCAGCATTCTCTTCCCCTCGTAAAAAGTAGCTATGAGGATAATGAATAAAAATAGGTCTTTGTGGATACAATAGGGCTGAGCTGAGGGTGTGGTTTGCTTGGCAACAGCTCAGGGAAAGTTATTTCTCTTGGTCCCTGAATACGCTTGACTTGGCTCTGCATGATGAAGTCCTAAGAGACCAGCTTGAAAGTGACTTTCTTTGGTGGAACCTTCCATCAATAGGGTTAATCATTTCTTTCTTTCTGGTCCCACAGCATTTTGTTCTTGTAAAAAGCATTCAGCATGTTGTGTGACAAACTACTTACTTGGAATTATGCCGTATTGTGTTTGTGTGTGTGTGTGGCCTACGGACTGTACTTTAACATAATAGTCTTTCGATAAATATTTATTGGATGAATCAAAGTTCCTGAGAAAACACCAATACTCTGCTCTTATACTTTCTTAATTATCCCCTGCCTTTTCTTCCTTGAGGTCAAACTGCAAGCAGTTTCAGCTCCACATGAAATAGAGGACGTGCTAAAACTTAAAAAAAAAAAAAAAGATTTTAAAGAAATTGCTCCAGCAGGAATGGGTGTTTCAGGTGTATCATTCTGTTACAGGTACAGAAATTGTTTCCAGGAAACACTGCCATTATTATCTCTGAAAGGCAAGTCGGTGGAAATTGTTATTTTCCACTTACAGATGGACAAATGGAAGCTTTCTTTCTCATTTACCAATTACAGAATGTGCACTCTGTTCAAAGTACTGTGCTAGGATTTTCATGGGATACAAAGATGTGCAAGACAAGGTTCTTGTTCCAAAGGAGAATGTTATAATCTGGCTAGGAGGAAAAGATAGCTGTATGGAAAAGTAACTATAACTTGGGAGCTAACTATAAAATTTAATTTGAATTATATGAGTTGTCCAAAAAAAAAGTTGGCAAACGAATTTCCAGCCAAGGTAATCAGGGATGTCACTGGTAGGCGAAGAGATTTTGTGCTGGTCGTTTCCATTTGGTCTCTGTATTAGTTTCCTGTGACCGCTGTAACAAATTACCAAACTGGATGACTTAAAAGAAAGAATTTTATTTTCTTCCAGTTCTGGAGGCCAGCCGTCTGAAATTAAGGTTTTGGCAGGGCCAGGGTCCCTCTGAAGGCTTCTAGGGGTGAGTCTGTTCCTTGTCTCTTCCAGCTGATGGCTCCAGGCTTTCTCAGGCTTGTGGCCACTTCACTCCAATCCTGATTCTGTGGACACATTGCTTCCTCCTCTTCTTTCTCAAAACTCCCCCTGCTTCTCTTTTATCAGGCTACATGTGACTGCATTTAGGGCCCACCCACATAAACCAGGATCTGGTCCTCCACTCAGGATCCTGAACTTAATCACATTTTTTGCCATATAATTTTCTCAGGTTCGAGGGAGTAGCATGTGGATGTATTTTTTTTTTTTAAGGTGCCACTAGTCAGCCCACGATGGCCTCCTATCCTCCTCTGCCCTGCCAGGTGCCCCGGGAGCCTGTTATCCACAGATGACTCACCTGGGCCCCACTGCCCTCTGGCTTACTGTAGGGTTTGGCCAATGGGAGGCATCAGCAAGTATGACAGGGTGGAAGTAAAAAGAGGTTGAGGTATTTCTTCTTTCCTCCTGCTTTAGCACCATGGTTCTGGCAGCAGCTCTGCCCCTTCACGGTTCCAGTTCCTTCAGGACTCCCGTAACACCATTTCCTTCCCTGTCTCTTCAGCCCTGGGCTTCCACTCCTGCCAGTCCTTGGGTGCCTCTATATTCCTCTTAAGTTCCAGAAACCATGCTTACATCCTTGTAAACAGAGTCTTCATCAAATTATTTTCAAAATCCTAGCTGAGTGTACCTTCAGTTTCCAGCCATGATCTTGACTGATACAGACACCGAGAGGCAAAAATTTAATTTCCAGAACAGAGATAGACTCAGGTTGCCTCCATCTAAGGTTAAGTAGTAACGGTGAGGACTGGAAGATGATTCAGCACACCACACAGCTGTAGCAGTTGCGTTCTCTCGTGGGCTCTCCAGCCGTGAATATATGTTGCTTTGTACTCTATCTGCTATTATTGTGACTCTCTGCTTCTGCTGCCCTTGCTACTAAGTACTTTCTATTCTTTTCTCTATCTCGCAACTTCTGTTGCTTCATGGTTTCTGCTGCTACGTTTCCTCAGCTTTCTTCCTTCCCTCTGCGAATCTTTTAGTTTCTCCCCATTGCTAACTGTTGACTCCCTCTCTGTATTTCATATTCAACTCCTCTAAAGGGTCTACTGGTTTGGCTGCTCACTATGGAGTACAGGCAGTTGGGCAGAGCTTCCTTGACAAGCCATCACATCAGCATTAAGTTTATTGCCCTAGGTTAGGTGCCTGCTCCTGCACTAAATGATATTGTTTGGAATGGCAGAATAACTTGATACCTAATTAGGTGTCCAGTCTATTAGAAATCCCTGGGAAGTGTGGCAAGCATCCTGATGCTTCCCAGGGGGTTATCAAAACCCACAACTACTTCTGTTGTCCAGTTCAGTAGCAGAGGCATGGTGGTCTCAGAAAAGCACAACACATGTTTGGGCAAAGCAAGCAGCCCAGAATAGCTGGTGGTGTAATTCAAATAGAGAAACGCTATCATTGACATTAAAGCTGAAAATGTAGGTCATGACAGTTTGTGGAGGGCCTTGAGTGAAGATTTGTCTTAGAAGGAACTTTAGACATTATTTTATGGGCACTAAGAAGTTACTGAAGGTTTCTGAACATGAGAGAGCAAGATAAAATCAGCTTTTAGGGCTATTTATTTGATGGCAATGGTATTCAGATTGCATCAAAAGTAGGAAAATGTGGAAATAGAAAGACAAATTGGGAAAGTGTTATAATAGTCTAAGTGAGACTAATGGGGACCCAAACCAGGACAAGACTGGAAAGGAAGGAAAAGCTAGTTGTGAGAACCTCGGGGGATAAGTGGATTTAGGGTTGAGGCTAGTTTTGAGCTACAGATTCAGAACCTCTTTACCACCAAAGATCCTTTTACTTATTTTTATTTTCTTCCAAATAAACAGCACCTTTTTAGAGGAATACATGAAATATATCAAGTATACTAGTAATATTGACAATATTATTATCAGCTATTATCTTTTGGAATACATTTTTGGAAGTTTGGCTTTGAGACCAAAGAATTTAGGAAGTGGTGGTTCCATTGAGGGAAACTGGATCTGAATATCTTAGCTTGTGTTTTCTAGAAAAATAGAACTCAAACCAAGAATTAACGCTAACGTTTTATTTAGGAGATATAATCCCAGGCAATAAGAGTGAGAGAAAAAGGGAAGAGAGACTGAGAAAGACGAGAAGCAAAGAAAGATGATGTTGAACAATCTGCAGAGGCAGCAGGTACGCCTGCATGTCCACGCAGAATATCTCGGACATGCAGTATGGCGAAAGCATGCTCAGGTAAGTTCTTGGGAAGGAGAAAGGAAGAAGAATCCATCTTCATGGTTCCCTCCCATCTCCTATTTCCCACTGATCAAAATTTACCACACAGGAGTTTCTTTCCTCATACCTCTAGGCTATGTCATATGTTCCCATTGTTAGTGTCTTAGCCAGCCACAGCCAATGGTATGGCTTTTAATCCTGGTTGGGGAGTAGGGAGAGAAGCCAGAAATTCACCGTGTGTAGCTGGTGAGCCTTGTTGCTCAGTGGTATTCAGAGCGGGAGGGCCCGGCTGGGAAAGTGGCAGATCAGCCCCAGCACGAGGTAACAGGACTACAAAGGCACAAACAAAGCAAGTCAGCTGCAGCAGTGGCTGCGACAGAATACGTAACTGAGGACTTGAGAGATGATGACAAGAGATGATAAGAGAATCTGATGAGGCACAGAAGATGTGTCTGATATATGGAACAGAAGAAGAAAGATTAAAGCTGAAACCCGTGCTTATGTCCAACATACAGTTGGAAATTCAGAACTGCAACCGCCTCCTGGAAGACAGTGGTCTAAGGAATAGAGAAGTATGTTTCTAGGCAGCATAGAATAAACGAGTCTGAACATGGATTTTGGAGACAGGCAGAGCTGTGCTTAAGTCACAGCTGTGTATGATCTTAGGCAGTTTACTAAATCTCTTTAAGCGTTAGTTTCTTTAATAATAACATGGGCATGATGATACTGTATAGCTTATGCTTGTAAAGCATTTGGCATGATGCTAGGCATATAGTAAATGCTAAATAAATTGTGGTAATTATGATCATTAGTATCAATCTTGGATGACTGTGTAATCTTCCCAGTGCTTTCTTCTCTCCAGGCTGACACTGCACACACTGCTCCTAAATTCTCCTTGAGCAGGCTGTGTGGCTTAAGCCTGAGTCCTTTAGCTACTCTCAGGGGCAGTTGCCCTTGGATCAGGACACACTTGGGTCATGGAGCCCCAGTGAAGGCGGATGGCCCCCTGCAGGGTGCTGACATATTGAGCCCGAAGAAGGCAGCACTACTAACCTTTGGTATGTAGATAGGACACATCTTAAATAACCATTTCCTCCTATACATTTTTTTCCCTTTCAAAGTAGGAAAATAAAGTGGTTTTTTTTTTTTTTTTGGTTAATACTTTGCCTTGGTGCCCCCCAAAAGCACAGCCAGGTACACAGAGGTTGCTAGATCCACACAATAAAGAGGTTCTTGTGAGACTTTAAAAACAGAAGAGGTTTCTCTCACACAAATGGTGTTTGATGGGATATCATCTCTAAATTGTACATATCAAAATTTCTTTGTTCCCGTAAGTTGAAATCCTTTTGACTTTACATAAGCATGTTAAATGCTAGGAGTAATACACACCTAAAGTATATAAATATTCTTTGGAAATTTCTGGAACAGCAACACAAACAAATATATCACTCTTCTGGTCAAAATCCATATCACTCAGAACAAAAACCCAAATCCTTACCAACAGCCTCTAAGGACCTATGGGATGATCTAGTCACTGGACTTCATCTCTTAGAAACGAGAAGGCAGGACAGCATGCTTAAGAGCACCCAGAGTCTCTAGACATGGTTCCAGCTCTATCATTTGATAGCTATGTGACTTGGGGGCAGTTATTTTACCTTCCTGTGCCTCAGTTTCCTCATTTGGAAAAGAGAAAAACAGTACTGCCTTCACATGGTTGTTGGGAGGATTAATTAATATTTTTCAGTGCTTAAAATAGTAAGTAATAGCTCCTAGTAAGGGCTATTTAAACATTAGATAAATAAAACACTTCCCTCATTCATAGCACTGCAGCCACACTGGCCTCCCTGCTGTGTCTCCAGAGGGCCAAGCATACTCCGGCCCCAGGACCTTCATATTTGCTGTTCTGCCAGATAGCCACATGATCAATTTCCTCACCTCCTTCAAGTCTTAGTTCAAATACCACCTTTTAAATGATGAGAACCTTATTTAAAATAGCAATCCCCTCCTGCATACCCCTGCTTTATGTTTCTCAGTAGCACTTACGTACTTCTAATACTCTACATAGTTTTCCAATTTATTTGTTTTTCACCTGTCTCCCCCAGCTGGAAGGCAAACAAGGGCAGGAATAGTTGTTTTATTTTCTGATGAATTCCAAGTGCCTCGAACATTGCATAAGATGTAGTATGTGCTCAATACTATTTGTGGAATGAATGAATACACTGTTTTCACGTAAAGAAAGTTAAGTCTACATATTTTAAAGACTGATTTGTAAATGAGATTCCTAATGTGCACGTAAGGTGCGAAAGATCTCCCCTAAAGTTGTTTCTCTTAAATTGAATAGAGATGGTCTCTTTCCCATAATATTGTTTAAGAAATTGATTAGCAAACTGGTCTTTTTCCCCAAAGATATTTAAAAGTAAACTTTAGCTGAAACTTAGGACAAGCTATCTTTAATTCTTAATGAGCAGACTCTGAATTAATAAAATTAACTCCTGATTAATTGCTAGTGGACTCTGTGTCCCTGTCATTTATCCAACATGACCTAGAAGTCATGGCCTGTCATCAGGATGTGGAAAGAAAAGAACTAATAAACCCCTACTCTAGGTTAGGTAAGCTGCTGGGTCAAACCTGTGAGGAAAATTTCATTATCCTCATAGTACAGAGAAACCAAAGCCTACAGAGGCCCCGAATCACATACCTTAATGGGTAACAGAGCCAGCATTCATACTATCAGTTTGCAAAATCCATGCTCTTTCCAGTATCTCACTTTGAGCCTTAGATTTCTCATTTATAATATGCGGTAACATTACTAAGGCACAGCTATTATGACAATGAAAATAACGTATGCAAAGCAGAATACTTAATAAGTGACAGCTTTTTTTTTAATGCCTATAGTTTAGAAATGATGATAAGACTTTTGCCATGGACCACAATCACATAGTCTCCCCAGGGAGAAAAATATGAGCTCTGACTTACCAGGACAGCAGAAGTAGGTCCCATGGGATAGATTAGTGGGAATAGTCACATCTTAAAAAGAAGAATTTTAAATTCAATACAAGTTTAAATACTTACTATACTTTTCTCCATTTAGAGTTGACTCTTAAGTAGTTTATAGGCTCTAACTAGCTAAATTTGAAACAATTTGATCACCAAAATTTTGTTTGTATGCTGTATAAAAACGATGGTTGTATAAAAAGAAAAAGACATATACTCAAGGTGACTTAAAAAATGGAGGGAAATAGGAAAGAAGCAATTAGGAGAAATAGGAAAACAAAACCTTCTTTACAGAAAAATGACAGCTAATAAAAGCTGAAGAAATGATGAGACTTAAAAATACTGTTAGGCAGTCCTCAATGTAATGACTGATTCAATCAAGGAATATCAGTGGAAGACAAAACCTTTGGGTGACAGGTTGATGGGCATCATGGACTGAACTGTTTCTCAACCCCGGCGCCCTAGGGTGTGATCTTATTTGGAAATAGGTTTCTTGCAGGTATAATTAGTTATATATAATTAGATAAGGTCATACTGGGGTAGGATGGGATCCTAATGCAATATGACTGGTGTCCTTATAAGATGGTCATGTGAAGACACAGAGACACATGGAAAATGCCATGTGAAGATGCAGGTCGAATTGAAGTGCTGCAGCTACACGCCAAGGAATGTCTGGGGCTACCAGAAGCTGGAAGAAAGGAAGGATTCCCTCCTAAGGTTTCAGAGGGAGCCTATCAACACATTGTTTCCATACTTCTAGTCTCCAGAACTGTGAGACAATAAATTTCTGTTGTTTTAAGCCAGCCAATGTGTGGGTACTTTGTTACAGCAGCCTTAGGAAGCTAAAACAATGGCAAACAGGATAGACACAGGAGCACGAAAGTATCACCTTTCACATAATGAAAGACAGTGCTTTTCAAAGGAGAGCTCCATAGGTTACCACTTAATTAACATCACTAACAGTGGCACAACCTGACATACGTACCTTCTGATATCATGCAGTAAGAGGTACACAATATCAATTTGATAGACTGATGGCAATAGGTCCAAATTATTTCTCTCCCTTATCCACATCCCTTGCAATGTGACTTTGCAGCAACTCTCCTCAAGAGGTAGAGTTTATTTCTCCACCACTTGAGTGTAGGGTGGTCAACATAATGCCGCTGAAGTGACAGAGTGCTGGTTCTAAGCCAGATGAGACACGCTTCCACTCTCTTTCATACCCCTGCCTCTTCCATGAGAACAGACCAGTGCCAGCCTGCTTAAGTGTGATAAATGAATGGGGCAGAGCCTAGTCATATCAGCCCCCAGTCGATCTGTCAAATACCTGCAGATCCATGAATGAGTCTGTAACCAAAATCAGCTGAGCCCAGCCCAGTACAGATCAGCAGAACTACCTAGCCAATGGTTATTAATATCATGCCATTGAGTTTTGGGGTGGGTTGCTATGCAGGAATAACTAACTGTTACAATGATCTATTTAACATCCTTGCCAAATTTGTTTAAATGGAAACTAATCATGAAGAAAGAATCAGAAAAATCCAGTGTGGGACATTCTACATGACAACTGGCCTGGATACAAGTCAGTGTCAGGAAAAGCAACAACAAAAAGTGAGGAGACTGTTCTAGATAAACTGGAACAAGGTTTTTCAATCTCAGCACTAATTGACATTTTGGTCTAGATAATTGTTGTAGGGGGTTGTCCTGTATATTTTATGATGTTTAGCAGCATCCCTGGCCTCTGTCTTCTAGATGCCAGTAGCACCCCTAGTTGTGACAATCAAAAGTATCTCTAGGCACTGCTAAATGTTCACCTTGGGGCAATGGACTAAAGAGATGGAATCAAATGCAACGTTAGGACCCTGTTAGGAGCTTGGATCAAACAAAAAAAGATGATTTTAAAAGACATTTTGGACAATTAGAGGAGTCTGAATGTGGAATTAAAGATATTGAAACATTAATTTTCCTAGGTCTGAAAACAGTATTGCAATTGTGTAGGAGAATACCTTTATTCTTAGGAGATGTATGCTGGATTATTTTGAATGAACCATCGTAAAGTATTCAACTTACTTTCAAATGCTTCAATGGATAAATATGTATATTTACAGAAAAAGATAAAGCGAAGGTGACAAAATGTTAACTGGTGAATCTAGGTGAAGAGAATAGGGGCATTTATTGTATTGTTCTTTGGAATTTTGTGAGTTTGAACATTTTCAAAATAAAAAGTTGGGGGTAAAAAGAGTTAGTCTCATCTCCACTGCCTGACTCTTTACTGACTTAAATGATGCAAAGAGCAGGCTTGTTCTAAATGAATCTGGGGGCTCATTCTATGTTGCCTGGACAATGAGCTAGCTCAAACCAGGTATGGGGGGTTTGGAGCTGAGCAAGGGGGCTTTTCTCAGCCTGAGGAACTGTACACAGCTCTGCTTCTCATGGGACCCCTGGTTTCCTTTCTCTTGTGTAACATCCCACGGGACCAAAAGTCTAGGTGCTGGGCAGCTTGTGTGTGTTTCCCAGACAACTGTGGTAAACAGCTGGCACCAAAACCCAGGCTGCCTCATGCCAAGACAGTCTGATTATTTCTTTCACTGATAAAGGCTACTCTCAAACTTCCTTTATACAAGAAGGAGAGCAAAAGAGGGGTAGAATTCCCTTCTCTGGAACACAAACCATTCTGGGAGACCAGCAGGTCAGCCAGGGAAAATAAGAGGATGGGCTCTCTAGGCCCTTCCTTCTCTTAAAGACCTTGACCTTGACATTGACATTGTAAGCTTCCTCTTTCCACAGTAAAATCTAATTTTTTAACCTGTACCATGTGATGCAGTGGAATTTAAATCATGCCCTGGTGCATTAAAGTTTAGGCAACTGCAAAAAGACCCATCTTGCAAGAGAGCTAATATTTAAAACATAGACAAAACTCAGAAAACAAAAAGGAAAGTGTTGATAAATGCTTTAGTGTAAAACACTTAACTAAAACTTTTTAATGGCCAAAACAAATATGACAACATCAAGAAGAAAACACCATAAACTGAGCCAAAAGACAAATGGCACAGAAGAAAAAAAATTGTTACCAACAGAAAAAGGGTTTCTTTCTTTATTATATAAAGAGATCTTAAAGTTTTAGAAGGAAAAAATGAACAGGAAAATGGGCAAAGAATATTTCACAAAGAAAACAAGAATGGCAAAAACTACTTGGAAAAAATACAACTTCATTAGTGCTTAGAAAAGTGTAAATCATAAACATGTGATACCATTTTTACCCATCAGATTGACAAAAAGTTGAAAGTTTGATAAAACTCAGTTTTGACAAGGGTATAAATGAACTTACACTGTTGATGGAAGTGTGGATTGGAACAACTATTTGGGGGTTACAATTTGGAAACACCTAACCCAATTTTAAATGCACATATATCTTGACCTAGCAATTCCATTTATAGGAGTTAATCCTACAGATTGAGCCATACAAATTCCCAATGATGTATCTATAAAGATATTCATGGAAACATTGTTTAGAATAACAGTAAGTGGAAATGATTTAAATGTTCACCAATGGGGGCAATGGTTAAGTAAATTATGGCACATCCAATGATTAAAAGATCTTAGAAGATCTTTATGTGCTGACATGGAAATATGTCTGATATATTATTACACAAATAAAGCAAGGTACAGGTGTTTAGGGAAAACTTATTCTTCCTCCTGTATATCTCTCCTTTACTCTCACACCACCAGACTTACAACACTTCTGACACCAACCATGTGGGAGTTTTCTCCAAACCAAGCAATTCTCTATGACACCAGCTGGGTGTCTAACAATTTAATTCAATCTTGACACTACCTGGAGATAGTCAGATCCCAAACGTTAAGGGCTCAGTCCCACAAAATTTTGCCACCCCTACTTCAGATGCCAGTCTTAAGCAGTATGTCTCCAGGTTACCCATAACTTCTGTCTGACTTGGCTACAAATTGGAGGTTCCCATTGCCTCCTACACTTTGGAGAGTGAATTATTTGCTAGAACAGCTCATAGAACTCAAGGAAACACTTATGTTGATCAGTACAATAAAGGGTAATGTAAAGGATACAGATGAACAGCCAGATGAAGAGATACACAGGGTAAGGTCTGGGAGGGTCTGAGTACAGGAGCCTATGGACTTGGGGTGCTTCACCCTCCTGTTAGGTGGATGTGTTCACCTGTCTGGAGGTTCTCCAAATCCCATAATATTGGGATTTTTGTAGAGGCTTCACCACATAGGCATGATCAATTATTAACTCCATTTCTAGTCCTTTCTTCCCTCTCTAGAGAATGGGGGGTAGGGCTGAAAATTCTAAGCTTCTGATCCTGGCTTGGTCCTTCTGGGGACCACCCCCCAGGAAATTCAAAGGGATTTTAGGAACTCTGTGCCAGGAAGCAGGTTTAAAGACCAAATATTAGAATAAAAGATGCTCCAAGTGCTCTTATTACTTAGGAATTTACGAGGGTTTTAGGGGCTCTGTGCCTGGAACTGGGGTACAGTTCAATGTGTATATTTTCTATTATCTCACACTAGGGTAAGATATATTGTATGGTCTGCTTTGTGGGAAAATGGTTTATATATTTTATATGCTTTTATGGAAAAAATACACAAGAAATAGTTATCGGTGCTTACCTTGGGGTAAGAGTGAAAAGGAGATTTTTCTTCTTTCCACTATAAGCTGTTTTGAAGTTTGAATTTATTTTTGTTATGGTGGTGTTTTACAATTTAAAAAAATACACAGATTGTGCCTTGAAACAACTTTTAAAATGTCAATCAGTGACCTTTCTGATACTTTTGTGGAAAATATTTAAATTACTGAAACAGGATGAGGTTGCGTGTGGGCAAATTAATTTTAGCTGGGGATGCAAATAGTCTTGCGCCACTGCAACCAGGTGTATGATTTTCAGAACCTAGTTAGGCTGGATCAGAGCAGTTATCAGCTTTCTTAAGCAGTCTCAGGTCAATCACCTTTCTTAAATTGCTCAGGTCAGGCCTTTATGGAGACTCCTATTGGAAACCACAGTAGATAGTATGAAAAAAAACAATGCGACAGGAAATTTTTTTTCTTATTCTCTTTCACTGTCTCCTGAGTTTCTTCAGGAATGTGGAAGTTAAGATATAAACTTGATTCAAAAGCACTGAGATATGGGCAAAATTTGCAAAGGCGTTAGCATGATTCCTGCTCTTTATAAATGCACCAAATTTGTGTCTGGCTGAGTCTCTTTAAAACACCGAAGGTACTAATCCGAGAGGACAGCCTCTATCAGGGGAACATTTTCTGTTCCCAGTGAAGTGGTACATTCAGTTCCTGGTGCAGGCTCACTTAACTTCTATTAGTCGTTTTGCAGCTGTATCTTGGGAAGAGAAAATCGCTAATACTTTTTGGTAATTTCACAAGTAAACTAAAAACTCTTTTCTCACAGTTCCCATTTGTTTACAAATTTCAAGTCAATAAAACATGTCTACCTTTGTGGATACTTCTAAATTCTTTCATTGTCTACTGATACACCTACCTGGTTCCCAGACTCTACTTGTGTACCTAGATTTGTTGTCATAACATAGCAGGTAGATGCTGGTCCACACACCCCAGTTTGCCATTGAACTGATGGTGCAATTTTTGTTTTGTGGTTTACGATTCTAAGGTTGTTCTGGGACACTGCTTAAAAACACAGGTCACTACCAAATGAGATCCTGGATCTGATCAAGCTTGGTTTGTTATTTTCTAGGTTGTTCAGGACATTAGATGAATGCTTAAATTTGTTACTGAAGAGTTGCTATGAATACTGAAGATGCACATACGGGATTATTATTGTAGGTTGGTTTGTGACAGCTGGCCCTGATTTAGTTATTTCCTCAAGAAGACACTTTGAACAATTATTTAAATGCCTCCCCTCTGCAATTACAGTAATAATGATGATGATGATTTTGCAACTGAATATGCAATTCAAGGTGCATATACTCAACTACTGTTTTTAGCTTGCTTTTCTTTTTACATTGATGTCAGCTGTTGTTGTCAGGCTTACTGAAGAACAGAGAACCGTTTTTCCACTGAAGGTCACTAAACTATATGAAAAAAGTAATTAGGGGTCAATACAGGAAGTTATAAGAAAAATAATTGTTATAGTTAGTATTTAAGGAGTGCTATGAGCAAGTCTTTTTTTCTTCTTAGAAAAATATAACATTTCAGAACTTATCTGCTTGTAATATTAACAAGAAGATATCTTATGTAATAATGATAAATATCTGACAATGGTTTTGTTCTATAGTACAGTCAATTAAGGAGTCACCTGCAAGTGAGAAAGAGGATGAAATAGGGAGAGGTGTGTGTTGTGGGTAAGGGGAGACAATACAGAGTAAAAGAAATGAAGTCAGATGCAGAAGGAGTAGGAAGATGCTGAGAGTAAAGACAGATAAAGGAGTAAGAGGAATAAGACAGAGTAATAGGGCGAGAGAACAAGTAGAGACAGGTGGGTAGGAAGGGAGAGGAAGGGGAGCAGAAACATGAATAAAGAAGGAGGAGGCAACAGAGTAGTGTGGGGAATTACAAGAAAAGCATTTAGGTTTGTTTTTGAGATGAACATGGGATCTCTAGAATGGGGCATTTATGCCACCATCACCTGTTACCAACTCTCTTTGAAATACTGATTAACTACTGTTTACAACTCTAAGCACTCAAATCATTTTAATTTGGACCTGGCAGATAAGGTGGGAAAGTTGAAATGGAAACCTTACAAACTGGATGTCCAAGCTAGCTGTCATGGCAGTGTCTGGTTTCTTGAGGCTGACTTCGTAGGAGAAATTCCAAAGGAAGGAGGAGAGCTCAGCTGTCAGTTAATGGCAGCTTCCACTCTCCTAAGACTTCAGGGGGAAAAGTTCTTAACTTGGCTGCACACTATGCTCATCAGAGAATCCCGTTATAAAGGTGGTTATTATGGGGGGCTATGAGAGCAGTGATCCAAACATTCAATTGGGTAAAATTAGGTCAAAGGCCAGAGGCTCTCAAACTTTGTTCTACTATATTTAGCAACTGGCATTGCTAAAAATTGTAGAGGTGAGGGGAGGAGATCATTTCAAACTTATTTGGAAATACACATGAGGAAAACGAATCAAAACTATCAACATACTGAGAAAGGTCTCCTTAAAAATTTACATTTGAGAAATGATTTGAGCTGATTCCAACATTATGAGGGCATCTGGCATCTCTTTGAAGACAAACTTCTGTTGATGTCCTCAGATGGAGCTGAGATGGGGAACCAGGAGACATAGTTTGCTTCTTTTCCACTTTGTTGTACTATATATATAGCTCAGTTCAGTCCCTTGTCCTACTGGATATCCCTGCATTCCTGTACTTTCTGGCCTGCTCTCCAAGCTGGATTTGGTTCTTTTCTACTGCGGAGCCATCTAGAATTTGCTATCACCATGATCTTCTATTTCTGTCATTTCTCATTTCCCTCTCCAGTTCCATCTGTTTCAGTAACACTGAAACTTAACCTGCCCCTCACCTATATGCTTAGGGGGAAAAGGTAGAGGAGGAAGCTGTCCCAAATCAGCTCGATCTTTTCATGCCCCATAGTATATACTTATTTCCATTTATAGTGGCCTCTGGAGCCAAAGCTTCCTAACGTAGGAGGGGATTCTAATATGATAACTTTCTTGTGGAATAGGAGGAAAATATTGCCCTGACAGACCTATGGGATTGTCTCCTGATGATTTTGGAGATAGCTTTAATTAGAAAGTATGATATTTGGCCTGTGGCCTAATGGAGATAATGCTACTGCTAACCACCACAATGACCACCATTGTTAACTTACACTTTATTTGATGCTTCTTTCTGAATGCTTTGTGTATTAACCTTTTAAATATCTGACTACTTGACTGTGAGCTCCTTAATAGCTAGGTGTATGTCAGCACCTGGTACATAGTAGGTGCCTAACAAGTGTTTACTGAATGAACGAATGAAAGTTTAAGCAGTCCAGCCAATGAAAGTGAGAGCAGGCTGGATGGAGCAGGGGGGAAATGAGAGGAGCCAGTTCCGTCTCCTCGTTCACCGAGACCAAGTTGAGCCCTGCCTGTGGTGATGGGACAAAAGCACTGAAAGGTCCTGACTTAAGAATCCCCCTAACTTCAAACATTTCTACCCAGAGGGCTAGGATGCTTTTTTTCTGAGCCACTCTCACTTTTCCCAAAAGGCCTTTTGGTTCCAAGAACACCAGGAATCAGTGTTAATTGCTTTTTGGAATATTATTTTGTCAGCTTCATTCAGATGTGGTAATTTGCAAAGCAACCCCCAGCAGTTGACAGTTCATCCATAGCTATGCAATGTTCAGACATTTCCTGGGATTCCTGCCCACTGCCTAGGCAGCTGGCAGTGTTCGCCACAATATGTGCTCACCTGGGATTAACTTGGAACCTAGTCGTGCTTTGTTGTGTCTGGGATTTAAAAAATTCTGAAAGGGTGAAGGCCCAAACCTACTTGATTCAGAAAATAAAAGTGTACCAACTTTTACTTTAAGAATTAGCAGGTGCTTAAAGATCATCTAGTCTACAATGGGTGGAAGAGGAAATTGCAGCTCTGACAGATTCAATGGCAAGGTCAACTGGCTGGTAGCTGGGAGGCAGGGTCCAAAATCTATATTCTTCATGTGGCACCAAACTGTGAGCTAGGGTCCCCTGGATTTATGCCGGTGTGGATATAAGTGTTTAAGTCACTATCTGTTTCTCTTTGAAGCTCTTTTTCCTGGCTAGGGACTTCCTGGTCCTCGTTTACACATGCTTCAAGGTCACAGCTCAGACCCAACTGTCTACCAAAAAAACTAGACACTTATGAGAGGAATCATTGCCAGTTCCTGCACTCTATGTGCCCCAGCTCCAACCAAGCTCAGCACACCAATGGTGGGATAAAGTGCTCTCTGGAACCAGGAATTTCTAAGTTTCGATGCCAACAGGGGAAAGGGTGAATTCTGTCTGATTTCTCTGGCAGGCTAAGGCTGCAGCTGCTGCTGCTGCCACCTCCTGGGAGAAGATAGACTGGAGCTTCATACCTGAGGCTAGTCTCAATGTTCACCTGTGACTTGGGCAAAGGCCCCACTGGGGCCAGGCTGAAGTTCCTTTGTCCTAGAAAAGAAAGGGAATATCCCCTTACTTAGGAAACAAAACATCAGTATTTGCTTTCATCTATTCCTTTTTGGTAGTGTTGCGCTGAAAGAAATGTTTTCAAATGACAATGACAAAGCTGAAATGAGTTAATATGGAAACCATGGGAAAGCAGAAGTTAAGACTTAGGAATACCCCCAGATTCTTTCTCTTGGTCTTCTGAATCCTAAATCCTGGGGTAACGTTAGGAGTACATACACCTGAGTATTGCATAATAGAGAGGAAACATATGAGTTTTAACTCCAAGAATCTGAGTTTACCTGCAGGGTTATTGTGAAGATTAATTGAGATAATACATGTAAGTTCCTGGTAAATTCAATGGGATTTTTATCTGGCCAAATTCACTCCTCTAATCCCCATGGTGATTTTCTTAATTTACTGATCAGAGATTGACTCATAGCTCCTATGCCTTTAATTCCTTCCAGTCTTCTGGTCTACAGATGATCCCTAAGCTAACTCATTTCATTTTTTAAAAATATAGCCATAAATTATTGCTATGGATTGAATGTTTGTGCCCCACCCCCAATTCGTATGTTGATGCCCTAATTCCGAATGTGCTTAGGGCCTTTGAGAGGTAATTAAGTTTAGATGAGGTCATGAAGGTGGAGCCCCCTGATGGGATTAATGCCCTTATAAGGGGATGAAGAGACCAGAACCCTTCTTTCTTGGGCATGTGAGAATACGGCAAGAAGGCAGCCACTTGAAATCTAGGAATAGGGCTCTCACCAGACACCAAGTCTACTGGCGTCTCGATCTTGGACTTTCCAGCCTCCCAAGTATGAGAAATAAATGTCTGTTGTTTAAGCTGCCCAGTATATGATATTTTTGTTATAGCAGCCCAAGCTGACTAAGACAGAAATTGGTACACAAAAGTGGCAGTGCTGCTGTAATAGATACCTAAAAATATGGAAGCAGCTTTGGAACTGGGTAATGGGCAGAGACTGAAAGATTTCTGAGGTGCCTGCTAGAAAAAGTCAATATTGCTATGAAAGGACTCCTGGAGGCAATTCTCTCCTAGAGGTGAGCTCTCAGGAAGAGAAGGGGAGAGCTGGAGAGAATGCTTCCATCTTCTTAGAGAATATAAATAATCATGAACAGACTGTTGATAGAAATATGAACAGTAAAGGTCATCCTGGTTTCAGACAGAAAAGAGGAACATGTTATTGGAAACTGGAGGCAGGGTGATCCTTGTTATAAAGTACCACAGACTTGGCTGAATTATATTCATGTTGTAGTATTTTGCAGAAGGAAAAAAACTGCAAGTGATGAAACTGGATATCTAGCTGAGGAGATTCCTAAGGAAAACATTGAAGGAACAGCTTGGTTCCTCCTGACTGCTTATAGCAAAATGTAAGAAGACAGAAATGAGTTGATGATGGAACTGCTAAGCAAAAAGGAACCAGAACTTAAAGATTTAGAAAATTCCCAGCCTGTTCATATTACAAAAAATGAGAGCCTTCGAGCCATGACTACCACCTGATAGAGCCCTGGGTGAATGTGTCTCTGGCCTGGAAGAGTATCTGGGGCAGGACCACTCCTGGGGGGTCCAGCAGGCAGAGCGTCAAGCCAAAGGAATTGTTCTCTAGCCTTAAGATCTCATGGAGTTTGCTTTGCTAAGTTTTGGACTTGCTTAGGACTCATCACCCCTTCCTGCTTTCTTCTTTCTCTTTTAGAATGGGAATGTCTATCCTAGTCTGTTTGGTTTCATGGGTTCATAGCTGGAGAGGAATTCTGCCTCAGAATGAGTCTCACTCGTATCTGATTTAGATGAGACTCTCGACTTTAGAGTTGATGCTAAATAAATTAAGAGTTTGGGGGCTATTGGGATGGAATGCATGTATTTTGTCTGTGAGGACATACATTTTGGGGGCTGGGGTGGAAGCAAGAAGTTGGTTGACCAGAAAGAGGGCTCTCACCAGATACCAAATCTACTGATGTCTTGATCTTGGACTTCCCAGCTGCCAGAATTGTGAGAAATGAATGTTTGCTGTTTAAGGACACCAAGTCTATGATATTTTTGTTATAGCAGCCTGAACTGACTAAGACAATTAGTGAGAAGAAATTCAGGAGGAACTAAGAGATTCAATTCAGGAAATATTTCTAGAGGATCTACTATGTACTAGTTACAGAGGTTTTAAAGAAGAGTAATGTAGGTGTAGATCTAAAATGTGCCCACTAATTACATTAGGAAAAAAAGTGACTAAGAATTAGGTACTTGGGTTCTGGATTCAGATCTGCAAACAGCCCTGTTGTGTAAATGACCTTACACATGACATCTAACATATTTGTGTATTAGTTTCTTCATCTGTTGCATAATAATATCATGAAGGGAAATTCTTCCTTTTACGGTAGAGCCTGACTGGACATAACACATTTGAGTACTGCATTGTGCTTCAACTCTCCTAACCAGCTGAAAGCTGTTAAAGAGACCATGACCTTTGAATGATCCTGGTAAGCTAAAGCAAGACCCTTATTGGACCTATCTGAAGATTTCTTTTTCCTGACCAATGAAATATGGAGCTTGTTTTAACCATCATGTACAAAGCTGTGGATTTATTCCAGCCTATTCAGAGTATTTGTTTTAATCTTTAATTAGTGTAGCAAACCATGACAACGCCTCCTAAAAATTAAAAACACCTTCTTTCCCCTCTCAGTCAATTGGTATGCCTGGAAATAAGTAAAACCAGCTGGATTTATTTTGCTTTTTAACTCTGGTGGTCTTTATTATTTGACATTATCTTATATTTGAATAGCACTGTACAGTTTACTAAGTCTCTTGCCACCTGAGCAGAGTGGGATGTACTCAAACAGGATGGGCTTTTGAACCAAAGAGATTCTGGCTCTGTCACTGACTAGCTATATTTCCTTGGATAAGTAACTGTAACAGTTAGGGTCTCAGCTGTAAACAGATGGCATTCTCCAATTGGACGATTTGAGAGGTTTAATAAAACGACTATTTATAAAGATGTGAGAACGTACTGGGAAACAACAGGAAGCAAGGGGAGGGGATGACTACTAGAACCCAGAACCAGAGAGAGCTATGTGGAGAGGCCACTTGGGAGGACCTGTGACCTTTGGTTGAAAGGGCCAGTCAGCCCACTGTGACCTTCAAGCAGGAAGTCAGGGGAAGGAATACCCCAACCTCACTCCCTTCCTTACCCTACCTCTGGAGGGGAACACCAAAGATAACAATTATTTAACCTTTCTGAGTCTTATTTTTCTCACCTGTTAAAAAGAGAGTAATAATATTTCCTAGAGTTTCTGTGAGAATTAAATGAGAACTTATAGCAGACGAGCTATGCCCCCTTCCTTCACTTGATATTTAAAACCTCCCTGTGAAGTAGACAAGTTAGATTTTATTAATGCCAATTTACAGTGGTGGAAAATGAGACTCTGAGAAGTTAAGTGACTTTCCCAAGGTCTCATAGCTAGAAAAGTAGTAGAACTGGACTGAAAACAAGATTTTCTATGTATACTTCAGATTTCTTTCCCTAGATTATTCTGTACCCCTCAGCCCCTTCTGCAGAAGGCTGCCACAGATGGTTTCTTCTTTCGAGAGCTGCTATAGCCAGAGCTATGGTAACTCTGTTATTTAGAGAAAAATTGACTGACCCAGGAATCAGTGCCTAAGCCCCCCCAAAAGCAAGCACTGGTTGGTTAAAAATGAAGAAGGTCAAATGCTCACGAGGTGGTTTGATGTAAGACTCTGACCAACATAGGAACCCACATTGGAGGCTTGGCAGCTGTGCTTGGATATCTAATAGGCATCCCCTATATAGTACACTGAAATCAGAATTCTTGATTCCTTCTACCTCAAAGCTGTTCCAACCCCAAACCTTCCCCTCTCGATAAAAGCATCACTAAATACTCAGTGGTGCAAACACAAAACCCAGGAGTCATTCTCGATTCTTTCCTCTTCTTCCTGCCTTCCATCCCTCACCAGCATGTCTAATTGGCTTTACTTTCAAAATATATCCCAATTCAACCACTTCTCTTCATCTCCTCTGCCAGTGCAAGCCACCATCATTTCTTACCTGGCTACTATAACCTCCTGTCAAGTCTCCTCACTTCAATTCTTGCCTCTTCCCAACCCATTTTCTGTTCTGCAGAAATAGATCTTTACAAAATGTAAAATGGATCACGCTACTCCTTGGCTTGAATCCCCAGCAAGGGTCTCCCCTTCACATTTGTATGTCATGGCTCCTCACCATGACTGTTGGGGCCCTACTTGTTCTGATTCCAGTCTCCCCCTCTATCACTATGCTCCTGTCACATTCTTTATTCTTTAACACACCAACCCCCTTCCTGCCTCAGGCCCATTGCACTTGCTTATTATCTCTTCCTAGAATGTTCTTTATCCAGCCTTCACATAGCTGGCACTTACTCACTGTGCAGGTATTAGCTCAAATATTATCTTCTTAGAGACACTTTCCTTTACCATCCAATCTAAATATTACTCTGGTGGAGTCTCTTCTTAGCACCTAAAATTCACAGACTAAAATTATGTAGTTGACTTATTTATTATATTTATTATATGTTGCCTTGCCAGAATGTAATCTCCATGAAAGCAGGGCCCTTATCTGGCTTGTCTGTTTATCCCTGTCTCCCTAGCATCTAGAACAGGGCCTGGCATATCACAGCCCCTCAATAATTTTTTTTTTACAGGAAAAGATAGTGAATGGTGACAAACCAAATATAATTAGTTACTCTTTCTGGGAAGTATTTGCTATGAGAAGCATTTTGAAATGTCATCAGAGAGTAAAAGATGATTTCTTTTAGGAGATGACAAAATAACTGGGTTACTAGAGCTAGTGATCCCTGAATAATGATGATACTTTGTGCAGTTCCCTCTGAGGCCATCAGTATGTCCTAATCTTTGAAGTATGGGGGAAAATGAGGAACTAAATGACCGCTGACAGTTTCCAGGTCTTCCCCCATGTATGTTACAATAAACCCCATCACCTAAGGCAATGCCCCAAAAGGAGAGAAGGTAAAATTGTATCCTTAGGAGATCTGATCTGCTAGCAGACTCTTGCAGACTGTGAAATTTCTTTAGTCTTCTATTTTATCTTAACATTTACACAAATTTTGGGCTCAGTATCGTATCTATTTGTATTTATGTTAATATGTGAACGCTTTAAATTATTTTCCCATTTGTAAACTCTGTGCTGCAGGAAAGCCATGCTATCCTGCATCTTTACATTTTCCATGGCAGTCATACCTCAGGGATACATTTTTGCAGTCTGAGAAGTTCTGGCATTCTTTTCCTTTGCAACTCAAGTATTCTTTTAGCACAATTCACTCATCCTTCAATAAACATTTATTGAACATCTACTACATGCTGGGCGCTCTAACAGGACTAAGGATATAACTGTGAACAAGACATGTATGACTCCTATCTTCATGGGACTTATAGTTTAGAAAAAGAGAATGAGAAATAAAGAGGAAATTAAAATATATTGGCGATGCTTACTAAGATAAGGAAGAAAACTCAGGATGACAAGGGAAATGTAGAAAATGGCACATAATCCCAAAATAGGTGGTGAGGACTGATTTTCCAGAATGAAATAATCTGGAAAAAAAAAATGAGTAGAAATTAGCCAGGTGAAGAATGGGGGGATAGTATTCCTGGCTTGGCTTAGACTAAGCCTTGGAGACCAGAGAGAGAGCACAGAATTTATAGGAGCCAATTCAGTGTATTAGTTTAGCGTGGCTGGAATAAAGTGCAAAGGCGAAAGAAGAGAGAGAAGGTTGGAGAGGTAATCAAGGCCAGATATGAAAGGCCTATGCTAAAGACATTCAATGTTACTCAAAGGTTTTAGAAAGTCACTGAAAGTCACAGTCATCTTAGGAAGAACTTTTAAAAAAGATGACTCGGAGACCACAACTCTATGTTTGGAAAAGAACAAGGACTCGACATATTTTAGGGTAAAGGGTGTAATTAGCAAATTCAGAGCCCCAAACTAATTGAACTGAGTCATCATTTTAATCTTCTCCCCTTAAAAGTAACTCTTACCTCCAAAGATGACCACTAATCATCTTTGGGACTAAGTAATCTTCTCTAGTCTCTCCCACTGTCTCTGGACTCCCAACTCGAGTCACTGGGATTATAGCATTCCCTCAAGAAACAAATAATTTTCCAACATGCTGCAACACACAAAGCACATGTAATTTTACAGGTTTAAATACTGTGGACTTCCTATTCGGCATTCTTGATCTGATATGCTAGTGGAGGCCACAACTAAGTTTTCCCCTTTGGAAACAGGAAGTCAGGAGAGGATGTGAGGAAGTTTGGGCTGGTTAATGATTATAACAGGAAAAGAATACAATTATAGTACTGTGGTGTTTCCATTCACTTGGTCATTCACTGAGAAACTCTTTGCTTGAGTTTTTCTATCCCTCAAGGGGAGATGAAGATACCGTGCAGGCTTTCAGGGGTAGAACCTATTAGACAATGAGTGATGTGTACTTTGGTAGTACAGTGGCTAAGCCGAGGAATAAATGCACAACCCTGACCAACAGGTATGTGATGGGAACATTATCTAAAACAGCTAGATGTTTAGAGCAAGTGTTCCTTTTTTGATAAGAAGCTGATATGATGCCTATATGGCATTCAGAGCACATGGGCTGTTACTCCCTCAGTGGCCATTTTCTTCAAACCCTCTGTCTCTCACTCTTTCAGAACTTTTGGGCTAAATATGTCAGTTAAAAGTGGGCAGATTTACCAGTTGGAAAAATGATGACACCCAACTTCTCATCTCCTTAAGGATTTTTCTGGTCTGTGGGAAAATGTCATCACTGAGCAAATCAGTTGCACAAGATGGTATGAGAGGGCTCATAACAGATGCTTACAACGAAGGGCATCACAGACTGAAAACTGAATAGGGTGAGAGGACACATGAGCATTTCCTTTTCTGTCGCCATGTGGCTCTAGAACAAGGGACAAGACATTTAAAACCAGGACAACTCCAGAGGGAAAGGTCATTAGCTATTCTACTCCAATTCCCTTGAGTGCTGTTTCCTTAAAGAATTTAGAAACTGGAGAGAGCAGTGGTTTCCAAAGTCGCAACGGCGTCCCTTCTCCAAATTCGTCTTCTCATTTTCCCTTCCTGGCCCATAACTACAGTTTGTTTCTTTTCATAATATTTTTGGCTTTTCCTTACCTCAGCTTGTAAGAAAAGTTATTTCGGCCACTCTTCTCCAAGCGCCTCGGGAGAACCCCTCAGGTGCTCACACTTCAGCCTGAGTTGCGGCCGGTCAGTCATTCAGGAGAGTTCAGCGTCGAAGACCCCCAAGGGAGAATCGCCGACGCGCACGCGTCTCACCGCTGCAAGCAGAGGTAGCGATGCGAGACGAGGAGAGCGGACGGCCCAAGCAGGGCCGCGGGCCCTTTAAGAACAAGCCACGCCCCTCCCCTCCTCCCGGAGCGGCCGGCGGTCGGTGGCGGCCGCTACGGTGCTGACAAGATGGCGGCTGGCGGGGCTGTTGCTGTGGCGCCCGAGTGCCGGCTTTTGCCCTACGCGCTACACAAGTGGAGCTCCTTCTCCTCTACCTACCTTCCCGAGTAAGTGCCGGGCCCTGGGATCGTGCTGCCCTACTCTTCGGTGTAAACACGGCTGGGCCAGGGGGGCGGTGGAGGGCAGCCGAGCCGAGAGGCCCAAGCGGGGCCTGGTGAGGGGGACGCGCGGCCTCCGGAGTCTCCTTCCAGCCTCTGAGCGAGTTGCCCGCCCCCGCCTCAGGGAGGGGTTAGGGTCCGGAGAGAGAGGTCTTGGGGGGAAGGGGCGAGGTGTGTGGCGGGGCCGCGGCACGTAGGACAACCGGAGCCGGGAGATGCTGCGGCCGGGATTTGGAGGTTGAGGAGGGCTTGGGAGCGGGCGGCTCAGGGAGGTGGGGCAGGAGCCCGAGCTTTCGGGGTCCGGACGGCAGGCAAACTGGCGAAGCTGTCTAAGGGCGTCTGAGGTGGCTGGAGACGGGGGACAGTTTAGTCGATTGCTGCCGGGACAAAGTGTGAAGCTTAGAAGAAGAGTGACTGTTCCTGAGGGAAGGGGGGCGTTGGACGGGTCATTAAAAGTGATGAGCTCCAGAGGACTGGTGAGTCACAGAAGGCTGGAAAGTTGTGGAGTCTGAATCCTTGCAATTAGGGAGACGTTCTAGGATTTACAGGGGGTAATCTTTTTCCGGCTGAAAAAGATAGGGAGTGGGCAGGAGGGACATTACAGAAGAATTCAATTATATCATGGCTCAGAACATGGATTTATATAGACGCAGACCAGTTTCCCGACCCAGCAACTCCAATATAAACAGAGTAGTCTGTCTTGAATGAACTTGACTTGCAACACAGGCTTGGTCCGGATTCCCATTTAGGTGTTAAAAAAGAGTTCCATTTCCTTACTACCGTATGTTTTTCTGTGGCAAATTGTTTCTGAAAGGTTGACAGTACTTTCATTCAGTATTTACCTATCTTTTGTCTTATCTTTGAGAGAAGGAGCAGATCGAACCCCAGTGTTACATACAGATAGACGAAAGGGCTTAGTAAAGTTTTAAGATCTGTGCAGACCCTGAAGAAAAGTTCTAGTTGTCCTCCTGGATCATCATCTTATAAGTCCAGGAATGAATTTATAAACAAAACAAGTTACAAATAATATATTTTATGTTAACAACAAATAAAGTGGCTAGATACATGAAGCATACTCAAAAGTTTTCCACCTATGTTTCAGAAATTCTTCACATTTTCTCAAATTTTATTCTCTAGTCAAATCAAATTCTCTAGTCAAATCAGTCAAAAATCTAAAAGTGGAGCTGTGACTAGAAGAATCTAATTCTCTTGATTGCCAGCCCATTATCCTATTCTCCAGGTCAAGGGTTGACAGTCAGGCCTTCAGTAGGATCTGGTTCAGTGAGGGTGCCAAGTGACCTGTGGTCTGGTCAGGCCAGTGTGGCCTATTGTTGGCTGCTGTATGGCTGTGTCCCTGTTTGATGCTGGAATCCTACTTTTAATGTGAGAATGAGCCAGGTAAACATTCTAGCCTTCAGCTGGAGTTGAAATGTGGCCCTAGGTACTTGACTTCTGATTTTCTGATTGTTGAATCTGAAGATAATCAGTGCTTTTCTGTACACAAGTTAGGATCACAGATAGTTGGGAATTGGAATGGCATTGTTTGGTCTAATAACTGTGGAGACATTTTCCAGGCCTTAAGTTAGACTACTTCCAGGATTTCACTTCTTAAATTTATATTGTAGGGATAAGACTTGGATCTGAGTTATGATAAAAAAAAAAAAGTAAGAAAAGCAGAAAATGACTAGTGGGATGGCAACTTAACTTTGACTTATGTCTCCCGAACCCAGATTTGAAGAGCACTAGTTTTGGAGTTAGAAGGCAGCCATTTGAAATAGAAGAAATCTATTATTACAATTTTCTCAAATACATTTGTAAACTAGTATTTAATGTGTATGTAACTTTCAGACACTTTCATTAACAATATACTTAATCAATATGTTAATTTATGCGATATAGTTTTTATTTTAAAGCACTAAGCTATTATAATAGAAGAGTAATCTGAACTTTTTCTTTTGAAGGAGTATAGCTGAGTGTTACAGAGCTTGAGTCTGAGAGTTTTGTGTCTGCTGGATTGATGTGTGCCATGCCTGAACTTCCTTTAGCAAGTAAGGATGGCACTGAACTTCTGTTAGCAAGTAAAGATGTTATAACTTTGTGTGATAGGAAGTGTAAGGAAGGGAATTGAGTTTCCTTACCTTTGCCCTAAAATCCTAACAGCAGTTGCTGTATCTTTACTGGCAATGACAATCATGTTAAAGTACTTCTTAAGCAGGTCTAATATTAAGTAAAGTCATTTGTTGAAATTGTCTACGGAGTAGCAAATATTTATTGATTACAAGGTCCCTAGTGCTTTTTGTATCCCTCCCTTTCTTTCCCTTTCCCTAAACTGAGATTAGACACTGGCCTGACTTGGAAACCTTACTGGCCACTGAAAGTTCTGATATTTTCAGTCTGGTAATCTTAGAACTTTAGGAAAATAAAGATAGCCAAGTTAGAGGAAAAGTATCATGAAAGTGGATGAAGGACTAGAGATTGAATTTGTAGAGCTGGCTTCTAGGATTGGATCTTTGTGACTTTTAGCAAGTATGATTCTTGTCTGAGCATCATCAGTTTCCTTATATGTAGAAATACTTATCTTGATCAAATACTGGAAGGTTTAATATGTTTAAATTTCTCTCTTTTTTTTGCAGATAGAAAAATAACTTATTTGCATTAACTTTTAGGGAATATAGTAGGTTTTTAATAAATGATTTTTGGGGACTGATGCAGGAACTTTTGTGATGTTCTACATATAGCTAAGATACATTTCAGCTGTTTGTGGTGATCTGACTGCTTTATTTCAGTCATTCAGGAGTCATCTTCGGAAATATGAGAGTTTTTTTAGATTTTAATTTTAGAAATGTAGCTATTAGCACCAAAGAATGTATTTTTTGTGTATTGAAAATGTATATTTTCTTTGTATTTACTCCGGGGTTTCTGGCTCCTCTCATATCTGTAGCATGACTCTTTCATCAGTTCTGAAAAAATTTTGGTATTCTTCAAATATTGTTTCTACCCTCTTCTTTTTCTAATTCTCTTTCCAACTCTGGTTAAATCTGTATTATGTCTTTTGTCTTGTCCCATATGTCCTTTATGCTTTTTTGTGTCTTTTTTAAATAATTTTTTTCTCTCAGTTTCTCTCAATTCTGGATAGGTTTTACTTCCCTGTGTTCCAGTATATGAATTCTCTATTCAGCTATGTTCAGTCAACTTTTAATCTCATCTATTTTATTCTTGATGGCAGCTAATGTATAGTGCTAGGCTTTTCATTTGATTCTCTCTTTCTAAAAATAAATTCTAATTCTCTGGTGAAAAATCTCCATATTGTTATCCATTTTCTAGAACATATCAGTCAAATTGCTTGAAAGTCTGTGTCTGTAAGTTCCAATATCTGGATCATCTGTAGGTCTGTATCACACATTTTATCTTGGTGTGTCTGGTAATTATTATTATTATTACCATTATTTGGAGGAGTAACTTTTGATTAAACACCATACATTATAATCAGAATTTAAGTACAATTACAAATTACAGTTAGTTGCCTAATGATATATAGCATTTCTTTAGAGAGGATTCACCCATCTTCTGGCAGGTAGATAAAATAGAGGCAGATCACCTGAGTAGTCAAGAACTGAACTGACTTGATGCTGGGTTTTAGGTTTTGTAAACCTCTAGTTTTCATAACTTTGGTAGCCTGCCAGGGAACCCACATGAGATACTGGATATTTCTAGGGCCTCTTCTGCTTTGTCTTTCTAGTAGCATGAGGATCCTAAAAGCTCCTCCTTGCTTGTCTTTTTAGCCTCCTGCTCTGTGCAGTTTAAGAATCTTTTAGAGGAAAATCAGTACACAGTGTCAGGTTTGTTCTTCTGTACCTCCTTTTTCTATAGGATCTTGACCCCTCAGGTCCTGAGTGTCATGGCAAGACCTGGCTACCAAGTTTTGCCCCTCTACCCCCTTGAAATTGCCAAAAGCTCTGCTGCCTTTTCTGCTTAACTGTCCTTTACTAGTTTCTCAGTTACTTTTCCTGTTATTTCCCATTAAAGAAATAAGCGAAATGTCCTGAGAGGGAAAGCTGCGCAGAATGTGGGCTCTCTTTAACAAGTTCTTCAGCATCTCAAGTCCTAGCTGCCTCAGAAAGTCTCTGATACCTTAAGAACATTTGCTTGTATTTTATACAGCTTTTCTAGTTGTAGGAGGTTATATTGGTCTGTTATAGGCTATTCTGTCATATCCAGAAGCAGAAATCTTTCTGTGTTTAGTTCTTATGGAATGGACTGTTATATTTTGTAGGCTTATGAATTCCTCAAGGTTATATTAGTGTCATGATTTAACACTTGAGCCCCAGATTATTTTGCTTAGTGTTTTTTTGTCTCTTTTGAGGCTTACTTGTTTATGAGGTACGGAAATTGAAAGTTTAATCTTTACCATAAGTATATATTTATTTTCCCTTCTTATAATGTGATTTTTATATTATTTGCCTTTTTAAAAAACTTTCATGGGAATATTTACGTGAAGACACTGTTTAGAAGGTAGATACTTGGGGCTAATGTAAATTTTTTGGTTTGTAAATATTATTAGTATTTCATACTTTAGAAATATCCTTATATTACTTTAATGTGACCAATATTTAGTATAGTTGTTGAGGCATGTTGTTTTATATAAATAGAAATGCTAAATTATTTTAAATATCCTTGAGTATGTCCTCTCTCCCCTTCCTCACTTTGTTCCCTTTTTTCCCTTTTGATTTAAGTAGTTTCATCAGAAGAGCAATAAAACCTAACTCCTACTTATTCTTCAGCTGTCAACTAGAATGTCACTTTCATAGGAAAGTCTGACTTACCCTGTCCTCCCAATGAGTCTGGCACCACTTCCCCTGCCCTTACAGTTAAATGCTTTCATACAAATGTATACCCTTCTCACAAAACACTTTATACAGTTTATAATTATGCATTTATTTGTATAATTATTTGATTAATACCTATTCCTGCAACTAGACCAACTAGCTCCATAAAGACTGTGAAATTTCCCCCATCATTGTAGTCCAGCATGATGTTTATTAAATGCATAGATAAGTTAATCAACGAAGCGTTTTTGACAATTTTTCTCTTTTTAATGCAGTTTTGTTCTGGAGCTACAGGGAGTCATACACTGGCCATGTTCAAAATATTAAATAATCAGTAAATTTTAAATCCATACTGTAAGTTTTCATGGTTTTCATAGTTTTTAGCAATTTCAGAGAATATTTTAAGTGAAATTAGTTATCTTGCTGTGTGGATGTTGCATCTGGAAGGACTTGGAAGAAGAGAAAACTTACTACCTATCTTGGTATTTTAAGAAGTGTTTATTATTAAGGTTATTTAAAATTGTTATAGGCAGTTCTGATGAGACCTTGAGAACTTTAAAGGTTAGTTTATTACAGAATCTGATTTGGCTAATAGTTCTAGAGTGTATCAGTACTTTGATTAATTTTAGGGTAAGGGTCATTTCCTCCAATTACTTGAATTTAAGTATTTGTTAGTTGACTTTTTAACATAATAATTTTTTTGGTTTGGTAATTCTCATTCCACGCATTCAACCACTTAAAATGTACAATTTAGTAGCTTTTAACATGTTCACAGATGTGTGCAACCATCACTGGAGTCACTTTCAGAACATTTTCGTAATTTCAACAACTGTACCCTTTGTTATTATCTACTTACTTTCCTATCTCTGAGCAACCATGAATTTACTTTCTATCTCTATAGATCTGTCTATTCCAGGCATTTCATATAAATGAAATCATATAATATGTAGTTTTTGTGATTGGCTTCTTTCATTTAGCATACTGTTTTCAAGGTTCATTTATGTTGTAGCATGTATCAGCACTACATCCTTTTTACAGCAGATAGTCTTCTGTTGTATAGCTGTACCACATTTTGTTTATCCATCATTAGAAAATGGACATTTAGATTGTACCTATGTTTTTGTCTGTTATGAATAATGCTGCTATAAACATTTGTGTACAAGTTTTTGTTTAGTTATATATTTTCATTTCTCTTGGGTAAATGCATAGGAGTAGAATTTGTAGGTCACGTATGGTAACTGTATAACTGTTTAAGGAACTGCCAGGCATTGTTGGTTGATTTCCCCCCACCCCCTCTGTTATTGAAGTAGTGTCAAACTGATTAGTGCATATGAATTGAAGCCCTTTAAGGAGACTGACCATCTGGAATTAGGTAGCAGATCGCTTGACTTCAAGTCTGTTACTCTGAGAACTTTCTATGACAGCTGAGCTAGTCCTTTATCTCCTTTTAGTTTTGTTCAGAATGCATGTATATGGATTGGCTCCATGTCTTCATCTTTTACCATCATCCTACCTTCCAGTGTACGTACTCACATGGAGACATACTTATGTTCACACACACTTTGCTAGATAGTTTGTGGTGGAGATGTTGGTTGAAAGTTGGTATTTTTTCCCTAAAGTTTATATAGTTTGTTTGCATATAAAATATTGACTAGGAGATATTTATGAAACTCAAGTTGTTTATGAAGTCTTTCATTAAACTGAGGCATAGGTTTTAAAAGAACTGAAAATAACTTCAGGTTTGACAGAATAGTTTATTCTAGACCTTAGAATTTCAGATCGTTGGAAAATTCAAATATCTCAGTCTGAAAGTTTGTCTCTGACATCTATCACATCTCCATTTTCTACAACCAAGAACGCTACTATCGGTGGCAGGTTAAAGAAACCTTTGCTTTTTATTTATATTTTTATTATTACATTGTAGCATTTAAGTCACAATTACGGCTTTTCACATTTTTGGCTATGTGTGCCATAAACAAATTGTCGGCTGCCTCTAATTCCTGAATAATAACCAGGCCTATTTGAAGTTATGAAAGAGAATTTTCTGGTGATGAACTATTTATAAATATATTATTACAGTGGAGGGTAGTAAAAGCTAAGTTCAGATGAATGATAAAAGCAGTAAATGCAACAGAAATTAGAAGTGAGGTTTGGAGGACAGAGCTTTTACTGTTGTCTTGGGCTTCAGGAGAGTCTTCCTGAGGAGGTAGATGAGCTATGACTTCCTCTGTGTAAGATCTAATTTACTTTACCATTCTTCAAGTTTCTTGAATTCAGGAATTTATCCTTACCTTTGTACATATTCAGCAACTCCTATTTGGGAAATTAGGTTAACACATGGAACTTGTTGAATTAGTGTAGCATATTAGAACCAGGAAGATGCTTGGAGGTAGACTTTTCCCAGATAGTTATACAAGGCACTTGATACTGGGGTCATTTTACTTCTTCCTTAGATATTACATATGTGGACTCATATCCTTGTGCATATTTCTCTCCAGACTTACCACTTTTTAATGCTTTAAGTAAATCTTTCAGTTTTCAGATTTATTTCATATTTACAGTCACGAAAGATACTGTTTATTGAAGGCAGTTCGGCTGATAGTGTTCCAGAGTCACTTGCCATATTCCTCTCTGCACAATTAACATTTATTCTACCCATTATATGTCAGTGAACTCCTCCCCTCTATTTACTTATACTTCCTTTATCATTCTGCGTATTAGGAAAAATAAGTATTTACTTAAACACAGGTGCATTTAGGAAACTTGCCACTCTATGCAAAAATTTCAAGTATAATGAAAACAAAACTCTTTAAATTTTATTTCATTCTTTTAAAAAAATAACGTAAGATAATTTTGAAATTTTTATGATATTCTTACCTGCTTTTCCAGGGCATATAGGGCAGTGATATTTGATAAGCATCAATTGCGAATTAATCTTCTAGCATGTATCGAATATTATTGATAGAGAGATGTTGCCCTGAGATTTACTGGATTCAATATACAAGTTTTTTTTTTTTTTTTGAGCTATCCTTAAATTATGATGGCTGTTAGGTTGCCATGAAAACGTTTTAAAATATTTTTTAATGCTGCAGAGAAAATGCTTCAGATACAGTGGCCTATTAAAAAAAACCCCAGGTCAAAAAAAAAAAGAATGCCTTATTAAATGATTTGCTCCAATTTATCTTTAAACACATAAACAGACACATCCATTTGTATGCTTATGCATATGGAAAACACTGCAAAGAAATTTACTAAAGTCTTAACAATGATTATTTCTGTAATATAGTGATTGTGTTGGTTTTTATTTTTTAAATGCCTTTTCTTTGAACATTGCCCAAAGTTTTAAATTTTATTTTATTTTAACAATTTTACATTTTACATTTAAACAAACAAACAAAAAAGTAGAGGTTGTATGTGAGTGTATATGATTTGCTTGTTCAATTATAAACACAAAGAATCTTAATCCCGCATCAGTGAGTTTGAATTTTATTTTTTGGAAAGTGAGGAGCCATCAAAGAATTTTAAGTAGAAAAATGATGTGACTAAAGTCAATGGTTTAAAATTTAAAAATTTAAACACTCTTAAAAGCCCGTAATTTCAATTTTTAGTGTCTAATTTGAGCAGCAGTCTTCAAATTGGAGCATGCTTATCTCCGTGAGTACATGTAGCCTCTTCAAGGGCTACATAGGCCAAAATAGTTTCAAGGTATTCAGTTTCCTGAGTCTTACTATTATTGTGTATTCTCTCTTAAAAATTGATCAGCCTGAGAATTTGCCTGTGGTTTACACCCTTGCTACTCAAAAAGTGTGGCCTGCTCACCAGCAGCATTGCCATTACTAGGTGCTTGTTAGAAATACAGAATCCCAGACCGATCTCAGGCCTCCTGAGTATAATCTGCATTTTTAACAAGAACCCCAGGTGATTTGCCTGCACTTTGAAGACTTCTAGCCCTCCAACATCCTGTTTCATGATTGCAAAAGAGGCATGCTTCTCATCTATTCCGTGGAGTGTAAAAACCTCCAGAGTGCCAAACAAAAGGACAGTTTTAAAAGTTCATAATGAAGTTAAGAAAGCAAATGACTTAGAAAAATCCTCTTGTAAAATGGGTGGCTCTCAATTCTTTTTTTTTAAACAAAATAAAAGGAGGACCTAATCAACTTGTCTGTTGGTAGATCATAAAAAATAATTTTTAATAATCACTCATTATGTGATTTTTGGCATATAATTTGGAAAGTAGTTAAAAAATTAACAGTACTAACAGAAATTCCTTCTCTTCCCATGAATTTATGTAAGTAAGATGTTCAGTGCATACATCTATAAAAGTAAAAATAGGTATAAACTTGATACTAAATCCCATTTTATTCCAGCAGTGATATTCATCCATATATGCATGAAATAACTATAAAAAACAGAGAATCATTTTTAACACCATTTTACTCTGTATTTAACATATTGATCATCATGTCACCCAAATCTCAGTGACAGTTGTGTTTCCTCAGGGGCACCCGTTCCACAGTGGGCAAATGTGTTAATTATTATCTGTCAAAGTTTGTAATATATTTGTATTGTTTTGGTCAGTAGTGTACTTATAATATTGATAATGGTATCCAGAAGAAAGTTTTAAAATTAGAGTCTCATAATCAAAACCAAAAAGGTTAAGTTTAATTTATACTCTTTTTTTCCAGAGCAGTCATATAGGATAAAATATAAAAACCCCTGTAGCATAAAGGAATATTACATTAATTAAAATTCTCTGGGGGAAATTTAAGGAAAAGCAAGAATAATATAAATTTTTGAGCCTATACCTTTTTAAAAATAGATGTGATATAAAGAATAAATATATAACAGCCTTATTTAAATTGACAATATTTAAAGTACACTGGAAATTACAACTTTTGCAATCATTATAAGCTATGAAGAATTTTGCTTGCCAATTTTAAATGGTGAGAATATGCATAGATTTTCAAAGTTATTTTAGGGAGTGTTTGAGCAAAAAAGCTGAGTACCATTAACTGACAGCAGGAGATCCCGATCTTGTTTGAACATTCAGATTACTTGGGGAGCCTTTAAAAATCCTGATGCCCTCAGGCATAGAATAATCTCTTCTTTTGGACCTAGATCCAAAATACTAGACTTATCATGGAGCTCCCACAAAAATGATGATTTTTCCATAGTTATGTACATACACATCTGTTTGTTTTACAGCTACATATATACACATAGCAAATGATCTGAAATCTAGAACAAAAAGAAAAATATAAAGAAAATAGTGAAAATTTGAGACATGAAGCCTGCCTTGATCCAGAAAGTCCTCTTTCTCATTTTCATAATACATAGTTTGATGAGAAAGTGATGCTTTTTGAACAGGATGCAGGACTTGGTAAGTGGGACTCAAGCTGGGTTTCACTTTTTACTCCTCAGTGGGATCTTTTTGTGCAAAGTACAGTTTGATGTGGTGGCTCAGTGCCTTCTACCTAATAGGTCTAGAAAGATACCAGAGAAAAGAAGAAAAATTTTCTGAGCTGAAGAAAGATTCAAGTCATTAGTTTGAAAAGGCCTGCTAAATGTGAAAAGACTAAAAAATGTACCCACAAGTAAAATACATTCTGATATCAGAGTTTGGTCCTGGAGCAGCTACTTGCATGCAGGCATGAGCTGGGCTTTGGGAGAGCCGCATATGCTCTAGAAGCAGGATACAGGAGAAGCATCTGTACGGCGGGAGCTAAGAGCTGAAGAAGCTACATGTGCTGTGGGAGCCTTTTGGGCAAGCATACTTGAACTAGGAAGCAAAAACACCACTCAGTTGACTAGGGAGGAAGCAAAGATACCCGCTATGTCCTGTGATGACTCTCCTGCCCTTCTCTGCTGACAAAGCTTAACATTGTGCCAGCTGGCAAAGGAAAAATAAAGGGCCCAAATTCATTTTCAAAGAGTAGGCAAAAAGAGTGAATTTGGAGGTGAGAGTGAATAAATCCATAATTGGCACACCTGTACTTGAGCTGTTGATGTTATCTTTTAACTATTTTTCTCACCATTTCATTTATGTTTAAGCTAGTTAAGTCTACTTAGTGTCTGAAATGTTCTTTTGGATCACCTGATGATGCCCATTATTGTTTCAGTTAAATTAATGTTACTAGTAAGCTTTTGTATTTTAATTTTCTATTCTTATAATGATAGAAATGCAATAAAATATTTTAACGATTATAAAAATGGACACTGAACTGTAATGATGACAGTGCTTTGGAAACATGTTGGCTGGCATGTGGGGCATGTCGGCATGTGGCATATTGGTTGGCACAATAGCTTGAACTATTGATTGGATCAACTATTCTCAATGAACATTCTGAATTTGATAAAGACTGAGAGTTCTAGGTGTATAAGATACAATGTAGGTGGTCTAAATGTTGAATGAGGAAAGTTTATTATCTCCTGTAATGAGCACTTCAAATTTAAATTCTGTGCTACAGTGATTCAAAATGTGACTTACCATATGATGTATTATTAATGTTTGAGTAGAACATTAAAACCAAACAGTTCAGAGCCATGTCCAATTATTAATTATGTTATAGCTGTGAATCTATTTGTGAATTTTACATGAACAGGCATATATAGAACTGAACTTTTAAAAAAACTGGCTTGTAATTATAGTATATTAATCAGTGACAAACTTTGAAAAGTTCATATAAACGTCAGGAGAAATTTTACTCCAAAGCTAGCATAAAAACAAGGTAAATAAGTTTTTTTGGAGGGTGGTATCTGTTGTAGTAATATTTGGTCCATAATATTTTTTAATTTTTAAAATAATTTTAAGATTAGTGTAAAATATTAAAAAAAAAATTTTTTTTATACTCAGATCTTCTGGAGTCTCTGTAAGAAACAGAGTTTGAAAAATACTGTGCCATAGAACTTAGGCCTTGGTCAGAGATACCTGTTAGGAGGATAAAAGGAGAATTCTCTCAAAATGAACAGATTTGGATTAGTTAATATTGGTTTGACCTCTCACATTTGGTACAGTTTAAATTGCTACATTAAGCTGGTGTGGGGGGGTGGGGAGTTAGGTCTGGTACAAAGGAAAACATGAAAAAAATTGAAATACTGTAGTATAAAGAGAACGCTGAACAAGTGTTGGCAGAGAATATAGGTTCTTGCTTTGTGCGGAAAAGAATGTAAAGTGAAAGTGGATTTATTCAGGGAGATACACGCTCCATAGACAGAGTGCAGGCAGTCTCAGAAGGTAAGTGTGGCCACGAGGTGTAGGGGTGGTTGGTTTTTATGGGTATGAATGAATGGGAGGATTATTCTAGCTGTTTTGTGGAAGTGGTGGGGATTTCTAGGAATTTGGCCTTTGCCCACTTTTTGGCCTTTTATAGTCGTCTGGAAACTGTCATGGCACCTGTGGGTGTGTCATTTAGCATGCTAATGTAGTACAGAGAGCCTTTAATGAGGCTTAAGTTCTACTGGAAGTCTAATCTTCTGCCATCTTGGTCCAACTTGGTTCTAACCAGTTTATGTCCTATCCTCAATTGCTGTGTCATTCTTTTAATGATTGTGCCCTGCCCCCTTCCCTCATGTCTCATAAGGAAGGAGATTTGGGCTATAGTCCCAGTTCTGTCATCAATTAATTGGTAATTTTGGATCAGTCATTTAGTTTCTCTAGCCTTTTATTTATTTTCATGCAAACAAGGGGATTGTATGCTTAAGGTCTTTTTTGTGCAGGATAGCATGGAGTTATTACAGAGCAGGTTTTTAAAATAAACATACCCCCTCACCCCCCTCATCACGCATACAGTAACTCGAATTAAGCTAAATTACTGCCCAGCAAAGAATTTTTTTGATAACTTGATTTAATCAGGAGATAGTAGTAATTATTTCTGTAAAATTATTTAGTATAAATGAAGCCTTTGAGGGTGCTTGGAAACAGTTTGATATCTTAAATCTTTCTCATTCCTTTGTGGATATATTGTAATTTTGTATGAGGTTTGAAGAAAGTGCATGTTAAGCAGCAGTAAACCTTTCCCTAATTGTGTCCAACTTTATAGTCTTTGCTTTAGGGGCAATTCTTAGTTTTGAAATATGTTCTGAATGGGCTAATTGTCTAATTCCAGAAAAGATTCAAACCTTCTGAGATATTCAGCAAGTGATAACTATTTTTATATGAATGTCTTAGCAGATTTTTTTTGTTTTGGGGGGACACCAGACCACATTAGCTAGCTTTTTCCAAGTTGGTTTTTGGCTAGTGAGAGTTTTCTCTCTTACCATTCTTCTATATAGGAATGTTAGTTTATTTTCTTGCCGTTCTCTTTTTTCCCTAGTTGCTGCCTTTTGTTTGTATGGAGTGTATATGTAGATATATGTTCCCAGTGTGCTTTGAGTCCTTAGAGATAATTACTACAGTCTTAAACATTTTCAAGTGCTTGGTAATATAAGCTGTATTGAGTTTTGCTCTGGGTGATGGTAAGTAGATGGCCTACTATTTGCTAGGCCATTGACATCCCATAATTCTCAACAACAACTCTTCAAAGTGTCGTGTAAGTATTAACTTACAAAAGCAGACTGAGACCAGTAAGAGTATAATAGCTTAATCAAGGTCATTTATGAAGTAAGCATTAGAACTGAGTTTAGAATCCACATCTTTATAAATCCAGTCATATTCTGTACAGGACTACAGCACATTAACAGTGTGAGACAATTTTAGAGTTCATTTAGACTTAATATGAACATTTTGTCAATGAAAGTAAAATTGTTATATATCCAGGTTACACTTAAGTGCTGTAAAATTGATGTTTATTTCCTCTATCTTTTTTTGTGTTAAAATAGGAGAGATCATTTTAGATTAGTTATACTCTTATACTTTAGATCCTATGTGGATCTGGTTCATTCTGTTAACTCTTCTTTCCTGTATTATCAACCACTTGTTTCTTACCCTTGACCCCCCCGCCCCCAATTCAGGGCCCATCAGACCAACTTTTATTAATCTTTAAAAATCTTTGCCTTAACCACACATCTCCCATTTATCTGCTGCTCTACACAGCTAAACTCCTAAGAGTTGAGTATATTTGCTGTCATTCATTCATTCTTTCAGAAACTTTTTAATAAACATTTTCTCATTGTATCCAGCAGTAAAGAAAAATGAATACTAATGTTCCAACTTCCAACAACTATCAACATTTTGCCTGCCTTTTTTTTTCCCCCCTTCAGTCTGTTTCCACCACCTCTTTTTCTTTCTTCTGGTGTATTTTTCAATAAATGTAAGTTATTTTATACTCTAATATTTCAGTATGCATCTGGATGAGGGCATTGTGTTTGTTATTGGTTGCTCCATAACCAATCACCACAAACTTAGCAGCTTCAGGCAATACATTTATTATTTCATAGTTTATAAGGTCAAGATTTCAGGAATAGCTTAGGTGGACCTCTACTTTAGATTTCTTTTAAGGCAGCTAAATCAAAGTGTTGACTAGGACTGGGGTTTCATCTGTTGTCTTGAGTGGGGAAGAATCTGCTTTTAAGCTCGTGTGAGTATTGGCAGAACTCCTTTTCTTGAAAACTGTTGGCCAGAGGCTGCCCTCTTTTTGTTGCCATGTGGGCCTCCACAACATGGTGTTTTGCTTCATCCAAGCCAGCAATGGAGAAAGCAGGAAGAGTATGCTAGCAGATTGAAGTCACAGTTTTCTGTGGCCTAGTCCCAGAAATGACATCCCATTACTTTTACTATATATTCTGTTTGTTAGAAGCAAGTTACGAGGTATTACACAAGGGCATTAATACCAGAAGGGTAGGGGCCATTTGGGGCCATCTTTGAATTTCCCTGCTAGAGACAATTTCTCTTATAACCACAATGCCATTGGTTTACCTAACAGATTTAGCATAGTTCTTTAGTAATACTCAGCTCATATTCAGTTTTCTCTGTTTGTTAAAAAATTACCTTCTTATAGTTTGTCTGAATCAAGATCCAAGCATTCATTGTATTTGTTGTTATAGCCCTTAAAATTATTTTCATCAAAAACAGTCTTACTGTTCTGCTGTTTTTCTTTCATCCATTGATTTGTTGAAGAAATCACTTTATTTATCCTGAAGAGGCTCCCGCATTCTGGATATGTCTAGTTACTTCTTTGTGATAGCATTTGACTAATTTCTCTGTCATATTTTGTATGGATTGGGCGTTATGTGGAAAGATTTGGGTTAAATTTTTGGGGTTTTTTTTGTTTTGTTTTTTTTAAGACTCCTCCCTAGGTGGTGCCATGTACTTTGTATTGTATCACTTCAGGAGGCACAAAGTCTGGGGGTGACAACCTGATATCTTTATTGTAAAGTTTCTTACCCTCCTTTCATGAATGATTTTAATCTCCAAAGATAACTGTAAAATAAGCTAGTTTGTTAAAGGTATCAATACTGGATTTTTCTAATTCTGTCCTTCCTTTCACATTTGTTAGCTGGATTTTTTTGTGTGTGTAGAATTCTTCCTCATATATTAGAGCTTTTTAGTTGCTCTGAAATAAAGTTTTGTTGGAAAAACATGATAAATGCTTAATTTCTTTTAATGACCAAGTTTCAGAGTAATGGGTTGATATTAGACACCTCGAGGTGTCTAATTTTTTTCTTTTTTAAAAAGAAAATCATTTTTGAACCTTAGGCTTTTCATGTATTCATTCTGTTTTTTTTTTTAAATTTCAGTAGTCATTCTTTTTGATGCCAGATTGTTCCATCTTTGGCAAATAGAAGCCTCTTTAGGGGCTTTCCCATCCTGTGTTCCTTTGACATGACCTCATTTATCTTTACTTATTTTCATGCTTTTTGACTTGGCAAAGTGTCCTCTGTCTGTCATGCCCCGATGAGGGATGATGTTTAGAGTTCACAATTGGGAACTAGGAATGCATATTACTACTGCATTGCCATTTCTTTTAGACCCTTTTTGGCGACTAACTAGGAAATATTTTTTAAGAGAAAAAATATCTTGAGCTTATACCACTATTTCCAGTTCATATTTGATTTATGAGATTGTAGCTTCTGTTCTTTTACAATTCTATTATTTTTTCCTGTGTCATCTTTACTATGTTGAGTCTTTCAATTCATGAACATAATATGGCTTTCCATTGATTTAGGTTGTCTTTGATTTCTTTTATCAGCTTTTTGTAATTTTAGGACAGAAAGCCTCTTGTACATGTTTTGTTGTATTTATTTTATTTCCTTTGAAGCCATTGTAAATGGTTTTGTGGTTTTAATTTTCAGTTCCACTTGTTCATTGTTAGTATGTATATAAGATACTGACTTTTTTTTAAAATTTCTAATACAATTTTTAAAAGTTGCTTTCCACTTACAGTTGTTACTAAATATTGGCTCTATTCCCTATGTTGTACAGTACATACTTGAGCCTATCTTACGCCCAATAGTTTGTACCCCCTATACCACCCCCCAACCCCCAACCACAAGTTTGTTCTCTAAATCTGTGTTTCTGCTTCTGCAATCGTCTGTTGTGTGTTATCTTGTATCCTGTGACATTGCTGAACTAACGTAAGTTCTGGGAAGTTTTTATTTGTTTGTTTGTGGTAAATTCCTTTGGATTTTCCATGTAGGCGAATCATGCCATCTGCAAATAGAGGCAGTTTCATTTTTTTCTTTCTGAAAGTTTTATTTCTATTTAGTTGAATGTGTCAAGTTTTATTTTTTTTTTCCTGGATTTTGAGTTGTATATAGGCAGTGTGTTCTCAGTGTCAAGTTGTAAAAGATTTACATGTGTTTTCTTCTAGTGTTTATATGTTTTTGTATTTAATTTAGTATTCTAATCCAGTTTTCTAATCCATTTGGAATTTAACCTGGTGTACTGAATGAGGTATAAATCTAATCATGTTGTTTCTAAATGGCTATTTGGTTATTTCACTGTCACTTATTATAAATATCATATTTTTCCTGCTGATTTGTGATGCTATCTTGATCATTTATTAAGTTCTATGAATTTTTATTTTGATAATTTGTTTTGTTCCTAAATGTCTATTTATTTATAGAATCCTCCAATGTTTTAATCATATAGACTTCCTAATTTGCTTTAACATCTGGTAGGGTTTAGTCCTCCCTTGTTGCTCTTTTGTACTTTCTCAGGGTTTTGGAGGTGGTTTAATTTTTTGTATAAACTTCAGTATCTATGTGAATTCTATCCCCTTTATTGTCTAGTTTCAGGAAAAACGTTGTTCGTATTTTTGGATATAATTAAATTTGTAAATTAACGTGGAGAGAATTGATGTCTTTATAATGATATTTATGAGTCTTTCTATGTAGGGACATGGTAATGCCTTTGCATTTATTTCAGGCTTACTTATGTGCCTTTTAGGATTGTCTAAAATTTTTATTCATAGGTTTTACACATTTCTTTTTTAAGTGTATGCCTAATATTTTATTTTGTTGCTGTAGTAAGTGGGGTCTTTTCTTCCATTATATCATCTAACTGCTTTGTGCTTTTAAGTTTGAAGGCTCTGATTTCTGTGCTTTAAGTTGATATACTTTTTTCAGTTAAATTCTCCTCTTTGTAGTATTTTTTTCCATTGATTCTTTGGCATTTTATGGTTATGTAATCTTACCATCTTCAGAGTTTTTAATTTTCCTTTTCTAATATGTATACTGTAGTTGCTTTCTTTTTTCCCTAAATCATAGTCTTAATTTTTTTAGAGCAATTTTAGATTTACAGAAATACTGAGCAGATAGTACTGAGAGTTCTCATATACTCCCCAGCATCTTTTCCTATTATTAATTATATAACTAATATAATTACATATTATATTAGTATGATACATTTGTTGCAGTTAATGAACCAACACTGATACATTATTGTTACTCTCGTTCATAGTTTATTCAGATCTTAGTTTTTATCTAATGTGGTTTTTCTATTCTAGGGTCTTATCATACTTAAATTTAATGTCGTGTCTTCTAGGCTCCTCTTGGCTGTGACATTTTCTGCCTTTCTTTGTTTGATGACTTTGACAATTTGCGGAGTACTCGTCGGGTATATTGCAGGGTGGAATATGTGTGTATTTTTGGAATTTGTGTGTGGTTTTTCTTTTTTATTTTAAACACATGATTAAGCAGAGACTATGGTGTTTGGGGGAAAGATCGAAGAGATAAAGTGCCATTTTCATCACATTACATACATACTATTAAGCATGATGTTTCACTGTTGATTTTGACCTTGATTACCTGGTTGAGGTAGTGTTTGTCAGGTTTCTCTACTATAAAGTTACTTCTTTTTCTTCTTTCCATACTGTACTCTTTGGAAGGAAGTTTCTATGTGCAGCCCACAATAGAGCCCACACATAGATTGAGGAATTATGCTCTCATCCTTTAGAGTAGAATATCTACATAACTTATTCAGAATTCTTCTGCCCATTTATTAATTTATTCAATAATTTATATTAATTTGGGTTTAACATATAAGTTTATTCTCTGGGTTATAGTCTAATACTAGTTTATTTTGTTGCTCAAATTATTCCAGCTTTGGTTTTTAAAAGTTCTTCCTTGGCTTATGTGCCTCTTTGACATAACTCCCATCAACTGACTTTTTTTTTTTTTTAACATTTTTTATTGATTTATAATCATTTTACAATGTTGTGTCAAATTCCAGTGTTCAGCACAATTTTTCAGTTATTCATGGACATATACACACTCATTGTCACATTTTTTTCTCTGTGAGTTATCATAACATTTTGTGTATATTTCCCTGTGCTATACAGTGTAGTCTATTCTACAATTTTGAAATCCCAGTCTATCCCTTCCCACACTCCACCCCCCTGGTAACCACAAGTCTGTATTCTCTGTCTGTGAGTCTCTTTCTGTCCTTTATTTACGCTTTGTTTTTGTTTGTTTGTTTGTTTTTGTTTTTGTTTTTTAGATTCCACATATGAGCGATCTCATTTTGGTATTTTTCTTTCTGTTTCTTTCAATCCAAAAATGGGCAGAAGACCTAAACAAGCAATTCTCCAAGGAAGACATACAAATGATCAAAAAGCACATGAAAAAATGCTCAATATCACTAATTATCAGAGAAATGCAAATCAAAACTACAATGAGGTATCACCTCACACCAGTCAGAATGGCCGTCATTCAAAAATCCACAAATGACAAATGCTGGAGAGGCTGTGGAGAAAGGGGAACCCTCCTACACTGCTGGTGGGAATGCAGTTTGGTGCAGCCACTATGGAAAACAGTGTGGAGATTCCTCAAAAGACTAGGAATAGACTTACCATATGACCCAGGAATCCCACTCCTGGGCTTGTATCCAGAAGGAAATCTACTTCAGGATGACACCTGCACCCCAATGTTCATAGCAGCACTATTTACAATAGGCAAGACATGGAAACAGCCTAAATGTCCATCAACAGGTGACTGGATAAAGAAGATGTGGTATATTTATACAATGGAATACTACTCAGCCATAAAAACCGACAACATAATGCCATTTGCAGCAACATGGATGCTCCTGGAGAATGTCATTCTAAGTGAAGTAAGCCAGAAAGAGAAAGAAAAATACCATATGAGATCACTCATATGTGGAATCTAAAAAAAAAAACATAAATACAAAACAGAAACACTCATAGGCATAGAATACAAACTTGTGGTTGCCAAGGGGGCGGGGGGTGGGAAGGGACAGACTGTGATTTCAAAATGTGGACTAGATAAACAAGATTATACTGTATATTCCGTAGGTTTTCTTCTTGTTTTACTTCTGGTTTCCTTTGCTGTGCAGAAGCTTGTAAGTTTCATTAGGTCCCATTTGTTTATTCTTGCTTTTATTTCTTCTAGGAGAAAATTTTTGAGATGTATGTCAGATAATGTTTTGCCTATGTTTTCCTCTAGGAGGTTTATTGTATGTTGTCTTATGTTTAAGTCTTTAATCCATTTTGAGTTGATTTTTGTATATGGTGTAAGGGAGTGTTCTAGCTTCATTGTTTTACATGCTGCTGTCCAGTTTTCCCAACACCATTTGCTGAAGAGACTGTCTTTATTCCAATGTATATTCTTGCCTCCTTTGTCAAAGATGAGTTGACCAAAAGTTTGTGGGTTCATTTCTGGGCTCTCTATTCTGTTCCATTGGTCTATATGTCTGTTTTGGTACCAATACCATGCTGTCTTGATGACTGTAGCTCTATAGTATTGTCTGAAGTCTGGGAGAGTTATTCCTCCAGCCTCTTTCTTTCTCTTCAGTAATGCTTTGGCAATTCTAGGTCTTTGATGGTTCCATATGAATTTTATTATGATTTGTTCTAGTTCTGTGAAATATGTCCTGGGTAATTGGATAGGGATTGCATTAAATCTGTAGATTGCCTTGGGCAGTGTGACCATTTTAACAATATTGATTCTTCCAATCCAAGAGCATGGAATATCTTTCCACTTTTTAAAGTCTTCTTTAATTTCCTTCCTCAATGGTTTATAGTTTTCTGTGTATAATTCTTTCACCTCCTTGGTTAGATTTATTCCTAGGTTTTTTATTACTTTGGGTGCTATTTTAAAGGGGATTGTTTCTTTACTTTCTTCTTCTGTTGATTTATCGTTAGTGTAAAGAAATGCAACTGATTTTTGAACATTAATTTTGTAACCTGCTACCTTGCTGAATTCTTCAATCAGCTCTAGTAGCTTTTGTGTGGACCTTTTAGGGTTTTCTATATATAGTAACATGTCATCAGCATATAATGACACTTTTACCTCTTCTTTTCCAATTTGGATCCCTTGTATTTCTTTCTCTTGCCTGACTGCTGTGGCTAGGACTTCCAGGACTATGTTGAATAGGAATGGTGATAGTGGGCATCCTTGTCTTGTCCCAGATTTTAGTGGGAAGCTTTTGAGTTTTTCACCGTTGAGTACTATGCTGGCTGTAGGTTTGTCATATATAGCTTTTATGATGTTGAGATATGTTCCCTCTATACCCACTTTGGCGAGAGTTTTTATCATAAATGGGTGTTGAATTTTATCAAATGCTTTTTCTGCATCGATTGAGATGATCATGTGGTTTTTGTCCTTTCTCTTGTTGATGTGATGTATTACACTGATTGATTTGCGTATGTTGAACCAGCCTTGTGTCCCTGGGATGAACCCCACTTGGTCATGATGTATAATCTTTTTTATGTGTTGTTGGATTCTATTTGCTAAAATTTTGGTGAGGATTTTGGCGTCTATGTTCATCAGTGATATTGGCCTATAATTCTCTTTTTTTGTAGTGTCTTTGCCTGGTTTTGGTATCAGGGTGATGGTGGCTTCATAGAATGAGTTTGGGAGTATTCCCTCCTTTTCAATCGTTTGGAAGAGTTTGAGAAGGACTGGTATGAGTTCTTCTTCGTATGTTTGGTAGAATTCCCCGGTGAAGCCGTCCGGTCCTGGACTTTTATTTGTAGGGAGGTTTTTAATTGCTATTTCTATTTCCTTTCTAGTGATCGGATTGTTCAAGTGTTCAGATTCTTCTTGATTCAGTTTTGGTGGACAGTATGTTTCCAGAAACTTGTCCATCTCCTCTAGGTTATCCAGTTTGGTTCCATATAGTTTGTCATAATATTCTCGTATGATATTCTGTATTTCTATTTTGTTTGTTGTAATTTCTCCATTTTCCTTTCTTATTTTGCTAATTTGTGCTCTCTCTTTTTTCTTCTTTGTGAGTTTGGCCAGAGGTTTGTTGATTTTATTTACTTTTTCAAAAAACCAGCTTTTGGTTTGGTTGATTTTTTTCTATGGTCTTGTTAATCTCTATTGTATTTAATTCCTCTCTGATCTTTATTATTTCCTTCCTTCTGCTGCTTTTTGGGGCTTTTTGTTCTTCTTTTTCTAATTCATTCAGGTGGTGGGTTAAATTGTTTATTTGAGATTGTTCTTCTTTTTTGAGGAAGGCCTGTATCGCTATAAACTTCCCTCTTAGCACTGCCTTTGCTGTGTCCCATAGGTTTTGAGTGGTTGTGCTTTCATTATCATTTGTCTCAAGGTATTTTTTAATTTCAGCTTTGATTTCCTCATTGATCCATTGTTTTTTCAATAACATATTGTTTAATCTCCATGCTTTCCTTTTTTTCTCCTTTGTTTCTCTGTTGTTGATTTCCAGTTTCATGGCATTGTGGTCAGTAAAGATGCTTGAGATAATTTCTATCTTCTTAAAATTGTTGAGGTTTCTTTTGTGCCCAAGTACATGATCAATCCTGGAAAATGTTCCATGTGCACTTGAAAGAATGTATATCCTATTTTTTTGGGGTGTAATGCTCTGAAAATATCCACCAAATCTAGTTTTTCTATTGTAGTATTTAATTTCTCTGTTGCCTTGTTTATCTTCTGTCTGGAAGATGTGTCTAGTGATGTTAATGCAGTGTTAAAATCTCCAACTATGATTGTATTCCCATAAATATCCCCCTTTATCTCTGTTAGTAATTCTTGTATGTACTTAGGTGCTCCTATATTGGGTGCATATATATTAACGAGTGTAATATCCTCATCATGTATCACTCCTTTAATCATTATAAAATGTCCTTCTTTATCTTTGTTTATGGCCTTTGTTTTAAAGTCTATTTTGTCTGAAATCAGTACTGCAACACCTGCTTTTTTGGCTTTTCCATTTGCGTGGAATATCCTTTTCCATCCTTTCACTCTCAATCTATATGTGTCCTTCTCCCTAAAGTGGGTTTCTTGTATGCAGCATATTGAAGGTTCTTGCTTTATTATCCAGTCTGCCACTCTGTGTCTTTTGACTGGAGCTTTTAGTCCATTAACATTTACAGTAATTAATGATAGATGTGTGTTTATTGCCATTTTGAACTTATCTTTGCAGTTGAATTGGTATATCCTCTTTGTTCCTTTCTTCTTCCTTTCGTGGTTTGGTAATTTTCCTTTGTATTATCATGGATTTTATTTAATTTTTGTGACTCCTTTGTAAATTTTTGGCTTGTGGTTACCCTTTTTTGTAAATCTATCAACCCATTACTATAACTGTTTTTATTAAACTGATAGTAGCATGATCTCAAACCCATCCTACTGTTAAAAAAAATTAAAAAAGAAAGAAAAAAATATTCTATATTTCCCTGCCTCCCTCTCCCACTCTCAGTGATTTGTATGTCTTCTTTTATAATTTCATGTTTACTTTATTTGTAATTCATGAGTTACCACCTTTCCAGTTGTGTGTTTCTCATTTCTGTAGCATCCTGCCGCTTTTCTATTTAGAATAGCCCTTTCAGTATTTCTTTTAGCATGGGTTTAGTGTTGCTAAACTCCTGCAGCTTTTTTTTGTCTGTGAAACTCTTTATTTCTCCTTCTATCCTCAAGGATAGCCTTGCTGGATAAAGGATCCTAGGCTGCATCTTTTTTTTTCATTCAGGGCTTTGAATATATCTTGCCACTCCCTTCTGGCCTGTAGTGTTTGTGTAGAGAAATCAGCTGAGAACCTTATGGGGGTTCCCTTGTAACTTACTCTTTGCTTTTCTCTTGCTGCCTTTAGAATCATTTCTTTATCCTTGACTCTGGCCATCTTGATTATGATATGTCTTGGTGTGGGTCTATTTGGGTTCTTCCTGTTTGGGACCCTCTGAGCTTCCTGTACTTGGATATCTGATTCCTTCTTTAAGTTTGGGAAGTTTTCAGTCATGATTTCTTCAAAAACCTTTTCAGTCCCCTTTGATCTTTCTTCTCCTTCTGGGACCCCTATTATGCGAAGATTGGGACGCTTTATATTATCCCATAGGTCCCTTATGCTATTTTCATTATTTTTTATTTGCTTCTCTTGTAGTTCTTCTGAATGGGTGCTTTCTATTGCCCTGTCTTCTAGATCACTGATTCGTTCCTCTGCATTATCTAGTCGGCTTTGCACAGCTATTAGATCATTCCTCATCTCTGTCAATGAGTTTACCCATTCTACTTGGCTCTTCTTTATAGCTTCAATTTCATTTTTGACATATTTTATATCTCTAAACACTATCTCTTTTAATTCCTTCAGCAAATTCGATCACTCCTTTTTTGAAATCTTGATCTAGTAGGCTATCGATGTCTATTTCGTTGATCTTTCTTTCAGGGGATTTCTCTTGTTCTTTTAATTGAGAAAGGTTTTTCTGCTTCTTCATCTTGCTCATACCTCTTTGGCACTGTGGTTTATGGAGTATCAGTTGTTTATTTTGGTCCTTAAGGATTTTATCTATCTGATGCCTATTTAGGAATAGAACTTAGGAAAAAAAGAAAAAAAAATAAGAGAGAGAGAGAAAGAATTTTAAAAGAAGGGAGAAAGAGGGTTTGAAAACAGTGTATAATGAATAATAGAAGAGTGAGTTGAAGCAGAGTATTAATCGGGTTGAGACGTCCTTTTAAAACCTTTACAAAAAAAGGGGGGGGAGATGAATAGATGTATTTGAAACTTGTGTCTAATCAATAGCAGGACATCAAAACCCAAGAGAAATAGAAATGAATTAAGAAGTAAAGATTAAGAGAGTAATAGAAAATAGAACAGGTAAAAACAGATTTAAAAAAAAATGGGGGGGGGGTTGTCGGTGTTCTCCTGGAGTCTGTGTGCTTTTAATGTGAAGTCTTTCTGTCTTCGTCCTGTTTTGGAAGCTCAGCTTGCTGTTTTCAGAGGCCCTCCGTTGGCGCCCTCTTCTGTGCTGCTCCCAGCACCTGTCAGCAAGCAGATCGCGCCTCTTCCTAACTCTGGGTCAGGTGTAGCTCTCCTCTGCTGTGGGCGGGCGGGTCGCTGCCCCTCCGGATGCCGCAGTCAGATGTTGCAGACTGGCCAGGTAGGAGGGCGGGTCGTGCCCCCTCCCAGCGCCTCGGTCAGGGGCTGTGTTCCTGCCCGAAAGGTGGGGGCGGGGGGCCGCTCTCCCTCTACCTGAGCCGCCGGTAGTTCCGCTCTCTGTGTGGCTGCGCGCTCCGCCCTGGTCGGCGCTCCACAGGTAGGCTCGGGGAAGACCGAGGGACAGCCTTGTCCCTGCTCCAAGCCAGAACCCAGCTCCTTGTTTGTCTTTGTGGAGCAAGTTCTCTGAGGGACCAGGATGGAAGGATCCTATCTGCCCCCGGCTGCAGGCCAGTCTCAGTCTGGCCTTTGAGGCTGCTAAGCCCTTCAGTGCGGATGCAGGTTTTGCCCCCGCCCCCGCCTGAGTGCTAAGCGCAGAGGATATGGCGGTTGTGCCTGAGCCCCGCCTCTCTTACCCCGAAAACTTTCCGCGGGTTTTCAGAGATGGGGGTGTGCACCCTTCCCCCGAGAGCACATCAACCTTGCTGTTTTATGGAGGGCCCAGGTTGTTCTGCCCTGTGCACCCACAGCCAAGGCGCGCAGCCCCTTGCGTTCCCCCGGGGCTGCCTCTGTGCAGCCACTTCCGTCCTCCGCCCGGCTTGGGCAGCCTGGCCCTGCCCGCGGCTGCCGGCCCGCGTCTCAGGCTGGGTGTCGGGGGGACGCTCTGTGCCCGTTTAACTTAGTTCTGTTAGTCAAGGGCTGCTCTGTACAGATCCGAGCCTCGGAGGCTCCCCCTCCGTCCCGCTGGCCTCTCAGTTGGAGAGGGGAGACCCAGCGAGCGAGCGCCAGTCCTCCTTTGCTGCTCCCTCCCCATGGGTCCCGTCCCGCACTGCTTTGCCTTTTGTTCTTTCTTTTTTCCTTTTCTCCTACCAGATTTTTGGCGTCTTTATCTTTTGAAGAGGGCGATGTTCTGTCGGAGTTCCACAGGTGCTCTGGTTGGCTGAGTGGGTCTGTAGATGTGGGTCTTGGTGTATTTGTGGGAGAGGGTGACCTGCGAGCGTCCTTCTACTCCGCCATCTTCTCCCGGACCCAACTGACTTTTTTTTAAAGCACTTCTTTACTTTCTGGTACTACAAGCTGCTCCAGACTCATCTTGTGTATTTTCCGCCCCATTTCTTTATGGAACCCTGGTTCCTTTTATTGGAAAATGGTATTAGCAATTAAGAAACTAAGATCTGGTTATTAGGTATACTCCTTGCTTCTTTTAATACCTCTCAGCTGACAAAGCAAAGAAACATTTGTGTATAGTTACCTGTATATATGCATATCTATAAATATCTATAAACATTTCCATTTGTAACCATTAGTGTCTATATTAAATTAAACATAAATTTCTACTGATGTCTCTTAATCTAATCCATTGCCACATGGATAATTCTAGACCCCTCCCCTCAGTGATCTGTAAATTTCCACTCCAATAGTTAGAAACCTGGGTGTAACTATTTGCCAAACATTTTAATTGTTCAGTTACAGGATACATGTATACTGGTATCAGAATTGTTTATCTGTATCTTGTAGGACTCAGCTTGGTTAACTAGAGTACAGTACTCATGTACAATTCCTTTTGCTTTTAGTCTTATATACTCCCATCTATTTACAAAGGTCAAACCCCCCATTACCTTCAGTGGGGTTGTTTGAAAATTTGTAATAGTTACATTCTTTTGTCACAGTTTGCATTCTTTCTTGGAAGCCTTTAACTTCCTAAGAAAAAAATTTTAACTTGCATGCCTCAAGGTTTACTCTTAGTGTTGTAGAGTTTCATAGGTTTTGACAAATGCATAATATTATGTATCCACCGTTATAGAACTATGCAGAATAGTTTCACTACCCTAAAAATCCTGTGTTTCACCTGTTCTTCCTTTTCCTTCTGTTGAACCCTTGGCAAACCCTGATCTTTTTATTGTCTATAGTTTTGTCTTTTCCAGATGTTCATATACTTTTTTTCTCATTTAACAACTTTCATGTAAGATTCCTCCATGTCATGCCATCACTTGATGGCTTATTTCTTTTTATTTCTGAATAATATTCCATTATATGAATATATCACAGTTTATCCATTCACCTGTTGAAGGACATATTGATTGCTTTCAGTTTTTGGCAGTTATGAATAAAAGCTGCTATAAACATTCATGTGAAAGTTTTGGTTTGGACATAAGTTTTCAGTTCATTTGGGTAAATACCTACAAGTGTGCTTGCTGGATCATACAGTGAGATATGATCACTATACCTTTTGGCATTCCTGCCAGCAATGGGAATTGAATCCTCAATTCTATTTGGTACTGTCAGTTTTTTGGATTTTAGCCATTCTAATGAGTGTGTAGTGATATCTCGTTGCTGTTTTAATTTGCAATTCTCTAATGATATGTGATGTTGAGCATCTTTTCACATGTTTATTTTCCATCAGTATACTTCTTAGTTGGGGTGTCTGCTCACATTTTTGTCTGTTTTTAAATTGGATTGTTTGTTTTCTTATTGTTGACTTTTAAGAGTTCTTCGTAGAGTTTGGATACAGACTTCTGTGTTTTGCAAATATTTTCTCCTCATCTGTGGCTTATTGTTTGTTTCTCTTAACAATGTCTTGCCCAGTAGAAGTTTTTAATTTTAATTAAGTCCAGCTTATAAATTTTTTTCTTTCATGGATTGTGCTTTTGGTGCTTAAAGTCATCATCAAACCCAAGTAACCTAATTTTCTCCCATATTATCTTCTAGGAATTTTATAGTTCTGTGTTTCACATTTAGATTTAAGATTCGTTTTGAATTAGGTTTTGTGAAAGGTGTATGGCCTTTATTTATTTATTTATTTATTTATTGCCATGTGGATGCCCAGTTGTTACAGCACCTTTTGTTAAAAGGATTGTCTTTTCTCCATTGAATTCCCTATGCTCTTTTGTCAAAGATACTTGACTGTTTTTCTGAAGTCTGTATTATTTTCCATTGATCTATGTCTGTTCTTTCATCATTACCACACTGTCTTGAGCAGTATAACTCTAAATAAGTCTTGAAGGCAGGTAATGTCAGTTCTCTAACTTTGTGCTTCTTTTGTATTGTGTTGGCTATTCTGGGTCTTTTGTCTTTCCATATAAACTTTAGAATCAGTTTGTTCATATCCACAAAATAGCTTTCTGGGATTTGTTTGAGATTGGATTGAATGTATAGATCAAGTTGGGACAGTTAACGATATTGAACTGTATATCCATGAACAATAGAATATCTCTCCATTATTTATTTAGATTTTCTTTGATTTCTTTATTAGAGGTTACAATTTTCCTTATGTAGATCTTATACATATTTTGTTAGACTTATTCTCAAGGACTTCATTTTTTAGGTGCTAATATAAATGGTATTGTGTTTTTACTTTTAAATTATAATTGTTTATTGCTGGTATATAGGAAAGCAGCTATATTTTGTGTATTAACCTTCTGTCCTGCAGCCTTGCTATCATAGCTTATTAGTTCCAGGAGTATTTTTGTTGATTCTTTGGGATTTTTTGTATAGACAATCATGTCATCTGTGAGCAACGCCAGTTTTCTCTTTCTTTTCAATCTGTATACCTTTTATTTCCTTTTTTAGTCTCATTGCATTAGCTCAAACTCCCAGAATGATGTTGAATAAGAGCACTTAGTTCCTGATATTAGGGAGAAAAATACAATTTCTCACTATTATGTTAGCTGTAGGTTTTTAGATGTTCTTTATTGGTTTGAGGAGGGTCCTTTCTACTTCTCATTTGCTGAGATTTTTAATTATGAATGGGTGTTGATTTTCTGAAATACTTTTTCTGCATCTAGTTGATATTATATAACTTTTCTTCTTTAGCATGTTGTGCTGGATTTCATTAATTGATTTTTGAATGTTGAATAAATCTTGCATATGTGGAATAAATACCATTTGATTTTGATGTGTAATTATTTTTATACATTGTTAGATTTGATTTTCTTGAGAGAATTTTTTATATTTTTTTGAACTTTAGTTTTATTGTTTTTTGTTTGTTTGTTTATTGTTATTGTTGTTGGGGGGTGGAAATTGGGTTTATTTACTTCTTTTTCTTGTTTTGTTTTTTTCATGGAGGTACTGGGGATTGAACCCAGGGCCTCATGCATGCTAAGCAGGCACTGTATCAATTGAGCTATACCCTCCCCTCTGAGAATTTTTGTATCTATATTGTAAAAGTTATTGGGCTGGAGTTTTTCTTGTAATGTTATCTGGTTTTGGTAGTTGAGTAATGCTTTCCTGACCAACAGGACGTTTTGCATTTTGCTTTTAGTTTCTGGAAGAAATCATAGAGACTTGGTATCATTTTCTTTAAATGCTTAGTAGAATTCACTAGTAAAACCATCTGGGTTTGGTGCTTTCTTTTTGGGGGGATTATTAATTGTTGATTTAATTTCGTTAATAGTTATCAGCCTTTTCAGATCTGTTTCTCTTTGAGTATTGGTAGTTTTGTCTTTCAAGGAATTGGTCCATTTCATCTCTTACAGTTTTATAGAAATGTAATCATTTAAGTACATTTTATTAACCTTTTAGTATCCAAGTGATTTGTAGTGATGACCTCTGTTTCATTTCTAATATTAATAATTTGTGTCTTCTGGTTTTTTTCTTGATTGCATAGCTAGAAATTTGTCACTCACTAGTTTTTCAAATAGGCCGCTTTTGGTTTCATTGATTTTCTCTTTTCATTTCCTATTTTCAGTTTCATGGATTTTTGCTTTTTTTTTTTTTTTTTTTTTTTTACTATTTATCTTCTCTGTTTGCTTTATACTTAAATTGTTCTTCTTTCTTTAGTCTCCTAAAGTGGAAGCTTAGGTGATTGATTTTAGATCTATCTTCTCTTCGAATATGTGCATTCAGTGCTATATTCAGTGCTTTGCTTTGGCTGCATCACTCAAATTTTGATGTTTTGTTTTAATTTTCATTTAATTCAATATAACTTAAAACTTAAATTGTGCCTTGACCCATATCTTTTTTAGAAGAGTGTTGTTTACTCCAGATATTTTGGGATTTTCCACCTTTCTGTTATTGATTAAGTTTCATTTACTGATTAAATTTAATTAATTAAGTTTAATTCCTTTGTGGTCTGAGAGCATACTTTGTATAATTTCCTGTTCTTTTACATTTATTAACGTGTGTCTTATGGTCTTTCTTGGTGAATATTCCTGTGTAAGCTTGAGAAGAATGTGTATTCTGCTGTTTGGATAAAATTTTCTATAATAATTAATTAGATCTAGTTTTTTGATGGTGCTGTTAGATTCAACTGTATCCTTGCTGAGTTTCTGCCTGCTGAATCTGTCAATTACTAATAGAAGGATGTTGATGTCTTCAGTTATAATAGTGGATTTGTTTTTTTCTTCTTGCATTTCTGTCAGTTTTTCTCTCAAGTATTTTGACACTTTTTGGGGGTGCAGACAAATTAAAGATTGTTATGTCTTAGAGAACTGACACACTTTTCATTATGTAATGCCGTTTCTTATTTCTGGTGATTTTGTTTGTTCTTAAGTCTTTTGCCTGATATTAATATAGCTTCTTCAGCTATTTTTTGAAAGCACAGTATGTCTTTCTCTATTTCTCTACTTTTCATCTATCTTTGTCTGTATTTATGGTTGATTTTTCTTTTATATTGACATAGTTAATACACTTTATAAATTTTTGCTGTACTGTTGAGAGCTGCAGTATTCAGTATTACTAGACGCTTATAGGAACTTAAAATTGATTTTAAATTAAATTAAAAAATTCAGTTTCTCAGTCACATTAGCCACATGTTAAATACTCAGTAAGCCACATGTGTCTAGTGGCTTTTGTATTAGACAATGCAGATACAGAAAATTTTCGTCATCACATAAAGTTCTCTTGGAAAATATTGTTATACCATCTATCACATTGCTATTAGCATTATTTTGTAGAAATTTTGCAACTTGTTTTGTATTTCTCCTTTGACCCAATAATGTTTAATAGAATTCTTTTCACTTGGGGCTTATTTTTTGATTCTGATGTTTTGTTTTGTATTTTGGTGCTTTTTAAACTTTGTTAGTAAAATCTAGCATTAATGTGTATTGTAAACTATGATATTTTATTACAAAGTACTGTTTTATTTTGCTCTGAATTTCATCTTGTCTGAAATTAAACTTGAACCCTGCTTTATTATTATTTGCATTTGCTTGGTCTATCCTTGCTAATCCTTTTAAAATGTATATGTATGGGCTTTCATTTTAAGTTTCTAGTGCTTAAACAAGTTTTGTTTTACAGTAGTTTTGGAAGGAAGAACTTCTGTAGGCAGAAGGGATGGACAAGTGTAGTTTTTGAGCTTTGAGTTCTGTCGCTTGGACCTCTGCCCACGTAGAATATGAATCTTACCTTCCCTGAGGGGTTGTCATTCTTTATGCTTTGCTTAGTTTATTTTCTGTTCCCTGCAGTTTCTGTTCAGATTGCGTTTCTGTCTTTGTAAAAGAGAATATTTGTAGGACTGTTCTGAAATCCTCTTAGGGTCTAAACTCAGCATTTTATTAATGTTCTCAGGCCCCCTTAGAGATTTCCTGCCTTCTTTGCATTTACCTTATAGCCTGTGAGGACATTATCTGACTATCCAGTTCTCAGATTTACATGGTTAGATTCTTTCCTATTGCTATGATTTTGAACTTGTTAGTTCCTTTGTGAAGAATTAACTTTCCTTCATTTTTACATGAGTGGACCCTTCTAATTAGCATAATTAGCATAATTAGCATTTTGGGGACCACCCCAAGTAAAAGAACTCCCCTGTCCTAGCGCAGCTTCCTGTTTATCTATTTTATAGCATTTATCACAGTCTTTAATTACCTTGTTTACAATTGTATCTGCTTACTTTCTGCTACTTCTCATTTGAACATTAGCATCACAAGTGGGGATCCTGTCTATCTTTTATATCATTATATTTCCAGAGCCTAGCACAATGTCTGACATATAGAGGTCAGTAAATATTTGTTGACTAACTCCAGCTTATTGTTAGGGCCCCCACTTCACCATGCTCTTGTGTAAAAATTGGGACTTTTTGGTGTAAAAGTTGGGAAGTATTTGGAAGCTAGTCTTACCTTTTACAGTATGTACAAGTGATTTTTGGAAGATCTCTAATTTTTGTAGTATACTCTTTAACGCTCTACAGCTGTGGATATTCAAAATTGATTTACTTAATTTCTGTTTTGCATTTTGAATTAGTTTTTTTATTGTATGTTTTTGTGTCACCTAAATTTTAAACTGTATACATTTATTATTTATTAAAAAGTAGATCGTAATCTCCTTGGCCACAGGCACCTATTTTTGCACTTTTTTATGGTGTTACCCCAGCAGGGTGTTCACACATAATGGAAGCGCTGTTATACTCAATGGATTGTGTGTTGTTATCTACTGCTGTGTAGGAGGAGGATTATACATGATACCTTGAATGAGGGATGTGAAATCTTTTAATAGAATTCTAGAATGTTAACATGGCCTCATGAATGATGTTTCATAGAGTTGTGCAATGCAACTTCCCTAATTAGAGCTGGAAGAAACTTGACACCAAGGAATTCAACTTTTCCTTTCACATTGCAGATAAACGAATTAAAGCCCAGAGAGTTTATGCAGTGTGCTTAATGTTATCCAACCAAATAGTCTCCAAGCTCCATGGTCTTAATGATTTCTAGTCAAAGCTTATTTCTTCTACATCCATTTTATTACATCATTCAACATAAGGGCACAAGTTTTAGTCGTGTTTTAAAACCACCTAAAGGAAAATATTTCCAAGTTGAATCCGTCCACGCTCTTGTACATACTCTGCTTGACTGACTTCTTCACATCAAAATTAGAGATAGCTTTTGAGTATCCAAAACTCTTGCTTTAAAATCAACTGAATTTATTGGTAAGTATCTGGAGCATCCATTAGCAGAAAAAAATGTTTAGTGCTCTTTTTTTTTTTTTTTTTTTTTTTTGCCCAAGTGCTGCTTTTTATGTTTATTTTAACTGTTTTTAAGAACAGCAGTTTAAAAGGTACTGCCAAGCAGGCTTAGGATTTAAGTATGTTTAATCAAAAAAAGGTTTTTTAATTTGCTGACTTGAACCTAAAATGTCCAGTAAATTATCTTCTCATGATGAACTTGAATCGTTTACTCCTGACATTTAATTGGTATTATATATAGATATAATACAGTAAAAAATTTACAAAATAGAGATCTATAGCTTGGAAACACTTAACATTGTATTCCATATTTCAATTGCCCATGTGTTTCACTATAATTTTTATAGCCCTAGTAGAAGAATTTAATTACAACTTTGCCTTTATAGTCTATGTCTAAGAGACTTAATGTGGCTCATTTTTAGTATCTTCAGTTTTCATTCTGCATTGATAGGAATTAAAAATGTACATTTTAAAATTAAATTAACTCTGGTGGAAAAAGGAGGCCATTTTAGTTGTCAGTGCATCTCCCTTATTAGTTCTTTTTGACCAGTTCTCCATTGGTTGTTACCTGCATTTTGCATTTTATGTATATTTTAGAATGGCAGATATTTAACTTAACCTTAGTAGATTAATCCTCTATTATTTGGATCATACAGTTTCTATGCTAAACTGTGTATTCTGTAACCTTTTTTTTGCTTGTCATTTATTTTTCCCAACAATAGTTAAAATGTTAAAATTAGTCATGGAGTACCTAGAAGGGTGTTTTGATCACATTGTTTGGTTGCCAGAAACAGAACCTCCTGGCAGCTAGAACTGAAAAGCCATCGATTTCTATTCTCTCTTGTTCCCTGGAATCTCTTCTATTTTATATCTGCTACATTCTTATGTTACTACTGACTGACTTCTTTCTCTTGTATCTCATACTTATTCTGTATATCTTTTCTCTGTTACATTGATTCTGTTCACTTATACATTTTTCTCTCTTATAATTTTATTTTCATACTCACCCTTTCTACCCCCTATCATAGGTCACTAGCTAGCTTAGATTAGCTGTCCTTGAGATAGTTGTAAGGGAGAGTCACAAGTGCAAAATATCACTCTCTTATGTTTGCTCCTTCAGCAGAGGCTGTGGATGTTTGTAGAATGCTAGCATAGTGACTGTGCTACTGTTGATGAAGAGCTAATGTTAATGGTCACTGCCCTCGACTAGTTTATCTTTTGCCTTGCAGGAGAGTGGAAATGGGTTGTGGGAAGGAACATCTAGGATGGAGAATTAGAAACAATCTACAGTTGACTTTAAGCTTTTAGGGATTATCTGTCACTTAAAAATTTTAAGAGGCAATAAGCCTTTATTAGTTGCTTCTTCATCTCCTTTGTCTTTAAAGAGAAAAGGGAACTTGAGCCTCATTTGATCATCTGATGATAATGTAGTGATTTTGCCATAAGTATGGAAAATTTGTTGTCATCTCAACCATTATATTTTTACAATAATTTTTAATGTTTATATAAATAATGTTTATTATAAATATCTGAATATGACAAATGTAAGAAAATAAGTAAAACCCCTGAAGGGTATTTATGCTTCATTTTGGCTTTTATTTGTGCTTGCTTTATATAATTTGATATATATTAGATCATACCATACATGCTTATTAATTTAATATATAAAAATATATTTATATATGTAAATAATAGGGATTTTACAACAGTAGAATCATACATGCTTCTTTGTAGTTTACATTTCAGAAATCCTCCAAGTTAACAGGTGTAGTTCTGAAGTATTCTTTATAATTGCAATATAATATTCCATGTTATATATTTTTATAATTTATTTAATCATTTCCTTGCTACTACAAAAAATATGCTGCATTAAACAGTGTCATGTATGAGACTCTATACATAGATTTTGTATATTGGTGATTTTAGTTTTATTGGTTAGATTTTGAGAGTGCTAGGTGAAGGAATATGTACATTTAGAATTTTAATAGATGTTGCAAATTGACTTTCCATCAAGGTTGGAGTAACGGACATGTTCACATTTTCTCCTTGATTTCCTGTTAAGTGGGGATTTAATTTCAATTTGATGGGTGAAAAAAGATATGTTAATTGTTTTCCCTGACACAAATCATATACAGGGATTTAGAAAAAAATTTTTTGTTGTTGTTTACTAGCCATTTTAATGACTTTTCACTGACATGCATTCTGCTCATTTTTCATTTTGTTCATCTAATTATGGTGTTTTTTACAGTACAAAATTTAAATGTTTTTTTTATAATCAAGTAACTTTTTTCTTTTACAGCTTCTGTGTTTCTTGTCCAAAAGATCTAACACTTTTGGTTGTACATATTGGCCCTTAAATTTTTTTCCTAAGGTGTTTATGTATGTATGTATGTGTAAATCTTTAATTTGGATTAATTTTGTTTATGATGTTAGGTAGGGCTTGACTTACTTTCTTCCTGCAAATATTCAGTTGGATATAAGCATCATTTGAATGTGAACTATCATTTCCCATTGAAGTAAAACATCATCATCAAACAAGGCTCATTTCATCTAAACAAGGCTCAGTTTCTCGGGTTTTGTTTCTCAGCTGTTGGTCTGTTCCTATACCAGTCCCTACTGTTTTTAATTATAGAGGATTTAAAGTGTTTTAAAAGCTGATAAAATGATCTATCCTCACTATTCTTTTTTTTTTTTTTTGAAATAAACTTTCTTGGTTCTTTTTGTACATTTATTTTTTTTATGTAAACTTTTTGTATTGTGTACTCATTGGGTAAAGCTTCTCTTACTTCAAATAGTGGGCAGTGTGGCAGTCTGGCAGTCTTTGTCTTGTGGCTTTTGGTATACGATTTCCTATGTCATTAGTTCTCTGTAGGTCACCAGGAGACACCTCTCAGCAACTAGATGTCCTCAGCTAAGAGGGCAGGTACATTCTCATCTTCAGGAATAAAAGCTCTCTTGAAGCTCTTTGTGAGCCAGGGAGACTAGTCTATTATAGTCATAGGAATGCTCATTGAGTTGATGCCTTTCTCTTGGGGAAAGAGACGTCCATGGATCTCATGGTCTTCCTAAGGCTAAGCCTTTGTGATGATTCTTAAAGTTCTGGTCTGGCCTTTTGTCACTTTCTGGGCTTAGGAGAGGTACTTCATAGTTGACTTAATGTTGGGACTGGAAATCATCGAGAATATCTTCAAGCTTCTATCTTTTCAAATCCCCTTAGACCTCATCCCATTTCTGGTCTGTATTTTTTTTTTCTTTTCTCGCTGGTTTTTGTTTTTCTTTTTGTTTTTAAGTATAGTTGATTTACAACATTATATAATTTTCAGGTGCACATATTTCTCTTATCTTCATTCCAACTTAGTATAAGCTTCAAGTTACAGTTAATAAATAAGGGTTAATATACTCTATGCTTTGATGGATCCACATTAACTTTTTCTTTTTAGTGTTGTTTATTTGTTCATATTTATCAAATATTTATTAAACACTTTCTGTTTAGCAGCATTTAAGATTGAAGTTAGGCATATGAGGATGAATACCACCCAGTCTCTGTCTTCTCAGAAGCATTTTACATAGGTTTTCACTCCTTTGTTCTTAAAATATTCTCTTCATTTCACATATACACTTTCTCTGTTTTCATTTTCTTCATCATTGTCCCTTCTCAGTCTCTTTTGTTTGATCTTTCTCTTCTGGACCCCCTAAATTATGGACCCCCAGAGCTTAATCAGTCATTCAGCTTCTCTTCTAGCTCCATTTTACTCCCTGAGTTATTTAACACAGTGTCATGGCTTTAAATTTTTTAGTATTTGATATACTGATGTCTCTAAATATATATTGTTTTCAACCCTGGCATTTCCCCTTGAATTTCAGCCTCAGATATCCAACTGCTGAATCTCTGATGGGCTATTTAATAGGCATTTCAGAATTCACAAAACCACAACATATTGCAACTGTTTGCTCCCTTGACTTTGCATTTAGTGAGCTATCTGGTCATGTTTTAGATTATGACATGCCTAGCTCTCTCATGTCATTCAGGTGTGTTTCTCTCCTACTTTGCCTTATTTTTCTTCATAATACTATCATTCCTTATCATTACTTTGACATTATATAGATATTTGTTTATTTTCTAGGTGCTGAGAGATGTTAATCTGCCCTTTTCGTCAGTTTCTTCCCATATTTACTGCATTTAAAAAAAGAATCATTAAAAACTCACAGTCATGGCTTGGACTCTGTTATTTTATAGTTACTGTTTTCATCCAGTTCATATTTTTTTTAAATTGTTAGTTTTAATCTTTACCTGTTGACTTCTTTGATCCCCATTAATACTTTAAATTCCCCCTAGTTTTACAAAGGTTGCATATGCCTTAAATATCTTTTATCTGTCATGAGTCACTTTGTTATTGTGTGTTTGCCTTCATGTAATAGTAATGTTACTACTATTTAATCAGGCCAAAGGATATCTTATTACTATGTTATTTTAGGCCATTTATATGTATGGCTGTATTCAATTTGGGGTTAACATTGTCATTTTATTTAAAATTTTCTGTTTTTAATGTGTACCGCTTTCATTTAATCTTTTCCTGCTTTTTGCTATTTTTTTTGTTGATATTTTGTCTCAGATAATTTAGAATTTCTGTAGTATGTTTTTATTCTAAACTTTTGTATTCTTGAATCTCTCTTTTTTTTAAATCAATTTCAGGAACATTATTACTAGGAGCTATATGTCATTTGACCTCTCCCTCCCCAAATTTATTACACTTTTTGATTTTTGTGGTCCCAATTTATTATAGTTAACAATATATTAAATTTTATCTCATGCTTTATAACATTAATGTCAGGTGGTTTTTTTTTGTTTTTTTGTTTTTTTGTTTTTACTAAACCTTAGTTTTTTAGCTTTAGCTTTTAACCGTACTGCAGTCTTTACTTAGAGTTCTTATCTTTATTGTTTGGTAATTCATTCTTACTGAAACACACTTTTTTCTGATTATGTAGATGAGTTAATTTTAGAATATTTGAAAAGTACAAAAAAGCACAAAGAGAAAAAAAGTCACCATAATCTCACCATTGAAAACAACACTAACGATTTGGTATATGTTCTTTGTCTTTTCTCCTCATGCATGGGTATTATTATTACTTACAACACTTGATTCATTGTATGTGTATTTGTGAACTACTTTTTCCCTTCACTCACGATGTAGTGAACATTTTCAACAACATCGAAGTCAGGCTGTAGAATACATTATGATTACGTGGTATTCTGTAACACAGGTATATCCTAATTTGTTTAATGCATCCTTTGTTGTTAGACAATTAGATTGTTTACGGTTTGCTATTATAAATTGTACTACGATGAATGTGGATGATTTACATCCCCTGGATTATTTTTTAGGTTAAGTTCCAAGAAGTGGAATAATTCTAAGGCTGTATAGTGTGGTGATTAGGAACATTGGCTTTGGAGTCAGGTTGCCTTACTTCTTAGTCAAATTCTTCTTAGGTGTGTATACTTAGGCAAATTCATTTATCTCTCTCATTTTCTTAATCTGTACGTTGAAGATAATAGTTTATATATGGAAAGCACTTAGACCAGTGTCTGGGATGTCATAAAAGCTCAGAAATGTTAGATGCCAACATCATTGTTGTCGTCATGGCTGTTGTCATTATCATTTTTTACTTAAAATGATATACATACTTGAAATGTTTTTGATATATATTATATCAGAATTATCTCATGAAAAGTTATATCAATTTGTATTTCTACCAGCAAAATATGAGAGTGCCATTTTACCTGCTCTGGCCAACAACTGAGATTATGATTAAAACATGTTTTTTTTGAGAGTGTCCAATTTTATAGGGCTAATATATGTTTTTGTTTTAATCTCTTAATTTTGGTTATTACTCATTTTGAATGTTTTGGTTTTGCCCATTTTCATATGAGGTTTTTATGTTTAAGTGCTCTTTAAATATTCAAATTTTAATTAACCCTTTGTGTTTTATGTTGTCTATATTTTTCTATTTGGTTGTTTGTCTTTTTTTGTTTGAGGTCATTTTATGTATTAATGTTTTTACCTTTATGAGATGTGTGTGTAAAGGTAATTCTTTTCCTTTTAGTTCTGCGTTTATGCCAATGGATTTTTTTTTTTCTTTTGGTTGGGGGTGGTGTGGAAGTTTACTTATTTACTTATTTATTTATTTAATAGACATATTGAGAATTGAATCCAGGACCTCGTGCATGCTAAGCGTGCGCTCTATCACTGAGCTATATCCACCCCCTCTAGTTCTGCCTTTAAAAGAAATTCATTCACTTATCTTTTTGACATTTATTAAGTACCTCTTCTGTGACACGTATAGATTCAACTTTTTAAAAATACCCTTTTAATTTTAGGTTGATTTCAGATTTACGGAAATATTGCTGAGGTAGTACAGAGTTCCCATATGCCCCTCACCTAGTTTCTCCTACTGCTAACATCTTATATGACCATGGTACATTTGTCATGACCAGGATACCAACACTGATACATTAGTATTACCTAAACTCCACCTTTTGTTTGGATTTCATTAGTTTTCCCAGTAATGTCTTCTTTCTGACCTAAGATTCCATCCAAGGTATTACTTTTAATTGTCTTGCTTCCATACTCTCCTCTGGTCTATGAATATTTTTTGTCTTTCCTTGTTTTTCATTGTATTGAGTTTTGAGGAGTACTGCTCATATATTTTGTTGACTGGTCCTTAATTTGAATTTGCCTGATGTTTTTCTGATTGTTAGACTGCAGTTATATCAGTATGGATTCAGGGATGTTTATACTTTGGGTTCTAATCCAATACTACATTATTTATTTTGTTTAAATTGTTTTGGCCTTTCCTTCCTTCATTCTTGCCCATTTATTCTTTCATTCTTTCATGTTGGCTCCTCTGTGTCCCTTTGACATGCCCCCTACCTTTGTTGTTGTTGTTGTTTTGAACATTGCAAGATGCTCTAGGCTTATTTTCTGAATTCCCTGCTCTAACCCTAGCATCATTTACTTCTCCAAGAATCTCCGTTTTCTTTTACTGGACTATGGTGTGTAGAAACCAAGATTTGGTGTTGGGTGTACTCACTGCTACTGGGGTAACACTGCTTCTAGTCCCTGTAGTGAACAGAGCTAGGAAGTAAACAGAACTAGGAATATTATTTGTGTCAGTGTGCATGTGTGTGTATGCACACACATATAATTACTTCTGAATCTATTTCTATCTATATTAAGCTAAATATGAGTTCACACTGATGTCTCTGACTCTGTTTCAGAACCACTGGGTTCATTCCAGCCTCCTTCTCTTTGCTTTTCTGTAACTTCCCACTCCACGGTGAGAAGCTTAACTCCTGTCATCCACCATCCATTTACTTAATTGTTCGACCCCCGGTATACATATAAAGTGTTTCAGAATTAACTTGTATCCTTCTGAAAAACAACTTTACCAAATAAAGTACAGTTTTTATGGATGGTTCTATTTGTCTTTAGTCTTACAGTTTCAAGTGAAAGCACCATCTTTCAAAGTTACTTATATCAGTTCCTTTTTTCACTCATAGTTCTACTTTTGACACTAGGCTTAAAAGACCTTTTTGATCCAAAGATTGATTTTATATGTATTTATATGGCATTTTATCTACTACTAGGTATTTTATTACTTTATTTACCTCAAATTCCTAAATGTAACTGTAGTTCATTTTTTCACTTGATGTGAATAGAGCTGTATATATATTTTTTGCTTTTCTCAGTTGTTTAAAATACTACCTTTATCATATTTTAAAATCTTACAATTACTAGGCATTTTCTATGTTTTTTATTCTGTTTTGTTTCTCTTCTTGTTCAAGTTCCAGGTATTATATAACTTTGTGTTAATTTCAGCATCTAGTAGATTATTCCTCTTTTTGCATATTTGTGTTCACTTATTCCTTTAATTAATCACTATAATTTCCTTTTCTTTATTTCAGGAACATTTTAGTGGATAAACCAAATGACCAATCTTCAAGGTGGTCGTCAGAGAGCAACTACCCTCCCCAGGTAAAATTAAGCATAGCTCCTGGTACCATTTAAAAGTCAAATTTTAAATAGGCAGGCATTTAATTGATATCAGTTATCTGGAGTTCATTAATAGTTTATTCACTCTTTGAAATTGTGAGATAAATTTTTATTTCCTCTTTGTTTAAATTTTGGGAGAATTTTTATTTCATAGGCAAATACAGTGTGGGATTTGATGCAGCATAGACTATACTTATGATTACTGGAACATTTAAAATCTAGGTTATATGTTTTCTGGATTACTAATGATGCAAAACTGTTTCTTGATATGTTCTGAGGAAAATGTTAACTAAAAAGAACTGGGTTAAGGTGCTGTTAGTGTTCTGAGTAGTAACTGATCGGAGTACTGATCCGAGCAGAGGTTGTGACTTTTACTGCACTAAACTCAAGTCACTGTGTAAATGTTTAAAGAGATGTTGGTAAATTGAACTTTAACCCAATGATTCAGTAATTGCCTTTTAGGGGAAACAAACTTGATATAGTTTGTTATTTTACTAAAGTAGTATATTTAAATGACATTGGGACCATGAGCCAAGTTTTTCCTTGACAAATGGTGTCTGAGGTCATCTGAATTAAAAAATAATCATTTTTCAGTTATATAATTTCAACATTAACATGTATTGTGTCCATATCCTTGAGGAAGTTAATGCTCTGATAGGGAAAGCAGATGGGTAAATAAAAAAATTTTTTTATTCTAGTGTAATTCTTGGGAATCTAGTCTCTGTATTTATTTTTCCTTTTTAATTGTTTTTGTTTGCTTGTTTGTTTTGCTGTTTATAAACCTTTTTGGATCACCTGGTTTTTAAATGTTTCATTGCAAAATACACATCCAAAGATATATACTTACATATATAATATAAAGAATAATAAAGCAAATACCCATTTACTTGTCAACCATCTTTAGAAATGGAAAACTACTACAACCTTTGAAGCTTCCTGTGAGCCCCATCTTATATCTGTCCTCTAATCCCACCCCATTACCTATTGTTTCATATTTTGTTAAATGTATTCTCACAGTATTATATATGTATATGTTCATAAAATACCCTGTGATTTAAGTTTTGTATCACTTTGTCTTTATATAAATATAAATAGAATCACCCATGATACATCTTCTGTGACTAGCTTTTGTTTGTTTATTTAGCATTATGATATAATGTTGCTGAGTATAATTGCAGTTAGTTTTCACTGCTGTTTAGTATTCCAGTGTATGAATATGCCGAAATATATTTATCCACTTTTCAGTTGGTAGGCTTTTGGATTTTTTTATCACTTTTTTTTGCTGTTAGGAACCGGGTGCTGTGAACATTCTTGTAGGTTGTTTCCTGGTACACGCATACAAGAGTTTCTCTAGGGTATATATCTAGGTGTACAATTGTCAGATCATAGAGGATATGTATGTTTAATTTTTATCTGGTAATGCAAAACTGTTTTTACTAAATGGCTGTGTAATTTATATTCTAACTGGCAGTGTATGAAAGTTGCTGTGCATTGTACTCTCCCCATTATTTTTATGGCTGATTTTTAGATTTTGTCAGTCTCGTGGATCTTTCATTGTAACTCATAAAATTAGGTTCCTGTAAGCATATTGTCACAACATTTTCATCAACCAGTCAGTACATAATGTTGCCTTATGTGTGTTTCTGTTTTAAAGATACCTTACTTTAAATGTATCATTTATTCATTAGCATTGAACTCACAGCCAGTAATAGTACTGTAACTCTTGCCTGAATGAAGTGTGTATAATACACTTACCTTCTCTGTAAAGCACATCACAACTTGCATTCAGAAACACTAGACAGCACTTTAACACTAAATTTGGGGACCATTTAATCTTTTTTGGTGGGGCGGGAGAGAGGAAGTAATTAGGTTTATTTATTTATTTATTTTTAGAGTCAGTACTGGGGATTGAACCTAGGACCTTGTGCACACTAAGCATGTACTCTACGACTTGAACTATATACTCATTGCCTCTGGGGACCATTTTAGACAGTGAAATATCAACAGGAAAGCACAAAAACATTTTAAAATGTGGTGCTAAATATACCACAAAAAGAACACATTTTTATTATGAGAGCTGAAACAAGAAAGTACAGGGTCCCTTGTTTGACCATAGCTAGGAGAATGTGCACCAGGCAACTTAAATTTTTTACTGCTTGGTACACGTCCAGGAATGACTGCGAGTATTGATTCTGATGTTACAAATAAATGTTAGTGAGTAGGTGAATTTTCAAGTACAGAACCCACGAATAATGACGAACAACTGTCCTGTAACTACCAATTCATTTACCATATTTTGAAGATTAGAAAGAAAGGAAAAGAGGACTCTGAAAAATCAAAATCATTGTGATGAAATTTTAGGTCCTGAGGGCCTTTTCTTAAGAATCTGCTTTGGATATAGCGTTATTCTGTTTGGTTAATTGTTTCTTCTGGTTTCAGCAACCAGAAGCAGCTTTGTGCATGGTGGACATAGCTTAAAAAATAGGCACATTAACAGCAGGTTGACAACTGACAAAGTGTCATGAGAGGGAGGACAGAAAAATCTAAGCAACAAATAGAAAGCCAAAGTATAACATTTAGGACGTTTTTAGTGCAAAGGTAGATAATACTCTGTATTTCAGTAATCGCTAGGATAGTGTTTCCAGTAAATTTTCTGCAGTAATGAAAATATTCTGTAAACTGCATTGTAAAATATGGCAGCTGCTAGCCACAGGTGGTTATTGAGTACTTGAACTAATGCAACTGAGGAATGCAATTTTAAATTTTATTTAATTTAATTTAGATTAAGTAGCCCCAGGTGGCTAATGGCTGTGTATTAGACTGCACAAATCTAAGACATCACAGTTGTTAGGATATACTATTTGATTCTTATAGTACATGACTTGTCAGTAAGAAATTTTAATTCTATTTAGTATATGCAGCTTAAGCAGATAAGGAAGTTATTAGTATAGTTATCTAGAGAGAGGTGGAAATCAAACTCAAAGCCCCTCAGCTACTCTTTTTTTTCCTAGAATGAGAAAGGACTGTATGTGTATGCATGGGTCCTAAGATGTATGGCATATTTTGACAATGGCACCTAGAGTGAATGAACCCTAAACACTACTGTCTAAAGCTCATATTGGAGTATGAGTGGGATAGGTAGAAATACACATATTTTTCTTGTAATATATGTTGGTTATTTTTTCAGATGACTACTAAGTTTCAGGACTTAACTACTTGGACCTAACTACTTAATTAATAAAACTGTTGATGCCCTTTCGACCTTGGATGCTGTATAAGTCATGTATTGCTGTATAGCAGATTATCACAGAACTTAGCAGTTAAAGAACAAACATTTATTATCTTACCCTGTAACTGAATCAGATTCTGGCTCAGGAGGGAAAAAGAGTACCCATCTATAGGAGAATGTTGGAATACATAAAGAAATACTGTCTGTCATTTAAATAAAATAATCTGGCTTTATACCAGTTGACTTGGAGGAATTTCCACTATTCCTCCAAGAAAAACATTATGCAGAGAAGCATCTGTAATAAGATTCTACTATTGTTACCTGAGTAACAACTCTCCCTCCCTCACCAATATGTATGTATGTATATATGAATATTTGTATTTGAAACAATGAGCCCAGGTAAAGATATGAAAGGATACACATCTGGTTGTTGGCATCAGTTATTTAAGAGAGGAGGGGGTGCAGGAGGAAAAAGAAATAAAACAATCATTTAAAAAAGTTATTCCTATTTAAAAAACAGATGTAATATCAAATTATGTAAAGTATGTCTTTGTGAGTGTGTGCATAGAGTTAAACTGAATCATCATCAGAATGGTGGTGGTTGCAGCAAGATAATGGAATTTAGGTGATTTTAAAAATTTCTTTTAAATTTTAAATTATACTTTTATCTTTTGATTCTCATTTTCATTTTGTTTTTTTTAGTATTTGAAGATTCTTTTTTAAATATTGTATTATTGAAGTGTAGTTGATTTACAGTGTTAGTTTCAGGTGTATAGCAGAGTAATTCAGTTATATATATATGCATATATATTTTTTCTTTTCAGATATTTTCCCATTATATGTTTTTATAAGAAACTGAATATAGTTCCCTCTGCTATACAGTAGGTCCTTGTTGTTTATCGATTTTATATATAGTAGTTTGTATCTGTTAATCCCAAACTCCTAATTTATCCCTCCCCCACCTTTCCCCTTTGTTGACCATAGTTCTGTTTTCTGCATCTGTTTTGGTTTGTAAATAGAATTTGTATCTTTTTTTAGATTCCACATATAAGTGATATCATATGATATTTCTCTTTCTCTGACTTAACTTTTGCTTAAAATGACAGTCTCCAGGTCCATCCATGTTGCTGCAAATGACATTATTTTGTTCTTTTTTATGGCTAAGTGGTATTCCATTATGTATATACACCACAGCCTTTTTATCCGTTCATTTGAACCTTCTCCCACATCGCATATATTTTACAGAAGTTACTGATACTGTCATAGAAAACATGTCTTTCAAGATGACTGGGGAATACCCCAGGGTTGGTTAAAATGTACAGGCGGTTAAATATGTCTTGATAATTGCTTTAAGAAAGATTAGATCATATATAAGTTCCTTCTGAGGTAATTTAAGCAAAAGTATGATATTAAGTAATAGTCTTTGCTTTCTGGGGCTAGAAAGGGCAGTTAAAGTTGTTTAACAAACAGCAGGCATTCTGCTTTTGTATCTAAGCAGGTCAAAGAAACTTTAGTGATTATTTAATACAGTTGGGGTGTATGTGTGTGTTATAACTTTTGCAGTGCACTCAGGTTATTCTTTTCTGTTGATGAACCATAACAAGAATATTATAGGAATAAGAGTTAGTTGAAAAGTGACAAAGAAACATTTAGAAAATATATGCATTTCAATGTAATTTCAGTCTGTGGAACCAGGATACCAGTTTCATTATGCTATTTTGTCCAGGTTTGTGAAAAGAGCATTTTATGTGTTGAGTAGTACATTTTTATTTAATGTAATTTACATGTAGTAAAATATCTGGACCTTAAGTTTACAGTATCCATTTGAAAAATGCACACACCAATATAGTTCATACCCCTATCAAGATATAAAATATTTCTATCACATCAGAAAGATCCTTTCTGTTCCTTACCAGTGACTCCTTAACTCTCTCACCCTCTACTCAGAGACAACCGCTGTTTGAATTTCTTTTGCCATAGGTTAGTTTTGCCAGTTCTAAAATTTAATATAAATGGAGTGAGAATATATATTTTTATATTCTTTTATATGTGGCTTTTTATACACAGAATTTTTTTGAATGTCTGTCCATGCCATTGTGTGCATCAATATTTCATTTCTTCTCATTACAGAGTAACATTCTTTTCTATGGATATACCAAAGTTTGTTTATCCATTTTCACTTTTATGGACATTTGCAATGCTTCAGTTTTTGGTGATTATAAATAGAGCTTACATAAACATTCTTTTATAAAATTTTTAAAATAACACGTTTTTAGTTATTTGGGGTAAATATCTAGAGATAGAATTACTGTATCATAAGGTAGGGATGCAGTTCACCCGTGAGTAACGTGAAGGGGTACCAACTCCCACACAGCTGAAAATCCGTAAGTAACTTTTGACTCCCCCAAAATATTACTAATCTTCTACTGTTAATCAGAAGCATTACTGATAACATAAACAGTTGATTAACATGTATTTTGTATGTTTAATGTATTATATACTATAGTCTTACAATAAAGTAAGCTAGAGGAAAGAAAATGTTTTTTTTAATTTTTATTTTTTTATTCAAGTATAGTTGATTTACAACATTTTAGGTGTACAGCAAAGTGATTCAGTTATACATATATATAATCTATTCTTTTTCAGATTCTTTTCCATTATAGGTAATTACAAAAGAAAATGTTAATAAGAAAATCATAAAGAAGAGAAAATACATTTATGGTACTGTACTAAGTTTATCAATATCATGTTTATGTTGTTTGTTTACAGGATGAATTGTCTATCAGTAGCTACATCATTGTTGTCTTACATGATACAAAACACTGTAGATGTTATATGTATTACTAACACTAGGCATAAAAATGAAAAGACAAAATGTGAAAAAGAAATTCATATTTGTTTATTCATGCAGTGGTAATGAAGAAGCAACAGTATGATTGCTTTATGGTGGCCTAGTATAATTGATACAGTTGCTCCATGGTAGCCTACCCTATATACTAATGAATGAGTCACTAAATTTTTATGGCTTACACTATTGTAGTCATATTCATAATATGGTATTGGAAACACTGTTAACATTTTTTTAAAAACCACTCACCTGTGATGATAGACTGATAGGCAGTTTTTCCAGTTACAAGAGCGAGGGGGGCATACTGTATGGTAATGTAATTATTTGAAAGCAAAGTTATAAAACAGTAAGAAGACTAACACATTAATTTTATGTAAAATGTCACTCACCTTAAGCCTATGTATGAATAGGCTATCCACTTAATACAAGTCTTGTACATAATGTTATACATGATAAATAGTTAAATGATGATGATAACACAAAAACATCTTACATAGTTCTTGCTTACACTTAGTAGATTTTCACACGAAGACACACATATACAACAGATTTATTAATTGTATAACATGATGATTATTTACTGTTCATTAAATGGAAGTGGATCATCATAAAGGTCTTCATCCTTGTCATCTGCACGTTGAGTAGGCTGAGAGAGAGGAGTTGGTCTTGCTGTCTCAAGAGTGGCCTTGATGGAAGAGGTGGAGAAGGTGGAAGAGGAGGCAGGAGAGACAGGCACAAAGACATCATAATTTCTGACTTTTTTGCTTTTTAAATTTCTCTGAAAATGTTTCTATACAGTACCAGTCCTTCTTCCACTGTTTGATTTAGTTTCACTGTCCATATACATACATAGAAGGGTTCATGTTGTAAAAGAAGTTGAAGCAATCTTGAATAATCAGAACCCTTCTTTTTCCCATACTGTCTAATGTCAGTTTGTTTTTTGGCACTGCTTCTTCTATTTGTTTGTTTTTATTTTAGAGGGGGAGGTAATTAGGTTTGTGTTTATTTATTTATATGGAGGTACTGGGGATTGAACCCAGGACCTCCTGCATGTTCTTGTGTGTCTTATTCCTCATCATCTGGCACTGGTTTGGAAACACTCCATCAAGTCATCTTCTGTTGATTCATCTTGTGTGGTATTTCTCCAAGATCCATAGTTTTAAACCTTCCACCCTACCTTTTTTGCCATATCAATGATCTTTTCATGATTTCCTTATTGGCTCTGACATAAATCCTGTGAAATCATGTATAACATCTGGACACAGTTTTCTCTAGCAAGAATGTGTTGTTTTGGACTTAAGGGCTTTCACATAATCCTTTCAGACTTTCATAATGTTCTCTGTATCAGGGTTCTCTTCCACAATGCTACTAATCCTTTCAGTAGAGGACTGTGTGTAATGAACCTTAAAGGTTCTTATGACCCCTTGATCTAGAGGCTGAATTAGAGACGTTGTGTTTGGGAGCAGGTAGACCACTTTGACACCTTTGATGTTGCATGCATGAGGTTCTGGATATCCAGAGGTGTTGTCCAATATCAAAAGAACTTTAAAAGTCACTCCCTTACTGACAAAGTGCTTCCTGTCTTCAGTGACAAAGCATCAATGGAACTAATCTAGAAAAAGGGTTCTCGTTGTCCAGGTCTTCTTGTTGTACAACTAAACAATGAGCAGCTGGTGTTTATCCTTCCCTTTCAAGGCTCAGGGTTAGCAGCCTTATAGATAAAAGCAGTCCTGATCATAAAACCCCACTGCATTTGCACAGAACAGTAAAGTTAACCTATCCCTTCATGCCTTAAATCTTGTGCTCACTTCTCTTCCTCACTAATAAATGTCCTTCATGGCATTTTGTTTCCAGAATATGACACATTCATCTGCATTAAAAACCTGCTCAGGCAGAAAAGCCTCAATGATTTCTTAATGGCATCTGGGAACTTATCTGCTGCCTTTTGGTTGGCTGAAGTCTGCTTCTCTTGTTAACTTGACATTTTTGAAGCCAGACCTCTTTCTGAAATTATCAAACCATCCTTTCCTGGCATTCAGTTCTTTAGATCTTTCACCTTCCTTTTGCCTTGAATTGTCATATAATGACTTTGCTTTTTCTCAAATCATTAGTCTATAGGTGTGTCTTTCTTTTAGCAATCCTGCACTCACGTAAAAGCTGCATTTTCGATATGAGATTAAAAGGTATTTGACAAAAACTGTAAGGTTTTTGTGCCTGCTGGCATAGCTGTAGCGACGGCTTCAGGGATTCCTTTTTCTGGTTTTTTTTTTTATAATGGTCCTTATGTGAGATTCATTTATCTTGAAATGGGGGCAACTGCAGCTGCAGACCCCAATCTACGGTACAAATCAAGCAATTCACCTTTTTCATGTAATGCCCTGATTTTTCTCCGCTTCTTGAAAGTGCTTCCAGCATCAGTAGTGACACTTTGTATGGGTTTCATGGTTTTATTCAAGGTTTACAGTGTTGCACTAAACACAATAAAAAATATGTGAGAACCGCTAGAAATCACTTTTTACTGATACGCAGTTTACTGGAGATGCTCACATAGAGATGATTAGCATTAAATGATATTTTAAGCATATGATCTCAATACTTGAGCTCACTACAATAGCAATAGGAGGTGGCTATGAAATTATAATAATAATTTCATAAATACTATTGTATAGTATATACTATAGTTAATTTTAATGCTGCAACCTTACATTTGTTTAAATTTCTCTCAACTGCAAATAGCGCCATGTATATAGTCTGTAAGGGTTTGTGTGTGTAAGTTTTGATAAATTTTAACTTTTATAATAAATTTGTGTATATTTTATGGTAATAAATGATAAAATAGACTAGTATCTATGTGTATTTAATGCATTCATGGTATATCTTTTACATAAATTTTTCTGGTATTTCTAGGTTTTTTTCAAATTGTCTGTTTTTCAGGTTTTTTCAGATTTCTACGTTTTTTCAAATGATCACAAATCTTTAAAAAAATTTCCAAGATATTTATTGAAAAAAATTGCATGTAAGCGGACCCATTGCAGTTCAAATACATGTCGTTCAAGGGTCAACTGTATGTTACTTTATATGAAATTATCAGACTGCCAGTTGCTTCACAGCCTCACCAACACTTGGCATTGACACACATTTTAATTTTAGTGCTTATTGTTGGTGTGAAATGGTTTTAATTTATAATTCCCTGATGACTCTTGATTTTAAGCACTTCTTTCCATTTGTTTATTGGCTATTTGTTTATCTCTTCTTTGTGAATTCTTTTATTCATTTAAAAAAGTGGGCTTGTTTGCTTTTTTATTACTGAGTTGTAGAAGTTGTTTATAATATATTCTAGATATAAGTTCTTTGTTAATTATGTATTGCAAATATTTTCAAGTCTGTGACTTGCTTATTCATTTTCTTTAAAGCCAACTTTTAAACAGCTGTTAAGGTATAATTGATATACAATAAACTTCATATTTTTAGTGTACAATTTGACACATTTTGACATACATGTACACTCTTGAAAATATCAACACTCTTAAAATACTAAACATATCTACTACCCCCAAAGTTTTCCATGTCTTCTTTTAATCCCTCCCACTCATGTCCACCCCCCATCTTTAAGGTAACCACTGTTCTTTCACTATAGAGTCAGTTGCATTTTCCAGGATATTATGTTAAATGAAAAAATACAGTATGCATTTTTTGTTTAACTTATTTCACTCAAAATGATTATTTTGAGATTCATCCATGCTATAGTTTGCATCAGTAGTTCATTTTTGTTGCCTAACTGAATTCTCTCATATGGCCATATCACAATTTGTTTATGTACTTATCTGTTGATGGGCACTGAATTGTTTTCCAGTTTTTTGGCTATTACAAATAAAGGTACATTGAAAATTAATGTACAGGTCTTTGTGGTTTTAATTTGCATTTTAAAAATGATTATTGATATTGACCATCTTTTCATGTTTGTTTGCCCCACGAAATCTTCTTTGGTGAAGTGTCTATTCAGAAGTTTTGTCCATTTTAGTATTTGGTTGTCTTATTATTGAATTTTGATAGGCTTTATATGTTATGTATATAGGTCCTTTATCAGATACATGATTTGCAAATATTTTCTCTCCTTCTGTGACTCCCCTTAGTTCCATCTTTTCTTATATCCCAATTAATTATGAATCTTCATTAAGTATGATGCTAGCTATGGATATTTTATAGATATCTTATATCAGTTTGAGAAAGTTTTCTTCTATTTGTAGTTTTCTGAGAGTTTGTCATCCTGAAAGAATATTGTGAATTATTGTTGTTCCACATCTTAAAACTCTTTTATGTTTCTTTGCTTCTCCTAGAATAGAGGCCAAATTTCTTAATAATGTTCATACATTACAGCTCCTCCCAGTAGGAGGTGAAGTCTGTTCCCCTGCCTTATAAATCTTGATTGGTCTTGTCACTTGTTTTAACCAATGGAAAATTCTGTAGAAATGTTATTGCAACTTCTAAGCAAGGCTCAAGGGGCCTTGTAGCTTCTGTTCTCTCTGTCTTGGAACTCTGAAACTACTTACTCTGAAGAAAGCCCATCTAGGCTCCTTGAGAATAAAAGTTACACAGAGAGGCACAACCTAGCTAAGTCCAGTCTCCCCACCCACCACCTCAACTAAGTCCAGTCCTTCAGCCAACCCACCAGCTGATGCAGCTGCATGAATGAGTCCAGGAGATGTTACTGACCTTGAACCCACAGAATCGTGAGAAATTATAATTCACTGTTGTTTTAGGACACTGGGGAGATTTATTACACAGCCTGAGATGTATGTAGATATATAATCTGGATTTTTCTAGTATCATTTCCATGTTGCCTGTTCTTTGTCATTTCTTCCCATTAGAATAAATGATATTTCATCTACCCTGTTATTCAAGTCAGGAACTAAACCATCATCCTTGATACCTCCTCCCCTCCCTATATCCTGCTATCACTTAATTCCATTCATTCTTTCTCCAAAATATATGTCAGAACTGTCTAATTCTCTCCATCTCTACATCATCTTAGTCCAAGTCTCCTTCATCTCATTTCTTGTCTGAATTATTGTAACTGTATCCTAGCTGACCTGTCAGCTCCTCTAATTTATTCTCTACAAAGCAGACTGTGTGTGTGTGTGTGTGTGTGTGTGTGTGTGTGTGTGATGTTAATTAAATCTTGGCTTTCCATTGTGCTTAATAGATTCCATTGTGTTCATAATGCGTGATACAGTGACTGCCTGCCTCTTCAATCTCAAATACCATTCTCCACATTGCTTTCTAGGCTTCAACCATGCGGGCCTTTTAACAGTTTCTAGGACTCTTTTTTTGTAAGTCTTTTTGCCTTACTGGCTCTGTTTAGTAGGTTAATAGTGCCCCTCCCCTCCAATGATATGTGTAACCATAGAATGTAACCTTATCTGAAATAAAAGTCTTAGCAGATAAAGTTAAGAATCTCAGAATGAGATCATTCCAGATTAGACTGAGCTCTAAATCCAATGACAAGTGTCTAATTTTATTAGACACAGGAAAGGAGAAGATGAAAAGGGATACAGGAAAAAGGTCATGTGAAGATGGAGGCAGAGATTGCATTTGTGCTGCCATAAGCAAGGAATATCAGGAATTATTAGTCACTGGTAGAGGCAAAGAAGAAACTTCTCTCAAAGTCTTAGGAGGGAAGATGGCCCTGTTAACATCTTGATTTCAGACTTCTGGCCTCCAGAACTGTGAGAGAATAAATTTCTGTTGTTTTAAGCCACCAAATTTGTGGTATTATATTATGGCAGCCTGAGGAATCTAATGTACTCTTCCCCATCCTGTAAGTCTCAGCTCCTTGGAGATACTTTTACTGATAGACCCATCTAAAGCTCTAAAGCAAGTCCTACTATCACTAGCTCTCCCATCATGTTTTCTCCTTTATGTCATCTTTATTTCCTATAAATTGTCAATATTCATATGATTAGAAGTGATTTTTAAATTGTTTTTCAGATTGAGAAAATTCTCTCTAGGCTAAAATTGTTAAAAGTTTTGAACATTAAAATTTTTATTGTTTGCTTAGTTCTGTGGCTAAGTTAAGAAAAGTGTGATAGATAGTTCTTTGATCCTCTGTGACCCTACCCCCTAGTATGATAAAGAGATTGTGGTTTATTACATTTTATTTTTAAAGTAATATATTAATACCCATGTATATAGAATTTAAAGGTTGATAGTAGAGGTTCTAAAATAGTTTTTCTAAAATATTCATTCTTAATTCTTAATGAATTTTTTTACAGTGTTATTACTAAATCTACAGCAGTTATTTCTCCAAATTAAAAGTAATGGTAATGTATTTAGCTATGGGACAGCACTGTTTGATAGTAACACTACTCAGCATTGATGCACAAGAGTTTGAAAAATAGAAATTATAAAATTTAGCAATAATGTGATTAAATATTAAAATTTTTACTCAAGATGTATTTTTATCAGATCATTGTGCTTTACTTCAGATTAGAGAGTTTATGTTTTGCTTGTGTAAATTTTAATAATAAAATCCTATTTGGTTACTATTAAGATTGTATATATACATACACAGATGCTTTCTGTTGGATTTAGAGGTGTCATATATGGGGTGATGGATGGTGTACAACAGATTTTTAAAAAGACCTGTTTTTACTAGTTACAACACTATACCTAACTAACCAGTTGTCAGGGAAAACTAACTTCTAAACAGAATTCGAAGAATGACCAGAAATACTACTCAGCCATTAAAAAGAATAAAATAATGCCATTTGCAGGAACATGATAGACCTAGAGATCGTCATTCTAAGTGAAGTAAGCCAGAAAGAGAAAGAAAAATACTGTATGATATCACACATATGTGAAATCTAAAAAAAAGAAAAAAAAGAGGACACCAATGAACTCGATCTACAGAACAGAAACAGACTTGCAGACGTAGTAAACAATCTTATTATTATTGGAGGAAAGGGGGTGGGAAGGAATAAATTTGGGAGTTTGAGATTTACAAATGTTAGCCACTATATATAAAAATAGATTAAAAAAAACCCCCAAATTTCTTCTGTATAGCGCAGGGAACTATATTCAGTATCTTATAATAACCTTTAATGAAAAAGAATATGAAAGTGAATATATGTTATATATATGCAGGACTGGGACATTATGCTGCACACCAGAAATTGAAACGTTGTAACTGACTGTACTGCAATTAAAAAAAAAAAAGATGAGAGCGAGAAAGAGATGAGGGGAGGATAGAAAGAACTCAGCAGTAGAACACATGCTTAACAAGCACAAGGTCCTGGGTTCAGTCCCCAGTACCTCCATTAAAAATAAATAAACTTAATTACCTCCCTCCCCCAAAAAAACTGATTAAAAATTAATTAAAAAAATAAAAACTGCAACAGAGAAAAAGAGATGGAAGGAAGTGGGAGTTAATGAGGAAGACAAAGAGATGTGAATACTCCCTTGCCAAGCTGTATAGTTTGTTCTCTAATACACAGCTGTGTTCTTAGGAAACTTTGAATTACCAAAAATTGTATTACCACACCTATTAATTTGATATGAATAAAAAGGATTAATAACTTAAGAATAGCAGTCTCAATTTTCCTATGGCAATTTCTACAATAAAGAAATCTTAATAGCTACTTAGAATGTAAACATTATATAAACCTAGACAGTTGTTATTGTGTCGTGGTTAAGTGAAGTTTTGATTTTGGAGTCACTGAATCAGTAGGAATCCTTTTAGTTTCAAATAATAGAAGGTCCTATTACAGTGGGTTAAACAAATAGGGTTTCTTCTCCCCCACCACCCCTGTCTCTGTTCCCGTCACCCACAAGAAAACTAGATTTGCTTGTGAAAGTTGAGTGGCTCACAGATGGCTGTCTCTGCGATTCCCTTGATCTTTTTCTTCATTGTTGCATGGTGGATGTTACATCTATAACTGTTCAGATAGCACAGAGTTAGCATTTGTTTCAAAAAGCAAAACTTATCCCACAACAAACTTCTCATATCTCATTGACCAGAATTTTGCCATATACCTAATCTTGCCTGGAAGGTAGCTAGGAACAATTGAATTGAGAATGGAAGTTGAGTCAGCCAGCCAACAGTGTCAGCCAGAGTCAGATTGTATGATTTTTAATCTCAGCTCTGCCATATTTTAGCTGTGTAACTATAGTAAGTTATTTAGCCTTTCTAAGCGAAAATTTCTTCATCTGTAATATGAGGATAATTACCATTGTTAAAATACTACTCTTATTCCTCCCACTCCTATTAAAATGAGGTAATACACATAAAAATCTGAATAATGTACCAGACAAGAGAGTTAGTACCTACAAGATATTAGCTCTGATTATATCATCATCATCTTTCATGTCACCACCAACTTCATTCTTTTATTGAGATAACATAAAATTAACCATTTTAAAGTATACAATTCAGTGCCATTTAGTATATTCACAGTATTGTACAACTGTCACTTCTGCATAGTTCCAGAATATTTTCTTCACCCCATAATAAAACCAGGTACCAATTAAGCAGTCTCTCCTTTACCCTTAACCCTTGTTCCTGACAACCACTAATTTGCTTTCTGCCTCTATGGATTTACCTCTTCTGAATATTTTATATAAGTGGAATTATGCAATATATGTATGACCTTTTGTGTCTGACTTTCACTTAGCATGTTTTTGAGGTGCATCTATGTTGTAGCATGCATCAGTACTCCATTCCTTTTTATGGCTAAATAATATTTCACTGTGTAGACACTAGTTCATCAGTTGATGGATCATTTGGGTTGTTTCTATCTTTTAGCCATTGTGAATAGTTCTGCTCTGAACATTCATATACAAGTGTTTGTTTGAATACCTTTCTCACTTCTTTTTATTATATAACTAGGAGTAGAACTTCTGGGTCATTTAGTAATTCTATGTTTAACTTTTTTGAGAAATCACCAAACTAATTCCACATTGTCTGCACCATGTATGAGAGTTCCAGTTTCCTTAACAACATTTGTTATTTTTTTTGTTTTGATAATAGCCATCCTGGTATGTGTGAAGTTGTATTTCACTGTGGTTTTTGGTTTGCATTTTCCTGATGACTAATGATGTTGAATGTCTTTTCATGTGCCCAATGGCCATTTGTTTCTCTTTGGAGAAAGGGCTCTTGAGGTCCTTTGTCCACTTTTAAATTCAGTTGTCAGTCTTTTTGTTGTTGAGTTGTAAGAATTGTATATTCTGGATACTAAACTCTCATCAGATATAATATGTATCTGCAAATATATTCTCCCATTCTGTAGGTTGTCTTTTCACTTTCTTGATAGTGTCCTTTGATGCACAAAACTTAATTTTGATGAAGTCCAATTTATTTTATATTTTGTTGCTTGTACTTTTGGAGTCATATCTAAGAATTCATTGTCAAATCCAGAGCCATGGAAATTTACCTCTGTTTTAGTCTAAGAGTTCTATGGTTTTAGCTCTTAGGTTTACGTCTTAACATTTGATCATAAAGGATCGATTTTGGATTACTTTTGATACATTTTTGAGATAATTTTTGTGTATGGGACGAAGCATGACCACCAAGTTCATTCTGTCTCCCTTTATCATGAGTATTACCCATTATTATGAAGCATGAAGCCACTGCAACATAATATCTGAGTTGTTTTCCTAACAACTTCTTCCCCATATATTTGACCAGTGGTAGTTTGAATCTTAATTTTTATAATTGAAAATACTCTGCATAATGTAAAATGTGTTCCCTGACTAACTGATAACATTTTTTCCTGTGCATAGTAGAAGAACCTGAGCTGCATTAGACATAGCTATAGTAGATCTGAGTTTTTTAATGTATAAAATTGGCAGGAGTGATTAGTAAATCTCTGGGTTTTTTCCCTGGGTTTAAAATTTTATCACTGATTTCGAACATTGAATTTGTTATTGAAGTTTAGTCCGTGAAAATACGTAATTGTTACTTTTTCATTCTAATTTTATTTCATTTGGTTATTCATTGTCTGGTATATCTTTTATTGAATGCCATTCCTTGATTAGAAGTTATCTCACTAGTCTTTCTTTCCTCTGTCATCTGCAGTGTTCATGATGTTATAATTTCCTGGGAAAAAGTGGTGATGTAATGGTAGCCTGGCTGTTGCATACTATCCTTTAGCATTAAAAAAAAATATATAGGATGGACAGGATGACCTTATACATTCTTCTGTTAACTGTACCAAATTTTAACTTCTAAAGTTGCATAATCATTTGTTTTAAATGGAGGAATGTATAATTTGGTTGTTCCTTTTTGTAGTACTTGATTCTGAAGCTTGAAAGGCCTGCTATTGTCCAGAATATCACATTTGGAAAATATGAGAAAACTCATGTCTGCAATTTGAAGAAATTTAAAGTCTTTGGCGGAATGAATGAAGAAAACATGACAGAGCTATTGTCCAGGTGGGTTATGATTAAGAGAGAAAGAGTTGTCTTCTTTAGAGCTACAGAGAGACTAAAACTAAACTAAATCTTCTTGACTTGATTTTTCTTGCAAAAGAGAAAGAATATTTCTACCATTTTATTTCTAGTGCCTTATTTTTTAATATTGTGGCTTGAATTACCTTTTTTCCCCTCTTTTTATAATCCACCAGATACTAATTAATATTATTACCAAAGAAGAAAGAGTAAAATTTGGGGATATTTTTCTACTTCTTGTTTTTCAGTCTTATTTTTGAACTGTTAATGACTTCAGAGATACTTCTAAGTTATAATCAAAATCTTTGCTATAACCTTTGCTATAAAAATATATAATCTTTCCAAAACATTGATTGATTGCCCTAATCCAGAAGTATTATTTTGGGAGTTTAGTATAAATTGGAGACTAAACAGAGTGAAAGTATGTAATTATGCCTAGCACAGTGCCTTTCTCTTGGAAGGTGCTCAGTAAATTTGGGTTTTGACAGCATAGACCACCAGAAATAGAAGTGTTAATTTGCTCTCTAGATGATAAAAAAATGGAAATAGGTAATAGAATGGACAAATAAAGCCATGTAATTTTAGAATGTATTTGTGACATTGTATGTCCCTTTAGCACAATACTTTATATAAGTAAATATTATATCTAGACTGCATTTGATTTAAATCATGAAAGTATTTCAGAACATAAGGCAACCTGAAGGTAAGTGACTTCACTATAAATACTTGTGTCAGTCCTAGTTGTTTAAATAGAGAGATTATATAGGTTTATTTTTATATAAGATAAAGTGGATGCTGTTAAACCAATAGAGTAAGGTTGTCTGAAAATTTGTTGAGCTATAAAAGGAAGATTGGCATCTCAGTCAGAATTAAATAAGTTAATTCTCTGAAAAATTCAATATTTAGTGACTCTTAAGTTGTAACGTACGAGTGTGAATTGTTTTTTAATTTTCTTCTTACTGCTTGAATATTTTATGTTATATTTAATTATACATTAGGGACACTAAGTCTTGTCACACATTTTCATGCATTGTAGTCACACTCTTTAATGAACAGCAAACATTTTTCGTTAACCCTCATGTAATTAAGAGAGTACAGTTATAATGCAGTTGATGTGAATGTACAAGTTTTATCCCATATTCTCATGTTCACTACTTCTTTACTTTGTCTTTGTCATATATTTTGAACATTGATTGAACCTTAAAATCTGAGTATGATATTAATCTCTGTTTTAGTGTGCTTGCTATATTATGAAACTAAATTTGATAACCTTATTTTTTTTCCACAGTGGCTTAAAGAATGATTATAACAAAGAAACATTTACCTTGAAGCATAAAATTGATGAACAGATGTTTCCTTGTCGATTCATTAAAATAGGTAAGATTTTTAGCTTTCTGGAATAGAAATAAATCCTTTATACCATCAATCAGCAAACTACAGTCTGTGGGCCAAATCTTGCAGGTCCTCGTTTTTTTTAAATAAAATTTTATGGGAACACTGTCATGCGTAATGTCTGTATCTGCTTTTGCACTACAAAGGCAAAGTTGAGTAGTTAAAGAGACCACAGAGCCCATAAAACCCAAAATGTTTACTCTTTGACCCCTACTTTATAAATCTATAATTGGCAATTATTTCTAAATATTTTCTCATTTGAAAGTTTCTTAGAAAATGTTATGAAATATAGTGATTTGATTACCTTGATTATTTTATGGAAGGGTTAGCAGTTGCTCTGAAGTTGTAACATTCTAAAACCAAATACTGATGAATCACTTAAGATAGTATATTATGGTTATTTTCTTTTCTTTAAATTTTATTTTGTGTGTGTGAAAATGTTGGTCAAACACATAAAACTAATTTTATAACCCGCTAATAGATTGCAAACTACTATTTGAAAAATGCTACCTAAGGCATTTGTTTACTTAGCAAGTGTTTTAGCTTAAAGTATTTGTAATGCCCCTCAAAACTAGTGTTTTTAAGGTTATTTGTTTTCCTTTAGGATGTATTATTTAGAAGGTAGGAAAGTTGAAGTCTTGGGTTTTAATTTCCATCTTTATTTCATACCTTTGAAAGTATTATGTTAAAATTGAGATTAAAGATTAAAGAATGATAATAAAACCCAGAATCTCATGTATTGATTTGGGAGAAAACTTCCTCTTTTGGAACGAAGAGTTCCATTGTCATTGTTTACCAGTCTAAGAGTTGGCCTGTTCATTTCATTGAGTCAAATAGTTCCACTAGGCAAAAAGAATATCTGAGGTCTTAGTGAAGACTACTGAAAGAGGGAAAACTAGTTGTAGGATTGGGCTGTTTGGTATGTTACTTTTTATAAATATAGTTTCTGTTGCTATAATAAGTAATTGTAGATAAAAATCTATGTCCTGTTTACCTATGAGAATTTATGAACAAGCAAATTTTTTGAATAAATTTAACTCTTGGTTGTTTCTTCTTTCGCACTAATGAGTAATTCTTTCCCCAGTATGCAGACCACCCATTTCTTACAGACTTGCATAGCTTTAACAATTCTGTGATCTTACATTTCAAATGTACAAGCAGTGAAAATACCTTATATTTTCATACAATAAATTTAGATTTTATAGTTTTAAAGTACTTACTCAACTTCTAATTGCTTAGTCATGCAAAGTGAAGTATTCTCTCTCTTTAAAGTTCTTTTATTTGAACTTTTTGGTGCATTTCCTATAGTCATTATTTTCTTTGAAGGAAAATGTCTACTGCTTTTATAGTTCTTAATCCTCTAGTATTATTCACTAGAAAAAGTATGAATGAAAGTCTGTTAGGAAGTTGAATGGTTTCTTCCCTTAAAAATTTGGAAGAAAACAGAGGTCTCGTATGGATCAGTTAAACATTTCAGCTGCCTGAAGACAAGAAATTGCACTTCTTTCCAGCCTTTTCTATCATCAGCCTTCTGATTGTAAAGTTTTTTTTTTACTTGACCCTCATGGGTTAGTTTTATGGCGTTCAGGCAAAATGTTAATTAGAGCTTTTCAAATGATTGAAGATACTTACTAACTCATTTGATGTTTAGGATATTAATATTCAGATAAATTCATATTTCTCACTTTTCTGTTAAAAATGTAAATAGTGTTCTGCAGTGTTTTTATTTTCCAGCCTTTTCCCAGCATTTTCTTGATAAGCTTTTTAAAAAAATTATATAAGGAAACTGAAACTGAAAGCTTGTGTTAACTTTAGTTTTTTTAGTTTGATATTTTCTTTAAAAATCATTTTAATAAACCACTTGAGTGATGTGTAACTTTCTTTTGGTGGTGATTCAGCACAGATATTTCTTTACCTGGTTGGGATAAATTGTTAGAATTCTTCTGAAAAGAAAAAATGTATTTGAATACTTTACATTTATGTTCTACAGTGATATATTTGAAAGCTCTTGCTTTATTTAAAAAACAAGTTTATCCTTAAACAACATAATTTCTAAATATAGTCAGCCCTCAATCATTCACAGTAGTGGACGGGAACAAAAGCAAGATTTAACTCACCAGCAGATAATCTCCAGATCATGCGCTGACATCTAAATATGGTCGTTCTCATTTATAGTGAATATAGCTTATTTATTAAATTTGGCTTCGGCCAAAGTTAAGTCAGTTTGCTCACAACTTAACAAGGAAAATAAGTCTGCATTTTTACTGGATTGCAGGGGTTAGGTTTTAAAATCTGTTGTGTATAATCCATAGTGCCATAGCACAGGTAAATTTTACTTTCCTCTTAAGCTACCTTTTGTATAAAATGAGTATGATAATACCTTCTCTGTTAAGGATAGGTAACTATATTGGACATTTTCTTGAGTTCTTTTGTAGTTTGTGGATGAGTCTTTTGAATTTTAATTTAAGATTATATTTATAAAAGAAATGATTTCATTTTGAATGTCTCTTTTTTGTTACTTATACTCATAAAGCTCTTGATTTCATGCCTTCTTACCTGTAGTATTTTAAGTACTATAGAAAAAGTACATGTACAAATATAATTTGAACCATCATGTCATTTCAGCAGTCATTATTTACAACTTCTTATGTGTTGATTGTTTTCGATAGTTTGTAAGTTCTTTTACATGTGGTATCTCATTTGAACATTATACTGGAAGATAAAAATCTTTTCTCTTTTAGTTGAGGAAAATGAGAGTAGAAGTCAAATGATGTGTCCCAGGCTGTGTAGCTAGTAAGTGATACATCAAAGACATAGCATTTGGTATATGCTTTTGGATATGTGCTTGTATTGCTTTAAAGTAATAATGATAGGTATTGTTTATGAAGCCATCTGCCTAACACTCTGTGAAACAGGTATTATAATACTTACTTTACAGATGAAGAAACTGAAGTTTAGAAGCAGATGTAAATGACTGGGCCAAGTCCTTACTTATAGTAGAATGTAGAGGTGGGATACAAATTTAAGTCTGTTTTTCTACAAATGTTCAGTGCTCTTACTATGTGATATATGTAAGTTTTGTTTCCTTAGGTAGATTGTGAAACCCTAGGGGTTTCTGTCTTGTGTTTTCTCAAATTTCAGAAGCACCAAGCAAACTGCTTGCCTCATTAGAAACATTGTATATATACTTTTTGAGTTTATTTTACAGGAGTTTATAGGAATTAATCAGTGGCTATGTGAACTTGATGGAGGAAAAGTTAACATCTTTATGTTCTCTAACCTCTAACAAATGTATTCAGCATTTCCTTCAATTATGAATATACGCTATAACCCGTAATATTAGCAATACCTGTGACTTGCCACAGATAAAAGTTATAAATTTCCCCCATCACTTTATACTCTGGAAATATAACTTTGAAATTATGATAATTATTAGACCTGCCACTAGATCTTTTTGTCTAATGTGTTAATTAAAAAGCATATATGTTCTATATCATAATTCTGTTTCTTCATTATTTGTATAACTGTATTTCAATGCAATTGGTTTGCTCTATGATCCTTTGTATTTTCCTTTCTGCATTTAAATCTGAGAGGGGTTGGATAACAGGGTTCACTGAAGAGCCAGAAGGGGTTCACCACACAAAAGAAGCCAAGGAGCCCATGTTGAAGTGAGGTCTTTGATAGGACTTAGTGTGGAAGTTGAGAGTTGGCCTTAGGAAGAAACTTGGTTTCATGTAAGGCCTATAAGTAAAATGAAAATTTAGTAAAGAAGGAGAGTTGTTAATTGGGAGATCAGATTCAAGAGAGGAAGTTAAAGGTTTGGAAGGGAAAATCTCTTTAGTGGGAGATTAGATCAGATGACTGAAAACATAAAGTGTAATATATGAGGATACTGGTTATAGATAACTAAAAAGGTTTATGTCTTGATTCATAGCAAGATAACAGTTGTATCAGGAAATTATCTAGGTGACATGAAGGCAGAAAGGAGGTACTGAGTCTTAGATTCTGGAGTAGTCTTGGGTTTTGGTAGATGGGATGGCTTAGATTTCTATGGATTTTTTTGAATTTTTGCAGCCTTGGATGGATGTGGGAGCTTCAGAGAGATTCTTTAGCTTTGGCTAGATTCAGCCTGCATTCTGGATCCTCAGAAGTATTTAGAAGTCTGGATAAGTACCATGTCTTGGGGTCGGAGGAGGTGCCCTGATGGTGGCCCTTCATGAAAGCATGTGGAAAGGTGACATTTAAAAGTATGTTGTTAAGAAGGAAATTAATATAGTAATAATAGCTAATAATAATAATGATCATAATAATAGCCAACATTTATTGAGCACTCAGCATGTGCCAATTACTGTGGTAAGTGCTTTGTGCACTTATTTCATTAATTCTGTAGTAGAATAGTTGCACTCTTTCAGAATGGTTAATCTTGAATTTTTTAAGATCTTCCACAACCTGATCTTAAAATTATTAGCATCTTCTAAGAGGCTGTTTAGCCATCTAGGCAGGAGCCACCAAAGCATATTGAATGTACCACATATGTGTTTAATTGTGTGGAGATGTTGATCCCCCTCAATCCTAGAGCAGCAGAAACCTGTAACCCAGTATTCTTGTATACTAAATGTCTTATCATTTTCTATGCATGGCATTTTATGAAAAGGGATGAAAGGCACTGATTCTGATCATATCTGTCTGATTATCCCATGGGAAAAAGTGGTAGTTGAATCCTAGGATACAAACTCTTAGCATTGGGATGTGTATTAGGAGTTTTGGAACTCCAATTCACATTTAGATATCTGACATATAATGCAGAGTATGTCTGATATGCAGTATTATTGTTGTTAATGCCACCAAAAATCATTGGTAAAATTTCATATGACTGTGCATCATTCTGCTCATTCTGTATATATGCCTTCAGTCTGTTAAAAATTAACTATACTCTTCATTCATCCAATATATGATGTTCTTGTGAGATGACTTCCTAATTAATCTCCCTCCCACAATTGCTTAAAGGTATTTAATAAATAAACATTTTACAGACTTGAACAGATACAATAGGAAGATTTTTTTTCCTCCTGATTTTACTGAACTTGGACCTGGAACTTGAGAACAAATTTCAGATCTCTTAACTAATATTATACATCTGATTACACTTAAAGACTGTGTTCTTGGGGCCTTGGGTTTCAAATCCTGTTTTATCCTGACTTTTTTACTACTTGATGGGTATTACTGTGATGTAGGAGATACACTTTTTAAATGGTACTGCTACTGAAGAAATCAACACCAAAATAGTGATGATAATTTGGTGTTAGTTGGTAAAAAACTTTTGAAATTTCTGTTGTTTGCATATGTAAACTGAAGGGCATATTAAACATTGCAGAGGTCCTTCATATATTCCAATGACTGGTTCATACTGCTTCTGTGTTTATTCATGTATTTTCCTTTAGATGACAATATAGGAAAGCTCTTCATTGAGTCTGATATGCTGGAAAAGAGCAGTGGACTTGGAAATCAGTAGACCTGATATCAGATATTGTGAATATTCTGTTTTGATACTTAATCAAAGCTTGAAAAGTGTCAGTTTCTTAATGATAGTCGCATTACTCAGTCTGAACCATGTCAGTGTTATATTAGAATCTATTGGCCTGTCTTGCACTTTGAATCAAATCTTTTAGCCATGCATGAGTTTGTAATATCATTCATTGGTCATTTAGAAAATATGGTTCACTGAGTTATGCAGATCTTTCAAATGTTGAGGCATTTCATTATATAATATAAAGAAAATTACACTTGTTAATCTCAGCACCAGTCTCATCATAAAACTCTTAAGTACTAGGAAGTAGTTAAGCTCACTGTGGTGGATATCAATTTTCCGAAATTCTAGTTTTTCCTCAGAAGCTTGAATTTTATCCTTGGCAGCAGATACTTCATTTTGTTACCCTTGAAATGACAAATAAATGTCTGGCCAATTCCCACATAATCATAGATTGTCAGACTTTCTTTTAAGAAAAAGTAGTACCCTGTTGGGCTCTCTCAATGCCTATTTCAGCTCACAACTCGGACAGCTATACAGGTCCTTTATCTTGAGACAGCCATCATACTTTGGTATGCTTCAGAAGTGCTTTATGTGTCCTTTCTATTTTGTCATGCAAAATATTGAAAAGATATGTACTTAATTATAGAGATTTATTAAAATTAATTTTACATATCATCAGAGACATTCTTAAATGAATTGCCTTTTTTTTTTTTTAACTACAGGTATATGGTGGTGAGAAATAGAGTTCAGTTCATACTATATTAAGGAAAACGAGAACACCTGCATGCTACTACTTTTTGTGGCGCTACCAGGGTGTCAGCGGTTTTACCTTTGGCACCATGAGTGCAAATGTCAGTACAGTCGGGAAAAAAAAGGTTATAAAGTCCTAGTTGTATTATGAAAAATAGTTTTGACCACATGGAACCTCCTGAAATGGTTGTGAGGATTCCCCTGGAGCCCATGGATCACACATTAAAAACTTCTACTCTGTCCTGTCATTACTAATACGAAATGTTATCTTCATCTTATGTTGAATTCCTCTGGATCCTTGAGGGATTTTTTGGATACACTCTTCCGCTCCAGTGATTTTTATTTCCTTTTCCTTCACTAATATCAAACTTAGAATTATTGTATCTTTTTAGTATGTTTATTTTCTTACTGTTTTATAATTTTTGATATTCTTGTTCTGATTTTTTTTTCAGATCAGCTTGTCCAGCTACATGTCAAGAATAAAAAGGGTATATACCATAAGGATTTTGAGATTATAATAAATTTGTAATTAATTTGAAGGGAATTACCATGTTTACAACATTGAGTTTTCCCATCTAGAAACTATTAGGACCTTTCATTTACTCAGTTCTTAAGTAAAATTTTTTATTTTCTTAAGTAGATATTGCATACTTTAAAGTTTATTCGAAGATATTTTAAGCTTTTTTTTACTATTATAAAGGAGACTTTTTCCATTATATGTTCTACTTGGTTTTTATAGGTATAGGGAATGTTATTTTCATATACTTACCTTGCATACAGACGTTGAAAGTTTTTCAGTTAAATCTGTTTAATTTTTTAGGTAGATAAGTTGTTTCATCTTTGATAATATTTTTTCTTAATTTGCTTTTTTTTTTTCATTATTGCATTGGCTAAGATCTCCCATATACTGTTAAATAGAGATTATTGGGCCTCTTTATCTTGTTCCTGACTTCAATGGGAATACTCAGTGTTTCTCCATTAGGGTTTTTGTTGTTGTTGTTGAGATTTTTGATGCTTAATATCTCAATAATGATAAGTCAACCAACCATACTTCCAAAAAAAAAAAAAATCAAGGCAATGAAGTGGGGTTTTTTTGCCTTCATTTCTTATGTATTAAGAGTTTTTTAAGTTTGCATTCTTTTTTATTGAAGTGTAGTCAGTTTACAATGTTGTGTCAATTTCTGGTGTACAGCATAATGTTTCAGTCATACATATACATACATATATTCATTTTGATATTCTTTTTCATTATAGGTTACCACAGGATACTGAATATAGTTCCCTTTGCTGTACACTATAAACTTGCTATTTAATATATAGTAGTTAGTATCTGCAAATCTTGAATTTGCAATTTCTCCTTTCCCACCCCCTTTACCTGCTGATCACCACAAGTTTGTTCTCTATATCTGTGAATCTGTTTCTGTTTTGTAAATAAGTTCATGTGTCTTTTTTTTAGATTCAACATATAAGTGGTGTAATGTGGTATTTTTTCCTCTTTCTGGCTTACTTCACTTAAAATGACAATCTCCATGTCCATCCATGTTGCTGCAAATGGCATTATTTTATTCTTTTTTGATGGCTGAGTGGTATTCCATTGTGTATATATACCATAGCTTCTTTATCCATTCATCTGTCAGTGGACATTTAGGTTGTTTCCTTGGCTTTTGTAAATAATGCTGCTATGAGCATTGGGGTGCATGTGTCTTTTCGAATTAGAGTTTTCTCTGGATATATGCCCAGAAGTGGGATTGCTGGACAATATGGTAAGTCTCTTTAGTTTTTTAAGGAACTTCCACACTGTCCTCCATAATGACTGCACCAATTTACGTTCCCACCAGTGGTGTAGGAGGGTTCCTTTGTCTCCACACCTTCTCCAGCATTTATTGTGGACTTTTTAATGATAGCCTTTCTGACCAATGTGAGGTGATCCCTCATTGTAGTTTTGAATTGCATTTCTCTAATAATTAGTGATACTGAGCATCTTTTCATGTGCCTTTTGGCCATCCGGGTGTCTTCTTTGGAGAAATGTCTATTTAGGTCTTGTGCCCATTTTTTGTTTGGGTTGTTTGTTTGTTTGTTTGTTTTGATACTAAACTGTATGAGCTGTTTGTATATTTTGGAAATTAGTCCCTTGTTGGTCACGTCATTTGCAAATATTTTCTCCCATTCTGTAGGTTTTCTTTTCATTTTGTTTATGATTTACTTTGCTGTACAAAAGAGTGTAAGTTTAATTACATCCTGTTTATTTTTGCTTTTATTTCCTTTACTCTAGGAGACCGATCCAAAAAATATTGCTGTGATTTATGTCAAAGAGTATTCTACCCATGTTTTCCTCTAGGAGTTTTATAGTATTCAGTCTTACATTTAGGTCTTTAGTCCATTTGGGGTTTATTTTTGTAAATAGTATTAGAGAATGTTCTAATTTCATTTTCTTAACACATAGCTGTCCAGTTTTCCCAGCATCACTTATTGAAGAGGCTGTCTTTTCTCCATTGTGTATTCTTATCTCCTTTGTCATAGATTAATTAACTATAGGTGCATGAGTTTATTTCTGGATTTTCTACCCTGTTCCATTGATCTGTGTGTCTGTTTTTTTGTGCCAGTATCACACTGTTTTGATTACTGAAGATTTGTAGTATAGTCTGAAGTCAGGGAGCATGATTCCCCCAGCTTCATTCTTCTTTCTCAAGATTATTTTGGCTATTTGAGGTCTTTTCTGTTTCCATACAAATTAAAAATTTTTTTGTTCTACTTCTTTGAAAAGTGCCATTGGTAATTTGATAGGGATTGCATTGAGTCTGTATATTGCCCTGGGTAGTGTGGCAGTTTTAACAATGTTTACATTTCCAGTCCAAGAACATGGTGTATCTTTCCATCTGTTTGTATCATCTTCAGTTTCTTTCATCATTGTCTTACAGTTTTCGGAGTACAGATCCTTTGCCTCCTTGGGTAAGTTTATTCCTAGGTATTTTATTCTTTTTGATGTGTTGGTAAGTGGGGTTATTTTCTTAATTTTTTTTCCTGCTATTTTGTTGGTATATAGAAATGCAGCTTATTTATATATATTAACTTTATATCCTGGGACTTTACCAAATTCATTGATGAGCTCTAGTAGTTTTCTGGTAGCAGCTTTAAGATTTTCTATATATAGTATCATTTCATCTGCAGACAGTGACAGTTTTACTTCTTTTCCAGTTTGGATTCCTTTTATTTGTTTTTCTTCTCTGATTGCTATGGCTAGCACTTCCAAAACTATGTTGAACAAAAGTGACAAGAGTGGGCATCCTTGTCTTGTTCCTGATCTTAGAGGAAATGCTTTTATCTTTTCACCATTAAGTATGATGTTAGCTGTGGGTTTGTCATATATGGCCTTCATTATATTGAGGTATGTTTCCTCTGTGCCCATTTTCTGGAGAATTTTTATCATAAATGCATGTTGAATTTTATCAGAAGCTTTTTCTGCATCTATGAGATGATCATATGGTTTTTATTCTTCAGTTTGTTAATGTTGTGTATCACACTGATTTGCAGATATTGAAAAATCCTTACATCCCTGGAATAAATCCCATTTGATCATGTGTATGATCCTTTTAATTCATTGTTGGAGTTAATTTACTAGTATTTTGTTGAGGATTTTTGCATCTATATGCGTAAGTGATATTGGCCTGTAATTTGTCTTTTGGTTGGTTTACCTTAAATTACCAATAATTTAAGATAATTATTGATATGTATGTTCTTATTGCCATTTTGTTGTTTTAGATTTGTTTTTGTAGGTCTTTTTTCCTTCTTTTTGTTCTCTTGTAGTCTGATGACTATAGCTTTACATTTAGATTCCTCTTTCTTTTTTGTGTGTATATCTATTACAGATTTTTGATTTGGGGTTACCATGAGGTTTTGGTGTAGAAGTCTGTATATACACATGATTGTTTTAAGTTGCTGATCTCTTAATTTCAAATGCATTTTAGATGTCCTGGATTCATACCCTCCTCCCCTCACAATTATGGGTTTTGATATCATATTTTACATCTAATTGTTTTAGGTATCCTTTAACTGCTTGTTGTATATACAGATGATTTTTACTACTTTTGCCTTTCAACTTCCCTGTTTGTGTGTGGATGATTTCCTACCTTTACTGAATGTTTACCTTTACCAGTGAGCTTTCCCATTTTGTAATTTTCTTGTTTCTAGTTGTGGTCTTTTCTTTTCTACCTAGAAGTTCCTTTAACAGTTGTTGTAAAGGTGGTTTGGTGGTACTGAATTCTTTAGCTTTTGCTTATCTGTGAAGCTTTTGATTTCTCCATCAAATCTGAATGAAAACCTTGCTGGGTAGAATATTCTTGATTGTAGGTTTTTCTCTTTCATCACTTTAAATATATTGTGCCACTCCTTTCTGGCCTGTAGAGTTTCTTCTGAAAAATCAGCTGATAATCTTATGGGAGTTCCTGTATGTTATTTGTTGCTTTTCTCTTGCTGATTTTAATATTTTCTCTTTATTTTTAATTGTCAATTTGATTACTGTGTGCCTCAGCATATTCCTCTTTAGGTTAATCCTGTATGGGTCTCTGCACTTCTGGACTTGAGTGACTGTTTCCCAATGTAGGGAAGTTTTCAGCTATTATCTCTTCAGATATTTTCTCAGGTCTTTTCTCTCTCTCTTCTCTTTCTGGGATCTCTATAATGCAGATATTAGTGTGCTTCATGTTGTCCCAGAGGTCTCTTAAACCATCCTCATTTCTTTTCATTCTTTTTTCTTTTTTCTGTTCTACAGTAGTGATTTTAACTACTCTGTCTTCTAGCTCACTGATCTGTTCTTCTGCCTCATGTAGTCTATTCTTGGCTCCTTCTAGTGTATTATTCATTTCAGTAATTGTATTCTTCAACTTATTTTGGGTGTTCTTCTTTATATTTTCTTACTTTTTGCTAAAAACTTCACTCTGTTCATCTGTTCTCCCGAGTTCTCTGATGATCTGCACAGTCATTACTCTAAACTCTTTCTTGGATAGATTCCCTATCTCCTCATCATTTATTTTTTCTTCTGGGATTGTATCTTGTGCCTTTGCCTGGAATGTATTCCTCTGCTATCTCATTTTGTCTAAATTTCTATTTGTATTTTTATGTAGGTTAGTTTCGTTGCTCAACCTTGGAGAGCAAGGTTGTATGAGACTTCTTATGCATTCCAGCAGGGCACTATTTGTCATCTAAGGGGCAGGGTCCAGCTCATCCCAGGATAGTCTGGCCTGTCTTTGCAGGCTCCTTCCACAGGCTGTTGAAATTTTCTTTTCTTACTTTTGGTATCTTCCCTCTGGTGGGTAAGGCTGGACGAGAGGCTTGTGCAGCGGGCAGAAGGGGTTGGTACCTGCCCACTGCTGGATAGAGCTGGGTCCTGGCCCTCTGGTGGGCAGAGCTGTGTCTAGGGGTGTGTCTAGAGGTGGCTGTGGGCTCAGGAAATCTGCTGATGGTTGGGGCTGCATTCCCACTGAGTATACTGTTTGGCCTGAGGCTTCCCAGCACTTAAACCTACAAACTATTGAGTGGGGCCATGTCTTAGCACCAGTGACCCAAGCAAGGTGCCAGTCTCCAGGAAAGCTCATGTAAATGAACATTCCTCGAATGTCCACCCCTGCCTTTTATGTCCCCTGGATGAGCTGCAGCTGCCCCCCTACCTCCCCAGGAGACATTCCAAAACCAGCAGGCAGGTCTGGCCTGGGTTCCTATGAAATCAGTGCCTCTGCCTTTGGTCCTGGTGCATGCAAGATTCTTAGTGCACTTCCCAAGAAAGTGAAGTCTCTGTACTGTGGAGCTTCTGCAAGTAAGCCCCACTGGCTTTCAAAACCAGATGTTCTGGGGTCTCCTCCTCCCAGTTTCAGAACCCTAGGCTGGGGAGCCTGACGTGATGCTCACAGCTCTCACTCCTGTGGGAGGGCCTCTGCAATGTAATTTTTCTCCAGCTTGTGGGTTGCCCACCCATCAGGGTAAGGGGGTCCTATTATTATCTCATGAGCATGCCCTCCTTTCATCCCAGGTTTCCTCTTTATGTTTCCAGTTGAAGATCTTTTTTGTCTTTTTTTTATTGATGGTTACTCAGCAGTCAGTTGTGGTTTTGTTGTGATCCTGAGAGGAGGCGAACTTCTGGTCCTACTCCTCCACTATCTTGACCAGAAATACAAGAGATTTTTTAAAGTAAATTTTATTAGTTTACTCTTAGCATCTGTTGAGGTAATCAAATATGTTCCTCTGTTAACATGGTGAGTTACATTAATATTGCTTCTACTGAACCAGTCCTTCCATTCCTCAAATGAACTGTTTAGTTACAGTGATAAATTGGTAGAATTTTTTTGCAACTTTTTTTTTTTTAATTTTGAATATATACTCAGCCGAGATTGGCCTTAAATCCTTTTTCTTCTGGTTTTGTTTTCAGGGTTATGCCACTTTGATAAGTAATTGAACTTTCAGTCTCTTTCTATGCTAATATAGTTTAAATTAATATTGTTTGTAATTATTTGTTTCTTGTGGATTTGGTAAAATTTGCTTTCTAAATTTTTCTAGTCTCCTAGGCCTGTTTTTTGGAGGATAAACGACCCAGTTTGAATTTATCTTTGGTGTTTTCATTATTAAAACAACCTCATGATGGCATTGAATCATGTTTCTTTTTGCTACTGTAGCCCCAGAACCTAATAGTACAGTGCTGGGTGTACAGAAGATATCCAGAAAATTTGTTGAGTGACTCCTAATAGACTTGAATAGTGACTTGACTTCGCTAAAAATTTATTTGAACTATGTTAATTTTTCCTTTTTATTTCTCTTTTTCTCCTCAAAGTTCCACTCTTATCATGGGGACCCAGCTTTAACTTTAGCATCTGGTATGTTGAACTTAGTGGCATTGATGATCCCGATGTAGTACAACCTTGTCTCAACTGGTATAGCAAGGTAGGACTGTATTTTAAAATCCTGATTTTATGTTTCAGGTAGCATACATTAAAGAGAGAATTGTGTCGATATATTGTGTTCACTGAGAATAACTTAAAACATTAACAGTAGTAATAATAATTATAAAGATTAATCAACACTTATTAAACATTTACGTTTTGTCAGTTCTAAACACCTTTCTAACTTATTTACTCATTGCCACTCTATGAGATAGGTACAATTATTATCCATATTTTACATATGATGAAGTGGAGCACAGAGAGGTTAAGTATTTTACCTGAGGCCACAGTTGTAAAAGTTATCAGGTGCTCTAGATAGTATGTAAATTCATATCTTCATCTCTTTAAAATCTTTCTGCTACATACTTTGTGACCTTTGACAAGTTATCATAATTTACTAAGCTTCAGTTTTGCCATTTAATAATGGAAATAATCGTGATACTAATGAATAGCATTAGTACAATGCTTAATTATACTTCGTATGCTTAGTTAATGCTTAGTAAATACTGACTTAATGTTAGTAATTGTCACTTATTGTTTCCTACAGTAGTAACTAACCAAATCTCTTCTTTACATAACTTCTCTTGTGTTCCAGTAGTACCGTGAACAGGAAGCCATTCGCCTTTGCCTAAAACACTTCAGACAACATAACTATACAGAGGCCTTTGAATCGCTGCAAAAGAAAACCAAGATTGCCCTGGAGCATCCCATGTTAACAGATCTGCACGATAAATTGGTATTGAAGGGTGATTTTGATGCTTGCGAAGAATTGATTGAAAAAGCTGTAAATGGTATGTCATAAACATGTATATTTGTATTTTAAGTATATACAAGAAAGTTTTTTTTTTTTTTAAAGAATGTAGGTTAATGCCAGTTACTAGTTTATTTCTTTCTTCCCCGCTATCCCTCTACCCATCTTTTTACTCTGTAAAGATGTTAGCTCCTTGAATTAGGCACTGCTTTTATGTAAGACAGATCTATAATGTAATGGGACTTGAAAAACAAAAAACAAACATACTTGAACTCACATATCAAAATCTAAGTTGTCATCTTGGAAAATCATGCACTTAGGAATGCTAACATTGACTGTCACTGAACCATGTTAGAAAAAGACTTTTAATGCTCCTTTACATATTTTTGTTAATAGCAAATTGTCATTTTTAAAAAATAGTGTAATTTTGGGGCAGGTAGGGAGTGATTGGATAAGCCAAAAAATTTTATTAGCTTACTGTTACAATGAATGAGGAGATTTGTATTGGAAATATCATCTGTGTGATGTAGATGTGACATAATCGCTGATTTTCTTGGGTGGCCTATAATCTGGTTTCAAAAGAGATGTCAATATTAGAACATAACATAATCTCCCAAAGTAAATATTTTAGAGGATGACACCAATTGAATTTTTAAGGTCTTGTATGTTATGTTATTTTTAAAAAAGGAACTCTGTTGTTGCTGTGTAGAATGGCATCCATTTAAAAAATTTCCTATACTTTCATAGTAACAAAGGACAGAATGGGTGCTTGTGGTAATGAGAAAAAAAATTCAATCTTTTCTCTTTTCTTGGCACATAGCTCCTAAACCTCTCAGGATCTGTGGAGTGTAGGAGGGTCTTTTGTATGCTGAGATGACTGGTGGCTGGGGTCCTAGATAGCTTCAGATCTACAGAAAGACCAAACGATGTGATTAGAGGGTTGAAACTGCCAATCCCATTCCTGACCTCTGGAGAGAGGGAAAAGTCAGAGATGATATTCAATCACCTATAAACTAATGTTTTAATCAATTATGCCTACATAATGGAACCTCCAAAAAAAATCCCTAAATAGTGGAGTTCAGAGAACTTCCAGTTTGGTGAACATATGAAGTTGCAGGGGAGGATGGCATGCCTGCAGAAGGCATGGAAGCCACATACACACACACATATACACACCCCCCCAGTACCTTGCCCTACATCTTTCTTCTATTTGGCTGTTCCTGAATTATATTCTTTATAATAAACCAGTGATAGTAAGTAAAGTGCTTTTCTGAATTTTGTGATTACTATAGCAAATTATCAAACCTGAGGGGGTTGGGGAGACTCCCAGTTTATAGCCAGTAGGTCAGAAGTACAGTGGCTTGGGACTTGCATTTGGCATCTGAAGTGATAGTCTTGTGGGACTGAGTCCTTTTAACTTGTGAGATCTGACACTAACTCCAAGTAGATAGTATCAGAATTGAATTGTTAGATGCCCAGTTTTTGTCAGGGAATAGGAGAAATGCTTGGTGTAAGGAGAAGACCCATTCATTTGGTGTCAGAAGCATTATGAGTGAAAGCAGCTTAATGCTCAATATGAAACTTGTGGAATGATACCAAGGTGTATAGAAATTCTGTTCTTTTTATAGAAAGAAATAAGGAATAATAAACTTTCTCAGTGCTCTGCTTTTATATATTTGAACCCTTTTACTATTGTTCATTATTATTAGGTTCTTATTTTTTTATGTTGGTTGACTATTTTACCACTGAAGTACTACTTTCCTTGAGTTTATAAATTTAAAGTTAACTTAAAATTAATTGCTTCCAGATCCATTGTGTTATAATAACAAACCTACCTCTCAGCCTTGTACATTATTACTGCTTACTTAATTGATGATGATACTTGCAAATAAATGATTTCTATGTTTGAAGTAGAATATACTTGGGAGTATACCCACATGGAACATATAGGATAATTAGTCTCTTACTAAACCATCAAAATGCCACTAGTGAAAGTATATATGTGTGTGTATGTATGTTTCTGAGAATGAATTCTGTATTTTTTAACCTTATAGGATAAAGAAGGCACATGTAATTTTATGGAGGTTTTTTTTTTTTGTGCGTCTTGTTTTAAATCTTCAAGACATTTAATATTTTGTTAAGGTAAACAACAAAATAACAAAAACCACTAGCAACTTTACATAATCGTTAGATTAAAAACTGTTAGGTTTTGAAACTGTCTCTTTAGCAATATACTCATTAAAGAGAAGCTATTAAAATCATGTGCAACCCTGCTACTGCAGAGACTTGAGTTATCCTTCTGACTCTAGGAAGGAACCGAGTTTAAGGAAATTGGTGTTACCTATTCTTGAGACTTACAGCCAACTCATATTTTTTGTACTTCTCACTGCCTTGGAACAGTGTTTAGTTAATAAACATTCCTTCCAGGATTGTTCGGTTTGCTGCTGACTTCACTGATGATGATTTTGTTGGACAAATAAGGAAGTAAACACTGCAGAGTTCTTTGACTTTTGCTCCATTGAAAGCATAGCAGAAAAAGCTGCCTGTTATATAGGAAAGTCTAGGGAATCAAAAGCATCTTCCAAGTTTCTTATAAATGGAGGAAACAAAAACTACTTTTAGTATATTTGGTATATTAGTGTGCCCTTCTTCAAGTATGGTCTACATTTTGAGAAAGTGTTGGGCTGTACTTATTTCTCCTATTAAAGCTTCCTATTTGCCTAGAAACATCCCTACATTTACATTTAATTTCATTAGAGGTGATTCTTGAACCAGTCATTGCTGCTTCCTGTCTGACAATGCCAGGCGAAAAAGGTAGACTCCAGTGATGATCGGCAAAAGTAATCACCTAAGAACAGGAAATACTTAAAGAAAACCTCCTTTTGCAGTATTTATCTTATTTGCTAATGAAATAAAAGTTTGCTTTTTGTGTGTGAGGTAAAGGGAGGGATTAAGTTTAATAAAGTGGTCCTAAAGTTTACACTTGAGGTCTTTGTTTCCATTCCTCCCTTCTTCCCTTTTCCTCTTCTTTCTTTTTTCTCTTCTACCTTCCTCTTCCTTCCTATTCCTATTCTTTGGTTTATGCAGTAGTTGTTAGTTATATGGTAGGCTTAATTCCCTCTCCTTAAAAAATTTTTTTGAGATCTCAAATCTTGTTGGAGTTACCTTTGTGGCAAGGTTTTTAACTACAAATTTAGTATTAATAGATACCGGGCTATTTATATTCTGTATTTCTTTTTGAAAAAGTATTGGTAGTTTGTGTCTTTTTATGAATATGCCCATTTTGTCTAAATTGGTAAATTTATTGGCATAAAGTTGTTTGTATTCCATTATTGTCCTTCTAATACCTTATGTCATATCATTTTCCCTCATATTGGTAATTTTTGTTTTCATTTCTCAGTAGTCTGGCTAAAAATCTATCAATTTTAAGAAAACAACTCTTGCGAGTTTTTTGTTTTGTTTTTTCTTGTCTTTTCTCTCTATTTCATTGATTTCTGCCTTTATCTTTATTATTTCCTTTTTTTCCTACATACTTTGGTTTTAATTTGCTCTTCTTTTCATAGTTTCTTAGTATAAGAGCTGAGGCCATTAACTTGAGATTCTTCTTTTCTAATGTAGGCATTTCGTGTTAAAAATTTCCCTTTAAGCACTGCTTTAGTTATATCTTACAAATTTTGCTGTGTTGTTTTCATTTTCATTCAGTTTAAAATATAGTTGACTCTTGAACAACGTGGGAGTTGGGGCCCCAACCTCTCCTCCCCCCTGACCCACCCACTATGCAGTTGAAAATCCACATATAACTTTTGACTTCCCCAAAATTTAATTACTAATAGCCTACTATTAACTGGAAGCCTTACTGGTAATGGTAACATAGTCAATTAACACATGTTTTGTATTTTATATATATTATAGACTATATTCCTATGATAAACTAGAAAAAAGTGTTATTAAGAAAATCATAAGAGAAAATACATTTACACTGTATACTGTGTTTATTGATATCATAAATTTACATTGTCTGTTTACAAGATAAATTATCAATACCTACATCAGTATTGTCTTAATGACACAAAATGTGGGTATTATACGTAGTACTAACACTGGACATCAGAAATGAAGAGATAATGTGAAAAAATTCATTTTTATTTACTAGTGTAACAATTCATGCGTTGGTAATGAAGTAGCAGCAATACGAATGCTTTATAACAATCTAGTGTAATTGATAAAATTGTGTCACAGTAGTTTAGCATATATGCTAATGAATGGTTATAAAATTTTTATAGCATACAGTATTAATCATATTCATAATACAGTATTAGAAACATTGTTACATTTTTAAAGTATTAACCTGTGGCGATAGACTCATAGTTTCTGCAGTTGAGAGAGAGAGGAAGGCATACTGGAGAGGGGTGGGCATACTGTATGGTCATGTAATTCTTTGAAAGCAGAGTTATAAAACAGTAGGAAAACTAACACATTATTAATTTTATTACTAAATAGCACTCACCTTATACCTATATAAGGCTAGACTAGTATCTGTATACTTGATGCATTCATGACATACCTAACCCTTTCTTAGTTTTTTTTTTGTTTTTTTTTTTTTTTTTTTGTATTTCTAGGCTACATGGTTCTTCTGTGAGTTTTTTTCAAAGTGTTACAAATCTCTTCCAAATTTTCCAATATATTTATTGGAAAAAATCCACGTATAAGTGGATCTGCACAGTTCAGACCCAACTTGTTCAAGGGTCAGCTGTACTTAAGTGTAATGACACATATTTCTTTCCAACCCTGATACCTCTTTCCCCCTTGTGTTTAATCTTTTAGCCAGAATATTTAATAAAAGTTTGCCATGGCATAATTATAGTGGATACCCCTGTGTAGTTCATGATCTCTAAAGAAATACTTTCTGCATTTCATTGTTAAAGATATCTTTGATCTGGGGCTTTGGAGATTCCATGTCAGATTCCAAGATTGCTTAGAGTTTATGCCATAAATACATACTGAATTTTGCCACTTTTTATCTACCTTTCATGATATGATTTTCCTACTCTACTAATATGTGAAATCATAGTAATTGATTTTCTGATGTTATACTTCATATATACTTAACTGTGTCATATATTTTTTGGCGTATTTTGGATTTAGATTGAGTAATGTTTTCTTAGAATTCTTCCAATGATTATTAGTAAGATTGACCTTGTAATATTTCTTTCTCTTACGTTCTTCAAGTTTAGTATCTCTGTCCACATAATGGGTTGAGGAATTAACTTTTTCTTCCAATTTTCTGAATAGATGTAAGATTTGAATTATTTCTTTCTCAGATACTTGGTTGAATTTACCATTGAACTAGCTGCTTGGGATTTGCTTGGGGGAGTATTCTTTGCCTACCAATTGAATTTCTTTAAACTTTGTTGTAGGACTATTCAGAGTTTGGTTGGTTGGTTGAGCTTTAACAAGTTATCATTTTCTGGTAATTTGTCAGTTTCATCTAAAATTTCAAACTTACGGCCATGAAAGTATACCTTATATTTGCTTATTAACTGTTTAATGTTTGTAGAATTTCTGGTGATGTCTTTTTTCATTTCTTATATTGGTTTTTTATTAATTCTTCCCCCCCATCACTTTCATGTAAGTTTATCAAGTTCACTGATCTTTTGAGGGAATCAACTTCTGGTTTGTTTCTTCATGTTAAACTTTATGTCCTTGATTTATACTTAATGTTTAATGTTGTCTTTATCTCTTTGAGGTTAATGTGCTTTTTATAACTTATTGAGATGAATGCTTAGCTTATTAATTTTCAGACTTTGTTATTCTCCCATAACTGCATTTAAGTATATAAATTTGTCTCTACTTATTTTTTAGTTGTGCTAGGAAGTATTTTTGTTTTTGTTCAGTAATTTTATTATGAAATGCTGCAGTTCTTTTGTGAGGCATAGTTACATAGAAATATATAATTTTTAATTTCCAAATACATAAAGATTTTTCTTGCTCTTTTCCTTGTTACTGATTTCTAACATAAACACATAGTGGTCAGAGCACATATTTTGTACCATTACAGTTCTTTGAAATTTGGTAAGACCATATGGCCCACTCTGTTCAGTTTTTATAAACATATCAGGTGCACTTGGACAGAAAACAAATTCTTTAATTGTTGGTGCAATTTATTATATATGTCTGTTTGGTCCAGTTTGTTAATCACGTTGCATAAATCTGCTTTGCCAATAATATTTTCTGCCTGATTCTCTCAATTACTAAGAAAATGCTTATGTTAATGCTTCCTACTATGATTATGGAATTGTCTCTCTGTTCTTATAGTTCTGTCAGTTTTTGCTTTATGTATCTTAAAGCAATGTTTCTAGATGCATACAAAATTTAAATTCTTTTACTTTGAATGAAATCTTTTATCTTAAAGTATGTTTTTATCTCTAGGAATTTTTTTTAGCCTTAAGGCATAAATCGATTGTCTTACATTAATATATCTGCTTTCATTTGATAAGTATTTATGTAATGTATCTTTTTTCCATCTTTTATTTTCAAATTTTCTGCACCCTTTTTTCAAAGAAATATCCCCTGTAAATTTAGCTGGAATTTCTTAAAATCTACTTTCTTTTGATTTGAACATTTATAGCATTTACGTGATTGAATTACTGGTAAATATATGGGTTTAAACCTACCATTTTACTTAATGTTATTTGTCATGTCTGTTCTTTATTTCTTCTTTTTGGTTGTTGTCTCTTACCTTTCTTTACTTTTTAATTTTTTCACTTTTTTATTTATTCATTTGGAAGTAACACACTGTGTTTATATTTTATTTATGATGAGTCTAGAAATAAGACCACAGGTATATAGTTTTTTAAACTGTTTTACCTAGCCATTATTCTTGAATTATCAAAAGTTTTTTCATGCTATCCCTATAAATAAATTTTTAATTTTTTTCTTTCAATATAATCTCTTTCGTGAGAAATGATGTTGATAAAAGTTTGGATATGGGCAGCAATACTGCAATCTGCTTTTTAAAAATCTTTTATGAGGTTTGAACGTTATTTTTTTCTTTTGATAAAAGTTTCTTTCCTAAGTTTCCTTTTTTTTTTAAATCATATACTTTTAAAGAAAATATTCACAATTAGAGACAATAACAGCTTGTGTCTAATTAGGACTGTATGAAATGTGTTTGTTTATTATAGTCATAATCATAGGGGGAAAATGAGATGGTATTAGACCTAAGGACTTTAAATGGTTTGAAATTTGTTAGCAACTAAGTCTTCGTGTGTTTTCTCTTAAGTCATATTTTCATTTCTTTTGGATAGTTGTACTTTGTCAGACCCTTCTGATTTCCTGTTTTAGATTTTTGTCAAAAACAGACATATAGAAATATTAGCAACTGTTGGACTTCTTAAAATACAGAAGTAATTTTTTAAACTTTAAGTAGTTCACAGGCATGTTTAAATGCCTTACATCTTGGTTTTTGAAACTTTCAAAGTGTAATGGGTGTACTCATGTTTTTGTAGATGAGAATGCCATTGTTTCAGTAGAAACCCTCTGGTTTTTTTGTTTTGTTTTGTTTTGGTTTTTGTTTTTGGTTTTTGTTTTTTTTGCTGAATCATATAGAATATATCTGCAAGTATACCAAAACAAAAGGCAAGACCTTTCAAGAATTAGAAATATAAGGAACATGGCAAAATTATTTGGGATGCAGAGGTATTGCCTTTTCATTTGTTTTTAGATTTGTTTAAGGAAGTTCTTTAACATTAAAACAAGATACTGAAAGCAATGTATGTTGAAAAACCTTTACCCAGCTTTAACGTTTTGTAGCATTTTTACTGATCATCTCAAGGATTTCAAGCTTATGACTGATTTTGAAAAATTTAACTTGTTCTATTAAAAAATTAAGTTTTTTTAGCATGTCTCATGGATTTGAAATAACTTAGTGTTTACCAAGAAAACATTATATTATTACTTTTCTTTTTGAAGGCATGAGAGAAGATTCTTAAACTTGTTATTTCATTGAAAATAGCTACTAAATGTAACCTGTTCCAGATCTGGTCTGGGCTATTTATTGATACCCACTTTCCCTGGCAAGAGGCAGTACTATGTATAATAATAGAGGTTAATCTTTAATTTATCATGTTTCTCTGCAAAGTACAACATAGTTTTTTCTTTAGGTCCTTTTTTGTTTGAAGTTGTTAGATGGTTTAATATTATAAATGAAAGCATATTGAGAAGTTAATTAAATAGAGTTGAATAAGTAGTAAGAGAGATGTGAGAGGACTAGAATTTATGTTTCTAGCTTTTGTGTCTTATGGTAAGCCATGATTTCTCCGAAACAGGTGTTCTGTTTTGTTTTATTTTGGTTTTTGCTAAACAGCTAACTTCTCGAATGAGCCATTTCTTGTCTGGAACAACTTCCAACTGACAGGAACGCTCTAGTAAGAAAGTGATCTGGAGTAGTGGCAGACCAGTGTTCTAGAGAAGAAATGAAACATAGAAAGTAAACTTTAGCCATAGTAGCCAGTAGATCTTTATTTAAGAGAGGCATTACATGTTTTCCTTTAAATTATGAATGATATATTTCAACTGCTTTAGTTTTAGCCTCTTTTATCATAGTGGATTTCTTCATTATTGTAGTAGAATGATCTGGTATGAGTTTTGTTTCCCAGAGTCTTGCTTTTTTTCAAGTGTTATTGAACGGGTAAATTTTGCCATGTCTGTTACTATAGTGTTTTAGATTGTAATTTAAAAATTATTATTTGTGTGTTAGTAATTTATATGTGTGAGTCTTTATTCGTGTGCAGTCTATGAAGAGTAGAAAAGATTTTGAACTTTGGAATTGGACTTTATACTTTTTTTTTTTTTTTTAAGTGGAGGTACTGGGGACTGAACCCAGGACCTCCTGCATGCTAGGCATAAACTCTACCACTGAGCTATACCCTCCCCTCCTCTATACCTTTTTATTTAGAGTCCGCACATGTTATTAACTTCTCGGAACCTTAATTTTCTCATCTTTGCTATAATTAATAATGACCATTACATAGATTTATTTTAAGGAGTAAATGAGTTAGCCTCTATGTTGTCTTGCACATAGTAGGTACACAATGAAAGTCAACTCTTTTGTTCTTTGGTAAGATTTTTAAAGAGTTACTTTCTTTGGGTTTTCTTTCTTTCTTTCCTTTCTCCCCACCCTGCCTGCCACCCCTCTCTTCAGGTTTTCTAATAGTCTCCAAGGAAGAGTAAGAGATATCAAAGAGAACTTTAGACTACTGAAGAAAAAGGAATTTATTTGATACAGAGGGAGGCAGATTAAAAAATTCCTCAAATTTTTTTTTAATGTTTGCTTGACTACTCTGTTAAATAGTATGACTTGTCAGGGTGCCATTATGTGTTAGGAATATGCTTTATTGGAAGTAGGAGTTTTAGGAACAGTTTGTTTGTTTGTTTAATTTACTTTTTTATTTTAATGGAGGTACTGGGGATTGAACCCAGGACCTTATTCTGCATGCTAAGCATGTACTCTACCACTGAGCTATACCCTCCCCCAGTTTGTTTTGATGTGAGAAACTTAGTAACATAAAGATGACTCAAAGGAAATGTCTACCATGTTGCTAGCAAAGTCCCTCCACCCTCCTGCCATTTTTTCCATTCTAAGCATTTATTATATATTGAGCCTGTCTGATGTTATGCTGTTGACTATCACTCTTCAAAAGAGGATTAATTTTATCTATCTAGAGTAAAATCATCATAATTTCTAATATTTTAAGTTTGTAGTACTTAATATTTTAAATTTTGGAAGTAATTTCTTCTGTGTGCTTGATTGTAAATCTCTTATGCATATTTAGCTCTCTTTGTCCTTGTTAAAACAAGCTAATGTCCGTGTACAAAGCACTGCTTATAAAAATGCAAATGTGTCTAGTGAGCTGTGAAGAGATATTTCAGGGGTAACAAAGTCTATGAAAATAGTTTAAATTAGTAATAACAGTATGATACAAAGTTCTTCCAAAGTTTAGGTAGATAAGAGTTCCACGTATCTAGTTGTTTTGTGGCTTTTCTTCTGGTAACTGTAGCACTCAGTGCAAAAAAATTGGGAAAACAAATAAGTTCAAAGAAAAAAATCAAGATTATCCTAATCCTGCCATCCAAGGAAAATCGCTTTTAACTTTTTAATATAGTCAGTGTTGTATTTTTTCCCTCTGTGTGTCTGTGTGTGTATTTACAAAATGATTTTACAAAAATTATATAATGTTTAAGAGTTTTGCTTTTTTTTTTAAAGAAAATTCCTGACAGTATTTTCATAGGACAGTTGTGTTTGATAGAAGAGAAACTGTAAAAATCTTGATGGGTAGAGTATTTGTAAGCTTTTCAGGTTAGTTAAGAGTGGGGATCAGATTGATTGAAGAAGTAATTACAGAATTTAATTTTACCGCCAGTGTTTAGAATGGCTTTAATACCAGGAGGGGCTTCTTCATCTGATTTTAATTGTTCCTGTGATGACTACCTTAGGAGCTCTTAAAAGAATTTCCTCCAGTGTATTGTAATTCCTCTTTGAGAATAGTCACAGAAGACTTAAGGGGAAAGAGGAGATGGAGACTTTTCTAAATGAATAGGGTAGAATCAGCCAGACACACACAGTTTAAGTAAATATATTGGTTCTAACAATGGTGGGATCCTAGTATGCCAAAATTTAGAAGGAACCTCAGGCCCTTTCCAACTCTTAAACACCAGTTTGACAGACAAGGAACTTACTTGACTTATCAAAAAACTTGTGTGACTAATTAGTATAGGGGACTTAAGTAATGTGGCAATTGTTTACTCTTTAAAAATGTGAGATGTATTACTTGCCTAATTTTCTCTATTTTTGCTTTGTATTTTTCATGTCTGCAGTTTGCCTGTCTTCCTCAGTTTTCTACTCATCTCAGTGTATTCCCATCTTTTATGTTTTCTTTCTCTCTCCTCTTCAGTTAACCATTATGTATAATTAATGTTTTAAAATCAGTATATATTAAATAATTTAATCTTTTCTGTTTAAGGTTTTAAAAAAAAGATTAAGTTTTATGTGCCTTTCTCAAGTGTAATAAAATTTAAATTCTGTGTTTTATTTCTGTATAATTCTAAATTTACAATTAATAGTTTTACTATCATCTTATCATTTCTACTAATAGGAGCCCCACAATATTTTATCTGGGGAAAAAAAAGGATTCCATCTCTTGTAATGAGAAAAGAACATTGGCCAGAGAAGGCTGGATGGGGCAAGAATTGTCAGAAAAGCCCATGGGAAAGTAGATTATTTGATAGAAACACTCTCGCTAAAATAAGTTGTGAATATACTTGTTCCCCTTAATTTAACAATTAAAATATAAATGCTAATTGATGAGTGCTAATTTAAGAAGGGGAGAAGAATATTAGAACTTTCTTTTTGCAATAATTTTTAAAAGTCCCACAGGCAAATTAAAAAAAGAAACTAGATGAGTTTATGGGATGGAGGTTTTCAGTTAAAGCTATCTGAAAAGACTTGAAAATGGTTACAGTTGAGCTTCCGAATTACCCAGAAAAGAAAGAGATTAGAGAAGTTTCTGTAAATTACAATCTCTGGCAAGAATACAAGTCACAAAGAATATACAGTTTTACTTATAAATTCTTTGGAAAAGTATTTGCTTTCAGTGACTAAATGAAGCAATAGGGAATCCTTTGTTCAGATTGAAATCAGAGTCAAATGACAGAATTTACAGTAAAAGTAACTCTCTAAATTATACTCTGTTTGGGCTCATGTAAGGGAAAACCCTAGTTTGAAAAGTAAGGAAATTTTATTATATCATTTAACAAGAAGTCCAGCGGTAAGATAGATTTCATTGCTAGTTAATTCAGTGATCCAGTTTCTGTATCTCTCTCTGCCCTTTGATCATCACAGAGTTGACTTTATTCTCATACCTCTACAAAAGGGCTTGTAGCCGTTGTGTACATTACATACAAATAATAAAATTTCCAAAGGAATAAGTAGATTTTTCTTCTCTGTACGTCCATTTAAAAGTAAGGAAACATTTCCTTGAAGTCCCCCCAGAAGATCCTCATGTTTCATTAGCCAGAATTGGGTTCCCCACCATTCTTAAACTAATCTTTGTTGAGGGGCACAGGATTAGGGTTTAATAATTCAGTGTAGAATGTATTTATGTGTGGAGTTCAGTCTCCATAACCATCATAGTTCCTAGTGTAACAACTAGTTACTGTAGTGTAACAACTCCTCTTAAGAGGAAGATAATGAATTTATTGATGAAACAGATTCAGGCATAAGTAAAGCATAGTGAGATGAGTCCCAGCCCCACCACTTATGAGCTGTGGGATTTGAGTTAAATGTATTAATTTCTCTAAATAGGCATTTCCACATCTATAAAATGAAGGTGATAATGCCTAATAAAGTTATTTATAGAATTAAATCAGATAGATAAGAGAGTACAGATTCTAACATTCAGTATTCAGTAAATATATAACTATTACTGGTATTCTTATCTCTGTCCAGTTTTTATCTCTGTACTCACACTGTAAAAATGGCATTTTTCACTTTTAAGGATTAATTTTGCTTTTTCCTGAAGATACAAAGGCCTAGACCAAAGTTGTTGGAGCTCTGATATCCTTCTCTAGCTTTCTTATGTAGTAGTGACAAAAATGGGGAAAACTTAGTAGATTTAGTATGAGCTGCCACTCAAGCAATTTGTCTACATGATGGTGTCAGCTAGTACTTTGCTATTTATATTTGAGGCAGCTTGAAAGCTGAAGTGATGCTGTATTTTATGATAATGTGCTATTATATTAGTGACATACTAGTATCTTTAATGTAGGCTGCTACATTTTGGTCTTTTTTGCTATATTAAAAGTGTAAGCTGTTAAGGTATAATTCTTTCTCATTCTTTGATATTTGCAGATGGCTTGTTCAATCAGTATATCAGTCAACAGGAATATAAGCCACGATGGAGTCAAATCATTCCCAAAAGCACCAAAGGTGAGTCCTACTTTCTAGGTTGTGGGTGCTTTTGCCTTATTGTCCCAGTTTCATTTTTTCCAAGGTAGCTCAAGTTTCACAGTACTCTATTAATGAATAGCAGGTGTGTAAAACAGAGAATAGGTTCCTCAACTAGATGGCAGAGTTAATTTATTATATTAAATCTTCCTTTTAAACCTTTTTGCTTTATAGCTATATCAGAAGGCTGGGCAGTTGTTGCACAGAATACCATCATAAACTGCTTATATAGAGACACTGTAAAATTATAGGCTTTTGTAATGCCAAACATGTGTCCCTGAAAAACCTTAAGTTCTGCAAAATTGCTTACTAAAGCTAATAAGGCTTAGTAGAAAAGTAGAAATGGGACATACCATTCTAAATCTGTGGAACTTTATAACTAGATACTAGTAAAAATAAATACTAGTACAGTTAAATCTTTATAGGCATTTATATTGAGCATCACAATGATTTTGGAGCCTTAAACCCTAGGGTTCATGCTTCTTTCTTTGAGCTATAGACTTAGAGGACATTTGCTTCTAATAAAGACTATTTTTATCAGAACGTAAAATCTGATTCAGGGGTGTAAAATTCCTCATTAATCCACTTTTTCATATAGGAGAAGTTTCTGTCACTTCTTCATCTGCACTCACTGCTTTGTTGACAAGATGGTTAACATGGTGGAAAGTTAGCAATTCTTTAATGCAACTACTTGTACTAAAGGAAGGCAGTTTTATGAATGTTCAGCTTGTTTCCTATGGTCTTCATATATTGCTAAGGCCTTCTCTTTAATTGTGAGACAGCTTGCTTTTGATAGTTTTAAACATTAATATACTGGAGAAAATTACTTAGAAACCTCCATAATCTCTGAGTTACATAAGGATCATTTTCCTATTTTATCAGTCACATGATGTAATTTTCTTCAAAGTAGTGTATGTTGTAGCAAACAGACTGTAGTTCTGTATTTGAAACCTAATAGATTAAAATATAAAATACAAACATATTGACAATAAATTTATTTTAGTGTTTTCTTAGTATGTCCTTGGAAGTGGCAGTACTGACTTTATTGATTGAGGGGAAGAAGGAAGAAAAGGGTGAAACTTCACCAATTATGAGCTGCAAAATCTAAACCTAACTAATAAATAGGAGAAAGAATTTGCAGGAAACTTCTGAAAGATTAACACTTGAATAAAGCTTTAGTTTTGCATCTTATTTACTATATATAAAAACTGACTTTTCAGTCTTTTTCCTAATACCCATGTGAAATAGTAAAAAGTTGGATGTTCCCTATTTTATATAGGAGAAAACTGATACAGGAAAACTTAGTGGCTAAAGTAATATATTTCAATTAATGGGAGATTTTTTAAAAAGACAGCCTCAAGTTTTCTGGTTTATATCAAGGAAGTCATTAAATCCTGTAACTTGTTAAAAACTCTCACCAAAGTGGGTATAGAGGGAACATATCTCAACATAATAAAAGCTATATATGACAAACCTACAACCAGCACAGTACTCAACGGTGAAAAACTCAAAAGCTTCCCACTAAAATCTGGAACAAGACAAGGCTGCCCACTATCACCACTCCTATTCAACATAGTCTTGGAAGTCCTAGCCACAGCAGTCAGGCAAGAGAGAGAAATAAAAGGGATCCAAATTGGAAAAGAAGAGGTAAAAGTGTCACTATATGCAGATGACATGATACTATATATAGAAAACCCTAAAAAGTCCCCACAAAAACTACTAGAAATAATCGAAGAATTCAGCAAGGTAGCAGGTTACAAGATTAACGTTCAAAAATTAGTTTCATTTCTTTACACTAATGATGAATCAACAGAAAAAGAAAGTAAAGAAACAATCCCCTTTAAAATAGCACCCAAAGTAATAAAATACCTAGGAATAAATCTAACCAAGGAGGTGAAAGACTTATACACGGAAAACTATAAAACACTGATTAAGGAAATTAAAGAAGACTTTAAAAAATGGAAAGATATCCCATGCTCCTGGATTAGAAGAATCAATATTGTTAAAATGGCATACTGCCCAAGGCAATCTAGATTTAATGCAGTCCCTATCAAATTACCCAGGACATGTTTCACAGAACTAGAACAAATTATAATAAAATTTATATGGAAACACAAAAGACCTAGAATTGCCAAAACATTACTGAAGAAAAAGAGGCTGGAGGAATAACTCTCCCAGACTTCAGACAATACTATAGAGCTACAGTAATCAAAAACAGACATATGGGCCAATGGAACAGAACAGAGAGCCCAGAAATGAACCCACAAACTTTTGGTCAACTAATCTTCGACAAAGGAGGTGAGAATATACAATGGAATAAGGACAGTCTCTTCAGCAAATGGTGTTGGGAAAACTGGACAGCAGCATGTAAATCAGTGAAGCTAGAACACGCCCTTACACCATACACAAAGATAAACTCAAAATGGATCAAAGACTTAAACATAAGACAAGATAACAGTAAACCTCCTAGAAGAAAACATAGGCAAAACATTATCTGATATACATCTCAAAAATATTCTCCTAGGGCAGTCTGCCCAAGCAATAGAAATAAAAGCAAGAATAAACAAAAGATATGTTCCCTCTATACCCACTTTGGTGAGAGTTTTTAACAGGTTACAGGATTTAATGACTTACTTTATATAAACCAGCAAAGGAAACCATAAGTAAAACAAAATGACAACCTACGGAATGGGAGAAAATTTTTGCAAATGAAACCTACAAAGTCTTGATCTCCAGAATATATAAGCAGCTCATACGACTTAATAAGAAAAAAACAAACAACCCAATCCAAAAATGGGCAGAAGACCTAAACAAGCAATTTCCAATGAAGAAATACAAATGATCAATAGGCACATGAAAAAATGCTCAATATCACTAATTATCATAGAAATGCAAATCAGAACTACAATGAGGTATCACCTCACACCAGTCAGAATGGCCATCATTCAAAAGTCCACAAATGACAAATGCTGGAGAGGCTGTGGAGAAAAGGGAACCCTCCTACACTGCTGGTGGGAATGCAGTTTGGTGCAGCCACTGTGGAAAACAGGATGGAGATTCCTCAAAAGACTAGGAATAGACTTACCATATGACCCAGTAATCCTGCTCCTGGGCATATATCCAGAAGGAACCCTACTTCAAAAAGACACCTGCACCCCAATGTTCATAGCAGCATTATTTACAATAGCCAAGACATGGAAACAGCCTAAATATCCAACAACAGATGACTGGATAAAGAAGATGTGGTATATTTATACAATGGAATACTATTCAGCCATAAAGACCGACAACATAATGCCATTTGCAGCAACATGGGTGTTCTGGAGAATGTCATTCTAAGTGAAGTAAGCCAGAAAGAGAAAGAAAAATACCATATGAGATCACTCATATGTGGAATCTAAAAAAAAAAAAAAACATAAATACAAAACAGAAACACTCATAGGCATAGAATACAAACTTGTGGTTGCCAAGGGGGCGGGGGGTGGGAAGGGACAGACTGGGATTTCAAAATGTGGACTAGATAAACAAGATTATACTGTATAGCACAGGGAAATATATACAAGATCTTGTGGTAGCTCACAGTGAAAAAAAATGTTACAATGAATATATGCATGTTCATGTATAACTGAAAAATTGCTCTATACTGGAATTTGACACAACATTGTAAAATGACTATAACTCAATAAAAAATGTAAAAAAAAATAAAGTAGCAGATGGAATTTTAAAAAAAGTTAAAAGTCAAGGTAATATGTGCAACACTTAGATAAATTTATTGATAATACCAGGCACGCATCTATTTTAATTCTGAATTAAAGAGAGATTCTATCTTAAAAAAAAAAAAAAAGAGCTTTGTTCAGTGTCCGACGTAGTAAGCACTCAATAAATTCTCAACTCAAAAAAAAAAAAATCCTGTAACCTGTTGAACCATTGAAATGAAGTTATATCTTCATTTATGAAAGATTTGATACAAAGTTAGTTTAGATACAAGTTGAACAGTTTTTTTCTTGTACAGAAGTTTAAATTTTTCACTGATTATACTTAAACCTTCTTTCTATTAAACTTTAAGATGTAAATAAGAATCAAAGAGAAGCGAATCTTACATTTTGTCAGTCAGTACTCAAATAAAATAGTTGGCAAATTATGTGGGAACTGATTTGTGAAATATTGTCACAAAATTAATACAGTAAGGAAATTATCATTAATATAAAATTGATAGCATCTTAGTTTTCAGTAGCTAGTTTTATGAACTTTAAAACTGCTCATTTTATACTAATAAACCATCCCTGGAATTACAGACCTGAGATCTAATTCTGTTTTTATTTTCCATATTCACTTTGTCACTCCTAGTGGAGATTTTTATCTTATGTTTTTTGAAATATCCTGTGTCTTTGCTAGTTTATGGCACTGGTCCTAAAGAAATTGAAAATAGCTTCCAGTTGCAATTAGAAAAAAGAATAAGATGATTGCTGTAAACTTAGTTATATGTCATATTTTTACTTTTATGAGTCCTCTTATTCTTAGTATTGAAAAAATAAGTGTGTTATTTTCACTACTCATTACAGACTTATGAATGAAATTACTCTGGATTTGCAGTTGTTCTGTGCTTTACCTTAAAAAGAAAATATTGTTTCTACTTCAGGTGATGGAGAAGATAACCGACCAGGAATGAGAGGAGGCCATCAAATGGTTATTGATGTTCAAACAGGTGAGGAATACTTGCAATAGAAAGCAAATTATTTAAAAAATTATACATCTTTAAAGGGGAGGGTATGGCTCAGTGGTAGAGTGCGTGCTTAGCATGCACGAGGTCCTGAGTTCAATCCCCAGTACCTCCGTTAAAAATAAATAAATAAACCTAATTGCCTCCCCCTCCAAAAACAAAACAAAACAAAACAAAACAAAACAAAAAGTGATTTAAAGAAAAATTATACACCTTTAGATATCAGGTAATCATAAATATACTTCTTTCCATTCATAGGAAGGTTAAATGTTGCTAACCATAACCAAGTAGCAAAAAAAAATGGGCATCTGCCACAGATATAACTTAAACTATGCCATGACATGTGAGGAGGGGAGGCTGCTACACAAACGAAATTAGATAACCTAAAGGAAATGTGATGTGCAGCCCTTTATAGCTGTGTATGTGTGTAGTTTTATGTGTGTTTGTGCAGTATTTCTGAATTTTAGTGCATTTGTATTTTAATGTTGTAATATGGGAATTGTTGCAATAAAGGAGAATTAAGGTGTATTTTTAGAAGGAGAGACTCTCAAATTAGGTAGCCTAAGTGTTGGTAGATCCATTAATTGCTTAATTCTATTCACAAGCCTATAAATAATTTGTTTTAGTCTTCCTTTGCTGCCCTCTTAATTTTATTCTGTAACTTGATACCAAAGATTTTCCTTGGTTCCTACACCGTAGAATAGCTTAAATACCATTATATTTAGAGGGTAATAATAAAATTATAATAGGTTTCAAATTACCATCTTGAAAAGCAGATAATACCAAGAATTTAGTATAATTTTATTGCTTGGTTTTAGAAAACTTTATCACATAGAATGCCAGTATCCATCCAAATATTATTTTACTTTTTCCAAGTATAATAAAAACTTCATTCTATTACTGTGTTTATAATAGTGTTTCAGGAATAGTTTTTTGACTCATATTATAAAAGAATTAATAAAAATTATTGCAATGTAGGTAATAATCTTCTAGCCATTAATGTATTTTCACAAATATTTTATAAGTAATGAGAGAAATTGTATTATTTTATTTAAAATTAACTGCTAAGTTTGTATAATAACCTTTGAGCTTGTTTAGAAGTATTATTAGTCTCTTTGGAAAAGGTTCATTTCAAGGCAGAGAAATTTGATTTCCTAATCTTAGCCCCTCCTCCCAAACCCCTTCCTTCCCACAGAAATAGGCTTGACTCAGTTGTAGTCTTAAGCATCTTTTTCTACTTGAGGGTTTAATAAATACACATATGCTTATTTCTTAAAGAACCAGATAAATATGCAAATTGATTTTTTTAATCCAAAAAAGTTAAATACTGTATGAAAAAAGATGAAAATTTGTGTTTAGATTGTAGTAGCTTTTTTCCTCTTTTGAACATACAGTGGAATTAGTAATGCCATTCATTTTCTTTTCAGTCATAATGAAAATCTTACTGAATTCTTTTTTTTTAATTTACTAATAAAATACCAAAGAAGAGTGTTTGAAAAACTACTTTAATTTTCTAGGCAAAATGCTATTTTCCTTAAATGTGAAAATAATGTGCTATCTTTTACATTTAAAGTTCACCTTATCAGGGAGCAGAAGGAATTTTTATAGTGCTTAATGTGTTGCTTATTATGGGACATAGACCATATAAGAAAGGTAATGTACATGTGTAAGAAAAGAGAAAATAATTTTTCTCTTTTTTTGTAATCCATGATATTTGAAAATGGAAAATAAAAAGATTCAAATGATAGGCAAATGTCCTGACAGAACTTAGTATGAAAAGAGTTATTGAGGATTAAAATCTAGCTTTTCAGGTTAGAGATCTTTGAAGTAAAATATTTACAGCATATAGTGATAAAGGGCCAAATATTATTCTGTAATATCTTTATGCATGTGTCTGTGTGCGTGTGTTTTATTGAAGTATAGTTCATTTACAACGTTGTGTTGGTTTCTGGTATACAGCATGGTTTATTTTATATATAGTAGTTTGTATCTGCTAATCCCGAAGTCCTAGTTTATCCCTCCCTGCAGTTTCCCCTTTGGTAACCATAGGTTTGTTTCCTATGTCTGTGAGTCTGTTTCTATTTTGTATATAAATTCATTTGTATCACTTTAGATTGTACATATAAGTGATATCATATGATATTTGTCTTTTTCTGTCTGATTTACTTTACTTAGTATGATAATCTCTGGGTCCATCCATATTGCTGTAGGTGGAATTATTTCATTCTTTTTTATGGCTGAGTAGTACTCTGATCTATCTATATCTATATGTCTATATTTATATATATGTACACACACACACCCCACATCATCTTCGTTCATCTGTCAGTGGACATTTAGGTTGCTTCTGTCTTGGCTGTTGTAAATAGTGCTGCTGTGTGCACTGGGGTGCATGTATCTTTTTGAATTAGATTTCTCTGAATATATGCCGAGGAGTGGGATTGCTAGATCACATGGTAACTCTATTTCTGTTTCTTAAAGAAATCTCCATGCTGTTTTCCATAGTGGCTGCACCAAATACATTCCCACCAACAGTGTAGGGTTCCCTTTTCTCCACACCCTCTCCAGCATTTATTATTTGTAGATTTTTTTATTGATGGCCTTTCTGACTAATATGTGGTGTTACCTCATTGTAGTTTTTTATTTGCATTTCTCTGATAATTAGTGATGTTGAGCCTTTTTTCAAGTGCCTGTTGGTCACCTGGATGTCTTCTTTGGAGAAATGTCTGTTTGGGTCTTCTGTCCATTATTTGAATGAGTTGTTTATTTTTCTGTTACTGAGTTGTATGAGTTGTTCGTATATTTTGGAAATTAATCCCTTGTTAGTTGCATCATCTGCAAATATTTTCTCCCATTCTGTAGGCTGTCTTTTCATTTTGTTTGTGATTCTCTTTCCTGTTCAAAAGCTTGTAAGTTTGGTTAGGTCCCATTTGTTTAGTTTTGCTTTTGTTTCTATTGCTTTGGGAGACTGACCTAGGAAAACATTGCTGTGATTTGTGTAAGAGAATGTTTTGCTTATGTTCCCTTCTAGGAGTTTTATGGTGTCCTGTATTATATTTAAGTCTTGAGGCCATTTTGAGTTTATTTTTGTGTATGATGTGAGGTAGTATGCTGACTTCATTGATTTATATGCAGCTGTCCAGCTTTCCCAACACCACTTGCTGAAGAGATTTTTCTGTGGTATATTCTTTCCTCTTTGATTTCATTATTGACCCATTGGGTTTTTCGTAGCATGTTGTTTAGTCTCCATGTTGTTTAGTTTTTTTCTCATCCCTCTTTCCATGGTTAATTTCTAATTTCATGCCATTGTGGTCAGAAAAGCTGCCTGAAATAATTTTTATCCTCTTAAATTTGTTGAGGCTTGTTTTTGTGTCCTAGTATGTGGTCTGTCCCAGAGAATGTTCCATGTGCACTTGAAAAGAATGTATATTCTGTTTGGTTTTTTTTTTTTGATAATGTATGAGCACTAGTTTATAAAAAGTAATAGAAGTACTTTGTGAATATATTTTTAAGCAAATATTTCTACCATAGGAAATTTAGGGACTTATTCATCAGTAGAGGGATTTTTAATTTAGAGCCATTTTGTATGTTTCAGTGCTTCCCCCCACCCCTAAACTTTCTGAATGCTGGATGGTCAAACTTTATTTAGGCCCATGGGTGATTATAAAACTAGATTTTCAGCCTTTAAAAGGAACGAAAAATTTAAGTCTGATAAAACTAAATAATCATGATAGTCAGTTAATATAAAGTTGTCTGTAACTCAAATGAGCTTTGTCAGTATGTTGTCATTACCACTTAAAAATGTAGGAACAGTAGTAACTGCATAAAATATTAAAGTTGAAAGGGTTTAAGCAGATTCAGATGATCCTTTGTATGAGTAATATGGATGATGTGTAAAACCTATTGTTACGGAATTCTTCCTTTACACACAGACACACGCACACACACACACACACGCACGCACACAGGTGATATAATTAGATTTGGGATCCAGATTGAGGTGGAGTAGAAGTGCAGCTTCTGAGGATTCAGGTGTCTGGAAGCAGAGAGAAATACAAGGAAGGATGCCCTAGAACTTAACCAAGTCAGAAAAAGCTTTGAACTTTCATAAGACTCACGAACTGTGGTTTAGGTTAAGTTTAAACAGGTGTCTGGTTATAAGGATAGGTAATCCAGGAATCTACAATATCAACAGAAAACAAGAGAATTTTTTAAAACACCATTCAAAAATGAAATAACTTTCGTACTCTGGCATTTCCAATCTTTTGTTTCAGCTAACCATTGCTATCTACTTTTCTTTCTGTCACTGTGCTCTATCCTTTTGGTATTTCCTTGTTTTCTTGAATGAGGCTTTATGAATAGGCTTTAAGGAGGCCCATGATATTCTTGAAAAGGTGTGTAATATTCTTGTCTGTCTGCCTTTGTGGAGTTTACTGGGAAGATTCATTACCTATATATATATATATTTTTTTTTTTTTGGTTAAATCTCTCTATTAAGTTTTGACTTTCCATGATTAGTAAATACTGCTGGTATTCATATAAAATTTCAGATGAAATTACTTGCTCTATGTAAGTGGTATTTGTTGTTGAAGTAATAAAGTAAATTGTTGCCTACCTTTCTTCTACTCTTGTTTTTTCCCAGACTATTTGTTGCTAGATCTGAGGTGGGTGAGAGAGTAGTAGACGATAAAGTCAGAAGTGTGAGGAGCCATTGTGTTGAGTCTTTTCGGCCTTTTTTCAGAGTGAGATAATCGAGGATATTGCTAGATTCTGAGAAATGCTATGAACTGACATTGCATTTTAACAAAACAAATTGAATGAAGGGCAGAAGTGGAGAGACCTTTTAGGAAGCAGTTGCTCACTAGAGAAGTGTGATAGAGCATTGGCTTTTACTAGGGTGGTAATCATAGTATTGAAAATTGGTCAGATTTTGGGTGTGTTCTGAAGATGTCACATAAAGCTGATGGAATTTATTGTTAGATTAGATATGAGGTGTTAGAGAAAGGAATAAAGGATGACTCAAGCTTTTGACCTGATTAGCTGGAAAACTTGTATAGCCATTCCCTAAGATGGATAAAAACAAGAGGATTAAATATGGTGGATTATTCAGCAACTGGATTTTAGACAGTTAAGTTTGAGATGCCAATTAGACATCCAAGTAGATATGGGAAGTAAGAAATTAGATATATTAGTTTAGGGTTCAGAGGACAGGTCCAGGGAGAATAATCATTTTCCTCTCTATTTACATAGCGCTGTGTTATACTATTATTTTTACTACAATGATTTCCATGTTGTTTTAGAGTTGCTTGTGTAGGTTTTATGGATCCCATTCCTCTCTATTCAGCTTTCTCCTCTCTGCCTCCCATTCCCAATGGTCTTATTGAGGTGGGGAAAGACGAGGATCTTGCGTTATTTATTTTTATTGTACCAGAGCCTGGTATGGAATAGGTGTGTACTAAATAATTGTTAAATTGAGTCAAAATTTTAAAATCCATTTTCCTTCAAGTGGAAAGAAAAATATTTACTTGGAAACTGCACTCTGATATTGCTTTAACCTTGATGAATGGATCAAGTCATGATGTCATTTGTTGTAAAATGCCAGTATTTTTCTGAGGTGCATTAATATTACTGGTTATATTCTAATATATTTAAATTTTCTAGTGATTCTGCTTGTTCATTTCTAGTGTATAGACTATACTTCCTTAAAGCTGTAGTTATTATTACCTTGGAATCTACATAGGCAAATTAAATGTAATATAGACTTTGCATTTTGGGGGTAACGGTGCTTTCTGAATTTAATTTGGGTATAAGAGCAAAATCTTAGATATCTTTGGAATTTTTTCTCTAGACATTCTTCTATTTCTATTGTAAAACTATTAATAGCATAATTTACCAAGGTGGTTTCATATACTTTAAGTATTTATTTCATCATGCCTTCTTATAACTGCTACCATCAGGTTAACTTGCCAGTCCAGTCTTATTGATATAGCAATCAAATACAGTGGTTGGAAGTTGAGTTTGTGGGAAGGAATTGTGTTTGTGTGTGTGTGTGTGTTAGACATACCTGGATGTGACTTTACCACTGACTTTTTGTTTGATCTTGAATGAGTTATAATAATGATAAAAATAGGAACAATACATTAAGTTGTTCTAAGAATTAAATGAAATTATGTTTTTTATATGTACAGTATATATTATTTATATAATAGATATTTTATATGCAGCATATTAATATACAAATATATACTGATTAGTTCCACTGAGAGAATTTTATGTAAGTCTAGAGATCTTTGGTTTTTGTTTGTTTATGTTTTTGACAGAATCTCATGGTGGAGATATTTTAAAACAATTTAAAATTTTTGAAAAACAGTTTAAAACAAGTTGAAGAGCAGCGTTGAGGGGAAAAGAAATCTCACCCACAATTCCTCATTCTAACTAACCAATATTATTTTGGTATATTTGTTTCATCTTTTATATATATTGTCCTTATTGATGTTTTGGACAGGAAGGGACACCTTAAATTTTTAGAAAAAATACTTTAATTCGTTTTAAGAATTTTATCAATAAGGATTAGGTAGGTTTAGTAGTAGAGTGACTTTCCCCAAGTAGAATTTAAAGAACCTAGAAGTTCCATCTTTATAAAGTTGATGCGTTAAGTTGTGAAATATGATTTAGAGAAGCCCAGTCATTATTTTAAATATGCGTTTTGAAGGTTTCCTGAGCAAAGGCTCTTAACCTGTGAAAGTTATATACAAAATTTTGTTTGTATGTACATTTTTTTGGAATAGAATCCGTAAATTCAGATCCTCAAGGAGTTGAGAACATCTTCACTAGACTAAAGCTTCATAGAGTTCATTTCAGCTTCTGTATTGTATTTCACAGCTATTATTGTTTCCCAGTATTTCATGTATCTTGTTTTCTTAAATATTAAAAATGTAATAGTCCCTAAATTTTCTTTTCCTTTTTCAGTCTGTAGGTTTTTTTTTTTCACTTTGCTACAGCTCTAAGGATAGAATGACCATTTTAAAAAGTACATGATGGCGTACATTTTACTATTTGATTTTCAAAGTTTTCTTCTATCTTAAGTGGATTCTATCATTCATACCATGGTAGAGAAGGAATGTAGAATTTTGTCTTACTTAGATAATATGTCAGTTTTACTGATTATAGTTCCTATACCTGGCACCTCTCCACTTAGATTCTTCAACTCTGAATTGGGTTTCAACTCTGGGTAAAATGAGGCAAATAGAAAGAGAGAAAAGGCATTTCTATTTTGCTTCATGGTGGAAGTCTATCCAGGTGAAAATTTAAATATCCTTTGTATCAGAGAATTCTTAGTTGTGCAACTCTCAGTGAATTTTGAGAACCTACAGTACCAGCCTTTTCCGCTCTCTCAATCAGAATAGGTGGTAGGACTCAGGCAAAATCCCATTATTTGGTATCTCTAAAAGAAGTTGCTTGTAACTTGAAAGAGCCCTTCTATGGAAATCTGAGCCTTTGACTGTTCTGTACCAATTATATGTAAGTGCTTTCATTTTTTTAATGGTACCTAATGGTTTTCCTTGATACTATTTAAATAAGCTTTTGAAGAAAGGTAAACATGGATTTTGGTTTTTAAATACAAATATATTCATATGACTGTATTTTTTCAGCTACATATGACATGAATCTTCTTCTTTCATACAATTATCAGAAAAGAATTCTAAAATATAGCCCTAATACAAAGTATACTCACAGAATATACAACAGGGAAAGCACAACCATATGTTGAACTGACCCAGAAGATCAGTCTCTAGATAATTTTGTAAGTAGAGCTTTAAAAAGAATATAACTCTTTTTAAAAAGAGAGACAGATGAATCCATTTGATAATCTGCTGGGTCATGAGAGTTCAAGGAAATGGCTAAAGAAGGTAAGGTTAAAGAGCACATAAAATATCTTTCCCCTTCTAATTTATCCCTCTCTTCAGAATTTCTCATGTCAGTCTAAGGTCTTATTAACTGCACTTTCAGAAGGACTAGACTAAATATCGTGACAGAGTTTCATTTTTATCCTGAATGTAAGTTTGTGTTTCTTAAAAGTTTTTTTTTTAATTTCATGTTTTTCCCTTGGTGTCTATATTAATCTAGGAATTAAGCTAACCTCTTTTACAAGACTTACAGCCCTTCTTCTGCCTCTTCTTTTTGACACATGTATTTTACCTGAGGTTGGACCCATGCTATGTCAGTACATAGTATATGCATTCTGTACTATTTCTATGTGGAAAAATGTGTGTGCCATCTTGTGGAGGATTATACAATCAGAACAGTCTGATTTTCCCTTAAGAATCAGAGTAGGATAGATACTGCAATCAAGCTCATAAAATAAAAAGACTGCTGCTTTGTGCAAAATGGTATGAAGACACTGGTATGTTAACATTTCTACATTTTTAAGTGTATAAGAGGTATAAATTAGTACTGCTGGTAGTAAGTAGTTGTAGGGTTTATTTAGTATTGATACCAAAAAAAGACCTGTACCAAAGAATATGGTTGAATTTCATGACCTAAGTAATGACTGATTGATTGACTCAATCATTTGTTTCTTTAGTCTCTTAGAATGAAATTGGTTTGACATCTTGAACATAGACTATGATATTGGTTATTTTACTTCCAGTGCCTCTCTTTCTCTGGCTCCTCCTTTTTAGTCAGTCCTATACGCTGCAAGTTCAGATCTAACCATTTCACATCTCTAGGTAAGATCTTTTGCTGCTACACTGTCCGTGAAGTCAAGTCAGAGCCTTTCTGTTGTCATTTAACCCCCTCCGTGATTTGGCCACTACCTATTTTTGTAACTTATCTCCACTCCACCACCTTTTTTGTTCTTTTAAAATAAACAGTGTGTTTATTCATCACCCAATTTTCACAGCTGTGCATGCATTATTTAATTCTCACAGTAGCTTTGTGAGATAGGCACTGTGTGCCATTTTAGAGCTTTGGAAGTCAGTGGTTAAGGAATTTGGTAGTGATCACTCAGTTGTGATAAAGAGACAGTTCCATCCAAGATCTCCTTGATTTTAGAGTCCATGTCTTTTATTATTATTATTATTTACTAATTAATTAATTAAATTGAAGTGTAGTCTATTTACAATATTGTGTTAAGTTCTGATGTATAGCAGAGTGATTCAGTTATACATATATACATTCCTTTTCACATTCCTTCCCATTAGAGTTTACTGCAAGATATTGTATATAGTTCTCTGTGCTATATGGTAGGTCTTTGTTGTTTATCTGTTTTATATATGGTAGTTTGTATCTGCAATCCCAAACTCTCCATTTATCCTTCCCCACCACCTCCCCCATCCTGTAACCAGAAGTTTGTGTTCTGTGTCTGTGAGACTGTTTCTGTTTTGTAAATAAGTTCATTCATCTTTTTTTTTTTTAGATTCTATGTATAAGTGTTATCATGTGGTATTTTTCTTTCTCTTTCTGACCTACTTAGTATGACAATCTCCAGGTCCATCCATGTTGCTGCAAACGGCATTATTTTAGCCTTTTTTATGCCAAGTAGTATTCCATTGTGTGTGTGTGTGTGTGTGTATATATACACACACACCACAACTTCTTTATCTGGTCATTTGTTAATGGACATTTAAGTTGCTTCCATGTCTTGACTATTGTCAATAGTGCTGCTATGAACATTGGGGTGTACATATCTCTTTTCTTGTGGTTTGATGACTAGAGAAGTTCCTTTAACATTTGTTGTAAAGCTGGTTTGGTGGTGCTGAATTCTTTTAGCTTTTGTTTATCTGTGAAGCTTTTAATTTCTCCATCAAATCTGAATGAAAGCCTTGCTGGATAGCGTATCCTTGGTTGTAAGTTTTCCCCTTTCATCATTTAAAATATATCATGACACTCCTCTTAGGCCTGTAGAATTTCTGCTGAAAAATCAGCTGATAACCTTATAGGAGTTCCCTTGTATGCTATTGGTTGCTTTTCTCTTGTTGATTTTAATATTTTCTCCTTATCCTTAATTTTTGTGAATTTGATAACTGTGTGCCTTGGTGTGTTCCTCTTTGGGTTGATCCTGTGTAGAATTCTCTGCACTTTCTGGACTTGGGTGACTGTTTTCATTTCCAGGTTAGGGAAATTTTTGGCTATTATCTCTGCAAATATTTTCTCAAGCCCTTTCTCTCTCTCTTCTCTTTCTGGGACCTCTATGATGCAAATATCAGTGTGCTTCATATTGTCTCAGAGTTTTCTTAAACTATCCTCATTTCTCTTTATTCTTTTTTCTCCTTTCTGTTCTGCAGTAGTGATTTCCACTAATGTGTCTTCTAGCTCAGTAATCCATTCTTCTGCCTCATTTGATATATTCTTGGTTCCTTCTAGTGTGTTATTCATTTCAGTAATTGTATTCTTCAACTCCATTTGGGTATTCTTTATATTTTCTAACTTTTTGCTAAAAACTTTGCTCTGTGTATCTATACTCCTCCTGAGTTCTCTGAACATCTTCACTATCATTACCCTAAATTCAGATAGATTGCCTATCTCCTCATCATTTATTTCTTCTTCTGGAACTTTATCCTGTGTCTTGGTCAGGAAGATATTTCTCTGCCGACTCATACTGTCTATCTTTCTGTGTGTATTTTTAGGTAGATTAGTTACATTTCTCGACCTTGGAGAAGTAGGACATCTCTGAGGGAGATGTCCTATACATCCTAGCAGTACACTCCTCTCTTGTCACCCAAGGTCTCTTTTCACCCAAGGTCCAGGATCCAGCTGATTCCAGAGTAGAGTCTGGCCTGCGTTTGTGGATTCCTTCCGCAGGCTTTGGGATTGTTGTTTTCTTACTTCTGGTATCTGCCCCCTGGTGGATGAGGCTGGACTAGAGGCTTATCCAGGTTTCCTGGCAAGAGGAATCTGTGCCTGCCCACTGTTGCATGGAGCTTGGTCCTGGTCTTCTGGTAGGTAAGGTGGTATCTAAGGGCGTGTCTAGAGGAGTCTGTGGCTCAGGAAGTCTGTTGACATGTGGGGCTGTGTGTTCCCACCCAGTATCTTGTTTGACCTTAGGCTTCCCAGCACTTAAGCCTGTAGGCTATTGGGTGGTGCTAGGTCTTAGTGCTAATGACCCAAGCAAGATGCCAGCCTCCAGGAAAGCTCATGTAGATGAACACTCCCAGCTCCTGTAGATGTCCACCACCAGCTCTTATGTTCCCAGGGTGAGCCACAGCTGACCCTGCCTCCCCAGGAAACCTTCCAAAACCAGGAGGTAGATCTGGCCCAGGTCCTATAAAGTCACTGCCTCTGTCCTTGGCCCTGGTGCACGCGAGATTCTGTGCAAGCTTCCCAAGAGAGTGAAGTCTGTATTTCCCCTGGGGCTCCTGGGGTTAAGCCTCCCCGGCCTCCAAACCTGATGTTCTGAGGTCTCCTCCTTCCAATGGTGGAACCCCGGGCTGGGGAGCCTGATGTGGGACTCGAGACTCTCACTCCTACATGAGGGCCTCTGTGGCTTAATTATTCTTCAGCTTGTGGGTTGCACACCCAGGGGATATGGGACCCGATTATATCATGAGCATGCCCTTCCTACCATCCTGCTGAGGTTTCCTCTTTATGTTTCCAGTTGAAGAAGATCTTTTCTGCTAGGTTCTAGCCTTCTTTTCCCCAGTGGTTATTTAGCAGTCAGTTGTGGTTTTGTTGTAGTTGTGAAAAAAGGCGAGCTCGTGGTCGTACTACTCCACCATCTTGACTGGAAATCTAAGTCTGTGTCTTTTAAAACCCCTTGTGTGTCTTTCTGTCTCTGTACCTTTGTTATACTTTTTACTCTACTTGTAAAGTCCTCTTCTCTGTCCTTCATTCTGCCAACAAAGCTACCTTCTGATGCATAGGTGCAGTACCACTGTCACAATAAAGTCTTTCCTGAATCCCCTCAGTCTGGTATATTCTCTTCCTTTTTTTGAGTCCCCATGGTGCTTTTTACCTTCCCTAAAGCACTTAGTCTGTACTGCATTATGGTGATTTAGGTACTTTTATATTTTTGGCTAGATTGTAAGCCCCTTGAGGACAGGGACTATGTCTTCTTTCTTTTTATTCTCTAAAGTGCCTGGCAATTTATATTAGTACTCAAAAAATACTGACTGAACAGTCCTGTGAGTATGGGAGAAATAGATACCCTCTATAAGCTATACTCCTTTAAAAGGAAAATATGGAGAAAAGGGTGATGCTTGAAGACAATTGTTCTGCCCCAGGGATGTTCATGAATTGTTACATAACCTATAAGCATGAGAATGGACATCCCATAAACCAAGCTGCTCCCCTGTTGTAAATAATAGCATTTTCTTTTTTCTGCTTTCTTCTCACTACAGTTCTGATTATTTTCTATAATCTTTAAAAGTTTTTAGTATCCTTTATGCATTAAGTAGTATTTTTGCTGGTGTTTGTAAATAATATTTTATCTCTGAATGATTTAACTTAATTAGATGATTTAATTAAATTTTTTTGCATTTCATTCAGGTATAGTAAAAGGTCCTGTTTGCATCTGATTCATTCGGTTTTACTACTAAACTTTAGCTGGGACCAGAAAGCATTCACGAATAAGAATGACATTTTGGATTAATTCCACTGGGATGCTTGCTCTGTGCCAGATTTTATTTTGCTCAGCTATCAATGAGGCTGTTGTGGAAATGTGGGTTTTCTTTGCTATGAGAATTTATGTGTACAAAGAGACCTGCTTTTCAGAAAGAACATTGAGAACCCAGAGCCCAAGAGGAAGGGTTATTAAAGTTAATGAACCAGGGTAACCTTATCCAGAGGGTGCCCAGAAACACTGTAAAACAAAAGGTCAATTGCTATTTTAGTTATATACCCAGTCCGACTCCAGGCTTCAGAATTTAACAGTGTTAATTGCCTTTATGGTGAAACCTTTGCAGATAATTTTTAAGCCAGATGAAAATTCTTTAATTTTTTTCATATAAAATTCTAAGTATCTGGGCATTAATTACCATGTGCCATTTGGGAAACAGAATGTTACTTAACTAATGATAATGGATTATTTTATATGTCTGAGATATGGCAGTTTTTAATAGTTTAAAATAATTTTCATTATTTCTTATTTGTACAGAGCCAAAAGTTTCCTGGGTGCTGAGTTAGACATGGAAACAGATACAGTAATACTGTTTTTACTGGATCTGTGGTACTTAGTAACTGCAAAGTTGCGTATGTGTGTATATATTTTAAAAGTAGAAATGCTGTTCATGCTTGATAGTCTTCAGAATGTTTTTATGTAACTTGTATCTAAAGAACTTCACCACAACACTGTGAGTTTTGTAAATGAAAAAACTAAGACCCAGGGAAGTTAAGTAACCTATACATGATTACCCAGTCTGTTCTTACCCAGAAGCATTATTTTGATTTCCCTTAGGTTCTTTTACTTAGAAAATTCACTTAGAGTTTGAAATTATATGAAAATGTAACAAAAATCTCATATAGGACAGCTCTATGAATGGCAAGAATTTTCTTAAATTGTGTTATGGTATTTCCAGGTGCACTTTTAATTTTAACCCTGCGTGGTAGGATATAACTTAGATGACAGTCTCCACATATGTAGCCGAGGGTATTTCAGTTAGTGAGTAGATGGCTTAACAGTTTTCCTGTAATGTCTTGTTTAACTAAAAAAAAAAATGGTAGACTTGTGCAACCAGTAGACATAAGATATTTACAAAAGGGGAAAATATTTGAAGAAAGGAAAGGCTCTGCTGTTTTATAAAGAAAGGTGGATGATACCCAGTGTTATATATAAAGATTTTTACTACTCACTGAGCAAAAAGTAAGTTTTGTCATGGTGATAAAGTCGATAGATAAAAGACATTCCAAGAGTTAGAAGAAACTAAATTCTTTACATACCTAGAATGACTTAAAGGTTGATTTCTTAGGAGTTAAACCTACCACAATATGTTAGGAAAAATTTTCCCCAGTTTCCATGGGAATACCAAGGCTACGCATCATTTTATTCTTAAGATATCTGACTTTCTAACTCACAGCCAGTTTTAACCATTGTTTTTGGTATTGTAATAGAAAACGGTTTTAATGTTTAAGTTTTTTTTTTCCAGAAATAGCTAGGCATCTTTATGTTTTATTTTGCACTCTATATTTCTCTGGGATTCCCTTTTCTTTCTTTTTTTTTTTTTTTAACAATCTGAGGTTGCATTGATAAGAAACTGCAAATGTAAACTTTTTGTGATGTAACATAGAAGCTACTAAATTGGCTGCACATCAGGATTCCCTGTGGACAGTTTAAAAAGTACTAACTCTTTTTACCCACTGAAGACCTATGGAATCAGAATCATAGGGGATGCCTCCTACTTATCTTTATTTTTATAAATCTCTCAAAATAGTGTTTCTCCAGCAGCAGCCTTTCCATATGCTCATGTTTAGGAAATAGTAGTATTTATCTTGGAATGTTACTAGTTTGAAAATCTCATTTTTAAGTTTACTTAGATAGATATACCTTCTTAAATGATCTTAGAAGCAACTGGCTAAATCTGCTTATCTATTATTAAATTTTGTCCTTAAGTTTATTTTTTACACATTTTTCTAATTTTCATAGAGACCGTTTATTTGTTTGGTGGCTGGGATGGAACACAAGATCTTGCTGACTTCTGGGCATACAGTGTGAAGGAGAACCAGTGGACGTGTATCTCTAGAGACACTGAGAAAGAGGCAAGTTCTCAGACTTTTCATCCACCTGTATTATGATAAGGCTATGGACATACATTTCTTTTTCTGGATGATTTATATTCTTTTCTAATGTCTGTCAGCAGTGATAGAAGGATTTGTAGTGAACAAGGTTAAGTATTCTTGCATTCCAGCTTCTATACCTGGTTCATCAACTACTAATACATGAACAAATCTATTTTATAGAGATGAATAGGAATGGGTATCTAATATAGTTTAGTTTTTAACTACTTTAGTTAAAATATAACTGTGTAACTATGTCTTTTCTCATGTCCCTGTAAACTCTGCTCTTATTTTGAGCACTTATTTTTATTTCTCTGGGAAAATGTGCTTTTGGTGTCCTCCTTATCTCACTATTTTGGCCCCTCACTATTTGACTATATTAATCAGTTTTCACAAAATATGTATTTTATTTTTAACTGAAATTGTATGTACATATTCTTGTGTAAATCTACTGATACATATATACATAAAGGATTTCCATAGTGAATAGGATGGCTTGGATTTATAACTTTGAATTAAATAAGTGCATAATTATACACTGATAGAAGGAACATGTTCATATATTATTTTTTCAAATCTTTATAGAAATTTTTATTGTTCTCTCCATCTAAGGAGTTTCACATTACAAGGTGAGAAATAAACTATAACAAAACAGTAGTAGCCACAAATGAAAAAGGGTGGAAAAGACCTAATTCAAAACCACTGATTTTAATCTAGGAAGGCCATTTCACAGTAAATCTAGGGCTTTATCTTTAATCTTAGAAAACTGGATTCTTACTTATTCAGTGTGTTCTAGTGATTAATCATTTAGGTAGCTTTTATCTTTTCAAATAGATCTTAAAATTCTGATTTCTATTTATTATCCGTGTAAAAATGGCCTTTGCCCTTCAGTATTAAAGTACTGTTTTCTGAAATGACCATTTCTATCCTCAACAGAAATAAAGACAAATCTTAAAAAGATACCTAACATTTCTCTTCAACTATTTTAAATCTCGGTTGATTGTATCTAATTATTTTTACAAGAAGCCTAGCATTCATCCTAAAATCTTCTCTTTTCTTTATTGAATTTATCTAATTGGTGCCAAAGTTCCACTGATTCTAGCATCCAATATCGCATTTCAGATGTCTCTTCTTCTCTATTCCTTTTGGCACTAATTCCAACTTAATGGTTTCTTTCTTAAACTTTTTTGCCTCCATTGTTGATCTCCAGATCTAGTTCCATTCATTAGTAGTCTTAAAAAAAATTCTGGCCACATGACACCTTTGCTTAAACCCTATGGTTAGCTTCAGTCCCTGTTTCAGTTATCTACTGCATTTTACATATTACATGACAAGCACCTACAAAATTTTAGTGGCGTGTAAAAATAAGCATTTATTTTACTCACAAGTCTATAGATTGGGTGATTCTTTGGTTTCGGCTGAGCTCACTCGTGTTGGGAGTCAGCTGGATGTCAGCCAGTCTAGGATAGCTTCAGCTGGGACTACTTGGCTCTGTTCTACATAGTCGGTCACTCACCTTCACCTTCTTGTTGGCTAGCTGAGTCTTGTTCTTATGCAGGGCTGGACTACAAGGGGGATAAAGTAGACATGAGCACTCCATCAAATTTGTTGTTGTCTCATTTTCCCAAAAGAAGTCATGTAACCAAATCCGCAGCTATTGAGTGATGGGCAGCACTATCAAAAGGCATAGATACAGGGAAGCGTAAATAATAACAACAACAACAGTAATAAAATAATTTATCTACCTTAGTTCCTTTTGCTTAAAGTAAAAACTTCAAATTTCTCATCATGATTTGGTCCTCATCTGTTTTTCTAGCCTCATTTTTTTGACTTTATGTGCTAGCCATACATGCAGTTGCTAGAATCATTCAACTTTCTCATATGTGTTCTTTGGAATAGTGTTTTCCCTGATGGAATTAATGGAGGCTTCTCCTCCCATGCACCCAGATTTTACCTAGTAAATGCCTACTTATTCTTTAAAACTCGGTTCAGATTTTACTTCCTCTATGAAACCTTTCTTGACTTCCCTATGCAGAATTAGAAGCTTCCTTTGGTGTGTCCACTTAACCTCTTATATTCCTTGAATGGGTTACTGTAGTGATTGGTTTACATTTCTGTTTCCCTGTGGAGACTGAATTCCTTAAGTTATGAATCATATGCTTACTCTTTAATGAGTAAATAGGTGAGGTAAGTTAAATGAAAAGTTACTACTGGAGAAAAGCAAAGGAATGATAAATATAAAATTCAGGAGAGTGGCTGCTTTGGCAGGAAAGGGAGATCGTTTATAGGGGGGCCTCAAAGCTGAATATTATTGTTCTACTTTTGAAGCTGGGCATGGGTATTTATTACCTTTTTACCATTTGCATGTGAGTAATACCTAGAATGCAATTAATAATTATTTAAAACTAGTATTGGGAAAATACAGAAGTTATTTTGATGAGAACACTTTGTTTTTATTATTTTGAAGTCAACAGAGATAAAGTAAAGTGGTAATTCAGTACTGAAATTCAGATTTATTGTAATTTACTATTACTTTCTTCATTTAAATATCTAAAACCCTTTTGTTGATCCATCATTGAAGTGAATGGGAATATATGGCTCTAGCAAAATGCTCATTCCTTCCAAAACTGAACGGTTAGAATTTCATACATCTAATTTTGTTTTCTGTACCAGTAAGTACAAGTTTTATTGTTTGATGATACCCCAGTGCGTATGTTTTAAAAGTATGCTATACAATTAAAAGGCAAAATTACTATGTATAAAATAAATAAGCAACAAGGATATATTATACAGCATGGGAAAATATAACCATTATTTTTGTAATAACTTTAAATGGAGTATAATCTATAAAAATATTGATCACAAAAAAAAGCAAAATTCACATTAATTTACTTAGATTAAACATGTATCTAATAGCACATGTAGTAGATTGAAAGATAATAGAATGGCTCAGCTCTTAAAGAGAATAATTATTTTAAATGTTCATGCACATACGTTTTTGTAGGTTCAAAACAAATTGTATTTTTCTTTAATTTTGCATTTTTATAAATCTCTTCAGTGTCTTAACAGAAGACAGCTAGATTCTTATGTGCTTTTGCATTTAATCTCTTGCAACATGTTGTTTTGTGTGAAATATATGAAGAAAATTGGACCTCACATTGATATTCTTGGGAAAGAAAGTAGTATTTTGATAGTAGCCTTTTTAGATAATACATGTTCTTTTTTGATCTTATCCCCCAAATTGACAAGTATTTGTTTCTTAAAGGTAATTGCACTATAGACTCTGAAGCCCTATCAGCTTATGTTCTGTATTCTGTTAAATTAAAATCCACTAGTCTGTGTTGCTCTTTGAATGTATCTTTTACCCATGCTTTTTTTTTTTTTTTAACTCATGTATTGGTCCCTTGAAAAATATCTGAGTTATGTACATCTTCCAATTGCTGACATATTTTATTATGTACTATCCCCCAAAACCACATTTATTAATATCACTGTCAATCTCATTAGAAAAGTCTTTTAAGTATTGGGAAAGTGTCAAGATCACAGTGGCAGGTAGAAGTTTTCTACAACTCTAATTTTTGTTTAAAAATGTGCCCTGTATTATTGGCAACAAATTTTGTCAGTTGTTTTCCTTCAGGATAACGCATTTCATTTTTTTTTAATTGAAATGTAGTTAATTTACATTAGTTAGTTTCAGGTGTACAACAAAGTGATTCAGTTATACATATACATACATATTTTTTCATTTCAGAGTCTTTTCCATTAAATGTTATTAGAAGAAATTAAATATAGTTCCCTGTGCTATACAGTAGGTCCATGTTGTTTATCTACTCCTACTAATTTATCCCTCCCTGCCATTTCCCCTTTGGTAACCATAGTTTGTTTTCTATGTCCGGGAGTCTGTTTTTGGTTGGCAAACAGAATTTGTATCATTTTTTTAGATTCCGCATATAAAGTGATATTATATGATGTTTATCTTTCTCTCTCTGACTTATTTAACTCAATATGATAATCTCTATGTTCATCCATATTGCTGAAAATGGCATTATTTCATCCTTTTTTATGGCTGAGTTTTTTATATATATATATATATATGTATACACACACACACACACACAACACACACACACACACATATACATACATACACACACACACACACATATATCACACGTCTTCATCCAGTCATCTGTCAGTGGACCTTTAGGTGGTTTCCTTGTCTAGTTCATTTATTTTTTAGAAAATGTCTGAATAACCATATTTGGATTGTTAGTTTTCTTTCAAATAAACATAGTATTTCATCAAAAATGCAGCTTGGTCAGCTTGCAACTCAAACAATTGCATAGGTGCTTTTTCTCGAGGCAACCATCAAGTAGCTACTATCAAGTAGCATTGTTTTATGATTTCCTAAATCTCTTTAACTGTGACTTAATAGAAGGCAGCTGGATTCATATCTGCTTCTACATTCAGTCTATTGCTATATCAAAAGTCATGTACCCTCTGGAAGATATTAATATACTCATACGAGAATAAGAGTATAAGAGTGAAAAGATAAATTTTTTTTATCTTAGTATTGTTTTGAAAATAGCTTGACTTTGTGGATTCCCTGAAGTGTCTTAGAGACCCGACTGCACTGAGACCTGCTGCTTTAGTTTAATCCACAGTCCCTATTCACATATAGACAGTTATCCCAATTGTGCCTCAGTACTGTCCTTTATAGTTGTCTTACTGTTACCCCTGACCTCTATCCCTGACCCAGGGCTCAATTCATTTTCATGCATTGCACTTCAATATCATGTTTCTTTAGTCATCTTTAGTTTGGAACAGTTCCTTGACTTCTCCTTGTCTTTCTTGACCTTGACATTTTTTGAAGAATGCAAGGCTGTTGTTTTCTAGAATATCCTTCAGCTGAGTCTATGATGTTTCCCTAGGATTGGATATATAGATGAAGCATTTTTAGCAAGAATGCCATGAGGAGGACATTGGATCCTTCTCAGTTTATCATATTAGGATTGCACATTATGTCAGTTTGTCTGATGTTAGCTTTGATCAGTTGGTTAAGAAGGGTGCTCACCAGATTTCTCACTCTATAATTAATAAGTAATTTGTAGGGAAACATTTTGAGATTATGAAAATATTCTGTTACTCATCAAACTTTCACCCTTTTAGCATCCACTGAAGAAATTTTTAAAACTTCTCCCAAAGTAGTTGTTCTATTTTGTATACCTTCCAGAAATGTGTAGAGTTCTGGTTGCTCTGTATCTCCTTTCTCTGTTGAATTGCTTTGGCACCTTTGTCAAAAATCAGTTGAGCGTATAAGTATATGTCTCTTTTTCCACACTCTAATCTGCTTCATTGTCCTTTGGTCTGTTTATATTCCAGTATGTCACTCCTTCAGGTCAAGTAATGTAGCACCTCTTTGTTCTTCTGTTTAAAAATTATTTTGACTCTTCTAGGTGTTTTACATCTTCATGTAAATTTGAGAATCATATTGTCAGTTTCTGAAACTGTGGGAATTATGATTGGAAAGGTGTTGAATCTATAAATCAATTTGGAGAGAATTGATGTCTTAATGATAGTGAGTCTTCTAATCCATGAACAGTGTTAAATTTCCGTTTACTTCAGTCTTATTCATTATCTCTCTGCACATGGAGCTTGCAGGTTAGAGGTCTTTTTTGTTTTCATTAAATGGATCCCAGTGCATTTTGTTTTTCCACAGTATTATAAACTTAAAATTTTTAAAGTTTCAATTTGTTTGTTGCTGATATACTGAAGTAAATTGGTGCTTTATTATTGCCTTTGTGTCACATCACTTTTCTAAGTCTGCTTATTATTTCTAACAGTTTCTGTTCTGTTCTTTGTTGATTTCTTAAGATGTTTTAAACAGTCCTGTCATCTATGAATAGAGACAGTTTTACTTCTTTCTTTCCACCTTTTTTTTAATCATAACTTTTTATTTTATTTTTTAATGCCTTATTGCACTGACATTGAATTTCCAGTAAAATGTTAAATAGGAGAGGTGAGAATAGATATACTTATTCTGTTTCAGATCTTAGCAGGAAATCATTTCAGATTTCACCATTAAGTGAAAAATTAGATTTAGGATTTTCATACATCGTTTGTCAGATTGAGGAAGTTCATTTCTATTTCTAGTGTCTGGTGAGTTCTTCCTCATGAATATCTGTTGAATTTTATCAAGTGTTTTTTCTATATATGTTGATAAGATCATGTTTTTTCCCTTTGGTCTTTTAATGTGGTGAATTACCTTGATTGGTTTTCAAATGTAAAATGGGCTTTGCATTTCTGAGATAAACTCTCTTTAGTTATGAAATATGCTTTTTATATATTGCCATATTCTAGTTGATATTTTAAAGACGAGTTTTGTGTCTGTTCATGAGGTATACTAACTACATATATATTGTTTCTCCTCTTCCTCTGTAATATTTCACTTCACTGCTATGTTGTCCTCATAAAGTATGTAAGTTAGGAATGATTACAAAACAGATGAAAAATGGAGGTCTTTTTCTTCCTCCGTTTTCTGAAAAAAGTTGACAGTATTTTTCCCATAAGTATTTGATAAAATTTACCAGTTCAGATATCTGGAGCTGGCATTTTCTGTGTGGGAAGGTTTTAAATTATAAATCCAAGTTTTCAACTGATATAATGACCTCAGATTTTCTCTTTCATCTTGTGTCAATTTTAATGAGTTTTAATTTTTTCAGGAAATATGTCCACTTTATCTATGTAGTCAAATTTTACCTATGTTTTTCATGGTAGTTCCTTGTTTTCTTTTTAATATCTAGAAAGCTTGTGATGATACTACTGCTTTCATTTCTGATACTGGTAATTTGTATTTTCTCTCCCTTTTAAAAAAATTAGTCTTACCTAGTGGTTTATAATCTATTAAGCTTTCAAAAAACACTTTATTAACTTTCTCTACTTTTGTCTGCTTTATTCTCTTGCTTTGTATTCTTGTCCCTTTTTTATTCTTAGGATATAATTTGCTCATCATTTTAATAGCACTTGTGCTAATTAAACTGAAGCAAGAAGTTCTGGTATTCTATTAAAATTTCAGATTTCATACTCTAGGAAATATGGCATAGATTTAATATATATTACCCCATATTTATTTTTCAGATTATTTAAGTATGGAGTAAATACTTCCTTAAATAAAATTTCTACCCTATCTGCTAAAGATTTTCCTTCACAAAAATCTTTTAAAATAATTTTTAAGATAATAGTATGAATACTAAATTACAGATTCAAAGCAACTTAATATCTGGATTAATAACACTAATGTCAAACTGTTCTTCCTATCTAATATTTTTATTCCTTCATTTAATCTAAATAATGCTAGATTACTCCTCCTGTAATACTACTTTTTTATGTGATACTCTACTCTAGAAACCTGTAATAGTTCTGTATTTCTTGCAAGATTACATCTAGTTCTCCTCTGTCAGTCATTCACAGGCTTCCTATTTCTGCCTTATATTTCAACTCTGTTATTTCTGCAACAGGAATTCTTCATCTCAGTCATAACCCCACACATTGTATTTTGTGTATTTTTGCTTTTGTTTCTCTTACCTTCTGGAGAAAACAATCTGGGATAGTGGAAAGAGCATAGCTTTTGGCCTGATTACACTGGGGCTTACTTCTCTTACTCTCTATTCTTATTTTTATTCTCTATCTTACTTCCTAGTTTTGTGACTATAGAATTACTTAGACTCTGTGAAATGGTGATAACATTTCCTTATAGAATTGTTCCAAGGATAATTGAAATACATACATGCATACATAGTAATAATATAGACAGAATTTAGGAGATATTTAACAAACATTAGTTCCCTTTCTTTATCCCCCTTTTAACTAATCCAGTCCTACCCAATTGGAATTCCTTTTTTTTTTTTTAATGAACTCTTTTTTTGGCTTATACTACAATTTTTTTTACCTTTTATTCACTCCTGTGATACAAATGATCTCAACTAATTAGTTTTTGTTGATAGTATAATGTTTTTCATTTTGTTTCCTACTTGTTTAATGTAGCTGAGTTATTCTGTCTGGAGAGTCAGTTTTATATAATGTAAAGGGTAGATGAAGAACAGAAAGACTTGGACTCTCACTCTGCTTCTGTCACTAGCTTACTAGCTTTCAGGGGGATATCTCTCCTGTCTGGGCTTATTATCTCATTTTAAAAAGGAGATCATTAAACTACACATTTTTTAAGGTTACTTCCAATTATGAAATTTTAAATATTCCTGGAGTGCCTATTTTATGCTAGATTCTGATGAGATATACAAAAATATTTCGAAAGACCAAACCTGTCTTTAAGTAGCTTGACATGTGAGGAAGAATTAAGCTCTATGCACAAATGACTGAAATGTAATGGAATATACAGTAGCATCCATATATTGTTATAAACAGAGTGTCATAAGGTACAGAATAGTTCATCTCGTCTTTCCTGGTAGAATTTAAGCATTTGTGTCTCCTACTGCTTATTTTATTTTCCACTAGAGATTTAAGCCTAGTATTAAACTTGATATAAGTTTTTGAGCAAACCTTTTTGTGGAAGTCAACGAAAGAGGGCACTTAATTTTAGTTTCTGTTATTTATTCTTTGAATTTTTTTTCCATTTTCTCTCTCTCTCTCTCTCTCTTTTTTTTTTTGCTCTCCACAGAATGGTCCTAGTGCTAGATCATGTCATAAAATGTGCATTGACATTCAGCGAAGGCAAATCTACACATTGGGACGTTATTTGGATTCCTCTGTGAGGAACAGCAAATCTTTGAAAAGTGACTTCTATCGTTATGACATTGACACAAACACATGGATGTTACTCAGTGAGGATACTGCTGCTGATGGAGGACCGAAATTGGTGTTTGATCATCAGGTTTGGTGCACAGATAACTATATGGTGGAATTAATTAGTGCTCAGTGACTCTTACTCTTAGAGTTTATTTTACATGTTATGCTGAGTTGTCTGTTAGTGATTTTCACTGTGAATACCTGTAACAGATAATAAAAAGAATTGTTGTTTTCAGTAGGTATAAGGTTATTCTTAAGTTTTTTTTCCTCTTGTTTGGTGCAGGATAAAATACTAAGATCTCAGAACACAGTTGTTAATTTATAAAAACTTCAGAGAGTAGATGGAGCAATATATATTAGGGAAAACAAATTTTGTTTTATGATATTCATAAATCATAATAACAACTTGCCCTTTTAAAAAATTTTTATTCTACATTCCTGGAAGATTTAAAATTATAATGAGTTCAAGAATTTGAAATCTAGAGCTTTTCTTCTAGTACAAGTGAAATGTATTTACTTTTATATATAATCACAAACTCACTATAAAACAGATAAGAATTTGGCATATATTAGATGAAGTTTAAGTACAACAAAAGTCACATGATGATGTTGTAGTCAAGGAGACTACATATTAGCAGTCTTGTAAACGATTGTAATATGCATATAGCTGTCATCATCATCCCACTGGTGTCATTATCATTGTTACTTGTCTTTGAATACTTATTTTGTATCAGTATAGGTCAGTATCTCAAACAAAATAGTAACCACTTTGAATTTTATAGGCAGTTTTGCTTGGCTTAACCCATGTCCAGAGTTTTTTTGGAGTATAGGGAAGAAAAAAGCTTTAAAAATCTGTAACACTGTATTGATGAACAAAGCATTATGTAGTACTTGACAAATGGGAGGTGGTGCTAGAATTATGACAGAATCCAGCTTGTGCCTAATATCTAGGGTTAAAACCGAAGTCTTTTTTTATTGTTTTTTTACCAATTTTTGTTAATTCTTTGCTTTAAGACTAACCTCCTGCCATCTTTATATTAAGTGGGTTTTATAGGAGAGGTAGGGAAAAGAGAAGTGAGTTACATGCCTATCAAGTAAGTAGTGGGTAGAAAACCAAAAATATTAGGCTTTGAAGTACTCTGCAGATTGAATTTGGAACTTCTGCTGGCTCTACATAACTGAGCTCTGCAAAGCTTTGCATTTCCCTGTTTACATCCTCAGTGTTGTTCATGTGGAAAATAGCTCCAAAAAAGTTAAAATGGTTCTGATCTTTTAAAAACAGAACATCACCAGATAACATTGTTAGGGGAGCAGTTTATTTTCTTGCTTCCAACTGGTTACAAATTTCTTTTACAAAAGAGGTTTATGTTTTTATTATTATAGATTGAAAAAAGAATAGCTTAGGGGTAGTCTGAGTACAGCACATAAGTTGTTCTTGTGTGTGGCCTTTGTTTCTCTTGACTTTGGTAAGATAAAATGTTCCTTGGAGCCTAGGTTCTGTTAAATAATGCTTGGTGTTCAATTCATTAGATGTTATTAACAGAACACAAGGGTGAAGAAACCAGACTTTCAGTACTATTTCAGCCAACAACTACTTCTGTGACCTTGAACAATTAACACAGTCTGTTTAAGTCTCCATATTTTATTCCACTTACTGCAAGTAAAAATAGAAGTTGGAACTTACTCCAGAAATTACTTGGAATTGTTTGTGACACTTTAAGATTTGACAGTTTACGTTCAAATTTGAGAAGAACATGAGAAAGCTAGAGGCATGTAAAAGTTACTTTGCCATTTTGAATTTTAACATATTTAAAAAATTAAAATTCAGGGACTTCTGGATTTCCTCAGAACATAGTAGCAGCTTAGTTCTGAAGCTTTCCATTTTGTTGCTTTGTGTGATTTTTTTCAGGAGCAATGAGAACCAAACAAAAAGATTTAAAAAACACAAGTTACATATTCAGCAAAACCAAGAGCCAAAGATAACCCACAACACCTGATTCCTTGTAAATTTAGCCAAAAGCATCTGTAATACCCAGAACCTGTATTGAAGCACACAACAGTATAATGGGGGAGAACTGGGAATGCAGAGAAAGCCTGGCAAACATACATCATAGTGGGAAGTGTCATGAGTAAAGCAGAAATTGAACCCAGGGCACCACTGAGGGGAGTAAGTTAAATGACATGTGGAAAGTGCCCCACAAGGCCCATAGGTGTAGATGTCAGAAAGCACCATCTTCCAAAATTAAGGGAAACACCATGATGGATGGAGACAGTGGCTCCTTTTACATGCCCTTTGAAGGGACTAGGGATGCTCAAAGCTTAAGATAGAAGCCCCCTAAACCAGATAAAGTTCATAATTAGAGAAGACATGGCTTCACAGAAGCACTGTATTTTGAAGAAGCCATTCAGTTTAGTGGCAACGGAGGAGGGACTCCTTGAGTATAAATGTCATCATTCTATAGGAACCTTGTGTTAACTGGTCCAGGGAAATTCAGCTCATTTAAATATGAAAAACTAAGAAGCACTAAACACCAGATCTTTAGAGAAGTACTCTAAATAAAAACAATAAAAGGAAAAAAAATAGCAAAAACTTCTTTCATGCAACAGCAGATGAAAGAAGTATTCTAACGTGAATTAAATGACTAAATGAAGTTTGAAATGCTGAAAAAAACTACAAGGTATAAATTCAAGAATGCAGATGAGAGGGAGGGTATAGTTCAAGTGGTACAGTGCATGCTTGGCATGCACAAGTTCCCAGGTACCTCCATTAAATAGATAAATAAACCTAATTGCCTCCTCCCACCTGCCCCCACCAAAAAAAAAAAAAAGAATGCAAATGAGATGGCCAAATAATAGGAACAGGTGAGACTTGACCTGGTAAATCTCAGGAAAGAAATTGAAGAGAAATATAATAACATTTTGAAAAATGAAGACTAAGCTGCAAGGAGCATAAAGAAGAATAGATAACGGTCATATAGCATAGAAATAAGAAAAGCAGATGAAGAAAACAGATATAAAGATAAAAGGATTAGCCAGAAAATTATAGATAGAGAAGAAAGGCAAAAGAGGGTCAACATACACATCACTGGCTGGCAACATTAAAGAAGAAAACCAAAACAGTGGAGCAGAACAAATATTTATAAATAAAATTCAAGAAAACTTTCCTGAAAAAAGACTAGTCCACATATCAAAATGACATGCTATATTCAGGGAAAATTGACCTAGGCGTTGAACTCTAAGATATATAATAGTAACATTGAATTTCAAAGATAAAGAGGCCATTTTGGGGGAAACTAGACAAAATGATCCAGAAGTAAAATGGGACTCATATCAGATTTTTATACGAATGCCTTCAACGCCAAGAGACAGTAGAGTAACATATAGAAGGTATTCAAAGAAAAGACAGTGTGAGCCAAGGATTTTATATCTAGCCAAACTGTCCTTCAAATAGAAACACTTTTTGAGGAAATTACTAGAAAATGGGATACGAGCTAGTCAGGACATGGCAGGAGAAACTTTAGTCACAGGATTAGAGATCTCAGCTCAATGACTTTCTCCCTGGGTCAGCGTGGATCATTGGCAGGCTAAACATATACTTTTACTGTCCTCCTGCCCCACATCCTGTGAAAGGACAGGAGAATACATTAATGCCCTTAGGGAACTTAAAATATTTGGGAGAATTCCTGTAAGGTAGAAAGCAGATAGAATCAGATCCAACCACAGCCTATAAGGTAGCAACAACTTTAGTCTCAAAGTGTATAGCTGGGGCAAACATTAGATGATTAATTGGAGACAGAATAGCAGGGCACTTTCCAGTTTGACTGAGTAGCAGGGAACTGTGATAACTGTCCACAGGTCAAGTGTTGAGTGTGGACATTGGAGCTGGAAAGATAGAGCCATACTCAAGGGATGCTAGAGAGCTGCTACAGAGCCCTTCACCGCATCCTGTCTCATCTCTCCCCACCCAGCCCCGTGAGGCACACTATCGTATATGCAAGAGGCAGATGAATAGAGATTCTCAGATACAAAGAAGGCTAAAACAATAACCCCAAAATCCAAATATTTGAAGATAGTTAATACTATGAGATATAAGATATTGAACTCAAGGAATTAAGAATTAATGAAGGAAAACAGCTAGTAGTTTGAACTGAAGAAGTTTTTAAGATAAATTTAAGTGATATTTTTAGAGCAATTCAGCATCTCTGAAAAGGAAATATATAGAAAAGCTATAAATTAAAGATTTGATAGCAAAATAAAAATCTCAGTAAATTGATTAAAAAGCAGTGTGGCTCTAAAACACTCAACTTAAATGGTTGCTAAATTAGTGACTGGAAATTATGAGAGAAGAGTTAAGAAACAGAGGAAAAGACCTAAAGTTCTGATATCTACTTAATAGGAATTCTAGAAAGAGAATGGAGGCCAAAAAACAAACAAAAAATCACTCCAGGTGAAAATGAAGAAAACTCCCAGAGCTGAAGATAGTTTTCAGAATGAAAGAAATACCAAGTGCAGATCAGGATGAATGAAAAGAATATCCTTACCTAGATACTTCTTAATGAAAATTTCAGAACCAAAGAAGAAGAGAAAATCCTGAAAGCCACAGAGAGAGAACTAATTATCTTTGTAGGTAAGCAGGGATCAGAGTAGCATGAGGCATTTTTGGAAGTTGGCAGGATGGAGGGTGGTGGGTTGGGCAACACTGCTCAGAAGGCTTTATAGGCATACCTTCAAATTTTGTGAGGAGAAAATTATTTTGAACCCAGCCTAAGCCTAGCTAAGTTACTGGATTTCCAGAAGCATTTTTCAGAGATTAAAAATTAAAAGGAAACCATAAACTGATGAACAGCATAAGGTTTCCTAGAGTGATTAAAACTTGCCATTTGATAATTGATCCTCATTGAAACTGCATATCTTACCCAGGGAAGAAACAAAGTGAAGAAATAAAATTGATTCTGTTTTGTGTCCTGTTTGTTCTAAAATGAGGGAAGAATCATCAAACTACTACAGTATCTTCCTTCTTTTTTGAATTGATTTGGTCTGGTATGCTGGGAAGAGCTACCAAGATAAAGATGTTTATACCTCATCCCTGATGATAAATGAGGATAGCCTTATCAAAATTAAACTTAAATATCCCCCAACAGAAAGAGAAACTCCCTTTGTAGCCATATGAAGTAGAACCATAGGGGTGGATAACAGATATTGGCCAAAGTTAGTATGAGTCTGTGAATTTATGAAAATGTAAATAGACTCACATTGTATGGGTCCCTCAGCAATGTATGGATTGCTTTTCATGATATAATCATGTAAGATTAAAGAGTAAAGTCATTTTTCTTTCAAGTACCAGGGATATGAAAACTTTGTCACTCGGTTTTTCAATCATATTTCCTAAGATTTCACCCTTAAGGAATTGTAGATTTTCATCTTAATTTTTGGAAGCCTGCCAGAAACCTGGGACATGGCAAGTGAGTGGAACTTTTTAGTGGTAGGTAAAGATTAGGAGATGCTAGAATCCTTTCTTTTTAATACTTAATATTAATTTTAAAATAAGCTTTATAATAACTTAAATAGTTTTTTATTAAAAACAATACAAAAGATAGATAAATAGAAGAAGTAATCTGATGGGAGGAGAGAATGGAACATTTAATGGCTAGTATTTGTGCTTTAGCAAAAAATAGTAGATGTTTTATGTACATGATTTATTCTTTAAATGTAAATGACACTTGTTTCAACATCTAATTACCAAAGTGGACTTAACATTTTCTTTGAAATAGATTTTGATTCTTATTTATTGTCTTGTGACAAATGGCTGTTTTCTCAGATATTTTTGTGAAAATAATCTCCGTGAGTTGAAAGAATGGAAGAATCAAGGTTGGCTTTTGAACTTGAATTGCATAATATACCTCAAAGAAAACTGAATTTATAGTATCATTTTAAAAGGGGGCAACATTCGTCATTCCATAAGTGAGGCTGTTGCAAATGTGTGTTTGTTTTACTATTTGGTAGCAGCATAATGTGAAGAATTTTGTAAAATAAATGCAAGGGGATGAATTTAGCTGCATCACTCTTCTTCACATATTGCTATCCTATCAGATGGTAGCAAGATGAATAGGATGCTTGCCTAGAATGGAAAGAAGAGAATTTTTTTTTTCATAAGGAGGGTATGATTACTGTTTACTCATAGAGTATGATCAGTATTCGCTCTAAGGTATAAATCAGCACCTAATGTATTATTGGTTGATTTGGTTAGAGTTATGCAGCTTAAACAAAGCATAAAGCTCCTTAACCTAACGTATTTTATTCTCACTAGGAAAAATGGAAACCTTAGATATCTATCCTGAATCTCTGACAGGTGGTGAACAGTATTTTAATAAGTACATATGAGTGCATAATCAGGGGTGGTGTTTAGTGTTATTAAGACAAATGGTCAGTTTTTTTTGAGAATCTAAAAATGCACATACTGGTTTCATTTTAGCACGTATGATAGGAACAATCTAAAACTATTCAATCTGTTGCCTTGTTCTAATAGATGTGTATGGACTCCGAAAAACATATGATCTACACCTTTGGTGGTAGAATTTTAACCTGTAATGGCAGCGTAGACGACAGCAGAGCCAGTGAACCACAATTCAGTGGGTTATTTGCTTTCAACTGTCAGTGCCAAACCTGGAAACTTCTTCGAGAAGACTCCTGTAATGCTGGGCCTGAGGACATCCAGTCTCGGATAGGACACTGCATGCTATTCCACTCAGTAAGAATATTGTACATTGAATTATGTTATTTTGTCATGGATCTCTCACTAGGAAAAGAAGTGGTGAAATCCAATTCTTCAGTAAGATCAGAATTTTTTGTTAGAGATTAATGATTAGTGTTGGCAATGATAGACAACAATAAAAACTACCTTTAGCAGTGAACTGTTTGCTAATTATAAGATTCTTCCTATCAACCTAGTAATTTTTAAGTAGTTATCACCTTAATACTAATCTAGGCACTTTCATGACTAACTTCACCGTTTATATAGATATTGTAGCTATTTCTCTTTCTTATACCTTTCTACTTACTGTTTTCTCTTAGTACCTGTAAGATCAATTTTCTTATCTGTTTTTATTTTCCCCTCTAGTACTCTCCATTAAGTGCAGAGAATTAAGAATTGACTTTATAGAACTAGAATTAAAATTTATCAGCAAAAACCAACATACAGATATTTCTTTAACCTTCTCAAATGTTTTAGTGAAAACTTGGGCTTCTTGCTGTGAACATAACTTTAAAAATCTATTGTGGATAATTTTTAACATATGCCAAAGTAGAAAGAAAAGTATAATAAGTTCCTACATACATATTTATCAGTTTCAACAGTTACCATTATTCCACTATTCGTTTTTCATGTCTCTAACCAATTTATATCTTATTTCTTTTTTTAATGTTTCTTTGATTTTTAAGTTTATTCTTTAATTTTATTGTGTTGGGGTATTTTGAAGCAAATTCCAGACATTATATCATTACACTTGTAAATACCATAGTGTATCACTAAAAGGTAAGGACTTTTTAAAAACATAATTACAGTACCATTATGATGCCCAAAATAAAGCAGTTTGTTTTCATTTTATGCTGCATTCATTTGTCTCTTGAAATACTGAAAAATATCTTTTTATAGTTGGTTTATACAAGCCAGAATCCAGAAAAGGTCTGTGTATTGCATTTGGTTGTTACTACTCTTAAATTTCTTTTAATCCATAACAGTACTCCCCTCTCCTATTTTTTGATCTCTGTATAGCACTGATTTGTTTTGGGTTTTTTTTTTTTAATTGAAGTACAATCAGTTACAATATGTCAGTTTCTGGTGTACTATATAATGTCCCAGTCATGCATATACATATATTCGTTTTCATATTCTTTTCCATTAAAGGTTATTACAAGATATTAACTGTAGTTCCCTGTAGCACTTATTTGTTAAAGACAGTTAATCATGTGTGCTCTAGGATTTCCTTTATTCTCAGTTCGGCTGATTTTATACTCGTAGTGTCATTTAACATGATCCTCTGTCCTCTATATTTCCTGTGAGCTGATACTTACATCCAGAGGCTTGATTTTGGATTTACTCTCCTTTTTTGGGAGGGCCAAAGAGGAGATGTAAGAATACTTTACAGATGTTCTGACTGCAAAATAGCAAGAGGCATTTAATATATGGTTGTCATGTTAAAATTGTTCCAGTGGGTTTAAGTGTTATCAGCCTGACTGATCAATTATAAACTTTCCTGTCAACTTTTAACCTAATGGCTTTAACAGCCTCTGAGAGTCATAGCTTAGATTTCAGTAGGGACTATAACTAATTAATTTGTTAACTAATTAGCTATCCTAATATGTAAAGCATATGGGATAATAATATAAATGTTTGATTCTTTTCCTCTATCACCTTTTCATACTAATAGGTTTAGGCTTCAAAGTTTACCAGTTAGTTTTTTTTTTTAAGTATTACTATGAACTCATGGATTTTTATATATTTGATTTTTTTAAGTATATATATTTTTTTATTGAAGTATAGTTAGTTTACAGTGTTGTGTCAATTTCTGGTGTACAGCACAATGCTTCAGTCATACATGAGTATACATAGATTCATTTTCATATTCTTTTTTGCCATAAGTTACCACAAGATGTTGAATATAGTTCCCTGTGCTATACAGTATAAATTTGTTTATCTGTTTTATATTATTTGATGTCTTTAATCTCAGTGCTATCATTTTTCTTTTTTATCCCCTGAAATTTAATACCTTTGATTTTGTTTTCATGTATCTTTTAAGATTAAAATCCTGCTTCCTAATGACGATATGATACTACTTGCTCTGACTTCCTGTAATAGTTTCAGAATAGCAAACCAAACCAAAAAAAAAAAAAAAAAATCACTGAATGCTGTTTAAGATTGCTTTCTGATTATTGTTTTGTTTAGGATATAGCCTGCTAAGGATGGGTAGACAAAAAACAAGAATTAAAATTAATAAAAATACCACCTCTCTGTGTGATCATGTCTTTCTGTGTGCTCATGTCTTGGTATACAGATAGGTTTATTTGTTTTACTTTTTTTTCAAATTTCAGACATTTTTTTTTCTTTTGAGTTAATTTTGTTTTCTAATTAAATAAAAACATACACATAGATCTAAAGGCAGAACCGTAAGTGAGTATACATTCAGAGAGATCTTGTTTTTATCCCTGGCTTCCTGCTCTGTTCCTTCCCATGTATGTAACTGTCTTTTACTAATTTCCTTTGTTTCTTTTTAAAGAAAGAAACAAACACAACACATCTTTCTTTTTCTCCTTTCTTACATAAAGGCAACAATTATTCTATGCCTTGCTTTTTCCTGTTTCAATAGGATATCCTTGCAATTACCTCTTGCAGTATGTAGAGGTTCCTCATTCCTCGTTACACCAGTGTAGTACTCCACTGCATGAAATCTCTCATAAAATTACTTTTGTAGAGATTTAAGTTTTAAAATGATCATTCTGAATTATTCATGGAAATGACTACTTTTTTTCTTCCTTGCCCTTTTTATCTTGTTTTTCAGAAAAATCGTTGCTTATACGTGTTTGGTGGCCAGCGATCGAAGACCTATTTGAATGATTTCTTTAGTTATGATGTGGACTCTGATCATGTAGACATAATATCAGATGGTACCAAGAAAGACTCTGGAATGGGTAAAGGCATTTAGTGATTCTTCTAACATGTCTTATTTACTTTAGGTAGAAGACTATAGTCCATTTTCTTTTCTTTCTAACCGTTCTACTTCCTTTTCCCATTTGTTTAATTGAAGTAATTCTGAGTAAGAGAGAGAAAACTCTACCAGCTAAATTTTTGAGTTCTATCCACTTAAAGATACTATATGAATTATTATTATTTCTTTGAGGAGAAAAGTAGTATGTGAATTTCAGAAGGAATTATTTACATGTGTGCTTGTTGGCGGTGGTTGTAAAAATGAATATCTTAAAAACTATATGACCTTGTATTTGCTGATCCTTTACACTTTCTGTTTTCACTATAGTGACTTATATATATTAGGCATGTGTAGTAGAGTATGTCTTTGAGTTTACAAGCTCAGCATCCAAGAAGTTATTCTCCTGATGATATGGTGACTAGTTTGTCTGAGATAATCCCAGTTTATGCATATTGCCCTGCCATAATTATTAATAGTGCCCCACTCACTCTCAAAAATGTCTTATTTTGGGTGATAATTTACATAGTTACTCTATATAGTAGTCTCTTTGCCTGTGATTAGTATACACAGAAGAATGGTATTTGTTTTAAGGCCCAGTGTTTTAAAATACCTAATTTGAGCAGTAAAGTCAGAAATCAGATCAGCTTGCTTTTCCTTTTAGCTATAATGTAAAAAAAAAAAAAAGTATGCATACACATATGTATGTTCTTTAAAACTTTTTTTTATTGAGTTATAGTCATTTTATAATTTTGTGTCAAATTCCAGTGTAGAGCACAATTTTTCAGTTATACATGAACATACATATATTCATTGTGACATTTTTTTTTTCTGTGAGCTACCACAAGATCTTGTATATATTTCCCTGTGCTATGCAGTATAATCTTGTTTATCTATTCTGTGTATGCCTGTCAATATCTACAAATTTTGAACTCCCAGTCTATCCCTTACCACCACCTCCCCCCTTTGGCAACCACAAGTTTGTATTCTATGTCTATAAGTCTGTTTCTGTTTTGTATTTATGTTCTTTTTTATAAGATTCCACATATGAGCGATCTCATATGTTATTTTTCTTTCTCTTTCTGGCTTGCTTCACTTAGAATGACATTCTCCAGGAACACCCATGTTGCTGCAAATGGCATTATGTTGTCGGTCTTTATGGCTGAATAGTATTCCATTGTATAAATATACCACATCTTCTTTATCCAGTCATCTGTTGTTGGACATTTAGGCTGTTTCCATGTCTTGGCTATTGTAAATAGTGCTGCTATGAACATTGGGGTGCAGGTGTCTTTTTGAAGTAGGGTTCCTTCTGGATATATGCCCAGGAGCGGGATTCCTGGGTCATATGGTAAGTCTATTCCTAGTCTTTTGAGGAATCTCCATCCTGTTTTCCACAGTGGCTGCACCAAACTGCATTCCCACCAGCAGTGTAGGAGGGTTCCCTTTTCTTCACAGCCTCTCCAGCATTTGTCATTTGTGGACTTTTGAATGATCATATATATGTTTTTTAATTGTTGTTTATATTTAGGAGGTTTTTTCTTTTTAAACAAAAGATAGCACCACAGTAAAAAAAAGTACATGTGAAGTAGTTTGACCCTCAGGATCCTTCTCTCATACTTCCTACTAGGCAGAGGCCAGAGCTTTATTTTCTGGGGAAGTGAAATGATAGAGGCTCTGTAGAGGCAGAGGGAACAGGGTAGAAAACAGGAGAATTAAGTCTATATACTGAATAGTGGAACTTCTAACCATTTCCCTGCTCCCATGACGTTAGGCATATGTCTCCTGGCAAAAGGTTAGAATCACATTCTCTGGTGGAAATGTGTGGCCCTAGAGAAAAGATTTCCAGATACTGTTGTTTGGGAATATCCCCCACAAAAGTAAAATGTCTAATCTTACTGCCTAGTCCCCAATACAGTGGCTACTTTCTTGGCCCAATCCCCCAACAGTGGTACCCACTGTACACATAGGGTTTTAAATTAAATTTTATTTCTTCACTCTTAGTGAACTATCAGTTCTTCTGTATTAGGACCTTCACCGTGAAAGAGAGAGACCAAAAAAAAAAAACAACAACAAAAAAAAAACTTGAAGACAGAAATCTGGATTAGTGCACTGAATGCAAGTAAATGAAAATAATGATCAAGATCACTTTTGTTATAGAAAAGGATACTGCATACATAAAACAATAATAGGATGTAGTAAGAGATAAGAGACTAAGAAAGTTTTTGGAAAATAAATTTTGTTAGAATAAAAAGTAGAAGAGTTATAAGACACCTCCTGAAAAGTAGACAAAGAGAGATGGGAAAGTGGAGAAAATAAGGATCTTAGAAAATCAGCTCAGGAGATCCCATGCTGAACCAATAAGAGTTTCTCCAGCTATAGAGAACAAGGAAAACGGAGAACACTAGATTATAAAACAAAGAATTAACAGAAAAGTCCCAAACTGAGAAGTATTGGTCTTCACATTGTAAATGACTCTCTTTGGTAATCCATACATTGAATTTAGAAAAAAACAAAAACCCTCTCAATCTGAAGGCACATCATTGTTCATTGTGGAATTTCACCTATCAGGCATAAAAGGAATATTTTTTAAAATTGCCAGTGTAAAATGAGGTCACATTCAAAGTGACAGGTCTTAGAATGATACAGAAATTCTAAGCAACTTTGAAAACTATAAAGGGAATCAAGGTCTTAAAAATTCTGAGGGAAAATTATCATCAACCTGAAATTTATTCCTAACCAAAACATCAAGGAAACAAGAGGGAAACAATTCTATTTTCAGAATGTATTGTGTTTATCAATGGTATGTGTTTGTCTGCAAGTAATAGAAAACCCAGAGAAGAATGACTTAAATAGGGAAACTTTCTCTCACAGCACGAGAAATCCAGATGTAGATAATCTGGGACTGATGTAGTGACTCAAATATCATGAAGGCCCTCAGGTTCTTTTTAATTTTTGTTTTTCTATTTTTAACTGGTTGTAGCCTCATGGTGGCAAGTTGGCTGGAGCATCTGAAACTCTATGCCTTCATTCCAGATAGGAAAAAAAGAAGGAGAATAAAATGTACCCAGAAAGCTCCCTACTTATATTTCATTGAGTAGGACTATGAAACCTGGCTTCAAGAGAGTCTGAGAAAAGCAAGCATTTAGCTTTTCCAGCATTTATCTAGTACACAGGGGAAGTGGCTTGGAAATGGCTGTTGGATCATGCATTCAACAGTATGTGCCACAGAAGATTTAAAAAATGATAGATCTTTTAAGGACTATATTTTAGGAAATTAGTACATCATATATGCTGACAAAAGGGAGTAAAAGCAGTTAGAAAGAAAACATGCTGAGAAAAAGAGGATCCTGCAATAGTTATATTTGAACATTTGGAATAAAAATGTTGATTAGTAAATAACGTCTGTTGTAAAAGATTAAGGATAGGAACATAATAGGAAAAAAATTTTTTTAGGAAAGGAGACATCATCATAGTATTTTTCTTGGCTCTACAGTAAGCAGTATTTCCCTAATCATAATACAAAAACTACAATCAATTTAACTAAAAACTGGGTTAAAATTTAGTGGGAGGATAGTGTCAATGTAGTAAAATTCTTCATCTACTATAGCAAGAAGTAGCAGCTTAAGCACATTATGTAAAAATATGGAAGGGAATATCAGAAGAAATGACTAATAACATTACTTATCCTATCTAAAGTTGTCTTATTTGTTTACTCATTTATTTTCTACTGCCATATGATTTAATCTGTGGCTTCCTCTAGCTTTTAAGATTTAGTCTAATTTCCCATTAAAATAACTAGGAAGAGGGCAGTAATAATTCCCTACAATCCTAACACAGCTCTGCCTGGAAAAGTTAGTGAAGATAGTAATTGGTTTGACAAGTATGTGTTGAGAACTACTACATGCTGGCTCAGTGCTAGACTAGGGATACAGTGGAACCAGATGATCGTGGTCTCTCAACGTGTTTATAATCTGGCTAGTAGGTGACACTCAGTTGGATTATAGTAGCTACTCTTTATTTGGACCCTACTATATGCCAGTCATTAAGCATGGAGCTTTATAAATAGCTCTGGTTGGTGGTATTATTACCTAGAAAAATTGAACTCAGTGAAGTATTATATTCAGTAATACACAACTAGATAATGACAGAGCTGGAATTTAGAAGTTTTAGTGCAAAGAAGGCATTTTTTCCCACCATACTACTTCCCAAGATTAAAAGGAAAAAGTGGCAGAGTGATAGTGGTAAAGATTTAGCAAAAAGTTCATGATAGTAATAACTTTAATGACTATCACTTGAAAGTTTTAAAAAATGAGTTGTTATGATTTAGTAATTTGTAAAATTGGTCAGTATAATGTTTCATTCATGGTTATGACTAGCTTTAGAGCCAGCAAAGTATAATAATTGTTCTTTTTGTTCAGTTTTGTTTTGATTATGGTAGTAGTAATATGCTCATTGTAGAGAATTTGGAAAATATAGAAACATGCAAAAAAGAATATATATCAAACCATCCAAATACAATCTATTAACATTTTGATATATATATTTCCTTCTAATCTTTTTAAAATTATTTATTTTCTAAAATTTAGCATAATTTTATATTCTGCTGTTTTTTAACTTACACAAAATTGTAGTTTTTCTTTTTATCATTATGGTTTTATTACCAAGGACTAGAGGTATTAATAGAAAAGACAACTGAATTCATTCCTTAATCACTGCTATAATCAACTTTTATAAAATTAGAATCAGTAATTTTACTATGGGTTCTTTAATTTTTAATTGATTTATGGTGAATTATCCCACAGCACAAATAAGTTCATTGATAATTTATTGATCAGCTACTACTATCTAAATTTGACCTTCTCCCTTCCTTTCTCCCAACATATTTCAGTGCCTTCTGTATGCCAATTAAGTTTAGTTCTATAGCTGTGGGCCTAGGGGATAAGATTCCTGCTCCCAGAGGACTCATTCTAGTGAAGAGAGACCTACAGTTGTCTCCTAAGTACTGTGAAGAAAAAAAATGAGTAACATAGGAGGTCCCGTTTAGATAGAGTAGGTTGGGAAACTGGCTCTGAGGAGGTAAACTTCAAGATGAGAAGTAAAGAGTTAGGAAAGAACCATGTGGAGAACTGAGAGAGAGACATGTACAAAGATTTCAAAGCAGGAAAGAATCTAGTGTGTTCCAGAAACAGAAGGGACTGGTGCAGACTGAGGATGGGGAAAGTTGGTGTGAAATGAGGTTAGAGAAATAGTTGAGAATCTGATTATTCATTCAGTGCCTTGTACAAATGGAGGAAATTTGGATTTTTTTTCCCTAAATAGGAAGTTATTGAAAGATTTAATGCCAGGGTCGTAATCTGATTAAAGTTTTGTCTAAATGTGCATTTTCCAAGTGGTTAATTTTGACTATATGCCTGTAAGTTGCATTGTCCAAAGGCTGTATGTGCATCAGGTGCTTCAACTGAGGATTTTTTATGCCAGAGTTGAGAATCTGGTTAGAACTACTTGGAAATTTTTCTTGCCTAAAACTGTTGCTGTTATTACTTGAAATTGTGAAATTCTCAGTAGCTCTATTGGCATATTAGAGTGAAGCTGAAATACTTTCATTTTTCTATTTTTCTTATTTTTTTCCATCTCCCTCACTCCCTCCTTCACTTCTGTCACTTCCTCCTGCTCCTCATTTCTCTCTCTTCTTTCCCATCCCCCCCTTTTCTTCTTTTGTACTCCCCTCCTTAAGTCCCCTTTTCAGTTTCTGTCTATCTTCCTTGCCCAGCCCCTGCCCCTACCCCAGGGGTTTCTGATAAGTGGTGAGGATTGAGACCCACTGTTCTGGTTCTTCAGACCCTAACCTTAGTTCCCTGGGCAAGTTACCTAATGTCTTCAGCTTTAGTTTGCACGTGTTTAAGTGATCCAAATTATACTTTAAGGAAAATAGTATTCCTACTCATGGCTACTCTAGGAGTAGAAATGGATTGACTCTCTGGGCTGGTATTGTCGGATACCTCAGTTTTCACAAGAGTATGTCAATACTACCTACAGGTTCACTGATCTATTCAGTAATCAAATCAAGTCAGTTTTACCTGTCTTTTCTCTCTTCCCATTGCTACTTCACTAGTTTGGGCTGTCAATACCTGTTTGGCCTTGTTTCTAGTCTTCTTCCTGGGTATCCCATCCCTCCCCCAACCCATTCTTCACACTTCAAGCAGAATGCAGCTGTTCTGTGTTACCAGTTAAGTGCAGAACCGTACACTTTAACATTTATTCAAAAGATTTTTTATTGGTAACTACTAGGTGCTAGAAAATGATCTAAGGACTAGAGATACAACTGTGAATAAGGGCTCTATCTTCATGAAGCTTATAGTTGCACATAGGGAGGAAAAAGTAGTAGATTGACAACCTTATCTTTTAATTAGTACTAATAAGATAAGAAAATATCTTTAAAAAAATCTTTTTTAAACCCTGATTTTTCTTCCTTGCTTAAAATCTTTTTACTGTTTCTCTTTGCCCTCACAATTAAATCTAAAATTCATCCTGACTCACAGATTCCTTTATGATATGCTTCAGCATCGTTAGTTCTCCATTCTTGGTATCCACCAATTCTTTGTTTCATGACCACCAAATATTAACTCTTCATTGATAGTATACTTTTTCTTGCCTTTGGAGTTTTGCCCATATTCTTCTCCCTACGTGAATCACTCTTTCCTCCCACCTCCAAAATGTAGTGTACTTGGGCTCATCATTCAGATCTTGGCTTATAGATCATTGTCTCCTGAAATTCTTTAATTCCTCAAACCCAGGTTAGGAATTAGAGCATATGGTTCTATCTTTAATTGTTAACACAATTCTAGGTATTCACCTGGCAGTATAATCTTGACTTTGCTTTTCAAAACCTGTAAAAGCTCAGACTTTATTTAGGATTTCTTAAAGAGCATTCAGTCTTTTCAGTATCCTAGATCTCCTAAAAATTTCCCCACTGGATTAAGTTAGTCCAATCAGAAAACCTCATGTTGGAACTATGGTATATGTATTATCCTCCTGTAGAATTACTTTTACTTGATTTTTTTAAAGTCCATTTAAATTTTATCTTACTAGATTGTTAATTATTTTGTAAGCCATTAAAAATCCTTTGAAGGACAAAACAGTACTATTTAAATTTCTAAATTATTAAATATTCTTAGAAAGCACCAATTTTATTACATTACATGGATGCTCTGTAGCTCATTTAAACATTCTATTTATTAACTGTTCTTCAAAAGCTGTTTTATTATGGTTAATTACTGTAATTGAAGATGGACTTAATATATAATTACTATGTTTATCTGTGATTCAGTAATGTGGGTTATTTGATTAAAACTGCTTTTATGTGAGTTTCAAATTGGATTGTTTGAAATCATAGAAGAAATTTGTGTGAACTAGTGAGATCACTAATTAGAGATGGTATATCTAATTGTAAAATTGCTGCTTCTTGTAAATTTTTATTGTGTCAGATACTATAAAATCTTAAATGGTTACTATTTATAGTTACTTAAATAAATTACTCAGATTTAACATTTTAAGATCTAAAGAAACATTAGTTCTTATTTCTTAACTACAGTATAACAGTTTTATGTCTCCCTCAGAAGGAAATTATAATTTAAATCAGTGAATTGGCAGCTGTTGAGGAAGAAGGGATTTATTAGTATTGTGTCTAACACATACATAATTACATCCAAATTCAGCACATCTAAAATTTGGGGGTTTTTTCTGAGTAACTTTTGGAAGTAAGTCTGTGAACACAAGGAGCTTAGCAGACTCCCCATATGTAAACTCTGAATTTAACACTAATTGAAAATTATGTTTAGAAGTCCTGTCACACCAGCAGAACTTACAGTTTACCATAGAAATTCAGTTTATTATAATGGAATTACTTTCTCATATCTGTATTATTCAAGGTAACAAACACATATTGTGTCTTCACCATTTGCCAGGTACGAAGTTGGGCCTTGATGACACAGAGCTCTCACAACCTAATCCCTCTTCTGTAGTAGAAGTGTGTATACTTGTTTTGTTCCTTAAATTCTATCAACTGTATTTTCCCACATCTGCCACTGTTTATTCCCTTCTGTTCTAACCATAGTGGCAGATTGGTATAATTGAAAGAATAGTGAATTCAGAATCAACAGCTCTGTTCATCAGGGTCTGCCACTTATCCTTCTGTAACTTTGCCAGAATTATATAACTTCTCTGGACTTGACTATCCACCTGAAAATGAGGGGATTTGACCAGTTGATCTTTGAACTAATGAATGTTATTTAATTTGACCAGATGATTTTAAGGCTTCATCTAGCTCCAGAATTTTGACGGTTAAATTTCATTCCTTTCTGCTTTTATCAGGCTGTGAAAATAACAAATATGAGCTGTATTAGTTATGTCTGCAAGATCTGGTGTGTCTGTAAACATAATTTCATGAAAATCTTAAAAGCAAAATCTTACTGATTTTCATTTCAACCCTGGGAATGTGCTTATTGTGCTTACTGATACTGTTTGTTTTTTTAATCAAGTATGTATGTGTGTGTGATGAGTCCTTATGTTTTTGACCCTTTTAGACTTTTACCAATTAACTAAATAAGGCCAATTCAGCAGTATAGAGAACATTCTGAAGCTAATGATTTCCTATCATTAAAATAGATTAGCTACTGAGCTAGGAAATGGTACTGCTTATTTTCAATGTAACTAGGATTCATTGCTTTCTATTTAGCATTTTATATTTGGTATACTATTATTCAGATAAAATTGGATTATGTACTTCTTTTTCTTCTCAACATTACTGGTAATAGTAACTTTCTATAACTTCCCCCTTTTACCTTTGGAGGAGTGTTTTTGCTGGTTAAAAACTTATAAAAGTATTTCATATTTTTAATATAAAATTTAGGTCATTTGATAGTAAATGTAAATTAAAAGTTCACCTGTAAAAACAAGCATTCAAGAACACTAAAGGCTGTTTTGAAAATGAAAGGTAATGAAATAATATTAATACTACCAGATATTTATAAAGCTGCAGTTCTGTACAGATTAAAGGGATGGAATAGAACAGATAGTGTAGAATATCCCCAAGTACATGTGAGAATTTAGTATATGGTAAAGTGGCACTTCCAATCAGAGAAGCAAAATAGATTATGTGATAAATGACACTGAAATGTTACCTAAGACTTGGCAATAAGCAAAAAGTAAAATCTGGGACTCTGATGTCTGTATATCACAAAAAATTCTAAGTAGACTCAGGTTTTATACTTAAGAAATAAAAATACATGTCTAATTGTTCTTAATAATTTAGAATTGGAAGACCTTTCCAAACATGGTGCAAAACCCAGAAGTTATAAAGGAAAAGATTTAGTTTGATTTCTTTGCAAATTAAAAAATTACTTATGGAAAAATACTTAAATAATAAATGACAAACTAGCAACTAAGACAAAGGTTAATATCCTACTGTATAAACAAAAGACTAAAAATCACTAAAAGAGGAATGATTGTTTAGTAGAAAAATGACAAGCAATATGAATAGATAGTTCAAAGAAAATAAACAATTCAAAAAGCTGATAAATTTACTTCTGTATAGATGTTCAGCTTCATTCATAATTTTTAAAATATAAAGTAAAAGATCATTCACTGAATGTTGATATCTATTAAAGTATTAAATACATATACTCTTTGACCAAGCATTTTTTTCCCAGGAATTTATCCTACTCACACAGTTGTGCAGATGCATAAAAATAAGCTGTACAGAGATACTTATTGCAGTATTGTTTGCAAGAGTTCAGAAATCTGGAAACAACTTTAATTATCCACCAGTAGGTAACTGGTTAAATAAATTATGGTTGATCTATTCAGTGATACTAATTCTTTGTAACTTAATACAACTGAGATAGATCAATAAATACTATATTATTGAGTGTCAAAACCTAGTTGGAATTTTACAAAAAGTAAATAATGAGTAGTAGAAATCTGGGTTCAGTTAAAGTGATAGAAGTTCTAAAATAATTCTAAAATTTATATGGAACCACAAAAGACCCAGAATTGCCAAAGCAATCCTGAGAAAAAAAAACAAAGCTGGAAGAACAACTCTTCTAGACTTCAGTCTGTACTACAAAGCTGCATTAATCAAAACAGCATGGTATTTTCAGAAAAACAAACACACAGTTAAATGGAACAGAGCCCAGAAGTAAACCCACACACCTATGGTCAATTAAGGCAAAAGAAATAAAAGCAAAAATAAACAAAAATATGACCTAATCAAATGTAAAAGCTTTTACACAACAAAGGAAACCATCAACAAAACAAAAAGACAACCTACAGAATGGGAAAAAATATTTACAAATGATGCAACTGACAAGGGATTGATATTCAAAATATACAAACAACTCATACAACTCAATATCAAAAAAATAATAAAACCAATTAAAAAATGAGTAGACCTAAATAGACATTTTTCCAAAGAAGATTTCAGATGGCTAACAAGCACATGAAAAGATGCTCAACATTGCTAATTATTAGAGAAATGTAAATCACAATGAGATATCACTTCTCACCTGTCAGAATGGCTATCATCAAAAAGTCTACAAATAACAAATGTTGGAGAGGATTTAGAGAAAAGAGAACCCTCGTATACTGTTGGTGGGAATGTAGATTGGTGCAGCCACCCATCCATGTAAGCTAGTATGGAGGTTCCTTAAAAAACTAAAAACAGAACTATCATATGGTCCAGCATTTCCACTCCTGGGTATATGTCTGGAAAAAACAAAGCTTCAATTCAAAAAGATACATGCACCCCAATGTTCATAGCAGCACTATTTACAATAGCCAAGACATAGAAGCAACCCAAGTGCTCATCAACAGATAATTGGCTTAAGAAGATATGGCAGGTGTCTGTGTGTGTGTGTGTGTGTGTGTGTGTGTGTATACACACATACATACAATGTGTGTACAATACACAAAGGAATATTACTACTCAGCCATAAAAAGAGAATGAAATATTACCATTTGCAGTGACATGAATGGACCTAGGGAATATAATGCGTACTGAAATAAGTCACACAGGGAAAGACAAACATCATATGATGTCGCTTGTATGTGAAATCTAAAAAATAATACAAATCTATATACAAAACAGAAACAGACTCAAATGTAGAAAACAAACTTATGGTTACTTAAAGGCATAGGGAAATGGGGAAGGATAAATCAGGAATATAGGAGTAATAGATACAAACTACCGTACATATATAATAGATAAGCAACAAGAATTTACTGTAGAGCACAGGATATTGTACCTAATGTCATATAATGACCTATGATGGAATATAATCTGCAAAAAAACGCAAATCATGCTGTACACCTGAAAGTAATACAATGTTGTAAATCAACTATACTTCAGTAAAAATACATAATAGACGTTCTCATTTTCCATATTTAGAATTTAAGAATGTGGCAGACATTGTTGGTTGCTACCCTGTAATCATCAGCCCTTTCTTATTAACCAAGTCATGATTTTGTTTAATGCCAAGTTGCCCAGGGGTTGAATTGTGATTAGCCTAAAACAGTAAACAGTCATTGTTATCCTTTGCCAGATTACTTCACTTTCCCTGCCTCCCATGTGACACAGTTATGGCCAATGAGATATAAGGAAAGTCTCCTGGAAGACATTTGGGGAAAGTATCTTCCCTAAGAAAACAGATGCTGAAAGAGTTATTTCTTTCCCTGGTTTGAATGCCCTGTAAAAGGATGTGATCCTTAGAGCTGGTACTAGCAACTTTCAGAGATGAGTGGAAGGCCAGGAGAATTGTAGGGTCATTAATCTAGCACCATGATTTGGTTGAATTGCTGAGCTATCCTGTAGGTGTCTACCTGCAAAAATTTGTTATATGAGCTGCTTAATCTATCATTATTCAGGTTTTCTGTTACTTGAAGCTGAAAAGTATCCCAACAAATAGAGTATTTGTGGAAAACTTTTTATTAAATTTTTTATTTCTGTGGCATTGTTGTTGGGGGGAGTTATGCTATTTATTCACATTTAAATTTCACCAAATACTTAGCTCAAGTATATGCTGGCCTGAAGTTCAAATTTTTGAAATTAAGATAAATGGACAGCTTTTAAGGGTTCAGTGTATTAAACACTGCACAATATATTCAACAATCAGAAAAAAAAATCGGGGGGGTGCGTTGTGTATATCTATATGTAAACAAGTATAGGGACAAGCCCTGCAATTTGAGGAAAAGCCCATTCAGGGTGGTCCTTGGTTGCTGACAAAATCTCCACTTGACTTCAGGCTGGAGACAAACCAAGGAGTCTGTCAGTAAACAAAGACCACTGAGTTCAGGACAAACAGTAGTAACAGGATATTAAGGAATTGGCTCTTGCCAGTTGGGATTGTGGGGGCCAGTCTGAAGCAAGCAGCGCTGGCTGGAGGCAGGAAATGTTGCAGCTCAAGTACAGGATCTGGGGATTAGAACAGCAGTCCAGAGACAGAATGGTTAGTGCTTTCTTCAAAAATTCCTGGGTTTTCCAAACAAGTTCCTAGGATGCTTCCCCCAAACAGGGTCTGTGGCAGTTCTGAAAATTGTTTTCTGTGTCTTAAGTAATTAATAAAGGATATGTGTGTGCATTGGGTCATGAAGCAAAAATTAGTTCATGAATCAGTACAAAAAGGTAAAAAGGTATCTTCCTCAGGAATTGAAATGATTTCAAAAATATTTTTGTTAGCTTTTTATTCTCCCAATAGGGTTCCCTTATGTTACACATTTTGGTAATCTCCTTTTATGTAAATCAAAGAAAGAGAAAAAAATGTGATTCAGACTGTCAGATAAAATATTTCACTTGATTTCCCTTTTAGCTGTCCTATTTCATGTATTAAAGATGCTAAAGAAAAAAACAGGAGAGTTGAACAATTATCATTGTAGTTTCCCGGAAAAACTGTAAAAATAACAGGTTGACAGTAATAGTTGTTTATTGTACAATTCTTATTCTCTGTTTTCTCAAGTAGGTGTCCTTTAAAACTGTGTTTATGATTAACATGATCTTGTTTATTGATCTGTTTGATTAACTTTTCTTTGTGAGTCAGTTTTTATAAAACCTGGTGAAGACTCCTGGCATTCAGTCAAGCTTTTTGGCAGTTGACTCTAAAGCCTGTTAAAATATTATATGTTGCAAATCTTTTATTCTTTCCCCCACCACAGCTACTACCCATTAGAGGTTATTAAATTGAAAGATAGCCTTGTTTTCTTCTTAGAAAGATATTTAATACATAAGACTGTATTAATAGTTATGATATGTTAGAATGAAAGCTTCTTTCTTGGTTTTGACCTTTAAGCCTTTTCAGTTTTTGATAATGCCATTTTTGTTCAGCCATTTTTTATTTTTATGAAATTATTACAGAAGTAATGCAATGTGCATAATCAATAAAGCAGAGTTCAAACAGTGTAAAATGCTATGAAATGAAAAGTTTTTCTGTCAAAGTGGCAAACTTAACACAGGTTGCTGATTCCTTTCCCTGAAATCATCCCTGGCCTACAGGAACTCTTTAAATGAGACACAAGCTATCTCTCCTTGAGTTAATTCTTGCTCCTTCACTGTAGAAACTAGCAGTAGTAGCCCATACCACTAGTGCCAGAATCAAAAGAACAACATTATGGCAGTGCAGAAACCCCAGTGGAGTTAAGAATTGATGAAAATAGATGTGGACTGACCATCTACTCTCAATAATTCATTTCTTCCTCCCCTCCCCTCCAAGTCCAGGGAAACTGCCTTTCACTTCCGCCAAAGGGTTTAAAGCTAAGAAACCCTTGCATAGAAGGGTGATAGTAAATGGAAGTGATAAATTGATCCTTTGTTCCTAGACTTCACCATCAACCTGAGGGCTCTTCCTTGTTTTGTTGGAATAGCTCCTCGAAGAACTTTTTCAGATGCAGTCACTGATGTTATTTATTATTTCTGCTAATCCAAAGATTCCTTTATTTTGCCCTCATTGTTGAGATTGCTAGTTTAACTGGAAATAGAATTTTAGTTCCATATCTTTTTATATTCCAAGGAAGTTTGAAGTTGTTACTCCATTGTATTCTAGCATTCTTTGTTACTGATAAAAGGCCTAATGTTAGTTTGATACTTACTCCTCTGTAGATAATAACCTGCTTTTTCCCTCTCTAGAAGCTTTTAGAATTTTTTTTTATTCCTGATGTTTTGAAGTTTCACTAGGAGCTATATTTAGAGAGAGAGAGAGAGAGAGAGAGAGAGAGAGAGACAGAAATGTAATCTTAAAAACAACAACAACAACCATGCTTAGCGCCCAAGGCGCTTTCAAACAGGATACCTACTTATTTTTCTGTTCAGGGAAATTTTCTTTCTTTCTTTCTTTCTTTCTTTCTTTCTTTCTTTCTTTCTTTCTTTCTTTCTTTCTTTCTTTCTTTCTTTCTTTCTTTCTTTTTTTTTTCTTCTACATTGTTTCACCTCGCCTTCTGGGGTTCTTTTCAGACAATTTTTTTTTTTACTTCAATGGCTTTATTATCTGTGTCCCTTTGCTATCATAATTTCTATATCTTTTTGCTATATATTCTGATAATTTATCAACTTTGTCTTGAGACCACTGACTTTGTTTTTAACTATGCCCATTTTGTTTTCATTCTGTCATTTGATTTTTTAAATCATAGTTTTACTTTTTAACATCTTTTCATACTCTGCTTCTTTTTATGAAAACTTATTCTTGTTTTACACGTTTTTCTTTACTCTCTACAAGGATAGTGAGTTTGGGTTTTTTCTTCTAAGTTCTGTTCCTTTCCGTGATTTATCTTTCCCCGTTCTATTTGTTCATCCAGGCCCCTCTCTTTAGATTGCTAATTTTTTTCCTCATATGTTGTGTGATTCCTGTCTTAACATTAAAATTTATGAATAAAGGACTGTATCAGTTAAGAAAGTTTTGACAGTGGTTTCCTGTGCATTGTATAGGTCTATTTTTCTATTTTTCCCTTAAATCAAACACTGACCAAGGGTTCTGTATGAATGCATAGTACATGCAGGCTTTCTAATAGGGTGAATAAACTGAATCTAGGCAGGCAAGTTGGGACATACATGATTATCAAAACAAAGCACAGCTGCTTTGTCTCCTATATCCTCCCCTAATGTCTGTGGTGAAGATTTGCAGTTACTTTAAGCTCTGCGCTTATTCTTACTCAAGCCCCTGTGTCCTTATTAGAAGCTCTCCACAGCAGTCATTCTCATTGTCTACAACTTTTTGTATTTGATGACTTATTTGGAAATTTTCCATCTTTTATCTCTGATGAGTTGGGTTCTCTTTTTCTTGGCTGTGATTTCTGTCAGTACAATCCCAACTGCTATCTTCCAAGATTCCAGAAAATTTCTTACCTCTTGATGTTCTTGACATAATTTCCTCTTTTCTAGTCCTATTCTTTGGCTTTTATTTTTCTTTTTGCTATAGTGTTGTTTTTGCCAATTCAAGTGGGGTTATGGAAAGGAGGGATAATGTAGTTAATGTTTAGTTTGCTATCTGAAACAGAAAGTCCCAACCTTAGATTTCATAAGCAGCTTCTGTTTGTAGTAAAAATTCAATTCTAGAATGCATACTAGGGCTAGGCCATAATTCTTTTAAGTATATGTAATTATATGTAATTTTTTACATTTTAATTTTTTAGTAAAAATGTGTAAAATCTTCATTTAAGATAAAAAATAGGGTTTTTTCCTTCTGTTTACAAAGGAGATAAATCAAATTTAAAGTATTACAGAAATGGACATTTTTAATAGTTTCTTGGGGAAATTCAGACTGCTTTTGAAGTTAGATAATGAAAAACTTTATTTTTGTTCGTTTTCTATTGAAATGTTTTTTGAATTGTTACTGTATGTGGAATGGAGTGGAAGTAGGAATTATGCTTAAGTACAATTTGTAAAATTTAAGCAAAAGGCCATTAACATAGATATATTCAGTTTAAGTTTGAATTAACTCCCTGATCTTTAGGAACTCTTCAGATATAAGTTCTCATTTTTATTTTTTAGAGAAAGTATCAAAAATACTTTTTAATACTTAGTTTTAGTTTTATAATTACGCCAGCAAAATAGTTTTAAAGCTTTTTTTTTAGTGCCAGTAAAATTGTCTTTTGAAACCTGAAATCCCTTCCCATCTAACAACTTCCAAATATTAATGTAGAATTTTGTTTGTGAGAAATTTGGAAAGGTATGTGAAAATGTTTCACTTAATAGTAAAAGTCTCCAGTATTTATACCCAGATATTTTTTTTTTCTATATTTTGGTTTGGATTTTTCTTCTTAGAACTATAAAGGCAATATATATTGGAAATTTTTATATTGTGTAATTGAAAGTTAAAGTATCCTAACTCCCACCCCACCCCCGAAACTATTATTTACAATTTGGTATTCTTTCATATCTCGTATTTTTTCTATTTACATACACACATATATTTTGTATATAGACATTTTCCTTGTCTTTAGTATGCAATAAAACCTTTATTTGTAAAGGCCTGTAAACTTCAGGATTAATAGGAATGTTGTTCTTGAGAGATTTTATGTTTGAATATTCTTAGAGTAAAATATTTGGATACCTCCAAAAAAAATTTATTGAAACATTTTTATTCTTATTTTTCACAAGTTTCTTTTCCAAGCTTGGTCTCTATTAAGTTAGTGTAGAGACTTTTTTTTAGTACTTATGACATAATTTTCTGTGCTGATGATACCCATTTCATGGAAATAATGCTTCTTTATTGATATTTCCCTACTACTTTTTTCCAGTCCACCCCATTGCACTCATAACAGCCTCCCATTTGATCTGTGTATCTCAAGAGCCTCTCACTTTGCCTATCCATACTGCACACTAGTTGCTGGCAGTCATGTTAAATGATGCAGCCGCCCTGTGGGGAGACATGAAGAGGGTTGGGGAATGACGGACTGCTAATGAGTATAGAGTTCCTTTTTGGAGTTATGAAAATGTTCTAAAATTAGATTGTGATGATGATTTTTCAGTGAATATACTAAAAAAAAATTAGGCTGTATACTTTAAATAGGTGAATTGTATGGTTTGTGAGTGATATTTTGTAAAGCTGTTTTAAAAGCCAATAATAGATTTAAATGTATAACTTTGGGGCAAAAATCAACATTATGCAGAATAAAAGGCATATTATATATGAAAGATCGAAGAAATGTGAAGCACATATTTTCTAGTATGCTTTATAATCAAAGTAATTTTTTATAACTCTTACAGTACAAATTTTATAAACATGGTAGTCTTACCTCCCTAAATATCGTAAACCTGCTTACTGCTTTTGTTTTTGAGAAGCAATGCTTGTCATTTTTCTCTTCTGCTACAAAGCTGCTTCTAGACAAAACGTAACAGTATGGAAGAGGAAGCCTATAAAATTTGGTCTTAAATTCTTCCACATTTTTGCATGCCTCCCCCGACCCAATACTTAAATTCCCCTAATTTCCTCTTGGTGACTCCAGCTCCATTTTATAGAATTCAAAATTTCTTTTCCTCTTGACTGATTTCCACTCCACCCAGAAATTTCCATTTCTTCAGTGGGTCCTTATTTAAGGTAAGAAGTTTGTTGCATTAGTTTATAAGCCATACATTTCTGATACTTGCATTTTAAAAGATTACGAAATTGGGGTTAGAAAATGTTGTCTATGAAGAGCCAGATGTAATTGTTGCCGTTGCATCCCTGCTATTATGGGTGAAATCAGCCACAGACAAAACATTAATGAATGGATGAGCCTAATTTGACCCCAGGAAGGTCAGATCAAGCCATCGTGTGTCAACCCATGTTATAGAATTCTTAATCCAAAGGCTCAGTATTAAAGATGAAGTGGGATGAAGACATTTAAGTGCAATAAATTTAGGCATTTATGTCCTCCATGTCTACCACTAATGAAAATAATTTTTATTTCTATACTGCTTTTCTTTCTTCCAAGGTTATCTGAGGAACGGAGGTCAGAACCTAGGCACTTTTGAAAGTTTACCAAGGCTTATTAAGGGAATACAGGATTTACGTAACCACTAAAGACTGTATAGCATGAATGTTGGGTTACTATTAAGATTAGGTTGATGTAGGTGTGTGTATATATAAATTTAAATTTATTTGTATATTGATGCATATAAATTGCATATTGTGTTATATATGTGTGTGTAATTTTTTAATATGTTTACTGTGGGGTACATTTGGATAGTCTGTAAAATATCCCAAACAAATTTATTGAATTTGAATGTAAAATATGAATGAATTTAAGGTGAACAGGGAAAAAATAAATACTGTGTTATTTGACCCTGCTAATGTAGATGAAGATGAATGAATATCAGTATGGTTAGCATCTCCTCCAATAGTATTCTGTATTGACTGAAGTGTTTTACTTCAACCTGATGTTTGTTTAGCTTTTTGAGTATATAATAATTGCTCATGTATAAAAGAAATGTAATTTTGAAACAATGGCATTGTTTTAGATCTATGGCAAGTATGTTGTGAATCATAAAATTATATTTCAACTAATATTTCCAAGTAACAATAATGAGAAGCTTGGCATTTGCCATATCAGTGTTTCACAAATTACTGGATAATGCAGAATGACCGTCACTCATTTGATGGATTTCTGAAAAAATAAAACATTAACTCTGGCGAGTTTGAGCCACTCAGAAAAACAAAATGGCGTGTTTTATCCCCACATATTTTATTTTATTTTTCTTAGAAACTGTGTCATTTCATTGTATTTCATGAGCAGATATTTTAGATGACTCTGACCTTATTAAACAAAACTGTGTTTCACTTTTGTCAAGTTTTTTGTTTTTCCAGGTCAAAATTTGAATATTTTATCTCTGCTATTAAATTAGGACTGACCTAGATAATAAATCAGCTATTGCCCCTCCCCGCAATAAAAATGATTACATTGCATACCTTTTTCTACCTCTTCCCTTCCTCTAGCTCCATTCTGGTAGTTAGCATTCATTTATTTGTTCAGCAGATACTTGGGTAACTGTTATATACCAAGCACTGTTTTAGGCACTAGAAACAGTAAACTAAGCAAACTCTGCCCCTGTAGAGCTTATATTCTTGAGTTGAGAGGAGGCAATAAACAATTGTTTATTGTTTAATATAAAATTTATGTAGTATGTTAGGAGATAAGTGCTATGGACACAGGTAGAGCAGGGTAAGGATGTATTAATCTTTTGTAGAGAGGTTACTAACTGTTAATTAATGTCAATATTGTCACCTTATTTTCTCTTTCAATTTGTAGTTCCGATGACAGGATTCACACAGAGAGCAACCATTGATCCAGAACTGAATGAAATACATGTCTTATCTGGACTCAGCAAAGACAAGGAAAAAAGGGAAGAGAATGTCAGAAATTCTTTCTGGATTTATGACATTGTGAGGAATAGTTGGTAAGATGCTCTTGTCTGTGCTGCGGTTTCAGTGTAACATATATTTGAGATGTTGGTTTATTCAAAAGAAGAGAGAGATGGAAGGCTTGTGTTAATTTTTTATGTCATACATTTTAATTTCCATATTGGGGAGCAGAAAAGTCAGTGTCAGAGCCTGTGTATACAGTCATGTTCAGCAAATGGACTTTACCTCTGAGTTATTCAATTAGCAGATGTTTCCCGGTCTGAGAATCAAGAGAATTGTATTTTAGCCTAGCTTTTGCTACTAAGTAGATGTGTGAACTTGAGAACAATATATTTTTAATGTTCCTAGGTCTTAGTTTTTATAAAATGAAGCAATTTGACTAGACCAGGATAGGGGGTATTATGTAGCATTTCAAACCAGGGCCCTTTTGTCACAGAGCATCTCACAGAACTGTACATTTTGCTTTGGAAGACACTGACCTAGAGGATCCAGCTCTAATGTTCTGTGACTACTGCATAAGTAAATATTCTCCAGCACTTCAGAGAACTTCCTCCATTCAGTAATGGAGGGTGATGTTCATCAACTAAGGAATTTATTATTTTCTAAACAAGACATTTATTTACAGTAAAAATGAGAACAGTCTGTTATTAGCTTTTTTATTGTGAACAGATAAATGGGATATCATCTCTTTGAACCTTTGGTGTAGGCCTTCATTATGCTGTTCCTGTTTCATAACATGAAGTAGATTGTTCTTAAGTGAGGTTTTTGATGGGCATTAAAGAACTTCAGAACTCAGTTGTAACAAATTCAGATTATTTTGTGAGAGTGACAAGAAATTTAAGATTTGATGTAAACAAATTTATAATTCTTCTGTTGTTAATTAGGTGTGCAATTAATTTGTTTGCTACAATTGTATTAACATTAGGTGTGCTGCTAATTTTCTAGGATAGAATGCCTTAAAAAGCAGTGTCTTGCAGGTCTTGTGTCTATAAGAATGATCAAGCTGCAAAGGACAATCCAAGTAAAAGTCTTCAGGAGGAAGAACCATGTCCAAGATTTGCCCATCAGCTTGTATATGATGAATTACACAAGGTATCTTAACTACACTGACCTGTAGACTTTCCATGACGTACAATCTGAAGGAATCCCAAAATATATCTTTTTCTGATTATTTTTAAGTAATTTGAATAAAAAATTATAATACATAACAGACATTTACTAGAATATGTAGCAGACATTCAATATTATCCCTAAAATTCCCTAAGAGATTAATCATTTTTGCATAGTCCATAATTCCTGGCACTTTTCTTCTTTTGAAAATGGTCAATGGCTGCTGCTTCTTAGCTGCATAAATCTGATGTATAGCATGGCCTATTGTTTCTACAATATGAACATTCAAGTAGGTGTACAGTTTTCAGCATTTGGATACCTTTTTCCATGATATGAAAAGGTGTATATAACTTCCTGATTTTAGATTTTCCCATTGTGTGAGAGGTCTTTTGTCTTTATTTTTCCTATCTGTGACTGACATATCTTTTCCATCAGCCTTGTGAAAACAGTCCTGAATTCTGAAGTTTTAGTGTCACTAAGTGTTCAAGAGTGGTTTCTTTAACTATTTCTCCCTTAAACTTTACATATAGTTTAATAATTAGGCTCAGATTATGTAGTAAATTACTGATATAACCTGTATTCTTTATTCTTTCTGTTTAGGCCATACATGATTATTTGATCTCTGTCATTTGAGAACTTTAAGTAAAAGACACCATCGGAATAAATGAAAGCCCTTTCTCTGAAAGTCTCCCAAATTAAAGGACAAATGAATTTCCGTCTATAGAATGGAAATAATACATATGTTATATAACAGTACTGATTATAAATGTTTTCAAAATTTCAGGAAATGCTTTAACACTTCGAGTACAGAATATCAGTAAAACAATAATTAATATAGTGAAATCATTATTGCATTCCTTTCATGTTTCTTATTTGGTAATGAATAATAGAATAATATTTAAAAAGTTACTTCACAAATCACATGTGCCACTTAATATTTGGCCTTAAGGCTAAAGCAAAATTAAGATGCTAAAATTTTTAAAGTTTCTAGTTATTGTTGACCTTCAGTGATTCAACTTGTGAATTTTTTTAAAGATATCATTTGTTATTATGATCAATACTTGATTAATTTGATAATCCCCATTATTTGTTGTCCTAAGCAAACTCTGTATCTTGAAATAGCTTCTTAACTATGATTGCTTTTGTTTCATGTCTTCCATTGTCAGTGTAACCTTGATAATCAATTTATTTTAATATACGATGTAACCTAAGGAAGTAGCCACATTACTTTAAAGTAAAATGGAAACTTGAGAAAAATCAGAAGAAGCCTTTGCTAGAAATGTAATTATGTTTTAGTTTTTTTTAATATGGGTAAAGCTAAAGAAGTTACTTATTACACACTACTACCAGAATGAAGAATTTTACTATGGCTTCTGTAGTTTCTTGAGTATGCATACATTTTTTAAAATCTGATTTCTTTTATTTATTATAGGTTCATTATTTATTTGGTGGAAATCCAGGAAAATCTTGCTCCCCAAAGATGAGATTAGATGACTTCTGGTCACTGAAATTGTGTAGGCCTTCAAAAGATTACTTACTGAGGCATTGCAAGTACCTCATAAGAAAACACAGGTATAAAAAATAGTTCACTGAGAACTTTTATTTAGCATTGTCAACTATTGTTGGTATTACCTAAACTTTGGAGATATGACTGTCTTTGGAAATTTAGTGACATGACAGTGTAAATACTGTGAAGATAATGACTTTTGTAAATGTCTTGTTATTTTTGTTTTTGCTTTCTTCTTTCAAAGGGAAGTACAAAATGAAGATAGATCTTGATGCTAAAAATTACTAAAGATAGAGCAAGGAAATTTTGCAACTGTTAAAATAATAAAAAAAATTTCTCTGAAGCTGATGAACCTACCTTCAAGTGATTCAAGGCCTAACCACTACAAATTGTGTCAGTTTTAGACTGCTTACATATGCCTGGCCTGTTGATGACTCTCTTAACAGTGAATGTGACGATCCAGTTGACTAAATAATACCTTTATAATTTATGTTTCAGAATACAACTTCAAATATGGTTATGGTTTTACATCATTACCTTTGCCATTTAATTGCAAAATCACATACTCAAACATTTTCATACATCTCCTGGGTCACTGTTTGCTTTTTAGCCTTAGCAGGTGATAAGCTACTGAAAAATGTAGAAAAATACCTCTGTCCCCTTGGTTACTGATAGATTATAATAAAAACTTAATTTGGAGAAAGGGAAGGTTAGCTTTTAATGATGATAATAACTACCATTTACTGAGCAATTTTTGTGTACTAGATCCTGTATGTTATCCTCACAATAAGCCAGTGGGGTAGATACTATTATTATCTCTTTTATAAAAGAAGAAATGGAGACATTTTTAAATGGGTTGTATAACTCATCTAGCATCACTCGACCATAAATGACAGAGACAGGATTTGATCCTGAGGATTCTGACTCCAAAGTTTACCACTGCACCACCACCACCACCACCACCACCTCCACCTCACACACACACACATGCATGCATGCATACATACATATGTATGTTTATATGTTTATTATATAATTGTATTTTATACAAAATATAAATACATTAAAATCTGTGTGTAGGTATAACTAGATTTGTGTTTCTTTATCATATCATGTTTACTTATTTCTTACTCTGCTTTTACAAGTTGTGCTTGAGAGATGTATTGATAACAGAAGCTAGTTACTTCTGTTACTTTGGCATTACTATGAATAATTAAGAGTATTTCCTATAGAATCTTTAGAAGAAAGGGTGTGAATCTTCACATTGGCTGGATGGCTAGAGATAAATTCCTTTTTATTAACAAGATTTAAGGTACCTTCAGCTAATATTTATATTGCTAAAATTTTATTTCTTGGTACTTTACTTAATGTTAAACTTTGTTTTTTAAAAGGCTAAGACAAATTTGGGGAAATCATAGTGTTTTTTTTTCCCTTCCTTCAGATAGAATAGCTGTAGTTGGAATATTAAGTTGTGCTTTTAAAAAAATTTTTCTGACCAAAAGCCCATTAGAGATTAAAGGAGACTGTTTAAGAATTGAAACTTAACTTACAAATGCTTTCCTCTGACTTTTTTTTTTATGGAAGTACTGGAGATTGAATGCAGGATCTTGAGCATACTAACACATGCTCTACTGCTGAGCTATACCCACCCCTCTTTTTAAAAAATTATTATTCTTTTTTCTTTTTTTATTAGTAGGCTTTATTTTTTTAGAGCAGTTTCAGGTTCACAGCAGAATTGAGCAGAAAATACAGAGTTTGCACACAGCCCTCCCCCTCACACACATTATATACTCCCCTGCCCTCAACATCCATCATCAGTGTGACGTATTTTGTAAAATCGATGAACCAACATGGATGCATTATTATTAACCAAAGTCCATAGTTTACATTAGGGTTCACGCTTGATGTTGCACATTCTATGGGTTTTGACAAATGCATAATAACATGTAGCCACCACTATAGTATCATACAGAATAATTTCATTGCCCTAAAAATCCCTTTTGCTCCGTCTATTCATTCCTCCCTCCCTCTCCCCAAGCCCCTGGAAACCATGATCTTTTTATTGTTTCTGTAGCTTTGCCTTTTCCAGGATGTCATTTGGTTGGAATCATACAGTTTGTAACCTTTTCACACTGGCTTCTTTTTCATTTAGTAATATGTCTTTTAAGTTTCTTTCATGGCTTGATAGCTCATTTCTTTTTTTTTTTTCTTTTTTTTTAACTACATGTATATTTTAAAATTTACATATATGTACTGTTCATTGTTTTTAAGAACGTTTAGAGCTTTAGCTTTTTAAACTTTCATACTTATCAAAGGAATAAAGCCAACCACAAAATAAGAATTAACTCAAAAAGATACATAAACCGTGCTATTAACAGCAACATTATTTACAATGCCAAGATATGGAAGCATCCTAAGTGCACATCAATAGCTGAATAGATAAAGAAGATGCAGCATATGTATATGTAATGGAATACAACTCACCCATAAGAAAGAAGTATATCTTGCCATTTGTGGCCCTTCAGTCACTTTTTTTTTCACTTCAAAAACCAGAATTTTATAACTGGAATAAATGTTTCCATTGCATTAAAAACAACAAAGTACCTAGATATAAACTTAACCAAGGAGGTTATCTATACTCCGAATACCAAAATGACACAAAGAAATGGAAAGATTTCTTGTGGTCTTCGATTGGAAGAATCAACACTATCAAAATGGCCACACTACCCAAAGCAATCCACAGTTCCAGTGCAACCCCTGTCAAAATACGACATTCCTCACAGAACTAGAACAAACAATTCCAAACTTATAAGGAACCACAAAAGACCCCGAACAGCCAAAGTAATCTTTTATAAGTCTTTTTTTTTTTCTCTCTCTTTCTTGTTTTTGTTCTCTTTTCTTATGGTTTGATGACTAGAGAAGGTCCTTTAACATTTGTTGTAAATCTGGTTTGGTGGTGCTGAGTTCTTTTAGCTTTTGTTTACCTGTGAAGCTTTTGATTTCTCCCTCAAATCTGAACAAGAGCTTTGCTGGATAGAGTATTCTTGGTTGTAAGTTTTCCTCTTTCATCACTTTAAATATATCGTGCCACTCCTCTCTGGCCTTTAGAGTTTCTGCTGAAAAATCAGCTGATAACCTTATGGGAGTTCCCTTGTATGTTATTCGTTGCTTTTCTCTTGCTAATCTTAATATTTTCTACCTATCCTTAATTTTTGTCAATGTGATGACTGTGTTCCTCTTTGGGTTAATCCTGTGTGGTACTGTCTGAGCTTCCTGGACTTGGGTGACTGTTTCCTTTTCCAAGTTGGGGAAGTTTTCGGTGATCATCTCTCGAAAAATTTTCTCAGGTCCCTTCTCTCTCTCTTCTCTTTCTGGGACCCCTTATAATGCAAATATTAGTGCATTTCATGTTGTCCCAGAGTTGTGTTAAATTATCCTCTTTTGTTTTCATTCTTTTTTCTTTTTTCTGTTCTGCAGTAGTGATTTCCACTAATCTGTCTTCTAGCTTACTGATTCGTTCTTCTGCCTCATTTAGTCTATTCTTGGTTTCTTCTAGTGTGTTTTTCATTTAAGTGATTTTATTCTTCAACTCTGTTTGGGTATTCTTTGTATTTTCCAACTGTTTGCTAAAGACTTCGCTCATGCATCTGTACTCCTCTTGAGTTCTCTGAACATCTCGGCCATCATTACTTTAAACTCTTTCTGAGATAAACTGCCTATCTCCTCATCACTTATTTCTTCTTTTGGGATTTTATCTTGTGCCTTGGCCTAGGAGATACTCCTTTGCCGCCTCATATCGTCTATCTTTTTGTTCTTATTTTTAAGTAAGTTAGTTACGTTTCCCGACCTTGGAGAGGTGGCCCTCTGTGGGAGATGTCCTATGCATCCTGGTGGTACACTCCCCTCTTGTCACCCAAGGGTCAGGATCCAGCCAGTCCCAGTGTAGAATATGGCCTGTCTTTGTGGATTCCTTCCACAGGCTTTGGGATTGTTGTTTTCTTGTTTCTAGTATCTGCCCCTGGTGGATGAGGCTGAACTAGAGGCTTATGCAGGTTTCCTGGCTGGAGGAGCCAGTGCCTGCCCACTGCTGGGTGAAGCTTGGTCCTGGACCTCTGGTGGGTAAGGCCGTGTCTAGAGGCCTTTGTGGCTTAGCAAGTCTGCTGAGAAGTGTAGCTGTGTTCCCACCCTGTATGTTGTTTGGCCTGAGGCTTCCCTGCAGGCTGTCGGGTGGATCTAGGTCTTATGCTAATGATCCAATCAAGATGTCAGCCCTCCAGGAAAGCTCATGTAGATTAACACTCCAGGAATGTTGGCCATCAGCTTTTATGTCCCCTGGGTGAGCCATAGCCTTCCCGTACATCCCCAGGAGACCCTCCAAAAAAGGCAGGCAGGCCTGGCGCAGGTTCCTATGAAATCACTGCCTCTGTCCTTGGACCTGGTGCACGTAAGTTTCCGCGTACACTTCCCAAGCGAATGGAGTCTCCGTTTTCCCCAGTCCTGGGGGGCTCCTGGCACCAAGCCCCACTAGCCTTCAAAACCAGATGTCCTGGGGTCTCCTCCCAATGCCAGAACCCTGGGCTGGGGAGCCTGACATGGGGCTTAGAACTCTCACTCCTGTGGGAGGACCTCTGCGATTTAACTGTTCTTCAGCTTGTGGGTTGCCCACCCAGGGAGTATGGGGCCCAATTATATCACGAGCATGCCCCTCCTACCGTCGTGCTGTGGTTCCCTCTTTATGTTTCCAGTTGCAGAAGATCTTTTTTTTGCTAGGTTCCAGTCTTTTCCTCGATGGTTGTTCAGCATTCGGTTGTAGTTTCATCGTAGTCGGGAGGAGAGGTGAGCTCATCTTCCTACCACTCTGCCATCTTAAGTGGAAGCTCTAATTGTTACTTTTTTAATGAAGGTACTGGGGATTGAACCCAAGACCTCGTGCATGCTAAGCATGCACTCTACCACTAAACTATACCCACCCCCGTCCTCCGACTTTTAATTGGGAAAGTAATGCATGATTAATAAAGAAAAAAAAGCCTCTCTCCCCACCAAGAAGAATTGAATCATTCCTCATCCCACCACTTAGAAATAATAACAATATTTTGGTGTATATCCTTCAAACTATATGGACACAAATAAGTTTTTGTTTGTTACCTGAAAAATAGAGATTATCCTGCTTGGAATTTGATTTCATTTAGTGAGTGATGTATTATAAACATATTGCCGTGTTAATAAATGCAAGTACAAATCAATTACAATGGCTGCATAGTGTTGTGCTCTGTGTAATTTATGTAAATAGTATCCTTTTTTTTTTTTACAATATTTAGACTATTTCCAATTTATTTGCTATTGTAAATAACACTGTAGTTAATATTATTATGTACTTCTATATACACCCCTATCCAAAAATCCTGTAGGATAACAGTAGAATTGATGGATTATAAGTTGCCCTCCAGAAAGTTAATTTTCATTCCTTCTGGAAGTAAATAGAATTATTCATTTTCCCATAGCCAAGCTATTCTGAGAAGTATTATTATTTTTGATCTTTGGCAGTTGTTTTTCTCCTTTAAAAATATATTAGTGGGCAGGTGAAATGACAGTTTTTGGGAATCTGAAATATTATGGCATGCTTTTAATTTCAAGGGCAAAACACCAAATTTGCTACTGTTTACCTAAAGTATAAATTTGGAAGGAGAGAAGTATACTGGATGCCAAGAGAGTGTCTTTGTTCTTAATGGTGCTATATGCAGTAAATAAAATGCCATTGTTTTTTCCTATAGCATTGAGGTTTCCGAACTTATTGATGATTTGGTGGGTAGAAATGGGCAAAAGGAGAAAAATCTAACAGGATTATTAGATTATTACCTATTCCTTTAGGTAGAGGGCAGAATTGTTGGCTGAAATGTAATTCTAGACCACAGGCACAGGTCCAGTAATGTGTTTGCAGGCCAAAAAAAAGCTTAGAAAAACGAAAGAGAAAACAATTTCCAGGAAAATGGATCTCTTTGCTGGACTTATTTAATAGGAGTAGGTGTATGTTAGTTATCAGGTTATGAAGGATAAAGACATACTTAGGATATCTCAGTGAAAAAGAATTTATTATGAGAATATCCAGAGAATTAAGGTACTTCCTCAGCACTTGAACAGTGAGGCATAATGGAGAATTGTTTAGGGTACTGAAACAAGTCTGATAGCTTGGAGCTACTGTAGTAGCTTTCCTTGTAATCGAGCCTTTCTCTGCTTCTGTCTTCTCCTCCTGTTGTACTGCTTATTTCCTGACTCTGCTTTCCCTCATGGCTTCAGTAGGTAGCTAGGTAGGAAGGAAGGAAGGGAGAGAAGGATAGGAAAGGAAGAAATCTACCATCTCATGTCTTCTGCTTACTGTCTTTGTGTTTGTATGCTTTTTATTTGTATCTCACATTCAGATTCTCTAAAGGAATATCTTCTTAGAGAGGATTCCCTAGAGAGAGTATCTCTGTTGGAAAGAATTCTGCCAGGCCACTTTATAAATTGCTGATCAAGCTTGAGACAATTGCTTTTGGCTCAGGTGCCAAAACTCTGATATAATCCATTGTAGATGTGATGGTAGAATAACATGACCTAAGAGACTCTCATCTGAGGATTGTAAGGTTGGCTGACAATCAGGGGTACTACCTGGTACAAGAAAACTGTAATTTTTGCTAGTCTTTGCACCTGCAGTTACCCTGTCACTGAGATTAGTTCTAAAGATAGGAAATTATTGATGCCATCAGCTGAACTCCATTGTGAAAGGCTCTTCACTATTTTCCTTTCCCAAATGAAATCAAATACCTTCTTCTCTTTCTTTCTATATAATATTTTGAAAAGCATACCAATTTATCAGAAATAAATCCATATGTAATTATGCTATAACAAAGGAAATTATTTTATTTAAATAGGTAAATCATCCCAAGCAGACTTTTTTAATTTAAGAAAACTTGTTTCCTTTTCAGCTTTGGAATCAGAGAGACCTGTGTTTAATTCTGCTTCTCCCACTTACTAGGTCTTATCTTGGCCAACTTCATTGCTTTTTTTTAAATGATAATAAAACTTGTCAGCTTAGAGTTACTGTGAGGGTAAATGAAGTGTTATATGTAAGATACTTGATACAGTGTCTAGCGTATAACAAATGATAAGTGACTGCTACAGTTGTTTTTGTTATTGTTATTACTGACTGAAACAGGAAAATAATCTCATTAAAATAGCTAATCAGTGTTAAGTGATACTCATTGGAAGAAACCATACTCATTTTGGTTTCTAAAGTGTTAAGTACCTCCAGTGGAAAGTATATTATGCAAATCTAAGAAAGTATTTTAATTCTGTCTACTTGTTTTTTTATGAAAGACATTTGGCTCTTTTGCAGTTCTGTTATGTAAAATATTTGACATACTCAGTATGTTTTGTAGTTGACTTAATCTTAGCTTATAGTTTTAACAGGAAGATGGGAAGTGCTCTTATCCAGTCTCTAACACCACCACAGGCATTGCCATTACATCCCCGGGAGCTCTGCATGTATACTATCTATATATGTGTATTCTTACTTATGGATTCTTAAACACAGGGTTTTTTAGATAGCCACGGTATCTCCTCAGACACAGTATTTCACTCCAAGTCTGAAAGACATTTCTGATGTTTTCTCATGACTCCAGACAATTATTATTCTTGTTTACATTTTCTAGGTTTGAAGAAAAGGCCCAAATGGATCCCCTTAGTGCTCTGAAATATTTACAAAACGATCTTTATATAACTGTGGATCATTCAGACCCAGAAGAGACAAAAGAGGTAAATGTGGTAATAAACTTCAGAAATTGAACATTTTTTTTACAATGTCTTTCTAACTTACATTTGTTGATTTTGCTGTTGGGTGTTTAAAAGAGAATGAGGAAAGTATAACACTTAAAATCTTAAAAATGGTACAGAGCAGATGAAATAAAAATTGAATGGACATATTTCTATGTAATTCTGTAAGATTCAGGTCTCACAAGAACCCATGATCCATTCAGAAAAGGATTCTTAGATACAAAGTTTTAACTTAGATGTTAGTTTTTGTACTGGGAAGGAAATTGAAATTTTCACTTCTTCCATAGTACTGTGCTTTTTTTACTTAAGGATTACATACACTTTTTCTATCGATACACCAAAATCCCCTAAAAGAAAAGAAAGAACACTCCTTTTTTTGTAAGGAGAAAGTGAGGAGAGATTGGTGGGAGTAGAATCCTTGGTGGTTTGATAACTTAGTTTATATGAATTTTGCAGTGGTATGGTTTGACCATAGGCTGCTAACTTTATTCATCAGTAGTCCCTAAGCTTGAGAAATTAGTAATCAATCATTATTTTTCAGGGTTTGTTGTTGTTGTTACATAACATGGGATGGAAGCAACTGTTAATGAAGATTTAATATTCCCAGGGCATATTTGCTTAGCCACAGTGTGTAAATACACCTGCAGTGAGTTTTATGGTCTTACAGCCTCTCTTCCTACTAACTTCTGAGATTCCTTTTGTCATTTTTTCCTTTTGCCAACTATTCTTGTTCATAGTTCATCTAGCAACATCTGAACTGCAATCCATTTTACCTTACAGTCTCAGAACTGGTGATTATATGTAGTTCTATTCCTTACATCTATTTCCCTGTTAGCTGTTGCTTTGCTTCGACTTTGTGATAGCAACTTCAAGCAGTGTTTTTCTCTGTTCAGCATTGACACAGGTTTCAGATTTTTGAATGACTTTCAGGCACTAGGTTCATTTTACATTCAAGCAATAGAGCCTGCATGTCCTTGGCACCAAAACAAAGAAATACTCTTTCATAGTTGCCTGCTATGAAAATAAGCCATGTTTCTCTTACTCAGTATTGGTTACAATCCTTCACTAGGTAGTGAATCACCAGAACACACTTGAAAACCACCTGAAAGGGGATAGTTAATTGTCTTTTGACGTGAATTGAGTCTTCAGTCAATTTGATACTATCTAAAATAAGGAAAATTATCGTAGGTTTGCCAAGTAGCAGAATATATTTGGTTTAATCTGTTATGGCTTATTAATTGAGCATAGTTGTGAAGAGTCCATTAATTTTCATTTTGTTAAACTATGCGTTTGAGAGTTATAAATGGATTTTCTTTTGTTTTCACCATAGTCTATCTAAAATTGCTGTAATTGGAGAACACTCATTTTTCTCTTATTTTTTAAAAACAAAACAAGTATTGCAGAGTAAATAATTTCAGCTGTGTGAGCTGCAAATAGGCCAAAGAAAACAGACAGTTTGTTCTTAAAGCTAAGCTAATGGGAAAAACCAGGGCAGAGAGGTATCTCAAGTTCAGTCATTTGAAGAATTTTGGTAGTGACTTTCTCATTTTCTCTTTTCTAAATAGTATCAATTTATGATTTTACATGTCACAGACTTCCATTCCATTTCTTAAAAGCTTTAATATATCAAGAGTTGTTTAGCCTCAGTAGAAGTTAATAAAAATGATGTTGTGTGTGTGTATGTCAACATCAGAATCACTTTAGAACTTTTTCAAAACAATATTGTCACTCTAAGATTCTTCTCTGTCTGCTCTTTTATAACAGAAAACTGAAAACACACCTAAAATTGAGAATTACTGGTCTTTAAGATTTTTATTTTGTTTTAAAATGTGTGAACCACTTTTGTTTTGGGAAAGAAATCTGTTGGTGACAGTTCTAGTATATATATCTACTTATAGTATTTGTTAATGAGACATATAGGCCTTTGCTTTCCTTATAAGAAATCATTCCACTTATCAAGAAAGGTCTTACTGATACTTATTTTCTGTAGTGGCTTGTTATTTATTCTCTATGTATGTTTTACAAAATTTTAATTATATTCAATGATTTTTATCAGCAACTTAAAGTGGCTTTTAGACTTTCCTCCTCTTTTTTAGGGGAGTGGTTATCATGATCTTTATCATTATCCCTGTTAGTGGGGACATGATTGTGGACTATCAGCTATATGCCAAATAATTCTTTGCTTTCCTCCAGTCTCCAGAACATGGGTTCTAAATTGGTGATAAGCCTATAATAAAGCTTGTGAAAATGATATTTTTTCCTAGAAAAGGGCCAGGAAGAGGATGCCTAAACCAATTCTACCATTTTCAAAGTGGATTCTGTAATAAAGAAAGAACAAGAAAAACAAGTTTTCAGCCAGTATTACACATTTTATATTAATTCTCTTTCTGCTGAGCTTCCATAGTACTGGTGTCATTTATTTAACAGACGTGTGTTGAGTCCCTACAATATGCCAGGCATTCTTCTAGGTGCGAGAGATACATTAGTGAACTAAATGAAGATACCTGCTCAGGAAATACTTATGTACTAGTGGGTGGAAACAATAAGCATATTAAATGAGCAAATTATGTAGTACATTAGCATTTGATAAGTATTATAGGAAAATTAAAAAGCAAAGTATATAGTATGTTAGAATTAATTAAATTATAGGAAAATTAAGAATAAAGAAATATAAGGGGTAAGAATCAGGCAGTTACAGTATTAAATAGGATAATCATAATAGACCTCATTTAGAAATCTGATTTGCACTAAGACTTGAAGGATTTGAGAGAGTGATCTAAGTAGATAATTTGGAGAAGATAATCCCTAGCAAAGGGAGGGCTAGAATAGAGACCCTAGGATGGGAGCATTTGACTTTGTTTAGAAGAGCACAGAAGCCACTGTGGCTGGAGTAGAGAGTAAGGAGAATGAGAGTAGTCAGAGATGAGGTTAGAGAGGTAAGTGTAGGTGTTGACAGAACAAATTGTTAATGACTTCATAAGCATTGTTAGGACTTTGGGCTTTACTCTGACTGAATAGGAGCTGATACAGGTTATTGTGCATGCGGAGGAGTGATATGATCTGCAATATATTTTAGATCACTCTGAGTACTGTATTGAGAATAGACTAGGGAGCAAGGATGGAGGCAGAAAGACCTATGAGGGAGGTTGTAGAAATCTAAGCAAGAGGGATTGTCGTTCAGCCCAAAGTAGTAGCAGTAGAAATGATGAGAAGTAAAACAGATCAGATTCTCAATATATTTTAAAGGTAGAATAGAATTTTATGACAGATTGGATGAATGGTTTGAAAGAAATGACTCCAAAGTTTTGAGCCTGAAAAACTAGAAGGATGAAGTTACCATCAACTGAAATGAGAAGGTGGGGACTCCTGACTGGAATTAGGAGTTTAGCTGTGCATATGTTTAGTTTTAGATGCCTGTGAAACGCCAACTTGAGGTGTTGAGGTGATAGTTGGATATTCAAGTCTAAAGTTTGGGGAAGAGGTCTGATTTTATTCAGATTGTGTGCTATCACTTAGTAACTGTTAAAATTCTAGATTGGTACATATCAGTGCTATTTACTTAATTAGATTGTTAAAATTCAATTGTTTTCTCCCCATCCTTCTGTATGTAGAGCCAATAAAGTTTATCTTTCATCTTAGAAGTTAGAAAAGAGGAACAAATAAATCCTAAATAGTAGAAGATAGGAATTCGTGAAATAGGAAACAATAGAAAAAAATATAAAATGTGAAAAGTTAATTCTTTGAAAAGGTGACTAAAATTGGTCAACCTCTAGCAAGACTTAAAAAAACATAAACTATCAATATCACAAATGAAAAGGGAAAATAATTACAGACCCTACATACATTAAAAGGGTACCACAAAGATATGAGCAATTTTGTCAACAAATTCAGAAACTTGATAAAATGGAAAAATTTCTTGAAAGATGCAATGTACCAAAACTGACACAAGAGGAATTTGGAAATCTTAAGAAACTGCATATCAATTACAGACAGGGATTGAATTTTTGATGGAAAACTTTCAAAGAAAACTCTTAGGCCTGGATGGCTATTTCAGGAAATTCTGTCAACCCTTTAAGGAAGAAAATAAAATACCAATTCTGTATAGATTCTTAGAAATCAGAGGAAGATAGAACACTTTCTAAATCCTTTTATGAAACAGCTTGACTCTGATATAGTAACCCAAAAAAGACATTACAGGCAAAAAAATTATAGGCCAATACGCCTCATGAATGCAGATACGAAATTCTTAAGAAAATTTTAGCTAATTGAATCCAGCAATATATAAAAAGGTTAATTAATGCACAGTGGCCAAGAGAGGGTTTATCCTAGGAGTACAAGTTTGCTTTAACATTTGAAAATCAGTATAATTCACCACATTGACAGAATGAAGGAAAAAAATCACAGATCATCTCAATAAGTAATGAAAAGCTTGTGGCAGGATGTAATATCCATTCATGATAAAAATTCTTTTTTTTTTTAAATAGTATTTTTAATTTTATTTATTTATTATTTTGGTTTTGGTCGGGGGAGGTATTTAGCTTTATCTATTTACTTATTTATTTTAATGGAGATACTGGGGATTGAACCCAGGACCTCGTGCATGCTAAGTATGTGCTCTACCACTGATCTACACCCTCCCCCCGTGATAAAAATTCTTAAAGCAAAAATAAAGAAATTTCATAAAGGACATTATGAAAAACATACAACTAGTACCATACTTAACTGTAAAACATTAAACTCTTTCCCTAAGATTATGACAAGGAAAGGGTACCTGCTGTCAACACCTCTGTTCAGCATTGTGCCAGAAGTTCTAGCTAGTGCAGTAAGGTAAGAAAAAGAAATAAACAGCATATAAATTTGAAGAGAGGAAGTAAAATTGTTTGTGTCTTTAGATGACATTATTGTGTACATAGAAAATCCCATGCAGTGTATGAAACAATATTACTAAGATAATTGAACTTAACAAGGTTGCAGAATACAAAGTCAATAGGGTAAAAAAGCAATTATTTTTATACTAGCAATGAACACTTAGAAAATGAAATTTTGAAACTTCTTTATATTATCAAAAAATAATCAAATATGCAGTAATAAGTATATTGAAATAAATTAAACAGTACCTAAATAAATGGAGAGATAAATCACATTTATGAATTAAAAGACTAAAAATTGTTTAAATGCCCCTTCCCCTTAAATTGGTTTTTAATTTAATGCAGTTCCTGTTAATATCCTAGCCAGTTTCAGATTCTTTGTTGTTGTTGAGGAAATAAACTAATTCTAAAATTTAGTGGAAATGCAGAAGGCTCTGGACTACCCAGAACAATCTTGAAAAAAGAAAAAGTTGGAGTTTTCATACTTATTACCTGATTTCAGGACTCTGTATAAAGCCATAGTAATCAAGGTGCTGTGGTACTGCCTTAAGAATATACAAATAGATCAATAAAACAGAACAGAGTTTAGAAATAGACTCACATATGTGCCATCAGTCGGCTTTTTTGACCAGAATGCCAAATCTAATGGGGAAAAGAAAGTCTTTTTAACAATGGTGCTAAATAACTGGATATGTCAACCTCTGTCTCACTCTTTACATAAAAATTAACTTAATCTGGATTATGGATCTAAATATAAAACCCAGAACAATAAAGCTTTAAGAAGAAAACAGATTATCTTTACAACCTCAGAATAAGCAAAGCTTTCTTGGACATGACACAAAAGACACATATCATAAAAGAAAAAACTTAACAAATTGGACTTTAGCAAAAAATTTCTACTCATTAAAAGACATTGTAAAAAAAATAGGCAAGCCACAGATTAAATAATATTTGCAGTAGATATATCTGACAGAAGACTGATACAGAATGTATGAAGAACTTCCATTATGTTTTTAACTCTTCCTTTCATTTCCTTTTTTTCTAACTCTTACTTAGTTACTTCTAACTGATATTGGTCCAGTTTCTGACATTCAAAGGATCATTAGTCAGGTGATTTATACCTGAAATTTTAAACACTACAAGCATAGGTGTAAAATAAATCCTGAGAAATCAGTGGTATCAACCGCTCAAGCCTTGCAAAATGCCAAGTAATTCCACTGAGATTCTGTTCATTTGTTTTTTTTTTTTTTTAATTGAAGTATTGTCAGTTACAATGTGTCAGTTTCTGGTGTACAGCACAGTGTCCCAGTCATGCGTATACATACGTTTTTCATTTTCATGTTCTTTTTCATTAAAGGTTATTACAAGATATTGAACATCGTTCCCTGTGCTATACAGTCTTTTGTCTATTCTTATTCCTTCCTTTAACTTGCCTGTTTTCCAGAATCCTCGTTCAAGATAAATATAAATAGTTCTCCTAAATTTTTATATTTTTACCAATTTGTTAAGTACCAGCAATGCAATAGTTTTGTCCTGTTTTATTTTGTTATTGTTCATTTACATTGTCTAACTTAAACTAACTGGCTAGCGTGGGAATCTAATCAACATTTATTACATTTTTTTCAGTGTGATGAAGGTAAGCCCTTATAATTATATAATAGTATAATTATACATGACATGTACATGTGGAATACCAATCTAAGTTGTAATTTAGAAATGACTTATATGTAATAACCATGCTTTTTCCTCAGAGTTTGATTTGTACAGCAGAGATGTCAGGTATCTTACAGTAGCATATACTTATTTTTGAAGTGAGAATGCATATCTACTAAAAGTTCAGTAACTGTTTACAGGGCACCAGTCTGTACATGATAGAGGCCTAAATGAGTTATTTTATTTTTCTTTTTTTTTTTAATTGAAGTATAGTTGATTTATAATATATTAGTTTCAGATGTACAGCATAGTGATTCAGTATTTTTATAGGTTATACTTTATTTAAAGTTATTATAAAATATTGGCTAAATTCCCTGTACTGTACAATGTATCCTTGTAACTTGTTTATTTTATAATTGGTGCCTCTTAATCCCCTATCCTTATATTGCCCCTCCCCCCTTCCACTTTCCCACTGGTAACCCCTAGTTCTCTGTATCTGTGAGTCTGTTTCTGTTTTGTTATAGTCATTCTTTTGTTTATTTTTTAGGTCCCACTTGTAAATGATAGCATGCAGTGTTTTTCTTTCTCTGTCTGACTTCACTAAGCTTAATACCCTCCAGATTGATCCATTTGTTGCAAATGGCAGAATTCCATCATTTTTTATGGCTAAATAGTATCCCATTATATATATATATATATATATACACCACATCTTTATCCATTCATCTGTTGATAGACACTTAGTTTGCTTCCATATCAAGCTTTATAAATAATGCTGCTGAGACTATTGAGGTGCATGTATCTTTCAAATTAGTGTTTTCATTTTCTTTGGATGTATACTCAGGAGTGGAATTGCTGGGTCAGTTGATAGTAAATTTTTTATTTCAGTTGACCTGTTACTCCTTAATAAATACGTATTTTAATATATCTTTAAAATAAAATAATTCCGGGACTTGGTCTAGTATTTTGGAAAATGGTAATAGTAGTCCAGAAAAATAGTCAGCATGTTCTTTAATCTAGATACTGTGTTCTTCTTGCCACTTTCTGGTGAATAAACTTACACAACACATGTAGAGACATCCAGTGGCTAATAAATGTTCAAAATTACAGAAATTATTTTTCTCCAATGTGCTTACCTAGCTAATTTGCTTCTATTTTTCTTTTACAGTTTCAGCTCCTAGCTTCAGCTCTGTTCAAATCTGGTTCAGATTTCACAGCTCTAGGTAAGTATTCTTGTGTAGTTTATTGGGCCATATGCCCTAGCATTCGGGAGGTTGGCTTTTGATTTCTTTTAAATAAAACATCAGATGAGATGTCATCCAAACAGATGAAGCAAGTTTCAAGGTAGAATGCAAAATTTCTGATAACCTGCTACAGGGTTATTTTCCAAGCATCAGTCACCAGTTTGAGTCAGTTTGCAGTTCCCGTTACACCAATTGCTGGGTTACTATGCAAACTGATGGCAATAGGAGCCTGATCAAAGTTAATAAAATTGTATAGCATTGTAATGCAAGCTGTATTACTGATACACACTTACCATGAGATAACACTTGTTGGTTGAACTGTTTTCCTCTTAGTTTGTTCTTTGTGGAATTGTGTGGTGTCAACAGAATGGTGGTGGGGTGGGCAATGAAATGAATGTTTGGGAGCAGAGAAATGAATTATCTCTTTCCTGAAGATGGTAATTTTTGTATGTTGATATCAATTGTTCAACTGTTACTCAGACATTCCAGATATGGGCATCAGTGTTCACTTAGTAGTACTCTCATTTAGTATTAATGAATTATTAAAATAGTTAAACTAGACTGTAATAAAGTAGGGAGTCTGTAGAAGTTCCAGAATATGGAGCTTTAGTCAGAAGTTTGGGAATTTACAGCTTTCCTCTTGTCCTTATAAAATGCAGTTACATAGTGACTGCTTATTAATCTTATTAATGCTGGGACTGTTACTTGCCTTGGAGCTGAGCAACAGTATTGAAATTTTCCAGCATATGTAATGTAATACTTATATCTTTGAAATAAAATAACACTTTGGAATATCGGTTTAATTTTTTTCATTGTTTGTCCTTTTGTCTCTTAAAGGTGAAGCATACCTGAAAGGAAAAATAACAGATATATAATTCTGGTGTTTTTCACTGGTATGGGAAAGACTAGCAGTGTTTCTTGGGGTCTTGCCCTTTCTTTTTCTGTAGTAAGTAAGTAACTGAGATGTCTCTAGTGATCAAGGCAACTCCAGTCCTGAGTTCTAATTCCAGAATGTGTAGGATTCCACAGGGCAGGACTGAGTGGAGTGCTATAAAACAAAACTCTGATAGGTTCTCCTAAAAATTTACATAATTGTTTACCACTATTCCATAAACTCAAAGGCTTTTAAAAAATATTTTCAGGTTGTTAAAAATCTCAACCCTGAGGTTGAGAATCTAGGTATAAGAATTATTTTAGAAAGTTCATACCATTTTGAATTTTGTCCATTTGAAACAGAGACTTAGTGATACATGAATTGGGAACTTGCACATAGACATTCATTTGAATGACTGTGTGCCTTGATAGGTGTGTGGATACTGCAATCCAGAGCCATTGTTTCTATTTTATTGGTGAACAGGACTAAAATGTCTCTGGCTGACTTATATTTAGGCTTTAGAACAAGAATTTCTTGGCAGTCATTTAAATATGTTAGACTGGTGTCAGCAAATAGTTTACCTTTAGTTTAATTCCTTTCTTTTTTTGCCCTATTCACTATTAGTAATATATTTTTCAGGAACAGTTTGTTTTACTTGGATTCTAAACAAACCTCAGATACACTGAGATCAGTACAAACACAATAGAAAAAATATAAAAAGGGAAAAATTTCTGTGGGATTTTGTTTCCTGCCTTGTCTAAAGAGAGGCAGTTTGTTTAGTAATTAAGAGATGAGTGTAATATAGTGGTTAAGAATCAGAATCCAGGTTCATATACTAGCTCTGCTACTTGCCAGTTTTAAAAGTGATTTAGAACAAGTCACCTTTCTAATCATTTACTTCCTCACCTATAAAATGGAGGTAATGAGAGTACTTACCTCAAGTTGTTGAGAAAATTAAATAATTATGAAAGACAGCAAAATAAAATCCTCAGTAAGTGCTCCGTTCAACAGGGTACTACTGTTACTACTTGCCTTAAAATGTAATCTTCTTTCTAACTTTGGTGAATTTGGATAATGAACAAATTCAGGTTGATTACTCTTTTTATAAGGAAAAATTTGATATATTACTTACAAGCAAAAAGTACTTTTCACAAGGTTTCATGCCTGTTTAGAGTACCTGGATCTTATTCTCATTCATTTTCTGATTGTTTTATCTTTACTTCATTTAGAATTGAAATCTAATAGGTTATTTTTTTTAATCTTTTTTTCTTTTTTGTTGGAGCTACTGGGACCTCATACATGCCAAAAGCATATGCTCTACCATTGAGCTATACACCCACCCCACCCTGAAATCTAATAGGTTACTTTATGTATAGATGTATACACCCTTCATGTACAGATAACTGAATATTTCATTTTATAAATTATTCATTCCAAAAAATTGCTTCAGCCAAACTTTCGGACGCCCTTTGGGATTAACCCAGTTTATCTTAATCTTGTAAAATTGAATAAAATTATTTACTAATGTTATATGTAATTTAAAGAATTAGAAAGATGGAAACTGATTTATAAACAGCTGATATCATCTTAGTTTTGAAAAATGACTGACTTTAGAGAAAAATAACCTTTGGGGATGTTTAGCCTAGAGCTTCTGGTGGTTGTCAGCACTTTTTAACTTGAACTCAGACATTTTGCTAATTTTAAGAGGACATTTTCAGCAAGGTATGTGACAGGGAAAATCTGGTCTGTAGAAACATAATGCCTTTTTTGATCTTCACACCTCTCCTTAGAAGTTTTATAGTCCAGTGTGATGTGCAAGTATAAATTCAGACAAATGTTTAAAATATTTTAAGTCTAAAGTTCAGTGCTCTTTGGTACTGTGTTGACATTTGTGAATGAGGAGCCTTACGAATTTCACATCATTCACTGTCCCCTTTTAGCTTTTATTCTTTTGCTTAATCTGCCAAACTTAGATTTCAGCAAGATACTTTCTTCAAACTCCTGTCTGTAGGTCACATGTTTACAGGTGTTTTTTATGTAATAGAGTTTATTTTAGAAATAAACAAAGAAACTTCTGTCTAGGAAGAAAATGAGAATTCTTGCTATTTCTTCTTTACCATAAATAGGAAAAGCTACCTAATCTGTGTAGGATGTTAACTTAAAAGTATATTCCTAATAGGTCACTTTCTTTTAGAACAGTCATTGTCTTTAGTCATAGTAGTAGTGATAAAGTGATAGCTAATATTTATTGAGCACTCACTGAGGGGCCAGGTACTATTCTAAACACTACATGTTATAACTCATTTAATCTCCATAGTAACCCTATGGAGTAGCACTAGTATGACCTTTTATATATGAAGAAACTGGAATGCAGAGAGGCTAAAGTAATTTGCCCAGGAACAGTGCTATGTGAGTAACAAAACCAAGATTCACAGCTTAGTAGTATGGCTTCAGAGCTCATTCTCTTAATCACTAACTATACTACCTGTCATGGAGCTTCACCAGTTTGCATTACTGAGTGACAAGTTCCTCGTTCAGCTGTATGTTGAAAATGAAGTGAGGGAAACAGTGATTAGGAACATGAGGTTTAGAATCAGTATGACCTTCTTTGTCCTAGCTCTATCATTTAAGTAGTCATGTTGCTGTTGATGAGTTTCCTGGAGCCCCACCCATTTTTAATGTATATTTTTAAAAACACTGACAATAGATAAAGTTTAAGATTCTCTTTGAATAACTTCCCTCAATCTCTGTCCCTTTCCCTCAAGTGTAACCACTCATCTGGAAGATCTTTACACACACACACACACACACACACAACCATGCACACAGACATACAGATTCAGTTGACTCTCATTATTCACAGTAATATTCCGTATAGTCACCTGTAACACTAAGTTGGTAAATACTGACCCATAGCTCCTATGAAGATACAGAATTAGATTCCTGTGAGACTCTTGTCACAGCCTTTTTGTCAACCGATCAACATATAAGTGGAAAGACACCTTATTTATATATTGTTGATTCATCAACATTGAACTCACAACCAACAGCCCTGTAACTCATTCCTGAACAAAGCTTATCTAACACGTGTATTTTCTTCATAAGGGACATCACAACCTTCTTGCACTTAGGAACACTAGCCAGCACTTCAGCACTATACTTGGGGGTCATTTAAAGCAGTGAAGTCACCAACAAAAAGCACAAGATGTGAAGAACATGACACCAAATAGACTGTGAAAAGGATGCTTGTTTCTGGTATGAGAGCTGAAACAAGAAGGCAGAGCATTACCTAGTTTGACCTCAGTTGAGAACATATGCATGTGGTGACTCAAGTTTTTTGCCACTCTGTGCATGTATTTGAGTGACCACAAAAGTGCCACAGATACTGATTTTGAAGTTACAGATTTTAGTGAGTGGGCAAATGCATACATACAGAATCTGAATAATGAGGATAGACTGTATATATGCACATGCTCAGATGTATGTTTTTGTGTGCTCTGGTTTTATTCATTATGTAGTATAAAAACATGTATTCTCCACATAACTTTTTAAAATTTAATGATGTGGCTTAGAGATGTTTGCATGAAACTGTACTAGATTTATTGTATTCTTAAATGATACACAGTATTTCATAGTAAGGATCTACCATAATTTAACTATTCATCTAAGGATAGTATAAATTTCAAGTTCCTCATTGGTAAATGGTGAATAAAAATAGATGTTTTCTTGAGGGTTAAATGAACTTAGCACATTGTATACAATTTAATAAGCACTCAATGAATATTAGTTAATGAGAATAAATAAATGGCCTTTGGAGTCAGACAGACATGGGCTCACACTCCATTCTCTTCCTTCACTCACTGTGATACCTTATTAAATTACTGAATCTCTCTAAGTTGTCTCATTAAATTAGAGTTTGTGATAATTGCTTCGTTGTTCTCTGTGACAGTGAAATGTGGTCATACACATAAAAAACCTAGTGAGTAGTAGGGATTCTGTGTTTGTTTCCTTCCCTCCTAAATCATTTGATCTCATGAAGAAATTATTTTCATAGAGTACTATCACAGAATCCATATTTTATCTTAAAAATATAATGTACCGTGACATTTTTACAAATAAAATAAGACAAGGGAAAAGCTCTAAAGTTGAATACAAACAGAAACAAACATGTTTATCAAATTAGTAACATGCTCACATAGTAGGAGGAAAAGGAGAATTAAACCTCTTTAAGCACAGCTTAGACTATATGTTCTCAGTGAAATATACTCTAATGACCATAAAAGCAAGGAAATCTTGAGTTTTGTTGGTAGTGGTTTGGGTATAGTAATTCTAGAACTTGTTTTGTGTGTATTTTAGGTTGAGCAAATGAATTAATATGAGATTGCTGGGAGTTGGTTTTCCTAGTAGGAGAAAGGAGATATGAATAAGGAATGGGATAGAGAGAGGAAGAATCCTGTGAGTTTCTTTAAAAAATTGAATTAGCAATAAAAGCATAGACTAATTATTTTATTTTGTATATAATATGCATACATATATGTATAGGCCTAGAAACACCACCACCTCTGGCAATTAGCACAACTGATCTTGGTTTCTAAATATTGTTCACCACTGAAAGGAATTAGGGCTCCTGGGGAAAATGGCTGATTCCAGAGTTGTGTAAAGATGAGCTTGGATATCTTACTTGTGCCAGAAAGGAAGGAAGTACTCAAAAAGTAATGGGGACATTTCAAAAAGACATAGAAGCCAGCTCAAAAGAGCCCTCAAATCTGGGACACCATGTGAGTATTAAAATGAATGACAGGAATGAATATAACCTTTTGAAACAAGAAAAGGATTCATGAATACATACTAACACAAACAGAAATAAAATGAAGGGAGGAAAAGGAAAAGCTCTTCTTTACAATTAATGTCATCCAATAAATCTAGAAGTAATTGTAGAGTTAGAAAATCAGCATCACATAAATAATAATTGTTTTAACAAGAATCATCAGTTAATGCTAAAATCATTGAGTGCAGATCTTTTAGAGAAAAGGACTATCTTCCACAGCTTTGGACTATCTTCTCATCAATATTCTATTAATTGCAAAGATAGAAAAGAACACATTTACACTGGAGAAACCTGGCGTACACCAGCTTAACCAGATGATCAAAGTTAACATCTTCAGTATTAGGGCACACTCATACCATGTGCCTCCTAAGATGATGCATTAGGAAGGACACAGCATCACTTACGTAGTATCCTTGCCAGAACTGCATAAACTGAATCTGATTGTGAGGAAGCAATCAGACACCCCAATTTAACACATTCTACAACATAACTGTTCTGTACTCTTTGAAAATATCAGTGTCATTTAAAAAAACAAAAACAAAAAAAAAAAAAACAAAAAAAAGCAAAGAGAGGCTGAGGAACTATTCCAGACTAAAAAGACAGTGATCATGGGTTGAATTTCAGATTAGTGGGGAAAATGACTAAAAAAAGATTAGTGCATATATGTTAAATTTCTTAAATTGAATATATAGTGGTTATTTAAGTGACTGTTCTTATTCATAGGTGAAATGAACTCAAATATTTAGGGGTGAAGATGTCTACAATTTAGTCCCGGATAGTTCCACAGAAAAAGTATGAGTGGGGCATATATACACACATAGAGAGCAAGAGAAAATGAGAACATATGTGGCAAATGTTAACAGTTGACTAATCTAGGTAAGGGTGTATGTATATGAATGTTTGTTGTACTAATCTTGAAACTTTACTGTGAGTTTGAAATTTTTCAAAGTAAGTTGAAAATAAAACAATTTAGAAAACTCAGAAAAACATAAAATAGGAAAAGAATATAATGTCATCATTCAGAGGTCACCTTTGTTTACATTTTGGAGTGTTTCGAATTCTATGATATGATAGCAGGCTTTGTTAAAACCTTAAGTCTCAAAGGAGTAAACACTTGCCCTCACACTTAAAATAATATATATATTTTTTAATTAATAGGAATGTACCTTTCTTGAGGCATTGTTTATTTTCCTTTCAGGAAACTGGTATCCTTGGCATCGTTCTTTTCTGTTCATGTTCTTTACAAGATTAAAAAGGCAGATTGCATCTAAAACTGTATTCTAAGTTGAATGAAAATTGTCCAATTTGAAATAGCCTTCACTGAGTATCATGGCATATACAACTTTCTGGCACTATTTGTCTCTGGTGGCACTCAATATGGCTTTATGCCTCAGCCATTTCAGGAATGGAGAAAATCAAAAAAGGACTTTTGTTTGTTCATTTTCATTCTTCATTTGTGCTGGGAGCAATATGCCAGATGACTAAAGGAAAGAGGTATCTCCCAGAATATTTCCTTGGCTGGGGTGAACTTGAAAATTAAGTGTTTACTAGAGGTTAAAGGGGAAAAAAATCCTTTAGTTCAGCGGTCTTCACCTTTTAAGAGTATCTTTCACTGTCTGATATTCATCTAGATAAAAGGAGTTCTTTGTGCTCTATTTTTCACATGTGTGCCTAGCATAGAGCCTGATGCATAGTACTGTAAATAGGGGATCTACTATGTGCCAGGTACCATTCTACGTATAAGTATATTTCTTAACCTCAAGCATGTATGTTTTCACTCAGTTCTCTGAAACCACTTCCAGCTCTCAGAGCCCTAATGACTTTACACTACTTTCTAAAGACCTCTTTCATTTTGATTATATTTTTATTATTAAAAAAATTTTAGTGATCAAAGCATTAAAAAGTCAGAAGAGAGGAATGAAAGTTCCTCAATATACTAGAAGAGGGAAATGCTTGTAGGGAAGAGAACAGAAATCAATATTAATTACTAAAGTAACTAAAGTTAATAGTCACTCTCCTTGATAGTTTTCACATAATTGCATTTAATTTGCACGATAAACCTATGATGTAAACAGGATTACCACAGATTTACAGTTGAAGAAAAAGTTGCAGAAAGGCTGATTCCCTTACCTAAGACTATTGCTGGATAGTAAAACTGGGATCAGGACCCATGTTTATCTGGTTTTAAAGCCTGATTTGTTTTTGGTTTTACCATTATACATTGCTGGTTTTCTCAGGTAGCTTTTCTGTTACATGTTGGGTTTTAAACACAGTAGATGAGTTTCTTTGTATCTCTCCTTCACCAGGCTTTTCGGATGTGGATCACACCTATGCTCAAAGAACTCAGCTCTTTGACACCTTAGTAAATTTCTTTCCTGACAGCATGACTCCTCCTAAAGGCAACCTGGTGGACCTCATCACACTGTGACTGAAGAGTCTGTGGACAGAAATGGAGCACAGGAGTCTGCTTTCAGTATTTTGGATTTCAACTCTGTTAATTGACAATTAGGCTGCAGTGAACAAGGACTGCACCAGAATTCTGAAGGGATCTTTGCTGTCACAAATTTTAACCCTCTTCCTTCATACCTGACCTCAACCCTGTAGTCCTCATCCCATTCCTAAATTAGGCTAATAAAGTGAATTGATATACTTTCCATTTAAATATATATATATTTTTTCTTACTTTAACTTTTAAGAATTCATGAGTATAAAAGAATAATCAGGCAGTATACCCTTTTCTGATTCTTATTTCATTTTTATAAAATTGGGGCAGGTAAGCACTGTTCACAGACTCAGTGCTACAGGAGTTGTGATTTTGTTGTTGTTGGGTTGTTTGGCCTTTCTTCTTTCTCCTTCCTTCCCATTTCACTTTACCTCGCATCACACAACTGCTTGTAAGTGGTATGTATCATTTGTTTACCTCTTTCCTTCATTCTATATAGTTCTATAGGGCAATTAATATATGTTTAAGTGATACATGTGTCTTTGTTGACTAGAGTCTTGTGTTACATTAAACAATAGGAGGAACAGAGGGCTCAAATTTATGCTTCTTGTCATAGAACTAAAAAGTGAAACCCAAGATTGATCCAGGCACTCGTCTGAGATTGGTATATAGTATTTCTGTAATGGTATATTTTATAGTGGATATTCAAAGCTTTGAGTCACAGAAACCTTAAACTGAGGAGAGAATATAGTTCAGAACCTTTAAGAGCCATTCTCAAAATTACCAGCAGGACGATTTTAGTAGTGATTAATATGTTCTTTGATATCTTTGTAGCAATTTTGGAAGAAAATGACTCTTTCCCCTGGTAGGGCTGTGCAGAACCAGGGCTTCCATTTCTTCCTTGTGCTAGCTCTTTGTAGCATTTTCATTTGGGAGGATGGATTTCCAGAGCGATGCGTTTGTTTATTTCTATGTACGTTGGCTCCCTACATCTGCTTCTGTATTTTAAAGAATAATGGTTTCTAAGTTGTCCAGGGGAATACAACTGACAGGCATTTCATTAAGCACACAGACCAGGCTCTTTTTAATGGAAAAAAAAAAAAATAATGGTGCAAGTATTTTTTTTTAATTAAACTAAAAGGCAGATGAGCTTTTCCACCGTTCCGTTTTGTTTTGTGTTTTTGAAGGATGAAAATATGTATCATTACATGTGATGCTGTGGAATGTCACATAGGAAACCTATTCCTGACCAGTGCTTACATTTGGTCAAAAAGTGTGCTGTATGCAACTGATACCCACCATGCTTAAAACAGAATAAGTATAATAAACGTCCATCAGTCCAGTGACTCTTACAAGTGAATGACTTTAGAGAATTTAAAGTAGCAAGATTAGGCCTCACCAAAGAAAGAAGAAATTGCTTTGCACTTTGGAAACATCTCGTGTATAGGAATGAGACTTTGAGATCCCTCTTCAGTCTGTCCTTATTGCATGGTTTCATGATATTTGGGGATGGATAGAAATATATCTGTCCTAGTTCTAGGCTTGAATCTTGGGCTCCTTGTCTTTCCAGGCATCCCAAAGCAATCAGTAGTGATTTATTAAACAAATAGATATGTTCATTACCTTGTGAAAGATATAGTATATAATACAATTAGTACCAAACTGTGTAGCTGCAGAATAACCAATTGACTTTACAAGTAAGTAGAATCTAATTACATACATATAGTTTCATAAAAAGGCTTCCCTGAATGACAGTCAAGAACAAAAAATAGTAATATTGCTAATATTGTAGCCTATTGAATCTCATTTTATGGAAACAGGTTCAAATCATAGAATCGAGAGGGAAGAACTTGGTAAGAGTTTCTAAATGTAAAATCTCTAGTGTTGCTTACTGTGAATTCTGGCACTTTAAAAACAATAACCAAATGGACTTGTGCTGCCCTCCAACATTTATTTTTATAGTGCTTTTTTGGGTCATTTTTTCGTTCGTTCCTTAGGCTCCATATTTGGAGGAAACTCTGTTCTTTACCTCAATAATTTTGCTTGTTTTTATTTTTCCCTGACTCTCCACTAGTTGTTTTCTAAACATATGTTTGTTCTAATTTCATCTTTCCTCACTTTAAGTGGAACTTTTCCCCTTTTCTTCACTTACAGAATTTTTTTTCACTAACATGTTTAAATGGCGTTGAGTCATAGCAAACCATTTAGTATTGCTTAAGTGACATAGACTGTATTTAAGAGGTTATTGACACAGTAAGTCGGAATTTGTACCGTGGAGCTTTAATGGGGCACTGCTGGTTATGATTACAGGAGAATGTAGGGCTTCATTATATCCAAGACCAATACTGAAACATTAACTCACATTTCACATCAGAACGCTGATTTGAAACTTGTTTATATATTTAGTGAGAATCTACATGTATTTCCAAGTATTCTATTCTAGCAGTATATTATAATCTAAATAATCTAATTTGGTATTTAGATGCCTTGTTGGTAGGTAGCCAAGTAGCTATGCTTTACTACTTAAATATTCTTTCACTCTAGTTTAGTGAGTCCCAGATTGAAACACTTGGTCTTAGATGTATTAGTGGGATACCATTTGCTCGATTTCATTATCCCTAGCTTCAAGTTCATTCCCATTTCTTTTTCCTGATGGAATATATTATTCCAGAATATCAAACTAGAAATCATTTAAACTAGAAATACACTAGATCTCTAACATTATTTTCAGTGCTTGTACCTAATGAGAAATTATCTGATTTACAAGATACCTCTAAACTGTATTTGCATTTTGTGGAATGACAGAGACCTCTTGTGGCCAGCTTGATTAATTCAAACATATCAATCTCTTATGAAGCAAAGGAATTCAGACTTGGGTGCCTAACTCTATGGTAAAGCTGACAGTATTGATCTTTAGCAAGATTGTCTTTTTAGACCTGGTTTTCATTAAAACTGACTTGTCTGTGTCTAATTAAAAAGTGATAGAAAACATTGGAAAGTTAATTCACTGATTTACCATGGAAAGGCTTGTTAGGTTTAGAGTTCGGTGATTTGTTTAAGATCATAAAACTACATTCTTTGGTGAAATACATCTTTTGAGTATAAATGGTTTGCCAGCTTATCTTTCCAGTGGATTTCTTCACATCTGCCTTAAAAGTGCTATTTAAAAAAAAAAAAAGCACTATTTAGAGATACATTAATAGAGTTTCATGTAATAAAACAGTTTTAAAATCTAATTTACAAACAGAAACTTGTTTGAGGCACTTAATCATTTGGTAAGAGATTGAGAATGATGCTTAATGAATCAAAGAGCAGTTAGATTGGAGTATGTTCCTGATTTTATTCTCTGAATTATACTCAATTTCCTGGTAATTACATGAAGATGTTACCCTATAATTATTCTTAACACTATATGAAATTCATTGGGTAATTGTGGGTCATTTGATTATTTCCTGGGTGAATGTTGTGTTAACTCTTTAGCTGGCTGAATGTTGCAAAGCAAGTGAGAATTATGGTTTGAAGTGATTTCTATGGGAGGGGATCATTACGATGTGTACTCTAAACAAAGTTATGTAACTATAAAAAAAAATCTTTTGTAAACCTTCTTTTCTTAAAAATACATGTTCTGACGCAGTTTCATCCTTTTGTAGAAATTGACCTGAACTTTCATTAAGTTTTAAATTCTTGAAATAGTCCTTGATCTGAGATGTCAGGCTCCCTCACAAGAAGTTTATAGTTATTAGCAGAGTAATATAGAGGGTCTGCATGAGACCATAGTTGTAGATTAGATCTTTGGGTTCTTTCGGGCAAAAGGTTTGTAGTCCTTCTTAGTCAAATAACATTATTCTTTTGTGATTTTTTACTATGGCCTATATTTCCCTGTGATGTGGATTAATGATGAAATGATATGGCTATGCAAAGCTTCTAGTCTAGAGGTATTTCATTTGAAGGTGGGAGTTTCAAAGTTTGTTGAAATAATTAATTAGGAGCCAAGTAGACCAGCTGAATGAAGTCACCGGTGTTTGTTTTGTTGGAGAGGACTTATTATTGTAGTTTATTGATTTCTCCACCAAATGCTCTTTTATTTTTCCCCAAAAATGCTATCTTAAGAGATTTTATTTATAGATTATTTTTAAATTACATATAATGCCTTGATTTCTTCCTACCCACCAAATACTATGAATTGTGTTTCCATTATTTTTCTTAGCTAATCTGACTTTATTCTGGGCTTTTTTTTAGCCCTACCCTTCCTAGGTTTTTGTGTGGCATTGCTTACAAGTGCTGTAATGCTTGCAAAGAAAAGGTCAAAATCATTCTAAGGCAAACATACTCTTTTATCTTTGTTTATGACAACAGATTAGTGAAATTAAAAATTGTGCATTATTAAAGAATTTACAACCTTTAGAGACTGCTATAAAACTACTTGAATCATTTTAATTAGAGGAATAGTAATATGGCTGTAGCAGCTTTAATGGAGGAGCCAGTGTTGGCTGCTTTCCCTGGCACTAAGTACAGTCATAAAACTGTTGATAATGTGCAAGTTTCATAGTAGAGCTTATGAAATTCAGCATGTCACCAGAATTTTCATTTGCCTATTGTCTTTTCTCTCTGTTTTTTAGATTTTTTTTTTCCTACTCCCACCTCCTCTGAGTAGCATTGATTTTCTACTAAAGTTGGAATTTGTGTTAAGAATTGACTTTCAATTTCTGAGATAAAACATCAGGAATAGCTTTGATTGCTATAAAATTGCTGGTATTCATTCGTTTTTTTTTCTTAAGTAAAAATAGTGCCGTCTAATAAATGTCTCTTCCCCTTAAGAATGTGAATTTAGCTCAGATTCTGAATGACTGAATCTTATTCCCAGACAATCCTTTGACGATAGATTTTATAGCCCTAACCTAAGGAGTCATTGGAGGCTATAGTAAGTCAGATTTTCTGGTGGTGCAGAGAGAAATGCCCTTGTGGGAGATCGTGTCACTCCATGTCTTTCTCTATTAGGTAGTACTTTAAAGTTACAGGTCTTGAACTGGATTCCAAGTCAACTTAAAAACATGAAAATCAAGGTTAGTTCTAGTTTATCTTCCACAGTAGAGTCATTATTTAGAAAGAAGTTTTACAAATATACTATCATGTCTTCTAACACTGCCTAGCTTGATAGAAAACAGAATGTTATATGGATGTTATCTGAGAGCTATGGGTCAAGAACAAAAGAAGGGGAGAGTGTTTAGTAGGGAAGTAGACCAGTTGTAAAGTATCATTTGGAATGACAAAATACTTTGTCTTCCTTTTTATCTGCTCTTCAAACAATCTCAATGAACTATTAAACATTTGTATGCAGTATCCTATCTTGCCTGTCTGTGGCATTCTCACTTGCAGATATTGAACCTCAGGAACAGAGCTAGACAGGACAATTGAGTGTATGGCAGAGAAGAAAAAATAGGTGCTTTTTGCTCATGGATTTGAAGGTCCACAAATCTCAATGAGGAAGAAAGCTCTTCATTTCTAACCCTAAATTAATTTAATCCAGTGCTGAGAAGACTATCAAAAGGGATCAAAGCTCAGTTATTCTGAATAGTCTTTGGAAAGCAACATTTCTTGCTTGGTTGCTTTTCTCACCGTCTCCCAAATAGCTGATAGAGATCTTGAAACAGGCAGCCCAGTGTAATGGGCTCTGGATCCTCAACAGCTTCTTACATACAGCCAATTCCTTGATGCAGATCCAGAGGGAAAACCAGCAATAAAACAGTTTTACTTGCAGTTTTTAGACTCCAGGGGACTTGCTTTTTCATCGGGTTTAAGCTCTTGCAACACAGCTCTGTACCATCTGGGATGCTAGCATTCGCAGCAGTTAGTTTTTGATAACCTGAGTGGTCTGCCACACGAATACCAGCCTAAGAAGATCATCATTCTTCAGTTTCACTCAGTGCTTAATGAATGCCAGGTTAATTTGCAGGAAGGAAAAATACTGTGTGACATACTGAACAGGCCTCTGTGCTTGATTAAGGAATTGCTCAAGTAGCCAATTTTGAGCTTACCTTCTTTGTTAACAAATCTCAAGAAAGCCTTTGTTACAGTTTAGCTAGTGTCATTTGGTTGGTGTTCATTTTCTAGCCCTTTATAATGGAAGAAAAATTGTCATCTTGTGTTTAACTTCTAACCCATACAGAATTGAACTGACATCAAATTTAGTTTCCATGTTTTAAAATAAATTAATTATACATAATCCGAAGGGTCTCTGTTTATTCTACTTTGCCAAGAACTACATGAGTTCTGGGCTTGGCATTAGAAGAATTTAATAGTTTTGATTTATTCTTTAGGTTTCCTCCACATCTGGTAAGGTGATTAATTAAATTAGAGAAGGTATCTAGAATTAGTTTAATTCCATTGCAACTGGTAGAGCTTTATAAATTCATTTGGCAACAAAGAAGAGGATTTTATACCATCAGGGCCATACCATCAGATTTTGGCAAGTGACTGTTTCAGCATGTTGCCGTATAGTTGTTGTATTTACCTCCTTAAGATAAAGGGGGCAACTGAGGACAGGGTTGTACAATTTAACATTTTTTTAATTGCCTACTTTAGAAGTTTTAGGGTACTTGCACCTTTGTAAAGGCTTAGCTTAAATTTACACATACAGATTAGCTATACTTGTAAGAGCACTGAATGCAAAGTACTTGTGTGCCCAACCCCAAATTTGATAGTAGGATATCAAAGTCCAAAATTTTAAATATAAGTAGTCTTCTGTAGGGAAGATAGGTGTTTTTAAAAATCATGCACTTGGTCTCCTTTTTGAGATATTTTCCTTTCCCAGAAAAATGATTTTGATGACAGTTGTAAATTGTTTTCTCCCTCAGTTGTAAACCAAACATTTAGAGAAATCACAGTGGACTTACTTTCTTAAGCATTACATTTAGCCTGGCCAAGAGAGGCTATGGTTGTGTTATTGCTTTTTTGACTTGTGTAAAATGTTGTTTGAATTGAACAGATTAGATAGTATAGTATTAATTTTCCTTTATGTATAGTCTTCAGCTCAATTTAGAATTGCAAAATAATGAGACATTTTTCTGTGAACAGATCCTTTTATGGAGATAGGTTTTTCTTTTCAAAGATTTATTCCATGTCACCACTTCAAAATCTATGTGTAGCTGAATCTGCAGCCTCAGAAAGAGAGTACAGGAAAGCTTTTAGGGCCTCCTTTTCTTGTGTTGGTTTTGCTAACACTAATCCATCTTTTCAATGGAAAGATGGTAGGTGGGTGTGTGTGTGTATGCAGTTTGGGGAAAATGTTAGAATTTTTTTCAAGTCAACTCTTTTACAGATAACTAGTACTCATTGGCCAGAAATTAAGATCCCTTTAGGTAGAGATAGATCCTCAAAACCAAAGTTGGACTGGAAATTAGATTGAGAGGGAAGATACAGTTCTATCCAAAGTCAATAAAATCTGTCTTTCTGGGTCTGCTTATTAATGCTATGGATAGCTCCTTCTCTGTCTTAGAACATCTCCTGGACTGGAAATATGACATAGCAGCCAGCTCATCTGAAAGTCAGAGACTTTCAGTTAAACATCTTTTATAAGACTTTTAAATAATAACATTTACTCGTTATATGATTATAAAAATGTTTAACATAGAAATATAGGAAATTATTAAGTCTAAAGAAGGAAAGCCACTATTATTTAACCGATGAGACTCATTTATTTTTCCTGACTTCCTTCTGTTATCCAACACAAAGCCAGAAAAAGCTTTTTTAAAAAATTGACACAGCCATTCCTCATTGTCTTTTACCACAAGTGTGGAAGACTGGGGTGCAAGCAATTGTGCCTACCCTTACTGTATTCCTTTAGAGCATTGCCCTTTTCTAGACAAACAATCTGAAAATAATTCTGTTAGTATGTGTCTTTTAAGTCTTAACTGCAGTGTAAGATATTACCCAAAAGCTGTAGGGAGTTCAGGTCATTGGCAATTTTATCTCTAAGACTGATTTTAATTTTTAAGCCCTTTATGCACCATTATGGACATTGGGAGCATATTCATACCCATGAAGAGCTTTCTGTTTAGATGGACTTTTTAATATAACCATAATTAAATCCATACCCAAAAAGGACAAAGGAAAAGCAGAGAAAAGCAAAAGAGAAACCGACTAAATGAACGTAAATATAAATAAGTCCTTGAAACAAGGGTTCCCTTACCATGCTTAGCAAATGTCTCTCCAAAACAGTGTATTTCTCTGGTTTCCAGCTAAGATTCAGGAGTTTTTTTATTTCATGAGAGTCCTTTTCTTAATGTGAGAGGAAAAGCTGCAACCTTTCAGGGTTCTACTGCTTCCTTTACCCTCCTCTTCTGTAGCAAAATGGGATTGGGGCTGTATCCTCAAAGTCCCTAAATCAGAAATGGAAATCATGAGGGAAGTCTGGAACAGCTGGCGTGACCTAGTAGGAGCTGTTAAACAGAAGTGCTTTGGGGCATCAGGTATCTCCTGACATCATTGTTCTAAGTTATTGTTGGGCTATGTTGAGTGTGTTCTGCAGTCTTCCCCATTCCCCTCATGATCCTGTTTTATCTTATTTTTTTAGTCTGTGTGGACTTTTTAGGGTTTTGTTTTTCAGTAAAAGTAATGTTCTGATCGCAGGTTTGGTGACTGTGTTAACACTGCTTTGTGAATAAATGAGTGATCTGCTAAACAATTGCAGTTGTAGAATTATGTTGTATGTAATGTACATATGGAGAAAGAATGTATTTTGTTCATTTTCTTAATAAAAAGTTATATATGGACAATACAAGATATCTCTTGTGTTTGATAAAACTGCTTTTGAAGTCAACTTTTTAAATGTTTACATACTTTGCAATTAGTATTTTTCTCTCAGGAAGGTGAGTTTTATTCAGGCTTCCAAAGACAGAAAATGATACATGGAGAAGGGCCTTGTTTTCCTCTGAAGCAGTGCTAAAATAAAGAAGTTCTAGTGGATCTTAAAGTTTCTGGGCAGGTTTCCATTTTTAAAGGACTCTGGTAAGTTATTTCTTTAAATGATAGTGTTTTTTTTTTTTAATCTACTGTTATTGACCAGCCCTGTTTTATCTGTCTTGTAAATTTGGACTTGTGTTTCCCAGGTTTTCTTTAAGGGGGACATACTTACAGGTTAGGAACTAGAAGAAAAGACTGAACTGAAATTAATTGTAGAAGAGATAGTAGAGAGAATCTGGAGATGTTGCAGAGTTTCAGAAAATTGTGGGTCCCTGTCCCCAAAGAAAGGGAAAGGGCTGAACCTTGAAAAGAAAATGAATTCAGAAGTATGCTGAAGATAATGGGCTGTTAGGGTTGAGTTGTGTGAGCTTTGCAGATAGACTCTCGGTAACAAGGAGCCCTCCTTCTGGCCCTTTCCATCTCCTGATCTGGCTCACGCTTTGCTGGCTCTGTATGTGATCCTGCATTCTACAGCGAATTAGTTGTCAACTGATTTTATTCAAAATAAGGATTATGTTTTCTCATTCTCCAGGTGAAATAATCCATCTCACTGCGTAGCTTTCATTTCTAGAGGTGCTTTGAGCATGGCTCCTAAGTAACATTTCTGTTTTCACAACAGGAAAGCATGATGTGCAGTGATAAGGTAAGGAATTGGCCTTTCCTGGGTTAATCCTCCAGAGAATTAACTCAAAAGGATCTAAATGTGGATCACCACCTCCTCTCCTGGCTATCTTTGTCATCTGGTGGGAAGGTGGCAGTAAGTAAAGAGGCCTTTGTGTTTAACACAGTTGAGATGCCAGCTGCTCCCACGTCAAATGAGTGTGGAGACCTACCGGGGACTCTTCTCCCACCTAGGAAAAGCAAAGGTGGCTAGTTACATCCTTTCCAGAAACATTCTTATTACAGGGAAGAACAAGAGAAAAGTTACAGAAGTTAAAGACCACAGAAGTGATCTGTGGATCTGTCCACTGCTGTGCTAGGAAATTTTGATAGTTGATAAAACCCAAGAGGGGAGTTTAGGACACTTGGTAATCTCTATAGCATGTTTTATACACCTGCCCTCTGAAGGAGAGGGCAGGAGTCAGGAATCCTAGGTTTATTTCCAGATTCGCCAGTGACTTCTGTGAAGCACTGGACAGTCTCGACTCCCTTGCCTCACTTTCTCCATCTTGTAAGTAAATCTTGGCAGCAGATCCTGTTTGCTAGGATCCCAACTTTTTAATCTATAAAATGCAAGGTTGTTGAAAAATACTAGTTATCTCAGTATTTATCAGTACTGCTAATTATAGTACCCAGTCTTATTCTTTATTTACTTTTTTCCCTTGGGGTACAAAAGAAATACGTGGTTTGGGAGGGAGCTTGTAGGATGGGGGGCTATGAGTGACAGAGGTGTACAAATTAAACATGACAACTGAGAGTGCCTTTGGGTTGGCAGAGCAGGGAGCAGAGGGAATGACCTATTCAGGAAGAGAAATGGAGTCTTGGGTCTTTGTGGTCATGGTAAATATGAGTCCCTCTCTTAGAACAGTGTGGCCAGGGGCCTGCCTGAGTTCCTAGCACTTGTGCTCCTTTCTGTACCCTCGGCACGCTCTCGAAGCTAACCTCAAAATACCCGTGGCCCAACTCTGGCCCACCCTTAAGGGTGTTCACTGCCTTTCAGAATGAAGGGAAAATCATATTCTAACAGTAGTTACATGCTAGAAGTGTACTTTGTTAGTACTGGAACTCAAGCATTAATGTGGTATTGAGAAAAGAATGTAGGACTGAAGAGAGAAAAGATACAGATTCAAGGCCTAGCAGTACCATTTAAATAGCTGTGTGATCCCAAAGAGAATCCTTAATCTCTCTACCCAATTGGTACAGTGGTGACAATTCCTAAATAAAATGTGTAAAAATGTTTTGTAAACTGTTAAGAGGCCAGGCAAATAGAAGAGATAGCTGTACAGCAACCATGAATGTGGGCCAGATTCGCCTGTCAGTTGCCCTTCTGCGAGCTGGCCGTGAGGAAGCTTTCCCCTAGCACTGAAGAAACACACAGGTAGATGATACCACCTCAGGACATGAAAAGAATCAGAATCACCTTTCCTGAACCTCCTTCATCTCCACTGTGTGTCTAGACGGGACAGGCAGAGGCGGCTTCTGACAAGTAAATATCCTTTTATGGGCAGAAAAGAATCCTTCGCTTATATCTTATATTTTTGTATTGTCTTTGTGCCAGTGTTTTCATACCTGATCAGGCTTCAGCAGCCCCCTTGGGATCTTTGGTGGTGGGTGATTCATAGTTGTATCTGAGGCAGAAGCAGAGGGAAGGAAGAGGGTAAAATACTGATAAAACAGAGTTGTGAGGGAAAATGAGAGCCTCTGACTTATGTTCACCAGAGCAGCCGGATATAATCTGGAGAACTATCATCACCTTGAGGATCCTGTTTCCTTCCTTTCAGCTTCCGTGCTTCTCTTGTACCCTCTGGGCCTGCACAGTTAAGCAGGAGTAACAACAGCAGGGGTTACTGCGCTCACCGGAGCGCTTGATGTCTTCAGGGGCTTCAAGTGACAAGCCTTGCGCACAAGTGAAGAATGTAACCCAGTCAGAGCAAAATACTAGAGCTTGAACCAGCTTACACAAAAGCACTTTAATTGATAGTAAACAATTTCACAAAATATATTTTTGTAAGAAAATGTCAACAATTAAGTAGTCTTTATAAACAGGTTTCTCAATTCCAGTGTACTTTAGACCCCTGTCCACTAACACACATGCTTCCCCAGTGTCCTGGGCAAATTCTTTAACATTCACTAGTTTTTAAAAGACCCACAGCAAATACTAATCCCCTCCTTTCACTCAGTATTGGGTTTTCACCAAACCTGAGTGAATCAGCTAATGGCAGTGATGAAAGATATGCCACTGCTTTGCTCTCATCCCCTCTGCCTTCCTGTCTTGTTCCCTTTGATCCTTAGTCCTATTAATAGACAATCTATAGGTAAAAGCTCATTCAAAACTATTTCTTGGTAGAAAACAATTGTTCATTTAAGTCTTAGACCTAAATAACTCAGAAGCGTAGGAGACCAGTAGGGTGCCTATTCTTGGCTTCATGCTCTCCCTAGCCTTGCTGCAGGAGATCTGAGAAGGGAATTCTGGCCTTTGTGTCATTCTGGTGCCTGTCCTCCATTAACAGTCCTTAATTTCTTGATTTTTCCTGAGGCACACAGCATTTGGACAGTCTTCCAACCCAGGTTGTAATCCTGTTTCTGTCACTAAACATGTGATTTTGGCCAAGTCACTGTATCTTTCTGGGCTTCAGGTTCTTTTCCTGTTAAAAAAAAAAAAAGATTAGGTTCTAAAACCCTCTCCCTACGACTAGAGTGTCACTTTCCAACCACTGCATATGGACTCCAACCCTTACTGTAATGTGATGGGACTTTACTGGGGAGAGGTGAGGATTGTATTTAAAATATCTGTGATCATCAGCCTTTCTTGTATTTCGTTTTTCAACAAAGAAAAACAAAAACTTGTCATTTCTAGTAAAACAGACATTTACATTCCTGTTTAGAGGGAAAAAAAACCCATCTCTCAGCTTGCTCCAGAGTATATTCAAAGAAGTGCAGGGTGGATTAACATGTGGCTGTTGTATTTGCATTATCAAAATATATATATATTTCAGCATGAATGTGTTTTTCAAAGTTTCTCCAGTATATTGTCAAAAAGATAAAGCTCCTGAAGTGGCTTAAATAAACTTTCTGCTAGCTTTCTTTAAGAGGGGAAAGAAGAATCTTGTGTCCAGACCAGATTAAACCCATATCCTGTCCTATGATGCAGAGACTATTCTGTACCCTCTTCACAGCTGCATCTCTCCCCACTCACGACAGCGTGCTTCCCGCTGGATTTTGTCCAATCATCAGGCTCATGGTTTCTGGCCTCTCATGCAGTTCAGGGACTGGAATAAAGACTTTATCATCTCTCTTTGGCACAACCTGTTTGAGTCATGCTGAGTTCCTGACGGTGTTCCTCTTCTCTCCTCTCAGCCCTAGTGTGAACTGCCAGACAGTATTAGAGCCCAGTAAAGATGTGGGAAGATGACCTTGACAGGTACGTGGCTGTGTGGCCTTTGACACAGATGTCTAGTGGCAAAAGCAAGCCAAGGCAAGGTGCCCTAAAAGGCTAGAGCAATATAATTCGGATATACCAAAAGAACCTCTGAACTGGCCCAAAGCTTCTCAAGGTTGTCGTTGGACAGGGACACAGTCACTCCTCTGGACCAAACACAGTGTTTACTCTCTGTCTTTGCCAGTCTTCTCTCTCTCCCCGAGAGGCCTGGGGGTTGCAGCCTTTGATTGGTTTGCAGAGACACAGTTCATGTCTGTCTAAAGCTGGCAGGTGAAATGTGACCCAGAATCAGCAAAGGAGTAACAATCCAGTCTGGCCTCTGCCACCGTGGCCATGATCCCACTGGCTAGAAAGACCCAAACAGTGTGTAAGAAAGAAGCAAACAGATCTTTTCCCAGTTAAACAAGGTTTCCTCTATTTTTCCCCAAACTGGCATTACTCCATCTTGCCAACCTCCAAATACTAGAGACTAGAGAATCAGGGCAGATACTTTTAGACCCTTTTTAGCTTAGCATCTTCCCAGCTCTTGGGACGCTCACTGGGGCCCTACTTGAACCCCTGGCCTTCCTTTCCCCCTGGATACCAAATGGCTAAAGGCTACGAATAGGGAATCAGGTGGCCAAGGAAGGACATAGACATTGGTCTTCCCTCTAAGCTCCTCCCCTTTGAAAAAATAACCTATCCCAAAGCAGATAGCCTATTTTATCAGAACTACTGCAGCCTGGGCCTGTCATGAAATTTGGGGCGGGGGGGGGGGGGGAGTATCTGGCTTTTTGCCCTGAAATGACCATTTTCATTTTCCTAAGCAGTTCTCCCTATCTTCGTAGTTGGTTCTAGGGAATTTATGTCCAAGAACAATAGAGACCATGGGCAAAGTTCAAAATTCCATACAGGATTCCCTCTTCTCAGAAAATTGGAGGAAATCTCACTATGCCCAGTCTTCAGGTGCCGTTTACCTGCTGAGCGCCCTCAAAACCCCTCCACCGGGCAGCATCAGCATTTTGTTTCCCTGAGATGCCACCAGAACCTGAAGGAGCACTGGGCAGCCCCGCTGGGAATACAGAGGAAGGGACACAGCAAGGCGTAGCTCTGTCCCCAGACGGTGAGAGGTTGCTGGGAATGGAAGGCCAGCCCCTCGGGCTGCCCCTAACGCACCACTGTTCTAGGCCTGTCTTACCTTGTGGCACAGGTACATGGGAATCTACCCAAAAGCCTCCCAACACTGAGCTTTGGCCTTTGGCAGTAGAGGCTGGATTAAAAACAACAACACTCTCAGCGACCTGCAAAGCCCCTGAGTTCCCTACGAAGTGGAGAGTAAAGCCTCTCCTTCCTGCTGTTTTAATCGATTGTCTGTTAAGATACCTCTCTGCTGACTGGGCCCCAAGAACCTCTGCCCTAAAGCTGCTCTTTCACACCGGATCTCAAGGGGATGCCCTAGCTTGGGTCTTCACCCCCAGTGTATCAGCTAAGCAGTGACAACAAAACTTTGCCTTCAGTAGCTGCCTGTGGATGTTAGCCCCTGCTGGGAACGGGAGGCCAAAGCAGCACTCAGGGAGCCTCTTCAAGGAGTGCCTTGGGGGGGTTTGCCAGGGCCCTTCCTGGGACTAAGGGTGTCCCCTTCTCTCTTCACCTGTAGATGGACCCTTGGGGAGACCTGTTCACACTGGTGTTGGGGGGGGGGGGGTTCAGTCCTAAACTCATTAAGCAAATGCCAGGAAACTAGAATCCAGAACAATGGGTTCAAGGTCATGAATGACCTGTGTTCGTCCCAGGGGCTCTGGGACAGAGTGGGAATAAAAACTGAGCGAAGGGAGCATGGAGAAGAAAGAGGATGGGACACTGGCAGACGAGGCTGGCATAGGAGACAGAAAAGGGGACCAATCCCTTCAAGTATCAGATCCCACTGAGACAGGATCTGGCCCTGCTCTCCCCTCCATCCTATCCACTGACTGGCAGCTTCACCCCCTGCCCAGGGCAGCTCTGGAGGGAGGGCACAGGTGACTGCAAGAGCATGGCATGGTGGGAATGAGCACTGGACCGAACGAAGGAATCTTTGTTTTCATCCTAACTCTTGTCACCCAGTGGCTGGGTGACCTTGACTTTACCCTCTTTAGGCCAGTCTGTGAAATGAAGGAATTCTACTAGCTCATCTCTAAATATGGCTCTTTCCTGATCCCCCAGCAGCACTGAGCTCAGGCACTAGTGGATTATTTTACGGAAGGATTCTAGACAGAATGTGTTCAACTTGAAAAATAAGGCCTGTGGGACTGGAAGGAGGGAGTCCTCCAAGTCTTGTCTCCTCCCCAGTCTTTCCCTCAAAGGGGAAGGATTTCCTCCCCTATCCAAATGGCACTTGAGGTGCTTCAGCTGGAGCTCTGTGCACTGCTGGAGGCCGCCCGCAGACCTGATTAGAGGTGTGTGTCTTCCTCCTCATCTAGGTCATCCTTGGTCAGGTTGTCCAGAGGGACGATCCAGCTGTCCCCCAGCTCCCCATTAAGGTTGACGACCTTTTTCTCCTGCATCTCTGATGAGGTCTCCATCACTTCCAATGTTGGATTGTCATGGTAACCATTCTCCACTGTCTGTAGCTCCTCTGTTAGTCGTTGCTATAGGAGATGACCCAAGGAAAAAACGAGTAATTTTTGAGGGAATAATGGAGTGAGAGTCATCTAGTGACCTGGACTGCTCCCTGGCTAGGTGAGTAAGTCCTCACCTAGTCCTTCCTCTGGGAGAGGTGCTAGTGACAGCAGCCATAGAGGGCCGCAGCTGGAATATAGCTTTAATATAACAGCTGTACCTATAATCCAGGAACTCCAATTTGGTTAATGTGAGTAGTAGGTGCTCCCAGAGGCCATCCTGATGACTGGCCAGCCTCAGGGCTAGTCTATGAACTCGCCCAACATCCTAAAATTCCCAGCGCACCTTGCCTTTGCCCGGGTGGCAAATCCATGAGGTCAGTGAAAATGGAGTTTGTTCTCCACAGTCCTCCACTCTCCTCTTGCCTCCATACCTTCCCACCAAACTTTACACTCCAGGCCCCTGCCTTACCCCACTGCATTGAATTGGGAAGAACTTTAAGAAAATTACTTTCATCAGGCCATGTAACTGAGGACCTCCCTAAGCCTGAGCAAGATGGGTACAGCAGAACCTACAGCCATCTCTGCTGCAGACAGGAGCTGCCGGAGATAGTGCTTCCTCTCCATCTTTACCCAAGATACAACCTGGGTTGCACAGTAGAGTCCCCGGGAAGGTTTTAACAAATATACTAATCCAGAGAGTCAGTTTCAATTGGTGTGCGAGGAAGCTAAGCATCAAGCTCACCAGTGTACAGCCAGGGTAGAACCATGGGTCTGCGTGGAATTGTAATGAGGGAAGTGAAAGAACTTCTGGTCAGACAGGCATGCTCAGGCCCATTTCTATCAGTGGGTCCTCAGAGCAGCTCTGCAAGGTGGGTATAATCCCCATTATGCAGATGAGAAACCTGAAGCTCGGAGACCATATGATTTGCTCAAGGCCACCCAGATAACAGGAGGCAGAGCTAGGGCTTAAACCAGGTCTTCCTGACTCCAAAGCCCACGTTCTTCCCATCCACAATGCTGCCTCTTTAATTTTCCATGTAAGTTTCCATTACCTATAAGGGACGGCCTATGCCTATCAGAAAGAGTCCGTGGCCCATTCACTTCTCTCTAATATGGGAACAATGGGGTGAGCATCATCTAGTGACCCGGACTGCTCCCTGGCCAGGGGAATAAGTCCTCACCTGGTCCTTCCTCTGGGAGAGGCGCTGGTGGCAGCAGCCATAGAGGGCCGCAACCAGAAGCAAGAAGGATGCCATGCAGACAATGGTGATGATGAGGGGCATGCTGAACCGGTCCTCAGTCTCTTCTGGTGGTCCTCGATCCCCCAACGCCATGTTAGTAACTCCCACCTGGCCGAGGAGGAGAAAGTTACGTGGCAGAGAACAGGTTCTGGGGCACCCTCTCTCAGAACTACCATTCATGTCTGAGCTCTTCTGCTTGGGGTTTGGTGGGGCCTGTTCCACCACCCTGCTGCCCCCTTATCCTCCTACCTTCTAGATACTTGCAAACTGGAGGTTCCTTGACAATGAGAGAGACGGTCGAGCAAGGTAACCAGGGACTTCAGAGGGACAGGCTCCTAACTCAGTCTGTCCCAGCACAGTGGGGCATCCACTTACCCCTTTTAGCGCATCCCATTTATTGTGCAGCAGTTCATACACATCCTTGGGAGAGAATCTTTCTGAGGGGGGAGAGGGAGAGATGCGGCTTCAGTGGTCTAGCTCAGAGTGACATGGTAAGGGACAGAGGAGGACATACTGTATCTCAATCTCCTGAGTGGTGTCTCTCTCTCAGGTGGCTGGGAGTTGACAACTGACCCATCCTTGTGGCTCCTGAGCAGCCACCCTCTGCCCTATTCCCACCCCACATTGGCCTCAATCCCCACCTTGCCCTCAACTCACTGCGAATAGTGACTTCTTTGATTTGCACTCCTGGGAAGTCTATAACAGGTGCCAGCCGAACACAGCACTCATCTTGAACTAGGCTGAAGGTGGCATTTGCCGCTTGGCACAGAAGTGTGACCAATTTCTCATTGAAAGGGCTTGCCTCCTGTTGTGGGGAGACCACAGGTGATTTCTCAAGGATCATGACATTAGCCAAGGCTTGTGGGGCTGCCCTTCGCAGCTAAGGTCAGATGTGAACATATTCCCTGCTCTAGCCTCAACTGGTGCCAGTCCCAGGCCTGCCAGAGTGGCGAGTGATGTGCTGTCCTCCTGGGCCAGCCCCTGCCTCCTCTGCCCCTTGCCGATCTCATCCCCAGGTCTCCTCCCACCGTTTATCTCGTCCGTGGTTGAACAATACCATTCGCCCTAGTGCTTCTTTCTCCCTCAAATCTCTTTAAGGATCATGACCTGATTGCCTGTTACCACCTCTCCCTGAGGAGGCACTGCCAGTGGGGAAGACACCAGTCCCACCTGAACCTGCCATTCACCAGCCTTTGGTGCTGAGTTCAGAAACCTCATGGGGGTGGGGTGGGTAGCCCTGACTCTCAGATCAAGTTTATCTATCCCAAAGTTGAAAGGTGTACCCGTTCCCTGGGCTAAGACACTGAAACCATAAACAGGCTGACAGGGAGAAAAGCGAGGCCATCACTGAAGAGGGGAACTTGGGAGTACCTTGAAGATGCACATGAGAATATCTTAGAAGGAAGCTTTCTACATTTCTAAACAGAAATGGCCTGGCTGACATGGCTTTAAGGCTGAGAGTGAGGAAGCAAAGTGCAGGCTGCTTTTACCCAGTCCTGCCACGTCATCCAGAGGCACCCCAAACTGATGTTTCTCTGACCAGTTTTGGAGTTAAGGATACCAGGATGAAGAAAAGAACTCTTGGTATGGCCTGCCCCACAAACTATTCCTTGGGTTTCTACCTGGAATTTCCTTAGGCTTACTAATTTCGCAGCCTGATATCAGGTAAAGAGCCAGGGATTTCCTCTTTCCATTTATAACAAATGAAAAAAAAAAAAAAAAGCTTCTCATGACCAAACACACCCCTGCCAAGTTTCAGCCAAAAAGAGAGCCAGAGGAAAGCCTGGGCAAGCATCAATTTGATTCCTGCCTTGTCCAATAAGCCCAACCCCAGGGGAACACTGCTCCCTTTTAACACCCCAGTCTATTTTTATTTTTAAACATTTTCTAATTGAGTTATAGTCATTTTACAATGTTGTGTCAAATTCCAGTGCAGAGCACAATTTCAGTTATACATGAACATACATATATTCACTGTCACTTTTTTTCGCTGTGAGCTACCACAAGATCTTGTATATATTTCCCTGTACAATCTTGTTTATCTAGTCTACATACGTCTGTCAGTATCTACAAATTTTGAACTCCCAGTCTGTCCCTTCCCACCCCCCGCCCCCTTGGCAACCACAAGTTTGTATTCTATGTCTATGAGTGTTTCTGTTTTGTATTTGTGTGTTTTTTTTTTTTTAGATTCCACATATGAGCAATCTCATATGGTATTTTTCTTTCTCTTTCTGGCTTACTTCACTTAGAATGACTTTCTCCAGGAACATCCATGTTACTGCAAATGGCGTTATGTTGTTGGTTTTTATGGCTGAATAGTATTCCATTGCATAAATATACCACATCTTCTTTATCCAGTCATCTGTTGATGGACATTTAGGCTGTTTCCATGTCTTGACTATTGTAAATACTGCTGCTATGAACACTGGGGTGCAGGTGTCTTTTTGAAGTAGGGTTCCTTCTGGATATATGCCCAGGAGCAGGATTACTGGGTCATATGTTAAAACCCCAGTCTAAATGCATGCTTTTCTATAGTTCACATGGAAAATTCCAGCATGATGGACACTCAAAACAACTGCAGAAATTACACGTGGCCTCAAAGAATTATAAACCCAAGTTCACCATCCTTTAGAAACCATATCCTGTCCTAATTCTAGGGGTGTTTGCTAAAATAACCACTGACCAGAAGAGGGCAGCAGTGAGCCATCCATTACCAGCACTCCGCTCTCAGCTATTTACTAAGCACTGCAGCAGACATCCTGGGACTAAAGCCCTTAATCCTAGGGAGACTGGCAGTCTCAAGGCAGTGGACACACTGCTACTCTTTCTTTTATGCAAATGTATTCACACACGTGCTGACACCATCTCCCCCAAACAGTACAAACACGTATCACCCTGCCTGGAAGAAGAAACTGTTGACAATGGTTCCCCCAGATTAGAGGGAGGCCATCATATAAAACATGGACCAGGAAATATAAAAATATATAAAACCACAGACTATTAGAACAGGGAGAGCTAGGCAGACTAAGCCTTTCATTTTCAATTGAGGCCCCTGAAGCTCAAAGAGATCGACTTAACAAAGGCACACCCGGAGCTAGAAGCAAACACGAACCAGGACTGGGGTCTCCAGGCTCTCAGACACTGTGACGTGGAAGCCCAGGAGAGCTGGTACTTCTGGCCCTGCAGCAGCCCTGTGGGCGGGGCTTCCCTTAGTGAAGTCTGAACCTTGCTTTGTCCCTCATGAAGATGGAAAGGGACTACGTCCTACTAGGAAAAAACAATGGCAGGAAAATGAACACATCTCTCTGCTCCTTTCTAGAAAGAACACTTCATTCCCTTCTACCTTCTGTGACCCTGCTGCTAAAGCACATTTTGGGGTGTACATCAGGGTGGGGCTCAGATGAGCACGGTACTCACACAGCTAATGGGTGTCGAGAGGTTCAGGATGAGCATCTTCTCTTTTGGCGCTTCAGGAGACTCGCACTGTATCTGCAAGAAGCCACTGGGATTAATATTAATGGTCAGGCTCAGCCTGACTAGATCTTGTCTTTGACTCCTCCCTCTCTCCCTCCCTCCCTGCCTCCCCTGGGAGATCCGGGCAAGCTGTGGGCGTGGCCAGCTGGAGTTTCTGAGCCAGGTGTGTTATTGGCTATCCCACTGTCTAAGCCAGAGACAAGGGGTGAATGACGATAGCTCCTCACAGCCCCGCCAGGGACCCTGGGAAGGGAGGAGTATAAATGCTCTTCCCGGAGTCCCTTCTCTCCCAGGCTGGGCTCTCTTACCTTTGCCCCACGTACTGAAACTACTGAGACAATGGAAGGGGTGCTGGAGCCTTGTGAGGCAGTTGGCATCAACGGAGCGTTGGAGCTTGTGGGTCCCGCGACAGGTGATGAGGTCGCAGGTCCCAGTGAAGAGCCTGTAGGCTGCAGAGCCGCAGAGCTCCCAGTGACAGCTGGCATGTTGCTGGAGGTGTGCTGAGTGCCGGGTGAGGAAACCTGTGGTACTGTAATTGGGAAAATGAAGGTTATGAGAAAAGGTGAGTGGTGCCTTTAACAGAAAAGGAGAGTCTCTCTCGTTCTTAGTTTTCTGAGGTTCTTTAGTCTTATCCCCTACCTAGACCACCAGCTGAAGGAGGCAGGCTATGAGGAAGAACAGGCAGACATGAAGCCAGTCCCGTAGCATCTCACAGGAGGCGCAGACTGGATGAGCCAGTGCAAGGGAGAAGTAAGAAGAGGAATGATGATGTCAGCAGCAGAAGCTGGCATTAACTGAGCGCTTACTTCTTGTGAGGGTCCTAAGTGCTTCAAAGGTTACTTTCTTTCTTAATCCTCACAACAACCCTATGAGGAAGGTACCATAATTATCCCTATTTTATAAACAAGGAAACTGAGGCTCAGAGGAGCTCGATGAACTGCCTGACATCACGTGCTAACAAGCAACAGAACAGGGATCTGAATCCAGGTTTATCCAACTTGGAGCCCTTCCTCTTACTGCAGGATATGACCATGCTCTTCCAGTGTGGCCGTCTGCTGACCCAGCATGCACCCAAACTACCTGTGGAGTGCCTCACAATGCAGATTCTCAGGTTCACGCCAGAAAGTCTGACTCAACAGACCTGACATGGCTCATGATCTTGAGGCACACGATCCATCAGTGACTTTTGAAATTAATTTACAGGATTAAGACCAGCACTTAAGAAAAGTAAACGTTCAACTGGACAAGTCAAAACACTGAGCTCACATCAGAACACACAGCCCTCTTGCCTTTGCTCATCGCTGAAACGGGAAACAGGCTAAGTGTAGGTGGCGCGTGTTCATGATACTTAACCCACAGGGTGAATCTCCATCTTCTAGCTGAGCAACCATATAGAACATAAGTATTTGAAAGTTTTTCTGCTTGAAAAAAAAAAAAAAGGCATTACTTACCTGATGTGGTCAGCATCCCCTGAGTTGTGACGGTGGGACCCGCCACTGGGCCTGAACTAGCAGCTGTAGTAATTTCCTTCGGTCCCTCGGAGGAGTTCCCTGAGGGCTTCGAAGGCACAGGGACCATGTTAGACTGGGGAGTGCTTGCAGGGGTGGTCAAGGAAGTGACAGCAGTAGTGGTGTCTGAGGGTTTACTTAGATTTTGAGGTTCAGAGGCTGTCTGAGTTCCTTCCTTAGTGGTCATGCTGCTTGTGGTCACACTGTGGTTACTCTGGGTTCCAGATCCAGTTGTGTCAATTGAAATTCCATTCTGGCTGCTTATGTTTTCAGGCTTCATAGAGACAGTGGTTGTTTTGGATTTAGTAGTGTTGTCTGAGTCTGCTTTGTCACTAGCTGTTGTAGTCGTCTGTTGCTGGACTGAGGTGTTGGATGTTACAGGTACGCTTCCACTGGCCTCTGATAAATTCAGCGGTTTTTCGACGGATGATGAAACTTTATCTCCTTCGGTTTTGGTTAGACCCTCACTGGATGCTGAATCTGTTTGGGATACTTCTCCATTATCACTGGACAAGGCTGTTCACAAAGATAACACCGAATCAAGTTAGGGTTATTAGCTGAAAGTTCTCGCTACACTTCTCCAGCTCGTCCCTAGGATCCAGAGGCCTGGCTCCCACCCCTGCCATCTGTCTTGGCTGAAGGTCTTGGTCCTCAATGTGCCCAGATCTTTCTGGGCTTCAAGAAGCCTCTAAGAGGGAGGCTGAGAAGGAAGCAGAGGAAGTCAAGGGAAACCCCACCGAAGAGGAGGACTAAGCCACTAGTCTGGCTGCATGAGGGATGCTGCAGTGGCCTCTCTGCCCTCCCCGCCCGCCCCACCAGGAACACGCCTTGCAGCTTCCACAACCCACCACAGAGCGAGGCCGACGAGATCACCTCTGCCCCCTCCTCCCTAGCTCCCAGACACATGCTTTTGCAGAATACTCAGACTCAACATGTATTGAACTGCCCTGTTCTAAGCATCCTGAGAGGGACATGCCTCTGTTCTCCTCGAAGTATATCTAGAAGGAGAAACTGACAAAGGGAAATTACACAAATTACTATTTAAGAACAATTGTGGGACGTGCTAAGGAAGAAAAGCATGGAGTGCTTTCACTGTGTCTAGCATGGGAGCTTAACCTTGTCAAGGGATCAGGAAGGAAGACCTTTTAGTGATGGACTGAGGGCCACTGTTAAGTGGCCCTGGGACACAATGGTAAGTAAAACATATAATCCATACCCTCAGGGAGCTTACGTTCTTAGGGCCTGAGACAGAGATTAAACAACAGACAGACAATTAAATGTCAAATCCTGGTGACTCCATGGAGGAAATAAACAAGGAAATGATACAGAGAGCAGGGGGAGGGGCCGTTCAGATGCGGAGGTAAGGAAAGGTATCTCAGAGACACCGATTAAGACGTGGAAGGGGTGGTTACACGCAACAGGGCTGTGGTTAAGTGTGAGGAAAAGTGTACCAGGCAGAAGGGAAGAACCCGCAAGTCCCCAAGGGAGGGAGAAGAGCTCAGAGAGGACAAGCACCAGAGCAGTTTCACAAGGGAGGCGGGCGGGAAGCAGAGCTCAGAAAATGCAGGGCCTTATCGGTAAACTGACGGTAACGTGTGGTCCAAACCACACATTCTTGAGAATAAAAGGAAGCCCTCTTAAAAAATCGTACCTAGGTGAAACGAGACATAAGACCACCCTCCTTATACCAAAAATAACGATTTGGGATTTTGTTCTAACCCCCCCCCAAAAGCCATTGAAGGCCTTTTAGGAAAGACGTTTATAGGGTGACTGACAAACGTACCTCCTGCTGCTTTGCGGAGCAGAGATTAGGAGGGGGAAGAGCGTGGAGACGGGAAGCAAAGAGGCTGTACAGTCATCCAGATGAAACGGATGAACAGTTGGTGGTATTAAGTCATCGACACAAGAGCCAAAGAGGATGGATTCGAGACTGTATCTGGAGAATCAACCACTTGCTGAAGCACTCAGACAGGGGAAGAGATTCCCAGTTTTCAGAATGAGCAGAAGGGAGAGCTGCCGGGAGCCGGCCTCGCAGATGCTTGCCACTCTTCGGGGCCAGTCAGGATGGACATCTGCCTATGCTGGGGGAATTCCCCGCACAGCAAGACAGATGCAAGCACGGTTTGCCTCGTATTACAGATGCTGAAAATGCCAGATATTTGCTTTTCCAGCCTCCCCTGGGGCCAGAGCACAAGCGTGCACTCAGGTGCCAGGAATCAGCAGCCAGCGAGTGAAGAGGCAGCAGACTCCAAGGACTCTGATGGCAGCCGCGGGGGGATCACGCGCTCCAGGGTGAGCCGGGGGGAAGGTGATGCTACAGCGAGTGTCCACAGCCAAAGCCATGGCACCCAGTGGCTGGCCTTGGTGAGCAGTGCTGGTCTCTTCAGACAAATTCTATAAGCCTGACCTGGATGATGCCAAAGGTAGCCCTAAATGTGGTCTCCAGCAATCCCAGCTCCTCCAGAAGCTAGACAATATCCAGTATCTTTCACATGTGTGAGCGTGCACGCACACACACACACTTTGCTACTGAGAATCAGAAACTTGTATCAGGAGTGGTTGCAGGCAACAGAAATTCAAGGATTAGTTATTGGGCCTTCCTCCTGGGGTTAAAGGCAATCGGAATTCTGCAAGTATGAAGGGACGTGACTTTACTACCCTGGCATCTTATGGGGAAGCAGTCACATTGTCACCTATTACCTAGAATGAAGTGCCCATAAAGTGGCTCTGGCAGGGTTGAGTCGCCACAGGAGGACATGCAGGGCACACATTAAAAAAAAAATGGCATGTTAAAAAAAAAAATCAATGTAGTGTTATGTTTTGTCCCTGGTTTTTCTTTCTTAGTAGTTCATGAAACAATAAAAAAAAACTACTTCTTATAATTGATCATGTCATAGTATCATTCTGGCAAAAAAAAAAAAACAGTTTGCAGAGAGGAATATCAGCATTTTTGAAAAATTAAGGGATATGGAGCGCAGTGGTTACCTCTTACTCTGATGAATAGTTTAAAACAGGGTTTCTCAACCCCCAAATGGTTGACATCTGGGGCTGGATTCTTCTGTGTTACGAGAGATTGTCTTACGCATCACATGCTGTTTAACAGCATCCCTGGTCTCTATCCCCAGGTGCAAGTATGACACATGTCCCTCCCCAGCTGTGACAACCAAGAATGTCTCCAGATATTGCCAAATGTCCTCTGGGGGAGACAAAATCACCACCATTGAAAATTACTGGCTTAAAGAAAGGGAAGGACAAATTCTAACTCCTAAATCCTCCTATCAAAGCACAGACTGAAAATCAGAGATTTTTCTGTGGTTCCAGTAAAGGAATCTCTTAACTGCTTGCAGCGGAAAAGCTGAGACCACAAGACAAACTCACAGGTTTGATCCCATGAGTTGCCAAATTACCGGGTTACTTTAATTCATACTTTGAAGCAGGTCTTTTATGTAAAAATTGGACCTTGAGAAGTGGAATGGTGACAGGATGCAGATGAATCAATCGGAGCATCCATGAATCTCAATCTGCAGTGGAACTCACTTGTCAGAAGACTCCACCACTCTTCTCCTGTCTGGAGATGCCGTTCCTACCCAGCCTGAAAACCCTCCGTAACCTGCCTTGAGCTCCCTGGCACAGAGAGCCATATCCCCTCAGCATCTCCACCACTGTTCATTTTTTTCCAAACCTGTAGTGACAGTCCGAGACAGGCCAAGAAAGACAAATACAGAGTCTGACCCAGACAAAGACGTACCCACTAAAAAATGCCTGCAAAGGCTCCAGCAAACATGTCTGGTTACACAACATGGGGGCGCTACTCCAAAGGGATATACTCACAATTTGGTATCAAGCTGAATTTATCCATATGGGTAGGCCTGCCAGGGATTCTGGATCAATATGCTCACTCAAGCAGCTAGCCATTCTAGTTGTTTTCTTAGGTGGCTGACTGAAACCCGGACTCAGTGGTACTCCACATATTAAGTAAAGGTACCAGAAATTCCCTGGTATAATGAACAGGAAGAAATCTAAAATCTTAGGGAGACGGACGTGTTACGTGTTAGAGTGGTTTATCCCGTGTGATCTGCTCACTCACACTCTCACTTTGGTCCTTAAGAGAGCACAAATGACACGCCCTTCACCAAGGCTCGGAGAAATACATTTCGTGAGTTCTAAGATGCACATCTTTTCATGTCTCTGAGATGAGGATGTACTATAAATCACTGTAGGTCATACTTTGACAGTGTTCTTTTCCCCTTAGTGGTTCATAAAATACCAGTGCATCTGATCCTTGCTGGTGTTGCGGAGTTCGATTGAATCTGGGACCTTGTTGAGGGGACTAGTAGCAGGTTCTGAGAGACTGTTCTGGTTGCTCTCCATCACCCAGGTGTGCTAGGAGGAGATGCTGCTGCTTTCACTGGGGATGGGGACCAGTGGGCGGCAGGACCAGCTGGGTCACCTGCATAGTCTAATGAAGGGGATTCTGGACAGCGGCTAAAAACCTTGTGGCTTTTTAGGATCAGAATGGATGGGCAGCCCACTAAAGTCCTACCTCCAGGCCCAGCAAACTGAGACCTGTGTTGAGTCACCACAGTGGAGAACACGTCCAGTTCCCAGAACTGAATCTTTTCACAGACTCAGGGCACCCTGAATGAAGTGTGAGTACTTTCCCAAGGCGGCTGTGACAAATGACCACAAACTGAGTGGCTTAAAAAACGCAGTGGCTTAAAACAATGTATTCCCTCATGGTTCTGGAGGCTAGAAATCTAAAACCATCAGAGCCATACTCCTCCTGAAGGCACTAGGGGAGAATCTTTACTTGCTTCTTCCTAGCAATCTTCAGGGTTCCTTGGCTTTTAGTGATGATCATGCCGATCTCTGGCTCCATCATCACATGGCCTTCCTCCCTGGGCCTCTGTGTCTCTCCTCTTACAGGAACACCAGCCCTTGCATTTAGGGCCCATCCTAATCCAGTATGATCTCTTCGTAACTTGACCACATCTGCAAAGACCTATTTCCAAATAAGGTCACATTCACAAGTACCAGGTATTAGGGAACAGGACTTGAACATATATTTTGAGGAGGACACAGTCACCTCATAATCTGTTCCTCCCCCTTCACTTATTTCGCTATGAAAATCAGGATCCTTCATTTCAACTACTAAAATCAATCCTGTCTGCTTTAAACACAAAGTGAATTTATTAAAAAGATAATTAGTTAGCTAATAAAAATCACTTGAGATGGCTAGAGAATCACGCATAAGTCAGAAACCGTGCCCAGAACTCTTTTCCTGAATTCCTCTGCTGAGCATCCCTCCCACCACTGCTGAGCAGAGGCTGCTTCAGATTGCAGCACTGACCCCATTAGTACTGGATACCGGATTTCATTTCTGAAAGATCTGAGTCTTTAGGGATGCTGTCAGTAAGAAGTCTGTCCAGTTACTTTTATGACTAGACACAAGAGGACTAGGAGGCACCCCAGGGAATCCCCAGGTTCCATCCATTTCCCTCTCTGCTTCATTATGTAGCAGCATGTAGGAATCACAGTAACAGGAGTAAATCTCAGAAGGTTAATGCTCGACTTATTTTGCCTTAGAATGAGTTCCTTGGTGAAGCCCTGTGCTCTCTGAAATATCATGATGATACATAATGCATTCTGTAAGTCCAGGGACAATGCTGCTGACAGATCACGGAAGTGGAGAAAACACATTCAGACCCAGAGTGCATCTGTTTTGTTGCCTACCTACATCGTGGCCACTTGCTCAGGAGCCCACAGAGCAATCACTAGGTGGATGGAGACAGAAACTAACTGACAGGCACAAAAGGTCACCTTGTCCATCTGACTAATGAGAGAGACAAAAATTCTGACACTCCAGATCTATCACAAGAAGTCCAAACACATGCCTCTTGCATAAAATTCCTTGCACTGATCCTCCATTCTTGTTCCTTCTAAGTTCCTAACCATCTACCTAAAATCATTAGTTGCTGCCTAAGAATCTGGTCAGACCCTCACCTCAGTGTAGCTCATCTTCCCCACTCCCCCCACCAAAAACAAAAAGCAAACAAACAAACAACCATGAAATGTACTCTTCAAAGTTGTACCCATTGGAAGAAATTTCTTTCTACACCATCCTTCAGGGTCTCCTCTAAAAAGGGCCATTGCCCCACGCAGTCCACTCTGGCCTGGCTCTAGCACGTTATACACATAAACATAACTTAGCTTCTTCATTCCTCAGACAATTGATCACAGAAAACTCTCTTTGAGCCCTTAGGTGTGAGTTGGGGGAAAGATGATGGTGTGGCGGGAACAGGAGTGCTGGGGTGCGAGCCACACTGCAATTTACATGCATCTTTCTTTAGGGCCTGCTCAGATCTGGTCCTGTATATACTCTTCAACTTGATCATGGAAAGCTGCAAAATAAACCCAAAGAAAAATAGGAAAAATGAGATAAGATAAAAGCAGAAATCAAGGAAAGAGAAACCAAAGGACAACAGCAAATATCAACAAAGTCAAAAATTGGATTTTTTTGAAAGGCTAATAAAATAGTACAGGCTTGAGGTTGACCAAAGGGAAAAATTACCCAGAAAGCCTAAATGTAACATATGAGATATAAAAACAATAACATATTTATAGTATACGCCATTATGAGCAAATGCTAATAAATTTGAAGCAGATGAGAGACAAGATTCCTAAGAAAATACAACTTACCAGAGTGACTCAAGAAGAAATAGAAATGATAATTTGTCCCATATTCATAAAGAAACTGAATTGGTAAGTTACTATTTTTCTCATAAAGAAACTCCAAATGTGGATTCAAGGATCAAATAATTCTAGCTCTTCGTGAACTTTTCTATGGCATAGTCTGTTCTGCCATAACATGTGTCTGTAAAAAGAATTAGTGCACATGCAATTGTCAATCAACAAAACATGAAAAGTACAAACCAAAGAAAAAGATGGATAGATTTGGCTTCATCAAAATGAAGAACCTGGGGGAGGGTAAAGTTCAAGTTGTAGAGCGCATGCTTAGCATGTATGAGGTCCTGGGTTCAATCCCCAGTACCTCCTCTAAAAATAAATAAACCTAATTACACCCCCTTCCCGAATACACACAAAAATGAATAATCTGTTTATCAAAAGAAACCATAGGACTTCATTTAAGCCAATGAGAATAAAGAGTTGGAAAGAACTTTGCTCCTCCCCTTAAACAAGAAAAAAGCTGGAGAAACAGGGAAAATTAATGACTTTTCTTGAACCCATTGAAGAAGTGAGGTCATGGGCAAACAACTAGCCTGAAAAGTGGAGACAGGCAACCCCTGGGAGAACCTGGACTCAAGCATTTGACATGTGGGGCTGAGTTTAGTAAGAAGATTAAAGCAAAAGCAAAAAAAAAAAAAATTGAAGTACAGTCAGTTTACAATGTTGTGTCAATTTCTGGTGTACAGCATAATTTTTAGTCATACATATTCATGCATATATTCATTTTCATATTCTTTTTCATTACAGGTTAACACAAGATATTGAATGTAGTTTCCTGTGTTATACAGCATAAACTTGCTGTTTATCTATTTTATATATAGTAGTTAGTATCTGCAAATCTCAAACTCCCAATTTATTCCTTCCCACCCTCTTCCTCCCTTGGTAATTACAAGTTTGTTTTCTATGTCTGTGAGTAAAAATGTTTAATAAATTGCTAAAGGCTGAGCATGCTCTGGTGTGAAAGTGTGAAGACCTGAGAGCTGCAGACATTGAAAGGTTCACACCTTCGTGTAGGCTCCCCCTGCCCCCCCTGCTCCCCACCAAGAACCCCACCAGTGGCTATGAAGGATGCCCGGGGAAAAGGATGCCCGGGGAAAAGGATGCCCAGGGAAAAGGATGCCCAGGGAGAACCTTGAGAAAGTTGCCCTGCGGGGCTGGCTGAGGGAAGAAACAATACTGACTGCTGAAACGCTAGATACTCCCATATCCCTTGTGGGAAAAAAAGCCTTACTTTTCAGGAGAACTCAGCAAAACGTATAGGCAGAGGGCGCTGGGGAAACGCACCACAGTGGGGAGGAAAATGGCCAATCAGTGAAACACTGCCCAGATTCATCTCCCTACTTCTGCTAGGAAACAAAAGCATTCAACTGCAGGAGAAAGGTAAAAAAAGGACAGCCTGAAGGAAGTGGTGGAAATCCACTGCGGCTGGGAAAGGGAACAAGAAAATAAAAAAGCTCTTTACCCCTGGGAGAGGGCAGGAATGCGTGCTAAGGCCAGTGTAACTTGTAGGAAAGAGACAGGAACACTGGTGAAGGCCACACCCGCAAGCCCCAGGTCCCAGTGCCTGGGAAAACATCAGGGAATGTCCTTTTACTCTGCCACTAACTCAAAATGCTAGCAAGTGTGAGGTAAAAATAAGTGGATTATAGCTGCAGGGAGCTGCCAAAAACAGACTCACTGGGAGCAGCAAAAAGGGAAGACCCACAGGCAAGCAGAGAGATAAGCAGAGCAGTCACCTGAGGAATGTGCAGCCTTCGGGTACATCGAGGTTGAAACCCAGCCCAACTCCTGACTAGATTAGCACAAACCCTCACACTGAAGACAGAGCAGAAGAAAAGCCATGCTTTACATGACCACTCAACTACTCTCCGTCTCTGTGTGGAGTTTGCCTCTTCTGAACATTTCACATAAATGGCATCACACAGTGTGTGTTTTTCATGACTGGCTTCTCTCACTCAGTATAACGTTTTTACGGTTCACTCACGTTGTAGCATGGGTCAGTTCTTTATTTCTTTTTACTGCTGAATGTTAGTCCATTGTAGGGATAGACCACATTTGGTTTAACCATTCATCAGTTGAACATTTGGGTTGTTTCCACTTTTTGGCTACTATAAACAGTGTTATGAATATTTGTGTATAAGTTTCTGCACAGGTTTCTGTCTTGGGTTATACCTGGGAGGGGAATTTCTGGGTCACGTGGTAACTGTAGCATTTTTAGGAACCGTCGAACTGTTTTCCAAAGTGGCTGCACCATTATTACACACCTACCAGCAATGTATGAGGGTTCCAGTTTCTCCACATCCTCCCCAACAATTGTAATGGTCTTTGTCATCATAGTCATTTAGTAAGTATGAAGTATCTCATTGTGCTTTTAATTTGTATTTCCCTAATGACTAATCAAATATATATATATATATATATATATATATATATATATATATATATATATATATATATGTAAAATATTTTAGAAGAATACATTGTGATCAAGTGAGGTTTGTCTCATGGCTAGTTCAGTATCTGAAGATCAATCGATGCAATTCATCTTAATAACCATGAAATAAGAAAAACCATATGATCATCTCAATATATGCACAAAAATCATTTGACAAAATTCATCATTCATTCATGATAAAAAAAAAAGTTCTCAGCAAACTAAGAATGCAAGAGTACTTTCCTAACCTAATAACTGGTATCTCCAAATAAACCTACAGCTAACATCATACTTAACAGAGATTGAATGCTTTGCCCTTAAATTTGAGAACACAACAAGGATGTCCTCTCTTACCACTTCTACTGCACACTGTACTAGAAGTTCTAGCCAGTTTAACAATGGAGAGAAAAAACATTTCTTAAAACTCAGTAACAAAAAGATAACCCAGTTTGTTAAAATGGGCAAGATATCTACAGGGAAAAATTGCCAAATGGCTAAAAAGCATATGAAATGATGTCAACATCTTTAGTCATTAGGTAAATGCAAATTAAAGCTACAATGCAATGCACTTATTAGAATGGCCAAAAACAAACTGACCCCAGCAAATGCTAAACAGAGACTCACACATTGCTAGCTGGAATGTAAAACAGTATAGCCACTTCAGAAAATAGTTTAGCAGTTCCTTTTAAAGTTAAGCAAACAGCTACCATGTGACCCAGCAATTCCATTCTTGTGTGTTTACCCAAAAGAACTGAAACCTTGTGGTCACACAAAAATCTAGATGCAAATGTCTGTAACAGCTTTATTCATAATTGCCCAAAACTGGAAACAAACAAGATAACCTTCAACAAGTAGATGGATAAACAAAGTGATACATCCAAAAAATGACTAGTTAGCAATAAAAAGGAATTGATTCACATAATATGGATGAATCTTAAAGACACTGTTCACATAATATGGATGAATCTTAAAGACACTGTAAGTGACCAAAGGCAAAAGGCTACCTACAGTTTTTGATTTCATTTATATGATTTTATGGAAAAGGCAAAACTATAGGGATAGAAAACCAATCAGTGGTTACCAGGAGTTGAGGGAGCAGGGAAGAAGTGACTTTTAAGACAATGGAACTGTCACATATGGTGCTGGGGTGATTTGTTGAAACCTGTAGTACCCCCTAAAGAATTAACTTTAATTTGTGCAAATTCAGAAGGAATAAAAAAAAAATTAACTGAAATGTTCAGAAAATCCCAGGATATAATGAGGACTATGAAAATAAATTCAACTATGTTACAAATGTATAACATAACTTCACTAGAGGGATGAGGGAAACAAGTTCACCAAAGTAACTAGAAAATAGTTTTTTGACTGCATACTGCACGGGCAATGACAAAGAACTATATGTAATAAACAGCGTGCTCTAAATGGTACAACTGTTTCTCACGAGGGTATGGGTTATCAATTTTAAACCTACTTTACTTGTGTTTTAGGGTTGGTCAAATAAGTAAATAAATTATAAATAACACGAGCCAGAGTTCTCACTGTTGGAGAAAGAATCTTGTTACAAATAAGCAAGGTGGGTGGGGAGGAGGCTAAATGAACCCTGTGATGCTTAATTAGCAAGAGATGCCAGTATGAATTCATGTTTTATATTTGTAGACTGAGATAAAGAAATATACAGATTCGTGAGCATGCGCGGGTTAGTATGCAAACATGTACTTCCTAGCTCTGTCCGCTGGAGGGTCTGGAAACAGCCACAGTCCAGTAGCATCAAGTACACCCAGCCATTCTCCAATAAAACGAACCCAAGCTCCTGGGAGAGATGATGCCAGGGCCGACACAGGGAAAATGCCAAATGAGCCTGGAAAACCTTACAATGTCCGAAAGTAAGGAAGTGCTCAGAAAAACAAAAAGGAAAACAAACAGAAAGTGGGCATGTCCAAAAGATGTGGGAACCAGCCTGAAAGGCCAAACCTGGTACAATCTGAGCAACAAAATTAGAAATATTGGATTGGAAACCAAAGAATAAAATAAATCTCCATGAGTCCATGCTGGCAAATGATTAATAAATAAATGGAGGAGAGGAACAAATCACCCTTACAGAAAAATTTCAAGAAATCATAGATACCCTTCCCACCTCCACGAAGGAGGTATTCTCCCCCACCCCTCTCTGACCAGGGCTGGTCTCAGTGACTCTTAGGATGGAAAGGGACAAAGAGTAACGTTACAACGGAGAAACCTAGAAGACACATCATCTTAACCAAATAATCAAGGTTAACATCACGACAGTAAGTCATGACCAGTGATCAGTCATCACTTCCCCGGATAAGATGTGATGAAAAGGGCCCTTCGCCTCTGTCATCTTCTTTCTAAAAATACATAACTCCCGTCTAACCATGAAAATCATCAGACACACCCAAACTGAAGGGCATTCTACAAAATACTCAGCTAGTGCTCTTAAAAAACCATCAAGCTTATGAACCAACCAAACAAGCAAACCAAAAAACTGAGATACTGCCATAATTTGGGAGAGATGAGACAGATATAATGATTAAGTGCAATGTGGTATTCTGGAACAAAAAAAGACCACTAGTAGAAATACTGGTAAAATATGAATGAAGTCTGTAGTTTAGGTAATAGTATTGTACCAGTGTTAATTTCTTAGTTGTGATAAATGTAACATGGGTATGTAAGATGTTCATATTAGAAGATGAAGGAAAGGTATATGGAACTCTTCATCATCTTTGCAACTTTTCTGTGAATCTAAAATTATTTTTAAATAAAAGACTTGAAAAAAAAAAAAAGAAACCAAAAGGGAAACAAAAAAGAATTGAGAGAAGACAATTGCAACATTATGTAGTCATAAAAGATTAGTACCTAAAACATACTTCTAAAAAACTTCTATATGTAAGAAAATAATAACCCAACACAAAAGAAGACAAAAGAATAAACAGGTATTTCACAGAAAAAGTAGCACAAATAGCCCATTGACCTCTGAAAATGTTAGTAATTAGGGAAATGCAAAATCAAGTAAGAATTATTTCATATCCACGAGACTGGCGAGATTTTTTAAGTCAGATAATAAAAAGGCGTAGCAAAAATAGGGAGTCGCGTCAATTGGTACAAACAAGTTAGAAAAGAGTATGGTGTCACCAGGTAAAAATAAAACATGCACGTATCTTCCAGTCTACAAGCTGACTGAAGAGTGAGTGGTAGGGAAAAAGCTTGTGTGTGTAGATAACCTTTTATCAGACGTTAGTTACGAAAAGGAGCAGAGAAACACAGCAGTTGCTGGAGGGAGCTGGATAGGCAAGAAAGTTTTGCTTTTCTTTTGGAAGGTAGAAGATCCGAGAGCTGATAAGAATGCTTCTTTTGTTCCCTCTCCTTAAGATGCAGAGGGATACAAACTACTATATACAAAATAGATACGTATGGCACAGGGAACTATATTTAATTTCTTGTAATAACATATAATAGAAAAGAATATGAAAAGAAAATATGTGTGTATATGTATGTATAACTGAATCACTTTGCTGGACACCTGAAACTAACACTGAAAATCAACTACACGTCAATAAAAAATTTTTTTTAAAAAATAGGTAAACAACAAGGTCGTACTGCATAGCACAGGGAACTTATATTCAATAGCTTGTAACAACCTATCATGAAAAAGAATTCTATGTATAACTGAATCACTACGTTATACACCAGAAACTAACACAGAGCCACTTGGAGCCTGTGGACGCCTGCTGGAAACAGGACTTCTAAAACAACAAATACGTCTGGAAGGCTGTGGTCCAAGGCCATCTCTGGAACCAGAGGGAACACATAGCTCTTCTTAAAATTTGAAAGTGTTTATGCTCGACATGAAACAATTCTATCTAGGCAAGAGATGTGCTTGTGTACAAAGCAAAGAAAAATAGAGTAACTCCTGGGGGCAAACTGAACAAAACCAGAGTAATCTGGGGAAAGGTAACTCTCGCTCATGGAAACAGTGGCATGGTTCCCGCCAAATTCCGAAACAACCTTCCAGCCAAGAATCTGTATGATGCTGTACCCCTCAAGGATTTAAACTTATTGAAAAGTAAATAAATAAAAATGTGGATTTGTAAAAAAAAAAAAAAGCAAAAAAACTAACACATCATTGTAAATCAACTACAGTTAAATAATAAATAAATAAGTAAATTGAACAGCCAAAAGGAAAAAAAAAAAAAAGATGCAGAGGGAGATACCCAAATGTTGATCCAGAGGGCACAACCCTCCAGCCCACCCCCCACCCCTGCGGAGGACCGAGCCTTCATCAGATGGTTGGATACTTCTGACTTTGAAAAAGGAAGGAAGAAGATGGATACAGACATGAGCACACTGGTAATGTTGCTAATGGGAACACACATTTCCATTTGGCACCTTTAGTTTTCTCAGCCAAGTCTAGATGAGATCAGCTATATCGACTTAGATGACATAAGAGAGGAGGAGGAGTTACGTGAACAGACAAAGTATGGAATACATCTTGAAAATGGGAAAGTGAGCCTACTAGAAAAGTGGTTTTCAAACTCCAGCAAGCGTCAGAATCACCTGGGGGGCTTGTTAAAATACCGGTTCAGCAGGTCTGGGATGCAGCATGAGAATCTGCACTGTTAACAAGTTCCCAAATGATTCTGATGCTGCCAGCCTAAGGCCCACATTTTGAGAACCACGCTACTGGAGAAGTAAGGAGACTACAAAGCAGTACTTGGTGCCAAGCTGGGCCAGTAATCATGAGTTTAAAATTAATCCAATCGGCCAGTGTGTGATTTTACCCTAGTAGTGGTCCGCTACCTGTGCGTAGGCGAGGAAAAAGCGGAGGCGGAGTTCACCTGGGAATGGGTTTTGCTAGATGAGTGTGATGGCAGGATAGGGTGCAAGAGACTTGAGGACATCTGTAAGGTAGGGATTATAGTGGGGGAGTAATTAATACAGGATGGAGAGAGTCAGACGGGGGCAGACAGACAATGAAGCAGTCAGGGCTCATCAGCCTGGCTGCGCTGGGCTCAAGCATTATGGTCTAGGTGTGCCTGAGCAAATGAATTGGAAGGTGGAGAAATAACGATCAAAGAATGAAATGCTTAGACTGCAAAGGTGGTGCACGGCATGGGGGTGATCAAGTTCAGGGTGTTAAACAGGGATAACTAGATGACGCAGAGCTGGAAAAAGTCAAGAAAAACGGAGGCCAGGGAGGGGGTGGGGCAGGTGCGGGAGGAGAAGGCAGACTTCAGTCTTCTCCCCTGGGGTGAGGAGAACACTGCTCTCAACACTGATCTCAGCCTTCAGCGAGGGCCTGCTTCCTCCTGTTCCTGGCCGTTTTCAGACCTTGAGAGGCATCTTGACTCTGGACTATTAATAGTGAGAAAGGAAACTCTAAAGAATGCCCCAGGAAGAGGGCGTATGGAAGGAAGGCAAAGAGACGGGAGGATCCAAGCCTGGACACCCAGAGTCCACCTCTTCTTCTGTTACCTCCACTCACCACCCCTAAGTCAGTTATCTCCAGAGAAATAAAACCAAAAAGCTCTCGGGGGGAGGGAAGGTGCGGGTTGGACAGCGCAAAGGCAAAAACCAGGCAGGATAAGCTGATGCCTTCGTGGATTGGCGTCACAGAGGAAGGCAGAACCGAGCCTTCTAGTCCTGGTTCCGCCTCTGATTCCCTCGGCTCAGACAGCACATCTGTGACACGGGCTAAGTGATTTCTAAGGTTCCCGAGGACGCACGGGCACTTCCCCAAGCGCAACACCGTGTGCGTCAGTAAATCTGCTTTTGTGGTGACAACAGGGCCAGCCACTTTGGAGGCCTTTCCTTGGGTCTCCCTTTCCAAGTCAGCTAAGAGCTGACTGACCCTGAAACTCATTTTCCCAGCATGTGACCTCTGCTCCTTGAGCCCGTTCCCTCGGAGGAGCAGGCCCTGGACTGGCACTGCTAGTGTGGTGTGACGCTGCCTCGGGGTCAGCCTGGTGGAAACCTGAGCCCCTCCCAGCTCTCTAGGGCCCACCCTTCTCAGCCCCCAAACCCTGCTGCCCACCTGAGATTGGCACATCTATTGCCAGCCTTCTGGGTGGTAGCAGGAGACCACAGAGGGATAGGGTGGGACGCGGGGAGCTTTGGTAGGATGCAGACCCCAAACTCCTGGGTCTGTAAGAGACCTGGGGCCGCCCTAGGAGCTAAGAGGGGCTCCAGGCCCACTGCTGGCCTGGCCAGGACTTCTCCCCAGGGCCACTATATCAGATGTCCTTTCTTTACACTGCATTCAGCTCCCCTCCCTCTCCACTTCCCCCTCATTTTGAAAGACTTGATGCTCCCCTCTCCATGTTATGTCCCCACCTCTGTGCTTCTGGGGTTTAAGTCAGCACCCCTCATTCCAGGTGGGTCTTTACAAGTCTGGCAGAGTCTGGTCACCCCCTCTATCCCGCAACCTCCCTCTTGCTTAGCTGAGCACTCCCTGCCTTCCACCAAGAGGTCCTTCTGGACCCACACCTCTGCCTCAATGCGGGGCCTGTCCTTGGAGGCTGTCTGCCCTGGTGTTCTGCTCTGGGCATCTCATTAGTTCTATACGCACCCTTATAATTGCTCGTCCTCTGCAGCTTTAAGAAGCCAGTCCTCATCCCACTCCCCCCAAAAAAAGTCCTAAGTAGGCACTGATAGGGGGCAGGGAGGGTGGGGGAGCCTGAGCTGGATGAACAGCATCAGCAGGAGTTGTGGACAGAGGCCGGCAGCTGGGAGAGGGGGTCAGAGCTCCGGGCTGGGCGCCTGGGGAGGGGAGCAGGGAGGGTACTTGCCTCACCTCCACCCTCCCTTGGCTCAGGGAAAGCCTAGACTCTCTCTGGGCCTTGGGTCCTATGTCAGTTTCCTCAGGCTGCCATAACAAATTACCCAAAAATGAGTGGCTTAAAACAACAGAAATCTGTTCTCTCACAGCTCTGGAGGCCAGAAGTCTGAAATCAAGGAGTGGGCAGGACTACACCGTCTGGAGGCTCCAAGGGGACCCTTCTTGCCGCTTCCAGCTTCTGGCAGCTGTTGGCATTCTTTAGCTGGCAGCTTCGCTCCAATCTCTGCCACTGGGTCACGTTGCTGCCTCCTCCTCTCTGTCTCTTATGAGGAAACTCGTCATGGAATTTAGGGCCCATCCAGATAATCCAGGATGACCTCATCTCAAGGTCCTTAGCTTAATTATGTTTGCAAAGGCTCATTGTCCAACTAAGGTGATAATCACAGTTCCAGGGATTTGCTGTGCGTATTTCTTAGGGGGAGTGGTCCCCACCTGAAAAATGGGGATGATGACCTCTGGGACTGCTCTCTATATGCCTCCAAATGAACCCTGCTTAGGCCCCAGAGATGCTCCTGGTCAACTTTCTTGGCATAAGGGGTGTTATGGACTGAAGGCTTATACCCCTCCGCCCATTCATGAAGCCCTCCCCCACCATGCCATGGTTTTAGGATGTGGGGCCTTGGGGGCTAGCTAGATTTAGATGCCCCATGATGGGATTAATATCCTTAGAAGAGGAAGTCACCAGAACTGCTTCTTTCTGCCACATGAGGACATGCCAGAAGGTGGCCGTCTACCGGCCAGGAAGAGAGGCCTCACCAGAAACCAACCATGCTGCCACCCTGATCTGGGAACTCCCCGCCTCTGGAGCGGTGAGACGAGAACGTCGGCTGTGTAGACCAGACCACCCAGTCTGTTTCCTGTTGTGACAGCTCGAGCTGACTAAGCCGAGGGGCTTGGGTGGGGGTCAACAAGGAGACGAGAAACAGCAGGGAGGACCCTTCCACGTCCGCCTGATGGCAGCGTCCCAACCTGCCCCCATCGCCCCCGTCAGGCCGAGCGGCCGGGCAGACAAGTGCGGCCACGGCTGATCACGCTCCACCCGCCCTGTCGCCTCCCCAGGGCCCTGGCAGCTCTGCCCTCCTGGTGCCTCTGGCCAGCAGAAGGGCACCCCAGGGGGTTATCAGGCCTGGCTCCTCAGCATCACGCTCTGGAGGGGCCCAGAGCTGCCCCCTCGGGGGAGATAGTTCCGGTCATTCTTCAAATCTGGAATTGTTCTGCCCTTATCAGCTTGTTTCAGCCGGCCTGCCTGACCCTTGCTCCCAGGGTGGGGCCCTGTCTGGCCGTTTCCCTGGCAGGAGAGGGCTGCCACTGTCCAGCGTGGTGTCTCCCAGCCATGGAGAAAGGCAGGCTTCACTTGGGTACCTTTTCCCTGCAGGGGAGGGCACTGTGGCCAGAGACCCTCATCCCACTTCTTCTCCATCAGTTCCTCCTTCTTCCAGTCCCCTACCCCGGAGTGTGGCCCAGAGCCCAAGGGTCCCCGGCTCCGACATGCACACATCCCTGCCCAGTCACACAGTGTGATCCCTTCTTCCCCTCTTCCTTCTCCAAGAAAGCAGGACAGGGTGATGGTTAAGAGCACGCACTTGGAAGCCTGACCGCCTAGATACCAGGGTTCAGGTTCCGTCCCACCGCAGGACTGGCTATGTGCCGGGCAAGTGTCTTAGCTCTGTTTCTCAGTTTCCCCTGCCCTCACAAGTGAACAGGCGGTAATAACAGTAACTGGCGCACACCTTTAAGCACTGCGAGCAGTGAGTGCACGTGGAAAGTGCTCAGCTAATGTCACCTAGGACGACCCTCCAAGGGACAGGGGAAAGGTGCCTCCACTTGCCACAAGTCATGACCCTGCCATATCTTCCCTTGCCAAAGAGCCATGCTAAAACAGGCTTCTCCCTCTGGGATGCTCACGTCTGTACAGGCTTGACACTGGGGACGGTGGACACAAGGCTCTTCCCCAGTTTCCCAGTGAGGCCCAGACATGTAGGGGAGGGTGGAGGAGATGACAGCACCTGGGTGGCTGTGGTCAAGGGAGTTTCCAGACAAGGGGTTAAACCAGAATCTTCGTGGGGAAGGAGGACAACCTGGAGGCCTGGGTGAAGCCCGGCTCCAGGAAGTGTTTCCTCACCAACTCAGAGGAGCCTGGGAGAGAGTTGGAGCAGAGGTGAGGGAGTGGGAAGCTTACTGCTGGCGACCTCGGGTCCTGCCTGACAGTGACCTCAAGCCCCAGTCTTGGCAGGGAAAACCTGGACAGCCTGAGCCTCCCTTCTAGGAGGGCTGTTTAAGGCCGGCTGGGCCTCAGGACCAGTGCCCAGTGTTAGGGGCCACATGGTGGGGGCAGGGGACCAGGGGGAGAATGCTGGGCGCACCCCTCTCTCTCAGCCTGGGCTTCCTCCTTGGTGAAACAAAGCTACCTCACTTCTGCCTGCGTCCCCATCCCATCCTAAGGGCTGTGGGTGAAGACGGAAGAGTCTCTAAGTGTCTGACTCTGGCTGAAGAAGGTGGGGACACTCACATACTCAAATGCACTGACCATCACCTGGGGGCCAGGGTGCCTCTGTGGGATCTCAATTCATGTTGGAAAATTCTGCAAGTTTCTGTTCTTAAGAAACTGAGGTGGAAAACTGTATCTGACCTGTTCAACACCATGGCAAGTGGTGTGGGGGGAGCGGGGACTGGTCTGACTAAGAAGTGGCCTCCTTTGCAGGGCGGGGAGCTGAGGAGGAACAGCAGGAGAGGGGCTGGCTCTCGGCGGGGGACTACGACTTGGCGAGACGCCTACAAGTCGTGAGCCTTGCTGCCCATTCGTAGAATAATGACCTTGTGACGTGGTACGTATAACAGAGGTTGGCAAACATTTTCTGTAAATATTTTAGACCTTTGCAGACCAGTCTCTTTCCCAGCTACTCAACTGCATTGTAGCCCGAAGGCAACCACAGTCAGCGTGTGAATGAACAGGCATGTCTGTGTCCCAGTGACACTGTATGCACAGACACAGGCTGCCAGGTGTCCCAATGACACTGTATGCACAGACACAGGCTGCCGGGCTGCAGTCTGGCTGAGCTGTGGTTGGCCCACCCCTGATGGACATGATCCCTCCGGGGATTGGGGCTAGAAGCCTAGGTTTTTATCCAGCTGTGGACCCTATTCTAAACAGCAATGTCCCTGAAGAGCCCAACTTGTACTGGCCTGCTCTCAGAAACCCAGTGGCGAGAGACCAAACTGGGAAAAATATTTGCTACTCAGATTACAAGCAAGAGGATATGCCCAAATTCTTACCTATTCAAAAAACAAATTAAAAGTAAGAATAGATTTAAAAACCTAAGAGCACCACAGTCCAATGACAGACAGCAGAGAGGTGAGTGTGGCTGGCAGTCACACAGAGGTGCCCTCCCCTCTTCCTATGGCTGGGACCATTTACTAGTGACGTTGGGGGAGGGACCACAGCCAGCCTCTCGTGCCCTGGAACCTGCATGGCACCAGGGCACCAGTGGACTCTCTCCCAGGGATGCGGCCACCTGGTGTGGTACTCCCTCTGCCCCTCAAGAGAATGGCCCATGACAGCTTGGGGCAGGAGCAGGGCCGGGGTACAAGACGGACAGCAGACGCTCAGGTCAGTGCACCTAACTTAGTTCCCACCCTCTTCTCAGGGGGCTGACTGCTCCCATCCACAGAGCCTCTCTCTGGGCAGCCCACCTGAACTGTCTGCCTGGGGCTCTGGTGACTGTCTCCTGCCATGAGTTCACAGTAGCTCCTGCTGTGTCCCACCGGGAAGTCCTCAGAGAACAGTCCCTTCCCTCATTATTTTAACATTTCACTGAAGAATTACACACTCAAAAAACTGCACACATCGCAGGTGTGGATGGAGCACAGCCATGTAACCAACGCTTGGATTATGGGATCAGAATACCGCATCTCAAAGCCCTCCCTGTGGTCACTTCCAGTCACTCCCCATCTTCAAGGTCACCTCTCCTCTGAGTTAAATATTACAGGTTAGTTTTGCAGCATTTTGAATTGTGTCAGTGGAATCCCACAGTATGACTTTTGGGTCTGGCTTCATACCCCTGGCAGTCTGTTTGTGTGATTCCTAGTGGGGTGTATGTTGTTGTGGACTGTCCGCTCACTGCAGTATTGTATCCGTCCTACCGCTGATGGGCACTGGGTTGCTCGGACACCGCCGCTCACACCCCTGGGGGACATAGCCTGCACATGGAGCTGCGTGGACAGGGCTGCTGCGGCCGGTCCCACGGAGCGAGGGGAGGGAGGTGACAGGAGGGCGACCCCCAAGGCCCATCTCCTGAGTATCCTCCTCCCTGCCCAGGTCCCACACCCAGGCAGAATCTCAGGCCCTCCCCGTGTGGGCCACTCCCCTCAGCTCTGTCATCCCAGACCCACTGCCCAGCTGGCTAGCTGTCACTCAGGTGTGAGCTTTCGGTGCCAGCAGATGGGAAGAGGTGGAGGGGCAGGAGCAGAGTGTGCAGCCAGGAGGCCCTCTGTAAAATGGCGCTGCGCTCACCACACCCCCACACCCTCGCCCTGCATGCCAGCACAGGGCGCTTCACAGAGAGGGGGCTCCAGGGAGCTCTGCAAGCCCTCCCAGCAACAAGCTCAGGCCAGAGCTGGCTGCACACCCCTACCCGCCCCCATCAGAAGCTCTCCAGGTGGGGTCAGAGGGCACAACCCCGCCCCCACCCTGTAACAGGAAGCTTCTAAGCACATTCTTTGGATTACTCATTATTATAATTCTGATGCTGAAGGCAGAGGGCTAGGAGGAGAGCTTGGAATTCATCCACTGTGCCACCCAAGATCCCTGCCCTGCCTCCACCTGAGCCCCCAGGCCCCTGCTCTGCTTCCCCTCCCCACCCACATGGAGGGGCTGCCCGGGGCCAGACTCCTGCCTCTGAGCCACCTGTCACGGCTCTTCCTAATGAGAGGGGTGTGCACACTGACAGGAGGTTGGGGATAGGTGTCAGGCTTCGTGTGGGGGCGGCCAACCTGTCCAGGGAAGGGGCTCTTCCTGTACTGGAAAGACAGACTAACTTCCTTAAAACAACACCCTTCCCGGGGCCTCCTAATCCCTTCGCCTGCTGCCGACCATGTGAATCCAGATCTGTCTGAGCGGGCAACGGGCCCAGCAGCAGCCAACCCACTGGCCTGCGGGCGGGTGGGGGCAATGCCCGGGTGGCCGCGCTCACATCACCTGCCAGGAAGGGCTACCACATGAAGGTCAGGATGACAGGACAGCACCCCGGGGGGAGGCAGAGAGCCATCAGCTCATCTTTAAGATCAGTTTCAAGGACCATGTGTGTGATGTCCGTGCAGCCTCCACAGGAAGATCGAGCTCTTGGGGCAGGAGCCTGGGGCCTCCTGGGGCCTTGGTCTCCTTGTCGGTCAAGGGAGAGAGAGAACTACCTACCTTGGAAAAAAATGAACTTTTTTTTTTTTAATATATAAGCATTGGGGGAAATGTTAAAACACTCCAAATCTACAGAGGGGTAGGGTAGGTCTGGCTGGATGGGAAAGTGAGCTGACAACACCCTGCTGTGCACTGGAGACACAACCTTTCGGGCCGAGAGCTCTGGAAAGGAGGGCAGGCGCCTGTCAGGTCTGAGGCCCAGGGCACAGGTGCACACGTGTGTCCTCTCCTCAACTGGAGAAATTTCCTACCAGCCACCATCAGACACAGTGTATCCTCATCACTCGTAAGCGTGTAAGTAGCACTGACGAGGCCTGTTGTGTGGGACAGAGTGAGCTGCCAGCCTTACCGGGGATCCCATTTAGGTCTCCCGCACCCTCTGGGGAGGGGCCCTCATCATGTTCCTTGTGGAAGAGATGCAGGCTGGGGGGCAGGAGCAGGACTTTGGGGGTGGGGGTCCTCTCCTCCCGCAACAACCACAAACCATCGCACAGGGTTGGCACCTGCCAGCACAGCCTCTCAGCGGGCCCTCTCTCCCCCAGGCGCACCCCTGCTCAGTAAGTCCTGAGGTGCACACGCTTCCACAGCCAAAGCGGGAGCACATTTGGCATCCAACTCTTCCCTTAGCAGTCAGTTCAAAAACAACCTCAGTAAATATTTTTCCGACGGAGCACGTTGTCATTCCCACGCCACCTTCCCCCTCCCAAAGCCGTGAAAATAACCAGATGTGTACGGGTTTCTCAGCCGCTCCTGGAAACCTCCGCCAGGGACCAGTCTCCACTCCTGGCCAAAAACAAACAAGGGCCAGGAGCCAGAGGGAAGTCCCGCACAGACGGTGGGATGGCCGAGTGAGAAAGCTGTGAAATGGGGCCTGTGATTTTCCCAGGGAATGACCGGTTTCCGCCTGCTGGAAGCTGAAGGTTAAGGCTGCAGGCGTAGCTTTCCAGATTTCCATACCCTTTTTTTTTTTCCCCTGTCCTGGAGAGAAGTCTCCCCTTCCAGGAATAACACCTGCAACCTTCTTGCTGCAGCATAATCCACGTTAGCACACAGTCTCTAGATGAAATGTGTGCGCTCGGGGGCGGGGGAGGAGTGAGGCTGTCAGTCTGCTCCCATCTGAAGCCCCACTGACTCTACAAAGTGGGTGAAGTAAAGCCCCAAACTCCTTCACCCGAGACTCTGTGCGCGGCCCCGAGAGGTAGTGGGGGAAAGCAGACCACTCCCTGAAGGGCACAGAATCTGTATTTCTCAGGGTCTGTGTGAAGGCAGAGGAGCTCTGCTTGCCAGTGGGGAAGGGGTGGTCTGTTGGGGGTGTTGCTTAAAAAGAACAAACAAACCTCCTAAATGAATATGGCCAGACAACTGAGGGCTGGCTCCCATGTCCCCCGCCCAAGGCCTGCAGGGCAAGTTAAAAGCCAGTGTTCCTTTTAAACAAAGCCAAGACGTGCTCCTGTGTTTGAGACCTTAGAGCTGGTGGAGGAAGCTCAGTTTCCTACGGGCTCCGCCTAGGGAAGTGAATCAGGAATCCCGGGCTGGAGCCAGGTGTCCAAATGGCCAAAGAGTCATCCTCCAGAAGTAGTCCAAGAGGCTCCATGTGACAAGAAGGGGGGATGTAAGGTGTGAAAACACACACACACACACACACACACACACACACACACACACACACACACACACACACAGTGATTTCACAGCTGTTTTCAGAAGAAACTGGGAGCAAAATGAAATGTTCCCCTCTGAGGTTCTGCAGGTTAGGAAAGGGGGTTAGGTTTGCTTGGATCACACAAGATTGATGCTGAAGTCAGACCTGGGGCTCCAAAAGGGGTGGAGAAGGGGAGGCATCACCTTAAGTCCATGGCCTCACTTACCCCTGGCCCTACCTTTCCACATTCTCTTCACTGCTAGTCTCACTACCCACCCGCTCCAAGGTGGGTGCAGAAGCCAAGATGCCAATATGTCTGGGGCCCCAGGCACTAAGGCATCTCTCAAGTGGAAGGGGCTCCTTGAAGCCTCAAGACTAGACTCTGGGTAAATCACCATAATTCTCCTGACTTGGATTTCCCATCTGGAAAATCGGTGCAATGCTCTGGAGTGTGGCACACCCAGGAACATGGGATTTCAGAGATGCTGGTCCCTTATACACTGGTCTCTGCTTTTATAGTGGTAGCATCACACCTAAAGATGCCACCGGCAGAGGAGCTGAAACTCACCCCTCAGGCTGGGGAAGCAGGGGCCAGAGAGAGGCAGAGAGCTACTGAACAGCCAAGCCAGGGCCCGCTGTGGGTCAGGACACAGCCCTCCACGACTACTCCGGGTATGTTCCCTGCTGTAGAAGCCATGCAGACATCATTTTTCTCTGCATCCCTGGGTCATAATGTCAGAGCCAGAGGCACCCTAGACATCACAGATCCCACTCCAACAAAGGAGAGATGGGCAGACAGATGGTCAGAGTGCTGGGCAGCAGGTTACACCTCCCTTGGTATCAAGAACTCTGTGGTCCAACTCCCAGTGTGGGCTATCCTGAGGGCAAATATGCCCATATGCTCCTGGCTCCAGCTCCTGCTCCCCATCCTGGCCATTGGGTGGGGAGGGGAGGCATCTGAGGTGGTAAGGTGAAGAGGAGAGAGGGGCTAGGCCAGCAAGAATCTGAAAGCCTCCGGGACACCATGGGACACAGGCATACATTTTCTACGGAAGTGTCACTGGCTGGCTGTCACCAGCAACCAACTGTGATGAGAACAGCCTCCCCCATCTCCAGCCACCCCCAGTGGCTCAAATTGTGCTATCAAGTCTAGGCTCCCCCCAGTCTCCCCTGGCTGGACCTGCACACTTGAATCCAGTCCCATTATGCCAGCAGTTCGGGGTCCAAGATCATCAGGCAAGTCAGGCCTTTCAGACCACGGAGAAATACTAAGTAGCCGCCCCTCACTCACAGATGAGAAAACAGGCCCCCAGGGAGGATGCCTGGCCCAGGCAGATAGAGCATCTGCCATTTTTTCTTTTCTTCCCTGCTCTTCATTCAGCACCCAACTCAGACCCTCCTGGGTATCTGCCTCATGCTCGCTGCCACCCACCCACACACATACACACAGATACCCACAGCTTAATTATCAGGAGACCCCGGGGGCAGTTACAGCTGGTGTATTGACCCAATTGCTCGAAGTGCCCATGGAATTCAGAGATGTGACTGTGTGTGGTCAGGACCAGACTTCCAGATGCCCCCCAGGCTCAGGAGCAAAGCCAAAATGTTTCCCCGCCTACGTGCAACCTCCCAGGATGCCAAGGGGGAACAAGAGCCCGTGGACCAGTTCCCACCTGCCTCTCCCCAGACCCAGCTGTCCACGGCACAAGCTCTCTAGTGTCCTGGCCCACTATAACCACAGAGAAGTTGACACCTGAGTGACCTCAGGGCAGGAAGCAACTTTATGTGGCTCCCTGGGGGTCTTCAGGAGAAGGGGAGAGCTGGGGAGTGGGCTGACAGCAGGGATGCAGCCACACTCCACTCAGCAGCATCCCCTAGAGCTGGGGTAAAGGAGTACATATGCCTGAGCAAGGGGACCCTGCCCATCACTGACTCACCTGGGAAGGGGTGCTTTAGGCAGCTTGGGAAGCACAGGCAAGCTGGTGACCCAACAAACAAGATGCAGCCCCTCTCCAGTGGGCTTGGCTCCCCTGAATCCCGGAAAAACAACAGCCTGAGGGTGGATGAGATCCACATATCTCAGCGCGCCCTGCTTAACCAGCACTGAGGAGAAAGCCCTGAGCACCGCTGCATCTGGTGAGCCTCCACGGGTGCTGGCTCTCAGAATACCCTCTGGAGTCCCCTCCTCTGAGGCCTGGGCAGGATGACAGGGCGACAGACTCAGACGGGATTAAAAACAGAGATGCAATGCCATCAGGATCAGGGGCTCAAAGCAGCAGGGGCAGAGGCACAAGAGGAAAGAAGCCAGAAGTAACCGGCAAACCACGTCTGCCCCCATTGGAGCAGAGAGACCAAACGTCAAAAACATGCAAAGCCAAGGTTCTCTTCATCATGCCTCCAACTTCTAAGAAACGCCACCATCATTAAGCACTAAGGAGGGGTCACTAGCCTCGAATGCCACTCACTCATGCACAGACTCAGGGACAAGCAGCCCTCCTAGTGGCCACAACCTTCCTGGCAGTTTCCTACAAAGCCCCCAAGGAAGGAGGGCCTGCTAGTCACATCAAGGTCCTGCTTAGCAACGCCCCCCAGACGCCGCCAGGTGTGTTTCTATGTTTGATGCTTTTTCCACCTGGTCCGGGTCTTTACATAGGACCGTCTGGGTTTTAGCTCTGACAGTTGCATATCCCAGGATCTCTCTGTCCCGGGCAAACTGGGACAGTTGGTCACTACCTTCACATCGGTATCTCCCCAGTGGACGTTCTGCGGAAAAGAGGAAGGAGAAAAGGGTGCCACGATTAAAGTATGCTTGGGGAACGCAGGGTCAGACAAAGGTAACAAGGGCCATCTTAGATCATTTGAGATCCTAATACGTATTGACTTTCTAGGAAGGGGAACAGCATTTCCCAAACATTCTCTTTTACTCACAAAACAACTTTTTACTCACTTGTCAAACATTTATTGAACATAACTATTAATATCTTGAGGACTGCTAGTGTTCTCTTTGGAGTTTGGGACACAGTTCGTTTTACTGAATTGTAAAAAAAAAAAAAAAAGCCAATATAGTGCTAGCCTGGATTTACCATTTCGGTAAACCAAGGCACAGGGCAATGCTCTGCTGGGGTTTATTGTGCAGAAGCCTGAATGCGGCTCTGTGAGGAGTTCCCAGCTTCCTCCCAAATCTCACTTTGTGAGGAAGTATTTGGTTTCCTGGTTTACCTTAGATGCTGGATTGTTACCCCATGGGCCTCCCCTCCTCCCTTCCCTTCTCGGAGAAGGAAAATGTAGAGCTGGCTGTAGAAAGACTAACATCATGCTTCATTGCCTGGCTTGGACGGTGTCACTGGGAATTTGGTACAAGAGTCAGGTGAGGTTGGACAAGGAGAGAGGAAGCTATAGAGGGAGAGACTCAGAGCCACATGCTGGACAGGAGTAGTATAGCAGGGGCGGCCAGAGGAGCTTTATCCAAGTGAAAAAAGAACGCAGACCATTCACAATAGCCAAGACATGGAAGCAATCCAAATGTCCACCAACAGACGAATGCATAAAGAAGATGTGGTCTATATATCGCATTACACACACACACACACACACACACACACACACACACACACACACACACACACACACACACACAGGAATACTACTCAGCCATTAAAAAGAATGAAATATTGCTATTTGCAGCAACATGGATGAACGTAGAGGTTATCATACTGAAAGAAGTGTCAAGAAGAGAAAGACAAATATCATATGAAATTACTTACATGTGGAATCTTAAAAAATAATACAAATCAACTTATTTACAAAACAGAAATAGGCTCACAGACAAAAAACAAACTTCTGGTTGCCAAAGGAGAACAGGGTGGAGGGATAAATTAAGGGTTTGGGCTTAGCAGATACAAACTACTATAGATAAAACAGATAAACAAGGTCCTTCTGTACAGCACAGGGAACTATACTCAGTATCTTGTAATAACCTGTAATGGAAAAGAATCTGAAGCTGCATACCTGAAACTAACACAGTATTATAAATCAACTATATTTAAATAAATTAAAAACAAAAAGGAAAGAACAAGAGCTGTGGGGCGGGAGACTCCATTTCACAGTGTGATGGGCAGACCCTCGGGGGCAGCCAGGACCAGGGTCTGGAGGGCTTTGGGAAAGCCTGTTTTGACTTGAAGCCCAGAAGTAAAGGGCAGTGCCCCCTCGGGCTGGGATGAAAAGCACCTGGGTGGGAACTAGGAAGGTGGGGGCTGGCCATTGGAGCCCCTTCTTAGTCAAGCCCACCCTGGACACCCTCATCTGGGACTATGGTCTAGAACTAACCCCCAGAACTGGGGCCTTCATCCTGAGTGACCTGGCTTGGGGCAGTCACTAATGGGAAAGGGCCACAGTGGAGAAGGCTCGGCCCAGCAAGGCCACAGCGAACGCGCCAGCTTGGGAGGGGCAGTAGCAGGGTCTGTCTCATCACACCCCACACTGGGCTAGAGTGGAAGCCAATTAAAGAAATAAAATTAAACTGTGTCAGGCACACCACTTACATGATCGCATTTAACCCTCACTGTTGAAGGAGGCGTGATACCCATTTTGTAGCTGGGGAAACAAAGGCCCAGGAACGAGTCTGAAATCACAAGGCTTGTAACCGACAGAGCTCAGACCAAAACCCAAGCTTCTAAAGTCGAAGCCTGGGACTTGGGGCATCACGCCGGGAGATTAACTTTACGCCTATCCTCTTTGACAGCAGAACTCTTCTCTCAAAAGCATTCTTATGGGAGACTGACCATACAGAACAGATAAAAGCAGAGCTGCATGAAGTGAGTGGGATGTGAATTGGACTCTCCAGATTGGCCTACTCTTAGTTTTCCCCTCCAGGTGTGCACCCCAAGTTCTCAGTGGCCCCTAAGACAGCTCACAGAACATCTCCATTGGGTTTAAAAGCCACTGGCCTCCAACTGCTGCTCTCACAAGTGTCCATCCGACCAAACTCCTAAGAACAGTATCTCCTACTATCTCCCTCTGCCCCGTACTTGCCCTGCTGAGGTGGGAAGGGGAGGGTGCGGTACAGAAATTCTTCTTCCCCAACCAGGGATAGAGCTCCATACCTGCCCTGGCTGAGGCCCTGATCATGGGAGGTCCCCAGAGCACCTGGCTCACTGGTGCAGCTCAAAACTGAGGGATCGGAGACGGAGGGAGTCGGGTTTCCCTGAGCATTACAAGGAACTGCTCCATCAGCACCAAAAGGCTGGAGCCACAGAAAACAAGGGCCAAGCTGGAATAGCTGAGCCAGAAGGTGGCAGAGCCTCAGGCCATGGAGCACAAGTGTTTCTTTCACTCGTGCAGATGCTAAGTTGATCTGACTGGCAAGGTAAGGACTGAGGGCACCTGCAGAGAAAACCAGGGAAGGTCTACAGTAGCATTTGCCAGTGACCAATTCCAATATCCATTCTTTACCTCTTCATAACCGAACCACTTTGGTTAGGCATATGAGTTCCTGAAATAAAACTCACTCTTCCCTTAGGAAAGTGCTCTTTCCTGCTTCCCTTGCAGCTACATGTGGCCACAGGACTAAGTTCTAGAAAATAGAATGTAACTGGAAGTAGTGTGTGTGGGTTTCTGGCAGGGAATCTCAAAAGAGGAGCTGCAGGCTTCTTGTTCTTTCTTCCCCGACAGCTGGAGCCTGAGTAGCCACCTTGGACCATAAGGCAACATGCAAACAGTGGCAGAACCACCAAACCAGCCCTCTGAACTTCTATTATACGACAGAGATATAACTTGCCTTGTTTAGCCCACTAGCCTTCACCTGAAGGGGAGGGTTGTGGACAGAATCAGACATGAGGCTACCGCACCTCCCACACCTCTCTTCCTTCAGAGAGTCCCTGCTCCCCGTCTGCCTTTGTGTCCATTCCTCCATGGGCGGGGCCAGCCCCTCCCGCCACTTGCCTCTCTTCTGGAATCAGGTTACCATCCTTGCAGTTGGAGACAGAGAACTGGCAGCCAAGCCGAGCTAGTTAGCTCTGCCACCTACCCACTACTCCCTTGCTCATTCAGCAGATACTTGCTGACCGTCTACCACATCCAGGTGCTGCAGCTACAGACAGCACTGACCAACAGAAGTCCCTGCCCACGTAGAACTTACAGTCTACTCAGGGGAGAGACCGACAAAGAAATGAGTGCCCGTCTGGGGAAAATAACTGGGGGTGAGAAGACCAGGGTGTAGGGGTCCAGAAAGCCTCTCTGAAAAGGCAGCATTCCAGCAAAGAGCTGAGAGAAACACACAAGTGAGGCATGTGGACTTTTAGGAGAAGAGCTGCTTGTGTGATCTACTTGGATCCCTGGTGCCTGGGCCTCAGTTTCCCCCAAATGGAATGATCTGTGAGACAGAAGCTGTTTAATGCAACCTCATGCTATCCTAGCTGGAGACTAGCTCCAGGCAGCACGTTCAGAGCAGGTTAGCACAGGAGTCAGACTGGATGGGGACAGAGGGACCCCTCTGGATAGAGCTCCGTGAACTTTTTCTATGAAGGGGGTGTGGCTTCGGCCTCACACCTATTACACTTAGTTGAAGGATTACAAAGTGTCCCTTGTAGGCTGACCTGGGTCTGGGAGCTGGAAGGTTAGAGGTCAGGCAACTGGAGGCTCCCGGGTAGGCCCGTGCATCTCCCAGGGCCTGGCTCTGGGAGGGCCCCCCGCACCCCAACCTGGAGCTGCGTGGCGAGCCTTGCTCAGCCATTCCTCAGCATTCTCTGCCCCTGGGCTGAGGCCCACAGCCTTCCGGCCATGACAATTGGCGGACGGGGTGCCACCCTGCACCCTGGCCCTAGGGAAGTTGGAGGTGGCTGACCCGTGGGGGATAAGGCTACAAAGGAAGAGAGGGTGGTGTTGGTGTGTGTCGGGGAAAGGGGTGGGGACAGCGGGAAGATAGGTGGCTGAGCTAAGCCGGGGGTCTGTACTGGCCACTGCTAGGGTGGTCCAGGGTGGGGCTTGGAGCCAACACAGGGATTGGGTAGAGACATGTGGGGAGGGGCCTCTCCTGAATCTGCAAATGATGCTCTATTCGTGCACCGGTCCTCAAACAATCATTTCTCACCATCTCTTTGCTCCAGTTTCTGATTGCAGGCTGTGGACACCACAGAAGCTCACAGGCAACGGGAGACATACATACAGTCACGACACATGGAGCTTAACTCTTGCATAATAAAGTGACTCCAAGCCTCAGTTGACCCTGATGGTGGAGGGGTGTGGAGAGAACCTGAGCACAGTACAAAGTTGTCACCATCATGCAGCCATTTCTCAACAGGGTTTTAGTGAGTTTCTCCAGGGCCCAAGGGAGAGTGAGCCCTGAGGCAGAGTCCAGTTACTAGTACCTATTACTGCATACACTTGCACTCCTGTCCCTGGGAAGCCGTCATGCGGAGAACCCAGGAACTTGAGTGAGTGAACACTCCCCCTGGTCTGCATCCCCTCATCTGAAAAATGAGGGGGTGTAGAAGATGATTTCCAGAAGGCTCCCAGCTCTAGAATTCTGTGTTCTATAATTTTCCAGGTTATTTAGAAGTATTTGCCAACTGAATTCTATTTTGAACATCCAACGGGCTGCCTACTTGAAAGAATCTTATGGTCAACATTGTGGCAGATATAAAGAGGCTCCTCGTAATATATCTTTCGTGTAGATTTTCTTGAAGGCTTTGCTTAAAGAGATTACCTATAGTCCATGAGGCCCGAAGAGTCGCAATCCCAGATCTGCCACCTCATCTGATCTCCTAACAGCCCCACAAAGTGGACAGGACACACGACAAGCAGAGAGACCGCCACAGCCTCACTGGTGTCCCTGGGAACAGGTCGAGATAGGAAAAACCCCACCACACACACCCAGTGGAGCATCACACCTTGGTGGGGCACAAATAGGAAGTGAGCTGAGGAAAGAGCTCTCGGCCTCTGATGAAGGCCCCAGGCGGGCTTGGGCCAGTGCACAGGGGGAGGGCAGAGGAAGGTCACCTTCCTTCAGTAATCTGGGAGGATGTGCATTCGGCCTGCACTCAGCAGACCTGCAGAGGGCCCCCGAGGAGTGAAGAAGCCAGCCCTTCCCAGGGAAGGGGCAATCTAAATCCTAACACCCCTCCCAAGAAATGCAGCTCAAAGTGCAGTGAGCAGTCCAGAGGGTTCCTCCCATTCCCCTTAGGAGCGGAGGGCCTGGAGCTGAGCTGTCCTCACAGGAGCCACCGGTCTGGTCCGGATTCCCAAGCCTGGAAGCCCCGACGCTCTACGGTGGCTCCCACCAAACTCTGGCTGCTGCAGAAAGAGCCCAATAGCTGACATCACCGCCAAGGTGTAAGGCGGCCTCAGGCTCACCACTTCCAGAGAGCCTGAAGCCAGGGGCTAGGACCAGTTCCCCTCAGGTCCACGGTCCAGATAACATTTCCTGAGCGACTGCTCAGTGCCCAGTGCTGCACCGGGCCCTGGACAGAGATGACTATGCTGCTGGCCCAGCCCTGAAGGGGTCACCCCGTGGTGGGGGAGTCACCCACAAAGACCCTGAAACATAACTGTGTTCCATCTAGGAAACCAGGGAAGGCTTCTCAGCAGAGCTGGTATCTGAGGATGGAGAGGGTTAACTCTCCAGGAATTCGAACAAGGTGGAGTCCCCTCTGCTCTCAACTTTTGAAGGGCAAAGGTATCAAAACCTCTCAGCAGGAGCCCCTCCTCTCCCTTTAAACTTGGATTCCTGAGGAAAATGCAGATGCAGGGTGGGAGGTGCCTCTCCCCCATCTCGGTACCCTGCCTCCTCTAGGTCCAGGGCGAGGCCCAGAGGACCCTCCTGAGCAAGCCAGGCTCCACTCCTCTGCCTCTCCCTCGGGGGCCACACCCTGCAGCCCTGACCCTCACCCCTTCCCAACGTCTTCCTCAATCCCTCCTCTTCTCAGTCTGCTTAAACCAGTCTCCTCCCAGTAGCCCCCACCCATGTCTTGTTCACTTCTGCCTCAAAGCCATGCCCAAGTAGAGCCAGGCTAGGAACACCCACCAACCCCCAACCCCATCCCAGGGAATGCTCTTTAAGTTCACCTCCTCCTCAAAGCCTCCCGGCAGCTCCCTGACCCCACTTCAAGAACCCCCACCATGCCCCCAGCTTCTGGGCTGTGTCTTCACTACATCCTGCAGTGCATTCAGCCTCAGCCACCCTAGGAACGGTCTCCCACTCCATGCTGACCCTTCTACTTTAAAATCCATGTATAACCACCCCTCACTGCCTCCTACAGGAAGCTCTGCCCGGCTCACCCCTTCCCAAACCGTACTGCTTTTTCACATACACCTCCCTTTCCCACACCATGTGGCACTTAAGCTTTAGTTTTTATGACTACTTAGCAACTGACCCACAAACAGGGCAGAATCGTGATGCTGGGGGGCGCCTTAAACCTATCAAGCACTCAATATGCATGCTTTATTTATCAAAATTGCTAAGATTTTTTAAAGCTCTGACCACAACAGCAAACTCATTAACATGTTATCTCTTATCTTCAGAGCAACTTGCAACATGGAGATTTGTTACCATTTCATGGAGGCTCAAAGAGGCTCACGAGCTGGTCTACAGGCACGCAGGTCTGTCTGATCCAAAGTTTGAGGGTTTTCTACCACCTTGGGAAAGGGCTGCCTTTCCCCTGCCCAGGATTCACCCATCAAATGACTTGATCAGACCAAGAGACTACTAAGTCAGCCTGTCCTTTTGGCAGAAGCCCAGAAATGTTTTAACGGTTAAATTACGGGCCCTTCTGCTCTTTCATTCTATCTTACAGGTAAGGAAACTGAGGCTCAGAGGTGCAACTCGCCATGTGGTTCAACCAAGTGATATCAAACCAAAAAGTGCCAAAAAGGGATCTAATGGGTCATCAGCCCTGGGTTCAATGCTGTTGACGCCACAGGCTGTGTGATCCACCTATATGGGAATGTAAGCTCCCAGGGCCCTGTCGGGGATAACTCCTTCCTTCCACTATAAACCTTGCTTAGAATTGAATCACAGGATTCCAGCAGTTTGGGGTCTGCCATCCCAGGTGACTACCTCCCAGTCGGCTGTACCTTCAGAAAGGCAGAGATGGAGCAGTCCTGAGTCCCGACAGGAGGGTGTAAAATCCACCACAGCCACTAAACACCAAGCTTGCACCTCTCAGCCTTTTCTGGCCTCGACATATGAACATAATAATAATAGTAGTAGTGTTAGTTTCCTAGTAGTTTTCCTTTGCCAGTTTAACTTTTCAAAGCACTTCCCTTTCTCACCACATATTGTAATAGCGTTTTAGGGATTAGTCACCCGGACTAAGAAAGGCCAGGTGATTTGCTGGGTTAAATTTGTTTCCTTCTTCACTACATTTATGTACCACACATCAAGCTCCTGCCATGTGCCCTGCCCCGTGCTAGGCCTGAGGAAAGCTTCCTGGAAGAGACAGGGTTTCTGGGCAGTGCCCAGACGCCAGGGAAGACAGTCCCAGCCTTGAAGCCGGCAGTGAGCTGGGCTTGGGGCTTTTCTTCCAGAGCCTCTCTTAGGGCAGGACACCCGGAGGGTGTCATCCCACAGCCCCCACCCTCTCCTCCCAGCTCAGCCTCTGTAAGCTCAGCAGCACTGGGACTAGCCCAACCTTCCTGAAACAGCCCACCTCCCTTCTGGGTGCTGCTAAGAGGCTCCTTGCAGAAAGGGTGCATGGGGGGCCCACACTGAAGTCTGACTGCCCTCCAGGGAGCAGGGCTGAGGACAGCAGCCACATTCCAGCATCTTCTCAGCCCTGCAGGTTGTGAACAACTGCGGTGACTGCCATCCTCAGAGCTGTTCTGATCTTTCCTCATACTGCAATCCCTCCTCCAGGGGTGCACACCCTTCACCCACTGGCTGTGCCAGTCCCTCTCAGGCCGGGCTGTGGAGTCAGGGCCGCCCACCGGAGGATGACCAAGCCTACTTGTTCTCTGAGCGCCAGCCCCTTCCCACCACCAGAGCTCCCTGTGGTGTAGAGAAGACACTGTACTGCCATTCCATCCCATCCTCCCCCTAAGAGTTTAGTCCCAAACGCCAGCACTGGCCAGCAGCAGGGTCCCTTCCTTGTCTGGGCTGTCACCACAGCCCTCCTGTCCTAGAGTGGGAACATCACTCTTTCTCCCCGAAGACACCTGCTCAGGCGGGCAAGAAAGAAATGCATCTCAGCTCTTCTTAGAGGCTTTGGGACACCACCCGTTGCCCCGGATTTTGACCTTTAGAAAAAATACAGAAACTGTTCCTAAGGCACAGCCCAAGCCTGCTTCATGAGAGAGAAGGTTCTGTTTCTACCAAGGGGTTGGAGGGAAATTTCACCTTCCTGGCCATGCACTGAAAAGGGTGCTGTTCCTTTGGTGGCAATGGAGGCAGGGGCCCACTCAAGTGAGTCTGGGACTGTGGAAGGTCCACTTACTTCCAACCCCCCTCCACCTAGCCCAACAAGGGCTCAGATGGGCTAAGTCCGCACATGCTGCTAGGGAAAAAAAACTCTCCGAATGCGAAACACGCAGCCCTCGTGGGCCGTTAGAGGAGGTTGGTCACCTGCTTCAGGGACTTCCTCATGAGCTTCCAGCCTGCCGCCTTGCCTAGAATTAACGACTACACAATACCGTCCCATACCCACTCCAACACGGAGAAAAAGGGTGATCATACTCTGGGGGTCCCGCGGAAGCGTGGAGACCCACAGTGCCCACCCTTTCCCGGCAAACCCATTCAGCGCCGGCGCTCCTCTGTTTGCCCCAGCACAATCCACCACCGCTCCACCCAGATGGACACCGGGACAATCTCCGCTCGGGGCCCGACACCTGCGGCGTTCTCGGGGTGGGAAAGGGCTTGGATGGTGCAAGATCAGAGATCCACGTATGGCCCCAGCTAGTGGTGCGCGGAGGGACTGCTCCGGGTCCTGCCACGAGGCGCGGCAGGTTTCCCAGCAGCCCGCCCCGCCGGGGCACACCAGCATGATGGGGGTCCCGGCGGAGCTCGGGCCACCACTCACCATTTTGCCAGAGCGACGGGAGCAGCAGCAGCAACGCCGAGAGCACCGGCGCGGAGCGCATGGTGTCCTGGCCTCCGGCCCAGAGCAGGTGGCTGCGGACTTGGCTGAGGGGCCGGGCGGCCGGGCGGCGGGAGCGTGGGCGCCTCTCGGGGAGGCCTGGCCGTAGATTCGGCGGCCGGGCGGTGACCCGGGACTCCCGAGTCGCGCTCCGGCTGCCCCTCCTCGAGGCCGCTGCAGCAGAAACCGGCTGAGGCGCAGAGCCAGGCGGCAGAGGAGCGGCGGGTGGCTGTGTCACCGGCGGTATCTGCGCGGCTGCGGCCAGGCCGGCGACTGCGGCGACTCCGGTCCCGTCCGCGCCGGCACCCGCCCCGTCCCCTCCTCCAGGAGCGCGCGGGCGGGGCGGGGCGGCGCTGGGCAGTGAACAATGAGCAGAGGAGGAAACTCCGCCCTGGCGCGCGGCGGGCGGGGGAGCACGGCGGGCTCCGGGCTCCGGGCGGGCGGCCCCGGAGCGGACGGGGGTGTGAGCGTGTGAGCTGGGAGGGGAGGCGGCGGGGGCTCCGGGCGCGGGGTAGCCCTCTGCCCACCGGGCGCGCAGGTGTCGCCATAGGTGCCTCTGAGGGTGTCCGGCGGGACCCCCTACACTGCCGAGGTCCTTGTCCAAACAGATCTGAAGCTAGGGCCAATGGCTGTGTGTTCACTAAGGAGCATTCCTGGCCTCCTGGCTGCAGCGCGTTCTGCTGCAAAGCCCGAGAAGCACGTCGCCCACTTGCCAGGTGCAACTCACCTGCGGGCGGGTGCACATCCTGTAAGACTTCTGAGCAAGTCTGTGATGTAAGGTGTGCGCGGGGCAATCTGGACTAATTAGTTGCTTTACTTCTCAAGCCGACCTCACCTGGGAATAGAGGTGATGGCAAAAATAAATAACCCCCCCAAAAGACAAATTTTTGAGGGATTAATATGTGTCAGTTTGCGTTCTAAATGCTTTGCATATATTAATTCATTTACTCTTTGCAACAGCCATGTTTTTGGCCTCATTTTGCAGACGGGGAATTGAATGAAAAAGGTTTAAGAAACTTGCTCGAAATCACATAACTGGTAACTGGCAGACCTGCTTCTAAAACTAGTGTGGAGAAATAGTTTGCGCGGTGCCTGGCATATAGTAATTGCTCAAAAAGTATTAGCTAGTGATAATAAAGATAATAAAGACTTAGGGCTTGGAGCTCAAAACCCAGCTGCGCCTAGCTATTAGTTGTAAAACCCTGGCCAAGTTACTCCATGTGCTTCGGTTCTTTCCATCTGTAATATGGAGATAACTCACCTCATAGGGTTGCTAAGAGACTTAAATAAGATAAAATGCAGGACGAGCGCTTAACACAAGGCGAGGAACCTAGTCTCCAGGAATGAAGTGGCTCGCGCTCCATGTCATAGGAGAAATTTGCAAACCTGGGATGGAGATGGGAATTGAATTTCATAAGCAGAAAGAACAAAGAAGTAACCCTCGTTTTTTTTGGGGGGGGGTCCTTTTGTTTTGTTTTGTTTTGTGTTTAAGAAAGGTCCTTAAGGATGCAGATCCTGGAAACCCCTGAGGAGGAGGCGCACCGGTGGCGCCGGGGCGGGAGTCGGGAGGGGGAGGGGAAGCAGACCCAGAGAAGGAGGGGTGATTAACTCTGGGGGCGGGGGCTAGGATTTGGCTCACGTGACTCCTGGGTTGATAATTTGGAGTCTTTCTGCCTGAGGGGTCTGGGAGGGAAGAGGGGTTATCCCCAGGCTCAGCCCGGTGCCAAGGACAGTAGACTCCTCGAGGACCTCAAGCGGGCTGCACGCAGGCGCTGTCCAAAAGGCACAGCATCTTTGGAGCCACGAAGGAAGCGCTGAAGCCCTGGCAGGGGTTCCGCGGCAGCAGGCTCAGACTTGGGGATGGCTGGCCTGCCGGTTTGCATCAGGAAGTTTCTGCAGGATCGTTCTGGCCCCGTTTTCCACGCCCCTGGGAAGGACAGAGGGTGTTCCCTATAAATACTGTGGGATGTGTTTGTGTGTGGCTATCTTTGATGTTTTTTAGTACTGTTCTAATATCCATGCCAACAGAAGGCTTGTTTCTCTTTCTGAAACCAAGCAATACACTTTTTTTAAAATGAGATTTAAAATTTTCTTAGTGTGTGCTCTCTGACATAAACAGTGTTTTGCACTCAATCAATTGCTCCAAAAACCTAGACATGAGCAGGTTAACTTTGCAAAGGGAGAGTGTCTACTTCACATGCACACAATTTGGGATTGGTCCCATTACCAGATCATGCAGAATTAAAATGAGAGCAGACACCTAGGCGTAGGAAACGGGCAGCTCTTTCAGCTCTTTGCAGCCGAAGGCTCAGCAAAATCAGAATTGCACCGTACCCTCCCCAGTATCCAGCAGCGCCCCCTCCCCCCACCTTATGCAGGTGGGGTCTTCAGGAATGAGGCTCGCCAGGCTTAGAGATCACATACAGTGAGTGAACAGAACTGCCCCAGGTACGTGGCCTGAGCCCTTGGCCCCCTTTAACACAGTGCTGCCACTAGCTAGTTCACCGGCCCAGAATACTTGAGCTCACAGTCAAAAGCCAAAGCACTCTGTAGATGCTAGTCCATAATCCTTCTGAGATTTATTACATTTTGGTTATAGTATGCATGCATTAGCTCCCCAAGACTTTCAACTTTTTTTTTGGGGCATTAGACAATTAAATGTATTAACATATTACTTTGAAATAATTTTAGACTTACGGAGACTTGCAAGAAGAGGACAAAGAATTCCAGTATCCCCTTTACATTGCTTCCTTTAAGGTTCGGATCTAAAAAAACTTGGACTACGGCACAATGACCAAAATAAGAAAATTAACATCAATTCAATACTACTTGCTAGTTTTAGACCTCAATCAAATTTTGTAACCCTTTTTGCTAATATACTTTTTCTGGTCCAAGAACTTATCCAGGACGCTACATTTCATCTAGTTTTCACATCCAATTTCTTCTCCAATTTATTGGAGTAAAGACTGTTCCTCAGTCTTTAACTTTTATGACGTTGACACATGCTTTCAATCTCTTAACGTGGGGTCTCTATTATTCTTCTGCTTCCTCAGACCACTCAGAACAGCACATCACATCATAGGTACAGATACAGATACAGATACGGAATGCAAACATGAATGCCAACTGGTAGATATTACACAGGAACCTACGGCTCAAGGTTTAAAATGGTTTTTCCCATGGTCCCTGTCAGTCAAATTTAGGGGTCATGATTCTTGGCCCCATGTGGGATTTGGTGATGTTGCTGACCTCTTCCTTAAACACAGGTTTGATAAAGTCCTCTTGATCCTCATCCCAAATGACTTTAATCTCCAGTCACCACATCTGCATCTGGGGTGGGACAGAGCCTCCAGCCACCACACCTCCCAATAAAAAATAAAAGCACACATCCTTGGGCCACAGCACCTGTTCAGAAGGTGCCAAGCATGCTTTTACTTCAGTTTTCTAATCCCTGACCTCTGTGTCCCTTGTGGACGCAGAGTGGTAATTCATTCATCTTTAAATCCCAGTAAATAGTACAGTGGTGCCCTCCCCCAAGAAGGCATTCAATTCCAAAGGCTAAATAAAGAAGTGGTTGCATTTTATCTCCGAGGCCAGGCTTTATCTCTGATTGCCAAGTTGTGTGATTCTATGAATATTAGCTGAGGTTCAAGATGGGCACCTTCTCCCCAAAGTCATACACTTGCCTATTCTTCTTCAGCAATATCTACTCTAACAGCATCCTATGGCAGGTTCTGTGCACAGCGCTGAGAATGCAAATGCGGGCAGCACAGCCTCCACCCTCTCAGGAGAGAAGCAGTACCTGTACACAAGCAGAGCTGAGGTCCAGCAGACACGGGGGAAGCAGAGAGCAGGACAGGCTCAGCTTTGCCTCGGGAGGTCAGGGACGGCTCCTGAGCAGGGTCTTAGAGCAGGAGCAGGACTTCACCAGGGGAGGAGTGAAAGCAAAGGCACTTTAGGCAGGTAAAGCAATGTGTGAAAGGGAAGAGGGGACCTGAGAACTGCAGACAGGTGTTTTGCCTTAAGCAGAGAGCAGGGTTTGTGGGCAGTGATGGAAGATGAGGCTGGAGAGATGGATGGGGTGAGATTCTTAGACAACGGAGAATCCCCAAAGGGTAATAAGCTGCAGGAGACAAGACCAGCCTTCCAGAACAAGATCCTTCCAGCTGTAGTGGGCTGAAGGCTCAGTGGGCAGGTGCGAGACTAGGGGTGAGCACAGCGCTTTGGGAGGCTGACGCACCTGTCCCTGAAGGGCCTGAGCTCAGACAGTGGCGGTGAGAAAGAGGAGGGGCCTGATGCCAGAGATGTTTGGGGGGCAAAACTGATAGAATTTAGTCACCCATCAGTGTGGACGTGGTGTGTCATGCGCTGTGTGTGGCGTGCTGAGGGCGTGAAGCCATGGAGGGAGTCTGGGAGTCTAGGTTTCCCATTTGGGTTACTGGGTGGATTATCTGAGTGCCACAGTTGAATGTCACTAACTAAGGTGGAGAAGATAAGAAAAGTTAAGTTTGGGAGTAGAAAGTGATGAGTCCCATTTTGAACATGTTGACCCTGAAGACCCATGGGGCACTCAGGGGCCATGTCTAGAAGTTCTGTCTGTGACATGGAAGCTCAGTCTGAGGTCAGGACAGGAAACAGTGCACAGGCAGGGGTTGTAGCCAAGGCTTCCTGTAGCCCAGGAAGCTCTGCGGTGAGAAGGGGAGAAGCTGGAAGCAGACCCTTTCAACACTCACAGAACAGGCTGAGGAAGGGGAGATGGGGAATGAGGAGCTGCCTAGGAGGTAACCGAGAGAGAAGGGTGCCATGGAAACAGAGGGAGGAGAATGTTTTAGTAAGAAGAAGGCGGTCTTGTGTCACCTGCTGCAAAGACTGAAATCTACCAACTGAATCTGGCAATGAGGTCACTGGGAATTTTACCCTGAGTGATTTCAGTGACATGCAATAACTTGGGGGAGTGTGTGGAGCTGAGGAAACAGAGCCATTGAGCGTGGATGTGAAAGGAAGGAGGGAAAACGTGGGATCGAGGGAAAGGTTTGTGTGCACTGGTTCATTGTAAAATTGGAGAGGTACCCACGATTACAAGCTGAGAGGAAGAAGCCAGTGGAAAGGGAGAAACCACAGGAGATGAGATGTGAAGCAGAGATAGAAGGACTACTCAGGCAAAGGAACTTTGTTGCTGAAAGTATGGGGTTGGGATGCTATCTGCATGGCAGATGAGGAATGGCCTTGGAGTGAGTCAGCTGGAATTTGAATCTCTGTTCTGCAATTTAATAGCTGTGTGACCTTGGGCTTTTACTTAGCCTCTCTGAGCCAGAGCCTCCTCCTCTGTAAAATAAGTAATAGCATGAATCTTGCAGAATCACAGTGAAAAAGTGAGGGAGTTCATGATGCCTAGCGGACACTTAACAAATGGAAGGGAATATTCTTGTGTTAATAGAGCTGCTTCACTGCTTGCATCTTTCCTAGTGCTTTCACTCCTGTGAGGAGCAGGGGCAACAGGGCAATTACTCTGTGTTCTTTCCTGTCGCTGCTCCTCTGCAGACATTCTCCCTCCCAGAAGCTCTACATTCTGGATCACAAGAGCGGGTCGTGCCCCAGAGCGGCGGGTGGAGAGGTTTTCCCACTGTGGTTGCATCCATGCAAGCCAGGGCTGTGGGTTGCAAAACCAGGCTGTCCCTCCTCATCAAAAGCAATGGGACTGCTTGTATCAGGGCGCCCAGCACACGGCCTGGCACCTAACTGTAATCTTCAGAATTCCTGAACACTTCAAATTCAGGGAAACCCTGGGGGCTCAGTGGATGTTAGAGGTCATGGCCCAACGCCATCATCACTTAGGAAAAAACTGGGGCCTGGAGAGTTGAGCCGACTTGTCCTCACACAGCTGGTAAGCAGCACTGGTTCCAGAACCAGTCTAGAACTCCAGCCACTGTTGTAACGTAGCCCATGGCCTGGGCATGAATTATCCACATTCATGACATTCATCTGGGTCACAGTCTGTGGATCTCTCAACTCAGAAAGTCACAGGTCACATAGCAGGAGCAAAAGGAGATGTACCATGGAGAAGGGACTAAGGGAGGGAGATAAGAATCAATTCCTAAATTAACTGGAAATAAAAGAAGCCCAAGGCACCTGCTTCCTCTCAGTCTTCCTGATAGGTACGCCCAACCTGCTCTCTAGTCTCATCACCCACGTAGCCCCTGATCCTCCTCCCTGCCGCCCCCCACCATTCCTCTGCCTGGTGCAGTAAAACAGCATACAGTTAGCTTCTTCCACCCTGGAGGCTGACCAGGGCCAAAATGTGTGCTTGAGTAGGACTGCGTAGGGCTTTGCCTGTATTCTGGGCACGTGTTAAACACTACTTTCCTAAAGTGATTTAATCATCATACAGTCTGGAGGTGGAAATACATTACCATTAATCCATTTTGCAGATGAGGAAATAAAACCTTTTTGTCCCTGCATCCGCTGAAGGTAGGTGTCGCTTTATTTTGTGGCCCTCCTCCCTGGATGTTGACATGCATGTGTCTAATTTCCCCCGTGACCTCTGAGCACCTTGAGGAAAGGGCTGTGTCTAGGTCCCCTCTGTACCCAGCTCAGCATCTTGTAACCTCTCCACCTCCTCCCCTGCTTCCACTCCACCTGCCACCAGAGTGTTGTCCTTGGAATCAGATATAACAGATCCCATCCCTCACTTGCTCAAGCTCTTGGCTGCTCTCCTGTTGCTCAAATTCCCGAACCCAGCATTCAAGGCCTCCAAATTTTGGCCCCAACTAACATTTCCATCTTCTCCCACTGAGAGGGAGAAGGCTCTTTAGATTCAACTCCGACGCTCACTTTTGCTCTCAAATCTGTCTTTGCCTTTGCTTCTCCTTGTGCCTGGAATTAACCTACTTTCCACCTGTCAGTGTTTGAAGGCTCAGATTTGATACAGCCTATTGGGATCTGGCCCCCACCTCTCAGATCATAATCATCTCCTCCTCTGGGTTCCCCTTGCCTCGGGTTAGTACCTTAACTCGCTGAGTTCACGTATTTTTTTTGTTAGTTATATACAAATACACTGTGAGTTCTTTCCTGGAGGGAAAGAAGCTCACTTTCTTTATTTGTGTGTTAATTCTACACTTAACATGGCTGAAGTTGGCATCTGATAATAAAAGCAATGTGAATAATATCTAGAGTTTGCTGATCCTTCCCACGTGTGCTGGCACGGATCTCAGGCTTTTACATGCGTCACCTCACTTAGTCTTTTCAACAAACTCGTGAGATGCAGTTATTAATCCCATTTTATTAATAAAGAATCTGAGGCTTTTACGGAAATTAAGTAACTGGCCTAAGATCACACAGCTATTTAGTGGAGTCAGGATTCGAACCCAGCAGCCCGACTCCTGAAATTATTATACTACTCAGAGAGTGAATAAATGTGTGAATGAATAGGGATCCTCCTTGTACTGTAATTTTGCCTGTTGTGTCTCATGAACAGGGTTAAGATGACATATCTGCCCCTAGGAGCAAGCTAAAACACACAATGAGTTCATACCAGGCGATGAGTGTTTTTCTCAATTCAAGAAATGATTGGTTTACCCACACAACCCCTCCTACACTTGTCAAAACCCGCACCCCTGTCTCCCCAAAGAAGCCCAAACAACTCAAATAAAAATTGACACAGCCTCAGCCTGACAATTTTCTGCTACTGAAACCTCATTATACGATACACATGAGCCACAGACCATGCCCTGCATTGAAGTTAAACATGTGTAAGAACTTTTCATTTAATCACCGGATCCCTCATATCTACGGGCTGCCCACTCCCTCTGCGAAAGTCAGAATTGCTGTACCGCTCCCAGTGTTTTTATGCCACTGCTCCCCAACTCTCCCCTTCTCATTCCCAAAGATCTTCCAAACTGCCTTAACTGGTTGGTATTTGTTAAAGGTTTTTATTCACTCTTCTTGGTAGCTTGATTTGCAAAACCCAGGTTTACCTGACCCCGTGTTTCCTTTTGTTTTCGGTGGATGCACTCCATTTGGGGGCCTTCCATCTAGGGGAAAGATCAAGTCCAGGTGTCCTTGTTCCTTGCTCCAGAGGTGAGTAAAGCTACAGGAGCCCTGCCAGGACCCACAGGGACAGGGCTGCAGACCTGCAAAGATAAACAAGCTGGCCAGATATGGACGAACGACAGCTACAGGGCGGGGCTGGGACGCAGCACTGGAGGTTCCCATGACTTCATTAACCTCTGAAGCATTGTTCTTCCCCCATCACCAGGGCATTTTGATAACACTTACACACTCAGAGTGCACAGCTGGGGTGGTAGGATCTGCCTCTGTGCAGCAGGAGACACTGCAGAGCCCACAGCTCACACTGGGAAGAATCCTGACAATTAAGTAGCTTCAGAGGCTTGAATGAAATCCCAGGTTCAGAGAATCCGAGCGCTTCAGAAGTTCTTTCCTGATACCTCTTCCTTCACAGCAGGGATGGTTCATGCATTTCTAGATTGATTTCTCTCTGTGTAGTTCTGGCCTCCTGATGGCACTCAAAGGTCCAGGAGGCCACGGACCTCTCTCTGTGTTCACTCGTCCATTCCCAGGGCCTAGTACCGTGCCTGGCCATAGGAGGTGCTCGAGAAATACTGGTTGGATAAATGAATCAAACTCCAAGGATAATTTAAAAACAAAAAGTTGTATTTCTATTCTTTGTTTTACCATCATCTAACTCATGATATGGGGAAACTCCCTGATCAGGAAGTGTTTCCTTATCAGCAAAATGAGGCGGGGCTGGGGGGGGGGATATCTGCCCTAACTCCTATTCAGAGATGCTTCAAAACTCCAGAGGCAAACATTGTTGAAAACCTTTGAGAAATACATTCTTTACAGCTATTACTAATTACCATTATTCTTACTATTCATCATGTGCTCAGTCTCTCTCAGACTTTGCACACAGGTTGATGTGGCAAATCATTTTAACTCCAGGGACGAACACACCATGTTCTACCATGGAGCACCTCCAGGTTGTTGTAAATCCTCAAACCACTGGGGGACAGTCTGTAGACGCATTCTCTGTGCTGTTTTTAGCGGAGCCCTGGATCTGCCCCCTAGACCCAGAGAGGGTGACGCATGTAGGAGGGTATGAGGGTCAAGACCCGGAGGTCTGCCCCTCTGTCCTAAGGTAGGACTGCACCTAGTTCATTCTGAATGAGGCAGTGTTCTTCCCTGCTTTCACAGGGAGCCCCAGGAGAGTGAATTTCACAGCTTGCTTCACCTCTCAGGACGGGTCTAACAGTCACTGTGTCCGAGGCGTTCTTGTATCCGAGTTCTTCTATCCGGACTGGGAGCTTACTTGGTAAAATAGTTCAGACTCTTCAGAAGAAAGCCTGGGCCCAGGATTAGTCAGAACGTTTCCCTGGGGCCCACTTCCCACAAAAAGCACCCCTTTCACCTTCTGACGACTAAAGTGGCCTTTGTAATAGCAGTCACCTCCTGCAGGTCAAAAGACTGCACTGTCTCTGCGGCTGTTGAGGACCGTGTTCTGACTATTCCGACCACATACTCAGGCCTAGGCTCTTAGGCTTCCCCCACCTGCTGGATGCCCCACGCCCCCAAACCCTACGCTTCGACACTGAGGACCATTCCCCAAGACCACTCTCCTCATTTCCTCCACTAACTCATCCCCTCCACTTTTGAAACCAAAAATCCACCTGTGGCAGCAAGGTTTTACTTGGAACTGTAGGGCACTGAACACAAGGGGACTCATCGGGCCACAGAGAGTCAGTGAGCCTGAGACTCCCCAGATTTCTAACCTGGGACTCAGTCCTTGAAGATGTGTTCTTCTTAATGCAAATCAAAACTACAATAAGCTATCACCTCACACCAGTCAGAATGGCCATCATCAAAAAGTCTACAAATAATAAATGCTGGAGAGGGTGTGAAGAAAAGGGAACCCTCCTACACTGTTGGAATATAAATTGGTGCAGCCACTATAGAAAACAGTATGAAGCGTCCTTAAAAAACAAAAAATAGAGTTACCCTATGATCCAACAATACTACTCCAGGGCATATATCTGGAAAAGATGAAAAACCTCTAAATCAAAGAGATACATGCACCCTAATGTTCATAGCAGCACTATTTACAGTGGGTAAAAGACTTGGAAGCAACCTAAGTGTCCATTAACAGATGACTGGATAAAGAAGTTATGTGTTTGTCTGTGTATGTGTGTATATATATATATGTGTGTGTTTATATATATATGTGTGTTTATATATATACACACACACATATACATGTGTATACACACACACAATGGAATATTACTCAGCCACAAAAAAGAATGAAATATTGCCATTTGCAGCAATTTGGATAGACCTAGAGAATATCATACTAAGTGAAGTAAGATGGACAAAAACAAATATCATATGACATCACTTATGTGTGGAATCTAAAAATAATACAAATGAATTTATTTACAAACAGACTCACAGACATAGAAAACAAATTTATGATTACCAAAGGGGAAAGTTGGGAGAAGGGATAAATTAGAAGTTTGAGATTAACAGATATCCAGTACTATATATAAAACAGATCAACAACAAGAATTTACTTGTAGCACAGGGAACTATATTCAGTATCTCGTTAATAACCTATCATGGAAAAGAACTGAAAAAATATATATATATAACTGAATCAATATGCTGTACACCTGAAACTAACACAATATTGTAAATCAACTATACTTCAATTTTTAAAAAGTGAGAAAAAAAGATATGTTTTTCTTCCTGTACCAGGTAAGTTTAATAACTATAGCTAAGGTTTGCTGAGCACTTACCTTGTGCCAGGCTTTGAAGTCCTTTGCAAGCATTCTCTTATTTAATATTTATAACAAACTTGTATGGAAGGAACTATTTTCTCCCTATTTTACATTTAAGAAAACAACTTTAATAACTTGCCCAGAGGCAGATAGCTAGTAAGTGGCAGAGCTGGGCTTCAAAACCAGAGCAGTCAAATGCACATGCTCTTAACCATTCCTCCCAGCTAGCCGGAAGAAACGCACCCTTCCACTGAAAGCTGTTTCTACCTGAGCGTCGTCCATTTGTCAAGAATTAGCTCAAAAGTGCCCCATCTGTGAAGCGTGTGTTCTGAGTTTTTCTCCCCTGTGGCACTGTATTCATGTCCCCTTTAGGTTCTTGCCATACTATGATAAATGGTGGCACCTGAGTCTGTCCCACCCCTGCCCCCACCTCTGCCCTTGCTTTGGAGGGAGATGTCACCTTATATCCATTGTCGGCTCCCCAGATTCTAGAAGAAGCTCCACCAATGTTTGCTGATTGAAAAAATGATGAACACTAAGGTGGCGGCTTATGTCTCAAGCAACTCTGGGGACCTAGGCAAGCATCACATTTAGTTGGGATCCTGGAGGATAAAGAAGGAATGAGAGTGATAATCCTAGACTTGTAGAGTGTATGATATAACTGGGAAGTTGTATTTGAACCCTTGAAAAACACAGCCTATGGCTTTATGAAGAGAAGCATCAACAATGGCAAAAAATGCATATCTAGATATGGTTTACAGACACGAATGAACAATTCACATATTCAAAAAGTCTAAACTGGGAGGAAGGTATGGCTCAGTGGTAGAGAGCATGCTTTGCATATATGAGGTCCTGGGTTCAATCCCCAGCCCCTCCATCAAAATAAATAAATAAACAAAACCACATAAACCTAATTATCTCCTCCCCCCAAAAAAAATTTTTTTAAAAAACAGAAATTAAGAAAAAAAGTCTAAAAAAAAAAAGAAAAAAAGTGTAAATGGAATATAGTGACTACTCCCCTCACCGGCTCCCCCAGCCACTCATACCCCACCCGCCAACAAGCAATGCCACTCATTTCTTTTGCATTCTTCCAGAGACAGTTTATGTATATGCAAGGAAAAAGTAACATGTTTTAGCTATAACATATATTGCATTTATATGCATACATACATTATGTACATGTTATACAAATATTTTAGCTATATATATTATAGACAAAATATGTAGTATGCTTAGCAAATATTACATATCCTTTTTTTAAAGATTGACTTTGCCTGGGATATTCAATAATATAACAGGCCATCAATTAAAATCCAACATTTACTAAGCCCACTACATGCACAAACTTTGATAGAAACTGGACCTCAAGACGAACGTAACAGAAGACTGGAACCCTACTTACAAAGAGCTCCCACTTTTAGGATGGGTTGAGATGCATCCTACTTCAGTTAATTCGGCCTGCACCCAGAGACAGCATGGGGCAGAGAGTGAGGAATAGGGAAGTGAGAGGAGATGGGATGGAATTATGTTTTAAAAGAGAATTAATCACTTTTCTCTACTTTTTGCCCCTGGAAACTAACCCCTGAAGTGAGTCATTGTAAAGCAGATCATATTTTCTCCATAAAAATCATGCTGCAGTTGGAGGTTACATTCTGAAGCAAGGACTTGGCACCAAAAACCACAGATATGACTGGAGATGTCATAAGAGCAAAGAACTATAAACCTTTATAATCACTTAAAATAATAAAAGTATGCTCCAAAGTGTTTTACAAATGTACATAAATGTACCAATCATATTGATGACACAAAGGGCTCCGATGAACCATAAAATGTACAGGCAGCACATTAAAAATACAGCATTGCCGCCTCGTAAATTTTCCCTAGGACTGATATATTGCTTATGATAAGCATTAAGTAAAAGATTAATTAACAATATTTCTCCTTGCCCCTCATAGAACTTAAAAGAGGCTTTTTGAGAATAATTTGAAGATACTTTGAGATAATAATTTGGAGGCATTTTTGGATTTCATGATTTAATACACTCTGAGATACCTTTTAAGCATCCAGAGCGCATTAAAAACTTGTTCGAGAGAGTTTGAACCACCTCCTAATTCTTCTCCCAATGCATTTTCTTTGATGGGGACAGGGATGTTCAAAATCACTCCTCTGACTTTAATATTGCCTTTAAGATAGAAGCAGCTCATTCAGACAGCAAAAATGAGCACAAACTTTGTACTAGACACTGAAAACTAAAAAGAAAAAGGAATAAGATGTGGTCTCTACCTAGAACTCATAATGGACCGGCCATATCACTAACATTAGCATCTACCTTTTTGAATGTTTATTAAGTACCATGGGACACCCTAGACACCCATTAGCTCATTTAACCTTCATGTTATGAGGAAGATTTTTTTAAAAACATGTTTTAGAGAAGAGGAAACAGTTTAAAGTTACCCAGGGTTGAATTGTGTTCCTCCAAAAGATTTGTGGAAGTCCTCACCCTTGGTATCTGAGAATGCAGTCTTACTGGGAAATAGGGTCATTGCGGATGTAATTAGGTGAGTTGAGTTCACGCTGGATTAGGATGGGCCCTTAATCCCATCTGGCTGGTGTCCTTTTAAGAAGAGAGAGAGAGGAGAGCATCACATGAAGACAGACACACAGGGAGAAGATGGCATGTGAAGATGCAGAGATTGTAGGCAGGTTTCAACCAGCCAACGAAAGCCAAGGCCACCAGCCGTCACCAGAAGCTAGCTGAGAGGCATGGACAGGTTTTCCCTAGAGTTCCCAGAAAGAATCAACATTTCCAAGACCCTGATTTCCGACTTCCAGTCTCTAGAACTAAGAGACAACAAATTTCTGTGATTTTAAGTCACCCAGTTTGTGGTCCTTTGTTGGAGCAGCCCCGGGAGATGAATTCCCCACATCATATAACACAGCTGGCGAGGCGGAGCCAGGCTGAGTCGGCCTCCCACGCCCACCCCCTTAGTTGCCACCTTGAGGAGGGGGAGAAGTGCCGGCAGAGGGGCTGAACCTTGCAGAGGACAGAAAGGAGCAGCGCCTCTGCCCACTGGCGGGAGTCTGGGCAAGCTTCTCGGAGGAGAGAAATTTTGAGCTGGATCTCAGTGGTTAAGGAGGAGTTTGCCAGGGCCAGAAGAGGGGGTGGAGGGCAGGCTGGGCAGAAGGAGCAGGTGAGAAGTGGCTGCATATAAGGGAGTTGGGGCGATGACAGAAGGTTTGTGTTGCTGGTGGAGGTCCCCATTTCTTTCCTTCCTCCTCTCCTACCTCCTTTATGGAGTGGACGCAAAGGTCCATCCCCAGTGCCCGCTTCAGCCCCACTGGCCTTCCTTCCCAGGCTCACTCCTCTGCCCTCAGAGCCCCTGCCCTCACCATCACCATGGCTGACCCCTCTGGTCCCCAGGTCTCCACCCCAAAAATCACCTCCTCAGAGAAGCCCCAGAAGCACCACCCTCTGCCTCTTGAAGCTTCCTCACTGTCAAGCTGTTCTCTTCAGCCATCTCTTCATCACTTGTATACAAAGTGTTATCTACCCCACCTCCCCCAACTTAAACCTAAGCTCCCTATGAGCAGGGACCCTGTCTGGCTTGTCCCCAGAACCGAGGGCCGGGTCTGGGACTTAGGAATAGCTTCTATAAAGATTTGTCAGATGAACACGGAAAGAACTTTCTAGCAATGAAAGCAATGGATGCCCCAGGAGGGCCTATCTATCACTGAAAGGATTCAATAGAGGCTCTATAGGTGGGCCTGCAGGCCTGGAAGGCAACTAAACTAAAGCCCTCGAGACTCTGAGTCCTCTATCTGCATGAGAGTCCAGGAACCTCCTGGCAGGAAGCTCGTCCTAAGGAAGGAGAGAATCATGTCCGTCACTCAGGTTCTAGAACAACGGGCCAAGGCCAAAGAGAAGATGCAGTTCTGAGGCCAGCAATTATCTGTTTCCAAGGCTGTGCTGTGGCCCAGCTCCCATGCAGAGGAGGCTGAATTACAGAGAAAATAAAACCGAAAAGAAACACCTGAGTAACATCTCTGCTAGGCCCCAGGAGAGCAGGAAGCATCAGTGGTCCAGGCGGCGATGGCCAGAAGCCATCAAGGGCAGGGAGCAGCACTGAAGGTGTCAGCTTCAACAGCTCAGAGTAGCAGCCATGATGGCAGGAACCTGGAGGGATACTGTGAGTTGGGGGGAGGTTCAGCTGGTATGGGCGACGCTTGCCCAGAACCCCAGGGCCCCTTTCCTAATTAGCACAAGGGTGCCACTGGGGCCGGTACCATGGCTGGTGGGCAGGATGTTGCTGGCCAGACTGGAGAGCTGTATGCTTACATGGCACGCACCCTAGTTATAGGCTGGGACTGCAGGAGGGCAGGGCCTGGGGAGCAGGGAGCCGGGAAAATACTGGCAGTTATTAAAATAGTCTTTGTGGCCCTTTTTTTTTTTCCCCAGACTGGTTTTGTCTGCAAAAACAACACAGTGAATGTTCCTGAGATTATTAAATTATCCTGTCTTCACCTTAAATGTCATAGGCACTTCCTGACACTTCCTCGCCGTGCTGTCAGAACACTTCACACTTCAGTGGCGAGCCAGAAAGAAAATCAATAGAACTAGAGCTGTAAGGGATTTCTCACCAGCTTGGTAAGATGGACGGCCTGCCTGTCCCATTTGGAGCCAGGAGAGAAGGGATTGGCTGAGTCAGTCCTTACCTGCCAGGAACTGTGTTCTATTTGGAGAGCTAAGGCACAAAGCGTGCGCGCGCGTACACACACACCCACCCAAGGCTGAATGAATGCATAAGAGTTCGGAGCTCTGCCTTCATCTGCATTGCATTGATGGGCTGGGGAAGGGGGGAAGCGGCTGAACAGAAGTCTTTCAGCCAGTGACTAAGCTCAGGGCACAGAAATCCTATCTCCTTGTTCAGAGAGAGGTGGGTCATTAAAGGGCACTTTTGGAGGGAATGATTATGGAGCGTTCATTCCTTCTGTGACAGGCGTGGTGTCAGCTGTAGATGCTTCATATGACTGAGGTTGCTCAATTCCTACAACAATGGTCACATGGATAAGGACCCTGATGCCTGAAGAGGTGGTCCGCACTGCTCCACCGCCAAAAGGGACTGAAGCAGAGGGCAGTGGGGGTATAGTAGCTGACCCACCACAATACACTACACGTCATGGGTGCCATGTTATTGTCACTGCTGAACCCTCAGGGCCTACCTCAGTGCCCAGAGCACGGCGGATGTTCAGTAAACATCTGTGGAATGAATGAAAGCAACGACAACCCGCCAGGGTATTATGGTTTCCATCCTAAGAGCATCTCCATGAGCTTGGCTTGCCTGCTCTCACATTCACCCAATGAGGAGGGATGGGAGCACGTGTTCTTGCTGTTGTTGCATTATTGCTATGGTTGGTGTCACTATGATCATTCTCCTTTTGCAGAGGAGAGAACTGCTGGGGAGCTCGGAATATTTAACTTTCCCCAGGATGGGGAGAGTTCAAGGTCCTGCCCAAGTCTTCTGATCCTCTGATCCCAAATCGAGTTCTTCCCAGTGTTCCCTGAGGAGGAAGAAACAGGCCGAACCCACCAGAAACTGCCTTATTCTAACGAGGAAGTTCATGCCTTACTTCGGACCTTGTGCTCCCTCCCTCCCACCTCCTCCTCACTTTCCCTCTCTACTCAAAGATAGGTATCTGCAAGAAGGCGACCCCCCACGCCAACTCTCACCATCCCTGCCACCCCTCCAGCTAAGAAGTGGGATACGCTGGGAAAAGCCCCAGCTTTCCGATTAATTAAGCCTGCAGAACCACTCAGCCATAGCTGGTCTCGGTTACCCGGGCAATGGGAGGCGATACCTCAGGATCAGAGGGTTGACTCAGTGAAATATAGTCTGTGGGATTGCCCTGGAAAGGTTGAAGTTGATGCAAATGTTAATTATTATTATTTTTAGAGCTCTGCCTCCCTAGGAGTTGCATGGCCTCCAAAAATGTCCAGAGTTTCCACGTCTCACTCTGAGGAGGGGGAGAATCTAATTAGTGCCTCATCCCTCTCCTTCTGGGGGAGTGCTGGACCCAGCTCCACGTGAGAGGAAGGAGGCGGCCACAAGGAAGAGAGGGAACGCTGCGCCTTGTAGGAAGCAGGAGGAGGAGGAGCAGGATTCTGTCAAACATACACAGAGGCCTGGACAGACTGCTCCCCACACCTGAGCTCAGAAATAAACTTGGATGAGGTAGACGTTTATTCTAGTTGAATTTCGAGTAGAAGGGGAGGTTATCTGGTTCAGCAATAATTTAGTAACTTTCTATTATGTTTCCTGAAGGCACCGTAGGGAGAGATGGAATAGGCATAGTAGTACCTCACTGTTCCAGATTTTACCTTTCTGATAAATTCATCCGTCTGGAATAGAGTCAGGGAAGGAAAAAAAAATTCATTGGTTTGTCAGAAATATGCCATACAGTACACATACAAACCTGTGTATTTGTATATTTACTCTGTGTCTGTGAACTCTTCATTTGCACATAGTTCCAGCAGATTAAGAAGTCACAAACTTGAAAGAGAGTTGGTACTATGGGTGGGTTGGTCTAAAATTAGCCATTAGGCTATCTTTTTAGAAACAACAAAACAAAACAAGGTAGACAAGAAAGAAATCCACCAAAAATATTTATGAGAACTCAAAGTCAGCTGTGATTCCTTGTGTGGGACAGTGCATTATGTACCTCAACAATGTCTGTATTTTTTTTGAACATTTTTTATTGATTTATAATCATTCTACAATGTTGTGTCAAATTCCAGTGTTCAGCACAATTTTTCAGTCATTCATGGACATATACACACTCATTGTCACATTTTTTTCTCTGTGAGTTATCATAACATTTTGTGTATATTTCCCTGTGCTATACAGTGTAATCTTGTTTATCTATTCTACAATTTTGAAATCCCAGTCTATCCCTCTCCACCCTCCACCCCCCTGGTAACCACAAGTCTGTATTCTCTGTCTGTGAGTCTATTTCTGTCCTGTATTTACGCTTTGTTTTTGTTTGTTTGTTTGTTTATTTTTGTTTTTGTTTTTTAGATTCCACATATGAGCGATCTCATTTTGGTATTTTTCTTTCTCTTTCTGGCTTACTTCACTTAGAATGACATTCTCCAGGAGCATCCATGTTGCTGCAAATGGCATTATGTTGTCGGTTTTTACGGCTGAGTAGTATTCCATTGTATAAATATACCACATCTTCTTTATCCAGTCACCTGTTGATGGACATTTAGGCTGTTTCCATGTCTTGGCTATTGTAAATAGTGCTGCTATGAACATTGGGGTGCAGGTGTCATCCTGAAGTAGATTTCCTTCTGGATACAAGCCCAGGAGTGGGATTCCTGGGTCATATGGTAAGTCTATTCCTAGTCTTTTGAGGAATCTCCACACTGTTTTCCATAGTGGCTGCACCAAACAATGTCTGTATTGACATCACTCTATGACCACATGGTACAAAACAAACGGAACCACAGAACATGAGAATTAAAATGACCACTTGGTGTCATCAGGCCAACCTCTGAGAGCCAGAGAAGTGAAGGAACTTGCTCAAGGTTGCACAGCTAGCCAGGCAGGGTGAGGAATGACACCCAGATCTCCTGGTCCTGCCTGGCCCAGGGTCTTTCCTACTGCTCACACAGGGATCCTAACCAACACCCCAAGTTCCCAAGAAAAGCTCAAAATCTGTTCAACATCTTTTATCTGAGACATCAGGTGTGCATGATTCCTTTTAGAAAGAATTCTGTCATAAATGATAACAAAGAAGAAAAGACTGGGAGCCTAAAGGGGTCCGACGGGCACCATGCTCACAGACACACACGCCAGCTCCTGGAAGCAGAGTCTAACCCTGAGGAAATGGACAACAAAGGTTTTCCTGTGGGGAGAGGAGGCGTCCCCTCCTTCTAGGAGCCCATACTGACTTGGAGAGGCAGGCCAGGCAGACCTGAGGCACATCAAGCAAAGGCAGACAGGCCAGAGAACCAAAAGGGGGTACCAGCAGGAGGGCTCGTGGCCGGGCAGGCTCCTGACGCCCTGAAGCGGGCCAGCGGAGCCTGAGAGCACCTCATACACACAGCACACAGGCTCATTATTGGGAGTATACGGCGCATTATTTGAACTCGGCGCTCCTGCCCCCGGCGGTGGGCACCCTGCCAGTCTGTGTTCCCATATCCTGCTGCCGACTAGGGGCCCACCCGTTTCTATATCGAGAAGCTCCTCTCCATAAATAAAGAACAGGAGTCAGGCACAAAAGAAAGGCTGTTTTGAGCGCCGGGAAGGCTGTCACTTGGGCCAACAAAGGGCAGGAAGTGCCGGGTGGTGGCCCTGTGTCTGTCCCCAGGCCCGGCTCACCTGGCTGGGCTGGAGGGCCTTTGTGCAAAAAATGTCAGGCCCAAGTCCCAAACTTCCTGCCATTTGTCAGGCTGTGCAGTGACCTGGAGTTCACCAAAATGCTTGCTGCTCCCAACAATACACACATGCATCCTTTGGAAAAATCCTCTCCCCCATCCCCTCCAGGCAGCAATGGCTTTTTATGGAAGTGCCTGGGATGGGGGTGGGGGTTCTCCAGGGCTGAGAAATGGAAAGTTTCAGTTGCATTTCTCTCTTCAAGTTGGGCTGAGACAGGGCAGGGAGAGAGCAGAATCCCAGGGGGATGGGGACGGAGGCTCTGAAGTCTCACCCCACTCTGCTCCTGACCAGCTGGGAGCCGTGAGGACACTGGGTGGGGTGTCTGTTCTGTGGCCTATTTGCTTTCTGCTCCTGCCCAACATCCCCAGAGGCCCCCAACCTACCTGCCTACCCTGAGGCTCCAGCACTTCACTGCTCAAGAATGGGATGCAATTCGTGTCAAGAATAGCCACCTGCCTACAGAGGAGAAAAAAATCAGGCCATGTGTCTGAGACAGAGCTAAAGGGATAGGAGTCTGGGCTTGGGGTCACCACTGCCAGGCCAGCCTTGTCCCTGGCTGCAGGCTGGATCTTATGAGAAGAGACTCACAATGGCTTCTCCAGGCAACAACCAAAGACATCAACTCCTCATTCAGCTCACTTGAGCTGTGCTCACCTGGTGAGAGGCCGTAGACAGAGGCTCCCAAACACTGGGATGGACGCTGACAGTCACCTGTCTTCTGCAAACTGAAGGAAAACATCATGAGTTTTCCAGCTTGCTAAATTGATTCCTTTGAAAGGCCTGTCCCTTTTATTCTGAGATTATGCTCTGAAATGAACAAGAAGAAAAACACGGTGAATTTTTCCATACTGCTAAACTTACTCAATTTCAAGGATTGTCTTTTATTCTGGGATTATGTTCTTCCTACTTTTCTGAGCTACTTTGTTAGTGTTAGAGCGTGCTTTTGTTTATGACATCAAATTAAAAAATGGTTTTTTTTGGGGGGGGATAAATTAGGAATTTGAGATTAACAGATACACATTACTATATAAAAATTGATAAACAACAAGGTCCTACTGTACAGCACAGGTAACTATGCTCAATATCTTATAATAACCTATAATGGAAAAGACTCTGAAGAAGAATACATATTTAACGGAATCACTCCGCTGTACCCTTGAAACTAACATAGCATTGTAAAATAGCTATACTTGGATTTAAAAAATGGTTTAGAAAAATGGTTTTATTTGATGAAACAAAAAGCTGACAATCCTGTGTTAGCCCTACAAACAGGAACAGAACCACCACCACCTGCAGAGTGTGAAGTTCCCAAGTCTAGGAGCCCCAGGCCCTGGGGCGGGAGACTGGGCTGCTGCCTTCAAGGAGTTTATGACATGGTTGAGGGCTACGGACCTGTAATGGTGACACACTGCAAGACCTTAAGGGATGGATTCTGTGTAAAGGTGTGAGGCAGATGTTACTTGTGCTGTTGGAGCGCAGAGAGGAGGCTGGTCAGTGAAAACCTTGTTCGTAGTAAGTGCTCAGTTAACGTTGGCTGAACAAATGAATGACTGGAAAGCACTGAAGAAAACTTAGCAAAACTGGGACTTGGCGGGGATCTTGCCAAGGGGAAAAAGATACTGAAGGGCATTGCTGGTCAGCAGGTCAGCTCCAGCAGAGGCGTGGAGGCCCAAAAGAGCCTGCTTGTGTAGGGGCTGTGAGGGGCTCAGCCTGACCTGGAGCAGAGATGATACTAACTGGAGTAGTGGAATGTACTGTCAGGTAAGTGGAGTCTACCTTGCGAGCCAGACAAATACATTTAGACTTGAAGCAGCCATTAACAGAGAGCCTTGGATGGTTCTTGAGCAGGGCAGTAGCAGGGTGAGATGCCAATGCAAGATTGCGAGTCCGGCAGCTGTGTGTAGAAGGCTTGGAATCCAGAACCAGGGGAGCTGTCAGAGGACTTGCTCCTGGAAGGGCGGGGGCCAGGGCTTGGGCTGTGGTACTGGTGAGGGGCACCACCAGGATGGGAAGGGACAGGACTGTGCCCGAGATTTTAATCCAAGTCTAGGGAAGTTTTGACACGGCTGAATGGATAGAAACGGGAGAGAGGTGGGAGGTTTGGAATAAGGCAGAGGAAGAGCTTGGCTTTGTGCCTGCCAATTCTGCGGAGACGACCAGGCTTGCATGTAGATGTGTCCAGCTGCTGGGGCGAGAGACCCGGGGAGCAACAGGACCACCTCATCCCGGGACGGGAGAGAGAGAGGCCGCCTGCACTCCTGTGAGCCCAGGCTGCAGCTGGGGGATCCAATGGGGGTGGAGGTGCCGGCCCTTCTCAGTCAGGTCTCCAGTTTGGCCGAATAATGTGTGGAATTTGGGCCTACATGAAAGGCGTTTAAAGCTGCTAGTGATGAGCAGCCACCCGCCCTGGGAGGGGTTGTCAGGCAGGGCTGCCTGCTCTGGCAGCTAAGATAACCCCAGGTTATTTCAGGAAGAGAGTCCTAAGAAGATAAACAGGTCAGTGGCCAGCAGATGGACAGATAACCTGGCTTATCCGAGCAAAGGCAAGAGAGGGCCCTCTGGGGACAGGGTTCTCGGAGACAGGAAGGTGCCAAAGTGCCTCAGAGGATGAACAGGGGGCGGGAGCCAGACCAGGGGCTGTGACACCAGCTGGGGAGGGGGCATCTCACTGCCCTGTCGTGTCTCTCCCTGGGTGGCAGACATCAGGCCCTCTGGTTCTGATGGGAAATGGAGACAGGGAGTTCCCTCAAGTCACCCTAAACCCAGGTGCTCCAGACCTTATTTGGGTCTGAATGCCCAGAAACAGCCCCAGAGTAGTTTGCAGGCTTTTTATGTTTTACTTTCTCATGTTGTTTGAGTCAGTTGCCCGCCTGCATTTACTGGGGACACAGTCCCCATATTGTGCAGCGTGTGTGCGCATGTGTGTGGTGTGGCATATATGTGGGTGCAGTGTGTGTGGGGTTGGCGATTGTGTGTGTGATGTGTGGGTGTAATGTATGTGTGTGGGGTGAGTGTGTGGATCTAGTACATGTGTGGGTCTGGGTGTGTACAGTGTGTATATGTGCATCTGGGGGGTGTGAGCAGTATATATGCGTATGTGGTGTGTGTGTACCCAGTGTGAGTGCAGGGGGTGCACGGGTGTACTGCATGTGGTGTGTGGAGTGTGTGGATGTAGTACGTGTAAGCTGGAGGGGGTGTAGATGTGTACAGTGTGGGTTTGGGCGTGGTGTGTTGGTGCTGCATGTGTGCACGTGGTGTGCACACAGAAATGTGAGAGTGTGGTGTGTGAGTAGTCCACGTGCTCATGGTGTGAGTGGAACAGAATGATGAGGACACAGGCTCCTGGTCCCGCCCCATCCCCCATCCTCTTGAAAACACAGCGGAGCTGTCATCACCCTGAGGGGGCAGAGGCTCTCAGCTCCATCAGAGCCTGGTCCAGACGTCTCAACCCATCCCGGGACGCCTTTAGGTTTCAGTTCTGGCCCTTTGAGCCCCCTTCCCTCCCTCCTGTCCCAGGGACCTCCCATCTCTTCGAACAGGCGTGGGTCTTCCTGGCTCTGGGTCCTGGTTCAGGCAGTCTCCTCTCTGTCTCCACTCAGACAGCATCTTTGTCCTTGAAGGCTCAGCCCCCAGACACAGAGTGGTCTCGCCCACGCCCTCTGCCCACTGCCTTCCATCAGTGGGCACCTCAGACTCCCCATCGTGCACATGTGGCCCTCACAGCTCATCACAGGGGCACGCAGTTGGTCTGGGCTGCCACCACTGCACTGAAGCACCCCAAGGACAAGGATGGGGAGCCGGGCCCAGGCTCTGCACGCCTCACCCTAGGAGTCCTCTCTGGGCTCCCTGAGAAGCCTCTGCCCCATCCCGCAGGGGCCTCACCACCAGGTCTGTGCTGCTGCAGGCACATTTTCCTGGAGCTGTCTTTTTTAAAAATTTTTCATTGACGTATAATTGACATATAACATTGTACTGGTTGGAGGTCTTCAAGGTAATGACTGAGGTACTTGTATATTTTGTGAAATGATTGTTATGCTGAATCTAATTACCATCTGCCACCATACAAAGTTAACTTTTAGGATTTACTCTCTTGTCAACTTTCAGGTGTGCTCTACAGTATTTATGGCACAGTCCCCACGCTCTACTCCACGGCAATGTTGACAGGACCTCACATTCTTGTGGTCATGCCAGGCTCTGCACCTCTGTTCTCGACTCTCCTGCGGGCCCTGCCATCCTCCCTGCATCCCGCCTTCAAACCCCAGCCTCCTCCCACTACCTTGCACCCACTTGGAAATCCAGGCACTGACCACATTTGTTCTGTTCCTTCTTTCTTGTCCTGATTTCTCTTCTCCTGTCCCTCCCCACTACAGGTTTTTGTTTCCTCTTATTTATTTATTTGTTTATTTTATTTTGGGAGGAGGTTAATTAGGTTTATTCTTTTAATGGAAGGGGATCGAACCCAGGACCTCATGCATCTTAAGCATGCACTCCACCACTGAGCTATCCTCCCCCTGTTTCCTTTTTTTTTTCTCACTTCTGTAATCCTCTCTTTATTTTTTTTATTGAGGTATAGTCAGTTTGCAATGTTGTGTCAATTCCTGGTGTACAGCACAAATCTTCAGTCATACACGAATAGACATATAATCATTTTCACATTCTTTTTCTCCATAATCTACTATAAGATATTGAATATATTTCCTTGTGCTATACAGTATAACTTGTTTGTTTACTTTATATATACCAGTCAGTGTCTGCAAATCTCAAACTCCCAGTTTATCCCTTCCCCCAACCCCCACCCTCGCCGTTTCCTCTTAACTAGACTACAGTAGCGAGAGGAGATACTGACAGAGCATCATTTAGACTCAGAGTCAGGAGATGGCTCAATCCAGCCCCTCTGGCCTCTTTCGCCCCACAGGAGGTAACGCTGCAGTGAGCATTTAGTGCATGGCCCCTCACGGACCTGGGTGAGGACTCCTTTGGGCTGGATTCCCAGCAGCCCGAGCCTGGGGCCTGGCCCCGGCACAGCCACGCTGCTCTCTAGAATGACAGCACCTCAGGTTCCCAGCTTGCATGTCTCTCTTACCCACCACTGTATGCTTTGTGTGCTCCTGACCTCTGGGGGTTTCTTTTCCTATACAGTTTGTTCACACTCTTGCCTGTTTTCTGTTGGGATTGCAGCCCCCTCCTTGCTGATTTCTATAAGTCCTTTGTATATTCCAGGTATCAGAGTATACTTAGAATTGGAATAAAATCTGGGCTGGTTTTAGAACGTCTCCCACTCCGTCCTCCATCTCCTTATTTTGTTCCTGGTATCTTTCAACGGCAGTAAAGCCAATCTTTTAAATTTTGGTGTGCGCTTCCAAAGTTTTTAGATGTGCTTTCCGGTTTCTAAGTCACAAAAACATTTTCCCAGGTTTTCTGGTACTAAACTTATACTCATCTTTATCTAGTATTCTCCAAGGTGACAGAACCCTACAAAGTGCTTTGCAGACACTGTCTTACTAGCTGGAGACCATTCTGGGTACTGCACACTGCTTAACTCCGAGTAACTCACTCAATCTTCATAACAACACCAGGAGGTACCGTTATTACCATCCCCACGTTACATTTGAGGAAACTGAGGCACAGAGGGGTTGAGTAACTTCTAAGTGACACACAGGTAACAAGTTGAAGAGTCTGAGCACCTGGCTTCAGAGACTGTCCTCAACTTCTCTCTCAAGTGATCTTTACAGCAACCCCACATGTGGGAGTTAGTTTTATGTACCAACGTGACTGGGCTGAGGGATGCCCAGAGAGCCGGTAAAACTTTATTTCTGGGTGTGTCTATGAAGGTGTCTCTAGAAGAGATTGGTAGGTTAGTATGTGAATCCGCAGAGTTAGTAAAGATGCCATCACCAATGTGGGTGAGGATCACCCAATCCATATGACAGCCTGGACAGAATAAAAAGGTGGAGGATTTGCTGTCTCTGCTTGAGGTGAGATGTCCATCCCCTCCTGCCCTTGGACATAGGTTATGGGTGCTCCTGGTTCCCAGGCTTTCAGACTAAAACCAGGACTTAGACCATCTGCACCACCCCAACCCTATTCTCAGGCCTTCAGCCTCAGGCTGAATTACCCACCGGCTTTCCTGGTTCTGCCCTTTGCAGACAGATCATGGGGCTTCTCAGCATCCATCATGGAAAGAGCCAATTCCCATCATAAATCTCTCTCATATATCCATTACATATCCCACTGGTTCCGCCTCTCTGGACAACCTGACTAGTACACAGAGAGTAGATGAGCAGGTGCCACCCCTGGGAGAGGGGGGCACCTACTCCAGCTCGAAGCCCCAGCCCATGCCCTGGACACTGCAGCACAGTTGTCTTAAACTCGGCTCCCTCTGGGAAAGCCTGAGACCTAGATCCGGGTGGCGCATTTTGGGAAGTGATCCCAGAGAGTAGGAGCCAGGGGCTGAAGAGACTGAATGCAGAAGGAGGGCAGGCCAACCTAAGGATGAGTCTTCTGGCTGTACGCTGCTATGGCAGCCAGGGCTCCATCCTGCTGGGACATCTGAGGACCACACAGAATGGGTCTCAGAAACGTCCCGGGAAGAACAGGACAGCATTTATCTAGCAGCTCCCATCTCCCGTCAGCAACCTGTTTTGAGTGTCCAGAGTGCCTGTCCTGGTCACAGAGGAGCCCTGGGGCAGAACGGTCACAGGTGCATCTGACAGGTGCTGCTGGATGCTTCCTGGGCAAGGCTGGGTGCTGCAGCCGAGAGCATGTGAGGCCTCCGTGCTGCCTAGTTATTAAGACTTGGCACTTCCCTCCCAGTTTTCTCCCTGCAGGCCTGTCTCACTTCTCCGAGCACATCGCTGGCCTCTGGTGGGAGGGTGCAACCTCGGCTCACTGGTCTTTATTTCCCACAGTATGGTGCTGGGAACAGAGCACACTCTGATATAACAACCCTGCCTTTTACTGAGCATCTTTAATGCCTCTGGCACCAGGGTTGTTCTCTACACGTGCCACTGCCTTCAATCCTCGCAGGAGCTCTGCTCTAACTGTTTTCTGCATAGGGACAACAAGGCTAAGTGGTTTAGGGACTAGTGCAACAGACTTAGGGTCAGAGTCCAGGCTGGCACTGTACGGGGGCCCAGAGCTTCCTAAGGGCTGGCTGAAGGGGGAACCCCCGGCTTCTTCTGTCTGGACCAGGGAGGTCAGCGGGAAGGAGGAGGGAGGTGCCCTGTACTCAGAGGAAACAGCTAGAAGCTAAACAAAGGCTCAGAGGCAGGAGAGCCTGGGCCTGTATAAGGAAGAGCAGTTTGGCCAAGTGTAGGAAATCTGTGGGAGGAGCAGCTAAAACAGTTGTCGTCTGGGGGGAGTTTGGGGGGTGGGGAGGTGGCAGCGGGGTGATTTCTCTTTCTACAACTTAGTTGGCAGTGAGTGGGGGAGCCTGTCCTGGACTTTAAAAAGCCCCTGTCAAACTGCAGTCCCCTTGAGGGCAGGAACCCCTGCTTCTCCTTCTTTGTGTGACAGAGAAACAGAGAGATGCGCATTCCCCCAGAGTGTGCCCCTCCTCGTGGACATAGGGGGTGGAGAGATAAGGCGGGGTGGTGGCAGCTCCTGGCTGGCTTTCTCAGCGTATCTCCTGGTCATTCTCTTTCCTATCCTAAACCACCCACCAGACCCACCTGCACCCCGCAGCTGGGGGCTGCCCCACCCACTTGCCATCATTTCCGTTACTGGCTTTCAGCAAAGAGCCTAACAGTCCTTGGGGACTCCTCTGTTATGTCATGCAGGAGCAGAAGGGTTGCTTTCTCTGTAGATTCCTACCAGCTGCCACCCTCTCTGGGCTTGCACAATTCAAAGGCAGCACAAATAGATAAAGAGAGGAAAGAGTCCCTGACCTGTGGCCCGGTGGACCTTTGGCCCTTGGTGATGGAGGTAGGATTTGTCCTTGGTCTCCCTCTTCCATGTTCCTCCCGTGACTTCAGCAAATTCTCTGTCTCTACAAGCAACTGACCTATGCCCCGTTTCCTTTAGCCAGCCCTGATCCCCAGCTCCTGACTCACACCACACTCCGCTCCAATCCCAACTCCAACAGGTAGCCACGGCCAACAGTCAGCAGTAGGTATTTGTGATACACATTCAAAACCAGAAGCATACGATGTGTATCACCGTGCAAATTGCTCCCTCACCTCAGTAATAGCACGGCCACATTTCCGTGGACTGCGTATGGACCCAACTTGTTCTTTCAGGGTCAGTACAGGCACATGACAAAATATTTTGAACAGGTTCTCTTCCCATTATTTATTGAGAAACTGTCATGGGCAAGGCTCTAGTCTGGGCACTGGAATATACATTCTAGTAAAGGAGACAGGAAGTATAAAATAAAGAAGCAGCAGTATTATGGATGGTGTTGTGTCATGAGGAAAATAAAATTGGGGGGGCTGGAAAGTGTCACCATGGAGGTGACATTTGACAACTCAGATACAAACTTCAGGACAAGAAGGATGCGTACTTGGGCCACATCCACTTTGGGGCTAGGACACACACTGCTGATGGCATCTTTGAGCCCACGTGATGCAGATGGTGGAGATGGAGATGGTGAGCCCTGCGGCACTAGTCTTCCCTTTACTCAGTGTCCTCCGGCGCAGTGGCAGCTGTCCAGGCCGAGGGAAGGATGCATGAGCTAGTCAGCAGGCCCACATCCCCTGTGGCTGAGCCCTTTTCCCAGGTCCACTGGGCATGACAGAGCACCGGGCCAGGCCCAGCTGCAGTCCTGTAGTACTGCCTCACTCCTGTGACCTCCTGAAGTAACGAAGGGACTTTCCTATTTGTAAAACTGAATTAAATGCCTATCCAGCCTCTGCTTTCACAAGATCCTGTCTGTGAAAGTACTTTGGGAGGAAAGTTTCTCTATGAGTTTCCTAGGGCTGGTATCACAAACTGAATGGGCTAAAAAATAGAAATTTATCATCTCACAGTTCTGAAGGCTAGAAGTCCAATCAAGGTGCTAGTAGGTTGCTTCCTCCTTAGGGGCTCAGAGGGAGAATCTGCTCCAGGTTTGTCTCCCAGTTTCTGACGGCTGTCGGCAACCCTTGGCATTCCTTGCCCTGTGGCAGCGGAAGTCCAATCTCTGCTTCATTCATCACATGGCATTCTCTCCTGGTGTCTGCGCCCAAAGTTCCCTCTTCTTATAAGGACCCTAATTATTGGATTAGGGCTACCCTAATGATCTTGTTTTAACTTTATCACATCTGCAAAGACCCTATTTCCAAATAAGGTCCTATTCACAAGTTAGGACTTTTGCTGGAGTTGGGGGTGAGGGGGGAACAATTCAACCCCTAACAGTGTCTAATGTCATCACCATCACAAAGAATTAGTGTTAAAAAGCAAACACTAAAATGCATGATCAGCAAGATATACCTGTTCTCGTGTGGGTGGTAGTCTGTTTTGACATGACAAAGGTGGTGATGGGGGAGCTCAGGGGTAGTGTGTGCTTAGCATGCACGAGGTCCTGGGGTCAATTCCCAGTACCTCCATTAAAAATAAATAAACCTAATTACCATTAATCCCCCCCCCAAACCAAACAAACAAAAAAAGGCAGTGACAGATTTGCAAGAACCTGGGAGAGTCAAAGACTGAGGTCCCACTTGGCGCTTCTCAAACAACAGTGCATACATGAATCACCTGGGGTCTTGTCAAGATTCAGACCCTTGTCAATAGGCCTGTGGCAGCCTGACATTCTGCATTTCTGGCAAGCGCCCAAGTGATGCCTCTGCTGCTGGCCCATGGACCACACTGTGAGCAGCAAGGGTCTGATGAATTGCCACCTTACAGGCCTCTGTCCTGCCCAAGCTCCAGCACTGGTCACTTCTGAAGAGACTTACCTTCTTCCTCCCATGACCTTCATGATTTTGAGAGCCAGGCTGGTAGGCTTCAAGCACGTTACTTCCCGCTTAGGTGGTCCCAGCTGTGACGTCTTTCCCTTTCTAACCCATCCCTCACAAGGCACGCCGACTTTTCTTAGCCTTCCCATTAGTATTCCAGTGGACGGCCTCACCAACGGTGACAAGCACTGGGGGAGCAGAGAGGAAAACTTAGTTGAAAGGAGGACTGCAAACCTGTCAGAGCACAAAACACACACATTCAGCCAAAAGACCCCCATTCCTGGACCCCATCCAGACTCGTCCCTTTATTATTTTTGTTCGCTTTCCTCCTTAACTAGATCTTGCCTGAAAACAGCCTGGGAGTTGCTAAGGTAACGCTTTAGAGTCTCCCCCGACACATCATTGTTTAATTCCAGCAGCGGCAGCCGAAGGAATTTGCTATTTGTTTAAGAGATGAAAGCCACAAACTTCCACACATTCATCTCCAGTTTCAATCCCCTCCAACTGTATGGCCCAGTCAGAGCGAAACACATTGGGTGGAGTGGGCTCATGGGACCCAACAAAACAGTGGGTGCTTGAGAATGGTCCTCATCACCCAAAGACAGAGGGTGCCGGGATTTCTCTTGACGGGGCACCCAGGGGAGGGGGCGTGGGGGGATAACTGTCTTCGCTGAGGGTCTGAGGCGGGAATGGTTGGAGGGCAAAGCCTCTGAGTCATGTTTCCTCCCAGCCTCAGATCTGGAAATCACACTTTCCCCAGGGCCTCAGTTGCACAGATCCTGACTCTAGGTAGGGTACCGCAGAACCCATGAGCAGCACACCTAAACCGGACGAAAACACACGGATGGGGTTCAGGGTGCGGAAATGTTTCAGGAATGCATACAGTCCCCTTTAACAAGATTTACCAGGAAACCATTGTGGCCTGCGGGCCTGCGAGGTGGGTCCTGAGCACACAGGGTGCACCTCCCTGGACCTGCAGCCTCTCACCAGCAGGAGCGCACTGATCCGACTCTGCTCTGCTGCCACTGACGGATTTCTCTCCGTCCTTGCTTTTCTCTCTGCGTCATCTACTTCTCTCACGGACAACCAACCAGCTCCCGCTCTGCGTCGCATCCAAACTCCCTAAGCAGACGATTTTGATTGGTTCAGATATCACAAGCTCTTGGACTAAGCTAGCTCATAGGACAGCTGGCCGGCCAATAGAGACGCAGTCCCCAGGTCAGGTGCTCTCTCTTGGTCCAATCATCTGTGGCCCACGTGCTACAGCTCATGGGGTGCAGCCTGGCGTCTTTAAAGGGAGCTGCAGCTGTGGCGTTTCTTCCGAGGTCTGTTTATCCATTTAGTGTGAATTACGAGATAAAGTGGTGGTTTCAGAAGAGTTCTGAGGCGAAAGCAAGATGTCTAATGAGGAAGCATGGTTGAATTTTGTGGTATGATGTGGTGTATATAATCTCTCCTCCGTCATCCTCTGGAGACTTTGGTGAAATGTACACTGCTCACCAATGCTTCTGGTGTTGGACTTGTGCTTTTGAGGGTTGGTAGTGCTGACTCTGATCTCCAGGAAGACGCCGGCTTAGAGCAGAAGCTGCCCCTGGGGGCCCAGCCACAGCCTGTTACCTACAGAAAAAACTTAAGAAGTTTGGCAGTGAATGGGAGGAGAAAATAGGATCCGTTTACTGAAATAGCAGGCTCATCTGTGCAACAACCCAGAGAGACCTATGCAGAGATATCAAGGAGACAGGGATAAACACACAGGTCTGTGCACACACATGGACAGACACAGTGAGAGACAGATCAAGATCTCCTGGAGTCACATACCCAGAGAGATACGTACAGGGAGACGCAACACACATGGGGGCACACTCACAGCCAGTGAAACAAGCAGAGCTCTGAAGAGTGCTTGTGCCTCAAGTGTAGTGGAAGTGAACACTGCATACAGGAGGGTGAGGTTGTCTAGCACAAAAAAAAGAAAAGAATCATCTTTCTGGGTGTTCAGGTTGTTACGGTAAAGTAGTTGTCAGAGGTCATCTTCAGGAGAGGAGACGGTGAGTGCTATGGCTAGGTGATTTGATATAATCCCTTTTCATAGGAAAATACATGTCTCAAAGTTGAAAAGCAAAAAACAAAAAAGCAGGTGTAGCCAGGATTTTGGAGAACTTGCTAAAATTCATATGAGTTCTAAGTGTCTGTTTAGTCTATGGCCCTAGCTCTCAAAAGGGACCCCCACCCCACCCCACCCTCCTCTGGGAACAGTGTGATGATACCTTCAGTGGCTGGAGAAATGGCTAGTCTGATTGGGGAGCCCACTGTTGTATAGAGGTGTTACTGAATACACATTTGTGTGCCCAACACACAGTGAGGCCAAACAAATGGAAAAGTTGGAATTTGGAGCAGAGAATGGTTTGTTGCAGGGCCAAGAAAGGAGAACGGGTGGTTCATACCCCCAAAACCTGAACTCTCTGGTTTTGGGTGAGAAGTTTTTATAGGCAAAATTTAGGGTGAGGGCTGCAGGGTGTGTTACTTCCTTCTGATTGGCTAGTATGGAAGTAACAGGGCAGGTGTTCCAGGAATCTTGTGCTCAGCCTGAAGTTTCCATCTTCCCAGTAGGTGGGGCCTTAGTTCCTGTAGAAGAACTCAAATATATTGTTATGTATGTTCTGTGGGGAGGCACCAGGACCTTGCCCCTATTTCTAGACTGCTCTTCCTTTGTTTCTGCATTCCCTCACTTCCCTGATTAGCAACTGTTTGAATCTGCCCTTTGAACATAGGGAAGATCTAGGAGGCTGAAGGAAGCTTATTCCCTACAAACAAGAAATGGGGGACACAGAAAGGATTTGTACCCGGGAGAGCCCCACAGGGTCCTGCTCAATTTCAGAGGAGTGGCTGTCCTCTGCCTGTGATTCTTACCGGGCAGCTGCCACATGTGGGTTGAGACCCTGAAGGATTTGCATACTGGATTCAGAACGTGAACAGCTGAAGTGGGGAAAAGGATGAGTTGTTCTTGTGGTAAGATGTGGAGCTCACATTTAGACTGTCATGTCTGGGAGGACCTTAGATGTCTTCCTGTCTGATCCTTTCATTTTTCAGAGGCAAAAATTGAAGCTCAGAGTTTAAGTGATTTGCCTGAGGTCATGCAGTGAGTTAGTGGTGGCCGGACAGACTCATTTACCAATGGCTGCTGCCCTTAACTTAAGTCAGTTTTCTTTTTACCTCTTGGAGGAAGATCAGGTCTGGGGGACGGCTGGTGGGGACAAAACCGGACAACAGGTCCGAGGGTCTCTGCTTGGGGCTGGTTGAGAAAGTATCGGGGAACTGTCAAAGAAGTTTCTGCCTCATTTTATCTGCAGGATCTCCCCTCCTTCGGGCACCTGCCCCTTGATAAAGGTTTCATTTTGATCACAAAGGGGATACGATGATTCAAATGCTTCAGAGCATAGGTGATCTGGATTCCCGGAATCAGGGAAGGAGTGAGCTGAGGAAGTCAACTGACGGTAAGCCAGGGCAGGCGGGGGCGTCAGTCTCAGCATGAAGGTCCCGTGTCACTCTTCTCCACCAGCTGCTTGTGAATCAGTTGATTTGGATGCAGCATGGCCGCTGGTGGGGGAAAGGTGCCAGTTCAGCGAGGGAACGAAAGGATGCAGATCTCAAATTGGAGGGATCTTGTTCACAGCAACTGCCAGTGCCCTGCTGGACAGAGAGGTATGTGGATCTGAAATTACCAGCCAAAGGGGCCTTCCGGCTAATCTCTTGATGGACCCTGGCCATGGTGTCCCTGTCTCTTATGAATGCTGTGCTTACACTGAACATGGCCTTGATGCAGGAAAAACAGATGTGGGGTATGAGGAACCCCTGGGATGTGCCCCTCCAAGTGTGGGTCCTTGGCTTCACGCAGGAAAGAATTCAAGAGCGAGCCACAGTTGAGTAAAGTCAGGTTTACGTAGAGAGATACATACTGCGTAGAGTGTAGGCTGTTTCAGAAGGCAAGAGAAAGGCCATGAGGTGTGGGCGGTGGGAGCTCAGGTTAAAGTAGATACACACTCCATACAGAGAGTGTGGGGTGTCTCTGAAGACGATGGAGAGAGAGGCGGCCACGAGGTGTTGTCAGTTTTTATGGGCTGGCCGGTAGCTTCATATGCTAGTAAGTGGAAGGACCAATCTAACTAACTACCCTGGGGAAGGGGCTGGGATTCCCAGGAAGTTGGCTATTTCCCATTCTTTGACCTTTTGTGGCTAGCCTTGGAACTGTCATGGTGCCTGTGAGCATGTTATTTACCATGCTGTTATGTTACAATGAGCATATAATGAAGCTCAAGGAAGTCAAATCTCCCACCATCTTGAGCCTCAAGTCCTCCTGGGGACTGAATCCTCCAACACCTTGATGTTAATTGTTGTGTTGTTCATTGAATGGCTGTGCCCTGCCCCCTTCCTGTCTCAGTGTAACTGTTCCCTTTGGTGCCCTCACCACTCCAGGGATGGAAACTGGGAGGACAAAGGCCAAACTCTTCACCAAGTTGGGAGATGGGAGGAATGAGATATCAGGTCTGCAGTGGTTGGGCTTGATGTCCTGCAGAGCCGTCAGGACCCAGGTGTCCTGGCTCTCAGTTGTCTCTACCAGCATACAGGTGCCTTTGATGCTCCCCCGGAACCCTGAGAGTACTGGGGAACAGCTCTTCTCAGAAAGGGGTATCACACTGACATCACTGATGACCTGGGGCCGGGACTGGGGACAGAGGTGAGAGAGGGAGATGCAGTGAAGGAGTAAAAGAAAACCAGTCTCCCCCGCAGTACCCCCTACACCTGAAGGACTCAGTTGGTCATTGAGATGCAAAAACAGCCTCCGAATTCTTTCTGCTCTGCTAGGATCTTCCTTTTGAATGCAGAGGAGAGACTAAGAGCTCTCTGCAGAGGCAAACATGGATCTCCATCTCAATGCCCAGAGACAAAGGCCAAAAAATGTGAGGAATTTCTAAAGCGCCTCCTTCAAACAGCGTCTCCCCCACCCTGTGGCTCAGCTCCCTGGGCACTGTGAATGGGAATGGCGGCTTTCTTCTCCTGGCCTGCTGCCCACTCGCTAAAAGCTTGAATTTGAGGAGAAACGAAATTAGGAATCTCTCTGCTCAGCCTCCTGCTCTTGTGGGAAGATAGTTCTGTGAACCCAGGTGGTAGAGTGGCCTGGGGCGTGGACATGGCGGGGACCGTTTCCCCTGGCAGATGCTGCCGTGATGGCCACTCCAGGGGGCGGATGCACCCCACCCACTCCAGGCAGTGGGAACATTTTCACTTTCTGGCCTTCAGGAGGACCCCTCACTTGGCTCAGGTTCTTTTTCCTTCCCCTTTGGAGGCTGAACAAAAGGGAATAAGCTTCCAGGATGTTAAGGGAGTAAAGAGAAACTGAGGGAGAGCCTGTAGAGTTCTCATTTTAAGACATCTTTGAGACACAGAGTGACACTCAGTGTTCTGGGAGCCTTAGCATTGCGGGCTACCGTCTGCCAGGCCTCACTTCCTCTTTAGGTAACACTAACCTCCTCTCCCTTCTCTGCAGGATGCTGGGTTCTTTGGGGGTCACTGGGATCCTTCAGAAGGTGGGATAAAATAGAAAAAAATGACAACCCATAGATAAAACTGTTGGAGGAGGGGTTGGTAGTGGTAACAGTTGGATTACAAACTTGTATAGGACCCATCCAGTTATCACCTATAATATAAGGGAAATTACCTTGCTCATTGCTTGCCTTAACCTGCCAACTTGGTAGACTTGCCCTGGACTCTCCTTGCTCCCTGCTGGCTGCCAGAATCATGCCATTGTCAACTTTAAAACCCACAGCAGTGCCCTCTGGCCACTCTATCTGGCCCTGGGGTGGGGTGGGGTATGTCTTGGTGTGGCACTCAAGAGCCCCCTCTTCCCAGCCTCTACAACTCACTACCCTCTGTCCTGTAACCTGGCTGCCGTTGCCCCTCATTGGTCCCACCCATCCCCCTAAACAGTGTTTTCACCTCCTTGATTCTTATCCCATCCAACACGGAGGACGCCTCCTATCCTTCCATGCCCCATTTCAATATGGCATTTCACAAACTCCCTGCTCCTTCTTCACTTCTAACACATGCACCCAGGACGGTCTTCAGACCCGCCCCTCTGCCGCCCCGCCCCATGTTGGGCAGGTCCGGCCTCCGGGCCCTGTGCACTCTGCCACTCAGGTAGTTGCTTAGCCTTGGGGAAGTGATGGGCTTTTTGAGCCTTTTTTCTCATCTATGAAGTGGGTAAATGATTACCCACCTTCTAGGTCTTCACGATGCTCGTGTGAGTTTAGGGCATCATAGTAAGCTCTCAACGAATGTCTCCCCTCTTTTCCTTCAGCCCCTCAGTTCTGCTGTGTTCAGTCGGCATTGCGTGGATCGTAGCTTTGGCTTTGGAACTGTTTTTGGGAACTCAAGTGTATGTTGGTGTCAACTGAAATAAATGTACAACCTAGAAGTTGAGAGTTATGTTTTATTCAGTGGACTGGAGCCGGGATGACAGCCTCTCAGATTGTTCTGAGGGACTGCTTCAAAGAGGTAGGGGAGGAGCTAGAATATATTGGAGCTTTACAACAAAGACCAGGTAGTTGGAACATTAAAAGATTACTAGTTAACTAAAGAAAACAGGCATCTCAAGTTAAAGAATTTAGTGCTTTTCTATGTATGGTAGGAAGCAAACATTTGGGCTCATTGAATTCGTTCCTTTGACAAGCATCTAGCTATCTAGGGCCAGCATCCTGTCCTTTCTTATTCTGAGTCCCCTCAGAGTGCGCCATTGTTGAGTGGCTGCAGGGGCTGGGCTGCAGGCTTGTCTTCACTGGGGGGTGGCGGCAGCCGCTGATGACTTGATGGCTTTAGCATTCTTTGTTTACTGATATGGCTTGCAGTATTTTTCTTTCACATTGGTTTCAAATGATTCATAACCTCCTTGAGGTCAGGGTAGACCCTTCCTCAGTGGTTCTCAAAGTGAGTGACCACGGCCTCTGGGGACTTGTTACAAACGCAGATGCCCAGACCCTGCCCACATACTAATAAACCACTGACTGGAGGCGTGCCTGGCAATCTGTGTTGTCACAAGCCCTCCAGATAATTCTGATGCCTGTTCCAGTTTGAGAACCACTGTATGAATGCTCCAAGTTTGTGTGCCCAGTGTACAGTGAGGCCCACCGAAACAGTCAGAGTTTGAAGCAAAGACACGATTACTGCAAGGGCAGCTCATGCTCAAAAGACCCAAACTCCATTATGGGTTTCGGGGAAGAGTTTTTAAAGGCAAAATTGGGGTGAAGGCTGCAGGGTGTGTGACTTTCTTCACATTGGTCGGTGGTGAGGTAACAGGGTGCTGTTCCAGGAATCTCAATCATCAGACTTATGGTTCCAACCAGTCTGGGATCCACTGCTTGTGCTCCGCCTGAAGCTACCCTCCTCCACCTGGGTGGGGGCCTTAGTTCCTGTAGAAGAACTCAGAGGTATTTGTATCAGATTGTTCTGCATATCCCTTGAGCAGGGAGGAACCAGGACCCTGGCCATCCCTGCACTATTGTTTCTTGATTGCCTTTGTTTCTACATTCCTTCACTCCCCGAATTGGTAATGGTTGAATCTGCTCTTTTAGAATTTGAGAAGGTCTAGGAGGTTGAAACAAACAAGAAATGGGATGCGAAAAAGCTTTTGTACCCTGGAGGGCCCCCAGGCTCCACTCGGCTTCAGTAGTACAGGATTCACCACACGGGGTGAGCTTCAAAAACCAATCAGCTGTCTCCCTAACTGATATGGTTCCGGACGGCAGCCCCATTCCTCAGAACTGACTGGCTCTATTCAGTCGGTAGGGGTAGGTATCTTGCAGACTGCAGTTTTTTTCCCTTTGGTCTTTGGAAGAGGGAAAAAGGAAGTTTCTGTATGCCTGGTTGTACCTGTCCTCTCATTGACATGCCGTGGCCTCCAGGAGCTTGGATGGCTGTTGCCAGAGGTATGGGCTCCCCAAAGGCCCACTGGCTGGCATGCACTCCTGGGCCCTGCTGCCCTGAGTCCCCATCAGGATTTCCCAGAAGGCAGCTGGCAGGCGGAGGGAGGGAACCCAGGCAGCATGTGCTTAGCCTTTGTGGAACCGAGGGGAAGATGCACCCTGTACCCCGGGAAGCTTTCCGCATGGAGCAGGGACTGCCTGTGTGGCCACGGAGGGCCAGCCTGGCATGAATGGAGACCTTGTATGGAGGACCTCACTGGAGCTGGGAGCCACAACACAGGGGCTTTTCACGAGCAACTTTGCAACAGAGGCAGCATTGAGCATGACGGATGGCTCTCGGGCAGACGTGGGGTCTGGTGGACGCGTGGCATCGGTGGAACAACATTGCTGCTCCTCCTGACCCTGCCCTGGCCTGGGTGGGATGGGGTGGGGGCTGTTAGAGGTCTCTTTTCGGAGGGGAGGATGCCAAGAATCATATTGTCCATAGTTTAATGGACAGTGTTCAAGGCCACAGCACCAGGACAGGATAGGTGTGAAGTGGTCAATGTGTGCAGGGAGTCAGCTGGCATGCTGGACAGGAATGGGTTAAAGACTGCTGCTGGGAGCCAGCGCCACTGGGGCCTGTGCTCCAGGGAAAGGGAGGATGCCAGATGCACTCTATCTGTCCAAGGGGCATAGAAGGAATCCCAGTGTGCCCTCCAAGGGGTCAGTGAGAGGGAAGGAAGATGTGCAGCCTGGCTGAGGGGTGCGTGGGGGCTACAAGTAAGGGACAGCTGACAGCTGCCCAGGAGTAATCAGGACAGGGGTGAAAATGGGGTGGGGGGACGTGGTGGGTTTAATGCTTCCAAAGGAAAGGGGTCTCCCTCCCCATATATAGACATACCTTCTCTCTTCTCTCTATCCACCTACAGCTGACCCTCACTCAACTGGGAGATTCATAAATCAGTTCACCTTGGATTCCTCTCCTCTTGGCTCCTGTCTCCTTTTTTACGGTGACCAACTGTCCCGGGTTACTCAGGACCAAAGGATGACCAAAGGATTTCCAGGGATGTGGGACTTTCGGTGCTAAAACGAGGACAGTTTGCCCCCCTACCTCTCTCTACCTTTGACACCTGCTACTGCATTTGAATCTTGTACTTACTTCCTATCCCTCCTCCCCAGAAATTTGATAATCTGATGCAGAATAAAAACAAAAGGGGATAGGCCTTTTTTGCCCCTCGAAATCATGGTTAGTAGTATACTGAATGAGGATGGGGTAGATTGGTGAAGCCTTTGGTTAAAAAAAAATGGGGAAGCAAATTAACGGATGATGGTCTATTTAGTACACATGAGATTGAGGGGTGGGGAGAGGGTACGGCTCAGTGGTAGAGTGTGAGCCTAGCATGCATGATGGTCCTGGGTTCAATCCCCAGTCCCTCCACTAAATAAATAAATAAATAAACCTAATTACCCTCTTCCAAAAGAACCAAAAATACTTTAAAAAAAGAGAGAGAGAGAGATTGAGGGGATGGCTGTGCTCCCTCCATTTTCACTCCTGTGGACACACTTATCCTCTCTTTGTTCCTTTGTAAGGACTCTTCCCCTCTGCTTGGCAGGCCCCACCAGCCCTCAAAATGGCCCAGGTTGCATGATGTGGCCTCCTTTGTGCTCCCAACATCATATGTAACATGTCTGTCCATCCATACGTACGTATGTGCACGTGTACATGTGGGCCTGGCTCTCTTCAAGCCCACTTCCTTATCTGCTCCAGTAGAATGTGATCCTCTTAAAGGAAGGATGGTTTTAGTTTTCTGTATCCACTGCTACATGGAAGATTCAATAAATGTTTGCTGATAAGTGAACAAATGAGAAAATTATTCCTGTCCAGGTGAGAGAATTTGGGAAGACTTCATGGACAAAGAAGCCTGAAAGGTTGACTTGGATACTGTGAGGTAGAGAGAGAGCAGCGGCCTCCTGGGATGGAGCTGTGTGACACCAGGTAGAGCCACGGCCCATTTCTTCTGCCTCCCCGCCTTCCCCTGTGATGGAAGCTGCCCTGTGACCATCCCCCTCCATGTCTGCTCTCTCAGGGCTGTCACTGTCAGACAGTGGTGACTCACCGATCCCTGGGGTTCAGTTTTTTCCTGAGCTCATTGACAGGCAGGCCCAGGAGAGTTGGGGAGCAGTCCTGGAGGCCTCACATGCTGAGTCCTCTCAAAATGACAGCTGCCTTGGGGTGGTAGTGGTGGGCAGGGAGGCGTGGGGTGGGGGGGCACTTGATTTCCAAGAAAAATGCTTTTGTGTTTTCACTCTTCCATCAGAAACAAACAGATGATTCCAGCCAGGTCATCTTGGGGGACTGGTGGGTCATGTTCAGCCATCACTCTGGGGGGGGCGCCCATTTCTGTCCTTCAGAGGCCTCCCTTGGGGCCCCACCCAGGCCTCTGATGCAGCCAGCAGACTCTCACAAGCTCACAGGATCCGGGCAGGAGGCCTCCTGGATAAAAGCCTGGAGGCAGAGGGGACAAACTCAAAGTGAGCCCCAGGAAAGCAGCCGCTCTTGGTCTCCCTGACAGGGCTCAGCCAACCAGAGCAGGCCGAGGCTCCCCTCCCCGCCCCCAGCCCCCACACTCTTAACCAGTTTCTCTCTTCCTTTTCCCCATCCTCCTTTCCCCTCCCCAGCCGGCAGTCTGCATGTTAGCCCAGGAGAGGACGACGCGGGTGGGCAAACCTCCCTTAGCCACCCCAGCAACCCCATGACCCTGCTTCATTTTTCTTTGTGGTACTTATTCCCACCTGAAATTGATCACCTGTTTTGTGCTTGTTTCCCAGACTCGAATGGAATGAGGGCAGAGACTAGGGCATTCTCTGCTGTGCCCCAGCACTTAGACCAGTGCCTGGTGCATCACAGTCAAGAAGTGAGGGGACGAGCCCAGGTGAATAAGGTGCCCCTGGCTCTGGTGACTTAGCGCTGGGCAGGGCCCAGGCTCTGTTTGGAAGGTTCCTGGACAGAGCTGGGGGCCTGGGGCCGGGGCTGCAGCTCCGCAACCACTTCGCCTAACCCCGGGAGTCATGGAAGCAGGCTTCGGGGTAAAGGGGCAGCAGCAGCCCTGATGCTGCCTTCCCTTTTCAAGCAGAGACCCACAGACCCTCTTGCCATGCTCTTGGCATTTTCTCTTGAGTCCAGCTCCACCAATGCCTACGCTCCTTTGGTCTGGGGCACTGAGTTCATTTCTCCATCTGTCCTCCAGCCCGGCCTTTGGTGGCAGGGCTCCTCTGCTGACATGGTAGCCAGTCCCAGGAGGGACCGTGATGACGCTGTGCTAACGCTCTTTTTTGCAGCAGGACAGGCTGAGGCCCAGACAGGTGTGATCACATTGTCTTGTCATTGACAGAGCTGAGAGTTCACTCATTTATTTATTACTGGACATATATTTATTGAGTCCCTACTATATGCCAGCACTGTCGAAGACATCTGAGGTACATCATTGTACAGAACAACAGGACAATGACATCAATGTAACAGAATTAACAACTAAAATAACTACCACTTGTTAATCTTTTACGTTGAAACAAGTGTTCTGCTAAGTGCTTTGTTTATGTTATTTCATTTAATCCTTCCAACATACCTACAAAGTCAGTCTTCCTTTTTCAAGTGAAAGCCACTCTGCTAATGAGACCCTGACTCCAAGCCCTGTGCTTACAGCTACTGGGCTACATCTCGGTTTCCTAAGTTAGAAGACTTAACGTCTTAACTCCTAGTCCAGGAGTATTTCTGCTTTGCTATTCTGTCTCTCAGATTTCCTCTTAGTTCTTTTCTCTATTTGAAGATCATTTGCTGTTTAAAGGTCAAAGTTTGTATCCTCCTGCAAAGTTTTAAGTCTGCATATGATCCAGTTGTTTCCTAGGGTCTAGGGAACATTGCAAAATTACAGAGGAGACAGGGAAAGAGAGATGACCCCAGGTGCTAGTCACCCTGGAACATGAAGAACAGAGGGTGGTCTTTTCCTATGGGTCCAGAATTCAAAAAAAGAAAAAAAGTTAAAATGCGCTTATGCTTTCTAGGAGTGGGATAGAGGTAAACTAAACAGGACCCATATCTGTAAGAAGCAAAAAGCCTAATGCCTCACTGTGAACAGTGATACATTTGCAAGGCAGAGACAATAAGATCCTTCTTTGCCTTCTCTTCCTAGACACATAGCAAGACTATGTTTCCCCGACACCCTTGCAGCTAGGTTTGGGCCGTAGGAGTCCCAGCCAATGGGATGTGGGCAGAAGTGATGTGGTATTTCCATGCTCCTTCCTCTTAGATCATATTTAAGGTAATAGCCCCCAAATTGGAGGTAGCCTAGAAGTGACAAGTAGAACCCCTCGACACTCATTAGGCTGTGAATGATATTTATGGTTTGGCATAGCCTACCTATCTGGACAAATAGCAAAATTTAGCAACCAGCACCCCCACCCTTAGGGGCTTTCCAGAAGTCACCTCATTACCCTAATGAAAGACATCTTTAATGCTCTCTTCAGTTAGGATATCCTAAGCTCTGTGCCAGGAATGAGAATCAAAAACATATGTATTATTATTATAAATTACAGGATCACAAAAGATATTAAGAATGTAAAGGAATCCCCAAACCAAAACGTTTGAGAAGCACTGCAAAGGGAACATAAGGCAGGTAGCTGGTTAAGACTGTTGGAATTGCTGAAAGGCCAAGAAGAGGGTGGTGAGGAAGAAGGGTGGCTTCACTGTGAGCTGCTACTGCCCTGGAGACTAGAGGGACAAGGTGTTCCAGTGGCCGTGAGCCAGAGCTTCCTTTTGGGACCATGCATTGTAAAGGAAGACCATCTGGCCGAACCAGAGCACAGAGTCAGGGATGCCTAGTGGGAACTGGAGTCTTGTCAGGGACTGTAAGCAGATAGGTCAGGGGGTCTTCAGAGAAAGAGTACCAGGCATGGCTTTCTTGACATAAGAGAAGCCATATTTGGCCTAAGTCATTTTGTGATCTAAGCCCAGCCATAGTGCTTGCCCTTGAACAAGTCTCAATAATTAATGATCTTAAAGGAACAAAAGAAGGCAGGAACAAAACTGTTACCGGCAAGATAAGTAACAATAGCAAAGATAAAGTATCAGTTGTAAGGACTCCCAGTTCTGTTTCAGTGGTAAAGATTAGCCTAAAGAGCTTAACCACCAGGCCAACAGGAACACAAGGGATGATGATGTTGACGTTTTCTGACCCTCCTGACTTAACCAACTAAAGCTTGGACCCTGTTGACCTTTGCCCCAATTCTATGCTGAATCCTCTGCCTAAGCCCCTTCATGAATATGCCTGTATCCTTGGCTTAAAACTTCCCCAATTGTGCTGTTTGGAGAGACACTGCTTTGGGAAAGATCCCTGGTGTTTTCCTTACTTGCTACAAGTAATAAATCCTTCCTTATCCCCATCTCTGGCTTGGTTGTATCTTTCAACACCTACCAAGAGGCCAATCCAGTTTTGTGACAGAGCTGCCTGATGGGAGCTGAAAATAATAAGGCACAGCCCCTGCTGGAGACCCCTCCCAGAGCAGAGAGAAAGGGAGAGAAAGATGCCTTGGTTTCTTTCTTTCTCTTGTCATGTTCTCTAGACAACCGGGTCTGGAAGTTCTTAACAGACCTTGGAAAACACAGCTTGCAGGACTCAGTCCTCCTGCAGTACAAAGCAGAGAGCAAAGAATGCTACATGTGGATCTGAGAGCAACAGGCACATGCCTGGCTCAGAAAAGGAAGGAGAGAACCCGGGTGTTGGTGTGAGGGAGCCACAGGGATGAGAAGAGTCTGCACATGATGGGAGGTTCTTGTCCTGGTGTGAGGGAAGGGAACAGAGTACAGGAAGACAGAGGCAAACCCAGCCTGGGTGGAGATAAGGGCATCAGAGGGAGATGGTGGACTCTTCGCAGAATGCTGGCCTTGAGATAAGGGCCCCTGGATCTAGAATCTTCCTGTGAAAAGGGCTTAGTAGGACCTGCTCATTGAAACTGGAAACAGAACCTGTTTAAAAACTGTTTGCGTAATACTCTTACTTAGGGTCTGTTTCTTTGGGGAGATTGTTGGATTTGGGGCACAGAAAGGCCAATATCATCTATCCCAAGGCTAATAATTTTCAAGACTATATATGCAGCCTAGACCCCTCTCCCATCCCACTATCTGCTAAAGATCTCCACCTGGATGATTAAGTGTCTATTCTTCCTCATGGCCTGGAAATTCTTATTCACCCTTCAGGTCTCTCCTGAAATGAAGTCCTTCCCCAGCTTCTAGACTAGACTCCCATAGGAAAGGCTTTATTGTCATTAGCTGTTTAATGTCTGTTTCCTTCGTCAACTTAAAGAGGTGAGGGTGGGGTGTTAATAGCTTAGTGGTAGAGCACGTGCTTAGCATGCAGAAGGTCCTGGATTCTATTTCCAGTACCTCCATTAAAAAAATAGATAGACAAGGATGTAAACTGAGACAGGCCCAAACGACAAAAGTTGAGTTTGTTCAATTCAGGAATAGCAGAGGAGTCGCAATTTACAAAATGCCTATTGTAGCAAGCTACAGGCAGGCAGTGGAGGGGGGTTGGGTCTAGCGACTTTATATGCAAGGAGCACAAAGGGGCAGTCCAGCCAGAATCCCAGCAGCAAGTTCATTGGCTGGAGGATGGGGAGAGATTCTTAGCGGATGCTCATTGGTCAGGAGATCAGTCTCAGTCTTCTGTAAATCAGGTGTTTAAGGGAAACCAGTCCCCTAGTTAAGGCCCGCCTTTCTGAGGGCGCATGCGCGAGATTCCACTTCCTGTCCTCGGGTTCCGTTTTAGTTGGAAATTGTCTCACACGTTCTCGAAAGTAGCGGCATCTCTGCCGCAGGCTTCTAGCGCAGTACCTGGTGCAAGGTAGGTGCTTAGTAAACGTTTGGTGAGGGAACGAATGGCTGATTATTGTAGGGAGATGTGAATGTCGGGGTGCATCCGCATCCTCGAGGTTCGCATGGAGCAGCGCTGCCCTCCCTCCTGCCTCGAGCCGGGGGAGGAGGGGAGCCAGAGAAGAGAACTGTGCTGGCAGCCTCGCTCCCCCAGCGCGTGCCGCTCCCAGACGAGAGCCAGGAGCTGGAGGGTTAGTTTGGCTGTCACGTAGTGGCTGTGAGCTCTCCGGCAAGCCACAAAGCTTTCCTCCGTGTGCCATCTTCTCGTGGACGAAATAGAGATAGCACCCCCCTTCTCAAGGCTGTGGTGGAGGGGAGCATCGATGTTACTGATAGAGAAGCACCGAAGCACAAACTGGAATTCAGAGGCGTCCTGCTCTGACCAATCCTAGCTCTAAGCCCTGGGTGTCCACGGTGATGTCGCCAGCCCTGTTTGTCTCCTCCAGAGAGGAAATGTTAACTGGAAGCACCTGAAGGGAGGCAGCCCTTTGACTGTGCAGCGGGCTAGTCTCCTGGGCGGTGGTGGAGGGAGCCTCCAGCAGGTGCAGGGCTGGGGGTGGAGCAGCCCGTCTTCTGCCACCACCCCTACTGTGGGTTGGCACACAGGGCAGGTGATACTGAGGGCGGATCGGGTTAGACCCAGGAATTCTGATTCCCAGATCAACTCTGGTCCCAGGACATGCCCTCCTTCTGCCAATGACAAATGAAAGCTAGATCCTGAGGGGAAAGAAGCCTGGAAATACCTGCGTCCCTTCCCTGCAGAGACCTAAGCCTAGCCTGAGGATATAAGGACTTCAGGCACTGCTTCTGGTTGAACTTAGGGTTGAACAGGAGGTAGAATGGATGCCCTTAGCCCAGATGAGGACCCTGGCTCGACAGGGAGCAGTGATAGCTAAGCCTTGTTGGGGACGCAGGCAGTGGGTGGTGGCCTGCCCCACAGCGGCTTCCTGGCTTTTTTTCTCCTGGAGCTGCCAAGGCGCTAAGGAGGGTGCTTCCTGGCTCCAGGCACTGAGGTTGACTCACGGTGGTCTGAGGCGGATGCTTGAGGTTTCAGGGGAAAAACAATCTCACTTCCTCACTTCTCCAGCTGAAGTGCTATGTGACCTTCCTCAGGGGCCATCAGAGCCCACAGAAGCCTGGGAGGCCCCTGCAGGCAGGGGTTGGAGGTGAGGTGGTCCGCAGGAATGCAGGAGCCCCCCACGCCCTAATCCCCAGGGCCTGGGTGGAGGGCGTGGCTGGTACAGGCTAGGACTGCAGGTTCACCACCAAAGCCCCTCTGAAGCCAGGAGGCCAGAGTGTATGAATTATAGGTGAGGGGGCTGAGCCTGGGGGCCCTGGGCCTCACGTCCCTCTCGGGTAGATAAGGACAGATCAAAGGGAACTGCTTGTGGGCCCATCCCTCATTCAGAACAATTTCCAGGCTCCGCCACCCAGTGAGTGGCTGGAGTGACAAGACAGATAATATATATACACGGAGAGGATTTTGTGTTTCCTTTTGAAGTCCTTTGCACGTACGTTTTGTGTGTGAATCAGCCTGTAGACCTCGGCCGCATAGCCCCCCAGCCCATAGGCGCTGGGTCTTACAGCCTGCGTGTCATCCTGTAGGGCTGGTTCTGCCTCCTCTGCTGGTGTATCCCACGGAGCAGCCTCTGAGCCTCAGTAAGAGCCCTGGGGGACCTGTGGCCATCCACACCAGGCTTGGGGTCAACCGGCCCTTTGTTACAGCCTCTGATCCAGCCCCTAAGGCCTGGGAGAAGTGTGGACTTTCCTGGGTTTCTGTAGAGGTCACACACCAAGCACTCGGCAACACAGCATCAGAGTTCCATGCCCCTGGCCCTCTCCACATCCCTGTTCCCTGGCACTGGGCTGCCATCCCCCTCTTTCCTTCCCTGCTTGTTCAGACTCTAAAACCCCTCTGCTCTCCAAGGCGACCGGGCCTTTCCCAGATCCTCCCCTCGGGCCTCCTGGGGATTCCCGGTCAGCGAGTAGACAGCGGCTTTCACCGGGCAGGCAACCGGAGCTGCTCAGCCGATGACCTGTAGACGGGCACTGTGACTGCCTGCGGTTTCTTAAACCTAGCCGGTGCACCCCTCCCGCTCCACCCCACCGCTGCTAAAGCGGAGAAGAGCTTGAAGAGAGACCGGTTGCAGGTGCCCAAGGTCTTGTGTGCCCTGGCTTTGCTCCTGGGGTGTTTCCGAAGCCCAGGGCTGGGGTCTTTATCCACTCTCAGGATCTGGAAATCCATCCTGCTCCCCACCCCAACAATCTTTCTTCCCTCCAAACAAAGAGCCTTTTTGATCTTTATTACTCTCTTGGAACGTACATGCCAAGTGTCCTGGGTAATAAAAATAAGACTATCTGTAAACATTTAATGAGCACTGGCTATGTTCTAGGTACTATTCTAAGCACTTTATAGTTATTAACTCATTTAATCTCACTTGGGGAGGTGGAATCTGTCTGGTTGCTTTAATTAGTACAATGATGTCCTCAAAGGCAGGGGCTGGAGTGCCCCGTCTTTGTACCCACCAAATTCCTTGCCCTCCACGAATGTTTGCTGATTGACTCAGTCTGCCCTTGGGTGGTCCCATCCCACCCTGGTGACTCACTTTCCCTTTCTCTTCAAAGGGCGCTAAGATTTCCTGCCCTTCCCTACTTCCTCAGGAGGAATGAGTGATGGGGAGTGACCTGGAGAGGCTTTGGGGCCACCGGATGTTCTTCCTGTGACTTCAGGTAGGATGCTTGACCCATCAGGGAAGGCACTGGCCAGAGGAAGACGTAGGTGGGCTTTCTGAGTGTGAGGGGAGGGGCACCCTGTGTGTGTTCATGGAAGTGGTCTCCGGCTGGTGGACTGCGGACAATTTAGGTTTTCTTGTTACGCTTTCCTGCATTTCCTACCGTGAGCAAGCATCACTTTTACACTCTCCCCCACCCCCACCTCCCCCAAAATTCAGGTGTTCATTGAATATTTTGTTGACTCGTGACTTGAGAAAAATTTGAAAGGCTGCATACACAAGGCTCAGGGCTGGGCTGGCTTTTAGCAGGCATCCATCCTGGTGGTGACCTGTTTTGACCGACCAGTTCTCATGCTGCACATGTTGATAGGTATTTTAATATCTTTTCTCCCCAGAAGTCATAATCTCTTTTTTGCAAAGGAGGAAGAATCTAATCCGGGGCAATTCCCTTCCCTAAGCCAGCAGCCCCAGTGCTATGCTGTGTTACGTCTTTGCTTTTCCCAGAGTGGCTGCGTGAGGAGGTCCCACCACTTCCCTCCGGGATTACCTGTTTTAACCTCCCAGTCCTCAGAGTTACCAATTTCTCCCTCCAAGTTGGTGTCCACACTCTAGAGCGGAGATCCTCAGCCTTGGCTGCACATTTAAAACACACCGAGGTCTGAGTTGCATCCTGCCCCAGTTGCATCAGAACCTCTGAGGGGGAGCCCAGGGCAGGTGTAATTTCTAAGGCTCCCCAGATTCCTCTGATGTGCAGGCAGGGGCGAGGACCACTGGGGCACCCGGGCAGATGCAGAGAGGCCCCAGTGTTGACAGAGGGGCTGGCATGGATTTGCTCTTCCTGAGCTAGACACTGTGGAGGAGGACACACAGCAGACCACACACACAGATGCCTGCCCTCTGGGGGCTTGTAGTTGAGGAGAAAAGCTAGAACCTATGTGCCAAGAGACAGGAACGCTGAGAATTTTGGCCACCGTGTCCAGCCTGTGCCAATCCAGACAGGGGTGTTGGAATGGCTGAGGAAGTACGTGATCAGATGGCATGAGGATGGAGAATCAGGCTGGTCTTTCTGGTAGGAGTTCTAGGGGCGGTTTTTAGGGGGAGAGTCCCTCTCACTGGTGGAATGACTCTTGTGGTCATTTTCTAAGGGTGTTCTCTGAGGCTCCTTATCTGATGACCCAGGCTCTTTGTAACTCCGGCCCCAGTGGGTGTGGCTGGCCGCTCTTCAGTCAGGGCCCGGGCTCTCCGGGACACCCCGGCAGGACTAGGCTGGGACAGATAAGACCTGTGCTTGTTAGCACAGCTGTTCCCTGCAACACCCAGCGTTGTTTTCGAACCTACGGAAACTTGGGTGCGGAAGTGTGGCTACATCCACCCAACTTCAGAGTTGGGCTTGGTTCCAAATAAAAGGAAATTTAGTCAGTTTTCCCAGACGCAGGGACAAAAATAGAGTTGACGGGAACCTCAAAGGGTCTGCTGGGGTAGCAGGGTTGCACCTACAAAAATCAACTGGCTCTTTGGTCTAGATGCCTCCAATGCCCTGTGCAAACTTGAACTTTCAGCCTCAACAGTTACCCCTGAAATCTGTCTACATGGATTCTTCAGAGACAGTGTTCTAAAGGTGATGTTGTCTTACAAGTAGGTGATTTTGTTCCTTCTGCTGGAAGCAGTCCTTGAGGTTTCTATGTGTTTTCTGATTCTCTTTGGCCAATAAGCTGGATTCTGGGGTTTATGAGTTTCAGATAAACTATCTTCATGGTCAAGGAGATGGTAGTGGAGGGGGAAAGGAATTGGATGGCATAACGCATGTTTGGGTAGAGTGGACCCCAGGATGATTTGTTCTGCCCAGATTCAACCTGGGGCCTCCCAGGGGCACTTGTTCTGTCCCAGTGTCCCTAGCAAGATGACGCTGAGCCAGTGTTGACATCACATGTGTCTTTCCTCATATGCTGGAGAGCGTTCTCCTTTCTGCTGTCATTTTACCAACTCAGCGCCGGGCACCTTACACACAGTGCTGGGGTGGGGTGAGGATGGTCTCCAGCTCACCGTGGGCCTTTCGAGGACCCCTAAGGGATTAGGTGACCCAGCATCCGACACATGGAGACCACACTGCTGGTGAGCAGCAGAACTGGGTCTGAAATTCAGCTCTCCGGGTCCCAGCCCACCCACCCCCATGAAGTGGGCTGTGGGCGCTAAAATGGCCATGCCCTGTAACTCCAGAAACTCCAGAAATGGGAGACTGCGTAATCAGGAAGTGTGTAACCAGGGTAGGAGAGGACAGCGTGACTCCTACATCTCCATACGTTTGTCACGCGCCGTGCTGCACGTGGCCTAGCCGGGCCACAGGTGGGCCTGGGAGGCAACACAAATATCCTCATTGCCCCGGGGAAGGTTCTGAAGAGCACTGGGCCCCTGGTTGGGCTGATGGGAAAAGGAAAGGATGGAAGACAGCAGAGCTGAACTCAGTCTCCTTAAAATTAGAAGTGCAGCATGGATGTGGGGGCAGGGCAGGGGGCCAAATTGATCTCTGAACTTTGGTTTACTTATCTGTAAAGTGGGAACAAGAAAAGTACCTACTTCTCAGAGTGTGGGAAAGTGTCAACGAGATGATATTTGCAAAGTGCCCCAAGAGGGCACTGGGCACAGGAAACTCACTAAGGCTGAGAAACCACCTTTCCCTAAGGGCGCCTGGCTCTGTCCCTTTGACAGACAGAGCGTGTCCCCTGGGGAAGTGACTTGTCCCTGAGCTCTGCAGTGAGTCAGCACCTGGGGGCCCTGGAGTCTGCATCCCTCCCACCTACTGCAGGCCTGGCGGTCTCCCTGCTGGTGCACTGAGCTCTGCCTTCTGCTGTCTGGCCTGGGGCCCTGCCTCCCCCTATCTTGCTGCCGGAAACCCTGCCCCATTGTCCTCAGCGGCTAGGGCCTGGGGAACCCAGCTGCGTTGGGCTGACGGTCTCCTCCTCTGACTTAGATAAGTTTGGGAGATGCTATCGGCTTCAGGGAAAGGGTGGAGGGTCTGAGCAAGGGCCCCTGCCCTGTACTATCAGGCAGACAGTACTTAGACAAGAGATGTTTAGGTCCCACTCATTGGGAGCTTGGGTATGAAGCTGGATAAGCCTCGTTAACTCCTTCAGCGCCCTTGGTGCTGTGGGCAGGGAAGGTGGAAGGGTGCCCTTCCCTGGGCCTGGGCGAGCTAATAGCCACTGATACAGGGCTGGGGGAGACGGTGGTTTTAGGAGGGAGGGTTCTGTTGTTTTAGTTTTGTCCCGGAAAGAAGCTTCTTTGTGGCTGAGCTTTGGTGTCCAACAGATCGGAGTTTAAGTCCAGGCTGTATCATGGGTCAGCTCAGCGAGCTTGGGAAAGTTCCTTCGCTGACAACTGGCCTTCTCATATGTTAAGTGGAGATAAAAATGCTGAGTGCTTGAGGTTATTGTAAGGAATAAAAGATCTGATACACGTAGAGAAGCTCGCAGAGGGCCTGGCCCAAGGAAACTAGCATGATGGTCATTCCTGTGCTGCCGTCTGGTAGGTGGCCTTGTGACAGGAGTGGATAGGAACTCTCTGTACCTCACTCTTTACTGGAAACAGCAGCTCAAATTCTGGTAAGTCAGGTGTGTCATCTTGACGTGGAAGGAGTAACACTGCATTCAGTGAATACTTATTTGTTGGAAGCTTACTATGTACCAGACACTTTTCAAGCAGCTTGGGAGACGATAGTGAGCGAGACAGCCCCAGTCCCCAGGGTGTTCAGATGTGGGGGCCTGGGAGGTGAAGGCAGGGGCGAGCACGAGTGGCAGTGGGTGGGTGGGAACAAATAACAGAGATGGGTGCTCCAAAGAAGGCAGAATAAGGGGTTAGATGGTGTCGGGCCGCATAGATGTTATTTTAGATCCGGCCTGGAGGGAACGCCTTTTGAAGGGGTGATCTTTGAGCAACATTTAAATGGAATGAAGGAGTGAGCGGTGAAAACACATGACAGGAGAGCCTTCCAGCCACTGAGAACAGCAAGCATGGAGGACCCACGGTAGACACCCAGCTTGGCATGTTCTAGAAAGAGCATGGAGACCCGTGCTGGTGGGGTGAAGGGGGCAGGGGGTATAGGTGCCGTGGCCACATTTGGGGCTGGGAAGCTTCTGGCCCCGGGCTGTGACCTCCGTCCCTCTGCCAGTGGCCTGTTGCCTGTGTGTGCATGTGCGTGCGTGCGTGTGCGTGTATGTGTGTGTGTAGGGGCATCAGGCAGCAGCAGAAAGCTGACCAGGGTGGACTGCATATTTTTTTTAATTAGGATGATGGCTGGCAGCTGTTGCTGGCTCCTTTTTATTTATTTATGTAGTCCCTGATCTCTGATGAAACCTTCTGGTGCTATTTGCTGACGCCGGAGGCAATCTCGAGCTCTGAAAACACAGCGGGGCCCAGCTGCTCCCCTCGGGCCGCCCCCGTGTAGGATGCGCTCCCTGGTGTGCGGGAGACCACGGGCAGCCAGGGCAGGGCCCGCCACCTGGTACTGCTCCAAGCGCTGCGTGCCAGCCCAGAGCCCTCATTAGGATCATCCTTCAGGGAGAAGGAAGTCACCTCTGTCCCTAAGTCAAACCTGAGACTTGACTAAACTGCTATTGTCTGGCATCACTTCCTGGGACCGGGTGCTGTGTAGGATACAAACCCAGGTAGTCCTGGGTCAGGTGTGCTGGCTGACAGCTGTTCTGATGAGTTTTTACTATTTTAAGTTATCACAGCGCTAGAAACAAGGATGAACAAAAGATGTTCTCTGCCCTCAGGGAACATGGCTGGCTGAGATGGAGTTTTGACAACTGGACAAACCAAGTGCCAAGACATAAAGTGCCCTTCACGCTGCTCCCCTCCACCTCCCTAGGAAACTGTGTTACAGCATTTGGCTTCCCAAATGTCTCTGTAGAACTTCCAGCCTGCTCCTCCCTCCTGTGAATGTCCCTTCAACTTGAACTCTGCTCCAGGGTCTCTTTGTAAAGCCCCTTACAAAGTCTGGGGACTGTCACGGCCACCAAGGGCCACCATTTCCAGGCCCAACCCCATGCTACCCAGGCCCTACCCCAAGCTTCTGGGGGCCCCCAGTGACCTCCCGGTGTCCCCTCCCGTTCCAGCTGCAATGAAGTAAGGTGGCCGTGTGCTCTCTCAGCTGGCTAGGGCAAGGAACATGCAGAGAGGGGCTGCCAGGGGGTTCTGGAGAGCCTCGCTGCTCCGTGGTGGGTGGAGTGCCCCAGGAGATTCAGGCCAGGCAGGCCAGGGCGCTGGCTGGGGAGGAGACAGACCCAGCATTTCTGGGATGGGCCTGGGAGGGGAAGGGGGTGGGCAGTGACCAAAAATAGACCTGGATCATCCTGGGGCACCCATGGAAAGTGTGCTGATGTGGAGCAGGGGGACGTAATTTCCCTGATCTCATCCAGCGGCTATTTTCCTCTGCCTCTCCTGGTGCAGGGCCGCCCAGCCGCCCTCTTTGTTGGGTTCAGTTCCTGCTGGGGGCTGCCCCTTTCCCTGCCTGTTATCTCAACCTGAGTCCTGGGGTGCAGGCAGGGTGTGGCTGGACCATCCCCTAAGAGTAGGAACTTATTAGACAGTCCATTCTGGCAGAGGGTGTGTACCAGGGGGTGGCCCCGAACTTCCCTTTCAGACTTTCTCCTTGAACTGGACAATGACTCGCCCAGAACAATTACGTGATCACAGGGACAGGCGTGGGGCTGATGGCCAGGCCTCTGGGTCATGGGTGGGGCTGCCCTGGGCGATCAGGAAAGGCGCTCAGAGGGTTGACCCTGATGACTGACTGATAATGACCGATGACATCCTGTGAGGCAGAGCTGGAGGAGGGTGGGGGGTACAAAAGAAATAGACTCACGGTGGGGGAGGATGGCAAGTCCTGAACCACAGGGCACCCATGGAAAGTGCTCGAAAAGCATCAGGAAGGCAACTTGGTGAGGGGTGCACCCTGGGCTCGCGCTCCTGTACCTGCCACCTTAGAAGAGAACTTAGATGGCCCTCAGGGTTGAAGGCTCCGCCAGTGCTGCCTCCTTTGGGGTACCTCCCCCCCGCCCCTTGTCGTGCTCTCATAGGATGTGGTTTGTGAGGACCCTGGGGGCAGCCCACTGTGTATGCACTGGCTCCTCTGAAAGCCTGGGGGCCCCTTGGAATGGGGTCTGGCTTCCTCCTCGGTGCCTCCCAGCACAGTGTCCTACCTGTGGGCCTGACCACACCAACCTCCCTTCCTCACACCTGGACTGACAGGAAATCTGATGGTTTGAGAAGCATTTGGGAGATCTGGAATATTCTGTAGTTGCCACTTGAATGTTGACCAGCTGGGAACTAAGTGTTCGTATAAGCAATATCCTGTTCGTGGGGGTGTATTCCTAGCATCATCCTGAGCTGTAGGCAGACATCTGATGTGGCATGTTCCTGCCGAGAACACCTCCCTCAAAACCCCTCTAACCGAACAACTCACGGGACGCGGTGACTCAGGCATTGCCAGCTGGAGAACTGGGTGTATGTGTGTTTTTGTGTGCAGGGCAGAAGGGTGGGTGGACAGACCTTCTTCTCTACTAAAATCTCATTTCCTGTGTCTGATGGATTCTGTGGAGGCTCCTGGACCCCCCTCTTCCCAGTTTCTGCAAGGGTTGCTGCAAGCCAGCTGCCCCAGCAAGAGACACTCGGGCCAGCTCGGGACTCTGGTGGCCCTCCTCCGCAGAGGGGATGCCAAAACCCCATGTGGGAGAAGAGGAGGAGGAGTGTTCCAGGCCTGCTCAGTTATTGAAGACATCTCAAGATAATGAAGCACAGGGAAGAACAAAGAGACAGAAAAGCAGCAAGATTAAAAAATACCACCCTTTGCGCTTTGACCGGCAGGCCCAGGCAGAGGCATTTGGCAAATATTCAGCTGTTTGGAAGAGGGGATTTCTGGCTGCATCAGGCTGGAGGGTCCTTGGGTGTCCTTGAGGACATAGGAAAGGCCACGAGGGCTTGGATCTGTGGTCCACTGACCCGAAGGGCTGTGTCTCTGATAAGAAGCACCCTGGGTTTGTGGGTGATAATTCTCCCTGATGTCACCCTTAGGATCAGAGACTCATCATCCAAAGTCCATTTTACTCTTAATATCTATCCATGTGGTTAGACTGTCTGTGATTTTATCCTAAACTTTGGGTGCCAATTTGTATAATTGACTCTTCAGAGTGTTGATGACTCCCGTGGTGTTTTCTTTCCTGTTCTTACCTCTTTCTAAGCTTCCTTACTGATGCTCTGGAATTTGGAGAACCAGCCAGCTGTTACTGTTAATCATAGCATCCTTGTTTGGACAGATGAAAGAAGAAGGAAAGGAAGGGAAGAAGGAAGAAGGAGAGAAGGAAGGAAGGAGGGAGGAGAAGAGGAAGGAAGAGAAGAAGGAAAGATATAAATAAGTGAATTTGTGTATTTGATTAAGGGGTCAAGCTGCTTCCCTTCATGCTGGCGGGGGGTTCTAGCTGAGGTGGTATTGGAGAAGTAGGCTTTTTAAGCATTAAGTCCTTTAGAAGAGCTAAATTATGCAGTTATGAATCACCCTTTCTGGTTTTTGGAGGGGCACAGCTGCAAACACGGCTCACAGACGTCAACCTTCTCAGGCCTCCCTCCTCTGAATGACCTTCACCCCCCTACCCCTACATGTGGTCAAGGGACGGGACGCTAACCCAGGACACAAGACCAAGGAAGTCATTAAGAAAAAAGACCCCTGCTGACCTCCCCTTTGCCAGAGTGATTCCAGATGAAAGAGTGCCCCAGGGACAGGGCCAGACATGCTGAGAAATGGTAAAGGCTTGCTTTTAGGGTTTTCCTGGGGTGTCCTGGGGTTTGAGGTTGATGGCAGCTGTCTCTGGAAGGGAGGTGATTTGATGACCTTGATGCCCAAGTCCTTCTGTACAAGGACTGTCATTGAGCCTTAGGATGGCTTTGGGTCACATCTTTCTCTCCTTAACTCAGGAGCTTTTATGGGTGTGGGATAGGGGTCCAGTGCAGTCATAGCTGTTGACCTGAATGAGGAAATAAACTTCATATTTCAAGGTCTTGACTAATGTGACCTTAAACTATTAGAAGGGGAGATGGTGGTGGTCAAGGAGCATGTGGCTCCCCCACCGAGAGGAGGCGATGGTCTTACAACCCCAGGGCATGGGGTTCAGAGGTGCTGGAGGTAAAGCCCCTGGGAGCGTGAGGAAGGGCTGCGGGGGCAGGGGACCGCAGGCTCAGGGGGCTGCTGGTGAGAAGATGAGAGTGTGGAACTGAGGGGCGGAGCCACCGTGGCTCTGGAAGCCAAGCTCTGGCGTAACTAACGTTCAGGGGTCGGCTCCGCACAGGTGTTAGAGGGGTTCCTGTAAGATCATGTCCAACCTCAGGGCAGGGGACAGACCCTAGTGGCAAAAGACCTTGCTCCTGTCTGAACTCAGAAGGTGGATGACCAGTTGGGATGAGGGCCGTATCAGCGTGATCCAGAAGAAGGGCTGGAGCCCAAGGCTGGGGGCCGGTAGGAGGTGCCTGAGGACCGGAGGGAAGAGTAGGGGAGAAGCCTGGAAGCAACTGTTGGGTACTTTAAACTGGAGCTGTGCAGGGGAGGGCCTGCTAGGGCTGGGCCTCCTGCTAGTCCTGGGGCCTCAGGCCCATGCACAAGGGAGTATTTCTGAGCTGGGAGGAAGCTGGGGACCACTTATCCTCCTCCTCAATTTAGAGCTGGGAAAACGGAGACTCAGAGAAGTGACCTCAAGCTCACGCAGCTGAGGGCCCACAGCTGCCGATTCTTAAGCTACTGCTCTTTCCACTGAATCATTTGGTCTCGATGCAGCCAACTCATAGCAGCATCTCTTCACTAACAGGCCATGACCCCCTTTATGCCAGGACCTGGGTACTCCAGGCAAGGACAAGGCCATTGTCTCTGGAAAGCTGCCATTGGAATGAACATGTGGAACCTGATGGGAAGGGGTGGCAGGTTACTCCTTTGTCCCAGAACAGAGAGCTCCTGAAGATTCAGTGTTTTAAGTTAAAGGAACGAATATCTAAGTGTGGAATTTTGCACATTGGTCAGTATGTGAGTATGTTCTTTTTCCAGTGCCTTCAAGCCGCTGCCCAGGCCTTGGCTTTTGCACTGATGCTGGCACAGGCCCTGATGCTGGTGTAGTGGAGCCCGTCCATTCAAACCTTATGCCTGATATGGCCACTTCTGCACGGTCTGGGAACCAGATCAGGATTGGTCATCTCTTAGAGGACAGAGAACAGGACACAGAGTAGGCAGGAGGCGACGTGACACAGAGGCCTGGGAATGCTGCGGGTGGGGGCTTGTGAGGAATAGCCAAGGGCTTCAGAGAGCCTCAGATGAACCTGCCGACTGTGATTTCCTTGCTGCGGGCCCTGCGGGCTGCTCAGCATAACCACCCTTAAGAGACCAGACATCCTCACTCCCCCAGAGCCGCCCTTATCACCCAGAGCAACACCAGAGCTGCTGAGAGCAGGTACCTGGAACCGTGGCCCCAGGTCACATTCTTTTCATAAGTGGAATAACACAATGGCCCTTTAAACTTCCTTATTAATTGACTCTGCTGCAGAAAAAGCAGTCCATCACCCTCTCTACCTCCACCCCCGCTCCTTCTTAGGGCCCTGTTTATGGTGTTGGTGAGGCCGGGCTCTCAGTGAGCTGACATGATGATGAAGGACAAAGCCCCAGACCTCTTGTGAGCTCCCGGGTGGGGGCTGCGGCCAGAGCTGCCTTGTATCCAGAACTTTGCTGTTTAGAGACGCTTCAGGTGGACTCTGGGCTTCCCCGTTCCTGGTACAACTTGGGGAGTGATGTCAAATGGTGTTGGTAAGGAGCCCTGGAATTCCAGCGGCCCCTTTCCCCCAGCCTCCCTCTCTGGATGTATACAAGCTGGGTGACGTGCTCTCTTGTGGAAAGAGAAACATGGGCCCTGTAGAAGGGGGAAGCATGGCCCCCGTATTCCACAGCCAGGCATTGGGGCAGTTCTGGAGGGGATCCCAGAGTGTCTGTGTGATTTAGGGGATGAAAATGATAAACTCAAATACATCTGCATGGCCAACTCTGGTCTTGGCATTGGGTGGATGGGCCCCTGTGTCTAGATGACACAGGGTCTGTGTCAGCAGTGGCATTTGCAGGAAGCAGCTCCAGCTCCAGGTCACCTCCCTGGCCCTGAAGTGCAGGACACTGGACAGATAGATGCTCTGAGGGTAGAAGATGAGGGGAGGACGGTGGCAGTAGAGCCTGGGTGCTGGCTAGGAAAGCCGGCTCTGCCTGTGTGGGATCTTGTTTGACCCTCTCCTTCCTGGATCCAGTGATGGTCCTTCCCTCACCCCTGCAGTTGGGGGTGACAGGTGTCCTGTCAGCGGCCGTGGGGTGTAGCCCTATCTCTTCTGCTTCCTCTCTAACCTGCCCACACCTTTGTAAATAGACCCTTTCTTTAAAAAACTCCTGCAGTTACTCTAGCGAGAGGGTGCTCAATGTTTCCTGCTGGGATGCTGACTGATTCAAGTAACAGGACCAAGAGACAAAAAATACCCACCGGAGCAGGACTGTATCCGAGGCAGAAGGGCAGGTGCTGCAGGAGTCTGGGTGGGGATGAGAGGTCATGTGGCCTGGGGCCAGCAGGCAGGAAGGATTTCTCAAAGGTCACAGGATCTGGGACCTTGAAGGGTGGTGGGGCCTGGGGTGACTCTGTGAGGCTCCCAGAACAGTCCCCAGTGGATTGAACAGAACTGAACTGGGTGGCTGGAGGGTGCCTGGTAGTCAGCTGTAGTTGCAAACCCGTCCCAGTCTGGGTTCCAGCCTAGGTCCCTGCATTGTCAGGATGAAGGCTGCGCCTGTGCTGGGATGCTTCCCTCCAGGGAACCCTGTGCTCTTTGCCACCTTCCCGTGCCCTTCCCACGTGTCATCGGTAACATAGGTACTAGTGTACACATCTTAGCTCCCAGGTCGATTCTGGGTCAAGCTTCTTTGCATGCCCTCTCTCCTCTCTGCCTAAAACTGTGCTTTGCCTAGAGCTAAGTCTAAATAAATATTTATTGTTTGAACAAATGAGTGTATGAGTGAATGAATTGAATTCTATCGTTTGAACATCTGATGTGCTCAACACCATGAGAGGGACTTGGGGGCAGGGCAGAGGTAGGACCTGCCTCACTGAGGAGCCTGCAGGCCAGTGGAGCAGGCCACCACAAAGGGATGCTCACCAAGTCTGCTGAAAGTCAGGGATAAGGCGATGAGAATCCAGAGGAAAGAGTGACTGCATCAGAGTGGAGCTGGGAGGGGCAGAGAAAGCATCTCAGAGGAGAAGGCATTTGAATTGTGCGTTGAGGAAGAAGGATGGAGGAGGATTCTAGGCAGATGTACAGCGTGAAAAACATGCCTTAAAAGTGCACAGTGTGTTTAGGGAAAGACTAGTGTGGACTTGCTGAAGAGGAGGGTGCTTTTGGAGAGTGGTGAGAGCGGACCCTGCGAGGTGGTTGAGGTCGGATTAGGAAGAGCTTGGAGACTGGGGAACCATCAGCGATTTTGGAGTGAGGGAGTAACATGATCAGAACTGTGGTTTGGAAAAATACCGCTGGTGGTAGGTGTTGGAGGGGACTTGGAAGTTTAGGGGCCATGTGAGATATACTGTAGTAATCCAGGCGACAGATGACAAAAACCTGAGAGAGGGCCAGGGTGATAGGAATGGTGAGGGGAGGACAGAGATGAGACGTATTGAAAGTAGAACTGATGACAGCTCGTGACTATCACGGGAAGTGAGCAGGGGTGAAGTCCAAGATGATGGATGATAACTGATGTGGCTTTTAAGGGAGATAGGGAACCCAGGACAAGGGGCCAGTTTGGGGAAGGAAATAATTACTTTCGTGACAATCACGCTGCGCTGGAGGTGTCTGCAGGACATTCCCTGACTGGGAGGAACTAGATTAGGGCTAGAGGTGTGGTTCTGGGCTCCATCAGTAGAGGGGGGAGGGTGACAACCCAGGGGTGAGGGTGAGAGGACCAGTGGGCTGAAGAGGGGGCCTTCCACACCCCAACTTTTAAGGCAGGCATTGTAGGAACCAGAGAATGGGGATGGTGGGAGGGCCAGGGGTCAGAGAGAGGAGAGCCCAGACTGGGGTCAGGGAAGCCCGGAGAAGAGCAGAGGGTCAGCCCAGTCTGGGCACATGAGGAGCTTGAACACGGCCCCTGACTGGAAGCACCCCTTCTCCGTGTGGAGTTCTGGCCTTGTGGGCAGGTGGGGAGAGGTGTTATTGCAGGGCTCGGAGCTGGGAAGGAGTTCAGAAAGTCCTAGATGGGCCTCGGATGACAGCAGGTGTGATAATCACGAGTCTTCAGATCCTGGGAGTCCAGGCTCCTGTCCACGGATGAGGCTGGCACTGGGGACCCTGGGCTGACCTACGAGGAAGTGGAACGCCTGGGTTCTCTCTGTGGTTCTGCCCATGATTAGGGACTTCAGAACCTTCATCTGTGCACGTCAGGTGGCTCTTGTGTAAACAGCTCCTGACTCTCCTGAGCTTAGGAAGCTCAAGCTGATGCTGCTAAAAACTCTCTACATTTCAGTGAAAGAGCACCTGGTAACTTAGGGAAATCGATGCCCGTGTCCTGGTCTGAGCCCTGAGCTCCATGGATTGATGAAGCAGAGGTTTGATGCACCCTAAGGAAAAGTTAACTTCACCTAGAAAACACCCATTGTTTCTAAAGTTATTTCTAGGGCAGAAATCAAACCACCTCACCCACTGCTTGCAACCCTCCAATGGCTTCTTATGGCTCTTAGGAAACCTGAACTGTGCTGCAAGCTCTGCATGGGCCCTGGTGACCCGGCCCTGCCTTCTCCACCCTCGTCTCTGACTCCCTTGTCATCTTTCCCTCGTGCCAGCCACTCTGGCCATCCCTTTCTCAGCTTTGCAGTGTATTCCTGACCCAAGATCTTTGTGTGAACTGTGTCCTCCAGTTGAAATACCATCTCCCAGGTCAAGCTATAGGACCTGCAAAGATGTCCCCTCCTCTGGGAGTCCTCCCCTGACAAGTCTAGCTCAAGCCATGTGTTCTTTTCTCCTAGCCCCAGAGATTTTCCTTCTTATTCATGGCTGTTTCCTTAACAGTTCTTATCACTATCTGTAATTTTCTCTGATAAATATCTGTTTATGTACCTGTTATCTGGCTCCCCTCCCTAGAATGTAAGTGCCTGGGAGGATAGGGCTGTCTTAGTCACCATTATGCTCTCGTGCCCAGCCCAGAGCCTGGAGCACAGCCGCTCAGCAAAGACAAGCTCCTTAGCTGGTGCACAAGTACGACACTGACTGTCGTGAGGCGGGGTGTCACCTACGACCAGCGTGCTTGTGGTTACCAAGGGCCCCTACCGAAGAGTGTGGCCAGCTCTACTGAAGCCTTTGGCTTTGGGAGGTTAGGTGGTTAAAGCACGAGTTTTCCCCCAGATAGATGTGAGCTCAAATCTCACTTCTGCCCCTTGGGAGTGTCTCTTTATTCTGGATACTTCACTTTCCTCATTTTTAAACTTCTAATTGTGGTAAAATACACATAACATCAAATTGACGCTTTTAACCATTTTAAGTGTACAGTTCAGGAGTGTTGAGCACATTCACATTTGTGGGGCAGCCTCTCTCCAGAACTCTTTTCATCTTGCAGAACTGAAACTCTGGACCCATTAAACAACAACTCCCCATTCCCTCCTCTCCCAGCCCCTGGCAACGACTATTCTACTTTCTGTTTCCATGGATTTGACTACTTCATATACTTCATATAAATGGCATCATACAATATTTGTCTTTTTTTGAAAATTGAAGTATAGTTGATTTACAATATTACATTAGTTTTAGGTATATAGCATAGTGATTCAGTGTTTTTACAGATTATACTCCATTAAAAGTTACTACAAGGTGATGACTATAATTCCCTGCACTACACAATATATCCCTGTTGCTTATCTATTTTGTGCATAGTATCTTATATCTCATAATTACGTACCCCTAATTTGCCCCTCCCCCTTCCCTCTTTTCTTTGGTAACCACAGTTTCTCTGAGTCTATTTCTGTTTTGCATATACATTCATTTGTATTATTTTGGTGGGGGGAGTAATTAGGTTCTTATTTATTTATTTATTTTAATGGAGGTACTGGGGATTGAACCCAGGACCTTGTGCAGGCTAAGCATGTGCTGTACCACTGGGTTACATCCTCCCCTCCCATTTGTATTATTTTTTTAGATTCCTTGTGTAAGTGATATCACAAACTACTTGTCCTTCTCTGTCTGACTTACTTCACTAAGCATAATATTCTCTAGGTATTCTCTAGGTCCTTCTATGTTGCTGCAAATGACAATATTTCATTATTTTTTATGGCCGAGTAATATTCCATAGTATACATACATATATAGGACTGCTTTATCCATTCATCTGTTGATGGGCATTTGGATTGCTTCCAAATCTTGGCTTTTATGAATAGTGCTACTGTAAACATTGTGGTGCATATATCTTTTCAGAGTAGTGTTTTTGTTTTTCTTCTTGATTTACACCCAGGAGTGGAATTGCTGGATCATATGGTAGTTTTATTTTTAGTTTTTTGAGGCATCTCCGTACTGTTTTCCATAGTGGCTGCACCAGTTTACATTCTCACCAACAGTGTACAAGGGTTCCCTTTCCTCTACATTCCCTCCAACATTTGCTATTTGTAGACTTTTTGTTGATACAAACAACAGGTATGACAGATTCTGACAGGTGTGAAGTGACACCTCATTGTGGTTTTGATTTGTATTTCTCTAATAATTATTGATAGTGAACATCTTCTCATGTGCCTATTAGCCATCTGTGTATTTTCTTTGGAAAAATACCCATTTACGTCTTCTGCCTATTTTTTGATTGGTTGTTTGTTTTTCTGATATTGAGTAGCATGAGCTGCTTGTACATTTTGAATATTAACTCCGTGTTGGTCATGTCATTTGCAAATATTTTCTCCCAGTCTCTAGGTTGTCTTCATTTGGTCGATGGTTTCCTTTGCTGTGCAAAAGCTTTTAAGTTTAATTAAGTCCTATTTGTTTATTTGTGCTTTTATTTCTTTTGCCTTAAGAGATAGATGCAAAAAAATATGGCTATAATTTATGTCAGGGGGTGTTCCACCTATGTTCTTTTGTAGAAGCTTTACGGTTTCAGGTTTTACTTTTAGGTCTAAAATCCATTTTGAGTTTATTTTTGTATACAGTGTGAGATAAGGGTCTAATCTCACTGTTTAATGTAGCTGTCCAGTTTTCCCAACACCACATGTGATGAGACTGTCTTTTCCCCTTTGTGTATTTTTGCCTCCTTTTGTCATAGATTAATTGACCAGCAATATGTAGCTTTTTGTGGCTCTTGTAGCAGATGTCAGAATTTCCTCCCTTTTTATGGTTGAATAATATTCTATTGTATGTCTGTACCATTATTTATCCATTCATCTGTTGATGGACACTTGGGTTGCTACTACCTTTTTAGAGGCTATTGTTAATGCCTGTAAGGCTATTGTTAGTGCTGCTATGAACATGGCTGTATAAATACGTCTTCCAGACCCTACTTTCAGTTCTTTTGGGCATATGCCGAGAAGTGGGATTGCTGGATCATATGGTGATTCTAGTTTTAGTTGTTTGAGGAACCGCGGAACTGTTTTCTATGGCGGCTGCCCCATTTCACATTCCCACCAGTGGAGCCTAAGGGTTCCAGTTTCTCCACGTCCTTGCTGACGCTTATTTTCTGTTCTGCTTCGTTTTGATAGCGGTTATCCTAAGGATGTGAGGTGGCATGTCGTTGTGGCTTGGGTCAGCATTTCCCTAATGATTAGTGACGTCGAGTCCTTTCCGCATTTTGAAGCGGGTGTAACACCTACCTCACAGGGTGGCTAGGAGGCTTAACGGAGGAGACTCCATGCAAAGTCCTTGGTGTAAGTGCTCAGTAAAGGCCATCGATTACTATTTTTTCTAATTTATCCTAGAGAATGGGCCCAAAGCCTGGGGTCTGAGGAAGCATGTGTGAAGGACCGTATGTGCTGCCCATGTCCCTGCCAGATGCTGGGTCTCCGGAAAACCCCTCTATAAGCACTGACCCTGCAGCCGGGGAGGCGGGAGCCTGTAAGAGGGGCAAGAACCTTGGGGGTGGGAGGAGCAGACAGATAGGTCCAGGGTGTCCCAGGGGTCTCCTCATTGCTCCAAGAGCCCTGGGGCACCTCTGCCTCAGTTTCTCCCTTTGTCACAAAAGAGGCCACTCTGGGAAGAGGCCGGATTCCCAGTCATGACTGGAAATGGCTCTGAAATCTGTCCCGAAAGTCTCAGTTCTGTGCATAGGGACCTGCAGTGTGGCTGGGCCCCCGGCCCTGTGCCTTCTCACAGGTTTTCCGCCTGCTCAGAGGACAGGCTCTGATTGCCAGAACCCACAGCTAGCACTAAAAGCCCCTTTGAAGTGAGGCAACCACTTTTAAGTGCAATCAGCTCTGAGATAACCCTCAACTCCCAGCCCCTAGCCCAGGAATGTCTCCTTCCCCGACCCAAGCTCACCCCTGGGAGGATTCCAGCTCAGGCATCATCTGTTTCTGTTCGTGGTGGTTGTGCTGGTTTGTGTTTTTCTTCTGTGAAAATGAGAGATGGAGTATAAATGTGTTCCTAGTAGGAAAGTTGAGCAGGATTACAAAATAGTCCTATGGGTTGGTAAGGAGGGGTTGGAGGAGGGAAGGAAAGAGGGAGGATTGAGAAAACTCAGAGCTGGAGCAGAAGAGATGGGTCAAAAGGCCGGGACATGATGTGTGGGGTCAGTTTTCCCTGACAGGGCGGGGGTGGGAGGTGGGTGGTGAAGGGTGCGGTTTGAGGCCAGAAAAGCAGGAAGAAAAGGTTAAAAACCTGCAGGCCTTTGGGAAAGGTAGGGAGTTAGGGAGCAAGTGTTAGCCTGGTTACCACCCTCTCACTTTAGCACTTTCCACTGCTCAGTGGTTGGGGGTGCTCTTCATGAGCTGAGCCTGACCTGTCTGGTCGGAGGAGCCAAGTTGGTGAGGTTGCCCTGTTGAGGCCCGGGATCACCACGGCTGGTTGTCCAAGTCAATGTGGGGAATGGGGGACCCTGGTACTGGGACCTCAGAGGCAGACTTGACTTTCAGTCCCTCCTCCATCCTCCCTTGACTGTGTGATGTGACTGTCAATGTCTTGGAGCCTTTGTCTCTGTTTCTGTGAGACGGAGCATTGGCACCGACCTGTTGGGGTGTTATTAGGACTAATTAAGAACAGCTGAGTAAAGTGTCTGCTCTCTATCAGGAGCTCAGGAAGCATTTCCTTAAGTGGAAGAACCAGGGCTGTGAGTGATGGTGCTTGACTTCCATCTCCAGCCCCTGGTTCCCATGACAGGCTTGCTTCTCCCAGCTTATGCACAGGCTCTTTGCCCACAGGGTCAGACATGTCGTTACCACTTAACTCTCCCAAAGCCAGGTCGTGACGCTCATGTTTGAATGCAGTAGCTTCTTGCAGGAGAAACCGTGCAGTCACCAGGGGGTGCTATGGGGCTGCCAGCAGCCTGGGTAGCTGCTGCTAGGGAATTCTGGCCCTGGAAGTGTATTGGGGAGCCCTGGATGTGCACCCCAGGCTTGCATGGGGTGAGGAACCAGGGATCCAGACCATCACTACACAAGGGCCTACCCGGCACCGAGCTGATGCCTGCAGCTGATACTTAAACCAGCCTTCAACCAACACAACAGACTTAACTCATAAACTCTCTCAAGCATCCTGTAAACAAACTCCCTTCCACCTCCTCCCCAGTAGTCTTTGTGACTTCCTTTCCCTGTTGAAGCTGGTCTGGTGGTTTCTAGAAATTTGATCTCTGCTAGGTGAGACCAGGGAGGGAGGGATGCTCCTGGTGGCACCATCTCAGATTTCTAACTAGTGCTCTCTTGGCTCCTGTTTGACTTGGATTCTTTTATTTTTAATTTATTTTTAATTGTGGTTAAAAAACCACATAAAATTGACCATTTTAACGATTTCTAAGTGTACCTTTCAGTTGTGTTAAGTATCTCCACATTGCTGTGCAACGGATCTCCAGAACTCTTCCATCTTGCAGAACTGAACCTCGGAACCTATTAAACGTCAACTCCCCATCCCCTCCTCCCAGCCCCTGGCCAACACCATCCTACTTTGTCTGTATGCATTTGACTACTCTAAGGACCGCTTATGAGTGGAATCATGCAGTATTTGTCTTTGTGCGACTGGCTTACTTCACTTAGCATGATGTCCTCAAGTTTCACCCATGTTGTTGTGGATGACTGGTTGTCTACTTTTAGAGGCTGAATAATATTCTGTCGTAGGGACAGACTCCATCTTGCTTCTCCATTCATCCGTTGATGGAACGTTCAACTCAGATCCTGATTCTGACCTAACTGGCCATTATTGGCCACACCCGTGCCCACCTTGTGCTGATGGCTGTTTCACCATCTGGGATGCCCATTATTATGAAGTTCTCACATGCTTTCAGGAATGTCAGCTGCAGGTGGACACCAGTAGGGTCCTTGTTCTCTCCAACCTTCCTGACCACAAAGAACCGTGTTGTGTCCCCAGAGCAGCCTCCCAGAGGATTCAGCTACGAACCTATAGTGCTGTGATGAGTGTTTCCAAAGATAAAAATAATAAAAAGAACAATGGATTTTTAGGTAGAAAAGGTTTGGCAGCTTCAGCTTTATCTCATTTGGTCATTGTACTGGCTCCATGAGATGTGCATGTCCCGTTTTTCAGACAAGGAGACAGAAGTGTTCAGGTGCCAGGGAGCGGGAGGAAGAAGGCAGGAGAAGGATTGGGAAGGTGAGAGGGGGCTGTGGGGCTGGGGCTAGGCTGGAACTAGGATGAGATAAAGGAGATGCCCAGGGTGGGTGCCCGCCCAGGAGTGTCCCCTCATTTTGTTCCTGGGTGCCTTGCTCACCCCACCCTCATCCCAGCCCTGGGATGGAGACTGAGCCTGGGAGAGGTCCCCCGATGGCCAGGAGCAGCCGCCCACACCCTAAGGTCTGAGAGCCACCCTGAAGTGGGCAGACCCTGCAAGGGGCTCGGGTTGGAAGTGGGGAGGCCTGGAGGCTCGGCTCCTGGGAGCTGGGTTTCTTGAGAGAGGCAGTGCTCTGGGACCTGCGCTGTGTCTGAATTAGCTGTCATCATTCTGTGCCTGTCCCTTGTCTCAGGTGTTCAGTCTTTGATTGCAGCTTCTCAGCATCCCCGTGAGGAGCTCCTGAAGGTCCACAGATGCAGAGGAAGAAACCCGTGCCCAGGTCAGGCTTTTGCAGATGCCTCGGGCCTCCAAAAGGAGGCTTGGACCCTCCGTTGCATTTGAAACAGCTTGGAGCCAGGTGGGGGTCTCAGGCCCAGCTGCGTCTGTGCTGTGTGGCCGGGGCGCTCCAGGACTCGGGTCCCAGTACCTCTGTGCTGGGGCATCAACACACGGGACACATTTCAACAACACCACCTATTTTTAAAGTTTCAGGTGACTTTCTCAGTCTTCTCTGCTTCTGTCCATGACAGCCCCAAGACTCGAGCTCTGGCCACGAGCACCTCTTTCTGAGGGCAGAGACTTCTGGAGAAGCAGGCCTGACCTCTCTTTCTCTCTCTCAGTGGAGCCTCCTCTCCCACGAATGAGTGGGGTCTTGGGGGCAGAGACCCTCCAACTCCTCACCCCTCCCTTCCGCCACCACCAGACCGAGGGCAGGCATTCCTGGTGTCAGGAGAGGGGACACTGGGTGAGAGTGTGGGGTGTCAGCTGTGGGGGTTGTGGAGGCAGGGGGACACCCCGGGAATCTGAAGAGCTGTCCTCTGGTCCTGTCCTCCCTGCACGGGCAGCGGCGGCAGCCTCTTGTGACTCAATTTCCTATTTATAAAATGGCAATAACAATAATACTGTTTGCCTCGTAGGGTTATAGAGACCATCAAAGGAGAAAGCAGGTGAGAAAGTGCTTGACAAAGCAGAAAATGTTCTACTGGAGGGAGGTTTCATTTCTACCCCTGAGGGATGGGTGGTGGAGGGAAGGAAAATGTTGACATTTGGGGAGAGGACGGGGGAGAGAAAGACACAGGACAGGAGTATCTGGGAAAAGAGAATAACGAGAAGTCTGGAATTTGTAGGAGACAGGGGTGGGGAAGGGGGTAGAAAAGCTGGAAAGAGAAGCTAGCATCTGCCAAAATGCTGTGAGGGGTGATGTGTGTTTGTGTAGTATATGGGCGTGGTATAGGTGTGGTGTGTGTGTGTGTGTGTGTGTGTGTGTGTGTATATGATGAGTGGTATGTGTGGTACGGATGTGTTTTTGTGTGTATTGTGTGGTATATGTGGTCCTGGGGGTGTGTGTGTGGTATGTGTGTGTTGTATAAGTCTGGTGTGGGGGGTGTGTGTGGTGTTGAGGTGTGTATATGTGTGTGATGAATGGTGTGTGTTTTTGTGTGTGGTGTGTTGGTGGTGTGTGTGGTGTGTTAGTGTGTGTTGTGTAATGTGGTGTGTGATGTGTAGGGTATGTGGGTGGTGTGTTCTTTGGCCTTTTTCCCACCCCTGCCCTCTGCCTCAGGCCGCCTTGGGCAGATGGGGAGGTCGGTGGGCCCAAGTCTGCCACCTGGTGGCCGAGAGTGGCAGGGTGACCGGGCACATCCTCTGACAGCCTCTGTCACTGTGCCCTCTCCCCTTTTCCCGTCTCTGCTCTCCTCGGCTTATTTTCTGCACCTCCTTTCCTTCCTCTTCTCCCACCTCTCTATCCAAGGCAGGTGGGTTTCTCCCTGGGCTCCCCTAAACTTCTCAAGCATAAATGGAGGTGATAAGTCCACAGCTGCCTGCTTCCCAGGGCTGAGTGAGGATGAATGGATGATGGAGGTGGGGGGAGGCACTGTGGATCTTTGTGGATCGGACTTTGTATATCGTGGGCCTCTTGTGAATGATGGCATCAGTGTGACACCAGTGTGCAGCCCATCTCTCCAGGTGGCCCTTGGTTGAACAGTTCCTGCAGGACCCCAGTGGAATTGCCATCACTTCGGGTAGTGACTGGATGACGGGGGTTACTGGGCACAGATACTTCCATTCCACGTGATACCCTGCTGCTTAATTTTTCCTAGTAAGGATTTAAAAAAACAAGGAGTTATTTGAGACTAACAAAGTGACACAATGCAGATTCACTAAACAGTTAAACACCATGACTAATGGCAGGTGTGCTGGACAGGTGTTGCTCCGGTTTTAACTACTGCTCCCTGCTCAGCTGGTCCTGGTCCTTTGGACCTAGCGGGCTGAATGGCTTGGTGTCTGCCCTGTTCAGGTGTTATTTTTTTCACTCACGTGTGCATTTGGTTACTGAAGCTACAGCGATGTATTAAGTGCTCAGTACACACTTGGCACAGTGCTAGACAGGGGAACAAGATGAATAAACAGGCACCTGCCTCCGAGGGTCTCAGCAAGCTTCAGGCCACTTCAGAGTAAGTGCACCCTGGCTGTGGTCCCCAAAGGGTCCTGGTATGGGGGTGTCATTCAAGATTTGGTAGCACACACACACACAAAAGATTTGGTGGCTCAGTGATACAGAGCTGGACCTGCCTCTAAGTCCCTGTGTTCAGGGCATGGGGCTGAGAGGCTTGGTTTGCCCACGCCAAGTGCCACCCCCTGTGACACCAGGACACAGCAGCCACCACACAGACTGGGGCAGGGGGCACTGCCCACAGCAGCTCTGTCCCCGGCACAAAGTTAGTGGGTACCTATGTGTGTTAAACAAATGAGGATTTGCTCACCTTATAGCGTCTTTCTGCCACCTGCTCCTGCCAGGAATACAGACCCGCTGGCCTGGCTTGATTGAGTCACAGAAAAAGCTGTTTATTCACCTTCTTGGCCAAACATCACCAGACTCACTTCAGGAAAGAAGGCAGCTCGGTATCTATGGCTGCATTTTTGAAAATATGTTTTGAAATCTGAATTCAAAGTAATTTATTAATATTAACATGTGGACAATGTCAAATGCAGAGAGAGAAAGAGAGAGAAGACATTTGTGGTCAAGTTAAGATACATTGCTGTGCAAATAATTAAACAGGTGGTTTTTTAGGTAGCTGACTCAAGACATTTTGATAAGATGATTGACTTTCCAGAAGGTACAGGGGTGCTGCATTCAGCCTTTCCCAAACACGTTTGGCCACAGAGCTCTTTTTGGGAACCATCTTTTCACACTCGAGTTCTGGGGAACGTTAGCGTGGGAGAGACTTCATATGGGTTTACCCTGCTTCTCCACCTACATCCAAAACTAAGAGAACAAATCTGCCAGACCTCAAACCCTGCTGGCGTCCTTAACAGGAGTGATATCACCCCCAAGGGGATGAAATTGGTTCTTGAAGAATAAAACAATCTTACTGTGTTTGTGTATAATGCACAGATATCCATACAGGACATAAACAGATGTACAGCGTATCTGTGGTATTAAAATTTCATGGGGGAGGGAGCGATTCAAGAAAAAAAATGAGTAAAAAGTCTCCTTAGCACACAAGGACTATATTCAATACCTTGTCATAGCTTATAATGGAAAAGAATATGAAAAAGAGTACGTATATGTGTATAACTGAATCACTATGCTGTATGCCAGAAATGAACACAAGATCGTAAACCGACTATACTTCGATTAAAAAAACAAATTAAAAGGAAGTCTCCTTAGAAGGGCGATAATGAAAACAAAGGTTGGGCAATGCTGACATGCAGACTTCCAGCTAGTCCAACTGGGATTGGGTGACAGCTCTGATGCTGTGTGACCTGGGGGTAAGTTGTTTACCTCTCTGAGGCTCAGGTTCCTGAGAATGAGATTCTCACCATCTGCTGAGATTGCTGTGAACTCTTAAGGAGATAAGTACAGTGCCTCATACACAGGAAGCATCTGAAAAACGGAGAATAAAGACAGCCCTTTGCCTGAAGCTGTGCTGTCCAGCCTGGGTGACTGCTGCAGGGTCAGCCAGTAGGCCCTCCTGTTGTGTTTCTCTGCGTTTTAGGCTGTAGACCGATGTGTAAAAATACAGGGAGTTTGGTACAGCCAGGCCTCAGGAAAGGGAAATGGGAAAATACTATTTTAAAGCTTGTAAGATAAACAAAAAGGCAGTTTAGCCTGGGAGCACCCTACTACCCGGGGCAGCAGGGCCCCAGACCCCCAGGATCAGATACGTCATCTTGTAGGCCCACCCTGCTAGATGCCAGAGTTGGGGACCGACACTGAGGAGGGTGGGGCAGGCCAGGCAGGAACTGTCTGCTGCACCTAAAAATAGTGTGGGAGAGAATGGGAAACAGCAACTTCAGGTCAACATGGAAATGCTTTCTGAATTGTCAGGAAATCAGGACTAGAGCCCTGGGGGCAGCCGCACCCTGCAGCAGTCCTGCAGATCCTGTGAGGCCTCTCTGTGGAAGGAACTGGAGGAAGCTGGAGGTGGGGTGGAGGGAGGGGAGGGGGCCCTCACTGGGAAAGCATTAGGCGCAGTGCTTTGCTTCATGCCTAATACAGCGTACCTGTGCCCCGATGGTCTTTAGTTGGCATGTTGACGCAAGTCTTTATTAGGATGACCACAGCCCCAGTGTTCCCAGGACTGAAGGAGACAGGGAAGTTTGAGTTTGAAAACTGGGGAAGTCCTACGCAAACTCAAGAGTCAGTCACCCTCTTCTTAACACAGGATGCTCAAGTCTCCCAAAGCTTTAGCGCAGTGGGTGCAACCCTGCCTGTACAGGGCATCACCTGAGGGACTTACCAAAAATCCCCAGGTTAGGCTGCACTCAGACCAATTGAATTAGACTCTCGGGGTAGGGCCTGGGTATCTTGGATTTGAAAGCTCTTGCAACAGGTAATTTCTGCGAGAACTGCCGCTTTACCGGTGATTAAGCATCACCTGGGGTCTGTTTTCCGGCCTCACCCCCAGAGATTCTCGGTGTATGGTCCACAGTAGAGGCTGGGAATGTGTCACTTAGTAAAACCAAGTCAAGAGGGGCAGGGGTAGAGAAGCCTAAAACTAGGGGGTAGGATACAGCTCAGTGGTAGAGTGCATGCTTCACATGCACAGGGCCCTGGGTTCAGTCCCCAGTGCCTCCATTAAAAACAACAAAAACAAAACAAAACAACCCTCTAAACTAAGTCAGCAGTGATGTTCATGCAAGGGTTCCCCTGGGCACACTTTGAGGAACACTGGCCTTGTGTCTTATTCCCTTGTGGATCTGCTAGCTTTGAACAGAAAACGATGTTCTGATCAATCCAATCAAAGCATTTATTCAATACCTCCACACTGGAGGACAGAAGGGATTACAAAGATGACTCAGTCAATGTCCCTCTTCTAAATGCAATTAACTTGTAATGAGCAAGACAGTCACCCTGGAGGGCAGCTGGTGACAAAAGTCATCCCTGGGGAAGAAACCTATGATGGGACTGATGAAAAGTGCACTGGATCGAGCGTCAGAATTCCTGGGCTGTTATCACAGCCCTTGTATTAGTGAGGTGTGTGTGAGATCCAAAGTGATTCTTTCCTCATCTATAAATTGCAAGGTTTGGGAGACCTGGCTCAGGGCCCTTAAGGCCCGTGCCTCATCTGAAACTGATTCTGAGCCAGGCTAACATGTCTTGTTGGCAGAGCAGAGTGTGTAGGGCTCCCTGCAAGCACTCCCCGTGCTATGGACAAACTCCTTCCATCCTGTGAGTAGGTAGCAACACTCTGGCTAAAAAGAGAACACGTTTGCGTGGGGAGAAGAGAGTGACAGTCTTAGGGTCCCACATAGAAGGGGAAGAGCGAGGGGTGCCTGACTTGACGGCAGTGTTTATTGCAGGCGGGAGAGGGAGAGAATAAAGCCTTGTCAGAGGTGTGCTAGGTTTCTGAGGTTGGCAGAACAAAGCATCACAAACCATGTGGCTTAAACAACAGAGTTTTATTTGGAGGCTAGACGCCTGAGGTCAGGTTGGGGCCATGTTCCCTCTGAAGAAGGCTCTACAGAAGGATCTGGTCAGGCCTTTCTCCAAGCTTCTGATAATTCCTTGCTTGTGGTAGCCTAACTCCAATCTTTTTTTTTTTTTTTTTTTAGTTCTTATTTTTTATTGAAGTGTAGTCAATTTGCAATGTTAGTTTCAGGTGTACAGCAAAGCAATTCAGTTACACACATATATACATATATATTTTTTCAGATTCTTTTCCATTACAGCTTATTACACAGAATTGAATATAGTTCCCTATGCTATACAGTAGGTCCTTTTAAAAAATCTATTTTATATATAGTAATGTGTATCTGTTAATACCAAATTCCTAATCTATCCTCCCTCCAATTTCCCCCCTGGTAACCACAGTTTGTCTTCTGTGTCCGTGCTAACTCCAGTCTTCACAGGGAGTTCTCCCTGTGTTCAAATGTCCCTTTTTATTTTTATTTTTAAAATTTTTTAAAACTTTTTTTTTATTGAGTTATAGTCACTTTACAATGTTGTGTCAAATTCCAGTGTAGAGCACAATTTTTCAGTTATACATGAACATTCATATATTCATTGTCACATTTTTTTTCATTGTGAGCTACCACAAGATCTTGTGTATATTTCCCTGTGCTGTACAGTATAATTTTGTTTAGAATGTCCCTTTTTATAAAGATAACAGTCACATTGGATTAGGGCTCCATCCTTCTCTAGTAATGACTCATCTTAACAATTGTTTCTACAAGGAACTTATTTCCAAATAAGGTCACATTTTGAGGTACTGATGGTTAGGACTTCAACATGTTGATTTTGGGGGGACCCAGTTCAACCCGTAACAGTGGGGATGCACTGACACTAGCAGCTAAATAGGTTCAATGACAAAGAAGGCTCAGAGGCCTAAAATGATGGTGTTTTGCAAACCTACAGTTTATTACAGCAGCAACATCAAAGGAGCGATATCATCACAGCCAAAGGCTGCTCACGGCAAGGGGTCTGGAGAAATCAAATCCCAGTTCCTGTTAGCTCCCTCTGTTAGGGGCTGTGGCAGGATGTGCTCTCTCTCAATTTAGGAGCTGAAGATGTGTCTGTCTATGGGGCATTTCCCAGCCCCAAATGGAGCCTCGGCTAGGGTTTCTTATACCTGCTGTCATGCAGGCAAATTCTCACTGCACAACCACCCGCGATGGCAGAGCCTCTGGGGTCTCCCCGAGACCAGGTGCAAACCATCAATCTCATTGCTATCAAAGCACAAAGCCGACAAGCTGGTACAAACCACCCCAACTCCTCCGGGGCGTTGTTACGAAGCCTATCAATCATTGTGCTTCCTGCCTTGACCAGGATCAGCCCTGAGCACATTGCTGGTGTCACAGGTACAGATCAGGTGAATCTCAGACCTGCTGGAGTTAACCCCCACAGCCCAGGGGCTGGAGGAAATCGCACAGGTGACCCTCTTTGCTAAGTGCCGTGTTCCCCCTTCCATGTATGAAATTCACCTGGATTTAAGGATAAAAATCTGAGGCTGTCTGAGGGACCAGGAAGTTCTCTTCCCTTTGCCATTGACCTTGGGTCAGGGGCTGATGATTTAATTCTAATTTTTATGTGCATCCTTTTTAGGTCGTCTGTAGTTCCAGCCACTGGAGTTCATTTTTCTTCTCTTGTTGCTGCTTTCCTGAGTCACCGTCCAGGCATTTGGGTCTGAGATGCCCTCAGAGAATGATGTATGGGGCAGAAGGCTCCATGCCTGACCCCTCAGTCTGGGCTGGCAGCCCCTGAGTGTCACAGGGAATTGGGGATGGAGGGAAGCCCATGGGGTGAGCCCAGTAGCCAGACAGGGTACCGATGGCTTATCGCCCATAGGCAGTTAGCTTCGGGGGGGCGCCATCCAGAGCTGGGGGTGCAGAAAACCTGGGCAGCCCCTGGACCAGGAACACAGATGAGTTGGAGTCCTGGTTCCTTGGGCTGATGGTCTGTACAGGAGGCAGCATGCCAAGGGCCACTGCGGGCTCAACCAGGCAGTGAGAGCCTGCAGTCTCACGTCTGGGGGAACCAGAGGGTCCAGCTGGTTTCCACAGCTGTTTCTTCCACAGAGAGAGAGAGAGCAGGAAGCAGCACTGAGAAGTGGTAGGGGAACAAGGCAGAGCAAGACAGCTGGCAGGGCTGATTGGCCCTGAGCCCCCAAAGGGTCTGCTTTATTTCCGGCCCACCAGGGACCAGGTCGCTCCAGAGCTCGGGTCCTGGCTGAATCTGCAGACTTGCAAGGGCCAAGGGAGAGGTGACAGAGGAGGAGGCCAGGCAGGTCCCATAGTCAGCAAAGCAGCCCTGCCGAGACAGGGCAGAGTAGACCGAGGCCTCGGGCAGTTTTCCTTACGGTGCGGAAAGCGGCGCTGGAGGTGGAAGGCAGAGGCAGGAGGGGCGAACTCTTGCTCCTTCAGGAAGCACCCCAGCCCCAGCAGGGAGGGGTCTGCCTGACCTTCCCGGGTTGCCAGCTCCACCACCCACATCTTCTCTGCCTCGACGCCTAAAGCCCAGCCCTTGTATAACCAGATTGGCCCCTGCTGGCCTCACCCCTAACCTGGACAGACACAAGCCACACTGTTTATGAATTTTAATTCTGTTTTCAGGAAGATCAAAGTAACACAAAGGGCATTAAAAAGGGACTGGAAAAAAATAGAACCCGATGGTCCTGTGCAGTCTTGTGTTTTGTTGCGTTTTGTTCAGTGGCATGAATGATGGGTCGCTCAAAAAGTGTTTCTGTGGATGGTGACGCACAGGAGTTTCGGGTCAGCAGCTTTGCGGTGGGTGGTGGTGACTATTTCTGTGTTACATGTCTGCTTTATAGTTCGGGGGTCTCTTGAGTAATCGATATGCTCATTTGCCTGTTTTATGTGACTTAAGAGCAAAAGTTTATGATTTCAGACAATGGTGGAGGCGGGAGTTCTAGAATCTTTGCACTTGGAGAACTTTTTGTTGTGTGTAGGATTCGGTTGAGGCTAAGGCCTTACTTGGATAGGGGGACATTGGAAAGTCTGCTGAGCTAAGATTGAGTCCCAGCTCGGTCCCTAATAGCCACGTGACCCTGAGCGAAATGCTTCTCTGAGCCTCATTTCTCCATCTGTGCAATGAAGACACATAGGGCCTGCCTTCCAGGACTCAGCGCAGCCAGGCACGTGGTGTGTATGGGAAAGCCTTTCGAACTGCAAAGTTCCACGCAAGTGCAGAGTCGTATCCCTGCGGTTACTATTCAGTGTAACGTTGTTTTCCTGGGAGAGCCCAGTTTGCTTTCTTGACCGTTGGATTTACAATGTAGTTTCCAGGAATGCATTTGTCTCCAAGCGGTCTTTGGCCAAAAGCAACACAATCTGACCCCAAGATAAAATGCACTGTGGCAAAAGGCAGGAACTGCCCAGGCAGGTTTTCAAAGAAAAAGAGAAAGAAAACTGCCCCCAGCTCTGATACTCATCTTGCCCATCCGCAGAAATGTCCTGGTATTAGGGTTCTCCAGAGAAACAAAAACAGGAGGCATGCATGTGTGTGTGTGTGTTTGTTTATTTACCTATTTATATTGAGGAATTTGTGTGTACAATTGTGGAGGGTTGGCAAGGCCATGGTGTTCAGGGTGGGCCAGCAGGCTGAAGACCCACAGAAAGCTGACATGGTAGGTTGAGTCCAAAGGCAGCCTGCTGGCAGAATTATCTCTTCAGGAGGTCAGTCTTTCTCTGTTAAGGTCTTCAACTGATTGGACTAGGCCCCCCCCCCACTATGGAGGGCAATCTGCTTTCTTAAAGTGTGCAGATTTACATGTTAATCAATCTACCCATTCCCCTATCCCAAAAGAGAGGGGCGGAAGGTGCCTCCCTCTCACCTCAAGCTTTGATGAGTGTCCTCTGCACTTTGGGGTGCTCAGTGGACTGGTGACAGCCTCCCACTTGAGAAATCTAAAGGGTAAGAAGTAGGTAGTGATGACCAGCTGCTCTGAGGCTGAGCAAAGGAGAGGTGGCTTCATTAGGGGCTACCTGCATGCCTGTAGTTTTTTGACGAGAAGAACATCAGACCAGTTGGGGCCTCGAGTGCAGGAAAGCTGCAGGGGCTCCTCCAAAGCCTGTCAAGAGGAGGCCCCCGGGGAGAGGCGGGGTAGAGAGGCTTCTGCAGATAGAAGCTGCGGACATTTCCAGATGCCTCGGGGCTGAGGACAGAGCAAGTGGCAGCCAGGGAAGACGCTGGCTGTCACCAGGAGCCCTAGAACTCGGGACCCCTGAACTCTGGAGGACCCTGAGGGTGTTTACGAGTCACATTAGACACTTCTTGCCTCAGAGACTGGGATGCCTGTGTCAGTCAAGTGAGAACCCTCCTGCCCCTTTCTTCTGCTTCCCTCTTCTCAGACCTGGAGGGGTGAGGAACCAGGGTTGGCAGAGGTGGGGAGGAGGGACAGGAACACGAGGTGGGGAGGAGGAAAGAAGCCAGCGTCCTTCCCCAGTGGCCTGAGCGGCACTGGGAAGAGTTGCTTTGATTCTGTAAACAGTCCCCTGCCTCTCACCACCCGCCCCACAGTGGTAGAGTGTATTTCCCCACCCCACGGGCATTGGGCTTGGCCATATGACTTGCCAGTGGGATGTTAGCAAATGTCACATGACCAAAGTGTGATACACGTGCACTGAGGACTTTTCCTCTTGCACTTCTGCCCTCATCAGGAGAACATGCCGCAGGTAGAATGTGCTTCCCAAAGAGTGAAAGACATGGAACAGTCCTGAGCACAGCTCACAGCCTGGAGCAAGCCCGACTGAGATGAGCAGAGCCTCCCCAGACTTAGGAGCTAGAAACAGATGCTTATTTCCATGTGTCACCGAGCTCTGGGGTGGTTTATTATGTGGCATTCTTATGACAATAGTTGATAAAAGGGGTCACCAAATAAAGTTGAAAATTGTGATGATTACACTAAGGTAGACATTACTTCTTGTCTGAAGGACATTTTTTATGTCTAGATTTCATTCTGGGGTGGGGGAAGAAAATGCCTAACCAGGTAAACTTAAAGGAACATTAATAAACAATAATGAGGTTGCCTTCTGATTATATCCATGAGCCATGCCTGTTCAACTCCGCAGTTACATATACTTCCATAAACAGTATGTAATACTGCTACATGTGTTTAAAAATGTACACAAATAGAATCATGTGTTCTGCAAATTGCCCTTTTCACTTGCTGTTGTGCTTTTGAGGTTTATCCAGGCTTTAATGAAAGGGGCTAACATTGGATCAGTCTAGCTGCTCTTCCTTCTTTGACCCGTCTGGTCCGATCCTCATTTGGGGCTGCAGCATTTCCCCTCTGCACATAACTTTCCTCTGCAATCGCTATTTAAATTTTTAAATAATTTATTGTTGTATTATTTAATTATTTCATTTGGGCGGGGGGAGGTGTAAATTAGGTTTATTTGTTTTTAGAGGAGGTACGGGGGATTGAACCCAGGACCTTATACATGCTAAGCACGTGTTCTACCACTTGAGTTGTACCCTCCCCACTGCAGCCACCATTTTTTATTCTTTAAGTCTTCCTTGGTACCTGGCCCCTGGCAGGGAAGGAAAGAGAATGGAGTAACATGTATGAATTACCACCCTGCCTGCAGGCACTGAACTGGGTGCTTTGTGTGCACGGTCTCATTCAGTGCTTGTGGTACTGGGGTAGCTGTTATTATTCCTGTTTTATGGTTGAGGGACCTGGGGCTTGGAGAGATGAGTCATTTACCTGAGGCCACAGGAGCAGAAAGTCTGTCTGTCTGCAGGGCCCGTGCTGCTAACCACCATGGCACTGCGTCTGTTCTTGTTAGTGGAACAGCTGTCCTTCGGGCCTGAGGCATTGTCCTTTGAGTCCCCTCTGCAATCCCTAGATCATTTGCAAGGGGCAGGGCCTGCCCCTGGTCCAATTCCCAGTTGGTCTGCTCCCTCAGGTGGGAAGGCTCGCCCTCAGTGGGACCATACTCCCCAGGGAACAAGCCTTACTTACCCTTTTGTCCCCAATACCGCATGACATGATTAAACGTAGGATTAGCGACCCACACAGAAGTGTCACCAAGGGAAGAGGAGCTGCCCCCTCCCTCAGGAGCCAGCAGGTCCCGTGCTGCAAGCAGAAGCATTTTTGAGGGCCCCGGGGGAGTGAATGATAGGCAAGGCAGGAGAGAGGAGGGGGCAGAGCAGGATGACAGCTGTTCCTGTGGCTCCGAGTCACGTTCGGAGCCTAAATTAGCCTTGTTCTTTTCCAGATCCTCTGTGGGCTTGTGCAGGCTGCCTGGTGCCTCATCTCTTAGGTGTTTTGTCCCTTTCCGCCTCTCTTCCCTCTTAGATTCTTTTGCTAGAGCTAGCTTGCTGAGAGGCTAGATGGAGTCGCCTAAATGTGAGCTGAAAGATGGTGGGGGTTGCTCAGATCTCTCTTGTCTCTTTCTGTTCATAGAAAGTTTTACCAGTAGAGATTAATTCTTTTGCTAGAATGCAACGTGAAGTAAAGTCTTATCAGCAAAATGTATCAGATTTTTCCCTGAAGACGGCATATTTGAAAAACACAGAATTCTCCTATAATTCTACTACTAGGCAGGGTAATTCTTGCCTCCTGTCCATCTCACCTTGCCCCCCTCCCTTTAGATGGCTGCATGATGGAGGAAGGGAGCATTAGGGCTCTGAGTCATGAGCTGGCCGTCCGTACAATCCTCCCCTTGGCCAGGTGGCCTTGGAGCTGGAAAGCCCGAGTCAGGGCTTCAGCTCTTTCACAAACTTGGTGCAGAGCCTGGAGAGGGGCTCTTCTCTCCGAGCCCCTGTTTCCTTTCATGGAAAACAAAGGTTGAAGAAGATGATCTCCAAGATCCCTTCCCTTCTGACCATGTAGCAAGTCTAAGTTTTCTCAGCAGATTCTGCGCTGCAGGACAGTTTTCTGAGTCTCGGTGTTTGGCTGGCTCCATGCTGTGGCTCTCTATGCTGAAAACTAATCTGTGTCCCACAACTGATCTTAAAAACAAGGCAAAACAACAAGCCACTGCTCTTCTTATTAACTCTGCGAACAACAGAGGTCATGGAGGAAGGGACTGCTGACGGGTCATTAGACAGGATCTGGCTCTGCTCCGGAGTGCAGGGTGATAGATGCAATGGGCGGGCAGCCTTGGTGCACCCTGGTATTTACATGGCACAAAGAAGCTTGCAACAGTTTGGCTTTCCCCTGGCCTGGCTAGACATTCTTTAGACCTTCTTGTCAGAACGGGGGTGAGGGTTGGGGGGTACCTAACAGCTGTCAGGCAGCGTCAAGGCACTTCTCATCACTCCGGCTTGAATTTTCTTCAGAATTTTTTCCAAACTAGCTCATTCTTCTTTCACGGTGTGTGTTGCCTTTATACTTTTAATAATTTCTTGTATGTCTCATTGTTTTAAACATTCCGATTTTATTGTCTCTGTCAATTTTTCCTTTATCTGAAATTTTGGGTTTCTAGTAAGTACTCTTGTTTCTTTTGTCTGCTGTCTCTTGCTCAAGGTGACCATTTCCTTATAATACGGAACTGTAATGTTGGATTGTGAGCTCTCATCTTCTAGGGGGCCTGGTTTGTGGATTAAGTGCAGGAACCTTCTGGGAAGTTTTGCATTTTTTTATTCTGGGCTTCCTGGGTTATCTCTTATCATGGATCCATTTCATGTTAATTTTTCTATTTGGCGGGTCCCAGATCCATAGGTAGTGTAATTTCAAATCCTAAACCCTTGTAAGTCATAGCCTTGGTACCTAGAATTCTCGGGGGAGACTTCTGGTAAAGTAGAAAGGAACAGGTAAATTTCCTTGCAGGCTCCTCGTACTAGTGAATGAATTTTTCTAATCCATCCTTTTATTGAGGTTGTATCTCTTAGAGACTTCTGGCTTTAGGTAGGGATCTTAGTTCCAACTCCCTGCCTTGTACTTTTTTGTAAGTCTCATTCCCTATACTTGGATATAGGAAGCTCCTGGTTACTGAGATGAACAGTTCAGACTTAACTGGGGCAGATCAACTGCCTCAGATTAACTGGGGCAGCAGTAGTGTCAGTGCAAACCCTTATTACCAGGGATTTCAGTTCCTACTTGATTTCTAGAACTGGAGAATTCGCCCTTACTTTTTCTTATGAGCTCAGCTATACTTAAAATATTTTTTGTTATATATTCCCTGAGTTTCTAGGAATTTTTAGGTTAGTTTAGTTCCCGTCTTGCTGGAACCCGATTCTCCTAGGCCCTCCTTTCTACTAAATAGGAGCTATGCTTCTTGAATAAGAGAAGAAAAGGGAAGAGAGGGCCAGAAATGGTTAACTTGTTAGTAGCAGCCTTTTTGGAACAGGTGAATATCATCTACCCGAGTGATCTTTCTTAAAAGAATTTTGAAAAACGACGTGTCTTGTAGTACATGTTTAGGTTCCCTTACAAACAGTTTCAAAATGAGTTGAAATAATTGCAAAAGATATGATTCCCAGTGTATTTGAAATCTTTTCATTTAAAACGTTATATAACTTTTTAAAATGTTGGTGATTTGATACCATCATTTATTCAAAATGCACATACGACTTCTCTGTTAAATGTTTGAAACTTTACATCGTTTTCTCTTTGAACTCATTTTTCTGTACCAATTTCAAGTAATTTTATGATGTAATGTTTTGCCTTTAAAAGTATTTTGTTAATCATCCTCTCATACTTCTAGGCAACAGAAATACGTTTATTTTTAAGTTAAATTAAAAATTTTAATTTTAATTTTAATTTTTAAATATTTTTTTAATTGAAGTACAGTCATAGAAGTGTCTTTAGAGAGTTAAATTTTATTTCCTGTGATCTTGGTCCCTAAACACGTTTCTTCTGGATTGAGTTATTTTTGCAATTATTATGAATATGTTGTGGCTCAAAATAATGTAAACACATTACAAAATTTGATACATAAATACTTTAAAAAATGGAAATATTTCATGAGGTGGGTGGGACTGGCACATTAGGTCCGGTATCCCTGGGCAAATATTACTGCTGCTTGAATGACACAGGAGTCAGTATATTTCACTGTTAGTTTTTATTTTTATTGATGTAAGCACTGAACAACTTTGTTCTACCTGTTATTTCATGCTTTACCTTTCTTCTGATTTTTTTAAAGCCCAAAATCACTTGGTGATCTAACAACCAAAATTATTTTTAGCAACCTATCAGTGAACAGTTTGATTGGGTTCTCCTCTGATTTTCTAGAAAGCAAAGAACTGGAAAATCACGACTTCAAAAACTGAATGGAGTCACACTTTCTGATCACGTAACCCAGTGCTTCGAAATTGCTCTTTGGCCTGGTGCCCCAGGGGTTTTCACATCTGGACTCAAGTAGAACTGAGGCCTGAGCGCCAAGAAGCCTGTCTAATATCCAAGCAGCAAACTGACGCCTCAGGATGGACCCTGATTCCTAGTCAGGGCGAGAAGAGAAGAGCAGAGATTGCTTCTTGGATAATTAAAAATAATAGAATGACAATGTTGGAAGTGGCTTTTGTGTGTGTGTGTTGGGGGAGGGGCCTGGGGAGGTAATTAGGTTTATTTACCTTTAGAGGAGATACTGGGGATTGAACCCAGGTCCTTGTGCGTGCTAAGCATGCACTCTCTGCCACTTGAGATATACCCTCCCGCTAGAAATGGCTTTTTTATTTTTATTTTTATTTATTTAATTTTTAAAAAAATTTTTTTAGAAATGGCTTTTTAAATGAGCAACCAGCTATGCACTGAGTTAGCCAGCTTTTCTCAGTCCCAGTACCTCATATGTAAAACGGGGATGTGACGACGACAATGATGATGGTGGTGATGAGGATGGCAGGTGACAATACCTGCTGTATCAGGGAGCAGTTTTATCATAGCCAGCACCTGACATGGCTGGACACTTAACTCTTTCTAGCTCTTTCTTCAGTTCAGGCAAAAACCTGTCTTCTCTCCCCTCATCTCCAAAACATGTTCTTCATAACACGCCTTCAGCTACTTGATGTTTAAATACCTCTTCCCTTTGTTGTCTCTTCTCCAGGATGAATCTCTTGAGTTCTTTGTTTAAATGGAATTTATAGTTTTAAGACTCCTTACTTTCCTGGTCACTCTCCTCTGGATATATTCTCATTTGTCAAAACAGTTTTTAAAATATGGTACCCAGATTTCATCACCGTGTTCCAGATGTCTGAACACTTAGTTTTTCCCGAGCATCCTCACTCTTGACTCAGTAAACTTCTGTTGTCACCATCCACAGATTATGATGTAAGTCCCCTGCAAACCCCATCTCCCATCCCATCCTACAATTTGCAGTGGTCAGTTTGTATCCTTGCACGCAGGACCTCACATTTACCTCTGTGAAATTTCATCTTGTTGACCACAGTCCGTATTCTAGCTTGTCAAGGTGATTTTGAATCCCAATTCTGTTCCTGTTCATTAAGGAGGAGAGCACAACGCATGACCGTGGAAGGTGAGCAGGATGGCTTAGGAGAAAGCAGTGAGTGGATGGTGTTGCAGACATCCAAGGCAATTAGGTCAGCACTGTGTTAGGTTCTTTTTGGTTGATATCAGTCAATTCTATTATTCAGAGATAGGTGAAGGATATGGTTTTTTCCTCCCTACTAAGCCCACTCTTGTAAGCGTCATCCTGTCCCAGCTCCCTCTCCCGTGGGCATTCTTCTCAGCACTTTGCATACTCAGGGTCGATGAAGCAACGCTTGAGCAGAGGACTCAGCTAACTATCCAGCTGGGACCAGGTGACAAGAATCCGCAAACACCAATGGAATCCTACAGCGTGGGGAGCTGCTCCCAAAGGCCAGGCTGCCGGGCTTGGTGGATTCGTACACCCTGTTCACACATGGGTGAGAGTGCCTGTGAAATCTTACAGCCAACCCATGCATCTGGAGCAGCCTTCAGTTCAGCAACAAAAATATTTCCTAGCATCCATTATACTAATTGACAAAAGTGGTTGGTGTGGATCCGAGATTAAGTTGGTTGGAATGCTTGTAAGTAGCTGCCTCTTGGGTGTGGGATTTTTGTTCCAAATGCTAACTGCCTGCCCCTGGACTGTGTCTTCTCCATTAAGGAGCTTCAAGTGTTCAAAAACCTCCCCTGGGCCGTCCATGGATAATTGTGCTGTATGTTACTGTGGTGGTCAATTTTTTCTTTTCTTCTTATTCTTATTTTTTATTGAAGTGTAGTCAGTTTACAATGTTAGTTTCAGGTGTACAGCAAAGCAATTCAGTTATGTGTGTGTGTGTGTGTATGTATATATATACATATACATATATATATGTATATTTCAGTTTCTTTTCCGTTACAGCTTATTATGAGAAATTGATTATAATTCCCTGTGCTGTGCAGTAGGTCCTTGCTGCTTATCCACTTCACATAAAGGAATGTGTGGTTAATTTTATGTGTCAATTGGATTGGGCCACAGGGTACCCAGATATTTGGCTAAACATTGGGGCATCCATGAAGGCTTTCTGGATGACATTAACATTTTTTTAAAACAGAGTTGCTGGAGATTGAACCCAGGACCTCATGCATGCTAAGCATATGCTCTACCACTGAGCTATACCCACTTCCCCCACCCCCCAAATTCTATGAGATTAACATTTGAACTAGTAGACTGAGTGAAGCAGGTGGCCCTCCCTAAGGTGGGTGGGCCTCATCCAATCTGTTGAAGATCTGAGTAGAACAAAAAGGCTGCTGAGGAGGGAATTTTTTCTGCCTATTTGAACTGAGACATTGTTTTTTTTGTTTTCTGTCTTCAGACTGGAATTGAAAAATTGGCTCTTTTTGGGTCTTGAGGCTGCTGGCTTTTGACTGGAACTGATACTGTGGGATCTACTGGGTCTCCAGTTTGCCTGCATGTCTCAGCCTCCATAATCGTGTGGGTTAATTCCATGTAATAAGTCTCTTTATATCTCGGCTCCTAACTCTGTCTGTGTATGTCTATATCTCCTATGGGTTCTGTTTCTCTGGAGAACCCTAATACAGTTCTGTGTGTACTGCTGTCTGTGTGGAAGTACTGTGAGGCGGGTTAGACCAACGTGGCAGATTGGGAGGTGGGCGCCTGGGCTTTCTTCCCCACTGTTGCTGCCACCTGGGCCTGCATGGCACAACGTGGTCCTGCACGTGTCACCATGGTCACACAGAGAGGTCCCATCTGGGTGCCCACCTGTTACGCACCAGGACTCGTCCCCATCCCACAATGTCACGTGGTGTAAGTTGAGAACTAGACTTCTCTGGGGGTGGGGTGGGTAAAGGGAGCTTACAAGCAGAGTCAGCATTATCTTCCCATCATCCTTCCAAAGATCTGTGCCTGGGCTCTGCTGGAAGTGCAGTGGGGTTTGCATTCTGATGATGGACCTTACCGCTCTGCCTCCTTGTCGGGGGCAAGTATGAGAGCGGGGAAGGGAGCCCTCACTGCCTGGCACAGGCATCCATTTCCAGCTCCAGATGTGACTGAGAGTTTTCTAGGAACACCAGCCACTCAGCACCTGGAGACCTGGGGCCCGTGGGGAGTGGCAGCTCCTTTGCACAGGGTGGGGGGAGGAGGGAGGATAGCTGCCTTTCCCGTGGGAATTGGGCTTGGGCACAGCGCTTTGCACTGGGAGAAGGGCTCCTTCAGCTGACGTGGTGTTCAGGACACCCGGGGTGAGGCCTCGGGGTCCCTTTCTGACAGCCCTGCCCTTGCATCCTATTTTGTGACTCTGATGGCAGTGCCCCTTCCTGGGCCTCAATCTTCTCATTTTTTAGAGTGAAGACATTGGTTTTTGGTCTCTCTCAGGCTCTGCATTCTAAATGGGGACACAAGCCTACTTTCTTTACATTAAATAAAAACAGGTACCCAGACACTTGACATAGAAATGGTATATGTCAAATACATCAACCTCTAAGGTTCAAAATATTGAGAACTTTTCCTTCAAGTTTTCTCGCACAAATGGGTAACATCAGGTCAGTTTTAATATTTTGCTCTTAACGATGCTCAGTGATTGGAGCACAGTGCGGAAAGGGATTTTAACAAATGCTCAGAAATGACAGGTAAAGGCTTCACATTGCCGAGTGACTCAGTGAGCGTTTGTAGGACAATGACGTTTCCGTCATTTTCCCGCACTTGCTGAAAAAGGCACGTGACTTTCTGTCTATAGAGTTCTGTCTGTCTTTTTTCTCCCTAAAACCATTGTATTTGTTTTAATCCTCGGTGTGACTGATTTTGGAGACAGGGAACCCCTTTCAGAAGTGCAGACCCTCTTGACTTCAAAACATTGATAGAGCCAGTCTTCACCTTTTCATGACCAAATGGAGAACGGGATGGTGGAAATATTTTGCACACTCAGATTGGCAGTGCGGGGGCAGAAGCGGGGGAGAGGCTGCAGGATGGACCTGGGGCCATCCCTCCACCCGCTTACCTTGCGTGTGTGTGGGTGGGCAGTTGAATAATTCTGACAGCATATTTCCCTGCATTCGGCCAAAATTGCACACAGAACACGGTGACAGTGCACATTGGACTAGACTATTTTTCTTTATAAAAGCTACCGCTTTTATATGCAACTCATTTCAGAGGCAGATAACTTATGTCTAAGGTATGGACGTGCCCCTTTTCAAAATCCTCTGGAGATCTCTCTTCCACTTTTCCTTTCCTGCACCTAGCAAAGTGTCCTGCATATAACAGGCAGTCAATAAATATCTGTTGTGGCTGCTGATGACCGGGAGTGAAATTGAGGAAGCCTTTCATGGGTTTATAATGGCGATGCTGTGCAGCAGATTGGTGTGAGGGCTTGCCAGGAACATCCGATGATGACTGCTACAGTCCCATCTCCCTGGGTGAGCCTTTGATTGAACGGCGATAAAGGTATCATTTTGCTGCATTAGGAGGAAAAGGTATATGGAAATTTGACGTGCGTAATGTTTCATAACTTTCTCTCGATCAAACAGCGACATTTGTCTTCTTCTATCTAAGGAGGAATTATTTCTGAAATGGAGACCTAAATTTTAAGGTACGGAACATTTCAAGTTAAACATCCTTGAGAAAGCTTGCTTCGTGTTTTTTCTGCCCAAATGGTGAGTAAGACTATAGAAACCTGTTACCTTTTGATAATGGCTCTTCTGAGTCGGAGCGTGGGGAGGGCGGCTGCAGGAAGCTGTCTGACATTGCTGGTTTGTGTTGCTTTGGATTCATTTAAGGACTGTCGCTCAGATGGTGGAACCTGCTAAGGACAATGGTAGGGGGGAGCCAGAGGGTTGGTTTTGGGGAGCAAGGATAAAGGAAAATGCTGCACAGTGACATTTCTTGGATACCCATCATATGCCAGGCACTATACCAGGCAGCGGGAATCCAAAGATGAATATGATCTTTATCCTCAAGCATCTCCTGGTTAAGGGAGGGAAATGGACCAGGAGGCAAAGGCTTACCGCACCGAGAGGTCCGTGGTGACACAGAAGGGAATGCTGGACATAGTGAAAGTACAGAGGACGGGGACCTCATCCAGTTTGGGGGACTCAGGGAAGCTTCCCGGAGGAGGAGTGTTTGCATTGAGTCTATAAAAGATGCTTTGGGTCAGTCAGGCAGAGGTGGTGTGGGCTGGAGGTGGTGTCCTAGCAAAGAGAGAAGCACGTGTTGGGGACAGAGGCAGGAGAGGTCATGGCAAACTGATTTTGGATCCAGGGAAAGGAGAGGTCCTGAAGGTAAAGAGATGACTGAGGAGGAAATTAGATGCAGAAGTGAGATGACAGCCTGTCTCAGATACCCCCAGTCTGCTGTCAACTTAATGCCCTCCTGGTCCTCCATCCTCACACCCCCCATTCCATCAGATACCAAGTCCTGTTGGAGTTACCTCCACGATGCCTCAAGAACCCACTCTAACCTTCCTCTTCATCTTCACTGCCCCGGCCTCAGACTTCATCCTGTCTGGCTGAGATCTCACCTACAGACGCCACAAATAACAATGGTTTAAACACCAGAGAAGTTTATTTCTCTTTCATAAGTAACAATCTGGCCATGAATAGTGCTGGGACAGCAGCATGGCATGGTGTCGGGGACGCAGGTGTCTTCTGGGTCCTTGCTCTGCTGTTGCTCTGCCGTTACCCTTGTTTGCATGACCCCATGTATCGCACCAGCTCGTGTGCAGTCCAGTCAATAGAAGAAGCAGAAGAGGAAGGGAAGGCATGTTCCTTCCCTTTAAAAGCATCACTAGAAGTTGTTTGCATAGGTTCTGCTCTCATCTCCCTAACCTCTTGGTCACATCTATCAGCAAGGGAGCTGGGAAATGCAGTTTTTATTTAGAGTGACCAAAAACTAGATTAAAAGCCAAGGGTTCAGTTGCCCTGGATGAAGGAGAGAAGGGTTATTGAAGGATATCTGGTCACCCACCACTACTCTGTCCCTCTTCATTCGCCATCTGCAAAGCTCTGAAGTTGTAAGTTGTGCCACCCCCTCTACGACAAAATCACACCCACACAGCTCTGACTCCAGCTGTCTGGGAACACCTCCAGGCCTCCACAAGTTTGCTCAGGCTCTGCCTTCTGCTGGAGAAGCAACAGAATATGTTGGAAGGAACATGAGACCAGGGTTACAGAACTCTCAAGCTTGGGGAACCCGGGGCAAGCTATTCCAGCTCTGAGGCTCTATCACCTGCACAATTTGGATAACAATTAACTTGAGGGTGAGGGTAGAAGATGACGTAGGTGGACAGTGCTCAATAGATGTCAGACATCACAGCCAGGCTCCTGGCAGGGCTCCCCTCGGGTGAAGCCGCTCACCCATCAGCTTGTGACTCTGGTCACTTTCCCCACAAAGCCTCCCTCGAGGGGCTCCCAGGTGGCTGTCCTCGTAAGGTCTTGGTTCAGCACCTCCGTGCTCTCTACTATGGTGGCTTTGACCCATGACCACCTTCTCTGGTAGACTGATCTCTCTAGTTCCCACTGCTCCCAGCACAGTGCCCACAAAAGCAGAGGTCAGTGTTGGTTAAACTCAGGTGGGTTGAGCCGGGGCCAAGAAGCAAGTCAAGCAGACCTGGAGGAGCAGAGGCTCAGAAGCAGGCATCCCAGAGCCTTGGAGCTGGTACTCAACGGCTGGGCGTCTGGGACCAGAGCTCTGAGGTCAGAGCCTTTAGGGAGCGAGGATGCCAGACTGGCAGGCAGGTGACAGAAATGAGATCCAGGCAGGGAGATCTGGGGAGAAAGGTTCGTGATGTGAGGGAAGCCCACCCACATCAGGGGTAGGGCGCCTGCCTGGCGGAAGGAACTGGATGCTAAGCCAAGCAGTCCCTGAGTGCTGGCGTCTGAAAGGAGGGGTCCTCATCTGTAGGAGGAGGAAAGGAGAATGGGAATGAAGGCACAGACAGGAGGGTCCCTTACCCCCATCCGTCTGGCGCTGGTGTAGGGCCCAAGTGGTGTCCTGTGGGAAAAGGAGCAAAGATGGAGAGATGGTGGTAGAAAAGGTGATTTCTACGTTTGAGTTGCACGGGGATGTTGTTGCACTGTTGCAGCCTTTCCACCAGAGGGCAGGAGAGGTCCACGCATGAGACTCATGCATGAGGCTGCAGAGCTTCTGGAAGGTCTTTGCCCTTGGCTAGGGGGTTGGGAGATCAAGAAGGAGATCTGGAGAGAGGATGGGGAGGAAAAGCTGGGTTGAGTCTTCTTTCCGAGAAAGACTCCCTAGGCGGACATTTCCCAGCCCCTGGGTTATACAGAGCCTGGCAGAAGTTGTGGCATGAGGTCGCCTGTGCAGAGGGTTCTTTTAGAAGGTGGCCCTGGGCAGAACCAGCGAGATCCTGGTTCTGGACTTCTGGTTCGGGCCTCTTTGCGTGTCCACTCTTCTCCTAGCTCGTGGTTCAGAAATAGGGATGATCTGTCCCTTCTGCCTTGTCTGGGTTGCTCCTGCAGAAGGACATCTGGTGTGTGAGAGAAGTCTGTGTGGGTGGAGAGTCCCGCATCCTCAGCTGCAGGTCAGATCTCAGGACCTCTGTGTCTCTGTCACGGCGTCAGTCCAACCCTTCCTTACTCCTGGAAACGGCAGAAGGACATTGTCTTGCCGTCCAGCTGTGGGCAGTCAGGTGGGGGCGCTTTGAGCCCAAGTCAGGCTCTGGGACCTCCACTCATCCCTTTGAGATGCAGTTTTCGTTTCTGAGAAGCAGAGATTTGAAAACCATTTCTTACCCAGCGCTGTTAGGAATCTGAAATGAGGTAATTGCATAAACAGTCTTCTGAACAGTGAAGTGATACAGAAGTGTGATTTTTTTTTTTTTTTTTTATCATTGATCATCTGTTTCAGGCATGAAGTTTCTGTGAGGACAAAGATGGGGTCTTATCCATCCCTCTGCCTCTGTGGGGCTGGGGCTGAGCACTGTTTTGACGGATAGAAGCCAGTCCCTGGGGAAAGGGTACGCAGTGAGTGCCATCTGGGTCAACTTGGGCTCCCTTATGGGACAGGGCAGTGTGGGCAGTGGATGAGACCAAGAGGGTTGTGCCCAGGCAGCTGAAGAGGCTTCCCTGGCCTGACCTGTTCTGAGACTGTGGGTGTTCTGGGGGCAGGAGGTAAAGATCCCAGAGTCTCCACGGAGGTGGTGGCTCCCGCAGGAAGCTTTCCTGGAGCAGATTTGGCTTGTTCGCAAGCTAATGTAACCCCACTTGGCCCAGGGTGGCAGAGAGGGGTCAGGGATGACAGAAGTAGGTCATGTGGGTGAGGACTAGGGCTAGAGATGAGCCCCAGTGCAGCCGGTGCTGAGGGCTGCTGTGGGAGCTGCAAACCCCCCTCCCTGCCCAGCTCCCCTTTCTGGCTGGTGGGAGCGTTTAATTGGAGCCCCTGGTTGAGTGCACAGGAGACACTGGTCCATAGCTCACAAGGGTCCTAGATTCCTTAACTTATCTTCCTTCTTCCTTGAGAGCAGACGTGTGTGGGGGTGTTCGTAAGCTCCGACAAGTCCCATTTCCTTACTAATAAATATTCCTCCTCTCCTTTCTAAGCACTAAAAAAAAAAAAAGAAAAAAAAGGAAAAAAATCCAGAGGAAGAACAAGTTGCCCATTTGTCACCTGCTCCTCGGTCCAGAGCAGGGGACGCATTTTGCTGTTGCTTGTGGCCGACTCAGAGCAGCGGGGATGAAGGATGTGCTTGTTTCTTTCCAATCAGTTTAATCTTGCTTGGAAGGGCCAGCTGTGCCCTTGACCCTCTCCTGGCCATAGCTTGGGAGGTGCAGGAGGAGGGGGAGGGCAGTACTGGCAGTGGCCATAGGGGACAAGACAGAAGCAGGGAGGAGAGGGGAGAAGGTGGATAGAAGGTTGGGGACACTGACCAGAGGATGCTCTGCTCCCAAACCAGAGAGGGTATGGCCATGAGGAGAGCCCAGAGCCTCTGGCTGCCTTTTGTCTAAGGACCTTGGCTCCTCCCTGGTGGTGGCCATGCTGGTCACTTGTTGGCAGTAACAGGAAATGATGTCAAACAAGCAGACCATTCCAACTCCAGCCTCGCAGTGACTAGCCCAGTGCAGACACCTCCTACGGGCTGTCTGCCTGCTGCGCTGGGAGGCAAGTCTCCATGCTCTAAGATGCTTCTGTTTTCTCAGATGATTGCTCATCTCTGTTTAATGTGCTTTTCAGCCAGTTACAGAGAACACAGACTTTGACCAGACACAGCCTCTCCCAGAAAGCAGTTATTGCCAGACGGCAGGCTGGTTCTCGGTGGTGCTGGGGCATGTGCTTTTGTCAGGATGAGATCTCGTGATGGCAGATGTTCTGGAACCCATCACACTTGTTTAGTATTAGCTGTCAGAGCCCCGGACAAGGAAGGCAGACCTGCGCTGGGGGTCTCATTCCTGGTGTGGATGTGGGTGCGGGTCACAACCCCTTGGCCTCCACCTTTCTCATCTGCAAAGTGGAAGGAACCCATCCCTGCTGTGCCCTGCCCTCTAGGTTGTTTGGATTCGAGGTGATGTTCGGGGTATGTGATGCTCTGTGTCCCGTGAACAATGGTGTAAATGGAGTTGTTAGGGTTATTCTTTGGGAGAGATTGGGGAGCTCCCCTTCCTCTGCTCTCTGTCCCCCTCTTATTTTCTGTGCTGCCTGTCCCCGCTTTGCAAGCTGGCCCACCCTCCTGGACACGGCCAATCCCACAGCCCCAGTGGGAGGACCAGCCCAGTGTGCTCCCCGTGAGGCTGAGCAGAGGAAGGGAGGATGCCCTTCTGGTTTGGGCCTTCTTCTCTTTGACCACAGTCTGAAGTTTCCTGGAAGCTGCCAGCAGGGGGCAGTAGCACCTCACACCTGGACCCCACCCCTGTGCCTCCTAGCCGAGGCCCCCCTCAGTGAGTGGTGAGGGCAGGCAGGTGGGGGGTGAGTTGCTGACCTGGGTTGTGATGGATTAGCCGAGGGCCTGGTATGGCAGGGACGACTCAGGAGCCAGGCCTGGCAGCAAGTGCTGACTCTCTTCGGGGAACAGGTCACATCCTGGCTGATGCTGACTCCCAGTGGGGCCCTCAGCCCCACCCTCACGGGCTGCTTATGTCCACCGAGGCTTCTGTCCCAAGGGAGGGGTCACCATGGAGGCTCAGATGAGCGCAGAGGAGGGGCGGGGAGCAGGCAGGTGGTGGGTCACCTGGCCAGGTCCTCCAGGGCACCCTGCTGACCCAGGTGGTGACAACAGCAAAGGAGTACCACCCCCCGCCACCCCCAGCAGGCTGTGAGGAGGGTCCCCTGGCCTGGACCCCTGGCCCCTGCACAGACCCCCGCCCTCAGCCTCCACTCCTGCCATCGACCCCGGCCCCTCCCAGACTGGCTCCCCGAAGCCCCAGCTCCTGCACTCAGCCATCCCCTCTCCTCCGGATTCCTGGGTGCCTCTGACTTAAGACTAAAGGCAGGCACCAGGTTCCGTTCCCAGCAGTTGTCCCCCGTGCCCAGCACCTGGATGACGTGGCCAGATGGTGCTTACTGACCACAGGGGGCTTGGCCCAGGGTTTCTAGGGACTTACAGCCTCTGAGGAAAGGCAAGATCTCGTGTTCCTGTTGTGTTTTGCCCCGAGGGAGCTTGTGAGGGCCCAGAGGTTTTAAGGCAAGAGGATGTCTTCCCCAGTGTCATTTTCCCCTCCTCCATCTGGAACAAGGCGTGGCAATCACTTGGCGTCCTGTGGGTGACGGCAGGCTCTCTCTCAGGATCCGTCTCCCCAGAAAGCAGGAATCACGCACTGTCTACTCACACCTGAGAAACACTCGGTGCCGCAGGATATTCTGGGATGTGGACGTCAGGGTGTCTTCGTTTCTCCACTCCTATGCTTTCTAGTGTCACTGTTACAAAATCATTCATTCAGTAGCGGTTATTCACTTATTAATTGATTTGTTGGTATTTACTGAGAACCTGCTATACACCAGGCCCCCCCCCCCCCTTTTTTAAGTTAGGAAATTAGGGACGGGGGGGGTTGACATCCCATTTCAGGCCTCATGAATCATCTCACCCCTCCCTCTTCTAAGGAGAACCAGCTGTGGCTTCAGGTGTGGGGACAGAAGGGTGAACAGGATGGGGCCAGGGGACAGAGCTGGTCATGCATGAAGCCAGGTAGAACTGGGGGGAGGGGAGAAGAAATGTGACAGACCTGAGGGGAGAAGAGAACAGATCAGGGGAGGAGCCAGGGCAGACTGGGAAGGGGACAAGATGGATAAGTTGGCTGATCTGGGGACAGGGAAAGGGAAAGAAACAGGCACAGAGAAGAGGGGGTGGGGCCCATCTCGGGGGAGAGGCCTCAAGGAACACGGGGCATATGGGGGCTGGGGGGTGGGGCAAGAGGGTGGCTCTCTGGGACTAAGGTCATCAACAAAATCCCTGCCTTCACGGAGCTCCCCACCATGGACAGAGCAGCTGCGAGTGGAGGGTTGGCGAGGAAATGAGGTTTGTCTTCTGGCCCCTCCCTGCTCCAAGCAGGGCTTGCCCCAGGGCCACCAGCCCCTCCCCCGCTGGTCCTCAGCCAGCCCATGTCCGTCTTTCTCCCTGCTAAGTTTCAAAACACACTTGCTCTGTATCCCTTTCCTGAGCGTTCTCCTGGTTGACAGGCACTCCTTAATGAGTGACAGTGTTAAAGGCGCTTAATGACTCAACGGATGATGCCTTCCGGGTAGCATTTATTCTCTGGAACCATAAATAGCGTAGGCAACCCAGTAAGTAAAACAGGACCACAGGCAGCCAGGCAGGGCCAGTGGGCAGATCACGTGGGACATCTGGACTCGTGGTGCGCCGAAGCCCATTCTGTAGACACCGAGCTTTCTGCTTAAAAGACCAGCTCTCCTTATCCATGCCTCGGTGCCCCGGTTTCTAAGATCTCCAAGGAAGTCTCTGGGGAAGTGGGTTCTACTCTTCCCTCCTTGGTTCTAAGATTCCTGATAGCCTCGCTGATGCCCCTGAGGCAGGTACCTCCCTCTCCTCTGCTCCGCCTCCCCAGCTGAGGTCAGAGAGGCATCCCCTTCCAGCCCTGGTGGAGGTGGATGACAGCTGAGCTTTTTCATTTTGTGAAGGTTCTTTCTAAGTCTCTCTTCTAGCTCCTTCCTCCTCAAATTCAGAGAAAATCAGGTTCCTTTAACCTTTCCTTGAGCATCTCGCTCTTTAATCCCTAATCATTTTTGCAGTTTCGGTCCTCTAAATCTTTTCCAGTTCTTGCCTCTCAAGTGAAACATTAGGTTGGACACATTAGGAGTTTGGGGACTTTAATGGGATCATTGCTTCTTGGTTCTTATTTAATATTCCAACATAATAATGATGAAAAAGTGTCTTAATTTGATCTTTATAACAACAAGCCTGTGAGGAAGGCATGATTATCCCATTTTACAGGTGAGAAAAGTCAGGCTCAGAGAAGTTAAGTAATTTGTTCAAGGTCACACAGCTAGGTAATTTAAGAGCCAGGTAGGAGTTGAGGGAGGGTGCTTCAGACCTCTAAGCTGACTTTTGTAAACATAGAAATTTGTGTTAAGTCTAATTTTTAAAGTCTTAATAATTCATGCAAATATTCCGCATTGTGCTTTATGCACAAAACCCACATTTGTTTTAACATAAGAATAACACTTTTTATTTCTATGAACCTTGGGATAGAAGCAATGCTCTGAGGAGACATGCCCTATCTATGCTGTGGTCTCAGGTCCCCGGGGCACACCCCCAGGCCCCCCTCAGTGAATTTCTGTTCGCAGAGTCCTGAGACCTGTCTTCTAGCATCACCACATAGCTGTACAACTTTGTAGGTATCTTCTCTCCTGGAGCATCAGCTTCTCAACTTCTGAGATGAGAATGATTTGTTCCTTTGAGTTGTTTTGAAGAGAAGGTGAAATAATAGACGTGAAAGGGCCTGCGAGGTGCAAAAGCATGACATCCTTGGTGAACATTTACATTTTGACATCAGGAGGCCATCTGAGCCACACTGAACCCCTGATTTACTCAGGCCCTAGATTTACCTTAAGACATTTCCACAGATTTATCTTACGCAGAGTTTCTGCCTAGCCCCATCTCTGTTGCCCTGGGTCCAAATGAGGTCCATGTTTCCCTGACTTGATTTCTCTGCCTGATTAACAGAATTTCTCTCTAAGTGAGGATGGGGGTTCAGGGGCCACTGGACAAGGAGGTGTCCCTGCCTATGAAAGCAGACATGCTCTGGGGCCATCGCCTCCCCTGAAGTCGGAACTTTATAGAACACACTCACCCTGCCTGGGCATCAGCACCTTTCAGGCACCCAGCTGGAGAATGCAAAGCAGGGATGCCAACTCTGGAAACAAGGGCTGATTCCAAGTTGTTGCAAGTCAGTGGGGATTCGTGCAGTGCCTGCTCTGAGCCAGGCCCCGTTCTAGGGCTTGAGAGATACCAGTGAGCCGAGCAGACAGAGATTCCTGCCCTTGGGGGCTTGGATTCCAATGTGTGTGCACATTAGGTGTAAACACAAGTAAGGGTATGAGTGAGCACATAATAGAGCCTGTTAGAAAGGGAGAAGTGATTTGGAGGAAGGAGAGAGTAAGGGGAACGAGGGGCATGGGGAGTGCTGGGTGGTGGGTGCTAGTTGTAAGTGGGGGTTGGGATGAGCCCGGCCTGGAGAGTGAGATTTGCACAGCCTCCTGCAGGTCTCCATCTGGAGTCAGTCAAGTGGATGTCTCGGGGAAGGGCGATCTGGCAGAGGGACCAGTGGAGCTAAGGCATTGAGGCGGGATTAGGCCTGCCGTGTCTGAGGAATATCCCAGCAGCTGAAGTGGACACAAGGCAAAGAATGCCAAGAGGAAAGGTCAGAGAGGGTGAGGGAAGGACACGGTCTGTCTGGAGCCTTCTTGGCTTGTCCTCTGTGTGAAACAGGAGCCTTTTCAGGGTTTTAGGTAGAGACATCATGTCACGTCTTTCTGGCTTAGCGACCTCCAAATCCCACACAGGTTCCCAGGCTGAGGTTCTCAGGTTCTGAGTCGGAGGTGGGATTCAGCTCCGCCAGAACCACTGAGTCTGAGAGGAGAGTCAGATGAGCCGGTGACCTTGCCACCTGAGGGAGAATGGGTCCTTGGAGGACAGAGACACGGACTGTCCACCCCCCTCCGCAATTAGCTGGTGGGGGAGCCAGGACCTGGGCATGAATAACATCCCGGTAAACAGCTCTGGGAGCTCAGAGAAGGAGGAGGTTGATACACATTCTGAGGATTCAGTGTTTAATTATGGGGGTTGTCATTTAATCTGGGACTTGGGTAACAGAGTTTGGATAAGTGGATATAAAAGAAAGGGCAGGCTGCATGCTGGAAACAACTCTGAAATGTGCACCGGGGGAGCAAAACAGAGCAACAGGCTGTTAAAACAGGGCAACAAGCAATGATAACTGATACTGCTTTGCTGGATTGTAGGATGTATGAGGGGAAAGGTGGAAAGTTAGGATGACTCATGACCATTTTGGATGCTATGAGGAATTAAATATAGAATTATTATTCTTTGTTTAAAGGATCAGGGCATAAACTTATTAGAATTCTAAAACCATGTGGTAAGAAGAGAGAGAGGGGTTAAGAACCAAATTCAGAGAAATGGGTAGAGTTTAGGGCCTTATTTGGAAAATCATCGTGCAATTATTGGGCTTTAAGTAATTGAGTCAACTCAAGAAACAAGACCACATGGCCAAAAACATGGGGGAAAAACGAGATAATGGAAATAAACCCAGAGAAGATACAGATCTTAGAATGCGCAGAAATGGACTTTAAAAAAATAATTGACATATTTAAGAAGTTATGAGAAGATGGAGAATTTCAACGGAGAACTGGAATCTATAAGTAGAAAAGAGGAAAATTCTAGAACTGAAAAATACAACATAAGATGGGTTAAGGGTAGATTTGACACACCCGAAGAGAATAGATCTGGAAGATGGAAGAAAAATATCCAGACTAAGGAAAAAAATGTGAGATTCAGAAAGGACTATAAGAGGTAGAACATGGTGAACGGGTCTAACATATACTCACTGGGAGTCCCAGAAAGAGAGGAGGGAGGTAACGGGACGCAAACAGTATCTGAAGAAATAACAGCCAGGAATTTTGTGGAAGTGATGAAAGACATGAAGCTGTGGGCTCAGGAAACTCCGTGAGCCTCAGGCAGGGCGAGTACAGAGAAAACTATGCACCTAGGCTTAGCAGAGTGAAATGGCCAGAAACAAAAGGCAAAGAGAAAAAAAATCTTAAAGGCAGCCAAAGAGGGGAAAATATATGTGACCTTCAGACAAACAACAAGAAGATCAGTAGCTGGCTTCTCATGAGAAATGACAGAAGTCACAAGACAATGTAGTGACATCTTCAAAGTGCTAAAGGAAAATAATTGCTAGCCTAGAATTCGACACCCATTGAAGATACCCGTCAAAAGTTAAGGTGAAATAGAGCATCTGTGGGCCAAAAAAAAAAAAAAAGAATTCTTCACTCGCAGACCTATCGTAAAGGGACTACTGAAAAAGTTTTTTTTTTTTTTTTCCCCGGACAGAAGGAAAAGGATCCCAGAGGGAAGCACAAGGATGCAGGAAGGGGTGAAGGGCGAGGGTGACCGTGTGGACAAATCGACATGAATATTGACCATATTACACAGTAAAAAGAGTGTCTTTTTATGAAGTGTGTATTGTGTTCCAGACAGCGTGCAAGTCTGACTTTATTTATTCTTCATGACCGTCCTGTGGGTTTGGTTCCCATTTGGAACACAAGGAAACCGAAGCTTAGTTAGTAGAAGTAGCTGGCCTGGACTTGAGTCGGTCTTAGAACCAAGTCTTTGCTTCTCTCACTGAGTTGTGCTTTTCTAAAGTCTTGGTGGCTCGTCCTGTAAGTTCTAGGGAGAACTGGTGGGGTGGGGATCCATCTGGGTCACTTGTGATGGCTGTTATTTCCATGTTCTTCCTGCTCATGGTGGCCCTGGATGTGTGCACGGCAGCCGATTGTCCGGCTCCCTCTGGGGAGCTGGTGAATTCCTTCGGCTTCACACAGCTTCTGTTCTGTCCTCCCACCAAATCACTAGCCATCCTGTAAGACCCAGAAGAAAATCTTGCCCCGGCCATGAAGTCTCTTGTCATTTTCGTTTATTCTGACCAGTCCCCTCTTAACTTATCTGCCAATGCAGACATCAGTACATTATTGAAGAGTTCTCAGCTTCTTATGTGACTGCTCTTCTCCCCTGTCATTAGATTGTAAGATCTTGGTGGCATAGCTGGTTTGAGATTTACCTACCAATGTGCAAAGCATGGCACTGGGCACTCAGAGTCATTGATTCATTAATTATGGTTCATCCTGCCCACTGTTGGCAGTGAAGTCAGAGCCAGTGCTGCGGCCATGAGTACCATGTGAACAATTGCAGACCATTTCAAGTTGCCCTGTAGCAAAGTCATAGAACTCAGTGGGGTCCAATCAGGGCTATGTTTACACAGTGTCAGGATCTCTGGATTTAAGTGTGAGCAGTGAAATTTGCTGAATTATGTTCGGATTTTCAACCAACCAAATTCCCAGCCACCATCACCAAGGGCAATTGTTTAATGGAATTTGACTTTCTTATAGGATCTTCTGTCAAACTGACTTTTGAGTGGCATTACAGTCAAACCACTCCCAATGCCCCCTCAGCCCCGTGGCTCTGGGCTCCACATCAGAGCTCTGTACTTTCCCTGTTGATTCACCACTGATTTTTAATCTGCTTTTCTCAGTGCTGATCTTCAGGGAAGTCTAGACACATCTGTGAATAGGGAGGACACCCACAAGGGTACCCGTGGTGAATATTAATGAGTGTTCCATAATGAGACCAGGACACCTGTGTGCCAGTGGGAGTGTGGATGCAGAGAACAACTGTTGGAGGAAGATAAAAGAGGACGCAGCATTCCTGGCTGGGCAGGACGCAGGCAAGGAAGAGTGCTATGTGGGTCTAAAACGGCCTAGGTAGATTTTGGATCTCTCTTAGCTTGGCAGAGGCGAAGAGGAAAGTGATGCAGTAGAGTCACTAGAGTAAGAGTCAGTTCTGGAATTTCCTGGGACCTCGTCATGCTCAGTTTTGTGCTGAAGGGCAGCCATGAGGGAGAGAAATATCTCCCATGTTGGCCTCAGATGAAGGTGAAGGGAGAAAAGGCAAAGTGAAAGTGTTCCTGGACTCAGGAGGTAGCACCCAGTGGTCCACATGCTTCTTTGTTTGACGTGTAGTTCTATTTTGTATTTCATATAAATTGAACTTAATTGGGGAGGAGGACATTTTCAACTCTCACCCCCCACTCGCCCTTCATAAAGAGCCAAGCACAACAGTGAGTTGTGTTACACTAATTGAATTAAAGCCTTATCACATGTCCACACATGCACGTGGATATTCATTCTTTCATTTGAAATCCATAAAAACTGGTTGATCTAAGATACTGTGTAAAATTATAAAACATTGACCAAAAATCTTGCTGGGATTTTGCTAGGAATTGTATTAAACCTGCATATCAATTTGGGGGAGAATCAACATCTTTACTATGTTGAGTCTTCCAATCCATGAACACAGTGTGTCTCTTCTCGTAGTTAGATCGTCTTGATTTCTTTCACTAGTGTTTTGCATACAAGTTTTGTACATTTTAAAAAGATTTATACCTAAGTATTTCATTTCTTTTTGAGGATTGTAAGTAGCATTGTAATTTAAATTTTGATTTCTGTGTTGTTCATTGCTGGTATATAGAAATACATATGTTAATGTTGTATCCTCTGACCTTGCAAATTAATTCATTCTAAGAGGGTTTTTTTTTTTGAGGAGGGCTAGATTCTGTGATTTTTCTGCCCAGGTGATCATATCATCTGCAAATAGGGACAGTTTAATTTCTTTCTTTCTGATCTGCATGGCTTTTATTTCCTTTTCTTGCTTAGTGCATTGGCTAAAACTTTCAGTATTATGTTGAATAGCAGTGGTGAGAGTGGTTAGCCTTGCGTAATTCCTGATCTTAGAAGGAAAGCATTCAATCTTTCACTATTAAGTATGATGTTAGTTGTGTCTTTTTTGTAGATGATGAGGAGATTCCTCTCTGTTCCTAGTTTTCTGAAAGCTTAAAATCATAAACAGGCATTGAATTTGCCAGCATCTTTCCTGAGTCAACATATATGACTGTGTGATTTTTCTTCTTTAGTCTGTGTGTGAATTACATTGATTGATTGATTTTTAAAGTTTTTAAATGTTGGGGGGGTATCTAGGTTTATTTATTTATGTATTTATTTTTAACAGAGGTGCTGGGGATCGAACCCAGGACCTCTGATTTTTAAATGTTGAACCAATCTTGCATATATTTCGATTTACTGTATAGCACAGAAACCAAGGCAGTGTGGTGTTGGTAGAGGGATAGACACATAGATCATTGGAATAGAACAGAGAACTCAGAAAGAGCCCCATGCAAGTATGGCCAACTGATTTTTGACAAAGGTGCAAACATATTTCAATGGAGGAAGTACATAGTCTTTTCAACAAATGATGCTGGTGTAATTGGATATCCATAGGCCAAAAAAAAAAAAAAAAGACTTAATATTATATCTTATACAAAAATTAACTAAAAATGGAATATATAGATATAAATGTAAAAGATAAAAATATAAAACATTTAGAAGAAAAATACAGGGCCTGACAAAGAATTCTTAGACATGACACCAAAAGCATTATACATAAAAGAAAAAAAATTGATAAATTGAACTTCATCAAAATTAGAATCTTTTACTTTCTTTAAGATCCTGTTAAGGGAATGGAAAGATAAGCTATAGACTGGGAGAAAATATTTGCAAACCACATATCTGACAAAGAACTTACATGTAGACTATACAAAGAAATCTTAAAACTCAACACTAAAAAACCAAACAATATGATTAGAAAATGGATAAAGGATATGGAGAGACATTTCATCAAAAAGGACATAGAGATGGCAAATAAGCACATGAAAAACTGTTCAACATCCTTGGTTGTCAGGGAAATGCAGTTAAGACCATGATGGGACATCCCTACATACCCATCAGGACAGCTAAAATAAAAAAATAATGACAATGTCAAACGCTGCTGAGGATGTGGCAAAACTGGGTCTCTCATACATTGCTGTTGAGAAAGGAAAATGGCCACTTTGGAATATAATTTGATAATTTCTTTAAAAATATTAATATACACTTACCATATCACCCAGCAGTTACACTCCTAGGCATTTATCCTGGAGAAATGAAAAACTTAAGTCCACACAAACCCTCTACATAACTGCTTATAGCAGCTTTGTTTGTAACAGCCCCAAGCTGGGGACAACTGAAATGTACTACAACAGGCTAGTGGTTATATGAACCATGGACTAGTACTCAGAGATGAAAAGGAATTGTTCATACACACAGCAACTTGAGTGGATCTCAAGGGCATTTATTTTGAGAGAAAAAAGCCAATCTCAAAAGATACATTTGTATAACATTTCAAAGAGCAAAAGTATGGAGTTGGAGAGCAAATTAGTGGTTGTCAGGGGTTAGGGATGGTGGGGACTAGTGTGGGGAGGGACAGTGTGATTCTAAAGGGATGGTGTGAGGGAAATCTTTGTGATTACAATATAGTTTTATGTCTTGATTACAGTGGTGGTTACATGAATCTACACATGTGGTGACTTGACATAGAACTGTAACACACGTGTACTAATGTCAGTATCCTTGTTTTGATATTGTATTGTTGTTATGTAACATGTAACCATTAGGGGAAATTGAGTGTAGAATACTTTGTACCACGTTTGCAACTTCCTGTGAATCTGTAATTATTTCTAAATTCAAAGTCAAAGAAAAGCAAAGCTAAAAAGTATTCAGCCATATAAAAAGATACAATGAACATTACAAAAACCACTATGAGCCCACTACCCAGCATATAAGAAAAAAAAATTACAAAGCTGCCCTGCCCATGTATACCCTCAGATCATATCCCCACCCCAGATCATATTCCCCCCCAGGTCATACCCCTCCCAGATCGTACTCCCCTTCCTCTATTCACTTCGTAAGAGAATTTTTCCTATTGTGCCGCATCATTGCCAGCATCCAGTAGTGTCACAATTTTTGCGAATCTAATGAGTATGAAATAGAATTGCATTGTGGTTTAAATTTGTATTCCTTGTCTTCTGGTGTTGTCAAGCAATTAAAAATATGCTTTTTGAGTATTTTGGTACAGTCTTTAATGAATCTCTATTCATATTCATTGTCCGTTTGTCTGCTGGGTGGTTTATCTTACTATTTAGAGGAGTTTCTTATATTTTACAGATAGAATTTCTGTATTGTTTATGGGCATTGCAAGTAACTTCTCTATGGCTATGATCTGCATGTTAACTATGTTTATTGTGCCTTTTGATGCCCCAAAAGTTTTCGTTTTAACCTGATTGAATTCACCAGTCTTTTCTTTAACAGTCTGTGCTTTTTGTGTCTTGCTTACTTTCCTTCCTAAAGGTTACAAAATGTTTTCCCATGGTTTAAGTATTTCTAAAAGTTTTGCTTTTTACATATGGGAGGTCTTATCCATTTGCAACTTATTTTTTTGTGTATAAGATGTGAGGTAGCAACCAGATCAGTTATATTTCCATACGGATAATTGTCCCAGGACCATTTATTAAATGTTCCATTCTTACCCCCTTGCTGATCTGCGATGCCACCTCTGTCATCTGTCAAGTAATTTTTATATGCACAAGTCTCTCTTTGGACTCTTGATTCTCCCTAATTAATCTAATGTTTCTCCCTATGCCAACATTGTCTTGATTATTCTAACCTTATTAGTAGTCTTGATTTCGGAGAGGGCAATTCCACCCACTTGATTTCTCTTTTTCAAATTATCTTGGCTCTTTTGATCATTTACTTCTCCTAGAAGTTATCAATTTCTATGGACTTTTGATTGGACTTTCAATAAATTATACTTTTGTTTGGGGAAAAATCAGTATCTTTATGCTATTTAGTCTTTATAGCCTTTAACATTGAATACTTTTCATTTTTTTAGGTCATCTTTAATGGCATGAAATAGTGTTTCATAATTCATCTATAAGGATCTTATACACCTATTATTAGATTTGGTCTTAGATACTTCATAAGTTTTTTTTTATTGTAAGTTGTATTTTTGAAATTAAATGGTCTAGCTATTTGATGTTGATATATATAGGTTTTTGTATAATAAGTTTATGTCCCACAACTTTTCTGAATTCTCCTATTAATTTTAATTATTTTAAAGTAGTCTTGGACCTCTTATATGGAAATTATATTATTTGTGAATAATTGTAGTTTTTTACTTCTAGTAAAATGCTTAGAGACAATGAAAGTGGTGTTCTTACCTTGCTCCTGATTTTAAAAAGAAATGCTTCTGTTTCACCATAATAAGTACAATGTTCAATAAAGTTTTTGGTGGCTATTAAGAAGATCCCTTCTATTTCTAGTTTGATAAGATTTTTTGAGTACCTAATGCTTTTTTAACCAAAAGATTATCTATCTCTAGTTGATTATGTACTTTTACTACCTTCTCTTAATGTGATTACGTTGGTAGATATTCTAGTACTGAATTTTCTTGCCTTTGTGAGATAAATCTTACATGGTTGTGATATATTGTGATTTTAAACATTGATTCCATTTGTTAAAATTTTTTTGGGGGGGGCGCTTGGAGGGGGGAGGGAGGTAATTAGTTTTATTTATTTTATTTAATTTTTAGAGGAGGTACTGGGGATTGAACCCAGGACCTAGTGCATGGGAAGCATGCGCCCTACCATGTGAGCTATCCCCTCCCCCCATTTGTTAAAATTTTATTCAGCATAATTTACATCTCTTTTCTTGAATGAGTTTGGCCTGAAATGTTTCCTTCTTGTATTATCCTTGTTTGATTCTGGTATCAAAGTTTTGGAAGCCTCATAAGTTGATGTGTTTTATTCCTTTTTCTCCTGTTTGAAATCTTTTGAATAAGGTTGAAATGATTTATTTCTTGAGGGTTTGGTAGAATATGCTTATATGACAGTCTGGCCGAGGGATTCACCCACCCCCCAAATGAGTTTTAACCACTGATTTAATTATTTTAACAATTAGTGTATATTCTATTTTTCTTGGGTCAGTTTTTAAAAGTTTTGCTAAAAAGTTGTTCATGTTATTTTTCAATTTTGTGGTTATAAAGTTTCCATTTTCTCTTTTTATCTAATGCATACATTTTAAGACTGGAAGCATTCCTCTGGCATAGTTTCCAGAAATTTTGATTCGCAGTGTTCTTGTCAACAGTTTTCCATTTTGAATTATTTTATTTAAATTTTTTCTTTTTTCAGCTTCATTGAGATATCATTGACAAATAAAATTGTAATATTTAAAATGTACAATGTGATGATTTGATATACATATGCATTATAGAAGGATTTCCACGTTTGAGTTAATTAATAAATCTGTCACCTCACATATTTACCCTTTTTTTTTTTTTGTGAGAATACTTAAATTCTACTCTCTTAGCAAATGTCAATTATACAGTTCAGTATTATCAGTCATAGTCATCATCTTATGCATTAGCTCTTCAGACCTTCTTCATGTTATAACTGAAAGTTTGTACCCTTTTACCAGGCTCTTCCTATTTTCCCCAGCCTCCTGTATGCTGTGAACTCAACTCTCTGATGGGCTCAACAAAAATAGTTTTCAGACTGCTTGGTGATTTTTTATTGTGAGTGTGGGAATGATGCTTCTTCCAACGTTCTGTATCCTAGGCAGAAGCCTGAAGCCTTTCCGTTTCTTTTTCTGTAAACTGTGTTTCACAATCCCATTTTTCCATGGAGTTGCTTCCTTCTAATACATCTTCTATGTTACTAAGTCCCTTTTCAGATTGGGTAAACTGCTGTGAAATTCATCCACTGAGTTTTTAATTCTAATTTATCTTTAACGCTAGAGTTCCAATTTGTTTTTTTCTCAAATATGCTTAGTCAGTTGGAAAAGTTTTCTGTTAGCTTGCAGATCTTTTTCAAGCTTATCTTTTATTTATTTAGAGAACAAGTATTTCTTTTATAATTTAACACTGTAATTTTACTATATGATGCCTTTGAAGGTCTCTTTCTGCGGCATGTTATTTCTGCTTATTTTTATTCACAGTGCTTTGCTTCCTTGTGTACTTGGTTATTTTTGATGAAAAGTGGCAACATTTTTATAGGTAATTATTTGTGGTATTTCTTTGAGTCCTAGGATAAAGGTCCATTCTTCCAGAGAGGATTTTGTTGACTTCTTGTGGGCTCTTCCCAACCTTACAGGAAGAGCTTCACTCTTGGACTTCCCATGTTGGGCAGGTTTGGGGCTTTGCCTTTTATCTTCTAAGCCTCGTAAGGCTGAGCAAAGTTAAGGTTCAAGTTCTCTTACTTTGGCAAATGCCTTCAGGACAAATGTAATTTCAAGATTCTTGATTCTTTTTGTCACATAGGTTTTGACCTGATAACTCCTTAGTTGTCAGCTCTTGAGATTTTTAAAGAAAGTTAAAAAATTATCTAGCTTTTCTTTTTTTTCTTTTTAGAAGAAAAATCTATCCAGCCATCCTGCAAGTTCTTGTACTAGAAACAGTGGACTTTATTGCATTTTAAAATTTAATGACTACAGAATTTATTTATAGACATTCCATGCAGTTTAAAAAATTATCTTACTCCTTTCTCACTTTGACACTTTATTTTATATTATAAATGATGTTACAGCTTGCATTGAATATTTCTATGAACTAAAACCCCTGTGGGTCAGATTCTGTTGTTTGTTGTTGCCAGTGATTCCTGTTTACTCTCTCTTTTTTCCTCATGTATTTTGTGATCTGGGCTGATCAGGTGATCTGGGGGCTGATCAGCTGTTACGTAGTGGAGCTTTATCAGTGCATCCTGTGCAGTGCGTGTAAGTGTATATCCCTCTAGAGGTGCTTTACATTTGTTTCTGTCATGTGCTCAGGGCATTGCTGGAAGGGGCCACTTCTGTGTGACTTTCTCAGCTGGGAGGTTCTGAGACTATGCAGGTAGTGTAAGGCAGGCCTACAGTTACGCATTTTTAAGACATTTTTTGGCTACCCAGACCCCAGGCCCCGATATATGGCCTTCTGTGCCACTTTGCTTTGACAGTGCATAGGGTTGTTTTTTTTTTTTTTCCTAGTTTATCCTTGCACAAAGACCATAGCTTTCCAAGTGTTGTAGTCTTTCAGATGTGATTCCTCATTTCATCCTGGCCCATAGCTTTGTCTCTTGTACCTAGATGGCTATTCAAGCCCAAGTTTCTTTATTTTTCTTTTAATCACCACCAGAAAGTGCTCCAAGTGCAGCCACAGCCTCAGTACCACTTCCCACTCTGGTTTTCGCCTTCTTCTTCCTATTTTTTTCCGTCTAGAGATTTTCCTTTTTTTTTTTTTTTAAATAAGATCAGCCAAGCATTTAAAGAATGTTTATTTTGTTTTATGCAGCATTTCAAAGTATTTGGTTAATGGGAAGCTTTTCAATTATCTTATCTGCTGCATCCTGGAAACTGATGTTAATTCAGTCATTTTTTAAGGGAGCATCTACGTGATGTCGCGTATCTGATTTGAATACTTAAAGAAAAATTTTTTTGACTTATATTTTTGAAGATTGAAAATAGTGAAGACAAGGACCTCATGATATTTATTCTTTATATTTCTCATGCCTAAATATAAAGTACCAATAATTGTTTCAAAAATGAGGAAATAGGAAGTTTATCTAGAGCCTGTCATTTGCTGTTCTTTCAACACTGCTCACTTTTAAACATCGATAAATAAAATGTCTCAGCCAATCTAAAAACTGTTCCCATGCAGACATCTGATGCGAGTGCTTTTATTTGTCCAGAAAGTTTCTTCTGACTTCATGAGTGTTAAGGCTTTCCCTACATCCAAACACATGCTGGCATATAGATAAAAAATCAGGTGGCCAGCAAGGCTGTTTCCCTCCATTTTCATGACTTCTGTCCTGGGCCACGTCTACATGTGGACATTTTTATTCTGTAATTGTAGACTGGATATCTCCCAATGCAGCATGATTACAGCAAACAGTGTTGACAACAGTACACCATCGCCTCCCCTCCCCGTGTGCTCATCTGCTTGAATACACACACACAGGTATATATATATATATATATATATATATATACAGGGTAAAAAAATAATTATGGCTATCTTTAGGCATTTGCCTGCCCAGAAGGAACACTTTGCTGGGTATACAACCCCTGGGAAATGGGCACTCCAGTAACTTCCTGTCCTCCTGCAACCCCCTCCTATGGGGTTCCCTTCCCCACCAAGCAGAGGAAGGGTAATCCTGGAGCTTCCAGTACTCAGGCTCTGCCAGGCCTCACTGGTTAATTGCCAACCTACATGGGAGTTAATCAGAGATTTCCAAGGCAGCTAGAGTGGAGATTTGAGAGAAAACAGAGCCAGCAGCTGCCAGACATAATCCCCTCCCACATGTCCTCTCCAGGATACTTGAGAGATGGATATTTTGAGGCAGCTTCTGGATGAGATGGTGTTGACCACACACTGTCTCTCTGGGCAATCCAAGAGGCAGCAAGTGGAGGATGGAGTGATGGGGGAGGGGGAGGGGAGGTAAACCTTAATGCTGAGAGTGGGACAAAAGGGACATAGAGTTTTCTCTGTGGATGATGTTGGGGGTAGACATGGGGAGGCTACTTCTAACTCACTCAGACAGACAGGCTCTGGGGAGCAGTGGTTTACAGTGTCTGTATATTCGCATTTGGTGCTTAGGAGAGGAGTTTAAACTGTGCAAATGGATGTGGCATTGACTATCAGACAATTAGAGACCGCAGACTGACTCTCCATCATCTAGTTTTCCAATTAGATAGTCAGCAGGCCAAACACACACGCCTTATACTGCAAGCATGAGTTGTTACTCTAGTGAGGAGCTAGCCAGATGCCAACTGGTCACCACTGCCCTGCCAGGCTCCGTAGGGAGGTCTGTGTTGACCGTATAACCCATACACTGTTGGTTACTATGACAGGGATTTGGCCCTAAACGCCTCTGTAGAATCCCAGGTCCCAGGAAGTCAAGTCAGACCACAGATGGGTGTAGGCCCACCCATCTCCAAGCCCGAGCTTTCCTGCTCATGCCTCCTTTCTCTTGGCCTCACCTTGGTTCCTGCTTTGTTTTTAGGCAGTGGGGCATGGGAAAATGAGTTGGAGGAAGCCCTGGGTCCATTTCACTGCAGACCTCTTGGAGGACTGGGGGACTAGAAGGTGCAGATAACTATCTTAGAGGAAAAGACAAGAGGCCCAGACCCTCATATCCTCAAGAATGAGGATCAGAATTTCAGGTGCTAGTCTTTTACCTCTTTCCGCATCACTCTTTCCCCCCAGCCCCTTGGCCTGAGACTGTCCTTGGTCTCAGTCTGGATTACGGCTCCTTGAGACAGAGGCAGATGGGGAATCTTGGTCCCCTTCAGGGTTGAGTAAGTCAGTATTGAAGAGACCCGGAGGATTTCCTTAGGAGCTCCAATCTCAGGGAGGCTAATGATTTTTCGTAGGGCCCTTTTCCACTCCACACTGCTGAGAATCACCTGAGCAAGTGTCCCATCATTGTACCCTTATCTTCCCTAGAACATCCCATATCTCTGTCTCAGACTTCCCTTTGCATTCTGTTACTTGGACTTCTGCCAGGGGTGTTGTGTCCTTGAGATATGGAGTTTGCCCTCTGGACAGAACTCTGTCTGCTGGCTCCTAAAACAGGAGCACTTTCTCAAGGGGCTGTTCTATCCCATTAGATGGAGTTAGTATTAGATCCTGAGCCCTCCTGGTTGGCCTGGCCCTCTGCAAGTAGCTCTCTGTGCCTGGGCAGTTCCTGAGATGTGGTACCCACCACGTAGGATCCCTCTGGCTGCTGAGTTGAGAACTGACTCCAGGGGCAAGGCTGGAGGCAGAGACCATTGGGGAGTCTGCTGCAATGATCCACGTGAGACAAGGTGGTAATTCACTGCAGACGGCAGTGGTAAAGTGGGGAGAAATGGCTGGATTCTGATTAAATTTTTTTTTTTGCTTGAATTTTTATTTTTGTTTTTTATTGTTCGTTTCTGGTATACATCATCATGATTCAATTATATATACATATATATATATATATGTATATATGTGTGTGTGTGTGTATACACACACACACACACACACACACACACACAAACATATATTCCTTTTCATATTCTTTTTCATTATAGGCCATTACAGAGTGTTGAATATAGTTCCCTGTGCTCCATAGTAGGGCCAAGTTGTTTTGGATTCTGATTAAATTCTGTAGGTAGAGCCTATGGGATTTCTTGACAAACTGGACATGGGGTGTGAGAAAAACATAGTCAAGGATGACTTCAAGATTTTAGGCCAGGCAACTGCAAGGATGTGTGGTCATGAATTGAGATGGAAGATTTAGTGGGGAGCAGATTTGGGGTTGGGGAGAGAAAGATCAGGAGTTCAGTTCTGAGTATATTAAATTTAAGGTTATATGAGTATATCCAAGTGGAGATTTTTAGTAGCCATTTGGATGTAAGTCTGAGTTCGGGAGACACCTAGGCTGGACATGTACATATGGGAGACATCAGTGGGTATAGATGGAGAGGAGCAGAGAAGACAGGACAGCACAGGAGGGAAGAGAGGAGTAGGGACAGGAGAGGAGAGATGATGTCCAAGGACTGAGCCCCAGGACACTCTAACCTTAAGAGGTTGGGAAGATAAGATTTTGTTCATGTCTGTGCTTATGTTGTTTTTTCCTATATTCCACTAGAATGTAAGCTCAGTGAGGGCAGTGACCTTTTGTGTCTGCTACTCAGTAAGAATCTGTAGGATGAATCAGTGCAAAGCTTTATACCTACCAAGTGGTCTCAGACGGTGAAGGGGGTGTTGGCAAGCCTGCCTACTTGGGTGCCGCAGATCCGCACCAAGCCAGCCCTGCAGTCCTCAGTTGGTGTGGGTGGTGAGGGAGAACTCTGGCATCCTCCCCCTCCCCCACCCCCTTCCATCATATTTGAAGTCGCTTCTTGGGGGCTGAAAGCTGGGAGGGGGCCCTCTGAGAGGAGCCAGGAGCCCTGTGAGATGCTGCCAGAGGCCACAGCTTCAGAAGGCAGCCACTGACACGTCCCCGGTGGAGTGGCTCTAGGGGAAGGGGACTCAGCTGCTGCTCTGAGCCGACTCCTTCAGGAGCTCACTTCCCTGCTGTGAGTCTCTGTGTGGTGTGTGTGTGTTGTAGGCAGGGGGAGTGCTGTAATCCTGTTATCCCTGTCCTTTCCCACCCAGGAGTCTTAAAATCCAACTCCCTGAGAACATCAACAAACATAATGGATGCAGACGTCAGAGGAAATGCCAGAAGGGCTTCGCCAGCTCCCTGCCCAGCCCAGCTCAAATGAGCACCTCCCTGACGCTTATGGATGAACTTGAGAAAGGCCCAGCTCTGCCTCAGGCCTTCCCACCCCCAGATGCCATTCTTCTTTCCCAGGGTTAATTCCTGGGTGCCCCATCAGGCCCAGGTGCACCCCACTCTTCTGCATGTGCCCCTTTAATTCTGTACCCTTCTGCTCCCCTCCCCTCAAAGTCAGATTTCCTTCCTAGACAGCTTAGTTCCTCAAGCAGAATTTCTTAAGATCAGTGTTTTCTTTTCTTGGCCTTCTTGGCTCCTCCCTGTTCTTGGCAAAGGCTTCCTTTACTGGTGTGATCTCTACCTGCCATTTCCAGGTATAGAGGGCTGGGCCTGGCTCCAGGGGTATTGACCAGCTGACCCTGTGTCCAGCCACCAGCCTCTTGTCTCCTGCGGGCCTGTCTGGAGCTGCTTCCTGCGGTCACAGCCTGTGTCTGTCTGCTCCTTACTCTCTCGTAGGAAGTTATTGACAACATGCTTTCAGATTGGTCATTTAAAATGCAACAAGAGCCTGCAGGCTTAAGGATTTGTAGCGCATAGATGCTTAAGAATAATAAAGTAATTAAGGGGAGAGCTGATGGGAAGATACATAAAAATCACCCACAATTCTGTGACCTAGAGATAACCACTGTAAACACTGAGGTGTGTTTCCTTCCAGTTCTTTTCCATGCATATTTATAAAGCATTGCTGTGATCATACTGTTGATTTCACTTTTCACCCAGGACGCTTCTGGGTGGGCAGGATAGGTGCAGAAAACAGAGGCTTCCTTCTGCAAGTCTTGTGCAGAGATGCCTCAGCTCCTGGCACATTGGTCTGGCTACACAAAGCCAGCCTGATCCCAGACCGGATCCTGCTTACTCTGCTGCACTAAGAAATCTGTGTTTTCTTTGGGTTTCATCGGCTTCAAGCCCTTACCCAGGCTGAGCTCTGCCTGCACTTGCTTGCCCCCTGAGAGGGGGCAGTTTTATTCTGTGTGCAGTAGCATTGTCCCCACCTGACTTCGAGCAGCAAGGATCTCCTGGATCCTGGGTCCCAGGGAGCAGACACAGTGCCCTCTTCTCTGTCTCATAGATGCCCCACCTTCTTTTGATCTGTTTTTCCATTTAGCATTCAGAGCACTTTTCTGCTTTTCTCCTTTGCTGAAAGGGCCAGAGGCGGTTTTCTCTCCCATTACCAGTGAGAGCTGGCTTATACCAGCAGTCATTCCCATCGATCTCAAGGAAAGCAGCCGCCAGACCAGCAATGTCACACGAGGGCACGGGTGGGCAAGGGCTTTTCTTTACAGAGTCACCCTCTTCTCCAGCAGGGACTAACGCACTTGAAGATGTAGGAGGGAAGGCTGCTTTGGTCCTTTCTGCCCCCGCCCTCGGCCCCACTGTGCTGCCTCGTGTGGAAAGTGATCTCCCCCTTTCCCCTCCACCAGTGAGCTGATTGTGTCATGTCTGCTTAAGGTCTCTTCCTTTGATCCAGCTGACCCCATTTGGAATCTCTCTGTCGCCTTTGTTTCTCCAGGTCTTACCCACCCATGCACACCCTGCTCAACTTCTCCCTCCCTCTAGACACTTGCCCCAACTCCTCCTGACCCTTTGCTCTGAAACCCTTCAGCACAGAGAGGCCCCAGCAGCACCACCCTGGGAGCCAGATAACTAGGGCCCCTGCTCTGGGCCTTGCTTCATTTTATTTTATTTTATTTTTACATTAGTAATAAATGTCTATAATGTTTTTTAATACAGCTTAACAAAATGTATAGCCTTAAAAATCTTCATCCTTTTCACCTAGTAATTTCAGTTCTAAGAATCTAAAACAGATCATCATTAGCATTTTAAAAATCAAACTATAGTTGATTTACAGTGTTTCAGGTGTACAGCAAAGTGATTCAGTTATACATGTATATAGTCTTTTTCAGATTCTTTTTCATTATAGGTTATTATAAGATATTGAATATAGTTCCCATGCTATACAGTAGGTCCTTGTTGTTTGTTTTATATACAGTAATGTGTATCTGTTGATCCCAAATTCCCAGTTTATCCTTCCCCCCTTTCCCCTTTGGTAACTATAAGTTTGTTTTCTAGGTCTGTGATGGGCCTGCTTTAAAACGCTTCTCTCTGGTCCTCTTCCAGCCATGATGCTTCCACAGGGCACAGTAGTCCACAGTGCTGGTCACCCTTTTTTTTTCAACTTTGGAGGCAGCCTGTGGACAGTCAGCTCTCAGAGAGCAGGGTGTGTTTTACTCCTTGCAGAATTTGAAAGATGATGGGCATGTGTGGGTCCTCAACAAATACTGAGTGAGTAAGAGAGTGATGCCCAGGGCATGACTCTTCCGATGGAGAGGAGCAAGGGGCACAGGTTGTCCCAGGAGGTGTGTGTGAAAGACGGGAAGAGGTACTGTGGGAGGGACATTTCTGGGGGGATAATAAACAGGCCGGGGAAGAACAAGCCTTATTAACAGCAGTGGAAATGCTTTGGGCAAATTCCATTGTGAAATCAACCCAGAACTATGGAAATGTGTGGGCACCCCGGGACCCCCATGCCAAGGAAGCATGGGGAATGGGAATCCTGGAGGGAGGTCTTGGATAGGATGGCGTGGCCAAGGGGCTGGGGGCCTCACCTTTGGGCTGAGGGTTGCAAGGCCAAGCCCCCAGAATGCTCTAGAGGTTCTAGCTCTCTGGCTAGACATTAAGGGTTGGCGTCTGGCCTGTGTGCAGGGACCAAGGACAATGTGGAAGAAGGAAGACTTTCTGAGCCTGCCTGGCTCCTGGCCCTGGCCCCAGAGATGCTGCCAGGCTCTATGTCCCCAGGAGCAGAGGATGAAACTGCTCGAATTTAAAATGGCCGAGCTCAGCTCTGCAGCCGGGTCCCTGGGCTTTTTGGTGGCCACTGCTCCCCTTTTCACTGTCTTTCTCTTAATCTAATGCACAGACTAAATTCAACTTAATTAGGAGGATTATATGTCTTATAAATTTAATCTTTAATATTCAAGCAGGAGCATTCCCTTCTCAGCGTATGTATTAAAGATATCCTGGGAGGAATGTTAATGAGTCATGACGTCATAAATATTTAGAGGGAAGGAGCTGGAGGCAGGGAAGAGGGGAGAGAGAACAGATCATTTTAGGAATCAAAAGGGATGAAATTTTCATCTTGGATTGGGGCTGGTTGGGCAGAAAAGCGATTTCAAGATTCAGAGCTGTGAGCTGTGTTCTTGTCCAAAGCCGAGTGGAGCCGGGGGTGTCATGTGTGCTGGCTAAGTCGGACTTGTTTTGCATTTTGAGTGCATGCTTTGCCTTCAGGATGCCAAAGCACACCAAAGCCAAGGAGGAAACATCGTAGCCTGAAGCTGCACCCATCCTCTCTTCTTCTCTGCCTGTCTGGAAGCAGCATGGGCTGCAGATTTAGCATTGGCATGACTGACCTTAATGCTGAACCTTCGTCCAGAAGCTGAATAGTTTATGATTGAACTAACATGGGGAGGGGGAGCTTCGAAGCTCATGGAAGAACTTTTCCATGGTTATACTCCCCAGCGTCCTTATTTCTTCAGACCCAAATGATGCACAAATTACCCTCTCTCCTGGTGAAACTGGCCTATTGAACAGTCTGAACTGAGAGGGATACAAAGAGGGACACAGGACATGCAGGACAAGTCTCCCTTCCCATCTCTAGTGACGTCTCAGACAGAGCCCTGACTTTCTGGCCCCCTTGAGGAATTAAAAGGCTCCTGGTCTGGTCCAGTGCTCAGTTCGTATCTCCACCACCCGTCTGAGCCAGCGCTCCTCTGCCCTCCTCCCAGAAGTGCGCTCTTGGGCTGCTCTCTTAGGATCGGAAGTCTTTTTCCTTAGCAGTGCTGTAGGAGTGGGCTCTGGGCTGTCCATGCCCTGGGGGCTGGGGAGGAGGGGTTAGAGTTGTCCAAACAGACCTGGGGCAGTCCCAGCCCATCTCCTGCTGGGATTGAATGAGATCCAACCCCCTTCTTGTAGGCGCTTCTGGTCTCTACAGTTGATTCTGTTGGAGCCGCCTTCTCTTGACTCAGATTCAAGGACATGTCTTCCTCCCCTACCCATGGGAAAGGGAGGAAAAATCCACAGCATTCTTTCCACCAGACCTTTTAACTCTGTATTTCTGAAAATTATCTTGAGTTCTCTCCTGTCTCCAGCTTATATAAACTGTGTTTGGGGAAGAAGGTGTGAGAAAAGTTGGAGATAAGGCCTTCTCATAAGTTTCTGGAAGCTTCTGTAAGAATGTAGGATGTACAATGTGCCTATTATTTTTAGGTTTGAGGCCTTAGCTGTGATTCTGCAAGCCAAGGCAACTGGAGGAGTATCATTCAGCAAATCCTACATTTACTTTCTGGAGTTGAAATGGTATGTTGACTGTCACACATGCAGAAGCTTCCCTCCCATCTTCGTATCATTCATTCATTCATTAACATTGAATTCCTTGGCTCTTGTGACCTGCAAGGGGCTTAGTGTTAGGGATACAGATAAGAGTGAAGACGGTCATCCTTGCCCTTGGAAAGCTTATAGTTGGGTGGGGAGGTGGACCAGCTCACACATATGATAATCCTCAAAGAGGGGGAAGATAAGGGGCCATGAGAGAACATGCTGGGGCACCCAGCTTAGTTGTGGGGTATCAGGGAAGACTTTCTGGAGTAAGTGGTAACTAAGGTGAGCCCTGAAGACTGAATAGGAATTAGCTAGACAAAGGGGATCAGCAGTCTAGGCAAAGGAAACAGCATGTGCAGAGGCCCAGAAGGCAGAGAAACATACATTTGGCAAATTACAGGAAGTTCAGGGTGATGAGATCATAGAGAGCAGGGCAGGGTTTGAGGGCCCAGGGATGAAGCGGTGGCTGGAGCCCCATCACGAAGGGCCTGGCTCCAGGAGGAGCCTTTATCCTGAGGGAACTGGCAGTTCCTGGAGGTTGTCCAGCAGGGGCTGATCCAACTTGGTTCCCAGTTACAAAACAACCCTTGGCTGTGGGTGGAGGACGGATTATAGGGGTCACTCCTGGAGTCAGGGAGACCAGCTAGGAGGCTGATCCCTTGTTTTTATGTCCTGTTTGCTACTAGGCTAGCCCAGGGGAGAGAAGGTGGTGGCCTGGAATGTGCTAGCACCAATCAAGACTAGAGGTAGAATCAAGAAAAGTCTTGTTTATTTGATTATGCTCATTTTTTCCTGTAGAAACAGCTCCTCTGTCTCCTTTGTGTCTGGCATATCTACCATCCTCTTCCACGTCACCTCAAAGATTTAAAACCACAGATCCTAGTCCCTTAGCTCTGGGGCCAGGGCATATGTGATTGTGAGATGAGTTGCCATGGCAACCCGGAGCAAGTTTGGGTTTGGCCTAACAGATTGGAGGTGAGTGATGGAGGCAAAAAGGCTGTGAGGAAAGGAGTGTTTGCTCTGAGCCTTCTCTGACACAAGCTGAGGAGAAGCGCATTGCTCTGTGTGTCTAGCAACAACCTGCCAGGCTGAACAGGGAGGCCAGGCTGCCTGGGAGAAGGATGGTCTGAGTTCAGACCCGGTGGGAGGTGTTGGGAAGGGCAATGGTAACTATGGCAACCAGAAATGGCATGACACTGTGGAGAATGGCTTGACCCTGCTGGACCTGTGGGTACATATGTTGGCCTGTAGGTGCTGCCCAGGGATGGGCAGCAATGGATGACAGATAATAGACAGTTGAGGCGTTGTCTCCAGAGCCAAGAGAGTTTTCTCGATGGGGCTGGGGAGTTTGTGAGGGGCAGCCAAGTGCTGCCCACTGATATATTATTGTAACACCCTGGGCCCCTGGCTCTGTGGGGTCTTCTCATATCATCTGCTGCTTCCATAGTAAGCTTCCAGGATAGAGTCCTGGCAAGCCTGTCCTCCCTGCCCCTCCGGCCACAGCCTCCACACCTCCCTTTATTCTCACGCGCTGCTCTGCTCTGCTGCAGCAGTGGGCGCTGGTGAGGCTGGAATCCTCTGGGGTTCGTGCTCCCTTGTCCCCCTGTTGGTCATCAGGCCCCTTGTCCAGCTGTGCTGACGCCCTGGTGGGAGGGCTTCCCAACAGTGTTTCAAAGCCTGGGGAGAAGAAGCAGACAGTGGCTAGAACCCCAGAAAGGTCCCCGCATCTCTTCCCACCCCCGACCCACAGGGAACCTGCTTCCGCCCTCAGTTCCCTGCTCGTGTAGTGGGCGAACTCGCAGCTTGCCGGGCGGCTGGTTGCAGGGTGAAAGTGGGAAAAGCCCCGTTAGTGGGACCCCTCTGTGGCGGGCCCGCTCCTGGAGTTGCCTGCCGGGGGGCCACACAGGCCGGGCAGGGGCCTGCAGGGATCGGGGCAGCAGCTTACATGTGATGGGGGCAGTGGCGAGGATCTGGGCCTGTCTGGGGCATTGCTGGTTCCAGGAAGGGGGCTGCTCTCTGGCTGATGTTGCATTTGAATTACAAATGGGGATAAAGCTGGAAGGAGTTGGGAGCAGCAGAGGGAACCCTGCAGGCAGTGGGGAGCCTGGGCAGAGGCAAAAAAGAGCCTAATCATACATGTATTATATCTGCCGGGGAGGTGCCTGGCTCACTTGGAGTCAAGAGCCTTCTTAAGAGAGGACAAGCTTGGTTTTGAGATGGAATGCATCTCTCACACACTCAGCAATACCTTTGTGGTGATTTGAACTTTCTTTGAGGGCATGAGTGATGTGATTTTCCAGGAACTGTGCCAAAGCTGTTGGTTTATGTCTGGAAAGAGATGGTAGAGGTGGGCAGGAAGCCGAGTCCCCTGAGTGTGATGGGGTCTTGGGTACCCATCATTTTCTTAGGAAGGTAGCCAGGGCCAGTGGTCTAGTCCTGGTTCCCTGCTGCATTGGAACAGGGCCCCCTGAGGCATGAGACGGGCAGAATCCACCCTGGGCCTCCACACCTGAGTCTTGCAAAGGTGAGGGGGACGGAAGGGGTGAGGCTTTGGCCTCTACACTGCACAGACCAGTAAAAAGTAAAAACCAACCAACTGGGGCTAACATGAGGGAGCTGACATCTTTTGTCAAAAAAGAGTGTTAAAAAACAAAAGGAAAAGAAACACTGACTTAAAACAACAACAAAACTACTCTTACTATTATTACCAGTTCATAGAAAAAAAAGATATTTTAACATGAAAAAGGGACTCTTCCCAGGGAGGGAGTAATCTCAGAATGAAGGACAGTTCTTCCCAAGAAAGGACATTTGGTAACTTTACAGACACACACACACACAGACACACACACACACACAGACACTCACAGACACACAGACACACAGACACACACACACACACCCTGCATTATCCTTATTTTTATTTTTTCGTGTTTATCAAGCCTGATGAAAGCTTTCCTGTAAGTGAGCCTGGTCTGTAGACTGGCTTTGGGGCAAAGGACTCGGGGCTCACTGAGCCGTAGGGTGCAGAGAAGGAAGGGGAGGGCTTAAACAGGAAGGCAGTCTTTGGCCTGCCTTACTCCCCCGGGACTGGTATAGCTGGGGCATCTTCGCCAAGCAGGGTACATTAATTCTTGTAATGCAACACATCTTGGACTCAGAAAAGGAGAACTGGAGGAGGGGGAAAGTAATAATGGACCCTTTAAAGTTCACATACACGGCTCCCTGGCAGGATCTCTTTCCATTCCCCCTCCTCCTCTACATACCCTTCCTGTGTCTGCTGTTCCTATGGCCATTGTCATCTCCCTAAGGTCAAGTTTCCCATTTTTGGAAGGAAGCTCTGCCCAAGCCAAAGGCGTGGCCACAACTTCCTAAAGCCCCAGTGGAGCCTGGCTGGGAAACCCACGTCCACAGTTCCTGGGAGCCGCTCCCTGGAGGAGAACCCTGCCTGTAGGTGTGCCTTTGGCTGGTGGACCTCTGCCCTGGGCCCTGGGGGACAGGCTGGTAACAGCTCCCCTGGGAAGACACACATATTTAGCTGCGTCACCTTCAGAGGCTCTTCTCATCGGTTCAGCTTTTTTATTTGTTGTTCTAAGCTGCGGACTTGCATTGTCTCTATCAGCTCTTACCGTGAGTTCTGACCGTCTCTCAAGTGGGAAAATTCTGGCAAAACATCTATTTCCTCTGAATGGAGATTCTGAATTGTCCATGAAATGAAAGCCTGTTCCCTGAAAGAACTTTAATAGAGCCACAGCCCAGAGGTTGCAGCTGAGCCACTTGGACTTTTGGTGGCACCAGGGACAAGATTCCTCAGTACTGGCGTGTACTGCGTGAATATGTGCCAGGGCGGACGCAGGGCTAAGCTTGTGAATTTACACGTACGCTCACCTGTCCACACACCCACGGGGGCTGGGAGGGCAGGGCTTGAGGGGAGAGAGGAAGGTGTGTTTTAAAGGGACAGTTACTTCCTTTGTCACCTGCTTCTGGAATGAGCTCTGAGAGTGGGGAAGGTTAGGTCTAGTCCCAGCTCTGCTTCTAAATTGCTGTGGGCTTTTGGGGAAGTCGCTTCACTTACTTCTCTGAGCTTCATCTGCAAAATGGATACAAAGACCTAGAAACCCTGGTTATATGTAATGCTGCAGTCAGCCTTTAAGGCAGGAAACAGATTACTCTAGGTGTTTCAAGCAGAAAGGGATTTTATACAGAGATTGAAGACTTTACAAAGTGTTTGGAAGAGCTAAATGAAGTAAGTCTTCCATGGCTAGGGAAGCTGCAGAAATGTATCTAATCAGCAGGACCTGGGCTGAGCTACCAGATGGTCTGGGAAGTGTAGTTCTAGCTTTGCAAGCTCTGGGGATAGAAGATGACATGGAAATGGAAAATCAGTTGGAGCCTCGGACACAGCCCTGTTGCCCTGAAGCTGGTGATTCTGCTGGGGAGATTACCAGCAGAAATACCAGATTTTCGAAGTTGTTCTTGGCCTTGCCACACTTTACCCAGGCTCCTGAGTGGCCCCTGGCCTCAAAAGCATGAGGTGCCCTGCATGCCAGGGCACTGGGCTTGGGTGCTCCTTGAGGTCTACTTCTGACCTCCACTCTCCGTGGGAGTGGGAGGGTCCCTCCTGCCCCAACTCCCATCCTCGTGTGAGACTGAAAAATAGGATTTGGAGGACAGAGAAGTTCAGGTTGAACTTCAGGAGGAAATTAGGAGCTTTCTTCTGGAGTCACATGGCCAGGGCCTGGGCCCCATTGTCTAAGGACGGGCAGACAGCCCCCTCCTCAGCTGGGCAGAGGCTGAGTTCAGTGGGGTCCTGACATGGAGCAGGGACAGAGGGGACCAGGTCCATCTCCCTGCTCACCCCTGCTTTCCAGACAACAAAAGGGATAATGAGTAGAATGAAGGATGGGAGGTTGGCTGCTGGTGGTGGGTTACGAGGATCAGGAGACAGAAGAAGGAGTAGAATTTTACACATTGTTCAGTGAGAAACTTCCCCAATGCCTATATCACTCCTCTAAATTGGCGCTAATGGTGCCCCCCCCCTTCCCATTCCTGTCAGTGGAGCAGCAGGGAGGGAAGATGCCAGGGAGTAAGGAGATACTGCTCCTTCAAAAGCTGGGCCCTGATCCAGTTGGCGGCAGCAGTGGCGGCAATGGGGGTGAGCAGCAGAGGGTGGACACCTGGGGACACCCGGAGGGCTCCAGTCTCTTTCCCTTAGGACTTTGTCCCTGGACCCCCTTGGGAGAAAAGCCTGGGAAACAGGCTAGTTTTTAGAAAGATAGCATCATTCAGAGGTGAGTGGCCAATTAAGATGTGAGCACCTAGGTGGCACCGTGTCTGGCTTTGACCTGGGCCTGGTCCCCTTGAAACAGTGGTGGGACTTGTAGGGGGCACAGCTGGCTATCAGGATGGGGCTGTCAGGATGGGGCGTTCCACTTGAGAAGACATCCAGAGACCAGCTCCCTTTTTTCTGATGAGGAAATTTATGAGCTAAAAAGAAGAGCCTGTGGGTCTTTCCAAATACGAGTCCCCCCCCAGCAGCAAGAGGGCGGGCTGTGTATTTTAGTGGAAAGTTCTCCAGTCCATTTGGGCAGGAGAACTGGCTTTGTCTTAGCTCCATCACTTCCCTTCTCTGGGCCAGCTGTTTCCACACCTGTCTGAGGAGGTAACGGCCACGCCTGCTGAGGGCCCTCTAGGCTTTGATGGTCTGTGATTCCAGGTCTCCTGCTCACCTGTCCCCTCCCCTTTCCCTCAGGATTGTGTTCCTGCTCCTCCCGGTATCAGAGCGAAGCTCAGTGGCCTCCACGCTCTTTTCTCAGGCAGGTGGAGGGGTGGTCCCTGCGTGTCAAAAAGACCCCCTTTAGCTGTTGGGAAAGAGCCCAGATGTGTGCTGCATACCACCTCCGGTGTTGTTATTCAGCAGGAAGACCAGAAAGAAAAGCAAAGGGAGAAGATATTGTTTGGGTACAATCTGTGTTTGCAATTTTCCACATCGGTTCTTTTTATGAACACTCCAAAAACAAGACAACAGCAGCGGCTGATTCAATATGCGCCATGCAGGAAAACAATAAGGAAAAAAAATAAGGGTTTTTAATAAGCACTTGGAAAGGCTGTAATTAAATCTCGGGTTCTGTTTGGAAAACAAGAATCTCATTTAGTGCTTTTGCCCCGGCGCTCCCTAACATCTGCACCCGTGTTTTCTGCTGGGCAATTATTGCGTCCTCCGCGGCTTGATTAACAAATGCAGGTGTGGGCTCGGGAGGGGGATCCCAGGGTGGAGGGAGGGGTGCATGCCGGGGAAGACTTGGCGCTCACCCCAACAGGTGTCGGGGACCTGGGGGAGGAAGATGTTCAGAGCAGGGAGGAGGAGGGGTGAGAGAGAGGAGAGACTCACCTGCCTCTCCTGCCTGCTCTTAGAGTCTTAGACGTTGGGGCATGCACTGATTGGAGATGCTTCGGTGGGAAGCAGGATCTACAATCTTGAGCAAAAGTACTGACTGACGCTTAAAGTCTTTACTAGAAGGCTTTTGCAAATCTAATGCTTTATCCAAATGTTGTGTACTACGAGGACATGTAATATTGGCTAAGTGCTTTGTCCAGAATCACAGCTCAGGTTGGCGGTGCATAGAGGGTGGAGAGAACCTGTTTACTTTGCTGTCTTGTGTTTATTTACTGACTGTTTCTGTTTCCAGCTCTCTGAAGTAGAACCTGAGTCCTTTGGAAAAGTTTGGCTTTTCCATCCCACCACCATGTGACCTTCAGGAAAGGATTCTCCCTCCCTGAGTCTCGAAGACAGATGGATTTCCTTGTTAGAGATTGTGTCCAACTCCACGGGGCTACCTTATGGCTTCAAGATCCTCCCTTCTTGTTGTGGCTGCATCTCAGCCCTAGCCAGGAGCTGGCTCTGGCCCTTTCCTTCCCAGCTCCTCCCAGCAGTGCTGAGGGTCCCTCTCCCTGTGCCAGCTGGAAGCCACCCGGCTGGTGTGTGTATTCATGGCAACTCCTGTGCCCAGTGCCAGGCTTCTGGAGGAGAGCTGAGATTCTAGAGCGGCCAGATCCTTCCCCATCACTTGGCGTAGCTTCTCATACTTCCTGAAATGAAGACAAGGGAAAGCTTCTGCTAAGAGTGTCACCGCTCACCTGCGTCGGCTGCTGGTGTCTGTTTCTGCTGTGGCTGTTGGGGCGACAGCTGTTGCGGTGTTGCCTGTATCAACTCTGCAAAGTGGAGGGAGGAGTGGGAGAGAGAGTGAGAGGAGTGAGCAAGTAAGCATCACCAATCTGGGAAGTCAGTTTATATCCTCGGGACCAACTAATTTAGCAATATTTCCTGCCATTGGGAAGCCAATGCAAATGGTGAAAATCCAGAGAAAGATGGGAGCAGGTCATTTCTTTAATGCCAGGACATTCTGCTTGATGTAGTCCTGAGGAGAGAAAACAGCTAGCCATTACTCTTTAATACTAGTTCCAAACTTTAGGAAGCACCTGAGTATGTCATTAAGAACACAACTTTGCATGCAGGTCACACTTTCTTCAGGGAACTCTGATGGTAGTGAAGGCATGACTTTGTTTATCCTCACTACCAAGCCCCCCCGTTTTTCAGATTCAGACACAGAGTCTAGGGAGATCACAGCGTGTTAATGGCTAAATCAGGTTTCTGGTTCCAAGCCATTGCTCCTTCATTGAAATTCCGTAACTCAATAGGATCTTGAGCTTAAGCTTCTTTTAAGAGACCCTGTGTCACCAGGACTGCTTAGCACGCAAAGCAGATGGCTCGTACTCATAGTGGTTGCTAAACTGCTGATGGTGCTGGATGATGTCATCTGTGAGATTGATGGAAGCCATTATGGTGGCCCCTAGTCTTTATTCTGTGGCTCAGGTGGGAAATTGGTCTAAACTATGGCTTCTGCACTGTTTGCTGAGCCCGACTTCCAAGTTCTGCCTCTCAGACTCTTGCCTCTTGTCGCCATTGAGTGTTTGTGAAGAATCCAAGCATGGCCTAAATAGACATGGCCCTGCCCTTGTTGAGTGGGTGCTCTGAACAAGAGAGCACATGACTTGGGCAGCAGACATATCTGCAGTGATGAAGGTCAAGGTTGATGAGATGGCTGGGCTTTGATCTTTGACCACTCCCTCTCCATGCCCCTCCCCTCAACAGGCACATGAATAGTGACTTTTCTGTGATTCCTGAGGGTGTTTAGAAGTGATGAGCTGAAGTCAGAAGCGACTCTGCTTCTAGTATTAGGGCCTTTTGGGAAGCAAAGTTTGAAAGCAAGATTGAAGGACATCAAAATTGCATAAGGCAACATAATATGCCCCCAGCATTCTCTGGGGGAGGCTGGACTTCCACAGTGTCTTGTTAGTCCTTCCTGGGGAAGTGGAGGAAGCTCTACCAGCCATTTAGGTGCCAGTTTTTGGATATACGAGATTCTCACTGAGGCTATTACTGGCTCTGGAATATAGATCAACAACCTTTTAGCTGCCAAGTAACGCAGACAAGTGTGTGCCTTTTTTGGATGACCCTGGGCAGACCTCATAATTTAGCAGGGAGAAGAAGACAGCAGAGAAACGAGCAACAGGACTATATCGAGTGGGGCCTGAGGTGGGTGACCTCTGAAGTTGGCCTTCTCCACATGAGTGTCTGTGCTTCTAGGAATCTGTAAATAGTTGAGTAGGAAGGAAGAGAGAGATAAACGTGAAAGCGATGGATGTGGTGAGATGTGGGAGTGGGTTAGTACCAGTTTCCTAGGGTGACCTGGCTTCTTCCTCTCACCCACCTGCTGCCCCCACAGTGCACTTAGGATGAGCTCCAGTCTGATGCAAAGGCCAAGGCCTCACACTTTACTCACTCAGTTTCTAACTCTGGAGGTGGCTCTGCTGGACTAAGCAACAGCTTTTCCCTTCTTTTGCCCTAATCCGTGAAGCTTCTCCACCGATGTGTCCAGCCTTCCCTCGGGTCTACTTCTACCGATGTACGGATAGAGACCACACAAGTCATCCCCTCCAGCTCCCAAAACTGCGTATATGAAGAAAGTCAACTGCTAGCACAGAGTCCAGAGCATGGAAGGCCTCACAAAAAGATTCCTTGAGTCGATCTCTGGTGTACGGCACAATGTCCCAGTCTTGCATATACATACACATACGCTGTAATTGACTGTACTTCAATAAAAAAAATTAAACAAAAGAGGGAAAAAAAGTTTCCCAGAGTGATTTGAATTGTTCTGCTTCAATAGAGCCAACCATTTATGGCAACACTTCCAAAACTCAGGGTACATGGGAATTCTCTGAGCAGGGTCAAAATGCACATTCCTGGGCCCATCCCCGAACTTCTGATTCAGGATTTTAAACAGGCTGTCCAGTTGGTGCTATACAAATCATGGCATGCCATTTCTTTGTGTGATGTGGAGCCCCCGGCTTTGGGACCATGGAGGAGGGGTTCTCCTTTGACTTCCTCATTAGTGGAAGGTGTCCTTTGTGCCTGGCATGGCGGGGAGGGATCTGGGTTGTGACTCTGTCTTCCTGCTCTTCACAGGACTCAGGTTTTCCCGATTGAGCTTGGTTTTAAAGGCCCTCCTATAGCAGAACCAGGGCTTCCGTCCCTCATCCATTCTCTGAACTGTCCTGTCTGAGTGTTCTTATCTCACCCCCTAAGCTTAGCTTTTGGAAAAAGTACCTGCCAGATTGGCTGTAACAGCCCCAGCTTGGACTCTTCTGTCCCCATTGAACCCCTTCTTCACTACGACAGTTCCTCCCTGTGAGGAGGTCAGGCCCATCTCCTCCCTCATCTTGGCTCTGAGACGAGGACTTACATAAACAGGTTCGATCAAAGACTATGGCCATTTGGGAAGCAAATTCCTTTGCAGGAGATTCAGAGTGATCCCGCTGTATGCCTTCCACACTGATAACCTGTTGGCTGAGGGAGGAGCATGTGTCTTACATCCACAGTCCCTCCTCAGAGCAGAGGGCAGCACCGAGGTTCATGGACACGGTGGTTCATGGAGACACTTTGCTGTAGGACAAGAAGCTGGGATGAACCCTGATATATCAGAACCCTGCTGGCTCAGCCTTCTCTGTGCTGAGCCCTGTCTAGCTTTAGCTAGGTCCCCATGTCAAAGGTCCGAAGCCAGGCAGACCCATGTGAGGCAGGATTCTTAACTGTGCCTCCTGGGACCTCCTTAGGGCTTTGCCAGCCTTCTGCAGTCTCCCCCCAGTCCTAGGCTGGTCTCTGGGTGTGCATGGGGGAGATCAGGAACTGTTACCCAGGGTAAGGGGACCTCCCTCTTGGGAGGGCTGTGTCTGAACACCATGTCAGCTTATGGGTTGTTCTAATGAAATAGATTGAAAGGTTGGCTCTCAATTCATTATTTTCTAGTCTTCTACTGACTTGCATTTAGTAGGTGGACCACATTCTATTTATGTCTCAGTTTGCTTCCATATGAAATAGAAAAAAAAATCATCCTTAATTAATCATCTTTTTAAAAAAAGATTTGTTTGTTTGTTAATTTAATGGAGGTACTGGGATTGAACCCAGGACCTTGTGCATGCTAAGCAGGCACTCTACCACTGAGCTATACCCTCGCCCCCAGCCCTGAATAATAATCTCCATAGCAATAATAATAATAATGCATTCAACAAGTGGTTTGGGTACCAGTGACATGCCAGGTACTGTTTAATGGCTCTAGGGATACAGAAGTGCACAAAATACATGCCCTCATGGAGCTGATGTCCTGAAAAGGGAAAGAGAAAATAAAAACAGAAGAATAATATTCAATATGTCAGAATGTGATATATTTTAGGAAGGGAAATAAAGCAGGCATGTACATAAAGAGCAGAAATGGAGGTTGGGCCTAGCAGAGAGGGAGGTACTGTTTTCCAGGGTGTGGTCAGGGAAGGCCTCCCTCATCATCTGAAGAAGTGAGGAAGCCAGCCATGTGGAGATTTTGGGAGGAAGTTTCTAATCGTAGGAAATAACAAATGAAAGGGCTCTGAGGCAGGAGGATGCTAAACCAGCAGCAAAGGAGGCCAACAGATAATAGTAATAAGAGTAGCAATAATAGCAACAAAGCCACTTCTGAGTTCCCAGCGCTCTGCTAAGCGGTTTGTAGACACCCTGTTTTTTAGCCCTCACTAATCCAGTAAAGTAGGGACTATTGTCTTCTCCACTTTGCCGATGAGGGAGGTTATGGAACTTTCCCAGGGTTACACAGCTACTGTGTGGGGAGCTCAGTCCAGACAGCTTGACTCCAGGGCCTGCTCCCCTAGTCACCAAGTGGAAGAGGATGGAGAGGAGTTTTCAGCTGTTGTCAAATGCAATCACCTTCTTAGAGAGGGGAGGGAGCTATGTATATACGTAGCTTTTCCTTTCCTTCCTCTGCTGGTTTATCAGTGAATATGTTAGCATAACACAGTCAATATTTATGGACACCCAGACACAGTGGTCCTCAGTGGACCAGGGAAGAAGCATCAGAAACAAAAAGAAGAACCAGGGGCTCCATGGCTGACTAGGAGAGAATAATTATGTTTTCCTGGCTGCCCCTCCTGAGTTTCTCTCCCTTCGGCTGCCTCAGGCGCTGGCCGTGGTGCTGAATGCTGATGTGCGGAGCGCAGGGAGAAGTCATCTGTGGCTGATGATTTTAGCTGGGGCAGCGATCAGCGTAGGGTGGGTGCCTGGTGCAGGATATTGATGTGGACAGGTGGTGAGAGCTGAAAGAAGGAAGGTGTGGCAGGAGTGAGGGGTGGCTCATTCTGATTCTGAGATTGGTCTGCAGTGAACTAAACATAATGGGCTTAGTGGTCCAGGCCGGTGGTGATGTTTGCTAAGTGGCTGTGTCAAGCTCACAGCTGGGAGCACCCACCAGCGTCCTGTTGCCCAGTAGTGATAACTGTTGGCATCAGCAAAGCTGCCTTTTCTTTGACCCCAGACCATGTACATTTCCACCTTTGTGTTTTGATTGTTAGGTTTCTCCATCCAGGAATGTTTAAAACCTGACTTAAATCACCACTGACTTCCTGAAACCACATTAACTATTTCTCTTTTGAAGTACAGTTATATGTGTAGCTTATTTTGCACAATTCAACAGTCACCTATTCTTATTCTATTGTCTAATTGACATTTTCTTGAGGCCACAGAAGTTATTCTTCATTTCTTTTGTACTTCAACTGCATAATTCTGGGCATATGATAGGTTCACAAAAATATCAGATCTTTTTTGATCTTTGTGCTTTTAAAAGCTCCTTGTACCTTTTCTGGATCTCTTTTGCACAAGAGTCATGCTAGGCTTTGTAGGGTTAAAATCTTATCTATTAAGTCAGTTTTTCTTTTAAGAGGCCAAATAGGGCATATATGTATGGGGCATTATAGAGGCAGGGTAGAGAAATGTGGCTGAATGATGAGTATTCAAACATGGGTAAAATAAAAAGGATAGTATTTATGTTCCTTAGCAGGGAGAGTAACTGTGTTGCATTTTGTGGGTTAATTTTGAAAACCATGAAATTACTTTGGATTGTCCCAAACTGCTGCCTCAGATGGCAGCCTGCTGGGTTATTGGTCTTCTGTGGATACATAGATCTTGCACTTGAGTAATTGAGATTTGGCCATATCTTTTTTAAAAATAGGTATCACCTCATTGTTTCAGTTTCTTGGCCTGGATATTTGAGTAGAGCCAGTAAGCACTGTCCTGCCTTGGAGGAATCCAGATTTATACTCTGCTGGAGTCAGAAAGAAAGAAACAGAATGGAAGAAGGGCCACTGATCAGCACAACCCCCCCTCACCAGATCTGTCCCACATGATGACCCAGGTAAATGCTGCCATTATCTTTCTCCACCATCTTTCTCAAGGACTTGGCAGCTGCTTTTGTAACTTAGACAGCAATGACGTCCCTAAGTAACAGAACTTTTTCTCAGCTCTGGGAGAAACTTGCAGATGTTTGATGACTGTGGGGATATCACAGGAAAAGCATTAAACTTTCCAACATGGCTGGGCCAAATATTAATCATCTGTCAGCCAGGAATCTCAGTGAGCAGGAAGGAGAGAATGAATTGGGGAGGGGGTGAGAAGCTGAGAGCATTTCGAGCTAGGTGGAACGAGGAGTGGAAGGAGTGGGGGAGAGGGAGTGATGAGAAGATAGCAGGTGAATTGGGGAGGAAAGTGAAAGAAATGAAAGGTATATGGAAAAAATCAAGGGGGAGGGAGAGAATGCAAGATGGATGTGAAAACTCTTTGAATAGACTAAGAACCTGGAAAAGTGAAATACCATTACAGGTAGGCATATAGAAGTATGGGAGAGGAGATGGCAGAAGGAGGAGGAAAAACAAGGATGGACGTGGATATAGACCGAGAACAGACAGGCAGAGGCAGACACACACAGACAAAAAGGAGATGAATATTCCAGGGCCTTAAGAAACCAGGGACTTCAGATATTGTGACATCAACAGAAGGCAGAGACTGCAAGACAAAAGGCAACTTAGGCCGTCTTCTGGTCTGTTAAGTCACCCACAGCAGCACAATGTGCTGGGAAATGATGTCTGCCTGTGATCATTGTTTACTCAGAGAACCGGCTGACATGAGATGAAATTAACACAATAGGATGGAAAATTGCTAATAAAACAAAAATCCCTGCCGTTAGATTTTCATAGCCTAATTATTCAGCACGTTACTCACTAATGGCATAAGACATTACCATGCAAATGTGCAGAATGCATATGTCAGAGGAGGAAGGATTGGAGGGACTTCTGCTCTCTATAAATGGAGAAGTTCCCTCATCCCAGATGGAAGGCGGTTGAGAGGAGTGGGACACCGGTGGCCAAGGAAGGGAGGAAGCCATAGACTTTTCTAGACGTGGGTCGGAATTAAAACCTGAGGGCTTATTCCTCTGTACTAATCAAAGCGCCACGGGCCCTTCCAGTCCAAGCTGCTCTCTGCATCCACCATGTGTCCCTCTCATTTGAGGATCACATTACTGAGCGTGATTAAATTTTGAGCACAAAAAACAAGAAGTAAAAGCTGTCTCTGAGTGAACTCCATATCTGTGCAAACCTGACTTTGTTTACTCTGTTACTTGGCATCCTCTGATCACTCTCCAATTCAAGTCATATGGAGTTAGTTTACACTTGTTGCTACTTTTATTTGTAAATCTGTTCTGTTATGTTAAAAGGTATTCTCATTGTCCTTAACAAAGTGAAAAAATCCTGGAGTCAGGGACCACGTCTTCTACTTTCTTAGGAACTCCTTATTCTGTCTATCCATGGATCCATAGATCCAGGCATCTATTAGACACTGGTTGAACAACTACTCCTGGGCTATCTGATGGGATGCAAAGAGAAATAGAGACCAGCCTCTCCCCAAAATATTCATAGGCTCTTGGCACATAGGGTGGGTATGTATACTGCAGAAGTGTTCAACCAAGGAAAGGCTAGTAAGAGTGTCCATAGCTAGTTCCACCATCATGGAGGATGGGAGCTGGGCTGCAGCTCTGGAGGAATGATCCTATCTTCTTCCTTCTTAGATGATCCTGAAGCAGTCACCCATTTTCAAAGTGGGCAGTTTGAGGATGGAAGGGCTGTCTGAATGTGTGTGTGTTTGTTTCTTGAACCTGTCTCCCCACTGTGATAGGCTCTGGTAGCTGTAGCCATCATCTCTTCCCCTTCTCCTCTCCAACGGAAACAGAAATCCTTTTTCTATCAAGAAGTCTATTCCATGTCTGTCCAGTGAGTTTAGAATATATTGGCCATGGTGATTGGTTCAAGGATGGCCACACGACCTAGGCTTATTCAGTCAGCACTCTTCTGGTACTTTTGCCAGTGGCAGAAGTATTCTCTCTGTCTCTCTGTCTCTGTCTCTCTCTTTTCCTGCAAGAGCTGTCTGAGATAAATTGAATTCCCTAAGTTTAGAGGTGCATGTGGTCAATTTTGTAGCATATGAGGAAATTACCTAAGTATGAAATCAACACAGAAAAGCAAAGTCAAGAGGGACAGAGGGAGAGAAATCTGATGACATTGTTTAAATCAGTCCCTGAATCTAGACATTTCTTGAAATGAGACCTGCCCTTTGGACTTTTTGGTTGTACAGACCAGCTTATTCTTTTTTCATTTCAAATGGTTGGAATTAAATTTTTGTCACACACACATCCAATAGTCCTTAGTAATACCCTTTCTTCCACTTAGCTTTAGAATGCTTAAGGCATTCTTGGCCACCATGCACAGAACAAAACTTTATAATTCTTTACAACTAATGTGTCCTTTTGTAGCCTGCCATCTGCTTTGGTGGCAGCAGGTGAAGAGACAGGTCAAGCAGCTTGCTGAGCAATACTCAGTGGAGCGAAATCTGGTGCCAAGGTCCTTGATCTTTTTACCTACAAAGGCTTTTTGAAAGACACACTTTTCTCAGCCTCCTTTCTGTCTCTATTTGGACTTTTCCTCTCTTGCAAATTCATGCAGAGGGTATGAGGCTGAGGGAGGTCTTCATAAAAGACCTAGGCTTTTCAGGAGGGATTTCTGAGTGAAGAAGCTATTAAGCAGGTGGAGCTTGACTGAAGCAGAGTGATGCCACCAGTAGGGATTAGTGCACTGACAGAGCCTCTGTCTCAGGGCAGCTGGTGCTTCCTCATACACTGGCCTGAAGTTCCCTGTGCACAAGGGTCTTGCCTGTGTCCTTTTGAGGACGTTGGGCTAGGGGTCAGGATCTAGGCAGCAGGGAGTGGTGGTCAGTAGGACTAATGACTGGCATCCTGAGTTTTCTTTTTCTGGGCACATAGTAAGAGTTTATTACCCACCCCTTGTTGGTAGTTGTAGCAAAGTGACTTGAGCACAGTGAAATGTGAGCAGAATGAATGCACCCATTCTGGGCAAAGCCTTGAAAGCCATTGTGTGATTTTCTGCGTTATTTCTGCCATGGTGCCTGGTGATACTCATGATAGGCAGGTTCCACCAAATGGGCTGTCCCCAGTGAGGAAATGGCAGCTAATCTGATGTTGACTTGAAGTGTGAGCAAGAAAGGAACCATTGTTGTTTTAGCCACTAAGGTATTTAAAAAAAATCAATTGACTTTATTTTTTAGCATGGTTTTCGATTTCCAGCATTGAGCAGCAAGTTCAGAGAGTTTCATGTACCTCCCTCCTCATGGTTTCCTCTATTATTAAATCATGCATTAGTGTGGTATATTTGTTACAATTAACAAGCCAATATCAATATATTATTATTAACTGACACCCATAGTTTACATTGATTCACTCTTTGTACTGTACGGTTTTATGGGTTTTGACAAATGCATGTCATGTATCCATCATTACACTATCCTACAGAATAGTTTCACTGCCCTAGAAACCCTATGCGATGGTTTATCTTGCCTCCCTTCCCTTGAACCCTGGCAATCCTTGATATTTTTTAATGTCTCTGTGGTTTTTCCTTTTCCAGAATGTCATACAGGTGGAATCATATAGTAGGCAGCCTTTTCAGACTCACTTCTTTCACTTAGCAATATGTATTTGACTTTCCTTCATGTATCTTCATGGCTTTATAGTTTACTCATTTTTTTTTTTACTGAATAATATTCCATCATATGGGATGCAATTTGCTCATCCACTCACGTATTGAAGAATATTGTGGTTGCTTCCAATTTTTGGCAATTGTAAATAAAGCTGCCATAAACATTCTTGTGCTAATTCTGTGTGGTCGTAAGTTTTCAACTCAGTAGGGTAAATACCTAGGAGTGCAGTTGCCAGAGCATATGGTAAAACTATGTTTAGCTCTGTAAGAAACTGCTAAACTGTCAATCAAAGTGGCTGTACCATTTTGCATTCCCACCAGCAATGAATGAGAGTTCCTGTTGCTCTGCATCCTTTCCAGCATTTAGTGTTGTCAAGTTTCCTTTAGATTTTAGCCATTGTAGTAGGTGTGTAGTGGTATCTCATTATTGTTTTAACTTGCAGTTCCCTATGACATATGATGTTGCAAATCTATTCATATACTTGTTTGTCGTCTGTGTATCTTCTTTGGTGAAATGTCTGTTTATATCCTTCACCCATTTTTAAATTGGGTTTTTTGTTTTCTTACTGTTGATTTTTAAGAGCTCCTTTTCCATTTGGGTTACAAGGCCTTTATCAGATGGTGTTTTGCAAATATATTCTCCCCATCTGTGGCTTGTATTTTCGTTTCTTAACAGTGTCTTTTGCAGATCTAAAGTTCTTAATATTAATAAAGTCCAACTTATCCATTATTTTTCTTTCATGTATTGCACTTTTTGCATTGTTTCTGAAAGCTTATCTCCAAATCCAAGGTCACCTAGATTATCTTCTGTTATCTTCTAGAAGTTTCATAGTTTTGCCTTTTACATTTAGATCTATGATCCATTTTCAGTTAGTTTTTGTGAAAGATAAAAGGTCTGTATCTATATTAAATTTTTGCATAAGGATGTCTAATTGTTCCAGTGCCATTTGTTGAAAAGACTATCATTTCTTCATTGAATTTCTGATAATCCTTTTTCAAAGACCAGTGGCCTGTGTTTGTGTGGGTCTGTTTCTGAACTCTGTTACATTTCATCGGTTTATTTGTCTGTTTTTCCTCCAGTACCACACTGTCTTAATTACTGTACCTTTAGAATAGTCTTGAAGTCAGGTAATATCAGTTTTTTCACTTTGTTGTTCTTTTTCAGTATTGTGTTGGCTATTCTGTGTCTTTTGCCTCTCTGTGTAAACTTTAGAATCACTTTTTGACAATTACTTTGTTGATATTCATAAAATAACTTGCTAGAATTATTATTAGGATTACATTAAATCTGTGATCAAGTTGGGAAAATTGACATCTTAACAGTATTGAGTCTTCCTATTCATGAACATGGACTATTTCTCCGTTTGTTTAGATAGTTGATTTATTTCATCAGAATTTCATAGTTTTCCTTCCTATAGGGTCTGTGCTTATTTTGTTAGATTTATACCTAAGTATTTCAATTTTTTGGTGCTCATTTGGATGGTATTGTGTTTTTAATTTCAAATTCCAATTATTCACTGCCGGTCTATAGGAAAACAATTTTTTATATTACCCTGGTGTCCTGAAACCTTGCTGTGGTTGCTTGTTAGTTTCAGAGGTATTTTCTTTCTTGTTTTTTCTAATTCTTTGCAATTTTCTAAATAGATAGTCGTGTCATCTGCAAACAAAGACAGTTTTATTTCTCCCTTTCCTGTCTCTATAAATGTGATGTCCTTTTCTTGTCTTAGTTCATTCGCTAGGACTTCTAGTATGATGTTGAATAGAGTGGTGAGAGGAGACATCCTTTCCTTGTTCCTGATCTTAGGGGGAAAGTGTCTAGTTTCTCACCATTAGGTATAATATTAACTGTAGGGGTTTGTAGATGTTCTTTATCAAGTTTAGGAAGTTTACCTCTATTCTTAGTTTGCTAAGGGTTTCTATTCTGAATAGGTGTTGGATTTTGCTAAATGCTTTTTTTTGCATCTATTGGTGTGACCATATAATTTTTCTTTAGTCTGTTGATGTTTACATTAGTTGATTACATTAATTTATTTTAGAATGTTGAGCCAGCCTTGCATATCTGGAATAAATCCCATTTGATTGTGGGGTATAATTCTTTTTATGCTTTGTTGGATATGATTTTTCTAGTATTTTTGCATCTATGTTTATGAGTAATGTTAATTTTCATTTTGTGTAATGTTTATATTTGGTTTTGGTTTTAGAGCAATGTTGACCTCATAGAGTGAGTTAGGAAATACTTCCTCTTTTTTATTTTTTGAAAGAGATTATAGAGAATTGGTATCATTTCTTCCTTATATGTTCAGTAGAATTCAGCAGTGAAGCCATCTGGCTCTGGTTCTTTCCTTTTTGGAAGGTTATTGATTATTGATTCAGCTTCTTTGATATATATAGGTTGGTTCATGTTATCTGTTTCTCCTTGTGTAAGTGTTGGTAGTTTATATCTTTGAAGGAACTGGTTCATTTCATGTAAGTTATCAAATATGTGTGCAAAGAATTGTTCATATTATGGTTTTAATGTTACTAGAATTAGTAGAGATAACCCTTGTATCATTTCTTTTTTTTTGACATTTAATTAATTAATTTATTATTTATTTGTAACTTTTTTTATTAAGTTATAGTCATTTTACAATGTTGTGTCAAATTCCAGTGTAGAGCACAGTTTTTCAGTTATACATGAACATACATATATTCATTGTCACATTTTTTTTTTCGCTGCAAGTGTTTCATTTCTGATATTAGTAATTTATGTGTTCTTTCTTTTTTTCTTTTTTTTTGATTAGCCTGACTAGAGGTTTATCAATTTTAATGATCTTTTGAAAAAAATCAGTTTTTGGTTTTGTTAGATTTTATTGATTTCCTGTTTTCAATTGTATTGACTTCTCTTCTTTCTTTTATTATTTCTTTTATTCTGCTTCTTTAGGTTGATGTTACCTCTTTTCTTGAATTTCTTAAGGTGGAGTCTTGGTGATTGATTTTAGGTCTTAATTCTCTTCCGATATATATAATTCAGTGTTACAAATTTCCTTCTAAACCTTGCTGTTGCTGCATCCTACAAATTCTGATAAGTTAGTATATTTTCATTCAGTTCAAAATATTTTAAAATTTCTCTTGGGAAAATCTAGCCAACTTAATCCATAAGAGGTGTGATCAAGACAGAAAACATTGTTGTTTTAAGTCACTAAGGACTTTTTTTAACTGTAGAAAAATTAGCCTATCTTATAGGTAAAAGGGGACAAAAGATTTTGTAAGTGTAGCAATCACAGCTCTTAGTTTTAGGCAACAGGGATCAAATATGGTTAATTTAAACACAAAAGGAATTTATTCAAATGAACATTGGATTGTTCAAAATAACTTCAGGTGGCCTGGAGTACCTGGATTGTGGGCTACACACCTGAAACACTGTTCCAGATTGTTCAACAAGAGTTAAGGCAGCCAAAATGCCACTGTTGCTGCCATGGGGCACTGCCACTGCTGACTGCCCTGCAGATGCCACCAACACTTGGTGCTGCTTTGGGAAACTTGAAACAGCTGCTGCCACATGTGCACAGAACTGAGTCTCTCAGTTCCTGCCTCTTCACAGTCCTTGTTTCCACTATAAAGTCTGGTAGGGGGCATGTAGGTTAGTTCCACAGAATGACGTCTGCTGTCCTAAGTAAGAAAGCACATAACTGGAAGACAACTGGACTACAAGATAACTCGGGTTGGAGTCTAGAACGCTCAGTGAGGTGAGCCTGAGCAGGCCCCTTTACCTTCCTGAGCTTGTAGGGTGGTGTGAGGATGAAAGGAGATTAGTGCTTTGAGAGCCATCAGACTATAAAATGTTATGATGTGTCCGCATGCCCAGTTACGGTCAGCAGAGAGCCCAGCAGCGGACCCAGCACGAGGCACAGATTGGTTCCTTGATATTTAGAGCAAATAAAGACTCTACATTTGTCTGAGTTAAAGACCTTGGCCTCTCAATACCCGTCTGTCTCCCCCACCGGAATGTAAACTAGAGATTTTTGTCTACCTTGTTGAGTGATGCAGCCCCAGCAACTTGAACAAGGCCTGGAGAAGTGAGCCCTCCAAAGATGTGTGTTGAATGAGTGAATGAGCAAGTGGATGGATAAATATATCTCTTTTCTATCATCTGAGACCAGACTTGTCCCAGCCTAGACCCTAACGTCTGTGTTCACTAAAGGAGTTTCTTCCTGACTCAGTTCCACCGTCCTTCAGCTTTACTGACGGGGCTTCAAAAAAGCAGCTGTCCTGGCAACCAGCTTCTGACATTGTTTTTCCAGGTCTCATGAGGACTTGCTGGCCGCTTTCAAAGAAAGCTGCCCCTAGTCTCCACAGTCCCCCCTTTAGCTCTGGCTTGATTATTTCTTTGCCCTTTTACCCATACTTTTCTCTTCCCAGTTGTGGTTCTGGTTTTCCTGTTGCTCATTTGGGCCCTAGCAGAACTAGTCTAACTATGTCACACTCCACCTCTTAATGACAGTGATCCTCCATCACAGAACTGTCATTCGACTTGTCCTGGAGTCATAAACAAAAGTCAGAGAGAACATAAGGTAAAGACAGTGGACCTAGAAGGAACTTTAGAAGCTAAGCTTCTAAGCTTGCTTCTTTGGGGGAGCCTTTACATTTTCTATTTCTTCTGCCTGTATGGCATCTCCCCTTGGTCTTCCTCTGGCTGGCACCTTCTTGTGGTTACAGGCCTCGATATAGAAATCACCGCCTCCTGTGAGTCTTCCCTGACTCAATCTAAAGTACTCAGTACCTCTCCATCTTAAGGCTACATTTTAATGATCTGCTCATTACTTACCACTGTGTCAGCATATATTTAGTAATTTATTGATTATTCAAGCAGATGGACAGTAACTGGCACATATCAGGAGCTCAGTAACTTTCGCTGAATGAATGAATCCAGTTCAAGTTTCTCTGGAAACTGAAGCCCAGTGAGCCAAGAAGTAAAATGAGCCTAAAAATGTCACATAGCTCATTAATGGAAGGGCAGAGACTAGAACCTGTGGTCTTGTCTCTTGCCCAGTGCTTTTCCCACCATACCTTCCCCAGCGATAAAGATGAAAAGAGTGGACATTTTTTGGGTCCCCGCTGTGTGTCAATCTCCATGCTACTTGCTCTCTACATATCAGTTAATCCATCCTTATAACAGCCCTACAAGGGTGATAGGATTCACATTTTTATAAATAAGCACACAGGTCTTTGGGATGCTCCTCAATTTGCCGGGTATCACACTGCTATAGAGAGAGAGAGCTGAGACCTAAACCGCAGCTTGGTCTGATTCTCAAGTGTTTTGTACCATCTCAGCTGCATGACTCCCTTCAGGTAACATTTGCTCTTCATTAGTATTTCTGTACAGTAAACCTAAGCAATGAATAACAGGGAAATTTCAGGCACTATGGCAGGCTGACAGAAGGCATGGGGTAGGGAGGCTATGCGGCTTTCTCCATGCCCTTCAGATCCTACCACAGCAGTGACACCTGTCTCTTTTTCTTACAAATGAGGCTCATCAGCTCTGGGGTCCTGGAATGTGACTGTCACACTGCAAAGCAGCCTCCAAAGGTGCGTAGTATGAATGGAAGCTCCGGCCGGCTCTATTCCATTTTCTCCCTGGGAGGACAGAAAGTCAGGATGTACGTACTTGACACCAAAATGCCTAGAAAATAAAGTATCCCATCAATGAGTTATACGCTCCCATGTCTAAAACTCGTGGACCAGCTATGAGAGATCTTGAGCTCCCGGTTTCTGCCCGCTCTGTGCAGCTTAGACCCCATGTTCAGTCTGGCTCCACCCATTCCTTGTCCTCTTGAGCCCATGCTGCACTTACTCTGCTGACTCTTGATCTTGGACAAACTCAACCATCCCCTTTCTCTTGCTCTTTCCCCAGGCAACAGAATATTTCTGGAGAAACCCCACAATCCATGTCCTCTTGCTTCATCTGGACCTTTGATGCAGCTCTGTGGTCCTTTTGCTCTGATCTGGTGGCCAGCTTCTTCCCAACATCATTGTTATAGTAAAGACATTCAAAAATGCCAGTCCCAATACACGTGCCTGCTTTGATAGCTTAGAGGGAGCTGCAGGTCTGGGGGAAAGGGGCTCTCAGCATCTGTACAGCTTCTCAGGTGGAGACAGACAGTCAAGGAGGTGCTGGCAGCTCTCTGGGCCACTCTCATAAAAATCTAAAAATTGCCCTGTAGGCTAAAGCTCTTGTCCCTTCCCCTCTGATAAAGGGTTTGAGGGTCTTTGTATTAGAGTGTATGTTCTTCCTGCCTCTTTGCTCCCTTGCTATCTCACCTTCCTTTCTTTCAGTGAAAGTCCAGTATCTACTCTGTGACAAGCACTGTTCTAGGCTCTGTAGAAGGAAGGCTAAAATCTTTGAGATCCTAGAACTTCCACATAAGTAATAGTTGACATACCCAACACACCTCCTAAGCGGGGAGTGCCTCCTAAGTCCCCTCCATCCCTGGTATATATTCGTTGGCCTCTCCTCCAGAAATGTATCTACATGCTCATTAAGCTTAGTTATCTTCTTGGGCTGAAGCAACCTCTTGGGGCTCCAGTCTAATTCACTGGATTTCTCTTCCTGAGACAGAGAAGAACAAAGACAAGGGCAGTAGGGATGTAAGGAGAAGGTACACCTGTTCCAGACAGCGAGCCTCAAAGCAGCTCTTGTAGCAAACCAAACATTAAAAGTAATTTTAGTTGAGCTGAGATCTCCCTGAACTCAGAAGCACAGGTGGAGTGAAATGAGAGGGAAGAATTATCTTGCAGATACAGTAATAAGCTAATACAGTGTGCATGGCAACTTAGGGACTGAGAATTCATCAATATATTCATGTTTTCTTCCAAGTAAGATTGATTAAACACCCAAGCCCACAGTTAGAGTGAAAGAGCTTGGAAGAGCAAGAGAGAGAAAGGGACAGTGAGCCACAGAAGTTCTGGTAAAACGTATCAACTCCGGACAAAGAACACTTCATCAAACACATAAACAGCCACTGCTTGATTCATTAGAATCTGAAAGTATCGTAAATTAACCTGCCAAGAAACTTTGCAAAAGGTCATATTTCACATTAATCAGGCTCTGGGAAGCAGTGTGTACTTCATGGCTAGAAGAAAGAAACAAGATGGCCCTCCTTGCATTGCGTTTTTAAAATCACTTCCAGATTATTCAGCAAGAGAGGAAAAAACGCATTTCCAGCAGATTTAGGGACAGAGAATTGATTCGGTTGTCACCTCAGCATCCCTGGGATGTGGGTGTGGAGGCATATGAATGGAAGGAGACATGGCTTGGACCTGACTGTTCGTTCACTTTCATACTAAGTCCTTTCCTCTGCTTTCAGCAGCATGGTGGTCTTATTCTGAAAAGTGCCCCCCATAGGCGAAAGAGTGTTTTGAAAACTACACAGTAGAACACTCCGGAGAAGGGGACAGTCAACAGAAAGTTGTAGGTAGAAGAATATAGTCAGTTATCCTGGTGGTGGCTGGTTTGGAAAGCAGGTTATCTCCTTTTAGGCTATGGGACCTTGAACTAGGGCTAAGTTCTGAGTCATTTAGTAGGAACATAAGAGATACTGGGCTCACCATTCCTGGGAGTGAGTTTCCCTGTGCACTCAATGGGGATGATAACACTTGCCCATAGGACAGGGAGAGAATGTGTTTACCCATCTGGCTGGGAAGGATACAGCATGGGCCTAGACCATTAACTTTGTCTTCTCCCAGAATGCTTGTTTTCTTGGTCTGACTTTATATGGATGCTGCTGTCTTTATTGCTGGTTTTTAGACTTTCATACTATTCCTTTTCTGTCAACGGCCTTTCTTAATTGGCAATTCTAATTTGCCCCAAGTCAGAGCTACATTAACATGCACATTTATTCAACAAATATTTATGAAGCATTTGCTGTGTGTGTCAGGCTCTGTTCTAGGTGCTAAGGGTGCAGCTGTGAACAAAACAGACCCAAATCCCTGCCCTCACCATACATAAATAAATGAACACAAGAAATGAATAGTGTGGCAATATGACAGACATAATAAATAAATGAAGTGCATGGTGAGTTAGAAGGTGATGAGTACTATGGGGGTGATTGAAGAGGGTGACAGTTGAGAGTGCAAAGGTGGTTGCAATTTTAAATAGAGTGACCAGTGTAGGGCTCATTGAGAAAGTGATATTTAAACAAAGCCTTGCAGGAGGTGAGGGAGGAGCCAATTGAATACCTGAGGAAAAAGCATTCCAGGTGAGTGAACAGTAAGTGCAAAGGCCCTGAGGTTGAAATGCACCTGGCATGTTTGAGGAGCAGCATGGAGGCTTTTGTCGTAGGGGTAGAGTTGAGTGAAGGGGAATGGGTGAAGGAAAATGAAGCTAAAGATTGTCTAGGGCCTGGCAGTTTAGCATGAAGGACTCTGACTTTACTATGAAAGAAATGGGGCCCCTTTGGAGGATTTGGAGCAGGAGACACAATTTAACTTGCACATTGATTTGCAAGGTGTCATCTCAGTGTTGCTCAGATCTGCTGTAATCAGAGAGGAAAAGGGATGTAACCTCTAAACCCACAGGCACCAAGGGAAGCTGTGAGCAATGCAGGGACCACCCAGAGCAGCCCCTACTTCGTTCATTCTTTCCTTCTACAAAGTCTTTGTCAGCTTTTAGCAGTAAGGCATGGTCCAGGCACTGTAGGGTATTAGACACCCTTTCTGGATCAGTCTGGGACCTTAAAGCAGCTGCAGGCACAGATGGAGAACATCTCTCTCAGATCTCCTGGATAGCAATCAGATGTGAGAGGTGACTTAATCCCTTATCTCAAAGAGTGTGGCTGAAAAGCTGAGACTGTTCATTACCTTTGCAATATCCACTCTCCCTTTCTTTGTAAACAAAACCTTGGCTTTATCAGGTGTTGTCCAACTTCCTTTGCAGCCAGGGGTGTTTAATAATAAGCAAAACTCACAGAATGGGGCCTCCAGGAAGTCTTTTGAAAGGGGGCTGACCCTATTGGAAGGAGTTCCTTGTTGCCCCTTCCTACTCCATTTTCTCCTGATGGTTGGAGTCCAGCAGCTATCTTATGACCATGAGGATGAAGGTCAAGAGTTAAGAATGGTGGCAAAATAGGAGTCCATGTTCAAGAGGCTCTTTTACCAGTGATGTGCTTCTCCGATTTGGTCTTGCTTAGTGAGAGAATACACCCCTGATTTCTTTAAGCCATTGTTATTAACCAGCAAGTGGAAGTCCTGACACACAAAGCATCTCAGCTTTGAAGGTTCTTTTGACATCTGAAGATGAACACTGATACAGAAATTAAAAGAACTGAATTTGAGTTCTATGTCTGATACGAATTCTCTGGATGATTTTGGCCAAATTACTTAGTAATAGTGATAATACTTTGCCATTAATTATGCAGTTACTGTGCTAAATGCTTTATTTATTTCGTTATCCCATGTGAGCCTCACAAACCATTATATGAGGTAGGTTTTATGATATGCACTTTAAAGATGAGGGAAGGGAGACTCATGGAGAGAAGGTCAAAGATTATAGAGCAAGCAAGTTGTAGAGCTGAGGTTACAACCAAGTTCAGACCGACTCCAAAGCCCTTGTTTCTAACTATGTAACGCTTTTACTTATTTCCTCTGGACGTTGGTTTTCTCATCTGTACAATGGATGGTAGAACTGGATGGTCTCTGAACTCCCTTTTCAGCTCTGAAACTCTTTGGAACATATCTAGTCCTTTTTGTGCAGTCTTGCCTGTCTGAGCTTGACCTGTTTGCCCCCAGTACCTCTCCGCAGTCCCCACATTTCCAGGTGGTGCTTTTGTCAAAGATGCTGTAATCTGAGCTTTCGTCTTCTCCATCTTGAGGAGAGCATCTCAGGCAGCTCGAGGAAGCAGCCCCAGCCAGGGAGCGCAGTGAGTATTCAGAGGATGTTTTGCAGGGGCCGCCTGGCCCAGCCTGCCTCTTGCTGGCTGGAGAACCTTCTGTCAGCCACAGAGACGGCTCGCTGGGGGAGGCGGCATCTCCACACAGCCAGACAGTCTGTCTGTTCTGATGATCAAGGAGGGACTTGGTGAGAGCAGCAGCTGAGAGCCTTCCCAGGTGATAAAACTTCCCCGGGGCACTCGGGAGAGGGGGGCTCCTGGCGAAACGTGAAGAACAAGCACTGTGCTGTGTAAATACATTTACGGGACGGAGCTGTTCTTGGCCCGCTGGGGCCCGCTTCCTGACTGTGGCAGGAATTGTTTTCCTCCAAACGATTGACAGGGCCAGGGGGAACGCTAAGAAGGCCTTGATTTCTTTTCTTGTGTTGGCACATTTACCTAATGAGCAGAAGGAGCAGGCCTGGAGAGGCACTGATGCTGGGATCCACAGGTCGCCTCAGAGTGACAAACTCTTCCTCTTCTTGCTGGGTGGAAAAATTCTGCCCTCTGTCTCCATGCTTCAGTTCTCCCTGGTCCAGGTCCTGTAGGACCTTCATTTCCTTCCATGGGGCAGATGGGAAGCTCCCTTTGGGACCTGCCTGGGTAGGGGTAACCTCGTTTGACCACTGCAGTTAGGAAGCCCTGTCCGTCTGGCTCCTCTGGGAGGTGCTACAGGGGGTGTGGGTGGGGCGAAGTCGATGAGTGTGACATAATGGTGCTGATGTTGCAGGCCTGGTGGCAGTGTCGCTCGGCTAGCCCAGAACCAGCTCCTTTGATTCAGATGTGGGGTTCTGGCGTCTTGATGGGTGCAGCTCAGCCACTAAGGAGCTATCAGCAGGTCACAAAGGGAGAACGTGCTCCTTAACAATGGGCACTGAGAGCACTCAACCAGCCCAGAATACTGAAATATCTCATATTCAGTCTATGTGTCTGGGAGGTGAAAAAACATCCCTCCAGTTCATCCTAGAGAAAAAAGGGAACTCAGGACCTTGTGCTCCCTGTAGCCAAAGGTGTCTGAATTTGAGGGTCTCTGAGTTCTGTTCCCGCCTCCTCTGGGACTGAGGATGGTGTTTTGTTCTCGTTACGCTGCCCAGTGATTGTGCTGAGGCCTTTCCCACAGGTGGGCCTGTGATTTCCCCTTGTTTGGCATCTCTCTTTCTGGGGTGGGCTCTTGGGGCGGGCTCGACAATGTGGGAGAACGCGGCTCTCAGCAGATCTACGTGAACAGCTGGCCAGAAACCACTGCTCAGCAGGAGGGGCCGAGGTTTGATGGTTGCGTTTCTTTTTCTGAGATGAGCAGCCCTGTCATCCTTCTGTTTGGTGTCCTGGGGAGGAAGAAGTTCTGGTGCTGAGACATTTAGACTGCAGATTCCTGTCCCCCAAGAGAACTAGCACAGATGCCAGCTTTTGAGTCACTCCAGGAGGGACTGGCGCCATCCCTGGAGATGAGGTGCCTGACCTACTGGGCTGTTTCTACCTTGAGTTTCTACAACTCGTCAGTTTGGTCTCCAGGGGAAAGAAGCCAGACAGCTAGGATTCCCTGAGCTGTGGCCCCTGGGACAGCTACTGCTACGATTTTGGCATCTTCATTCACAGCTTTTCAAGCGTTTGGCCTTTTGACCACCCAGCTTCCCAGTTATCTCTCAGCCCCAAGGACAGCTGGTGTGCAAAGCCACAGGGTCACCATCCCCTGGGGGGTTCTTTTCTATTAGATGCTGGATGTACTTGGAAAAGGATGAGTTTTGCTCCAAACTTCAAGCCCAGCTTGGATTTCTTCGAGCTCAGAGGTTCAGCTAGCTGAGGGATTATAACTGGGGCCTTTGTAAGTGTCTGTGGAGGACACCTGTGAGAGTGTGGCGTATGTCCAGGGAGCAAGTCAGCATGTGCCCAGGATGGAGGGAGCGAGTTTCTAACACCAATGACAGATGAGGTGGCAAATTCTTCTACCCACCTCTCCCCAACCCCGCCAGCCATAAGAGCATCTTGCAAGCCTCCCCTGTAGAAACAGTCTGGACCTGAGGCCCTGCCCAGTGCATGCTTCAGGACTAATGCTCAGAAATAAGACATGGTATTGGATTCCTGCCCAAGTTTTCCATGAAACAAAAGAGCAAGAAGAGATCTCAATAATCATGTTTTCAACATCCTTTTTTTACAGATAGGGAAACTTGAGTCCCAGTAGGAATAATAATAATAATGATAATCAATGCCTTTATATTGTTTTCTATGCCTGTTACCGTTGTAAGGACTTCCTCATTCCATTCTCACAAAGCTCTGTGAGTTAGGCATTGTTATCATCTCCTTGTTACCGATGAGGAAACTGAGGCAACAGGGCTAAGTAACTTGCTGAAGGACATACAACTGGCATGTGGCAGAACTGGCATCCAGAGCCAGGCAAATTTGGCCCAGGGTCCAGCTTCTCAACCACTGCACTGAGTGGCTCTGCTAGTTGATCAGAATCAGGACACACAATCCAAGGGTCCCAAGTATCCATCCATGCGTTCTTCTTCTAGATCTGAACTGTCCAATATGGTAGCCACCAACCACATGTGGCTGTTGAGCACTTGAAATGTGGCTTGTCCAAATGGAGATGTAAGTGTAAAACACACTCTGGGTTTCAAAGACCTAGTCCAAAAAAAAAAAAAAACACCCCAAAGAATATTTCTCATTATTATTTTTGTATTGATTACAAGTTGAAGTGATAATTTATTGGATGTATTGTTTTAAATACAATATATCATCACAATTACTTTCATCTCTGTTTTTACTCATTTTTGTTAACTGCCAGGATTTTAAGGTAGCCTATATTGCTTGCAGCTGTAGCTCACTTTATATTTAACATTATATATGTGACTTGCATTTGTGGACAGCCCTGTTCTGTGCCATCAGTTGCCAGTTGGAAGATGAACCTGAGCATATGGGTCTGTTGAGGCTGCACCTCACTCACAGCCCTGGTGACAGTAGTGCCTTGCAAAGAGGGCATTTCACCCCCACTTGGCCTTGTGTGCGTTTGTGACTCCCATCTTTGCTCCAGTGATGAGCTAGAACCTTCCCTGCCACCATTGGGATGATGTCATTAGGAGAAGGGCAGACCATCAAACTCTTCAAAGTTTGGTGTGGCGTCCTGGAAAGAGCATGAGCCCCACAGATCCATGTTTGAATCCTGGCTTTGATATCTATTAGCTCTGCTATTTAAACTCTGAGCTTCTCTTTCCTTATCTGGAGAATGGGAATAATAATGCCTACACCTCTGAGTTGTGGAGATAAATGAGATATTGCATATGAAGTGCTTAAAGCAGAGTAAGGTTCCACTAAAGACATTGGTCCTCTTCCTTCCAACCTCCATTTTCAGAGGCTGGCTTTCTCTACCACTTGTAATATCATGTTCTGGTGACCAAAGTCTACATTAGAGAAAACATCAGGGGAAATGGCCCCTGCTGCCTTTCGACTACCTGATTTCCTTGGTAACTGGGGACAAGTCTGTGCTCATTTTTTCTCTCTGTGAAGATTGTGAGGCCCCCAGAGGACTGATCCTGCTCATGCTGCCCAGGCATGGTTGGAACTCAGATGCCAACTAGCAATGCTCAGCGTGGGTGGGAAAAAGGGTGCACTGGGGCAGCCTCCAGGTTATCATCTTCCTGTCCTTCCCTTGCTCGTGGAACTCATCTGGCTCCACCATTAGCTCAGCTCTGGGTCAGATATAGATGTGAATCTGGGACCAGGAAGGTCCAAACTCTCCTGGAGCTCAGAGTGACCCACAGCTGGGCCATATCCAATGGATCTGTCCAGGGAGAGTGGAGTGATATCAGCTCTCTCCCTGGGCCGTCTTTTGGAATACTGGTAGGAGGGGGTGGAACCCCAAACTGGCTCTAGTTTTCTCAAAGTCTTTAGGCTATGACTCTAGGACCCACCCCTGTGTGCAGTAGTGAAGTCGTGTCAATAAAACATGGTGGAGGTGCACAGCTATTCAAATTAGTAGAAATGTGCTCAAATCCTGAGCCTAAACTTGTTAGTTATGTGACTATGGACAAGTCATCCACTCTGAGCCTGTTTCTTACCTTTACAAGGAAATAATGCATAGGTCCCATAGTTGTTGTAAGATAAATGACACAATGTATTTTAGTGAATGCTAAAAACGTGCATTGTGGGAAGTCAGTAAATGTCAGCTGTTATGGAGCCATGTCTCTTGGTTCCAGTGTAATGATGGTAGGAAGACTTTTCCCTCTTTGTTGTCGAGAACCCTGGGTCTGTCCACCAGAACATGGCCAGCAGCAGCCCACTGAAGGAAAAGTGAAATGCCAAACACTTGCTAACCGCTTCCCTTCCCCAGTTCATACCCTGTCCATTTGATGGTCTGAATCACAAACACAAAGGTGAGAAACAGAATCATTTCCTTTCCAGAAGTCTATAGGTGAAAATCAGCAAGTACAAGGACAATTTGGGACTAATTTCAGTCCCTACATGGTTTTGAGCAAGTAAATGACTCACAATATGCCCTTGGCCAACCCATGTATCCTCTTGGGGCGTCTGCTTCTTCTTTAATAAAATTGGATGAGTAATCCTTGCCTCTCCTTCATTTTACAAACGTGTAACAGGCTATGAATCCAGTAATGGCTGCAGAATCCTTTGAGGTCCTTAGAGAAATAGTTGCTATATAAATGCAAAGTGTGATGTCCATTTCTATTCCATTGTGTTTTGCAAATAAGTATGTAAGCCTGCATCATATCCATGTCAATGCCAGTCAGGCCAGCTTTCTGCCATGTGCATATTTTCAGTGAAATAATCATCTCTACACATTATTCCTTGAAAGCGTAACTCTAAATTTATAAAGTGTGAGACTGTTATTATTATTACTATTTTTCTTTTTGGAAGCCCATCTATTCTGCCTCATTTCAGCTTCTGGTGTTTCTGACAGATCAGTCATGGTGATATGTGCATGGTGGGGATTTCTCAGTACCTTTGGACCTGGATCAGGACCAAGGAGGGTTTCATGTTCATTGCTTTTCCTATTCATTTCTCTGACCTTCTTAATTGAGTCATTCAGAAGAGGAGCCCTGTCATTCATTTGAAAAATGGCCTGCTTGCCCCTTCCTAAAAACTTTAACCAGGTTGTTCTCTGGTTCGGGAGATAATATAACAGATTGTGGGACACGCTTTAGTTCATATAACACTTTATAGGTCATCAGTGTCGTCACTTATCTCAGGAACACTGACTCTGTGAGGCCCTGATAATCAAGCCGAAAGCTGTGTGAGGTGGTAATTTCCTAGTCATGGTTCTGCAGCTTCAGGGCTCACGCTTAGGTGAATCGCAATTCTCAGGGCTGAGTTTTCTTCCTTTTTAATAAAAATACACAGATATTTGGCCCATGAGGGAAAAGTGAGTATTGATCTTGAATCGAAGGGGAAACATTTCTGTACTTAAGAGTCTCTCGGGTCTTGTACAGAAATGCAGACAGTCGGGGTCCTCTGGGCTTCCTTCTCCTGGGATCACTCACATCCATCCCATGTCAGCCCTTCTCCAAAAAGATTCGTGAGACTTGATTCATGTTCACAAATTCTCTGGGAGCTGAAGAATTGAAACTATTGCCAGTGGATCCAACCGGTGTTCCATGTTCTTGTCCCGTTCCAGAAAGAATTCAGAGACAAGACGTAGAGGTTAAAAAAAGTAAAGGGAGGATTTATTAAAGGATGGATAGTACACTCTCCAGGGGAGAGCGGGCAGGCTCAGGTGAGCAGCTGCCCCAGAGTTTCTTTGGCAAGTTAGTTACATAGGGTGTAAAAATGAATGGGTGGAATATTCATTGGGGAGGGAAGGGCTTGCAGTTGTATTCCCTGATTATCATCCCAACTCCGCGGACTTCCCAAAGGGAGGAGGGATTTTTGTCCTTATTTAGTCTGGATCAGAAGTGTCCTGGCATTGGTGCATGATGGGTACTTCTGACCTGCAAGGCTAATTTTATTGAAATGAGGGCATAATGAGCAAAAGGTTACATTCGGACACTGGAAATTCCTGCCTTTTCTGACCTTTCTTTGTTGGTCTCGAGGCCAAAAGGTGTGGCCCCTTATCAGCCCAAAGTTTCCTGCTTTTCTTTCTCTGCCCAGGGACCCCTGGTGCTTACATGATGTGTGTCTCCCTGCATTTGGCTTGTGCCACTCCTTTCTGCCCAATGCCTGCCATTTTGGCCTGTGTCCCCCTTTCTCTGCTCATATCTAGCTATCTGCCTGCTCTAACAGAACTAGTGCATCTTCTACTTTTATAGGAGCATAAAGGAAGGTCTCGTTTACTGTTCCCCTGAAAGGCTTGGACCCCAAGGGTCCTGTTGCCCGACTCATTATCTGATCACCTTGATTAAGTATTAGCGTACTTTGGGTAAACCTCTGGCCATTCAAATTCAAAGTCTCCCTCATTGGGGCCTCTTCCTCTTCCCTCCTCCCTCTTTTAAATGTAGGCTCTTTTCTCAGCTTTCCTTCCTTCCCATTTGGACCAGTCTCTTCAGTGAGCTTATCCTCTCTCACGTCTTTTACAACCATATTATTTATCTCATGTTTCCTTTAGTTCCAGACCGATACTGCTAATTGCCTGTTGTGTGTTTCCCCCTGTATCTCCTATGGGCACCTTAGACTCTAAATGACCAAAATCAGATGAACCATCTTTTCTTGACTCGGTTCTCCTTCCTACAGTCTTTGCCTTGGCTTGTGACAAACTGAGCCAGAAAGTGGTTGTTACCTTATATTGTCCTCTGTTCCATTCAGTTATGAAATCATGTCGGTTTCTCTCAAAGCCTCCTTTTCCATCCTCTGTACTGCTCTTGGAAGAGTTCAAGGATTGGACCTTCTCACTTGGACTCTTGCTATAGTATTAAATTCACTGTCCTCTTCATGCCTCACTGCCACCTCCTCTTCTCCTCAGTGTACCCCATTTACGACCTTTGTCAGCCCAATCTGATCATTTGATCGTGAACTTTAACAGATCCACAGTATCTTTAGGATATAGCTCCCTCAGTGTCATGGCATTTGTTTTCTATCTCTACAGTTTGACCATGAGATCCCTGAGGACGGGGACCCTGGATTATGCTGCCGGCGTAATTTAGATTTCAGTACGGAATTAGCACTCAATAATTAAAGGATTTAGCACAAAATACCATGACAAAGGCCTCTGGACTACTGTTCATCATGCTCATTCCTTAATATTTTCACCCTCACCTTGGCCTCTATGTCAGAAGAAGAATTCTATTTGATATGCATGTGTATCTTTTAGCTCTGCATAGTAAAAATCCTGTATTATCTAGCTTCTGCTCCCCCACCCCCACCTCCCCAAATCCCATGAAGTCTTCTTGCATAGAAAGCTGTATGTTCTTTTCTGTGCATCAAAGGACACAATCAACAGAGTAACCTATGGAAAAGGTAATCTATGAAATGGGAGAAAATATTTGTGAATCAATGTATCTGATGGGGTTAATATCCAGAATATATAAAGAACTCCTACAGCTCAACAGTAACAACAGCAATAACAAAAACATCTCTGTTAAAGAATAGACAAAGGAACTTGAATAGATAGTTCTCAAAAGAGGACATACAAATGGCTAATAAGCACATGAAAAGCTGCTCACCATCACTAATCATTAGGGAAATGCCGCTCAAAACCACAATTAGATACCACCTCTCACACACTGGGATGGCTGCTAATAAACACAACAGGAAATAACAAGTGTTGGTGAGAACGTGGAGAATTTGAACCTTTGCACACTGTTTGTGGAAATGGGGAATGTAAGATGCTGCAGCAGCTGTAGAAGGCAGTATGGAAATTGCTAAAAAGTACACAGAAGTGGAATTGATGGATCTTTTGGTAATGCTGTTTTTCATTTTTTGCACCCATATTCATAGCAGCATTACTAACAACAGCCAAAAGGTGGAAGCCACCCAAGTGTCCATCAGTAAGTGTACAGATAAACAAAATGTGGTCTCTACATACAGCGGAATATCATTCAGCCTTAAAAAGGCAGGAAATTCTGACAAGTGCTACAACATAGATGAAACTTGAGGATATTATGCTAAGTGAAATTAGCCAGTCCAAAAAAAAAAAAAAGGCAAATATTGTTTGATTTAATTTCATGAGGTACTTAGAACATTCAAATTCACAGAGACAAAAAGCAGACTGTAGTAAGGGGTAAGAGAGAGTTACTGTTTAATGGATCCAGAGTTTCAGTTTTATTTATTTATTTATTTATTTATTTATTTATTTATTTATTTATTTATTTATTTAAATTAATTTAATTTTTTTAACTTTTTTAATTGAGTTATAGTCATTTTACAATGTTGTCAGTTTTATAAGACAAAAGGAGTTCTGAAATGGATGGTGGTGATGGTTGCACAACAATACGACTATACTTAATACCACTGAACGGTACACTGATAATGGTTGAGATGGTAAATTTGACGTTCTGTTTACTTTACTGCAATTTAAAAATATTTGGTGGGGGAGGGTATAGCTCAGTGGTGGAGGGTATAGCTCAGTTGTAGAGTGTGTGCTTAACATGCACGAGGTCCTGGGTTCAATCCCCAGTGCCTCCATTAAAAAATAAGTAAGTAAATAAGTAAGGAAATAAATAAATAAACCTAATTTATCCCCTCCAAAAAAAAAAAACCTTTAAAAATTAAAAAAAAAATTAAAAAAATAAGAAAGAAGCCACGTGTTCTGATAGAACAGTAATGGGCCAGAATTATTTTCAAGTCCCGGTTTTGCTTTCAGCCAGCTCCAGTTCTCAGGATTCTCATCTCCAGGGGGAAGGAATTGGTCTAGATGCTCTCTCAGGCCCATGTTCCCTCTGAAATTCTGGGATTTGGAATGTGGATTACTGGCCTCAGGGAGAGCCAGGTGGAGGGCTATGGAATTTACTGGGAAAACAGCCCTGAGCACATGCTAGTGGATGGCTCATTCTCTCTCATAAGAGATAACTTTACACTTTCTTTCACAGGCCAAGTCTCCACTCCATTCTCTGCTCTGTAAACTGAGCCCGAGAGCTAGCACACCATGGGAGACCAGTGCTCTCCTCTTAAGGACACTAATCTCATTGGATCAGGGTTCCACCTTTATGACCTCATTTAACCTTAATTACTTCCTTACTCCAAATATAGGGTTAAGACTTCAACATATGATTTTAAGGGAGATAGAGTTCAGTCCATAACAGGGCCTTTGCACTGGCTGTTCTCTCTACCTGGTAAATTCTTTCCCCAGTTTTCCCAATGGGTGAACCCTTGTCATTCCCACCTCTGTTGAAATCTCACCTGTTCAGAGAGTTTTCCATTACCACCCAATGCAAAGTAGCCATACTGACACTCTCTATCAGGTCACCTTATTTGTAAATAATATTCCACGTAGTACTTATCACTCTGATGCTTCTTAAAAACTCACTTATTTTAGGAGGTCTTTTTTCTATCTCCATCTCCTACAACAGAGTAGGCTCCATAGAAACAAGGACTTTGTCTGTCTGTTGAGGGCTTGGAACAGCGCATGGTCCTCACTAACTATTTGTTGAAAAGTAACTGAGTGAACAACTACATGGATGAAAGCGCTAGCTACTGCCAGTGGGAGGTGGTGGTCTGGTGGGGGTGGCTGATACACAATCACCGACTGTCTGCCCTAACAGAAGAAGGCCTGTGTGTTCTGGAAGGGAGGGAAGGGAACGCCTCATTCTGTGCAGGGCTGTGAGGGGAGGATTGGGGCAGACTTCATCAGTGAGACACCTCTGTGTTTCATCTCAGAGTGATACAGAAGCGATAAGAAGGAAGTTGGTGACACTTTATGGAGAGAGAGGAGCATATGTAAAGTCATGGAGGGAAGGGAGTGCGTTTCCAGGGGTCTAGGGATGGTTTGGGGCGGCATGCTCAGAGAGGGGCAGCAAGCTTAGGGCCACAGAGTGCCCTGGGTCCCATGCTAAAGAACCTGGGCTTCATCCCTTGAGACATCGGGACCCACTGAAGGAGGCGAGGCTGGCGACGGAGATGTGCATGCTCTCTCCTCAGGCCTCCCGTGGTCTGCATTCCCAATGTCTCCCACCGCGCAGCCACAGTCTACTCACCATCACAAGATTTGTCTGTTTCTCTCAGCTCCCTTACAAGACTGTGAGCTCCTTGAGGGCAGGCAGTCTACTGTATTCATTTTTGTATCTTCGTAGAGTCCACTCCTTAGGTGGTATTGAAGCTCAGGGTCAGCATCTGGTTTTACCAGCGAGGTAACTTTTTTCATTAGGAGTCAGCCAGGTCTAACTCCAGCATCCTGAGTAGTGGGTGGCTCACTTTGGGGGTGCAGGGTGGAACACTGGGCTAAAGTGTCTCATGTGGCCCACTGCACACCTGGATGGTTCCAGAGAGAATGGTGGGCAGGTGGAAAGCTCTTGCTTCATCAACAAGTGTGTAAATCATAATGCTGGAGGGAGCAGGGAGAAAAAGGATTCATTCTGAGTTCCATGGCTCCACACCGAGATGGTCCCCACTTGACCTGCACCAGGAGGAAAGTGTCTTCCTCCTTAGAGAGGCCACTGATCGTTTACAAACAAAATATCCACAACTTGACACTGACGTTTCAGAGCTGGCAAAATGAGGCGTGGGAAACCACTCCTGTGAGCTTCAGCCTGGAGATTCCAGCTTGGCCTCTGACTGTTGACCTAAATACAGCCCTCGGGAAACTGGTTTCTCCTGGCAGTCCTTTTTCCTTTGTTTGCTGCCAGGTCAGGGAGGAGGGACCCCCAGTGTACATTACTCGAGAGGCCATCCTGATGCCCCCTGCTTGGTCTGTGCATTTGGTATCACGCTGGAACCCCAGTGCTAATGCCTGCTCTCACATTGCTAGCTGGGAACTGGAGTGACTCTTACCTGGTTGTATTCCTAGACAAGACAAGGGAGTTCTGAAGGCAGCATCTGCCCTGGACCCATGCCACTGCATGACCTGGCTCTGTAGAGAGTGGCATGTTATCTAGCAGTGAACCAAAGGGAGCCATAGGTCCTCTGGTAGTGGCCTGTGACAATGGCAGGTAGTCTGTGACTTCCAATGTTGACTTGTGGTCATACCAAGAGAGCCAGGTGCCGTCTGTTGGTGTCTCAGAACACCAGGTCATTCACTTTTCCCTTTAGCCCTTAGAGTAGTAACTTTGGCTGTACATTGGAATCTTTGGGGAAAGTTTCAGATAACTTGATGCCCAGGACACATCTCAGACCAATTAAATAATTAATATCTATGACTCTGAGATTCACATATGAGTATTTTTTAAAAAAATCGAATTCATTGAGGTATAATTAACATGCAATATAATGTATCCTTTTAAGCATATGATTTGATGGGTTTTGACAAACCTGTACACCTGTGAAAGCATCATACTACAGTCAAGATCAAACATTTCCATTACCCCAGAAAGTTCCCTCGTGCCCCATAGCAGTTGAGTCCTTCCTCCCTCTCCCAGGAAACCTCTGATCTATTTTCTATGACTTGGATTGGTTTTGCCTTTGCTAGAATTTCATGTAAATGCAATCTTACTTTGACCTCGTTTGCATAGCAAAATGTTTTTGAGATTCATCTGTGTTCTTTTCTCCTTCTTGATGAGTAGTAGTCATTGTATGGATGTGTTTACTCCTTACCTGTTGTTGGACATTGGGGTTTTCCCCAGTTTTTAGCTATTATGAATACACAATCTTACAACTTTGTGTAGACTTTGTGGGAGCATAGAGTTTCAGTTTTCTTGGGTATTTTAGAATGTAATCCACAGGTGTTATGTAAAGTGTAAGTTTAACTTTGTAAGAAACCGCCTGTTTTCCAAAGTGGTTAATTCATTTTACATTCTCACCAGCAGTCTCTGAGAATATTCTGCGTTTTTGCCAATAGTTTACGTCTTCAGTCTTTTAAATTTTAGCCGTTTTAGTGGGTTTGCAGTGGTAGTGTATTTTGGTTTTAGTTTGCATTTCCCTGATGACTAATGATATTGAGCATCTTTTAATATGGTTATTGCCTGTTTATATATCTTATGGCATGTCTTTTTAAAAATTGAAGGGTTTTGGTATTATTGAGTACCAAGAGTTCTTTTCATATTCTTGATAATTCTTTGGTATATATTTATACTTACACCTCCCCATACTCCAAATATTTTCTCCTATGGCTTGCCTTTTTATTTTCTTAACAGTGTCAAAGAGCAGAAGTTAAAAATCTTGATAATATTTAATTTGTCAATTTTTTCTTTTGAGATCATGTTTTTTGTGTCCTAAGGAATCTTTGCCTACCCCAAACCACAAAGGTTTTTATCCTATATTTTCTTCTAGATGTTTTATCGTTAACTTTTATGCTTAGGTCTATGATCAATTTCAAGTATATGGTATATGGTATGGAAATTCAATTTCAGGTGTTGTGTATGGTGTGAAGGACAGGTCAAGGTTTATTATTTTTCTATGACTATCCAATTGTCCCTAATCATTTATGAAAAAACTATCCTTTCTCTATGAAATTATGTTGTTACCTTTGTAAAAAAAATCAATTGACCATATATACGTAAGTCTCTTTCTGGATTTGCTTTCTGGCCCATTGATGTGTACTTCTATACATTATACATATAAATCTGTACGTCTATACATCTGTACATACAAACTTTGCTTTGATTATTGTAGCCTTATGAGAAGTCTTGAAATCAGCATAAAACCTCTAAGTTTATTCTTCTTTTCCAAAATTATTTTGGCTGTTTTAGATCCTTTGCATTTTCATATGAATTTTAGAATCAGCCTGTCAATTTCCACAAAATAAGCCTGCTGGAATTTTTTATTAAGATTTCATTGAAGCTACAGATTAGTTTGGGGAGAATTGGTATCATAACAACATTGAGTGTTCCAAACTGAATATAGGTCATCTCCATTTATTTAGGTCTTATTTAATTTATTTCTGCAATGTTTTGTGATTTTCAGTGGAGGGGGGGTCTTAGGCAACTTTTACTAGATTTATTCCTAGTATTTTGTTTTGAGTGCTATTTACATGGGATTATTTTAAAATTTCATTTTCTAATTGATAGCCGCTGATATAAAAGAATACAGTTGATTTTTTACATTAACCTTGTATTTTATGACCTTGCCAAATTCACATACTACTTCCATTACTTGAAATATTTCTACATTTCTCACAATGGTGAGAAATTTATAGTATTCAATGTGTAAATCTTGCATATATTTAAAATTTATCCTTAAGCATTTTTTGTTTGATAAGCTACTGTAAATAATCTTTTAAAATCATTTCATTTTCCAGTTATTTTTTGCTCAGGCACCATGGTTTTTTAAGCTTCTCGGGTAACTTGGTTTTGTAGCTAAGGCTGAGGACCACTAGTCCAGGGACTCTGATCATCAGCCTTGCTGGAGGTGGGACCACAATGGTATTTGTTTTTCTTCCTTTGTTGTAATGCATGTGGATGGCTCAGATCTTTTGAGTAACAGAGTCCCATTAAGAAGCAGAATCATTTGCACCTGTGGCAAAGTGGAACCCTTGCAATTCCTCTTAATGGAAAGCTCTATTGGGCTCTAAAGATAACAGACTCCTAAAAGGGACTTAATGGATCTTGAAGTATGTTACTGTCCTAATGTGAACCTGACCATGCTGATGGGCTGGATTTGAACTTCAGCTCCTCAGGACCTGCGATGCGCTAGGCATTGGTGCTGGGAGGCAGACTTTGTAGCTCAATGGGCTCCCTATTTCCCCTGAGTTTATGTTGTATGAAGTGGGGATGGTTTGGGGAGGATAGGTGGGAGTTGTTTGGGTAGTTTTCTCTTAATTAGAAGAAAAAGATGGACGCTGGGATGTGAGCCTGCAACCCATTCTTCATTTTCCCCAGTGCTCTGGCTAATGGTGCTTAATGGAAAGACAAATCTATTCATCTTCCCAGAGTTCTAGCACGTGGAAGCCATGATGACTGCTGTCAGAAGAGGTATTAGGGGCTATACAAAACCATTCGATCCCACCCCCCTTATTCCCCCTTTATAACCCCCTTCCCAGGGAGATTGGTCCCGTGCTCACTGACTTTCCATCACCTGGCAGTCTTAGGGCTTGTGGGCATTTTATTGAGATTCAGATTGGCTTTACCGTTCCCTTCTTCTTTCTTTTATCTCCATCACTTCTCTGCCAGGAGTGGCAACAGTATGGAAGGATTTGTCTTTCTGCTTTATTCTGTCAGTTTTTAAAAGAGCTGGTTGATATGCCACTGGGCGTAGGAGAGCAAACCCGTCCCTCAGGACAGGTGGCAGCTGAAGTGATGCTTCTAGCCTCAGGGCCCTGGTGTTTCTGAGCTAGGCTTAGGGAAACAGGAGCCCTTTGCCTCTCTTCTGTGCTTCTGTTTTCAGCTTTGGCATCCATACCTTGTCTCATCTCCCGTTAGTACCCATGCCAGGGTCGAGCTGGATAAGTTGGGTAGCATTTCTCCCCTTTGATCATAAAATTGTCCTGGAGGAGAGATCCATTTCTAAATGATTTTCTCCCTCTACTCCTTGTTCTTTCATTTTCTTAGGTTGCTGTGCTCCCCTGCGCCTCTGCCCATATCCCCCCTCTCCCATTTTCTTCCCACTGCGTGTTCAGAAAATCAATTCCACCCCTAGTTACTGAGCACTGACTCCACGCCAGGGACTGTGGTGGGCAGGAGAGTCACAGTAGGAAACAGGTCTGGTCTCTGCTCACAAGAAGCAAGTCTGCTGGAGGAGAGAGACATACACAGATGCAAATTAGCTGTCCCTCCAGGTCAGGAATTACACACCCATAATAGAAGAATGAATAAAGCCCTTTGGACGATGACTTCTAAGAAGGGCAAGCTTCATACACATGCTGCATTTTATCTGGCCCTTGAAGAACGGGTGCAGTTTCACCCATCACAGAGGTTGTGAAGGTAGGAAGGCTGTGGTAGGGCGTTGAAACTGAGGGAACAGAGTTAGCAAAGGCTCAGAGGTGTGAATTTGCATGTTGGGAGTATGTGAGTGTCTGGTTCAACTGGAAGGCAGCACATATGGCTTGAGGGGGAATAACAGAACCTGAGATGAGACTAGAGAGGCAACTTGGGGCCATTGTGGAGGGCCTCCATGCCACACTAAGGAGCCTACACTTGTGTCCTAGTACGTGATGGGGAGCCGGCAAGGCTGATGAACAGGAAATGGCATGGTCAGGGCTGGGCTTTAGGAAACTCCCTCTAATAGAACTGTGAAGGACGAGTTGAGGAGGTCAGAGACTGGAGCAAGGGCAAGGAGGAGGAGCTTGCTTCAGATTAGCTCAGAGTAGCAATAACAGGGGTCCAAATATAGGCAGTTGTCTTGAGGGCTGCAAGGAGAGGACCGATACGAGAAAGGCTTCAGGTATGGATCCAGACAGGACTCAGTGGAAGCGGAGGGGAAATCAAGTTGAAGATGACTAGGTGAATAGGAGGAGGGCAAAGTCATGCATAAATCCTGAGAACAGTGCACTAGAGAGCACAGGGTTGGCTTCGGGGAGGGAATATAGTTAAATGCGTTGGATTGCAAGCAGCAGAATCTGACTCGAGCTAGTTGAAGTAAACAAGGATATTTAATACAAAACTACAGAGTAGGGAGCCTTCAAAGACAAAAAGAAGATCTGAACACCCAATGGGACCACCTAGGGAAGTGTCTAACACTTCAGTGGAAGGGATTTGTGAACCTTTCTTTTGTAACATTGTCTTCAATGCCTCAGCAACCTCTAGGCTCTCAGTGCAGATTTTAAGTTCACAAGGGAGAGAATCTGGCCCAGCAGGCAGAGGTGCCTCCTCCTGGGTCAGGAGCTATGGCTGGAGTTAGATTCATGGTGTACAGACTTGCTCTCTGCAGCTCACCCCTGAATGTTAGGGCTGTTCCTGGAGAACAGGAAATGGCTGGGAACCAGGGGACCACACTGCTTGATGCCCGCTTTGGTGAGGGGTGAAGAGGAGGTTGAGGATAAGTTTAGCTTTGGATAAGTTTTGGTGTGGGTGAGGCACAGAGAGTGCACATCCAGACAGGATGAGCTTGTCCGAGCTCCGCTAGAGAAATGCAAACGTGTGGGCTCACCAGGTGGAGTGATAGTTAAAGCTTTTAGAGCAGGAGAAAGAGGGAAATAGAGGGAAAGAGGGAAAGAGGTTAGGGTGTGAAGAGACCCTACAAGGTTGGGAAAAACCTTAGCCAACATCTATTCCAATACTTTCATTTTATTTAATTTGCATTTATTTTTATGGTGCTTATGAGCTACTCAGAGGAAAGTGCACACACTTTAGGGAGACAAATCAATGAAGTTTTACACGTCTACATCTTTGTAGCAACCACCAGGAGCAGGACCCAGAACAAGTCCTTGACCCCAGAAGGGGCCCCTTCTTAGTCAATACCATCACCGTCAGTATCAGAAGTAATCATTAGTCTGACTTTTATCAGCATAGATTAGTTTTGCCTGTTTAACTTTATATAAATCTTATCATGCAGGTTGTTTTCTTTGGAGTCTGGCTTCTTGTACTCAGCATTCTGTCTGAGAGATTTACCCATGTTATTGCACTAAGCATAAGTTTGTTTGTTTTTGCCATGTAGTATTTTATTGAATAGATCTGTCACAATTGATCTGCTGATGGACATTTAGGTTTCTTAAGTTTTTGGTCATTATGAATAAAACTGCTATGAAATTTCTCGTGCGTGCCTTTTAGTAACATGTTTACTGATTTCTCTAGAGTATGTACACACTCAGGAGTAGGCTTGCTGAGTCCAAGGGTGTAGACGTTTAATTTTGGCAGACGCTTCCAGTTTTCCAAAGTGATTGTACCATTTTATACTCCCTCCAGCAGTGGGAAAGAGGCTAGTTGCTCTACCTCCTCACAAATCTTGGTGCTGTCAGGCTTTTCAATTTTAGCAATTTTGTTAGGTATATAGTGGTATCTCATGTGGTGTCAATTTGCATTTCCCATAAAACTAACAGTATTTGAGCACATTTTCATCTGCATGATGGCTGTTTGGATATTTGTGTGCCTGTGTTTGTGTGTGAGGTGTGTGTTTAAGTCTTTTGCCCATTTTTTGTTTTGTTTTCTTGTTGTTTTTAGGAATTTTGGATGCAAGTCCTTAGTTGAATACATCTTTTGGGAATACCTTCTTCCAGTCCATGGTTTGTCTTTTGATGAACACAAGTTTGTGTTTTCAGTTATCAATTGTTTGTTTTATGGTTAGTGCTTTTTTTGCCCTGTTTAGGAAATACTGACCTACCATAAGTCACTATGCTCATTCTGGAAATTAAATAAACAGTATCCAAAGAGGAAACATGACTCAGGGTTACTCAAGTGACAGGACCAGGACAAGGACCCATGACCTCTTTGCTTCATGCTTCTTTCACTGGGATCCATATAAAGGTCTCTTCAATAATAGAGGAACTGTAGAAAAAAGTGACCAAGTGACCACCCTCTTTCCATTACTGTGACTTCCTACCCCCACAGTTAAAGGGAATCAAATTTAAGAAGACATTTTTCCAAATATATCGAGTACCTTGAAAATATTCCTGCTCTTTGACCCGACTGTTCCTTCTCTATGAATCTAAAACACAGGCAGAGTTTTATGCACACAGATGTTTGTTGCAAAGTTATTTTCTATTTTCAACAACAGAAAGAAAAGAACCTAAGCCGTCAGTGACGATGGACTGGCTAATTAAATTGTGGCACATCCATAACATTGGATAGGACAGCTGCATAATATTCAAGCTAAGGTACTTCTGAAAAGTATTTAATGGCCCATGAAAATGAGCACAATATAACATATATTTTTTCCACTTAAAAAACTCCACTCTATTGAGGTATAATTTACATAGAAACAAATGTACCTACTTTAAGTGTATAGTTTGATGAATTTTCTCTTTATTTTTAAAAATAAACTTGATTTTAAAAATAGAATTTAACAATTTTCAGTGTACAATTTGATGAGTTTCGAAAAATGTGTACAGTCACGTAATCCCCACCAGTCATGATGCAGAATATTCCCCTTCCTCCCCCAGACGCCCTCACGCTTCTTTGCTCTTCATTGCTCTCCCGACTCCCAGGCCCAGGAGACCACTGATCCGTTTTCTGTGATGATAGGTTCGATTTCCCTTTTCTGTGTTTTTGTGTAGATGGAACAATACAGTATTTTGTCTTTTCTGTATAGCTTCTTTCACTCAGCATCGTGCTTTTGAGATGCATTGATGCTGCTGCCGCTATGGGTAGCTCTCTTGCATTGCTACAAAGTATTCTGTGGAGTAAGTATTTCAAATTTGTGTGTCCATTCTCTCGTGGATGGACTTTTGTGTTTTTTTTCTTTTTTTAGTGAGGGAGGTAGTTAGATTTACTTATTTATTCTTAGAGGAAGTACTGGGCATTGAACCCAGGACCTCATGCATGCTGAACATGCGCTCTACCACTTGAGCTATACCCTCCCTCCGTGACTTTCGTGTTTTTGCTGGATCTGGGTTACCATGCGTGAAGCTGTGATGAACATTCGTGTACAGGTTTTTGTATGGACATATGCTGTCATTTCTCCTGGCTACATACCTAGGAGTAGGATTGGCAGGTTGTATAGTAGGTACATGTTTAACTTTGTAAGAAACTGTCAAACCCTTTTCCAAAGTGACGGCATCATTTTGTATTCCCATCAGAATTCCAGTGACTTCACATCCTTACTAGTATTTGAAATTTTCAGGGTTTTCAAAAATTCTTTTTTTTTGGTTTTGTTTTTATCTTTAATACTAGCCAGTCTAATAGGTATGTAGTGGTAACTCATTATGGTCTTTTAAAAAACAGCTTTATTGACACGTAGTTTACATACCGTGAAGTTCACCTGTTTAAAATGTATAGTTCAGTGTTTCTTAGTATATTTAGAGATGTGTGGAACCATCAGCATAATCTAATTTTAGAATATTTTTATCTCACCAAAAGGAATCTTGTACCCATTAGCCATCTCTCCCCATGCCTCTCATGCAGTGTATTAAGTGAAAAAAAAAGCAAAACAAAAACATGATTCATATATATATTGCCATATATATGGAAAAAAGACTGGAAGGAAATACATAAAAAACAAACCTTAGTTGTCTCTTGGTGGTAGCATTTATAAGCAGCTTTATTTTCTCCTTTGTACGTTTTGGAATTGCAAAATTCCCCACAGTGAGCACATATTATCTTTGTAATTTAAAAAAATTCATTATTTGTATAAAAAAAAGTAAAAAAGACATTTCTTCAGGCTACTTCTATGGAGGAGGGCAGTCCCGCTCCAGCTACTATCACTCGGTGTTTTCAGTCTGATTTCCTTTGGGAAGAGAACTTGTAAAATCATATTCTTCTGGGTTTCTGTGGTGAGTTGCAGTATAAACTTGCTCTTTGCAATATTTACGTGATTTGCCTGGGGGAGTCCTGTACACTCTTCTACGAGTTGGCTTCTCTATTGACAGGCTGTTGAATGCTTAGCAAACGTGCTTGGGAAAGCAAATCCATATGGGAGTTGACTCGAGGGGGACACATCATCTTGTGATACATCACGGGAAGTGAAGAGAGGTTGCTCTGTGCCTGGGATTCATTTTCCTGCTTTGTAAAGCGTGTTTGTGGCCATGTTTGTATGAGCATGTGGCGTGTTTGTACATTGTAAGTGACTGTGTGTGTGAAGGACTAGGTGCGTTTTCTCTCTAGTTCTAGTGTGAGGACCACTGTGCAGTTTGATGTGGGAGCAGTCCAATTCCCACTCCTGTAATTACCTCTTCCCCTTAATGCATGGAGACAACTCTAACCCCCATCTCAATACAGGCCTGTGGAAATGAATTGAATCCCATCCGTGCTTTGAACCAGAACGTGCTTTGCTTAGAATCTGCACACTGTTTCACATCTGGAAGGTAACTTTCTGGGATGAAATTGAACTGATATGAACCGTTTTCCAGAAGAAGAAGCAGACTGGTGAGGACTTGGCTGAGGCAGAGATTGATTGCATAGAAACAAAACCCACTCAGGCTGGCTCAAATAGAGGGTGGAGGGTACGCGGGGAGGACAGAATAAACAGGGAAGAGTAAAAAGAGGCGAGGCTTGAGGCGGTTTCCCTGCCTTGGGCCTTCTGACCTCTTGTCCTGGCCTGTCTCCGTGCGGGCCTCTTGGCCTCTCCTTTGCAGCCTGGCTCCTTCTGCTCACGTCTGGTTTCCACACTGAGAGTGGTTTTGATCAGTACTGGCTCTGCCCTTTCTTCTGATGGACAATTCAGTTTGTGTCCTGCGTCTGAATGACACATTCCCTGGAGAGGAATTCAGTTGGCCCAGCTGTGGTCAGATTTCCTGGCAGACGTGGTGGCAAGGGAGGTCAAATATAGCGACATGGCCACTGGGGCCTCGCTACCCCTTGAGCACAAGCATAGCGAGGGGGGTGGACAACTGCAAGGATAGACAGAATCTGGTCAAAGGTATTTTTTTCTCTTTTTTTGGCCACTCCCCCAACAGAGACATGTAAATGGAGAAGGTATGATGTAAGGTAGTCTGGTCGGCCGCCTCTGTGGTGGACCCATAATGATCTCTGTCTCCTTCATGGCCTTGTGAATCCCCTCCTCCTTGAGTTTGGGGGGACTTGGGGATTCACTGCCTCCAACGCAGCTAATGGGCTGCCACTTCTGAGTTAGGTTACCAGCCAGAGGCTTGGTTTCCATCTCCTGTGTCCTCTCTGAGGCTTTTGTTTGCTTGCTGTGATGGAAATGATGCTATGTTGTAAGTGGCCCTGCAGTGAGGCCCTGTGGCAAGAAACTAGGGGAAGCCTCTGGCCAGCAGGCGACAAGAAACTAAGGCCTCGGTCCAACAGTTTTGAGGGAATGAGTCTTGCCAACAACCACATGAGTTAACCTGGGAAGCTGGGGATTCTCCCTGGCGGAGCCTGGAGATGCCGCAGCCCTGAAGACACCTTGACTGTGGCCTGTGAGACACCTTGAGGCAGAAACATTCAGCAAAGTCATGCCTGGATTCTTTCCCCACACAAACTGTGAGATACTGTTTTAAGCCACTAAGTTTGGGGCTAATTTGGCATAATAATAGGTAACAAATATATATGTGGACTCTTAAATAATGCTGTTTTTAAAGCCCAGAACCCAGACTCACCTCAAAACAAACTGGAAGAGGTGATGTGACCCAAGGAGCTATTCTGGAGAACCTGTGTAGGCCAAGCGTCCGCCGCTGTGGTTCAAGTGCGGCAGGTCCATGTCTCCCACATGGCCAGCTGCGCAGAAGTTAGGTTCTAATGGCGACAACCTAAATGTATAAAATGCAAACCCGGAGGACTCCATTGTAGAGAACCACGGTGACAGCCAGATGTTTCAACCTGTGCTGCAGTATCTGGGATGGGTAGAGGGTTGCACTTGAAGAATCCAAGTGTCCTTTTCAACTCCAAATGACGATGAATCTGAGTCCGTGCCTATGGATGCCAAGCACCTATGGCTGATGCCCTGTATGGCTGGTGTGGACCAGAGGAGAAGCCTCAGTCTTCTGGAATATCCCTGGGATGAGAAGTCAGACATGGGAAACTGTGGCATCTCAGAGTCTCACTGCAGGCATGATTAGGCTCAGAGGTCTTAGAGTGTTCAAGTCGTCCAGCCTCTCCCTGACACTATTTTACAGGGAGGGCATCCACAGATCTATTAGGAAGTTCTCCTACTGGAGAGTAAGCCCACGGTCAGAGAGTGTGTCCTGAGAAACATACTCTCAGTTTCTTACTGCTTCTGCCCCCAGGGTGGAGTTTTCCCTAATCATCCTTGAGTACAGAGAACACGCTTGCTGGGCTCTTCAGTCCAGGTCTCCATCCTCCCACATCCCCGAACTTTGGTCTCAGCTTCTAAGAAGCCCACATATCTTAACTCCTTCCTCTTAGGCACCCTCATCTGCCTTGTGCCAGATGTTTCCTTCTTTGTCAGTGTCCATCTGTAGGTCCACAGTTTGCATTCCAATGACAATATACATTTGAAATATTTAAGTACAGTTTTGTTGATGCAAACATCCTATCCCCACAGAAAGAATTCTGAAGAAATTATGCAACACAGGAGGGACTTATCCTTTGTTCTTTTGAAAGCAGAATGCCTTAAGCTGCTATAGGTAAACTTTAGCTCAGGAGGCTGGTCCTTGCGGAGAAATAGGTGAGAAATCTCACTTGCTCTCCCACTCAGCAGCAGCGATGCTGGGACAGGCAGCGATGGGTGCTGAGCTGACGACGGGGCAGGGTCCAGCCCAGCCAGCAGCCAGGATTGCTCTGTCTGCAGAGGAGGAGGTGTTATTAATCTCATTACAGGAAAAAGGCTATTAATGGATAAGTGTGATTTGGAGGGATGGTGGGTACAGGAGGAAAGAATTGAGCAAAGGGGACAGCTATTGTGTCTGATTTTCAAGGTTACCTGTTGAGATAGGACTGCAGCTCCCTTGTGGCTTGGAAAAGCAGTTCCTTTCGGATAGCTTTATAATAAAGAAGAAAAACCCTTTTTTGTTAACAGGCCCTTGTATTTATCTCACGTCTTTCTTCAGAGGAATTGCAAGTGCTTCAGAGATTTTATCTTTATAAAAAGCTGATGAGTAGGTGTGAAGACCTTATCCCTAATCCAATCTCTTTGCCCACAGTCCTCTGACTTCCTTCTGGTGATGACGACTGACATGAGTGGGTCCGCGATCATCCTGGTAGTGGGCGCTGTAGACCAGGGGGAGGATAGCCTGCGTCTCTTGTTCACGTGTGCCCTGTCCAGAATCCTACTCCAGCAGTCTTAAATTAAAGGGACTCTATTCAGAGGAATTGAGAGTATTTCATAGAGCTCAAGACCCATAACAATGGCTGAACTTCACGGAGGTCGAGACCTGGGTCTGGGGAAGCCATCAGTTTCTCTCTCTCTCTTTCTTGCTTTGGGATCACACGGTTTCCTGGGGCTCCCCTTCTCTGTGCACTTATTTCCTACTGCTGCTTCTCTCTAGAGACTTCTTTCTCTGCTTGTGTCTCTGGGTCCGTGCCTCCAAATAGCAGCCTTGACACTTGAGTTATCAGATTCAGGGCAGGCAGTTCCTTTAGTCTGATGATCCTAGAAGAGGACATCTAGCCTGGTGTCCACCTGGTCCTGTCACTTCTGTTGGTAGAAAGGGCTTCCTCCCACAGGGTCTAGAAGGATTTGTATCTTTGTACCTCCACCTGTTCTCTTTATTTGCAATGGCCTTAGCCTTGACTCCCCATGGGATCCTCAGCCTACAGGTATCCTTCTCTGAGAGGCCATCCCCAGCCACGTTCCTCGCCTCTTCAGCTCCTACCTGTTCTGCACAACCTGTCAATCCCCCGTCTCCTCCTTTGTCTTGTCACTGTTTGCTTACCTGTGCCCTTGACTGTGTCCTTCTAGCATGCGAGCGCCTTGAGGGCAAGCCTTTTGTCTCTCTCCTTTTTGTATCTTGAAAGCTAGCACAGTGCCCAGCCAATCCGGTTGAGTGAATGAATGCATGCAAAACAATAGATCTCATGCAGAGGCTTTGCAATTTTTGTCTTTATGCTGTTTTGTTAGTAGCAAAAGATATGAGCCTCTTTTTTCTTTTTTTTTTTTAATAAGCACTTACTATGGTTGAAGAGAGAGACTTGGGAATAAATTGTACTTGGCGGCTAGGTCCTTTCACTTTGGGGGATTAAAGGGAGGACCCCGAGGCTGCAGCTACTGTGTGCAGTGTTGCTGTGTGGATCAGGAGCTCTTTTTCTTGTCGTCCATCTTACAGCTCCTGAAGTGTGGAGAATCGGCATTGGTGTCGTGTACACTCTTTCACTTTATTTTATGATAATGTATCTATAGATTAGTGATTATATTAGGTCTAATCCTATGCCTCACACATTCACGCTAGGGTCATTTTGCTTTAATATTTTCAGCAGTATCTAAACACGGCAAGACCACTCACTGTGTGAGTAGGTGGGTCAGGGGAGGCGGGTAGGCATGTGGGGTGGTGAAACTGAATCGCCTGCAGAGCTACCTTTACCTGACACCCATGCCTATCTTGTTCCCCAGAGGACACTTGCCCTAGGTGACAACTGCCCTTTTTGTCTCTTTGCTCACTGCTTCCATCGTGTTCTGCTCTGGTGGAAATGGTGTGAAAGAGAACGGATGGGGAGAAGGGTGGGTGAGGTCTCTCCCTCTCCTGTTTCTTTTCAGCGCTTTAACTACCCCGTTATCCCATGCTGGGACAGCCTCTTCTCAAGTTTCCAAGTCTCCCCTGCTCCCCCGTAGCAACAAGCCAGTATCTTTGCTAGTGTGTGGCAGCTGTGCAACCCTCATTGAGGTGTTTGGACATAAACACCTTCTAATCCACTATTAAGTCCTTCAGTTTGTGTTCTCATAACATTAACCATAATGAACTCTTCACATCCTGATGTCAGTTTAATACGCGGCTTCCCCAGGCAGGGCCTAGTAATTTAGCGTTAATTAACGATGACTTACTGCAAATGATGTTACCGACTTACGGACGCTCCTGGGTGACACGCACATCTTTCAGATGAAACCATCACATTATCACTTAGCATTCACATCGCACTTCACACTCTAGGAACGCCTGGTAATTGAGTTAGCTGCTTTGTCACTATTTCTCATGCGGATCCTGTCCTGCGGGTTAGTGGAGGTGTTGCTCATTAGACGTAAACTCGACGCACTGAGTTTAAAAATCTGCCACGTTGCTAACGTAGCGGAATGACATTTCACTTATCTCAGAGTCTGGGGTTCATCCGGCGCTCACTGGCAGTAGCTACCTGTACAGCACAATACCGGAGGCTGGCTCCATCAGGCAGTATTAATACCGGGAAGGAACAAACAGGGGAGCTGAGTTTAGATGTGCCATCAGAGCTCTAGATAATAAGGAGGTAGGGAAGGTGGCAACCAATGACCAAGGGCACCTCTAGGATACAGAAAAGGCCACAAAGGAAAAATAAGCCACTCATTGGGACCATATTACTAATAGCCGTGATCAAGGTCATAAGTTTTTGTCGTGAGAATTTTCAACCTATTTTATGGGTTGGACTTTTAAGTGGGACATATCTTAGTTTCTATATGACCAAAATCATTTGGAATCGTTGGAAATTTGCTTTATGCCGTAAATGTTAAGAAAATCAGTGTTGTGGGGCCACGTCTATACTGTAGAGCAGGGCGGGGAAATCCTTATGTTACTTTTCTCCATTTGCAGGATTAAGGAAGTTCAAGAACGAGGAGACGGCCAACAAGCCAAGCCTCACAGAACGAGGATAGACTGGAGAGAAATCTCTGGTCGTGTGATTCAGGAACCCTTTTCATCTCTTGCCTCTATGTTGCTTAACCATATTGCCCTTTTGCGCTGGACACATTATATAGTCTGAAATATTAAACACATCCATTTGAAACAATATTTTGATTTCTAATAAATGATAAGAAGAGGGGAAATGAGATTCCCCTCTGGCCAGAGAAAGGGCAATCTCTTCTCTCCATGGGAGAAAGATAAGCCCAGTTGATTTGTGGAGACGGTGTCAAAATTAAATTATTTCTCCAGAAACTTATATATAAAAAAAATCCAATGAGTCTTTCTTGGAAGAAGCGCTATTAGCGTCTTTCCTTTGTCCCTGTTCTGTGGCAACCCAGGGCCTTAATTAATCCCTGCTCTTGATTTTATTGGTTCATTTCTGTCTTGTTCTTGTCTTGCTTGCCAACCCCATTTTGAGACTGAAATTGGCTCCCACAAGAGACAACTAAGAATTCATTTCAAGCTCAAGAATGAGTAGAACTCATACTGGAAAATTTATTTATTATTCCTTGACTCTTGTATCAAAAGCTTTTGATGAAGCCCAAGCAAACCAGCGACACAATTCAGATCAGATTAGCAATTTGCACCTTCATGGAGGACTTAGCAGAGCAGCTTTGTTCTGATGTCTTAAAAAAAAATCTGTATCTGTCGGGAAATGCAACCTTATCTGTGACTGGGGCTGTGTCCCTGGGCTGGAAATGATGATAAGTCAACTCAAGTCTCAAGCAGGCTGGTGGTGCTCAAAACATCAGGTTCACCTGGGAGGAGAGGATATGTCCTTGGGGGTGACTTCTGCCTCCTTGGCCCACTCCCTTGCAGAAGCTTCTAGATGGAGAAGCAGCAGTCCCACTGGGGAGGGGAGGCAGTGTAGTAAATGGTCCTCAGAGGCAACCCTAGAGGCTAACTGTCTGAAATTCACATTTTGACTCTCCACCGTCTAGACTTGTTGGCTTGGGCAAGTCACTTGACCTCTTTGAGCCTCGATTTCCTCACCAGGAAAATGGGCATGATAGTATCAACCCTATGAGGCTGTTGTAAAGACTAAATTAAATGAGACAGTATACTTAAGGCACTGGCCACATGGTGAGCACTCAATCAAGAGTCACTTTTCATGATGTGCAGAGTTCAAATACAGTGAGAGAAACAGAGTGGATAGACAAGTAGAAGGCAGGGCACCAGATATGTATGAACCAGACATGGAGAAAGAGTCACCCACTGACATCTTCTTTGGTACCCTTTGGAGCCTATACATTAAATCTCCATGCCATCCTCATCCACTTGGCTCCTGGGCAGAGTAACGAAGCTCTTTTCCCGGCAGACCACTGAGTGGGGGGCTTTGGGCAGTGGCAGAGGCTACCTAAGTTTTCTTGGGCCACCCAGCTGGTTAGTGGTAGAGCTGGAATTTGTATCCAGGTTGTCTGACTCCAGAACAATGGTTCTCAACGTTGTCTGCAAATTAAAGGACCAGGGAAGCTTCTAAACATCCAGATGCCCAAGTTGGGCCTCAGTCCTATTAAACCAGAGCTTCTGGGGATGGGACCCAGGCAGCGGCAGCTTTTAAAGGTCTCCAGATGACGACAGTGTGCAGCAAGGCTGAGAACAACTGTTCTAGACTAGGGCAGTGCTTTTCAGAGTGCGATCTCTGCGCCATCAGCATCCCCTGGGAAACTGGGAAGAGTGCAAATTATCACGCCCCACCCCAGACCTTCCGTGTCAGAGACCATGGGGGTGGGGCCCAGCAGTCTGCAGTCGCACAGGCCCTCCAGGTGATTCTGATTCGTGCTGGTTTGCCAACCGCTGCTCCAGAGCTGGGCTTCCCAAACAGCAGTGTGCCTACAGATTACCCGGAGATCACGCTGGAGTGTAGCTATGGGCTCAGTAGGTCTGGAGTGGCGCCAGGGCTTTTGAATCCATGATGCAGTTGCTGCTTGTGCCCTGGTCACGTTTGAGGAGCGAGAGAGCTCTGCTTCACTCAACAGGCTGCCTCTAGAGCCCGCAGACTCCCTGCATCAGAATCACCTGGGATGTTTGTTAACATGCAAATTCCTTGGCCCTGATCCAGACCTACTGAATTCTGATCTCTGAGCGTGGGAATCTGGGCATGCACATTTAAACAAACACAAGGGTGATTTTTAAAATGTCCTAGTAAGTTTGGAAACCTGTGTTCCCAAGGGGCCTGATCATGCTGGCACGGTTGTCTCCCAGCAAGTCCCTTTCAATTCCCAGGACTGGCCAGCCCGCCAGCTAGGCAGGAGGGGTTGGGACAGCAGGCTGTTGGTACTATAGCTTTAAAAAAAAAAGAAAGAAACCAGCAACAGAAGCCCTCACGCTGCTGTCAATGCACCTCCAGCTAAGAACCACATCTTGCTGTGTTCAGAGGCTGCATTAATCCCTTGGTCTCTGACACTGTGCTGTCCACATGCCTTGGGCTTTGGGGCTAGAAATACAACTCTTCTTCTTCCTTTGGATTCATGGTGACTGCCCGGGCTGCCCAACCACCCCTCTGACCCTGCAACTTTGGCCAACCCACGGGCCAGTAGGCCAGGAGCTGGCATGACCCTCCTTGGACGTGGAATACGCTGCTGCCCGTCGCGTGGTAGCCGGCTGCTCTAGCTTGATGAGCACAGGACAATGGAAACCCAAAGAGCTGGCTTCCAGTTCAGCTGCAGGAAGAATTGTGCTCACGTGGGCGGTGTGCAGACCTAGAAGCAGAATCTTCAGAGGGAGTTAGCCCTTACTCCGGAGTGATTTAGGCTGGTTCCTAAATGGGGATGGGCTAGCTTTGGCCAACACAGCACGCAGGAGGGGCTCAGGATTAACCCTGCCTTGGCACCCCCACGATCTCCCCTCAAATATATCAGCATTTGCACCCAGCAAGGAGCTTGGAACTCCTCACGGGCTTCTTGATCATAGATACCTCTCTGAAAATCAGTAAGATAAATATTCTTGAGTAGTTTCCTCACCTCTGAAATGGACGGTCATCATTTAGGATGGAATGAGGATTACATGTTTAATATGTGAAAAGAAAGATGGAAGAAAGCTGGTACAAGTAAAGGCCATAAAAGTGTTAGCTGCCTTTATTGTTTGTAGTACCAGTTTGTAGTAAAGTGAAAAACTGGTATCTTTTCTTCTAGATCATTGCCTAGCATGCCACCAGGTACAGAGCCTGAGGCCTACAGTTCTCAAGCCATTCTACTCATAAAGAGGCTAGATGCATGGAGGAGGGGAGATTAAATAACACAGGAACATCCCTTCCATCCTGAGGGGTGAGGGACCCTGATACCTCCGTTGTCTAGAAAACAGTCTAACATGGTAACATGACTTGTCTTATTTGACAGATGAACAGAAATAACCAGCTGGTTGACCTGCTTTGCCATGACCGCCTGCAGACTAGCCTCAGACATCTCTGTAGGGTTGCAGGCGGCTTGGTATTGCTTGGGGTGGCCCTATATGATGTAGCCCAAGGCCCCCTCCTCCTCGTTCTGCTCTGGATGGAATAACAGCCATTAAAAAGCCGTTTTTGAGGGTTCAGCTGGGGTCTCCTTAATAAAGGACAATGAAACAGGAGGGACAAGTTACAGCCCCCAGTGTGTCTGCCTGCAGTGAGGCGGGCCTTCATGCACGGCCCTTACCTGAACACAAAGGGCCACGGATCTCACCAGCCAGGCTTCTGCTCGCCCTTACGGGGAAACTGAGGTTCAAAGGGGTGACGTGACTTACCTGAGGTCACTGGTTGGATCCTGACCCACACAACTCATTAGTAACACGGTTACCAGGACAAGATATATTTCCTGTGCATCAACCCTGTCTACCAGAGCGTAGTGTAAGTACCTCCCAGGTGGACCTAGGGACTTCAAAGAGATTTGCTTGTTGATTGGAATAGTCCCACTTTGCTATTTTCTTACATTTTCCTAATTTTGTATTTTCAGCAGTTGAGTGAGAGAGGAGAGGATGTGCAAAGGGATATGAAGACAGTGGGTTTTATTGGAAATTGAAAACCTCAAGGTTTCGCTTTACTTTTTCTGACATAAGGCAGGCTCTGAGAAGGCCTAGAAGGTTCCAGGACAGGAACCTCGTTCTTCTGTTATCTCCTGGGGCCTGTCTCCTTGCCCCTCTCCAGTTCACCTCCATGGTTTCCTCCCAGGGTAGAGGAGGTCAGGGAAGCAGACAAGGGAGGGAGACAGGTCGGGGAAGACGGGTAGGAAAGAGCTCAGGAGAAGGACGGGGGCAGTGAGTCATCCTGGGTGTTTAGAGGAAACTAAGGTGCTGAAATAGAGGTCGTTCATGAAAAAATCTGGAATTGCCTGCCTAAGCCCCTGAAGCACAACTGTGTGACCTTGTGTCAGCAACAGGAACTCGGGGTTTCCATCAGAACTGTCTGCCTTAGAAGAATCCTCCCACCAGTTTTCAGAGCCTCACACGCTCCAGCCCACTGGAGCATGATCTGTTGGCCCACGTCCACCTTTCTCTTTTGCCTTCCAATCTCTCCCCTCTGCTTTCTTAGATGGGGCTCTGCTTGAGGGCTTTACCTTCAGGTTGTCTCCATCCTGAAGCTAAAAGGGCTCCGTGAGGAAGAACTGTCCCCTCTCACCGTGTCTGTGGTACTTGCTCAGCTACTTCAGGCTGTAAGGCCTGAGGACAGCAAGCCACGTATATGCCAAGGACACGGATTGAATTGTGTTACGTTGCCCATGGCAACCGATTCTGAGGCGTCTTCTCCTCCGGCTGGGTTGCGCCTGTATTTGAGAACTATTGCACTTTCTTTGAGATTTGAGGTTTTGCAGGTTTTCCCTCCCTGCACATGAAGTGGTCATTTTCTTTTCTGGCAATATTCACATATACACACGGTCGCACACACGCACGAGCAGTCCCTTCCCAAGCCTTGGTTCACATATGAATATGTATCCTCAGCTGTTGATGTTGGAGGAGCTTCTGGAACACTGCCTGGGAGTCGGAGCCTGAGGAGTTCAGTTCTGGATCTCCAGGTCAATAAAGCAACGGAGGTATTGCTGTGGAAATAATGCTCACTTGGAGTTGGAGATGTGGGTTCCCCTTGTTTTGTTTCCAGTTAGCTTTGGAAAAATCACATAATGTCGATGAACTTCCCTTTCCACATATATTTATTGGGCTAAAATACTTACAGGTTACTGTGAGGATTAAATTACACTATATAAGATGATGGCAGTGGAAATGTCTGCAATGAATGATAAAAATGCTTTGATGAAGAATGGGTACCATTTGTGTGCATTGTGTTAGGCATTACTGAGGAAACTACAAAAGAAATAGATGACATGTACCCTTTTTAAAAAATTGTAAAATATACGTCACATAAAATTTACCATCTTAACCATTTTAAAGTACATAGTATAGTAGTGCTAAGTACATTCACATTGTTGTACAACCAATCTTACAGAAATTTTTCATCTTGCAAAACAAACTTCATACGCATTAAACAACAACTCCCCACTTCTCACTCCCACAGCCCTTGGCAACTGCCGTTCTACACTCTGTTTCTATGAATCCAACTACTGTAGATACTTCACATAAGTGGAATTGTACAGTGTTTGTCGTTCCGTGTCTGGCTCATTTCAACTTAGCATAATGTCTTCAAGGTTCATCTGTGTTATAGCAGGATCCAGAATTTCCTTCCTTTTTAGGGCTGAATAATATTTCAAGGGCATGGACCTTTTAAAAATGTCTCGATAAGATGAAAGACAGCATATATGGAGAGCCATGAAAAATGACAAAGCAGCCTGTTACACAAGGCACTCAGTGCACAACAACAGAATGGTGCACAGGGGACAGTCTCATACAGTTTCTAGGAGGTCCCTGTCCTTCCTGGGCTTTGCTTTGCATCTTAGGACCGAGCACTCCTAAATGACAGCATTGGGGTCAGACTAAATAGTTACATTTATTCAGGACAGCGATTCCCAAACAGATGGGTGCCAAAAAGTGGTGAACAGTTTAAATTTGCTCCCAGGTCTCTAGGAGTGATGGACAGTAGGAGTGAGGGACAGAAAGATGGGAACAGCAGTTGAAGTGGCTGGGGAGAGGTTTCAGGAGCTGGACAGTGGAGGGTGGTGGTAAAAAGTTTCCTTTACACTCTGGTACTTGAGAAACAGTGTCTAGTTTCCATTTTGTGAACGATGGTAATGCCTGTAAGACATTTAACTCAGAGCCTGTGGTCTTAGCCGACCAGTTGGCCCACCCAACTTTACCTATTCCCAGGTGGAATAGGGAACATATTTATAAATCCTCACTGCCTGGTTCAGAGTCCAGAGGACTGGACACTGTGGGGGTCTCAGACTGTGACCCATCTGACTGGCACTGCTTCTCCTGTGGGGAGAGGTTAAAGCCTTCTCTCATGGTGGGCCAAGGCAGAAATCTGAAGAGAAGGGCCCAGTGCATCGTATTCCCTAATTCCAAGTGTTCAGTAACTGCTTACCGTGTTTTCTTCCAGCAACAATGGGGCTCATTCTCTCAGTTATGCTGCTAGTGATGGAAATCTGCTCCTGTGTTGTTGCTTATTTTCTCTTAGGTCAGCACCTTTGAGCCAGGTATTCAGAATCCACTCTTGGCTGGGGTGGATAGAAGTGTTTGCTTGCTTTGGTCAAAATAAGGTGAGCAAGATTCCAGTTGATCTATCTTGGTGTTCATCATGCTATATCTCTAACTCATTGTTATTCACCAGTTGATATAAAAGAAGTCTTGCTTTGACTCCTTCCTGCTCTGGGTCTCCAGAGTAATCGAAGTAAGCTAACTGATAGGATGGGAGGCAGAAGGAGAAATTGGGAAGAGAGCTGGTCCAGTGGGAGTGGAGATCACAGGCCCATGGCTCTGAAGGAGGCTGGGTTGATCAGGGGACAGCTCTGTCTGGTCTGGGAATAGGATGGGTTGCAGAAGGTATATATCATACTTCTTAGACATTAAACCAATATTGTGTTCAAATTGTAAATTTAAGCATTCAGAGAGTGAATACTTAACAAACATTCACTTTAAGAAAAATGTGTGGCAGAGGTGGCTATAGCTCAGTGATAGAGCCCATGCTTAGCATGCACGAGATCCTGGGTTCAATCTATAGTACCTCTATTTAAAAAAAGAAAAGAAAAGAAAAATGTGTGGCAAAAGTGGTGTCTGTCTAAAGTCCAACCTAGGTAATGGAAGTTAGAACACAAACCCAGGTAGTGAACATGGGGCTAACGACATCCTTCAAAGTCCAACGACCCCCATTTCTGGGCTGTCAGATGTCTGCCTGTGATTCCTCAACTGTTAAAGTACCTTCTTTACTGGCACGTTTGCCCTAACAAACTAATAGCCCTAGGTAATGCCTAATCTCACAATAGTTCAGGTTGGCTTGTTTCAGCCCACCTTATCAGAGTCATAAACCCCACCACCATCACGGACCCTAAACCTCTTACCTCACATACAACCAATCAGAGATTTGTGCACAAGCCGATCAGGCACCTTGTGACCCCACCTCATAATAAAAGACCCCAACAACCAGCCCTTGGTGCTCACACGGGCACCTCTTCTCTGTGTAGCCCACTGTTGTTATGACAGCATACCCTAATAAACTCCTTTCCTTTTCTCATGCTTTATCTCTGGTAAATTCTTTTACCAACCCGTGTATCACCATGCCACTGATGGGCGCTGTTGTGTCCCACGGCAGTGAAGGCTACTAGTAAGACTAGGTTGAGTGAATGAACTTGTAATGTGGTTGCCAGTGGTAACCTCTCTGATGGACAAACCCAAAGATACCCATAAACCAGCACAACTCTGCCCAGCTTTGTTTGAGTTTTGGTACAGGGGCATTTCTATACAGGTGATAAAAGTCAGCCCCAAGCGGGAATGGAGAAAAGTCCTAACTCAGATCATTGAAGCAAGCTGATAATTCTCAGCTTTGACTCCTTCTCTTCTCTCTTCTAAGCCCTCATGACCTGAAGTCTCAATGTAGACAGCAGCTTCAAGTAGGCGCTCTGGTCGTGGAACCAAAGACAGGGAAGGCTGGCACAAACCACAGTTAATCCACATAAAAAGAGAATTAGAGGTACTGAATAAATGATTGTTTTTCTTGAGGTTGTCATAACATCTATGACTTGTTCCTTGGTGTCATATTTCTTTAAACTTTACTCTTAATTTTTTAAATAACTACTCATTAATTATGAAACAAGGAATGTAATATTTTAATAAGAAACTAAATAGATGAAAATTGACCTGATTTCATCTTTCTCATTAATGGCTAGGGTGTAATAAGAAATACTATTTGGTCTTTGCCCTGGGTTCCTGGAACAGAGTTCCTAAAATTCTTGGAATTTCCTGAATGATAGGTGCATCTTTTGTTATTCATAATGAGCCCCTTTCAACCAAACCTGACTTTATGCTAATGAGTTGACTGTTGGTGGGCCCTTAGATGGCTTCAGGATGGGGCCAGTCACCAGAGAACCAACCAAGTGATTAGAGGATTGGAATTTGCAGCCCCATTTTTCCCCAGCCTCCCAGGAAGGGAGAGGAGCTGAATGAAGATTTTCAATAACCAGTTGCCAAGAACTTAATCAGTCACGCCTACGAAAAGGAACTACCCCTAAATGATGGGGTTTGGGAAGCTTCTGGGTTGGTGAACACCTTGAAGTGGTGGGAGTGTGACTTGCTCAAAGAGGACATGGACGCTGCATGATCCTTTCCACTATGCATCCCTTCCATCTGGCTTTTCTTGGGTTGTATCCTTTACAGTAAACCAGTAATTGTAGGAAAGTGCTTTCCTGAGTTCTGTGAGTTGTCCTAGCAGATTATGGAACCTGAAGGGAGCTTGTGGGAACCTCTCAATTTGTAGCCAAGTCAGACTGAAGTGTGGGTATCCTGGGGACCTGATACTGGGTGGGGTCTAGGGTCTGAAGTCGATGTAGTCTTCTGGGACTGAACCCTTAAATCTGTGGTGTCTGAAGCTAAATTCAGGTACTTGGTGGTGGAATTCATTGAATCTAGACACCTAGTTTGTGTCGAAGGATCAGAATTGGTTGGTTAGTATGCGGGAAAAGCTCTCAATGGGCTAATCCTCCAATTCTCACACCACAAACAAAAGCACTCCTTATGGAAGTCCCTAGAATTGCAAGCTTCATGCCAGAGATAAAACCACCAGAGGATTTGCTTGGTATAACCATGCTTCCCAAGTGACAGCAGACATTACGGGTAAGACTTGGGAAGAACGGCTCAGTGTGGAGTGAGATTAGAATCAAAGCTGAGCTAGAACAAAGTGAGTCATGCGGGAGAAGGTATTTCCCTGCATATAACCCATCAAGAATAAATATCCAGAATACAGTCAGCCCTCTGTATCTGCAGGTTCCGCATCTGTGGATTCAACCAACAGGAAATAAAAAATATTTTAAAAAATTCCAGAAAGTCCAAAAAGTAAAACTTGAATTTGTTGTGCAATAGCAACTATTTACATAGTATTTACGTTGTATTTACAACTATTTACATAGCATTTGCATTATATTTGGTGTAAGTAATCTAGCGATGATTTAAGGTGTAGGGGAGGATGTGCATGATGGGTTATATGCAAATACTACGCCATCTTATATGAGGGACTTGAGCATCCACGTGGATTTTGGTATCTCCAGGGGGTCCTGGAACCAATTGCCTGCAGATACTGAGGGACAACTGCACACGAAGAATACCACAAATCAGTAAGAAAAAGATAAACAAGCCACTATAAATGGTCCAAGGATAAAGAGAAAGCAATTCACAGATGAGGAGTCCTGAATAGCCAATAAATATATGAAAAATGTTTAGTCTTACTAGTATCCAGAAAACAAAAAAATCCTGCAATGAGATGCTATTTTATATCTTTCAGTTTAGGAAAAGATTTGAAAGTGTGATAACATCAGCAAGACTGTGGGATAATGGAAATTCTCTTATAATCCTGGGAGGTACAGCCGATCTGGCAGTATCTAGTAAAATTTAAGATACACAGACTCCGTGATCCAGCAGTTCCACTTCTAGTTGTATGTACCCCAGACAGTCATATGTAGACAAGGAGATGTGTACCAAGATGATTGTTGCAGCCTTGTTCATGATGGTGTCCTAAGTAAGCAAGTTGCAGAATATTATAAATAGCATGAAGCCATGTCTATAAATTTAAAAAGCATATAAAATACTACATTATTTTATGGAACTTGTGTAGTGAGACATAAATACATAGACAAGAAGGATATACACTGATTTCAGGGACTTGTCTCTTACAGGAAATAGGATAGAGTAGAGGTGAGAACTTTGCACTTGTCATGTTTTATTTCTCTTAAAAAATCTTAAGCAATATAGAAAAGCTTAGCAGTTATTAATTCTCTGTGGTGGATACATGGGTGTTTATTATTGTCTGTAATTTTCGTATGTTTTGAATATTTCATGAATGCATTCTTTTAAGTAAAAAAGATAATGAAATCCTTCCTACTCTGGGTGAAACTAGGTTTCATTATTACTCTGTATTCCTGGACTTGCCTACATGTGTATTGTTTCTTCCCCGAATCTGTGATCGAGGAAGCTTGTTTTGGACTAGGCAGAAACGAGAGAGAGTATAATCTTAAAGCCCTGGTCACTAATCCTGAAGGGGAGTGAAAAGTCACCCAGTGCAGGTGTCCTGTCTACATCTGACCTGGGAAATGGCCACTAAGCATCTGCTTGTATGACTTTAGCAGCAGAAAAATCATTACCTCCTGCACAACGACTTCTGTTCAGGGTAAGTTAGATGGCTTTCTCCTGCATAGGCTGGATAGCCGTAGCTTTTCACTTTGTTGCTTCACCACAAGAGCAATAATAGCATGGATGCCTCATTGTCCTGACCTTGAATGGGAAGCTTTCCACATGTCTCACCATTTTGTTTATCCTTCTTTAGATTTTCTGAGATATGGCGGTGTGGCATCCAAAGATGAAGCAAGTCCCGCAGATGTGATCATTTTACATCAGAGCACAGGGAGCCCGTAATTCACGTGAACTGGATATTGTACCTTAATATATTTGCATTAGCTCTTTAAATGGCCACATCATATTATTGCTTCTTATTACGTTTGTGATCAATGACTACCTAACTGCCTCTCTTGTGCCACAAAATCCTTTTCACATAAATAGCTGCCTAGTTGCTACTACCTCTGCAATCATTCTGCATTTGTGCAAGTGAATGTCAGAGATTGCTGCTGGGCTATGCATTTGTATTTGTTAAATTTTATCATCTTGGTTTTGGCCATGCATTCTAGACCTGAGATCATTCTGAATTGTGATTATGTCATCTGTGGCATGTGCTCTCCCCACCAGCTTGGTATCATCTGAATAATTGACTGACATATTTTCAAAGGGACAGGGCCAAGGACAGAATTCTGTAGCAAGGCAGTGAAAACTTTTCTTGGTATTGACACAGAACCATTAATCAGCAATCTTTTGGTTACAGCAGTTCAATTGGCCATAAATCTGCCTCAAATTTTTATCATCTGATGCTGTGGGAGTGTAAGAGACAGAGGTTAGAAAGACTTAGTATTGTAAAGATGTCAGTTATCTCTGGATGAATCCTTAGGAATATAATTTAAGGCAAAATTCCAACAACTTTTTTTCATAGAACCTGGTAAGCTGATTTTAAAATTTATTTGGGAGAGCAAAGGAAGGACCAGGGATATCCAAGATAATTTTGAGGAAAAAGAACAAGAATCAGGGACATCAACTTACCAGAAATCAAGGTGAATTATAGAGATTGCCCAAGTGACTAGGGCAGAAGGAGAAAAGGAGATCAAAGGAACAGAAAACGAGCTCAGAAATAAAATCACAAGTATATGGGAATTTGATATGAGACAAGGTACACTGCAAATCTGTTAGGAAAGCACAGGCTATTTAAAAAATGGCAGTGGGATTTCTTGCAATCCATAATGGAAAAAAATTCTATTTCTATTTCAAACCTATGCTAAAATAAATTCCAGGACCTTTAAGGACCTAAATGAGAGAAGGGAAACTTCAAAATATTGAGGAAATTACAAGGAAATATCTTCATGACCTTGTATGTAGGAAAGGTTTCTTAAACAAAATGCCAAAAGCATAACCCAAAGAAGTTTGATAGATTTGACTATATTAAAACTAAAAATATTCACACATCAAAATATAAGTTTAAAGTCAAATTACAGGCTTGGAAAAGATGTTTGCAAAGCTTATAAAAGATGAATACTTAGTAACTGGAATATGAGAAAGCCTCTTACAAATCAATATGAAAAATACGAATAACATAACAGAAAAAGAGACGGGATGTGACTAGAGATTTTTATAAAAAGGACATCTAAATGACCAGTGAATATATGAAAAAGTGCTCAACCTTATTAGTAGACAGATAAATACACATGAAAATCACAGTGAGATACATTTCTGACCCGTCAGATTGACAAAATTGAGGAAATCTCATAATAGCAAGTATGGCTAAGACTGTGGAGCAGGGTGAACCATCAAACCCTGAGGGAAGGTTCCATTGGTATAGTCATGGAGAGGAAGTTTGGAAACAGCTAGTAAAATGGAAAACGCACATACCTTATGGAAACAGTGACTTCATGCCCAGGTGTGAATCCTGGAGAAACTCACATATGCATTTGGAGGTATTTACATGAGTGTGCATTAGAACACTGATTGTGAGAACGATGTAATAATTAGCAACAACCTGAATGATCATCAACAGAAGAATGAGTGAATAAATTGTGAAACATTCATTCAGTGGTATAGTTTTGGACGATGGAAATGATTGAAATAAATCTACATATAGAACATAGAGAAATCTCGAAAACATAATGTTGAGCAAAGAAAGCAAGTAGCAGAAGGATACATATAGTGTGATGCCATTTACATAAAGTCTTAAAATACGTGAATACTACTATATATCAGGGGTGGCATACTGTAGCCTGTGGGCCAAATCTGATTAAAGAATGCCTATTTTTATAAAGTTTTATTGGAACATAGTGACACCCATTTGTTATCTCTGGCTGATTTTTTGCTACAAAGGCAGAGGTGAATTGTTGCAGCAGAGATAGTATGGTGTGCAAAATCTAAAATATTTACTATCTGGCCTCTATGTAAAAGATTGACTGGCCCCTGGTATATATGTATATTAGTTAGGCTAATATATAATATTAGTGGCTTCCATAAGAGAATGGTTTGTTTTTCCCATTGGAATGGCTAGGTAAGCTTTCCAGGTCTTCTGGGGTAGCTCAACAACCATCAGAGACCCAAGGTCCTTCCTTGTGGATTCTCTGTCATCCTCAAGATCCAAGATGGTATCATTATCATGATCCAAGATGGTGCCCGGCTCTCATCATTGCATCCCCCTCCAGGCAGTGTGAGGGACAAAAGGAAGGGTTACACAAGCACCTTTATTTTAATCATGTGACCTAGAAGTCACACATATCCCACTGGTAATGATTTTTTCACAGGGCTGCACCCACCTACAAGAAACCTAGAAGTACAGACTTTACCTGGTCATCAGGTGCTAGCTAAAAATCCCATTGCCATGAAAACACGAAGAATGGCCGTTGGGGAACAACTAGAATCTTCCGCAACAGGCTCACTTGTGATTAAGACGTGAAAAGGAATGCCGAACACTGGCTGGTTCTCTACCTTTCCGTAGGATGGTGGTCACGTTTAGGCAGGACAGAATGCAATCGGAGAGAGGTGCAATAAACAGAGGTTGGAAAAAGACCTATGTGCCCCAGGACTAGAGATTTGAGACAGAACTGTGTGCCTTAAGGTCTTGACAGCAGAAGCCAAGTTGAACCTATATATACTGCAGTTATTCATACATGCACACATATCATATATTTAACTAGAAGAAAGTAGAATAATAAAAGGAAAATATCAAAGGCAGAATAAGAAAGCCATGAGAAGATAACTCACTATGAGAAAGACAGTAAAATATACTAAGTGAATTGCCAATATAAAGCACGATGTGTCGGAACAGAATCTTATTGGACTAACAAAGCTATAGTTAATGCAGTATAGATTTTTGAACAGTCACTTTATTACGAGTGTCTATTGATGCTGGCAGTTTCAGCCACTGGGTCAAGGGCCTCGGGACAGACTAGAAACACATTGCCTAAAAATATGCCTTGGTTATTTCATGCTATAACATCCTGACCATAAAGAGGAAATGTTTAGGGAGGACCTAGAAGAATTTCACAGCTGTGGGCAAACATGCATTGTCTCTTAGAATACTTACGTGGTCACAGGGGGAAGAAGTTGATGACAAGTCTTGTTTGGGGCTTCTGTCTGACTGATATTAGGTGCCTGGCATGGAAAGAGAAGGGTTGAAACAGGCAGAGCCCCAGATCCTCGAAAGAGGACCCTCAGAGAATGGAACTGCCTTACTCTGCTGGTGGGCAAATAGCGTGTGTAGCCATTGTGGAGAGCCCTCTCACACTATTTAGTTAAATTAAGAATAGATTTTCCATATGACCCAGCAATTTCATTCCTGGGCACGTTTCTCAGAGAAATTCTTTCACAGGTCCCTAGTGGCACTTGTGAGGCTGCGCACAGCCTCATTGTTTCTTGGCGGTGGGGAGCTGGAGGCAATATGGGCTTCTGTCGTCAGGGGAAGGCAGAGCACAGTGTGGCAGGTGCTCCCCATGGACTCCTGTGCAGTGGTTAGAAACGGAGCCTGGATGTACCCAGAGCAGTGTGGAGGATCTTAAAACAGGGTGCTGATTGAGAAGAGTTAAGAAAAAGGGAATGCGACCTATAGCACAGTAACATTCATGTAAATGAAAAGTGGATGCACACAAAACCACAATATGCATTTTCCAGAAATATATGCAAATTAAAGGAGGCATATTAACATATTAAAATGGTTGCTTATGAGGGAGTGAGAGAGACCACCCCTCCAAATAGTGACTCTGTGGGAGTTTACTTGGACTGCCTTTCCCTTCGATCTCAGCACCTTGCAATCCCACTGGCTCCTGCTTAGATGTGCCCTTATTGGATTCGGCATCTCTTGCTTTGCTCTCTTGGTGTCTAAGCACTCCACTCTGCTTTGACACCTAGCTATTGCTCTCTGAGTTTCTGACCACACTGCTCACCTTCTGGTCTTGCCTTCATTACTCGCGGCTCAGTGCTGACAGCTTGCAGTGGTCTTGCTCCACTACACGGCCATACAGGTCAACTGGTGTGTAGAAGATGCACCTGCTTGAACTTGTGTGATGGATCATTGGTGGCCAAATAAAGTCATGCTGGCCTCAATCTGTTGTCTCCCCAGACCATTTGTTTGCCCTCCACCCTTTCTTTCCCAGACTGGGAGGTCTTGCTCTGCAGGACATGGTCCCTGACTGTCTTTTCCTCTAAGTCCAACACAGAGCACCTGTGATCTTTATTTAATACCTTGACATGTGCTGATAATATTTTAATATAAACTTCCTTTTACTTTAAAAGTGAAGAGCTAAGTAATTTCATGTCTATCAAAATACATGAGTTATTGGAGAGTGGGTGAGAGAGTCCAGGACTTTTCGGCAACACATCCAGTGGTCCTTGTGTCATGAGCACAATGCTTTATCCAACAGAGTGGGACAGCTTTCAGGAAACTGGTGATATCAACGAAAGGCTCAGTGGCCAAGGGGGTAGATAGGAGATACAAGTATCTGCCTTCTGCCTGCCTTCAACTGAGAATCAATCATTTGGAACCCCAGGTCTCCATGGCTCTTGGCCAAGGATATTTTCCACGTTTCTTGGACATGACACAGAGGAGGGTTGCATAAACACATGTTTGGAATGAGTGGGTGGGCCAAGGTGTGTGTAGTCTATAAACTCCAGGACAACAGAATGCCTGGCCACATGTGTTCCTGGCACCAATTAGGCCTTTAGTCTGTGTGACCTGGCCAGGTTCATACAGGCCTGGTGCCACGGTACGGCAGCCCGACACAGGCAGTGGTCAGGACTTACTTCAGTGCTTTAAGACAGTCTGCTCTCTGTTCTCTGGGGGAGAAAATCAGGCAGCTGGAAAATAGTCGTACTACCACCAGAAGCCCCTGTGAATAAGAATTGGCCCGGTGGTGACGACTGCAGTCAGTAGGTATATGGAGGCTAATTAAACACCAGAGCCTGTGGCTAGGAGCCGCTCTGATTCAGCTGTGGTGATGACACCACATGGCATCATGGCTTTGCTGAAATGTAAACAGCCTCAGCCACAAGTAGGAAGTGAGCTCAAACTCCTCCGTCGACTTGATTCCAGGACCCTGTTTTCAGAGCCCAAGGAATTTTGACAAAGGAAATCTGACAGAGGAATTTGGGACCCTTTTGGATGCAAGAAACTGAGTGGGGAATCTATTTTGGTTGTGACTGTATTATAATTTCTCTAACTGTGTGGCTTATGTAGAAAATAGGTCACAATGTTGAAGTCAAGATTACTCTAGAAAATCCAGGCCACGTGGGCATTATAGTATTATAAAGCAGTTGATTTACTATGTTTTGGGATAGAGTGGTGATAACAATATACAAATACCAGCAGTAGACCTAGCCATCTTCTGTTTGATGAGTCCAGTGGAAACAGTGGATCTTTTAGATATTGCTGATTCTCTTGGCAAAAGCAGCCCAAGAGGAAGATATGCCAAGAAGATGTGCTTTGACTCTGGTGGGAGAGGTGAATTAAATCTAGGGGACAGAAACATTAAAGCACTGTAATCAGGAGGAGGTGGTAGAATGCAATGACTACGAGTTCATTTGACTACATGAGCTGCATTTTGGGCTCATGTCTAGACTTTAGCACTTAACTATGTGATCTTGGGCAAATCACTCAACTTTTCTTAGCTTTCTTTTCCATAGCAGAGAGATTTTTATTAGTACCTTCCTCACAGGGTTGTTGAAAACATTAAATGAGATAATCCATGTAAGGTGTTTAGCACAGTGGCTGGGACATAGAAAGTACTGAATAAAACTTGCTATTTTAATCATTTTAGTTTCTCACTCTCTCACTAAATATCTTAACACACTAGGTTTTTGTTGTTGTTATTTTTTTAATCCAGCTGCACTCCTGGATGAGTTAAACTCCAACTTTAGTAAGGACAGAGATGGTCTAGAATACTTTTTTCATTTTATTTATTTAATTTTTATTTTGAGATATAGTTGATTTATAATGTTTCAGGTGTACAGTAAAGTGATTCAGTTATACATATATTTGTATCTCTTCTTTTTCAGATTCTTTTCCATTATAGTTTATTACAAGATAGTGAATATAGTTCCCTGTGCTGTACAATAGGTCCTTGTTGTTTATCTATTTTATATATAGTAGTGTGTATCTGTTAATTCCAATTTCTAATGTGTTCCTCCCGTACCCCTTTCCCCTGGTCTATAATAACTGACTGAGAAGTATATGGTAGTGAAGTCGTATGACCACATCTGTAAGCTGTGAAAAATCCAATTCATTAAATTAGAGTTAAAAAGAACAGAGGGTTAGATCCTTGTGGTAGAACTTGGGGGCTTGAAGCTGAGGCTCTGGTGGGGTGGCAACTCTTATCGCTGGTGACCATCCTTATTTTGTCTCTAGCCCCATTTCCATTCTTGCAGAGAATGTCCATCCTTGCTTTGGCATGGCTTAGGGCTGACCCAGTGGAGCATGATATCAGCACATCCCTGGTGTTGTGACGCAGGGTTCTGGAAAATCCTGGGGGGAGATAGGCACCGCCATGACCTGAGGACTGTGTCTGCGGGGCTGGCTTCATGGGTATGTGACTACTGCAGCAGCACAAGGCCCTGTGCTCAGAAGGGGGCCCTGTGCCTGGAGGTCAGTGTTCTTCTGATAGTCTTAAGAATTTTCTTTCGGAATTTGTGTTTTGTAAGTGAAGACCATGGGACAATGGAGTGTGCACTGGGACCAGTTATCAGCTGCCTGCTCCCCCTCCCTCCCAGTGATCTCTGCTGCTGCCCTCTGCTCCTGGTAGGGGCCTGTGTGTGGGTGCAGTGACAGACGGCATTGGGTGTGTTTACCCCACCCCCTGGGAGGGTCTGTATTCATCCAGTGAGTGTTTCGTTTCCAAGGCGGGGTGACAAATAGCACATAAGAAAATCGAGACCCACTGAGAAAGAGACTGTGTGTGAAAGGAAAAGGGTGTCGTTCCTACTTTTTGAACAAGAGGCTCTATGTTTTCATTTGGCACTGGGCCCTGCACCTTTGTAGCTGGTCTGCATCTCTGAACTCCAGCTTTCTCCTTCATAAGAAGGTAGGGTTTGAATTAAATGATCTCTGAGGTAACTTCTGGGGCTCATATTTCTTTGCTGAGGGACCATCCATGGCCAACCAGGTTTCCCCAAAGGTGGTCTGTAGAAGTTAACTGGCCAGACCACAATTCCCAGTGTTCAAAGGCCTCTGGCCTGTCTATTTTTTTGGAGTTCTTTCTTTGTGTCAGAGAAAAATTGCAACAGACAGAGTTAAAGAGGAAAAGAAGACTTTATTTACGACTAATGCAATAGAGGAGAGAGACTAAACATGACTCTGTTGAAACAAAAGGCAGAGAGTTTTAAGCACTGGGAAGAACTAGTGGGAAAGTCTTCCAGGACTTTAGAGGGGAGGTTGGTTCATGTGATCAGGACATCTGTGATTGCCAACTGTGGCTTACGAAGGTGGGCTCCTCAGCTCCCACGGAAACTGGGAGAAAGGAGTGTGCTCTCTCCTTAGGTAATATCATCTCAAAGGGATGCTTTCCAGGCCCTTGAAAAAGGCATTCTTGGTTTGTAAAAGTGGCAGGTGGTGGGGAGACTTACATCTCAGAGGGGCAGGGAAAGAATGGACAATTTTCTAGTTACAAGAATTTACATGTTTCTAGCATTTTTCTAGAGTAAGTGCTCTAAGAGAAGGGAGGCTGGGGTTCTGTTCAGGAAGAAACATGTCTGAAGGTTAGCAGAGCGGAGGGACCGTCAAGGCCGTCTCAGACACATGCTATTGGAGGTGAGGACTGTAGGGAGCCCTGCTCTATAGCATCTTCTAGGGGGCAGGGGCTTTTGTCCTCTGACTTTACAAAGCAGGTGTGCTGAGAGGTAGTGCCAGGCTCTGCATCCCACAGCGGGCCAGTGGGGTCTTCACTCCTCACTCAGGTGCTCTGTTGGCACTAACATGGTTCCCGTATCTGCCTTGGCTTCTCCATCTTCCCTCTACCCTCAGCCCATCACTCTTTCTGACCATTTCTCAAGTCCTGAGTCCTCAGCTCTGGGGCAGCTCTCCCCTCCCTGCAGGCCTCCCAAGAGGTTTGGCATCAGCAAGCTTTCATAAGTATTTATTGCAGGGATAAGAGCATGCTGCCTCTGATGGGTCCTTGGCTGCCAAGAGCTGATGTCTGGAGGAGGCAGTTTGTATGCTAATGTCGCTGATTGCCTGCATCTTCTGAGGATTCTGCTTTAGCCTTTCTATTTGCCTCTGGAGAGAGACTCAGGAATTGTTACCCATCTGCCCTCCTCCTTCCCTCCCTCTCTGCCCCAGCCCCCCACCTGGTCTTCCCAGAGAGACCCATAAAATTGTATTCAACTCATTATGTCTCAGGCAAAGCCTGATCCTTCATTTTGAGGATAATAGCCAAATGTCCAGATTCAAATGTGGTGTGTGAGTTGGGGAGACTGATGAAGGGCCTGATATGAGCTGCCTGGAGGGGCTGATGCTAGGGCAGGATTCGAGGGGTGTGAGGGGGAGAGTCCAGGCTCCCATAGACCATTCTTTTTTTTGTAGGGAGGGAGGCAAAGCCTCGATTTGAGCTGCGTGCTTATCCCCAGTATCCCCGCTCTGAGAATTGAGAGGGTGATGCTGTTGTCAGCGGGAGCATGCCTAGTCATGGTGGCTGGACTCAGAGCCCTGGATGTTGTAGGATCAGCTGCTTAATTCTACAGGAGTCTGTTAGATTCAGCGTTGCTGGTTCACCTAATCCAGTGGTTCACAACCTCGAGGAGCATTGTCATTACATGGGGAGCTGTAAAAAATATAGATGCTTGGATCACAGTCCCTGAGATTTGGATTTAATTGGTCCAGAGTGTGACCTTAGCACTAGGTTTTTAAAAGACGACTCTAATGTACAGCCAAGGCCAGGCACCCCTACCCGCACGGGGTCATAGAGACTGACGCATAATATACCCGAATGCTCATGTGTGCATGCAGAATGGGAGATCGAATTGCCAAGGAGGGAGGACTCTCTCTCCCTGGTAGAAAAGTCAACATGAAGAGCCAAGCCTCTCCCAGAAAGCAGTGAGGTGTTCCTAGGAGACGTGGGCTTTGTGGTGGTTAAGAACCCAGGCTCTGGGGTCACATGGACTTGGTTTACATCCTGGTTCCCCTGCTTTAGGCTGTGTGGCAGGGAGCAAGTCACTTAACCTTTCTAGACTTCACCTTCATCAGCTGCAAAATGGGTATAACAATAGCTACCCCCAAAGAGTTGTGAGGATTTAGGAGTTAACAGTGAATATATGTAAAGGAGCTAGTGGAGTGTGCTTATTTTGATACAGGTTTTCCTTAAAAAGTAGGTGTTATTATTATCATAATAAAACATGGTATCTTGGAACTTGGATGACCTGCTGTTCAACTGTCCTCTATGGGTTGATAATTAATAACACTGCTTAATAATGGACTTAATATTTGCTGAGCATGATTCTAAGCTCTTTACCTATTAACTGAAGCACAGAGAGGTTAAGCCACATGCCCAGGGCCCACAGCTAATGAATGGTTGGGGCAGGATTTAAAGCAGCCAGTCTGATTACAGGGCTTGTCCCTGACGACACACCCTACAGCATCTCCAGCTGCCCACCACGTGGACCAGAGCACCTGGGTGTGAGCGGAGCCCCTCTCCCCTGGTCAGTGCTGGCAGAAGCCTTGAAGGAGGGACAAGCTTACAGAAGCGTGATCCTATCTGGAGAATCTAGAGAAAGGAGCATCTGCCAGGGCATTGATTAGATCACAGCCTTCATTAGCTGCACGCCCGTCCTGAGAACTGCTCTGGTCACCTTGATCAGACCTGGCTGTTTTCCAGTCTCCAAGCTATTGCATGGGTGCTTATGCTGATGGCCAGGCACATCCACCTGATGGTAATCTTCACATGGCAAAGTGACTTAGGAGATTTTTGACATTGATGTTGTAAATGCTAATAATCAGCTCTGAAGAGGATGGTTCCTGATTAGGCCTCTCTGTGCTGGTTGCGCCCTCTGGAGTGTTAATTTTAGGGTGCCTCAAATGCTCACCACCACTGAAGTGTACTCAGAGGATAGTTTTACATACATCCCATCTTGTTTATACTGATTTACTGATTTATACTGAGCGTTTTCAAGTAAATTACCTTATAAACCAAACTACACCCTTCCAGGAGGAGGGTTTTTTCCTTGAACTTGTTCCCAAATATTGTGACAGACATATACAGACAGAAGCCCTACAGGCTCGGCAGAAGAGTGTGGGTAAATGAGATCCCTACAGCAGAGCTCCACATAATCCACTTTATCAGAATTGCATGCAGCCTTCTGCTCTACACGGGCCGGTTCACATTATTGGTCCAAGTTTGGATTTATCAGAGCTGGCGGAGGAGATCCGGAAGAATCTCAATGCCGACCCCCAACCCCTGACCTCAGTTCCCCCACCTCCATGCTTCTCTGGGCCTTTGCAGAAGAGGGTGGATGAGGAGGACAGGGCTGGAGGAGGCTTCTACTGAGACTGCCCCTGGGGTGGAGTCAGGGGCCCTGAGGAGAAATGAGCATGCACCTGCCCCTTGCCACTTTCCCATCAACTTCCCACACTTGGCATCATCACTGCACCTCCCAGCAGCGATTCTAAGTGAAAACTCTCTCCCTCGAAAGAGTCTTCCAGGACTTCATGGAAATAGAGAAAGCCGGGGACTCCCAGGACGCGCTGGGGGCTGTCTCTCTACTTGACTTCTGTCGTTCTGTGCTTCTCTCTTGCCTTCGTCTGTCACTGTGGTCGTCCTAGCTCTTCCTTCCCAGCCCTCTGGGAACTGAAGGCAACCCCTCATCCAAGGCACACTTGCAGGTAGGACACTAAAAGGACCAAATATTTACATAGAGCCCATCATGCACTGGACCAGGCTCCCTTGTGCATTACATTATTCTGTAAACTCATTATAGGTGAGAAAACTGAACCTCTGAGAGGTCTAAACATTTCCCCAAGGCAAACGGCTATTTTTAGTAGAGCCTGCATTCAAATCCAGGTCTTTGGGCTTCAAATCTAGTGCTTTTTTCCATTCAGTATGTGGTCTCTGCCTCCTGGCTACTGATGTTGAACATGAGATGATCCTCAACAGGTGCCTTCTGGTCTGCCCTATCCTGTTCCATTTACCTGGGGCAGTGTCCATGGCTCCCCGACCCCTGTTAGCATCCTTTCCCTTTGTGGCCCAAGGAGAAGGGATCCAGTAGGGAATGCATGGGGGAAGCTTGCTCTCCATCAGAACTGGGGACCTTGGCTGGGACACTCAACCTGGCCAGGGTGTAATTGACTGGGAATCCGGCAGTGCCCACTTCAGCCAGTGTGGTTCCTTGTCTGCCTCCTTTAGCTTTGCAGGGAATTCCAGGAACTCCAAGTAACAAATGACAGTAAATTAGGAGCTGAGTAACATAGCAACTGCAAATGTTATCAGTCAGGTGACCCTCAGAGGCTGGCTGCCATTCTCGGGGAGATTACTGTTCATCTAAGTAAATACCAAGTCCTCACCATGGTGGTTTGTGTAGCAGAGAATGAAGAGGCTCTATCATTCCTGCCTAGGAGTACTCAGAACAGTGGCGGTCAGGGATTTTTACTCCTTTATTAAAGATTAAGGTGCTTTTGAGTGTGTGTGTGTTTGTGTTTAATGGGTAGTGCTGACCTTCTGGTGCAAGTCCTTTGTTCTTTTGTGAAGAATCTGGTGGAGCAGAATTAGCACAGAACTGAGAGCGGGGCCTTGGGTTTTAATTCTGGTTTTACCATGAGTAAGCTGTGTGATCTGTGACAAGTAACTTACCCTCTCTGAGCTTTAGTGAGAGGATTGGGGTAAGAATGAAGGATAGTGTATTAGTCTGCTCAGGCTGCTGTAACAAAATACCACACATAGGGTAGCTTAAACAGCAGAATTTAATTTTCTCTCAGTTCTGGAGGCTAGAAGTTCAAGGTCAAGGTTTGGTTTTTCCTGAGGCCTTTCTTCCTGGCTCGTAGATGGCCACCTTCTCACTGTGTCCTCATGCGGCCTTTTCTCTCTGTGCATCTCTGGTGTCTCTTCCTCTTCTTATAAGGACACTAGTCATATTGTATTATTGGACCATATTGAACCTCATTTAATCTGAGTTACTTCCTTAAAGGGCCTATCTCCAAATATGGTCACATTGGGGATTTAGGTTTCAACACATGAATTTTGGGGAGACACAGTTCATCCCATAAAAGGTGGTTTCACTTACACACTTCAAACCACTTTTCTGAGGACTCGCAAAGCTCACTTTGACTTGCTCCGGAAAACTGAAACAGGAACAAAGGATTTCATTCTGTCTCTGCAGGGGCTCAGCTCATTGGAAAGCACCGGTCTTGGCTCTCCGGAACTGGGGCCCCACTTGGAGGCTGGGGGCGGTGGCCACAGCAGGCTGTAGGACACTTCCCTAGGGTACCACTCGCTCTGTGCTTGTCAGCCTGCCCAGACCCCTCCCTGGAGTTCTCCGCTGCCTCTCTGTCATTGTCACATGTATCCCACAGGGACACACGGAGCCCAGTCTCCCAGGTCAGGTGTGGGCTCCTCCCACTGTTTGTCACTTTCTAGCTGGAAATTTTCTGCCCCGGTCTCCCTTCATCTGGGTAGGGCATGGGCCAGGAACGCCTTCTTTTATGGACAGTTTTTAAAGCTGGGATCTGACCAGAAAAGGCTGGGATCAGGGATCTCCTGCCGTCTCAGGCAGGGCAGTGGCAGGAAGGTCTCATTAACACCTTTCCACAAAGGGGAAAGATAATATTTCAACGTGTTCCCTTTGTGTCTTCAAGCGGTGATAAGGTGCCACCAAAGTGCCAGTCTGAGCTGCGTTCAAATGAAGGATTATTTTGATAAGATGGAGAGGGGAGATGCTCGGGGGAAGAGGACGCTCCAGGAAGGCGGGGCATTGCTGGCTTAAGGTTATTAAACAGGAAATGCCTGGCCACGGCGGATCAAGGGGAAATTACACATTCTGTCACATTTGCTTATTGAATCCCAGTTCTATTGAAGCTCAAAAGGGGAAAAAAAAATAACGCCACCCCCATCAACCTCCGTGTAGCTCTTATTAGATTTCACAACCTTTCAATATTAAAATGCTAGTGCCGGTGGCAAAATTCCTTGTCAGTTTTTAATATCAGTAAGGGATTGTGGTATTAGGCTTAAGAGGGCTGGAGATGGCAGTGGGGAGGGGGTGCAGACAGTCTGCGGACTCCCCCGCGCCCACGGCCGCAGCTGTCTTTGTTTCTTAGAGCCAGTGCAAGCCTGGTAGCTTCTGTCCTCCCACTGAGTAGGGTGACTGGTGAGGTAGGGGTGGCTGTCTCAGGGGGACCACAGACTGGGTGGCTTAAACAACGGACAGAAAATTATTGTTTCATGGTTCTGGAGCCCAGGCGTCCAAAATAAAGGGGTTGTCAGGGCCATGCTCCCTCTGAAACCTGTAAGGGCGAACCTTGCCTTGACTCCCCTGGCTTTTGGTGATTGTGGGCATTCCTTGGCCTGTAGGTGCATCCCTGTAATCGCTCTTCCATTGCCACATGATTGTTTTCTGCCTCTGTGTCCCTCTCTTCTTCTTATAAGGACACCAGTCATACTGGACTAAGGACCACCTGACACCAGTGTCACTTCATCTTAACTAATTATGTCTGCAATGGTCTTATTTTCAAATAGGGTCACATTTTGAGGTCCTGGGTGTTGGGACTTAATTCTACCTTTTCCGGGGACGCAGGTCAATCCATAACAGATGTCTTAGTTTGGATTCCCTGGAAAACCAGTCCTGAGGTGAGCAGTATTTTGGTGCAAGCAGTTTGTTTGGGAAATGATCCCAGGATGCAGGGGAGGAAGAAGGGGCAGTGAAGAGTGAGTTAATGAGTGGTGGGGCACTGTGTCACTGTGGGCGATTGGGGCTCAGTCTCTCTGGAACTCTCTGAGAGGTCGGGGAAATGTGCCTTGGAATTTTGTCCCTGGGCGCATGGAAGTGGGGTGTCTATCCCTCAGATGAGGGTCACTAGGAAGGCATTTACACCTGCCTCAGAAGAGGCCGCAGCAGCTCCTGCAGCCAGAGGATGCTCTCCGCAGAGAGATGTAAGAGGCCTAGGCTGCCCGCAAACCGGCCCCGGGGCCCCCAGGGAAGGACACGGGCAGGGAAGGCTTTGGCAGGGGTGGCTCTCCAGGACCAAAGGATCCTGGGCCAGAAGTTTAGATATTTAAGCAGGTCAGCCTGATGTGAGCCCTGTCCTGCTGGCGGGCAGAAGTGGATCCTTTTCTGCTCACTGTGACAGGCTTGTTCCTCTGGGGCTGAATTTCTGCCTGGTTTCCTGACAATTATCTTGATTCTTCTGGGCTGGGGGTCTTGCCTGGACACCTGCTTCTCCTTCCTGGGACAGCAGTCCTGTCCCCGGTCCCTGACCTCGAGCATCAGGTAAAACTACTGTCCAACCCTGGTCCAGCCCAGGTCCAGAACAGGATGGTCTCCGAGTGAATTGTCACCATGAGGTACATCTCCCCCTCCCTCTCTGCTCCTTTCCCCTTTTGGGGACTGTCTCTGCCCTCAACACAGACGACACCCATCTCTTTTCTCCTGGAGCAACCCACTTGGTGAGCTTGGCCATTTAAGGATTTTGGAAGAATAGGGTGCTAAAATCAGAGAGAAAGCTCTAATCCAAACATTTCCAGGAGTCAGCCCAGAAGAGAGGAGCAGCTCTTCTGGGCAAAATGCTTCCCAGCTCGCAGACAGGCACACCCAAGAGGCAAGGCCTGCCCTGAGCCTCCTGCCTCCTGCCCGACTCCTGCTGCTCGCTCTCCGGCAGGACCCTCAGGTGTGCTTGTGAGCCCACAGGTGCTGTTCAACCCTCCTATTCACCTCTATCTTCAGGTCCTGCCCCCTGGGCGTCTCCCTGAAGTCCTGTTGCTGCTGCTAGTTTCTGTCCTGGACCCTTCCCATGCAGAACAGCCCACAGTGCATTAGCAAGTCCATGTGAAAAGCTCAGACAAAGCCATGAGGTCCTCATGAAGAGCTGGGCATTGGCACAGGTGCATGTGGGTCGCATCTTTAGCTGTCCTTGAGGTTCTGTAAGAGGAGGAAAGAGGCAGAGGAGTGAAAGATAATCTCCATGGGTGGGCTGTACACGGCCAGCCACGATAAGTGCAAAGGGCTAGGAGTCTGGAGACCGAGGTTCTAGTCTTACATCTGTGAAGTTTTATTTTATTTTATTTATTTTATTTCATTTAACAGACATCCCTCAATGTTCATGGGGACTGGCTCCAGGACCACCCTCCATCATACCAAAATCCAAGGATATTCAAGTCCCTTAGTATAAAATGGCATAATATTTGTGTATAACCTATGGACATCCTTCCATGTACTTTAGGTCATCTCTAGGTTACTTAGAATACCTAATACAATGTCCATGCCATGCAAATAGTTGCCTGTATGTGGCAAATTCAAGTTTTGCTTTTTGGAACTTGCTGGACTTTTGGTTTCTGAATATTTTCCATCTGTGGTTGGTTGAATCTGCAGATGCAGAACTCACAGACATGGAGGGTTGACTGTATTTAATTTTTTTTTCAGCCTCCTTCTGCCTCTATTCCTCTTTGGCCAGGTGAGGAGAATAACCTACCAAAAAGCCCAGCATCCCCCAGGTTTGCTGCGACAATAAAATGAGATAACCTCTCTCCTCAGGAAAGTGGTCCTTCCCTGACATGCTCATGTAAAGCAAAGTTATTGTGAAGTTGATAATGGGATAGAAAATGAATTGACCTAATTTGAAAGAAGACTATGGCAGGTGAATGATCCAGGTGGCATGACATAGCTACCTTGACTATCTGAGGTTTCGAGACAGGTAGGGTAGGGCCAGGCAAGGTCGAGGAGGAGGATCTGCCTTCCCAGGGGCGGGTGGCCTGTCAGTTCTGCTCATCGCCTGCCTTTCCTGATCACTCTGCTCTACCTGCCACCTCTGCCCCAGGGAGGGCTCCAGGGAGCCTCCCTCCACCCCTCCCAGGGAAATATACACACAGCACATCAATCATCCTTTTCTTTCCGTCCTCAGCAAAGCCACAGCCCCATCTTCAAAATAGTCTCTGTGTGCTCAGCGCTAAGTTTGAAGTGAGGCTGAAGTGAAGGTGGTTAAGGGAGGGTCTTCTGGGGAATTTAGTTTGGAGATGGGAGTAGGAGTAAGCAGGGATGGTCCAGCACTGACCCTTTGTCTCCTTTCTGAGAAATGGGGAGAATCACATGGAAACCAGTCTGCTTTGACTTCATCATTTCATGCAGGCTTTCTATTTTTCAGAGCCAGTAGAGGCTCATCCATCTGAATTAGTTCAAATTGATTGAAGTGATTTACACCAGGTCTCTTTTTGATACATAATTTTTGCTTTAGTGTCAACTTGAAAAACTGTGCTTTGGGGACAGATGTGAAACATCGCCCTCCTAATTTCTTTTCTTTTCTCTCTCTTTTTTTTTTTTTAAATTGAAGTATAGTTGATTTACGTTATATGAGTTTCAAGTGTACAACATAGTGATTCAATATTTTTATAGATTATACTCCATTTAAATTATTACAAGATAATGGCTGTATTTCCCTGCACTGTACAATATATCCTTGTTGCTTATTCATTTTATACACAGTGGTTTGTGTCTTGCCTTCCCAATTTCTTGCTGAACAGATTGCTCATATCTGAGTGGAGCAAAGTGAAGGGCAGAGCAGAGCTCACTTACTTGGTACCATCCTGATGAGCTCCTTCATAGAACTTGGACACAAGCCTTAGCCTCAGGGGAAACTCTGACCAGTCCAGGACAGGCAGGTCAACTGTGGCTGGTCTGAAGGTAATTCATGCACGCGTCTGACTCGCGGCTACCCGGGAGCTCCTCAGAGACTGAACCTGTTTTTCTTGGTGTCCCCGGAATTCTGCATAGCATCTGGCCATGTCAGCACTGAGTCAAACCCTGCCTCTTGGCTCTGGGAACCGGAGGCCCCACTGAGAACCTGGGGGAAGCCAGGTTGACAGCTAAGCAGCTCTCTCCCAGGAGGAGCCTTATAAATCTATTCTCATTAGCAAGAGGTCCTGGGGGAGGGGACGAGAGTGAGCGGGTGTCTGTGTGTCGGAGTGCTGGGGAGAGCTCTGCCATTAACCTGTCAGCACCCCCTCCGATCTGGGAGGCATTGCTTCTGCTCCGGGCGGGCTGTGTTTGCAGGATCCTGGAGAAAGCCTAACTCTGAACCCCCGGGTCCTGTGAACCTTCACAGTACCCTGTCTGGAAGGCCATGCTTCCCCTGCTCAGTTACATTTTCAGGGGCACTAATTGGCCTGTGCTTTTTTGCGTTAGGGATGGAGGAAGAGCCGAAGAGTTCCGCCCATCTTTGGTGGCAGGTTTTCCTTGAGCGCTCTGTCGGGGTCATAGCTGGTAGCCTCAGCTGCAGTCGACGGCTTGGCTGACTGTAGGTCAAAGGACTTTTAACAAATGGCTCCTCCATCCCACCTGTGGAATACAACTGATTGCCACAGACCCAGCATTCAGGCCTTTGCAGGTATGAGATCTCCAACACGGGAGCCTCCCTTCCCATCCATGCAGCCAGCTCTCAGGTGTGTCCACTCCCAGCAGGAGGCAGCCATAGTGACAGGTCGGCTTCTGCTGTGGCTCCCAGAGGCCCAGAGCCCACACCAGTGCCCTCGACAGCACCCAGGCCAGCCGTCACGGGAAAACATGCCTACTTCCTCCTCCCTATTTCCCAATTTCCTATTAAATTGCATACCATTAAGATAATAACATATTTCCCTTGTTGAAGGCCACATAGCCCGAGTTTAGGCATAAGAGGCAATAAGGGGACACAATGAAGAGCAAGATTAAAAGAAAATACAAATGAAGAGGGGTGCTCTCCGGTGGGGGATGATACTAAACGCTCTGCTGGAGCCTGAGCTTAGACTGGTGTTAGCGTCATTACTGTTATGGTCTTAGCTTCAAAGTGTAAAAAAACTTCAAGCCTCCATATTCATCCTTCGAAGATGTTTGTTAACTGAAAAGGCAGGTCTCAGCTCTTTCCTTAGGGCCCAGATCGCCATGAGTTCTCTCTGATCGGCTCCAGCTGCAGCTGCCGAACCAGTGACGAGAGTGGAAGCAAATGATGTGCAACTCCTACGGGGCCCATCTGTGGTCTCGATGGCTGTGGAAGCACTGGGCTTCTTGCTAAGCACCCTTGACTTTGTGCAATCACTGCCCAGCTCTGCCCAGGGCCCCTGAGGTTCCTCTGAGCAACAGAATGAGCTACTCACAAAATACTCTGAAAATGTTTTTTTTTTGGAAATAGCTTTGTTTGCCATCATTTGAAGAATAGCATTGCTTTTCCTTGCAGTTTTATTGAGATATATTGACTTATAGCGCAGTCTAAGTTTAATGTGTACAGCATCGTGATTGACTTACATACATCATGAAGTGATTACCACAGTAAGTTTAGTGAACATCCATCACCCCATATAGATTAAAAAAAAAATTAAAGAAATAGAAAATGTTTTTAACCTGTGATGAGAACTCAGGATTTACTCTCTTAACAACTTTCACATATAACCTACAGCAGTGTTAATTATGTTTATCATGTTGTACATTACATCCCTAGTACTTATTTATCTAATAACTAGAAGTTTGTACGTTTCTGCTTCACCAAATTGTCCTCTCTCCCCCTGCCTCTGATAACCACAAATCTGATCTTTTTTTCTATGAGTTTGTTTTTGAAGTATAATTGACCTGCAACACTGTGTTAATTCCTGGTACAAAGGAACATGGGGATTGATTCAGTTTTTCTGTACATTTCAAAAAGATCACCACGATGTCTAGGTGCTATGAGAATAGCTTTATTTTTATTTTTCAAATTTATTTTTATTGAAATGTAGCTAATTTACAATGCTATATTGTAGCATTTTTAATACCAAGAATATATAGGCAGATTGTTTCTGCTGGGACCTGAAAGGCATGGAGGAGCTGGAGAGAGGGATCCTCACTAGAGACCTGGACTTGAATCTTGCTCTCCTGTAGCGCTGGCATCAAGTCACGTTAAGAGTCAGGTTCAAATCCAGCCCCCACCTCTCTGTGTGAAGTTAATACATTACAGAACCTCTCTAAGCCTTAATTTCATTTTTTTGTTAAAAAAACTAAAATAATAATAATAGGTTGTTATAAAGATGAAAAGGGGTTATATTTGGAAAAATGCCTTCCACAGTGCTTGGCACATGGAAGGCTCTCCATAAAATGTTAGCTTTTACCGTTTCTGCCCTACTAGGATGAATTGATACAGGTTCTTGTATCTCGACTACTTGTTAAATGAGGAAAGCAATCCCTGCCATAAAGAGTTGTTTGTACTAAATGAACTAATGAAGTGAAATAAGGCATGAAATGAGGTAAATGATAAAATACCTAAGGTGTCAGCCTTCACCAGGTGGGTGGTGTAGCTTACCACGAGATCCAGCACATGAGTTACCGGAAGGAAACAGAAATGTACTGTTTGATCCAGCCTCATACATTTTCCTACAAAAACACAACTCCTTGTCAATATAACTATGGGTCCTTAATTTGTGAGCTAAAACAAGGGAAAACAGTATAGAACAATATTAAGGAAAATAAAAATGTCTGTCTTCAAATTAAGTACCTTTTCATCTCATCCTCTTAGGCCATTAATTACCACCTTAACCTCATCTTGGTCTCCCTACTCGGCTATCAGGAGAATACTTAACTTTCTTTTGGTGGTTCAAGTGTCCAAAATGTCCTTAGCCTGGTATAGAGTTTTTTCAAAAAAGTCACTTCTCACTCTTCTCCTGCTGATCCACCTAATAACCCTACTTAGCATTTATTGGAGGAGGCAAAGTGTTAAGTGTTTCATCACTTCTCTAATTAGTTCTAGAGGATAATAACAGCTCCTTCACAAAAATAAACCATTTTTCAAAAAACATTCCCTAAGTTTTGCTTCTAGAATGCCTTCTTATCTCTTTTTCTCTAGCTATCTAGTTTAGAGTGGTGCTGGAATATAATGTCATAATATCAGCAGCCAACCTTTTTCTGAGCACTTACTTATTGGTAGTTAGATTTCTAAGCACTTAGCACTTTAAATCTTACTTTATTATTACAGAAACCCTGTAAGGTAGGTTGCTACTTCCCTCCTTGTAAAGATGAGGATACTGAGGCTCAGAGAGTTGAAGTATAGCTTCTTCAGGTCCTTGCAGAGCCAGGATTCAAATGTGGGTAGTGTCACTCAAACCTATCCTTAACCACTGGGCTGTGATGACAGGCACCGTGTATGTCTCCAGATGCAAACAGAAGCTGTTATAACCTGCCACTGAGAATGACCAAAATCTTATAGCTGAGAAGTGGCAACCAAGCTCATGCCCCACACTGCCTCCCAAAATCAAGCCAGGTGAGAGATGCTTGCGTTTGAATCTGGATCTCCTAGCCTACACCACGTTCTCCATCCCAGAGCTCTGCCCGCCCTCCTTCCCTTGTTTGCTCCCACTCATTGCAAACAGAGAAAAGACTCCCTCAAAGGCTGAGTTTTTGAGCTTATGACCAATTTTTCCCAGGCAACTCTTTTTCTCTTTCTTTACCAACATAGTTTTTACATTAATGGAAATTTCGGGAAATCACGGCCCTCTGCTAATTGTAAAAAAGGTCTTTGATTTTTTTAAGATGTTTGTCCCAGAAATTTATGAAAGGAACCTATTTTTTATCTCCCCTTCAGAGCAGTTTACATATGAGAACAATACAGAAGAGTTTGAAAACAGTTATTCCATGCACACTAATTAAGAGAGTTGTTTTCGAAGCACAGAAACCAATTCTGGCTGGTTTAAGCAAAAGGAGAATTTTCTGGAGGGATAATGGGGGATTTCTGGCTCAAAAAAACATGTTAAACAACCAAGAGCCAGAAAGGGGAAAAAAACTGGGGTGTATCTGGAGACTCCATGGGAGGGAGACCTGGACCTCCTCCCGCTGGTCACTGCCACTGTGCAACTCAGTGCTTACATTTCTCAGCCTGGGTCCTGACCACCCTGAACATGAATCCCCAGTTGGAAGAAAATGTGATTGGTCCGAGTTTGCTTTGGGGTCTACAAATGGATGCACCAGCCATGGCCGGGTACTGGATCAAATCTCCGTGTTTCAGGACGACTCTCAGAGAAGGGAGAATCACTGTGAGTGGTCACCGCTCCTCTGTGTTTGCCCATTTTGGCTTCTTCACATTGCCTTGATGGCGAATCACATGGCCCAGCCATACAACCTATTGGAGAATTTCTCCTGGGAAGAAGAGACAGAGAATCTCATGGGAGCCCTAGAGAGCCTTTTCTGTTCTTTCTCCCTTATGCTACCCCCCACACCACCACCACAGGAAGAGCCCAGCAGTCCAAAAACCCAAGTGTTCAGAGCAAGTAATATTGGCCACTGAATGTCTCCAAGGTCACTTCAGGTAGTTTGGTAACAATCTAACTGGGGCCAGCGTCTGCCTTCCCCCAACCAGCAGGGGGAGCTGTGTGTATTTAGCATCCTCAGCCTCCAGATTCCCCAGGTGCCGGGCAGCCAGACTTCCCGGCGACTCCTGTAAATAGCTAGTACCCATACTGAGAGCATTTGGCACCGAGATTCAGGCAAGTTTTACCTTACTTTCAAGGCTGCTGTCATGCTTGCCCCATAAAAGGAGAAACTCAGGGTGTGGGTCCCTCTGCTGATACACAGTCCCGCCCTGTGTTAATCTGCAGCCCAGGCCCAGCATTGCTCCTGTGCAAAATGCCTGGAGAATGGCGGTAAGATCAATGCCTTCCACCATGAGCTCCAGGTGCCACCAAGCAACGCTGGCCGGTGTTCACCCCCAAGCCTTTGGCTCCATCTTAAGTCTGAGGTAGTGTGATAAACTTAGTCCAGGTCTGGAGTGTGGAGGGATTATTAAGGGAAAGGGGTGTCAATACTAAGTGACAGCAACTCCCAGTGCCAGGTGGAGTCTGAGCCCTCAATCTGGGAAGATTTTAAGAGATGATGCAAAGGGATGGATACAGGGTACAGGAGCCAATAATCTGGGGGCTTCCATAGCCTGGAGAAAGCTGCCCTTCTTGGCGTAGCTCTATCAGTCACATAACGCTTAGTCACTGGACGATAATTTCTTCACTATGTAAATTCCTCATATACAGAAGTGTAATAATATCTACCCCGTCTTGGAGAGGTTTTTAAAAATTTATTTTATTTTATCTTTTTAACTGAAGTATAGTTAATTTACAATGTTCTGTTAGTTTCTGGTGTACAGCATAGTGATTCAGTTATATATATATACACACATGTATGTGTATATATATATATTCCTTTTCATATTCTTTTTCATTACAGGCTATTACAAGATACTGACCAAAGTTCCCTGTGCTGTACAGTAGGACCTTGTTTATCTATTTTATATATAGTAGTTAGTATCTGAAAATCTCAAACTCCCAATTTATCCTTCCCCAGCCCCCTTCCGCGCTGGTAACTATGTTTGTTTTCTATGTCTGTGAATCTCTTTCTGTTTTGTAAATAAGTTCATTTGTGTCATTTTTTAAGATTCCACATATAAGTGATATTATATGGTATTTTTCTTTCTCTTTCTGGCTTACTTCACTTAGAATGACAGTCTCCTGGTCCATCCATGTTGCTACAAATGGCATTATTTTATTATGGCTGAGTAGCATTCCATTGTATAAATATACCACAACTTCTTTATCCAGTCATCTGTTGAGGCACACTTAAGTTGTTTCCATGTCTTGAGTACTGTAAATAGTGCTGCTGTGAACATTGCGGTGAATATATTTTTTTGAATTAGAATTTCCTCCAAGTATGTGCCCAGGAGGGGGATTGCTGGATTATATGGTAAATCTATTTTCAGTTTTTTTTAAGGAGACTCATATTGTTTTCCATAATGGCTGCACCAAACTACATTACCACCAACAATGTAGGAGGGTTCCCTTGTCTCCACACCCTCTCCAGCATTTATCATTTGTGGACTTTTTAGTGGTAGCCATTCTGACTGGTGTGAGGTGATAACCTCATTGTAGTTTTGATTTGCATTTCTCTGTTGGAGAAGTTTTGTGAGATGAAAAACAAAAGTTAGAAGTGCTGGAAATTTTGAGCTCTTGTTGTTCTGGGGAAACTGAGTCACAGGGCTGGCTCCCCAGGTTCGCTCTGAATGTGGAGGAATGAATTCAGGCCTCAGAATACAACTATATAGATGGGGCAATGAGCTGTCCCCACAGCCCCTTTACTGTCCTTTGTAGTTAAAGGTGACTGTGACTTCTGCTAACTTTTCTCTGGAGCACAGATTTCCCTGAGCTAAACTGTAGCCATAATAACTTAGCAGGCTCCACTGGATCAATAACTCTGAAATCTAAGGGCCATTCAGTTGCTAAAGGCTTTTTATTTAGCCTTTGTGTTTGGTATTAATGTTATCCCCATGGCATCTAAATGGCAGAGCTATTTATGGATTGGAAGTCAATCTGACAGTGTGGCTCCTGACCATCCATCACAGGCAGGAGAGAAAAATCCAGGTGAGCAAAACTCCTAGGGTAGGCAGGACAGATGGGGATATTTAATGCTTGCTGAGGCCATGAATTCTACCTAATTTCTTTGTAAGCAACAGTAGCAAAGGGCAATAGAGAAAGAGCATCACTCTCTGAAAATGACAGAGATCCAGTACTCATCTTAGGATTTGAGTCATAACTTCTGTAGAATCTAAGCCAATGTGAAGACCGCACTGTGATGTGCACTGTGCCTCTCAGCCTTTTTTGAGTATGCAGATTCTTTTAATTTAAAAAAAAAAAAAAGAAACAAACTCAGTATGGGAGTAGCTGAACTCTGAGTGCTTACTGATTGAGAAAACATTTAATTCCTATAGGAGACACTGTTTTCAATTCAGTGCCTGTTTTCAATGGGCTTGTAGTTGATTCATTAAAACAGTGTGTATATGATTGAAACATACTTCTCCTTCCATTTATGGGCTCAACATACACAGTGCTGCTAATGACAACAGCACACCTAATACTTTTTGAGTACTTACCGTGTCCCAGACACCATTCTACACATTTTAAAGACATTGTCTCATTTACTTCTCAAGGCAACTCTGGGAGATAGGTCACAACCACTATTCCTATTTTACAGATGAGGAAACTGAGGATCACAGGTGTTGAGTGACTTGCTCAGGGTCACTCCTCTGGTAAGTGGTGGGACAAACACCGGTCCCTGGGTTGTCCACACACTACCGTCCATCATTATCAACATCGTCAGCTGTGGTCTTGGAGACTCCTAATACAGAGCCTTCCAAGGAGCTGATGTAGAGGTGAGGGTGGTGGGGAAGAACTCTGATGCTTGGCTTAGCATCTTTTGAAGTCTGCCACCCAGGTGGGAGCAGGTGCAAGCAGGTGCCAGCCTCTCTTGACTGCACGTCCCATTTTATTCTCTTCTCCCCTGTCTTCTTCCTTGACCTCTTCCATTGACTTTTACAAGTGCAGGCTCAGGAGGAGATTGCAAACTGGTTATCGTCAGGTGGTGGGGCACAGAGGGTTAAGGAAATGCAAACGATTTGGATGGAATATTATCTCTGATTCTTTTCTTTTTCACCTTCTTCTCCTTCAAGGTTCCTGATGGAAGAAGGATATTCACAAGGAACAGTAGTCAAATGGGAAAACATGCCATTTTATTAGCACCTCGGCAAAGCTCCCGATTACTCCAGAGGCAGGCCTTCTCTGAAAAAATGTGATTTGGAAAATATGAGTTAGGACAAGAAGCCCAAATTAGGCTTTCTCTTCCCTGTTCCTTGAATATAGAATGTAAAACGTTCTATAGAAAATTCTGAGACTGCTTTTTTAAAAACCCATCTCATGAAGCAAGAATGGCTGGATTGCCTTTGTACGCGGGCATTGGCTGTATTTGTCTTGATTTTTGTTTCTGGGCAGAGCACTGCCATTTCTCTTGGGAAACTGCCTCTCTTCCTTTTCTTGTCATCCTGGTGGAGGCTGCTGATTCTAGTACCTGTGCCTCCCCCTTCACAGGTTCTTTTTTTAAGCCAAGGACTGTGGGTGTGGCTCAAGCAACACTAATCTGTGGACCAGGAGAGGGAAGTCTTCCCTTTTCTTGTATGTCACCAACAAAAGTTGTGTAAATTGGGGCCATCTGGAGCCCCATCCATCCCATGGAAGAGCATTCACAGTGGGAAAGAAATTGGATCAGTGCATAGAGAGAAGCAGAGCTGAGAGACAGAATTGGAGAGGGGGAGGGAGAGAGCATGAGCGAGCTGGACTGGGAGTTAGAAAATCTGAGTTCTTGCTACTAGACAAGCGTAGGACCCTCTGAAAGGCACTTATGATTCTCTCGAAGCTTCAGTTTTCTCACCTGGAAAGTGAGAGAGCGGGACGCAGTTACCACTCCCTTCTCTCTGGCTATTCCCTGCAGAGCTGTGAACACTCTCAGCAGTGGTTGCTTCTTTGCTTGGAGTCTTTGATCCTGTGCGGTCCTCAACTTAGCCTTCTTCTCGGACAGTTCCAACTTCCCTTCCCCTCCTTTCTCCTCCTCTGCCAACTACTTAGATGAAAAAGCACCTGCTTGTTTCTGAAACAGGGGAATGAAAGGGTTTCTTTGCACACTTTTCTTTCGCCATCAGAGCAGACACTGGGCTTGAGGCACCATGGGCTCGGGAGCATTCAAACAGCCTCCACACCGTGCTGTCCTCTGTGGCCCATGTGGGGCCACCTTGCCCTCACCTTGCCCAAGACCCTTCCAGGCTGCCCTGGGAGAGTTACTAATGACCCCCCATCTTCTGAAGTCCACTTTATTGCAGTCAATGCAGAGCAGGGTCCTGGGGCTTTGATGGCCATAGCTCTGAAAAGTACCTTCTAGTTTAAGTGTTCAAGCTGGGAGCTGAGTGGTTCAGTCTCTTTGGCCTTTGACTTCTTCCTGTGAACAGGAACAAGCCAGATTTCCCAGGAAAGATCTTGTGCCTCTGCAGAAGTTGCCGAGTAATAAAGGGTCTTTTTGGCAGAGCTGATCAAACACCACGTTGGTGGTGACTTTCTATGAATATCTGGTGGAAAGAACACATCCGTGGGAGTTGGGATGCCTGAGTTCTAGTTATAGAATCCTCTTTCCCTCCTGAGTGACCCTGGCCGACCATTCATTTAACTTCTATGAACCTCAGCTTCCTCACTAGTGAGTTGGGACAATCATTCCCATCTCACGAGGGATTGCTGTGACAATTAAATGAGATAATGAGTGTCGCGCCATATTGCTGGCACTTTTAGCTTTCACAGGGATGCTATGAAGATGAGTCAAGCTAACTCACATGAAAGCCATTTGATAATTGAGAAGGCTGGGGCAGGACAGACCGACTGAGAGCAGCCAGTGGATCTGGTTGAGCAGAACCCAGGAACTTGGCCGTCTGAGGATAGGAACTGGCTACCCCTTCTCAGCCCTTCTCAAGCTCCGGAGGTTGAGTTTGGTGACCTTGCTGAAGTCAGTTGATTGGATTTTGGCAGAGACGTGTAGATGCAGGGGGTGGCATTCTCCTCGTGTCACAGCCTCCATCTCTCCCCATGTCCCAGGCAGGGAACAGCTACAGCCTCAGTGCCTCCTTGCTCATCGCTCAAAGTCACGCGGTGTTTTATGACAAAAGCAGATGAGCATGTCTAAATATTTAACTGGCAGATCAATCTATGGCGACAAGGAGCGGCATTAAAAAAAAAAAGACGAGACATTCCAATGACGTCTTCATGACTGGCAGCACGCCACGGGGAGGGGGCTGGGCTCTGTCTGAGATATTCTGTTCTGATGCAGCTTAGAACGGGAGAGAGCAATAAGTCAAACAAACACTGGCCGAGAAGTCCTTCCGCTGGCTGATGACTAGAGCCGGTGTGCTTGGAGTCTTGGAGAGTGGCAGACAGGAATTAATGCCAGGGCACTCCGGAGCCCGAGCCAGCTCCATCGCATGCAGTGCTCCTGTAATTGTGCCCTGATGGAGGACATGCGAAGTGTAAATCCAAATGAGAAACTGTATTTCACATCTCCATGCAAGGCAGTGCTGGGCTTGCTGGCAAGATGGTGGCTGTCTCTGCCGCATTGACTTGACCATGTCACCCCTAAGACAGGCTGGGAAAGAGGCAGGTGGCATCACCAGGCTGGATCAGGCAGTCGTTTTAGGAAGAGGTGGGGTGGGGGCAAGGCTTTATTTGAGCAGATCTGCAAGTGCAGATGTGTTCTTCGGACATGCAGCCTGGATGGTGCAGCGTGGAGGAGCCGGCTTGTCATCAACTCAGATTGTCCTAGAGCGAAGGCAGCAAGATGAATGATAGATAATACTTACTAATGTCCATTGTGTGCTAGATGCTTTGCTAGAAAATTAACGCATGCTTATTTGTCCCTTCGAGTAACTCTGAAATAAACAGAATATGGAAGTGGATCATACACACATGCATAACACACACACACACACGCACACACATATACACACACGAATGTACACCTTTATATAAACACATGTATATACATATGTACATGTATTATATTTATTTTACGTATATAATACATAATACATGTAATATATATAATGCACAAATCATTTATTCTTTCTTTATTTCCCTCATCTTTAATATGGACATGCCTATACCTACTCACTTATATACTTTTCACACTCTCTAAACCTTCATTCCTTTCTGGTGACACAAACTGTATCTACTATTCACTGATGGGGAGGTTCCAGCAGGAAGAGCGGCTCAGAATAGACCCTTGACCTGGGAAGAGCTGCCTATTCAACCAGGGAAACCCCCAAGCCGGCATCCTTGTGTTACAGTTGTAAGAGCATCAGTCATGCGCAGATGTGTTCAGGTAGCTCCTCGTTCACCACTGTCTTCAGGGCCTCGAGCAGTGCCTGGCATGCAGTAGACACTCAGTAAGTTGTTGCTGAATGAAGGACTCTGGAGAAGTAGATGTTTCCATGTGACAGGTGAGGTGGGGGAGGTCACGTCCAGTGAGTCCCACAAAGGTAGGTGTGTGTCAGAGGAAGTGAGTGGCTGCATCTCACCCCTAAGCGAGTGGCTACTTGGCTTGAATCAAAAGAGCAGACGGTTTTGTCTAGGCTGGGGTAACACTCTTAGCACTACAGCTGTCGTTTTCTGCCATTCTCTTCACCTGTGAAATTCTTAGAAATGGCCCCTGAGATGTAGGCATTTCCTTCATAATCATTTTCTTCTCTCCTAAGCAAAATGCAAAGTCCACTTTTAACATCGTTAGAGGAGAAGCAGGTCCCATCGTCCCGTGGCTCCATGTGCCTGCACGTGTGTGTGCATGCAGGCATGTGAGCTTCTGCGTGCACACACTCGAGATGCTGAGAGCGCTGGTCTTGTTTGCTCCCAAACATGTCAACTCCACAATTTCATAATTAGGGAGGATGCTAATGTTCTGTGATTGGAAAATGTCACCCTGCGTGACTAATTTGCCAGCAGGGCCTAATTGAAGCTCGGCGTCATCTGTGGCTCCTGTGAGTCTTTCTTCTGAGGTGTGGAGGCAGAGGCGGTGGTGGTGGCGGTGAGCCAGGGCTGGGCCAGCAGACGGCGATCTATCACCCCTCAATTCTCAACGGGTCAGATGGGACATCAGCTGTGGTTGAAATGGGGTTGGCCATGAAGGAAAAATGGAGGGCTGGATTAACCCATGTGGCAGGTGGCACTCAGTAAATGCTGGGCTTTCTCCAGGGAGGACTTCGTTTGAGCAAGAGGCGGGAGGGGGTCTTTTGTGTGGATGCAAAGCATCACTGGGCCCAAAGCAGCCAAGGCAGAGTGCAGGTCCTGGGGAGTCTGTTCCTGCCTTTGGAATGGGAGTGACGGTAGGTGCTGGGGACCCAAGGCTTACCTGACAGCACCCCTGTCCTCCAGGGCTCACTCTCTGGCAGGGAACACCAAGGGCAAATGGGTCATGATGACGCTGCTGATGATGGCTGGGTGCAGGAGGACATGAAAGGGTATTCTAAACCTTGTCTTGCTCTGACTTACATCTCATATGCTTCTCACCCCCCTTTCTACCCTGTGAGGACACAAGAAGAAGAAGTCAGCCTGCAGCTCAGGCTCCTGAGCCCCCATCGTGCTGGCGCCCCAACCTTAGACTTCTAGCCTCCAGAACTATGAGAACTACATCTCTGTGGTTCATGACTAACCCAGTCAGTGGTACTTTGGTATAGCCACCCGAGCTGACCAAGAGAGTGAAGGGGAGTCAAGAGACTCGGTTTTATTTAACATGGAGAAACGTACTGGGCGAGACAGGTACTTTCCAGCATGGGAGTAGCTGTGGTCTAGAAAATGACAGCCAGTGGGCAGAGGGAGAGGACGCTGGCTGAAGCTCAGAGTAGGAGTCACTTTCTTACACTTAGAATCCTTTGACAGGTTTTACTAATATCAGTAAAATTATGTCTGGTTTTAATTTTTCCCACATCATAGGGAAACAGCTAGGTGAGTTCTCAGTGAATTTGGAAGACATGTTTGGGAAGCTCTGCCTTAAAGTGGGGGTCACGTGATGTACTTTGGGGGATCTCCAGAGCATCTCACAGAGCTTGTACTGCCCCCAAAACCGAGGAACAAAGAGACATCCATTGGGAGGGGCATGCCGGGTGTAAACTCAAACTTTGGAAATAGAATGTCTTTTTGTACTCTCCATTTTCTGGATGGAAAGAAAACAAAGACACTGCTTTTCTGTTTAGTCTTTTTATTCAAGACCACGGGCAAAAGCAGCCTAAACTGGTTCTGAACTTTCTCTGGAGCTATACACAGAAGACACCTTTTTTTTTTCCCTTTCCCCTGCTTCTCTCCTTTAATTCTTAATGCTTTACCAACCTCCCTCCCCACCCAGAAGAGCCCAAACTCTCAAACTAAACAGGGAAACTAAAATAAAAAATAAATTTTCGAGCCACAGTTATCATTGGGCACCCCCCCCGCTCCGCCCCCAGCGTTCTCCCCAGAGTTAATTCAGGAGAGGGAGCTATAATCTGATTTCAGATGTACCGCATTATTATTGTTTCTTCCAATTCTTTTCTGCTTAAGCCAGCCCAGCTGTCATTCTCTCAGTCTCTTTCTCTGTCTCTGTGTCTCTGTGTCTCTCTGTGTCTCTGTGTCTCTCTGTGTCTCTGTCTCTGTGTCTCTCTGTGTCTCTGTGTCTCTCTGTGTCTCTGTGTCTCTCTGTCTCTCTGTGTCTCTCTGTCTCTGTGTCTCTCTGTGTCTCTGTGTCTGTGTCTCTCTGTGTCTCTGTCTCTGTGTGTCTCTGTGTCTCTCTGTGTCTCTGTGTCTCTCTCTGTCTCTCTGTGTCTCTCTGTCTCTGTGTCTCTCTGTGTCTCTGTGTCTCTCTGTGTCTCTGTGTCTCTCTGTCTCTCTATGTCTCTCTCTCCCATCAACTCCTGAATCGCTTTCAGGCCGGTCTCTCTGCGTTTGATTTCCCTGCCTCCTCGTATTGAATTTTAATTCGAAGCTCCCCGCTCCACCTGCCTTGCAAATCCTCTCACTACACAGACCAACCTGGTTTTCCCCTCTGATTTCCTTCTCCTTTCTTCATTATCAGCGCGTCAGATTAGCATCTGACAAGAGAGCAGAACTGACTATTCTGCCTTGACTTCAAAACCTGGGGTGGATTATTGTCCCTGTTATAAATATAAAGGACATTTTAAATTGCTGGAAGCAAATTAAGAACAGGCAAGTCACCCAGAGTCACAACTGAACAGGGCCCAGAGCTCCGGGCCCTGCCACCTGTTTTCTGCTGCTCTGGAGACACAAAGGTCAGCTTTGGCTTTGGCAGAGCCCTAGCGCCCGGCCCCCTCCCCCCCAGCTCCCCCTCAACACAGGAAGAAGAGCTCCCCTCTGGGCCTGGGGGAACCACCTCCAAAGGGCTCGGAAGCTGGGCCAAAATGCAGGCCTGGGGGTGTGGGTGTTCCAAGGCTCTGCCCACCCTTCCTCACTTGCTCAGGTCAAGCCAAGGCGAGCCCAGGGCGTGTTCGGGTGCCTGGGGGCACACGGCGGGGGCACACAGCCCCCAGCCTGCATAGCCAGGCCTCAGGCAGCCGCTGGCTCCCAGAGTATCTGTCTGCACGGGGCGCTGCCGGGCCTGCACTCACCATCCCGGAGAGCTGACTTCCCTGCAGAGGCAGGGTCTGAGGGGCGTCCTGCTCTGGAGATAGGAGGCTGCCTTTTTCTCCCTCTGGATGGAGCTTTAGGTTCTGGTGATTTGGGGCAGTAGCAGCCCGGCCCCTTTGGGACAGCCCCACAGCCATCTCTTAGCATGGCCTTCCTCATTTGAGTCTTCAGAAGCATCTTGAAGGCAGGGACCGTGTCCTGCACTGTGTGTATCTCAGAAATCCCAGGTCCAGCCTCTTGCCCACGGGAAATGTTCCTGTGGTGCTCTTTGTCTAGGTGAGACAGCAGCGCCTGATGGTGGAGGAGCGGGCCTGGGGCCGACGGGCTGCAGGTCTGCGTTGTAGTCTCCGGTCTGCGCGGTATTTGCCGCGTGTGAGCGTGAGAAGCGCTGTTAGCTCCTGCAGCTGCTGTAACAAATGAGCACAACACGGCGACGTCAAACAACAGCAGTGTGTTCTCTTGGGATGCTGGGGGCGAGGAGTCCAAACTCAAGGTGCTGGCAGGGTTGGTTCCTACTGGAGGCTCTGATGGGCAGCTTGTCTCCCGTTTCTCCCAGCTTCTGGCGGTGGCCGGCCCCTCGGCGTCCCTTGGCTTGCAGCCACCTTGCCGCAGCCCTCTTCTGGTGTGTCTCAGGGTCCCTGTGTCTTCATGGAGCCTTCGTACTTTTTAAATGTATTTTATTTATTAGTTTTAATTGAAGTACGGTCAGTTTACAACGCTGTGTCACTTTCTGGTGTACAGCATAGTGTTCCAGTCATACATATACGTACATATATTCCTTTTCCTGTTTTTTTTCATTATAGGTTACTACAAGATACTGAATATAGTTCCCTGTGCTATACAGAAGAAAGTTGTTATTTATCTATTTTATATGTAGTAGTTAATATTTGCAAATCTTGAACTCCCAGTTTATCCCTTCCCACCCCCTTTCCCTGCTGGTAACCATTAGTTTGTTTTTTACGTCTGTGAGTCTGTTTCTGTTTTGTAAATAAGTTCATTTGTATCTTTTCTTTTTAAATTCCACATTTAAGTGATATCATATGGTGTTTTTCTTTCTCTTTCTGGCTTACTTCACTTAGAATGACGATCTTCAGGTCCATCCCTGTTGCTTCAATGGCATTATTTTATTATTTTTTATATATAAAAAATACAGTATTTGACTATATATATTCCATATATATATGACTAGTATTCCATTGTGTACACACACAGTCCCCCCACAACTTCTTTGTCCAGTCATCTGTCTATGGCCATTTAGGTTGTCTCCATGTCCTGGCTACTGTAAATAGTGCTGCTCACATAGCCTTCTTACAAGGACACCAGTCATTGGGTTTAGGGCCCACCCTGCTCTGGTTCTACGCCATCTTAACTTGATCACATCAGCTAAACCCCTATTTCCAAATAAGGTCACATTCCCAGGTATGAGAGAAGGGGTGGTTAGTTCACAGACAAATCATTTTGGGGGACACAATTCACCCCACAACAGAAAGCCACTCAACGTACCAAATGGTGCTAGACCTTAGGAGAAGGGGTTTGATATAGTGGAAAGGGAACCGAATTCTGAGAGAGGAAATTGGACCCCAATCCTAAGTACTCAGAAGCCATGTTATCTTGACGAAATCCCTTCACCTTAACCTGCCTCATTCTCCTTGTTTGCAAAATGGTATCTGAGGCCCCACCCCGTTCTAACATTTTATGACTTTAAATTTGTTTTTGACTGCGCCATTCTCCTGCCTCACAGAGAAAGATAAAGGATGAATCATAAGAAAACCAAAAAAGCACAGAAATAGAAGGGGGAAAAAGGAAAAAGAAAATAAACAAGGACAAAGCATAAGGAGCAGGAGAAAGAAAGGAGGGTTGTAGGACAAGGAGAAAAGTGGAAGCAAGAAAAAAATAACCAAAACAAAGCCAAAGAAGGGAGTTTGAGCAGCGGGTCACGGAGCAGAAAATTGAGGCCTATTTGCCTCTATGTGTGTGTGTGTCTGTGTGTGCATTTAACCTTGTTTGCTTATAATCTGACTGCGAAAAAAAACCCGGCTATATAATAAGGAGCAGAACGTTTCCCCTGGTTGCATACAAACTCCTGCTTTATAAACCATTATCTCCCTGCAGCTATTAATTTAGAGCATATTGTGCGAGGGACTGCTGAGGCACGAACACAGGAAGGTGCTGTGTGTGTGTGTGTGTGTGTGTGTGTGTAGAGAGAGCCTTCTTTCCCTTCTTCCTTAAATAAAGCAGCTTGCTGGCAGAAGTGAGGTCAGGGAGAGGACTGATTTTCAGGGTCTGTAGCATCAGCCTGTTTTCAGCTGCCTCCCTGGTGTTTCTCCTGGAAAAACAGCAATGGGCCCAGCCTTCCTTCCCCACAGTCATGTGCGCTCTTTGCCCAGTGGTCCCAGTGCCCACCCAGAGCCCTGCGCCCCAAAGAGCCTGCAGTCAGTGCCACCTCCATGTCTCTGGACCTCTCTGTGGCTTTCTAAAGGGCGGGAATCCTTGAGCTGAAATCCTTCATCAATCCCCTCATTGCTCAAAAGCTACAGCCCAGCCTCCTTTAACTAGTGCTCTCAGTTTCCTGGGCATCGAGTCTGCGCCCCTCAATTCATGTTCGCCCCCCCAAATGGTGTGGTTGCTGCTCCTCTCTTAAGAGCTCCTGTGTCATATGGTGCAGCACGTAGGGCTGCCTGACTTAGCCAGTAAAAGTCTAGCTTGCCTGTTCTGTTAGAATTTCAGAGCGATGTGTGTGTGTGTGTGTGTGTGTATGTATATATATGTGTGTGTGTATGTATATATATACATACACACACACACATATATATGGATAGTATGTCCCAAATATTTCATGAGACACACTTATTAAAATAATTATTTGTCATTTACTGGAAATTCAGATTTCCCCGGGCATCCTGTCTTTTATCTGGCAGTCCTTGTGGCCTGGGGAACAGACAACGGGAAGCCCTCTTACTCCCCCTCCATTGTCATTCTCCTCTTGTCTTGGGCAGCTAAGTCACTGCACCATTGGCAGCCTCCTCTTCCCCACTCTCTCTGACATTTTCATGTGACATATTAGTTCTTCTTCTTCTAGGTCAGTCCCCTTTGGACAGAAAGGGTCGAGTAGGTGTCATGAATAAATAAATAACCTTGCCCGTCACCCAGATTAGCCTTGGGAAGTCTCTCCTTTTTGCTGGGATGCATCAGCCGGCGCTCACTTAGAGCTCCTTTTTTTTTTTTTTTTCCTACATGCATCTCTTCATGGGTATTTATCTTTTGCCACTAAAACACCAGGCAGAGGGGAGCAGTGCGACGTGAGGTCCATCAAAATGGCAAACATTCCAGCGATCACATGCCTCAGAATCTGCCCCAAGGAAATAATCAGAGATGAGCACAGAGATTTATGTGCGAGGATGTGCGTCGCAGAGCTATTTGTAATAGTGAAATATTGCAGACTCTCTAAGCGTCCGACAATGGGAGTGTGGTAAATTATGGGACATTCCTAGAGTGGAATATTATGTGACAACTAAAAATCGTGGTTTTCAAAAAATGTTTTATGACAGCAGTATGAAAAATAGAGTGGGAAGCCAAAGGAAGCACGGCAGTGTGATCCTCATACACCCAGGGAACCTCTGGAAGGAAATTCACCAAAGTCTGGGTGCTTGCAAGAGTGTGGGGCTCAGCCTACAGGACTGCACGCGAATCATTTAAGATCTTCTCCCTTTCTGGTGATCGGGGTTCCCTTTTACCTATGTGCCGTCACTTGTTAGTCGTTTTTCAGAGCTGGGATAGGGTGTGGAGAAAGGAGGGGGTGAGAGCCTTGCCTCTGTTCATAAAATTGTATCTTTTATAGATGACCACAGCTCTGTCCTTGCACCACTGAGCACCCTTCTCCCATCTGCAAGTTAACTACTGCTTAACTTCCTAACACCCAAATCCCGTCAAAACAAGCTCCTGCTCACCATTCTTCTGTGGCTTCTCATTACCTTTAGCAGTGGTTCCTGATCTGCAGAAGATGCCCTGGAGAGCTGGGGCTCGGTAACCCACGTGTGCTCCGTGCTGTCAGTGCATCCAGCAGACACGTGTGTCATTTTTTTCTTTTTTTTGAAAAATTGAAGTATAGTTCATTTACAATGTTGTGTTAGTTTCTATGTGTGTCATTTTTAATACAGGTAAATTCTGTGGCCATCCATACAATACAAAAGAAATCATTTTAAATTGGAATCCCTGGAGGGAGTCCTAAGCACCGATTTTTTTTTTTTAAATAGCTCTCTAGGTGACTCCATGTGGTTTTTTGGGGGTAGAGGAATTAGGTTTATTTATTATTTTTTTTTTTGAAAGAGGTACTGGGGATTGAACCCAGGACCTCATGCGTGCTAAGCATGTGCTCTACCACTTGAGTTATACCCTCCCCACAAAACAATTTCATTTTAAAAGCTCTATGTATGTCATATCGTTACACATTTCTCATGTTTTCTAATCAAGCAACTTAAAAAATACACTTATCAAATCATGGCCAGTGAGACACAGAAATTATTGGCTTTTTAAAATTGTGATTGCTGATCTTTGCTTCATGCTTCTGGAGTACAAATACGGACTTAATAGTTTTTCGGACTTTGAAGTTTTCTTTATTCTGTATGAATGAATACTTGATCTTCCTACAGCTTGTTTACAAAGAGCCTTTAAAATGGGCAGAGATTGTTCCCACTTAGAGAGTTTGGGAACGATTGGCCTACGGACCAGAATTAAACTTCCTGGCATGACCTGTCTTCGACCAGAAATTCTAGCCTCATCCCCTCTACACTCCCCACTAATTGCACTCTTTGTTCAACATGCATTTGCCTTCAAACCATTCCTTCTTTGAATGTCCTTTTCCATGTCCGCCCTCCACCCCCATCCCGTTTCATCTTCATCTTCACCCTTTACTTGAAGGCCAGGTTCAAACATCACATCCTCTCTGAAGACTTCCTGGTCTCAAATTAGAGGCGGCTTCTTGCTTTGTACTCCAGAACGTCTTGCTCACACCTTTTTGAGGCACCTGCAATGATTTGTTCATGCCTCTATCTCTCCCATGAATCTGTGGGCAGTTCTGGGGGGAAGGTACATGTTTTATACCTTTAAAAGGTTCCCCAGCTACTTGCACATGACTAGAGGGAGATATGCTTGTGGAATGAGACAGTCACCTTGTCCCCAGCCCAAAAGGAATTCCCAGCTCAAGGATTCTCCAACATTCATTTGGCATCTCTTTATTGAGCACCTGTAATGGGTCAGATGCTGTTCTAGGCACTGAGGATGTGGTGGGGACCTGCTCTCAGGGAACTCTCATTCTAGTTGGGGAGGTGGGTGATGGGTGGATAATTATGGATACACAACGAAGAGAGTCTTAGAATAAGACAGGGTAACGTCATTTGTTCAGTCTTTCGACAAATATTTATTGAGTACTTATGACGTGTTAGATGTTCTCGTTGCTGGGAATACAGAAGGGAACAAGACAGAGACCCCGGGTTCAAGGCATTCTGATGATGTGAAAGGCCCTGGTGGGTGGGATGCAGTCTTAGATGGGATAGTGGGTGCAGGTATCCCTGAAGGAGCTGCCTGGGACCTAGATAATGAAAAGGATGATACTCGAACAAATAGTTATTTTATAAATAATGAAGAGGAGCCAGCCGTGAATGGATCAGGAAGAGAATTGCTCTAGGCAGAGAAAAAAATAAGTGCCAAGGCCCTGAGGCAGGAAAGAGTTTGGCGTGAGGAACACAGAGCAGGCCAGTGTGTCTACAGTGGGGGTCAGGGCAGTGGAGAGAGGTGAGGGTGGGGTGCTCCCATGGGGCCCTGCAGGTGAGACTAAGGCATTTGGATTTTATTTTATTTCATTTTAAATGCAAAGAAGCTATTGGTTTAGGATGAATAAATGTGCATAATTTCTTGGACCTTTCTCCTGAAGATTTGATTCAGTGGGCTTGGTATAAAGCCTTGAAATCTGCCAAATACTCCCCAGATGGTTCTAAGCAGGGAGTCTGTGAACAGTTCGTGGTGGTAGATCCTAGAGTGACCACTAAGGCTTTACGCAAATGCCTGCAATTTAGGGGAGGGATCGGCACAGCAGGAAGCTTTGGGTAAATATATGACAGAACCACAGGCAAGGACCCCCCCCCCCCCCCCCCCGAGCAGCCCAGACGCCCGCTCCCCTTTGTCTGGGCACTGAGACTCCTTTTATGCTTTGAGTGTCCTGGGGTCTGTGGGTGTTCAGCTTCCTGTGTGCTCCCCAAGGCCTGGGGCTTGCTACTCAAGGGCCAAGCTGGCTTAGAGAGCAGAGTTCATTCCATTTATCTCCTCTGAGTTCTGCTTTTCTAAAATGGTACTGAAAGAAAATAAAGTATTTGGGTGAGATGCCCTCTAAGGGTCTCCTCTCTAGAAAATAAGTAAAATAAAATTTTGGATTATATTATTTCATTAACCCTTCATGATAATCCTACAGAGTAGGGTGGCCAGGTTCATTACCCACAAAGGGCATTAATGGTACATTTGTCTAGAGCCTGGAGTCCCCTGACTTACACCTCCAGGCATCCAGGACATCCAGAGTCAGCCCCTTTGCACATGTTCAACGTACACCCAAACTCCTGATTCCTAAAATCTTGCGGCTGAAGTGCTCCAAAATGTTGCTTGTTCTGTCCCTCTGGAGATGGATAGGACTGTGCCCAGGCAGGCGCAGAGCTGCATTTCCTGTGTAAGGAAAAGGAGGCAGGCCAAGCACCCCTGCCCCTTCTCAGCTGGGTGATTTTAGGCAAGTCCTGTCCTTCTCTGGGCCTGGGTTTGTGCCTCTGCAGAGTGAACTGGTGAGATTAAATGTCATCTCTGACTTTCCACGATTATTTCATCATTTGCTTGAAAGAGCTGGAGACATATAGGCTCAGTGTCAGGCAAAGCCTTCTCACCATCTCTGAGAAAACTGCCTTTTGAATAGAGAACAGTTGCTCACTGGTTCCCTATTCACCACTGCCAGACCACACTCTGTCCGTAGCAAGCTTTTGTTCAAAGCAGCCTGCAGAGAGGCTGGAATGAGCCCACTGGCCTCTGGGTCCCGCTTCTCATTTTCCACTTGGGGGTCAATTAGATGGAAGCTTTCATGGCCTCTTTTTCAATTGGATTTCTTTCTTTCCTATTCCGATGCTGCCACAAACACAATTAGAGAGGACCAATGCTAATTCATGGAGAACTGGAGATTAAAAAATTTTTAAAGGAAATAGGGACCTTAGAGGGAGGACATTCTCTATTTTCACAGCAGCAGTGAACTCGAAGGAGGAAGAGGGGATGCTGTAATTCGGAAAGCTGTGCCCCCTGCTCTTGGCGCGAAAGGGAAGTAGACTCAAGTGTCCCTGCCTGATGTGATACTACGTTTGTATGGGAGGCAGGATCCACTGGAAAACATGGGGAGCTGCCAGGGAATAGCTCACAGTTTCATAGGAGTTTTAACACAGGCACCGACTGTGGCCATGGACACCTAGAGAGCCCTGCTGTGGCTCCATCACTCTTTGTTAGAAATCGGAGCATTTGGATGTGGCCTGGGGTGGAGGACGTAGCAAGTCTGTCCAGTGGAGGGCGCCAGCGGCCTCCGTCTACAGAGCAGCCTTCCTTTGAACACTGCTTGCTCTCCTAGGAGGGTTTACAGGCAGGGCTGGGCTGACTTCCTCTGTTCAGCTGCCTGAACCTGGCTTCCATCTGTCCAGGGAGACCAGAAGCCTTGGATCTGGAGTCACCAGCCTTGGGTTTTAGCCTCTGCCCTTGAGACCCCAGGCAAGCCACACATCTTGGCCTTCATTTTCCTGTCTTCAAAATTTGTAATAATTATCTCAGAAGTGCCTTTCAACTTGAACACCCTGTAGTTCTATGACTCAGGTACGACTGAAGCTCTGAGCAGAAAGCGAGATTAACTTGAAATGTTCTTGAAGGTCGGGCTTCAAGTAGGGGTGATTTGTGGACAATTTTACTTAGAGGCACAAGGAAATGGAATCCTCTCCCCACAGCCTCCATCCTCTTGAATCAGAACCTTATTGACTTTTTAAACTTAGGTCATGGGAGCCTTTTCAGGCAATCCTGTTAAAAGGAAGCAAGACAGGCTTGCAGTAGGGTAAGTCAAGTACCTTAGCAAATAACCCCCCAATTCAGGGGCCTAGACACAATAAAATTCTAGTTCTTTCTCATGTCACAGTCCAATGCAGTTTGAAGGAGATGGAGTGGGCTCAGCTCCACAAAGTCATTCCGGGACTCAGGACTCCTTCACAGTCTTGGTTTCATCCTTCCCTTGTCCTCAGTGTGTTCCGTTCAGCCAGTGGACAGGGAGGGAGCGTTGACTACTGCTTAGCGTTTACTGGTCCAGCCAGGAAGTGATGTACATAATGCCTGCCTTCATTTCATGCAACAGGAGTGGTCACGTGCCTGGGAACTGGGAAATACGGTCCAACATTGTGTCTCCGAAAGAGAATAGGAATCTCGGTGAGAATTGGCAGCCTCTGCCTGTCTCAGGCTGTTTCTGAGAAGTAGGTAGAGGACTTCTAACCTGGCCCTTTCTATTGCTTATACACTAGTCACAGGGAGACGGTGTCCCTGTCACTGTAGGACTTTGTCCTCCTAGAGGTATGCCCTGCTCTGTTTTACACAAAAGCACTGTGTAGCCGAGGCTGGTGTGTGCTCTGAAGTCAGATATATCTTGAATCTAATCTCAGCTCCATTAATTAACCATGAGAACTTGAAGAAGAAGCCTGTTCCCAGATTACAGATGAGGTGACTGAGGGTGATAGAAACTGACTGAACCAATTTCATAGGGTCTTAGTGAAGATTAAATGAAATAAGATATTTAAGGTGACTGGGACAGAGAGGTCACTCAATAAATAGAATCAGAGTTCTCTTTCCACTTCCCTTTTGGGCTCATTCTGACACCGTAAGAAACCTGATTAGGAATATTGGTCTATGGTGCAGCTCGTTCATGAATTTGGGCCATTTCCAGCTCCCTAAAACATTGTAAGCTCCTTTCCATCCCTGCTGAAGTAGAGGGTTGATGTTAGCTCTGAGCCTGGCACGTGTTCAATAAGACATAAAATAAAAGCTCAAAACCATATAGAAGAAGGAATGAAGGTAATTATACTAAAAAATCTAGGCTACCTGAGTGACTGCAATTGAATATTAAATTTAGTTTTGAGATGACTGGCAGCCATGGCAAAAAACGGGACTGGAACGGATGACACGGATCTCACTGTCTGATTTGAGAAGGCACTCCTCTTTGTAAGGGAATATCAGCTGTTTAAGGGAATAATAAACGTAAAAGACATTGAGCAGGTGCTTATTGATAACGATCACTGACCCCTTCTTTCTATGTAATGGGCTCTGAAAACTGCCTTTGGAGTTTTGAAAGCTTCTGTGGGGCAGAATGAAGAGAGATGCCTGCTGCCCAGGGTTTAGTGGCAGGCTGCTGCCTCCCACGGGTAGAGTGAATAGGTGCTTCCCTGCCGAGTGAGGTTTGAAGGATCCCAGGACACAGATGAAAGAAAGGGTCCTACCTTCTCTGCAGGTTGAGTTCTAAGAGCCAGGAATCACTCCACACAGAGTCACAGGGACTGTGAACGCGACGAGGACAGAGCAGAGGTGCTGCTGTCAAAATTCCCCTTTGTGCTCCCTTTCCAGTATCTTTGCTGGGTGATGCACTGGGGTGCAGCCCACCTGTCCAGGGCCTGCCCTGCACTGTTGTCTTATGCTGACTATAAATCCTCCTGAAATGATTTGGCATTTGTTTTAGAAGCCAATTTGCCTAATTGTAATGATAAAACAACATCATATGCAGATGTCTCACTATCTTTTACAAACCCAATTTGCTTTTAATGAACGCTTGACATGATCTCTCGGGGCGACAAGTATAGGGGTGCTGGGACCAGGGGCTGGAGCTGTCGACAAGGGAGAGCCAGTAAGCAAAATTGTCATTTTATTTTCTTTTAATGAAATTTTTTAGGGGAGAGGACTGAGTTAAAATCTACAGGAAATGCTTCCATCCAGAAAGCTTTTAAAGCTTGTGCCAACATCCGCAATGAGGAGCACATTTGGAAAGTGCTTTGCAAACTTTCCAGTTCACAGAGCGCTCCCCGTCACCGATACGGTGATGTCGGTGATGTCGCCTGGTGTTTACAGAACACCCTTTGCGAACGAGCTGCCAGCACTGGGGGGCTGTTTTCAGTGCCACTTGTTTACACAGTTGTGCTGGGGCCTTGAGGTGACAGGAATCATTCTTTTTTCTAATAAACAAGGAAACTGAGTCACAACCATCCTTAGTTGGACTGACCTCACTGCAGTTTGCATTCTGTCATGTGGTGGTGGCCTGGGTTTTAAAGGTCGACATCACAGCAGGTTTATGGGGTGACCACTGGGCTTGGGAGCTCAGACACAGTCTCCGTGAGGACCACATCCAGCGAGTGATGGAAATGGGCATGGAAATAAAGCATCTCAGATGACTTCTGAAAACCTCTCCTGTCTGCAGAATTTGGCCCAAGTGGCCCCCAGGTCTCTTCCAAGTTTCACACATCTGATTCTGCCTCCTTCCCTTGCCCTGTCCTCGGACCTTCTTCAGAAGACTTTAGACACTGGATAACTTCAGGGCCAGCCTGCACAATTCCCCCACGCTGATTCAGCCCCAAGAGATGATGAGACAGCAAGGAACTGGTGCAAGATTTGGCATCAGCAGACTTGGTTTGAGTCTCAGTGCAGCTATTCTTAAATTGTGTGGATGACTCTGGGTAGATGACTTCATTTGAATAGAGTCTCTTATGAACATCTGAATGTGGTTCTCAAGCAGCAAAATCAGCACCACCTGATAATTTGTTAGAAACACAAATTCTTGGGCCCTACCCTAGACCAACTGATTGATAAACTCAGGGTGGAGCCCAGCAGTCTGGGTCCCAAAGCCCTCCAGGTGCTTCTGGCGCGTGCCTGTGTGAGAGCTGCTGCTCTGACTGATGATACCATCAATCTTGCAAGGAGGTTGTAAAGCTTATCATGAAAACAGGCCAGGCGAGCTGTTCAGTAAGTGATGGCCGTGAGAGTGGCTCGTCATCATGATCGTCATGAAAGTTCCTCTTAGCTTGAGAGACGTGTGGCTCACAGCTCAGAAGAGTGTAGCATTTTAACCCCCGCCTCGACCTCGCTCTCTCAGGGGATGCCTAAGACCTGGGGGCGGAGACTTGACCTTAGACATTCTTATTTTCTTAGCTTTTTGTTCAAGCTCTGGACCAGTGGCCAGAGTTCTGTGAGAGAGAGGAGGGTAAGTCCTACAGGGACTCTTTGGGCAGTATATGACCCCCGCATACCTTTACCCCTCCTAGGATGAAGGTAGCATCCAAGAAAGGAAGAACCGTGTCCAGAGGAGGCAGGAAGACTAGGTTTCCAGATTCCAGAGGGGGTTTTTGTTTTGTTTTTTTCCCCAGTCTTACTACTACTTTTCTCTGGCTCATTAATTTCCAATAGGATAATGGAACCCCTAAAGAGGTCTCCTCACTCCAAAATAATTACACACAAAAGCAATACAAGCGAGTTATAAAACCTATATAGATACTTACATTTAAATAATAACTTCCCACCCAAAGTGCCTTCATTTTTCTTCTTAAAACATCCCTTGGAATTAGGCAGGATAGAGATTCTTGTCCATATTTTACAGATGTGGGAACTGAAGTAGAGAAGGAGTCATGATTTACCCCAGGTCATGGGGCAGCCCCAGACTCAGGACCCGCGCCTGACTCTCACTGCTGGGTGGGAGACTCTGAGGGCCCTGCTCCCAGAGGCTGTGCTGGATGCAGGGAAACAAACTCATAGTGCTTGTTTATCAAGCAAGGGAACAGAACGGGCGATTTGCCGCCCCTGTAGGAGAGCCCCCTTGCCTTCACCTCCGTCTCTGTGGGGCTCCTGGTGGGTAGGAAGTGGGGGAGCAGGGGACTCAGCAAGTGCAGGACGGGAAGGAGATACTCATGAGCTTTTTGGCAGGCCTGGAGGAAGAGGCCTGAATTTCCATCCGAGGGAGCCCCGGAGGAACAGTGGGGCAGGCAGAGCGCCCCGAGGAGGCGTCTGTCTTCAAATCCTGTAACTGAATGTGGCAGATTAGCCCCGGGTGCTACTGCTTTGAAATGGCAGGTTCTGATCTCCTCACCTGGAGGTTTGGGACTGGTTCTCTGAACCATTTTTACACTTCCTGTATGTTATCTCAATCCTGATCGCCCAGTGGGAGGGCCTGAGCAGCCGGCCTGAGGCCCAGCGAGACAAACTGAGGCCCAGGGAGACTGCTTGAAATGACAGTGAGCCAGAGTTCAGGATTCATATGCCAAGCGCAGTTCCCTGGATCTCCCTTCCTGAGTGAGCAGCTCATCTCTCAGGGAGACAAGGCAGCACAGGGCTTCCCTGCCTCCAGTCCAGCTGGGCCCCAGCAGCCACCTGAATTTGGTCTAAGTGCCTGAGTTGGAGAAAGCGCAGCAAGAGAACAGCTCCAGTGGGGTGGGGGTGGGGTGGAGTAGGTCTGCTTTCTCTCTTCTTCCTCCTCCTGCCAGGAATCCAGCTGTTCCCATCCCAGACCATTTGTGGGAGGGTTAACAGCATCTTCTATTGGATGCGCCAGTTGATGCAGACAGTGCCCCGAGAGGAGACTTAGATCATCCTGCCCTTTGCAACGGAGGTATCAGGCACAAGAGGAGGTGTGTGTGCGTGTGTGTCTGTGCACATATGTGAGGGGGCGATGGGGTCCTCATCCCATCGTCCCAGCTCCCACTAGGGGAAATTAGGGCAGCCTCGTGCAGGAGGGGAGAGTGTGAATTAGAAGAACATTAGCCAGCCAGCGGTAAGACGATCAATTACAAGCAGAGTTTTCCCCCCTCCCAAGTGCAGCTGTGTAGATCCTCCCTGCAACCCACTCCCCGACAGTGGACACAACATCAGAGATGGAAGGGCCGTTAGAGAGTGTGTAGTCTAACCCACTTCACGAAGAGGGATGGGGCAGGGCCCAGACTGAGTGAGTGATTGAGGCAGCTCTTGTCGAATGATGTCCCGGGAGGTTTAGGGGCAGAAGCCAGTTTTATTACATTCATGACTATGCCTAGTTTCTGACCTTGGTCATAGATTTCACTATAATAACAAACACTTGCAATCCTAACTGATTAGCCAAATTATTTTCAATAGTTTTTTTTATCATAACAAAAATCCAATAATGATAACTTGCTTTTATCAAGTGGTTTCTGTGCCAAGTGCTGCACAATGATTGGTTCATTTTAACATCCCTACATTTTGTTCTGGTCGATACCATTACCACCCCATTTTGTGGATGAGGAAGACTGAGGCCTGGGTTAGATGCTTGTCCCAGGTTCACAGCTTTCACTAAAATCTGGCTGTTCTCTGGTACATAAAATATTTGAAGAGCTGGGATGAAGTCAAGCGGCTTAAGATGCTTAGGCTGTTCAAACACAAACACCGAGTGTTAGAACCAGGGTTTGAGCAGTGCAGCTCCACATCATGGGTTTTAGTTATAACGCTGTACTGCTCCCCCAACCCCACATATTAGTACATCTCCTTGGACTTGATGGCATTTGTACAAAGCCTCCTTTGACTTCTGTAGTGGTACTTTCATGAGTCTAGAGTCTAGTGGCCCAAGTAATTTTTGCAGCATGTGTGTTTTCCAGAGCTGTGGATAAAGGTGAGTGATGCATCCTATCAGTTGACAAGTGTTAAATCAATAAAAGAGATTGGGGGGGAAAAGGATATGGGCGATGGATTGTTCTTTGTTAATGGAAATGATCTTTGGGGTCAGTACCCTGATGGTAAGGTGAAAAATACCAAAATTATGTAGCCCTGTGAAGTACTTGCTTTCAGTAACTTGCTTTCATACCAAGAGCAATGAAACAATAAAGGAGCTGATGTCTTGTGTTATAAGAAGTGCTTTTGTTGCTGTTTTCTCCAAATTTATGTAACTAGCTTTCATTAAGGTCTAGCTGTTATTTAATGCATAAAATATCTGAAGAGCTAAGATGCAGTCAAGTGGCTTAAGATGTTTTTGCACTGTTGAAACACAGCTCCAGCTGAGCGCCTGGAGTTCTCAGCTTTATGCCTTCATCTATTTAAACCTCTGTGCTTTCCTCCCTGGGAGGCTTTGCCAGCTCCAAACCTGGCTCTTGGAGGTTCTCCATGTGGCTGAGGATTTTGGATAAGTGAGTGCTGGATTGGTGAGGAGCACCTGCGGACAGTTGTGCTCCAGATCCTCCCACCAAAGGGAGTGGAGCCCTGGCTGGTCAGGATGTGGTGTGGCAGGATCTGCTGGCGTGTTCTGGGTCCCCGCTGATTAAAAAAACCCAAACAGCATCTGCTTGCTGGGCTCACCCTGCTTCTTTGCCTCCCTCTGCCCTTCTCTCTCCCTCTCTCTTTCATCCTGCCTCTCACCCCACCAGCTCCAAATCAATGGTGGAAAGTCACCTCCAGCATTTGAGGCAGACCCTGAGGGCGTTCCCAGCTGCTGTGATCCAGCTCTGCAGATTCCCTGGACCAGTGGAAAGGGGCTGGTGAAGCAGATGGAGCAGTTGATCCCCCTGCCTTCAGCCCCGCCCCTGAGAGTGTCAGTTCCCACCTCGGCTGGTAGCCTCGAGGAGAAAATGCCTCTGACTGACAACATGTGAGTGTGAGTCTGAGAGCAGTGTGCAAACCTACTTCCTAGGTGCAATCTTGGACAAGCTGCTCAATTTCTGTAAGCTTAGGTTTGCTTATATTTAAAATGAGCAGGACTGTTGGGAAGGTGAAATGAGACAATGGATGCCTTTAGTAGAGGACCTGGCATATAGTGGATGCTCAGCAAATAAATGTTATAATTACTGCCTTCAAAACTGGGGAGTATGAACAGCACTATTTACAACAGCCAACACATGGAAGCAACCTAAATGTCCATCAACAGATGACTGGATAAAGAAGATGTGGTATATTTATGTAATAGAATACTACTCAGCCATAAAAAGTAAAATAATGCCATTTGCAGCAACATGGATGGACCTGGAGATTGTCATACTAAGTGAAGTAAGCCACAAAGAGAAAGAAAAATACTATATGCTGTCACTTATATATGGCATTTAAAAAATGAGACAAATGAACTTATTTGCAAAACAGAAAGACTCACAGACATAGAAAACAAGCTTGTAGTTGCCGGGGGAGAAAGGGAGACTGGGTGGAGGGATACATTGGGAGCTGGGGATTTGTAAATACTAACTACTATATATAAAATAGATAAACAAGAAGAGCCTACTGTACAGCACAGGGAACTATATTCAGTACCTTATAATGGCCTATAATGAAAAAGAATATAAAAAGGAATATATATATGTATAACTGAATCACTATGCTGTACACTAGAAATTAACACAACATTGTAAACTGACTATACTTCGATTAAGAAAATTAAAAAATAAATAGACATTTAATTAAGAAAAAAAATGGGACGTGTGCTTCAGTGTCCCCACTCTGCAGTTTCATAAAGGCACATCAATGAATCCCTTCCTCCCTCCGTTCCCTCTTCCCTCCCTTCCTCCTTTCCTTCTTTCCTTCCCAATTGAACTGATATTCCTTGAGAGGTGAGTTTCCACAAGGAGCAGTCTGACTTTTAGGATCCCTGTCCTCCAAGAGCCCTAACCCCTCACCGCCTCCTCTCCCCACTCCCACTCCCGGGATGCTGGCTGCCCCTTGGCCGTGCTCACTGCTGCCCAGTGACGGCACTCCCTCTGCTCTTGTGTCCCTCGGCTGAGGCTGGGCCCAGCTTCCCTGGAGAGGAATTAGTCAGTGTGGCGGTAATGAGTCTGCGGTGCTGTTTCTCTCTCAGCCCCCCTTGCTGGAATCAGAATGAAGCTGTCATTGCTCCGCTGCTAGAAAGGTCCCCAGAAAAAAATCAAGACCAGCCTTCCTCCAAGCAGCAGCATTTGGGGCTTAATTGTGTTTTGTTCATCAGGAAAACAATTAATTTGGCGCTGCCTCTTTGATGGGATGTTTTTTTCTTTATTTTAATATAGGGGACGCTGCTCCGATGATCCATGTGATGTCTCTAGATTCAATTTCTCTCTCTCCCCAAGGCAAGGAACGACTCCTCTCTGTATCCATGACATCGGAGACAGTGGGGCGAGGTACCGCGGTTTCTAAAGGAGCCTGGTTTCTAAAACTTAAATTTAAACATCTGCTTCACAGCAGTGAGAGGGCTCTGGCCCCGGCTCTCACGTGGTCCAGGAACAGGAGCAAGGCTGAGGCACCAGAGTGATGGCCATAGACCCACTTCAGATGGAGGCCTTTTCTCCTGTCCTCTCCCCCCTTGTGACAGAAATGGTGACCCAGCTCCCTGTCACTTGGGAGACACATTACAGGTCTTGGGCTGGTGGATAGGAGACAGGGTGTGGTGCTGCCTTCCTTCTTGCATAAATTCTTTCACTACCAGGTGTTAACAGCTGATACGAGCCTAACTCTGGACCTTACAAAAGAAACTCCAAACCAAGAGAATGGCTCCAAGGGTGGTTATCAAGTCCCCTCAAATCCCCAGAGACCAGAACACCCCTCCAGGTAGAACCATGTGAGTGTGGCCCTGCAGAACTACTCCACGGTTCAGCAGCCAGCCACAGTTTGCTGTTGAGTGTGGACTGTGTGCTCTGGAAGGACGGCAGCCCATCTTGGTCTGTCCACTGAAGTATCCAAGGGCTTGGAACAGTCAGGCACATAGTAGACACTCCCACGTGGGTTGAAGGAAGGTTGGAGGCCAAATCCAACACAGAGAATAACCAGCCCCTGGTTGTGTGCACCAGTCAGCCTGTGTTGGAGCAAATGGATGGTCTTGCGGGATGATTTCTGACATGAGAGGAAGATTCCTCGCTGTCAAGGGGTTGGTGACAAAGTTCTTCCACAAGAAGTGAGGAGGAGGGAAGAGAATAAATGTTCAGTGAGGAACTTGAGAGCCTGGTCCCATGCTAGTGGTTTTATGACAGGTACTCTCCCATTTTTTCCTTAAAATAGTGTGTGGAATGTGTTCACATTTTCACAGCCGAAGAAACTAAGGGTTAGAGAAGTAAGCTTGTCCAGGATCACACAGCTATTGGATGGAGGAGCCAGGATTCCCCCCAAGTCCATCGGACTCCAAAGCTCATGCTCTTTTCTCGACCCCATGGTGCGTCTCACACTGGAACTGCTTAGGTGACATGAGTGAGTCTTGTCTGTGCACCCGGCCTTGGGGGGAGGGGAGGGGCTGCAGCGCGAACGAACAGGACTCGGTTTCTCTCCTCAGACGTCCACGCGCCTTGGCTTTAGATCCTGGTCTGGCCACTCACTAGCTACAGACCTTGAGCAAGATGCATGGCTGCCCTGTGCCTCAGTTTCCTCACTGACATTGAAGGTAACAGCAGCACTGACTCATGGGGTTGCACGTGGTGCAGCACGGAGGACTGTGCAGGACTGTGCCTGATCGGTAGGTCAAGGCTGTTCTCAGGACCCACGCTGTGTCTTCATTTGTTTGTGTCCATGGAGGGTCACCTGTGTGGCATATGGCTCTTCAGTTATTACGGAAAGACTGGTCCTCAGGGGCCCTCTCCAGAAAATCAAGTTTCTAACCAGGTTCTGCTGAAATACTGATTATTAAACACTGGGAAAGCACACCTTCGTCTAGATGGCTTTTTATCACTGTGGTACAGGCAGGTAGGATATTATTACCCTGAGCTGAAAACCTGTGTTTAGCAGAATCTGTGCTGAAGGTTTAGCCCCATGTAATATTGTTCAGCTCTTCCATAGAGGCTTTGGACAGGAGAACAAGGAAGTGTATCGGTCACAGAAGAGTACCTATGCTCCCCCCAGGGATTTGCTTATGAGGAGCTGCGTGGTTCCCTCCTGACCCTCTTGGCCCTTCCCAGGAAAAAGAAGTGGGAAAAAGAAAAGAAAATTAAACAAAAAAAGGAAAAAAAAATCTGAGTCAGAATCTCCTGGGAAGGGGATGGAGAAACGGAAGCTTCCATAAACACCCTGGTGATTCTCATGGTCACTGAAATTTGGGGGAAATTTCTCTAGGGCAGTGGTTACTCAAGCCTGTCAGGACTCCCACTCAGCACCTCCACCTTTAAAGTTATCCTTGGGGCCTCTCAGGCGACGAGAGGTTCCATTAGAGCTGGGTTTCTCAATCTGACATCCCTGACATTTGGGGGCAGAGAATTCTTTGCTGTGAGGGGGGGTGCCCTGTGCACTGTGGGATGTTTAGTGGCATCTCTGGCCTCTGCCCCCAGATGCCAGGAGCACCCCTCACCCAGTTGTGACAACCAAAAATGTCTCCAGACATTGCCACGTGCCTTGGAAAACGTGATTCAGATAGAAAGGATTCTTCGTGTTCCCTCGGGTTGCTGGTCCCAGCAGCAAACGGTGCCATCGCAGTTTCCTGTTTGGCCTTGTCAGATCATCAGACACATTTGACTACCTAAGCAGATGGTGGCATTTCTTGTGGATATTTTGAAAAAATAGGACAGGCTCCCATCTGCCCGCAATGACTCAGGAGCTGCCTGTCCTTCCCAGAGGCAGGAGCAGTTGTTGACCGTCCTCTGAGGATCCCTCCAGCCCCAGGGAGCATGGACAGTGCCTCCTTCCAGGGCAGGGCCATCCCAGGAGCACACTGCCCGCTAGAAAATGGGAAGGGCACAGCCCAGCAAAGGCCACACGTGCCATTGGTGGAAGGGGCTGGACTCTGTGCACTAGTCTTCCTCTGCTGAGGGGGAGGGCCTCTCATGGGCCTGAGTCTGGGCAGATGAAGGATGGAGTGGGGAGATTTTCCTCCCTTCCTTGGCCAGCTACCCAGGGACGTGGGGTGGGGGTGACAGTAGAAACAATAGGGTCTTGCTAAACAGCTTTGTGCAGGTGGGGAGAATCGTGATTACTTCTATTATTCAATTAGTATGACTGTGGGTTTTCCTCTTCCCCCAGAGCAACCAGACTCAGAGGTGAGGGTGGCCCCACCTGGCTGATCGCCGAGGAGGCGCTGTGCCCTTTCCCCCCGCTTCTCCATCATTCAGCCTGGAAGCAGGAGGAAGCCTGTGTGGTAGTGTGAGGCTGGCCAGCAGGAAGTGCTGGGGGTCGGAGTAGGGTCACTGAGAGATGACCTGAGCATCTCTCTGAGGGGCCTGCGTGGGAAGGGCTCATCTTATCTTGCAGTGGCTTTTGTTTGCGCCTTGGAACCAAATGCCTCAGATCCTTTGCTCTTTGTCCCCAAATACTGAAAGTTCATGAAACCCTCAGCTTATAACCAGTTACCCCTTGTTGCCCCTCTGTGGCCCACTCCTCCAGCCCCAGCCTCCTATGAGGACGCCCGACTCTCCCTGACTTTATTAAGCTGTGCAGTGTCCTCCCTCATCTTGGGACTTTTCTTATTTTCCTACATCTTAACTCCTGTTTCTGCTGTCTGCTTGCCTGCTCTGTGGGAAATAGTTTGGTCCAGGCTGATGCTGTGTGAGCTGTGAGCCCTCCCAGGAGGCCCATGTGTCTGAATCTTTGAAAAAACATCGAAAACAGATGCATTTACTTCCAGCTCCTGTGGAGACCGGACATTTCCTCCTGGGCCTGGACCACTGGTCACTACGCCCCACTCGGTGGCGGCGGCTGTTCCCTCACTGTCGTGATGCAGGATTGAGGCACAAGGAGAGGCTGAGACGTTGGTTAGAGGGTTGTGGGAGAGGATCTCATTAAGTTCTGGAATGTGGAACTGAGTCGTTCTGTGAAGAAATCCAAGAATAAGACAGAATATATACATACATATGTATATTTTTTGTAGCCTCTTTATTTATTAAATTGAAGTATAGTTGATTTGTAATGTGTTAGTTTCAGGTGTATAGCAAAGTGATTGGAGGATATATGTACACACATATACTTTTTCAGATTCTTTTTCCACTATAGGTTATTACAAGATATTGAATGTAGTTCCTTCTGCTATACAGTAAATCTTTGTCATTTATGTGTCTTATGTATAATGGCATATGTCTGTTAATCCCATACTCCTAATTCATCCCTCCGCCCTGCTTTCCCCTTTGGTAACCATAAGTTTGTTTTCTGTCTGTAAGTCTGTTTCTGTTTTGTAAATAAATTCACTCATATTATTTTGTTAGATTCCACATATAAATGACGTCCTATGATATTTGCCTTTCTCTGTCTAACTTACTTCGCTTAGTATGATAATCTCTAGGTCCTTCCATGTGGCTGCAAATGGCATTATTTCATTCCCTTTTGTGGCTGAGTAATATTCCATTGTATACATATACCACAACTTCTTTATCCAGTCATCTGTCGATGGGCGTTCAATTGCTTCCATGTCTTGGCTGTTGTAAATAGTGCTGCTGTGCACATGGGGGTGCAGATGTCTTTTTGAATTCGTGTTTTCATCAGAATGAGAGAGAAGATTAAAGGGAGGAATCAAGTTCATTTCCAACTACTTAGACCTGTAGATCAGGATGCTGCAGCCTTTGGACTTCAGAATACAAAGGAAATGCTCGTGTTAATTGAGGATGTTGAATAGTCTTGACCGACATTTAATTTCTTTTCTCTCACAAGCTCACACGCTCAAGCCCATGAGTACCTGCGTGCTCACATGTGGGCACATGCACATTCAAACACACACACACTCCTCGTCTGTGGCACTCTGCTCACAGATGTGTGCCCAAGGAAATCGCCCACAGATTTCCACAAGTCCCTGTTTGCCCTCCTGTGGGGCACAGATCTCCTTTCTTACTGTCTGTGGTGCAATGCTGAGTGTACACGGCTGGGTTGCCTGTGTTCCCTCCTTCCCGCACCCTGTGCTGCTGGTCTCAGTTACTCTCCGCAGTGAGAGCCTCCCCTGTGTAGGGACCCCTTGAGGGCAGGGACTATGTCTTATTCATTTTTGAGTCTCTAGTGCCTCGAGTGGTGCCTGGCACATAATAGGTGCTCAGTAATCATTTATGAACCTAAAATTTGGGGTCTGACTCTAGGTGATGAAGTATGGTGGAGACTGTGTATCTGTCCATCAAAATGTACCCTCTCCTTCCTGGCTCACAGCTGGAATAGTTTCCCTCTCATGCTGTTAGATTTGGACATGGGACCTTGAACAGAAAGGATGAGGGAGGGACCCTTCCGACCTGGGCCGTTGAAACCTCCCGCTGTGCTCCTCCACACCCTTCCTCCCTTCTGGCTGCCTGGAAAAGCCATGCCCGGGGGAACCTTGAAAGCCAGGCACTGGAGGTGGTAGAACAACTGCTGGCCTGGGTCCCGCGTGACCAAGTGGAGCAGGGCTGTGCCTTCAACCTGAGAGCCCGGCCCTCGACCATTGCACAAGAGAGAAATAGACAGCTTATTCTTCAAGCAACTGAATGCTATGTCTACTTGTTACGGCAGCTTGGTGCCCCCAACATACACTCACTGTGTGACCGTGGGCCTTGTTTATCAGCACCCTGGCCCCAGCTCATGGAGCCCACGGTGCTGGATTGGGCAGGAGAGCCCATCTGCTCTTGGATGCGCATTCCCCTCTTTTAGACCTCTGTTTACAAGACCCTTGGGTTCTGGTTTCCAAAGGAATGAGAGAGACGCACAGAGAGAAACGAGGCCAGAGGTCTTCTTCCAGAGCGCGGATCTCCCAGGTTCAGGGCTAGAACGTGACCCTCGTGCCTCTCTGTCCCTGGTCCTTACTCTGCTCTGCCTGTGTTCCCATTTGAAAAGCTGAAATATTCAGGGTGATCTGTGTTCCTGTGGTATAAGAAAGAAGGACTTATTAAGGACAATGTCTTAGGGACTTAAAATAAACTATTTTAAAGGAGGAGGGAGTGAAAAAATGTGGTGCAGAAAGAAGGAGCCCTGGGGAGAAGCCAGAGGACATGACAGGAATGCAAATTTAACGGGCCTGTCAGTCAGGGATGAGAACAGGCGCGGATCCCTCTGTAAACCCACAGGTTTATTTTAGCTACAGCATTTGGCCCCATCCTAGGTCCCAGGGTCACCTCTTGTCTTGTCACTGGTACCCCACAAGTGGTACAGTCAGTGGCAAGGATGGACGACTCACATGTCTGGGAAGCTCAGAGCATCTTTTCTGGGAAGTGGCAGCTGCTTGGACTGGGGCTTCTCACAGCTATTGCCTGACCTTGTAATATCCCTTCTCAAAAGGCTATGGACCGACCGCTGATGGGGGGCCCAGGGCCGACCCCTGATGGGGGCCCAGGACCGACCTGAGCTGGTCCCCCTTGTTTTTAAGAGGTATAGTAAGCTGCCACCTTGTTTTTAAGAGGTATAGTAAACAGCAAGTGTATTCTTAGGCAAATGGGAGGGTTCATTTAAAGATACAAATAACTTTAATATTTTAAAAGAATGCAGGATTACTGTAGAAAATTCAAATACTTCCAAAGAAAAAAATTTAAGTGCCTGCAATCCCATCCCCTGGAGATAACCACCATCAACACTTTGATAAAATATGCCTTTTTCTTTCTCCTCTCTCTTATCCCCCTCCCTCCCACTTCCCTCTCCTTCCTTCCTTCTCTCCTACTTTCCTTCCTTCCATCTCTCTGATAGATTCTATCACAGGCATACCCCAGAAATATTGTAGGTTGAGTTCCAGTCTGCCACAATAAAGTGGTTAGTGCAGTAAAGCGAGTCACACAACGTTTTTGGTTTCCCAGTACACATGTAAGTTATGTTTACACTATACTGTAGTCTATTGAGTGTGCAAGAGCAGTAGGTCTAAAAAGCAAAGTACATAGCTTAATTAAAAATACTTCACTGCTAAGAAATGCTAACCGTCACCGGAGCCTTCAGGGAGTCATAATCTTTTTGCAATAGTAACATCAAAGATCACTGGCCACAGATCACATAATCAGTAAATAATAATGAAAAAGTTTGAAATATTGCATCATTTTCTTTTTTTTTAAATCAACAGTTAAAATCTAACTTTATTTTTTTAATTTTTAGTTTTATTATTTTTTAAATGAAGTATAATCAGTGTACAATGTTGTGTTAGTTTCTGGTGTACAGCATAGTGATTCAGTTATGTGTATAATTATATATTCCTTTTCATTATAGGCTATTACAGAGTATTGAATATAGTTCCCTGTGCTATACAGTAGGACCTTGCTGTTTATCTATTTTATATATAGTAGTATCTGCAAATTCCGAACTCCTGATTTATCCCTCCCCACCCCGTATACCCTCTGGTAACCGTAAGTTTGTTTTTCTATGTCTGTGAGTCTGTTTCTGTTTTGTAAATAAGTTCATTTGTCTTTTTTTTTTAAAAGGATTCCACATATAAATGATACCATATAGTGTTTTTCTTTCTCTTTCTGGCTTACTTCACTTAGTATGACAATCTCTAGGTCCATCCATGTTGCTCAGATGGCATTATTTTATTCTTTTTTATGGATGAGTAGTGTAGAGCAGCATTTTGAATAGCCAAGGGGTGTTCTGCTAGAAGGCTGAATGATGGACAAGGTTTTTTTGGCTTTGGTTTTCCCCCACCTACAGGGGCTCCGTCTGCGCTACTGAAAGTGTGTTCAACGTGATGTGTGCTCAGTGCGTCACCATCACGTGTGAGCTTGATAGAAATGCAGACTCTCAGGCCCCACCCTGACCCACTGAGTCAGAATATGCATTTTAACACGATTCTTGGGTGAGTGATTCATGGGCATATTAAGGCTTGAGACGCTCAGGTCCAGCCCTGTGGTTTTAGTCCAATGAACCTACTTTTCATGTGTTCGTTTGTTCATTCATTCATTCATTCATTCATCAAGTACCCATTACATTCCAGGCACATGCAGGGCAGGAGGGAAATAAAAGTGACTAAGAGACCATATTCCCAGGCATTGGGGAGCTCAGAGTCCCCATCATAAAAGAAGACAGAACTTGGAACAAATAAACACAATCTGCACAGGTGTTTGTGGGAGCCCAGAGAAGGGAAGCATCCAATTCTAGCTGTATCCAAAAATGCTTCCCAGAGGAGGGGACAGTAGAGCTGGGTATTAGGATGAATAGGAGCTCGTGGGGAAGAGAAGAGTATGCACGGGGTGGCGTGTGCAGAGACACACGCATGGAGAGTGGAGGTGAGAAGTACTGGCGACTGTCCATGTGGGCAGACATGCTTGAGGGGAGGTTGGAGAGAAACGCTGTGGCCAGCTCCTTAGAAGCCTTGCTTGCCACACGGAGGAGTGTTGGCACTGTCCTTTAGGGTAAATGGAACCTCAGTTTAGCACGAGAATGTTTTTAGTCTGGTACCTCCGGCAAGTGAGGAAGAATGGACTGAGAGATGGAAGATGGTGATTGGGTGCTGGTGGAGTCCTGGGGGAGGAATGGTCACGGTCCCTGAGGAGGCAGTGCAGTCCAGGATGGGGTGGGGGGAGGTTTGGAGACATTCCTGATGTAGAACCAATAGGGCTCGAAGACCGGTTTGATGTGGAGTAAGGGAAAAGGAAGTGTCCAGGAGGCATCTGAGGTGATGCCTGCCGGATTTCTCTCTGGGGAGTGCTTCTTGAGATGGGGAACAGATTGGGGGAGGTTGGGTAGTGTGAGCCCCATCCCGCTGTCGTCTCCCCCAGTGATCGTGGTACCCTCTCCCTGCTCTCTCTGCCTGGAATGAGTGCCTCACACTCATCGTCTGCCAAACACCCAGCCTTCCTTCCTGGAACAGTCTCCCGAAATCACATAGATGACCTGCGCTAAGTGCAAACGCGAGGCTAATGCCTCTGCTCTCACCAACCTCAGAACTGCCAGCACCTCGCTTTACCTTGATGTGATGTGATAGCAGACAAGGCTGACTTGGATCCCAGCCCAGGCACTTTGAAAACCAGAAGGATCTTATTACACTGAAGTTTCGACCTGTAAGATGGTCCCACAGCGGGGACCCCCCTCAAAGCAGAGGGCAGGCAAGTTTTCAATTCATCATATACACAAAGTCTGTACACATAGAGGTTTAATTGTTACCTTCGTCTCTTTTACAGCATCAAATCCCTGCAGGACTTAAGTGAAAAATGACAGGGTTGTAGGCTCTCTGTTCTGTAGACCTGATGAGTGTGTTTCCCTAGCCCTGGTCCCACTCTTTCAGCTTGTTGAGGTGACATATATGTGTAGGCATTTCTTTGTCTACATGTCTCTGGGTTTGTGTAGCCCAGTGGTGCTTGGAACTTTTAGCAGGAAAAGGGCACTTAGTGGAGAGGGACTTTTGACTTCCCCTAGTTAGCTGTCTTTCCTCGACGTTTTCTTCCTTGGGCGGGTGGCACATTCTCCCCCATTGCCTGGGGTTCCCTGGTACAGGCTGCGGGAGGCCTTAACTTTTCCTGTTACGCATAATATGGTAGCCACTGGCCACGTGTGGGTCTTTGAATCAAATTTTAATTCATTAAGATTAAATAAAGCTAAAAATACTGTTTTTCAGCTGCATGAACCACTCATAGCCACGTGTGGCTGGTGGCTGTGTATTGAACAGCACAGGTTGGGACATTTCTGTCATTACAGAAAGTTGTATTGGACAGTGGAATTTTATCCCAGCAGGCCCAGGTATTTCTTGAAAGCTATAGGACCAGAGGTTTGTGGCCCAGGATCTTTCCACTTTAAAATGATGCTTCCTAGAGACTGGGAACCACCAGGCACCTTAAGTTGGGGGCTGGTGGGCAGGAAGCCCGCAGCCCTCAAAGGCCTCATGGGTATAATAGGGACTGTACAGGAAGCCAAGGGGACCCAGTCTAGTGGAGCTAAAATGGGAAATGTGACTCCCTGCGGTAACCCCACAAAGGGCTGCATTCCAGTGGCTTTGGTTCCAGGGCAAGAAGTCCCATAGCAGTTTCTTCCTTCTGGGAGGTAGAGAGGGAATAGGTCACTGTGAGACCCCTGCCTGCAGGCCTTCTTACCAGCTTCTTTCCCTTTTACCAGCTCAGACCTTTTTAATGGGGATAGACAAAAATATCCACTAGCCAATAGGGTCAGCCAAGATCTGACTTGGGGCAGAGAGTGGGCAAAGAGTCATGACAGCTAAGAAGCTTACCTCTCACAGCAAAGTAAGGCAGGAGTGAGGTCTGCCCTCAAGCAGGAGAAATTGGTGGCTACTGATATAATGGGATTTTAGGAACATCAGTCTGTCTAAAAGTATACCATCTAGAACTGAGACAGTCTGAAATTCAACCATTAGAGATTCATTCTTCTGGCTATACAGGTTGTCTTTAAAATAATTAAAATGCAAATATTCCTATTTGTAGGTAGGCCCCCTTTTTTTCTTGAGCATAAAATAAGGGATAGAAAATGGGACACAGAACAATTACCTGGGATGAACTTGTCATCAAAGAGTTGTACAGGTTTATACAGAAGAATTTCGGTTCACCAAAGACAAACTTTTCTTATGTCCCAATTTTATTTGGGATTGGTTCCAAGTAGGTGGTCTAAATTAAGTTTCTTTAGTCTGTGATGCAATAAAGGTCAAGATTTTTCTCCCCAATGCCTTATTTCTTGTATTCTGTTCTGCCAAAGTCACATTCAGGGACAGAATGAGAATTGGACCTTAGAAACATCAGGATGCCCCTATTTTTTTAATCTTTTGGGCCACTCACATTTTTTACAAGCAGTCTAGTTAGCTCAGTTACAAGGGGATCTGCCTGCCTGTCTGCCCTGTGCCCAACATTTAGTTGGAGAAAACCCATAAGGCACACCTACAATAGGCAAAACCCTGTTTATCATTTAGGATACGTCCAGCTATGAAGAATGAACACCTAAATAAATATATATCAAGTGAAGAAAAAAAGTTTTAAATTACATAGCAAGAATCCTGAAAGTAAGTTAGGTGGTTCCAGGTTGGTTAATACCTGTTCAATCATGTCATCTGGAACCCAGAATCTATTCATCATTGTTCACTGTCATCCCTATGGTCTTGTCCCTCATGGTCACAAGATAGCTGCCATAATTCCAAGCATCCCATGCAGACATGACATCATCCATCTGAAGAGAAGGGGCCATTTTCTCCCAGGATTCTATTTTTAATTTATTTCTTGCTTCAATTATCAATTGAAAATCTTTATTTATTTATTTATTTATTTATTTATTTATTTATTTATTTATTTATTTAGGTAGAAGCCGCCTATCATTCCTCTCACATCTTATTGGCTAAGACTAGGTCACACAACCCTGTTGAACCCAATGATGGAAGAAGAATGGGATCCCCATAGACCCATCGAGATCCATGTCTTGCCCTCCTAGGAAAGGAGGATAGAGATAAGGTCACCTTTCTCGAGGAGATGGCCCCAAGAAAAGTGAGACTATGGAAACCAAACTGGAATCCACTGGCCAGGAAGAAGAGGGTGATGGGTTTGTGTGGGCAGTAAACAGTACCTGCTACCTCAGGCACAATAATGAGGGTACAGGGGAAAACAGACCCCAGATCCCTGTACTTCCTGTCAAGCCAGGACTTCTGTAATCCTCGTGGGAACTAACAAACACAGAGCCACAGAAACACTTGACTCGCCAGGTAGGATACAGTGCAGAGGCAGCTGAGTGGAGCAGCACAAAGCAGTGATAAGCATGGAGTTGGACAGGGAAGGACTCCCCTACCCCATAAAAAGTATCTTTTGAGCTGGATCCTGGACACCCACTTAACTAGGCATGGGTTGGCAGAAAAGAGGACAGACACCCCGAGTGGGGTAACAATAGTTTCCAAGACAGGAATGTGGCTGTTAGTCCTTCCCACGTGAGTGTGCATATGGATGATGTGGCATTTGGGTCTCATTTGTGATGAGCTGGTAGGATCCAAGAAGGCATAAACCCCGTGTCTCTGTTAACACTTGGATCCCCAACGCCTAGGAGAGCCTGGAGTAATCTAGTAATGCTTGTTGTCTGGAACAGATGAATGACGGTTATCTGGAACAATGGAGAAGTGGGGAGGGAGCAGGAGTGGGCAGCAAAAACAGGGCAGCCCCATAATTCTTTAATGGGACCATTAGAATCCTTGGGACCAGAGGAATCACTCTCAACTCATTCAGGGCTTCTGCACAAAGGAAGTGACTTCAACTATTAAAAGCTCCATCCAGACAACAGTCTTTGTGCTTCTCTTTGTTCCATCTCTTCATAAATGAACCAAACTAGTCTGTAGGCTGAACTCAGGAAATGTGGCTTCAGATTGTGTGCTGGCTAATAGGATTTGTCCCTCTTCTTCTTCTTTTTTTTTTAACTTTTTAAAATTGAGTTATAGTCATTTTACAATGTTGTGTCAATTTCCAGTGTAGAGCACAATTTTTCAGTTATACATGAACATACATATATTCATTGTCACTTTTTTTTTTTTTGCTGTGAGCTACCACAAGATCTTGTATATATTTCCCTGTGCTATACAGTATAATCTTGTTTATCTATTCTACATATGCCTGTCAGTATCTACAAATTTCTAACTCTCAGTCTGTCCCTTCCTACCCCTGTCCCCCTTGGCAACCACAAGTTTATATTCCATGTGTATGAGTCTGTTTCTGTTTTGTATTTATGTTCTCTTTTTTTTTTTTTAGATTCCACATATGAGCGATCTCATATGGTATTTTTCTTTCTCTTTCTAGCTTACTTCACTTGGAATAACATTCTCCAGGGACATCCATGTTGCTGCAAATGGCATTATGTTGTCATTTTTTATGGCTGAATAGCATTCCATTGTATAAATATACCACATCTTCTTTATCCAGTCATCTATTGATGGACATTTAGGCTGTTTCCATGTCTTGGCTATTGTAAATAGTGCTGCTAGGAACACTGGGGTGCAGGTGTCTTTTTGAAGTAGGGTTCCTTCTGGATATATGCCCAGGAGCAGGATTCCTGGGTCATATGGTAAGTCTATTCCTAGTCTTTTGAGGAATCTCCATCCTGTTTTCCACAGTGGCTGCACCAAACTGCATTCCCACCAGCAGTGTAGGAGGGTTCCCTCTTCTCCACAGTGTCCCTCTTCTATGATTCATGGCCATCGAGGGTGCTGGGGAGCTAGGTGAGAACCAGAGGAGGCAGAGATGGTGGGATGGATTAACTCTTGGGAGATGTGGTCACACGTTGTCCACTTGCCATTGGAGTTCGGCCATATCCTGGACAAACCTGACTCAGAGAGAGAAGCATATATAATTTGTAGGGCCAAGTATGAAATGAAAATACGAAGCTCCTTGTTAAAACATGATTGAGAAATTCTAAACAGTGACTGCACATTTTATTTAAAAAAATTTTTTTTATTGAAGTGTAGTTGGTTTACAATGTCAGTTTCAGGTGTACAGCAAAGTGATTGAGTTATACATTTACATACGTATATATTTTCTTTTCAAATTCTTTTCCATTATATATTATTACAAGAAATTGAATATAAATTCCCTGTGCTATATAGTGGGTCCTTATTGTTTATCTATTTTGTATATATTAATGTGTTTCTTATTTGTTTGCAAGCATATGGTCTTTGTAATCACAGGGCCTCTAAGCATGGGACAGCTGTACAGGTGGCACACCTGTGAAGCCAGCCCGGAGGGAAGCCCCAAAACCTGTTTCCTGGAGGGGCAGGAGAGAGTCCTGGTGCTGTCTTGATCAAGAGCTTTGTGTCCATTCGTATTCCCAAATTTACAAATGTATGACAGCATTGTGCTGGGGAATGTGTTACCATTTTATAGATCGGTCCTTTCAGGGGAATGAGAGAAATAACAGGAAGCTTAGAAGAAATTAGCTGAAGCAACAAAAGGACAAAGGGAACAACAAGAAAGCTATTATGCAAATGTGCGGCCATTCACTGCATTCTGCCCTGGGAAACCTCATTGTGGATTCCAGAGTTTCTACCTGTCTGAATGATTAGTCCCACTGATACTTAATATCAGGCCTCTACAATTATTTGTCTGCCTGCCTGCCTATCTATCGATCTATCTATCTACCTACCTACCTACCTACCTATCTACCTATCTACCTATCTATCTAATCTATTTGCCTATCTAGTCTGTCTTGCCACACTAGTAATTGCTGTCTCCCATCTCCTGGTCTCATGGGAGCTTAACTGCTATCTTGACTAAAACCAGAAAGAAACACAGAAGTAGCTCAGCCTCTGCCAGGTGCTCAGCCAGACCCCGGCAACCAAGATTCAGGTTTCACCCGTTTCTGCTCTGTGAGGGCCCTGGGAAAGAGGAAGCTAAGAAGTGCCCTCCAAGGAGTCCTGGGCAGCAGGGTTCAGGGAACAGTGCGGGGAGGTTGCCGGAGCTGCTGTCTGTGGTCCTGAACCACAATGTCTCTTAGCTCCTTTCAGACATGACCTAATAGACATCAGGGAACTCAGTGTCCCAAACAAACAACAAGCTGCTAGAGACCCAACAAACCCTTTTCAGTCAGCATTTGTGCTGCACCCAAAACACAGAATTGTATTCAAAATACTTCTTGCTTTTTTACCCAAGGGGTACAGGGTTTGACTACATGACTAAAAGGGGAAAGTTTTGTTTCTGGCCTCTTATTGAGCCACAAAATGCAATGCTCTGGGGCCCTGACCAACCAGACCTTGTCCCAGCAACGACATGACCTCGTGTAGATCAGGGCTCAGCCAGTGAGCCGTCCCACCACTGGGTGAGCGCTGCTGTGGAGGGCATGGCCTGTAGGCATCGAGATCATAGGACCAATTTCTTACCAGCTCTGAGTGAATGAATGAGTGAGTGACAAGTTAGGGTTCCTGAGGAGGGACTGTATTAGGAAGGAATGGATGACTTGCTGGGGTTTAGATGGTAATGATCAGGTCTCATGTATTAAAGAACAGGCTTTCTGCTGAAAGGGGGATAGGAACTGGTTAGTTAAGTCTGCTACTTACCAGCTGTGTGACCTTGGACATGTCACTCAGAATCTCTGAACCTGTCTCCTGGTGGGAAGATGGAGATAAATGCTGTTAACCACCTCCTCAGTCAAGGAGGGAGCCAGTCACAGATGGCAAAGCACTACACCCCGGTTTAGGACTCACTGCCCTCATCTTCTCTCTGCACCTGTATCTGGACGGTGAATGCTCTCCTGTCTGTCTTCACTGTCCCAGAGGGAGTGTCTGGTTGGGACAAGACAACCAGTCTATTGCTGAGGGTATGAGGGCTTCTGGTGATTGGCATCATCTGAAGATTGGGAGCTCCATCTCCAGTGATGGCCTTGAGCGCAGGGGACCCTATGAGCATGTGAGGATGTGCGGGACCCAGGTCCTCTCCAGGGTTGACCTGATGTCCTGGGACAAGTCCTCCCCCTCTTTCTCCAACAAGTCAAGCCTGAGTCAGGAGAAAGGGGAGCACGGATTCCCCTGCAGTGGGTGCCTCTCACACTTTACCCCTCTGTTTAAGTCCCACCCCATCACCATCTGCCATTCCCCCCAACCCCCAAATTTTCTGATCTGATCAAAGTAGAAAAAAATAATTGAAGCCTGGCTATTGAGAGTTCTCACTCTCTCAGGGAGGCAGCCAGTCTGACAGATTAATCAGGAGGAAGGTGCTTGATGCAACCGCTGAGAGTTTAATTTGTAACCCTCTCTCAAGAAGCATATTTGCTCTCTGATAGGGGCCTTCTGGAGATGGCTCTGAGAGTGCTACCCCGGCACCCGGGGCTGCCTTCTCTGCCACTGCAAAGGCTGGCCACATGGGGAGGCCACCATTGTGGCCTCTATCTATCTAGTCTGTCTTAGCACACGAGTAATTGTCGTCTCCCATCTCCTGGTCTCATGGGAGCTTAACTGCTATCTTGACTAAAACCAGCAAAGAAACACAGAAGTAGCTCAGCCTCTGCCAGGTGCTCAGCCAGACCCCGGCAACCAAGATTCAGGTTTCATCCGTTTCTGCTTTGTGAGGGCCCTGGGAAAGAGGAAGCTAAGAAGTGCCTTCCAAGGAGTTCTGGGCAGCAGGGTTCAGGGAACAGGGCCTCTGGCCCTGGGTGGGCCACGTGGGGAGGCCGCTGACAGCAGCCTTGATTGCAGCATTCCTAAGCTGAGGCCTTGGTTTAGGAACGGCCTCCTACATTGGATCCTGCTGGGGATCCTGTTTCCCCTTCCCGGCTCCCTGCCTTCTCTGGCAGAATGTGGCCTGTGGGTCCCTGCCTCAAATCCAAGCCTCTCTGTCCTCAAGATGCTCATTTTACCCACTGTGGCCTCATCCTCCCCAGGAACTTGGGGAGCAGGGGGGCAAGCTCACTGTGGCTGATGGCCCCCTTTAGAAGAGGGGGTTGGGGATGAATGGTGCCCCCTGCAGCTCAGCCTCATCTCCTTAATGGATCCTAATTACCCCTGTCCTGCTTGTGGCTTCTCTCTAGGGCCCATCTGTTGGGATGATGGATGAGGTGAATGAGAGATGTGGCCAGCTGGGGCTGGAGGAATCCTCCTTTTCCCTCCAAGGGGGTGGGGGCAGAGGAAGTTTAAATCAGGCCCAAAGATTCCAAGAGAGGGAATGCACCATTGCTGGAGGTGCCGTTCTCCCCTAGAACGTGGGCCAGGGGATTTTAGCCCAGAAGGAAGGTAGTGGGGAAGCACGGGACGATTGGCTCTTCTGGTGTGAAGCCCCAGGACTATATGATGAGGGAGGAGGGGAAGGCTGGTAGCCCCGCGCAGGGCTGACGCCAAGGCGGGACTGAGAACTGTGTGTTAGGACTCCAGTACCAGTTCCACATCCACTTGGAAAAGACAGTGGTTGTCAGAGCTGAGTGGCTGCTTCTAAGTCAGGGTTGTGCAGGGACTTCATCTCAAGCTCATTCCGTATCTCCAGGGACACGCACCCAGTGAGGACTCAGTAAATGGACTGTAGGTCACCGGGGTCCCAGACATGGATCTTTGATGCTCTGGTCAATAGTAGCTGGATGGCATCAATTCTGCTTTTCTGTGGATTAAACAGATAAGGGAGAAAGAACAGCACAATACTGCTTTTAAGTCCCTTCTACTCAGGACAAAGGGGTGGAGCCTTCTCCTCCATGGCCACGATGTGGTCCCCCGCGCCTTGAGGAGGAACAGATGCAGTCGGTCTTGTGAGTTATTTTGTCACTTGTTCTATGCCTTGTGCTGCGTTACAAGCTCCTGGCAAATGGCATGGATCTTATTTATTGGTGTCCACCTGGCTGTGTCCAGTCTGCCCCGAGACTTGGCTGACACACGATGCAGCAGGAGGCGCGAACCAGGGGGCGGGATGGAACCTGTCTCCATCATGGGGACACTGCCTCAGGTTTTCATAGGGTTAATGGCACTTTTACTCCCCAAGAGGCAACAGTTTGAGAGGAACACTTCCAGTCCCTTTTCTTGGCTCCTTCTCTGGAGCCACTGTCCTGACTGCAGATGGTGATGGGAGCCTTTGGCAAAGTGACTGTGTGCCTTCCAGGTCTCTCCTTCAGGAGCTTGGTCTCACCTGTGCGTTCTCCTCCTGGGTCATGTGCTAAGTGGAGGGCAGGGCCATTGCTCTCTCTGCTGTGGTGCCCAGCCTCCCAGCTGGCCCCACGGACCCTCCTGGAACCCATGTCTTTATGTAGCATCCTCCCACACTGAATGGGACTGACCTGAGTGACCCACAGCAGAGTGCAGAAGTGATGCTATGTGACTCCTGTGCCCAGGGCCACAGAAGACGTGGCAGCTGCCCCCTTGGCCTCTGGGGTCACTCATTCTGGGGAATGCCAGCCACCACCTCACAAAGACACTTGTTATGGGCTGACTTGTGTCCCCCTCGCCCAATTCATATTCTGAGGTCCACACCCCCAGCACCTCAGCATAGGGCCTTTCAAGAGGTAATTAAGGTGAAATGAGGTATTTTGGGTGGGCCCTGATCCAATATGACTGGTGTCCTTACACGGGGAGATTTAGACACAGACATGCACAGAGGGAAGACCATGTTGGGACTCAGGAAGAGATTCCATCTGCAAGCCAAGGAGTGAAGCCGCAGAAGAAACTGATCCTGTCAATACCTTGATCTTGGGTTTCTAGCCTCTAGCTTAGTGAGAAAATTAATTTCTGTGGTTTAATCCCCCAGTCTGTGGTACTTGGTTAGCAGACTAACACATCTCTCAAGCAGCCTGTGAAGAGCCCACGTGGTGAGGAAGCAACTTGGCAGCACCGACCTGTGGGTCATGTGAGTGAACCACCTTGATGGCAGATCCTCCTGCCCCGGTCAAGCCTTCAGTGATTCCAGCCACCCAGCCTCCAGATCCTTCCGCTGAGGCTCCACACATCGTGGAACTGAGATGAGGCATCCTCCACATGCCTGTCTAAATTCCTGACTCACCAGAAGCACAAGATGATACGTGATCATTGTTGTATGAAGTTGTTAGGTTTGGGATGATTTGTTGTGCAGCGTTGAATAACTAATGCATCAGGTCTGCTGGGAGGGAGACATTTAACTCAGAGGTAAGGGGGAAGGATGCTTTGAGGAGCTCATGTGGCACAGATCTAAGCTGTGCATCTGCAGAGCAGCGTGTCCCCGATGATGTGGCCCAGCCTTCCTCAGAAGGGCATGGCCTAAGGAGCGTGGCCTCAGAAGGCCACCCAGGCAGGTGTGGGCCATGGCCAGGGAGGTTGGCAGGGGAGCAGGAGGGGAGTGGTGAACGCGCCCTGCACCAGCCGCCCTGCCAGACTCTTGAAGAGGGCTGGGATGCTGGGGGAGGCATCAAGAAGAGGAACCTGGAAACAGCGACCAGAGAAGAAGGAGAAGCTATGACACCAGGCCAGGGAGGTGATACCAGGACCCCAAACATGAGCCAGGGCTTTCCTGCCCCAGATCAGAAGTCCTCCCTCTGTACGGAGGACTAAGGGGCTCCAGCTTCTTAATCAGGAAACTAATACCGATCGAACACCTAGTCTGTACTTTATTTCATTTTTATTTTTATAACAGCCCTTTGAGATAAGTGTTATCTCTATTTTTCACATAAGGAAAAAGAGACTCTGGGAAATAGATTGCAAAACTTGCCCATCACATCGTTGGTAAATAATAGCTGGATTCAGAGTCAGGAACATCTGTCTCTAAAACCCCAGGTGTTTTCCCAGGTGGTGGAGTACGGGAGGCTTGGTGTAGAGTTGCAGACCGTGCACTCTGGAACTTGACTGCCTGCATTCAATCTCTGGTTCTGCTGCCCGTTAGCTTTGTGACCCTGGGCAAGTCACTTAACCTCTCTGTTTCAGTTTTCTCATCTCTGAAGTGGAGGAGATAGTATGCACCTTGCAGGTAACTGTGAGGTTCAAAGAGTTACAAGCCAAGGGCTTGGAGCTGAGCCTGCACAAAGGAAGCACGTTGTGAGTGTTGGCTCTTATTACTCCTTTAACTCTGCAGTGTGAATTCTCAAAGACAAGAGGATGTGATTCCTAGAACCAGGCTGGACCTGACAGTGCCTCGATCAGATACGGAGCCCAACCAAGGTCGTTGAATTGACCGTCTATGTGGAAACACCGCCTCTTTCCCTCTCTTCCTCTCTAATCCCAAACCAAGCAGCTCAAGATTATGAGCTGGCTGATGGCTCCCAGCAGATCCAGAATACAGTCTCCCTTTAGCTCCTGCGGCTGCCCAGGCCAGAGCTCCCAGGATGAGAGCCCTTTCCTGGAGGTGGAGAGTAACGATCATTCCTCATGGGAGATGGGGACTTGGGCTGCAGACAGAAGGGGTATCAGTCTTTGGTCGACACAATGCTTCAGTCCTGCACTTGTACCCCGTGGGAGTTTGGGAATCAGTAACAGCCTGGGAGGGTGGGCTTGGGGGCTGTCAGAGCAGTGTCTCCCTGAGGGGAAGGGTCCAGGCTGGGTGTCCTGCTGCCTGCCTTCCAACTTGAAAAGGAGCAGCTAAGTGCTATTGATCCAAGTTCCAAGGGGAAGATTTGCTAGGAGGTCACTGGCACCAGCCCGTCACTTAGCTGGCATTCATTGTTCAGTGATGGGGGTGAGGAGCTGAGAAGGGCTGGCAGCCTGCCACCAAGCCTGGCCTCCCAGGAGAGGCGGCGACGCGGGAACTGGGAGAGAGAGACAGCCGGGAAAGGGTCAAGGGCAACTCGCTCTCATCCTGGGAGAAGGGGTTCCGGGTGGACAATCTAGGAGGAATCCTACCTACCTGGCAGCACGGGTCTCCCATAGGCCCTGCAGCATCTCACCTGTGGCTGGAGAAGGAAAAGAATCTTTGGGTGGTACCAGGTCTGGCTGTTCACCGATGACCTTTGTCTACACCTCAGTTTCCTCCAATGCTCACTGACGTAACATATCCCACCCATTTTTAATATTGTATTGCAGTGAAACTAGTCTTTATAGGGACATAAATGGTAATTAAGTCCTGAGGCCTGAAAGTAGATCAGAATAATTCATTAAACAAGACCTGGAGGCCATGGATTCAGCCACTTCCCAACCCTGTGGGAGGCGACCTGTGCCTAGAGTTAGATCACATTGATAAAAGTGCTCTGTAACAGGTGACACATCCCACAAATGTCAGCTGTCATCATCACATTATTATTATTATCATCATTACCACCTTTCCAGAAATACATGTCCAGAAGCATAACATAGCCTTAACCATAGTGTGAGAAATGGTGAGTGTTAGGACGGGAATCACACCACAGTGTTCAAAGCAGCACTATTTGGAAACAACCTGAAGGCCCACAGAATGAAGAATGGATAAATGAATTATGATATCTTTACAAAATGGATATTTTTATAGCAGTGGAAATGAATGAATTGCACGTAATGACACGAATCTAAGTAACATGAATAAAAAAAAAAGCAAGATTTAGAAGGCTGTGTATAGTACATTACCTGTTTTCTAAACTTTAGAATTAAAATGAAAAAATATATAAGGCATTCGGGCGATACACTGGAAAATAAAGGAATGATGAGCACAGACTTTAGTGTAATGGTCACCTCTGGCAGAGGTTGGGGAGAACTAAGGGAGGGGGCCAGGCTAGGTGAGGAACACCCAGACATGTTATTTATATTGCTCTGGATTTGGAGTTGGGTGAACAAGAATGAATGCACGCACGCATGCATGAATGAGTGGACCAGCAGGCCGTGTGTGGAACAACACTAGCTTTGGCTCATAAGCAAGGATTATGTTTAGTTCCAGTTGAGTACCTAGAGTCCAAAAAACATTTTTTTTCCCATTTAAAGTCCGATGTTAAGTGGATATTTAGTACTGGATCCCCCAAGTTGATATTCTAGAAAGACAATAACTTTTTTCTAAGGGGGATGAAGGGATGCCTCTCTGTAGCCCACTGTGCACAGAAATACCCTCATCACACGCCCTTCTGGGGAGAGGCAAATTCCAGTCTCTCTTCCATCCGTTGTAGGTAGGCTGAAGGATGTACAAAGTATGCATGCTGCTGGGGCCGAATTTACATTTATAACTGGTACTAAACTATGATGAATATCACTTCTATAAACATTCTTACACGTATCTTTTGGTGTACATATGTGTACATTTCCTGTGGCTGTGTATCTAGTAGTGAAATTGCTATTGTAGCGTATAGGTATGTTCAGCTTTGATAGATGGTGCCCGTGTTCTGAAGTGGCGGTACCAACCTGTGCGCTCACCAGCAGGTGTGAGAGTCCTAGTTTTTCCACATCCTCACCAACACTTTGTGTTGTCAGTCTTTCAAATTTTCATCACTGTGTTGGGTCTGAGGTTATATCTCACTTTGGGTTTTGAGTTTCTTTGAAGATTAATGAAGTTTCATATATTTACTGGTCACGTGGATAGTTTTCTTTATGAAGTGTTTCAGTCTTTTGCCCATTTTTTAACTGGGTAACTTGCCCTATTTATAGTGAATTTTTATATCTTTATATATCCTATATATGAGTCCTTTCAGAGAATATATTTACATATTCCATATATATATATATTTTTTTCAAGACTGTCCTGGCTATTCTTGGATCTTTGCATTTCATTTGAATTTTAAAATAAAATTTAATTTTATTTCTTGATGAAAACAGCCCAAGTGCCCATGAACAGGGCAGTGGGTGAATAAACTGTGGTGTAGTAACATAACAGAATACCACACAGCAGTGAAACTGGAGGGACCTCTGTGACATGAGGTAATGTGGATGCATCTTAGCAAGGCAATATTAAGTGGAGGAAGAAAAGGCTCAGAAGACTGTATATAGCACAGTGCCTCTTCTTTAGAGTGGCAAAAGCCACTAAATTCAAAATCTTTACCTTTAAAGGAATGCATACAAGTGAATTAGCATTATATTAAAAGGAACACTGTTCCTATATTAAGGGTGGTGGACCTGTGATTCAGGCTGGTGGCTCCCTTCGGTGGGGACGGCAGGAAGATGGGATGGGGAGTGGCCACATGGCTGGGTGGGAATTATCGCTGAGGTCCTAGCTTTACTCTTGGGTGGTGGATTTATGGGTGCTTATTCCATTATTTAAAAAATATAAATGTATGACTGAATTAATGACTGATGATGAAATGTTCTATGGATCAGGGATTGTGATTAATCAGATTTAGCGCAGCTTGGATCGATTATACAAAAAAGGCAAGGAGGAAGGATTAAATGAGGACCTCACTGTCAAACCCTTAGTTGTGGGGCCTCCGTGCTCCCCTGCTTTCTCCACCCCTTGACGGAGCAGGGGTGTTGGTACCAAGATGAATATTGTATGTTAGTAAAGCTTAGTTTCCTTTAAATCTGTTTTTAGAAAAATAAATAGAAGTTTAATTTTTTTCCTTCGACACCTCAATGCGTCTTCTGGATTCCCTGAAGTTTGTACTGCCTCTGCCCTGAGCAAATGGAATTTTAAGCCAACTTTCATTTGGATGGACCACCTGTTTGGCATATGGAAGTCAGATACACTCGAGCATTTAGGAGGCTGTTGATGTACTCCCAGCCAGAGACGATGCGAGCCTGCAGGGCAGTCCTGGGAAAGGGAAGGAGGCTAAGAATTTGGGAAGAGTTTAAGGGAAGGAATTGATAAGACTTAGTTTCCTTAACAGCAGGACATCCAGGAGGTAAAGAACTTTGTATTTTCCATAGCGACTACCATTTTTCTTAGAGCCACAATCTCTATTTGGTCCAGACTCTTGGGCCTGTCACCCTCCTGTAGAATGTTGACACTTTAATGTGGGTCCCAGAGCAATTACAACCTTATATCTGGTTCCCACTCATTGATGGACCAATTGATGGTGCCCTCCCTGCTGACAGCCTGCAGATGTTGAAGGGAAGTCAGGCAGCCCTTATGGGTCCTGATGCTGCTGAAATCCAGAGGCTGGAGTGGCTTGGTGGTGGGGTTTGCATTTCAGGGAAGTAGATGCAGCTGCCTCTCAGACCCCTGAGCTTGGTCTGATCTGTTTCCTCTGACACAGCCCATCAATCAGTTGTCTTGGTTGCTTCCACAGGCTGACTTATGATTGAGAACTTCAAATGGATTAGGGAGTTGGCTTAGAGGAACCACAGTCCTAGAGGGTAATTTGGCAATAGGCAAGTCCTCAATCCTTACGTTTAGGGGAAGAAGATCATATGTTAGGTCACAGAGACCAAAGGCTTGAAGTATTTTGAGCTAGAAGGACATGTGCTCCCGCAGGGAAAACAAAAGCTTGCTTGGTTGGGACACCAAGTCAACCACCTGTTCCTCCTGCCAGAGCCTTCATTTACTTACTTGTGACAGGTGTACAACTAAATGAGTCTTAAGACATGGGCAAAAATGCTGTTGAGAAGAAAGCAAGTGACAGTTCAGCTGGGTAACCTGTCACCACCACTTGGGGGTTGTGTGGCCCTGAGTGAGTTGGGAAGTGCTGGGGCCCTTGTCCCCTAATCTCTAGCAGTCCTGACCTCATAGGTGGGAGATTATGTAAGTAAGCATCTAGGACAGCACAGAGCACATAGGAGGCCTCACAGGACATCAGCCACCAAGGGCAGGGCTCAGCTGCCCACGTATAATGTGGAAAGCAAACTGCTTCCTACTTCTGAGCCGAGGACTCACCAAACTTGTACCTGAACCAGCCCAGTTCGCCTAGAGAATTCCTTTGGGAGGTAGGCTCACTGGCCAAAAATAATTTTTCCCAGACTGAATTGATGGGAAGCCAAATTACCATTTGGCAAAATAGAAGTGATGAGTGACTTGCCTTGAATTGAGTTTTGATAAATGCTCCCAGGGTCCCTGTGCCCAGAAGCACATTCAGAGAATCACTACTCAAAAAAAAAAAAAAAAAAATTTTTTTTTTCAGGGAGTCCCAGGAGTCTATTCCAGGGGGAAGGCTGGGGAAGTGGATATGGAAGGGACCTCATTCAGAGATCACCTACTGTGTTCCAAGAGCCTTATGAACGCCATCTCGTTTTACCATTCACAACAAGCCCAAGGCCTCAGAATCCTTAGTTTTGTGTGAGGGAAACTGAAGCTTGTGAGCTACGTAACTTGCTTACAGTTTATGACCCCAGAACCTCAGATCGCTCCTTCGTGTCATGCAGCTTCCTCACTTGTCCACCTCCTTCCCTGCTCAGAATGTGCTAGCCACTGTTTAAGGGCATTTGCATGTATTAACTCCTTTAATCCTCCTATATAGGCAGTGAGAATATTGTTGTCATGTCCATTGTACAGATAAGGAAACTGAGACCGAGGGAAGTTAAATCATATGGCTAGTGAGTGATGGAGCTCAGAGTCTGGTTTTTAGTGCCCATGGCCGTCCACTTTATTACCACTCACCTGAAGAGCAGATTGGGAAAAATCAAGGAATTCAGTGCTGCAGAAGAAGGCTGATTTGCTCAGTGTTTCCAAGATTTGAAGAAAACTGGAGGTGCCAAGCGGTCCCACCGTTTTGGTCTCCAGTCTCCTAAGGCTCTGTGTCAACTTTGAGCATCTCTGTTCCCCTGCTCAAGGGCAGGTACCCCTGCTGAGGAGGTAGGGAAAGGGAGGTGGGGGGTCAACATGAATTTGATTTAACAAGCCAAGGAAAGGAAAGGTATTACATAGATTTAAGATTTAACAAAAGGAGAACCAAATTGACATTTTATTGACTTGCAGCGGGAGTTGTTAAAGACAGATTACTGCACCAAGGGTAGAGTTTGATCAAGAGGCTGGGAGAAGACTCAGCCATCAAAGGCATCACACTTGAAGGCCAGTGATACCCAAGGGGCAAGGTGAGTACATAAATTTGAGCTCACACACAGATACTTACCAACACACACACCCCTCTACCTACCACCACCACAAATAAAACCCAGGCTCCTAGAGGACAGGCCCAGAGACCCTGGGTGAAACAGGGGTGCATGAAAGCACAGTGCATTAGATTGGATTCTTACTAATGTCCCCTCCCCGCCCCAACCCGATCCATCCCTGGGTTCACTGGGAGCATCAGATAGAATTCCTTAAGCTTTAAAATTGAAATAGGGTCTTGAAAAAACACCTCATTGCTGCCAGTAAGAAAATGATCCCATTACAGTGTCCTCTCTTCTAGGACTCCTTGCAAACTGGCTGGCTCCATACAGAGATGTAGAGCCTCCTTGGGGAGCATGGAGATGGTCCACAAAGGCTTGCTCGGAAGAGCCCAGTGCAGTGTGATTTGTCTTGGAGGAGGGGTGGGTGGGGGTCACCTAGGGAACCTTGAGACAGCAGAACAGAGAGACATGTGGGGAGGGAGAGAGTGACAGGGACAAGGCTGGACAATGAGGGGCAGCCTGGCTCAGACTGTTCCTTAGGGATGACACCAGCCTGGTTTCTTCCTTCCCCCAAATATTGGCATGTGAGTCTGGACTCCCGGGCGGGTGATGATGAATCTGATCCCAGGAAGTCTATTCTTCCTCATGGGTTGCATCCCACTGCTCTTCCCTCCTAAAGCTGGGCGGGGTGGGGGGCACTGGATCAGCGTTTGAATGGCTTCTTTCTCCTCTGTTCCTGCAACTAACATCACATCTTTGGGAATTCTTTGGATGGCTCTCTTCCTTTCCTTAGCCCCTGCCTCTGAGCAGTGGCTGTGTCCAATGGAATATTCATGACATCCACGTATAACCTTTTCCTCCCTGTTGGCCCACTGTCTCCCTAGGGAGAGCCAAGGCAGACAAGGTTATTATTATTTAAAGCGACTTCTCAGTTAGATTCCTCCTAGGCATCTACTGTATCTACTGTAGGAAGTGGCACTCAAAATCCCTCTCACCCTATTTCCTTTCCCTTCCTCCCCACCCAAGTGGGTTCTTCTCTTAGCTCTCAGGGCATCATCTGCACAGCATCCCCCACCCTTTCTAGACCCACCACTATCCCAGGTTCTACCTGCACCGAGCACTAGGGGGAAAGGAGCGTCTGGTTTGAAGGTGACCTTCATTGAGCTCTAAGAGAGATAACAATCTCTCTGCAATCAGCAAGCCTGGCTCCTCTGGATGCTAAAATAGCAACTGTGGAGTAAACCTGCCCCCAACCCCAGCAACCTCCTTCCCCTCTCTTTTTCTTCAGCACAACACAAACTCTAGGGGTGAACTGGGAAATCACAGTATCTTTTAACAGTCTGAAAGCCTGAAAAGAAAGTTCCTGTGTGTATATTTGCAGCTCTTCAGTACAGGAAAGCTAATTATCTTAGTGCTGTCACCACCACCTTGCATTCAGCAAACTCTGTCCTTTTCATTATGACCTTGTTTGTCCTGTCAACAATCCTGAGTTCATGGAGGGTCCAGAAATGGTTTACCCCATTTTAGATAAGAGAGAACCAAGGTCCAGGGAGGAAGGTGCCTGCCCAAGGTCACCCAAGGATGGAGAGGATGGATTGGCCAGAGCAGAAGATGACTATCTGCTTTCTAAGGTTCCTCCACTAGATTTCTGCTGGGAATAAGATGTGTTCTCAGGACTTGATTGCCAAACCCGGGAGCACTAGAGATTGGGACGATATAATGGTCTTAGCAACCCCCCCTGCTGGGCCCCCCCCCACTGTTCCTCTACTCCTCATGCTGGGCTCCAAGCTCTAGTGCAGTAATGATGGGAGCACCCAGTGGATGGCTGTCAGGGTAGGAACAGGTGGAGTGGGGAAGCAAAGACCCTTCACCCTGTGGCATTTGGGGAGGGGAGTGAAGACTGGATTTGTCAGGGTTGGACTTGGCAGGGATTTGGAATATGTATTTATATATGGTGGCACACTGATGGGAAAGAAGAAGTTGGAAAATGGAATGATGCATATATGTCTTTTTGAGTAAACAAAATACGGAGTGGGTCCTGTTAATAATGGTCCTACATTCAGTCATATGAGAGCATGGAAGCAGGATGGTTCCACTGGGGGTCCCCCAACCCAGAAGACCCTCTTCTGCCTTATAGAGAATTGATGGGTGATGGTGCTCAGAACCAGGGCATAACTGGTTCTTGCATAACTTGTCTGTGTAGAAACGGAAACAGAAAGGGACCATGGTCAGGTTTACTTTGTAGATAGATCCTAGGATCATAAACTTAAAATTGGAAGGATACTTACAGGTCATCTAGTTCAACACCTACAATATCCAGGTGAGAAGACTGAACTCAGTGACATGCTCAGATGGACACAGCTGCTAAGCCACAGAATGGAACTAGCCCCTGGTATCCTCAACTTCCATCCCAGGGCTCTGTTCAGCATCCCCAGTGATTAGGGTCAAGTCATTTGACCAAATGCACCTTTCTCTGTAACGAGAGATCAAGGGAGCATAGTGTTAAGCTGAGTTTTTGTTTTTCTGCATCCTGGAGAGTAGAGGCTCGAGGCTGGTAGAGCCCAGGCAGTACCCTGGACACTTGTACTTGTGCTGAGTCCTTTCCCATAGATCTAAAATATGGCAGTTCAGAAGAGAGTTCTGAGAAAATACGCAGGAGACAAGAGATAATAGTGAGGTTAAATGGGACAATAGGACTGATCAGTGCAGGAAATGTGGACATCTATCCCTCAAAACTTCTCAGACGTGGGTATTGACTTCTACCATTAGCCAAGAACAGTCCCTGGGACCAGATTTGTACTCTCACTTTTAACAGCTAAATAAACAAAGCAACATGTATGAAACAATGGTTTTCAGACATTGGACAGCAGGTAGTACAGGAGTGTGATACCTGAGAGAAGGGAAATAAGAGAGGTGAAATCTGTGATGATCCCAGCTTACTCCTGGAGGCAGTTTTGAGGCCACAGTGTGAGGTGAGGGTGGGGGCAACAAAACATAGCTTGGTGACCTTGTTGGCTTGAGAAGACAGTTTGCGGAGGCCAAAGTACCTGGAATTTGCTGTGTTGGGTAGCACAGAGAATGAAATGGAATTGCACAGAGAGAGCTGTGAAGGTCTGCGTAAGTCCCCTTGCATCTTTGGCTGGGTACTGATTTGCACACGTGTGAGAGGAAACTCACTACAGCTGGGGGGAACCCACTGGGGAGCAGTGGACCCAACAATCACTAGAACACAAAGGGGTAGGAGTAATTCATTCTCCCACCAGCTAGAGTGGAAAGATCTCCTAATAAATGAAGCAGTTGGTAGAATCCTCAGAAGAGTATTTTCTCAGTAGTAGAGCCAAAACACCCCTAGACTAATGGTTGTTGTGGACCTGCTTAACAAAGTTTAAAGCAAGTTTCAAAAGTGTCTCAACTAATTCCAAGTAACTTAACAATACATGAGAGCAAAATCCAACACACACTTACATAATTATAAGATTTTAAAAGAAACAAAGAAATAAGATTAATAACTGAGGAGAAAATTGATTAATAGAAATAGACCAAGACATGACAGAAATGATGAAATTAGTAGATAAGGATGTTAAAGCCATCATTATAAAAATTATACATATATTCAAAAAAGGATAGGAGAATGTAAACATGAGGAGAAAAATGGGATTTATAGAGAAAGGTCAAATTGAACTTTTAGAGGTGAAAAATAATATCTGAAACGAAAAGAAAAATACTGGATGAAATTACTGTGGATAAGACACTACGGAAGTAAAGATCAGTGAACTTGAAGAAACAGTATAAAAGTGATTCAAAATTAAGCACAGAGGAAAAAGACTAAAAAAATACACAGAGCATCAATGACCTATGGTACAATATTGAGTGGCCTCTTGTATGTTACTTTATCACAGAAGGAAAAGAGGAAAGGATGAGACAGGAAAAATGTTTCAAGAGATAATAGCCAGTTTCTAAAGTACAATAAAAAAATATGAACCCATAGATCCAACAATTTCAACAAAATCAAAGTAGAAGAAACATAAAGAAAATCACACCAAGGCACATCATAATCAAGTGATAAAAGCCAGAGATAATCAGGAAATCACAAAACCAGCAGAAGGAAAAAAAGGCATGTTATGTATAAAGGGACAAAGATAAAAATGATAGCAGGCTTCTTATCATAAATGAAGCAAACCAGAGGTAATGGAGCAACATTTTAAAGTTATGATAAAAAAATAAACTCTCAACCTAGAAATCTAACCTAACCAAAATATCTTTTGACAATGAAGGTGAAATGAAGACTTTTTCAGACAAACAAAAGGTGAGATAATACATTACAGCAGACCTAAATTTAAAAAAAATCCAATTCTTCAGGCAGAAGAAATATGAAAACAGATAAAAATTTAGATCTGTACAGCAGAATGAAGAGTTCTGCAAGTGATAAATGTATGAATAGATATAAATAAATTGTTTCTCATTTTTAAATGTGTTACATAATAATTGACTATTTTAAGCAAAAATAATAACAATGAATTTATGGTTTATAGCATCAGTTTAATATATGCCAATAGCAAAAGAGGTAGGAGGGAGTAATGAAAATAATTATAAGTTCTTACTCTGTATGTGGGAGGCATAATGTTATTGGGAAGCAAAATGGGATAAGTTAGCAAACTCCAAAGCAACCACTAAAAAAACAAAACAAAACAAAGAGCTATATAGCTAATATTGGAGATAAAATGGTGTCATAAAAATACAATTAGCAAAAAAAAAAAAAAACAAAAAAAACCAAAGAAAAAGAACAGATGGCACAGATAGAAAACAAATAACAAGGTAGTAGATTTAAACTCAATCCTATAAATACGTATATTACATGTAAATAGTTTAAATATTCCAAATAAAAGGATTGTTTGGTTGGATTAAAAAAAGCAAAACTCTACTATATGTACCTACAAGAAATCCACTTTAAAGACAAAGATAGGTTGAAAGTAAAAGGCTGGAAAAAGATGTGCTGTGCTAACACTGAAAGAAAGCTGGAATGGCTTTATTAATATCAGACAGATCAGACTACAAAATAAGGAAAATCATCAACAATAAAAAATAAGATTATAGAATGATAAAAGAATCAGATTATCAAGAAAACATAAAAATCCTCAATGCTTAGGCACCAAAAATACAGCTTTAAAATATGTGAAGCAAAACTGATAGAAAGGAGAAATAGACCCCAGGTTCACAGGAGAAAGAGTCAACTTTATACCAGTCAATCTGATAACTTAGATGAAGTGTACCAACTCTTGCAAAGACACAAACTACCAAAGCTCACCTAACAAGAAGGCAGTAACCTGAATACCCCAATATTTATTAAGGAAGTTTATTCATAGTTAAAAATCTTTCAAAAACAAAGCAAAAACTTTTTTAAAAATTAAAGAAAGAAAATTCCAGGCCCAGATGGTCTCGCTGATTAAGTCTATCAAAGATTTAGAGAAAAATAATGTGAAATCTACACAAACTCTTCCAGAGAATAGACTCTTCCCAACACATTTTATGAAGCCAGCATTACCTGGATACCAAAACCAAAGATGTTACAAGAAAAGAAAACTATATTCTACATGAACATAGATACAGTTAACAAAATCTTCACAGATTCAAATCCATCAACATACAGAAACTATATCATGACCAAGTGAGGTTATCCCAGGAATGCTAGATGGGTTTAACATTTGAAAATCAATCAGTCTAAAAAAGAAAAACTGTAGGATCATATGAAAAAGTTACAGGAAATTTAACAAAATATGTGTAAGACTTTCACATTGAAAACCATGAAATATTGCCAAAAGAAATTAAAGACTTAAATAAATGGAGATATATACCATGTTCATGGATCAAAATTCTTAAAACTTTGTATTAAGGGGACAAATGCCTTGACTGAAAATGGGTAAAAGATTTTAAACAGACACTTCACGAAAGAAGACAAATGAAGAGCAAGTGAGCCCATGAAAAGATGATCAGCTTTACTAGTCATTAGGGAAATGCAGATTAATACCACGGTGTGTTACCCATATCACTACAGTTTAAGAAACCGACAACTTTTAAGTTTTGATTATGTGGAGCAACAGGAACTCTTATTCTTTGCTGCTAAGAATACAAAGTGGTACAGCCGTTTCAGAAAGCAGTTTAGCAGTTTCTTATAAAGTTAAACATACTTTTACTCTTCTTTCCAGAAATGCCACTCCTGGGTATTTCCCAAGGCAGGTGAAAATATATATCCACACACAGACTTATACTCATTTGTTCATAGTAGCTTTATTCTTACTGTCCCCAAGTTGGACGCAATCTAGATGTCTCCTGGCAGGTAAATGCATAAACAAACTGTGGCAAACGCATACAGTGGAATGCTTTTCAACAATGAAAAGGAATCAGCCACTAGAATAAACAACAACATGAAGAATCTCAAAAACATTATGCCAAGTGAAGAAAGCCAGGCACAAAAGACTCCATATTTTATCATCCTATTCATATCACTTTCTGCAAAGGGCAGAACTTCAGAGACAGAAAGCAGAGTGATGGTTGCTAGAGGGGTAGGGGAAGGAGATTGATGGCTAAGAGGCACAAGAGAACTTACAGGGACGGAAATATTCTATATCGTGATTGTAGTGATGGTTCCACATCTTTGTATATTTGTCAAAACTCCCTAAATAACGTTTATAATATGGTGAATTTTCTCGTGTATAAATTACACTTCATAGAAGCTGATTAAAAAATTAGGTGCCTACTCTGCCTGGTGGAGATTCTGGGAGTTGAAGGAAGTATAGATGGCCTTCCACAGATGGTCTAGCCAGCTCTCAATTCCTTGTGCTGTGAAATACTGATATCTGCAGAGTGGTCCTTGGAGGTGGGGGTGGAGTGGAACGTGGAGATCTGGGAGGGGTGTGTATCTCTGCATGAGTAGGATGGTCAAAAACTCATCCTCAGCTCATCCTGGGAGGACAGCCAATGTGGTTAAGGAAAGGAGAAATTCTGTACCTTTCTTAAAACTGAGTATCAAAGGGCTGAAGGGGTGGGAAGTGGTGTACATGAGCAACTCTGCCAGCTGCCCTTGGGCTTCAGGAATGCCAGTCATCGTGTCTTTCCTGCTGAAATGTGCACCGGTACCTGGGGTAGGAGGCCCCTAATGTAGGCACTCAGTATTGTTTCTAGACATCTGAAAAGCTAGTGACAAGGATTTTCAAGGCCAAATTTCAGATGCGGGGGCCCCATAATTGGAGGCTGCAGTTCCAAGACAGTCTCTTGTAAAATCCAAACCCTTTAGCTAGTGCTGTGGGTTGAATTGTGTGCCCCCAAATTTCATATGTTATAGCCCTAACCCCCAGGACCTCAGACTGTGACCTTATCTGGAAATAGGGTAGTTGCAGATGTAATTAGCCAAGATGAAGTCAGACTGGAGTACAGTGAGCCCCTAAGGCAGTATGACTGGTGTCCTTCTAAAAAGGAGAAGTTGGTCACAGACATGCACACAGGGAGAATGCTATATGATGATTAGAGGTATGCTGCTACAAGCCAGTGAACTGCTGATCTAGGACGGAGGCTGGGAACTGGTCCTTCCCTAGTACCTTCCTAGGGAGCACGCCTTCTGCCCCTGAAGAAGTCTGTTGACTCCGGAACATTGAGACAGTATATTTTTGTTGTTCTAAGCTGCCCAGTTTGTAACAGCAGCTCTCAAAAACCAGTAGGCGCTGGCCCCAGCTCCCTTTCCACCCCTCCCCTGCAGAAATTCTTTGCTCAAAACACTGGTGCCCAGGGGATTATCTGTGGAATAACATTTTGCATGGTTGTTTACTGATCAAGCTTCTCAGAATGCAAGGAAGAAACACACAGAGAATCTTGAGGATAGGTGGGAACCTGGGGAGGCCGGGAAAACCACCCATGCAGCAGCCCAGTTACCCAGATCCTAGTTTGTCCCGCAATAGGACATGCCGAGGCTCCACATAGAACCCAGAGTGCGGCCCCATCAGGGAGCAAGCACCCTGAGCTTAAGTGGTTTTTTTCCTCCACAGTAGTTTCCAGAAGTAGAGTGTGAAGTGTCAGGGTCTCTCACTCAGGGGGACATTCATCTATGGGGCTCACTAAATTAATTAATATTCATGAAACACTCAGTTGGGCTGGCACATGGAGTGCTATCCAACTGTTCCATCCTGACCCATCTAAGGGATGGCTCGCCTTGAGTTCCAGCTTTCAGACAATTGCTTTTGGTTCACACTCTGAGCCCTGGTCCAGTGCTCAAGTTTGGTGCCTCCTCTTTAACAAGCACCTTTTACAAATACTGGTGCAAGAGAACATGGGAAAACCCCTTGGATTCCTTTTCTTAATCAGAAACTGTGGCCAGCAGTAAAGGCTTGATGGATTCCTCAATACATCCACTAAAAATGAGTAAATGGATGAAGGAAATGCTGAATGGATGGAAGGATGGACGGATGGGTGGATGGATGAGTTTACTTTTACTGAGGTAAGAAGTATTCTTTAAGGTGAATTGCATGAAAGGTGTGGACATGTCTGGAGAGAGGAAAATTTGGAGGATATAAGTATATGCTTGTGTGTCCTTTGGCCCTCCTCAAATAAAGACTACATGATAGATTTAGATTTTATAGGTTTAATATTCCCTCCCAACATCGTGTGCTTTACATCTGGATAAAAAGAACTATAAATCTCTCCAGGCAGAATGTGGCTGGGCTCTGCCTTTCTACCCTTCTGACTGAGATCTTACTTGGAAATACAGCTGAACAGTCAGTGATGAATCATAGCGTCTGTGGAACAGCCCAGATAAGGAACAATTTGCATTTTCATGTGATAATTTGCTACTCTTGGCGTTTTCAATTTACCTTTAGAGCCGCATTAATTCCGTTGCCATAAACTACCACTCTGTGCCCAAGTCACTGGGAGAGGGAGATTCAAGTGGCAGGTCTGTTTGGCTTTACAGGACTGGAAAGGGTGCCCTTCCGGTAACACGGGCGTATGAGACCCAGCTGGTCCCTGGAGAGCGCCTCTTGCAGGAGCTCCCCTGGGAAAGGTTGCAGCTTCAAACCTAGCTCTATTCCCATCCTCCCTGTGTGTACGTCACTTGGTGAAAAATAAACTAAACATAAATCACTCTCCCTACTTACTCTCTGCCTTGGTGTAGAGGAGATACCCCCTCAGGTAGCCGTTTCTCCCTGTTTCAGGAAGCATATGCTTTGGTGGTGGCAAATCCCACCTGACTCCTACAGACAGGGTCTTTCTGGGAGGATGGTCTTGGAGGAGCTCTCCTGAGGGCTGGGTGAGCCCCCGAGCCCTGCAGAGGAAACACTGATGCTTGCCTGCCTGCTTCGCGGGTCATGGACACTTCAAGGAAGACCCCGTGGCTAAGGGGGATCAGTCTGCTCTGGCAGAAGGTGAGGTGTGTCATGTGAGGACAGAATCAACCCTCATCTCTCAGAATGGGACTCCCCCACTATAATACCCCCAGACAAAGACATTTCACAGTCTGCTGTCCTCCCCCTCCTCAGCTTCTTCAAGACTTCACTATCCAGAAGTTCTTACTCCTCATCAGAAACCTTTTCTTACTGCAGTGCTAATACATTTCCTTGCCCGGAAGCAGAGACAAGTCATTCTTGCACTCTTGAGTTTGCACGTTCCTGCATTTCTTAAACAAATTCTCAAAATGCTATCAAATACATTAATGAGGAGCCTTGTAAAGAGGAGAATCATTTCTGTTTCTCTATCCTAATTTACATTTGCCCATTTCGTGAGGTTCCATTCTATTAAACTTTAATTTGCTCCCCTCTCACCCCAAGTTTTTCAGAAGTCTGACACTGGAGATTTTCTTCACACAGTCAGAATCTCTTGGACTCTAATGGATTACACTCATGGGCAGGCAAGATATATTTTGCCCCCGAAGTGATTTCTAGGTTGGCAGACTGGTCCAAAGGAGAGGGAGAGAGTTTGGATGATGGGAAAGTGGTTGTGGTACTTTTCTTAAGTCCTATTTATTTATTTTTTCTTGTTTAACATGATTTTGTTTTTAATTGATGGATAGTCGGTTTACAATGTTACATTAATTTCTGCTGTATGGCATAGTGTTTCAGTTATACATATATGTTCCTTGTCAGATTCTTTTTCATGATAGGTTATTTCAAGATACTGATTGAATATAGTTCCCTGTGCTATACAGTAGGACCTTGCTGTTTACCCGTTCTATATATAGTAGTTAGTATCTACAAATCCTGAACTCCTGATTTATCCCTCTACCCTTCCTTTCCTCCCAGTAACCATAAGTTAGTTTTCTATGTCTGTGAAGGTTCTGTTTATTTTTTAGTACTTTTTCTTCCCAGTTTGCAGCAGTTGTGTTTTGAATGATTTCCTTCTATTAACACTCCCAGTTTCTGAACTTGTGAGCTGAGGGGCAGGGAGTTGGGGGCTGGGATAGTCAATCCCATTCTCCTATTTGTATCTTTTAAAATATATGAAGAAAGCATGGACATGTGGAATGCTTTTGGTTCCTTGGGAAGGAGCCCTTTTAGAAAAGGAATACATTAGATTAAACATATAAACTCACCATTTTTAAAGGTCAAAATGGTTGAATATTGCAGATTTCATGTGGTTCAATCTAGTACAATCAAACCTCATTAATTCAGACTAATTTGAGGAAGATTTGTCTAAATTTGCTGGAATGCTGCAAAAAGTCTGAATTATGAGATCATTTTAAAGAGGTGCAACTTTACTACACCCCAGTGCTGACAGTAATAGGAAATACGTCAAAACAAGTACTGTCTGTATAAGTCCGTGGAGGGATGTCTGATTAATAAAGACAGTTTATAATGAGCCTACAAATATGTTAGGTAAAGGGTGCTTTCATCTAAGGTGTACTTGAGAACACTTGAGACATTTATTCTCTTAAGTAGTTTTAAATAGATTCCTTTTGATTTTTATATACGATTAGTTTCCTGAAGAAATCCTTCCTTCAAAGAGAGCAATTGCATGGCTGAAGTTTATCGTCTGAATTATTTCTTTTTCCAAAATAGGGGATTCCAAATTAATGATGCTTGACTGCTCCATTCGTGACTTTGAGGTTGGACATCAGGGTAATGACAATTGATGGAGACCAGCCCATAAGGATTAGGGATGGGGAATATATTTGACAAAAACATATGTGACTTGAAAAGTGGGGCTGGTTTTCTTGTCTGTCTCAGATACTGACTCGGAAAGCAATTTCAGAGGCCAAGTTCCAACAGCGTTCAGAGTAATCGCAGTGAACTTGGAAGGAGTCAGCAACATCCTACAGAACTGCTTTGAAGAGCAATGTAATATGAATGGACAAATTCCAACCTGTTATGTTTTTTTTAAAAAATGTTCACATATGCTCATTCTCCTAGGATAATATTTATTCCTTTAAAAATATTTTTAAAGTCCCCTTCTAAATAATAGCAATCTCTCTATGATAAGTTTATTTGCAAGTGATTTTTTAAATCAGTTTCCTGCTTATCTGAAACTCAAGGGGTGGATGAGTAGTGGAAAGATGAGGGAAATGGGGCCAAGGATTGGTGACCCACAGAAACAAAGATTGATAAGTTGTTTGATAAAATTGGAATTAGGTACAGCTCTTCAGGAGTGCACCAGTGGTGTATGGCAAAGTCTGTCCTCACAGAATTCTTTCTTTGGCTTGTGTGTCCCTCCGATTAAAGGGGGATTCTAGAAGAAAATACTTGTTCCCAGGGTAAGCTGGTGAAAATCCCACCTTACTTTTTCCTGTGTTGCCCTCTTTTGCTTTGAAATATCAAAAAGGGCTCAGAGGGTGGGCAAATCTGCTTAGGCTACTGGAAGGAATTGACTCAGTTTTTGGTTAACACATCTCCACTGAAATAAAAAAGGGGCCAGATAAAATATGGGTGGTTACTTAACAGAACAAAACAGACCAGTGATGGGATCGTTCTGTATCTTAATTGTGCAATTCTCTGCATTTGTCAAAAACACGTAAGGGGCAGACTATATGTAAATTAGAACAACTAAGTAAACATGAAATAAGACCGGGCCTTCCTTAAATATGGTATGTACACAATGGAATATTACTCAGCCATAAAAAAGAATGAAACAATGCCATTTGCATAATGCATTTGCAGCAACATGGATGGACTTAAGGATTATCATATTAAGTGAAGTAAAACAGAGAAAGACAAATATGATATCACTCATATGTGGAATTAAAAAAAAATGAGACAAATTCTGTTTACAAACCAAAAACAGATTCACAGACATAGGAAATAAACAACGGTTACCAAAAGGGATGGGGCAATGGAGGGATAAATTAGGAGTTTGGGATTAAAAGATACACACTACTGTATACAAAATAGATAAACAACAGGGACCTACTGTATAGCACAGGGAACTATATTCAGTTTCTTGTAATATATAATGGAAAAGAATCTTAAAAGAAAAAATATATATGTATGTATATGTATAACTGAATTGCTTTGCTGTACAGCTGAAACTAACATTATAAATCAACTATACTTCAGTAAAAAATAAAATTAAGGGTTTTCTATATATTATATCATGTTATCCGCATATAGTGACAACTTTACCTCTTCTCTTCCAATTTGGATCCCTTTTATTTCTTTTTCTTGCCTGATTTCTGTGGCTAGGACTCCTAAAACTATTTTGAATAGACATGGTGAGAGTGAGTGTCCTTGTCTTGTTCCAGATTTTAATGGGGAGGCTTTCAGTTTTTCACTGTTGAGTATTATGCTGGCTGTGAATTTGTTATAAACAGCTTTTATTATGTTGAGATTTGTTCCTTCTATACACACTGTGGTAAAAGTTTTTTTTATCATAAATGGATGTTGAATTCTATCAAATGCTTTTTCTGTATCTATTGAGATGATCATGTGATTTTTATCCTTTCTTTTATTGATATGGTGTATCACATTGATTGATTTCCATATGTTGAACCATCCTTGTGTCCCTGGGATGAATCCAACTTGATCATGGTAGATGATCTTTTTTATGTGTTGTTGGATTCTGTTTGCTAATATTTTATTGAGGATTTTTGCATCTATGTTCATCAGTGATACGGGCCTATAATTTTCTTTTTTGGTAGTGTCTTTGTCTGATTTTGTTATCGGGGGTGATGGTGGCTTCACAGAATGAATTGGGGAGTATTCCCTCCTCTTCAGTCTTTTGGGAGAGCTTGAGAAGGATCAGTATGAGTTCTTCCTTGTATGTTTGGTAGAATTCCCCAGTGAAGCCATCTGGTCCTGGACTTTTGTTTGTAGGGAGGTTTTTTATTGCTGATTCTATTTCATTTCTAGTGATTGGTCTGTTCAAGTGGTCTGTTTCTTTTTGATTCAGTCTTGGTGGACTCCTAAAAGCTCCACACAAAATCTACTAGAGCTGATAAAAGAATTCGGCAAGGTAGCAGGATACAAGATTAACATATAGAAATCAGTTGCATTTCTTTACACTAACAATGACATATCAGAAAAAGAGTAAAGAAACAATCCCTTTTAAAATTGCAAACAGTAAAATACTTAGGAATAAATCTGACCAAGGAGGTGAGAGACCTTTACATGGAGAACTATAAAACATTGATTAAGGAAATTAAAAATGACTTAAAGTAAAGATATGGAAAGATACCCCATGCTCTTGGATTGGAAGAATCAATATTGTTAAAATGGCCATACTGCCCAAGGCAATCTACAGATTTAATGCAATTCCTATCAAATAACCCAGGACATTTTCCACAGAACTAGAACAAATAATCCTAAAATTTATATGGAATCACAAAAGACCAAGAATTGCCAAAGCAATACTGAAGAAAAAGAACAAAGCTGGAGGAATAACCCTCCCAGACTTCAGACAATACTACAGAGCTACAGTAATCAAAACAGCAAGGTATTGGCTCAAAAACAGACATATGGATTAGTGGAACAGAATAGAGAGCTCAGAAATAAACCCACAAACCTAAGGTCAACTAACTAATCTTTGACAAAGGAGGCAAGAATACACAATGAAGAAAAGACAGTCTCTTCAGCAGGTGGTATTGGGAAAACTGAACAGCTGCATGTAAATCAGTGAAGTTAGAACACTCCCTCAGACTATATCCAAAAATAAACTAAAAATGGCTTGAAGGCTTAAATACAAGACAGGACACAATAAACCTCCTAGAAGAAAACATAGGCAAAACATTCTCTGACATAAATCTTAGCAATGTTCTCCTGGGGCAGTTTACCCAGGCAATAGAAATAAAAGCAAAAATAAACAAATGGAACCTAATTAAACTTATAAGCTTTGCACAGCAAAGGAAACCATAAGCAAAACAAAACAACGACCTAGGGAATGGGAGAAAATATTTGCAAGTGATGCAACTGACAAAAGTTTAATTTCCAGAATACATAAACAACTCATACAACTTAATAACAACAAAAAAACCCCCAAACAACCCAATCCAAAAATGAGCAGAAGACCTAAACAGGCAATTCTCCAGTGAAGACATACAAATGGCCAATAAGCACATGAGAAAAATGCTCAATATTGTTAATAATCAGAGAAATACAAATCAAAACTACAATGAGGTATCACCTCACACCATTCAGAATAGCCATCATTAAAAAGTCCACAAACAGTAAATGTTGGAGAGGGTGTGGAGAAAAGGGAACCCTCCACACTGTTGGTGGGAATGTAGTTTAGTGTAGCCATTATGGAAAACAGTATAGAGATTCCTCAAAAAACTGAAGATAGACTTACCCAATGATTCAGCAATCCCACTCCTGGGCATATATCTGGAGGGAACTCTAATTTGAAAAGATATGTGCACCCCAATGTTCATAGCAGCATTATATATAATAGCCAAAACATGGAAGCAACCTAAATGTCCATCGACAGATGAGTGGATAAAGAAATTGTGGTATGTTTATACAATGGAACACTACCCAGTATTAAAAATAATAAAATGCCATTTGCAGCAACATGGATGGACCTGCAGATTGTCATTCTAAGTGAAGTAAGCCAGAAAGAGAAATAAAAATACCGTATGATATCACTCATATGCGGAATCTAAAAAAAAGAGGACCCTAATGAGCTCATCTACAAAGCAGAAACAGACTCGGAGGCATAGTAAACAATGTTATAGTTACTGGTGGAAAGGGGGTGGGAAGGGATAAATTTGGGAGTTTGAGATTTGCAAATGTTAACCACTATATATAAAAATAGATAAAAACAAATTTCTTCTGTATAGCACAGGGAATTATATTCAATATCTTGTAGTAATCTTTAATGAAAAAGAATATGAAAATGAATTTATATATATGCATTACTGGGACATTATGCTACATACCAGAAATTGACACATTGTCACTGACTTCTACTTCAATTAAAAAAAAGTCTAATGACCCCCACAAAAAATTAAAAAATAAAATAAAAATAATAAAAATGACCATTTGGAAAAAAAAATGACCTCATTTTATAACTTCTTTTTCTTTGTATAATATCTGTATGATTTAATATCAAAATAAAATTGTATATATGCATTAAAAAAAAAGACCAGTCCTTTCTTGGTGGATGCCCTGGTGGTAAGGAGTTCTGGGCTCCTCTCCCAGTGCTGTCACTGACCAGCACACAGTGCGCCTGCCTCTGGGGCTGTGTCCCTGCCACAGAGGAAGGAGGACCACAGTCTACGTGTTTCTCTCACCCGGTGTGAGCTCCAGGGCAATAGGGCTGCATCCCAGCGCCGCGCCCCAGTGGAACAAGAGCCACCCAGGCACTGCCCAAACGAGCCTTGATCTTGCATGCGGCTATTTTAAGTTCAGATGCTCTGACCTTGTCCTTGGCAGAGAGTCATTCAGTCAGGCGACACTTACTGGAAACCTACTGGACACCTACTTCATATGGGGGTACTCAGGGACATGAAAGTAAGACTGCAGTCCCTGGGCTGGAACTGCTCCAGTAGGGGAGCCAGACGTGTAAACAAATGATTAGAGCACAATGTAATTAGTGCTAATGGAGGCTCAGGCATGCTGCTCCGGGGTGAGGAGGAGGGGCGACTGACTCAGCCTCAAGTCATCCCCCTCCAGCTGCTGGGGAGAGTTCACGTCTTCTTGTCGCTTTTGTGCCTGAAAAGAAGGAGGCTTTGCCCAAGGGGACAATGATGCTGGGTCAGTTCAGTGTATCATCTCACACACACAGACACACGCACACTGCACACAGACACATCACACACGTCATACACTGATACACTCATTACACACTCAGACACAGACACATCACATACATCACACAGACACACACATCACACACAGACATACGCATTAGCACAGACACACATCACACATGCCATACACAGATACACATACACACACCGCACAGAGACACACTTATCACACACGTAGAGACATACATCACACAGATACACACAGACATACAAATCACACACACATGCACACACACACATCCCTAAAGACCCCCCCCCCCCGTCTCCTGTTGGATGGTTAAAGTCAGCCCTGCCCCCTCCTCCTCCTGGACCACAAGGGAAACAGCCCAGGCACTGCTTGACTTGGTAACGCCCCTGGTGGGTTGGGTAGTGGTCGTGGGTGAATTCCTGCATCTCACTGTGGTCCTTCCTAGTGCCTTTTCCTCACAGGCTGCAGCAGTCTAGGCTGCCCTACAGTCACCATGGCAACGGGTCTCTCTTCCCGTCTTCTACTGTGCAGGGTGCTTCCTTGCCGTAGTGCTGGCCCCTGACCAGCACCCAGCCAAGCTGCAGGCTCTGTGTCTGCCCCTCTGGGTTGTATCAAGGCCTTAATTTTTTTTGCCAGGCATCAACAGTGGACTAGGAGTATGTGGAGGTCTACCTGTCTAGACCTGATCCCTCAGCCTACTGTTAAATATAAAGAGCTGCCGACAGTAGCTGCTCTCATGGAAGGCACCTAAAGAGGTCCTTAATATTCAGGCTGTCAGCTGCCAAGGACAAGGTGGCCACGCCGCAGAGACCAGCTAGGAGCTAGTTCTGGACAAATTAGAGCATGTTGATTGCAGGGTAGCCAGGATGACAGAGAGACTGATGTGAGGGGTGAACAGTGGAACCAGGGATGCAGGGACGCACAGGCGGGAGGAGAGAAGTATCCCAGGGAACAACCTCACTGACCAAATACTGTGCAGAAATGGGAGCAGAGGTGACCAATCGGGCATCTTTAGTATCACTTGGGCTAAGTGGTCGGTAGAGAAAAGGCCGGAGAAATTACTTCCCTTCCTCCTGTTTCTGAAGTCTCCTAAGCCTTTCAAAGGTGGAAGGCACTGCCTTTGAGGAAGTGAGCTCCCCATCAATGCAGATAATCAAGCAGAGGCTAGGTGGCCACTGGGTGGGCATTCACGTATGGGATCTTGCCATTGTCCAGTGAGTAGCTGCAACCCTAACGGTCCCCACTTTCCTACCTGTGAAATGAAGAGTGAGACCAGAGCCTGACCCAGACCTCTGTGTGCTTCACAGCCCTGTGTTCGGACCTCATTTTCTAAACCTGATCCTAACTCTGTGGTGCCTAACTTTATAGATTTAAAGCACTTCCTGTTTTTCTGAGCGCTTTCCTACCCGTAATCTCATTATCTGTTCCCCATTGCTCGTGAAGTATACAGAACAGGTATGGTCACAGAGCCTGGAAAGTTCTCGGGGACGTTCCAGTGGTTACCAGTGAGTTAGCAGCAGGGCCAGTGCAGAGGCCAGGTCTTGGGTCTGCCAGTCCAGTGCACCGTCCACCCTTGCCCACAGCACATTCACTGGGCAGATCAGGCCGTAGAGAGGTCTCATCAGTTAGTAGTACTGTGAACATGCAGCCTGGCAGAAATAGCATGTAAATAAATTAAGCATCGTTTCCAGAAATTAAAAAAAAAAAAAAAAAGACTGGCTGTCACTTGTTCTCAACTTTGAGCTTTGCTGCTAAACTTGGAGACACAAAGTTGCTAACTGTATGTGAGTGATTGCATGGGTTTTCTAAAAGTGATTTGTGCCCGTGGATCTGGGTGGGGTATACGTTGAATAATAAAAAAATGTCTAAATATGTCTTCAAAACTCGTAGGAAAAAATGTCTTAAAACTTGTACAGGGAGTGTTGAGAAGGGAGGGGTTGGCCACTGGGTCTGCTCAGTATTGCATCCAAGCTGAAAATTCAACAGGCGTAATGTTCCTTGAGAAATTGAAACATCAAATGTCAAATAAGATCTCGCTGGTCTAATTCTTCATTCAGGCCCCTGGGGAATAATGTATCCAACGTGACAACCCAATAAGCTTGAACATCGTCCCCATGTGCTACTGAAAAGCCCCTCCCTCTGCCTTCTTAAAAATCGCTGTCTCCTTCTTTAATAAATCCAACTAGAGCAATGAATGCGGGTGTGAAACGGTACCGCATGTGTATGTCGGACTCATCAATGGATGATGGCTTTTTCCATGGAAAACTCTCCCCGCTGACCTAACCTTTGTCTCCAGGTGAACTGTGATGCTGAGGAAACTCGCAACCCCTGCTCTATATTCCCAGGGGCTCTGATGACCTTTCTTCTTCTTCACCAGCTCTTGGCGAAGTTGGAGGAAGAGCACAGCTCTCCTGTCCCACTTTGGAGTTATAACCTGAAGCCTGAGGCTTATTCACCTGTGTGATGTAGGGACCGTGGGTCAAGATGTTACTCACCAGGGTTCCTGGCCTCCTTAATCAATAGAATTTATTGAGAAGCTAGACAAGAAATTCAGGCAGGGCTTTATTGGGACTCATGCTGCTGCACAAGGGAGTGAAAACAAGTAACAGGTTCCCTTGCTCACTCCCTGACAGGGGGCGAGCTGGTCCCTTAAATGGGGTGAGGGTAGGGACGTGTCCAGGGGTTGCGCTGGAGGGGTGGCTTACGTGGTCTGCCCGCCCGCTTGGTGGTGCTGTGTGCAGGATCACGTGCAGTACCCTGTTTTTGCTTCTGACACCTCAGAAGTGGCAGCTGGCTTTTTGGTCTTTTTGGATCTGATTGCTTATAACTCACCCCAACTGCGCATGCACACAGTTGTTTTTTTCCTTTGTAGTTTCTTTGTGTTCTGTTGTTCAGTCCTGATGCAAGCACTGCAGCAGAGGGCCCAGGTCCCAGGTCCCAGCCTGTCTCAAAGGGTTGGAGGAAGAGAAACAGGTAATGGAAGGAGGAGGCTCACCAGGCAGGCTGCCCATCGTGCCTTTTGGAGAGGCCAGAGATATTTGGGAACAGGTGGGACTGTGGCCTAGACTGAACTCGGGTGATGGGGGAGCCACACATCTGGGAGGCCGTGAAGTCCTAGACGTAATGCATCATGGTGCTGTGATGTGTTAGTCCTTTCTTAGGGTTTATGTTGTATCTGTTTACCTTAGATGCTGGAAAAGGTGGGGTTAGAGGGCAGAAGGTGAGTGGCTAGGGAGAGAGAGGTGCTCTGGCATGGTGGGACTGTCCTGGCCAAAGCAAAGTCCAGGAATGTCTGCCTTTGCTCTGCTCACTGAACCTCTGGTTCCTTTTCCTAGTCAGAGCCATGTGGGATAATCTGGTCTTCCCTGGAACCGTCATAACATTGATGAGGTCACTGTTGTAGCTCCCTTCCCAGATGGTTTTTCAGTGTCTTCTTGCCCACCTCCAGGGTCCCAGGCCCCCGAGTGGCCCTGGGCTGTGCTGGATAGATCCAGTCTTAGAAAGTTCCTTCCTTACGTGGAGCTGAACTCCACTTTCTCTCGTCTTCTATCCTGGGTTCTGGTTCTTCTACTGGAGCAAGAGGAGATAAATCCAGTCTCCCCAAGGACCACCTCCTCAAATATTTAAAGACAGAAGTCCCATCCCGCCTGGGTCTTCTCTGCTCTCCTCACGATACGGTTGTCGGACCCTTACCACCTGGTCACCCTGTCCTGGGTGTGACTCAGTTAGTCTTTGCTGTGTTTACACTCGTGCACAGCTGTGAATTCATCTACACTGAAGGCAGCTTCTCATCCTTGGCATGTGAGGAGGTCAGACCCCTGAGAGGACCACATCCACTTTCCAAGATATGCTCTGATGTAGACATTCCTGCCTTGCCAGCCTTCCTCGTGAGAAGGAGGCAAAACCTCTCAGGGTAGAGCCTAGAGAGTAGTGCCCATGAGGACCAGAACCAGGACCGGAAGCCAGGACACTGCTCTCCTGTCCAGGGACCTAGTGCTCACATCAGTGGTAGAGACTTTCATCTTCCTGATTTGAGTGGTTGGATCCTTCCCAAAATCAATGCAGGGCTCCAGAGGGCACAGCACCCACCGATCTCCCATCCTCCCTCAACCCCCTCTCCCACTCAGGCTATTTAAAATGGCAGGCACGGCTATGATGACCTCACCCCAGTGGCGTGAGGCTGACTCACACAGTGTCCTTAAGCCGGCTGAGCTCACTGAGAGCGTGGCCAGACAATGCTGGCTGAAGGAGACCCAAGTCTTTTGCTGTCCTCATTGCTATAACTTCCTAAAGGCTTTATTGGAAACAATCCCCATTAGTATCAAAAAGCTGCTAGTACAGTGCAAAAACTTTCTTCTTCTTGAACCATTTCAGAGTATGTTGCTGACAGGATGCCCGTCACCCATGCATACTTTAGTTTATACAGCCTACAAACAAGGACATGCTCTTAAGTGACCAAAAACAGTCATCCAAATCAGGAAGTGAATGGATTCATTACTAACGTTTAACCCTCAGACCCCTGTCAAGTTTTGCCAGCTGCCCCAGTGACGGTCTTTACAGTAAAAAGACCAGTCAGTCTAGGATCACACACTGCATTTTGTTGTCGTGTCTCCCGAATCTCCTTCTGTCTGGCACAGATTCCCAGTCTTTTCTTAACTTTCAAGACCTTGACACTTTTGAAGCCTTCAGGCCAACTCTTTTGATTAATATCCCTCACGCTGGGTTGGTCTGGTGTTTCCTCATGATTAGATTCAGCCTGTGCATCTTTGGCAGGAGTTTCTCGGAAGTGATGCTGCGGTCTTCTTGTTGCACCTTGTCAGGCAGCACACGATTCTGATTTGTCCCGGACCTGGTAATACGAACTTGGATTACTTGTGTTGAAGGTGGTGTCACCAGCCTTCTCCATGGCTAATTACCCTTTTCCCCTTTGTAAGTAACTGTGCGTGGAGATGCTTTGAGATTAGGTAAATACCCCATTCCTTATCAAACTTCAATTTGTTCATTCATCTGTATCAGGAGAAATACTGTGTTTCATATTTTATTCAGTGGATTGTACCTTATTATCATTATTCATTTTGATGCTGACATGTCTCTGAGTTGCCTGGTGGGAATTCCTTCAAGCTGCTTTGGGGTCTTTTTCACATGTCCCCACCATTCTTTGAACACTTCCTTACTCGAAGTCAAGTAATATATTCCAGGTTCATCTCCTACTTTCCCTACCCTGGTCTGGAATCAGCCCGTTTTCTGGGGAGCCTTGGTTCCTTTCAGTGGAGAATGATATTTAGAAACCAAGATCTGGGGGCTAGGTGTGCTCATGGGTTCTGGAGTCCCTCCCAGGCCCTCTTGGTGGGCAGAGTGGAGAAATAGGTGCATGTATGTCTATACATACAGTTGCATTTATATTTCTGTATTTATCTAACTAAATACTAAAAACCATCAGTTCACATAGACACCCCAAATTCTACTCTAACACCTCAGGATTCACTTAGTTTGCTTCCATTTTGTTTGTAGCTTCGTTCTCTTAACAGTAGGAAATCTGGCGCCTGTTTATCTTGCTTACTGGATCGCTCTTCCCTTATATAATCAGTCTTCCATTGCCTCCACCACCCCTTCCTGGCACAGATGCCCCTCCCACCCTTTTTGGCCTCCCAGCCTGTGCCAGGCTGCCCCCCTCAACCTGGTGCAGAAGCCCTTCCCAATCATCTTGGGTACCCACACCCCTCACCTGGCTGCCCCCTGCAGAGACTCCCGCCTTACCCCCTTGGAACTCCAACACCCCACACCAGGCTCCCCGCTGTGGCCCCCAGCCCATGCAGAAACCTCTCATGGTGCTCAGGCGCCAGACCCTGAGCTGAGCTGCCCCTTGGTTGGGCCCTCCTCTCTACACCTGAGCTCCAACACTCCACTCTGCGCCACCAAGTCTCCCCTCTGCCCTGGCACTGGTGCCCACCTTTCTAGGCTGCCCCCTCCCCGGTGGTCTGTGGACTGAATAATTGGGGAAGAGAAAGAATAGGAAGGAAAGAGAAGAGAGGCCGCATCTCAGATTCTTAACTGCTATCACCGGGGGTCCTCCCTGCTCTGTGTAGATGCAGAGGTTGGGACAGCTGCCTGGCAAATGTGGGATTTGCAGAGGTCTGTTAGCAGGGCAGCCTGCACTTTGGCACATTAAGGTGAAGTGCAGTGGGGATCAAGGCCGCCTTTGGGTAATATGTAGATTACCCCATTCCGAGGCGCATTAGCGACATGCTAATTGTGCTTCCTGGATGCAGTTTGGTGCCAGTTGCAGGAATAACTCTGGCACCTGCTTGGACTTTAGACTTGCAGATTAACTCAAATGGAAAGAGTAGCAAAACAGGGAATAATTTGTTCTCTAATAAGCCACTTGGAATCCAACTCATTTCTACAGTTGGTGTGAGAAAAGTGCAGCTCAGTGATTGGAACAGGAAGCTGTGTGCCTGGTGTGCGGGGTTCTGCGCTGTTTGTGCCAGGACTTGCGGAACAGCCCACCTTACTTTGCATCCACTGGCCTCGATTTACCTTCCCACTATTAGGGACGAGAACAGTTGCCTTCAGACTGGACAGACTGGATCTGGAGAGCCCCGTTTTCTGCCCTTGGAACTTGTATTCATGTGGACAGCGCTGATAAATCTGACTAGAAGGCAGAAGTGCAGGAAATGGGTTTCTGCATTTAGGGGCCGTTCTCTCAGGTTGTTCTCATAGGGGGGTCCCTGGACGAGGAGCACTGCTGTCAGCTGGGAGGTGCTTGGAAATTCAAATCTGCAGCCCCCTCCTCCACTGAATCAGAAACTGGGGGTGGACCCAGCAGTCTGTGGTTTAACAAAGCTTCCAGGTGATCCTGGTGCACGCCAAAGTTCGAGATGCGCTGACTGCTCTAGGAAACGTGACTCAGTTCAGTCGAGCAGGGGTTACTGAGTCTTTCCTACCGAGTTACTCAGCACATGGTTCCTGAGGTCCTACTGTGTGCCAGTTGTTGGGTTGAATTGTGAACGAGACAGTTGTGGTTCCTGCCCTCCTGGGGCATGTTGTCTCATGAGTGATGCATTGAACAAGCAAACAAGTGGGACGCTAGGAGTGAAACTGCAGGGGCTTGGAGGAGGAATCGTGGAGGGTACCGTGTTTAGTTTGATGGGGAAGGCTGCTATGAGCAGGTGACATCTCTGCAGCAGCTGTGCCCTCAAGGAAGCCATGGAAAGTTGCCTGGAGGGAGGTACAAGATAGGGAAGTTTGTGGACCTTCCTGTGTCTGTCTTCTAAGGCAGCCGGAAGAGCTCTGGCTTGAAGCCCAAGATGCAGGAATGGGAGTGTGGGCTGAGTCTCCCTTCCTTTCCTCGCTTTGCTCAGAGATGGCTTTGGAGGAAGGGCTGTGCCTCCCTGGCACGGGAGGGAGTCTGTTTATCATCCAGCCGGGCGGAGATAACATCGTCATCATTTTCCAGGGGCCAGATATGTGCAATATTAAAAAAGAAATCATGTGATTTGCTGACAGCACTTAATGGGTAATTCAAGGGGCCTTATTATTCCTATACATCATGTCTGGCTTGTGACAGGCAGCAGGATTTTTGGCACAGAGGGGAAGCTCACGTGCCTTTGGTTTGGGTTTTTTTTTCCTCATTCCTGAGGTGACAACTTGCAGTCAAGTCCCTCTTTGGATGGGTGGTCCCTGAAGCTTCATCAGGGGCCACTTGGTGCTGAGGTGGGTGTTAAGGATGTAGTGGAAGGGGGTCTCTGAAAGTAGGGGGCTTGGCCATTGCTCTGTTGGTGGTTGAATAATGCTGATCAGTCCAAGATCTCTGACAGAGAGAGTAGCCAGAGACAGCACTCCCAAACCTGCTGACTGCTGGCCCATGGGGGCAGGGGACGATGTGCTTACATTCCTACAGGAGTGGGGTCAGAGGCTCCATTTTCATTTTCTGATGAGGGGCATATCTTCATCCTTGAGCAGTATTTCTCACAATGTGTATGTGTGGAGGGGGTTCCTCTTACCCACTTGGGAGGCATTCTTGACCTTTTGCTTCCCCAGCCTGATGCCTGGTGGATGAAAAGACAACTGTGGGATGACTGGATGGATGACTGGATGGCCCAGAGGAACTGGGACTTGCCCTGAATGTCAAGGAGCCCCGGTCCTTAGAGCAGGGACAGAGCCTCCCTCCCAGAGAGGACAGCCCTTTAGGACACCTTTCCTGTACTTGGTTGCATTATTCTGCCCCCTTATCTCTGGAGATGCAATTAGCGAGTCCCCCTACTCTTGGAAGGATGGTCTTAATGGCGATTTCACATGTGCCCAGCACTGAGCCTGGCACACAGAAGGTGTTCAGAAGCTGTGGTTGAATTAACACATTCAGTCGTGTTTTTCTTTAGGTCAGGGATTATTAACCATCTTCCCGGGGCTCTCCCTGGCTGTGTGAAACTGCAGAGTGGGGCACTCTTGGCTCACCTCCTGTCTCTGAGGGGAATGTCACAGGCAGTGTTATATGGGATATGGCCCAGAAAGGACAGAGGACATGAACTTTCTGGGCTGCCCTGGTGCTTTTCTGTCATTCCTCACTTCTGTATCTTGGGCACTTTTTGCACGTTGGAAAACAAATATTGCCTTGTCTGTTTGTCTACACCAGTGCCTCTGCCCAGGACTCCACCTAGGTAACCATCCTTGAGGCAAGGGGAGCTAGAGAAACTGTCCCTTTTTGCCCCATGATTGGAAGATTCTGAACATGCCTGCCATTGCTCCCAGCTCTTGGTCATCCTGAAGGGGGCTAGAAAGGCCCACTTGTATATGGGAATAAATTGGTGTGAGATAACAATATATCTGCACAGCATTATTCACAATAGCCAAAGGTGGAAATAACCTAAGTTCCATTGATGGATGAGCCAAATGTGGTATTTATACACTGGAGTGTTATTCAGCCATAAAAAGGGAGGAAATTCTGATAAATGCTATCACATGGCTGAACCTTGGAGACATTATGCTGAGTGACCTCAGCCAGACATGAAAGGACAAGTATTGTATGATTCCACTCCTGTGAGGTGCCTAGAATAGTCACATCCACAGGGACAGAAGATAGAATGGTGGTTTCTGGGGGAGGGGGAAATGGGGAATTAGTGTTTAATGGGTACAGAAGTTCAGTTGAGGAAGATGAAAAATTTGGGGAGATGGATGGTGGTGATGGTTCCACAACAGTGTGAATGTACTCAATGCCACAAAACTGTACACTTAAAAATGGTTAAAATGATAAACTTAATGTGATGTGTATTTCGTCATAATTTTTAAAGTCTGCAGAGGGGCAAGTTGGTGCCATAGGTTGGGCCTCTGGTTGCAGACGCTGGGGTGGAGTTTGGGCTGCAAGATGATTCAGAGGGATCCACACCTCTGAAGGAAGGAGGAGGTAGTAGGATTGGGAAGAGGAGGAAGTTGGACTGAATCTGGGATGAGGGTCCCCAAAGCCTGGGGGTTCTGGAGTGAGAACTGCTCATCAGGACAAAAGGATCTGGCCTTTGGTACCCATGCCTTGCTCTTCCCTTGACCTGATGGGCTCAGTTCCCTCAGGAGAAGCTGGCATCCAAGGACCATGGAAGGGGACCTGAGTCACACTTTGCTGTGGCTACCATGGTTGGGAAATCAGAGGTCAGAGTCATCTGCAGATTGTTTGAGATGTAAATGCCTCCATTTAACAGTTGCTGACCCCAGTAGTTGGTCAGGGGAGGTGAAGTAACTTGTTCTATCAGTGGTCGAGTCCAGAACCATCTTCTTCCACTTGGTCCACTCCATTAGTCTAGTGCTCAGATTTCACCTTTGTTTCATCTCTGAACTTTGGGGTGATCACACCCATTATACCTACCTTCTGGAATTTCCAGGAAGACACCGTTGGATACCCAAGGTGAACGTAACTGATTCAGTTAAAGGGAAAAATTATGACCATTGACACATTGAATGGGGCATTGATAATACAGCAGTGATAACAACTCAGAAATGGATGGGTTGGTGCGCTAATTCCACTGATGGTGACTCACTAGGCATCTTTGTGCAAATCTTGGTTTTCACATTTGTGTGCCTTGTGCATCAATTTCTCACATATTTACTGACCACCTACTATGTGCATAATGTACCTACTTCACTGCGGGATCCAGTGAAGGGTTTGGCATGGTGCTGGCCCTGGAAGATGTTCCCTCCCCTGAGAGGCAGGACAAGCTAAATGACAGGACCAGGCAGCAGTGAAGAAGTGCCCCGTGAGGGGGTGGACAGGTGTGAGGAAGATGAGGTCAAGGGCACTGGGGCACCGGCCTGAGCACTATGCAAAGCCCTGCTCCCCCACAGTACACTCATGGGCCATGGAACATCCACTCTACAAACTCTTTTTTTTTATTGAAGTATAGTTGATTGACAGTGTTGTGTAGTTTCTGGTATACATCATAGTGATTCAGTCATACCTATATATTTTTTTCATATTCTTTTTCATTATAAGCTATTACAAGATAATGAATATAGTTCCCTGTGCTATACAGTAGGATGTTATTGTTTATCTATTTTATACATAGTAGTGTGTATCTGCTAATCCCAAACTCCTAATTTATCCCTCCCAGCTCCCTTTCTCCTTTGGTAACCATAAGTTTGTTTTCTATGTCGGTGAGTCTGTTTATGTTTTGTAAATAAGTTCATTTACATCATTTTTTTAGGTTCCATATATAAGTGATAGCATATGATATTGGTCTCTCTCTCTGACTTACTTCACTTACTATGGTAATTTCTAGGTCCATCCGTGTTGCTGCAAATGGCTTTATTTCATTCTTTTTTAATGGTTGAGTAGTATTACATTGTGTGTATATACCACATCTTCTCTATCTAGTCATCTGTTGATGGACATTTAGGTTGCTTCCATGTCTTGGCTATTGTAAATAGTGTTGCGATGAACATTGGGGTGCAGGTGTCTTTTCAAATTAGAGTTTTCTCTGGATATATGCCTAGGAGTGGGATTACTGGATCATAGGGTAAGTCTATTTTTAGTTTTTTAAGGAACATCCATACTGTTTTCCATGGTGGCTGCACCAAATTGCATTCCCACCAGCAGTGTAGGCGGTTTCCCTTTTCTCCACAGCCTCTTCAGCATTTATCATTTGTGGACTTTTGAATGATGGCCATTCTGACTGGTGTGAGATGATATCTCATTGTAGTTTTGACTTGCATTTCTCTAATGATTAGCAATGTTGAGCACCTCTTAATGTGCCTATCAGCCATCTGTATATCTTCTTTGGAGAAATGTGTATTTAGGTCTTCTGCCCTTTTTTTTTTTTTTTTTGAGTGGATTGTTTGCTTTTTTTTTTTTAATTGAGTTGTATGAACTGTTTCTATATTCAGGAAATTAAGCCTCTGTCAGTTGCAGCATTTGTAAATATTTTCTCCCAGTCCACAGGTTGTTGAACAAATTCTTAATAAAAAAATCACAATTTAGCTATAAAGTCAATATCCAGGTCTCTCCTGCAGGTCACAGAGATTTTCAAACCCTCTGACTTCACGCCAGCATCGGCATCCAGAGGCCCAAGCTCACTCCCATGCAGACCCATTTCTATCTCACATAGAGCTGTCACTGCCTGCAAACGGGCTTTCTGGTCCCCTTCAACAGAGTAGCAGAAAGTGGACTGTATTACTTCCCAGGGCTGCAAACTGGGTGGCTTAAAACAACAGAAGTGTATTGTCTTCACAGTTCTGGAGGCTGAAGTCTAAAATCAAGGTATCAGCAGGGCCACACTCCCTCTGAAACCAGGAGGTGAGACTCCTCCCTTGCCTCTTCCAGTTTCTGCCATCTTTGCTGTTCCCTGCTGGTAGCTGCATCATTCCAACCTCTGCCTTCACCTTTGTGCGGCATCCTCTCCATGTCTCTCTGTCTTCACATGGCCCAGCCTGTTTTCTTAGAAGGACACCAGTCCTATGGACACCCTAGTGCAGTATGATCTCATCTTCCAGCTAATTAGACTGCATTGACTCTGTTTCCAAATAGGGTCACATTCTGAGGGATTAGGACTTCTGCATATCTTCTTCTTCCTTTTTTTTTTTTTTGGAGTAAGGACAGAATTCAATAGGAACCCAGAAAATTCTTAGGTATCTCCTGGACACATGCTAGAGATGGGTGTGTCTTTTCATGAGTGTGTGAGGAGTGTCTGTGATGCCTCAAAGTGGATGAAATACCAGTATGTGTAGACTTTGACAGACAGACACATTGGGCTACTATTTAACATTTTTATTTTCCAAGTCAATTATTTAAGCAAAAGCATATACCTTGATTCCAGCCTTAAGTGCATTTGCGGTGTTCTTGCCTCTCAGATTAGGCTGCTAAGTGTAGCAAATGCTTTATGGAGTTGACACCAACTTTGATTAAGACCGAAGGCCATAATCACACCAGTTCCATCCTACAGAACTGAGGTCCGACGAGGAGGAAATGTAACGGGTTCGCTCCTCCTTTAACTGCTGTGGTTTGTTTTTAGCAGCGTAAGTGCCTACCTGTCTATGCATGTGCTTGTGTGTGTGTGTCTGTGCTGTGTGTTTCTGTGTTGGATTATTCATTCCCGACTCTCTCCACACATTGCCGATGTGTGAGGTGTGAGGGAACAGACAGAAAAAAAGGGAGGCATCTTTGGTTGGAAAACAATCTCCAAAACAACGGAAGGTCAAAAACCATGCAGAGGCCAGTTTGTATGGGGATTCTGTACATCGAAGAGGGACACACCGGTGACACTGGTTGCGGGGAGCAGGGCTGGTGTGTTCTCTGGCTGTGGTCCTTGACACGAGCAGACCTCTTACCTGGCTGTCTCTTCTCTTCGGGAAACTCCCTCTCTTTTCCCTGGAGATGCCCTGGGTCAAGGGCACTTTCCAGAGTGGAACTTTCTGCTGCTTCTTAAAGTTCTCCCCAGCCTCGTTGCTAGGCGATGGTGGTGTACACCAGAGGGGCTGCTGCTGCCTGGGCGGCGGCGGCTCCCCATCCCATCTGCAATTTAAATTCCCTGACAAGCAGAAGCAGCCAAGCTGTTCACTTGAGATTGCAAAAAGTTAGATTGAAATACAAGGGATATCCAGTGCCTCAAGCCCTTCATAAATTTTGCTTTGATAGTAACTGGGAGAGAGACGGGGAGAGAGGAAGAAAGAGGGTGCCGAGAAGGGAAAGTGTTGCAATTTAGACCTACACAGTCGATTTACATTTGATCAACGTGCCCCAGCCCTCCCTCTGCCCCCAGTCCTCTCTCCTACCCACCCCCAGCCCCGCCTGGGGTTCTTCATGTCTATCTCCACGCATCTCCCTGTCCTGCCCTTGGGCGAGTGAGCCTCCCAGCATCTCTGCCTTTCCACAGCTGTCTGGACACGAAGACACAGGGACGTAGCCCCTGACTCGTTGACCACAACTCCCAGGTTCCGCAGGGGCCCCCTTCCCGAGCCCTCCCTCTCCCAGAATAGTTTGCACACCTCCAAACACCCACCGTGACACATCCCCTAGAAGATGCCCAGAGCATCAGCTGTATTGACAACAGCTGTATTCTCCCGTCTGCCAGGGCCCTGACTGGCGTTCTCGGGGGCCCTTGAGGCTGCTTTTGGCCCCAGCAGGAGCCCCAGGGGAAGCTGCACCCCGCTGGTCGGCTGAAGCCTGTTTGGGGCTAAGAGCGCAGAGAGCTGAACAGCAGAATCGCTGTAATGTTCCAGCTCAGACCTGTGAGGCAAAGAATCGGTGGCTGAGAAGGAGCCGACAAAATCCGCCTCTCGGGAGATTGGACTCTGTGATTACATCCCTGCTTCAATCTCTCTTCTCCTCTCCCCGTTTTCACTCTTGGGTCCTGCCCTTTCAATCTCAGGGTCGTCCAGCTTTTTCTTATTCTCTTTTATTTCTCCTTCTCCGTGCTCATCAAAAGCTGTCCTCAGGGCCTCTGGTCTCCCAGCTTCTGTCGGTGGGACGGGCGGGCGCAGCTCAAGGCCGAGAGCTGGGACCGGGACCAAAACAGCCATTTCCTCCGCATGTCACCCTGGTCACCACCTAGTGGTAGGTGGAAGTGAAATAGTCTTGAGGGAGCCATACTCAGTTCCTGCCCTCTGCAAGCTTTCCCTCTTAAACTGCGTTGTTTACCCCAAATGCACTGTAAGATCAGGACCATTATAGACAAAACTACAAGCATCTTGGGCATTGAGGGGGTTAAGAGTGAAGTGAAATCACTTAGCTACTAGGATAGTTATAATTTTAAAAGCTCAAAAATAACAAGTGTGGGTGAGGATGTGGAGGAATCAGAACCCTTGTGCATCGCTGGTGAGTTCAGTCACTGGAGAAAACAGTGTGACAGCTCCTCAAAGAGTGAAACAGATACCTGCCATATAACCCAGCAGTTCCACTCTTAGGTCTTTACGTATCTAAGAGAATTCAAAGCAGCTATCTGTACACCCATGTTTGTAGCAGCACTGTTCACAATAGCCAAGAGATGGACACAACCCAGTGTGCCTGGACAGATGGAAGGATAGAGAAATTGTAGTGTATGCACAGGATGGAGTATTATTCAGCCATAAAAAGAAATGAAATTTTAATCTAAGCTACACCATGGATGGACCTTGAAAACATTATGTTAAATGAAACAGGCCTGACATAGGACAAATACTGTGTTACTCCACTTCTATGAGGCACCTAGAATAGACAAAGTATAGAGATAGAAAGTACAATAGTGGTTACGTGGGATGAAGGCAGGGAGGTTGGGAAGCTGTTGTTTAATGGGAATAAAATTTATTTGGGGGGGATGACAAACTTTGGGGGATCAATAGTGGTGATAGTATAAAACATTGTGAATGCATTTAATGCCATCAAATTGTACACTTACAAATAGCTAACGTGGTAAATATGTATATATGGCCACAACAGACAAGTGAAAGAAGAAGCAATAGGGGCGGAAATGCCTAGTGTGATAGGGTGGGGGCAAGGAGGGGGATGTGGCCAGCAGAATCCCCACGCTGAGGGGCACGGGCTTTGCTGGCATCAGGAGAGGGAGCCTAGTGAGGAAGGCGGGACACCAGTGAGCCAGGCCTCAGAGAGCATCGACAGCTACTTCTATCATACAGATGACAAACCATGGCCCAGAGGCTTCCCAGGGTCTGGAAGGAAAACAAAAAGGGGGTGAGCAGCTGGCTATCCCATGGGGAATTCGATTAAGGCCAGATGACCCCCCCTCCCAGCAGCCTCCCAATACTGGAAACAGTTACAAACACACATCAAGGGAGGCGTTGATTGGGAGGTTGGGAGGACTGACCTTGAGGAGGAAGAGGGCTCAAGGTAACTAAAAGGAAGCCCTAGCACGGAGAGGACATTTATCAGGGTCTCGACAGGGTTCTGTCCTGCCAGTCTTGTTTCCGTTTCCTGCCACTTCTCAAATCCAGTCAGGGCATCCCCTGACCCCCACCCCCACCCCAAGTGGAGCCCTGAGACCTGCTGCCTTGCAGTCCTCTCCCTCCGGAATAGCCTGGAGCTGCCCACGGCAACAGCTTCAACCCCAGGACCAGGCGCTCACCCCAGTGCTGGGGGCCCAGGAAGCTTCAAGGAGGGCAGATGGTGCGCTCAGAGCAACAGGTGGAGAATGGGGCTCCTAGTATCCGAAATGGCACTGGGGCTGGGATTATAACTGGATTCTCTCTCTGTCTCTCTCTTTGTGCCCCGGCAGGATGCACGCTCTGCTGGCCTCTGTTGTCTCTCCTCACCCCTACCCCCGTCTTTCTGCCCTCCCCACGGAAGCCCTGGGCAGCGGTGTGGGAGGGAGGTGGCCGCACGTCAATTCCAGTCGTGCTCAAAGCCCAGAGCCCTGTCTCCTCAGGTAGCCAGACAAGCTTCCCTCCGCCATTTGATCTTTATGCTGCTCATGCGTCTCATGGTTACAAATAGCTCACCCTTCCCCGTGCTGACGGCAGCACTGGGACATTACAGTAATGTGCCCATTCAAATCAAGTAGATGCAGAGATTGCTACAGCGGCTTTTTGCCACGGAACATTTAGCCTTCAATAATAGCATTTTGAGTCCCTCTGGAACCTTCCCCCTCAGACACACCTGGGATACTCTCTCCCTCTCCCCGCCGCAGCCCCGGGAGCCGAGGAGGAAGGGAGATCGTTCTCCTTTTTGTTGATGAGGAAGTGGAAATTCAAATCAGGGGACATCATGCAGGAAATAAGAGGGCTCGGGCTGATACCGCAATGATGGTCATGACAATAGTGGTAACAGTAATATTTTGTGTGCGCTTGCTGGATGATAACTTGCTGGTGGAGTGGTTTGCCTGCCTTGGGGTAGGTGCAAGGGTCCAACGGATGGATGAGGTCAGTGAGGCTCGGGAGCTGTCCCAGCCACGAGGACAGAGAGACTCCCACTTCACTAATGCTCTTGACCTCTCTGCCAGGTAAAGTCAACTCAGGGCAATTCAGAACTCAGAGAAAGCTGTCCTTTCCCTCCCTGCCTCATACCCCTGTCCTAGACCTCATGCTCTCTCTGGGACCTTGAGCCTGCTCCTTCCTGCCTTCCCGAGCAGCCTTCCTCTCGCCTCGTCCTTCTAGGCCCTCTGGAACGAGCTCGGGCAGTGTCCCTGCTCACAGCCCTGCTTTCCAGGAGGCTGACGGCTGAGACGATTGCCTGTCACCTACCGTGTTGCCCCACTAGCAGCATTTTTGTTTATATGACCTTGGGAATGCCTTGCCTTCAGGTGAGAGTCCAGTGACAGTGGCAAGAGCTAAGATGGGCCATCGAGTGACATTTCAGAGTCAGAGTCCAGGCAGGGAAGGTGGTGTTGGCTCTGTCCACACCTTCCCACCATGACTGTCCGTTTTGTGGGAAAGAAAACGGATCAGGGTAACATCACCACCCTGTGCTAATGCTGCCATAGTCTGCCACCTAAGTGAATTTTCCAGACGTATCTGTGAGCTGTAAGGAAAGGTATTAGAAGGCCTGTTTTCCAGGCAGGGAAACTGAGGCACAGAGAGAAAAGGCTTAGTCAAAGACAAGTAATAAGTGTAGAAATGGAACTAGACCCCAGGTGTCCTAGTCCTGTGCTCTTCCTGCTGCTACCCTCTGCTTTGACCCAGGCTCAGTTGCTAAAGGGAACATTTCTTAACTCTTAGGCTGGTGGGCATCTGAGTAAAATCTCCCCAGGTGCTGTGGCTCCGAGGGGCTCCTTGTTGGGCCGTTCACGCCATCGGCACAGCTTGGCTTTGAAGAAGTGAGAGGAGCTTCTGGAAATAATTGAAGAGGGTAAAGGGGGAGGGGCCTCTGCCTTTGCCCTAAATCCCAAATGAAAGGCTCCCCTGTACCAGAGAATTAAGGTAGCTTTCTATTCTTTCTCTTCCCAGATTCCCACACTCTCCCCATCTGAGTCCTCAGAGGATGCACTCAGCTGAGACACCCAGGAAAAGGAAGGGCTTCAGGTTCCATTCCCACTGACCCTTTTCTGTAAGCCTTTCCTCTTGGAGGACGCAGGCCAGTTGCCTGATTTTTCAAAGGATGATCTGTGAGCTTGGCTGCGGCCCCGCAGTTCACCATGCCAACAGCAGAGGGTGCTCCTGACCTTGGAGAACGAAGCATACCCGCCCCTTTCTCAGCCCTGGCGTCGGTCTGGCTTCCCAGGGCCAGGGTGGGAGGCAGGGGGGGCTACTGCTTTGGGGCGGGGGAGTCCCGGGCAGACTGAAGAGCCCGGGCACACCTGTATCCCCGATCTCTGCGTCCTCCCTCCATGTGTCTCCGTCATCTGCTCTGTCTCCAGGGGAGCAGAGGAACAGGAGGTAGAGTGTGATAGACAGAGGAGAAACAGCTGAGCTGGCTTGTGGGGACACTAATGGCCACATGGGCAAGCCATCTCAAATCAGTGTCCTCATCTGAGCACCTTGCCGAGCGTTGTTCTCATAGGAGTGTCGTCAGGACCAGCTCCAAGTGGGACAATGTCTTGAAAGGGTTTGTAAACAGAAGGCTGCTCTGGCGATGCAACCCTGGACCTACCTGTGTGACCTTGGGCAGGTGGGCGAGCCTTGGTGTGCAGAGTTCCTGCATAACATGAGGGGCTGAATTAGATGGTCGTCTATCTCTCCACCCCCTGCCAGGGCTAAAAGCTGAGGTTCATGCTGGAACTGTCTCATCATTTCTTTCCATGGCTCTGGTTTGGGCTCTTACCTGGGACGCTTGGGAGAAATCGCTCTGTGTCCCCAAGCCTCAGTTTGCTCATCCATGAAATGAAAGGCTGGAGATGGTTTCCATGGCTCTTTCGCATCCCAATGTCTGCGCTCTCTGGATCCTTGTCAAGCTTTCTAACATCTGGCTCCTCGGAGAAGGGAAGATGAAGGAGGAGGCTGGGAGGGAAGAGACACTGTTAGGAGGAGGGCAGACAGGCAGGGATGGACAGAAAGAAGGAAGGATGTGCTGGACCAGTTTGTGTCTGCTTCAAAGTAGATAGCTGACCTTTGAAGACTTGACCACCCTGTGTTGCAAGTCCTGAGTCTGGGGGTGGGTGGGTAGAGTGAGGGTTCTGGTCAGTCAGGAGCACACATCTTGGGAGCCATCTCTGTCCATCCATCTGGACAGAATATAGCTGCTTGAGACATGCAGAAACTGAAAATAGAGAACTTATAGCTGTGGAGGCCAGGGCGTGTGTGTGTCTGTGTGTGCGGGTGCGTGTGCGTGTGCGTGCACGCATGTGAGGCACAAATACACAGGGGACAGAAATACAAGCATGGCGACACTTGTGTGGACTGGCATCAACATGTAAAGCAATAAACACACAGGGATGCCCTCATAAGCTCGGGCACAAGCCAGCAAATCTTAATTCGCAAAAGATCACATTGACCCCTAAGGCAAAGGACTGTTTTCTTCAAGATGCATCTCTTACCACATATTAATACAATACTTAGGCAGATTTTAACTTTAAAAACCCGGAGAGGGAGAGATGAGGGTGAAGAGAAGGGGCCGGAGGGGGAGTGGGCCAAGGCAAATCTAATCACCAAGCACTTAGCCCACATGTCTGGGCTGCAGTGTAAGCGCCATATTTCATGATACGTTCAACCTGATTTTCCAACTCATTGAAAACACTCGCCAGCTGCTGCCGAGTGACTGCGATTACGGTACACGCGAGCTTGCTCTAACAGGGACTCCCCTGCAAGGAAGTCCCTAAGGAGGGCTGAGGATGAAAACCAAGCTGGAGAACTTAGGGCTGGACATTTCAACTGGGAGCGGGGAGAATGCATAGCTCCCCGGGAATGTGGGGAGGCTGGGGCGGGGGAGAGGACAGGAGGTTCTTTGGGGGCTGGGGGTGCCAGAAACTTCCACAGGCACATCCTGGAGAGGAACTCCTGTAGTGGGCAGTGTGAGCTTTCCTCCTCCTGCGTCACCCCCTGGGAGACCCATATGCACAAACACGTGAAAGGATGCATGAGGATTTATAGCTTCTCTCAGATGGCTCCCGGAGCTGGGTCCTCTTGCAGACACCTCGACTGTCTGACTCTGGCTTCTACGAGGAATGGGCATCACCTGGCAAGGCCCCATCCCTCCTACACGTCGCCTCCACGGCTCTGTCGTGGAGCCCTCTCCTCCCTTCTCCCAGCCAGCTCAACCCTGGGTCCCTAGTGGTACATGCGCCCCTCCTGTCCTGCCCTCCGTCCTACTCTGCCTGTGACAAGCCCCTAGACTGAAGAGGAGGCTGCTGCATTGGCACAAGCACGTGCAGGGATGGGCCTGAGGACTGCCGGCCTGTTGGCAGGTGAGATGACACACCCCAGAGGAACAGAGACGCTGAGTGGCGAGTTAAGGCCAGAAATCGGGGGAGTATGGACAGGAAGGTGGAGACATTTCTGGAAAAGGGGAACCTGGTCGGCCACGGGCCAGTTTGGTCCCTTCACATTGTAGCCCATAATCAGCCCCGGGTCTGCGAGGGAAGTTTAGCAAGTTCTCCAAATCTTGCCTAGAGACAGGTGGGACCTGAGACCCCCCACCTCACTCTCAGAGACCCCTTGACCTTGGCCTTCAAGTCCAAAGTGAAGTCCAGGTCTATGAGGAGATGGGCCTCTCTGAATCTGGCCAGGAGATCCGCTCCGGCCCTTACACGGCTCTGCGAGACCCAATCATCAGAACTCATCTGTATGAACAAGATTATGTGGCTGTGGATCAGCCAGATGGAGCGGAGGAGGCCTGGCTCCCCTGCAGGGCAGCTGCCGCATGAGGTGTGATCTGCTGTCAGCATCTCCACTTCCAGGCACTTTAGCAGTTTGTCTCTGGCGCGTTTCCACTGGTGGAGGTGGGCATGGTTGCTCCCTCTCACAGCCCTCGATGGGGAAGGGCCTTGGCCCACAGCCCCACGGTGAGTCCGAGAAGGCTGAGCGTCTGGATCTCTGTGTGCCCCCTCCACGGACCCTGGGGAGACCTCCCAGAACGCTCCATTCCGGCGGCTCTGCTGTGAGAGAATTATTGTGAACATTTACGTTGTGCCTGTGCATTCAGTTGAAATGTTTTGAAATATTCTAATAAATGACAGTGTCTGGAGAATCGTGCAGCTTTGACCCTCTAAACTAGGCAGGGCAGCTCGCAGAACGGCTAGATGCTGGCATAAAGATCAAGGTACAGAAGGGAGATTGAAGCTTGGTCATCCCGCTGATGAGAAGCAGAATCATTTTCCATAACACTCCTTCTAGAAAGTCCCCCCTCTCTGTGGCTCAGTACTTCCCTATTTTTGTTTCTACTTCACTAGATAACCTCGTTGCCAATTTCCTCTGAAAAACAAAATCAAATAACCGCACAGTGCTGTGTCCATCTTTAAGGGGCGATTTGAGCATTGGTGACTGTCTGTAGACTCTTGGTTGGGGAGGAGACCAACTGGACTTAGCAAGACCCTGAACACCCCTGGGCCATCTGACTCTAGGGAACCAGACCTCCCTGGAAATTGAAAGAGATGGAGAGATTTTCCTACCCACCTCAGGGCATAGTATTCTGGAACAAAAACCCACTGTGTACTTGCTGAGAAGTTACTGTATTCATGGTGCTGGGCAGAGTTAGATGCAGACACTTAAAGCAGTAAGACTTGAAGTTAGACATAAAGAAGGACTTGCAGCTATCAGTGCTGCCAGAGTCAGAACTGCTTCTCCTGATCGTTACTTACGATTTTTTTAAAAAATTCATTTGAAAGCTTGTAGCACGGGGGAAGGATAGGATTGTTTTGGTGTACATTTTAAACAGAGGCTTAGAGGTACTGAATATATGAATAACCTGTTAACATTTCTTACCAGCCCTTCTTCTGCTTTCCAGGATCGTACTGAAGCATGATTTTTACGTAAAGTCCTCCCTCCCCTACAGCCCCCAGCACACCCACTTGGGCATCAGCTGTGGGAGAAGCTCTGTGACCTTGGTGACTGCTGATGGGTGCAGGGGCCACGGTTCCTTGGATCCACCAAGCCCCTAGTCCCTGGCAGGGCCTCCTTACTGCTGCAGCCAGTCAGGTTTCCTAGTGCAAGTAAATTCTGGAGGGGATTGACCTAATTTCCAGAGTCTAAAGGGCGACAAAGGCCCCAGTCAGAACTCCTGTAAGTGGGTGATAAACAGTGTCCATTAGAAAAAATAAGTAACTTCCCCAAAGGACAGCGGGCCTCTCAAATCCCTCTCACCTCTCAAGGAAACAGTGCTCTCCTAGGAGGGGGTCCCTGAGCCTTACAGCCCGCTGTAGTGCTGACCACACCTCTGGGCCACTCTGACCGCTGTCCCTTCTTGGAAGCCCTGGCAGAGCGGAGGCCCAAGCAAAGAGGGGGGGCTGACAACTATGCTTGGCCCTCAAGGTTGAACTTTATTGACTGCCAGCGGAGGCATAGTCACACACACACGCACGCACGCACGCACGCGCGCGCCTGTGATACCTAATTTACATTTTAGGGAACCTCCAGGCTCAGAGAGGTTAAATAATTTGTTTGAGTTTGCCCAGCTATTAAATAAGCAAAGCCAAAATTAACACCCAGTAGCCTGTGTTTTTCAAATCACCTTCTCTTTCTCCAGTTTTTATAACATCAGAATCACTAGGGGATCTTGTTAAAATGCAGACTCTGGTTCCCTAGGACTAGGCTGGGGCCAGAGATTCTGTATTTCTAGTGATTTCCCAGGTGATGCCAGTGCTGCCCTCCGTGGAACACACTTTAAGTAGCGGGAGTTTTCTACAAATACCTCGACGGAGCCGACCTGGGGTGCGCTGCCCGTGGAACGGGAGGCTGGGATCATTCTGGGAAATGGAGAGGTGTAGACATCTAGATGGGCTCAGGCTGTCGGGGAGGCAGAGAGGCCAGGAGTGGGAGGAAAGGGCAGTCGTGCAGGCTGCCCCCACCCCGGATGCCTTGAGGCAGAAGTAACCAGGAATACAGGGGTACAACATCTGCCAAGTTCTACCTCTAGTCCAGAATCGTAACTTGCCAGCTTGTTCATTCATCTAGTGACTCAGACCACCCAGTAGATTGAATTTTCCAAAAATGGCTGTAACAGCATCTTTCATCCTACATACAGTTCTTACAGTGGGACTTCCCATCTAGAGGTGGTGGCCTCTGTTCCTTCCCCATAAATCTGAGTAGATGTGTGGCTACAGCTGAAGTGATTCTACGTGACTCCTGCGGTCAGGCCATGAAAGGCAACGCAGCCTCCACCTGGCTCCCTCGGGACCCTTGCGCCTGGGACCCGGCCACCATGCTGTGAGGAAGCCCGAGTCCCACGGAGGGGCCAGGTGTAGGTGTTCTGCCCAATATCCTTGAGCATGAGGAAGTAGTTGTTGCCAATGCCAGTGCATTTGTGGTTGTGTGTCCATAGCAATAGTAACCAGCACAGCCCCAAAGCGGGGCTGCCTGTGTCTGTGTGGGTGACGAGGCTCAGAAGGGATTTGGGGCAGTGAGGATGGAAGTGGCTCAGCCCCTGGGTTCTTAAAGGTGCTTTCTCCTGTTAATGACCCATCAATAATTCCCATTTTATAGGTGGGAAGACCCCCCTCTTCGAACGATCTTCATGCCGAGGCTCAGGGAGGTTACAGACCTCCTCACAGCCACTCAGAGGCCTAGGCAGGGCCAGGATGACTCCCGGTCTGACTCCAGAACCAGACCCTTCCATGAAAGCTGTGCTGCCTCGGTCAGCCCTTGACAAATAAAATGTCACTGCCTGGCACAAAGCCACGGATGGCTGGAGCCCTCCCCTCGGTGTGATTGGTTTGAATGTTGTGCCTTTAGTACCCATCATGAGAGAAGAAAAATCTCGAACGTTGTTAATAAACAAAGTCGGAGGAAAGCACTGGAACAGGGCAGGTGTCATTTATCAAATGTGAGAAATAAGCTAATCAAGAAAATCAATCCCGGGGTGACGGTTTCACAGGAGGGCGAGGGTAAGCGTGGGGACTTGACTCATCGATGCTCCAGGATTTGAAGGTGACTAGATGGTGAGCAGATTTCGGGGTCTGAGCCTATTATGTAGCAGGTGTTTTTTTCCTGTCTTTCCTGTATCTGTGGGTGCAGGAGCCTGTACTGTGGGGAGGGGAGTTTTAGCCAGATTCCTGCCCCCCTCAACTGGCCCCGCTCCAGCAGGAACCTGCTTGTCAAAATCCCGGCAAGATGGGATGGAAGTAGCCACCCTCCTCTTAAGTCACAGAAAGGGGACTTATCTTCTTTTTTCTATTCCACCTCTGGGTTTCTGGTCAGAAGAGGTGCTTTTATATCCCCAAAGCTCTTCCAGCTTTGACCGAAGATTGTTTGAGACGATGTGACAGTTTTATGTCTCATCTTGAGGAGGCTCCAGTAAGTACCCAGTTATTTGGTAAAACACTAGCCAGGCTGTTGCCATGATGGTGTCTTGTAAATGTGGTTACATCCGCAATTAGTTGATTTTAAGTAAAGGACATTATCCTCCATAATGTGGGTGGGCCTCATCCAATCAGTTGAAGTCCTTAAAAGTAAAAACCAAAGTTTCCTGGAGAAAAAATTCTGTCTCAAAACTGTGCTGGCACCTTGATCTTAGATTTCCCAGCTTCCAGAAATGTGAGAAAGAAAAAAGTGTTTGTGTTGTTTATAAGCTTAAAAAAAACTGTCCCAGCATCAAATCCTACCTAAGTTTCCAAACATTTTTTTCCCAAATACGGTTGACTTCACTGAAACCCAGAGACAGGGAAAGATGTGAATGTCTGGAACACCAAGTGTAGGAGTACCCATTGACAACGGTGACACACAGGACGCATCACCATGGCTTGGGCCAGCAGTGCCGTCCAGCGGCCCAGGGAACAGAGTGGGGATGAAGGTCTTTGTGACAGAGACCTTGTAGATGCTAAAGAACATCAGCAGGACAACTGCCAGCCAGAAAGTGTGGTCCAGGCCACAGCGTGTTATCATCTGGACCTGGCAGATGTGATGATGCAATGGACCAGACTGATGCTGGAGTCCATGCTCATATGGATGTATTTCATTCTTAGCAGCCCCACAGTCACATGAGCCAATTCCTTAAAAAAAAAATGTACATAGATACACACACATACGCACACACCCATATTTATACACACATATGTACATAGATACACACACATACACACACACCGTATTTATACACACACATATGTATATAGATACATACACATACACACACACCCATATTTATACACACACATATGTATATAGATACACACATGTACACACACACCCATATTTATGCACACATATGTGTGCATCTCCTGTTGGCTCAGTTTCTCTGGAGAACACTGCCTGATACAGATGCTCTTCTGAGTATGTCGTGTTGTCCTGACATGTTTTATTCTCCCTGACAACTCTTGAACCAGGGGTTCAACAGGTGTGATGACAGTGGTGGTGGAAGTGGATGGAAGGTGAGCTTGTCGCACACACACACACACACACACACACATGCTTTAGGAGCCCAGATCGTGTGTGCCCTGCCTGCTACAGGCGGTCAGGAGGGCGTGGTCTGATGGGGAAGCACCGGGCTGAGGGTCAGAGATCAGAGTGGAGGCCTTGGTTCTGCGACTGACTACTGCTCTCCTGTAACATGGAGAGGAGCCCAAGAATGATGAGGGTAACCAAATAAGGTTGCGGACAGAGAAAGACAGATCCTGTATGATATCACTTAACATGTGGAATCTAGAAAAAAAGAGCTGATTTCATAGACACAGAGAATAGAAAGGTGGTGGCCATGGGCTGGGGGTGTGGGGAGAAGTGGGGGATGTAAATCAAAGGGTACAGACTTTCAGTTATAAGAAGAGTAAGTTCTGAGGCTCTGATGCACAGCGTGGTGACTATAGTTAATAATATGGTATCATGTACTTGAAAGTTGCTGAGAGTGGATCCTAAGCATTTTCACTACCCATACACACACACAACATACACACACACAAAGTGAACTATGTGAAACAATGGATGTGTTGATTATCTTGATTTTGGTAATCATTCCATAATGCATATGTATATCAAATGATCACATTGTACACTTTACCTATGTACAATTATATTTGTAGATTATTCCTCAATAAAGTTAGAATTTTTTTTTCAATTTAAAAAGGAAAAAGGTAATGGAAGTTAAAGCATTTTGTAAAGCCACATACACATGTAATTTGGTATCCTTAATTCCTTTGAGCCCAGATTCAGTCCACAGATTATCTGAGATAACTATTATGAGAAGAGAGTATGACCGACGGGTGGAAATGGGCTTGGTTTTCCTTCCTCTGAATGTCAGTTCAGCACAGTTCAAGCAAGAAGAGAAAAAAATCAGGTACCACGTGTCAAAACCAATTAAATACTTTAAATGAGGTCTCTCAAGGATGGAAATCCGAGGCTGGGGAACTCGTTAAAATGCAACACTGGGAAGTAAATGCCCACTGGAAGGGGCGTGGTTCAGGCGGTCAGGATGAACTGGGGCGGCTCTGAGGCGTTCCTACCCCCCTTGCTTCATTTACTTTGCTTTAACTTGACTTTTCAGAGTCAGTGATGCTGATGATTTGGGGGCATGATAAGGCTCGGGAGAGTGCCCTTGGACGTTGGTTTTTTGTCCTCTAAGCAGCGGTGGGGAGGCTGTGGGCAGATGGCACGGCTGAGGATTGCCCCAGGAAGGAGGATAGGGTCCACATCCTGAGCTGGAATGCTTACAGGATTTTTCTGTTGGCAAACAGTGGTCTGCAGAGTGACCTGTGCCTCACTCCATATACCTTCCATGAAGACCACATGGCACAACTTTTGGGGTGTTTTAAAACTCCTTCCCTCCTTCCTTGCCTGTCTCTTAGACCAGCCTATGAGTTCTGTGTGGTCTTAGGCCATCAGGACCTGTATCTGTACATAATGTTTAATGAAGGAAGTCCCACGGATGCTCAGTCCACTGGCCATCATTTATCATTGTCATATTCTTGTGTGCCCCCTATTAGGGGCCCCAGGGGAAAGCAGTAGAAGAGTGGGAAGGAGGTGGGGAATGGGGAGAAAATTACCTAAAGAAATAGGGGAAATAATTCCTGTCCTCCAGGGATTTGCAGCTTCCATTAAAGAGGTCAGATATACTCAGACAATGCTGAAAACATGACAAGCCTCAACCTGCAGCAGCTCATTGCTGAAGAATTTGCAGCCAGCCTGTGTGCAGGCCCAAGGCAGTCTCTGGAGAAACAAAGCTGAAGGTGCAAGGGCATTGGGAGATCAAGTCCATTCTGGGTGGAGTTGAGTTGGGTTAATTGGGCTAAATCTGGCGGGGGCGGGGATTGGAGAGGGCCTCTGAGTGGGGTGCTGGCCATTCTCTGGGCTTAGAGTACACTGGCAAACTGGGAAAAAGCGCTGCCTGCGTTCAGGTAGGATCCATGTCTCAGATCCTGCCCATCTCAAGCTGCCAGGGACCCTCTTCCTTAGAGCACATTCGGGCGGCACAGTCTTGCATTAATTTAGAGCTAATTGTCAGGTAATGAATTCGATTTGGCTCACCATATTGAAATCCCTTCTGCTCCCAGCTGAACACCAGTAAATCATTTGCATCACAAATCTCTTCCCTGGATGCTCAGCTCACCCAAGCTGTTGCTCAGACCCTCTCCTGCCTCCCACATTCCTTCATCTTTGAAAGGAGTGGAAAAATCATCACTTGTCAGAGATGCAAAGCTGAGACCCACCCAAGAAAAATGAGTTTGGATAGGTATCTTGGAAAAGTCTAGAACAACGGTTCTCAAAGTGTGGTCTTCCTAATCAGGAGCATCAGCAGCCTGGTAACTCATTACACGTGCACATCTTCCGGCCTCACCTCCCAAACTAACTGGATCAGCAGCTCTGCGGTGGGGCCCAGCAGTATGTGGTTTAAGAAGTTGTCCAGGTGATTCTAATACACAATCAAGTTTGAAAACTGCTGGTCTATCTAGAACATTCACTAGGTCCACCAGAATGTTAGTGTCAGAATTCGTCTCAATCTACTTTAACTCTCTGCAAGGCCAGCTTCCCTGTCTAGGTTTCTGGATTTTATAAGGGGCTTCTGAATTTATTTCTCTTCCATCACTGTATTATCTAGACTTAGATTCAGTTGGGAGGGAAAAAGACCAACTACAAGTGACTTAAACAAGATAGAAGATCTAATGTAAAGAAGTTGGCGACAGGCAGTCCAAAACTACCTGCTCCGCCATCATTAGCATGCCACCTTGTGGTCCAGGACGTCTGCTCAGGGCCAGCCATCTAATCTGCGCTAGAGTTGGCAGAGAGGAAGAGAGAAGGCCATGCTCATTCCTGGAAGTGTCAGCAGCACTTCCATCTTATATCTCATTGGCCAAAACTTAGTCACTTGGCCATCCTTGCCTGCAAGGGAGGCTGGGAAACATAATTTTAATTCCGGGTGCTCCTGGGCTTGGCAGAAAAAAAAGGAAATTCTATTTCTAAGAAAGAAGAGGCGCTCAGACATTAGCCACAAACAATGGTACACTACAGCCCCTGAGATATATTTCTGCTTCAAAGTCTTCAAGCAAACTTCTCCATGTTCTTCCACATGTCAGTGCCTGCTTCACAAGTCCTTTATTTCAGGAAGCAGTCTGCAATCACTCTGAGTATTTCTTTCCTGACGGCCCCCATGGCCATGGCTCACTACACTCCATTCCTACTGCCTGTTGATCCACCTAATGTCCATGTAATCACGATCCACCGTTAGTCCATGAATGCCTAGAAGCAAGTGTGAGGGCTCCGTCTTGGCGGGTGGAGCTGACTGAGGATCTCAGCTCCTCCACGACCCCAGCTCCTCACCTGTAAAATGAGGCGATTGTAGATGGTCCCGGTGGTGTCTGCCAGCTCTAACGTGCCCTGATGTTCTCTTTTCATTTCCTTTCCTGACATTTATGACTGTCCTCAGGGTGGGAGGGCAGTGAGCCCTGACCAGCTAACTACTCGACAGATTTGGGTAGCACCGGTTATAAATGAAGGCGTGGATTGAGAGTCAGGAAATACAGCTTGGGGCTTGATTTGGAGGATGCTTTCAAGAAATCAGTTCTGGAAATGAGAAATGTGATGTGTATAAAAATTAGGAGAAATCTTGTAGACGATCCTATAAGGTTGGTGCTGATAAGGAGTTCGTTTATCTGATATCACCCCTCCACCCCATCTACCTCCACTTCCACCATTTTACAGGTTTAAAAACTAAACAGAAACTCTGAGGTCCACAGGGAGGGGTCATAATTTGTCCAGCGTCTTCTAGCCAACCTGAGAAATGAGAGAATTGATGGTGCTTCCTGTATGTGACCTTATGGTCACTAAAAGGCTGCTAGTATACCCACGTGTACACACACACACACACGTGCACGTGCACAGACACACACACAGACACACACACACACACACACACACACGTGCGCGTGCACAGACACACACACACACACACACACACAGACACACAAAACATAACCACGTCTCTCTCCTAAATGAGCCTGGCCAGACATAGTGACTTGACTGAGACACATTTGATCTCTGCAAACATCCGTTTCCTCACCTGTTAAATGGGGGTAATAACCATTTTCGTGATTCTTAGGAGGATTAGACCAAAACATTTACATAAAGTCCTTGACACTTTTGCAGTTATGCCATTGATTGTCTTTCCTTTCTGGACATACATTTTTTTTCTTTTTCTAGGCATTTTTTAAATTGAAGTATAATTGATTTATAATGTTGTGTTAGTTTCTGGTGTACAGCAAAGTAATTCAGTTGTACATATATATGTCTTCTTTTTCAGATTCTTTTCCATTACAATTTATTATAAGATATTGAATATAGTTCCCTGTGCTATACAATACGACCCTGTTTATCTGTTTTTTATATTTTAGTGTGTATATGTTGATCCCAGACTCCTGGTTTACCCCTCACCCCCCTTTCCCTTTGATAACCATAAGCTTGTTTTCTGTGTGAGTCTGTTTTTGTTTTGTAAGTAAGTTCATTTATATCAGTTGTTTTAGATTCCACATTTAAGTGATATCATATGATATTTGTGTAGCATTTTTTTCTGGATATCTACCCAGGAGTGGGATTGCTAGATCATAGGGTAAGTCTATTTTTAGTTTTTAAAGGAATTTCCGTACTGTTTTCCATAGTGGCTGTACCAAATTACATTCCCACAACAGCATGGGAGGGTTCCCTTTTTTCCACACCCTCTCCAGCATTAATTTTTTGTAGACTTTTTGTTGATGGCCATTCTGACTTGTGTGAGGTGATACCTCATTGTAGTTGTGATTTGCATTTCTCTAATAATTAGTAATGTGGAGCATCTTTTCATGTGCCTGTTGGCCATCTGTGTCTGGACATACATTTTAAAGCAGGTCTTAGGCATTGTAGTCGATAAGCAGACCTACCCTAGTTTACTTGAACAACTGCTGAACTGAGAAATTACTCTCTGGACATCTTGTTCCACAAACACTGGGCACCAGTCCAAGCTAAACAAGGCTGGATCCCTGAACTTGAGGTCTGCCATCTGAATAGCGAAGGGCAAAGGACCCCATAATGATTGACACTTCCGTGTCCCAAGTGTGGCATGTGCTTTATATGGCTTAATCATCACCTAATTCTGATAATGGTTCATCCTTCTGCCCAGAGCACAGTTAGGGCTGGGGTTAGGATGAGAGTTAGGTTTATTATAATAATTTCACATATGAGGTCATAGAGGCCCAGAAATGTAAGCAACTTGCCCAAATCCAGCAGGGGAGATGAGAATTACGAAAACTGAAGGCGTGACCTGTGGGATGGAGAAAAGGAGTTTTGATCAGGGTAGGCAAGGGAGGGAGAGATGTGGGGCTGAGCTGGAGGTGACTGGTGTGAGGGGGTCCAGAAAGCCTGTGAAAGAGCCTGTGGCCACTTCCCAGTTCTGGTCGAGGCCATTTTTGGCATCAAAACTGATTGCCTTTTGTAAAACGTGTTTTGATATTGAAAAGTAATCTTGAGGGTGGAGTGGGTATAGCTCAGTGGTAGAGTGCATGCTTAGCATGCATGAGGTCCTGGGTTCAGTCCCCAGTACTTCTGTTAAAAAATAAATAAATAAACCTAATTACCCCCCAACCAAATTTTTAAAAAAGTAATCTCAGGTAGAGAGGGGGAGACATCCTTGGCTGGAGGACAGAATGCTCAGAGACCCTTCCTGAATTTTCTTCCTCAAACCTGTCACTATTCCTGGGAACCCTAAGAAATGGCCTATTCCTTTAAAAGTTGCGGGTAAATCAAGTATCTGCCAATGAGTTAATCTCCCTCATTAATATCCCATAAGCTTCAGGATAAAGTGGAAACTCTGAGGTGGGACACTTGAGGCATCTGACTATTGCATCAACCTCCACTTGCCCCATTTGCTGTGTCCAGCCTCATCCCTGTCCTTTGTACCAGCGGTGGCCCTGCCTATGGATGTCCTGCCTGCTGAGTCCCCTCAGCTGTCACCTCCTGGGGGAAAGCATTCTCTTCAATCTCTATGGGGTGAGCTCAGTATCTCCCCTCCAGGCTCACCCCATCTGAGCACCAACCACCACGTTAGAGTTGGCTCTTGGTATCCCTTCCTTCCTCCCAGGGAGCCGGTGTTTCTGCATCTGCAAGTCCCCAGTGCCTGGAGCCCAGTAGGTGCTTGCTAAGTTGAGTTTAATCAATTATTTTATAATCTTGGACATGATTTATCATTCAGTTGCAAGCTGGGTTCTGGGGCGGGGGATGGGATATAGATGTGGGACATGATTCCCTCTCCTCTAGGAATCTAGTCTCCTTGGTGTGGAAGGATTAACCCTGAGAACAGGGCCAGTAGTCTGTCAGCGGTAAATTGTGTTGCCCGGACCACGGACGCCTGGAGGTTTCAGAGGGCAAGCAGATCCATAGCAGCAGCGGGAGCCATTAAACAAGCATATCTTGGAGGCTCTTTGGGTTGGTTAGGAATCGAGGAGGGAGGTGCAGGAGGGATGGTAGCCCATGGGAGGGGCTGGTTGGAATGAGGGACCATTGAAACAGGAAGAGGGGAGTGCAAAAGCTTAAAAGCCCCAAAAGGAAATAGGGAGCCATGGAAGTTTGTCAAGCAGAGAGAGACAGGATGAAATGGTATTTTAGGCATCTGAGTGCTGGTAAGGGGTGAGCAGAGAAGTCTGAGACTTGGGAGGAGGGAAAGAGAGAGGCCGGAGGGGCTGGCTTTCCTTTGACCCTTTTCCACACTTGTTCTACCTCTAACCTCCTTCAGGTGGTTCGTAGCTTGGACACAACCCATAGACAGATTATAAGAGCTTCTGTCATTTGTTCCTGCTGTTGCATTTGTTTATGTGATGGGAAATACTGCAGAGCAAACAGAGAGCCCTCCAGAGTCACAAAATCAAACTTTCTGTTGATTCCTACTCTGTCCCAGTTCTGATGGTGGCCCTCGGACTACAGACTTCTGCCCCTAGGGACCTCTGTGACTGAGGACAGATGCGACGTAAATACCCTGACGACCACTTCATCTATGCTCCATTATTTAAAGAGATGCTTTCATTGTGTAGACAAGCTCTCGTCGTCTCTCCCCAGCTTTAGCCTCTCATCTCCCCACTCCCATCAATTTGTCAGTTTTCTCGAGGGGGCTAAACAGCACAGGCTGTCCGTGGGAGGTGAAGGTGCTATGAGACATTTCAGGGGGACAGGTCCTTGAAATGCCAGCAAGGTGGGATCCTTCTCTTGGTCGCCCATCCCTGGCCTCCAGGTGTTTGTCCAGCAGCCCCCTTCCCCCAGCCGGGGCTGTCTGAACACTGGGGTCCCCGGGCCAGAGACCTCGCTGAGAAGGGCCTTGGGGTCTCAGCCCGCAGAAGCTTGACACCCGTCTCTGATGGCCCTCAGAGCCCATCGACTCCTTACCCTCCTTGCCTTCTCCATTTCTCTTCCAAGTCTCATTCCTGAGACCAAGGAAAAGGGTTGAAGGCACAGAGAAGAGGCTTAGGACTTCCTGGGCTCGGTCTCTGCATACCACCCACCCACCCAGCTGCTCTCCCCTGGGGTTGAGGCTCTCCAGAGAAGCCCGTGCTAAAGCACCCATCTCTCTCTCCAGAGTGGCTCCACTTTGTTAACGTCTGACCATTGCTACTGGTCAGAAATTCTAACCGAACAGGTGGTCTGGGCAGGGGCAGGCACGGGTACCAGGAATGACCGAGCGTATCCTACGTCCTAGGCTGTATGTAGCACATAGCATCGTCCCCTCAGTCATCACGTAATCCGGATATCTGGGTGTTCGTTATCCAGAGGCATGTTGAATCGGACTAACGTCTAGATTAGTTTATTATATTAATGTCATTCATTGGACAGTGGAGGCTCAGAGAGGTGAAGCTGCTCTCCCACATCCACACCAATCCTGGTGGCCTGGGATTGGAACCCCCAGTTCGCATTCTTAGCAGCGTCACTGTTCTGCTGAGGGTACTCACACTGTTGCAGAAATGCCACCTCATGATGCCCTGCCAGCCTGGACACATTTCCCCGGCTCTCCCAGCGTTGACCAGCTTCACCTGTGTTCCCACCGCCTCGGAGCTCCTCTTCCTGCGCGTGGCCCACCTCTGTGTCGGGCACCAGCTGACTGATGCCTGCACTGCCTGTGTGCTGGAACACTCTTTTCTATACATAGCAACAGGAAATGTCGCAGAGCAAACATGGACCCCTGCAGAGCCGCAGAGGAGGCTCATTTAGGTTTGCACCAATTTTGCTAACCTCCTGCTGACATATTTGCCAATCTGGCCAAGGTTTTAAGCCACCTCGGGCCCAGGAACACCTCTCCTATTTAACACCACCCTTGAGTGAGACCCTGTTTCCTGAGGTTGCAAGGGCTGCATTGCACGGTTTCTGCTCCCTTGACTTTGGGATGCAAGCAAGGTGATCTTCCATGTGTGCAGCTTGGCTTACTTGGTCGCTCCTCTGTTCCATCTTTCAAGCTTAAATATGCAGCTAGGTTGAGGTCTGGCCGGGCAGAAATGCTGTGGCCCAGGGTCCAGGCATTGAGGACCAGGGCATCTCCCTCTTGGTCAGCATCTTCACTGGGCTCCTTGATGCAATTTACAACGTACCTTGTCTTCACTGCTGCTCCTGACTACTGCGTGCAGACAGCCAGGCTGGGGATAATTATCTCTAGTTTGTAGAGGGGAAATTGTAGTTCATTGAGGTTCCCTGAGGCCATGTACAGGCTGTAACCCAGCTCTGTCCACAGCCAAGCTCTCTCCTCTATGCCTCCTACACTTCCCACAGCCCCCTGTACACCTGTCACTCAGTCTCTGCACTAGCTACCAACCCTTGTTAATGGAATAAGGTAGCTCCTGATTCTGAGATCTGATGGAGACAGGACACTGAGGGGACACAGGCTGTTCTCAGCCCTCCCGCTCTGCCCACTGCTATCCCCTGAACTCCTTTTGTTTCACACAGGCTTTCTCCAGACCACAGAGCTGCCCACGATAGGCACACCTGCCCCATGGGAGTCCTGCCTGGGCCACTGAGTGTCTGTCCCTCCACTCAGGCTTTCCCTCCCTGCTTGTCCTTATCAAATCTTACTGATCCTATCTCTCCAGGCTCTGAGTCTGCTGGTGACCAGATAAACCGATCTAAAAATGAGAGGTAAATTATCTTGAATGACTACCCTCTTGGGGGTGTTGATGGCGGATCGGGGGGCCATGAGCAGCCCCAGGTGCTTGTTTAGTTATTTACCAGCTCAGTGCCTCACTCTTACTGCCTCACATCCCAAAGACTTAATGACTTAGTTCCCCCTATCCTTTCTCTCCATCTTGGTTACTTCTGGCTAAAATTGCCATTTTTGTAATTGTCACTGCATGAAGGACATCTCTGTGCTGCCCTAAGGGGGATGCCTCAGCCTGTGGTTGGAAGGCAGAGAGCCCGAGGACTAAGCCCACATATGCAAGTATGTGGCCCGATGTCGCCTCCAGCTCTGGGCAGGCGGTGGGTGTGGGGCAGCTGGGCGTGGACTGTCTGGACTCGAACCGGGGCTCTGCCGCTCCCCAGCTCTGTGATCTTGGGCAAGGTCCTCACCCTTTCTGCAGCTGATGGGTAAAACGGGGAAATGCTAGTACCTGCTTCCAAGGGTTGTAGTGAGGGTTGTATAAGTTAATGCATGTGAAGCCCTTAGACTTGTGCCAGATGTCTGATAAATCCTCAAAACCTCCTAAAAACTGTGAGCTCTTATAATTCTTATTATGCAGCTATCTTGCTTTTGCCATTCTCAGTCATCTTAATAACAATACATAGATATGCACAGAGTGCTTCTCGGTTTAAAAAGCGCTAACATCCTGCCTCACTTGTGCAGCAGAGATGATGGTTACGGGATATGCCCTAAGGTCATAAAGTCAGGAGGGAGAAGTGTCTGGTCTTAAAACTGGTTCCAAGTTCTTTTTTTTCCCCTTTAAATATCTTTATATTACTCAGTGCCACCTCCTTTAGGATGGATGGAAAAGCTGTGGATAACTCAGTAAAACCACTCCTAATTACAGGGGAAGAATACCTCTGAAGCTGTCTCATTTTGAGAATAGCACGTTTGAAAAAAAAACCACAGACGAAATCCGAAGCCCATCCCAGAGGCAGCTGCAGTTCTTTGCCAGCCACTAGAGTTCAGAGAGGGAGACTTAAGGAAGGTCTTGAGGAGAATTACTTAATTTAGAGCACTGGAAACCCAACAATTATTTGTAAAAATAGAATTTGCTGAAACAACTTCCAGCTTCTTATTCTTCTCGCTGCATAATAAAGTAATTAGTAATTTGTGTCACTCCGGTAATTTTTCTCTTTCTCCTAATCACCAACAGTGACACTGCTCCCATGCTGGGGTTCCAACACACACACTCACACACACATGCACAAACTTACTCACTCACTCCCGTCTGATCCCTGGAAGCAGGTGGATGCCATCATTTCTGTGGTTTTGTTGTGGCTGTTGGAATGAAAATTGCTGTGACCCCTAAAATTTATCCGTTACCAAATGTATAAGACATCTGGGTGTGGTTGTCATAAGAAGTAGAAATAACAGCAGAGAACTGTCAAAATATCTCCAAATACCGTAAGAAGCTATTATGAGCATGATGAATACTATATATATATGTGCAACTAAAAATTAGTAGCTTTATCTGACCAAAGGATTTGATTTGAAGTGTGGTTTATATTATGGTTTAATATGATGGGTGTTAATGAAGGTCTGAAAAGTAAATCACATTTATTTATACATTTGTTAGATTGACAAGAATGAAACTATATTTAAAAAGTGGACAGTCCAGGATAATCCAGAGTGTAATTATAAGGAAAATGTACATGTGTTTTAATACGTACTGTAGGCTAAATTTATAAGCAGCTATTAGAAATCAAACAAATATTCAACTATTTGAAACAAAGCAATGGTAATGGAAATTTTATCCCTAAGTTTATCTGACTGAATTTGTAAGAGGCTTTAGATGAGTGTGAGAAACTAGAGAAAGGAAGGCCAAAGGATGGGTTCTTTTCCCTGTTTTTCATGTGATAATCTATTCTATTCAAATTCCTGCACTATAATTAGTATCATTGCTCACATTTATTGACTATTCACCGTATACTAGGCACTGTGCCGGGAGGTTTGCCTTCATCGTATCCTTTAATCCTCGCATCAACTTTATAAGTTAAGTATTAGTATTATTTCCATTTTATAGGTGAGGAACAAGGCACAGACTGATTGCTTACCCAATATCCATTCTTCTCTTTTTTCCATAATAATAAAACCCAGATTTTATTTGGGGTGGCAATATGCCGTGCTAATGGCTGGTATTTTCTACCTGCCCCTGAAGCCAGACGGGCCATGTGACTAACTTCTGGTCGATGAGATAACAGAACTGTTGTGTGGGTTAGCCAGAAGATTCACCCAAAGTATCTGACCCCTCTGGGAGGTGCCCCGCTTCCTGTCATCTCTCCTCTTGCTTCAAGCTCCCTGTAGATGTGATGGCTGACACAGAGCTGTTTCTAATAGTAGCTGCATTGGCATTTCAGACCCATCCTTCTGCTGAGATTGGCTAGAAAAACTAGACGCAGTGTATCTTTAGAAATCTGTCTGAAAGTATCAGAGAGATTAGAAGTCAATGAAGAATTATTGGGCCAACTTCTGCAACAAAAGGGAAACCTGGCGAGCTTGGATTTTCTGGCTAGTTTTCTCCTAAGAGTGTCTGACAATTCCAGAAGATGTGGCCGAAGAGCTGAGATGCCAAGCAGAATGTTAAACAGACTTAGGGAGTCAGGAGCCTGTCTGGGATGGAAGCTCTGATAAAACACCATGACTGGGTGAAGACTATGAATGGTCGCTGGGGAGACCAGAGAACATGGCATGATTTTCATCATAATAATACAAGCCTTCCCTAGTAACCCAGGGTACCTGGGATGTTTGCTCTTTCACATCTATTCCCATGTGTCTGCTTTCCTTTCTAAGGTGGGCAGAGAAGAGGAAATGGCAGCAGAGGGATGGGGACTTAATGACCTAATACTCTGGTGGAAGGGAGCCTTCCTGGCTTTATCCTGATCTCTGGGGGGTATGCTGAGAATATTTAACAGATACACAGCTTTAGATCATAAATAAACACCAATAAAGTGATAAAAGCAGACATGTACAGAACACATTCCTTTACCATAATGAAATAATCTCAGAGATCACACAAACTCTTCAAGCACTTGGAAATTTAAAAATACTAAGTAAAAGAGGACATATTTAGGATTCAGAAATAAAATCACTATCTTAATCTGTGGGATATAGCCAAAGCTGTAATTGAAGACAAATGCATAACTTTAAAAATGCGTTTTTCTAAAAACTTAAATAAGAAAAAATAAAATGAATGAAGTAATAATCTCAAGAAGCTAGAAAAATAACAGTAAATTGAACATAAGGAAATCAGTATTTAGAAATTTATTTGAAAATTAATTCATTTTAAAACAAAAATAGTAGTATAGACAAACCCAAGAATGAATTTGTATTAATAAATCATAAAATGGATAATTTATAGCTATCATGGCAAGAGAAAATGCAGAGATAAAAATACACATGTATTTTTATATTGCAAAGAAAATAAATTAGCAGATACAATAATTTCAGATGATAATTAAACAAAAACAACCTTGTGCTAATATATTTTAAAATCTACCTGAAACTAATGACTAATTCAAGAAAAATCAGATAATCTGATTCGATTAATACTTAAGAAGTAAAAGAATTGACATCTAAACATGCTCCATTTTTAGATGATTTTGCTTTTAACTTTTGAAAGAGCAAATAATTCCTATGCCATTTAAACTGTTCTAGAGTAGAGAAAAATATTAACACCTTCCCATTTCACTTTACAAAACAAGTATAATCCTGTAACAGACTCAGAGAAATATGACATAAAATAGAATACAAATAATTCTCACTGTATATAAAGACACAAAATTTCTTACTAAAGTGCTTGACAAATCAGTTTCAGTAGTATGTGAGAACAATCCGTGATCATTTTATTGGATTATTTTGGGAATACAAAAATTATTTAATATTGTGAGATATAATATGATACTAGTAATTCTAAAGAGAAAATCTGCATGATCTCAACAGGTATCTAGAAGGCATTTCAGAAAAGTTCTGTACCAATTCTGAATAAATAAAATTTAGTAAACTAGAAATAGAGGATTTTTTTTAATGATAAAGAATATTTATATTAACAATAGCATTTATCATATTTAAAGAGAGAACATCAGATATGTTCTAGTTAAAATCAGGAATAAGATGAAAATGCCTGGGCTATAGTAATTAATTTTGTACCAGATATCCCAGCCAATGCAAAAAGATAGGAAACAGACATTAGGCAGGCTATGGGAAAGAGAATCAAAAGTACCACTACTCGATGTTAATATGCTTGTCTACCCAGAAAGCCCAAGGGAATCCATTGACAAACTACTGGAACTAATAAAAAATTAGAAAATGTCTGAATATGAATAAATAGACAAAATAAGCACTTTCCCAATTTACTATCAATAATCAGTTTAAAGATATAATAAGGAAAATGATTCTACTTAAAACAATTACACAAGTGTAATGTGCTAGGAGTAATCCAATAATGAATGTTATCAACTTCTCCTAATGAGTATAAAGGAGGACCGGAGTAGAAGACTTAACAGACCAGAAGACTGAATATTGACGAGAGGCCCTGGTTCATTTATAGGTATAATTAAACTCCAAAATAGTGAACGGTATTTTTAAAGACTAGGATCAATGGGGTTATTTTCTTTCAGAGAGTAAAACATTTTTAAGTGAAGTGGATCTAAATTAGTGTTTCCCTGGAAATTAGTTTGGTCATTTATATCAAGCAGCCTTACGCCAGTAATTCCGCCTCTGATACTTCATCCTAATACACATTTTCAGAGATGCAGATAAAGTTTTATGCACAAGAATATTCATCATGGAGGTATTGATAATATAGTCTCTAAGCCCGCAAACATTGAAATTTGTTAAGTCAATGATGACATATTTTAAAAACAGACATTATTCCATCATTTCAGTTATGAAGAGACTCTTTAATAACGTATGTAGCATATTGTATTTGCCAAAGATGGCTGTAAAAATATCTTCCATCCTACGTGTTCTTCTGCAGTGTGACCTTGCAACTTCCCTTTGAGGGATGGAGACCATTTCTCCATTTTCCAGAATGTGGTTAGGCCCTCAACCACAAAATTATAAGAAAATCAAATTATTCTTTTAAACCACTAAGTTTTGATATAGTGTGTTACACAGCAACAGACACATGGGAAAATATATGTAAAGATATTTCAGAGACATTAAATAAAAAAAAACATGTTACAAAACAGTCTACTGTGTAATTCAGTTAAAAAATAAGGTGTACGTATGCATAGAAGGAAGATTAGAAGGATTTATGCTGAAATGCTAGCAGTGGTTATTTTGGATGGTGGAATTACTCTACTTCTCATTTTTTTCTTTAGCTGCCTTATTTCACAAATTTCTATAATGACTATGTATTGTTGTACAATAAAAAAAAAAGACCCTAAAGTATAAAATCATGTTTTTGAAGACATTTTGATGACAGACAGATGCTCACAAGAAAAGAACAAGATACAAATCGTGTCCTTGAGGGTTTCCCTATTCCTTGAAACTCATCTTTTCAAGAGGGAACTTTGGCAGGAAAACGCATTCAGTTTTTCTACCCACCCCCCCCTTTTTTTCATTCACTCCTCTGCAAGAGAGAAGGAATGATTTTCTTAGCTGGTAAGGTAATGAGCTTGGAATCCCAGTGCTCCTCATCCCTCCTCTTAGGGAGTTTGAATGTACTGTGACCGCTCCCCAGAACGAATAGACCTGGATGCTGGGGGCAGGCCTGCCCCTCAGGGGGGAATTGCCCTGCTGCTGCCTCCAGGTGTGTGCGCAGGAGGTGGGGCCAGACGTGCCTTCCGAGGTCTGCTGTGCCTCTGCTCTGGGGATCAGAGACTTCAAAGCAGCAAATCCTCCCACTTGCAGCTGACTGGTGAGGTGTCTGCCTCGAGAACCCCATTCTGAAGATTTGAGGTGGGAATGGGACATGAGCTAGAAAGCCTGTCTGGCCCCAAGTCCCAGCCATATTCTCTGAGTTTCTTATACCAGAATCCTTACCTAAAACCTATGTTTATTCATCAGAGGAAAGAAGTGTGACTGATAATTATCTCAAAAAATGTGATCTCTATAAATGAACCCAATTCATTTTATACATTTAAATGATACGAGTTGTTTATTTATATACTGCAAGGATGATGGAAGTAAGTGCATCCAAATATTAACAGTGATAGCGCTCTGCTGTTGGCATTGTGTCTATGGGCATATACTCTTTGCAGTGTACTACTCAAGCATGGATTACCCTTATACTCAGGAAGGACGGCATTATTAATATTTTAAAATGCAGTACTACTTTCTGAGGTTGCTCTATCATCTCATACCTCGGCTCCTTAGACAGCTGTTGCCCGTACTGCCTTCCGGGCCAAGGCAAGCTCTGCTTCCCGGCATCCTTTGGGAATGCCAGTTTTCTACAATAAAATCCTAGGATAATCAGAAGAGGCATGTAGGTCTGGGCCTTTTTGTAGTTTTGGGAAATGAAAATGCTTTATCTTCTACTGTCATGTGAGCCATTTGCATCATTTGGAGAATATTCGTGTTGACTGGTTCTATCAGTCAGGAAGACAAACATAATTAACAGAGAGAATTTAATATAAGGATTTACTTAAACAGGTGTTAGGGAACTGCAGAAGCAAAGGGGGAACACTGAGGTAGCGCAGAGATCATAACTGCAGCAAACAGCTGCCGTCCCTAGAGCTGGGGGAGTGAGGGAAGGAGTTGGAGGCCTGGAGGAAGGGACCTGCAGAGCTGGGACCTCAGGAGCAGAGATGACAATAAAATGCATGTAATTAGGGAGTAATGAGTTTGAGGTATTGATTACTTCTGTGGAGTTTTTTTTTTTTAAACTTTCAAATTTTGAAATAATTATAGACTTATAAGGAGCTGCAAAAGCAGTACCCCTGTAGCTGTCACCTGGCTTCCTCCAATAGTGACATCTGTATGTCGTCGAAAGCAGGTAATAGATTGACAAAATACCTAGACTGACACAATTAATTTGATTATAGACCTGGATCTTAGCAGTTTTTGCATTTGCCCATTTTTTATGTCTCTGTATATAATTCTCTGACATTTTGTCACATATATAGATTTGTATAACCACCACCGCCACAATCTAGATACAAGAGCGTCCCGTCACCACAAAGGGACTCCCTCCGGCTGCCCTATTGTCACATCTTCCTTTCCCTTCCCCAGTTCCTGGCAACCACTGTCTATTCTCCGTGTCTTTAAAGTTTAAATAGAACTTGTTTAATTGTAAGTGTTATGGGTTGAATTGCATCCCCGTAAGTGGTAAATTGGAGTTAAGAGACAGGGTCTCTATAGAGGTAATCAAGTTAAAATGAGGTCATTAGAGTGGGCCCTAATCCAGTGTGACTGGTGTCCTTATATAAAGGGGAGGTTTGGAGGCAGACATGACCCAGGGAGGACACCATGTGAATGTGACAGCAGAGAATGTCAAACTGCCAGTAAGCCCCTGGGAACATAACATCCCTCACAGACCCCAAAGGAACCAGCCCTGCGGACACCTTGATGTTGGACTTGTGACCTCTAGAACTGAGACAATGCATTTCTGTTGCTTAAGCCACCCGGTTCGTGGTGCTTTGTTACTGCAGCCTCAACAAACGAATACAGTAAGTTTATATAGTTTAGTCTCTAATGGTAACTGTGCTTCAAATTAGTTCCCGAGATTCCTGCAGTTCTCTAAAGCAAGCTTGTGCCAACACACCACGGCTAGTAAAGGGGCACAGTGAGGCTAGTCCTGGGAGCATGGAAAGAGCTGGAAATTGGAACCAGCTGCCACTTCCACTTCCAGACTGGAGCAGCATTGCTGGGGTGACCCAGACAGGGACAGGCAGCAAGCATGGAGGATCAAGACACCCAGTCTCTCCCCAGCACCCCCAAATCATCGAGCCTGACAGAGATCCAGCTGGCAAAGGGGAAAGGCGGTTCTCAGAGCCCCAGTCCTCCTCTCACAAAGCAGAGGGTGAGTTTGGAGCTGAGAGACATTAGCTCAATACCCAGACACACTGGGCTTTTGAGAAGTCCCTCTGGAGACCTTCAAGTCTTTTATTCAGTGCAGCTATCATCCTGGGGTTTCCTCTGAGCCGCGAAACTGCTGGCAAGGAGACAAATATTTCTGTCTACTTATACTCATATTTTGTAACTTATTTCTGGAAACATTATCACTCGTGCCTTATTTTGAGAGTCTTATCATTTTTGAAAAAAATGTATGTTTTTTTTTTTTTTTAAAAAGCATGCTGCCTTTTGCTTGTGTCATAATCCACAGGGTGGAGTGACTGTAATTCTCTCAAGAAGATTTCTTGATGTGATAATAAAAAGTATGGGAAAGTAGGATTTGGTATATGGAAATTTAATTGACAAAAACCAACTTTTCCAGAATATATGTTTTTTTTTTTAATTGAAATAGTCGTTTTACAGTGTTGTGTTAATTTCTGGTGTGCAGTCTATATGTTCTTTAAATACAGTAAGATTCCTTTCGGATGTCTAGAAATCCACCACTCCCCTTGAAAAGAAAAGGGAACTTCTCCGAGAGCGTTGAGAGCCAGGAATGGACTAACTCATGCATTTGTAGGCTGCTGCCCTGTGTAGGCTAATTCTCTCCTTGCTAAGGAGCCTGAGATGAGTGGAATTGCTCTTCCTGGAGCCCCGGGACCAGCCCAGTATATCTCCTGCCAGCTCTGAGCCTAGCACAGTCCCCCAGCACGTTTCCCCTAATGATCCAAACTGCTACCGCGGCATCTGCTTTCATCAGACTCACCAGCTAGAGGGACTCCAGCCTGGGTGAGGCATTTCTGCCAGAGCCGACTTCTTGCTTGCTGCACACCACCGTTTCATTCCCTTCTTGAGCATCATATTTCCATACTGTCCTTGAAAAACAAATGAAAATTGAGCCCCCCCATTATAAATGCAATATATGCTTATTGCAAAAATTTTCAGAAATACAGACAATGATGAAAAATAAAATACAATTTGAAGTCGTGTGGCTTAAGTTCAGTAAGAAAAGGAATCAAAAACATGTGTCTACTTAAAAGATGATGAGTTTTTTTTTCATGGAAATGTGTATTAGGGAAAAGTAAGCAATCTTTGAATTTAATAATCTGTCTCTTCTCTGCCTTGGTCCCCGGGATCTCGAGCCAGGAATTGCCTTCATGGCACTCCTCAGGGGTTCTCCACCGTCCTGCCACTGAGGCTTCCTCTCCTTCATCCTGTTTAGTCAGTGCTTTGCTCTTTGACAGTTTTGAATAGTAGCTTATTCTGAGAATGATCTAGGTGGCCATCATGCTGTGACAAGACCAGTTAGAAGAGGTGGAATGCTTTGTTGGAAAGATCATGACCAAGATCCAGGCTGGGATTGCAGGCAATAGAGAAACTATTCTGTGGGTAGCAAGTACCATGCATTTGGGGAGATACCGTGATGGGGAGCTCACTGGAGGAAGAAACTGTGGAGCATCCTTTCCTCTCAGAGATTCCAGTTCTTGTTTTTCACTTTCCTCACCTTGGTCCTGGACACACTGTCTGGACCACAGTCACCTGGACCACAGTGGCGTTCCCTAACTTCCCTCCTCCCTCACCTCTCAGCCCACTTCCCTGGGAGTAGCAGGCAGCATTAGCATTTCAACTGGTTATATCCAGCCAGACCTGCCATTCATATGCAGATCTCTCTCCTTTCAAGGCTGGATTGAGACGTCACTTTAGAGAAAATTACTATGAGTTGTTTTTTTAAACTGAAGTTGTTTCTGTCCTGCTCTTCAGTGAGAAATCGCGAGATGCTATAATGGCAATTAAAGCAAGGACTTTGGATTAGACTTGGGTTCTGGTGTCAGCCCTGTCAGCTGCTGTGTGCTCTTGGCAGGTTATAACCTCGCCATGTATCTGTTTCCTCATCTGTAAAAATGGGGTAAGAATACTCTTTTTGCAGTGTTTTCATTGTAAAAGAATTAAAGTTGTAATATGAGTGGTACCTAATACAGTGCGCCCCACCCAGTGATCACACAGTAAATGGTAAGAAGCACCTAAAATGTGGTTCTGGGAATGGAATGGATGTCAGAATCCACCCACACCCTTGGATGGGATGGGGAGTTGGAACAAGGTGACCAGGGGTGTAAACTCAGAAGCGTGGCTGGATTTAGAGTTGCTGAATTGTCATGTGGACACATGTCCTGCTAACTGGTCTTACCCCTGTTCCTGAGATCTGGAGTGAGATACAGACATTTTCCAGCTCCTTTTCCCAAGCCTGAGACACATCACTGGGAGGGAGGCAGGAAAGAGGGGGAAAAAGAGATCATGCAGGCAGATACTAGGAGGAGATCAGAAATTTAAAGGGCAGTGGGGGCCATAGGAAGCAGCAAAATCAGGTGAGCAGCCAAAGGTGAATAGACCAGGCAGCTGGGCGTGGGAGCCAGACAGGATGCTTTAATGCCTGCTTTGCCTCAAAACTGTGTGTCCAGGGAAAAAGTCACTGCCTCTGTTCCCTCGCCTAGGAAATGGGGATGCTGCTGCTGCACCAGCCGGCTCTCAGGCCTGCTCTGAGTATGAGAGGAGACGGTGATTGTAAACACACTTTAGTCCATAAAGGCACTGTAAAAAAGGTTTGCGTTAGTATAAAAGAAGGGACCAGGATGAATCAATAGCCCTTTCCTTAACTTTACACATAAATCTAGGTCTTCGGGCTTCTTGTCTGAGAAACTGCCCTTACCATTCGCAAAACAGATGTGTTTTAAATGTGAAGCTGAACTTGCGAGTTCTTTTGAGAGTCAGTGGAGAAGACTGAGAAGAGAGAGACGTGGGGAGGGGAGGAGGGCGGAATGTAATATATGAAGTATTTTGTAATGTATGAAATGTATTTTACCAAATATTTATTGAGCACCGACCTTTGTGGCAGGTACCCAGTGTAGGCACTGCACACATGGTAATTTCATTTTTCACTAGAATAGGAAGAAAGATAACCAGTCCTCTCTGTCCTGGAGACGAACCAGTAAGCAAAGCCATAATAATATCTAATGCCCTCTTTCATTCTCTCTTAACTGCCCCTTGCCACAAGTACTGGACAGCAGCACCACCTGTATCTGTCCCACCTTCAAGGTCACTAATTTAAAACTCCTAACCTTCAAAGTCACTTTAAGTATCTGATCACTTAGCTTATGTGGAGTCATCATACTGCCCAGCAGTTATCCTGTCCTCCTTTCTCTGGTCCATTTGCTCCCCTCTTCTCCTAGATGATCATTTTGTGTTTCCTCCTCTCTTCTCACCCCTTCAACTCCGAATCTCCCCCTTCACTTGCCGTTGGTCATCTTTCTTCCTATGCCACTGAGAAAATTACATCGGCAGAGAACTTGCAAGAGCTCCCATCGGCACTTGGATCCAGCTACCCACATCACTGGCTTTTTCCTGCCTCTGCGGATGAGTGGTCTCTGCTGCAGCCTGAGACCAGCCCTTCGACTTCAGCACTTGCTTCCATCCCCCGCTACTACTCAGAGGCATTTCTACAGCAATTTCCACTGCTCTCTCCTGAATTATTCATGTTTATTCTGCCTACTCATTTTCTTCCTTTACTGTGCTGACCATCCCCTTTAGCATTCATATATGTTGCTATTTCTTCCACTTAAAAAAAGCCTAAAATTCATTTTTGGCTTCAATCTCCTTTCCAGCTACCACCCCATTTATCTCCTTTGCTTTACAGCACAACTCCTAGCAAAGTTGTCTGTACTTACTGGTTCCGAGATTTCTCCTCTAGTTCTCTCCTGAGCCTTTTCTGGACTCAGGAAACAAATTAGTGGAAACTAATCTTTTCAAGATCACCAGTGATGTCCACTTTGCCATTCAAGTGGTCCTTCCTTGGTTCTCCTCTAAAGGGACCTACCAGCTGTATGTAATTCGGTTGGTTCACTGTCTCGCCTTTGAAGCATTTTCTATCGTGGCTTTTAGAACACCCCTTTCTTCCGGCTCTCCTTCCTCACCAGTCTCTCCCTCTCAGGCTCCCGTGCTGGCTTCTCCCATCTTCCTGCCCTCTAAACCTTGGGATGTCCCAGGGCCGAGGGCTCAGCCCTCTTCTCTTTTTAACCTTTCCTCATTCTCATGGTGACCTCATCTCATCCCACTGGCTTTAAATACCATCTGTGTGCTGACAGCTCAACACTTTCTCTCTCCAGCCCTGACTCTTCAAAAAACTCCTTTCTCCAGCAGCTTCTTAACAGCTCTGAAGGTACCTCCAAATTAGGTCAGAACTGAGCTGGTGATATTCACCCAAAAACTTACTGCTTCCACAGACTGTCCCATCCCAGCTAAAGATAAACTCTATTCTTTCAGTTCTTCAGACTCAACACCATGGAGTTTGCCTTAATGACATAAGGGCACTAATCCCATTCATGGGGGCTCCACCCTATGAGCTAATTACCTCCCAAAGGACCCAGTTCCTAATACTGGTGGTTAGAATGTGAATACTTGAATTTGGGGATGATGCAGGCATCCAGTTCTTTGCATACACATAACGAACCCCTAAGTTAGATTTTAAGCTCATTCCTCTCTGCTGGGTTCTTGACCCAAGTGTAGCCTTCCACTGCTTTTCTGAATCCTACTGTATCTCCACTTGCATCTTTCAAAGGTACTTCAGACTTAACAGTCTGAGACCAAACTCATGACCCCCTTTTCTCTGGGAGCCTCTGCCTGGTTCATGTCTAATTTTCTGATTTTCTACTTTAGTTTTCCTTATTTCAGTGAGTGGCAGCACAACCCATTCAGTTTCTTAATTCAGAAATCTAGAAATTTTCCTTGAAACTTCCTTCTCCTTCAGTATCTCTTTAAGCTGTCACAAATTCCTATTGATTTGATTTCTAAGTATCTTCCCAATCTGTCCACTTTTCCCTACCCCTCTTGCCACCCCACCAATCCGCTCCCATCCTTTCTCCCCAGACTACTAATTGGTCTCCCAGCTCTTCTATGCCTTTGCCAAACTATTTTCCACACCATAGTTAGAATGATCTTCTACAAAACTGGATATGATCATGTGACTTCCAACCTTGAACCCACCTCCTTCTTACAACTCTTGGACAGCTTCCTTTTTCCCCTGGGATTAAACCAAGTTCTCTAACATGGTCTGCAAGGCCTGGCATGGGGTCTGCTGGTAGCTTCCAGACCCATTGTGCACCACTCCCCACTTCATTCTTTGCACAGCTGCCCCCCCCCCGAACTTGCTAGCATTTTGCTTCACCTTGCTGAAGATCTTTGCAGATGTGCTTCCTTCAGCCCAGAAGGCTACCCTCTTCCCTGTGCCTGGTTAACCCCTACTAATCCTTCAGATACTGGCTGGAGCATCACTTCTCTGGGGAAGCCTCCACACACCCCAGTCCAGTGCTAGCTTCCTGGTTATACTCTGAAATAGAAATTTCTTCATAGTACTCATGTCACTTTGTGTGATATACCCATGGTTGTGATTTTAAAAGAAATCCATGCATGTTCTCTCCAGGACGCTAAAAGCTCTGTGAGAGGATGGGCTATATCAGATTCTGCTCACAACTGTATCCCCTGGGCCTAGCATGGTGTCTGACGCTAAGAAGGTGTAAAAAAATATTTTAAAATGATCAACTGAACACAAATTGTAATGCATGCTATGAAAGAAATTATCAGAGTGTAGACAGGAAAGATGGCTAATTAGGATGGTCCTCCTGCTGGTCTCAGCGACAGCTAATGGGACAGGGCCACCAACCCCAACTGCAGATGAGGCTCCTGATGTTGACCTTGGCCTGGGCCTTTGCAGCTGAGCCAGACCAGGAAGGTCCAACGTGCACTCCATCTGCTTTGATGAGGGCATTGATCTTACCCCCCGTCACTGCACCTCATTGTCATGCAGGATGAGGGCCGAGAAGATGCAGGAGAACTGACGACCAAGGCCACCGTGTGGTGAGTGCTGGGCGGTAGCTGCTGGGAGTGGTGCTTTCCGACTTAGCCTCCTCTGGAGGTTGGAGCACCTTAGTGGCGGCTGAGGAAAGAAAGGAGATGGGCTGGTCTTGATGAGATACCTACAGGAAGACATTTGAAGAGATTTGGGGTTATGTTATGGGAACCAAGAAAGAAGTGACAACCAAGTCAGGGGCTGGAAGGCTGCCTCTGGTGTGATGAAACTTGAGGTTTCCTGGATGGTCTATGATAAAATCCCGCTGGGTTACAAAGAGGGAGATTTGTGACATTGAGAGAACAAAACGAACTCAGATGTCTTAAATGGGGCTAAGACTGTAACTCTTCTGTCTTCCTATAATTTGTTAGACTTTAAGCAGTTTCACTGGACACAGGTTTTTTCCTTACAAGAGTAAAGTAGCAATTCATAGGGCCAATAAGCACATGAAACGCCGCCCACCATCCCTAATAAATACTGATGGAACGTTTGGAAGGGTGGAAAATTAATCAGAGATAGACAGCCTACTAATTAAAACAATTGCAAAGACCAAATTTAATGTTAGAAGCTTTGTCTCCTGAAACCTGGCGATTGGGCTCTGACTGTGTCAGTAACCACCCCTTCCCTCCCCCCACCCCCCTCCACTGGCTTGGTACTCAGGTCAGGACAGTCAGCCAAGGGGGTTCTGAGTGGCAATGCCTCAGGTAGAATGAGCCCTTTCACCTTCTTTCTCCCTCTGTACCCTTTCTTGTGTCCCTCCTCTCACCCCAATGATATGTATCTGGTGTCCTCATGCAGTCACCAGGACCAACCACTGGGTCAGGACAACTAGTCTCATATTTCCTGGTAGTGCCTCACTTTGCAAATCATCCCTCCCAGATCTCCACTTCATCCCCCTCCATAGGAATATCCAATTGATAAGGGACAGCTGATCTTATCTGGCTGTTAAAAGTATCCAAGAAAACTAATTCATACTTTAGTGTGAATGACTGTACAAAGGTGCTGGACAACATAGGGATGTTTTGCTCTCAATCATTGTAGCTTGGTAACTCACAGGGGTGAATATTATGGAAAAATTTTAATAGAGGGTTTCCCCCTGTCTCTCAGGTTATTTATGTATTCACTCAGTGAACATTTAAAAGTCCCTTCCCTCTATTCGAAACTGCATTAAGTGCTGGAGTTATAAATATTGTCCCTTTAAAGAAAATCACTGTCAGTGTAGGGCATTGATAAGTAGACAGTGGTGATGCATTTTGATTAAGGCTATAATAACTGCATGACTGGGATGACTAAGGCTGTAATCATGGCATAACTGTGAACATTTATCTGGACTTTCCATCACAGGAGATATTAAACGTCTGAGTCTTTTGAATTAGTTGAACTCGGGATTTTCAGTTACCCCACAAACATCCCCACTAGCATGGAACCTTCAGGAGAGCAGAGACCATCGGACTTTCTCCCTGCTTTGGATCCCCAGTGCCTAGAATCAAACCGGGCACATAGAGGGCATTCAGTGAAAGTTGGCTGAATGAATAAATCAGTTAGAATAAGTAGAGCAGAGTGACCAAGTCCCCACCATGGTGAGTGTGGACGGGCGCTGGATTTCTGTGGGGAGTGAGGACTTCCCATGATCTGCTCCAGCCTGCCCTGCTCCTGTAGACATCCCCCCTTTCCCCCATGGCGTCGGTGTTTTGCTATTAGATTATGCTCATCAACGAGCACCTCCTCTCCAGCTGATGTCCCATGTCTCCCCTTCGCAGTAAACCTCCTCAGAACTGTAGTCTGCACTGTCTCCAATTTCTCTTTTTCCCACTCTCTCTCCAGTTCACTCCAATCAGCTTTCACCCCAGCCTCTCCCCAAACCCATGTTTGCGTAAAGCACCCCCACGCCCTCCACGTTGCTGGATCAGTAGCCACTCCTAGTCTTCACCCAGCTTACAGAGCGGCAGCATCAGACAGCGGTAATCTCTCCTTCCCACCTGGTTTCCACGCCGGCTGCTTTTCTACCCACTTCATTGGAAACGTCTTTGTCTCCTCTGCTGCTTTCTTCCTGTCTCCTCTGAGTTCCTAAAGCGTCCAGGCTCCATCCTTAGTCCTCTTCTCTTTCTCTTTGTGTATGCACTTCCTTGGAGACCTCAGCTGGTTCCATGGTTTAAATACCCCTTATATGCTTACAACTCCCATGTGTAAAGCTCTTTCCAGTCCTCTCTCCTGAACTCCAGACTCGTAGAGCCAACTGTCACTCAGCGTCAGCCACTCAGCGGCTTGTCTAATGGGCGCCTCGAACCCAGCGTGGTGAACTGGACCTGCATTTCCCCACAGACTTCTTCCACCTTCCAGTAGCTCATGCCCAGACCTCCGCATCCTCCTTGATCCTTTCTCGCATCCCACATCCAATCATCAGGAAATCCTGTTGGCTCTCTGTCCGAAACATATCCAGAATCGAATCACCTCTTGTCACCTACACTGAGTGCTACCACCCCAGTCCGAGCCACTGTCCTTTGTTCTCTGAACAACAGCAATAACCTGCTAAGATATGTCTATTCTCAATAGAGACTCCAAAGCCATCCTCTTAAAACCTAATCCAGACTGTGTGGCTCTTCTAATCAGAATCCTGCAGTGGCTCCCCACTGCCTGAGTTAAAAGCGAGTGGTCTGACAGAACTTACCCGATCTGCGCTCCATCCCCAGCCTGTCCCCACTGCGTTCTCCCTGTTCCTGTTCATCGCCCCCGCTCACTCCAGCGCTGCTGTCTCCTTCCCATTCTGGCTCCTGTCCTGGGCTGTTTGCTCTTACTCGGGGGTTGGTACACTTTTTCTGAGAAGGGTTATACAGTAAATATTTAAGGCTTTGAGGGTCTCCATCACAGCTATTTAACTCTGCCATTGCAGCGTGAAAACAACCACAGGCAATACGTAAATGAATGAAGGTGGCTGTGTTCCCGTACGACTTTATTTATGGGCCCTCAAATTTGAATTTCATGTCGTTTTCATGTGTCATGAAATATTACTATTCTTTTGATTTTTTCCAACCATTTAAAAATGTCAGAAACGTTCTTAGCTAGTGGGCCATCTAAACATAAGTGGCAGGTTGGATTTGACCTACGGGCCACAGTTCTTCCTACAGAAATCTACTGGACCACGCCTGTCTCTGTCTAGTCTTTGGTTGAATGTCACCTTCACTATGAGGCCTGTCCAGACCTCCTCACTTCACCCAGCTCTGTCCTCTCTCTTGTTGCTCCAGCTTTCTTCATCTTCACTCGTTTCTGACTTTTCCTTTCTGCAGGCGCCTGTCAACCTCTAACATGTTATATAATTTACTTCCTGTTACGTTCATTGTGTATTGATGTCCTGCCCCCTGCCACACCCCACAAGGGTGGGACTGTTTGTCTGTTTTGTTCATTGCTGTCTTCCACATGCAGAGATCAGTGCCTGGTACATGATGGGCACTCAATACATAGTTGTTGATCGAGTTTTTCTGATGAGTGTCTATTTATTAGTGAATGTTTTCAGATTATGGTGATTTTTGCTTCTCTGTACCTCAGATAGTGAATCCTAGGAAGACAAGGATACCCTGCATCCACCGGAGGCAGCAGGGAGGGCTTCATGGAGGAGGTGACATCTGAGCTGAGTCTAAAGGAGTGGAGGAGGAATTCATAGAATGGAGGAAGGCTGAGGGGAGAGCAGTCCAGGGAAAAGAAACTGTGTTTCTTTCATGCAGGGAAGTGCGGGAAGCATGAGGGCTGCTGGCACTAGTTGAATGCAGGTGGGAGGAAGTGATGGGGGAAGAGGCTGGAAGCATCAGTAGCCACTGGGGATGGCATGCTCCAAAGCAATATAGGTGCCATTCACAGATTTCTGCAGATTCAGGAGACCGCCTTCTGCAAGAGTAGAGCTAGACTTGCTCTGTTGTACCGTGCCAAGGGCTGTTCAGATTAGTATGCCAGCATCATTCCTCAGTACTGTTTTCAAAACTGCCTCACCATAAAATAAGAGAGTCCCGGGGAGTTTGACCAAGCTGCTCTGGAAAGCAGTGCTTCCTAGAAGCCCCTCAGGATGGCACATCGTACCACATGCTCCTCAGCCCTAAAGCTCCATGTGGATAACAACATGGCGAGATTCGGATCTGCAGAACCCCACTCCCAAGACCCTCCTTCAGGGCACTGCCTGGGTGGACGGCTGAGACTGGGTCACAGAGAGGCTTTTACATTTCTCACTGCCTACTGCATGCACGGTCTCGTGGGGCCTGAGTAATAACTCGTGTAAGACATTTCGGGTCCAGGAGGAGTTGGCACAGGCAGGTAGAGCTCCTGCACAAAGCAGCATGTGATAAGACCTTTGAAGACGGGAGGGAGACAGGAGGCAAGAGGGACCATTTCTGGGTGGAGAAACCAGGGAAGACTTCGTGGGGGTGGTGGCATTTTGTGTCACTCTCAAAGATGGGAGGAGAAGGGGAAGGAAGCTCCACAACAGGAGCGTGTGGACATCTGTATGAAGACAGCCTCTAGATTGGCACCAATGCAGGCAACCTACTAATTGCATAAATGATAATTGTTTCTCAGGAGCCAGAAAAACCCAGCCCTAGCAGATGCTGTCAAATGTATCCATTTTGTCCTAAAATCTTTAAATAATCTTTTCATAAAGTACCATCTGAAGTAAAGACCTAATCCATCTTCCCCTGCTAGGAGGGGAATTATCTTTCTGATGGTATAAGATAATCCTTTTAGGTGACATGAAACCAACTCTCAGCCCAAATCCCTTCTTTTCCCTCCCCAACAGGTACCATCATTACTGTTAAGATCTGCATTTAAGAAATAAGCAGGAAGACTGGTGGGGTTATTTTGAGCCTCAAATAGTAGTAGGTTGCCTGAATCTCCTAAAAATGACAGCCGGATTTCTGACTGGCTGTGCTGGGGGTCCTTCTGCTCCCTGTTAGAGGGGAGACTCCAGGTGTCCTGGGTGAGGGGCAGTGGTCCTGGCCCACTCCTCGGGAAGAACCATTCAGGATGTCCTGGAGGAAGAGAGTATTGCCATGGAAGCATTTAGAGGTGGTGGGAATTCAAGATAATCTACTTACTAAGGCTCTTATTTGAGGGCAAGACAGCCCAACCCGGGGAGGAGGTCACAGAGTTTACAGAGGCTCTGAGTTCAAGTTCTAATTTGACTGGAGGACATCACTTAATTCTAATTTGAGAATGTGTTAAGCGGGCGCAGCACTAGTAAAGCTCTTTCTTGTAACATACGCATGAGAGGAGGCTATATAGAAGGCTTGGGACAGAGAATCTAAGAGCCAGGGCTAAGGTCCACGTACTAGTGAGGTCTGGAGCTAAAATGAGCGCACAGGGCTCCTTAACTCCCGGGGTCCTTTTCCAGTTGTACCAGGTGATCCTCCATCGTGTGGGGCAGCTTTATTAGGGCAGAGCTGAGACTGAGAGTTGATTCCACTCTTTTTCTTGGTCACATCATGCAAACAAGTGCTCCAGCTTGTCATCTGCTTCGTCTGTCTATGAGTCTCTCTCTTTGTACTTAATACCGTCTATTCACTGGAGCAAGGTTTATTGAGCAGATACTATGTGTCCATCCAGCGCTATGTGAGGTGCTGAGGACTCAAGCAAGAAAGGTTTCTTGTTGGGCTCTTGAGGAAGGGCCCAGAGAGCATATGGTGCCACGTGATGTCTTTAATAACAGAGGTTTGCACTGAGGGTTAAAGGATGTAAGAGGACGGAGCTCATCATTAGAGTTATTTCCATTTTTTTACAGGAGGAGGGGAGGGAGGAGCTGAGAGAGGCTATGCACAGGGAGTGATGATAACTGTGGGAACAGGGAGAGCAGCAGAGAAAGCTCTCAGTAGGTGGATGCTGACGGGAGTGAGTGCGTGTGTGGGTGTGGGTGTGGGTGTTAGGGGTGGGGGAGGGGTTGATGGGGAAGGGCATTCTGGGAGCGGCAGCAGGAATGCAGAACCCCAGTGGGACTGCTACCCTGGTGCCTCCATCGTGGCTGGATGGGATGAGGGTCCCACAGGGAACAACAGGAGAGACCCTGGGCACTTAGCAGGTGCCAGAACCCCAAGGTATCTCACCGCCTCTAAGGAGTTAAGCTTTATCCTACAGCTCCTTTGCAATCCTTCTAAACAGGGGAGTGACATTATCAGATTTTAGAAAGATAATTCTGGTGACAGCGTGCAGCACAGATGGGCAGGGAGAAAATTGGAAACAGGGAACCCTGTTCTGCAAAGACTGTGATAATCCAGACAAGGATGATGAGGGCCTGGGTGAGGGCAGGTGGGTGGGAATGAGGATGAAGTGGATTAGAGAGAGATTTGAAAAGGAGAATCAGCCTGGTGACCAATTGGGAGTGGGGGCCATGAGCAAGAGGGAGGCATGGAAAATACCCCCTTTAGGTGACAAGGTTTAGGTGACAAAGTACGTGATATTGTCATTCATCATCAGGGAATAGAGGGTGAGGAGGGCATTAAGGTAAAGGAAGAGAGGACAGAATTATGACCTCTGCTTTGGATCTGTTGATTTTGAGGATTTCCAGGAAGAGGTGTCCACTTGGTGGTTGAAAATGGGTTTAAAATTTAGGAGAGACGTTCATTTATTCATGACACAAATACCTCCTTGGTGTCTACTGTGTGTCAGGTGACATTCCATTGTCTGGAGATACAGCAGTGATGATGATTGACAAGGTCTCTACTTTCATGGAGTGTTTATTCCAAGGAGGGAAAACAGATCTCTTCAACTAAAATGACAGATGGCATAATTTATACTTCTTTGCCCCCCATCCCCCAATCATACACATCAAGCACAAGCCAGTCAAGAACAAATGAAATACCAGTATGAATGGACAAGTGAGTGAACAAATGATTTCCTAGAAGGCTTACTCAGAAGCAATACTTGATGGGGGAGGGTATAGCTCAAAATGGTAGTATGCACGAGGTTCTGGGTTCAATCCCCCGTACCTCTTCTAAAGAAAAAAAAAAAGTAAAGAAATAAATAAACCTAATTACCTCCCCCCAACCCCAAAAGCAATATCTGTGACCTGTCTCTCTCACTGGCCGCTCTTGGTGATGAACCTTGTATACATAAGAGAAGGCAGAGGAGAGAAGGCAATTTATGATGCTATCAGATAGGGAGAGCTTTCTGCTTCCTTTCCTGCCGGCTGGGCCCTGTGGCCAACGGTTAAAGAATTACAGTGCATGTCTGTTTCCGTCTGTTTCCTCCAGGGACCGAGATGGCTCAGGCCATTACCCAGGGAGCTGGCCAGGGAGAGCCTACCTGTCAAACCGGCTGGATGGTAGAGAGATAAACTCCTGGTGAGTCCTACTGTGGCACCCTGGGGCTTTGGTGACAGAGTTAATTAATTAAGACACCAGCGTCAAAATTAAAGTGAGGAGGAAAAGTCAATTAGTGATTGAATAGCTATGAGGAGACATATTTTAATAAGGTTCCCTCTAATTTGAGCTGTTCCTTGCCCCTCCTCCCTGGGCGTGGTCACTCTTTCAGAGTGCTGTAGGAGTTCCCAGGAGGGAATGATGAACTTACATCCCTCTCTAATTTATACTCAGGGGCGAATGGGGAGAGAGTCCTCTGCTGTCTGCTATACGCCAGGGCCCCATAAAGCTATTTATCACCACTCTGAATTCTCTTCAGCGGGATGTTCATTTCAATTTGCAGTCACCTCTTTAGCTCCCCTTCAGCAGGCTTGGCCAGGCTCCTGAGAGAAGATCTGAGCCGAGAGGGGGAGACACAGACAGGTGAGGCAGGCTGGAGCTGGGCTCTCCAGGGATGCGTCTGCCACTGTTCCACCCTCCACAGCCTCCTTTAACTCTATTTGCTTCTACAGGGAGACGGGGAGATTATGATGTTTCGCAGGCGTTCCAAACCCTTGTCACGCTTGATAAAGATCTGGCAGGAACAGGAGCTAGGATGGCGTAGCCGGCTCTGGTGCTGGGGATTTCGGGAGGGAGCGTAGTTGTAGCTATTGTTCCAGCTGCCTGTGTGACACCAAGGAATCGAGGGACCAAGAGGGACCAGACTGAGGGTCCCTGCCACCTGCACTTGCTCAGCAAGTCTCCTGACCCCATGAGTGGTGTGAGGACAGTGGGACTGGTAGAAGCAAGGCTAAGGGCCAGAAAATGAAGTCCCAGAGCATCAGGTTATTAAGATCAAGAGGGCAGCACAGGAAGAGGAATTTTAATGTCAAGTGACCAGAACTGGATCATTAACAGCAAGATGAAATGCACAATGGGGAAGCTTCTGGCCTGGGGAATTCTGCAATTTCCTGACCCTGACTTGGATCAGGATTGGGCCCAGGGCTTGATATTGGGATTTAAGTTTACCGTTCCTTTTTATCTCAAAATAATATATATTCACTGTAGGAAAAGAAAAAAAAGCCAAGGAAAAAGAAGTTTAACCTTATCTCACTACCCAGAGACTAACCACTGCTAATATTTTCAGATGCTTTCAAATAAATATATTTAATGTTTTACATCAATAATGTAATATTTAGCTGTATACCATAATTCTGTGTGGTGGGCATGAGTATTTGGGTCACTGGAAAGGCCTATCCCAACTGTTATATTAAAAAATTAAAGTTCAGTTAAAAAATTTATTTTCTAGAAATTAAAAACTTTCTGGGTAGAACTGAAGCCCTTTTATATGAAAGATAATGAAAATGTAACCAAGAATTTCTTGTGCAATAAAAAACCAATTTGAAATAGGAAAATGATAGCAGGACACAAATGATATGTGAATAACTGGAGAAAAATACCTTCTTCTTGCAGGAAAAAAAAGCAATATTGCAAAAATATCAAGAAAAAAGAAAAACCAAACACACTGAAAATATTTTAAAGGAAAGAGAAATATTAAAATTCAGAATACCAAGCTGAAAAGAAAAAAAAGTACTCTCACAAGCCAAATACAACAATTTATCATTATGGTTTATTTCCTTCTAGTGTTTTCCCATATGTATATTTTTATAGGAATATAAAGGATTGTAGCATTAATATGTCTTCAGCTTGTAATATAGTCATAATAAATATACTTTTAGTGGCTAAAATATATTCTATAAAGTATATTTATTGCACTTTGTTTAATTTTTACCCAGTGTTGGATTTTGAAGTACTTCAGATTACACAGTTACAAAAATACTATTGTCAACATTTTTGTGCTTCTTACATTTTGTTAATTTGAATTATTTCTTAAGAGTAGATTTGCCTGAATGAATCATTGAATTAAAACAGTTGGACTTTTTAGAATTTTCTTGATTATCCTTCCCCAAATGATTTCTAAAATAATTGTCCAATGTAGAGGAGTATGGGTTTCACTACACCCTAATCAGTAAAAGGTATTAATGTTAAAATTTTTCAGTAATATGTACGTTGTATGAAATGTCCATATTTTAAGAATTCAGTTTGATGAGGTTTGACAATTATATACGCCTTTAAAACTACCACCCAAAATAACATAAGAGAATATTTTTGTCATCCAAGAAAAATTTTTTAACCTGTTCTTGGAGTTCATATAAATGTGATTAACAGTGCTCTTTTTGTCTAGCTTTTGTTGTTGTTCAACACATTTTTGAGATCCATCCATGTTTTTGTACATGTCAGTGGTTCACTCCTTTTTATGGCTGAGTAGTTTTCTATTGAACGACTGCACCAGTTTGTTTACCTATTCTCTAGTTGATGAACATTTGAGTTGGTTACAATCTTGGGCTAATATACCCAGGACCAGATGCCTTCGCAGGTGAATTCTACCAAACTTTTAAAGAATAATCAATACCAGTCCTTCTTAAACTTTCCCCCAAAATAAAGAGAGAATATTTCCAAACACTTTTTTATGAGGCTAACATTATCCTGATACCAAAACCAAAGACATCACAAAAAAAAAAAAAAGAAAGAAAGAAAGAAAGGAAGCGAGGGAGGGAGGAAGGCAGGCAGAAAGGAAGGAAGGAAGGAAGGAAGAAAGAGAAAGAAAGAAAGAGAGAGAGAGAGAGAGAGAAAAGAAAAAAGAAAGAAAGAAAGAAAGAAAGAAAGAAAGAAAGAAAGAAAGAAAGAAAGGGAAAGAAAACAACAGGCCAAGATCCCTGATGAACATAGATGCAGTAGCCTCAAAAAAAATTAGCAAACTGAATTCAATAACACAAGAAAAAGATAATACACCATGATCAAGTGGGATTTATCCCTGCAATGCAAGGATGGTTCAACATATGCAAATCAATCAGTGTTATACATTACATGGAAAGAATGAAGAATAAAAATCACATGATAATCACCATAGATGCAGGAAAAAGTTGGCAAAATTCAACACAATTTCATGGTAAAAACTCTCAACAGATTAGAGATAGAAGGAAATTACCCCAAAACAATAAAATCACTGTATGAAAAGCCCACAGCAAACACTATATTCAATGGTGAAAAACTGAGAGCTTTTCCTCTAGGATCTGGAATAAGGCAAAGTACTGGAAATCCTAGTGAGAGCAATTAGGCAAGGAGAAGAAATCAAAGGCATCCAAATTGAAAAGGAAGAAGTAAAACAACCTCTGTTTTCACAGGTGACATGATCTTATATGCAGAAAATCCTAGCTACTCCACAAAAACCTGTTAGAGCGAACAGTAAAGTTGCAGGTTACAAAATCAACATACCAAAAATCACTTCTGTTTCTACACACTAACAGTGAACTATCCAAAAAGGAAATCAAGAAAACAATCTCATTTGCATTAGCATCAAAAAGAATAAAATACTTAGGAATAAACTAAACCTAGGAAGTGAAATGTTTGTATGCTGAAAACTATAGAACATTGATGAAAGAAATTTTGAAAGACACAAATGAGTGGAAAGACAGTCCGTGTCTACAGATTGGAAGAATTAATATATACAGCTTTTTGTATGTTAGTCATTTTATTTTCCAGTCATTTACCCAGAGTATTCACTGAGAATAAAGGCTGCTTTTTGTATACTGAGCTTGTATCCTGCAACCTTAATAAATTTACTAATTATTTCTTGAATATGTCTGTAGACTTTTAAAGGTTTTCTACATATAAATCATGCCATCTGTGAAAGATAGCTTTACCTCTTCCTTTCCAATTTGTATAAAATTTCTTTCTTTGTCTGATTGCATTGGTTAGGACCTGAGTACAATATTTCATAGTAGTAAAACTGGACATTGTTTTGTTCCTAATTTTATTTCACCACTAAGTAGGATGCTAGTTGTAGCTTTTATAAATGCTTTTAAAAAAAATCAGATTGAGGAAGACTTGTTATATTCCTAGCTTTTAAAAAATCCTAGAGATTACATATCTTTAAAAATTATGTCAGGGTATTGTATTTTAGCAAATGTTTTTTCTGCATCTATTGAAAGAATCATAGAGTTTTTCTCTTATATTCTGTTAATTTGGTAAATTATATAGATTATTTTTTGAATGGTAAACAAACCTTGCATTCCGGGGGCAAATCTCACTTGGTCATGATATTTTCTTTTTATATTGCTGCTGGATCTGTTGCTAATATTTTGTTAAGGATTTTTGTTTGTTTATGCTCATGAAGGATATTGCTCTATAATTACTTTTCTTGTAAAATATTTTTTAGGATTCAGTATCAGGTTTCTGCTTGCCTTATAAAACAAATAAGGGAAGGTTTCCTTTTCGTTAACATTTCTTAAAGTGTGTAAGGTTTGTATTATGATTCCTTAAATGCTTGACATAATTTACCAGTGAAGCCATTTGGGAGTGGAGTTTTCTTTAGTGTTTTTTAAAAAGTTACTAATTTAATGTTTAAAATAGACTTAGGACTATTTAGATTTTCTATTTTGTCTTGTGTCATTTTTGAAAAATTGTATTTTAAGGGGATTTTTATATCAATTGTCAAATTTACTAACTTTTATATCATTGGCAAATTTACTGACATTAAGGGTTCATAATATTCCCATTTTCCTTCTAATTTTTAAAAGATCTATAATGATAGCACTTCTTTCATTCCTGATAATTTGTGTTCTCTTTTTTTCCCTTGATCAGATTTACTAGAGAGTCATCAATTTTATTTATCTTTTCAAAGAGTCTAATTATGACTCAATTTTCTCTGTTGTTTATTCAGTTTTTTATTCCTTGATTTCCACTCTTATTTTCATTATTTACTTTTTTTCTGCTTTGTATTTATTTTGCTCTTCTTCATCAAGCTTCTCAATAAGGAACCTTAGATTATTGGCTTTATATCTTCTTTTCAAATATCAGTATTGAAATCTATACATTTCTATCTAAACACTCTTTTAACTGCATCCCACAAATTTTGATGTTTTGTGTTTTCATTACCATTCAGTTCAGAATATGGCTAATTTCCCTTGTGATCTCTTATTTTTGTGTACTTATTTTTTGTGGGTACTTATTCTAGAAATTACTGAGACATATGTTAAAATCCTAAACTATAACTTGTATTTCTCCGTTTCTCCCTTTAGTTCTGTCATTTTGCTTTATGTTAATGCTCCATTATTAGGTGTACAGACATTCATGATTGTTATGTTATTTTGTTGAGTTTACCTTTTGCATTATGAAGTGTCCCTCTTTATCTTCAATAGTAATCTTTGTCTTGAAGACTACTTTCTCTGTTATTGATGTAACCACATTATGTTTAGTATTTGTGTGGTATATTTTCCCCTATCCTTTTATTTTTAATCAGTCTGTGTCTTTTTGTTTAAAGTGTCTTTTACAAATGGCTATAGTTAAGTCTTGATTTGTTACACAGTCTAACAATCTCTGCTTTTAAATTAGAGCAGTTAGTTCTCTGACACTTAATACAATTATTGACATGATTAGGTTTGGGTCTGGTATCTCGGTATTTGTTTTCTGTTTGTCCCGTCTGTTTGTTTTTCCTCTGTTAGCCCTTTTCTGCACTCTTGTATGTGAATTAAATACTTTAATGTATCATCTTATCCCTTTATTAACTTTTAAAATATACCTATTTTTGCTATTTTTAGTGATTTCTCTAGATGACCCTATGAATCATTTATTTATGAATATACACTTTCAAATAACAATGTACTATTTTATGAACAGTGTAAGAACTCTACAACACCACCACTGCACTTACCTCACTACCATTCTCTGTGTGCCTGTTGTTATTTATTTTGCGGCTACCATGCTATAATTCATTGTTTTAATTTTTGTTTTAAACAAAATTAATGGTCTTTTAGAGAATAAATAACATGCCCCTTTGGATTTTTTTTTTTTTTAATAGTTCCCACCTCTCTGCTAATGTTCCCTGTTTATTCTGTTTATTTTACAATCATTGTCTAGATAGTCTAACCTCTGGGCCATCTCTGAGTGTTTTTAAAAATTTTATTTATTTTTACTTTATTTACATTTTGTTGGGGGGCAGGTAATTAGGTTTATCTGTTTTATTTTTTAATGGAGGCGCTGGGGATTGAACCTAGGACTTTGTGCATGCTAAGCACTGCACTCTACTACTGAGCTATACCCTCCCCTCCAGGTCTTCTTCTGTTTATTATTCCTCTCTTAACCCTGTCATATTTTCTTGCTATCTTATGATCTCTTGATTCTTTATTTATGTTGGCTATTGTGTGTAATTGATCAGTAGAGACTGAAGTAAATAATATTTGCGCACAGAAGAGGTTATGTCCCTTCCAGTCCAGTGTGAATGCCTGAGACAATTAAAGCTGTATTTGAGGAGAGTCTGGGCTTTCTTGCAGCTTCCATTTGATCCAGTTCACCTCTGGCTTCAAATATTTTGAGAAGGCGTCAGGATCCTCCCTTCATCAGGGCTTGGGCTCTGAGCACCAGTGAGACTTAAGAGGTCTCTTTATGCTTCATAGTCCTGCCGTCAGCTTTCTGAACAGTGGAAGGTTTCTCTTTCTGCTTGGCAGCCAGCTGCCAGCTTTGAGTTTTAGGTCCTGCCCCCGGGTTTCTGCAACTTGGGAGACCTCTCTCCACCCTTCTGCCCTGCACCAAGTCTTAGGACTGCCACTGCGCAGCATGTGGTGGAGGCACTGTGTCCCTTGAAGGGACTTCTCTCAGCTCTCTGTCCTGTTCCCAGTCTCCTGCAGGTCTCTTGGGTCACTTGGAAAAGATTCTGCGTACCTCAAGGTTATTTTCTCAGATTTCCTGCCTCATCCTTAGCCTTCGGTCTGTTATTCCTGCATGCTTGATGGAGACCTATACCGAAGCATGGGCATGTGGGTGGGTGTAGACTCGCTCTGTGGCTGCGGCTTTTTGGGATTCTAATCTGTCACGTTAGCGCAAACATAGCCATTAAATATTGTTACAGGTTTGGCCGATAGCTCTTCACCTGAGTTTACGGCCCCTCCCTGCCACTTCATGGATCGAAGCAGCCACATATCTCTTCCGTCCTAGAAAGAGCTTGTCACTTCTGGAATTTAGTGTATTTACGTTTCTTTGCATCCTTAGCAGTCTGATGGCTTTAAAAATCATGATACCAAAAAAAAAAAAAAAAACCCAAAAAAAACACAAAAAAACAAAAAACCCAAACAAACAAACAAAAAAGAAATCATTATTTAGTCACCTAGTTCTCATTGCCAGGGCGGGCCCCACGGTCACTTGTGGCTTTCCACATCCTTAGTAGAAACAGAAGCCCCAGAGGTATTTTTAAAATTTTTTATGTTAATTTAACAGAGAAAATGGTAACTTGATGTTTTAATTTATATTCTCTGGGAACTGAATATCTCAAATTTTTGTTTGCTGGTTACATTGCATCTTTTGTAAGTATCTTTTGCCCTTCTATGTTTCAGAGTCTTAATTTTTTTTTCCTGACTGAGACATATGAGGTCTTAAATACCAATATGGTGCCCCTTTGTTAACATTTGCTGCAATATTTTTTGGTTGTGGTTTGCTTTTATACTTTATGCTTTTTGTGGTCAAACTTACAGATCTGCTCTTTTTTATTCCTTGTATTGCTTCTAAGCCTATAAAGTTATCTTTTCTCAAGAGGTTTGGATAATATTCAGCGCTATTTTTCTGAGATTTTGATGTTAAAAAAAACACATTTAACTCTTCCACTCAATTGGAATTTATTTCAGTGCATAACATAAAGTGAGATTCTAAAATTACTGTGTCTCCAAATTGCTAGTTAATTGTCCCGACATCGTTTATTGGGCAATCCTTTCTTCCCCTCATTGAGCTGTAATGAATCTTACATCTTTGTACATAATCGGGTCCATTTCAGTGCCATCTGTTCAGTTACAGTGATCTCTCAGTCTGGTCCTGAGCACATGCAGATGAATTTTTGAAACTGCAAAGCTAAGGTGCAAACTGTAGACTGGATATGTCCTCTTCAGGAACGGGGAGTCACTTTCTGTCTGAGAGCATCTGAGGGCAATTATACGAGCTTGGTTTATTTACTGATTTCCTTGTTTAATTCTTAAATCCCCACAAATTAAAGCTCTTTGAGGACAGTGATTGTCCTGAACAATGTTTAACTGTGTCTGAGACGTTCTCCACGGAAATGGTGTACCACAAAGAACCACCTACCAAATATGACTTAGATGAGATGCAGGGATAGGATAACCCCCTTGTTTTCCTATGACAAGGCCAGGCACAGACCCTCCAAATCTCAATTCTTTGTCTCATCAATGATTAGTTGACCTGTTTGTTCCCACTGATGAATCTGGACAAAATACCTGCTAACTTGGTCAACTTATTTAGCACCCCCCAACCCCCTGAACTTTGACCCGTGCTCAGCACTGGAGGCATTGGAAGCCCTTCCTTCACAGCCCCTCCTGAAAATAGGTGGACCCCAGAGAAAAGCTGCCCCTCTGCCTTGTCTGACACAGCCCCTGCTCATCTGCTCCTCCACACGCAGTTCTTGTTTGCTGTTCCTGTAAAAGTAAAGGCCTTTTCTGCTTGACTTACAATCTCAGAGGTCTTCTGGGCAGAGCTTTCTTCCTGGTGCCGTACCTCCCTTCCCCTGTTGCAGCAGTCTCTTTCATTTCATGTCATTATTTACTACTTGGGACCAGATCTCCTAGTCCAACTGTCTCTTGGCTAGAGATATCCACCCACCACTGTAGCTCCAGTGTCTAAACAATTCTCGTAGCAGAGAGGTGATTAATAAAGTCCAGCTAATGGTTCAAGTTAGTTTTTTAAGTTGTAAGAAGAATATATAATCATCAAAAGGAAAAAATTCAAACCATTCAGGATGATATGAAATAAAGGATAAAATCTCCCTTCTCTTCAAGTTCTAGCCTTTAGAAGTTGCTACTGTTGACATGTCTTTCATATCTTTCAAGATATTTTCTATGCTTATGTGAAAAAATATACATATAAATCACAAATGACATTATTTGTACTGGATATTCTTCAGCTTTCTGTATTCACTTAGCAATCGGTGTGTCAGTATATCTTGGGTATTTTTTTGCGTATCAGTGTGTATGGAGTTACCTCCTCCTGCTTAAGACAGCATAGAATTCCATCATTTATTTCTTTTGTTCCAGGTATTTGATATTATGGACAACACTGCTGCGAATACCCTTGTATATACATAAGGAAATATTTAATCTTTAAGAATTTAAAATTTTGGTAGATTACTAAATTGTCCTTCGAATTTACACTTCTGTCAAACATCAGTGAGAACTTCTTTTTTTCCCCGAAATCCTGGCTATTACTGGACTTTGCCTATATTATAGATGAAAAATTGAAGTTAGTTACTAATATGGTGTACATTTCTTTAATTGTGTGAGGGTAAACATCTTTTTGCATGGTTATTGGCCTTTTAAAAATTGGATTCTTTTTAAATTGTTTGTAAAGAATTCTTTTTATATCAACTAATTTAGTTTGCCTGTCATATGTGTTGCAAATAATTTACTCATTTGTCTTTTGACATTGTAAATATTTTTTTGCCATAGAAAATGTTCATGTTTTTTATAGTCAAATCTATTCTTTTTTTTTGTTTAGTGTCTATATCACTTTTGATTCAATGTATAGGCGTATCATAGTTTACTTAAAGCCAACATCTATGAACATTTGTTTCTATTTTTAAATTATTTTAAACAATATCTGCATATATATATTTATATTCATGGTTGACAGTTTTCTTTGAGTAAATTCCTAAAAGTGTTATTTTGGAGTTAAAAGGTGTGAACATTTTAAACATTTAATTGGGGTTGCTAAATCAAGGCCACCGATTTTCGCCCTCTTTTGGGTTCACTGATCTACCACATAAGTAGAAATGCCTCTTTTCACCCAGAAGAGTTAGATACTGGAAATGAATAAGGATGAGGAACAGGAACTCAAGGGTCCAGGAGAGGAGAACCTTTTTAGAAGACTTTGGAAGGGACTGCATCACATGTGCAAATTCAAGTTAGCATTTTTATCACTTAAATTTAACTCCTTAGGTCACAGTGTGCTGGAGGGGGTTTATCTGTTGCTCCTGAGCTTTGGGAGTGGGGATGGGGACTCATTAGAATCTTGCCTTATGGTTGGGATTGCATACAATGATGGTGACTTTTTTTTTTCTTTTTTTTTTGAATGGAGCACTAAACATCAAACACTAGCCAATCTCTGATAAAATGTTTTATTATTTGGACCTGCTTCCTCTTTTGCTTTCCCTAAACTGTGCTCCACAGTAACTCAGCCCCCTTTGAACGTCACTTTCTCTTGAGTCTAGACCTCTTGGTGCATCTTATCAATGGCTCTCTTTCTATTCCCCTCAGTATTTTTGCTGAAATAAATTCAATTGACTCTACATACACTCCTTGATGGCTTAGTTCTTGTTGGTCCCTCAGAATGTAATGAGGAAGGAAGAAAAGACTATCCTAAGCCCTCAGGGATCTTATATTCAGTTGGAACTGTCAGGAGTTAAATAATTAATTATGGGATTACTAAAGTAAAATTGTGACGGTGACTTTTATATCAGCAAGCCAGAACGACCCCTTTCTCGCCATTTCTTGCTGCGTGTGAACTGATGGTCAATACACTTTACATATCTCCTCTATGATTTCCCATAACCTTTAAAACTAGAGTGGAGCAAGGGGCACATTCTGTCTACTTGTGAATAATGAATTTGGAATAAATTGGATTTCTCCCTTTTAAATATAAATGAAAGGAGAATTTACAGATTCTGACTATTGCTGCTAATTTTAAAGGTAAATTGCACACTGCCCTGCATACTTATAAACAAGTATGAAGCTCGAATTTCCCTATTTTCAGGACTGAAACTGGTGTAGGCACTTTAGTTAAAATGACAAGGTGGCTAATTTGCCTGATGGTTTCTTTTATGAACTCCCGAGGATTGTATAATCTTACACCTAGGAACTTGGTTTAACAGATCAATCTTCTACATTAATTTCACAGTTCACACTTCTATTTATGCCTCTGACGTCCTCCCCACAAGACTGTGAGCTCCTTGAGAGCAGGGTGGCCTTGTGACAATGGAGCAGGGTGCACTGCCCGGGCAGGTGCTGGGGAGACCTTTGTCTACTCACTGAGCATCACCGAAGTCTGGCAGCTGCCGATTGCTCAAAGCAGGGAGTTCTGATCTGATCTGACATTGCAGAACCTTCTCCCCACATAAGAACATTCATTTTACAGGAACTTTCTGCAGGGTGATGTAGCAGAGGCCATGAACTTTGTGTGTATAAAATCATTTCCTGTTTGTACAACAAAACCTGGAACTGGTGGCCCCTCTGCTTAGTTCCTGTCTGCTTTTGGGCAAGTTCTTTACCTTTCCAGTATCCTGAACAACTCACCGTGGATTTTGCCCTTGGATTCCCTAAAGTCTCTGGCAGGTTCTCAGTCCCATGTGGGAGCAGTAGGTCCCCACACCCCTATCCTAGCCCTCCTTTAGGGTTTTGCAAACTTTCAGAGACATGCCAATCTTGCTTTTGGAGCCTGTGTGAGATGTGAATGGACTCTTGTCAAGAGAACAGGACAGGAGGCTGATGGGGGTAGGGAAGGGTGATCAGGGAGAAGGAGGGGTTAATGATGAGACTGGACATAAAGAAAGGTTCTCTGGTCAGCTGGGAAGCAGAAGTGCTCCCTCTTAGGTACAGACCCTTAGAGACCCCAGGTCGGGGAGGACATGGTCTTACCAAAATTACGGCTTGGTGAGTACCAGGTTCTGTGCCCATCCCCACCTTCCTTACTATGCTCTGTGCCCTCTTTGCTGATGGTCAGACCTTCTATTCTAGCCAAAGAGTTGGTTTTTTAAATCCCTGACCTTCTGAACCATTGGGGCAGGTCTGGGCCTGACTAGGGGTCGGGACTTCTCACTTCTGGTTTCCGTTCTCAGGGCTGTTCCAGATCTCCCGTGGCAAGGCTGGCCTCAGTTCCCCTGAGATGAGCAGGTGGGCAGGTGAAGATCCAAGGTGAGTCACCATCTGTGAAGGGTCGGAGATAGAAGATGAAAAATGGGCATCGAGGAGGAGGAAGCCAGAGAGCACAAAATTGGAGTTGGCGCATGAGAGAAAGAGATTAAACAGAAGATGTAAAATTGCCAGCAGCTTTGGATTTACCCAGCCGGAGTTTCTCCGCTGGGCAAGGAAAGCTTAAGTAATCCAAATTAATTTCTAGTTAAAGGCAGAGCTCAGAGAGCAGTCAAACAGGTGACCACAGCTGGCACCAAATTTCCCCGGAGATAAACTACTAATGCTAAAAATAAGCCGTGTGTGCTGAGAAAGGGGCGGTTTGGAATCAGCCGACTCCAGGCACAACACAGAGGTTGGAACGTTTCAGTTATTCAGCAAGACTACAGTAAGCGCCTACTCTGTGCTAGACACTGAGCTTCCAGTGTGTGTTTGAGATATGGTCCCTGCCTTAAAGTCTATAGTCTTGCAGTCTCTAGTGGGAGATGCACAGAGAGTGTCCCAGGATCACGGGATATGTAATCTGATGACAATATCCAAAGTCACCGTGTAGTGAAGAAAGCAGGGAAAGGTGGATAGGGGTCGGGAGTTAGGAAAGAATTTCTACAGAATCAGACACCTTAACTGAGCATGGAAGGACAAACAGGCATTATCACGCTGACGAGGAGGGAAGGAAAAGGATGTGGCGGTGAGAGGGCCTGGGGCGGGCTCTGAGGAAATGCCAGCAGTCCTGCGAGGCTGCATGCTTGGGGGCACCTGCGGATGTGCCTCAGGTGAGAGCTCTGGGGCAGGATGGTGCCAGGCTATGCAAACCGGTTTGGATTATATTTTGAAGGACAGTGGGGAATCTCTGGAGTGTTTTCAGCAGAATGACGTGATTGGATTTGTTTTTGGGAAGACTGCTCGGACTGCGTCGTGTGGGGGATGATTTGGTGGGGAGACTGGAGGAAGTGAGATCATTTGCAAGACAGTCATCGAGGTAAATGGACTGTGACCTATGCTAGGCTCTGGGTGGGAGGACGGGGAAAAGGAGATGGATCTGGAAGATCCTGAGGGATGGAGTCCATGAACTTGGTGACTGAGTGACTATTTCAGTGCGGCTTGTCAAGAGTCAGATTTGGTGACCGGTGCTGCCATCTTCAGAGATGAGGGGGAGAGGAGGATAAGGGAGGGCTCAGGATGTACGAGGTGGGGCACATCAAGACGTGCAGGGTTTGAGGTGCCTGAAAGACATCCAGATGTTGGACAGTTTGGAGCTGTACCCCTTTCTCTTTGGCTGTTAACTCCCGCTTCCTGAAGTAGGCGGCATCTGGGTCCTGCCCTCCCCTGTTCTGAGCAGTAGCACCCTCACAAGTGGGCTCAGAGGACTGCTGGGTGGGGTATTCATGGGTATCATTTTCATGGTGCGAGGGGGCTCTCTTATACCAGCTTGGTCTTGGAGAACTGGTTTGCGTGCCATTTGTGGGGGAGGATCAGGGAGCGGAGGGGAGGGACAAGTGGGGAGAACCCACGGAGGACAAAGTTAAAGAACTTACTGCTGTGCTTAGCAGCAGCCAGAGCAGGTCCGGTTTGTGCGGAGTCCTTGGAGGGTGGAGGAGGAATTAATCGTGAAGCTGTGGAGGGCGGGGGCAGGGGAAACAGAGAACTGTTCTAATGCACCGGTGGCAAACTGAAGTCTGCCTGCAGAACCCAGAACACAGATATGTTTTGTTTGGCTCTGGAATTGTTTTTATAATTTCTAAATCAGTTACCAGCATTTAAAAATCAGGAGATTTTTACATAAAATTTTGATTTTGGACTTCTCTTGAAAAAATAAAATAAGACCTGTGTACAGGCATTCGCACGAGGCGGGAGCTGCCTTTCAGGTGGCCGTCCTTTCCTGTTGGCACCACCCCACCCTTATCTTGTCTGCTCTGAGCCCACTTTGCTTGTCAATGGGACCAAGCCAAGCCAAGCAGACCACTGGCCAGGAGCTCACTCCTTTCTTAACCCCCCCAGCTGTTGCAGCATAAAGTGACTGTTTTTCCCTATCCCTCTTTGAAAAAGATTTTAGCCTAAACTGAGTTCCTGCTATGGGAACTGTCTCCCATCTAACATCCTGCCTGTTACCAGACCTACAAATATGTGGACTTGGCCACTCCGGGTTAGGAGCTGTCCACTGGCCTCTGGACAGTAGACTATAAAATTGCAACTGTGACATGTGTCACAAGAGAGAAGTATGTTAGAGCTCATGGCGGAGGGCTTTGCCCTAGTCCACGAGGAAGGGCAGGTGTCTCTGAGATCTGCTTGATGAGAAGGAATTAGTGACGTGGAGATGGGAAGAAAGGATGTTGAGGGTAGAGGGAGGGAGGATCAAGGTGGAGAGATGCTAGGGAGGAGAGACGTGGATGAGCCAGGAGGCAGTCGTACTAGCCTAGGAGAAAGATGCTAGCAGGGGACGCACTGGAAGGAATTTTAGGAAGTAACAGACAGCACTGAGAGATGGATTGGTGATAAGGAGAGGGCTGTGGAATGATGTGTCCTTAGTTTCTGGTTTATATACTAGACGGAGGGTGGTGGCATTCACTGAGATATGGAGTCGCAGGAAAGCATGGGTGAGGAAAGATCACAAGTTCATCCCTTCGGAAACTGAGGTGACTGAGCCATTGCAGAGAGATTGACAAGTAGACAACTGGGTACACAGATCTAGAGGCTGGAGAAACTTGGACTCTCCAAAAAGAGCTGTCTGCTGCCAATCCACTGGTCTGATGGTTGGTTGCATACTGACCACGCTGCTTTTTCAGAAGTGGATGATTTCATTGTTCATTCATTTATTCACTTCTTCATTCAACAAATGTTTATTAGAGAACTGTGCAGTCACTCTGATAGGTGCCGGCTACGTCATGTTCAAGGGGAGGGGGTCCTCCCCTCAGGGAACCAAGCATGAGTTTTGCAGGAAGTGTGAACGTGATTGGATTCCCTTGTCTCTAGTTTTGCCTCCACCTCCTCACACCATTGGGGTGATTGAAGGTGGACTGAGAGTTCTCTGTATTTTCCCTCTCCTTGCATTGTGACTAACCATTTTGAACAGATTTACTTGTATTTTCACACTTCACAGCTATGTTTAGACAAGAGTTTCAAAACTGCCTGCCGTCACTACTGTGGTAGTGGTCTACGTAGTACATTTGTCTCTAGATGTTGGGGCTGAAGCTCTGAGTGCTCTGAGGTAGGAAAGCAGACCTTGATTACCTTCCTGCTTCAAGTATTCAAGCAGACTCTGAAGAAAGTATTTAAAATACTGTGAAACTTAGCCTTTCTCAGTCCTCAGAGCCAGAAGAGGGTGAATTAATCATGAACATTGATTTGCTCATCAGTCTCCTTTTCTGGACTTTAAATACTTTGAGGGAGGGACCCTGTTATTCAACCTTGTATCTTTGGTTTCCAGTCCAGTCCATGGTACACCAGAGGCAATTAAAAATAAATGTGCTGAACAAAGAAATGAACATGCAACATCTTTGGACGATTGTCTTGTTCTTTTAGTAACTTTTGATTTGACGTAAACTTGTGTGTTTTCACCTCATCTCCTCGACTAAAATTTGAGTTGCTGTAGGTAAGATCTTAGGTTGCTCTGTGATGTTGGACCCTTGCGGATGCTCACTGCAGATCTGTTGATTAATCACGTAGAGTTGGGAAGATTTCTCTCTAATCACTCTCCTTCATCTGTGAGCTTATCGGTGGGTTTTCTTAATTTTCTTGAACTTACAAGAGCAAATCCAAATCATGTCTTGAATACTTACCACGTTTCAAATTTTGGATGGAAGGACTCTGAAGCTGGGAGACTTTGAAGAGCTCTTCGCTGCCACAAACCAAGTCTGTTCTCTCTGTCTCTTCCTGGTGTCTTAGGAGGCAGGAATAATAATAATAATAATAATAATAATAATAATAATAATAATAATAATAGTAATAATAATAACAACAACATACTATTATATAATATAATAATAATAATAATAATTATTATTATTATTAGATAATAATAGAGGAGCACTGAAGCTCAAAGGAAGTTAGGCAGTCTGCCCAAAGATGGGATTTCAATCCAAATGGTTCTGACCCAAAACCCATGCTCTAGGTGAAGTGCAATTTCTGTAACCACCAGAATCACCCGGGAGCCTGGGAATATCCCCGGCTTCCATCGCAGACTGTGTTCTGATTTAGAGTCTGTGTTCTAACCGGCAAGCACTGGATGGGCTTCTGATATGGGTGGCACTTGGGCACAGTGCCCCGCGGGACACAGTTACCCAGGGGCTTAGACTGTGTCTGACATACCCGTCACTGCCCCTCAGGGGACAAGGGCTGTGCGTTTTTCTCCCTGTGTTTCCAGAAACCTGTAAGCCTGGAACAAATCCATGCTGGGTGCCTCCAATATGGGCTCTGACATGAGCCCCTCCTAGAAACTGGGAGGTGGTGAAGCACAGACGAGCAAGGGTTCCAGTCACCCTGTATCAGCCCAGTAAAGGAGCTCGTCTTTTCCTCTCCATATCACCACCTTGGAAATAAAACAAGTGAGACCCCAAAAGGGACAGGTAAAGAGAGCACACAGCCACCCCTGTGGGGTGGGGTGGAGGGGAGAACTCTCGAGGGGCCATTCGGGATGCTGGTAGTGGAGCAGCCCTTCCTGGAGCTCAGAGAAGAGGGAGGGAGGAAAGGCAACTGAGAGCTAGTGGAGACCCAGGGTCTCGTCCCAGAGGGAGATCACACAGGCCTCCTGGAGGGGAGGGGCTCAGACACTCGCACTTAGCAGACCTGGGCCGCATGCTGCCTCCTCCACTGATTGGCCGTGTCACTCAAGCCAGCTACCCGCCTGCTCTAGCCTCAGTTTCTGTATCTGTAAGATGAGAATACTAATCCTTAACGTTGCAGTGTGGTGCACGGATTAGAGATAAGCAAGGTCACCTTGCCTGGCATGGAGCCGACCCTCGACAGAAGGTACCCATTAGCCCGGGTCTGAGGTTTTCAAGGGCATCCCTGGGGGGATGGAAGCTGGCATCCGGCTTTCCCCTCATCCTACACTAAAACTCCTCCAGGGGAAGCCAAGGGAAGAGTCCTGGCTCCAACACTGACTCACTGAGTGGCATAAATATTTGAGAGTCAAGCAAATGTCTTCCCTACCCTTTGGCCCTGCTCCCTTCTTTCAATAGGTGGTATCTACAGTATTCTGCAGAGAGGGGCTCAGCATGTAGAAAAATGAGGCGGAGGGATCCAGGACCTGGGAAACTGGAAGAACCTTTTAGCTGATATGAAAAGTGCGAGACTGAAGATGCTTTAGAGCCTGAAATTGAGTAACTATTGTGATTTGCTTCAGAGCCTTTGCTTTGCTGTTGGCATATTTATAGGAGACCCTGGACCATTAAAGGATGTGTAGGCTGGGCCAGTGGCCAGGGAATCCCTGGCTTGGTTCCTTCTGGAGCTTGCCAAGCTTCTGCTGCCCTAGGTTGTCGCCTTGAGGCCAGGGGACATTCAAAGACCCCAGAGTAGCCCTGGGAAAGTAACATCGAAAGCAGTAGCCACTCATGTTGAGAAAGGCACCGTGCAGGTGCACCATCTTATTTTATGTTCACAGCAATCCTACGAGTTAGGTATCCTATAATGATTAAACACAGTAACTGGGAAGAGGAGTGCAGACGACTGAGTCCTGAGTTTCACTCACTGTGTGGACTCGGCAAGTTCTTAACCTCCATTTAAATGGAACTAAACATATCTATCTCATAGGGTTATTTTGAGATATTCCAGATAAAGCCAGTAGCCAACATCTAGCATATAGTATAACCATCAGTAAATACGAGGTATTGTGATGTCCAGTCTGTAGATGCAGACACTGAGGCCACAGTACTTGTGTGCCCAAAGTCACATAGGTGGGGAGCGGAGGGACCAGAACTCAGACTCAAGGTTGTTTGACGACACGCTTTTGTTCTTAAGCCTTGGGTACCCTGCCTGAGCTGAACAGTTCCCTCAGGAAGTCTTGCCCAATTCGAATGGTGGGAAGGGCTGGGTTCTGGTCTCCTGGTACTCTACAATGGGAGGACTGCAGATGCACAGGGTGGGGCTGAGAGGGCCTTGGGGCAGCCAGACCAGACCAGCAGAGCACTGCTGTTGAGGTCGCCCGCATGCAGATGGCCGTGGCCTTGCCCTGGGCTTCCTGGTCAGCCCCCTGGAGAGGCACGTCTGTGGTGAACCGCCTTCTTTCGGACTTACTCCATAGCCATAATCTCAGGAAAGAGAGCCAGAAAGGGCTGGATTTACTGTGTCCGTTTGTTGAAGTGCAGACTGTGCAGTTTTTGGTGGAGCCAGCTACACTGGAAGGGTGCACCTTCTCTTCATGCGCCAGCCGGCCTCTCTGTGTCCTCTGCCTTCTCTTCTCTCTCTGGGCTCTCGCTCTGGTTCCCTCCCAGAATTCCTCCAAAACGAGCAGTCAGCAGCCTGGAGTTTTCGATGCTGTATTCGTGGAGCAGTAGATGTGAGACTAGAGTTGTGCTTCTCAGACTATCTGGGATGAAGGAGCAGACTTTTTCTTTGACAATTTCTTGCAGCATGATATTTTTATACAATATATATATTTCTAAAAAATGTATTCTTTAGAATACATTTCTGGGGAAATTAAATAGAAAGGTATGAAAATATGAGTCCCTTTTAATTTATTTTTTATTTTATTTTTTAATTTTAATTAGGTTTAGATATTTATTTGTTCTTAGAGGAGGTACTAGGGATTGAACCCAGGACCTCATGCATGCTAAGCATGTGCTCTGTTACTTGAGCTACACCCTCGCCTGAGTCCCTTTTTAATTATTAGAATAAACATGTTAAATTACTCTGCTAGATTTCTATAAAAGCTTCAAAATGCTTACTCTCAGTTTCTGTACTTCCCTCACTGCGGAGCAGTGGCAAACAATGTGCAGCTTGACCCTGATTCGCACTTTGAGTAGCCCTGGTCTAGGTGACCTTGGGAGTGTGGACCCCCGTCCACAGGTGGCAGGTCTGTCTCACAGCCAGCAGTTTCAGCAATGGACATGGCCTGAACTTTCGGTGGGTGTCATGGTCAAGGGATGGTGACCAGAATGATGCACAGATTATGGGTAAGAGCTACCTCCTGTCCCCTGCAGACTGCAGTCCACACTGCCATGGTAGCTTTCATGTGGAAAGGAGGCCCCAGGCTGGAGACTGGTTGATAGACACTGCGGAGCTCCCATAAATAATTGCCTCGAGGTTTAGGCTCTGGAAAGAGGACTGAGTCAGCTTCTTATCTTAGTCTCTGATTGGCATATTGGAGGGTTATTTGGGGAGGGGAGCAGAGGGAAGCCAGGGGCCCACTCCACACAAGCCTGCCTATCATGGACCTGAGAAGCATGATAGCATATCAGATCTTCTCTCCCCTTAACCTTGTCAGGCTGCCTTCCAGCTCATACAGTGCTGGCAGTTGACAAGAGGAAGGGAGGATGATGGGAAATTCCTCTCCTGCCAACAGGGAATCTGTTCAGGGGTCCCTGAGGGAGAGGAGCTTGCTCTAGAATCATATCTGCCAACACCTTGACTCAAACATGCCCAAGAACGGGTCCCCACCCATCTGTGAATCCTGCACTCACTCTGGTGCAAGACGAGAAAGGGGAGTGGGAACAGGTAGAGAGAGAGGGAGGCTTGTGGTACTGGGTGGGTACCTTGGAGGTCACACAGGCATCTGCTGATTCACCTGCAGCCTCTCTTTACCTGTTCTGCCTTAAAACCCCAGATCTACTTTGCATAGCCTTTTATTTCCTGTCTGAGAAGAGTTTCTAGCTCTCCGTGTATTTATAGCATAACTGATGACTGACAGGTCCTAACTGAGTCAGGCAAACACAGCTTCTGACTCACTCGTGAAGTGTCCTAAGTAGGACCATTCAGAGTCCTGTCATTACAGTTTCACATTCCAAAATGCCCGAAGCTCTCAGGAACAAAAGATGCAGCTCCCGCCTAGAGGAAGGAATCTTTTATTAGTCAGAGTGGGATGCAAGAGTTGCTTTGTGTTCCAGCCAGTGCTGGGAGGGAGGCGGGGCCAGCGGTGGAAGAATGATGGGGTGGAAGATGGGTTCATACCGAGGGAATGGCCACCACCAGCCCCCATGCAGCCCTGCTTTAGAACGTCTTCCCTTTTTCCATCTTTATCTCAAACAGTATCTTTTGCCACTTTTCCCTTGAAATCAAGAAACAACAAGGATCAGGCAGGTGGGAGTCAAAGCTCTCGAGTGGGGATGGTACAGATAGGGGCACTTTGGGCTTTCAAGGTATTCAAAGCTGAAAAAGTCCAGGCTGCAACTATAATGCGGTCATTCCAATTGGGGTCCCCTGGGGCGTGGCAGTCAGCTCAGTCTGCAAGCTACAGTTATTCCCAAGATGGTAGAATGTAGCAGTTAAGAGCAGGGCTTTGCAGTCAGAATCAGGCCTCAACCCTCTCTCTGTGTTAAATACCTCCTTTCCAGGGGCCCTTCAAATCTTTCTCGGACAATCCCATTCATTCATCACCGGTAGTCCTGTGGTTTTGGCAAGTCAGCAAATAACAGTATCATTTCTGTTTTAAAGACACAGAAGAAAAGCTTTCTCTTACCTCTGTGAGCATCACTCCATATCACAATTATGTAGATTAACCCTCCAGAAAAATCAAAGGTTAACCCTCCCATCCCAAAGTTGTGCCAGTCCCCAGGAGAGCTGAAGAGTCATGGCAGGGAGCTGGGAAGTCGCAGCTCCACAAATACCTTTGAAGTGTGTTGGGCAGGGCAGGTGCTCTGTGGCCGAGGCCAGGCCCTGCAGCATAAATGCAAAGCAGTAATGATAAAGCCTGGGGGAGTGAGCAGGGCTCCCCTCCTGCCCCTAGCTTCCAGCCTAAAAACCAGTCTCCAAAGGCTACTTCCATATCCATCTGTATCCAGGGGGCCTCCACCTCTCTGTGCTGTTGGAAAACATTGTTTACTTGAGGGGTTGATTTGGAGAGGGGGGTGGAGGCCAGCTGACTTCATTTCTGGGTTGCCCTAAACTCACCTTGTCTTTCTTTCGTCCAGCTGAAGGGATAGGCCCGCATTCCTCGGCTTGCTCGGCTGGCCTTTTTCTATTTTCTCCCCTCCAGCGCTGCTCTGGCCTGACCTGGAAGGGGCATAGCCTGGAAATGGCCAGTCCTACCCTGGACCTTCCCTCATGGTGCTGGGGACAAGTTGGCTCTGCCCTGGGAGATCCCACAGTCAAGAAAAACACATGAAAACGTTAGAGTGGGGAAGCTGGGTCAAAGAGGTTGACACTGTCCAGGGGAAAGAGGGCGGGGGGGGGGGGCATGTAAAGGGAAGGGAGAGTCCCCTGCCTCCCTGGCCCCGTCCCTCCGCTCTTCACTTTCTTTCCTGTCCCTTTTGCTCTCTTTACCTGCATTCATGCTGTAGGTGGACTGAGGCTGTGTGCCCCCAGGATGAGTTCACAGGCTGGGGAACCTGCCGTCCTCTGGGTTAAGGGGTTTCTTAGGCTATTTTCTCCCAGGAAGGGCGTAGGGTAGGGACACCTTGCTGGGAATTCGCAGGGCACCATTCTCTACCTCCATTTTCTAGAGCGTCTTTACAGATAAACACGATTCTTGTTCCATCTTTCTCATCAGAAAACGAATAGCAAGCAAAGTCACGTTCCTGGTGACACCTTCTTTTTCCCTCCCTGTTGAGGAAAAATTGGTAAATATAGAAAAGCCCAAATAAGAAAACAAAAATCTCCTGTTATCCTATCACTCAGAACTAACTGCAGTTATCATTTTGATGTAAACTAGTTTACCCTTTTTCCTGCTGAAAAAATAGATATTTAGCAAAAACTAGATTTCATGCAGTAATATAACCTGCTCCTTGCACTTAACAATATCCATAAACATTTCCCAGTATCATTAGATAGTTTTCTACAGCATCTTTTTTATGTTTGCAATGAATTTCATCATGTGGTTATAGCATAATTTATTTAATAATAGCAAATATTTATAAAATGCTTCCTATGGGTCGAGTGTTACACAGCCCACAGGAGTAAATTAGGCGTCATCTAATTTATTCCTCACCGGAGAGTCATGAGGTAAATACTATTACTATCTAACTTTTATAAATGAGAAAACAGGTTTGGAGGCAATATTTTGCCCAAGGTCACATAGGGAGGGTGCAGAAGAGCTGGGGTTTGGACCCCACTGCACTCTCTCTGTCTCCTGAGTGTTCCAGGTTCTGTGCTGCGTGGCCACCTCAGCCAAGCATCCTTGGTTGGCACTTAGATTGGTTCTGGCTTTTAAATGTTGCAAACAGAACTGTGAAGAACGTCTTTATAGCTGTATGTTTTGCACATGTCATTGTTATGTTCAAGGATGAATTTCTAGCAATGAAGCAGCGAGGTCAAAGTGAGTACACGTTTTTATGGATTTAGAAGATTTGTTTGGGGGCAGGGGTAGGCAGAACACAGAGGCGGCGTGGGTGAGGTGGCACCTGTTTGACAGCCCCTCCCCCTCCCCCCACCTCTTCCCTCCTCCCTGGGCCCCGCCCACGGGAAAGGTTACATCAATCTGGATTCCCAGGACCACTTTTGAGAGTGACTGGTTCCAATCTCCCGTATAAACACCAAGAATTCTCATTTTAAAAACCCTTGCCACATTGTTAGGTCAGAAAAAATGATGTTTTTATTGAAAAATTTTAAATTGCTAATAAATCCAAATAAACATTTAAAATTTTTATTTCTTTTTCATTGATTTTCCTACTTATGTCCTCTGTGATAGGGCATGGTGTTGACATCCAGGATCTCATAGCATTTGTGTATTCTTATCCACATTCCCTTCCTGGAATGAATGAATGGATGGATGAATGGATGAGTGAATGAATGAATGATGAATGGGGGAATAGATGAGTGAATGGATGGATGAATGGATGGATGAGCAGCATTTCCTGGAGTGTCCCCTGACAGATGCATAACAAGGAAGCTGATAGTAACTCCCCTCTGCCCTGTTTACCTGGCAAGACTTCCATTGAGTGAATCCCTGTTTTTGTTTACTCTGGAATATAATCCTTGCTGGGGTTGGTCTGTACAACAGCTCTGGCTTAGAAATTATTCTTAGAAATGGTAGACACGGGCGCTATCTCCATGCTTATGAGTTCCTAGGAATAACAATACTAGCTATCATTTATCAAACACGTGCCAAAAGCACATAGGTTTTGTCCTCTCCACAGTCATGCATGGTATATAGTCTTATCCTCATTTTACAAATGAGTAAAGGATTCAGAGAGGTTAGCTGACTTGCACTGAATCACACAGCTAGCAAGTGGCAGGAGAGAAATGCCCCTGTGTCGTGCTGTCCATCAAGGTAAATTAGTAGGGGGCTTACGCATTTTATTTTTTCTTTTCTTCCTCATTGACAATCCTTATTTATTTCATGACTGTCAAGAAATCAGACAGTTGAAACTTAGGAAATTGTTATGGCAGCTTTTGTATGGAGAAAATACTGGAATAATAATTTCTAAAATATCTTTCAGTTTCTTGTATCTGTTATTCAAATGTACATACTTTGAGAGCCAAAGGAAGCCCATGTTGGACTCAGAATCCACCTCTGGCCAGTGCTCCGTTGCTGAGCCCTGTTCACACACACCTCTTTCCTTCCCTGGTGCAGGCGTCTGGGGTTGTATCTCACTGCTCCCCCCGCCCCCCACCTCCTCTCTTGGATGCTTACTGACTGAAGGGTAGAGTCTAGAGCCTCAGTGTGGCTGAAGCAGAATGCTTCCTAGGGGCAGGCAGAGATGGGAGCGGAGAGCTGCAGAATGGGTGCCGCCCCCCCACGTGTCTGCTGGGGTGCCTGTACCGGCCTGCCCACTCCCCCAAACAAGCCTCAGACAGAGGTGCAAGCAGCACTCCCCTCAGGGAAGCCTGCTGAGAACCCCTGTCCTGTAGACTCAAGTTCACGCGCTGCTGGGACCCTGGGCATGCTCTCCTGAAATCGTGGTCCTGGGTTTCTCCCCAGCCAACTGGGAAGCACTTGAGCTTGGAAGCTGATTGATTTATCTTTGAACACAAAGCAGATACTTAATACATATTTGAATATATGGGTGACAGGAGTGAAATGCATTAAGACCAAAATAATCTTCTGATGAATGCGTGATGGTTTGGTTGGGAGGACCAGGCAGGATGCTTTCACAGGGCTCCTGGGGAACTCTCAGATCCCAGTGGAGCTAGCTGCTCTGACTTTCCTTTCCCAGGGGAAGGCAATGAAGTCTGTCCTCTGGATGGAACTTCGTCCACCCACCTGTGATGCCACCACCATCCCCCTCCCCCCACCCCTCCAGCCCAGAGCCTCCACTGCCCTGGCTGCAGTGGTTTGGAAAGTATGGACATATGGTAAGGACTCACCTTTGCTTCTCTTCTTGCCAGGAGGCTGTGGGCAGCCCTCCCCAATACCCACAGGAGGTCAGGCTTGAAGCAACCTGAGCAGAGCCTCCCTGGATATCTGCTAGCACTGTGTCTTGCAGCCCAAGGTGTGCGCCTGAGATGTGGAGGGAGCTTGGAGCTGCTGGGTGCCTCTCTCTTGCTGGAAAGCCCATGGCTAAGTGAGGAGGGGCGGAACGCATCAGCACCTTGGTTCCTTTCCTCTCTCACCGCTGAGGTGCGCTGTATTCAAGAAGATCTCTGGTGGGACTGCTTGGTGTCAAGTCAGGCGGGACTCTCCAGAGAAGCTCAGGCAGAAGAGATGAGTCTTTAGTGTGATTTACAATGAGATGAAATAAGGCTCCCTGGAAGGATTGCCTAGGGCAGGAGCAAAAGGAAACTAGAAGGAATCAGAATAAGTCAGCAACTCTTTAGCAAGGTTGGGGGTTGGGGTGCAGGAGTGGAGATTTCATAGCAGGATAGAGTCAAAATAGCTCTAATGTGAGTGTGAAGGGAGAACTTGGTAGCTCTCAGGTTTAGGACAATCCCTGTAGGTCTTTGGGCATCTGTGGGTCCCGGTGGTGTCGAAGTTAAGTGCTGGCAGCTCCAAGGACCTTTGTAAATATGTGGGGACAGCTTTTGATTTCCAGATGTCTTAGAGAGAGCATGTGGCTCTGACAAGGAAGCCAGGCTTGCTAGCCCTCCTGTAATACATGGAACAGTCTGTAACAGTAAAGATTTTCCCCAGCTCAGATGCCAAGAAGTGTCCCATTGAGAACACTGGGTGAGATCTCAGGATGCTTCCAGCTCTAGTAATCTGATACTGTATGATTCTGTCCTGGCTACAACAGTTTGTTTTCTTCAAAGATGAAGTGGGAGAAAAATTGATCATATTAATAGATGCAGAAAGAAGGATTTAATAAAACTCAGTACTCATTCATGATTCAAAAAAGATCTCTTAGCAAATTAGGAGTAGCCTGTTAACCTAATAATGGCATCTACTATTTACAGCAAATACTATAGTTAATTATAGAAGATCAGAAACATTTCCATTAAAGGAAAGAAGGCAGGAATGTCCACTGTCAGTCACCATTAGTGGCAACGTTGTGCTTAAGGTTCTAACAAATGAAACTAAGCACAAAGTTAAAACAAGAGGATAAGAATTGGAAAGTTAAAATGTAATTGTTATTTACACGCTATTTGATTGTTTCTACAAAAAAACAAAACAAAACAAAAAAAAAAAACAAACACCTAGATGACTTATGAAAAAGCTACTGATATTTTTTAAAGTTTGACTTTGTTGGATAGAAGATCAATATACCCAGACTTATAGCATTCTACACATTAGTATTAACCAAATTAGAAAATTAAAATTTAAAAAGATGCAATTTACAATGGGAAGAAAAACGAAAAAAATACCTGTGAATAATTGTAGTAAGAATTCAAGTAATGTGCAAGAATTAAACACTTTGAGAGACAGACCACGTTAGCGGATGGGAACACTTTATTTTAAAGATATGTAGACTATACAGTCAAAGCACATATAGTAAAAACTTCAACATAATTATTTTCATGTTTGACAAATTGGTTCCAAAATTCATATAAAATAAACATACAAAAACAGTCAAAATCATTCTGAGAGAGAAGAGGGGATTTGTCTTACAAAATACAAAGACATGCTATAAAGCCATAGTGATTAAGTCAATGTGGTATTGATACAGGAGTAGACAAATAGATCAATAGAACATAACAGAGAGTCCAAATAGATTCAACCGGTTATAGGTCCTCCTTGATAAAGGAGGCATTATAAAATTATAGGGAAAGAAAGGCATCTGGTTCTTCTGGGGCAGCCAAACTCAAATTTCTGATGTTCAGGTCACAGAGTCGTGGTTTCTAAGCAGCCGCTTTGGTGTTTCTATTAGAATGATCTTGTAGGGTATAGAAGTATGTTTCCAACTGGGATGTCCCTGGCGATAGTGTTCCAGCCTACTTTTCTGGTCTTGCTAGAATTTTTATGGACCATCTAATATCACTTAATTGTGCCGCTTTTTGCTTAAAGAAGCTATAGTGAATTCTGTTGTCTGCAACCTAGGATAATTTGAAATAGATACATAATCCCATGTCCAGGTATATATCCTAAGGAAAAACTCTCCAACGTATGTGCAGACAGTCACGTACAAGAGTACCATAGTAAATTTGATTGTAATGCTAAAAAATTGGAAGCAACCAACATATTTAGTAGATGAAGAGATAAATAAATCGTGATATAGTCATACAGTGGAATATTGTACAGCAGATGACATGAATTAATTAGATCTGCTGGTGTCAACATGGATCGGTATCAGATGCATAATACTGAGTGAAAAATGTAAGTTGTAGAATGCTGTGCTCAGTGATACCATTTACATAAAACTCAGTGCTATTATAGGCATATACATTATATATATTTATTTTTATTTATACATAAAATATAAAAACAAGTTTGGAAAAATACACACAAAATTGATGATAGCGATTGTACCTGAGGAGGGAGGATAGGAAATGGAATTAAGGATGATGAGAGAAGCAGCTTCCATTTTTTTTCTAGAATTGTTCCATTTCTCTTATTTTAGAAAATAAACCATAAATTCTGGATGTTGAACATGCGGTATTTATTACTCTTTGTACAGTTCTGCGTTTCTTAAACGAAAGAAAAAGGAGGAGGAGGAAGAGGAGAAGAAAGAAAAAGGAAGAAAGAAAAGAGAAAGAGAAAGGAGGAGAAGGAAGGATGGAGGAAAGAAAAACTAGTACTCGTGGTTCGATTGTCTCATATACAAATAATCACAGGGAACGTTTCTCCTTGAAATCAGTGATGTGCTTGCACACACACATACATACATACACATGCAGTTTTAAAAGACTAATTATTTAAAAAATTATTATCATTAGGTAATGAGAGCCATGTTTCCTCTTTATGAATTACCTGCTAGGAAATGCAGCGAAATTTCAGGCTCAGCAGTGGTAATTAACTCATCTCGAGTGCTTGATAACCCCTATTTACCTGATTTTTGAATGTCTTTTTTTTTTCCCATTATCTTATTTCATATACTATTTTATTTCATAAACTATCTCAAATGAACTTGGGAAATATTCAGGGTACAAATGCTTCACTTAAAAATGTAGAACAATTTTACTCCTTAATTTTTATTCTTTCTGAATGAGAGTAGTATAATAGGAAAGTGTTATGGATATAATCTTAAAATCTGGGTCCTGGGTGCAGTTTTATGTAAGTGGTCTCTAAAATGCCTTTGTTCTGTACCTTGGAGCTTGTAGGCACCGGGAGTGGGTGGGGCGGGGGTGGGGAAGCAGTGGGAGGCGGGCAAGGGCTTGCCGTCCACCATCAGGCACTGTGGGGCTTGTTTGGGTGGTGGTGGGTGGAACCTGTTTGGTTTACAGTAAGATGCACTACGACTTGCTCAGAACTAAGTATCAGGGGAATTAGTAGAAACTGTTCCTGGACCTGATTGCATCAGTGATTTGCTATATGACAGCAAATATAATAATGTCCATGGAAAAAGCATGGACTTTGAGGCCATACATACTTGGCTTGGAATCTGGGTCCCGCCATCCCTGCCTATGTAACAGTGGGTGAGTTACCATCTCTGGACTGTAGTTTCTCAATGTACAACTAAAGATCACATTTCTCACAAAATGAGGATTAAATGAGTTCATTTGTCTTGCACAAAATACCTGGCATTATTGAAGACCAGGTAAATAGTTCCTATTTTGCCCCTCATTTTTACTCTGTCTACCAGACAGCATAGTTGTAAGGATAAGGTATAATAAGGACATGCAAAATGTTTTTGAAGGGAGGGAAGAAAACTGTTTTAAAAAGTGAAGTATTATTAGATGATGAACAGTTTCTATTCCCAAGGCAAAATTGTCAGCAATTTATCTGTCTTATAGATGCGGCCACCTCCCTTGACCTAAGGAATGACTGAGCAGAAATGTGGCCTAACTATGGTGGGTCTGTCTGTTGGCCTCTTGCAGACATGCTGAACTTGCCCACCCATTGTTTGGCCCAAACTCTGGAAAACCTACACTCTCTTCCCACACATCTGTCCCTGGCCCCACCACGTCTACTGGGTCAGAGCACTCTCGGCTATGGTGTTCTTAGTCTAGACTTCATTTGTTCAGCCATGCATTCATTTTCTCTTTACTCTGAAGACCATTTACTACTAGTAAAGGTTTACCAGAATCAGATCCATGCACATGTGCCAGGATCTCAGCAAGATACTAAGGGCATTTCCACTGAAGGATGTTGAAATGAGGTGATGAGCAATCCCAATGTCCCTTCTTGCCTCGTTACTGCAGATTGAAGGGAATTAGCATGTTTTATCTCTGTGGTGGGACTGTCCCCCAAAGGAAGCCATACAGTCACTTCTGAACAGGTGATTCTCTGTACAGAGACCATTCTCAGGTGTAGGCATCATATTCTGGGGATTGGTTTATAGTCAGTGCTAAACTATTATCACCCCATTGTCCAGTTTCTCACACACACACACACACACACACTCATATACATCACCACCACCACCACTACAACCACCACAAACCAGCCCCTGTTGAGACTTAAAATATGATTGATTGCCTGAGCAGTAGGCATATGACGCTGCCCCCTGGGACTCTGCAGGTGCTATTTGTGTAGAGTAAGAGGGAAGCGTGTTAAGGGGAAAATGGGAAAGATGTGGAGGTGGGAAGGACTTCACTGTGTCTGTTCTCTGGCCTCGTTCTTAGTTTTTGGCCAAGCCCTAGAGAGGACGGATTAGTAAGCAAAGCTAAAGGAACTCTGTCTTAGGTTGGACTACATTGTGTTGTGGAGAAAAATCTCGGTGGTTTAACACATAAAGGTTTGTTTCTCACTAAGCCGATGTTGGCCGTCTGTCCCCGAGGCTGCTCCACTCTGTCGGCGACTTGGGAGTGAAGCCGGGTCACTTGCATCTGCTATGTAGTGCCCACACCCCTGCAGAGGGAGCAGAGGGCATGCAGAAATCACAGCTCCCCTTTGGTGATTTGGCCCAGAAGTTGCACACACATCATTGCCCCTTATAAACCCAAACTAATCACATGGCCCCAACTTAATTGCAAGAGAAACTTGGAATACAGTCATGGGAAAAGAAAGGGGACTTCGTGAGACAAATATGGTCTCTGCCGTGGAATATTTCCATGAAGGACACCAACAGTGTTGTATCAGGGCTCGGGTGACAAGGGCAGCAGCGTAGAACAGAGGGCCATTCTTGCGTTTCTTTGAGGAGATGATGCCTCTGGGAGGGCTGCAGGGGATGTAGTGCATTCAGGGTTTTGAAGCTGCAGCACCTTGGAGAGAGAGCCCCCAGGAAAGCATTGTCTTCCAGAGCATACCAGCTGTGACAAGGGAATGCTACTGAGTGGTCTGGGGTGTAGGGAGGAGCCACATCGACAAGGAAAGAACCTCAAGAGAAGAACATGAGACCCGTGTGCAGGCAGGCGGAGTCTCCCAAATAAATATCTGGTCCAGACTTTGTAGGCTGGGGGCTGTGAGAGTAAAACTGGTTATCCGTGTTAATACTATCCCGACAGAACCCACAGGCTGGAAGAGCCTGGGGACATTGGTTTATACCCCAACTGCTTGTCAGATGAGAACATGAATCACCAGTATGGCTGTATTTTTAGCGCTGAGAAACCATTTCCCATTGAGACTGAGCCAGAACATCTCAGATTCATACTCTATTATGAGCTTTTAAATACATTAACTCAGGGGTCCTCAAAGTGTGATCCTGGGGCCAGCAGCAGCAGCATCACCTGGGGATGTGACAGAAATGCAAGTTCCTGGCCCCCATTCCAGGCCTGAGAAGTCAAAAGTACTGGGAGTAGGGCCCTGATAAGCTTCACTTCCCTCGCCCCACCATCTGATTCTGTGCAGGGTCAAGTTTGAGAACCATTCCTTAACTCATTCAGTCTTTTTAAAAAATGTATCTTTATTCATTTTTTTTTAGGGTGGGGGAGATAATTATGTTTATTTACTTTTTGTTGTTTTAAATGGAGGTACTGGGGATTGAACCCAGGAACTCGTGCATGCTAAGCACACACTCTATCACTGAGCTATACCCTCCCCACCTCGCTCACTAAATCTTTTTTTTTTTTAATTAAGGTATAGTCAGTTTACAATGTATCGACTTTTGGTATACAGCATAAAGTTTCAGTCATACATATACATACATAGTATTTTTCATATTCTTTTTCATTATAGGTTACTACAATATGTTGAATATTGTTGCCTGTGCTATACAGTAGAAACTTGTTGCTGCTCATTGAATCTTGTTAACAATCCTCTAGGAGTGTTTTTCTGCCCATATTACAGAATAGGAAACTGAGGCCAAAGAAAATCACAAAATACCCTACTTTGAGTCAAGACTTAATCTCAGGTTCCCTGAGTCTAAATCCTGTGCTCCAACCTGGGGTTACAATCCTTTCCCAGGAAGAAACTTGAACCCCAGTATTCTAGGTCGTAAATCTGGGCTGGAAAGGACATAGAGAAAAATCCCTTTTAAGTTTCTCATTTTATAGATGAAGAAAATGAAGTCCAGAGAGGTTAGAACAGATACATAATGGCAGAGCCAGTAACTGGAACAGTTTCCTGAAGCCTGGGGCAATGAACTTTCCATTAGGGCATGAAGAAGCCATAATTTAATTTTGTCGGAGGCCCATGTTTCTGCTTAACTGATCTGATTAAGTGTCTGAATTGGGACAGGCCACCTGCGTTTTCTGCATCTCTCCCCACTCCCTTCCCCCTCTCTGGCTCGAGAGGAGTCTGTGAAGCACCATGACTCAGCTGTGGTTCTAGCTGGAGGGATCCTTCCGGTCCGGTGACAGAGGGCCCCCAAAGGTGAATTTCCAGCGCTGCACCGAGCCAAGAGGGGTGGGTCCCTGGGAGCACTTGGACTCTTCCCTGATTTGCAAAATCTCCTTGGCGCCACGGATTCCAGTTTCTATGCCTGGAGCGGGTCTAAATCGAGCTCTCTTCTCCTTCTCGGGTTTTTGGGGGGAATAACTTTGCTCTCTCTATTGTAAATATTTATGAAAACTTGAGCCTCGGATTTGGGTCCAGAAGACCCAGACTTACCAGCCGTGTGATTCTGTTCTCTCACAGAATCTCCCAGCGTTTCTGTACCCTTCACTGCAGAATTGAGGAAAGCATCACTCCCTTTATACTGTTAGGAGATTGAAATGGCACAAAACTGTGGGAGCCCTCAGAACAGTGCTGAGAAGTGCCAATTACCGCTGCCTTCTTGTTTTGGATTATTAAAAAAAATTCCTCATTTTTCTTGTATTTGCCAATTTAATCAGTACCCTATGGGGGAAAAAAAACCTACCTCTTTTTTTTTTTAACCCCCCTCTTGTTTGGAATTTTTTATTAAAGTATAACAAATCCAAAAGAGTACATAAATCATAAAAGCACTACTCAAATGAATTTTCACAAATCGAGGACACCCAAGTGACCAGCCCTTAGATTAAGAAACAGAATATTACCAGCATCCCACAAACCCCAGGTCCCTCATTCCACGTTCTGCCATCTCCCCTCCTGAAAGGATAACCTTGACTCCAACACCATAAATTAGTTTGTTTTAACATATTATATACATGGATTAATACAGATCTTTTGTGTCTGGCCTTCTGTTTATAAGGCCCATATACTTTGCTCTTTATATTTTAATACTGAATTATTTCCAGCTTAATATTTTGTAGCATCTTGTACGGCTCACTTTCTGCCTTGTGCCCACAAAGCATCTTTACCCCAGACGGCCCATGGGCTTTGGTGACTGTGGTGGACTATATAGCGCTTTCCCTGTCTACTTAACGCCTTTACTGAAGTCAGAACCATGGGTCTTCAGAAGATGACAGCCACAGCGCTTAGGTGAGTGGACACTCGCTGTGCCAGTGTCCTCACCCTGCACAGGGATGCTAGCCCCAGAGGGAAGACACCTCCCCTCTCCTGTTCCGGGCTCCTGCGTACTCCCACGGGAAACCAGCCCAAAGAGGGCTGCTTCAAAGATCTGCTTCTCTTCTTGGTGCCGCTGAGACATGGCCTCTCTGAAAGCCATGAGATAAATAATAGATAAAACCACTGCATTTGAATAGGACAGCTTCCGAGACCTCAGAATATTTTACTGAGGCATTAAAGGAAGTTCTCTTCCCCACGCCCGGCGGAGGTGATGGGGGGACAGATCGGACTTTTGCTCAGTGCCATGGTGTCTGGAGAAGCAGGAGGAAAATGAGATCCCGGGCTTCTGGGGCCACAGTTTTCTTGCTGTTTGGGGACATGGCCCTTGGTACCCTGTCGCACCCTAAGACACACCTAAAAGTGTAAACAAGGAAGAGGGCTCTGTGGGAACCTCTATTTGCTTTATATCCTGCAGCCCACTCCCAGGCCTGCACACACCACCTCACAAAGGAAAAATGAACCACCGCTTCTAAGGTTTCGGAAAACAAATGGCTCAGCCGGGCTGCCTTAGGGATCCCTCAGTGCTGAGGCTTGATGTCAGTAATGTTACGAGGTTGGTTTCTGTATTTTTTTTTTTTTAGGATAATAAGATTGTAGATGCCAGGATTTCAGAGTTTGAATGTCCTTCAGATAGCCCAGACACGTATGTGTGGAAAATGACCCTTTTACTGCATCCTGGAAAAATTAGTTACCTATTATTTTTTAATCTTTTTATTGAAGAGGAGATGACTCCTCTGTCCCTGCCCTCCTTTGAGACAGCCTGTTCTCTTGCTGAACAACTGAGGGTCCCTTGTTGAATTAAATTTTTCTTCCAGTATTTTTTACAAATTAGCCTTCATTCTTTCCTCCAGAGTCATCCAGAGTTATTCCAATCCATATAACGGACCTTTAACTACTTGAAAACTAGCTATGAAGTAGCCCCCTTAGGTTACTTGTTGAGTTCCTACTTTTGACAGGAAGTTAAATGTTCTTAGTTCTAAAACTATTTTCTATATGAAGTGGTTTTCTAGCTCCACTTTTATAAGTGCTTTCTGGCTTTTGTCAGCGTCATTCCTGAAATGGAACTCTTCATGTTAAATGTATTATTCAACCATCAAAATTAGAGGATTGTAATAATAACATATTAATAGTTCAACAGATCAATGGATTTCAATTAAAACCCAGAAACAGCCCCAAATATATATACCAGACTTTAGCATGTGATAAGATTTCTGTCTGCATAATTTACCGTAATAAATTCCAGATGGATTAAAGATTTCAATGTAAAGTGAATGTCCTAAGAGAAAATATTGATATGATTATAATATAATCTAAGGGTGTAGAATGACTTTCTAAGTGTGATTCTAAAGGCAGAAACCATAAAGAAGATGACTGATAAATTTGATGACATAAATGTATTGTGTATGTGGAAATGCCATCAACAAATAAAGAGGCAAATGATAAACTGAAAAACACTTTTGTAACATCCATATCGAAGGATGAATATACTTACTATAAAAAGATCTCCTAAAATTATTTTTTAAATAAAAGATGAATCATCTTAATAGAAAAAGCAAAGGAAAGAAATAGGCAATTTAAAAAGAGATTTAACACAGCAAATAAATGAAACATGTTCAACTCTACAAGTAAAGGAAGATATTCTCATTAAAGCAAAATATTGTTGTTCATCAATAAAGCTTTTTTAGAGACAGAGGAAAAGCCTCCATTAACCATAGTCCGTGTTAGCGGGCTGTGGGGAAAAGTGTACCCATATTCTCCTGCTTTGAAGGTGAATTTGTGTAATCCTTCTGAAGGACTATTGGACAATCTTGACTGAGTCAAAAACTTTAAAAGAATGGGCATGCCATTTGATTCAGCAGCCCCACTTCTGGGTAATTATCTTATGTAAGTAATCAGTATTATATTTATATTTGTATTTATGTGTATGCAGATATACTATGTATTTATGAATGTATGTATATATTCACTAAAGCACTTTTCACTCATAACTGTGGAGAAAGCATTCTTCTTCAAAGCACCTCTTCAACATGTCTTCTCTTGCAATTCCTTTATCGTAAAGCAAAGCACATCTTTTGCTACTCAAGGATACTGTCTTGAAAGTGCAAACAGCCAGGAGAGTTGTGTGTTACATGGGGATGAGCTGGGGAGGGCTGGGTGTCACAGAAGCTATCAAAACCTTATTCCCCGGGGGAGGCCAGGAAGAGAGCGAGAGAAATAGCCTGGCGTCTTGGGAGGTGAATGTCTTTCCATTTGGCTGGGGTTGGGCCTGTCTGACCCAGGGCACGGCACCCAAAGGTCTGTCGTGTCCCAGGGACAGCTGCCCACCCTAGTCCTTGTTCTACAGCTGAGCTCCTCATTCAGCAGTGGGGGTCCGATCTCTGGGCTTGACTCTGAGTCAATGAGGGGAGAGCTGGGGGTTAGGCTCAGGGCCCAGGTGGGTGGGGAAAGTGAGCCGGGCAGCATGGCTAGTAATTAAACGAGGCTGTGGGACCTCGCCAGGGCTGCTGTGCAGTGCTCTGCATTTCCACGATGGTCAATCTGGGCTCTGCGCTGGGGAGGAGAGAGAGCAGCCACAGAGGCACCCGCTGTTGTATGAAGAGAAACACTGTTTTGAAGACTTGAGTCCTTTTCCCTCCACAAAAAGAGACATGAACTTGATAGACAGAAAGTGAGACTTCTCGACACTAGGAAATTCAGACCTGGTAAAAACCAGAATGGCAAGTGATGGACTTACGCGCTGCTGGGGGGAGATCAGGGATTGCCTGACGAGGGGGCTCCCGGGAAGGGGGAGAACAGACGAGGCGATTGCCCTTCTGCTGACCTGCCCTGCTCTCTCTCTGGGTGGCGTCTGTCAGGGCTCAGGGGAAGGATGCCTGATGCAGGGCCTGGGCCCCGGGATGGCAGGAAGGACTGAGCCCTGTGCACGACCTTCACAAGCCCCTTGCTCTATGCTGATTGTCTCTTGTTTTCAGCCAGTAGAGGCTTCTGAGGGGCAGTTGGCTTGGTATGAGAGGCAGGAAGCTATGCCATCTCCCAGCTGAGAAAATTAGAATGAGTATTCAGTCCCAGGGTTCACAGAAGCTTTTCCTTGATGCTTAGAAAATTAATTGTGTGCTACATAAGGAAACTCAGGGACAAGGTTTTTGAGAGACCAGGTGATAAGAAGTAGAAAAAAATTTTTTGTTTTGTTTTAGATAGATGCAGCAGATTTAGACTGAATATTTTCCATCCATCAGGGTGTGTTTTCGTCTTTATTGTAATTTCAAGTAGATCAACAGATGAAGATGTTTTCTCCCTGTCTGGTCTCATCCTTCACTAGAATCAAATTGCCCACAGTATACAGAGGACTTTGTCCCTTTCCAGTGCCCCTTCTGACAGGTACTCTCCAGGGACAAGTGCAGAATGGGAAACAGAAGGTGATACTTTCTCCCATGGACTTGATTCTGGCTCTGACTTGACTGCCCAGATCCCACAAATAATCCAGGTCCCATTCAAAGTTTCTCCTCACGGGATGTCTGTCACTGCCTGACCAGCCAGAGTCCCAGCCAAAGATGGGGCAGCTAGTCCACAGCCAGAACCCTGGCCAAGAGGACAAGTACCTCACTTAATGAAGTGCCTGGATTGGGCTCAGCCAACGAGACACCCACTCTTGGGAATCTGTAGTAAAGAGAAGCAGAACTTTCTGGTTGGCAGGTGTTTGTGTTGAAAGATCACGAAAACCTAGGGTGTCGAGGAAACCATGCTGAGCTACGGGCGTATCAGCAGGAGTGGAAACCTTGAGTTTTTCCAAAACTCTCCTGGCAGCCGTCAGGTTCTGCGGGATCCAGCCGCACTGCCTCTGGTTTGTCTTCCTACTTATCATTTCTTGCTCCCTCTGCTCCAGCTGCCCTGGTCTCCTGGCTCCTTCCCAAACACACCAGGCACATTTCCACTCAGGGCCTTGGCACTTTGAGTCCTTACCTAGGTCTTTTTATTGTGAAGTTATTTGTTAAGAATAAACACCCAGCAAGAAGACAAATATGGACACTACTGGCCACTCCCAGACACAGCCTGACGTCAGACAGGCCTGGGCCGAAATCTCACTTGGCCAGTTATTGTTTATGTCACTTTAGACAAACTCATTACATCCCCCAAGTCTCAGTTTCCTCCTCAGGACAGGGGGTACGATTAATACTGCAGGGTGCTTGTGACGATTGACTCAAATAACAGACATAAAAGATCCCCCCTAGATTCTGCCCCATGGTAGGTTCTGGAAGCCCCCATCCACAGATGTTCCTCTTTTTATTAATTGGTGTTGCCTTGTCTAAGTTTTTACACAGCTTTCTAAAATTATTTTTAAAAACCCACGTGCACATCATAAAAACATGAAAAGTATGAAAGAAGGAAGAAAAATCACCCAAGATCCCATCACCCGGAGACAACCACCGTGAACACCCTGGTGCTCTTCCTTCTGTGCTATTTTTAACCGCCCCCGAGCAGCTCCATTCCCTGTATGTTGATCTGTGTTTAAGTTCAGCCACTGTGCCTCCTCTAGCTCAGAAATCATTTAAATGCGAGTTTGAGGAACTTTATCCTCTAGGGACTGTGACGATGTGTGTTGATGGTTTTCTATTGTTCCTGGCTTTGCAAGTTGGGAAAAGCAAAAGCATCCTACCAGAAGAGCATTTTACTTTTAAAAGAAAATAAACAGAGATATCATTGTGCGGAGATGAGCGACTGAGTCCCCAGCCTCGCTTCCTGTGCTCCCCCACTGGCTGCCTTCCCTTATTTCTTATCACTGGAAAGTTCCCTGGCTGAAATTACCAACCCTGTTGCTTAGCAGTTCATCTGCTCCTATCTGTTCCCCTCCTGTCCCCAGGAACTCGGGGCCATGTGTTCCCTTGGCCCATATGCTGACAAGCATCTTCCTGCCCAACCTGCCACCAGCTCAGGCACCAGCCAGGGCCACCTGCTCAGTGTTTGCCCCTCCCTGACTTCCAGAGGCAAGAGTTGGGAGTGAGAGGAGAGAGACGTGGAGAGAGGTAGGGCAAAAAATGATTTCTGAGACAAAGGGACTCCGGGGCCTCTGAGATCTATTTCCCTAGTCCATCCTCACCCCCACTTTTAATTGATCCCTGCTTAGAGGGTGCTTCAGGGAACTAAAAGAGCCAAAAATGGAGCTGGGGAAAAAAGGATGTTGTCACAGGGAGCCTCTAAACTACCAATTTCTACATAGCTCGTTAGCCTCCGCTGAGCAGGTGGGTGATGCAGATAACTGAGCCGGGGTGAGATCTCAGGGTCAAACCTCTGGCTTCTCCCTGGGTTATGGTCCTGCATTCTGCAGCTCCACCCTTATTTGCAGGACATTGTACACATCCTTGTCCTGATTAGCCACTTTGTAGTCCTTTATTATTTTCATAGCTTATTATGTATATGAGAAATGCTGTCCTTTATCTAGCATAGGGTTACCTGAGTTATCTTCTAATTGGGCAATTGAATGGAGAGTAGGAAACCATCTTTCTGCAGTCATGGTATTAAAAACACCTCCTGTGACCCAAGCAAGGATGCCTCTGCTGGAATTGGAATTGGAATTGGAAGTCACTGCAGAAGTTGACTTCATTTCCCAAAGGAGCACAGAGGGCCTTCTGCATAGGGAGGACAGACACCCCAATCCCTGCTTCCTGAAGTTCAAAGCCAGGGAAACCTGTTAAAGATAAACTAGAGAGCTTCCCATCCAAGCCTGCTGGAAGAGGGGGAGCAATGAGGGTCCAGGAAAAAAAAAAAAAACTTGAAGAACGAAAGAACATGGGCCAACGAGGAAGAGCCCAGGATGACAGAGGAGGGCAGGTCTGTGTGTAGCAGGTGGCTGAGATCAGAAGCCCTTCAGGACTCAGCAGCCTGGCATAGCACTTGTGCCCCAGGGAGCACGTTGGGGCATAACTAAGGTGGGTGTGGGAACTAAAGAGGGGCTCTAGGCTTGGAGCGCCCTGGGGATCATCCTCCCTGAGGGCTACCGTGGGAACATGGGCCAAGGAGGCACTGTGGCAAAGGGCTAGTGGGCAGTGGCCAGCCTGGGGAGGCCCAGGACCGTCCTCCAGAGGCAGGGAGAAGCGGGGCCATGGTGAACCGCTCAGAAGGCGGCAACCTCCCCACCTGGTGTAGACGTGACACGGAAGTTCCTTTGAGACACTGTAAGCCGGTAAATGTTGTGAGCATGGAGGAACTCCGGAGATCATCTCAGATCTTCTACTTATTTGGCATTTGGGGTTTTACCAGGTTTTAACTTAAATTTATATTTGTTATACTTATTATGTAAAGATAAATGTTAACTATAGGAAATACAAGTCAAAGAAGAAAATAAAAATGGCCCGTACTCCCATTATGCAGGGATCGAACGGTGCTAACATTTCGGTATATTTTCTTCCAGTCTGTTGTCTATACAACAGAACAGTGCATATTATTCTCTAATCTGTATTTTGGACTTAAAAATGATGTTGATGACCTTTTCCCATATCACTTAAAATTTCTCCATATCTCTTAATGTGGCTGCACCACACTCCACTGCATTGTTGTACCATGGTCTAGTTAACAAAGCCCCTATTGTTAGACCCTGAGGTTCTTCCAAACCCCTTTTGAGCTCTGACCTTGTGTCTGATTCTGAGCCTGGCCCTCACAGGATAGGCTTACCCAGAAGGATGAGACAGTGTTTCTGCTCTCAGTTAGTTCAATTTAACTTGAGAACTTCTAGCCAGTATGATGGACTGAGAACATATGGAAAGGTGCTCCTTCCACACACACAAGTATATAAATCTGAATACAATATAACAAAATAAATTCAGTTACACACAGGGCTTCAAAGAAAGAGAGAACTTCCCAGTGTCAGCAGTGAGGGAGGAGCTCAGAACCAGAGTATTGAGTGGGGGTTGAAACCATATTAGGCCAAGGTGGGTTAAGGCTCAGACATGGGGCTTAGGTTTTTTTTGTTAGTTTGTTTTTTAATGGAAGTATAGTCAGTTACAACATGTCAATCTCTGGTGTACTGCATAATGTCCCAGTCATATATATACATACATATATTTATTTTCATATTTTTTTCATTAAAGGATATTACAGGATACCAAATACAGTTCTCTGTGCTATACAGAAGAAATTTGTTTTTGTATCTATTTTATCTATAGTAGTTAATATTTGCAAATCTCAAACTCCCAAATTTATCCTTTCTCATTCGCTTTCCCCTGGTAATCATAAGATTGTTTATTATGTCTCTGAGTATTTTTCTATTCTGTAGATGAGTTCATCAGTGTCTTCTTTTTTTTAGTTTCCACATATGAGTGATATCATATAGTATTTTTCTTTCTCTTTCTGGCTTACTTCAGTTAGAATGATGTTAGCCAGGTCCATCCATGTTGCTGCAAATGGCATTATTTTATTACTTTTTATGGCTGAATAGTATTCCATTGTATGAATATACCACAACTTCCTTGTCCAATCCTCTGTTGATGGACATTTAGGTTGTTTCCATGTTTTGGCTATTGTATATAGTGCTTCTATGAACATTGGGGTGCATGTTTCTTTTTGAATTTGAGTTCCCTCCAGATATATGGGGTATTAGGGTCTGAATTGGGGTTTTAACATCCATCCAGGGATAGAACTCCTATCCTCAAGTCTAGGTGAGTTGAGAGGCAGTCATAGAGACCTTCTGGCATATAGTTAGAACTTCTGAGGGGAGTAGAAAAATTCAGCAGATCTGTTTGTGGAAAGTTTCAACAAAGTTTGCCATCCACCAGGGTCTTGGGTAGAAGAGAGTCATGTACCAGAAATTGGAAACCTTAGCCTGTAATTCTTGTATAAATTTATACCACCAAAGTAATGCTTAGAAACTAACATAAATATTGGTCCAGAACTGGCAAAGCCAGTACGTTGCTAGAAAAAGGCAAAGATACAATATTATATAGACAGATGCTGGAAAGATGCTTTTTATACAGAGGACATGAGATCCCCTCAGAAAACTAACACCACTGAAGAACTCATAATAAAAAAAAAACAGGATCTATGGAAAGCTACACTCTATCATGTGGGACACTTGGAAGGAGCAGAAAACAGGATAATTAGCATTCCAAGTTCTAGAGGAAACAGAACAACATTAACTAGACTATAATTTAAGTATATTTGAATTATTTAAAAACATAAAAAGGAGGAATAAAAATTACAAGAACAGGGCAGAGCAATACAGTAACAGATTTGAAAAGTAGACAAAGAGTGCTTCTAGAAATAAAAACTTGATCATTACGATAGAAACTTTATGAGATGTGAGAAGTCATATATTAGACATGGCTAAAGAGAGAATTAAGGGACCTGGAAGATACATTGAGACTATTACCCAGAATTTGAAATAAGAAACATGAAAGGAAGTTCACATGTATGTCATCAAAATACATCTAGTCAAGTACCATAAGGTGAGAACAGAGAATATGAGAGGGAGATAACAGCCAAAAAAGTATTGGCTGAGAATTTAAATAAATTTAAATTCTTAAATTGAAGACTATCAGGTCCCATGAGTAATAAATAAAAACAAGTGCACATCTAGAAGCATTGTGGATACATTACAGAAAATACAAAATAAAGAGAAAATCTTTAAAAGGTTTCAGAGATAAAAGTTACATAAAGGAATGACAATTCAACTAAAAGCAGACTTAACTTAGCACCCACAAAAATAGCGTCAGGAAATACATCTTCAAATTGCTGTAGAGCAATAACGAGCACCCTGAAATTCAAATCCTAACTAATCCATCATTCAAAAATGAGGAGGAAGGAGTTTTTAATACAAACAAAGCCCAAGAGAATTTATGACTCACAGATCCCAGTTGAAAAAAAAAAAAAACAAAAAAAACAACTAAAGGATACAAGTCAGTGAGGTGGAGCTGAAGCAGATGGAAGGAGTAGAAAGCCGGAAGCAATGGTGAGAAACATAGCAACAATGAAAAGAGAAACTTTTTGGTCATTCTAAATAAGCACTGACTGTAATAACATCAATAATTCAAAAAGAGTAGGTTTAAAAACAACATGAAACTAAAATGTTGAATCACGGTAAATAGCATAGAAGACAGGGGTGGCCTAGAAGTGGGGGTGGCGGTGGGGAGGTGTACTTACTGTCCAAAAGGGGAGCAGAGATATCCATTACCTTTAAACGTTAAACTTGAGGGTTTGGGTTTTTTTAAGTGGCAATTTAGGAGTAACCACTAAAAGAAGAGAAATACAACGTGCAGCTTTCAAAGCAGTAGAGGCCAGAAAGGAAATAAAGAAAGCAGATCATTCCAGTAGGAGGCATGACTAAGGAGAAAATAGCCATGGTAATCATTATCAGGGCTGTGAAGGGTCTAGGATCTGATAACTCCTACTTATAAGCTAGTAAGTTAGTCTCTTACTGTTTCATGGATGCCGTCAGAAGACATGAGACCCGGGGGCCAGAGACAAATACTCACACAGGGTGGCCACCACGAGCATCGAATGTGCTTCAGTTCCTCTAGGCCCCTAAGTCACATGCAAGGTGACACAGAGGGACCTCGATGGATGTTATAGGTTGGTGAGTTTGTATTGCAGCTGAGGAATACTGTGCTTAGGGATTCCATCTTTTAGCAGGCAGTAAACTTGCTGTATGTCTTAAAGGGAGACATTACCTCATTCTACAAGTTTTTTTTGATGCAGACACAACCCTGAGAAATGACCCAGGTAATGAGCAGTCCGAGCCTTACATCCTTGGCATACCCAGCAAGACGTGGAGAAGCAGGAACAAGCCAGTGAGGAGTTTCTTTCCAAACAATTGCTAAACACAAAACAAGGTGACAGAAATGAATTAAAAACACATCAGCAATCACAAGTAGCAATTGATTACATTTGCCTTTTTAAAGACAGAATTTGTAAGTCTGGGTCTCAAAAATATGCAATTTATAAGAAACACCTGAAAAATAGCTTGCTAGTTTTGCTTTAGTGCTTTGGCCACATTCTGTTTTAGAAAATGTCGGGCTGCTTGTGTAATGTGTGTGTGTGTGTGTGTGTGTGTGTGTTGGTGGTGATGCTGTTGTGCTAGTGAGGGGGGGGTGCAATTAATTTCTCTCCTTTTTCCCTCTTTCCTCATCTTTTGTCAAATCCATTCACACCTCTAGAAGACAGATACAGAGCATTTGAAAGTAGTAGCAACAAAGAAAGGCATACTGTGAAAATACTAACCAAAACAAAACTGATGCATTAAAATAAACAGCAAACCAAATATGTTTAAGGTTAAAAAAAAAAAAAACAACAACCTTCCCATTGATTGAGAATGAAGCACATCATTACCTTGCGACAAACAGAACAGTCTAGCTAAGAGGAAACATAAACAGCCAAATCCAATATAAGGCAGCATAAAATGAGCGTTAGGTGAGGAGTTCAAACAGCAAAAGTTAGGAATTCCTACAAGGGAGAGATGGCTCTGACGTGAAATGATCCAGAGATGAGTTCCGGATAAAGAACCCACTGCTTTAGATAGATGCCATGTGAGGGTGGCCCATGAAGCATGTAACAAGTAAACTCAAGCTTGTTTGAGACACTGAAATAGGTACGTTGGGACTTTATAAACAAAGGGAGGAAATCAGTGCAGCATGGACCCCAGTGATTGGGCAGATCGGGATCTTGGCGTTGGGTGACTAAGGTCCGAAATCTCATCCCTATAAAAGCCTATGTGTTTTCCTCTGCTCCCCAAATCTGCAACATGTTCCAGCTCTGTTGTGCCCCCTGTGGATGAACGGTCCTGTGTGGGCCTGGGCGTTCGGTCAGAGGTGGTGTGGAACCATCACAGTGCTCTTCTAGAAAAGTGTGGACCACTAACAGTGTGTGAGAAGGACACGGAAGTCCAGAGAAATGACAGGGGCCTGGGCTAAGGTCAGCTAGCTGGGAGCAGAGCTGGGGCCCCGAATCCAGGTCTTCTCACTCTTTATATACACTTCACACAGTAGTAGGAAAGCTTTGGCCAGCTTGCCCTTTTGGTCTTAGCATGTTGGCCACAGCCTACTTTGGCAGATGTCTGGCTGCCTGTGTATGAGAGAGAGAGAGAGTGTGTGTGTGTATGTGTTTGTGTGTGTGGTGATAATGATGTGGTAATACGAGGGTGCAGTTAATTTCTCTCCCTTTTTCCTTCTTCATCCTTTGTCAGATCCATTCAAACCTTTGCAAGACAGATGGGGAAGAGAAACTTCGGGTGAGGGGTGGGTTTTAAAATCTGGCTCCATGGACAGGGGGCCTGCGTTACTGGTTCCCGTGTGACAGTGGCTGCTGGAGACTCTGGGGCACCTGTCTGGGGACGTTGTGGACAAGTGTCCTGAGAACACCCTGTCAGAAGCTGAGGCAGGGCAGTGCACCATCTTGCGAGCCTCCTCCCTCACCATGTGCCGACAAGCTGTTAGCAGAGCCCTAGAGAAAGAGGTCTTTGGGAACAACAGCAACAAAAATTGCCAGCCATCCCATCGGGGCTGCAGACCCTCCCTGCATCTCATCAGCACCGGGGGTGGGAGGAGAGGGGCTGGCAGGCACAGCCTCCACCTACAGGCCAGTGCAGACGCCAGTGCAGGCTGCCGAGGTGGGTGGAGTGGGCGGTGCCCCAGCTCTCAGCTTCCAAAAGGCCTTTCAGATGCTGTGCTTGTTTACCTGATCCCTTGGGTGTGAATTTTTTTTTTAAAGTGTCAGATTCCTGAATTCTTTTGTGTAGGAAATTTTCTAGTTTTATATTTCCCGAACCAGCCAGTGCCTGAAGACCTCTTCCACATCTTTGAACCTTGGGGATTTAATATGATTTCTCTATCCTATGAAGAAAGGTGAATCACCAGAGTCCTGTTGTCAGCTGACCTCATGGCTTGCACTTCCTGCAGTTGCCTACTGCTGATTGGACGTCAGCAGACACCCCAGTCCTGCCACAGCTGGACACCACTCACCTCCAGAGGCCAAGTCCATGCTGGAAATCAGACCAAAAATATCCTCAGGTGTTCCCCTCCTTTTTTTCCCTACTTGTTTCCTCATCTCTTCATGTTTGCATTCCCAAGTTCCCAAGCTTCTGGGAAAGCTCATCTTGGCCTGGAAGCTGGGAGTGAGACGTGAAGAGGCCATAGTCCCCTCTGTCCTCTCACGAAGGAGCATCGGCGGGGGCTGGTAAAAAGTAGCCCCATCCAGCTCCGATTCTGGAGACCCTCTGCCCTCTCACGTACCCCAGATTGTTTCTCCCAGTTAGTCCTACGCCAGCAGCAACTAGGGCCCATTGTCTTGCTCTATTTGAGTCAAACTGCCTGCACATTTCTCTTTCCAGAAAATAGGGATGGGGTGAAGGAAGGACTTTCACAGAGAGAGAGGGGTGACAGCCTACGGGGAAGAACAAGAAGTGGCTTCTTGAGGTGACTTGTTTTCTCAGCAAAGACAAGCCACGTGCCAGCATTTGCAGCTTGATTCTGGGGCCCTGCCCACCCAGGGAGCCAGGCAAGCTGGGGCCCAGCAATGTTGATACAGCAAACCACGCAGTTTGGTAACGACCTTTTAGAGCTAGGTGCCTGGAAACGGCGATGAATCTTCAATGCAGCTGTTGTCAAATCATAAAGTGCTTTGTTACCATTTCTTACCTAAGGTGGGGAGATCATTATTCACGAAGTTAATTGAGGTGGGTGTGGAGAGTGGGCCCATGAGAGGTTGCAGCGTGGGCAGCGAGACCCTCCCCCAGAAGCCCAGGCTGGCAGGGGAGAGTCACTCTGTACACCCAGCACCTGCTTGACGCGTCAGAAGGCTTTCAAGGCTATTGGGCTTCCGGAACCAGAATCCTCAGAACATCTTCTCCGGCGCCAGAGCTGAAGGGCTCCACCTCCCTGGGGCTGGGGGAGAGAAGGAAGGCTGACCCCCCCTGAACCACAGCTGGCTCAGCTGGGAAGAGGATGAGGAAGTGGCTCCTCATTCTCGTCCGTCCTGCTGCGCCTGCTCCTGGCTCCGCGTGCCCCGAGGGAAGCCAGCTCACGTTTACAGACGTGAAGGCAACTCTGAAAACCAAACACAACAGAAGAGCCAGGTAACTCCCCATCTCTGTCTTAACAGAGAGGCTCCAGAGAGCTCACTTTGGGGCTGGGAGCAGGCTTGGCAAAGCCACTGAGCGCTAGCGGTTTCTCCTAAGCATCCTTGAGGACAGGAGCCTGAACCTTCTCTGCGTCCTCCCCTGTCCCCTCTGCCATCTCCTTTGTCCCCTGGCACTGTGCCCTCTCACTTCTTTTCTTCCCTACGGAACCTGGACAGAGGGGTGAGTAAGTGCTTCTGTTGCGCTGATGCCCGTGACTCACCAGCCGGAAACGGCCTCCCTCGGGAAGACTTCCCTGCGGGGTGTGCTTTCTGTCTCCTTCCATCTCTTCACCCTCGAGGCTCCCCTCCCCTTCCGGCCCCCTGCATCAAAATGAAGTAATGTATAGGTTTCTCTTTTGCTTCTATTGGAATATCAGCTCCACAAAGTTGGGGTGAGGATTCACGCTCTGGAGCCTGAAGGTGAGGATTTGAGTCATGGCTGCGGTACCCACTAGGTGTGGCTCTGGGTGGTCACTTCACCTCTCTAGGTCCCTGTTTCCTTGGTCATAAACTGGGGACATGATAGAACTTGCCTCCGAGGGTGATGGTGGCGATCAGCAGAAATGATCCAAGTTGCCGTTGTCTGCAACATGCTCACATGCAGTGAGCCAGGCACGAGGCTGCTCAGACTTGGATTTGCTCCCGTGTGGAATGAGCAGGCCCAGTGACAAATGGAGGGACGAGGAATAAGCCAGCCTCCTGTGCCATCGAAGGAACACCCAGCCCCTATGTCCCTTCCCTCTGCCCCACACTGAGCAAATGGATAATACCGCGTAGCCTCAGCCAGGGGACAGATGTCTTCATACGGAAGAGCCAGATCTCCCGGTAGCCAGGGACCAGGCCACGCTGGGAGGCACAATTGAATTTCTCCCTTCCATCTGACAGTTCAGGACTGGATGTTACTTTCCAAATGAAAGCAGTTCTGGAAGGTCATTGGGAACAGCTAATTGTGTTTATGCTGGCACATTTTTAATTCTGTCTCATTACAGCTGCTGTTAAGGCTGCATTATAATAATTGCTTTAGTTCTGCTTTGGTATTTTTGGGCTTCTTTAATGTAGCTGTAATCTATGTGTATATTAAAGCAAGCAGAGCCAAAGTGCAGGGGCAGCGTTATTAGACCAGCAAAACAAATGCTGGTGGAGGGTGTGGAGCAGACCGGCAGGCAGGGAGGGGAGCCATGGCTGGGGGGCCTGGCAACAGCAGGACAAGGGGGGGTCTGGCCCCAGGCCCAACACACTCATGCTGTGACTCTGAGCAAGCTGAAGCTGCCTGTCTCAGTCCCCCATCCATTATGCGAGTTGCAAAGTCTATCTTGGAGGTGCTTAAAAGTTGTTAGGAGAAAAGCCATTGCTGGCAGAGAGCCCGGTGAGGGGATGACTGTGTGGGGCCCGGGAGGAGCTGGAGATCTCCCTTGCAGCCCCCTGAGGAGGGCCACGTGATCTCTAGGGCGGGGGGAGCAGTCAGAGAAATGGTACACAGACAATCCCCCAGTCCCCAGGGAACGTTTTGCTCTGGTCTTCCTTCCCTCACTCCCTGACCTGTTTTTTTTTTTCTCTTTGAAATTTGGTTTGTTTGAACCATCTCCACCCTCATCACAGTCCTGAACACTCAATGTCTCAGCCACTTGGAGGAGGCCTTCCTGGAATCTGAGACCACTGTGGCTTCTCTGTTTCACACCCTCAAAGGACAGGGGTGTCAGTTTGGAGGGCAGTGTCACTGGCCCTCCTGGACCAGGACACTCACATAGCACTTACTGCATCCCACATTCTGTTCTCAGCATCCACCTGCCGGGTGAATTCATGATCTTCACAACAATCCTACGGACTAAGGATGATATCGTCCTCTTTTAAGAGCAAACAGAGGCCAGAAAAGCCGAGAAATGTACCCATGTAACCAGTAAGTGGCAGGGCCAGAATTCCCGTCCAGTCTGGGGTCGGGTTTACCTCTTGCCCACTGCGTCTGGCTGCCTCTCCCCACCTCTGCCCCTCGCCCTTTCCTCAAGCACCGTTGGTCCTCCAGGCTGGTCAGTGGAAAAATCATCAGAAGTTGCTCTCTGGCCAGAGGCGACATGCCCAGGCAGCCTTGTGGCACTGGTGTGGGTCAGGAGGACTGTTAAAGCAATTGAGGGTGTGCTCATCAACTGAACAAAATATATCCTTTCAGTTCTCCTTTGTCCCCCAAACATGCCTTTGCCTGGGAGCTGTGGGCACTGCAGAGGAGGTGAGAAGAAGGAGGAACTCTTGAAGTTGTGTCCCTACCTGCCTGCACTCCCACCTTGTGCCAGGGCCATGCAGCACGTGGACATTTCCAGAAGGATTCCTGCTGATCCTACTCCCATTTCAAAGACTTTTGTATGAAGGCTTTCAAAGCTTTTCCCAGGGCTTTGCCTTACTACTTCCTCATGCAAAATAGTCTTCATCGTCTGTAACTGAAATAGACAGCCCGTTGCAGCTCAAAAATCTATAGATTCATGGAATCTCAATGCTTAAGGGACCCCAAAGTCAATGCCCCACTGCAGGAACCCCTTTCCAAACATCTTTGCCTGATGCCTGATGGCCTCACCTCAAACACACAGGAACCTGGGTGCCACCTCTGTCACACAGCAGCCTGTTTCATTGCTTTAATGGTTCTAATAATTAAAAAGTTCTTTATTTTGGATCAAAGCCTCCCTCCTGATAAATTCTGCTAATCAGTCCTAGTTTGATCTCAAAATATCAAAAGATTGTCTCCAGCACAAATTATGCTCATATAAATACTTCCTCTTCTTCCTCTGCTGTTTTCTGGTTGGAAAATTTGAGGGTAACTACCAACACCACATAGTGTGCTGAGAGCTGGAAAATATAAAGAAAATGAGATGCGGTCTTTGCTTTTGGTCGTGTAATAATGATATTAACAACCGCTAAGTACCAACTTTGGACAAACTGCCTCCTCTTTCGTACGAATTTGTTTATTGGTATGGAAAGCGCAGTTATGCTGGTGTGCAAACTGTGTCCTCTTTTGACGATAAGAACAATAAAACTGGCTGCCTCCAAGGCTGACTCAGTCCTCTTCCTCCCTCTCTCCCACATCATCTTCCCGGTCACCCTGTGGTCACTGCGCTTTTTATCTCTATTCTTGGTTTTCCTTAATCAGCCCATCCGAGAACCCTCTCCAGTCCTCCCCTTCCTCTTTCCCACAGCAACATGACACTCTCCCCTAAAAACGGTCCTTAATTAGTTAACGAAATTTCCCTCCACGACACAGGCTTCTCTCCCCCAGAAAAACCAGTGACAGACACGAACACCAGTCGGTCTAATTAGTTCTGATATTTCACACACCATATTTGTGAGGCTTTTTTGGAGGGAGGGGAAATGCTTCTATTAAAAGAACAGCAGGGAGGCTTAGACGAGGGGAGGGGCAGAGTTTGGGGTCTTCTTTTGTCATCGCCTGTAAAGCCTTCGTTAAATCAGTACCGCCTGGCCTGGGGACACGCTTCACTTCCTCCACTTCTATCTGCCTGCCTCGGGCCTCCCCAGGGATGAGACCCATGTCTTTCCTCATTCCAGCGACTTATGAAGTTCCTGACTGAGTGACTTTTCTCGTCTGATGACAGAAATCTATGTGAGGCGAGGTAATGTGAGAAGGGGCAGCACTGAGACCAGGAAAGTTGGACACGGTGCTATCTGTCCTGCCCTTGGCTTGTTCTGTGACCTTGGAAAGACTATCGAACTCTGCAAGGTCCCTCTGCAGCCTATCGGCGGCGGTGTGTTAGGGTAGAGGAGGGGGAGCGGGAGATAAGATCGTATTTTGAGCTGCTAGAATGGATGTCTATCAAGATCTAGAATATTGGCAATTATAGAGTGTATAAATTAGGAGGGGCTCTTGACTCAGAAAATCAATCCTTCAATTCCTCTGTCACATTTGCTGTCATCTGTTTATACCCTGCAAGGTTAAGAGGTGTGTTTACCAGTCCAAAGGGCTGAACGCACACCTGGGGTGTCCTGCAGCATGGCCACTGTCCCATTAACTGTGCTGGACACCGGCAGCTAGGATTGCTGTCAGTGCTGGGCTTCCCACCCATCCGGGTATCTCAGTGCCTAAACCAAAGCGGATGTTCCCTAAAAAAGTCGGTAGGACCAGATATGAGGCAGAATTCCGAGCCTCACCATGGCATCATGAGAAGAGTGGAGGAAGGGGACTCCAGCTCCCGGAGGTTGGAAGCCAGCCGGTCCAATCATACATCACTCTTCTTTCAGAGCAGGGGGTGCTTACTCACGGGACAGGTTGGAATGGGGTGGAAAGTTTCTTCCTGACAGCTCAGCCGGGGTGCAAGTTCCTAGCTACCAGGGTAAGGCAGAAAGAAAGTCAGGGTGGCGGAGAGTCCAGTTCCCACTACAACCTCCTGTCAAGAATTTCCTTGTTTCTGAACATGACAATGGCTCCAAATCTGTAGCAACTCATATAAATTTGATTCTTACAGAAGCTTTCCAGAGGTTATTTCCAAAAGTCCTGTATGTCTTCTCATAACACATTCTTTTAATATAACTTTTTATTATAAAAGTAAGACATGATTACTGTAAAAAGTAAAACGTGAAAGAAATGTATAATATAAAAGGTAGAGGTCCCCTGCACTCCATAATCAGTGTCCCTCACCTCTCTACCAACCAAAAGTCCATTAACAAGTTTTATGTCCACAGGACATTTTAAAGCAATTTATATAAGCAAGGTTTGGGGATCAGGGGATGAGCTGATGAGTCACACTCTCCTGCTCAGTCAGTGTGATAAAGGAAAGTCCCTTTCCAGGTGCCATGGGCTTTGTGACTGGGAAGGACGTGCCCGCTTGCTTTGTGTCCTACTGTCAGGGCCCAGTGTTTGCACCCCTCTACTGTTTTCTTCCTTCAGTGTCAGGAATGTTTGACTTGGACTGGATTTCTGCATCTGCAGGGTGGTGACCAACTCATTTCTAAAACGCAGCTGCTTCCAGGGAGTCCCCGGAGACAGGCTTTAGGCTATGACTTATCAGCCCATGATGAAAATTTGGTAGAAGCTCCAAGACCTCAAGAGTTCAATCGTTGCATCTCACAGTCAGTCTTTCTGTCCCCAGCTACCCCAGCCCTGTTCATTCTGCCCTTGCCCCACCGCCTGGAAGGGTTTAGAATCATCCTACTGACCCACCCCCTGGGCTGGATGTGGTCCCCCTGAGGATGGCAGCTTCCTTACATGAGCCCCACCGTTTGGTCTTCTGTTTGGATCTTCTGCATCCTGACTCTCCCCACTCTCATTTCTCCCTCTCCCCTCTTCATGGAAGAGGGCGGGCTCCACCCCTCCTGACCCCAGAGTTCCACCCCTCTTGGCTGGTTCCTTGTCCAGAGCTAGCTGCGGTTTCTGGGATTCTCCCACATCTGTTCCACTAAGGGTCCAAATGTCCACCTGATGTAAACACATCAGTCTCCAGAAGTGTTGTCATAGTGTCCTGCCTCCCCACTCAGGTCAACTTCTGGCTCATTGGACCAGGACCAGGCTGGGGACAACTTGATCTGTCTCCAAGGCCCCCAGCCCTGGACCTTGCCCTCTGTCCCTGCTAGGCACAGTGCTCTGGGCTGCAGGCTGCTCCAGCAGTGGACAGCCCGCCCTTGCAGCCTGGATCTCCCCTGCCCTGGCTGTCGTCACCCCAGTTTGCCCCCTGCTCCTGGCAGGAGCCCCTCATATTCTGTGCAATCAAGACCATGTCATTGGTGACGTGTTCAGCTGTCACTGCTCTTTCCCATGAGATGTTAACTGTCACTCAAGTACCGAGCAGTCCTGCTAGTTTGCAGTCCTATTTGGCAATTTATTTATTGTTACTAATACTCCATCAGAAGAATATTGATGTCCCTTTAAATACGTGATTTTAACAGGATTTCTCTAGGGAGTTTCTGGTATTGGGGGGCAGACTTTCTCCCTGAGGGACACAACCCTAATTTTACCTTGAAACTGAGTAAGAAAATAAGATGAATGTCGGAGGATCCTGTTTCATAGGCAACACTCCGGCTGCAGAGTGAACCTGCACACGTGGGACAGGACTCGAGAAACAAGGGCGTACCTGTCAAGCATGGGGTGTGTGGTTGGAGCGTCCCCTTCACTCACCTCCAGCTTTACCTATAAAGAAATTCTTGATTGAGAAATATTTCTGCCTTTTGTTTCAGGGCTTTTGTTTTCTTTGTTCACATCAGACTCATGAATTTCATTTAATGCTTCTCTAGCTTTTACCATGTGCTGGTCCCTGTTTGAAACACTTGCAAGTAATCATCTATTAAATCCTTAGCAGCCTTACAAGGTGAGCACTATTATTGTCCCCATTTTACAGATGGGAAACTGAAGTGAGGAGAAGTTCATGAAATTGCTCAGGGTAACACTTCTAGTAAGCAGCAGAACAGGCTTTAAAACTCAAGCCTCCTGGTGGTGCCAAAGCTTGCGTGTCTGTCTGCTGCCCCGGGCTGCCTCCCAGCCCCGGGGGTCCTGTTTCTCCACTGTGGACACCTACTCTGGGACTCACGTCCTTGCGAGGCTCTTGCTTTGCTCCCACTCCACAGGACACTGCACGTGTCAGGACTGGACACACATCTTGGCTACCCGACATGGGATTTTTTTCCTTCTGGCATCCATTTCCTTAACCTGGAAGGATGAACTGAACAGCTGAGTTGATGCTGTGTCAATGCAGCATCTGATTTGTCCTCGGATGAACTTGTAACAAAAATCAGCATCGTGCCAGTCCACTTGGCTGCCACGCATCGTTTCCAGTTGTGGTCAAGGACCTTCATCGACTATTCCATTCATCTTGTTCTTGATCATCTCGTGGCTGTTTGTGGTTCTGGGAATCCAGGCAGCAATCTTGGACAGCCCATCCACTCCTTTGACATCTAGTGACATTCCTTCCCCTCTCCTTCAGTCACTGGCAATTGCGTGTAATATACCAGTCCTCACAGTTTGTATCCTTATTTCTTAATGTGATACGAAAGAGGAAAGTGAGATGGTGGGGCAGGAGGCTGGGATGAGAACACATCCATTCTAGCAAATGTCCTCGCTGCCTGTGACTGAGATGTGGATTATACTCCAGGTAGTCAGGGAAGGCGATGTTAACAATTTGGGACTCCCTTGTGCTTGCAAAGCTTGGCCCTCGAGCAGCAGCCGGGCGTGGAGGGGTGGGCTGGGAATTAGGAGACCCTGTGGTTATACCAGCCTCAGTTTCTTCACCTGGATAACAAAGGGCTCAAACATTCTCTTGGCTTTTCTGGCTCTGAAGTCCAAGGGTCGCAGGTGGCAGGGGGTCAGTGGTATAATAGGGAAGCCAGGAAGGCACCTCATTCCTAGAATTACACTGCCTGGGGATGATCAGTTTGTAAGAGCTGGACACCGTGCTCAGATATAAGGGGAGAGGTCCCGGGGAGAGGCCATGAAAGTGAGTGAGAAGTGGCATTTCCGGTGCCAGCTGTGGCATTCATTAGCAGAGCACCTGATTGATAGCATTCACTCAAATGACCTTCCCACACTCCCTCCTGCCACGTTCCACTCCGTTCGATACCTGGATACCAGCTCCCCAATTTTCAAGGTATTTAGTCCCATTTTTCTCTAACCTTGAGTGTGGTTTAGGCAAGGATTAAAGGATGGATGTGTGGTCCTGCCAGGTGATGGGGACGACAGGGCAGTTATCACCTCTGGGTTCCCAGCCTAGCACATAGGCATTTAATTAAAAGTCACCCACTGAACTGGGGGGCAGTGGATTAGTGCATCCTCCAAAGCAGCCAAGAAGGACCTCAGACGGGTAGAGGGGACCCCTGAGCTTTCTATTTAGAAAGACGAGTAACCACAGGGCTGCTGCGGGATTCATCAGATGTGAACCTGAGCGATCTGAGGACAGTGCACGTGGTCCCCCATAGAACGAACATCTATCCCTTCCCATTCCTCCTCTCCTGCCCAGCTGCCACCCTCCCCCCCTTCCCCTGACTGGGCCACTGTCAGGTTCCCTGCCCATGATGGATTTTTCAGGCTTCATTTGGTGACATAACCATCCCAGTAAAACATACAAATGGCCCAACCGTGGATCCTAATGTGCAGTAAACGGTTTTTCACCTCATATCATTTTTTATGGGAAGAAATTGGCTTTGTGCTTCTCCCGCACCCCGTCCCCCTGCAGGTGGACTCGGCTGGGGGAGGGAGTGCCTCTCTTCCTTCCTTCATCTGCCAGGCTGTCAGCTCTGCTCCAGGCACTGCTCACTCATGGGGGTGGGGGGTGGGGGGCGGTTCAACTTTGATTAACTGTCCCGTGCGATATTAATTTCTGACAAGAGGCTCAGTCAGCTGTCTCGGCAGGAAAAGGAAGGTGGGGAGGTGGCAGGAGTGGAGGGAGAGTGCCAGGTTCCTGACTGGTTTCAGTTCTGTATTTATTTGTCTGTTCTATTTGTTTTCAGAAGGCACCGCCTTCTACAGTCATCCTTTCTTCCTGCATCCTTCCTCCCTGGCTGGATGTGCTTGGTCTTCTTGTGTTCTCTTACACGTGAAATGGGAACCTCAGTGCTCCTCTCCCTGCCACATGGCAATACTAGAGAGGATCTCTGAGCTCTCCAGTTAAGGACATGAAATAATCTCCAAACCCCAGGAGGGAGGGCTCAGTGATGCTAAACTCAATACCTTCCAATTCAGGCTCAACCCCTTGACCCCAGCAAGTTCTCTGGACTGACTATACCTGGCTAATCCTCAAAACTGCCCCCATGTTCTCCTTCTGCCCCTTGCCCAGTCCTGCCCAGGCTCCTCCGGTGGCTTCATTTCCTCCCCTCCACTTTGAACCCGAGTGTCTCCTAAGTTTCTAGCCTGGGCCACTTGCTTTTTGTCTATAAGCATTCACAGTGGACACTTGTAGAAGCACATACAAGGTGCAAATGATTTGGAGGAGGGCAGGCTATTTGTTGAAGAGGGGTTGGGTGGTGACTCAGTGTCTCTTCCTTAGCCGTGGAATTGCCCCGTTTTCTCAGGCAGCAAATTCCTACCTTCCCTGCCTCACCTCCTGCCTGCCTTGCTGCCAGCTGTCTTCTGCGCTTCCAGGAAGGCAGGAGACACAGCAGGGCTGTGATGCTACAGCAACTTGCTTCCGCCTTTTGCTGCTACTGCTGGCTCTGCCTCCATGGTCAAAGAGGCAGCTGGCCCTCAACGCTGCACCATGAACAGAGCTGCAAGAATGTATGCTTATGCGTCTTCTGGTCAGTGCATGAGGCTGCCCCTGTAATGCCTTGGATTGCTTCGTGCCCCTTTGGTGGCAGCTGGCTTCTCACTTCTCCACTTGGCCAACATCGGGACAAGGATCACTGCCTTCCCAGCACTGAAAGATGCACGTGCGCGCACGTGTGTGTATCCAAGCATGCGTCTTGCGTGCAGAGATTCATTTTGGAGCCATATTTGCAATTTGGCTCAAAGGCTCTGAATAAGTATACCTAGTACCTAAGAGGCATTCTGGTAGTGAGGTGCAGTTTTGTACCTGAACCAAAGGAAAGTCCTTTGAAATGTACAAAGTTCTATAGAAATGCCAGGGCTGATAATAATGATGATCACTCTTCTGAGACTCTGGTACTCACGGTGTCATCAGACCACACCCCCATGTGAGCCTGGGACCGAAGGACATGGGGGCAGAGAGCTCAGCTGGTGCTGCCAGCCACCTCGCACACGGTGATGGGTCCATTCTGGAGCCCATGTTCCTGGGTGAATAAAGACAAGCCAGCAAGTGCTGGGGGTAGCGTGGCCAGGGTGGAGTGGGGCTGGGCACTCCAAGCACTGCTGGGGAGCTGTGAGCTTTGCCTCTGAGGAGATGGTGGCTGTTGACCAAGATCTGAAGGATTTTCATGCAGAGAAGCCATCAGCCAGCTCCAGGTTGCTCCAGAGGGCAAAACTAGGATGGATGAAGCCCAGGATCGGAGGACTGATTTCCTCCCCAAATTTGACCCTCCGCAAATCATGCAAGTGGCTTTCCTTCTCCTGCCAAGAAGGATCAGGCAGGACCAGAGACTGGCTGTCAGCAGAAGGAGTCTGGCCTTGGGAGGGAAGCTCAGCGGGAGGCTGTGTGAGGGCCTTTCCTTTTAAGAGCCTTGGATTCTAAACAATTTTCCTCCAAAGAGAAAATTTGAACCCAGAGCCACAGACATAAGGAGGAGATCAAATGACCTCTAGAAGATGAGAACCACCCCCCAAATCTGCATTGCCTCAAGTCCCCATGACGTCATGGAGCTTGGAAAACCTCACAGCTCTGCATGATAACAATTCAACTGGAGATTTGAGTTCCAAATGCAGAAATACAGGGTTGAAGAAGACAGTGGCTCTTTGAGGGGCTTTTCAGGGTTCAGAAGAGTTCCAGGTGATTTCTTCCTGTCACGTCGCCCCATGCTGACTTTTCTTGCTTCTGCAAACATACCTCTCAGTGGCCCAGCCTCCCTCTCCCCCTTCTCCCAGGGGACAGGATGGAGAAGTGGGTGGGGTACTAGGGGGTGAGGGATGGGGTGACTAAACCCCTGCTTTAGGAGACAAAAAGCACAGCAGTGAAAACAATCTATTTAGAAGCCTCCAGCAGATTTTAGACACCTTGATTAATCATAACATGCTACACATTATTTCCCTATAAACAAACTACAATGTTACTCATATAAACAGCTTTATCTTGACAGCTGCAAAATGTCAGGATTTAATGTAGAATGAGCAGAGATACACCATATGTTACCACTCCAGGCCTGGAACACACTAATTCATAGCATATTGCCTCATCCTGAAGAGGTGATTACAAAAGAGGGGCTGGGTTTTCGCCTTGCCATGGCTGCTGTCTCCCGCCTGCCATCTCCAAGTCCCCAGCCCCTTCTCCTTGGCTGCGCTGTAATGACTCAAATGCGCTACAGAGGAAGGCTCTGAGGGCTGCCAGCCATGAGCTGGATGGCCACCCAGGTAGTGCGGGTGTGATGGCGGTGGTGTATTTTTTAAAATGGACTCAAATAAATGCAGGTGTACCACACTGGGAAACCCATGGTTCCAGCACAATGATAAAGAAAAAGAAAAAAAAAGGCAGTACATTGTTGGTATCCTGCTGAGGGGGACTGCTGCTACCTTGGCCAGAACCAAAAGCCTACAAAAGATACCAAACAAATAGAACCCCCTATGGAAACAGACAATTAAGAAATAAGTTAAATACAGGAGGAAACAGAACTTGGTGCTCAGGAAGATGAAGTTTGTAAAGGGACTCTTAACCTATGGGTAGTTTTATCCCAAAGAGAAGAAATTTTCCCAGTAGATTGCACTTAGCTAGGAAACTCACAGGACACAATTTCAGAGCAAGAATGGTTTCTTACTTGTTCTCTATGCTTTCTTTCTCTCCTCCCCTGTATCTTTCTTTTACTTTAATTTGGCGTAAATCAGAGGTCGGTCCGGTCCAGAGCAGCCCTGGCCTCTTTTTGTAAGTATAGCTTTATAGGCACACAGCCACGCCCGTTCATGCACGTATTGTCTGTCTGCTCTTCTGCTGTACATTAGCGCCTAGTCCACGCACCAGGGAGCATGTGGCCCATGAGGCTGAAGATGTTTACTGTCTGGCCCTGTGCGAGAGGGCTCCAGACTATAGGTGTGTTTATGTCACTCCCCAGCCTACACAATCAAGGCATGCTGTCAGTTCATTTTTGGCCACCCAGGAGTCAACCTTCTTCTTTGGCTCTGGAACCCTGATTTCCCTTTAGGGACATGCCACCCACTTTACCTGGTCTTGGTGGGACTGTCAGTCAGGGTGGGCACGTGACCCCAGCTTTGTGTCAGACCCTCCCTGGATTCCAGCTTTCTGGTGGAGTGGGGTGTAGTTGACTTGTTCCCTTGGTGGCTCCCTAAAACTCTGGGCTCCCAGAGCAGCCCTGGTTTTCAGTCCTTTTCCTAAACTCCTGGCTGTGCTTCAGGTGGGTGAGCAAACTTCATCCTTCCCCTACGTGTGTTTTCTTGCTTGAGTGAGAACAGGTTTCTGCTGCTTCTGGCCAAACACCCTGAACTGATGTCAGCAGCCTCTCCATGGCCCCTCACCGTCTGTGGGTCAGGTCCAGAGCGAGACCTGCTGTCCGGACACCCCCGGCTTGGTCCTGGCTCACTTGGAGAGCCTGTCTGCCCTCCTCCTCTTCTTCAGTTCCAATGCTCTGTGCTCTAGGGGTGGGCTGCACACTCTAGCTGCTCTGTTAAAATTACTAGTTTGCAAGGCTGTTTTCCCCCACCTTGCTAGGAACTCCTTGGGGATAAGGGGTCTTGTTTACCTGGGTCTCCAGAGCATGAAAAGGTTGTTTAATGTTAGAAGAATGAACCCCTTTTTTCACCACTGGTGCTGCATGTGGCTGTTAAGTTACAATCTTGGTCCTATGCTAATAGCTCCCCAACCCAACTCAACATCAAGTGACCCTTTTTGCTTCCATGCTGATTTCATTCCCTGATCCCAGTTCCTGGTGTCTAGTCTGACCTGTCCAAGTCCTGAATTTGTACCCACTTTGGGGCTGGGGTTCTGGGCTTCTTCCCAGGCCTGTTCCTCTGCCCTCCCTCCCTGGGTCCTGTCTTCCTCTTCTCAGTGCAGTACCAGGGCCTTGTGGCTGATGGCTGCCTGCCACCAGACAGTGCAGCTCCCATCCTCTGAAGACCTTGAGGGAGGCATGAACTTTCCAGATGCTTCTCACCCTCTTGGGTTGCCGTTCTTGGGTCTACATCTGGATCCTGGTAATCCTAGTCCGGCTCGTCTGTTGCTGGCCTCTTGCCAGGCACCCTCTGGCAGGATGGTGGTTTTGTCTCAGTGGTACAGGCAGCCAGGGCAGAAGTGTGTGCTTCCTTTTCGTGGAAGGAGAGTCTGATTTTCTCCCTTCAGGGGGAAACAAGGCCTCTGGGGAGCACACAGCTAACAAGGTTTAGCAGGACAGTTAAGCTCAAACCCCAGTGCTTCTGGTACAGCAACTTTCTCCTGGGCCAGGTACGTGGGGCCATCTTGGAATTTGGAACTCTTAGTGCCCCAGGTCCATCTAGAAGAGATGAGCGTTGTGGTGCTCTGCAGGCTTCTTGGGGAGGGAGACAAATCTCCCTGTCTGACCCACTTCTCTCTTGCTGACTACTTTCATGGTGGGCCAGAGCTTTCTGAATGCAAGAGCCTTTGTGGGTGCTAAAATCTTAAACACTAATGCTAGGAATTCTCCCTTTCTGACATTCTTGTGCCAGAAGGGCTCTCAGAATGCGCAGAACATCCTACGTCCCAAATCCTGCTGCCTGGGGTCAGCAGGGGACTTGGTTCCTCTCCAGTTGGTAGAATCATCCAAAGAAGCAGACTGTCCCACCTCCAGCCCTGTAAGTCCAAACACAGCCTAATTTTGACTTTTGAGCTCACTTCTGAAGGTAATTGGCAGATGCTGGTCCACGCTGCCAGGAACTTCTCCAGGAACCGTGAGGTCAAAGACAAATGTGATGAGTGAGAAGTGAATTCAGTGCAGAATGAGTGAACATCCTGAAGTGCCCAGGACAGGCCAGCATTTCAAACAGGCTGCTTGGCTGTTTCTACAAACCTTCAGAATGTCCCTCAACTTCTGGAATTTTTGGCTCACAAACTATATCTCCAAGACTATCTTTCACACTTAGAATACCCCAAATCTTTGCCTGACCACAAGCCAGGTACTTGACGTGGAGCCTGGTCCTGGTGCCTTGAAGGACCCCCAAAGGGCAGCTGGACCTCAGCCTCCTGCCCTCTCCTCCCCTGGCCCCAGGTGGCCTTGCCCTGTGGGGCTGCCACAGTGGGGTTACACAATGGAGCTGATGCGTTAGATGCTGTCTCCAGGCCAGCCCCTGGTTCCCAGTGCTGCGCTTCTGGCAGAACCTGATACATAGCTTGCCTTTTCCACCATGGGCTTTTTTCTTCTGTTTTAAGGACTTGGCTCTGGAGCTCAAAAGACTCCAGACACCTAAAATAGAAATGCCTAAAGGAGCAAAGAGCAGCATCCAATCATTATCAAGCAAAGTGGCTTCCCCTTCGCATGGGCCCAGGGCCCAGGGCTGTTATAACACACTGACTTGGATTTCAAGAGAGTGATTCCATCCTTAACACCAGTGCTCAGCAATGAGATTAGCCTGGGTTTCTCCACATTTGGGGGGTGTGTGTGTGTGTGTGTGTGTGTGTGTGTGTGTGTGTGTGTGTGTGTGTGTGGAGAGAGAGAAAGAACAAAATTAGTTTAAAAACAGAATAACCCTGGACTCTGATTAGCTATTGGCAAGTGCTAACTCTAACATTCTCCCCCTCTGAGCAAACACACAATTGATTGCAGTCTAAATCAGTCCCATGGGGGGAAAGCTAGACTTTAGGTGATGGCTGGGACTTTTGCATTTGCTTTAAAGGATTTTATGGATTCCACAGTCACCTCGTGGTTAGCGGTGCTGTTGGAGGTGAGCAAAAGCATGGGAAGCCAATGGATAATCCCTAAATCATTACCATCTGTTTTTGAAATGTACCATTTGATCATTCTCGGGAGCTGATTTGCCTTCCTAATCAGGCTCTCTCCTTGGACTAATATTAAAACTAACATTTCTTTCCAATGAAAAAATCAGCTATGAATACATTGTTGAATCCACGGTATATGATGCAAAGACCTTACAAAACAAACAAACAAAAAAACAAAAACAAAGATGGGAGGGGAAAAAAGACTAAAAGACAAAGAAGGTGATAGAGGAAGAGCCTCACCTTTGCTTCCACTGGATTTTTCTTGCCACAGATAGTGAAGGAATGAAAAGCAGAATCAGACCTCAGGACCTAAGCCTACTGCACATCTTCTGCTCGGAGGAGAAAACTCCTTTTCCACATACGATCTTAGAGTCTCTGATTTCATCTCGATGCGGCTTAGTTTGCGAGGATGAGGGGATGCTGGTGGCTCTCACCTGTTCACTCTGCAGCCTGTGGACTCTTTTCAGTCCAGGTTCTTAGTCCTACTCCGTATTTCTTACCATCTTTTATTATTTTAACACTTAATTTGTTTAAATGGGTAATAATCGTTAGTGGTATGGAACTCAAAATACAGTGATAATTCATTCTCCTTCCCAGCGCACCGCCCCCTTCCCTCCAGAGTCACCCCTGCAGTGCTTTCTGCAGACTGTTTGGAAGACAGTCTCTTCTTGCTGCTCCTTAAGTCAGCTGCTCAGTTTTGGTTTCAAGCAGCTCTCTTCCCAGTCACTTGAGCTCGTTCCCCTGGCATCTGAACAACAGCTTTAAGCAAATCTACCCTCTTGGGTCTTCAATGCCTGAGAAAAGTCACGCTCTTCCTGTGCTTTGAGCATCCCTGGGCACTGCTCCCTACTCTCCAACCATCCACTTCTCCATTCTTTCACTCCTCTATGTTTTCCAGTTCGTGTTAAAGGACCCCAAAGGCCCTGTTCTGGTCATTCTCCCCTCTCATCTCAGTGTAACATCTGACAATTTTGTCTCCGTTTGTTTCCTACTGAAGCCCTCTTACTCCTGGACTCCAACGTCTCTGTCCTATTTGATTCTTCTGCTGCCCCCTCTGAGTGGTCCCTCTCCTGTCTCTGCAGAGATGTCTTCCTTCTTCCACGCGTGGCCGAATCATTTCTTCTTTCCTTCCTCTCTCTTTCCTTCACTCTCATCTCTATTATGAAGGCGATTCTCAAATCCATAACTAGACCTGACCCTCTTGCTGAACTTCAGACGTTATTTCCAACCCTCTGCTAGACAGTTCCGTGTTCTTTAATACTATCCCCTCCCTTAACCTTTAGAATTTCTCAAAATAGTTCCATCATTCTCCCAGTCACCCGTATCTTTTCCAGACATCTTCCTCATCCCCAAGACTCGTCAGTTCCTCCCCACATATCCTGCCATAACCATCCTTTTATTTTAATTCATACAGCTGCCATTTCTTGTTCAAACGTTTCTGGACCAGCACCTGAAGGACGTCAGTAAACTTCTAAGTGATTCTCCTTTAAGTCTCTGTCTTTCCCTCTAATCTACTTGACATATTACCTTCATGATGTTCTCGCCAAATATAACTTTTTCGTAACATTCTCCTCAACAGCAGGGTTTTGGTTTTTTAGCTTTTATAAGCTGTTACGAAGCAGACAAAATTCTGCAGATCAATATCTGCCCTTTTTACTGGTTTCAACTACCAAAAGTAATACTAGAATATACTTATCTTGAAAACTGTTTCTGAAAGAAAACAACTTTTTAACCTGACATCCAAGTCAATCTCAAATGGTCTCCAAATTACCTTTTCTAATTTATCTGCTGTCTTCTTTTGGTTTCATTTTAGAGGCATTCATTCTAGTGTAGTGGCTTAGTCAAAGGGTTCTGGCTTCATTCTGCCCAGTTTGTATCCCAGATCCTCCAAATATCTATTATGTCACTTCGGAGAAGTTTTTAAAAACCCTTCCAGGCTTTAATTTGCACATCTGTTATTCAAAATGGTAGTTGTGCACCTATATTATAAATTGTTCTGTGGATCATTTGGTTGATGTAAAATGTTCAGTGATTGCCTGATGTGTAGTGGTGCCAAATAAATGTTCACTCTTGTTGTTATTTCCCCAAATATGACCCCTTAGCGTAAGACAAACTGATCTAACCACTACCTCTTGAATAATACATTCAAGTATTGTTGTGCATTCCTTCCTCTTTGGCTTTGTTGAGGATTCTTGGTCCATCTGAAATCTCATCTATTTTTAAAAGTTCAGCATTCTACTCCTTCTGTGAAGCCTGATTCTCGCTCCAGTGAAACTATTCTGTATCATTCTATCACAGTGGGTACATGTCATTACCCTTTTGTCAAAGCCCAAAGAACTGTACGACACAGAGTGAACCCAGATGTAAACTATTGACTTTAGTTAATAATAATGTATCAATATCAGCTCATTATTTGCAATAGATGCACCACACAAATGTAAGATGCTAATAATAAGGTGGGCAAGAGGGGGTATGGAAACTCAATTACTTTCCACTCTTCTTGCAATCCTAAAAATGATCTAAAAATAATGTTTAATACTTTAGAATGGCCATCATTAAAAAGTCCACAAACAGTTAAGTGCTGGAGAGGGTGTGGAGAAAAGGAAACCCTCCTGTGCTGGTGGGAATGCAGTTTGGTGCAGCCACTATGAAAAACAGTATGGAGATTCCTCAAAAAACTAAAAATAGACTTAACTTATGATTTAGCAATCCCACTCCTGCGCATATATCCGGAGGGAACTCTAATTTGAAAAGATAACATGCACCCTAATGTTCATAGCAGCACTACTTACAATAGCCAAGATATGAAGCAACCTAAATGTCCAGATGACTGGATTGAGAAGTTGTTCTCTATTTATACAATGGAATACTACTCAGCAATAAAAAAGAATGAAATAATGCCATTTGCAGCAACATGGATGGACCTGCAAATTGTCATTCTAAGTGAAGTAAGCCAGAAAGAGAAAGAAAAATACCATATGATATCACTCATATGTGGAATCTAAAAAAAGAAAGAAAGAAAAAAGAGGACGCTAATGAACTCATGTACAAAATAGACTCACAGACATAAATTTGGAAGTTTGAGATTTGCAGATATTAACCACTGTATATAAAAATAGATAAAAAACACATTTCTTCTGTATAGCACATGGATCTATATCCAGTATCTTGTAATAATCTTTAATGAAAAAGAATATGAAAACAAATACATGTATACATATGCATGACTGGGACATTATGCTGCATACCAGAAATTGACACATTGTAACTGACTATACTTCAATTTAAAAAAAAAAAAGAGTAAAACAAGTCTGACTTGCTTACATGTGTGTGAGCTTCCTCAAGGTGCGTTTCTTTAAATTCAGCCTAGAGTTCAGTTTGAAGAGACAAAGGAGACCCTTCATCTTGTTGTGAATTCTTCTATCTTATTTTAATATTCTAAAGTCAAGAGACAATGTAGCTGAAGGGAAATGAGCATGAGATCAGTAAGGTCTGGGTTTGCATCCCAGCTCCTCTTCCTACCCAATTATGTCACCTCAGACAAATTATTTAACTTCTTTGAGCCTCCATATCCTCCTCTATAAAGTGGGGATAATAAAATTTATCTGTGAGTCTGCTGTGAGGATTACAGTGAGAGCTGTACTAAACCAGCAGCTGCCATCTCATTATTACATGGGGGTGAAAACTTTGTTTCTTTATTGCCAAGTGAAATGACAAAGAGACATGTTCTCAATGAGGTTTTATAAAGACAAACAAAAGGTGATTGCTTTTTTGACCAAAAAAGTGTGATCAGCATTGGAGAGATTAGATTATTTAGTGATAAGGATAGACACAAAGACCTTTTCAACCTCAGATACATTATTATCCAGAACATGAAGGAAGGTCTACAAATATTAGCCGAATATGATCTCTGACCTGCTGTAGCATGATTGCGTTAGTTAGTAATCAGTGTTAAGGGCCACAAAGATCTTCACCTTGCAGATATAACACCTGGAGCACGTAACCTCCGAGGTCACCGTGGTGGAAGATCAGGCCCGGAAGCGGCTTACATCCCCTCTGCTCACATCCCATTGGCCAGAGCTCCTTCACGTGGCCTCAGCCTAAAAGCAAGGGAGCCTGGAAGACAGGGCCTTCCTGGTGTTTACAAAGAGGAAACGGCAGTGAGTGCAGGGCAAAATCTCTGCAGAACCATCTTCACCGAAGTTTGTGGATTCAAGACTAACTTTTTCAGTGCCATCCAATGCTGGGCTGGTGAAAATGAAACTAAGTGCTTTTGTTTGAAAATCAAATATTGATTATTTCAAATGGTGGTTGAGTTGGAAGCCTAAGGAGAGAGGGAGGGAGCTCTCAGTAATGGAAAGAGAAGACCAGCTCCTCCTGCAATAAATTATTGGAAGTTAGTGCTTCAACATTTTAATGATGATAAAGAAAATCATCTTGGTCACCCCACCCAATCCCCATAGAAAATGTTGTCTCAAACTGTGGACAGAAATATCAACAAAGACCCAATCCAAAAATGGGTAGAAGACATAAACAAGCAATGCTCCAAGGAGGAAATACAAATGATCAATAGGCACATGAAAAAATGCTCAATGTCACTAATTATCAGAGAAATGCAAATCAAAACTACGAGGAGGTATCACCTCACACCAGTCAGAATGGCCGTCATTCAAAAGTCCACAAATGACAAATGCTGGAGAGGCTGTGGAGAAAAGGGAACCCTCCTACACTGTTGGTGGGAATGCAGTTTGGTGCAGCCACTGGGGAAAACAGTATGGAGATTCCTCAAAAGACTAGGAATAGACTTACCGTATGACCCAGGAATCCCGCTCCTGGGCATATATCCAGAAGGAACCCTACTTCAGGATGACACCTGCACCCCAATGTTCATAGCAGCACTATTTACAATAGCCAAGACATGAAAACAACCTAAATGTCCATCAACAGATGACTGGATAAAGAAGATGTGGTACAATGGAATACTACTCAGCCATAAAAACCGACAATATAACGCCATTTGCAGCAACATGGATGCTCCTGGAGAATGTCATTCTAAGTGAAGTAAACCAGAAAGAGAAAGAAAAATACCATATGAGTTCGCTCATATGTGGAATCTGAAAAAAAAAAAGAACATAAATACAAAATAGAAACAGACTCACAGGCATAGAATACAAACTTGTGGTTGCCAAGGGGGTAGGGGGTGGGAAGGGAAAGACTAGGATTTCAAAATGTAGAATAGATAAACAAGATTATACTGTAGAGCAAAGGGAAATATATACAAGATCTTGTGGTGGCTCACAGTGAAAAAATATGTGACAATGAATATATATATGTTCACATATAATTGAAAAATTGTGCTCTACACTGGAATTTGGCACAACATTGTAAAATGACTATAACTCAATAAAAAATGTTAAAAAAAAAACAACAATGAAATACATCTCCGTCTGCAAGTAAAAAGCAGAGAATGGTGTAAGTTTGTCGAAGACCAAGGCCTTGGATGTCACTTCACAGTGTGGAACCAGAGAGTAACTTCTCTCATTTACAAGCCTGTGCAGCGCATTATACGTCACTTTGTTCCCGGGGAGAATTTCATTAAAACAACAGGATTGACAGATGACCAGATCAGTTTTTGTTTCCAGCCCACATGGCCCAAAGTGAATACATAAATCAGCAAGAGCATCTTGAGGAAACAAGTGGGCTGGAATCCTTTGGTTTATTAGCATTTCAATTACTCTTAGTATTTGTTTGATTTAGCAAAGGGGGCCTAATTTAATTTGTAATATTTATGATAATACTGTTTGGGTGCTAGATAACAATCTTGTAGCTCATTAGGTAATTTCCATAACAAATATCCATCATCAAACATGCTTAATTGCAGCCCAGCTCCTGGAGGGACAGAGGTGACCGGAGTGATCCTCATTGTCCCCCACCTTCTGCTCACATGCAGAGTCCAGGCACAAGGCTGCAGGCACCAGGCAGCCCCAGTGCAGTACTTGCCTCTCTCCTTGGGCACCATTTCTTCATTGCCTTGTCCTCTTACTGACGGTCGAAAAGCAGAACCTTAGCTCCCCCGCTTACAAGCTGTGTCCAGAGAGTTATGGGAGATCCTTATGAACCTCTGAGCATGGTGTCCAGCTTGTTGTAAATTCTCTGTAAGTGTTACGATTTGCTCCCTCTTTCCTCTCTCATTCTGTCTTAGGCTGGTAAGGAGGCTCTCGAGAGCAATGCCAAGGCTTCCAGTGGCCATTAAAGGAAGAAGAAAGGAAATGAAGCATCTTCCATGGGCCAAGGCTCGTCTGCACATCTGTTTCAGTATTTCCCTTTATCCTTTCCAGGAACCTGAGAGAGGACGCATTATCTTCCTTTTAAAGATGAAGATAATGAGGTTTAAGAGTCCGGGGTCCTTGCCCAAGGTCACAGCAGCTGGTAGGGAGTAGAGCTGGGATTAGAACCCGTGTACGCAATTTCAAGTCCGGTGTTCTTTCTACTACATTTTACTGCATCCTCTTGAGAGCAGGAGGGGAAATGGATGGAAGGGTGAAAAGGCAGCCGCTGCACCTACTCCCATGGACCCTGAGATCACAGAGGGGAGAGGCGTGCTGATAGCCAGCCTGCTGGACCCTGCTCATCTCTTTCATGCTTCACGGGCCCCTTGGGGGCCTCTGCCCCCGGCTCCGCTGCCTTGCCTGGAGGGCTCTGGGGAGTTGCGCAGCTGGTCGCGCCCGTTGGGCCTAAGGTGGGGCTTGCCTCACCTGCCATGAGGGGCTGCAGCCGTGCTGCCCGGGGTGGAGGTCAGGAGCTGCACTGGAGGAAGGCAGTGCTGAGGACCCCTCCCCCCAGCTGCATGCTCCCTGCCTGGCCCCTGTGGGCTGTGTCCTGGGGAAGAATGTGGGGTTCTGTCTCAGGGTGGGACAGGAGGAGAGACTGCAGGGCCCTGACGGTGAGGGCTCCAGCACAAGGATTCCTTCGTGCTCCCCACTTCTCCACCCAGTCCTGGGCACGGTGTTTGCAGCTCCAGCTTTTCTGAAGGACCTTGCTTCAGCCTGTCCTGCCTCCTTGCTTAGTCTGCCCCTGTGCCCCTTATGTTTTCATCTCTGTTCCCTCCCCGCTTGCGTGGAAGAGGGGAGAGTGTGGCAGCGAGTTGAAGGCATCCAGGAGGCGGCACTTGGGAGGAGAGAAGGATCTGGGCCTTTCCAGCCCTCTTTGTTTTCTTCTGAAGTCTGGCTCGGACTCTGTTGTTTACCCAAGTTCTGTGGGGTTGTTATAGGGCCGCTTAACTTTAACCCAGCCAAACCTCCACGGACTCCATCCATCAGCCCTGTCACCTTAAGAGTGCCGTCACGCGGGTGTCTCATCCCAGGGACCTCACCTTACCCAGCAGGATGGAGTGGGGAGGAGCTGCTGATGTAGGCGGCGGGAGACCACGGCTCCAGCATTATTCACTCAGCATCTCCTTCCCTTTTCCCGCCAACAGTGCCTTCCTGTGAAGGGGCAGAGGTTGACGAGATGAGTCCTGAGGTTCCTCCATCCTCAGTATGGCTGGATTTTCAAACTTCCTCGAGATCCACATCATAGCCCTTGCGTTTATTCGACGCAAGCCTCCCGACTCTCTTTTGGGAATTCAACTGACTGCACTTCTGAGCTACACACGGGCCAGCAGGTGTGAGCCCCCACCAGCACTTCACACCGGATTTCCTTTGAACGGACGTGGTTCCTCGATTGTGGCCCTCCGCTCACTGTTGATTCAGCCTTTTGCTCTGTTCCTCTGTCCTTGGGGCCTGGCACAGGGCTGTCTCTCCGCCTCCAGGCACTGTTGCCACTGTCGATGTATCCAAGTCGCAGCAAAGCCAGCTGCTGTTTACCAGCTAATCCAGCCCAGCTTGAGTCCATATATATCAAGCACCTGCACGTGGAATCCTCTGGGTTGGGCCTTGGAGTTACCAGAGAGTGCGTGGTCCCGCCTCGAGGAGCTGACAGTCCGGTGGGGACTGGATAGTGGCAGTGGCGGTGTGTGGCACTGAGGCAAATGCAGATAACTTTACTTGTAGGGAGGCAGGACTCTCTTCCCCACCATTCTCGGGAGTCACACTGCCACTGGCTATGCTGAATCTGGAGGCAGATGGATTTTCTTGGGACCCAGGAGATGCGCAGATATGATGACTAAGACCCTCTGCCCAGAGGGAAACAGAGACGCTTATTCACTCTCCTAGGGTTGAGATGAGACATGACTCATCTGCCTTTTCCACTTGTCACATTGAGGGAGGCTCTGCCACAGTGCTGTACTGGGGCAAAACCGTGCACTGTGACGTATCTGTGTGCTGTGGGGGAAGCGGGACCAAGTGCGGTGTCCAGAGGCCAGTCCCAGTCCGGCCTTGTATTAGCTGACTCGCAGCCTTCGTCAAGTCCTAACCCCTCTGGCTTGGGGTCCTTGTCTTTATGGGGAGTGGTTGGAAGAGGACCCCCCAGTCTGCTGCTGTGGTTCCCCACACTGCCCAGCCAGGACCTCCCATCTTCACAGGCAGTGGGAAAGCCCTTAGCGACCTCCTAGGAAATCCTTCACCTGGGGCTTCTCCTGGTCCCAGGGCCGCTTCCTTCCCTCCTCCCAGAGCACATGTGCACTCATTTGCCTCCCCCTAAACCACATCCCAGGAGCCACTGTGCACTGTGGGAACTGAAACCCATTTTCATATTAAGTAAAGCATCTGCCACCAAATCCCATCCAGCTTTTAAAATCCAATTAGCGTGATTTGGGGGACGTTCTTTTTAGGACTAGCTCTGTCCTCATTTGCTTCATCAGGACCACTGTGAGTGGACTTGCACGGGCACTGAGTTACCAGTGTAGAGCACTGGCAGGACACTTTAAGAGCACCCGCCATAGACAGAGGACGTTGACAAGGATGTGGTCGCACACTGAGAAATTGCACTTAAGTTCTTTTGTAGCTTTTTGTGGGGCAGTTGTCTTGTTGTGAACTGTCTCAGGTAGTGAAGCATGACTGGGGATAATGGTACCTGGAAGATAGTAGAAACTATGTGTATATACGTGTGTGTATGTGTAAGTATGCACGTGTGTGCATGTGTGTGTGTGGTTAGAAGGGAGCTGGTTGGTTAGGGGTTCAAGTGCCCAGAAGAAGGGATCAGTGTCCAGGCTTCTAGAGACGCCCAAGAGAACCCCTCAGGCTCCCAGCATCCCTGCTCTGGAGCTGGCCCCTCAGCCCCCGCACATAGGGGCTCCTTGTTTTCCTCCCTGGAGACTCTGCCCTCTTGTGAGTGGCTCTCTGAAGATGCAACCTCCCTGGAGACTTAATTGGCAATGCTTCACTGAGCACAGAAACCTGAGAAATGACAGTTCTTGCTCTTTAAATTGTCAAGGAAGGCAAGGTGCTTTGAACTGCAGCTGCTGGGAGGGCAGGGGGACCCCGCTCGGAGTCACCTCTGCCTCCATGAATGTTCAAGGAGCATGAAATAGTGACAGAGAGACAAACAGTTAGATGGGGCAGGGTGACCAACATGAGCTCGACAGGCCATGTGACAGTCAGGCCATGAGGGTCCCGGGAAGGTAAGCTTGGCCGCGTCGTCTGGGGCCAGCACTCGCTGAGCTGACGCAGCTGAACTTCTGTGGGTACCAGAGGAGCAGATCACATGACTCTGCCCCTTTGAGGCATGTGGCCGTGCCACCTGGCGATCCCAGCATTGATGTCTCTAGGCTCTTGCTGGGATGGGACGCCACCTGGGTAGCTGGACAGCTGGCCTGGGGCTGGGACGGCAGGAAGTCAGGAGGTGCCCCACATAAATATAAAACCCTGCCTATATGCACAAGTCTGGGGACTTCTTCAGCCAGTCCCTGGGCTTGGTGAAGAGGTGGCCCAGGAGGAAGGAGAGTTCTAGACAAGCCTGAGGAAGGGAAAGAGTGTGATCGGGTCAGATGGAACCAATAGAGAGGCAGCAGGAGACTGGGACTCAGGTGAAGAAAGGCGGAAATGGGTGGGGTAAGGTGGGTCAATTATCAAGACAGTTTTCCCTGGAGGGTTCTGTATTTTGAAATATGCCATGGAATGCTGGGACCAGTTCTTGGCTTTGGCATTTGCCGTTGAAACTTGGAGCAGTCCCTTAATCCCCAACTCAGATGCCCCACCTGAAAAACTTTTGATTCATGCAGTTTGTTTCTTAGCTTGACACTTGGTAGTAAGTTCCTTGAGGATTGTAACCATGTGTGTTTTATTATATGTCCAGAGCACAGGAGGCGGAGCAATCTCATTCTGCCCTCCCTTTCCTTTGCCTTACTTTAAAAATACTGAGGTTCCTCCTCTTTCCTGTTCTTGTGTCAAGGGGGAAGAAGGGAATGAAGTGGGTGAGGAAGTAGGAAGGGAGTAGGTAAACTGCTGTCCACATGTTAGATCATGAGCAACAAGGACAAAGTCCTTTCAGGGCTGGGGTACCAGGTCATTGCATATGTGTTGAATGAAGCTTCTAAGGAGAACCATGGCTCAAAACTGGGATTTTTTGTGTGTATGTATCTTTTATTAAAGTATAGTCAGTTTACAATGTCGTGTCAATTTCTGGTGTACAGCATAATGCTTCAGTCATACATGAACATACATTTATTTTCATATTCTTTTTCACCATAAGTTACTATAAGATACTGAGTATAGTTCCTTGTGCTATACAGTATAAACTTGCTGTTTATCTATTTTTTATATATTAGTATCTGCAAATTTCAAACTCCCAGTTTATCCCTTTCCACTTCCTTCCCCTACTAGAAGTTTGTTTTCTATGTCTGTGAGTCTGTTTCTGTTTTGTAAATAAGTTCGTTTGTTTTTTTTTTTTTTTTAGGTTCCACATATAAATGATATCATACGGTATTTCTCTTACTGGCTTACTTCACTTAGAATGATAATCTCCACATCCATCCACGTTGTTGCAAATGGCATTATTTTATTACTTTTTATGGTTGAGTAGTATTCCATTGTACAAATATACCACAACTTCTTTATCCAGTCATCTGTCGATAGACATTTATTTAGGTTGCTTCCATGTCTTGACTGTTTGTATCAAAATTGGGATTTACAGTCAGGAAGACATAGAAAAAAATATCTTTCTTACATTCCCATCAACCCTTTCCTCCAGGTAAAGTTACTGGAACATCCGCAGCTGCCACCTGCTGTGGATTTGTTTCACTTGCTTGCTGGGTACGCCTGGCTCCAAGTCTCCCCACCCCATCCTAAAAAGCTGGGGATTTCACAGTATTGTTCATGCTTCTAGGACACACGGTCCTTAAGCTTTAATGCATACCAATCCATGACACTCCTCAGTTCATCCTTGATAATCAATTGGTCTCTAATTACCTCCATTAGCATTCTTATTAGGTCCAAACCAGAAACTCTGAACCCATGGACTCTTGCTTTTTTAGCCATCTCTGCACCTGCAGCCTATTTGAGGCAGGATGTGGGTCTTAATATTTACGAACATTACACTATTTCCAATTAACCGTGTGAGAGAGAGGAGATCCTTCCTCTTCCTCCTCCTCCTCCTCTGTTGACCATCTGGATTAACATTTCCTCTTCTCTAAGTGAGCTCTGCAGAACTCTGCTGTGAATATCCAGTCTCACCCACCACTGAGATACAGGCAGAGGAGGTTCAAAGGAATCCTCACTTTACAGCCTCATTTTACATTATCATTAACATCATCACCATCATCAGTGTCATCATCATCCTGTGTCCCGTCTGTGCCACCCCGCCTTAGCACCAGACACACAACAGCACAGTGCTGGCACTCAAAGCAGGAGTGACTGATGGAAAACCTCCATGTGCCTGGAAGTCACGTGACTGAGGCTGATGTTCTCTGCATCAGAGGCAGAGCATCCTGCCCTGACATGCCTGTGAGGGCTTGACACCACCGTCTGGATGCCTCTTCCCCTCTCTCTAAGGCTGTCATCGAGGCTAGCTGATTAGTTCCTTCCGCTCAGTTGCATCCGACGATCTCTCGCTGCAGAAACGTTTCAGAGGACAGATTGCGCTGATGAGCACATTTCAGAATTTGGTCTGTTTACTTCCCTCTGCTTCCTATTTTGTGCTGGTGGGTGGTCTTACACCACAGGCAATGCAGACAGCTCTTTCCTTTGGCTGCTCCCTCCCATAGAGAGCACGAGGAAAACAAGATACAAATTCACAAATTCTGCAGAGCCATCACAGCTTAGCTCTGATTCCAGGACCAAGAAGCCAAGATAGGATGCTTGCAATCCCCATGTCAAAGAGATGAAGCAAATCAGACCCAGGCTGGGCTTATTAGAGGCCAAGTGGATTGTACCACCCCCTGAGTCCCAACCTCGGGCACCACAGCAGCCGAAACAGTCCCTCGAAGCTCCAGAAGATCCAGATGCTAAACATACCTCATGAAATGTTTCCCACAGATTAGTGCAGACTTCCAGGAATCCATGAGGCTCATTCAACCTAAAGAGATCTTGTGTTTTCAGAGGCCTCTCCTGTTCTGGACAGTTCCATTAAACCACTTCATTCTACATGCAGTGACCATCCAGCTTGAGGACTGATCACCCACAGAACCCTGATCTTTATAATGAATGTTCAAGCAAATCGCCATTTTCTAGATCCACGCAAGGAAAATTACCCAAGTATTCCCTACGCTGAAGGGAGCTAGAGGTTAGTTCATTTTGCAAGTAAAATAGCAGGGAGTATACTGTATGTTTTCATTTATATGAAGCTCTGGAACAGACTAAGCTAATCTGTGGTGGGAAAAAGCATCCGGACAGTTGTTGCCCTGAGGGGCAGAAGTGAAATTGATGAAGAAGGAGCATTAGAGAATATTCTGGGTGAAGGCAAAGTTCTGTACCTTGGTATGGATTTGGGTTACAACAGGTGTACACATTTGTCAAAACTTAGCAAATGTACACTTAAGGTTTGTGCATTTCCTTGTAGGTAAATTTTACCTCAAAATAAAAGAAATCTGTAACAAATCTTGAAATCTAGTTAATGACATCCATGCTGAAGTATTTAGGGAAAGTTGTGTTGAAGTCTGCGATTTACTCTGAAATGCATCAAAAATAAGATAAATTAGAGAAGTTATTCTATGGTTGCCTGTGCAAAATAAGATTTATGTTATCAGGCCTCGTGTTTTAGTCTTTAATCCACTTCAAGTTAATTTTCGTGGGCGGTGTAAGGTAGAAGCCCAGTTGTACTTTTCTGTGTATGGTTACCAAGCTTTTCCATCACCATTTGTGGAAGAGACTTTCCTTTCCCCTTGAGTCATCCTTCATTCTTTAATGCACTGTTGGTGGGAATGTAAATTGTTTAAGCCACTGTGGAAAACAGTATGGCGTTCCTCAAAAAGTTAAAAATAGAACTACCATATGATCCAGCAATTCCACTTCTGTGTATATGCCCCTAAAGAAATGAAAACAGGATATCGAATAGATGTCTGCACTCCCATGTTCGGTGCAGCATTACTTACAATATCCAAGATGTGGAAACAGTCAAAGTGTCTGTCAACGGATGAATGGATACAGTGTGACTGTACATATATACACATACATACAGTGGAATATTATTCAGCTCTGAGAAAGAAGGAAATACTGCCATTTGCAACAACGTGGAAAGACCTTGAAGGCAAAACACAAAGTGAGAGAAGTCAGGCAGAGAAAGACAGATGCTGTGTGCTCTCACTTACGTGTGGAATCTAAAGCAACTGAATTCATATAAACATTGAGCAGAATGGCGGTTACCAGGGGCTGAGGGATGGGGCAGTTGTTTAAGGGTACAGACTTGCAACTAGTAAATAAATAAGCTCTGGAGAGCTAGTGCACAGCATGGCAATTATAGGCAACGATACTGTGCTACAAAATTCAAAGTTGCTCAGAGACTGGATCTTAGATATTCCCGCCGCCAAAAAGAAATGATCGTTAACATGACGTGAGGTAGGTTTTAGGTAATGCTGTGGTGGCAATCGTATTGCAATATATAAAATTCTAAATCAATACTCTTTACACTTGAAACTCACACAATGTTACGTATCAATTACATTCCAATAAGAAAGAATAAAGATAAGTAGTAAAATTTTTAAAAAAAGATGGATTTATGGATGAATAGAGGGAAGAATAGATGGGCAGAAACATGATAATACAAGTCTGGTAAAATGTTAATGGAAGATTTAGTTAATTGGGTATATATATATATATATATATTCACTGTAAAATTCTGTCACCTTTCCATTATGTGTGACTTCTTTCATAAATAAATGTTGGGACGAAATAGGATAGGCAGCTTGGGGTAAGAGAGAAATCAGTTTCTAATGGTTTTTCATTTTTGTATATCATGGCTGAAACTTAAAAAATTCGTAATTATCCCAGCTTTGCTGGATTCCAAAGGATTGGATGCCACAGTTTTATTTTAAAGCATCCAGTACCAACAATAGACTGTGAAGACAGAACTGTATTGTCATCTCATTAAGGGATAAATGCATCTGTCACCAAAATAAATCCTAAGACCCCATGTGGCTCATTCGGTACAACCTCAAAGTCAGAGGAATCAGGGAGATGACTGTGAAGCCAGCGTTGTGATTTGCAGGAGAACAGAGGGTTTGGAACAGGATGTTCCAGGTGGTATTATGTGAGATCGCCAAATCAAGATACTTAAAAAAAAGAAAGAAAGAAAGAAAAATCCATTATGACACTGAGAAATTCATCTATATCCCAACCTCAGTAAATTGACTTTCCTAAGAAACTGGAATCTTTTTTGAGAAGTGAAAAGGTATCAATGCCTGATCAGTTCAGATTCATTCTAGGCAGCTAGTCTGCCCCTTGGGTTAATAGCTGACCTACCTGCCTCCCCTATTCAGGGTGACTCTGGTGGGTGAACAGACAGGAAGAAGTTGTGCTCTTTCTTCAAGTCTAGGATAGTTTGTTATTTGATAACGCAATTGAATGCACCTTAGGTTCAAAATTCATCTTGATAAATAACCTGAATAAATTTGTGGACCCTCGTAGCGCAGTCTTTGTACAGAACTGCATTTAAAGGAGTACAGGTAGACATCAGCCAAACGGCAACTGGAAAGGGATTCCAGACTTCACTTAGTTCCCTCAAAGAACATTAAGGAGAATACAATCCCAAACCCACTGCAGCCCTCAAGAGCTCTGCCCCCTCCGTCCCATTCTCCCTGATCCCCTGCCTCTCCAGAACCTACATGTCAGTGTCCCAAACTCTCTCTCAAGCCAGACTCCTTTGGACTTCTCTCACTCTCTCTGGCTTTCTCCCGCTTTTCTAGTTGTTTGTTGTGTATGTGGTTTTAGTCTTCAGGGCTAGGCCCTCCTGCTTTCTCCCTGCATCTAGCCTCTTTGATTCTAACCACCCACTCTCCTGATGACGTCAGAAAGACCTGAGAATCTTCTGGGAATTTCTCCTTCAGAGTGTCCATGTGTTCAGTGGGAGGTCGGAGGTGGGCAGTAAACACAGGGAATTCTGGATGATTGGAAGTTTGACGGATGAAAGAGACGGTAAACTGATACATTAATAAGTTTTATTCCTGTTATTCGTATACATTGTCTTTCAATAGTTTGCACACGGTAAACACTCAGTTACTGTCCTTCTCCCAGCGTCTTTCTTTGCTTCCGCTTGTTTTACGGTGGCACTCTCTCCTCCGGTGTAGTAACTGGGGCCCAATTTCTAGAGCGCTTTTTGTTCCGTGGCTTCCCTGAGACCCTACCACCCATCATGACTCCTGAAGCCAGACCAGAATGACCACAGGCCGTCAGGGTCCTCTCCCCCTTTTCCTAAGCGACCCCCATCAAGAGCATGGAAGTCGCTTTAGGAGAAAAGCATCTCTCTCCACCAGCTGTGAGCCGATCAGTGTGAGAGTAAAAGTTATTGCAAAAGAGGAAGCATTGATTTGGCTGTCAAATAGTGAGCGAGATAAAAAGCTGCTGATTTGAGAGCCCGCCATTCTTTTGATCAGTGCTGAAATTTCCTCCATGGACCTTGCCTCCTAGACTCAACATTCAGCGTCTTCTAGCTGATGAGATAGGAAAGAGGTAGGTGGTAGGTGATGGGCAAAGCCTCTCCTTGTTTGCTCTATGAGTCCAACTGTGGGCCTTAGTCTGAGTGACAGTTTTCAATGCCTGGGGGAGAAAATGAAAGCCCCTGGTAGCCTGGAAAAGACAAAGCATTGAATGGGAATCATCAGAGCCCTGTGTTCATTATATTGTATTTCTTGCTCATTTACCTCTGGGTGCCAGCTTCCAATCATCCATTTGCAACTCGGAGCCGTCTTCCTTTCCTTGCAGCAGAGACAGCTTGTGGCTAGTTGCTGCGGTGAGATAGCTCAGTCCTGGAGGGGCTAAGGTGGTAGGGGTGGCAAAAATCCTTCTGCCCACTGGCCATCCCTAAATCTAGGCAACCTGAGTCTTTATGGGAAAAAGCGCCCAAACTGCTATGGTTAGCATCAAGACCATCCACACTGAGACGATGGATATTGCTAGGTTGGCAGTGAACGGTAAAACAGACTGCAAGGGCACTTTACAAAACACAAAGGCATCGAGAAAGATAGATCAGGTTAATTCACATCAAGTCTGTAGGCATGGGCATCACTTTTTGGATTGGACTGGTGAGAAAAGGAAAACTGTAGCTGGGTGGGGCAGGCTTGGAGTTCAGACAGAAAGGATTTCTTTTCCTCTGAAAATAAAAGAATTTTGAGAGAGAGGTTCACTGGGGCAGAGGGAAGTAGAAAAGGGTAAATTAGGAAAGGGAGACTGTAAATGGCAGTCAAATCCAATTTATATGGTAATCTACGCCAAGCTAATGTGAGCACAAGCTTGGGCTAGGACCACTGATTTATCGGTGTACAGTGTGTGTCCTGACAGCTCCACACCTGCCCTCAGAGGATGTGCTACTGTCCAGACGGTCACAGCTGGGCTCGAGAACACCTCAGGAGAGGGCCTGGGGAGGGCATTGAGTTTTTTGAACAGAAAAATTTGACTGCATGAGTGGAAGAACTAGAAAGTTAGTTGAGCTGGGGAGAGACGTGTGGGGGCTGCTGGGGTCTAGTTGCCATAAGTCTACCTATTTGCATCTCATCTTTATGTATGGAGAGGGCGTGGCCACTAATGGGCCTAGTCCTACTCTGCCCTCAGTGTTTGAGTCTATGAGTCAAGGAGGCCTGGGTGTCAAGCAGTTCCACACCCGTTCCCCAGGTATTGGGGTGTCCTCTCCTAAGTCTTTGGAATGGCAGAGTTCAGAAGCACCTCCTGAGCCCTGTCGCTCCAGATCTCACTTGTGAGTCAGTGGGAGGGGTGGATGTGAGCAAGTTTTGTTTTTTTCTTTATTTTAGAGCTCTTTTATTTTTAGTAGCTTGTTTCCCCAAATGTCCTCCAGAGAACCCCAGTTCCCCTTCAAGGTCCCTGACTCTGCCCTCTACCTCTGCTCCCATGTGCTTCTCCAGGGGATGGGGGGAGGGCTGCAGCTTTTTTGGCCACTCCCCCTCTGGGCTCCCAGCTACCCCAATAGGAAGGGGCTCCCGACCCCTGTTCATGACCCAGCCCGCTCAGACAGCCCCCGCCTGCCGCCCTGGCTTTCCCGAAGCGAGATCCTTCCTTCTCCCTCCAGGGAGGGGTTGCCGTGGGAGATGAAGGAGGGGAGTGAACAGCCAGCAGACAGTGGTGCTCACCGAGTTTGGTGGAGCTTGGCTCTTCAATATTTATAAGCATCAGCTCTAATGGAGGGAGAGGAGGAAACATTAGCGGCAATTTTCTTCTGTGTCTTTGATTTTTTTTTCTTGAAAGCGAGGGGGAACAAGAAGAAAGAGAAAAGCAGTAACAGTTCACACCACTTAGCTGTGGGTAAGTGAGAAGAAGGGGCCGGCTGAGGTGCCGTCAGATGGCAAGGAGGAACTGAGAGGAAGGACCTCAGGTGCGCACACTAGAGCTTTGCTGATCCCCCTCCTGCCACCAGCTCTAGGATGGCTGCCTGCCTGCCACTGCCTGTCAGGCCACCGCAGGGGGTAGGTGCTATGGGGGCATCACTGGGGCCAGCTCAGGGAACCGGAAGTTCTACGACCTGGCCTGCTCCAACTGTTGACCTGGGGCAAGGTCTCAACTGCTCCCAGATGTCAGGGCCGGAGTGTATTTGGGTGGGGGTGGGGGGACGGGTTCTCTGAGCTCTTGGGGGCTCTGATCTTCTCTGACTGGCTCGGTCACCTGCCTCTCCTCAGTTCTCGACCTCTCCATCCATCAAGCTTCAGCTTGCCCCTCAGTCGTCTGCAGCGCCTTGCGTCCACTCCATCCGTGGGGCTCCTGTGCGATTACACTTCTCCTGCTCGTTTACTGATTAATCATGCATGATCTGTCTTGTAGCATTTCTTCCTGCCATCATAAAAGTGTGGTGAAGTCATCTGTTTAACTCCCTTTTATGGTCTATTTAGTTATACTGTAAGCTCTGAAGGGCGAAGACCAGGCCTTCTATGGTCTAGAATCCCACTCTGTGCCCAGAACAGTGAAGCCCGTGTGTTTCGTGCGAAGGTCCAGTAAATGCTGACTCTGCCTGGGGTGTGGCCTCCTCCACTCTTGCTCCAGGTGGGAGGGGAGAGGGGGCTCACATTCAGGGGTGAGTTGACCACCGGAAGTAGAGTTGGGAGCCAGATAGCCTTCCGTGGCTGTCTCTAAGGTCACGGCCTCTGTTAGGAGAGAGTCCAGGGCTGGCAGCGTGTGTGGGACTGGCTTGAGCGAGCCCATCCAGCTCTGCCTCTTGCATCTGATCCTGCTTTCCCAGCTTCCCAGTGGCAAACCCTGGGAGGGCTGCCTCTCCCCAGATGTTCCCTTGCTCTCACATACCCATGATTAGAAAGTTGGCTTTGTTTTGTCTCTCCCTTCCATCCCCACCCTGCCCCGTGCAGACTGTTATCTTGGCCCCAGAAGGCAGGGCTAGCTTCTCAATTAAATTGCATGGAGAGAGATTCCAGCCTATACCATAATTATATTTTAAAAACAAAGAAGACGAAACTTGTCAGACAAAGCCAAGGTTTCCAGGAGCACAGTGTAAACAAGTAAGTTCCTCCTCAGCACAGAGGTAGGAAGAGCCATTGACAGAGGAGGGCTGGGCCTGGGTCATGGGCAAGGGCTTCCACGCATCACCAGCCAAGTCCAGGTTGATCCCTGGGAACCAGCCGAGCGCTCACACTCTGGAACCCGGCCTTGGGAGCCAGCCGGGGGATGGATGGTTTTATTACTGAGCAGGCTCTCTCATCCTTTCATGCCCACTCGCTTGTCTTACTTACCTCTTTTTTCTGTGGCCCTGTCATTCTTTCCTTTGAGAAGATACTCACCCTTCCCCTACTATCTCAAAAAAAAAAAAAAAAAAACAACAAAAAAACCCCCCACAAAACCCCCAGCTTTGTATGTAGCTAGACAGGCTTTAACTACTCATGCTGTTGTTTGCTGAGTTCAAGCCTGTGTTCCCTGCAAACATCAAACTAAATAACTGCATCACAAAGGACATGTGGGCTCCCTTAGGAAAAGAAAGAGATGGACAGTGACGGCGGTGCCCCCAGGGAAGGGCATTGGTGGCTGGGGAACATGGGAAGGATGGAGCCCCTTTGGTGTCTCTTGAATTGGGTGTCACGTCCATAACTTGCCTGTTAACAGTGACAATCATCAGTGACCAGTTACATCACCCCCAAAGTGTGGCACAGATCAGGACCAAGATGGAGGTATAGTCATGGAGGCATGGGGTCTCCTGTTGGGTCATCCCCGGCTCCATCGCGTCCCTGAGTCAGTGCACTCCAGTGGACCCACGAGACGTGTATGTGGCAGAGTCATTTCCACCTTAGTTGTACGTTGAGGTTCTGTTTTCCCTTTGCTGAGAAAGCCTCAGAGTGCACGCAAGCAACATTCCATTTGTGAAAGTGTGAAAACCTCTGCAGCTGCTTTCCTCACACACACTTGCTCAAGTTTAAGTGCAGGCATTTCCGTGGGTTGTCAGTGTGCCCAGTGAAGCCCCACCTTCCACCCCGAGGAATCCTTGGGTACAGGCCCCAAGCTGGACAGGGTCTGCAGGCTTGGACAGAGATGGCATCAGGACTGGGGTGAGACTCTGGGTGGCGTTCTGGGCTGTCTTCCTGGGTTCCAGGCCACAGCTATTCAAAGTATAGTCAAGACTAGAGCCACAAACTGATACCCACAATGATCTAGTAAGGAAATTAAGAGGAAGCACTGAGAAACTTTTATAGCTATTAGAAAGGGTACCCTTATGTCTACTGAATTTACCATCATAAAATTGGGGCTTATATGTTGTGCATCTTTTTTTTTTTTCATTTTTCTAATTTGCTTTCATTGTGTTTTACAAAAACATGGGATGGCGATGATTTGGAAGTTTTTACAAAGAGAAACTGAACTTTCATCTCAGGTAGCTGGAGGAGCATTTTCTTAAATGCTCAGAGGGCGTGTCCTAAAAGAACATATGGAAGAGCCCAGGCAGGGTCTCAGATAAGTCAGGCGCTGTTGCTGCCTGTGCTTGGCAATTTTTAGAGACACTGAGCAAAACAGCCTAATTGTAGTTTCCATAGTTACCAGTCACCACAGAAGAGAACATGAGCAGATTTTAAAGGGAAAAGCCAGGCACAGGCAGAAGTCAGAAAGGTGGGGAGGATGGTGGGCCTGGAAGGAATCTGGGCCAGAGAAGGTGATCACAAGGCTACCTGGCTGGGGCCATTAGTTGTTGTCTTGATCCCAGAGGCAGATGCCCTGGGGACCCAGTGATGACACTCACCATTGTAGCTGCCCATGAAAGACATAAGGCAGGCCGACAAGAGGCCCTCATGACAGCTGCAGGATGGATTACCCTTCAGGGGTCCCGCTCTATGTCCTTGTCCCCATGGCAGCTCCAGGAACGTCCCCCTCTTACTCCACCATGCAATCCACTGTCTGTGGACCTCCACCCAAAGCAAACTTAGCAATAGGGGAGAGGTGGCAGGAAGGTTCCTGTTCCAGCCCACCAGCCTTCACGCTCAAGCTTGGGGCTAGGACTTGAGGCCAGCCCCTCTCATCCGTTGTCATCGATTGGAGTCATTGCTGCAGGCCATCTAGCCACCTCACGTGTTCAGTTGTTTGCTCATTCCTTCATTCATGCTTCACTCAGCAAACATTTCAAGAGCATTTGCTTGGGGCCAGGCACTGTTCCAAATGCTGGAGATACAGCAGAGCCCAACCAGAGAAGGTCCCTGCCTTCACGGGGCTCATATTCTAATGGCAGAGACAGATAGTGCAAGCGTCAACTACACTGGGAGGTGATGGACCTCCCATTGGCCTCACAGTGTTGCCTCGGGCCAGGAGGGGCTGGGGCTGTGGCAGAAACACATGCAGTATTTAGTATTTGAAGGGATGTGAAGGGCCAAAACACAGCCACAGAATGAAAACTGGGCTTGGCTCATGGGATCTCATAGCATCTCTAGCAAGTGCCACACAGGCTGGGGTTCAATAAATGCTTGTCAACTGCATCATTGGAGCCACAGAAATCAATGCTTTCTTGGCCACAGCTGCAGGTCCCTGAGCCCCAGAGGGAGCCCTTGAGGCCCTTCACACCCACTGGGTTTCAGGCAGGACTTGGCTTTCCTTGTGCTCAGGAAATTCCACCCCGGAGCCCACCTGGGCCTCCAGCCACCAGGGGGCATGGCTGCTGCTCCTTGGCTTTGAGGCAGGCAGCTGGGCGCCAAGAGAAGGCCTGATGTTGCTTTAGGAAAACATTTGGATTATGTGAAATAAGAAGCAGGCCCTCCTCAGAATTATAGGCTTGTAAATCACTCTGGGGAGAAAAAGGGCTGGGGGGACGGGGAGACGTGGGACGTGAGTTTACGATCTCTCCAGAAGCCCTTGATGGAATTACAGCCTCATAACTCACCGGGGCCTGCTCCTTCCCCCAGCTGGGCCTCAGCTCTTACTCAGGGCCCCCGAGAAGGCCGATCAGGGTGCCAACGATGAGGGACTTGCTTGGCGGAGGCCTTAAGCGGCCCCTTTAGGCCCTCTGGGGAGCGTGGGGATCATTGTGGCCATCTGCCTGTTATGCATTGGGTGCCTGCAGCTGGGCCTCATTTTTGGAGATTCTGTGGGGTTGTGTCCATGTGAGATCCAAAGGACCATGACAGAAGAGGCCAGCTGAGCTGCAGGCCCCAGACCCCAGATGGAGGGGGCTCTGGGGGTTCCATGGGGAGGCAGCCACCTTCTGCAAGGCCCTGTGGACCCACACAGCTGGGACATGACTCACAACATCCTCTCTGTCTTTGGATGAGGTAGCGTGTCATGAGGGTGCCCTGCTGTTTCTCCTTGTCTGGGCCGTGTCTCCAGTTGGCCATTTGGCAAAATGGCCTTCACCAGCCTCTCACTGGGGAGTGAATACAGAGATGCTCACAGACTGAGAGCAGGCAACTGCTGAGGGAGCTAGCACTGAGCTTCCTCTGGCTGGGAAGATGTGCCCCTGGGAGGAGGCGGGGGTGGCTGACAAGATGCCTACCATCCCCCTGGCTCTAGCTGTGGCCTCTGTCCTGTCCAGGGTTTAAAAAAAAGGCCACAGGAAGCATGTCTCCAATAGCAAGTCAATGACGCGCTGTTAAAAATAGCTACCTTTTGAAAACCCTAAAGACTCCACCAAGAAACTATTAGAAGTTTGCACAGCAAGAACACAGCAAAGTTCCAGGAGACAAAATCAAGATACAAAAATCTGTTACATTTCTATATGCTAACAATGAGCTAGCAAAAAGAAACAAAGAAAACAAAAAGAATAAAATACCTAGGCATGAGTTTAACTAGGAAGGTGAAAGGCGTATACATTGAAAACTGTAAAACATCGATGAAAGAAATTGAAGAAGACACAAATAAATGGAAAGATATTCCATGCTCCTGGATTGGAAGAATTAACATTGTCAAAATGTCCATATTACCTAAATCAATCTACAAATTCAGTGTGATCCCTATCAAAATCTCAAGGACATTTTTCACAGAAATAGAACAAAAACTCTAAAAATTATATAGAATAACAAAAGACCTCAACTAGCCAGCGCAATCCTGAGAAAGAAAGAACAAAGCTGGAGACATCACACTGCCTGATGTCAAACTACATTACAAAGCCGTAGTAATCAAAACAGCATGGTATTGGCAGAAAAACAGATGTATAGATCAATGGAACAGAATTGAGAGCCCAGAAATAAACCCATGCATATATGGACAATTAATTTATGACAAAGGAGCAAAGAACATACAACAGAGAGGGGATAATCTCTTCAATCAATGGTGCTAAGACAGCCACATGCAAAAAAATGAAACGAGAACATTATCTCACACCATACACAAAAATTAACATAAAAAGGATTAAAGACTTGAATGTAAGACCTGGAACCATAAAACTCCTAGGGAAAAAAACAGGCAATATGCTCATTGACATCAGTCTTCACAATGTCTTTCTAGATATGTCTCCTCAGGCAATGGAAACTAAACAAATACTGTATGTTATCACTTACATGTGGAATCTAAAAAATAATACAAGTGAATGTATATGCAAAACAGAAACAGACTCACAGATACAGAAGACAAACTAGTGGTCATGAAGAAGGAGAAGGAAGAAGGAGGGGCAAGTGAAGGATATGGGATTAAGAGATACAAACTACTATGTATACAATAAATAAGCAGCAAGGATATACTGTGTAGCACAGGGAATTATAGTCATTGCCTTATAATAACTTTTAATGGAGTATAAGCTATAAAAATACTGAATCACTTGCTGTACACCTGAAACTAAGTAATAATGTAAATCTACTATACTTCAATTAAAAGAAAAAACCTAATAAACAAATGAAAACCAAATGAATGAACAAATCAAACCAAACACAAACAAATGCGTAGCTACAGAGAACAGAGTAGTGGTTACCAGAGGGGAAGAGGCAGGAGGGAGGGTGATGGCTGGAAACTAAATTTTGGTGGTGAGTGCACTGGCGGGGGAGGGGAGTGGCATACAGAAGTAGACATATAATGTTGTACACATGAAACTTATAGAAGATTATAAATCAATGCTACCTCAATTAAAAAATAGCTACCTTTCTTGAGGAGTGCTTACTGCGTGTCAGACATCACGCACCTAATAACACTTTCTCACCGATTATCTGAATTTTCTCACAGATTATTCCCATTTCACAAATGAGGGGACTGAGGCATAGAGATGTAAATCTGTTTGTCTGAGGCCACTCACACACAGCTACGTAGGGTGTTGGAGATTAGAACCCAGATCCCTCCTGTGCACCCCACCAGGGAGCATGCTAAGGTCTCATCTTTGTGAATGTCAGGTCCTGTGTCTTTCGGCTAAATTCCCATTCAATTTTTATTCTTCAATCCCTGTTTTAGTTAACAATTGCAATCCAATGCCTATCTTATTTATTTTTTTAATTTAAAAAAATTTTACTGAAGTGTGGTCAGTTACAATGTATCAGTTTCTGGTGTGCAGCACAATGTCCCAGTCATGCATATACATACATATATTCATTTTCATATTCTTTTTCATTTAAGGTTATTACAAGATATTGAATATAGTTTCCTGTGCTATACAGAAGACACTTGGTTTTTTAAATCTATTTTTATATATAGTGGTTAACATTTGCAAATCTGACTTCCAAATTTATCCCTTCCTACCCTCTTTGCTCCCAGTAACTGTAAGATTGTTTACTATGTCTGCAAGTCTGTTTCTGTTTTGTAGATGAGTTCATTAGTGTCCTCTTTTTTTCCTTTGTTTAGATTCCACATATGAGTGATATCATGTGGCATTTTTCTTTCTCTTTCTGGCTTACTTCACTTAGAATGGCTGTCTCTAGGTCCATCCATGTTGCTGCACAATGCCTATCTTTCTTATTTTCTCTCCAGTGTCCTTTGCATTTCCACAACTATGGTGATAATCAACCCATAAATGAGAGATGGGTTGGGGGTGGGCAGGGAGAGAAGCTTTTTGTTTAGCGAGTGTTGTAGTATAGCATAATCGAGAGTGTAATCTTAAGAATCAGAGAAACCTAAGCTCACGTTCCAGCTCCATCACCTCTATCATTTGCTATTTGTGGGACTGGAGTTGTTATTGCTTTGAGCCTCAATGTACTCATCCATAAAATGGGTGTAGCAGTGACACCTACTGAATGAGGTAATGTATGGAAGTAATAGAAGTATATCAACTCACTTCCTGAAATCATCTCTCTGAGGAAGTTCTTTGTGACCTGAAAGGTGATGACCCTCTGTCACAGGGCATTAAATCAGGGTCACAGTCCTGCCCTAAACTTGTATTCTCTCCTTTATCTCCTCCCTGTATCTTATCAGCAATACCTAGTCTGAAGGATAACTTGATGCAGAATAAAATATTTCATCATTAGGTGCAAAAAAAAAACCTCTTTTTTTTTAAATTATTGGGATACAAAAGACTAAGTTCATTTAGAAAACCTTGTCTTCAGGATCTGTGGCCTAGTGCTTTAAAGAAAACAAAGAAAACAATCTTGTTACCGTGTATCCAGCATTGAGTTCAGAATAAAAGAAATGTTAAGACCTGGTCTGTTACTGAGTGGAGGAGACAGGACATAAAAAAGGTGAAATTATTAGGGAATAAAATTATCATGTACAGATCAGCATTGAGTCTGTTAAAATAAAGTGCTGAGTGGTGTTTTACAGGCAATTAGAGGCTACAGCCATCCAGGATAAGGTGCTAATTGTGCAGCTCAGGAAAGAAAGGCAGAGGTGCTGGGGAAGCTTGAACAGCAACAGGTCCCTCTGAGATGTGCCTGTGATGAGTCACAGAGCCAGTGGGCGAATCCAGCCCTCACCAGCGTCCGGCTTTCAGTGTCACTTTGATGTCCTTATCTCACGTGTGTCAGTCACAGCTTTCACGGTGGAAGAAATTCTTGTTTTTATTGTGAATAATGGAAAGGAGGATGGCGATGGCAGTAACAGAAAAGTGAAGAGGAGGGAGCAAATGGAGGGTGCGTAACCAAGAAAAGACTTTGTGAAATGACTTTAACCTAATTAATTTAATGTAATTACTAAGGGTTTTAAAGGATTGCATGTGGCACTGTACGCGTCCCTTGTGCCCCTCCTGATACCCTCTTGACCTGCCTTTCAACCCCATAGGAACCAGGTGGCATGCATGTAGCCTGACAGCATCTTCTTTAGGGACAGAACTTGCTTCCCTCTTGCCTCTGTCCCAGGACTCTGCTGCTCCTAACACTGGGGTCACTGCTGGGAGCCACCAAACCATTCATATACACTTGTGGATCTAAAAGTCTGAATGAACCTTCCAGCACTGGGGGATGGGAGCTAGAGGCCACATCCTGAGGTGCACCGTTTCTGAGGACCAAAGGGGATTGAGTCCTGGCTGCTCACAGTGGAGACCAGCTTGATAATACACCCTTGAGTCGGCTCGTCCTCACTCTCCTGTCCCCGCTCCTGGATCTCAGGACCCCTCCCCAAATAAACCCCCTGCTCATAAGCCCTTGTCTCAGGCTCTGCTTTGGAGGAAAATTCGGACACATCATTTTCAGTTATCCATTTCTGTACTCTCTTGGGAAGCTATATTCTATACTTGCATTTCAGGATCTGGGCAGTTGAGAGATTCTTGCACAAACTTTATTCATTCATTTAATAGACATTCTTAAAGCGACTACTCTGTGCTGGGTACTGTCCCATGAGCTAGGGCCGGAGAGATCCACATGTGGTGTTTTCCCTTCAGGAGCCTGTCGCTCAATACTAAAGCCACTGTCCACTAAAAAGCTTACAAGATGTCAGGACCCGCTCTAAGTTCCTTGAAAGACTTATCTCACTTGAGCCTCTGAACAACTCTGTGAGGAGGCATTATGACTCCCCTGTTTACAGATGAGAAAACCAAGATTTGGAGACAGTTAGGAATTTGCCCCAGGTGACAGGGCTGGACAGTGATGGGCAGGTTTACCATTACTCGACATAGAGAACACACTCAGGCTACACAAGGAGGATCGAAGTCACTGCTGCCTGGACAGGTAGGGTGCTCACACAGCTCTGGGTCCGGGGCACATCCTTCCTGTGCTGCCCACAGGAAATAACACAGCTGGAGGGAAGCTGCAGAGGAAGAAGGAATAAGAAGGGCACGGAGGTGTTGGGGGCAGTGCAGGCAGGCACACCCAGGGGGACGCTGTGATCTGGTCCTTTTAGTTGATGTGCTCCGGGTGATGGGTTTTGAGAGTGTATCCCTAGTGACCGGCCAGCCTCCCCTCCCTGACCGCTGTGCATCCTGTCCCCCCATGCCCTGCCTTTGCATCTGCAGAGTTGGACAGTCTTAACCTGGGATGGTTGGGGAACTTGGCAGGTGGAGAAGTAGCAGCCCAGGTTGGTCCTTCAATATGGAACAGGGGTAAGAAGGGCCCCCCTTTCGTTGGGGCATGAGTTCCTCCCTTGCCTGTATCTTAGAGGGATCATCAAACCCATTTGTTAGAATCCGGCAGTACCAGGCGCTGCTGAGAGAGGCCAGCCTGTGTGTGTGGACGGGCCTTTCTAGGCGTCACGAGGAGCTGTCGTTAATGGTCGCTTAGAGGCTGCTGGCATCTGGAGCAGGGACCTGGGTGGAGAACGCGGTCTGTGCACCAGTAAGGATGAATTCTCTGCTTTCTTGATAAGTTGATCGTTGATCAAAATCAAAGTACATAGAGCACTGTAGGTTATGTTTTAAAACGACCTTGGTGGATTCATCCTTAGGTGGTGCATATGGCCTCTCATGGCAGCAGTGTGGGATCTGAGTGCTGTGACCTCCACCTGGGGCTGAGCACTCTTACCACGGCAGGCAGGTGGGGTGAAGACCAGGCAGAAACCTCCAGCACAGAGCTGGCGAAAGGTGCTGTCCTCCCCAAGCTTCTTCCTGCTAATTTCTCTCTCCCCATCCTTCCCCTCCCCTCCGCTTCCTTTGTTCCTTTTCTTTATGGATTTGCTTCTTCTTTTTCTGAGTCTTCCCCATCTTCCCTAATCTGTCCAAAATTCAGCTTAGGAAAATGAGGAACTTCCACAAAATGATTCACATAGTATACAAATAGCCAATAATGTCTTTAAAAAATAAAGGACTTAGGTTAAAAGAATAACTCTCTGTAGGTGAAAGGTGAGATTCCACACGTCCAGCTATCAGCTAAGGGGCAACCTATTGGCCAGGGTAAATTTCTTGTGCTTTGTAACAATTGGGATAGTCTAGGTTATGCTGCAGTAACAAACAGCCCTCACATCTCAGTGACTTAAAACAGCAAAGATTTATTTTTCACTCATACTGCATAACCGTCAGGGTTATCTGGTGGCTTTGCTCTGTGTCATCGTCCTCACTCCATGGTCCACCTGAGGGAGTACTGCGGGTGGCTTACATCACTAACGTTCAGATTTCATTGGCCCAAAGAACGTGGCTTGGTCGGCCCACCTTTATTAGGTGGGAACTAGGTGAAATGCTCGTTCAGGGCAGGGAAGTGTGTGTTGTTGAACAGTGACGGCCTACCACTGTGCAGCCGGGGGCGGCTCAACCAGTCCGGGAGAGGTTTTGACCACAACATCTGTTCTCTTCACCTGCCAGGGATAGCCACCAGCTGCAACTCAAGGATCGGTTTCCTAAAGATAAAACATTCATGGCAGGGGGTATGTGGCCAAATAGGAAAGATAGTGGAGGGCATGCTGGTCACAGTTGGGAAGATAATACAGTGACCAACTTTGTGGCTGGTTGTGTTCCCCTAGTCTTACTCCCCTTGTCCCTTCCTCCATCTGTTCACGATTTACTGTGATCTGCTCTGTACTGGGCACTTGTTAAACTTGGGTAACATAAGTTCAGCTGAGGTATGGGCTCTGCCTTCAATAATCTCATAGTCTAATGATAAAAAAATATGTATTTCTTAAGGTGTTAGATACTTACTCTTCTGTAATGAATAAATAAGGCATCTGTTATGGAATGAATTGTGTCTCTTCCCCCCACCCCCCAATCATATGTTGAAACTCAAACCTTCAATGTAACTGAATTTGGAGATAGGACCCTGAAGGAGGTAATTAAGGTTAAGTGAGGTCCTAAGAGTGGGGCTCTAATCTGATAGGACTGCTATCCTTGTAAGAAGAGACAGCAGAGATCTCCTTCCAGGGATGCACAGAGGAAAGAAAGACTGCGTGAAGACACAGAAGACGGCTATTTGCTCTTAACCCCGTGTGTTAAGGCCACGACATGGGAAGGGCTGTGTATGACACTCAAGAGATTTGTTTATCAGTGTGGCTGCACAGATCATTTGTGAATAAATGCATTTCTGAAGTTAAAAAAAAAAAGATAGCTATTTCTGAGCCAGAAAGAAAGGTCTCACCAAAAACCCAACCTGGCACCTTGATCTTGGACTTCCAGCCTTCAGAACCGTTAGAAAATACATGTCTGTTGTTGAAGCCACCCAGTCTGATCTTCTGTTCTGGCAGCCCAAGGTGATGAATGCAGCATTCCCTCCAAATTTGTTGTTGAGGTCCAAGCTCAATCCACTCTTGATCGTGCAGTATCATTTGTATGTCTATTAATAGCACCCCACGCATGTATGACCCTTCAGAGTGTGCTGCGTCTTTCCCACTTTAGTTTCAGGAATCCACCCTCCATCTTCTGGGTTTCATAATGTAGTTAGATATGTCTGCAGTTCACAGGTAAGGAAACAAAATCACAGAGATGTGAGCTGCTCAGGGTCAGGGTGGCTAATTGTGGTCAAGTATGAGATCATGTAGGTACGGAGCCTGAGGACAGGGCAGGAACTCGGTCGTGTGTGGAGTCCCAGTCTGAGCTTTCTACCACAGCCTGCCTCACTACTGAGAAGGAAAAACAGCTCCTCCTTCCTGTTCATGAAGTCTACTTTCTGTGTGAGTCTTAACTACCAAAGAATAAAAAACAAAACCTCTGGCTGATGGCAGTCTTTTCAGTCTGTGCTAGATCTTGAGGTCACTCACTCCCAGGAGCCTAAGGTTTGGTGGTTAAGGGGTAGCAGGGAGACAGAGGACACAGAAGTCTCTCTGCTGTTGGGGTTCCCAGGGTCTGTCTTGCATCTGCCCCACACTCCTCCTTCCTACCTTTCTTACTTGATCTTCCCTTTTCCGTGTGTTCCTGTCTCTCCTTCCTTACCCTGCTTCCTTGGCAATTCTCTTTTTTCATGGTTTTTCCTTTAAATAAGAAGAACATTGGAATTTCATGGAGAAATCCCGCCCAGCTTCTCCACCTGCTGACTTGAGGAAAGCGTCTGCCCAAGGGCAGCCAGTGGAAGGAAGAGCAGAGGACACAGATTTCCTGGGTCGAGACCGGGGCTCTGCTGCTCCAGCGGCCTTCCCTGCCCCGCCCCTCGCCCCAGCACCTGGCAGCCGTAGGTGCGGGCCGGAGGGGGACGTGAGCACAGGCAGATGGGCTGGCTTCTTCCCTTCCCCCAACTCCACTGCCACCCTTTTCCTTTTCTTCTCCCTATCCTGTTTCTATCCCAGAGGCACATCTGGGTTCAAGAGCTCCACCTTCTATCAAAATGGGGGCAAGGGGACCCACAAATCATTATGCTTATGCATAGCTTGCCAAGAAGACCTGAAGCAGGGATGGTGATCCTTGTGTTGCCTCCAGGACACAGGTGTGTGCCTGGAGAACTGTGCTGAGACAGATTCAGAGGCTCCGTGCTAACGTGACGTCTGCTGATGGCACTGACTGGTAGTATGTTTTCCCCAGCTTTGCAGGGTTATTGCCTCCTGAGATGCCTGCTTGGTAGCTGAGGACAGAGCCTTCAGGAAAAGGATATATCTCTGGTGGCTGAGTTAAGACATCCCATAGTTGGAGAGAGAAGGTGCTGTATCTGCACCATGGAGACCACCATCCATCACGTCCTCATGGCCCAGCCTCTCCCCCTCCCCCTTCCACACACACACATATAACATAAAACCCAACTGCATTTTTATTATTTTTTAATAAACTTTATTCTATATTACAAATAGGTTTTTTTTTTTGTTCTGAACTGCAAAATAGGAATGCCTTATATTTACATACACAGGTATACAATTAATTATAACAAAGGTACAGAAGCTTGCCTTTACCAAGTTACAACTGGGCTCCAATTTAAATAGCATAGGTTTCCTTTTTAAAAACTTTTTTTTTAATCTTTTTTTTTTAAATCTTACTAGGATACTCTTCTTTAAAAATCAAAACCAGAAGACCCTCCTTCCTCCAACAGATTCCATCCACATATCTTTGAGGCTCATTATAACACTGTTGTCTAAAGATATATTTTGCTTTGTTCTAACAAAGGGTCGGTGTTCAAGGTGGGAGCTTTATGGAAATAGAAGTGGGGCAGGGCTGGAAGCGAGTGACAGGAACAGGAATGACTGCCCTCCCTCCTTCAGTGGCCTATCTCTGAGACCCAGAGGCCACTGCTTGTTCCTTAAACCACCCATCCATCTTTTCCTGTTCCTCCTCTTCTCTTCAGTGTTTGAGACTTAACTCCAGGTCATCTGACCAGGCCAGACTCCTCTCCCCCAACCCCCAGGCTCACTGAGCCATTGTCTGTTGTGGTACCCTGGAGTTAGTTGCTGGTTGCTATGGTAACTCGGCAGGACCCTGCTGGAAGAGATAGGCTGGTCTCAACAAGCTAAACTGGGGAGGAGGGCAGCTGCCTCCGATCCTTCTTCCCATCTCAGGGCCTGGGATTCTCATTCTTGGTCAGCACAGCCAAGACATGGCTAAACCAGGACCTCCGGCCTCAGGGACGCCAGGCCCAGGCAGGGACTGATGGAGGGGACGGTCGTCCACCTTAAAACACAAAGTCATGGTTTCCAAATGGAAACAAGATTCTTTGAGGTAAACTAGCTTTTCTTTTTAAAGAACAGAGAGTTTAACGAGCCAACAAGCTGACGGCAACATCGGGGAGGGATGAGGGAAGGAGAACACACAAGGACACGTACACCATCCTAGTCGTGTGCCTGAATTGCATTCAATAGTCCTTGTTTGGTAAAATGGCATCTCAGTTTCTTAAGTGTCCTTTGCATTGCTCTGTAACTGTAGCCTCTGTTTTGAATTCTGCTCTTGTATGGGAGCCTTTCCAAAATGTGCTTGAGTTGTAAGATCAAAGGTACCAACAAAAGAAGTTCTAATTCCAGATAAAGAAACTGGTGGAAGATGAGTTGCACAGACCTATTTGCCATGAGCATCTGTCTTCTCGGGGGAGGGGTCCCTTCATGATCAATCCCTAATAGGGTCTCCCTGCTGCCCTTTGGGGGAAGCTGTAGGAGTCAGCAACACCAGGGGCAGCCTGGACGGAAGTGAAAGGGGATAGAGCGGAGGGAAGGTGGGGCTTCCCTGAACAAGGTCAGGACCCAGATCCCCCTGCCCCGCCGCCGTCCCACCGGCCAAGCTCACTGTCTCTGCCAGTACAAACAGAAATCTCTTTTTATTCATTAGGGACTTTTCTGTTTTGTTTAGTTTTGATTCAGGGTAGTCACCGGTCTACCCAAGGAATTTAATTGGAACTCTAATGAGTGTGAATTATTTTTACAACCATTTTTTACAACCAAAAAATCCTATACATTTTATAAAGTTGGATACTCCCCCTAATAAAGAATAATTTTACTGGGGAGCAAAGATTTGGAGTTTAAAAAAAGGTCTCTTGAGAACGTCTGAGATCTTACTGCAGAGCTTCCCTTCTGAATGGGAGGCTGCCATTCAGTGTTCCTGCACCACAAGAAGAGGCTCATAGTGTGTCAGCCTCCCTCAGGCGTGGCCCCTTCGAAGTCACCTGCGGCCACCCCTCAGCTCCCCACTCTGTAAGATAAGACGCCTTTGCTACACCTGTGGGGTGAGGTGGCGCTGCGGGCTCCGGCCAGCGAAGGCGCAGGGGAAACACCGATGATGTCAGCAGCCACAGAGGACGCGTCCCTGCCATGGCCACATCCAGGGATGTCCTGACCCATTTCTTTCACAACAGGGCCCCCTGCCTCCAGTTCCTCCTCCTCGCCTTGGAAGTCGCAGGTGAAGAGTTTTGTCCCCTCAACCCCAGTAATTTGTATTTAACATCCACACCTGGGCTCCCTCCTTAATCTCAGCCCACCGACAGCTTAAAGATGAAGGGAAGGGCTGAGGGATCAGGGACCCTTAGGGGTCTGTCCTGAGAGGTGATGCAGAGTGAGGGGCTGAGAGAGGGTTCTAGACGATGTGAACTAGAAGCAAGAGGAAAGGCCAGGGAAGAGGCAGGATCTGCCTGGGGCGGGGTCCGGTCCGCTGGGGGCACAGTAGGGACTGGTACCTGCAGAGTGTTCGTTCACAGAACTGCCTCTCAGAGACTGGCGCTGGGATGCTCACTGGGGTGGCTGTTCCCGGAAGGGCCGTGGTTCGGGGCCGAGAAAGGCGTGTCCACCAGTCTTCTGCCTGCAGAGCATCTCCCCCTTCTCAGCTCTCTGGGAGGCAGGAAAGTCTGTTCTTAACAATAATTAACCTTAACCTTCACTAGGTTAAATATTTGACTTCGCATCCTGTGAAGCCAAAGGACGTGTCCCTTAGTCCTGAGAGAGGAGGAAGGTGGGATACCGGGCTTTCCCTTTTAGGTCAGAGCCAGGGGTTGTTAAGGGTTCTGGAAATATCTGCAACACCTGCCTCGTAGAATGGAGTAGTAGAATTTGGGAGATGATGGTTTGTGGCTTCTCTGATGGGGGACCCACCAGGCCGTGGCTGGACCAGGGAGCCCCGAGCACTCAGCGAGGCAGCTTTGGAGGGTGAGAGGGGGCTAGAGCAGTCCCAGGGGCTGGACTGAGGGCGGAGGTGTCCACAGGGGGCTGAGCAGCTTCTGTGTTCTAGTGGATACATGGCCTTGGGGCAGAGGCTACACGTGCTGGAGGTGGGCAAGAGGGATGGGGTCGGGGGGCACACTCAGGAGCCAGACATGCAAAGGGGACAAAAGCACGAGGACCTGGGGCGTGGGAAGGGGGTGGTGGTGCTGGGATAACCCACCGACATTGCTGGGAGGTGCGAGCTGGGCCTGTGGGGAAGAGATCGGAGACCTCACTCCGCGGCTGCCTGGGCATGGTCCTGGACAGTCTGCCTCAGCTGTCAGGATTTGTTTAAACTGACTTCCCTCTCTCAAGCATCTCCAGACTCACTCACTGGCCCACAGGCTCATGAGAGGGAGGCTCTAGGGCTGGCTTCCGGGGTGCACATCCCGCAGGGGGTTGAACAGACCTTGGCCTATGGGACACTCAGGTTCTCCTGGGTCCCTGACTTCAAAACCACGTAGAAAGAAGGCAAGAAAAAAAATGTTCCTGAGGAAGTAACTGACACAATAGCCAACGGCACTTAATGATGCTATTTGCAGTTACCAAGAAATGTCAGGGTCTCTCCTTACAAGGAAGGACAGAGAACAGCAGAGCCCGCACCTGGGGAGACTTGTGCCCCTGGGAGAGACAACCAGCCTGCCGCTGACTTTCCCAGTGTCTCTCCACCCATTCTTTTAAATTCAGGACCTGGTAAAGTTCTTCCTGCTTCTCACCACCACCCGGCACCATCCCATCTCCTCCCAACATTCAAAGTCCCCATCTAACCCCAGTCACTTACTTTCACTGTGTGTTCTCCTGGTACCATTTTGGACCCTGGTGGTTTCAAGGAGTAAGGGGTGGGGTGAAGGAGAGGTGAGAAGAGAGGGCCTTTTCTCCCCTGCTCTCTGCCCAGGACTCAAGGAGTCAGATAAAGGTCCCACCTTGAACAGAACTGTCACCCTGCACGTTAACTGTGACATGGATGGGGGCCTTCAGGGGACCTCTCTTCCACAGGACCCAGTCTGCCCAAGTTCCTTCTCTGTCGCGTGCTGGCCAGCCGGGGTTCTCTGGCCTGCCAGCAGGAGATGGAGGATTCCAAGGGGAGGTTTGGAACGAAGATCTGGGGCAAAGAGCAGCTTTTCAACAATGCTGCCTTGTCTTTACATTGAAATGTATCACACATGCACCAAGAATCCAAATGAAAGAAATGGAAAACAAACAGCAAAGGGAAAGAGAGCTTTTATGGGCAAGATGGGCTGTGGTCTGCGTGACTCTATTCCAGTTCTCCATCCCCCAGCAGCCGCAGGGCTGCAGGCAAAGCACCAGTTACAACCCACCCCACCAATTAAAGTCAACTCTGCCCCAACCCCTCCTCCAGGAGAAATGAGCAGAGCACGGAAACTGGCCCATCCTTCTCCTCTCTTTCTTACTGACATTTATGCTTCTCTGAGGTGTTTAATGTTTCTCTTACAACAAAAATGTGGAGGAAAAAAAGTTTTGTACCGACAACAACAACAACAATAATAATAATCCGGTTAAAAAAAAAAAAAAAGAAAGAAAAGCTTCAGCAGAACCAGGATTAACAGTCTCTTTTTTCCTGCTTGTTCATTTTTCTCCTCTAACTGTGCAAAACTTAAAAAATAAATCAAAACACACACACACACACACACACACACACATACTCACACACACAGCTTCCATTTCAGCATATCTGTGTTAAATATGTTTGTGTCTTTCTTCTCCCCAATCTTTCACATGTGCAAAAAAATATTTTCATGGCCCGGGCGCTCCCTCAGCCTGCCTCTCGCATGCTTCCTTCCTGGCCTGCCAGGGCCCTTGGCTTCCGGGGAGGACATCAAATGATCAAGGGTAAAAATTCCTCACTTCTCCACCTGGCACTTCGTTTGCCAAAACCTTTGGTTATGTTTTCCCCCCTTGATGCACATCTGTTCCCATGTTCCTCTTCCCGCTGGTTAGGATACTTGTGTTTGCCCATCATTTGTTCTCCTTGACGCCACATCATGCCTTGCTCTGGGTACCACTGCCCGGCTGCCAGTCAGGTCCAGGCTTCCCTTGTCCAGTGCCCACCCTGATTTCCTACAGATAGGTGACCTCACCTCCCCCCACCCCCCCAGCACTCAGCATAGAAAGCAAGTGTTGAAATATCCCAAAGCTGCAGGATGAGTGATGAGTAAGGGCAGGGAAGGGAGATGCTTCAAATCCCCCTACATAGGACAAGAAATCTTTCTGAGCTCTCTGCCTGCTCCTGAGGCAGACAGATCCACACACACGCACATGTATTCACATGCAAGGGGCCAGCAATCTTTAAGGACAAGTTGCTCCACAGGCGTTGCTGGCAACGGTGTGGTTCCTTCCTCTTTCCACGTGGGGCACCTTTTGAATGGATGGCAGGGAAGGATGACTGATGCTCAGGAAGTGAAGGCAAGACTGTGGAACCCGCATCCCCAACTCCACCTCAGCCGATGCCTCTGCTTGTCTCCCAGAGTGGTGTACAGCCCAACACTGGGGCTGCCAGGAGAGAGTCTGTGGTGGAGACTGGACCACGGACAGAGGCGGCATCTAAGGTCCCTTCAAGGTTACAGGTTTCCAGCGCCCTCCATCAGACCGTCTCTCACCAGAGCCCCTGCTCATCTAGGACGCATGGCTGAGCACACACTCGCCTGCTGGCTAAAATGATGTGTCCGTAGATGGAAGGACGGATGGAAAGACGGATGCCAGGGCAAAGGTCAGCTGTATGTCCCTTCTCCCATTTCCAGCCAGGTCCTTCCTCTTGATTCTTTGGTCCTTCCCAAACATGACAAGCCTGGGGTTGAATTTGGCTGGCACTTCGGTTTGTCTCTGCGAGGCTGTGCTTGAGTGTGTTTCTTTCAGCGATGACTGCCAAGGAGATGAGGGGGGAGAGCCACTAAAGAGACAGCTGGGATGTTGATGAAATGACTCCCGAGGGGGTCTGAACAGTCCAGTGGCGACGTCATCTGCATAGCAGGGGCACCAGGTTCTGCTGGGGGACAGGGGCGAGGCTGTTCACTCCAGAGAGCTCTCAGGAAGGACGGTGGGAATGGAGACATGGACACAGCTGGAGGTAGAATCTCCTGGACGCACTCTGCATTTTACCTTGACCCTTGATGAGCGATGACCGAGGAGGATGGAGGCGCTTTCTCTAGATAGCACTCAAGGATCTGCAGTGGATCAGACCGAGGATGATGGCTGTGGCTTGTTTACATGTGGGGGTGAATGGAAAACAACCAATTCTGCTTCCAGGGTAGATGCAAATCTTTTCTTTCCTCCTCTCCATGTTACATCGCTGCCGCTCTGAGCCAGATTGGGAGGGTGTGAGTATCTCCACGGTGGACTGTAACTGCTCTTCCTTCTCCTGTCTGGTTACCCACAGGCAGAGAAGGGACCGGGCAGGCAGGGCCCCATGGGTACCTGGAAAGGCTCCAAGAACATTGTAAGGGGACAAGGAGGCCACTGGATGCCAATCCAACAAGAGGGAGGCAGCTTGTGAGGCACCCCTCAACTCCTCACACCCCGACTCTAGCCACAGGCAGGAGGTACAGTCTTTCTTCTCAAGGTTGCAAAGGGACCACACCACTGACAGACCCTCTGGAGATGGAAATGTGGGCCAGGTGACATCTTCCCAGTGAAGGTATACTGAGCGCACTGCCTCCTCCCCAGGCCAAGACTTGGACAAGTATGGGGCTGTCACAAAGTGGAAGGTGAGGGAGCAGCACAGAGACATCCTCCATCCACGGCTCCTCATCCATATTCGGGCCCTGAAGCTGACACGTGGGGTCCGCTGAGAAAGAGGGCGCCCTCTGACGTCTTCCGGTCAGGTCCCTCGCCGGAGGCTGGGCCTTCTGGACTAACTGAGGGTCGGCGGCTTGGTTCAGTCGTATTAGCAGAGCAACTGCAAGAGAAGGGGTCCAGGAAGGAGGGAGACGGAAACAGGCAGAGAGAGAGAGAGAGAGAGCGCTGCTCAGGGGATGCTGCTGACGCCAGTCGGAACTTGCACTTGGTAAAGATGATAATCTAGACTGAGGCACGGCTTGGTGTGTCCCTCCCTCCAGGGGGGGCCCTGGAAGGACGGTTCTCAGCTGTCTAAGCTCATGAGGGTTATGACTTGTTCTAGTTTGTAGGCCAGTTTCTGCTTCCCACACTGGTCATCGTGGTCCAGAGGTCCGAGAATCTGTTGAAGAGCCAAGAACGGGGAGGTTACTAGTTGCGTGCATTGTGTCTTGTTCGTAGGGTACACACAGATGGGGAGCATGGTCAGAAGGTCTGGGAAGACGTGTGCAGGTGAAGCTGCACAGACGAAGTGGCTGGGGAAGCAGAAAGCCTGGGTGACGGGGATGGGGAGGCATGGGGGGCACTCGGGCTTGGGGAATGAACTTCCGGGCACCCACGTATCAGTGAGCACGGATGCGAGCGCACACATCAGCATGTCTGAATAAACGGGCACATTTCACTGCCTGTGTAAGACAGCCAACACCGGGCAGAAGACACTGCGCCAAGATGCTGCCGTTACCTACAGGTTAGCCAGCAGGCAGGTCCATACCCCACGGAAGGTGTGGTGCTCAGGGTCTCAGGGAGACTGTAATTTCACGATATCAAGACATCCCACCCTGACTTCTGAAAAAAGAACACCTTCCCCCATCAGCAAATCAAGGCCTGAAATTCCACATTTAGAGAGTTATTTGGCTCCACTTTGTCTGCTAAGAAACAAATGTCCCTTGAAGACTTATGTCTTACGCTTTACTGGTCACTGACACCTAATGGACAGTGTCTACTAGCCTTTTCTGAGGTCAGATGGTTGAGGGAAGACAATGATGGGAAGACTGTGGGCACATGAAGGAAAATGGATTAGACTGTGACTCAGACTTGGAGCTGTAGGATTGAATCTCGGCTCCCCCAGTGTCTAGCTGGGCGAAGGGGGGAACACGAGGAACCCTCATTTCCTCATCTGTGAAATGTGGGAACTACGACCCACTCTCTGGGATGCTCCAGGGGAGGCACATAACATACGTGCATGCTTGTTGCACCACGCCCACTCCAGGAGCAAAGAGGGGTGGTACCTACTGGTGTGGGGGTCTCAGGGAGCAGGGGGAGGAGGGGCAGGAGGGAAGAGGAGGCTGAAGGCTGGAGGAGAAGCTCCCAGAGCTTTGGACTTCCCAGCCCAGTTAATATATTTTTAACTGGGAGACCAAGAGTGTTGCCAACTTCTTAGCTGGCCAAGAACCATCAGTTACTGGCCCCAACATTTCATAAAGGTGGGACATTTTAAAACCAACAGTAGATGAGTGTACTTGCAGACTAAGGGATAGTCCTTTCCAAGATAAGACAGTCACACTTTTCTTGTTTTCAAGGTTACACATATGTAGAGCATTGTATTTTATTTGTCCTTTTTTCAGGATGAAAACTTAGAATTTCTAAAAGAAAAAAAGCAAGCCCATTCAAGTTGCCCATTTTCTGTCAGCTTACACATGTGTCGTTTGTAAATCTCTTCATATGGTCATATTTTCTCCTTTTTTAATGAGTGATCCAGTATGCAAGGTTATTTTGTGCTTGTCTTAATAACTTGAGTGTAATAAAAATGGCTTAAGGGAAAAATAAACACATACGCTGGCATACTCTACATCGTCCTGACCTCTCACGTGGCCACAGGCAGCTGGAACTGCCCTGGTCCAGGGCAGTTGAACTGGCCTGCAAGCTGGCTTCGCGGTCCCTCCCCTAAAGGACCCGCCGCTGGCTTTCCCTTCACTTGGGGTTCACAGCATTATGCTACTCATGGCCTGCGGACACCAGGCCCTGGGCTCTGCGGGGGCTCCTTCCTTACCCTGGGGTTCCTAGGCCACTCCACCCCCCCGCCCGGTGACGAGGCTGAGAGGAGGACAAGAACCCGGGGTGCCAGCTTCAGCTCCCGTCACTGCCTTCCACTCACAGCGAGGGTGGTTACGCTGCTGCCCAGATGTGGGCAGCCTGGATTCTGAACCCACTTGGTCTATGCTGGTATGACCAAGGGAACTCCCATAAGCACTTTTGTACTGGTCAGAAAGAAGGCAGCGTCTGCAGGGGCAATGACCCCAGTGAGATTTCCTAACGAGGGAATCCAGCAACTCGAAATAGACTCCATTCTACTCTGTTCTGTATCTATTCTGTTCTGATTCTATTCTATCTTGTTTGTTCTGTTCCATTCATTTCCTTTCTTTTCCTTTCCTCTTTCCTTTCCATTCCATTCCATTCCATTCCACACCTTATGATCTTCCCATGGGAGTGGGAAACTGTTTATTTAAAGAGAATTAGATTAGAGAGAGCAATGGAAAAAATAAAGGAGAGAATAGCGGGAGAGAAAAAATAAAAAGAAAAAAAACGAAAAAAACAGATACTCGATCTACATGTCTGAAAAGAACAGGGATTAAGGTAGAATCTGCAGAATGGAGTCTTCCTAGCATCCCAGTCTTTGGAGCACAGCCCCGAGGCCTGGGTGGTAGAGTCTCCCCAGCAGAGGTGGGGAGGGTCTCAGGTGGTGCGCTTGTGCACCGAGGCTGCTGCGGGCAGGGGTTTCCGGACCTCTGCCCCAGTCCTTCCCAGCAGACCCCGAGCAGGGCAGGGCTCACCTCCTCGCTGTACTTGCCCACGTAGGAGAAGATCTCGGAGAGCGCGCTCATGGTGTTGAACTCATTCATGTGCATCCGGGACTGCTCCGCCAGGTATGCGTTCATGTCCTGGTCGCTGATGGCCGGCATCTTCCCGATGTCTGAGTAATACCTGCCGAGGGATGGGAGTGAGGAACCGTGCGTATGGAGTAGAGGGGAGGTGGATGCCTGTGCGGGCCCCGCCCCGCCCCGGGGACCATGGTGGGCTCTCTTCCAGCGAGGCTTCTGGGTCTGGCCCAGGGAGTGCCCTCTGCGGCTCGCGATGCAGGAGGCACCGAGGGAAGGGATTTGGGAGTGACCTAGAGACTGTCAGGGGGTAGACAGGGTGGGGCCGGAGTAAGGAGGGGCTGCTCCCAGCTCCTCAAGAGTGGTCCAGGCTACCTTTTGGGTCCTTCTAACACCCCCTCCCACAGACACAAGACGTCCCATCCACAGGGCCCGAGGGCTCTTCTAAGCAGTTCTCTCCCCCGACGTCCTCCCCTCTCTGAGGGTTAACCAGGAGAAGGGTGGGGCTGGGGGCTGCTTGCGGAGAGAGGCTGGCAGAAGGCAATCAGTCACTGTCACTTGAAGCTGTGCACTGCTGTCAACTGGTTAATTAGATGCCAACATTTACATTTTTAATTTCTGCAATTTGACATTTTATGCAGCAACCCCCAACTCCCCCAGCGGAGGGGAGTTGTGTAGTTTCCTAATGAGGAACTGAAGGGCCCCAGTGCCCCAAAGACAGCCACCCCCTCCCAGGTGCCTTGGGCTGTGGGCTACAGAAAAGTGACCCAGGCACCTGCAGAGGCGGGGAAGCATCAGGACAGTGGGGCAGCGCACCCAGGAGTCCTTGCGGTGTCCCCGCTCAGCCCACGCCGAATGCCTGTGGCTTCAGTGCTGGGGAAGGGGAACTTGATAACTTAGAACAGAGGAGGGTGCGGGGACACTCGCCAGGGAGGACCTAGGGTGAGGCAGGTGGGGCAGGTGGGGCAGCTGGGGCACAGAGTTGTAGGAGAGTCACTCACTCTCGCGTGGAAGTGCACGCGACAAGGACAAGCCCTTCCCAGAGCTCCCAGATCAGGAGAGTGTAGGGGGTATTCTCAAAGCCTCTGGTTCCCCCTGGCCCCCCACCCTGTGTCTCTCCCATCTGCATCCTCACTGCACCCACCGTGAATCCATCAGTCCTGTGCCTGTTTTCCCACCTCCACCCCTCCCCGTCCGTGCCCAGGAGCTGGGTGACAGCCTGGCAGAGGTGGCACCTGTGCGCTACTCCAGCCCTCAGACTCAAGGGCCTGCAATGGAATGACACTTCAGTTTGCGCCAGAGCATCCCCAGGCCGGCAAGGGCTGGGCGGGCCACCCTGCCACAGCCCACAGCCCCACGTTGAGGCTGTCCCGTCCCCGGTCCCATTTGGACTAACTCTCTTCACAACCTTCTTTCAGTGTAGGGTCTTCCCTTCCCCCGCCCCTCCTCACCTCCAGAGCCCTGGGCCCCTCAGCTCCTTGTCCTGTTTCGTTTTGGCTCCTTTGCTCCATCCCAGAAGCACCCACTCTCTTCCAGGCCTGCAACCCACCCCAAAACATCTTCAAGTTCCTCGGGGACATAAGTCATCACATCCTAGGTATGAAAGTTCAAGTGAGAGACTTGATTCACTGCCACTGTTTCGGGAAGGCAATAAGCGCAATGTTCCATTTTATCACGGAGGCCAGGGGTGTGAGCCACTCCGAGGAGATTTGTACCACTGTCCCCTCACCATTCCACGCCTACCGAGCGTTTGTCAGATAAAGGGTTATGTCCGCAGGTCATATGGGGGAAAATATGACCAAACGACTCCTCTCACCCTGTCCCACGGCCAGCAGCCAGACGTGGCTCTGGCAACACGGTTATGTCCAGGGCTTCCTCCAGACAGTCGCTCTCTGTCACCCATGGATAGTCAGAGCCACTGACCAGGAGGAAAACCCCAGGTTCCCCCTGATGGGACAGGACTGTCATCAAAAGCAAAAACTCCCACCATCTGCATTACTTGCTTGTGAAACCTTGCAGGTAGGTGGGTGGCTCTGTCGAGATTTTTTTTTTTTTTTGCAAATGCATCAGGGCTCCTACTGCGACCTCTGTGGTCCCTGAAGGGCCTGAGAGCCCACGTTAGGGACCACCATCTTGCACACAGCAGACACCCAACACTCTGTCCCTTTGCTGTGGCCCGCCTTGTAGTGCACTAAATGCCCAGTCCATTTCTCCCAAGAGAATATTTAGAGAGTGTGTCTGTGTGTGAGAAGGCGAAGGAGAGGCGTCGGGGTGGGGCTGAGAGTGGAGTCGGGGAGGGCAGGGCCCTGACTTCTCACTGGAAGGGACGGAGGCGACCCTCCTGGACATGCTGTGTGTTATTCCCTCTCACGGGGAGGGCAGGTCTGCACTGGGAGGCCGTCCCTCCTCTGCTGCCTGTGTGCAGAGGGCGCTGGACGAGACCGGTGCACGTCTGTGCACCCACAAGCCCATGCATGGATCAATCACGTGTCCTCATCTTCAGCACGTTCTAAATGGCTGGGCTAAATGGCCTTGGATAGCTTGACGTCTTAGATGAGTGTGGGTCTCGGATCCTTGTCCCCAGGCCTGCCCGGGGCTAAGTGGGCCCAGCCTCCCTGCAGATCTTTGCTACCTTTGCCTCAACCTCTCCCCCTCCTCTCCAGGGCTCTGCCCAGCAGCCCTGAGCCTGACAGTGGCCCTGCTCCGGCCCCCCTGTGCTAGGTGCACAACAGCTTCCCCCCGAGCACCGGCTGTGCTGAAGCTCTGCACTGGGCTCTGCCACCGAAAAGCCTTATTGATTGTGAAGAACGCAGTGAGGCCCCATTAATGAAGTTCAGACAAGTGTTCTTAGCAGCTGGTGGGCAGCAAGGAAGGGAATGGTCAGCCTGGGCTCCTGTACTTGAACTTGCTCCCGTGGGATTTCTTCCTGCAGATGTCTTCTTCAGAAGGGACTGAACCCCCCCGCCCCACAAGCTGGCCAAGGCCTGGCCCATGGGGGAGGTCTGGGTCCCACCACTGGCCTTACCCAGCTTTCTTTGCTGTCTCTGCTCATACCAGGTAGGAAGCCAGCACCACTGTGGTCCTGACATTGGTCCCCAGGAGCTGCTGTAAAGGGCGGGGCCCCAGAGAGCCGGATTCTCTGCTGTTGACCAGTCTGCAGTGCTTTCCATTCGTGGGTTTCTATGGGATGGGCCCCGTGTGTGACAGTGGGCATCCTATCTCTCCCTGTAGGATCGCTAGTGGTTGAGAAGGTGGTCTCCAGAGCCCTGAACTCTAGAGAAGAGCCAGGTATCCCTATCCCTTCAAACCCCTCAAGGACAACGGTGTAGACGTGAAATGCATTTAGAGCCTGATGCTTTGATGTACAGACACCTGCCCTTTAAGGCCCTGCACAAAAGTCTTTTACTCTGTGCATCCTTCACTGGCCTCTCCAGGCCCAGCAGAATCAGGCCCTCACTCCCTGCGCTCCCCACTAGTACAGCTTGGGGGCTTGCTGAGGGCCTGTCTGTGTGCCCTCCTGGACCACAAGAGCCACAGGGGAAGGATCAAGTCTAATATATCCCCGTGTCCAGTACACCCATGGTGGACACCATAAATGTTTGACTCGTGGCTTAATGATGAAGTCCATGAAATGTCCATCCTTCATCTCCAGACTGCTCCTAGGGTGAACGGCCACAGTTTTATATTTTGAATGGATAGCTTCCTTAGGAGGCATTTTAAGATATTTAAAAATCTTAACCTTTTTCAGGGGTGACATATGTGACAGACGGCATGTGAACATGTGACACGCCCCAGTCCAATGCCCGGGGGCCCAGCTGCAGCTGCCCTCTGTTCCCCGCTCCGTGGAAAGCCCGCGACTGCGAGTGAGGCTGATGCTGCCACGAGGCTGATTCCAATTTAAAATCAGAGGCAATCACTACGTTACAGGAAAAGGTCACTGCTCTTGGTAATGGAATAGAAATGAGTGTCAACTGTGACACAGCAGTTTGATGACAACGCTTTTGAATTCTGCTCTGTAAGATGAGGGTAGCAATCGGTTGCTCCTGAGGAACCAAGTCAGTGCTCTCCCTTTCTCTAGATGTGGCCGTGAGCAAAACCCCTAATACTTAGAGGGAAGCAGCAAAGACTGGGAGTCTGCGGTGGGGCCACCAACCACTAGCACTGCAAGGTGCTTGGAGGCAGGAACGGGATGGAAGGACGGATGAGATGAGCAGAAGGATGGGAGGGAGGAGGGGCAGGAGGGTGGCTGGGAGAATGGAAGGGGCCGGGGAGGATGGGTAGATGAAGAACTTCCAGAGATACAAGCCAGCGTAGGTATGACAGAGCAATTTGGGCTGCTCATTCTTCTGAACTGGAGGCTGCCCACGCCCTTGGCAGGCGGAGGTGGGAGATCAGGCTTGCTGTGCATCCTGAGCAAGCCCCGTGCTGCTGGACTTCTCTTCCCGGCAGCCAGACAAGCTCGGAGGCCAGCCTCCCTGGAGAGGGAGAGTGGAATTGATCCATTCATCACCGAGTTGAGACGCACTCTAGGCTCCATCTCCAGACCTGTCGCTGCTACTTCCCAGCCCCTCGGTCTTTGTACCCTCGTCCCAGAAGGAGAGGAGAAAGGATCTGGGACCTCAAGCAAGTGAAAGATGACTTTCCTGAGAGTGCCACCGGTTGCTAAGAAACTGGCGGGATAAGAAATGGAAACCATCAAGGCATTCCTAAAAATAACCAAATGCACTGGGGTTACTCGTGACCTGCAGCAGCTGTGTGGCACAAATCTCATTTCACACCAAGTGAAAGGGGGGCCGTTAGTTCGGCACATGCATTATTTTCACCTCTGACTAACCGGGCTGTTCTGGTGGAAGTGTCCTCTACACAGATGTTTCACAAATGCTCCCGGCCCTGCACAAACCTGCTCTCTCCTTCCCTGCCTGAGGTCCCATCGCGGTGCACCGGTGCAAGGATACCCAGCAGCCCAGTGCTGCCTCTGCCTTCTCTCTCTCTGCTGAAGAGCCACCTGACCACACAGGAGATCTTGCTCCCGGCAGCTCCGTAGTCAGAAGAATGAGCCACTGTCTATGCAGAGGGAGGTAAGAGCCTCTTTGGTGACTCAGACATAATCAGATGCAAGGACAAAAGAGTCAGCTCTCTATGTCTCTGACAGCCAAGACTGGATGCCCACCACATGGACCAGCAGGAAGGGGTGGGGAGATACCAGAGAACAGAGGGAGAGGGAAAATCAAATGCAACTCTTTCAGCAAAACTATGTTCCTGAGATGGCCAGGATCCCACCCCCTCTCAGTTATTCCCACTGTGCAAGGGAGGGCAATTTTCCAGTATAGAGACGGAGACTGTCTGTCTGCCATGGGCAAAATGATAATGCTCATTTCGTCTAAGTCACCGAGTCAAGAACAATTTCTGATCTCTTTTACTTTTCAAAAAGGAACCAAATCTGACCTTCCATCCAGTTTTCCTATCTTTAAGCTACTTGGAAAAAAAAGAGAAAAGGGCTCTAAAATCAGGACTTCCATGTAGAGTTGTGCAGGTTGTTCACTGCACAAAGGTGCTTGGTCGAGAAAGTGAGCTGGGGCTGGCAACCAGCCTGTCACTCAACAAAGCATGTACCCTGGCGTGGGGCGACATCCCCTGGTAGGAAGGGGCACCTTCCTTAATTCACAGAGACACCATATGGTTGGCAGAGGCCCTGTCTAAAAGTATCAGAAATAGTAGAAAAGAGAATAGGGGGTCAGCTGAAATGGGGATCTACTTTCCTCTTGGACACTTAAGTCGTCTTGGGCCGATTACTCAGCCATTCTTTATGTATGTTTCTTCACCTTCATGGGCACAAAATGAGATTATAAATCCTGTTCTCTTATATTCCAGAGCTCCTGTGATGAGTAAGTAAATAAAGCTTCAGTGGGTTGTCAAGCTCAGGTGTGTGGCATATGGGGACGACGTGGCCCAGACAAGCCATGTTCTTTACCATGAGTCAGCTTTGTACCAAGACGGACCCAGCACCACAGCGCACAGGGGGCCCTCCAGTCACAGGCACACTGCGTGAGCCTGTGATCAGATCAGGGCCACGCTGGCCGAGAAAGTGCTGTAAGGCCCAGGGAATCCAGAGCTCACGGTGTGACAGTCAGGGGACTGGGACACTGAGAAGCTGTTCAGAGTGACAGTGACATCCCCACAGGACACGGGGAGAACTGCCAGATGGACGGGGCAGACGGGGACAGGCCTCCAGCCTTTCTGCGGCAAGATGTTATTCAGTCCCTTGAAGTCTTTTTCTTCTTTTCGTTTCTTTTTTCTCTCTTATTTTGGTGGGGTTTAGAGCAGGGAACTCTATGTCCTTCCTGGGCCTAGAAAGTATTTTAGTCACTCAGATCTGGGCTCTCCATGCTGGGGAGCAGAGCGCAGTGGCGACTTCTAGCCCCGTCCCATTCTTGTTCCAGCTGACGGGACTGGGCTCGCGGGGTTGTCGCAACTGCAGCATCGGGCTTTGTGCAGGACTGGTCTGCACAAATCTAGGGGGGAAGGGGACCACTGCAAACCCACAGGGAAGCTGCCTGCTGCGGCAAGGGGCCCGGCCCCGCACTCACCTCTCCACCCAGTTCTTGTAGCTGGGGATGTCCTTGGCGTAGAGCAGCTTGTTGGACGGGGAGTCCTTGCCCAGCCGGTGCTCCGACGTGGAGCAAGAGTCCATGAAGGTCTGGGCCACCACGGAGAGGCAGGCGTCGGTGATGCTGTTCTTGTGGATGTCGAACACGAACTGGGGGTTCTTGATCATGTTGACCCAAAACCTCAGGGGCAGGCTGTGTGGGGGAAAGAGGCAGATGGTCAAGGGAGATGGGGTGGGGGTGCTGTACGTTGGCCCGGAGAGTTCTCTGGAGAAAGAGAAAAGGCTGGGAACCCAGGGTTCTTACGGGCCTTCTCTATGCATCAGTTCACCTCCCGGGGAACTGAAACTGGCAAGGCTGAACAATCCATTCTGAGATACAACACTGACGGGCACTGGAGCGGGCTCGATGCCCAGCCTGGACCGCAGGACTCACAGTCTGCCCCGAGAGCACAAAGCTTTGGGGTCCCAGGCACCCATGACGGGTACTAGAAAGTGGAGTTTCTCACTCTCTGTTCCACTGTCTGTCCCCTATGCCAGATACAAGGCATAGCCAGTCGGCAAACCTTAAAGAATAGCCTGGAACCTAGGCTTTGTATCTGATTCTCTGCCCTCCACTGTGCAACGTGGAAGAAGTCCCGCCCTTCGTCCCTGCCTGGTCACATCAGCTTGTTCCTGCGTGGTGAGGGTCTGGGGCCGAACAGTTCAGGTGGCACTGACTGATTCTCACCTCCAAGTGGGCAGGCTGACAGACCCACACTCCTGGCTCTCACCTGCCCCATTGTGTTCCCTCCTTTCCCTCCCTGTCTTCCAGGTAGCACCTACTGTATACCAGGAGCTATGCTAGCAGCTGGGGGTACCCATCCTCTGCCCTCAGGACGCCTGCATTCTGGTGGGCTCGCGGGCACACCAGACAGACACACAACCGAGTACATGCTCCGAGGACTATGGGCGCTGGGGCTGAAGGATGTGCGGGGTCCGGTGTGGGACACAGGGAGGTGGAATCAAGTCTCCCCAGACAGGAGTGTCCGGAAAGTCTTCATGGAGGGGATGACACCTGGTGGTCTGAGTTACAAAGTTAGACAGAGTGCCTAGAAATGTGGCCGAATAATATAATATAAACAATAGCCAAGACAGAGATGGGGTGACGGAAGTGTCAAGAAAACATGCGCTCTTTCATCAGAATGTTAGTGCGGCTTCCAATGACCGAGGAGTTCCCTAGCCGGAAGGGGCCTGGAGGAAGAGGGGAGGAAAGTACTGCCCATGGGGAATCAGCTAAACAAAGACAAGGAGGGGACGAAACGTGCAGTGTATCCTGGTAACCGTGAGTCACCCATCTGCTGCTAGAAAGGGTCCTGGGGCATCGGGTGAAACCTGCCCACCTGCCCCTTTTGGCTGTGCCCTGCAGCCTCTCTGATTCTGTGGCTTCCACCCAGCCCGCGGGGACGCAGGTCGGGAAGTGGGTGGCACCCAGCAAGGGATCGCTTATTTCCCTCCCTCCGCCCCCACCTCCTCGCCTCCTGCCATTTGCCCTGATGTTTTATTGTTGTTTTGCTTGCTGTTCCCACTGTTGGTAATGGTTATAATGTTCGAACACATTTGACATGCCTTTTAGAACTTAAACTCTTTGAATTACATTATTTCAATCCAAACTGAGTAAGATTTCTATATTTGTTGTCTCTCCCAGCAGCCAGCGTGTATGTACAACAAATGCTAAAATACAGTAAGACCTCATATTCAAGGCTGCCAATCAATCAACAGGTATTCATTAAGTTCCTACAAAGTGTGCCGAGCAGGCAGCATCAAGGTCTGACAATGCTGAGTGGCACTTGTTTTATCCTGGGAAACGCAGAAGCAAAAATAAAGGGATGGAACAGAGAGTCATGACACTCAGGGGAAGTCAGGGTTCCTGCAGCTGCCCAGGGGAGACCATGACAGCTGGGCTCAGAGCCCAGGATGAAGGACTCCCGGCTGCCCATCTAATGAAGCCTCCGGTCCGCATCTTCCAGTTTCCGGAAGTCTCACCCAGAAGGAGACTTGGGAGGCCGATAGTTGCTGCATGGCTGTTTCTCCCCGACACTCCCCTTCCTTCAGCCTGTTGTGCTGACAGGCAAATCAAACAGGGAAACCACAGCCGCTCCTGCCTAATGAAATATTAGCATATTATTAACATTAGTGGTGGCACTAATCTCTGGTTGATTGCAGCCACTCAGGCTAAATGAACAGGGGGTTTATTTAAAAGAGAAAAGGCAGGGGAATGTGGAGGAAGAGGGTAGGGGGAGGGAGAGTTACAACTTGGACCAGAATAAAGAAAGAATCTCCTTTCAATCAGGGACAATAAACTGCAAGTCAAGATGCAGCCCTCATGACATTGTAACTGCATCTTGCCCAGGGGGCAAGATCAGGGGCAGGGGAAGTGTGTCCTTTGGTGGGAAAACCCGAGCTAGTACCGTTGTCTACGGCCTGGCTTTCCTTCACTGGGGCTGGAGTCCTTTACGATAACATCTGACATTTGGAAGAGCTGGTGGAAAAGAAGGACACTAGGGCATCATTGGAGGTGGCCTGACCCCCGCAGAAGGGAAGGGCTGAAAACAAGTGGTTTAGATACCGTTGCAGGTGATGTACTTGTAAAGGGCTACAAGGGCACGGAGGCGTGTTTTGGAAATAGCAGCTCTCCGTCGCTGGGACCAGGATAAGGTCTGGGCAGGGCATTCCTTGTATTCTGAAGGCTGCTGACATTCAACTGGGGTGGTAAGTGAGATGACTCACTGGCAGAGAGAAGCAGATTGGAGAGGTCAGGGACATGCCCTTGGAACAGCTCTGTAGAGTCAAGCTAAAAAGATGGGCAGAATTAAATTCAACCTCACCTAGAGGTGGGCACTGCGAGAGACCGGACCTGGCAGGCTTTTCGGAGGAGGGAACAGGCTTCACTTAGTGTTGCTGTGCTCCATGGGGGAATCCAGAGTCTAAGGGTCTTGGTTCAGAAAGGGTGCAAGAACTCCACCATGCAAATCTTCTCCTGCCCAGCATTAAACAGGGAGGAAACCCTACTCTTTAATTCTATGGTCCAAAGCTCTGTTCCTGCCCGATTTTCCAATTTTAGTAGAGATGGCACTATTCTCCAGCTGAAAGAGAGGAGAAGCCAGAGCACCCTACATTAAATAACGTTCCAGTGCCACAGGCTGACTTCTGCCTCAGTCTGTATTTTGGTTTGGGACTCAGGGCTGGTCGGCAGGGCGCCTGGCTGAGCCCTGGTGCTGCGTCATTCCTGGTTGGCAGGCTCTGGGCAGCAGGCTCGTGCTGCCTGGGAAGAATGCTCTGGAGGAGAAGCGGGGACAAGGACCGCGTAAAAGCGACAGGGAGGCTACTCTGGAGCTGAAGGGATTAAATCTGGGGCAGCTGTGCCTGGGGTAGAACTCTCCAGCAGAGTCCATCTGGGCCCCACATCTTCATCAGTATTTACTGCGTCTTGGCTTTGAGTAAGTTTCCGTCACGAGAGCTGAATACTGATGTCTGACCTTGTAGTCTCAGACCGCAACACCCGTTACACACAGACGAGGGGAAAGGATGCTGTCTGCCGAAGGAGAGAGGAAGACCCTGGTGAGGCACCTAGAGTGTCAGTTAGGACTTGGAGAATCCCTTTGTCTCAAGTAGTTACGGGAGGGTCCCTTCCCCAGAGGGAGTTTGTGGAAAGAAGCCCATCACTTCTTGAGTAGAACAGAAACTCTCCTTGTTCACCTAACGAGTCCTAGGTGGGCTTCAAAACTCCACTTAAGAGTGGCTGTGAGATGCTGCCTGCTACAACCCATCCGGACACACACATCCTCTAGCATCCCATGTGACTCGTGTCCAAACAGCTGCCCTCCCATCTCTTACCCGGGACTGTCAGCCTGTGGAGGGCAGAAGCCATGCCCAATAGTCTTTGTAGCCGCAGAGTCTAGCACCGTGTCAGGCACAGGGGAGGTACCTGGACGTGAGAGGGACCTGGCTGCCACTTCGGCACGTTAGTTTTTGCTCATTTCGTTGGTTAATGTTTGTTAAGGGACTGAGAGGAAAGAAGGATGATTTGACTAGAGGGAGCGGGGGCGGAAGTGAGCACAGAAGGCGGTAGCCCAGAGACCCTGCACACAGCCCCCGCCGCGAAGGTGGACCCCGGCCCCCTCCCTCCCTCTAAGGCCTGAGCCCTGCCCGAGCCCCCGGGCCCTGGGCCGGCCTGTCCACGCGCACCCTCTGCTCGCCGCTCGCTCACCAGTTGCTCTTCCAGGTGTGGCGGACGTGCGGGTCGTGGATGCCGTGCTTGTCCGCCTGCTCGTCCAGGAAGTCGAACATGTACTTGATGGCCAGTGGCAGGGCAGAGCCGCGGTGCGCCGTGCTGAAGATGGTCTCGAAGAGGTCGTCCACGAACTTCTGCAGCGTGCCCTGGGCGGGAGGCGCAGGCTCAGACCCCGGGCGCCAGCCCGCCTGCCCAGCCTGCCCTCCCGGCCCACCCCGTGAGCTCCGAGGATGGTTTGAAGATCGGCCTCCCAGACTGGGGAGGGGAGGGCGGTGCAGAGCCCCCAGCAGGCCTGCCTGCGTGCAATCGGGTAAGTGCGTGAGTTAAATCTGCCCCCTCGCCCTGCCCGCTGGCCTCTGTCTCTGACAGCTTTACGTTCCCTCTGCACGTGGAGAACAGATGTAACACTGATGACTGGGCCTGAGGAAGGAAGCCTGCCGCTGCCAACACCACGCTTTGGTTTAACGCCCTTTGGCGGTGTTACTTTAGCACTTTTCACAAATGCTAATGGACAACTCCCTCGGTCAGCGCAGACAAACACAACCTGCTGGTTCTGTGGAGGCATCACTCGCGCCACCGGCTGATGAACACTTGCTCCCCGGGCTGGGCGGAGAGCAGAGCCCAGGCCAGCCTCAGGAGGGAGGGACTAACTGCAGGCACAAGATGTCCCCAGACCCAGGCTGAGAAGCGGTGTCTGGAAAGTCACCCAGAGCCCCGATTTCCATCACTAGAGATTCTATACGACACTAGAGATTGTGCCGACTGTGGAGAGACAGTCATCCTTCCATCAGGCATGGCAGAAGGACACGGACAGATGTGGCGTGGGTCCCTATCTGAGCAAGGGCATCGGCAGGGATGGGATCCAGCCTCCAACTGCACGCCAGCACTGACGTCTGGGTGGGGTCTGTGGAAGCACTGGGTTGAGAAGGATTCTGAGGTTCTGTGCTGGGAGAGAGGTGTGGCTGATCAGCAGTGCTTGTGTGAGTGGATGTCGGGGACACTAGCACAGGTGCTAGGTATTTGCCCGTTCTGGCATTTCTGTGAGGTGATGAAGTCCCACCCCCAGACCCACATGTGCCTGCCCCTGTCTGAAGTCCCGTACCTTAGTGGCCAGCAGTCGGGTCAGGTAGATTTCAGACACCATCTTGCTCCCCCGGTCTCCCTCCTTCTGGTCCCCATGCTCGTGGTTCTTCACCAGGTGCCACATCTTGACTCCGCTCTCCAGGTCGGGGGTGATCATGGGTGTGCGTGAGCGGAGGCTGTCGGGACTGCCCGTGTACCGGATCATGTTTTCTGCCAACGCAATGACCCCATGTGGGTGAGGCCACCCAGCCTTCCAGCTCACTACTTATACACACATCCCTGGCTCCAGCCAGACCAGCTACTGCCCATTCCTTCCTGCATTTGCAGGCGCTGTCACCTTGCCGCCTCAGTTCAGTCCATTCCTGGAACGGGGATGCCCTTCCCACCACCTCCAGGAAACTCTCTGTGGCTACTTCACCCACTCGGATTCCCGTCCCTCCTGTACCTGCATCTCTCCAGCCCTTACTCAGTTCGTAGAAATATAAGCTCGTCCTTCTTTACACTCTGCCTTGTAAGAGCTCTCGGGATGTGTTCTGTGTAGCCAATTAAGTACAAACAAAAGAGCAGGGAGCCTGTCTCCCCTAATGACGGTGGACCCGGCTGAGCAATGGCCTTGTCACCTGCGTTCCTTCATCCTCCCCACCTCTCCTGGGCCACTTATTTGCTGAAAAGTGAGGTGTGTTGAGACGAATGAGTGTAGATCAGAAAAAGCAGAGGGAGGTCCCACTGTGTGCGGGCACCGTTCCATGCCGTCTTCTATTTATTGTCCAGAACGACCCCACGAAGCTGGTAGTTTCTTCAATCCCTGTTGTGCTGGTAAGAAAGCACGCTGGGCTTCCAACATCCATCACCCTTTCCCCCACCCCGAGGAGAAGAGACCTGGGTCTGAACCTTCCCTCAACTGCTTCGTAATGGGCGACCTTTACACGTCATTTAGCCTCTGTGCGTCTAAGTTATAATTTGCTAATCTGCATAATGGGGGGAAATAATAATTATTTAATTCACTGATTATTATGAACCTGATGTTTCAATAATGAGCATCACAAATGTGAAAGCATCTTATAGACTGTAGAGCGCTCATGAAGGTTAGACTTTCTTCTCGTTTCCTGCATCAGAGCCCCTGTGCGGAACCAGGAGCCTCCTCTCAGGTCCAGCGTTCCTCTCCGATGGCCAGGCTGCTTGACTCCCCCCGCCCCTCCCCACTCCCCATCCCAGGCGTCCACTGCCTTGCAGCAGCGGGGCCATCGTGACAACAGCTGCTCAGGGCATCCTCTCCTCCCCAGGACAATTCAACAAACTCACCGTATTTACTGGCTGAGGTCCTGGAGACTGTGGAGTTGTTCACTGCGTTGTAGGCGGTCACCTGCTTGGACACTAAAGCCACCACAGAGCCATCTGGCACCTACGGGGTAAAGGCAAGTAAGGGCCTGGGCAAAGAGACTCTGCCACCCCAGGAAATGAGGACAGTGTGGTCCTCGGGGGCAATCAGTGCCTCAACAGAGAGCCAGGGGACCTGGGGGGCTGTCGGCTTTCCTTTGATGAAACAAGACAGCTCTGAATGTGGAATTGGTCTGTGTTGGGGCTCAGGCTTGGAGCGACCCTGCCAAGAGTTCAGGAGTATCCTCTGTCCTTGTGCCTCCCTGGGAGGGCACCCACACTTAAACTCCAGGGATCATTCAAAAAAGGGCTTCTCCTTAGGGTCTCTGCCTCTGCCCTGCAGGAGGCACACATCCTGTCTCCACAGAGGTCAGTTTTCCCTGGGTCACTAAGGGAACTCAAAGTGCTGGTGAAGAAGCAGATTCAGGGCTCGGTCACAGCCTCAGGGCAACCCTGTTATTCAAGGACCGAGACCCCCAGGGGCCTGGCTGCCCAGGGAGCGAGTCCCTCCCCCTTTCACGGTCACCTCACCTGGTAATGGGCCAGGGTGTTCAGTCTCTTCCAGTCGTTCTCAATCTTGGTGGTGATGTCTTCATCCTGCAGGATCATCCTCGCCCCACTGCCTTGTCGCCACTCTGCAGGGACAGCAGTTGCATCTCAGAGAAGCCCTTGGCCCATCCCATGGGGATCCTGAGGCCCCCTGCACAGGCACCTACACGGCCCCATCTCAGGGGTGCATCCACATACAGGTGCTAGCAGACACTCCCAGAGGAGGTGGGGGAAGCTCTCAGCACAAGGGGGGCCCTGAAGTTCAGTTCTGGTTCTCATTGCAACAAACTGTGTGACAGAAGTGGGAGTCACATCGCCTGTCCTAGCCTGCCCACCTGTTCCCGGTGAGTGGCCACATAGAAAGCAGTCAGTGCTAATTAGCTGAATGAACAAGGCACTTAAGAAAGCGCTAAGCAAATACAAGGTGGCGTCATCATTGCCATGCCTGGGAGCTGGTCTGTGTCTCCTCTGCTTGATCATAAGGGCGTGGAGTTCATGAGACCAAGGCTGCAGATTCAGTCACTGTGCACCCTATCCCTGTTCCAGGGGTGTGTCTTGCACCTGAAATTGGCAGGTGGGCCACCCTTGGCAGAGAGACTGAGTAAAAGTGTGTGGAGAGACCAGCAAAACCTCATGCCCCAGAACAGCCCTGTCCACGCAAAGCTGATGTGGATAACAGCATCTTGCTGATCTATCCAACACCTAATTACCTGATGCCGCAGGTATACGCTTACACCCCACGTTCTCCCCTTGGGCCCAGACACCTACAATACGCAGGCTCGCTGATGGTTCCCACATGGGGAAACCGGGCTGTTTCTCATCCACCAAATCCTCATCGTCACACATTGTACAAATCACACGGAGATGGAGACACGCACATTTCTGCCTTGAAATGTTTGCAAGTGGAGACCCAGGTGCACGCCAGACACACTCCAGCTCTCGTGCCCGGGCACAGCCACATCCACACACGCACACACGCGAAAGGAAAACCGGCGTTTCAAATTCAAACGCAACATGCGTTCCTGTCAGGAAGCCAGGAATCTGGCTTCCAGGCAGCCACGACCTCAGTCAACGTATTACAGATGCTGAAACTTCTGAGATGGGCAAGAGCACCGGGCTTCTGCAGAGCGTGGCTGGGTGCTGGGAGCAGTTACCCGCAGTCCTTGCCTGACTTCGCCTGGGAGTTTCCCTCTGGCCCACAGACACGTATTTCGGATTCCTTCCCCCTGCTCATCCTCGTGTCAAAGCTGAGCTGGGGGCCCACGACTGATTCCTCCCTGCCCTGTGCACTGGGCATGGCCACTACTACAGGTGAAAATCAGGCCCAGAAAGGAAGCCACCTGCCCTCAGGGGGGTGGCTAACATCCACGTCTCTGCCCCCAGCTCCGGGGCTTGTCTGCTGCCTGGGCTAGTGCTTCTGGTAGCATCGGGCTGTCCCAGGAATGAAAACATAAGGACGCGCGTGTTCGCTGCAGCGGAGGGGCCTTGAGAGGTCTCTGGGGACCACCCGTCACTTAGTGCTGTTGATGGCCCGGCTGGAAATGATCCTGGAGGTCAGGCCTTGGGGCAGGTAGGGAGGTAGACGACAGGTGAGATGCTCTCCTGGGGCACCTGGTCAGCAGTGTTCTGTTTGTTGTGGGGTTTTTTTTTTGTTTTCGATTTTATGTAGGCACCTACGAATGTCTGTTTTTGAGTGGCTGGTGCAAAATAAGCGGAATATCTCCCCGCTGGTCAGGCACTGGGTATGCAGTGCAGCAGACGCTGGTGAAGACCAGCCTGGGATGGCGCCACAGCAGCCACGTGCCTTGTCCCCGTCCCACAGCGGGTCCTGAAAGATAAAGCCTCTTGGCTCTCCCCTGCTGGCCTGGCGAATGGTGCCAGGGCCATGGCTGTTGGGGGGTACAGTAGAGACAGCTTGGGGGCACAGAAGGCAGTCCTGTGCTCTGCATGCCCCGATGGGAGCCAGAGGAGAAGCAGGGAACGGGCTCTGGACACCAAGCCTACTGGCCAGGCCCAAGGGAGAAGGGAGTCGCCTTCAGTGAAGGGTGCATGGGGCTGGTTAGGATTAGATGGAGGAGGTACCAGCTGAAGGCCAGCTTTCTGGTTTAGCAGCCGCCCTGGCACCCTTGCTGATGGCATTGTAGCACCTCTCAGGAGGAATCTAACAAGCCACACAGCCTGGTGGCCTGAACCACCTGTCGTTACACCTGGTGACTCATTCTGGAGCCAGATATAGGAATTCCTGGTTACACAACTGCCCTGAAGTTGTGCAGTGCGCAGCCTGTGCAGCCAGACTCAGCAGCCCTGGCTCAGAATCATGTCCAGTAGTTATGTAAGCAAATGAAAGTCAGTCTGCCTCTCTGCCCTGGACAGAAAAAAGTAGGGCAGAGTGTGGCCATGCTTCCCCCAGGGCAGTCAAGGAATGCTGGCTTGTCCTTGGGAGTATAAAAATGCTGCTGCTAGATGTCCACCAACAGGGCCAGCCCAGCACCCGGGATGCAGCAAGTACTCGACGCATATTTATTAAATGAATGATACATAAGTGAATGAGTGAATGAATGAAGGAAGGAGAAGGGTGAGTGAGGAATGGTGGCTTATTTTCCAAGCAGTGTAAGGACTTTCTGCCTGTGTGCTGGTGCTCCGCGGTGGGCAGGCCGCAAGCGGCAGTGAGAGGTGAGCTGTGAGCCACTGTGTCAGAACCTGGGACAAAGGAAGGTCTGAACTCCAGAGGCACAACTCGGCATGTCCACTGCCAGCTCTCTGAAGTTATCACTCATTCTTCCAATTTGAAAGCTGGGAAATTAAAGAAACAGGCTGGGAAGACAGATATGGAGGTCGCCATCCACAGGTCACTGTGCACTCTCCTCACCAACTGAGTTCTCTTCCGCGGCCCCTGAGCGGGCTCCTCCTTTGGGCAGAGCACTGGACTTGGCACTCGGATACAAAGATACATCAGAGGAGTCCCTGCGTTCCGGGAGTTCTTGGCAGGGAAGGCAGATGTGGGCACAACTCAGAGCTCCGTGGCACAGCACCCACCATGTCCGTGAGTCACCCAAGGGCCGGGAGCATCAGGGAGGGACAGTGATGGCTGGACTGGAACCTGGGCTGTGGCCACACTGTGATGCTGGCAGGTAGCTGCCTCCCTTCCACTTCATACTTTGAGCTCCAGGAATCCAAGAGGGCCACAACACTTAACCTTCCACAAAATCAAACTGTGCTGATGGGGTGGTCGCCTGCCTACCCCACCGGCTGAACCTCGTGGGCAGCGGTGATGTGCAGTGGGCAGCAGGACGGTCAGCACTCAGTAACACGTTCAGGGACTGTAAGAGGCTTCCTGGTGTCCCAGTCCTACAGCCCTTTCAGCCCAGGCCCTGCCTCCAAAGTGGTGCCAGCGGGCAGCAGGGAGGCAGCAACTGTTGACTTTTTTGGCAACTATCTCAAGAAGTCAAGAACATTCCTCCAAATTCCAATATGAGGATAGTGAACTGGAGTCAAGGAGAACGCTTAGCCCTGTTTTTAGATTTCTCAAGCCTGTTATCTTTGTTACTTCTTCTACAAGAAAATTGCTATGTGCTTTTTTTTTTTTTTTGAAATACCAGAAAAGTAAAAAAGTGAAATTCAATGTCCCATCCCCAAACAAGTCCTGATGAATGAAAGTCCAGAGAGATGGGAGCCGGGTGTTGGGAGCACCATCCCCGGGACGTGCAGGAAAGAGGCAAGGCCACGGGCAGCCTGCCCAGCTGACCCAGAAGGGGAAAGTGTGGATGCAGCATCTGGGCAGGGATGCCCCAGCGCCGAGTGGTTTAAGGGAGCTGGTGCAGAAACGCATCCCCAAACCTCGCTCTTCGCTGCCCAGGGCCCTTAACCTCACCTGTGGCCTGAACACACTTCATGTCCATGTTACCTGCTCTCCTTCTTTTCCTGACCCCCAATCCAGACCAGCCAGGGCCTCTGTTTCCCCCAGACTCATCATGGGATGTCTCAAGACAAACACCAGAACAGCGGGGCGGGCTGGGCTCTCGGGAGCGCCCTTGTGTTAACTCATGACTTCTCTTGACAGAGGTATGAGCCGTGGAGCTCAGCCTGGGACCGGGAAAGGTCAAGGTCGAAGGCCAAAGCTACTAGCTTCTCTCTGTCCCAGGAGCAGTCCAGCCCCCACACTGCACGGCTGGCTTTATGAACCCTCATCCCTACTTAGCAGTAAAGAACCCCAAGAGCAGGTTGGACCAGCTGAGGGCGAGGCAGGCCTGCCACCTTCGGATCTGGTGCCCTTGGCGGTGTGTGCGGCTCTCAGGTCAGGAGGCCCCCCCGAGCACAGGCACATCTAATTTTGTGCTCTGGGTATGCTGCATATTCAACATATGCTTAGTTTTAATGCCAGTAATGCAAACCAGCAGAACCCAGGTCTCCTCATCCCAAGTTCAGCGTTCTCATCACCAGATAGGCGCCTTCTGTCTTGCCTATAAAAACAGCACTAAAAATGTCTCTCTTTTGTGTCCACCCTTTGTTACACACGAGGTGACCCCATTAGAATGGCCAAGGGGCAATGTGACAGCTTGGCCAGTGGCCAGCGTCCTCCAGGTGAATGCCAGCCTCCTCGACACAGTGAGAGACTGGAAAATGCTTCAAGACACCAAATGACCTGAGGTACTGAGCTTGGTGACAGCCCCAGGGAAACGTGGGACAGTGACCTCAGCATGCCTGCAGCCACCATGTTGAAAATCCAGACCCAGAAAGACACAGAGCTCCACTGTCACTCATTCAAAACCGTTTCCCGAGTGCCCACAGTGGTGCCAGGCACTGTGCCAGCGGGACATCAGGCAGCTAAACAAGGAAACTTAGCAAAACAAAAGCCCTGGCCCCTGCAGGGCTCTCTCTGTGGAAGGTGTGCGAGAGAACAAAGGATCATGGGCCCAGCTGATGGAGCCAGAGGACAGAGAGGGCAAGGAGGGCGGGGGGGGGGGGGGAGGGGGAAGGGCAGGTTCTGGTTCCAAGGGGCCACTTCTGTGACACTTCTAGGGATCCGTGAGGATGAGTCCTTGGGGGAGACAGTGGGAGGGAGAGGTTGGAGAGACACACACAAGTTGGGAACTGAGTTAAGAAAGGTCTGGAATACCATGTTTAGGCATTTGGGGTTGGGCTGAGAACACCGAGACTGGGTGGATGAGAAGAGGAGGAGGAGCCCTGACAAAGACCGCTGCCCTTGCCATGGCAGAAAGGGAGGGCCTGGCCTACGGCAGTGGGGATGGAGGTGTAGATTTACAGATCGGGATGGGCTGGATGGTGCTTGGAGATTCTCAGGGAAGAGGAGGTGGGAGCATCATGGTGTGCCCCAAAGTTTGAGAGAAGGTGTCTGGGAGAACAGTTGAGAAGCTGGGGCATAGAAGAGGGAGGGAGTTCATCTGCAGACCAACCCTGGAAGAAACACTAGCACCCAGCACATCGCGGGCCCGGCTCCTGGAGGGTCCCCTACCCACCAGCAGGTGCCACACTAGGAGGCAAACCCTCCCTGGGGAACACGACCCCTCACTAGCTCTGGCCTCCGGGGTGGGTGCACAGGCACACATATGTGAGCATGCATACACACGCACACACATACACGCTCACACAAGTTCCTCATGTTATCGCAAGCGGGGACTCTTAAGGTTTTTCAACAACCGCCCCTCATCCATGCACCCCACTTCCCCAGTCCAGTCTTTCTGTCAGCATCTCTCAGACCCATCCCAGGAAGCTTTAGGAGGGGCTGACTTGGAGGGGTGAGGGAGGAAGGAGGTGCCCACCAGGCTGTGAGAACTGAATGAGTCAACCCTCCTGATCCACGAGGTGCCCACTGCCCAGCCAGCTGCCTGCCCCCCAACCCCCAGCCCAGGCCACCTTTCCTCCCCGCGGGGCTCCGAGCAGGTTCCCACCAGCAGCACACGCCAGCCTGTGTGGGGCCCACTCTACTTCTCAAACCGGGGTCCCGAGCAGAGGGCTGGAGGAGGAGATATGACTCTACCGCTGCACACCTGTCCACAGTGAGCCCCAAGGAGACACCTGGTGGAGAGCCAGACACCCTCGGCACCTAGCCGCTCCCAAGCGTGGAATCAGCGGCAGAGAAGTGCAGGGAGAAGCCAGGACAGAATCAGTGTCACAGCAAACAAGGTCAGGAAATTGACTTGGGAGAGGGAGGGAGGACCATCTAAATAGGATTTTTTTTTAAAGGGATAATTTCATTGTGAGAGCAAGTTCTAAAATACAAAATAATTGAACTAGGAGATGTGGTGTTTAAAGGAGAAATTCCTAAATAGAACTGTGCTGTCTGCTTTTAAGGTGCTAGGTCTTTGCAAACTGTAAAGTGCGGTACACTGGCTTGTTGTCGCTATTCGGAGGTGTCTGGAGAGCTAAAGGAAGAGGCGGGCTGCATTCTGCCACTCGATTTAAGAGAGGTGAGCTAGAGCTTAGTGGATATTCTTGAATACAGAACGCAATGTGGTGTGCGGTGTCAAAGAAGAGTTAAAGAGGCAGAGGGTGGGCAGTGGGAAGGAGGAGAGGTGACCCAGGCATTCATATGCAAGGCACTGGGGGGGAATTGCTGGTTCTGACCCCTCCCTTGCAGCTCTGGCCCCACAGCCCAGTGCCCTGCTCCAAGCACAAAGGACAGACACACTCACAATCCAATTTGTTACACTCCCACCTTCCAGGGAGAGAGGGAGGTGAAATAAAAAAGAAATAAAATCCCATTATCTTTATCTGCCTTCCCATCAGGTGCAGCGGAAAATGCAAACTGGGGCGACAGCTGCTGTGAACTCTTTATATTTCACTTGGAAGATAGTGTATCTTTTTATTGCATACAGGAATTACTTATTTGAAAAAATATACCCTTTCAGTGCGACCTGAACAGCAAGACGGGGCGGGGGTTGGGGGTGGGGGTGGAGGGCGGAGTTCTGGGGGCTATTGATGGAGCAGTCTAGTTAAACTGGAGGAATCTCTAGAGGTCATGGCCTGCGGAGGTGCCTGCGTGGGAAGAGAATGGGTGTTCTCTCCACAGTCTTGCTGTGTGACCAGGGCCCAAGCACTGTGCCTCTCTGAGCTGCAGAGTCTCCTTCTGTGCTGTGGAACACAATGGCATCCATTATTTCCTCTGGGGACTGAAGGGAAGAGACAGTCCCTTGGCTCAGAAAGAGGAGTGTTCAGCCTTCTGCTACTGCACAAAGAAGTGAGGAACTCCTAGTCACGTTGGCCCCCCTGTGCCTTACGATACGTTGGTTGAAGAGTTTGGTGGTGGGTGGAAAGAGACATCGACTTGGCGCGGACAGCCTCACGTACAGCAGAGCGAGGAGCCCCCGGCACCCTGCTTTGAAAGCTCCCGAGGCCCACCTGTCCCGGCACAGTCCCCAACTCCTGCCCTGTGATATCTTTCCTTCCCTAGACTGCAACAGACTGAAATAATGTAAGGCAGGTTTGTGTCCTTCACTTTGGCTCCTGCAGTGGTCAGTATTTATGTGTCAGCTTGTATGGGCCACAGCACCCAGAGAGGTAGCCAAAAATGATTCTGGATAAGGGTTTTTCTGGATGAGATTACTGTTTAAATCAGTGGACTTTGAGTGAAGCCAATTACCCCCTATGATGTAGGTGGGCCTCATCTAATTAGGTGAAGGCCTGCGTAGAAGAGAAGATTGACCTCCCCTGAGCAAGAGGAAGTTTGGCAGCAGATGCCTTTGGATTTGAACTGCAACATGGCTCCTCCCTGGGTCTCCAGCCTCCTGGCTTACCCTGCAGATTTTAGACTTGCCAGCCTCCACGCTAGAGACTGTTTATGTTCCCCAATTCGTATGTTGAAATCCTAACCCCCACTGTGATGGCACTGAGAGGTGGGGGTGGGGCCTTTGGAGGCTGATTAGGTCATGAGGGTGGAGCCCTCATGAATGGGATTCGTGTCCCTATAAAAAGGACCCCAGAGCTCTCTTGCCCTCCTTCCACCCTGTGTGGTCCCAGCACATAGAGGGTCATCTGTGAACCAAGAAGTGGGACCTCGCCAGACACTGAATCTGCCTGCACCTTGATCGTGGACTTCTCAGCCTCCAGAACTGTGAGAAATGAATTTCTGTTGTTTATCAGCCAGTCTCTGGTATTCTGCCATGGCAGCCCAGACAGACTCCTGGTCCATTATTCATTAAGTCTTCCATGACTGCCTGAGCTAATTCCTTCTGATAAATCTTTCTATGTATAAACAAATCCTACTGGTTCAGTTTTTCTGGAAAATCCTGATGACTACTGTTCCCCATCTTGGTTTTCCAGTGCCTGGAAAAGCTGGGGAAGGGGTGGAGGGGGAGGAATGGGAAAGCTTCAGTCCGAGGAGCAATGAATAGAAGTGTTGAGAGTGAGGGGCCAGGCCAGGCCAGGCGCCACAGTGACGATGAAAGGCAGATGGAGGAGGCTGAGGTGGCTTTACTGGAGACAATTACAGAGGTGGCTTAAAATGTCTGTGCTGCCTTCTGGGCTGGCCTGGGACAGATGCCTTGCCTTGCCAGGGGCTGGGCATCAGGAGGGGGAGGCAGTCTTTGCCCAATGCCCTCAGCTATGGGAGGAAGAGGAAGAGGGGCATGAAGCCCAGGGTGGGTGCTTGGCTGTCTCGTCTCTGTGCAAGGAATGTGACCAGAGCCCTCTCCACGCCTGTGCGCTATGCTCCCCTTTGGTATAGATTAATTTTTGATAATTATCACACCTTAATATTTGTAAATTGCTTTTAGGCTTTCAAAGCCCTTTCACCTACACGATGGGGAAAAAGGCGCCTTGCCTCTCTCTCCCCTTGGGGGCCACGTGGCTGAGTTGAATCAAATCTGGTGGAAGATGCATCTGAGTCTCTGAGGAGGCCCCGATTTCCTCGTTATGTGATCTGGCTTTGGCAGAAAGAGGACCAGAGCCATGGGGCAGCTCCAGACCCTGCACCTAGTAGAAAAGAAGGAAATTCCTCAAAAGTGCACCCACAGTGGGAAGCCTTCGTGAAAAGCTCAGCGTGATCCCCCTCGCAAGGGGATGGGGCCCTGGGGCTCCAACTGCCTCCTTTCTTTTATCCTCCCTGCTGGGTGGCCTTATTCCTCCAGGGTGGCCCCTGCATCTTCCCCAGTGGCTCTTGTGATGGGAAAGTAGGTCCTTTGCTCTCTTGGGACCCGACAAGCATGTGTCACTGGAGGCCCGTCCCGTCCTAGGAAGCAGGCCTTCCCCTGGCCTGAGCGGCCTCTGGCTTGAGAGGGTGGTGACTCTTGGGTGGGTCGTGGTGGCCACGCTGCCCTCAGGCTTCCTTTACTCATGGCGGTCAGCAGGATGTGGCCGTGGCTGCTGGGAGTGCTGCTGCTTCCATGCCGAATGCTCTCTGTCCTTTCATGAACCATCTGTTTTGCTGGGCACACACCCAGAAAATCTTCTAAAGTTAATAAGCAGCCCCTTCCGCTCTCAAGCTCTGGGTGTGTGGATTCCAGGTGGGGAGGGCTGGGCCTGAGTGGCATCCACCAGCCATGACATGGTCTGGCTCATCCCCCCGTCCCCAAGTACCAGAAGCACGCAGCGCCATATGCACCCGCACACAGGAGCTCTTTCCGTGTTCTGGCACAACCTTTCCAAAGTCCCCTTCCAGCATGAAGACACAGGTTCTTCTAACAGCTCCTCCTCTTGGCCCCACGACGCCGAGGTTCTCCTCCCACCCATTTTGCAGATAAAGACTTTGAGAAGTCAGGGGTGGACCCTGCCATGGTTCCCGCAGATCAACAAAAGGCATGGTGAGAGCTAGCTGGGTACGCTGGTGAACTCAACTCTCCGTGCAAGACCCATTACGGAGCAGCTCGCTGAATTGTTTGGGGGTGGGGCACACAGGGGTCTTCCTTTCTGGTAACCGTTTTCTCTCCCACTGGTTCCTAACAGACCCCTTTGCTTCAACAGTCTAGGACTTTCATGGCAGCAAAATCACCTGCATGCAGATACAAATGCCCACTCCGACCCTAGGGGCCAGTGCCTGGGACACACATGGACACAGTCGCCTGGAACCCCTCACCCCACAGACTCTCACAGATGCTTCCTCCTTGTCCCAGAAACCACATACACAGAGACACCTCCACAGTGACAGGGGAGCACGTGCTCGGCCAGTCTCTCTCCTCCGGCCGCAGAGCTCCGGGCACTGGGCCAAACACATCCCGCCAGGAGCCAACCAAGAGGAGATGGGGGAAGGGAAGCGGTAAGAATCGAGGTGAGTGAGCAAAACTTCCTGATCCTGAGTTGTTGGGCATCAGAATTTGGGAGGAGGTCGGGCGAGGCAGTGGGAGGGGATGACAATTCCCTTGGACTTCAGAAAATAGCATAGATGCCCATCTGTCTTGGATGGCTTAGCTGAAGCCAGCTTAGAGGCCAGATGGATGGATTAGGGGCGTCTGGAGGTCCTCCCACCTCTATGTTGCCACAAATCTCCAGACACAAACACACACACACCTAAACGCCATTTCCTCCATGCCCAGTATCAACAAACAGACCCATACCCTTTCCTTCCCAGTGCTAGCTTGATAATCAGAAATAGCAGCGGCCAACACTTACTGAGTATATACCATGGGCCAGGCAGTGCATTAAAAGACTTTTACAGGCATCATCTCATTTCGTCATTACAATGAGGCAGGCGCTCTTATTTATATCCATTTTATAGGCAAGGAAACTAAGGCACAGAAAGGTTAAGTAACTAGTCCAAAGTCACACAGCTAGGACTTGGTGGCAACAGGACTCAAATCCAGGCATGTTTGATGGTGATCCACAATGCCAAACTGCCTGTCTTCAGTCCTGGCCTCTTTGGAGCCTGGGGCTCCCCACCAGGATTTCCCCAGGACGGTATCTTATTAAATACTCTGGCGAGCTATAGCTGGATCTAAGAATAGCTGGCCTTTGTTTATATAGGCTAGGCGATCTATTCGCGGAACATTCAAATAAAATGTCATCCTGCTCCCCAGTAAGCTGTCATATCTTATTTTTCTCTATTCTTTCTCTCCATCCTCCATCACTGACCCAGATCCCTCATGCCTTCAACAGTCAGCAAAGAATTACAGGCACAGAACAGAGGCGAAGGGAAGGGCCTAGGGGCACACGGATGGTGGTGGCGAGACCTTCGACCACACAGTTTCGGACTAAATCCTCTTCACTGCAACTGTGACATTTCCACTCCCACCCCTCAAAAGGCCCCACAGGCAGTCAGATCGCCAGCAGACTGTGTGGTCCTCTCTCTGCTTACTGCTCACAAAGTGGCCATGAAGGCACACCCCCTGGGCTCCTGGGGGCTGTACATGCCTGCTTCCTGTACCCTGACCTGGCTCCACTGGTAGGGAACAGGTGCTTCTGACCAGTCACAGGACATCCCCCTGGGTGGGCAGCCTACTCACCAAGGTCCATATCTGCAGCCTTGGGCCGATGGGAGCAGGGCACATTCTTGAAGATGGCGTCCAGAATCTTCTCCTTGACCTGAGTAATCGTGTCACAGTTGAGGATTTTCACTGGGATCTCGGGGCTGTTGGCGTTGTCTGGGTTGACACAACTCAGGACCTGGGGGAGTGGGGAGAGGAGGCGTGTCGGGGAGGGCAGCATGGAGAGCTCCGGGATTGCCAGCAGCATCCTGGGGTCCTATCCTGACCAGCTCCGCCTCTGCAGGTGCACGTGGAGAGGGGTGGAGCGACCCCAGCCCGACCAGGTTCCTGCCAAGCCCTCTGCCCTTCTGCCCAGACAAACAGCAGGAAGATGCCACGGAGTAGGAGCTGCACATTTAACTCCTCTTCACAACAGACTCCATTAAAATCTGGATTTATCACAGGGAATGATGTCCAAGCAGGCGGAGGCAGTGAAGGGTAACCTGTCTGAGAATGGACACTACTGCATGCCCACCCCCTACCCCCAGTTAGGCACCATCGCAGCAGCACACCCAGACCCTCACCCACCTCTGAACTCCCTGCCCCTATCCCTGTGTGTCAGTCTGTCTGTCTCCTCACTCCATCTCATACACACACCCACACTAATAGTAATCTGGCTCCTTTCTCTGAAGATCTCATATGGTTCAATTTTTGTGAGGGTTCCAGGCTGAGGGAAGGTTGGAGAATCTGTAAGAAGCTTAATATGTTCTTTAAAAATAAAAAGTTGCCCTTTAAAAATTACAGGTTCAGGGCACCTGAGATCCCTTCCAGGCTCCGAGCTTGAAACCTGGTGTTAGGGGTAGAGGCCACCCTGGCTCAGGACCTCAATTTCTCTTTTCGGAACTAGTCGGATAAATTAAGACTAGTCCAACTAGTTAAGTCCTACTAGGATAAGTTAAGCTTTAAGAACCAAACTGTATTTTATGCTTTAAAAAGTTATGGGCCATTTCCAAAGGCTTTTTTCTCTTGCTCTTCTGAGCATGGGCCTCTCTACATGGATGAGATCGTGGGAGGCCGAATGGATCTAGGGGAGGGGGTCCTGTGGGTCACAGGTGCCGCCAAGTGGTCCTGCCATCCTGGGCTCCTGCAGCCTCTGTCTGACCCTGCTGCTGGAGCCCATCCTGCCTTTCTTTCTCGGACTTTCACTGTACCTCCCCAACCATTTCCCAACTGCACGTCTGGTTTGCAGATTCAGACAGCAGCCTTCCTCCCACCCCTGCCTCCTCCTGCCCCATGTGGTGGCAATCAGGACCCTGGCCCCTGGACGCCTGCCTTTCATTAGCAACCAGACTGCTGTGAGCGCAAACGGGAACATGCTTCTTGCATTAAGAAGAAAACCTCCTAAATCTGTAAAACCAAACTCTCACCCTCAAAATGTCCTAAACTGAAAACAATGGTGGAGGGGACTCTGGACCACGTGTCCCTTCTGAGTGCCCTAGCCTAGCCATTTCCTTTCTTCTAAGAGTCTCCTGCGACCCCTCCTGCCTGCCCCCCACTCCCAGGGGCCAAGCGCAGCCTGGTGCTCTGTGCTGTCCTGGGCTGCCCTGCTGTTCTGTGCTCAGGGCCAGTGGCGAGGTGGCCCAGCCTCTCCTAGGTAGCAACACAGCCTTTTCTGGGCTGAGAAACCAGGAGGCAGAGGCTGCCACCTGAGTTTGCTCTCCTGACATTTCTGCTTGCCCCTGGGGTTTGTGGTGGGATGCTTTAGGGCATCCAGAGAAGCAGCAGTGACCCCACCAAGGGACAGGGTTCCCTGACCACTGGCCAAGCCACAGCTCCACCCTGAGGTTCCCTTCTCCACCCCCACCCATGTCCCTCGGCTAGTTTCAGAGCAAAATGCCTGGGGTTTGTTCTGCTAGGTCAGTGCTTCTTAAACTTTAATGTGAATAGAATCACTAAGGGGGTTTGCTAAAATGCCGATTCTGACTCAGGAGGGCTAGGATGGGACCTGGAACTCTGCATTCGGGCAGGCTCCCAGCTATGCTGTTGGGCACTCCCAGCAGCAGGGCCCTAGGCCACATTGGTCCAAGTTCTAGCATCAAATCTAATTTGATGGAGGTGCATCTGACCATAAAGTGATGCTTGCTAAGCCTCTCAGTGCCTGCCTCACTCTTTGTGGTTTCCCTCCCGCCCAGCACAAGGTTACCATCAGTTGGCCCAAAATGCTCTGGGCTCTTCCAGCCAGTGCCAAATTCCAGGCCATCCTGTCTTTTATTTGACCCCTTCATCTCAGTCTCAAGTCAGCCCTGTCTGCTGCTAACACACTTTCTTCCTTGTCCCTCCACCAAGCACCAAGCTGCTCTCCCTTCTACAAGTGAGGGTTTCCTTTCACAGGCCTGAGGGTGGCTATTAAATCTCCCTGCAGCCATTTCTTCTCTGGGCAAAACACTTGTAATTTCTTTCCCCTTTCCTCGCGGTGCCTCTTCCCCCCGTGTTTCCACCTCAGTGGATGCGCTTGCCTGACCCACTCCAATTTCCTCACATTCTCTTGAAGTTGAGTCATCTGCAACCAGGCTGAGTGTGCTAACAATAGTTTGGCCTCCGGAATAAAGGATGCTGCAATTTGGGGACAGAGCGTTATTACAACTCATTGTGTTGGATTCAATATTGGGGAGCCTCTGATGAGAAGGGAGAGAAAGGGAGCAGAGAGGGAGAGATCAGGCAGAAGACATTTCAATGGTAGTTCTAGCTCATTAAGAAATCTATTCAGGTCTCTATTTTTGGAAGGGTTTTTTTTCCCCCTCTCCCATTTTAATCAGAGCCTCTAACTCGCTCCCCTGGAACAGGCCACGACTAGCAGGGAAGCAGGGGCCTCACTCACATGCTGCTGCTTCGAAGCTGCATCAACTGAGCCAATCCCGGCAAATCTGCTCAGATGCCTACCGGGATTCCCGGGGCCCTCCGAGGATGGAGTGGGACAGATACGTTACGGCTGCAGCATGCCCAGCCAGCGAGGCCGGCTTTGTGCAGAGTGGCAGGGATGTCTCTGCAGCTGGCTGTGACGGGGTCTGGGCTTCATCCCCGGTTCACGGCTCCTGCCCGGCTGGCCATGTGTCACCTCCCATAAGTGCACTCTAAATGCCATCTATTCTCTGTCCTCTTCACTGCCTTTGCTGTCTCTTCTTGGACTCCACCACGCCAACATTTATCTTTTATCTTATTTTCTTACTCCTTTCTTCTACCTCCTCTCCTCTTTCCTGGAAAAGGCCGGGTGGGAGATTACAACTCTCGAAAAAAAGCCTGACAGTGAGCCCCCTGGCCTGGAGAGACAGTGGGCACCAGCGCACAGTCATGGTGGGAAAGAAGAGGCAGAGCCCACATGAGCCAGCAGTAGGCAGTGCTCACCCTGGGCTCACGGCTTTGTGCACCTTATCCCACTCCATCTTCTGGACAACGTTGGGAGGTACATACTGTCATTATCTCTGTTTTACTAGGATCCCCATTTTTTCAGACAAAAACCCCTCAAACTTGGAGAGATAAAGAGACCTGCCCCAAATCACCCAGCTGGTCAGAAATAGGCCTCCAATCTAGGTCTGCCTGATTCCAAGCCCCATGCTCCTAAATGCTGAGCTTTGCTGCCTCCTAGGATGGCAGTTGCTAGCAGAAAAGGGAGTCTGACCTTGACTGAGGGGATCCCCCGTTCCCTGGATGAACACCTTAAAGCTCTGGGTCACCCAGACCTGCCATCCTACAGCTCCGGTCATGCACATGTGGGCTTTGTGCTCTGCCTGCTCCCTGCTTGGAGCTGTGTTGCAAAGAGTGGGTTCTCCACTGGGAGAACTGCTGAGAAGGAGTTCGTTCCCTGGGGTCAGTCAGCCAGCAGTTGGCAAGGGGGTACCACCCCACAATCCGGTGCACTGGCCTGGACGCACACTAGTCTCTTGCTGTTGCTCAGATGTATCTGAGCCACTGGTCCCCAAATCCAGATGCCCCAGTGTGGTGGTACGGAGGAAGTCTGGGTGACTGGGACAGGTGGAACACCAGGCTGGCTCATGCAGTGGGCACCTGGAGGGGAGGCTTGTCAGCCTTTCCACCGTCCTCTCGGTCGGGCAGGAGCTGCGCAGGACCAGAACCTGCCCACTGGAGCCACGGGGAGCCGCTGGGAGGCTGGCTTACCAGGGTTTTGTAGTCGATCTGCTGGCGAATGAGCTTGTCTTCACTCAGGGAGTAGCGGGCCTCTCCTGTGATGGCATCGATGGGCCCCTTCTCCATCTGCTGCTTGATGGCACAGAACAGGGAGAAGAGGGGCTCCCCAGCACACTCCTGGACACAGAGAGGAGCCACGCTGGGTGAATTCTGGACCCCAGGTGTGCAGAGCCCAGCCTCCCGGAGCCTCTGCCCCTCCAAAAGGCTGCTTTCCACGCCTCTGTTTTAATTCTCTTCTCCTGCTCCTATCTGTGCTTTCTCATCGCCGCTGTTCTAGAGCTCTCTGTTCGTCTTCCCTGCCCCATCCCCCTCTCCGCCCCATCCCCATCCCCACTCCACTCTGTTTTCTCTGCAGCCCCATCAAGAGACAGAGGTCAGTCCTCGGTGGCATGAACTCCTTAGAAAACAAGTTAGTAATTGGAAGTCGAGCAGCTGGTCCACCTCCCAGGCATGTCCTTGGCTTATCTGCTACCACACACAGCTTCTGTACCTGCCTGGGACCCTTATCGGCCTCAGTAAGTCTGGGGCTGGGAGAGCAGGAGGCAAAGACGGAAGGCAGGGAAATAAGGGGTGAATTGTCTTGAGCTTGAAATGGGAATCTAGGATCTTCTCAGAGGCCCAGCTCCCCAACCTGGGAGAAGGCTGTCTACCGGGATCGAGTCTCTCAAGCTAGGTCTGGCTGTGGGGCTCTACCTCCTGAGATGGTCCGGAACCCGTGCCCTCACTGACGAGGGAAACTCCATCTCTCGGTGGGGTTCTAGGAGCCAGGCCCAGGGCTCTGTGGACTTGGGGGCAGTGGAGGGAAATGGGGAGGATGCAGGTTCATGCCCAGGCTGGCAGGGAGACCGAGCTGGGGCCAGAGGTTACCCCCCACCCCCATCCACTCGTACCTTGAGGAACTTGTAGAGCAGGAAAGTGAACCAGTTGGTCAGCATCTTCTCAGCCACTGACTCAGTCCTGGTACCCGTCATCAGGAAACCAGCAGAGCAAGACAAAGACAGAAGCAGCCGGTCAGACCTCAAGGGCAGGGGGAGTCTGCGGGGATCTTGCTGCTTAAGGTTTCCAGGCCAGATTTTGAGTCCCTAAGGAATACGTGAGGTCCATGGACCCTAGACACTCCATGATGATATGACAAGTTTTGCCTGCCAAGCTGGGTGATGGCTCCCGGGTGAGGTTCTGTGCGAATGTGTTAGAGCAGCGCTGTCCGACTGTCCAGGGTACTTTCTGTGATGATGAAGACATCCAATAGCACTTTCTATGCTGTTCAACAGGGTAGCCACCAGCTGAGCACTTGAAATACAGCTTGCGTGTCTGAGGAGCTGAATTTTTAATTTTATTTACTTTAACTTAGATTTAAATAGTCACATATGACTCATAGCTATCATAGTGGATAAGCATAGCCTTAGACACCTGTATAGGATGGGTGTGTTCCTTGGGGTAAGAGAAGAAAAGAAAACCCCTGGGAGATCCTAATTTGGCAGAAGACAGAAAGATGGCAGAAGTGGGTCATGGTAAAAGGCCAGATAGACTAGACTGAGCCCATCCCCTAAGCTAAAGACTCCCAGAGCTGGCAGCAGCATGGAGCTGGATACCTAGCTCATTCCAGCAGATGCCCAAATTGTCCTATTTAAAAGACTTCCAGGTACTTTGGAACTTCTCATGGGAACCATTCTGGTGTTTTATTTGCAATGACAGGAAGTTCATTCTTGAGTCTAATTTGCATCTTTCATGCTGCTACCCAAACCCATTTATTCCTTTACTTTGGAAGTAAAGACACTGTAGCAGTGTCACCAGCCAAAGGACACTTGTGGTCACATTCCAGTTAGAGAAAAACTTCATTTGAACTTGCAGTTAGAGTGTGGTCAGCTTTAGAGAGAAAGCAGCCCATCCAGGTATGTTTGGATAGAGTTGAAAGTGGCAGTTGCCAGAAGATACTAATAAATAAAGCCCCAGGGCAGCTGGGCCGCTGCCAGCACAAAATGAAGCTGAGAAGAGAAAAGAAGGAAAACTACTGAAAGGAGGGGGGCAGCCAAGGGCAAGAAGAAGAAAAGGAGACAGAGGAGAGCATCAGAGAGAGAGGGCATCTGGGAGCTAGCGAACAGAAGACAAGAGGAGGAGACACAGATACAAAGCGAGAGCATGCCGGGAAATTGTCGGTGGGAGCTCTGGCAGCCGGTGGCAACCCTAGAATTATGCTGGTGGGTGGCTGTGTGGTGAAAGTAAAACAAAAATCAAAATGACCTACCTTTCTGTTTCCAAAGCTGTATGATTGCTCTTAAATGTAGCAACCTTTTGCAGCTGTGCAGGCAAATGCCCACCGCACCAGGAAAAAGCCTGAAGTAAACACTTCTGAAAGCTAAACCTATCCTCTGGACCAAGCGGGAGGCCCTGCCTCAGACCCAGAGACCAAGGACGGAAGGCAGGGAACCGGCAAAGGCAGACGGTAAATGGATGGTCCAGGCAGAGAGCAGGACATAATGGCCTGATGTGGGCATTTTCCGCCTTCATCTACATGAAGGCTAAAAACATTGAACAACAGCCTGGAGGAGAAATAGCCTTCAAGTACATGGACAGTTTGAATGGCAGCATAGATAGAGGCAGCACAGATATTTCTTATAAGGCTGAAGCCATGGGATATGGCTATGTCTTCACATGTGACCATGTATGTTTCAACTGTGTCAAGGATGAAGCATCCAACAGTATTGAGAGGTGGACTCTGGACCTGGGCAAAGCCCACGGCAGGTGCCAGGAAATGCTTGCTATGTTGCATCAAGTTGCCTCTAAAGAGCTTTAATTCAAACACAGACTGGACTAGTGCTTCTTAAACTTTAATACACATTCAGAGCCCTTAGATTTCTTTCTAAAATGCCAATTCTGATCCAGTGGGTGTGGGGTGGGACCTGAGAGTCTGCATTTCCAACAGGCTCCCAGGTGGTGCTTCTGCTGCTGGTCCCAGAAAGCAGTGAGAGCCTAAAGGGGCTAAAGTTTCCCATCTTGAGATGGTGGGGTGGGTTCCCAAAGAGGCCCTAGTGTATCTCTCCTAATTCAAGTTGACTTAGATAAGGCCAGGGATGGGGAAAAGACCTCTGAAGAGTCCATAAGAGAAAAACTCTGGTAGAGAGGGTCAAATCAGGGGAGTACAAGGGCAGAGGGAGGAGAAGGGAAGCAGACATGTGGCAGAAGAACCATGGGGTGAGCAGAGGGGTCGGGGCTGAGTTACAGGCACCGACATGATGGACAGGGTCTTCTAAGAGTGCACAGGATGCACTCTGGTCTCTGGCCAGGTCAGTGCCTAACCTGGGGAGTCTTGGCTGCTGCTCCTGGGAGCTCCTTCTGGAAGCTCCGCCCTGGTCCTGAGAGCAGGAGGGCCCGGCCGGTGTGCTGGGCCGGCTCGGGGCCCTGTGGCCTGCACCGCCCCACACCGCCCCGGGGCCACGCCCCTACCTCCTGAGCAGCAGCTTGGGGTGGTTCTTGCTCTCCAGGTTCTTGTCGATGAGGTCGGCCAGCAGCTGCTTCAGCACGTCGGTGGCGTACTCCAGCTTGCTCTGCAGCACCGTCATGATGAGCGAGGCCACGTTGCCGCGGTCGCGCATGGAGAAGCTGCGCTGCGACTCCAGCGTGCGGATGAAGGACAGCAGGAACACCTTGTTGTTGATGAGCTGAGCGAAGAGCTTCAAGCCTTTCTCCACGCGCTCCTGCCCGTAGCCGGGAACCTACGGCGGAGACCCGGGTGGGGGAGTCTTGAGGCGGGCTGGGCCCCAGGGATCGCCCCCCAGGGGGTGGGGCTGTGCACGCTGTTGACCCTCCCACTCCCCCATGAGTGGCCGCCTGGCTCATGCCATCAAGTCCCCACCTAGGGCCAGGCACCACACTCGATGCCTACCTAACCTCCATCACAGCCCACAAGGCGAGTCACTGTCTCTAGAGATGGAGAGAATGTCACCGTTAGCATGGAATTAGGGAGGGGGCCCCACGCCACGGCAGCCCAACGCCACAGCCCCAGGTGGGGACTCCAGGAGGCTGCGGCTGCTGTGGGTAACACCCTGGCTAGCGCATCACCAAACCTGGGCCTCTGGCTAACCTAATGCTGACCCCTAATGTCTCTGGCCCTTGGAGTCCTGTGGACAGATAGTGGCCCCAGAGTCAGGGATACTGGGTTTGTTCCACGTGGGCTCTGACACTACCATGCCATGCAAGCTTGGGCAAGTCCCTCTACACCTCTGCGGGCCCAAGTTCATTCCCCTGAAAAAAAGAGGGAGCTTAAGCCCAAAAGTCTCTCGGGCGCTCCCTAACTCTAGCATCTGGTGTCTCCTTAGAGATTCCTTGTGAGACCCTGCTCCATGCAGGGAAGGGGAGGTAGAAGCTTTTATCTTTCTGCCTGCATCTTCTGTTCATTGGGAGAGTCGTGCAAGGATGTAAGGGTGTACCATCCACTCAGCAAACATGAGCCAGCACCTGAGCTCGGCACGCGCCTCTGAGGCGCATGAGAACGAGCACGGCTGCACCAGGCATTGCGGCCCAAACCAGAACTGGCCAGGTGTCCGGCAACAATAGGGGAGCTCCGCGCACTGTGCTATATTCACTCAATGAAATGCTTCCCAGCAGTGAGGATGAGGGACCTATTGCCACTCACAGTAACAGGGATGAATCTTGCAAACATATTGAAAGAGAAAAGTCAGGAGTGAAAGAGAGCACACTGTACAGTACCAATTAAACCAAGATTTAAAAAAACAATTAAAATTCATCAATGATGAAAAAAAGAGTTTTCTGAGCGGGTGGCTGTGACTGGGAGGGGGCACAGGGGGACTTCTGGAGGCTGGCAGTGTTCTGCTTCGATCTGTGTGCTGGCTTGATGGCTGTGTTCACTCGGGGAAAATGCACTGAGCTGTGTTCTGATCATTTGTGCATTGCTCTGTCTGTATACTTACATTAAAACAAAGTTCACTTCAGAAATGAAGCACAGCCTCTGCCCTGGAGGGAGGGCTCTCTGAGAACATGGAGCAGGGTATCTGGTGTGGACAGAGCACTGGAGGAGGCAGGGGCATCTGAAGGAGGTGACACTGAAACCTTATCTTGAGGGATGTGTCCCCCTGGGGGGAGGGGCAGATGCACTGGGTGCTTGGGAAGGAAGGTGACACGTGGAGCATAAAGAGAGCAATTTCAGAGTCCGTCCAGCTTGTGTTAACTCCATCACAGTTGCTTATGGTTGCAGGACCCTCAGTAGACTCGGTTTCTTCATCAGCGACATGAAGGTACCACTAGTATGTATATAGATCTTACTCTGTGCCAAGGACGGTTCTGCATGGTTTAGAAATATTGGCCCATTTAATCCACACAGCAGCCTGTGAGGTGGGTGCCATTATTACCCCAGGGCCCCACGAGGATAAGGAACTTTCCCAAGAGCCCCAGACAGAGACGTGTCAGAGCCGGGCCATGAGCCTGGGCAGCCGGCACTGCGTCCTGCCTCTACTCCCCGGGGCTCCTGAGAGCCCTGAAGGAGATGTGTGAAAAGCCTCGGCAGGATCACAGTCCAGCCACCAAATGGCAGTGATTTCATCCTGTTTCACTCTAGGGATTTTAAGCTGGGGAAGACGGATGCAGCCAGAGAAACCCTGTTTGCCAAGGTCCATGGATGCAGAACCAGAAAGTTCATGTCACTCATTTACGGCGCCACCCTGTGTTCCAGGCTCAGGGCAAGGTGCTGGCTAGGGCAGGGTCCAATCTGACCCAGGCCCTGCCCTTGGATGGTCAGCCAGGAGCCCACCCCTGAACTCTGCAGAGAAGCACTGCCATTGAGCTCCCACTGCCTGGCATTGGAAGCTCCCACAGATCAGGAAGCTGGGAGGAAAACATGCCTGCTTCCAAATTGGGTCCATGTGCATCTCCCTTGCAGTGCTCATGCCCGGAGGGCCGGGACCTCGAAAGGTGGGAATTCTCCAGGGCCAGGGTGGTGCTGGCCAGGTGCCCCTGCGGCTCATTCTGGCTTTTGGCGTAGCCCTTCCTGGTGACCCCCTCATTCCCCAAGGTCTCCGGGCTTGGCTTCTCTCATGCCTGGCTCCTCTATTTCCCCACTCCACGGTGACTCTTAAGGCAAAGGCAAGAGAAATGCGGCCACCTCACCGTGCAATCGGGCGGGGACTCTATCTGCCCAGCTATCTGTCTCCTACTGACCTCCCTCCTGAAGCTGCGACAGCCCCTCCCACGCACACACACACATTACTTCCTCTGGCCTTCAGACCGCTCAGAACAGCATCTCTGTAATTTGTCCTGATAATAAGAGATAATGCCACTTTTTGAGCATCTGCCACATCGAAGCACAGTGCTGGTGCACTGCATTCATTATTCCAGCTAAGCCATCTCATGACCTTGCCAGGATGAGTTGTGACCCCCTTTCAATGGCCTCTCAGGGAAGCGACCAAGGTTTGCCAAGGCCAGCCACCTGGTGGAGGGCGGGGTTGGATTGCCCAACCACAGCTTGCTTGGCTCCCGAGCCCCCATCCATCCTCCACATCCTTGACCGTGTCCGTCCTCCCCCTGGTCCTGGGAGGCAGCTGGAAACCAGCTCTGAGTCCTCCCTGCAGCTTCCTGTGCAGGGCCTCCTGGAGCTCAGGGTGGCCATCGAGGCCAGGGGAGCCATGGGCAGGCTTGGGACTGTGGCATCTGGAGAGGAAGGGGAGGACGTGTTCTGGACTCCCTGCTCTGGCTGCACACACCTTCCGGACAGCAAGGCTGGGGGCACTGGGGAAGGAAGCCTTAGCAAAGCCACCTTCAGGGAAAGAGCATCCTGGTCAGCAGCGTGGGCTTTGGAATCAGAGACCAACAGACTCGTACGTGGAGGAAAGCTCTCTCACCTCCAGGCTCTATTGCCTCATCTGCAAAATGAGAATATGAGTGCCTGTGTCATAATGTTTTATGAACATTAAATAAGATAATGTATGTGAAGTGCTTGGCACACGCAGAGTGCACTTAAACAGCGGCGGTTTTATTGCCTGCCTCTCCTCCGTTGGCTGCTTTCACTGATCCCTTTTGCCCCAGAGTTTCCAAGATACCTAACGTATTGGCACAGTGTCCCGGTGCAGAAGGTAGGCATTTTCTCCCCATTTTACGAAGGGGAGATGGAAGTAAGGTATCTTGGTAAAGAGTATCCTGAACAATTCCCCTTTGTAACTTGCTACCCCCTCCCCCTAAGCAAATGGCACTCTGAAACAAGACTTTCTTTATTCACCAGATGGTGAAATAATTTAGTTGAAGTCTGTGAGTATAAAACTGGATAGTAAATTTTAATTGTAACCCAATAGGTTAGAGTTTACGAAGCAATGATAGATTGAAAACGAGGTGTATGGGTATTGTTCGCTCTCGGTTTTTAAAGGATTGAGGTGTGCCAGTGCCTAGGCAGCCCCTTTCCCAAATGCTCAGACTACGCCCAGATGGTCACACAAAAAAGGACCTGGTGGCCATCTCTCTGGGACAGCCTAAAACTAGAGGGCACCATCTTCCTCACACGCACCTCCCATTCATGCCCATCCCGGCGCCTGAAAAGGTGGAAACACTGCTTTAGATTACTCAGTGGCTTCCCTGGGGATGTTTCCGTACCAGGAAAACCAACAGAGAGAAACTATTCCAGTGGCGGGGAGAAGTTGAGGACAAATAAGAAAAGAACTGATCTACACAAGGTCTCTGGGTCTTGCATAGGGAGCTAGATCTCACATAGCCCCAAGCTAACTGAAACGGTAAAAGTTGATTTCTGTCCACCAGCAATTAAGTAATGAGCTAATCGAAATGAAAAAGTCCTATGTCCTGGGCATATGCCCAAAAGATGGAAGCAGGAGCTCAGACAGGTATCTGTACACCCATGTTCACAGCAGCATTATTCACAATAGCCAAAAGGTGGAAGCAACCCATGTGTCCAATGAGAGATGAATGGATAAACAAAATGTGGTCTATATATACAACAGGCTATTATTCAGCCTTCAAAGGAAAGGAATTCTGTCACATGCTGCAATGTGGGCGAACCTTGAAAACACTTTGCTAAGTGAAATAAACCAGTCACAAAAGGACAAATACTATATGATTCCACTTATACGAGGTACCCAGAGTAGCCAAGTTCATGGAGACAGAAAGTAGGATGGTGGTTGCCAGGGGCTGGGGGAGGGGGAAATGGGGAGTTGTTTATTGTTCAATAGGTACAGAGTTCCAGCTGGGGAAGATGAAAAAGTTCTGGAGATGCACTGTAGTGACGGTTGCACAATAATGTGAATGAACTTAATGCCACTGAAATGTACACTTAAAAATGGGTCAAATGGTCAATTTTATGTTATGTATATTTTACCAGAATTAAAACAGAAATCTCTGAGACTGGCTTGATTCAGAGCCCATGCCTGACGACTAGCTACCTCGTGGCCTCCAACTCAGGGCAACCAGAGAAGCTGGCTGTTAACTCCTTCCTGAGCAGGAGGCGGGGGGACAGAAATTCTTCCCCTGTGATAAAGGCAAGGAAAAGAGCGAAGACTCAGGTCTGAGGGGAGATCTTAAGGTGCCAGATGAGGAATAAAGCCGGGGTAGGACATGATGTGATTGGTAATGGGGGCCATAGGAATGGTCTCAGGCATTGGTGGGGTGTCCACCTAGAGAGCATCAGGGAGTCCGACAGTCTGGTCGGGTGACGGTCAGAACCCAACAGTCCTGACTCTCAGAGACCTTCTTCCATAGCTGTCTGAGGGCTGAGTTCATCCGACAGCCCCTGCAGACGGGTGGGGGAGGGGAGGCACTGAGTCCTGGTGGTCCAGCTGGTGGGGTGGGCGGTGTCACCGTGATGTGAAGAGACCGCGCATCTCGGAGACTGCACTGAACCAGGCTTTTTGAAACTTTCTGGGCAGGGGACACATTTGCTGCAGCTCATTCTGTAGCCCCCAAAGCCTCTGTTTAGTGGTGCCTGAGATGCTGGAGAACAAGGCGGGTGGGGCCAGGGCAACACCCAGTGAAGCACGGAGCTGGCTCCACGCAGGGCTCTGAGGTCGGGAGCGGGGGTGCCCAGGGGTTCCATCCATTCAGCCTGGCTTGCTGGGCAGGGCTCCTGGGCTGTGCACCTTGCTGAGGAATAAGCCTAGGAGTTGGGTAGCAGCTCCTCTCAGAAAACTAACCCTAGTGGAAAGGCCCGGGGAAGTGCAGCTGGGTGGGGATGCTGCCAGCTTTCAGCAAGGGGCCTGGTACCGTCCAGAAAGGCCATGAGAGAGAATCATCAGGATTCTGGTCTTGGGTGAATGGGGCTGCTACAGGCAGTGGGACAGGTCGCGCACTGCATGACTCCAGGAAGTGTCACATATGAACAGTGCCACCTGGGGCAGTGCACAACCTGCACTACCACCCACAAGACCCTGTGGGAGGATCAGCCCTGTAGCTCTCCTCCACTGCCCTGAGCAGTTCTTCGGAGCGTGCTGCCCTGGGGTGTGTGCGAAACAGGTGCCAAGCCAGGCCCGAGACTCTGAGGATCCACAGAAACACAAGGGCATGTGGGAAAGCCGTAGAATGAATGGGACTGAATGAGAAATAAGACCATATGGCAGGATGTGGCATGATTTATAATACGGGCCATAGGAATGTTCAGGAAAGCCATGTGGAATGTGTGCGTCCATCAAGAGAAACAACTTACGTGGGAGAAGCCTGTCCCCCAGGCTGCTCCGAAGTATTCAGGCCACCCTACAGGGATGCCAGCTTGGAAGTGGGCTCAGAACATCTGATTTAAAAGTTAAATGCTTAGAGGAAATCTACTTGGAATTTTAAACTAGTGGAAAAGAAAGAAAAACTTTATATACTCATCCTAGTTGAATTCTTACTTTGATTATTCTCCATCCTGCCCATGGAGGGGTGTGGGGACATCCAAACACAACTTCCCTTCCTAGGGCTGCCATTTCCACCCCATTTCATGCAGACACACAGACATTCATTTATTCAAATCATTCAACACTTCCTGCATGCCTACTACATGCCAAGCACTCTGCTGGAAGCCAGAATTACAAAGATAAATTAGGCATGGGCAGAATCTACACATGCAAGCGCGCGCACACACACACACATGATTCATCCCATAATCAAGTTGGAGAAATGCGCGTGGGCCCTGAGTGCCCTGGGGACCTGCTGCGTCCCCTGCACAAGTACACAGCCTCTCCCTATGTCCCCTTGGAGAACCGTGCAGGCTTTCCCACGGGGCTCAGCACCTGCATAACCAGAAGACGCTGGAGCGACAGGTCTCCTTCTATGTTGTGGATAACATGAGTTTGGAATTAGTCTTATTTTCCGTTGGTGCTTTGGCTGAAGAGTTTTGATCCATCCAGATAAATATCCAGAGCCATTAGGTGTGGATCGGACACAGCACGTCAGAAGCCAAGGGCACAGGCTGGTCCTTGGGAGTCCGGGCTCCGGAGTCTAACTGCTGGACTCACATCCTGGCCCGCTCCCTCCCAGCTGTGTGGCCCCAGAGTTCTCCATGCCCTTAGTTTTCTCACCTGTGAAATGGGTGCACCTGCTTCTGAGGGCTCTTGGGGGGTGAAATGAGCACAGACACATTAAGCATTATGACAGGACCAGGATACTAGTCAGCAGTCAACTCAGGATGATCATTCCTTACGATTCTCCCCTTGCCCAGGTTTCCTCATTTATATTTTTTGCTTTTCTCTGGTATTTGTCTTTATAAGTCATTCCAAATCCCTTTCAGAACAAAGCATAATATGAATGTATGCATAAGCCAGACACTATGGTAGACAGTAAGTGGAATAAAATGTTCAAAAGTTGAGGTCCTTGCTGGTACAAAGGCAGTTACGTTCTTATCATTCACATTTCCACCTCCCTCCTGAGCACATCGCTTATCTTCTCCCCATTTACTTATTGAGCACCAACTAAGTGGTAAAATCCCTTATATTGCACTTTCTTACACAAGGGTCTGTGAACTCCCTGTATTGTTTGCCAGACTTCCTGTTTCTGTGTATACAGTTTCTCTGGGGAGAGGGTCTTCAGCTTCTACCCAATTCTCAAGGGATCCATGACCCCCTAAGACCCAAAGCCCTACTCCCACCTCTGCTCTGAGTTCCCTTTCCTCCCGAGGGACAGGTTGGCGCCAACAAGGGGGCGACCTTAGGCAAGTCTCGTCCCCTCCCTAGTCTGTACTGTCTCTCCTCTGAATGAGGTGGCTGGACTTGAAGGTCACCCAAGTCCTTCTCTGCACTAACACTGTGATGGGGGAAGGGCTTGGCCATGAAGACTGCTTCTCACCTCGAGATCCCGGAGGACAGGGTGGTCTTCAATTCCTGGGAAGAGCACCCTCATGGTGTAGGTTCTGTAGTCCAGGAAGGGAATCCCAGCTCCATCCAGGTCACTGGTCAACTCGTGGATGTCAGTCTGCAGCTCGGCAAAGGCTGGCACAAAGAGAAGACCACGACACCACTGGATGGGGCCAGCCAAGAGTTACCCCGACTCGGAACACTCAAAACCCTCTCCCAGGCCCTTGGAGACACGCGCAGCAGACTACAGCAGTGCAGGAATAAGAAGGGGGGATGTTTTAAGTAGCTGAAGTGAATGGTTTAGGAACGGGAGAAAGAGGCGGCACAAGGAAGCTTGTCTTGGGCCAAATTCCTTCCAAAGCATGAATGCGGGGCCAGCTGTCCCAGGTCTGAGCTGCTGCTGGGGCCAGAATGGCCTTGCTCTCTGAAGATTAGGGGCTTTGGCTTGCAAAATATGCTGGCAGGTAGGAGGGCATGGAAGGACGGGGCCAGTGAACAAGTAAATTCCAGTGATGGGGGGTCGAAAGTCCCAGTCTGGGCCATGCAGCTTACCAGAGCCATCAGACCACCAAACGGGGCCAGATGAAGGCTCTGCCAAACAATACATCCCTCCTGGACAAATATGCAGGGTGCACCTCTGTCCTCCCTTCCTCAAGGTGATGCTGCTCAGAGATGAATTATGATCTGCGTGTGGGCCCCGCAGTCTGTGGAGGCAGCCCAGGCCTCCAGAGGGTCACAGAACTGCGAGACCGTGCCCCCGCCCCGGCCCCCAAGAAAATCCCGCACACACACCCGCCCCCCCGCTGTCCCACAGCGGTGCGATCACACTTCGTCCTGGGTACAGCCCTCCTCCTGGGCTGCGGTTTGCCCTGGGAGGTAGTCTGAGGTCCTTCCCTCCTCCACCTTTTTCCTCAACACATGCAAATGCACACATACACACACGCACACACACACACAACTGAGATGGATGAACACATTCCCGCAAAGAAGAACAGCCAGCGGACGTCAATTAAACTGTACTTCCATCTATACAGACAAGAATAGGGAAAAAATACTTTGGGGGCTCAGAAAGGATCCATAAGCCCAATATGGTTCCAGGGCCCTCGAAAAGCCAGCCCTTCGCCCAGTGGGCCCTGCTGATGGCACGACTACAACACGGCCGTCCCAGGTGCTGTCGGCGGGGGCCACACCGCACCCCGCAGTGCTGACTTCCGGCCTTCGGACACTGGGTCTCTGGGCCTTGAGGATACCAGTGCTTGTGTGACAGGACAATGGGGAGGCGGCTGCAGGCCCCTCCTGTGCTGTGCTCTTTCTGTGCGCCCCACCTCCCACTGACACGGGGAAGGGAAGCCTTGTCAAGAAAAGACTCCAAAGGCAGAGCAACCCGAACACATCTGGGTGGAACTTACACCAGCTTGTGTGCACGTTGTGTGTGAAAGGGGAGTCAGGAAGCCTTTTGGGGATGTGACTGTTACCACAGTCCCAGTGAGCGCTCATGTATGTGCTGAGTCAGGAACACACGTGTGTGTGTCTGTGGGAACGTGGGCATGAGTGCAGAGGTGTGAGTGCACGAGTGATCGCCCGAATGTGAGTCAGTGCATATCTGCAGGGGTGTGTGCGTGTGTGTGGGGGAAGGTCAGGCCTGTGAGGGGCACAGCCTGGGCCTCTGCTGAACTTGTGGGTGGGCGATGGCCTGCCTCACTGTCGGGTCTTCAGGAAGTCACCTGTCCTTTAAATGCTCACGAGCCAGCTCTGGGCACCCTGGGAAAATACTGTCAAGGCTAACCTATGTCTCTCTTTCCAACCCCCCCAGGACAGCCCTCTCCGGAGCCGGAAGCCAAGGCCCTCTCCTGGCGTCCTGGAGTCCGGACTCGCTGTCTGACCACCAGTTCCTCCTCTGGAACCCGGCTTCACACTCCCCCTCTGCCCCCTCCCAGCTGGGGTGCTCAGCTGGTGGGGAGGAGGAGGAGGGAGCTGGCTTTTTATAGGTCTGCAGCCTTCCTTCAAGTCACCGAGTGCCTCCAACATTCAAAGCCTCGCGCCTGGCACACATAAAAGAGATTCTAATCACTACACCTAATTAGAGGGAAGAGTACATTGCGGAGAAAAAAATTAGGCAGCGTAAATATAATAAAAGGCCGTAATTAACAGTCCCACGAGGCGGATGCTGTGTTGACAGCTGAGGATGTGGAGAGGGGATGGAAGGGACCTGCTTCCCCATCAGAGAGCCGCGGCCTCCCCAGCAGGCATGTGGCAGCCCCAGGTATAGCGGAGCCCTCCATTCCGGGTATAAATCTACAGAAAGAACCAGCTCAGACCCTCCCAGGGTGACTCACGAATGATAGCCTAGGGGTGACAAGAGTCTGACTCCTAAATTTCCTTCTTGGATTTGGGACGGCTGATTTCACTTCATGGTGGTGTTAGTAATTTTAAAAATACAAGCTGTGAACTGCTCACCCTTCTAAATCTCAGATCAGCCCTCTAGCCCTGCCTTCCTTCTGAAGGTTGCTTGAATGTGTCATGCCTAGGTCTCCCCGAGAGCCCACCCGGCCAGGATCCCGGGCTGGAAACTGCTCTCGTGGGGACTGAAATGATCCCAGCCTGACTTGGGGGAAGAAGGGAGGGGAGGCCTTAGCCTCATGTGGACTCGCTCGGGTGGGGCCTGCGGGGATGGCCTTGGCCTGAGCAGGGGCTCAGACACGAGAGGTGGGGGTGCTGGAGGCAGGAGACCCAGGCCCAGCTCAGCGCACTGTTGCTTGTGTGTGCGACAGACGCTTGCACGCACACCCAGGCCCTGGCCGCTTGGTACCTTCTTTGCACTCCAGGGCCACGCGGGACTCCAGGTTGTCCATCTGCATCTGCAACCGCTTCAGCGTGAGGTCGCTTTCACGGGACTTGCGTTTGTAGGCGATGAGAACGGCCACGATGAAGACGATGAGGAGGCCGCCAGCCACGGCGATGCTGACGATGGCGGGCAGGCTGAGCGGGCTGTCGGGGGCGATGTACACCATCCCCGGGGAGTACTCCATGCCACCGACTCGGGCCTAGGGGACACGCCAGGCGAGAGGGGGCTGGGTGTGGCCACAGAGCATCCTAGGGAACTGCCCTGAGCCACTGGTGAGCTGGTGACCAGGGCTGCATGAGGAAAACGGCTCCAGGGACAGCAGACAAGAGGGCATCCAGGGCCCGAGGGAGGGGTATGGATGGCTCAGCACAGGCCACCCCCACAACTGGAAAGACCCTACCTTTTCTTACTCAAGAGCGAACATGGTTGTCTTCATGAGGAAACAGCACTCAACTAGGATCTAGAAAAGCCTACATGACATCAAAGACTGGATCCCCGAAGACGCATCCCACTGTGACTGAGGCCAGGACATGATATTCCGTCCTGCCCAGGCCAACGATGGTCCTCTCCTGGAAAGGTCTCTTGCCTTTAACAGGCAATTTAGCACATCACTGAGTGCTGTTTTGCATTGCCCTTACTGCAGCACCGGCCAGTATGGAGAGGGTGACAATACAGAAGAAAGAAGTCAGACGTGGGACAGGGAGAAGGAAATGGGGTTGTGGGCTAGCTGGGAGGAAATTCAAGCAGGCCAGAACCACCCCCACTCCCGGAAAGCCCTAGTGGTCCAGGATGGAGCTGGACCACTCATCCCCCAGCATCCCTGCATCCCTAGCGCCCACCCCGTCCAGGATGGGGTCCCACCAGCCTCACCATCACTTTGTGCCTGCCGATGAGGTTGGGGGACTCGCAGAGCAGCTGCACATCTGACACGGTTACAGTACACGGCTTCTCCCCGATCAGCACAGTGTAGTTCAGCTTCACGTTGCCCCCAGCCACAGGTGGGATCAGATTTTTGCCCTAGATGGACAGGAAATCCCAAGTTCCCACCCCAGAGTCAGGGGCACAGCTACTGGCTGGCTGTCATGTCCTCCCATCTGGAGATCCCATCCTTTTGGGGAGCTGGTGGAGAGGTTATTTTCCCCAATAAGTCCCCCAAATTTGCGACACATATACTACTATTCCCCCTTCATCAGTGGGAAATCAATAATCAAGGCACTCTTTTTAGCTTTTCCGAAACACAGCCTCAGAATCCTTCTCAACACAGAGCTGTAGTCAGTCACTACCGGTTGTTCCAAATTGTTACATGAATTAAAATTAATTTACTGTCCGTGCTCCAAAGAAGTCCTATACTGTGGTTTGCAAAGGGCTACACAGGAGGAAGCAGCATGAGCCTTTGACCTCCCAGGTCCTGGTCTCAGGGAACAGAGTCGGAAGTCAGATGATCAGGTTGGATCCGGCTGCCCTGACCAGGTCTCTACGGTCCATAAAGAGAGTGCACCTCTCAGTACAGACTCAGAGAGCGTTTCCCATAGTCTGGGCCATAATACAACCTCCGCTAGGTACGGCCACCAGCCTCGAGGTCTGGCTGGGGTCCATGACTTCCGGCTTTCTTCTGCGATGTGGAAAGCCCCTCCCCTTGCCCACAGCGGCCTCCTTCCCCCCACCTCACTTTACCTTTAGGATGATGGGTGTGCCTGGCTTGAGCTCCAGGATTCCGGAGGGACCGAAGGCCTCAAACACAGGGTTGGGGTAGTAGGTGAAGTTGGTCTTGTTGAGGATTAGCAGGGACTGCACGTTGTCCAGGATGAAGCCAAACTCCTCAGGCCTCTCCGTCAGGTCAGACTGGTGGTCGGGCCCCAGAGCCAGGGCGGGAGCCTGGCAAGTCATCTCAGTGGCGTTCAGCACCTCACAGAGCTGGGGGGGAGCCGAAGAGGGAGGATGATGCAGCGTGCCCCCTCAGCCACCACCGGCTCTCCCTCGGTGCTGTTGTACAGCGTGGTGGTGACACGGGACAGCCTTGGATGGGTCACAATGGCTCCGGTCGAGCCAGGACCACACAAACGGGCTCTCAAGGACAGGCTCTGCAGTGGGCACCTGCCTCCTCTCTGCCCACAGTGGGTGTGGCAGGGACGGGGGTATCTCTAAGCTAAGCAGTGAAACTGGCTGTCAGAAGGCTGGAGGAATAAGGGTCTGAAGCCCCAGGAACCCAGAGGCAATTGCTCCTCCATGCCTGTACCCCAGGGTGTGAAAGTGTCTTCCTGCCTGCTTCCCCATCCCGCCTTCCCAGTGTTCAGGGGCATCACACCCAGTGATGGATCGCCAGTGCCCGGGATGAGCCTGCCTGAGCCCTCGGGGAGCCCCATACCCTTTAGGGAGGCCACATGCCTACTGGGCAGCCCCAAGACCCCTGCCAGCCCCAGACTCACATTGATGTGCTCCTTCCCTCCATGCTTGGCACGGATCTGGGGGTTCTGTATGAGGTCCAGGTGAGTCCCCCACACGGCGATGGGTGTGTTCCCACTGACCAGGAAGAAAGAAGGAGGCATGTAAACACAGGGATAGGAATAGCAACCGACTTGATGATGAAGATGATAATCAATCAGGCTGAGCTCCGGCATTAAAGACAATGATACCCGGGAGGCATGATAATGTTCCCAGGACAAGGACGATGACAAGCTGACTGCATAATAATAAGGATGAGCTCTCTGCAGCCAAGGGGAAGACAGTGATGGCCAGATGTCGGTGGCCGTCCTGCGCTAAGCTCATTCGGCGAGTGGACACCCTGTGGAGGCTGGGCTGGCAGCATGGTCCTCTTGGCCCCCCAGGCCTCCTGACCTCAGCCAGCTGCTTCTCTGCAGCCCCCTGGGGTCTCCCTCCCCGCCCTCACCAGTCTCAGGGAATTTTTTTCATATTGGCCTTGGCCTTATGGAAGCCTCACTCCAGACTGTCCTCCAAAGTCTGAGCACAGCCTCCTCTCCCAGGACAATCATGCTAGAAATTTCCACCCTAGAGGCTTCAGTCGGCTGAGACTTGGGACAGGCGGAGGACCAGACACCCAGAAACCTCCTCTAAGAATGCAAACAGGAAATGCTCCGGGACCCCCGACCCCGGGGTGTCAGTCAGAGGACTGCTGATCTGGGCAATTAGGAGATTCACCTTTGGGTAGCTTTTCAGTGGAACCCTGGACCCCACTATCCTATCTTCAGGGCCACTGAGAAACTGGCATGGGATGTAGGCTATCTTCCTTGGAGGCTACTCAAAGGAAAGTGACAAATCACTTTATCTACAATTAAGGGAGTATCTTTGAGAAGAATCTGACCATCTAAACAACTAAGTGGTTAAAAGCTTGGTGGGTAGAGTCCCTGACACCCACATTCATTTCTACCCCTCTATCCATCTGCGCGTCTTTATACTTCATTACTGCCTTCCCTTCCTCTTGCCCTCCCCCGCCCCTTCTGAAGCACACACGCACTCACCCACACACACGCACATGCAGGGAGAGTTCTGTGAAACCCAGAGAGGCTCTCCGCCCCTGGCAGCATTGGCCAGTGAGCTGCTGGTGTTGAGCCATCTTCCGATCTTCTCAATCATCAATTTAACATACATTTATCGAATGCCCCATCACCGTTCCCTAGAAACCCAGGCTGCTGTGAGCAGCGTAAAGCCATGTGTTCTGCAGAGCCCCACCCCGTCTTAGACTCTGACATGCCTGGAGCCCCAGCCAACTCAGAACATGCCTCCAGCCTTCCTTCTTGGTGTGAGCGTCACTGGGGGTGGCTGCTGAGTGCCAGGAAGGACAACGCCGCTAGTTCTCTGACAGTGCCACGAGGAAGAAGTGAATCAAACCAGGCTGTGAAGGCCTTCGGGAGTCACAGAGTTTGTCTAAGAACAGGGGGCCATGCCAACTTCTTGGACTCACCAGGCCCTGTGGGCAAATCCTAGAACAGCTTTTATAGGCTCTTTGCCCCTCTCTGTGCCTTGTATTTATCTACTTTCAGATTGTGGCTAAAGCTTATAAGAGAGTAACTGCTGAGGACGACCAGGTCACATCTCTCAAAGGCTGCCTTATGTTTGGGTGTAAGGCCAGGTGGCAAACTCTTTCTGTAAAGGGCCAGAGAGTAAATATTTTAGGTTTCTTGAGCCATATGGTCGGCTGCAATTACTGCTGTGGTGAGAAAGCAGCTAGAGACAAAACATATACAAATGAGCATGGCTGTGTTCCAATAAAACTTTATTTATAAAAGCAGGCAGACAGCCAGATTTGGCTCCCCGGGACTAGAATCTGCTGACCCTGGTTTAAAAGGTTGTTCTCTGGACTGGACTGATCACTAACTCCTGTCTTAGCTTGTGGAGACCACATCTTCATGCTCTGCCCCCTCTCCTGACCCCAGATGTCCTCCGGAGCTGAAGCAGATAGTGGGGAGGGCTGGGGACTGGGCGGGAGTGAGGGGAAGGTGGGAGGCGAGCCAGGCGCTGCACTGGGTATTTGCACCTCACTCAGTCCTCTCAGTGTCTGGTAAGGGAGTTGACTGATGAGAAACCCTGGTCCCAGGGGGGTTGCCTGGCTGCTAAGCAGTGGAGCTGGGCTGCACCCACTCCTCCTGACCCCAAGTCTTTGTTCCATTCCCTTCTCTGCCCCTGATACAGCGGTTTCCCAATGATCACCAGGGGCCTTGCCATCAGGATGCCCTCTGCAGCCCCTCCCAGCCTCCCAGTGTGCCCTCCAGTCCTCAGGTCGGGGGCTGTCAGCTGGTTGGAGCTTGGCCTCCAGGGCCGGGTCCTGCTCAGAGGTGCTCTCAGTGGAAAGAGGGAGCCCCAGCAAGAAGGTTTGATCGAGGGGTCCTCAGAACCACCCCTGGTTCATCAGTCCCCACAGCAGGACTGGGCCCCTGAGCTCTCCTTGGCTTCTGACAGCTGAGGAAGGAAACCCAAGGTCGGGGCAGTCCCTACCTGACGATGCTCCACTCAGGCTCGATCCGCACGATGGTGGGGTCCTCCACGTACTGGAAGAACAGGTCCTGGTGGATCTTGGCTCTGTCCACCTGCACTGTCACCTTCATCTCCAGCACCTCATCGGAGGATGTGGTGTTGCAGATGATGTAGGACGGAGAGCGCCTAGAGGGAGGGAAGGCAGAGGCTGGGCTCCTGGGTGTGGGAGGGACTGTAGTCCTGGGTCAGGGCCCTCTCACACCCCTCCCTCCTGTTCGTCAGGCCCCATTTTTAGCAAGAATCCTGCTAACTCAGTTTATCAAGAACCACCTCCCCACACACCAATATCTGAGTACCCTTGATATTTGATCAATTCCTTATTCCTCACCCTTGGTATCTGATCACCAGGACCTGCCTTCAGCAAGAGTCCTGTTAAGTAGATTTGGCAAGAATCCTCCTAACCTTGTTTTCTCTTAGTAATTTTCCATCCACTGCCTCCCTCGCTCCGCTCCCTGGCTATAAATCCCCAGCTGTCTGCTGTATTTGGAGTCAAGCCCGACCTATTTCTCCACTGCGGTAGTCTTGACACCTACTGCAACAGTTCTGAGCAAACTCTTCCTTACTGTTGCACCGAGCGTCAGAACAATCTTCTCTTGACTACTCACGCAAGGCCTGGCCTGGCCCGACTTCAGAGCTATCACCGCCCTCAGCATAGCTCTCTCCCGGGGAAAACCTCTCTCGGCAGAAACTCACGCCTGCTCACGGTCCCCTACCACATCTCTAGTCCTGCTTTAGATGCACCTGCTGCCTCCCTCCTAACCTCCCACCAACTCATCCCGGTTCCTGGCTCAGGGCGGGTGAGCCCTTCTGGGACTGGATGGTGAACCAGGGGAGGGAAAGTCGGCTGCCCGTGGAGGTTCAACCTCGGCCAGCACTCAGCAGTCCAGCTGGCTCCGCGGCTGCTGGTGAGGAGCTAACCCAGTGGGGAGGGGCCCTAGGTTCCAAACTGTGTCCTGTGGGACCCTAGGGTTCTGCACAGGGGGTGGTATGGGGGCACCAACAAAAGACGGGCAACAGTAGGCGGGGACCACCCAGGGAGGGGGTAACTGGCAGGTCTCCTAGGCCAAAACATCCACAGCGAAGTGCGCCCATAAAGTCCTCTCCCAAAGAGGATGGCCACTTTCTCAGGGAGAAGGAAGTACTGCTAAAAGGTTAGTCAGGAAGTCTGCTGCCTGGGAACCCTGGAGCCTGGCCTCAGGTGAGTTACCTGTGGAAGAGGCAGGGCTGCTTCCCGAACATCACCACCACGTTGCTGCCTGCGTTCAGGTTGGTGCCTGTGATAGTCACCTGGGTGCCCCCGGACATGGGTCCCCGGCTGGGCTTCAGGTCCAAGAGAGTCAGCGTCTGTGTAGGAAAGGATCTGGCCTGAGGAGGCGTCTGGGCCGGCCAGAGGCAGCAGCCGGCTCTTGGAGCTGCCTTCTGGAATCCTTAGTCATGGCGGCCTCGCAGAGAGCAGGCGCAGTTTACCGTGTGGACAGGCGAGTGTTTGCACCTCTATACTAATAACAGTCCTAATAATAGTAGCTCCTATGTACTGACTTTGTAAGTGGCAGGCTTTATCTCTTCATCTGTATTTTAATTGCCCAACCAAGTCTACAAGGTAAGTATTATTACCCATCTTACAGGCAAGATTCAGAGATGTTAAGTAATGTTGCCAAGGTCACACAGCGAAAAAGTGGCCTGAGATCTGACTCCAGAGCTGGAGTTCTCCGATACCTCTCCTGTCTCCAGCGCAGGCTGCTTTCAAGAAGGTGAGTTGCCCGTTCCACAGGCCTCTCCAGAGAGCTGCCCAAAGCACCCAGCGGCCAGAGTAATGGGACGTGTGGGCCCCACGGAAACCCAGGAGGAGACGTGAAGAAGGGTCAGTGTGCTGAGTGAGGAGTCAGACTGGGGATGGGAGTGGAGAGGGGGGAGGACCACTGAGCTGAGGATTTGGAGTCGCAGTTTGTTCTTTCATTAGCATTTTAATGGAAAAAACTTTCCTCAGTCCCAGGTGTGAAGCCTGTATCTGCATTTAAATGAAGATTTCTCTCTCCTCTACTCCCTTAAAGAATTCTGCACCAAAGTTGAACCCACTCAGCTCCTGGGAGCGGGCAGCCCACCTCCCCTCGGAGAGGCCTCGATCGATAACATTAGGGGAGGAGAAGAGCCCCAGGGAGGCCGCAGCCTGGCGGCCTGGCACGCTGGCGCCCGGGTTCCCACACAAGGGCACACTCGAGGGCACACCGGGAAACGCACCCGGCATCAGCCCCGCGCAGGCGTGCTCGCGGGGCCCACCCACCGGGTCCCTGAGGATCCCGGGCCTGGCAGCCCCGTGGCACCCACCAAGCTGAAGAACGGCTTATCTTGGCTCTGCTACTGGCTCAACCAGAGACCCGTGCGAGGGTGGGATGAGACTGAAAGAGCCTTCGCTTCTCGGCTTTGCCTAGACCGCCTGTGTGACTCGGCACAAGTCACCGACCCTCTCCGATCAAGAGAATCAAAAAGCTGTTCTCGCCTAGGCGGTTCTCAGGTTCTCATCTCCCACAAACGGTGCCATTGCCCCACTGTCTGTAGAGGGAGAGCTTTCACACCTGGGTCCTGCTGACCTCCCCGGAGAGGAAAGGGAAACAGTGTGTTTGCACAGGGGCTAGGAGGCAAGGTGGTCCTAGACACACAGTCAAAACCAGGGACGTTAAGAAACGCAGATAGTGTGGGGGCAACGGGAAAAGGAGAACCGGCACCCTGGCAGCCTGGGAGTAGGGGTCATAGGAGGGGGAGAAGTGAGGAATCCTGCCGGCTCTGCAGTGGCACTCCTGTGTGGGGCCAGCTGGGTGCCCAGTTATTCCGGGGGTGGGGAGAGGAGGATATGGAGGCATATTTTAAAGTTGTGAGAAACTATTAATTATTCAAGGCTTGCTTCATAAGTACTTCTCAGTGGGTCTGCCTGGGAAATCACATTCTGCATTATTTGCCACCCCTTCCCTAGGCTCCCTGGATGGAGGCGGAGGGGAAGGAAAATCGTTCCCTCCACAGAGATCCCTAGGGACAGAACTGATGACAAGACCAAGAGTGCTGATCTAGGTCTACTGGCATTGGCGTCTGGGTTTTGGGTCAGAAACTCACACATCAGTGTCTGGCCTGATTTGTGGAGGGAAACTGAGGCAGAACCAAACCTGCCCCAACCTCGGCACCGGGAGGGGCTCCCCAGCATCCCAGGCCCTGAGAGGCACCCCTGAAAAGGGGCTGCCCAATATGCCCGAGTCCCCAGAGGAGCCAGGGACTTCTGCGGGGACCCCGAGAGTTTCACTTGCAAGCAGGCCAGCAGAGCGGGGAGGCAGTGCAGGCTCTGAGGTTCTGGGGGGAGGGGGTGGTGAGAGAGAGGCTTTCTGTCCTTCCTGCCTCCTCTGCCCCTCATTCCTGCACTGAACCTCTAGGAGTTCTGTTAGGTGAGGGGGGCTCAATGACCAGGCCCTTCAATACAAACTGGGGTCTGAGCAGGAGACTGGGGTCCCTGGCACCATTCCTCCTCCTTGAAAGTCTTCCCAAGTGGACATGGATCACCAGGACAGTCCCTCAAATAGAAAAGTGACACAAGTCTGGGTCCCAAGGACCCATCAGACCAAAGCATTTTTCCCTTGTGGGGACAACTCGCATCTTTCCTGCCCGTCCGCTCCAGTCTCTCCTCCTCCTTCTCTCTTCTCCCTTCTGCTCCCGTCTTCTGGTGTCCTTCCACGGCACACCTTGTGCCAGGAACAGCCTCCTGCCACTCAGAATCCATATGGAAAAGTGTATTCTGTCTTAAACAGATCCTGCCTTTCCTTCTGGCTCCTTCCATGAAGCCTTCCGTTAATACCCTACATCCAACCACATTCTGCTCCCGGGTAGACACAGTCATGCAGGCTAGACTGCCCTTCCCTGAGAGCAGAAAGGGCTTTCGAGTGTCTACCACGCAGATGCGCTGTGAGAAGTCAACCCCAGGCACGTGGTCTCTGCTCAGCAGACACTGTTACTCCTGGGCAGCCCAGGCTGCAGCTGAATTGGCCGGGGAGCTTTGTGCACCACCTGTAGAGTGGGATTTAGCTTTTGGTGGGGGGTGGTTTGGGGACAGAGCATCTTGTTTAAAGCCCCCCAGGAGATCCCAGTGGGTAAGGAGGTTCAGAAGTGCCCCCACACTGCAGGGGCTGGCAAAGAAATAACCTGGGCTTTATCTCCAAAGACTTACTGGTCTGACAGAGGAGCAGGGGCACCAGGAGGCAACACAGAGTGCCACTGGGGGCAGACACCATGGGATCCCAAGGAGCATGAGCGGGGCCACCACGGCGCTGTGGGAGGTGGGGACAGGGAAGGCTGAGGAGTGGGTCATGAGCTGGGTGGGGAAGAATGAGGAGGGGAGGGCTTGGGGCAACCTGGGGAAAGAGCTAGAGAGGGGAAGGGAGTCAGGCCACTCGAAGGCTTGAGAAAGGACTCGGGGAGCAGGGCGGGCCAGACCGAGGAACTTGGATAAGGTCTAGAGGCCGTGGGCGTCCTGGGCTCTTCCTGAGCTGGGGGCTGACATGATGAAAGTCGTATCCCACGGTGTGTCTGGATTCGAACAGGTTCAGACCAAAGGCATGGGTTTCAGGAGGCCACTACAGTAGCAATGGGGACAGGAAAGCTAAGCTTCCAGGACATGGTGATGGAGGGACTGACATCAGGAATTAGGAAAAGCCAAGTCACAGCCCACCAAGATTGTGGGCCCAGGTGACAGGCCACTGACAGAAATGCTCAAGGAAGGGGGATGCACTGTTTGCGGGAGCTGCCAGCTTGGCTGGATCATGGGAGGCGATGGCCAGACCTCCAGGGGCAGTGGCCTTTGAGTTGGTGGCAAAGGTGAGAAACCTGGCTGGAGACAAGCAGAGACAGCGGAGACCCAAAGGGAACAGAACATTAGTTTAATGAGGTAGCGGCTGTTCCCAGCGCCATCCGCCTGTCACCGCTGGGAGACCACAGGATAAAACTGTTGCAGGCGGTTGACTGGCCAAGGAAGGCCAGCGCTTGCTTTGGCCACGCAGCGGTGTCCTCCCTGCCATCACAGCTGCCAGGCACTTTCAGAGCCAGATTCCACGCCCGGTGTGAGCGCACCATGCCACGCCTCTCAAACCCTTGGGGAGCCTGTCCCTGCTTCTCCGTCTCAGTCTCTCTCCCCCCTCTTATTGTCTCAACTGCTGGAATAACAATGTATACGGAAATAGATATAAACATATAGAGATAAATATATAATATACAATAAACTCTATGCAGAATATCTACACTTAACACTAATTGTCTTAAGGTGTATTGGGTTTAACTTGGAAATTCTCTCAAACCCTTTCAGAAGAAGGTAGGGTACAAATCCTAACCAAATAGGTAAAACTACACATCCACTAAATCCAAGACATGAGTGTGTTTTTCTGTGTGAGCTCCTGTGTGTTCGGCGACAGCCAGCTGTGTTTACAAGGTCGGGGGTTTTCCAAGAGCAGAGCGGGAGGAGCCGAGAGGTCAGGACCCAGGCAGGAAGGGGCACATTCTGATGTGCGTTCCTCTGAGGTTCACCCCACCACGGCCACGTCGCGTGCCACTCCTCCATCTTCCCTTCCAGACTGTGGGCCTCCTGAGGGAGGGGCTCAGTGGGGTCTGATTCATCACCATAACACCTGCATCCAGGCCCATCAAATTATATTATAAAATTCAACCAATGAAGCAAGTATTTATCAAATAAGCTAGTGAGAGGTAGTCCACGGTGACACGTGGTTATTGGTTGAAGGGAGAAGGGAGAAAAAAGGGGAGGCAGGCAGATGAAAGAAGAGGGAGGAAGAGAAGAAGGAAAGAAGGAAAAATGAGCTCCCGTGACATATTCCAGGGCATTTGATGTCCAGGCATAAAATCCATCACTTCAGGCTTCCAGCTTCCAAAAACAGCCCAGAATCATGAGGAGATGGTCCCATCACATCTGTCATTAACCTCAGACGTTAACTGGATGGTAAAACATTTTTGGAAATGAGGTGGTGTGTGTGGCAGGGGACGTGCTCATGTCTCCAGCATCCCTGTGTCACAAGGTGGAGAGGTTCTGAAATCCTCTGTCCGCAGAACCCCTCCCCAGGGGCTGCTGGGAGCCAGCCAGGCATCCTTTGCTGGGGGCCAGTGAGGGTCCAGGCTGGAGGGAAAGTGAGGGTAGGGGTGAGATCTGCAGAGAGGCAAGGGATGGGGAGGGAGGTGTGGTGAAGGGTGTTGGGGTGGGAGGGGGTGGGCAGAGGAAGGGGGAGTGTGGGTGCAGATGAGATATGGGTAAACTGGTGGGGTTAAGGGGGTCATGGATAGGATGATGTTGACTGGGGAAGGTGGTATCTAAATGGTGGGGTGCCAGTGCACAGGGAAAGAGCAGGGCACAGTTGTCATGGTGGCATCATAGAAACCATAAAGGCAGTGATCCTAGAAGTGATAACTCTATTTTATCTAATTTTCACAACAACACCGTGGGTAGACGCTACTACCATCATCCTCATTTTACAAATGGAGACGCTGAGGCACAGAAAGGGTAACAACTTGCCCAAGTTCACCCAGTTAATAAGTGGCAGAGCCAGGGCTCACATCCCAGGAGTCCCAAAGCACAGCCCACACGCCCACCCACCGTGTCACACTGACACTCAGCCAGAAGGGGACACTGGGGCCCAAGAGTCAAAGCAACTTCCCTGGAGCCACAGCCCAGGCACAGCACAGTCAGGATTTGCATCCAGGGCTTCCAGACGTCCAAGGCTGTGCTCTCAAGACGGGGCTCCCTTGACCTTGGCCTGGGCTTGTCCACAGAAGTCTAGAAGGGCCCAGCTATCATGGTAAAGAGGTCTGTGCCCTGCACGTGGCCAGGACTCACCATGAAGTAATAGAGCTGCGAGGACCGGGCCATGAACTCGGGCCGACACACGGCCACGCAGATCTCCACGAAGCCGGCGTGCTGGCTGGGCTTGGCCTCCCCCATCTCACACACGATCCTGCAGAGAGGAGAGGACAGACCCTATGGGTCACAGGAGGGTCACAGGCCTCCCTGCAGTGACCCTGGGGCCCCACACCTACCCCAGCCTCCTTCTCTGCAGAACAATCTCAAGGATGGGCAGGGGAGGAGGAGGTGAAAGTTACTCCATTTCTCAGTGTGAGGGCTCCTCCCTGGTTCTCAGGATATGAGACCTATGGGGTCTCCTTGAAGGCCCTCCATAACAGGGGGTGCCTCTGGGAGGGCCTGTATGTTCTGACCCTGGACACTCAGTCCCTAATTCATAAACTGTACACTCAGCTGTGAATTAGAGTGCAGGGAATGCTTCAGCCAAACAGCTTAGGGAATACAGTTGGCAGGGCGCAGAGAGGTAAAGTGACTTACCCAAGGGTACACAGCCATCAGATAGGGACCTTGGAGCAAACCTAAGGGTTCAGGCCCTCACCTAGGAGCTCTTTGCTCCCAAGGAATGGACTGCCTCAGGAAGGGCTTCCTGCCCCCAGCCCAGCTGGGGGCCTGGCAGGGGAGGAGGCAGATATCCACGCTGGGGCGAAGGGGAGGGTTGTAAATGTTTCCCTTTTAAAACATTTTTATTGTTTCACTTAAAAAATTTGTTCATGTCCTTTGAAAATGAGACAGTACCGAAGTGTGACAGTAAAGAGTAAATGTCCCTTTCTTCACTCCTAATCTCTCTCAAATGTTTGATGTATAAATCCTTGCAGATCTCTCTCTAGACCTATGCAAATATATTATATATATAAAACATATATTTATAATATGTACAAATATACTACATATACAAAATCTCCACTTTACAAGTGAAGAAACAGGCACAAAAAAGTTAGGCAACTTGCCCAAATATATATATTTGCACATATACACACACGGTGTATATATTTATGTCTCATACTATGGACACACATAAACATAAATGTTATATATAACATTTATGCACATACAATTATATACAAACATATATACGCACAGAAACATACACGTGACTCAAAAAATAAAATGGAACTTAACCACCCATTGTTCCTACATTTCCAAATTGCCTTCCAGAAAGGTCGTCCCAATGTACCCTCCCAATGGGAATGTATGAACGTGCTGTTTCTTAATGCCTCTCATCTGCACTGGGCATTAACTTTTAAAATTTGTTCCCCATAACTTTGATTTGCATTTCGCTGGTTACTACTGATGCTAAACATTTTTTTTATGTATGACTTTGGTTCTTTGTCTGCCTTGTGAACTGCACATTGATGCTCTTTGCTCATTTTGTGATGTCTGTCTTTTATCTGTAGAACCCTTTATCAATGTTAAGAAAAAGCACACTGTAAAAAGGCAGAACCATATTTTCAGTTTCTCATTCATATTTTCACTTTACATACAATTTTTGTTGCACAAGTTTTAAGTCTTACGGACTTACATCTCCTAATCTTTTCCTTTATAATTTTTTCTTTTGCAGTTATACCTAGATCACCATCTCTTTCTTGAAATCAAATAAATTCTCACCTGCATTTTCTTCTAATCCTTTCACAGTTTCATTTTTTCCCCTTAATTCTTTAATCCATCTGGAATTTATTTTGGTGTATAATGTGAAGTAAGGGTCTGATACGGTGCTTTTCCCAGGGAGTGAAATTGTACCGCTTACTGAATGAGCTTTTCTTTCCTCGCTGATTTGAAATGTCACCTTTATCACATATTAAATTTTCCTGTATCAGGATTCTTTTTCTGGGTGTTCTTATTCCACTGATCAAACTAGTACCACAATATTTCAATCATGTGGCTTTCTAATATTTTTTCTATCTGGCTATGCAAGTCCAGAGCAGGGCATTTTAAAGTTCTCCAAATCACAATATATCAGTAGCAGCCTGCTCTGGCTTTGCTCTAGGAAGGACTCAGAAAGTTGAAGGAGCCACAGAAGGATCTTTAGGTAAATAAGTGATGCTGGACCAGGATACGTCCTACCAAGCCTGAAGCTGTCAGTCATCTGATCTACTATGAGTACCTTAGGAAGATCTGGATGGAAATCAGGAAAAATTGACAATGGCAGGACTGATGGTTCCAGAATCATGAAATTCAGGCAAGACGTAGCCAGCACAAGTGTAAACTGCACTCACCTACCTACACGAGACCTTGCAAAGAGTCAATAAGTTATGCACACAGGGACAAGTGGCAAGGTTTCACTCTGGGAGGGGCAGCAGAGAGGCACACGGTATCGATTCTCTCGTGCCGGTGAACATTTTATGCTTGTGTTTGCTGGGCTGGAAAATTGTATTTACTTATTTATAAGGCGATACATGACTTGCAAACCTCCCCTGCCAGGTAGGTTAGAGGTCAAGGTCACTTGTTGAGTGGCCCTCTCAGTGGACCAGCAGACTTGTCAGGGACAAAAACAATCTGAGTCCTCACAGGCCTGAGAGTGGGTGTGGAGGTTCATTTTCAGTCTCCATGGAGAGTGGCACAGGGTCAGCTTCTTTTGTAATAGGGGGAGGACATGAGTAGAGAGTTAGGGACAGTGGAGGGAGTTGGGGTCAGGGACTGAACTCACACTTCTGCAGATTTTAATTTTGCTTCGTCTCATTCCTATACACCTCACATCCCAAGAAGGTAACAATCACTTTCCCCTTCTCTCCCAGCCATCTCCGCTTCCCCATTCTGCACCTCCCCAGATACAGCAGCTGGCTAGTGCAGCGCTGGGGAATTGTGGCATCCCACCACACTCTAGAACATTAGGAGCATTCTCCTTTTCTGTCCACCAGCTTTAAGACCGTCTGTTGTTGATCCGGGAAGAAAAGTCAGTATCAGTCATCTATTTTTATGGACCTGCACCTCCCCATGTCTCAGATGGCTTCCACTTACTGTTCCGCAGGGATGTAGCCATCCACCAAAGGGCTGCACTCCACGCCGGCCACCTTGACATGGGAGGCAATGTCCCGGAATTCCAGGCCCAAGTTCTCCCCTCGGATGGTGACCTTGGTGCCCCCTTCCCGGGGGCCTGTCACTGGGATTATCTGGAAGGAGGAAGCCCAGTAATCAGACACAAGATATAGTCATCACCCACCTGCTGATGGGGCAAGGAGAGGCTGTTGGCTCGTCCCTCTCTCCACCTCATTCCCTGAGTTGAGTCCAAGTCCACAAGGGCACCCAGGTCTGGGACTGTCAATGGACAGGAGCTTCTGGTAGAATAGTCTGTGATTGTGTGTGGTTTTAGGAGCAAGGTTCAAAGTCCCTTGCTCCTTTTCCCATTTCACAGAAGAAGAGATAGAATGTGATCTACAATGCTACTGGGTGATTCATAGAAAACTGGGATTAAAGCCTGCCAGCGTTTGCTTGTGTTGGTTCCACTCTCAAAGAAAATGAACAAGGCTCCTCTCCACCTACAGCCCTCCAGAGGATGGCGTCCATCCGTCGTTCAAGATCCTTGTCAAAAGTCACTTCCCCATCACCAGATGTTCTCTCCGTCTCTCTCCACTGAAATTCCTGGACGCCTTCTTTGTGTTCTTTTCACGGTAACATTTGTGTCTGATTCCCCATCCTGCCACCCTGACCCCTCCTCTTCTGGAACTGAGTCTCTGAGAGCAGGGATGGTGGTGTTTCACTTCTCCGTGTGGACTTTTCAGCGACAGCATCGTGTTTATTTCTTGAGTTATAATGGTATTGAAAACCCCAGCTATCTCAAGCATCTGCCTGGAGTTAGAAAGAGCATTTGTCACAGCCCCTCTGCCTTCATTGTTTGGCTTGGTTTCTAAGGAGATGGGTTTAATTTAGACTTTACCCTCATACACTTGGCCAGAACGCCTGGCTTTCCCTCCTAAGACGTCATTGCTGATGTTACAAACTCATGATTGGAATGTTAGGATTCAACCACTTTGAATCCTGCTTTGAGGTGGGGGCTCCATACAGTTCACAGCATCTAATTATAACCTCCTACAGTAGTGACCTTGGTGGCACATGACATTCTGTGCCAGTCTCCCCTGGCATTTGACAGACCAGAGGACGGCCCATCTCCTATTCCTGGTGCCTCTGAACACCAGCCCCTGGATCTTGGCCAGTGTCAATGGCATCACAATCGGAGAAGCCAGATAGGTCAGCTCTTAATATTTTCTACTCTCACCACCCCCCCACGAAGGGTTACACCTGGGGCTTCTATCCTTGGGGGAGGGTGAAGGATGGGGGAGGGGTGACAGCTTTGCCTGGGAGGCTGTTCACCTACAAAAGTCAAGATACCTCCTGCTTCTCATACTTGCAGGCATGCGTGTCTGTGAGTGAGCGTGCGTGAGTGTGAGGGTTTGCACATGCAGGTTCCCACAGCAGTGAAAAAACAGATTCTTTGGAGACACAGGCCCATTTCTGTGTGAGGGAGGCGGACAGACAGAGGGGGAGCGGGTGGGGGGAGTCCCTGCTCTTCCCAGATGCCTGCCCAGCCAGTCCCCGAAGTGCCGCTGGCACCTGGCAGCAGCATCTGCATGATATTCCAGCCGTGGCTTGTCGTCCTGAAAGAGGAGTTTTATCTCTGGCCCAGTCCTTGGTTCCCCAGGTCCCCTGGAGGGCCGATGCCAGTATGGAGCCAGTAAATAGCCTCCGTTGCAGGGAGATTTGTTTAATTTGCCAATCTCCTCCCTGTGATTTTCTTGGTCTCAGGCCAAGAAGAAAGCAAGTCCTACTGTTTTTGCCAGACACACCATTAGCAGTCCTGCGTGGCAGCCCCCGGGGATGGCTTCTTGCTACGGGCTCTGAGGGTGGGGGGCGACAGGAAAGGAGGGAAGGGGGCTCCACCCAGGTGCGGGGCCGAGGCACCCACCTGCCTTCCTTCTCCGGATAATTCTGTAGGTGAAATGCACAAGTACCTTTCCCCAGTTTGAGAATCACAGTTGAGATTCCTGCCCATGCAGGAGACTGAAGTCAGGGCCAAATGAGGCTCCCAGTGTCTGGAAAACCAGGAACAGGGAGGGCAAAGGGGTCACACCGGGGCACATCTAGAGAGCCGAGCCCAAGAGGCTGCTTCGCTGGAGGGAGCTTTTCGCTCACAAGTCAAGGGCTCCTTCCTGCTCATACACATCCCTGGTGTGTGTGCATCAATCGTGAGGGGAGGTGCGGGGGAACACAGGGCTGCTTTGCCTCCGTGGTGGCAGAGAACAGAGACCATCAATCAGGAATCAAGAGACCTGGCCTTCAGGGCCCATTTGATTTACACTTTGGTTAGAGAAAATCTGAGCTGTGGTCTTTTATGTGGGGAAGGGTTATAATCCTGGCCGTGGCGGGCATCGTGGGTGGAACTGTCTCCCTCTAACCTCATACGTTAAAGCTGTAAACCCTAGAACCTCAGAACTGTGATCTTTGGAGAAAGGGTCTGTCTAGAGATAATCAAGTCAAAATGAGGTCATTCAGGTGGGTCCTAATCCAAGGTGGCTGGTGTCCTCAGAGAAAGGGGAGATTCGGACAGAGACACATGTGGCAGGAAGAGGACGTGAAGAGACACAGAGGAAGGAAGGAAGAAGATAGCTACCGACAAGCCAAGGAGAGTGGCCTGGAACAGACCCTTCCCTCCCTGCCCTTGGAAGGAACCAACCCTGTGACACCTTGCTTTCTACTTCTAGCCTCTGGAACGAGAGACAAGACATTTCTGCTGTTTCAGGCCCCGGTCTGGGGCCCTTCATTCCTGGGACAGGGTTGTTGTGAGGCCAGATGAAGGGAGGGCTGTGGGGGTATCGCACAGACTCTGAAGCCCCACACAACTGTTCGGCCTCTAACCGTGCCCACCATTGTTAGGGCACCAGACGCAGGAGTTCGTGAAACCGCGCAGAGCTGGACGCCGTCTCCCCTCACTGTGTGCGGGCAGACTGAGCTTCCTTCTCCTCTTCTTTCCTCTGCCCCCCCACCCCCCAGCCATGATTACCATCAGCATCAACCACGGCAAAGAGGCGCTGAGCCCCCACCATGTGAGAAGTGCTGAGCTGCAGGTGCAGACGTGTCAGACAGCGTCCTGCTGCTGAGACGTGCACGTCTCTCCCTTATTTTACGAGAGGAGCAAGGGGCTCCAGCCACAGTGGGGGCTCCCTAAGGGGAGGCTTTCTGCCAGGAGTGCGAAGTGGGGAGACGAAGACACCAGGGCAGCGATGGGCTTAGACGTGTGGTTTAGCAACGATTTTAACCATGTTGATGATGACCTTGAGGAGGAAGAGAATGGTGAGATGCCCTCGGGCTGGGCATGCAGCCAAGCATTTTGTATGTATTCATTCATACACTCCCTGTGCCTCCCCTGTGAGGTGAATGCTCAGACCCATTGTACAAGTGAGGAGGCTGAGGCTGGAGACAGCGATGACTTAGCCCCAGGGGACCCAATAGTTAGTTAGGATTCGCAAATGGAGGGGGATTAAAATGCTGTTCTCTGTGACCCCAATATTTGCATGTTTAGTTCTGCCCCACCCTATCACTGCTCTTTGCTCCTGGGTCCCCTCTGTCCTCCCTAACTGGGCTCCGGGTCTGTTTCTGCCATCTCACAGCTCAGGTCTTGCTTTGTGTGGGTCCTGAGGCCTCTCCATTTCCACCTGCTTCCCACCTCCAGGGCCGGGCTCTGCGCCCTTGCCCCCCACGCAGCCTCCCCCATGGGCTGTCTGCTTAATGAGGCTGCCGCTGACGAAGCTTTATGGCCTTGTCACGGAGACTTGGAGACCAAGAAGGGGGGTGTCGAAGACTTTGAGTCCTTTCCGACACAGCTCACATAGAGACTCCAGCAGGATAGTTGAGCTCTCTCTGCTTTGGACCTCCTTTGATAAGGGAAGGGTCTCTGAACCAAGCCTACAGCTTCTGTGCATTTGCAAGAAAACAAGGATGCCCGCAACCAGCCAGGGAACCTGGTGATCACTGGGGTGACGGATACCATGCCAGGCATGGCTTTGGGGACCCAGCCAATGGCAGGGCAGGGCTCAGCAGCCCGGAGCGGGCCCAGCGGACCATGGCTCACCTCTGTGATGCGGGGGTTTGTGCACTTGCTGTTGGCGCCCGACAGCTCCAGCCACTGGGTCTCGTGGACGGGGCAGTGCTGCCGCAGCGTGCACTGGCCCTGGCCCTGGCACCAGCCGCACTCGAAGTCTGGGTCCGCCTTGAGGCACAGCCCGCAGCTCTCGCGCATGGCGCCGCACTTATAGAGGTGAACTGCGGGCAGAGGGCAAGTGGTACTTGGGGGTGTGTGCAGGGGGCTGGGAGGGGCCCGGGAGGTGGACCAGGAGTGCAGTCCCAGCCTCAGATGATGGGACACAGGGCAGCTGTGTCCTCTCAGCCCTTTGGATACAGAGAAGGCCTGAGCAGGGGAACATGGCTGGGAGGTGGAGTCCCCCCCAGTCTCAGGGGCCCTTCTTCCAGCCAGTCCTGCTCACCCACCCATGCTGAGCAGCCACAGTGGTGGGGATGCTGGAGGGCGGGCTTGGCAGGGGCTGGGGACAAATGGCACTGCCCATGAAGGCGAGCTGCTCCCTCCACCTGCTCCCCTACCTCCCCCGGCCCTTCTTCTGCACCTTTATTCTGAGCTGGGTTGTCGATGTTGAAGTGCCCGTTCCATACGACTGTCAGCTCCACTGGGAGGTTGTTGATCTCCATGCCTTCGTAGGAATACTGCAGCAGGTCCGGGAGGAAAGGAGAAAGCTGGTCACAAAGGGTTCTAGGGAGGGCCCAGTGTTCGGCCTGGTGCCCACAAGAGCACGGGGTGCCAAGGACAGGCCAAGGCTGTGTGTGTGCGTGTGTGCGTATGTGGGTACGGGTAAGCACGTAGGCACAGGCAGGGTGGGGAAGCACACCGCAAGGGGCCCAGAAGCTAAGGGGGGAGGGCCAGGCCTGAGTGGGACGCCCATCTGGAATGCGGGTTCACAGGGTAGATCTGAGCAACTGGCTTGGCCACCTTCTCTGGAGGCCTGTTCCCACCAGTTGGCTTTCCCCCGGAGGTTTAACTGAGGGAGGTGCCTGCTTCCTCCCCGGCTGCCCAGGGGAACTCTGGCCTTTAGGGCCTTACCAGGCCCTTGAGTTGATTTGGGAACTTTAATTTCTAGGAAATGTTTGGGGGAGATGGGTGCTTTACCAGAGACCTGATCAGTTCCCAAGCAGGGATAGTGATCACAGAGGGTAAGAAATGAAGGGGCTGCCCTCTTCAGGGGATGAGGGGCTCAGGGTTACCAGCGAAGAGGACTGGGTGGAAGCTCAGAGGTGAGGTGGGAAACCCTGAGGCTCACACCTAGGAATCTGGGTCGAGGCTCCAGAGGCTCCAAGACGGAGCCCGGGCCCAGCTCTGCAGCTGCCCTCTGGGTGCTGCTTCCCTGCCCAGCTCTCCTCGGAGTCTGATGTCCCACCCGGCTTGGTCCAGGCCTTGGGAATGTGGTGCCAAGGAGTGAGGAGGAGGGGAGGGGGGAGGTATGCTCAGGGGTGCCAGTGGAGGAGCAGTCCCTGGCATGCCAGCCTCCATCTGCCTTCTGACAGCAGACACTTCCCATCCCCAGAGAAGGAGGGTAGGCGGCAGGAACTCCCAGCCTGTCTTGGGCAGCATTTCCAATCTCTACCTGGTGATTTCTCATTATTCCACTGGATTCTGCCCACCATAGGGGGTGGGATGGAGGGTCAGAGCTGAGACAGGTTTTCTGCAGAGGAGAGGCTGAGGGCAGGCAATTTGTTAGAAAAGGTCAGTCCAGGGGACCTGGTCTGAAGTTGTGTTTGTAGAGCCAGAGGGCTCTTTTAACTTGGTGATTAGGTTTGGTGGTGCGGGGCCATGGGGATGTTCATGGATGTTGGGTAGGCAGCTGATGCTCCCTCCTTCACTGAGAGGAGGACAGTGCAGAACCGGGGGCGTGCATCAGCTGGGGAGGGTCTCAGGCATCTGCAGAGGCTTCTAAAGGAGCTGTTACCATCCTCATCTGGGAAATTGCCCTATAACGCTGAGTTATAGAATGTGCTCCATGGTGAATATGCTGAGACGCCGTCTTCATACAGAAACATAAGTAGGACGTGCGTCCAGCCTGCTTCAGGCTCTGCCCTAGTGCTCCAAAAGTTTTCACTAACTCCTTGGTGAAGATGCCAGGCCAGGAAGCCACACTGGGTGTTTCCCTCACAATGGCGGTGGTTTGCACTGCACCATCCACACTCTCATATAATCTCCCTTGAGACCTATGACACCTGGGCCAGGGCCAGGGCCAGGGTCTAGGCTCAGCCACAGAAGAAAGTGAAGCTCCCCACCCACTGCAGGAACAACAGGGAAGAATTTTTTTGGATCATCCTGTAACTCAGCTGGTGACTCAAGCTTTTCACCATGTAGCCCAGTAACCAACTGCCCAGAGACCAAATTTTTTGCCTCTGGGTGGGTCACTGCAAGTTGTCCTGAGTTTTCTCAAAAAGCCTCTTCTGCTCTAGACTGGCGGTTCTCAGGGTGGCCTATGGGCCACCTTCAGCAGAATCGTGGTTGGGGGGAGGTGAGGTCTTCTAAATGCAGATTCCAGGGCCCCACCAGACCTGCTGAATCGGCATCTCGCGAGACAGGAGTATTTCCAAGGAGGTACTCTAGTGAGTCTGGTGCCGCTAAAGTTAGAGAATCAGTGCTCCTGGCCATCGGCTAGCAGCAGGGAGACAGAGGACTGCCAAGGGGGAAGCATGTAGGAGCAAAAGGAGGGCGGGTGGAGGGGGAGAACACTTTCCAGACGCCCCCTCCCCGTTTCCTCCCCTAGTGAAGCTCCGCTGCCCATCTTCTCACCCCCCTTCTCCAGGGCCCCGTGAGGCACAGGCGGTGACGAGGGCTGGTGTCAGGCTGCTCCAGCCTCTGGGAGGGATGCTGGTGGTGCCTAACTCACCACTGGAGCCAGGCTCCTGCTTCTCTGGGTCTGGCCAGGACCCAAAGTGGAAGCAACAGGTGGTGCCCAGGGGTGTGCTGGCCAAAGATCAGTAGAATCATCAGGCCTCTCACAGTAACAACCTGAAATCCCCCAGAGAACAAGGCAAGAACTACTGCCTGTGTACGCATCTCGGTGTCTGCATGCACGAATGTGTCTGCATGGTGACTCCAGGAGAGGTCTGTGCACACATCCGTGTTACCTACTCGTTCAGACATGCATGTGCACATGAGCACACACGGGCACACACATGTGCTGCCATGAAGTGGCTCCACAGTACAGGCTATGTGAACGTGGGCAGACGATCTGAGTCTCAGACTCCCCAAGTGTAAAGTGGGAATCACACACAGTGCAAACCTCGTGTGGCTGTTGGGAGGGCTGAAGATAACCATCCGATGCTCTGAGCACAGTGCCTGTCGCAGAGAATGAGCACCCAAATATTACTGTGTAATTTAATCTCTGTGTATACACTTGGGGATGCTGTGCAAAAACATACTTGTGTTCCCTGTGTTTACGTTTATGTGGAATAATAATAGCAGCCCTTACTGAGTGTTTATGCGCCAGACACGCGTACATATGGAGATGTACGCAGACGAGAACACTTATGTGCTCAGATGTGCATGTGTGTTTGTGTGCACGTGTTTCCTTTTTGAAGAAAATTGAAAATAAAAAAGGCTTCCGGATCAAATATGCTGGGCATTGCTTCCTTTTTCTCCCCACCCCATTCCTGAGATCTTGATTCTGTAATATTACAGAAATCATTAATCCTGTGTGCTCCCCCCGAACCCCTTGGTCTCTAGAGAACTCACCCTCCTGCCTGGAGATGTCCCCCCTCCTCCCCCCGCCATGACCTGCATCCAGCAGGGGGAGGGGCAGACAGCTGGGGAGCCAGGACCACTGGCTCCCATCTCCCAGACTCCCCACCTCCACTCCACTTAGCATTTATATAGCTCTCTGTAATCAGTGGGCAGTTAATCTGCACAAAGCCCAGAGCTGAGGAAAGAGTGTTTCAGGCTCCCAGGGGCCAGGGGGTTAAGTGTCTCAATCAAGCTCTGGCACACCACGGCCCAGCTTGTGGATGGCGCTGCTCATCACCTGGGGAGAGTGTAAGCCTCAGCTTCTCTACCTCCAAAAGCAAAGAGAAAACTTCTGTATAACTTAGGCATTCTTCCCTCCAACCATCCTCTTGTCTGAGATACTCTGCTGGAAAATTCTATCGTTCTATTCTCAAGGTAAGATGCCCATCTCCAGGACCCTGCAGGGCTCAGCTGTGCTCCAGTAAAGCAGGAAGGGGAAAAGTGGCCCCTGTTGGTCTCCCCAGCCTTGTTTTGCATGTGGTAAACTGGGACACCCCGAGAAACCATGAGGCCACGTGGGTCGTGGAAGCTGGGCCCAGAGCCCCAGGGCCCGGTGTGGCCCACTTCCTCACGCCATTGCCGGTGAGGGAGAGGCGGGCACCGGGCACTATTATTAGCAGCACTTGACATTTCCTGGAGCCTTGGTCTAAAGGAGGCCACGCACACCCCCCGTGGCTCCCTCCTCCAACTGCCGCCTGTGAGCTGCCCTGTTCTCCTTCTATAGGCCCCCGAGGGCGGCAGTGATTGGCCGATGGCCTGACCCCAAACAGTGGGCTGGAAGTGACCTGCCTGCCCATGCAGCCCTGTGTTGTGCCCGTGCAGAATATTCCTGTGTCTCTCTTTTCCTTCTCTGCCCTCCCCTGAGAACTCGTGGTCACCCACCTCCCTCTGCTGTCATAAACCAGGGAGGGGGCTTTCTCTATTAGATCCTTCCCCTCCCCTCCCCTCATTCCAGAGAGCTCATTTAGGAAATGAAACAACAGTAACTCTTCCTCCACAATCCTCTCTGAGGTAGATCAGACCCTGCTCCCGGGAATAACACCAAGGCTGGGGTATGAACTGCTCAGTTGCTGTTTCTGGCCTAACCTTTCATGAGGGGACATGTTACGAAGCTGGGTTCAAGTTCTGAATTTGCTGCTCACTTGCTGTGGGACCTGGGGCTGGTCACTTGCCCTCTCTGGGCTTCTGAGACGCCTCCCCACCTCTGTCACAGGATCAAGCAAATACTCTCAGGTCTGTTCCTGCCCTGATGGTGTGTTATTTTCCGTAATTACAGTAAGGGAGGCTTGCCCCTGACCATGAGCCCAGCATTTTTTTAAGGAAGTCACTTGACACAGCAAGCGGCACCCTGGCCGAGAGAGCATTAAAATGGGACCCCCCTGAGCCCCTGAAAAGACAGGCTCCTGGGAAGTCAGGGTGAGCCCTCCTCAACTGTGTGATTCCAGAGGGCCCCGGTAGGCAGGGGGGGCCTCCTAGAATCCGCTCTTGGTGGGGCACACCTCCTGTTGCCTCAGTTTCTAAGACTTTAAAATGGTAGAGACAAACTTTCCCATCACTGTCCTTACTCGGGTGTTGAAGTGAAAAGGCAGGCGGAGTCGGCTGAGGGGCTGAGCTGCTTAGGAAGCAGCGCCCTAGGGGCATTGACTGGGGTCCACGGAGGGGACGGAGGCCTGGGCAGGGGGTGCCTAGTCCGGGGGGCAGAGCTCAGTACAGCCCTCCCCACCTCTTGAAGGGAGGGCAGGGGAGCAGGCTGAGGGCTCAGAGGTCACATCGTTTCCTTGGTGGCCAGAGCCTTGGGCTCCCGGGCTCCAGCCCCAGTGTCATGTTCCCATTGTGGCTCTGGTGCCTCCACGTCTCCTGGAGGCAGGTCTGGAGGCGCCAAGCCTGCAAACACTGGAGGCTGGCTGATGGCGCAGGGCCCGTGGACCCCTGTCCAGGGACTGGAGCCTCCAGGGGCTCGAGGCAGAACTGGCCATTGCGTCCTGGGGTTTCAGGATGTGAAACTCCCACACAAGGAGCTGTGGGACCTGTTGATTTCTTAGACCCCAAGAATTTGACATCAAATGCCCACGCTGGAGTTCAGCAGTGCCTTTCCTAGCCCCACTGGTACTGACCAGAGCGCCAGCACCAGGCACCCCAAGAGGGCCCCACAGAGGAGGAGACCTGGCCCCCATCTGCCCGGCTAGTACCTGGAGTACCTTCCTCTACTTCACACAGTAGGGTGGAGCCCGGGGCGCTGGAGGCCCAGTCTCCTGACACCCACATGTCTCTCTAAGGGGAACTCAGAGGCCGCAGATTCTGTCCTCCCTCCTGGCGCCTCTCAGGCCTGGATCCCTGGGGCAGCTTCTCTGAGGAAGCGAGGCTGTTTTCTCCGGGGCCTGAAATCCCGCAAGCCTCCTGCTGAGTCAAATGTGGGTCCAGGCTGACTCTTCCCACAGGGCTTTCTCACTTGGGGAGAATCATTTGAGCCACACTCTTGGGGCTGGTCTGCTCGGCCTTGGGATTTACGAAGAAGCTGGAGGTGTTTAATGTCCCTTTTGTTTGCAGGTTTAATCTGCGGTGCTGCAGAAATCTGCAACATAGCCTGGTCACCAGGGGAGGAGGGAGATGGGAGCGGTGGGGACACATCTGGGGTTTCAGAGGTTGGGAAGCCAACCATCCGTTCAGTCCCTGTAATGCTGAGCATCCTTGGGGCAGCGTGTGGGCCTCTTTGAGCTCCACTTACCCCTAGACTGCTTTCTGCAGGAAGAGGAGGTACTCCCAGGAAGAGTTTTATCTGCGACTCTCCTGGTCCCACACCACACCCCCAAATACAGTCACTACATATAAGTACCCAGAAGCAATGACAAGGATGAATGGGAGGCAGTGTGGTACAGGAGGAGACCCCAGATCTAGGTCTGGCCCTGCCACTCACTAGCTATGTTACCTTGAGCACGTCATTTACCCTCTGGCGCCTCAGGGTCAGCTCAGGGCCCAGCACTTGCCTGCATGGCTCTTCCCACCAGGTGTCCCCTTGGGGTGCCTGATGCTGGCGCTCTGGTCAGTACCAGTGGGACAAGGAAAGGCACTGCTGACTTCCCAAGGCCTGCCTGTGTATCTCATTTGTACTGAAGTATTTCATTCTTAAAAAAGGTCCTCCAAATTGTACAACTCTCAGCTCCACAATCCCAATTCTGGCCCTGCTTCTCTACCTCCAGTTTCTCTTCTCTATAGGTAAGAAGAATGTTAAGGTTTCTTACAGCTTGAAAATGTTCCAAGTCTATAAGTCTAATGTTTGAGCATCAGGGTACAGAGAAGCAGCCCAGAAAGAGAGAATGAGGGAGGGCAGAGCAGTGGCTGGGAAGGCCACAAGGCCAGCGGGGGAACAGACAGGTGGTGCATAGTCACATACACGGCGTGATGCAGGAGGAATCAGGCAAAGGCCGCTGGCAGCAAGAGGCTGCTGACCTGTCATTGGTCCCACATGGTCCTAACGTGGATTTCTAAATATTGGGCAGGGTTTGTGTTGACTCATGCAGCACATCCCGAGCCAGCTCCCTCCTGTTCCAAGTCTCCCTTTGCAGGTGCTGGTCTGCCTCAGAAGCCTCGTGTGCTGGGACCCAGACTCTGTGTGGGTGCACGGGCCACAGTGGGCCTCTGTGGGCTCAGATCAGCCCTGGTAAGAAGGCAGGGCTCCCAGGGCTGCTCTCAGGAAGGAGGATGGACACACCCTGCAAATACATCTGCCCACGAACAGCACTCAGTGGCCCCAAAGCCCCTTGTACCACAGCCCCTGCCTTGGGCAGAGGCCCCTCATCACCACAATAGGGCCACACCTACGGGCAGACACTTGATAAACTCAGCTGGGTGGGCAGGGTTGAGGGAGCACTTGGGTGGGGAGCGGAGTGGTTTTGTGGGTGTCTGGGGCAGTCCTGCCGAGCTGAGCTGACCCAACCCTGGGAAGGGGCCCCGGCGAGGGGCGGGGGGCACTCACGGAGGTGTTCTGGCACTGCACGCTGGAGCTGTTGAAGCGCAGGGCGGGCACCCTCTGCTCACTGCCCTGGATGCTGAGGATGCACTCGTACCCGCGCTGCCCTGACTGCGGCTGGGGGAGGTTCTTGGCCTTCAGAGTGATGGGCTTGATCACCTCCACGGGAACCAGGATCTTGTCCACTCGCAGCAGCTGGGGGCAGTCCTGTGGACAGACAGTGGGGCTCAGGCTGGGGAGCAGGAAGACGAAGGTGCAGGAGCCCCCTAGACATCCAGACATCAGCCAGATGTTCGCCTTCTGCACCCTCCCAGGGGCTCACCCCGACTTGGCCTGCCCACCCTCCACCCCAGACTGTGGGAAAGGCAGTGAGACTGAGGAACCCCAGGTCCCAGCACCATTGCCTTGAGGCCGCTCTTCATGGAGGTCATCCCCTGCTCTCTTCAGCTTCCACTTTAATGCACTCTAGACCCTGTGGCTAGCCCGCTGCTGGTCCCCTCTCAGCACCCCTTCTATCCTAGCATCTGACCCCCTTTCTGGGCATCCCATCCCACTCTGGGCTGACCACCCTTTGCCTCTGTTCCAGATGCCAAGAATTGGGACAGAGGGGCCCATGTGAGCAGCTCCACAGTGATGCAAAGCCCTGGGCCGAGGCTCTGGAATGTGAGTCTGGCCACAGCAGGAGGGGATAGGAGGACCTTCCATAGGCAGACTGAGTCTGGCATTCGGGAATGTTCTGGAATGAGCCCCAGAGGCCTTTTAAGTCCAGAAGCTTCTGACCGAGAGCTGGGGAGGGCCTGACCCCAAGGAAATGCCCCTCAGAGCAGGTACACACTGAGCCCCTTCCAGATGGGTATGCTCATTCCCAAGCCAAAGGGGACCCCGAATGCATCTGGAGACAGAGGAAACGAGTCACTGGGCCCCTTTTGCTGGGGCAATCAGCTCTGTCGAGGGGTGGCGGGGAGTGGACAATAAGATCAAATAAGGTGTGTGGTACTCTGCTCAGATGAGAGGTGGGTGCTTGTGTGTTGCTGGATGCTCAGGAGTAGGTGGAAGGGAGCAGGTACCCCAGGCTGACAGCCTAGGCAGGAGTGAGGCCCTGTGTTAGGCAGGTCCCGCCATCCCCAGACTCCTCCAGCTGCGGCACTGTTTGGGGTGCGCTGACTGAGACAGACTGCTTGGGGCGTGCTTCTGGGCAGGCTGGCCACGGGACGCACAGCTTACACACCCTGCGAGGACTCTCCCCCCAGCCCCAGCACTCCTCCCCAGCAGAGTGAGGCAGAAAGGTGGCCGGGGGAAGGGCAGATGGGAGGGGTCCCGGGCAATCAGGCACTGGGCAGCTGGCCCTCCTGGTGAGCCCCTCTGTCACTGAAAGCTGGGAGGGAGAAGAGCTTTAGGGCAGCTGCGCTTCTGACTAGCTCGGGAGCCCAGAGCCCATCACACACGACACCCCCACTTTGAGACTCAACGTCCTCATCTGTCAGCTGGGCGGGATCCAAGGACCCTTTCAGCTCTGACCAGTCCTGATTCCATGATTTGGGTCATCTCACCTCTGTGCTTCCTGTTGACCCTGTAGCCTTGCTTCAGGGAGCACTCCAGGCCCATTAAACAACCCCCAACTCTCCTCCAGGCTGCCCGTGCCTTGATCCTGAAAAGCAGCTAAGTGAGGAGCCGCAGACCCAGCAATCCACTTCTGGGTTTGCATCCAAAGGAACTGGAAGCAGGGTCTGAACTTGACACCCAAGGTCACAGAACAAAACTCACAACAGCCAAAAGGTGGAAGCAACCAAGACAGACGGAGGGTAAACACAACGTGCTATATACATACAATGGGATATGATTCAGCTTTAAAAAGGAAGGGATTCTAACACGCGATGTCCCGGATGAACACTGACAACATTATGCTGGGTGACATAAGCCAGTCACTGTATACAGACAAACACGACACGATTCCTCTCATACGAGGTAGGCAGGGCAGTCAAATTCAGAGACCGAAGGCAGAATAGTGGTTTCTGGGGGAGTAGAGAGGGGAGGTTAGTGTTCAATGGGCGCAGAGTTTCCGCTGGGGAAGATGAACAGAGCTCTGGAGATGGATGGTGGTGATGGTTGCACAACGTGAATGCACTTCATGCCACTAAACTACACTTAAAACTGGCTAAGGCAGGATATTTTATGATTTGTGCATTTCACCACAGTTTAAAATAAATACAGAAAACAAAGAGGAGCAGCAGGGAGGCAGGCCAGCTGGAGAGAGAGGGGATGGAGGACATGCCCTGAAGCCCGCCTATGGCCCTGGGGCTCAGGGACTCTAGGGACCTGGAGGTCCAGCACAGAGAGGGGGCCTTAGAGCCTCACCCCGCACTCTTGCCTTTGTTGCCCTCTCCGCTCCTCGCTGAGGCAAGATGAGAACTCAGGACCCAGAGAAGACAAGAGTAATCTCTGCAAAGGACTAAGTGGGGGTGGGGGTGGGGGAGGTGTGTGATGTTGGAGACTCCAGAGGGGTGGTCTGTGACAGGTGGGGAGTGAGCCAGAGGGTCCGGCCCAGCCCTGACTTCACGCTTCCTGCTACCTGAGGCCCCGGCAGCTCTCCCTCCCCTAAAGCACACCTGGCCTGACCTTGCCCCCTGCTGCATCCGCATCTGCAGGGGAGCCTGCGGTGTGTTGCATGTGGAGGAACAGCACGTGTGCTGGCCTCTCTCATCTCCACGGCCCACAGGGAGATGTGGCAACCCTGGTGCCCCAAGGGTGTCTGAAGCTGAGTCCTCTGAACCAACTAAGGATCCCTTCTACTTTGCAAAGGAGAAAAACCAAGGCGGGGAGAGGGAAATGATGGTTGCCACACTAGGCGAAGTAAGCCAGAAAGAGGAACAAAAATACCATATGATGTCACATACATGTGGAATCTAAAAAAATGACACAAGTGAACTTATTTACAAAATAGAAAACAAACTTAAGGTTACCAGGGGGAAAGGGGGTGTGTGTGGAGGGATAAATTAGGAGTTTGGAGTTATACCAACTACTATATATAAAACAGATAAACAATAAGGTCCTACTGTGTAGCACAGGGAACTATATTCAATGCCTTGTAGTAGCCTATAATGAAAAAGCATATAAAAGGAATATATATATATAACTGAATCACTAAGCTGTACACCAGAAATTAATGCAACATTGTAAACTAACTATACTTCAATAAAATTAAAAAAAAAATGGTTCAGTGTCAGCAGACGTGCCAGCAGCTGAAGAACTCGGATGCCAGCCCATCCTCTTTCCTCCCCTTAACCAAACAGGCAAGTTCTCACTGGCAGGGAGGACCACCTTAGGATGGGGTGGTGGGTCAGAAGGATCTCCCAGAGGTGGGACTAGGGGGCTTCAGACCCCTCCTGTGGTGGGCCTAGGGGTTAGACTGGTTCTGGTCCAGGATACAGAAGCTAAGCCTCTCTCTCTTCCCCTGGAAGAGTCTCACCAAGTTCTCTAATGAGTTCCTGATTGCCAGTGGCCCCATAAAGGCCTAGTTTGCATATAAAAAGGTTGGCGGCTCTGAGACTAAGTTCATTAATAATAATTGGAGAAGCCCAGGGCTGGGCTGGGCCCATTTTCCTCTGGTGGCACTGCTGATTGACCCCAGTGTCCCTCCTAATTGAAATGTAAAATGGCAACTTTTCCCCAGGCAACAAGGCAAGAAGGGACCATTGCCACCGTGCTGCCCCCTCCTGCCACCTCAGCTCCCCAGACCCTGCCTGGCTCATGCTGAGATCCCGGGTACCAAACCACCTCTGAGTCTGATGCTCACGGGGAATTGCAGAGCAACTCCACGTTTCTCCATGGCTGGCGTTCATGCCCTGCTTCCCAGCACTGCGGTCATCGTCGGGGGCTCAGGCCATGCAGGTCGTGTCCTTACCTTTGAGATTTCTTAACTCGAAAGAACCTAGTTGGAGAATCTTATAAGTATGAGGGCAAGTCCATCTTCCTCCTGCTAATTTCTGTCTTGAAAGAGCTCTAAACATTGCTTGGCTTCACTACAAATGAGGATTAAAAACATCCTCCACAGGGTCATTTGGGGGCAGTCCATGAACGACCGCATATAAGGCACCTGGCACAGAGGGAGCAAGCACTCAACAAACATTTCTTCTTTTCCAGCTCTTCCTCCTCAGCTCAGGCTGCACCTTGTCCCTCAGCTACTCCCCGTTCCTACCTCATTTCCCAAGGATCCATCTCCCCTGCTTCCTCCAATGTGTGCCTTTCCATAAACATCCCGTCAGCCCCCACCGTCCAGCTTATCCATCCCTCCTAGGCTTCAGAGCCCAACAATTTCAACAGCTCCCAGTGCCCCAAACACAGGGGGGATGGGTAGGGAGGTCCCAGCTCCAGCCACTGCTCACCTAACATCAGTCCCCACTTCTGGAATGTTCCCTATGCTCTGGGACAGGACCTCCACCAGACAACCATGTGGCTTTGGGCAAGTCCCTAAACCCTCTGGGTCTCCTCATCCATAAATGAAGAAGCTGGTTTGGATTTGATGAATTTTATGGTCCTAGTTTTATTATTAACCCAGTAGATGACCTGGGATACATCCTTTCCGAAGCTCAGTTTTCCTGTCTCAAAAATGGGTAACCATGTCTACTCAACTAGCTCCAAGCGTGGTATTCAAAAGATCAACCACTGCACACTGGAGAGGGCGGGGGGCTTTGTGGGGGAGGTTGGTCTCCTGAAAGCGCCATTTACCTACCAGGAGGGAAGTATTTTAATATCTTAATAAGTGTTATATTGCAAGGTATAGTCATACAGGTGGGTATGGCCCTGCTAGGCAGTGTGTGATACTGTTACTCTAGCTAGCACAATTTACATGGCACAAGGGGTACAAGGATTCAGCCCAGTGCATTCCACCACCTCCATTACCTTGCACGTATTTTGCCATGTTCTGTCTTGTTTCTTGGTACAACACACTCCCGTGTCCACGGGAAAGAAATTAAGGACACAGTTCCCTCGCTCAGTTCTCACAATGACCATGAGTAAAACATTCTCACCATCATCCTACTGACATTTATCCCCAGATGATGATCTCGCTGCTATAGAATTCCTCAAAAACATACTGCCCTTCTCTTTTCAAGGAAGATATTTCTCTGAACAATCATTTGAAAGGGCCAGCTCTTGGAGGGTGGAAAACACCTGCATTTAACAAGATTATTTGGAGACAAATGCATGCAATAAGAACCAGTTCCCTTGGAGGCTGTTTTGCCCATGGCAGCATCCTGCAGTTGTAAGAAAGGACTTTGGGGTGGGGAGAGGGGTGGCTTGAGGCACAAGAAGATCTTTAAGGTCTTGGCTTTCAAGGGATGGCTCCAGCGAGCTCTAGGTCCACTGCCCAGCCCTGGGCACATTTTAGTTTCCACTGAAACGCACACAGAAGTAGAGATAGCACTGCTAATTGCAGGGGGAGCATGAACACCAAGCCAACCCATGAGAGCAAAAAAGATGCCCTTCCGTCTACCATGTCCCATGTCAGTGGCTGCTTTATACAGAGATTTCATTGCATATTTAAATAATTGAGCAGGAACATAAAGAATGCTGCCCAGCTGGGAGAGGAAAGGCTGCCTTCAGGGCTGGTGCTGCCTGGGGAGGGGGTGGTAGGTAGGCTGTGGATTTACAGCCCTTAGTGTGTTTACAAGATGAGGGCTCTAATTCTCCCAGTTGTTACAGCAAGACTGGGGGGATGTGAAGCTCTGGGGACAGGGCACAGGGCGGGGGCAGCACTGAGGGGCAGCTAAGGAATAAGTGATTTGCAAGTTACCCTTCCCCGCCATGTCACCACAGCCCGCATCAATTCCAAAGACAAGGCAGCACCAGCCCCAACCAACCCCCCAAATTTACCCTCCCCTTCTCAGACCCGTGGTGCCCAAGGCAAAAAGGCAATGTGCCATATATTTTCTTGCTGTTCCCCAAGTTCATAATGCCATCAGCGTGATCTATGACGCGCTGGTTTATGGAGAGAGCAAAGTAATAATACAGAAAGGAAATACCCATAACCTTAAGCTGGGGAGGGGCAGATGAGATGGATGGAAAGTGCAACTGAGTGGAGAAATGGCAGCCCAGTAATGGAAGCTGCAGCGGGGGTGGCGCATGGTGGAAGCAGCTTCTTTAGCTGGGCTTGGCTTTGCTTTCTCAAAGGAGGGTGAAAGGCACGGCAAGGGTGGTTTTGTGTCCTCGGGTTGGGTCCCAGGAATGGCTCCTCTGCACGAGGGGGAGCGGAGTCACTGCCAAGGCCAGCTGGCCTGATCTCCTTCACGTCTGGTCGGGGGTAAATGCCCTTGGCCCGCCCCGTCCCTGGGCATGGGGATATTTCAGCACCAGGGGCAAGCAGCCATCTGGGGCCGGACCTTCCCTGCCTTACCAGCCTTCCCGAGGAGGACTGACCTTGGGATTGGCAGGTTTCCTGATACCTGTCCTGGCTACACATTCATCTCAGGGGTATCGGGGTGGGAGGGAATTTGGGGAGGAACTTTCAAGCACAGCTTTGGAAATCAAATAGAATTCATTTTGCCTCTTCTGATCTTACAGCTGTTCTCTGGAGTAAACACTCTGGTTGAACTTCAAGAAGAGAGGGGCTGCGGGAACCTCCTCTCGGAGCCTGTACACAGTAGGCCAGATGTACCTTGCCTTCAGCTCACTTTGCTTTTCAGTTTGGATGAGAAATAACAGCAAAATAGTCCATCATGGAAAAATGTTTGTCAATAGATTTGTTTTTCCATGGAACTTCACCTTTATTCCCTAAGGGATTGCTGTTATTAAGTGTGTAGGCCTGATGGGGGTTCAGGTCCCCCATCAGAGGAGCCTGCGGATTCCAAAGCCACTTGGAGACCAGTGGCCCCCCTGCTTGGTGGAGGTGAGAGCATGGCCCTGTCCGTGGCTGCCCCGGTGAAAGGCCGTTTCAGTGGGAAGCAAGGAGTCTCAGCTGATACCGGCAAAACAGGACTGAGAGCAGGGAGGCTCTGTGGTCCCACTTCCCCTTACCTTTCTCTCCCTCTTCTTTTTGGTACCCAGGGTCTGGCAGCTGATCTAAAGACCGAGGGTTGTTATCACAATGCCATCATTAGTTGAAACAAAATCAGTCCTTGTAACTGGAATATAGTTACTATAAACGACATATATTATTGGGCACTCTATTTCTAATAATTGTAATTATGCAGGAATACTTGCCATTAATATACTAACAACAATGATCAACCAGTTCTCTGTTCCAGACCAATAACTTCACCTGAATGCAGGCTTTGTGCAGGGGGAAAATAAAGAGGTAATTCAACATGCCTGGTGATAGTCAACAAAGCCAGTGTTGGAACTGGAAGACGCCGGGATGAAGGCCTTCCTGGGGATACAGGATGCTGCCGGGGAGGTGGAGCCCACCTGGTGGCCTCCCTCTTGGCCAGCAAAAGGCCCCCGTCTGCATCCCCACACTCAAAGGCTGAAAGCAAAGGAAGACCCGGGGACTTCCAGAAGAATCACGGGGCCTGGGTCTCCCCTTCATTCCTGGCATGGGTCTGGGCCTGGAAACCCAGAGGAGCTGCAGGCCTGAGGCTGCGTGTGAGCCCCCTGTTGGGCAGAGCTGGGAGACCCAGGCTGCACTTGGACACTCACCTGGTAAGACCCACGCTCTGGGTGTGGATTTCTCTGCGGTGCTCTCCAGATTATTTCCGCTGACAACTACAGAACTTGAGAGATCGTGTGGACCAATGGTCCCATTTTACACATGTCTAAATACAGATCTAGAGATCTCTTACACACCTTTAAACCTCCCACAATGCCTCAAATATGGGAAATGCTCAGGAACTGGGTGACGTAGGATGACCGGTGACACATAGCAACGCTTCCAAGTATGCTATGGATAAGCCCTTCCCCTGGCGTGGAGGGAGGACGCTCGTGTCTGGGGGCTTCCACAAAATCGCCTTTCAAGTGTGCAGTTTTCTTTTTTATCCCTCATCCCTGCTACTAGCCCTTTCCAGAAACAAAAATATAGAAAACAAAACAATGACATTAAAAAAAAATCATCTTATTTCTGTTAGCAGTCAGGGGCTTTCGTCTAAGCTCTGAGGGCAATGACCTACCTCCTTCTGCTGTCCTAAAATGTCTGGAATCGGCCAAAAGTCCACAAATATTCATTTACTTCTTTTCCCCTTGGTACAGTCTCTAGGAAATCACTGTTACAATGACCATCATGAGGTGGTCAACTCTGGCCTCTCCTCTGTGACATATTCAAAACGGCCCATTATTGAGCCGGGTAGAATGCAACCTCCAAGCTCGCTCCAGAAGTACGGCTGTAAAACTTCCTTCTCTTAGAATGAATAAGCATCCAAGAAAAAGAGAAGCCATAGTTAATTCCGTGCAGTGATGTGATACAGGAGGCACGGTGATTCCAAGCTACCTGGGAGCGTGTCACAGCGATGCCTTGCCAGGCTCACCATAAAATGGCTCACATAAATTGGAGAGTTGGAGGGCCACAGTGGTGGGTTGGCCCTTCTCCACCGGAATCACTCCTGCTCAGCCCTCAGAGCCTGGGAAATGGGATCTGGGGCTCGGAGTTTCTCATCATCAGGTGCATTTTTTCTGGGTGAGGCGAGCCCAGCGCAGCAGGTGCCGGGGGTGGCGTGTCCATCTTGCTTCCCTTTCGGCCTCATAGACAACGCAGCTTCCCTACCGCCATTAAGGCTTGGGTCCAAGTTAGTGGTGTGGAAGTCAGGGGGAGGGGATGAGGGCACCGTGGCAGGCCCCTCTGTCCTCATCAGGGCCCTCCTGTCCCCCAAACGGCCCTTGTGCTTCCTATGCCCGGACAGTTCCCTGCCCTCATAGCCATGGGGTTTGCCGCATGGTCACGGCACCCGTGTGGGTGTGTAAACGGGGCTGGAAGGCACACCCAAGACACAGGGTTGGGGGGTGTTGGAGCCTGTCTGAGTCCAGTGTTGGCTGAGAGAGTGCTCTGTCCCTGCACCCAGTGGCATCTAACCAACATGATACAGATATAGAAATACAATCTTTCTATCCTTCTATTCTAAATAACAGTATTCTAAAGCTGCCACTCTGCTCAGAACCACTCGCCCAATGGCTGGAGTCACACAAGCACTATGTTTGAACAACACCAGACTTTTCCAAAGTGTTTTTACACCCATTATCTTTGAGGTCTTTGCCCACACACTGACATTCTAAGAGAGGAAACTACATAGGCGTAGAGTATTTCTATTACGGTGATGAATAGTTTTCAAGGATAAGACTAAAGACGAGGCAGGAACAGAAGGAGCATCTTAGCCACGGAGCCCAATGCTGTCTCAGTGGTTCCCAGACTAGACGGTGCAGCAGAATCGCACACAGAGCCGACCCCACCCCAGGCTCTCACCCTGCCGGCCTGGGTGGAGTGGGAGGCTCTGTGTTCCTAACAAGTTCCTGGTGAAGCTGATGCTGCTGGACTGGGGACCACAGCTTGAGGACCACCTCTCTGGTGGGTGAGTGACCATCCTTTCATTCTTGTTCTTCTCTCCCTTTCACTCAGCTTGACTTCTTTGATCTCATGCAGACAGTGCTCCGAGGGACAGCTGAGGAGTCTGTACACAGTCCTGCCGTGTACTTAAAGATTATTTTTAGGACACACACACACACACACACACACACACACACACACAGCTCTCTGAAATGGTCCGGGACTCCCCTGGCTACAGTGACCTGGAATGCACTTCTGTCTGTAACTGAACCCCCAGGACTGACCCAGAGCGCAGAGCTTTGCTTGTTTACTGATTTTGAGACGTGGACCCTTAAGAGTCAGGGTTGGGGAGGAAGACGGGGGTTCTGCAGTATTTCCCTCTGTTTTCTCTTAAGGGAAGGCCTACCTGTGTGTCCCATGCTCACAGCAAGTGGCACTCAGTGCTCTGGCTGTGGGACCTACCTCAGGCAGCTTCACCCGGCCTTCCTGGAAGGAGCAAGTCTTGGGGTCATGGGTGCAGACGTGCCGGTATTTACACCAGTGGCAGCGGTACGGGCTCTCCACGCAAGATAGGCACCTGCGCACAGAGGGGGAAGAGGCACAGGTCACAGCACCTGCATGAACCCAAAGCAGAAAGCCTACGACTCTAGAGCCCAGCAAAAAATGTTTTAATAGCGGGAGGAACCACCTTCAAACACTCAGGAAGAGCAGATCTTACAAAAACCCATCCCTTTTCTCTCCCAGTCCTCAGGAAGCCAGGAGCCCCTGGCCTCCTCCCCCTCACTCAGGTGGTTGACACCCTGGTCCCCCAGAGCCTCACTAACCACCCTCCATTTTTAAAGGATGAGGCTGTCTTTGCTGAATTGGGGAACAGTGAGGTCTGGAGTAGTGGGGCTCACCCAGAGGGGGCTTAAGAGTTAGGGCAAGCAGTGAAATTGACTTTTAATTCAAACTGACTCCAAGCTCTTGGCTGACAGGGACCCACATGCAGCCAGCCTGGCAGGGGAAGGTCCTGTAGCAGCTCCCTCAGTGCGAGGGCTCCGGCAGAGCTGGTCACCCTGCCTCTACGCATTATTCCCAGGAAACACAGGCAACCTTATAAAAGCTCCTCCTTGCTTAGAATCCAACATGGTTCCCTTCTTCCAAAGGGTCATGTCATGGAGGCTAAGCCATTCATGGTGTCCAGGTCCACTGTCCCCACGTGTGTCTGGTGCTTCAGCCAAGAACAGGCCATGCTCTCCCCATGCTGTCCTTCTGCCTGGAGTACCATTTCCTCTGCCTCACCATCTCGTCCTCTTTCTTTGACCAATAGAGACTTGGTCTCCCTGGGCCTTTATCCCCTTAGTCCCTTTGTGTATGTCTCTGGGACAGTGCTGGTCTTGCTCTATTATATTTTACTTATTCACGTCCTGTTCATCCACTAGGCTGAATGGATGGGATGAGTCTTTGCATCTTATTAATTTTTGATCCTCCCTGTCCAATGAGTAACACATTGTCCTGCACATGGTAGATGCTTAAAATCATTTTACGGACTGATGGGAACTTCGAACATGATTTCATCTATCTACTCGACTTTCCTAGATCACCAAGTGGTAAAGCCATGGCAAGCTCTGTGGGAAGAAGCAGGAAGAGAATTCCAGTGTTGAAGCAATCTAGCAGGGGGGACGGGCTGCCTCTTACTGGGGACCCCAGAGAGCCAAGCTCATTCTAGCCTCTTTCCATTAACCCTGTGGGTGCCAGAAGAGGAAGTTGTCTCTTTCTGGGGGTGAAGTCTTCTCTCTTTGGATGAACCCTGACCCCAGAAATGGAGCTGAGTGAGGTGGGGGAGGGGAGCACTTACGAATTGTGGACGCTGCAGTTGTAGAAGACAAAGCTGGTGCTGGCAAAGGTCATGCCCGTCTCCTTCGACTTGAGATGCAGCTGGACGACATGATGGTCCCCTGTGGGCGGAGCCAGTCATGAGGTCAGGGGTAAGGCCATGGCCCCGGGTCAGGGTCCCACCAAGAGTAAGGCACTGTGGGAGAGGGGAGCCCGCTCCCCAGGGGTGCTCTCAGCTCTAACAGGACTCGGATTCAGCTGGGCCCTGTCCCCAGGACTACCCTAAGAACAGCTACAGAGGGCAGTTCTGGTCTATTCCTCCTTTTGCATTGTCTTCCTGGCACTCACCTCTCATTTGCTCACCAGGTCCTTTCTCTCACACACACACACACACACACACACCGTGACAGGTATTCAAGTGTGCACTCACATGCATGATGTGCCTGCCGGACTCACAGAATTACAAATGCACACGTTGATTAGCTACTAGGAGAAACATGTAGATTCTGCAATGCTGCCACAAACTACACAAGAGGGTTTGCATGTCTGTGTGTGCGCATGCGAGCTCATTCCCTGTCTCTACCAAGACAGCCCCTGTGCTGACGCCCCCTCCTCTGATGGGCTCAGGGCTCCATTCGGGCAGGCGTCCCTGGAATCCTCAGCTGGCGCCAGGGAGGAGCTGGGGCCCATGTTTAATTCACAGCCCTGACCCCAGGCCCCTTGTTCTGTGCCTTCCCCGAGAGCCTCATTAATCAATCAGCTTGGAACAAATGTGACAAGCCCAAATGGGAGGGCCAGCATGGAATCAGGCTGCCTAGGCCGGCCTGTAACTTGCCAGCGCTGGGCCTCTGTCCACACCATCCTTTCCAGAGCAGCTGGCCATGAACACGCAGCTCTGGGGAGGCAGGGCAAAGTGGGGCAGCGGTCCAGGGTGCGAGACCCAGCAGTGCAGGCAGTGGGTAAGGAGCCAGATGCCCCCCACATTCCATCCCTGCTCCAGACCGGCTTCCCCTCCTCCTGTGCCCCTCCAGGCCAGCCCTGTCATGCTCTAGCACGATCTGTGAACTTGACCAGTATGCTCTGATGCTGTGCTGGCCCTTCCCTCTCCTGCTTTCTCTGCAGCTGCTCCTCACCTAGGGTGATGTTGGCCCACAGTTGCTCACCTGGTTTCAATTCCAAAGGCAGCAGGGTTGGAGGAACACTTCATGCCCCTCTTCCTGTAACATACCCACCAACGCACACCCCTTCCTCTGACCCTCCCCTCCTGTGCGCTCCCTCAGTCCCCCATGTCGGTCTTGAGTTCTCATCATCCAGGCAGAAGAAGGACTCGCCGAGAAGCTTTGCCTCTGGGGACTGCTCACCGTTCTCCGTGATGATCCGGGGCACCTCCTTGGCTGCCGGGGAGTAGCACTGGATCTGATTGCCTACCACCAGCCCATCCATCTCTGACAGGTCCTCAAAGGTGCAGTTGACGCCAGCTGACAGCTCGGGGACATTGTATGTCTCCAGGACCAGCTGTGAACAGCCCAGCATGGGGAGAGAGAGGAGGAGAGAGAAATGGGAGAAAGAAGGTATAGAATAAAGGAAGAAGGAGGGAGAGCAAGAGAGATCAGAGAGAATAAAAAAAGAGAAACGCATGAGGCAATATTGACATGGAGAGGAAGAGATCCTATTTATTACAGGAGCATATAGAGAAGGTGGTGGGATGTTAGGAGACTGAGACAAAAGAAATTAGAGTCTGGATGGATTTGGCCCCAGGAAATGGATCGTTTCGGGGATGTGTAGGTAGAAAGAGGGGCAGGACTGAGGCGCTGCTGATCAAGCTCCTCCCCATTACCCCCAGTTTTAGAAAACGGCAACGCCAACCATCAGGTGCCCAACAGGAACGTGGGCGCCATCTCCCCTTCTCTCCCCTGCTTGCACCTCTTTCCCACGTTATAGACAAGGGTGGTGTTCCCAGCACTCTCGCTTTCTTGGTCACTCTCTCAGTCACCTTTGGTGTCACAGTTTTCCCTGTCTTTCTGCCATCACGCACAGAGCCTCTTCCCCAATAGTTCTGTGCACGTCCCCCTCTTCCATCCCCAGGGACACATTCTTTGGCATCTCTGCCCTGCTCTGGAGCAGCTTTGCTGGCCAGGCATGGCCCGGCCTTCTGGAGGGGTGTAGACCTGTGGCCCTTTTTGGTGGGGAGAGGGCTCTTCCCACATCCTGGACCCCAGTCCCACGGCCTTACCAGGACGTTGTACTGAGACACGGAGATGTTGCTGGGATGGACGGTCAGCCGGACGCACTGCTTCATCTCGGAGGCAAACCTGCGGGGCTCTCTGGACCGCTCACAGCGCTCTTTCCGGGTGCACCTGGGAAGGACAGTCCAACCGACGAGGGACTCAGGGGAGGGCCTCAGGTTCAGCGAGGGGCCGGCGTGGAGGTCAGGCACCGCCAGCAGCTCCTAAGATGTGTCCAAACTCAGCGTGCCCAGGACTAACCTTTCGGTTTCCTCCCTCCAGCCTGGTCCTCCCCCATCATGCCTGAATTGGAAGCAGATAATAATTCCAACCATTGGCTGATTTCAGAACGCAAAACCTCAGGAGTCATCCTAAAGTGCCCGCGGGTCCTCCTCATTCACAGAAAGAGCTGGAAGTCCTGCCTGTTGTCCCTCCCGACTCAGCCTCAGCCCCTGCTTAGCCAACCAAGACTCTTCTTTCCACGTATCTCCTCTTGCAGATCTCCTTGTTTTGGGCTTGCCAGTTCTTCTATCTGAACTGCCCACTTGCCCACATTTCCCTTGTCCAGCTTCTACCTGTCCTTTCAGACATGCTTCAACTATTATGCACCTACAAGTGCTCCCCTCTCCCCACCAACCCACTCCCACGCCAGGCAAAGTGGAGAGCACTGAGTTAGAACTTCTCGGCTTATATAACAGTTCTTAGGCTAAGTGGTGCCCTCTCCCACCAAGAGTGAACTTCTCAAAAGGAGAAACTGTGCCTGACCTATTTGGAACCCCCCTGCCTGCCTCCTGCCCAGCAGACAGAAGGGAAACACTGGTAGGTGGAGGGAGGGGAGGGAGGATGGAAGCTGCAGAGTGTGGTAGTTCACGGCTTGCTCTGAAGCCAGTCGGGGCTGGATCTGAACCCCAGTTCCACAGCATAGGGTAACTGCCATAGGAAGTTTACTATTATTGTTTAGTGTCCTGTGTTGTTCAAAGTGTGCCATGCCACAGGTGGATCACATCCAGGTGACCTGAGATCTTACAGCCCTGGGGCTAGCCCTGCCCTACAGTAGGAGTTTACTGCTGGGAGTAAACTGACTTTCAGGGAACAGTATGCAAACCAAGCCAGACAAACCTTGTGAACACGGGGTTTCGCTGAGTGGCCATGATTTGGAACCTCTGGGCTACTGATTCTGCTGTGGGGTGAGGGAAAGCAGGGTCCTCAGAGGGACAAGTTGCGATAGGATGGGACTTCAGGGAAATCACTCCTGATCACTGATCTCTTTTGGTTAAAGAGAGTAGACTGCAGAGGAAGGGGGATGTCAGGGGCTGTTGCAGGACAGGAGGGAGCACCGGGTGAAGAGTCGAGTAGGGAATGAAACAGCCAGGCATGCGGAACCTATCTGTGGAGGAAGCTCTTGGCAGAGGACATCTGCCTCAAGAAGCAGAAGAGTGTTGGGGGTGGGATAAAAAATGGAGGCAGAGAGGCGTCTGGATACCTGGAGATGCTCTTGGGGTGACTCTCAGGCACAGAGGACAGCTGTGGAGGCCTCTCCTCCAGCCACGGGGGAGGAAGGCACCTTGGCCTTGGTGGGAAAGACAGCCTAACAGTGGAGAATTTCACTGAGAAATCACTGGAGGTATGGGCTAGAGGAAGAAAGGGGCGATACGGACAAAAAGGATGACCTTGGAGTAAATTGGATGTGTAATGCAAAAGTGAAAAACAACTCTGAATAAACTCATCATGGCTCCTAGCCGATGAGCTCTCATTAGACACGGTGATAAGGGGCTTACAGTTTATGTCACTGAATCTCCCAACGATGCTGGGAGGCTGGTACCATTTTAAACCCCACCTTACAGATCAGGAAACTGCAGAGGTGGTTAGGCACTTGCTCAAGGTCACCAGCTAATCAGAGGGAGCCTGTATTTGATCACAGATGAACTCTGGAGCCTCCATTCTTATCCACTGTGCTCTACCTCCCTGAAGCTTCTAGATGAAGCCCATTTTCCTTGCCATCCTGATGTCCCTTATATGCTTAGGCCAATTTTAAAATGTCCCCTCAATCTTCTTGTCTAGGCTAATCGCTGTTTCTGCCTGCCACTGGAAGCACTTTGAATATTACTGAGACTTTTGAATTCTCCAGGACCCTTCTAGGAATCTCATCCCAAGGGTGGAAGGTCAGACTTGAGTGTGGTCCTCTCCAAGGCACTGCCGGGCTGTTCTAGCAGACCCATGGCAACAAGCGCATCTGCCTAAAAGTCTAGGAAGTTAATTTACCAGGCTAGCTCCTCTTTGAGGACTTCATTACCTCCAGCCATTAAGCTAATGTTATGGACTTTTCCAGGGTGTCTGCACTGACATCGCTATTAATAGTGTTATTACTCCCATTAACAGCAGACCCAGAGAGCTGGTACGGGCTTCAATTATTCACTGACTCCCCAACTTTGAAGTTCCTATTTCCAAAAGCAATCAGTAGATCTGAAAAATGTCTTTGATTAAATTATGAAGAGAGGAAAAATGAAGCTTCTTGCAGCCCAAACATCACCCAGAGTTACTAAATAAGAGTCCAGAGAGAAAAGAGGTGACTCCCTCTCTCTTCCAGGGGGTATAAAGGAACTTGCATGGAGGAATCTCAAGACAAGTTCTATCTGCATGGCTTGCTGCTCCCAGTGCTCATGAGACTGCATCCTGTCTTCGCTCCTGAGAGCCCCCAACTAGCCATTTATCGTCTCCTCCCAGATACAGGTCTTACCAGGGCAGCCACCTCTAGCTCACAGTTTTAAACATCCCATCTAACTGTGTAATTGTGTAAATTACTTACCTCTTCCTGCCTCAGTATTCTCATCTATAAAATCAGGACAAAATACTATCTACCTAATACGGTTATTATAAGGGTTAAAAGATTATGCAAGGAGAGCACTTAGAACAGAGCATAGCTCAGACATAGTAAGCCCTCAGTAAAAGCTAGTATTATTATCCCATCCTTTCTCTGCCTTCCTCATCCAGCCCTTCCTAACTGCAGCTAACGGGGAAGCACAGATCTCCTCCCAGACTGGCCCATGGGGCAAATCAAAAACAAAAAGACAGGGATGGCTGCCCAACTTCTCCTCTTTTTTAGGGGGGACGGGGAGGTAATTAGGTTTATTCATTTATTTTTAATGGAGGTACTGGGGACTGAACCCAGGACCTCGTGCATGCTAAGCACATGCTCTACCACTGAGCTGTACCCTCCCCCTTCCACTTTTCCTCTTAATGAGGGAGGGGGAGCCCCAGAGGCCAGGAGAGAGCAGAGAGGGTAAGAATGGTCTGGGTTGTAGCTCTGCTTTCTTCCTAGCTGTCAAAGGGTATTGAGAACTCAGCTCTGTTCGTAGAAAGTCAAGTTTAAGGTCACTGTCAGGGATGTTTTGACATTTCTACCATCTCTCAGGGCCCATGAGAGCAGAAGCTGCAAATGTCCAGAAGCACAGACAATTGACCTTAGAAGTGATTGGAAAATGGAGAAGGAAGAATAGATTCCTCTTGAGTTCTTACGGGGTCTGTCAGGGTAATAGCTTCCTGCTCTTCCGGGACTGTGGGTTTCCCATTAGTCCAGGCAAGAGCTAGGAGATGTGCAAAGGGTTGATTCATGACTCCTGGGGGTGGGAGGAGTAGGGGGCTGGCTTAGATGTTCCCTTCAAAGGGGCTCCAGGTACTTCCCAAAGCATTTACTTGATTCTGCTGTGAGAGCTCTTTGGACATGGAGGAAGACCCTACTTCACCCATTTTCCAGGCAGGACTCAAAAAGCGCACACATATGACTCTGAGTTCCCAGACATTCATTCCTGCCACCACCACTGCCACCTCCACCAAACACAGACCTGCAGGTGGCCAGCAGGAAACAGCAGAGGAAGACATCCCCGCTCCGGAATTGGAGTCTGGCACTCCTAAGCTCCCCTCCCCACCCCACTCCACTTTCTCTGTGGTTGGTCCTCCAGCCCCAGTTCAGAGGTGCTAAAAGCCCTTGGGGACAAAGGCCCTGGCCCCTGGAGGGGTTATTATTCAAGTCAGTGGTTCCAATGAGATTATCCTCTCTAATGAAGCAGCTACTACCGCCTCCCCTAAGCCTGAACTTTCACTGCTGGAGAATTCCCAGCCAAGTGGAAAATTAGAAGGGAGAGGAATGGAGAAAAGAAGGGGGTGAGGGAGAGAGAAAGAGGTGGTGATTAAGTTCTCTAGAAATTAATTCCTAAATACAGTGCTAGAAATATTAACTCCCAGTGCTGCTGGCTGGGGAAGCAAATTTCAATTCGGAAGTGGGGCTCTCTGTGAGTCCAGCCTGGGTGAGCCTCCAGGCCGGAGTCGGGGGGAGTCGTTGCTGGCCCATCTCCCCAGGCCCTCCAGCATGGGTTTGCCAGCCTTGGATATCAGAACTGGCTCCCTGCTTCTCTCCACGGGTGATCCCCAATCTGTAACATTTCATGTTGGTCATGACCTGTGCTTAAAGTGCAGAATTTGGGGAACCTGTGTTTAGAACACGAGGAGGTTGGGAAAAAATGAGGTGGGGCTTCCCAAATGAGCTTTATTGGAAAGTTAAGAGAAACCTGATTCAAGTTGGAGACCAGGGGGGCTCTTCGAGCATTGTTGGGGCTCCACATCTGGGAACGCTGACGAGGGAAGAGACTGGGTTCCCTAACCTCACTCCCCCTGCCCTCTTTAGGAATGCCCACTGACATGGGCCAGTGCGTGTGCAGCTTGGAGGAAAGTGGACTAGATAGTAAAGGGAACCTTCCTAGGCAGATGGGTGTGTAAGGGGCTTCTTATATGAAGGGCATGGACCAGATGAGTCCTTTCAGGTCCGTGATTCTAGGATCCAGCGACTAACCCTGGTCTCAGGAAAGTCTAAGCATTCAGGTGGTTCTTGGTTAAACTCCAAAACAGGAAGATCACAATTGTACTATAATTTTCCGTCTGCCACCAGCTGCTGGCAACTGAATCCAGCACCCCTTTATCATCTCTAAAGATCCAAAGCCAACCTGGGCAGTGGATGCTGGATTCACCATGCCTCCCAGGTCTCAGGGGGTGAGATCACGAGGCAGGAGGAGAGCACAGGACTTAACAGGAACCAGCAGGTGCACGAGTGCAGTGGAGGCCTAAGAACCTTTCTGGGCTCTTGTAGCAACCAAGTGGTCCTGTCCCACCACGACTGGCTCAGATACTGGGCCTGCTGTCTATGCAGAGAAGCCATGCTCTGCCCAGGTCCCAGGTTGGAGTCTTGCCTTGGCTTTCTTTTGGCCCCTCCCAAAATGAGTGATCCATTGAACACCAACCTCAGGTGCTAGTTCCTGCTTTCACAGAAGAGAGGTTACATTTAGCAGTTGCCAAAAGAGATGGTGAAGGGGGGCTGTCTTGCCTTCTTTTTGTCAGTAGGGGGCACTGTTTGGAACTATTTGTTCCTATAAGGTTGAGGCAAGGTTAGCAAGGAAAAGGTACAGAAGAGAGCAGGAGTGGAGAGACAGAGGGAGAGAGGACAAGAGAAGGAGAAAGAGGAGGAAGAGGAGAAAGCAAACGTGCACCATTGCAGGCTAATCGTTCTCTGCACAATCAAGTCAGTTACAAGGGGAGGCTCGAGACACATTCAACAATTACTCTGTTCCTTATCAGCCTTCACACTACACTCCATCCAATAGTCTGGAGCTTTTGTGCCTATTAATGTCACCAGGTCAGCAGGCTTGGTGCCGGGAAGCCATCAGCTCTGTGGTCAGCTGGGCCACTGCACACCCCTGGTGGCATGACTGGGCAGAGCATGTGAACGCTGGTCTATGGGTGTGCATGTCTGGACTCTGAGCCTCAGAGGTAGCCCAGCTCCTCAGGCTTGCCCCAGGGAGCCAAGTCCTGGGACTGGGAGGGACATTCTGAGCTCGCACAGACTGCAGGCTTGTTCTAGTTCACACGAGAAGACGGCACTGTTGATTTACCATGCTTTGGTCATGAAAGCATGTGTTATACATACTGTATGTGGAGAGGGCAGGGAGAAGGCGGTGGTTAAGACAAAAAAAAGCAAGTTTCCTTAATTCAGCTGACCCTTAGACAGCATGGGTTTGAACTGCTGCTGCCCACTTATATGTGTTTTTTTCTTCCAATAAATATTACAGTACTGTGTGATCCGTGATTGGTTGCATCTGCAGATGTGGGACCACAGATACAGAGAGCCGACTGTGGGATCTGACATTCATGGATTTTGGTATCTGCTGTGGGTCCTGGAACCAATCCCTTGTGGATACCAAGGGACAACTAGATCTGTTGAGTCGTGGAGAGAAAAATTCACATACACTGGTATCTCGTCTGGGACTCTCTCCTCTGGGCCAGAGGCTGATACATTTTTGGCAAAGAGGGAAGACCACAGCAGAGACTGCAAAGAGTTTGCTGGGCAGAAGGGGATCCTAACAATTCCGCCTGCTTGTGTGGAAATCCTGCAAACAGCCCGAGAGAGGAGCCATCATCCACTTAGCAGGTTAGTATTCAGTAGCCCTTGGATACAGGTTAAAAAGATAAACAGAAAACCAGGCTATAGGAGATGCTAAGAAGAAGCACCAAAAGACTTGCATTTTAGAATGAGTCTGTAAGTGACTAAGGGGACATTTAGCATGGCTATGGGACAAACTGCTCTCTCCGCCCTTTCCCAGGCACATGTGGCTGCTGAAGACTGAGCAGGGCTGGTTGGAGCTGCCTGAGGCAGGAAGACTTTCCAGTGGTGGGTCTGTCCCAGCCACCCAGCCACAGCCCTCCAGTCCTGGGGAGGACAGGAAGGGGAGAGGGACCACGGAGAAGACCCTGGGTCCGACCCAAGGCCTCTGCTTACACAGCCATTGAAGTCGGGGCTACCTCCAGGCCCCTCAAGGGGCTGCATGCACATCATTTCTCTTAATTTTCACAGCGTGGCTGTAGATGGCTCTTTTCATTGTGATTTCATAGCTGAGGAAACTGAACCCAGACTGGATCTATCCACAGATGGGTTCTTAGTTTTAACCCATCCCTTCTGCTCCAGGTGGCAGCATTTTTCCTTTCTTTCCCTCTCCTTTCCTTTCCTCTCCTCTCCTTTGCTCTTTTCCCCTCTCCTTTCCTTCCTTCCATCTTGGCAGAAGCTATATGAAGTGAATCCTGAACAGTGACCTATGCCAACCCAGCCCAGGGAGGGCATTCTTCCAAGAGAAGAACTCTGCAAAGAGGAGAGGTCCCCAGCGGGGAAGGGAAAGGCTTTATAAAAGCTGATCTTATCTTTCCCTGTCAATGTCCTGGGTTACTCGAGCCTCCCAGGAGTGAAGCCGATGACCCTTCTGAAGAAAGGTAACGTCTGGGCCAATCGATGGGGCTGGGCCTGTGGGGGATCCCGTTACCTGCCGAGACGAATAGGCTTCTTGGCCTGAGTGTGGGAGGGGAAGACGGAGAGGGGGCTGGGGACCTGGTGGTTGGAAGGATCATTCCAGGCCCAGGACAGGTGAAGCCAGGCTGGGCTGTAAGCTTTCCTTTCCTTCACCCGAGTCAAAACAGGTAGGCTCAGGCCCAAGGTGGAGGCTCTGCAAACAAAGTCTCAAGGTCATGGACGAACAGATACCCAGTTTATAGAAGCTATTGTTGCCATTAGAAACCGGCAGCCTGTGGGCTGGGGCCTGGGGCTGCCAGGAAGGGCGATGGGGTGTCCCTCCCGTGCTACTGGGTTGGCAGGCCTGTGCTTCAGGACAATTGAGGGTGAGTAACAGCGGGGAGGGTTTCAATTACATGAACATTTCTTAAGCCTGTTCACTGTGCGACCCACCTGTGCCCTTGCTGGTACAAACGGCCCTTTCAGCCACCTGAGCCACCTGTTGGCGGGGCCGCCTTGAACTGCACGCAGGCTCTCACAACCCACAAAGTTCCCCACCCTCTCACTCCTTACAACCCTGGGAAAAGTGGCAAAGCGACAGAGAAGGTGGATGTACTTCGACACCACAAGGAACCCTCTTCCCAGCGCGCGTTTGCTCGGGTTTCCCCGGGGTCGGGCTCACTGGGCCTGCAGCACTTAGCATGGACGGGGTCTCGCCCGGGATGCGGACCTGACACAGGCGCTGGCGCTAGTCCAGACTGCAACCCGCACCCCATCCTTGGACCGGAGACCTGGTTCCCAAGAGCTTGCTTCAGGGCTGATGGTCTCATGCGGGCCTCCTGTGTGCCCCGAGCCTAGCACAGTGCCTGGCAAAGAGAGGGCACGGCCCCTGTGAAAGGTCTAGGGACAAGTCTGTGTGTGCGGGTACAGCGCTCCCCTAAAGTGATGAAATCCCCTGCACTTTTCACCTCCCTCCCTTCCTAGTAAACCCAGGCGCCCGGGGAGGGGGGGTGATCGTCTGCAGGCTCTCTGGCTGTCCTCGTCCTTCCCGCACCACCTCTGCCTGCCCCAGCCTGCTCCCTTCCCTCCCGCTCGGTCCTCGCCCTCATGCATCTCTCCCCGTCATGAACACCCAGTTGGCGTCTATTTCAAATGAAAGGGGTGCAAACTAGACATTTAAGAGTAGCGATACCTGGCTTTGACCTGAGCTTAAGAAAGACCCACCGGGAAGAACTAGGAAGGGGCATGAGAGAATTTTCTGGATGAAGGAAATACTGTATAAATCCATGAGGGTGGGGATTACCCCTGTTTTACATTTGTCAAAACTTTCAAACTGTATACTTAGGTTCTGCTTATCTATATTAATTAAACATTATATCTTGATTAAACATGTCTTGGAAGATCCTTCACCTGGCCACGTGAGCCAGGGGGTTCTCCTGGTCATTAACTCTAGCGGGGAGAGAGGAAGGATGGAGTTACTGAGTGTCATGGTGGGCAGGCAGCCCTGGCCTAGGGTGCCCATGAGCTGAATCCCCCTGGGGCAGTTGGCCCTTCCCTGATCCATCAGCAAAGCCCCCGGCACCAGGCTCTTCACACAAGCAGGAGAGGTTACAGAGAACCACAGCTCGAGCCGGCAGAGCACCCTGGAGCGGGGATGCTGCCCCAGGCCACTGCACAGCTGGGGGATGTGCATTTTGGACTTGATGGCTGATGCCCAAAGTTCACGTCCATGGCTGTTTTCTTCTGGCCCTGCTGAGAGTAGAGCGGCTGGCTTCCCAGTGCAGGCTCATGGCCTCCTTCATGAACTGTCCGGACTTCACCTTGGCCCCAGTCCACCCTGTTTTCTGTCGCTTGACAGGAGGCAGGTATGAGGTTACTGAGGGGAGGCCGAGGCCATGCAGGAACTAGTCTGTGGTAATCCTTTTCTCATTCCTGTTGATCTCAGCTCTGGGGCTGGGAGGTGGGGTACTCGCAGCCCCCCTGCTGCTATCTCACAGGGCTCAGTGCTACATGGGACAGGCCAGCATCACCAGGCAAGATCAAAGCTGACACAGAGACCTGCCTTTGGGTCCCACAGGCATAGAGTGTCGGGGGTGGGGGCAGCTCTTCTGATGGCCCTTGAATGATGCCAGGTGTGAGAGCCTCACGCAGGGGCAGTGGAGCCATCCTTGGCCAAGCTGAAAGCCAGCTGGCCTAAAGCCCCCAAGGAAGCAATGGATCCGGAGCATGGTCCCTCTCTGAGAACCCTCACTGTGTGAGACAAAGAAAACGGCTTCACTCTGCCTTGCAGAGCATCATCTGGGCAACTCTCCTGGGTCCATTAGAGCTGATGTGGATTCTGAATGTAATCTCTATTATCCTCTTGTCTGCCGGCCAGGCTTAGGCTCCACTGCTCTCTGTTATCATATACAGTTTGGGGTACACTCCTGTACCCAGTTTTCGGTCATCTCTGACTTAACATGTTTTTCAGTGTAGGTCAGTAGGTCTCAATTTTTTCCCACCACAAGGGACTTCAGACCTTCTAACTTAGGTCACTCAAGGACTCACTATGCCTGAGACTGTCACCCAGAGAAGGGAGGGTACCAACCAGAGCCCTTGGAGAGAATGTGTTAGAATCTAAGGGGGGCCTTTCTAACTTTCAGAGGCACTCCTGGAGTGGGGTGAGGCAAGATCCTGTCCCCGCCAATTTACAGTAGAAAATGACCGGTAAATCTCATTGGTCACACACCGTTTAGGCTCTTAGTAGGAAAACTTAAGTCCTTTTTAATTTATAACACTCGTGTCCAGCTCACAACGTGTTGGGTTTCAAGTGCTGAGTAGAAGCCTGGGCTTCCAGCAGCAACAGCTTGACTGGGACCAAATTCCACTGAGTGAGGCCCAACTACTGTTGGCTTCTCCAGTCAGTGATGCCAAGGTCTTTGGACCCCCTAAGTAAAAGGCGTTCAGCTCCCCCTCTGTGTCTGGCTGGTTGTCTGTACCCTACATTCCATTCCTCAGCTCATTTATTAGGTTACCATTTATCTCCACTGTATACCATTGTCTTCTTCCCACTTCTAGAGAACAAAATGGAGCCAGCAAGGAAGAGGCACATGGAGGGGAGTGCCTAGCACTCAGGACAGGGCTCCATTGGTCTAGTGACCCCAGTGCTCTGACAGCCAGACGAGTGTCAGGACAGCAGAGGAGGGTTCTTGGGTGCTATGAACTTGAACTTACACCTCAACTACCAGAAGATTCTGGCAGGGACATTGAAGAGTCTGTTAAGTGGCCGCTGAATCAGCAAGTGAACAGTGGAGATAGCTCATACGTGACTTAGTGGTCCATGTGAGCCTGGAGAAAATAGTCCAATGCCTTTTTCCTGCCGTTCAGCCTTGAAATGTCAGCCTATAGTCAAATTACAGCCAGAAATGTCCAGAGATCTCCCTCCAGCCTTCCTGTCTGTGATTCCATATCCTGACCCACCATCATTCCCGTGCTGACATTGCCATATATTTTTACAGGAATTTGGCAATATAAATTGAAGTCACAACAAAAGAAGGGAGATAAGATTACAAAGGATACAAGGAAGGAAGAGTAAGAAAAGAGAGGGACAGAAGAGAGAGATCAAAGCGTAGGAGAGTGGTGACAGCGAAGACGGCAAGCAGGAAGGGGATTACAGGGGGAAGTGGGAAGCAGGAGGAGGTTGCCCAGTGGTACTCACGTGTTGTGGAGCACACACCAGCCACAGTGGGGGTCGCCCGAGCCAAGGCACTCGCTGCAGCTCCGATACTGACCACAGGACTCCACAGGGACTCTGGTGAGCTAGGACAGGACCACAAGAGAGAGAGTGGTTAAGATTTTACAGAACACCCAGTAGTTGATCAGGAAGCAGTGCTATCACATCCCGGGTATATTACCTAAAACAGTGTAGAAGCAGGAGGGGGCCTAGAGCCCCAGAACCGAAAAGGGACCTGGAGTGATCATATCTGAGAGGATGGACAAGCGTCGGGGGGCGACAACCAACAAAGAAAATAACAATCTTCTTAGACGTGTCTGGGAGTAGACTCCATAGGATTCACATCACATTGTTATCAAAGATATTTATACCGTGTACATGTAAATTTTCCCACCACCAACCCCCGAACACCTCTACAAACATGCAATTCATCACATGTTTATCTCTTACCAATGTAATAAACACGGTTTCCTCTTTCTCCGTTCTTGTTCGCTTTTACCTTAAAGTGTTTTGCCCCCTTCCCGGTCCTCCTCCTTCAGGTTTCACCATTTTTGCGGTTCCAGAGAGCATAGAACCCAAGTCCAAGACCCTTCTCCTTCTCTTCACCAAGGTATAATAAACTCGCTTCGGCACTGTTACTCGCCTGCTCTGTCTTTCTCATCCTGTTGGCCACCTGGCTCTAAAAGTTGTTCACTCTGGTGTTTTCAAAGAGCAGCTGCTTCTATTTCTTCTCTACCCACACTCTTCTCATGACTAGAGGCTTCCTCTCCAACCCCAGAACTTTATCTTAGCTTTCACCAGCCGCTTGTTAATGTAAAATGTTCCGCATGACGTTTTGGCTTGGCCCTAATGCTTCTACTTCCTGCTTACTCCTAAAGATCTTTGGAATTTCTTTGTTCTCCAGTGTAGCTTTGCCCTGATGTCTTTTTCACATGATTTCTCAGGGCATGATACATAGGAGGCACTTAATAACGATAAACAGGATCAAATGGAACTTTAAGTTTCCTTCTACAGCCTTGGTTTTCTCCACGTTTGCCAGTTTCTCCTTTTAAAAAGCTTTTTTTTTTTTTTTAAAGTCATTCTTTTCCATTGGGATAACTTTTTATCTCAGTGGAGGACTTCTTACCTAATCTTTCAGCTTGAGCTAGGAGAATTCGATGTGGTCCTCCTTTCTAATTTCTTGCCATCAGACAGTAGACACTGAGAGGTATATAAATCCCGCTGACCTGACTGAGCCTCTGTTCTTCAATGGCAAATGCAGGGGCTGTGTTTTCCCTGCTGCTTCCTGGGGCATCTGCCTCCTTAAAATTAAGTACCAATTGGCAGGGTCTCCTCGTAACTCACGCACAGGCGAACTGGCAGCAGAGTCTGCTCAATTAGTCTCAAAACTCTTCTTTTGGAATTAATTAATAATAATTATTTTCAAATCCCACATGATTTCCTTTCCCTTCCTACCTTAATGTTCCTCTTCCCTTTATATGCCTCTTTTTGTTTTTTCTCAAATGCTCACTGAGCATTCTTAATGTCCACCTTGTATTTTCACTTCTTCCAAATTACCTTTTAGCTTCCTGCTCCCATTTTTATAGCTTTGCCCTTGGCTTTCGTGGCCCCTTCTCCACTTTCCTTTTATTACTGCTCATGCAATCAGCCTGGGCCATGACTCAGGTCTGCCTACATACCACCTTCCCAATTTCATAATTGTCATAATCCTGACAAAATTTCTTACAAATTACTCTGCTGACTCTATACACAGCAGGGAACTGACTCTATTCCTGTTGCCTCTTTAATTCTTCTCCCTACCTCTTAAATGGGCACAGACATGCTGATCGTGTAAGCATATGAATACTGGCGCCCAACCCACAGTACCTGGACTCCTAGGAATTTGTGAGTGGTAATGAGGTCTACAGCTATTTTCAGTATTTCCAAAAGCCTAATAGAAATTGGACTGGCGCTGTTTTCTGTTTGTATGCATACTCAGTGATGTATTTCCCATATTAAAAACAGGAAATATATTATTATTTAATAAATGCAGTTTGTTTAGTAGGCAAAGAGCTTTCAAAATGTGATGCCTAGAGATGAAAAAAAGTAATAAAAGGGGCCATGGATGGTGAAAGTTGGTAACATAAGTACATAATATTGTTTTCATATGTTCCAGCTGCTTGTCTAGCACTCCATATTTTGCATGGGCTTAAAGAGAAAAATTACGGCTCGTTCAGTCAAAAGCATTTTCTTGGTCTAAACTGAATTAACATCCTCCCTGGTTTCTACCAACGACGTGTTCTATAGTCTGTCTTGGACGGCTGGACCACGGGGTTCTGGGGTGGGCAACACGAAGAGCCAGCTGCTTGGCGAATCTGATCTTCTCCAAAGCCTTGGCATTCAGATTTCTAAAAATATCTTGGAACTGGTATTTAATAACGTCAATACCTGGAATTATAAAGTCCTTCCTCTCTATTTAAAACAAGGGTCATTTTCATTTGGTTGGAAAGCGTGTAGGTGCCTGTAGAGCTAGGCTCAGGTTGTGGCTTCACCATTTATTAGCGATGAGACCCTGTTGTCTCTGAGACTCACTTTTTCTCATCTTTCAACATGGAGGTAAAGACACTCCCCACGCCCCCCCAGTTCACAGAGCACGGACGACCCAAAAGGTATGAAACTGCCTTGTAAATGACCGAGCACGTTGCCAGTGACAGCTTTTATTACTGTTATCTTTGGCATTAATGTCCGTTCTTTATTGCACTGTCACTTTACCTTTTCCCCCATCACCAAAAACTGCTCTGACGGTCTTCCTAGGCCTCGTGAACTTGGTCAAGAGTTCATGGAGGAACTTTTCACCTCTAGTGCCTTGACCACATCATTTCCTCATTGAACCATGATGTCTGCCCCTAAACCATTCATTGCTTCATCTAGGCCCAGCTTCCTAAACTCATTTAGTGCTTTTACCACTTACTATAATGGTTATATATACTTCTTTGCTTTTCATCAGGGTGGATCCCTGCAAGACAGGGAAATAAATTCCAACCAACTTTCTTTCACCTCTCCTTATAGGATCTTCCTATCTATACAATCAATCATTTGTTATTACTCTTCTGAACTTTATCTGGGTTTTCGCCCTTCTTTTCAAAACGTGGATGCTAAAACTGGGGAGCCACCAGGATTCTGACCATCCATGTAGAAGGGGTACCATTATTCGAGAGCTGAATGCCACACTCCCCACCCCTTCACCTTTCCAGGACTTTCCCAAAGAAGGCCCAGCCAGGGGAAATGTCCGAGGTCCCACCTTCAGGCAGTACCCTCCAGCATGGCCGGCTCTCCCAGACTTACCCATATCTCCCAGGCTATATCATTGCTCACTCCCCACCCCATGCGTAATTCTCGAGAGCATCAGAAAATCTCCTGACACTTTAAATCACTTTTGAAAATTAGATTTAGTTCACCATTTATCTGGATGCAATTCTGTACCCCAATGGCTCTGGTTACTTGCCATGCCTTGTTCATAAGCTGTACAGGTGGCCGGATGGCTTCCAAGCCCACTTGGCACTACAATTCTCTTTCCCCAGATACATAGATTCTCCTCCCACACCTTACACCAGACAAAGCTGCCTCTCTCATCCCCCATCTCCAGCTCCTCTCCTGACCCTGGAACACAAACCACTCCAGATGCAGAGGCACACGATTAATTAAAACCACCCCACGCTGATTAAAGTCTTAAGCCACAGTGCCAGGAATGCTAATTAACTGAGCGAGGGAATTCAGACCACAGGAAGAGGTGAAAAAAGAAAGCCATGGAGGGAGTTTCTGCTCGGAGAACAAATCAGATGGCAATGTGACCTATCTAGAGATGAATGTAACCTAGTGATGGATGATGTCAGAGAACACCAACAATTGAGGTCTGTCCCCTGGCCACTGGACTCCAGGAGAGGTGCTGATTGATGTGGCTGCAACAGCTCCCTCACTGTGTCCAGAGACAGGAGACCACCTCGCAGAACCTCCGCGTGTGCCTGCACTGTGCTGGGGGAGAGTGGGGCTCCTTGGGTGGAGGGACTAGGGTAGGCTAGTCTTGTCATATTCTGTCGACTTTGTGCAAAAACCTATTGGGCAGTTTGGCAGTTCCTCAAAAAGCTAAATTTAGAATTAAACCATATAATTTAGCAATTCCACTTCTGGGTACGTACCCCAAAGAACTGGAAGCAAGGAACTGAACTTGTACACCCGTGTTCATAGCAACATCATTCACAGTGGCCAAAAGGTAGAAGCAACCCAAATGTCCATGGACAGATGAATGGATAAACAAAATGTGGTGAATGCATACAATTACATTATTCAGTCTTAAAAAGGAAGGAAATTCTGACGCAAATTGCAATGTGGGTGAAATTTGAAAACATTATGCTAAGTGAAATAAGCCAGTCACACAAAAAAAATATTGTATGATGCCACTTATAAGAGATACATAGAGTAGTCAATCACAGAGACAGAAAGTAGGAAGTGGCTGCCAGGAGCTGGAGGAGAGGAAACGGCGAGGTAGTGTTTAATGGGTATAAAGTTTCAGGTCGGAAGAAGAAAAGAGTTCTGGAGAAGGACGGTGCTAATGGTTGCAGCATGGTGTGATGTACTTAATGCCATGGAATACTTACAGTGCTTACGATGGCAAATTCCAGGTTATGTGTATTTTACCACAATAATGAAAAAAAAAACTATTGGGCAGATATAAGGACACCTATTCCACAAAACAGAGCCAGACTCACAGACAGAGAAAACAAATTTATGGTTACCAGGGAGGAAAGGGGGTGAAGAGGGATAAATTGAGAGTTCGAAATTTGCAGATACTATAACTACTATATACAAAATAGATAAACAACAAGGTTCTACTGTATAGCACAAGGAACTATATTCAATACTTTGTAATAGCCTATAATGAAAAAGAACAGGAAAAAGAAAAAATACACATGTATAACGGAATCACTGTGCTGTATACCAGAAATTAACACATTATAAATCAAGTATACCTTAATAAAAAATCAATAAAATAAAATACATATAGAAAAATGTAAAGGAAAAAAAAACACCTATTCTCTGCTCAGCAGCCTGGGTCAAGGGGGAGAAGCTTTCTGTTGGTAGACTGATAATACACTCATGTGTATGAAACATTCTGAGATCCTTGGGTGAAAAGATAGGCATCGTTACTCTTATAAATTTAATCTCAAATGGACAAAAGGGTTTGGATGAATGTCTCTTATCGTGTGTTGTCGTTATGTACATGGATCTGTCACTCTCGAGCTCTAGACCTCCATTTCCTGATCTGGAAAAATAATGTCATACCCTTGTTCTACCCAGAGCCGTCCCTCACCTCCCAGCCCCTCCAGGAGGCACAGGGGAGGGGCTTGGAATTCACGTACTTCCTGTGAGGTCAGTGGTTCCTGGTTTTATAAAAATCCTCTTGTTACTGCTCAGCCCCTGTTCCAGCACTTCTCATCCCCAGTTATGACCAGAAGCACCTGTGCGCCCGTCTCCATCCCACCTCTCTTTCCCCCTCCATTACCTTCCTGGGAATCACACTGGTTTGCTTTATCCTTTTGCCACCAAGGTAAACTTCCCTAAATAATACAGTGTAGGCGTGTCTGGTTTTGAACTACTGTCAATAGAAGCATCACCTCTGTTCCCTCGCCTCTCCAGCTCCATGACTGAGGACATGAAGTTACAAAACAATGACCTCGGACAGGAAGACAAAGAGTGACTGACCACAGAGCAAAGGAGCCCACACAGGATTCCAGCTCATGGCCTTGGCCTCTATAAGCCAAGGATCAACAGAACCCTTTCCCTGGAGGGCCTGGGGCCTGGATGTGCTCATGGCAGCTGGAGGAATTTTCAGGTTCCTTGAGTCCTGGCCCCTGCTGTCCAGCCCCTGCCAGGTTTCCTTGGCATTCTGAAAGATGCTTTCCTCTGGCAACAGAGTCCTACTCTGCCTGTTGCTGTTAGCATTCCCAAGGGGGCCTGCTGCTGTGCTGATTACATTCAGGAATGTTCCAGAGATATAACGTCCAGTCTCCCTGTGTATCTCTAATTTGTTTAAGCATTTGGCATTCTGGTCAAAATGTGAGTTATTACTCCATCTCTCCTCTTATAATTGGATGCTAATGCTACAGTGGATACCCTGAGCTTGATGGTGGGAGTTAATTTAAATGTCCAAAAGGCTTCTTAAGTACCCAATTTCCTTCCAGATTGTCAAAAAAAAGAAGAAGAAGAAGAAAAAAAAAAGAGGCAAGACAATGCATTGAGAAACTCCGAGAGGCTGCTGTGGCGCTGTCAAGCTGTGTGGATGCTGTGCCTGGTACCCACCGTCCCCAGTACCATCCTATCCATCTCCTGTCCCCAGGCAAAGGAAGCAGAGTTGGGAAAAGTCAATTCTTTTCTAGCAAATTATTAACTCAGGAGTACATATGGGCTTCAGAGTCAGGGTCTTGGGGAGCCTCTCAAATGAGCCTCTCCAGGGGCCTTTCCTTTGGTGGCCTTTGGTTGCCTTTCCCAACTTGGTTTCTGCTGGCCTGGGGCCAGGCAAGGGTTTTGTAGAATTCTGTCTCTCTGTGACGGCCTCTAAGCCCCTCAATGCCAGGATCTGAACTTGTAGTGGCCGAGCACTGGCTTGGGAAGCTGTGCTCATTTCATGTCACTTGGGTACCCGGAACACAATCATATACATCCTCTTTGCTTAGAGGTATTTTTGAACTTGGCAGATTGGCAAGAGACACCAAGGCTAGGAGTCCAGTCATAGGCTCTGGCAGATTGTGTTGTGAAGCCCAACTCTTCAGTGCCCTAAGGTAGCCTCTGACACCCCCCTGCCCACCCTTACCTGGCTTCGTGGTGATTGAAGAGGTGGAGCATCCTTCCCACCCCTTGACCTTGGACTTGGCTTCAGAACTGTATTTGGTCAATGGGGTGGCAATAAGAACAAGGCAAAGGCTTGAGATGTCCCCATGTGCTTGGCCTTGCCTTCTGTGCTTCTGTCATTGCCACAAACATAGCTTCCCCAAGTAGCTGCTCCTCTTCAGCCAAATGAACCAATGCGGAGCAGACCTGAGCCCACCCCACAGACAGGAGACAAGCCCAGCTGGTGCAGCAGCTTGAAGCAGAACTGCCCAGCTGAGTTTAGCTTAGACTGATTGACATGCAACAGATCTGTAGGTCCGTGAGAATAAGAATGAGTGCTTACTGTTGTATGCTACCGAGTTTTGGGGTGGTTTGTCACACAGCATTTTGGAGGCAAGAGCTAACTGATACACAGGTGTTGGGCAGAAAGTCACACCCAGGTGCAAAGGTCCTGTGAAGGGGAGAGGGGTGAGGCATAATGGGGAGGGGTAAGGTTGCAGGGTGGTAGTTTCTATCCTGAGCACCAAACAGGCCTAGATAAACACTGAGGTTATATGTACCTGGTACCATGTGGAGGAGATTATCACAAACTGGGTCTAACATGACAAATGAATCTTCCTGTTATCTCCCATGCTGACCAAACTCTCTATGACATAGATCTATAGATCTCAGAGAGGCCTAGTCCCTGAGCAAAGTATCAGAAAAGACCCTGGAAAGAGAACATGGCTCTCCCGATATGGAGAGCTCACTGGAGGGAAGGATGCTTGCAGGACCAACCCTCTGTACTGACCTCCTGGTAGCCCAGTGCCAGGAAATGATTTTATCTACCTGGCAGCCATAAAAGCTCCTCAGGACTGATTTGCCTTGAACTTTGCAATTTCTCCTGCTTGGGCTCCGGCCAGGGGGCTAATTCATCAGGGGTCTCACGTGAGAGCAGACTGGTGCACGGGGGCAAGGGCAGCATCAGTGGCTGTCAACACTGTCCTCACCTGCCTCTAGGGAGTTCTGGGCTCAAGGTCGTCGATAGTCAGGACAGCAAGGACAGCAACCCCAGGGCACCAGGCTTGGGGAGTGCGGTCCTGAGCTTTAATCCACTCCGGGTGTCTGGGTGACCTTGAACAAATCCTTTCCCCTCCTTAGACCTTCATTGACTCATTTTCAGATAAGGAAACCCAGGCCTCCTCTGCCTCGGAGAATTGGTCACAAAATACTACTAATATAAATGGTCTGGGAAGCTCTTTGCAAATAAAAAGTAGCAGATGTTGTGGAGGGCTGAAATTTGCTGCTATTAATAAGTATAAATGCCTAATAGGAAGCCAGTTTGCTCTGGGAACTCGGACAGCCAAGGAGTGAGCTTGACGCCGGAATCGTCAACATATGCTGCTCTTCATCAGAAAATGGCAGGAGCTGGGCCAGGAGCTCTCCGCGCGATTTCTGCAGCCTTGAGAAATCACCCCATCCTCGCGCCTCCCGGTGTGGGCTGTGCTGCATGGATCGGCCTGCGTCCCACTCAACCAGACCCCTCCCTCGCCAAGTGAGGAGTGATCCTATTCCTTGCTTTACAGATGGAAAAAACACAACCCAGAGAGGCTGAGCAGCTTGCCAAAGGTCACACAGCAGGGCGGTGGCAAAGGTGGAAACTGAAATGAAGCCGGGGCCAGCGCACACCAACCCCCCTCATCCAGGCCAGGGGATTGAGAAACCTCTGCTTCCTCCACTGAATCCAGGTCCCTGCATTGAAAATTCCATAGCATTGCAGGCTACTTACTGCAAACCAGGAAGGTTGGGCTGAGTTCAGGGACTGAGGGGCCCCTTCAGTGGGCAAAAAGGAGCCCTAAAGAGAGGCTGACAGCAGGTCAGCCTCCTCCAGGGAGATGCCCACCCCCCCAGCTTCTTCAAGCTTGGCTGGGGAGGAAAACAAAATTTGGAATAGTTTTATCTCAAAGCCAGATAGAAGAGATCAGGGGGAAAGACAGAACCAGGTTTTAATTCAAGATCTACCACTTCCTCTGTGACTTGGACAACTTACTTAACCTCTCTGAGCCTCCTTTCCATTATCTAAGGATTACAGTAAGCACCCCGAAGGGTTGTTTTGGGGATGCACTGAGATGACACATGTGAACATGTCAGTACAAAGCCAAGAACGACTCTGTGGTTCCAGCATCTTTCTCAGGTGCCCCCATGAGGGGTGATGTGAAGTCTTCTTTATCCTACCACACTTGGCACTCAGCTCAGGCACAGCACATGAGAACTCATGAGCAAGAGAGTGAATGCTTGCAATGAATGAATGAATGAATAAATAAATAAATTTGGTTCCTGACAAACTCCAATCTATTCCAAGGACCCCGTGGAGATAACTGATTTGACAGTCTTGGCTTTCCTCCCAAATCTATGACTTCTGGATTCTTGCCACAAGTTCACTTCTTAGTGTAAAGGTCAAATTTTCTCCCCTATTGGGCCCCCCTGCTCCCATTCACACCATGGGCTCAAGGGACCTTACAATTGATAGAGGAGACTGACAGCCCCACCCACATCCTGCCCAGAGAGGCCCTGCACCCAGCATGCGGGTGAGAAGGTGAGCAGGATGGGAGGAGTGTTCTGGCCTTCACAGAGTGAACAGCAGAAAGGGGCCTGGAAACAATCCAGCTGCCAGCCCTCACTTTTAAGGTGAAGCTCAGCTGCAGCAGGGTTTGTCCAAGGCCACAAGGCTACCAACACTTTTCTTTTGATACCCAATCCCTGGATACAGATGCCTGCCCAAGATATCTGCTCCTGACCCAAGACTAAGGTCAGGGATGAAGGAGGCCGAGCCCCGGGGACCCACACCCAGGGGGAATGTGAGCCTCCCTCCCCACCCCCAAGCCCAGAACACGGGAAGGAGCCTTTGTCCTGGGGATCAGAGTGCTGCTCCCAGTCCAGCCACCTTTCACTGAGTGCAGCTGACAGCCCATGGCCCCATCCGAGCTGGGACTGGGGACCTGCTGGTGTGAGTTTCCCCAACTCAGCCTGCTCAACGGGGGCCTTTGTTCCAGCAGCCAAGAAGTGGGTGGAGGAGGGGCTGGCACGGTGACACCTCCATCCAGGCCCTGCGGCTGAGCCAAGTGAGTTCCGAGGCATATGCGGCGACCCTCTGGCTCGCTGGCACGGCTCTTTGTGGGAAGTGGCAGGGCAGGCCTTCTCCACCCAGCACCCAACCTTCGCTCCGACTGCCTTCTGTCAAGAGCACTGCTGGCAGCAGCCCCAGCAATGGTCTAATTGTTCAAACCAAAGAGTGGTTGTGTGCAAATGGCACGCTGATATGAAAGGGCACACAGTGGCCCGTGTGCCTAGACAAGCGTGCCTGGTAAGAGGGGTGGTGTTTGCTCACAGCTATGGGCAGAAATGCTCTGGGATGAGGGAGCAGCTTTTTGCAGACTTCCCTGTCTGGGTAGGTGGCTCCTTTGGATAGCAAACATCTTCTTTCAAAATGGAATTTGACCCTGGGGAAAATCATAGTGCCTAAATAAACAGAAACTGATATCCCTCAGCGGGAGCTTTCTAGGTGCCATCAACATAGGGCCCCTTTCAGGCAGCCAGGCGCTGCTGGCCTTGGAAGGAGACAGGGGCCACAGGGGCCCCAAAGAAGCCTAAATGCTCTTCCTCCACCCTCACCTCCTGCCTCAGTGTAGCCATCTAACCCTCTCGAACCTGTGTGAGCTCCCTTGGTGGGGCCAGGGGTCAGCCTGCTGCTGGGGGAAGCAGAAGGGGGTCCTCTGATGTCTGAGGCATCCTTGGATGTGGGTCATCTTTGCCCATGCTGGCAAATGTGACCTTTTCATTAAGAGATGCTGCCCTGAGGGCGTTTTCCGGTAGTTCTTCAAATATGAAAGGACTATAGTTAAAATGACAGTGTTTTAAAAGGCTCTTATGCTCTATACACTGTCAGTGGGGGTTTAGATTGGTACAACCTTTTTGAGGAGTAATTTTGTAGTTATTACTAAAATCTAAAATGAGCCAGCAAGTCTTCCTCTTAGGATCTTTCTCATAGAAAAAATAGCACTTGGATACAGGAGCATGGCTGTGGATAATCACTGTGGCTTTGTATTTGACAATGACTATTTTGTAATAACCTAAAATGTCCATCCACAGGGGACTGGTTAAATAAATCATGCTATATCCGTACTCTGAGATAAAGCATGTCTGCATCATTGACATGGAAAGATATTCACTACCTATCTCTATGTTAAAAAGTAAATTTCAGAAAAAGTACACTATTTTTTGATAAAAAGTTGACTAAAAGTTGATAAAAATATCCATTTTTAGTTTTAAAAGACAACTCTGGACTTACATATTCATAATACACAGACATATTTTTGTGCAGCCAACAGCAACTGCAGCAGTAGTAAAACTGCTAACAGTGGTCAACTGGGGAGTTTAAATTTTTCACAGACAGGGTATAATTAAAAAAAAAATTTTTTTTCTGTCTTGGGAAATTAATTTGCAAAAGATGCTTTCACCTTTAGTCTTTTAAACCAAATTAACTAGTCAGCTCCCAATATATTTGAGGGTCAAAGTTTTTATTTTTCTTTATACCCATGTGATTTCTAACATTTGGGGACTATGAAAAAGGCCCACATCTGATTGATCTGTCCCTTCTGGCTGCCCCACGATGACCAGCACCCTGGAAGTGGATGTACCAGGCCACAGAAGAGTTCTCACTTGGGAAGTTAACTAGCTCATTTTGAATTGAGGTCACGGGGCATTGTTTGAGAAGGTAACTCACTATTGAGCGAGCTCACCTGCCCACCCAGAAGACCCCCCACCCCCACAAGAAAAGCACCTCATCCCCACCCAGCCTACAGAGAGGACTCCATCTCTTCATGGGCATCCTGAGCAAGGCCCAGGGGCACTCTGTCTGTGGTCCCCATGTGCTCAGATGCCATCATGCACTTAGGTTTGGGTCAGCTTAGCTTCCAGCAAGAGGGGTCCTGGTGTAGTGGAGGATCTTGGGGTTGGCGGTCCTAAAACCTGGACCCTAGTCCTAGACCTGCCCCAAACTTGCTGTGAGACCGAGGGCAAGGGCTCTCACTTCTCAGGCTCTCAGTTTTCAGACATACCTTGATCTCTATCGTCCTTTTTAGCTGGAAGATTTCACCATAATTAAATACCTACAGGCTAGGGAAGCATCCAGGAATTTCATTCCAGGATCTTTCCCCATTTTAGTCCATGCTGATAATGTGGTATAATAGGGAGGTTCAGGGCTGCCCCTCCCCTAGTTCTTGTTATCTTGAAAAAGTTAGATGATTCAACCTGAAATGTACTTTGAATTATCATAAGAAAATGACCACGACTTGTGACCACCAACTACGAAATCACCAGTGTTCATTAGTACCACTTCTATCATTAATATAAGCAACTGTGGGGTGAGTGGGGACTGGTGATGCTCAGGAGGGGTGGCTGCACTGAGCCCAGCCTGATGGGATGGAAAGAACACAGCCTTTCGAATCTAGCCTTAGGTTCAAGTCCTGGCTCAGCCACCTGTCAAATGTATGACTTGGGGACAGCTACTTTATGCCTTTGAGCCTTGGTTTCCTCATATGCATAATGCAAATAAACAAAGTATTCTGCTGTTAGGTGACAGTTAGATCTCAGCACATAGTGTTTAGAAACATCCATCCTTGCCAGTTCTCATGTTCTCTAGGCAGCAGAGCTGAGGAGGTCATGGGGAGGCACCCAATTCCATTTGTTAGGAGCTGACCCTGCTGGACTGTAGCTGTGGATCACCTGGTTCCCATTAGGAGGTCCATTGTCAAGGGGCAAGCGGTGGTGGAGCGGGTAACTCTCTCATTTCATACGGCATGCAGCTGGGGAACCTGATCTCCATCAGACTAAGACTCGGAGTAGACTTCCCCTTCTGAACTGATGAGTGGCTGGTCAGGGCTGTATTTAGATGGGGACTCAGCCAGGTCAGACATAATTGCTGGCCCGGCATGGGGGTGGGGAGGAGGAGGTATCTCATCCCGGCTGGCCCGTGCCCCTTCTTAGAGGTTGTGTGCGGTGTGGCCAGGGGAAAGCTAGGAGCTTTGTCTGTGTCCACTCAGGTCTCCGTTACAGCAACAAACAGCCCCTAGCATCAAAACATCATTGCCTGTGACCAACAAGCTCAGCAGACAGAGAACCTGGGAGAGGAATCTAGGAGCGTAGAACCCACTGGGGGCAGGGGGCCCCCAGGGAGCAGGCAGTGCAGCCATCAGGGACCTGGGCTTTGCCATCTGAGGGTTGCCACTCCGATTCTAGCTCTGACACTTAATAGCTTGGTCAGGCACTTAACATTTTCCAGCCTCCAAAAGGCTATGCAGATTAAATCACAGAATACAGGTAAAACATTCCACACTCTTCCTGAAGCATCCACACCAAGTAAGTGGCAGCTATCACTACAGTGATGACAACCATGGCCGACTCATTTTTTTGGTTTGCTTCTCCTTCTGGAATAGATAATGTTCTCCTAAATGAAAAATTCAGCTTGAAACTTAAAGTTCAACTTTAAAGGCTTCCAGATGTGCCCCAGCTGGAAAAGGAGTTTGAACTTGAGAGGGCTTGTGCTGGAACCTCATGATCTTTCTTATTCCTGGCCAACACCCACCCCCCCAACTTTACTGAGTGACCCCCCTCCATGGTCCCCAGGACCACAGCCCCTCTCTATTAAGAGAGTTTGGTTTTACAGCCAGCCTAGTACTTTCCAACCGGTTCCCTGCCTCCTCTCCTCTCCAGCTTTTCTGATAGCCTTTCCTCTGCCTTTGAATAGCAGGGCAGGACGAGGAGGAAGAAAACAAGGGAATTAATTTTATTGCCCACCGCACCCAGAAGAGTGAGGTGAAGCTAGGGTTCTAACCATGTTCTAACCAGGAGATGAAACGAGGTCAGAGTCCCCTACGGCCTCCGGTGTATCCTGCTTTTCTCCCCTGACCTCTGTTCACAGGCATCATCAGAAGTCGGCTGTGGGGCTGGGACAGGAAACCGTGCTGGCTCCAGGCCAGACACAAGTGGCCGTGCTGTGTGCTGGCATGTGGGTTCACTTGTCAGCATGGCACGCCTGGCGGGCCAGGGGCCGGCAGCGAGGCCCAGCGTGGTGGTATCGGCACATAGTCCAGCAGACCCTGCTGTGACAGGGATGCGAGGATGCGGTCTCCAGACATGATTCAACACGGGGCGTTTGCTGAGTTTGCAAATGAACCGCCAGGACGCAGGACAGACGCCGCAGCCAGGAAACAAAATGTGACAATTTAGGGCAGGTAGCGTGCCATCAGCAGAATTCACTTACAGAAGCTTTTCTCCTCCATTAAGTCTGCTTGGGATGCTGCTGTGAATGTAGCCTGACCTGGACGAGAATCTGGGGGACGCCAGGGGCTGCTTTTGGTTGTACGACTCCCTTTGCAAGTGACCCATCTCGACATTTGTTGAGAGTGGACTGCCCTCCGGAAACCTTACAACTCACAGGGAGAATCCGGGGACAGAGTAAGTGCTAGGGAGGAGGGGCAGGCAGGGAAGTGGGGTCTAGGCTAAGCGACTCAAACCTAAGCTGCACATTGGAATCAACTGTAGAGCTTTCAGAAAATGCTGGTGCCCTGGCCAAGCTCAGACCAGCAAAATCAGAATTTCCAGGAGCTGGGCACCTGTACTGTCTCAAAGCACTATACTCCTCTCATCCTCCACCAATGACCCCAATGATGGGCTGGGTTTGGGACAACTGGCTTTGGCCATGGGAGAAGAGGAGTGGGGATCCAAGGATGATGTATTTCTGCCCTGGAGTCTGAGAGATGCAGACAGTCTAAGGCTCCCGGAGCACGGGGACAGGTGGAATGGGCATCACATAATACCAGACCCCTGTACTTGGCTTCACAATTTATAAAGCAATTCCACAGGCATGATTGCATGTGACCCCCACCACAACCTGGCGAGGGAGCCAGGTCAGGGATGACAGTCTCCATTTTACAGCTGAGGACACAGGCTGGAGGAGGTTAAGTGTTTTGCTCAAGGTCATGCAGCCAGGGAGTGGCAGAGCTGGGACTCTTCTGAGTGCATGGCCTCTGACTGCTCCAGAGCTGGTACAGCCTCCCTCCTCCACTGGAATCTCCTCTCTTGCATGGGCCAAGTGGCCATAACTCCCCTGTGAAGAGCAGCAGCAAATGCCTGAACCAGCTCCAAACATCATGGAAATTGATGAAGGCAGAATTGGGTTGGAAGGTCTCATTTAAATATCTCTTAGAATCGTTCTTTGGCCAGCTCGTTTCCATGGCAAGATTTGTCTCAACAGACACGACTCACGTTGCCAAATAAGGCTTCTATCATCTCAGGCTGGGCAGGATGTGAGACCATCTCTCCGTGCGGTACGATGTCATCCTGGCAGGAGCAGGGAGGGTATGGTATGCCTGGCTTCGTGAGACCTTACCAAGTATGGAATTGTTTCACTGGCTCCGGGGGCTGCAGATTTCAGAACTGGCCCATGTCCTGAGGCGGCTGCCTTCCAGGACTTGATCAGGAATCCACATCCTGTCTTGTGGCCCAGTGTATGGTCTAGGGGCTTGGAGCAGCCTGGGCCCACCAATTGGCCAACACACCAAGATAACCTAAACTTCATGCTGCTTGCAGCATGGTAGGACTGGGTGGGCAGCCTGTTCTGACCCAGAGTCGCTCTCAGCTGCTCAGTTGTGGCCCTAGAGCTGTGAGGGGACACTGTGGACTGGTTTTCCTGGGCTGTGCTCTGAGTGGTCTTCCCAGCTGTGCTGAGGGATAAGTCTGACCCTGCAGGCTCTCTGGAGATGGCGACCCCTGTACTGGACTTCTGTGCTGTTCAGCTGGTCCTGTCAACTCTGCTTCTTCAACAGAGGACAGATCCAGTGGAACCATAAACACCCATGGGCATCCTCGCCAGCACAGGCTTCATGAATCTCCCTCTAGGGGTGGAGGGGACAGTTGGAGAGGAGAGCATTTAAGGCAGAAAAGCTGATGAGAAAGCTCCCCTACAGAGGTCCCAAGTAGTCCCTGCAAGAGCCCTGGCCCTCACATCCTGTTCAGGAGACTCAGCAAAGCCTGGAGGGTCGCCCCACCCTGCTGCTTCTCTGTCTATGGCTCCAAGGAGTGAAGGGAAGAGGCAAACAGCGCAAACCAAAGAACATCATGTCCAAGGAAGGAAGGCTGAGAACGAAGGCTGGCACCAGTAATGCCACAGAGGAAAATGGGCAGCTCCTCCCTGACGGCTCCTCCCACCACAACACTACCACCCGCCCCAGTTTGATTCTCCCTCTTTTTCTCCCTTTCACTCTTTCTCAGAAATTGCCTGGCAGGATCGCTCACTCACACTTCTGCGTGAATGAGCTCTCCGTAGTGGTGGCTGCCAAAGGCCGGGTTCTGGGAGCAGGGTGGGGGCAGGAGTGAGAGCCCTGTGTTCTCGATGAACCCAGAGTGGGGGACCCTGCCTGACCACAGCCTCCGCCTTTGGAAACCACTTTTTCTCCCATCTCCTCCTCCCTCTTCCCTACGACTAGTCTCCCGGTGCCTCTCACGTGCACGACTGCATGAGCTGAAGGTTGGACATCTTGCGATGCTTCTACCCACACCCACCCAGAGCACAGCTGCAAGGAAGCACACAGGGAGATGAGTAAGGTGCCCGTAACAGCTCAGCTTGGCTGCTCAGACCCGGCACAAGGAGCAGAGAGAATCCCAGCGTCGGGTGATACCTTCAGGCCACCGAATCCTGCCATCAGTTTGAAGCAAGCACACATTGCAGTCAGTTACTCAATGTGTTTGCCAGCTACATCCAGTTCGGAGGAGAAATGATAAGAGCTGTACACATCATTAAATGTAATCAGACGCGACGTATGAAGGAGTTGGACGCAGAATTGAACTATGCTCATCTGTGCTGGTGCCCTAATTCATTGCTCATGTACCGTGATAATCAACTTATGGTTACAAAAACAAAGGACGGGGGGCATTCCTTACATTTCTCCGGTTACTTAGCCTTTTAAAGAGGCCCCTCCTCCATTGCTAGCAGACAGACATGGAGCCCCTCCTGAGTGTAGGGCGTGGGCTGGACACCTGCGGGGTGAGGTGCGTTCTCCCAAGGTGCTTCTGCCAACCTGGACTCATTGAAGTCTTTGCACCTGGGTCTTGGGTCTTCCCCCTACAGTGGGTGGTAGTCCAGCTGAAGAACTAGACCTGCACGTGGATGTTTATAGTGGCTTTAGTCATAACTGTCAACATCTGGAAGTACCCAAGATGTCCTCCAGTAGCTGAATGGCTAAATAAACTGTGGTACATCCAGACCAATGGCATATTATTTGGTGCTAAAAAGAAATGAGCTATCAAGCCATGAAAAGACATGGAGGAAGCCTAAATGTATTTTACCAAGTGAAAGAAGCCAATCTGAAAAGTCCACATACTGTCTGATCCCAGCTATATGGCATTTCTGGAAAAGGAAGAACTATGGAGACAGTAAAAAGATCAGTGGTTGCCGGGAGTCAGTGGGGAGGGAGGAATGAGTAGGTGCAGCACAGGGATTTTCAGGGCAGGGAAAATATTCCTTATGATACGATAATGGCAGTTACATGTCACTAGACATTTGTCAAAACCCAAAGAATGTACAGCAACAAGCGTGTACCCTAATGTAAACTCTGGGCTTTGGGTGATAATGATGTATCAATGTAGGTTCGTTGATTGTAACAAATGGACCACTCTGGTGGGGGATATTGATAGTCGGGGAGGCTGTTTGAAAGGAGAGGAGAATAGGCGATATGGGGAAAGTTTCTATACTTTCTGCTAATTTAGCTGTGAACCTAAAGTTGCTCTAAAAAATAAATTCTATTTAAAAAAACATACTAAACTAGGAAAAGAGGCAATATACTACTCTTCTGTCGCTTTTAAAAAGAATATGCCCATGGTCACGAAAACTTCCCTGCTGTCTTATCCACGCCCAAGGGGACAGGGGAGTAGGAGCAGCAGGGGACACGCTGTCACAAGAGCCATCGGGAAGCTGCACTGGCTGAGGGGCCTGGTACGAAGAGCCAGGGGAGGGGAGGACTCAGAGCCCTGTGGCTGTGATGCCCTGTGATGGGCTGGAAGGGAACACGTTGCTTAGTGGACTCTGACAATGGACGTGGACTCACCTTCTCTCTCTCAATGGGCCTTCGCTGGAGGGAATGGTCCAGAGCAGGGTGCACATGTGGTAGTGTCAGCAGCACTGGCCAACTCTCCCAGATGTGCCAGATTTGTGTTCCTGAATAGGCAGGCACACTCACATCATCTATAAATGAGCTTCTGCCACTCCCAGTGTCACAAATTCCCTGCCTGAGGAATGACCCTGGGCTGGACACATGGCAGCCGAGTGTGTCTCCACCATCTACAGGAGAGCACTCAGGTCTTTCAATAAACAGTCCCCACGTAGCCTCTAGGCACCGGACTATGAGATAAGGACCGAATGGGCACAGGCCCACAGGACGCAGGCAGCTGCTGACTGACAAGAGCTGACCTCTAAAGGAAACAGTCCCAGATGGGGACTGAATACATCCTCTGGGCGGCAGCAGTCCTGCCCGAGCACATGAGACATGGCTCCCATGACGAATCCCCTTGGTTCTGTGTCCTTGTGCAGTGAACAACCTACAGCACAGAACATCGAGGCTCTGTGAGAGTGTGCACAAACCGTCTCCCAGGGAAATAAGTATATCCCAGGGATCCAGGGGACCCAGGTTGAATCCCAGCTCTGACTTATCCGACCATCTGAGACTGGCCAAACAGGTCAACCTCTCAGGGCTGCTGTTTGCTCACCTGGAAAATGAGAGGTTCCTTCCTGTTCTAACAATCTAAGACATATGGAAAATTGAGAGCACATTTCCCTTCCTTTCCCTAGATGGCCTCCCTCTCCCCTCTTGAACTTGACCGGGTCCTTCCAGACCAGGCTAAAACTGAAAATCAATTTTAATTATAAAAATCCGTTTACTGTACCAATAAATCATCCTGGCCCTGACTTGGCTGTGGGGAGAAAGCTACACCTGGCGCAGGGCTAATAAGTCACTCTCTCCCTCTGCCTCGCTGCACCGGGCCGCCCCCACCGCTCCTGCTCCCATATTCATCTCCGTCATTAGGCTGTGGATTATTAATGATGCCCTGGGTGGAGGGACGGGAGCTGAGATGCTCTGAAACACATGGTGTCGGTTGTAACTTGATTTCCAGCCGACCCCTTGACAGGAGATCCTGATGGGCTTTCTCTTCCTTCCCAGCGGCTGGCGGGGAGACGATGCATAATGGGGGGCGGGACTGTCCTTTGAGGTGGCTCTGTGTCCAGGGGCCTGAAATAGGCAGCGGCATAGACAAACGGGGAGAGACAGCACAGCGTATCTATATATCAGGTTCCCAGGGCTGTGAGTCTTTTAAATTAATTAACTGATCAATTACTATTGCAGTTAGTTACCTCTTATGTACATTAACGAGAGAGGGACCATCTGCTTCAGATGGCCACGTGGGGGCAAGGGAGAGACCCCGTCTTGACGTGAGCTCTATAGCACACTCGGGAAGGAAGGTAAAAGTGACTGGGTATAATGGGGGTCAGAACATCAGGGGGCTGTTAAGCCTTAGACATCGCCTGTCATCTGAGACCCACCCCGACTAAGGTCAAGGGTTCAAGTCCACACACCTCTGTGTGACACTGCAACCCCCGACTCGGACGGAGACGGGAAGGGCAGTCAGCAAACAACAGTTGGCTCTCGGAAACAAGTCCTTTCAGCAGTGGGACCAGCGCCTCACTTCCTTCACGGGGAGCGGCTCAACCCCAGGCCCCAGTCAAGCTTGGGTCCCTGGGCCGTTCATGCAGTCGGCACAGGAGCACTGGGGAAAATGGCACGTCCAGAGGGGAGGGGGAGGGTGAACTTCCCCTCTGGGTACCTGGGCTTTCGCGTCCTCCCTGCCAGGCATCTAGACAGGAGGGATGTGAAACAGGGGGCTGGCGTGGAAGGGAGGCTTGGGTGGCTGACCCGCCGCAGGACTGACCGAGGCGAATGCGTCCCGGTCACCTGATTCACTGCCCTCCTGGCACAGGTTTACCAGGAAGTGGGCACCTACAGCATGTTCAACTGGCCAGACCACAGCCACCCAGCGCATCACAGTGAGCAGGCTGGGGCCGCTCTACCTGCTACTTACAGATCTGTGCCCTCAGGCAGGTAACGCAGTAACTTAGAAACTCTGAGCCTGAGTTTCTTCACTATAAAATGGGGGTTCTGGTCCTGCCTCAGTTGCTATGAGAGATTTGCACATAGTAGGTCTCGTTTGGAATGTTTTACTACTCATCAGCATCTCTTCCGAAAGAGGTAACACTCAAGGCCTCCCAAACTGGCTGCTTGCTGGCGTTGATTTTGTGGGACGGGAAATTAAAAGGGACACCCCAAATGAGAATTTAGAATTGTTTCTAGAGTCATTGCAGAGGCATTTAAAATTTAAATGGGACTTAAAATTTAAAATTGGATTTCACACTAACTGTGCCACATGTCAGCTGTGTGACTTTTGAGAAGTCATTTAACCTTTCTCATCTGTTACATAAAGATAATGATGGTAACTTCAAAGCATCGCTGGGCAGGTTCAATGAGGTATTGTGTGGAAAGGCACCGTGGAGATGGCAAGTACTAAACAGATCCATGATATCATTTCATTTGCTACCACTGTCCCATTAGCAAAGATAATTTAGAGTTCGCCTGTATCAAGCTTTCTAGGGAGCATAAATGATAGTCACTATTAACTTCTTGATTCAGTTCTTTCACTACCTTCCATTAAGGCACCAGAAGAGAAATCATTTTTCTTTTTTCATTCACTCATCATCATTTCATATATCCTGCTACACTGAGATGCAAGACTGAGGAGACAAGAACATGATAGAAAAAAAAAATAGAAAGAAAGAACAAAAATGAAAGAAGAAAAAGCAACTAAGCTCAGACATAGATCCCTAAGCTGAAGAGTCAGTTTAATTAAACTGAAAGCTCTGGTGCTTATGGTAATTATTAAGAAATCCATATCCCATCAGAACCCCCTTCTCTGGAGTTTGCTCCCTCTACTTTCTACTGGGCACTAAAATCGCTTCTATCTTTGGGCAGATACAGCTCCAGAGCCCAGAGATCACTGTAGGGAGACTGTCTAGTGTGGGGCTTGGGTAGAAGCAGCAAACAATTTGGTCCCAACCTGACCTCGTCCTTGAATTTCCCTGACTTGGACCTCACTCGTTCCTTCTGCAAAAGGGCCACGTGAGTCCTCTCCTAGGGCTGGTGATCAGGGACACGTAAAGTAGGTAACCCTCATTCTTGGAGCCCTTCTACTGCTCTGCTCTCTGCAAGGGAGTTGGGTTTCTAACACGATCCAAACCACTGACCCTGCTGGGTTCCTGATGTCCCTGAGCCACTTCCACCTGTTTGGGGGGGCACCAGTTGGCTATAAGAAATGCCTGGTCTGTCTCTTCTGATGCCAGCATAGCAGCTGGATCCCAGAAGTAAATAGCGGGGGCAGCAGGGGACAGTTTGATAAAGTGGAAAAAGCCCCGAAGAGACTTAGGTTTGGGTCCCAACCACACCATTTTCTAGGTTCATAACTTTGGGAAGCCCCACTTACTGATTGTGAATTGTGCTTAGGGGTCAGCTGAGTCTTGCCTAATTCAGGCATAAATATGTGTATTCTAAAGCATCTAGATTAAAATGGATGGATGGAGTCCATATGCTTAAAATAATATTTTGCTTATCAATGATCAATTATTAAGCATTTATTGGATCTTTATCCCAGGCTAAGTACCGTGTTACAATTGATCACGTCAGGCAAGAAGGCATCTTAAAAATCAAAGAGAAGCCTTTGGAGCCATTATTCATTCTGGGATGGTCAATTGGCATCACGAATTGATTAATTAAGAATAGGGCAGCAATATGCTACGTAAGAAGGACTGGAGAGCAGGAAAAAGCAATAAGCCAGGATTGGGGTCATTTTCAGTTGTGGGCAAAGAAGTGAGTCAGGATAGGGCAGAGGAGATCTATGTGGTCCTCCCTGGGTGGGATCTCTGACTCCCAGCATAAACATCCTGGGGCAAGTGTACACAGGTCCTGGCTGGTAGACATGTGAGTTGGACGGCCCTTGAGGAACAAGACATAGTTGCAAGTGCTGTGCACCATGATCCTGCCAGGCTACGCACACGGGCATGAATGTCCTGGGCAACCAACAAAAGGCAATGAGCCAGAGCAGGATGGAGGGCCCAGAGAGCCTGGGAAATCCTTAGACCACATGCTCACATGCTTGTTAGTGAAAAACAGGGTACACGGAGACACACAGAGGTCCTAACGATAGCATGGAAAAGGATGAAATGAGAATAAGGAAAAAAATTCATTAGAAAGAGGGGAGGTCTTACATGGCTCAAAGTCAAGAACGACTTGACTCAATATCAACGTGGGGCTCAGCAGACCTCAGATGTCATGATGTAGCCCTGCTTCCCGAAGTCTGCTGGGCTGGAACTCAAAACGAATCCAGCTCAAGGGAAAGAGTGAGTAAGTGTGTGTATGAGAGAGAGAGAATCAGGGGTGGGGGTTAGACTTTTAAATTCCATCACAGCCAATTATCACAGCTATGTCCATTTTCCCAGCCTGCCAGACAGAGTCAAAAACTATGTGCATCTGACATCTCCAACGTTTGAAAACATTACTGTGAAGTTGGAAGTTTCTGGCGTCTTTTGATTAAACATTGTGCTAGGTAATGACTGTTTTACTTGTTACGCTTTTTTGCCCCCTTTAAATTACTGATTGTTGTCTGACATTAGGGCCCCATTTGCTTTTATTAAATTAGCAAGCCTACAAAACTCTTAATGAATTGAAGCTCATCAAATGTTTGGAAACGAATAGCAGTCTTAAGATTCTCTCCCTCCTAATGCATCCCTGTGTGAAACGTCTCACTTTCCCAAACACTCACTTGGGTTCAGACAGCTGCACAGAGGGAATCAGGTTTTGATCCTCAGCCCACCTGAAGCAATAGGGCGTCAGCTGCCCAAGGAAGCACAAGAACTTGAGTGCCTGGATGGTTCCTCCAATGGGCAATGTGCTGTCCTTCTGCGTAAGCACTGGCTCTCTGGCTACATCAAGTGATTCCTACTTTCCTTCTGAGGGTGCCTTGAGAACTCTGATGCATTTGAAGACATTTACTAGGGTGCAGTCTGTGGTCATCATACAGACTTAATTCCCCTTTTAGGGCAACCTGACTGGTCTGCAAAGGGCTGAAACTTGTACATGGGCCATGCTGCCTGTTAGCTAACTGTGAGCTGATGGGATGGGGATCCTGGAACCCAGTGTCCTGTCTTCTCTGGACATTGTTTCTTTCCTGATGCCATTCTCATCCAGGACATTTACAGAGGTTCCTATCGAGATCCTCAGCTTTGCAAAGGAGGGGGAATCCTGAAACCATCACAGGACTTGGGGTCCAGTGAATAGCACAACACCCAATTAGGGAGCATCCAGGGGAAAACTCTATACTGCCTCTTACCCTACAAGTTAGAAAAGATAATCAGGTGGCTGGGCAACACCGCCCAAAGTTCAGTCAGGGGTTTACCCTCGGAATGGTGTTGCTAGGTGAGCTCCGTGTGTGCCTTCAGGAGAAGTGAGAGGAAGGCAAAGGGATAATGTGCACAGCGCAAGGGAAACACTTTTCTCTCTGGCCACCAACTACTCCCCAGCTAGCCTTGGACCACCACAGAGTCTCAAAGCCAGGCATCCCTGGACAGGTGTGATGGGACACAGAGGTATGCCTGGCCCACTGAGGCTTCGCCCTGAGAGGAGCTCTGCTCTTGACTTAACTCTGTCTCCCAGCTGCTCATGAGTCCAGACACACAACCCAAAATGTCTCTGGTGAAGACTTTTCAGGTGGGTCCACCTACTGTTAGGACTACTTGGCATAGTTAGGAAACACCTGGCAGTCTTTGGGAACAAGGCTAGACACTTCATGTTATGGTTCCATGTGTAGGTCTTTTTAAAATGTAGAGCTCTGCCATTAGCTTGTTACAGGATACAAGTACCTTAGCACTCTGATCCACAGGATGAGAAAAATGGCTCCTTATATGTACTTGGAAAACAGTACACACTGTAGAACAAATAACACTTCAACCCGGAAGGAGGTTGCTACAAATCTTCACTGTCATTGGGCAAAGAAAAGAACTTGCAGGACTTCTGCCCATGTCTGAAAGCCAAATCCTGGCCTCCCTGCTCTCTGGCCATCAAGAGTTAACTCCACTTGGCTCTGAAGCACGGGCTGCCACCCAGAACAAGGAGCTGGGCAATGGAGAATCCTGCCAGGACCAGCATTGATTGGCTTGCGTGATTAGTTGGTTAATTGAATATCACTGCTTTCTAATATAATTAAAACAAGATAAATACTGGGGCTTCGTCCCATAAGCAAGTGCCATTAGTGATCACGGTGCACACCCTGATTAAAAATGCAATCGACTGGGAGGATAATTTATGAACTTGCCAGCCTCTAGTACCACTCCATGGTTTGTGGGGCCTAGAGATACGATGTGGCTGGCATGGAACTCCCTAACCTGCCATGACTGCCCTGGTCTCCTGGTGAAAAAAAAATTATTACACAGGCAAATATATGGGGTGGTGTCTCCTTGCAGGCAGGCCCCCTCTGTGCTGGCCATGATCCTTTGTAAAGTAGCAGAGAGGGATGCCTACACTACCATGGGACTGTCATGATCATCTTCTCCTTTGCTTCCCTTCCCTCAATCCCAACTGTAATACTGCTTCCCAGCCCACTCTCTGTAATCCTTTGTTTCATCAGGCTATTCATGAAGTTTGAAAATGTGTTTGAATCACTGATCTGATCATGAAATACTTATGAAGAATTACTTGAAGCAAAGCAAGTGTAGCTACTGGAAGGGACACATAACTTACTTACTTGGGGGCTGAAAGGACCGATCCACAGGCTGCTAAGAGAAGTAGCTATATGCCCTGTGCTGTTGGCCGCATATGCACAGCGCAGGAGTCTGTGGAATAACCCACTTTCACTGACCATCCCGTACAGCAGGTTCCTCCAGGGAGAGGAAGGCTGCCAGACCTAGTGCAGCAAAGGTCTCAGCCCTCTTCTCTGGGATGTCACCTGTTGCTTCCTCAGTCAACTGAGGCACGTGTTTTGGCATGTCACCTGACGGCCTGGCTGGTGAATGTGTGGTAGAGGAGCATTATGCCACCTTTCCTGAGTCACTCCTACTGATGTCTCAGCTGTCCCTGCTTGTAGCAAAGGGAGAAATCCTTCACTGAGAGCTGGTGAGGGTCTTGGTGAGATGCAATTGGTAAAGCACTTGGAGTACCTCCAAGGAAGGTGCTATATAAATACAAGGTGTTATTATTCTATTAGCTTATGTTCTTAATTTTTGGAATGTGTCCAGATGTGCCAACTGGTGAGCAAACATTACAGATTGGAAGGAGTTGAAGAATGCTGTTGCTGATGCCTAGAGCAGAACACAACATCGGCTCTGCCTCAGAACTGGGCAGTGTTCTCATGAGAGGTTAGATGTGTTTGAAAAAGCCAGTACGATCTGAAGGTGCAGGTGCAGCCCTATTGTAGAAATAACAAAACACTGACCTGGTGATATGACTCTGATACTTTTTTTTTTCCTGCCAAAAAAAGGCTTTTTTTTTTTTTTTTTTTTTTTTTTGCCAACTGTTGCCATTCCAAAAACATGTCCCTTTATTGGCTTTAATTTATTTTTATTTTTTCTGAGAGTGGTTTCATCTTGTTGTCCTTTTCTTTTCCCTGAGATGCTGCCAGGTTTGGATGAAAAGGGGACAAACTGCTGGGATGTCTGATATTTCTATCACATGAGAGAAGAGAAAGGAATGAGGCAAATAGGGAGGCCTGCAGAGGGTAGCAGGAGCTGCCCTTGGTGCATGATGGGAAGTCAGGGCTGAGCCCCCCACCCTTTAATGGGAATCACAAAGAAACGTGCTCGAGGGGTTGACAGGAATAATCTAGAACACCAGCACGCTCAGAAATCCATTCTGTTCACCTTTAGGTTTTCTAAAAGCTGAACTCATCTCCCTAAATGCTTATTTGGAGAGAAAATATTACCTGTAAAGAGATATGTATACACAGAGAAATGAAGACATATGTCTACCTACAGTTTTGTTATTACCTTGCCATAAAATAAATGTTTATTAATTTCCATGCCACATATGGAGGGAGCTGCCACATGTGAATTTCTTTCATCAGTAATTGCTGTGCCTGTGACTCCTTAAGTTGTGTGTACCACGGAGATGGTTTCCAAATAAGAGCCTGGAGAGAGGGACAGATTCACAGATGATAGAAAAAAATGTCTAGAAATTATAGACCGATTGAGGTCAGCAAGAAACAAGTTATTCAATATATCCCCTGGGGGTTAGAGCCAGACTTTGCCCCCATGGTTCCAAAATTACTCGACAGTTTCATTAGGGTGAAAGGTAGTGTAACCTCACAAGTGCAGAGAATAGTGGTTGTCACTTAAAATGTAGATGGATTTGTCAACAAAACACTTAGGATGGAATTTTGACGCTCTGTGCTTTCCTGCTCATCAAAGAAGTTGCTCAAATTTGTGGCACAGAGGAATGGGAGTAAGGAGGATTTTACCTGCAATATTTGACTGTGTGTATGTCTATACTTATATATAAATTCAGGAAATCAGTACTGCTAAGAAACCTGATACCCAGGCAGAATCATTTACATTGTAAGGGAGCTGTCCTCAACTTCTGGTGCTGAAATATAGAGCCACCAATTTTATCCTATGAAGTGCCTCCACAATATGAAGGAATGCTTTTTTCCTGGCACTGAGTAGAGTTGCTGCTCAACCATCCTTGACCAATGTAAAGCTAAAAAGTACTTATGCCATAGCTAGAGGATGAAGTTTTAGGGAATATATTCTGGGAAAATATTCTTTGGAACTTTTCAATGTGGTAGAAATGAGTAGTGCTCACTCATGTCTGGTTCTTTCCTTCCTAGGCACATAAAAACTGAACTTTCCAGCCTCCTTGCAGTTATGTGGGCCCATGTGTCTAATTCTGGTCAGTCTGGTATGAGACGTGATATGTGTAACTACTGTGCCAAAGCACTTAAGGTATGTAACCACCCAGCTCTCTTTTCTCTGCAGCAACAATGATATAGACCGTGCCTGATATAGCAGAGGCAAGATGGAATTGGCCTCTATCCCCAAGTTCCCATTTGGAAAGGATCTTCTCTGGAGAGTTGCTGGGATTTGAATAAATGAGAAATAAAATGTAATGTGTCAAGTCTCTGAAATTTTGAAGCTTATCCTATTCTACCCCATTTTAATTGATACACTTAGCCATTTTGGTGTCTTAAAACAAAGACTACCACAATAAACTTCATGCTTCTACCAAAGACATCAAATAAATACACCAGGAAGAAATGTAGTGTAGTTTGTTCACTTGGACAAAAAATGAAATATACTTGACAATGTTCCCAAGTTGGTTTGTTTGGGAAAGCTATGGAAAAAAAAATGTTTCCAAAGGCCGAGGTTTCTACTTGGTATAGAAGTATATTTCTGAACTTCCTTTTAAAATCGTGAAAGAATCTATGTTGGATTTATGATGACCAGAGTTCTACAATGTATGAAGAAGCCAAGTTAAGGTCAACACCACTGCCATGAAATGATGGATGTAACCATCAAGCAGAGGTCAAAGAGGATGAGAACTGAACAGAGACCATGGGACTTGGTCAAGAGGCAATCACAGGCTACCTTTTTAAGAGAGTAGTTTCATTGGAAAAGCCAGATTTCTGAGGATTGAGGAAAGAACTAGCAGTGAAAAAATGAAAAAAGAAAGTCTAAACTACAGACTCAAAGTATTTGTGGCAAAGGGAGGAAACAGGATGGTAGTTAAAAGGAAAAAAGCAAAACTTGAGTTGATGAAGGTGGAAGAATAAGATGACAAGAAGAAATGGAAGATAAAAAAATGTGTACAGAAAATCCCTTGTATATTTGAAGAGGGTAGGATTCAGAGAATAGGTAGAAGACACTTGTTACAAAGAGAGGGAAAACATGGAAGTTTGGAAGGGCTTTCCTTCTGTACTTCTTATTTCTTATTTGAGTCCATGGCATCATCATACAACTAGTTTCTGAGAGCTAGGTGGCTAAGAACCCCAGGAATCATCTTAAACCCCTTTATCTCCTTCAGCCTCCCCTACGTGCTGTTATCACCAAGGCTGTTTAACCTCCTCAGTATCCCTTAAACCAATGGCTTTGTATAGCCTTAAATCAAGCCCTTAATTCTGATGGAGCTATCATAATCACAGCTTTACCCTCTTACCAGCTGGATGACCTCAGGTAAATCACAAACCTCTCAATTTCTCATCTGTAAAATAAAAATAAAAATAACTATTTTGCAGCACTGCTGTGAAGATTAAATTAAATAAGTACCTGGCACAGTAAGAGCAAAAACTTCTTACTTGGTCTCACTAGCTCTGGATTTCCCATTTTTTAATTTGTTCACTATATTGCTATCAGAATCATCTGTTTGACATTCAAGTCTTTCACTGTCTCATCCCTGCTTGAATAATGTCAATGTATTGCTATTGTTTATGGAGTAAAATCCAGTTTTGTTTTGTTTTGTTTTTTTAATTTGGTACTTAGAACGTAGTATGATCTCATCTCTGCCCGACTCTTCAGCTTTCACCAATCTCCCATTCAACTTACGTTCCAACAACATTAGACTCCCTGGAGCTTCCCTTAAGGTTTCATAATGTTTCTAAGTCTTTCTCCACTTTGCAATACTGTTCCTTCTGCCTGGGATGTCCTTTTTCTCTCAGCAAACTACTATTCATCCTTGAAACCCAGCTCACGTGTGTCCTCCTTCAGGTCCTCTTTTGTCACTCCCTTCTCTGTGCTCCTTCTCTACAATGTAGTCACTTCTGTTGTCACACTTAACTCACTGAATTGTCATTTACATGTTTACATGCTGGTTGGCAATACATCATCAACTTCTTGAAGGAAGGGCTGTTTTTTATTTCATTCCTTGCCTAGAACAATATCTAGTACTGGGTAGGTGCCCATCAAGTGTTTGATGAATGACTGAATGAATGCATTTACCTGCATGGGGTGATAATAAAGTGATCAAGTTGTACAAAGGGTAGAAGGGGTAAGATCATCCACACATAGTCTACATCTTCATGGAGCAGACCTCATTTGCTCTAAGTGATGTCTGTGTTTCTGGGATTATTGAAAGGAGAGACATTGGGCCTAAAATTAGGGGAAATACAATACACTAAGCTCACAGTTGACATTCTTTAATTCATGCCTCATTGTTTTTGAACATGCACACACACACACCCCTTCTGTCACTTTGCCTCCAGAATCACATCATAGGCTATTCTAGCTTTGAGAACAGCATCTAGGTTTGTCAATGACTGAACTCAAATGTGTAATTCTCAATTTTCCCTCTCACTTGAGGCCTTGGTTCTGGGATATATAAAAAGCTATGTTAATGAGTAACAGAATCTACAGTTAATTTTCTGCTGAGGTATTATCATGCTGCATGATAATCCAGGTTTAGAGGCGAAGAAGAGAGAGAAAGCAGATGACTACCTCCCATCAGGGAAGCTGATAACTGTGGCTCTGACCAAGGACCCAGGACCCCTTGGATATGTTTCCTCTCCACAGCCATGACTTTTGGCTTATTTTTCCTAACATATAAAATGCGGAGAATTCTATAATTCTAGATTGCACCTAACCACAGAGATCCCAAAAGATAAGAGGCAGGTTTTGGATCTCAGATGAGGGAAGGCACTGGGTTCCAGGAGTCCCACCTGCAGAACCGCAAGTTGCAGAAGAGTCTGTCATCTTCTGCAGCCCCTGCAGGAATGCGCGACAGGCTCTGACTTTCTGAACACTCGAGGAAATATCTAATTAGGACTGCCAAGCTCGGCTCCATAAAAATTATTAGGTAGAGACTAAAATAAGCCCAGGAAATGGCTATCTTTAGAAAACAGTTTCCCTTGTATTTTCTGAAGAAGTGGTTGTTATATGTGGTTAATGTAGTTTAATGAGTGATCATCCTTATGGAATCCAGAAGCCTGCCAAGGCTTATCCTCCACTGATAGATAAATGTTCTGGAATGAAGTTCTACATGTAAAGGCATCAGGGCTGCTAGCTGGCCCCACTGAAAAGATTCCCACTGGCTCTTCCAGGGTCACTTTGAAACTTCCTCAGGTGGAAAGGGCTACCAGGGAGTAAGCCTGGTCATGCTGATTATCCAACTTTGTCTCCACCTAGAACACTGAGAATCCACAGAGGCAGTAGAAGGGAATGGCTAAGGGTAAAGACTGTTGAGATGGAATCCTATCTTCATCCTTCATGAACTGTGTTATCTTGGGGAGGTTGCTTAACCCGTCTGTGCCTCAGTGTGCTATTCTGTTAAGAGGGGCCAAAGACACAAAGACACAAAATCACGTGTCTGACAAAGGGTTTGTTTTCATAATATACAAAAATTCTCAAAACTCAACAATAAGGAAAGAAATATTCTCATTTTTTAAAAGGCAAAAGATCTGAACAGACACGTCATCAATGTAGATATATAGATGGCAAATAAGCAAATGAAAAAATGTTTAACAACATCAGTCTGTAAGAAAATGCAAATTAAAACTATGATGAGATATCCCTACATACCTATGTAAATGGAAAATAAATAAACAAAACCATCCCCTGCAAAACAAACCCAAACTCCCAAAACCAGATAATATTAAGTGTTAATGAGGATAGGAGAAGACAACTGTGACTCTCAGACTTTGCTAGTGAAAATGCAAAATGCAGCCAGCCTGGAAAACAGTTTAGTAGTTTCTTATAATACAACCCAGAAACCCCTCTCTTAGGTATTTACTCAAGAGAAATGAAAACTTATGCTCATATAAAAACCTGTTTGAGCATGCTTATAGGAGCTTTCTTTATAATCACCCCAAAATGGAGACAACTCAGATATCATTCGATAGGTGAATGGGTAAACTGAGGTACAATCACATCATAGAATACTACTCAGTAATAAAAAGGAGCAACAACATAGATGAATTTTAAAGATATTGTGTTGAGTAAAAGAAGCCAGATACAAAAGACTACATATTGCATAATTCCATTTAAATGAACTTCTAGAAAAGGCAAAACTATAGTGAAAGACTGAAGATCAGTGATTTCAGGAGCTGGAGATGGGGGAGGGGACCGACTGCAAAGAAGCATGAAAGAACTTTTGGAGGTGGAATGTCTATATTAGAACTATAGTTTTGACTGCATTATTGTGTACATTTTCTTCAATTTTAAGAACTATTTATTTTGAACTAATTTTAGACTTACAGAAAAGATGCACAAATAGTACAAAGATTTCCCATCCCTTTCACCCAGGTTTCCCTAATGTTAAAAGCATACGTAACCATGTTACATCTTTGAAGACCAGGAAATGCACATGGGTAAAATACGACTAATTAAACTCTAAGTCTTATTCTAATTTCACCAGTTCTTCTACTTAATTTCCTATTCTGTTCTGTGATCCCACATCCAATTTATTGTTACTCTATCTTCTTAGTCACCTCTAATTTTTAACAATCTTTCCTTGTCTTCATGACTTTAACACTTTTCATGAATACTGGTCAGTTATTTTGTAGAATGCCTTTATTTTGGGTTTGTCCAAGGCATTTGCACAGAGTGGGTTTATGCATTTTGGGCAAGAATATTATAGAAGAGATCTTATGTCCTTCTCAGTGCATTTTATCAAGGAATTCATGATACTGATGTGTCTTGTTACTAACAATGTTAATCTGGGTCACTTGGCTAAGGTGGTTTCTCCACTATAAATTTACTGTTTTCCCCTTTGTAGCTAATAAATATTTGGAATAAATATCTTGAGACTATGCAAATATCCTGTTTCTCCTCCAACTTTTGCCCACTAATTTTTGTATCCAATGGTGGATCTTCTCTGCAACAATGATTACTGTAGTGCAATTCAAATTGTTTTTCTCTTCCTTTTTACATTTAAAAAAATTTGATTTTGCTTTTTAATTAAATTTTCTTTGAAATAATTGTAGGCTCATGAGAAGTTGTAAAGATAGTACAGAGGGGTCCCATGTATCTTTCATCTAGTTTCCCCCAGTGATTACATCTTACAAAACTGTAATACCAGTATAAAAAAAAAAAGACATTGTTGTAAAGTGCATATATAGTTCTGCCATTTTATCACATGTATAGATTCATGTAGCCACCACTGCAATCAGGATTCAGAACTGTTCCATCACTTTTAAAGCTGTACGCTTTAAAAAGATGATACTTGGCACAAGACACAACCCCACCCCCAAACACTGCCAGGATAACATTAAGCAGTGTGCAACTATTAGCTCTCATCATTGTTGCTGTTTCATCAAAGAGCATCTCTTTCCTGCGCTAGGAGATGTTCAAGCAAAGGCCAGTCCAGGCTATAAAAGGAGAGAAGAGGCCTCTACATTTTTTGCCTGACTCCCTGACTGTTGCTATACTAGATGAATTAGAGCAAAGTTAGTCACTGACACCTGGGGCTAGCACTACCCTAGCACTGTTGGGGGTTCCCAGAGTTGCCTCCTGCACATCAGTGTGGGCTTCTGTTTGCCCCTGTCTTCTCTCTCCATGGTGATTATCTTTCTCTTATTTGAATATACCAGGTACATCCTGCCTCAGGTCTTTGCACTTGCTGTTCCTTCTGTCTAGAATGTTCTCCCCACCGATAGTCAGTGGCCAGCTCACATGTCATCTAATCAGAAAGAGCTTCCTGGGCCACCTAGCCTAAACCTGCCCCTGCCATCGCTAGTCCCAGCTCCTCTCTATCATGTGACTCTGTTTTATTTCCATTAGGACACTTACCACCAGAAGAAAACTATCTTGGCTGCTTATTCGCTGACTTGTTTGTTTTTCCAGTTATATATCTGTATCTATATCTATGTCCATATCTATACCTATATATCTCCATATTACTTTCCATTATAGGTTATTATAAGATATTAAATATAATTCCCTGTATTATACAGCAAATTCATATTGCTTACCATTGTAACCATTTTTTTAAATCAAAGTATAGTTGATTTACAATATTTCAGGTGTACAGCAAAGTGACTGTTACACATGAACATATATATATTCAGATTCTTTTCCATTATAAGTTACTACAAGATATTGAATACCACCCTACTGCTATACAGTAGGACCTTGTTGTTTATCTATTTTATATATAGTAGCTTGTATCTGCGAATCCCAAATTCCCAATTTATCCCTCCCCACCGCCTTCCGCCTTTGGTAACCATAAGTTTATTTTCTATGGTCAACTTGTTTATTGTTTACCCCCACCCCTGAAGAATGCCAGCTCCATAAATGCACAGGCACCATCTGTTTTTCTACTGCTGTAACCTTACTGTTTGACAAGTGACCTTGGCCGTACTCCCAGAAGAGTTTTCCTGACACTTCCCTTCTCATTCTCTCTCCTTTCTTCTGTTTCCTCGAACTCTCTTTATGGCCCCTCCCCATCCCAAAACATATCCACTGAGATAAAAATGAAGTCCGTGATTACACTGGAGGGATCACCAACGAATCCAGCAACTACTCCCTCCAGTCCTTTCTGCAGTGACTCCCTCCTTCCCAACCCTTCTCCTTGGTTCTCTTCCTGTCCTTGACGGACGCTTACAGGAGAAATGCCCAGAAAGGAGGACTTCCACTAAATTGTCTCCAAGCTGCTGGTTCATGGACTGCATTTCAGCTAATAGGAAAGGTTTCCCTGGAAATCTGCAGGCTCCTCACCACCCTTACTCTTGCCCTTTGCCCCACTTCAATCTAGTTAGCTCTGTTATTATTTCTGTGGAATGGCATATATCTGTGCCATTAATTCTACATATTTCTAGGGGAGAAGGGATTGAGAGGAAGGAAAGACTGATTATTTATCAAATAAAAGACATTCTCCTTTGTCTGGACAGCCAGGTGGATTTTCTGAACTCATTTCTGCCCTGGAAATGGGGCAGCTGCTTCTGAAATGAGTCCTCTGTGTTGGGGTGGGCTCTGTTTTTATGGCCAGTGGGTAATAGCATTTCCTGATTTATGAATTGGTATCTGGGGGAGGTACTGAGCCCCTGAATGGATTCATCATGGGGAGAATAGCCATATAAATAATCCTGTCACATAAAATTATTGTTCTCATTTTGATTTTTTTAAAAATTCCTTTTGTGTGGTGGTGGGATTTAGGAGACACTAGTGGGAAAGCAGGAGAGGAATAAGTTATTGGGCCCCTTTTTTTTCCTATACAACAAAAAAATGTACAAAAGATATTCTTCAGAGACAGCGATTTGTTTAGAAGACAATTACCAACACGGTTTAATTATTTGGGGAACTCTCAGCACTTGGCTTAAAGCCAATGCCAAGGTCTTGGCCTTAGATGACATGTAGGGAGGAGACCTCATGAGCTGGCCTAGGCGCCATTTGGGATATTTTTTTCAAACTGGCAAAGAGAAAGGCACTTCATGTAGATTTCCCCTATCTTCCCAAATCAATGTGAGGATCCATCTCAACGCTCCAAGTGTTCACTGAGAGTCTGCATGGTACAAATCGGGTCTCCTAGGTGGGGACAAACAAGGAGTGTGCAGTCCAGAGGTTGTGGGTGAGGATAACTCAAAGGGGGATGTAGGCTTTGAAGCATGCACACAATTTCCCTGGTGAGAGATCACAGGACACCCTGGAGAGACAGCAGGATGGAAGCAGATGCCTCGAGTGAGGACACACACCGTGTGGCTGAGCAGAAAACTGGAAATTGTTGGCAGTTTATCCTTTATGGAGAAGATTCTTCTCCCCCATGGATTTGTAAGGTCCCTGAAGACAAGGACCTTAGCAGACTTCTTCCTTTTGTACCCACCTTTTTTTCTCCCTGACCTTGAGGCTGAACAGGTAGCAGTTCAGGAGAAATCACTCTATTGTCTATAAAAGGCCAGCTAGTTTATATTTCAGACATTGGAGAGGCCATATGGCTTGTCTCCACTACTCAACTCTGCTGTGGTAGTAAAAGCAGCCATAGATGAGATGTAAATGAATGGGTGTGACTGGATTCCAATAAAACTTTATTTACAAAAGCAGTGGCCAATCAGATTTGAATTGTAGTTTGCCAGTTTGTCTAGTAGGTCAATAATAAGTGTTTTTTGAAGTGAGTTGAAAGGCTATCATTTAATAACATGTGCATCATACTTGTCAAAAACATCAAATATGACCTGACAAAGTAAATGACTGCTGAATGTGTTAAAAGAGTTATTTTTTATACAGAAAGATTTCCATGGTACTCCTAACATACAATCTGTTTTATATGCATATTTTAAAGAATTAGTCCCTTACATAAAATCGGAATTTCTGAATCTTCTCTAGTAAGCAAGATATTACATAGACATGATCTCTTTCCATGTTACTGAGCTGCAGAGGGCAAAAAAATAGGACAGGAATCTCCTCACTTCACTGGTCTAGAAGAGGAGTGTCAGGAATCTGGGAGTGAGAATGAAGGGAATGGGAGGCAGGATTATTTTGGTGGGTGTGGCCTTGGGGAGGGGACCCAGAGGCTGTTGAGCTGGTTCTAACCAGTGTGCCTAATCATGGCGGCTTCTGTTCATTGCTCTAATTTATTTCTTTGTTTTCATGGCAGAATAAACTCCAAATTCCAGGGGTCAGCTAAGCGCCTGCCACCAGCCTGTGTGCAGCCAAAAAAAAGCTTGGTGTCATCAGTCAATGCCAACTAGTTAATAATGACCAGCCTCCTCGTTAATGGCCCGAGGCAAGGGTCCTTGGGCAGCAAAGGCTCTAGCAGAAAGACTTGCAGGCAGCTGCATGGGGAGAACGGTTTGCAAGAAGCATTTCTGCTGGCCACTTTCAAGGGCGTACCCACCCATGCTCAGCTCTTTAGGAAGGTAGTAATTAGTTTTATTCCCTTCACTACCCACAGTGAATGCCGCAGAATCTGGCATTTGGAGAGCCATTGGAGTCTGTCCCTCTCATCTTGGCTTGCCTCAGGTTTATGATTATAACTAAGAAGTTCAGGGGTTGTGTTCAGTTCCCACAGAAAGAAAAGAAACTTTCAAGTGTCAAGGCTCCAGGCAAAAGAAGCCACTGCAAAGGAAAGCTGACTATGACTCCGCTGGCCCTGGACCACATAATGTCTCTTGCACACTGCAGGTGGTGAGGACAACCACTAAATAATAAGCTTGCATGTGCTGTACACCAGAAATTGACACAACATTGTAAACCGACTATAACTCAATAAAAAAAAATTTATGGGGAAAAAAAATAGTAAGCTTCCAGAAGCTTGATGTCATGCACATCTGTACGTTTCCAGCATGGGGACCTACACAAAGAGTGGCAGGGACAAAGATTTCCAGGCCTATTTGTATGCTGTGGTCATCTGGACAGTGTTTCCCAACTGAGTGGTGGCACGCCACAGCAGTGATGCTGTGGATGGGCCACAGGTGTGCTACCATTTTGATCCATTCAGCCCTGGGGGCAGTCGGGAAATGACTAGAGAAGTTGTGCCCCAGAGCCTGGTCCCCTCTAGTCAAGAGGGGACCTCCATCACCCCAATGAGCTCTATAAATACATTCACTCCCCGTGTGTTCCTTAACAAAATAACAGGCTGGAAAATGTTGACCTGGTATACAAATGAGAAAACAGAGACTCAGAGGTCCAGATCCCACAAGCCAAGGCTTGATTCCAGTTAGCCTTACTCTGCCCAAAGCCTACCCACCACCCTACAGCTGTCACACTAAACTGTCAGCAAACAGCTGTTGAAGCCAAATTGTCGGAACTGAGAAATCACTGGCCTAAAAGCTAGTGGAGGGTCAGATGATGTTATTAGCACTGCTTGAGACGTGAGCTGGATGCTCAAAGCTGAAGTCAACTTACTGCCAGTGTATGCAAGACATTATCCCCTAGACCAGTGGCGACCATTCTGACCATGACTCATGGCAAGAGATATTTTACATTGCAACCCAGGGCACATGTGTAGTTTCACAGAGAGAGTACTTATCCTTACTATGTTTGACAGACACTGTTCTATTCGATTTTATTCTGTTCCATTAAAAAAAAATTCTGGTCATGACCCTTTAAATTGATTTCATGACCCACTAAATTGATTTCTCGACCCACTAATGTGTCATGACCAGCAGTTTGAAAAACACTGGCCTGACCCCATTCTGGCTCCCCCGCCCTCCCCAGAGAGGGGTAACGTGGAAAGTGAATGTGGAGGGGAAGAGTGAGATACGAGACTGGGATAAAAGTGAGGAGGTCAGTGGGAGGAATGCCAAAAAACAGGACAGAGGAAAGAATGGGGATGGAGAAATGAGTAGGGATTGGGAGACATGATGAGAAAAGGCTAACTCTGGACTGACAGATTTATGTCCACGCAATGGTTCTCCAGCTCCATGGTCATTCTGGCCCTATTTATACAAGAATCTTTCCCACTTGCTTTCACGGCCACGGCCATGGTAAAGCTACCTGCTGGTCTGAAGATTTTCTATCTGACGGCACCATCTCAAATTCCTTACTGTTGCTCCCACAGGGGATTTTCCGTCTGCTGTTCAGAGATCTGGGCCCTAGAAAGATCTAGAAGTCACTGGGTAAATGATCCAGCAATAAGGAAACCGACCACAATGACTCCACCCACACCAATGCACCAACACACAGGGGGCTCTGTGGACGTCTGAGCTGGCACAACAAACTCTTGGATACAAGGGAGGTGGTTTTGTAAGGTAACAGGAAAGTGAAAAATCAGAGATTGAGAATAATTTTTAAAGCAGCTGCAAATTTACACATTCCACTGGCCAATGGGTCTCTAAAGAATTTTGATTGCATGCCCCATGGTAAAAAACAATTTTTGAGCATGCACCTACGAAGGACAGATATTTGTTTATAAAGACTACACATGTTCTACTTATTAACATCATTATATTATCAAAAATACACAAAATTAGGAAAGAATGAAGCAAGATAAAGATAAAATACCATCTTAATTTTCATTTTCCATTATTAATGAATGACACAAACATTTTACTGTCACCATGAAAATTATTAATAATGATGAGGCTGATGTGTTATGATTGGCATCATTATTTTTGAAAATCTTTGTTTAGCACTTAGTATTATGAGGTTTTGAGGTCTAAGGTTCAATTTATTTCAATAGTTTGCTTTAATGGCTGTCATAACAGAAAAAGACACCTCACAGAGACACAGAGATGCAAAAAAGCCCATTGCTGGCTATGCTGACTCAATCAAGCTATATATTTTTTCCAGTTTCATGCACCAATTATGCGAAGATTGTTATTGAAATTCAGCTAGTAGTAGATTTCCATCTTCTCTGATGTCAATCAGGGTTCTTTCAACTAATTGGAAGATGCTGAAGTTTTATATTTTTTTAACAAATGGGTCAAAAGTCTCTGAAACTACTTGGAAGCTTTTTAGGGAGATAGAAGATTCTATTTCCAAGTTTTTAAAGTTTTGAGATACGAGTTTTTAAAGTGTCACATTTCCTCATTATCAAATCACATACAAGTGAAAATATTTCCAAGTATCCTTTTTCCCCTTCCAAAAGGGTCTCTCCATGCCATGAATTCTTTCTGAAAGTAGTTACTTTCCAACTCATTGTTAACACATTACCTTTATATTGAGGGGGCAGATGAAGTGTTTAATTTTTCAAAGTTATCAGCAAAGTGGCATAGTTCTGACAGCTGCTTGTCAGAACTGAAAAGGTCAGCAAATGTGGAACATTTTGGTTCTTTTAAAAGAAAAATCTTTATATTTCTATAACCAGAAAACCTCTGGGTTGTACAAAATGTTTTCATGCTCCCTCCCAGCTCATTGCAAAATAGTGTAAAGATTGTATTTAAGGGATTGTGTTTTTTTTCTTTTTACAGTATTGATAACATCAGTTGCACAGAAATTGCAAATTTGTTGTCATGTAGTGAAGCTAAATCAGCCAGGAAGATCACTAGTGTCTACACCTGGAGATGTGGCCTTCCCATGTCCCTCCATGCCTTCCTGACACATGGACAGCTGACATGCAGACCAAGGCAGCGAAAGAACACCCAGTATCCACTGCATATTACGTAGGAGTGAAGCCTAAGTTCTTATTTTAAACAGAAAAATAATTAGGTGTTCTAACCATTTCTTCCCTTGCCCCATCCGATCATTCTAGCACCACCTAGTCTCGAAATGCAGCTTAAAATTGCTACCCTAGAGAAGCAAAAAGGGTGCCAAATGTTTGAGAGTTTGGTCTTCAGTGTTCTGGAGCAAAACGATATGAAAATGAACTGTCTCCTCTACACCATTGTGAACTGAGGAGTATCGAGCTGTCAGCATTCATTTCATTGTTACAGATGGAATAATCAAATCAGATTAAACAATGGCTCCTACGCTAAGAACCACCTGAGCAGATGCAAAACGATGTAATCCAGGAACCCAGGTAAGAATCGTACATACGTCTGAAAGGTGACAGCAGGCAAGAGGCAGAACTTGAGTAATTTTAGTCAAATTGCTGACTTTCAGAGAAGGACAAGGAACTACAGATTAAGGCAGGGGAAGCTAAGCTCGGAGCTGAAGAGGCCTCCGAGCACGTGGGATAGAGGAGAGACAGTCTCGGGAGCACTGAGCCGAATGAGCCCGGGGGGGCAGGGAGCGGGAAGGAAGGAAACTTGACCCCGAAGCCCAGCTGTGACCTTGAGGCTCAGATCAAAAGGACCCTCCTTTCCTGAACTCAGAAGAATTCAGACCAAGAATTCAGTCTGGGCCTAGAGTTGGAACGGCACAGAAGAGGGACCAGGGTCAGGTCTACAGCCCAAGAGCCCAGTTCATGAGAAGGGAGAGAAACGGGAAAAGCCGGGAAAGGATAAAAATGTAGTCTTCCCCAACGAAGGTTCCGCTCAGGGTGCTCCTGGTAAAGTGAATTCTGTGGTCAAAGGAACCTGGGAGACATAGTCTCCTAAATTTGCCGCCCACCCCTAGCTTGGAGATTTACAATGCTCGTTAGCACACTGATGGTTTAAGAAATGCCAGTCAAGGTATCTGCTTAACTCAGACTTCCCCAAATGCATTTGATCAAAGAAAGCTTTTGTTTTTATTTTTTCTAATATCCTGAAAAACTTTGGTTCTGAGAATAAAATGTGGGGAGCCCTGGATTACAGTGGTATCTAATGTGGTCCTGAGGGAAGATTCAGGCGGGAGGCTCTGTGTACACGTAACACGTCAGGTGTGTCCTGCTCCCATCCTGAGATGCCCTCGCCGTAATGACAGTGAGCGTTATCTCCAAGTCTTGCGGATTAAAAGTGGCTGCAGGGGAGGAGGGTTCCCTGGAGGGGCCTCTCCTCTCACCCTGAAGGCACCTGAGGTGTGAGTGGTGACCTCCTTTCCATGGCGGGATCAGCTGAGGGGCTCAGACTCAGGCTGGGAGGTAGCTGACCCGAGAGTGTGGCCCGCGGAGGCCACCGTTTTGGGCACCATAACAAACAAACCAAACCAGGCGCCTGATATGTCCTGGAGGAGATAGGGGTGTATGAATGATGGAAGTAAAAATATTATAGTTGGAATTTTTTTTCAATAAATTACAGGCATCCTTCTAACAGACCAGCATACTGAAAATAATAAAGGCTAGGATTTGTTGAGCCCTTGTTAAGCGCCAGGCACTGCACTAAGAATTGCATGTACATTTTCTAATTCACTCATTGTAACCACCCAGGCAGTGGGCACTGGCCTCCCCATGTTACTGCTGAAAAAACTGGAGTACCTAGAGGTTAAACAATTTGCTCCAAGTCATATAGGTAGAAAGTGGCAAAGCCAGGACTGGAAACCAGGGCTGGTGATTCCAGCTCATGCTCTGGACACTCTCAAGTCACCCAGCAGGGATGGGACAGGCTTCAGCACCAGCACTGAACCCTTTTCGAGGAGGATATACCTCTTCCTATACCTGTTTCTCCACTCCTTCACTGTTTTGCACAACTTTGTTTAAATGAATATCCAGACAGTCTCCACGTCAACCATTATTCACTCCCTTGAAACGATCACATCCTCTCTGAGTTAGTTTCAAATTCATGTCTCCACTGTTTACACGTGATAGTGGAATGCACTTAAGGGACTCAGGTCAGATCTAATTCTGCCATTTGTAATGTCTACTTTTACACCTATATTGTGTTTAGTAATGTCTTGTGACATCACTAACACTAACAAAGTCATCTTGAACAATGGCACAAATTAACACATATGTATTTACTTTTGAAAAATCTCATCAATATTCAGACTGAGTACACAATTTAAGTATCCAGTATTTCCAGCCTCTCTTTCTGCAGAACTTCAAGCACAAATCAAATCAGTTCTCACCAAACTTAAAAACTTCCATTTAGATGCCGTCCCGTCTGCACCCACTGTGAGAGGGGATGGGGCACCCACAGAGCTGCGGCTTATCTTGGGAAACACCCCAAGAGCTCCAGCCTCTGGACCAGAGTCCTCGTGATACCCACCCCACTTGGGAGGAGAGTGGCCCTTCGGGCTGACATCCTCCTCTTCTCAAGCCCCAACTGCACAAAGAGTTTGGGGTTCCAGGTAGTCCCCACAGTGGGACCCCATTCTTTCCCTACATGCCCTGTAGTCTGGAGTTTGTGCCCACCTTGCTCCAACAGAGCTTCCAGAACAGCCCCTCCTCTGCTCTTCTCCATGCTGCCCAGAGCCAGACAGTGGGCACTAATAAATCCACATGGGGAGAGGCCTGAAAGGCGGCAGAGACGCGGCCCCTGGCACGGCCTGCCCGCACTGTGGAGTCTTCCCATGAGCTGCTAAGTGGGACATCCAGGTGGTCGTCTTCACAACAGCACTTCAAGTGCTCAGAAAGTATTGGGACACCACACAGTGTAGAAAGGAGATGTGACTGTCAGGGCAATTGCTGGAGACAGATGCTGAATGGAGCTCAAGATCGGAGAGCCGCCAGGGCATTTCCCCAATCACCTGGCCCTTGGATTTCCTGTCTTTCCTCCCGCTCCACCCTCACTCTGCCTTTATATATGAGCTCTTCTCTTGCTTGGAGCACAGAGAAGGAGGACGAGCCATTTTCTCACCTGCTCAAGAACGCCTGGCAGGTGCGGAGCCAGAAGCTATTCAGGTGCCAGTCTGTGATAACATCAAGTCCAGTGGGGCTGGACTCAAATTAAATTATTTCCCCAGAGTGGAAGTAGAGCTGCAAAGGAACACCCACCAAGCCCTGCGGAGAGAACAGCTCTGTCCGACGGGGCTGGCAGACCAAGGCCCCGGACCCTTCAGGCTCCTGGGATTCAGTGCTAACAGGTGGGAAGGGAGTGCTCAGCCCTTTCTGGGGGATTCTGAAATGGACTGGGGGTACCCAGGAATCCTGGGGAGCTGGTGGCCAGAGCTGAACTGGCCCTTAGCCACCAAACAGCAGTTTGTCCAGGTGTCCCTCCCCCCAGCAGCAACCATTTCCCGGGAGTACTCGTAATCACAGTCACGATAGTGATGACCCCACCCACGCTAGGCATGTCACACGTATTACCTTTAATCCTAAAAGCCCTGGAAGCTGGTTATTATCATTTGTGTTTCACACATGAAGAAACTGAAGCATAAACTCTGCTCTAGTGCCTTGTTCTGGGCGGCAGAGCTGGTGAGTGCTGAGGGTCAGGATGAAACCTCATGTTCACGTCTATTCATGACCATCCTGTGGCACATTTCTGCCTCCCAGTCACCCCCATGACCGTCTTAGAAATGTCAGGCCACGGTCATTTTTTCATCTCAGGGAGGCTACTAACCTTGACCACATTCAGATGTTAGAGACTTCGGACCTCTCGGGTGACCCCTTAGAAGCACGTCTGTTGGGAAAGGAGTGTGTTGGTGGCAGGGTGCTTCTCTGCCTACAGCCTTTATGGGGTGTCCCGGTTGTGTCTATGGCCCTGTGTACCCCAATATGTTCTAGAATAGAAGGGGGCTCTTGTCCCAACTTGCATCAGGCTGGGGCTAAGGAAGAGTAAACCACGGGTCTTTCTTCGGGGGCAGCGTGGTGGTTCTGAGCTCTTCCTGTCACCCCAGCACCCCATTCAGCCTGTCCCACCGCCAGCAAGTCCTTTACCTTCTAAGGCTTGTTTCAGCAGCCGAGGATTGGGGTACAGAACTGTCTTGCTGGGTAGACTCGGAGATGAAGAGGGTCTCTTGCACCCACGGAGAGCGCCACATTCCTCCTTGGAAGGCGGGCCTGGCACAGACACTGCAGTAGGTGCTGAGCTGGGTTCTAACCTGGCTCCTCTGCCAACCTGCTGTGTGACTCTGAACAAGCCATGCACCTCTCTGGGCTTCAGTTTGCTCATCAATCATAGGGAGAAAGGCAGCAAGAGAGAGTGGGACCTGAGAAGTCTTGAAAGGGCTTTTCCAGTTCTAAAGTTTTATGATGCTATGGAGAATCCAGGTACCAGCACCGAAGGAATGCAGGAGATTGGAGTAGGAAGTCATCTTTCCCATCTGGGTCCCTTCCAGGGAGACATTCTGCATTTATTAAGAAGGAAGGGAGAAGTGGAGCATCTCAGTAATGATGCACAGGAATCTGTGGGATCAGCTCCAGACAAACGGGAAGGCTTCCGCCTGAGTGCAATTGGGTGAAACACGGCAACAGCTTTTCTCTTTCTGCGAATGCCTGAGGTGGCTGGCCTGCTGTCACTCACTCTCAGGACTGTACTTCAAGTCCCCTCTCCCAGGAGCTATCAGAAACAGCCCCGTCTGGGTGCCGGGAGCAAATGTCCAAATGAGCTTGTCAAGGTGTCAGCCATCCCAATGCAAACTGGAGCGGACAGCTTAGCCCTGCAGAGGTGGCAGGAGGGACGACATGTGCCCAGGAACCCAGCACCAAGAGAGTGGAATCATTCTTACAGGAGCCCATCACCTTGGGCAGCAGGAACTATCTCCACCACTGCTCCTTGTTTGAGACCCATGTCCATAGACCCCCAAGATTGTCAGATTTCTGACATTGGCTACTCTTGGGTCATTCTGGGAAGCAGGCAGGGGGCAGGAAGGGCCACTGAGGCACAGAGGAGAAGTAATGGTCCCCTCATCACACGGAGAGTCCCCAGCAGAGGCTCCACTCAATTAGGGGTTGAAGCCTGTCTATCTTGAACCCCAATACTACCTTCCCCTGAACTGAGCTTCCTTTTGAAACTCACAACATGGTACAAATCACATTCACAAAGCATCCTCTCACCAACCCCCTCTCTCCCCCCATGCAGCCTTCACCATCTCTCAGTTTCACATCCTCAAGCAAAGAGCTCGAAAAGAAATACAAAAAACAGGGAAGGGGATCGGGGTCCTCAACAGGCTCCTTCACTTTGACACCCTTGCTCCCTGGGAAGCCTTTTCTGATCATGCTGTTTAAAATGTAAACTCTTGCACCCTGAACAGTCCTCCTGATCCCCTTGCCCCTGCTCCGCAGCACTGATCACCTGCTGACCTACTGTAGGGCTTATCCCGCAGGTTGGTTCTTCTTGGCTCCTTCCTCTTGTGAAAACCGCAAGCTCCTGAAGTCAGGGCTATTTACCTGTTTCTTCACTGTTGAGTCCCCAGCGCCTAGGCTGGTGTTTGGCACATAGTAGGTACCTAGTGAATATCTGTTGAGTGAATGAACGAATCAGACTTGGTGATTTGTTATAAAGCAAGATGGCCCTTGCTGTTTCACTACTGGGTTATGCTGGGAAGCCAAACAGAGCTGCCCCTGCCTGGCCGTGCTTTCCTAGGTAACTCTGACCACAGGTGGACCCACCTCCTCAGCTCCTGCGGATGGCTGTGTCCTGGTTCACAGCTAGGACTTGAGTGCCACCTGCTCATAAGGGAGACTGGCTGTGATGTTCCCAGGCACCTGGAAGCAGATCCACTGTCAACAAGCGTCAATAAAACAAAGAACACCATGAGAGATGGCTTTCGCCCAGACACAACTGAAAGTGTGTCTCGAAAGCAGAAACATGTGTTTAAGGCCTCTGGCTCTCAGGCAGGGGGGAGCTGGTGTGTGGGGTGGCAGGGATGCTGAAATTTACTGAGAAATCTGCCACTTGCTCTGAGGTCTATCAAAGAAGAGACTCGCCTTGTGGGGGGGAACAGCTACTTCTCCCCACCCCCTGGCAGGGGGTGGTCGTTCCAGGGCACTGGAGGATAGCCCCGGCTCTGCCACCCCATCTCCTCATTTGTCTGCCTCACTGACACTTCCTCTCACTTCCCTCCCATCAGCTTGGCAGGTTTTTATCGCACTGGTTTCAGTGTGTATAGAAATTCCTCTGGGAGGATTGCAGTTGTAGTAAATACACACCATAGACATACATGCAGATGTGCAAAAAGCAAGGAGGCTGATGGAGACACACAGAGACAGACACAGGAAAGGTGTGCATGTGTGCACACGCATGGACACACACACACACCCTAGGGAGACACCCAGAGTTATGCAGAAGAAAGGAAAAAGATAGAAACACAATATGACACTGCAAGAGAAGGCAGACCCTGACAAAATGACACTGATACCTAACAGGGTGCACTCAACCACTCCAAGAAAAAGGGTGCATGGAAAGCAGCCCTTGCTGGGTGAGAAAGCGAGAGGAACTCACACATCCATAACTACAGAAACAATATCCCAGCCATAGGATTATTCAGTTTGCAAATAACTGTAATAATAGCTCCTGTTGCTCTTATCACTCAGGAAATTCCAAGGATTGTGGTGGTGGTTCTGTGCCAGAAATGGGGATGAAGACCAAATATATACTTCTTACTATAAATCACAGTATCACAATTAGGTATATTATATACAACCAGCACGTCAGATGCATAACATTATTATTTAAGAACTAGTTAAAGTAGGCTACTTAAGTTTAACCAGCAAACTTATGTAAATGGAAACACAAAGCAAGAAATAGTTCAGAACAGGGCGGAAGTCATGGCAGTGATAAACAGATCACTGAAGACTGGGAGATGCTTCCTGTATCTGAAGCAGTCTTTTAATTGTATAAATTCAAACTTGGGGTTAAGATAGGCAATACATCATTTGTATCAATCCTTCTCTTTCCCAGTTCTGGTTCAGTGAAGACACTGGGGATTCATTCATTCATTCATTCATTCATTCATTCCTTCATTCACCTATTTATTCATCAAAGAAATATCGAGGGCCTATAAGGTGAGGTTTAGGCAGACAAAGAAGACACAGGCTGTCCTCCAGCTCCTGACAGTCTGGTAGGAAAGACAAGAAAGCTCAGCTCAGTCCGAGAAGAGCTACCGTAGAGGCGTAAACCACAGGTCAGGAAGAGCTCATTAGAGAATGTGACAGCAGAGCGAAGTTTCAAGGGGCCAGAAAAAATTCACCAGATGAGAAAGCGAAGTGCCTCTCAGGCAGAGCTGACATCACTGCTGAGCAGGTACCCTCAGCCTGCAGTCCCAGCCTGCCCCATTGGCTGACGGAGGTGGGCAGGTGTTCGTCCTGACGCTCGGGTCTGGTATACCTCCAGACAGACTAACCAAGCTGCTCTTGTCCGCTCAAAACAGCAGGCGTGGGTTTGCTCTCCTCTGGGACTGGACCCCTGCTAAGTAAAAAGCCTGCCTCGGCCTTGACCTGGACTCCTGAGCTCCACCCTGACAGATCACCCAGAATCTTGATGCCACCACCTGCCCGACTCCAAACATGGCCATTTCCAGACACTCCCATTGCAATGTCACAAGAATAGGAGCCTCCGTTTAGCAAGCCCACACTCTGTGACAGGCTTGGTTCATGCTGATTCCATGCATTATGCCATTCGATCTTTGGAACAAAGCAATTGGGTTTTATTATTACCCCCATGTGACAGCTGAGAACAAAGAACCTTAAAGAGGTTAGGAACTGACCTGAGATCACACTTGGTAAATAGTAGAACCAAGGTTCATGCTCCAATGTCCTGACACTGAGGCTTGAGCATGACCCATCGTGCTGTATTACTGCTCCCCACAAAGAACGTGCAACCCAGCTGGATGTCAGTGTTGCCCAGATGTTGGGGCCTTGGGACCGTGATTGGAGGCAGGCCACCCCTCCTCTGTGAGGAGCAGCTCCATAATGGATGAAGGCCCTGACTCTGTGAACTCCGTACCTTCCTTTCCTTCCCATCGTGCCCATAATCCAGAGCTCCCCGTGTGCCTTGCAGCCAAGCCTGCTCTGCACTGGCCATGCTCTCAGGGAAGTGCAACCACTGAGGTCAGGGAGCTCAGAATCCCAACCCAGAGGAGCTCCGCATAGCTCTTTTATTTTCCTGTTTGGAAGTTTTTAGATATTTTAAGTCCCAGGTTCAGAAATCCTGGCTTTCAGGTCAGGTAAGAAATCCTGAAATCGTCAGTGCCTGAGGAGGTCTTGAGTCTTCTCCAAAGAACTCATTCCAGCAAGGAAAGCTGCTTCCCCTCAGTGTCTGGGGCCTTGGAGGTAGGCCGGGAGGGGGGGCATGGTCCCGCTGAAAAGGAGTAGGGAATGAAAGTAAAGGACCAGCTTCACAGCGGTCCTGACTTCTGGCATAAAATGCTCCCCTCTCGGCCCCATATAGGGCCATTCCCAAGCCATGGCAGCCTCCACAGAGGCACCACAATGGGCCCCAGTGTGGCTGAATGGGGGGTCCCGCACCACAAGAAGATGTCATCGAGCTCGTGGGGTGGGTGGAGCTGCTGTGGGCTATCAAGGCATAATGCACAAGCCCCGTGGGTGGCATAATGTGGCATTTATCTCCCCCACGGAGCAGAGAGGGGACGGGCAGAACAATCCAGACTCTGTCAGCAAGGCCCTCTGGGGAGTTCAGGCCTCGCTAATGAAGATGAATAAGACGGGGGAATCTGCCTCTGCTACTCAGAGCTAATGTATACATATTCATGGGCTGGAAGGCCAGCTCCCAGAATGACCCATCCCCACACGGACACGGCGGGGCAGAGGTAAGGCAGTGCTAATCCACACCTGGGGTGGGCTGTGTCTTGAGGGATGGAACATTCTGGGCAGCAAATTAGGACCCTCCAGGAAATACCCTTAAATGTACAGAATTTTCCAGGTGAAATGGATTCCTTTGCCCGCTGCAAAGATGTGAGTCCTGCTCTGAGCTCAGGGGCCCCTGAAGAACTTAGTTCTCAGCTGAGTTCCAGAAGCAAACCCAACTTGGCTACTTCCTACTCCACATCAGCTAACAGCAACCCCTGCACCATGTCTGTTCTGTGGGCGTGACCTCATGGGATTTGCTGGAGGTTCCATGTTAGAGCTGCATGAAGGCTTGGGACACAGGCTACATCATGTCCTCTCACATGCGTAGGCCCTGTTTTCTGACTCTGTCCATCTGACTCTTCCCTCAACTAAGTTTTTCGGCCAACAAATCCTCGCCCACCATAGACCTCCAGGATCCAGGAAGGTGACCTTGGCGGGAGATTATACAGTGTGTAGGGAGATCTGGACCAAAACCTTGGGCAACTGTACCACGTGACTTCAAAAGAGAGCAGATGTTGGCCCTGCACCTCTACACACCATCATTTTGAAGTTAGTGGATTTGTTCTCGACTCACGGATATTTTGCTATTTGAAATGCTTCATTCCCTGTTTCAGCGCTCTCAGCCTCCGTCCCCAGGCAGCAGAACAGAAGGATACACACTGAGCCAAATAAATCACATCCCCTCTCTGCAGCTGGCCTCCTGCAGGTTTCCAGGAGCCACAGCCTAGTCCTTAGCTGCAAGACAAATGTCCGACAGAGCTCAGCGAGCCTTACCTGCCTTTCTGACATGATGTAGAGCTGTTCGTGGTCCTTGGAGAAGGCCATATCCCGGAGGATGGGGCCCGGGTCTACCACCTGCACCGTCTCATACTGGAGGGCGTTGCCCCTGGGCCCATCTACCCGGATCTGCAGAGAAGAGGAAGGGGACACCAAGGTGAGTTCAGATCCCACAGTCGAGCTTCAGCCCAGAGCCCCTCCCACAGGCAAGGGGGATGCAGTGAGCTCTGCCTCCATGGTGCCCAGAGGCCAGGCCCAAAGGAGCAGGAGTGACGCCCGCCCACCAAGGGCCTCGTGTTGAGAACGGCAATGAGAAGGCGAGAGGGGGAGACCAAGCCGGGCTGCACCGAGAATCTGGCGTTCTTCTCTCTGGCTCACTGTGCCTTACGCTTGAGTCTCTGAGGCTTTGCTTGTACATCTTTGGAAAAGAAGACGGGGCTGATGCAGGGGAGAGGAATCTGGGGCTTGGGTGAACAGAGGATAATTGAAGCTGCCTCAGATCAAAACATCATCCTATAACAGAAAGGCAGTATTATTTGCCACATTTGTTAGCAGAAAAAATTTGGATATAAGGATGTGCGTTGATTCTTTGAAAATGCAACCCAATATCACTGCTGTACCTTGGGGGGACCCAGCAAGGATCCAACCCCAGAAGTTTCATACCAGGTGGGCTTGTTGTGGCCATTAACCCACTGGCTTATGCCTCAGATTGTGGAAAAGATGTAGGGTCCCCAAACCTCCTAGAGTTTCTATTCATGTCTCCAGGGAAGGGGATGTGGGCATTCCAGGAAAATGTGTTTTGGGCATGAGTCATTCTCAATCTTCCGAGAACACTTAGCAGACTAGGTCATCTCTTGGCCATCTACAGGTTTTTTCCCTAGGGCTGCTCGGATAATGTGACAACCAGGAAAGATTTTTGTCCACAGTCCCCAAGTCTAGAAAAGACAAGGGCTCCCCAACCCAATGTGATGCTTGCCTGGCCCAGGTCTCTGGAATCATCACAAGTCTGAGCTCATAGGTTTGCCACAACCACTGCGCAGAGCTAATAACCCCATCCATGTAAGCTGGGACCAAACATTACCCAGAATGTGGGAAGGGTGAGAAAGCCAGAGGGAGACAGGGAGAGACGATGGCTGGGGAATCACTAAACCTGGGTAGATGCCATCTGTCTAAGTATAAGATACTGCAGTGTAATTGTAGAGATTTCAATAACAAAACTAAAGGAAAAATCACAGTCCAAATATTTCCCATTATATACTCTTATTTTAAATTTTTAATATTTAATTTTTAGTCTCTCACGAGATCAAGGAGAACAGAAGAGTTATTCAGAGGAACGAAATTACAGAAGGTACATCACATCAGTGTCATCCGATGGCATCCATTCATCTGAAAGTCTGCTGCCTCTCATTTCTGTTGAGTTCAGTGAACTCTGACCCCGGGTAGTGTGTGACTCATGTATTCGATTTTAGGCTTTTGATCCCCCTGTTGGTTTGCTTGTCTTCCTCTTAAGCATGATTTTTCAGCCCTTCCTAGACGTCAGGTACTGGGAGATGGTTTTGCACATAATTCCTTGTTGATATAATCCTCTCAGCCCGATGGGTTTAGTGCTCGTTTGTCATGGCTTGCATGCGCCCTGCCCCCACAGCATTCATCACACCCTCTCTCACCTTTTAAATGGGACTGACCCCCTCCACCCCGCTTCCTGGGGTGGTCTTCCATGAGCAGAAACAAGTCTCTTTAACGTTACTCTCTTGCCACAGCGATGGAGAGAAAGCGGACCCAAACCACTCAACAAGTGCAATTAGAGCAAAGCAGGGACTGTGTTTCGTGACAGGGGAAGAAAGCATCTCTCCTCACCCTTGAGAGGGTCAGAGAAACAGGTAGCTCTGAGAACTGTTGGAAGCTCTCTCATTATAAAAAGGGGAGGAGGGGAGCTGTAGCCAGGGAAGGTCAGACACAGAGACTGAAAAACACCGGTCTTTGGTGACGTCCCTGAGCCACTGAAGCCTGCCATGTGGCATGGACTTTCTAGTTACTCAGGACATGTTTCCTTATTGTTAATGTAAGAAAAAGGTTTTCTGCAACATCAAAAGCCCCAGCTAATACACTGATACAATAGATGAGAGAAATGAGACGCAGAACATCAGACAACTGGCCTGAGTATTCAACCTGACGACAGAATGAGAATCCAGCTTGACTCTGAAGTCTGCGCTTCTCCTACCGCTCTAGTTACATGAGGAAGCCTGTTCCCTGGTGGGTTTCACGTCTGCTTCCTGGGGGTGCCACTGAAAGGTGGGGGCCAAGGTTGGCGTGTGCCTCTGGCCTATCCAATCCTGGAGGCTTTCGCCAGTCATTCCTGATTCTAAAGCGGACACACTTGAGCTTGAAAAATATTTATTTTAAAAATGAAGAAATAAATGAATGAAATTCAAATTCTTCTTTACAGGTTTCCTGTTAAGCTCATGAAAACAACAACAACAAAAACTGGCAAAGGAATGAAAAAGAGATATGTTTATTCCTGAAAATCAAAATGCCTTGGGTTCCAACAGCCGTCCTCCTCTGTCCCCACCCCCAAGCCACCAGATGTCCACCCCAGCCAGGTCCTTCCTTAATCTGAACGAAACCAGAGCTCATGTAAAACCAATTGGGATTACCACCCAAGTCTGACTGCGTGGTGATGGCCTTGGCCCCCAACCCAGCCGGGCTTCATCCCCAGCTGTGAATCATCCCTGGAGCAGCAGCACGAGAGTGATACTGTGTGGCCTGGCTGGGCTCCAGCCCCTTAAGGCCACCGGCAGGAGCAGGTGCCCCTCGGGAATGCTGGCAGAACTGAGTCCCGTCCAGTACCTTGTGGTCTGAGCTCCAAGGGAAATTGGATTCAGTGCCTGAGTGATTGTCTTTATCATTTGGTTCCAACGTCCCTGCTCCTTAGGATGAAGTGATGAGCTGAATGCAGGTGGACATCAGAGGAAACTAGGTGAATTAGGGCAGGGACAGAGGGGTGGACCCGGGAGCACCGATGGGGCAAGTTTTCCCAGGGAGGCAGGGTGGGGTTGCAGCCCCCTCTCGAACACTCTGCCAGGGCAGGAAATCAGTCATTGAAAAGGTGGTTCTTCCCCTCACCCCACCTCACCCCATTCCACTCCTTGTTTCAGAAAACAAAAAGCAAAGCATCCATTCATCCGTCTGCTGAAGGAATCCCACACGAGACATGGATGAAAGGAGCTGGTGGTGGGATGCACTGAATGATGGACAATCATAAAACTTAGGTAGGTTGGACCAGCTGCTGGCTCTTGGGCTGTTACCTGAACAACAGCAACGAGAATTGCTGTGACTGAGGAACGTATGTGTCAGGTACGACGCTGGGCATTCTACATGTATTTACCGTCTCATTTAAACTGCGTAACTCCGTGAAGCAGTAGTATTATCTCATTTACAGATGAGGCACATAGAGGTTAGAACTTGTCCATGGTCACACTCCTAATGGTCAGCATGGCCTCCACCTCTTGAGGTCTGACCGATTTCAGCGTCCACACTTCTATGCACTTACATACTACACCAACACACGTTGAACCAGACTCTCCCAGTTATATAAACCGGCATCTCTTCAAGGAGTGAAAGTAGTTACTGCTAAACAGACAACACCCTGGGAGTGCTGGAGGAACCATGTCTGTATCTATTGCAGTCCTTCTGGGAAATAATCATGCATATGAGTGAAAAAGACGCAGCCATAAATTTTCAAAATAACGATCCCTTATATTTTTGTTTTATACCTTGCTGAGAATGTTATTCTTAAATAACATTGTCTCATCTGATGGCTGTAAAATTTTTATGATGTTGACTGCCAGCCTAATCATTCTCATTTTACCAATGAAAAAACTGAGATTAGGGCTGTTCTCTGCCTTGTCCAAAGTTCAGTGATAAACCAATGACAGTCAGGACTAGAATCCAGGTCTCCCGATTCCTAGCTCAGAGCTTTCCACTTAGCAATTTAGATTTTCCAAGAGCCTTAGACAAGGTTCCACATGAAAAGGTATTTAAAACTAATGAGTCTCCATGGGATTTTGGGCAGTTTGGCCATGGAGAGAGAACCAACTTAGAGACAGAAAAAAAAACACATTCCTGCATGGACAAGTGGGAACTGGGGGCCTCCTCAAGCACTAGTGTTATGATAGCCTTATTTAATATTTTTTATAAATGGTCTGCAGCAGGAAACAGGAGCTTTTACAGCCAATCCTAAGCTCTTTGGAATAGCAAGAAGGGAGTCGAAATGTAGAAAGGTGGTGCATCCTCTGAGGCAAATGAGAGAGGAAGGTGAGCTGTATTTGGGCAAACAGACAAGCCAAGTTTACGTAGTCACAGAAAATCATATTCTGTCCGCCCTGATGAGGCAGAAACCACCCAGACGCCTGCAACTCCAGGACAGCCTGGGAAAGATCTTCCCCAGGCCACAAAGACACACAGGTGAGCTGAAAGGAGACACGGTGGCCAGTGGCTGTGGTTCAGTCACCATTACAGGGGACACCCTGAAGCTTGGGAGGTGACAGCTTAGAACAAACAAGATTTATTATCGTACACATTAGGACAAAGAAGATTTATTATTTTGTGCAGTGTAGACGATCCTCGTGGATCATCTAAGCAATGAGAAGGAAAGAAAATAGACACTGATGGTTTTTAAGGTAGAAAATATAATGTAAATGTCGGTGTTTAGAAAATGTTATTCTCCAGGGCTGATACGGAGGAGAAAATTGCACCCTCACTCTGTGTGTCCCTTGACTGAGTGACACTCCACCCTCATTCATCACCCACCATGCATCTACGAAGGCCCACTGTATGCTAGGCTCCGAGCTAGCTTCTGGAGAAGAACAGTGAGTCTCAGCCCGGCCCTCCACGAGGCCAGTCTCCTGAAGGGCTCAGGTTTCATGCAAGTAAGGCCAAGTGGCTAACGCTATGGCAGAGAGGTGTTAAAAGGCCTGTTCCTTCTTCCCAAGAGACCCGGCCAACTGACTGGAGTGGAGCCAGGAATTATCAGCCCAGCCCCAAGGGAGGCTCAAGGGAGCATGTGTTTGTTACAGAACAAAGGGCCACCCGTCTGGCACCATCAGCTCGGAGGGGTTCACTACTACAACACATAGTGGGTTGTACTCAAACGCCCCCTTCAGAGACAAACTCGCCTCAGTCAGTAGGAAGACTGACCTCAAGTAACACAATTAGTGGCACTAACAGATTTTATAAAGATATGCTGGCAGAGGGAGGTAAGAGGAAAAACAGGAAGAAGGGGGTCCATGGGGAAAATGTGATCACCTTTAGGCAACACCGTTCTGAGGAGACAGTGCCAACATGTCCCTTCAGGCCACACCGTAGACCCCATGGCACGTTCTTCTGGACCAGCACTAGACAGCAGAAATAGAATGCCAGCCACAAATGTGGGCCACGTGGATAATTTTAAAATTTCTAGTGGTGGTTACATTAAAAAAAGAAGCAGGTAAAATGAATTTTAATAATCTATTTTTACTAACCTAATGTGCTCCAAATATTATCACTTTAATATGTATCTAGTATAAAAAATTGTCAATGAGATATTTTACACTTGTTTTCTCATACTAACTCTTTGAAACTTTATGTGTAATTTCTTTTTTTAAATTTTTTTCAACTTTTTTTTATTGAGTTATAGTCATTTTACAATGTGTCAAATTTCAGTATAGAGCACAATTTTTCAGTTATACATGAACATACATATATTCATTGTCACAGTTTTTTTCTCTGTGAGCTACCACAAGATCTTGTACGTATTTCCCTGTGCTATACAGTATAATCTTGTTTATCTAATCTACATATGCCTGTCAGTATCTACAAATTTTGAACTCCCAGTCTGTCCCTTCCCACCCCCCTCCCCCTTGGCAACCACAAGTTTGTATTCTATGTCTATGAGTCTGTTTCTGTTTTGTATGTATGTATGTATGTATGTATGTATGTATGTATGTATGTATTTATTTATTTATTAGATTCCTCATGTGATCTATCTCACATGGTATTTTTCTTTCTCTTTCTGGCTTACTTCACTTAGAATGACATTCTCCAGGAGCATCCATGTTGCTGCAAATGGCATTATGTTGTTGGGTTTTGTGGCTGAATAGTATTCCATCATTTAAATATACCATATCTTCTTTATCCAGTCATCTGTTGATGGACATTTAGGCTGTTTCCATGTCTTGGCTATTGTAAATAGTGCTGCTATGAACATTGGGGTGCAGGTATTTTTTTGAAGTAGGGTTTCTTCTGGATATATGCCCAGGAGCAGGATTACTGGGTCATATGGTAAGCCTATTCCTAGTAGAATCTCCATACTAAACAAGCAATTCTCCAAGGAAGAAATACAAATGATCAATAGGCACATGAAAAAATGCTCAATATCACTAATTATCATATAAATGCAAATCAGAACTACAATGAGGTATCACCTCACACCAGTCAGAATGGCCATCATTCAAAAGTCCACAAATGACAAATGCTGGAGAGGCTGTGGAGAAAAGGGAACCCTCCTACACTGCTGGTGGGAATGCAGTTTGGTGCAGCCACTGTGGAAAACAGTATGATGTGTCATTTTCTACTTAAAGCAAAACTCAATTGGGACCTGCCCCATTTCAGGTGATTAACAGCCATGTGTGGCCAATGACCACCATACTGGACAGCACATTTCTGACTTCTAGATGATTATCATCCCTGAGTTCTGATATTGCACTCACCAAGTGATCCTGTTAGTAGCAGTAATTTGGCTTGGTGACTCTCTTCCTAGGGGTACCCTCAGTTGAGATTTTGCCCACTCCCCTCCCCTGCACAATACCCCATGTCTCCCAGAACCTTCAATTTATAACACAATGAGTGTGCCCCATCATCTTCACTTTTTTGGAGCTCACAGGCTGTCAGCTCCAACCAGCTGTACAGTCCGCATCAGCCCAAGCGAGTCACAAACGCAGCTGTGTGGGCGCAGTCTGGGTTAGGCTGGTCCTCAGCAGGGTCATTTGACATCCCCACACCTTCTCTTTCCACACCCAGACTGCAGGCACTCCCGACACACCTCTTGTGTGTCAGGAACTCCTGTATCCTGGACGATGGTCAAAACATTTAACAGCTGCTAGAGGGAGAGGACCAGCCAGTTGGAAGAGGTGCTGTGGGGTCAGGTGGTCTTAGAGGCTCCCAGCTGCGCCAGGTAAATACTACTGGGGGTGAAGGGAGGGACCTGGATGGTGTGGGCACTCAGGAGCCTGGGGCCCAGCTACCTACCCATCACAGGGATGTACTTCAATATTTAACAACTGGGAAGTTATCTGCAATAGCCAAGACTTGGGAACTACTTAAATGTCTGTTGACAGCTGAATGGATAAAGAAAATGTGACACATATATCACATAGATACAGTGTAATGTGTATATATATATACACACACACTACATCTGCATATACAGATACATACAATAGAATATTATTCAATGTTAAAAAAGAAGGAAGTCCTGCCCTTTGTGACAACATGATGAACCCAGAGGACATCATGCTAAGTGAAATAAGGCAGACACAAACGGGCAAATGCTGTATGATCCCACTTATACATGGAATCTAAAATAGTCAAACTCAGAAACAGAGAGTAGAATGGTGGTGGCAGGAATGGGGGGAGGCGGGAGTGGGGAGATGACGGACAACAGGTACAAAGTCTCAGTTCTGCAAAACGAGCGTGCTCTGGAGATCTAAAGTACAGCAATGTTAACGATGCCAACAACACTGGATGCTTGAAATCTGCTAAGAGGGTGGATCTGAAATGTTCTCATCTCACACACACTCACACACAGGAAGGGAAATGGTAACTGTGTGAGCCCGTGGAGATGTTCACTAGTGGCAGTTATTTCAAAATGCAGATACATATCACAACATCAAGTCGTACACCTTAAATATACACACTTTTTACTTGTTAATCATACCTCAACAAAGATGAGAAAAGCAACAACGCGGAAGGCCACATGAGGACAGAATAACCGAGCATCACTCCTGCCTGTACCACGCGGAAACCTCCATCAAGCATGCAGCAGGCCCTGCACCACCCGCTTCACACGTCCTACCTGGGACAGACACACGTGCCAAGGGCACACACTGGCCTTCCCAGCCACTCGGCCTCAGCCTGCGATGATGCTAGGCAGCACGGCCCCCCTTCCCCCCCAGCCCATCCCCCAGGCAGCACCGCCACCTCTCTCCATCCCTGGCACGGTGAGCGTCTGCGCTGCCAGGCAGACTGCTATTAAAACATCAGCAGGGTGGCCTCCGCAAAGGTCAGCCATCCGGGGAGCTCCTGGCAGCTGCTTGTTTGTTTATTGGAACATTATCTGGGCCGGGCTGTTTATTTACATCCATTGAAGGATTGAACAATAAATACCGTCTCCCAGTAGCAGGCAGATGCTTGCATGGAGCATTCTGGCTGCCGTCTTGCTTGAAATAATCTTCCTAATGAGCAAACAGTGCTATTCATCTTTAGAGATGCAAGCCACCCCTGGATTCCTCTTTCCTCTCTCCTTTCACATTCTCCCCAAACTTCCGAGCTACATCTACAAGGGCCAGATCTCTGGGAAGGACCCCGGTGTAAGAAGGCGAGGTGGGGTCTCATCTGGCAGGCAGGGATATGGAGCTGGGACTGGAGAGGCAGGCTGGGAGCTGACGAAACCCGGGACACTCCGAATTCTCCACCTAGACTCTTGCACCTCCAACACAGATGTGTGGAGGACCAGACGTGTGTGGACTCAGGCTCTGCCCCTCCCCTCAGAAGCCTTGAGCATGCAACTTTGGGTCTCTTAGGTGTCCTGGGCTCGACCCGTCTCCCACTGAGGCGGACACAGAACAGCAGTGAGGACCCTTGGTGGCAAACAAGCAGCCACGATCTGCTCCTCTGGCACCTCCAGGGCTGCGGGGTCTCTCAGGATGGAAAAATAAGGAACCTTTTGGATCTCGTTTATGTAGTTTATGCAGTTGGTCCCCAAAGGCTCAGAGTGAGGCCACCCTGGTCAGTGTCCCTCAGCATCTTGCCACACAGGCTGGAAAGCAGGTGAAAGGAACAAGGAGCCCCCACACCAGGGACATAGTAGGTCTAGCTCCTTGGTGAATGAATGAATGAATGAATGACAAGAGATGCTAACTCTAGGCCTGAGCTGCCAGAGTTGGAAACTTTAGACCCATGTACACACTCACAGGCACAAACACACATGCTCTCTCTGTCTCTGCAGATGAGGCCACGTCTCAACTCAAACACGGCCTCTAGAACTTTCCACTTACAATTCTAAGACAAAATGATGGATGAGGAGGAACCGGAAGGGTGCAGGGGGCCAGCAGGAAAACAGACACAAGTATGAGGTGTGAGTATCTTGGCAACTTGCTGGTTGTGGGGTTAAATCTCCTTAGAGCAAGAGGCCCCTCTACAGTCTCCGTATCCCGGTGTTAGAGCTGCCGGGTTCGCAGGGCAGGTGGTGGATGGGATGACCTCGAAGTTTCCGCCAGACTCCCAGGGGCGCAAGTCTATCCTCTGCCCAGGGCAGCTCCTTCAGGCCCCAAGCACTCGCTTGTTGTCACTATTCCTATAACCCCACACCAAGGACATCTGAAAACTAACCTTCACTCATACTGTACTTGAACTGTCCCCACTGCTTTCATTTTTAAAATCATGCCCCTCTCTCTCCTCTGGCTCTCTGATCTCCTCTCCCTGCTCTACTTTCTCTTTTTGCCACAGCACTGACTGCTTTCTCGTATTTATTCATTTATTATGCTTATTATTTATCTCCATTGCTAGAATGTAAATTGCACAAGAGCAGAAATCTTTATCTCTTGTGCTCATGGATGTCTCCCAAACTCCTGAACCATGCCACATAGTGGGTGCTCAGTGAATACTTGTATAGACATTTCTCCAGCAAAGACAGGCAAATGGCCAACAGGCACACGAAAAGATCCTCAATACTGCTAATTATCAGAGAAGTGCACATTAAAACTACAATGAGGGATCTATCACCTTACACTGGTTAGAATGGCCATCATTAAAAAGTTTACAAACAATACATGCTGGAGAGGATGTGGAGAAAAGAGAACCCTCCTACACTGTTAGTGGGAATGTAATTTGGTGCAGTTACTATGGAAAACAGTATGAAGATTCCTTAGAAAACTAAAAATAGACTTACCCTATGATCCAGCAATCCCACTCCTGGGCATATATCCAGAGAAAACTCTACTTCAGAAAGATCCATGCACCCCAATGTTCATAGCATCACTATTTACAGTAGCCAAGACATGGAAGTGACCTAAATGTCCATCCACAGATTAATGGGTAAAGAAGCTGTGGTATCTATATACAATGGAATACCACTCAGCCATAAAAGGAATGAAATAATACCATTTGCAGCAACATGGATGGACCTAGAGATTATCATACTAAGTGAAGTAAGTCAGAAAGAGAAAAACAAATATCGTATGATACCACTTATATGTGGAATCTAACAAAATGATACAGATGAACTTATTTACAAAACAGAAATAGAGTCACAGACATAGAAAACAAACTTACAGTTACCAAAGGAGGAAGGGGAGGATAAACTAGAAGTTTGGGATTAGCGGATACACACTACTACATATAAAATAGATAAGCAACAATGTCTACTGTATACCACTGGGAACTATATTCAATATCTTGTAATAGCCTATAATGAAAAAGAATATATATGTATAACTGAATCATTATGCTGGATGCTAGAAACTAACACAACACTGTGAATCAAACATACATCAATTAAAAAAATTTATTTGTTTAATAAATGAATGAATGGAAACGCTCAAACTACTCATCAATGTCTTAATTTGTCCTTATGATGCAGATTTCTTCCTTATTTTACAGCAAGGGAATCAGTTGGGGATGTTCTAACTGGGAGTTCAGCAGCAGGAGAGGAGCTGGAACCATCCAGCCCAGACCCAAGGGGCCTGTGGTGCCCGTTCCACCAGCAGAGAGGATTCTGCCACATGCCACAGCCCCGCCTCCTTGCCTTGAATCCCAGGACTCAAGCGGGCAGAGCCCCTGCTTCTGCGTTCACCCTGCTTAATCCGCCCCAGAATAGCACAGTGAGGGCGTTTTGTTTTGATTTCCTGATTCCAGCCAGGAGAAAACTCATGCAAAAGGAACTGCAGGCGTGTAAACAGTAATTAATTAGACAAGCCCTATGTGCGTGCAAAACCTGCGCTGTGTTACCAAACACTGCCGGGGGACGACGGGTCCCTTTGAGTCTCTCATCACACACACACACAAAACTGAATGATGATGTCTAGGTTGCCACTAGGACTTCTTGCCCTGTGTGGTCCAAATGAGAGAAGTCGGGGACAATGGTATCCGTCCCTCCACCACCCACTTGGGTAGTGACACGAAGAACAGGCTATAACTCCAGAAGAATAAGATATTGATGAAATAAAAAGGAAAGACAACACGGTTGATATGAAGGAAGTGCCAGAAAAAGGTTCAAACCAGCGTATTTCAAATGCAAAATATTTAAAATCAGCCTCCCTTGCTGCATCTTTCCAAAGAGTCTCATTGGAGACACTCGCACGCACAAGTTACTGGTTTGGAACTTGGTGGGTCAGCCACACTATGACCCTAGAGTAGCCTGTGCCCCACAATCTTGGATGGCCCATGGGTACGCCCATGAGCAGATGGTGTGAATCCCAACTCTGCACTTAGGAACTGTGGGACCTTGGACGGCCTACCAAACTTCTTTGAGTTTGCTCTCCTCCAAAGTAAAATTTTAAAAAGCCTCAACTTGGTTGTTATTGTGGGAGTCTGAGAATGTCCCAAGCATGAAAAATACTTAGCAAAGTGAGGGGGTAATAGTTAAATTTCAATGAATGTTCAGTGGGGTGGAGGTATTGCTCAGTGGTAGAGCGTGTGCTTAGCATGTGTGAGGTCCTGGATTCAATCCCTGGTACCTCCATTTAATAAATAGATAGATAGATAGATAAGGCTTGTACTTAAAAAAAAATCAACAAATGTTCAGTAAATTTCAGTAAGTTTCAGTAATCTCACTGATTACTATGGAGCCAATTCTAGTGACTCGGTCTCCATGATCTCCACTCCCCAACAGATGCAGCTACCTTATGTGCTTTAGAAAGAGAGGTTAGGGGATATGGCCCACAGGCTGGCCTCCCAGCACCTGACAAGGTCACCTAAGGGCTGGAAGGAGAGAAGAGGCTGCACGGCTCAGCTCTGGACCATCTGGGCCACTAGAAAATGGGCACTGATGGACAGAGGGCAGGAACCAGGCCGAGAAGAGTCTGTACTGATGATGGAGGGCTCAGAAGGGCATCCCACCCACATGGACCAGAGACCATCACACGGATTCCTGAGGTTGGAGGAACTGTCTGGGAAGCCCTGAGCCTGATTCAAGTCAGGTGTGATTCAGAAAGCCAGCAACTTTATGGAGAAAGATGAAAGCAGCTTCCTGCGTATGGTCTGGGCAAGCCACAGGAGGGGATGTGGGGAACGAGAGTCTTGGTCACAGAGAGGAGAGGCATCTCTGAGGACCTCACAGTAATCAATGAGATTACTTGAAACTTACGGAAACTTACTGAACATTTGTTGAATTTTTTTTTTTAAGCGCAAGTCTCAAGGGCAGGAAGCAGAGTGTCCTCCTGCCAAATGGGGAGGCGACCTTCTCTCTTCTGTACCCCCACAACTGCTGCCGTCACCAATGAGTTAATGAACAGAGGTGCATCACGACTGCAGGGGGCTGACGTGAAGTCAGCCTTTCTCTCCTGCTGGAAATGGAGCCTCCTTGGAGTGGGATCCAGCAGCTGCTCAATGCAGCTGTACGGGAACCAGGGGGAAACCCTGTCCAGCTGGAACGCCCAGAGAAACCAGAAGTGGAGTGAAGGCTGGAGATGGACAGACTCTTGCATGAGCTTTTACAGGAATTTCAGGAGCCCTAACTGATCGGGTCCTAGCACAGAGCTTGGCGTAGAGCATAGGCTCAGTAATTCAGCGTTGACCGAATGACGAAAGTGAGCTTTGTCTAGGTTTTCTCCCAGGCTCAGAAGCAGCTGCGCCTCCCCCATTCCTTCATACCCTAGATTTCGCTGGACACCACATGCCCCATTCCTCCACTTCCTAAGTCCCAGCCCTCCTCTCATCTGGGGATCCAGACTGCGGTCTTATAGCTACTTTTTCATCCTGACCCCAAGTGTTTCCATCTTCAGACCGTCCTTTGCGTATTGTCATCTTCGCCCTAGAACAGAGTCAAGCTCTCCATTCTCAGTGTCCCCTCTCAGCCCTCGCCCACTTCAGGAACACCTCCTCATCTTCCACCTCATCATCCAGCAACCACCTGACATGGACCAAAGCATCTGCAGTTGCAACATCCTGCTCACTCCTCTGAGCAGCCTTGCACTTCTTGCCAGGCCTGGTGCTTTCCTGTTTCCTCGAGGAATCGAATCCATCCTCTCTCATAGTTTCCTCTCTGATTCCTTTCACCCAACCCAGGCGCACCTGTCCCTCTGAATCTGGTCCAGGATACTCCTCCAAAGGCTTTCTCCATAATGCCCGCACCACTCTGATCGCCTGCTCATGTCACATCACCCTCGACCACACATGCAGTCACTTACAGCTGTCTCGTGTTTCGGCTCGCGTGGAAGTCTACTCCTCTTTGCTCTCGTGCTTTGTGCTTGTTTCAGCCGAGTGTCAGCGTCTTGACGGCCAGTCTGCAGCCTTGAGTTTAAGCACAGGGCTGTGTAGCTAGCCAAGCTGGCATCCTGCTTCTGCCCATTATTAGCATTTCCAACTTCAGGCAGAATTTTGAAGATCTGCTGAATATCCTCAGCTGAAATACGGCACTCAGAATTCCAAGCTCAAGGTTGCTGTCAGGATTTCATCAGCTGCATTACGAGCTACTCTTACTAAAATGCCTGGTATGTTGGAAATAAGTAATGCACATGACTGCTAGTTGTGGCTAGTTAGTACTCATTTGTGCTCGGTGAGTTAGTATGAAGATGGAGATGAGATAATGTGATGATGGCGATAATGTAGCAGAGCACAGTCCCCAGCCCCCAACAGCTCTGTGAACACCAGAGTTGCTTAATAGATGTTTAGGAAATTAACAAGTGAACATATGAGTTCCAATAATGATGGAAAAAGCTCAAAAGCGTTCTAGCATCCTCAGAGACTCTCCCAAGCTTACATCTCTTTGATGTCCTGTCTCCAAAGGACATCCAGTCGTCTTTCTAACACCAAGGGCAGCAGTGGCAGCCAGCCCTATATGATTGCCCCTCTCCAGACTCAGTTCTGAGCTGTCTGTAGGAAGCCCCACGGGACTACGGCTCAGCCCCTAGGCACTGTTTGTCAATTTCCTTGACAAATAAATAACCCAGGGAGCATCAGACAAGCACACATCACCTCGACATCTGCTCTCTCTGATGAGCTCTGCTGAGTTCATTCCCTGCAGCCTCATCAGGTTTCTGGGGCATCAGCCACTTCTCCAGGCACCATCCAAGGACAGCTGTGTGTGGTTTTATGAGCTGAAGAACAGCCTGTGTTTACTGAGTGCAAAGGGCTAAGGTGCCAGCTTCCTTGTAGGTGGAGAACATAGTTCCTCAAGCAGGGACTGGCATCCCCATCAACAGCTCACCCGATGTACACAGGCTACCTCCCCTTGGGAAGCACATTGGTCAGTGGCACCACCTGGCTCCTGGCTGAATGGCTGAGGGTTCCTTTCAAATGTCAGTGGACTTGAAAAGCCCTGAAGCAGGCAGAGATTCAAATTTTGCTCACTTGGGATCTATACCAGGACCTCAGAGCCTCCCCGGCTCCTGGGCCACCTAGGATTTTTTTGTGGCCAAAATGAGGGGTCAGAAGTAAGTGCGTTTACTCAAGACAACTGAACTGCAGCATCACTCTCTCCAGGAACTCTCCCCACTGTCTCAGGATAGATTCCAGGCCCCCTCCCATGCTCCTTCCGGCTTGCCTGGACCATGGCTCCTGTGATGCCTCACAAAATGGGGTAATGACCAGCTTTCCCAGCTTTCCACCTGCCCACACAGGGCTGAGCACAGGGCTCTGTCTTCGTCATCTTACCTACAAAACCAGTGAGAGGAGCCCCAGACGGGAGTTAAAGTTTTCTGGCTTCAAATCTGTACTCAGCAACAACTAACATGAAACACACAATTGACATAAATTGACATAAAACAACAATTGGCACAAAAGTAGGTGGTGTTGTGTGCTATTGTGACGTCTGCCATTATCTAGTTAAAAAAAAAAAATCTGGTTCTCTTGGAAGAGTGGACTTCCCTCAGTGCCGCCTCACAGATCCCCAAGTGCTAAATCCTTCCTCTCTCTGCCCCCACGCATCGCCACTGGCAGCCACTGCCCTCCCGCCTTGACATTGTTTTTTGTTGTTTTTTTTTTTAAAACAGCAACTACCCTGATAAAGAAACACTTGGAACTATTTCAAATGAGAAGCCAGGAATCCAGGAGCCCTGGGTGAGGCATGTGAATGGTTTGCAGTCAGAAAATCCGTTCCCAAAGACACGGTGGGGAACGGCCGTCCCCAGGCTCAGAATTCTGGAGCAGAGAAGGGCGTCCCTGTCTGAGAATGACATCAGCAGACAGAGCTGGAATGCATAGATGCAGAAAGCCGAGGGGCCCTGGGGCCTGGAGGGAGCTTGGCTGTGATATCACAAAGGGTCTTTTGACCATCCTTCCTCCCGGGAAAACCACAGAGACCCTGCTTTTAGCAGCCCCCACCCTTAGCAGAGGGGCCTAAAGACACTCTCCTTAAATCAGACGGGTGACCTTCCACCCCAGTGAGGGAGAGCCTGGAAAAGGCAGGAGGTCTCAGAGCTGAAGAGCCTCAAAGGGACAAAAAAAAAAAAAAAAAAAAAAAAAACCCCACAATAATCAGTACTTGTGTAGGATACTCGTTCTGCCAGAAGCATGTGGAGTTAATTGTAGAGAAATGCATTTTAAAACAAGATATTGGAAAACCATCCTCTCCGTCACCGGCCACAGTTATTACAATTATTTACACGCCATCACCACGGCCCGTGTGTTTCACAGCAATTAAACTATTGATCTTGCAGCTCTGAGGCACTGAGCAAAGCCCACAGCCACCACTCCTGCTCCCGCGGAGTTGTCTGACCCCACGCTCCATGTGGAGACTGGGACCAAGCAGGAAGTAACTCAGCGCAGAAGAGTCAGGGATTGGAAGGTGAATGTTAAGAATCAACATATTGGTATAATATGCTAATGTTATACTAACATAGTAATAGTGATATGTTCTTTCTCCGTCCGACCAGCCTTCAGTCTGTCATGATGCTATGCCTCAGGCCTGCCCAGGAAATCGCATGGTGTAGTGAGTGAATATGTGCATGGGTTCCAGAAGTCATGGCCGTGGGCTCCCAGCTCCGCTCCACCATGAACTAGCTACGCGACCTTTGGGAAATGAGTCAGCTTCTCCGACTCCTAGTGTCCTCATTCATAAATGTGAATGATAACGGTACCTACCATGTTTAGCTGATGTGGAGAATTCTGAGTTAGGAGACGAAAAGCATCTAGCACACGGGCTGGAACCTAACAAAACACCAGTGTGAAAGCCAAGTTCTCCACTGTCGGCACAGCATGTCCACAGGACGCTCATTCGCCCAGGATGCCTCTCGTAGAACTCACGCTTCACAGTTATATCACTGGTGAGGGACAGAGGGCAGGCTTGGTCTCCCATGAGTCTCGACACTAAGATTTGCAGTAAGATGAGTGACACTAGTTCTTTTTTCCATTCTTTTTTTGATAGCCCTGAGGCAGGAGCTGCACCTGACCACTCTTCCCGGCTGGCCATCTAGATGTGGGTGGGGTGCTCCTTGAGCTCCAATCTCCCCGTCTGCCTACCACCCTCCACCCCGGGAACATGCCCTCATGGCCCCATCACCTTTCTTCAAGCCCAGAGTCAATATTAAGTGAATAATTGTTGCACAAAGCCTTATTTATGAAATGCGTTTGACATATTATTTAATATTTTTTGAGGATATGTTAAAGGGTAATATATGCTGAATGATGGGAGTCTGGGACCGTGTGGAAATATTCCACTTCATAAACCTTTTATAGCAAGTTGCATGTTCCTGTGCCATAATCTCTTACATTGGATGGTGTGGATGTGGAGAGGCTAGAAATAGAGCAGTGTCCACTTTGGTGTAGCCTCCAGACTTGGGAATCAAGAGGATGGATGGCGGTAAGAGGTGACAGAGCTTGCAGATCAGTGACAGCTCTGGATTTTCACGCCTGATGACCAAGGGAATGGTAGGATCAAGGGGCAAGTTGGGAGGAAACACTGGTATGGGTGGGAAGAGGAAGAGTGAGTCTGAGATCTGCAGGATGTGAAGTGATGGGGACAGGGCCAACTGGCCTTGTCTGGCTGCCTTTGGAACTCAGGAATGATGCTTAATTGGAAGGTCATTGCCTTTGGTCACTGATATTCTAGAGGTGGACTGGGAAATCATGACACGAGACACTTCCCTGAGCCAGAATTTAGGCCACCCGGCTGACTGTCTCGCCTTCCCTCTGAGGGTCAAGTCTGGCACACTTCATGGATTACAGAACATAGACTGGAAAGCCAGTGGTGAAGGGAAGAACACACAGTCACATTTCCCACTTCCCTTTACGTCGCCCCCAGAAAAGCACAGGTGAGAAGTGGGAACGTTCTCCCATTCCCCAGTTCAGCCGCTTAAATAGGCTCCATGCCTTAACCTATATGAACTCACAAATACACAGGCAGTCACTTTGAGGAACACACGACAGACATGCCTATCTCCACATCTTCTCTACACGGTCACCACCATCCTTGGATTCCAGTGTTGGAGAAGTTTTTCTTTGGGTGAAGCATCTTTTATGATATAAATATTGTGATGATGAAGGAGGGGCAGTTACTTTTGGTTGGTGCAGTGGGGTGGGGTTAAAGTGAAAGGTCCTGGCCTGGAAGGGGTCCAGGAGATGAGTCTGGTCCCATTGGCCAAGTCTCCCCATCCCTTAGGGCACCATCAGCAAAATGGCGAGTTTAGTTGCTCTCTGAGGTCCAGGTTATACAATTATATGGCTGTATATATTTTGTTAGCTACAATTTTTCCATGACAGGAGAGAATGGTGCCCAGTGAAAGGTTAACGAGATGACAACAGAAACCTGGATGGTTCAGAATGGGGAAGTCGGGGGGCATTTTTGAGGAACTAAAGAGAAATCTCATTTTGTACCACAATTTTCCCAACTTTGGTTGGGGCTGATTCAGGAATTTCTCTCCAAAGTCTGTGTCATTTTCAAAATCTGAATTTATCTATCATTAACCCCCACCAAAACAAAACAAAACAAACAAAAAACAAAACAAACAAAAAACCCCCCCAACTCTCAGGGTTTATCTTTTGCCCTGATGTAAGACTTAAAACCAAGTGAAGTACTCTGAGGGTTGAGGAAGACGGTTGCCTTTGGTCGGCCTCATGCCCGTGCCTACCACCAGGGGTCGCTGCTTCCCTTCTGCTCCATGGGGACTCCCTGCTTTTGCCCCACTTAGCAGGGAGGGGAAAGGGAGCCAATGGCGAGAGGAGGGTAAGGGTCTGGAAGCTGAGGGCTGGGAAAGGAGAAGGAGACCATCCAGGTGTTACTCTCTAGGCTCCAAGAGAGGCCCCACTGACCACCCCACCTCACAAGGCCCCAGGGACTAGATCAGAAGGTCCCTCCATCCCGAGACTGCAGACTGGAGTCTGCCAACTGGACTTGGGCCGCGATCACTAGGCAGCAAGATTTATCTCCCATCCCTCAAGGGAGACCAGTGAGAAGCAGGACTCTGCTCGCTTCGGCTTGGCGTGTTACTTCAGTGAGAGAGGGACCAAAAGAAGCCAGCAACGGACGGTCTCCATCACTTAATTTCCTCCCGGATTTCTAAACAGGCAATTGTTTCCTCAGCGTCTTGGGGGAGTTTTTATTACTGTTATCATTACAGACACTACATAAACAGAGGTATCAGATCATTAAAAATCATCTTACCCCCGACCCTCCCAAGCATTTTCTTTATCCGGCAGAAAACCAAGCTCTGCCTCCATAGTTTCCCCTCCCTGACTTTTTCCTTTGGCATCTAAGACGAACAGGTTGGAGGATCTGGAAATAAGTGGGTGCAAGGAAGGTATTTCTGTGGCAGAGGCCTGGGAACCAGAGGACCAGTGGGGTCCCACCCTGGCCAGCCGTGTGTCACCTCTGGGGGTCTCTAGTTCAAGCCTGCTGCATGAACTCCCGCTACGGAGGACTCAGAGGGAAGCTTGCAAAGGAGTCAAGGGAATTCGGCAGGTTCCCACCCTCAAGGGGGTCTTCTCTAAAACATCTCAGATGCCAAACGCAATTCAGAAAGCAGTTCCACATTTATTTTCTGATTTAATTCACTACATAGAGCAGGTGCACAATAAACACTTGGTTTAAGAAACGAGCTACAATCCGATGAGGTTAGGAGAGCCGTTATTTTTACACACATTTCATGTGTAAATAAACTGACTCAGACAGGACATGCCTGAAGTCAGATACAGCTAACAAGTGGTCATGTCAGACTTTTCTACCAGCTCTTCCGCCAATGTGCCCTGCCCCCCACACCAAGCCCCTCCTGAGTGATGCACATGCAGAGAGCAGGCTGTCTGTGGCCAGGGAAAAGGGAGGGACGGTCATGCAGATGAGGGCTCTTCACAGAAGAGCAGCCATTGGAGTTGAATTTTCCAGAAGGATGGGATTCCGACAGCAGCGGCTGTAAGGAGGAACGTGTCCTAGGACAGGCTGGCATGAGGCATGGAGGCCAGCGTCCTGGGTGTGCAGTGGGCAGGGGCCAACTGTGGCCAGGCCACGTGACTGCAGAGGGACACAGCGGGACGGCAGCCCAGTAGGGTGGATGCAGGTACAAGAGAGCTTCGAATGCCCTTCAAACACTAGGCTGTCATCTGTAGGCAAAGGGGAAGTGTTGTATGTTGCAGAGGTGGGAACTGATACAATCTGACTTTGGCAAAATGTCCCTAATAATCCTTACTCCACTTTGCCTACTTGGAGAACCTGCTATAAGACCCTTGCAGGGGAGCATTTTCATTCCTTTCACGAAGGTGAGAACCTGCTTATTGTCTAACATAATTGAATACAAAATCCTCCTCTCCAGCCGTGAGGCTGCCTGCTTTGTGTTGAGAGTGGGCGGTACTGAATCATCCACGGTCCCCAGTTCTCCGGGGACCACGTCTAGTGTTCGGGTTAAGGGAACAACACATTTCTTTGCACCAAGCTCTCTAGCTGGAGTTTTGGGAAACTTTGATATTCTTAATACAAACTGAATCAACCAATGTAGACTCACGGAAAATGGTGAACACATTACACATCATTGTATTTTGGCACTTCCCTCATAGAGTCGCCGTGGGGCAGAGACCCCAGCTCTCCCAGGCCTCCAGGCCAAGATTTTAAGACAGATTTCACTTTTCTATAAAGCACTTACTCAACTAACAATAGCTTCGCATTCAAACTTTGAAAAGAGATTTTGTGACCGTTATGTCAGTGCATCCTGCATCAGTGTCGTGAGCCGGGTTGGCAAAGCATACTCAGCCCCTGCCCTCCAACAGATGAGGAATGAATTCCCAGGTGTTCGATGATCCCCGAGCCCACATCACCATTGCAGTTCCATCAGGTCTCTTCACTCCGAGCCAGCTGCCCTCACCAAGTTGCCTTGATGTTCACTTCCTTTTACAATCCCATAAGTCAGGGATGGAGGTATGACCAGAAAAATCCACTGCTTAGTTCCCCACTTCCCTGGTTCCATCAATGCAGGGTGAGATGAGTAAATAGGGTGCTATAAAACTGCCTGTTGCTCAGGCTTAGTTATTTTGTGTGTGTGTGTGTGTTTATTTTATCGTGTTGTGTTGTGTTGTATTGTGCTGTGTTGTGTTGTGTTGGATTGGGTTGTTTGTATTGTGCTGTGTTGTACTGGGTTGGATTGGATTGTGTTGTGTTGCGTTGTGTTGTGTTGGATTGGATTGGATTGGGTTTACTGGTCTGTGATTCAGTAGCGTGGAATCCAAAGTTTGCCCTGATGCTCATGCTTTGTGGTATGTGATGTCCCTTTGCTGGCCCTTGCCAAACCACAGAGGTTTCACAAAGACCAAGCACTAAGTCATGCACGACAGGAGCAAAGTGGGCACCACAAGCTAAAGTCAGCACTCGCTGCCTGGACACCAGCTTTGGGGCCTCCCAGCCTGCCCCTCCTCAGCTGGCTCCGGTTGCAGCCAGCCAGGCAGCTTCAGGAAGGGGTCGGGAAGGAAGCCAAGAACAGGCGTGGAGGACAAGAGCCGGGCAGAGCGAAGGCAGGCAGGGTAGGCAGGGCAGGGCAGGGCAGAGCACGCAGCTGGAGAGCATCCTCATTCTGGAGGAGCTCGAGAATCTGTGACTCCTGGCAATGACTGGGATCTGTTGATCTATTTTCCCTGCAGACCTGAGGCAACCCGCTCTATGGTTTTGACATAAGGTCATGGCCCCAGACATGGCAAGGTCAGAAGTTCATCCCTGAAGGCAAGTGGGCCCGCAAGTGATCGGACTCGGATGGGAGGGCGGGTTGTCAGAGGTCGGCCCCCTCTGAGCAGCTCCGGGTCCTCTGGAGCCCATCCTTGCCCGACAGGGGATAGCTGCGCACTTTCCTGCCCTTGCGAGCACTGGAGAAGGTCAGACTCAGCTGGGTTCTGAAGATAGTGTGCACATTTATTCACGCCACAAAAGAGGAAACTGAGGCAGAAAAGACCTCAATATGTGCCAGCAGCCCCAGCCTCAGGGAGGGGAGAGTCATCAGCCTGTGCTCACTAGCTCTGGCCCCGGGGGACTGGCTGAGGGACGTGCAGCCCTCCCTCCCTCCCTCCCTGCCCTGCCCTGGGGGCTGGGAGCCTTTCCCGCCCCCATCCCTGCAGTCTCACTAACGTCTTCACCTCCTCTGTTCCGAAGAACAGGAAGGAAAGAGGAAAAGGGTATTTTAGAGCCTCTGGTTATCATTTACTTTCTTTCCTTTTTCCGTCTCGTCCCCCTCCGACCTCATCCAGCCCTGAACGGAGAAATCAGAGGCATCTGCACTTGTGACAACAGGTGAATCAGCTACGGGCCAGCCGCGGCCAGAGGAGACCTGGTGGGCACGGTGCCTGTGCGTGCGTGCGTGCGTGCGTGCCTGCGTGCGTATGTGTGTGTTTTCTGAAGCTGCTCTTTAACCAGAGTGAACGCTGTGTTGAATTCTGCACCTCCTCCTACAGCCAGTAGGTGGCAGAGCTGCAACAGGTCGGTGATCCCACTCCCGCGGCTGTTGGTCCAGCAACACTGGTCAGAACTGGTCCCACTGTGGGAGGAAAGTGTGTCCACAGACACCCCAGGGTGGCCCACACAGAGGTCCAGAGCAAGATGATTTGAGGGAGAGCTAAAACTCTTCTGAAACCCCCTCCCCTCCTCTCCTGTTTCTCTGTATTCCCCTAATTTTATCTAAAAAAGGGAGAGCCTATTAACATCTAGGAAGCATTTGCATGAATGTTTTTCAGATTTCGTGGGAGTCTGTGAAAATGCGGCTTCCCCTGTCCCCTCGGATTCCCACTCAGCACGGCTAAGGTGGAGCCCAGGAACTCGCATTTCAAATAAGCGTGTCTGGTGGTTCCCATGTAGTGACCAGGGAACCCCAAACTGAGCAACGGAAAATTTGGACATCCCAGGTATCCTGGTGAGGGCATCATACTAAGGTCTGTCCTCAGACCTCACGTAATTTTTCATTCTCTCCACTGGTTTCTTACACTTCAAACGTCTTGCCACCTCCCTCCTCCCCCATGAAGGTTACGCTCCACATTCCTAAGAGGTCGCTTTTCTTTTTCCCTGTGTTCATTTCCTGGTGCTCTGAGATCACTGGACTTCTTGTTCCTTAATAAGGTTTTCTCAGACTGCAGAGCTCTCATCCTAACTTTTCTTTCATTCCGTCTAAAGTCCTGAGAATCCAAGCAACTTCCCCTGCCTTGGTGGTCAGGGGGTCTGCTGGGATTTCAGGCCAGTGGCCACGCCCCATCCTTCTCCCACTCTCCATCCCCCGTGGGATTGCCTTGGTGGAAGGTTCCATTCCTTTGGGGTCCTCTGAACAGGGCTCGCAGTCAAGCAACCTGAAACTGACCCACGGATGTGCTTGGGGAACAGGGCATCTCCCAAAAGTCAGCAGACATAAGACCCCCGCGTTCCTTCCCCCGCCCCAGAGCAGTTACGCGGGTGCTCCTAAGGCAACAACACAAATTCTGCAGACCCCATGGATTCATCTGCTGGGGCTGCCGTAACACATGACCACAAATTGGTTGGCTGAAAGCAACAACCTTATTCTCTCATAGTCCTGGAGGTTAGAAGTCTGAGATCAAGGCGCTGCTGGGGCCATGCTCTCTGAAGGCTCTAGCGAAGTGTCCTTTTTGGCCTTGTCCTAGCTTCTGGTGGATGCTGGCAATCCTTGGCATTCCTTGGCTATGGCAGCGTAAGGCCAATCTCTGCCTCTGACTTCACATGGCATCCTTCCCTGTGTCCCTGGGTCCCTGCATCCAAATCTCCCACTCTTTTCCCTTATAAAGACATCAGAGGTTGGATTCAGGGCCCACCCGGATCCAGCATGACTTGGATTACATCTAAATAACTTCACTGCATCTGCAAAGATTCTGTTTCCAAATAAGGTCACATTCACAGGTCCTGGAGGTTAGGACTTCAGCACTTCTTTGGGGGGGCATACAATTCAACCTATTACACCCCAGAAACCTTTCACAGCTAAACTTCTGATTGAAAGAGGAGAGCAGCTTTAGGGGTCCAGCGCTTCCCCCAAGCATTTCACATGTATAAAGGTACTTCTTTTGGTGGACACAGTAAGGAAGCCCAGGTAACACACAGCCCCTTGTGACTTCCTGGATTAGGAGAACTTAAAGCACATCAGCTTTGTGGGTTCCCTGGAGCAGTGGTTCTCAGAGTGCGGGGCCCTGATCAGCAGCATCTGGGAACTCGTAAGATGCAAATTCTCCAGCATCAGTGCAGACCTACGGCATCAGAGACTCCGAGGGTGAGGCCAGCAATCTGTAAATAACAAACCCTCTCTGGTGAGCCTGATGCTCGGGGAAGGCTGAGAATGATCACTCCGGTGGGAGGGGGCACAAGGGCCTCCCCAGGGAGAGCCAGCAATGGGCTGTCTCACTTGTTCGCCAAATCTCCTGCTCTTCTGCCCTCCTGTTCCTGGCAATGCCCACTCCCAGCCACCTGCCGCATCTCCATCCTTGAGCAGCTGTAGGGTGCCAGCACATCGACTCCCTCCACACTCACTGGCCGGCCTTTCTCTCAGTGTCTTCCTCTCGCCATCTCCCCTCCTGGCTCTCCTGCTGCCCCTGCACACACCCCTGGGATGCCCTCCCCTCCCTCTGGATCTTTCTCTTGACAAAGAGAAGGGCTTGGCAGAGGTTGGTTAAGTTAACTCTGATCACACACAAAACAAACTGTTACTTTTCTATCTGCCAAGCTGCTGAAGACAAGGACGTCAAACCCAGGATCTGCATGAATGTCAGAGCTACAGTTACCCCAGTGTGTCTGTGTTCTAGGCCAGCTTTTCACATTAAAAAAAAAAAAAAAATCATGATCCAACTCCCAGAGAGACACCGGTGACAACCTCTTGGATGTTCACTGCACTGGCTGTGACACACTCCCTGACCTGGGGAAGGAGCGACTCCCATAAACAGCAGACGGTGGGTCACCTCTGACATCTACTCTCCACACGGCTGACCCCCTGGCAGGGCTTGTTCAAAGAGATGCTGAGTTGAAGCGCTGGTGCACCATGTGTTTGCTACGTAGGAATGCGCTAGCAGACAGACCTGCAGGAAGGCAGACAGACAGGCAGGAGGGAGCCCTGGGGGACATGTGTTGGAGTCTGGTGAACGTTCAAGACAAAATTTTAAAGCTATTTCTGTGGGTTGCGGGGGAGGAGCAGAAAGCACTTTGGCGAGAGCCAGGATGCAAGTCCAGGGGCACCTGTGTGTTGGTGACCCACCTTCCAGGACAGTTCCAAGTCCCTGGAGAGACAGTCCATTTAAGCATGGGGGAGGAAGTAAGTATTGGGAGGAGGAGAAGGAGGAAACCCCAGAGCTGCACCCTAGAAGAAGGTGGCAACAAGCAGAGACTGGTATATTTGCCTGTCTAGCCAACTGTGTTGATGTCTGGGCAAATTACCATCCCATTTCCATGCTTTTTCTCCCCCCAGTCGCCAAATTGGGCACAATTATAGTAGAATCATAGTGAGGAAAAAAAATCCATGCAATCAAAATGAATACGGTGACAGAAAGGGTTTGCAAAAGGAACATGGCAGAGAAATCTGGAAATCTTTGCATGCAGGCACTCTCGTCTGAGACACAATTTGCATTGAGTCTGGAAACCAGATAGAAAAAGGCTTGAGTTCAAATTCCCTACAACGGTTGCCTTATTTATCTCCGTTCTTCTAGATGGAGCATCAGAATGTAAGAGGCTGTGACCCTAATCTTTCTATCATGAAACAAGAAGGTACCAGGGCTGGGTGTCCGGAGCCACAGCTCTCTCCCCAGCAATTGAGACCGATGTGACGTGTCACATGACACGACGAGACGTGTCAGCGTCTCGGGGCCATTCTCCAGCCTCAAACCTGGAACAGTGCCTGGCCATTTCAGGGTCCATCACTCTATCACTGTTGTTCATTTAGTTTAAAACACTCCTTCCCTCTTCATAAGCACATCATGTACCGAATGCATTTTTAAACTTTTGTGACTTACTTTGCTTTGGGGATTTAGGAGATCACTGGGTCCCTCTCCGAAACAACCAGAGACACTCACTGTCCTGGGTTGATCTACAGATCAACTTCCTGTGACTTACAGATCCACTTAGACTTTAAACAGGACAGTTGATCCATCACTTCTCCGGTGTCTCCTTTAGACAAAATAAACCAGAGGGGCTTTAAGATCAGAAACACAAGGGTTGGGGAGTAGGGCACATTTATATCGGTGAACTCTCCTCTGGTACCGATGAAATACACTGGGTGACATAATGGAAATTCATGGAGGGAAGAGATCTGTGGAAGGAGAGACTCATAACTCAGGTGGCCACTGAGCTGTGGTCCCCACGAGTTCACCTTTTCCAGCCCCTCTTCCCTCCCACTCCCCCACCCCAAGCCTGGCTGTAAATCACCTGTGTGTGTACATTGCTGAGGGCTGGTGGGTGATTCATGAAACCCAACAGACAGGCGCCCTGGTGGGAACATGAAGGTGAGGGATGGAGGTGTGCATGGGGGAGATTCCAGGATTCTGACACCGTGGTTTCCACATTCCCTGTCTGCGTGCCTCCAGAGCCCGAGGACCTGTCTTCTCCAACTGCTGGCTTCTCAGGCTCCCATCAGCTGGGTGAAGGTGGCCAAGAGTCTGCTCCAGCAGAAGACAGCACACGTGTCTCCCCAGTCCTGCAACTGCTTTCCTTCCCAACCAGCCCTCTCAGCTCTTCTCCCCTCCTTCCTACTGTCCTAACATTTCCTCCTCTCTCATCACCTTACCCCCAATAAATTGCCTTCATTTACCTCTGCTGGAGGGGAGGAGGACAGATTGATGGTGGAAATCATTAATTCCTAGTTCTTCAGACAAAGCAACGATGGGATATGTTGATGTGCAGTTATAATCACCGTGATACCATGAGGTCCGCTAAGGTTCTAGCTTTACAAGGTGGAGTACCTGTAGTATCTCAGTCAGTCCTCACAGTGATATGAGGAGTTAACCATCACTATCCCCAAGGCCTATGAGGGGGCAGTAAAAGCAAAGCCTTCAACTCAGAGGACGGACCTGGGTCTACCTGAACTCTCTCGGGACAATTCTAGGCAGACCCTCCCTCCAGAATGGGTCTGCCAGACCCTCCCTCTAGGTGGGCTCTGCTGGGCAGGGGGTCACAGTACCAGGGGCTCCTCTGGGACATGGGTGAGTGGGCCCCTACGAGGTCACTACAGTGTGGGGTTTCCTCAGACTCCGCCCAGAGTTCTGAATCCAGAAAGGAGGGTTGGTGATCTCATGTTTAGATGTGTCACGCTGGGAAGACTTGTAAGTTCCACTTTTTTTTGCTACTTCACTATCTGAGCAGCTGCAGGAAAGACCTGTCACCTTCTGTGCCTCGGCTCTGTCATGTGGAAGTGAGGGCCTCATAGCTCTGCGGCTCCTCCAAGCACACGATGCTGCCATTCTACGAGAGGTGCAGACTAAGTCAGCTGCAAGTAATCACAACATACGCCTGGGGACTGAGGAGCTGGGCTGTGCCGAGCCGAGCCACGCAGGGATGATCAGAGACGGGGAATCCATGTGTTACGAGGGCCCCGAAGAGGAACGTACAAAACCCAGGCTCCTTCTCCAAAGTTAGTGGAGCACGGGGGACAAGGATGTCGACCAGTCCCCATACTGGGACTCTAAGGCCTTCCTAAGGGGAGAGTGAAAGGAACGGATAGGAAGGGAAGAGGAGGAGAAAGCAGAAAGGAGAGACAGGAGCATGGGAGAGAAAAAGAGAAAAATTGAAAAGATCTGCCCGGGTTGACACATGAAACTGTCCTAGCAGATATGAATTTCCTGTTAACAGTCATTTCTATTTTTATTTATTCTGTCAGGGTTTGCATGTCATATAATCACTGTTTTAGTTCATTTCCCTCCAATGATAGATTGTGATAAGTCAAGTTGGTTGTTAATGACGCTACAATTTACCTAACAGATTTTGAGCTTGTAGTACATCTTCATTAATATGGTTAATTTATTGTTACAATTCCTTCAGGTTAATGGTTTGAGAGTATGTTGGAGTTTAATCTGAGCAGTTATTGTAAAGTCCTTGTTTCTCGTTAAACTGTAAAACTGAAATACCCAAGATTTACTTGGGATAAACTGGCCAGAATAAATCTCTTCTTTTTGCATCGGGAAAGAAGTGACTGCTGGCTATTAAAGTGTTCAGAATTGGAGAGCCCTTCTGATAACTTTAAAGTAATTTTGCAGATTAAGCTGCCTTTCCCTGGGGCTAACAGAAGAGATGCCTGCATCCAGAATTTATTCTGGCAGGATTTTCTCTGGATACCACAGGGTGGCCGGGGCATCAGAAAATGGACGAATTCTGCCCAAATGTAGCCATTATGGATTCTGGCAAGGTGTCTGGGTGCTGGATGCTGGGGACAGACTCCAACTTCTGAGCTTTTCTTGTGTCCTCAGGAAAAAGGTTAAAACCAAGAACAGAAGCCCTCCGTTGAGAACAAAACAGGACAGCAGCCTTCTCTTCTCTGCCTGGAATTTTGGTGGGGTCCTTGGCCTCTCAAACTGCCCAAAATACACTCAGACACCTGCCCCCACCCACCTTCACTTCCAAGACTTCTCAAACTGGTTCATTCTTCTGGGTAGCTTTTAGCTCCACCCAGGAGAAGAAAAACACCCTCACTCTGCCTCCAATTTAACCACCCAGCTTCTCAGGGTCACTTGCAGGGTGTCTAAAACTTCCCCTGGATTTGGGGTGTGGAGCTGCATAAGATGCTTTAGAAAGCCTGACCATCTATAGCCAGTGGGTTTGCTGGTAATGGAAAGATGGCAGTGGAATTCTTGAAATTTTAATAATCAGGGCCCCCAGACGTGTCTCTGGTTTCTCAGGGAAGCTCAGGGAGATAAGTGTTATGGGTTGAATTATGTCCCTCCAAAAATATGTTGAAGTCCGAAACCCCCAGTATCCATGAATGTGGTTTTATTTGGAAATGGGGGCTGTGCAGATGTAATCAAGATAGGATTAGGTTAATAGGGTGGGTCTTAATCCAGTATTACTGGTGTCCCTATGAAAGAGGAAGATGCCATGGGAAGATGAAGGTGGTGATTGAAGTGAGGCAGCTGTGAGCCAAGGATGGCTGGCCACCACCAGACACTGGGAGAGGAAGGACGGAATCTACCCAGGGTCTCAGAGAGAGCGTGGCCCTGCCAACACCTTGATTTTAGATTTCAAGTCTTCAGAACCATGAGACAGTGTTTCAAACTACCCGGTGTGTGGTACTTTGTTACAGCAGTCCTAGAAGCAGAGGACTGTAAACCCGCAGGCCATCCTCGGACGTTAGAGATGGCCGTGTGGCAGGGGAGGGAGGGACGTGGGCGCAGAGCCCCCAGGCCTGGAAGACCGTAGGCGCCACAGGAGCTGACTTACTGGACACAGCAGCCCTACCTATCACCCCTGCCCAGTCTCTCTTCTCTTCCACAGACCCTGAACTGAGTCCCCTTGTGTGATGGTTAACTGTATGTGTCCACTTGACTGGACCCCAAGCTTTCCACACTCTGGGTGTGTCTGTGAGGCTGTTTCTGGAGGAGATGAACATTTGACTAGATAAACTGAGTAAAGCAGATGGCCCTCCGCAGGGTGGGTGGGCCTTGTCCAATCAGCTGAAGGCCTGAATGGGACAAAAAGGCTGCAGTAGAGAATTCTCTCTCTCTCTCTCTGCCTATCTTGGAGCTGCGACATCAGTCTTCTCCTGCCTTTGGACTCAGATTCAGCCTGGAACTTACACCATCTGCTCTTCTGGTTCTTAGGCCTTTGTGCTCAGAGACTGGAGTTTACATCACTGGGAGCTAATTTCTCATCATCTATCTTACTCTATCTGTCTAATCTATCTATCATCTGTAAGTCTACCAGCTGTCTGTCTATCTATCTGTCTCTCTGTCTATCTCCTGCTTCCATTCCTCTGGAGAACCCAGACTGATGCATCTTGGAATCAGATGCCTGAAAGCCCTTGAAGAAAGGGCCCCTGGCATTTCTGTGGCCAACGTGATCTGGGCCCCTCTACACTCATCCACACTTCTTCCCCTTGCGCATTTCACTCCCATCTCTCCAGCCTTCCTGCTAAGCCTCCAACCTCAGTCTCTGCCTCAAGACTCTTCTGTCCACTGGGGATGCTTTCCTGGAGGACTTCATGGGGCTGCCCCTCGGTTCTTGCAGGTCTTTACTCAAATGGCATCTCCCCTGGGAGAGATCTTCCCCAACTCCTCTGATTCCCGTGGCCCCAACCCCTAATCCGCTGCCATCCCCTCACCATTTTTTCTCTGTAACACAACCTGCACTTCTAGCTGTTGGTTTATTGTTTCCCCTGCTAGAACGGAAACTCCCTGCGGGCAGCAACCATGTCTGTCTCATTGCCCACTGTTCCTCCAGCATCTGTGCCCAGGGTCTCGGAAAGTTCTGTGGCAGGAAAGGAGTGAAGAGGGATTGGAAGAAGGAAGGAGGGAGGGAGGCGAACAGCCTTGCAAACCCAGGCCCCTCGTCCACCTGCAGGATGGATGGAGCTCCCCATTCTTCCCGTTGGACTCTGAGAAAGGGAGACCCGTCCCTGCTGGGGACACAGGTGAGCTCTCTCATCCACCTGGAAGGAAACCAGCAGTGGTGGCAGATACTTCCGCTCCCCATGGAAGGGACGGGGGTGGGAGATGTCTCCCCAGTGAGGCGCCTGGCCCTGCTCTTGGGGGTTGGGTTTCCCGTCTCCGTCTCCACGTTAAGTGAAGGGTCATGGGGGTCGGGCAGGCACTGACTTCTCTTCCTCCTGACAGATCCATAATTAGAAGGAGACAGAGCATTCAAAAGAGGAGTGTTTGGCTCCAGGCACATCCTTGTCAGCCTGTCAAGCAGAAGCCTGTTCTCCATGAGCTATTTTGAGCCACCTTCTCAGCTGCGTTTCTGATCCTCTTGGCCCATGACACCCTCCCCCATTCATCGCCCTCCCCACCAAATCTCCATCATGACATCACTGAGGCATGTAGGTCTTGGGGAGAGCTACACAAAAGGAGCATTTTTGTGCAAGATGCTCGACCCCTGGCGGCACTGGGGCAGCCGCCTGACCCTGCCCCACCCGTCCTACCTCTGGTCCAGGGGGCTGTGCGCAATGACTAGAGGGTGTGGGGTCTTGACTCTGGGAGGGGTTAGTACCAGAAGCCATGAGGTTCAACAGGGTCCTAGCCTTGGAGAAAGTAAAGAGTGACAGTTCCCAAGAGAGCATTTCATGGGAGCCAAACTAGGATGAAGAACAAGAGAAGGTGTGTTCTCTCTGCCTAGAATTGCTCCGCAGGATTCCCGGGGACACATGGTCCATGAGTCCCCAGCACTATGCCAGCTGGACGAGCACCCCAGAAAAGAACAGCTCCCCTCCTCAGCCCTGAGGGGAAGGTGTCCTTGGGGAAGGTTTATGAGTCGGCCCGTAGGAGACGTCCATCACGTCCCAAGTATCCGCCATGCAGAGCTGCCAGCACTGGTCTCATCACCCCGCCCATGTCACACCCCGCCAACCTGAACCTCCAAAGCTCACCCAATATGGGCCATACGGGCCCCACAGAGGGCCCTCACTGAGCACTCCTGGCACTGTCGGGGCACGCAGGGAGCAAGGGACTGGACCCCAAGGATGGGCTGGCGGGGTGGGCTGTGGGGACAGAGCCAGCTCACAAAGCAGAAAGAGCGGGCGTTAAGAGGTGAAGGCTGGATGCTGCGCTACAGGGTGTGTCATCAGGCATCAGCCGCAGCGCACGCTGAACCGACTATCTGACATGTAGAATAAATACGGCACTTCTGTCCTCTTAAGTCGTGCTGCTGGCAGCACCTATTGTGGGAGAGAGGCGCTCAGGCTCCTGCTTTCAGTATAATAAAGCCCTTCACCGCCGCATCCCGCTGAGAAGGAGGGCTCCTGATGGCTGGGGGTGGAGGGCACAGCCCTCGGTGGGGGATGGCTTTTCACGGAGAGGGCGTTCCTCCTCTGGGACGGCCTGTGTGGAGACACTCACGTGCTCTCCGGGGCCACCAACTGCCCGTCCTTACGAGAACGTTGACTCAAGTGAGGGGAGAAGAGCACAGGTTAGAACCGGACCTTCAATCCAACTGACTGTCTCAAAACAGCTGAACAAGCTGATAGTAATCAAAATTACCGCGTGCATTATTTCAGGTCACGTTCACGGCAACTCTAAGAGGTAGAGAGCACTGCAGACAAGGAGAGGTTGTGTTTCACCTAGACCCAACCACGGAGGATGCCACACCCGGCCAGAGATTCCCATGGTCTTGTTCCCAGGGGAAAGTCGGTTTGGTTTCTCTAAGGCCGTGGTTCTCAAAGGGTGGTCCTGGGGCCAGCCAGCAGCATCTGCATCGCTTGGCTGGTTCAAAATGCAAATTCTCAGGCCTCCCTCCAGACAAGAATCAGAATCCAGGGTGGAGCCAGCAGTGCATGTTGTAAGAAGCCTGAGGCTCACTCAAGCTTGGGGACGTCACTCACAGGACACCTGACTGTCAGCCCACACAAGAAACCTCCAGGCAGAGTCCGAATGCCCCCACCCCGCCCCTCACTGCTTGTGGAGTCTGTCCTTGAATCCAGCCCCAACCTTACCCTTCAAACCCTCACCCCAAACCCACTCTGATCATTGGGAATACCACCACCATCATTCCTTCACCCCATGCCTGACACTGACTCTTGGTGTAATTTTAGGTCTTTTTCCTGTTTCCCCTTTTATACAAGGAAATAGTGAGCTCCTTGGGTTTGCGTCCGCAAGATTCTGCCCAAGGGTGCTCAGCCCCACAGCTGTCTGTCCCCCTGCTGTTGGCCCTGAGACTCAGTGACTTTCACACCCTGCCCTGATGGAAGCCAGAGAGAATTGGTTGAGCACAACCCTTAATTGTGGCAGCATCGCCCAAGAGCCCGGAGCCAGTTACAGCTGCTTCGCCTTGTTTGCATCACAGGCCTCCAGCTCCATGGGTAGTTTTTAATTAACAAAATAATGACAGTTCAAAGCCCTTCACACCAGCCGTTCTCCAGGGATCACAAGACATGGAGATAAAGATGGGTTGACTCCTGGCCTCTGGAGGCACTCTGGAAGTCTGAGGATACTGACAGATGAGTGGGACTGCACCCAGGAACCAGAGTTCCCAGGTTCCAGTCCCGCTGCCCCTGACCCAGCTCTCTGAGCCTTGTGATGAAGATTTTCTGTTTACAAAACAGGGAGGATTCCATCGTTCATTCAACAGATATTTTTTGAGCTTACAGGAGGTCAGGTGCTGTGCTGGGCGCTGGGTACAAATAATCTATATGAGACCTAACTCTTTCCAGGGGTGCTTTGCATTGTGTGTTGAGGGCTATAGTTGGAATCTAGAAAGTGGGTGTGCGGAGAGGCAAGGGCAGGGGTCACAGAGCAGATGCCCCTGAGCTGATTCTTAAGGAAGGAGTGGGCCTTCTGCAGATGGAGAGAGGCAACAGTCTAGTTTAGGGAACAGCATGTGCAAAGACTAGAGGTGGGTGGACCTGCAGCGTTTGGCTGAGCAGTGGATGCTTGAGGGGCTGGTGGAAAGAAAATGAAGCTGGGGGCGGTGGGGAGGCCTCAAGGATGCTGCCCACCTCCCGTCGGGGGCGGGGGGCGCTTTGGGACACCAGCAGGGATTTAATTGACTGTCTCACAGTGGCAGAGTAACCACCAGAATGACGCTTTTACACCTTTCCAGTAATCACCACTCAGAGTGAAATATAACCCGCTTACCAATGAATGATTTAGAGGGGACAGGAACTGAGGAAGGGGAGAGAAGTCCTACAGTCCTTAAAAATAAAATGTGCCCTCTGCTCTGTGCAGGGAGCCCCACTGGGGATACTTGCCATTCCAAATTGTGTCCCAGTTGTGGCTGTGAGGAGGGGAGTGGCCCAAATTGGGCCCCTTATGTGAATGCCATGGTGGGTTAGGGGCCGAGTGCCTGAGCTGAGCTGCAGATTTCAGCTGCGGATTTGACCTGTGGGTCACGAGTCAACAGGGCTCGCAGGGAGGGATTTGTCCGAGACCACACAGCACCACTAACCCTGGCAGTCACCTTGCCAATGACCTGGTGCATGATGCCTCCCTACTCATCACAAAAGCAGCCCAAGACACCTGTCACAGGGGTTGCAGGTGGTGCCTAAAAACATAAGAAAACATTTTTTAAATAAAGGAGAAGGGCACCGAAGGGCAGTGACAGAGGAAAGCTGCTCCCTCCTGCGATCCCCTCAGTCACCTTTGACTCCCAAATTGCTGCCTGGGTCTCGGGATCTGCCAGTCATTTTCCAAGGTTCAAGGCTCCATTCAAGTCAAAACAGAGCGGAGATGGCAGTGGGGCAGGGTTGGGGAGGGGATCGACCCTGGCAGGAGCAACAACTCCCTGGCCATGTTAATGAGAAGCTTTGTTCTGCATCACCTGGCTGTATAATAACACCAGGAATTAATACGACCACAAATTAACAGCACAGAAGAGCAATTGGGAACCAGAGATACATTTCTAATGGACTCGGCTGAGCGTGGGAAGGAGACGGATATGGGAGTCTCTCAGGGCCCTGAGGCCTGAACCCCCCGACTGGGGCACATACCACATATCTCACCTTTGCCAAGGACAGCATCTGCCTCTGCTAAGAGCCCTCGGGGCCTGCAGCCTCCTGCCCCCTGCCCTCATCCCTTCCAGAGTGCCAGGCCTGGGAAGGGGCGAGATGCTCTGCCCAGCTGTCCCCAGGGACCTGGGCCGTCCATGCCCAAGGCTGGCACATGTCACATCCCAGCAAAGGTGAGAGCATTCCTTGCCATCGCCTTCCCCAGATCCTTCACTTATGGAGAGCTGTCAGGAGCAATTTTCTACTAGGGCCAAGCGAACTGCTCACTCGGCCATTAAATCTAATAATAACAATGATAAAAGTAATAACCTCAAGTTTACAGTATCTCCCTCATAATAATGTGAGGCCACTGTTTGCCGGCTCTCCATCCGCGCCTCCCTTCAGGGGCCCAAGGCAGCAGCTCTGGACCCCACCGGCCCCAGCACCATCTTTGGACAAGGTGATGACAAAACCAGGAGTGGCCCATGTGCCTTGAACAGTGTGCAGTGAGGGTCCCCTGGGGCGAGGACTGCTTCCTGCAGGAGAAGGAGCAGCACCATGAACGCCGAAAGTGACAGTCAAAGATCCCTGGAGATGCAGGGAGCACTTGGGTGTCGAGATCTGGGTTCTAGACTCTGCTCAGCCACAGGACTGGGGCACCTGTGGGCAAGGCACTGAACTCAATGGGCAGCAGGTTTATCTTCTATGTAAACAGGCACAGATGATTCCTAATCGTCCTTCAGGCACTCACATCCTGTTCATAGGAAGTTCACTGTTAATCAAGAGACCATTCCCCAAAGCCTCTGGAATCCCTGACTCATCTCTGTGCCTTCCTGCTCCTGTGAAGGGGGTGCATGGGCATCACTGTGTCCACCTCAGGTGTAAAGACGTCACAGTTCTTTGCACAAAATGACTGAGACCCTCAGGCCAGAGAATGGATGTTCCTGTCATTTAAGTTAAAACTTCCGCTGATGCATTGCCTGGGACACGGCCTTTCCCTAGTCCGTCCCTGGGACCCGCTCAGCTCTGAAATGAGGAAGGAAGGCCAAGCGCCATCTCTAGGAGGTGTGCTCAATTCTCAGCTGAGGAGCTGGGCTTTCTAAGTTCCTCACTGGGAGAATTTCATCAGGATTATGACATGAAGGGTGGCCAGATTTCTATAACCAAGTGAGAGAAACGGTGTCAACTGGTATTCAGATGGGACAGCAGGGAAGAACCTGCTAGAAGTGTGGTGTGTTTGTGAAACCAGGACAGGCTGGCCCACAGGAGTGAGGCGTTTCCTCAGCTGAAATCTTTGCATCCTGGGTGGTTCCCACTGGTTCAGGGAACTTGGAGGGAAATCAGAGCGGAAGGGGTAGGGCTTGGCTACCATCGTCTTTCTCCAGCTTTTTCTTTAAGACTTATAGTCAGAAATACATGTCAACCCAGGACACACATACTTATAGGTGACAGAAGGAAAAGTTCCCTTTATATGTGACATGTATTCTGATATTTTCCTGTTTTTTTAAAGCAAAATGCTGGTTACGACCCACTAAGTTGCTTTCATGACACATTAATGGGTATCACACCCGTATTTAAAAGTCATTGGATTCAATGATCTCAAAAGAACGTGACCAGTTTCCAATTCTGGGTTCAAAACTAGGATAGGCAGCCGTCCTTGTCTGCTTGTTCCTCCACAACAGCCTTCCCTGGGCAAGGCTGGTGGGGGGTTTGTGGAGAGGGGTCTCTGGCGTTGGCTTGTTACCGGGATTCCCCGCCTGATGCTCATTAGACAATGTGTGTGCAGAGTGATAATGGGCTCCCCTAGCTCCTCCCCATCCTGCACCTGCTCCCAGCCCAGAGCTGGTACTCCCCTGGATCCTCAGCGAGGAGGAAGAGGGAAACTGGGGAGGCGGGAAGGAGCACCAAGCAACTGTGGGGCAACCTTGGCAAGGGTGGGTGCCAGGGGAGGCTATGAAGAGGAGGTGATGGACACCCCCCCCCCAACCTCCCAACTCCTCGCTGGTTCCTGCTGCTAACAGCTCCGCAGGGAGAGCAGGTGTGGCTGGAGCAGCACTGGGCTGTCTCATTGTGCCTGGTACTCAGCTGCCGGAGGGCGAGTCCACTGTGGGGGTCCTCCAGGAAGTGTCTGGATTTGGAGGGGTGCTTCTCTCCCAGGGGGAGGGGGGAAGAGGCAAGGGGGGAGGGGGAGAAGCAAAGCTTGGGGGGCTCTGGGAGAAAGAGATCAGAGGAAAGCCCCTTTCTCCTCTCGTTTGGAGAATCAGCTCAGTGACCCACTTCCCAAGGGTCCAGTGGGGACTTGCTAGGGAGACGTCCCAGGCCTTGCCACTGACCATGCCTCGTCCCATAAACCCTGACAGCAGAGCTTGGTGGGAAAATAGTTGTTGGCACAGCACAAAACTCATTCCAACTGCCAGCCCCTCAGATCCTTCCTCTCTCTCCCACACGGAGAGACTGTATGTAACTCCCTTTCCTGGGTCCTGTAAGCCCTGATTCTTCCCTGTTTATAAGGTGCTCTGAGCATAGCTGTGTACACATACTTAGCCACTGTTGTTACACTAATTAAGTGCATTTAATAATTGTGATGATTTTATAACATCTACAACTCTTTGTTTTTATACTATGTAGCATCTTTTTAATGGAATTCTTGTGGCTCAGTGTAAAATATTTAAGCGGTAGGGAGCAGAAGGCAGCCTTCCTCCCCACCCTTCCTCTCCCAGAGAACGGTCTTGCTGATTGTATATTAAAAGAGGCAGATCGATTGCTAAGAATTGTTCTCTGGTGCTTTCTGAGACTTCGGCTTACTTTAGAAAGTGACACCTCAGTTTCTGTGTCCTGATTGCAAACAACGAGGAAGTCAAGATATAGGGACCACTCACTATGTTAGGCCCAGGATCAGGATTGGACTTTGTGGGTTAAACAAGAGGGAATGCGGGGGGGGGGGGGCTGAAGCTCCTTTATGTGTATAAATGTTGGGTTATTTCTTCAAAGCTACCACCCTCAGAGACCCCACTACCCAGTGTCTGGGACATTGGGACTGAATGGGGGTAGGACAGGTGCCTCTCATTAGAGTCTAATTTTCCAATCATAAAATAAACCAGATTACAAAACACCTTAAAAATGCAGTACCATGTGTTGTTTTTGTTACTCTATTTACCAGATCTTTCTATGAACCAGAATATCTGCACGTTTACATTGATGGGTTAATATTGGGGTGATTGCTCCAGCCCTGTAAAAATCTTGACTACTTCCAGATAATTTAAAAAAATATAGATTATATTCAGCATAGATTTTTTTGTGAAGGAAAACTTGTTGCTTTTCAATCTTTCAAAACTTCATCACCCCTTGCCCCATATCTGTGCTTCAGTGACTCACAATGACTCACAATATTGCAAAACCCCAACCTTAGTCCCTAAACAGTCTTCACAACACGCGGTTCTCTCCAGCAACCTCCACAGTGATCATGAGCTTTATCAGAAATTAAGGACAGTACGAGTATTTTGAGCTGGAGGGAGAACACTAAATAAACAGTTCCCTTCTCTATAATAAGGGGGTTGGTTTACTGATGGCGAAAATTGCCAGAATCGAATTATTCTCTAATGCTGTGACCCAGAGGCCTGTCTTTTCCTCCAGAGGGTGTCCCTTCCCAAGTCCCAGCCTCCTCTCCCCACTACCCCAAAGCACTTGACTCAGTTCTCTTTCAATGAGTCAGTCTTGTTGGGTGGTTTTCAAATACTTTCATTCTGGGGCTTCCTAGACCAAAATAGAAACTTTTTTTTTTTTTTTTTAGCATTACAGCTCAAGGTCACCCTATATTAAATTTTAAATGGGTGAGTTCTGACATAATCCATGAAATGATGAGTTTCAACTCTGGAAACAAAGATTTCACTGTTTGTTCTTCTCTCATCCACACTATCATAGAAGTGAATTGATAGTATGTCAATGCTCCCAGAGCTCTGCTAAGACAGGGCAAGGAGACTTCCAGAAAACAGGCTCCCAAAGAGGAGAGCCTGGATCAATGGAGGAGTAAAACTGCTGACCCAAGCACTTGAATTGGCTGGTCTTTGTCTGTTTAGTCTCCTTACTTCAAGACTTCCCCCACCCCCATCCTAGGCGGGAAGCAGGGGCCTGCAGGTGGTACGTCCCATCTAGCACACGCCAACTGGCAAGACCAATGGGAGTTGCTGGGCTCCAGCCCGCTGAGAACAAGGGAGTCACTAGCAGAGAGATAAACAGCCTCCCCGCCCGGGGAAGAAGCTGCCAGACCTTGGAGGAATGATAGTGAGCTTGACATATTCTTTGTCATCTGCTTGCCCTACCATTGGTGGCGGGATCCAAGGACCCAGCTGAGAAGAATACAAGGAAAGCCATGTTCTTGTGCAAATAGCTTCTGCTCTCCAAGTTTTCCAGTCCACACCAACTCTGTTTCGGATTTAAGATTTAATTAGCTTCATTAGTAGTATAAATAAGAATGCTCATAGCTCTGCTTCATTCAGAGTGACTGACGGCGGGCCTCCCGACAGGCCAGTGGCTTTCTGTCACGTTCCCAGTCTAGGTGCTCAGCATCTGATCCAGGCAGCACCTATTCTTCCAGAATAATCCTTTCAAAGCTCTCAGATTGTATGTCCTGATTTGGGGGTTCAGAAATTATGGGCACTACCACCTCTGTACTCTTCATCTCTTCCCATTTGTTACTCAGTCTGATTTCAAAACCCCACCTACACTGGCTTTCTCTCACCTCCAGAGAGATTCTGAAACAGAGAGATTTCCTAGGCAAGAGGGGAGAAGAGGAAGGAACACTTACTGAGCACCTAATATGTTCTAGGAGCTTGTCTCCCAGGAACCTCAGAGGGTGGCCATTTATTTCTATCCCACTTTACAGATGAAGAAACTGAGGTCAGAGATGCAGCAGCCAATAGATGGCAAAGCTGGGAGTTGAACACAAAACATTTAGACGGCAAGGCTCTCTTCACCAAAACACGTTGCTTTCCAGCAAAACAGTTGAGCCCCTGGTTGTTTTCTCACTGTCTAGGAATGCTCCTTTGATTCCCTGACCAAGATATGCACTCAGTGAGGGCGGAAGCCAAGCCTCTGCTGACCAATTAACTAACGCCCATAAGTTACACAAGTTAAAAGCCACTTAGAGCAGCCCCTTTGCTTCTGCGCGGACTTGGTTTCTGACCGCTGCTAGCTTCCTGCTCTGACTCTCGTCACACCCAGGAAATTTGGGACATGGAGCCAACAAAAGCTGCCTCTCTCAATCCACTCTGCTGTTGTAATAACAAACCATAAAATTAACTAAATTTCACCACGGTGTAATGTGCAGCATAAAAGCGGTGGCAATGTGTCTGCAGGGCAAGGGAACATTCCACTGAAATCGGTTTCTCTTTATTGCGCTGCCAACATTAAGCAATTTCTCCCCCATAAAGGCAAGGAGAATAGCATGAGCAAAAAGAATGGACATTTGCAAATGTGCTGCAGATACCTGCACAGACATGCAGCCATGGGTCACTGATGAGGGTCACGTGCCCGTGTTCACACACCCACATACGCATACGCTTTCCATATCCATATGTGTCCCCTGGCTGCAGAAGCACGTATGATGGTGCAACGAATCCCCAGATGCATGTGCAGAAATAAACAGCTGACCCAGTGCATGTATATCTGCGGCGTACACATCACACACGCTCAACATGCGTATACAAATGGACACATCACCAGTCACCACCTTGGACAATTCTGCAATCAACTGCAACCCAAGAGCAGCAAGTTCAGTGCATTTCCGAGTAACAGTGTTCAAAAGCCAGAACACGCTCTTCCTGACCTATTGCTAAGAAAAGACAGCCAAAGCAGCTTCCATGGTTTCGGCAGGCTTGGCTTGATCCAAAATGACACAACCAGGGCTGTTTAGCGAAGAGCAGAAAACAATGAGCTTAGGGGACATGAGGATCTGCTGAGAACATATTTCCAGGCTGAGTAAACATGCCTCTCTCATTAACAGGGCTTCTCTTGAACTTTGGGAGAAAACAGGTGTGGGAGAACAGAAAACACTCCCTGCAGCTGAGTGAGTCGGCAGCTGATAGGATCTGCCTTTGATGAGTTCACAGAACCAGGAAGTTCTCCTGACTATCTGCCCTTCATCCTTCCTAGAGCAATTTAAGTCCACTTCCTCCAGTGGAGAGGGAGAACGGCTGCTGATTACACTCTCTATGTACACACTGTAGAAGCCTGTCATTCATCTGCCTCTCAAGGTCCTCTCTGAAATTCACTAACACATTCAGCCCCTACCCATCGCACATCCCAGCTGCACCCTGTGGTGAGGACAAGTTCTTAAAACTTCTAATGTCTGCAAGGACCATGGGATTGAAGCCTTCTGTGTGCCTTAGAGAAAGAGCACTGGGCGAGGAGTCAGGAGGGCTGGCTCTATGCCAGTTCTGCCAGCAGCACAGGGACCTTGACAAGTTCAAATTCCTCTCAGCCTCTCAATGAGGCAGTGACACTTGAGCGGCTCAGGGAGGCCCCTCCAAACTCTGTGACCCCCAAATGTTTTGAAATCCACTGACAAAAGGCAGATGTCAATTCCTCTTTTATGGAAAAGAGCATTTAAAAAAAGAACACCTCTTGATGTTGTCAAAGCCAGCCAGCTCTTAAGTCTGGATGAAATGTAACTGGTAAGAACGACTTGCTCCACGTGTTTAGGACAAATTGTCTTAAAAATGCTGCCAGTGCAGTAATTACTCAGATATTTACACAGTGATTAACATCCTCACCCTCCAAATCACATGAGGATGTTCTATAGACAGCCAGATATCCTTTTAGTCTAGCTGTGGAATGTCTTATAATGCTCAACATTCAACAAATAATTCCTGAGTGACCACTCTGTAAATATTGGGGTGTGGGGGACGTTCTGGCTCTGGGAATGCAACACTGAACATGACTTGCTCTCAGATACTAACTGTGGAAACTGATGACCCCAGCCACCCACTTCCCTCATCTGGCACTCATCCCATCCTCCGGACCAGAAAATAGTCCTTTTCTTCCCCTAAGAAGACACATTTCTGCATCCCAACAGCATCCTAAAGTGACACTTGGATGTTGGGCTGTCCACTTGCCAAACGAGGGGGGAAGGATGGCTCATGTCACTCTCTCTAGAGGACACTGACCATACGAAGCTGTTTTCCATGCCAGGCCCCTTCAGGGGATGGATCGCTGAAGCGGAGGAATGGAAGCCCAGGGACCCTTCCATGATGAGATGCAGCTTCGCCTAGACTGCAGAGCGGCCTGGGGAAGAGAGGGATCACTCGGGCTCTGTCCTGGTGCAGGTGATTGCTCAGCTAGTAATACTGAATGAGCGGCATCCTTGCCATATTACAGTCCAGACAAACTGAGACCCGGCAAGAGAAAGTGGTTCACTCCTGGAATCACAGAATGTGAGAGCTGAACTAGAGCTCAGGGGTCTGCTACCCACGCCACACTGTGTAAGTGAAAATTCTAAGGGTGGAAATACGACTTAGTTTCTATTGCCCAATCTCCAATCTCAAGTTTTCTACCGCACCATAGCAGAAAAACACGAACATTTAGCTCATGAAATAATTCCTCAGCTTACACTTAATATCACTTCTCAAGCATGGACTCCACAGATCAACTTTCCATGTTTTATTTAGCCCATGAAAAGATCTGTTTCAATAAAACCATCAAGCTGGAGTTTCCTTCTGTTCTTCCATTCACAAATACTTATTGTATATATACCATAGGTAAGGCATTGATAAAAAAGGAAAAAAAGTGAAAAGCAGCAATTATGAATGTATTTGCTCACATATAAACAAATAAACCTTAATAACATAGCATTCGTCCCCCTCTCCCCTTCTCTGTCTCCCCTCCACCCCATCTCTTCTTTGGATACAATAATTGGAACTGATTAGACCTGAGTTTTCCACCTTTTCAGGTTGGGACAGAATACTCAAGGGCTCCCACACTTGGTTTGGATGCTGAATTACATGCCACGCCTGCATTCAAGGCTTACTGCAACAAGACTATAGAAGACTAGATTTTCACTGGAAGCTTCTTTGAAAGCATTGAAAAGAGACTCCAATGATTCTGACCTGAAAGGACCTAGCAAAGAGGCTGAATCTAATAATGAAGACTTTCTTTCCATCAGAGACCCTGAAATGTACACACCCATCATATACAGTAAACAATACAGATCAGGACTGGAGACACCCACTTGGCTTCTCTGTCTGGCCTTGGCAGGGGAACAGCGAGAGAGCAGAATTCTGGACCCTCCAGACCCCAAGTGGACTTTTTTTCACTCTCTAGGTCTTGTCCACGACCTTTGTTCTTAACCAATCCCACAGTGAGTCTGTAGTACAGATGAGATGGAGAACTCAGTGGATTCCACTCAGAGCCTTTAGTGGCCTGGTTGAACTTAAGGGGTTGAGGATCCAAGGAAAATCATACCACACACTTCTCTCACCTATCTGCACTATATTAATAAATCAAAACTGGATCAAAATGAACTTCATGCAGTGGTCTGAAGGGAAGCACAGAGAAAGAGAGACGATGCTGAGAAGCCCGTGTGAAAAGAGCAGAGGGCACTGTTGCTAGGCAACCAGCCTGGTCCACCGGAGGGGTGGGGCTTGTGTCGGCGGGATGTAGATAAGCCTCAGATAGTTCTGAGCATCAGCTGGTGGGACCTCCAGGTTCTTCTTTACCGTCTGTCTCCCCATCCTTGTCCCACCACAGGGGACCCATTGACTGTATTCCAAGGACAGCTCTGCTCAACAGAGAGAAGCAGAAAAGAAGGGCATAACGAAGCATGGGAGGAGACGGAAGAGATAGGGAGGCACATGAAAGAATGGAGAAACCGAAAGCAATACAAGATCTCTCTCCTAGCATCGTCTCTTCAGTACAGTTTTCTGCCCAGGTTCTTAACTAATTGTGCAGGAGCGATAGCAGTTGCATACAGACGGCGAGATCCAGTCTTGGAGGAAGTGGTGAACATTTCAGGGAGTGCGGGGATGGGGAGACAGCAGGCGTCTGAGTGTTGTAAGTCATCCTGGAACATGCTGCCCCTTTCTCAGCACTGTTGCTGATTTGCCTGCACTTCTGATTTTCCACGTGTGGCCCTGTGAGGAAAGACAGTTCACACTGGCTGGGGACACAACCCCAGCCAGGGCCCCTCCACTGAGACGATGGTTGTTAAGAGTTGGAAGGACTCATGTCCTTTATCAGCACCAAATTACATCTGAGCACAACTGGGCATTTACCACACTGAACAAATCACTGGAGTAGAAAGGAAACAATAGCAGCTTGAAACTTTCTCCAATCGGGCCTCGGGTCCTGCAGCCTTCTTCTGTTCTTCCATTCACAAATACTTATTGTGTACATATCATAGGCAGGGCATTGATAAAAAAGGAAAAAAGTGAACATCATATTCACTGTGTTACATCATATTTCACTTACTCTGGGGCACCGATCGTATGGTACACTATAATTTTGTGTACTACCGAGAAAGGAAAAAATGCTGGCAATTAACTGTGACAACATATTGTAAGATGCATTCAGTTCAGAGATGCTAAAATGTGAAGGAAAATGTGTCTTAGAATTGTTAAAATACAGTAAAACCCAAAGCTCTTAAGATGGCATTCAAGCCCTTCCCGAATGGTCCTAAGCAACATTCCAGCCTCAGACCCTGGCCCCCCTTGGAGTGCTCTGGCCAGATTCTCCTCCATTCATTCACATGCTCACCCTGGTTCAGTTCTGGGCCTGACTGATGCTGCTTCTTTTGCCTGGAAGGCAGCCCCTCGGCCCAGGCTCCCCTCTCTGCCTGGACTAGTTCTCACACTCTAATTCATCCTCATTATGGCCCTGACTCCACCCCTAACAGCACAGTCCTGGGCCTTCCAGGGTCCGGCCCTTTTTCTGGGTTATGAGCTCCTTGAGGAGGATAAACCAACCGCAGTTAACATTTACTGAGTATTTACTACATGCCAGATAATGTAAGCGTTTACTATATACATTTTATATGCAAGGGGATACTATTGTTACCTAACGAGGGAAACAAGATACAAACAGTAACTCTGCCAGAGTCACACAAGCTATTGACTAAATATTTTAGTTGAAATGGAATTCTTTGAACCCAGGTCTCGGTGACACTGTTGCCCCACTTTTAATCATTTTGGATCTTAGTGGCCTAAGCACCCGCATCACGTGAGACATGAAATGAACCCTCACTAAATGTGTGTGACATGAATGAATCAATCTGTCATGGATTTTCCCTTTGGCATGGACATGGCTTCGAGGAGGTCAGCTAGCCTTGCTCTGTCTCTTACTATTCCTCTTCCCCATAACATCAGAAAAATTAAGGAGTTTATAAATAAGGCCATTAAGATGTTACTGAAAACCAAAGAAGAAGGCAACTCAATAAAAACAGTAACATGGATCAAGGTATGAGTAACAGTGCCGATAATAACAATAGAATTCACAAGCCATCGTAAGAGACTTAGGCAAATAAAGAGTCTGTGAATATTACAAGTTACAAACAGATTCATCTTGGCTACAAAATAAGAAGCTTCTGTGATTGTTGCTGTTATTATAAATTAAGCCGGGCTTTAAAATTCCTGCTATAGACGAATGTGTGCTTTAATATACTTTCGAAAGCACAGTCCAAAGCAAGAGTCCCGCCTCCTGCTTCTTGGGCTCAGGGATTTGGGGGCACAGACGTGAGGCCGTGATTCTGCCGATCACCTCATGTGACCGAGACTTTTGCAAGCTGGCTTAAGGAGAAGGGAGCCTAGTTGAGCCTGACTGGCCCAGTAGGTGCTTTCCCTCCAAAGATGTCCATGATAGGGCTGAGGGGCCCTCGTGTCTGGCAGAGGTCCCCTGGGAAAGGGGAGGGAGAGCAGAATTCAAAGCTCCAGGGCTGAGGATCTATTTAAAAGACTAAGGTTTTTTTGGTTTTTTTTTTGTTTTTTCAAAGGCTAGAAAAACATACTATAAAAAGAAGAGAGGAAGCTACTTTGAAACAATAAAGAATACATGGGGTGCGCTTTCCATGGAAAGCCCCTTTGAAAAAATTTCTTTAATTGTGGTAAAACCCATAAAACGTAAAATGTACCATCTTAACCATTTGTTAAGTGTATGGTTCTGTCGTGTTAAGTGCATTCCCACTGTTGTGCGACCACCACCTCTAACCATCCACAGAACCCTTCATCTTGTAAAACTGAAACTCTGGACCCATGAAGCAAAAACCTCCCTCCCCCCAGCCCCAGGCAACCACCCTTCCACTTTCTGTCTGGAATGTTCTTTTTAAATGGCCCACTTCCTAATCATTATTGCACTGTTCTTCCCGGGAAGCCCAAAGTCTTTCTGAAGCTTCCATCCTTCTGAAAGGGAAAGGTCATCCTTCCAGAGTCCTCTGGCTTAGAGAGACACTGGTAGGAGAACAAGAGGGAAACTGAGGCTTGCCTGAGAGCCCACAACCAGGAGGAGCACCAGCAAGGGCGACCTCTGTGATAACAAACACAGACACCCATTGGTCACCCTCCCTCACTCCCACAGGAACTCCCATCACCCCACAGACAACTTGACTGCTGTGCCTTATTGGAACGACCAAGGGCAGTTGTGGCCTGAAGGAAGGAGAATACGTTCCATGCCTTCTTGAAGGCACCTGTCCTTTCACATGTGAGACAAGTCACCTGGAATGAGCACGTCCCTGCAGCATCCAGGGCATCCACAGAAGGCTGGGAAGGGGCCACAGGTGTGTCAAGACAGGGCTTTCCCCCTCAGCTCTTGGGGAGGCTGCCTCAGCATGCCCCACAGAAATGATAACCTCCCGTCTGTGCTACGATGTGATAAAGGACATGTGGATCTTCAAGAAAAAAAATCAGAAGAACTCTGAGCATTCGGGGTGGGGGAACTGGGGTAGGGTGGGGACGCCAGTGCAGTAAAGGACCATTTAGAGTCTCAGCACCTGGAGAGCAAGGACTGTGCTTTGCCTACTTTTGGTGCCCAGAAATAGTCAGCACTGGCCCCTGCAAGCGAGGGCCAGCGTCCAGACCCCTCGCACTCTCTCTCAGGGGCAGTCTTCCGCTTTCTCCTTCCTCTTCTCTCCTTTTTATGTTTTTCCATCATCTACATGATTGGTTTGATGCAGGTTCCCAATAGCTGTTTATCGGAACATCTTGCATTTCTGCCTCTGTCTTCAAAGTGTTGTCAGTTTCGATATTCCAATTTAATTATGTTTCCAGGAAGGGAGGAGTTGAGAAGAACTCATTTTTCAGTGAAACTCGGGGAAGTAATAATTTCTCCAAGGTGTGCAGGGATCCTGTGTCGAAATACAAAACCCAGCAGGAGGACCCTTTCCCTAATAAGAGAAATGAGGGGGCACTGGGGATTGGGTGCACCCTCTAGGACAGCTTACCTCAGCTTTCTCACTGGAAATGTGTACATAATAAATATTTCCCCCAGCAGAATAGGTACCAGCAATCGATAAATGTTGGTGAAATGAACAAACGGAAACGCATACGTCTATTTGGATAGGTCTTCAATCTTTACAATAACTCCTTTTGGAAACGGGTGTAGGTGTGAGCGTAGGATATCCCATTGATGAGAAGAGTGTTTAAACTCATAACCAACAAAACAGGCATTAACGTCCAGAGGCTGATCCCATTTAGACTGGTTACTCTGATATCAGAGAGCTAACAGGACACGCAAAACTACGGCATTGGTTAACTCACTTTTCTGCTAATTCAGCACGCCAAAGGATCATCCTTTATCCTAGTAACTGAACAGCTCCAAAGAGTTCTTTGGACAATAGTGACCTGTAATAATTTCTACGTCCATGGGTGGTTGTTATAGATAATGGTGAACTGTAACAATTTTTACATCCATGGGTGCTTGTCACCCTGAGCACTAAAGATGAACACTTTGCTCTTCCTTATCCCTTGAGGCCAGGAAAGCTCAAGTCTACCCAGGACGTTGAGCTCCCCTGTAGAAAAGACACGTTACATCCCCTCTACAGTGATAACAACCACCCAGCTTGCTGCTGAATGAATGAATGAATGAATGAGTCAAGAGGAGCACCTGTCAAAACCCATGGGGGAAGGAAATGATACAATGCATGGTTCCATCACACGTGAGTTCAGGTCAGTTAGGTGCTCTGGAAACTCCACAGAGTCGTGCCCTCTAAATCTTCTGGGCTCTGCCAGCCACCTCCACTTGGGAACTTCCCTCCAATAACCATGACTACATCAGGCTCCTGGCAAGGCCCCAGGGCTGCAGTGTCTCACCCCGAGAGTAACTCTTCTGGCAGTGCCAGAACAGCCCCGGCCTTGCGGAAGAGCCCAGCTGGACCATAAATTGTACAGACAAAGATAAAGACACACATTTGCTCTGGGCTCAAAGGCCTTCAGCGGGGTACATCACCCTCCCCTCTTCCAGGCCGTCACGGGCGTTCACGTGGCCCCCTCCACTCTTCCTCCTCTCCACGCTGACCCTTTCTCCCCTTCCCCATCTGCTGCAGCAACCAAAAGGCTCTTCTAATTCCTGGTCAGCGGAGCTGCATACCATTGCAGAGCTGGTACAGCAGGCTGTTTGTTGGGATGACCTTGAAATGACCCTGTCTCTGGGCCCGAGTCTCAGCGCTGGTTTAACCTTGTTCCCACAGACAGCTGTGGGCTGATGAAAGGCCCTCAAGTTGAAGTCAGCAGATCCTGGTCCAGACACTGTGGCTTGCTACCTGGGTGACTCTGGGCAGGTTGTTTGATCTCTCTGCACCTTAGACTATAATGCCAGCCTCACAGGACAGTCGTGAGCACCAAAGGAGATGTCTCAGAGCTTTAATTAAACTTAGCATTTCTGGCATGAAGGTTACAAAGTATCTTCACATCTTTGGATCCCCCTAGAGGGAGGCAGGTAGGAATTTTAAATTGGTTTTTTTAGGGGGAGGAAAAAAGTTAAAAACCAGAGTTCAAAAATATTGCGTGACTCAGCCCAGTCAGTAATGGAGGAGGCAAGATTAAAGCCCAGGTTACCGCGTTCCCCATCCAGTGCTAATCCCATCCCACTCTCTGTAAAGCAAGTCTTGCGGCTAGAATTTTTGCAGTAGGCCTGTTTTTCAAACACGTCGGCAAGGCCTCAGAACAATCAGGAAACCTAGATTGTTTTCCCTTTGTGGCCACTAGATTTCAACCTGGTTAATTTCCTGGAGTCTCGGGAAGGACACGCATCCCTTACTTACACTGTGTATGTCAGACTCCTTCATCTACCCACTGCAGGGAGCAGGTGCCCTCTCCTGCTGACAGGGGTTAGGTTACCTAAGGCACTGGCTAAAGTCCTCTGAGATGCTTAGAGATCAGTTCTGGATAAATTACACACACACGTATTCTACTGGAAATCTGGACCAATCTAAGCTCCTGGAGGAAGTGCCCTTGCAGAGGTGAAGGTACATATTATTGACGAGCTGTCTATTCAGAGCCTTGAATGAGAAGGTGAGGTATTTTTGATGATGATATCAATAGACAGTAAGATCTGCTCAGCAGTAAGAAGATGACGTTAAATGAAGGGTCAGACAAAGAAGTAAAACTGCATCCCTCTGTTGACCTCGCCAAAGATGATAAAATATAAGTAACATGGACGTTACTCTGATTCCATTGTTTTCCTTTTCTCTCTGATCACTGCTTGGGATAATTAGCTAACACACCAAGGAAAACTGAAAACCTCCTGGATTTTTTGCCAGCCATTGCCCTCTCCCTGGTGGGAAGACTGGGATTAGGTAGCATCAAAGCTCTCTCTGCTGAATCCCCTCCTTGCAAAGAAGGAGAAACAGAGGGCAACGCCTGATCTTTCTTCTCTAGCCCAGAAAGGTTGCTGGGAAGAGCTCAAGGGCCGATGTGGGGTGGGAAGCAGGGATGCGTCTCCATGGCAACCACCAGGCCCAAGGCCAGTTTCATCACCTGGAAACTAAGCAAGATGCAGACAGAGGGAGTATCTGTAGGGAAGTTTGAATTCTCCAAAGCATGAGCCCATTTGTACGCAAGTGTGTGTGTTTGTGGGAGGGTGTTGGGGGGCGGGGAAGGGGAACAAAAGATTTGAGAAAGGGACTAGAAAGCAAAATCAATGGGTCAAAAATCAATGCCAGCACAGGGAAGAGGTGTTTCTGGAAGAGTTTTGCTGCCCAAGAAAGTCATCCAAGATGGCCAAGCAGAAAATGCTGGGTGGGTCACAGAAGGGAAGGCCATCTAGTGTTGAGCAGGTCACCCAGAGGGACAGGGGGTTGTATGCTCCTGGAAGAGTCTGCAAACCACACCCGAGTTCCAGGAGGGAAGACAGCTGCCCAGAATCACATAGAGAGCTACAGAGCCCAGATTCCATGCCATGCTTCTAGCTCCCGTGCCAGGGCCATCCTTGTTTCTTTCATTGGCTTCACCCTCTCCTTCTCCCCTTTTTCAGTCTTTCCAGGTAGCATGTGACATTCCAAGGCACTTCAGTGCCACCAGTGTGTTCACATGAACCAGATTTCCCCCCCACAAAAGCATGGACATGGGATAGCCAGACACTATGATTTGGCAGCCTTCCCAGGTGTGGTTCTTCTGGGACAGACATGGGAGACAGCATGCCAGGGAAGGAGGTGGAAGTTTCATTTGCTTCATGGTTTCTCCTTCGGTTGGTGCTAGAGAAGTGATTTCTGGGGTAGAAGGCGTCAGCTCTAAACCTGCCCTTCCTCCCCTGCCTGCCATCACTCAGCTGGAGAGATGAGGGTGGAGGAGCCAGGCTGCCTGGGTGAAACTCTGGCCCTGCCACTGCTAACTGAATCACCTTGCCCAGGTAACCTCTTTGCCTCAGTTTCCTAGTATTTAACACAATAACAAAACCCATATAAGCCTAAGATGTTTCAGGCCACCCTCCTGCCTTTCCTTAAGGGAATTCAGTCCGAGGAAACAGCCGGCAAATCCTCGAGGACGTGAGCGAGGGCCTGAGGCATGCCCATCTCCCCTTCTCATTCTAAACGTCCTCTCTTCGGCTCAGAGTTCCCCAACCTTTTCACATCACGACACCTGCAGTAAAGTTGCATTTGTAGAATACGTTGAGGTAAACTGGAGGGTTACTCACAGGGGTGGGCAGATGGCCTCAGGGGTTCTGGCTGCCCCAGGCCCCCCTCCTGATGTTCCTGGGGCTGTGGGGAGCCCTATCCAGGTGCACTGCAGCCAAGAGAAGGCAAAGAAAGCACAGCCCAAAATATGGGGGTGCAGGGGTGGAGGCGGGTTGGAGGAAGCCCCAACCTCTGGGACCAGGGAAATTCTGGGCACTTATTGGTTTAGGATTATCTGGACCAAACCCTGTGAGACAAGGCAGAGAGGATTACCCTGATAAGCTCAGGCCAATGGGAGTCCAGCTGTGGTCCTGGGGGTGGAGACAACCCTCCTGACATTTCCAGATCACTATACTATATGGGAGCCAGGTGGGATGACCGCAGTGAAAGCTACAACCGTGCCCCACACAGAGAGACAGGGATAGGGTTCCTCATGGAAGCAGCGCCCAAGTTGGATATGTTCCCTCTGTGACCCTAATGCTATGCCTTCCCCAACAGGTACTTTGATCTGCTCATCTGTAAAACAGAAGTAGCCACCAAGTTCCCCCACTAAAAAAACCTGCTAAGGACAATAATGGCCACAGCGAGCCATCAATTAAAGGACCAAACATTTGAGCTTTTCTTGAAAGTTTTTTTTTTTTTAAATAAAAGGGTTATTTAGCTTTTTTTCTCCCTCTCTCTTAAAAGCACCTTTCAACCCAGGAGCTGCCAAAGAAGTTATAAGCCGGGGCTATGTATAGAAACCACATCACTCACTACTAAAACAGAGCAGCAACTCCCCCACAATTAAGGGTGAGGAGAGAGCAGGAAGATTCAGCCCAAACCAGGGTGGGGGTGGGGTGAAGTGATGGAGGTAGGGGGAAGGGGGAGGGGCAGGGGTGGGGAAGGGGGAGGGGCAGGGGTGGGGAGGGGAGGAGTCCCCACAACACCACCAGGTACACATGGAGGGTGGTACAGAGAGGGCCTCCAAAGGTGGGCACTGCCAGGAATTACAATGCTTTTGTGATGGAAGGACCTGCCTCGGGGCATCTCATTCATGCTCCTGGATGCAGTTTATCATATTTGGAGAGGACTTCAGGGACAGGAAATTTGATAAATTCCCATTCCTATGTTTCATGACCCTGACAGCAAAGCAGCTCTTCCTAATAACTAAGCTACAGGCTACTTCCCACAGTTTAAATGCCTTTTTCCTTCTGATGTCCTTAGCGGGGATGGGGAACAGCTGGTCACCATCCCCACATAATAACCTCTCTTATATTGAAGATGGTTATTATGTCACTCCTCACCTTTTGATTCTCCTTGTTAAAAAAAAAAAAACTTCAATTTCTTTATCTTGGCATCAAACGCACTTTTTCTTTGTCCCAACTCAATCCATCATCACCCTCTTTTTCTTTTTGAAGTTATAGTCTTCCTCCTGACCTTGCTGTAAAATTGGTGGAGTGCGTATCAATATCATTCCTATTGTGCCAGGATGAAAATGGGGGTATAAGTATCAGGGGTGGGGGGAGGGAAGGAACGTGAATTGTGAGCCTACCCTTTGCAAGCTGGCTGCTTCCCCTACATTCTCCGTTATCTTCACAACCTGAGGAGGTATCTCAACCTCAAATTCAACAGATCTGGAAACTGAGACTCAGAGAAATTGTTACCTATTCAAGATTATCTGGTTAGTAATCACCAGAGCTGAGGTCTGAATTCATCACTCACTGTTTATATTAGCTGACAGGCTAGTTGAGACCAAAAGTACATTAATTCCACTCAGGAAAATTCAAATCAAAACTGCAGTGAGGTACCACTTCACACGCCCTGGGGTGGCCATAATAAAAGATAGATAATAGCAAATATTGGCGAGGAGGTGGAGAAATTGGAACCCTCACACATTGCTGGTGAGAATATAAATGATGCAGCCACTGGGGGAAAGTTGGTCAGTTACCTAAATGGTTTAGCACAGATTTACTGTATTACCCTGAAAATTCCAATCCTAGATATATATCCAAGAGAAGTGAAAACATTTCCATGCAAAAACCTGCACACAAATGTTCATGGCAGCATTATTCATAATAGCCAAAAAGTGGAAACAACACAGAAGTCTATCAAACGAGAAATGGCTAAATAAATTGTGCTACACCCATAACAGAATATAATTCAGCAATAAAAAAGGATGAAGTACTGACACATGTTATAACATGGCTGAAACTTGAACACTCTGTGCTGAGTGAAAGAAGTCAAAGGACCACATATTGGATGATTTCATTTATATGAAACATCCAGACTAGGCAAATGTGTAGAGGTGAAAAGCAGATTTGTGGTTTCCTAAGGCTGGAAGGCATGGGGGTTGGGGAGGGTGATGGCTAAGGGTTGTGGGGTTTCTTTTCAGAATACTAAAAATGTTCCAAAATTGATTGTGGTGATGGTTGTACAACTCTGTAATTATACTAAAAGCCGTTGAATTGTACTTTTTAAATGGGTGAATTGTATGGAATGTGAATTATATCTCATTAAAGCTGTAAAAAAAAAAAGTGTACACTAAATCCCAACCTCTGCTTTTTAAATGTTTGGAAATCCTTTGCTCTCCCAAGAACTGGACCAAGGTTCTATAAAGCAGGTCCTGAAGCAATTTCTAGACCATGTTTATGAGACCTGCCCATAGTTATCCATCCATCCCGTCGGCCCCAGAGGTGGGTGTGTGAGAGTGGCCACTGGCGGTCCTTTTCTGGGAGTGAAGACCCCAGGCCTCGGAAGAAGGGAGGGATGAGGCCCCTCTCATCTCCTTGAGGGATCCCACTTCCATCTCGCCCACTGCCAACGGGAAGGAAAGCAAAAAGCAAGCACCTGTCCTGGCGTGAAGTGAGTCACGCGTAGGGTGGAGGACCCGGAGTCGGTGCCAGAACCGCCTTCCCTCCCGCAGCAGGACCAGGAGCCTCTCAGCCGGAAGCTCTGCGGGGAAGGCAGTGCTCACCTCCCCAGCTCCCGCCTCGCCCTGTCACTGCTCGGAGCTCCAGAGAAAGAGGAAGAGGGGGCAAGGAAAGAAGGGAAGAAAAGCGCATGCAGGGACCAGTTGGAAAATAAAAGGGGGCCAATTCCCTCTTATTAAGCCTGTTATTAGGCTGCGAATCACATTAAACTACAGGGCTTTCCACTTGCAGAGTGCTATTTTAAGGCTTATTAGACTATATCAGGATTGGCATACATTTCCACTGACATAATATCGGCCTTTAATTGGATTTAGGGGCGAGGAGGCTGCTTTCAGCTGGAGTCGGCCCCTGAGAGGAGAGACTTGGTATTCTCCTCACAGCTTCCCCACTTCCCCTGCTGGCGGCCAGCCGAGGCCCGAGCGGGCCGTCACCCATTCAGACCCCAAACACAGCTGTCCGCCTCCTCCTCTTCCTCCGCCCTCTCCTGCTCCTTTGATAAACTGCCCAGAGGCCAGCGCGGGCCCCTCTGGTGCGAATGTGCACCCATCACTGACTGGGGTCTCGGGGGCAGGGCCCCGAGGCTGAGCAGACAGCCTCTGACGCTGAGAGTGAGAGTGAGCACTAGGCAGAGAGGATGCCGCGCCCTTCCTGACATGACCGGCAGTGGCAGGTGTGGGAGTTCTCATGGTAGCTGGGGAAGAGGGCAGTTCGGGGCTGGAAGCAGTGCTGGCCCTGGCCTTCGAGTCCCCTTCCATCCCCTCTCCTGATGGTTAGATTCTGGGAGATAACTCCCCCTGGGCAATCCTTGACTGCCCCTCAGGGCAGTGGCAGAGTTTGAACAGGGAAGAAATGTGGGAAGGAGGCCACACTGGATGGAGAGAGGATTTGTTCTTGAACATTCACCAAGCAGGTAGTGGGTCCCAGATGCTAGGAACAGCGCCCACAGGAATCACCTTATTTCCTCTTCTGCAATTTGCAGTGAAGAGTAGGCGTGTCATGGCTATGCCCTTGGCTTCTGTAATCAGACCCTTCTCTGCCACCTACCTGGCTGTGTGATCACCTTTCAGAGCTACTCCTCTGTAAAATGAGGACTGGAAACCTTTCCTTCCAGTCATGATTGCTTTCAGAATTAACTGAGGCAATGCAGGGAAATGGTGAGTATAAGGCTTAATAACATGAGTGCCTTTTCCCCTTTTCTGAGCTTTAAAAATTCCAAATACTTCTACTAAAAGGCCTTATAATGGTAACAGACCTCATCAGTCAAGTACGTTGCAAAATAATGTTGGGAAGAGAAATATCTTGGTACAGAGAGAAGTTATGTATGAAATACCACTTCCCAAAATATTGCTCAAACACGAAAAAAAAATCCCAAATTCCTTAGGATTTTCCATTCATATATGTGAACATCTCCTGCTCCCACTTGCCAAGATGCTTCTTGGCTTTACTTTGATGTCTTCAATTTCCACACTTGTTTTCAGCATTTCTGCCAGAGCCATGTGCTTGTTTATTTTTTACTACATTTTTATGACGTTTCTGCTATAGCAATAAGTTTTGCATTATTAGTTTTATCAAATAACAGAATGTCTGGTTGGCTGGTGGAGATCGTTGGCCCGGCTTTGCCGGCTCCATCCCAGAATGCTTTTTTGTGACTACTTCCAGTCGTTCTTAAATCTATTCTTAACTACGTGTTTATGCCCCTATTAACTCACATTTAAGGGCTAATTGTTATGGTGTAAATTTAGCATCGGTGTGATGCCAACTGCTATCATCTTATTGTTAATAATCACATGTTTCTGTACTCAATTCTATGCGACGGATGTATGTCAGAAAAGTCGCTTGTAAGTCTAATATTTACAAACTGAATCTCTTTTTATATTCATTAGGAAGCTCCCCCCACCCCCAATACACATTATTACACCTTAAAATATGTTTGGCAAGTTCAGTGTATCTGGGATATTGAATTTCCTGAAGCTGGAGGGAAGCCTTATTACAAAACAAAGGGAAACAAACAAGCATGATCTTATCTCCGCCACGTGTAGCTTCCTTTACTGTTCTTATTTGACTAAGTCTATGAAAGACTTGGCTCCATCTCTGAGAGGCAGAGAAAGCATGTACTCCCCCTGCCGATCGAGGGGGGGATACTGAGGCAGAGCCCAGGGAGTATCTTGGGTCCCCTCTGTCCTGTTCTTTGCAGAGAAGGCCCTCCCAGTCTGGCATTAACCAAGTCTGCTGTGCTTCTTGAGGGCTTTGCATCCCCTAAACGTCTGTGCTCTTTTCATGTCAGATCTGTTTTCCTTATGGAGACTGAGCCCAGGTTTTTTTCCTCACTCCCCCACCCCAACACATGCCCTCATTGCTCATTGACCCCCAGAGAGTTCCACATCAGTAAGAGAGGGGACCTCCTGGAATGATCCCCCCCAAGGGAACATCAAAGGAGCAACTAACTGTCCTGGTGGGATTGGATTAATGGCATCTGAATTATTACAGCCAGAACTGTGCATGCCTGGGAGCTGGGGGCACCAGCTGCGTGTGTGTGTGTGTGTGTGTGTGTGTGCGCGCGCGCGCGCGCACACTAAGCATGCGCATAGTAAGGGGTTTAAATCAGGAATGAGCTCAAATCCACAAACATGTATTGTGTCATTAGAGACTCAAGCCCTCACAATTAAGGCACGAAGAGTTTTTATTTGAAACGCACTAGGGTCTCAAATCTTTTTAGGGCTTGGGTATCTGGAAGAGATGTGCTTTACAGTCACATTTTTCTGCCGTGCCATTACAGCTCTTCTCTTCCCATCAGGGAATAGAATATTCAGATGGTGGAGGGTGGTAGGCTAGTGTTTTTCATAAAAATTACTTTTGATCAGAATGTACCGTCATGATCATCAGCATTGTTTAGCACTAATATGTGTAGGTTGCTGACATGGGGGGCAGGCTGCTTAGTGCATGGCTCCGTGGGCTTGTTTGTTTGTACACATATGTGTGTCCCTAGTGCACCTCTGCTCTGCAGATGGTTCTAATTAATCTGGGCAAGGAAAGCTCTTGGAGACGGATTCCATCCCTTCAAAAAGGAAGATGTTCTAGCTCCTCCCTCTGCTTAGCAACCAGCACGTATAGATGCGGCAGAGGCAGAGAATTAGAGAAATGGTTTGAAGTTCCACAAAGGCCTCCTGAGAGGCAACTTGCTGACAGCCCCAGGAAAACGTGGAGAAGATGCCTGCATTCCTTTTCAGCACCGGTGTGGTTCTAGGGTGAATGAGTCTTTGAGCGGCTTTGAAACAATGATTGCTAAAAGATCTAGCAAATGCATGCCCTCCTCTACTGGACTTATTTCAGGGGTGTCCAGGATCCAAGTGCCCCCTCCTTTGGAGAAAACCCCCATTAAGGGAGGTCTTGGTGGCAGGCAGGACCAAGCGCCCCTACTTTGGAAGCAGAAAGAGCCAAACACTCCCCCTTCCTGCCTCTGGCAGCTAGGCCCTGAGCTGGTCAATAGAGTCTTGCTTCTAAGACGTTGCATCTCTGGCAGGCAACGCACATGAAGGACGGTTAGAAATTGTTCAGGATGGCAGTGGTGAGTCACAGTAGGAACAGCACATCCTGCAGACTGTTCTTGCTAAAAGATGGCTGTCACTCTTCCAGCTACCAGAGTGCCCTGATTCCTGTATATTGTCCAAGCCCGCTCCTCCAGTACCCATCAATCTGGGAGCCCTGATATTCTTGCCCGTAAATTCTCTTTTTGATTTAGATAACTTGAGTCAATCTCTGTTAGTTGCAACTGAAACATCCTAACTGATAAATCCCCAAGACAGCTGACATCAGATTTCATTAGCTGAAGGGCGAGTCCCACTGGCTATGAGCAAGAAATACACCCAACAGCAATCTCCATTTCCATATAACATCCAGACAAATGAGACCATCAGGTGCTCAGCAGACTCTTTTATTCATTCATTTACTTAACATTTATCTAGCACTAACCATACACCTGGCCCTATTCTAGGTACAAGGGATACATTGTCGAATAAGAGAAAATCTCTATTCTAATGTGGTTTATATCCTGGTGGTGGGGGAGACAAGCGATCATTAATAGGCATATAAGTACCTCCTGTGTCAAGCTCTTATAAGTGCTGTGAAAAACAATAAACCTGGGAAAGGGGGGCAGAGAGTGCCAGAGCTAGGGTATGGCTGCTTAACTCAGCAGGGTAAAGTGACATTGGGACCTGAAGGAGGAAGGGAGCTAGTTATGTGGACAGGTGGGAGGAGAGAATTCCAGGAAGAAGGAACTGAAGATACAGAGACTCTGTGGTGGGAGTCTTTGGGGTGTGTTGAAGAAGTTCGAAGGAGGCCAAATGTGGCTGCAGACTACTGAACAGCGAGGGTGAGCCTGGAGAGAGAGCAGGAGGCCGGCTGGTGAAGGACCTCAAGGGCCCCCGTAAGAACCCTGGATTTTACACTGAGTAAGATGGGAAGCCACTGGAACATTTTAAGCACAGGAGTAACGTGATCCCACAGATGTTTTAAAAGGTCTTCTCTGGTTGCCTTCCTGAGAATAGACTATACTTCAATAAAAAAATCAACAAAATGAAAAGGCAATCTAAAGTATGGTTAAAAAAAAAAACTTGCAAGCCACATATTTGATAAGGGGGATAATATACAAGGAACCAATCCGAAATTCCGAACTACATAAGGAACTCAGTAACAAAAACCCCCAAATAACCCAACTTATTAATGGGCAAAGGACTCGAATAAACATTTTTCTGAAAAAAGACATACAAATGGCCAACTGGTGATGCAAGGCTGCTCATCAGCGAAACGCAAATCAAAATCACAATGAGAGGGTCCCCTCATACCTGTTAGGATGGCCACTACAGAACAAACAAACAAAGCAGAACAAAACAAAAAACCAGAAGATAACAAGTGCTGGTGAAGACGTGGAGAAATTGAAACCCTTGTGCTATGTTAGTGGGAATGCAAAATGGTGCAGCCACTACTGAAAACAGTATAAAAGTCAAAAATTAAAAATAGAGCTACCCTCTGACCCTGCAATCCCTCTTCTGGGTGTTTACCCAAAAGAATTAAAGACAATATCTTGAAGAGGTATTTGCTCTCCCACGTTCACAGTAGCATTATTCACAGAGCAGGAAGAAACACTCTAAATGTCCATCAGTGGATGAATGGATAAAGAAAGAGTGGTAGATACATAGAAAAAAATATTATTCAGCTTTCAAAAAGGAAGAAATCCTATCATATGCTACAAGATGGGTGAACCTTGAGGACATTATGCTTAAGTGAAATAAACCAACCACGGGACAAACGTTGCATGATTCTACTTACAAGAGGTAGTCAAACTCAAAAAAGCAGGAAGTACAATGGTGGTTGCCAGAAGCTGGCGGGAGGGGGAAATGGGGAGCTGCTGTTCAGTGGGTATAGAACTGCAATTGTGCAAGATGAAAAAGTTCTAGAGACCCCATGAACAACATTGTGCTTGTTGTTAATACTGTACTGTGCACTTAAAATGTTTCTTAATAAGATAGATCTCATATTATGTGGCTTTTAACACATACATTTTTTCAAAAAGGAGATAATCATTTGCTAAGTGACAAGAACAGCAGACAGGTGGACTAGAGTAAGGACTGAGAAATGACCACGACACAGCAGCAGGCAGCGGAGGCTGGGTTGAAGGGCGGAGGACATGGGGATTCAGGGACAGGAGAGCAAGCAGGGAGGTACTTGACATCCCTTTTTAAAGAGCACTGACAGCATCAGGATGTCCAGTTCTCAAAAGACTGCTTTAGAAAGTGAAAACATTTTACTAACACTGAGTGAAGATATTTGGAGAGTTGGCTTTTCTGAGAAGCCCTGACAGGTAGGTGAGAAATTGGGGTTCCCTCTTCCTTCCCAACTGTGCCTGCCAGCAAGCCTGTTTTCCTGCCCCCGGTGCTCAAGTATGAACGCTGGCAGCTCAGATGCGGCTGTTTGTGTAAATGGTGAAGTTAGGTTTATAGTGATTTAATCAGCAGCATTAATAGTGTCACCTAAGCTTAATGATACCAATTATAACCACAGTAAACATTGCCGAACAGCTTATAAACAGTGATATCAAAGATGAACTTCCTGCATTCAGTCAAAGCTGTTTTTTAAAAAACAAAAGTAGAGGGTTTTTTGTTTTAAATATTCCTATATTCTCGCTTCTACTCTGAACCAAGAATGACACATAAACACGTACCTTTGCGTGGGAGTAGCCCTGTTTGTCTCTTTATCACCGGTAGCTGTTTTTGGTGATTTGGTGGGGACAGATCTAAGTTCACCACTGTGGGCCACCATAACCCGGTGAGACCCAGGTTGGGGGTATTACAGAACTAATCCCCCAGGAACAAGCACATGGCTGGATAATTCTTCTGGCCCAGGAAATACTGGTTGCCTATTCTCAGCAAGTCCTGAGAAGTTCAGAGGCAAGCAAAGGAGATTCTTAAAGGTCAAAAAGAGAACCTATCAAAGCTTTAACCCAAACCAAAAATCGGAGGCAGGATCGATTAGGACTGTTTCTCTGTATGTGCGGCTCTCTCAGGAATGATGGCAACCAATCTTCTTCCTTCGAACATGTGTTAGAGAGTCAAAAATGTTCCTGGAGGGATTCACATTAGAGAACAAAGAAGACAGGGATACGGGGAAGGATTCCCAAGGAGAGGTTGTGAATCCACCTGTCTTCAAGGGCTTCAACACTCTAGGCAACATCCCTGCTTACAGGGGCGGCAGCAACCGAACGGACAGACTGGCAGCAGGGAAGGGATGCTTCTCAGCCAGAAGTCTCTTCCAGACGTTAGAGCCTTGAAATTTTACTTGTGTCCATTGACACCTCCATCTAAAACAGCAGAACTCCTCAGCCTTCTTTACCGCAGCCACAGGAAATGCCGATCTTTGCAGAGCCCATGGGTGTAAAGACAGGAGGCAGCTGGGGCCCCAGAGCTGCCGAGCAGAGAGCAAGGGAGGTGCACCTGTTACCCACGATGCTGTGCTGAGCACAAAGCTCTGTGCCCCGCATTCCCGCACCCTTCCTCTTCTCCACATCCTCTCACCTTTGTAATGCCCCCTCTGCAGAGGGCTTCCTTTGCCTTCTGCTGGTGGTCGGGGGTGTGTGACTCAAGGAATGATGCTCATATCCAGGACCCCAGCCACACAGGAGTCCCCCCAAAGCCACCATGTCACATAGCTCTTGAGGACACAAATCATACCTTTTTTGTAAGTGACGCCCCTGGGAGTTGTGCAGTAGCTTGGCTCTGAATCCACATCCACTTTGGGGAATCTTAAGATACTAGGACACCCAAATTCACGTGTTCTTTCTCTGTCCAGGTTGCCGTGAGGAAGGGCTCAGAAGGAGCCTTTGATGGTTCATCTCAGGCAGGTGGGGGGCTCAGAACGTTTCCCAAGAAAGAATGGGAGGGCTTCACATCTCCCTCCCTGTTCAATTCATAGAAAGCCAGCCTTCTCTTTGCCTCCAACACAATCCTTTTTAGTCTAAGATCCTCGCTGACGGCGGACCCTTCGGGGGAGTTTACTGCAGTGTTTGGCAACTGCATGATGTGTTTTTATAGATTTGTGCGTAGGCCCAGTGGTCTTAGAACTCTGCGGGCGACGCAAGTAAGTAAATAACAGTGCTGGGCTGAGCCTGAGTTAGAGTGAAGGATTCTGTCAGGCCAAAGTCAGAGAGAGGAATTAGAGGCAGATCCCTGCCAGAAAGCAGGAGTGGGACACAGAGCACCCTACTCGGGGAAGAACAGCTATATATCTGTATTTATTTTCCCAGTCAGCACATCTCCGTGGAGATGAGGATTTGTGAACAAGATTCAAATCCCACTGCCACCACTAACTTATTTTTTAGACTTGGAAACCAAATCTTTCTGGGGTTGCCTCTCTGTGGCATCAACCATCTGGAAGGGAATTGAGAAGTTTATTTAATTATCCAGATATTTTGAAATATTTGAGTCCTTTTTCCTTCTCCCCCGCTTCCAATTTAATCCAGATGTTTGTCATCTGTAGAGATTGTCCGAGATTCAGGTTTCTCATCTAAAAACCGGCGACGGGGGTAGGGGTGTTGGGGAGGGTGGAGGGTATGGGGTTTAAGCCCAAATGTCTCAAAGGAACGTCCTTTATATGAACACGTGACCCGGAAACAACACACCCACATGCTTTGGGAAGAGCAAAACGGGAAGAAGCACTGTCAGTCTAACTAGATAGCGGCCAGGTCTCTAAATATAGTAGCAATTGGCCAAAGACCTTGGAGGGAGAAGAAAACAGAGTGAGATGATTGTGTTTTATTAAATTCTCTGGAAGTAATTAGCAGTACAGGACCTTCAGGGATGGCGACTTCAGAGGTTCCAGGCTATTATTTATTCACAGTTAATTCCTTAACACACAAGTTCATTCAACAAATATTAATTCGATGCTTGCCATGTGACAGGAACTCTGGCAGGTGTTAGAGATAAAGGGGTGAAACATGATTTTTTTTCTCCTTTTTCTCTTTTTTTTTACTTTTGCAAATGAGTTGTTGCAATTGTGGCAAGTTCTGTGACGAAAACGTGAAAGGAGTTATGACAAGGAGTACTGATGGCACGTTCTCACCTGCCTAGCAGGTAAGCTGCGTCTTGAAGGGGGAAGAGGAGCGGGGCCCGACAAAGCAGGGTCTGGAGCAGCCCAGGATCCTGCAGGCCACGTAGGCGGCTTTTGGTTTTATCCTGAACGCAGTCAGAATTCACTGAAGGGTTGAGCATCACACAGAGGAAAAAGCACCAGACTCCGAAGACTTGAACTCTACACTCAGGTCGATGTCTTAATGAGCCAGGCAGCCCTGAGAAAGCCTTCTGACTTCCCCAGACTCAGGCCTCTCATCTGTAGAAGGGTAATACAAACGACTCAAGACAGAGCTGGAGGGCACTTGAGAGTTTTGTTTCATTTGTTTTGGTCCTGCTCCCTCCTAGTTCAGAAGAAAAAAAACAAAAACAACCCCCCCCCAAGGCTCCTAATATCCATTCTGTCTGCTTCTTTGATTGTGGCAGTGATCAAAAGAAATAGTGCCTGCAGATGCATTCTGTAAAATAGAGTACAACATATACCTAAGGTATTATTATTAATTAGTTCTGATCTCTCCCATCCTGGGCACAAACTCACACATCTCAGTGTCCCTAAGTGTTAAGACAGACAGAGAGCTGGAGCTGTGCCCGCATATGTGGACGTCCGTACACGTCTGTGTCTGTGCATCTGTGGCTTTATCTTGTCATCTGCATCTAGAGAGAAAGGAGGAAAGAGAGTTGGGAGTCGGCTGCAGCTCTACGGCATTATTTACGGGGTGAGGGGGGGCAATCCTGAAACTGCCGTATCCCCTTGAGAGCAGTGACCTAATCAAGATGTATAATTATCCGCCTTATCTAAATGAAAGCATCATTTGAGGAACAGTAATGGGCCTCGGTGTGGCTTCAATTGCTATATAGTTCTCAATTGCTATTGAGTTCTCATTTGCCATGGAGTTCAGCTGCTGAAGGGTAATTATAATGTTTAACAAATATATTCCCTTTAGGGACCTGATGTAAAAGACACAACATCCCTTTTCTCATTTTACCAAATTACCCAGCTCTCACGACCACGGCTACAAACCCCAGAAACATGGGCATCTTCCCCTCCTAATAAGCTCACCTTTCTGCCAGTTCAGATGCTCAGAACCACAAGGTCTCAGGGGGCAAGAGAGAAAGCAAGGCGCTCCAGGTGGGTCTGCCCCTCACCCACAAATGGCCGTGGGAGCTCCTGGTGTCCCTCAGGCCGTCCTAGCGAACTCTGAGAAGGCGTGGGAAAATATGCTCTCTCAATTACTTATTCCCCCACCCAGGTTCCAGGCGCCATCCCTTCCCTGTTACACCAAGACAGAAGGCTGTGAAGATCAGTGCAAAGGAGAGGCTCACCCTAAAAATACAGATCAAAGATACTCAGTTACTCTGCAGACTACAGGACTACACAAATCAAGGGCCTTTCATTTCCTTCCTTTAGCAGGCATACAGGGTATTCTTTACAGGCTGAGCCTTCAGAGCTGAATGATGCATCTTACAACCAAACACACACACACACACACACACACACACACACACAAACACACACACACACACACACACACACACATCTGGAAGAGGACGCCCAAACTCATGGCTGTTGCAGAATGGCCAGTGCCTCTGTCCACAATGGAGCTTAGGCGATGGCACAGAGGTCTACCTGGAGAGGCAGGTGGTGGGTGCTGCCCTCCGTGTCTGGCTGATTTAGCATGCGCAGTTGTGGACTCCACCCTTGTCTAGCCCTGGGCCCCTCTACGTCAGTCTGCTGAATGCACGCGGCAAGAAGACAGAGCCCACAACTGCCACATTCACATTTTATCCCTGGTGGCTGGCCCTGTTCTTAACCTGGTAGAGGTGCTCCGTAAACACTTGCAGAATGAATGCTAAATGGAGTGCAGAGATGAGTAAAACGTATTGTATTACTGCAAGCTGCCTGACACCCTATTCCAAGATGCTGCCCTTGGCACGATGGTCCTCAGTGCCTTCCCCTCTCCCCAAGGAGTCAGCCATAATGAGCCCCAGGGGGAGGGGTGCTGTCACACCCTAGGTGTGACCTCACAGGCTACCTTCCGGGGAAGACAGGGAGGAGCTGGGAGAGAAAGGATTGTTCCAAGTGGGCACAAGGCAGCGATGACAACCACGGGGGCCATTCACCGTGCCGTCCGGTGATGGAAGCCAGCACCCCCAAAGGCCCCTGTGGGCTCGAGATGTCTGGTGTGAGACTGACCGCTGTGAGAACAGAAACCTACTGTGTGGCCACTGTAGGTGCCTCGTGAGCTCATAGAAAATGATGGATGGGTTGATTTGTTTATTGGGCCTTTTATTTCTTTTTCCCAGAGTGATGGATGAATTCAGTAAAGAGGGAAGGAGAGGGGGGACAATTGGGTTTGCAGGATGGCCTGTCAGCTGTGGAGTGGCTGAGCCAGCATCCCGTTATTAGTTTGGGAAAAAATAACATTTCTCTCCAAGCCTCACTTAATCCTTCATTGGGAGAATATTTTTTCCAACCCACGTTAATGAAAAACAATAACGAAAAATGTGGACGGCGGAAGGGTTAGAGTAGGAAGCGTGAGTGAGGCAAGGAATTCGTTTAACAGAATCATTTCTGTGCCTCCTGAACACTTTGATTAAAGCCATGGGACCTAAATCAAAGCCACTGAAAGGAAAAATAAAAAGATGTCTGAGAACAATTTTGTTTGCTGGAATTTTCCCTCCTGTCTTATATTATGATGGAGGGGGCTGTAAAAAAAAGTTCTATTGGGCCCTCCTTTGATCTTTCAAAGTATAGAAGAACACTAGAAAAAGAAAAAGAAGACTAGAAATCGACACCCATCTTGTTTCCTTTCTTTACTTGCATCAGTAACTCAACTGGATATGAAGTGAGGTGTGACCAGCTATTGAGCCCAGGATATCAGCAAATGAAAACCAGGAACATGTAACTAGAAGGTATTCAAAAGGCCACTAGGTCACGAAGGACCCCCTCTCAATCACAGTTCCTCTCCCCTTGGCTGGCCTCCACATAAGGCACGAGACAATTTAGAAGATCTGGTCGCATGGTCAAGTCAGACCAAGATGGGAGGGAAGTGATTAAGAGGCTTTCAGTTCATCTTTCCACTGCGAGTGGATTTTCTGCAGAGCTACCTGCAGGAAGGGGTACCCACCTGCAGACAGGGATGCCACACCAGCCTTGAAGAGGTGGCCGAAGGCAGCAGTGTTCAAATGAGACAGGGGCTGAAAGCACTTGACCCATTCCTGGGTCAGGAATCTGTGTAACTAGCCCCACTGCTCTCCAATGAGGGTCATGCCCTTTCTACAGTTATGAGTCTTCAAAATTTCATGAGGAAATAGTGATGAATCAGGGTCACCCAGATTAAGGAACTAAGGCAAATGCTAGAAATGCAGAGATGGGAAATAAGCTGCAACTTGCATGATAACTCTCACTGATTGATGGTGACTGTGTTAAGAATGATTCTGAGGATATGTTTGAATTTCATCAGAAAAAGTGTAGTGATCCAATTGACTGATGTCTGCTATAAGGGTAGAAGAAGGCACTGGTACCATATGTCACGTATATGCCATCCTTGAATTGAAAAGAGTACTGGATATGGAGTCAAAAGACCATCACCTATGACCTTAGAAAAGTTTTCTGAGCCACAGGTGCCCTGTTACTAGGAATAACACTAATGATAAATGTAAATGGGCTTTGAAATTTGTGAAACATGTTCACATATACTATTCTTTTTTAAAAATCATGGTTTTATATACACATAATATAAAATTGACTATTTTAACACACTTTTAAGTGTACAGTTCAGTGGCATTATGTACATTCACGTTGCTACGCAACCATCACCACCATCCATCTCCAGAACTTTTTCATCTTCCCAAACTGAACTTCTCCTTCTATAAAATAGTAACTCCTCATTCTCCCCTCCTCCGCCTGGGGCACCCACCATGGCATTTTCTGTCTCTGAATTTGACTACTTCAGGATCTTATAAAAGTGGAATCATACCGTTTTTACTCTTTTGTGTCTTGCTTATTTCACTGAGCATGTCTCCAAGGCTCATCCATGTCAACCAGGTTGTAGCACATATCAGAATATCCTTTTTAAGGCTGAATAATATTCCATTGTCTGTACAGACCACATTTTGTTTTTCCACTCATCTGTTGAGGGACACTTGGGTTGCTCCCAAATTTGGGCTATTATGAATAATGCTGCTATAAACCTGAGTGGGAAAATATCTACTTAACATAGTAAGCATCTAATCAAACTTTGAATGCATTTTATCCAGTCATTTTACAGGAGATATTGACTACTGTCCATAAAGTAGTAGTAATGATCACAAAGCATGTTAAGATTAAACATCTTAAAATACTCAAAAAATATATTTAAGTCCCTGCTTTAAATTCCTTTCGGTGTATACCCCAGAGAAGAAATTGCTGATCATATGATACCTGTGTTTAATTTATTTGAGGAACCAACATACTGTCACCACCTCTTTTTAAATTTCAATTAGTAATGCCTGTTTGGGATACTTCATGGAGAAGTTAAAGGATCACAAAGAGGTCAAGGTTGATGAATCTCAAACTGAAGTCAGCCAGGTCTGACCTGGGCCTAGCCAAGGGCACATGGTTCATTCCCCTTCCTCGCTGCTGCCCCGGCTGCAACTGGCCACCAGTTGCTCCAGCAGGGCCCCAGGATGGGGGAGAACCAGCTTGAGCCTGGTGTGCAGGGAGCATATGGTCCCTGGGCCAGGACCCGCTCTCTAGTGGGAAAGAACATCCACATACGGGCTGCAATGTTTCCCTTGGCAGAGGGACGGCTCAGATGCTGCCTCCTGGAATGCAGAGCCTTCCGTGGGAAGGGCCAGGGGGAGGGAAAGATGGAGAAGGATGGACAGCCATGGTGGGAAGAAGCCATTAGCATTTTGATTGTGACATATTTATGCTCAGGCTTTGTCACATGGAGCAAATAACAGGATATTCTGATAGAGACTCAGCTTTGAAACAACAGACTAAAAAGGAAGAAATGCACGGCCTTTCTTTGTTCCACAAAGGCCTGGCAGCTGGCAAGACCACAGCTAGCCTGCCAGAGTACAAAGGTTTAGAGTTCTCGTCCTTCCTATGATGGGCAGTGGTTTAATGCCAGCTCATAGCCATTAAGTGGCTGAGCTGCCTGGATACTTCCCAGGCCAGGGCCCCACTGGCATCTGGGAATGGCAACTGGCCCAATGGGCTTTCTTTCTCCACAGAGTTGTCTCAAAGTCACCGGACTTAACATGGCCTGAGGGGGGTCATTCAGCCCACATTCCTGCCTAGAATGGACACTAGCCAAACCATTCCAAGCCAGCAGGGATTTTCTTACTACCAAGACGCCCAGTCTGTGGCCTTGCTCTGAGGATGTGGAGAATGATGGTTCCCTTTGCCACACCCTTTTCCCAGTCTAACGCTGCGGTTGAGCAGGTAGGGTCTGGGATCCAGCAAACTCAAGAGGACTCCCAGGGCTCACATTTACTAGTTTATGAATTTAGGGAAATTATTACAATGACTACATTGTTTAGTCCTCACCTTCTTCGTCTGTAAACTGGGGCTAAACAAGAATGCCTGCCTTATCTCACTGAGTGATGTCCACCTGCAGGGGATGCCCTCCCACCAGTGCTGCCAAGAGCTGGATTTGGGCATTTGCAGGATGGCAACGGCTTCTCACCAAATTTGAAGGTCTAGGAATCCAACCAGAAGCTTCGTCTCATCCAAGTCTGCATCTGGCTCATTTAACAGCTCCATCAATAACCTGAGAGCACTCAGTAGTGAGTTAATAAAAATGCTAGTTTATGATGGCCCCTGCCTGCACAGGGGAAGACCTCCTTCAGACTGTTTCCATGTCCTGTTCCTTATCTTTCCAGGGGCCTTTAGGGGGCTGATGGATTCTGGGCATACCTCTATCTGGAGGAAGCCACCCCACCTTGGAGCTCAAGTTCCTCATCTCTAAAACAAGAGGTTGCACAAATTCATTTCAGGAATGCTTTCTAGTTTAATGGATCCATGATTCTGGGATGGCGGCTGACGGACAGGAACACCAGTAAAGGCAGGGACAGGAGAGGAAGGGAAGGCTACTTACACAAGGCAGAGGGTAGAGGCGGAGCCCAGATCCAGAACTCCTGACGGTCAGACCACAGAGGAGAAGGAGATTCAGAGAGACAGAGAGGACAGGCACCAGCAAGGAAATAGCTCCTCTGCCAAGTCGTCTCAGACAGAAACCCGTATCCCTAAGCACGTTGTTGAAACTCAGTTCCTCTGAGAATTTAAAAACTGAGCTATTAGACCACATTGCAAGAGGAAAGCTGGGTGGCCCTGTCCCTTTCATATCACTAACCGCAGCCCCTTCACCCCCTCGGTCCCCTGGGTATCTTCCTGTCTCTCAGGGAGCTTGGTGACTCCCGAAGAGAAACAGTGAGATTAGTTAGAAGGCGTGAGCCTGTCCCAAATATGACTGGTCACAGGGAGCTTCACACTGAGAGAAACTGGAGGCAATCTGTAACCCAGGAATGAACTGGGAGATAACGGCGGGTGTGACCCCTTACACACGCTCATTGTGCGCACAGCCGTGAAGATGAGAAGATGCTGTGCAGGACCTGGAGAAGGAGAGGGGACCAATAATGAACCCCCATCTGTAGGGAATATTACAAATCACTTGGTCTGGATGAAGAACCCATGTGGCTGGACAGATGACCACATAAGGAGGCAGCATGTCCATGGAGGACACATGTCCATGGGGACAGCACAGACAAGGACGCAGGGGACAAGCAAAGGGGCATTAACAGGAGCTGAAGGACCCAGGCCCTTTAGCTCAACTGACGTGAGCTGAGTCCTCACAACAGACAGGTATTCAGATGAGAAAGCTGAGAGCAGGAAGGGCTGACGTCCCCTAGAGGTGAGCAGCAGAACCACAAGCCCCATCCAGGTCCGCAGGCCAAAGCCCACCCTCCTACCACCGGCTCACTTTTCTCTTCATGCTCCAGACCCACAAAAGACAGAAATAATAAAAAAAAAAAAAGGTGCCACAAGGAGTTTTCCACAATGACATAGAAAACACCCGCACAGAGCAAGGAAGGCGGGCAAGAGAGGAGCAGGTCTTGGAAGTGGGCTGCAGAGCAGGGTGTTGATGGAGCCAGCTAATCCTGAGAGCATGATCAAAGGTGGGAAGGGGGTCGCCCTGAGAGGAAGGGAGCGTTTTGACTATTCTATGCTAGTTAGGCTTTTTTTTTTTTTAAGTTGGATGTACAAAACCTATTTGATCAATTATTAAGATCTGAGAGAAAAGAAAGGCAGCAAGGAGGTAACAATGTTGGAAGGAAGGAGTAGCGGGGAGGGGAGAGGGAGAGAAGTGGCCGGGTCCGCGCTGGCCTCAGTCCCCCATCACCCTGCTTCCTGCCAGCAGCCCTGGGGCCCTGTCAGGCATCCAGAGGAGCAGCTGTGTGAGCCCAAGTCCAGCTGGTCGGACGCCCCACTGACCTGGGGACCAGAGGAGGAGCCATGGTCCTGCTCTCTCCTGCCACCCCAGCCCCTGCTCCAGCTGGCATGCCGAGGGGTCCAGGGCTGGGCCCTCAGCAGCTCTTGCCTGGCCGTGAGGGCACAGACACCTGTGTACAGGTGTGGCTCGTCCTGCCTGGCTCAGGGATGCCTCACTCTGCTCTGGGCACCATGCCCAGCTCAGCCAACAGCCACAGACAAGGCCCGAGCTGAGGGGAGCTGACAGGCATGCATCTGCCCAAGAGCGGGCACAGTCTTAAAGGATCTCAGCCTGGGACCCCAAGCGGCATGGTCACCAGAGTGGAATTTACAGTTGCCAGTGTTGAGTCATGCGATGACATTGGATTTCAAGCACTGACCTTGGGCTCACAGCCCATTTGTGGCAGCGTCTGCATTCACCTCACACCCGCGCTGTGAAGGTCTGTAGCTCACAGCACCACCTGAGGGGCCTTGTGGGCAGTCCGCTCCCAGGCCCTCATTCACACCTTCCGATGCTCCGACCCGAGTAGCCGGCTCCTCCTTTGGGTCACCTGCTTAGATCTGCCCGGGGCCTGATGAGCCCGGCTGCTCAGGGGAGCCCAAGCCTCCTCCAGCCCTTGAACAGGAGCCGAGATCTCCAGCCCCTCTCTCATTTGACCAAGACAGCCCCTTTCAACTCTGTCTTCCCCTCAGGCAAAATCAGCAGCAAAGACAGTGTTAAGCTGAGCGGCCTAAGACCCCTCCTTTGATTCTCAGGCCCCAAGAGCCACCCAGGCGCCAGCAACCTGCTAAGCTGCAGCACCAGACCCCTTGCTGGTGTCATACGCCTTGTTCCCCTTCTCAGCTAAACTGACGGGACGTGGCTTCAGCCCGGAGGTGAGTACAGCACTCCCCGAGCCTGGTGAGGACGGAGGAGCGTGCGTCGATGGCTCCCGCTTCTCAGCCACCGTCTGGAGGAGCCTTCCAAGGGGGTCAGGACAACGAGCTCTCTGGCCCTGCTAGCAGGAGCAGCCCTGGTGGGTACAGCAATCGCCACCAAGACAGCACCTACGTCGGTGTTGACAGAGAAAAACATTCCACTGAAGCTGCAGCCGCAAAGCAGGCACTCCGTGTCTGCCCCGAAACCATTGCTTTGAACAATGCGCTCATCAAAGAAAGGGAGTTTTTACAGACTCTCTGCTGAGGAATGATTTTGATGCCTGATCTGTCCATCACGACCCGCTGGGAAGGAGGTACAAAGGGGTGTCTGCAGTATGGCCAGAGCAGCCAGCTTGAGGCCGGCTCCTTCGCAGGAGAGTCCAAGCTTTTAATCCTGAAGTGACAGGAGTCCACCTGGGTGTCCTTGCTTCCCGGTCTCAACCCTGTTTGGAAACTAGAGGATAGGAAATCCAGACACATTCTGCCCAAAGTGCTGTTTTTGTGGATGCAGAGAGACTGCATATGGGGCTGCCCTAGTGTGGGACTCCAGGGACGTGGAGGGCAGCCAGCTGGGAGGGGGTCACCCCAGAACCCACAGGCCTCCGGGGCTAGAGACACCAGGGGTTCTTACCTTGGAAGTGGGCTTTCAAATGCTGGAGGACATCCAGCCCACAGCCTTCAGTGATGCCCCTGGCCTTGTTTAGAACCCTTGCAAATAACTTTGATAAAATCATCCATTTGTTTGAAAAGTCTATATTTAGGTAATAAAAATTGTCTTGCTCTGCCTATATTTGGCAGTGCCAGCTCTTCTGGACTCTGTGTGTGTGTGTGTATGCGTGTGTATGTGTGTGTGAGCGTGTGTGTTGCCTTCCTCTCGGATCACTAATATAAGAGAACATAAATAAATGCCTGCAGGAAGCAAATTCACTCAATGGAGCCATGAGCAGATGCTTTTCTTGGGTTCTGTTGAGTCATTCTTAGAGTCTTTCTCCCTACCTGCTCCAGCCCCTGGGTGCTGTGACTGAGCTCGGCCATCCCCTGCATTTAGGGAGAACTATATTCCCAAAAAGGCAAAACTGTCCCAGGAGGTGAAGGGCCATTTTTGCCCCAAGGGTCCCCAGTGAGGATGCATAAGGCTCGTGGCAGGTAGCGAGTGCTGGTGCTGGTTTGCAGGGGCCGCTGAATGAGTGTTGGCCACGTGTGCGTGGCCACACTGGTGGGCAGAGCCCAAGGCAGGAGAGGATCCAGAAAGCAGAGAGGAAACCCCAGGGGAGAAGAGGGGGCTGGGGCGGGCACGCCTCGGGGGTTCGGATTAGACTGTGGAAGAATGTGCCTCTGAGGTCGGGTGGAGAGGCGGTCTGGGGTGGAGAGGGAGTGGGGACTGCAGGGGAGGGAAGGACGGGCTAGGTTATATGTTCCTTGGCTCCATGGCGTGTAGGCAGTAGACACAAAGGTGGCGGAGGAAGGGATGCAGTGAAGATAAGAGGAGGAAAGGATGAAGTTAAGACAAGGACCATTTGAATGGATGAGAAAATAGTTCACTGAAAACTGCCCAGGAGCCCCTCAGAGATGGCCCAGGACCCTGAAAGGAAAAGCGGCCCCACCGTCCTCAGCTGCCGGTTTCTGACCTGTAGGGTTGTGAATCACTTCTTGCGACATTTCTCTCTGACAACCTCAGTACCTCCCAGATGTGAGAGCCTATTTCTGAACAGAACTCCATGAAGGGAGCGTTGTGATGGCTAGTCCACCCTGCCGCCCCCAGCAGGCGTCGAAGCTCCGAAGGCAACCCCGGTGTCTCCTCTATCTTTAGATACCTCCCAGGTCGGGAGATGTTACTGGTTATCTCCAGTATCTTGCAGACTGGAAACCAGCATGATGAGTAGGAAAGATGGAGGCTTCTAGAATCAAACTGAGGGCGTGATGTGGCCTGACAGTGGGAGCAATGGGAAAGCCTATAGGAAGGGCCCTGGCTACCCGTGAGTCCTGCCCGGACTTCACTGCCGACTTCATCCCCAGTCCCAGCAACCAGTGACCCAGTCGCTGGCCATGCCCAGTCTCATAACATCCTCCCCAAGGTCTGCAGGAGAAGTCTAGAGGATGGGAAAGAAACGGCAACCACCCCTCACACACTAGGATTGGAGCCAGGCCACCAAGTTCTAGACGCACTTAGAGTGAGCTGCTGAGACCAGGGGGGATGTTTTGGCGTGTGTGGGTCACGGACACCTCCGGGAGCAGGAGACCCAGAGGTGCACGCACCTTTCTGGTCTGTCTTTTTTTTTCCTGGAAATTCAATTGTACTGTTGCTCTGAAATTCAGGAGCATTTTGAAGTCACTGTGTTCAGACTGTAAACCTCATATGTACACACAAAACTGCTGGTCTTCACCAGGGGGAGAAAAGGCTGTTGGATGGTTTGGCTACTAACTGCTTTTTGGCATTTTAGCAGTGGCTTTAAATAATGAGGCACCCATGGCGGGGGAGGGGGAGGGGGAGGGGTGATGCCGCGGCAACGAGAGGAATCTGGGAAAACGGGAAACTTTCATCTGAGATAAGAAACCCTTAAGGCTCTTATTAGGCTTTCTGCTCAGTCAGGGAGGTCCCCTGGCTTTAATAAAATCTCATTTACCCCTTAAACTCTCCCATGTGGTAGGAGCCCAGAGTTTAATGGGGATATAAGCGATGACTCCAACCTGAGGCTCAGGTGGCTGGGCGCCCCCACCCTCCAGCCCCGCAGCTGGGATTGATTGCCGAGCGGCCGGCCCGGCAACACACAAGTCACTACACATCAGAGAACAATCACGAGCCATTCGATGCTGACCTGGGCCGAGCGAAGATGGCAGCCCAGCTCCTGTGCATTCCTGCTTTGAGGATGGAGAAGCTCATCCTGGTCTTTATTAAGAGTGGACCCAAGGAGTAAGCTGAGCAGTTCCAGCATGTGATTTATTAGGGAGCATCTGCATTTGAAAGGCTCCATGGCTTTAATCTATGCCTCATTCCTTACGGTTCCCATCAGTGCTGGGTGATTGTGTTCATTAGGACCTGTGCATGGTGGTGAATTCAACTCTCCTGTCACATGCAATTCTATCAGGGGGTCTCACTCTTAGCTCTGAGGGGCTGATCCACGACACCTAGTACTGCCCGACAGACTCCTTCACCAGATAAGCAGGATGTCAACGGCGAAGCTGTGGGGAGATGCCAGGCGTGAGCCAGCAGAGGCTGGAGGGAGGGGGAGCGTGAGCAGCTGGTAATTAGAAGTCACCGGTGGGTATCAGAACACATCCATCAGAAATCCGCAGAGATGAACACGCCCAGAGTTTCCGTGGGTGACGGGAGCTGGTGTTGGCTCTGGGCTTTTATTCCGCTTTTGCAAAAGGAGCACCACTTATTAAGCCCTTGAACCCTAGCCCCAAGATGAAGAGACATCATGACCAGCAACACGGTTTTCACTTCTAGACCAATCTGTGTGAAGCACGTGTACCAACTGGGAGCCCTCACTTCCATCTGCAATTTTAGTGTCAATTCAGACAGGCAAGCTTGCTCTTAAACCCACAAAAATGTTCCAGCTTTCTCCACGGGAAAAACCCGCGAGGTGGTAAAGCACCGAGAGTCAGCTCCAGCCATTTCCTACCAAGTTAATTTCTGCTCAGGACGAGTTATCTGTCCTTTCCAAGGTGTCAGAGAGAGACTCCGATAAACAATGTGTTCAAGAGTGCATGGGAGAGATCGACAGAGGCAGGACTGTGCCCTGCCCTGCCCGTTTCTGTCCGGAATAGCACAAGCTCACTTTAGCAAGGCCCCTGATGTGGATGCCCCACAGTCTGGGGTCCGTATCCCAAAGCAGAGAGTTTAGCCGGGACTTTGAGTCCTGGTGGAGGCCCGGACAGGGCCATGGAAGGAAAGGTACCTGGTTAGAGACTTCTTGGAGCAGATGTTGATGAGACTCACTCATCTAGATCCATGTCATCTCGGTCTTCGCCTTTGAGCATTCTCTAGAGACTCAGCTCTGGCCTGGCCCAGCTCTCAAAAGAACTTAGGACAACATCATTAACTTTATTTACGGAGACAACTTCCTGAGGCACCGGAAGTCTGGTTGTCCCCCAAGAAGTGGGAAAGTCTCTGGAGGTTCAAGGAAAATGCCATGTAGACCGAGCTCCCCAGCCCTCAACTCTATTCACCAAAGACAAAGGCTGAGTGCACTCTCACTGGGTATCACTGGAGACGAAAGACAGGTGTCATTGTCCTTGCCCCACAGCATCTCACACAGGGCCCAGTAAGAAAAGCAGACAGACCCTTGAGCAAATGACCATAACACAGTGGGACCTATGCAAACATGGGGATATGGAGGGACCCAGCAGCAGTCCATGAAATGGAGTGATGTGCTCTGCTCCGGGGTGAGGAGGGAGAGAGGGACAGACCAGAGAAGGCTTCTGAGAGGAGGTGACATATGAGCTGAGAAGGGGCTCCTAGAACAGTCAGAAGGTTGGGAGAGATGCTGAAGACAGAAAGGGCAAGGGCAAGATGTATTCAGCAGGGAGGTGGGAAACAGAACAAAACACAACTTATAATTGCTGGCGTGTAAGTATATGGAGTAGGGGGAACTTGCAAGCAATTTAGAAAAGAAAAAGGTTAACAGGAACCAAGAGAGGCAGGGAGCAATATTTCCTTTCGGTTCATGTGACAGAAAGGGGTGGACAGCGGGGTTGGAGTCCCCGTTCAACCCCGTTCTGTGGGTGTGAACTGAGACAAACGCCTGAAACTTACAGAACCTCAGTTTCCTCATCTGTGAAAAAGGAATGGTCACTTGCCATGCCTGCCACACAGTGTCGCCATGGGAATCAAATTCAGGTAAGGTTTTAAAAGCATTACTCATGAAGAGGCATTATTACTCATCACCAGGTATGCCGGCATCAGCCCAGGACTGGTCAAAGGTCCTGGAAAAGTCCTCGGGGTTTACAGCTGAGGCGGGGGTGGGGGGCGTGGGGTAGGGAAGTATCCACTGCACCACGAGGCAGAGCACAGCCAACCAGGGACTCAGGAGGGGAGGGAGGAAGGCATCCCAGGCTCTGCGGCTGCTCCATGCAGGGGTCCTGCGCCCCTGCGCCCACTGCATCCCAAATGAGTGGCCGTTTCTCCTCATTTACACTCAGCTCCACTCTCCCAAATACCTTCCTTTACATCTGCTTTTCTGAAGGCCCTTCAGACTCTGACTATAAACAGTGATGTCAGGCAAGGTGCTTTCAGCAAGAAGCAACCATAAGGAAACGAAATTACTGTTGTGAAATCTCCACTCGCAGGAAGTGATTTGCTCAGCGATAACCGTTTGTCAGGCGCCCTGATCGATCACCACACAGGCAGGAGAGAGGGCCTCCCAGCCTCCTAATAACTCTGCCTTGCAGTGGGGTCAGCACCCCTCACCTTGAGTTTCATCCAGTGGACCCCACCCGTGACTCTGGTCTGGGTTTGAGATCAGAAGACACTGTCCCTGCGACTGTCCTAGAAAGGACACAAGCTGACCATCACCCCCACTTGGGCCCGCCTGCACCCCAACTTCCTTGTGCCTCTGTCCCCCTAGGTCAACCTTTGGCATTCAGGTGCGAAGCCGGGTTAATCACCTCCCTGCTTTCGCTGGGAAGAGCAGAATCCCGCCCTGGGCAATGTTTGCTTACAGAGAAACTTATCTTGCCTGCACTGCTCTCTCTTCATCAAACATGGATGCCAGCAAAGACTCCTCTCCCAGACTCATGAATTTTGTAAAAAACAAAACACAGGAAAAAAATTCTACGTAGTACCCCCCAGATGTTTTCTATGAGACAATAAGAGGACCTCTCCCCCCCCCCCCCCCCCCCGGCTAGGAAAGGCTATTTAGGAAGATGCTTGTTATTAAACAGTGCCCAGTAGCCTGGTTTACTGGGACCCACTTGGAAGAGAGCCAGGCCTGAAAACACATAAGTTCTCTCTTCCTTTTACCAAAAACGTTTCAAATGATCTCAGGCCCAAAGATCATGTTTTTCCAAGCAGAATGCCGTCTGCCTCCTGTTTATAGACTCTCATAGGATGGCACTTCAAGAATGTGTTTCTCTGATAAGCACAAACTTTTCCAGACACAGATTTCTTCAAACTCAAAATTGAAGGAAAAAAAAAAAAAAAGGAAAAAAGAGCGCTGGGATGATCACTTCCACGTAGGGAGAAAGACTGAGGTGCAAGACAAGACTTCCTCCCCACCTGTGGTACCCAGGTGGCGTGTGAGACGGGGGGTGCCAGGCATCCCACCAGAGGCCCGGCACTGAATCCTCACGGCATCCGCAGAGCCAGCCTCTGCCCTCCCACTGCCCATCGTGCCCCCTCCCCGCCTCAGCTCTTGGCTGCTTGGAGAGACTGTTTGATTTACTCCTGCCCCTCAGTGGCCACCAGCACAGAACCCGCAGAATAGGTTTTTCTTTCTACTTGAAAATCCCTTTGCTTTCCAGGAGTCATCTGTGAGCAGGAAGATGCAGCTGGAGGCAACAATTAGGACGAGAGACCTGGGCTGAGTAGAGGAAACGGCTGAGGCAGCTGGCGTGACTGCTTCTCACAACACTGTCTGGGAGGAGAGAAAAGAAGAGCAAACACACTCAGGCTTCAGGACAGCTGGGCTGGGTGCTGAGAGGAGGGAGCTGAGACTCCGGGAGGGGCTCATGGGGCTTTCAGAACAATCCACCAACTTCTGCCAATGCAGCACTGCTTTGAGGCGACAGCTGGGTGATTCCGTCCCTGGCCCCATCATCACATGCTCCTGGTAAAGTCATCTAGGCTGAGACTAAAGTTCTCCAATTATCTTGTTTCTGTCAGAAGCACCGAAGTTGTTCTCAAGAGTCATGACGGCACCTGCATGTAGGCACTAACTGCCACAGCTCAGCGTCTGACATCGCAAAACTGATTTTTCTTGCATGTGCCAGAGGTCTTGTGCTCTTAAGCCATGAAAGGATTTATTCATCCCATGTAGGACTGGAGACATGCTTTAGAGCAAAGAGGAGGAGTATTTAATTTGGAATTCCAGATTCACACCGCCTCTGGCACATGGCTGGCACATGGAATGTTCTGGGTGATTATTTCTGAGTTTTTGGTTAATGCAAACCCTCTCTAGTATGGCGTAACCACTGGAGATTTGGGTGGTTTGAGGAGGAGGCATGGGGCATGCTGTACCGTGGGCTGTCCCTGCTCCCCTGCAGCGGTGTATTTCTGTAGACTCTGCTCATCCCTGCCTACCAGAGGCCAGAGCAGTGCCCTTACAAATTCCCCATTCCGTGCAAAATGACCAGACATTCCAAGAGGTTTCATGGATAATAGCCAAGGTAAATTCCAGCCTTGGGCCAGTCATTCACTTCTCTGGGTTGCAGATCTCTCATTTGTAAAATGGGGTTTAAGTAAAGAAAGAATGAGAATGACTTAGAATAACCAAAAGCCCCTCCCACTTCTGATTTTCTTGGGGCCACTGAAACTTGGAATTCCTCTCAAGGGTATCAGGATACACCTCTGGTTGGATTCAGTCTCCTTTAAACCAACATGGCAGCCAACACGATTCTGAAATGGGTACCCATCCTTTTGTTTAAAAGTTCTGAAATGGCCATTAATTCTCTTGTTTGCAACAGATGTCCATAAAATCTGGTGCAGATGTTCAAGAGTAGGCAGGACAGAAATTTGGCTGAGTTGTTGTGTGCAGGCAAGGGTGAGCGTGTATTGCAGGAGGGGGTATGGAAGTATCCAAAGCTGGTTAAACCAGGCAACTTTTCATCCCCCGTCTCACTCGGGGAGCCTATGATACACAAGAGAGAACCAGGACTACACTGATGAGATCAGGCTTTTACAGAATCACTGGAGGAGAACAAGGATGGAGGCAGCATCTTGAAGCTCTGACAGAGAAGCACCCGCTTCTCTCTCTAAAGCAGCCATGGCTCTGTCCTCCAGCTTCACACTGGCCTTTGTGAGTACCTCTGTGGAAGCGCTGGCTCTGTATCCCTCCTTAGACTGCGGGCTGCTTTTGAACAGGGTGTGTGATACACTCTTTGATGCATCCCCCGGCAACCAGCATAGTGCCAAGAGCATAATCACTGTTAATCCAATGTGGAAGGAAAGAATAAAAGAATGAATGAAGAAACAATCTCGCCCAAGGTCCCAAACCATCAGTGACCAAGTCTATATTAGAACCCCGGCTCCGTGAAATCCATACTAACTCGGCAAATTTCACAAGCAATGAAAGATAGCATCCAAAAAATGGTCCTTCTTAGTCTGCACACTGTCTTTAGATTTCAAGGCTTTTGGGTAAAGACTAGTTTTTTAATGAATTCTTGCCTGACCTTTACTGCCTGCACACATGACCTTGGAGCCAGCCACCACCATCTCCTCAAAGTAGGCTCACTACATCATATAAAGATGTTGACTTACTCATGGCTTGAGAATTGGTTGAGAGTTGCTGAAACTGGCCCCATATGGGATTCCAGGAGTAGAAGCAGCCCCTCCCTTTGGGGCTTCTGGGAACCACAGACAACTTTTTTAATGAACCAAAATACCAAAGAAATAACCCTCCGGACAGTTGTTATCTATTGCCCAACTCCCCGCAGAGAGCAGCCTGTGGAATTTGCAGCAATGCAGTCACGTGCAGAGGGCAGCACCAGGCCCCGCGATAATAACCAGGAGGCATACTTAGCCAGCACTTCTCCCCCGAGAGCTTTTTTTTTTTCTCCTCTGCAATACTGAGGCCCTCTTGGCTCAACCCACCCAGTGCCTGGCAGGATTGAGGCACTGGAAGCAGATGAGTGGATCTGAGAACCTGCCCAGAGACACAGAGGGAGGCGTGGAGGGATCAGATGAGGTGATGTGGCCCTGCACCCCTTCGTCTGTTGCCTAAGCAAGGAAGGCTGCCAGCCTTGAACAATTTCATAAGCCTGGTTTTAAGAGACCTGCCAACATTCAAAGAACCCAGGAAATAGACAACTGTCCTTTGTGGGGAGGCTGCAAAGGAGATAGGACAGATGTAAAGCATCAGGAGACGGGCCCTGCGGGAGGCAGCTCTGACGGTTCTTGGCAAAAGCAATAGAGACAAGCCCTTAAGGCAGTGTTTTTCAAACCTCTGCAAGGATCAGCATCACCTCGAGGACTTACTAAAACCCCAAAGGCTGATCTCCAACCCGAGTCCCTGACTCTGTAAGTCTCCGTCCAGAATGTGTACACATCTAACAAGTTCCTAGGTGATGCCGAGGCTGCTGGTCCAGGAGCCACTGTCGCAGGGGAAGATGGCATTAATTCCAACTAGAGTGAACTAGGCAAGATACCTGGAAGAACTCCCTACGGAGAAAGTTAGGAATAAGGCAGGAGATCAGGTTACTGAGGACGGGGCGGAAGTCTCTCGAGCTGGATACTCACGTTTCCACAATGGATCTCAATCAGTTCTGCTTAGCTCCAAGGTAACTTTATCTACCACGGGCTATATTTATATTCAGTTCCAATACGAGATTACAGAGAGTCTCCTACCTTCCAAGCGCTGTCATAGGAACTATCACATACAATACATACAATAGTACATGACGCTGGGGGCTTGGTTGGTCGGTTGGTGTTTTTTCCTTTTTTTTAAATTAGGGGAGTTTTTTGTTGTTGTTGTTCTTTTTCTTTCTTTCTTTCTTTTGTTCTTGTTTGTTTTTATTTTGGGGGTAATTAGGTTTATTTGTTTATTTAATGGAGGTACCAGGGATTGAACCCAGGACCTCGTACATGTTAAGCATGTGCTCTACCACTGAGCTATACTCTCCCCCTGGCTGGTTGGTTTTTAGCCCTGTTTTAGATGAGGAAACTAAGGCTCAGAGACTACTGCAAAGTCTCTCAGCTGGTATGAGGCAGAAACAGGATTCAAACTCACATCTCCAGTATCGGTGAATGAGGTGAGGGGCAGAGCTGCATGTACCAATATTTCCCTAAATTGTATACTGTGGGTCAGTGTGTTATAAGATGTTTTAAAAAAAAGAGTGATACACAATGTGGTCCTATGGTCAAATAAGTCTGGAGAAAGCAAATGTAATTGAAGAATGTACTGCTAGACTCCAAGGGTCTTTGAATATACTTAAATGTGTAGCGAATCTCAAAGAGAAGGCTAGGTAGCATCTCCCAGATTTGACCAGAGACTCTTATTAGAAACAACTACGTAAATTTCAAGAGACATTACAGTCGTGTAGAACACAGTTGGGTGACATCTAGCATCTATATTAATAAGGCAAAGAATTTACACCACTAGCCCATATTCTGCCTCACACACACTCACACACTGGGGTAAGCATGTAGACCGTGTCTGGGGTGATCCAAGTCAGATTAGAACAGAGGAGAACTTTCCAGGATCCTGTACCTCTTCCCCAATGCCATCTGAGGGTCGGGACCCAGCCAGGCGGTCACAGGGCTCAGGGGGCCCCCCTGCAGCACCTCCAGGGTAGGGGCCAGAGGGGCCTGGTTGTCATTCAGATCACCTCCCCATGCACCTACCCAGGCTTCCTGAGCGAGAGATTCCATCCGGAATTGTTAGTCATTGCAGCTTCTCTCAATCACACTTGTGTTTGCTTGCTTTGAGGCAGAAAAAAGAAAAAAGTCATGGGGATGTGAAAACACAGGGGAGAAGGGGAAAAAGGAAGCCAGGAGCCTCTTTTCTGTGAGAGGTGTAGGGGCAGACCCCTCGATGGGCTTTCTAAGGAGTTGCGTGCATTTGCCCTCTTGGACTAAGCCAATAGGCTGGGGGTTCCTTCGTTCCCTGAAGCCCCAAGCAGAGGAAACAGGAGGAGACCCCAGCCAGGTTTCAGAGGTCAGAACAATGCCTTCCTTGGCTCGAGCGAGAGCCTCTCAGTGGCTGTTTGCCTTGCCTGCCTGGTAATGTTTGACCAGCTGAGGAGCACAGCGATAGAAGCAAAAATCACGTTGCTGCGGGCTCCCATCTGTCACGCAGCATAGAGCAGGAAAACGAAGAGGGCTGTTCCAACTCAGCTGGAGGGTCCAGGTGAGAACCAAACGTGAGACACCTGTGGCTGGGTCTCCCAAGCCTACCGCAAGCCTTTCGCTCTACGCATGCCATGTCAATTTTGGCAAAACGATCATGATTTTTCAATTGCTACGTGCAGCATTTTGCAAATGAAGATCACTATGGCATCAGCTCATTAATAAGAGAGCAGAGTATGGGCCTGGTCTGCAATCACTGTCATTGCCATCGAAATGATCTGCAATGATACACCGTCCTTTGCATTCAAAGACAATGCTACTAACACAGTACAATAAGTGCTTATTTTCCATTGCACAATTACCATGTATTGTCTGAGCTACCAATACATTTGAGAGAGTGTTTGCAGTATGTATGTGTGCGAATGAACATATATATATGTGTGTGTATTCATACATACCCATATACACACACAAACATATACATAAAAATGTAGTTATTTGCAGTATATGTACAAAAAAGTAGCTATGTTTATGAACTGTTTTACGTGTATATGTCTTGGTAGTGTTTTATCCCTAGATAAAAATGCAAGTTCTTTTGGGCAACATTTTTCCTTTGCACTTCTTCTGTATCATCTTTAGTTCATAACAGGATGCATCCTTCATAAGAAGTTCTTAATAAATTCTGGTTGGCTGTTGGATCTATCCCAGCAGTGGGTGAAGGCTCATGCTGACCCCTCCACTCACATGCCATCTCGGAGGTGCATGTGCCATGAGATGGTCCAGCCACCAAGCAAACCCACTGACCTAACTCAGAAAAAAGACCCCCTCCCCACTGAGTTAACTGGCTGGCTGAAGACCTTTGGGCTCATTGTCGATATTTTAAAATCTCTCTGACCTCAGATCTATAGGCTATCTAAACAATCCTCTGGAGTTCTTTCTCTTTCGAAAATTTTATTTTTTTCCATTATAAAAGCAATAAATGCTCATTTAAAAATTTAGAAAAAGGTAGATAAATAGAAAAAAATCACATCTTGTCTCATTTTCCAAGCATGGCTATTATTAGCATTTTGGTGGATTTCTTCCGAGTTTTTAGTTTACACGTTGTAAAAAGTTTCAATTGTATCATGCTTTTTCACTTAATGTTATTACACAAGAAATTGGTTATTATATTGGCCTTTATAAACTGAAATTTAAATGGCTGCATAACATGCCAAATTTACCTAGCCATTCCCCTATAAATGGGTATTTAGATCAATTCCAGTTCAGCTAAATAATGCTGAAATATGTATCTTGGTGATTAGCATCATTTTTAAAAGTTTGAATTGATTTCTATAAAAAATTATCACTAGTTCAAAGGACCTGAATATTTCAGAGGTTCTTGCTAAATATTTACAAATTGTTTTCCAACAGTGTTGTACTAGTAAGAATTCCCAGCAGCCACGCTTTCAGTGCAAACAGCGCCAGCTTCACATCACACTCCTGGGATTCATTTCTGAAGACCTGTTTACAATGTGTTTCGACTCCTTCGAAGTCCCTGTTTACCTGTCCCTGTGCAGGCTCAGATGGCCTGTGACGAACCTCCACCCTCCAGACACAGACAATCTGGCATAGAGGGGGTAACCCCTCCAGTGAAATCTCCAGCATTGGGACTTATTTCCAACTGGAGCAAACACCCAGACCAAGGTTCTTAAGCACCCTCCTGACCCATCACCTGCCACGGGACAGGAAGCTACGGCCTGCCGTAACAAGAACTGCACCCATGCACTTCCCACGGGAATCATCTGAGGGTGTCCTATGGTCGTTCTTAGCATGAGAATGAATCCTCCACAGCACTTTCACTACTCATATTTGAATAATCAGGTCACAGCAGTCTCTAACCTTACACTTTGCCTTCATGCATTCTTCACCACGTTTTATCTCCTAGTGAACGAGTAGAATCATGGAAGCATGTGACGCCAGGAGTTCTCACCTCCTACTCCACTCCACTCCTCCTCCCCAGCTTTCCTGATTGAGCATCATGGAATTGTACTGGATACTGCTCACACAGGAGATACAGACATGCACGGTTGCAGCCCATCCTGTTAAGGAAGGAAGAGTGGATGAGACTAGCGTCTCTTTGGGGGCCTCCTGTTCTAGATGCTAACAGAGCTTTAGCCTATATGATGGGCCGCAGCTAGCACTTCCAGCTTCCCCTTTCTTTCCTGGTTCTGAGCCATGAGTTAATTACTTAATTCTGCAATAAGATGGACTCCTTCCACTCTGCCCTGTGTACATACACACACCCCACACATACACAGACACAGTGTCCAGGGGACTTTGGCTGCAGAAGTGGACAAATGAGTATGAGATTATCCTGCCATATCAGAGAAGATATAAACCAGGTCTAAGAGACAACTTTGTGCTCTGATCAGGGAGTCCGTTTTGCTGAACTTCACGAGTGATAATACAACAAGGGTGGACCATCCCCGACATCCAGTGTCCAGGAGTGTCCACAGGGTGCCTGAGGCAGGAAAAACAGACCAACTACCCAACCAACCTAAGTGGGGAGACCCTAGGTGGCCGGATCTGAGCTATGTCTGGCTGGGTCACCCTGAGTAGACGCCGGCTCCTCTGTTTCCATTTTCCAACATCCAAGGCAGGTAATATGCTAAACACGTCCCTGCCGCTCTGAAATCTGTCTCAGTTTGGCCATAGCTAGAGAGGGGGACTTGCAGAGCAATCGTGGCTCTGGGGAGCTGGGGCCCACCGTAGCTGGCGGGCAGGGAAGAGGCTGGCACCAGCATCTAAACAAGGCGAACCCCTTTAGTGTTAACAGATCTGGACCATGGTGCACAGATGTGGCCATAAAGACCCTTCTTCCCCTTCTCGTTTTCAGTTAACCTCTGTACTAAAGTTCAGTTTCATAAAATGGGTTAAGAGACCCAACAGCTATGGAATGGGGTCAACAAGGTCACAGTCGTGGATCCAAACATTGGATCAACCAAACTACTTTGCTTCCTCGGACATGGACACCACACCCCCAGCCCCAGACACCTGTCTCAGGAAGGTGTGTGGTGGCATCTCAGACAGCAAGGGAGAGCAGCCAGGGCAGGTTGGTTCGCCTCCATCCCTGGAAGACCAACTCACAAGTCTCAACTAATCAAGCAGCCCCTTTCATACGAAGGTGAGCACGCGCACACACACACACATAAACGTTCTCAGTGACAAGTCCTCCTGCGGCCAAACGAGAACCTCATTAACGAATTAGACCAATTGAAAGGCAAAGCAGCTTCGGGTCAGCCAATAAATCGCAGGCACAAACCAAAATCTAACCACTCAATTAAATCCAGCTTAGCTGAAATCATATCCCTTTTAAACACTGGAGTGGCTGATTTCCAAAGGATGTATGAAGATCATTCAACACATGGTTATTCAATATCAACCTCTTTTCTCTGTGATTTTCCAACCTAATTAGCGTTTAGTAAAGATGGTGAGATGTTGCACAGAGCTTCTGTTTTTGAGGGATTATCAGTTCAGAATAGGGGAGCATATAAAATCAACCTGTGAAAAGGCATTGCTGGAGAGGGGCGGCCACGAGCTGCCCAGCACTGAACCAGCCATCAAGGGTTGGGGGTAGAAGAAAGAAGGCGAGATCTGAAACAGGTCCTGCCGCCCTGCCTGCCCAGGGTCATCCCCCACCAGAACTGTCCAGCGTGTGTGACAGCCCGCAGTGGGCCAAGACCAACAGAGATCGCCGCTGCAGGGAGAAAGCTAACTGCGTTTTCATCTCTGGCCACGTCCCCAGCAGCCCGGGTCCTGCCAAGTGACCGGGGTCAAACGTGGGTGGGCTCCAGTTGGCCCCATTCCTGTTGCGACTGCACTTGGTTCATTAACACCCGGCCCTCCCTGGTGGCAGGAAGCCTTCTCACTGGCCTGTTTTGCAGCCTGGCTTATTCTTTCTCAGAAGTGGGGCAGGTGGTTGCCAGAGTAGAGTCAAATCCTGCTCAGGGATCAAGGAGTGGGCTGCCCAGACCCGGTGTGGATGCCTTCAAGCGGGTGCACTCGGTGCTCAGAGGCTCCTTGGCTGGCATTCTCTCCTGTTAGTTGGCACTTCCTGGCATCAGCAGAGGCTGAACTCCCCTGATATGTTCAACCTTTGTCTGAAATACCCAGAATACTGTCTGGGAAACAAAACACTGACTGAGCTTGTAAAAGAGGCAATGCCAAGGACGGGGATTCCACAGGGATCACATGCCACCACGGTCTGTCCTCCACGGACAGGACATCTTTGTACACGAGCTGCAGAGAATCAGAGAATGTCAAAGCCTGCAAAGCAGGTCAGAAGTCACCTAGTCTCTGGATTTTCACACTGTCTGCGGTGGAGAGCCTTTCTGTAAAATTTCCAATCCACTGTGGATGGACACTTTTGTTAAATACCATAACAACAAATTACTAGAAAAGTGAAATTTAAAAACACAAAATGCAAATGCACCGACCAGGCTCTGGGTTGTGGCAGCCATGCTGAAATGCTTTACAAATTTCTAAAAGCTCATTCTCTGTCTACATATCTCACTGCAGACCATTAGCAAACAATTCGCAGACTACATTTTGAACATCACCAACCCAGACCTTTGTTCCTACAATTGTGGTTCAAGGACCAAGAGCATCAGCATCACCTGGGAGCTCATTAGACATGCAGGATAGCAGGCCCCTCCCCAGACCTCTTGAACTGCAACCTGCATTTGCATGAAACTCTCAAATGATTTGTGTACACGTTCAAGTTTGAAAAGTGCTGGGACAGACCAGACTCACACGTTAATAGATCACAAATGTTTTCTTTACATTCAACTCTTATGATGCCTCTGAATCAAGGAGATACGTCAATGTTGAAGCATCTTGACTAAGTTGGAGAGTGGGAGGGGTGGGGCATCAAACTCAGCAGAGTCTTCAGGCTGAAATATTTCGTGGGAGTTGAGCTGCACAGCCCATCGATGGTTAGGTAACTCCATGGCTTAGGAGCCAGCTGAGGATGACGGCCACATCTGATGACGGCCAGATCTAAAACGAGCCCCAACGAGTAAGCACAAAGGATGAGAGATGTTTGTGAATCTGATGCTGGGAAATCTGGCACTTCACCAGGGTCAAGTAGGGAGTCCAAGGTCAGGATGTTGGAGCAGAAAACCTGATTCCACCATGGAGAGGGGGGCCAGCCTGACTGGAGACAGAAGCATGTTTATTTAGATCTTGTCTGCTTAGCTGCTTGACTGGCTGCGAGGAGTTTGATTATCATTCTCCAGGGCTCTGTGCCCTCAGCCGGAACCATGTTCCTAATCTGCTTGGCCATTAAGGGCTCTCTGTGCCCTGCTCTGTCTCCAGCAGAGTGCCAGAGAGGCTGGCGGCCCCAGGGGCCCCCCTCTGCACCTCCTCCAGTGTCTCTGTCTCTGTCTGGAGCTGCAGACCCCCTTCCATAAATTCTCACTCAGAAGCAGCCCAGGTCCTTAATTAAAACAGTGAACCTGCACACGAGGGCGGGAGAAGTCACAGCCCTGTTAGTCCAGCCCACGGAAATCGCCAGGGATGTGCACTGCCTCACCAGGGACCTTGTCTCTGGGCGCAGACTGGGTTCCCCCAGCTGAGTGTCACCCTACCCCTTTGTGTCCCACCTGCACCGTGACTCTCACTTCAGATCCTCACAGGTCCTCTTTTCCTCCACCAAAAATCATCAATTCCTGGAGCTGAGAGAGCTTTGAAACCGAGGTCCCAAGTGGCTAAGTGTCTTGCCCAAAGTTACGCAGCTGGTTTGTATTGCTAAGATAGTACAAGAAAATCGGTGATCTGTGTCAATCACTCTTATCAATCCCAGCCCCCAGATATTTCACCACAGTGACAGTTTCTGTACTCAATATTATGTCATAATAATCCACCTCAACTCTCAATTTTGGTTCAGGAAAAAAAGGTCTCATTATTAATATATTTCCTCTGGTCCTGACCATGTATTTTTCACCTACCCAACAAAAGGGTCCAGCCACCCAACCCTTTGGAGAATAAGTCACGCAGTTTCACCCAACCACTTCTCTAAGGGGTCCCGGGAGGCCTCAGGGGCCAAGGTGGGGTCACACCCGCTCCAAGGGTGGTACAGCAGGAACTGTGTTGACCTCTAGGTGTGGGATCCAGGACCTGCGCAAGCCAGGGGCTCATCAGACCACCCCTCCTCCCCTCCCTTCCATTTCCGGGAGATTCCAGGGAGCTTTAGCTTAGTTATTCCATGCTCCAAAGCCAGGCTGCTTTCTGCCAAGTCCTGTAGCACATGAGAGGAACCGGAGTCACAGAATCAGTGACAAGCAGCTTGGCGCAGAGGCAATGGCCTTCCCGAGCTCAGGCCAGAAGTGACAGTGTTCTCAAAAGGAAAGGCCAGCTGCAGACACAGCTATCACTAACTTCTCCCTTGGACAGGGTGAGCTCTGGGATACGTCACAGCGCGACCCCAGTGTTTTCGCCCATGCGCTCTCACCCCCGTTCTCACCAGCAGCATCCCGTCCTCAGTGTTTTCTGAGAAATGCCCATCCACACCCAGCATCGCAGCATGTGCTTGGGATTCCCTGGAAATTCAGTTCAGCTCTTACTTCCTCATACTGCTGGGGCATGAGACCGGCAAAGGCTCGCCCGTCCTCCTTCAGTGCTTTTAATCTTAGAGAAAATGATGCTTACAATGAAAAGGGAAATCCTTTTCTGGTGACTCAAAAGCCAGGAAAAAGAGAAGACTTGGTGGGAAGGAACGTGGAGCGTGAGCCCGAGTTGTCTCTTGCAAGAACCTCCAGTGAGTTTTAGGACGTTCCCCTTTCGCCCTATTCTCCTTCTGAAGGAAGCGAAGGGATGACAGATCTTGTTTCTGCCCCTCCCCCAGACAGAGTTAGCAGCACAAGAAGGTGCATGTGTCCCTGGCCTGGAGCTTGGAAAGGCTCTCTCCCACCCCAGTCTCCTGCCACGGCTCCTCCTTGTCCACCTCAATGGGAAGTGAGAGGCAAGGGGGCCATGGAGGTGTCTTTATGGTTTATAGAGGATGTAGAGGATCTGGAGCACAAACAAAAGACAGGAGACAGGGGCACCTTCCAGGACTACTTGTTTACATTCCTGTCTTCCTTCTGCACCACAGGTTCCTTGAGGACAAGGTCTTTGTGCCCAGCGCACAATGGACACTCAATAAACCTTTATTACATTGACAAGTGGGTGTATGAAGGTAGGAAGGAATGGCACCAAGGGTGGAAATAAACCCAACCATTCCTCATACAGTATCTGTGAACCCGGTTATCATTAGGCTGTAATCTCTCTTTTGGGTTCACCTTCCAATACGTGGACGGCTGTTTCTCCCAGCCTGTCCTCTGACTCCTCCCAGGGAAACCACTCCCTGAGCTCCCCAGGTCTCTTGCAGATCTGTCATGCTGCTCCAAGCTGGAAAGAGCCTCACCTGGGGAGCTGATGCTCTGGACAGGTAGCAGGTGCCCTACAGACCCTGGCAGCCACTGTCGGGCCTCAGTGCCCTTCTGTGGGGAGGTGTGGAACCAGGCATTACATGCTGCCACGTGCCCTGCTCAGCAGTTACTGTGGCAACAGCCAGCATTCAGCCTCCTCTAGACTGTCCCGTGGAGCCCTGCTGCCAGAGGCTGCGGTGGTTCTGTAAACCAGGGTCGTCTGTTCACTGTGCAGTTCTGGGTGTCTGTGTCAGGGTTGGACACAGACGCCAGTGTCCTGTCGAGCCAGCGGTCGGTCAGCAGACAAGACACAGTCATTCCCAAAACCTTACATGGCTTCTACTGGTCTGTCTGAGAACCCAGCGTCAGGTCCAGGGAAGGTGCCTGGGCTGGCATGGAATCACTTCACAAGCCTCTCCCCAGCTGTGCCCTGACCCACCCCTCCTCAGCCCACACTCCAGCCAAACAAAATATGCCAGGTCCCTGTACAGGCTGTCAGTCTATGCCTCTGAGTTGGCTTGGGATGTTCCCCCTCCCCCATTTTTCACTTGGAAAGTTTCATCTCCCCTCGGGGTCTAGCTCACTGCCCACTTCTCTATCAGCCCCCCTTTCCATTAGCACTGACCTCAGAGCCTAACCCAGCCCTCCTTCCCAGGAGAAGCTTCATTCCCATCCAAGCTCCCACAGCAGGTGGTGAGCCCCTCCATTCCAGCCTGGTGATTTCCATGTGGTACTCCCCACCAGTCTGTGATCCTCTCAAGGTCAGGGAAACCGTCTCTCTCATTTTATTATCAACCAGCACCTAAGATGGCGCCTGACTTAGCAGTTTATGGGAAGGATTTTAGCCTTAAGCATCCACAAATCAGAGGTGGTGTATTTGACTCTGACCTGGATGTCACACCAACACGTGGAGAGCAAACAGTACCACATAGGAGCTTTGGACAGGGCTGATTATTGCTGGAAGCTCCAGCCAACTCACCTCTCAGGTCCTGATTTTGTCAGCTAGATATTCATTCATTCATTCTTTCCTTCTTTCATTCATTCATCTGAAAAATTTATTGAGCACCTGCTCTGTGTGCTCAGCACTGGGAATTCAGCAGAGAACAAGATACAGCTTTGACTCTCTAAACCCTGAGACCAGGAAGAGAGACGGAAAAGGAAACAGATACGGTAGGGCAAACAGAGGGGCAGTCGGATCCACAGAGGACGCACCTGGCTGCACATAGGAGCAGAGAGCCTGGAGTCATTCGAGGCTACAAGTACGGATGAATCTGGGCGGGTTCAGTGAGTGGCAGTCCAGCCAGGCTTGCCTGGGAAGGAGGGCTGTGTTAGAACCCAGAGTCTCCAGCCAGCTTGTAGGGAGGCCTGTTACAGATTCCAGGCACAGAGCTGCTGAGACACAGGCCACTAATTTACACCCACCCTCTTTTTTTTCCTTCATGCTAACTGGCATCCCTGTCTGACCTTCCCCAATCCCCTGACAACCTGGGTGTCTGCCTGGCTAGCAGCCATCCAGAATTTATTTTTTCCAAGCACTGGCTGAGACTCACCACACATGAGGGTGGGGGGTGGCAGGAGGGGGATGTGAGCAGTGTGTGCTTGTGCAGAGCCGGCTCTTCCATTCAGCCTGGGTGCCCGGATGGGGCCGGCTTTCCTCTGAAGTGTTGCCCAGGCGCTTGGGCTGCCTCTGTCCTACCCTCTTGGGACACCCAGGCCGATTTCAATGCAGATGGCACCAGCAGGTGCCAGTCCCTGGGAGGACCCCTCCTCCCCAGCTAATGAGGGGAGCAGGTGAAGAGACCAGCGAAACTGATCAGTGGTGGGAAATGGAACAAACACAAATTAAGAATAAGGAAGTCTGGGTTCTAGTCCCAACTCTGCCACTAATGAGCTGTGTGACACTGGGCAAGTCACTTCACCTCTCTGAGCCTAGGTGTTCCTGTCGTCTGAGTCCAAGATTCTAGCTGTCAGGATGGCACCTGCTGTTTTGAAAGAAAAGACAACTGGGTCCTCCTTTCTCCTCCACTGTTACCTTACTGTGTGGCGCTGGGGGAATTTCCTCACCTCTCTGTGATCAAGTTAGCCACAGTTTGTAAATCACGCAGCATACGGTGGGATTAAAACTAAGTTGCCATAAAGCCAGGGTCACACTGAACCTAGGAGGGAACCATGAGGATCCATGAAGTGCTCTTCCTCACTTTCTCCCACTGCCCCTGCCCTGGGCTTCCAGGCCCAAGGAAGGAGCTGGTCTACCTGCTCTGTGTTCAGTATCTCCTCTGAACTCCCACCCTTCCTCTGCCCTTACAAATCTCCCTCCGCTTAGCCCGCATTTTCTGCAGCCTTCTGTGGCTCAGATCCGCCAAGCCAGGACCTCCGGGACCCGCTCTGGGAATTCTCACCTTCAGGGACCTAAGTCCTCACCCTGTGCAGACAGGGTCCTGCCGTTCAGGGGCAGATGAGGCCGGCTGCACGCTCGGCAGAGGGGATGCTGGGCCTGTCTGCAGCTGCACAGCCCACGACAACAAACACTGGTACTATTGATCAGAGAACCCCACTTTTCACTCCTAGAAATAGTGGAGAAACACCCACTTAGGCATTCAGGTCTGGACTTGAGTGCAGGCTGGCCAGAGAAGCCCCTCCAGCCTCTTAGAAAATATACAGGTGTGTCTGCTACAAGAAGATTGGGCAATGGAGGCCGTTTGGCATGGCTGGTGGGCGGCCGTCCAGGCAGAGAAGGGCATGTGGAGGAGGGGGGCAAGATGGATGGCAATCTTCTTTAGACTCTGAGGCCCTGTGAGAGGAGGAAATAAATTAAAGCCTTGGAAGAGAAGACCCCAGAGAGAATCCCGCTGAGGGAGGGTGCTGGCCATGACCGGGAACGCAGCAGTGGGCGAGGGACACAGAGTCCTTTACAAAGTATCGCAGGCAGCCAGGCACGTCCAACCTACAGGGTTCACGCCGGGGTGACGCGGCTCCTCATACACTACTGGGGCAGAACCAGAGTGCCCTGAAATCTGAAGATGCCACGGAGGAATGGGGAGACCCAGGGCTTTCCTAGGTATCCGTGGAAGTGTCTGGAGTAATAATGATAGCCAACATTTATGCAGTACTCACATACATTAACTCTAGTTTTCACAACAGCACTGTAAGTTAAGCACTATTATTCCCCGAACTTTATAGATAAGGGAAGGAAGGCACAGAGAGGTTAAGTAACATGCCCAAGTTCAAACAGCTGATTAGTGCCAGAGCCAGACTTTGAATCGTAGGCGTCTCTTTCCAAAGCCTGTGTTCTCAACCACCACGCAGCACAGCCTCTCCGCAGTGAAGCAGGGAGCTGTCTGCCTCAGCGCGGGGCCGGGCCTCTGTAGGGGTGAACCTGCTGGAAGGACTGGAGACTTCAGGGCCAGCCCTGGCCCACATCCACCTGGGGCCTGGGGGAATCGGTCCCAAGTTTCAGCCCCCGGGCATCTGCCACTGTGACAGCTGGTCAGGGATGGGGGCTGGGACCTCACACCACCATGTTCTCTACAGGGATCCCCAGCCATCAGTTTTAGGCTGAAACTCTCCTCTGCAGCCCAGCCTTACCGAAAATTTTACAAACACTGGAAGATAAAAGCGCAGGGACCGGCATGAATGGAGTGGGTTTTTAAGAGACAGTGTTTAACATCCAGATCCCTGTGATGTGAGTCATTTGAATTCTGATGCATTTCTGGATTGTTTGTTGAATTATGCATCAGCAGCTTCTGGTGCCGTTAAAAAAAAAAAAAAAAAACCACACCAGCGTCACGCCGCTGCTCTGAAAGCTGCAGCAATGGAGACGGTTGGGTTCACAGTGCGGATACTGAGACCCATCTTTGATGACAGTGAACCAGCAGAAAGAGGGCGAGGCCAGAAGTGGAGACAAGGTAGCAGGAAGAACCAGGGGGAGGGGAGTGAGATGAGATGTCTTCCCCATCATCCACTGTCCGCTCAGGAAAGCCACGCCCACAGGCAGAGACCCAGAGAGAAGGTGGGCAGATGTGAGCTTCCTGGAAGCCCAGCCACATCACAGCCACATCAGGGAAGAGAAGGAAGACGGAGAGCTGGGGATTCACGCTGGAGAAGGCTGGAGCAGCGCCTACCATCTCTACCACCGACATGCACTGCTCTTCTCCCAGTGGGAGCTCCTGATGGTGGGGCCTTCCTGCTGGGCCAAGGGCGGTGACTGCTGCCATTATTAATTTTTCCTAAGTGTTTTCACATTTACTGCACCCTGGGATCTTTATTTAAAAACAACAACTAAGAACAGTATGCCTGTTTGGCTGAGGACACAGAGCAAGGCAGTAACACACCTAACATCACACGGCTGCTTAGTGGCTCGAATGAAGTCGGAATCCCAGTTTCTTGACTCCCACCACCTTCTATTCCATCAGCCCAGGCTTTTGGTCTCACGGTGGAGGGTCCCAGCATCTCTGACACCCGTCAGACCCATTGCTTAGGCTGGCAATGCCAAGTCCTGGGCCCCAGGCAGTAGAAAGCAGAAACACCAAATCTGAGCCAGGCCGCTTGGTCCACAGCTGAGCTCTGCCTTTACCAAGGGGTGTCCTTGAGCAGGTTCTTTAGCCTTCTGTGCCTCAGTTTCCTCATCTGAATGAGATGATACATTTGGAGCCTTTAGCTCAACGCCAAGGAGACAGTAAGCAGTCGCTACACATCACCGGCTGCTTTCATTATTGTTATTCTCTGGCAAAGCTGTTGTGAGTTCAGAAGACTAATCCCAAAGTTGGCCTGTGAAAACCCTGATAAGTGTCCTGCCCTCCTGAGGGTGCCAGGGGTTCTGCTGAGTCTCCCAAATCAGAATCCTCATGCCCAAGGAAAGCCAGCCAGGAGGCCCCCAGCATGTGCTGGAATCTGCTCTGCTGGTCTGGTAGGAACCTCACCCCTGCATTGGGCCTTTCCATGAAGCCAGCGAGCCCAAACCACCCTCCTGGACTGGTCTAGTTCGGGAGCCTGGGCTCCAAGGACGCAGAGGGGCCCTCAGCTCAATTATATATCTATCTAGCAGCTCTCGCCAAGCCCATTGCCATAAATGGCTCTAAATGCTCAGGCTCGCCCAGCCCTCCAGGCTTGGAGCCCCAGGATTAATGAGCATCAGCTGCAGGCAGGCTGATGGGGACAGATGCCGACCTAATGAGCAGGGTGGCCCAGCCCTCGCAGACTCCAGGTGGGTGGGGCTGATGAGCAGGTGTCATTGTCATGCTGCCCCTTGGCTGAGTGTCACTCTGAAGGGCAGGGCGTTGTCATCAAGTGGCATCTCATTACCCCATCCTGGGGTGCCATGGGAGACTCAAGAGAGACCATCCACAAAGATCAGGCCCTCTGAGGCCACACTCTTGTGGGCTGTTTGGGGACCAGGCTTTTCTCAAGGTCTCTCAACCCTGGGGCTGGATAGAGGTCTGTGAATCCTGGCATGCCTTCCCTCCCCATGCCACCTGGCTGGTGCTGCATCTGAGTGCAGAAGTCTCTGCTAGAAGGTTCCTCACTCAGGTCTCTGATATAGTCAGATTCCCCAAAGGCATGGGCTTAGAGTTTGCCTGGAGTTTACACACATCTGTGCAGATTTCAATAAGCACAAGCATCCAGCATCTTGCTGATCCCCAAAGGGACACAATCGAGCCCCCACCAGACTTGCATGTCCGTCAAGGACACAGGCGCTAGGGAGACGGGACACAGCATAAAATATAACAATGACAACGATAATGATGATCATTTATTGAGAACCTATTATGTGCCAGGCACTATTCTAAGCTCTTTAAATGTACTAACTTAGTAAATAATATGAAAGACACTGAATAATCTAGTGTCAAGTCACATGAAGGCAGTCAGTGCAGGTGAAGCAGAAAAGGGAAAGGTCACTTAGACAGACTGGAGATGGAGAAAGGCTTCACGGGAGAGGCAGGACCAGCCTGGCCCCACTGGAGTACAGAAGGAATGTTCCCGAAGCAGCAGAAGGCACACCCAGGTCGTGGTAGAGCCAGTCCCCTGAAGGGCACGTCCCTCTGCTCTGGAGGCAGAGACTTGGGGCCGCCATGTGTGGTGGGCTCCCACCTCTGAAAATGTTGTAGGATGAAATTTCACAATCTGGGTTTTATTTCTGATGAAAGCTGTCTTCTCTTAACAATGGCTTCGCCACTTCTTTTCCATTTCTTTCTGGAATGTGATTTTTTTTAAGGTAATATTTACACATAGGGAAATGTACCCATCTTGAAGTTACGCTTCGATGAACTTTCAACAACCGTATTCACCTGTGCAACTAACACCCTAGTCAAGATCTAGACACCTCCATGGGGCCTGACGAAGAAAGAAGGGGGCTTTTCAAATCTGATTTTTCTGTCCTGACATCTTCCGGGCATTTGCAGATTGGAATAAGTCAAAATGATCAACTTCCTCTCCTGCCCAACTCTGATCCACCCTCCCATCCCAGGAGGAAAAATAAAATAAAGCCACATCTAGAGAGATAAATGCCTAGCAAGCGTTTGTGCTTCTCATCTTCGTGTCCCCAGAACCAAGCCCACGATTACGGCACAGAGCAGACAATCCATACAATATTTCTTAAATTAGGGAAAGAATGAACACTCCCAGGTTGACATTTCAGAGAAATAACGGGACTCTACTTTCTCTAAGCTCCCATACGACACTGACAATCATGAAACCTCCTGTCCTGTCTCTTGGGACTAGAGAGGAGTCCCCAGCAGGATACAAAAGAGCATTTTCCTGTTATCCCCGTAGCCCTGAACTCGACTGTGCTTTCTAGAGCCAGCCCATCTCAGGCCTCAAATGCCAGAGTCTTGAGAAAAGCAGATCTGGGGCATAAGGAATGACTATCTGGCCCCTAAGCTATTCAGGGTACAACGTCTGAGATAAAATGTGCCTCCACCTTAGACACCATCACTCTTTTTTCCAAGCTCCTTTCCAATGTGGAAGGGCCAGGCTACTCATTAACAGCTTTCAGGCAAAAAGCATTACAAAGCTTCCAGGACCAAGAGAAGCTTCAGGAAGGACCATCCATATGCATGTGGCCCATTTACTTCCTGGCCTCATCAGCACGTGGATGTGGCCGAAGTTGCCAACATCGTCCCAGTCCCTGGGAAATCTCCCTCTGCACAGCTTGCTGGAGACTGCAGGCTTATAAACAGCAGAAGCCAGCATTCCAATCAGATTATTTCTCACTTGCAGTATTGCACAAAGAGAAAAAAAAAATAATGCTGAACATTCTGTTCATGGGAGAAAAAATAGCAGCAGAAAACTGTCACATTGTTTGGTCTATTTTCAATTTCATTCCCGAGCCCTGGAAATAGCTATCTGTGCAAGCGGGCCAGAGGAGGACTTGGGCAACCTGACACGTGTGTCCCAGCTTGGGGGTCTCAGGGCTGAGGGAAAGGGGGAGGGCTGCAGCTGGGAGGGTGGGAGCAGCCTGATGGGCCACCGGGGCCCGGGTGAGTCATCTGTGGGGAAGAAACGTGGAATCAGAAAGGTTGTACAGAGCATCACCTGCTGGGCACTGTCGGATGCAAATGGGGTGGGGCTCACAGAGCCATGGTTCTCAACCTCGGTCACAAAGGGAGATCACCCGTGAGTTTGGAAAAACTATCAAAAGGCAGTTACATGGATCTATGCATGTGATAAAATCTCGTGGAACTGAATACGTGCACACACATAAACACATACACATGGGTATATGTAAAAACTGGCAAAATCTAAATGGGCAACTTTGGTGGACTGCACTGGTGTCAATTTTCTGCTTGTGATGCTGGACTATAGTTATGTAAAAACGTTATCTTGGGGGAAAACTGAATGTGTGGCACACGGACAATTTCTCTGTGCAATTTCTTGCAATTGCATGCAAATCCACAAAGATTTCAAAATAGAAAGCTTTAAAAAAAACTGCTGCTGGGCTCTGACTTAAGGGATCTAGGGTGCAGCCTAAGCACCAGGGTTCTCCAAGCTCTCCAGGTGAGTCTTTGTGCAGCCAAGGTTGAGAACCACTGCTCCCGACTGAAGGTGCTCATTGAGAAGGCAAGACAAATAGGTGAGACTCGGAAACAATCCGCATATACTCCTGTTCTAAAGGCTTCACTGATACCTGTTGAATAAATAAATGAACGGCTCAACTGTTGAATAAAGCATTACAGGCATTCAGAGGAAGGAAAAGGTGGAATACAAGGGAAAGCTTTGCGGAGGAAGCAGGATTTAACCAGGATTTGACAGAGATGGAGAATTCAGACAGAGGAGCCGGGGAAGGACATTGCAGGTCAGCAAAGAAGGGCTTGGAGATGGCGTGGCCATTCTGGGGAGGGGGAGGAGGAGGAGGAGGGGGAGAAGGGGGAGGAGGAGGAGGACGGAATTTGGCACAGAAGGGAATGAGAAGGGATAAAAGTGGTAATAAGCTGCCTCTCTCCTTGTCTTGGGACAGGTGACTTTCTCGACCATCTGAGCCAGCTTTAAGTCCCTGTAAATTGCCAAAAGCAATTGCCAGCAGAGACAATTCTCCAGAAGACGCATGGCCTCTCTTGGGTAACACAATGTGGAGAACTTGGAGAGGTTTCAGAATATAGCACCAATGGGTATAAACATAAGCCATCCTGATCACGGCTCAGAACTCCTTGCCTATCTGCACTTCAGCTGGCCTTAGACATCTCCAACCCAGAACCCAGCCAAGTGCCAGAAAATATCAGAAATGGCCTGAGGATGGCTAAAATAGAAATCTCGGTGCCTACACACCAAAGCTAACGCACTGGACTGAGCAGGTCCCTTGTGCGCTCACTCACTGCCTCTTTACCCTTATTTTACACACAAGTCTAATAAGCTTGATGATCTCCTTCCAAGCACACAGAAGATTTCAAAACAAAATTAAACGGGTGACACATCAGACAGTGTCCGCATCACGGACAACAGTGACAGGTGACAGGTGTCAGACACCCCAGCAGCAGAGGGGAGACAGAAATCTACACGAAGTAACCTGGGCTGCTCATCTAACGGGGGAAGGCCACCTCAGCAAGGCTGAGGGGCTCCACGGGGAAGACAGGAAGAGCTTTAGCATGCTCAAGCCGAAGTTCTAAAAGCCCTGCAAAGCCCTCCTTGCACTTCTTGTGTCTGTTACTAATTTATCCAGTGTATGTACAAGGTGAGTGGCTGTGTCCTGCAGGCTGCCGGAGGTGAGGGGCAGCTGGCCAGCCTTTCTGATTCCAGAGAACGCCCTCTGCACCCAAAGAACCAAAAGCACTAGCGCCCATGGTGAAGCTTGTTCTCCTCCCTCGTAACACCCACCGCTGCCCTCCCAGGGCACGCAGCAGGCTGCTCTCAAACTGACGGTCTCTTACGTCAGTCAGGCTTAACAGGCAGGCATCCGAGGACCAGGAGAAGCACCTCCCACATCACGACTGAGAAACCATCACTTTGCATGTGATAGATCTGACTGTGAACTCCAGCGCTGGCTTGGTCAGAAATTCTGTGGGTCTTTGACCTAGTTGCTTAATTTCTTGTGCTGAGCACCCCGACCCACTGACCCACCATCCGGGAGCTAGTGTAGAAGAGCTTGTTAGCAAAACACAAACCACTTAGCTGACCGGGTGCTAGCACTCCAATGTGCAGTAACCAGAACTCTCCTCCCCTCGGGGCTGACGCTGAGCATCTCCCAGGCCGGCTGCATCGCCTTTGCTTTTCATGTCGGTCAAAGCCATGGAGGGCAGGCCTGCCCCTGAGGGGGCCAGGCAGACTGGCAGTCCCCCACCGCCACATCCACATCCTAGGAAGCGGCGCTCAGAGTGGAGACTACAGAGAAGACAGGTCTCCCCTACAAAACAGCCCCCAGATCCCGGCCCTGGACACGGAGGCCTGGACACATACACAGAGCCAAGAGTGGCAGGGAAGGGGGATGGAGGCTCCAAACCCAGGCATCCTATTGTGTGACTGTGCAGTGTCCTCAGAGCCCAGCCCCCAATCATGTGCTCTCGGGATGCCATGTTCTGCTTTCATCTAAAGGTGAAAGTTGAGAAAGAGAAATCAGGCAGGGAAGAGAGGCTCTTAACAGCCCCCATGCAGGCAGGAGCAGATGAAAATATTAGCCTAAAACCAGGCAGGCAGGTAAGCGGAGGGGGGCCCACACACAGTCTCCGGCTCTAATTGCTGCTAAAGGTCACCGGGCAGCCCGGGTGACACCTGGAAGCCTTCCGTGGATCCTCGGGCACAAAACATAAATCATCTCCCTCTCACTTGTTACTAATCTCGCTTTCCTGCCGTGTCAGCCGATTCCCGCATCGGCCTGAGTTTAAATGAAGACTTTTGTTCCCTCCTAGTATTTTCTGTTCTTTCTCTCCAGTCTCCTCCCCTACCCCCATCGCCATCGAAAGTGATGACAGAGGAGCACAAACTCCAAACAGTAGGCTTGTGGCTTCACTCTGGGGGTGGGGGTGGGGATGCAGAGAGAGAAGGAAGAGGGTGTTTGGGTGCCGATGTCAGGGGACAGAACCTGAGTGACCAGGATGGAGAAGGTGGCACCTGGACCAGCTTGCAAACTCTCACCATCCAGTGTGTCTTCCAAGGCAACCCCCGTCTCAGTCCCCCGGGCGGCCAGGTGCCATGCCACTTTCCCGTGCGCAAAGGGGAACAGGACTCGCTGCTGAGCGGGGGAGGGCCTGGCGCGGGCCCTGTCGCTCCTCAGGGAAAGAAGGGCCCAGGCTCCGAGGGCGGCTGGGAGAAAAGGGCTGCTTCCACCTCTTTTGTTTCCACGGGTCTCCAAGCACCAACGTGATGCAATACAGGTCAGATCCCCTTGGGGGATTCACCCGGAGGCCTGACCCTAAATAGCTCCCTGGGAACCGGCACCTTATGTAACCATCCCGCAGGGTGACAGGAGGCTGGCTGCACGTGACGCCACCTCCCTGCCGAGTTGTGCTCCTCAAACCCCAGGAAACATCCCCAAAACTTTTCCCAAAGACTCTCCCTTGAGCCATGGGACACTCACCCTAGTGACGTCGCCACCGAGCCCCCAGGGGACGAGTGGCTTGCCCCTTGGCCTCCTGGGGTGGTCGAAGAGGCTGGATGGGGAGCAGAGCAGCCTGCATCCACTCACTGCTCACTGTGGCAAACCTGCTCTTACAGACCTCGAGCTGGGGAGGCACCGGGCAGGCGTTACTGGCCGGTGACAGAACTAGGACGCTGCCCGTCCAGCGCGGCTTGTGCTGGGTTTCAGCTGAGGCTGCTCAGGCCCCATCATGCTGCACCCAGCCGTGAACCTGGCCACAGGGAGGCCACAATGTTACAGGGCAGTGGTTACGAATGGGGTTGCCAACCAGACTGCATGCTTGGGATCCAATGAGCTGTGTGACGATGACTTCTTTAACTTCCTTGTGCCTCGTTTTGTGCCCCTTTTGGTTAAAAGGGTTGAGAGCAAAAGCACCACGCCACAGAGGTACAAGGTTAATGGAGGCGATTCATGTCAAGTGCCTGGAACAGCACCAAGCCTGGACAGGTGCCCGGTGCAGGCTCTGATTACTCTCCTGATCACCACGATTTCCTTGTTACTCTATTATTATTACTATTATTATCTCTCGTGGCAGCTGAGGCTAGAGGCACAGAGGGCGGGTCGATGGGGCTCCAGGGTCTGTGTGAGGGAGCAGCCAGAATGAGGGATGCCAGAGGCCCTCCTCTCACCTGTCTCCCTCACTGGCTGCCCCAGTGCTGGTCCTGCTGTGGGGGTGGGACCTCAGTCTGCCATTCTGCTCTGAGAACCTCAGGGAATGGGTTGTTTCTGGGGACAGTAAGAGCGGGGCAGCTGGAGGAGGGCGCATGTGTCTGGGGAGGGGGATGTTATCCACGTTCCCCTCCCAGGGGTATATGCTCAACCCGAAAGCTCTCGAAGCCATGAATATGCTAGAATGTGGAGCCGCCAGGCAGGATGAGGACAGCACGCAGAGCGGGTGGAGCCTGAGCTTTGCTGACTGAAAACCTGGGCTTTAAATCACCCGCTGCAAGTTGTTTGCCCACGACTTCCCTGAGTATCAGGTCCCTTGTAAAATGACGGGCAGGACTAGGCTGTTTCTGCAGCTCCTTCTAGTTATTAAATCTAGGAACTGCGACGACCTTCCTGCCACATTTGACTCACATTTGAAATGCTCGACTCACTCCTTTTTCTCTCTGATTTTACTCCTCCTCAATTCAACCCCCTTAGTCTTGAATGTAGCAAGAGGAGCAAGGATAAAGGGAAAAGGAGAGTTACCTGCCAGCCTGAAAGGACTGGTGACAGGTATTTGTCCTCCTGGGGAGGAGGCAGGTCTCCGGGGTCCGGAGCCCAGGCCACAGAGCTAGGAGCCACTGGGCTGAGCGCACGCACCCCAGGCCCCACACAGCCCATCACAAGCACAGCCTGGATGGGATTTCTGGTTCTCACCACACATACCCACTTGGTATGAAATCCACACTATGAGGGTGTACAGAGAACCTCCGGATTCCTTATTCCTGATTCCCTGTCCTTTAGAGTGGTTTTACCTCTTTTGACTGAGACCTACCCAGGAGATCTCATTCACATTGCAATCCAGGATGAAACAAAACTTCTCAGGAAAACAAGTCTCACCCTTGCTTCCTGCAGTGCACTCTGATCTTTTCTTACCCTGTTCTATTTTTCACAATATTGATCACAGCTCACGAAATGGACTTAATGACTCACTCAGAGGTTGTGACCCTGGTTTGGAAAGCATTGTTTGAGAGTCAGGGAAGTGACAATGACTCCACATGGCTGCACTGTAGGCAAAGACTCCATTTGTCCAAGGGACAGACTGCCCGACAAATTCAGAGACAATATCCCCCGGGCTAAACTACAGGGGGACACAGACTTTCCAGAAGCCTGGGCCACTTTGGAAGGCTTGCATCCATGTCACTCCAATGACTAGCTCTCAGCACAGACCTCAGCTGGCTCACTTGAAAAGGATGGCACACCCCTCCTGCCACGGGACTCCACACCCATGGGACCTTGTGGGTCCTGATTGAAGCTGCCTTAGGGAAGTCACAAGCTCTCCAATAACTCCTTGGGAACCGCAGTTACTAAACTACTCCAGTTGAGGTTTCACCTCACTTCTACGACTTTCAGGAATGCAGTAACCCAGGCCCTTTCTTATTCACCCGCTGTTCAGCTTTAACCCCTCTTGCTTGCCTTTTGATGCTGAAGGACCCCCAGAAGCCCCCTGCTCACATGAGACAGAGGAAAAGGACCAGCTCCCTGGCCTCTTGGATTCAGAGCAGTCGCTTCCTTCTTGCCAACATGTCACTTATTTAGGCATACTTGATTTTTAAAAAATCATATTACAAACTTATAAACTTTAAAAAAAGGCCCAGTGTTCACCAAATCCAGACTCCTGTTTTCAGCTGAGAAGAGCAAGGCCCAGGGAAATTGGTGACCAGAGTCAGATCACTGGAGTCAGAATTCAGGGGATCTGCCTCCCTGGCCTCAGGGTCCCACACATACTCTCCGTGAACGGAAGCCAGAGGGGCCATGTCTCCAATACTCGTGGGCTTACCCCTGATGTGTTGGCAGAGAAGGCTGGGCATGTCCCAAGAGAACTGAAATGAAGTGGGTGATGATTTTGAGGGGGAAACCCAGCCTTCCAGGCCTCATTCCCCCCTTTTCTAAAGAGAAGGAAAGCAAGCCCGAGTGGTGTATCTGCTTCTGTAAGAACCACTCATCCCAGCATCCTCACGATCCGGACAGAGCTGCTGGGAGAGGAGGCGGTGGGGTGGGGGGCTCCAGAGTCACCTACGCTAACAGTCCTGGGTTTCTGGTCCTGGAGCAACAGATATTGACACTCTCACTTGTTCCAAGTGGTCCCTGCCTGCCAGACCTCCTGAGATGAGCAGGGGCTCATTATCACAGCTGGTCTTCCCCTGACCCTTGCTGGCACACCCCACCCCCAGGACTGGGCCATTCTCTGAACAGCAGGGCTGAGATGGGCAGACGTGGCTCGTCACAGAAGCCAGTGAGTCACCCTGGTGATTTTCACAGGACGGTGCATCAATCCCATTTTCCACTGTGAGCCATGTGTTTACGAGTCCATTGATCCAGCTCTCTAGTTTCCTCTGGGGATGAAGATGTTTTTGGGGGAGCACGTGCACACACATACGTACACATGCACACGGACCGTTCAGGTCCTACATTCCAGCACAGTGCCAGGAGACCAATCAACTTAAAAAAAAAATTCCTGGGTCTGTATCAACACATCACTCCCGGTCCGGGGCACAGGCATCCGTTTGGAGGACTGTCCTAGCCAACCAAGCTAACTGGAGCTAATTCTTTGCTTTCTAGGGTGGAGCCAGGGCTTTGCTGAGTTTTCAAAAATGTTCAGCGGAACAGTTTATTCATATCCCGGCTGCCTCACAGCCACCCTTGAACTTAGAGCACTGAGATTTCTCACATCGGAAATGAGGACTGTCTACCACATTAGCAAAGATTTAATAAAATTTCATAGCTTTCTAGTGGGAACATAAATTGGAACAATACTTTTAGAAAACAATTTAGTAACAGATAGCCAATCTTGAGCGTGTTTATACCCTCTGACCTAGAAACACCACTTCTGGGACTCCAGCCAAAGGAAACAGCCTGACATACAGGGATTTAAAAAGGAAGAAAAGTTAAGCCTTTACGCATAATCATTTTCATATTAGTATTATTTATAATTTGAAAATGAGAAGTAACTTAAATATAAAACAGTAAGGGAGTGGGTAAGTAAACTATGATACATTCACATGATAGAGTATTAAGCACATGTTTAAAATTATGTTTATGTAAAGTTTACAAGTGGGGAAATTACTTGAGTTATAAGGTTTCATATATATATATATACATACACATATGTATGTACATATATACGGTTTTCTTTCCAGCCTATTCGGTGAATATATACATATGTGTGTGTGTGGATAGATGGATAGACAGACAGAAAGTATAACCTTAACTACAGGAAATAATTAACATAAAAAATTGAAAGGAAATATTAACAATGGTTATGGGATGGTAGCACTCTGGGAATGTAGTTTCTTTAATCTTCCTTATCCATTTCCGTATTTTCCAAACAAGACTGAAAGTTTTCATTTTGAATTCATTTTTTTAAAACTCTGAACAAGAAAATATGTTCTAAAGGGGAAAAGACCAGTCACATCTCTGTCACCACATCTGCAGGTGACCTCAGGGAAGTTATGTGACCTTTCTGCCTCCCTTCTTCCCCTACCCGTCACCCTCCCTCTCATTTCTGCACTAAGTGTGTGGGATCACATGATCTCTAAAACCCATTCTGTGCTAACATTCTGTGTCTCAAAATATCATCCCCCTGTGTTTGAGAACGGAATCTCAAAAAAGGGGCCCAAGAGGCGTAACCAACTTACGCGTAAAACACTATAATCATCCTAACAGGCGATGGACTTGGAAGGGTCTTCTAGAAGATGCAGCTGTTCTTTTACAGTCAGCAGAGAAACATGCTGACATGATGTCCTCGGGTTTGGACATCTGGAGCCAAACACCCGAAAGAAGGGGGTCGCTGGCAGCTGTGCTGTGAAGCCAGGAATGGCTGTGGGGGAGGCAGGGCCTCAGCCCTGAGTCTCTATGCGCCAGCCCGGCGGCAGCCCATCTCCAGGCCTCAGGGCAGACGGCACAACGATCCCCGCTGGGACAGCAGGCAAATCTCATATCCTACAGCCTCCTCTGGCAGCCCCAGCCCCCAGCGTCTCTCCTTGCCCAAACTCCAGGAAGGTGTTTGTCTGTTTTGAGCGTGGGAGCACCTCCTCACAAGTGGACTGTCTCATATCCCTGAGTCCCATGTCCTCAGTGGAATTTTCTGGCAGCCCTTGAAGTCTGTCCCTCTCTTGATAATCCCACAGCACCTGGATGGTTCTCAAGGGAAGAGAAATGAGGAGAATTCACATACTGAACTAGCTTCCCACCTGGAATGAGAGGATGAATGGATTTCTCAGGTCTCTTCCAAGGTGGAATTCCACAACTGGACAATTTCATGCAATAGTATAGTCATCCCTCGGGATCCACAAGGGGTTGGTTCCAGGACCCCCCATGGGTACCAAAATCCATGGATGCTCAAATCCATTATACATAATGACGTAGCACAGTCGACCTCCTGTATCCATAGGTTCCACAGCTGCAGATAGAGGGCCGACTGCATCTCTCCTCTTGGCCATCTCTCCCACAACCCTGAGAAAATATGACTTGCTTCTGGACCTGATATTTGGCCAGTATGCACCATGAAGCATAGAAGTTAAAATAGCGAAATAGTTCCGCACTGGTTGGTAAGTAGCCAGTGACTTCCAACACTCCCCCGTTGCCCCAGCAGCCCAGGCTTTTCCCCTAGGATGCTGCCTAAGGACCTCCCTGAGATCTGTCACCTAAAAGATTAATGCCTGGCCTTGCAGGGGACCTCCAGGATCTCAACCCAGCATTAGGCTTTATGCTTTTGGTGGTGAAATGTTTCAAGTCTCACTTCTCCTCTTGTTCCCTCTTCCTGAATCGAGCCTATTGGATTGAGAGAAGCCAAGGCTGTGAATCTTTGAGGGGAGAGTTGTATGAGATAACTGGGAGAATTTGAAAGTAATAAGGACAAGTTTTGGTTTGGATCACCCAGCTGTCCCTATGGCCTGGGGGAGGTGGGGAAGAGAGCATCGTGATGGGCAAACAGGTAGGGAAAGGTGGGCTGCGTCCATCTGCCCCATGCCCCCTGCTTTCTTTGTAGGGCTCATGTTTCCTTCTTACAGACTGTGATGAAAGTCCTTCAGAGGAAGCCAACCCTGCAGGGTCACACGGGCATCACAGCCCTTACTTTCAAGCTCTTCAAGTAGCTACTGAACAGTCACTGCGTTTCCCACCTGGCAACCTCAGAAGGCAGAGGGAGGCAGAGATGCTTTTCCTGGCTCTAAGGGGAGGGGAGGCATAGAGATGCTGAGCAGGTGGCCTCAGGTCACCTCGTCTGTCACATGTACAGTTGTGAATAGACCCCTACTTAGCCTTTTCGCCTTCATAGGAGAATCGTAGGATGATCATCTCCATTCCGGTCAGCAGAGAAGACCTCTGGCAGGACTGCATTTGTTCTCTGTAAGTGGGAGCCAAGTTTATGAGATAGAGGCCAGAGGGACTGGTTTCATGGAGGGAGGAGGGGTCAAAGTGCTGCTTCTTAATAATAAAGCCTTTGTCTTTCTGGGCTGCCTTCCCTACCCCCAGGTCCTGGTGGGAAGGGCCACCACCATGTTGTATTTCTCTTACCTCCATCAGGAGGTGTAGAAGAGGCCAGGGATTCTGGGCACCAGGTCTTGCCCTTTCTGACTGTCCATCCGTCCATCTGTCCATCCCTTCATGGCATGCTAGCATCCCTCCTGGGCAGGGACTCCACTGAGAGCCAAGCCCTCAGATGTGAGCCTCAGGAAATAACAGCCCAGGAGGCAAACCCCTGTCCTCCGCAGCGTCTTGTAGCAAAAGTTCTGGTGCCTTGGCTGTCATCCCAATTATGTTTGCCCATGATATGATCTGGCTGTCACGGATTAAAGGAACTCAGGGGGTTTTAACGCAAGGAAATGTTTAGAAACAGAATGAAAGAAACGAGCTTGCGCTCATGTGTTTTCACTTGAATGTGTTCGGGTCTGGCAGAGAAAGGAGGACGTCTAACTTCTAATTAATGAGTTGCTCCGTTTGTCCAAACAACTCTCCCATCTCTCCCCTCACTGCAGACGAAGGCCCATGTGCTCCGGGAGAGGGTGATGCTCTACACGGGTTATGTGTCCCTGGGCTCTGTCAGGCAACTGCCACCAACTGGATGGCGTGCTGGTGCCTCTCCACCCTCCTGGGCCTCAGCCCTGAAATCCCTCACCAACAACTGGCTCTGATGCTTAAATGACAAGCCCATAACCTGTGAAGGACATTTCGTGGGCTTGGCTCTCGCCACCAAATCTATCTCAGATTGAAACTGCTCTCAATTTGCCGACACCAAAGGGCCCAGAAGGTAAGCATGGGCTGTTATTGCCATGGTTACATGCATGGTAGTTTTTGAAATTTGGGCCTTGTCGACTCATCCCAAGGCTTTAGCTAGGCCCTGCTTTCAAGCTCTGTGCCACACGAGTGCAGATGCCCTGCTTATAGTTATGTCATCTTTATAAACAGAAAGGAACAGAAGACACAAGGAAAAAAATGTGTCCATCGAAGTGTGAGCAGAAAAGGAAACCTGGAAGTTCTGGCATTCTTGCTCAGAGGACACCCCTAAGCACCTTCACTTCCATTTCCATACCCCAGACTTTCCAGGGCCTTATTCTCTGGATCACGTAGATCTTTATGCCTGGAGTAGGAGGAATCCCCAAATTCTATCCACCAATGACATACCTGTGTGTCTTGACCACCCCAGATATTTCTGAAATGGCCCAGCCCCTTCCCACCTCTCCAAACCCAATAAACACCCCCTTTTACAAAGTTCTATCTATAGGGAGCCTTTCCTGGGCCCTCAAAGGTGCTCAGCTTCTTCCCCATCTCATCACCCCAACAGAGCTGCTCCCTCTGCTTAGAAAGCTCTTCCCTCTGCTTTGCTCATGGCTCCTCATCGTCCTGCAGATCTCAGGGCAGATGCTTCCGCCTTGCATTCAAAGCAGACACCCCCTCACACCTGATTCTCCTCTATTTCAATGCCCTATTTGTTTCTCTCAAAGCCCTTATAACTATTTGCTATTATTTTATGTATTACTTGCTTTTTGTCTTGTCTCCCCCTCTGGACCCTGGCTCCATTTGTTGAGTGAATGAATGAATGAACGAATAAACTGGGTGGGTGAAACTGCACGCCTGCTGCATGCCAGGCACCCTTCCGGTGTCGGCGATGCAACATTCAAGGGGCAGATGCCCTCGTGGAGCTTAGCGTCTTGCCGACAGAGGCCCTAGAGCAAACTGAAATTGTGGGAGGCTTCTGCCAAAACGGAAGGGCTTAGACAGAGGCAGAAGGAAGGGAACGGTATCTCATAAGCTGAAAGCTAAATCCGGTATAAATATCACAGAAAATCTATTAGCGTTACCAGCTTGGCGGGCAATTGCTTTTTAATATAATAAGATCTTCCTTGGAGGCGATGATGAGTCTCTGATAAGGATCAGGTGACATGTTGAGGTTTTGCAGATGGATTAATTTCTGTTTACATCTAGTTGTCGGTGGCATGGGGAGTTCTTGGTTTTCAGGGAGAAGGTGGGAGAGAAGGCCTTTGAAGAGAGCAGCCCAGACATGATTCTTTCGGGTGTTATTCCAGCGTGTCCACTGCTTGAAAACCAGGGGCCCTGGGGAGGGGCCTCCACTCGGAAAACACTGGCCAAGATTTGAGTGGGGCGGCCCTTTTCTTCCCTCCCAAACCTCAGGGCTGCCAGAGCACAAAAGTCTGGGGTTTTACAGGCAAAGTCACCTGCCACACAAAAGAACTGCAGGGCTGAGGGGCAGGCAAAGGAGGGAGGGAAACAGAAAAGGGCTTTCCTTTTACACAGCTCATCTTTTATTTATTTATTTTTTAGGGGGTAGGCAATTAGGCTTCATTTATTTAGTTATTTTTAATGGAGGTACTGGGGGTTGAACTTAGAACCTTGCGCTCGCCAGGCTGAGCCACAGCCTCCGCCCCCAACACAACTCATCTTAAACACTGTCTGAAGCAGCAATACCTGTGTTAGTAGTTCCTGTTCTTCCCTGAGTTTCACACAGAGGTAAACTGAGGCCCAGGAAGACGCAAGGACAGACCCAACCACAATGGAATGGAGTCTGGCTCCTGACTCACTGCACCATGACCCAGGCACACACAGCAAACCCTCAGATGGTGGCTTTGAAGAGTCCCTGCACGGGGGCTGGTTCACTTCCCCCGCAGAGCAGAGAGGCTGCAGCCCACAGGCTCACTGGCCACGCTTTCTCTCTCGAGTGAATCAGGTCTCTACAGTGGGGGCCAAAGTCCCCCAGGTACGGAGACCTGGGCACACCGCCAGGACATCTCTGAGACAGGACCAGTGAGACAGGGAAGGGCCCAAGGGGGCTACTTTTCCCACCCTGCAGCAGCAGTCAGGGCAGACTCCAGCGATTATTATGCCACCAAGAGGCAACCCTCTGCCCATGCCTCTAAGTTCTAACTGGGAAAGACTCACCCTCAACATAAACTCAAATGCAATGGAAAACATATTAAAGCAAGTCAATGGTGGCTCATAAGTGGACTTACCACACGTCTCTGGTTGCCTGGAACAGTCCTGGATTATGTGAGTGGTCTGGGAGAAATATTTTTAATGCCCCCTTTTACTTTAAAACTCTTTAGTTTGGACAATAAATTCTAAGGTCTTCCTACTTGTAATGTACCTGGAAACCCAAATGTTATGGAATCTCCATAGAGACGATGCTACTTTACAGTATATATGCCCACTACCATTAACACGCCTCATTCCCACCCCCAAATGGCCACCCACCAAACGAAACCCTCACTACCCCAAACACAGCATGCAACCCTTAACCTATAATGGTTGCATTATACATACACATAAATACTATGTACACATAATAGTAGGCACACAGCCACCAGCTATACTCATGTTCCTAATCACCACCTGAGGATCCTAATCTCAGCAGACACAGCTTTCTCCTTTCTGCTGTTCAGACCTAGACACAGCCACACATATCTCATAATCTGAGGGAGCACCAAGACAAATGCACCCACCAGGGCAAATACGCCCACTTGGACATCCATCCCAGTCAACCAAGCCTTCAGGGATTCAAAACCAACAGGCCCTGGTTGCTCTAATGGCTACAACCTTGTAAGGACATGAGTCCAAGTTCATTAAGAAGCTCCGTGCAGATGAACCCCGTTGCCGCTGTAATTAATAATCATAATAGACAGGCAGCTGGAGGGCTTCCCAGCTGCGCCTCCCAGGGCCCGGTTCTGGGATCCGCTCTCTACCCACCAGTGAGTAATGGTTTGGTTTATTGGAAACTCTCTTTTCATTTTTTATGGCTTCAATTAAGGGATGAGGAGAATCCATCATGTAACCTTCTTGCTGCACTGCTAAAGACTTCTGGAGGGGGAAATATTTACCAAACCCCAAGCCATCAGAGGAGAGACAGTGGTAGACCTAACAGGAAGCTGGGGTAGCAGAGGTGACCATGGTGGCAGGGAGAGGAGAAAATACCCACATAGAGGTTTCCTGCCTGGACATGAGCCACACTGTCTGCAAAATATCTGTTCAATTCACAAACACCAGGCTGCTTTTTCTTCCTCACCTCAAATCCCATACCCCCCAGAAAGCAGCCCACCAAATATCCCAGTCATGTCGACTCCTGGAGTCCAATAGGTTCAAGGTGGCACCAAGGACAGAGACACTGGTGAGAGGGGTCATCACCCCATGGGCAGTCGCTGGCCTTACAGTATCAATGGAAACATGGCACCCACTTGAGAAACTGCCCACACTCCTCACGACACCCACAGTCCCTGGACTGATAAGAATGCCAAAGGACCCATTTTCTGGTTGTCACGACAAATTCTTCCCAACACCAGTGACAACAAATCCTATCCTGGATCAATTCCTTAGCATCCACAACCTCCCATCCTTGGCCGGGGTTGGCCCTTACCCTCCCCCCGACCTCTGCCCAGGCAGCCCTATTGGTAAGTGGAGCTGGCTCTTATTCTGCCCTTTAAATTATTCACACTCCAATCCTGGCCACTGGCATTAATCTTTCATTTGCTATTTAGACATCTGATTCCTGGGGCAGGACTGAGAGATGTCACTTGGGAGATCAAGTTGGCCAGAGGGGAGGTCTGAAGGGAGTTGGAGCCCTGCAGAGAAGCAAGGGTCTGCCTGGAATTAATGGGGTCACTGCCCTCTTCCCCATCATCCAGAGGAGGAGGAGTGAGGGACAGGAGACACAGATGTGTCTGATGGAATGAAGTCCCAGGTCCGTCTACCTTATGAGAAGTGTGCGTGTGTGCATGCACGTGTGTGCGTGTGTGAGGGCGGGGTGACAGTCACTCAGCCCACATCAGTGTAGGCACCGTAGGAGGCTTGTATTTGCCTGGGGGCAGAGCACAGGGGTATCTGGGGATCTACGCAGGAGAGCTGGTAGCTGGACAAAGAGACTGGTAATCAAATGAAAAGAACACCTATGTGAGCCCAGGAGGCATTATTGTCTCCATATGCTAATTAGTAATAATTAAAGGTTACCCAGTCTTCGGCCCTAAGACTTCACTCTGATAGAAGAGAAAAGATGAAACACATCCCCGCTCCTCCCCCCTCCCCCACTCCTCCTCTTGCTGCTCATTTCTCAGCTAGTAGTTACGAAGTGCCAGGCACTGTGCCAAGTGCTGTCTGTTCATTACCTCGGTTAATACCCTCAACAGCCCTAGCAGGTAGGATTGCTAGTACCCACATTTTACCAGTGAGGACACTGAAGCTTCGAAAGGCTTAATACGTTGCCCGAAGTCCCGTGTCTAGTGAGTGATCATGCAGGACTTGAGTGAAGGAAGTTCGACGACAGATACTGAGTTCTCCACCAATGATTTAAGAATAAATAAATAGATATACACAATAATGACCAAACAGCAATGGGAAAGACTTTAGAGCTGTGCTGTCCAATAAAGTAGCTACTAGATATGTGTATCAAGTTAAAATTAAATAAAATTTAAGGTCAGGTTCCTCAGTCACACTAGCCACCTTTCAAGTGCTCAGCAGTCAGTGTGGCTTGTGCCTGCCATGATGACCAGCGCAGCCACGACCCCCGTCATCATCACTGAAAGTCCTGTCGGACCATGGTGGGTTAGAGGATAATGCAAGATGTTGGCAAAATGGTATGCCCTTCAGGAAAAACACCTGGAGGAAGGATTGCATCAACCTGTGAGCTGGTCAGATCTAGAAAGGACAAGAAATGGGGAGACAGGAAAGAAGAGAGTGGAGGGAGCAAGGCACAGATCAACCGACTTCATTCAGTGTCGTAGAAGGAAGGGACCTTTGAGGATTCACACATCCAACTCCTTCCCATCACAAATGAGCCCAGTGGCCGCTAGGGAAGCCACTTGCCCTGGGTCACACGGTCAGTTAAGTCAGTTAAGTCCAGGGCTCTTCCCATCCCACCCAGCCCCTCACCCTGGGTCCTCCCAGTGTCCTCATTCTTGATCCCTCTTGAGATGTGTATTCAAGAGGCGATTTTCATCATGATCTCATCCTATTCTGACTGCAAACACTGCCCCTATTGCTGCATCTCCCCTTCTTATGATGGCACGAGGCTGTCCAAGAATGAAAAGTTGTGAAAGAGAAGCCATTGGAAAGACAGATGGCAAATCTGGAGCTTGGGAAGCCACCAAGTAGGACATGTTCTCTGCTCTGCCCCTAGGCTGTGGGTTAAGGCACGTTGTGGGAAGTCAGTAAACACTTCTCAGGTAGACCAATGGATGGCTGGTTGGGTGGATGAATGGATGGATGGATGGATGGATGGATGGCATCTGTCTAAAAGTCCTTTTACCACTTCATAGACTGGTGCCACAACCTCCCCGTCCCCACTGCTATTCACACAAGCACGGGTGCTTCTCCACAAGCCACGGAAAGGGGAAAGTGTCTTAGAATAGAGAACAAACCCAACTGCAATTCAGAGCCCAATACTAAAGAGCGGGTATAATCTTACTGATGATATAAGGACACAGAAGGGGCTTATGTCTCTGCAAAGCGATGTTGTGGGATGCTGTTTTCCCTGCACTAGAAATCCATAGACTGTCCCTTAGGCTAAGTGCGTGACCACTCTACGGGGACCCCTGCTTCCCTTCTGGCCTCAAAGATCATTACCTATCTTATTGTGCGAGGCCAATCCATCCTCCGGACATCTCACTTAGTGACCGGGACTGTGGGGGAGCCTCTGACAGCCGGAGATGAAATGGCAAAAGGCACCCCTTGTTTGAAGGCCCTTGGGCATTATTTTCTCCATCCTTAGAGGACCAGATTTGCTCCCCACCTCACAGGGACTGCGCCTGGGATCTGGGCTGCCCTTCTCGCCTCTCTCTAGACCCTTTCTCCATGATGTTCCCTCAAATGACATATTCAGCCATTTGAAAGATTAAACTGTTTTGAGACAAAATGAGAAATCTCAGGATATAGACTTTGTCGGGTAGAGAAGGAATGAGGTAATGCTTTAGCTCACAAATTCCTGGAGGGCAGAGATTTTACTTCTGAATCTTTAACATCTGAAATTCCAATGTGCAGAAAAACGCTTGGCCTATGATAAACCATCAGCAGACTGGATGAATGAATAAATAAGAGAGAGGGAAAAAGAGGGAGAGACTGAGAGACAGAGAGAGACTGAGAGACAGAGACTCCATCAGCACTGGCCTGGGACTCTGGCTCGTACCCAGTCAGCCACTGTTTCCTCTCAGGAAGGCTGGCCTGCTTCTTGGTCCTTCAGTCCCTTTTCTTTCTTGCTGGGTCCCCAATCTAGGTGACACTGCTTTCTCTGTAACTGCCTGATGGTCATCCTCTAGAGTTTCTCTTCTTAGGTCATTTTGGTTTACTTGGATCAAATTCCCCGAACCCAGTGTCCCTTGTTTATTAAGACCCTTTGAGCTGATATAGAATTAGAGATTCTGGGCCCTGAAAGAATCTTAGTGATCACCCATAGCCAAGCTGGGTCCTCCTGGACTCCTCTGCAGCCCCGTAACTCGCACTGAGCCATCCTTCTGCTGCTGTCAGTTCTGTTTTATTACATTATTTGATTCGATTCCGTTAAAGAAAGGTCACACCCTTTCTCAGGTCCTAAAGCGACCTGAACCGAAGAAAAGTTCTCCTCATTGTTCATCAAGGTTCATTCATCCTGCCCTAAGGTTCTCCAGCCTAGATTTCTGCTCTGGTTCCTCAAACTGCAAAGGCATGTTCACCTCAAATTCTCGGAATCCATACCTCCTGATTGCTCTTCCTTATAGGATGGTGCAATTTGTTCCCTACTATGATATGAGGGTCAAATCCTCCTGCTGAACATGTCCCTCCAGCCTTCCCAAAGTTTCAGAACCATCATGGACCAAACCCAGTTTAGCTCGTAAGGTCTGGAATAGACTGCTTCCAACAAAGCCTACTGTATCATCCTAGTCTTCCTTATCCGGTTTTTAAGGTCTTTACAGAGGATGCTGATGATAAACAGCTTTGAGAAAGTGAAGCTTGTCTTCAGGACTAGTTCACAGACTCACTCTTTGAAAGTCAACAGACATACTGGGCTCGGTTGGGAGAAAAGAAAGGGAAAGCAGGTAGCCCAGTTCTAATTCTGTCTCTAAGACCAAGGCAGATGCTCTTCAACAAATCGACAGCTTTCCTTCCGTTGCATAAGGAAAACTTGGCAGTGATGAGCAGGTGGAGAAGCAGAGGGAAAGGAAAAAGGAGAAAGCAAGGTCGGGAGGGGAGAATGCACCAGTGTTTCCATCCTTTGTACATTCTCGCCCTTCACTTCCTCCTTGCTTGATTTCTGTTCTTTTTTAATGGCTAGGGCCAGTGATTTGTTCCCATCGATCGCTATTGATGTTTTTCAATTATACCCGTGACACTTTTGGCAATATGTTTGTAAACACAAAGCCTTCTCGGATCTTGCTCTGTTCCCCTGCACGAGAGCCGTCCTCTGTCGCTCGTCACTCCGTATCAGCTGTCAGTCGAAGGGGTCAGGAAGGGAGCTCCGTTTCCTTGGTCCTGGGCCTTGCTTGTTTTTCACTTTTTGCCCAAGAGTGAACATTCCTCATTCCCTGCCTCTGGGAAAATGGAAACCTGCCTCTACAAGTGGGAGAAAATTGGGCGGAAACAAGGAAGCAGCCCTACCTGGGGTCAGGCATCTCATCCCGGCCCCTGTGGACCACCGTGCTTTGGGGAAGGGGCATGTGGCGGGGAATCCTGCCCCGGGCTTGCTTGAGCCTGCACCCCGAGCAAAGGCAGCTGAGAGACATGCATCCAGATTTTTTCCCCGATACCCAGGTAGACAGCAGTCAGTTTCCTAGGTTCCTAGAAAGCTACCCGGACCAGTAGCTTTCTAACATTTTGAACAAAGATTCATAAATCAGAGAAACAGTTTGCATCACGATTGATGTGCATCCTGCCTACTTAACTGAAAATAAAAGCTTAAGGACAGAAAAAAAAATGTTTAAAGAGAAAAATCCCCTTACAACAGATGATGCACTCTGACACTTTCCAGCCATTCTTTTTTTTTTTTTTTTTTTGATGTTGATCATGTTTTATTAAATTGATTCACGACTGACTTTTGGGTTGTGACCCACAGTTTGAAAAACTCCTGGACTAGAGTGGGGTCAGCAAACTTTTCAGTAAAAGCCAGGCAGAAAATATGTTCAGCTTTGCAGGCCATATTATCTGTCGCAGCCTCTCAGGTTTCTGCTGCAGCAAGCAGCCACAGAGGATGGGTAAACAAACGAACAAGTGTGCCCATGCTCCAGCACAACTTCCTCGTGTATACCATGGTTCAGATTCCATATACTTGTCATGTGCCACGAAATACTGTTCTTCCTTTGACTTTTTTTTTACACCATTAAATAACGTAAACACCACTTTCATTCGTGGGCTGTACAAAATCAGGGGGTGGTCCAGATTTGGCCTGTGGGCTGAAGTTTGCCAGCCCCCAGCCCACATGATGTGGACCAGGGCTTAGGGCGTGCTGCCAACCCTTCCTTCCAAGGGGCCCAGCATCCATGATCAGGTTGGGGTGTGGGGAGCCCCAGCAACCCTGCCACAGCCACCCTCAGTCAGGGCCAAGCCCGTGTTGATCTTGTGCCTCTAGGTTAGAACCTGCGTTCGAAAATATTCAATTGATGGCTCCTGTTCTTCTAAACAGTTTCCTCAGATAGTGTATTTTCTGTGTTGGGTTTCTCACACTGCCTTGAAATATCTCTTTGCTTGCTTATCTTCTCCGTGAGCTACCAGATCCCAGAAGCTGCTGGTCCAGTTTCCAACCCTCTTCCTGGTTCCTGTATGCAGTCTCCCAGGGGCTCACTCCCAGGGGCTCCTCTCTTGGGCTTCGGCTGACCACACCCCACCAGCTAGCCTAAAGCCACAGGGTCCCCAGGCGACCCTCAGATGCCCCAGCACAACAAAAGGCTCTTTACTTCCAAATACCTGGATAGGGAACATTTGCTTTGTTTTCAATTGCGGTAAAATACACATAACGTAAGATTTACCACCTTAACCATTTGTAAGTGTACAGGTCACTAGCATTAAGCACATTCACACTGTTGGGCAACCCATCTCTAGAACTCTTTGGATCCTGCAGAATTGAAACTCTGGACCCATCAAACAACAACTCCCCATTTCCTCCTCCCCCAGCCGCTGGAAACTAGTCTAACTTCTGTCTCTATGGATTGACTACTCTAGGTGTCATATAAGTGGAATCGTACAGTTTTGGTCCTTTCGTGACTGGCTTCTTTCTCTTAGCACGGTGTCCTCAAGGTTCATCCATATCATAGCATGTGTCAGAGCTTCTTTCCTTCTGAAAGTTGAGTAAGAGAACACTCGCTTTTAAAAGGTGGGTCCCAAATTTTCCTAGGAGGTGACAGCATCACTGGCCTTCCCCAGATTTAACATATGATAAATTTCAAGCCAGACTCTCTTCATATTTCCCCCCCAGAAATATTGAGATTGGATACCACTCCATCTCCTCATCATTACTCTGTTCTTAGAACATTCCTGAGCCTGTTCACCCTCTCATTTTTGTTTAGTATGGAGTCCAGCGGAGGGAGCAGGCTTTCTTTGAGGCCGACACTCCCAAATTTAAATCTTAGCTGCTCCGTCACTTTATTAGCTAAAGGCTTTGACCAGAGCTTCATCTACCTTATATGTAATCATGTTGTAAAAATAAAATGAGATGAAAAACAAAATATCTAACATAAAGCTTAGAACTTAGTACATTGAATTATAACTATTATTAGCCCAATTAATAATTTCCAGGGTCACAGTCTGCTTCCTAGTATCCCAAACAAACCCTGGAGATCCCCAGGAAAATCCCAGAGCCTTTTCTTTGAGATGTCCATTGAGTTACTACAAAAAGTACCACAGTCAGAGCCTGTGACTCAGATGTCAAATACGCCACTGCTTTCCTGTGACCTGGACAAGCTATCATATTTCTCCATCCCCCGGCCTCCTCCTCTGTGAAGTTCATCAAATAATGCCTCTAAAATCTTGCTCACAACAAGTCAATGTCTTCAAATGGCTCTGAGCCTTTCACGGGGAAGTCATTGTCAAATATACACCTGTGGTTACAACAAATGCGAGTACTTTGGAAACTAATTCACCCAGTTGGTCCCTGAATGCTTTGAGCCTTCAGCCAATGCCATGATCCATCCGAGGGGCTGGGAAACAAGGATTAACTAGTGACCCCAGTGCCCATCGCCACCCATGGCTGTGCACCTGTGTGATCCAAAGACTATGATTTAATGTACAACAACTCTGACTTATGTGGACCAAGCTGACCACCCACTTCAGAGAGGAGGAAGGGGAGAAAGTGAACATCCGTTGGGGATCTACTGTGTGCTCTCAGGTATTCTACGCCCACAGTGGCATTTAATCCTTCCCATACGTGAGCTCACATGGAGAAGTACAGTGAGGATACGCAATTAGACTAAAGTCACACAGCTGGTGTCATGTAAAGCTGAGATCACAAACAGGTTTGCCTGTTTTTAGTCTTTGGTGAAAAAGAATACGAAGACGAATATATGTATGTTCGTGTATGACTGAAGCATTAGGCTATGCACCAGAAATTGACACAACATTGTAAACTGACTATATTTCAAAATAGTATTTATATATACAAAAAACCCCAGTCTTGTCTGCCTCCGAAATCTATAAAGTTTCCACTCTCCTAAGCAGCCATGCTAAGAAGGACCCATCCTAAATGTCCATCATAAATCCATCCAGACATGGATTCACACGGGTCCTATCTAATGGCCTGGCTCTCATTCCCTTTCTGACTCCTTTATGGCTCAAGCTAATTAGTGATGTGCTCAGTCCAACATCCAGTTGCCTATTTATTGACCACTGGGTTCGCAGAGGGAAAGAGTAGCGTTCATTGAGTGGTTTCCAAGACCCCAGCCCTGTTCCAGGAACTCCTGGCCATACATTAGCTCTCTTCATCTTCATAATAACCCTGTAAAGTGGTATATTACCCCACTGGACAGGAAGGTTAAGTAACTCCGGACAACCCAGAAGGTGGACGGACAAGGTGGCCCAGCACCGCGGGAAACCTCTGAAGGTGAGACCCTCGGGCAAATCCTCCCACAGCTGAGGGCGCCAGGCCTCTCTGCTTCATCAGCCTCGGAGACACGGGGGAGAGGCAAGTGGATCATTTATCATCCCTGCCCCTCCAGCCCCCTGAGGTGGCTCAGAATTCCTTACACAACTCCCGAGCTGTGTTCATCCTCTCTCGCCTCCCGCGGGAACACGGCGGAATTATCCAAGAAGGGTTAGTCATAAGGTAAAAGCTGCCCCCCAGAGGGCTCCACTTTCCCAGCACCGTGCTAGGTGCTTTGCATCCATCACCTCAATTCATTTTTATAACAATTATATCAAGTCTGTATTTCCATTTTGCACAATTTGTGCATTATTTCATTTGATTCTTCCCCAAAGACCAAAGTTTATAAAGTAAAGTGATCCTCCCAAGCTCACCCAGCTGGGGAGTGTGGAGCCAGGATTCAGACCATGCTCTGCCCACCCTAACCTATCTGTCCTCTGCCACAGATGTTATGGAGAGGCAGTCCCACCTCCCACTTGACTGATAGGTAAACTGAGTCCATGAGCAGAGCAGTACAGTGGTTGCAGACCTAGGGCCAGAGTCCCAGGCACACTTCCATCTGGCTTTCCTAGAGATGGTAATGGTGCCAAAGAGAGGAGGTGAGCTGGGAGAGATCCTTGATAAAAGCTGATGTTGAAAAATAAACCTGAGCAATCTGCTTAATTGATCATCACTCCTCCCTTCTGCGATAGCACGGGGTTTTAAAGAATTCTACTCCTCCCTGAAATGATCCAATAACAAAATATCTCTTTGTTACTGGTCCTTCCTCCCCCTCTCTGCTGCAGAATGTTTTCTGTTTATCCCTGTCCTGTGTCTTTGTAATTGTGTTATTCACATAGCAACGCACAGGGATGGCAGGACTAGAGCTGTCAGTGCCGGCGCCAAGGGGAAAACGAGACATCCCTCCAGGAGGATGCACTGTGCATCCCTGGGCCCCCCATGCCCGGTGGGACAACACCCAGGGCAACCTCCCAGCTCTGTGTTGCCCCAGACCATCTCCTGGGCAAGCCATTTAGCCAAGGAGCCAAGGGTTTGTGAGGACACCATACACCATGGACTCTGCCCCGTTTCGGTTCAATTTGGATTGTTCTCAGAATAAACAGCCTCCCTGAAATGACATTATTCTGCCAGCGTGTGGTTTAGCGGCTGTCAAGCTCTGTGCTAGGACTGTGCCCTGGCTGGGGTGTGTGAGTCCCACTTGGGGTCCACCTCCCATGCACCCTCCCCACCCACCCATCCTCCCTGGAAGCCACTGTGAAGGCTCCTCTCAGTCCCACCCTAGGGCTGGGTGTCTAGGCCCCAAACGCGCCAAGTGGGTGGACCACTACGGCCCCTGCCCTACCCTGGCCACCTCCTCCAGGCACGCCGGGTCGCACCCCCTTCCCAAGGAAACCGTCTGGAACACAGAAAACCTTTCTCCCCGGCCCCCTCCTCACTGCCAAAGCCATAAAAGGGCCGGCGCCTGGCCTCTGTCTTTGGAGGCTGCATGACTGCTAGGGTTGAGCTGGTCTCTTCTATGTCTCCCCAGTGCCAAGATAATAAAGGGGGAAAGTTTTTCTCCTCCTTCCAGAGTGCAGACTAATTAGCATTTTTAAAATTACCATTGGAGAAAATACACCTAATTAGCCACTTTAAAGGAACGCTCTTTTAAAAGAAAAAAGTCATAAATTTCCAACTGGCCACAGCTTGGAGACACTTTTAAAGCTAATTGTGTGTTTCTGGTACCAACAGGGGAATTGGTAAAAGTTAGCAGTGGATTTTATGACCTTTGTGGGAAAGGGGAGGGAAGCGGTAGACTGACCGGGGCCAGAAGGGTTAATTTCTAATTTCTATTTATTGGACTAGATGGGCCCCTCCTCACTCCTCCTCTTCCTCCCCATCCTCCTCCTTCTCCTCCTCCTCCTCACCCTCCTCTTCCTCTTCTCCCCTCCATCCCTACCTCAAGCCCTGCGTTGGTCAGAGGTGCCTGCCTTTCAGCTGAACGAGAGGCAGGCCAGCGGGCGGACACCCAGCCAGCCACAGATACAAGAAGAAAGGGAAGAGAAAAAGAGAGGAGAGAGACACTGGAGGAAACTGGGAGAAGATGGAGCCACAGCCAGATTCTAGGAGCCTGTTTCTCATCTGCACCTCCCATTAAACCACGCATTGTGTGACCGGGTGGGACTCTGGGTTGCACATCAACGTGGTGATTTGCTCAGCCTGTTCCAAACTGGAGGCCGCCGGGGGCTTCTGCAGCCTTCCGCTGCCTGCAGGCTCACCCTGCCCTGTGGCCCCAAACTCCCTGGCCCTGAAACGGAGAAAACACTTCATAAAGGGCAGGCGAGAGGTTCTGAGGTTCCTCATTCTGGAGAAAGGCAGTCCAGTGGGGCTTTGGTTCCTGGGGGGGTTCCTGGGAAAAAGTGAAAGTCATTTGCTCCAGTAGCAGATTTAGTACCACATTTGTATGTCTGACTCAGTCCTTGAAACCATATTGTTCCTTCGTGAAGACCCTTGCTTTTATATGTTAAAGGAGACAACAGAGAAATTACAGTTTGGAAACATGTTCTGGAAAGCATCCAGTGTGCATTCTCAAGGGGGGCAATAGCGCCCCCAAGAGGGAGAAGATTGAGGACAAAAAAAAAAAAAAAAAAAAACCCTCTTGGATATTGCAATGGTCTGTGGCCCTCCAAGGCTCAAATTCACATCCCTGAGCATACCTTCTCATTTGGAAGAGTTTGAATTTAGTTTGTTTTTTGTCCTAGTGGAAGAAAGTGATAAGGAGAAAACGTTGAGAAACGCTGGCCTAGGCAGGGGCCCCAGGTCACAGTTCATGGCCACACAGGCTGGATCCGCTCACATCCACCCCCTGGACATCGACCGAGCTCACTGACTAAACAGGAAGTGGGGCACAGGAGCGGGCTCTGCCCTGAAGCAGGTCAGTGATCCCTAGGTGTCCCAACAAAGGCAATCCCAAGCTTTAGAGGCGGCAGGAGACTCCAGCAATCTTGGGGGCTGAAACAGCACCAGAACAGAGCCTGTGTGCGATGCTGCCATGCTGTGTGTCCTGTCAGGGCAGAGGGAAGAGCTTCCAGAACACAAAACACCTCGGAGGCCTCTTCCTACCCCGACCCCAGACCTTAGGCCCTGAGAGAGATGGGGTAGCAGGTGGACTGGCCAGGCGGCCTGCTGGGACAGGAATAGGGTGTGGGGCTGAGAAGAGTCTGGGCCTTGAACACCACCAGTGGATCCCTGGTGCTCAAGGTGGAGGACCAAGGGGGAGTGAGGGACTTTGGGTCCCCAGCTCTCCACAGGCACCTCTCCAACTCCCCTTTCCCTCCACCTCTGGCTTCAGAGGCTGAAAAAGAAGGAGAGAGAGAGAGAAAAAAAAAATAGCCAGGAAAAGGGACCCCTCATTACACTCACCAGGGATGGTTCCTCGGGTCCCCACCCACAGCACACCCCAAGTGGCCCTGGGCTGAATCCTCCAAGCAAGCTTATGCCTGACCAGTCTCAGCCTCAACAGGCAGCTTAGGTCTGGTGGGAAGAGCTTGGTGTCAGACCCACGTTCAACATCGTGGGAATCTGGAAATGCAGGGCCCCGGAGATGGGCTCCGTCTGCCTCCACCTTCCGTGCCCAACTAGTGCCCGCCACACAGGGGATGCTTCAGCCATGTTTGTGGAATCAGATTTAACCCTTCTTCCTCAAGGGTTTTCCCAACAGGGAAACTGGCATCATAGCCTCCCCTCCCTCAGAGGGGTTTTGTGAATGTTAACAGAGATGATGTTGATGATGTGCCGGGAAGGGCATCTCTTCAAGCACCAGGCAGGGTGGGCGTCTCCCCACCTCCCTGCCCCCCGCCCCGCCCCGTAGCTGCTCATCTGCCCTTTCTAGGAAACTCAGCACTTTAATTGGAAGTTGTCTCATGTCATTTCTGCAGGCAGGTGAGGAAAGGAACAGGGTAGGGGGATGACACAATCACAGATGGAGAAACTGAGGCACATCTCAGGAAGACCTGGTGGGGAGAGATGGCTCTGGGTGCCCCCACCAAATACCCCTCATGTGCTGTCCTCTGGTCCCACGGGGCACAGAGCACTGTGCGGCTGGGGGACATATTCCTAACAGCAGGGTCCTCCAGGGAATGTTTATTTGGGTCCCTTTCCTGGGGTTCTGGCCCAAGGAGGGTAGCCCCTCTGCGGTCCTCCCCAGGAGATTCCACCAGGAGCCCTGTTTCACACGTTCAGACCCGAATCAGCAAGAAGCCCCATGTTCTCCCTCCGCGGGCCCTCCCTGGCTTTCTGGGGGCGATGGGTGGCTCAACAGTTACATTTTTTTTTTCTGTCAAGAAAGCATAAACAGTTCAAAGCCAGGAGGGAAGGGCTGTGCTCCCTGTGGGCCACTGGCAGAATCCCCAGGGAGTCTTACCAGCGTCACGGAGGCCGCAGAGAAAGGGAAAACAGCTGGCCTGTGGGGCCGGGAGCAGGAGGAGAGTCGTTATTTGTGAATGATTCAAGCAACGCTCCTGGCACCTCCAGGAGTGCTTCTTCTTGCCACCCCAGGACCCAGGCACAAGGAACAATGAGGGGGGGCCCTCTCCATCCCCACCCTGCGCCCACCCCTCAGATGCAGACTCCAGCAGGCAGCCTGGCCTTGGCCAGCCTCCAGGTCCTCGCCTGCTTCCCACTCCATTCCCTGTCTGCATTTGTTTCCAATCAGTTTAGGAAACAGCTCTGAGAACAATTAGAAACGATAACGAGGATGAATTACATAATTACAGTCCACCTAGATCTCGGGTGCTTTAAAAAAAAAAAGGCTGAACTGAGTCCAAACAGGGATCAATGTGAGGAAAAAGATGGCGTTCGTGGTAAGTGGGGTGTGTGTGTGTGTGTGTGCAAGGGCTGGGAGACTGGGGACGGCGGTGGGGCAGCCAAGGAGCAACTGCGTCCACCAGCCGGCCAAGCGAGGGTCCTTACAGCTCCCAAGGCCAAAGCCTTAGAAGCAAATTCTGGAGGCCCAGAGCCCTACTCAGGCAATGCAGACCATTTTTCAGGTCAGGCCCCACAGACCAAAACCACGCACCCACCTGGAGGACCATGCAGTCCAAACTTACAAGGACCAAAGACCCAGAGAAGAAAAGGTCTCACTCCATACCTCACAGAACTCAAAATGCCAAACCCTAAGCCAAGGGTTTGTCCATCTGCAGGCCCCTGAACTCTGGCCTTTGATCCCCAGGCCAGCAGCTGACTTTATTCCTGACCGAAAAGGATGGGTATAGAAAGAACTTCATCCTCTAGCTCAAGGCTCACAAATGTATCCTGTAAACAGCCAGAGAATAAATATTTAGGCTTCGTGGGCGATGTGATCTCTGTTGTAACTCCTCAACTCTGCTGTTACAGCACAGACAAGATGTAAACAAATGAGCGGAGCCATGTTCCAGCAAAACTTTATTTATGGGCATTGCAATTTGAATTTCATATCATTTTCACATGTCATGAAACCTTCTTTTTCTTTTGACATTTTTTCCCCAACCATTTAAAAATGTAAGAAACATTCTTCACTTGTAGGCTGTACAAAAACAGGTGGCAGGTCAGAGCTGGCCCGGGCACTGGAGCTGGCTGACCCCTGCTCTAGAATGTTGCTAGAAAATTTGGTGTTTCTCTGAGGGCTCCCAAACCGAGAGCCTAAACATGACCCTGTGGACTCAGCACGACATTTGGAAAGTCTTAGCCGTCAGTCTTTGCTGGATCCCACTGGCATGCTAACCAAGGAAGGAAATCACTCTACCAGTCTTGCTCAAGACATCCCTGCCATCTGTGAGCACCTGGTCCCCAGGAGCAAGCAAGTAGAGGAGAGGTCTCCCCAGCTGAGCAAGTAGTCCCTGCTCAGAAAAGGATGGAAGAAGGACTGTGGTCCAATCTGCCCCTCTCTGGGCAAGACAGGTGTCCTAGTATATAAGGTGACAAAGGACCAGCCTCCTGGTTTTCTACACAGCACATCCCAACTTAGCCCTGTGTCCTCCTGCAGCTCTTGTTTTAGCGTCAGGGAGTATCAAGCACCTTCATTCATTCAAAACAGATGTGTCATGTAGAATGTCTACTACGGCACCATGCCAGGTGACAGTCGGGCACAGGATGTCAAGCACACACGGGTACTAAGTCTCCATGCACTCAGGACCTTAAGGGTTGGGATCCATTATTCCTCTTTTATCCCCAGCACCTAGTACTGCACAGGAGAGGCTCAGAAAATGTTGACCGTGTAAGTGAATGAATGTACGTGCAAGATGGAAATGGTTAGCAGCCTAAGAAAGGTAGATGGAATCCTGGGAGAGTGGAGAGGAGGGAGAATTTGTGCCTCATTGAGGAAATCAACTTAAAGGCCCAATGACAATGGAGGCAGCTGAGCTCAGCCTGATAAGGTGGGTGAGATCTGGGCACGTACAGTTGGGGCCTAGAGGAAGAGGGGAGAAGAAATTCCAGCCAGAAGGAATAACCAGCAGGGGCCTCAGGCATGATGACATCCATAAGAACACCGAGAGCTGGGCCTGCTCATTCCCGTCTGCAGCTAGAGGAGTGCCCGTGAGTGCTGGGAGCCCAGGGGTGAGCTTTATCTAGATCGCCGAGTGCCCACAATGTCAGGCAAAGGGGTTTTAACTTGTGCAGGTGGCAGGAGGTGTTGTGCCTTCTGAACAGAGGTGGCTGGGTGGCAGTGAGATTAGGAAAATTAACATGGCGGCCAAGTACATACGGACAGGAGCGAGCAGGAAGGACAGAAGCAGGCGGGCTCCCAGGAGGAACAGAAGTGGCCTGGATGACGTGGGACCTGCAAAGTGATGAGTGGTTATGAGTGTAGACCCTGGATTCGGAGAAGCTGGGCCCAATGACCAGTCCTTGCTGGGACTCAGCCTCCCCATCTGTCAAATGGAAAAACGGAGTGATTGCCTGGTCGGGTCACTGTGAAGTTTAGATGAGGTTACACGTGTGAAGTGCTACACGCTCAGTAAACATTAGCTGTCACTGTGACTTTCATACCAGAATAACTCTGCAATGCTAGGGAGATTCGTAACTCATAAAAATGCTCTTTGACTGCTGTGATAAATACTACAAATTTCTATATGACCAGCGGTCAGACCGTGTCCATTGTTCAGGAGTCACATTTGAGCCAGAGCAGCTTCTTTCAAGCAGAGAGATGGGTGGCCGACAGTGTTCTACAATCTCTACCTGCCTCCTTTCTCACCCTGGAAACCCTGGATGGTAGAGACCTCACCACATCCTCAAGAAGGTGACAAACACCCTCCCAGCCACCGTCCACCACCACCACCACCACCACCCAGAATCAGCTGGTGGCAGCCAGAAACCAGAAATGTCTAGCCCCACATGAGACCTTTACCAAGGTCCCAAGTGCGCTACAGAGAACTCACAGCTCCCAACACAGGGAGGGAGGCTGGAGGGAGGAAGTCCTGACCACAGGCCAAGCGCCCTCTGTCTTAGAGGTGTTACAGAGGGATTAAGCCAGGGCCTCTGGCCAGCAGGCAAGTCTAGGGGCTCTCTGACACAACAAGCCTGTCCTTCGGGATCCCTCACGCTCAACATTAGCAATCAGCTTCTGGTGAGCCCCTGACCGGCCGGGAAAACGATCAACATCCCGGCAGAGAGAGCACAGGCTGCTGATGCTGGCGGCCGCAGCCGTGAGTTCTGATCTTGGTGTCCCCACTGCCTGGCCCTGTAACTACGGGAACAAGGAGAGCAGTTCAGTGAGGGTATGTGAGATAATGTGTGTTCGGTACACACTGCAGCCCAGCGCTGGGACCTCTGGCGTAAAGGCAGAGGACGCTGGAACTCAGCGCCGTGACTGAGGCCGCAATCACCACCACCGGAGGTGAGGATGAGGGGTCTCCTCCCTTAATCAACGCCTGCCTGGGGCCCGGAAGGAGGAAGTGGCTTTAACCCAGCCCGGGGCTCTGTGCTGGGCTCCACCCACCCACTCTCAGATGGCCCCCTCCTCTTGGGGGTTCTGTTTCTCCATATGGTCCAGCCTCTTCTCTGCCCTGGTCCAGTTTCTATCCACACTCCTCCCTGCCCACCAGCTGGATCTTCCATCTCTGCACGGGAAGGAGGAAATGTGACTCTGAAGGAAGACTCACCAGCCACTTGTGAGCCATCTCCAAAGACGCCCTCAGTCAGCCCTCCTGGCCACTCGCTTCCAATCCCATTCACAACTGACCATGGCTCCAAAGAGCAGGAATGCCAGCCCAAGGCAGTAGGAATGGAGATTTTTTAAAAAGAGACGAAAAGAAACGTTCTTGGGCTCCCAGGGCACCTCTCCACACAGCACAGCACGGCTCCTCCTCCCGCACTGCCATCTGGTTGCCATTGGCAACCAGGCAATCATATTTTTCTGGTCCCAGATAGAATCATCATAATCAATATAGAGTATTTATCCCACTCCTTGGTTTCAAGGAACTCAAAGCTTTTCACATCTATTATTCTTTCTTCACTAACGTGGGGGAGACTCAGGGAGGAAGTGCGGATGCGGGGGAGGGGGGAAGGACTGAGCCACAGCCTCTATTTAACAGATGGAAAAACTGAGGGAAGGGGTAAGAAGGGGAGGCTGTGAAGAACTGCCCCTGAGAAGAGAGCATTGTTAACAGCGATTGGCACGTGATGGTGCTTTCACATATATTCTGCATTTATTTCTCACTCCATCTCTGGGAGGTAGGCTCATTTCATCCACTCACAGAGGAGCCTCGTAAGATTAAGTGATTTGTCCAAAGTCATACAGCTAGAAATGGCTTTGCTGAAGCTGGAAGTGGGGCTTTTGAGCTCCCTTTTAGTGTTTTTTCCCCCATTACATCTCTGCAAAGAATTATCATGTGCTCCTAGACTTATTACATCTCTTCTTCGCGCAGCCAGCACACCACTGTAAATGCTCATCATTCTACTGCTGCTCTTATGTAGGTAATTTTTCTCTGAGTTCTGGTTGGTACCAGTGCTCGACGGGCAACAGGGACACAAATGACAAGATTGAAGCATTTGACTGGGTTGAGAAATTTACGAGCTATATTTAACTTCCAAAATTCTATGGCTATCCCCTTACCAGAGTAAAATTTTGGGAAAAAAAGATCAACTTTTTTGACTGTGAAAATCATGACTTTTGATAACTCTGTGTTGTGACCTGTTACCATAGCGACTGGTTTGATGTCACTCTTTCATCATAACAACCAAAGTGATGCTGGAAACATGCCTCTGGGGTCCCAGATGTGGACAAGGCACATCCTCAACACCTTCCACCCTCAACACCAGCAAAGGCTTCAGTGCTTACCTTGCTAGTTAGTGCTAAACAGGCAGCTGGAGGTAAAAGGACCGCAAATAAAACACCAGGGACAGGACACATGTGACCATGGGCGGAACAGATCTAAATAGGTTGTTCTTCTGGGTTTTATGCACAGCACAGACACCACTGAAAGAAGAGAGTGGCTGGCTTGTGTCTGAAGCTTCCTCTTTGTTCTCAGAACAGAGAATCAGCCAGATACCCCCTTACCTTTAACCACCTTCCTAACTTAGAGTGAGGCACGTTCTACTGCTTGGAAGGAGAGGCCCCCAGACAGGAAAGCCCACCTGGGATACCCCAGACCTCCCGAGAAATGAGATGAAGGGATTTGGGCATCCTTTGCCCTCCTCGTAGTTCATCTAGGATGTCCCTGGATTCCAGCAAAACTGCCGCATTGGGGAATTCCCTCCATTTCCTCATTATATTCAATTGAGTAGGCAGAGGAGGAAAATTAGAACAAAATGCACCCCTCACCATGCCAGAACCCAGGCTAAGGATACACAGAAATGCTGAGGATCCAATCCCCAGGGATTGATGGCTTGTTTCAACCAATCAACGCAGGCTTGTTCACCACCTGTTAGTACAATGCCTGTGACTGGCCGATAACCCGGGCTGGCCCGCCCACCTCGCAGACCTTCCACTCCACTCCAGGACACCATCCGCCTTTGATCTCCCCTCCCCTTTGGCTCCCAAGTCTCCTCAGGTCCTGACATTGTGCTTTTGTCCCCTGCTCCCCATTCCCAGCTCCCTCATTGGCATCAGATTTGGTGTTTCCAGCATGGAATTTCAATTTTTCCTTTTGACCACAGTTTGCACCCAACCCTCAGCTGCACAGTTTTCTGACCGCCCTGAGTACCCAGCTCGCTTGTAGCTGGGGCTCAGCCCACATCAGCCAGCCTGTTGGCATCTCTGCCACACCCGTGCCTGCTGCCCACAGCGGGAGGCAAAGAGGGAGGGAAGGTGGGTGAAGGTACTGTTGTAGGCACTGTGTAGTGTCTCTCCCAGAAATTTAGCAAAACTCAAACTGAGAAGTGCAGGTTCTCCAAGACGAAAGCCAGCCTGGGGCTCTTTGTAAGTCCTGCAGTTCCAAGTCCACCTCACGGTAGGTTCCTAGTGACGATGCCTTCCTCCCTTTGTATGAGACTGGTTCCTTTCCAAAGAGCTTGCCCTCTGTTGTCTCTTTTGAGCCTGATACCATCCTTGGGATGGATGCCGTCAATCTGAGGACACGATCGCCATCTTGCTGTTTGTGGACACTGAGGCACACAGGCAGGGTGATGCTGTCTGAGTCAGAATGGCACACCCTGCGTGGCTCTCACCTCCCTCGGCTACACGAGCGTGACCCTGACGAGGTGCAGGTGCAGAGCAGGTAGAGGATGTGTCCCCCACGCAGGTGGAGCAGTTGAGTCACACCTGACTTCTGGCCTTGTGGGTGATGATAACCAGAGTCCCCATTCTGGTTTTTAACCTGTGATGAGGATCCCAAATCCACCTCCCAGTTGCTCTGTTCTGGGGCCACACTGGGGAGCAGGCAGAGCTGGGGTCCAGCTTCCTAGCCTACCTGCTTCTCCCCCACCCTCCTCCATGCACAGAGAGCACATCCCAGGGCCTCAGATTCTGCTTCTGGCATCCGGACACACTGGCTGTATCCTCAGGATCAGAGCAGGATGTACATGGGCCCTGCCTCAGGCTTCCTGGCCATGCAGGGTCACGTCCCCATTTAGAAGGGAGGCTGCGTGGGGGAGGCTGATGGAGGTTTGTGGTCCTCACTCTTGGTTGTGGGCCCACAAACTCCTGTCAAATGTGTAGCAATAGCCTTGGGCATAAAAACAAGGAAGGGAGGAAAATAACCAAGGTGGGGAGAGGGGAGAGATTCTGAAATCTGGACAACATCAAGGGCCTGTTTCCGTGACAACGCTCTGTATTGCTGCAGCCTGTTCTAATCAGTGCTGTTGATGGAGCCTCCAGCCCCATCCGTGGGGGCCCCCGCCTGGGCCAGCTCCTCCCCCTGCAGGAGGACCACTAACGCCCTCCCGTCACCCCATCTCCTAGGAAGGGAAGAGGGGCTGGGGAAAGAAGGAAGATCAGAGGCATCCCAGAGAGTGGAAAGTGGCAGGAAGACTTAGAGCCACCGCCTGACGGAGTGTGGGAGTTGTCCGTGTCTGCATGTGTGCTGGGACTGCCTGTGTTGGGGATGCTCACTTGTGCACTGGTGAGCCCCTGGGTACCCGCGGGATACGTGGTGGCACTGGCCAGCACGCCAGCGTGGCTTCCTGTGGGCGCATCAGCTGAGCCCGCACACATTTCCCTCCCCCTACTCTCTGCCCTCTCCTGCCTCTCGCAAAGCTCTGAGTTGACGCCCAAGGATAAGCCCTGTGTGGCAGAGACAAGGGCTGGGTCAGAGACCAGCAGGAAACAGGCACCCAGCCTCCAACCACAGCTCAGTGGGTTCGGGACAGAGACAGCAGTGGCCGCGACGTTCTCCAGAGTTACACCACACTGAAGGGTTTATGGCTCAGGGCCTCTGCACAGACTCCAGACTCCTCAAATTCCCACAAAAATGATTGGCAACTTACAGGCTTTGCTCCAATCCACAGATGGGGCCTCAGAGGCAAACAACTTGTCAAAGTCACCCGCTGGGTCTGGTGTCCCCAGAAAACCAAACTCCCTTCCCTCTGCACACTCTGAGCTGCCCTCCCCCGTCCTGTGCCCACCTGGCAATCACCCAAACACGCTGCAAATCAGAGGACACATGACACACCTCACTCCGTCCCGCTCTGAAGGCAGTCCGACTGGGGGAACAAGGGATCTGGTTTATATTTTAAGCAGCTAGAGTGAAAAACAGGGGACTGATGAGGTAAGGCCATGGCAATGAACACCGCGCAGCTGCCCAGGATAATTACGTCGCCTCGCCATCCTGGAGCCCGGGAAGAGGGCACAGGGGAAGGCCTACCCCATAGATTATGAGCAGTGGGGACCGAGCCAGCCGCTCCAGGAACGCTAGCTCTCCACCTGCACCCTAGCTGTAAGGGCTGCCGCCACTACTGGAAACACAGCAGGAGGAGCCAGAGGGGTGGAAGGTCCCAGTCAAAGCAAGGCTGTCTTCCCCTCAATTTTCAGCCCTTGGCAATTCCCTGAGAAAAGTTCCCATTCCAGCCCTCTTCTAAGTTGCTACATGAAGAATCAGGGCCCTGAATTTCAGTTGACCACCCAAAAGACATTGGGAGACCTAAAATCAGCACAGGACAGAAATTAGTGAGAAGGTCACTGAACAGGAGAGGGGGAAGAGAGAGGCGAAAGGGTGGCTGTTACATGTTAGGGATGACCTTTGAAATCCTCACCTCCTCCCTCGAGCTGGGGCGTGGGTCTATGCAGGGGTTTCCCAGCCACCATACTCCACCCACGGAGACGGGCATTTCAGGGCTAAGGTCTCTTGGACTGTTGGCCACTCAGATGGCACCATGACAGGAGCTGTGTGGAGCACCCAGCTTGGATTTGACTGGGCTTCCTGGCTGCAGTGCCCCATGGATGCTCCACTTCACATGTGTGACTTGTTCTCAACTTTGACTGAATGTCTGGGTGCAGACCATGCTTGTGGATTTCCCTTCCAGGTCCCCCTTCCAGGTCCTTCCTTCCTTGGTTCCCTGAGTCCTCAGATGAAAAAGGCTACTACTTGACCCTGTGGAGGAGAATCCAATCCAGGTGACCCACCAACTAGCATTGGCTGTTTCACTCTTAAAAGACCCTCTAGAAACACAACATTCAGGGCACGGAGCATCAAAAGTCAGATCCTGAAAACTCTGGGTCTTTGTCAATTGCCAGAAAGCAGCTCACATTTCCTCTCCTTCATGGTCCTGAGCCAAAATCATTAGAGACCCTGATGAAACTGACTCATGAGGGGCAGAAATCTAGCAGGGAGGGATGTGGCCACAGTGCGTTGTGTGTGTGTGTGCAGTGCACACAGATGCACGCATTTGCACAAGTGAAGCAGCAATAATTGGTGGTGTGTGGGTGTGAGTTGTGCCTGTGCAACTCAGGACCAAGAATGGGAGGAGAGCTGCACCTGAGGCAAAAAAAGCTCCCAGATCTCAACCTCCGAATCAAGAGATCCTTAGCCCCCTCTGTCCCAACTGATTCTTCCAGCTCCTCCCTCTGTCACCGCCCAGTGCAAGGTAGACAGAGGTCTCCCTCATTTCTCTGTCCCCAGGTTAACTCAAGCCCCTAAGTGCCCACAACCTGAAAATACAGGAAGCCCTAGAGTGGGGACCACGATGACAGCCACCTTGAGCAGTGTCAGCAGGCTGAGAACAAGAGTTGAAGATGAGGACAGTGGCATTGGCAAGAGCAAAGAGAAAGCCAAGGGCTCTCTGGAGGGGAGGCTGGAGGCCAGCCAAGGGGACGCAGCAGGAGCCACACGCAGCTTGTGGTTGCAGCGGTGGGAGGAAGACTCCTCTCCTGACAGGGAGTCAGTCCTGACCCGGGGGCCTGCTGGCGGGGGGGTCTGGTCATGGCTGCGAGAAGCTTGTCTTTGGGACCCTCTCTGCAGGAACATCTCAGCACAACTTGCTGATGTGAAAGCACATGTGTGGGTTTGCACACAACCTGCCGAAAGCATATGCTGGTAATGTGAGGTTAAAGACTGGTTAAAATGCAACGGTGTGGAGCTTCAGTTTCCTCATCTACGAGATGCAGGTAATACCAAGCGACTGTCTGGGTGCTTTTCTGACGCAATCCATGCCTAAAGTGTGGGGCACAGTGCCTGGCATGTAATAGGTGCTTAATAAGCACTCATTTCTTTTATTACTATTTTCCAGCCCCCTGTCATCTGAGGTCTAAAATGACGTAGCAAACATAAAAGGGGTGTTGGATACACTATGTTATTATTTGCAGCACAGCTCCTATTCACATTACCCAGCTACACATGGAATGGCTCCCCACCTAAACACGCAGTGCGGATTAGCATTGGATGATAATTCTAGCCCGAAAAATCTCATTATTAGTCTGACGTACATTTAAATTGTCACACAGTGTAATGGAAAAGCAAGGACTCTGATATTAGACCATGGTAGTATCTGATCCTTACCACTTGCTAGCAACGGGCCTGGCTTAGCCCAATGCCTGGCTCCTACTAACAGCCCAATAGATGTTTTAAAAAATAATAATCCTGGGAAAAAATGATAATTCTGTATCGTTTTAGATGTATTTTATGTTGACAATTCTATTCTTGATCTCATGGGGTTTTTTTTTCCCCCCAATGTCCTTATGACTGATGGTCAGCATATCAAAACAAAAAGTTTTGTTTCAAATCAGCTGGCCACTGCTGAACAGTAAGTTGTTGAAAGACAGGATGGTGTTGAAGGTTTGTTTAAGAGGCCACGATTCTAGGAAGCATGTGGACGTATTCATTCTTCAACCAGGATTGAAACGAACTGTCAAGTCCCTCTGAAACTCTCTATCGCAGGCAGCAAGCACTGACTCACAATTACTACCACATATACCATGCTTTACTATCAGCCAGAATGTTAACCGTCCCTGGTTCATTCACAAACTGCACTACTCGTTTTATCTCTGGCCTGGAGGGAATTGAGAAGCAGAAAGTAGGCTCTGCCAGACATCCAGCTGCCGTGACGCTCTCACCTCAGCTGGCAGGTGTGGGAGCTTCAGACGCATGGACCACAGATGCTGCAGGCCCACCTTGCTGGGGCTCGGTGGTCACGGGGGCCAGCCCTTGAGAAAGAGATCATCTCTAGGAGCCTCACAAGATCCTCCAGGCTGTCTGCAGACAGGTCTCCCCAAAGGGGTGACCATCCGCACTTTAGAACACAAAAGTGAGTAATGTATTTAGTTATCCATATTATATACATGTATACACAAACATGCATACAAGAATGTACACATGTGCATGTACAACACGTACACATGCATATGCATACACCCATGCATATGCATACATCAATGTGTGACTAAACTTACTATCCACCTCGGGTGACACACTTGCTGGGGATGCTTGTGGGAGAAGGAAAGGCATTTTCTGTGGCTCAAACAGCTTCTGGAATCAAAATATCTGCAAACCACTGGCTAAGGGGGCAAGTCCTGAACCCAGATCATGCAATAGATGGTCAACCAACGTCCGGGGTAATAATTCTTTCTGCTCTCTCCTCCCTTTCCCTAAAGCCACGAGGAAATGTTTTAATACAGGTGCCTTTTCACCTGTGGGTCCCGCTGGCTGGGGGATTACCAGGGTGAAAAGCATCTGGTTCCTGACCCCAGAAAATGTCCTAAAACCAAATAAAAAGTGTGTTCTTTCTGAAGCTTTATAGGACTAGTGTAACACATGCTGGCTGGCTAACTGGAAAACATTACTCTGTGTGTGTGTGTGTGTGTGTGTGTGTGTGTGCACGCACGTGCATGTGTGTGGATCTGCATGAGGTTGGGCCTCTTGCCTTAGGACACACTTTTGTTTTTACAGGATCAGTTCCCTTCTCCCTTTTCCACACAGTGCGGACACTGTATAAGTTTTGAGCTTCAACCTGCAGGAAAATGCCAGGATCCTTGTGTTTAAAAAGAGAGCCTTGGTTTACCTTCCCCACTGCCTTCCACCGACGAAGGTGCACAGACAAACACCTGGCAGGCAGTTCGCAAGCCTTTGAGGTTCTGCCTCTCCCGCGCAGCTGTCACATCGCACCAGCTCAACATGACACAGCAAATAACACTATGACACGCAACCGGCAACTTTTGGAAGTACGCTCTCCCCGCCGAGCCCCACCTGCCTCCCCCAGCGTGTGCTGCTGTCTTCAAACTAACCATCCTGAAACTGCTTAAAAGAGCCTGACAGGTAATTTATTCTGTGGCAGAGGATAGCAATTTCACTGTCCAGAGGCAAGATACCCAACTGCATCAGAAAACCTATCCACTTGTGGAACACGGGTTTAATATGATAACAATTCCAAGGGTGTGTGGTCATAATTCTCTCTGCTCCTTCCTCCCTGTCCCTGAAGCTGCTAGCAAATATCGTTACAGTTTCCTCTTCTAAAGGCCCTCCAATGAACCTCCATCGAATAAATCAAATATTTCACCGTGAAGGGTGATTATCAGGCACTTGTTTGAGGAAAGAGCCAACTCTACAGAGGTCAGGGCCCAGTTGCTGCCAAGGGATTTTTGCCCCGTAAGTAGGATGTTTTTAAAAATTGTATCTGACTCTCTTTGCCGCCACCATGCTGGGCTTTATAGATTTCGCTGGGGCACCTGGTACAAAGGGAAGGAAGAGCAAAGAAGTGGATACACAGGATAATACTTGCTTCTAGAAGTAGAATCCAGACGCCTTATGGGCTTATTTTTCCAGAATATTCTGACGGCAGTTCTCACATTTTATTTCCTAAAACCCATGTAAGGCAGGGAAGGTCAGCATTCCATTATTGTTTCCGTTTTACACTGTAGATGGCAAAATCCAAAGCTTGGAGTATTAAAGACTCACTCATCCTCCTTGATCACATCATAGGAATAGTGGATTTGGGGTTCCTCCCCCGGTAAAGCACAATGGTGCGGCCTGTCTGCCATCACATGGTAAGTTCCCATCAGGGACAGAGCGAGGGTCGACGTCTCCTGACTCGTCCCAGACAATCTCCCCAGCTAGCTCCTGCTCCATGAGACTGCATCTCGCCTGCATTGCAACAACATGCAAATTCTAAAAATGATTTCTAAACTTGGCTTTGTCTTTGAACTTGCTATGAGATCCTGGACAAGATGCTTCCCATTATGGTATTTTGGAAGACTGAGCTGTAAGTGGGGCTGGGAGCCCCTCAGGCCATGGTTAATTCTTTTGGGGTCTGCAGTGTCCAACATGGTGCCTGGACTGGACTGTGTGCCTCAGAGCTGCTCACTGAACTGAACTGAGAACAACAACAGAATCTGCTTACCTCCTACTGATGTCCCTGAGCGAGGAACACATGCCAGGAAGCGCAGGACACGCCCACGGATCCCAAGGCTGTAGAAGGCAGCACGTCCGTGTGCTTGTTCTACTAAACTCTGCCTTTTTAGGTAGTAATAAATGGATTTTTTAAGCTCAGTGTATATTTATGTACATATAAACATAAATATCCCGAATCTACTACATTTAAAGAACCTATTCAGTCCTATAATAATCCTATTGCTAGGCCACCAGTTGGAGAAACCACAGCCTCTCAAAGAATGATTTGCCCACGGCCAGCAAAGGCTGAATGTCAGAGACGGGAGATCCCAAAGACAGACCCAGCTTAATGAGGCCAGAGGTTCCATCCGGCTGCATTTGGAAAGAGGCCTTTCAGGGCAAGGAGTGCCAACTGTTTAGCAAAATAGCACGTCACCAACACTCTGGGTGGAGACTGCATGCGAGGGTGACAATCCCGGCCTCCAGTCATCACACTGTCAGAGTCAGAGGTGAAAGGGGCCCCAGACCTACTGAAGCTGGAGACCATTGATTCATCCTGTCTGAAGAGGAGCCCAGCCCTAAGTGCTCACACTTGCCTTCAGGGCTGGCCTCGGAGACCCGGGGTCAAAGCGAGGACACATCCAGGACACATCTGAAGAGGTAGAGAAATGTTATCGGTCAGGAGCAAAGAGTTGGAGATGAAAGGAACGTGTTTGGTGTCCCCAGTCTGGATGTCAAGTCTCAGGGCCACCGAGGCCTGGGACGCCAGCAGCCGGGGCGAGCCTGCAGGCTGTGTGTAAGGTTGCTTTAAGCAAGCAGAGAAACAGGAAACAAAGGGGAAGAAACCTGGAAAGATGGAAATGAAGCATCGCCCCAGCACCCAACCCATTTTCAGAAGTTTTAGCAGATGTCCCTTCCACCCCCTCCTTCTTGGGAATGCCTCAAGACTTTTCCTTCTCCCCACTGGGCAGCTTTCCCCACTACCTACGCTTGCTTTCTGGATTCCAATCTGCTGCTTCTCCATAGGACTCTTCCTTCGCTTTTCTTTTAGATGCTGACCTTTGTCCTCCACAAGTTGTCACTCAGAGAAGTCCCCCTCCGCAAACTCATTTCATGCATTTAGTTAGCACTTATTAAGCACACGCTGAGCCCCAGGCCCTGGGTGAAGTACCGGGCATGCGTGGAATGGTGGCAAAGACAAAGACGGTCCCAGGCTTCCAAGCTTTCAGTTTAGTATGAAAGAGAGCATTGAACAGGAACCAGGTTGCCCCCAGAAGCAGTGCCTATTGCCTCCTGATTTCTTTCAATTGTCTCCCCTTACCTGATCTGATAGACTTAAGGTTATGAGTTGTTGGGACCGGCATGGCTCTGAGAGGGCAAATCCCTATGTTGAGCCGTCCTGTCTGCATCTGACCACTACTCTGGGCTTCATCACGGAGGAGGCTGAGGTCCCAGGGAGAGCAGACTCCTCCACCTCATTTCACACCCTGGCACCTCCCATGGTCCAGCACCCTCGGGTTCTGTGCAGGAACAGGATGGTTTCCCCAACTGGAAGACACCCCTTCACTGATGCTCAGAGCCCCTCCTTTCTTTGTGGCTGTTTTCCCACAGCAACAGCAAATCCCATCTGCGGCATCATTTTTTTCACACCCAGTTCCCTTTGAGGGAAGACTTCCATCTTCTGGGCTGCTCCCAATTGCATCTTAAAGACTCAAGCCTTCAGAGAGTGGAGTCATGCTCCCTGAAGTTAAAGCCCACTGGGCCATTTTTTTCCCTAGGCCCCAGTTCCGCCATCACCCTGGGTACCATTTCTTCCCTCTGAATGGTAAGAGAAACTGACGGTCTCATGATGGTGCCTCCTGTGCCCTCTCACCCTGGATGCTTCCGGAGTCAATTTGCAGCTGCCAGTGGGCCCCAGTCTGTCTCCCTGCAGGTGCAGGAATCAATAGGCATCAAGGGTGGTGACGGCGATGCTGCTGGTGTTCACGGCCGCGTTTCCCCTGGGTTGCTCTGTGCTCAGCCTTCCTTTAGATACATCCCTCTTAATTAACCTCATGTCTGTATCCTTTCTTTATGACATGGAAGGGAAAATATTGTCACTGAAGGACTCAGCAGAGAAAATTTCCGAAGACCTGCATCTCCAGGGTTCCCCTTCATTTTCTAAATTGGCACTTCTCTCAAATTAAAACACCTCTGGCATGGCTTCTTTTTAAAAATGTGTGCTTCCAATCCAAGAAACACAGTAATAGGCCGATCCTATCAGTGAGCAGAGAGGACCACGGACCCGTTTGGCGTCAGTACTACTCGTGAATAAAACAGGCACCAACAGGGCCACACACATGTCCATGAACTGGGAGGGACCCCGACTTTGTTCTTTCTCCCCAAATGCCCTGCTTACAAACTGAGCCCGATCTAAAACATTCAGATGAACTTAAAAGCATCATCTTGCTAAATTTCAGCCTTCGTTAAATATTCTTTTCTAGAATCTGACAGTTTTGTTTTGAAATTCTCTCCCACACGGACTTCTCTCCTTCAAATTAGGAAACCAAACCAAACCCGCACCTTCTCCCGCTCTGAACAACGCCTTTTCCTTGGGCGTTGTCATCAGGAGTCGCATCCCTTTCAGACAAAGTGGACCAGGTGCCGTACTTGGAGTTTGCGGAATGGTGGTGACATCTAAAGAGAGGCACATTCCAGCCACCCCAGACAGCCTGGAGCGGGGCTGTGCGACGGCTGGTGTTGGTGAGGGGAGAGAGGGACTGGCGGTTTGAGTGAGGGTGCGCCTCTTCGTGGGCATGCAGCCCCCAACCATACACCTTCCCTGTCTTCTCCACATCGAGGACTCGGCTGTCCACGGCCTGTAGTGCGTGAGGGCTCTCCTCCTGGTCTGTAGGCGGCCGTCTTCTCACCGTGTTCTCACACAGCAGAAGCGACAGGCGAGAGCTCTCTGGGGCCTCTTTGATGAGGACATTAATCGCATTCACGAGGGCTCCACCCTTGTCACCTCCGTCCCTCCCGGAGGCCCCACGTTCATACCATCACACTGGGTCTTAGGTTTGAACACGTGAATTTGGGGGAACACAAACGTTCAGTCTACAGCACACGGTCACCCCTGTATGACTGTGACACCCCTTCTGAATAGATAATGGCATTTCTCACATCCACATTTTCCACAGCCTCGCAGGCTCACATGATAAGGTGGTACAATCAAGGCCATAGTCAAAGGGTAAAACTCAGAAGTTCCTGACAAGGGGGATTGTTTGCCCACTCTGAAAGTTGAGTTGAGTTGGACCTGACTGGTCCAACTCAGCTCTGCATCAGGTTAACGAGCGCACACCAGCTCAGATGGAGGAAGAGAAGGCCAGAGGCAGGGCGGCCAGTGGCCGGAGACCGAGAACGAGAATGCCGGGTGTGGTCTTCGGCGTAACCGGTCAGACTGACTTGCCCTCCCCCGAGCTGTAAATGAGTAACAGTACTGGGTGCTTACAGTTGTTTGTAGTTAAAGTAGGTACTATGTGTAGCATCCTTAGACCAGAGACTGCATTTCATGCACAGCTGTAAAGGCGAGGTCAGAACCACCAACATCCCCGTGACGTCTTCTATTTCAACCTCACGGCAGCCCAGTAAGCTGACACCCACCGCCACCATCACTTTACACATGAGGAAGGGCAGGCCCCATGCCATTAAAATCTGCCCCACGCCGCACAGCTAGAACAGGGTTTGAAAGCAGAATTAGGGAAGAGTGAGATCTGTTGATTCCGTCTGCGGCGCCCAGACTGGAAACTGGATGAAGGCCTTCAAATGGCTGGCTGATGACATCTGAACTCCAGACTCTCCCTCTCTCTTAGCCTTCAAACTACCCCTAGAAGGGAAAGGAAATTAAGTATATATGCCCAGTCACTATAATATGTGTTTCAAATAAGAAAATAAAATAACAGCTGTTTCCGTATGGCAAGCATCAGCTATCCTGGCGACCTCATTTTATCCTCACAAAACCCCTCCCTAGTCTGAATTTTATTAAAATGAAGGAACAAGAGGATGAGGTAATTTGTCCAAGTCCACATGATGAATAAATGGCAGATATAGGATTCCAGCCCAAGGCTTGCTGGTCGGGGCGCCAGTGCCCTTGGCAGCAGGGGACTACCACGGACACAAATACCTTGAATTCCTCTGCAGGCCCCGTGCCTGGTCTCCATCCATCCCTTCCTCTCTCTGCCCACCCAGATCCATCACGTGCACTTTCATTAGGCATCTTTCCCCAGTGATCTGTTGATTTGTTACATTAGAATTGCAAACAAATGCTCTCGATCTGTCCCTCCTCTCCTGCCCTCCTGGCGTCAGGAATTCAGCATTGATTTTTCTGGCCCCGCTCCACTGCCTGACTGACATTTCTGGTTGATTTCGCCTTAGAGACCTTCAGCTGGCTTGCCCGGCTCCCTCAGGAGCCCGGAGGGAACAGCACATCACCTGGAGAAACTGAACTGGACCTCCTGCCCTCCTTCCCTGCTCACAGGCACCAAGAGTCAGTGCCCCCTGGACTCTGTTCCCACTGTACCCAGTGGATGGGAACACACTCTTCCCCAACCTTTCAGGGATCTCAGTGTGGAGGGGAGGCAGGGAGAGGTGGGACAAGGTAAGCTTTGATCTCTTAAGTACTGATTTTTCAACTGAAACTGGGGTAATTTGACGTCTTGTAGACGAGGAATGGGATACCCAGGAGCAAAATGGACTGAAAAGTATGAGGAAGATGGGCTCAGCGGAAGGGGTGGAAAGGTGAGGGGTCACCATCTTGAAAACAGAGGGGTCCTGATCCCTAACCAATCAGAAGGTTTCATATAAATTTTCCAAAAGTGGATTTAATAATCCTCAGAGGTCATCTAAGCCAGTCCTCTGTCCAGGCCACACAGCATACCTCAAAAAGACTAGCTTCTTTCCTAAGTTTATGAACTCAAACAACCACACCAACCATCTCTCTCTCTCCGTTTTCAGTTTCTGACTCTAATCATTCTCTTGGGATACCAGGTACCAAATGGAGCTACATTTTCTTCCCTGAACTTCCTGTCCCCAGTGGATGCTGCCTGGGGGTATCTGAGCTGGTATTTCATGGAAGCCACCACTCTGCCAATCAGATCAGCACCCAGTGCTCTGTGCAATGTCAGGGCTGACCAACAGGGAGGGAACTCGCAGTGGTGTGCCAGCTCAGGACAGCTGATTGTTAAATTTTAGAAGTTCTGTGATCTGGTTGTTAAACCACTGGTAGCTGGAGCTCACCATGCTGGGAACAGTTACAGCACAGAAAATGGCATAGGCTATAAACCAGGGCTTTTTACCCTGGAGAACCAGGGGTTTACTAAAGAGCGTGCCCAGTCACGTGGTCAGCTTAGGTAGAGGCAGAAGACAGAAACGGTGGAGTAAGGTGGAAGGGATGGAGGCAAGACAAGGAATCCATACTCTCGGAAAGAACAGCCTTTGATCTAATAACCATCCCTCCTTCTCACCTCTTAACCAGGTGCAACCTCATTCCCTCTGCACCCATCTGTCTACAAAGCCATCACTGGTGATGCTCTCAGACCTAACATGGGAAAGCTGCAGGGACAGGTGAGACTTTGGCTTCCTTCATTTCTCAGAAGCCACGAGTTGGAAACATAAGAACCAGCAAAGAGCACGTGACCAGAGAGTGAATTGTAGATGTACATTCACACGTAGCCTTGCCGTGGTTCTCTCCAGCTGTTCCTCGTATAAATGTTTATTCTACCCAGTGAATCAATGAGCTCACTGAAAGCAGAGGCTGTGCCTTTCATTTCTTCTACATCCTTGACAGTGCTTGGTAAAGTGCTAAAAACACAACAGGCAACTCACAATTTCTCAGTTGAATTGCTTTGAACTGAATTGAGTTGGTGACAAACCACTCACTGGCTTATTATCAGAGGTCAAGCCTTTTCAAAGCCCATTTTTTCTAATGAGGTGAAAATTAGGTGCTGACTAGATAGACAGACACTAGGTCACACCTAACCTTGACTTTGGAACTTCACATAAGCTCAGGCCTATGGCTCTACTTCATTCCCATTTTCCCGGTTGACCATCTTCCTTCACAGTTTCCAGGCTCCTGGCTCATGTGAAGAGCCATATGGTTTGAGACTGTGATTCCCGGTAAGCAGCCAACTTGGTCCCTGATAATATTCAATGGGGTCGCTGGGACACCCCCAAATAAGAGCAGCCCAAAGTTGAGCTAGGCCAAGAGAACAAAGGAGGAGCTGCCAGGTCCACACCCAAAGGGGCTCAGAAGCTAGAGAAGCCACCTGCCCCCGAACCCCCTGCCTGATCAGTGCTTTCCCCCAGGTTGACCCGCTGCAGGGAAACCAGGGCCCAGGAACATGGAGGGACATACCCTGGTCTCACAGCCCCAGCTCTGTGCCCACAAAGGGGCAAAGAGGCAGATGTACCTTGTTTGGAAGTCTGTCCCTCTTTGTCACACATGACAGCCTCTATTTCTCATGGTTCTCTGTCTTCCCCAAACTTGACCCAGAATCGGGAGCAAGGTGCCCTTAGTCCCCTGGACAAGAGGCTCAGTTGCTGATCCAGACGCTGCCTGGAAGGGAGGCCCATCCTCTAACTGAGTGGCAGCTCTTCTCAGCCAAAGCTGCCAGTGTTCACCTGTGGGCACTGAGTCCCCTCTGAGAATCTTCCCAAAGACTCTGGAAAGTTCTCACTCACCCACTGTTTTTATAGATGATTTCAGAGACTTCATAAACCTCCAAAAGCCCAGCCGGGCACCCCGGGCAGTGGCTCCAGATTAAGGACACCAGATGACATGCCTCTCTTAGTCATTCTGTCCGCTTCCTTCCTGGACACCAGCTCCTATTTTTCACCTCCCGAGTCCCTTCCCTCCTCCAGGAAGGAAGAGGACTGCTCCCTGGGGGCCGTCCACATTACAGATGAACAGACTGACATCAAAGAGGCTGTGTAAGAGGCAGAGGCTCACGCAGCAAGTTACTAAGGAGATGGGGTTGGGATGCAGGTCCAGGAGGCTCTCCCGGTACCCAAAGCAGCTACACAGTCCTGCTCCGTAGTACAGTTTCCATAGATCTCAGAAACAGCCACATCAGAGGCCTGGCCTTCTCCTCCTCAACTATGAGTTCCCACCAAAAGGTTTCAAAAAGGAAGGAAGTGCCCCTCCTGGGGAGCAGGCAGGTCTCGCCATAGACGAGGCAGAACAAGAGAGCAGCTCTGCCTGTCCCGGGCTGACCTCTGAAGGACGGATACCAGAAATGCCTCTGACACACCGCCGACTCCCGCGTTAATGGGGGACCTCTCAGAGCCCATTAATTTCAATCCTGTTCCATCAGCAGCAAGTGGACACGCTCCCCTCACCCCGTCTCCCAACTCTTCCCACCAGTTAGCTGCTGAGGAGAGTTGTTCCCCACCAGGCAGCTGCAGGGATGAGAGCTGACTGGGGCAGCCAGAAAGGCCAGGACCCTGCCCTGCCTTGCCCTCCCCTGCCTTGCCCTCCCCTCCCTGCAGCACCCTCGGGGCTGGAGGAACCCGCTCAGCCTGCCGTAGAGACGATGGCCAAGGAGGCAGCCAGGGTGGACTCATGATGCCCACAGAGGGCCTCTTCAGCCCTCTCTCTGAACTTCCAGAACAATCTCTGCATGTCCTTGAGTGAGGACTCTATTCTATTTTGACCTGGAGCTGCTCTGGGCAAACTGGAGGCCCAGAGAGGCCCAAGTGAGTCATTCTTTCCCTGTCTTGCTTCATGATTCAGGACCCCAGGCAGAGGCCAAATCTTAGAGGCCTCAGAAAGATGATTCAAGCCTGAGGACAATTCCCAGATGACACTCTCTTCTGTATCCATCCCTCAAAATAGGGGTTGTACAAACTCAAAGGTCTTGGTTGCTAATTCAGGGGAAGCCCTTACTCACCAAGACCTGCCCCCTTTCTTTTAAATGGCCATTAGCTCCTATATCTACAGGAGGCCATGCACAGAAGGAAAGGGAGAGGCCAGGTGGAGTGAGACCAGACCACATGGAATCAGTGTTCACCCTTCACAGCCGCTGCTTTATCCAGGCTGGCCCAGAAACCCACCTGCTGAGCAGTGGCCCACCTCCACGTCCACTGGCTGAAGGTCCCTCTTCACTGTACTCCCACACTGAAGTTTCTGGGGGTTTCCACAGGATGGGAGCTGGAGGCAGTGGCCAGTGCCCTGCCAACCGGCATCACCTCCACCAACATGAACCGATGTGCTGGACAGCTTAGGAGGTGGTTGTGGTGGAGAGTCTAAAAGAGCAGACGGTTCCTGTCCTCTGACAGTTGGGGAAATTTACCAACACGTGGGAACAGACAGAAACACAAATATTATGCAACAGAGAACCCTACTCCCATATCAAAATTTTAAAGAGGGCTCTCTTGCACTGCTCTCCAACAAGGGAAGGCCTTTTTTTTTTGTGGACCCCCTTGCATTTTGTTGTTAGCAGTGCCTGATGTGTCCAGGGGGAAGAGGGTAGTGGGGTGAGCTCTCAAGGACATATCCTTGCCTGTAAAGAGTTTTCTAGGACTAGAAGTCAGTGAGAGCTTGATTCCTGGACCCAACGGGATGCCTGGAAGGGAAGGCTGTGTCAGTCCCACTCAGGGAGAGCAAGTTTTCATCCTTCAGCTGCCTCAGTGAGCCAGAACTGACTGGGAATAGCAGGCTGGGGTCTCAGCACAGACACAGGGGTGGCATGTGTGGGCTGTGCAAGTTTATTGCAGCAATGACCTTCCTAGAGATGACAGCCAATGAGCCTCCTTTTCTGAAATCAGTACAACTTCTACTTCCCTCAGGCTTAGACTGGACATTCTTCTGAAATGAAGCTCAGGGCATCAGGTACTAAAACATTACAGTACACTTACCGCCCTCTTTCTTCCCCAGTAGTCCCCTCCGCATTCCGAACAGGCATGCCGGAAGGACACACAAGTGATTCTGGCTAAGCTTTAGGAGTCAGAGAAAAGGCAAAAAGATGTTTTCCTCCCCTGTTCTGACCAGGGGGAATGTTTCCCAAAGAAGTCAAAAGTAGTTATCTGTCATCATCTCCCCCACCAAAGCATCCTGCCACCATGCACTTAAGAGGAAGGGACATCGGTCCAGCATCAAGAGATGGAAGATGGAGGAATAAAAGGCAAGGCTTCTGCCTCCCATGTTATGGTTCCTCCATGACACATCCCAAGACCTGAAGGCCTTCTCAGCCCAGGGAGCTCATCCAGGCCCATCCCTAGCAAGTACAAATTAGTAGCGCTCCAATGGCAAAGGAAAAAGATCATAAGGCGGTCCAACACTGGAAAAGCAATGGTGGCCACGTGGTGCTGAGTTGTCCAAAAGATGTGGCACAGAGCAAGATTATAGGCTCAAATTCCTCCTAGAAATGGTCACTGAAGGGCACTCTCATACAATGAGGTACAGGATAAGAGGCGTGAGGACCATGCTCCCAGCCCCTGGGAAGACGATGTTTTGCCCTCTCCCTCCATGTGAGGAAAGACACAAAGGAAGACAACACTGGCATTTGCTCATGAGCAACTCTATTCCAACCCAAGCTCTCTGGTCTCAGGAGGAAAAGGGTTGGGGAGGATATGAGCATCCATGCAGAGAACCAGAGAATCCAGTATCAGCTGGAAGGCAGCTCCCAAGATGATCAGAAATGAAGGCCCTAATTACATTCCTCCATTGGCTATGACCTTGGGTCACCACACACCAGCAACTATTTACTCTGGCAAAGTGATTAGGGAATTGGGGCCGGGGAATTGATGTGCCGGGGTAGAGGCACATGGGGGTGCAGAAGATGAAGATGGCGATGGGCAAGATGCTGCTTTTGCAAGTGACTCCACCTATTTGGGGTCAGCACAGGCATCAGGGAGGGAGCTGCCCACGGGGTCTACTCTTTGGTCATAGTGAAGTAGCTGGGGGCCCAAATAGGAAAAGAGAAGGCAGCCAAGAAACAGTTGTCCATTAACAGGTGGAAATCCTATGTCAATCAAGAGAGGATGGAGAAGTTTCAACAAACCTGCCCTACCCCCAGGATGAGAGCAGAAAAATCAGATCAGGCAGATAGGACAACAGCAAAAACAGCACAGGCTGCAGAAAAATGTGTTACAGACCCTAACCGGGGGCTAATACTGTGGGGCGGGGCCCCTCCAGGTGTGCCCCTGGACCAGCAAAATCAGCATCACCTGGAAACTTGCTAGAAATGCACCTCCTCAGGTTTCTGAATCTGAAACTCTGAGGGTGGGGCCTGGCAGTCTGTATTTTGACCAGCCCCTGGGTGATTTGGAATCACATTAAAGTTTGAGAACCACCCCTGTAGAGAAAAGGGACTCCAGTTTTTGGTTCCATTCTTTGCCCACAATGAGTTTTTTCAAATTTTGTGTTCAAACCTCCCCTCGAGACTGAGCATTGCTTTCAATGAAAATATCACCATTTTATGTACAGAGGTTTTACCTTTGACTGCATCAGCAGAAATGACATTTGGGTATGGTTTATTCAGAAGCAGCAGAATTCGCTTTGCCCTGAGCCCTCGGCACATGCTTGTCCCAGCTTTCGTGGGTGGACAGCAGGTGTTTGACCAGAAGCCTATTGGGTGCAAGGTGTCTGTCATCACCACACTGTCCTGTCTGCAGGGGTGGTAGCAGCATGAGTAGCACCAGAAAGTAAAGGAAGCAAGTTAATGTTGAGCGCCTACTATGTGCCAGCCCTGCCCCGGGCGTGTCATACACATGATCCCACTGAACTCTCACGACAGCCCCACTGGATGGATAAGAAAACACGTGCAGAGAGGTGGAGTAATTTGATGGAGGCCACACAACTCCTGTCTCCCCCCAAGTTCCTGTTCGTGCCACTACGTTGCATTGCCTTCTCCTTCTCCTTCTCCAAAATTATTAAAAGAATAGCACCCCCCTCAAAACTCCTCTTTTTCTTTGCAGTTAATTTGCGAGCCACAAAACCAAAAGCTGCCTCATGAGCCATGCAGGAGGAAGATCAAGGGTTCAGCGCGGGGCACTCCCCGGCTCCAGCCAGAAGCCGGCTGGGAAACGGCCTTACAGAGAGCAGGCAGAGCAGAGAGGGCCTTGTTATACGCTGGACTGTGCCCCATAAAATTCTTATGGTGAAATCCTCACTGCGGTACTTCGGAACGTGACCGTATTTGGAGATAGGATCTTTGCAAGAGATAATTAAGTTAAAATGAGGTCATTAGGGTGGGCCTTACAGTGGACGTCCTTATAAGAAGAGGAAATCTGCACGGACAGGTGCAGAGGGAAGACCGTGTGAAGACACAGGGAGAAGACAGCCATCTCCAAGCCAAGGAGAAAAGTCCCAGAAGGATTCAACCCTGCTGACCCCTTGATCTTGGACCTTCCAAGATGCATTTCTGCCAACTTCCCAGATGATGCTGATGTCACTGGTCCAGGGACACAGCCTCCAGAATTATGAGACGATACATTTCTGTTGTTTAAGCCACTTGATTTGTGGTGCTCTTTTAGGGCAGCCCTCTTCCTGTCCCCACAGTGAGCTGTCCACCTTCCTACAGCTCCTGCTGTGCCCCCGCAGGGGCCTGATTCCGGCCAGCAGTGCCGGTTCCCTGAATCCTGGCCCTGGGCCATGACTGGAGGCTGCAGAGGTGCCACCTCCTGACTGCAGAGGTGGCAGGACCTCAGGGAGACAGGCAGCTCTGAGAGGCAGTGCCACCTGCCCTTCTCCAGCCTCACCGGGCTCCGTCTGCACATACACAGCAGGTACCCGCCACGGCTGCTCTGGCCGTTCCAGTGTTTGCCTCCAGCCTGGCAGGTGCCTGAAGACAGAGCATGAAGCCCTCCTGACTGCTGAGGAAGGAGAACTACAGAGACAAATGGAGAGTCACAGAGAACAGGGTTACCTTCAGGAACCAGGAGGGGCTTCTGGCTCCCAGGATGGTGCCGAGGATGAGAGGGAGACAGGGAGCAGCTGTGCGGCAAAGCAGAACACGAAGAGAGGGGAGAAAGGGCCAGCTCCAGACAAGCGGGCCGGTGTGTACACCACACACACACCACACATACACACCCCCCATACACACACAGCCAGGCGGGGGGGTCTGTTTGCCTTTACACCTACAGACGCAGCAAATCCCAACGCACTCACACACGCACACGTGCACACACGCCAGGCACAGTCTGTCGTCTGCTGGGGGCACCCACAATCTCGCTGCAGAGTGAAGGTGCCCCTCAGAGGATTTCCCCTTTGCATTCTCCACATGCTCTCTCTTTCCAGGCTTTAAAACTGTGCGTCAAGCACGCAGCTGTGAAGAGAGTTATACAATCACAGAAGCCTGCCAGGACATTCCCTGGAGCCTGGCAGAGGGGAGGGGCACGTGGCCCAGATACTCCACAGCCAGTGTGGGGTGTGGGTGCCTGGTTCCGAGTAAGCTGACCAGACGCCTCTGTGCCTGCCCCCCATCATCCCCTCCCCCCAGCTCAGGAGACTGAGAATGAATGTGGGGAACACACAGCGTTGTCAGGAGAATTGGGGGAAGCCCAGCCTCTGGGATCATGACACCCACGACAGAAGACGTTCCCTTTCCTGCTTCTGTCCCTGATGGGCCTGAAGTGGGGCTGATCGGGCGGCAGGAGGGAGGCCAAGCCATTTGTATCTAATTATCGTAGAAGTATTTGGTGGTCCTCATTGGCTTCTTCTCTGTTCTCTCTTTGTAAGGCCAAGAGCTCTCTCTGAACTCCTATCTCTACCAGTTTCCTCTGAAGAGGCTGGAGGTGCAGAGCAAAGCCAAAACAACCAGAGGGGCTGATCAACTGGGTCTGGACAGTGATGGGATTACAGTCAGTGACAAATTTTATTAGGAAGCTCTAACCGTGCCCAGATAAGTGTGTGACAGGAAGATAACAACTCAGCTGTGAGGTGGCTGGCCACCAGGGAGCCCTTAGACTGAGCTCCGTCAGTGATGGGGCCAGGGAGAGAGGGGAGGAGGGGTGGGGGAGGAAGGCGGGGGAGGAGCTGATGAATCAATCAGAGACTGAGTCCCTCTCCACTCACACCTGAGGACCACCCTCAGCTCAGCTCCAGGTCCCTCAGGAGGACTTGGGTGGGACTGGAGAGGACCCACATTTTCCCACCAAGATAACGAACACCAGCTTATTTGTCTCACATCCTGCCAACCTCCATTCATACTTAAATGGTCATGCATTTTTTAAACTTCATCATTACTTTTCAGATCTTCTAAATTTATTCTGCCAACACTGGACCCTGTCTCCTATGTCACATAAACAGATGGAATTTGGAGCTTATCCACTGGTACCTGAGTGCCTTGCATTTTTTTTTAACTTTCTACTTTGAAGTAATTCTAGACTTAAGAGGAGCTGCAGAGAGAATACAGAGCTTCTGCACATACTTCATCCTAATGTTAATATCTTACATAACAATGGTACAATTCCTAAGACAAAATTGGCTAAGTTATAGGCTTATAATCAGATTTCACCAGTTTTTCTACTGGTGTCCATTTTCTGTTCCAGGACCCAAGCCAAGATCCCACATTGCAGTTAAGGTGTCTTGTATTTTGATATTTCTTTTCCTGTCCATTTGAGAGTTTTTGTTATCACTGAAAGTAAATTAACAATTTGATGAAACAAATCGTCATCTATCCTTTAAATACACTTCTCTGGTCCCATCCAGTGGCCTTTTCCCATAATGCAACAAGCATCGTAGAGAGTAGCAGGACAACTGGGCGACTCTGTGATGTAGGATGATGATGCTTCATGAAGGTGGGTACTGTGGATGGATGACATGGTGAAAATCAAGAGATGATGGCATCTCCCTGTGTGGAAGGCTGAGTAGTGGCTCCCAAAGACATCCAGGTCCTAATCCCTGGAACCTGTGACTGTTACCTTATACAGCAAAAGAGACTTTATAGATGTGATTAAGGACCCTGAGATGATCCTGGATCATGTGGATGGGTCCTAAATGCAATGACAAGAGTCCTTGAAAGAGGGCGGTGGAGGGAGATTTGACTACACAGAGGAGAAGGGAATGTGAAGACAGAACAGAGAGATTTAAAGCTGCGATGCTGCTGGCCCTTGCAGTTGGAGGAAGGGGCCGTGAGCTAAGGGATGCGGCTCTAGGAGCTGGAAAAGGCAAGAAAATGGAAATGAGTCTCTTCCAGAGCCTTTGGAGCCAGCGCGGTTTTGTGGACACCTTGGTTTCAGCCCACTGAGACCCACTGTGGACTCCTGACCTCCAGAACTGGAGGAGAATAAGTCTGTGTTGTTTTAAGCACCAACTTTGTGGTAATTTGTTACAGCATCCAAAGGAAGCTAATACTGACCAGCATTTAAAACAGTGGACACTCAATATATACTTATCCAACTGATATAGTCAGGTCTGTCTCCCACCCAGATCCACTACACTGTGCTGTCTGAAAAAGAAAAGCAACCTCCTTTCTGCTATTTTCTGGTGAGGATGTTAACCAGCCTCTCACAACTACAAAGCCCTTTAAATACATCTAGTCTATAGTTGGCAGTGTCTACAAAAGCTGAATTCGTACGTGCACTGACTCAGCAACTTCCCTGCTAGGTATATCAGCAGTAGAAGTGCGGAATACATGGTCTCCAGAAGACATACACGAGAGTAAAAGGCAAAAACTGGAAATCATTCAAGTGCTCATCAACGATAAATCGGAAAAATACATTTTAGTAGAGGCACACAATGGAATGCTAGGAAACACAACAATGAACAAACTACAACTCCACGCAGTGTGGTGGCTCAGTCTCATAAAGGAGAGCAAAATGAATAGACACGAGAGGGTGTGTGCTGCGTGACTGTATGAAGCACAAAAAAAGCACAAAATCGGAGAACCTAATCTGTGCAGTGAGAAGTCAGTAGGGTGGCCCTGGGGAGGGCGGGGGCGGTAACTTGAATGGCGTTGGGGGGTGGTTCTGGGGATTGGGGATTCCGTTTCTTGATTGGGGTACAGGTTCCATGGAGGAGTCCAGCACATGAAAACTCACCAAGGTATATACTTAGGATGTTTGCCCTTTCCTGTATCAACGTGACAGTTCAATCAAAAGTCACCCAAGAAACCCAAGTTGGGAAATGGTCCCTCTGCCAAGCCCATCCACTCCCAGAGCTGCTGCCGCGGAGAGCTGGGCTACATGCCCAACAGGACAACACAGCAAACGAGGTCTGCCTATTACCATAATTACATCCCTGGGAACGTGCAAAGCCCTCATTTTCCTTTCATGTCTATAATGTTGTGGGGACACAGGATGCAATTACAGCCCTCAAATATGCAGCTTAGTAAGCAGAAATGCACACATCTCCGTGGGGCTGGGTGAGGCATGTGCACTTACATGGCTTGACCAAATGGGACTGGGGCCCGGCTTCCACCAGCCACCAGCCATCCAGCCACAAAGCTCTTGGACCCTTTGGGCTGCTCTCCTGAACAAGGATAGCAACTCTGGGGACACATTCTCGTGAGCAGACAATTTTCTGGGACAGAATCCCTTATTTAAAAATTGCATGGAAAAGACCAGGGCAAGAATTTAAATAAGATGTTGCTTTGAACACCAGTAAGATTTTCTGTTTAGGAAGAGATTCCCTATCTTCTTTCCCGCCTTGAAATTCAGCCTCCTTGGTCATAATCTCTCATTCAAGAGAAGCTGAGAATGAACTGAATGGCAGCAAATGTGGAGTGAAGGGATCACATTTCCTTGGCAGTACAGAGAGGAAAGCCAGGGACAGAGCAGAGAGCAGTAAGCGGGCTGGAGTAATTTGATTGGTAAGATTCTTTCAGGTGAAGCACAAGAGGGTGTTAGTGATGTCCTGGGAAGAAGATGGATGAGGGTCTAGAAAGGAGGTCTTATGTGGGCTTCTTCCCCTTGAGAATTTGCAATTCAGAGTCCTGCTCCCCCAGACATTCAGGCCGATGGTCAGTGTGTGGGAAAGTCCGGGCTTGTTTTACCACCAGCCCTAGTAAGCAAAGACCAGAGGGTAAACCCGCCGGGGTGGGGGACGGGAAGCCCGATGTGAAACTGGAAGGCTCCTCTGCATTTAATATAAACTATCCCAGAACAAAGCAGAAATAATGCTTTAATCATCTGCTGGTTTCAATTACCCGCATCACATCTCCCTTCCAGAAGCACAGACAACTGGAGCTGACTAAATTGCAAATATGCCTGATTTTCAAATTCACGTTTGTACCAAGAAGCGCACCCACACGCTGCCCCTTCTCTGCCCCTGTCCCCTGCCCAGGATCACACTTACAAACACGCACATAATGCAGTCGCCCTGCCAGCCTGCGAGGACATGCATAGGGGAAGGGTACCGCTTTCATACAACATTTGATGTTCAGTTAGGAATACAGAAAATATACCCAGCTTTGTGCAGGTAAACATTCTCACCTTCTCCTTCTGAAAGTCCTGGTGTGGGAATTACAAGATGGCGGCCACTGGTAAAAATACTTATGGCTACGTACAATTCATGTACAACGTAAAAAGAATTCAAGTTATAAGTTCTCCAAATATTTTCAAAAAGAGCTGCGTGGAAAAAAATTAGCTGCATGGCCACCCCTCCCTCCTGGGGCTCTCTCAAGTACACCCCTGGAATGACAGACAGCATTGTAACCTTCAAGAGCTTCAGGTGTCAAAGGGCCCCAGACAAGGTTTCACCAAGGTGGAACTAAATCAGGTCAGGACAACTGGAGGTGGGCTACCAGCTGGGAAGTGAGACTGGGGGCTTCAAAGCAGGAAGGCCGTGTTTAAATTCAAAATTGTTGTATATACTGTCATAGCCTCTCTGTGCCTCAGTTTCTCTCTTTCCTTTACTGCATAAAATGGTAAGAATGAATCCTATCCTCTGCTAATCTCACAGATCACTCACTATGGGGGTGAATCTGGCTTTTCAGTGAAATACAGAGAGAGACTGAGAAAGAGAGAGTGGGATTGTGAATCTAAACATTTTGGAATGAAGCCCATATCACACTCTCTTGTATGTCCACCATACCTCCCCACACAACCTCTCTTTGTAAGGCTGGACAAACAAAAAATAGCAGAAAGGATATCCAAAAAATAAAAACAAAAAGATAAAGACTCATAAGAAATATCTTCTTAAGAGACAGATTTACTATAAGGAAAAAAAGAGGAAGAAAGAGAATGCTTGGGAAATTTTCTAATTTGATTTTCAGTTAGATTCAAGAGGACTTTTGTCTGAAAAAATCAAAGCAAAGAGCAGAGGTCAGCAAAGTTTTCCTTTAAAAGACCAGAGAGTAAATATGAATGGCTTTGAAGGCCACACGGTCTCTTTGGCAACCGCTCAACTTTCGCAGCTACTCAACTTGGCCCCCAAAAGCAGTAGACAATGTCCAGGAAATGCATAAAAACAGATCTAGACTTCAGCTGTAATGTGTCCTCCACATCTGATCTAGAAGGGGAGATCTAAAGTCAGGTAAGTTTACATGAATGGCCAAAGTTAAAACCTCACCAAAAGCAGTAAGCAGCAGAAAGGATGCTGCAAAAAATCAGGTTAAAGAAGTAAAGATACACTTGAAAAGCTTTCCCAGAACTTACATGACAGTGAGGGGAAGAAAATGAGACCTGGACGACAAAACCAAGGGACCGAACATCTATATATACATATAGTCACCATCATCATCATCATTGTCGTCTTTCCTGAGTTGAAAATTTGAGGCTGCACATTGAAAGAGCACGCTGACAGCTGTTCAAAATTGTTTTAGTATTTCTCAGAAAAAAATAAACACCTATTTGAAGACTGGGAAAAAGAAAGAGCGAGCATATTGAAATGGAATGCAAAGGAAGTTAAAACAACATGAATACACACACAGAAACACTTCTTTGGTATCTGGAGAACACTCTGTAAACCTTTAGACAAGCAAAAGGAAAAGATCATCTACAAAGGAATCAAAACCCAGTTGGCCTTGGGCTTCTCTCTGGCATTCATTGCTCAGTGACAGTGGAGTAGTTTCAACAACTTTGATGAAAGAAAAATACTCAACCAAGTTGCCATTTACATGTAAGGTCAACAAAATGACACGCTCAGACATTCGAGGGCTTAAAATCACATTACCGGTATTCCCTTCATGAAAAAAGAGAAAAAAGAAAGTCTTAAAGGGGAATGCTGATCTACCAAATCAAAATTAAGAACTCACAGGTGGTGACTGGCTAAGTGACCGAGCCATGAGCAATGATAAGCTATTAGAACTATCTAAATATTTAGTATAATTTCAATGAAAACTGATGAAAATATTAAAAACAATGTTTGAAAGGGATGACTGAATGCTGAAATGATCATAATGTAAAAATATTAGTATAAGTCTCAAAACCGAGGTCATATTAGCAGAAATTAGAAAGTTGGGGGAGGGGAAGAACAAAACCATGCCGTTTAAGTCTCAACTTTGATGCTTATGGGTTTAAATATGCTTTCAAAAACTTAAGGGTAATCACTTTCAGGTTCAAATAGGGTGAATATTTTCCAAATCACTAGAGGGAAAGAAGGCAGAGAAAATCCAATCCACAGAGCAAAAATTAATGGATAAAAAGGAAACAGGGTATAAATGCAATAAGAAGAAAACCAGAAAGCTTAAAAAGACAGAACAGAAGAGCAAGGATGGCATTATAAAATACCAGGCTGTCATTAAAAATCACATTTGAAGGATATTCAATCACATGGAAATATATTCACAATGAAAAGTGTGTGTGTGTGAGAGGCACAATATAAAAATATGTATATATTACATATGTTACATTATCTCAACTACTTATATAAAGTACATGTTTATAGAAAAAGATGCGAAAGGAATACACTCACGTGTCAGGAGTGATTTTCTGAAGGTGGTAGGATTTCAGATGATTTCTCATTTTTGCATTTCCTCTTTGTTTTTTTTTTACATTTTCCACAAGCAATATGTATTGCTATAATAATTTTTTAAAAGCCATAAACACTATAAAAAATAAAAACATTTAGGCTGCCATGAAATCAAACTGATTGTTCTTCCCATGGTAGAGAAGTGAGGACCTGGAGGATTTGTAAGCTATTATCTTCTGAGCGTTGGGTTCAAGCAATCAGCAGGCACCACCAGGCTGGAATCTGGATTTTTCCATCTTCCAATGCTTCCTGCACTCTTAGCCCTTAGGAGTCTCAGGACACCTGAGAAAAAACTCATCACAAAAGCTTTACTTTTCAGAGTCCTTACTACATGCTTTGTGCCACGTACTTTATTTCTCACAACAGCCCAGAGAGGCAGATTTTACTAGCCCCCTTTTACAGATGAGGAAACTGAGGCCAGAGGGGAGGAGAGACTTGCTTGAGGTCACGTGGCTGGGAAGGAACGCTGTCGGGATTTGAACCCTGGCAGCCAGTGGACAGCCTGTCCTTTGAAGCCCCTTTCTTGTCTTCCTCCTGGAAGTTCAGCAAAACTCGCCTGACTCCATGGCTGTTACTTCCTAATCTGTTCACTCTCCGCTCTGGCTTAGGAGGGCCCAGCTGTGAGGGCCGCTATCTCTTACTTTCAGCTGGACCCTGAATATAAATGCCCCAGATTCTCGCACAAAAGACCCTGCAAGCTGCACCCCATGAGAGCTTCCTGAGCAGACAGACTATCCCTCCAGTCTAGTTTCAGGGCACAAAACAGAACCAAATTCATCACAACTCCACCCACCCCTGCATCCTTCCCTCATAAACTAACCACGGAGCGCAGGTCCAGCAGCCTGCGCAATGTATGTCAAGTCCCGGAGACGTCTCCCCGCAGGCCCGGCACCAGCCACAAAACCCTGTGCTGGCCGTCAGCCAAATGAACAAAATCCCCATCTTCGCCGAAAAGGCAGGGGAGGGGAGCAGAGAGCTTACCTCTGAATTGCAGTGTTACTAGGACACAGTTTGCTGTAATAATACCAATTAACATTTCTCCCCCACTCAGTAGTTTCTAGTACAGGATAAAAATAGCAATACACGTGGTGCCGGGATGTGAAAAATAACAATGGGAATGTGCTCTGGAAGAGCCCAGCTCTGTCTCACTCAGGAAGGAGGGGAGGCAAGCAGGAATATGAAGGGGGACTTCGGAGGGGACTGCAGAGAACCTGCTGGAATGCCTTGATTCATCTTGCCTTCCTACACCTTGCTCCTCTTCTGACCTGAGCCGCCCGACGTGCCCACTGAAGGCACCTGTGGGATGGTGAAAATGGCACTGGACTCGGAATCACAACTGGAGATTTGACGGTTGAGTTCCCATCCTGCCTGCCACTAACTAGTTTTATGGCATTGCTTGAGGTGGGTCACCTCTCTAAGCTGATTCCTTATCTGTAAAGTGAGAATCAAGAATGACAGTACCTACTTCACAGGTGGGTGTGCCATTTAAATGCGGTAACCTACGAAGCAGCTTTGCAAATTGTAGCATGGGACTGAAATGTTAGAGGGGGTCCCTAAGCGTCTGGTGGTGGTAGTGATGCAGGTGACATTTGCCAACACAACTTTTACTGATTACCAAAATGAACATTGTCCCAAGTTTGCCCCGCCCTTCTCAGCAGGGTTAAAAGAACCCTAGTTGCTCAGGTACTCTATTGCACAAGCTCGGCAGACACCGTTCTGATTGGCTCATGGCCCAGAATCCATCTTCAAGGATGTTTCTCAGATGGAAACTCCTCATTCTCAAGACAAATGTGGCCTGGCCAACAGCCACTGTCCTCATAGCCCTGAGATACCCAGCTAAGAGAGATACCCAATCACACTTAAGACATTTCTGGAGGGCTGGTTTCCCCTTAAGAACCATCATCACTCATCAGAAGACTAGGAATAGACTTACCATATGATTCAGTAATTCCGCTACTGGGCATATATCCAGAAGGAATCCTACTTCAAAAAGATACCTGCACCCCAATGTTCATAGCAGCACTATTTACAATAGCCAAGACATGGAACCAGCCTAAATGTCCATCAACAGATGACTGGATAAAGAAGATGTGGTATATTTATACAATGGAATACTATTCAGCCATTAAAATCAACAACATAACGCCAGTTGCAGCAACATGGATGTCCCTGGAGAATGTCATTCCAAGTGAAATAAGCCAGAAAGAGAAAGAAAAATACCATATGAGATCGCTCATATGTGGAATCTAAGAAAAAAAAAAGAACATAAATACAAAACAGAAACAGACTCATAGACATAGAATACAAACTTGTGGTTGCCAAAGGGGAGGAGGGTGGGAAGGGACAGACTGGGAGTTCAAAATTTGTAGATACTGACAGACATATGCAGAATAGATAAACAAGATTATACTGTACAGCACAGGGAAATATATACAAGATCTTGTGGTAGCTCACAGCAAAAAGAACTGTTTAACTTTAAAATAAAAAACAAACCATCACTCAAAGCTTGATGCAGCCCCAGGGACCCCAAGTGTCACCTACTGTGAAGGTGCAACGGAGAATCAATGGAAGGTCCTCTCCCTCTTTTCATTCCCTTATAGACATGCCTGCCCCATTCCCCACCTCCGCCCAGAGGACACAGGACACAGCCCAAACACCAGGATGACTTCATCATCCAGTCCAGACCACCCACAAGGCATCTTTGTAGGGTGGGGGCTTCCTGTTGTACTCCGTAGGGCTTCCTACAATCCATGAGGTGTCCTAGGAGCCTTGAGAGCCACTGGGAAGATGATGGAGAGGGAAGCTCTAAAATCACTTACCTCTTCCCCTCACTTACTCCACCAACTTCAACCTGACCTAGTCAGTTTTATGTTCGACTTCTTCATAAGGTTTTATTTGAAGAAAAAGTTCTCTGTCTAAAAAGCTTCAAAATCTTTGCTCTAGAGGCTTGTAAGAATCATGACTGAAGTTTGGAGAAAGAGGTTCTTGGTCCCTGGACTGAAGTCACCTAAGGGCCTCTTCCCCCACCCAAATAATGACAGTGCTTTCCAAAGGAGAAAATGCAGTCCAACAGTACACCATCCAAATTTTCTCTGGACCTGAGGACAAGGAATTGTCTCATTCACAGAAAAAGCCCTTCTTCCTGTCTCATGTGCTGTGGTACCACACCGTGGGGACCAGGAGCTCAGGCCAGATGAGCCCAAATGAGCAAAGTGCTCTCACAGACTTGGAAGATACAGAGGCAGAAGATTTGGGGGAAGGAAAGAAAGCAGAAAGACCAAAAGGAGAAAACTCCCTGTGGAGCTGGAGGAGAGAGGGGCTGGAATAGCACCCAGGAGCCCATCTGCTTCTTCTGAAATGCATAGTTTCGGAAAAAGAGGAGGGGTTCTCCGGAAGCAGAGATGCCAGCTTAGAACCAAGGAGCATCCTCTTCAAAGGGCATAGAAAGCACACGAGCAACAATAGGCTACCGTCCCCGGTACCCACATGGCCGGGGCTGGGTCTCAACTTGGGAAACCTCTGGAGGGCAGCCAATGGGAGCCACTTGGCCCAGCTTTGCCCCCAGGACATGGAAAGACTGAAGCCATCAACCAAAAGGCAGAAAGTCATCCATCATCACTTGGCTACCAAAGATCTCAGGGCAAGGAGAATGCAAGGAAGAGGGTCTGTTTCAGTTGGAGGGACAACTATGAAGCAGAGGGTAACATCTGATGTTTCTGGGAGGCTGCAGGCATGGAAGAGCACAGTGGGCCAGCCTGAGACCAACACAGCACGGTGGGCACAAGCATGGGCTCTGGAGGACGCAGCAGTTGCATCCTGCCTCCCCGCTCTAGTCACATAGTGTTGGGTTAGCTTCTTAACTTCTCTGGGCTTCAGTGTCCTCAAGCACCCTAGGAAGTAACAAGCATATATATCTTGTAGGGCAGTTTTGAGAACTGAATCAATTAATAGATGCACATCACTCAGAGCAGTGTCCACGCTTAGCAAGCATGCATCAAATGTTGTCCTGAGAAGTCCCAGATAAATTTCCCCTGCAGTGAGCCCCACTGGGTTCAGCCCCACTAACTGAGGAGCATGGGGTGGGTAACCCAGGCTCCCAAGGTGGCCACAGGACGTGAACGGCACCCCAAAAGCAATCGTCTCTAGGTGCAACCCCCTCCCATGGGGCATTCACCCCATTTCAATCTCTTCCATCTTTTCCTTTCCCTGACCCCTCCATGGTCCTCCTTTGGTGGTTTTGTAAGCATTTTCTAAGTTCCCCTCTGTGCTCTTCTCATAAAGTCAAACTGCCAAGCCAGTTATCAAGAAGCCTAAATGAGTATGGTCCTGAACGCAGTTGCCTGTTCACAAATTCTCCGCTTTCTGAGTAGGAGACTTCCGTAGGGGAGGAGGGTGGTGGTGGTGGTGAGGGGAATGACCTGTCTGGAATGTGTTGTAGCCTCTTTGAGAAACTTGCAATGTCACCCTCCCTTAGCTGGCCATCATACTTATTAGCAGCTTCCTAAACAGCCCTGCCAGTCAACCACCCACCACTTGTTTTATACATGGGAAACCTGCAAGTCCGCCTGAGAAGTTACTGGTGGGGAAGAGGCTGAGGTCCCATAGCCCCTGATTCTCCTGTCTGTTCCTTTGTCTCCTGATTCATCAAGTAACCAAACAAGAGAAGGTGCTCCCAGTCCCCCGCCCTGGAGTCATCCACCCAGCTTTGTAAAGTGGCTGGTCTTGCCAAAGGAGGCGAGGCTCCCTGGCTGCCATGGACAGGGCACAGGGCTTGCATTCGTTTTCCAGAGCTGCATCAGTCACAGACTTCTGTGACCCATTAGGCAAGAGCTCGGGGTTCTGCCTGAGGCCACGAGCCAGAGTTGTTTGCTGTCCCCCTGCAGTGGGGCACGTGAAAGACCTTGGCCTCATTACCTCCCTGCTTCAGCCAACTTGGCCCATGAATCCCAGGCTCTGAAAACTGGTCCACTCATAGGCTGCTCTCATCAAGTGCTTCCTCAAAGATCTGCTTCACAAGCCCCTTTTCTGCTGGGGAAATTAACACACGGAGGCCAAGATTACTGCCCCAGATCATGAAGTGTAAAAGTGGTGAGCCAGGGACCAGACTTTCAGTCTGTTCCAGTATGGCCCATGAGAGCACTCCCATAGGTGGTCTGGGAGGACACTGTTTCAGAGTCTTTCTAGTAAATAATCTCATCTTTCAGGACAGTGGTATCCAAGTGGTAAAATATATCATCCCTGGATGACAGTGCTGCTGAGAAATACAGCTTCTTGGCAGTGGGATCCTTGCTAGCTCACTTTGGAATGCCAGCATCCCACCACGGCGTAGTTAAAATGTTCCAAATCCCTCAGACTTAATGAAACACCTGTCCCCTCTAACGCCATCTGAGGTAATTACACATGGTTCTCACACACTCATACACACCCAGACTCCACCTGGCTGGTTGGCGGCTTCCCTGGGTACACCTGGGTGTGCTTCCCCCATCAATCCTGGCAAGACTGAGTTGGAAGAGCCCCTCCTTCTTAACTCTCTGGAAAAGCTGGCAGAAAATTCTATAGTCTGGTATCAATTGGGCTTAAAGAAGTTTGAAGTAATTACCACGGAGTTAGGAAAATCTTTACATTCAAACTGTAAGGCTTTAAATGACTGACATGCACACATACACAGGGTATTGTTGAAAACTTTTAAGTCATATTAAGAATACTCTATTTAAATCCTACTCCTGGGCATATATCCAGAGAAAAATATAAGTCAAAAAGACACATGCACCCCAGTGTTCACAGCAGCATTGTTTAAAATAGCCAAGACATGGAAACAACCTGAATGTCCATCAAAAGATGATTGGATAGTGAAGATGTGGGGTGGGTGTATGTACATATATATACATACATGTGTATGCATATATACATATATGTATATGTATATACAAACACACACATACATATATAATGGAATACTACTTAGCCATAAAAAGGAATAAAATATTGCCATTTGCAGCAGCATGGATGGACTTACAGATCATCATTCTAAGTAAAGTAAGCCAGAAAGAGAAAGGAAAATATCATATGATATTGCTTATGGAATCTAGAAAAGACATGAACTTGTTTACAAAACAGAAACAGACTCACAGACATAGAGAACAAATTTGTGGTTATCAGCAGGTAAAGGGGGTGGGAAAGGAGAAATTGCAAATTCAAGATTTGCAGATACTAACTACTATATATAAAATAGACAACAAGTTTATAGTGTACAGCACAGGGAACTATATTCAATATCTTGTGGTAACCTATAATGAAAAAGAATATGAAAAGGAATATATGTATGTATATGTATGACTGAAACATTATGCTGTACACCAGAGATTGACACATTATAAACTGACTTACTACAATGAAAAAGAATATAAAAAAAAAACAAGACTCCAGTTAGAAACTGTCCCTATTTGTCATTTTGTAAATGAATGTTTATACATACATCACATATATTCTACACAAATAATTTTTCCTAATAGTGCTGTTGGTTGGCACACTCAACACCAGTGAACGGCGAAGGGGAAAAAATTTCTCATCTCAGCAATCCAAAGAGCTGAGGTCAGATGGGGAAGTCCGGGCCTCATGGTGAGAAAGTGGATGAGGCGGTCCTAGGCCCGAACAATGTTCTAGTGTCCCTTTCTATGCCTGCTGCCCCCCGACCTCTCTCCCTCTGCCCACAGGAACAGGAGAAGTAGAAAGAGATGAGAAGCAAGGCGGAGCAAAGCTGTAAAACAAGTCACTAAAAATGGGAAAGAGGTCCTCTTCAGCTTTTCCAGGGACGCTCCCTGCCCCCACACACTGCACTCACGCACGTACTGTTACACACACACATTTGAAGAGAAAAGGCACTCTCTAACACGTCAGCTGTTCATTTTCACAAGCCCGGTTGAGATCAATCCCGCAACACAGAAGCCTGTGGTGGGAGTCCAGGGATTTCGAGAGAAAAGGCCCCCTCTCTTGGAGGCTCAGAACACAGGCCTTGGGACACTTAGAAGCTTCCAGCATGAAAAGCTACCCAACAACATTAGTACCAAGTGTTCCCTTCTGCAGCCTCACATTCCCCATACGCCCCAACTTCACCCCTACACAAAGCTGGATATTTGGTGGGAAAGCCAGACTGAGCTCTAAAATGTACATAGGCAAAAAGGGAAAAAAAAGTCATTTATATCCATAAAGGCAGAGATAGCACAATGTACTAGAAGGGCATGGGTTTTGGAGTCTTTGTGCCAACAAGCACCCTGCCTCTCTGGATCTAAGATTCTTCATGGGTGAAACTGCAGCCAAAGCACCACCATGCCGGGTTGCTGCGAGGGCCAGGTTACTGCTCCCTGTAAGGTGTGGGTAGCCAAGGATGCAACATGCGGCAGCAGCTCACTTTTTTCTCATCTTTTGGCCGCTCTGGTCCCTCCCCAGCCCTGACGGATGAAGCCTGGGATTGAGGACAGATTTCAATCTGTTCTAAATAATCCATCAGTCCATTCTAACTCACTCTGCCCATCTCAAATCACCAAGGACATAAAGGCCATTTTTCCTCTTGTTTGGTCATTGCACAAGGCCTAAAATCATGTCTTACTCAACAATGAACCTTAGTAGAAGCTGCTGGTGGTGCTGGGAGATTACAGGCAGGAAACAAAAACAAACACACAAACACGAGCCCGGCCACTCACGGTTTCCCTTGACTGGTACATAATCAAGGTCAATGGCGGCTCCCCTTTGGGGGAGGGGGCACTGTTGGCAGCTGTCACAACTGGCCCTATGTGCTGACAAGTTTTGTTCCAGATCTTCCCACTGGGCTTTGGGAGCTGCTGCACACGCTGGAGGAACCAAACCCTTTTCTGCTTTGTAAAATTAAGACAAAAGTGAGCTTTCCGAAAGTTTTTTTTTTTTTTTCAAAAGCTCTCCTGAAATCAAGGAAAAGCAAACTCACATATAACGAGACCCCAAAGTCATTGAAACTGGTAAGTTCACAGAGGGGCCCCTCTCATCCCAATGTCCAAGAGAGGAAGCCAAAAGTTGTCTTGATCGGTGGAACTCCCTGGGCTCAGAAACATGGCGAGCTGTCCTCACCCCATCTGGCTGGGATTGGAGGAGCTCTGCCTGGGAGCCATGGAAAAGTCTGGGATTTTCAGTCTTTTAAAAACTGTTCTCATCTTCTCTTTGGATGTGGACCTCCCCTTGGTCATATTTGATCCCCAAATGCCTCCCCAAATCTCCAACCGCACACTTCTTCCCCAGCAATCCTGCAGATGTGACAGAGCGATTGCTGCTGTGGTAGACAAAATAACGGTCCCCCAAAAGATGTCCACATCTTAATCTCCAGAATTAGAGAATATGTTACTTCTCATGGAAAAGCGGATTTGGTGGGTCATGAAGGTAAGGACCTTGAAATGGGGAGAGTAGCCTAGATTATCCAGCGGGCCCAATCCAATCACACGGGTCCTTAAGAGTAGAGACCCTTCTCCAGCTGTGGTTAGTAGGAGGCGCATTACAGATGAAGGGTCAGAGAGCTGCCGCGTGCCTGACTCTGAACACGGAGCAAAGGGGCCATGAGTCAAGGAATGTGGGCAGCCACTGGAAACTGGAAAAGGCAAGGAAACAGATTCTCCCCCTAGAACTTCCAGAAGAGTACAGCTCCACTGGCATCTTGAGTTTAGCCCAGTGAGTGTCAGACCTGGGGCAGAATTATAAGACAATACGTTTGCATTGTTTTAAGTTAGCAAGTTTGATGCAGTCTGTCACAGCAGTGAAACGAAACGCATACACTGCAGCGCTGCGCCCTGGTGAGCTGTCTGCACTCCCTCCCTTCATTCCCCGGGGGCTCGACTCCTCTGAAGGTGCGGCGGGCTGAGTCCTCCCAGCCAGGAAGCTTGTGGGCCTCACCTGGTACCATGGAGCTCTGGCCCAGCCCCCTGGCCAGGAGAGCAGCAGCCTGTCCTCTCCTCCAGCTTCAAGTGGCCCTGGCTCCTTAACGAAACTCCTGAGTCTTGATTCTAGCTCCTGGGACCCTTCAAGCTCCAAGCTCATTTGTCCGAACCACAGATTACAGACATCCAGGAGTGTGAGGAGGCTCTGGTACCCAACCCCACTCACATCCTTAGCAGTGGACTTGAAAAACCTCAACCATCAGTGCCTGCAATGCAAGACAACTGTCCACGGGCAAGGACAAACCAGAGAGCCACATGCCATTTCTCCCAAGTCTGGGTAAACTCTCTAAGCTGGCTTTTGTGCTGGCTTTTTAAGCTGCCAGGACTGAGGTGGGGTCGTGGGCACAAAAGCAAATCTTCAGAACAGGGCACCTGGGAAGCTGAAAGCAGAGAGGCGAGAACTGTCAGAGAAGGAAGCCCCTCTTGACAGACCACAGTGGTGGCAGGTGTTGGGGCCCATGCGGGACTCGCCCCCCGCCGCCGACCTCCCAAGCCTGCCAAGGGTCCCTGGAACCCATTTCTGGGCTGTCAGCAAAGACAAATTTAGCACCAATGATCTCATCTTGCAGAACAGCCCCAGGGCCTCAAAGCTCTCTGGGAAACATCACTTTGACAAGCTGGAAAGTGGACGTCACTGCTGGTACCATAAAGTAAGTGAAGGGCGTGGGGGTCCCTCCCTCAGCTCACCCAAGAGGAGCAGGTGCAGGTGACGGCCAGGGTGTGCGGCGTGTGGCAGGTGGCAGGCTGGGTGCAGCCTGAGGTGCTGCCACCCTGCTCTCCCCCAGCCCAGAGACCCCAGGTACTGCGAGCTGGCGCTTTAAGGCGAGTCCACAGATACCAACTGGCTTTGTCTGAGATGAGCGACGAGCAGGAACATTCTGTGAGGTGGTGGCTGACGGCCCTGTGAACCTCCCCTCGTGCTGATACCAGGACATTTTGTGATAGAGTATTTATAAATGCAGCGGCGGCAGAACAGGGGGCAGGGCTGGAGCTCATGCCCTCTGTTGTTCACTGCAAATAAGACTGAAGCTCTGCAAAGGATGGGAGGGGGGTGACTGTCCCTTGTCCCTTGAAGTGAGTCAGCGGTAAAGAAGGATGAGAATTCATCACCATATGCAAACCCAAACTCCTGCCACTGGCTCAGGCCACCTCTCCGTGGCCCTGTAGTTGGTCTTCTGGCTTATCTTAGCTGGGGATTTTTGCTGGTCAGCTCTCCTGAGGTTTTTCAGTGTTTCATGGGCAGATTCTCTCTCTGGAGCCAAGAGGCCAGTGACTCCCCCAGTGCTGCCCCAAAGTCCCAGGAAGGCACTGGCAGGTGGGACCTTTGTCTGGGTTGAGGACCCCTGGCTCCTGCTTCTCCTGCCAGTAGACAGGGCTCCATAAACCTTCCTAATGGAGGGAGGTATGAAAATACTAAGAGAATGGACTTGAGGCCTCTCAAATAGAAAGAAATATATTTCTAAATATCAAATAAACATAGGTACTTCTAGAAGGCAGGACCCACAGAACAGAGCAGTCCATATCACACTGCTAAAGGTGATGGACAGTGATGGAGAATAAATGTTGTGATACAACAAAGGCCAAGTTGATATTCAAGCCCACCAGGGGTTAGTTCCGTGTCAGATTCAGTCATGTTAGAGAAGATCAGCTCCCGGAGAAGATGGGCTATGAGTCTGATCAGTTCCATACTGGGATGTGCCGATGGGAGGTAATGAGGGGCCGTCAGAGGAATAAATCAAAATGTACTGAGAATTTTGGGTGACCACCAAAATAAAATCTCTTCCGCCAAAGACAGTATAGACATCATTGTGGCCGAAAGAAAGAGAAGAGAGTTCTACAAGCAGCTTAGAACGGAACTAATAGCATCTTTTCGAGTAAAGATGTTAGAAAAACATCTGCAAAGAGAAATTGTGATATAGGGCAAGAAGCTGTGTTCGGGTTTCACAGCAGGACCCACAGGGTAGAGGTGGGGTCAGCCATGGTAGCAAAGAATCCTTAGAGGGGGACCACCATCCCATGACACATACGGATGCACACACACACGCACGTGCACACACTCCTGCAGCACTGGGGCATTCGGAGAAGAGACAAAATTAGTTCAGACTGTGAACCATTTATCCTGGAGAGGCAAAATGAGATTTTTTTTTCTGCTGTTCTTTTAATTAAAAGTTAGCTCATAAATCAAAGACCTTGTTTCCAGGCTGTAGGAGGCAGTAGGAGGAATCCCAAGCTCTTCAGAGCTGAGCGTGCCCTGTCCATGCCCTCTTCCCTTTGCCAAGGTACTCACCCTGTTACAGCATCTTGCATGGAGTGGCAACCCAGGGAGTAGCCGAGGGTGGCTTCCTGAAGTTCTTCCAAAGAGATCTTGATGTGTATGTGCACACGTACACACACACACACACACACACACACATAAATCCCACAAGGACTGGTTAGTGCATCTCTTGGGAGCATCTGAGGTTGCCCCTGGAGACCTTCTACCCTCTGCTCATCTGCCCTGCCTGGGTTCACATGGGTGTTTATTTTATATCCATGGAGCCTGAAGACTCTCTTTAGAGGTTTACTAAGCACAGAAAATCATTCGATCCTCACCATCTTCTTAATTTTTATTTGTTTTTTCCTCCTACTGAATCAAGGAATGCTCCACAGATGTGAAGTCCTATTACCCTCAGCTCATTCATATGAGAGACGGAGGGAGCGTATATTAACATGCTCGTTGCTGAAAAGGTGAAATATGTGTAGATAAACGATTTGTCCAAAATCAGGAGTGCAGCTAGCAACAAAGTTGAGATTTCCCAGCTGTCAGTTCCAACTCTTCCTGTAATGTGCTGGCCTGGTTTTAACAGTTTAGAGGCATGAGCATCCCCTGATACAGACCTGGGCAGACCCTTGGGTGTGAGGATCACGGGGATGCCTAGGAGCAGATGCGGGAAGCAGCAGGGAGGCATCTGATGGCTCCCGTTGTTCCTTCTCACCTTCCTCCGGCTTAAGAGAATGGTTGCCGTGACCACTGAGGAAGTTTATTATTTTTTCCATTTTGAAACTACTCCTCACCAAGCATCTTAAAGTGCTTTGTCTACCCTCATTCACACTCCTTCATATTCTGGGGGAGAAATGGGGACAAAGAAAGGGAATTCCCTATAAGAAAGGGAAGGAAGAAAAAGCTTCGTTTTGCTTCCTTTCTAGAATCTATGATGCCAAGAGCCTCTCTCTCCCTGTGTCTCCTCACCCAACCCAGCTATTTCCCTCTGATCCTGCCCTGGTCAGAGAAAGAGTCCAGACAAAAAACAGAGGTCAAGCAAGCAGCAAAGTTCCCCTTTCCCCTATCCTCAGACCCAAGTCCCTCAAAAACAATCAAATTTAAAGCAGAGAGATTAAATTATCACTAAGCTAATTATGGGAATCACACTTAGGCTGGCTGCCGGGAAGCGAGGTCAGCAGGCAAGAGGCATTAAAATTAAAGGCAGATGCATGAAGCACTTAAAAAAGCAACTGGGAGGCTCATTACCACCCCCGGCACATGGGGGAGAAAGAAACCACTCTGATGTTTGAGGCGCTGTCCATCTGGGCGATAGTCAGAGCAGTTGACAGCTAAATAGCTCCACTCTGTCATCATCTCGAAGCCAAAGTGGGCGAGTCAGAGGTAAACTGATTAGATGGTGTGCTGCTAATTTCCCAGAGAGACGTGGCTGGGGCTCAGGCCAAGAGGGCAGAGAACAGGGAGGACCAGCCTCAGGCTTGAGTGCAAAGAGAGGGTCTGGTTCTGAAGTGTGCATGCACAGCTACACCTCAGCACGCATGGTGCACACAGGTATGCATGGGATTAGGTACGTGTGCACGTTTATGACGCAAATGTGTGTGTAGGTGTTGGAGAGGGCAGACAGTCGTGCATGTGAGGGTATATCCCATACCTACCTGAAAATAGAAGATGTAGAGCTTAGAAAGGATCCAAGGGCTCCTCCTAGCATATCGGCAACAGGGCCACTCCTTACGAGCTTCCTGTGATGGCCAAGGTCCTCCCAATCACTGCCACTAGCTCAGCCATGAAAATATATATCACTTTACAGTTATGGATGCTCAATGACTCCTCATGCATCATCAATATGATATAAGTCTAAGACATGCCAGCCCCCAAATTGGCAATCTGTGAAATGAATTTGAAGGCTTAAAAAAAAAAAATCAATGTTTTTTCAAACCAATCTGCAGGATGGCTTCCTCCACTCAGGATTCCAGCTCTGTACTTCTGCCTTTTCCAGAGAGGAGCAGATGGTGGGGAACCCTGTCAAGGAGGTCTGTGAGCTGGTCCAGAGTCAGCGGCCAGCTTTGGAACCAGAACTCCCAGATTGGGTTCCCTGCCTGGAGGATGGACTTCAAGGGCCAGTGGTCCTGCCTGTGTCCAGAGTGAATTTTTGGAATTCAGAGTCAGAAAAGCAGAGTTCAGAGGGGAAGTGGGGGAACGTTTGGGGGCTAAATTACACAGGGAAAATTAATTTGGAAGGCTCCATTTACTTGTAGTTAAGAGAAATGATTTAATAAATTTGGATAATTTAATTACCCCAAGAGACATCTGCTGAGCACAATCTAATCTTTGTATTTAAGGAGAAAAGTGCCCTCACTCTGAAGGAAAACTGGATACAGGGAAATATAAACATTTGGAGCCTGACTAATGGGAGGAACTGAACAATTCTAACTTCAGTTTGAGAAAAAGAAAAGCAAATTACAGGAAAAGAAGCTGATAGTAGATTTTGTTTTTTAAAAATCTCCAACACTGTATCTGGAGTTGTTACAAAACATTTTTCCTACATATCCTATATTTTTCATACATCTTCTCCAATATTAAGCAAGAAGGGACCAGGAGCTCTTTAATCCAAGAAACACTGAGCACATTATGGATGGGCCAAGTAGGTAAGTCTTGACTCTGTGCAATGTCCACAGCAATAATCCTTAGAGTAAACTGTATTATTAACAAAATATTCTGTGCTCCTCCCTCCCACCTCCCCACCCATATATGCACCAGGCCTCTTCCTGTGGTTCTATTTCCCATTCATTCCCTTTGACTTAGACAACAAAGTATGAGGAGTAATAACATGTACCACTTCCAAGCAGCAGCGTTAACAGCCATCTCTCTATTCCTTCTGCCAGCAGATTGGCATGTCTTCAGCCTCTGTCCCAAATAAACAACCTGGAGCATAGCTGCTGCCAAACCCATATACATATGAACATGAGCTGGAAATGAGCTCACATTGTTGTAGCTGCTTAAATTTGGGGGTCACTTGTTACTGCAACATAACTTAGCCTAAGCTAGCTGATACACTTCCACACACACACACTGGTACTAAACGACCCTAAGCCCCAATAGTCAATCTTCAAACACATTTCTTACTTAGCATTTGTTACCTTCAGGAAAGCACTGTGCTGGGCACCTACATCTAGCTGGGAAAGTCTTAGACATGCTGGGGAAAAGATCCAGATGTATTAATAAACTATTTTTTATGCAAAGAAAATGAACAAATCCCTCTCAGACAAAATTCTCAGTGACAGAGTTTGAAACCTATTCTCCTGTGATTTCTAGGTAATCAAAATGTGACTGAATAAAAACTCAGGTTGGTAAAATAGATACATTCTGAGGATATTAATTTTAGAAAAGGATTCTTCAGTTTAGAAAAGGGCTCATTGGTTCCTTTGATGAACTCATCTCTCTTACCCAAAAGCCCCTGAGCTTTCCCTTGGGTGAAGAAGCCCACAGCCTACTTGAAGCAATGAAGCGGTCAGTCTACTAGCGCCAAGGTGGCCTTGACCCTGCCTGGCTCACAGAGAAGGCTAGCGCCCCAGCTGCCACAGCGGCACTTAAGGCCAACAGTGTGCAGGTGCAGGTCCACACAGGGCCTGAGCAAACCCTGCCTGATTAAACCTCATGGGATCTAAGAAAGACAGATTCTGTGCGTGCGGTTTAAAATGTATTTTCCTCTCTTAGGCCTGGTATGTCTGGGGTAAGCCCCAGAAGAACTTCAATCACAAAGATTAAGAAAGACATTCTATGTATGCTAATCGAAAACATTTAGTATATGGTTATAAGTATATACAACCTTTCAAAAAGCCTGTGCACCCATCGTGAGAAATATCTGTAAAGGGCTTCTGTTTCTGGCTCTGCTCTTTGCAGGAAGGTAGGACAGAAGGGAAATAGCTGAATGATCACTGGGGGATGTTGGTTATTTAGCAGAAAGACCAAGTTAAAGAATTTATTCACTTACAGATCTTTGAGAATGAACCGAAGGTATCCAACCATCTTTATTGTTATCAGAAACCATGTAGCGTGTAAAGTACCCATGTGATCTTAGGTATAATCCTGCCTGAAACAATACTCAGCATCTGAGATTCCCACCGGGAAGACCCGGAAAGCAGCAGGATTTGGTGTAACTTACGGATGCAGTCGTAAGGTGGCCTCGGCATCGTTCTGGCCCGTCAAGTCTGACCATCCCAGGGCACGTGCAAATTCGGCTCCCCCACCCCCAGCACATCAACAGCCTGGTGGGTGATGTGAGTGGTTAAGCAGAAATACAGTCCATCTCCCTGGCTACAGTGGGAATGAGGGAGCCTCTCCTGTGTTCCTTTCCTTCCACCCTTCTTTTCAAGGCCTCAGGAGCCTTCATTTGGGTGGGTGGGGGTAGGGGGAAGGAAACTTCTGGAAGGGAACTCAAAGGAGGTCTCAACAGAAAAAACTGGGATGAGGGGAGGCACTGGAGAGGCCAGAGAGTGGCCCCAAGGAAGGGAGAGCCTGCAGAGCGGGGAGGACCTGTGAGCTGACACCCACTGCTCCCAGACCCACTCGCTGGCCCACTTGTCCTAATGAGACTCACACAGGCGCCAGCAGGGCAAAGCAGGTCAACAGAGTAAACCATCTGATCACTGACTCTCAAGTCACCAAATGTATAAAGAAATCGTGGAGCCAGAGCTGCCTCGGGACTTAACTACCCCATAGTCACCCTGGGCAACTGGTCAAGATAACATCTGTGAGTGGGTTTTCCCACCTTAAGAGCACAATGCAAATAAGGACGGGCAGGAGCTGAAAAAGCAAACGTGGGGCAAGAAGCTCAGGTGAAGGGGACAGGCGTTTAGAAAGAAAAAGAAGGCTGGATGGACTGGTGGGGTAGTTGCTAAAAATGACCAGGGGTCCAAGGAGACGGTGTAATTAGGTCCTCAGCTGCAGAGGGCTTGCAAAGCAGCATGGGATATAACTAAGTAGAAGCAGCCACCTAGCAAATGAGTAAAGACAGGGACCCTGGTTGACCAGCAACAGGAAAAATAGTCAAGAATCACTACACACAGTCCCACGGGCGGGAAGAGAGGATTCCAGTGAGACAGACACCCCAAGTGAGTCCCAGGTGGCAGGTCAGTGGTAAGTGGAAAAGCACAGCTTGTTTCCCAGAAAACCTCTGGCCCCTCCCCGAGGCCACCGCCCACTGGGCTGCAGGCTGGCCTCCAGCATAATTGCTCCTCCAGAGGGAAGTTGCCCATGGAGGGGGGTTGGTGATGCTCGAGCTGCCACATAGGTGGGAACCCCATCATCTCTCAGGTGGGAGCCTCCTCCTTGGTATTTAAATTTAGCCAGGATCCTTGAGTCAAATCATGAGGGGCCAGGCAGCATGCCGGGGCAGAAGGGCTGAAGCACATACCTGTGTCCTTGGCTGGGCCACTGACACATAGGCAGGTGGGGGCCACAGAAGGTTGGATGAGAAGATATATATTTTTTTTAATGAGGAGAGTGAAAGGACTGGAGCCGTTTTAGATAGATGATCCTGGCACAATTTACAGGATAATTAAAGAGGGGAGAGCCTTGAGATGGGGAAATCAGTTACAACCATCCACGCTTGAACACAGGGGCCTGGAGCCAGGGCAGGAGCAGAGAGGGAAATAAAGGAAGGTAGGAAGGTTCTGGACAACAGGTGTGCTGACCAGGTGCAGGAGGCACCACTTTCATGGCTGTAGAGGTGAGGTTAACCCACAGCCCGAGAGCAAAAGCCTCAGTTCATATTTTGCTATATAAATGAAGGTAGACCTTAGATCAAATCATGTGTCCACTGGTGAGTTACTCACCCCCTTTCCTCCTGTGTGAAGTGGAGGATGTAGTCTCTAACCCAGAAGGACATGTTGAGGATTACACGAGATGATCAATGCACATAACACAGGTAAAATACCCAGAACAGTGCCTGGTACCTACTGGGTGTTCAAAGCACAGTAGTTACCTTCCCATCCTCTTTCTTGCAGCTCCAATCCCTAGGAAAATGACCCCTTCCTAAAAGTGAGGTGATTCCCAAAAGGGGTCAAAGTCATGGGGCATGGATTCTCCGTGGACTCAGAGCTCTTGTCAGTTACCAAACGGAAATGCAAATCTCTCTCATCCACCATCATAAACCACCATTGTTTCCCTAAGATGAGCAGAGCCCTTGGGACGACCTCCAGGTGCTCCCAGACCTCCCACTGAGGATGGTTTGGCACCTCTGGCCCTGTGGATGTGGCTGGCCATTTTGCCCTTTCCTGTTCATCCTCTGGACTCCCTAATATGTCCATCAAAACCTCAGGGAGCCAGTAGACAGGATTCAGTGCTGGGGCCACTTTGGTTCCTAAGTAGGGCTGTGCCCCTTCCTACACCACTAAAAGTTAACTTGAACTTCAGAAGTATTGGTTCTGGTGCTCTCGGTAGCCCAGAAACCAAGCCCTTGTGTGGCAGGCAGCCTCTAAAATGATCTCAATGACTTGAATGACTCCTGCCTCTGGCTAGTCATGCCTTTGTGGAAGCCCCTCCCCTGAGTGTGGGCTGGACCATGTGACCGGCTTCTAATGAATAGAATGCAGCAGAAGTGATGAGATGTCACTGTTGTGTGAGTGGCCATCACAGAGAGGCCCATGTGGCAAGTGACTGATGTTTCCAGTGAGGACCTGAGGCCTTGCAACTGCAATGTGCATGATCTGGGCAGAGGATCCTCCCCCATTCTGGCCTTGAGCCTGGAGATGATGCTGCCCCAGCCAACACTTTGGCTACAAGTCTGTGAGCAACCCTGAGCCAGAGGACCCAGCTAAGCCAGGCCTGGATTCCTGCCCCACAGACACCATGAGATAAATGCTGTTCTAAGCTGCTATGTATTGGGGTCATTTGTTACATGGCAATCCATAACCAATACATCTGTGTCCCCTGGGGGCAGGACAGAAGGCATGGAGTGAATGTGGGAGACTTGAGGGAGCTATTTTAGAAGTCACCATCAATGTCTCTAAGAGAAATCAAAGCTACTGGGAAAAGCATCATGACACCACCAGGAAGCAAGCCCAGTGGCCACATTCACAGGAAGTCACTTGAGAATAGTAGGAACTATAAGCAGACCCCCAGTCACAGCTTCAACTCGTGGTCAGCCTGGCTACCACCGCCTTCCCCATCCCCGGCCTGCCCTCTCCGAGAACCTTCTCCCGTCTCACCACACAGCTTCTATTCTCTTCCCGTCCAGATGCTATCAGATGCGAGCTCAGTAGTGAGGGGACCACTTACAGCTGGGGCCCACCTCCTGCTCTTGCCTTCTGCCTCACCCTCTTCCTCTGGTACATCATGTCTTTCATCCTTTCCCATCTTTGTTGTCTTGGTTACATGGCCAGACTCCTGATACGCAGCTAGTTTTCATTTTAATGATATGTTCTTGTAAAGCACAATATTTTACTTCAATTGCATGTGTCACTGGATAAATTTCTCCAGCATGTCTGGCATTTGAGCATCAGCTGACTGAGTGTGCTCGATGATTTGAGGTGTTTCTGCAACAATGTCTTCAATTTTAATGTCTGCATTTTAATTTATGATCAGGATCATTCTACACAAATGTATATATATATATACACACACATATGATTCAAAAAAATGGCACACATGTATCAATAAATCTTGAATTGGCAAAGCTCATTTAAAACCATCTCCTTAAATCATGTGCACTAGCAATGATCATTTGGAAAACAGAATGACAAATGTGCTTGGAGTAGTATTTTCTGGGGATCTCAAAGTGTGTTTCAAGAGTCCGCCAGGAGGAGAATGAGACTAAGCCCCAGCTCCTGGTGTTGAGCTGCCTTGAGAGGGGCTGCGGCAGATGCTCAGTTGCGAGGATCCTGCCCCGGATCCTGCCAGGGTCAGCACTGAGGGATCACCTGGGATCCCCGACGAGGACATGCAGGGACAGTGGATGAGCCTCAGGGCTGAGCAGTGAAAAATAGGAAGGATAAGAAAATAGTGCCAATGGGGACACACTTGTGTAAAAAGGATGATGGAGTGCAAGCTTGCTATTGTTCAAGAATATAAGATATGTCCAAGAGGACACTGTCCGGCTTAGCTGGTTTCCATACCTCCCAGGTACAACATGGACCAAAAGTCCTAGGAGGAGACTGAGACAAGGTGGGAGGAGGATGGTGAGAAGTGGACAGGCTGGCACGAGGCAAAGCTGGTCTGAAGGCCTGTCCCCAGTCCCCAGTCCCCAGGCTTGAAGGACTGATGACCGAACAGCCATCTCTCTGTCCCTGCTTAGCGTGAAGTCAGAGGAAGGAGGCACCCCCTGCCCCCCACTGCCGAGCATCAACTGTGCACCTTCATTCTCAGCTTCCCATCACTTGACCCACAGGTTAAGACCCACACAGGCTTAAGACTTGCAAAGCCAGGGGTGGGCAGTGCAAAAACAATAACAAAAATAATCCAAAGAAAAAAAAGCTTCAGTGGACTTTCCCCATAGCAGAAATTATCCAGCATTGATTCTTCCACATTTCTTTTCTTTTCTGTGTGGGTATCTAACCACATGCACACCAGCCAGCAGCTCTGGTTTGAAAAACTTGTAACATAACGGAGCAAACTGACCAAACCCTACACCAGGTACACTCAACCTCTGCTCTAATTGCAGGGTCTCAGGCAAGCTGGAGTTCCAGCACCGTACCTCCATTGGATTTTGTGATGCCTCCAGCCATCCTGAGAGCTTTCCATAGAATGAATTTTTTCTTTAGTTAAAGTTGACATAAACTTTCAGGTGAATATTAAGAAGAATTCTCAGATACGCTGCACATCCCTGATCTGGTACTGCTCTGTGACTCAAGCATCTCAAAAACACACGCACACACATGCACACAGAGCATCCATTCCTGAGAACTTATGTTCAGAATGACACAGCCCCAGGTGGGTCTCCCTCTACCTCTGGCTGGTTGCTCTTTGGGGCCTATAGTCAGAGCCTATGGAACACAAGCAAATCGACTTCAAAAGAGGCTCAAGAAAAAAAAAATTAGGAAGATTGAATTAATCTGCATGATAATTTTCCAATAAGAATGATTTTGTGATATCTACTCCGATTGACCCTCCATGCTGATACACACCCAATTCCTATCCAGAGAGATTGGTATAGCTTGGTTTTTGTGCTCACACTCACACACACATACATACACACATATCCTACTACAAGCCAATAGCAGGGCCAGCCAGGGTTCTGCTTAACCAACATCCACCAAGTGCTCTGTCCCGTTAGTGTGAGCCATTTAACCTAACAAAACACCCAGGGAAGATGCAATCACAAAATGAAAGGAGCAATCACACCTCAAGTGGAAGTTTATGATGTTTTGGTTCACAATGAACATTAGCCTCTCCCACTAATGTCAGGCAGTAATTCACTGCTGAGCAGCAGCCATAAAATATGATCACTTAGTGGTAAAAATGCAAGAGGCAGAGAAAGTGGGGGGGCAGACTTCTGGCTGGAATATTTAAGCAAAGAGATCTTGTCCTTCTGAGGCAACATGGACCTCGATATCCCAACTTGGGTCAGAGGTTTTCAGACTTACACAGACACCTTAAAGCAAATCAGGGTGGCATCTGCCTTAAGAGGTTTACCTGGAGCTGAAACTGTAACGCTCTGTGACTTATTCCTAAGTTCCTAGGCACCTCCTAATGACTGTAGCATTTATGTGCCACATTTCTTAACGTCGCACGGAAAAGGATGCCAATGCCAGCCGTAATACACGCATCAGAACACATAAAAGACATCCAAATTGGTACTTGCCTCACCTCCTCTCCCACTGCCTCATGTGATGTGTGCACTAGAGGCGTGAAATTATGGTCATCAGAGACAAGGTTGCAAATGATGGAGACCCACATCTTTCAAACAAAACAAAAAGTCAGTAATTTTGAGGGCAGCCCATGGATAGCTACAGTCTAGCTGCGGGACCTTTGAAACTCGCAGCAAACTCCCTTACTCTTAGCAAACGCCCCAGCCCCCTCCCACCCACCCTTCCCACCTCGAGTCCCTTGTCATACTGCAAAGAACTCTGCAAGGGCCCTTGATACACACAGGAGATTATTACAGGGCTCAGAAAAGCCAACTCTGTAATTACGGCTATGGTATGATTTCCATTATCCTCACTCCGTTTCAGGAGCTCACAAAACTTCCCGCAAAACCCTCCTGCAGCCCCAGAGCTTTCCATGGCTGGGCCTCTGCCCAAAAAGTGAATGTGGTCCTGATAACCTCTGGGAAAAGCAGGACAGAGTTATTAGAAGGAAAGGGGAGTGGTACTCAGCGAGCAAGGGTGGTGGGAAATTCTATTGTTTAGGAAAAAATAAATAAGCCGGCCAGTTTCGCTTTTTATTATTTCAAACAACAGACTCGGCGGCCGGGCCTTCCTTTCTGAGCTCAGACTGTCCCCCTGGGCAGGCTGTGAGTCTGCGGGAGCAGTAGCCGGGCTTCAGCAGAGCTATTAAAGAGGCTGCTGCTTGGAGCTCGGGGAGCAGAAGGTTTGGCTGCCCGAACAGCCTGACTTTCCCCAGGGGGGCCCCTGGCTCACTCCCCCTGACATGACCCTCTGGTCTTACCTCTCAAATGTTTATGCTCCACCAGTCCCACTACAGTTCTGGAAATTAAATGTAATGTCCCAGGTGGCTGAAACAGAACTGTTCTTACATAAAACCCCCAAAGTAAAAGATGAGAAGCGCTAGCCCGCAGTTTATAAAGCTCCAAGGCTCCCGGTCAGGTGTTGTCTGTCACTGCAGGCCTGGCTGACCTCTAGGGACACTTGAAGGCAAGGCTCTGCCCACAGCCTGCCCCATGGGGGTTGTATGTGTGCACTCTGCCCACCCAGGCTCTTGGAGGTGTCCTCAGCCCTCATTCGAGACAGGCTGCCCTCTGACCACCCTCATCAGGGGACTGGCTTCCACAGGTGAGACAGAGCCAGGCCCCATCAGCCTCTGTCCACCCAGTGACCGAAAGCATGCATTTGCAAGTCGACCGTCTTGAGTTTACGATGCAGCTATGGCCAGGAAACACCTTTTCTCCCCCAAGAGAAAATAACTTTCTATTCCGCTATGGGCACGGAAGTCTCAATGTTTATTTCACTGACACCATATACTAACAAGCTCAGACGATAGCAAAAAAAAAAAAAATCCATCTACAGTGTCTACTTCATTGGGCCATCAAGTAAAGGATCTGCTGGCACCTGGTAGGAAGTCTGTGGGGTGGGAATCTTTCAGTGCTTTAGAGGAAGCCACCTCTCCCTTGTGCCGAGATCAGGCAAAGCAGAGATAAGAGCTGGAGCACCCCAAGCTCCCTTGCTTACTACTTTTCCCTCAACAGTGCTTATTCATCCACCAGGGCAGGCAAAACAGAGCAACAGACATTTCATCGTACGAACTGTATATGGGAATGCTTTGGTATTTAGAATCCACTTTGCCAGCAAACTGAACTTGTTGAGTTCTTCTGAAGAATGAAGTCATCTGAGCAACCAACGGAAACGTGCCCAAGGTCCTGCTCTAAAGCACTTCCCTCCTTGGTTTATACCGAGGCTTATCAGACACAATTTCAGCAAGTTTGGTTATCTGATTTCCTAGCTCACTGAGAGCTGGAAGCCGCAGACCCGGGGAGGAGGAGAGGCGCTGAAGTGGACCAGGATTCCTGGCAGCGGCTGGAAGTGATGAGTGACAATGCTCACCAGAGGAAGATCCGGGAAGGATGCAGCCACCAGACACAGGAGTCATGCGGGGACAACACGCCTGCAGCTCCCAGCGTCTCCCCTGGGCACCCGCAAATTCAGTTCAACACACAAGTAATGATCACAAGAAGAAAGCCAAGGTAGCAAGAAAACATTCAATTGTGTTTAATATATTCTTCGCAGAAAGGCAAGAGACTAAAATACAATTCTTAAAGCTATATAGGTGATGGCTAAATTATTTGTTAACACTTACGGCAGGACACTAGGATGAGGTGGGCGGTCCCGGGAGTGTGCCGCGTTGCCCACAGCATCTTGCAGTGTGCGTTTCACCAACACGCGTTTCCTTTCCCAGCTAATACCCATGCAACCACTCGCCGCACGGCCCCGACTCACGCACGCTCTGTCCCCTGCCTCTCCCCCTCCACCCTCTCACACCCCAGCCCCACTGCCTGTTCCGCAGGGATGCACAATTTAAGAAAAGAAACAGTTGCTGAAACGGGCTGTCACATAGGTTGGGAGAACAGGCACAGTCTTTTAGACGGGCAGAGAACATTTCCCCTTGACCGTCAGGCGAATGTCCAGAAACACAGCCAAGGGAGACGGAGGCATCAAAGCTCAGTCTCAGATCAGGCAGAGCTGCTCCATCAGTCTGAATCACACGCTGTCCAGAGAATTCCAAGGGAAGCCTAATTAAAACAAGCAGGATCTCCACACGGAGTTGTCAGTATTTCCCAGGGAAGAGTGAAGTACGACTATCAGCCAACAGACCACAGGACCTACTGGCAACAGTCTCACAAAGGCTTTTAATCCAAGCAAGGAGGACACCCTATAACAAGGCCAGCTCTAACTCACTGAGATGAGAACCCAAGCACCCAAGCAGAGGTGGGCGAGAAAATAGTTCCAGATGGACGGGTGTCCCCAATATTCCTGATGGGCCAAGGTCACCCAGTACCCCTGAGGCCAGCAAGCTTCTGGAGAACAAGCAGGAAAGCTCGTGTCCCCAGATCACACCATTCTACTCCACCTTAAGGAATTTCTGCACTCCCACAACATCCACGGTTTCTTTGTCCCACGATTTGGCTATTAGCAACTCCAGTAGGTCCTATACTTTTCTCCATCTGTTTCCCTGAATGGATTCCAGATGGACACACCAGCCAGAAGGGCTGCAGGGGGAGGAACAGACATAACCTTTGCCCGTGTCTGCCTTCCCCAACACCATTTGGAATGGCCTAGCAGGCTTAGAGACGCACACCTCTCAGAGACCTTCAGCCCATGGAACAGGTGAATCCACACACTCACCGAGTGTGATTCCCACAACAGCCCTCCAAGTGAAGGCAGCAACACAGCTCCTTAACTCAAACCATATCACTCGCCAGCCAGGCCCAAGGCAGTAAAAGAGCATAAGAAAACACCTGTCCCAGGGCGGGACCGGCTGTCTTCACAAGAACCGAAATGACTACACCTTGTCCTACCTTCTTCAGCTTGCCACTTTTGGTGCCCACGAAGGCCAGGGAGTGATTCTTGTAGACGTATGCGATGACAGAAGTCATGCGGTCCCTGTCCTCCGTGAAGACGGGGATGCCACGCACCATCTCAGACACTCCCAGGGGGGCATTCATATCCAGGCCACAGAAGTTGTCATCAATGGTTAAGAGCTGAAAATAAAGAGGGAGGAACATTAGGGGTGAGCACCAGGGCAATTGGCAGAGGCACTGAGTCAGGGAACTACAGAGCAAGAAGAATCCTTACAGAGGAATCATCTGGTATAAATCCCTCCTTTATTGCATGAAAAACTCAGTTCCAGGCACACTAGGTAACCTGTCAACAGTCAGCTGAGTAGGCTGCAGGACCATGGCAAAAAATGACCGATCCCTGGAGTCTCACCATACTCCGTGGTCTCTCTGCCCCTCCTCCACCCCCTCCAGGCGCCATCTTGGTAGCTTAGACGATCCATCACCACCATCACTGGGAAAGCACTGGGCTGGCACCCATGAGCATGGCCTCCAGGCGGCCCTGCTGGGGAGTGGGGAGGCGTGGTCTCCACATCTACACACTTACTGTGGAGCAGACGCACAGATGAGGACGTGAACATGTGGAATAGAGAACCAGAAGTGTTAATACGTGTATGACAACACCATGCAAAGACGTACAGACAATCTGGGGAAAGGAGGAACGGCAGGAGTGGAAGGTTTGTGAATGAACTCAGCAGGCCACAGGGGTGCCTCACCATGTCCCCATCGCAGGCCCCTGTTTCTTTCAGAGCGTGGCCGAGAAGGGCAGCCCTGACCTTGTGCCTTCACCAGCATTTCCCAAAGTGTCTTCCATGGAACCCGAGTTCCCCAAGATATTCTACCATAAAAGGGCTCCTTGGGCAAGCAGTTTTGGGGAATGTACTAGAACACAGTATGCTCTGACACCAGGTAAGAGATTCCTAATGCTCAGCTACAGGAAAGGCCAGGAAAGCCCTGCAAGAAAAAGTCTGTTTAAAATTCTCTCAGCCTTTCCAGCATTTTATTCCCTAAATCATTTTTTTGATCCAAACACTTATTAGCATTACTTAACGAGAACATTCCCTGGATCCCTTGGTGCCCTGTGAGACACACTGACCCAGCTCTCGCTCCTGACTCCGGGACAATTTCAGGAGTCAGGGAACTGACAAGAGCAGCTTTTGGCCCATCTCCCCGCCCCACCCCACCCCCAGTGTTTCAGTTGAATTCCTCCCTGTTCTATACCAGGCTCCCAGAGCCCCATGTGAGCACAGGGTCACAGCTAGGGGGTCCAACTGAGGAGGGACGAAGACCTTGACAACGGCTGGTGAGGAGCCCCCAGTGCCCCCTGCTGGGCAGCTTTGGGCTGGCACCAACATCCCCGAGCTCCGGGATGCTACGCTGGATTTCCCCCTTTCTCTCAGAAGAACAGTGTGCTCTTAGAAGAGTCATTCCATCTCCCTGTGCTTTTATTTTCCACTCTATAAAGATGAAGGAAACAACCTCTGCTTTTTGATGGGTTTCCATAAAGCCATAGAGCCCATGACCGTAAATGTCTTTGGACTTTCCAGAGAAAGGAGTGAAATAAAATACAAGGTGTCATTTTTTTAAAGGCTTCGATCCAGCCAAAGGAAAAGGCATCTGGAGAACCAGCAGGCAGGCTCTTGCCAGCAAAGCTGTGTCAAGTGGCCAACTCTGAGCTTTCCAGGGATTTGGGGGGTCCCCTCGGCTCCCTCCCAGAAGTGGGGGGTGGATAGGCATTGGGATAGGCAAGGAAGACAACGTGCTGAGCATCTAAATCCCCTCTCAGACCCCTCCCTTTCTTCTTACCATGGTGGGGCAGTCAGGGCAGGGAGGGGGAGAGCACGGGCAGGCTTGGCAGACCACGTGCAGAGCAGATGTCCGTCCCATGCCTTTGATCGCCTTTGGCCTCTCTTGCATGGTCTGGCCAAACAGCCCAGACCGAACACAACCCCTACCTCCTCCCCCTGCAAAAAAACAGCCATAGGAGTCAAAGGTAGGATGAAGTTTTCAAGGTCTAGTCTGATCTCCATGGTTCTTTCCTAAAATGAGGAAATAGGGGAGGAGACAGGGTGCAAAGCAAAAGAGATGGACACAGAAGAGGAAGGAAAAAATCCAAATTAAGGGCAGACAATGCCTTCTCCCTGCTGGACGTGACTGCAGTGACCTGCCAGGCGTTCAGAAAGCAGCTTAGGAATCGTCACGGCCTTGCATGTTCCTGCCTCTGGTTCAGAAGGAATCCTCACCCTGGACCTCCTCAGCCCTGCCGAGACCTCTGCCATTAGTATGAGTACCTCGCCCATTATGAACCACTTTTTAGGTAGCTGAGGCTGAATGACTGTCCGCTCTGCACAAGGTGAAACTGAGGCAGGGAGGGAGGCAGCCCATGTTCCCTACCACCCCCGGCTCAAACTCATGCCCCATCGATCTGATGAGGCTTAGGTCGCTCCACCCCCAGAACAACACTTCTGGGCAGTCAGTTCCCGAATACCATTCTTTTCATCCTCTGGGCAGAACACCAACCGCCTACAAAATAGGAGTATGCGTTCAGCCAACTGCAGCATTAAATCCTTGCTTGCTCAGAGGCAGAAAATCAGGGACCTGTGAGTCTCTGCCACGGTGGTATCTCACACGGAGGGAAAGGGCCCAGCGAGGAATGTTTTAGTTTGAAGGAAGTGAGGACAGCCGGGCCTGGTGGCCTGGCGGCCGGGACTCTGCTGGCTTCAGCTCAGGACAGCTCCCTGCGGGGCCCGTCAGGAGGCGGGTCGCAGGCTCCTCATCTGTACCTGACAGTCATCCCGCACGGCCGACCTCGTGGTATTGTCTTCAGGCTCAACTGAGGCAAAGGCCACCGCTGAGGCTCCTACCATGGCGCCGGGACTCCTGGGACAACGACAGCCTCCCGCATGGGCTCTTCTGTGCCTCGGTTTCTCCCTCTGAACAGAGGAGATGCTCCACAGGTGATGAAGGTGTGATCAAGGCCTTGGACCAGGAGCAGCCCAGGTCTGCATGGATGCTGACGGCCCCCAGCTGCGGCGGCAGGGGCCTTACTCCCCGTTTCCTCAAAGCAGGGGTGACGGTGGAGGGATTTTTAACACTGAAGTAGTGGGAGAAAACACAGGACTCCGGTTCCGACAGCAGCTCAGGTACTTCCCAACTATGCCACTTGGCCCAGGCCCCTCCTGTTCTCCGGGCCTCACTTGCTATGACTGTAAAATAGTGAGACAGCCCGTCGTGAGGACTAGATGTGAAGGCACTGGCTGACCTGGAGAGCACTTCATCAAGGCAAGGGGGTATTTCATGTTAATTTTTCTATTTTTCTAATGGAAATTCCGCCCAGAGCAGGATGGGGATAGCTGCAGGGAGTGGCCCTTGCACGCCCCTGGCCAGAGCACAGCTCTCCAAGGACACCACCTGCCAAGTCAGAGCCGAAGCCTGAGCTGAGGCCACAGAGCAATTACAGCACCAGGAGGAGAGAGGGGGGAGGGTCCCACCGGGCCCGCAGCCCCCAGGAGGCTGAGGTGAAGGGAGCAGACGGCAGGGCCGTGTGGGCCCTGGAAGGGAAGGCTAATTGGTGAAAGGCCTGGACAGGTGAGGGCTGGCACGGATTCCTGAGCACCCTAGGCAGTGGGGGAGGAGCCTGTCTGCTCTGGCCCGGCCGAGCCCTCCTGTGGGCCCTATTAACAGCAAGATTAGAGCGGCAGCCAGTGGAGCTGGGAAGGGGCTGGACACTGCTGCAACCAGGAGCCCAGAGCGCCTGTGGGCCCTGGGCCTCACCTCTCCCTCCGCCAGTCCACAAACACCCAGGGGTGACCAAGGCCACCATATAGTGCTCATACATCAGTGAGCCGGTTCACTCGTACCAAGGAAAGAAATTAGGGTTTTTCTGCTGCATGGAATATGTGTGGTGGGCAACCCTGTGACCAGACCTGGAAGCCTGAGACGGGGCCACATCCTCTGGGGTCCCCTTTAACAAATCTGCCTCCCACAAATGTCCTCCTGAGGTACCTGGCTTCTAATTAAGACTGGTGAGCCATTGGATTCCAGGGACCATGAGCACAAGGACAGGACCGTGGTTTGTGCACATTTGTAGCCTTAGCTTGGTTCGTGTTCACAGCAGATTAAAACGTATGTGTTAAATGGATGATGGATGGGTGGACAGACGACTAAATAAAAGCCTGAGTCTCGTAATGGCTCACACCGTGGAACTAGAGACAGAATGCCCAGGTGTGAATCCCAGCTCCACCATTTAATGCTGTGTGACCTTGGGCAAGTTATTTAACCTCTCTGTGCCCCAGTTAATCACGGGTAGAATAGGGATAATAATAATAGCATCTACTTCCCAGTGCCGTGGTGAGGGTTAAAAGACTGATGCATGTAGAACACTGTCTGGCACTTAGCAAATGCTGGGAGAGTGTTAGCTCTTAGTACTGTTCGTCATCCTTAGACAATTCAGGCAACCTTTGTGACTCTTTGTGTCGTTGGGGAAATTCATGGAATCTACCTCAGAGAGAGGTTATCATGATCAAAGGGGCTAACATTATCAAGGTGAAATAGCAAAGGTGGTACTTCCTAAAGATCCAGCAGGCCAATGAGGCTGAACAAAGGAGCAGAGAAATGGTCTAATACTGAGAAGAAGTGGCCCTACTCATTAGACATGCAAATTCTTGGGCCCCAGCGCCATTCTACCAGATCAGAAACTCTGGGGTTGGGGCTCGGGGATCTCTACCTTACCACCTTCCTGAGTGATTTAGCTGCTTACTAGGTTTGAGAAGCACTGTCCCAGATCACCTTCCTTGCTGAGGGTGCCATAGACCAGGCAGGGGAGAGAACGGCACGTAACAGGTGTAACCACTGGAGCAGGACCCCCTGGGCCTGGAGGTGGAGGGGCCCCACGGTGGCCTCCCGGAGCAGAGCATTGGTGGTGGAGGTGGCGTGGGGAGCCGGAGGTGACACTCCGAATTACCATCTAATAGCTCACCGCGCTTCCCTCGCACACAGCGGCAAAGGTTACCGTGCAATTACGTGTCGCTACATACAAATGACAGAGCAGTTACGGTTACTTTACCAATTACAGGGAAATTGCTCCCACTCTGCAGAGAGACTGGCACTCTGAAAAGCTCTATCATCTCCACGGAAAGGGGATTTTAAATGCTGCCAGCCTCTTTCCTCCGAAGTCTCCCCAGGCTCCAGGGTAGAGCTGCAAAGCGGCCAGCCAAGGACCCTGGCAGTGTCCGGTGGTCCCTCTGAGAAGGCCTGAAGAAGGGGGCAGAACTGGGGGACAGTGGGGGCATCACCCTCTAACCCTGTGCCCCGTTGACACACTCATTAGGAACCATCATCACCCTGACACCTGAGCCAATCCAGCTCAAAGGCCTCAGGTGGTGAGGCAGGCTGGGGACCTGATCCTGAAATCACTCCTCATCCTGGCTAGCATGGCCTCAAGACTGGTTCCTAATGGCAACCCCCAGGTGGAGCTGGTTTAACCCCGCCCTTAGTTGCCCCACTTTTGCAGAAACCCCACTTTGAGTCCTTATTATGGAAAGGTCAGAACTAGGCCAGAGCTCAGTGGTCCAAAAGCAGTGCTAATGAGGTAAATGTCACCAGGTCCATCCCCCTGTGGGCCAATTAGCTCAGCTCTGGGACACAGTCTCTTCCATAGCCACAGGCTGCCCCTCCGACCCAAGGCATCCACTGTTTACAAATATCATAAACTGATTCAAAGGAGGCCGACCAGGTGGGCCCACAGGGATGGACGAATGCAGCCAATGCCTCCAACTGGGGATGCAGTTGCCGACTGCTCTGGGCCCAGCAGTCACCGTCTCTGAGCTCAGAACAGAAAATACAAAGTCAGATCTGGTCCTCCCTTTGGCTTGTAGGCACTTCCTAGTCCAGCAGAGAGAGGAGTCCTTCCATCTGGGAGAAAACCAGCTCTCTGGCCCTCCCTGAAGACAAAAGTAGCCTCAGGCAGAGGAGTCCCAAGCACCCCCATGCCCAGCCCCAAAGCTGGGAGGCCAGGCCATCAAGGGGGAGAAGGCGTTGGAGACTTGCCCAAGCTCACCCACTGTGGGGTCTTCAGTTGGGCCTTTTTCCATCAAACTTTTGGTCCCCTGGACTATTGGAACTTCCTGTTTCCATCAGGGGAAACTGAGGCACTGAATGAAGACAACATTATTTACTGCTTCTCATTCATTACTTTCCTTAAGGACGTTTAGGAGGACCCACTAAGCATCAAACACCAGGTGAGGACCCAATAATATGAATATGAAAATATCCCTATTTCTGCTCCTTTCTCAGTGGGGGAGACAGACCAGATCCATAATTAGACGATGTCCCGTGTGCCCAGATTCAGTGATATACCCGGGGCTGGAGGGACAGAGGGCAGGGCCATAACTGCTGTGGGAAGCAGCAGGGCTTCGCAGAAGAGGCGAAGTTTGGGTTCAATTCTGGGTTCTCTGTCCAGTACAGTGCACGGCCACGCTGGCACACATCGGGCTGTTTCAGAGGAAAATGACTCAAGATCTTAGAATTCAACAGCCTCATTTCACAGAAGAGAAAAATTGAGGCTAGAGAGTAAAACGACCCCCTCATGACCTGGCAAGTAAGTGAGAAGAGAGTTACCAGAACCTGAAATTCCCAGTCCAGAGGGAAAAACTGGTATTCCATGGCCGCCTTCAGGGTTGCTAGAGGGTGGCCCCAAAGGAACCAATTCCAGGATCAGAACCTATTCCCAGAAGGAGAAGTTGCTTAAGACAGGCCTCCACTGCTTGTCCCTGTCCAGGATGGCACTCTGTCCTCCTGGGATCTCTAGAAGGAAATAACTCTCCTGTCCTGGGGAGGCCCGTGGCCGATCATCAGAGTGTGTTTCCTCCTTTCCTGGGCTGATCTGTCCCAAAGGAAAGTGAAAGCTGAAGTTTTGAAAGGAAATGTAAGTTAGGAGAAAAGGAAGACAGAAGCCCATGAAGTGCCCGCTGATGTGGAAAAGAAAGGTCATTAGAGTCTCCGTCCTCAGCAGCCCCAAACGTCTTCCCTTTAGTTAATTACACTCTCTCACACACCCACACACACACACACTGGGAGCGGACCAGGGCAGAACTCCGCTGGAAATGGGGAATCAGTGAATTATGCATGTGGGGTTTCTTTTTAAAGGGAGATATTGATTAGGTAAGTGCAGTAGCTCATGTCTAAGTACAGACTCCAGCTGTAAACCTCTGCAGCACAGGAAGATAATGAGGCTCCACTTACTGGGGCCAGATCTCAAATGTGGGGCTGACCTCAAGGTGCTCAGAAATGCACACTAGGGTCCAAAGCCCACAGCGTATGCACCCCTGGAGATGACTCTGTGTGCCCTCTGGCCTGCAGAGAGAGTCCTCAGGCGGGTAGGAACCTCTTGGGGAGGCTCTGGTTGGCTTAAGTTTACTCTCATCAGAAAGCTTGTGACGCCATAAAATACTCCCACGTGCTTGAGCGCTTGTTTCTGTAACAGAGAGAGAAATCCCCAAACATGGACGATACCACCCACTGATTGCTTTACTGTTCTGCATAAACTTTCCTCTCTCTTTTATGATTTCCAACCCTCCCTGAAGCTCTGCCCATGGCCTGTGCTGACCCCAGCCGGTCGAACTCTCTTGAGAGCCAGGAAAGTCCTGATAGAGCGAAGGTTGGCCCCACACCTCGGCTGTGAACACAGACGTTGGGAAAGGAGTGGGAAGGAGGCCTCATCCACTTAGTTGCTAATGCGTTATCTCAGAATGGTTCTTTATTGTGTCTTTTTCAATGAGAAATGAATGCGCAGAGAAAGAGAGGGGAAACCAGCAAACCGCAGCCACAGTAACCTAGTTAGACAAACGTTATTGAAGGGGCTTCAAGAAACATGTCTCAGGTTTGGAAAAAGAACCCAACAAATTGCACCAAGATACCTGAGAGCCATGTGCCCTCTTCTAAGCATCTCAAAAGGACGGGCACCAAAATATGGGCTAGAAAGTCATCATGTTTTAGGAGCTCAGTGGCGGGGGGGGGGGGGGGGCAGGGGAGGGTCTTCTGATGTAAATACTGATTGAATTACAGTAGTTAACCCCTTATCTGTGGTTTCAGTTACCTATGCTCTGAAAATGCTAAATGGAAAATTCCATAAGTAAACAATTCACAAGTTTTAAATTGCGCACCACGCTGAGTAGTGTGATGAAATCTCACACCATCCAGCTCTGACCCGCCCAGGATCCCCAACCATCCACATCATCTTCTCCTGACATCCAACCATCGACATCTCCCTGGCTCGATGATCCTCCTTCTGACGTATCATCAGAAGGTCAACAGCAGTCAAACTCTGCATCACCATGCCTACGCCATTCACCTCACTTCATCTCATCATGTAGGCATTTTATCATCTCACGTCCTCCCGAGAAGATGGGTAAGTACAATACAATATTTTGAGAGATGCCACATTCACATAACTTTATTACAGTATATTGTTACAAGTATCTTACTGTATTATTAGTTACTGTTTTAACCTCTTACTGTGCCCGACTTATACAACTTTATCACAGTATATTGTAGGAAACTAACAGTATATATGGGGTTTGGTCATCTGCATTTTCAAGCATCCACTGGGGGTCTTGGAACGTATCCTCCGTGGATAAGGGGGGACTGCTATAATGCACTTAACTGCCTATGGAATATTGAAAGTGATTTGCTAAAAGCAACCCTTACTTTTATACTCACTTTGACATTTCTATGGTGTTTTGAGACTGTCTGGGGCCCTGTCCCACCACATATCTAAGCGGTCATTCGCTCATCACGATAACAAGCTATCCTTCCAATAGGAAACTAGTGCCACTAACGTGAGTGTTTCCCCAGGAGAGGGGCACTGAGCCCCGCACACACTCTGCTGCCGGGGCTGTGACCCACAGTGAGCCGCAGCAATGCACCCCCCCGGGAGTCGCTGAGCCCAGCGGACAAAGAGCAGCTCCGAGTCGGGACCCTGGGGACTGAACCCCCAAGCTTCTCCTCATTAGTTCAGCTGCTGAGAGCCCCGGGTCCCTCAATCTGGTAAGCAGGCAGGGCCATGACACCATGACCAGAGATACAGGCTGGCCAATCAAGAGGCACAGGAACAAACTCCACCAGTCCAGTTCCACAGATGGCTACCCACCGTGATGGGGCTGGTTCAGAAGCCAAAACTGGATCCCTGGGAAAGACCAGGGAAGGCCATGGGGTGGCTCCCAGCAAAACCCACTTGGGTGCCGTCCTCCTTTTGTACCTTAAGCTTCAGAGGTCCCCAGTGGCTAGCTGTCAAGGGCAACGAAGTCCTACCCAGTGCCTCAATCCCAAGTTCCCACTTCTGTCCCCATCTTCTGCAGACAACCTCAGCCGCCACTGGCACTGTAACTGGAACGGGGCACACCACAATGATTAAATTTGTGTGTTTGCGGGCGGGGGCTGGGAAGCAGTGGCCCCGCTCACCAGGCTGAATTACGGGCCAGGTCACTCCCTTGCAGCGGGAGTGAATTTTATGAGCCCCCTCGTGTTGCTGTGCAGCATCCCCGCTTGCTCCTCAGGCCCGAGAGTGGGTCTGGATAACGCTGCCTGCATGCAAGATAAATCAGCTGAACAAATGCCGTTGTATTTTGGAACACTGACAGAGACATGGTAATGACACCGAGACTAGGAAAAGGTGTGGGCTTTCTTCTCTCCTGCTGATCCCATTTCACGTATGTGGCCAGTGGTGGTGGGGGGGGGGGGTGAGGGCTGATCCACTAGGAAAAAACTAAATTGAGAGGTTGAACAGAGAACTCCATTAGTTGTCTTCTTCCCTTCTCCCCACTAACTTTGTTAATGAAGAGAAGCAAGCGCCGTGTGCCCATGGATAGTCATTGTCTCTGGCCTTACAAAAACTAAGGGATGCGGGAAGGTGACGGCCGGGAGGGTCTGGCTGTGAATGTATCCTTTTCTTCAAATGCCTCAACTGAGCTTTCATAACGTGTGCCGGATGGAAGGGAAGGTGGACGGGGCATGCTCGAGGCCTGGGACTCTGAACGCAACATCTGGGTTCGGCACAGCCCGAACCTCTCAAAAGCAGATACTGGTGAAGAAAAATGCATAAGCATAAAATCACAGCAATATTACGAAGTCCCTTTCTGTCCCATCAGGTGGGTGTCGTAACCAGAGGAGGATATACTGAAGGTGCAACGAGATGTTTCAGTGTCCTGCAAATAAATACAGGGCGCCCTGTGTCTATCGTTACTTATTAACGTCTACGATTGCTCTTTCCCTGGGAGCCTCAGCACACTTTAATAAAGGGATATTGTTTTATCACCTCCTTCTGGAAGATGAAATGCATAATTCAAAGCAAAAAGGAAACCACTCACCAGCCCAATGACCTCGTATGAGCCAGGACTGGCTGAGACCCAAAGGTCCAAGCCCCCAGGCCAGTATCCCGGCCAAGACGCCACCCTGTGAGGAAGAGAGGAATTGAAGGAAAGGCCCATAAATGCAGACCTGGGTGGTTAAGTCACGCTGGTCTGAGTGCTGACTGAATGAGAGGCTTGGCTGTCAATTTTGGCTGGACCGCCGCACACTGCCTGGGATGTGTGCACACACGCAGGAGGAATCTCACTGAATTAGCTGCTGCGTGTAGGGTGTGGGAGTGAGGGAGGATAAATCACAGAAAGAGGGAGACAGAGGGAGGCTGAGGGATGACTGTGCACAGAGTGTGAGTGTGAGACAGTGAAACACAGCAGAGTGACAGATAGAAATGTGGGGGAACAGACACCATGGGAAAGTGCGTTGGCCATCCAGAGCAGAGAGAGTGAGTGTGCACACGTTGGTGTGTATACAGGTGTGCAGGCCTTTGTGTGAGGCTCCATGAGGTCGGCGTCTCGGTGTCAGGACACGGCATTGCCTGCCCCACATCCTAATCCCCCACTCGGTAAACCCTGCACAGAGGTCATGCAGCTGTCTGTCTTAACCTTCTGCAAATGTGATTCCTGGGTCCCGTCACTCTCCTGCTGGCCCGATGGGCTCCAGGGTGGCATCCGGGGAGGCCAGCCTCAAGCCCTTTCCTCTCGCCAGGCCCAGCATACCCGCCAGGGTTCAGCTACCACCCTGTAACCCAAAGTACCATGTGTACTTCCTTAGCTGGGATGCAACTTTCAGTGCAAATTCCACTGGCCGAAAAGAGGGAGGTAGCTGGCCTTTTCTCCAGGATCCCTGGGGTAGAAGTCATCTCAAGAGGAGAAGGGGAACTTGAATCTAGAAAGACTGGGCTTGTGATATGGCAGGCCCCCAACGTCAGTGGGCTGTGAGGGGTGATGGGCTGATGTGAAAGGAGATTGTGATGTGCACTGTCACGGGGACTTGAGTGTGGTATACGGTGTGCGTGTTTTGTGGGCCCTGGTGCGTGTGTGTGTGTGTGCGTGCGCGTGTGTCTCAAATGCAGTGGACTTGAGAACGGAGGGATGGGGCAGGCAGGAGGAGGACTTCCTGGACTGTGGCTGAGCAGAAAGGGAAAACCTTGCCTCGAGCCATAAACAACAGGATACACCCATCTAGTCAGAGCTGCACTTCCTGCTGACAGGAAAAGAAAACAGCCCAAGCAGACTGGCAGCAAGCAGCGCCCGGAGCCTGGGATGGCTGCCTGGCCATTCCGGATATGCACTCTGGTGGAGTTTCAGGATCCCAGGCGCCAGATGAATCTGAGTGACCATCCAGGCCGGGATGGGAGGCCAGCCTGAGTCCAGGGGGGAACCCCGTCTCCTCCCAGGGCTGCCATGCCTGAGAGCAATGGATAGGACTCAAAGCAACAACGCACCCGAACGGGGTTCTTCTCCACCACTCCTGCCGCCAGACACGAAGTGAAGCTTGGGGTTAAATAAAAGGTCAGTCCTGTGTGCCTCTACGAACCTTGTGGGACTGAGCAGGGCTGGTGAGCAAACCCTAAAGTCAGGCACCTGGTCTAGCAATGGTTTTCAATCAGAGGCTTCAGGAAACACAAGGGGCTTTTCTAGTCCCACTGGCACTTAGGGCTGCAGGGCTCAGCAGTGTGAATGCCTGGCAACGCCCAGAGAGCCCTCTCAGCGTGAATCATCCCACCCCAGGGGCCGCTGGCGCACCGCTGAGAAACACGAGCGGGAAAAGCACTGGGCTGGGAATTTAGGATGCATGCAATGTTCTATTCTACCAATGACATGCCCTTCAGTGAAGTACTTGACTTTCCTGTTTCTCCGTTTCCTCAGCTGGACAGGATGTCTGCCTTTTCTGCTACCCTGCGGGACTGCTGAGAGAAGAGGCAGCGATGGAGCCCTCTGTAAACTGTCTGCGCCGCACGAATCCCACAGGGAGATGATCAGGCAGCTCGGAGGCCACCTCGCTCTGCTGGACAAGTGTGAGGTGGCGATACTGGATAATAGTTTCTGCCCCATGGACCTACACTTCCTTTTGGAAGGTCACTCTAAGTTCAAGTCTTAAGGAGAAGATTAAGATGCTGATTTTCGCCCCATCCAGCCTTGTCAGCACTAAGGCTGACACTGCCCTACTCCTACGTCCACTTCTCAACTGGCTCCAAACTGGGGGAATATTTAAATGGCGTGAGTTATGGTCACTCGCATGGCCACAGCTGTTGCTCCCATCACACGGGCCATATGGACCTGCTCGGGTGCGTCTCTCTCCTGGACTCCTAGGCTCCTGGAGACCCATGTCGTTTCATGATTCTTGGCATCAACCAGGAGAGAGCACACTGCCAAGGGCCTCATAAGTGTTTCATCCATTCATTAATTCACTTAAAGAGAGAAAGCCTACTGTTCTGTGAGGTTATCCCAGAAGGCTGAAGAGAGGCTGACGATGTATAGAGAGCCATGCCTAGGGGCCAGGCCTCTCAGCCCACGTAGAACATAGCAGCCCTGGCCCTCAATAGCACACTCTCCAGCCCAGCTGCCCCACTCCAGGTCAGGGACTCCCAGAAAGGGATGGAGGGAGAGCTGTCACCCACCTCTGGGCCATGGCACACGACAGGAGCCTCAGGCTGTGAGCTCCTCGTCCCAATCATCACAGCTCTGCAGACAGAGGGCTTGGAGAGCCCAAGCAGCAGCCTTCAAAGGGACCAAAGCTAGAGACCACCACAGTGTTGAGCAGCAGAAATGGAGAAATTACATCATTATCCTTAATGATGCTCCTTAGCTCAGGGTCTTGGGTGGTCTTTAGTCCCCCAAATCCTAAGACACACTGGGAGGAGCCCTGGCTGACCCCTCTAGGACCCTCCTTCTTCCCAGGCTCTTCTGAGGTCCTTAGAGCAATTTTCAGATGCCGGATCATTTGTTCTTGGAGACCTCTTTCCATCCAGGCTGGGAAAAACCAGGACACAAAAAAGTATGGCCCGAAGGCAAAGGCAGAAGCTGTTTCCATCTCCCCCAAGCACCAGCAAACACCTGGTCTGCTTCGCCAGCCTCTACACCCAATGCCCCCTCGGGAATTTGCATTTGTAACATGCACTGAAGTCCCCAGGGACACGTTCCCATGAGAATGCCTCTCCTGGCCGGTTGACCCTTAACTCTGATGTGGGCTCAGCCAGCCTTTCCTGGTTCACCTGGAATAAAGATAACAGGTCACTCTCTGGGGCCTGCAGATTGAGGCTTCAGCATCCCAGTCCAACGCTTCTCCCTCCGCCTCGTCACCAGGGTGTGGGCCACCGTGTGATTCCACAGATGTCCCATATAGGGACGCCCCGCCCCAACCCCATCTTCCCTGAGCACAGCCAAACACAGCTTGGACCTAGTGAGCGGGTCAGGGTCTCAGGGCTCTTACTGCTCTCTGTTCTGAGTCCTGGAGGCACGAGTTCAGGTTAAGGAATATGGGTCCAAGGAAATGGAAGGGGCCAGAAAAGCCTGAGAGGTACCACGGGACAAGCATTCTAGTTTAAGGAAACAGTACAACAGGAGCACAATAAAAATGAGCCATTGGTTAAGAGGTGCAAACTTCCAGTTATAAAATAAGTAAGTCCTGTGGGTGCAATGTACAGCATGATGACTACAGTTAATAATACTGTATTATAAATAATAAACACTGGAGAGGGTGTGGAGGAAAGGGAACCCTCCTACACTGTTGATGGGAATGTAAATCGGTATAGCCACTACGGAAAACAGTATGGAGGTTCTTTTAAAAGCTAAGAATAGAGTTACCCTATGATCCAGCAATCCCACTCCTGGGCATACATCCAGAGAAAACTCTTTTTTGAAAAAATACATGCACCCTAATGTTCATAGCAGCACTATTTACAAAAGCCAAGACCTGGAAACAACCTAAACGTCCACTGAGAGATGAATGGATAAAGAGGATACATATATACACACATACATACACAATGGAATACTACTCAGTCATAAAAAAGAATGGAATAATATCATTTGCAGCCACATGGATGGACCCAGAGATTATTACTAAGTGAAGTATGTCAGACAAAGAAAGACAAATACCATATAATATCATTTATGTGTGAAATCTAAAATATGACACAACTTATTTATAAAACAGAAACAAACTCACAGACATAGAAAGCAAACTTATGGTTGCCAAAGGGGAAAGTGGGCAGGAGGGATAAAGTAGGAGTTTGGGATTAGCAGATACAAACTACTAAATATCAAATAGATCAACAACAAAGTCCTACTATATAGCACAGAGAACTACATTCAGTATCCTGTTATAGGCTATAATGGAAGAGAATATGAAAAAAGAATTATATGTATATATATATATACACACACAACTGAATCACTTGGGTGTACACCAGAACTAACACAACATTGTAAATCAGTTATACTTCAATAAAAATAAATTAATAAAAAGAAAAAATTACTATATTGTATATATGAAAGTGGCTAAGAGAGTAGGTCTTAAAATTTCTTAATTATAAGAAAAATTGTGTAACTATGTGTGGTGATGGATGTTAACTAGACTCTTGTGATGACCATTTCACAATATATACAAGTATCAATTCACTATGTTGATTGTGAATAAAATACTGTTACATGTCAATTACATCTCAATTTAAAAATGAACCACAAATCATAGCCCCTTTTCAAGATCTTCGAGTTGTAACTATGACAAAAACCCACAAGGGACCCCAACTCTACAAAAAATAGGCCCTAAAGTCAGCCTCCCAGGCCTCCCTCCCTCCTCCACTTCCCTGCAGGGGAAACGCCACAGGACAGAGTCCGAGTGAAGTTTGGTTCCCCTTTGCAGGCCTCAAGGGAATCCCGGACTCGAGCAGAAAAGAACTCCAGAGTTCATCTCATCCATCCCTACCTCAAGGCAAGAAGACCAAAAGCAAAGGGAGCCAGCGGTCTTGTGAATGAATGAGTAGAGGGAACGCTGGGTTTGCAAATGGTGTGCTTGCGAGACCCCCTCAACGGGGCCACTCAGGAGCCCGGCCTGGCTGAAGGCGTGTAAAACACGTGTGGTCTGAGCTGAGGCCAAAAGAACCATAGCTGAGCCCCCGAGCGAAGTAACCCGAGTATCGGCTGAATCAAAGGAAACCGATACTGCGCACTAAAAGCCGGAGTGGCCTTTTAGACTGGCTGGGGACACAGCCCCAGCCCTGTGCGGAGTTTCTGGCCTCCTCCTTTCTGCTCTCAGCCCTGAACTTGCCTCTAACTTGAAAGGGCTAATTAAAGCCCAAAGAAAAATCAAAAGCTTGTTATCTGGCTCCATTACTCCCAGTCCTGGCATCAGCCAGTCTTGCAAAGCTGCCTTCCTCTGTTCTCTCCAAGGCCGCCATGGGGATGTTAGGACCTGCAGCTCTGCAGACTCTCATGATGAACTTTGCCTTTTGTATTATGGCAGAGCAAGGGCAGGACAAACACTTGCCCATGGGCAGCCAGAATGATCCCTGCAGCTGGTTTTACTCCCCAAAGCATCGCCCCAAAAGGCAGGATTTGAGCAAGTTTTCCGCAGAAAAAAACTGCCAACCCCTCTGATCTCAAAACAGCTGGTTGTCTAGCAAACACTTGCTATTTCCTAACGCAGGGTGTACATGCGCATGCTCGGGGGCGGGGGTAATTCTTGTGTACGTGCACACGCATGTGTGTAGGGGTGTGTGTGCGTGCGTGCAAGTGTGGTGATGAGAGGCAAGGGGGGTTCTCCTGAAATGCTGTCTCTGCTAGTAACTCACAAGATACATGACCCAGGGCAACTCAGTCACCTTGATGGGCCTCAGAATGAATGTACAGACGGGGATTTCTAGGTGCCTTCCCCATGCCGACATGCTTAAGGCATCTCCCCAGGGACCCGTGTCTGAGTATGTAATGTACACACGCACTGCACAGCATCTGACTTGTCATTCGTTGCCTTCATTTGGGAGCAGTCCATTCCCCCACCCAAGTTCACAAACCTGTCTCATAGACTCTCCTGAGTGGATCATGTACTGTCTAGACCAAGGTCTCCAAAAGATATGTCACCTACTAGGGCTCAGCGGATACAGTGGAATCCCCTCAGTTCTCTGGTCTGGCAATGATGGTCAGTGTATTGCTTCCTTCTCTGGTCCATGATGCCTCTCCCATTTCCTAGGTGACACTAGGGGTCTCCTGGCTTTTCAGGACCTCCAAGAAGAAATGGCATCTTTTAGTTCCAGTTCAGATACCTGGAAAACTTGTCACTATAAAACAGCCTGAACTTAAATGTGAGGGCACCAAAGACACACTTCACTGGGTCCTTCTTTCTCCTCCTTCTCCCTGCCCCCACCCCAAATTCAATGCCTGGAGGAATGGCCTTCTTACCTCATGCTGGGGAGGGGGTGCCAGTGCCCTCTGCAATCTGCCTGGCAAGCAATCCAAATTCATTTTCCTAATATGGAATTCCACCAAAGTTTTACTAGGAGTCAAGACTCACGTCCATGCAAATGCGTACTTCTATTCGGTGAGTGAATTTTCCTTTCTTCTCCCTACCTTAAGATTATAAAATTGATTTTCTCAAACTAGGACTGTAATTTTTCCAATGGACAATAAAAAAGAAAAAGGGAAAGGAGAGTAAGTAACATAGGGCATAGAAGATGCCAACAGCTGAACTTTCCATGTCGCCTGAAGAATGGTTGAGGAAAAACTGGACCATTTTAAAGATGAACAGAAGTCAAGCCACAGAAAGGCAGATGCTTTTCCTCTTGGGTCACAAGTGAGTCAGGCTGGGAGAGGCAGGAGGCTGTGGTACCCGTGGCACCTGTAGTCCGCTCTGTCCCTCAGGCCCCACAGGCCCTGGGCAGGTCTCCTAAACCAATCTTCCTTCTCCCCTTCCTCTGGTTCCCTTCAGCTCTTCTGCCACCCAGTATTGTTCCATGGCTGCTTCCGGACTTTGTGCCATGTCTCCTCCATGGAAATGTGCACACAGAAGATGCTAAACAAATACAGTTTTCTAAGAAAGCTCTGTGTTTCCCCTCCATGTTCACTGGACTCTCACCCTAGTTCTTCTGCTCTCTTTTTGCCATTTCCTAAAGATACACAAGGGGCTAAAAACATAAATCCCCTGAAGTTCTGTATCTATCCCAAATGTAGACTGACTGACTCCATTACTCCCAGGAGCGGTTTTATTCTAAGCTCCCAGGGAAGTGACTCACAGATATGGTTGGTAAGAAGGCGGGTGCAGGAGTCGTATCACAGGACACGACAATCCAGCCTTCAACAACACCTAGGGCACGTGGTATCAACATCACATGATTCCTGCCTACACCAGCCCTGCTTGTGATGGCCAGCAAGCCAGTCAGGATAGAGAAAAGGGCCAAGAGGAAAGCTACGTTTCAGCTCCAGCTATGACTCTTATAAGCTCAGTGCCACGATCACAGCATGTTTGAGCTGGTGATGATCTGAGTTCAAGGAGACCCAGAGGTGGGATGTGCTTGTCTCATCTGCAAAATGGGACAGATGATTCACACCCCACGGAGGCCACAGACGAGGCCTCCACACCATGCCGTCCCAGCCCGCAGGCCCTCCCAGGACTCACCGCGCTGCTGCAGGGGATGTCCTTCACCTTGAGCCAGGCCAGGTCCAGCGTGCCCTCGCCCCGGTAGCAGGACTGCAGCCGCTCCTTAATACGGTCGTTGATCTGCTTCAGGATGAAGATGCACAAGGCCGACTCGTCCAGGGACTTCATCTTCCGCTTCTGGCCTTTGGAGAAGACGGTGAAGAGGAGGTCGTCCTCCGGCCGGACCCCGAGGGTCCGGGCGAGCACGGCCCCAGCTTTGGACAGGTAGGCAGCCTGCAGCAAGCGGTACTCCACCCCGCTGCGCTCGCAGCCGATGGGCACCTCCACGTAGGAGTTGAAGGCCGTGTCCTCCTTGCAAAGCCTCACGAGCTTGGAGGTGTAAACCTGCTCCTTTGTGGTGGAGCCTGGGGGAGACACCATCTCAGGCTGAAGGGTCAGGAAGTAGACAAAGTTGCCACTGCTGAAGCCGTAGACGTAGTAGATGTCGAAGTCAGGGATGACAGTAAAGGTGTCTGAAGGGATCTTGATCATCGAGGCCACAAACTCATCATGGAAGACATAAGCAAACATGCCGTCCGCCTCTGAGTTCTTGGTCAGCTTCCGGCTGGAGATGGTGGGGAAATACTCCGGCTTCCCATCCACGGCCGTGGCGATGAAGAGCTTGTCGTCCAGGTTGCTGTAGGAGACGATCACCCCAAAGACGGAGCCACTCTCGTTGACCCCTGACAGGTAGTGCTCCTTCTTATGGAAAGGCTCCCCCAGCTTGAAGAGGTCCTCCAGCCTCAGGAGCTTGCAGATGCCTTGGTACAGGCTCCCACAGGCAATCAGCCTGTTCTCCTTGTAGTCTATCAGGAGCATCTTGTTGACGTTGTTGGTGGTGGTCAGGGGCTCGTTGCACGTCTGGACGATGCGGGGCGGGTAGCACTTGGGGTTGTCCTCGTCCGGCCCTGTCTGGTGGGTCACCAGGACCTTCAGGTCACTGGAGAGCTTGTAGATCCGGTTGACGGCCCCTACGTAAATGTGCCCTGTCCTCTCGTCCACCACCAGGTGGTTGAAGCTCTCGGCGGGCTCCCCACGGAACGTGACAAAAGGCCGCTTCTGGGGCAGCGGGGGTGGCTGCCGGGGGAGCAGAGTGGAGGAGCCCATCCCCACCATCAGGAGATGGGAGAGCAGGCAAGTCCAGTTCCAAGGCATGGCTTTCATTTCAGAGACGTGTCCTTGGGGCACAGTCGCACTCGGCACAGCAGTGTCCTGGGAGGGCCAGGACTCAGGACTGCAGGCTCCCTACGGGAAAAGGAAAGAGGCGATGCTGCGTCATAAAGGCAGAGGCTTCGTTCCCCCCATAGCTTGTCTGGCTGGATCCCCAAAGCATTCTGCACACACTGAAACAGAGGATGATACTGGGGGGAGCTGGGGCCAAGGGGGCTGGTCCCCAGCATGGGTGTGGGTCAGCCCGAGCTGGGTGGCAGCAGGAGGGCATTTCAGTAATAACACTAGCGAGTGTGACTACAAAGACAATCGTGATGATGTTGACGGTGGTGAGAAACAGCCAGTGTCCACAGAATGCCCAACTTTGTGTCAGCCCCCGTCCAGCACCTTCCAGAGACTCTCATTTCATCTTAATAAACCTTTCAGTGCTGGGGATCTTCCATCTGCCCCTCCAGATCTGCCTTCCACCCTTCTCTGTGCCCAAGAAGGCTGACTGTATGGACGGTACATCCGTGGGCTCCTTGCCCTTGGCTGGTTAGATGCAGCCACCGGGGAGAATCAGCAGAAGCCTGGTGAGAGGGGGAGGGGAGGGGAGCCGCACGAACTGGGGCCTCCCCATCCCCAGGTTCTGTGAACCACCTCCTGCCTGCCTCCATTTGGTCCTAGAGGAGCTAACGGGCCTCAACGTTCCTACCCTCAAACGTTGCCCAGCCTCTTAGAAGTCAAGAGCCTCTCTATTAACCTTTGTGCGAACAGCCCAGTTTGCATGTGTGATGCTTCCTGCTGGGACCCTGACTAGCAGCCACCTGAAGTAAGTACTATTGACACCCCTACCTCACAGCTGAGGGGTTACCCAAGTCGCACTGCTAAGCCCTAGAGGCAGACTCAACCCAGGGCCATCCAAGTGTGTGGCAGGTTCTCGGGCTGCACGGCTCGACCATCTCAATTCACCCCAGCCAGGCACAGATGGGGATGTCCTCCGGTGGCCGTTCATAGAGCAGAATAGTTTAAACCTGGGTGGGCACCTACTGCAGGGGAAACTTCTCCTTTGTGCACACCCCCTGCCCCCGCCAGAGGGTGCATGAGGCCAAATTGAAAACCCACATCCTGGGTCCCTCTGCATCGTGGCGGCACCAGGCCCTCGGGTACACTGCCCAGCTTGGAGCCCTGACGTCATTTTAATGAGGCAGATCTTGGCTGCCACCCACAGCGGGGCCTCCTCTGAGAGGTTTTCATTAAAGGCAGAGAACAAATGCTTTAAGAAGTAGTCAAGTAAATAAATAAATAAGTAACTCCCTGCAGAACGAAATAGCTTTCCGTCCTAGTGGTCTCATTCATTTCTATTCAAGATGCTTTCTCTGCATGTGTTTCCAGAGGATGGTTTCATATTTTTTACCGGTATGGGAGAGATCTGGGCAGAAATGGCCTACGTCTTATTTGGGGACATCTCAGCTCTTTGGAATTTCTCTCATTTTCCCCTGAAACAACTCAGAAACAAGGTGATGGGAAGAGGTAGATGGCTGAACCACAGAAACCCCCAGCCCAGCAGGGAGAGTGCCAGGTTAGATGGAAACCAAGAGAAGAAAGAAGAAAGCAAAGACTTGACATTGTCAACTAAAGTCCCAGTGAAAACCACAAGTCTTCTCACAAAAATAGCAGAGGAGGGGAACCAGCAGACAGCATGCCCACGACCGACAGGAGTCGTGCAAGTCGAGGGTCTTCATCTGCTCCCCCATATGGCAAACATATGCTCAGGTCACACTCCAAATGGGCAAGACGCTGCAGGATCCAAGGATGGCTGAGGCTGGACCGGGCCCTCGAAGAACCCGGAGTCAGGGAGACAGATGCTGCAGGAACCCCAGTTACTCAGACAGTGAAACATTACAGGACAGACTTCAGGAGCTCACGTGAAGACAGCTGGCCTCTAACCTGGGGTGCAGGAGCAAGGAGAAGGCTGTGGGAGGCCTTGGGGAGGCCACGGCATTTGGGCCCCCTTGGGGAAGGGTCCACAGAGCCACAGCAAGGGCATTTCAGCCAGGCGCACGCTGGGAGGAGTCTGTCTGCAGAGCATGGTTCGTGAGAGTCAGGAGGAGACAGGGCTGGCGAGGGACCAGGACCTTGTCAGGGTGGCCCTGGGAGGAAGAGAGCACAGCCTCCACCCCCAGAGAGGAGCCTCTGTGCTCCTGTTGATTTAGCCTTTGCCAAAAGAACTGAGAACAGAGCTGAGGCCTCTGAGCTCCGTCAGGGCGGGGAGCGACTGCCCTGCTCACTAATGTGTCCACAGCCCCAGGGCTACACCCGACTGAGTGGAGACTCAAGAATTCTCTTCTGACTGGCAGGAAGGGGAGCTAGAGGCATGGAGAGGGCCAGCACCTGCGGAACCGTTACTGCGCCCCGGGCCCCAGGCAAACATGCCCACCCATTACCGCACTGACCAGACCACTGATCGCTGGGGTCAGGAGGGTGCTACCTGCTTTTCAGGGGAAAAGCCACAAGCCAATCAACAACTCCCTAAGGAAGCTGTGATCCAGAGAAGTTAACTGACTTGCAGGAGGTCACATAGTGAGTTCAAGGTAGAGATGGATTAGGCTCACGTCCCTGGACTCCAAACCCAGGTCTCTTTCCACTGCCTGCGGCCCGTCTTCTGACTTTACTTGAACCCACTTCCCCATCGGCTCCCTGGCCTTTGTCTGGACGAGCCTATTCTTTGAGTGCCACATGCTCTCCTGGCTAACACGACTCTCAGGACACTGCTGCCAACAACCAAATTCCAGCAGGGCTGGTAATCCTCATTCCAGACAGGCAGGTGCGGGCCAGGCCTTAGCCACTGGCCCTCTACAGTCCCCATACTGGAACCTGCTGAGCACTGGGGGAAGTGTGCCTGCCACACCCCGCCTCACTGTACACACTCACGGACCCACAAGCCAATCAACAGCTCTCTAGTTTGCAAGAGGCAAGACGAGGAAGCCTGTAATTATAAATTTACTGAGCATAAAGGTGCCAGGGCTCATTCTCCATCTTCCATTAGGCGCTGAAATGAGACACAGTTATGCATCTCAAACACTTGTCACCCTCATCTGGGGATGGTAGAATTACTGCGCCTGGAGAGGCGGGAACCCACAGGAAACAATAACGTGTGATAGGAATAACTAGCCTCTCATTTTACACACCACGAAAGGGACTGATTAGAAAACAAATAAGAGAAATGGAGGAGAATGAGGAACTCGCAGGGAGGTGGGCGCCAGCTTGCCTCCCCAGAGCCCCCACCGGGTATCACCACAGGGGTGAGCCAACGGCAGCCCTTCCACCCCAGCTCCGGACCCACAGGTGGGCTGAGCTGCCTGTCCCCGCCCCCCAGAGCTGCCTGAGGCTGCTCTGTCCTGGCAAAGCTGGACTTCCCCAGTGGTTTCCGTTCCAGGACATCAATCCTTCAACCCTCCTAAGTGATGCCCCAAAGTAGGAAACCTCATCGCCATCCCAGGTCCCACCCACCATTTCTTGCCTGGGTCATCGTTTAGCTGGTTTTTAAAACAAAGTATCGGAGGTAGCATTCAGCCCAACTCTGACTCCTCAAGGCAAGGAATGTGGCCGAGTCACCCCAAGATGGCCCCGGAGGACTCGCCGCACTAGGCAGAGGGGGAAAGGGGTGCGGAGACAGAACTGAAAGGCTCTGCGTCAAACCCAGACACACTGCCAGTTTCCCTTCTTGGAAATCAAGTTTTAATTCTGCATCATCTCAGGGGAGATGGGAATCATTTTTAGAAGCTGATCATCATTTTGATTAAAGAAATTGAGGCTTTGTTTTACATGGCCAGTAGTGAAGAGCGCACACTAATTTTCATGAAATAGCACCATCTTCTCAGATTCCTGAGTGGCAGAGAAGAAAGTTATTACGGAGTAGTTTAAAATAGCAATTACCTCCCGAAATGAGTTTACAAAGCGTTTTCATATATGTTACCTCGTTCTGATGGTACTGTGTGTGGCAACCCCGTTAGGCAGAAGAGGTATTTGTAAGTATATGTCCTCTACAGATAAGGAAACAGAGGCACGAGCAGGTGCTGGTCCTGGCCGGGGTCACATGCACTCATGGCGGGACTTGGACATCTCTTGGTACCTTCCCTGACCTTCTGGACAGAATCCTGTTCCTTAGGACCTTGGCTATGGGATAATAGAACATTCAGAAAATGTCTTCTAGGATGATGTTTCAAAACACAAGTCCCAATCCATCATGAGTCTAGAAACCAACTGAGTGGGTCACACATGCTTTTTTTTTTAATGAACTAAATTAAAATAGAAGGGAAAACAAGAGTATGCCACATTGAGAAGGGATAAGGCTTCCGTGAGACTTTTGTTTCAGCCAGGTAATATATATGCATGAATGTGATGTACGCGTCCTTCTTACTGCTGGTCATTTTGATGGTGAATTCGATGTCTCCACCTGGCTGGGCCACGGTGCCCAGATATGTGGTCAAGCATTATTCTGGATGCTTCTGTGAGGGTGTTTTTGGATGAGCTAATCATTTAAATCAGTGGACTTTGAGTGAAGCAGACTCCCCCCTATAATGTAAGTATATGGCCATCCAATCAGTTGAAGACTGAATAGAACAAAAGTCTGATCTCCCCGAGGGAGAGGGGATCTACAGGACATGCCTTTGGACTTGAACTATGACACGGGCTCTCCTCTGAGTCTCCAGCCTGTGGTCCTACCCTGCTGATTTTGGACTTGGAGTCTCCATAATTTCATGACCCAATTCCTTAAAATAAATCTATCTCCCTCCCTCCCTCTTTCTCTCTTATATATATATATATATGAGAAAGAGAAGTTTAATATATATATATAATTTCTCTTTCTTTGGAAAACCCTGACTAATACAGTCATGATCAAAAAAAAAAAATTGAAAGACACTGTTAGAGAAACCATTCATTTATCCTCTGTGGACCCATGATCCACTCCTTTGCCCTCTCTCAGTCCAAAGCCTTCTGGGGAAATTGACTCCACCCCTGGTTCACAGGAGTACACATAACCAGAGCCCATACCAGTCAGCACAGATTGGAGGGAGCTCATAGTGACTGGTTCAGAGATGGGGACCTGGTTGGATCAAAATCTCTGGGAGACAAAAGAATTTGGATGGGAGTGCTGAGGAAAAAGTTCTAGGTCTTCAATTGGATGTGGCCTTGGAGAGGGGCAGGCTTAAGAACTGCAGGGAACCTTCTTGCAACCAGGGTAGTTTGCGGGGAGCCTGAAGGGAAGGAAGCCAAGTACGGAGGAGAGTGGAGCTGAGCCAGGGCATGGAAAGTACTGAGCTCTGGGTCCCAGTGATGTCACACTGAAGCCAGCTCCATGCTTATACTTCCCAGCTACATGCCAAAACTTCCCCTTTTACATAAGCCAGTCAGGGTTCCGGCATTTGTTAATGAAAAAATCCTAACCCATATACAGAAAAATGCAGCCTTCTAGCCAAAGGAGTAAAGTGACTCTTAAACCCTCTCTAATAGACTGTTATTTCACAGCCAAAGAGATCTCTGTGCCCCGCTGCCCCCAGAGATACACTAGAATTTTGCAATTAGTGGGGCTTTATCCAGGTGAGTTTCGGGGGCATGTCTGCTGGGTCTTTGCCTTGAGGGCTGTGCTGGCAGGTCTCTTGGGATGCTCTCCACCTGTCCATGCCTCGCTGTCTTCCACACAGATGCTTTACACTGTCCAGGGTGACTGCCCCCACCCCCTCAGCTGGGGACTGATTCTTCAGATGAAGGACGCCTGACCCTGGTACTGGCCTAGGACAGCCCCCACTGTGTGTTAGCACAGGAACTCACACTAGTGCCCACCAGCATCTCACATCTTACAAACTGTTCTATTTGCCCACAGATGCTGCCCCCTCTCTAAAAAACACGAGCTTCTGGAGGTCAGAAATTACTATGTATTTTCCAACATTACTCTCTCCAGTTCCAAGCCCAGATCTTGCTACGTGGTAGGTATATAACAAATGTTTGGAAATACATGAATGAATGGGTGGATGAATTATGAATGGACAAATAATGAATGAATGACAACTTCACAGAAGAGTGTAAGAGATGGCAGCTGAGATCACCCACAGCTGAAGTACCAAGTAAACTGTGGTGCTGGACCACTCAGCCCAAGCTCACAGTGCTGATTTTACCGGGCTCTAATCCAGGGCTTACAACTACCTAAAATACTCCATTTTGCCCGTTAAAAGCATGACTACAGAAGCACCAGGGCAAATGCATCTTTCGGACACGGTTTACAATGAGAGCTGCCAGTCCACCAGCTGTAATATCATAACAAATTGCCCTGCATCCACAAATTAGACTTGGAGAACTTCCGCCCTACTCAGCAGAGGAAATCGGCGCAGAGGAGAAGGCCCTGGGCCTGAAAACAAAAGTGCAGCGAGGAAAACAGACCATGCAGGAGACCCAGTTGCTGGAAATCAGGCCAATGAGTGTTGATCGAACGTGTACCATGTGAGGGGTTCTGAACTGGGTGCAAGGGGTACGGACGCTCCAAAGCAGGAAACAGCAGGCTTTCCCCCCAGTGGTTGAGGGTCTCCTATTGGGCCCTGCAGCTGTCCCCCTTTGAGGTCATCCACAGTCACTAGCAAGCTGTGCAGAGCTCCACCTCCCAGCCCCTCCTGGTTTCCGAGAAACCAGGAACCTCTTTCCCCTAAGGCCTTCCTACTGGGCTGCACTAGAGATAATTCATCCCTTGTGAAGGTGAGGCCCAGGGACAGGAAGCTTGCTACCCATCAAAGACATGGTTCCCCATCCATGCAGCTGCTGGTGCAAAGTAGTTGGTAGGAGGTGGCACCAGCTATGGCCAACGTCTCCCGGCCTCTCCATTTGCACATGGCATCCAGGTGTGGCCGCGTGAATGGTGAAGGAGTGTCGTGGTGACACTTCCACATCAAAGCAGGTAAGAAATAGGTATGTCTTCTTTACAGATCCTTTCCCTGGCTGGATGAAGAAGAGTCTGAGGCCCTACAAGATGGTGGAGCCTTGAGATGGAAGGACCCAGCCACCAACTGGAGACATCCAGGTCAGATGAGAAATAAACCCCTACTGGGCCAGGGCTCTGAAATGGTGGGCTTGTGTGCACCTGCAGCTGGCACCATCCTGAGGAGCACAGGCAGAAACACAGCCAGCACGCTGCATTTCAGAGCCAGATCCAAACCCAAGGCTGGGCCCTTGGGGGCTCCATCCCTTGTAATGCATCAGGTTGAGCCCAGGGAAAGTCCTCTTGAGGTGTCGGTAGCCCCCTCCTTGTCCCCAGACTGCAAGTCGCCATGCCCAGAGAGCTGGGAGATGGCCATGCCAATGTCCACAGGGGAGGAAAACCTTCCTGTTCCTCAGTGGCCCTTCTGGAGTTTGGGCCCAGGGAGGCCCTATGTGTGTGCAGCTGAGGGCAGTGAGGGGATGGGGGACATGGCACAGGTTTTCTCTTTATTTCATCCAATGAATACCCACCCGCCATTGATCCAAATGAGCAAAATGGGCAAAGTCCTTTTTTTTTTAAGACTTCTACTCCACTTTGTAATCTATGCATTCAGAAGAACATCCCCAGAAAGTAACCAGTATTTTTTTCCTGTCTGCATTTCTCACTTTAAACTCTTGGTTCCTAGAAGTCAGAGCCATGAATTATTTTATTCCTTTTCCTAGAGGATGATATTTACATGTAACACCTGTGCCTGCCTTGTGAAGCCAGGAGAGCATGCAGGCCCCTACGTGCTTCACTGCCGAGTCCTGGCCTACGCCGCCACCCCTCCTCCTTGTCGATGTCTCAGAAATGAGTGCCACATTCACGAGAGGAGAAGTGCCCCAGGCTGTGGGTGTCACAGCACAACCCATCACTACCACTGGGGAAAAGGTCAGAGTAACTGTCCTCCCAAGAGGAGGTCACAGTGCTGTCACTGGACAGTCTCATGTGCAGGTGGGGGACCCAGAAGGGTCAGCCCAGCCTGGCCATAACCCATCACAAACCAGGAGGCAACAACAGCTGGGGCAGGTCACGAGCCCAGGAGTCAATCCCTCCAGTCTGCTTTCCCTCTGCTTCTGCTTCTGCTCTTCTGAGCAATGAGAAATGTGACATCGGTGGTCGGTGGTCGGGGGAAGGGCTGAGAAGGGCATAAAGAATGGAGAAGAGGGAGCCATGGGGAGCCAGACAAGGCGTAGAGTCCCACCGCCGCCAGGCAACCAGCCTGGTCCCTGGGAAATTCAGCACCAAGCTCAGCTACTCGGGGCTCTTAATCCTTACTTCCCCGTTTATTAGAGAGGGCTGGGGGAAGCGATTACCATGGACAGAGCCTTTGCAACCAGCCTGGAAGAAGCCTCCGCAGGAGGGTGAGTCAGAGAGCTGCCCCATTCAGAGATTAGGTCCGTGCTGGACCCCTGAGGCCCCCATCTATGGTTTCCCCTCCCCCAGGCCTTCCCATCCGTGGCCTTGAGGGAGCCTCCCAGGGTGCAGAACCACCTTTCCCTGGCCAAGTCTGCCGTTCCCAGCAGAGCCAAGCGGGAGCTTCAGCGAGCCCAGGCAGCCCACGGTGGAACTCTATTATTATACTACGGGCAGCCCTTTATATTCCAGGCGCTGTGCTCGGGCGGGGGAGTCGCTGAGCAGTGACTCTCTACTCCAAGTCTGGCTGTGAGGCTTTAAAAACACAACACTCTCAATAGCAGCCTGGGCTGGGAGCACAGACTCAACTTCTCTCCAGGGTCTCATTTAAAGAAACAGGCCAGCCAGGAACTGGGGGTCAGACGCCCCAGCTGACATGGCATCAGTGTGGTCACTCTCTCCCACCCCAGGCCTTGGCCCAGCCTGTGAGAAATGCCCTGTCCAGGGTGCTGGCTCCCTGTTTCTTCTGAGGGCCCCCACTGGCCTCTGGATGTGCAGAAATGGAGGCACATCATGGGAAGGTGCTCAACACACCCCAAAACTGTGGCAAAGGGAGCATTAACCATCGCTTTTGCTGCCCCAGGATCTGGATGGACATTCGCATCACAGAGAAGGGGCCTGGGGTCCACTGTGCACTGGGGATAGTCATCTATCCGTGCAGTCTGTCTCGGGTGTATAGCCTGTGGCAAAGTGGAATGAAGGCTTGCTTAGCTGACTGATCTTCACCTGGAATGGAGGCTCTCTGCAGCTCTCCCAGCCACCTGTTCCCCCATGCCCTTAGACTCAACATCTTCTCCTCCTGAACTACCAGCCTGGTACCAGTAAGCAAAGACACACCATGTGGGCTTCACACTAATGAGCTCCTCTCTCTCAAGGCCCTCCTCTCCTGCCATGGCTGAGGATGTTCTTAGTTCACAGTAACTGAAGTGCCAGCCAAAGGCACCCATAGGAGCCTCCTCTATCTGAATCTCAGTGGCAAGGATGCTACAGACGTCAGGAATGGTCATCCTCATTGGCCACAGTCCCGCTTTCTTGATGCCTCAGTTTCCCCATCTGTAAAATGGCGTTTCTGTAAATAGGGTGATGAGGCAAGAGAGACCATTATGTTTCCTCTCTGGCTTAAATCTAGGAGAAGTCGGGGTGAACCATCTCAGGCTTCACAGAACACAGGCCATCACAGATGTGGGCAGGGTTCCACAAATGGCCTTTGCAGCAGAGCCATGAAACGGTGAGAATTACAACACCTGGGGGTGGTGTTCACTGCAGAAAAAAAAGGCTGGGGCTATAGCCTCTCTCTCAAGTCTCTCTGCATCTTCGCTTAAATTGGCCCTTTTTAGTGGCCTCAGTCTAACTTGTGAGATGCCTTGGGAGAGCCTGCTGCGGTCCAGTCCCACAGCCTGCCCCTAGAGAAGGCGGGGTCCTCAGCTGTTAAGCGGGCCTCCATCACACCCCTAGGACCTATCTCCTCTTTCACAATAAGGCCTGCAGGAGCTGGCACACTTTGCCCGCTCAGGCATTGGTCCGTTCATTGAATCAGATCCTGGGGAGAAAGTCAACCATTCGAGGAGGGGCCCTCGCTGGTTCCAGCCTCAGGGACCCCTACACTTGACAGTTGCATGAAGGATCAGCGGGAGGCCTCCGAGCTCTGAAGCTCCCTCACCCACCGCAGGGCTTGACACCCCACGAGAAGGTGACTCTTCCCATTTATTTCATCTCCTATCTTGAGCAAGAGGAGAAATTTAAAAAGGAATGGAAATTCCCTTCTTTAGACTGGTGGAACTCTCTAAATAGACTTTTCTAACTAAAAAAAAGAAAAGTTGGTAGGTTTGGAAAGGATGCTAGACTCAGGGAGCCAGGGGAACCCAGGTCCTTGGGCTCAGCATCTCCCCCAGTGACTACTCTGCTTCCAAAATGCCTCCCTCCCTGCCCAACAGCCCCTGTCACTGCCCCCACATAGGAGCAGACCTGCTTCCCACAGCCCGGCCTCCTGCTTCCAGCTCACAGCGTCTTCATGCAAGGAAGCCAGTGATTCCACCACACGGCAGCACCAGGACGGAGCAGGCAATGTGGGGCACATGTGGACCAAATGACAGCACTCTGTTGTCATCTGATGTCCCGTGGGAGGGCTCTCTCCCTGATCCTCTCCTTGCCCTTCTACCTCCTCCCTGTCTGTCTCAATTCCCGGGAAAATCAGGAAGTGAACAGTTGTCTCCCTTGCTGGTCTATATTCATGTAATTAGTGCTATTTAATTCCATGGTGAGCCAAAGCTCATAAAATACAAAACATATTTCAGCTGTGTGCCGCCGATCTTGGCAGAAATCTACCCTGCAGCCGGAAGCCCAGCAGAGCTATATTCACTCCTTAAAAACAAAAAATGCTCCAAATTGACTGCAACCAAGTTTGGGGGCCAGGCACTATTACCTGGAAATACGCAAGGAGGTAGCAAAATAGGGTATTTTACATCTTAAAGTTTGGAAATAAGCTCTATCACCATGACGACCCTGAATTTTAAAAATATTTAGTATTGATCAAGGTACGCTAGTATATGATGTCATTCCTCCCAAGGAGGTGGTTCTTGGCCCACCCCCTCCTTATTCCCCGGTGCTTTAAGTGTTTGGGTCCCTAGCTCTGGGGACCTGTGCCACCCCATCATCCTGCCTCTCCCACCTGCTGGGCACACATTTATGAATCAAAGGACCAAGGAAACACATGCAGTTTCTGGCTATGATTCTTAGTTAACTAACACATTCTTATCTCCCAAGTCCTTTGCCCCTGCCCATCCCACTCCATTCTGCTGAGACCTCATTTCTGTATTTATCCAGCAACATTCAAGCAAGGAGCAGGAAATCTTAACCCCCATCCCACACCATTTCTCAAGTGAGGCACAGAATGGCAGAGACCCTTCGACACCATTCTCCAAGGTGCCCATCACCGGAAAGCACCCCTATGAGCTGGTCACGCCCTCCTCCTTCTCCAGGTGACAAGAATACAGAGCGGGGCATGGTCCTGGGGGGCCCGGGGCAAGGCCAGGCAGAGGAAGGAACTGTGCTGGAAGCTGCTGACACCTCCTTTCAGGACCTGCTCAGAAGCTGTGTCACTGGGGGCACCGTGGGGCACCTCTTGGTCAAGAGATGGATCCAAGGTATGACAGAGGGTTGAATCCACTGTAAAACCCAGGAGGCCTTGAAGTGCATTTTGCAGCTCCTACGAGTCTGCTCTGCACATCACTCAGTGGATGGAAACACTCAACACTGAGCGCAGAGAGGAAAACACCTGCCAACTCCGGCCACCTCCTCCTCTTACACGTCCTGAAATTCCACTGCCACCACCTCTCGTTTGTGTGTTATACTTTGCCTTCCACACACTCCTTCACATGCAATAAACACTCATGACTCCAAAAATATACATCCATCCCTATCCAATCCATGATTATTATCGTCCAGATGGGGACACCGAGACTCAGAGAATTTCGTTAAGTTGCCCAAAGTCCAGCTCCTCATATGTCCACAACACAGGTCTTCTGATGGATCCAACACCTCCCTATAAACCAGGAGGCCACCCATCAGAGTCATCACTGAAGACTGTATATCAAAAGTGGGAGGGGAGATAAGTCTAGAAGACCCTCAGGACCAATGCACAGTGGTTAACTGGGAGCAGAGGAAGGCCTTTTAGCCTGTGAGAGTACAAAAACTAAACTATTTTGGACTGTCATTGCCTCCACAGGCCTTGATGGCTTGCATGTGATGGAGAGGACCCTTTCCTATAGCCCAAGGATGTGGCACAATTGGACACGTTCTCGGTGGCCAAGGGATGATATAAGGGGCCAAGCAGCAAGCAAGGAGACGGACCCAAATCCATGCAGGCAGCCATTTGGCAACATGGATTATTATTCAGCTTATTCAGCTGCAACTACCTACCAGGAACCCATGTTCCAAGGATACATAGTGAATAAGACAAAAGGTCTTTTAAGTCACAGAGCTTACATTTAATAGGGAGAAGACAGACAATAAAGAGGATATTCAGTTATTTTCAGAGAGTATATGTCCTTAAACAAAAGAAGGACAGTTATTTGATACAGAGTAAGTGCCAGGCAGGATGTTCCCTAGCTGTAGTGACCAGTAGAGGTGTCTTTGAGGTGATCCTTGCAAGGGGACTAAACAAATGACAAGGAGGAGCCAGCTGTGCAATGATTTGGGGAAAGAGCATTCTAGGTCAAAGACAGAGTGAGTGCAGGAACTCTGAGGACAGGGCAGCCTTGGCAAGGAAAAGGTGGGAGGCTGAGCAGCCAGAAGGCACTGGGTGAGCAGGGAAGTGTGAGTAATGAGGTCTGAGGCAAAGGCAGGGGGCAAATGACAAAGGACATTCAAACTCATGGGAAGGAATGGCAATTTCATTCTAAATGGCATGGAAAGCCACGAAAAGGTTTTAAGCAGGAAGTGACATGATCAGTTTATCATTGGCAAACTCAGTCTGGCTCTGGGTGGAGAATCGCTTGTGGGCGGGACAGGAGACCTGCAGGGGTTCCTTAAGGGGTGATGGTGGCCTGGCTCAGGTGACGAGGGTGAAAACAGGGACATCACTGCCCCAGTAGGGCTTGCTGGTGAACGTGGAAATGAGGGGAAAATTCACAATACCTCCTCAGTTTCGGCTTTAGCACCTGGGTGGACGGTAGTGTCATTAAACTGACATGGGGAAGACCAGGGAGGAACAGGATGAGGTAGCAAGGAAGTCCAGGGACCAGTCTGGGACATCATGGGCAAGGCTGTGCGCAGAGTCGCCTCTGGCCAGGTTGACATGGAAGGGAATGACAGAGAGAAGTGGCTTACAGAGCACCCAGCTGTGTGGTCTGCATAAAGCATCTCATTTTAATGCTCCAAGAGGATGCTAATGCTGTCCTTATTTCTAGATGCGGAACTGATTCTCATTACCTAATATGAAGTGAGGCTAAGATCCGAACCTAAGCCTGCAGCAAGCCCTGGAGACATCAGGGCCCTCTGCTTGTGCCAGTCCCTTGGGAGAGGCAGAGGCTGCACCAAGGGACCTCGGCGGGAAGAAAGGGGTGCCAACTAAAACATTTTCCCAAGGGACCTAGCATTTTACACTTATATTTTTGCAGAAGAAGAACTATCACATCAGAGTTTCCATTTTACTACAGGGAAATTGCAAATGCTTATGAAATATGGGCTAATTTGTAAACCTCCACAAATTTCCAGCCAAAATTAATAATATTAAAGGAGTAAAAATGGCAAGGGATATTCAGCATCAGGGATACACTTCTCAGAAAGGAGCCTTTTTTTCACTCAAGTTATAAAGAGCACCCTGGACACCCGGTTATGCAAACCAGGGAAGGGCTAAAGGCCAGAGTCCAAAAGAAATTAGACTTAAATCAAAAGAACTCAGACTGAAGACAAGACTTTTTAATATTGACTTTTTAAAAAATTGTGGTAAAATCTACATAATGGAAAATTCACCACTCCAACCACTTTTAAGTACACAGTTTGGTGCCATTAAGCACATTCAGATTATTGTGCAACCATCACCGTCATCCATCTCCAGAATGTTTTCATTATCCCAAACTGAAACCCTGTACCCATTAAACACTAATTCCCCAATCTGTCTCTCCCAGGCCGCTGGCAACTACTCTCTCTCTCTATGAATTTCACTACTCTGGGTACCTCGTGTAAGCGGAATCATACTGTACTTGTCCTTTTGTGTCTGGCTTATTTCACTTAGCATAATGTCTCCAAGATTCATCCATATTGTAGTACGTAGAGTTAGACAGTTTTTAATCTTAAAAAATGGGTTAGCTCCCCCCAAGAAAAGTTTTCTGGATTTTAAGTAACTCCTGCTCACAGCTGTCACTTCATGGACACTGATGAGAATGCGAAGAAACATGGAAATGAGAAAATGTAATGGAAAAATGCCTACTGAAGCTTACGGAACGAAAGCACGCCCCCTCCTACCACCTGCAACTCCAAACTCACACAGTTATTATACGAACACAGCCCTGAGAATAACATCAATCCGTCCCAGAGCTCTGCCTGAAAAGAATCCCTGAGGAAGCAAGTTTGGGAAACACCAGATCACACTCCGGGAAAGCCAAGGTGCACATGAGCTTATTAAAAGTCCTGAGAAGTCTTTTGATAAAGACACCTGTTGAAGGATTGTTAACCAGGGTTTCTCAAACACATTTGACTAAGGAACCCTTTCACTGCTTAACACATATTAATATCTCCAGGAACACTATTTCATCGTACACACTTTGGGAAATGTTGATAAACTGGCTGCCATGCCTCAAAACACTTTAACATCTATTTTCTCAATTAGTCTTTATCAAAATTCTGCCAAGTAGATTGAGAAAGTTAAAGTAATTTGCTTCACTTATTGGGGGGAAAAAAAACCCCAAAGCTATCAAGATTTAGGTCTGGAAGGAAAATCTCCAGGTGCAAGGAAGCATCTGGAACAAGTGGTATAGATTCTGTCCCTTGATGTCCCCATTCTGCTAGAGGCCACCTTCATAACACATTGTGTCCACCATCGTCACAGCCCCAAGACACAGCATTCTCTCCTTAACCTGCAGACAGAAGACTGTACACCTGTTACAGCCCCCTTCTCCTGCTTCCTCTTAGCACAGCTGAGAGAGGTCGCAGTCTTCTCTATGATCATATGAAATCCAACAGGAAAACAAAATAAACATAGAGAAAGGAAGACGCATTGAATGGGTCTATCTGCACAAAGTCTGGGTTTCTGCTTCATCCATTCCTAACTCATTCCGAGGCTCAAAGGCCCTTCCGTCCTCACACCCAAGGAGAAAGTTCAACTTCAAGGCACCCTGCCTCGATGGCTCACTTCCTCACTGCCTATAAGGCAGGTGTTCCTGGTGCTCCTGTGGGGGCTTCTGCTTTATGGGGGGATAAATGAGCCTCTGTCCTGGTCTACGGTGTAAGGCTATGCTCACAGAAGCGGGAACGTCGTGGTGTCCCTCATCCAGGTAACAGGTGGGTCCCCAAATGGGTCACAGGATGGCACACATTCACAGGTAGGAGAGGGGACTCCCATCCTTCTCTGGACCTCAGTCTTTATGCCTAAACTTTAAGGGGTCTTGAGGGTCTAGCTAAGGGTCAAAAAAGGACAGTGCTCCATGGCAACACATCAGGGGTTAACCCGGGGCTGCATCTACCGATGAAGAGAAATAAACCATAACTTGGACGCCACATTGACTTGTCATAGTAACTCTATTTATTTTCCTTTTATAACCCCCAGGCCCCAGGCAAAGTCCTGTTAAAATGTCCAGCCCTGTCTCAACTGTGCTATTAGGTATTAATGGACAGTTGTAAATCCATACTTGGGCTGAGGTTCTAAGGAAGAGACATCCCGTCCTCGGGAGCCACTGTGGCCGCAGCTGCAGTTATTAGCAGGAGAAATCTCAGACCCTACCCCTGGGTCAGAGTTGGGGCTGTGGGATCTCAGCACCCCTCCTCAAGTGGAGGTACCTCCTCAGTGCCGAGTCTGAGCAAGGCCATCGTTCCCTGACTGAGCAAATCCTGCCACCGCCTCTCAGGAGCTACTCTCTTGATGCCCACCTGCCTCCCCAACTTCTAGATGCTCTGGGCAGGAACTACCCTCTCTATTTAGCAGATGAGGAAACGGAGGCTCAGGGAGGTTAAAAGCCTTTCCAAACGTCACAGAGATTGTCCCAGGGAAGGGGTGATCAGCATCTACAGCGAGTAAGGATAATGTGATGTGGTGAAGTGTCAAACGGGCACAGAAAAATGAATTGAAAAGAAATGAAGCAATCTCTAAGTGAAAGACGAACAAGATTCAGTCGACAGTGAAAAATCAATGAGGCAAAGTGCTCAGCCTGTAAAGATCGATGAGGCAACCAACTAGTGACCCGTATTCCCACCTGAATTGACACCCGACCACATCACGGTCATGTTTGTATTTGCCCGAGCCAACCCCCATGCCACCTGCCAGCATCTTGCCTGGGTACCAGATACTACCTCCACCGAGGTGCCCCCCTGACCTGATCTGTACAGCATCTTCTAACAGCCCTGAGAGGTGGCTGATGGAGTCTGCACACACAGGCTACAGAAAGAAGCCCCTGGAACGAGGAGATAAGGTCACCTTCTGAGAGTTAATTTAGTAACAATCAAGACATCCTCACGGTAGCACCAGATATCAGCAGAAGCCACTTTATGGGGGAAAAGTGTCCCTAAGTCACTCCTGAAACAGCAGGGAAGTGAAGCCCACTCAGGGTGACATGGTTTCTTCCTCCAGGCAAGAATGTATCTCAAAGAGACTGTCATCTAAGCAGCCTGAATAAAGAAGGTATTAACCAACCAGGGTGGGCGGCCTGGAGCACAGAGCAAGACAGCAAGAACTGCTGGGTCTTAATCTCATACCAACCAGGGAGAAAGAGAGAGTGGTGGTGGCTGCCAGACATGAGTACGGGGCTCACCCACCAGAAGCGTGCTCTCAGAAGGGACAGCTGTTGGTCATTAGGCTTCTCCACAGCCAGGATGACGTGGTTCTCAAAAATGCCAGCCTCCTGGTTCCAATTCCGCAGTCCCCCAGTGAGGCAGCTGACCCCCCCAATTCTTTTTTGCTGGTGTATCCCCCAACTTCATTCAGGAGTACACCCTCCATATGCAGCCCCACCCTGGAAGGGGGCCAACCATGATTGGAATAAGCCAGTGATTCCCAGCCCTGGTGGTAATCACGACTGGATTAAGCCAATCAAGGTAGTCACCTTCCCTCTGCCAATGGTAAGTTTCCAAATAGCCATGAGACTCAAACCTGGCCTATTAGACCAAATAGGAAAATTTTCAGGGACTTCACATAGAGAAGCACCCCTATTCCTTACTCGCCTACCACTCCCAGTGCCATCGCTTATTGTAGGCTTCTCCTGGCCATGAGGGGAGACATCACTAATGCATCCACCATGGCTGAGCAGAAAGAACAAAGCACCTGGGGGATGATGATGATGTTGAGCCAATGAATGACCCAATCCTGGACACATCACCGTGTGGTCTTCTCATGTGAGATGATCATTCACTTATTGTTCACACTATTATTAGGTTCTGTTCATAGCAGCTGAGAACATCTCACTGACTCACCCAGTAAACCTTCAGATTAGAGATGTGCTCTACAGATACCTTGCCACCATGAAGGCCAAGAAGGGTGCCTAGGAGGGCAGCCACCATTCTTTCATTAACTAGATAGGAACCGACTCCACTCCAATGAATAAGGTGTTTTACCTGAACTACCAATATCCCAGAAAATTAGACTGAGTTAGTCCTGAGAATCTGTTCTTCTCTGGATACACTGGCAAAGTCAGACTCTGGTCCATGATAATCTCATCCTGGGAGACCCTTCCTGGAAGCCAGGGGCCTCCCACATGTTGGTATCACCTTGTTTAAGAGCAATGGAAGGGAATAATGGAAAACATATGCTCCCTTCCAGTCCCCACTCAACCTTACATGTACCCAGGTCCCTTATCCACTCTACATATTTGTGTCCTTGTCTGTAAACAAGCTACATCTCCCACACCTACCTCATGGTATTTTTGAGAGTGAAACAAAATCAATATGAAGAATGCAAAGTGATATATAAACTGCAGAATTCTGGATAAGAGGGTTGTGTTGGAAATCATCCCAACTCCCTGTGCATCAGAATCACTGGGGGAGCTTTTTAAAAAGCACAGACACCAGGATCCCACCCCCAGAAACTCATTCAAAAGATGTGGGATAGATATCAGTATTTTTAAAAAAAGTAATAATTATTCAAAATTAATATAAAATAATCATTAAAATGTTGCTTTAAAAAAAAAAAAAAAGCAATACTCACTTGCTTCCCAAGGGATTATTCTAATACGCAGCCAGAGTGGACAAGAACCACTGACAGCGATCCTGCCCCACGCGGGTAAGGAAACAAGACCAAGGAAAAGGCTACTGGACATCAGCATCCACTGACAACAGAGCCAGAACACTGGGAGCCTCGTCTCCTGAGTCCCAGATTAGGTGTCTCCCTATTAGAGCATTATTATTAACAGAGAGAGGAAGGGTGGGAAGGAGGAATTACAAAGTGTCATTGAGAAACTTTGGGGAGTGATAGGTATGTTTATTACCTTGTTTGTGGTGATGGTTTCACAGGAATTTACATATGTCAAAACTCATTAAATCACGTATTTTAAATATGCAGTTTATGCTAGATCAACTATACCTCAATAAACTAAATTTGTAAAAAATAGACCAAAAAAAGATAACCTATAGAATGGGAGAAAATATTTGCAATTATCATACATCTGGTAAGGTCTGGTATTGAGAAAATATCAAGTCCTACAAGTCAACAACAAAAAGACACATAACTCAATTTTAAAAATGGGCAAATGACTTGATGAGACATTTCTCCAAGGAAGATACACAAATGACCAATAAGCCCATAAAAAGATGTTATTAGGGAAATGAAAATCAAAACCATAATGCGGTATCACTTCACACCTACTAGGATGGCTAAAATCAAATGGAAAATAACAAATGCTGTCAAGGATGTGAATATTGAATATTGTTGATAAGAATGTAAAATGCTGTAACTGCTGTGGAAAACAGTTGGGTGGTTCCTCAAAAAGCTAAAAGAAGAATTACCATGAAATCTGCAATTCCACTCCTAGGTATAGATCCCAAAAAACTGAAAACAGGGACTCAAACAGATACAGGTATGCTAATGTTCATTTTAGCCAATGTTCAAGAGCCAATAGCTGGAAACAACCCAAGTGTCCAAAAACAGATGAATGGATAAACAAAATGTGGTATATCCATACAATGGAACATTATTCAGTAATTAAAAGGAATGAAGGTCTAACCCATGCTATACTATGGATGAATCTTAAAAACATTATGCTAAGTGAGAGAAGCAGACACAAAAGGACAAATATTGTAGGATTCCATTCATATGAAATACCTAGAATAGGCAAGTTCATAGAGACAAAGTAGAACAGAGGTTACCAGGGGCTGCGGGAGAGACTATGGAGAGTTATTGCTTAACGGGTACAGAGTTTCAACTGGGGGAGATGACAAAGTTCTGGTGATGGATGGTGGTGATGGTTGCATGACACTATGAATGTAATTAAAGCCACTCAGTTGTACATTTAAAAAGGGCAAATTTTATGTTTTATATATTTTATCACAATAAAAAAATTTAATAGGCACACTGCAGTCTTCTGCCATCCAAATTTCACAGTGACTCTCTGTACCTATAAAGCAGCTTACAAATTCATTAGTAACAAGAAGCCTGTTTATGGAGGTATAATGTGCTAAGCACTCTACATGAATTACTCCTTTTATTTTTTCATAACACTCTATAAGGTGGATACCATTCTGCTCTTTATTTTACAGAGGAAGAAACCGAGTCACAGAGAGAACAAGACATCTATTCAAGGCCACAAAGCCAGTACGTGATAGAGAGGGGCTCCTACCTGGGAACTTGCTAGAAATGCAAAATCTCAGGCCCTGCTCAAGACATACAGGGCATTTAAACAAGGCCATCAGGTGATTGAGGCACATTCGAGTTTGAAGACCCCTGGAACAGAGAAGCTAGAGTTCAGGTAAGAGCCTGAATGCTCAAGTGCTGTGATCAGCAATGGTTCTCAAACATGACTATGCATCACAGAATCCCTGGGAGAGACCACCCAGGCTTCTGATTTGCAGGGCTCATTTCGATAAGAGCTAACTAATTCCGTAACAATGAAAAGAAAGGGTCCATATTTCAGTTCCTTCCACCTCCATCTACCCTGACCCCCAAACTAGACTCTCGTCATTACTGCTCCATCCTCTTTCTATCTCCTTACCGGATTTCTTTGGCACCAATGCCAGTTATTTTCTAGATCACTCCAACACCAGTTTATTGGGATGAATAACACCATCTTTTATACCTTCAGACATTTATTGGCTTTGAGGGAGGTGGTTGCTAAGTGCAAAGAGCACTGAACACAGGTTGAAGGTCTCGTTAATAACTCCTCTTGTGGTTCTAGGATGTGTGATCTGTGATTTTGAGTTTCTGTACCTGCAAGATGAGGATTACAATACGCAAGTGAGAAACATGCCACGGTGGTGAAGTGAGAGTCTGTGTATCAGTGGTTCTCAAAGTGTGGTCCCCAGGACCTGCCTTCTAGATTGTGGAGAGGAATAAACAAGGTCGCCTGTGTAGCTGGTTACTGCCATCACAAACCGCTCCTAACCTCCAAGCCAAAGGAATCTCTCCCATTCCCTGAATTTCCAAAGCAATATCAGAGTATCAGAGCTTATCACTTTCCACTTTGCATTTGCCATAATGTTTACACCTGTATTCACTTGGCAGCTAAACAAGCCCTACTGAGGTGAAGATGTGCTTCTGTGCGTAGTTCAATGCACAGCACTCAGCAAAGTGTCAGTGCCCAATAGGAGTTGGAAGGGCGTATGATCAGTTTCATGTGACCTTCATTGGACCCTAGAATGATCCTCCCAGTGCTCTCTGCCCCATCAAAGGTGGCCAAGTCCTTGGGCAAGACATAAATTCAGGAATCAGATGGGTGCAAGGCCTCCAATATGAAAAGATTTTAACTTGTCCTGTGAACCAGTCGCTGAGCTCTGGAGAAGGGTCTCCAGACACCCCTGTTCAAAGAGTTCCCCCAAATCCACAGAGGCCAGCTTCAGCCCAGTTTTCCATCCCCAAAGCATCTTCCAATAATTCAAAGATTCCCTTCCACATCAAGAGTCCCTTGTGCTTAGTTAAAACAAAAAACCTTGGCTTCACAAGAAAACCATTTTCCTCTCATTTGATGCTTCTCGGCCTCTGTTCTCCTTCTGCTCTGCCAGTCTATGAAGCTGCAGCTGCCCTGCCCACCTGGGGGGTTCAGACTCCGCGGAGTCCACGGGCTTCTCCCAGACACAGGCTGCAGGTCCCGTTGGCTCCCTTCCCCACCTGCTGTCCTGTCAGCACCAAGCCTCCCCTCGCTCACCGCCTGCTCGGCAGCCTTGGTGCCATCACTCCAGACCAACTTACCTCGCTGAACAAAGCCACATCATCTTGGGACCCCAGAACTCTGGCTTGGGCCCACTGCCTGAGAACCAGACCCCTGTGGGGTTGTTCTAAAGGACAGACTAAGGGGTTTTGTTTGTTTGTTTGTTTGTTCTGGCAACTCCCCAGGCAACAGAAAAAGTGAGACTGAGGGCCAGTCCTCCGATGGGGGGAAGAGGAAGGTGGAAGAGAGGGAGGCTGGGAAACAAAATGGCCACTTTGTGATGATGCCCAGGGCTGAGCTGATTTAGAGGAAAAGGCCAGTGAGGAGGAAGCCACAGCTTGATGTGCACAGGGGTGAAGAGGAGCGGGGAGCAGGTGCTCACACTGAAATGGAAAACTGGTCAGCACAGACAAAGGAAGGAGGCAAGCCTTCCAGTGCTTCTTGGCAGGAATAGGGATACCCAGCGAGATCCCATCAGCAATTCTGGTTCTTCTCTGACCCTAATCCAGGGATCCCCAACTAACCTGCCATGGGGCCGCCCGTCCTACCAGTTCCTCCCACCATTAGACTCATTCCTACTATAGGAGTCCCATCTTCTAGGAGCATCTCATCTTCCAGGAGATGGAGGCATGGCCTGAGGTTCCTCCCACCCCAGCCCTCCCTATGCTGGTGTCCCCACCACAGTGCAGAGCCTGGCTACAAGGGACATCCCCACGCAGACACACACGTGTGTGCACGTGTGCACAGATATAGCAGTGGGGGAGGGGTACAGAGAGCAAAGGCAGAAGGATTGAGTCTTCAGAGCGAGGACAGCCAGGAGTCAGAGCAAATGGGACAGGTGCTGGGTTGCTGGGTTGCTGGCATGCAAGGTCTTTTATTTTAGTGGTCTCCAAAATAAGGCGAGATGGAAGAAAATACTAGAATTTCTATTTAAATTTTTTTTATCTCAAAAGAATGAAAGATAACAGCTCTACTAATATTCAGTCTACAGAACTGGCATGCCCACGGGTTGATATGTCAACAAGCCTGTGTCCTGCAGGGGACAGCAGGTGTCCCGAGGGCAGAGGAGGGCTCTCATGATGCCGAGGGACTGGTGTGGTCCCCTCACACCTTAATTTGCCAGCAATATGTGCAAGGTATTGCCGCGTATGTGTGCCGACTAAGGGGATTTATGATTCACTGTGTCATTTCGTTTTAACAATCCAGTGTTTTTAAAAATAGTCAGGTGGCTTTAAAAGATTCCCATAAGAAAAATGTGGCTAGAAAATCATACAAATAATGCAAGTGCTAGCAATCAATAAGACAATGAAGAGGTGATCCTTTTGCTCCTGGCACAAACTCTTCATCATTTACATTACAAGCCACAGGGCTAACTAATCAGGCCAGAAATCACTCTCTTCCCCAAAAAGAAAAAAATCAAAATTATTAGGAAGACTGTTGTGATATCTGGGTTTATATTCACCATCATGAATGCATCATGAATGCTGACCCTCCCCATAATTAAGAATTTATTCTGAGATACTGCCTCACGGTTGGCAATGGAAGCCAAAATGTGGCAGATCACAGTCCATGCCCTGCTCTGCTGAGGGCTGCCCTGCAGGGCTGGGCAGGGAGGGCCCGTGGTCTGGCTGGTGAGCTTCAGTGGGAGGATGAGGAAGGAACAGGCTTACATTTTCATGGATCTCAAGATCCTGCTGTTCGTAAAGGCCTTTGGGCTGAGACCATCCAGCTGACTCATTTCTTCTCCCACCCTCTTCCTCACCTTGGCTGCAGATTTGGGGCCTGGGGCCCTGGAGGAACAGCAAAGGGCTCCCTTCCTATTCAAGTACTGCATTCATTTCATTTACCTTCATGCAGCCACCGTATGGCCCACGCCCCACTGCCCTACCAGTTCACCCAAGAGAGCCAAACAAAAAAAAATTGTGATGCTGAGAATAAACACTCTGGTTCCTTTGCTGCCTGACTCTCCTTTATGCCCTGATGGATAGCCTCTCGGCAGGCCCCACAGCCAGAATATTTTCTCTGTGGTTGAAGATCAAGGCATCTTCCCCTTCATAGCAAGAGCTGACTACCGAGACCTCGGCACCTGCCCAGCACTGGGCTGTACGCTTGGCCCCATCATCTCGGTTAATTCTCACCACGACACCACGAGGTAGGTCTTACTCTTGCCCTTGGACTGCGGTTCACAGAGGGCAGGCATTTTCCAGTGCTGGAGCCCAGACTCCATCCCGGCCTCGGAAGCTCTGCTCCCCACCTCTCTTCCGCTTCTCAAGGGGATCAGGAATGCCGAGTCTGGAGAAAAACTTGTATCTGTCTTGTGACCTTGGACAAGTTGCTCTCTGAACCTTAGACTCCCACGTATAAGATGGGGTCATAACAGCACATACTGCATGGGGCTTTTGCGAGGATTAAATGAGTTAATAGGTGTAAATGCTTCAAACAGTGCTGGGCACACACAGGTACTGTATCAGTGTTCGCCATGATTATCACCATCATTCTGGTGTTAGATTGCTCTCCCAGTCGGCTCAGTACCTCTTCTTCTTCTGTTTTTAACTTGTCTATCCAAGGTTTTGTTTTGTGTTTTTTTTTAATGGAGGTGCTGGGGATTGAACCCGGGACCTCGTGCGTGCTCTACCACTGAGCTCCACCCACCCCCAGTCCCTCCTCTTCTCATTCCCAATGCGAGACTAATCCTTATCACTTTATCCCAGTCCTGACTCTTGCCCCGCGCCTGAACACAGAGGGGAAAGACCAAACTACCCTCCCCGCTCCCATCTTACCTCTCACCCACCCCACTGCCACACCCCGGTCTCTACCAAAGGAACCAGGACGTGACTAGAGCAGAAGAAAGAAGAAGGCTTCTGGCCGGGGCCTCCTTCAGCCCCTGCAGGGCCCCCACCTGGCACAGCCAGCCTTCTCCGAGGAAGTCTGCCCAATATAGGCTGCTCCACCGGGAATCCAGACACCTGGAGACTAATTAGGCAGCCAGTCCTCGGGCAAATCAGCGCAGAGGACCCAACAGGAGGCAGCTGCTGAGAGAAGCTGGAAGGCTGCAATCCCAGAGCCGTTCCAAGGAGCTGCCTGTTCCAGCAGCTGTGGCGGGGCAGCAAAACTCGTAAACCATCCCCCAGGCACGGAGAAGCAGCCCTACAGCGATGGCTCACTGCGCCCAGTCACAGGTCCTCATTCTAAGAAGTCAGGGGGCAGAGATATTCATGAGAGGAGTATTTCAGAAGAAGAGCAAGTTACTTTTTGAGAATGAACTGCTGAGTTCCTACTCTGTGTCTCAGACTCTGCCTCTTGCAAAGGAGAGCTACTAAGCTGACTGTACTCTCAGTGGTATCAGGCTGATTAAAAAGATGAAAAGGAAACAAGAGACTACAGAGGACCAGGAAGTCTTTGAAGGGACCGGGGTGCTTAAGCTGAACTTGGGGGTTGCAAGTGGGAGGAGAGAGTGAGCTTTCTGGGTTACTCCAAAGGGCAGAAATGGGGCGTGCGAGTGAAGGTCAAAAGGCAGAGAAAGACTTCGATCCAGAGTCCAGGGGACCAGCCCAGCAATGGATGGGCCACCCAGACATACTCGGGCAGAAGCCAAGTGTCCATCTGACAGGGATGCTGTGCACAAGAGGCAGGAGGTTGGACCAAGTGATGAAAGGAGCACTTAGCGACATCCGGCACCTACCAAGTACTCAGTATATCAGAGCTTCCATGGTAGATGATTAATCCAATGATAAGATACTGCGGTTCTTTTTTGGCCAAAAATAATAAAGCCAGCCTTTTCAGAAGGGGTCTTAATCCTTTAAGTCCACTCATTGACCTGAATGAGATCACTTTTAGCACCCAAAATATGATTTCAAGGAAGTTAAGACCCTTTTTAAGGGCTTTCACTGAGATTCCCTAATTTGGAATAGATGGCCTGAAACAGGACTGCAGGGCACCCCAGGACCAAGGGTCATGGGCCTCAGCAGAGGGGTGGAGGGTCTTCCCTCCAACACTGTCTCCAGCTTGTGCTGTATCAGAAAGAGGGAGGGGGAGACACAGAGGGGAAGAGAGAAACGGAGGCCCAAGGCCCTCTGAGAGTGAGGTGTCAAGTCCACAGTGACAGGAAAACCTCTGGTAAGAATGGAAACTTAAAAAAAAAAAAAAAGAGTCTTTATCTGGATCAAGCCCTTTACAAGCCAGAAGCTTCTGTTGTCAGTATCATGGGGAAGTCCACGGGCAATGGGGGCCACCACAACCCACGTGCTCGGCCTGGACACCCAGCCCTGGATCACTTGTCAAATCAGCAGAGGAGAAAGTCTCCCAGCACAGGGCAGCTCCTCTACAGGATGCAGGGCATCGCTGATCCTGCCTGACCCTGGACCTGCTTGCATTTCAACTCCTAGTCTGCGAGCCCCTCTCACTTCCCTTCTCCTGGTGCGGCAGCCCATGTGAAGGAGGCAGGTGCGTGGGAGGCTTGCAGACACCAGGGATGGCAGCTGGAGCCCCCATGACTACCCCTGCATAGCTATGGATGGAAGACACCACCACCACCTTTCCTCCCGGGAGCCTGGACATCATCAGCCGTCCGCACAGCAGCCCCGCAGGAGAGGAGCAGGGTCCTGGTGCTCACAGAGGGGAGACACTCAGGCCGGTGAGGCCTAGGGACCAGCTCAGGTTCACAGGCAGGGTCTTGAGTAGTACCTAGTCTGAAGCCTGGGGCACCACCAGCTCCACAAGACTTGAAGAGTACCTGCTTCTGGGCACAGTGAGTGGAACAAATGTGTCCCTGCAGTGAGGGAAGTCTTCCCCAGTTCAGACCAAGCAAGTGCCGAGGTGTTAACTGAGCATCGACTGGAAAGGGTGAAGGGCCCTGGCTTTACCTTGGGCAGCCCTGGGCCTCGGGTCTTGCTCTGTCACTTGCTCATTGCATGAACCTGGGCAAATCTCTGACTCTCCGAACTTATTTTCCTTATGTGTAAAATGGAGTTGAAAATGGGATCCAACCCCAGGACTATTATAAAGTGCCAGCATAAGCCCTGGCGCACAGTAAGAGATCAATAACTAGGAGCAGTGGTTATAATATTATTGGCAAGCTCTCCAGGTGGGGAGCCTGGGTGCTGCTGGCAGCTGCCCTGCCCCATGTCCCCCCATCTTTGGGTTTCCCTTACTTTGCTACCATCATGACCAGCCTCAAGGAGACGCTCCTCCCCTAACACCCTGGCCCAAGTGTGGAGGAGAAAATTCCTTTCCTTGTCCCCTCTGTGCACAGGCTGACTTTGCCAGAAGAGCAGAATAAAAATCCAACAGACATAGAAAACACAAGCACGTTAGAAACAATTAAGTTTCCTGAGCACAGGTCTTGGAACCTGAAATAACTCACATCTGAGAAGGCTTCCCAAGCTCCTAGCCCCTGCCTGTCTCCTTGTGGCCACTGCTACCCATCACCCACCTTCCCCTTCTCTCTCCTACTACAAGGGCCTTCTCAGGACCCTGCCTCTCCATCCAGGGCTCAGGGACACGTGGAGCCTCAGCAGACTGACAACCCAAGTGAGACTCTATCCCCTGCCCCCGGGGCTGAGCCCTGTTGAAGGACACAGCGAACACACAAAAGCCCTTGATGGGTGTGTTGCATGTAAATGGGGGTAGGGGTTGCTCTCCACCTGCCTTCTCAGAGCTTGCAATACATCATGAATTACTGGGAATTATAAACTGGAAGACTTAAGTCAGTGGTTCTCAACATGTGGTCCCGGGAGCAGCGGCACCAGCAGCTCCTGGGAACTGGTTAGAAATGCAGCTCCTCAGGCCCTTCCCAGACCTACTGATTCAGAATCTCTGGTGGTGAGTCCCCAACTTTCCCCAAGCCCTCCAGGAGATTCTGAAGCGTGCTGAAGTTTGAGAACCACCGACCTAAGTTACACTCCACCTGGCCCATCTAGCTGCATAATCTTGAGTCTTTGCATCTGTAAGGTGGGACAAAAAACAGTTTCATCATCTGTAAAATGGGAAAAATAATGGGACCCACTTCATCGGGTGGTTGGTTACAAAGATTAGGGGGGACCTTGCACATAACATGCTTAGCAAATTGCCTAGCACATTGGCAGCACTCAGAAACATTCATTAATGTTAATCTTCCTCCCAAATCTAAGAGATGGGTTCTACTACTATCTCCATGCAACAGGCAAGGACCTTGAGGGCTCAAAGAGTTTCTGAAGTGACTTGTTCAAGGTCACTCAGCTGTCAAAGATATCGTGAGAGCCCACGTCCCAAGGAAGAGGCACAGGTGTCAAATGCAGGTATCAACCATGCTCTTCTCCCTCTGAAACTAGCAGAAGTTCTCAGTCTGGAGTATCTCCCCATCCCCATGGGCATCTGGAAATGGAGAGGGGCTCCTGGCTTTTAGCACCCAGAAGGGCAGGGATGCTCACCCTGCATCTTGCAAGATGGTCCTGCATAACCAAGAACTGTCCTGCCCAAAATGCCCGGTGGCAACTCCATCAAGAAACAGCGGCTGCCCCAGAGGTCCAGAGCTGCACAGAGCAGGACTCTGTGTCAGAGACTGCCTGGAGACCTCAATGATCAAATCACAGTAACTGCAGGAAAGGGCTGGAAGTTTCAGGGGACATGATTCCTGCCGGAGTTCCCAGAGGTGCTACGCCGGGTGTGGTGAGAGCTAGCATTCACTCTCTTGACACTTTGCTCTCACTTTGACATGCAATGTTCAAAGCCTCCCACCAAACCTACATGAGGCCTCCACCTCCATGACCTAGACAAACACTGTCCAGCACTGTGGTACTGAGGATTCCCCAACGTTCTTCAGAAGCTCATACCAGAAACAGATGTTGAGCCCAGAGACTAGAAGGCACGGTGGGGACCTGCCTTAGAAACTTTGTGCTACTTATTATTTGCTGCTAAGAAAGAGGAGGGAGGAGAGAAAGGGAGCAGAATGTCGGTGTTGTCCAGGAAGTAAAAAATCCTGGCTGTCAAAAATGCAAGCAATGGATTTAATCAGTAGAATCAATAAAGCTTTATTTCAGAGGATGCCCAGTGAAAAGGTGCCCAGACAGAGAGCCAGGGAGGGAAAGGGTAGCCGCAGCAGCACACACAAATCATCGGTTTGCCTGAAGCAGGGCCAGCGCATGGCTCTGATGAGGCTGGCCATTTGCCCTAACTGAACACCTCTTTTCCCGCACAGCGCCCCGGTCCTCCGGAGACTTCACCTAGTACTATCACCAGCTACCCCTCCCTGCAAGGGCAAGAGACTGATTGTGCTAAAACGTTCCTTCTCCCCGCAAACCATTAAGCTGTCAAGCTGAGGTGGCGAACAAATCCAGAGAGAACCAGAGCTGGAATGCTAATGGCAAACACTGCAATTATTCTTTCTGCTCTGGACAATTCCTGCTTCAACTTTACTGGCCCCGGGTCATATTTTGTGATCTTTGGATGCTGATGGAAGAGACACGACTTGATGGAGAAAATAACCAGGGAGATGATGTCTTGATAGAGATGGAGGTAACAAGGAGAGGAGTTCAGGGGCTTTTTACATTGTTTTCCTTTTGACATCCACACAGGTGTCCTATAATGGCTTCTGGTTAAACCACCCTCTATCCAAAGGGAAAACAACCTCTTCACAAAGACCGTGCCCACGTCAGTGAAACAGCTGTGCTACACACTTGAGTACCGTTTTCGGGGACACTTTAAATAGAGCCTCGGTCGCTGCTTTCAATTTAACGTGTGAACGGCAGCCGCTGAGGCAGGCAGAGATGATAAGGTGTGGGGACGGGCTCACAGCTTCCACTGGTGCTTCTGCTCAGTCTTTTAACAGATCCATAGGCACTTACGGCATTTGGGGGACAAGCCACGTGCAAGACTCATTCAACAAAAGAGCGGGCATCTGCTACACATGTGCAAGAGCCAGGTGCTAGGCACAGCGGGAGACGCAAAAAAGATGGGGCTCCTCCCCTAGACGAGATGGGCTTTGCATACAGATTACAGTAGCTCAAGGGAAAATGGTATAAATGGTACAAGATACATCAGATGCTGTAAATTCAGAGGAGAGCTGGGTGGCCTCAGTTTTTTTCTTGTGTGGAAATCCCTGGTGAGTTTGAGGAGGATTAAATGAGATGGTGTATGATGTGCACCAAGTACAGTGCCTGGAACTAACTAAGTGTGCCATATGTTAGTAGTAGTCAAGGGAGTAAGGTTGATACTGTTGACATTACACGATTTTTTACAATTTTAATTCTCAATCTGGTTAGCAGTTAAGAACAGAAGGATTATCAGATAAAACTTGATAAATAAAAGGTAGCATTTGGACAAAGATGAAGGAGTGGGAAACAGGATACGCGATGGTAAAGATACAAGGAGCTGGGGCTTGCTCAGGAAATCACAAATAGCACAGCGTGTCTTCAGTAGCCCTCACTTATGACACGTCTGGATGTAGATTTCTTTTTATTCATCCTGCTTGAAGTTTGCAGTCCTCTTTGAATCTATGTTTTGATATCTTCCTCAGTTTTAGAAAATTCCTAGCCACTACTGCTTCAAACAATACTTCTTCCCCGTTCTCTCTCTTTGTAGAAATCCAATTAAGTATGTTAAGACCTTCTTGCTATCTCTTCCCCACTTTCTGTATGTTTTATCCTTCATTTTGGATGGTTTCTTTTGCTCTGGCCCTCACTTTTTAATTATCTCTTCAGCTATGTCTAAATTCTTTTAAAACCCATCCATTGAGCTCTTAATTTCAGTTGCTGTATTTTTCAGTTCTGGATTATCTTTTTGGTTCTTGTTTCAAATCTGTATTTTTTTATAGTTTCTAGCTTGCTGCCAGGCTTTTTAATTTTATCTTATTTCTACTTGAACATAGTAAGCAAGGTAAAGCTAGTGCCTTATAATTGCAGTATCCAGAAAACCTGCAAGTCTAAAATTTCTGCTGGTTCTCATCCATATTTACCTGTTTCCTTGCATACTAGCTTATCTTTGATTGTATACTGGACATTGTATTCAAAGATTTGTTGGTAGGAATAATTTGATAACTAGGATAATGTTATCTTACTCCAGGCAGTATTCTAATGCTTCTGCCTTGCAATATGGTGTAACATTAATTCCATTTCAGGAACTGAGATTTTTCTCAGCTACTCAAGTGATTCAAAGCTAGACCTGAGAATTTGCAGGGGCTGATTTACTTGTAGTCTTACCGTAAAATACCCCCACCTTGATAGGCCTTGAACTCCAGCTTTTGTCCCCTAACCCCAAGAGGCTATGAAATACAATTCTTAGACCCTCAGCTACGTCTCTAGAAATCAGAAAAAAGTCTTACCCCTCAGGTAACTTACCTCCTGATTTCTGTCTTCTTCTAAAAGTTGGCCCTGTAAAAATTCCCCACTTTGTTAGCTTTTATATGTCTTCAAGGATACTTCTGAAAATACTTTCTTACTTTCTGAATTTTCCTCTGCAGATGGGCCAGTCTGAATTACCTAGTCTGCCATTACCAGAAGCAAAAGTCCCATAAATAGTACATGATTTGACGGGAACATTAGATTTATGTTAGGGTGGAAGTAAAAGATATAGCCAAAGTACAGGCTGATTCCAAAACATGGATAACTTTGAATGCTAGGTTTAAGAGGAAAGATATTCAATAATCTTCGGGGAGCCATTGAAGATTCTTGAGCAAAGGTGTGGTAACCTGAAAGCTATACTTGAAGAATTGGGCACTTAAGCGCTAAACAGATTGCAGAGAATGAGACTAAAATCAGGGAAGAAAGTTAACAGGCTTTATCAAACTCATAGAGAAGAGGTAAGCATATCTGAACAGGGTAGTGTTGGTGAGACTAGGAAGACGGAAGGGGGAAGTCCTTGTGCGTGGGGTGCATCAACCAGAAGCCAGAGACAAGAATTAAAACATGGGGAGAAAACCAGATGAAAGAAATTAGGAGGAAAAGTAGAATATGATTAGCCATGAACTGAGAGTGGGGTTGAAGGAAAAAGAAGAACCAACGATGGTGCTGAGGTTTTGAATGTGGGAACTCAAACATAGAGGAATAGGGAGTAGAGGGTCTAAGCCATAACTCACCCCTCCTCCCCATGGTCCTGAGATAAGCCAAGGATGAATCTCGGTTTGAAGTTAGTGACAGTGGCTATGCTCCAACCCAGAAAACTCAGATGAGACTACAGAACCCCACTGGAATACATCCACTCACAGCACCATGTGATCAGGCACGGGGGACAAGCTCTTGAGAGGAAGGAAGTCACCCCATTTTGTGATATCAGAGATTGTCAAAGTGACATTAGTTGGCAGCACAATTCTTGTTTGGGGCAAGGAGAAGGCTCTCAGCACCTTTTGTTAATAACCAGAGGTCCTGGGGCATCGGAACACAAGCCAGGAAGTTGCACTGACAATAAAGTGCACGGAAATGGATTGAAGTGTGCAGGCGGCGAGAGGTACACACTTATCACCATGTGACAGGTGGTCCTCGGGAACTCCTAGGACTGTCATCATCGGCTCCACTGAGTGCTACCACGTGTTCACTAGGGTTAACTTCCCAGGTTTCTGGGCAGAGACCGAATCCAATGGAAACGTAAACCTTTAAACTATCATCGCGTCTTCCTCAGCCTAGATGTCTGCCCAGGTATTTCTTCCCATCCTCCCTTCCATATTTATATGAATGAGTGTCAAAAGGTAGCTACCTGTGAGGAAATAGCTTCTGCTTTCACTGTGGGGATCTGGGAGATGAAATAAAATAAAAGTAAAATACTACTCGAGGAAGGCTATATAATTGCATAAATAAATTACCGAGCTTGGCATCGATCGTGCTACGGATGGAGGAGAGCAGCACGGCCACATCAGGCAGAGCTCACCACGCATACGTAACCTGTCTGTTCCTGCCTTTTTTATTAATTGTCTGCACCAAATCAATGAGATCGGCAAAAAGCACATGTGCTTTCCTCTTTCTGTCCTGGTCCAGGATTCCTTTCCCTCTTCGGACCTGGGGTTTAAGAGCATGCTGATCCCTCTCCCAGTATCGTCTGGGCTCAAAAAATTCCTAATTCTCCCAAAAGGACCCCATGTCCTGCCATCACATCTTCGGCTCCTGTGGGCAGCTTTAATTTAGCCCAAGGAAAGTCAGAATGTAGGTGTGCTAGAGGGTTGGGAAACACTGAGGCGGAGTGAGGCCTGGGCCAAAATGTCCCAGGGATAGATCATAAGCTCCCTGAGGGTGGGACCATAATGCTGACTCACCACTGAACCCCAGCCCCTGGCACCCTGCCCGGCTTATAGGAGACACTCAGTAAACACCAGAATTGTTGAACTGAGATTGCTGGGATAAGGAGAGTAAGCCAGGCATCACTTCTCTTCAAATAATTCTTAAACGTTTTGCCAACCGAGAGCAAGGCAAGGGACTGACACAGTGTTTTTCTAACTTTCCCATGACATAGTCCCAATGAGGGTCCTCCCGCCCCTGTGACTGTGTTCTGACTTTTTTCCTCTCAAAGCCTTAATTCCATAAAAAGGCAAAATAGCAGTTGGATTTCCAGACTCCTGAGAAAGGGAGGGCTACATGACTTTCCTGTGTTTTCTGCAGGAAAGGAAGGAAGGTGAGGATAAGAGATTAAGTTGGGATGAAGGTGTTAAGAAGCATAATAGGATAGCAGAGGCTAAGAAAAGTCAAGAGTGTTGCTGGGGTCGGGAAATGTTGGCAGACTGGCTGACACCGTCCACCACAAAGCTCTCCAGAACCCAAGGGCAAGGACCCAGCAAGTATATTCTTGCTGACTGATGGAATAACTCTGCCTGTTCAGAGGTAAGGTTGGGACATGGAAGGGGATGACCAGTAACCCACCAACCCTGGAAACTGAATAGTGCTGTGGCCAGTCATCTCTGATAACCCCAGTCACCACTAGCTAGTCCAACCATGGCTTTAAAAACTGTCCTCAGTGGACAAGGCACCTAGAACAGCACACAGAAATATGTCATTTCCCTCTGTGATGTTCTGGGCACCACCCAAGGACCGGGGGCCATTCCTCCAGCTCCAACTTCAGGAATACAAAGCTGATCTTGGGAATACAAAGCAATAGTGACACTGCAAAGAAAAAGTTTGAAGGCAGATGCGTGGAAATGGATGCTTCCAGGACCACAAAAAATTATAGCATCCGGGAGGGGACACTCATTAGAGATCTTCATAGTGTGGTTTATTCTCTTAGTTCCTCTAATCTCTGGGCCCTGAGGAAGTGTGAATTCTATTTCCATCTGTCTACCCCAGATAGAGTTTAGAATTTCCTCCGGAAGCCCCTGGCCAATGAAGGAAGCAGTAAATCTCTATGTGTTGTTCTTCCCTCCATTGCTTTCTTCTGGCCCAAGCCGGGCTACACTCCTGACTCTTCAGAAATCACTCCCCAGCTGTCTGGGCCCTAAAGTTGGGCTTCCATCTTGATCAGTGAGTGGGGCATGAGTGGCATTCAGTTTTTCCTGGAAGCCTCACTGAAGCAAGTTTTGTTTATTAAGCAGAGCCACAAAGAAGGTGGCAGTGTCAAGCCCACACCCACAGGTGCCCAAACAGAATTCAGCTGTGTGACCTATGTTCTACCCCCAACCGAGACCCCTGGGCTCCAGAGAAGGAAAAGGAAAGATGCCTTTGCATCTGTTCCCACTCCGGAATTGATGGGGAGATTTGAAGCCGCTCTCCTGGGTGGGATTCGCCTGCACTTCTTTGTGGAGGTCACATGCTCAACCTCAGGGGAAACTGTGCCTTGAGCTCTGGGCCAGTATTTCTCAAAGTGCAATTTCCTGCAGCAGAATCAGAGCCACTCAGGGCATAAGGAATCAGAAATCTAGATAACAGACCTGTAGGTGGTTCCTGTGACACTGGCAGGGCTCCCAAACTCAAGTAACAACCCAGGGCTCCAGGCAAGCAAGGCAAATAGCTCAAATGAACACAGCGAGCTGGGCAGAGGGCGCGCAGCCTTGCAAACTGGAGACCATGTGTCCTCCAGCAGCCCCTCGCTACTTCCGGTTGTTGCCATGTGGGAAGAGAGGCTCCGAGTTCTCAGCTATGCCTATATTTCTACAGACATGTAAAAACCATATTTCACATGAAATCTCTTGATCTTTAAATGTTGGCCACAGCAAAATATTCCGTTCACGTAAATGAAACCCAAATGTGCTCTGGCTCATGGGTTTCCAATTACCAGTCATGGTTGAGAACCACTGGTTTAGAACCAATTTGAGACTCACTAAACTTTAGAATGTTTCTCAGCCATACCTGGAAAGACCCTCTCCTTCCTATCTTAGAATAGAATCAGTCAACCCTCAGATGCAAAAGGAGCCAGTGGCCCCCTAGTCCATTAAGTATAGCCCTCTGGCTCCTCCCAGGAAGGGGGAGGAAGACCCCCATTTCCAAGACCCTTCACAGGGATCCAGTCTCACTTTCCCGCTGTCAAGTCAGGGGCGGACTCCACCGCTCCCACAGGAAGCACACCCTCCTGGCTCAGCGCACTCACTGCTGAGAAGGGGATATGCCTTACTGAGGTCCTTGCTGATCTGCCAGAGTCCTTAAAGACCCTTGGAAATTCATAGATTTGAGGCTCTTATGTCTCTCCCTTGAGTTTCCAGAATTTGTAAGAGGGATAAAACTGATAAGATTCCGAAATACTTCCTCGCAACATCTAAAACCTATTCCTGAGAAGCAGAAAAGGAAACAGGGACAAAATAACCCAGTGTATCTCCCAGAGTCTGTTCTCCCTGCAGAGGCTCTTACAGACATCAGGGAAACCCTCCAGACGCGTTTTCCTGGAAGGATCAGCAGAGAGTAATCACTCTTGCTTTAGCGGAGCCATGAGCATCAGGCCCGAGTGTCACTCTTTTCCACCTGAGCAGAAAAATGAAGAGGAAGTAAGAAAGGGTCGAGGTGGGACACCCACACCACACACAACCTCATGCTTTTCCTCCTCTTCCCCTCCCTGCTCTCCAGGGCCTCATCTGGGAAGAGTCTTGACAAGGAGATTTGAAGACAAGAGAGAAAAGGGGAAGAGGAGAAAGGGCACAGCGCTGACATGGATTTGCTTGAGGTGATCTTGGTCTCTCGTCCCCGCTCTGCCAGCCCCAGCGGGTTCCCCACGCTGCACTGCTGAAAGAGAAGGGAATCCAACGCATAGGGCAGAGTTACAAGTCCAGGTGAAAGTCAAATGCCAGTAGAAGCCATCTGTAAGCTTATTTCCAGAACACAGTACTACTGTGGCCCCAAAGGGCCACCATCAATCCAGGACCAGACACTCTTCTAGATTCAGGACCAGAAGCGGGCAGACACTGATAACCCCTAGATTGCGGAGTTTTTAAGGAGACACTGGAGAACAGAGGAGAGGAAACGCCATTGACGGGAATGGCTAAAGCACCCTCCTCGCCAGTGTCCTGGACTCCTGTGACAGGGACCTCGCCTTGGGCTTCCTAAACTGACTGATCGTCAGGGGCTCCTTGAAACCCTTTCCAAGAGGCTGTCCATCCTCCCCCTCTACTCTCAACACCCTTGGAGGCTCTGATTCAGTCATCCTGGGATCAGGCCTGGGAATCTATAATTTTTTTAAAAATTCCTTAGGAGAATCTTAGGATAAACAGGGCTTGGAAACCATGGGGTCAACCCATGAGAGTCACAAAATGAGAATGTGCAGATCAAATACCAGAATAGCCCATCTGGTTCTACTCTTCAAGAAAAGGGAGTCCTGAAGTTTGCCACCTCGTTGCAAGTGTCCTGAAAAACACTTTTATTTTTCAAATGCTTCCTCTCTTGAAAGAGTAAACTGGGTTAGAGCGGACTAGCCCCATGGTGATATATTCTCCCTGATTCCAGTTCACAGAGATCATTTAAAGCTGGAAATCCTTTCCAAAGGGAAGAGGTACTAGGCCATGTTCTTCAAACAATGCTTGCTCTGGGCCAGGCATCAGTGCTGAGCGCTTTACAGGCATCATCTCACTTAACCCTGTAAGGAAATGATCGTGATCCCATTTCACAGATGAAGTAAACTCAGAGAGGTTTCAGTAACTGGCCCAAGCTAGGACGTGGTAGGACCGAATGGCACCCACATCTGACCCCAGAGCCTTTGCCTTTAAGCCTGCAGCATGCTCCTTCCTTAATCCTTCCCACGGCTACATCTCTGCTTGTTTCTAGGTCTTTGAACATCACTTAACAAACATCCCCTCCATGCCAGTGTAGTTCCTCCCATCCGTTTGCCAAGGTCCTCCTGAAGGCATGTGGGGATGGCTGAGGGCTTGGCGGGCAGCAGAGGTCAAGAGGAGAGACTGGGAGCTATATATAGGGCTCCTCGTGGGATTGCTTTGTGAGAAGCAGAGCTGTTTCAGGGATTCTGACTCATGGGTCTACCGTGCAGAAGAGCCAAAAGACGGGCTTTCCAGAACCACAGAGAAGACAGGGGAGGGGTAAACGCCATCAGGACCCCACCAACACCCACCAGGAAAATCAAACCAGGGGTGAAGATAACAAGAGAGTTTGTTGGTCGCCTGGATTTCTATTCTTTTGGCTGCTCTGTATTCCAGCCTATGCAGCAGCTCGTAAATGAGCCCTGGGGATGATGAGAAACTGAGAGCACTTCTCTTTGTAGCCAGGACTCTAGATCCCAAGATCGCCATGATCAAATTAGGACAGAAAGCCGTCACTGACGCACACCCGGGCCCCAGGGAGTCTGAGCGGGAGCACATCTAATGCTGTCGGACAAAACGTGAAACCAAAGAAAACCCCCAGCCAAACAGAGCCCTCTGAACTGGTGGCTTCATTCCAGGGCCGCGGGGGGGGGGGGGGGGGGAGACCGTGAAGCCAGACAAAGCCTCACTTTGGAAGGGCTCAAAAGAGTTTCTAGGAATACCACGTCCCAAATCCGGTGGGGTTTGCGAGGGGTCTGGAGAGCCCCGGGTGTTAAACAGCACTTCGTTGTCATAGTAGGAAGTGGAGTTCTAGGCTCGCCTGGTCCTCCGTCTTTCATCAAATTAAATCCTAGTACAAAATTAATTCAGAGTAGAGTGTAATTCTAACTTCAAGATGACAGAGAAAGGATTTTTATGATAAGCCTAGGGCCATTTCAAGTGCATGGTAGGTTCTTATTTATTTGCTTTTGTAACGTCCCATCATTCTGTAAAGCTTTGTGGGTTTTGCTTGGCGGAGAGGGCAGGCGACGGGGCACAGAAGTGGAAACAGACAACACTGACAACAGCGGGGTGGACACCAGGCAGTCTGGGTTCTGCTCCCACCACCCATCCCAGAAGCACCTATTCTGACTCAAAGTTGGGCATGTCCTTGCCAAACACCAAGACCACGCTTTCCAATAAATACCCAACCTAGCCTTTTTCAAAGCGAGAAATGGGGTGCAAAACACCCATCTGTTTTTTCCTAATCTGCATGAGTAAAATGCATCCTCATCACCGCCACAGCAAAGTGGGGCCCCAGGGACCCTAATCTCACCTTTCACAAACTCTTTATCAGCTGCTCACTTCCTCTGAGGTACCGAGGGCAGAGCAGAACTGCCTAGTTCAGCCACAGAACGGCTCTGAACTTGACTACGTGAGAATCACCTGGGGGACTTTAAACCATGGGCCACCTGGGCCCCCACCCCAGCGACTTTGGTATATGTGGTCCCTCCTGAGATTTTTTTGAAACCTGGAATCACAGACTCTTGAAAAACCTTGAAAATGAGTGGACAGCAACACACCCCTGGGGGCTGATTTCCTTGATTCTGGGAGGAATTTGCCTGAATCACCACCCCTTTGGTGTCATGGAAACAGTAAAGGACGCTGACTGCAGGGAGATGTCCTCAGTAGGCTTGCAAACTGCTATCACGGTTAAGTTGCTGCTACATCTTTAACACTCCCGGGTTTTCTGTTTGTTTGGGGAGCAACCTGGGGGCTGGGATTTTTTTTTCCTCTAAAATGATTGCTGAACGCTCAGTTCATTTTCGTGGTGCGGAGTGTGAGTTACAGTGAGCGCTAGGAATGAGCCAGAACAGGTGGGCGGGGCCTCCTTTCCTGGGAGGGAGGCTGCAACCAGATCCAGGTGCAGCCCGAAACACCGTCCCAGACTTCGGGAACCGACCAGTGCTGGACGACCTTGCTTTTGCTCCTGTGGCCATATCGGTGCCTTAAGGCCATACCCCACCCCTGTACCTGAGGGGGTGTCCTCTGAAGGGAGTGCACGTTCCCTAGGAAGAAAACGAGGGCTGGAATGTGGGTCTCCCGTTGGAGCTCAGAGTACCCCCACCGCACAGCAGGGCGAGACCACACCCTTCTTCTGGGGATTGGTGGTGGGGGGTGGTCAGACTGCCCAGAAATGAGGCCTGAAGCACCTCGTAAGTAAGGGGCCCACCCTTCCACTGTGAAGCAGGGTAAGTTACACTTCGTGTTACTCTCCTGTTCCCTTCATTAACCTTAACCCGTCAGAAAAGTTTCATTCAGAGTTCTGGCCTCGTCTCTGGGAGGGACTGGGGGAAGGGCTCCTGCAGGCTGGGACTCCCGGGGTGCACAGCAATGAGGGGCCAGTGGGCATTTCCCGAACCGCAGGAGACAATCAGTGGACACTCAAAGGAGACCTGAGTGCAGCTCACTGGTTTAAAAAATCATCATCTTCTGGGTTTTAACCAAAATATGACTTTATTTTGTATTCAACAGGCACTGAGTTCTGCCATATACAATTACCTCCTCTGGCCTCCTCCCTGAGGTTTCTGCCAGAGAGACTCACTGGGAGGCAGAGTGAGATGTGACTCCAGCAATCCACCTTGGCCCAAGGCTTAAATCACATGCAATGACGCATCTCTGCCTCCAGCCCCTCGTCCCATCTCTCATCTGGACCTCAGTTCTCTTTCCTGCTGGCTTCCAGTCCATGTGCACATCACACCCTGCACATCTCCATTCAGTGTCTCACAGGCACCTCAAACTCAGGTCATCAAGAACCAGCCTCTGTTTCTTCTACACCTGCTCCTTCTGCCTTTGTTGAAGCAGCGCCACCTAGGTGGTCCTCCCAGCCTGGTAGCTGTCTCATCTAATTACCATCAAGTCCTGCTCATTAACCTCTGACCCACTTCTGGACCCTCCCTCCAATCCCTTCCATTGACTCTGAGCCCAGTGCCCTCATCACCTCTTCTCCAGACTGCAGTAACAGTTCCCTGACTCCTTGATGCCAGATTCCTCCCTCTGCACGCCACCTACCAAACCCCCAAGCCTGATCTTTCTAAGAAGTAAACTGAATTAGGCTTCTTCCCTGTCCAGTGCTTTCCATAGCTACCCACATTCTACAGCACGAAAGAAGTCTAAACTCGTAATTTATTTGGCTTCTCCGTTCTCCTGTCCCCCCCTTCTCTCACCTCCCTTCTCCAGGAGAATGCTGACATCCAAGTACTCTTCCATGTGTCTCTCCACGCTCAGAATCAAACAGACTCACAGAGCCATATTCCACATGCTTTTTCTCCCTCCCTTGGAAACCCCCCAAGTCACCTGGTTTAGCTGTGATCTCGTTTTGGGGTGGCTGTATTCCATGCTGTGGATGTACCATCATTGATTCAGCCATTCCCCCATCGAGATCTCTTTAGCCCATTCCCCATTTTTTGGCTCAAAGACTGATGCCATTATAAACATCCTTGTACATGCATCCTTATATATTAGTACTGTTCTTTCCAAGACGTATATTCTCAGGAGCAGGAATTGTGTTTTTTTGTGTGTTAGCAGATGTTGCCAGACTGCGGCGTGCATTTTTGCAGCCTTCTTCATGGAAGCCCAGTTGACTCCCAACACAATTAGTGTCAGCTTCCTAAGTGGCCTTAACCCTTGACAGTGGTCCAGTAGGTACACCTGCTTACTAAGGGAGACTATCATAGGGCAGCCAGAGTGTATATGGTATGTATGATCTGGAAGTGAGACAGGATGCAAGAACTATACACTAAGCTGCCAGGGGCCATGGGGAAAAATAGAAGGTCACTGGAGAAAAGCAGAAGGGAGGGGCCCATGTCACAATAATGGTGCCCTCGGCTAAGACTCACTCGTTAACACCAGGGCCATGAAAGATGAATGATGCTGCATCCTCTCTAAGTTCCTCTCTTTCCAAACCAGCCCATCCCATAATAAGAAGGTTCCCTAGCAGCTCCCAGCATCCCATACACATCAATCTGCTTTCCTCTCTGTAACATAAAGACACCATTTAGCCCCAGTGCAAGGAGCCTAGCACCTGCCAACCAAAGGGAAAATATTCCCCCAGAGACTTCGGGAAGACAGATCTACTCCCTTTGGAATCTCATGAACTTTTCTTTGACTTGCTATCTTTCTTTCTTTTTTCAATTTACAACTCTGTTTTGTTGTCCACCAAGGTTAGGAAAGATTTCTCAAGAAAAGTCTACCTTGATCTAAAGTAGGCAGCATTGCATACTCTCTCTCCTGATGGGCAGTGTCCTGCAGCTCTCTCAGCCCTGCTTTGTCTCTGGGCTGGTCTGCAGCTGCACTTGGCTCCTGTACATAGAGAAAGGCTCTCAGTGCCTTGTCCCAGGACTGCTGGACTTAAAGACAGTGAGCCTGGGTGCCTCCAGGTTCCCACATCAGCTCTGGAACTACCTTCATACGCTTTCTCTTTCCTCCTCTCCTAAGCAGACACAGAAGTGCCAGGGGGAACTCAGAAGCCCTAGAGATGGTGGAGCCATAAGATGGAAGGAACCTTGGTTTCTGATTGACTACACAGAGCAAAATGCCCGCCCCCACCCCATACTAACCAATATTGGACTGTGATGTGGAAACCCACTGATATTCGGGACCGTTTGTTGCAGAAATCACCTACCCTGACTAATATATCATTCATGAGCAACTCAAGAACAAATAGAACAAGGCTACCATAGAAAAGCAATGTCCAACCATTCATAGACCTTTAATTACAAAGTTCCAGACAGCCCTACAAGCAGAGCAGTGAGAGCGCCTCACTTGTCTCTGCCGTGACAACCAGCCATCCGTACAGATAATCAGAGCCATCTGGGAAAGACTGTGTACAGCCAGCCCCACACCCTCTCGGCCACCCGCAAGCTTACCTACCCGAATGGTGGAGAGAGCCTGTGATCACTGAAGGAAAATGCAGTATGATTCTAGGTGTCACCTTTCAAAGGGTGTTAGTGACTGTCAGTGACAGTGATTTAAACCCGGGAGAAACCCTTGTGTCATAAACTAATCCTCTTCACACCAGACATCAATGTTAAATAAACAGAAATTTCCATTAACCTGCACCTCTGTACATTTATTTTTAAAAAGCAGTGTCACCCTTTTTAAATGAACATACTAATTAGTGTATTAATAAATAGCTGAATGGAATCAATGAGACATGTAATCAAGGTCTGACCAGGAGTCGGGCCAGGCTGAAGCGGGTGGAGGGAGGGAGAGGAAGGGAGAGGAAGGGAAAATAATCTTATTAGCAGGTTTGCTGAGGAGGGACATGTAAAACCAATGCCCCACATGCAACTGAGATGCAGCCCAAGTGACTGGTGTATGTAAGGCTAAGTGCTTGCCCGCCTCCCTGCTCTGGACAGGAAAGCTCCTGGTGAGAGTTAATGGGACTAGCAGGGTGGACGTTAATTGGGGCTGGAAAAGCCATTCAGAGATCGTGTCCAGATCACAGCTGGCAAAGTTATCCAGAACTACAGTGCTGGAGATCAGACTCCTAGACCCTTATTTAAAATACTAAGAAATAACAAGCTAGGTGGGTTGATTTCATTCTCAGCAAACACTTGCTATAAAAAAGAAGCCACGATGGGAGTCATCTGTTTGAGGCTCTTTGTTCGTCTTACTCCCCTTCAAAATTCCTGGTCCCTAAGGAGTAGCTAAAGGTACCTCTGCCCCAAGATATGGGGCACTGGGAGGCCAAGGGTCTGGAGGGCTAGAGACAGACCTGAGGATGGGAATGGGGCAGACCCTGCCCCTTCATCAGCCCTCAATTTCCCGTAGCACACCTCATAGCAGGAAGGCTCAGGAAGGTGAGAAGAGGAAATTCTCTGGCAGGTGTGAGGTTTCCAGCTGACGTGGTGATCCGATTACCTGCAAGCCCCCGCCCCCACCTTGCTGGAGTTCAGGTTAGCACTGATACTCTAGCCGCATTTCCTCCATCTGGAGACACACCCCACTGGGCCCCCAAACTCTGAACTCAAGAAAGCTGGGTTTTCATTTCCCTGCAGATTAATACCAGGAGTCACACCCTTCTGGACAGAATCGATTAGGTGCCTGAGCCCCGCCCCCAGCACCGGCTAAGTGATGCGAGGGGAAGTGAGTGGAATTCGCATGCTGGTGAGACTCAAAAAAGAAATCTTGCCTTGGGTCTGGCACTGCCCACAACAAGCCCCCGTAGCGGTGGTCCTGCCAGGAGTCAGGGGGTTGGCTTGTTAGTTCTGGATGGAGTGCATGGCCCAGGATTCTGGGTGCTACAGGGCCCCCATGCCGTGGAGATGAGGATCTTCCTAATTCTGGTTCCTGAAGAAGCCAGTGTATCTGAGTTACCTCCCAGGCAGAAATCTTGCTGCTCTGAACACCTATCTCCGGCACCCACATCCACACCGGATGGTCTAGAAGCAGAATATGCATCCTGAGGTCTGTTTCTGCCAGCCCCAGGTGTGGCCTGTAACTGCTCACCCTGCAGTCGGCATTTCCTGGAATGACAGTGAGGAGACAGATAAAAGGAAGTATGGGGCCGTGGGGGGAGGCAGATCTCAGCTGCCCTGGAGCTGTTTTCCACATTACTGCTAATGCTGCTTTACCCCAGGAGGCTCATAACACTGCTGGAAAGATCTCCTCCCCAGACCCATCCAAAAAGCCGAAAGGTGACAGCCATCAGCGCAGGGGCAGAGCTTCCTGACAGGTCCATGAAATAAAACGCAGAAGGAGGGGCCAGAGACAACTGTCCCCAGGCCAAAACTGAAACACAGATACCTAAAGCTGGTGGTCAGGGGCTACCTGTCTGGTTTGAGAGGTTCCAGAAAAGTTCCCCTGTGCCAATCAGCATCTTACCCTCCACTGAAATGCCACCACTGGAACTCCGTGTTTTGGGGTCAATTATGTTCTCTCTTCCAACAACCCATTCCTTACTTGGCTCCTCCATCACCGCCCTTTCCCTGTGGCCCAGGGGACTCTGAGGACTAGGCCAAAGAAGGGACTGGAGAGGGGTTAAATGACAGGGCTCACTGGTCTACAAGGCTACCTGGTGAGACTTAAGGAAAGTGTCCTCTCTGGTTGGCCAAAGCTTGGTAGGCAGAAGGCATCTTGGTGGAAGAAAAAGACAACCTTTCCTCAGCAAGGAGCAGCAACAATGTTTGGCCAATGGAACACAGGCAGAATGGCAGCTCTCACTCACCCCTGGGTCCTGGGTATGAAACAGGAGGGAAAGGGGCAGGGCACAATCACTAAAAGACTGACACAGCCATTAAGAAAAACAGGACAGGGAATAAACTGGCTAGAACCAACTAGGTCCACGATGGTGGAAGATTCACTTTCCAGTGGACCTTGAGCCTCATTATATACTCGCTGGAATACATTAGCATGCTAAATGACACACCCACAGGTGCCCTGACAGTTCCCAGGCTGATCATAAAAGTCCAAAAAGTGGGCAGGGGCCCAATTCCTGGAAATCCCTGCCCCTTCCCCAAAGAAGTTGGAAAAATCTTCCCACTTGTTAGCCTATGAAATTACCCAGCCCATAAAAACTGACCACCCCCACACCTTGGGCCACTCTCCTTTCTGAGACAGAATGCACTCTGTCTATGGAGCACGTATGTCTCTCAGTAAGTCCACCTTCACTCTACTATGGCTCATTCTTGAATTCTTTCCTACGCAAAATCAAAGACTCTCACTTGGGCACATCCCTGGGACTCACCTGAGACCTGGGATGTGACCAACCTCTCGTGCCCCACTTTCCTGCAACAGGTACACAAACTAGAGTCCCGAGGCCCTGTTTAAAGAAAGAAAAGGAGAGGGAGAAAGGAAGTAGCTTCACTAGGAATGCAGTGTTTAGGAGAAAAGGCAACTGCTTCCCAGTTTTGTCTAAGGATATCCTTTGGAGATATAGGTAGATAGATAAATAGGCAAACATATGTGTGTGTGTGTGTGTGTGTGTGTGTGTGTGTATACACACTATATACATATACACACACACACACACATACATACACCATATACCTATATTTATACAGTGACTATTTTCAAACTAAATATATCAGGACATATGCTCTGGCAAGGACACAGAACACCTGAAATGAAAGCTGTTCTAGTAAATCCAGAACCCGTGGTCACTATTGATAGGCTGAAGTGCGGAGGATGGCTATGACAAGGATTCTGGGGTGCCCGTGTGCCGGTGAGGTGCCTCCTTTCCTTCAGGGGACAGGGGAGAAGTGACAGGTCTCTGCATGGTGTGCTTGCCGTGGAAGGACCATCTCATTCAGAGCGGGCCCGAACTCTCTGTTCACAGAGGCCCCATCATCTTCAAAAGCCACCAACATGCTGAAAGTTCCCAGACTCCCCAAGCTTTTGTCCCCTCTCCACAGTGGCAAATCACCTTTCTCCACAGTTAACCAGCGGTTCCTTCCTCCCTCAGCCAGAGTGTTGCAGGGAATAATGCAATGTTTCAAGCTTAACAATTTGTCATCCTGCAGAGATTTTTACTGTTTTCAGAGCTGAGGGGCCTGGAGGAACTGAGCGTGCTCTGACAACCAGGCTGCCACAGGGTAATGGCTTCTGATTGGATGATCAGACACATGCAGTGAAAACCACATGGGAAAATCCTGGAGTCCCATACTATCCAGTTTATGGCTATCTTACCAGGAAATCAGGGTCTGGACCTGAAGACAGCTGAGATGAGCTATTTTCATAAACATCCCCTGTTAGATCCAGGTGAGTATACCCAGGTATGTCAGTGCCATGGACACCGGACCCATCCCTCTGGCCTCCGATGGACCATGTCAGCTTTACGACTTGGTTGCAGGCAAACATTAGCAGATGCCTCATCCTGCAGTGCTTACCGTAATTACCAGGTAGGCTCCAGGCAATAATTACCCACTAATGGTTAGTCACTGCCTTGAGTTAAAGCCAAGAGTCACATACTCACTCTCCCTTAAACCAAAGCTCAGGGCCTGAGTGGGCAACCTAAAAAAAACCCAGCAACCATCGCCACCGCCTGGCAAGAAAAACACATTATCTAAAACATTACAGAAGGTCATATCAAAACAATGGATGTTTACAGGTGTGCACTGGCAAAATGGATGGCTGAACTGAGCACAGATTGAATATATAAACATGCTGTTCAATCTAAACTCCAGGCAAATGAAGGAATCCCTACAGATGCTTTTAAATCTTTTTTCAAGAGGTCATATTTCAAAGGAGAGTCAGGATTGACGCAAGGGACCAGCCTCCTGCCCCTCTTCTCTTCTCACGTGCGTGTAGAACCCCAAGGCGGTAGGCACACTGAAGCCCAGTGTTAGAAACAGATGTCACTATTTGTCAACCAAGAAAATTAAAGTGCTTAACCCAACACAGACCGGCAAGACACATAACAAACAAGTTCTGGGTATCTGAAGAGCAGGTGATAATTTCCAGCAGTATTATGAGTATTTAATACGTGCCAAGCAGTATATCACTTATTTGGCCCCATAATCCTGGCATGTCAGTATTATTTTACCTTTTTAATGATAAGAAACTTGAACATCAGAAAGGAGGGGTAACATGCCCAACATCACACAGTTAAGGAGCCAGGGTCTGATGATGTCTGTAACTTACTTTAAAACACCTCAGTGTAAACAGTGTGGTATAATGCGTGGAAGTTGGTTTTAATCGCCACTCAGGGATGGTTACTCAGCATCTGTAGTACTGACATCAAAAATGCACAGTCCGAAGAAAAAATGACAATGAATATATGTATGTTCATGTATAACTGAAAAATTGTGCTCTACACTGGGATTTGACACAACATTGTAAAATGACTGTAACTCAATAAAAAAATGTTTTTAAAAAAATGCACAGTCCAGTGCTGCTGAGTTGGCTTTTGAAAGACTCACCTTGGAGTCTACCTTGAGTCTTTCAACTATATTATCTTGATTAGCACTACTGGATTTGTTAAGAAGCGTAAGAGATGTTACAAATAATTTTTCAGTGGGAAATTAAGTGGTGTCGAAGGTAGACGACTGGTTAGAAATACTGTCCAGGTGCCTCTGCCAGGTGGTCACAAGAACCCGGCAGGCCCAGAGCATTTGTGTCTCCGTTCTTTGCTTAGCACTTCTATCAGATCTATGTTTCATCTTTCAAAATATTCTGTCCTCTGATCCCACTAGGAGGTGAACTGAAACCTATAACCAAAATATTGTTGCATCTGCCACAAGAAAACCTTCCTTCGAACAAACCTCTCGGGGTCATGTTAGGGACTAAATGCTTGTGTCCTCCCAAAACTCGTATGTTGAAATCCGAATCCTCAATATGATGGTATTAGATGGTGCAAATACCTTTGCGAGGTAATTAGGTCATGAGGATGGAGCCCTTTTGCATAGGGTTAGTGTCCTTACAAGAGGAGAACAAGTCTCTTTCTCTCTCTCGCACACTCTCTCTCTCTCTTTCTCTCCTACAAGAGGAAGATAGTCACCTGGAAACCAGAAAGGCAGTCTTCACCAAGAACTAAATCATGCTGGCGCCTCGATCTTGGACTTACAGTCTCCAGAACTGTGAGAAACGTTTGCTGTTCACGCCCCCCTGTCTGTGGCATTCTACGATAGCAGCCTAACCTGACCAAGACAGTCACTGAGTCACTGCTCCCCAAGTTTGCCCACTTTCTGACACACAGAAAATGATAATATTTGTACCACGCTGGACCTAGAGAGGGCTGGCCAGGGGCTCTGCCTGCCGTCAGCCCCATGTGTCCCCTAGCAAGGATGAGGGGACTCGCTGCCCCTGGCACCCTAGCTGGCACAGAAGATAGGGTCTTCTCTGAGCTTCAAGAACAGGAGTGTGACTGCTTCCGTGTCTGCTTACTAACCAAGACTGGTGTGTGTGGTGGAATCCAATCTGATATGTGCTTTGTTTGGAACATCGTCGGGGAGGAGGCTTACAGCTCTCATCTATTTATAATCATTGGAAACTGATGCCCCAAATCATCTGTTTGTTGGGAACAGCCAAGTTGGTATAAACCAGGTTGCAAAGCCAGATCTGTCTGACTCCGAAGTCTTTGCTGAGTGCCCGAAGCCCTATTGCTTCTTGAGCACAAATAAGCTTAATCAATGGTTACTTGTCAAACCTACAGGGAAGCTCTCCAGGAAACACCATGCCAAAGGGGTCTGTCCTGGGTGCTCCACAGCGTCACATTTTTATCAGTAATTTGAATGAAGAGACTTTTCAGATTTGCAGATGACGAAGTCCAGGACTTGTGAAGGTCAAGTGAGATACTGCGGGAGAAGTCGTGTGGTATTACTATAAGGTTTTTCCTATTGGTGATGATGATACATAATTCAAAACTATTTTAGCAGGTCTAAACTAGACTCCAAAATGAAACTGAATGTGATAAACATAAATTCAAAATGTAGGTTTAAAAAATATATGATGGGTAAAGTACCAGATGGCAGAAGTTAACATAAAATATACACCAAAGGAATGTGGGAGGAGCTTAGAGACCCACCAGTTATGGACCAGTGGTGGGACAGGGCTGCCCCTACAGCTTCAGGGAACCTGTGCCCAACAACCCTGACACGGGTGAATTCTAACACTGGGATCTGGTGCCCCACCTCCTATAGACTCTGACCTTCCCCACACATCAGGCCCAAAGGCAGACGTGGAGCCAGCCTAACCACACAGGAGCAGCAATGTGGAAAGGTAATGAGAAGAGAAAGAATCCACCATGTGCCACTAAAGTGGAGTTGTTCACATCCCTGGCAAAGATGCCCAATTGTCAGCCCAGCCCAGGTGTGTGGCTCAGAGAAAAGAGTGGAAGGAGAGCTGATAAAAGCCTGGAATTTAAGATTTCCTTAATGAAGATGGAAGGAATGGGGGGGCAAAGAGAACATAAAAGCAGGTAATTAACCACCACGTGGCAACCATTGTGCCCCTAAATAAAAATGTATTTATTTATTTCCTTGAATTTCACTTTGGTATTATCCTTTATTTTTTTCTCCTTTGTGAAGCCTCTGAACCTTCTGGCCAAAGGCCGTAGGAAGGCAGCCTATGAATGGAGTTTTCATTTTGGAAAGGAAGTAGCAGCAGTTCCTACGTCCTTCCAGGAAATACAGTAAGTGTGTGGTCAAGACTCCAGCTCAGCAGATGCTCCGTTCACAATTACTGGGCAAGGACGATAAAACAGAAGACAACACCAGCACATAGCCACCACTGCGTGCTGACTTTCCTGTGAAGCTACTTCCCACTTCCTGTGGATTCCCACTTGTCTCGTTACGTGCAATGCCCTCTGCTGTCTGGCCATTTTAACATCCCATTTTTTAAGCTCAGGAAACCAAGAAGAAAACCAAACCACTATTATTGGGGCCAGGCGGAACTGCAAACGGGTGTAAGACAGTTGTTGCCTTTCAAGAAACAATATGAGCTGAGGAAATGCTGCTTGACATTTTTAGGAATTACTTTTCTCTCTTTGGCCACATGATATCCCTCAAGCTTTTCACTCTCACTCTCTGGAACACTCCAAACACCGGTGTCTTCAAATGAAAGCATGAGAACTTCTATTTACATCCCAAATTGTAGACGCCAAGAAAATACCATTTCATCCAATAGTGGCAGCCACACATATAAACACAGGTTTTAAAAAATATTTAATTTGTTTATTTTTAAGTACTTGCCAAGAAGTATTGGGTCTTGATAGTGTCAAGTCCTAGAAGAAGGAATGAGGAGGGCACAGTGAGCAGCAGTGACCTCCTTGTGAAATCAGGCCAGGGGTTAGCAGAGCTGGGTCTCTCCCACCGCCCCCACCACCCACCCTGGGCCCGTCAACAGCCCAGACTCTCTGGCCAGTTCGGCACTGTACACGTGGTCAGCACCGTACACGTGGTCGGCACCTGGAGTACCCGCATCTTTCCTGGATCTTCCCACTTGAGCACAGAACCAGAGCCCCTTTGAGGACATCTGTTAAGCGCAGGTGGGGGGGGGGGGGAGTCTCTCCGATGAAACATAAGGGGCAGTGCAGCAGGAAAGCAGGCGCAGTGGGGATGCCCTGCCTTTGTCCCAGACTCTGAGGCTGCCTTTGAGGGGACTTGACTCACCAATCCCGGAGTCCCCCGCTCCCCAGATCAGAGTCAGGAGCAGGGGAGGCCAGCAGCACAGCCCTGGGCGTCTTAACCACACATCACTGTGGTTAAATTACTTCCCTTCTTAGGACCCCGGGCCCTACCCTCTGCCTCCTACTAGGGAAACAAGTTGCCACCAGATACAGTGGGAAAAACTGCTGAGTTCCCTGAGACCAGCAGTGCAGCTACATAAATATATCATGTCCTGAGTGCAGCTGATAATACGGACAAGGATGACATGCAAACGCACAGGGCAGGAAGAACAGAAACCCTGCCATCTCCGTGGGGCTCTTAGAAGGTTAGAGCTCAGAAATACCTACCCTGCCCCCTGTTCTCTCTTCACAAGAGAGACCACTGTCCAAGCCATTTTGATTAGCAGCTCCGAGATACCCAAGAGCCATCCAGAGAAGAGAGTAGCCTCATTGTTTCACTAGAAACTGCACTGCAAGTTTGCATCTGAAGACATTCTTTGGGGCTGAACTCCCAGAATCCCTCATTCGAGAGGGCTGGTGCCTAACCGTGCCTGTGCTAGCCGGACACTTCGACCTGTCTGCGGACCTCTGGCCCCAGGCGAGACCAGCGACCTTCCGCAGCAGCACACTGGAGTTGGGGGTTGGAAGAGTCTGCATGGACTTGAACAAGTTGGGTACTTTTCTCTCCACATTCTGCTCAAACCTGTTTTCTAAAGTTTCCATAGTATAAACAGAGACCACCTAAAAGTTTTGCCACCAGCCGCTTCCACATCTCCGGTGCTTAACAGGGACCACTAAATGACAAAGCATCCCTGCAGAGTGCAAAGCACTGGACACTGAGACTCATTTCCCCCCACATATTGCCAAGATGGGAAAGGAACCCTGCTGAGTAGCTACTAGGTACTAGGCTGCTGGTATGTTAATTGTGTGAAGCAAACATGTGACTACCTGTGGATCCCCGGAGAGGGATGTCCCACCTAATGTCCCATCAGGTCCCACCATGCAAATCACACAGATTTTTCTTGAACGCTCTTTGGGCCACACAAAACCCCACTAGTGGCCAGATCCTACCTGAAGATCTGGATTGTACAGACTGGCTCTTACGCCCAGGACCCAAAATTAGACAAACAAGACATTAGGTTTCTCGAGGGCAAGGTCAAAATGTTCATCACCACTTCGCAGCTCAGGATGAAGTTCATTCCACCAGACCATGCTGTTTTGAGCATGTCCACATTGACCATGGGGTGAACATACCAAGAAAGGGAGCAAGCCCACTACAAAGTCTGGTCATTGTCCTTTGCTGAATCCCAATTCCGCTTTTACCCCGAGCTTGCTCCATAATCGCCTGCACACAACTCAACTTCCCAGGACCATGCTTTTTCCACCGGAAAACAGAAGGGATCTCCTAAGGCAAGGTGAATGCCTGGATGTTTTCAGAACAATCTCAAGCAAAATGTTCAAGATAGTATGTTTAATTCAAAACATGAACCACTTGAAAAATGTAAAAATCTATATGTGGGTTTTCCTGCTTCTTTACCAAGCTTCTGCCAGATCCTGAAATGAACTCCTCAGTCTACAGATGGGAGCAGAGGAAACAGCAGAGCAAGCCCAGGGGTGACGCCGCCAGCGACACCACAGCCACACTGCCTCCTGGTCACCTCGACCCGCCAATGCCACCGCCCCTCAATTCACGTCGTCCGGAAAAGAACACATCCTCCCCCCCTCAAGTGAGTCTCTGTCCAGGAATCTCAGCTCAGCGGCCGCTGTCACCTCCCACCAGCAGCCCAAGCTGGACACCTGCAAGACGTCCCCAACTCCCCCGCCCGTCCCTCCCACCATCTCCACCGCCATAACCACCATCTGTCCACCTCGCTCCTACGTACCTGTCAGTCTGTCCCTTTCTCTCCTTTGCCACCGCCCTCGGGCGGCCCTCTCCCACGTCTCCCAGATGACCGTAACAGCCCCCCTTCCGATGCTCTCTTTACGCGGCCCCAGAGCGATCTTTCCATGACGCGAAGCTGGTCTTGTTCATTCTCTTGCTTGGAAATCCCCAGGGCCTCACCACTGCCTGCCTGGTAAAACCCTTATCTGGACACTTCCCCCTGGTCCTGGCCCAGCCTCCACCAGTGTTTGCATCTGGCCTGACTTCCCACCTCACTGTGGGCTCTCATCTCTCCACATCTGTCCATGCTGCTTCCTCCACAGGGCATCCTTCCCCATGCATTCCCGAGGACAATCCTGCTCATCCTTCAGAATACCCTTCAGAGCTCTGATAGATGCCCTCTCCTGCAGAAGACCTTCGCCACCACCTGCCTGTCATATCTGGACGGGTGCCCCTTCTTACATCTTCTCAGGAGGCCCTCTGCATGCAAAGCTCATGTCTTACACCCTGTGTTTAATTAGCTGTTAACCTGTGTGCTGTGGCCACACCAAGCCGTGGGTCCTCTGATGGAGGGAACTGCGCCTTTCCTCTCTGTACAACCAAACTCTTGCAATGTGCCTGGCACGTAGGGGGCACTCAATAAATATTGACTGAAATGACTAATTGACGGATCGATCGATTTGTTGGTTAAATATTCCTTAGTCTCACATCTACCTAATTAAATATGTAAATATATATGCAGAGAGCAAAGTGAATGGTAGATATTAAGGGAAATCAGGACCTTTTTCCTTTTTCCCAAGTCCCCATTAACCTACTGCTGCCAGGATCCCAACTCCCCCTCTTACCGAGGCCTCTGGACTCCTGCACTAACCATCCCCTCCCACGGTCCCCTGCTGTCCCACCTTCATTCTCCTTTCTGACTCTTCGCAAGGTGCTTTTATCACTTAAAGTTCTTCAGATCAGCAGACACACAGGCGCTGGTAAAGGAGTCATGATAAAAGTAAGAATCTCTTACTTGATTTTCTCTAACCTTGCGTGTAAATAGAAGCTTACTTCTGATGCTCACCTGGTCCTTTAATATGCATGGCCATGTTCATCCTCACCTCCCGGGCTTCAGGTCTGGAAAAACAAGGGCTTATTCTGGCTTTAAATACAGAGAAACAGAGGCCCAGCCCAGAGAGGGAACTTGCTGAAAGAGATTCAGCAAAACTAGGATTGGAAGCCGGGTCTCCCAATTCCCTGGCCAGCACATAATACTTCTTCAATTGCTCCGAAAATGAAAACCTCAGGATTATTTTGCAGGAGAGAAAAAAAAAAAGCCTCAAGAAGCTGTAGCCACATTTCCGACCAGCTCTCTTCAGAGGGCACCGTAACTTACATAAATGATTTCCTATTACACCGCAATTGTCACTGAAACTTGACAGTCTGGCGGCCTCCTTCAAGTGTTCACTGGGTGGTTTTTCTGCACAGATCCCCCAGAAAGAAGAATCAAATATGGCCCAATCAGGAAAACAAACCACACTGCCCCGCAGACCCACATTCCCCTCCCACAAGCCTCCTTCCGAGAAGGACCAAAGAGAAAGGCTATGAATGGTTCCCCTGGGCCCGAGCCCTCTCCCACCTGCCCTGTTCCCAGAGCTCTGCTATGTCCCTCCCTGCCCAAAGGATCCCTTTAAAAAAATAAAAAACGAAAGCCAAAAGTTTATGAAGAAGAAATGAAGTGGCAATTTCCCAGCATGGCTGGGAATCAACGCGAGCTGTTTTCAGTGTCTTTCCTTTCAGAGGGTGCCTGCTACGCTTCTCCGAAGTCCAGAGTGACGGAGCTCCAGTGCTTGACTTACAGCCGCTTCATCAGAGCCAGATAGTTTTAATTTAAAACTCACTGCAGTTGGGTTCGAACTCAGCTGGGACTTGATTTACTGCTAATTCATTTCTCCGATTCCTATAATTCTAAACTCGGTCGCCAAACAGTTTAATGCTGCTGGAATCATCAGCTCCACGCTTTATGAATGGGCGTCAGGGGAACTGTGTTAGCAAGCGCATGTTAGCAACAGTCATTCACTTTGGAAAGGAAGACGGTTTGGGGGAAAGCATGGAGAGGCCCTATAACTGAGCACTGGGCATGTGGGTTATCCCTTGATGTCCCCCACTGATCCAAACCCGAGTCCCACTGGGGTGATAATCCTCCCCAACTCTGATTCACAAATACACACACACATGCTATTACCTATGTAAGATGAATACTGGCGAAATGCTTCCCATGGGAAATGCCTAATTTTGCTCTGTGGGTCACCGCCCAAAGGTGGAAACCATGGATTTACAGCATAACGAGAAATCTTCAGCCTCTCTAGGGTAGCAAAGTTTCTTCCCTGAGAGAAAATTTGGTTCAACCATCCAAAATTTAGGGAGCTGTATCTTCCTAACTCAAGCATTCTTTGTTAATTCAGAATATTTTTCTTTGCCAGTTATTTTGAAGCCTCTTATTCAATAAGTGTAGCTGAAAAAATATATATATTGAGAAGGTGAATGTCATTACTCATACAGTTTTGCAGACATCCATCTTGATCTATTACGTGCAACTGAAAAGTGCTACTTGTTGGAAGCATTTCTGCAGACCTGTCAGAACTGCAATCACACTCCTTGAAACAGTCCCTTTAGAAAATATACGTCTGACGGCACTATGGTCGCCAACATTCATAGCAATTCACAGCCATTTCTGAGATTCCCAAAAGCAAATGACCAAGAGGAAGACAGTTCCTCTGGAAGCTGGACCTCACCAGTCCCTATTTTAAGAACACAGTAAATTTGTTCTCCTGTTCTTTCTCCTCCAAACTCAACTCAAACCTGAAAGCTTCCAGGTAAAGGCAAGCATCTCCTAAAATGCTTTTGTGGGAACATTTGTTCCAAGAGATGTCAACAGGCTTGAATATACAAAGGGATCCTTCCACTGAAAAAATGGTTGGTGAAGAATAATTAACCAGGATTCTCTATAGCCAAACTCCTTTGCCTTTAATGTGCATCTCCAAGAGGAGGACACAGTATAAAGTGTTTGCAAGACTAACTTGGCCACACATGCTCTTTCTAGGGAGGGCCTAGTCCTTGGAATGCTCTGGGAAATGCAGTTTGGTCGTCCCTCCCAGTCTATGGGCATCTAAACCCATAGAGTTTTACATGAAAAGGAAGAATTCATTTCCTGTGCATCACTATGAAGACACAGTCTCTACCTGCCCCCAGACCACCATCACCCTGGAGACTCCACGGTGATGGGTGGGTTCAGCCTGCACTCGGCTTGGTTCATCTCAATCCTCTGAAATAGCCGCCAGCCTCAATGTGGTCCCAGCCCAGCCCAGCCCTGGCCAGAGACCAGGCACCCGCCGGAGCTGCAGGTTCGCACTTCCCTCATTTTGCCCTTTATAGGTCGTTAATCTCCACTCCTCCTCCTCCACTCATTCATTCTCTTTACTCAACAAAGTTTGATCGATTGCTTCCAGTAAGTTAGGCCCTAGGCTGGGTGCCGAGTTTACGAGAGGGAAGACATGGTCTCTCTAGTCTAAAGAAGGAAACAAGTCATTCCCTGTTATTGTCATCATCACTGCAGCCAACAGCAGCTTCTTTGCCACCATTAGAAAGTACGAATTAAGTTCCTGATTACAGAAGAGACTGCTTCAAGCAGGGGGCCGTTCCTGACCCCTGGGAGCTGGAAACCTCGGGCAGACGTGCTAACTCAGACATGTGTCTCCAAGCCTGTGAGATGCTGGCATCAATCAGCGGATAAGGGCAAGTGCATTGAGGGGAGGAAGACAGGGGTCAGTATCTAATGGTGAAGGGAGCGGGGAAAGGGGTCAGAAACACAGCGTGGCCATCAGTCCTTTGCCCCAGCTGACTCTAAAGGAGCTGCAAAGCACAAGAGTTGTTAGGAAAAAAGGGGGGGGGGGTGCTGGCTAGAGGCAATGACTTAGGGGAAATAATTTATGCAGAAATGTCCCCTGTTGCTTTGTATTTCAATGCTTACTTCAATGTTTTTTAAAAGTGGAATAGAGGCAGCGGTCATTTGCATGTCCCCAGCTTCCCAGCAGCCCCTCTGCCACCACAAACAGAAATATCTGAGATATTCACACACCACCATGTGGAAGGCACTCCTTTGATCAATAAGCCCTAGAAGTCAGGAAAGCCTCTTGAAGCCTGGCTGGAATGCAACCTTCATGTGGTTCCTCTGGGGTTTCAGATGGATAAATAATCCCTAGTGTGGTTGGCGATTTCAGCCAGTCATGACTTTTGGGGGCTGAATGATGCCTTAGTGGAGCAGCCCACTGTGGTCTGCTGACTTTGTTCAGTAGCACCATATGTTCCATTCATGGAACCCATTATCCCAAATCCCCAATTTATGTAACTTCTTAGATCCTCTCAGCCCCACCTAACACCCCACCCCTAGTCCCAATTCTGGGTTTCAAATCCCTGCCCAAGTGGCCCCAGGAACGCCTCCGCCCACTCCTCTGCTCCTAAAGTTCTTGCTTCCTTTCTTCCTTCAGGGCGAAGGCCAGGCTCCTGCAGGTTTAGCACTTTTGGGCCAACGTGGGGGAGCCACGGAAGCCCCAGTCCTTGGGCCTGACCACACAGGGTCTAGTCTGGCCTGGCATTGCCACCCCGACAGCAGGGGCAGTTCCCACATCCTGGGCTGAACAGTGGCCAAGGAGCTACAGCAGGAAGGACCCTGCAGGCAGATGGATGCTGACCATGCCTGTCCTCCAGACTCTTCTGAGACCGTGTTCCATCAGGCTCTTCTTGGAACATCCCCAGCACCTGAGCCATCAGCGGTGTATCCTTGGGAAGCTGTGGCTGGCTTGGCAACACATCATTCTTTGTACATCCTTTCCCTCCCTACCCTCCTTCTTTCCTTCAGTTTTGCTGCCCTGGGAGTCCTCCCCTCAATACAAAGCATTACCACATCAGCTTTTGCCCCCGGCTCTGCTTTCTAGGGAACCCAGGCCAGGACTTGGGGTGAGGACACAGGGCAAGTGTGCCAGGCCCTGGGCTCCTCTAAAGCTTCCGCCAGAGCAGCCTTTCTTGCACCCATTCTGTGCACTAGAATAACACATGAAATTGCATTTGAATAGAGAATTTCACTGCATACATATTAAAATGCTGTTTAAATCACTGATCTAGACTCGTTCCCTCATTTTATAAGTGCTAATACTAAAACATAAGGTGCTGTTTCCCAAGACCCCTGACCTGGTAAGTAACAGAGCCGGGGTCATCTACCTCTGTTTCCAAAAGCCAGCTTTCCCCACACCACCAGTGCTTTTTAACCAGGGGAACATACCAGAATCCTCGAGGAATCTGAGAAAATATACACCTTCCTGGATCTCACTCCGGTCTGAGAACCTCTCAGCTGCCGTGGAAGGACGAAGGGCAAACATTGAGTCTGGAGTTGGACTGTCTGCCCACTTGGTGAAATTCTGCTTGAAACCCTAGAAACTACATAATCACCAGAACCCGGTACTCAGCACAAAAGTTGGCTAACACTTTTAGTGTAGAATCACCCCTTCATTCACAGCAGGGAGGAGGCAAATGAAAGTGCTCGTCTTAGTCCAGCGTTTCTTGGGGGATTCCCAGGGCACTACTTCTTGTGGTTTTACTAATCCATGTTAGTGTATTTAAAGGCTCTGAGAAGTCCTGCAGCAAAGAAGCTCTTCCACTTTGCTTTACACTCAAGGTTTCTCAAACTCCTCTGGCCATGGAAACTTTGGGTGTGTGTAACACCTCTTCACAGACTGTGCTCTGTGAAATTCTGCTCTATTTTCGGTGTTACCTTCAGGAAGCAGGACTGAGATGGAGAGGGAGAAAAATCAGCTCTAATCATCTCTTCAAAGTTAGCCAATATTCTGTGCAGGCTGGTTCAATCCTACATCCTGAGGGCTGCCGCCCTGCCATGCCCTCCCCTAATTGTCTATTCCCTCCATGAGAGGAGAAACAAAAAGTCGTCCAGCTCCATTCAGTTTACTGCCCCTCCTCTTTTTAAAAATTTATTTATTAAAAAAAAAATATTATTTCTATTGGAATATAGCTGATTTACAATGTGGTGTTAGTTTCTGGGGTCCAGCACTGACCCTCCTCCTGACCTCTGGGCCAAAGCCAAGGAATGGTTTTTTCACCCTCTGGTTCCAGACCCCACACCACCCAGAGGGAAATCTCACTGGGCTCGTTGCAGACAAGTTCACTGAATATGTCACAGGGGAACCTGCTCTTGAGCGAAGACCAGGAAAGCCTTTGACCAGCTATGGTTTTTCTTTCCTGTGTTTCCAATGACTTCTTCCTCCACGTCTTCTCTCCCCATGCTTCCTAATGAAAATTCTCTTCCCTGGAAGACCTCGGGAACTGATTCAGTTAGTCTGCATTCAGCACATTGGCTGCAGAGACGAGATCCTCTTAGCTAGTGATCTGTTTTGTGTTGGAGTGACAAAACATTCCAAAATCCAATTTGCTGTTGCAAATCCTGGTTCATGGAGAAGGCGCCAGGGAGAGGGAGGGGGACAGCCAAGCTCGGTGGGCAAAGAGAGGACGGGTCAGGTCTCACCCACACCTGCTGGCGTGAGTCTGAGCAAAACAACAGCAGTCAGCTGCTTCCAATGCTGCCCAGAGGGGAGGTGGGGAAATCCAGGCGTGCCCTTCTAGCCACTTCAAGTCTGGCAGAAGCTTCACTCACTTCAGGGTAGAGGAGAAGCCAAGTAAACAATGTACAGGATAAAAGTTTGTCATTCGGAGGGAAAAACCCAAACAAGTAACCACAAGAGGATCACCTGTGAATGTTCCCTGAAACGTTCAGGTCGGAGAGACCGAGTGGGGCAGCACAGGCCTGACTTTGGGAGGGACAGCACCCAACCAGGTGCACAGGCTCCATCAGGGCCTCACTGCCCACAGGTCTGGGTCGGGATGGAATTCGTAACTAAGTGCTAGACTAAGCCTGCACAATGACTTTCCCCCCACACAGCCCATCTGCATCACTTTCCAATGAGTCTCTGCTCCAACACCATGTGGTCCAGGCACCCAGCACAGCATGACATCCACAAGCAAAGATTCCTTCCCTGCCTCTGGCTTCCGAAATCTGGAACCCTAGGGCTTATCAATGAATGAGGGAGCAAGTATTGAGCACCTACTGTGAGCATCCTTCCCCAAGAGCAAAAAGACGGTCCACCACATAGCAGCCTGGGGGCCTCAGGCATTCTGTCTTAGTTCTCACACCATCAAAATGAGAATAAGCAATTCCCACCTCAAAGGGTGATTTGAAGGATTAAATGAGAGAGCGTTGTTTCTACAACGCCAGCAACTTTGAAGCAGCCGCTGGGAGAACTTGATTCTTACCAGCACGAGACTCAGAGCCTCACAGAATCAAAAGCAGAGATCAGGACTGCACTCACTCACTCCTCCTGAGTTTTTCTCAGCAGCTGGCAAAGGAGTCAAGAGTCACCCTCAGGAACGGAGCACTCTGCTGGAATGATCCTTGAAATTTCACAACCACTGGCACTCAAGGATAAGACTCAGTTCCGTTGGATGAATGGGGAAGTCAAGGCTCAAAGAGTGAATAGATTTGCCTGGGGTCACAGAGGTAGTCCAAGAAAGAACCCAGATATTCTAAACTTTGCTCCAGCACACTCTCCCACAAACCTCTCGAGGGCTGCTAAGGATGCAAACAGCACAGTGACCAGGAGTGAGGGCAGTCTGCTTAGGGTTGAGACTTGGCTCCACCCCGCACCCACTGTGTGATCTTGGTCAAAGTCCTTACCCTTCCTCGTGTCAGTTTCCTCGGGGAGGAAATGAGGATAGGAACAGTGACTGCCACTCTGGAATGTAAGAAATGGGCCAACCTGTGCAAACCCTTACATGATGCCTCAGCCAAATAAGTGCTCAGTAAATGCTAGCCATCATCATCATCATCATCATTATTGTTTCCCATTCCGTGTTTTCACAAGGACAAATACCAACGTCCTCACAGCCTCTTCCCTGGGGAGGCTGATGCACATGATCAATCGTAAGCACAGGGGTCCAGGGGCTCACACAGACTCACCCTGGGACTTGGGAAGCTTTTCTTCCAAGCTGCTTCGTGCCAAGCAGGGAAGCAGCCTCCTCCTTCTGGAACAAGGCCTCTGCTCTGGGAATTAGGACCCCCTGCCTGCCTCCGCTTTTAAGATCCATCTCTTACCACTTAGCAGCGGAGCCCCCTTCAGTCTCCCTGCTGACTCCCGAGTCCCTGCCACAACTGGGAGGCTACAGCCTGGGCAGTGAGGAGGGGAGCAGGAAGCGGGGCCAAGTCCGGACGAAGGGAGGGGATCAGGTGGGGGTGCAGGGTAGGGAGCAGTGGGGTTCATAGCTTCTAAAGAGGTAGCGTCCGCAGGGCTCCGCGTGGACCAAGCCTTACTCAGTAGAACCAGGAGGGCAATTACCCTAATCATGTGCATCTCCCCAACAGTCGTTTGATTTATTAGCGCGACGTCTTTTTAAAATGCCGCTCTTAAATATAAATAACACTTAATCATCCAGCTGTCGTTAAATTCATGTTATATTGATTTCTTGGAGTGCCACAAATTTGAGGGCGAATGGGCTGGCGGATGTGTGCACAAAGCCAAGAGGTGGATTAGCAAGGAGGAGGGGGAGGGGAGAAAGGTGGGGGAGGAGGAGGGGGTGTCCAGGGAGGGAAATGAGCTCTGCTCTGCTGCTGGAGGGTCTGAACCAGTTTCACATCGGGTAGCGCTGGACATAGATAAGAAGAGGAGAGGAGAACAGAGAAAGACGGGCACATCTGTTGCACAGATCCATCACAGCCTAGGTCATGGCTGGTTTCCTATAGGGCTGCTGACCTATCACAGCTCATCACTGAGCCACCCCAACAGGTCTCCAAGGTGGCATTGTCTGTGTAGTGCCTTCTCGGGGTGAAGATGAGGAGAAACGACTGAGAAATGCCCCCTAGCTGGCGAGGAAGAAAGATTGGCGGCGATTTCTTTGCATCAAAGCCTGGTGAATACTAGGAGCTGAGAGCGGGTGATTTCCCCCCCTCCCCAGCTCTCTCCACTTCAGGACTGCTGTCTCCCTAGAAAGCCCCCACTTAATTCCCAGCAGCCCTTGTTGTGATTACTACGAGGATCAGGAGGCCAAGTGCAGGCAGACTGCCATACAGATTTCCCCATCTGTAGGGGGCATCAGCAGAGGCTGCCGGGTGAGGGAAGAGGTGCTGAGAAGGGGAAAGGAAACAAGTTGGTGGCCTCGGATTCCTCCGGAAATGTTTGCAGAGCATCGGTGGGCATCCAGAATGAAATGCTGGGAGGACAGAGGAGAGCCCGAGAGTACATTATCAGGCAAGAGGGAACAGCTCATGGGCAACCCACGCCATGTGCTCAGAGCAGAGCCGCCGGGAGCACACAGCCCGGCGGCAGTGAGGGTCTGCAGAAAAGAAGCATTCGCGGTTGGGATTTTTCTACTGTGACGCCCTTCTGGGCGAGGGAGACCCCAGAGAACTTAAAACGAAGGCTGCAGAGTGGTGAAGAGGGAGAGTGACAACGTGACAAGCTCCAGGGCTGGGCAAGAGAGCCAGGAAAACACTAAGCTGTACAGCCAGCGTTACACAGATGTTAATTAAAGCCTGCTTTGTCCTAGAAACCAAATTGGTAGCTAACACTAAGTTCGGAAAGTGTGGGGATTTTCTGAACCCATGTTAAAAAAAAAAAAAGGTTTAGCTTATCACCAGCATAATGACTATTGGCTTAGCAGGAACAGAATGGATTCTGAGGCTGCAAATATTTGAGAAAGGAAAGAGGGCAGGGAAGCGAGCAGAGCCAGGAGTAGAGGTCTATGGGGAAGACACACAGACATTTCAGGAAGCTCTGGACCCCACCTCTTTGCCCCTTCAAGGTCCTGCGAGGGAACGTTTACCTGGGAGCCACCCACTGTTGCTGGAGCTCACTCTTTCTGTAGAAAATCATGCTCTGCACTTATGTGGGACCTCCCTGTCCTCCCAAAGGGCACACGTGTGAAATGTTCCACTTCCTCCACAGCCCAAGAGATAGACGTGGGTCCCCATCATCACACATGGTTGGACAAGCTGACCACGTACAGCAAGGCTTTTTGAGAAGGCAAGTGTATATCCAGTGTGTGTACACACACCCACGATTCTTAAAAAGAAAATGATGTCTCTTCTCCCTACTGGGTTCTGCCCATTGTGAGAGCTTTGCTTTATTCCATCTACCCTTTTCAATCAATCAAAGGGCAGCTCACACAGCACACAGCGGGGAATACAATCTCCCTCCCGGGGGCCGTCTGCTCCTTTCCTCCCCAGCCTAGTCGGAGACCTTTACAGGAGCTGAAAAAAGTTTGAAAATAGCAGAGATGGGGCTATTTCAGCACCCAGGGTTTACAGAACCAGCCAAATCCTGTGCCCAGCACTGAGGCCCGCTTGTTCGAAAGAATGTTGCCTCCTTTCCCCTAATGTTCTGGAAAACTCCCAACATGTTTTTCCCACTGGTGGGTTTGCAGGACACTCTGAACACATGATCTTAAATAGAGAGTACAAGCTGCTTCCATTTCTTGCCAAGTTGCCCAACAAGCTACGCCAAAAGGGACAGCTATAGAAACCTAGAGCTTTGCTCTATCTATACTCAACTCCAAAACAATGTTTTATCTGGAGCTCACATTCTTCTCCCTACGACTGAACCCTGAGCGAGTTGGTCTTTGACCCCCTAATGGGAACTGTGGAAAAGCCCTTCTGGAACCCAAACACCTCCCGCCTCCTCCAGAAAAAGTTTGAACATGAGCAGCCTGTGAAACTCCAGCCAGGGAGGAAAAGAAAGGACAAGCTTCAGGGAAACAGAACCTTGGAGCAAAGGCTTCTGGAGAGTGATTCTACATGTCAGGAGCAGCCTGGCTCTGGGAGACGCTACCAGACCCAAGAATGCCTGGTCTCCTTGTAGGGTGGACGCTGCCGAGGTGTTCATGAGAGGGGGTACCCTCCTCCCTTCCTGCACGGCACCCTGCTCTATCTCCCCTTTTAGTCTATGTCTCAGACACATACCTAGAAAGGCATGTGGCAGGTGTTAGGTGCAGGCACAGGGGAAGCAGCCCCAGGCTTCCCGGCACAGTGCAGAGGGAAGGCTAAAGAGATCCAAGCGTGTGTAGGCTTGCTGTTGCCCAGAGACAGGAGATGTGAGTAGGTTACACCTTTTACGGAGGATTTGATTCCACACATTCTCCCTAGACTTGCAACACACTCAAAGGGATGCTTAAGCCCCTTCCTGCCCGAAATCCTGGCGCATTCCCGGGAAAGCAGTGCCACCCTTCAGAAAGGCGTTTGTGCTGCCTCTTACTGGGGAAATGCAGTGTCTGTTCCATATGCGCCGCCCTACAGAACTGCAGCCCCATCCGCCTCTGTGGCCTCCTCCCCGCGCGCTGGGCTGCCACGCTCTCCAAAGATCTGTCTGAATATCCGTCGGTCCGTTTCTCATTAAAATCCCGCGGTGCGCTAAGGCCACGGTGTAGAGATTACATTGGGCGGGTCTCCCAAGACCATTACTTCTCCGGTTTCTGAAACCCAGCTAGGGATGCCAGCGGCTGGGAACTGAAAAATCGCTCCCTCAGTCTAGTCGGGTGGGAGGGAAAGGCAGTAATGCATAGAATCCCACCCCAAAGTCCTGGGTAAGAGAAGTCTGCGCCCGGGAGTGTCAGAGGAGAAAGAACACGGGAAATACCTGCCCTGGCCGCGCGGCACCTACGCGGGTGTCCAGGTGGGACGCGGGCAGGTGCCTCTGTGTGTGTGTGTGTGTGTGTGTGTGTGTGTGTGTGTGTGCACGAGTGTGTCTGTGCGTGAGTGCAGGGGGCTGGCTCCGGGGCAGCCGAGGACTCTGGACCGAGTCGGTATCTCCGCCCGCGCTGCTCTCGCCCGCCCGCCTGCCCGGCCGGCTCCTTACCTGCAAGCGCTGCTTTTGCCTGCTTCAGCGGGAGCGCCGCATTGACACTGCAGATGGTGCCGGTGCCGCTGCCTCTCGCCCTCCTCTGAACGTGTGCGTGTGCGCGCGTGTGGCTGCCTCCTCCAGCCCCAGCCCCGAACGCGAATACTCCACCGAGGCACGGGGAACCCGGGGGGAGGCCAGGAAAGCGAAGGGGGAAATCAGAGCCTGCGGGGCTTGACAGTTCCTCTGGTGGCGTCCAAGGTGGGCGGAATGTCCAACAAAAAGGTCGGGAAATGCGGCTCGCTTCCAAGCACTCCTTTCCCCCTCAACCCTGGAGCCCAAGCAGCAGCAGCGGCTCTCGGGGGCTGCGGTGGCGACGCGGGGCCGCCCCCCTTCGTCCCCACCCCCGCGGGCTGAATGTCCTTGATGCCAAGCGGGCACGGCGGCGTCACTCCGCGCCGCCCATGCTTGCCCGGTCGGGCCGCTGCCCGGGCGCGGCGAGTGCGCTGGGGACCCGCCGGGGAGCGCTCTAGGCGCCTTCGTGTGCCTCCCTGGGCAGCGGCGGCCGCCCCCCGGCCACCCGCGGCCGGCCGCGCTGCGGCTGTCCCCGCACCCGCCGGGGGACCGGCCGGGCCGGGCCGAGGGGCCGGGGCTGGGGGGCTGCGGGAGCCGCCGGCTGCTCCCCGGGGAAGTGCGGGGCGGCGACGGCCGCTGGCGCTGCGGCGGCGGAGAGAGCGGCCGCGGGCCGAGCCGGGCCTCCCGGGCGCGCCCCCGGCCCCCCGGGCGGGCTGCTCGCAAAGTTTGCAGGGGGCAGGGAGCGGGGCCGCCGCTGGCTCGGCCGCCGCCGGAGCTCCCGGGCTGCCTGCTGCCGCCGCGGCTCGCTGCTGCTGTGCATTGAAGCCCGGCCAAGCGCTGCAAAAACTCCAGCTGCCTGGCGCTCTCTGGGTCCTCCTCTCCTCCCTCCCGCCCTCCCCGCTTCCCTGCCTCCCTCCCTCGCCTCGCCCCCGCCCCTTCCCGCCGCCCGCCGCCCGCCGCCCGCCGCCGCTCCCTCCCTGGCTCGCGCTGGCTGGCTCGGAGCTCGGCTGACAGCTAGACCGCCCGAGAGCAGCCGGCAGAGGGGGCAGGGGGCGCCTTCCCTCACCCCGCGCCCGCCGCCGCCCGCCTCGCCCGCGCTCCCCGCTTCGACGTTTGTGGACACCCGCCTGGTCCCCTCGGCCCGCACCGAGCGACCCTGCCGGGGGCGATGTGGGGCGGAGAGGGGTGCGTACTCGGCTGCATGGCGCAAGGCGCGCAGTCGGGATGAAACACACTGAGCCGCCGCCGCCCCAGAAGGTGGGGATGTGGACGCCTACGGTCGGAGGGACCCCCAGGTGATCAGAGCCGACATTGGCGCAAGCACCTATGCCTAATCAGAACCCCACCCCAGGACCCCTACGCCACCCGAGGACGGAAGTCCTGGGTGAGAGAGCATGGATAGCCAAGGGCCCTAGAGCTCCCTTGACAACCTGACTGATCTAGTCGTGTTTATGTTAAGAGGCCGATCTGGCGCCTCTCTTCTCTAAAACCCTAGATCCTAGACCATAGCAAAAACAGATAATGTCCAGGTCAGGGCAGTTTCTGAAGTCCAAAGAAAGAGCTCATGATGTTGCTCTGGTTTAGACAGCCGCCGTGCAGGGAGCAAGTATGTGAGGATGGAGATTGGCAGCACTACCTCTGAAACCTCTGCCTAGATGCCCTGCGACTGTACTCCACCCGCGAAGAGAAACGGAAGGGATTCCCACGCTTATTCACCCCCAGGCTCCCAGGTACACTTTCCTCACCCTCACACCACCACAGTCCTCTGAAGGCAGCACAGTCAGCTGTGCCCACTAAGTACCTCCTCACACTGGCAACAATCCAGGCTGGCCTTCTAAAGGACCCCATGGTATCTGGCTTCCTCCCTCATGTCTGGTCTTCAACTCTCCTTTTCCCCACAGCCAGCAACTTCCTGTCCATTACTGTCCCTCCCATCAAAGCATCTTCTTGGAATCTTCCTATTAGGTGGAGATGATTGACAACAGCATACATTTCTACACCCTCCTGTAGGGGTTATATTTTTGCAGAGATCAGAGTTGTAAACCCAGGAGACTGGAGCCAGCTGTGAGCTGATGGGCTATACAAGCTCCAAGGCGGACAGCGCACTCAGGTCAGTCCAGGCCCGCCCAGACAGGGCCTTGCTGAAGCTCTGCTCTGCAGAGGTGGGCGCTTCCATGGGGAGAGAGCCAAGCCAGAGTGAGGAGGAAACCAGACGTTGTGGAGTTTGGCTAAAGGGTAGTATTCCAGGAAACAGAGCTGCGCATCTCATGGCCCAGAAAGCAGCACGGAGTTATCTTATTAGCTTGCGTTAATACATTGATCTGGCTCCTCTCTTCTCAGAAACCCTGGATCCCAGACTCTAGATAAGGCACAATATCAGGTTAGTTTCAGAAGTCCAGAGAAACATAACGAAATAACTCAATGCTGCTGCTTCTCAGACCTCCATCTGGAGTTGAGGAAGTCCAGGGCCAAATGTCTCTTCAGGCAGGACCGAGACTAAAGAAATACAAGTGGCACACCCAGGAGGCAAAATTTCAGGAGGCGCTCTCACTTAGCCTCCTTCCTGTAAGGCTGTCCCCACCCTGATCCTGGCCCTGCTTCCAGGTATCTCCCTAAAACTGCTGCAGGGGACCATCGCAGCCCTTTCCCAGAGGTGACAGCCCGGAGAGCTAAACGGAAAACCCCAATGCGTTACTTACAGAACATGTTTCCATAAAAGCAGCAGGGGAGGGGGTATGTAGAGGGGCATCCTTTCAAATGTCTGTTTGCCACTCAGCTTTCACGGTATGCCGTGAAAATGCTGAAAGGGTAGGGGGAAGTGAGAAAACCAGCTCTGCTTCCCTTCTCAGCCATCAGCATGTATTTTTAATAGAACTTGATTTTCTTCACTTGTAGCTTGTATGTGCACATGCATGTGTGTGTGTGCGCGCGTGTGAATATTGCTGGTAAGCCTCAGGTCCATTTTTGGATGGATGGATGGGAAGTCAAAGACTTTTTTTTAGAGGTAGCAAATAAAATGTATTTATTATTCTTTATCTGCTGCCTAGTGTGTGGCGTCGTTTATTTTCATTCAGAGAAATGAATGCCATGTGATGTCGGAGAGTAATAACAGAGCCAGATGACAGAGAAGTGAGGCAAAGAGCGGGCCCAACAGTGGGCAGGTGAGGGGCCTCCACCGACCCTCCGTATGGCCAATGGCCTTTTCCTTCCTCCCTCTTCCACTTAATAACCCGGGTGACAGGGGTGCTGAAAGGGCAGCTATCATGTCATTGCAAGGTAGAACACAAAGGCTCAAATCAGCCACCGTGTAGGACCCAATTTTTTTTTTTTTATATGATGGCCCCTTGGATTTTCTCTCTCAGATCGAGTAGGACTGGAAGTTAGAAGACCTGGGTCCCAATCCTGGCCCAGCCACCCACCACCTCTAATTTGGGGTGGATCATACGTTCTCAGTGACACTCTGTCTTCTCACCTGCCCCATGTACCCCTCAGAGATAGTGACATTCAAGGGAGATGCTACCTACTCATGCGTTTGGAAACTTTAAGGTAAGTGCAATACACACACAAGGGATTAGCATGGCTTTTCAGAAGAACGCACCTTTTTTAAAGGAGCAGCATACAGTGAGGGCGGGAAGGTCCTCTGCTGTCCTGACCCTTCTCCGTGAACAGACACTTTGGGAAAGGCAGCCTCTACACCCGTTCAAAGTGGGTTTCTGTATTAGGTGCAAACCCTTCTAGCTCCCACATGCCCTCATGTCCCCTTGCCAGCTGGGGAGGAGTGAAGAGAGACTCAAGTTTTCCCTTGAAAGTCTGTAAGTCACTCACTCTACTCCTGTGCTGGTGGTGACGCTGAGTAGGTCATTGCCTGGCTTACGGCCACAAGAGGGAGAAACTAAATGGCATGTTGCTTCATGAAGTCCTGTTTTCTAAGGAGGCTATTTTTTTGTGGCAGTTTGGTTGCCGTTTATTGAGGGGTCTGAGGAGAACAATATTGGCTCATCTTTCAGGCTGAATAAAAGGTCAGATTTAACAGGAGAGAGAGGGGAAGAAATCCTTAAGTTTTCCATCACTTAGCTACCACCATTTTATTAGTCTAGGAACAGAACTGCGATTTAAGTTGATAAAAGCCAGATTTGCTCATTAAATAAATCACCAGAGCCTGGTGGTGCTATAGAGAAATTTTACCCCCCAATAATTGGCCCCATGGCTGGGTTTCAAACCAGGTACGGTGCACAAGATATAAAACCGCAGGCAGACAGCAGCTTAAAAACCTAAATTGTGGCGCCACCTGCAGGAGAGTAGAAATATCAACACTATCCCAATTCAGCAGAGACCGGGAGGAAAAAGAGATGAGATGGGGAGGAAAGTCTTCGGCGGTGACACTGCACTGGATACGGGAAGGAGGGAAGGGTTCCAGACAAAAGGAAGGGCCCCAACTCCTCGATGACCCCTGATTTCCAGGTGTGTCACCAGATGTCCACCACGCACTCCAGCGGACTTCAATCTGCATCCTCCTGAAAGCTGCCATTTGGAGGGATCAACAACAGCTCTCAAGATTCTCAGTCCATTGAAACAAATTTATTCTTTCCTGTTTCCTAAGGGGTTAAGTCAGCTTCTAACTCAAGGGTTCTATTTCCAAGACTCCAGGCCATCAAACAGTAAAACAAGACAGAGAACTGACTGCCCTGGAGGACGGTGGGGGAGGAGCATCCCTGTGTCACCACCTCATTGTAGTCTGACCTTGGTGGCTGGGTGTTGTGAGCAGACTCAAACTGTCCCAGCCTTCTCCAGACAGTATGCTAGCGAGGACACAGAGATCCTACCACCTGAATCTCATCTCCCAGCCTTCTCCTGACCATGGGGACTTGGCCTCCAATGACAGCCCCCTCCCTGTCTCCCACTATTATGTCAGAGCCCCCCAAGGGTGGTTGTGCTTAGGAGCAAATCTGATCATGTTATTCTCTGCAGGTCTCGTCATGGACGTCCACCGCCCACAAGCCACTTGATGGAAGGGAGGACATCTCTGCATCGCTTCCACCCACCTACACTGCTGGACAAGGCCCAGCCCGCGCTCTGCTGTGGCTTCCTAGGCCACACCAGGGGTCGGGTGCCAAGGCAGGGAGGATGTTTGCCCCCTGCCCCCCACTCACACACTGTGTGGATCTTGGCCATTTGGGCCCTGAAGCAGCTCCTATGCCTCCTGTGTCCAACTTAACCCCCAGGCCCTTTCATCTACCACCTCTCTCCAGAATTCTTCCTTCTCTTCCAGCTAATGAACGAACTTGTCTTTTTAACTGCAGGAACCAGAAGTTGGAGGATGCGGGGCTAGGGGCTGGGGATGTGGAATATGACTTAACTTAATTGACCACGAACAGCAGGGTCCCAGCTCTGGCCAGCTCTGTATTTCCTACAACAAGAAAATGTAAACACTCCTGTGACCCTTCTTGGGGGTTCAGTCCCAGGAGGCATGAGGTCCTATAGCACACCTGAATTTTAATTCCAATCTTGCCAGGAACTCCCTTCAGAGTTCCTGGGTCAGGCCCCTTAGCGTATCTTCCACAAGAAGGCCCCGACTTGCCTCTGCCTCCTTCACCTGCCAAGTAGCTTAAGCAAGTCCCTTCGCCCCTCTCACTGGGGTACAAAGACCACAAGGCCTCAGTTATGTTCTTTGCAATGCAGGTGGGTTTGTGCTAATGGGTTAAGTACCTTATCTGGTAACGCCCATTTTCAAGGTAATTGCCTGGTGGTCTGAGTATCATCTTCTCAGTGACTGTGACAGCCAGCCTCCAAAATGGCCCTAATGATTCTTGCCAACTGGTATCCATGCCCCCCTGAATCCCCTCCCATCCTGACTCAGAGCTGACCTCGGTGACCAAGAAGAGATTACTGTAGAAATGACAGTGTGTGACTTCTGAGGCTGGGTCGTAAAAGACACTGCAGCTTCCAGGTTGGTCTCCTGGACCACTCACCCTGGGGGACATGAGCCACCATGTGGTGAGGACTCTCAAGCAGCCTTGAGGAGAGAAACAGGTTTCTCACCAAGAGCAGCACAATTTGGCACTCCGGGAGCGAGCCACCTTGGAAGTGGATCTTCCAGCTGCAGTCAAGTCTTCAGATGATTCCAGCTCTGAATCTTCCAGCTGAGGTCCCAGACCTCATGGAGCAGAAACAACGTGTGGTTGGAGGTGCCTTGTTATGCAGCTGTAGATAACTAATAATACAGTGACTCACAGAGCGGAAATCGTTCCCCTGACCTTGGCCTCATTAGCTTCTTACTCCTATTATTTGAGCCCACTTGTCTTCAGAATAAGAAAGACAGAGGGGGGCATGCTTGATGCAGGATACTGGCTATACTAGGCAGGACCGGGCACCAGGACGTGCCCTGCCAGGAACCGCCTTCAGAGCTCCAGGGTCAAGCCCCGCAGCGCACCTGTCAAGTGGAAAGGAGAAAACCCAGCCAGGGGGCTGGAAGGCACAGCACACCGAATGCTGGCGTCCTGCTCACTCGAAGTGGGTGTGGTCAGTCCTAGAGGGTCAGCCTCCGGAACACCCAGCCCAGACGCACGCACGCATTGGGGCTGGATCCCGTTTATTTTAACAAGCTGTCCAGCACCCGCCTTCACAGGGAGCCCCCCGAACTGCAGAGCAGGCCTCATCTTGTTGACGGTAGGAAGGCTCAGCAAGACGAGATGGGGGACGGGGAGCAGCTGGGAGCCAAGAGCGCGCTTTCCCCTCCACACAGCGTCCTGTGAGGACTCACGTCACTTGTCACGGGCTTCCAGGAATCTCCTTGGCCCTCAGCTAGCCATCCTCGGCCACAAGCAGTGCCTAAGGGTCGTCAGGCGGGGCAAAAGGCATGACAGGGGTAGGAGGAAAGGAAGGAAGGAAAGAGGCCACGAGGAATAATAAGAAGGGAGAGGGGCTGATGCTAAGCGCAGAAAGCCAGCCACAGACTCGGAGTTGCCGGGGACAGTGCACAGACCCAAGGTGACCTCTTTCCTCCTTGACCTCTCCCTCCATTCTCTTTCAGGCCCCTTCTCCTTCCTCTGTTTTTAAAGGGCTTCCTCCCAAAGCACTTCTGTCTGCAGGCTTTGCAAAGCCTGGGTGTCCCTTCTGGAGCCCCCTCACAGCCCCAGGACCACAATGGTGTGTGGCAGTTATGAGCTGGGGAGGCCCCGCCGTGGGCATCTCTCCCCCACCCTGCATTCCGCGACACCGCTCTGAGAGCCAGAAATCAGCCCTGGCCAAGAGCTTTATACCCCGAGGGTCAGCGCACAGCGCACACCAGGCCTTTTACTTTTGTGGACGGCCAGTTGTTAGGCCCTTCCGAGCATGCCTCGGGGCAGGGCCAGCGAGGGCCAAGATCAGGTGGGTCCCTGCAGACCAGGCCTGCTCGGGGGGCTCAGCTGACTGTCCGTGGGCACCCAGCAAACACAACACCCACATCAGCCCAATGTAGTGTCGCTGTGGCCAGAGCGAGGATTCCCTTCTGCCCACACCCCACCTCTTGATGAGGAGAAACTGTTAAGACAGACCCTTTCTAGTTGCTGTTTTTCCCCAAGTCCCGTGTCTAAGGAGCGTTGGCTCATATTTTTTGACACTGGAATTAAGGAGAGTGATTTCCTTTCCCTGCTAGACAAACTGAGGCGAGGGATGTTGAAGTGACATGCCTCGGGTGACCCAGGAATCTGAACTGTGAGCCTGTTAACACCTGTGTCATTTACTCCCTCCACTTCAAATTTAAGGTGAATACTCTGGGTTTGGGGACAATTTTATTTTCATTCCCTCAAAGCACTGCTTTTAAAATTAAGGTACCCCCATGCAATAGAACACAGTGCAGATCTTAAACAAATGAGGGAAATCTATGTAATCTATGCACTGAAAAAGAAAGTGCAGAAAGGTATTTGTATGTATGTTTGCATATTTCTTAATAGAGAGAATAGCGCATACATATTTATATAGTTTTATATATACCCAGAACATTTTGGAAGGATACAGAAACACTGACCAGCAGAAACCCGAGAGTGGGAGCCAGGGTGATATATGTTTTATTGTTTCATTGAATATGTTTTTTTTGACATTTTACGCTGCGCAAGTATTGCATTCTCCATTTTTTAAAAAAAAGCTAGTTAAAAAGGAACCAAAAAATACTCCTGCTAAAAGCATCTTCATCACACCACTCACTCTTCTCGAATCCAGCCAACCACTCCTCCACCCCATCTGTATCACAGTCAAGCTTGCTTTTGTTCTACTTTCTGACTATCTGCTCCATCTTGCTCCCCTTCTGTGGGCTCCACATGAAGGTCACAGAGCAGCCTGTCTGCCCAACACAGTGGGGTAAACATCCCAGAGAAGGAGTTCTCATCTCTCATTTCCTAAAGACCAGCCAGGGTCCTACTTGGCCTGAGGACTTCTGTTTGGCACTACTTGATTAGAGGGAGATTCCAGGAATGATCCAGTACCTCCCTTCCATGTTAAAGCAAGTAACTTTAGATCAAGTCAAAGGCAGTAATTCTTCTACACTGGGGTCAGTAAACTCATGGACACTAGTATCCAGAAATGGTACAGGCTACGTATATGTTGATGCCAGGAAGCACTTAGATATTAACAGGCAAAATCTCCATGCCGAGTTATTAATCTCATCAGGAACTGTGTAGGGAGAGGTGAAGGACTAGAGACAGGCAAAGCTCATGACAGTTTTGTAAAAAGTGAAAATAATATAAGTTCTGAAAACTATAAACAAATGAGCTGGGCCCAGAGACGACCCCTGGCTCAGGAAAGGGCAGACATGTGATTATTTAGAATATGATATGCTGAGCACTAGGAATAAGGTGGGCGTTGCCAGGAACAAGTCCTAGCAGGCTGGTCTCATCCCTTAATTCAACAAGGTGGTGAGGCTCTCAAATCAAGGAAATCTAAGACAGAGCATCTGAATTGCATCAAGGACTCTTTAATAAAACCCCTGTAGAACATGGGGTAAGGCTGGATGGATGAACCGACTGAAAGGTAAAACCTCAAAGATGTTCCTGAAGGCATCAAGACGATATGGAGGAAGGTTTTCTTGGGATCTGTATCAGAGCTTGTTCTCAAACGAACCCTGTTCAACAGATTTAATCATAACATGGATAAAGATGGAAGAGACACTGCCATCAACGTTGTCTATGACTGCAATTAAAAAGTATTAAATATAAGTATTTACAACCTTTCTCCCTTCTAAGGAGAAAGAAACCTTTGTGTAATATTGGGCATTTTGGGTGTGAGTAAGGCATTTTGATGTGGACCTGGGGCACCATGCTGAGAAATGAAAAAGTGAGAAAAGCTGAGCTGACCCACATTTGGAAATATATGGAACTCTCCTGGGGGGAATAAAAAGGATTTGGCAAAGAGGAAGAAATGGAGCAGCAGCCTAGGAGGGAAGGGGACGTCAGGATGAGAGTGGCCGGGTGGGAGGAAGGCTGTAAGGATGGTGACCCTGGAGGGACATGAGCATCAGTCACAAAAAGAAGGGATTTTAGAAAGTCTCTCGGAGTGTATGATGTAATTCCTTCTTTTGATGCCTCCTCAAGAGACCGTCAGTATAAAACTTTGTAATTTTTCAATGCTTTGAAAAGGTTGATTTCGCATTTCTTTTGGATATATCATCAAGTTGGGATGGATCTTAAGGCAGAATCAAGAAGACCCTGTTTTGTTCAGGCTACAAGCACATGATCAAAGCCTAGCGACATAAAACAGACTTTCAGAATTCAAAAATAATTTTGCATGCTGAAATTATGGGGAAATTTTTAGCAAAATGAGATATAATATGGATACTACCAAGGTCCTATATATGGCTACAGAAAACAACTTTGCAAATACAGGATCAGAGCGATGTGACCACATTTTCTTTAAAACATAAGCTGAAGTTGACAGTGAGCTATCTCTGTGAATCAGCACTGAGAAGCTGCCTAAGTCAATGGAATCACAAGCTATATTATTAGAGAATGGAGCCCCAAAGAGAGCAGTGCTAGTCCTGCTCTACTTCAAGACAGCTATACCATACCTAGATTATTGCATATGCCTCCAGGCCCCATACTTTGAGTGGCCAAGTCCAAAAGGGACTTAAAATTCTGTTATATTTGGAACAACCAAAGGAGCTGGTGATGTCCAGCTTCAAGAAAGTAAGACTCACTGGTACAAGAACAGACATATGGACCAATGGAACAGAATAGAGAGCCAAGAAATGAACCCACAAACTTTTAGTCAACTAATCTTCAACAAAGGAGGCGAGAATATACAATGGAATAAGGACAGTCTCTTCAGCAAATGGTGTTGGGAAAACTGGACAGCAGCATGTAAATCAATGAAGCTGGAACACTCCCTTACACCATACACAAAAATCAACTCAAAATGGATCAAAGACTTAAACATAAGACAAGATACAATAAACCTCCTAGAAGAAAATATAGGCAAAACATTATCTGACATACATCTCAAAAATGTTCTCCTAGAACAGTCTACCCAAGCAATAGAAATAAAAGCAAGAATAAACAAATGGGATCTAATTAAACTTACAAGCTTCTGCACAGCAAAGGAAACTGTAAGTAAAACAAAACGAAAACCTATTGAGTGGGAGAAATTTTTTGCAAAAGATGAAACCAACAAAGGCTTGATCTCCAGAATATATAAGCAGCTCATACGACTTAGTAAGAAAAAAACAAACAACCCAAATCCAAAAATGGGCAGAAGACCTAAACACGTAATTCTCCAAGGAAGAAATATAAATGATCAATAGGCACATGAAAAAATGCTCAGTATCACTAATTATCAGAGAAATGCAAATCAAAACTATGATGAGGTATCACCTCACACCAGTCAGAATGGCCATCATTCAAAAATCCACAAATGACAAATGCTGGGGAGGCTGTGGAGAGAAGGGAACCCTTCTACACTGCTGGTGGGAATGCAGTTTGGTGCAGCCACTGTGGAAAACCGTATGGAGATTCCTCCAAAGACTAGGAATAGACTTACCATATGACCCAGGAATCCCACTCCTGGGCATATATCCAGAAGGAACCCTACTTCAAAATGACACCTGCACCCCAATGTTCATAGCAGCACTATTTACAATAGCCAAGATATGGAAACAGCCTAAATGTCCATCAACAGGTGACTGGATAAAGGAGATGTGGTATATTTATACAATGGAATACTACTCAGCCATAAAACCGACAACATAACGCCATTTGCAGCAACATGGATGCTCCTGGAGAATGTCATTCTAAGTGAAGTAAGCCAGAAAGAGAAAGAAAAATATCATACGAGATCACTCATATGTGGAATCTAAAACAAAACAAAACAAAACATAAATACAAAACAGAAACAGACTCATACACATAGAATACAAACTTGTGGTTGCCAAGGGGGAGGGGGGTGGGAAGGGACAGACTGGGAGTTTGACATTTGTAGATATTGACAGGCATATGTAGAATAGATAAACAACATTATACTGTATAGCACAGGGAAATATATACAAGATCTTGTGGTGGATCTCACAGTGGAAAAAAAATGTGACAATGAATATATGTATGTTTATGTATAACTGAAAAATTGTGCTCTACACTGAAAATTGACACAACATAGTAAAATGACTATAACTCAATAAAAAAATGTTAAAAAAAAAAATAAAGTAAGACTCATGGGAATATGACGGCTTCAAATATTTGAAGAGCTAGCAAGAAGAGTTGCTGAATTAGCTCCGTAACTTCAAGATACTAAAGTAGGATCAATGAATAGAATTCATCTCATGTAGAGATATTATGGTCCAATATAAAGAATGTCAGGCTAATAGAGCTCTCTAAAGACAGGATAGATTCTCTTGGGTGGTAGTGAGTTCTCTGTCACGATGCATTCAGACAGGAAGTCAGTGATGCTTAGGTGACGACTGGAGTTTGTACGAAATGAACTCTGATGTTTCTAAGGGTCCAAGATTTGTTTTGTGTTTACTGGTGTATCCTCCACAGTGCCACGGGCTTTGCTTTGACTCTGTAAATGTTTACTGAATTAAACTGGAATGCTTTGGGGTAATATCTAGAGAAGATAACCAACATCCCTCCCAAGATCATCACCGAGGAGAGGAGTCAAGGATGAAGTCAGACACATAGTCGGTCAAAGAGTGAGATGAAGGGAATGAGTAGACACAGAGCTGAATTAAACCCTGCATGTCCCTTGCTCTGCACGGCACACCTCATTCACCATATGTACCATCCTTTGCTCAGCGAAGGCCTGTGTGGAACCATTTGCCTTATCATTCGCTCATTGAACACTCATAAAATCCAGGGTTCTGAGTTTTCATTTTTTTTCTTTGGCTTTCAAACTACTTCCCCAACCCATTCCTTGCTCCCTGAGTCCCCAGTCTTTCTTCTTGGGGGCCCGGATTGCTTTTCTCTGCCATTTCCCTAGTCTCTTCCTACTCCAGTGGGGAGATGCTTATTACTGAAGTGCAATTAATTTACAATGTTAGTTTCAGATATATAGCAAAGGGATTCAGTTATGCATATACATACATACATATTTTTTTCTTTTCAGATTCTCTTCCATATATGTTATTACAAGAAATGGAATATAGTTCCCCATGCTACACCGTAGGTCCTTGTTGTTTATCTATTTTGTATATAGTAATGTGTGTCTGTTAATCTCCAACTCCTGATTCATCCCTCCCTGCCCTTTCCCCTTTGGTAACCATAGTTTGTTTTCTATGTCCATGAGTCTGTTTTTTAACCTCAGAAGCTTTCTACAGCTACTAAGGACTTGACAACCAGGCCAAGGATCCTAGTGTTTCAGAGAAGTTGCAGGTAATGGGCTCGAAGTTAACTTGTGTTATCTTGTCCCATGGACTATAAACCTGGGGGCTGGACAGGCTTTTGTCCTACATCTAACTACACTGTGGACATCCAACAGGCTATACATAATGACTGCTCCTTCATCCTCTAAGTTTGTCTTAAATAACCTGAACAACAGCATTCTCATCTCCCTCCGAAGGAAATGATTCCATCATCAAATGCACTTCTTGGTAAAGGAATGTGTGCTTGCTGCTTCTGCAGGAGTTCAAAAGTTTCCATTTGTCCTTCTGTCTAATTATGCTTCCTCCCATATTAACAGTGTTATTGACACCTCATCATTTTCTTCTGTAAATAAAAGTGAAGCATCCTATCTCTTCCTCTCCAGTGATTTCATCAACACCTTTCAGGCCTGGTCGTAATTTCTCTTCCTGATTCGTCATGCTTATTCAGGCATAAAACTACAGGAAGAGAGAATACATCTTAACAAAGAAAGAGTGAAGTGATAATGATGGTAACAACAATAAAGATTTCTTCCAAAGACCAAAACCAGATATCACAGATTTTCATGAGACTATAAATGTTTTTCTTTTTTTATTTCATTGTAATTGTAGAGTTAACTATGCCAAGGGGATACTCTGTAATTCATATCATGTTTAGGATCACCCATTCAAAAAACATTTATAAAGTGCTGGCCGTATGTCACTGTGCTGTGGATCAAAGCCGTTTCAGGCACAGTTCCTGCCTTAGGGGTTTTCAGGTGAATGGGGGACAACACAGTCAACAAATAAGTACAGTAATATGTTATTGATGCTAAGATACAAGTATTCGCTAAGTAGTAGGGGATTTTAAGGAGAGTGTCAATTCAGAAAGCAATTCTTTTTTATTCTGATCATAACACCATACTCAAATTATAATCATTCATTTTTTACTAACAGTGCCACTGCTGTCACCACATTTTTAAAAGAAGTTTCATCTCAATGAGAAATACTAACAACATCGATGTATGTTTTTCTAAGTTTAGAATTTTAAATTACAGAAATTTGATGACGGCAAAATATTTACCTAGCACTTGTACTGAGTTGCTAATCGCTTTACCTTTGAGTAACCCTGCTTCGTAAGTACTGAAAACTTCCCCCAGGGAATAAAGCCAAAGACTCAGATGAACAGGTAGTTCATATCCATCCATCTTTTTTTCTTATTTTAATGTTGAAGATCTTACTGGCTTTTATTCAGTGATTAACGGATTGGTCAGCAGCCAATCTAACAGGTAAAAAGGAGTCCCCTATGCATTCTTTCTTTTATTCATTTATTTTATGAATATATTCCAAGTTCCTCCTAGGTCCCACGTTCTAGGTATTGGGGATAAGACGGAGCTCAGGATGGAGTAGGTCCTTGCTCTTGTGCAGTGTGAACTGAGCATAAAGGCAAGAATGAATAAATTAAGTAAATTAACAAGACAATTTCAGGTAGCGGCTTTTCTATGAATAATATTAGAATATGGTGTTTTGAGGGGTCTCCAGATGGAAAGGATTCTCTGACATGAGAACATCTCAGCCGAGGCTTGAAGGACAAGAAGGAGCCAGCCAGGGGAAGACCTGGGGAGAGGAAGTAGCCAATACAAGGATCCTAAGGTGGGATGCAGAGAAGAAAAATACTCATTTCCAAAGAAGGCAAGTTTGGGGAACAATGAAAGACTCAGAGAGAGCAGAACTTTGCAAGCAAAAGAAACAGAACATACAAACACACATAATAACACCACTGGGGAAAATAAAGTAGGAAAGAGTTAGGAAAATAATGCATAGCTCTAAAAAGGTCTTTGGATCACATGACTGCTTATGCCATTACATGGACTAAAGCCTGGTTCCATAGAAGTTAATATGTAGACCAAAAGCCAGGAGGAAACTGACAAAATGATGAAATGAGGATATAAGACACTTAGAGACACAGAAACGGAGACTGTGTCAGTTAGGAAGGCTTTGGTCTGCAAGTAACAACGTACTCGTCCAGCTGCTTAAAAAACATCTAGTATCTCACATGAGTAGCCTGGAGGTAAGTGGTTCTTGGCCTAGTGCAGGGACTCACTGAGGGCCCCGTCTCTATTTTGTCTGTGTCTCATTCTTAGCAAGTTGGTTTTTTGCCCTTAAGACTTATTTCCTTATGGCCATAAGAGGTCTGGCCTCAGCTCCAAGCATCCCCTCCACATAATCACATTCAAGACTCGAAGAAAGGAGAAGAAACAGTGCCTTCCAGAAAGTTCTTCTGCAGTGGCTCTCCCTTCTAATAGCAAGTGGAACCTCTCAGGATGCTCCTGTATGTCTCACTGGCCAGAACTGCAGCACGTGGCCACTCCAGGCTGCAAGGGTGTTTGGAAAAACGAATGTCTAGCAAAGAAGAACAATGATTTGGACTAATCAAGATTCAAAGAGTCTCCTCTGCAGATTCCATCAACGCAGAAACAGAAGGAGGAGGGAAAAGGAGTGGGTCCTAGGAACGCAGGGCTGTGAGGGGAGAAGGAGGGAGTGCAGAGTTATGGAAATACCCCGGATTTAGAATCAGAAGACATGGGTTACAGTCTCAGCTCTGGGGAAATGACTAAAACCATCTCAGCCACAGTTTCTTCATCTATAAAATGGAAGTGACAACACTTACTTGCCAGGTGAGGAGCTGAAACTGTCGGAGTGGGTTGTGAGCACTTAGGGTAGTCCTAAGACTCTATGGGAATGTGGGGAGAAAGTACTATAGTAAGTTCTATTTCTATTTATTTTTCTCAGTCTTTAAAAATATGTACAGTTGTGCATGTATTATACATAATACATTACAATAGCATATATATAGCTTATACATAAATAAATGTACATATGTTGGGAGTGCTCAAAAAATTGACTGATAAGGCTCCAGGTTTTTAAAATAAACAGTCTGGAAACACTTTTTAAAGAACATAATGCATGTAAAGTACTTAGCACAGGACTGGGCATATACTGAGCCTCAAAAAAAGGCTGGTCCCCGAGCTGCCTTTCGGATGCAGTAGGATTGCGATTTTTAATGGCACGAGCAGGCATCTGTCACGGTTGCTCCCAACTCCATTCTCAAAATGCTGCATGTCATGTACTCTTTTGCCATCTCAAATCCTTCTCCCAGAAAACAGGATTACAAGCAGGGTGCCACACAAGCAGCTCCCAGGAGCCGGCATCATGTCGCTTCCCCTACCCCCTGGCATCTTCTTCTCTTTGGGCAGGTGGGCACTTCTGTGAAGGGGTGAGCAGAGGCAAGGAGGAGGGGAGGCCAAGAAAGCCGGGGATGGGACCTGCGGCACATGAAGAGAAAGGCCCCTGTGGGAGGGGAGGGTTAAAACTCAAAAGCAGGATTGGGGATTTTCGGTGCAATTCATCTCCTCCTGTGAACCCTGCCTCCCAATAGCATGGACAAATGAGAAGTGCCTGTATCTCCTTTTCATCCGCCCTCATCTCTCTCTGCAGGGACTCGGGGCACTTTAGGAAGGTCTCCCAGCATCACCTCTGCAGTGGGCACAGGCAGAGAAACAGAGTCACAAGGTCACGCAGTGGCTCAGCTAGACTACACCCAGGAGTTCTGACACCCGATCGAAATCACTTTTCTCATTAAAAGCACAAAGATAGAGCCTCTTTTATAAATATGAGGTCCTTAAATATTATCCGCTGCTATCAGTTTTGCTGGCCGTGCAGGCATTGTTCATTTGTTTAACTTAACCTTTCCCGCACCCTCTCTCCCTCAAAGCTTTTGGGTTTGCCTTAAAAAACCCACAGTAAATTCTCACTTAACGATTTGACCGGCTCCCCTTTAGCTCCCTTTAAACGAGCTGCCGATAAAGGAATAAACTTGCAGAAGAAATAAGAAATAAGCCTCCCGAACACTGTCGCCCTGTATGCTGCTGCTGTCCAGGCTGAAGGCCCTCTCAAATGAATTGAGAGATAATGCTAATGGAATTACACATTGTGACTGGATCAGGGGCTGCCACAGGAAGATAAATACCAAAGCAAGGCTAAGGCATTTAATCAAAAATAAACCCCCTACACGTCCTTTTTTCTTCCTTTGGAGAAAACACACACACACACACACACACACACACACACACACACATCCCCCAAGACCTTGGTTTGCCACGTGTATTACTTCACTCCCTCGATGCTGTTATTCCAAATTACTTGGTTTAGGGGAGGTCCCAGCTACACACACATTTGGAAGCAAATTAAATTAGAAAGAGTGACCCACCCAACATATGTTTACAGTGACACAAACGACACCACAGCAAACCTCTTGGAAGATAAACTGTGCATTAATTCGTGGAGATGATACAGCGCTTATCTGTTTTGTTTAGGCTCAATTTTAAACAAGATAAAATCGGTGGGCCCTGTGATCTGCCTGGTGAGGCCGTTCACCGCACGCCTGACACGCATCGGGGGCTGTTATGGAATATGGATTAGCGAGCGGCGGCTGGCTGGCGGTCACCTCCCCCACCCCCACCGCTCACGCCTGCCCCACCCAGGCTGCATCAGTGATGCCCAAAGAGCGTGGGCCTGAGGTCCCAGCCCAAATCCTGGGTTCAAAAAAAAATCCACATAAAGGTAACTGGTGATCTTTGGGGTCTCGTGATGAGACTTGATTCATTTTTTTAAATTTAATTTTTGTATCTGTTAGTGGAGGTACCAGGGATTGAACCCAGGACCTCCTGCATGTTAAGCATGTGCTCTACCACTAAGCTATAACCCCCTCCCCCTATTCTTAAATTAAAGTAAATTGAGTGACACCTGTCCAGGTAACCCGTGACACCCTGGTGTATCAATCAGAACTTGTTCTTATAAGTAACAGGAATGGATTCTGCCTCTCTTAAACAAAAATGGAATTTACAGGAAAAACATCAGGAACTCACAGGAGTGGGGATGCCAGGGGGTCTGGAGGATGACCAGGAGGAAGCGCAGCAGAGCCAGCCTGCAGGAATGGGCGAGCCTGAGTATTGCTGTGGTCTCCACATCGTGGCATCGCTTACTCAGAGGGCAAGGCCCAAGAGAATGAGTCTTAACGGCCTGAGTCTAAGGCATGTGTCCATCTGGCTCCCTGGAGACAAAGGGAGGGTCTGCCCGCTCAAATCTGAGAATGGGAAATTCGTACTACCTGCCCAGGAAGTGCAACACCATAAGAGACTCCAAGAGGGAGATTAGCTGCTAACAAAGAGGTGGAATGATGGGCACTCCCAAACTGGCAAATGACTCCTATACTAGAGCTAAGAAAACATGCTTGGTGCCCCTTGTTTAGTCTGAGCATCAAGGAGGAGACAGCTTGCAATGATGTAAAGTGCTCTTAATGATCAATCAGGAGACCCAGACTTAGGCTCGGGTGCCAGGCAGGTCCATCTGAGCTGAGGCAAGTCCATTTCCCTCCAGCTCACCATGATGGGTTGAATTATGAACCCCCCACCCAAATTCCTAAGTTAAAATCCTAACCACCAGTGCCTCAGAATGGGATCTGAATTGAAAACAGGCTCATTGCAGGTATAATTTGTTAAAGCGAGATCATACTGGAGTAGAGTGGGTCCCTAATTTATAATAATTAATAAAAAGGGGAAATTGGGACACAGACACACATGAGGAAAATGTCATGGTGTCTGTACTTGGAGCTACACTGCAACAAGCCACGGAACTAACAGAAACTCAGAGAGAAGGCTGTAACAGATCTTTTTCTAGTGCCGTCTGAGGGGGCGTGGCCCTGCTGACACCTTGATCTCAGACTTCTAGCCTCCAGAACTGTGAGACAACACATTTCTGTAAAGCCACACAGTTTGTGGTACTTTGTTACCATCGCCCTAGGAAGCTGATGCCCTCACCTCCTCTAACAGGAGTGGGTTGGATTCGGTTTGTGACTTTCCAACTGAATCTTGACTTCAGTTTGAACTTCCTCATTGTCCTAGAAGTTCCTGGCAGCATCCTTTGAAAACCATGGGGCCAGGTGCTCTCCAAGTTCTCTCCAGCACTCTCTACATTAAACTCTTTTTCAGTTTTGGCAAAGGAGTGTTCAATGTTTTGGAAAGGATGTTCCAGAGTCATTTTCATCTCGAGCTGTGTGGCTAGGCTAGTCCCTTAATTGGCCCCATGCTGATCTCCATACTACACACATCCAACCTGCTTTATCAGCCTCGGAGCCCTAGGAGAATGAGGCTGCTTCATTGCGGGGCTAGAGAGTTTGCAGGTTTCTTGGTCTAGCCCAGCGACATTTCCACTCAGACACATACATCTTTGCTGGACTTGGATCCTGGAGATTCAGTCCCATTCTAGACCCTGGATCCACAGGGGATCCAGCCAGTCAAAAGGTTCTAAGACCTACCACTCCCTCACCTCCCTGCATCCACCCTCAGCATCCAGTGGCTGTGTGCAATGCCGCACAGAACAACAGGCACCACTTTGAGAAGTATATGCTGTCCTTGTTCCTATCTTTAAACAGAGAAAAAAGGATTATGACGTCATAAATATTTGGGGGTACCAGGCACCATGCCAGGCCTGATCACATGCATATCAGAAGCCTCTACATGAGATCATGACACTGTGGGAACTGACTGATTATCTGTCTCCCATGCTAGGCTGAGAGCTTCCTGCCAATGGGGGCTGCTGTGCCCCTCAGGTTTGAATCTTCAGATCCAGGTGGACAAACCGTATGTGCTACCATTGGAGACCCAAAGAGCTACCCCTTCTGAGGCCCAGATTATTTTAAAACCTGGAAGGGGCTGCATGTACAACGTCCAGACTCCGTGTCACAGCAGAGAGGAAGGCTGGCCCAGCTATACTTGCCCACCCTGATTCTGCTCCCACGTCAGTAGAGCTCTGGCTCCCATGCAGTGGGAGGTCTCCAAGAGACAAAGAAACAGAGGCTGTCATTCCTTCTTCCTTCAAGTTTTGTTACAACGTTGTTTCATACATACATAAACAGTTAAAACATTACCAAGATGAACACACAGATACCCTCCACTCTCTGCCCAACAGTTGATATCATTTGTGGACATCATGAAATGGCGCTTAGATACTTCCTCATAACTCTCTTGAGAATAAAACATTCTCTTAACTGCCATACCATGATCATACATAACAAAATGAATAACAATTCCATAATATCATCTAATGTCAAGTATATACTCAATTTTTTCCATCGTCCTAAGAAATGTCTTTCATAGTTTGTTTGCTTCTAATCAGGATCCAATCAAAGTTCACACACTGTGTTTCACTGTTGTGTCTTTTGAGTCTCCTTTAATTCAGCATAGTTCTCCACCTCCTGTCTTTCATGACACTGACTTTTTGGGTAACCCAGGCTGATGGCCTTATGGAACGTTTTGCATTCTCAAACTGTTTGATTGTTTCCTCGTGGTTTTGTGTGACTCGTCCCTCTGTCCCCCAGAAGCGGCTGCCATCTTGACCTACCAAAAACTCTCAGAGTGGACTCAGGTTAAGAGAGAAACGGGGCTGAATGCTCTTGTTCCAAAGCCTCCAAGCGCAGGCTCCTCACCAGCATCTCTGCCATAGCACGGCCACTGAATGCTTGGTCCTGCCAAGCCACTGCTCCAGGACCACTGCCAAGCAGTGTTGTCTCTCTCCATACCCTGTTGCCTCTGAGGTCGGAGTGGACACAGCTGGAAACATACAAGCAGTGCCACAAAAGATTAAGAAGATGTAAAGGTTTCTCAGTGATTTATGTCTCCTTAATTAAGGGCTTTTATGCTTTAATTAAAAAGTTACAGAAGTTGCCTTTACTTCTGAAAAAATGCATTCATGGTTGACTGCCTGAGTGAATTAAACAGCATCAGATCCCTGGGTTGGCTCCGCACTCTGCCCTTAGAGCTCATTTTCAGGGTAGGGGGAGGAGGTCAGTGAGAACCACCATTAAGATAGGCTGTGACAACTTTCATTACTTTTTGATGATCATGCAATAATTTTCCATGATAAATTATCTCATTACATCTGCGAATTTGGAGGCAGAACCTAAATGCCATGGTCCTGGGGGGGAAAAAAAGGCACTAGGACCTGGTTTAAAGGGATTTATTTATCATTCCTAGTTGGGGAAGCAAAGTCAAGTTTATGTTTTCTTACTAACTGTCTGATTGGCTCTCAGGTCACACTAATTATGTGAGGTGTATGACTGTATGGAGCTTTAATCTGGGCTCCGTGGACAGTCTGAAGCCAGTATCAGCAACCACTTCTGAACCGGGTTGTGGCCCCAGATTGGTGGACGGTCTGAGTCATTTGCCCAGTTCTGTGGGCCCAGCTCTGTGGGCCCAGCTCTGTGGGCCCAGCTCTGGCATCAAGATGCCTTCTTCTATTCCCTGTACAGGAGTATCCCCCTTTGTCATTGCCTTCCCATTGGATTTATTTTTAACATTCACTTTTAATTTTTTCTCTATTGCTCTTTGAATTACATCATTTATGCCATGCCTGTCTCACCCACTGGTGTGTCACTGTCCCCTCAACACTCTCATCTCCCCGGTCCCCACCTGCGCAGAAGTCACTACATTATGACTTATGCCCCAACCCTACCATGGGCAGGACTGTTCCCAAATATCTTTATGACTTCACTTCTCAAATGAAATTGTCTATCTCCTTCTACTATATTGTAAGCCCCAGTGACCATAATTTGAGCATCTTTTTTCTTTTCTATTCCACAAGGTCTCAGGTCAGAGAACTGGGGCAACCATACTCCTAGTTCATGACACTTTTGTTCATGTATGGCCTCTCTCCATTCATTCATTCTTGTATTTATTTATTCCCTTAATTCTCCTCTCCCCATCCTGTTACCTTGACCACTGACTACCAGCCTAATGAAGTTATGAGGTTCTCTTGTTTTTATGCACTCCTATAAAATGTGTGTGTTTTTATGTACATGAAATTTTTATTTGCATAAATAGATAATGTCATATGCTTCATGGTCCTAGAATAAAATATATATTTTTATATGCATGGCAGGAATTCACTGTTCTTTATAAGTTTGATAGAGTGGAACTTTAAAACTATCTGAACCTGTATACACACACACACACACAAACATATATACACACACATACATACATATATATAGCCTGTATGTATAAATCACTTTGCTGTACACCAGAAACTAACACAATGTTGTAAATCAACTATATTTAAAAAAAAAAAAAACTCACTTTGAAGTAGTATTAAACAATTCATAATTTTAGCCGTATTACAACCCCCCCCCAACTATCTGAGCCTGGATTTTGAGGGGATAAGAGGTCTTCAGTTATCACACCAATTTCTTTAGTACTTATGTTCTAATTATATTCTCTAATTTCTTTTTCTTATACTAATTTTGGCATTTATATTTCCTAAAGATGTATCCATTACATCCATTGTTACATCTAGTACTATTCATAATATGCTTATTATTCTACTCTCTGCTTTGTCTGTGGTTATTTCTCTTTTCATTCCACATTTTATTTATTTGTATCTTCTCTCTTTTGTCTTGATCAGTCTTTTCAGATGTCTAACTATTTAATTCTATTTGACTTTCTTAATCTTTTCTATTACTTTTTGTTCCCAATTTTTCATTTCTTCTATTATATTTATTATTTCATTTATTCTTGTTTCTTCAGGTTAGCTCCATACTTCTTTTTTGCTTTATATCTCCAGAAGTGAGCACATACTTGGTACACAGGAGCTTTTTATCCAATGTTTATTGAATAAATGAGTGAACTGTAAGCATCTTGAAATCAGATAATCTGTCTTATCCATCGTCATAGTCCTCAAAGCACCTCCTACGTCATTGAGCACATGGGATGGGCCTCAGGAAGTAATGAGAGAATATTTACTAAAGGAATTGTTAATATAAAGAAATATACTTCTCCCTAAAGGAATCTCCAGAGGTCATCTAACTGAGTTTTCTGTTTAAAAAAAAAAAGGACAACCATTAGTGACATTAGTGATGCTCTATTCTTTTCTTCTTCTTTAGTGATAGAACTCCTAATTTTAGTTGGAATAAAGACCAAGTGATTAAGTTCTGGCCAAAGGGATGTAAGTGAAAAGGTAGGTACAACTTGAGAAAGTGTACTTCAAGGGAGGGGATGTGTATTTCTTTCTTCTCCTTGCTTTCTAGAACGGGGGATACAATGGTTGGGGTTTGAGGAACCATAATGGATCAGGAGGTGACCCTAGGAACAGAAGCCCACGTAACAGAGGAACAAGTAAACCGTCTGGGCTCCTCACCCCAGGAAGCTTCCGCGGCAGCCCCAGATGAACGCTTTTGGATTCTTTACAAGAGAGAGAACTCCTACCTTGTTTAAGGCACTGTTTGGGGTCTTTCCTTGGGGGAGGGGCACATGTAGCTGAACATATCAACTGATTAGAGTAGAATTAGGTTTGCAATTGATTCAGGGGTACACATCAGTCCTTTTCTAAAGCACGTCTCTCCTCACACAACAAAGCCCTAAGAAAGAAGGTGACGATAAAATCCCCATTTCACTCGTGGGAAAAGCAATCAGGGAGCCGAGACAAGGACTCATCTCTCATTCTTACTCAGACCTCAATTTGCTGGCAAAATTTACTCCTCTAAACCAAATCAATTAGAAGAGGGCTGGTTCCAAAGGCTCAAATCACAGAAGAATCTAGGGTTTCTCGTACGAACTCCTCATAATTTGCAGCCCCAGTGATTGTCTGGGTAAATTCCAGTTAAACCTCAATTTTTCAGACTCCGGTATGATTTTTCTCAGGCATAACTCTGGTTTATTACAGAATCGGGGTCTCAGTTCCTTTCATGAAGGTTAAACACAATTAAATCAAAATATGAAAGCCTTGTCCCCTCCACGTAGCTAATGACCTTGACTCTCAGTGCTGTTCTGCCTGTCTCTCCATGACTTGTGGTTTGGGGTCCACACTCAGCACGGCTTTGCCCGCCCCAGAGCAAGCTTCATGGGTGACACCTACATGCTCTAACATCTATAAAATTAAATGGCCATGTTGCGTCTGTCTCACCACCAGCTTCTTTATGTCTTCATGGTCTCCTTGCTGTTATCAAGGGATTCTGGAGGGTTCTCTCTCAAGTGGTATCACCATCAATGGCCACGCTCAACATCAGCCCTGGATGGATCCCAGAATTCTCCAGAAAAGAAACAGACAGTTCTAGGTCCGGACAAGAGGTTATATCCCCTGCACACCAGGGCCTGGGTATGGAGGGCAAAGAATCCAGCGTCTTAGCTGAACTTTGGGCATTGATAGAAAAGACTTAGGACTTAGGACGGCTTTGTGCTCTTAAAAGTGAGCTGGACCCAGTGCAGCCTCTGACCCAGACGTCTCCCCAGCATAGAGGGGGAAAAGGACACATTATTGACTGAGAGTGTTCCATGTGCCAGACACCATGGCAGGTAATTTCACCTGCATCTCTCACTGAACCTCTGTTCAGCTGAAAGGTGATACGGTGCTATCAATGATTAAGCATAATTAATAGCTGTGTGATCTTGAGTGAGTTACTAACTTCTCTCAGATTCATGTACAAAGGAGGTAAAATAGTTCCTTCCTCGTAAGGTTGATGCAATCCAGGTATTTAGAACCATGCCTATCACATAATAAGTTCTCGGTAACAGCTTGTGGGCTATTGCTGTCAATCATCACGGTGACACTTGGAAATGGGTTTTCTTACGTCCCTAATAAAGTTATGGAATGAAGATATGAAATATGAGAGTCAGAGACTTGAAATAACTTTCCCAAGTTTAGCTACTACTAAGTGGAGAAACCAGGATTCAAATCCAGGTTCATCTAACTCCGACCCCCTCACTCTTTGCCCCAGTCATTTTCCAGAAAGCCAATCCTTCCCCAGATGATGGTTCTAGACACACTTTAGCACTCTTAATGAGGAAAGAGCTTACTATCCAGGTCACTAACATAGCTAGTGGTTGTGGTACTAAATGAAAATGGACTTTTGTCCTTTTTTTTTAATTGAAATATAGTTGGTTTACAATGTTGTGTTAATTTCTGGTGTGCAGCATAGTGATTCAGTTACATATATATACATACACACACACAAATATATATATCCCTTTTCATATTATTTTTCATTACAGGCTACTGAATGTAGTTCCCTGTGCTATATAGTGGACTCCTGTCCTTTGAGGAAGTGACCACTGATCATAACCCTCTCACCTCTGACTTCAAAATAAACTGAGATAACAGAGTTAAACAGGAGTTAAGTAGGAATAAAAATATTGGTTTTTTTTTTTAACTGGTAAAAGCAGAAGACATGGTTTAGACCCAAGACCAAAACAAGCTTCCTACTCTTTCTTCCCAAGCCCCAACCTTAGTGCTCACACACAGGGGACGTATGAGTAAGCTAAACACACATGTACTCAGCAGCAGAATGGTAACCCTGGGCGACAAGGGCCTGTTTCTCATCTTTGCTAGGGGAGAGAGTCCAAGAGAGACCAGAGACACGGGAATCAGTCTGATGCAGATCCTGCCCCACAGGGACACATGGACCAAAAATGTCAGACTCTCACCATCTCAACCTGTCAGTGGAATTTCCCTCCCCCGTTGGAGGAGTAGAAGGAGGAGGTAGAAAGAAGCTTCTTCCTGATACCATCAGGAAGTGTCAGTACACTTCTATGAACCAAAAAAAAAAAAAAAAGCATGGAGAAAGAAAATCTTTCCCTTTATTAGAACCAAAACTTTCTGATACATATACCCATCAACTGTGGTCAGTCAGTCAATCAATCAATCAAAAATGGAAAAAAAAAAAAAATCCCCCAAGTACCCAGAAAAGAGATGTTAGCCTTGAAACAGAAGTATTAACATTTTTTCTCTTTCTTTTTATGCCATATTTTTATTCTCATAGCCAGTTTGCTGGTTTCACTCTTCCTCCAAGTAACTCCCACACTAATGCAACTGGTGGTTTAAATGTCTCAAAGAAACAGCACAGACCACTGAGGTCTGTATTCTTTTTCTTGAAAAAAAAAAAATCAAATGGACTGCAGAGAGTTAGGTGGAATTAATTCCACCCTGGGAAGAGACAAGCCAAGCAGCTTCCGTCTCTTGGTTTATAAGGTCACCAGAATCCCTTGTTGGGAATTATTCCTCTGTAAATCACTTCTGCCCAGCTACTCTGTGGCCCTGAGTTGCAGATAATCCAGACAGTGATTGTGTCTGGTCTCTGAGCAGAAGCTTCGCTGACCTCCCCTGAGAGGATTCTGGTACCAGCTCTGGCTGCAGGAAGAAGGGGGGGAGCCCAGCGCCAATACAGACCAGCTCTGTGACCACTTTCGAGCCAGGATTCAGCCTTGCAGGTGCACATCTTGGGCCTCTGCTGCAGGAGAGGGCCCCAGGCCCCAGGGCCCAGCTCATACAGCATGGAGGAGGGCAGGGCCCCCATGAGGACTTGAGAGACAGGGCAGCCAACTGGCAGCAGGTACACTAGGCTCCCAGTTGCGAGACTGCGGTCTATTTGTGAGTTTTTCTTGGGTATGGTTTTGTATTTTTTAGACTATATCGCACCACTTAGCCCATCTCCGGCTACCAATTAATTCTGGCTCTGGGCTAATTATTTAATTTTGAACCTTAGCTGCACACAGATCTACGTTAAAACTCTGCATCCATTACATGTTAATAATGACTCTATTACATGATCACTCCAAGCCTCAGTTTCTACAGCAGTATATTGGGAATATTAATGCATATTTTGCAAGGTGTGATGAGGATTTTTTTTTAATGGAGGTTCTGGGGATTGAAGCAGGATCTCATGCATGCTAAGCATGCACACTTCCACTGAGCTATACCCTTCCCCCGTGATGAGGATTTAAAAGATAATGTACATAAAGTACACAGCAGACCATCTTTACTTGAGGCTCTATGTGGGCTATTGTCCAGCTGTGCCCATCACTGTGCACCGCCCTCTTCTGGGAAGTCGCCCTTGTGTCTCCATTCTGCATAATCCCAGGGGTGGGTGTCAGGATACCTGACTCCACTACCAGTCTGTGGTCCAGGGTGGGCACTTAACCCAAAACATGCCACTATGAGTCTCCTCCCCCAAGATTTGGCATCAGATAGGTACTGAGAGAGATACAGGACCACGAACACCCATGAGCCCAGGAGCTGATGGGGACGCTGTGCTCTGCCAGGCAGCCTGGAACAGCTGGAAAAGGCAGGCTCAAATGGAAAGAGAGGAGATGGACACATACACAGAGAGGAAAAAAGAGACAGCATGCAGACAACACTCTAGTCCCTGCCTCTAGTTCATCTCCGCCCTTGGGTTCCAGGAAGCTCACACCACTGTATCCTCATAATAAAGTTCTTTTCATGTTAAATTAGCTTGAGCTGGTTCTTGTGACATGCAATGGAGAAGAGTCTTAATAATCTGGTAAACAGTTGTCATTCAATAACCAGTACACACCAACTAATGTAAAATGACAGAATTGGCCACAAGATGCCACAGATTCTCGCCCACTTTTCCACATTCTGACTTGAAGTAATTATTTACTGGGAGCCCCACCCTACCCATATCTCTTTCTATGACACTTTTGACCCACATTTATCATTATTCAACAGTTTGTTCATTTGATAAGCTGCTTCTCCATACGAGGGCAGGGACCCTGACATATCTCTATCTCAATGCGCAAGTGGCCACATCTCTCACCCCTGTCCGCTGAACATGACCTTGTTCACATCAGACTCTGCCCCCCACCGCCACCCTGCCCAGCCACCGCAGCTTCCTGGGACTCAGCCCGTGTGGTCCTGCACTTCCCCCTGTCCCAGCCCTTCATGGGCCCTCCTTTGTCGATTCCAGCCCTGGCTGTGCACAGCATCCCAGGCTCGGCACCAACCTAGAAAGAGATGCTTTTAAAAGGCAAGCTTCCCCATCCTCACAATAAAAATAGCTAATGTGCTGTCCCCACACTGAGCACTCTGTAGGAATCATCTCATTTAATTCCCACAACAATCTATGAGATTGGCCCTGGTATTACCCACATTTTAATGACAAAGAAGCTGAGGCACAGAGAGGAGGAGTAATTTATTCAAGGTCACACAGTTAGGAAGTGGCAGAACTAATTTCAGATCCATGCTGTGTCACCAAGGTCCAGGAACTTTTCCTCTTAACCCTACTAGACTAGAACATTCAAGCTAGGCTTTGTTTTATTTTTATTTATTTATTTATTTGTTTGTTTGTTTGTTTGTTTGTTTTTATGTACCACACAGATAATGCTATGTCTGAGCAATGGCTGGAAGAATTCAGAGAAGGAATTCAGTATGAGCTGACAAGAGTGATGGAATAATTAGACAGGATTTGGGGACAAGGCACCAGACTTTTTGGCCCTGGAGAATGGGAAGGGAACATGACAGATGGTGGAAAGGCCAAACGCCCAGAGGTATGACTGTGTATGGAGGGCTTGTTGGGAAGTAGGCAGGTGACAATGGTAGATTTGGGTCAGTTCTGGTGACATAAAAAGCCAGGCAGAGAGTTGGGACTTGGTTTGGTTATTGCTAATAGGTTGAACTGTAGCCTCCTCCTCCCCCACCAAATATGTTCAAGTCCTAACTCCCAATACTTGTGCATGTTTGACCTTATTTGGAAATAGGTCTTTGGGGATGTACTTAAGACGAGGATATACTTGATTAGGGTGGGCCTGAATCCAGTGTGACTGCTGTCCTTCTAAGAGGAGGGACGTCTGGACCCAGAGAGACACAGAGGAAGAATGCCTGTGGGGCTGGAGGCAGAGTCTGGAATGGTGCAGGTGCAAGTCCAGGAACACCAAGGCGTGGTGGCCGCCACCCGAATCTGGGAAGAGGAAGGAAGGATGCTCCCCTAAAGCCTCCAGAGGGAACGTGGCCCTGCTGACGTCTTGGTTTCTCACTTCTAGCCATACAAAGCCGTTTCTCACTTCTAGACAATAAATTTCTGTAGTTTTAAGCCATCTAGTTTGTGAAGCTTTGTTATGTCAGCCTACGAAATAATAGAAAAATATATATTGGTTTCTGCTCCTGATTCCTGGCAAAGAGCTCCTCAAACCCTTGTAATTTCCCAAGTGATAGGAACACCAGGAGCACCTTTTGTCCTAATATTTGGTCTTTGACCCGCTTCCTGACACCGAGCTCCTAAATCTGTTGGAATTTCCTGAGTGTCTCTTGTTCTAATGAGACAACTCTTGGTGGGCTCCTGGGTAGCATCAGGATGGGGAGCTGGTCACCAGAAAGACCAAGTGATGACTAGAATCTTAGAACGCTCAGCCTAATTCCCCATCCTTCAGAAGGGGTGAGAGGCTGGACTGAGTTAATGACCCATCCTGCTTATGTGATGAAGCCTCCATAAAAATCCCAGAAGGATGGGGTTCACAGAGCTTTTAGATTGCTGGACACATGGAGGTGCTGCGAGGGTGGCACAACCAGAGAGCATACAGAAGCTTCATGCCCCTTCTCCAAACCTCACCCTACGTATGTCTCCACCTGACTGCTCCTCTGTATCCTTTATTTCATTCTTCATTCTTTATAATAAACTGGTAGACGTAAGTAAGAGTCTCCCTGAGTTCTGTAAGCCATTCTAGAAGATAATGGAACCCAAGGAGGGGGTCACAAGAATCCTGATTTTTATAATGGGTTGGTCAGAAGGACAAGTGGCAGCTGGGACTTCCGATTGGCATCTGAAGTTGGGGCACTGGTGGGACCGAGCCCTTAACTTGTAGGATCTGACACTAACTCCAGGTAGATAGTGTCAGACCCGAATTGAATTGTACAATACCCAGCTGGTGTCAGAAAATTGCTTGATGTGTGGAAAACCCACACATCTGGCCTCAGAAATGAAGTGTACTGTGAAAGTAAAGGAAAACACACTGAGTTTTTCCCAGACACAGCCCTAGGAAACTAACAATAGTCACCACCATCAGAGAAACTTTCCAGGTCCTTGAACAAGGTTAGGGTAACAAGAGGGAAGCCATGTTTTAGGAAGATCAAGCTTAAACAGTGAAAACTGCTCAGAGGCAGAGAAAGAAATGGACTTTGAAGTAAAACTAGACTCAGCCCAGTCGTCTCTATACTGTCTACTGCTCCCTGCAGACCAGAGGACAAATTCTGTCCTCCTTCCCTCCCTCCCCTTAACTTCCCACAGTCCTGCTGAAGGCTCTGAGCCACCTAGCTCAGTGTCTTCACCTGTAGAATGGAGACAGCAGTCCTGCTGTGCCCTGCCCAGGGCCCCCTCAGATGTCCCTTCTGCTCCCCCTGCCCCGAATACTCCTCCCCCAACTCTGTCTCTCCATGGCACTGATCACCCCATGGCCCTTGAGGGTGTGTTGGTCTGTTGGCTTACTGTCTATCGCTCACCATTAGCAGTTCAGCTCCCAGAGGGTAGCAGTGTGATCTGTTCACTGATATAACCCCATGCCCGGATTAGCACTCACTACATGGCAAGGTTCAATATGGCAACCATATGGTATGAAGATGGAAAGAGATGATGTATATAGTGCATCTACTCCATAGGAAAGACTTAGTCCGTGCTAGTCCTGCCCCTTCAAGCACAACTCTGTAACTGGGAAGACACGTCTTCTATACTTGAGATACCACATAAGTAAAGTTGAAGTGATACCACCTTATATACCTGTTTTTAAAGTTTTGTCAGTTTTCCAATTCTGTAAACTGGAAGACATACTCAGCCTTTTAGAAGTGTTCTCTGTAAGTTATGTATCTTTGGTGAGCAATCAAAGTGGCCTGTGGTAAGGAGATCAAATGCTACTCGCATACCTAATAAGGCCCCTTCTCGCCAAGACCAACATTATCTTCCTTTCCCAGCTGGTTAGAGTGAGGCTTAGAGCCCCCCAGTAACAGTTACTTTTGCTATAACGCAACATATGCGTTGCTAAAAATCACCATGATGTGCAAAATTGCTCGATTAAAAACCACAGGGTTTATGGGGAAAAATTGAGGTTAGAGGCACAATACTCAAATACTTCCTCAATGACATTAAAAAAAAGAGGAATCTAACAAAAATGGGAGCCCAATTTTACACATAAAAATGGTTAAGAAATCTATAAATACTACAATAAATATGGCATTTTACTCTGAAAAAGTTCTGATGTCTGCTTACGGAAACAGGCACGGGAGAGCTTGCAGCTTGTGAATTATTATCACATCAAGTCAACAGAGAGTTGTAACAACAAATGTTGGTGGGCGTGGCTCAAAAGACGCGGTGAACTAAGGGCTGGTAGATGTCTGAGGCACGTGTGCATCTACACTTTCTTACGCTGCTCAGCTCAGCTGGGTACAGTTTTCTGCATCCACCCAGTATTTCTCACAGGCTAAATGGCACATAAGTAAATGTGAAATTTGTGTTATGCCCAAATTGTTCCCTAAAACATCAATTGCATTGGAACAAATTTGCATTTCCCAAACAAGCATTGTAGCAGAACCCACTCTATACCCAAACTCACACAGGAAGTTAGCAATAGGGCCGGGCACAGTTTTGGGGGTTTTTTTGAGGAGGGGGATATTTGGCTTATTTCTGTATATAAAACATACATATTTTTTAATGGAAGTACTGGGGATTGAACCTAGGACCTCGTGCATGCTAAGCACACACTCTACCACTGAGCTATACTCTCCCCTCACCAGGGCCAGGCACAGTTTACACCAAACTCTCCTGACATGGCAGAGCCACATCTCACTTATAACCTGAGAAAAAATAGGAAGGAGCCTCTGCATTAAGGGGAAAGCAACGCGAACCCTCATATATTTAGAATGATCTGTTTTCAACACTCAGAAGAAGCCAAGCACAGGAAACAAACAGGTCTGGAAGTTAAGCCAAGTAAAATAAAAAATGTGTCCCGGAATGAGATTTACCCAGTGCCTGAGCCTTCCACACCTGTGGTTAGGTGTAATAAAAATTGGCATTTCAGCACTGGGATTTGAATCACGATCCTGAATGCATTCTGAATCACGAAATCAAGAGTAAACAGTGTTCAGTGTTCAAAGAGCTTAGGGAAGGGAAATAGACCAAAGCCTCTGAAAAAGAGTTTAAGAAGGGTAACCAAAACACGAGTTTTTTGTGTTTTTTTTTAATAATCCTCAGTTAACCAGAAAAGCCATGGTCCAAGCATTCCAGCACCCAGAGGATGACCTACCCGCGCTCACAGGAGACGTACTCTCTGAGCATGCAAGATGTATCACAGCTTAAAATGCTGGGGCAATTGCTCAGGTGGTTCCAATTGTCTGGGGTGATGCTGCCTCTCGCCCACCTCCCCTCCTCCACCAAGCCTTGATCTCTTCCTGCTTCACCTGGGAGCTCCCCCCACCCAGCCAGCAGCAGCACAGAGCACAGCAGAGCAGCAGCTGCAAATCTATATTGAGCAGATGAGGAATCAAGGGAAAATTTTACAGATGGAGAGATGGATAGTTCTGAAGTGTAATAACCAGGCTAAGGGGATTGGAGTTGTTATCTTCTTTTGATAGAAGAGCCTTAACGGGGCCCCTTGCGAACTACGAGAGCAGTGATCGCTGTGTAATGGCAATGGTCCCTGAGTCTGTGGTTTCTTCCAATCAAGAAGTTCCAATCAGGACACTTTGCTCACATTAATTAATTAGGCCCCCTGTGTTCCCCCAGGGAACATTCTGTCTGGGAAGGGGAAGGTGAGCAAAATGGCATCCTCACCACCATCACCCTCATCATCATCATCCCCATCTTCATCCCATGGGGTGTCACAGGCATCCGTGAGACCCCATGCCAGGAGCTGTAATAAGCCAGTTGGGCACATGCTCTCCCTGCAGAGGTGAGCAGTACAAAGCAGAATGAAGAGTTCATTCATTCATTCATTCATTCATTTGTCAGCATATTAATTCTATGGTTATTTGTCTCCTATTCTGTATTAGCTTGAAGGGTACAGCTGGAATGAATAGGACTCAGTGTCTACACTCAGGGAACACCCTGTCTAAGGGCAAAGGAGAAATTAACTGAAAGCATTATAGCTTAAGCAAGTGCCATAGAGAAAGTTGGCCCCAAATTCCAGTTACCCAAGAAAGCAATAGGTAATCATCTTTGGCCTCTGGTCACTCATCCCCCACATCCAACTCATCAATAAGGCAGCCAGTCCCTCTGCCTCCACCTTGGCTCTGGCCCTCCTGGCTCTTGCAGTGGGCCCAAAACTAGTCCCCCTGCCTCCACTCATGGTCCACCCTCCCCAGTGCAGCCAAACTGATCTTCCCACATGCAAACCCAAAGGTGTCACTCCACTGACTAAAAACCCCCTTGTCTCCAGGCCCACATTCAGGGTGGGACCCGGCCTCACTCATCAGTTCACGTCCGATGCACTTGGGTGGCCTGATATTTATCACCCTGCAGTTCTCGCCGCTCCCTGGGAAAGCCAGGCATGGCCACAGCCCAGAGCCTTGTTCGAATGTTGTCACTTCTGCCCCCTTGGCTACCTGCCGAAACCCCCACCCTTCCTAAAGGTCCCGCTCCACGTCTGCGTGCCTGACCTGTCCCAATGCCTTCCTTCTCACACCAAGTGGGATTCATCACACTTCTATTGCAGCGTTTTTAAAGTTTTGTCATAAGGATTCATTTAAATATCTCTCTTACCTCTTTGACTCTGAATTCCTGAGGGCAGGGCGTCTCCCCGGTGCCAGGTCAGGGCCTGACATAGGGTAGGGGGACTCAGTAATGGCTCATGGGAGGGATGGTAACCCAATACACTGCCTGTTTTGAAATTGCCCATGGCTCCCCTCGAGGTACGGGAGATGCACTATCATGTGATCTAAGCCCTGCAGTTTGTATGAAGCCCCCATCCTGCCTTTACATAAGGCCGACAAGAACATGTGGACTGCAGAGGGTCTGGAGTGAGAGGAAGTCTGCCCTGGGCCCGACACACTCCTTGGTCTCCTCGGCCACTATTCTTGTGTCCACTGTCATGTAGGTGAAGACTAGTTGGGATGAGAGTGTGGTTGGCGGCCACTACCAATGGGCTGTCACTATAGAAGGCCTACAATGTTCTGTTGATCTTACTTTTATTTACTTACTTAGATTAATAGATATTATTATCCCCATTTCATAGGTGAGCAAACAGCCTCCCTGGGGTTAAGCTGCCCACGCTAACTGTGGAAAGTAGCAGAGCTGGGATTTGAACCTCTGGCTGTCTGACTCCACAGTCTGAGTCCTGTCCATCACTAGGGGCTGCCTCCTACTCGCAGTAGGAGTGGGGAGCGTGTGGCCGATGGAGGGGCAGCTCGGAGAACACTGGCTCTGCGCCCTGTAGGGCCAACACTCTGTGAGCACCGGTTTTTAGTTTTTATTTACCTTATATGGTGAAAAGAGAGATGCCCATTCCCCCCCCCCCCCCATTTCTGCAGACTAACAGACGGGTGCTAATTTGGTAAGTGCAAATTGTCTGGCTTCAGTTCTCTCTACCATCTGCCTGCTTGAACTAGTGAAACCAGGGTGACTTGTAATTATGCCCAGTTCTCTTCACAAGGTCCTTCTATCCCTTCAGATGAGCTTATCCTTTTCCTATTTTAAGAAAGAGCTTCACGGAGCAGGGCAGTGATGGAACGCATCCAAGTACCAGAGTAGAAAGTGAGCTCATGAGGCCAGAGTAATCACACAGACAAAACCCTTAAACTCGACGCCAGGGGACCCGGGCTGGCCCCGCTCCTCCCAGGGAATTGCTGGGCCATGGGAAACAAGCCGCTGCAGCAATCTGGGCCTCAGTTTCTCCTCCAGGGCACTGGCATCCGGGGCCGCCGCGAAGAGGAAGCAGTGCTTTGCTGTTTGTGTGCAGGCCTGCCCCTGCTGCTGCTCCTTCTGGTGCTGCGGGTGGGTGTCTGGAGGGACCGTCTCAACGTCCTCATCCGCATCCTCCAGAAGAAGCTCTTCAAACCCCGCATCACAGATTCTCCCTGCCTCCCCAACCCCTGCTAAAAATAAAAGACTGAATTTCATCATATTCATACCACAGCTAGGGATACATCCAGCTGCTTGAAGCTCCACTTCCCTGCTCTCTGCAAGAGCCTCTCCCAACATCCAGCTCCCATTGTGTTTTAAAAACTAAGGTGCGTGGAAATGAGAAGAGGGTCATACAGCTCAAAGGGAAGCAATTTACCCAAAGTGTACCCTTTAAACCCCAGGCGTCATTCATTCTTATCTGAAGAAATACTTTCCATGTATTTACCTAAAGCGGTCGTCTCCTGCCAGTTTCTCCCCTCCTGGAGGGGGCATCTTTCAGCAGATAACCACCCATGTGGCAAAGGGGTGGGTTTCCCCTTCAGTGTGATGCTACCACCTCTTGGAAGAGCAGAGGTTTGCCACTTGGGAGGTGGTAAGCAAGGATGCTCATGGCCCACAGGAGCGGTTCCCTACCTGTCCCACGAGGCACTTCCCTCTCCCTCACCTCCTCCTGTCACTCCTCTCCCCAACCCCAGGCACACACCCACCTCACTCCCCCATCACCAAGACTGGCAAATGAGCCAGTCCCACTGCCAGTAGCCAAGTTAATTTTAAAAAGTCTCTGACAAAACCAAGAGGGAAAGTCGGCTGTTTAATTTGGTGGTTTTCTTTAGCAACACCGAAATGTCTAACATCCCAACGTGTGGTGTTTGCGAACTTAAATATGTCGCCTCTGGACCAGCCATTTCTCCAGGAACATCTGCTCTCCAGAAGATCAGAAGTGAGAAACCACAAAGTTGCATTCCTTATCTTCCCCTAAAGAAATGAAAGGCGTTTTTCTCCCCCTCAAAGTAACAGCTATTTCTCCACTCCACATCAAAACTCCAGCCTTTGGCAAACACGTTTTAGCACTTCCAAATCCAAGCTTCGGCACAGAACTTCAGACTTCAAAAGTGACAGTGCGGGGTGGGCCCCATGCACATTCCTCAGTACTCGGCTCACTCACAACTTCTGAGCATCTCCTGTGAGGGATCAGAGGACCAGGAGGCTACTGTACCGAGCCCGCACGATAACTTTTACTCAGAGGTGGGGAATTCCTTAAACAACCCGGGGCGCCATCCTGGAGGATAGGCTACACACAAGTCTCTCCACAGGTAGAGTCTGGCTGAGAACTTTAAAAACTGTGAAAACGGCATCTGAGGCTGGCTGATAACAGCATGCAAGCAGACCGTGGCAAAAGACAAGTAAGACAAGAGTCCCTGAGATGGAGTAGCAAGTGCCATGGACCGTCATTCTCCTCGGTGACCATCTCTCAGATAGAAGTAGGTTTCACCATGTATTACAGGCAACCCAAAATAAGAGACATGAACACACAAGTTCATTGATTCATGTAAAACGTGTCTGGAGGGAGGGAGTCTAGGGGCTCCATGAAGCCACTGGAGACCATGGCTCCTTCTGTCTTTGTGCTCTGACATCTTCAAGGTCACCTCAAGGCCACTTCCTGGCTTCCATACTCAAGGTCATTGGTCTTCCAAATAGCTGTTTGAGCTCCTGCAATCACTCTATGTTCTACGTAGCAAAAGGAAGGAAAAGCAAGAGTAAAACGTCCCCATGACACCAGCACAAGCCATGTCAACTCCATTTTAGCAATCTTCCCAAAGGACACGATGCTTCTGCTGACATCTCAGTCACACGGCCACATCTAAATGCACAGGGTGCTGGGAAATAGCACCCTTTAGCTGGATGCACTGTGATTTTGAAAAAAATGGGCTTCTTCTGCTAAGGACAGAGGGAACACTGAATATGAGGTGGCAACTGGAGCCTCTGCCACAGACTCACCTTTCCATCTAGCAAAGAAAATCTCTATCTTGACTATGCTCATATCAGGATATCTCAGCCTCAGCACCCTTGACACCTTGAGCCAGTAGTTCTTTGTTGTGGGAGGCTGTCCTGTGTATTACAGATGTTCCCAGCATCCTTGCCCTCTACTCACTACATGACCGTAACACCACCCCATCCCCCCACCCCCAGCAGTTGTGATAACCAAGTATGTCTCCAGACATCACCAGATGACCCCCAGGGAAACAAAATCACCCCCAAGTGAGAACCACTAATGTACATCAGAAGCATTAAAATGAGATGATAGACATGGTTTTCATACAGAAAGACTAGGAATTTTACCCCTGTTCACCTAAGGGTAACACTATGAGAAGAAACAGAATGAATCTCTATGTTTTGTTGAAAAGCATCTCGAGAGATTTTAAGAGTCAAGTGTACCCTAGGATGCTCACAAAGTTCCAAAGAGTAAACTCAGAACACAGAGCAGAAACTGACCTACCAGGGATTCCTCTCGCCCATCCAGAGCTTGGAGCTGCGGAGATTATGTCCTTTGGCCTCACGCAGCAATTCTGCTTCCTCCCTGGGTCTCCCCACACCAGATTCCCTTTGCCTGGGCTCCTCCCACTTCTGCTCTGTACACAGCTGACTCCTCTGCTTAATCATCATGGTCTTAAACTGATCACGAATCTCAGCCAACCTGCCCTCCCCACTGACTGGTTCCTCTTCTGAATCCTCCACAGCACAGCTCATAAGTGCATCCTTGCTCACTGTGATCACTCTCCATTACAGTGCCACTTCCTTTAAGGCAGGGACCATGTCTCCTTATTCACCGGGATTCACCAGCACCTGGCGGTAGAGTACCATTAAATTCTTGATGAATAAATGAATGAATGACTGAATGAGGATGGTAATGGAGGTGAGAGAGAGTGCATGTGTGGTACGTGAAGGAGTGGGTAAGGGAGGGATGGGGAGAAATGGGACACAGTCTGGGACAAAAGCCTCACCTGAGCTCACAATAACTAATCTGTAGCCAGAGTGCTTTTCTTCCACAGACTTAGTATTTCCAGTCAGTTGCAGGTGCTCATCTATAATATACAGCCACAGGGTAGATACACAGTCAGTCAGAGGTACGGATCTGTAATATATAGGCATAGGGTATCTCTGCCTGGAATAGACAAATAAATGAAGCACGGCCGTGAGGACCTACAATAGAATATAGGAGATAACACACACATGCTAATATTTATAATAAAGGTAAAATGTGCCAAAACTGTATTTTTAAATACAAAAAAAAAGTAAAAGAAAAAAAAGACTTAAATGTTTCTGAGGGTAAACAGCTCACTTCTACCTGTAGACATGGAGCTTCACAGGACAGCACTGGTGGGAGGTTTTGCAGGATGGGTAGGAGTTGGGTAGGCAGAAGATGGAAAAATCTTCCTGGAGGGAGAAACGGCTTGAATAAAGGCAATGAGCAAGAAAGTCCAGGCCTTTCCCAAGAATGTGGTCTAGCCCAGCAATGTCCAGCAGAAATGAAATGTGAATCACATAGGTAATGTTCAATTTTCTAGTAACCTCGTAAAAAAAGTAAAAAGAAACAGATGAAATTAATTTTAATAGTATATTTTATCAAACTCAGTATATCCAAAATATGACCATTCCAACATATGATCAATATAAATAATGATTAATGAGATACTTCTTATTCTTTTTTCCTAAGTGTTAAAAACCGAGTGTGTATTGGACACTTAACTGCATGTGTCAGTTCCAACTGGCCACATTTCAAGTGCTCAGTAGCCATGGGTAGCTGGAGGCCACAGTATTGGACAGGCCAGTGCACTTAGGTGGGGCGGGCTTGGGCAGGCCGCTGGGGAAGATAAGAGGATGTGGCAGACAGAGGGGGACGTTCGAACGGGCATGGTGAATACTACGGTTTTATGCTGTGAGTTACCAAAATAAAGCTCGAAAGAGGGAGGTACAGAAGACTGCGGGAGCCCAGCCAAGAGGGGAGGTTATAAATGTGAGGCCCACGGGGATGGCACTGAGGCAAGGCTGGATATCACAGCCACAGACCCCCAGCGGCCACAGCTGTCTGCCTGGCCACATTTACTTGGCTAATAAGAAATTTCCAAGGAAAATTGAGACTAGTTAGTTTACTCAGGCCTCTTGAATGGAGGAGATGTAAATACTGAGGAGATGCAGGAAGGCACGTCCCAACACCAGCTGAGCAGCAGAGAAAAGCAAGCTGAGGAGTAGAGGGAAGCAGATGTGCAGAGAGACACAGAGTCAAATGGCTGTGAGGAGGCTGCCTGGGTCCCACAGGCTTTCAAGTTCTGGCTTCCACAGTCTTCTGAGCCTCCCCAGAAATCCTGCCCTCAGGCTGTCCCTTACTCTTAGGCTAAAATCTCTCCCTCTCCCTTCCCCTTTCCCGCTCTCTTTTTTCTCTTCTAGAACGCTGGTTTCTGTTCCATGCAACTGCAGCTTTAGGAGTCCTAAGAAGTACCATTAGTACAGGGTTTTATAACATGTGATGTTTGTCTCCCCCCTCCCCCCCAGACCTGGGGAAAAGGCACAGGGAGGAAGCGGAGGGGATCCACATGAGACGTGAAAGTGTCAGGCTTCAACAACAGACTGGATGGGAAGGGGATGTTAGGGAGAAGGCAGAGGGTTTGAGCCTGGGTGACGGGAAAAGTGGGAGGGGCAGGGGACAGGAGCAGGCCTCTAAGGGGAAATGATGCTGCGTTATGCACGGACACTGAGCTCTCTCAGGGCCTCTCCGCCCAGGCTGGGGCTGTGAGACATCGGGCGGCCCATGCTCCTGGCTGAGTGTGGATGCTCCGGCCCATCCGCAGGTTGTCAGGAGTACCCTGGTCTGAAGGGTCCCCAAAGGCCTCTGGATCATAGGCTTTCATCTCATGGTCTGCTGACGGCTTTGGCTACAACAAATAGTCATTTCTGCTGTTTACTTGCAGATCTGTCTTCTGACACGTTCTCTCCACATCTCTGCCACTAGCACCTGCCCCTTATTCCCTGAGCTAATCTCCCCCTTTGTGGTTTTTCTCCCTTTCTTTTCATGTCCCAGAGCTGGGAGACCCTATTTTAACCAGAGGAAGAAAAACTAACAGACACACGCACACACACACGCACACGCATGCATGTATTTTCTCTCTCTCTCTCCGTCAGCCAGACTCATCTAGTTACACTCCTTCCCCAGAGTGACCCTTTCAAAGACTTTCAGCCTCTCTAGGGAAAGCAGCGGCAGATAATGTGTGGCACCCCTTGTTATCCTTCCCCTGGCCCTCCCGACTGAGGCAGTGCTCTCTACCTGACACTGACCACCACATGCCCAGCGCGCCTGCGCCATGCACCACACACCCAGCTCAGGGCTGCACGTCGCCTCTCTGCAGTCCTCCTAACTAATTCTACCCTGTCTCAGCCTCTGTGCTTTAAGGACCTTTGGGGTATCTATCCTAGAAGCTTCTGAGGAGGGAATCGTGATTAGCGCTCCACCGCCACGGAAACTGAGTCACTTTGGGGTTAAGGGCTCCAGGCCCTATTTTCAAAGAGACTTCAGCACTCACAGCCTAAGGGTCTTTGGGTCTTTACTCCAGCCCAGTGGTCACCAAACATATTTGATTACTTTCCCCATCCACAAAACTGTTTTGAGCATCACCCCTGTATATGCATATTTATTTACTTATAAGTTATAATCACATACCACTACATTATGTACCTTATAAATAGACATACTCATTATAACAGGTACAAAAGACACACTCAAAAAGGAGAAATTGAAAAAGGAGAAGGTAACATAAGTATAACTGGAAGTTCCTCCACTACGTTCTTCCTTAACCCAGTGGATCATCTTATGCACCTCCCGGGGTGCACACCCACTTTGCAGACTCCCTGTTCATCCATCAGCCTTCTCATAGTGTGATCTCTGTGGTGCACATCGCTGCTGCTCACCAGCATTTCCAGTTGTCCTTCCCTTCCGGATGCACACGGAAGGACTGCATTCCCCAGCCCTTGATGGTAGGAGTGGCTACATGACTTGTGCATCCAGTAAATGGCTCTCTTCAGCTTGGAAGCAGCAGGAACCATGATTCGCCACATCCTCTCTTCTCTTGCCACAGCAAAGCCTGAAGCCTTGTGTTGAAATGTGGTGGCATGGATGGTTATCAGGGAACCCTCAAGTGGTTTAATTACAGACACTACTGAGCCATGCTGGGTTTGAGGTTTGGTTGTTTGGTTGTTTGCTTGTTACTGCAGAACAACCTAACTTAACTTGACTGACACTCTTTGTAAAGAACCAGATGCCATCGTGGTCATGAGTTTGTCTCAGAGGGCTGGTCCCTCCCAACTTGCATTACTGAGAGGGCACTCCTTGGTGGTGACAGCCAGCCATAGTGTCATAAAGGGAGGAAGAACTGGGCTAAGAAGGGGTCAAGACATAAGAAATGGCCCAGAGTGTGACAAGCAAACCTGGAGACCGAAAAGGCACCGTCTGGGCAGACTTGCCCAGGAAATGATGGGCAGTCTCCACTCTAATCCAAAATCCCTTCCTGAACTCTGGCCTGAAGATCTCCAAGCCAGAGAGGGAAAAATGACACTGTGTTCCTGGTTTCTGCGTGTCCTGAGTCTTCTTAGTAGAAAGGAGTTTCATTTGGGGCCAAATACATAAATCCTTTTCCTTTAGGTTACTCTTTCAGCTCCTAAGGCAGTGGCTCTCTGTCTTTAAGAAAAGTTTAGGGGGATTAAATTGGAAAAGTACTTATACCACTGAAGCCACCGTTCTATTGGATCTAAACAGCCCATTTCACAAGTGCCTCACAGATCGGCTGATGCAAGGACTGCTCTTGAGTTACACCACGAGATCCCAAGTGGTTAAGAAGAGGAGACTAGAAATTGGAACTCTTTTAAACCTTTCAAATTTTTAAACCTGATAGATGGTTTAATACACTGGTCCAGCTGCCCTAAAATAGACTAAATAACAGTAACTCACACCAGATAGAATGTGTTTTATTCTTTCCCACATAGCAGTCTACCAGTCTTAGGCTGGTAGGGCAACTCTGCTGGCCAGCACTGTTTTGAGTTCATTCTACTTTTCTCCTCCCCCACCTTTACCACGGAGCTTCCTTCCATTTCATGGTCTAAGAATGCTGCTCCAGTTACCACCTCTTTTCAGACAATAGGCATCAGAGAAGGAAGGCACACCCTTTACCATAGGGGCATAAACCAAACGTGGCAAACATCACTTCTGCTCAGATCTCATGACTTGAATCTAGTCACATGGCTGAACTCAGCTGAAAGGAATCCTAGGGAAGGTAGTCTCTGGCTGAGCAGACACTGAGCAGCTAAACAGCATGCTTTGGTACATGCTATTGTTAAAGGAAGATGAGGAGAAGGAACATTGGTGGACAACCAGCAGCATCTGGCTTCTTGGTGTGCTGTGTGGCCTTCTTAGGAAGCTCTTCCTCCTCCCTCTGCCCGAGTCCATGAGCTCCCATGGTACCCTGCACAGCTGGCCACAGCACTTGGCCTGATGTGCTGTAAATGCCCACTTACTCATCTCTGTGCCCCACTAGCAAAGCTCCATGAAAGCAGAGGCTGTGTTCATTCATTTACCCTCTATCCCCAGGCTCTGGCACTTAGTGCTGAATAAATATTTATTGCCTAAGTAAATAAACAGATGATTATGTGATGGGGCAGTAATTATTAAGCTATGACTGTTCTCTACCATTCCCTCCCTACTGCCCTCAAGTTGCCTGACTCCTGGCCTTTCCCTCGCCTCCTCTAGGCTAGGCTCACTGTGGCCAGACTAGTGCTTTGGGCTTTCGTGATGCACGACTGTAAGGAATGGAAGGAGGAGAGAGAAAAGAAGCAGAAAGCTAAAGTTGGGAGGAAAGTTTTTGAGTAACTGTACTGTATGAGTGAAGCGGCTGGGAAAGAAAAGTGAATTTAAGAAGTATCACTGTGCGCATCGCGGCATGAAGAATGCAAGGACAGGACAGAAACTGTTCGGAAATTTTCAAAACTAGTTAGACTGTGTTTCTATGACCCAGAAACTGCCTGGTGACTAGACAAGCTGTGGTTTAGAAGGAAATAACTCAGAACACCAGGAAAATGTCAGGGAAGTGTAAATCCCAGAAAACCTCCTTAACAACGATTTCTGCCTGCTTTGACTTCTTAGGAAAAAATAAACAACCCTGCAAAAGAGCCAAGTATATGTCAGTGGTTGTCAAACTTTTTCAGGTAGTACCAGCCTAGAAATCATGATATTCTCTGTATGCTCCCTAAGATATTTGTATTTTTAATTCCATTTTACAAATCAACACTTTTAGTAGGAGACAATATAATTATATCATATGCATGAAATATAATATCATATCCAGGCATACAGGTCCAAAAAGATAAGTTGTCAAATTAAACATTAAAAAACTATTTCTGAATTTCCCTGTTAATACTCATTTGCTACCCGTCCATCTTTATTGCAATTGTCTGTGCTGGCTGGTAATATAAGCAATATCGAAAATCAAAGGGAAAGTTTATGGGAGGAAAAACTGAAAATGGAGAACATTCTATGCATTAATGTTTCCTTAAATTAGGAGGATATCCCTAGACTGCGAACTCTACACAGGGAGGGGCAATGACTGTCTTACTTGTTGCTCTGTTTCAGTTCCTAGGACAGTGTCCAACACATTGCAGAACTTAAACAAACGTGTGTGACCAGCTCTTTCATTTTAGCTGCAGAACATCTCACTCCAGCCGGAGCCTAATTTGACAACTGCTGAACAATAGCAACCCTGTCACCAGATTTTCTTGATAAGCTCTTTTTTGTTGGGAAATATGTTCAAGGCTCCAGGGCCACCATCACTCCTGCAGGTCCTGAAAGACTGAATAACATAACTTGGTACGCATGAGTCCTAATCCCAAGAACTCCTGTGATTTTGGAAGTGACCATGGATAAGGGGCTCACTTCCAAGTAGGATCCGTGAGAGGATTCTTGTTGTTTTGCTTAGCTTTTGTTGCTTTGTTCAAGATCTTAAAACATCATGATAACAATAAAAAATATAATAAATGACATTATTATTTATATTTGCGAAGTCCAATATACTTAGATTTTAAAATTTGTTTTCTTAGTTTATTTATGCATTTTATTTCCTTATTTTTATTAATTCATTTTTAATGACATAAATAGCACATTAATGCTGCTTTACAATGATCAAAATCCAAACAATGAAAACCAAAACCCCCTTGATTATTGCCTCAAACCCAGTCCTCTCCTGGAAAGCAACAACTTTTCCCTGGCTTGTATCCTTCCAGATCTTTTTCTGTTCTTTTACATATAAATGTATACACACCTAGAGACATTTACAGTTTTATCTTGTTCTTATTCTTATTTCTATAAATAGTATAACTTGTTACTTGTGCTCTATGACTTTCTTTTGGTTGCTTGTATTGTTTGTTTTATGAGGGGGAGGTCATTAGGTTTATTCACTGATCTCCACTTGGAGGAGGCGCTGGGGATTGAACCCAGGACCTCTTGGGTGCTGAGCATGCGCTCTACCACTTGAGCCATACCCTTCTCCCACTGTTCTTTTTGGAATATGTCTTAAAGCCCTTTCCATGTCAGTCCATATAAGTCTACTTTATATTTTTAACCATTCACAGTATTCCATAACATAAATATACCACAGCATACTCACCTAGTCCTCCACTGCTGGATGTTTACATGGTTTTTAATCTTTTGGTTTATGTACATCACAGCAATGGGCATCTTATTTATGCTTCGCTCTATACTTATGAGAGTCCTACTTCAGGAAACATAGTGAGAAATTGATTTGCTGGGTCTAAGGGTATGAACACTTAAATTTTCACAAATACTAACAAATAACTCTCCAAAGTGGTTGCACCACCACAAGTACTGGATGAGAGAACCTGCTTCAGCAAACTCCTGCCATCAGCTTCAAACATTAAAATGACGGCCCACCAGCGGAGGGAAAATAATTTTCCACTGTTGTCTTGCCCCATAGAGTTTTGGGCGTGGAAGGTCAACTACATGGCTGCTATTTAAGACAGGTCTCCTCGCTCTGCTTTATTTCTTAACCCCACCGATAAACAGGGAGACATAACCTCAGCAGACAGCAGTGGCGGGGACTGCTGGCTGTCCACCAAATCTCTTTTTCTGGGTACACAGTTAGACTACATTTCCCAGACTGCTTTGCAGTTAGAGCCTTATTGCTGGGTTTTAGCCTTGGAAACACACGTGGAGGGATACATACAACTTCCCAGATGGGCCTATACAAACTTTCCACACACTATCTTCCAGGCTCTTTTCCCTTCCACTAGTTTGATGCAAATAATTCTGGTGAGCCTAGAAGTCTCATGTTGAAGAGGACAGAACCAAAGAGAAAAGATGCCTGGTCCTTGAATGCCCACTTGAAGAAGAGATACCTACCAAATTAAACCTGTTTTGGATTTAGTGTGAACAAGAAACAAACTTCTAGCATGTCTGAGCATTCAGCACACTGATACAATACAGGCAGGACTAACTCATTAAAATGACTGTGGGTGCTAAAAATCAGGGAACAGTTCCTTGGGCATTTGGGGCTATCTCGCAGGGCAGAATATTCCATCTTGGAAAATCTCTAAATACTTAGGAACTAGCTGAAAGCAGAAAACAAAAACAAAACCAACAACAACACCACCTCTGGAATGGTTGAGTTTGCAGTTTGGCTAGCAAAAGGATTTCATCCATCTTCTCATTCCCGCTGTGGCCTGAAAAGGACCACTTTCTGGGGAAACTCTAGTTGTTGGTCAGCACTTGGCCTAGGGGGCTCTGCTCCCTTAAAATGTTCTTTCAGCTATTGGGGTCAACCACTGCAGAGAGTCTAGACACTGCAGGATTGTTTCCTCCAAGGTCAAAGACCACTCAGAATGCCATTTGCTGTTAGAATGCCACCCATGAGCTCGGGGCCAGGGGTGAACCACCACGTGATTACCAGGTTACCTGTTGGGGGACGACTGTCTGCAGAGGAGAGAAATTGCCTTCAGTAGAGTCAGACCCAGCATTTCCTGGGAAGCACAGCAGTCCCTGCTGGGGAGCTGTCAAAACTATTTGTGCAGGCTGTTGTCCTATGGCTAGGGAAGGAAGCCAACCCACCCCTCCAGGTGACTTGTCACCCATCCCGCCCCTCCACCATTCTATGTAACTATTGAGATTAAAGTCATCATACCTTGGTTACATTCTAATAATGGCAACTGGCAGTCTCTGCCTCTGGCTACCACTGGGAGGGGAAGAAAGAGACTTTGAAAGAGACTCATGAATCAGATGTTAAAGTTAAAAAAGATCAAGGAGTCAAGCCATCCAGCTCCTTCCACCAAAGGAGAAGTTTTCAAACAATGAAATAAAGCAAGGAAAGAGAAGCAACCCTGGCTGAAGGCAGGGAGGAGGCTCAGAGTCCCTCTTGCTGGTTCTGTCCCTCACTCATGGGGATTTCTCCCTGGGACACTTGGGCTCCCAGAATACAGTTTGAAAAGCTCCTTTCTGAAGGCCCTTCCAGATGGCCCATCCAAAGGTCTGGTAGGAAGCAAGCTCCAGAGTGTGCAGCAGCATGCCCAAGGGAGGCAGACCAGCATTTCTGGATGTGGGAATCCTAACGCTGGGACATAAAGACCTGAGGTTGGAGACTTCACTGCTTTCTGTCCATTGTACTCCCAGTACCTGGCTTAGCATTAGATACAGAGCAGCACTCACTATCCAGAGAATGAGAGAATACAGGAAGCCTGGTCTTAGCATTGCAATCAGCAACGGTTATGGCATACTGGCCACATAGCAATTTACAGTTTACAAAGCACTTTCCCTTATACTGTCTCATCCAGTCCTCAGAATCCACTATGAGGTAATTAAGACAGTGATGATCATTCTTTCAATAAAAACTGAATTTCAGAGAAGTCAGGTAACATGCTCAAGGTCACACAGCTGGTCAAGGGGAACTGCAGGATTAGAATCACATCTTCAGGCTCTAAGTGCCGATGCCCTTCACCACTGAGATTCTTCGCTGCTCCCACCATAACAGCGGTGACCATCAGTGGTGATGGTGCTGGAATATTATTACAATCACAGCAACATGCAAAGAAAATACAGACTCCAGTCCCTGACCATAAGCACAGGCCTGCTGATTAGCTCACATGGCTGCAGCTTCTGTCTCTCTACATCGAGGCGAGCAATCCCTGCTCCATGAGCACAGATCACAGATCCAAAACCAGATAGTCATCCTGAATGTTCAGACCAGGGATCTCCAGGAGCATGAAGAACATGGGGTGAAGAATTGGTTTCATGAGCTGGAAACCAGTTCAAACTCCAAGCCCTCCTTCATGTGGGAAGTCACAAATGGGAGTTAGTCTTGGTAAAGGAAGCATGAGTCTGGAAACTACAATTCCTGTGTGTCCTGGGAGAAGTCATGAACTTAGTCTGTGTAACTCACACGTTGCTGATTTGGTGTTTAGTGATGTAAAGATTAAATACCAGTCCCTACCAGCAAATTGTTGAGGGCTGCTCTACTGAGGCTCTCCATAACCTGCCCACCACTCTTAGAATGACTTTCACCATAAACTCTCAGAAATTCACCTACCTCGAAGTCGGTCCACGGGCAAGCATGTGCAATAGGCATGCGCACAGAAGGCTCTGAGTAAGAGAAAGGAAGAAAGCCCAAGCCAGGGGACTTTCTTCTACTTTCTATGTCGCCCAATTTACTCTCCTTATATAAAATAGGTAAGATAACTCCTTCCCATGAATGCCAATGCTATGAATGCATTTTCACCTGCAGAAAACAGCCCCAAAAATAAAGCAATTTTTGGCCTTCAAGATCTTTTTTCCTTTCATTCTTCAAGTTCCCTCTCTACTTACTTTTTCCATCTCAGAAGTGAGGGCTAGGCAATTTGCAAGAACCTAAACCTCTCTGATGGGGTGCAGACCAATGATTGATGCCCGGGGCGGGGGGGGAGGGGCTGAACCAAGCTTCCCGGGGTTGAGAGTTATATGACCACATAACAAGAGACCTCCTCTCTTCCACCTCCCTGGCATCCCACAACAAGTAAAGCTTGAAGAAGCAGAGTTATGGTGATCAGGGGATCCAACTCTACCTTTCTGATTTCTGTGGCCCTAAAGAAACCAAGCACCAGAGAGAACATCACAAAAGGTGGGAACAAGCTGGGAGGCAGAGTGGGGTGTACAGAGTCCATACCTGAGACCCTCTGGCCACTTATCAATCAGTTGCATTTGGCATGTGCATGCTTTGTACCCAGCACTGTGCTGGGTGCTGCGGGGAGTACGGAAGTAAAATAATGTGTGATATCAGGCAGCAGAAGGGTTGAACTCTCATTGAGGTGGCTGGACACAAAAAGACAACCTTAGGAACAGTACACTGGGTCAACAGAAATCCCTACATGTGTTGCATACTCAATACCAGGGTCTGCTCTAGGTACTGACATACACACAAAATTCCCTGCTTTCATGAAGTTTACTCTCTAGTAGGAAATATAACTGAGGGTTTGATTGTGGAGGTAAGAAAATAAAAGTCATCTGTAATGAAGAGAAGAGATCTGGGTGAGCTAAGGCAGAAGCTTCAAGGAGGCTTTCTCCCACCCAAGCCTCTCTATTCAGCTTTCCCAAACTGAATTTATCATCTTTTCTTTTATATAAGAGGCCCTCTCTCCGTGAACACAGTCATCATCACAATCCACCGAGCAAGAAATCCGAAGGTATACCAGATGGTCCTGATACACTTCTCCTTTCTATTTGCCGTAAACAATCTATCAGCATGTCATGTAGATTTTTACCTCCTAATTACCTCTGAAATCTGTTCCTTCCTCCATATTCCCACTGGCACAACCTAGTTTGAGCTTTCATCGTTTCTTACCTTCTGTAGAAAGGTAATTAGTAGACATTATCATGCACAGTCCAGATTCTCCTCCAGTGAAGGCCTTGCTGTCTCAGCTCTAGGAATGCTGTTAGTGCCCAGCCCTCAGCTATCAACCCCCTCAAGCAATCAGGTTGCTTCAGCTGCAGAGAGCTGTCTTATCCAAGGCTCATCTATCTCAGCCCAACCCAGGACAACTCTGAAGAGCTATTCAAACTCCAGAATTCCCTGTGGGGTCAGCTGAGGCTGTTGTTGGGCCTGCATCACAGAATGACATTTTCCTCTGCCCACTCCCACTTTACCCCCAACTCCCTCCCACAGGTGCTGATCCCAAGGGTCCTCCTCAGTAAACAGCCTGCATGTCAGAACCCAACAAGGATGCTCAGATAAGTGCAGTGGCTCCTGACTACCTTCTCTGCTTCCACTTAATCTTTCACCAATCTTATCTCTGAATAACTACAAAAGTGATATTTCTGATTTTTTTAGTTTCCCTTTAATTTTATCAAAGTTCTACAAAGTTTACAAAATCAAATGTTACTCAAGGCTTATAATGAAGAATGGTATTCCCTTTCCCCACCAATCACCATCACTTTCTGGCACCGACTTTTACATTCTAAATAATCTGCTGGCTTCTCTTCGTTGCTGATTTTTAAAGATATTTACTGACTTCCTACCACAGAAGATGAGAGTTTAGGTCTTTTACACACACACCGCGCGCACACACACACACACACACTTTTTCTTTCTCCATCTCCCAAGACTGTTACACACAGTATTTCACATTGTTTTTGTTGTTTTCACTCTATAATATTATTCACAGTTGATCCACATGATTGCATTGCTTTTCCTGTACAGGTTTTTTATTTTTCCTGGAATACATAATTGCCATGTTTTCTTATTTGCTTAACTTTGGATGTACCCCTTACTAATTTCTCTCCCAGCTCTCTACCAGAGTATCTCTTCCTGAGATGTTTAAACACATCTGGTAATCAGCCCACTTAGTATTTTTCTTCTAGGAGATTTCCCTCTTGAGACTCTCCCTCCTCTTTTTCTCATATGGACTGAAGCTCTCTAATCCTGCTCAATTATCCTCAACCTTATGGAATATATTTTCTAGTAGCTTCCTGATAAAGGGTACACATGAAGTAGTTTTTTAAGACTTTTATTTCTAAAAATGTATTCTGTCTTACATTAGTCAGGGTTCCTCCGAGAAGCAGAACCAATAGGATACAGATATTATGAGACATGGGCTCACATGATGACGGAGGCTGAGAAATCCCATGATCTGCTATCTGCAGGCTAGAGGCCCAAGGAAGCTGATGGTGTAATTCCAATCCAAACCTGAAAGCCCCCAAACCAGGAGAGCTGGTGTACAAGGGCAGGAATAGATGTATGTCCCAGTTCAAGAAAAAGAGCAAATTCACCCTTCCTCCACCCGCCTCAGTGGACTGGATGATGTCCACCAGCACTGGTGAGGGTGATCTTCTTTACTCAGTCTATGGATTTAAATTCTACTCTCTTCTGGAAACACCATCATATACACACCCAGAAACAATGCTCTGCCATCTGTCTAGGCATCCCATTAGATCAGTCAAGTTGACACATAAAATTAAGCAGCATGTATCCTCATACTAGAGGTAGTTTGGCTAGGTACAGAATTCTAGTTTTGAAAACAATTTCCCTTAGAACTCTGAAGTCATGGCTCCACAGTTTTCTAACTTCCAATATTGTTGATGAGAAGCCCCACATCATGTTGACTCCTGCTCTTTTATATTCCTTACTCTTTACTTCCCTGGCTTTTAGGCTATTTTTCTATGGCATTTTGAAAATTCATGACTTGCCTTAGTGTGTCTTGGTGAGCTCAGGTTGCCGTAACAAAACACCACAGGCTGGGTGGTTTAAACAACAGAAATATATTTGCCTACAGTTTGAAGGCTGGAAGTCCCAGATCATTGTTCCTGGTGAAACCTCTCTTCCTGACTTGTGCATGGCTGCCTTCTTATTGTGCCTCCTCACATGGCCTTCCTTCTGTGTGCCTGAGGGGGCCAAGGATGGGAGTGGTGGGAGGGTGGGGAGAACTAGAACTCTTTGGTATCTCTTCTTATAAGGAATCTAATCCTATCAGAGTATGGCCCCTACCCACCCTTACAACTTCACTTAACTTTAATTACCTCCTGAAGGCTGTACATCCAAACACATTCACATTAGGGGTTAGAGTTTCCACATATAAAGCCCACAGCACAGTCTATCCCAGAAGACTTCCGAGGAAGCCATACCTCTGGTTCCTGGTTTTCTTTGTGCAAACAAGTTTGCTTCTTCTTAACTTCCCCCAACAATATTTCAGCTTTTTCTCTACTCATAAATCATTTGCCTTCGCCCATCGCTTTCCAGCTTTCACAATTTTGTAGACATCTTTTGCCTTTTGTCATTACCTCTCCTGTCTTTTGTCCCTTTTTTCCCTAATGCTTTATGGTCATGTTAGTGGGGTTTCAGGAGGAAGGAGAAATAAATTCAAGTGTTTGGCCTGTATATATACCTCTCATTCCTTGAAAATGACATTTCTAAACTGCAACTCTTCTCTAATGAAAACTCTTCAATTTCCCCCCACGACATGCAATAAGGACTTTGAAACTTTTCAGTCAATGCACCCATCATGACAGAAGAAAATTAACACGTGTACTCCCAAGTTTCTGGGATATAGTCCAAAGAAGTCAACTACTTGCATGCAATTTCTTTGAAATCTCAAGTTTTATTTTTTAAATATATGCAAATTTTGCCCCTATTCCATAATAGAGCTGTTTATTTTAATATAAGAATATTATTTTAAATTATTGGCACTTAAGTGGCTTTCCTTTACTTTCTTACCCCAATCTTCAAGTAAAACTGATGCTTTGGGAAGATACCATGTTTATCTCACTGCTTTGTGTATCCCTGAAACACATACCTCAATTTCAGAGGCCCAGCCCTTATTCTTACTATGCCCCCAACACCCAGCATGTATCTGGCTCTTAGAAGATACTTGACAAGTGTTGATGAATGAACTGAATGATTTTGAAGGAAGAGTATCATTTGGAAGGGGAGTAGGGAGGGGGCACATACGGCATATCAAGTAGACTATTTAGCTACGCCAAGTTCTAGAGGGACGAATGAATACAGTCTAGTGAGTATGCTCTGGGTAGTACTCTGGGCTGGGGATCTTTTCCAGATGTTCTTATATTTGATCTTTTGCCCTGAGATCCCAGGGTAGCTGTGTCCCTGGATGAGCCTTGTCATTGAGGTGTCTCCACTTTCACGTCTATTTCCATTGGACCTCTCCCTGCCCCGTGCTCTCAGCTGCTCCTCACTCACCCATCCTCATAGCTCCTGGCAAGATTAAACGTATGCTACATGACCAAACCAGTGCTAGAAGCTATATTCTTGGAAACAGGGCTGGTCTTACTGAGGGGCATAGACAGACCTTTCAACTTTAAGCACTGTGAGGACAGTCCTCTCACTTAAGAAATCTCCTACTGAAGTCAGAAATTCTCTACCTGGAAAGAGGGTGGGAAAGAATAAATTGGGAGTTTGAGATCTGCAGAAACTAACTACTATATATGTAACAGATAAACAACAAGTTTATAGTGTACAGCACAGGAAACTATATTCAGTATCTTGTAGTAACCTATAATGAAAAAGAATATGAAAATGAATATATGTTTGTATATGTATGCCTGAAACATTATGCTGTATGCCAGAAATTGACATGACAGTGTAAACTGACTAAAGTACAATTTTTAAAAATCCAATAAAATAAAATAAAATGACACTATCATAAAATTTTTTTAAAAAAAGGAATTCTTCCCCCAAATCACCGTTCTCTCACGGTGCAAAGGGCCCTAGGAGAGGTCTACAGGGGATCTTCTTCAACATCCCAGAGAGAAGAGATGTACAAGCTGCTACCTGTCTTCCAGGAACAGCAAGAGAAATCAAAACCACTGAATGGGAGAAACTCCTACTGGAGTTGATTCAGACTTTTTCAACTTTGTAATACAGCCAAGCGCCAGGTCTAATGGTACCAAAAAAAAAAAAAAAAAAAAAAAAAAAAAAAAGTGCTAAACAGCATCTAGGAAGAGAAGGCAGCTATTTACTGTTCTTCTGTTTCTCCTTTTATTTTGGCCCCATACCTTAGTTTTAAAATTTCATTTTAAAAGTATTTTGGTATTATTTTACAGGGTCATACGTGCACATGGTAAAAAATCAAATAAAATGAAAAATAAGAACAATAGAAACTAAGACTCTTGTATTTGGGCTTCTCAAATCCCTTCTTTTTTATCAGAGGCAGCCAGTAACACCACTTTCTTGGGAATCCTTCCAGAGAGAGTTTTCACATGGACAAGAATGTATGTGTATATTTTCCCATAAAAGACAAAAGTAAATGTTAACACACTAATCATTCTCTTCTTATTCTTTGTTTCCTTTCCTTTTCTTTTTTAACTTAATTATCTTGGAGACTGTTCCATATCATGATATAAATATGCCTCATTGTTAAGTTGTGTGATTTTGTACCACATGGATGTCCAATATTTTAATGAGAACTTTTGATGGACATTCGATTTCTTTCCAGGATTTTGTTACTGTAAAAAGATGATTCTACACTGGAATTTGACAAAGCATTATAAAATGACTATAACTCAATAAAAAAATGTTTTGAAAAAAAGATGATTCAGTAAATGTACTTCTTCATATATCTTTAAGTATATGTGTAAGTTCATGCACAGAATCATTTCCAAGATGTGAATTGCTGGGTGAAATGGGGAGAAAACATGGTTCTGACTGATATTGCCAAACTGTCTTTCAAAGAGGTTCTTCTGTTGGCCCCATGACTTTAAGTCCATGCACAGAGCTCTAGAGCATCCCCTTGCCTTTTTCTCCTTTCGATCTCTTGTTCTTTTTGCCCCTTCCTTTCATCAAAGCCCTAAATGGCAAAGGAGTAGGAGAGAGATCGGATTAATCCACCAGAGTGGAAACAGTCCAAGTCTCCCGGGTAGAATATCTGGAATTAAAACACTTGGTAGGCAAGGAAATCTTATTTTTAATGGAAATCTTTAGAAGTAATAATAGAGAATGTATAAACTTATTTAGCTCCCACAACCCTATAAGATAGGTGCTACATGACTCCTATTTCAAAGAGCAGGAACTTGAAGCCCAGAGACACACAGCAAATGTGGGAGCCCTGTGTGAGCCTAGACTGTCTGGGTCCAGAGTTGGGCTTGTAGGGGAGGAAAAATATCTTTCTCTCCGTGATCTTGGGATCATGGCTGGGCCACTGTAACAAGACAGATTCACAAGAGAAAAGCATATAGACTTATTTAATATAAATGTTATGTGACGTGGGAAACTTCATAAGGAAATAAAGACCCAAAGAAGTGGTTAAACCTGAGCGTTTTCATGCTTGGTTTGATGAAGAGAGGAAAGATGTGGGAAAACATGGTAGGACAAGGGGAATGGACCAAGAATAGGAAATTGGGGGAAACTTAACAAGGCTTGTTCATTCAGATTCTTCTTGGTATCCCTCTGTCTTCAGAGATAAGGATGCTCCTTTTTCTCTAGATAGAGGGAGGGCACTTCTCACACGAGGGTCTATGACCTGCTTCAGGGGGAGATCAAAAAGTCGCTCCTGCACCTGCTATTTCTCAAATTCCTTCAGCTTGAAATATTCACTGTGCCAAGATGCCATATTTGGGGGTGGCGTGTCCTGAGCCCCACCAGGCTCTCACCCGTTACACTATCTTTTGAAGCAGAAATGTAGCCTCTATCTCCATAGTTCCCAGACTCTGACTGTTCACATGCCAAGAAAATTTCAAAATAATTTGGGGGAGGGTAGATCAACACAGGATTGCCAACTTTATATTTTGCCAAATAAGCACTTTAAAAATAAATCCTATTATCACTGTCATTTCATTTTTCAAATGACTTGTTAACACCACAAAATGGGGATAACATAATCTAAGGATAAAAGCAGAAACCTAAACCAAATAAATTTAGATTTATGAAAAATGCCACATCCTCCCTGTCTTCTCCATTTTTGCTGATGACCAGTGAAAACAATCAGGAATCTCAGAGACCATTCTACATCACTTGGAGCCCAAGATCAGCTTGCTGGATCTCTCTCGTCTTGGGACCCAGAGCCAAGTGCCCAGACCCACTTGGTGTGGGGGGCTTAGTGGGCACAGAGACCCTCAGCTTCAAGCCTGGGAACATTACAGGAAGGAAAGCCTATGCCTGGTCCTATTCAAGGCTCCCTCCATCCTAACCAGACTTTCCCTTCAACTCAAAATACTCCCGGGCCAAGAGGAGACAGTGTGTGGGGGGAGGTTGGGTGCGGAGATGGAGAGAGAGAAACTGAATCAACGAAGCCAGTGTTCTGAGTGGCTGCAGAGATCAAAGGTCTCCAAAAGAAGCAGGGTAGCTAATTGCCCCAGACAACACGATTTGCTCAAGGTGGCTGAGAAGCAGGGGGCCCCAGTGCTCTCATCCTGGGCCTGTTATTCCTTCCTCGGTTTGGGACCCCCACCAACAAGTACTCACTCCATAACTGAATCCTTAAAGGTGAGGTTGTGCTCCTGACAATTTCACCTCCTCAGGGTTTCTCACATTCCCCCACCGGCTTCCCTGTCTCAAGCTCGTCATCTCTTTGGTCAACCACGGCAACCGCCTTGCCCAGTGTCCCCCACAGCCCATCTGTCTTCCTCCAGACCAGGCTTTCCAAAATGCAAACCTGGCCACTTCATTCCCTGTCTTCACCCCTCCCTTCAATATCTTCTCATTTGCCACCAGCAGAATCAGGTCGGAGCTTCCGAGCATGGTACACACAGAAATTCCATCCCCTGCCACCAATACACAGCAACACTGCCCCGACACACACACACACACACACACGCACATACACACAGAGTAACAATGCCCCAACACACACGCACACACACAGACACACAGAGCAACACCCCAGGGTTGACAGGACTTTGTAGCCAGTGGCTCTTGTCCCACCCCTTTGCCTGCATCCCATGGTCGCTGTGCAGACGTCCAAGCGCCCTTCACCTGGGCTCCAAAGCAAGGCTACCACGAGCCCGGGGAGCAGCAGTAGCCACTTGCCAAAATCTTGCTCCAGCTGCCGCCCTCCTGGATTCACCTCAAGCCTGAGAGGGTCAGATTTTCCACGGCTGCCACCCATATCCTTCCCCCCACCGCACCCCAGTAAGACGGCCTTGCTTGATAAGAGAAAAGACTTCTCACCCTACTAGCTCCTTATGAATCATTCTCTTCCCAAAAGGCAACTGGTTTCACACGTTGAATCATCCAGGTCTCCTTTGGGGGCACCCCAGCCAGCCCTCACGTCTAGCATTTGAATAAGTTTGAAAAAAACCACAGCTAGCTGAACCCAAAGGACGGAGCAGGCAGTGAGGCGGGAAGAATTCTGCTCCACCCAGCAGCCCCAACACACGTCTTCACCCTCCCTTGAAGCAACTGCCTCACGTCTTCTTGGTATGTCCTGATGCAGAAGCAGTCCTTTGCAGAAATGCCCAGAATGACGGGATGAGGGGGAGAGAATGCAGACACACATGGTTTACAAGCTTATTCCCTAAGGGCCTTTTGATCATTCCCTTGGCTCTCAGCAACCTTGCCCTTTCCTCCCTTTCTCTGTCTCCCTCTCTCTCTGTCTGTCTCTCTCCTTCCCTCCCTCCCTCCACCTTTTCTCCCCTGCTCCCAGGCCAAGGCCACAATCTGTATGCACAATCCTCGCTCAGACCACGGGTGTGTAAAAAGGATGAATTACCTCCTTGATCTCAACGTGATGGCCCCTGTCCAAGCACCCCTCACCTGCTGGGCACATAATTGAAGTGTGGTCTCTGCGTCTGCAGCTGTCACGGAGGAATTGACAAAGAGATGAGAACAGGGCCCCCGCACAAACCATGCCCTCCTTGGCTGCCTTGAGTGCACGAGAAGGCAATTTTCCACATCATGCACAAGGGAGAGGCCACGCGGGGCTCTGAGACACTGAAAGGGCCCTTTAACCGGGAGGAGAAAATCAGCACAGACGCCCTCAGACTTGTTTTCAGCTGCCTCTTGCCCTCCACTCCTGCTCTTGCCTAAGAAGATTCTGGAAGGCTGACAAACAGAGGTCAAAGTTGTCTTCCAAGTCTGTGAGAAACCCTTGGCAGAATTAGCACTGGCCCGCCCTGTACCTCAGTTTCCCTACCCCTGCTATGTTGTAGTTCCTCTGGCAGTAAGTACATAAACAAGCAAATAAATAAAATAAGAAAAGGACTCCCCCAAACCACGAGTGCCAGGCCTTCCCTCACTTCCCCTGCCTCTGCCTTCCCTTCTCCTACAGGCTGAATACTGGGCTTTCCCACCCCCCAAGCCCCTACCCAGATCCGGAGCCAGTCTCCCAATCTCAACCGAGGCAGGAAGCTTACAGTGGCTCTGTCCCGTTTCTCTCACGGTAAAGTTTTCTACCTTGTGTAGGGGTTCCCCTTGTCTCCTCCCATCCAGGAGCCTGCCCAGAGCTCCAACAGCCAGCTGGGCACTGCTGTCACCCATAGCAGCACTGTCCCGCCGAAGTGACGGAGTGACCAGGCCCAAACTTAGCAGAGTCGGCCTCTCAGTTCCCCATCTCTGGCCCTCAATTGGAGGAAGCTCTCACTCCAGGCACAGCCCTGTTCCCCTTCCTGCCTGCCCCATGTTGTCATGAGCAGATCACACTTATCATGGCAAGTCTGGGCCTGGGACAGTTGGAGACTACATAAAAGTACCTGGGTAAAAATCATACCAAAAATGATGCGGGACATTAGTCCTCATGGTTACTGAGCCACCCTAGCTCCTCTCTTTTACCCTGATGATATGAAAGGAAAGGAAAAAAAAAAAAAAAAAAGAATGATGTTAGGGAAGCATTTTGAGCTAAGAGGGAGCAAGAGATGCTCTGGTGTGTGTGTCACCGGAACGTCTCAGCCTGTGGGGACAAATGCTCATTTACATTCAGCACACAAACAGCAGCGCCTCTGAGCCCCGCCTGCTTGACAAGCAGGTCATCTTCTCTTTTCCAAGTTGCCAACGATTCCTAAGGTCCTTGAGAATCGGTCCATGCGTCCTGGCCTTCCCAGTTCCAGTGGGTACTCCTCCCGTGTGTTCTATGAGGTTGGCCTCCCCAGCAGCAACCTCACTGCATCCCTGTCTTCATCAAAGTTCACCTCTGAGGATGGTGACCTTATCTTTACATCTGCATTAAGTCAACCCTGCCTCCCCTCACCCACGCAGTTTCCCCAGCACAGGTGGGTGCCACTCCACAGAACCAAAGGTGCCATTCAGGGGGCCTTGCAGAATAAAAGATGAGGCTTCCCAAATATAGTTTAAAGCCCCCAGAACTGTGGGGAAAAAAAACAAAACAACAGCTGTTTAAGCCACCCAGTCTGTGGTATTTTGTTATGGCAGCCAGAGCAAACTAATACACCATATTTCATCAAATCCAGGATGCCACTGAATGCCATTAGTTTAGGTATCACTGAAAAATAAATTAAAAAGCACACTGATAATTAAGTGCAATGCTTTGGTATCACTTGGAACGTTCAGACTTACTGGAAGACTTTTAGAATCATTCAGATAGATTTTTTGTTGTTATTACTCTCATGCAGACAAAAAGGGAAAGATAATCGAGATAAACTGGTTACGGTGTTTCTAAAACGTGTTATTCAGAGTCTAGCGCCACTGAATCACTTTTCAACTGGGAGTTGAAAATGGCGCCATGGATGGATGATGGATGAAATAGCATTTCTTAAAAGTACGCGCCACCACTGCCTCCTGGGCTCTTCCAAACCACTGACACCTGTTATGCAAACTAGATGTTGGATGTCTTCACGCCTGCCCTGTGATAGACAATTCTTTCACCCCCATGTCAGCAACAAAATGTAACATAGCTTCATCTACTTGTGGGAGTCTTTCTTTCTTAGGTCCCTGTGTCGGTTTGCTAGGGCTGCTGTGACAAAATACCACAGACTGGGTGACTTAAACAACAGAGGTTTATTTTCTCACAGTTCCGGAGGCTGAAAGTCCAAGGTCAAGGTGTTGGCAGGGATGATTTCTCCTGAGGCCTCTCCTTGGCCTCTTCAGATGGCTGTTTTCTTGCTGTGTCCTCACACGGCCTTCTCTCTGTGCACATGCACCCCTGGCCTCTCTTCCTTTTCTCATAAGGACACCAGTCATACTGGAATAGGGCCCTACCCTTATGACCTCATTTAACCTCATTTACCTCTTTAAAGGACTTGTTTTCAAATACAGTCACATTGGAGGCTGGGGCTTCAACATGTGAATTTTATTGGGACACAATTTAGCCCGTAACAGCCTTGTATTGTAGAGCATTTGATTATTACACTGCAAGAATATATTAAATTAATATTATCTTTCCAATGATAAAAATTTGCTTTGCTAATATAAAATTGACAACCTGCTGTTCTGTTTCCCTGCCTCTCTGCATAAGCTGCTCGCTGCGGTGCCAAATCAGAGTGTGATCTTTTTGAAGATATGTTAAATATAAATTAAACCCGAAACATGTAATATCAATAACATGCCTAACTCAACTGAAGTGACAGCAGTATGAACAACCATGACCAAGTGTGTGCTTTGCTCAGACAATGATAACAGCGTCAAGACTGCTGCCCAGTCCACAACATTGCAAGATGGTATTAACAGAAAGATAGATTCTAATTTTAGAACTGTTAAATGTAATGCGTACATGTTAGACAAAATATGGTAAAAAACAACTTAATTTAGGATATCCATAAAGTTCTTAGGCAGCTTGAATTTTTAATAAATTCATGTCTATATAATATGTAAACAATTTGCAAAATGCAACAGAGAAGGAATTTACTCAAAATTTCAGTGGAATTTTTTATGATTCATTTGTTCTCATTTCTTTCTTTCTCCAAGTAATAAACTACACTATATGGAATGGTTATATCCAAATGTATCTAAAATGATATTGGATATGTCAAAAGGCAACATTTCTGTAATTAAATATAGTATATTATGATTAAATTCCCTCTGTGTTTTATCTTGCAGATTGTTCATATCATATACGGAAGTGAATTTATTAAAATTTCAATCTGTGTAAGGACTTTTAGAGCCATTCTGTATAGTATTGAGTGATTGATTACAGAATGTTTTGAGGATGAGGAAGTATTTCTCAAGCTGACCTGGAGGGTGAGTTGGGTGTTGGCAGGGGAGAAGGGAATACATATTCCAAGGAGAAGGAGCAGTGTGCAGAGGCCTAGTAGTTGGAGACAACTGAGAAGGCAGCTGACAGACTTGGAGCTGAGGATGCAAGCAAGGGAGGGCATGGCAGAATGCAAGGATGGAGATGTAGGTAGAGGTCCTACGGGTCCCACCTTGTTGGACCAGATCTAGACACATAACCCAATGTAAGGAGGTCATTCACTGCTCTGTTATCTGTCATGGCACCAGATTAGAAACACTCTCCATGTTTTATCAATAAAGGATTGGTTAATAAATGATGGTCCACCCAAACAAGAATTTCTAGAGAGTTGTAAAAAAAAAAAAAAAGGTAGAACTCTTTATCTGTGGATATGCAGTGATCCCCAAGATATATTCAGTACTAGATGCAAGACAATGAGTAAAATATGATATAATTTGTGTTTTTAAAAAAGAAAAATTAAGTTACCCTTTCTTACGGGTGTCAGACTATTTCTGGGAGGATAAACAAGAAACTAGAAAAGTTGGTTACCTACAGATAGGGCATTAGGTAGCTGAGGATAGGGATGGGAGGGGGAATTATAACGACCTGCCCTTTGGACCCTTTGAAGTCTTGAATCTTACAAATGTAGTGCCTATTAAGAAGGAGGAGGAGGGGGAAGATGATAAAGGAGAAGTAAGATGTTTTAAGTGTAAGCTCATTTGGGTCTGCGGCTGTTTCCGGAAAGGCTTGTGTGTGGACAAATAATGGTGGAGATCCCTCATGTTCCTTCAGATCCCTCAAGGATTTTATCTGATATTGTTCTTCAGTTATTTCACACGATGATGCTCCTTGAGGAAGATTACAAACTCCCCCGGGGCAGGAACTTGAGTGTGCAGGTTCGGAATCTCCACAGAGCCTAACACCGTGCTGGATACAGCAAGGGGTGTCAATTCTACCACCAGATTGCTGGCTCGTATCCATCCCCTTAAAATGGCCTCTGGAGTCTCCCCAACCCAGCGCAGCACAAACAAGCTGAGGACAAGCAGGTCCCAGGGTCAGAGAAACATGCCTTGATCAGAATTGCTCTTTGTAGTTAAAATTACTCTCACACACGCCAAGAGGAGCCGTCTACAAACAGGATTCACAATCCATCAGTGAGTTGTGAAACCAATTTAGTGCTAACTAGCCTTTAAAAAAATAGAACTAAAAAAAAAAAAATCAGAATGCATCACACACTAGTAAGGGTAAATACTTTGTGAAAATTTTTAATTTCAAATGTGTATGTGCATGAGGTAAAATACATTTCTTACTGCAGGTTGCAGCCAAAAATATTTGAAAGTCAGTGGTCTAGAGGAATCAGTGAGCACAAGGACTCTGGATTCAAACAAAGCATGGTGCAAACCCCACCTGTACGACTTCTGCTCCTAGACTGACTCAGCCTCCTCTCCTGGGTAAGTGGAGCAGCAGTGCATCATGGGATTACTGTGCCATGCTTAGCGCAATGGTCAACATTCAGAAATTACTATCGTTGAAGGGGGTGGGAAGGGATAAACTTGGAATCTGAGATTGGCAGATACTAACTACTGTATATAAAATAGATAAACAACAAGCTTATACCGTAAAGCACAGGGAGCTGTATTCAACATCTTGCAGTAACTATAATGAAAAAGAACATGAAGACAAAAACAAAAACGAAAAAGAATATCACTGTCACCAGCAGGAACTACTCCCTTCCCCTTGTCAAGCTTCCTGGCCCCATCGGCAGACCACAGACTTGGCCGTGATGAGATTGTGTGGCGGCCTGTGTTCTGAGGAACACCATCCTCCTGGCCACCCTCAGAGCCCTCCTAACCAGCAGCTTCTCCTCAGCTCCCCAGTCTGGGTCACCCAGGCAGCAGCTGGCTCTGCAGCTCCCTGCTTCCTGACCATCAAAAGAGCTGGGTGACGGGGAAGGCACGTCTCAATTCAGCAGAGAACATTACATGGTTCTGATGGGACATTTGTTATCCTGGCCCCTTTCAGCCTTGATGCCAGGGAAATAGATGGTCCCCAGCCACTATCACTCCTTCACGGGAGATTGAAAGAGGAAGACGATGAAGAGAAAGATGGCAGTTGATTTGTGGTTTGAAAGAATATATGATATGCATGTCCCCATCCAAAATTAAAGGTGATGAATCAATGTCTGAGAGTGAAAGAAAGTGCTTTATACGGGGGCCTTTGACTATAAGACATTCTTTCTCCTGGTTCCCAGTTTTAGCCTTTGAACAAGGGAGAGAGTTTGTTCGAGTTCTTTTTTTTAGTGAAAATCCCAAAGCCTCCTTCCCTCCCCAACTTGCACTTTCCAAACCAGCTGCCAACACTGTGTGTCCAGCTGGGACATAGGTAAGGAGAGGGGGTTATAGCAGCCAAGAGCCTGAGGATGTGGAGAAACCACTAGATGCTTCCTGTTGAGCTAGGACCTCATCCAATGCCTGTGGACCAGGGAGGACTGAAATGCCCTCTCAGTTACGTGTGGCTTAGCTTGCAGAGCTAAGGGTGGCTCACAAGGGTGACCCACCTGTCACTAAGGATGCCACACTATGACCAGGTACCATATTATACTCACTGTCTTGCATCTAGCACTTAATATATCTCAAAGATCACTCTGTATCAATAGATAAAGAGTTCCACCTTCTTTTTTTTTGAGACTCTCTAGAAATTCTTGTTTGGGTGGACCCTCATTTATTAAACCAGTCCTTACTGACAAAACATTGCTTCCTTTGCTCTCATTTCATATCCCAAGTCTCTGCAAGAATACTAGGGGAGGGGACGGGAGCATAAAAATGAGGACTGCATATGCCCAGGTCTCAGGATGGCACAGACTCTGGATGGAGGAGCTAGGTCATCTGGCCCACGAGTGACATCTTTACATGACTCAGCCCCAGAGATTCCATAGCTGTTCCAGGGAGAAAGGCACCAAGGGGGCTGACAGAAGGAAGATTACTGTGCTCCATGAAGCTTGTCACCTTAATGGCCTGATGAGAGAAGGGTGACAGAGATAGATCAGGATAATATCGTCGATTACTTACTGGATTGCCATTATCATTAACAGCCTTAATTAGTCTATAATATACTGGACTTCAGCAGCAAGTCACTGTTAGGAACGGAAATCAGGCCAGCAACGGGGAAGCCAGGCAGCAAGTGTGTGGCTCCCTGGATCTACACAGAAGGCTTTTCTGACCTTGGAATTCAAAGCACCGACTCAAGCACAAAATTTACACTGGAGTTTTAATCAAGCCTGTGTTTCTAGATCCTCACTCTCTTTCCAGTCCCTGTTCTCTCTCCCTCACCTCTCTGACCAGTAATTGCCGGCTCCTGCTCCTCTCGCTGTCCTTGGTGATAATACCATCCTTCACATGCTTGTCACGTTACATTTCTCCCGAGCGTGCTTACACGTATTTCTTCCCATGGTAACTCTGTGGGGTTGGTAGGGGCAGGTAGTCTCATCCTCCTCTCATGGGTGGAAGGAGATGAGATGTAGAGTTATTGAATAAAGTGAAGGGAGGACTCGGATCCAGGCTCAGACGAGGACCACATCTCAGTCCTGATTTCCCACCCGTTTTCAGTTCCACAATCACACACACACTCACTCACATAGTCACACTGACATAATCCCAGTCATATACACATGCATATATATATATACTCACACTTCCACACCCTCACACACTGTCACACACACACACACACACACACAGTATGACTGTCCTCCTCAGACATTCAGTTTCCAACAGTATCAAGTAATTCCTAATTATTGAGATGAGTGACTCACAGATCTTTCCCCTTATCCAGCTCTCCCCAATTTTTCAAAAGTGACACAAAATACGGAATCAGCTGTTCCCCCTCGGGCCTTGGCCAAGGTCTCAGGGACTTTACTGAGAGCTGCTTCTCAAGGGTCCCTCTGCCTTCACACGCTCGACGGTCACAGTGATTCCTGATGAGGGGCCCCCTCCACTCAATCCTTTTCATATCTTTTTTGGGGAATGAAAGCAGAAGTATTCAAGGTTTTGATCATTATGGCTCATCACTCCTCAATCCAGCTCAAGAAGAGGAAATACTAATCTGGCTACTCGTGGGCAAAACCTCAGCGCATTGACGTGGGTCAGCCCAGGCAGTCTGCTTCCCGCAGTCTCATAACCTCGGTCTAATCATGAGCAAACATCAGACAGACCCAAACTCAGGGAGAGTCTACAAACTACATGCCCAGCACTCCCCTAAAGTGTCAAGATCATCGACACAAGAAAGGATTGAAAACGTGTCACAGAGCGGAGGAGCCTAAGGAGACATGAGACCCCAGCGTCACGTGGCTTGCCAGCGAGGCTCCCAGAACAGGGAAAGGACAGCAGGGGGAGAACGGGTGAAGTCTGAATCGAGTCTGTAATTCGGTTCATAGCACTGCATCAATGTTCACTGCCCCGTTCTGACAATGGTGCTGTGCGTCTGCTGGGGGAAGCTGGGTGAAGGGTAGAGGGGATCTCTCCATACCATCTCAGCAAGTTTTCTGTAAATCTAAAATTATTCCATATAAAGATGAATATGTGTATGTATATGCATGACTGGGACATCGTGCTGTAAATCAGAAATTGACACATTGTAACTGTACTTCAATAAATAATTTAATATAAAAAAATAAAATTATTCCAAAATAAAAAGTTTATTAAAGGCAGGCCCAGCCTGTGTTACCACAAAGCACCGTGTCGTATGTTTTACTCAGTAAACTGATGGTTACGTATGACAAGCGCATGCCTAGCACACGTGTGTCTGAGCCCCGCCTGGTGGTTAATGCTCATGGGGAGACGGGGGGCACGTGCTGCAGTAATGCACTTGCTGGCACTATTTAGTGGGTGAAGATATGCCAAGGCCTGAATTTTAAACAAATCAGTGCAGAATTACAACCTTCCAAACCAATGACATGTTAAAAAGTAGTATATGTGTGTACAGCTATATACACAAACACACACGCACATACACACACATATACATACGCACACACACAGATGGCAGAAAAAGCTCTATCCTAAGGTCTGTGCAATATGAGTCAGCCGAGCAAAACAAATTACCATGTTGGTTCGTAACTGGTTGATATTTGGCATTGGAGCTGTGTTTTTCTATTATAGCTATAAAAATAGTTTTTGAATAAAATTCAAACTGCTTCTGCAGAGAGAGACCTGCGGTCCCACAGAGCAGTTTGAGAATCACGGGGGTGACTCTTTGATGTGATAGGTGTGTGTCCTGACAGGCTTACCCAAGGTCACCCAGCAAGCTGGAATGGGAACCCGGGTTGCCTGGCTTCCTGTCCTGGGCTCTCTGCACCGTGGACAGGTCAAGGGCAGGCCCCGTGATGGAGCCCTGACTTCACCGACAACCGGGACCACGAGTCTGGAAGAACACAGCGGGCATTCTGAAGAAGGATGTTGGTCAGACAGCTTCCTAAGGAGGTCACTGCAGTCAGCAGGAAGGTGTCAGACGGTGGGGGGCGGGTTGTGAGGCCCCTGGTGAGTGAACGCCCACCCAGAAGAGCACGGAAGAGCAGGGAGGAGGGACCAGAGGTGCTGACAGCTGCGCCCAGCTGCTCCGCTGACGAGCCCTTGTTGAAGGGCTGAGTTATCAGCTATAGTATTACCTCCACAAAGAGAGAGGGGAAACACAGATGCTGGATTACAGGGAACATCAGAGGCCATGGGAGGATGGCCCTGATACTGTAAGAGGATAATCAGAGACAGGCAGACACAGGGGGACCACAATCCAAATTCTATAAAAAATTGAATAATTCCTTGATAAATATTCCAATCGATCCAAACAAACCTTCTGTAACAGACAGGTATGATATAATACACACAGGCAGTCAAAATCCGCATCCATTTAGGCTTGAATGGTTCTGTTCCCATGGCCCCAAGCCTCTCCTGGCAGACAAGTCAGCAAACCTCAGAGTTTCCTGCTATGAGAAGCCAGCCAGACGGAAAGCCAGACCAACAGCCCGGGAACAATGCTGGATGCAGCACGTGGGGGCCTAAAGACTGCTGGGCTAATCTGAGATGCTCGGGTCCGGGGACTCTGCTGCCTGTTAGCCAAGTATTCTCGGTTCAGTCTCTCATGGTCCCTACATATCTGTTTCCTCATCTTTTGAAGATGGTCCTCACTTCCCTGTTTTGAACCTTCCACTGGCTTCCCATTCAATTAAAATAAAACCCAAGCTCCTGACCATGGCCTGAGTGTCCCCAGAGGATCTGGCTATTTCTTATCTTTTTAACCTCATCTGCATCCTGCTTCCTCGCTCTATTCATTCTCCAGCCTCATAAGTCTGCTTCAGGTCCCCACATGGCACCTCGAGGCTGTTCACTAGCTGGTCCAGGAGGAGCATGAGCCACCCAGAGCTTCCCATGGCTGCTTCTTCCTGCCATTCACACTTGCTCAGAGAAAGCTTCTCTCAGGAACGTGCAGCGTTCATCTCCAGATGGGTGTTATCCATATCTAACATTATCTTGTTTATTTATTGATCTATATTGCCTGCCTCCCCCCATTAGAATGTCAGCCCCTTATCTGCCCTGCTCAGGACTGTGTCTCCAGAGCCTGGAACAGTGCCTGGAATACTACAGGTGCCCAATAAGTAGTTGGAAGAGTGAATGGATTCTTCCCTCGTGATATGTCTCTGACCTTGGATTTTTTCTACGTCAGAGATGCTCCCTAGATGCATGTTAGAGTCTATTCGTCAAGAAGCAAAGGCTTTGATGAAAAAATGCTTTGTGCGTGTATATCTCAAGCAGGATGTTTCTGCTCCATTTTCTTCCCTAATGCATGACAGCACAAACCACAGTCTACAACCCAGCCTGGGACGATGCCACTTCCCTCCTGGGACTTTCACTTCCAGAGAATCTGGTTTACAAGCCAAACACTGATCTTTTTCCTGCCTTTGAGTAAACTCTAACATTCATGTTAGATTGTTCTTCTGTCTAAGGAATTTAGGACTCAGAAGAATATTGAAAGGATAGTCCAAGGCTAGAAGAGATTCAGAATGTTCTACATTGAATAGGGGACCTCAGCATCACAGACAGATGTTTTGGGCTTAGTCTACATGGTGCAGCCTTCATAAGCAGGCTTTGCACACAAATTGTCAAGTTGCGAGTCCCTGGCATTTATGATCTAAAGCACCGGCACCGCCATCCTTTCTCAGATCAGTAAGAATGAGAGAAAGATACTCCTTAAAAAGAAGAATAAAGTAGAGGGACATGCCTTACCAGATTTCAAGATTCATTATGCAGAGCCTGAATTGGCATTTCAGGTCACTGGCAAAAAGATCAATGTACAATAAATGTTGCTAAGTTAAGTGACTGTCCAAAATAAGGAAGGGGAGGAGGAGGGAAAGATATGAATTCCTACTCACATAGCAAATAAAAATCAATTCCAGGTGGATCAAAGACTTAAATATGAAAGAGAAATGTTAAAACATTTAGAAGATAATTTAGGGGAGTATTTTCACAAACTCAAGATAAGGAAGGGTTTCTTAAGAAACAAAACTGAAAGACTGAGAAACGCTGGCAACTCTAATATCAAGAACTTCTGTTCAAAAATAAAACAGAATTTTGAGTTATCCAAAAACACCATTAAATAAGTAAGTAGCAACGGGGAGAAAACATTTGAAAGATATTTAATCAGCCAAGGATTAGAATCCAGAACACAGAAATAAGTCTTCCAAGTCTAGAAAAAGACAATAATCCCAAAGAGAAAGAACAAAGGACCTGAATAGAAATGTCACAAAAGGAGAAATACAAAAAACCAAATCATATATGAAAAGTGATCAGCCTCCTTAATGATCAGGAGAGTGGAAATGAAGAGCACAATGAGATGCCACACAATACTCCCCAGACTGGCAAAAATGACAAAACCTAATTCAACCTAGGTGAGTAACAGGTGGTGGTGAGGATGTGGAGCAATGGGAAATCTGCTGTGGGGAGGAAACATTACTGCAGTCATTCTGGGAAACAATAGGGAAACATCTTGAAGGTTGAAACTGCACCCACCACCACTCACCAATGCGTGATTCTTCTCCAGCTCTACATCCTGGAGAAATTCTTGCACAGCAATCAGGCATACAAGGTGTTCGCAACCATAATAATTATAATCAGAAGTCTGGAACCACCCAAATGTCCATTAGCGAGAGAGTAAATACATAAATTCTGGTATATTCACAGAAATGGAATATTAACTAGGAGTGAAAAATGCATGGCACATGACTACTTGCAGCCATAAGGATAATCTTAGAAACATAATGTTGAATAAAAGGCAAGTCATAAAGGACTATAAGCAATATGCTTTTTTAACTCAAAAGCAAACAGAATGAAACATATTGTTTAAGGATTCACACAAAGGAGGAGGTAAAACTGTATTTTAAAAGTCCAAGGAATGGTAAACATAAAATTGAAAATAGTGGTTATCTTTGTCAGACAGCAGGGATGCACCTGAAAATGCAGGTAGCATCCATGTGCTGCTAAAACTTTGGTTTTTAATTTTGGTGGTGGCATTAACTGGTGTATGTTTCATTGCCATGCTTTATTTATCACTTTACTATGTAGATGCTACAAATATTTTTGTATGTATTAAATATATTAATATTGATGTGTTGATATTAATATATTATATATAATATATTAATAAATTAATATATTAAAATATATTAATATTTCGTGTATATTAAGTATTAAATAATAAAAATAAAGTATTAAGAAAGAAGCCAAGGAAAGGCCATCTGGGGTCCAAAATCTCGTAATTTTCCATAAAGTACATTTACTTGTCCTTTGGGGCCTGACTGAGACTGCTTAAAGTCATGAATTTAGGTGATAAAATAAGTATCATTCATTCATTCAACAGTGTTTAGGGAGACCCCACTGTGTCTGGCCTGCGGGTTTGTCCCTGAGCAAGACAAACGCGGTCCTTGCGCCTGTTCTTCTGGACCCAAGAGCCTAGCAGCTAATCGGAGGCCTGGAGAGGTGAGAGGCCTCCGTTTCCTCCCCACTGAGCTACTGTCTTCCAAAAAGGGGCAGTGGACAGGGATGAGGGCCAGGCTGGGGAAGGGCCTTTAACACAATCCCTCTGGTGTCTAGAATCTGTCTCCCAAACAAATATTAGTTTGTAGCAAGACTTTCTTTGGCCACTAGGCTGTCCACCAAAGTGATTTAAGCCTGAGGGCCTTTCTTTACATCTGGTTCATATCATTTGCTAGGAATTCAGATACTGGCGCTACTGTTGAAATATGAATGTAAGTGGCTCGGAGCTGTGTTTTTTACAAGCATTGGTGTGTGTCCTGTGTCCCAAGCCCTGTCCCTCTCAATTAGCTAGTGTGTTTAACAGCGCACCCTAAACACCTGGTCTCCCTTGATGCACCAGGCCTCTCAGTCCCTACTCGTTTGCCACTCACTGTCGGAGTCCAATGACATAGAGCTAGTCCTGCATGAAGGCAAGAGGTGGCTGATGACCTCACTCTACCCAAGCTCTGCTGTCAGACCTGCCCTGGACCCACCAACAAGACTGACCCTCCTCTGTGCTGAGGAGAAAGGGTCCAGTCAGCTCTCCAAGGACCATCACTTCCTCTTCAACTAGGGGTCTCTGTTTTCTCCCCTACCGAGTCTCAAGATTTCCGGGAATAGCACTAAGAAAGCTTACTTGTGTTTTTATCACTCTGATCTCAGGATAAATTCCCACTCATCTAGAGAAAAAAAGAACCTGATCTAAGCTCCACCTTTGCCTGCAAAGATTAGTTATTACTCAGACTAAGAGAAGGCTGAAATATGGTCGTGCCCAAGAAGAGGGTGGGAGAGGACCATGAGTTGGAGCTGAACACTCAAACTCTGCTCTCGGGAGAGGGGCTCAAATGGGGTGGCAAACTCAGGGAGACCCCACGACAAGGAAACCAGGTGTGAAGGGCCTGGGGTAATCTGTCCTTGAGTGCTGTTTTATAGCCCTTTCTGAGATCATGGAAATGTTCTGTATCTCTGTTGTCCAAGATGGTAGCCATGAGCTCCATGTGTCTCTTGAGCACTTGAAATGCTGCTGGTGTGACCAGGAAACTGAATTTCTAATTTTATTTTATTTTATTTTAATTAATTTAAATTTGAAGAGCCAAATATAGTTAGTGGCTACATATCAATGCATTAGGCAACAAAGCTCAAAGAAATACTTAACTAAAAAAATTTTTTTAATTTAAAAAGATGAGTTTTGTTGGAGGAAGACCACCACTACTAGAGGCTTCCAGCAGAGTCTAAGCCAAGTTCAAGGACTCTGTATGGGTAAAACTGCAGCAGGCTATGCAAATGGGAGTTTCTCCCTGAAGCTAAGGGAAAAATCCAGATCCATTTCCAAAAAACAAAATTTTCTTTTCTAGATACCAAGAGACAGGAGATTAAAGACAGATGTAAAGAAAACCATCATCTTGTTTATAATAACCAAAACAGTGGAAACAACAGCAGATCAGCTGAATAAAGGCTCGTGGACACACACGATGGAATCTTACACAAATATTAAAAATCACAATTATAAAAAATTTTAATCATGTAAGTGAAAAAACAGAATGTAAAGCTTATATACACTTAGGAATACGATTGGAATTTCATGGAGGAAAATACATTATATATATGTGTGTGTGTGTTTATACACACATAGGAAAAAAGCTTAGAATAAAATGTACCAAAATAAAAAGAGAAGTCATTTCTGGGTAGTGAAATTATGAATATTTTTACTTGCTTTTTTATATTTTTTGTATTTTTCCAAATTTTCTGTAATGGTCATTTAATTTTTTCTACCCAAAAAAAATCTTTCTCAAAGCATGCTCTAAAGTGCTTTTAATAATGTGGAAAACGCACTTTATAGATAAGCAAAAAAAAAAAAAAAAAAAAAGCAGACGATGATACAGTACATGTAGCTGTAACTATATAAACCATGTGTACAGAACAAATTGGAATGGTCACAGCACTCAGGTGAAGATACGCACTTTTCTATCATATTGCTCATCTCTGTGGCCATCTTCTCTGCAATTATATGTGTATTATTTTCTAAAATAGGGGGAAAACATCTAAAGCATCTGGATGAGACTCCAACCCCAAACACTGAAACAAGCATCTCAAGTCCTTCCTCCCAGCCCTGGGTAGACTTGACGTCCACTCCCATGTCCCTGGGGGACACGTGGCCTTGGGCACCTCCACTGCCACAGTGGATGGCGACTCACTCACCCTGAGAGACTGACCCTTTCTCCTCCACTCCCCCCTCCCACCCCATTACCACAGACGTTCATTCAAGGCGATCAATAAACATGAAAAACAATTGACTTCCTTCCCGCCGCCCCCACTCTTTCTCTGAATGATTCTGTCTGCCATGTCTAACGGGAATCACACCAGAAAGGAAGTGCTGCGGATCCCCCGTTGGGACACTGGGCTCCCTCCCCTCTCCCCACTCTTCTGTACTTTCAGCGATTCCAGGATCCGTGGCAGCGCTCTTCTCCATCAGCCTGGCAGATGCTAGTGCCTCCTCTGCTTGGCTCGCATGCATCCTGTGCTGGGCTGCCCCGTCTGCATCCTCCCGCTGAGATCCCAAAGCCAGCGTCCCTCTCAGAGCCGGCAGAGGCTCAGGCTGCAGCTGCACTCCCCTGTCCCAGGAGGACAGGAAACTATAGCAGCTGGCTCCTCGGCCTCAGAATTCTCTTCTAGGTTCCCCTCTCAGTGAAGGACCTCCTTCCTTTCATCGCAAAACAGAGCAGCTCAGAGCTTTAAATGGACCGAGCCTAGTGGGAACCCCACCAAAGCACTCCATAGGGAAGCCAACCTCCATGCTGCAGACAGAAATTTGGCATTTACAGACTTACCCAGAAAGTCTACCATCCATTGTGATTTACAGTTTTATTAAGGCATGAATTTGAATTGTTTATGCTACATGCTTGATATGGCCAAGCAAAACTGAAATAAAAAATTGAATGCTCACTTGGAAGGGAAACTGTGGCACCAAGTGACGAAGGTATTGATCCAACAAGCCTTAAAAGGGTCTGATTTCAGAATCATAGAGGAGTCCTCAGCATGGCTGGAACAGAAGCTGATACGGATTTTAAAAATGTCGAAGTTTCTTGACATAGAAGGCCTTCAACAAAGTCGCAAGGGCTAGTCTTCCATCAATTTGGAAAGCGCACACACACACACACACACACACACACACACACACACACACACACACAGTTTATTCATTCCCTTAAACTACACTGCTTGCCCTTAAAGCTCTCCAGTCAGTCATCGTCACATTAGGTGGAATTCAAATTATTCCCATTGGGTCCTAATCACTTGCTCCCAGATCACCAAAGTGGGAACCACCTAGGTGACCCTCTCTCTGGGGAACATCTGCAAGTGCCCGATGACATCTAACCACTGTGGCCAGGAGGACCCATCCTCATCCCACTAACTTTCCTCTCTTTCTTCTTATTCCCATCCACTTCAATCCATCCCCAAACTGCCCTTCTTAACACTTTCTTCCTAAAATTTCCCATTATGCCACGCATCTGTGACACTGGTGAGCACCAGTTACATCTCAAGGAGAAAGAACATGCCACACTGCGGCCAAAGCACACTCTTATTTATTCCAGGAGCAAGCCCAGCTGGGGTTCCAGAGGAGGAACCCCTCACGTTCCGCCTGAACAATACATACCCTCCTTTTGAATGGAACAAACATCCCTCCTCCGTGTGTGTGCCTGAACCCCCTTAGTGCTGGGCTCACCAACCAGCAAGAAGCATGGAGGAAACTAAGCAGACGGACTAGTTGAACCCAGGTATCTGGAGGTTGAGTCGAGAGGAGGAAAGGACAGAAGTCTGGGGAAGAAGCAGGAAGAGCCCAGTGAGAGTCATTCCGTGAATTCATCTCAGGGCACCAAACCCCCGCCACTCCTCCGGCTGATGGTCTTAATTCCATCACTGTACAGTCAGTCCTGCAGGCCAAGGTTTAAGCCTGTTAAGTCACAAAGGTCTTGGTGACACTTTAAGAAGAAGTCGGTTTTGCTCAACTATGACAGTGTTTCTACTTCCAGGAGGCTGGTTTTGATCCAGAGCAGGAGAGCGGTGGGCACCCTGGGTGAGGAGAGAGGCTAAAAAGCACAACGGAGAAAAAAGCTGAGCAGCGAGGAAGGCGGCCGAGAGCCCAACACGCACCAGCTGCCAACCTCAACCTCCTCCTCTGGTTTGCTTTGATTTCCCCTTTTATCCCTCCTCACCTCTGCTGCTTGTGCATCTTTCCCACTTTCTATGGATTTCACCCTATTTCAGTCCTGGAGGCTACAGGTTTCCCAACCTGTTTGCCCATGAGCCTGAGCGTGGGTCCCAAGGAGTCACAGGACCATTTTCAAATGATGCTCCTTTCACAGCCTCCATGCTGCACCTGACTGCCTTCCCTTCTTCCTTCTCTCTTTTTCCATCCATCCTTCCTCTGTCCTCTCCAGCATCCCTCCCTCTATTCTTATTTCCTTCTGGGTTTATTAGGCACCCATTTATGTGCTAGGCACTGGGACAATAAAGATAAATAATACACAACCTAAGCTACCTTTCTCCTCTCATTCGAAACATGCTTCAAAAGCTAAGCTCACACTTTGCGAGCAGCAAAAGTGAGTTTTCAATCTACTGCTTCCCCTGACCCCGCCTCTCCCTCTCCTCAGTGGATCTCGAGCCAGTCAATGAGCTCAGTGACTTGGTTTCTCTGTTGATAAAATGGGGACAGTAGTAAAATAGAAAATCCTTTTTTTCCCTTTACAGCCTTGAAGAGAAGCATCTTCATTTGTCTATAGTGTGATGATTTGCATCCTCTAGGAACTCACAGAAAACGAAGTGGTCTTGTTAAACACACCAGGGAAAGACACTTCAAAATTCAGAGAATGTCTTTCTATTTTATATATTAATGCTTTGGTGAATCTGCCGTAGAGATTGTATTATAATAATATCTCATTTTAAAGTAAACTGAATCTATTATTCCAGTTTCATGTAATAGAGTATTCAGGTACATGTGTAATTTTCTCTTTTCTCTAATTTGAAAAAAGAGCTTTCAACAAGAATTCCCCTCCAAAAACTTGTTTTTCTTAGAACTTCCACTGTCTAATAATTATCATATTACTCAAAGCATGAGTTACATCAGATTTATAGATTATTTTTTGAGTTGCGGCAGCATGTTGTACAAGCAAGAGCATGAGAATCAAAGTCCTGAGACCTAAGTTTCAACATGAGTATTGCTACTTGTTAATTCTGTCTCTTTTAGTTCAAGTTCTTTCAGTTGCCAGCACAGAAATCAACTATAAATGATCTTAATATTTTTCAGGAAGAATTCACTGGAAGGACATTGGGGTCTCTAATGAAACTGAAGGAAGAGTGGAACAACATGGCACATGAAGAGAAGGCACAGGAGGGACTCCAGGCACACAGCACCGGGAGAGTGTGGGATCCCTTCCAGTCGTGCTGCCCTTCACGGATATAACCCCAAGAACCCTTCAGGCTCTGTTTCAAATATCAGACTTGTAAGAAAGAGATTGATAAGCTCAGCTTTAGACCAGGATTGAGAGCTAGCTGTTTCTGAGGTCTAACACAGGAGGGACACACCAGAAGAGGACAACAGCCCAGATGTGGCCCTGGGGCCCTGCCCCTAAACTGATGTCCCAGAAAAAGGGGGACATCAGTAGATCAGCAGAGCTGGGAGTCACTCCTAGAGGCCTCTGCCAGAGTCTTTGGGCAAGTGACCCAATCCCTGGGCCTTCGTCCCTTCTGTAAAGTCAGAAGTTGGACTTTATTATTCCTAAGATCTCTTCTGCTTCTTTATCCTCTAGCTAACGGTGGTGGTTCCTAGGGCTTCTGGAAAATAGTAATGAGAATCTTTAGACTATTTTCAATATTTCCAAAAATGTAACAGAAATTGTTTGTTGGCGATAAGTTTGCGCAGACACCCTAAAAAAATCATATTTCAATTTATGGCCTAGAATTATTTCAACCCAGTGGGATAGCAATAGTCATATGCAGCTCAGAAGCTCTGGCTGGCAGTTAATTTTGATTCACATAAGATGGAAAAATAAGCATCCTTTAATCAGTATAAATCTTGATTGAGAAAATGTCTTACGAGGTTCCTTAAGAGTGAAAAGCATAGGCACCCTTGATCGATGTTGTAATAGAAAACTTATTTGTGGGAAGTCAGAATAAATTTTCTCACCCACATCTACAGACACCTACAAGAGAAAATGAAGAACTTATGGCTGCGCCGACTTAGCTCCCAGAAGAAATGCCCATATACATTTAGCCATTGGTGTCAACATCCAAAGTAAGCAAGAAGATGAACTTAGCAGGAGGCCTTTGAAAGAAGAACTAGAGGTTTCATCTCAGAAAAGTCATCACGGATGACCTTACCCTCTTTTAAGGAACTCAGAAGGAGAACTTGAAACCCCATAGACTGGTAACTGCTTATTTTCAGTGTGTATATGAACAATTAAAACATGTTAAAAATAACAGGCAACCATAATATTGTTATGTCTTAAATATTGTGGATGAATTCTAGCCTAGAAAATTACACCTTCATTTGAGAAACTAAACAACAGAAAAGAAGTTGATTTTCGCATAGCACCAAGTTAGATGTCAGGAGACCTGGCTTCTAGTTAGTCCTACTCTTCCTGTAACTAGTTCCGTGTCTGTGGATCAGTCACCTCTCCCTCTGAGCTTCAGTTTCCTCCTCTGTAGACTCAGATGCTTAATATAAGGTTCTCTGAGAGCCTCTCATTTTCTGTGTTATTAAAAAGCATATATTCCTGGAGCTCCCTCTGCGTGGCAGGCACTGCTCTGTGTGATTAACATGCATTTTGTCCTATAATCCCCAACAACATGCCATTTTCATTTCAATTTTATAAAAGAGGAAATTGATGCATAGAGAGGTCAAGCTAGAGAGGAACAGAGTCAGGGGTCAGTAACTAGAAAGCAGTCATAACCTTACTCGTGCAGACCCTGAAAGTGTCCCCACATCCCCTTCCTCCAGTTTCTGCAACACAATCTGAGCAGACGCTTGCATGTGCAGTTCTTTTCATCCTTCCCCTGACATCACCCTTAATCACCTAAGTTACTTGTCTCTAAATTGCCTGCAATTTATCTTCAGCTTTCAAGAACTGAAGAGATTATGGCAACATGTCTTCCAGGTGCAATTTCCTTGGAGCCCCCCAAACAAGGAAATAAACTTCTTCCTTCACAGGAGGAAGTCCCCAGGAAACCCCCTGCAGCAGAGCATCAGCTCCATCTGGATGGTGCTGCCGTAGAAGGGAGGAGAACATAGAATTCAAGAAAGCCAGAGACCCAACAGGAATGACTGCCTAACAACTGAAAAGGCTGGGAGACAAAACCCAAGCCAGAATGATAGAAACTGGAATTTGTTCATCTAACTATAATAAAACTGATAAATATTGGCAGCATTCTGTGAGAATTTTGCCTGCCTTGCAAGCAGGGTGCTGACTGTCCTTTGTTCCAGACACCTTTTCAAGAATTTCTGGATGGCAAATAGCCTTGCAAGACAGAGATAGGGTCTGTCTAGAGCAAAGGGCAGGCATGTTTATTGTCTATTATAAAAGATTTGGGTTCCCGGTGCTCACGGTTCCTCTTTCATAATGGAACTCCCTGTGTGTACAGGTATCATCTGACCATCTTTATTCCCACCCCGTGGGAATCGGGGTTCAGGAAGCCAACACAACTATGCTGACAATACGGCTACTGCTTTTGCTATGAATAGTAAAGTCTTTCGCCTCTGATCCAGGAATCTCATGTCTTCGACCAACTTGAAACAAAAACTCATTACGTTGCCAACAGAGTAAAATCTCAGACCCTGCAATTCTTGACATTAATACCCTAGAGAACAAGTTTCAATAAAAAGAATGGTGTGTGTCTTCAAAGAGAGGTCAACAAATTTTATTTTTCCCTTCCTAAGAATCAAAGCATATTCTCTTAAATTGTAGAAAAGAAAATATGGATCCAGGCTTTTAGATCGTTGAATCTGCTAATACTTGAAGGGCTCATTTAGGGCAATGTTGGACTCCCCTCTCACAGAAGATTTTAAAGGATAGTCTAGCTATCTATCCATGTGATACATGTCAGCCTTGAAACACCTGAAAGGCACGGGCAGGCACCAGCTGGCCTGTGTAATGTTAGTAATGGCTTAAAAAGCAGCTCTGCCCATGCACAGACCCTCAGCCGGGTTATCCGTCCATATGAAATACCCATGACATGCAACGCTTTCCCCAGGGGTTTAGCTCAGAGTTGGTCAACCCTGGCACAAAGTCTCCAGGATTCCCATTCCCAAGGTTATGATCCATGGCCCAGTTTTCAGGACCTAGTTCATAAACAAGTGGATCCTCCCACTGTAGCTTCAGGTCTGCCTGGGGAAGCTGCTGGTGAATTCAGAAGACCGCCGGGGGAGGGGGGGGCCAAGGTGACCTCCAGGAACCAGAAGCTTGGATGGTTCTCATCCTCCTCACTTTATTCTTCTTCCTCCTGTCCTCCTCAAAATGTCCTCTATGGGGATGGCCAGAGGAATAACTAGATAAGGGATTCAGCAGTCCTAATGGTTCATTGTTTCCCAGATGCCAACAGATAGTGAAACAAATGAGAATGAGAGCACGGAGCCCTGAGCTCCATAGAGAAGGTCTAACATACTCACTTGCTTGCTAAACACACAGTTTCCAATGCCCAGCCTTATACACGTCCTTTCTGCTGAAGAACTCAAACGTTCCACATTATATTTCCTACACATGTCCACACTATTAGCATTACTTTATCTCTGAATGAGACTTCTCCTCTTTCAAAGCACTGTTATCTCATTTGACTCTAACAAAATCCTACTGTCATGGCAAATATCATTAAACCCATCTTGCAAAGGAAGAGACTGACATTTATAGAGGGAAAGGTGTTGCTTGAGGTCACAAGGTGGTTAGGTGGCAGAGCTGGAACTAGAACCCAGATGTCTGACTCCGGGTCCATGATCCTTTCTGCTCTGTCAAGTGGGAAGGTGATGCAGGTCACAATCAGGGGTGAGATATTGTCCCCATTTTACAGAAATACAAAAATCAAGTGACTTGCCCAAGGTCACACATCATGTGAGTTGCAGTGGAACCAGAAACTAGACACAAGGTCTCCAGAATCTGTGTTCCCAGCTCTTTCCCAGTGAATACTTGGTCTTGCCAGAATGCATGGGAACTTGTCTTTAAAAGAAAAATTGTCTTTGAGAAGCTGAGCATGTGGGTCAGGGAGTGCCTCAAGTCTAGATACCAGGACTACAGAGGGATATTTGTCCTTAGTCTCTTGCCATGCAGGATCCCATCTTTGCTACATGGTGGTGGCAAAAGCATGGGCTTCAGCGTCAGATCATCTAGGGTTTGAGTCCTAGCTCTGTCATTCACTTTCTGTGAGCACTGGGACAAATGACTTAACATTTACTGGCCCTCAGGATCCTCTTCTATAAGATGGGATAATAACAATGACCATCTCATAGACATACCACAAAGAAAGGCAATCACGTACGTAGAGCAGTAAGTAAATTGGAGCTGGAATTATCAACCAGGAGGTGGGGAGATGGCAAGAGCTTCCAAGAGAAAAGGGGAGGGAAGGCAAGTAAAATTAAGGACACAGACAAAGAAGCTGGCCTTAGGAGTCCTGCGCCTCAGTGTCCAGAGCATTCTACTGAGAGTGGGAAGAGGAATGCGCTCTTCAGCCCTCGGGCCAGCCCTTCCTCCTGATTTACCAGGTGGATCTGGCTCAGCCGCTAGGAAATCTACAGCTCTGGGAAGCAGCCACGAGTCAACGTGGTCTCTCTCCTGCGTTTGCCCGTGGGGTAGGTTTCAGATTTGCAACACTGCCCAGCATTATCTGGTAAGCTACAGGTTTCCAAGCCTGCTCCAGCCTCTGTCACTAGAAGAAATGTGCATTTCTGTTAGTTAGAGGCAGTGGGCTGAGCCCAGGAGAGACAGAAAGATGAGCCTACTGCAGTGGACACTCTTCTCTCCAGGGTCCGAGATATTAGAACATCTCAACCATGTCAAAAAGGGTTAGGGGAAAATGTTTTTACAGACACAGAAATTACGGTCTTGATCCTTCTTCAAATCACTCCAGCTCCTGCATCTAACGGACCGTTTCCATGACATTTGGAGCAAAAAAGCAGTGGAAAATGTTGGCTGTTAGAAGAGGTTGGCTTGGGTCTAGCAAGGTTTTATTATCTATCTGCAAGATGAGCCCAGTCCTTAGACAGGCTTCTGCCCCCTGCTGGCTGACCAGGTGGAGAGGAACCCTGCAGAACAAAGGGGTCTCCAGATGATCAGGATAGCCTTAAACAACCTCTTTCAAACATGGGCTGCTGGCATCAGAGAGTCACCATTTGGAGGATAGTGTTTGGATAAACAGCACTATGGAAGTGGACTGCACCTTCTAGAAGAAAAAAGAGGAGACTTACACTGACCCAGCAGCCTTGGGCCTGACCACCCTGCACACACACATCACACATCAGCCTCCCAAATTGACACCATCCCTCTCAGCTTTCCCATCACCACTTTCTCTGTTGTCTCACTGGAGTGCCATCTATCCACGTTCCTTCAGCAGCACTGTCCCAGGTCACCAGTGTCCCTTACCCTGCGTTGTTCATCACCCAGTCCATGCCCTGCCCCCTGAGCATTTCTCTACAAGTCTGTTCACTCATAAAGGCCAGAATCAGAGAGGATTTTAGGATTCATTTGCTCTGGTTTCCTCATTTTATAGACAGAGACACTGAGACCCAGACAGGCAGAGTGACTTGTCCATGGTTACCCGGCCAGACTGAAGAGAACTGGTCCTAGACCCCAAGCACCCTGAATACAAACTGAGAATTCCTTCCATCACAGCCCTGCCTCCTCTGGGAGACCCTTCTTCATGAGGCTAAAATGGGGAATCTAGCTTCTGACAACCCATATTTCCACCAAACCCGTCCCCTCTGCCCTGTCCTTTAGACAAGAGAAAAGTGAAGTATGATGAATATTTGCCCATCCTACGATTGTAGAAGGAAATCATGAGAGAACAAGAACCCCTCTTTAAAGTATTCAGCTCAGCCCCCAGAACCGATAGACCATTAGAAAAAGCAGCTCACCACCCACATTTTTAAAGTCTTGTCAAGAAATTGGACAGGATCTCAAGGAAATCACTTATCTGCATAAAGGGCAAAAAGTCAAGCTGGGAGAGTTGAGTAAAGGAAATCCTTCCCACTGTTAAGTTTCATGGTTCTGTGACTCTTGGAATTGGAATGACTTGGCCTGGAGAACAGAAGATCAAGGGAAATAAGACTTTCAGAACTGACTTTAAGATTAAAAAGACTTATAGACAGAGATGACCAAGCAAAGAAGAACCAAAAAGAAATAGACTTCTGTTACATAAGGATGATTCAGATCAGACACCCCTGAGAACTTCCAGACGGTAAAAGCAATAAGGAAAGAGGTCAAGGAAGAACACAGGGCAGGGAAATCAGTTGCCTTGACCTCAGAGGACTGCTTTCAGCCCAAGGGTATGAGGATGAGTTGGTCCTGTGAGGACAGTTCCGATGGTAAGAGGAAGAAAAATGATTAATGTTTTAGGATGATCATACAGTTGACTCCACAGTCCTGCTCAGATGACCACACTGGGACCATGTCCCCCCTGACCAAGCTCCTCCAGCTCCCACCAGAGAGATAAAAAGATGGTCAGAAGGAGCATCTCCTCTTTGAAGCACGACTTTGCTGGAGGGGAGCACAGGTTTAGATCTCCTTCTCATCATGGACTCATCCAGTCATAAAGTTCATAGAGGTGAGCGGTCTATGCCAATAAGATCCAGGGTCTCAGCAGAAGATTCAGGCACCTGGAGTGGCCTGTCTCCTGTGTGGCCAGGGGTTTTGTGTGCAGAGGAGCTGGGCGGCATAGTAGGGGGTGAGGAACAGAGAAAACTCTGGCAACAGAGTCTTCTCTTTCCCTCTCTTCTCTCCCTCTCTTCCTGCTCAGTGTCCACGCTAATGAAAAAAAGCCCACACAGCTTCTTCTGCAGCCCAAGAATTTGTTCAGAGCAATTTGGAGCCAACTGAATGAACAGGAATAAACCAGCAGATACTGCACTTTATGGCTGGCTGCTCCCAGGCCCCAGGCAGTGATTAGAGGCCCACCGTCCTTTAAATGCCCACAGCAAGAAGATGGGTGAAATTTGGTCCAGTTAAAAGCTCTAAACAGGAGGTGCGGTGGGGAGAAATAGGATGGGTAATTATACTCAGGGTTAATACCAGGGCAGTGGCATGCCACTCGGACCTGAGAAATAATTAAGTGATTGAGTAAAAGATTAAAACAGTGGGAGGCAGTGATTGCTTTGTTAGGCCCATGGATATACAGGGATGAAGTGTCCTCCTGGGAGGGAAAGCCGATTGCTACGCCTAGGAGACCTTGTCTGCTGTTGGACTCTGTCCCAACACTGATTCACTCTCCCTAAGCAGCAGGGAAAACAAGTGTGTCACACACACATACAACATACTTCCCTCAGATGACACTTACTCTCTGTCCCCCTTCCTCCACCACCAGTGCTGGGGAGGAGGCAGTGACGCTGAGGGCCTCCCTGGAGTTTGATGTGTGTCCTCTCCATCAGAAAGGATGGGTTTCCACTAGTCTTTCCACGATCTTCACCAGCTCTTCCTCGTGGTCAAGGTCACAGATCTCCCAGATGGCTGCCCAGTGTCACGGGGACATTTGTGGCTTTGGATGGAGGTTTTCTCTAGGCCAAGGAAACAGCTCCATTTGGACAGTGGAGTCCACAACCCTGAACTCAGAACCAGAGAACCTGTTGAGCAGATCTGGTTGACCCTGACTGACCTTGACCCTCAGTGAAGCATTTAGGAAAAGACCCCTGGGATCAGTACAAAGAAAGCACTCCATCTTCACTCGAACACCCTACTTCCTTGGACATTTTGCTTCCCGCCACTATTTGGAGAATACAACCAAAGATAGTATTTTCTCTAAAACCCACACCAAGCACACACTTTTTAGTGCTCTGTAGTAGGGACACTGAAACTATAAAAATGAATCTGTGGTTCCTAATCTCAAAAACTTAAAATCTTATGATGGAGACAAGTAAACAGCATGTTGCAGGAAGGTATAGGATATTACACGAACAAAGAAAAGTGGACCCTAATCCAGGCACAGGGAAGGTAGGGGAGTCACTGAGCCATGTAAGTCGAGTCTTGAAAGACAAGGTCCAGGAATTAGCCAAGAAAAGAACAGAGCTGCACTGGTTGTTCGAGGCAGAGAAAACAACACAAGCAAAAGCATGGGGGTGGAAAATTGCGTGGCTCATTTGGAGAATGACGACTGGCCCAGTATTATGAAAATATGAAGTACATTGCAGATAAACTCACAGGGTTAAGTCAGCAGTTCCCAAACACCATGCTGGAAAACACAGACTTTATCCAGTAAATAATGAGAGCCACCAAAGGGTTTCAAACAGGCGTTGGTGGGAGTGGGTAAGAGGTGGGATGACACAGTTTTAAATTTTTGGAGAATGGATTTGAGGGAGAAAGACTGGGGACAAAGAGACCAGTTACAAAGCTATGGCAAAAATTCCAGTCCAGACGAGACATGACAGAGGTCTGACCCAGGGCAGCTGATTCCAAGGTGGAGAGAAGGGGAGGACTGGCGAAATCCTCAGGAGAGAAAGCTGGTGCTTGACTGGGTACAGGTCATGACAGTCACAAAAACAAGGATGGCTACCAGATTTCTGGCCTGAGGAGACTGGGGGGAACACGACCAGGAGGAAGAAAGACTTGGGAGGAAGATGGGTTCCATTTGACCATATGAAGCCCAAGGGCTTGGGGGGTGGGGTGGTGTACCCTCATGGAGGAACGTCCAGGCAGCATTAAGTCCAAGTCCCAGCAATCTGTCACCGTGCAGCTTGGTCACTTAGGGGAAGGCACTTAGCCTCCCTGTGCCTCAGTTTCCTTATCTGTGAACCAGAATACTCACTTTCTTCTACTCAGTTTCTGGAAATAGATTGTGAAGGCCAAATATGAACATGTGATTCAGGCACTCTGGAAATAAAGCTGCTATGTAAACATAAGGGATTTAAACACACTCCACACTGGGCGTTGTAAGGTTTCCTACTGCTGCAAGATGATTTCAAACGATGAACTCATTTTGTGATAAGTCTGTTCTTCATGACTTTTAAAATATGTTTGAAATGTAAGTCAACAAGAGGGATTTGCCTGCCTTCAACTCTTCCCCTTCGGTGTCGTGGAGGGGCAGGAGGCGTGTGCGCTTGAAGGACCTCAGGCCACACAGTCCAATGCTCTCACTCCACCGAGGAGGACACCAGGGCCAGCGAGAGGACAGGGTCCAGCAGAAGAGCACAGGTGGCTAGCAGCAAAGCCAGGCTCTGCATACAGATCATCGGGCCATCGCCAGCGCCCTCTGAAATCGCAGTGGAGCCCTGCCTGGCAGCAACGCCACGGCCCAGGCCTCCCATCTCAGCCCGCTCGGCCTCCTGTGGGCTGCTGCTCTTCTAACCGAAGAAAGAGCCACTGGGATCAGGGTGGCAGAGCTCTCTGAAGCTCCAAAGAGTTAGAAATAAATACAGAAGGTCCATATTAATGAGTCTCTTCCTCTTCAGTTCAAGCCCAGAACATTTTCTAGACTTAAATAATGCAAGACTGAATATCGATGGAATGGGAGACTGGGAGCAGCGAGGTGGAGATGCAGAACTGGGAATAATCCGTCAGAGCGCTTGGGCCAGGGCAGGGGGCGAAAGGGAACAGGAGGAGCCCAGGAGACAAGACAGAGTGGCTTCGGGTGGGAGGGGCTGGGGCTGCGGAACAGGAAGATGAGGCTGATCTGGGAGAAGCAGAGCCCACAGCCGCCCTGGTGTGCACCAGGACAGCCAGCCAGCCAGAGGGCACTCGGGGAGGCAGGTGGAGGAAACAGACACGTAAGACTCTCAGTCCTCCAGGGCTTGGACCCAATGTGAGGGTGTGGAGCCTTCTGTCTACCCAGTGGAGCCCCACGTACACGGGGGTTCCCCAAGAGTGAGCCATGAAACACAGCTCCCAGGAGAGGATTTCCCGAAGGAGACTGCAGGGTGATGTCCGCGTGGGCAGCAGCACATACCATATTGGCCTCTTGGAGAGCCACACGCACATTCGTATTTTAGGGCCCTAGAAGTCCCGCTGTGGACAGACCCGTTTAACTTGGCTCACTCTGTTTCCCGAAGCTACCTCAACACAGAACCCCTTCCCCACCCTGGGAGATGCAGCTGGAGACCGTGCCCTGGCACCCCTCACCCTGTCTTCAGTGGCCTCTCTCCCGAAACAACATCATGTTGCCTCTTCTGCACTGGCTCTGAGCACTGGGGCTCCAAGGGATTTAATAAGGATTTACGTTGTTTTAACCTGTTTTGTCAAAAAACTTGGCCACCCTAATGACTCAAAGTGAAAAGTCCAGTTTTCTGGTGAGGGTTCAGACCAGATTCAATGTAATTCAGTTTAATCCAGTACAGCAAGTGCTTCCGGAATACTAAGTTCTCAGCACTGCGTGGACACATGACAATTACAAAAGCAGAGCCTCTGATGGGACCACAATCTAGGGGAAACAGACAAGGGTCCAAACCAAAACTGGCAGCTCCGATGTCCAGGTGGTGTTCAAGTAGGTGCAAACATCGGGCGTCCAGGGTCAGCCCCATAGATGCTCGGAGAAGAGACAGAAGTCAGGAGGCCTTCTTGCGGAAGCCAGAGGTGAGGTTTACAAGGCCAGGGGGAGAGGGGTACAATCCAGATGTGAAGAATGATGGTGGGGGGTGGGGCAGCTGGATGGCTCAGTGTGGGTTCCTCATGGGTGAGCAGGCCCAGGGGGATTATGCATAGACAAGATCCTGGGCCTGCTGGTGCCTGGACGGGGTGGAGTCCCTCTGCCTCGGGGACGGTAGCCTGGCAAGGACAGTCATCCCTTCAGATTACGCCATAAAGAAAGACCCAGCTAACCTATGGATGGAAGAACAGACCTCCCTAGTGCTCTTGGGAGTCTTGATTCTAAGGTAGGTTCTGGAAGGAGAATTGCTCAATTGAAATCAATCATGACCAATTTATAGGAGAAGGTAAAGTTTCCGGGGCCATTGCCTGCAAACAGAATGGCTTCTCAAATCTGCCCCAAGAAGGAAGCCACCACTGCTTGTTAACAAAGTAACAGAAGCTTCTTCTCCACAGAGCCTTCTCCCAGTGAGGGCCTGGAAGTCTGTCACTGCACAGAGGGGACCAGCTGCTCCCACGATGAAGGCATTTCAAATGCAACTTGACCAGGAGTCCTCCTGACCACGCCCCACCAGCCCAGACCACGTGATCCAATCGCCTTTCTCCGTCTTCCCTCAGGGGACTGGCTCCTGGACCCCTGGGCCGTCTCTTATCTCCCACTTCTCACCTCCGAACACTGGCTCCCTCATTAGTCGGCCTCCTCCCCACCCACAGGCCTTTATAACAGTAACTCTGGAGTCAGCCTTCTGACAAGAAGGAAAAGAGCAATTAGAGGCTTTTGTCTCTGCTGGGCAGCCAGGCTGACATCATCCTGCATTCCCCCGACTCAGAGTTAACCCCCTTCTCTCCCAGCTGCCTGCTGGTCAGGAAGTCAAGCCAGGATCACACTGAGGAACAGAGTGGTACGAGTTGCAGACCCCATGTTCAGAGGTCGCACACTGCAAGAGGGAGGAAGTCTGCCGGACAGGCCAGAATCCACAGAGGCCTGGATAATCGCTGAGGTCACTAGGGCAGCTCACTACCCCTCCCCTGCCAGGCCCAGCTCCACAGCCATCATTCGCCTGGATTCTAGCACAGTGGAGAGCACAGTGGACGCTGCTGCTTGCTGCCAACCCATTCCCACCGCAGAGTCCACACGGAACCTACCCGGCCCAGTTCTAGTCCCGCTGAGTGCTAAGAAGACAGAGGCAAGATGGAAAACCCAATGGATGTTGGCCGTTCCCATGGCACCAAAACAGTCGCCAGATCTTAGGAGATGTCACACATACTATAAAGGAGAACCCACTTTGTGCTAGGCAGTGGGGACTGAGCAGAACATAGGACAGACCTTGTCTCTGTCCCAGTCCCTGTCCTCAGGGAGCCTACAGTTTACCAAGGAGGGCTGACAGCAAAGCAGGGTGCCCTGTGCTCCCATGGAGAGAGCAGGGGGCCAGGAGATGCTCGAGTAGGGGCACCTAATCCAGTGTTGAGCAGCAGAGACAGCTTCCTGTGAAAGTGAGGTTTAGGTTAAAACCAGAAAGATGGACCAAAGTTAGTTACGGAAAGTGGCTGATGGGGTTAATGTGTGAAAAGGGCCCAGACTGGGAAAGAAGATGGCCTGTTTGAGGAACTCCCAGGCCCAGGGAGGCTAGAATGCAGCAGATGAAGCCAGAGACGGAGGCACGGAGGTTGTGCCTCCCAACTTGCCTTCCCCTGCCCCTCCCATCCCACAGACACCCCTGGAGAAGCCCTTGTGAGGAATCCCAGGAGACCGTTGCCCAGTTTCTGCCTAAAATGAAAGCACACTGTGGTCCACTTACATGCACCTGACATAGGTAGAAACTTCTTCCTTAAATTCAGGTGAAAAATGTATCAGGCGGTGAACAGGAAAGAACATGGGGCTTTGACTTCAGACAGATGAGATTCAGATCCTATCTTAGCCACTTGCCAGCATTATGAACACATCCAAGTTACATTAACCTCTCCAAGCCTCTGCTTCCTCATCTGTGAAATGGGGAAATACTGTTGACCTCAGAGAGCTGTTGAGAGGATTTAATGAGACAGTGAGTGTACAGAGTCTTGCCCAGAGCTCCAAAAACATCAAACATCTTTTCTTAGTCAGTCATTAGTCCTCTCTCCCTCTGAAATGTGCAGCATTCATTTGAGGGGATGACCCTTGATATTTTTTAAGCTTCCCTAAATCTCATCATTCTTCGTTCCTTGGGCCATTTCCAGTATCACATGGTTTCTAAGCCCTTTTACCATTTGGATGCATGTAGGAGGTGAAGAAAGATGGTATCAGCCAGTTAGCACAGAGCTCAGGATAATCACATCCCTAAATATCAGCTGCTTGAAGTCAGGGTTTGTCTGTTTTGTTCACTGCTCTCTCCGCAGCACCCAGCACGATGCCCAGCACACAGTAAGCACTCACTAGACACTTGCTGAGTGAAGGACCGAAGTCTGGGCATAATGCTCTATCAATGCAGCCTAAGGTGTTCTTCATTTTTTAAAGAATCTATGTCATGCTGTTGACTCATATCAGGCTAACAGACAATGAGAACAGCAGGACTTTCACACGTAAGCAACAAGCCTCCCTTATCCCGCCCTCCTTCAGTTCATTTTTGCACTAAAGGCAAGACTTTGATTTATCCCTCTTACTTTTTATCTTGTTAGATTCAGTCCATTGTTCTGGCCTGCCCAGACTCTTTTTTAATCTTCACTCTGTCATTCAACATATTAGCTCTCCCATCTAGCCCTGCTCCATCTATCAATTTGTTAATCATGTCTGCAGTGTCTTCATGTATCTAAGGACAAAATGTCTTAGAAGACAGACACATTGTATGGTTCTTTAGGGAAATGGACAAGACTCTCATGACCCAGCACTGGGAACTTCCCAGTTGACATGGGTTCATTAATCAACACATCTTAGGGACAACTGTTCAGCCAGTAAGGAAGCCACCATGCAGCCCACATTACTCTGTTCACAACGACACTATAAGAGGCGCTGTCAAATCCCTGGCCCAAATAAAATCCTTGCAATATCAATAATCATCATGGTGGGAGGGACTGCCAAGTGCCAAGCCTACTGCACTCATTTAACCCTCATCTCATTTAACCCTCACAACAACGTCACAAGGCAGCACAGTTCAGGGCAGGGTAGTGGCTACCAAGCCAGGCTGCCTGGGTTTGAGTCCTGCCTCTGCACCTGCTGGCCAGGTAATCTTAGACAGTGGATTAGTCAGAGTGGGTCATCTGCTACAATGAATGACTCCAAAATATCAACAGCTTAACACCATGAAGGTTTATTTCTTGCTCCCATCACAGTCCAATCCCATAGGTGGCCTTTCATGGGACAGTTTGGGGACCCAGACTCCTGGCATCTAGTGGTTCCTCCTCAGAGGCCTCCACTGGGTCTTTAGCCAACCAAAGTGCAAAGAGAGGGTAGGGAATCCCAGAGTAGGCGCAGTTCTGACATATGTCATTCTGCCCACATTCTAGTCACATGACCAATCTCAATACATAGGAAGCTTGGGAAATGTTAAGGAGTATGCTATGAGTGGAAAATAGTCTGTCCTACTTATTCATCTCTGTCACTGACATTATAATAGTCCCTGCATTAGTCAGGGTTCTTGAGAAACAGAACCAATAGGAAATAATATAGATGGTTAGTTAGAGATAGAGATGTAGATATGGATAGACAGACAGACAGACAGACAGATGGACAAACAGACAGACAAAGATACTGTAAGGAATTGCTTGTGATTATGGGGCTGGCAAGTTTGAACTCTGCAGGGCTGGCTGGCAGGCTGGAAATTCTGGTGGGAGTTGAGGTTGCTTGAGTCTGAGGGCAGTCAAAAGGCACAATCCCTTACTCTTCAGGGACCTTAGTCTTTTCTCTTAAGTTAAGTCTTCAACTGATTGGATGAGGCCCACCCAAATTATGGAGGGCAATCTGCTTTATGCAAAGTCTACTGATTTAAATGTTAACCTTTTCTCAAAATACCTTCACAGCAACATCTAGACTGGTATCTGACCAAGAACTACACACCATAGCCAAGCCAAGTTGACACATAAAATTAACCGTCACAATGGCATTGTGAGAATTAAATAAGCGATGACTGTAAACTACATAGAACTTCAGTTAAACCAGTTCCTGTTGTATAATAATAAACATTCAGTAAATGTTTGCAATTATTATTGCCCCATTATACAGATGAGGAAATTAGGGCTCATGCAGGTAAAGAAACTTGCCGAAGACCACCACTGCCAGACTCCCTTCATTCTTCCCCACAGCTCCTTGGGATTAGTTAATCCTGAGCAGCTGCAGCCTCTGAGCAGAGGTGAGGACAGAGGGTAAGTTAGGAGACAAGACAGTTGGAGGGCAGGACACACACAGGCAGAGCACCCAACGCATCAGCATGTCATGAGTGCTCATGAATACTTGCTAGCTAAAATATAAGTGCACCTGTGATAAGACAGTGCAGACATGATTGCAGAGACAGTGCTGGCTCCTGGCAGGAGGAGATGCCCAGAGGAATGACATTCTTCCCTGGGAGCCCGTATACCTCCGTGTTCACCAGCTGCAGTCTAGGTCAGTGCATTCTGGCCCGGAAGATTCTCAGTGGCGAGACAGTGCCTGCTCACAACGTCCACCCTGCCATGTTAGGAAGCTGTCCTTCAAGCATTGGTCAAGAGCCAGCTGGTCAGGGGATGGCGAAGGTGAGACTGAGGCCCCCGATTCAGTTCCCAGGCCAATCACAACACAAGCCTGCAGACACTAAGCTGGCCAGTCGCCGGCAAACCATGTGGGTGACTGCAGGATGCAGGCCCCAGCAGGAGAGTGTGACTGGGGGGGTACACGGACATTCTCTGCACAGGTGCAACCAAAACCCCATCTTGGGGCAGAGGGCCAGAAGCATAGAACGCAAAGAACTATGATAGGCATTTGAGGCTGATGCTGTTCCCTGCTCCTGGCTGGAATAGCGGGCTTTGGCTGCCCTACTGAGCTCCTATCCAAGCTGAGCCATTGTCACCATCTCTGGATGCTCCCTCCAGCTGAACCAAGCCCTGGACTACAAATGAAAAGTCCTGGATCCTGGGCAGGAAGCCATTAACACAGGGGAAATCACTGACTCATCTGGAGCCTCAGTTTTTCCTTCTGCAACATGAGTTTAATTTCTACTAGTCCACCCAGCTGCATGCTACCTAGTTTCAACGTCTATGAAAATGCTTTGGAAACCATAAAGCACTGCATAGATGTGTGGCATTCTCATTGGCTTACTAGTTTGAGGAAAGAGCTCGAGATAATTCCCATCCAACAGGATTATCTCTCTCCCCCATCCCAGCTGGTGCAGACCTTGGCAGTGATGCTCACGGTTTCCACAGTGTTGTCTGCCCATGGCCATGGCACCTAAGGCTGTGAATGCAGATCACATCTGGCTCCATCCTTTCAGCCAAATGAAAGGAATCTGAAGATCAAGGCTTTAATTTATGCACACTGTGGTGGGCAAAAGGATGCCCTCCAAGTGCTAACTACTGGAACCTGTGACCATGTCGCCGCAAGTGGCAGAAGGGACTTTGCAGATGTGATTCAGGTTAAGGCCCTCGGGTGGGAGAGTATCCTGGGTTCACCCAGGTGGACTTAATCTAACCATCTGAGCCCTTAAACGTGGAGACCCTTCCCTAGCTGTGGTCAGAGGGAGATGTGACAATGTCGGCTTCGAAGGTGGAGGAAGGGGGCCAAGATCCAAGCAATGGGGGCACCTCTAGAAGCTGAAAAAGGTCAAGGAAGCAGACCCCACCCTAGGGCCCCCTGAAAGGAGTGCAGCCCTGCCCACACCTTGATCTTAGGCTGGGAAGACCCATGTCAGACTTGTGACTTAAAACCATAGAATAATGAATGTGTGTAGTTATAAGCCACTAAGTGTGCAGTAGTAATTTGCTACAGCCACAAAAAGAAACTAACACATATGCCAAGAGGAAGAAGGAAGAAGCAGCTCATGCGACCCAGAGTGAAGGTCGAGGAGTTAACAGACCAGCCCTGAGCCTGCCTCTTCTATCCCTCCTCCTTTCTTCAGGTAAATCACTACCCAGTCTTGAAGAGTTTAGGAAGGTGTCAGGGCAGGGAGTAATGGGAAAGCTGTTTCCAGACCAGAATTCAGAATTTATATCCACATCGGAGCTTGACCTACCGTCATGAGCTCGACGTGTTTCTGGGTTTTTGTGTGTAAACTACAAAAGGGACGATGAATGCCTTTCCTACATCCATCCCTATTCTAGGAACAGAGAGCCTTCCTTCTTCGCCTGCTCCTTCCAGCATCCACCTGGGGACAGTTCCGTATGTGGTTTCTCCCCAGTGCCTCCTTCCCAGCCCAGCCAGAGCCAGCAGCCATCCATTCTCAGCTCTTAGTCATCTTCTTACAGCGATGAACGCCATCATTAGGAGCCTTTCATTATCAGCGGCTTGCACGCAGCTGATGTTGATTTGATAGAATCCAATTTAGCATCCCACTCTGGGCTCTGCTCCATAAGCATTTGGGTTTAGCATGTACAGGCAGTTTGACGCAGTCTTGATGGCCTTTTAAGCGGCTGAGAAAACTGCTGGCATGGCAATTTGGTGGCAAGCAGGCTTCTGGCGGGTGGGGCTGGAGGAATGGGAGAAGGAGCAGGGAACCAAGGGGGCATTTCAGCCAGTCTTGTAAAAGGCAGCAAAGTGTTTGGGAATCATGCATTTAAAGTGAAGAGTAAACAGACAAAACCACTGGGGTGTCTGAGGGCCTCCACCAGGTGAGATTTCACCATGGTGCCTCCTTCTGATGGGGATAGCGCTGCCCGCAAAATCGATCACAATACTCGTCACCCGGCAACCCGTGACAGTCACCATTCACAGAATCCTTTCCTGTATCATCTTGTTTTTCTGTTGAGCCCCCAACAAACTGTCAGACTAAGTCCTGAGGATGCTAGTATCCCTGTCTTGCAGACGCAAAACCCAGGCTCAGGTGCAGATGCCTGAGAGGGGAGCGGAGGTGCTGGTGGCCGAGAGAGCGGGGCTCAAGACAACAGTGAAAACTATTGCAAAAGTGCAAGAGTGGGCAGCAGCTTCCTGGATTCCATTCCCTGATTCCCCCAGGGACTCGCTGAGCCTCACCTTTCTGCCCTTGACACAAAGGGGAGCCCTTCACCCATTTCCTTCCTTTGGGGCCACCCAAGGGTGAATGGGAGGTCAGGTGCTGCCAGTTCCTTGCAGGACGGATAACTTCCTAGAGTGCAGGGGTGTGCTGGTAAATACTCAGCCTCTGGTTTTCCGAAGAAAAAGCCCTGATGTGTAGCGTTTGCCCATCACCTGGTGTCAGTACTCCAACCATGCCAATCTCAAGATGTCAGCAGACATGGGAAGAGGTGTTCTCCATGGGCTCTGTGGGTGGGAGCAGACTCAGACACACCAGTGCTAGCGAACCGTGATGTTCTTCTGAATTTGTGCCCATTTCACAATTGAACAAACTGAGGCCAGTTCTGAGACTAACGCCACTGCCCCTCTCAATGGGCCGTGGAATGCCGAGGATGCTCCATCTCCCTCACGTGGGAAGTCACGTTGCCTGAGATCTGAGAGTCCAGCAGAGGCCAGAGCTGGGAACAGGGCAGGCAGGCAGCCCCAGCCTCTTCCCTGCCCACAGTCCACCTGCCATGTTTAATGTGCCTTCTCTTGGGGAAGAGTCAGGGTCGGGGGAGGGGAGGAGGAGGGCTCTTCCCAGTGTCCCAGTGCAGTCCTTCTCTTTTCCCTTCCACCTGGCTCTTTCCTCTCTGCTAGTCTGCGGCCTCAGAAAATCACTGCCTTGAAGTCTTCCTCCTGAGGCTGTGTGTGTGTGTGTGTGCACACGCGCCTCTCACAGCCTGACTCTTCTCTCTTCTGATGGGCATTAGGCTTTTCACCCTGAGGCCACAGGCCGCTTTAAGGGGACGCAGCAGAAGCCCAGTGCCCCATGTCACATGCTTGACCTACCTTTGATTCCAGCCCCCACTGCAGCAGAGAGTCCAGGGTAAGCTCAGACTCACCCCACACTGACCACGTCCTGCCTCAGGAGCAGTCCAGCTGGCCTCTTTCCACCCCCAGGGCCTTCCTTGTCACCATGGGTGTGACCTGCAGCAGGGGGCAGCCTGAAGCCAGGGGAGTTTATGTCTCCAGGGCAACTCCCAACCAATGGGACAGGAGCTGGGAAATGCCCCAGCTCCCAGTCCACAGGCAGACACCTCCGGAGTCGTCATGAAGCTGCTCAGGAAGCAGCACAGAACCCCAGGGCCTCCCTTTTCTCTGCTGCCTCCTCCTGCTTCTGGGAATCACCTCCCAAAGAAACCACTTATATCCAACTCCTGTTCCAAGTACTGATTTCAGATAGAAACACCAACCCTCTGAGGTGGGTACCTTTTATATTCCCATTTTGCAGATGAGGAAACTGAGGCTATGTCTGCTTGACTTGGACTAGATTGGTCCAGTAGTGATTGTCTACCTGTCAAGATGGCCCATGAGGATGGTGGTTGTGGAGGACGCAACCACAGTCCACCTCACTGAGATGGCCGGGCCAGCCCTGTGCCTGTGAGCTGGAATATCATCCATATATATATGTAAGTATGTATATAAATATATGTAAATGTAAATACATGTGTGTATAAATATATTAACATACACATATACATATATATATACAGTCAAAAAGTTGGAAAGAAATTCACCAACATCAACAGGCATTCCTGGATAGTGGCAGATATTTATATTTTGTGTGTTCTTTTCTGTCCTTTCTAATTTTTTCCACGAGGAAAGATTGTGCAAAAAGGCAACAGCAATATTTTTTTTAAAAGATCAAACCTCTGAAGGAATTTATCGTTAACTTAAAACACTGACTGATGGCAGGCCCCCAGTAGGCATGGGAAACTCCATTTCCAGCAGCAAGACCCATTACTTTCCAGAAACCCAAACAGCACAGAGAGACAAGGTGAAAGGGGAGGAAGGGAGGATTTTAAAGTCAGACAAAGTGCTTTCCCTGGGACACAGAGATGCACTGGGGTGGGGAAGAGGGCTGGGAGAAGAGATGAGGACCCCAGGTGCTGTATGTGGCAGGAACAGTGTACACCAGTTGTGTGACATGGTGGTTTGAGGACAGAACGGATTTGAATAAGATGCCAATAAAGAGCTCTGCAGGGAATGGGCAAGATCTCAGCCTCCACACACAGCAGTAAGCACATTAGGCAACATCCATCACCGTCCCATTTTGGGGAGAGTGGAATGTTGAGAAAAGAAGTATTTGCCCCAAGCCAGCCAATTCCCCTTTCCTCACTCACTCTGCAAATCTGGACTGTGTGCCCCAGTTTAATAGCTCCAGGAGTTCAGGGACCGTGGCAGCCTTACTCACCGTTGTCCCCCCCCACCCCCTGTTAGCACAGGGACTGGCAGACACCCGAAAAACGGACCGAATGACTGAGACAGTCCAACCACCATCCCGCCTCACACCAGAAGAGGCGGTTGGGCTGAATGGAAAGAAAATTAGTCACAAGACTTGAGTTTTTGTCCTGGTCATTCCGGCAGCCCACCTCATAACGTCGGGGAGGTCAGCTATTTACTTTGTGATTCAATTTCCCCCAAATCAGAAGATCTGACATTAAAAGAAAATCCAGAGATGAAATAACACATCCTTTATTATACGCTTTTTGATCCTGAGGATAGAGAACAGGCAAAGGGAGGGCAGAAATCAGTCCTGTCCTCAAAGGGGCCAGCCCTGGGGTCCACGAGGACCCTCCTCAGACTGCTGGGACCAGAGCGGAGGTGCTGGGGGCCAGGAAGCCGCTTGGACTGGGTGTGGAGCTCTCTGCTCTCTCCAATGGCCTCTCCTCTGGGACCTCGCCGTCCTAATGGAGGCTGCATTAGCTAATCTAGTGATTCAATTAGTTCTAAATGCTCGTGGCCTGAGAAGAGGGATGGCAAGGTGGGGATTTGTTGACTCCTATTTGCCGGAAAGGGTTTCCCAAGACAATGCAGCTGCAATTTGAATTCCCAAGTCTCCCCCTTCTCTCCATTCCTGAGCCCACGGTCAGCAACCCAAATGAGATCATGCCAGGGAAAGTACTTTGTGAGCTATTTTTATTACTCATTCTCTCCTGGGAGAAGGGCCCCCACTACCACCTTTTCCAGCCACCCTCTGCCCCAGAGGTAAGGAGGCTGCCCTGGGACAGAGGGACCAGGATACTTTCAAGGACAGGCACAAGCCTAACCCTGAGGAAATCCCAGGCCAGTGGTTTTTCAGGCTTCACAGGATGGAAATGACATCTGGAGCCTTTGCACTGATCTGCTCTTTCTGTAGTGACAGTTCTGCTCAGTCGTGGGCCACCATGCATGTCTCCCGTGGGGACACAATCACACACTGCCCCTACCTACCCTCTTCTGCTTCTTGAGTGGCTTGTCTCCCCAGAGACACCGAACTTGGGAACAAGAACCACATCATAGGTGTCAGTTACTAGGGACCACAGTTCAGTCCTGGGCGGGAAGGGACAGAAGAGGGGAGGTACGGGAGAAGGGAGGACAGCAGAAAAGGGAACAAAATGGCACAGAGGTGAGTCTCTTCCACCTGGAGGTCCTTTTTCACTCCAGAAGAAAAAATGCTTTTTCTATAGTGTCAGAATTGCTGTCAACTCCCCGGCAGCTGTTGAAATTGGAGAAGTCACTTTACCTCTTTGGTCTTAAGTCATCTGTGTGAAATGGGAGCACTGGATTGGGATGGTGATTCCAACCCCAGGTATGCAGTCAGGACTTGGCGGTTATTTTCTTTACTCTAGGCTGCGGCGCGCGGGTCAACCAGCTCTCGGGATAAAAAAAGTTCTGATCTGTAGCATTTTCCAATTTCCATGGTGTAAATGCTCTCACTGTGTCCTAATTCAAGCAACCAGTAGTATAACCACCAGCTCCAGCACACCACCGTCTCCAGCTGAAGTGGAAACCCACTCCAGCGTTCCCACGGGGGAGAAGCGTTTCCCTGGGCCCAGGGAGCTCCAGGTCCCCAGAGCAGCAGTGAGAGGAAGGGTCTGGTCACAAGCCACACAGAGAAACCCCTACCCACCCTGCCTTTCTCCACCAGCCTTGGAGGACATCCTCTATTCTCCCCACCCAAGGGGCCCTGCGGGGGGTTGTGGAGATAAAGGACAAAGAAGGAAAGAAAGCTCCTGGACCCCTTCCAGGAGGAAGCTTCTCAGTCATTCACTTCCTCCTTTTCCACCAGGAAAATGTCTTCAACACTGACAGCAGTCAGACAGGCATCTAAGGGGTCAATTTTCAGCACAGTATCCACTTCCACTGACAGTAAGACCAAGGACTGTCTTCCCGTAAGACACTCAAAACCCTTGTGGGAGTCAGGGCGGGAGGAAGATGGGGAGAGATGGGGGCCGACGGGAGGAAGACACCTTCTCCTGGCAGCAGGTGGGGTCACGGCCACCCTTCCTCCTTTCTTCTGAGGGTGATCATCTCGTATTCAACTAACTTCAACAGCATTTCAGTACCTGCAGGAATTCAGCTCTGTACCTACCATTTTAAGAATCTGTTTTTTCTAGTGGAAAATACTGTCCTTTGAGGCACTTAACTCAGAGAAGAGTCAAGATTCAAAGAAGAAACAAGCTTAGGAACTCCGAGTCACTTGTGAACTAGCACAACAGCTGGGTACAGACTCCACATGAGAGTGTTCGTGCAGTTCAGAGTATGTTGTGTAAGTGTATTTTTTTATATCCCACCAATTTCCAAAAAGGAATATAAAAGCCTGAGATCCAGAAAAGAGCAAAGGCCACACATAGACTGGAAGTCCTCACGGCGGGGTGATTTGACACAATACCTAAAGCCATCAGGCAGTCCCCTGGGTGAGGGCAAGCCCAGGCCTACTGGGCATCTGGGAAGCAGAACTCAACTGTCTCAGCAGTGACAGGCTGGCGGTGGTTCTGGGTTTGGGCAGAACCCTGCCACAGGGCCATCCTCTACGTGATGGTGAACAACAGCTGGGGCTGCATCCATTCAGAGGGGACACCTTTTCCAATTTGCTCAAGAGCCCCAGAATGGGCCCATCCTACCACCACCACAGGGCCAGGCTTTGCCTCCCCAGCACTCAGTTAGGTCTGAGGCCTGAGTTTCAGTGCCCACTCTGCAACGAACAAGCTGAGTGAGCCTGGGCAAGCGGCTCTATTTCTAAGATTCAAAGAAGCCCTGAAGGGCGCGTGGAGCACACACTTGGGTCATAAACAAAAGAATCAATAAACACTTAGCATTTGGGTCTTTGGTCATTGCTGTCTTAGGCTTCTCTCAGGTTTAGGCCAATAATTTACATCCCTGAAGCCCACACTGACCTGTTGGTGGTTAGATGCCTGGGGGTGTCACCAGAACACATGAAATTAAAGACTTTCTATGTGTGTAGTTAAGAGTTGATTACTTTCCCATGAATTAAAATAGAGTGAACATGTGACATCAGCCCAGGCCCCCAAACCATGAAATTGACTAATAATAAAGCTACAGGGGAGCTTAGACATGATCAGGTTACCTAATTTCACAGATGATGAAACCAAGACCTATGAAGTTAAGTGGCTGGGTGCGTCACACTGCCTTTCAGAGTCGGACTTTTGCCTTGGTGTGTCTGAGAGAGAGGGCCTGGGATGGGGAGTCACCCCTATTCACAAGCCCAGCGCTGTGCCTGAAAGGAGAAAAGGCTGAATTACAAAAGAAATAGAGAGACAGTGATATTGACGCAACTCAGCAGCGGGTTGCGGGTGGGGAGAGGAAAAACTAGATTTTAGAATTAGGAGAGGGCTGGCTCAGTCGAGGGTGAAAAGGGGATTGTGAATGAGAGACGAACGGGGCACAGAGCACGGAGGAAGATGAAACAAGCGAAGGGTGAAATCAGCCCTCCCCGGCCGCACTGTGCCGGCAGCTGTGAAACACGCCTGTCGCTGGCAGGTGGAGGGAGGTCGGGCTGGCAGCGAGTCGGGTGGCGGTGGTGATGGCGTCCTGTGTGTGACTGGCACCCAGCAGAGGGTCTGCAGGGGATGAGGGCTTTCTGGAAGGAGTGGGGCTCCTGGGGACTAAGGGGTGAAACTCTGTCGTCGAGTGGACGAGTCGGAGCCTCTTCTCCACCAGCCAGGATGGGACAGCGTCTGCTAGACATCATCTTCCACTGAGCCCCTTTCAGCCACACCCAGTTTCCTTCCTCTAACGCAGTTCTTGCCTTCTTGAGTCCTGGGTTCGAGTGCCACGTTGAGAACTCAGGGCAAAATCCACCTCTTCACCAACTTTCTGATGCCACACTGGGATGTGGACACACCCCGCAGCTCTGAGGATCTGGTGATTCTTGAGTAATGCAAACCTCCACCCTCCCCCTCCTCGCCCCTTTGCTCTCTGAGGCAGAGAACACACCCTCCTTTATGCTGAATCTTCATCCAAGGAAGCAGGATGCAGCACACTGGGAGTCAAGGTGTCCACTTGGGGCAGACGCTTCTCAGAAACCGAAAAGCCTCACCCATGCCTGCGTCCTGGGTGGGGCCTTCTGACCCAGGAAGGGCTCCCTAGAACTACACAGCCTCAGGAGGCTTCACCATTAGAGAAAAAGTACAGAAGTGATGAAAATTAGTATTTCAGAGGCGGGGGAGGGTATAGCTCAGTGGTAGAGTGTGTGCTTAGCATGCACAGGATCCTGGGTTCAATCCCCAGTAAATCTCCGTTAAAAAGTAAGTAAATAAACCTAATTACCTCCCTGCTCCCAACAACACCACCACCAAAAACTAACATTGTAGCCCAGAAAACCTGACACACAAAACCAGCTGGACCCCGCTCAGGGGATCACATCCCTCTCCTGACTGTGGGGGGAGGCTCAGACACACAGAGAGCTCCAGGGATGTGGTGTCGTCACACAGCAAGGCTGGGCCCGACTGGCACTGTTCTCCAAGTCAGCACGCCATCCCCCAGGAAGAGGCTTAGTGCCTTTGAAAGGGGAGAGCCAAGGGAGGCCAAAAGGCTTCTGGTCTGTCAAACTGAAGGAAAAGCAGGAGGTCAGGAAACTGTTACTTCCGTGGATGGGGAGCCAGGGCAGGCCACCTGCAAAAGGCAGACAAATGAACGCGGACACCCCACACTCCCATCCTCTCCTTTCCTGAATCCCAAAGAAAAGAAACGACCCTCTTCTACTGGAAAGAACAGCAAAATCACGCGCACCAGAATTGCCGGGAGCAAGCTCACAAGGCAGACGCCCGGGCGCCCCCAGATTCTGGGTCAGGAAGTCTGTGTTCTCAGACTTTCCAAGTCGACTCAGATGAGGTTGGTCTCTCACTTGAAGAACCCCAGCAAAAGTATGATTTAAGGGATTCTCAGAAGGCAACCTTGATGGGAAGAAAGAGGACGCTGTGAGATAAAATGTAATCATTTCTCTCAGCACCTGCATTATTTCATTTTTATAGTAATGATGCTTCAATTTCCAAGTCACTTTGCAACTGATCTGATTTGATCTTCCCAGGGACACTGCCCAAAAGATGCTAATCACAGATGCTAATGGTCTTTGTCCTTCAAAGAAGAAACTGTGGCTCTGAAAGATGTTAAGTGGTTGCCTGGGGCCACGTAGTTAGCTAAATAGCAGTGGGGACTCGAAACTGGGTCCAATGCATCTCTCTCCCGACTTCACGAGGGGTTCCCCAAAATGACTGAATGGGCACTCAGACGCAGATGGAGGCAAAGTCCTGGGAGACAGTATCTCGTCTGGCCTCAGAGGCTACAGCCAGCATCACCACTGACAACTTGGGCGTGTGCTGCGCCCCACCCCCAGGCGCACCAAGTTGTCTCTGCCCTGTAGCTTCTGCCGGGACACCATGTGGCCGTTAGCTCTGCTCTAGCGGGCCCACGTTAATGTCAGAGTCACCAAGGGGCGTGGCGCCAGGGGAAGAGTGGCGCAACTGAACCCCGGTGTGACCCTGACCAAGGATTTAACCTCTTCCAGCCTCACTTGCTCCATCGGTTCTACGGGAATTGTGATACATACATCTCAGATTTATTCTGCAGATAAGTGTGACAGTGGGTGAAAGGCCCACACACGGAGATAATCGTTACATCCCTCCCCTCCTCCTGACTCTTCCAAAAGGACACACTGGAGGATGTCCTGGGGTTTCCCTAAAGCTGTTGTTCCCTAAAGATGTCCTGCTGTTGCCCTCCAGGAAAGAGCCGGGCAGCCGCTCTGCTGGACCACGCGGATTCGCAGAGGGGTCTCTTGCCCAGGGAAGCTCCCTCCTCACTTACCCCATGACTCCTGCCTCCCCACCCCCACCAAACAGGATAACTGGGAATCTGTACCGCAAGATGCTGGTTCAGCAAAGGGCCCATCTATAAAAATTATTCTTGATGGCTGCAATAGAGTTTGCACTGTCCAGGCCAAAATGAAATATGAAGATTGGGCGCTGGAGGATGACCGGCTGACACCAGGAGCAGTGACTGAATACAGCCCGTGAGTTACAGTCAATACTTATTGAAGTATAACGATGAGGTTATGTGCCGACGGGTTATTTCTCCCCAGGTCTCCCAGACACTGCCTCCCAAGTTGCATGATGTGCTGTCCTTTTTCTCAGCTCAGCCCCTCCCTCTCCAGGACTGAAACAAGCTTGAAGCTTCCTGATGAGAAAGAAACTCTTTATAGCTCTGGGTTCTGGTTGGATGGATCTGCCTGACTGAGGGCAGATTGCAGGGGAAAAGGTGGAGGCTAAGACAGGGCTTAGGTAAGGTGGCCAGAGACCTGGGTCCCCCTGCCTGTCCCCTGCCTGGCTCTGGGACCCCAGGCAAGCCATTGGGCCTAAGGCCTCAGTTTTCTCATCTACAAAAGAAAAATATTACTTTTGGTTCCACTGAAGTCCCAGAAATTAACAGGTAAAAGTTTCTCAATTCCGTTGATAGAGAAAAAGTTTACTGAAACACCTGGAAAAAACTAATTGGTCCCACAATGGTTAGTTTGGTGGCTCTGGAAAGAAGCAATCATAATGACAGAGGCAGGGCCGAGCAGGAGTCTCCAGGAGGGAGCCCCTTTTTACCCAGGGCACTGTGGGAACGTGAAAAAGAAAAGGGACTCTTTGCTGTCCCTGACCAGTAACAGATCAGAGGTAAAGATCATCAATTTTGGAGGCTTTGTTTTTGCAAAAATGAGGAGCCCTTTGCCTAATGAAGAGCTTTTAATAGGTGTTGTTTTTCCTAAATTATTATATTAACCACAGATAATTAACAAGCGTATCCTTAATGCCGCAGGATACTGACAAACCCACTGAACGCAACTCGCTGCCTATAAATCATCCAGCCATCCTTCAAGGCAGCTGTTTAATTACTCCCGCATTTGGGAGGAGCAATATTAAGGCTCTCTCTAAATTTGGTTGCCAACGCAAATAAAGTCAGCAACATTTCAGCTCTTTATCATCATTGTTCCATCTTAAAATGTTGCTGCCAGCCCTGTTGATCACGGTGAAAAACTGGAAACAGCCCAAATGTCCAGCAATAGGGGAACAGCATGGCTAGGCAAATTAAAGGGTACCAATTTAACAGGATGTCATATAGCTACCTAAATGGCAAAACTGAAACTATGTCAATACACAGAAAACACGCATTCTGAATCATGTTAAGTGGGAAAGCAACATAAAACACTATGCACACAGTGATTAAAACGATATAAAAAGGTATATAATTATTGACAAATCATGGACGAAAACTGAGAGGGATGGAGAGGAGTGTGTTTAATGCTTGTTTTCTATTCTGAAGTGGATTAAGTTCATTTTTTAAAACAAAATAAAACACTGCTGGTGGCAGTTGGCCCAGGCTGTTCCGTTCTAACCAGTCCTGCTGAGGTTCCTGGCATCCGGGAGAAGAGGAGTGGCTCAGCACCCCCCCAGCCCCCCCCCCACTGCCCCAACTCCCAGTTCAGGCTCCTGTCTCTGAAACGCGCCAGATCTCTGCAGCATCCGTGATGTCTGACTGGCATTCTCAGGGTAGAAATCAGCTGAATGTGTTTTTCATGCCTCATTGTTCATGAAACCACAGACTAGAAGGACCCTGGCTCTCAGCAGTAACATTGATTATGCTCTCTTTTGCCAGAACTCTTCTCAGGAGCTCAAAATGCCCAGTTCTCAAGCCCAGCAGAGGCCTCAGCCTGGCTCTGGATGAGAAGTGGGGAGCCAGGGGGAAAAGAGACATCCTTGTGCTCCCCCTCCAAAACTACCCAGCAAAGCACAGGCTGGGGGGCTTTAGTGCGGGGGAGCTCTTGCTCAGCCTCTGAACCAGGGGTCCCGGTCCCCAAGCTGGGGTGCTCTGGTCCCCTCTTTCCTGCAGCATTTAATTGTCAAAGGAGGAAGGAAGCTCAGTCACCAACCCAGCAAAGCGGGGAACTCATTTTAGCAGCCTTGACTGATGCTGGGCGTGTCACCGGAACACGTGCCCCTGGCGGGGCAGATGGAGAGCTGGAGGACGGCGCCTTTCCCTCCCACCAGCCCGGTGCTCAGGAGAGGTCTCCATCTCGTCTCCCACTCACATCTGCTTGCAGTCCGTTATCTCATTGGCCCGAAGCACTGCTTGCCACCTCCTACTTCTAGTTTTGAAGTTTTATTTCTGGTTCTCATTAATGTATTTAAGCAGAGTTAGGGATGAAGTCCTGGGGTGACCCGAATCACTGCACTGTGTTCATGTCTGTCCCTTATGGTGCCTGTAGGAAGCATTTTAAACCAAAGCACTGTGATGAGCTCCTTCAACAAGGAGAACCCATAAGCACAGTTACACAGAGGAAGGCAAGTCACGATGTGCACATCACCTGAGTCTGAAAAGTGATGCTGACAGGAGAGCACGGTGGGAACCAGGTAGACCAACGTGTGCTCTGAGTGTGAACCAAAGCTATGAAAACAAAGGCCCGCTCACAGCACCTGTGTGGTACAGGAACATTCATATCCTCATCTTATAGCTGAAGAAATGGTGCTCAGAGAAGTCAAATAACTTTTCCAAGGTCACACAGCTGGTAGGTAACGGAGCCAGTGTGTGAAACCGGGTGGACTGCAGACCCCGAATTTTCACAGAGTGATATGTCTGCCATGTTGATGACCATACAGGCAGAAGAAAAGACTGAATGAAGGACATGTAAGAAGGAACGATTTAAATAAACTCAAAGACCAGTCTGGGGGAATACTGAAGTGTCAATACGGTAAATATCCCCTCAGCTCAGAACCTAGGAAATTATTTTCTAATACCTTTTGGTCTGGTTCTGGATCCAGAAAATAAGCCTCTGACCTACCATTTGGTTTTCAGAAGAGACCTATTTACTAGGGAGGATGTGCCTGGAGCAAATCACCCTGCAGGTTCTCAGACCAGGATCGTTTATCCACTTCATGTCCTGGTTGGCAGTGCAGATTCCTGGGGCTTTAGGGGGGGAGTGATGCATGTGACCCACTTCTGACCATCTCAGGCTGGACCAGGTAACCACCACGGGCATCTGCCCAACAGAACAGGTGCCAGAGACTCTCCAAGGTGCAGGTGGGCATAAGCCAGTTGGCGGGTCCCTTGAATAGCTCATTGAGGGAAGAGATGGGATGAGTTTGCATTATGCTCGGGAAGGAGGGTCAGGAGGACGAGAGGCCATTCACTCCTTCACGAGGCTTGTCACCTTTACCTTTTCTTACCTACCTCCTTGTCTCCAACTTAACCTCCATCTTCACTCGAAACTCCATCAAGAACTCATTTTCCATCACCCCACGCTTCACCTCCAGCCAGAGAACAGCCATATCACTCCTTCCCACCATCCAGCCCTCAATTCTGTCCCCAAGAGAGCCGTGCAAAGGAATGGGATGTGGACGGTACGAGGCATAATGCCAGTCTACAGTCACCAACAAGCAGCAGCTCTCCAAGTGAAAAACAGGATGCAAAGGAGAGAGACGAGAGAAGATAAAAAGAAGTCATGTTCAGCACAATGGGATCCCATGTGTGCAAAACTTCTAATTACACGTGAATACCCGCCCAGAAGGAGGCCTGGAACTGTGCTTGCCTGGGGAGGGGGCGTAGGGATTTCAGGGTGATTTTTCTTTCTGTTTATATTTCTCTGCATCATGCGGATGTTCTACGACGAACACGTATTAGCTCTCTAAACAGAAAATATACGAGAAGCCATACATTTAAACTAAAACCTCCCCTCCTTGACAAAGCCTTCCCAGGTTGGCCCCGGGGAGGACCAACAACTTGTGAAGATTGCCAGGAAACCGTTACTTCTATCCCGCTGAGGCTGTTTCTCTTACACTCCCCTCCCACAAACCACTTTTCACTCTCAGAAAGCTAAGTGGGTCAAGGCCAGCTGGGAGGAGAACTGCCTCTCCCTGGACCAGCGGTGCGGCTTCTCCCGGTGCCTCCTGGGGTTGTCCTTATTTCGTGTTGCCTGGATCCGGTGTGCACACCGTCTTCTTCAGACTGCTTTCTCCAGGGAGGACTGTAACACTGGTGTGTTTTCTAGAAGTTTCTACATTTTTATTAAGCTAATAGTATATATTTTGACTAGCAGCCTCAGGAATGCTCAAAGACCCTGTTCTTCCCTGTCAACTCTAGAAGAAAGACAGCAGTCTTCTTAACCTAAACTGGACCCCTCAAAAGAATTTTACACCCCTGCCTCTACTGGTCACTTCAGATTTCGAAACTCAAAGCCCTCCATTCTGGTAGGTGGTTCCTCTGCATTCCACTCAACTTCCAAAAGGATATAACAATCAGAAATGTCTCCAGTTACAAGTATTAGAAAACCTGATTTAGAATGATTTAAACAAATAGGGTTTTATTTTTCTCAAACAACAAAAAGTCTGAAGGTAGGTTGCTGATTGCATTGACTCAGCAGCTTAGTGATGTCAGGGCAAGTGGCCTTTGTAATTCTATTGGCTGTTCCTTTCATGAGCCCAAAATGGCTGCCCCAGTTCCAGACATCACACAGGGAGTCAAGGAAAGAAGAGGGTGCTTAACCATACTATCCTATTATTAGGAAAGCAAAAGCTTTCCCAGAACACTCAAAGCAAACTTCCATCTATGTCTTACTGGCCAGATTGTATCATATGGTCATTTCTGGATGCAAGGGAGACTGGGAAAGCAAAATATTTGCTTTCCCAGACTCTAAAGTGATAGATTGGGAGGATGCATAGGGTTAGCAAACCAGCAATCTCCATCACAGAGGCCAAACCCCTTTCCCTGAGAAGTTTAACAAACAGAATAACAATAGCAAACCTTTTCTGAGCACTTATTCTGCACCAGGCCCTCTGCTAAGTACTTCCTTTATATCTGCTATCTCAGGAAATCCTCCTTACCGCCCCACGATGCAACTGTTACTAGCATCTCCATTTTATAGATGAGGAACCTGCAGCTTAGAAGGGCTGGAGAACTGGCTCAAGGTCACACAGTCTGTAAGTGCTAGACTGGGATTTAAATCCCACTTAGCCAGAGGCCAACACGCTCTTCCTGTGAAGGGCCAGATAATAAATATTTTAGGGTTTGTGGGTCACACAATCTCCATGGCTACTCAACTCTGCTATTACAGTGCAAAACCAGCCGTGGCCAGTCCATAGACAAACAAGCTGTGTTCCAATGAAACCGTAGTTATGGACACTAAACTTTGAATTTCACATCATTTTCGCCTACCACAAAATATTACTTTTCTTTTGACTTTTTCCCCCCTGACTATTTAAAAATGTAAAAACCATGCTTAGCTCTGGGGCCATACAAAAACAGGCCTCAAGTCAGACCTGGCCCACGGGGCCACGGTTTGCCAACTCCTGCTGTTCGCCAGTGTCGCACACATTCTGGATTCTAAGTGTGGCAGGGCTTTAATGCGCGTGCTCGACCCTGCCCTCTGCTTGCCACACGCTCCTGCCTTGGCTTAGGACTTGACATTCTCCTGCCCTCCGCTCCTGCACCCACATGCCTGGATCTTGGGGGGACTAAAGAACAGGGGTCCCCCCACCACATTCCACCAGAGCTTCAGCAAATGCCCTTGGCCGTTGGTGTCAACACAACAGTGACTTTATCACAGCTGGCACTGCCAGAGACCTGTCCTGCCAGCCTTAGAGCAAGTACCAGAGCAATGCCAGGCTGGTTGGTTTTGCCTTAGTTGGGAGGCTTGGGTGGTATTTTTCCACCCTTAACAGCAGGCACTCCACAAGCTCTCAGGAAAGGAGAAACACAGCAATAAAAGCCCAGGTTGCTCTTCTCTGATTGTCTAAGTAACATCAGAGTTCTTTTTTAAACTGGATACTTAAGGATGTGCAGAGGGAGAGAGGCGAGCAGTGTGGCATCTCACCGCTCTGTTTCCTCCTCCCTCTCAGGTACCAAAGCCTTTCGCCCACAAAAGCTGCTGCTGCTTTGAACTGTGGAGCAAACGCTTCCCTTCTCTCTGCCAATGGCAGTGAGGGACCTGCTCCCTGATTATTTCCAGAAGGTTTCATTGGCCAAGATCATAGATGCTGGGAACAATTTCCCTGGATGTAGGTGTCTCCTCCTCTCCTATCCCTAAAGGCACGGGTAGTCCCCTTGGCATTGTTAAAGAAAGAACTGTTCACAACACTTGTTAAAGAACGGTAAGGCCAAGTATTGAGCTGCAATGTGCACAGGGACCACTGCAGTAGGGGAGAGAGATTGGGCTCAATTCCCAATACAATAAGGAAAAGTGGGAGTTTATAGCCAAGGAACAGGGTGGGGGTCAGTGGATGGAAAATTACTATGAGGAAACATCAGGGTATGGGGGGATTCTGGCCAGACTGACCCAACAGGGTTCTTGCTGAGGGCAAACTGGATGACTGGACATCACCTTGGGGGGTGGGGTGGAGGATGAGGAACCCGATTAGATTTTAGGGCAATCAGATATCAAGGGAGGGATGGGTTCTGGCAAATCTGACTTAGCAGGATTCTTCCTAAAATTAGACAATACAGAGACAAACACAGAAGCTCAAAGTCAGGGCTGAGTTGAGAAGAAAGTTCAGAGGAGCCTGATCAGAGTTTGCCCAGGGAGAAACTCTGTCAGGGTGATTCCCAAAATAGGGTTGTGATTCCTTTTAACTTCACACTGACCTTGTGGGGTCAGTGAGCATTTTGAGGCTCCCCGGAGTGATTCTGGTGCCCTGTTTAGCCTCCTCTGTAAAAATGACGGTGATCAGATCTGCTGCACAGGATGACCAGGAGGAGTGAATGAGATTACGTCTGTGACGACGCCTGGTGCAGCCGCAGGACAGAGCAGGTGCACCCTCGATGGTGCAGTCCTTCCTGTCTAAAGGCTGCGACTGCCTAATCAAGTTAACTCTCGAGACTCTGTGTCTGATGTCCCCATGCGCACTTTAGACCTGTTACTGTCCTCCAGCCATGAAGGGGGCCGGTGAGAGTGTAGATTAACTAGTGACACCAGACTCTCTACAGGATAAATAGCCCATGAGTGCAGACGACCCACGGACCGTCACCTGGACTGTGACAGGGAAAATGGCAGCTTTAGCCAAAGGCTTTGGGTTAACTGGCCCTGCGTTCATGACTGGCTCCAACTTGGCTCATATCCCGACCTAAGTGTGGGGGATGGGGGTGTCCTCTAAGAGAGCAAAGACTTCAGTGGCTCTGACCCACTCTGAGGAAGGTATCGGTCTCAAACTTGGAGGCTGCTCCTAACTTGCAGGGAGCAGAGTTAAGAACAGGAGGAAAATGGAAGTGAGAGAGTTGAAGAGGGCAAAACAGGAAATCTATCGCTTCTTCTGGGCAGACAGAGTCAAGGTGGAGGAAGAGCCTTAACCACCAAGTGCATTTCTTAGCTCTCAACCCCACCCCAGCAGCCTCTCATCCACGTTCTCAGGAGGTGCAAGCAGTCACCACGCTTCAGATGGCACCCCTGCTCCTAGAAGACGGGGGAGCCCAGCTCTGTGGCTCTGAAGAGCAGCTTCGGAAGGATTCCCTGGAAAGGGCTTATGTCCTCCCGGCCTCAGGGACAAAAAAGGAAAGGGACATCTTGAAGCCGAGGCAGCTTGGGTGTCACTGCTCATTCATTCCAGCCAGCGTGCGGAGGGCGGGGCTGTCTGCCTGGCAGAGGCACCCAGGTTCCGTGTCCCTGTGGCCTGGGGGGTGTGGTCCATTCTTGGGGTGATCAGATTCCTTCTCTCCAAGGACACAGCCTCACAACAAGCCTGGCAGAGCTACACAGGGCAGCCGTCCTAGTCTCCACTCTCCCTCAGGCCTGGTTGTGAATGAATGCTGGTCTCTGAGGGCGGCTCCAGCCTCTGCATTTAACCCCTCAGTGCCCGGCTTTGGGCTCCCACACATGCCCAGCACAGCCTTCTGCCACCCCAAGGGGTGTGAGGTGCCAAAGTTCCTTCAAAAGTAGCCAAGGGTGTGCCTGTGTGTGTGTGCATGTGCACACGTGCACATGTGTGATGGGATGGTAACAGCAGTTAGGCTGGGGGGTTATCACTCTTTTGAGAGGTAAAATGATACAGAGTTTATCACCCCAGAAAGCGTCCTCCTCACGAACAGCAGCAGAGTCTAAACGAAGCTGGCAAGGCGGCTGCGGGCTGAACTGTGTCCCCGCAATGTCCGCATGTTAAAGCCTTCCCCTCCACGACCTCGGAACACGACCTGCAGATGCAGTCAGGCTGAGGTCATGCTGGCTCTTCCTCGGCGCTACCTATGGAGGTGGCAGCCGTCTCCTAGTCGGCATCGTGGCCGCCCTCAGACCCCTGGTGAAGCCCAAGACCGTCAAAAAGAGGACCAAGAAGTTCACGCGGCGCCAGTCAGACCGATAATGTCAAAATTAAGCGGAACTGGCGGAAATCCAGAGGCACTGACAACAGGTGCGCAGGAGGTCCAAGGGCCAGATCCTGATGCCCAGCATCAGCTACGGGAGCAACAAGAAAACAAAGCACATGCTGCCCAGCAGCTTCTGCAAATTCCTGGTCCACAACGTCAAGGAGCTCGAAGTGCTGCTGATGTGCAACAAATCTTACTGTACTGAGATTGCTCACTACGTCTCCTCCAAGAACCGCAAAGCCATTGTGGAAAGAGCAGCCCAGCTGGCCGTCGGAGCCACCAGTCCCAGCGCCAGGCTGCACAGCAAAGAAAACGAATAGACAGCTCGTGCACCTTGTATTTGTGCTAATAAAACCATGAAGAAAACCATCAAAAAAAAAAAAAAAAGATGAGGTCATAGGGGACCCTAAATCCAGAGACCAGTGTCCTTGTAAAAATGAATGCCACATGAAGGGACAGAGACATGCACAGAGAGAAGAGGTGTGGAGAAACACAGGAAGAAAACAATCACCCACAAGTGGAGGAACGTCTGAGGCTACCAGCAGTCAGGAGAGGGGCCTGGAACAGGTCCGTCCCAGCTCCTTCAGAGAGAGCGCGGCCCTGCTGATGGCTTAGTTTTGGACCAGCCTCCAGATCTGGAAGACAACACGTTTCAGTTGTTCTAAGCCACCCAGGCTGTGGGACTTCGCTACAACACCCCTAAGAAATGAATACACAGGCCAGTGGATAAAGGCAGCTGTAGGCAACCCAAAAGGGTAGAATGCCCCCCAACCCGGGCAGCCCTGGGACTGGGGTGATGTTTCACAGCGTCGGGCTCAAGAGTTAAAGAGTTAAAGTCATTCCTGTATCAGCCCAGGAGGCCTTTGGCATCAAGGGCTTGGCACTCATGGCTTTAACTATTCATGAACGATCCCATAATTTCTGACACGTGGTGTGAGTCGTTAGTCACTTTGCCAAGGCACAGGCTTGAATCTGCACTCTGGGCCTGGTGCACGGGTAGGTCACTCCACTGGGGGCTTTGCTCTCCTCCTTTGTCAGTCAGAGGCAGGACCTCATGGGAGGTGATAAATCCCTGCTGCTTTGTGGGAAACCAGGTCTCAAAAGAAAGGCAGCAGCAAGCATGGGGAAGAGAGAGAAGTCTAATCATGTGATGGTCCAGGCCGGAAGGCAGCTTTATAAATGACCTGAGTCCCAGATTTACGGGATCATCAAGGATCTGAAAGAGGCACTAGATGTCTCAAGTACACTTTATTAGCTGGTGCGGGTAGGAATTCCACGACTTGGTATCATTCTCAAATTTGGTAAGCACTAAGGTGTGAGGCCACATCCTTTACAAATGTCAAGCGTCTGGGATACAGCAACCAGGCTCCGCCGTATTTTCCAAATCTCCCTTTTCCTTCAGGTGCCAGGCTCTCTGCAGACCAGAACTGCTGCTACATCCTAGACTACTGGTAAGGTAAAGGTCACTGTGTGCAATAATTCGGAGAGATTCTGAAGAGTCTCGCCCTAAATCACCCATTCCTCAGTGCCTGCCCCGCCACAGCACACACCTGAGGCCTGAAAGTCTCATTACATGACATTCCTTTGGGTGAAGGTCTTGCTTCAACTTTAAAAAGCAGCCCTAGTTGGGAGAGGGCAATCTTAAATTACTGATAATCACATACTCCTCCAGGTGAATCGGTTTGGCAGTCTTTTTAAACAAGCCTGACCATGGTTGTTGAGAGAAGAGGTGGGAAGGAGACATAACCCTGGCATCCTGGCAGGAGGCTGTTAGAGAGCCTTCTAGATGTTGCCAAGATCAGCCCCAGTGGCACCCTCACGAGTTAGGACAGGATGAACGAAGGCTCAGACGCCAACTGGAAGTGTCTGATCCTCTCTGTGAAATTGATGCAGTGCAAAGAACATCAGGAAAAAGAATTTCTCCAGTGACATCCAATCACTAGAGCTGTGAGTTTGTTTTTCTTCTTTCTTTTTTAATCAAATAAACTCTCAAAACCACACAAATTGGCCATGATGTAATCATCCGTTGTGGAGGAAAAAACCTTAACATTAGGAATTTCCAAGTCTTGACTCCCCAGATAAAGCTCATACATAACGATGGGTCTCTAGAGCTCTCAGCTCAGCTTTCTGTTGGTTTCCTCTCTCCTTTTAGAGCCTCATCCTTCCCTCCCATCTCTGGAAACTTTTACGATAACTCTAAAAAAATGAAGCAACGTACGTAAGGGCCATTATACCGTTCAGTGAACAGATAACCACATCACTCTTTCCCAAGATAGCTACAAAGACCATTTTTGATACATTCTTGGGTTTGTGAAAATAAGATGGTTTAAGTTCAACACAAAATAGACAGCCAGGGTGTACGGTGTGAGCAATGTCACTGAGCTGGCTGGTCTAGCACAACTAGAGGCAACACACCCTCAAAATGCAGGGGTTCTGGTCTGTCTGCCTATTCACAGACATTTTCTTTCACCACGCACTTGTAATTGACTCCAGAACCCACACTCTTTCCCACAATCACCATCAAAACTCTTCAGACTCATCCTACAACATGGGAGTCTTCAATCAGCTGGCTTCATCGTCACCACCACCATCATCATTATATATATTACAGCAGCTGGCACTGATCAAGTACTTAATGGCAGGCTAGGTACTAGGCTAAGGAAGTAGGTCCCATTATTAACTCCACTTTACAGCTGAGACAACTGAAGCTGCAAGAGGAAGGGGGATCGATCGAAGGTGAGTGGTGGAGCTGCAGTCGAACACAGTTCTAACTTTGGAACTGAACTTTGGAACTTTCCAACATATATGGAAGCCACTAAGGAGACTATCTTAAAAGGAATGGAGCTGGAGTTTGAAAGAGACAGAGGCATTATTGTGTGGCTAAGATGTGTTGAGAAGGTGTAAAACATCGAAAGCTAAGTTCATTTGTCTTGTGGTCTGTTAATGTAGGTTTTCTGGGAAAAGAGTGATAAGACAATTCTGCCACTGAGGAGGATATTTTTAAATATTCTGTTCCATTTTAGTGTATTACAAGATATTGCATATAGTCCCCTGTGCTATACAGTAGGTTCTTGTTGTCTATCTATTATATACACAGTAGCTCGTATCTGCTAATCCCAAACTCCTGATTTATCCCTCTTGCCACCCACTTCCTCCTTTGGTAACCATAAGTTTGTTTCTATGTCTGTGAGTCTGTTTCTGTCTTGTAAATAAATTCATTTGTCTCACATTTTAGATTCCACTTACAAGTGGTATCACATGATATTTGTCTTTCTCTGTCTGACTTACTTCACTTAGTATGATAATCTCTAGATCCATTCAAATGGCATTATTTATTTCTTTTTATGGCTGAGTAGTATTCCATTGTATAAATATACCACAGCTTCTTTATCCATTCATTTGTCAATGGACATTTAGGTTGCTTCCAAGTCTTGGCTATTGTAAATAGTGCTTCTATGAACACTGGGGTGCATGCATCTTTTCAAATTGAGTTTTCTCCAGATATATGCCCAGGAGTGGGATTGCTGACCATACAGTACCCCTATTTTTAGTTTTTAACGAACCTTCATATTGTTGCCCACAGCGGCTGCATCAATTTACATTCCCACCAACAGGGTAGGAGGGTTCCCTTTCCTACTGAGGATATGTTTGGTTGTAACCTATGGACAGAGGTCTAGAGAAGTTCTCTCTTTACCTTCTAGGGTTCTTCTCTTTTTTTTTCCAACTGGCAATCACGTCCAGTTTGGAAAGCTGATACTCCCTGGGGCAAATCCTCCACCATCACGTATTTATACAGATTCCTTTTAGCAGGGCCTGGTGGCCCTCATTCTTCCTAAAGAAACCCACAAGAGCATTCCTGGAAGTCAGTGGTTCCCGGGCTGTCAGGGGCTCCACGGTCACCCGTCCCTCCCCTCTGAGTGGCAGGCAGGATTCTGAAGGGGCAGAGCCATGTAGACTGGGCAGCAGTTCAAGTATTACAAGGCTGAACTGACCTAGGCACGGGGAGGAGAGCATCACTGGTTTCCTTACCTAAACTTATACTGGTGCGTCTTTTTCCACTAAGTTGTGTTCCAAAAGCATAAACTGTTCCCCTTTCCTCTTGCAGCTTCAGTTGTTCTAAGGATAGTTAATGAGAATTGAGGAGACAAGGGGCCCCAAGTCTCCATGAGGTCAATGACTCAACAGACTGCACCCAAGTCTACCAGGCCCAGGGTTCCCTAAGAGGACAACTCAGTTGTCACAGGTCCCTCCACTGAGGGACTCCAGGTACAAAGCATCCAAATTGGCCGGGGACCCAAACACTAAAAACATTATGAGCCCCTATCATGTGTAATTCAGAATTACAGTAGTGCTAAACCGTAAGGGTAAGAAGTCCAACCTCGTTCACAACTTTCCCCAGGATAACTACTTCATACTATCAACATCTACATCTTTAGTAAGAGTTTCTCTGTGTGTGAGGTTGTGTACTTGATCCCAGAGTGCCCAAGAGTGCCAAGGTTTCATGGCAGTCTGCCCTGACGCTTTGGGAAAACAGTTCATTTAGTCAAGAGAGAAAAACCTCCCTGGTGCAGCTGTTCCCTTGGACCCATGGAAGTTGGAGAAATTCTCTATTAAAATCCTCAGCTCTCTAGGACCCAGAGAAGTAACTGAGGACTCAGACATGGCCGTCTTCACGGGCCAGGTAGTTAAAGCTGGTCCTGCTTTGGGGTCCCACTGACAAGTCCACCGTCCTACCCCATTTCAGCCCTCTGTCAACCTAGAGGGGCGCAGTTCCACGTGGCCAGCTTGACTCAAGGTCAGTAACCCACCAATAACCTGCCTCGGGAGACAGTTTCCCATGATCTTTGGAGCTACCTTAGTTCTCGAGTGAAGGAGGCTTTCCCCCAAGACTGCTCTAAGGCATGCTTCGAGAGAGTCTGAGAACTCTGCACTCATTCACCCTGTTCTTCAGCCTCCATCCCTGCATGGCACACACCAGATGCCTGAAATTCCACACTGCAGATCCTCCCTCTCTCCTTCCTTTAAGGCAGCTGTATTGCATCTGACAAGAGCCCTTCCGACTCACTCCTTAAGCCCTGAAGGTCTTGTTCTACCACATCCTTTCCACGCCTTTCCCCACCGGCATCCAATTTCCACTACAACCCCCTGAGGACGGCCCCAGGAGAGGGGCCTGGTTTGCATGGAGTGCTGGGGCTCCATCAACTAATATTATTGAAAATCCCTATCTTCCTCTGTCAGAAATCTTTACACAAACACACAAACACGCCTGCACACTCACACGTTCTCTCTCTCTCTCTCAAACACACACTCCTCCATACCCCGTTCCAGAGGAAGCATTCATTTCCCCTATAATGCTCTCCCATTGTGAGCGGTGATGGGCAAGAGAGGTGATGTAATAATCATTTTATCAGATCAATAGATCATTTAGAAAATAAAAGCTCTTCCCTTGGTCGGGTGATGACCAAGAGGGGAAATGCCTGAGTCTGGTCAGTAATTTACATCTGTCAAGGAGAGCGGATGAGATCTCCAACTCAAAGCACTTGTGTCTCTGTGTTTCACTGGATCCCCTATGTTAGCGGCAGTGCCCATAAAACATCCCTCTGAAGCACTCTCCTTTGAGCAGGAAGCAGTTTCCTCCCCCAGGGGTTTAGATCTCGGTCAGGAGGAAGCCAGCCTTGCCATGACTCTTAGTTTCTTCCCATAGTGGCTGATGAAGTCAGTTTCATTAGGCGAGTGTTTACCAGGATACTTCTTTGCCTTCCTCAGTGAGCAAATGTAAGGAATCCCATTTTACAGATGGGGAAAACAGAGGACCAAGACGACACATCTTTCCCTTCAGCCCATAGGGACCAAAAAAAAAAAAAAAAAAGCATTCCTCTTCAACTATAATAAAATACTGTCCACGCCTTTCTACAACTCCATGGGTGGGATCAGAGCAGGGGATGGTGGGCAGGGAACTGACTCACTTCATGGTGACAGCTGCATCCAAGTCAGGAGGACAGAGCAGCGGGGCTCTCCCCTCTCGCTTCCCAAAGCCCCTTCTGATCTTGCTGACTCATCCTGACCATGGCCTGCCCTGCCTCTAGCCCCTCTTCTCTATGATGACTAGGGACCCACTGGTGACAGAAACTTTGGAGCTGGCCATGGGTAACCTTCAAACGAATCTGTGCCCTATTTGGGGGTCTGAGTGAGTGTCTTCTTTGCTTTGGTTCAAGTCAGCTCTGTGCATAATAAAATGAGAACCGTGAAGTGGTGGTGGGGGGAGAACACAGGGTACTGTGCAGTGAAACATTTGATCAATTCGTGGCTTACTGAAAAAACAGAAGGAAAAAATGAGAGGAGAAGGAAAACCATCATGTAATGTGTGTTGAGCACTACAACATTAGACTCAAAATGCAGAAACAAAAACCCTCAAAGGAAATTAATTTTCTTGAAGTGGTATTGACAGTGGAAAAAAATGCTGCCTTTCTCTTAAATATATGGTAGCAAGACTCCTCTGTCCTCTGAGTGCTCGGGTAGATGTATCCACAGTGCCGAGGAGTGGGGGCTACACCTTCTGCCCTCTCACAACAAATGCTCACTTCGGAATACGGCTCTCCACTCCCCCGTCATTTATTCACTCAGCTTTTAGGGAGAGGAGAAGGGATGGATGGATGACCCGTTTTATGGATTCAGGAAAAATCATGTATCTGAGAGATAAACTTATTAGTGAATTATTTGTTGGCACCTTTTATTTTAGTATATAGTACAAATTACTTTTTTATTTAACAATAATTTTTTGAGCACTTACTATGTACTTGGCACTGTCCCGAATGAGCACAAGGGATTGAAGGATAAATAAGATTGAGCCCTTAACGCTCCAGGGATCTAACACCCAGACACAGAACACAGGGGGTGAATTCACCACCTCGGCCCCATGGACCCCAAGTGACTCAGCTCTTCCAGAACAAAAATGGTTGGGACTGTGTTTGTTTATTTTGCATTTGGTTTTGTTTTGAAGAAGGTCTTCAAGCTTAAAAAGCTAGCAAGTCACTCAGATAAAAGAGGCGAAGCCAAATCCTGTCTCTGTATCATCTTTCTATCCCTCTGGTAATACTAATCTGGACCCAGACACACATTCTTGCCATAAACCTCTCTTCTTACCACAGACCTGGCCATTTTCAGGTCTTCCTCACAGCTGGCCAAAGATGTACACAAATGGAAAGTCTGGTCACTTCAGCAGCCCACACCCCAGGACCTTCACAAAAATCTCTGTCAGTGGGAAGGCAGAAGGAGCAAGGTGGGAGAGCAGGCAGATGTCTGAGTGGTGAGAAAATCAGATTTCCTTTTGTAAGTGGTAGTTAAGCTCCATGAAACACAAATCTTAGATCTTTAGTCGCTCAAAACATATTTTATCTCCAATTATTTGTTCACCTTCCTATCCTCAGGACCCAGGACCATGCCTGTCACACAACAGAAACTCAACAAATGGGTTGTTACAGATTTAATTTTTCTCAAAAGAACATGCATACATAAACGGCTAGCGCCAGGTGGTGTAAATATAACACAGAGATTAGGAGGGAGCATTTACAAGTCAGAGCAGTGGCAGAGCACATAGCCCCCTGGGCTCCCATTACCCCCAAAGAGGTGGCTTTATCCGGGCCTGGCTGCACTAGATGCTCCCGGGGGCAGGAAATGAGCCCCAGGGCCATGCTCATTGGTTGCTTTGGCTGACCTGACCCCTCCACTTTCCCTCACTTCCCCTTCCAGAGGCAATTTCTAAAACTGATTCACTCTCAGCTCTTTTGGTGGTTATTATCTTTTACCCCCTTCTAATGCTATCAGACTTTAATAAGAGAAACTGCAGCATCAATTAAATAATGGCGGCTAAACTAAGAAGAGCTAAATCAAAATTACTTCATCAGAGAGAAAAGGAGACCATCTTGCTGCAGTCAGCTGCTGTGAAAGTTGAATGGAAACTGCCTGAGACTCCAGATCCCTGAGCCCCCACAGCTTAAACACTCCTTTCTCCTGGGAGATATGAAACCCGGGGATCCCCTAACACCCGCAAGCCCTGTGGCGCTGTGGGGGACATCAAGAGCAAAAGAGCCACTTGGGAAAGGCTGGATCTTAAACTTGGCCATTTTCTTTTCTTAGCTCATTAAGCTTTCTCTCTGCCCACAGAGCCACCATGCAACTTTCTCGAGCACTTTCTCATGGAAGAGAATGTGGTTTGGATAGCAGGAAGTGATTCTTTTCAATTCTTTTTCCATGTCTTTGGCCATCTTCCTGCAGAGGGTACCCCTCTGACATGTAGTTTGCATTTCTACACACTTTGGGATGTTTCTTCTCTATTTTTAAGCAGTGTATTTCCTTTTCGATTGATTTTTCTCTGCATTTTCATTACATGTTCTCGACGTACTTCAAGGTTCAGCAGAAGCTTCTGAATCTCACTTTCAAGCTGTGAATTTCCAGGCTGCAAAGGGGATTGCTCGGTTCGAAGACTTTTCATTTGTCCTGTAAGCTCTTCAGTCATTTGATTTTCTTCACGTAATTTTCTGGATTTAAGTCTTGTAAAGGACACTTTTAAATTAACAGATCAATGAGACTCTTCAAATCAACATCTAAGTGTGAGGCCAGGTGGCTCCATTTCCTGCTTCACTCTTTTTCTCTAATCCCAAGTTGCCATCATTCATGTGATGTTCGCTAAAGAGAGCAGGCAAACCTACCATCTTCTGCACAGTCTCAGCCAGAGATTTCTAAGTAGCTCTCTTTCTCATCCACGACCTGTTCCATTCATGCTTTTGTGTTTTCAAGCTTTTTTTCTGATCCCTTGATTCCCACACTCTTCGCTTTTCTTGGCAAGCAGTTCTAGACTTTCCTGAAGATGAGTGTTTTCATTCAAACCGTCCATCATTTTCTTCTGAAGTTGTTCTCCATTGTTCTGAGATGCTTTTAAAGTGTTTTGTTTTTGCTTCAGTCACTTGAGAGTGAAAGGATTTTGATGCATCTGCAAGGGACCCTGTCTGTCTTTGAAGGTGAACCATCCTCAGTCTGTGAAGTATAAGTTTAGAGGGCTCCCTTTTCTGTCTTTTTCCAAGAAAGTCTACTGTGCTGTCAAGTGAAGACCTGTCCAGATTTTGATGAAGTGTTTCCAAACACAGCATCTATAACTGAAAAGGACGGGCCCCCAGCACAGGCGATGGGAGAGCTTCACAGACCTGGTCATTAGTCCCACCTTCTCACTGACTCTTGGATACACTTTAACCACGGCAGCAAAATGGTTAGTTCTTTTCCCTCCTTAAAGAATGCTGGCTCTTTACTGTAGGAACCGGAGCAGTATAAACCAGGGTCTCCCAGGGAAAGCTCCAGAGCCCTGGGCCTGTCTCAAGCACTAGACATCACTGCAGAGCCCCGCACAGCGGCTCCAGGATCGGCCAGGAAGATATTTCTGTGGCACTCAGCAGGCCCTCCCCGGCTCCGAAGAGCAGTGCAGCTCTGCGTCTAATGACCAGCACCCTGGAGGCCACTGCTGACCGCATGGAGCCCCGCAGAGTGTTCCAGCTCTAATGCAAACACATGCGGCAACCGGGATAGACCATGTGGCTGAGACAGGAAAGGGCAAAGACCCGTCAGGTTCATAAAGCAGCGCTCCCTAACCTGGCTCTGCTGAATGCATGGCAGAAAATGATGCTCCTTACCCAGCGCACCTGGGGAAGCAGGAAGGGCTGGCTGAGCCCCAGAGCAGCCTGGAGCTCGGTCACTCTAGGCTCCCCCTGGCCCTATGGCAAACCGAGGGGATCAAAGCAGTAGCACTTGTCTTCATTGAACTGGTGTCTGTAACCCCACTTCTTGGTTTATCAACTCTAAACAATATCCATTGACTCCCCTCTGTAAAATATAAAGATTTAAACTCACTTAAACTACCCTCCTTTAAAACCTAGCTCGATGTTTGTGGTTTCAAAAGATTTTTTGTAGATTTATTTGGTTACTTTCATGACATTAAATAACATACACACTGTGCCTCCATTTATTTTCCCATCACCTTTAGTCGGTATCTTGATTCTCCTTCATGTAAGATGGGAATATTTATGCCCCTTCCCTTCCTTCTCCCAGATGAATGTTCACGTTAAACTGACGTTAACAATTACAATATGCAGCCACGACCCCATCTTCTAAGCCTCCATAGCTTTACTCTAAATGTTTTATTTTTTAACAGTGTTTACATTATCACCCTACACACATTGCCCACAGCCTGAATAAGTAGGGCTCCTGTATCAATTTCCCTTCTACAAGTCTGAGATGACAGTCCCTGGGTCACTCACAGAAGAACGGTCCCAGCAGCATGAAGTGCAATGAATTCCCTTTCTTAGATTCCAGCAGTTGCTTACCACCATATACATTTTTCTTGCTATCTGAATAATGACTTTCTGGTACAGTCTCTTATTTCTCCAGGAGTTTCTGAATTGAATACATTATTTCTTTTTCCTTGAATATGGGCATTTTTTCATATCCTCAAGATTTTCCTCTCAACAATATTACCTACCACAAGCACTGTTTCTCACTCTCCCGGGCAGAGCACTCCCTTTTCCCGTCTGGACTGGTTCTCCTCGGGAATTGGTTATGTTCCAGACTTCCCCCTTTCTGGTCTTCCCCTTTACATGTTCCCTTTGACTGGGCTGCCTCCCCTCTCCTGGACCTCACGTCACTTCCTTTGTTTACTTCCCCACGCTGCTGGAATACATCCTCAAAAATTCTGGTCCTCTTCGGCCCTGAGAAATTTTCTTCTACTGTTTCTTTGCTGATTTCTATTTTCTCTATTCTCTCTCTGGTTCTTTTTCCTTTTATGTTTGACCACGGGATGAGTTCTCATGTCTCATGTTTTCTCCAGTATTTCTCTTCTCTTTACATTTCTTTTCTACATTCTGAGAGATTCCTTTGACTTTATATTCCAAGCTTTTTTGAATTTTTTATTTTGCTAATCAAAAATTTTTAATATCTAAGAACTGTCTCTTATTCTCTTTCTGCTCCATTTTTATTACATCTTAACTTGTTTATGGGTATAATAGTTTTTTTATTGAAGTACAGTCAATTATAACATGTCAATTTCTGCTGTACAGCACAATGTCCCAGTCTTGCATATATATACACATATTTGTTTTCATATTTTTTTCCATTAAAGATTATTACAAGATAATGAGCATAGTTCCCTATGCTATACAAAAGAAACTTTTTTTTTTTTAAATCTCTGTCTTGAATCTGAGTGTATAAATAATAAGATTTTTTTTCCTGGATTAATTTCCACTGGGGTAAGTCTATTTATCTCTTTTGGGTTCTGGTTCTTCTATAATTCTTGTGACTTTCGGTTGTCCTTCCACAATTATAAAGGACTAGGCAGCTGATGTGGGTTTTCCTGCATTGCACTGGAACCAAAGAGATCTACTTTTCACCAGGTCTCTAACCTAGAACTCTGATTAGGAGCTCCCTGTGGGGTGTGAAATGTTGCTGGTTAGATGCTGGCTGGCAGGTCTGGCCTTATGGTGAGTGGATAAGGAGCTGACTCAACAACCAAGTGATGGACTCCCCAAGGGCCAGAGAGCAGAGGCTCTATTCTGGAGCACCAAAATCTGCACGAGATGCCTTAACCTTCTCCAGAGGGCTGGTTTAAATTTAAAGATATACACTTTATATGCTGTCTTGGAGCAGATTCCAAGTTAACCTGCACCGAAGTATTGCAGGTGGACCATACCAACTCAACCATCCCTCCTCTGTGAATCCCATTTCTTACTCCTGCCTCCCAGTGTACCTGCTAGCTCTGAGTCCAGAATCCCTTTGGTTTCTAATAGGTTTATTGGTTCCCATGTCCACTGTAGCCCCCTTCTATTCCAGGCAGTGCCTTTTTGACTGCAGCATGCATCACAAATCCCACTCATTCTTTCTTCCAGGAAAATGATGACCTTTCTTGCTTTGTGGCAATCTTCCTTCCCAATCTCTCTGCCATTGCACACACTATTTATAGTCTGATTCCAGTGAAATCTATGAATGGACAAAGATGACAGCCTGTGTTCAAGCTACCATCGTGAACCAGAAGTTCTCATAGAAAAGTTGTCTGAATTCTGCTATGACTTGGAACTCTGAATGGTGGTCTACTATGTGCCAAACACTGGGTTTGGTTTTAATAGGCTGCCAGTGTAAGAAGTGTTCACCTCAAGATTACACTTGAGTCCATTTTTATTAAAAAGTTACAAAAGGAAATTCAAGTGGACTTGGAGGAATGTTTCAAAGTGTTCAAGGGCAGAAAGGCCAGGGCTGGAAGCTTCTGGCATTTCCACTGACTGCAGCTGCTGCAGTGCACAAGGTTTGGAGGTCACTCCAGCTCCTGCTGGGAGGACCCAGGGGCTGTCAGTCAAGAGCAAGAGGCCACACCCTTGGGCTCTGATCCTGGGCTCCTCACCAACAAATTTTTCCCTGTGTCAGCTCAGTTGCCAACTTTTGTGCACACCTGCGTCCCCTAGCAGGGCCAGGAGAGACTCCCAGCTCAGGAGAAAGGATGGAGGGAAGGCTGGATCTCTTGACTGAGCTTGGATGTGTTGCCACCACTGAGCTGTGAGTAGCAGGAAGTAGAGCTTCTCCAGAGTATTTGTTGGGACTCTAGTGGCCAAAACCAGAGACCTATTTGAGCTAGCTTCAGCAAAAATAAAAGATGATTTTATCATAAGGGTCTGGAAGAAACCAATGAAAGTCAGCACTCTTTGGAAGGGGATGGAACTGAGGTCCCAGAGGCTACTGTGATTTATTTCCTTCTCCTCTCAACTTCTATCTCCAGGCGTCTCTGCTTCTGGTTTCTCTCTCTGCAGATAGCTTTCTCTTCTCCTCAGTCTATACTCACAGAATGTGGGGGTTCTCACGCACTGGTCCCGCCATTCAGAGACTGACTTCCCTTAGACCAAGGGAAATTTAGCAAACCTCTTCAGTAAAAGCCAGATAGAGAACATTTCCAGCTCTGTGGGCCATACGGTCTCTGGCACAGCCCCAGCTCACACATAAATGAATGGGCACCTGGCCAGGCTCCAATAAAACTTTATTTACAAAACCAAGCAGGTAGTAGGCAGGATTTGGCTAGTTGGCAGATCTCTGCCTGAGACACAAACTCGAATTTTTAGAAGACTGAATGGTTTCAGTGTGTCAGTAGTGAATCCCTTAGTCAGGAGCCAGGCAGGCAGGGAAACCAGCAGAAACATGCTGGGAGCCAAAGCCCAGAGGATGGGCACGAGTTCCCAGGGAAGGGGGTCCGAGAGGATGCCCTGGGCAGGGCCCACTCCACCACCTCTCATCATAGCAGCCACAAAGGTAACCTCACGGCACCGAGCAGCAAAACAGTCCATGCAGTCTCCTGAGATCCTCAGAAAAAAGTTTTGCTTAGAACGAGAAATTTTGAAATTTCTCATTAAAAAAAAAAAAGGAAACAAATAAAAGATGGGAGGCAATTAGCCCGCTACATAACCTGTAATTTGAAGAGCTTCTTCGAAACTTCTGCTGTTTCTTAGATAGACATTTAGGGGTAATTTTTACATTTAAACCCAAGGCTCAGAAACTGAACAAAAGTAATTTTAAGCTACAGCTGGCTGACAGATTCCACCACTCCCCGCCTCCCCCCAGGCCCAGGGCTCCCAAGTTGGCGGTTGTGTGGTTGAGGGTTGAATTATGTGCCCAGTGTGGCCATAACTCAGTCTGCCCCCCTGCCTCCTATGGCGGCCCTGGAGTTTACACTTGTCATAAAAAGACTGTGGTGGCTGTTGGTGGGAATCTAAAACAGTGCAGCTGCTGCAGACAGCAGTATGGTGGTTCCTCAAAACATTAAAAGTGGAATTACCCCATGATCCAGCAATTTCACTTCTGGGTAAATACCCAAAAGAACCGAACGCAGGGTCTTGAGGAGATATTTGTACACTCACGTCCATAGCAACATTAATCACGATAGCCAAACGGTGGAAGCAACCCAAGTGTTATCAACAAATAAACAAAATGTGATGTATCCATTCAATGGAATATTATTCAGCCTTAAAAAAGGGAGGAAATTTGATACGTGCTACATGGATGAATCTTGGACATTGTGCTCAGTGAAATAAGCCAGTCACAAGAAGACAGATACTGTATGATTCCACTTATAAGAGGTACCTAGAAAAGTCAGACAAACTTTTGAAAATAAAAGGGTGGTTTCTGGGAGATGGGGACAGTGGAGAATGGGGAATTGTTGTTTAATGAGTTCAGAGTTTCAGTTCTGCAAGATGAAGAGAATTCTGGAAATTGGTTGCACAACAATGTGAATCTACCTAACACTACTGAACTGTACACTTAGACATGGTTAAGATGGGAAATTTTGTGTGATGTATATTTTACTCCAATTTTTAAAAAAAGTTGTCTGTGGTGGTTCAGGCCTGGGCCTCCACCAGCGTCACCACGTGCAGGGTATATGCAGGCCAGAACCACTGTCCTCAAAGGCTTTCCTGGGATGAGCTTCAGCCTCTGACTTCTGTGCATCCACGAAAATCAGTCTGGGTTTTTTCTTTCTGTCAGTAGAAGCCAGGGAGCAGGTACTTAGAAAACCCCCGCTGCTGGCTCCTCTGTGAACCAATCTGGGGGCATCTCCCCTGAAGGGATCCTGGAATTCTCTGGGCTTCCCAGCAGCTCCCTGGGGCCCAGATGCTGGAATAACCAGAGCACCAAGAGGACAGATGTGGGCTTTTGCATGGTGGCTGTTCTCAGGACTGCAGTTCGACAGATGACCAGACCCCATGTGATCCAACACAGAAGCAGAGTGCTTTCCTTGACCAGAGCCTGCAGGCAACCCCTGCCACCTCCCACACCCACACCCTCACCTCCTCTGAGATCAGGCCCCAAGGGGGAGGAGTCGCCCAGCAACTCCTAGCTCCATGGAAGAGCCAGAAGTTTCTGCTTTAGGTGCAGGGGACACCGCCCCAGCCTCCTAGGGCCCTCCTTGCCTCTGGTCTTGTCCCTTCCAAGCCCTCCTCCACACGGCCTCCTCCTGACCTCTGAACACCCAGCCGAGTAGGTTGCTGCTATCCATTGACCTTCACTGACTCCCTACTGCCCTCAGGACCAAACTCCCTGGCATGGCACTCAGCCTACGTGCCCTCATCCCTGCCTCTCTCCCCAGTCATGTTCCCCACAGCTCTCCGTCTTCCTGCTCCCTACCCCTGTGCCTCCCTGCATTTGCCCAAATGGAGTGCCAATCAGTAAATGGAGTCCCTTTCCCATGAATACAGACCATTGGACTGTTCTCAAGGTGGCACGGTGGCCCATCCATGCCATGTGCAGCCCCCTCTCCTGGGAGACCTCCAGTTTGTCCACATCCTCTGCACAGCTGCACACCCAGGAGTGACCCACACTTCAGAGGAGATCCAAATGGCACAGAGAGCAGCCCACGGGCTCGGGGAAAGACTTCACAGGTCCGAGGCACCATACAACACAGACCAACTGAAGACTGTGGACCAAAGTTACACCAGGTGGGATTGAGTTTGAGCTCCTAAGCAAGGGCTGTGAAAGTCACTAGGATAAGCTCCAGAAGAAGGTTGTCTCCCTTGCTTCCCTGGAAATCCCTGCAGGTGAATCAGGAGCACACCTGGCTGGGAGGCTATGGATACAGCCTCGGAGTAGGAGGATGGGTGAGCCGTCCTACGGGCATTCATCTGCCCTTCACTGGGGGCTCTCCCATCCTTTCTCCTTATTCTGAGACTGGACATAGGAGCATTCTTCCAGTTTTGTATCATGGAGATAAAATTCTTAAAAGTAACCATCTTTCACCCTGACCAAATGCCCGTCCTGCGAAGGTCCAGGGGCTGAAGCCCACCTGGCTGGCCCTGCTGCGGCACTGCTAGCACCCACCACGATGAGGTCAGAAACCACGACAACAGACGCAAAGGATGGCGCTGCTGACTCTTCCCCAGAGCCTCTGTGGAAACTGGGATGAACAGAGGCTCCTTGCCAGAGGCCAGCTTCTTCCATCAAGGGTTTGAGAAATGCCATACAAGGACAATTCCACATTCCTACCAGGGTCACCCTCTGACAGCCTGGTCCCAGTGTTTAATCTCTCTGAGCTTCAGCTCCTGCCCTGTTAAATGGAGATGAAACTACCAACCATGTACATGAAAGGGCTTTGCAAACTGTGAGGCATGCTATAAATTATGTTTATTCCCCTCCTATATATACTAATTAAGAAATTTCTAGATTAAATAAGGTTGATACAAAGTTAAGACTCTGAGTTCAATAGAAGAAATGGTCCAAGGTAGACAGCATAATCCTTCAGAGAATGAAGAAAGAAATGAGTCACCCCAGATGGGCAGAGGGACAGGGCTGGAGCAACAGCTGAGAAACACCGCCATGTTCCCAGCAGCACTATAGTCAAGACCTGGAAACAACCCAAGTGTCCACTGACGGAAGAATGCATAAAGAAACTGTGGTGCTTAAAACAGTGGAATATTATTCAGCCCCGAAAAAAGACTCTGTCATTTTTGACAACACGGATGAGCCCGGAGGACATTATGCTGAGTGAAATAAGCCAGACATAGAAAGACAGGTACTGTATGATTGATCTCACTTCATGTGGAATCTGAAAAGGCAAACACCTAGAAGCAGAGAGTAGAACAGTGGTTGCCAGGGGCAGGGAGATGGGGTAATGGGGAGACGTCTGTGAAAGCGTACAAAATGGCCCTTATGCAGGACGAATAAGTTTAGAGATCTAATGGCAGCATGGTGACTGTAGTTAACAATACTCCACTGAATACTGGACATTTGCTAACAGAGTAGATTCCAGGTGCTCTCACCACACACACACACATCCCACAAAGTAACTATGTGAGGCAATGGATATGCTAATTAGCTTGACTGTAGTCACCATTTCACTATGTATATGTCTGCCAAGATGGTTTACACCTTAAATATATGTAATTTTTATTAAAAATAAAGCCACATATTCAACACACACAGGAGAACTGAACAGTGTCAGCTGGTCACAGGTCCCCATGCTGCTGGGCTGTTAGTCACCCTGAGTTGAGACCAAGTCTTCTGCATCATCACCAGCACAAGACCTAGTACTACGACCCACTCAGGGTCCCTGTTTCAATGGCCCCTCCAGAGGTTGGGTCCCTCCACGAGTGGCCAGCGGGGGAGCAAGGAGACGGGCCGAGGCGCTCCCTGTCCAGCCCTGGTGTGCGGCCAGGGCCAGGATGCTTTCCGTTTACCCACTTTACACCGTACTGGGGCCCATGCTCAGGAGTGAGATGCTGAATCAGGCTGTCAGTGCCCAGGGACAGAGTTTCCTTCCCCAGGGCCTTGGGGACTTAGGCAATTGCCAAACTCCATGGCCCCCTCTCCCCCTTAAGTGTGACAGATGGGCTGAGTTTTCCTGGCAGTTTAAACACTTTGCATTGATTTGTGTATTCGTTTGTGTATTGTTTTGAGAGACCAATTTCAAGACAAGCTTTGCCCATCGTCCATCAAAGCTCACTGGTGCTTTATCTTCATTCCGAGCTGGCTGCTCATCAGATTCCAGGCAGACTGCTGCCAAAGGAGCCTGCTGCCCGGGACCTCCATCCATCACGGCTCGGGCATCACTCGGCCCAGGTATGTTCAAACTCAGGCAGAGACACTGGCCGCAAGGGAACAACACTTCACACTTTGCTCCTTGGAGGAGAGCTGAGCAGCTGGTCTTTGGGACACTTAAGATGCCCAGAGATGAAAATGTTACAGGAACTTTCACAAGCATTTCACAGATGTGGAAACTGGGTCAAGCATCATGGAATAGAAACAGGTGTAAACCACAGCTGCATCTTGACAGCGTTTTGAAATGGACAGAGTGAAAACAACCATTGAGAGTGGGCCCTGTACTTCCTAGTTGCCAAGCATCTCTGCTTACAGCTGTGACTGGAAACAGTTTTGTGAGAGGGACGAGGTACTGAGTGTGAGGCCAGTCACCCTTCTGGCAGCATCTTGCTCCAGGGGACTGGCTCCTGCCCTTCATCCATGCCCCAGAGGGGTCTAGTTTCTTGTCTTCAAGAAGTAGACATGTGACATCTTGGGTGGGTAGGTGGGGTCCCCCCCCAGAGGCAGCTCACTCTCCCAGCCCCTCAACCCCTGACCATGCTTCTCCTGATGCCTGTTGGCAGCTCATCCTGGAATGAGGGGGCCCTGGACAGAAATGGATCTGCACCAACTAGGGCTGACAGCAAATACCACTCCTTGGGACAGCACTGCCATCTTTCTCTCCTTCTCTTTCTCTCTCTTCTTCCCCCTGTTTCAAGGACAGGAGTCTTACTGATTATTCTCTTCCTTTCTTGGATATGCACAAGGTCCTGGCTCCCCAGGACAGTTTCACCATCCACTGTCAAACAGTGAGGGAGAGACAGGAGCTAGGTGAGGCCAGAGGCCAGGGCTCTCCTCACCCTGGAATCGCTGTGCATGGAGGGCATCAGAACACAGTGATGAGCAAAACACAGCAGCCAGGCTCTCACAGCTGGGCCTGGGCACGGTCACTTCAGCTCACCCAGAGAACTCGTCTGGGAGGATCTGCCAGGCATCTGACATGTCCTAACAATGGGAGTGTGACTCACTCAAGGGGTCACTGTGGACCTGGAGGTGGCCAGCAGATGAGAAATGGCATGGATGCTAATAAAAGTGTGTATGAAGACACTCAGGGACCATCAGCCCATCTCTGACCCTTCATGCCCCAACCTGCAGGCCCGCCCCAGCCCCTTCTCTCCCCATTCCTAAGGAGTACCAATTTCTGGACACTTCCACTCTTCTTCCCCCAAAGTTATCTATGCAAGATAGAGGTGGCTCTCCAATACACACAAAGATGCTCAGCCTCATTCAGAACAAGAAACAATGAAAACTACCCTGAGATTGCATTTCTCCCCATCAAGGTGGCAAAGGCCAGGGGCTTAGTCATATCCTGGGCTGCGAGGCTGTGTGGACACAGGCACCCTCATTCACTGATGGTGGGAGCAGGGATGCAAATGGATGTATTAGGATATTTTGACTACTTTTCGGATGGTTTCTGGCACAGAGCTCCTAAAACCCTCAGAATTTTCTAAGTGATAGGAGTGTCTTTCATTATTCGTAAGGAGGCCCGGTTAACCAGGTGGATTTATGCTAATGAGGTAACTTGGGGTGGGGCCCCAATCAGCCTCAGGATGGGGTCTGGTCATCACACTCATGGTGATCAGAGGGTGGGATCTTTCAGCCCCACTCCTTGACCTCTAGGGATGGGAGCGGGGGCCAGAGATTAGGTTATAAAAACTACAATGAGATCCAGAGAGCTTCCAGGTTGGTAAACACATTGACGTGCTGGGAAGGTGGCACTTGGAGAGGGCACGGAAGCTCTGCGCGCGCACACACACACACACCCGGCCCTTCCATTTGGCTGCTCCTTGGTTGCATCATTTATAACAAACCAGTAATAGCAGTAAAGCCCTTTGCTGAGGTCTGTGAGTCATTCTAGTGAATTATCGAGAGATACAAATTTGCGTGCTTGATACCAGCTGGAGGTGGGGGTGGGTTGTCATGGGAGCTCCCGAGAATGGCAGGCACCCCATTTGTGGCTGCATCTGAAGTGGAGGCAGTCTCGAGGGACCGAGCCCTTAACCCTGTGGAGTCTGACGCTAACTTCTGGTAAACAGTGTGAGAACTGAGTTGAACTGTCAGAGAATCGGTGTTGGAAAAGATACCACACAATTGATGTCAGAAACAGAAGACATCGCACTTTCAAAATCACCAACGTGTTTGTCTTTGATCCACCCAGAAACTCCACTTCGAGGAATTACCTTACTGATAATACTCACCAGCATGCAAAAGGATGTAAAAACAACCGTATACATGTTGGCATTGGTTGAAACAGCAAAAGAATGGAAACTGCCTAACTGCCATCTATATGGAACGATTTAAATTGTTGAACATGCATATAATGGACTTCTATGTAGCTATTTAAAGAGAAAAAGATGGAAGATCTTTCTATATTGACATGGAAAGACCTCCAAGAAATCCTGTTAACTGGAAAAAAAAGCAAGGTGTAGGACTGTGGATGGCATGTTACACCCTGTATTAAATGAAAGAGGGATCAAGACTATAGACTTGACTGGCTAGTACGAACATTTTTTAAAATCTCTGAAAGGATAAGCAAGAAACAAACACCCATGGTGACCTGCCTGAGCAGGAAGACAGAACTGGGCACGCGGCAGGAGGCGGGAGGAAGGGGCTTCCCACCGGGGTCTGAACCCACGATGTAGTACCTGTTCCAGCCACAGCAGGCCCGACCTGGATCCTTTTACACCCTCTCCCCCTCTACAGTCAAAAATGGGCAAACTGTGGCCCAAAGGGACTCCCTGGCTCACCCAGCATTCAGATCTGGTGGAGGGTTGGTACAAGAATCCAAGGCCCTCCGCCCCAGGCCAGGTCTCTTTCAGAGACGCCACGTGACTATGTGCCCATCTCAGGGAGGGCACAGGCCACATCTTTGAGTCACTGGAATCTAACAGAGCATTGGCACATGCTCATTATTTATTAAAAGTTTTCTGAATGAATGAATGAGTGTTATACTTCCGGGGAGCCCCACCTGAATCTCTGGCTGAGCTGATTAATTAATTAATCATGGCCTGAGAGTGACAGCAATTTACATCACACACCGTGAGACTCACGTTTGCTCGGGGGCCATCAATGGTGGGACCTCAGGCAGAGGAAACATATCTGGTGAGGGGGCCCTTCACCCCCTCACCTCACCCCTCAAGTGAAATGCCATAAGGAACTGCATATATTGTAACGTCTTGCAGAAATGGCCTACATACAGAATAAGAAAAGGAACATACTGATTAAATAAATACAGCGAACGCTGAGCATATTTAACATAGCACTCAGGAGAAGAGGAATTAAGTTATTTGCACCCAATGCCCGTGGGACATGTCTACTGAATTGTGTAGGCCGGAGAGGTGATTTGGTGGACTGCATGGCGCACACCCTCCTTCTAGGCCAAACTTACTAACAGAACTCCAAACACTGTTGCAAGGGAGATGGCAGGTGCACCTTTATTTCAAACCTGTGGAATGAGACTTCCTTGCCTCACCCTCTGACTGACTGCCACCCCACCAGACACACCGGGCACTCACACTAGCCAGGGGTGAGAACTCAGAACCCTCCAGAACATAACTGTTCACCATCCAAATGGGTGGCAAATTCAAGTTGTGTGTGAACAGGGTGGGAGGGTTCCGAGGGAGATAAGCTAAGTAAGACGATAAACACCTTGGGAAGGCAGAGTGAGTGAGACCGCTGATGATGGATGAATGCTTGGTGAATCAAAGAGATCTGGGGCTTATGAGGAGAGCCCTGTGAGAGAGCTTTTGGTCACAAATTAGAGGCACGTTGGCGCCTTAGACTCAGCTGGGCTGCCTGCTGCATAGGGAGCAAGGCTATCAAAACTGCCAGAGGGAGAACGGGTAAGTGAGATGAATGGAGATCAAATCCCATTATAACCAACTCCATTACAAAGGAAATTTCACCTTAACAAAAATATATCCAAGCCCCAGGCGTCGGCCCATAGTAATCACATATTGTTCAAATAACCCACTGTGAAGCACGCTGCCCTTCAGGTCTTCTAGGTAACAGTCTCCAGTTAAAACAACACTCTACACATCCCCACTCACCACATGATGAATTATTTGTGGGACCTGACAATACCCGCATTCCTTTCCAATCCTCCGACCGTGAGAGGTGACTTTTCAGATGCTCTGTGGAAGCTGATGTTGTGAAAATAATTGCAAGGAATTGGTCTTAATAAGAATCTTTACCTCATCTCCCAGTTTACCAACAAATTGACCACCTGGGTCTAATACCATTAGGAAGATTACTTAAAATGTTAGATGACCGTCTCTAAATATGCAGAACAAAAATATTTGCTAAAACTCAACGCTAGTCATGGTTTTAAAAAAATTATAGTAAAATAAGACTAGTAACTTCCTCAATCTAATAAATCTATCAAAGTTCTATAGTGAACATCCTACTTAACACTGAAAACATTTAAATCATTCCCTTAAAAACCTGGAACCAGATTAAATGCCCACTATATCAGAGATTGGCAAAAGCTAAAAGGTCTGGAAATACTGTGTGTAGACAGGATGCAGAAAAATAAGAACTCTCCTATGGTGCTGATAGGAGTCTAAATTAGCAAGACCCCTTTAAAAGCATTTTGGCATAACAAGTCAAGTTGAAGATGTAGAGATTCTTAATCCTGCAACTCCACATGCTCAAGAAGACATGCATAAAAATGTGTGTTGTTGCTCCACTTTTAACAGAAAAAGGATTAGAAACAACAGATGTATCAATAGTGATATTTCTTATAGTGAAAATGTATATAGTCGTGAAAATGAGTCAACTAGACTACGTGTATCAACACGGATCCATGACAGCAAAATAAACAAAAACAAAAACAAAAACAGCAAGTTTCCGAATAATACATGCAGGATGAACATTTATATGAAGTTTTAAAAGCATGCAAGGACTAGGGCTCAGCACTAGGGCTCCGAGGGTGGTGGATTCAGCCTCCCCAAGCAGACAGGAACCCCACCAACATTCATCGTTGAAACCAAGTGATTGAGGGGAATCACTCCAGCCCTGAATTGGGGCTGAAGCTGGTTCATTCTGTGTCTTGGATGATATCAGTGTCTTTAGTTATCTCAGACTGCTATAATAAATACCATTGACTGGGTGGTTTAAATAACAATTTATTTCTTATAGTTCTGGAGGCTGGCTGGGGGCCAGTATGGTTGGGCTTTTGGGGGAGGCATGTCTTCCTGGTTTACAGATGGTCGGTCACCTTCTCAAACGGCGGGAGAGAAAGGGTCGACTCTCTTCTTATATGGACATTAATCCCATTATAAGGACTTTATCCTCATGATTTAATCACCCCCCAGAGCTCCACCTCCAAATACCATCACATCTGAGTTTCAACATTAGAATTCGGAGGGAACACAAGCATTCAGTCCATACCAATCAGCAACCATCCTTGACCCCTTGGGAACTACCAGAAATCTATTAGACCAGAAAAATGGCAGTTTGGAGGGAAACAAGAGAATATTCTTTTTCCTCTTTTTTTCCCATTTGCACCTTCTGGTCTCTGATCCTGTTTAATCATCTGTTACATGTGTATCTTTTAGACATCCAGAAAGCTATCCCAGAATAGTCCCCCTCTCCCTACGACCTCTCAAGATCACCAGAAACATTAGGGGAGCAAGAAAAAAATTATAAAGTCCTTGGTGACTGGGTCACGTTATCTCAGAGTACTCAGTAGAACCTTGGCACTTTAAGGAAATTAGCTTTCAGACGATCCAGTTCAACCTGCTTCCTCTCTGAGGTCCAGAGGGATAACATGGCTTGCCCGAGGTCTCACAACCAGCCAGTGAAAGAGTAGGACCCACTCAGGGCCTCTGTCCTCAAGAACGGTGTTGCTCCCACTGCCCCACAGAAGTCTATGATGCACATTCATCACATAAAACCCACAAAATATCAGCTTGAGTTCGCTTGCCCCTGCCTGTTGGGGTTCCAAAAATCTCAGATCATGGTCTATGCCACTTTCAAGTTCACGTAGGATCATTTTCAGAACACCCTCCCCTGTGAAGTCCGAGTCATGCTTACCATCGCAGGCTGGGATGGGACCCAAGCATGCACAGTTGTGCGTGCAAAATGACAGTCTCCACATTTAGACAATGACTCATTATTTTGAACGTCACTGGGTTTGGAACAACTTGAAAGGGAAGGAAGGAAGGATTGTGATGTTGAAATCTCGGTGGAGTATGCTGATGAAGACATCCTCCTGCCAATGAAAGGCAAAATGGATGTTTCCATTCCCTCCCTCACTGGCTGATGCCCAATTATCTGTAACTCTGGTAGCCAAGAATTGTTTTAACAAGGGGAAGACTGAGCTATAAATGTAGGAAAATGTCTACAAACATCCCAAACTTGATTGCTTTCTGGGTGATCTTGATTTGTGAAGATTAGTGAGGAATGCAAATCAGATGCAAAAAGAAGTTAACAGTCCCCACCAACAGATAAAACTTTCACATAGATCAGTGCTGCTACACTGGGAGAAATCACCAGTCTCTGACCTCCAAACTTAACAATCTTAAGTCCCCAAACTTACAATCTAATGCAGAGTCAGAGTCAAGACTTGGGACAAATTTAAGACATCTAAAGAGAAACATACAAATAAATGATACTTAATTTAAAGAGAACACCATACTCTTCCAGCACTGGAGAAAAACAAGAAGGATGACACAAGCAAGATGGGGTTAATCAAGGACATCCTGAAGAAATGTGAGGTTTGTGCCACGAGATTTGGAAGGAAGGAAAGGCCTGATGGTGAGAAGGCAAGAAGGCAGGCATCCCAGGCAGGTGAATGGCTTTGGCATCTGCCCAGGAGGGGATATGGTGATGGTGGCAAGTCTACATCAGCAAGACGAGGCTGTTTCCATCTGCTCATTTCTCTACAGACAATGACCTCAGGAAAGAGGTAAGGCAGGGAGCCTCCACTCTACAGAGGGGTAAACAGGCTGAGCAGACTAAGTGGCTTGCCCTAGGGCTCACAGCCAACAAAAGTAGAGCTCAGTCTTGAACCGGGGACTTTGGCCTCCAACTTTAGAGCATTTTCAGGTTCCTCTGATGATCCTGATAGCTGGACACAGAAACAGACAAAGAGATAGCTTTTAAAAGAACCCGGTCAGGTGCAGGTACAGGTCCTATGTTCTTCATCCGCCATGGATAATAGCCCCTTGCATGTGGAGTGCACAAACTGTTCTCGCCGGCTGGTCCGCAGCTCAGGAGCACCCTAACCACAAAATAAGCCAGTTCTCGGACACTGCGATAGAAACCAGGCCTTTAGCCGTGAGTTCCTCCCTCTGCAGCACCATCCTCCTCTACCCTCACATGCATCAGGGGTCCCGGGCTCCCTCCTCTTCTCCTTTGACATCTTCTCCCTTGTCAATGGTTCTCAACCTTGGCTGCACATTGGAATCATTGAGGAACTTTGAAAATCTCAATGATTGAGTGCCACATCCAGGGACATTGATTTGGTTGATCTGGAGATTGGCCAGGTGTCAAAAAATTCTCAAGGTTCCCAGGTGATTCAGATGGGCAGCTGAGGTTGAGAATTACTGCAACTAAGTGATCTCACCCAGCACCCAGGTTTTAAATCCCATCTGTAGGCTATGACTCATCAATTTAATCTACGGTCTTGAGCTCTCCCCAAGCTCCAGAATCATTCATTCAAACCCCTTACTTGACACGTCCACTTGAATAGCTAGAAGGATTTGCAGCTTTTGCACAAGTTGAAAGCAGAACCCTGGATTTCTCTCCCCTCACTGTAGTAGATAATTCAGACCAAAAGCCTGGACACCGTCCTTATTTTCCTCCCTTTCCTCATGTCAAATTCATTCATCAAACTCATCAGCAAAGTCTCGTTTGTTCTACAGCCAGGGCAGATCTCATATGCGTTAAGGGAGGCAGCTTCCAAGAGGGTCACTGATGATTCCCACTTCCTAGGATTCACACCCGTGTGTAGTGCCCCTCCCACCTGCACCGGGGTTGGTCTGTATGACCAACAGCATATGGAAGAGTGAACGATAAGTTACTTCAGAGATTAGGATATAAAAAGACTATGATTTCCATCTTGTTCTCCCCACCACCACCCTCACTCTTGAGGGAAGTAAGCTGCAAGCTGCCATGTTGTCAGTAGCCCTTGTAGAGGCCCATGTGTTAGGGAACAGGAGCCTCTCACCAACAGGCAGCAAGGAATTGAGCCTTGCAGCAACCACGAGAGTGAGCTTGAAGGAGGATTCTTCAGCCCAGTCACGCCTTGATATGACTGCAGCCCCAGACAGCAGCCTGACTGCTGACCCTGAGCCAGGACCCCCACTTTAGTTGCTCCTAGCACTCAGAAACTGTAAGATGCAAGTGTTGACTGTTTTAAGTTGCTAAATTTTGGAGTGATTAGTTACACAACAATAGATGCTCTACTCATGCATGTTTTTGCATCTCCTGGCTACCACACTACTCCAGGCTACCTCCATTTCTTACCTGGACTACTGCAAAAGCCTCCTAGCAGGTCTCCCTTTTTTCTCTTCTGCCCTCCAAAAATCTGTCATCTTTATTTATACTCTTTAAATAAAATTAATTCACATCCCTTCAATGACTTCCTGTGCGACTTAGAATAAAACCCAGTTCCCCACAACAGTCCCTCAGTCTGATTCCAGTCTACATCTCCAGCTTGTCCTCATGCCTCTCGTCCCCTTTCTTACTGGCCCTTCATTTTATAGGAAAGTCTTTGCTTTTCTTTTATGGTTAGACAGTCTGGGGAAAAGAGGGACATTTTTAATATCAAGAGAAGAGGATTCTGATAACATTGCTCAAAACAGAAATGACTTTTTGCTACATTTCTGACAAGTGTTCATCCAGCTCAGAGGCCAAGTAGCACAGTGTGGAAAAAGAACAGGTGCTTTTGCTTCTGGCAGTATGTTGGAATAAACGAGGAGAGAACACCTTCCCCGTACACAACAACTAAAAACTCTGGATAAAACATAAACATGTTTTACAGTGTGGCTGAGCTAGCAGGAGAAGAAGGCAAATAATCAGGAAACAAAGGTAAGGAAGTACAATTCATGAGGGTAACCAAGCTACAGAGTCACTTTCCTTGTGGGAATCTGTACATTTCTCGGTGGGCTAGAGCCATATATAAGAGACTAGAGTGAAAATCTCAAGCAGAATGGGACTTTCATCAGCTGGGCATCGCACAGGGTGACACCACCTTTGACAGTGGCCCCATCAAAGGAGATTCATCTGGCTCAGCCTTGACCCTCAGAGTAGGTAAATGGCAGGAAGAAAAAAGTTTCCCCTAACACTTTCTACCACAAACTAATATTTACGAGGATTTAGGGCTGGAATTCACTCACCACCTGTGGGGCAAGAAGGATGAAATAAAGAGAGAATGCCAAACTAGCTTAAAGGTGTCCTAGATGGACAGTGCTCTAAATACCTGGGAGAAGAAACACAAACTCTCTTTGAAAAAGTTCTCTCTGGAGATTTTTAAATTCAGGCCTCTTGTTATTTTCAGAAATGAATAGCAAAATCATGAATTACATGGGAATATAAGCCAATATTAGCAAGAATCAACAGAAACAATAAATTACAGAATCAGGCCCATAGAGTCTACAGGATTGAATTATCAGAGAGGGTTTTTAATAAGTAGGTTTAAGATGGTTAAAGCAATGAGGGAGTTTATAGTAATGCAAAGGAGCAAAAGCTTAGCAAAGCTGAACAAACCTGTTTTAAAGAACCAAATATAATTTCATGAAATGAGTATTATGATTTCTGAAATTTAAGAAACACTGGATAAGTTAAACAGCATATTAGACACAAGAAAAATGTACCTGTTAGACTACAGGATACAGTTAAACAATTAACCAGAATGCATCAGTCAAAAAGGTAAAAAATAAAATTAAGAGTTTAAGATTCAGGAATGAGAGAATAAAAAGATGCAACATAAGAATAACTGGGGTTCCACCCTATTTCAAGATGACACCTGCACCCCAATGTTCACAGCAGCATTATTTACAATAGCCAAGACATGGAAACAGCCTAAATGTCCATCAACAGATGACTGGATAAAGGAGATGTGGTATATTTATACAATGGAATACTACTCAGCCATAAAAACCAACAACATAACGCCATTTGCAGCAACATGGATGCTCCTGGAGAATGTCATTCTAATAAAGTAAGCCAGAAAGAGAAAGAAAAATACCATATGAGATCACTCATATGTGGAATCTAAAAACAAACAAACAAACAAACAAACAAAGCATAAATACAAAACAGAAATAGACTCACAGACATAGAATACAAACTTGTGGTTGCCAAGGGGGTGGGGGGTGGGAAGAGATAGACTGGGATTTCAAAATTGTAGAATAGATAAACAAGATTATACTGTATAGCACAGGGAAATATATACAAGATCTTATGGTAGCTCACAGAGAAAAAAATGTGACAATGAATATATATATGTTCATGTATAATTGAAAAATTGCGCTCTACACTGGAATTTGATGCAACATTGTAAAATGATTATAAATCAATAAAAAAAGTTAAAAAAAAAAAGAAGAACTGGGGTTCCAGAAGATGTAAATTGAAAAAAGAAAGAAGAAATAGTTGAAAAGATAATGGCTTAGAATTTTCCAGAGTTGACACCACTTCTCAGTTTCAGGGATTCTAAAGATTTCCAAGCAGGACACATCATAATGAAACTATAGAAAACCAAAGTCAAAAAGAAGATCTTAAAAACACCTGGAGGGTGAGGTGACCTGGGGAAGCACAGTGATTGGCGTGACAGCTGACCTCAACAGTCACAATGCAAGCCAGAAGTCAGTAGAATGTTATCTTCAAAATGCTGAGAGGAAATCATTTTCAATTCAGAATTGTATTAAATGTAGGCATTGAAGCTATAACTCAAGAACAAGAGGAAATAAGGCATTTTTAGATTTATGCAATCAGAGTTCATTCAGTACAACAGATCTTCATTAAAAGAACATCTGAACTAAAGGATGTACGTTAGGAAGAAAGAGAATGACATCAGAAAAAAAGAACAAAAAGGACGAAGGACTATTGAGCAATAAGAAACAATAAATTTGTGTGCAAATAAAAATAAATGTGACTGAATGAAATGTAAGTATTTGATGTGTGGGATTAAAATACAATCAAGCTGAGAACTGGAAAAAGAACAGTCTTGCACTCATGGAGTTTAGGTCCTAATGGGGAGAACTGAAAACCAGCAATTAGCAAAGTTTAAAGAAAAAGAAAAACCCACCAGATCAGATCATCCAAATAGTGACGAGCGCCGCATAAAGAACTTAAATAGGATGATGTGAAAGCCCAGAACGCAGGGGCCACCTCAGACTCAGTGATCAGAGAAGGTGACATTTAAACTGAGCTCTGAATGACGGGAAGGAGCCAGACACATGAAGTCATGGAGACAGCATGCCAGGCAGGGGAAGAGTTACTGCCAAAGTCCCGTATCTGTCTGACTCAACTTTCCCAGGCCTCAGTTTCTTCATCTATAAAATGAGGATTAGGAGGTGAGTGTAGCTCAGCAGTAGAGCCCGTGCTTAGCATGCTCGAGGTCCTACGTTCAATCGCCAGTACCTCCATTGAAAACATTAAGAATTTTTTTTTAAAAGATAAAATGGGGATAATATTTCCCTCATATTTCTTGTGAGGACTGAATGTGCTTTTGTATATCAAGCACTTTAACATACTTGAATTGTAATATGCATGGTAATTTTATTAAGGCAGCCTAGCTTCCTGTGAAGAATACAGACTTTGGACCAGCCAGAGCAACGCTTACATTCCTGGCCTGACAACTGTGTGAACACTCTGAGATCCGGTGTCCTCACTTGTTAAGTGGGAATGGGGCAGTTGCCATAAGGAGTAAAGGGTGAACCACATACACAGAGCCCAGGGCTGTGCCTGGCCCCAGCACTCCCATGCTGTTAGTCTCCTTCCTCTCCCTCTGCTAAAATGTTACCTCTTCTGTAAAGGCTCCGATGGCCTCCTCATCGCCCACTCCCCGACTCCAGCCAGGAGTCCTCTCTCTTCTCTGCTTCCCACTGTTCTTTATCTGTAAGTATCTCTCAACGACTCCATTGTTTGGTTTGTTTTTCCATTCTCCCAGGGTGTGTAAAAGTCATTCCATAGACTTTATTCTATTCATCTTTTACACCCCCTCCACCCCCATGGTATCTAACCTAGGGTCTTGCATGTCACAGGTATTTGATAAAACATTTAAGTGAGTGGAAGAATGACAATATGAATTAGAGTTGGAACATCACCACCACCAGGGAGCCAGCTATTTCATAAAGCAGCCAATTGCAGGACTACTGCTGTTCAAAACTTCTCTCTCACATCAAGTCAAAATCTGCCAGTGACAGATTTTCATACAAAAGGCCTCCAGCGAATCACATTTCTGGTATCTGCATACAAACATTGTCTTTTCCCACCTCAGCCTTGGGCTTGGCCATACAACTAACTTTGGCCAATGGGACAAACAGGATACAAAAAGAGGCTTGGTAAGTCATCGTGCCTGGGGCTCACTCTCTTGAATCATTGCCATCAACATGCAAAGAAGTTCAATTTCCCCTCCTTAAAGAAGAGAGACCTGAAGGACCCAGCTGAGCCCAGAGCCTCCTCAATCCACAACAGCCTACAATCATATCAGCCTAGGCAAAACTAGCAAGAGAATCACCCAATCAAATCACAAAATTGTGAGAAATAATAAATCATTGTATTAAACCAGTGCATTTGGGGGATAGTTAGTTATACAGAAATAGATACTTTCTTCCCTTCAATTTCTCTCAACCTGTAAAAGCAAGTATGATCCCTCTTCCACAAGACAATCCTTTAAATGGCTAAGACCCTCTTGGGTCTTCACCAAGCTGAGTATCTTTAGTTCTTCAACAAATTTTCACTATTGCAAAGATTTCTCAAAAGGCCCTCTGGTTCACTCCTCTTTTACAAGTGTGGGGCTCAGTAAAGAAACACACCCACCCACGTTCTGGCAGAGAGACTGTAATCCCATCGGTCTAGATGCTCTGCTTCCATCCATGTGGCAAAGTCAGATCAGTGTGGCTTTTCGACTCCATCACTCGGTAGCCTGTACGGTTCTCAGGGTCATAAATTATAGGCCTTTGCTTATGAACTGCTGTGCACACACACCTTCCAAATCCTGCACATGAAAACTTGATACATTTGAACCTATGTGTAGTTTCCTACTAAAATGATCATGATAATTGGGGCCTGTTGGGGGCTTTCTACATCTGAATTCTACGTAGCAGTGGGCCTCTATACTGTGAACGTCAATGGTCAAGTCTCAGTCTTCATCTTACTGATGTATCAGCAGCATCTGCCCACTCTCTCCTTCTGGGGAAGCTTTCTTTTTTTGGCCTCATAGGAATCCCTCTCTCGGTTTTCATCCTCACTCCTTGGATGCTTCTCTGTCTTTGTTGGGTCCTTGGATTTAGTCCCTCCTCTATCTACCCACACTCCCTAAAGCCATCTGTAGGTTGAACAACTCCCAACACTATTTCTCTAGTCCTGATTTCTCCCCTGAATTTCAGACTCCTATATCCAACTGCCTACTGAGTATCTCTAATTAGAGAATGGGTATCTTAAATTTAATTGATCCAGAATAGAACCCTTGACTTTCCTCTTCCCAAACGCCTTCTCCCCATCTCCATAAACAGTGACTCTATCCTCACTGCTCCTGACTGCTCAGTGCAAAACGTCTGGAATCATTGACACTCCTCTCACATCCCACATCTGATTTACCAGCAGATCCTTACAACTCAACCTTCAAAGTATCTACCGAATCCTACCATTTCCACTACCTCCATTACTCACACCCTCATCTAAACCATCACTACCCCTAATCCAGACTATTAGAATAGCCTCTTAACTGGTCTCCCAGCTTCCACCCTTGACCCCTACAGTAGCCTGTTCTGCCTACGGCAACCAGAGTAGTCTAAGACATAAGCCAATCATACCTCTCATCTGCTCAAACTCTTCCCAGCGGCTTCCCATGTCACCAGAGTAAAATCCAAAGTCATTACCAAGTTTGGGATGCTCTATAAGAGCTGGCCTTAGCTACCTCTCTGACCTCACTTGCTACAATTCTCGCCTTCACTCTCTCCACCACGGCCGCAGCTGGCCTTCTGGCTGTCACACAAGCCCTCCACGCACACTCCTGACTCAGAGTCTGTGCGTCTGCTCTTCCCACTGCCTGAAAACACCGTTTTCCCAACCTTAGTTGGTGCTCTCTTCTGCTCAATGCTCATCTTATCAGAGAAGCTCTGTTCTGAGGTCAGCAATCTCCCCCATCACAAGCCACTTGGTATCTCTTCTTATCCCACTCAACCCTTTGGTCCTCTTCCCTCACTAGTAAGCAGCCTTCACAGAGCAGAAGCTTGGTTTTGTCCCCGCTGTATCCTCAGTGTTAGAACCAAGCCCAGCCCAGTCGAGGTATTCAATGGTAGTTGGACAAATAAATTCACTATCCCTTCTAGCTTTCGATCGTCCATAAATTATATCATTGTCCAAGAAATTTGTATTTTTACTAGCCAAAAGGACACGGCCAGAAAATAAGCTCTGTGGTACAAGCAATGGAGGTCGTAGTCCTAAAGATGCATAATACTGTCTTGAGTGACCAGCCAGAATCTGGATTGTTCACCACGGGCAACGGGATGCCATTAAAGGTTTCTGAGTCTAAAATGAAAGAATCTGTCTTATATAAATAACTTTCATTGGGACATTTGAAAAATCCTACTTAGATCAATTTGGAAGCAACTTGACATTTTCCTTCTTTATGAACTGGCTTTCAGAACGTGTTGACAAGTATGGTTCATCTCGAACAGTCCTAAGTAATTCTCTGGACCAAGGCAGGGACCACCGGGTCACTGGTGAACAGATGCACGTGGCGGTGAACAAACAGATTAATGCATCTGGGTCTTATGACCACACTGTACACTCATAACACATGTACGTCTTATCTTAACACCTGTGCACAACTATATATAGCATCCCAGGAATCTTGTTTTCATATCATACACGTAGGTTCTTGCCAGAGCTTTCTTCTGAGCCAGAGAGTCTGAGAAAAAAGCTGAGGGAACAGTGCAAGTTGTACCACGCACACCAGACTCCAATGAGCTCACATGTGTAACAAATAACCTCCCGACAGCTGCCTGCTCTGACGGCTCAGTGGCAGGGGAGCAGCCAAGGCAACAGGAGGCTTTTCAGCGTGGACAGCCTCGTGGCTGAGAAGGAAGGGAGCAGCTGAGGCCATTCTGAACATTTGTTCATTAACTTCCTCAAAGTCAAGTGGAAAACAGCGGTGGCTGGAGCAGAGGCCCCAAGACCCCATCAGGAGTCCCTCTGGCCACTGGGGCCAGCACCCCAGGGGCTCGGAAGAGGCCGTGGGTGGAAACGCAGAAGCGGCTCTTCCTGACTGCTGTCCGTGGGGCAGGTCCTCCACAGCCGCCCTCCCTGATGGCCCCGGCGCTCAGGAACAGAAACCAGGATCAGTTCCTTATGTAACTAGGAATGCCATTTACACTCACTTCCCCTAATTAAATTGTACCTGTTCTTGCCTCTGATTTTCTCACCTCTCTTCCAGAACAGCATCGAATCCTTCTTCCCTTGACACTCTCTCACTCTCTCTCTCACGTGCCCCTCTCCCCACTTCTCTCCCTTCCCATCTGTTCTCTCCGTTCCCTCCTTCCTTCCCCCTCCTCTCTCCTTTCCTTCAGCTACCTGGCTTCTCCAGGTGATTTTCTTTGCTTATTTATTCCTTACACCAGAGCACAGATCTCTGGCTCTGCCAGCAATTTCTTCCCATGCTACTGATGCGTGGTTATGTACGTGGTTTATCATAGAAAAAGTAGAAATAATTTATACTAAGGCTGACTATTCTGTTGACTTTCAGGCTTTAATAGCTGAGAAAACTTAAGAAGATTTGCTTAAATACATGATACACATCAGTACCAACATACATGCTGAAGGAATTCAGGGAGGGGAGAGAGCTGTAAGATTAGGGTTTGGACCCCCCCAGAGCAGGTGGACTTGGGAGTATTGAAGACAGACTGAGCAGCACAAGGAAGCTGGTTCTGGGATGGGACTCAGCAAGCTAGAGTGCTACATGGTGTCTCGGTGCTGGGCCCCTCCTCTGTGAATCACGTCTGGACTAGGGGCTGAAGGGTAATTTGTGGGAACTTGCTTATATATCCACCTTACTCCTAATATTTGTCCCTTCCCGTTGGAAAACACTTGAGGCCAGAGAGGGAGAAATCAACAGGTCTGGAGCACACACAGTTCAGGGTTGTCATGGCAACCTTGTTTCCGCACAACCCCCTGCCTCCTCACCAAATGTTTATCCCAGAGACACTTCCGAGAGACAGAACCAGCCCTTAGACCTCACCCGGCCCCAGGAATATTGTCTCTTTTCCCTGCCCATGCCAGCCCAGCCATAGCCAGGGCCTGCGGAGAGGGGGGAGGGCACAAAGCTTCTGTTCCAGGCAGAGCTGGTGATGACCCTTCAACTATGATTTCCCCATTTCCCCTCACTGAACAGCTGAATGGTACAGGCCAGGGTTGGGTAGGAGGGGAAGCTGTGATTTCAGGAAGTTGGAAAGAACAAGCAGCAATAAAACCCATATTTTTAAAACCTGCACATTTTACAGATTAAGAAAACTGAGACCCAGAGAGAAGTAGGGGCAGAATATGAACTAAAATCATAGCTTATTTTGTTCTTAACTATTAAGTAATTTTTAAAAGGCTCAGTTAAAGACATTCTTTAACTAGAGGGAAGAAGACAACTAGCTTTTTGGATAGTAGCAGGGTGTAAATTCTAACATAGTTATCAAAAGGACCCCTGAGCAAGACTGTCCTTGAGCTTCATATACAAAAACTCAGGCTTCTGGGGGCCCATTTGGTTTCTTTCTCCACTCCAGGTCACTTTTATTTCAGAGTATATACATGGATTGATAAATTGATAAGATCTCCATCAGGATATCTTTAAAAATCACTGGTGAAGGAATAGTGCTGCTCTTCATTGGCAAAATATATATTTTACTTATTCATACATTACAGGGTAGTTCTAACATAGTTCTAGTTAGAATCTTGAGCCCAAAGGTAGCAGCCCTGAGAACAATGACTCATCTGTGACATCACAAGTAAACGGACAACAAAAGTTAGTCCCTGTGCCTCTCCAAACATGGGCCAACTTATCTAGTTAACTCATTGTCCCTAAACAAGGCGCTTTCCCAAATGGAATGTGAGTCATTTAGGCATGAGAAGAATTTCAAGTTCACTGATGTAATATTTCCTCTGCTGGGTTCTTCTCCACTAATGGAAGTTTAACTATGACCATCCGGCATTAAAAAAAGTCAGGCATATATAAAATAGCCAAGACATGGAAGCAAATTAAATGTCCATTGACAGATGACTGGATAAAGATGTGGTATATTTATACAATGGAATACTACTCAGCCATAAAAAAGAATAAAATAATGCCATTTGCAGCAACATGAATGGACCTGGGGATCATCATTCTAAGTGAAATAAGCCAGAAAGAGAAAGAAAAATACCATATGATATCACTCGTATGTGGGATCTAAAAAAAGAAAGAAGAAGACACTAATGAACTTATTTACAAAACAGAAACATACTTGCAGACATAATAAGCAATCTTATGGTCACCAGGAGAAAGGGGGTAGGAAAAAACAAATTTAGGAGTTTGTGATTTGCAAACATTAACTACTATATATAAAAATAGATAAAAACAAATTTCTTTTGTACAGCACAGGGAACTATATTCAGTATCTTGTAACAATCTTTAATGAAAATGAATATATGTATGTATATGTATGACTGGGACAGTATGCTGACCAGAAATCAACACATTGTAACTGACTATACTTCAATTTTTAAAAATTAATTAATTAAAAAAAAATCACTCCTCATTTCCACTCATACTTTCTTTTGGTGAAGCTGATTGTCGAGTTTCAGCTCAGATCTTTCATTAGCATTTCTTCTGGGGATTCTGGAGATTTTACACATAGTTAAGGAATTGATAAACTTCTTAAACTTTAAGGCAAATAAATGATCAGAATGCATTCAATGTTTAGTCACGACCTTGCTGACAATTAAGCCAATTCATTTTCATAGGATCATGGGAAACTTGGACATTCAGTGGCTACAACAAGCATGTAACAACTTAGAGCTAGCATTTTTACCATATCAAAAGCACTTTCCAAGCATTTGCTCTTCTTGTGATCATCTTCTCAAGATCAGCTAGACTGAGTGATGCAAATAGGTCTGTGCCTTAGCCATATCCATCCCTGGTCCTTATCATAATGCCTGGAACATCTTAAGGACTTAATAGATTTGGTTGAATGAACAGATGGCTACCCTGAACCATTCAGTGGAGATTCAAACTTAGAAGTTAAGAGGTAGCTGGTTAAGTATCAGAGTCTGGACACAAGAACAAATATTTGGCTACTAATAAGCTTTCCAGGCTCCTAGTAGACCATTACCCTGTTAGAAAAAAAAATATGTGTGGTGGGGAGGTGGGTAGGGAGGGTGGAGGGGTTTAGCACCAGCAGCTCTTGAGGGTGGGAACAGTTGGAAAAATGGAGTCCGTTGGTTGGTTTACAAAGAATTTAAATGTCCCAGTTGGAAGATCTTAGGGATTATCTACAAGATACACGTGGTATCATGTGAGAATGGAGCCAGAAACACCTTAGGCCCAGCCCCAGCACTATTCTTTACTACTGTTGACTACTTGGCACTGCTGCTGTGAGCATGAAATGAAAATAAACAATGGTTAGCTTTATGTGTTGACTTGGCTAGGCTGTGATGCCCAGGTGTCTGGGTGAATATCAGTCAAGATGTTGCTGTGGAGGTGCTTTTAAGATAGTGAATATTTAATTCAGTCAACTTTAAGTAAAGCAGATTACCCTCCATCTGTGGGTGGGCCTCATCCAATCAGTTGAAGGCCTTAAGAGCAAAGACTAAGATTTTCTGAAGAAGAGATTCTCTTCAAGACTACAACAGAGAAAACGTGCCTGAGTTTTCCAGCCTACTGAAGAATTCAGACTCAAGACTGCAACATCAAATCTTTCCTGAGTTTCCAGCCTGCTGGCCTGCACTACTGATTTCAGACTTGCCAGCCCCCACAATCACATGAGCCAGTTCCTTAAAATCAATCCCTCTCTATCTCCCTCTCTCTCTCTCCCTCTGTCTATATAGAGAGATACAGATACAGATACAGATATATGGGGTGTATGTCTGTACTATTGACTCTCTTTCTATGAAGATCCCCGATTAATATAATAAGTCAAGCCCTCACACAGCCCCTGACAGAGAAAGTACCCTTCTCTGTTCATTCTCCTCCATTACCTTCCATGAATCTAGCTCTGTCATCCTAGCAAATATATGAATGTCTCCTGCAAGATGCCAAATGGGGCAAAGATCCAGCAGTATCAGTGACCTCCCAAGGTCACGACCAGTCCACAACAATACCAGGATTGAAATCTCCTTCTTCTGACTCATCGTCCATTCCTTCCCCTCCTTCCTGTTACCCACTCACCTTTCCATCCCTAATACACCCAGACGTGGCGCTTATTTAGCCCTAGAGATCAGAGGTGCTCTCCAGCAAGAACGTAGCAGAGTCACTGGGCCCATAATAACACTTTAACCTTGGATATTTACTTGGGATTTCTCTTCACTCTGCAGCAAAAAGCATTTTAGTGAGAGCTCAGCCATCTCAGTTCATATGCACACTGGAAGCCCACCACGCAGTGAGCTGGGCCCACAGCCCAGTGTCACTGCTGTGACATCTGCCTCTAAGAGCCTGTATCTCCAGCACTTTTTTCTTGATTTTTTTCTTGTTTATGTTCAACCTGTTAGCTTAGTCACATAGCCAGCATTAAAAAGACTTGTAGAACGTAAAGGATTCTAGTCTACCGCATAATGACCAACTGCGAGGTCTGGAGGTAAGGGGGTCCCTAGACCACCCTGAGATTCAATCATTTACTAGGAGGACTCAGAGAACTCACAGAGAGCTGTTATAGTTATGGTTTATTACAGCTGAAGAACGCAGGTTAACTCCATCAAGGGAAAATGTGCATGGAGCAGAGTCCAGGAAAGTTCCACATGCAGAGCTTTCGGGAGTCATGAACAGCGTTAACTCCTCCCAGCAATGATGCATGATGTATGCACAGAGCACTGCTAACCAGAGACTCTCCCCTGAGCCTTGGTGTGCAGAGCTTCCACGTGGGCTCCATGGTTCACTGCCACCATGGCTGACCCCTCTGGAGGTAGAGTGGATACCATCTGGCCCAAAGCTCCCATCAGAAACCACACTTTCCCATGTGGCTCCAGGTCCCCAGGTAAAGGAAAGACATTCTTACCAAGTGTGACATTCCAAGGGCCTTGAGACCACTTCCGAGTAGCTGAGGGCAAAGGCTAGATCTCTCCTTGGGTAAGCTCAGTTTCCTTACTACACGCCCCCTAATGGTGCGCCAGGGGTGCCACTCAGCTCTGGAGTACTCTACAGCTATCTACTGCATTCCTAATTCTGACCTGTCCTTTTGGAAAGGAAAGCTTCTTGTCTCAGGGACCAGGCAAGGGACTGGGGATGACTTCATGCTCACTGTCCCTACTGTTGACATTTAATGAGATGGCAGGTCAAGGTGGAGTCCACCAGGGAGAGCTGTGGCTTGTCCCCAGCCTTCTTCACTGCACACTCATATGGGGGTTAGCCGTGATTCGGGTGTTAGTCCTGAATCCCTCCTGTCGCCGTGGAGTAGCCAGTTCATTCCTTTCTGTCTATTTACAGCCCCAGCTCAACAGACAACAGTTATCTTCACTCACTTAAAAATGCCTCTTCTTTCAACTGCCTAGCTTTCCACATTGCTTACATCGAAGGAATTCACCAATTTGTAAAATCTACAGATTACTGACATTAAGTGGTAAAAATGCTCAAGTTTTACAAATGAAGACCCCAGGCACCCATTCCCCATGTCAGGTAGAGAATCCAGACCAAGAAGGAACACGGCTACAGGGAGGAGGACTTCAGTCACAGGGTAAAGCCAGAGCTGGCAGCTGGCTGAGCCAGGAGTGGCGAGGGAGGATGTGAGGGAGGTGGGGGTGACCGATATGTGGGGTTCTGCCCGACAGGACGCAGATGCAGGGGTGGTGCACCTTATTCCAACAGGTGCACCCGAGGGCGGGTGCTGGCGTCACTGGCAAGGGGTGTGGGCTCCTGCAGCTCCAGCTAGGCATCTGCCCAGTGTCCTCAAGCAAGCTTCCATTCTACCTCAGGAATGGGCACTTTCCTGGTTCCCTCACTCCATCTCACAGCTAACTAAAATGGCACCTGCCCACAGTCCTGCCCTCCTGGGCCTTGGGAGGGAAGTAGCCAATCTGCTCTGCCAAACGGAGCTAAGGTATTACAACCGGTAACATCGTCCAATAACGTTTTCCCTTTAACAAGGGCCCTAAGGCCTTCATTCAAAAGAGCAGAGGCAGAAGAGATGTTTTCACTTTCGTAAGTAGTTTTCTTAGCCCAGAGCAACCCTGCCCACAGAAGCAGAGACTCAAAGAAGCTGACCAGTACAGTATCTTTATGCCATCGAACAACCCTCCAAGAATCATGTAGACATAAAATACACTAAAGAGATTCCATGAGCAGCCTTGGATTGTGTGTTTCAGACAGCAGAATCTGATGCTAGAAGCCTGGAGAGGCCAGCTTCCCCTTGCCTCACCTGAGCTGCATCCCTCTGCAGCAAACTGGGTCTGCTCTCCGTCTGTGTTCCCACGGAACCCCGCTTCAGCAGACCCAGCCCTTCTATCCCTCTGCCTGGCATTATCCTAGAAGTTTGGGGCAGGACGGGAACCTTGCCTTTTTCATCTCTGAGTGCAACGGCGCTAAGCAGATCGAAATGGAATTGCCAGCACCCCCAGGGGCTGCCTCAGCCCTGGTTCTGACTCCCAAGCTATAGGGAAAGAGGACGGCCACGTTCTCACTTCCTGACTAGGTCAGGCCACTTCCACTAGCTTCTAGAGTGGGGAGAGCACGTTAGGGACCTAGACGAAGGCCAGGTGCAGAGTCCCCAGTAACAAAATGTCAACCATGACAATCTGCGAAGACCGGGTCTCCAGGATTGAACTCTCATCTACTGCAGGGGCCAGATGATCAGAGACACCTGTCCCCAGGGGTGCCCTGACAGCAGAGCCCAACATCATCTCCTCGCCGTCCCCACGAAGGTAGCAACAACTAACATCCAGGGTCAGGAGGACGTGGCGCGGGATTGAAAGCTACTTTACACAGATGATTGCCTTTCAAATGGTCCTATTAATCATCATCACAAGAACAAGCCGTTGACTGGAGTTCCAGTCCTGTTTCCTTTATTCCAGGGGCCATCAACTCAGTCCTCCTCCTCAGCTCCACCTCCCAGGCCCAGGAACCAAGGCTAGACCTGGTCGTAGCTAAGACACACCATCCACATTTCCATCTCAACTCCGTCACCGATTTTCTGTGACCTTGAGCCGCCAAAACTCTTCCCCTCCGATTACTTCTCTCTAAAATGGTAGTAAACAAACTCCCCAGAGACGTCCTACGGAGAAGCGAGGTGACGCATGCCAAGAAGAGCCAGGCACACCTGCAGACGCAGCAAGCGCTATTCTTATGTCTTACCTGAAAGCAGCAGTCACTCCACGGAGTCTGCTGTGTTGGCTTTTCTGCCCATAATATTTGTGGTCGGATCATGTCTGTATGTAAACCAAACACAAGAAAACAAAGAGGGGAAAATTCCATCACATACTTTTGGGTTTTTTTTATTTTCATCTATTCATCCAGATGGTGATCATTAGTGGGCTCGCCGGTCTGCACCTGTTACTGTTTACGTACACATTCCACCTATGGGGATGTGCTCAGAACGTTCTGGATGAGTCTACCAAGAGACACTACAGGATCAGACACAACCTACTGCCCTAGGAATCACCCTCTAGCTCTTTGGTGGAGACAAGAGCAGAGCTCTTGGTGCTACAGGGACATGCAAGGTCAATGACCGCTTGGCCCAAAAGCCTCAGGGACTCACATGCCCATCTGCGATAAAGCCACCGCATATTTGAGTGTGCGTGTCTGCTCACCGCGAACGCAGCCCCGTTGTTCACTTGGTGTTTCCTAAACATCCCCACACCAGGGCCCCACTCTCGACGTACCAATTTGAATTCTTTGGAGCGGTGCCTGGAAAAACGTCTATTTTAAACACCCAAGCGATTCTGACGCTGGGTTGAGCTGGGAGTGTTCTAGACTGAAGGAAACTCAGAGCTGTGAGTGCAGACCTTGGCTCTGCTCCAGCCTTGGTGATAATTTCCTGTCCCTCCTGTGTAACTGGGCAAGTCCTTTTCCTCTGGGCCTGACTGTCTCTCAGATAAGGATGAATAAACACAAGAATAAGAGAATTCCTGCTGTGTCTCAGGAGCCCTAGGGTTTCCTTGGAGGCTCCAGAAATTGCTAAGAAGAAATGGAGTATTTGGGGTTCTGGATTCTCTGTCTCAAGAGTTAATCACGGGGCTGCTAAAAAAATCTACTGATGATGGCCTGACATCAAGCAGGATCAGCTAGGAACACCTGCCCAGGATGCAGGAAATACACAGTCCCGGAAGTGTTCAAAGTGGCTTCAATGGGCATGGTTACCCCAGAAATCACACTTTAGAAACATGACTCCCTGAGAGAGTCAAGGATTTGGACTGGGGGACCTTGAGAGTAGTATCACTTCACTTCTGGCAGTGGTGATCTCCTCATCCTTCACAGGAAGGGTTAAAACTAGACCCCAATTAGGGGTCTCACATTTTGCCATTCCAGTGGTCTGCTGGGAATCCACCACCCCACCCAGCCCCACATCATGAACAGACCCAGGTAGCATGTTACCTGTGCCCAGAACCAGAACCAGGGGGAGTCGGCTGATCCCCTGGGAACACAATGCACAGCCCTGACCTTATTACCATTTGCAATGGACTGAATCATGTTTTCCCAGACTCAGATGTTGAAGCCCTAACCCCAAGGTAGCTGTATTTGGAGGTAATTAAAGGTAAATGAGGTCACAGGGGTAGGGTTCTAACCTGATAGGATCGCTGGTCTTGAAGGAGGAGACAGCAGCGAGCTCTCTCCACACGTGTGTGCACCCAGGAAAGGCCATGTGAGGACACAGCGAGGAGAACCCGACCACGCTAGTGCCTGGATCTCCGGCTTCCAGCCTCCAGATCCCTGAGAAAATAAATGTCTACGTTTAAGGCCCCCAGTCTGTGCTATTTCATTTGGGCCACCCGAGCTGAGACACCATCCCACCATGGCCAGCTGAGGCAGCCACTTCATCGCAACGAAGTCACTTGATCTCACTTAGTATCTTGTCTCCCACACTAAAATGCAAGCCCCCAACATCTGGGGTTTGACTTCCTTTGTCTTTCCTGTTTGCAAAACTCTCATGAGGTTGACAATGTCATTTTACCAGATATAGAAATAGAGGCTCTGAAGTTGGTGGCTCGTGCCTGGTCCCGCCACGTGGAGAGAGGCCCTGTGGCGGGGATGCGCTGCCAGTTTTTGGCTCTGGGTGTTCGCTACTGTGCTCTGTTCCTCCAGGGCTCAGTGAAGACCTGCTGACGGGCTGGGGGTGGGGAGGGAAGCAACAGCTGCCTGGTGCCCGGCTGCTTCTTACCCTCCAGAACGGACGGAGCGCAGTCCTTGCGCAGCTAGACTTGCAGCACGAATGGAGGGGTCCCCGTGGGGCCGGGGAGGGGCTGGGCACAGCAGAGCAGGCGCCTCTGTGCTTCTCTCCAGGAGGTCCTGCCCCGTGAGGGTGCTGTCCGCCAGCTGAGAGAGGCCTGCGGGTTCTGGAGCATGAGGCATGAGACAAGCTGATAAAACACAACATGAACAAGGTTACAATTGTTGGCTTTGTTCCTACACTAATAAACACTTAAAATTACTTGTCTAAAGCATTTACATTTAACTAAGCACTTTCCTAAACAATGTCATCTTTTCTTTACAACAACCCTGGGCAGGAGGCAGATCTCACCCCCAAGTTTGTAGGCAAGGAGACAGCCTTAGCCTCACATAGTTTTCGAGCAGCAACACCAAGACATGAATACCTGTGTTGTTTCACCCTAGGTTTGCTTCATCAGTATTAGCTACAAGCTACTTCTTTTTAAAAATTTTGTTTATTTTTTGGGTGGAGGTAATTTGGTTTATTTATTTATTTTTGGAGGAGGTACAAGGGATTGAACTCAGGACCTGACGCATGCTAAGCATGCGCTCTACCACTTGAGCTATACCCTACCCCCTTACAAGCTACTTCTCAACTCAGCCCATGCCTTGGAACCCTGTGCTGCTGGCTTCCGGGTGTGAAGTGAGCCAGGTGAAGACTTGGATGGCTTGACATTAAGTGGTGCTTCCAAAATGGGTTTCCAGGGAACCCTGATTCCTAGCAAGATGTTAAAACATCCCCCCTCTTTTTTTTTTTTTTCAAAGTATGAGGCTGTTCTACAGTCAAGTTTGGGTAATGTTACAGACAGTCTTTCCTTCCTAGGAAATTATGTTGGCAATTAAAGGCTCTGAAAAGGTCTGTAATGAAGAAGCTGGAGTACATTTAATTCAGCATTTGACAACACAACTCATTTTCCTAGCAGCATCTTGCTCTCGAGAGAAAGTGGTGCAGGATGTAGAAAAGTCAGTGGCTAGGAGAACAGTGAACATTTTGCTCACTAGGCCGGACCTAAAGGATTATTGAATTGAAAGGAATTAAAAGCACAATCACTGCCAAATAAGCACAGTTAAATCCTCTCTTAAAACTTGTCACTAAAAATACTTCAGCTAAGTCTCCTTAAAGTATTAACTTGTGTCATTGTTCATGTGCAAGTGTACTTTCACTTGTAGGATTAGTAAACAAAACATCAATTGCTTTTGTTTTTATTATCTCTTATTTTCTGTACTTTCCCAGTTTACAAATAGGTATAATTTATAACCTAATTCAAAACAAATAATTTAAAATAACCTGTCATCCAACAGCTAAAGATTTAGGAAAAAGAGTTGACAGTGGGGGATGGAGGAGACAGAGAGGGGAACGTTGATGTCAAATGGGGTCCACCAGGGACAGACAGAATACAAGGTTTTCAAAACCCTGGGCAGAGTTATGTGCAGGTATGGAAAGGCAGGTCTTAGAGATGCAGGTTTCTGGATGGAGAAGTCCTGAGGCCCCAGGTCTGACCTCTGTGCAGACTAGAGATCCTGGAAGGAGGGCAGAGACCAAGGAGCCCGAGGGGACAAAGAGCAGGACTGAGTTCACAAAGTGGGAATGATGAAGACATAATGGGTCAAAAAAGCTCTTAGCTGGGTGGGAGCCTCTGGGTCAAGAAGACAGTCAGGACATGTGGCCTCTTCCCTCACCCACCGGAGCAGGGGGTGTTACGATGCCTCTGAGGCCCCAGCTCAGGCCTGGGGAAAGCTTGGCTCAAGAGGAAGAACCAGGCCCCTGGGTGTTCAGGAGTCCTCTCTCATCACCCACTGTTGACTGTCATCTCCCAACCAGAGTCCCTGAGATTTTCTTCTTCTAGATAGATGTCATCTCCATCTCAGGAAAGGCCTGCAGCTCCTGGCGGGAGGTGGGGGCAGCTCCCCTCAGCACTCATGGGAGCTCAGCTCTCTCCTGCCAAGCTGGACAGTATCTTAAATTTTCGTGCCTATCAGTGAGCCGGGAGAAGCGGGGCAAAGCGTGTGATGAAATTAACAGATGATGTGCATTTGGGAGGCACAGGGAACACCAGCTCTAAGAGGGAAAGCAAACAACCTGTGGAGGGAGAGGTTAGAAACCCAGGCAAGCGATCACCAAGCAAGGCGTGCTGGGAAACAGTGCCTGCTAACAGACAGGGTAAAGCCCCTTCCTTGAGACTTAAGAGGCACAAGTGTGGATGTGGCGATAATCTACAGCAAATGAGATGGCAATGTGCTGTTGGAAAACGTTGTGCGATCTGGATCCCTTAGATCAGCCAAAGCACAGCATGCCAGCTCTTCTAGCAAAGACCTTGGTTCTACCATGATGCAGGCAAAAACCTTTTTCAGAGCTATTCCTATGTCTGCCGGCTTTCTCCCACATGGCATTCGTAGGAATTTTGAGAACATAAAGATCTATCAGGGCTGACACGAGGCTCTACAAAAAACTACTATGGTTTTACAGGTGATGATCTGGGTCGGCTGAGCAGGGTGGAGCACCACACAGCTGATCAACATCAACAGGTCCATACTAGAAGAAAAGCTGGCCAAAGCTGAGGGGAGGAGTGTGGAGTCAAGGACACTCACAGGAGGAGTGGGCAGAGGCAGAAAGGCAGCTCTCTGGCAGGTAGAGCCGGGAGGCTGGGAGCATCACAGGTACTTGCTGGGGAGCTGGGGCTGGAGGAGAAATGCCAGGTGCTATGGACTGAAATGTGTGTCCCCCCTCCCCAAATTCATATGTTGAAACCCTAACCCACAGTGTGATGGTAACTGAAGATGGAGCCTTTGGAAGGTTAGACGAGGACATGAGGGTGGGGCCCTTATAATGGGATTAGTGGCTTTACAGGAAGGAGACACAGCAGTGAGGACAGAGCAAGAAAGCAGCTGTCTTTAAGCCAGGAGATTTCTCACTAGGAACTGAGTCAGTCAGCGCCTTGGTCTCAGATTTCCCAGTCTTCAGAACTGTGAGAAATAAATATCTGTTGTTTAAGCCAAGTAGCCAAGCAAAGACACCAGACATAATCAGGCTCACATTATGACAAGGGACTCAGGGAACATTAATTCACGGTAATTGCTGGAAACCTGTGCATTTTTCATGCACTCAACAAACATTTAAGGAAAGAACCACTACCCTCCAGACACTGATAATGCAGCATGGAGCCAAAAACAGAGCCTTACTCTCATGGGGCTTTTATTCTACAGACTTCACCGTATGCCTAGCAGTTCAATAAAGGCATTTCTGTGTGCCCTTGAGCCAATGTCCTTCAAATACAGTGTTTTCCTAAGACTTAAACTGATATAAGGATGGACTTCAGAATATATCAAGTCCTTTATACCACTCAGATAAAAGCTTATGGGGGCCAGAAACTGTGTGAAGCACCTTAGGCTTTTAACTTTTGTTATTACATCAGCCCCATGGAAGTGATGTCCTTATCCCATTTTATGGATTATAAAACAGACTTGAAGAGGTTTAAATCACTTTCCAGAGTTCACACAACATTCAGGTTAACCAGGACTCAAGACAAGGTCTACTAGACTCTAAACTCTGCTATAATTGTGTGTTCGTCATGCACTATGACACAGTTATGTATGGAACACTCAGCATCCTTTATGCATATAAACACCTTCCACTAGCTGGGAACCATTATTCTGAAGACCAGAATGCTTCTCTGATCTTTTGGTTGCCAAACTTTAGCATCACTGAGGAGCTCACTCCCAGAGGGTCCAATCTGCAGCTCTTAGGTGATGCCAGGGCATCTATAAACACCCCAGGTGACCCTTTTTAAAATGCATAAAAACCACATTTTCTATTATTCTAGAGAGCAAGGATTTTTGCCTGTACTGTTACTTTCTAAAAGATGAATGGGAGCAATTCCAATTCTTATAAATTCAGAAAGCAAAAATTATTTACTTGGATCTCTTTTGCAAACATCTTTATTGAGATATAATTCACATACCATAAAATTCACCCATTTAAAGTACACAATTCAATGGTTTTTAGTATTTAGTACTCAGAGCTGTGCAACTATTACCACAATCTAATTTTTGAACATTTTCTTCACCCCTATCCCTTTCAGCAGTCACTCCTCACTTTCCCTAACACCTGGCCCCTGAAAACCACTAATCCACTTTCTGTCTCTCTAGATTTGCCTGTTCCGGACACTTCATATAAATGGAATCACACAGTATGTCTTTTTTGTGTGACTGGCTTCTTTCACTTCGAGAAATATTCCCCAGGCTCATCCACAAGGTAGCAAGCACCAGAACTTCATTCCTTTTTATTATCAAATAATCCATTATGTGGATATGCCACATTTTGTTGTTTATTCATTCATCAGCTTGATGGGCATTTGAGCTGTTTTTACTTTGGGGCTATTATGAATAATGCTGCTATGAACATTCAGGTACAAGTGTTTGTGGGGGCCTATGTTTTCATTTCTCTTGGGTCTATTTCTAGGGGTGGAGTTGCTGGGTTCTATAGCAGTTCTACATTTAACCATTATGAGGACTGCGAGACTCTTCCCCAAAGCAGCTGCACCATTTCACCCCCACCAGCAGTAAGTGCGAGTTCTAATTACTCCACGTCCTCACCAATACTTGATAATGTTGTTCTTTCTGATCACAGCCTTCCCAGTGGGTGCGAGGTAGCATCTTACTGTGGCTTTGATTTGCATTTCCCTAATGATTAGTGATGTGGGATGTCTTTTCAGGTGTTTACTGATCATTTTGTACATCTTTGAAGAAAGGTCTATTCAGATCCTTTGCTTATTTCCCATGTGATTCTGATGGACCTGACTGGGGACTTCATTTAACACTGTTCTATGCCATGACTAGAGATTAAAAGTCTAACCCTGAATAAGGATTTGATGAGGAGACTCAGGTGACAGATTATAAGGGTCTCATTAAAAGCCCAACCCCTGCTAAGAGAAAGGCTAGCCTGGCATTGGTGCCCTCAGGATGGAAGGAGAACAGGGAGTGGGAGAGAAGACCACAACTTTGTCAACTGCAGACAAATCAGTTAGGATTTCAGCTTCAAGTAACAGCAAACTCAATCCAACCACATAAATGAAAATCAGAAATATACCAACTGGTGTAACAAAATGTCAGTGATAGAACAGTTTCAACTGATGCTCGGACTCTACTCATCTTTTGCCCCTCCTACCCCATGTCTTGGTTTGTGTCCACAGGCCCATTACTCCATGATCACAGTGTGGGCACCAACACTCCCAGCCTCGTTCACACACAGAGGAACACCAGAGGCCGTCGGGGACATGTGACCCAGCGTCAGTGTCGCTTTCAACTTTCCCAGGAGCACCCAGGAAACTTCCCTCATTCCTCACTGGCTAGAATTATGTCACATGCACATTCCAAAACCAATTACTGGCAAGGAAAGTGGAATTACACTATTGTCTTATGTTAATCAAGTGATCCCTGGGGCGGGGTAGGGAAGCCTAGTTTCTCCTCAAAGGCTGAGATTTGAACAAACTCAAGGTTCTATCAGTAAAGAATAATATTAATGTGCAGGTAGGCCACAGCAAACATCATTCATTACATTCTAGGGTAAGAGATTATGAAAAGAAGACGTGGAAGTGCCCTTGACCCTCTTAATCACCCTCTACAGATTTATAGAGATTTTCCTGAAGGATATTAGAGACCACCTGTAACTTTTTTAGTGCCTAGTAATTGTCACTCTAAGCTAGGGACGTTATTTATGTGGCTTCATTTTGTCTTTAAAACAAAGGATTGGCCCAGTTCCTCTGGCTCTGAAAGACTGTCAGGTCCAAATGCATAGTACTCGTGGGTGGGCAGATGAGGGAGTCCAGGGACCCCTAGACTTCAGGCTCAGGTGATGGGAACATAAGGTGAGTGGATTGGTGGGTGTCATAAACCAGGAGAAGGAGCCTGTTTGGGAGAGGTGAGGGTAGGGGGGCAGAATCAAAAATAATTAGCTGTTTTGGACAACTTAAGAGTGTGGTCACAATCATCCAGGAAAAGATGTGTAGAATTCTCAAAATCTGATTCCTTTTTTTTTTTTTTTTTTTTGTAGCTGTTGTTTATTTTTAATCTTCTAACACCAGGAAAAGAGCACAGGGGGAAGGCAGGTGGCAAAGGCTGAGCCCCACGCAGCTGCTTTGTATCAAGTGCATCAGTGAGGAGCTCCAGCTTCAAAGCCCTTGTGTGTGGAACAGGAACTGGTTCCAGACCAACAGGTAGTTACCTTCCTTCCCAAGTCTTTTTGCCTCAGAAGACCTCGGGAAAGGAGCAGTGACGTGGGACTAGGAGTTTTATTTAGAACGCCTGGGCTCTGCACCCCGCACCTTCTGGCCCACCTGGGGCCTGTGGAGCTGCGCCAGGACGCCCTCTGGAGGCGGAGGCGGGAGCAGCGGGCGCGCACACAGCCAGGCCGCCTCTGCATCCCTGCTTCCGGGGGGTCGGGCCAGGGGAGGGCACGTGAGGTCGTTAGGCGGATGTCTTGGAGCTCAGGGAAAGTCAAAAAGAAAATAGGGAATTTGTCTGACAGACCCCACCGAGCAAAAGTAGCATCAGCCACAAGTAGGAGGCTTTCCTGTTACTCTTCCCTCTGCTGGAAACCTGTCACTTTACTCTGGAAAGAAAATCTAGCACTGCCGCACCCAGGACATGAGAGGAAGCGGATGACAAGAATGGGGCTTTTATTCATTATTCACTAGACTTTTATTGAAAACTTGTACTGTAAAACTGCGCTGGAATGGATGCCTGGGGGATCCAGGGGCCCTAAAGATGGAGCAGCAGGATGACGCATACACAGACAGAATATGCCAACACGAAGGGCTAGACTTCTGGGCAGGGTAGGACTGGGCTGCCACTTACTAGCTGTATTGACCCTTGGCGCATTACTTAACCCCTCTAAGCCTCGGTTTCCTTATCTGGAAAGTGAGGATAATAAAAGTAGCTAACTTACAGGATTACTGCAATCAGAGGTAATGTATGTAAAATGCTCAATACAGTGCCCAGCTCAGAATAACCTCCAACAAATGTCAGTTACTAGTAGGTATTATTGAGAGGGGAAATGACTTCGTCATAGGGATAAGCTTGAACCTGTTTAAATTTATTTTAAGTCCTTTTTATTGTGAAGCATAAGACACACAGTGAAGCGCACAAAACAGATGTACAGCTCAATGAATTATCATAAATTAAGTAGATCCATTACCCACTCAAAGAAACAACATCACAGGTCCCCTGAAGACCCATTTGTGCACCCTCTCATCAGTACCCCCCTGACCCTCAGAAACATAACTGCTATCCATTTGTGATAGCTCTTCCTTATTTTCCTGTATACCTCATAAGCATCCATCCATAAACACTATCATTTATTTTGCCATTTTAAGAATTTTATAGGAGCGGAATTATACGTGTTTTTTTAGTCCTTGACTTATTTTGCTCAACAGTTTGTGAGAATTGTTCATTTTTATGTGGAACCATAACTTGTTCATCAGTATTACTGTATAATATCCCATGTGCCTCAATATATTTATCGTTTTCACTATAATGCACATTTGGTTGTTTCTACTTTGTAGCTATTTGAATGCTGTTGAACATTCTGTAGGTATGTACCTAGGAACAGCACTACTGGGTAATGAGATACAGATCTGTGCTACAGACTGTATGTTTATGTCCCTACCTCCCCAATTCATAACGCTGAGACCTAATCCCAGTGTGACAGTCTTTGGAGGTGGAGCCTTTGGAATGTGATTAGGTCATAAGGGTAGATCTGTCATGAATGGGATTAGTGCCCTTACAAAAGAGACCCCAGAGAGCTCCCTCACCCTTACCCTCATGTGAGGATATAGGGAGAAGGTGGCCACCTGTAAACCAGAAGCAGGCTTCACCAGACACCAAATCCACCAGCACTTTGATCTTGGACCTCCCAGCCTCCAGAACTGTGAGGAATAGATTTCTGTTGTTTAAAAGCCACCCCATCATCTCGAGTAATTCTCTTATAACTAAGACAACATGTTCAGCCTTAGTAGATAATGCCAGATCATTTCCCAAATTGGTTGTACCAATTTGCACTCTTACCAGCAATGTGTTAGAAGCTAGTTGCTTTACATCCTTGTCGACAGTCGGTATTTTCTCTCTTTTTAATTTTTCCCATTCTGGTGGATAAATGGTGGCATCTCATTGTGATTTTAATTTGCATTTCCCTAATTGGTGATGCTGTTGAGTACATTTAATAAGTTTATTGGCCATTCAGATATTTACTTCTGTGAAGTGCTTATTTCAGTCTCTTGCTCATTTTTCTGTTTGGTTGCCTTTTTCGTACTGATTTGTAGTTCTTTCTGTAGTCTGGATGTGAACCCTTTGTTGACTTATGCTTCACAAATACCTTCTCTCTTAAGATTTCCCTTTTCACATTCTTCATGGTGTCTTAATGAACAGAAATTCTTAATTTTAGAGTAATGCAGTTTATCAACCTTTTCCCATATAGTGTTTTTGAACCTTGTTTAGGAAATATTTCCTTATAATAAGGTCATGAAGCTATTCTTCTACATTGTATTCTAGAAACATTAGAGTTTTACTCATTTAAATAACACTCCAATTAAAACTGACTTCTGAGTAAGGAATGATGCAGGGTCCAGGTTCCCTTTTGTTCCATGTGATATCCAATTGACCCAGCACCATCTGTCTATCTACACACACACACATACATATAGTTATGTATATATACACATGTACATACATATAGTTAGTTGAGATACAATTGACATATTAGTTTCAGGTGCACATGATTCAATATTTGTATACATTGTGAAATGATCACAATAAGTCTAGTTATTATCCATTACCATATATAGTTACAAATATTTTTCTTGTGATGAGAACTTTAAGATCTACTCTCTCAGCAACTTTCAAGTATTTGATACAGTATTATTAACTATAGTCACCATGCTGTAACTTACATCCCTTATTATTTATTTTATAGCTTATTTTGTTTATTTTATATTTACTTATTTTATAGCTGGGACATACTTATAGCTGAGACATACATATTTTATAGCTGGGAGTTTGTACCTTTTGACCAACTTTACCCATTTCACCCACCCCCGAACTCCCTGCCTCTGGCGACCACCAATCTGTTCTCTGAATCCAGAGCTCATTTTGTAAGATTCCACAGATGGTATCTGAGATCACATGATTATTTGTCTTTCTCTGACTTATTTCAATTTTCATAATGTCCTTAAGGTCCATCTATGTTGTCACAAATGGCAATATTTCCTTTTTATGGCTGAATAGTATTCCATCTTACACACACACACACACACACACACACACACACACACACACACACACACACACACTTTATCCAAATTCATCCATCAGTGTATACTTAGGCTGCTTCCGTATCTTGGCTACTGCAGTAAATAATTGCAGTAAACAATGCTGCAGTGAACATGGGGATGCATATACCTTTTTGAGTTAGAATTTTCTTTTTCTATAGATAAATACCCAATAGTAGAATTGATGGATCATCCAGAAATTCTATTTTTAATGTTTTCATAGTAGCTGCACCAATTTACATTCCCACCAACAGTGCACAAGGGTTCCCTTTCCTCCACATCCTCACCAACACTTGTTACCTGACCATAAGAGATCCGGCTCCCATTATCCTCAATACACTTATTTATTGGATCAGTGTCCTCTGTATAGAACCCCTTTCCCATTGCTAATGCCACCATTCTTCCCCCCACCAAGGCAGCCATCCTCCCATCACTCAGGCTCCAACACCATGAACTAACATGTCCTCGCCCTGCTCAGGCATCCCACTCTGGGCCACCATCATCCCTCCTCCTGCATGAAGGCCTACCTTGTGTGGTCCCACTTAATGGTTTTCTGGGCTTTAAGTTATTCAAGAAGGAAGAAAGGATGACACTCAGTTTTCAGTTATTACTAGTGAACATTAACTTGGGATACTCCTCATGGCTGATCAGAAAGTATAAGCCATCACTTGAGAATGACCTCCTCCTCTCACAACCAAATCCATTAGCCTGCCTGAATCTATGTTCATGAACTTGACCTTCCTTCCTGTCACAACAGATGAACTGTCTCTGCTCTACACCTGAATCCTTCTTTTTGGCCTGCTCAAGGGCTTTTCACTTAATTTCTCCTTTCTGGTTATTTCTATTGGCATACAAAATGAGCTACAATATCTCCAATCTTAAAAAGAAACCTCCCAAGAACGTCTCATCTCCTCTACCTACTTCCCGCTCCTTCTCCCCTCTTAGCAAAACTACTCAAAAATGCTGCCTTTTCTTACTGTCTCCACTTCCCAAACCCACTCTTTCAACTCCATGTGATCAGGCTTTCATTCTCATCAGTCAACAAAACTGCTCAGCAAGTAGCCTTCATGTTCCTCAATCCACTGGCTAATCCTGTCTTCATCTTATTCAATTCACCAGCAGCATTCAACACAGCTGGTCATTCCCTTCTTGAAACACTTTCTTCTCTTGACCTCCAAGTTGACCTTGACCTTTCTTCTCTTGACCTCCCACCTCAACGGCTGTCCTCTCATTCCTCTTTGCTCCTCAAACCCCACTCCTCCCAAAAGCCGCAGAGCTAAGTCTTCAACTCTCTTCATTCTCCACATTCACTCGCTAGGTGAGTTCAGTCAGTGCCAAGGCTCTGCACAATCTTGACCGGGACGGCTCAGTATTCTAACGAGCCCTGGCACACACCTAAAGGTCTACTGCACTTGTACTAGGAATTGCACTTTATATATTAAACCTGACATGATCAAATTTGAACCTGCTAGTACTGTGTCTCCAGCACAGTAAATGGTACCGCCATTCTGCTAGCTGCTTGAGGAAATCTTGGGGTTCTTACACTTTTCCTCACACCCACATCTAGTGCAATCGTCAGTCTTGCTGCGTCCACTTTTATCTATAGATGTCCTAAGTCTGATGACTCTTTCTCCACTGCTATCACCCTAGTCCAAGTCACCCCCTCCTACTTCATTAGGAAGCAACAATCTCCTAACATTCTCCCTGCTTCCTCTTTATCCATACGTCACATAATTCTTCACACAGCAGCAAGTGATCTTTTAAAAATGTAAATCAGATCAATTGGTGGCCCTGCATCAAACTCTGTTTTGTTTTGTTTTTTTTTGTTTTGTTTTTTGCTTATCATGTTCAGCATAAAACTTAAATCCTTACCACGGACAAAGTCCACAGTGAAAAAGTCCTACCTGTCGCCCCTGCCTGCCTCACTGAACCCGTCTCCCATCGCTGTCTTTTTCACTCCACTCAAACCCCAAGGACTCCCTTGCTGTTCCCCTAACAAACCAAACTTGTTCTGCCTCAGGACCTTCGTGCTTACTGTTCCCCCAGCCTGGAATGCACTTCCCCAGATCTTCATACAAATGGTTCCCTCACTACAGTCAAGGATCCACCAAATGGCATTCCTTTCAGCTGTTTCCACCGCCCAGTCTAACAGAGCACACCCACCCTGAAGCCCTAGTCCCTCTCCCTGAACGACTCCTCGGCCCTCCTTAACACTGTGCATAACACTTACTACTTCCTCACAGTATCGTTTGAGCCCCCTCCCCACCACAAGAACATAAACTCCATAGGGTCAGGACCTCTGTCTTGTCTGTCACGTTGATCGCTATTCCCCTGACGCCCAGAACAGTGCCTGGGGCACAGGGGTAGGCTCTGCGGATTAGACGAGTTAATGTATGAATGACTCGGGCAAGGCCAGCGTGACAGGGCACAGTGGCCGAAAAGCGCATCTCCCAGGTGCAAGAAAATGCCACTGGCGCACTAAGGGGCACAAGCTGACCCACAAGGCGATGAACCAGCCGCTCCTACACGGAGGGCGGAGCTGAAGGGGTTACAAAAACTCAGGACAGCAACTTCTGATGTTCCTGAAACAGCAGTATCTTAATGGAGATTCATAACCCCTCTTCTGCTTCAATACAGTAACATCTAACTGCACTGATAAATTCATCTCCAGTTGAAGAAAAGCACCTTCTGCCTAGTTACTGAGATTTCCAAGTTCTGTGTTAAGTTCTGTGTGAGGGTAAGGAGTGTGGGCTCTTTTATTTTGGGTTCATACTTAAAACGTGACTGCTGCAAAGGCATTTTAAGAACACTGAGGTAACTCCAACTCCCAACAGCAGGTTAGCTGACATCCTGTCCACCCTCTGCTAAAGCAGTTTCCAGCTCTTGCTCTGCAGCCAGCCTTCCAAGCTTGAAATAAAATGACACTGCCTTTTCAACTCAGTGTTGAATAATATTTTCAATGACTTCATGGTCATGCTTCTGAGACCAGGGTGCACATTACCTTAGGGAGATGCAGAGCAAAGCTAAAATCTGCAGGCTGGCATTGCGTTTCTGGTTTGATGCTGACTGAGAAACATGGCCTGTGGCTGTGAAACGAAGAAAATGGTTTTTACCCTTGTCTCTTGAACTGCACAGGCAGCAGATAATAAGCAATTGTCCCCAGTCATCTGGCCCTCAACCCCTATTGTACATATTCTCCAGGGAGAGGGTGGGCACGGCTGAGGGCCCGGCAGCAGCCTGGCCAGTGGGCAGACCCAACAGAGAACGGCTGCAGGAGGCTCCCTAAATACAGACCACCTGGCGTCCTGCCCTGGCAGGCCACTCCCTACACCAGGATGAAGTCTAGGCAGGGAAGGCACAGCTAGAGCAGAGTGGTACCCAGCAACTTGGCCACTGACCTCTGGCTTCCGTATTTGCATTTAAAAGCTATTATGGAAATGTAATTTACTTTGAAGGATTATATTCAAAGCAGACTGCCTCTCAGCAAAGTGACAGTGGCCACAGCCCAGTAAGGATCCTTCCAGGAGAGGTAGAGACTACGGACTGGGACAGAGAGGTGAGGGAAGTCAAGCTTTTCTGCATGGGAAGATCTTTGAAGTGCGTGGTGGCCTCTCCTAATCAAACTCACTTCAAGAGGTTTGAAGCATTTCATTAAATTGAAGCACAGCTGTTTTTCATATTAGAGTTGACTTGGTTTGAGGGAGTTTCAGGGACCAAACTTGATAGATTCAATTTTCAGTTTCCAACTTCCTTAACTGAAAGTCATAAATACGGTGACCACATTTCCTGAATCCAAATTAGGCTGAACACTGGGCTCTTCCCCAAAATATAGGGCAGCTGTTATGGTCGAGAGAAGGTGGAGGGTCTATTCGGAGGTCAAGACAACTGTAAGAAAAGTGGAAGACACTTGATTTGGATGATGACTTTTGCTTTCTCCCCTGAAGCAATTAACCTTTTTCTGTAGGGCTTCTGCCAGCAGTGCTGAGGCTGGAGGCACAGGGGAGAGAGAGAGAACACTGCACATGAAATATACAATTTCATCATCTTCATTCAAACATCAGCCTGGAAGTAGGAGAATTAGGTGGTTGGCTGTCTTCCTCCCAAACCTAGGACCCAGTGACTTTGGGCTTTGGAAAGTAATGGAATTGAAAGTTCCTGAAGCTCTCTGGTACTTAGGTCCAAATTCTTAAGTGTTAGGGACCCTGTCCAAAGAGTGAGGGGATCTCATTCCGGGTACGGGAGACCAAGTCCACTTTGTCTTTGGTGCTTATCAAGTCAATCCACCATCACTGCTCTCCAAGGTACATTCGAGCAAGAGCGAACCTCCTCGATATGCAAAGGCAGCCTTGAAGTTTCCCGCCTCACTGAACCTGAAAAAATCACTGACTGCTCCCATCTCCCTGGGCCATGAGCAGGCTGGGGGTGACAGTGAGTGGATATAGCTTTAGATCATCTAAATTGAAAAAAGTAAAAATCACTTCTCTGCTCAAATTACAGTGGATTCTGAATGACGGAAGCTAGAGAATGAAAAGGACTTCATGGGGATAATGTCCAGCCCTTCTCTCACACAGCCTTGATCTCCAGGAGCTAGTATTCTGTCTTCTGAATAGTAAGTCCCTTTAATTCCCTTTACATAGTTTCAGTCACTGTTGGCACCTCCGACACTAAGTAGGTCAAGGGAAGGAGACAGTGAAAACTGAAAACCATAACATTCTGCATTCTCTTACAGATTCAGCAGGACAAGAGGCTTAAACAAATATTCCATATACATTTAAAAATAAACTGTGGAATTGCGTTAACCAGCATATGTACTGTTCAGACTAATGCAGGTAGCAGAGCGTTGGCACCATGGTCTCCTGTCCTGGGGGGGGGCGGGGATTGGATCATGGGTCTCATGGGCACAAACTGGCTACAAGTCCTGGGGAGACATCAAAGGATGGACATAGCCTGCCCACTCGGTAAATTCTCTGGGGGAAGGGACAGGAAACCATTTTTTTCTAATGAGGAACATAAACTATAGGGAAAATACAAAGGTCACAGAGAATTAAATACATATTTAGTTTTTTTTTCACAGAACTTAAAAAGTTCCATTGACCAGGTTTATAAATTAAGAACTACAAATATGAGAAACCACTAAATGATAAGAAGTACTAAATATATATAAGAACTAGGCGGCTGGGGAAGGGAAGGAAGTATCAACAATCACTTGCTGTAATGCAGAAGAGCCACAGCGGGCCACCGGGCAGAGAGAAACCTGAGGAGGCACGGCTTGCTCCAAGAGGCAACAGAGCAGAACTCAGAGCAAGAGCCCAGGATTCTACACCCAAGATAAAGCCATATTATTATGTCTCAGGAGGCGCGCCTGAAAGGCCAAGAAGGGTGAGAAAAGTTTAAACACACAGAAGAGGCTAGAGGCAGCGATAAAGATGGAGAACTGAGGGGGGAACATGAGAAATGGATGAAAACCTGGGGGAGCAGTGAGAGAGAAAATGAACATTAACTCACTCATTCAAAGCAGGAGCTTTTCAAGAATTGAAACTTGAAACAGAATCATCACAGTTAGTTACTACAGCTCTTTCAATTGTTCAACTACTCTAGTTCTTAATCTTCAAAGGGTCAGCGCCTACAGCTCACGGAAATGGGGGAAAGAATTAGCCTGGGGGCTTCTGGCAGAAGCAATTACACCTGTCGGCTGAAAGACCCAGCTCAGAACCACAGGTTCCCAACTCCTAAGCCAGAGAGGCTGAGGACATCTGGCCACTTGTTCAGTTTGAAGCAAAAGAGCGGCAGCTCAGAGCCGCTGTAGAGAGGAGTCTCACTGGTTGACTGGCAGGCCACAAGTACCTGGCTTTTAGCAGTTCACATTTGCTGCTAATAATGTTTAGTCAATTTTTCAAACCACTGCACATTGGCACATTTTCTGCAGTAAGTTACTGACTTTTCAAAGGGAGGACTTTGTGATTTGACCGTTATCTTCTAGAAGTTCACTAGACATTAGTTAAGCGTGGTAACATCTGACCAGCTTTCAAGATACCTTATTCTTCTTGGCTTCATGAGCTAAACTATTGTGGTTCAAGGTGTGTTCTACTTAATGGAGATACTGATTGTTATGTGTCACTCCCATGAGCCTCATACAGTTCACATCATTCTCTTCAAGCAATCATCCTGAGGTGACCCAGGCAGAGCCGTGATGCAATTAACAGGGAGGTCTCCGAGGTTCAGGAAAAGGCATCGTTTCAGCCTTTTATTTCTCCAAAAGTGCAGTCCTTCCCCTTTGTACACAATGTGTTTACCAGAATGAGAAGTTAATAACCAGTGCTGAGAGAGAGATGTCCTGACAGACCACCTTCCGTTTTCATGGATTTAACCAGCTCTAAATGCCTGACTCTTCAGTGCTGTATTTCCCTGCCAGCAACAAGACTGGCAGCCTGGGATGTGCCACGTTCTTGGCTCTAAATTGCAAAACAAAACAGTATAGGAGGGAATTTGTGAGTTAGCTGATTTGCAAACACGACGGCAAGTCACCGTGTACGCATTTGTTTCTGTGTCCCTATTATTTCTCCCAGGCAGTTACCTGGATGCCTTCCTGACAACGCCAAGACAAGCTGCTCCTCAAGTTACCAATGCTTCCTTCACTCACACCGAAATGAATGCAGCTTATTTTGCATCACTTAAACAAAAACAAAAAACTTTCACAAAACAGAACCACAGAGCCGCTCAGTAATTACGGTAGGAGTGTCCCCAATGTCATTCAGAATCAGCATCAGGTTTACAGGTGTGTCCTCAACTATCCACAGAGATGCCATTCAAATGGGGATTTCAAACGTGGCATAAGAAGCCACACTTACATTAAAGGGGGCTGGCTGAAATTTCCCAACACAAGTTAACATTCCTTCAACTTCCCTAAGTAAAAAGTAGGTGGACTTTTTTCCACGCCCCCAACTCCAAATACCAGTTTATTGAATAATCCAACAAGCCTGACCAAATGTGTGTGGAAAGCATCTGTGCTCTTCACCATAAGCCTACAAGGCAGGTTCTTGCATTTCCCCTTGATTTACAGTTGAGGAATCTGAGGCTTAGCATGGTGGGGTGACTTAATTAGGTCCCACAGCTGGGCGGGAGCAGAGTCGCAATCTGAACACAGATGCACCTTATTCCAGAGCCTGAATTCTTAATTATTTTGCTAAATTATCTCCTGTAACGATAAAAATGAAATAAAAATTCTACACGACAAAAGATGTTTAGATGGCATCACAGAGCACTGGTGTTCTTTTCTTTCTCTCTTTCCCGGGAAGATCTTTCCATTCAGTGTGACTACTCATTTCCAAGTAACTTCCAGTGTTGAAGCACCAATCCTCCAGTAGAAAAGTGAGAATTATCATCAGGAAGTTTTGATGAAATTGGAGAGAGAAAAAAAAGCTATTAATTTTTTTTTTCCCTTTTAACATTTTCCTATATCGCAGGGTCAGAAGTTCCTAACCAAGGTTATCTAGTCTAGCTCTTGCCCCAGGCAGGATGACTGCAATCATTCCAAAGAAAGGAAGGTTCATGCAATTTGTAAAGATCTTCCTGAATCCTACAAGTTTTAAGTATCTCTTGCCTGTCTAAGGTTCTGCAAAGCATGTTGGAGTTTTGTAGAGGAAACGTACCACACAAATACAAATTAATAATGGTATAAATTAACGCAATTTCCATAAGTGTAACCATCTAATCCGGCTAAATAAACAGATCGATCGATCGATCAATCAATCAATCAATAATACGAGAGGCCCCAGACCACAATGCCAGTCTTCGTCAGAAAATATATTTATTATTGATAGTGAGTGAAGTAAAGATGTCAGTATTCATGATAGAGATGTCGCAGAAGCCAAGGTTTCCTTCATGTTGATAAAAGATGCCTATTTCACTTGTAATCAGAAACATTATTCCAGTAAAAGAGGTACATTTTCTTTCCTTTTTGTTTTCTTACATGATCACCATAAGTTAAAATAAAGTAGCTCTTACACAGACACAGAAAAGAAAAAGAGGAACCTAACATGACAACAGCCTAGCCAATTCCGCCCAGCACTGCTGCCTGAGAAGGAGGGTTTTGGCTTCTCTTCTTCCCACACTGATGATCTCTGCCCTCGATCCCAACCCCCAGCTTTGCTGGAGTGAAGGTTCACCAAATGGCAGCACTTGGTTAGAGGAGGAAGCGGAATCGAAAGTACAAAAGGTGGAGAGGGCTGCCTTTCTTTTTAATCATCATAAATGGGCTTTATTAACTCTGCAGCACGTCCTTGATGGCTGATTCCTGATCTAGGCCCTGGCTTTTCAAACTGTTGCCGATCAAACTGTGATATGCTTCTGCTGACTCTGCTCTCTGATGCTTCTCTTCAACGGTCTTCTCTTTAAATGGGTTACTTTCTTACTAGGAAAAAAAAATGTTCCATCTCTGGAATTAACGTAGAAGTTTTGCTTGTTCTAAAAGTTGACTTTATCCTCCCTTCTCAAGCATGCTCTGCAAGAAAAATAAAAAACGTTAAGATTCACCACCAGAAGGAGACCAAAAAATGGCAGTAACAATTTAGTAATATTTGTAATGCTTTTCAAAGACCTACTTCAAAAACACATAGAGACGTATTCTTCCAGGTCTCGAAATATGACTCCTTTTAATGAGGATCATTGTTTAAGCATGTAAATCTCCAAACGACCCCGCAGCCCACCCTAAGGGTGAACATGGCCTGGACTGTGGGAGTGATGGCAGTGGTGGGGGTTGTGTGTGTGTGTATGTGTATAGGGGTGGAGTATGTGTGTGCGATCTCACTACCCTGGACAAGTGGAAATGTATGGGAGCATTTCTGGTGGCACAGGGACTGGGGGAAAGCTTTGGCCAAGAGGGAAGGGGTGGGGATGGAGTGTGATGAAGAAGGAATCTGTCAAGTGAAGACAAGATCCTCTCTCTGAAACTGCTGCTCACTCTAGGCAGAATGAAGATGCACGTGAAATCATAATGCTGGGCAGAGCTACACGGATAAGTACCTAGTCCCAAATTACAAATATGGCTCCTACATTTTATTTCATTATTTATGTTGGTGGGGGTGAGGAGTGGCAGACAGGAAGAACTTTTTTTTCCAGTTTTATTGAGAAATGATTGACATACAGCACTAAAAGTTTTAAGGTATACAGCATGATGGTGTGATTTACATACATTCTGAAAACGATTACAATAGGTTTAGTTAGCATCCATCGTCTCATATAGTCACAATAAAAAGAAAAAAATTATCCTTGTATTGCAAACTCTTGATATCTCTTAACTTTCCTATATTGTAACACAGTGTTAACAAAAGTCATCATGTTGTATATTACATCTCTGGTATTTACCTTGTAACTGGAAGTTGGTACCTTTTGACCTCCTTCCTCCAATTCCCCCCCACACACCCCCTCCTTGTAACCACAAAAGCTTCTCTCTCTATAAAAGCTTGGTGTTTGTTTTTAGATTCCACATACAAGTAAGATCATACAGTATTTCTGTCTGATTTATTTCACTTAGCATAATGTCCTCAAGGTTCACCCATATTATAGCAAAGGGTAAGATTTCCTTGTTTATTTTAATGGCCACGCAATAGTCCACTGTATATATATATATATATATATACACCACACTTCTTTATCCATTCATCCATTGATAGACATAAGTTGGTTCCATGTTTCGGCTACTGTGAACAATGCTGCTATGAACATGGGAGTGCAGGTGTATTTCTGAGTTAGTGTTTTTGTTTCCTTTGGATATATTCCCAGAAGCAGAAATGCTGGATCATATAATAGTTCTATTTTTAATTTTTTAAGGAACCTTTATACTGTGTTCCATAGTTGTTACACCAATTTGCAACCACACCAACAGTGCAGAAGGGTTCCCTTTTCTCCACGTCTACGTCAGAATTTCTTATCTCCTGTCTCTTTGATGATGGCCATTCTAACCGGCATGGGGTGATAGCTCATTGCTGTGGTTTTAATTTGTATTTCTCTAATGACTAGTGACATTGAGCATATTTTCATACACCTGTTGGCCAAACATCTTTGTTTGAAAAACGTCTATTTAGGTCCTTTTTTTTTTTTTTTTTTTTTTGCTATTGAGTTGTATGAGTTCCTCATATATTTTGGATATTAATTCCTCATCAGATACATGGTTTGTAAATATTTTTTCCCATTCTGCAGGTTGTCTTTTCACTTTGTTGATGGTTTCTTTTGCTGTGCAGAAGCTTTTTAGTTCTATGTAGTCTCACTTATTTTTTATTTTTTTCCTTATATTTTAGGTATGATTTGCAAAAAATAATTATGAAGACTCCTGTCAAGAAGCTTTCTTCCCCCATGTTTTCTTCAATGAGTTTCATCGTTTCAGGTCTTATATTTAAGACTTTAATCCATTTTGAATTAGTTTTTGTGAAAGGTATATGATAAAGGTCTAGTTTTATTCTTTGACATGTGAATATCCAATTTTGCCACCACCATTTACAGATGAGACAATCTTTTTTTCATTGAGTATTCTTAGCTCCCTTGTCAAATATCAGTTGACTGTATATGTTTAGGTTTATTTCTGGGCTCTTGATTTTGTTTCATTGGTCAGTATGTCTGTTTCAATACCAGTACTACAGTTTTAATTACTATAGCTCTATAGTATAGTGTGAGTTCAGGAAGTGTGATGCCTCCTGCTTTGTTATTCTTTTTCAGGATTTCTTTAGCTACTCGGGGTCTTTTGTGGTTCCAAAATTTTAGGAGTGCTTTTTCTACTTCTTATTAAAAAAAACAAACAGTGGAATCTTGACAGGGATTGCACTGAATCTATAGATGGCATTTGGCAATACTGACATTTTAACAATAATAATTCTTCCAATCCATGAACATGGGATACCCTTCTATTTACTCATAATTTCTTTGTTTCATCAATGTCTTGCAGCTTTCAAAGTAGAGATCTTTGGCATCCTTGGTTAAATTTATTCCTAAGAATTTTATTGTTTTTGATGTGATTGTAAATGGGATCAACTTCTTTTTCAGAAAATTCATTGTTAGTGTACAGAAACACTACTGATTTTTTTGTATGTGAATTTTATATCCTGCAACTTTACTGAATTTGTTGATCAGTTCTAACAGTATTTTGGTTGAGTTTTTGGGATTTTCTATATTTAAAATTCTATATATAAAATATATAAGAATTCTTAACTATCAGATCAAACCTCTGACTAGCTGAGGCAGATGATATACTGTCTCCATTTTTATGAATCTTTAAGAAAACAAAAGTGATCCTTTCCCCTTTAGTTTTGAAATTAGGAAGAAGAGGCGAGGTCAGGCCCAAGAAGCCTCTAATTTGTTCATGTCTTCTTCTTTCCAACCACTTACTCACCCAGCTCTTATCTGAGCTCCTACTAGGTACTCACTGTACTTAGTTAGGTGATATGGGGAAACCAATAACATGCTCACAGAAAATTAAGGCATAAGACAAGGTGATAATTTGCTATTTAAAAAACTGTATTTGGTAGATATACATTAAAATTTTATTTTACTGAATAGGTAATACATGCACACAGCATACAATTCAAGAACAATAAAAGAATATATAGGACGAAGCAATTTTTTCTCTTCTTCCTCTTTCCTAATTTGTGTACTCTTTCAGAGAAAGTATTCACAAGTGGAGTGGTGCTGCCCATTTCAGAAAAGGATAACTCTCTGCAGCTGGAGTGATCAGGTAAGGCTCCTCAGATGATCTTTCTGCATAGATAGAATACAAACAGAAGGATCTGGGGAGGGGGAGTGAGCATGGGAAGCACTGGTGAAGATTCAGAGGTGGAAACAAGCCCAGTAAGTGTGGGATGAAGAATGGAGAGAGACAGGCCTAGCTAGAGGAAAGGGTAGGCACTCAGGAGGTACTAAGGAAAAGAGTATAAAAAGGGCCCAGAGTGGATTTCAGGCTGAGATACTTCCTTGTTGGCCACAGAAAAAACCTGGGAATCCAACAAATGTCTTTAATAGGAGAATGTCATTTGGGAAAGTTACCCTGACATCCTTAGCATGATGGATCCAATGGAGGAGAGTCTGGAGTCAGGAAGACCAGGGAGGAGGCAGATTAGAAACCAAGTAAGAATGGGAACAAGAAATAGAGCCATAAAAAGACAAGGGAAGAAAAAAAGGGATAATGAGATCTAAGGTAGGGTGGGTCCTCAGTGACAGAGAGAATGGGGGTGTGACTAAGAAAAACAGGGAAATCAGGGGAGGAGCCACTTCCTCCTGGAAGTGAGTAAGATGACTGAAATTCTAGGTTTGGGAGACTAGGATGATGATGAGACATTCCAGATGGAAATGTCTAGAAGGAAGTTGCAGACTTGGGAAAGAGGTCAAAGGTCTTTAGAGATAAAGATTTAAGGTCAAAGATAAAGAAAAGAGACTGGAATAAAGGGCAGAAAAGGGGAAGGACAAATAAGCAAATTGGGTCACAGAAGCACAGGATGGATAGCTTATCCTAAAGATTATCCTAAAGTATCCACGATAATAGGCTTCTACAAGTCTAATGTCCATAGGGCACAAGAGAAGAACAGATATAAAAGGAGACAAACTAGCTTGGAGAGAATGCACACTGAAATGGTCAGAAAAGATGACAATGCAGTTAAGGAGGAAGTAAATCAGAAAAGCTAGATGTATCTAGAGAAAACAAGAGACAAAGCAGATTAAGCGGAAGACTCCACTCAGCACAGAGCTGTCTCATAGAACTAAAACCGGAATGTGAGGCTCCTCTGAAACCTATCATTTATATGAGCTCTGCATTTGTTGGAAAACTTAAAAACCAAGCACTTACCATGTAAGAGTCAGACCAGGCAATGTCACAGTGTCATTTATCCTCACACCTTGTGACTTGATCTGTGAAAGTCTCTCCAACTACACAGATGGAAAGCTCTATAAACTCCAGATACACAGACAACCTTGCCACAACATTACTTATTAACACAAAACAGAAGCCAGTATAAAGCAGATCTACAATGAGCCCACATAAAGGTATTTAATTACTAAAGACAATGATCACTTTGTGAGTGATGCCACTTTGTGGGTTACATACTCACTACTTTCTTCAACATACCAATGGGAACTTTAAGCTGTTACCTGTCTGGTCAAAACAACACAGCTGTGCCTTACTCTATAATTTGGGTCTTATAGTTTAGCAACAGCTGTGTGACAACGTACCTCCTTTCAAATGTTGCAAAATTATTCACAGTGACCACAACATAATTAAAAGCAACAGTTAAAGTGTTTACAAGAGTCTATGGAATCTTTTTACTATTCATCTCCCTGTAACCCCCAACCAAATACAGAAGGGTAATTTTTCACCCAGGACATGTAATGCTAAGAATGTCGGACTCTTAAGAGAGGTAAGCTGGGCCCTGGCTGATTTGAAGATCGGTGGGCCAGTCTAACATGAAGACACTAAAAGAACACTTTTAAACAAATATTAAATACAGAGAAGTAACCACATTCACAAAATACCTTGGTACGTGTATTAAAAATCACATCCTCAAAGAGAGCATGGCAGTTCACCTGATTCACAGGTGACTCCCTAAAGATACAAGGGACAAGGCTGTGTCTTCCAGGGCTGCTCTACACACATGTGGTCAAACTGCACTCAGCTGCCACCAGTGGGTGGCAGAGAGGTACAAAATTAAATTTCTGTCAGAGATATTAACAAATACAACATCAAGTTGAAATTTTAAAAAAATGAATAAACTGTCAAAACATATTGTGTTTTTAGTATATCACAACTATGCCATAAAAGCTCCTAAAACCCAGATCCAAGGACCTTTCGCTGGAGGGACCCTGAGGCCGGGAAGGGTCTGTATCGGTCAGCAGCCACCTATAGGTTCTCCTACCATCCCTGTATTGGTTTTGTAAGTAGCTGCTGTTGGGCTGAATTTCAATACTGCATAAATTTAACACTGCATAAATTAACATAGGAAATTCCCCAAAGAATGAGGGAGATTTGCAAGTTATAAAAAATTGCTTCCTTCATTTAAGAAACTGCTAACACTTGATCTTAATGTGGAGAAAGAAATTCCTTGCATTTGCTCATCATTCACCTACTGGGGCTGCAGAAACACCTCTTATAAACAGCTGGCTAAAGTACCAAAAGGACAGAATGGTTCAGGCACCCACACTGCTCTTTTCCCAAGCCTCTCTCTGATTCCAGCCACTGAGGAAGGAAGGACTGGCATCCTGCACTGTCAGACAGGAGCCGTGCCCCAGGGACCAGAGACCATGTGTCATTTCCATTGGTTGAGACCATCTTAACTGTTTTCCTCAAATATTTTTGTTACACAGTTATGTCATCAATTGATTTTTGAACTATAGCTTTCTTGGAGGGGTTGACTATCAGAGCAGGGTGTCAGCTACTGGCTGTCTCAGTAAGTAGAAGAGAAATTATGGCAACCCTAGGTTGCTCACAACCATCATGAAGAGAATAAAAAGTGTTCTTTGTCTTTTATTAAAAAGACAGATACCGCTCAGAGTGCTTGTCTCTGTCTGAGCTCACCAAGTACCTCACCAAGATTCCAAAAGACATAGTAAAGCTGGGTATGGAAGGAAGGCTTACAGGGGAAAGGTTTATGGGGGAAAACTAAAATGGAAATGTACCCTGGACACACCCGAGCTCTCACTAAGGGGGACAGGAAAAGCGGGCAGTGGAAGACAGAGCTCTGAGGAAGAACAGGGAGTGGAAGAGACAGAAGGAGAAGACTGTAAGTAAGAAGGGAAAGTAATCAATAAATTCAATTTATGAGAAGCATAAAGCACGCGCTGCACCAAGCACAACTCATGGGCACCTGAAAATCTGATTAGCAAACTTGTTTTTGTATTCAGTGTTGGTCTCTTTCCCCCACAGCTAGTACTGGTCTTTATTCTTCCTGCTTTGAAGGAAACACAGGTTAACTTCTTAATGCCTGGGTCTAGTTTCATCTCTTATGACAAATGCTCTGTGTAACATTCAAATTAACTTACAAGTAATTAACTATCTACACAACTTGCTGTAATAACAGACAAAACACTAGCATATTGCACTTCTAACTCTTAAAGGGTAAGCACTAGAAAAGATGTGCCTATTAAGAAAAATGAAAGTCTATTACCATGGTAATATTTCTTCTACTAAATCCAGATTTTGAAAAGAGAGAAACTGCCATAAAGCAACTATTCCTCTCAGAAAGTAGTTTAGAAAAGACTTCCTATGATGGAAGAGGCTGGGGTAACAAACCCAAACTCTGGAATTTAGTTTGCTTATATGTGACTCCAAATACGAAGGGCAGCCCCAGGGAGGATGGGAGAGCTGTTCTGGACACCTGTGAGTCCTCCTGAGGAGGGATGAGCAGCCCAGCCAGGCAATTAATAACTGTCATTAGGTGGTAATGAAAAAGAAGCTTTTCGGACACAATAAAAACAGGCTCCTGTAAGTCACAGAAAATTAACTTCCTTGATTTATCTTTGTGCTCCCTGAAGGTGGGCATCTGTGTCTATGAGAAGCAACCGAAAGAGAGGGGCCTCTGATGTGGGTCAGAGGAGGGGAGCAGGGTGACTGGGAGGGTCTAGTCACAACAGTGAGCTGGTCAGGGTGTTACCTTGGCTGCTGCCTCTCTCTTCCCTCCTGGGAAAACCTGGTGTGGTTCCTCCTCTGGGAGCACCCACAGTTTCAATGGGGGAAAGAGGAGAAGAGAAGAGAACTTCTTTGTCAGAGGCTCCTCCTCTATGTCCAAGACATCTTCTGATTTGTTCCTGAGGCTGAGAAAGGGACTAGTTCATCTGATCAGACCTCTGCAGATGACTCAGACCCGGCAGGCCGTGACCCGCAGGGGCAGCTCCTCACCTGCAGAAAGCAGGTATCAGAGACTCTGAGAGGTTGAGGACTTCCCCTGCAGTTCAGGCCAATGCACTCTAGAGCTGTGGTTCTCAGACTCTGCGGACAGGGTTACATGGGGAATTTGTTGGAAGTTCAGATGTTGGGTCCCACCCACCTCAGACCTTCTGAGGATGGGCCAGGCATGTTCTTTTTAAATAAACTTCCCAGGTGATTCTGATCACCCATATGTGGGATCTGATGTTACAGGGAGGAGCGTACTGGGTTTGGCATCAGACTCTTCTGGTCTGGACTCCGCCTCACCTGCAGATCACTGAAATTCTTCTAGATGCTAATTTTTCCAAGAGAAAAGATGTGATTAGGTTACATGATCTCACCGTTTTTCTAACTCTAACAACTTCTGAGTCTACTCAAACATTTGCACGTAATTTACAGTTCATCTGAGAACAATGATCAAATACAGCTCGCTCTGGCACTAAGTTTTTCTTTGAAAAATTCTGATTTCTAAAGTGACAGCTACTACTATGTTTTCAGGTGCTCTTCATACTCAAGTAACAGGTATGTATTTGAGCCCTGATCGAACATAAATCCAAGTATTAGGGGAGAGAAAATACACTGTCCTCAAGAATGCTGACATGTTCTGCCATGGCAAAATCCTCCGCAGGCACTGACCTCAACGCCTTCTATCTCAGAGGTTAACCATGGACCAGAGGCATCATTTACTTTGTTGAAATGAAAAATCGGGTACACTAGTCTTAGGGTGGAGACACCTCATATTAGGATCTGGCCTCACTTATCAGGGTCTTGACCCCATGTTCCCCACTATAGTTGAGTAACGTCTTGATCTCCTCCAGGAGAGCAGCAGAAAGCATACAGGCCTAAATGGAGGATGTCACTTGTAAGACATCCTGATTTTGGTCCTTCCTTTAGCTGAGCAGCTCACCTGGTTCCACTGCCCACCTGTTGATTTAAACCTCTGCTATGGTTTATCGACTCCTGCCTGGCCTCCGTCATCTGATTCCAGCCTCCACCCTCCACTCTGTCCCCTGGGCATCTCCTGGGTCCGGCCCTTACTTTCAGTGCTAGTCTTTCCTTGGCTCTTCTGATCCAGCTTCCTGCTTTGTCCACAGCCCACAGGGTGAAAGCCATTGCAGGAGAGTGGCCCAGGGCTGGCTGAGGGAGACTGCTGCACTTCCTAATGCAGTTTACTAGCCGGGAGGCTGCATTCTGCCAGGCAGCGCTAAGACAGACACTGTTCACTTCACTGACTTTGGAGAAATTGTGAGACTGCTCTCACCCCTCCCAGTTGATTCTGTCACCTTGGCTTCCCCAGGGCTGTCAGGAGCACGAGCTTCAGGGAAAGACTGTGGAACAGGCAGACCAATCAGAAGTGCAGCTGTTCTTCCAGAGTGAAAGCTTAAGGCTGACAGCAAAATCTAAGAGGCAGAGGCACAAATCCTGAAAGTCCCCAAAGCAGGGATGCTCCTTGTGCCAAACAGCCCATGTAAAAAAGTTGAAATCCTTAATTTACTAAAGAAGAAATGGAAGCCCAGGTCACCATGACCAGATCAGAACGTCAGCAACCATTTCCCACACACTCTCCTCTCCAGTGAACACAGAATGTTCAAGAGACCAGCCAGCTTCAGAGCTGGGGAAAGAGCTGAAATGCTTAGAGTTGCTACCTGCTAAGCAGCTGGATTCTGCAGGTATACTGAGGGGCAGCGGGGCGTCCCAAGGAGCAGGGGCAGTGCAGATCTGGGAGCAAGCCCTTTCTACACACCTTCCTTTTATTAAGAGAACTTGAGCACTTTGGTCCACTAGTGGGTCAACACTACGGGCTTCTCATTTCCCCCTCCCTTCCTTCTCCTGTAAGGTAGGCGAAGCAAGACTGAATGGGAATCAGGTTTCAATGGTAAGAACAGGTAATTTAATCTTGGGAGTTTATAGAAAGCTATGAGGCTAAGCAGATATGAGGAATAAAAGACATGGAAATCTATCAACTGATGTCCTCCTAATTTTTAAAATGCTGTATCTCTATAATCTCATATAGCTAGCCAATAGCTTTTAAGTCTTAGAAGTAATAACAGCAATTTAATTTCTCTTTACCATTATGAAGAACATCTAACTTAATATACTAGAAGTAACAGTCTAAATGTCTCATGTTGACCTGTGAGGAATTGTTTAAGACTAGCTGAAGAAAGATTGATGTGAATAAAGTGGATGAGTAAGAAATGAAAAGTAAGGCTAAGGAATATCCGGAAATTTTCCTATCAGTAAAATCTATTAGTCTACAGGACAATGCCCCAAGGGAACCAGTAAAAGCCCCGGCTTATGAGTCATTTAGAAGTGGAGTGGACTTGGCTACTGAAATTACTCCAAGGGGAAAACTCGCACTACGCCGGAAATGGACAACACAACCTAATGGGCTGTTGCTGTGTTTACTATTTTAGCATGTCCAGCTTGTTCTTTGCATTTAACAAGGAAACCTAAGAAGAGGGGTGTTGACTGGTCAGGAACTGTTATAATAAATGATCAGGATCACGTGTGCTGAAGTTTCTTTCTAACAACAGGGGCAGAGTTGGGGTCACAAAGTTAGACTAACTTCACAAAAAGAGAAAGGAAAAGGTGGTGTTCGCGGCAAAGAGACCACTCATGAAACATTGGCAAAACCGTGCCAGCCAGTCTGACGTGGTCTTGAACGGGGGCCTTGCTAAGTGGCACCTCTGCTCATGCCCTTCCTAATCCCACTCCACTATTTGCTACTTTCAGCCTCAATCACTACTTCATGTGATTTTCAAGTTTTTTCCCTTTGCTTCACAATTATCGTTCACATTTTCCCTCATTGCCTTCTATCTGTATTAGCGGAAAATGGGTGTTTCTTCACACACCTAACTCAAAAACCAAACACTACGTTTAAATTTGTTGTTCTTATGGCAAGGTATATCTCGGTCTAGCTGTTAAATTTACCATCATGACTTCCCTGGGTTTCAATTCTCTCAACTGTAAAATGGTGAAAATAAAACCATCTCTATTTACATCTCAGGTTGTCATGAAAAACAAGCAAGAGATTGGATGTGAAATGACCTTGAACTCAAAAGCACTATATAGAAATACAAGGTGTTACTACTGTTTCTTGGTTATTGCCCATTTCAGTGTTGCCCATTTTAGGTTTAAAAGGTTTTTGTGGATGTATCTTTTTAATACTGCCTGGTGTTATACACTCTAAGTCTAATACTTGAATATAAGAGTTGTGAAAACAATAGGCACCTGAAACATACTCACTGAAAATAATATTAAACTATATTGCAGATGGGGGTGGACAGGAGGAAGAGGGCCCCTTTAGAATGACTAGTAATAATTTGAGATTTCTGGCCGATTTGTTTAAGTTGGTTTCAGCATGGAATAATACCACTGAGGACAGAAGGAAAAAAACTTCAGACTTATTGAATACTTTATAGAAATGGAATTGGCACAACACTGTAGATTACATCACCTCATTTCACGGAGGATTAAAATCAAGGCCCAAGGTCACAGAGCCAGTAAAAAGTAGGGCCTGGACACAAACTTGGACTTGCCCGATTCAAATTCTACTGCATATTTGACTTTGTCACAAGTTAACTCTGTTTTATTCTATAAATGTACGCTGTTGACCTCATGGGGCTACATGTAGACAGTTGAACACAAACTAGACAATCAGGATGCAGTCAATACTCCAGACACCACTGCAGCTGCTGCTTCAGTAATGTTACAAATCACACTGTGGACAAGAGCAGTTATATTACAAGACATCAGTGATGACACATACACTTTGTCACCAACATTCTGTGCAACGACCACCACCCCCACCTCAGTATGGCATTAATATCAAGCTAGAAAAATCCATGCGTCCAACTTACAGGTTCCACATGCTTCAGTCAGTATTAAAACTGAAGGCTGGAGAATGTAAGGAGCACATCAGAAGCTGTTATTTGACAAATAAAATTTACTAACTTAACATTAGTAACATTACTTTTACCAAAGACCTTAAAAGAAAGGAACCACTGGCTACTTCTGAGAGTTATACATGTGCTGCTATAAAGAGACAGAAAAGAGCCTCAAGCCGCAACGCTTCTAAAGACAACACAGGTTTTAGTAAGTCTTGATTGTATTTTTCATACTAGTGTTACTGGTATTTTCCAGCTATCTAGACAATACCAACCCTCCCAACAGATATTTACAGAGAGTTAGAAATTTACACTGAGCTGCATTATTATAACTACAGCAAATTAGACTGCAGGAAGGCATGCTGTGTAACTTGAACACTAGATTTAGTTGGGTTAGAAGGTCAACTCTAGGGAGTTTATCAGCATAAAGAACCACGGTTTCCAACAATTTCCATCTCTCAGAGCAACCTATAACCAACTGTTAAATCAGTTAAGTGATAGGCAATTATGTGACCTGCCAGAACAGATAATTTCCTTCAGGGTTTATCATTAGCTTTCTAAAGTACATAAATTAGAGAAAACACACATCCTGTGACCATCATGTTATTCTGATATGAAAGTTCCTGAGAAGAATATGAAGATAGGAGACAGACGTGATGGAAACTGTTTCCTAAATCCATCTCTGGCCTCTCTTGCCCTGCTCAACTGAGTGGACTCTACAGACTGGTAGAAGACTGAATGGTGCTTGCATGATGGGTTTTTGTTTTAGTTTTATGTTTGTCTTTTGTTTTTTAAAACCAGCCTTTCTTTCTACATGACTACAACCTGTTGATGGTTCCAAAGCTGCTGACCAGAAATATGTGGCAATGACCTTGAGGGCGCAATTACAAAATAGAGGACAAAAGTTCACAGCAACTGGAAAAGGTGTTATTTCAGGTAGAATCTTCCCCACCACCACCATCCCCTGCAAGTAAATGAGTCAAAGAGAAGGAGTCTGCAGACTCTTCCTACAACCACCCGGATGAAAGTTGACCAGACCTAACCAACTCGTGACAGCAATTCTTGATGATGATGACTAGTTTGGTTTATAAGGCTTTTCCACACACATTAGCCTCCTGAGTTCTCACCAGTGCCCATGATGTTGGGCTTTCCAGTCCTCTGGTGCTCCAATTAGCTTGGCTTGTACACCCACCTGTTTGGCCTGATTGACACAGCGCATGTACTGGCTGGCCAGAGCAGAGCAGCTGAGGGTCTGCTGGGTGTTCTGGCGGTAACACTGGAGGATTTGGGCCTGCAGATCAGCACAGACAGGATGACACTCATACCGCCTGAAAACAAAAACAGGGACCACTGAGACAAACGGTCTTCAACAAAATAAAGAGCAAGGCTAAAGAATACATAAAACACTGAAATACAAATTTTGCAAATGCAGAAAAAAAGTTTAAGAGAAATCACTTTCCTCAATCTTAAAAAGAAGTCATTTCTATGAAACTAGTTCTATTAACTGACATCAGTGCGAGCCTCTCCGTACAGTTTAACGTTCCCACCCAATCCAAAACAGAACCACGTGAATGGTACCAATCACTCTTCAGCCCAGCCAGCAGAATCAGCCACCTGGGAGCCCTAATTTTCTCTTCCATTCCCACTTTCAATTGGACACGAAACTCGAGATCCCGCAGTTCAGTCCTCTTTCTCCATACTCACTGTCCTTACATTAATTCCTAATCGCTTATACCTTGGATTCAGGCAATGATCTCCACGGTCTCTCTGTCTCTAAGCTTTCACCCTCTGCTCCTACCTCCCAGAAGGTTCTAATACTTAAGTCTGAGACAGTGTCTGCTTTCTAAATAAAATACAAGGTCAAGAGGCAGGTCCTTTTGGATCAGGTTCCTGTCTACTCTGTCACCTTAATCTCCCCGACCCTGTACATGCTGCAGCCCAACTAAACCCCTTCCAGGGCTTGGTTCTTACACATTCCTTCATGTCTTTGCTCACACTGCTCTTGATTTTGGAAATGCTCTGCACCCAAACCTTCAACCATCTCCACGTATCTGGAAAATAGCTACTCATCTTTGAATGCTTGAGCTAAGTATGGAAGTATAACTTCCTCTGTGCAGCTTTCACTAGCTCTCCCCATCCACCGTAGAGTCTATCATTCCCTATGGTGACCTCCGATCCTATAGTAACTTTTTTCACCATGTACTTAACACAGACTACACTACAGTCTCCTGCATTTTACTAGCATGCAAATCCCAAGTAGTAAGGACTACGTATTATTTCCTGTGTGATCTCAGCTATCCACATGGATACCTCTTCTAGACGTCATGCAATAAATTGCTGGAAAAAATACAAATGGGTGGAGAGAAAATTTTTTTAATTCCCTGAGCTAAAATTTTACTAATTATACTTACAAATGTCAAGATTTTAGTTAGATTGCTTTCAGTGAATAGGCAGCATTAAACATATATGCTTCCAGAAAATTAAGACACTTGAAAAATGATAATGAAATAAACCAAATGGATTATACAAACAAATATGAAACATTCTTGTTAAGATGGTAAAGGAACTTGGATTATAAGGACTAAATACACAGAAAAAAATTCATATTATATCACTTTAACCTAAGAATCCATATTTCTTTCAAATTAGTTTTGCTTAATACAAAAGGTTCCAGCCTTTCCTATCAGTTATTTTTTTGAAATTTAAATCTGTTATTTCCATAGTAATCTCGAAACAGCATTACTTTCAATTTGATGGGTTCTAAAAAACCCCTAGAGAACACAGGAGGAATATTTCTCATCAATAAGGAAACCCCTGGGTGATGATTTGTCTCTTTATTACTTTTATCCAACACACAAAGCTGATATATGTATTTTGCTAGAACAGAAAACTGAAATGCAAACTGGTCCCTAAGGGAATTTACTCCCTACTACCTTCTAAAAAAAGGAGACATAAAGAGCAAAAAATAACCCATAAATTTTATATAACTTTTTCATTCATTACCTTACTGTTTTGCCAAATACCTGGGAACAGAATTTAAATCCAATCCCAGCAGTTTCAATTCTCTTTAAGATTTTAAAGTTCAGATGTCTGTGAATTTTTCTGGACAGATTTCCCTAATCCTCTACCATGAACATCAGTGTCTAAGAGGAGTCAGCTGTGCTTCAAAGAGGAGAAGCACAGACACAACTAACTGATTATATAGCAAGACACACATCTGGATAAATAGTGAAAAAAAACAGGATTGAGCATCAGGTCAGCTGAACCTAGCAAGTATCTGACTAATGCCTAGAACAGTTCGTGAGAAAGCAAGGTTACATTTTATCCTAATGTTGAGGACCATCATCCCTCCAACGCATCTTAAATTTAAACCTCAGGGAAGGAAGATGGGAGAGAAGGCTAGAAGCATTTGGACTAGATATATAGCCCCTCCATTAACACACAGCAAAAGACTGCAAAGAAAGACCTTCCACATACTGCTCATCACAAAGAGGACGCTGTGCTTTTTTCCTTCTATGAAGACTATTCACAATGGGATTCATTCATCTAATACCATGGATTCCTTAGAAAGAGGTAATTTAAGTTATATTTAATAAGCATCTGTCCTGGGTTGAGCTATTAGTCATGCAAGTTAAAGTCCGTGAGTTATTTATGATTTGAAATGTGTCAAAATATACTTTTATCACCACAAATCAATACTGCTCACTTCCAGGGCTCTGATATCCTGTCTGGTAGTCTGTTCTGTGTGAGTGTGTGTGTTGTGCTAACGCAAACGTCTTCTGAAATCTCTTTTGTACATATTTCAACCTATATTGATGATTAGATGGCAGAATGAGGGGGAGAAGAGTGGAAATCAACATAATGAACGGTTTTCCAGTTCCTGGACTAGACTCTGGTACATTTTGCTGGGATTAATCTGTAAGGGCAAAGCTCTGCCTCTGTATTGATCTGCAATGCTTGTTATGCTGCCCTAATGCACTGTTTTCACTTTGGGAAAATGCTAAATGAGATTACTGTCTAACATAAGAAGGCCATAAAAACCAAGTATGGCACCTTCCATTCAGGAAAAGGGTTTCAAAGACATTTCCAATATGCATTATGGTAAACCCTCCATACAGTCACTGAGTCATCAATTGATTTTTATTGACTGCTTTCATTCCTGCTGATGGAAAAAGCCACTATTAGGTAAAAATAACAAAAGGCAGAATTTCAAGATACCCAAGAAGGAAAATTAAATCTAAGCTGCAAGAGACATTTAAATAATTTAATTTCTTTATATGGAAAGATAAAAAATGGTGAATGACAAATATTAAGACAAAGAAGAAATATCTGGAGAACTCAAAACCATAATGAAGACGTTAGAGATAAAACAGTTATCCAAAAACATATTTACCAAAAAGAAACCAGTGGAATAAAGTTGATACATGAAAATATATATTCCTCAAAAAGAAGAAAAAATCCAGGTTAGTGGTACTTGAAATTATTGAGGACTTTTGATGGATCCCACCACCTGTACATCTGTCTCTCTTCCCTTTTCATTTTCTTCTGGTACTCTTTACTCTGTTCCCCATCTCTCCCCTCATTCCCACCAGCACTAGACGCTGGCCCTCTGCCCTTCACAACCCCACCCCAGCTCACCCCACAGTGGCACTTAAGGCCAAGGAGGTTGCTGACAGTATTCAACAGCAGAACTGGAGAGCAAAGGTCTGGACAGAGAACAAAACCCAGCAAAGCACTCCTAGTAGGTATCCTGTAGCCAGTAAAACAATTTTTGCTAATGTTTAGTGCTAATATTCACTTAAAAGGCAGCTAAGAAAATATATCCAAGTATTTTTCTCATGACACTGACAGGTCCGTTGTAGAAACTTTGGGGAAAAAAAATCCAGAAAGTCTAAAGACACATTTAGGCAGTTTCTAATTTTTAAATGTTTAAAACACCATGGTGATGGATACAGATTATCACTACTGTTTCTGATGATTTCCTTTGTATAGTTTTCTGTAAGTTGAATTAATTGGTCAAAGAGAAATGAAGACATTTTGGTAAAAATGAAGCTGAGATAAATAAGCAGTATTCAGAACTCTCCTCGTAAGGCTCTAGTGTAATCTGTTTTACGGCTGTTGGATATGCTGCTGCCATTCCTACTTTCATGTCTCAGGAACCTCTTTGCTGTGAGTCTGAGCTTTGTATTTCAAGGAAACTACTTAACCATCTTTTTAGTTCTAATATAAATGGCAAGGATAATGAGGTAATTTCAGAGAAGATAAAATATGGAGATAACCTTCCTCGTGCCATTCAGAAGCCTCAAGAAGTCATGTATTGACAATCAGAGAGCAGCCACAATTCCTAAAGCTCTCAGGAACACAAAAATTGTTCACTATGAGTGTAGGAAGGATGCGAGAATGACTGGCGCTACAAGGGGAATTCTGAGCTTTTAAACAGACTGTGACAATGCATCCTTCATGGGATCTGGTGGTCTCAGAAAATGGTATCCACCACATTAAAAGCATGTACACAACACAGCCATGGAGTGACATCTTGAGCTCTAACTCCTCTGGCACAACAAAAACTCTAACTGTATTCTGTACTGAACGTTTCATCGGACGGCAAGGCCAGTGGTCAGGATTTCAGCTTTTCTTTCACAACACAAAACTAAACTTACCTAGAGTATTGCCAATATTTAATAATTCACTCATGTCTCTTATTACGTATAATAAAGCTATCATAAAATGCAACATAAAGGAAGTATTTATCTCAAGTGTATTCATTATCACCTATTAATTTTTTTCATTTTTAATTTTATTTAAATTGCAATATCCTAATACTCGTTTTCAAAATAAAATGTAAACAGCCTCCTTATAACAACACAAGATCTGAAAAACAACTCAATTTCAAGCTCTTCTGACATTCTTAATAACTGCTAACCATCCTTACTAATGTCTCTATCTGAGCTGTAATCAGATTTCCACAATTACACTTTGAAGGCCAAACAACTCCAAAAGATGCCTGCTTTCTTTGTTTCAATTTGTCTTCATACACATTTTGCTACAAAATCTTAAAAATAAAATAAAGAGAAGACTTTGCTTTTACATTTATTTTCTAAAATGATGAATATTAGCTATGATGTTATCTATCATAACAGGCCTCCACTGTTATCAGTGGAGGGAACGCCAACCTTGACTTCACCTGGTTCTGCCCTTTGTTCAATGAACCAATCAGGCTGACAACAGATTGTTACCAATAATGAGCACCGTACCATTCAAGTGACAGATTCAACTTTGGCGTTGTAAAACAAAAGCTCGGCTTTGGCCTGAGATTCAACAGAGTTTATAGAATTCTATCCTACAAACCCAAGGCTTGAAAGAGCCATATCTGAAAATATTTTAATACTTAATATTTTAATTTTAACCTACTGTTGACTTTGGAAAAAGACTTCAGTACAAAACTCAGGAATCTGAATCCAAGGGAGGTGGCTGATATGCAAGGAGGGAGGGGAAAGTATTGCCAGTCTTCCACTGGACTCTGAGTAAAAGCCCTAAAACCAGTAAATCCCAAGGAGAGGACTTCTGGTCACCTATCTGAGATGGCATGAATAATACAGTGCTCTACACAGACAGGGACACTGGTCTCAGACCAAAGAGCTTCACATATCCTAAGCACATAAGCACCAACACACCAGAATATAAGGTAAACAAAACATTTTCCAATTTTGCAATATTTTTTTTTCCTTATTCAGTAATATTGGGCACCTGGAAATGATGGCAGCATTAGGACAAACCTAGGAAGAGAGTGAGAACTTAGTAGCACGTGGCTACGTGAAGGCTGGTGGGGGCTGGCTGGCTCTGCCTTCTTGTGATGCTCAGTGGATGATACATTCCAACACCATGGGACTCGCCAAAGTCTGGTTTCCTTTTCTGAGGAGGCAACTCTTGCTCCACTTTTCACAGAGAACTCTCAGGGCATCTTGCCAACTTCACCATGCCCTGGATGGGACCCTGCTACTTGGGTTCACTCCACCAAGGATCTGGATTTAGAAAAATGGGGCCATCTTCTGTTGCATCTCCAAAGAAAAAGGGCCCAAATATTTGTAAATATTTTCTTAAAATCAGGTGACCTAAACGGGTTGGCTAATTTTCATCTTCTACTGTATCATGGTACCCTTGCACATTTGGGCTGTGTGCAGCAAGGTTTATATCTCAAAAGGGCGATAAACTAATTTTTACTTACATAAAGGACAGCTGGAATAAGAAGCAATAACTATACAGAGTTTGAGGACACAGAACATAACTGATGTCAACATTAACTCACTCTGGAAGAACTCCAAATCAACTCTCAAACACATTCACTTTAGGAGAACAGAGCACTCATGAGATGATTTTCAAGCTCACACACAGTCTTCTCAATAAGTGAAATTCTACAGCTAACATGTTGCACTTTAGTTGGAGTGAGCCTTAACTTAGAGAAGTACAAGCCACCCTTCTCTCTCCCTTTCTTAACAATGCCTGGTATATTGTTATTGCTTAATAAATCTCAAGTCATAATGCTATAATAAGAATGAGCACTAGCAGGTTAACAATGCAACTTTTTGCTCTAAAGGTGCCTGAGCAGCAGTTTATACAAAGTATTCCGAGTAGAAACATCACCTCCTGCCATGCACTCAGTAGGAACAAAATTAAATCACAGTTCATTGAAGTGGCCCTTGGTTACAAGAACTGCAATAGCGAGAGAAGTATTTTCTTTGTCCCTTCAAAAGACCTACAAGTAGAATGAAGATATGTCCAGGGCCGAATGTTAGATCTGAACCTTCAAAGGCTACATCAGTGTGTGAATGAGATCAAGTCATCTTAAAACATATCAAATTATTTTTATTTGAAAGATTTCAACAATGCCAATAATAATAATAATAATTATTATTATCACTATTATTAAAGAAAAGCATGGCATTTACTCTCACCTGACTTGGTAAAGTAACTCTAAATAGACAACTTGGAAAATATTAATCTTGAGCATATACAACACATGGATTTCTTTTACTTTAAACATGTGTATCTGTATAATATATCGAACTTATGCTGACACAAATTAAAAGTTATTTTAAGGTACTTTACCTAGGAGACTTTGTGAGTTACTTCCATTTTACTTATCCTGCTACTTTAGAATGTTCACTAAAATTGGTCTAAGGACAGAAAATATGAGAGCTGACTGATTCATTCATTCATTCATTCATCTACTCAGTTACTCCAACAACAAATATTATTAAGCCATAGACAACTTATTAAGCGTTCATTATATGCCATTAACTATGACAAGTGCTGAATAACATGGGATCCTTGTCTTCAGCTGGCTCACAAGGTCTTTTAATCAGGTTGCTAAATTATAAACAAAGTACTAAACAGAACTCTGGTTTTGAATGGGACAGAAACCAAATATACAGCATTCTAGACAAGAGGACATCCATCACTGGTGAACAGAAAGGGAGAAGTGGTCTTAGGATTTTCTCGAAGTTACTTTCAAGCTAGCAGGAAGATTTATCTATTGTATTCAGACTACAGAGACAGGCTCTGAGACAGGATCTTTTATTGAAGTATAGTCGGTTTAAAATGTTCCATTAATTTCTGGTGTACAGCATAGTGATTCAGTCATATATATATACACATATTCTTTTCCATTATAGGTTATTATAAGATATTGAATAGAGTTCCCTGTGCTATGCAGTAGGACCTTGTTGTTTATCTACTTTATATATATATATTAGTAAGTATCTGCAAATCCTGAACTCCCAATTTGTCCCGCCACTCCCTCCTTCTCTCCCGGTAAACATAGATTTGTTTTCTATGTCTGTGAGTCTGTCTCTGTTTTGTCAATAAGTTCATTTGTGTCTTTTTTTTTTTTTTAAGAGTCCACATGTAAGTGATTATCATATGGTATTTTTCTTTCTCTTTCTGGCTTACCTCACTTAGCATGACAATCTCTAGGTCCATCCATGTTGCTGCAAATGGCATTCTTTTATTCTTTTTTATGTTTGAGTAGTGGTCATTTGTGTGTATATATATCACAACTTCTTTATCCAGTCATCTGTTGATGTTGTTTAGGTTGCTTTCATGTCTTGGCTATTATACATAGTGCTGCTATGAACACTGGGGTGCATATAACTTTTTGAATTAGTTTCCTCTGGAAATATGGCCAGGAGTGGGATTGCTGGATCATATGGCAAGTCAATTTTTAATTATTTAAGGAATTTCCAATACTGTTTTCCATAACAGCTGCAACAACTACATTCCCACCAACAGTATAAGAAGGCTCCCTTTTCTACACATCCTATCCAGCATTTATCGTTCCTAGTAATTTGGAGAAATAATTTCACTATAGTACATAAAGCAGAAGCCAGATGGCAGGAAATTGGTAAATTTTAAAGTGGGCAGTAAAGAGATCGAGGCAGTGGGTTTGGGTTAGTTAAATATCCTTTACAGAGTGCCTTTTATACACCAGGCACTGTTGGGGGTGGTGGGGCGGGAGACACACCCATCCGATAAGAGTTGTTTTAATGGGGCACATCTGGTAATAGTGAAAATATGGAAGGGGAGGAGTACATCGGGCTGGAGATGACTGGAAAAGGTCTCAGATGATAGGAAGAGAATTCAGCAGTCTTAAAGAACAGGAAGGGCTCAGGCAGTCAGGACAGAAAGGCACTCCAGACAGAAAGGTGGAAGAAGCAAAGGCTGAGGAAGAAGAAAGTTAGGAGGCAGAGGCAGTGACGTCACTAATGGACTTCTTTTTTTTCTTCAAAGATTGATATGGAAATTTATATACAGGACAGAAAGCTAAAGCACTTTCAGCAAGGACATGTTCTACAGGCAGATAAAGGGATTTCCATAAAACACACAGTAATGAGTAACGGTGAGTTCAGAAGTTGGGTAAATAGGGAAGGTTGTGTGAAAAAAAGGAGAGTTTTCATTGTCTTTTAAAAGGAAGACAAGTGGGCAGAAAGGAAGCCGTGGTCCATGCAGATATGGTGTGATTAAGCAGAAACATGGATCTCTTTGTTAAAGCAGAAGTCCACAGTGAGGAATATAAAAAATGAGGTTGGTGAGATGCAGGAGTGGAAGGAAATGGTCTGGTGGGAAGCCTCAAAAGCTAATGAGTCATCTGACAGCAATGGGAATCCATGCGAGCAAGAAAGGGGGCAGTCCATGAGAAGATGGGTTCTGCTCCTAAGGGTATCAGAAAGTACTGGTGACAGAAGAGCAGAGATGGGAGTGCAAACCTGGCGAAGCCCAGCTGCCAGGCATGCAGAGGCATGTGAGAAGGCCCAGGGGCATCACCCCAGGAGATGTTCAACACAGCAGGGGACAGGCCAGAGTCCCTCCTACATCCCCCAAGTTGTACTTCCCACAACAGCACATACTTCGCATATAGTTAGTGTAGTTAAGGCAAGGACACATTTATGCATTTACTGTAGGTCTTGCCCTCACACTTATATTGTGCCTAGAACTTTGTGTTTGAGCCCCCTTCGCACTCTCCAAAATAGACGTACACTGAAATTACTGGTTGATTAATGGTTAATAAAAGTGGAGAAAGCTTGGCATAAGATATATTTGAAAAATAGGAGTTTATAGCTGTTGATCAACTATAAATACTCATTCTGCATAAGAAGCTCATGATGGCCTCAACTTCAATTTAAAATCATGTAACATGTATATGCTGATATATGCATACAACGTATCTGAAAAAATCCACAAGTGGTAACAGCAGTTGATTCCAAGGAAGGGATTTGGACAAGAGGTCACAGAGTTAAGAAGAAGAACTACTTTTACATGGGATATTCAAATTTTCTGTCATGGACATAATATGTTGCTTATCAGAAAAAAACTGATTTTAAAGATTACAATGCCACATTATTTATATATATTTTATTTGCCCTGAGAAATTGCTATAAGAAAGTTTGCTTTCCTTTCAGATGCTTATGCACCAAAAGCCATTTCTATGGGTTATGTGGCACTAAATAGAAGACTGTTTGAAAACTTAAGACAACACCAAGACACTAGATATGAAATTCCACATGCAAATGCCAGAAAAAGACAAAATGTAAATTGCGAAATAATTCAAAATTCATTTATACATGTCAGCCTTCAGCACAAGCCCTTCTGATTTAGTATCTCAACAATCTTGTGAGAAGAAAGACAAAGAAACTGCCCAATTATTTTAAGTTACAGAGCAAGCCAACCAAGACAAGGAAGCAACCTAAATGTCCATCAACAGATGACTGGATAAAGAAGCTGTCGTAATTTATAAAATGGAATTCTACTCAGCCATAAAAAAGAACAAAATAATGCCATTTGCAGTAACATGGATGGACCTAGAGATTATCTTACTAAATGAAGTAAGTCAAAGACAAATATATGATATCACTGATATGTGGAATCTAAATAAGTGATACAAATGAACTTATTTATAAAACAGAAACAGACTCACAGACAGAGAGTAAATTTATGGTTACCAAAGGGGAAAAGAGAGGGGAGGGATAAACCAGGAACTTGACATTAGTAGATACAAAATACTACACATATAATAGATAAACAACAAGGTCCTCCTGTATAGCACAGGGAACTGTATTCAGTATCTTGTAATAACCCACAATGGAAAAGAATATGAAAAAGAACTGAATCACTATGCAGCACAGCAGAAACTAGCACAACACTGTAAATCAACTATACTTCAATAAAAATAAATAAATAGATAGACAGATAGAAAAGATGCAACATGAGCATTTGAAAAGCCTGGCAGCATTCCCCATTCATGAGATTCCTGCCTGTCAGAGTAGATGGTCCCTTCTGTCTTTCATTGCTCTCTCCTAACCTCCCTCCCTGGCTTAACTGTATCTCCAAAGCTCAGTTCTTCATCCCTGCTGTTCTTTGTTCCTGGCAAAGTTATTCTCCTCTTTTGAGGGTTCTCTCCTATTGCCTTGTGTGTGATGAAATGGGTTTTCTAGTTGCTCTCCAACAGTCAGTAACTGTGTGTCTTAGGTTTCTCTGAGCTTCAGTTCTTTGCTGCACAGATAGTAATCTTAACCATCTGAAGCCAGGGACTAGATTGGATGGTCCTCTTATAGTCTTTCTAATTCTAAGACTCTAAGACTAAACAATAACTGGATATGTCCAATTTATTTGATTCCCATTTTCATATCCAGACATTATCCTTCCATTTTTCACCAATAGCAATAGTGACAGCTCATCATCATACATTAAATGTTGGCTCCTTTGAGCTGAGATTTGGCATGGAGTGCCGACCCAAGGAGGAGCGGGCAGCTGCACAGAGCAGCAGAGCAACAGGCACCGGGAGAGGGTGGGCGGCCACTCACCTTCCTGGCAGGAATGCAGCACCTGACCACAGTGCTGGGAGGGGGCATGATCCGCCCACCTTCCTCACCGGAGCGCAGCATCTGACTGCGGCATCGGGAGGGGGAGTGACCCGCCTGCCCATTGGGTAAGAGCTCAACATCCGACCCAGTGTTGGGAGGGGGCGTGATCTGCTAGCCGACAGCCACTGGGAGCAACACAGACAAGGGTGCCAAAAGAGGGCCTCTGGAAACAGCAAGCTGAGTTCGCAAAACAGGGCGAAGACACAAAGACCTCTGGATAAAATCATTAAGAGCACACCATCTCCAGGAGAACTAGGTAACTGATACTCCTTAAGCCACAGTGCCAGAGAGATATGAGCAATATGAAGAAGCAGAGGAACCACTCCCAATTAAAAGATCAAGAGAAATTCCCTGAAAGCACGATCAAGGAAATAGACATTGATGGTCTTCTAGATCAAGATTTCAAAAAAGGAGTGATCAAAGTACTGAAGGAACTAAAAGAAATAGTGTTTGGAGATATAAAATATGTCAAAAATGAAATAGAAGCTATAATGAAGAACCAAGTAGAATTAGTAAACTCATTTGCTGAGATGAGAGCTGACCTAAAGGCTGTACAAAGCAGGCTACATAATACAGAGGAACAAATTAGTGACCTAGAAGACAGGACAACAGAAAGCACCCAATCAGAACAGCTGAGAGAAAAACAAATAAAAACAATGAAAACAATATAAGGGATCTATGGGATAATACAAAGTGTGCCAATCTACACATAATAGGGGTTCCAGAAGGGGAAGAAAGAACAAAGGGGATTGAAAAGGTCTTTGAAGAAATCATGACTGAAAATTTCCCAAACCTAAAGAAGGAATCAGATATCCAAGTACAGGAGGCTCAGAGGGTCCCAAACAGGAAGAACCCAAACAGACCCACACAAAGACATATCATCATCAAGATGGCCAGAGTCAAGGATAAAGAAATGATCCTGAAGGCAGCAAGAGAAAAACAAAGAGCGAGTTACAAGGGAACCCCCATAAGGCTCTCAGCTGATTTCTCTACACAAACACTACAGGCCAGAAGGGAGTGGCAAGAGATATTCAAAGTCCTGAATGAAAAAAATACGCAGCCTAGGATACTCTATCCAGCAAGGCTATCCTTTAGAATAGAAGGAGAGATAAAGAACTTCACAGACAAGCAAAAACTAAAAGAGTTTAGCAACACTAAACACATGCTAAAAGAAATATTGACGGGTCTACTCTAAATAGAAAAGAAGCAGGATGCTACAAAAATGAGAAATTCATAACTGGAAAGGAGATAATTGCCATGAATTACAAAAAGAATAAACACAAAGTCGTAAAAGAAGACATCTAAATCATTAAGAGTGAGAGAGGGAAGCAAGGAAAGCCATGTGGAAAACAGTATGGAGATTCCTCAAAAGACTAGGAATAGACTTACCATATGACCCAGGAATCCTGCTCCTGGGCATATATCCAGAAGGAACCCTACTTCAAAATGACACCTGCACCACAATGTTCATAGCAGCACTATTTACAATAGCCAAGACATGGAAGCAGCCTAAATCAACAGATGACTGGATAAAGGAGATGTGGTATATTTATATGATGGAATACTATTCAGCCACAAAACCCGACAACATAATGCCATTTGCAGCAACATGGTTGTTCCTGGAGAATGTCATTCTAAGTGAAGTAAGCCAGAAAGAGAAAGAAAAATACCATATGAGATCGCTCATATGAGGAATGTAAAAAAAGAAAAAAAGAAAAGAAAAAAAAACCATAAATACAAAACAGAAACAGACTCATAGACATAGAATACAAACTTGTGGTTGCCAAGGAGTTGGGGGGTGGGAAGGGACAGACTGGGATTTTAAAATGCAGAATAGATAAACAAGATTATATTGTATAGCACAGGGAAATATATACAAGATCTTGTGGTAGCTCACAGAGAAAAAAAATGTGACAATGAATATATGTATGTTCATGTATAACTGAAAAATCGTGCTCTAAACTAGAATGTGACACAACATTGTAAAATGAGTATTACTCAATAAAAAAATGTAAAACAAACAAAATATTGGCTCCTTTGCTCTTGTTTAATACTTTATATTCAGGAAGTCACTGAGATTGTTAGTTCTTTTATTTGTTTTATGGGGGGGGATTAGGTTTATGTATTTATTTCTATTTTGAAGAAGTACTGGGGATTGAACCCAGGACCTCATGCATGCTAAGCATGCACTCTACCACTTGGGCTATACTCTCTCCCTAAGACTGTTAATTCTTTCTTGGAAATGTCTTTCCCTATCAACCCTTGCTCAGTTCTCTCTCTCGTCACCCTGCGCTAAGCTATCAGTTCATGCAGAGACTACTACTATTACCCTCCAAATGGTCTCTGCACCCAGCTGCCTTCTTTTCAAGTGCATCAACATGAGTTCTACAAAATGCATACCCTGCAAAATGCCAACTTTTCTTAGGATCACTCAGGACTCTTCCTTCTCTTTTCACCTCCTATATGCAATTTTTACTTTAAAAATTTCTCATATCCCTTTCCAATTCTCACCAGCTACTACTGAAGGTGCTGGGAGAAAGAGAACCCACTGGAACTTCCATTAAGCCAGTATTTACCTACTCTGGCCTCACAGTGAAGGATAGATGGTGACATTTGCAAGGCTGTTTTCAAACACAATCTAATATGAACCAGTATGACAGCCAAAGAGCACAACTACATGTATTCCCAATGTCAACTTTCCAAGCCACGTGATAAAATTATAAAACCATTCTCTGAATTGATTTTATTTTTCACTCATGGGTAAGGGCACTATCTACAAATGATAAGTTTCCATAGGAACTAAATTCATTTCAAAAGGTTTGAACATTGAGGCTTTTTAAAAACGCCCTAACAACATGATTTTGTACAAAGTGCCCTACATCTTTGAAACTCAGAGTGTTGTAAGTGCTAATCTCTTAATTCCTTGAAAAGTCCCTAGAAATGAGGGTGAGGGGAGTCTCTTTGCATTTGGAAACGGACATGTTTAAGGTAACCGGTAGAGAAAAGAACTTGGAAAGTTAGTTGCTAACTCATACGCTGTTTCACCTCTAGCGTTAAGTACAACTAATCACACGTGGTACTACTACTTACCAATTTTTGGAAGACAAGTACACTATGAATTCAAGTAGCTAATATTTCCCTACTTAATACCACATAAATGAGGGATACACCACCACAGAATTTTATAACTAATAGAAGTGAAGAGTTTACATGGGATGTATAATCACAATAAACTCCATGTGCATCTATGGACCATCTACACAATTCTTAATTTAAAAATTCTAACATTTCTCTTTTCAGTTCTGATTAACTGAAGTATTCGGTACTGATGCCATAAGAAGGCATTACATTCCAACACAACATACAATGTCAACCTCTTGTGTTACATAAATGGATTTAAGCATTTTCCCGAGGACAGGCAAGATTTAGCAAACTGGCTTAACGCTTTAGGCTGCTACTGAGACTGAAATCAACAAGACTAACTATGAGAGTAGAGAAAACAGCCTCTTGCACAAATTCTTCAAATGATTATGATAAGCCTCACAACATAAGTATTTCAGAGGCGGAATCCCAATGATTCCTATGTAAAGGGATAATGATGTAGGACTGCAGGACCAAACAACATATTTTTGAATTCATGTCTTGGATGGGATTCACCATGCTGAGCCCTATTAGTTTTACATCTCCCTTAGGGTTCTAACTCACCAGTATTAACCTAAAGCCTTCACACAAAGCCCAATCTATGAATGTCTGCCGTACAAATGTCCCTTAATATAGCTCTCCAGTTGAGTGTGAATGGAGGAAAATCATATAACTAGGGAAACTCTAACCAATGTAAATTCATAGGTAGATGGTAATTCTGCATACCACGTTTTTAAATTTCTGTGGTAAATTCACCTTTGCCCTCTTTCCAATGATTGTGTCATTCCATCTCCATTTCTCTTTCACTCTTGGCTATTTTTTAGTTTTCACTGAGAAAAACAGACACCAAGAGATAACTCTTTTCTTCCCATAAATTTCTTTCTTTTTCTTTTTTTTTTTTTTTTGGTATCTGCCCCTTTTCTATCGTTACTTTAGAGGAAGAGTACCTCTGTTAACAATTTCTGTCCCTACTGGATCATTTTCACTACCCTCCCATGTTCTCAGATAAAGCGCTTTCCAAGAGAACTTCTCAGTGACGGAAACAGTCTACATCTATGCAGCCCGACACAGTGATCAAGGCCACATGCTGCTACTGAGCACCCAAGATGTGACAAATGCAACAAAGGTAATGCATTTTAAATTTTCCATAATGTTAATTTAAATCTAATCAGTCACGTGTGGCTAGTGGCTTTCACATTGTTGAAAGCACAGCTCTAGCAAATACTATCCTTACGACAGCCATCACCAATGCCCACCTCCCATCCATTCTCTTCCATCCACACCCAAGTGGTCAAGTCCAACGATTCTTAGTAGACGTCTTATGGAACCAGCTGGCACAGATTTGTTCAAGTAAATTACTTCCCTCTCTTGAAAGGGGTTTCTTGGCTTCTATAAACCCTGCACTTCCTTCTCTGCTCCTCCATCAGCTCAGCTTCCTCTAGCTGATCTCTAGATGTGGGAGTTCCTCAGGGCTATGTCCTGGAGGTCTCTGCTCTTCTCTCTGCACTCTCTCCACCATTATCTCAACCACTCTTGTGGCTTTAATGTCACCTGTGTGCTGACAGCTATCAAGTTCGTAACTCTAGCCCCGCATTCCTATAGGTGGCTGCCTCCTGCGAGTCACACTGAAGGTTTTTACAAGTGCCACGTGTCTAAAACAGAACTCTAAATTCCTTCCTCTACCCCCAATTTGTTCTTTCCTCCCCATCTCAGTAAATGGACTCTCCAAAATCCCTCCCCTTCTCTCATTCCCTATATCCAGACACTTCCCTTTCTCTCATTCCTAATATCCAATCTGTCACCAAGTCATAGCAATTAAACTTCTAAAACAGATCTGGAATCTACCTACTTCTCTCCAGCTCTACTGTCATTATTCTAGTCCAAGTCACTACAGCCACCATCTGGAATATTTCAAGAATCTCCTAAGCAGTCTCCTGGTTTCCATCCTGAGTCCCCAAGCCTCATCCCTGCTGCAAGTCTTATCAACACAATATCTGCAGTGTCCCCTTTCAAATGGATCTTAGAACTTTCAGATTACAACTCTAATCCTTCAAACACTGCCTACTGTTCTTGGGATAAAATTCAAAATACTAATAAGGCCTAGCAGGATGTGGCCGCTGCCTCCATCTGCAGCCTCATCTCTCTCTCCACTAGGCTTTCCTGCATGCATCCCTCCAGAACCCCAGAGGAGCTTAACTCCTCCCATGGGGCCTTAACAGGCTAATCTTGCTGCTTACATGGACTTCCTGTACGTTCTCCTTGACACCTACTACTTCAGCCTAAAGAGAGGTCGTCTCTGACACCTCACAGTCAATTCCTATGACACGTGCTCTTGTAGCATTTGATGACACTTAGCACAACTACAGCTGTGGAGTTACCTGGGTGACGAGTCATTTCTCCCATTAGTCTGTGAGGTCTAAGAGGCCAGGACTCACGTCCATTTAGTCTACACAGCACTCCCAGCACCTGGCACAGCACCTGCCAAACCCCACTGGCTGCTCGGACCTCTCACTGCAGGGCCGCTGGGCCCCTCCACTCCTTGTCACCATGGTGTCAGCCCAAGCGCGTGCGGGCGTGATGAGGGCGTGTGAGGAACAGAGCCCAAACTACTATGCGGGGGCCAGGGGACAAGTATTCTATCATCCCAACCGCACTTGAGATGAGTCTTCTAATAAAACAGTACGACCAAAGTTAGTGAGGTTCCAGACTTTAGTCACTGCTCCTACTAGAACATTCACTGTGACAGTTAGCACGGAATCTGGTGTCTAAGATGCCTGTGTCCAAATCTGGGCTCCACCTTTCACTGGCTGTGGAAGCTGGTGTGATCTCTAAGGTGCAACTTCTTCATGGGTTCTCACTGTTTAAGACTGCTGTAAAGATTAGTAGGATAACATATAAGCTCTCAACACAATGCCTGGGACATAGTAAGCTTTTCACAATTAGTAGCTACTTTATTATTATTATTATTATTATTATTATTATTATTATTATTATCATCATCATCATCATCATCATCATCATCATCATCATCATCATCATCATTTCAACTAATAAACTTTGGTAAGTTGTTTGGGAACATAACTATTATCGCCTTATTTCTAAAGAAAAACGCGTTTCCACTTTCAAACAGCCAACTTAAAAACCAAGTTTTAGAATACAATTCAGGTGAGAGTTGGTGACTGTTCACATAACTTGAAGGTACTCACAACGTGTTCAGGTGGTGGCATAAGAAGGTTCTTGCACATGTTTTTGGTGAAGGGATTAAAAAGCTGCACTCATGTTAAAATCAGCCTCCAGCACGGGGCACATCATTAACATAAACCTGTACATCTTTTCTTCTCTCAACTATGTTCTCACAGGGAGCAACAATCTTCCCCATGAATAAATGGAATTGTATTTGAAGTAATTACACTTGGCACAGATGTGCCCACTGCTGGTGGCAGGGCTGCTACTTGTGACTGGGCACCGAGGGGGAACTCAACAGAATTGATGGTAAACTGCTTTCATTTTCTTTCATAGCAGCAAAATCCTGTCTAAAACATGCTGATCGTTTCGAGAATAATCAACACCACACAGTTCAACTTCTATTACCATTAAACCAGTATTCAAACAGGCCAGAAACTGGTTTTCAGCCTCTTTCAGTGACTTTCTATGTCTTTAGTGTCATAAGTGTCATTTTGTAAAGTCAAGCTGGCAGTCCTCAGCAGGAGGCCCAGAAGTGCCAGTGTTAATTAAAAATGTCGGATAACTTTTCAGTTCATTCATGCTGTGAAATCTGTTCCCCCTTCCTCAGCCTCAAAAACTTTAACCACCAAAGGACATCCAGGAACAGGCAGAAATATGAGAGTACTAATGATGACTTCATCTTCAAATGGTTTGAAACAGGCAATGACAGCACTGACCGTAATGGCCCTGTACCCCAGTCCACAGCAGGGACAGGGGAAAGGGTGGGACAGGATTCTCATTTATAAAATACTGGATGTAAAGAAAACCTAGAAGAGAAATTAAAGATGGTCTTCCCTGTGCCTGAATGAGTAGCTCTTGTAAAGGATGCGTGAGAACCTGGAACCTTGCACATAATAAAACCACAGAAGATGTCTGTGGGTTGATTACTGCTCAGGAGTTAACTGAACATGACTAATATGATGTAAAAAGCTTATAAACTTCGGAGTTTTGCTCGAACATATCATTCCATTTCACGGTAAGGAGAATACAATGGCCGTGGTTCTACAGCATATCATGAAGTAGAAACTCTGACTTATCTGTCTAATTTGATCAATGTAAACTGTTAAAAAAAACCCAGCCGATTATATCCAGCAACTCGTTTGAATTAGGACTGAAGAGTCTTGAAAGAAGAAAATCTTAAAGTACTGCTCAGGATGGTAACATCAATTTAAGGTCTGAATAACTGGTGTGGTTATTTAAATTGGATAAAAGAATGAGTTAATTTTTATCACAACCCACATAATGAGATAAAGCACCAAGGACTTCTATGAAAATGTTTCAAAATGATGGTAAATAAATTATACTACTACTTTCTACCAAACATCATTAATTTTTACCACTTTCAGATCTCCAGTATTAGCTATCAGCGCCAATATTTAGACTGAAGGAAGAATCGTTTAGCAGATGGAGCTTTACCACTTCCAGTATTTAGGAAAGAGGTCATTTGACCACAGTCTTATTTCCCAGCTTGTAAACTAGGGCTTCTGCCCATGAGACGCTATTTCAGAAATGTGTTGATGGTTAATATCTTTGCATGTATTACAAATGCTAATCAAAGCGGAATGTTAATATATTGTCTTATTCATTATAAAGAAAATGGCAGATACGACTGCATATTAAGGACGTTTTGCCAACAGTTGTTTCTATCCTGAGTAATTTTTAGGTTCCTGCAAATGTCAGTCATAGTTTCACTGGTCCTCAGGTGGCCTGAAGTGAGGAAAAAGAAAGAAGCTGTCCTACTAGAAGCCACATCAAAACCAGAGGTAACAAAAACCAGAGGTCCTGTTTCGTGGCTATTTAATTTCCCCAAATCTGTTGGTGGAAGAAAAAGTGAAAAGAGAACAGAGGAAAGACATTAAAATTGCACTATATAACCTTTCTTCCTTCCTTCTTTCTTTCTATCTCCTTCCTTCCTATTTCCAGCTTAGGCACTGTCAATTAAGGGGGGTAAAACAGAGATTTTTATATATGCTTCTAAAGCAGGGGTAGCAAATCAAAGGAAAAATGCCAACTCTCTCAAGTTCCTGCTAATGGCAGACATCACTAATCAATCATGGCACTCCAGATTCCTTTGCCTTCCCTTTCCCCATGCCTTAGCCTTGGCCTGTGGGTTTTGCACTTTCCTGTGGTCCTGAAGTTAAGGCTGAGTATTTTGTGATGTTGAAATTCACAAGACGCCTGGCTTTCTTCTAGCAAGCACTTTGCTGTGCAAAATCCAAGGCTTCTGAAAGAAAGAGACCAGACAATACACCTTTCTGACTCATTCTACATCCCTCCAAAAGGCAAGCAAAGTCAGGAAAAATTATCTGGGTTTAACAGTCTACTTTTTGGAGAAGAAGAGTGGGGAGCAAAAGGTCAGGCCCCTATTAATGTTTAAGCCTTGGTCTTAACTATGCCTGTTTTTAAGGGTGATTTGTGGTTCAGATTCAACATTAACCCTTTTAAAAAGTATGTGTTTAAAAGAAAGTTTCATGACAGTCACTAGCGCCTGCATGAGCAATTTCAGGAGTACCTTCCCCACATATTAACACAGTCGTTCATTTGGCTTCAAATTTAATTGCTTTTTCTCTCCAGAAAGCCCTTAATGACACCATCTCACATCCAACCCTCATAATTTGGCTCCCCTAGCTCAGAGAGCGGGACTTCCTGGGCACTGTCTTCTGTCTGCCGTTGTGGGCCAAATGTGACTCTCCCCAGCTGCTGCTGTGCATTCTGCTTTATGACAGGGGCCTGCCTGATCACTCCGAGCCATTCCAGGCACAGAGCCTTCCGGCAACAAGAAGCTATTAGATGCAACCTGTTTGGGCCAGGGCCATCTTCTGCTCCCAAGGATCGCTCATCTACGCCTCAGCCTGTATTCCTTCATTCTATCACTTAAAAGAGGTCAGCCTCTCACACTTGTACAAAGGATCTCTCTGGATAAAGAAGATCAGAGAATGGCTAAACCTTGCCAGAATTTAATTCCATAAATAGCACATAAAAGTCTCAACATAATTTGGAACATCAAAATGGAGGTAGGCTCAACATGATTAGAAACGTGGCTGCCTGAAAAATGGACACAGACCAGAAAAGCTACACAGGGCATCTCTGTCTATACCTGGGAGCTGGAAGAAAGGTGGCGGTTTGTCCGGTGCACGTGTTTGTCACCAGCTCCCCACAGCTGCTGGCTCTAAAGAAAATGCTGGTTGCAGGAGGTAACCACATAAAGGGCAGCACTCCTCTGCTTTATAGAGAATTGAAAAGATTTACATAATTTTTCTGGGGTCTCAAGCTTTTTTCTTCCTTCCCTGTCTCTTTTTTTTTTTTTTTTTTTTTTTGGCATTACCCAAGATGTATTTGTCCACGGGATAAACAGAGACGCCTTCCCCTACAATTATATTTGCTTAAAGGAAAACACAGCTGCCTTTCTTGCATATTAAGACGCAACTGGAACTAGAGAGACCAAAGATTTCAAAGGGAAGGAAAGTTTGTACAGCATAAAAGACACTCCACCAAACCAACGTGCATTGAAACTGAAAGACCGAGGCAAAGCAATGACTATTCTCCTTGGGGACAAAAGTCCTATTGAGCAAGAAGCTATAGGTGCCATTTTCCAGAAAAGCCACCTGCTACTACTTGGAGCTACTGCAGATATTCAAGAGCCAGAATTTCAGAGTCCTTCCATCTATGGGGTTTGTGTGGAAAAGTGTGCACACACATGTACCCCGAGACAAAACCAATAGGTAATTACTTGATGCTGTCACTGTGGGATAAGGGAGCCATCAAGTTGACTACTTAATGATCTCCTGTTGACAGCCAGCATCACACTCCTAGCTACTGTTTAGAGGAAAGCTTTGGAGAAACACACTAACCCAGGAGAAAGCAAGTGAGGGACTCATTCCTTTGGGGAGATATTGTATCCCTAAGCAGGCCTGCCCCATCAAAAGTACAAAATGCAGTGAGAGGATAATGAAACTAATTAGAGTTGGTTATTATTTGCTACACTTACAATTGCATCTAATAATACTGTTGCCAGCAGTGCTGTTTTATGTGATGTCTTCTTCATGTGGCAACCTTTTCATAAATCAAAGCAAAAGCCAATACTAGACAGTTTCTTGTACAGCCTGCCTGACAATAAAAGTTAACACTGAACCTTAGCTGTTATCAATCTTCATAAACGTGTCCATGATGTGGCCAGACTGCTCCACATGACAGTGGGGCTGCTGCTAATGCATGCAAGGTAGTGACCCACTAGGTTAATGGGACTTGACAATCAGTATAGTTTTAATTGATCCAGAAAAAGAAATGGCTTTCTTATCCTTGCCTTAAAGTATATAGGAGTTTTCTCCTCTGTGCCTTGGTTCCACCAGTGCCTTGCTTAGAAAATGCCTACAATCAAGTCTAAGGCAGACTCATATAACAGACAATAGAGACCTCATGGGGAAAGCAGGTAAGTCAGCTTCCATAAGAAGATAACCAGGCTTTCTTGGTAGAGAGCTACCTAACTTGAAGATATCATATTTCCAAATTCAAGTAGAAAACTTTAATGAGACGTACTTTGGTGTTGGAAAGTATATAAACATCTCTACATTAACACAAGTGAAAAACAGTTCTCAGAAACAACAAAGGTCAAGGAATTTGCACATATCAATAATCCTTCCCTAACAAAAATTCGTATTATGCAGAAATCTGAACTGAAGGACTTCTCAATGACAAACCTTAGTCTAATACACAATATTCTATTATATTTTGAATTCTGCTATCATCTTAAGTACCTTACTGATACTGTGAAGAAGAAAGCTTACCTTCTCTGGGGCACATATTAGAGATGAACTCTGGCAATTAGCTAATGTCCAACAAAAATCAACCCTGTATTAACAGCAACAACTAGATAAATCATACCATTAGGCTAGACAGAGAAGTCACATAGCCACAGTCCCCTAATTTGCTGAACTAATTTATTTCAGCCTCTATTTACTGAGTGCAGAATATGTGCCAGGTGCTAGAGGAGATCTATAAACAAAATCAAAACACAATTCCTGCCCTCAAGAAGGTTCCATTCCAACTGGGAATGAGATTCATACACCAGACTTGACAGACAACCATGGTAATGGGCCAATGTGCACTTCAGACTCCCAAAAGTCTAATTCTCACTTAGCTTTTTAGACAACAGTTTCCTCTAGTGTAAATTCAAAGTCCCTTCTAGAGTGAAAACATTCTGAGGGTAGAAGCTGAAAAGCAGGAAAGAGTTTTATAAGCTTTCAATTCAACCTAGTAAATAACAATACTGATATTAACGGAAAAATCACGGTCCAAATGTCTGCTGCTATACAGATGGCCAAGACACCGCTCCGTGCTTCGAGGGGCTCTCGCTTCAGAAGGGAGACAGGTGCACAGGCAACTGTGCCATAAGCTGGGCTGTAAAAAGGGCTCTCTGAACGCAGAGCAGGCAATTGTGTCCTCCTTTTGCGGGGGGTGGGTGGGCTGGGAACTATCAAGGAAGACTTCAGAGACATTAACGTGTGAGACCAGTCCTGGCAAACGGATAATCTGCTAGGAGGAAATGGTGAAGGAGTGCTGTGTTAAACAGGCAGCGAGAGCAAAGCAGAAGCAGGAGGCGTAAGGCACGCCCCCTCCTTAAGGAGGGACCTGTCGGGTCCATGAAAGGGTTGGCAAAAGATGAGGCTGAGGTGTCAAAGGTTATTTTCATATTGTGCTTTAATATTGTACGTTTTGGGGGTTTGTCCCAACTTCTAAATAACGATTTATTAGATACTGTCAATTACTCAGCTTTGAAGCAGAAACTTATTTTGTTTTTAATCATATGGATCAGATTGATGGATGAGTATCCTGAGATTGCAAGGCAAGCTTTTTTAAAAACAAAACAAAACAAAACAAAACAACTCTTACCAGTTGCCACTACTTATCGCTGCAAATCAGGAGTCTCACAACACTGTGCAACCAAATAAATAACTGTGGGTGCTGAGGCTGACAGAAGACTGTGGCCATCATTCTTAGACCCTATATGTGTCTTGTCTTCTTGATAATAAGCAAAGGTTGTAAATAAGCTTATTAACTACAGTAATATTAATAACATAACATATTATCAGTTGTTAAGTGTTAGGATTCCACATAAGATTTCATTTGAAAACAAGATTCTATTCACTGCTTTTTAAAAAAAAGAAAAGAAAAGGAAAAAGGAAAAAACTTTGGAAACTATTGGAGGGACTGGGAGATAGGGAGGGAACTGCTCTTTCCAGGCTTGCATATTCCCTTTTCACCCTCTACAGGGATCTATGTTTTTTCACAGAAACAAGGTTGTACCTGTAATTAGGTTAGCCTTTAAAACCCAGAACACAGTTTAAACACACACACACATGTGTGTGTGGAAATGCACTATTTTTTTTTCTTTTTCCTTTTGGCCTCTTCCCAATCCTGCGCCACCCAACCTGCAGTCTTTTATTCTTAACTGCAGATGTATGGGGTCAACAGCTTTAGGAGGAATAGCTAACTACAATTAACAGTTAACTACAAGTGTCATTTTTCTTTCTGGGAAAAATCATGGTCCAAATGTCAAGCAAGTGACTTCAGAACCAACTTTATGAACAATTTTGTTTGTTAACAGCCTCCCATGTGCAGTTCTAAATTATGTACTTCCTAGCCTGTTAAAATATGATTATTATTTTAGGTAGTGTTGCTAACTGTTGGTTAATGATTTGACAGAAAACATTTGTCTTTAAACACATGTTATTATAGGCATGATATATTCTCAATTGCAGTTTTATAGGTTCAGAAATTATCCCCTAGGGAAACATATATTGGATTATATGGGGGGGGCATCAATTTAAAAACATACACAAAATTCAAGCAACAGAAACTTGAACTATTGATGACTGCAATCATTAGCTAACTATTGACTGCTTGGACTGTACCAAAAAGATGACCGGACCTCCTTTAATTCCTATATAACATCACTGTGATTATCACCTTTTACAGATGTAGAAAACTAAGGCTGGGGTGAAGAAGGGAGGGCAGTAACTAGGGCAAGTCCATTGCAGTATGTGAAGGATACCTATCGAGATTATATCCTATAAAAATTTTGCTCATGTGGATATTTAGTATTTCATTATAGCTCCACTGACATTATGGGATAGAAAAGTTAAGCGAAGTTCTAATAAATTTTCTTTAAAAATTAGGAAGACCAAGAACCACAAACAAGAGAAAATGAGCACATTTTCTTGGTAGTTGTTATAGTAAAAACTGTACCACATTAAACATCCCTTTTTTCTTAAACCTACTTCCCAGACACTAGATCATAAAAAAGAAAATTTTTATGGCATGAAGTACAAACAGATGTATCATTAATAAGAATGGATCAGCTTTCTGAAGAACATACCCAAAGCTTGGCACTCAAATCCTTTAAAGATCCAGCCATAATGCACTCTCTGGAGCCACGATCCTATTTTCTTTGCATCATCAAGTTCTGAGAGTGTAGTTTTCATTTGTCTTGTCATCAGTTAGAAAAGGTGAAGATGTGTATACATTTTGGTTTTCAATTCTCCTATTAACAGCTTCTCGGCACTTCAATTTCCAAATGTTCCAAAAGAGGCATGGATTGACATTTCTGCCAAAGGACAATTTTTTGCTCTGTAGTTTTTTCCCAGAGTTAATGGAAAAAGTTCTACCACTAATCTTCTCAACTCACCTCTAGGGGATTACAAACTAGCAGCAAAAACTGCAAAGGTTGTGCCAAAATGTAGTGTTTTTAAATTGCACAAGTCAGGAAGAGCTGAAAATTTTCACAAAATGGGCTTTCTTTTTCTTTAAAAAAAAAAAAAAAAAAAAAAAAGGAAAGGAGAGAGAGACAGGCTCAGGAGGCCAGGTATAAATTCACTGTAATAAAACCTCTGAAGTTAAGTAACTTGGGTCCTGTCAAATCCAACCCCATGAGATCTCTACAGGTTCTGACCCTGTATAGGGCTGAGCGCCTACTATATGCCTCGAATTTCAGTTACCTTATTTACTACACTTTATAACAACTCCACGAGGTGTTATATATACATTTCCTCCAACAGCAAAAAGAAACTAAGGAGTTAAGTATCCCAGTGCCACACAGTTAGAAGATCTAGTCACAATTCAAACCCCATCCACGTTATGGAAACAGAAATACTAGTTCCTAAGGGCTTATGTACAAATTTGTCTCAGTGCAGCCTTGTTAAAAAAAAAAAAAAACTGGTCAAAAAAAATCTTTTGAAACACAATCTAGGCCTGTCAGTAGGGGACAGGCTCAATAAATCATGGTAGAACACCGCCATGGAATACTACGCAGGTATTTAAAAGAATGCGTTAGATTTATGTTGAGCAGGGAAGATATACCCATAATAAATGTAAGTTAAAGAAATATATCTGGTATCATCTCATTTTTTTGTAAAAATAAAACAAAATCTCTGTTTATTAATGTTCCTATGGACAGAGAGAAATCTGGAAGGATGACTACCAAGCTACTTCACAAACTTTACTTTTAAGTGGTTGACTGAGAAGCAAAGAGAGGAAAAAATTATATTTGCCTTGTTTAAGAAAAAAGTTGGGGGGAGGTACTATATTGATAATTTTTAAAGAACCAATAGCATTTATTAATTTCACATGTTTTTCACTACACTAAGCCTCTAGGACAGATATCAAAAGGCAAAAGGTGATCACCAGATCCAATGGGAAGGAGAAAGAAGTCTTAAAAGATTCTTTTAATAACTGTAGGATCTTCAAGGGGACTAGCAATCTATGAGCCAATTTTATATATCCTGGGTGCACATAATCACAGTTACTGACATAAACCAAGACCTGTGTATCTGGACAGACCATATCTGAATAAACCACATACAACTTGCCTCTAACACATTTTTGGCAACAATATGCAGAATTTGGTATCATGTGAATTCTTAGGACACCATGGACAAAGAGATCATGGCTAAGAATATTTTATTTTTAAGCTCATCATTATACCATTTCATTAAAAACATGATTTCATAACATGGTCTCTTTCTCTGCAAAAGTGCCCTAAGATTTCCCCAGATAGCATCCCACGAAGCAAAACTTTTCTGAACTCTCTCCTCTCCACCTTTCCAACCAAAACTACTTTTCCTATGTTTCATTCTCTCAAGGTCCTGAACTTTGCTAAGAGACAATAAATACGGTAGATAATACATGCTCTTTTTTTGAATTATCTAACAAGGCTTTTATTTTATATATATATTTTAAACTGAAGTATAGTTGATTTACAATGTTACACTATGTGCTTATTTTTAATGCATACTAACATGTTTATGTAACAGTAATTATGATATAGCAAATTGTAATTATCATAACAAACATACATACATGTAATATCATACTTGTATGACATGTCTTGTTAGAAGACTTCTAGAAAAAAACCAGCAACTCTAAAGGCATAATTTTAATGATAAGAATTACGGGTATAAGGGATAGGTGATTTAAAAAAAAAAGTCCCAAATAGGTTAGAACTTTTAGTTGAAGTCTCATGTCCTATTAAATCTGCCTTTCAAAACATGGCATTTAAGTCCTTCAAAGTCTGACTCTAATCCTCCTTACAGCCTCGTGTTCCAGCACACCTCCCCCCACAATCATTCTAACCATTTCTAGCATTTGATTCCCTTTATGGAAAGTCATCCTCCCTCTTCTTACCTTAAGGAAAATCGCAAGGTGAGAAGACCCTGCTTACACAGTCACCCCCTCCTACAGTCCAGAGCCCCCTCCTTATCCCTGCACCCTCCTGTCTGTGCCATTATATCAGCATTCTCCACACTTCAGTCACTGCTGTGTTAACCGGTCTCCCCATGTACACTGCAAGTATTTTGAAGGCAGGGATCATGCCTTCTTCATCTCAGTATTTCCAGTTTATAAAAACCACCTGGAATCTATGAGATACTCAACAATTTTTCCTGAGCAAGTGTTAAAGTTATAATTCCTGTCTCAGGTTTTGACACCTCAAAAGTAGAGCTAATAATTTCAACAAGTATCAGAACTCTGAGGACAGGAACTCAAATTTACATTTCTGTATTTCCAGTGCCCAGAGTATGGAGCATCAAAGGGACCCTTGATGGATGGTTGTGCTGTAGACACTGATGATGATGAAGTTCTCCAAAGCAAAGCTGTCACACTACTACCCTTCAAAATAAATATGTATCAGCAAGCTCTTCACTGAGGGAAGAAACCACCAAATGAAAACACTGTATTGGAATCCACTCTTTGAAAAGAGCTCCCAGGTCAGGGGAGCTGATGAAATTGGTCTGCTGCGAAAATACGGTACCTCAAATTCAGACAAAATACCTCCAAACCGACACCCAACTAACCACAGCAAAACCACAAGTGGTTTAAGTAGTGACAAAACATGTGATCCCCAACTATTGCCAACTAACCAGGATGTCTGAAAGACACACTCTACTCTCAGAAATGTATTTTCTTTACATTAAGATCTCTCATATTGGAGAAACTATCGTGAAAAGAACTGGTTAATTACGACTAGTACCAAATGAGCTGTAATGGAGGTGTTATGAATGTAAATCAGTGACGCCTGATGCAGAAAACAGCAGCATCTGGGTGTGCAGCTTGCTGAGTAATGAGACTGTGATGATGCACTGGCACCCAGCTTTGATCACTTCATCTTATTCAAGAGCTCTGCTGGGGAAACGAAGGTGAGAGGCACTGACCTCCCGGCCACCGCTGAGCCCAAGCACGAGAAATAGGAAGGGATCAAGGGCTGATCCCCTCTCTTTTCTTCTCCTTGCCAACACACCCCTTTTCCAGAACTGATGGTTTCATAGTGGGGAGCCCAGCATAAAGCAGGCTGAGCAAGCTTCTCCCATCTGAAGTGTCATGTCTGAACATGTCTACAGTAATTGGCAATTCATTTCTCATCCTAAAAGCAGAGACAGGTGTATGCTACCCTCAAAATCCCAATCATAAGCCACGCTGAACGTGCCTCTCACACAGGCAGCTTTTGGAGGTCTGTACCAGTGGCAGGCGGCTGGACTTCAGAGTCTCCACAGGTGGATCCATCTCACAAATAAATGAGTATTTGTGTAATCTTGGAAGCACAAGACAACAAAATGAAGACCAAATGGCAGCACATTAAAAAAAAAAAAATCCCACCACAAAACAACGGCCCTTAGTCTTTTTTGTGTTAATACGGTAATTGGCAAATAGCTGACTTCTTTGTGCTTGTAAGTTCCCCACAAAGCGTGTTTAACGTACTGAAAAAGAAGGTTTTAGTCCTTGAAAAGGAGTATAAAGCCAGATGTATCACTGCACGTATTTCTTGCCAGCCTCATCCAGAAACGGTAGCTGAGGTGACTTGTGAACGGAGCCAAGAGCGAGAACTCCCCTTAATGAGCGCGTCTATCAATTTTCAAGGGACTCGGCTGATTACCAGCATTTAGACACACATACTCACAAAAGGAACATGGCAATTCAACTGTTGGCCACTGAATGAGAAAGCACATAAAAGAGCTTAAGGCAGCCATGTGAGCAAGTCGGGGATGCTTGGCGACACTTTAACATGGGAACATGTGTGCTTTCACTTCAACATGTAGGGAAGGGCCAAGATGCAAGCTTTTACAAGTTTTCAAGCATTTTGCCAGGACTCAACACATAGTATGAACAAATCACTGCCTAAAATTATTATATTAAAAAGTATCAGTGTTACTGTATAAATGTTTCATGTACAGACGCTGCCTTTAGAACCCCTTTACCAAAAATTATTTTCAAAACTTAACCAGGCCTTTCTATAAGACTCTAGGCTAACAAGGAGACGAGTACAGTAGACGAAAGTAATTTAATAAGAGAGGAAAAAACTTATTCTAATGAAAATAAACAAAAACCGGCAGGTTTACACCTACATCTACAGCTATCAAGCACACTGAATGAACAGCCCTGACTCTGAGATAAGGTATTCAAATTCTAACAAGAAAATATGATTATGGATAGGATTAGAAATCATAAGTTTCTTAAGACTGTGATTAAATTGAAGGGACTTATTTTACCGTGGACAAATTACAGTTAGAAGTTGAGTATTCCCCTTAAAAGAAAAAAATAAAAAGAGAGAACTTTATTTACAAGCCAGAAATACTCATGGACACAGAAAACAAACTATGGTTAAGGGGGCCAGGGGAGGGAATAGGTTAGGAGTTTGGGATTAACAGATACACACTAGTATAAATAAAACAGATAAACAGCAAGAACCTACTGTATAGCACAGGAAATGATACTCAATTTCTTGCAATGAGCTATCACGGAAAAGAATCTGAAAAAATTTATGTATGTGTATGTATAACTGAGTCACTTTGCTGTACAACCGAAACTAACATTGTAAATCAACTACATTTCTTAGTAAGAACTACAAATTAAAAAAAGATACAGGGTACTCCCAATATTTGGGGCATTTTTTTACCTAACTAAAATTAGTTAACAATTTAGGATACTTTAAGTGTAACTAACATTAAAAAATGCACTGATCTTAGGTGTTCACATTGTAGTAACATATATTCCCAACACCTCAGAAAGTTCACGTGTCCATTTTCAATTAAGTCCTTCTCTATCCCTATCAATTACTTTCTGATTTCTGTCAGAATAGACTGTTCCCTATTTTTGAACTTCACATAAATGGAATCACATGATGGGTATTCTTCTGTATTGGGCTTCTTTTTGCTTAACATAATGTTTCTGAGATTCACCCATGCAGTTCAGTCAATTAATAGTCTGCTTTTCTTTTTTAATTGCTGAATACCACAACCTGTCTATCCGTTCTCCCACTGTGGTCATATGAGTTGTTTCTAGTTTTCCACTATGATGAATAACCTTGATATGAATATGTGTAAAATCTTCTTGTGAATGTATATTTTCTTTTCTCTTGAGTAAATACCTAGGACTGGAATTCCTCGGTCACAGTAAACGTATCTTTAAATTTATAATAAACTGTCAACTTCTTCCAAAGTGACTGCTCTTTCATACCCCCAGCCAGCAAAGCATGAGAATCTGGTTTATTCACATCCTTTCAGACAATTAGTATTGCCAGTCTTTTTGATTTTCACCATTCCAATGGTTTTAATTTGCAATTCCTTGATAACTAATGATGTTATTAGCACTTTTCATGTGCTAATTGGTCATTCTTACATCTTCCATTGAAGTGTCTGTTCAAGTCTTTTGCCCATTTCAAAATCTTTCTTAATGGTGTCTTAAGATGAGCATAAGTTTTTAATCATGATAAGGTCTAAATTTATCAATTTTTATATTTTGTTTGCTTACATCTTAAGAAAAATGAAAAGAGCCAGAAATAGGAATCCTTGATGGACTGACACCATGAAAGATGATATGGTAATTATACATTCAAATGAGCAATGGGAATGTATGTTCATGTGTAATTATCCTGAAAGTTCTAGTTTCAATTTTAATACTATGGTTTTACCCCAAGCATAATGAATGGGCACCCACATACTTCTGTAAGTTAATTATCTGGTTGAGAGCAGCAAGGGTTGATAGCATTTGGCTTCCCAAACTGTGAAGTGATAAACACAATTAGATAACACAACATTGTTGAGCTTATACAACTTCCCAGAGACCATCCTGAGAGCTATCATTTTTATGCATAGACAACATCTTTCATATAATCCTTAACCATGCTCAAGGCTTAAGATGGTTAAACTTTGTAAATCTGACACAAGGATAGAACTAAAAATATACATCCTAGAAGTCTTCCTGGACATTTTAAAACGTGGCAGGTCAGTCAGACAGTAATTAACTCTAATTGGCCCCCCTACAAGCTTCTCTGCTTTCTACCTGTAGCTGAGTGGCACTCAAAAAGCAAAATAACTTATTCTCATCTTTGAAAACATCAAAGGAAAAATTTTTTAAATTATTTCCAACTGGATCCTTTAAAAAGGAAATAAACTCTTGTTGGAATCAGCAAGACGGAAAAACTTAGTAATCCCAGTTAGAAACATCTTTGGGAGCTACAAGATGTGTAGTTAGTTAGTTACTCAAATAAGCAGGGATCAATAAAGAAATTCTGAAATACCATGCACCTTAGAACTCAAAATGCCCTCATTTAAAATATTATGATACAAAGAAAGAAACAAGCTGTCATTTTGGCAGAATCTTCATTTATCTAACTAACAGTGTGCAATTAATATTTCATATAACACTAAATTCTTAATGGATTGTATTGATTAAGGAAGAAAGTTCAATGCTAATGTTCCTGCAGGGGAAAACAGAACAATCTGTTATCTCACATGGAACATATCATGAATTCAGGTGCTTATGGCTACAAACCCAGGGGCTGCAACAAGACTGGTTTTGATAACTTACATGTAACACATAAACAGATTATATTAAAGGAAGAGCAACCCAAACAAACCCTGGCTGCCACAGCTAAGACAGGGAAGAGAATTCCAGGCCATGGACTTAGGGCAGCATGTGTCCAGGCTGGCTTCAGCGGCTTGTGTCACCACTTGAGGTCCCTTCACATAGTCTACTGAAGCAATGAGGAAGCTTCCAAGTGACTCTCTTGACCTTGAGACCAATTATCCTTAGAGAATAAGTGTGTAGACCAAGGACAGAGCTCCAACTTAAAAGAATAAAAAGAAATTAACTAAACAGATCTGATTAGAAGGGCTCCAATCTTAAAGAGGGGAAAAGGCACTAATCACCCAAAGTTTCCTTAGAGATCTAACCAATTCTGCTGCAGGAAAAGGGGGGTGCAAGAAGATGGTCACATTCCAGGTCTCAGGTGAGTTCCTGGGATGGGCTGCCAAGTGAGGGTCCTTGGTCTTGTGCAGGAAAAGAATTCAAGAGCCAGCCATAGTAGTAAAGTGAAAGCAAGTTCATTTAGAGTGATAAACATTCTACAGGCAAAATGTGATCCATCTCAGAAGGCAAGAGTGGCCCCAGGGTACAGTGTATTTAGTTTCCATGAGCTGGGTAATTTTATATGCTGACCAAGTGGGAGGATTATTCCAAATACTTTGGGGAAGGGGCAGGATTTCCATGAATTGGGCGACCATCCACTTTTTGGCTTTTTATGGTCAGCCTTGGAACTGTCATGGCACCTATGTGTGTGTCATTTAGCATGCTAATGTCTTACAATGAGCATATAGGAGGCTCAAGGTCTACAGGAAGTCAAATCTGCCATCTTGGGTCTAGTTGGTTCTAACCAGTTTATACTCTATCCTCAATTGCTGCATCCCTCTTTTAATGGTTGTACCCTGCCCCTATCCTTCCAGTCTCAATTCTACTTGCTCATCATAAGAAATACTGTCAAATACTGGTATGTTCCAAATCAAGTCTCACTTCCTCTGGAACTAACTTGTTGCTTTGTGTGTGTGTGTGTGTGGGGGGGGGGGGTTATGGAAGGAAGAGAATAACACACACAGCTTCTTAGCTTGAGAGGTAGAAGGCTACTCTCCACATATCCCTCAATGAGGTACAGAAGGGGCTGCCACACCATCTAGAACATACTTAAAGTGGTAACCATTGTCTTAGAACTGAATAAAACAACTACTTAAGTCCATGTTTTAGATGAGGATCAATGACAACTTTTTCTTTTTCAACTTTTAAATTTTCTCAGCTTGAATGCCCTAAAGAGAGTGGCAGTTAAAATTTACATTTTACAGATGGAACAGATAAGTCAAAGATGTAATTAATAACCTGCCTGAGGAATTGGGTGTACTAAATAACCAAAACTATGTTTTAACCCAATGGGTTTTTGCCAGTGGCTTCATATACAAAGTATATTCGTAAGTTCATAAACATCGTTCTTCAATTTCAGAATTGATACCCTCGCCCGGCAACACATGGACAAACTCTAGTGGGTACACAAAATACTGTGATGATTGACATAAATGAGTGGATGTTTAAAAAACAAAAACAACAATCTTATCCTTCTAAGTAGGTAATTGTAACCAAACATATGCACAAAGAGTATAGGTATGTTTACTTTTTCTAGAATTTAGCCTCTTCAATGGCTAAGTCTCTAATTGAATAATCAAGATGTTGTTTGGCTCAAAGGACCACAGAGAATAAAATGTCACCACTGCAGATGCTATATTTCCTGATCACAGCCTTTCAAATTAAAAAAAGGGGGGAAAAGGTCCAATACAAACGCAGAATTTAATTAGTTAGTAAAAGCCCAAATCCCTGCCCGAAGCCCTGTTCTTCCTGTAATATCGCATACTTTTCTTCTTGTGTAAACTTTTCATTATGACGGAAACATCTTTATAATACAATAACTCTAGTTACATTGTAACTGCTGGTAACATAACTCCTGCATTAGAAAAGCCAGCATGTTCAAGTAATGTTATTTTAACACAATTTGTGTTCAGCAGAAACCAAGACAACTTGGTCATTTAGAATTTGATCAATGTGAATTAGTGTCTTACTGAGATAAACTATTTGATCATTTAGAAATTGATCAATGAGCATCAGAGATAAAACATTTATCATGTACATTTGGTATATCAGAGCCATTCACACAGCACTAAAGTAGGTTACAAGCAGACATTAATAAGTGTTAGAGACGATGTGCAGGGTAACTGTCAGCTGCAGATACAAAAACATGTTCGACAGTATATAATTTTCATCCTTTTGATAAGGCAAGTCACTCAGTAAGGCAGCTGGAGTCACTGAAAAATGATAGGAGCTCAATTTTGAAAAAACTGGAAAGAAACACAGCAACACTGAACATTGCAAACTTTGGAAGTAAGTTTTAATTAAAAGTTTAAGCTAAATGATAAGTAACTTAAATTTATTTGACTAAACTTCTAGAAGAGTTTTAAGACTATTAATCAGAGTAAACTTTGTACCTGCAGTACAATTAGTTCTATTAATCTAACATTTCCAAATTGAAGTCACATTGACATTCAAGCGCACTGGCTTATGCATCTAACAGAATTATAAATTTGCCAGTCAAAATCTTATTTAATTATTTTACAGCCAATTAAGCAGGATCTTTAAACACTGTTGCTTAAAACTGTCCATGATCCACATGTGTAATTACAGAGAACATGGGAAACACCTGCTGATACCACTGGCATGTCATCCTCAGCTTTACTAACTCATCCGTAGTGTAGCTGTTAAAATCACACACCCCGAAGAGAAACTAAACAGTATTGCCAGTCAAAGTGAAACCCTAATAAAACCAAGGACATTTTAAAGTGAAAGGATTTTACAATGAAGAAAACCTTTCACTATACAGTAATACTTAAAAAATCCACTTTATCTCTTGAGTCTTGCATAGCATTCCACAGACACCCTACAATCAGCTAAATTTCTTCCACAGGGTAACTAATCTTTTAATACGTTATAAGGATAACCCAGGCTTCTTCCATGAGCCTAAATTTGTAAGTCAGGTTTCAACAACTTCGTTCAAGGATAAAAGTGAAAACCCCTTCTTTAGTCTGGCACACAAAGGAGCATTACCAGTATTCACATCCGATTTCACAGACTCATACCCCTTTACAAGTGCTTCATCTTTCAAAGAAACTGAAGCCACGCTGAAAAGTTCCACCTCTAATGAAAGCAGTCCAAAAATATTCTCAAAGATCTTTGTCACTTCCTACGTATATTTTGCCTTTATGGAGGGCAGAAATTGACCACTTCATTATCTAAAGGAAAACATGGGAATGAAACAGCAATCACCTTTAAAATGCTTTTCATTTGTTTGGTATTATATTGTCTTCACAAGGTTTACATTGTTGCCTTTATGATATTTTATTTTCTTTGATATTTGCTTTACATTTGCTTGACATTTATTTTTATATTTTAAAAACAATTTGCGTATACATAACACTGTGGTTAACATTTCCTTTCTGTAGATGTGGTATATCGGCTCCAATCCACTCAACGCAACTTAATTCTGATGCTGATCAAAAACCAGAGCCCCTGTGGCACTCTGTCCATGTGTCCTGACAGCTTTGCCACGTCCTGATCTGGGCTGTCCTGCCAGGAGAGCTTTATATGCTGTCTTCCAGCTGGTCTGTGATCTCCCCAATGGTAAGAACTCTCTCTAATGTTCTTTCAGGAGGTTTTAACATCATCTAAATTTTGTTTGGAACTAGATACAGAAATTTCTCCCATGGTGTATAGTTTAATAACCTGAGTTAGACATTAACAACAAACTAATAATATAATAATATGATAACAGTAATATATACTAAAAATAAAATCTAACATTCATTGAGCATTTACTTTGTGCTAGATCTGTGCGAAGCACCATCTGCGTAACATTTAACATTTTGTTTAATTAATTACCTATAAGGTAGACTATAAGGATTAACATAGAACATAATTTTCAGTAAGCTGGGCTATAACATGGTTCTACCGCCAGATAATGAACCAGAAACTAGCACCGTAACTTGCTCTATCTAACAGACAAATCACTGGATTTACCCAGTGATCTGGATTTTATAGCTAAAATTTTAAAGCTGTTGTGGGGAAAAAGTTCTTGCAGGAACATAAACAGCACAAATTCTTAATCCCAAATTACTTAATTTCCATTGGAAACATGGTAATAATTTTTAGTAACTTGAAATTTATTAGGGATGTAATCATCTCAACATGTAGAATAACTTTGGATTTATAAGTTCTACTTTAAAATTCTGTCTTCCTCTTGATCTCCTCTGACAAACTCTAAGTCGCACACTGGTAAGACTCTCGCCATCTCCCTCATGGCTGCATATTCAGAACTCAGCAGAGGGCTCGCTGCAGAGGAGCACTATGAATGAATGGTGGGTTGATAAAATAGGGGGGGAAATTCCATTAAATCTAAAGTGTTTTAATGGTTTACTGCCAAACTATAAACTGAGGGACTGAAGGGTGAGTTAATATTTAAGTATCCCTAAAATATCCCATTAGGTATCCTGGCAGGATGCAGCAATGTGATTGGAGTTCATCACGTGTGGCTTCAAATGCTGGAGCATTCTTTCTCTTTGTAGTGATTTTGTGTGGCCTCCTATCACATGCATAATACTGCTCTTGAAATTGCAATATAAAAAGCTTCCATCTCCTGTAACCAAGATGCACCCAAATGAATCCTTCCATCAGATAAAATTAACTAAATTCCCCTCAAAGTCCTTCAGAGCTTGCTGTCTCAGAGGGACTGCTGAGTCCAGCTCTGTCAGGCAATGGAAAGAATGAAGCAGACTGCCTTGCAAAAGACTGAAGGCGTCATGATTATCTGAGATGCCCAAATTTCTAAGAAACAAAATTCCATTGAGAAATCTCTATGCCTATTTAAAGATGGTAAGCATGTCTTAGAGCCAAAACACTATCACTTTCTCAGTATGAAGGCAATGAACTCACTACAAATCAAAATATGATATTCTAGGAAGCTCAGCCTAGCAGGTAGTAGCTGAAAAAAAAATGATATAGTCAAAGCTACTCTCTGAAAAACTAACTCTCGAAATTCCTTCAGTGTATAAAACCTGAGGTTTTATAACTCTAAGCTTTGATAATCTGGTAAAAGGACTCGCAGAACTCACTAAAGCTATTAAACTCATAGTTATATTGCTTATTGTGGTAAATTGCTACAGAGAATCAGCCAAAGGAAGACAGACACAGGACAAAGTCTGAGAGGGTTCCAAATGCAATGTTTCCATCGTCCTCAGGATGCACAAACCTCCTGGTATCAATGTGTGACAAAATGCAGGGTATTATCAACCAGAGACGCTCACCCAAACTTCAGTGTCCAGAGTTTCACTGGAGCCTCATTACACAGGCTTGCCTGCTTGACTGCCTATGTGGCTGAATCCAGTCTTTGGTAGCAGGTTAATATCAAGTGGCCCAAGGGGCCCATCATATGAAGAAGACTCTTCTTCCACTTGGGGAATTTCAATGCTTTAGAGGTTAGTCCCAGGAGCTGGGTACAAAGGCCAGAGCTCATTTTGGGAAAGGTCAAATTGTTTACCACACCAGATGAGAGTAGGATCTAATAAAGAAACATACCTTATTAAAGATCAAAGAGAATGATGCTGCTGAGGCACTGCTTAAAACTAAGTCTAACCTACAGGTCCACGTCGTCCTGGAGAAGGTCAGTCACTGTGACTTTTATTCTTTGCTCCATGTAGCCTCTCACTTTGCAGCAGGCTAGCCCAGGTGGGAAAACAAGGCAGCTGAGCAGGGCTTCAGAAGAGATACTTGTTTCATCTAAAACCAGACTCCTCTCTCTCTCTCCATGAAATCCAGCTTCCACCAATTTTCCAACCTGCTAAGCTTGGATTACTGGTTCTCCTCTACCCCTTCTATCCAAATGTTATGAACTGAACTGTGTCTTCCCAAAATTCAGATGTTGAAGTCCTAATGCCTGGTACTTCAGAGAGTGAATTTAGACAGAGGGTTTTTAAAGAGGTAAGTTAGTTAAAATGAAGTCATTAAGGTGGGCCCTAATCCAATGCACCTTTTAAGAGGAGGCGATTAGGACACAGACACAGGGTGAAGACCATATAAAGACAGCCATCTGCAAGCCAAGGAGTAAGGCCCCTGAGGAAACCAACCCTGCTGACACCCTGATCTCAAACTTCCAGCCTCCAGAATTGTGAGGAAATAAATTTCTGCTGATTAAGCCACTCAGTCTGTGGCAGCCCTAGCAAACTGGTACACCAGTTCATCACTGATTCACATCTAATCTTTCAATGACTTTTTGCATCCCAGACACCACCTTTTCTCCTTCACTAATAGATACCTCTCTTCCAGTACTTCCGTCTCTTTTTTTCCCCTCACATCGCCAATCAAACCTCATATCCACTGTCGGATTAGTATTCCTAAAGGAGCATGGAAATCAGGGTACTCACCTGGTCAAACACCTTCCAATGACTTCAGGCTCAATGAAGACCAACTTCTTAGCCCAGCAGCTAATCAAAAACCCTACCGACCTTTCCAGCTATATTTCACACTAGTTTCTCTTAGTAAACCACTGATGTTAACTAGTATGTCATCCACCAATCACTGAGCATAATTTTCCGTTTGAATACCTTTTCTTCTCACCTACTCAATACCCTACTTCAAGCCTCAACTAAAATATCTTCTTTATGATGACTTCACAGATCACAGACCATTCCAGTCAGAACTGATCTCCTTTGGTTTATCTAAAATTTTAGTATTTGTATAGCTATCATCTTACAAGGCAGCAATACCCAAGTGCCAAGTCAAAGGTTCTCAGAGTACAGAGACAGTTTAAAAAATATTGCTTTATGATTAGGGGGAAGAAAGATAACAACATAATTTAAAACATACATATGTAGAGTGCCTTTTAAAATCAAGTGAATCCAGTTCCATATCTAATTCTGAAAATAGCACATTAACCTTTAACAGTGAGATTTATGGCCAATTCTTAGAAGGTCTTTCCCTGCTGCCCCCAAAGAGATAATGCACTAAGGAAGATGGGAGGTTTCTGTCTATTTAAATATATCTCAAATCATCTTTTAAAAAATATCTTTTTTAAAATCAAAACTAATATAACACTAATATCCATTACCACATAAATTGCACTACAGCAGAAAGAAATAACATTCCACCTTAGGGTTTAATCATTTTATCAAATGCTTATAAACATGTGCAAAGGAAGGAGGTCAGAGCCCAATGTAATCTTTCAACTAAACCTGTCACAACATCTTTTTTTGCTTCACTAATTTTCACATGTGTGACTACCAGGTTACACAACAGAACTATTTATATACCCAGGAAAATTCTGAATGATGTCTTCTTACCTAATGTGAGCACTGGCAGCAAAGGGAAAGTACAGGGCTATAGGTTACAGACACTTTGATCTATCAATTACAGAACATTCATTTAAACATTCCAAGGATTAGTACAGGTAGCAATTTAGCATCACCTTCAAAATCAAGGGCAAGGTAAAGTCTGTGATTTAAATGCTACACATGAAGAAGTGGAAACAGCTTAAACCTGAGAAAGGCAGATACTCAAATTTGGACATGCCCATCATTTTATCACACAAAAGTGAAGGGTTTCTGAGTTCCTATTAATAGAGGTAGCAATTTAACAACACCTTATAACCAAAGGCATCCTAACTTATATAATATTCAAAAAAAATTCTACTACCATTGCTTTCAATTTCTTGAGGTCATAAAATTGAGTTGCAACATGCTTTCATCAAATGTCTATTCCTTGTATTTGAATTCCACTAAGCACCATGGAGCTATCTCAACCACCCAAACACACTTCTAAGTACTCCAGAGGGCTAAAATATCAAACTGTATTCTGTTCAAAGAGCAATAAAGATGTACTTTCATCTTGTCAAGAAGATTAAATAATGAAAACATTGTTAAATGCAGATATTAACTAATACATATAAAATAGATAAGCAACAAGTTTATACTGTATAGCACAGGGAACCATATTCAATATCTTGTAACCTATGGTGAAGAATATGAGAACAAATGTATGTATGTTCCTATGTGACTGAAGTATTGTGCTGTACACCAAAACTGACACAACATTGTAACCTGACTGTACTTCAATAAAAATATATTAAAACTACAAAAAAAAATTATTAAAAACTTACTTGAACTTTGCTTCCACCTCCTCAGCAGCTTTCTGGTATTGCTCAGTGGTGACTTTGTAGAACTCTGAGCTCTGTGGATAAAGATTGACAGCAGGGTTTTCACTATCCAAGAGGACAAAATGTGTGCAAGACTTGCAATTTCAAAAATTACATAAAATCTTGTTTCAGCCACTGAAGCAGTAGGAGAAAGACTCTCTGCATTAAGTGGCATGGCTACTTACAAAAATATATGTTAAGGTACCCATTGAAGTAACAGTACAGTTGTTGGTATATAGGTTGTAACTACAAAATAAACATTCAAAGTCATAATTCATCATTATTTGATCCTTCTGAGAAAATTCCTAGCAGAGTCTGGTAAGATCTCCCTTATTTGGAATCTATCACTGCAAGATCAAAAGATGCTTGAGACTCAATAATGAAATTCACACATATTTACTTTTTATCCCAGTGTCACACCTAGGATATTAAAGGATCATTTCTTTTTACATAGTATTTCTGAACTCAAGATGGATTCTTTATGGAGTAGAATTTGTTCTATCATCTCCAGATGACCAAAAGAGCATCAACATTTGTAACAAATTAATCAGTAAAAACAAGGGGCAGATTTAGGTAATTTTTATATTAAAAAAAAGTTTCCACTATTACACGAATAAACACACAAGCAACATAAATCAAATTGCAAGAGCAAAGTTATGCCTTTCCCGGGGTAGCAAAATTAAAAATGATCCATTCTGGCTAGCTATTGTGCAAACTGTCTTACTGCAGAGGGTGGCCTAAAGGACTCCATGATCCTTCAGACCCCATAGAATACCCTGTAAAATGCATCGCAGTTCAAAAGAACACAACACAATACGGTGGTCTATTGTGCCTCTCCGTTCTCTAATCACTCAGGTTCACCATGCATGAATTGGGACAGTTTATTTTTTAATAGATCATTGTTGGTTGGTGAGAAAATGAAAATGAAATCCTCTTCACACCAGTGACCCCTTTGCATTTAACAATCTGGGTTACCCAATGACAGTCACATCCAGGCTTGTGGGATGCGGATAAAATCAATAGGTATGTGATTAGACAGCAGACTCGGGATGGCTGGAGCAACGGACAAGTCACCATTTGAGATGATGAATGGCTCTCTATCAACCTAGAGTCCCCTACGATGCTAACATTTACTATAATCTTATTTGGGCTGCGATTTATCTTTCTTGCACCTGATCAATAAAGATGAACAGAACAGTTGTAAGGATCGATTGTAATTTTTTATGATTTTCAAGCACAAAGGTGCATTTCTGACATGAAGACAATATTCTAAGTGTACTGCTTCTACATTTTTTAAAATCACAACGTGAGTGATCAACTGCACCAAACTATATGCCAAGAGGTTTTCGTTCATCTGTAGGTCTCAAGCTATCCAAAAGCCATCTGTCTTCTCAGATATTTTAACTTTAGGTTGTGCCACTCTCTCCTATCAGTTCCACTTACCAGGTTTTTCTTTCCTTTAAAATACACACCAGTCACAACATGCTCTTTCCCAATGTTTGGTTTCAGCTTTTCTTTGAACTCTTCTAACAAAGAGGTCAGCCAAAAAGGCAGTTACTAATGTACCACTAACACTGATGAGAAACTCCCCACATTACTACGATGAGCTGTCAAGTGGGCATTATGTTACTGCATCATCTATTAAAATGCTGGCAAAACAATAATGTCTTGAGTAATATTTTTGCTTATTTTAAGCACTGAAACTGTAATGTCTGGACAGAGCCAGGACGAGACTGAAAGATCCGTTTTCTGGTTCTGTTCTGTGACCCTGAGCAAGTCCTCCAACCTCCCCCAGATTCCGTTCCCATGTTCCTAGTCTGTAAAATATGGATGACACTAGCCCTGCTTACCTCTGCCAAAGCTGCTGTGGAAATCAAATAAGATGGGCAAGAGAGCTGTGAAACCTGTTCAGCGTTTCTGTAGAGTAAGATTAACATCCAAATAAAATAATTTTGAAGGAAAAGAACTAATTTGGGCAATTCCATTCTGGGTACAAATCCAAAATTACCAAGACTGAATATTAACTTCTGAATAAGAATGATGCACAAAAGCAAGAGTTCTGCCATAATATAAATTAGTGAGCTCCCTTCCGTTTTGTAATGCCAAATGCAGATCAAGTTATCCCTGATTTTGCCACTTTCTCCTTCGATGTTAAACACACACACACAAAAACCCTGTACCTGCACTGCCTGCAAATCTAGTATATAATTTTTTTTAAGTTTTAGGCTTTATTTATGCTCCATATTTCTAATGCAGTGACCAGTTTCTGACAATGCATAAACCTTTCTAACAAAGTCCCCAAGAGGCAACACCATAAAACAACTAAGGAAATAAAATACCCAACATCTGTATGTAGGCAGTGTTTAATTCATCCAAGTATTTACTCATTCAACAAAATTAAATCCTTATTACCCAACAATGTCTATCTTGGGGAATCAGATCCTCAAGAAGCTTTCCATCTGATGCAGGAGAACAAGAAAATAATTATGATGGAAGGTCACAAATGCTAAGCTAAAAGTGGTGGATAATGTTCCTGGAATTCAGAAGGAGTAGAGATCTCTTTCGGCCTCAGAAAATACTTTTAAAAATGAACAATCATTAAAAAGCAAAACAAATTAAAAAAAACTAAACAAAGCAAAATATTCCCAATATGTCTGCCAGCAGGAGAAAGGATAAATACATACTGGCTATTCATAAAGTGGAAATCTACACAGTGACAAAAAGGAATGAATTAGACATACATGCGGGGTTAAAAAAAAGCAAGCTACAGATATGACACCGAAGAAGGCAACTTATGTTAGTTTTGAACAATGCAAAATAACGAAACAGGGTCAGTAAACAGCAAATTCTATTGATTATCTGTAAGTGGTGGCAGTTATGTATGGGTGGTCAAAGGGGATGGGGGCTGAATGCCATAAAGGAAGGTAAGGGGGGCTGGGGCTGCACTGCATTGTCATATTTTATAAAATGAGGTGCGAGTACACAGCCCATTGTTACACTGGTTATAAATATTTTGTAGCACATACAAAAATTGTATCACCCTTCCTCGTTCCCCAAAGGAGCTAATCAACAACAAATGATTCAGTGTGGCTGGAACCTGAAAGTATGTAAGGGGGAAACACGGTGAGGAGGCTGGCTGAGGGAGATACATTCTTGAATGCTAAGTTACACATTACTAAACAAACGTACCACCATCCCCCCGCCGACTTTTTATTATGTAATCATTTCAGACTTACGGAAAGGGGACAAAAATGGAAGGTTCCTGTGTATACTTCACTCAGCTTCCCCTCACATCAACACCCTATATAATCATAGTACAATTACCAAAACTAGTAAGTTAACAATGTTATAATACTAGCAACTAGCAGCAACTGGATTATAGATTTTATTTGTGTTTCTCCAGTTTTTGTTCTTCTCCTATTCCAGGACCTAATCTCAGATCTCATGTTGAATTTAGCTGGCCCAGCTCCTCAGTCTCCTCTCATCTCTGACAGTTCCTCAGTCTTGCCTCACTTTTATGACCTCGACACTCCTGAAGAACACTGGTCGGATGTTCTGTAGAAAGGTGTGCAATTTGGGCCTGTCTGATGTTTCCTCGTGATTAGACTGACATTATCAGCATTATAGAGAAGGACACCACAGAAGTGACATGCCTTCTCCACACATCACATCAGGGGCTACACCCCTACACTGACAGATCTTTTTACTGGTGCTGTGGATCTTGACCACTTGATTAAGGTGGTTGCCTACAGGGTTTCTCCATAGCAAAGTTACTATTTTTCCTGATGTTATTAATATCTTGCAGGAGATACTTTGAGATCATGCAAATACCCTGTTTCTCCTTAAAGTTCTGCTGTCAGTTTTTTTCTTTTTTCCATCCACTGTGAGACTTGTCTGCAGCAAAGATTTCTGTAGTGTTCTAATGGTGTATTAGTTCTTAAATGATGTTACTGCCTATTTAGACCGTACTGACATAATGTCAATCTTCATTTACTCTCTTCCTCAATAAGGAAAACTGGAGCCTCACAGAAAAGCCTTCAAAAACAAAAATCTTCAAAGAGTGGGTAGCTATTCTTAGGAAAGTATAAATTCCCTACAGTCTGACGATGAAACATAGAACAGGGGGTAGACAAGGAGTTGCGGAGGGACAGACCTAAGTCAGGCAAAGTGAACTCTCCTCCCCATTCGCTATCAAAAATTGGGAGTGCCCGGACTCCTGCACACCTCCCTCCTGCTACCACAGGCCCACCTTCATCACTGTGAAGAGGTGACTGACTGCTCTCGGGAGGATGAGGCAGACGGGCTACTGCAAGGACTTGAAAAAAGGAGAAGCAGTGAGTGGTTTCAGATGAAGCTTTGGGGGTTTTCAGGACGTCGCCCCAACTCCTGCCCTTCTACTTTGTCAGCCCTTGAGTAAAGGAGTGGGGATCACCCACTATGGAGCCACCAGAGCGTGTTAAACTGCAGACTCCTGGGCCACACCCTGAACCTCTGGGGGTGGGACCCAGAAGCTGCGAGTCTTAGCAAGCAACTCAGTGATTCTGAACACACACTAAGTTTGGACACTACTGGGTTTCTAGAACAACAAAAAGATAATAAAAATATACTATTTAGCTTGCCATTCAAAGTGAAAAATAAATCAGTGTTTTTGAAGAATTACAGCAAAACTACTTTCCACAACTGAATATACCTATAATTTGTACAAAGGTGTTCCAAATTAAGGCATTCTGTTAGTACTGTCCTCAAGTTGTTGGTGGACCCCAAACTGTCCAAGAGCTCTGGTTTCACACATCACCTACCAATGACGCTGCAGTGTTTCTCCTCCGACCTGGTATTCACGGGCAGTGGAAGTATCATAATTTTCAGAAGCATCACTTTTGTTTTCTGTGTTGTTTTGAGATGGTCATAGGTTGTATACACTACTATTTTTGTTTACCAATTGTAAATTACTGTTACTTTAATGTCATCCTTATAACTAAGTTTGTTGTTATTTGGTTAAACAACTTTACCATTTGTAGTAGTACATGCTTACATCAATTGTATTTTTGTCTGACCATCTTCAAATAACCAAATCTTAAGACCTGTGTGGTCTGTGCTTCAAGTAACATCCACATTCCTACTTCCAAAGGTGGATACATATATATAAAGATATATATTTACATACATATGTACATACATATGGCCATACACAAAGCAATTATATATGTGTGTATATGTATATGTACATACATACACACACACATATATATGTATATATACAGTGACACTAACTACCCCACATAAAAATCAAACCAATAACTTTTGACCTTTTCCAATGAAATCCAATTAACTAAATTAAATAGCAAAGTACTTTAATGCCAGGGCATTCCAGGGCTTTAATTCTTACTGTGCACTGTAAAATCTCCAAAATGAGGAACACCATTCATGATGATTCCCAAACTGATTTCCTCGTGGAACCCCTCAAATATGGGTCAACATGACAGACCAAAATCGCCTTTAATTAGGGATTTCTCTATATGAAATCCAAACACTATTTCAAATCCTGCACTTTTTGAGATGCAACTTTTCCCATCTCAGAGCAACATTATCTTACGGGTTATTTTTAAAACTAACACTCAAAAGATAAGAAGGGAGTAAAAATTGACGACACTGGAAAATGATTCTAGAACTGATGATGACTGATGGTATCACTTTTTATTAAGTGCTAATAAAAAAGAGCATGCTATTATCTTGAATTTTAAAATTTTGAGATAAAATCTTCTAAGAAAATCATTGCTGACTTCCCCCAGGTTTCCTCAGAGCCCTGTGGTATATTGCAAAAATGGGCACAACTCTTTACTCCTTTCTTATATTCACGTCCTTTGGTGACACCTTGCAGCTTCTCTCACCATGGAAGAGTGGAGTCTATTTCCCCACCCCTTCAATCTGAGCTGTGCTTGTGACCTGCTCTGGCCAACAGAATGTAACAGAAGAGATGCAGCGTCAGTTCCAAACCTAGGACTCTCTTGGAGTCCTGCCCAGGTGCCACGTCAGTAAGCCCAAGCCAGCCCGATGGAGGAGTCTACAAGTCTTCCCAGCTGAGGCCATCCAGTATCAGCCAAACCTCAGCCACCTCAGCATGAGTGAGCCCAGCCAAGACCAGAAGAACTGCCCAGCTGAGAGCAGCCCAAATCGGTGACCTGCCTGCAGAATCATGAGGTAAATAAACAGTGGTTGCTTTAAGCCAGTAAGTTTGGCATGGTTTCTTATATAGTACCATCTAACTGATTCACGCCCTTTCTGTGTTCTTCTAGTACCAGTCTTTTATCAAAGCATTTGCCATGTACCAGCAATACACGTTTACATGTTGTCTCTAGCCCATAAGTTCCCCCAAAGCAGGCATCCTGTTCCACTTATTAAAGCACTCAGTTTATGTGAAACACAAAACTTACTGAAACGTTAGAGTGATATTATTAATTCTAAACTGCATTCCAAACTTTTGCTCTTATTTGAACAGAATGGGACAGAGACAAGTCTAAAGTAAATGGAATAATATGACACGCAGAGGGTACAGTACTGCATTTATAATGTGTCTCCCACACATGGACAAACACTTCAGTCTGCTATGCCAGGTAAGAAGGAAAGAAAGAATGGATATTGCTGAGGCTTGTGTTCAACTACAATAACAGTACAATAATAGTTTAAGCTACAAACCATAGTTAAATGAGTGAGGGAAGGAGTTTTCTCACATAATAAGAAGTCCAGATGTTGGAAACCCAGGGCTCATGGAGGTACCAAGGGCATCATCAAATAACTAGGCCTTTTCCATATTCCTTTCTCAGCCACCCTTACCATTTGGCTTTTGTCCTCAAGGTCTCAAGATAGCTATTACCCCCCAGCTGTCATGCCCATGATCTGAGGAAGGTAAATACGAGAAGAGAAGGCCTCTCCAGAGACTTCCGCTCACATCTCTTTGGCCAGAATGATATATCATCCACAACGCCGGCTGCAAAAGAGGCTGGGAAATTGAGTGATTCTGTTTTCTTCTTCTAGAGGAAAGAAAAAGAAGGATGGAGTTTGGGATCAGTGTTTATTGAGCTGGTTAATCATACCTGCCACAGAAAGCTGAAGTGACAGCACAAAAGCATACACAAAACAGAGTGGTTGATTTTTAGATGCAAGTATTCTAAGATTTCTTTCCAATCTCCCTTGAAGTTCTAATTTGAGGTGTGGGGAGGGGGGGATTTACCCATCTGGTATTCTGAAACCCAAGAACAAAGTTTTTAAGACAGTGTAGGAAGGAAACGGGAGTCAACAAGAGTGGGCATCATTCCCAAGTCTCTTTGGGCTGGCCATGGCCCAAGTTTTTGAATGTGATGTACTGCCATTTTCCATTTTCAGAGTCTCCCTTTAAAAGTATATTTTAAAATGCACACGCACAGACACACACTATTGCTAGATTTGAGAAGCATCTTTTCAAGTTCTAAATTAGATCAAAAGAAAACATGCACACAGTATTCTTGCAATATTTTCTCAGGTTCTGAATCTTATATCTGTTCTATTATAACTAATATGATCATACCTGTATCATATAAGAAAAGAACAAATCAAAAAAGGTTACAAGAAAAATTTGTTTAATAGCTTTTGTCAGTTCTTTTACAAAATGCTACATAATACACAATCCTAAGGGACAATTTAAATTCTGGTGGCCTGACACTATTTCTCAGAGATAAACTCCCCTGCACTGTCCAAAGTTGGTGGCAACTCTGCTTATGTTTACAAGAGTGAATGGGAGAAGGAACAAGTCTGACCTTGGATGTGAGCAGACTGACTGAAGGTGTGGATCTCTCTTTCTAAGCTCACCTATAATTACCGCTAACAACTGCCAGTCTCCATCCCTCTATAACCCATCCAAACACAAGGTCTAGTGTGTACAAACACCAATATAAGCCTTCCTACCGACGATATCAATAAGAGCATTCGTACTATTAAGTAGCTGGATTCAAGACTGACTTACACTTTTTGTTATTACACTCACCCAGGAACTATGTTACAATATGTGATCAGCTAGATGCAGGTAAGTATGCTTCCTCCAATAAAGAGTTAAATATGTGAGGACACACTTTAATGCTGCAAATGTAGTTTGGATATAATTCCAGGCACAGAAACCCTGAGACTCATTTATTGAATGGCATTACGTGGCCAAAAAGAGTTCATACTTACTCAAACATCCTGTCTTTTTACAGAATTACACAGAATCAAAAAGCCTGACTTTGCTTTACCACAACAACACTGAGAGCTAAAGAACTTTATTTTAATCACTAATGATCCAAGTTTAGTCGATCAAGCAGTTTCAGTATTTCTCCGGACAAACCTTCTGTCAGAGAGCATATTGAGTTTTGCCTTCCCTGGGTTCCTGTACATGCTACAGTCTGTTATAGGTGGGCAGAAGAGCAGTGGGAAGGATTTGATAATTCTCAGTGCGGGGAGAGGTCCTTGAATTGAGTAGCTGGCATCTTGAAGAACCTTCCGTTATCGGCACTCCGCAGACCCATGGCCTGGACTCCACTGTTCCTGGACTCTCTCCTGTTACACCTTCCCTTCCCTCTAACCTTCTGGGGCTCAGGAGAATTCTGTCTACAAGACAGGAAAATCAAAGGTAATATTTAAATAGCTTGCAAATTGCCAAGACTGGTCCAGATGCATGGTATATCAGATTCAGTGTACTGTTTCTAAAAGGTACATCAAGGAATGGTTTGGGTTATTTAAACTGAGTCTCACTTTTTAACACACAAAATGAGGACTTTATCTTTCAGGGTGATTGTGTCAGTGGGACAGTATAACTTCAGTACTTGGCACAGAGCCTGGCTTTTCCTTGTGGAAGACAGAGGTTCTCACTCACAATACTACTCCTGCCAACAACACTTGGCTCCCCAGCCAATCCATGAGAGCCTGGATCACCATTAATTTACCTACACAACTACGTACAAACCTGAAGAATGATCATCAAGCAGATGGATTCAAACTTCATCTCCATCTTTCAAATAGTGAGTAATGCTTTGTTTTATGTAAGCAATAAACTCAAAAGCCTAGGTACTTACCCTGAGTATCCTTAAATATCTGCTTATAACCATTTGTGCACACCTATTAGTATATCTTAATTTTTCTTGGCCCTACTTTTTCAGATCCGTGTCACTAGTGATCAATAATAAATTACTAATTTAGCAGTTTATAACAAATCAAAAACCCTACTAAGTTCTGCAGTAAAGACAACTGATGAGTCCCTGTGGAAAAGACTATCAGCCATGGCTTATCCCAACATCTCCCCTCTCTCCTCTCTCCTCAGATAACCCCCGTTTTAAGGTGGATATATGGTCAACCAGACTAAAATTCCCAGCTTGCTTCTGCTTAGGCTGAGCCATAAACTGAATTGTTAGGTGGGACTTCCAGGACGGCTGCTTAAAGAGAACTGACCTCAGCTGGCAGGGAATCTTTTTAGCCCTTTGCCCCTTCTCTTTCTTCTAGGTTGCCATATAAACGTGATGGCCAGAGCTCCAGTAGCCATCGTGGAACTTAAAGAGGGAAACCCTGTGCTAGGATGCAGAAGTGAAACATTAGGTCCCTGGAGCTCTGAAGACACCAAAGCCACCATGCCAGCCCTGGACTGCTTACTTCTAGACTTTCATTAAATAAGAAAAAATAAACTTCCTAATTAAAGCTATTCCATTTTTATGCTATACGAAGTCAAATGAATGAGGGGTAGACCTTCCTTATGCCTTGATACATTGTTAAAATTATTCATGAGATGCACAAAAAGCCAAAGTCAAATGCAACGAGCCAGCAGGAGTATCTTTTTCCTTTGCAGTAAATGCTCTGCTTCCACTTGTCAGAAATCTGTTTCCTTCTGCCTCTCTCCTTTTCCAACATAAAAACAGGAAGAATTAAAATTTTTTAAAGCTATGTTTAACTCTAGCAACAAGCCTTACCACCTCTAAGAAGACACATTTCATGAAAATCCCATTGTCTCCTGGGTACCTTGGCAAAATTAATAAACTGCTTTTGCAATTACCCTTTCACTCCATCTTTACTATTTCTCACATAAAGAAACAGAGCTGTTCAGAGCTTTTTCTGGCATTTCTAGTTTTATTTCAGGCACTGTAGAACTTCACTAATTACAGTCTGAGGGTTTTTTTTTTTTCTTGATTTAGTTTTCTAATTAGAACAGGAATCCTAGATTCATTGACAGCCTTGCCACTACACAAGCAATATTAGTTACATATTAGTTATATTATTGCACGCCTTGGTTTCTTCACCTGGGCAATTCAAATAAATATCTGTACCAAACACTATTTTGGCACTCTGAGTTTCCTATTATTTGCTCATTTCTTCATTCTACAAATACTGAAGGTCTGTGCCAGATTCGAGGCCAGGAATTTGGAGTGTAATGGTGAGCAAACAAGACACTTGGCCCTAATTTCACGGAGCTTATGGCGTACTGGAGCAGACATAAATTTACAAATCACACAAATAAATGCATAATTAATAATCACAGTGATGATAAGACCACATATAATGTGATCTTTATTTCCAGGAAGTAGCTTTTCTAATGAGTGTCTAAAGCCCTGTATTTCTGGAAGTACCTAACTATCCTTCATATTTAGTTCTTAAGGTGGTTGTGTTTCTGTTTCCTTTTCCAGACAATTCAAGCTTATCAGAACTCTCTCCATTTGTAACAGTTTATCCTAACTTCTTTATAAGTAAGGGAGATCTACTACTTGTACTGACATGGACAGAAAGAGGTCCAAGTAGTATGAAAAACCTATGAAACAATCCTGGAAAGGGGACCTGAGAAGGAGATACTTTTCCTTCTTATTTAATAGCTTTTGGTAGCAAGTTAAGTTCTTACTGTGGGCTCATCATTTTTGTAAGAAAACTAATTATGCCTCAGTTTGCAACAGGCATCACACCTAAACTGGTATCATGCAAGAAAGGCAACTTCCCTGGACATTACTGGGAGAGTGACTGCCTGACCCTCTCCCACCCACAGCTCCCATTAACGCTGCTTACATGGAGCGTCCCCATTTTCTCTAATTATAAAGTATTCATTTTTCTCAGGTTTCTTGTCTATAATGTCAATAAAAGGTCTTAAATCTTTCAGTTGTTTGTAGCTCTTCTACCTGAAGTAGAAAAGCAGCCACCCTCCTACACTCGCTGATCAGACTCTGTATTACACACCTCAGACCGTTCCGCTCTTGACACAGCTGCGCCTCATTGGTTTTCTGCAGTGGTGAGACAGAGCAACTTCACAGTCATCAGGACGGTTAACAGGAGAATTCACCATGATGTCTCGCAAGACACACGTATAAACTCTTAAATTACTGCGTGTTACCAGCACAGGAAGCTCTCGTTCTGGATGGCTGTGTAATGTGACACAGTTGTTCTCCAGGTCATGAGTGTGACTTGCACAGTGCTCAACGAGGTGACACCACACACACATCTAAGAGCACACCTACGGACGGCTCCATCCACAAAGCATCACGTCTGTATTGCCAGCGTGGCTCAAGCTTGCATCCACCTTACCTGAGCTGGTCTCAGGTCATCTTCCATGCAAAGAACTCTATAAACCTAACTCACAAACACTCCTGCCCTTGCTCAGCATACACATGGGTGTGCATTCGTGCACATGGTGTCCTCTTGAAACCCATGTGCTACAAGGAAAGCGGTCAACAATAATCCTTACTGTGGAGAAGCAGGTAGACATAAGCTTATCATGAACTGTTTAGTTCTTTATCGTCCACAATTTTATACTAATAATCTGAAGGATTTACAACAGATGCTCCCCTGGATGGTCTTTCTTAGCCATTTCACCTTCTTTTCCAGCCCTCTGACCAACTTAGGCCAATCTAAAATTCAGTCGTTCAAAAGAGCTTACTGAAGAACTAGTATGGGCCAGGCCCAGGGATGAGGGTGAGATACATAAACAACTAATCTCCTGCGTTAACACAGAGACAACTGCCTTCAGTTTTGTAGTCCCTTCTGCCTCCAAGAGCTGCATGTCACAATGTACAATGCCACAGGAGGTAGTAAGTTCGGTCATCCAACCCAGCATTCCTCAAATGTGTAAGGTCCATCCTACTGACTGAAAATATATTAATCATAGAAATAAACATAGAAATCATAGAACAGAAAACAAATTTTAAAGATTCTCATAGAAATTAGAAGACCTGAGGTTATTTCCTTGGCTTCCAGGTTGAGAAACTCTAAGCTAACCCATTTATTACCCTTTATTTAGCTTATTGTCCATTAACTTCCTAACAGGTGGGAGCAAAACTAAGGCTTTCCAAGGCAAAAGATAAGTGTGGAGGGTAACAAATGAATCCTGGGAGGAAGGAGAGAGGTCAGGGAAGGAAGGGATCCTGACAGAAGAGAATGGAGAAGCCAAGACCAAGTTTGCCTTCTTCCCACTTCTGCCTAGAACCTGAGTTTTTAAAATATAACAGAGGCCAACACCAGTAACTCATTCCAAGCCAGAACATCTACTTAAGAAAAACTTTCCTGAAAACTGAGCAAACCTTTGAACTCTTTCACAGACATTAAATATAGTTGGTTTCTTCGCTCCTCAGCACCCGCCACAAATTGAATCAAATCTATTCGAAGGTAGTACCTTTCCAACACTACAGAAAATAAGCAGCTCACACAAGGGGACAGCACTCCAGCTAAGCTCAGAATCCCAGACTGTGCACACCTCTCCAAGATGAAAAATTCTGACTGACCTCAGCAGAGTGATGAGCTCAAAGCCTTAATGAGGGGTGCTCTAAAGATGTTGATTCAGCAAAGCATTCCCAGGCTTCAAAACATAATCAGCACAATGCTTTGACAGTTCCTGTTGTGTCACCTTTGAGACGCACTCATTCAGGGTAGGATGCTCATTCTTGTAATGCATCCACTGAACACCTCTATTCAATAGGGCCTCGGTGGCGCAGGGCGGGTAAGGGGCATGAAATTGCCATCCATGACAGTTTCTCCTGTGTGGATTTACTCTTGCCCCTGGCATTGTGCACTCCCAAAGGTCTAGGAGAGAAACTATGTAAAACATAGCAATGCCAAAATTTTAAAAATAATTTTATTACTTTCATTATTTAAAACTTTCACCAGAGAGACAATGCCATTCTTCAACATCTCCTGGTTGATAAAGGTCTAGGGCTCAGCTACCTGGCACATACACTTCCCTGAAAGCAGCATTTGATAGGTTATAGAAAAATTTGTGAGACAAAGATTGGTAAAATCACTTCATTGTACCCTTATCAGACTGGCTGTTTTCTTTAGTTAAGTATATGAGGAAATGGGCTCCTCATAATTTGCTACTGAGAGTATAAACTGTACAATTTACAGCAACAGGTCTCAAATGCCTTTCACTTGGTTTCACTTCTAGAAATACCTGAAATAATCATGGGTGTGTATAAAAACTAAGTAAAAAAATTTTTCATCAGAGTTTACAATATTGAAAAATGAAAAACAACTTAAATATTCAAGTTGTCACAGAGGACAGCTAAAATGAATAACAGATGACCCATACAACAGAAGAATAGGAGTTGTCTTGGGGCTTTGTTTTTCCCTCTTGAAGAAGGAAAAGAAGAGAAGAAATATTTAAATTCCTTTAAGGTTTAGTCCTTGGTGAACAGATTTTAGAATAAGGACAGTTACATAGCCGTTTCTTAAAATGTTCCAAACCGAATCAGCTCTCCTCCGAGACAAAAACAAAAACAAAAACAAAAACAAAAACAAAAACCTAGCATCTTCACAAGCTACAAATGCATCCACTCACAAGGCCAAAACAGATGAGACAGTATGGATTAATTTTAAAGGTGGGGAATCTATTTTAAATTATGATGGTTGAAATCCTATTTATTCCTGGTGTATCTGAAATTCTTCTGCCATTTGTTAAGCGGGTCAATGTTCACCTTTCACTCACTGAAATATTTACTGACAACCATCTCCTAAGAGCAAGGTATTAGTAGCTGAAGGGAATATCTAAAAAAATATAAAATTTTAAAAAAGGAGTTATGTGACTGCAGTGCTTACACTCTGCAGGGAAGTGATATTCATAAGGGAAAAAATCCCTGGGAAGAACAGAGGCCCTAGGGATTCCCTGTTTACAAAAAAGAACACAATTCCATCAGAGCAAGAGTTAAAACTGCTGGGAGGCTGGTGGAGACTTGGATTCCCCGACAGCAAATACAATTAGGAAGCAACCATGTAACTCAATTGATTATGTGATGAAAACCAGTCAAGAAGGAAGTAAAGTTAGAGGCTACTGCCTTCATTTTACCTTTCAGAAAAGGTATGCTTAACCACCGTTACACATTTGCTTATTGTCCCACAGATAGGAAGTGCTATAACCAAATCAGCCCAGGTGTGATGCTCCAAAACCAGGGTTGTAAGGCCTTGGATCTTGAGATTTTAAAATACTGTAGTGTCTTCAATACAAAGCAACAGATGGTACTCTGTAAGTACTCGACAAATTCATGGTTTTCTTTGACCACGGAGGTATCATCCTTTTTGAACAGTCATATAATGAACTGCAATACCCAAACAAAATAAGATCCAATGCAGATGGAACATCTATCTCGTTTTAATTTCCTTTCATCAATTTTGTGCCCAAACTCAGATGTTGATAATAACTGTGACAATGGTTCTCTCAAGTGCTGGCAATGCATATAAAGCTACTCAGGTAAACAGAAAAGTCAGTCTTAATTTAAGGGTTAAAAAATCTCAGATATGAAATGGAGAAAGATTTCAAAAGTGGCAAAGGGATCACCTATCCATTTCAAAGACATGTTTATCTTTTTGTATTTCAAAGGAAAGGCCTTTGGAAAGATTTGGCATAGAAATATGCATGTGAATAGAGGCACATTGAAAAGTCTTAGCTTTCAGGTATAATGGCTCTCCTACAGAAAGTACAATGCAGGATTCCTGAATACCTAAGGCACATTTCAAATGCTGCCAAGTCACCAAAGGCCCGGCAGTATCTCTCTGACCAGCTTTTATCTGATGACTCATTAACGTTTCCCTGCGTTATGCCCCGAAACCCTACTACTACTTAAAAGTTTCACTCCTCAACTGCAGAAAGTACATTCATTCACGTGGTACTAAAACATATCAGAATGTCTTATTTGTATTATTATTTAAAAAAAAAAACAGTGGCGGGGGAGGGGAATGAAATGAGGAAGAAAAGATAATTATGGAAGACCCAGTAAGCAAATTTGATAGTCTTCTTCTAGAAATATTCATGAAAATCTGTCTCTGAAAACTGCTGGTATTTGTTAGCCAATCTTTTCCACATGACTTTTCTGAGAAATGTTCTTAGAAAGATCCCACAAAAGGGTGATAATAAAATGCATCTCATCAGATGATTTTTCGGTCTGGCACGGAGTCTCTCTCACATCTTCAATGTGGATTGTTAACTCTCCTTCCAAAGCCTATCTCGTTTACTCCATGTTAGTCACACTGTGCCTTCTGCCTAGTGCAAGTCCTTCCAAATAAGATGAGCAAGAATGCAGTCATCCACCAGGGCAAAGCATGCTGCATTCTGCTGGTTTCCATAAGGGCAGACCCTGCCCTTCAGAGAGGGGTTAAGAGAAGTGAGGTCCACAAAAGTGCTTTAAAGAACAGCATATTTACTCCACAGGAAAGAAGTTCTTGTGAAACTCCTATGATCTGAACACATCTCAAGGGAAAGAGACTGGATCTTTACTTTTAAAAAAGGTCTTTATTAAAAAAACAAATGTGAACTATAAATGTAATCCGGGGTAAATAATGTGAATTAGGCCCTGAAATGCACACATTCACAGAAATTACCAAGCAGAGAAACTCAGCCATACCCAGGCTGAGTCTGAACGGCAGCTTACCGCTCAGTGTGACCCAAATGTAACCAGACGGAGTCCATCGGCAGCCAGGTGTAAATGGCCTTGTGCTGGGCTTCGTTTCAACAGGCATTCTCTTTGCCTGGTGAAAGCCCTCTCTCCAACCAGAGGACAAGTTATTAAGAAATTGTTTGTCATCTTAGATTGGATGGATCATTTGTTTCCTGGAATTCTTTTTCTCATCATTTACTCATTACACGCCTCCTCCTGATGGAAGTAGACATTTATTAGCTTCTGCATTTATTGCACTGGCAAAGAGAAACATTCTGCTGCATTTCCTGAGGGGTTCACTCATTTATCTATTGGATAAAAGACTGAAGTTTTCTACAGGGCAGAAAAATTAAAATATCAGTCAGGCTGACAGCTGGGAAGATGAGGGTCTTCTGCGACAAGCAGCTTTCTAGAGCTTTTGGTTTAGTGAGGAACAGCAATGATATTTCACCAAATTACCACTTTGTATGTAACTAAACCTGTGGGCTATTAGCTAGTGAACTAATACTCCAAATGAATGATATACATGGTACACTGTGAAGTACCTGACATGCAAGGCTAACTGTTATTTTAAATAGAAAGTGTAGAAAAAATGCTTTAAAAGACCCATTTCTACAAGGAGCTAGAGAGCTAGCAAGAGAACCAAAGAAACCACTTTATTAAACCAATGAAACCAGAGCTAGAATCATAGAATTTAAAGTTGTAAGAGTCATTGAATACTTTTGCAAGAATCTTCTTAGCAACATCCTTGACAAATGATCACTCTCATTGTGCAAAAGCACTGATGGTAACAGGGAGACAGACTGGCACACCCCACAAGGCAGCTTATTTTAGAAATGAAGACTTCTGCTTGATAGGGCCAAGCTCCCCCAAGGGTGGCCTAATTGCTAGTGACCCTGAGCAAGCTACTCCACCTCTCTGGGTCCCAGGGTCCTTGTTATAAAAATTAACCTACTCTGATGGTGAAAGAATCAGAGCTGTAGGAGAAGTTCATCCAGAGGCTCGACCACCTCAACCCTGCCAAGACTATTTGGTCCAACAGTTGCAGGAAGCCTTACTGACTCCTGAGGAAGGCCACTCCACAGCAGAGCTGGCACCTTGTCTATAATTAACTACACTGAGATGCCGGGCATTCCAACCAGGAGACTGGAGCTCATCTAGAGCAGAGCTATCTTCAATTCTTTCTTCCTCTTTCCTTTTTGGCTTCACTTCCCTTGAACCAACATCTGTTATACACCTTTCATTCATGACAAAGAGCAGAAGCAACAATGCAATGGAGTGTTCATTGAGGCTGCCAGCCACTGGCACAACCCCTCAAGCAGCTGGCTAATCTCAGCCCTACCCTGATTTCCCTAATTCTCTGATGCCAACTATCTGGGGCTTAGCTCTCAGTTTAACAAAGCACAGTCTAGTATTGTGCTAGCACTAGTTAGAAAATCGGTTTTTAGTCTTTTGTCCACTTAAGAGTTTGGATATCAGAGAACTCCAACTTTCCTGATACAATATTGCTAAAATATTGCTCAAGTCCCAGAATCCTTTGGGGGATAAGAAAGAATATAAACATGAGCAAGAATATTATCTTTATAAATCAGTAACATCTTCTAGCTAAGTGTTCATAAAGGCATTTTTTTCTAAATAGCTCTTAAATCCAATCTGCAAGGACTCTGAGCAGCCACGCTGTTCTATGCACTGACATTTAGTTCAACAGCGAACAGAGCTCAGTTGACACTTTGGAGCCTCATTTTACCACCTGGAAGAGATCCTCATTTGTTACTATGAGCGCCTTAGTCACAGTCAGTGAACTCGATGGTGGGAAGTGATGCAGTAATGTACTTGATAATGTCACTAAAAGCCCCTTAAATGTTCAACCAAGCCTCAGAAGCCTGTGAAATATAGCAACATAACTTTCTATAGAGTAATTCATGTGCTCCCTCCCAATACAGTTCATGTCAACCTAAAATCAGAAAATATGTATTAAAAAAAAAAAAAATATATATATATATATATATTTATATTTTACCTTAGCTATAATGACCTGGTTGCTAGAGTTTCTCTTATTTGTCTTGTCTTTTATATAACCAGCTTATTTAAAAAGCAATATAGATTCTTTAGAGGTGATTCACAGGTTAACAATTCCTATAGATTCTATTACACAATACAGGATGATAAATAAGATTTTTCACAAAGAAATTATATAATCTGACTTAAGTTCTTACATGATCCTTGTAGGTCTTGGTTGGAGAATAGACAGTGATGAGTAGGACAGAAAAACAGAGGTAGGGAGACAATCAAGTGATCACAAGAGTTTAGGGGAAAGATGAGGGGGGCTTGGTCTAGACTGGTAACAGAATTAGAAAGAATTAGAAACTGAGTTGTTTTGGAGGTACACTCAAAAGATCTCCCAGACGAACTGAAAGGAGAAGGGAAAGAATGTGAGGAAAAGTGAGAAAAATATACCATGAGATTTTAGCTTCAACCACTAAATAGCTAATGGTACCATTTCCAAAGACAGAAGACAACTAGAGGAAGACTGGTGGCTAGAACACCTCCGGATCACAACAGCTGCCGTTCTTGCGTGTGTGCGTGTGCATGTCCGTGTGTGTGTCCCACGTTCATGCTCCTTTACAGACTGTTCTTGTTCTTCCTCTTAAGAGTCTCAGACTCCGCATCTAAAACAACGCCTCTCTGATCTATTTTCTCTCATGGTGTTCATGGTTCTTCAATCGCACTTTTCGTAATCTAACTTATTTTGGCTTATTTCCATAGACTGCGAGCTCTATGAAGGCAAAGACATGTCCGTCATGTTTATTCCTGTTTCCAGTGGGCCTAGCACCGGGCCTGGCAAATAGCTGGAACTCAGTAAATGTTCACTCAATGATTTACCCTCAGCAATTTCAGGGTGGGGGGCGGGGGGCAGAGTACCTGAAAGAAGGGTTGACAAACCTTTTCCATAAAAAGGCAGTAAGTAGTCTAAGCTTTGCCGGCCATATAGTCTCTTGCTGTCTACTCTACTCTGTGGTGGCATCAAAGTAGCCATGGCGAACATGCAAATAAATGAGTGTGACTGTGATCCAATAAAAACTATTTATGGAGACTAAAATTTAAATTTCATGTAATTTCTCTGTGCCATGAAATTATTCTTTTGATTTCTTTCCATCCATTTAAAAATGTAAAAAGCACTCAGCGTGTGTGGGCCATCATTGCTGACCCCAGTGTATCTAAAATTCAAGCATCTGGTGTCAAGGAACAGGAGAGTGAGGAAATGTTAAACCAAATGACTGGTGTAACTTGCATTAAAGAATTCATCATACTGTAAAATAATCCTTGTATTTACGTATCTGTTATAGTCTACTGACTCCTTAAGAAAAGGGAACCATGTCCATGAATCTCGGCACGTAGTACTTGACGTGTGTACAAGGGGGACAGGGAGGGAATAACAGAAATGTATGACAAGTCAAAAACAAAGACAAAGCTTATTTCCTCTTGATTCTGCTACTGTCTGGCCAGATTGAATAAGACGTATCAATTTCAAAAGATGAGTGGCAAAACCTCAATTTCAAACTACAATAAAGACTCAACTAACTGAACGATCCTAAAAATAGCATCATAAGTTCTGAAAACTCTTTTTTTTTTCTAATGTATTTTTTTCCTTTTTTCTTGTTAATGGAGGTATTGGGGATTGAACCCAGGACCTCATGCATGCTAAACAGGTGCTCTATCACTGAGCTATACCCCACCCAACTGAAAACTCTTGTATTATCTGTAACTCTTCCTGCTCAAAACAAACACTGTACTCAAATACAATGTCAGCAATATCTCTATTAATTACAAGGATGTATTCAGACATATACCCTGCCATTAAAGCTCCATTTTCTATAGTCAGAAACAGTAAAAGACAGTTAAAATGAATTTTAATTTATCAGCTAAAGAGGGTTATAGAACAAAGATACACTTAAAATAAAACTATGCCAAATGTATTGGAAAGCAAATCATAAAACTGAGTATCTTGAGAAAAATTTATAGGAAGGGGAAAAATTAGAGTGATAACCTGTGCTAAGAGTAAGAAATGAACATGTGTCCCAAAGCTCCAAAACAGTCCCTTTAACATTTACCGTCCTGCCCAACTGCTGCAGCTTCAGCAGGCTGCCCACAGCACAGAAACCTTCGGGGTGTCCAGCCTCTTTCAGCAGGGGCTCTAGGAAGCTCAAAGCGGGGAGGGCAATTCCCTCAAAGGTGAGGGATAAAAAGGGGGGGAAAATCCAAAAAGTGGACACTCAGTACAAAAAAGATAGATGGAAAGAGTAGCTCTTAGGCTTTTCATGTCTGGCTTCATGAAAACAGGAAGGGGAACGTGGAGGCGGTGAAAACAGACTGTCCACCTCACGGACGGGCCAACCATGCCTAATCTACAGATGTGTTTAGAGGAGGAATTTTTTGCCCAACTGATACTATAACATGCATGTCTAACTTTGGAAGGGGCAGCCTGAGTCAAAGCAGCCTATTTAGCTTCCTTGTGTCTAATTCAACTCCATTCCAACTCCAACTTCCCAGGAGTCCATGTAGTGTAGAGGTTGAGAACGTGGGCTTAGACTTCCAGGGTTCAAATCCCAGCTCTACTACTTCCTATCTCCGTGACCTTGGATAAAGTACACACCATTATTCTGCCTCGCTCTCCATGTCTGTAAAATGAGGATAACCATCCAGAACAGCAGGAAAAGTTAAATGAAATAATGCATTGTAAAGCTCATTGCAGAGTGCTGGCAAATGGTAAGCTGACGATAAATGTTGCCATTCTACCTTTCAAAGAGCTCGGTAGGGTTATTTACGTTGACTTGGACTGTGGTCTCGGGGAAGCTTAAGGCAAGGAGTCTAAGGTCACAGGCAGACTCAGGAACATTTTCACTTGATGAGGGTTTTTTTTTTAACAATACTTCAATATTCATCTACCAGATCCACAGTATCATTTACCATTCCTCTAGGAGAACAAGGATTAGAATCACTCTTGAAATCAGAGTGCCATTTGAACTCAGCATAAAGCTGATCTAACAAAGTACAGACCGAAATGAGCACCGTCTGCCAGGCTTGGCAAGACAGATATTGTAGTACTTGAAAAGCAAACCTGGCACTTGCTGAAAAGATAGTGAAGAATACACTAAAGCAATAAATGGCACGGAATCAAGGCGAGAGATCTGGGCAACCGGTACTCGACAGCACCTGCCAGAAGGCTCTTCCCCTACACGCCGGGCGTTCATGTCCCTGCACAAGTGGCACCTAATCAGAACCTGCTGCATGAAACGGTATCTCCACCCCTCCATGCACTGTCATGTTCTCTCCCCTTATTGTGAGTTCTTTTTCTTCACAGAACTCATCACCATTTGACATAAAGTATATTTGTTATTGACTATCTGGTATTAACTGAGTGCTAACACTATAAAAATGGGATTTTCCCCTGCTTCCCACTGTTATTTCCGCAGAGCCTAAAATGGAGCCTTCCGTAGAGTCCACCCTAAATAAGTATTAAATCAATGACTCAGTCTGGTGGACAGCTCGTGGTGACCAAGAAAAGAGAAACAAAATGTCCAGCAAAAGTTCTAAATGATTAGTAAGAAGGGTACTAAAATGCTTGTTTAAAAAATTAATTAAAATATTGTTGAAGTAATAATTACTTTTCAGAAGTTTATAAAAATCCAAGGAAATTATCTAAAAGTATTTTAAATCACAGATGGGATCAAGAAACTGAAGGACAGTCACCCCTGAAATAAACAAAACTGACTGAGGAACATAAAAAGTAGTTTTATGAAATATATATTTGAGAATTGTTATTTCACTTGTTAACTGAAATCAAACACTTCTCTCTTCTTTAAAATGTTCACGGATAAAGTTATTTCTAGAAATACGTTAAATAAAAGTCAGTATTTCAGCTTAAAAAATACTTCCCATGAACATGCAGTATTTTATTGCCATTACTGATTTTAGGATAAATGAATAATGAGAACTACAAAGCAGAAAGACTATCTACCAGTATCTTGTTTTCGTATGTGGATAAACTTTAAGATCTGTAATTTTCTCAAAAGAAAAACGGTTTTCTTTGGATAATGGGATGATCCAGAAAGTATATTATATAAAATAGACTATGGGAAAATTTTTAGACTGCTGTGTGGGTGTTCACAGTGGCAAGTTAGCGGGTATTTTACCGTATTTTGTACCACAGAGAAAATGAGAAAGAAAAAGCAATTTACAATAGATAGTTATGCCTTTATCTTTAAACTGTAACATATTCAAATAAAAAGGCATTCATCCACAATTGAGAAACTGGGTTTAATCCTTATAATGCCCATAATTTGTATCAACTAAATACTTTAATAATTAAAATACACTATTAATTCAAGGGATTTAAAAATATAAGACTTGCATATATAAAAGATAATTTAAAGGGACTAACCAGGATTAGTTGGGTTTTTTATTTGTTTTTTGAGGCAGAAGCAGTAAAGACAACAGGAAGTTGCAGGAGAAATATGAAAATGAATTTACATGAGAAAGACGTTACAAGTTCATATAGATAAACCTTTCTGAAAGGTTACTGTTCAGTGATTTTTTTTTTAGACTGAAGTATTTAGTCACTTAGTTTTATGAAAATTCTCTAACCTTAAAATGGCTTCAGGAACCTAGTCAAAAAGGGTCCACTTTTAAAGAAGATAACACAGTCCATTGTGATTTTCGTCTGAGCTGGCCAACAATATGCGGAGACTCTTCATTTTATAATTAAAAGGACTTCAGTGATTCTGCTCTTCCGTGAGTTCTTTTCATAGATCCTTATATAAACTGCACAAAAATGATGAGACATGCCAGAATTAAGCCTGATCTAGCAGTTTTCTGTAGAATGAAATCTACAATATTAATATCAACATCCCTCTGTCATTTTTCTGAAGCTATGACCCCACCAGAGGTATTTTCTGCCTCTCAGGAATATCAAAATAAAAGCCTCATTTTTCAAGAAAAGACCCTTTTAACCAAGAATATCCTCAATTGTGAAATCCATCATTAGAAAAGCAGTGTCTGTCAAGGAATCACCCCTCTGTGATTCTTTGCCCTGTGGCTTCTTGCTCCAACACAACCCTGAGACCTGTCCTCACCCATGCTTTCATGCTTCCTCCTCGTCATTCATTCCATTTTAATGGGTAATAAGAAGAGGAAAAAAAAAATGACTAATTCTGTACTTCTTACTTGTTAAATAAAACTCTGCCAAGACTGATCCAAAAATCACAGTGAAGAAGTAAATCCTTAATCACCAGGCTTCCAACATAAGATTAAAATCAAAGGCAAACATTAAAAAAAAAAAAAAAAAAAAACACAAACACAAACCTTAGACATAAGCTGTGTAGTATTCCCTCTGAATTCTACAGCCCTCTCTGTCCCTATGCTCTCCACACCCCAGCAACTTCCTTAAAGCTGGTACCACCAAGCTTCACAACCGTAGTCTCTAGAATCTGGTCTCTCTTCCTTTGTGTGTTCAGTCCCTGGTCTTTAGGAGCTGGGCTCCAATATTACAACATTGGATATTACAGCAACACAGGATTTAATAAGTAAGTCATTTTCAACCTGGAAAAGTCAAAGTTCAACCAGCTCTGAGTTTGTTGCTGTTATTTTAATTTCCCAACAAAAAAACCCAAAAAACAAAACAAACACAGAGCTGGTTGAACTCTGACTTTTTCAGGTTGAAAATGACTTATTTATGCATTCAACTAAGTGAACAAAGATTCACAACAGCCTCTCTCAAAAGATGGAGGAAGACAGAATAACATACGCTTAAGTACACTGAAGTACCCAGATTACTATCTTTGATACGTATTGTCTGCCAAATTTGAAGTGAAATACATACAAAAGAAATCCCTTTTTACAAATAAAATGAAGTACATTAAACAGTTCTGAAAATCTAAAGGATTATATAGGCCTAACTTGCAGGTTTTTAAAAAGTTATTTCTATATTACAAAATAGTTCTACAATTGAGTGAATGATTCTATTCCTTCTGGCAAAATTCAATATAACATTTCAACATGACAAAATATTAGATGTTTTTTCTAGGGTTTTTTTCTCCCAACAAGTTACCTCGAACAGCATGTAATTATCAATCTCCTAGATGGTGGAGCCTAATGATGATGATAGCTGATGTTATCCCGATTTAATATCCTTATAAATTCACATATAATATTTTATTTCCTCTCTACACTCTCAGAAAATATGTTTTGAAAATCACTTTACAGGGCTCTGAGGGTCAAACAGGTTACATGGTGTTTCCAAGGACAAAGAGCCGGCAGGTAGAAAGACGAACATTTGAATCCATATCCACTTGTTCTGGATGCCATTATATTCCCCTTAAGGTGAGGCAGGGATTTCAAGCCTTTGATGTATTCCAGAATTACCTAAGCCCATCCCCCTAACATTCTCAGGTCTGGAGTTATTCTTAAATATCTTTGGCAATGACCAAGAGACAAGCATTTGTGGGCACATGAAAGTTAGCGACTGGAACAAATCAGTAGATTAGCTGTCCTTTCCTCTGACAGAACAAATCAGGTGAGTTCTACTGAAAACTTCTTTTGTTCAGTATAGCAACTAATTAAGAAAAAACTACTCCATGTCTGCTTTGTACCATATCAACAAAGCTAGTGAAATTTTATTGTTTAAGTTTCATAAAACCTAAGGAATGGTTCCCAAATATTCATTATATTTCAGCCACCTCTGCAATATTTGGGGTGGGCACTCCAACACAAGTCAGTTCTGGAAAACAATCATTCAGTTACTTAGAACCTATTTGATGAGACAATAATAATGACTAGGTAAACAATGCAACTTTCTCAACTACATAAAGCCAATTTTTAAACCTCTAGATTTCTGTATCCTTGTCTGAAAAAGTATACTTCTGTATTAGATAAACACTAAAATTCCAAGGAGCAGTAAACTTTAATGTCTATAAAATATTCCCTTTCATTAAAATAGCATCCAGTTTGTATTAATACTGTTTTTAATCATCAACACCTAGAATTTAAAACTTAGAATTTCATCATAAAACCTAGAATTTCATCATAATCGCTGTTTTCATTTGGCTATGTGTAAAGTAATGCTCATTCAGGAACTATCTTTCACATACTCTTAAATAGCTGGAGTATAACTGACATTTCTATAAACGTAGTTACTCTATGTAACTTGTGCCTCTATTTAGACTAAAATATCTACCCTTTTGTATTTCTGGTGTTATTCCTTTGGGAACTGAGCTCAGGGTCAAATTCAAATGATACATAATATAATTTTTCAATGTATGCAGAAGAGAAACAGCAGTCACTGTCTTTAATTACATGCTATTGAATTTTAACAAATAGTTCTAGGAATGTCTGCCAAATTTCCACAATTTAGAGTAACTATATCATGAGAGAATAGGCAGTTATAATTTACTATGTATTATTTTTCTGGGATTACAGAAAAACACTCATTGTAGTTCTAGTTACATTTTCATTTTAATGACAGACAAACAGAAACACGCATCTTCTCAACACACGGATTGCCTAACCAAGGATCCTAAGTCTCAGCCTTGAACTACTCTCCTCTCACTTCTATTTCCACTCTCTACCTCACAACACTTACAGTCCTTCCACGTACAGTAGAGACTACATTATGATTAAGTTCTAGAAGTTTAAATTTAGATTAAGTTCTACGATTAAGTTCTATTAAGAAGAAATGACAGGCCAGGTAAGGAGAAAGGATGAGATAGCAGAGATGAGCAGTGACTGAGTGCATGTATCACAGGAGCTACTATGCACAACACCTGAGAATGTAAGACAACATCCCTGAGAAAGGGCAGAGCTATGCACAGAGACAGCAAGCTTGAGGATTTCCTAGTGAACACCATGGAAGCAGAAGATGGAAAATCACAGAGGTTACATGCAGGAATGGCTTAAGGATAGTTAACTGAATTGTGTATTTCTGAGATTTATTTGATTAGTTATTTATTTATCTGGTTAGTTCTCAGGCAGAGTCTAGGGAAGCTCCAGCACTGAAGTTCAAATAACTCTAAGATAGGAGCAACACCTCTGGCCTTAAACTTAAGAAAGGAAATTGACAGTAAACTCATATTTGCGTGACTATAATTAAATTTGCAGAAAGTTTACACTCCAGGATTCCATACGTTCACAAACTAAACAGCAGGCTAGGCAGGCTGAAGTGCTGTGGGCACAGGGTTGAGTTGAAGGGCTATGTCAGAGATCTACTAGGAACAAATGATTCTGCAAAGTAGGCTATGGTAAAGGAAGATGGTGGGGGCAAAAATACCCAAGTAGCAGCGAGAGCTAAAAGATCATTCTTGGACCCTCCACCCTCTTCTCTCGTTGCCATCACACTAAGTCTCATCACCATCACCTGGGCTGATCCAGCTGGGCTTGTAACTTTTATTTCTGCTTATTTATCCCCCTAGAATTTTCAGGACCACCACCTTTTTGCTCCATCCCTCAGAGAAGGCCCGACTGACAGATCCGTTACTGCTTCCTTACTGTTAGCATCTCTCCTATCAATTTACTCTCTGTACTAAAGCCATATTGAGTGTATCCATCACCTGATCATGCCCTATAATGAAACTGGTTTAATTTCTCTTTACTGTGGAACATGACCCACTATTAAGTAACACTACTGATGCTTGGTTTATAAAAGAAGCCAAGTACAAACACTGCTAAAGTAAATGTGGCTGAGAATCTGTTACTTTACTGGCACTAAAAAAAAAAAAGAAAGAAAGAAAAGTCATGCCCATTTCTACCAAAATTCTTCTTAAAATCTGAGCAATGGGAGTGGAAATGCATATAAGCCAGAAAGCCTCATGGGAGTATCAGAATCTACCACTGGTCACACGGAAGGAGACACTGTGAGGAGAAACACAGAGGTCTGGCTACACCAGCTGGGAAACTTTAGGGCAAGCTACTTGATGTCTCTGAGCCTCAAGAACAAAGTCAGTAACTGGTTAGGTGGTGAAAAGAGAAAATATCTTCCCCTAGCGGTCTGTTCTGGGGCCAAAATGATTGTGTTAAATCATTTTGTGTACTGCGTGGCTTGTAATAACCCCTCAATCGATGGTGGCTGTTTTAATAAGATCCTGATGATACTGACACTACATTTCTTGGTCAACAGCTCTGGAACAGCCGGGATGTCCACAGTGCAAAGTACCTGCGAACATTTTCACCAAAAACCAAGTTTGGGGATAATACATGAATCTGGGTGTTTCAATTAGGAAAGGGTTTGTGGTTAAAATTGATTACCCCTGCCAAGAAGTCACGTAAAAGTACAGATAAGAACATCACTAAGGCAATATGATTTAATTTACTTCAAAGGTTTGCTCAAATAGTAGCACCTACACTGACCGTTTAACTTTATGTAAATAAGACGTGCAGTTGCATTTGTATCAGTAGCTAGCATGAGTGGAGCAGAGGGATCCTCACCTGAATCTGTGCAAAAACCTGCAGGATGGGTGTAACTTGAGGTAAGGCGCACGGTCAGTCACTCGGAAGATGCATATCTCAATTACATGGGCCACTTTTGAGATTAAAGCCTTTCGCTTGCTGAAAACTCCCTTACTCGTTTAATTATCAAAGATTTGTCACACACCTACTATGTACCAGGCACTGTTCTAAGTACTGGGGTTAGAGCAGTGAACAGATGGGGCTCCTGCTCTCACAGATTCTGTGTGAAACAAGTGTGAGGGGGCAGTGCTGTGGCCACACTATTCCCCCTGAACTCCTGTGCTTAAACATCTCTGAAAGCAAATGAGATTACAGAGCATGTGACTGCTGACCTTCATTCAACGTACTAGGATTCAAAGACTGTATGACTTTCTGACCTAGGCAAGCAAATCTTACTGCTTCCTCACCAAATAACAGCCAGTCCTATAAACTCTTTCTGAAGGGTCACAGAAAACTCGAGGTTCTGAATAACGGAAAACGTTGATACATCTTTCTTTCGCTTGTTCCTCCAGCTCTAGATCCTGGCAAATACTTGTGGGTTAAAGACCCACAGTGGTAATTAAATGTTTATCAAATTTGGTTACCCTCCTACTTCATTTTATGAAAGAGAAGGGAATTCCTATGGGGGCCCTGGATCCTCATTGGCATTCTGCTGAGTCACATGCCCAATTCTTCACATGAGGATGTACGACTCTTGGGTTAATGGGTGAGATTCTGTGTCCTTTGGTGGGAGGGCCCTGATGAAACCCCACTACCCATCGCTCCCCCTTCTGGGGAGCCTGCGATAATGTAAGCTTGAATTGGGAATGTGAATGCAAACACGAAACTGAGATATCATGGGTATAACTTTCTCAAAGACTCAGAGAGACCAGAGATTACGAGGAGAGTTAAGAATCAGAGGAACTTTAGGATCCCTAGGCCTCTTTCTCATCTGCCCATTTTTTTGGGACACAGAGCAAAGGCAGGCAATTCCAGGATGGCTGCAGATCCTCAGAAGCCCACAAATTAGGAACTCTCAGTGAAACTCTACGGCTTCTTGGCCTCTACAGTCTAAGATACAAATCAGGAAGGACTCAAAAACATGTAAGTACTGGCATTATGCAGGGCACAGAAAATATCAGATGGTGTGCTGGGATAAGTTAATGAGTGTATCTTGGAAAAAAGATTCTACAGTCTGACTATAATGCTGAAACACGGCAGGCAGCATCCTTACCTTGGAAGCTCTGAATGTATATAAACTCCGAGAAGGCGTACAGTAAAGAAATATGTTCTGCTTAGTTAAGTCTAACATATCTCAAAATTATTTGGCCATGGAACCCATCCCACTTCCTACCTAGCACATTAATATTAAAAAGTTTTCTAGTCCCTATTATGTGCCAGGCATTCTCATGGTCATCAAAGGGAAACAGTTCAGGTCTTCATGGAGCTTACATATTGATCATTTATTTTCAAGGACAGCTATTTAGGGAACCAGTTCATTGGGTCTTTATCTGAGCATTTAACCTGATGGATCTCTCCAAGCCACTACATTCTCCTCTAAATCCCATGATCTTCAGAACTTTAAGGGACAAAAGTAGCACCTACTCCTCATAAAAAATTTCTGCTCTGGAAAATAATCACCTGGCATAGCCTCCACTGATCTACTGTGGCAATTAAAAGCCCTGTACCAGATGACAACAAGTGTCTGTGCTGTTTGTGTCTCTATGTACAGTACCTGGCTCACTGGAGTTTAACAAATGCGTGTCTGAATGAATGGTGAATGCCAAGGACTCCCTCTAGCCGCCCAAAATTCTGGTAAGAATGACCAGGGTCAAACTCCTATCTTAGTCTGCATGGCTAAACTGGATTCAGATTCCCTTCATTAAATGCTGACCTTACTGTGCCAACCTGCTTTATACACCAAGTTCAGATATGGGCACTTCTTATTTGATGATGTTATGAGCTAATATTATTTGCAAATGTTTCAATGACCAAATACATCTTTCTTAATGAAGCTAATGTGTTGAAACGCAATCCCTTATGGAGGCACAGCTGGCTCATGATCTGAACATAAAACTGCGATTCAAGAGCATTTTCTAACACCAGCCCTGCAATTTCCTTAAAAAAAAATTAATATTCATGTACTTCAATTTTTTAGTCAGTAAAATAGGGAAATAAGCATTGGCTGGTCTGCCTAAATGGAGTACATTCGAAATTTATAAATAAACAAGATATCAAGAAGCAAAACAATCACTAATTACAAAATTGGATGCAAAGAAAATTCAAGAGATTTAGCTCATTTTCAATCACATATACAGGAAATACACAGGAAACACAATGACTTCTTGGCTACAGTATTCTTATCAATAGCAAGAAAAGATCCCAAGGAAAGGAAAGAGGGTACTGTTTTTCAAATAAAACAGCCTATTGAGCCTCCCCAGACGAAATGAACAGAATCTTTAAAAATGGAACTAATTTTCCCTGGATTTCATAATGCTTTATTTCTTACCTTATCTTTACACATTGAAGTGGCAAATCATTTTTAAAACCATCATAGTAAACAGGATCTATTTTACTGTCTTTCACAAGGTAAAGGAAATGTGAAGAGTTGAGAAAGTATGCAACCCATATTGTTGGCATCTTAGCACTTAAGATCATTACATGCACTCACAAAAAGGCAATATGGGCTTTAAAGCTGAACTCTATACTATCTCTTTCTCAGAGCCCTGCGGCTATCGCTGCAAAGCACAGTGGTCCATTCTAAGCTCTGAATAGAGAAAAGGAAGAGATCATTAAATTATAATTTCCATGCACAATTGGTACAAGTATTTCCTACCAACAGGATTAATATGAAAGCAAGATCCCAGAATAAAGCTGCTCAGCAGAGAGGATGGCAGTTCAGTGTCTTGTAAATTTGATTTCACTGAAAGCCCTGACACATCATAACAGTGAAATCCTATTTACTGTAGCAAGCAGGATGGATAATGCTATTTAATACCTGGTATACTCTCTGCCATCAGCTCATAGCTGTGGACTCCATGTTCTCATCTTACCTTAAGGTTAATGCTTCTTGACAGCCTACATGGTAAATAGAGCCCCAAATTAAGTGCTGATCCCATGATTTGCAAATCTTTCCCCTAAAGTTAAGCATAGAAAAACTGGCGCCATTTAAAGGGATAATTTTAACGGAATGCACATTTTTAACAGCTCATTCCAGAAAAAAAAAATGTTTCATATCCCTAAAGTCAGATTAAAAAAGCATTTCAAGGTTACCCAAACCACATTTCCCATTAGAAAATTCAGAGAGGTTAACAGAAAAGCCAGAGCGTTTGGAGGACTTGTTGAATAATGAATTAAGGATAAGATCCCCAGATTCACTACACAGTATCGATTTTTCTTTGCCCCTAGAGAACAAATAGAAAAAAGTCCACCCAGCTTGCTACCTCTGGACTATCTGCAATAATGAACTTTCTTTAGGTAGGCAGGTAAAAATGCAAAAGAGTTCAGTCTTTGAACCAAAGTTATAAATAACTTTCAATTACATTAACAAAAGATATGTGATCCTGGGCCTAATTAATTGTCTACCTAACAATTAACATCTAAGTGCATTTTAAGTGAACTACCTTTACTTAATGATTTAAAAAAAATTCAGAGCAACTCAAGGTACATGCTGAAAACCACTTTAACTGAAACCTTTGTCATTTGTTAACGGCATTACAATTAAAAGCAACACTGGCTTCTATTGTCTTCAACAGTTAAACTCCTGGACCACAGAAGCTTATCTGCTCCTGAAACTCTTGGTAACTACAGAAACCACAGAGAAACGGCCTTGATTTCAAAATGAATGAGGAAGCCAGTACAAAATTTCCACACGTCAAAGGAATAATCTCTCTCTCGGTTGATAAATGCAAACTAGCACAACCTACCAAGGCAGAGCTACCACAAAGTTATGCTTTTAACTACTGTTGTTTAATTTGTTATAACACAGTGCACAGCCAAAACACATACGTAACTTAGTGTATATGAGCTACCCACATCATCTAGAATCATTGACAACTGTTCAGAAAGCACCTGAGGGGGAAAATACCAAAAGGTTCTTTTACCCCATAAATTGAGTTTATCTCCTCCCTCTCCCCAAAAAGGATTGTTTGTGTTCAGGATCTCAGATGTCAGTGGTCAACTGTGATTCTACCCTGTTTTAATTAATCCCTTGAAATGGCTGACCCAGCTTCACTCAGTGAGATATTTTTACAACAGACTTCATCCAGTCCTAAAAATGCAAAATAATTTCTTCACGTAAGGAGCACACTGGGCTAGCAATAATCTGTTCTTTTGTCATTTCTCTTTATTATCATTGTTGGCATTATTTTCTGTCTGCACAGAGGAACACAGAAACGAAGGTACTAATTGACAAAGAAGAAGTCAAGTAATCAAAAAAGCCAATTAATCATACAGATGAGCCTGATACTTTATGATGTAATAGAAGATATGCCACCCACTATAAGTAAAGGCTTTTAAAAACTACTCATTTGTTGTAACCATGACCTTAGAATTTAATTAGCAACTCTCTCCACAGGTGACGAACTAGTAAAGTACTTTTCTTCTTAATGACAATCTATTTTTCACCATTCCCTTTGCACTGCTCTCTTTTGCCCAGCTTGTACAATTCCCTCTCCTTCTTAATTGTATGGGGTTGACTGCAGTGTGTATGCGAGTAGCTGCTGAAATCCGGAGGAGTCTGTAAAGTAAAAGCAATACATACCCCCATACCCTGTTGATCTGAACACTGTAACAGCATCCAACTAAGCTCTCTAATCTCCCTCAGCTCCGCAAGCCACCAGGGCTTTTATGGCTCTCTTCACGCTGTGCCAAACCCCACCATTCTGAGGAATGCCAAGAGCAAAGTGGATTTAGCAGAGCAAATCAATTCAAGTTCATAATTGAGAAGTTAGACAGCAAGACACATTAATCATCACGTCTCTAAGAACTCACGTCTCTAAGATATCCTGGGGGCTGAGGGGTCCTTCATTCTAGAAGACCCTGGGAGAATCTTGACTCTGCTCTGTTATAATACGGTCTTGGTCTTGCCTTCCCTTCCAGAGGGCCAACAAGACTACAGGAAAACACACATTTCCTGAAGAACATCCAGGCGATGCATGTTCCAAGAGCAGGCAACCCAGACTAGCGAAATAACCATTGAAATAGTTGATAAAATGGTCACAGAAAGTTTGTTTTCTTTCTAGAGATAAAATGAGATGACCTTCCTACAACAACACTATGAACATATGAATGAATGCCCCAAAACTATTTCTAAACTGCTTGAATGACTATGAATTTCTTACTTCAAAGTAAAAGCAGCACAACGAGATATTAAAATAACTCTTGGGAGTTTGTGGCTGCAGTTGCTAAGTAATATGACCTTGTTTATTCCCTTTTCATCAAATTTTCCTAGGAAGAAAATTACACATTTTGAATGCTTAACATTTTCAGTTTATGAGGCAGCACTGATCAAGTTTTAACATCAGGATCTAAAAAGTTGTATTAGAAGCCAGAAAGAGTTAACTTACTAACCAAAGAACTATCAAAAAAACCAGCAGGATTTAACCTTTTCAGTGTAGAACTGACAAACATTAAAGCTGATACTGGACAACACCTAAACGCTCAGGTGTGGGACCTGGCTCAAGCCCTCTCAGGCAAGTTTCTTGAAGCTTTAGGACCTTCATCTAAACAGGGTCGACAGCCTCATACGGTTGTTTATGAGAATAAAATGACATAATCCATGCAAAGTGCCCAGCACAATGTAAACACTCAAAAAATGTTACTGTTAGCTACTAGGATGAGGAAGATGCTATAAATATCCAGATATTCAAAGTTAAACTTGACTTTCTCAAGGATAGATTTAATGTATTAATTTAAATGACTAATGAAGAAGATACAAAACATCTGTGCATACTTAAAAACTGTATACTAATTGCTTGGACATAACTTTCCAGCATAAGCTTAGTAAATGTATGATTCATTCATTGAACGCCTATTACATGAGTTGTGGAACAAAAGAAATAAGAAAACGACCTTTGTCCTCAAGAAGCTTACAAGATTAACACAGATAACTAACTATAGTTACCATAAATGTGGCATATTAAGAGAGGTATACAAAACATTCTGGAGAATTCCCTGAGGGACGTGGCAAAGGTTTTTTAAAAACTTTAAGAACCTCTTCTTTGAAAGCTGCCCTGGGCTTCCTTTCAACAAATCACCAATCGGGAAGTAACACTCTCAAGTCTCTTACATCAACAACCAGGAACTGATACTCAGGCCTCTTTCAGTTAGGGCATACCTACATGGAATGCCTCTCAGACTCGGAAAATATAAAAGTTCACCTCACATCCATGTCAATGTTGTTTGATAAAGCTGACAACATTTACAATAAAATAAGGAATTGAAAAACTTTCAAATGGCTTTGACCTTCTTTCTCAGTAAAGAGGTGCTGCTTTTGCATGCTGGTTCTAAGAAAGGTTAAATTGGTGTCCAGTTAAATTATACTTATTAGTCCTCCCAAGTTAGTGAAAGGAGAAAATTTTCTCAGACTCTTGTGAACTATCCAATATAAATTCCTGGGAGAAGAAAGCTTGATTCATACAAGGGAATGTTTATTCTCTAACTGACGTTTACTGAAATAGAGCCAAGAGGCAAACCAAGTAGTTATCACAGAACTCAATGTGCTTCAAATGTTAGTAGAATTGGGTTCATATTCTCAAATAACCATGAATTTCTCACTTCAAAGTAAACGATGCACAACTAGATATTAAAATAACTCAGGGGTATCATGCTGTATTTGCATCATGAAATTTGCATCAAGTCAATGAAAATGAGTAGTTTGAGTAATAAGATTATGAGTCATCAAAAAGTGACAATGTCTACAATTGCTGTACTTGCTAATTTAGTTGATGGGCAGGTGGCCCAGCGATCTTAGAAATCATCCTTGGAATGACTCTGTAAAAGATTTGATGTCCCCTCTCTCTATTAATGATATACCACCTGGTATCTAATTTATGATTTCATCAATTCATTTGGTTAAAATAAAAAGAGAGGGCTGTCCCCAGATCCACTTTTAAACTTGGATTTTAAATAGGAAACTGGATTTCATAGTAAGATGATTCTGATAAGTTCTAATATCACAATCATTTTTTTCTTACATTACACACTACTGGATTCAGCATTTTATATCTTTTAACAGAAAGTGTGTAGAATTTCTCATAGAAATGGTTGGACATTGTACTTTTCAGTGTCATCACAAGAAAATCCCTCTTTACAATCTTGTATTTAGTCTAGAAAATGCTTCACTGTTGGAGACCTAAGAGTCTCTCAAATACTCTTAGATGAAATCCAGTTGAACAAAATTCACCTTAGGTACCTCAGGAATGGCAGTAATTAGCAAAAATAGGATTGTTATAGAAATAGGTAGAAGACACCAGGAAGTTGAATAATACTAATTTTATGATTATTAGTATCTTGCACACAATGGGAAGTAAATATTCTTTACTATAAGCAACAGCTTATATTAAGCTCTTTCCAGTTTTCAAGGGGCTTTTAAATATATCATCTTATCTGGTCCCTCCAATAACTCACAAAGGCAAGCAAGGAAGGGTACTATCCTCACTTTATAGGTGAACTGTCAGATAACTAGATGAAAAGCCAAGCCTTCTGACTCGTAGTCCAGCACTCTTTCCAGCACATTACTACATACAGAGGCATTAAGTATTAACTTAGAATGGTGTGATTATTCCAGCTCCACATTCTTCTAAGCTCATTAGCGCCTCTCAGCTTTCAGTTAAAATTCCTAAATAACTACTTTCCAGCCTCATCTTCAAAAAGGAAACAAAACGTACGTGATGAGAAGACACTAATCACACTGATTTGACACCAGCACACCATATCCACCTGATCTTCCTCTACTTGTTCTAATCTGAGGCCAGAAACAAGAGTTAGCTACTGAGCACACCAGTTTATCTGCCAAGAACAAATAATCTCAGTGGCTCAAATCAATCGCTGAATTATCGCCATCAAATTGGCAGATTTATGAGAAATGGTTGGATATTTATCAGTGCCTTTTCTTGTACCTCACAGTAACTGACAAAGATTTCAAAGGGTACTTAGCAAAGTAATACTTGGAGTCAAAGAAAATTATCATTGGGTGGGGAAAAATATTATTGGGGGCTGGGTAAATCACCTCACTTCACTCATGCATTTTATTCAGCTAACATTTACGAATTATTTCAGGAACAGTGCTCTGGACAGATAGAAGTAAGAGAGGAGTTACCACTGGCTGAGTGGTTACCTTGTATTCAACATCATTATAGGTGACTTATGAGAATTATCTCATTTAACAAGTTACTGACATAGGTACTAATATACTCTCATTTCATAGCTGAGGAAACCAAAAGATTACATAAGATGCTCCAAGATACTAAGCAGGTAAAAGCCAGTTCAAGGATTTAAATACAAGTATTCTGATGTCAGAGCCTGTGTACTAAGCCAGGCTTCTGAAAACTCTAACTCGTGGGTCAAGGCCAGCCTGCCACCTGTTTCGGTGCAGCTCTAAGAACAGTGTTACATATTTAAATGGGGGGGGGGGGGGGATCAAAAGAAGAGTATTTCAAAACATGTAAAAATTACATGAAATCCTAACTTCAATGTCCATAAACTGGAAGAGCCACACTTGTCCACAGCTCTGGCTGCTTTCACATTACAGTGGCAGAGCTGAGTAGTTGCAACAGAAACCATACATGGCCTGCAAAGCCTGCAATATTTACTAACTGGCCCTTTACCAAAATCTTTACTGACCTCTTCTCTAAGCATTTCCACTTTATGCTTATTTAACATCTCTACTTGGATGTTTTAAGTAGTATCCCAAATTTACCATATCCAAAATCAATATCATGATTTCTTCCAATACCCACATCCAGATCCATATTTTAATAATCTTCCACTACAGAAAATCCATCCTTCTGGCTATAAAAGCCATAGACCTAGAATATCTTTCATTTTTTCTTTCACTCATGTTCAAAACCATCAGCAAATCTGGTCAGCTCTGCCAAACACATTTCACTGCCTCCACCTCTAGCACCTTGGCCCAAGCCATCACCATCCTTTTTCTGAAGTACTGCTATTACCCCTTATTTAGTCTCTCTTCCTTCAGTTCTTGTCCAAGACAGCAGCCAGAATACTCCTCTGCTCACAAACCCTCTAGCCTCTCCAGACATGCCAAGCACACCCCTGCTTCCAGGCCTGGTGCTGGCTTGCTTCCCCACTGCTGCAGACTTCTTCCCAAATGCCATCCTATTAGACAGGCCCTCCCTCTCCACCTGACCCCACACCTGCACTCCTAGGCCCTGGGACTCCTTTTCTCCTGCTTTATTGTTTGTCATATTATCACAATCTGCCACTCAATATATTGACTGGGTTTCAATTGAATTTAAGCTCCACGAGGGTAGATTTTCTTCATTAGTACATCTCTGGCATTACCACATCTTGATATATATTAGGTAGATATCTGAATGAACAAGAAAACGGTCCTGACTTTCAAGAAGCACTAAGTTCAGGTGAAGACATTTAACATGTAAATATCTGTACTGAATGGGGCTTAATAGTGTATTTCTTATTTTACCTACTTTCTTATTAAACATCCTATTCTAAACCAATCAAATTTAGGGGGGGTCTCACTCAAAGGGAAAACAAAGCTAGCTTGTAACCTCATGGTCTATGTATGAAATTACTCTAGACAACAGATAAACTTCATTGAACAGTGCCCTGACTGGGTGCTCAAACCTCCATTCTTAAACGCACTGCCTCCTTTAGTTTCAGCCTTAATTTCCTTCTTTGCGTCTCTGTCAAACTCTAGGGCCATGCAGATTGGAGGTACTGCCTCCAGTCCTCCTCCTAACTCTTCTTCTAAACCCTACTATTCAGCTCCTGTCCACCAGTTTTAAGAGTCATTCATTTCTTAGCCATAAGTGCAGTGAAACAGCTTTCACAAAGACAATTTATACTTTAAAACACTACTGTTTTCTAAGAACGTGTTTCAGTTTAATGTTTTCGAGAGTTAAGAGTAGCACTCCACTAATTGAACTGATGACAACGCAGTTTCTAAACATGTAAGGAAAATTTTTTTTGGGGGGAGGGGAGGTTGGAGCCAGGAGGGGACAGTTCCTGAGTGGTAAAATGCATGAATGAATCAGTTAACACAACCATACACCAAACTACCAAAGTAGAAATGACATTATCTTCAAGAATGAACTACCTGCTTGGCTTCTTCATTTCCTGCCCACTTTTTAACTAGGAAAAGCAGTTACAGTGATAATGTATTGATTTTTAAATAAGTACATGGGAAAGCTGCAGATGTGGTAAAAGAGAATTACTGACAAGAAAGAGTCGTACCCTTTCCTCCAGTCTAGCCAGCTGCTCTTTGTAGAATGCATCCTGCTTCTTTATCACCCGATCTTTCTCTTCCAGCTGCTTAGCCTAAAAAAAGAAATGAAGAATATACTATATCAAGAAAAAGCAGCAACAGCAAAGCAAAAGTCAAGTATAAATTACATTAGAAATGAGTATACAAAGCTGAAGATTTTTGCAAACTATTAGGTCTCTGCCATAGAAAAACACTAATAAGATGATGATTGCTGTATTTAAATGTAAAGAATAAGTCTGCATTGTATTTTTTTTTTCAAACTATAACAGCTGTGTCCTACTTTGTTCAAATGTATTTGGAAATGTCAGAAGTTTTATTCAACTTCTCTTTTGAAGAGTAATTTCAAGGATTAATATTCTGCACAATAAAACCTCGATTTTATTCCAGGCATAAGACACATAGTTATTAACCTTGTTTCTTGAACAACAACAAAAAGATGCCTATATAACATTTTATATATAAACCTTACGTTTGAGAACCCTTAAATTACCTGGTGAAATCTGCATATAAAGACATGTATTGTTCTACCTTGTCTTTCATGAAATATTATTGTCTTTGGAGAAAGGGGCAAAAACTATTATAGTTGTTTATCTGAATAATTTAAAATAATATAATAATAAAAATAAAAGTAATTTTTAAGCTCTTAGTTATTCCACCTCTAATTTACAAGATCTTTTTTTCACAAAATTAAAACTGAAGTGATAAAATATTGATTCTTGAAGAAATTATAAAGATGGTTACTTATGGATTTTTTTCAAGATAAATTTTAAAAATGCATTTCTTAAACTGCTGTTTCTATCTTTATTATGTTTAAGTGAACTTTATCTCTGAGAGAACAGACCTCCCTACATCACTGCATGTCAGAAAAGTTTTTAACATGTATTTTGTTCAGTGAATGCTGAAGACATGCCTGACCAAGAATTTTAAGAAATAAACAAAGTATATATTTTGGCATTCCTGTTCATACACCAGTCACCTGGCTCAATCTGTGTAGGGTGACTGTCCACTATCTGCTTAGTTTAGGTGAACACATTTGCATATTTGTAGCTCATTGTTTTGCTACTTACTTTGACTTCAATATCCTGCAGCATGTTAAAAACAAAGAAAGAGTTACTTAAGGTTTTTTTTCCCACTAATGTCAAGAGAAATCTGATGGATAATATCTATCTAAAATGCAAACCAAAGAAGGTAATGGGGGAAAAAATAAGAGGATGTGCTTAACTTGGGACATACTTAAATGTCATTGTGCTATTACAATTTGAATAGAAGATTTCAATGAAACGATCATGTTGCTTGAAAGTATATGAATAAATGAAACCAAAATATCGAGATCAGATATAGATACACATATATGCAAGTACATAATCTATGGTTCCTTGGTACAACACAGTAAAGACCACACTAGTCTCTCAGGAATGTAAAAGAAAAAGTAAATGTTGAAAGAATTGCTGATAAAGCTAACTGTGAATAAAATATGCATGACTATATGACCTAAAGAGAAAAGACCTTTCTAAATTCAACATATACCCTCAAAATATAAACAAAGGAAATGCAAAAGAATGGACCTACGAGAACCTCCACTAAATAAAAAAAATTAAACAAAATGATTAAGCAAATGACAAAAAAATACCAACCCCCAACTGTGAGATTACAGTTACTAACATATAGATCACTTAAAAATTAAGCCCTCCACCCAAACCCACCCCCAAAGAGAGCCAAGAGAAAAACACATAAATGACATAGACTGGCAATTCATATAAAAATACAAATAATAAACATTTTTAAAAATACCCAATCCCACAAGAAATCAAAAAATTAAAATTAAAATAATGAAATTCTGTAATTTATCAAACTGATTAAAAACATAAAATAATGTTGCCAAGGATACAGGGAAACAGGCTCTTCAAGACATTGCTGGTCAGAATGTAAGCTGGCACAACTATTTTTAAATCAATTTGACAAAATGTAAGTTAAGTTTTAAAAATGTACATATGCACTGAGATCTAAACACTACTTTCAGGACTTAAGTAATTATGGCAATATGCAAAGATATTCATAATACAGTTATTTAGAATTGCAAAGAAACAAAAACAAAAGCCAATGTAATGGTTAAATTTAAATACACTCAAAATACACTAAGTAAAAAAAGAAAAAGACTATAAACAGAAAGGACAGTATGATCTCTTTTTTGTAAGAAAGAAGGAAAAAAAAAGACCAGAAGGATATTCAACAAAATTGTCAACAGAGGTTATGGCACAGTGGTAGGCTTAAGGGTAATTTTTAATTATGTTTGTTTCTTTATAGTTTCCAAATTAAAGTGTAGTCGAGTGACAAAGGAGGGCGTTCTCTGAGGTGAGGGAACTATTCTGCTTCTTGAGTATCATGGTGGTTACATAATTGCATGGATCTGTCAAAATTCATAGGACTGTATATCACAAAGGATGAATTTAACTACATTAAATATAAATGATTCCAAATAAAGCACATTAAAATTTATGAGAGTAACTTTATGAATATATGGATACTGCTTCAGCCTAATACGGTCTACACCAACCACCAAACTTAATTTTGAGGTTGATTACAACCTAAATAAAGGATATGCAGAAATATCCACATTCACTTTTCTAAGATGTAATCCTTGAAATTTTTTAAAGCACATTCCAAAAGGTCAGAAAGGCACGCTAAAGAGGAACTTCCTCTCAAGACCAGAAAACACTCAACTACAGGCTAACGTCACAAATCTCTCCCGAGACTGCCAACAGAATCAATAGTTTGTGAGCCACTGGGGAGAACAACAGAGCAAGAAACATGGCCACAACCCCTCAATGGCACACTGCTTTGAAACAGTTAATGTGATGCTGGGAGGGAAAGTCACACAGTATGAATCCCGAAACTTAAATAAGCCTGGAATACACTGACTAAGCTAATAGCTGCTGAGGATGGAGAGTCACACTCAACTTAAGAAAAAGCAGTATACCAAGTCCAAGGAATAAAATCTCCATGTATAACTCCCCAACAGATACGGAATCATTGTAAACGAACAAGTAAAAATAAAGAGGATTACAACATTATTCACTGTCATAGTACAATCGTTTCCTAGAAAGATAAATATAAAAAGTTTCCCCCGTCTCCAGTTTGCGATTCCTCCTCAAGAAGAAATGTGTACTGATTAGTTTTCAGATCCTGTTATATTTGGGATAACATGATTGGGATTGAAAACATGACAGCAAGTGCTTAAGTGGATCATTATGGAAAACAGGAGCGTCCCATATACAAGAGAAAGAAAATAAGGAAATCAAGTTTTCTTTAAGAAACCCAGCATATCAACATTTTGATGTTTTAACTCAGTGTAGGTGGCCAGATTAAAAATGAAGTATACATGTATTTATTTCCTTAAAGACTTGCCTCTTTTCCGAAGAGTCTTTAAAATGCTCACAACAAAGGATATAATAAAGTCAACAAATAAAACCTGGGATTATGGCTATGACACATTGTACTGGTAGGATGTCTACCTTTCCACGTATGTTCCTAGAGCAATCTTCATCGTGAAAACTCTTTAGCATAATACCTCAGCCCTCTCAGGCCTGGCTGCTCCCAGGGACTGAGACACAGCACAGGGTGCACAGCATTAGGAACACAGTGACATCACAATCACTTAGCCCAGAAGTGGTACTGTTACCTCGTACGTCAACTACAAGGCATATAAGTTTTACTTGTACATTTTAAATGACAAAGTTTCTTGAAATGCCAGTTCTCACTTCTAACAGCTCAAGGTAGCAAACAAAGCAGGCCCCTGCTCAATTTTCCATGGGATGATACGAAGCCAGAGATTACTGGGATTGAAAAAAGGCAACAACTCTAAATCAATCTAAATAGGAAATCCCTATAACTACATTTGTTATCATTTTAAATCTTGTAACAAATCTGAAACACACACATAATGAATTGGGAAAGATTCAATATTTCAAAATCATACGGATAATCTGCGGTCGCCAACATCAATCTACACATCTATCAACTTACACAGGCAAGTAAGAGCAGGGAAAAGAGCTTTATTCCATGTCAGAACTATATATAAGGCACAACCTACAGGAACCTAACAAAATTACATGCAGACACATAACAGAGAAAAAGAACAGAAATATCCAAGGGGGCTGAACCATAAACTTTTAAGGTAATACTACATTTAGAAGCTGTAGAACACGATCACTGTGAATACCAATTAGCTGTAACAAAAAAATTAAAGTGGCCATGTATTCAATTAGCTGAATACTAGACTTTCATTATAAATGAGAAATTACATAGGGTTCAATGAGCCTTTATCAAGTGGCATTATTAAACAAAGAGTTTTACTCAAAGCACCGTTTTCCAAACCACACCAAAAAGTGACCTTCAAAAGGGTAACTCATCTAGGTGAACCTTAATTGTGCCTAACATGTCATCAACTTTAGAATACTTTTCAATGACTACTTAGAGGCATTAAGCATAAGCTATGAGCAAACCCCAGCCTGAAATGTTAAACCATACTTATGTCCACTAACCTATAAGACCTGACATAAGTTGAAAACAGACCAAGAGATGAAAGACAATGATGATTCTTCCAATAAACTTCTTAATCCCAAGTCTGGAAGTCACATCCGGGCTCTTAGGATTTGACCAGATCCATTTGTTTCTGTTTTGTCTTCCTAAGAAGAGCTTTAGGAACCCTGGTCTACATATCTGCTTCTTCATACTCGTAATGAACTAGAAACAGCCTAGTGAACACATCCTCTGCCATTCTGGGGCATATCTGCTTCTTCTCTTGAGAAAAGAGAGCACAGGCAAAGATAAGTGGTTTTTGAAATTAAAAAGCAACACCAACAATGGATGAAGCGAGGAGGTTGTTAGGTAAACAAATTTAGAACAGAAAGTGACCTAGTGGTACTCTGCTTTAAATTTTTCAGTAGTTCTCACGTAACATTTCTGCAGATCACCCTACCTGACAAAAGCAGCAAACTAAAACACTAGACAAAATCAGGAACAACTTTACAAGCTTTCTTCTACAGCTTTAGAGAGAAAAAAAGAGTTCTAAACCATACATTAACTTCTCCAGGTTTCTAGTTTAATTCAGAGCTTACTAACACTATGACACAGCACAAAGTCCATCTGGGGGGGAGTCAGGAGACTTGGACGCTCCAGCTCTGCTAAACCACCACATGGCCATGCACTGATACAGCCCCGACCCCACTTATGTTCCTGAACGCCTTTCAGATGTTCTTCCTTCATGCAGCTTTTGCCACATCATACCCTTGGGCTGCCTCACTCACTTTTGTACCTAATAAAACTGTTTTTCACTTTGCCTTGTGTTACACATGTTTACTTACAAACAGTCCCTGTCCTCAACTTTGGACTCTCTAAGACAGGAACAGAGATTTTCCCCCTCTATCTTTGGCTCGAACCTAGGTCTGCACCTTCCACAGAGGAAACACTCAGGACATGGCAGCCAAAATAAAATTAGGTTCTGAGGGCACTGAGGGCAAGAGTTTGTGGGAGGTAAGTAGATACAGCTTCTAGAAAGCAAATCTGTCAAAGCCTCTGTGATTTACTTCAAAATACTACAGCACACACAGTGCAGTGTTGTGTGTTCGTATCACTTAGGTTAAGCCCCAAACCAGGTGCTGCCAGCACGTTAGCCAAGAACACACAATCCAGAAGCAATCTGTAAGTAGTCTTATCGAAAACTCAAGAGTGGTATCTCAAAAAGCAGGAGTGGGTATGACCAGGGCTTCACTTGTCCACGTCTTGACCAACAATGATTTTTTTTGCTAGTTAGCACAGTGACTGCTGGACATGAGATTTTTTTTTAGCACAAATGATTCATTAATTGGCACAATAAATGTTTAGATGTTCTTACTAACAAAATGAAAACTTTCAAAAAGATCTAAGGGTTAGCTAACGTATTATATACTCCTACATCTGCTTTGTGAACAAATTATGAGTAAATTTGAGGTTATGAGAATAAGGCTGGTAGCTTTAACTTTAGGGACAGTTCCTCAGGCATAATCCCTCAACAATCCTGTGTCCGGTCACCAGGTCAGGACAGAGATTCTGACCTTTGGCACTATGGACATCTGGGGCTAGATGCTTCCTTGCTGTGGAGAACTGTCCGCTACACTGTAGAATGTTTAGTAGCATACATGGCCTCTAGGACGTCAGTAGTGCCACCTGTCCTATCCCCCAACAAAGCTGGAAAACCAAAAATGTTCTCCGACATTGCCAAATGGCCCCTGGGAGGCAAAACTGCCCCTAGCTGAGAACTACTTGGTGGTCTCAGGCCAACTATAAGCAACTTGTCTGCCTCAAGTGACCCCTCCCTGCAAAGGGCACTAAGAACAGACAGCTGGGACTTCACTGAGTTGTGCAAAGCAGGTAGTACGAACGATTCTGTAGCTGCTTACTAATAAATGTCTCTTGAGTAAACGTCAGTATGTATCGTAGAACTGGGCTGAAGGCTTGTTCACACCACAACCTGGCTGCAGGGCTGCCTGGAAAGGTATAATGTAGAAAAGCAACAAGAGTGGCTCCCATGTATGTAAAGCAGTTAATAACATCCCAATGAGAGAAGAAATTTTAATTATTTTTAAACTAAACAGGAAAAGCATAAAACAGGTACCTAAGCCCTATCTTTTGTATGTCTCCCTGCAAAAACAGAATCAATGGCCATATAACATGTAAGATTCTGAATCCATGGATAGGATGTTCAGTTCAGACAGAACTGACATGCACTGGTACTAGCTGTGCAACATTTGTTCTGCTTGGGCAGTGACAATGCCAAACCTGTTGTTAAATTATTTTATAGATCATTCCTAAGAACAGGCATATTGTGATTTCATTATAATTTACAAGTTTCATGTTACAAAAAAAGCAACATGATATTCCAACATGAAATTTCAACATGAAAGGTGCTGAAACGTATCACCTCATCAGCTCAGTGTCACATATGCTGCGCTCCTCTCCTAACAGCCGTTTAAAAAAAGAACACCCATCATGATACACAGCACATAAGAAACAATAAATAAATGCTGAATCAAAAGTGAAATGAACTGTTAGGGTTTCAGAGTTCTCAAATATGCAGTTTTTGTCTTCTCTAAAGACAGTAGCTTTAGCTCCTATGTTTATAAAATACCAAGTGAATGTAAACACACATCAAGTCTAAAACACCATGTATAATTAAATTCAGCAACTGCATAGAAAACAAAGTTCCAGAAGACCAGGTTCTATAAAGGAATAAGGAATAAAATAAAATGTCCCAGAGTCATTAGTAAGCTCAGAAATTTTAAGGATAAAAATTATAATTGAAAGAGAAAACATAGTAAAAAGGGCCATATTCAATAAAATTACGGTGTGATTACAAGGACTTAGAGCAGGAAGGGGCTTTTATTATCAAATTCAGCTGCAGAACAGATTGGTACTATAAACCATTGAATGTTACCATTACATGTAAAAGCAGAGTGGTCTCAATTCTAGACCGCAGCTGATAGGCTGTAGAGTGGAAAGGCATTTAGAATTATGTAACCTAAGTTGCAATTACACTAAAACGTCTCTTTCTTCTTATTCCATATTGTGGGGAATAATACTTCCACTTCCAGGCACTTACATATAATCTTGTTTTACCATGGAGATTAAAAATGTCGGAAGCACTCTAACACAGAGATGCTAGTTAAACTGTACTATCTACGCCAAGGTATTTGGTGTCACTGATCTCACAAATAAATTGGACAACAGCATGGGGACAATTCCTGCACAACTTCTGAATTCCTTTTCTTTATAGTAACTTGTATTTGTTCAATGTAAATTTAGATTTAATGTTCACACTATTAAAACCAATTGGCCAGAGTCAATCTCTTCTTTTGCAATCTACTTCACATTCGGAGCTGGAAAAACATCCAGGGATCATCCAGCTCATTTTATAGGCAGCAGGCTCTAAGCTCCTTGCTGACAGAGGGAATTCTCGAAGGTCAGGGAGAGAGCTGGTTCTGGGACCCCCACATCTTGACAGCAGTACACTTAACATCACTCCCTGACATGTTGGTTTGACAAAGGAATATAATGTAAAAATGACTAATCAAACATTTGTAGTTTTTTCCAACACTACTTAACATGAAGAGATTTATAAAAAGATATCCTTAACAGTTAATGCAGAATATCCTTAAAGGTGTCTTCAAAACCACGGAGCATTCCAGTTCAGGTCCTCTGGGATGCAGATGCTGAGACAGAAGCAGAAGTATGAGAGACTTACTAGGGGAGGACAAAGGAAAGCAGGAGCAGGTGAGGACAGGGAGAGCCCTCCACGACACGGCAGGTCTGACACCTACGATGGGAGGAAGGAAGGAGACATTAGTGCGGCTCGGAGAAAACATTGGCCTAGCTGGTGGGGAGCCAGAGCACAGAGCCTGCCCATGAGAGGAATCCTGTGTCAAGCAGAATGGCCCAGGTCTAGAACTGCCACGTAGTGTCAGTCAGCACTGCAGTGGGGACTGGCGGACCCCCACATGGCAGCAGCTTGAGGCTTTCCCCTAACTGCACCCTCCACAGACACGCTCCCCTCAAAGAGAGCTGAAGGGCACGTTCCCCCAGCTACCCTGTAATCTGACTTGCCAATTAACACAAAACAAAGGAGGCTAACAACGAACTTTGAGCAGGTCTTGAACTTCAGCTTCCAGTTCAAACAGAAAGTAAACCAGCCAACACCAATGAGTTTCTATCTGTTTGTGTATAATGATTCCCTTTAGAACTGCTTCATTTGTGTAAGCTAGGCGGAGTAAATCCAAGTCTACCTATGGAATACAATTTCATCCAGAAATTCTGCATAGTAGAAAAATCAACAAAAACAGTCATCAGACAATTAAAGCTTTCATTCCAGTTTGACTACTAATTCATGATGATCTCAAGAAAGTTACTTAACCCTTGGGGTTTTTTTTCTTTGTCAATTTAAGGAGATGGCCTAAATAATATCGAAGAGTTCTCTAACATTCACATTTTATGCATTATATTCACCACAACATTTCTTCTATTATTCATTTTGAATCTATTCTACAGCCAGGCCAGAGGAGATTCAGTAAATGCATATGTTCTGCTGCCAAATCACTAGGATGTTACAAGCACACATTAAACCACATTTGCAAATAACCATGTGTGTGTGACACCTGGCTGCCAGAGGCAGCCGCTTCCTCTCTGCCTGACTTGGCACCGCTGGTGGGTTTGCAACCGCTGGTGAAGTGACAGGGACTTCGCCTGCTCTCTGTCACTCAGCAATATTCACTGGACTGTTTCCTGAACCTAACATCACCTGGCAGATTCCAAGAGTAAGACTGAAGGTGAAATGGACAACTTTCTAAAACAAGTTTAACTCACTGCTGCTAACCAAATCCCACTAGCTCTCATTTTCTACCAAAAACTGACTATGGTCAGAAAATTGGGCATCCTCCTCTCATTTATAGTGCTTTAGCGAGGACAGTACAGTGGGACTACATCACATACACATTTAGCTTATACAACTCCAACTACTCAGGTGGAAGAGGAGAGAGAGAGAGAAATCTAGGCAGTGTGCAGGGTCTCATCCATCCACAAGAAAGCCTGGGACTGTCCTACCCCCAGCCTGTCTCGTCTCTCGCATGCCCCAGAGCCCTTCCTAGGGAATGAGATGCTAGCAGCTCAAGATAGTTTTCATTCACAAAACCCTTAAACAGAAGCCAACATTTCATCTAGCACTCAACCAAAGGAATCTACTGACCCAATAAACGGAGAAAAACAGAATACTGGACTCTAAAGGATAAAACTGAACAAAGGGAATCCTTGCTTCACATGCAGATTTTACTTTAATTTTTAGCTTTACTAAGGTATAACTGGCAAAGACAATTCATATGCTGATGTTAAAACTAAATTCTTAAGTAAGATGTGACTCCACTGTACACCAAGAACTGAAATTGAAAAAGCATTAGAAGGACAAAAATTATATTTTAAAATATCCTCAGCAATTGCCACTGGTAATCAAAGTATGAAGGAATACCCAGCCCTTGATGACATCCCATTTTTCCCCAAACCTAATAGTGAGGGGATTTAAAAAAATCTTTAACCCCTGCACAAAGCCTCCAGCTTACGTGAGCAAGGAAAAGAGATGAAGAGATGAGATCATGGGAAAAACTAATGACAAACTCAAGCTTGAACAAAGCAAGATGGGAAAGAAGTCCTGGAGAGGAATGGAAAGAGAATGAACCCAAACCATGAATCATGCAGATGGAAAGGACAGGATGTAAATAAGCCACTTTGGTTCCCAGATCAAGCTGGTTGTAGAGGGATGAGAAGACAGCCATTACTACCTATCAGAGGGGCTATGCTGATTCAGACCTCTTTCTGACTCATTCATTGAGCCTGGCTAGCTTAGACTTCACCTTGTTCTCAACCCTCTTTGTACACTGGTATGAGAAGACCATATGAAGCGGAGAACCCTGGAATCAAATTCCAGATGCCCCTGGCTCACTGGGAAGTGCCTTTCACCAGAGGTTTGCTGACAAGCAACTCAAAAATGGACATAATCAAACTGTCAACTTACAATTTTTAACATCCTGTATCACTTTTAAAGACCTAAAACTACATAATCACATTAGGAAAATCTCAGGACACAGCAATGAAATCACATTAGAAAGCTTCACTACACCCTCTTTGTTTATTTGCTTACTTATTCATTATTTTTTACAGTTAACTAAACAGTTGCAGATGAGAGACTTGCCTGAAATTCACAACTGGAAGAAAACAGTTTCATGTGTCATGAAAACAGTTTCTGGCTCTTCCCTCTACAGCTCATCAGGCAGATCCCTCCCTAGGTTTAGACCCAAGAAATAAAAAGCAACCTTGTGATTTTGATTTGGTTTTGCCTGCTGGGAAGTCAGAAAATTATTATTAACTATTTAACATGGTATCCTGCCTGCTTTACGGTTATGGCTATCATTTTAATTATATATTATCTTTCTGGCTTAACAGTCGTCCTCCTGTGAGTATGATTTTCACTCATCCATCATTTGATCAGACGCTAGAAAGCTCCCAGCAACAGTTCAGACTGAGAAGCTAAGTGATCAGACACCAGCTCAGAGGAAAGTGACCCCCACCCTCAAACCCTCTTAAGCCAAGTGCAAGTATAATGCACGTAAAATGATGATCTCAATGACAAACCATGAAAGACATCTGATACCATACTTATCAGCTATCAAAAATACACAGAATAAAGAATCGTATACATTTGAAGCAGGAATGTGCCTTACAATCTATGGTCCTCAGATGTTCAAGATCTTAATTCTGCGATAGCTCTACTTTCATAAGACCATAAAGCTAGTTAGTTATGAGTTAAGAATAGAATACAGGATATCTTGACTCACTTTTAACATCGGTATATTTAAAAAACTCAGATATTCTTTAAAAACTCGCCTATGAATAAGAAAAATGAATCCAAGAATAAAAATTATTATTATTCCAAACCTAACATCACTAACACCTCCCTCCCCAACACCCTCCCCACCGGGGGGGTGGGGGGGATCACGTTAAAAAGCATAATTTACATGGGTGATCATCTACAGAGTTCTAAGATGCAATTCCTTTCCAGGGGCATTTACTATCTGAGATGAGCACTGAAGAAGTGGATGAAGATATTACAGACCACAAATCAAAAGAGCTGCATGAAAATATATTCATTAAGTAATAGATATATACATTAAGCATAAACACCAAGATGTGTAACTTATTTAGTATGGTAAAAGAAATATTTTGCTGAAAGCTCTGGCTTGGTCCTTTAGAAATTTACAATATTAACCAGCTTTTCTATTTTTTGAAGTGTCTTGTGACCCTTGCAGAGAATATTCCAGGCTCCAATGAAGAATTAGTGCTTTTTTCTAACTGAACGAAAAGACGGCCTGTTTGCTTTGAAAAATGGCTACCACCTGCACCTGCTATTAATCTGAAACTGAAAACAAGCAGTGTAATGACATTTAACAAGTTAACCCCTCTCCACCACTTTCCTGAAAGAAGAGCTTAAGTGACATTTCATAATCTTCTCAAAAATAAAAAAAAGTTCTAAGAAATAGGTTTTTATTTTACTAATAATAAACTGCAAATGACACATGAGATTATTAAAACCAGACACTATCCCTGCAGCATGACAACTCTGGCTTAAGCACTGAAGGAATTCCCTCCCAAGTCTCCCTGTCTTTTTCCTTTACTCTTGTAGTCTGGTGTCAGATGAATACAAGCAGTAATGATGACATGATCAAGGAAGAGCTGACAACTGGCTGAGTATTTGTATAAACACTGTTTAGCTGGTCTTGCCCTATTCTGCCCTCCTGGAGCTTTCCGTCACCTGAGGTGGCCTGCATCTTCAAGAGATGAAATGCAACATAAAACCGTTAATTGATCTATTCTCCAAAGAGTTCCTGGAACACTTCAGAGAACTTTCCCAATTTGTCTGATAGAAAGACCTGGCCACTAACTTCCTTAGCCCTACATAAGTATACATCATAATCTAAGCAGATTAGGCAATTCACGACAGTCCTTAAGTGACTTTGGACATTCTGAGTAGTATACAAGCTAACAGAGTAAGTTTAACACTAAAGTAATTAACCCATCTGAAGAACAAAACTAATTTAATGTATCTGTTCATTCACTCGACAAGCATGCAATGAAACCTGTTTTATAAGAATCCTCACCAAACACAGTAGAATACAGTGAATAATTTGTCAACTGCATCTCACTCAATGACCATAAACCACAATCCTAAAGCTCCAAGTAACACAGAGAACTACAAAACTAGCAACGATCCATTTCTGTCTATAAATGCTATGTTTTTCAAGAATTTACAAATTGGGGTGGAGGGCAGCACACAGGCTGTATAAACAACCATAATAAAAGATAACATATGATAAGGACAGTGAACGATGAAAGGGGAAGAAAGGATTGGATCAGCAGGACTGGAATGTGAAAGCTAGATGAGTAGGATTTAGATGGGACGAGACAGGGTCAAAGGCCACTGCAAGGAAGGGAACAATAAACAGAGGTCCAGAGGAGGGATGGCAGGAGGCCTCAGCAAGTCTAACAGTTGAAGAGGGAATTACAGTTAAGAGGGCCAGAATGTAAGTGGGAACTGGGCCACAGGAAGACTTAACTGTCTGGCTAAGAGGTCTGGACTTCATCCTGCAGGCCATCGGGGGGCCTCTAAAGGTTTCTGAGTGTAGTGAAAACAGTATTTTAGGAAGATTAATCTTGGTGTATAGGATGGATTAGAAAGAGGGGAGGATGCCAGTGGGGGAACTACTAAGGGGGCTACTGAAAGGACCCGGGTGTGAATAATGGAGGCCCACGTGTGCTGAATGGCAGTTATGTTTCCGCCAGCACTTTCTAAATACTGTCTAAAGTAAATTCATAAATCCTAGTGAGAGGACAGTGAACCACAAAACTGAAAGAACAAAAACCATGCTCCACCATGCAGGGGAGACGTACAAGAATCAACACGATGGATGCCTTTAGCCATGCACAGAAAATCTCCAAGAAGAAACCATGTAACATGGAAATACATTTAAGATGTCAAATACCCTTATTCTTCAAATAAAATTAAAGAGGAAATTATAATTAATGAAAAAGGAGAAAAACTGAGATATATCATGAGGTATGAGGAATTATTTTTTTTTATTGAGGTATAATTGACATTATATTAGTTTCAGGTGCACAACATAATGATACAATATTTTTATCTACTGTGAAATAATCACAGTAAGTCTAGTGAACATTCTTCGCTACACCTAGTTACAAAATTTTTTTCTCGTGATGAGAACTTTTAAGATCTACTCTTAGCAACTTTCATATATACAATACGATATTATTAACTATCATCACCATAGGAATTATTTTAACCACCAGTGTCAGTCTATGGTTGAAAATCTGGTATTTAAGAGAATTATGCTGCCATCACATGGGAAAATATAACCGGAGTATTCCCTATGTCTAGTTCAACACAAGTATCAATGTCTTTCCATCAAAAGGTTCAAATATGCTACAGTTGAACATTACGTTTAAGTCCTTTACCCTCAACAAAAGATTACTATATAAAATCCCCAACCTTAGAAAAAACATAATATAAATCTTACATATAAATTTCAAAGTGTCTTAACTTAAATATTTGTTCAGATATTTCACTGTCATGTTGTTTAGTATGCCACCTTTAAAATGTGAATCAAGGTCACCTGTATGCCGTTCTTAACTCATCATTTAATTAGCTTCCTGATCTTAAAAGCATCCTTTAACATCTGACTTGGGTTTCTAAGGTATGACTGAAAAATTAAAATTCTAGACTCTACTACAATGAAGAGGTCAATCTTTTCAACAGATGGTTAAGATGCCCCAAGAGGCGGGAAGCATAAACCCTTGTCCTGGGTGCTGGGTCCAGGCCAGGCTGACTCCTTTAGGCTTCTGTAGACAATTCAAAAAAATGGAAGGCAGATGAAAGGGATAGATCCCTGAACTTGTAAGTTTGGGGAAAGCCATTTCTAATAACAAAGATTAACACAAAGTAACAGTTATACAGCACTTGAAGAGTTTATAAAGTTCTTTCATATTAACTATAGCATTTAACTCTCAAAACAACACCAGGACTAAAATTCTCAAACCTGTGCCTAGAATACTGCATAGCATAGACAGAAATAGTAAAATAAGCAAACTCTGTCAAAATTATCACCCCGATTTTACAGAAGAGCACGCGAAGGGTCACAGAAGTGAAAAGAATCTGCCAAGTCACATGGCCAATAAATGGCCAATGTAGTTTTTTTTATCAGGCACTCCTTTATTATTATGCAACTACCTTTATCACCTTCTCTACAAAGCCATGCCAGGCTCTCCTGACCATGCCTCTTTATCACTTCTCATGGCACCAGCAGCCTACAGCACACCATTCACTCAGCAACAGTTATAGAGAAACTCCTATGTATGAAGCACTGTACAGAGTGCTGCTGCTTAGGGATGTATTAGTCAGGTTTCTCCAATGAAACAGAACCGATGAAACACATGTGCGCGCATGCGTGCGCACAGGTGCACACGCACACACACACACAAGGAGATTTATTACTGAAATTGGCTCACGCAGTTATGAAAGCCAAGAAGTCCCACAATCTGCCATCTGCAAACAAAGGAATGGGAAAGTCAGTGGGGTAACTCAACCTGAGTCTGAAGGCCTAAGAACCAGGGTAGCTGATGGTGTAACTCCCAGTCTGAGGCTAAAGGTATGAGAATGCGGGGAGGGTGTGCTGGTGCAGGTCCTGGAGTCAGAAAGTGCAAGAACCAGGAGCTTCAAAGTTTAAGTGCAGAAGAAATGGAAGTCCCAGTTCAAGAAAAGAATTTGCCTTGCCCTTGCCTTTTTGTTCCATTCAGGACCACAACGGATTGGACATTGCCCACCACACCAGTAGGGGCAGATCTCAGTGTACTGAAGCAAATATGCTCATCTCTCCCAGAAAGAGCCTCATAGACACACTCAGAAGTAACTTTATCAACTACCTGGTATCCTTTAGCTCAGTCAAGCTGGCACATAAAATTAACCATCACAGGGTGGGAGTAAGAATGAGAAAATAATCAAATACAGGTTTTCCTATTAAAAAAAAAACTTGTATCAAGAAATAACATAAGCATATAAATAACTATAAAAATAAAAGTGAAATCTGTAGACTGTGAACTCCCTGGGGACATGGGCTTATTTCTGATTGCCATAGGACCAGAGCCTGGCCAGTATATAACAGACACTCCACATAGGTTTGATGAATGGATAGACAGATGGATGAATGCTAGGACTTCCCTGGCTCCAGTATCATCTACATTGTTCAGGTTCCTGAGAGATACAGGTTGGTTTACCTAAAGTATACTCTTTATTCCTCAACTTTCTCTTCCCATGAACTACTGGCATTTCAAGGATTACTTTAAACTCTCTGTGCATTAGTTTCTTCATCCATAAAATAGGAGTATTAATAGTACCTCCTCATAAGGCTTTAACAAGACTACATGGGTTAATATTTATAAAACATTTAAATCTTTATACATATTTTAAAAAGTGTAACCTCCGTGATGACACCAGCAGGTTCTGCTGAAGAGAACACAAGCACAGTGAACAACTTGGCATCACAACAAATGACACTGTCCACTATGTGATAAAAATCCCAGAATGCTGATAAATCGAGACCACAGCTATACTAAATACACATGATAAAGGAGGCCAAAGAATGAAAATGTTGAGCTTCCAACCAAAGGGAAGGGACTGACCCTGCATTTCCTCTGCTTCAACCAGGCCAGAGATTTGGCCTCTCCTCAAGTTAATCAATCTTTGGTAACTGCATTCAGCATGTCAGTGATGACAAACCCTGTTTCAAGGATCTAGAAATCTAATGAGGGGCAGACAAATCATTTCAAACATCACAATATAATACGATGATAAAGGTGGCATAGAGCTTCAGAGAAGAAGGACATCATGCCTATGGAGTCAGAAAAGGATTTGCTGGGGAGGTCAACTTTGAGATGAGTCTGAGAAGCTGAGTAGCTGTACCAGACAAGAGAAAGTACTCCAGGTTCAAGGAAGAGAATATGAATCCCTAATGGTGGGAGAGCAGGGAGCATTCAAGGAAGGACTGGTGATACCCAGGGCGTACCTAAATAGTTCCTTAATGAATGACAGCAGAATCTGCAGAGGGGCACCCCAGTCAGGCCAGGTGGCCAGCAGCACAGGGAAGGGGAGAAAGTCTTTAAAGACAGTCTGGAAGATAATCAACAACAATGTGACACAGCTGTGACCTGCTTGGAAGCAACTACAGAGTGAGATCACGTCAGTGGAGATGCAAACCCAGCCAGATATGAGTGTTTTTGAACAATGTATTTCAAAAGACATTTGGATGTAAATCAGGGCTATATACAGCAAAAAGCTAACTTCTGATTAATCTAGGATGTAGCATCCAACCAGAGAAAGTGGTTATGTGTGTCAGCTGACTTGCAGAGTGATCTCTACTCATGTCTCAAACATCCAGAAACACTATCACAACCTCAGTCATCTAGGCCTGAGCATACAATTGTGTTCATCAAGGTGCTCCCGAAATCAGTGCTATTGTGTGTGTATTCAATGGGAAACATATTTCCTCACAGAATGGGGAAAAGAATTATTAAACTTAAATGGTATGATCTGGTTTATTTGTTGTGACAGACACGTCCTAAATTACAATGAAATACAAAAACATTTTGCTTTTCCAGACAACAGCCTTCAAATGTTATCAAAGCACCAAGTTTGAAAGTAAGAGGAAAGGGTGCAGGTATGCCAACCCCAGTGCACCCTACTTGGAAGGGTGTGTGTGAGTGCTAAAACAGAGAAGAGAAATAAAAATTCAACAAAAGACACTCTGAAGTCCAGTGTACCCCATAGGCTTTCAGGGGCATCCATGGAGAGAGAGCAGCAAGGAACCAAAGCTGCGGAGAGGACCTCAAGTAAGACAGAGGGAAACACAGGGTCAGGAGAACAATTCTGACGAATCTTCAAGCAGACAGAGCCACATCGCAGGGCAGAGCGTGGGCCAGGAAGCCTAAGAAAGTTCTGGAACCGGCATGTTGAGGGTGGATGGGAACAACTTCTATGGCTCCCTCATTCTTTTTCCCTTGGGGTTTCTTTTGGACTTTATGACATATTCTTTCCCTCCTTCCTCTGTCTTTCCACTTGTCAGGAATTTCTTCTCATCTCTCTTTTTTCTCTTTGTTCAATTTTTCTTTCTCATTTTTACTTCCTCACTTTTTATCCTGGCCCGGAGCTTAAAATGTATGTGTTGGATTAGAGGGTTTTTGTTTTGAAGTTCCAAAGAGGTCAAGCTGAGTATTTACATATTTCTGACTCTAAAAATCCCTAATTTTGATTCTCATCCCCACCTCCTTACTGGTGGTCTGATTTCACTTTGTTCCTTCCAGATAATTAGCAGCACTTTAAAGAAAAAAATTCCCTATTCCTGATTTAGCAAATGCATCCTTAGTTCTCTTAATATTTGCTCATATTGATGCCTCGCCAATTTTTAAATTAATTCTCTAATTTTTGATTTTGTGAGCAGGGAGGAACAAAGAGTTACGAAGAACACAATCTAGTTGACACACGTAAAATTATGGTGTTTCATGGTGAGATATAAAAAAAGCTATTTTTTCACAAAAAGTCAAATGTTCTCTGATAAGTCAAAACTAGCAATGTCATTCTGAAATCTCACACTGCAGAATTAACACAAATGAGTGACAGACCAGTGAATTCCTGAGGCTCCCACTGACAGTAGATTTTTAAGTCTCTTGTCTGATTATCTATTTTTCTAATTATTTCCTAATGATTTAGTTAAACAGTACTTCTTATCCCTGAATTTCACACACCTCTAACTTTTAATCCCATCATCTCCTCTTCCCCTCTTCACCCTAAGGCCTTTGTTTACTGCTGTCTGGGTCTACTATTAAAGTGTTCTTTTGGTAAATTAGAACAATAACTAAATCACTCAGTAGGAAAGGATATAAACTGAGAGGAGTGAAACTTTGTTAGAAGCCTCTTTCTACATTATTTCATATCACCATTCTTTATTTTCCCTATAGAACGAAAAGAACATGGAAGGAAATTATTTACAATAAAGTCTAAGAATGCAATTTATTTTGAGTGCAATCAAATGCTACAGGCTGCATCCAAGTTTATGATTCCACTGTTGTTTTTTTAAAAAGAATAAAATCAATACATATAACTATAGAACTTTGCACTTGGTTGGCTAGTTTATTATTCTAAATCTGGACAGAATCTAAAACTGTTCTATACAATCCCACAGAGAAGATTAACCAATAGACTTTCCTTCTACCAGAACTAGTTCCTGTCTTTAAACTAAATCCCTCCTGCTGAAATTGAATCCTCGAGGGGGAAAAAAATTAATCCCATACTCAGATGTAGCCAGAAAAGCGCCAGTAGTAATCTTCCATATCATACTCCTACACATACTAGGAGAAGGTAATCCCCTCAAACGTCTCCTCTTGTAACTAAATATCTGTATTATACAGGAAAATATCTCCTTATTTAACTTTTCAACTGCAATGTGGATCTTTTCTACATGTTACACTCTACATTCTTCAAAAATCAAATTAAATCATACACCTAGAAGCATTTTTTAAGAAGAAAAAAACAATATATGCATTCCATGTAGGTATGTGAGCAAACAACAGAGAACCAGAATGCAGAAGAGACATAAGACAACACAGTTAAGATTTAAGTCAAGTTTTGTCTATACTTCCTGCACTAACTAAAGCTAATTCACTCTGAGACAACTTCCAGGTTTGATTCTAATAAAGACTGGCTTAGCAATTCATAACAAGTTAAGGTCTTACTAGCTACCATATTCAAAAAAGATCTATTACATTAAAAATATTGAGTTGGCTGCTGGCAGGGAGATGGTATGGTGAGTAGGACAAAGATACTGCATCTCAGATCTGGCATTTACTAGCTTAGGGATCTTAGGAAAATGATGTTGGCTTTCTAAGCATTAGGTTCCCCATCATTTAAGTGAAGATAATAATCGGGCTGCCATAAGGATAAATAAGAGACTTCATGTAAAGTGCTGGCTCAGTGTATAACACATTTGGAAAACACTCAAATACAATCAGGACCAGTAAATGATACATTTAAAACACAAAGTGAGAAACAAAAGATACAGCGTACTTCATATATTAAGTTGTAATAAAATATTAAATACAAATTATTTGCTAATTGATACAAGAAGGAGCCCCTCCTTGGGCCGGTTCCCTGTAATCTTTATATGAGATTATCTACATTTCAACCAGTTTATTTAGAGGTGAAGGAGAACTTAAAGATCCTTATAGAGCAATCAGTGTGTGAGATCCTTCTAGATTCCCCCTAGTCTTTGCCACAGTTCCCCCACCCATACCCATACCCAAGTCAAAAGCAAGTTTTTAGTAAATAACCTTTATGAGTCTTTCCAAAGCATTCACCTTCTTTATCATACAAATAGCAACAGATGACACTTAACTGAATTATGTAATTACAATAACAAATGACCTAAAACGGTTTACGAACAAAGACAGTTGACTCTTGGTAAGCATCCGACTTAACTGATCAGTTAAGAAATGTCCCGGGTTTACTAGTGATGGGCACCAATGAGGCACAAGCATCACAGATCAGGCTCTTTGAGGGAATGGAAGTTGTTCCATCCGCTGAATGGACTCTGTGCAGGCCAGATAAGAGTTACACTGTATCTGAATCACCATCATCATCACCCTTCATTTCACTCTAATCCCATACGTTTGGGTTTGCTCTTGCCAGGAGCTCACATAAATTGTTTACCCTTCCGTGACCAAATGGTAACCCAAGACAAACTGATCTCTAACCACTTCCCAGAAAGCTGTAAAACAAACGTTCAAGTTGGCCAAATCCAGTCATATGTGTTCAAGATTATTCTACAGCAATTGTAGCTTGCAGAAGGCAGAGACAGGGGAAATCTAGGAAAATTACAATATTTTTAATTTAATTAATTTAATTAAATTATAAGGCATTATCATTTGGCTCGCTCATTCACAAACCTCTATGAACAACAAATGAGAGCATTTTGCACACACTAAGCTCTGCATGGCCCATGTGTACACACTACTGATGAGCAAAGATGTCTTGCTTCAGCTTTGACAAATTATATTCTATGAGACTTCAACTGTTAACTCCAAAGAACTGGCCTTCTAAAACTGGCATTCTCAAAGATGTACACAACCCAGGGTGTCACACAGCTGTGAGGACTATGACAAGTAATCTGACACTGCTACTAAACTACTGAAGATTTTGATTGATTTACTTGTTACACACATCAGAGAAGATTCAAGGTTACCCCTATGATAAGTTGCTCTCATTTCTCGGATTTCTGGGATGTTTTCTTAAGTGAGAAAGGGATAGAGCTACAGTAAGCACACAGGAAATGCCCACAACCATCACCCCTGTATCTATCCCTTTATTTATAATATGGATAATCCATGGAGCAGTGTTGTATGTAAGAGTATGAGGAGAGCAGGAATTGTGACCCTAACTCTAAGATCAGTAAACTATGGCCCAAGGACCAAATCTTGCCTGCCAGCTGTTTGGAAATAAAGTTTTATTGGAACACAATCCCCTACCATTCATTTATGTATGAATTATGTATGTAGTGTCCACAGCTGCTTTCACACCCCAACACTTTGGGCAAGAAAATGGATAGCTATGCAAAGAAGATGCTTATCTGACATGCAAGTGTTCTGAAAAAGCAGAGAAAAAGATTATTTACTTCTAGTTTCTGAATGACCAAACACAACGGAGACAACACATTCTCTCAACTCACTGTTCTTGTTAAATACAAGAAATCTGGGTCATAAATAGAGAGGATATTGATTCCTAACTTGTTCTTTATTTGTTTTTGCTTGTTTACTTATCCGTTGTCATGAAAGAGAGAAGCAATAATAGTTATGGAGTTCTAAGATGCTAACAGAACGCTCTTGCGTGTTTTAGAGGCAAGTTGTTTTTGTGCCCAATATGGCCACCCAGCAAATGGGCCATCCACTCCAAGTTCAAGGGATTGGCACCTCAATTAGAATAGTAGGCTTGCTATGTCCCAAAATGAAACACAATCATTGTTTCATTATTTTATGCATCACTATTTTTTAAATGTTCTTGGTTTTGTAAAAGTCATTCATAGATTATCTTTTCTGCTAGAAAAATCCAGCCCAGTAATTTAAAATGAAAACAGCTTTTCAAACCATACTTCCCATTACAGCTCAGCTTCTTTGTCAAATGCTTATAAGAAAACTAATTCTAAACATCATTTCTTTTGTGCTCTCTTACCCACACTTACTGGCTGGGGTAAACGTACACTAACAGGCACTGCTTGAGCTAAAATGGCAAGTGTGGGTCACATCCTCCTCTGGGCTCCCTCAGATAGAGGCTGTTTCCCAGCTATTATTCCCAGTTTCTCATGATAAATCACTATCACAGAGAAGCAAAAACCACGGAACATCATTAAAAGTAGAACAAGAGGAGGAAAACAGTGATATATGTAAACTGAACAATATTTTAGTCTGTACGTTATTATACTACGACTCCAATTTTTAAAAGATTTGAAGGGTCCATATACAGACAAGCAAACAACTAGACTCTACTCATAATGGTACTCTAATTTCACAAAATTCTCCTCTACCAAAGAATTCAAGCCAATTATATATTCCTGAAATATACTAACACCACTACTTTCCTCCAGGCTCTGAAATTTCATTTATGAAATGTAATAAAAACAAATAAATTCCAAGTACTAGGGCAAGTTTCAGTACTCACCCTTTGAAATAGATCTTTTCCAAAGTAATAAGATTAATAATCTAACACATCTCTGCATATTAGACTCATCTCAAAAGTAAACAGTAAATAAACCCAATACTTGCTTGAAGGAAGTGTCAAGAATCTCAATTTACAGAAAATAAACTGAAATTTAGAAGAGCTTGAGACCTTTACTAAACAAAACAGAAAAATAAGACACAAACAGAAAGCACAAGAAAAAGGTTTATCTAAGTTCTCTTCCTAAGACTACTTTCTGAGGCAATTGTTTGGCATTTGGAATCTATTTTTCCTTTAGAAACTAGTCCTAAAGCGATTACAAAACCTAAATGGGGCTTCTTATCACCAAGTCTCAGAGGCTGATGACACTGGGTTAGTGAGAGGTCTAACTTCCCCACAGAACATACAACTTTCAGACACAGAATTTTACAGTTTCGAAGGACTTGAGAAACCCCTCTTTTCAAGACTCTCTGTTCAGAGGAGGAAACAAAGATTCAACAGGAATCAACGACTGCCCGAGGACGCTCAGCCAGAAGGAGCAAAGAAACACCACCTAGCTCCAGCGTCTTCTCTTTGATGTGTATGACAGAGCTGGACTGGATCTGCTTTCTCAGGCTCACAAAGAGAATATCCCAAGTAAAGGGGAAGCCCTGGTTTCAGTTTGGTAGACAAGAGTTCAGACGGCAGAAAAGGAGGAAACAGGGTGGGCATGTGAAGCGGCCTGAGACAACTTCATGAATGCAAAGAGCAGGGCGGGCGACACTGCAACCACTGTACCCTTAAGAAAGCAGGAGATTTGGCCAAATCTCTCAAAAATCTGTTCACAGGCATTACACGTGACCTCTCTCAGGCAAAACTACTAATATTACCACTAAGCACCTCTGCTCATTAATCATCAGTATTTGGTTCACTTCCTCCAAAGCCCAAATACCAAAGAGAAGGCCACAGAGTTTTAGAGAGCTGTCAACATTCCACTCACTGACGTGCGTCAAAGCCAGGGCCACATCTCATATTCTGTTCACTCACTAAAAAAGGTCTCAAGAGTATAACCTCCTTGGTTAAGTTTACTTCTAGGTATTTTGATGTTTTTGATGTAATGGAAATGTTTATGCTGGTTATAAGATTCTGGTTTTTGAAGTGGAAAAAAAAAGCGAATGAAGGGCTGCAAGTGGCAAAATATCCTTCCTTCTTATGGGTGAGCTGTATTCCATTCCATATATATATATATATAATATGTGTGTGTGTATATATATATATATATATATATATATATATATATGCTGCATCTTCATTATCTATTCAACTAGTGATGTGCACTTAGGGTGCTTCCATATCTTAGCAATTATAAATAATGCTGCTGTTAATAGCAGGGTGTGTGTATCTTTTTGAATTAATTCTTATTTTGTGGGTGGCTTTATTCCTTAATAACTATGTAAACTTAAAAAGCTAAAACTCTAAACGTTCTTAGAAACAATGAACACTACATATATGTAAATTTAAAAATACATGTGCCGTTAAAAAAAAATGAGCTATCAAGCCATGAAAGACATGGAAGAAACTTAAAAGACATATTACTAAACGAAAGAAGCCAGTCTAAAAAGGTTACAAACTGTATGATTCCAATCAAATGACATTCTAGAAAAAGCAAAGCTACAGAAACAATAAAAAGATCGTGGTTTCCAGGGGTTTGGGGAGAGAGAGGGATGGAGGAATGAATAGATGGAGCATAATGGATTTTTAGGGCAATGAAATTATTCTGTATGAGACTACAGTAGTGGCTACATGTCATTATGCATTTGTCAAAGCCCATAGAACGTACAACATCAAGAGTGAATCCTAATGAAAACTATGGACTTTGGTTGATAATAATGTGTCCATGTTAGTTCATCAATTGTACCAAATATGCCATACTGATGACAGATGTTGAGGATAGGGGAGTATATATGTGCGGGTGGGGAGGGCTATGTGCGAACTCTGTATTTTCTGCTCAATTCTGCTGTGAACCTGAAACTGCTCTAAAAAAAAAAAAAGTCTCAGTACTGCAGCCTTGTTACTCTTTCTCTCAACATTAAAATGAAAAAACAAAAACAAAAAAAATCCAAAAACAAAAACCCAAACTTACCAGCAGGTACTACTGATATATTTGAACTTTGTGCAAATGTCTGTTACAACTTTGAAATGCTTGTCATATTTTTCCCTTAAGCATGAAATTATTCTGATTATTTGAGTCCAAGTGGCCTGATCAATTTTTGCTGAGTTGCATACACTTTCAGAGTTTTAGCCACAACTGAAACTCTTAACATTAATTTACGTCTACTTATAAATAGCTCCCCTATATTTCAGGTATGGGGCAATCTATTTGCAAATCAACTACTTCTCACTTTTCTAAATCATATCCCTTGGCCGATAATGAGGAAATATCATTCCAAATGGTCTGGCTTCATTTGATAAAGGTGTTGTTTTATTTAGTTAGCAAAAAAACTTACATTAATAATTCTTTTCAAAATTTCTGTTGATACTTTAACTGGTTTTGAATGTCTATGTGTTTCAACATAGTTGGCGGGAGTGTGACTACCTATTCATAGACAGATTTACGTGCGACTGGACACTCAAAACCCACTTTTCCCAAATGGATAGAATACGTAAGATTAGACATAGATACAAATGCAAAATATTTACAGAGAAAAAACTTTTTTATTATTCCATTTTACGCAATGGCCAGATTTCTGGCAAGTGCAACCGGCTAGAACATAGTATTGACTTTGAACAAGATTTTTTTTTAATTCTCTGCAACAGGGATCTCAGGGTCTATAAACTTGACTCTACATGAAGGTTTTATGTACCTTCAGATCCTCATCCATAAAACTGCATGTAAAATAAGATTAAAATCAGAACTCAAGTTCTACACATCCAAATAAACACACTTTTTCAAACAGGCCTTGTCAAAGGAAGACAGATGAGAAGGTAGAACCCACTCAGTAACCAGAAATGTTTTTGGCTTTTATTCCCTGAAATTTTATTTAAATGCTTCTGTCACCCAAAGATGAAAAAGAAACGGATACATGGGAAGCACAATTTGATTTAGGGAAGGAGCAAGAATAATTAAGCACAAAATACACAGATGCACTGTTTAAGTATTTATTAGTTCTGTGCAATAAATAAATGGGCATTAGACTTCTGAAGAATATCGCAATCCTTTGCAGACAACACTGATAAACTATGCAATTCATCAGAATCATAAAATAATGTTTGGCTCATAAATCTTAGAGTAAATATTCAATGCAACTGGAAGGAGAATGGGACTTTGACCACACTGGAGAAATAGGGAATGGGAGCAAAAGGAACTTTGGCATTTAGAGGAGAGTAAGATCAGTGTTAAGGATGAAATTCAGTGACAGGGATGAGACTGGGAGAAAGAGGCCTGGTTCAGTAAAATATGGAATACATCATACGGAAGTTCTGAAGACTAAGAATGATCAGATGCTAAGCCTCCTGAGTGATAAGGTTTGGGCTTAACACAACCCAACAACAGTCTTACAATATCATCGGACATAAATACATGACTCACAGGACAAAGTGCAAAGCAGGTGTTCAAAAACAGCTCAATTGTTTTTAATTTATAATTCTGTCAGTGTCTCATAGTTATTTAGGTGAGACTCACTGTCCTGGTTTTAAACATAGGTAACAACTGATCTCTCCTCATCTCACCCTACCTATGCTCCAAGAGACGGCAAACTGATTCATCTTTTAAAAGCATCATACGGTTCTCGTCTTAGTAAGGAACTGAGTATTTTTAAACCTCTTAAAAAAAAAAAAAGCCAAGCAACTGTGCAATATTGAAAATTCATGACACTAGAGCTCAAACTGTGGAGTGAATATTTTTAAATGGCGATCTTTAAAGGACTCCTTACTTGGTTTAAATAGAAACAAGTAATATTTCAACACAAATACATTCCTTTAGATGTGTATCTTTGGGGTATGCATTGCAAAGCATGTGTAATAACAAATGTCCAGCTCTCTTACTTTCCGAAAACACACACACACACAAACACACACACATAGACAGCATGCAGTAATAGCCAGCCGTCTGGGTGCCACACGTCTGAGAGAGATCTAAGGCTGTTACAAATTAAACCAGATCCTATTTCTTCAAGGACCAGAACTGAAAAGAACGGCTGAACACTACTGGGGAACCTATATCCCTTTGATCTCCATTGTAACAAAAAGCAAGATGACATGTTCAAATGAAAAATCATTTATAATGGATGAAAGAAGGGCTATTCTTTCTTTGAATGTATCTGTTCAGAAGGGGAAAAGGTGCTGGGTTTCAGGGGAAAAAATTCTCAAAACAGAAAACAATCCTTATGAGACAATAATATTAAAAATGGAGTGGGGGTGGGGGGAGTAGAGTAGGAAAAAAGAATGTAGGAAAATCATTTCAGTCTCCATTAAAAAGGGAATAGATTCTTATCTAAAAAATGGGTGGGAGACAATTTCTCATTTAAAAATGTAAGACTAATTTTAAAAGAACCTGATTAAACTGCAAAGTTGCAAGTACAAACCACATAACATTATCGATTAACCCTTCATTATTGTGACTCCGGAATTCATTTCAAAATGACTGAATTTCATTACTGCTTTCCAGCTACAATTAAGTACTTTATAAGATATAAATATTGGGAGTAATAAATTTGTCTAGTTATTGCCTTTAAACGTTAAAAATTGGACTTAATTAAATGCATTATTCACAGGGGACATGGTCCCCTGGCTACACCCTCAGGATGGTAATGAGACGTTTTCACTGAGTTTGTGTTATTTATAGAAATTTTTGAACAGCTCTGTGGCTGGTATTTTTCACCTATGGTACAGCCAACCAGCGCTCAGCCATACTAACAAGCTGCTTTAACATCAACACTTAACGGGGGAAAAAAAACCCAAAGAGGATAACTCAAGCAAGACCAAAAGTTTGGTTAGCTGAATCATGACTTACTTTTAAAAAAATCAGCATACACAAAAGCAGAATAGAAGCTCTAGACTAGAAGAACTTTGGACGTGGAGTTAATTTTAGTTGATTCCAGCCCTGTAACCCTGAAGAAGTCATTTAGTTATTTAAAATTTGAGTGGACTCAGACCAGTGAAATGTTCTGCAAACATCCACTGCATATACATCTGCCTCAGATACGATGTAAGGTGCCAGAGAAACAGGTGGACACCACACTGCCCTTGTTTTCTAAGACTTCTCCATCCACTGGACAAACAGAGCAGAACAGAGAGGAAGGCTAACAGACTTCACAGTGGATGGAAAATGTTAACAAAAGTACTTCCAAAAGATGGGGCTCAAGAAAGAGTTCAGTGGAAAAGATTTGGACAGACACCCGCAGGCTAAGGCATTAAAGCACGGAGGGTTAGCAGCATAAAAGAGCGTGGCAGGTTCCGCAACCCACAAGGGGCTCAGGGCAGTGGAGTCCAAGATGCACCCAGAAACATGGCCAGAGGTGAGGCAGCAAAGCAAGTGTGGGCAGGGTGTGAGGACAGGCCCTCGGTGCCATGCTGAAGCGCCCACTTTACCTGAAGATCACTGCAGGATTTCCTGCATGGCAGCAACACACCGGAGCTTCAGGTGAGATAAACCACTCCAGAGGCAATGTGGAACACGAAGGCAAGCAGGGATATGCTTGAAGAAATGCAGGCTTAATGTCAGAAAGGCTGGGACGTGATCTTTGGCAACAGGGTTGAATGTCAGTCACCAGAACTAGAATCAGCAGGGTTTGGGAAAGGAGTGAGGGATGGCATGGAGTACAGCTGGACTTCTGATGGGGATGGTGAACCCACCCACTGAGAAAGAGAACACCAGGTTCTCCTGAAGTTGGCAGGTGGAAAGAAAAGGACTAGTCAAATGTTACATATTGAAAAATATAGCCTTGAATAGATTCTGGGGTTGCTGGTTTAGGGTTGAGGGCTAGAGACATAGGTGTAGATGAGACTGTCTATGGAGAACACGGAGGATGAAAAGGAAGTATGTCTACTTCAGAGGAGTCCACGACAAGCAAATGTGAGGGAAGTGAATATTTTCTGTAAGCTGCACCTTGGACACATGGCTATTTTTGTTTTAATAAGACATCAGTGTCCATCCTGCTTATCAAGAATCTCTACTGATTTGTCTTTATGAGCAGCTCTACATATTATGGGATATGGGTGCAATGATCAGAATCCAAAGAATGACAGAATTTTAGGGAGTACAACTTAATGAAACATGTCTTCGCAGGATTACACATAAATCCGCAACCCCTGAATTAGAACCACATACAGTTAAGAGCCCACTATAACCAAGCCTATGAAACAGATGTTCGCTCATTCCCCAAACTGCAGTATCAACAGTAGTTTCATGGAAAACCATAAATTTTCTGCCAACTACTGATGCTTCTGGTTCCTTTCTCAGCTGCCTTCATTAACCGCAATGAAGTGACATGGGAGAGATCTCCTTTGCTTTGAATACACACACCACGTTTCTGGAACTTTTATATTCATTTCTAACTTCTCACCAGCCATCAATCAGCTTTGCTCCTAATCCAGACAGGTAGATATGACACAATCTACACATGTTTTAAATGCACAGGAAAAGCTGGTGATTTGATAAAATACGTAACAAACTTCAGACCTTCCAAGTTTACAACACTGAACCTTGCCCAAGCCATTTAGAATAGTCTAACAGCTGTTGCTAAGTTACATGGAAGCAATTACTTTTTAAAACAGCTTAAATTTCTAAAACAACTTGTTTTTCAAAAAATAAAAAGACATTGTTAAAACAGAGCTATCACTTACTTACCTATTAAACTGTTTAAAATTGACAATCTTTACTTTAAGGCTATTAGAATGAGATGCCCATTTCCACTGTCAGAAAGTCAGAACAGACTTCAGAAGCACTGGAAAAACTCAACCTTTAGTGAGACTCAAAAATATGCTCCAGCGATAAAAAATTAGTATGATGGAAAACAAATCTGTCAGACATCTTTAAGACTTCATTCTAACTTTTTTTAAACACTCCCATCTTTCCCAAGAAGCATCTTCATCTACCCCATATCCTGAAGGACACCCCTGCCGAAGGATCCTCTAATATAGTCACGTATTCGTATAACAAACACATTGATTGATACAGTAGAAAACAAGGGCCCATAAGGGAACCTCAGCCTCTTTGGCTCCTAGCAGCAAAGAACCTGGTCAGTTTCTGGAAGAGGCCAAGTCCCAGCTGGTTTTAGCTGGAGGCCTGAGTAGAAAGGAATCCTACTAAGGGAGGAGGGCAGGTTGGCACAAAGGAAGATCTGTAACATGAAGGAAATGAGATCAGAGATAAACGGTAAAAACTGTCTGAGCTTCAGCTTTCAGACAGGTGTGCCAGGAAGGGGGCAATGAGGACAGGTAAGAGTTATCAATGTCTGATCAGCCTGAGGATGTGCCTGCTCAGGGCACCGGTTCAGGAATTCCATTTCATCTGTCTTATCTGACCTCATCCACCTTGGGGTGCCTCAGCCTGCTACCCCAACAACCAGACAGACTCAGCATTTACACAGAAGAATGCAGATTCTCAGTAAGTCCTTTGACTGAGAAAATGGAAGCCGTTAGGAAACTTCCCTCCCTCTCACTAAAATTTCCCCCATCATCCTTCCTTTTCTCCTTCCCTCACTCTGAAGAGGAATCCCCCCTCCTTCCAAAGAGCCTCATTTCTACCCTAGAAAGTGTTCCCTTCCAAAATTCTGAGATTTTGCTCTACCAATTTATTACCTCTTTCTTGTATTTTTTATCCTCTTGCTACTGAATTCTTCCCCTCAATTCTCAAATACATTGATCTCTTTAAAAAAAAAAAAAAAAAAACCTCCTTAAAAAGTGTTGCTTCCTCAAGGTATATATTCTTTACCACCTTTCTTTCAAAGATTAAAATCATGAGGAATAATCACTGCTTTTCCCTTTCCCTCTGCTGTCACCATCTGAAGTCTGGGGCCTGACTCCAACACTCTTTGTGATTATGCACACATCCCCTAAGGTAGCTACTGACCAGTAATCTCCCGACTCACTGGCCCCATCAGCACTCATCCACCAGCCCTCTCTGGAAACTCTGCCTCTGACAGACCCCCCACTTCCTGAAATTCTCTCTTCTGGTGGCTGCCTGGTGCTCCTCATTCTCGCCTTGCCGTGATGATGGCTCCTGTGGGGTCTCCTGCACAACTCCTCCTCCACTTGCCACTTAGAGGTGGGGATTTGCCAGAATCCTGCCTCTGCCCATTTTTCTCTTCTCTCCACATTCCATTCTTGGACATCTCACACCTTCCCAATCCTGACCTCTTTGAGGAGGATTCCAGAACTCTCTCCATCCTTGGTCGCCTTCCCCAGGTCCAAACCTATGTTTCCAACTTATTGAATGAACAGATCCATGTCAATGCCTTGGAGATCTTTCAAATTTAGCAATATGAAACACAACTTATCATTAACCCAGTCTAAAGCTGCCACTGAGCTTCATACTGCAGTAAATTTTTTATTTCCTGGCACAGGCCACAGCCAGGTCTAGGCCCAGTGAGACAGTAAGAAAAGGAACACATGGAGAAAAAACAACCCTCCTATACTGTTGGTGGGAATGTAGTTTGGTGCAGTCATTATAGAAAACAGTATGGAGATACCTCAAAAAACTAAAAATAGATCATATGATCCAGCAATCCCACTCCTGGGCATATATCTGGAAGGAACTCTAATTCGAAAAGATACATGCAACCTAATGTTCACAGCAGCACTACTGACAATAGCTAAGACACGGAAACAGCTTAAACATCCTAAACGTGTATGTGTGTGTGTGTGTGTGTATATATATATATATACACATACATACATACAGAATATTACTCAGCCATAGAAAGAGAATAAAATAATGCCATTTGCAGCAACATGTATGGACCTGAAGCTCGTCATTTTAAGTGAAGTCAGAAAGGGAAAGAAATATACCATATGATATCACTCATATGTGGAATCTAAAAAAAATGACAAAAAAACTTATTTACAAAACAGAAATAGACTCACAGACATAGAGAACAAAGTCATGGTTACCGGGGGAAAGGGGGATGGGAAGGGCTAAATTGGGAGTTTGAGATTTGCAGATACTAACTACTATATACAAAATAGATAAACAACAAGTTTTTACTGTATAGCACAGGAAACTATACTCAGTATTTTGTAGTAACCTATAATGAAAAGGAATACATGCATGTATATGTCTGACTGAAACATGCTGTACACCAGAAACTGATACAACACTGTAAACTGACTAGATTTCAATTTTAAAAATGGGGTGGGGGGGGATCATCTTTGAGTTTAAAAAAAAAAAAAAAAAGGAACACATAGGACTGAGGCATAGGAATGCTTTCTTCTTGTCCCATTAGGTAAGACACCTGGGGTCTAAGTGGGCACCTTCCTCAGTTTCATACAGCAGAGCTAGAGAACCTCTGGTTCTGACTGCCACTAGCATGGTAGACTATTTCCTCCACAACAGTTGAAATGACTACAGAACCCTAGGTTTGCTCTGCAAAGAATTAACAAGGCAAGAGGAAGCCTTACCCAGTTACTTGGGCTCTTAACTCATGTATACTCTAAGAATTGTTTGTTTGCTGGTTCAGTAATAAACCAAAGTTCATTGAACTGAAATGTGCTTACTGCCAGTCTTCAAAGCCAGAGTAGTCTTTACAGTGTGGTCCATCTCACTTCTCTTTTCCAACCTCCCACTTCTAGTCTTACTCTAACCTCAGGAATGTCTCCCATATACCTCTCCCTTTCAATGCCAATGAACAATCTCCCAATTCAAACTGCTTCCCCTCGATGGGAAGATTGCACCACGTTCCTAACAGATTTTCCCCTTTCTTCTCTCCCACGCTTTAATCCATCCTCAACATGGTCATGAGAGGGGGAGTTGGCTGCTCTCTGCCTTTCAAGTCTGCAGCCATTCTCAGCTTTCTGACCAGCACCTTAAGTTTTAACAACATTCACCTATTCCACATCCTAAAACAGAACCTATGTCCTTTCACCTCTGCACGTCTTTGTTCCAGCTGTTTTCTAAGTATGGATGCCAAACACCCTTCAAATCACTACCCACCTCCCTTTTTAAAGTTTCATCTCGGATACTCACTCTTCTAAGAAATTACAGCAGTTTCCCTCCTCTTCATCCCTATGGCCCAACACCATCTCCAAAGCCTGAATTATTCCTTTAGCCCCTCAGCACTGTTTCTGTCTGTGTATTTGTCCATCTTCCAAACCAGAATTTAAGACCAAGAGAGCCTGAGTCATCTTTGTAACCCCTAAAGCATTAAAATTCTGCACACAGAGGGCAGTATATTATTGTGGGAAAACAGACTGGTTCATATAATGAATCAGTCACTTATGTGGTAGTAGCGACTTCCATCAAGTTATTTAACTTTTTGATTCTCAATCCCCTCAACAATAAAATGTAAAATTGTAATTCTTACCTTTGGAATATTCAAAGAACCAAGGGAGATGATATATATAAAAGTTCTCTGGAAAACCAGTATAATGCAAACAAATGTAAGATGGTATTATTATAACACTTTACACAATGTGGGTTGATAAAGAACGACTCAAATTTATTTTTCTATAAAAGAAATGCTGCTATAAATGATTTCATAATGGCTACAGAAATTTGATGAGACAAAATCATCAAAGAGGTATGCTCACTAGTACTATCTGATCTGTTTAAGATCACTACATTGTTTTGTTATACTAGAATATAATATGTTGAAGTATTAAATGATTTTAAAATGCAGCATCCTGGGAAAAAGATGTGATATATATATATAATCAATATCAATACACACACATGTACACATACACACACACACACACACAGGAATACTATTCAGACATAAAAAAAGAATGAAATAATGCCGTCCGCAGCAACATGGAGGGACTGAGAAATTATTATACTAAGTGAAGTTGGACAAAGAAACACAAATATCATATGGTAACACTTACATGTAAAATCTAAAAAATGATACACGTGAACTTATTTACAAAACAGAAAACAAACTTACAGTTACCAAAAGGGAAGGGGGAAAGCGATAAATTAGGGATTTGGGGATTAGCAGATACCAACTACTATATATAACATACATAAACAACAAGACCTTACAGGGAACTATGTTCAATATCTTGTAATAACCCATAATGAAAAAGAATACACATATGTATGTAAAACTGAAACACTATGCTATATACCAGAAACCAACACAACATTGTAAATCAACCAAATTTCAATAAAAAATAAATGGATAGATAAATAAATAGAATGCAGCATTTTGTAGCCTGTAACTTCAGCATTAATTTGGGTAAACGGTCATTATATTACACTCAAATGCCTAAATGCTCAGTTATATTGTCAACATAAATGTCAACTACATGAAATAGCCTTTAAAAAAGAACTTGTATCACTTTGCTCTTCTTATAATTCATCTTTAACATAACAATACCTTCTCACTGACCAATGTAAATGAGCTTGTAAATTTCAAGTTCTGTAAGAATCGGGTCTTCAATGCCACCCCCATCTCCACCCCAGACACATATATTTAACACCATGTCTGCACTACTTCTGAAAAGAAGAAACCCACTGTGCAGCAGGCGGTGTGAAACATAACGCAGCTTTACACTGCACTATGAAAGCAAGAAAGCAGCCAGCTGTGTATCAGAAAGAGAACAAAACTTCAAGTTGCAAACCCAAGGGACCTTCAGGTAACAATGAAAGTGCTCCTTAATGATAAAGAGCTGATTTTCTTTCAGACCCACTATGAACACTGTAGGATATATTTAACATTTTAATTTTTAGTTTCAAAAGGAATAAACCTGTTGGCCAGATGGAAGCTTGATGGTCACAGCGACCAATCTATCAATCAATCCAGCATGGCTGGGCTCCACCAGCCGTCCCCGACACCAATTAGGAAATGGAAAGAGCGGGCTGCTGCTACCAGGTTAGTTTTGCCAATTAGAGCACATCCTGGGTGAGCACGACCAATGAACACTGGAGCCCAGGGTCAGGAAAGAGAGGTGATGAGCACCTCACGTAATGTGACATAAAAAGAGAAAGACTGCAGGAGGGACACAGCAAAGAAGCAAGACAGTCTGGAATCAAACAGTGCATTTTATTGTTCACTTGTCAAAGACATGCAGACACTAAGACAAGGCACAAGCAAGGCGCTTCCCTCGGTCTCCACCCTGGAAGGAACTGCTTATTGGCCCACGCAACTTGGGAGCCAATCACTGTCACGCACGACCACTGAACCTGCCACCTCCAGCTGTTCCCTTTTAGTCAGGATTCGAAAGTTAAGCCAGCTCATACAGGGTCTGAAGTCAAAGACAGACCACCGACACATGTGTATCAAAGTGCTGGGAGGACAGGATTTCAAATCAGCCTTGTTATTAGCACGCAAACCTTTTCTGCTAAAATTTCTCTTTTTTCCATCCTACAAAATTTTAGGGACCTACTTTCAGTTTTTCAACCTGGGTTTCTCTTCCAAACCATGGCTTATATTATAGCCCTGGTTTATCAAATTCTGTAAAAATCTAACAGACTCAAAAATTTTCCCATTGAGTCTCTTCATCAAATCATTGTTTCCTGCCTCAGAATACCTTCTGTAATTCCATTTAATCGTTGGGCTTTGAGGGACTCCCAGCTGATCCTTTCTGCTCTGTGTCATCTGGAAAAGCAAAAGGCAGAAGCAAGGCTGACACAAGAATCTTCCAGAGTGTGGATGTTTGGGACTATAGGTGTCACTTACAGAATCAGATATAAGCCTAGGTCTTGATCAGTTTCATAAATGTTAAGCAGGTCTAAGGGAGATGACAATGACAGACAGAAATATCCTAAAATTTAAAAGGATTTGTTATTTTTCAAATTCAAAAATGCTATTATTCATTTGCCAATTGAATCACATTTGTTGCAACATTTTTCCACAGGATCTGCTGTTGGTCTCATTGTAGTGTTTCAAATTCAACACCGGTAACTCTGTCTTGTTGCTGTCAGTTCTGCCAAAGTTTTGTAAGAAAATGGGACCAAGCAATTCTAAAAGTGTACTCAGCATGCTATACACATACACATCTGCATGAGAAGGGTGTTTTTCAATGATGGGCATTTAAGACAGAATTTATCATAAGTAGCTTCTAAAATGTTCTAGGGCCCTAACAACATAAAGAATATTTTCCTTCCAGAGCAGAGGCTGTCAATCTTGGCTGCCCTTTGGAATCACCTAGGAGATTTTAAAAAATGCTAGGTCCCACCCTGCAGAGAAGCTGATTTCACTGGTTTGGAGGGATGTCTGAGAACTGAGATTTCCCTCACCTTTTTTAAGAACCCTAGTTTGACTCAGCCCACACCTGTGTCTGCAGGTCTCTCTCTTGAAAAGTACTAGAGGTAAAAACACACCACAGCTGAGTCAGTGATCACAAGCGATTCAAAGGTTTATTATGCACTGAGGCATAGGCATGGTGAGGGGAGTCCCTGGCATGGGGGCTACAAGCAAAAGGGCTCTCAAGTGCAAGTGGAAAGAAAGGGATTAGGCCTGGTGCTGGGGATATATATGCAGGGCTGGAGTGCACACACAGGATTTCTGAATAATGTTGGGAGAGGACTAATTTCAAGTGGTCCATTCCAGCTGGGGAGGAGGGGGGTGGGTGATTTCAAAGGGCAGGACAGGGTGCTTTGCACAGCCCTAATAAAAGTATCAGAAGTGAGCAAAGCTGGGGCATATTACGATTTCCACCCTGGCCCAATGCATGAAGATTTGGCCGAATGTCATTTTACTGGGACTGACCCATTGCATCCAACTCTATCTCTCTGCAGCAGCCAAGTCGAGAGCCACTATTCTAGCAGTACTGCTCACACTTCACTTCGCATATGGATTCACCCAGGGTCTGGTTCAAATGCAGATTCTGCTTCAGTATGTCCAAGTTGGAACACAGAGGCTGCATTTTTAACAAGCTTCCAAGTAACATCAATGCCAATGCCCTACGAACTGCAGTGGACCTATTCCTTGCAACATTGTCCTCGAGTTACAGGCCTCTCACAAATGAAGAACCTATGATGGCCTTGACTTACACATTCTAATCTCTTTAGAGGCTCTGTAGGTGCTGAGGAAACTAAAAACCCTGGGTGTGGGGCCCAGGTAAGTAAATAAACGCTGCAGTCACAACTGTCTAACATCTTCCTCTGCCTCACTGTTCTTCATATACTTACCACATTTGGAAAATACATATTTACATATCAATTTTCTTATTTATTGTCTGCCTTCCCCACTAAAATGTGTACTCAAAGGGTGCAACCCTGGAGCCTTCCAGCACAGACCAGGCACTCAAGTTTGCTGGCTCCAGGAGGGACTGCATGAGATGACAAGGACACCTCATGTCCAGAGGGTGCGAGGTGGCCCCAGTCCTATGCCTCTAGTTGGTTCTAGGCAAAGACAAGTGGTACAACAACCTCCACCTAGCCTGGTGGCCAATGCTTAGGTAGGTCTGCGTGACAAAGGGTACAAGATGATGAAGGCAAGAAGATACCCTGCATCTTCTCAACTCTATTTAAAACACATCCAGAATACTGTCTCCCATACAACCTGAGACAAAATGGAAGAGAGGACCTGAGAGAGAACATTTTTCTAGTTCAGTTTCCTTCAATTATCATAATAAACTTCCCTGCATAGAAGTACTGCAGAAGGAAAGGGAGGCAGCCTCTGGACAGTCTAATTCTGAGTATAACTCTGTAATCAAAAGTCCAAGGGACCCCCAAAGGACCATGATAAAATGGCAAAGGAGAAACTCTCTGAGCCTCAGGAAAGGTATTAATCCATTCTCAGAATTCAATCACTCACAAATGCCTACAGGCAAAACTACTCAAGGTCTCACAAAATTAGAAAACTAACAAAATTAGAAGTGCAAAGACCTGAGGCAACATCTTGGTGAGAGTAAAACTTGGTGAGAGAGGAACACAGATTCCACTGACCAGCATGAACCCCACAAGACCAGAACTGATTCTCAGTGATTTTCAAAGTGTAGGCTGCTACCTATTAGCGGACTGTAAAATCATCTTAGTGAATCACAACAGCGTTTTTAAAAATTAAGACAGTAAAATAAGATAGAAAACATGAGAGCAGAAAACAGTAGAATAAATCACAAGAAGTATTATTTCCTATGTTTCAATTAATATACATGTATGCACCGGGTCAATGCAAAATGTATTAACGTGGGCTCTAATTTAAATAAAATTTTTAAATACACATCTACACCAAGAAAGAGCATATTTCATATAGTATCTCACCTCAATAAATAATGCTCATAATTAAACTAAGAGTACATATTTATACTAAAGAGAGGGTATGGCAAAAAGCCTAGAGCACAGGTCTGGAGCCAAACCGTCTACCTAGTGACTCTGGGTAAACTATTTAATTTCTCCAAGCCTCTGTTATTCCTATCATAAGGATAATATTATCACCTCATGTTGTAACAATTTAATAAAATGTATGTGGAGTTCCTGGCTTAGTGACTGGCATGAGTAAGCACCCAGTAAGACACTGGGCATTATTACCACTGCTTAAATGCAGTCCGACCTATTTCTTTTCCATTATTTCAGTGGTAAAACACTGAACAAGGTTAAGATAATTCTCATGTGAGCAAAAGATTGTGGCTGATACATAAATAAAAACCGAGGAACTCATCCAATTCTGGAAAAATCCATTTGAAATAAAGACCTTGCCATCGCAAAAGGGCAAGACGGAAGAGGAGTGGACTCGCGGAACGGCCACGACATTAAGACACAGTGAAGAAAGAAGCACAGGTCAGTAAAGGCACAAATTAAATTCTCCCACCAGGACACCTGAATCTCTGCCTATAACCTGCTCTTCGTTTAAACTGCCACCAGTAGTTCCGAGTCTGGCCCATGAAAGTATGGAGAACCTTGAGCCTGCCCTGTTTCCCAGCTTTACTCAAACACGTGCTGTGCTCTTGAGAACGAATTATCAATTAGAAGCTCTGGAAAGCTGGACAGCGCTCGTTATTATTAAATCCAGTATCAAAAAGGGATGTGGATAATTACTGTATTTCCTTCTCCCACTGGTCTTGATGAAACATGCTCAAGTTATTCTTGACACAAGTGTCACTGCTGGTAAAGCGCTCAATTTGCTAGCATCTCATCAATGGCACGCTTGAAACTCCTATTGCTTGCTGTTAAACTAACAGTTTATATTAGGCTAAACACAGTTTGGTAGCCATTGTCAAGAAAATTGGAGTTGCTCAGGCATGGCAGCAGCTACTGATGTTATTTGTTTGGAAGCCTTGTGATTCAGTGAATCACTAGCAATTGTTAAGCAAGTAATTAAACTATAAAGCCAAGACCTGTGATTTTCAGTCTTTTCAAAGCAATAATCATCAAAATTCCAAGTACCATTTAACTGATTCCCTTCTAAACATGCTGGCAACATTTATGTGGTTGTCATTCATCCGGTTGCATAGTTTATAAAAACTAGATTATGGCCTTCATAGAAATTATATGCTGCTCAACTACTTTGCTAAATATAAGAGGTTTAAAGGAAAACTCACAAAAATGACTTAATGAAACTGGACATAGAAAGATTTGGGTTTGCTCAGTGTATGGCTGCCTTAGGTTTAATAACAATTCAAAGAGTCCTATTTTTAGGACTGAAATACTAAAATAACCAGACTATTGTTCTTATAACCTTTTCCAAACATAAGAATGCATTATATAAATTTCACAATTCCTTTAAGTGCCTTTAAAATTACAAGCAATTTAGTCTATGATTCATGTACCATACTGACTACATGCAATTTTTTTTTCATTTCTCAATTATATCTTAATATTATGGGGGCTGAAATGCATTAAATAAATCATATTTCCACAGACTCCTAGTAAAGTAATACTTACATGCATCTTAGAAGAAATTGGCCTGCATTTTAAATGTATTCATAATGTCATTACCTGCCTTTCCACACTGGCTGAAATATTAGGCAGCAGTGCCTTCTTCAAGCTACTGATGAAAGCTTTTAGCAAAACTTATGCTTATTCTGCGTCTCGAAATACACTATGTTAGTTAATATAACCCAACATTTACAAACAGCAATTTACTCAATATATAAACCAGCTCTTGTAATTAGTGAACACTGTTACTGATTAAGATTTAATATGGTAGCTGGTATGTCTGCACTGTGTTACACAGAGACACTGATGTTTCATCTGTCAAAGGACATTGCCTTATCAAAGCACTTTATTACTGTAAGGTGTTTTACTTACAAAAATGCTGCCATTAAGAAAATTAATTCATTAAAAATTTCTATTAAAAACATCAATAGTGTTTTAAGATAGCAGAAATTTAAAAGTCCTAACAAATCATTTCAGTAACTTAAAATTTGTATTTTAGAGACCTGTCAGTTATTTTCTATCATTCCAATTATTAAATATTAAATAACTTTATCTTTTGTTTACATTCCTTCATAAGAACATACAAGGCATTTGCATGTACTCATCTCATTCTCATATAATGTTCCTTGTCATTCTGTGACTAGGTATTGTGACTGTTAACCATCTCCACTTAACAGATGGAAATACTAAAGCTCATGGAGGTTAAACTATTTACCCAAGAGTATAAAACTAATAACAGGAGTCACTCTAGTTTCTTGATTCTAACATTAATATTCTTTCCTCTCTGCTACATTGCAGACTTGATCCATTTATTTCCAGAGGCTGAGTAAACAATCTGAATCAGAATATAGACAGTATACAATTTGGAAATGGGCTGTTTCCAAAAGTCATCTGGAATTTGGTTTTGGGAAATTAATGTACTGACCCAAGTTCCAAACCAGTCTAGATAAGTTCTTATTGAATCTATAATATAGTTCAACTATCTTACCATGAAAATGTCCATTAAACAGTCCTAGGTAACCCAACCACTCTTTATAACAATGTCTCTAAGGAAACATGAGTGTCAACCGGAAACAGGAATGCCAGGATGTTATCCCCACATGCCACCATCTTCTCGTACATGTGTCTCCAGTGAGTCTGCTGGAGAAGGCTTTCCAGACTGAAAGTTTAGATCTCTGCTCTGGGGAGAAGAGATAAGTACCCAAAGAGGAGCTGAAGTTGTGAGGACTGTACAGCCACTGTCCACGGGGTGTGTGAGAGGGGGCAATGAGGGGAGAGGGAGAGAGTTGGGGAGCTTGGAGAAGCCACAAAGCACACAGCCACTGTTTCCACCAGGTGTAGAATGTGAGGGGTGGGAGACTGCGAGTGTGAGTGTGTGTATGTCAAGAGTGTGTCATGGGGAGCTGAGACCCCGGGTAGCAGCAGATAGTCCCTGAGTAGATACCATTCTGAATCTCTCATAAAGGTGGGGTTTAGGGGGAGAAAAGAGTATTTGCTAAGGTGGTTGGCAAGAACACCATAACCAAACATTCTGGCTCTTAACAAGATGAGTTTTCACAAAAAGATGGCTTTACACGGTTTTAAATACTAAGAACTGTTCAGTCACTCTCTTAAACATTAAGGAGTCCTTTGAACAAACAGGAGGATTTGAAGAGGAGGAATGAGAGGGGCTATTCAAGCATCAAAGCCAAGAGTCTGGGGAAAAAACTTTGAAATCTCATAATAAATAAGGGAAGAGGGGAGCTTAAAAGACCTATAGGAACAAAAGAGTGTGATATTCCCATTTATAGTAATTGTCATCATAATTTCTTCTATGGTTCAAATTGATTAATTCAAACTTTGTTTTCCCCAGAGCCCATCAACTAATAAATAGTCCCTATGGACATACTCTCTTTTGAGAAACTATTAAACACACAGCTCTATAAATGTATCACATGGAAAATTACCTCCTCTAAGGAGCTAGCTATCTAAAAGGTGTAAGTGATTGGCAAAAACATAATATATTTGTCACTCCCATTAGCAATATTAGTGCTAATGAGAAAGTACATGAACAAGAACATACACCTCTTAATTTGAATGTGTTACAAATAAATACTAGATTAGTCACAGCTATCCGGATTAAATTTCAGCACTTAACACTGAAATACGACATGAGGCAATGCTTATAGTGATTTTGCAGCACAATTTCAGCTATTTAATTACAGTTTTCAAACCATTTAACACCTTTCAGTACATAGAAACTAGACGTGTACACGTGTGTGTTAGACGGGTCAAGATTTAGGTGCAACTCAATTATCTTGTGTCCCTGGGAAATAAAGTGCTCCATTTAAGTGCATTTTCTATATAACTGAGGCTTATCCCCTCGTGCATCCTAAAACCCTGATTAAATCAGTGGCCATCTGTAAGGGAAATCTTTCCTCTGAGTATTTCATTTCCCTATTTCCTTATAGGCAATTGGATGGGAAGTAGCGAAGTGCTTCCGAGATTTTGGTTTTTGTTTTATGGATGAATCAAGACCATTATTAGGAATTCTCATGATCGGAGTACTTTAATACAGCTCCCACTTTTAATATTTTGTCTCCTCCTTCAATGTCAGGCTTTTAGCAGTTATTTCTCCCAAGATTATTGGGATAGCCTCTAACAGTAGATTGTTGCATCTTCCGTGGACCACGTGGGGTGGAGACATAACCAAACTTATTAAGAAATATATTCAGTGGGTGTCAAGAAAGCTAGGAATAGGGGCTTAAGAAGAAAAGTGCATGGTATTACTACTCTTATTATTACTAAGAAATGGAATGACTAGGGTATTGCTGCATTCATCCTGTCACTTTCCATTTTTAATAGAAGAGAGTAGGGGAAATCTTAGACCTCAGACTCCACATCCAAGATTCAAGTTCCAGAATAACCAAAGAAGCCACTTCCTCAATGGCCAATGTCTTTTCAAGTTACTTAAAGCTTATTTTAAGGCACTCCCATTTTTATTCACTCTTACATAATTCTAACTGCTAAGGCATTATGATCCATGTGCTCAAATGTACCAAAAAGATTATGGTGGGGCAGTAGTTTCCTGAATTCTGCCCTCAAATTTGTGACTACATCTGACATAAGCAGTGCCTAAGGTCACTGCTTACAACAACAATTTTTAGATTTGTAGTCATTCATGCCTTAAAACAAGGCACTGTATTTCTTACAGCTTCAAGCAAGGCTAGTTCCCTGCAAGGCTGCAGCTTCAGCCTAGGCAGCCACACCTATGTTACATTCCCAAGGCCGTCATCAGCTATGCCCCACGGAGACTCTCCCCACTGGCAGCAGGACTACACTTCAGCTCTAAACCATGGCTTTCCTTGTCGTCCTTAAAAGACCCCCTCTAAGACCATCAGCCAGTCATCTTAACAGCTACTCCTAGGCTGCAGGATTGCAGGGTCTGCTCTACTGCACAGATTAGTAACTTGAGGTTCCATTTCTTCAATCATAACGTCCTTATTTCCTACCTTTCTATCCCTCCTTAACAACCTACATGAATCTTCAAACCTTCTACCTTTACAAATCAATTCCTCCCTTCCTGGTGATCCTGGATCCCTGCATTGCTGGAGACATCAAAACTTAGAAACTCAGTCCTGTTCTTTTCAATGCCATCATCTACCCTGCTTTTCCAACTGCTTTCCTGACAAACCCATGGGATAGGTGGGTGATCAGACAGGGCAGGAATCTAGTCAGGGAGGCATGAGATGTTTATAAAAAGAACAGGACAAGGTAAGGGATCACTTATAGCAGCTCCTGGCTTCCCATGGTCAACTGTGGAATTTGTATGTGGATTTGCTAATAATCCTCCTTAAACTGTCAAAAATAACTACGTGATAGTTAACTACAGGGATTTAATATGAGTATACAAACATGAGTATACAAAGCACAGTTTACAGAGCAATTTGAAGTATCTTATTTCTTTGAATTCTTAAGAAATCCTTGGAGGTGCCTATGTTTGGTTGAAAGATGAGGAAACTGAGATTCAGAAAGACTGGACTGTGGCCAAAGTTATGTATTTAGAGAGCAGGGGAGCTAAGGAGGCAAATTATCCTGAGCTACCTGACTCCCTGAAGTGTCCTAATGGATCCCCTTCACAATTCTAGGCCTTTATCTGTTGGCTGGGACCACTCAGGGGGCAACCACTTCTTTCTAATGAAGAAGAGAGCCTGGGAGAGGGAAAAGGTAGAAGGAGAGGGGAAGACTATTACATTCATTTAAAAAATCCTTACAGTGACTAATTTATCATCCTTGATACAGATGGGAACAAGGCTGAAATAAATTATTTACGACGTGCAACAATTTAATGGCGTATAAAATAGATTTCTTTTTTCAGTTAGTAAAAAGTTGCAGGGCTCTTAAATGTTGCCATATCCAGACTAAGCCTGGATCCCTTATCTAGACTTTTGACAGAAGCATCAATTTTCTAAAGCATTCTCTAGCAACTACAAGTTAAGAAAAAAGAAAACTACTCACAGTGTTAATAATTGCAACTCTCTGAAGATACCAAAGAACCCACTATAATTTCACATCATTGAATCCTGTGGCTTTATACATAAGAAGTTTCAGATAGTTTCTTCTATTTTTAATATGAAAAAAAGATATCTATATAAAATACATTGAAGAGCTGAAAATAATATAATGGAATCTAGACCAGAATTAGACTTGAAAATACTGTAGACAACATCCATAAAACATGAAGAGAAAAATATATGACATAAATGTCCTATGAAAAAGCAAACAAGTAATTCTTTGTTCATAATGAAAACAGGAAGAATAATATAAATGAAGTTCATAGGTGAACATCAATAAATAACAAACTCATGTTATTCATTAATAGCAAAATTCACATTACATGTGCTATCTACCACTAGGCATCTTACTGGCTGCAAGGGTTACAAAGCATCCAACCATGCAAGAGTAATAAAGAATCTGACAGCAAATAGAGAGGAAGGGACTCAAGCAAACAATGAGAAAAGGAGAAAGGATAAGGAATAAGCATGAATTGATACTTTAAGGAATAAACCACCTACTATTTAAATTTTAGAAGTATAAAAATTTCTATTTATACATACATTCCAAATACTTTATAAAGGTATTACAATGCACAAAGAATAACCAAAGGGCTTGGATATTAAAATAATTAATGAAAAGGGAGTAATGTTCATTTTGAAGAATAGATGTATCAGCATAGATTTTGAAAAAATTCTGAAAATTAATGGTAGTCACTGGGTAATGGCCTTGACAAATTTTTTTGTGTATATGTATATTCATTAAAGCATAGTTTACAATGTGTCAATTTCTGGTGTACAGCATAATGCTTCAGTCATACGTGAACATACATATATTTGTTTTCATACTCTTTTTCACCATAAGTTACTATAAGATATTGAATGTACTTCCTGTGCTATACAGTATAACAAATATTTTTTTGAAGTGTAAATCTACAGTAATTTAATAGTGTGGTACTGGTTCAAGAATTGGTAAACATACAAAATGAACCGAATTCAAATGCCAGAAATAGCCTTAATTCTATATCAGAACCTGGTATTAAAAAAAAACAAGATACCTCTAAGGAGAATGGATAAATTATTCAAAAAACTGAAACTGGCAAAACTTTCTAGAAAAACCTAGTATGATACCATAAGCCAAAATAAATACAAGGTTGAAAAAAATTTCATTGTTAAAAAGTTGAAAACACAAAAGTATAAATAATACTATTTAAATAAGTTTTACAGACAAACCTCTCTAAGCATATAATTATTATAAAAAGAAAAGGCCAACAGATTTGATAATCTACAAATTAAAACATAAAAATATTTTAAAACAGTACTGTAAACTGAAAACAGGTTAAGAATGAGCAATTCAAATTAACTCTATGTGTGTGTCTATGTATGTGTGTCTGTCTCTTTCTCTCTTTTCCCACTAAGAACAACAAATAAAAATGAGATTCTGTTTCATTTTCAAGTTGATAATCAAAGAAATTATAATGCTGGTTAGTGACCAAAGAAATAGGCTAATACAAGTATAAACTGATACAAACTTCCTGCAAAGAAAATTGCTTGTGTGTTTGTGTGTATAAAAATAAAAACATTAAAATACACCCTTTCATCCAACAAATTTACTTCTAGAAATTTATTGAAAAACAGAAAATACATCATGGATATCAGCAAAGATTTAGTCAAGAGGATATTCTTCTTCTGAGTTTGCTCATAATATTAGAAGGAAAAAAAACATAAATACTGAAAAATAGGGAAATGGTCAAATATCCAAACTATACTGTATCTATAAAAAGACTGCTATAGAAGAGTATTAATATACATAAAAAATATTCACATTATATTGTTGCATTAAAGGTTTTGAAATAGTAGTACAAAATGAGCCCACACTTGTCCTCTTCTACCCTACCTACAAACTCCCAAAAAGTGTGTGCATGTGTGTGCACATAAGTGTGTACCTCTGTACATACAGTGGTTAAAACATGAGAATCATACATAAAATATTAATGGTAGTCATCAAAAATTGTAGGATACGAGTGTTTTATTTTTTCAATACTACTGGTAAAAATTTTTCTACAACAAATGTATTTTTGTTTTATTTTAATATAATCATCTGTATGTTACATGACTGTCTTTCCAAAATGGAAAACTACTGTGGACTTTTTCGTTGCTCTCATTCTTTATCAGTACACAAAGAGCTTCTTCATTGACTTCACAGGTAGTTAGTAACTGAATTCTCTTAGCTTGTAAAAATTTGCCAGTTGATTTTCTTGGTTTTCCAGGTACCCAGTCTGCAAATAATGGAAATTTTACTTCCTCCTTTCTATGTTTTCCCTTCCATTTTTTTCTCTTACCCTATAGCGTTAGAACCTCCAGTATGATATAAATAACGGACATCCCACTCTGTTCCTGACTTTAACAGTAATGTTTCTTTTAAAGCACTGTTAAAAATCATGATTGCTTCTTGGGTTTTCTTTTCTTTTTTTAAATCAACTTTTAAAAAGATTCATCTTAAAACAGTGCTCATCTTAAAATGAAAATGATTAATTAAATACATGCAAAATGCAAAACTAATCTGAAATATTACTTTTAAATAAGGCTTGGTACTCCAGAACTCTAATTTCTGTGGTCAAGGAATACAGCACAATAGATTAAATGTCTTCAATACTGTGTGTACCTTTTATACACATATCTCTACACACAGGCACACACCAGTGGATTGCCAAGTATCAAAATGAATTCCTATTTTCTACTAAAAGGTAAAAGAATTTCTGTGTGATTAAATGATCCCAAACTTCTTGACCATTAAAAGTGATATACAGGAAGCAAGAAAAGGGGAAAGACCAAAAGAAAGAACACGCAAAAGCTGGAATGTAACATTAATATGAAGAGTAATGAGCCATCATTTGTTTAACACTCATTTTAGCAAACTCAACTTGCATTACTAAAATTTTGTTTTAAAAGAACTATTAAAAAACACAAACTTATCTACTTAGATAAATATTGAAGATCAACTAAAATACAGACCCCTGGCACTAGGCACCCAAAAAGTGTGTAAGATTTTCTGAATATAAGAAAACAGAACCACAGCCTACACCAAGAAACACCAGTTAACAATTATACTAATAAACACTGGAGATTCTAAGAGGCATAATCTTCAGAGGGCAGATTTACAAAGGTCATATAAACATTTTTACAGAAAATGATAAACAGAACCATCTGCATGCACACATTGTCCAAATATCCATTTAATAAATATAAACTGAATAAAAACTAGACACATTACTATTCCAACATTTAAAAAAAAAATCAGGCTGATGATGACTACATTTGGTCTTGATAATATATGCTCAGCTAATCATAGGGGAATAATTTAACTAAAACGTTTAATCAGTCTTTTTTCCCCCCTATTTTGGAAGAGAACAATGAGAAATTCAAGATATCTCAATACCTTTGAATGTAACTGATTTGGTGAAAAATAGTGCCTGGCACAGAGTAGGCACTTATTAAATACGTGAATAATAAAAATCAGTCCATTCCAAAAGCCTAGGTCTGGAATATCACTTAGAACTCTTCTTGTGACCTTGCTCAATTTGGCTGAGAGGCTAAACTGAGTTGAAATTGGACCCTCATGTCATTTGGGGCTTCACTCAATCAGGAATGACAAATATTAAATCATCTTTTGTTACTGCTCACTGAGAGTTAACCCCAGGAATTTTCATACAAAAATGATTAGTCTCACATTCCTATTTTATAAATTTACATGCAGAGTGAAAACTGGTATATATCAGACTGAGTTCCAAAGTGATAGAATTCTATTTTAATACAAACTTCCATCTCTATTACTGACTATAGCCTGATACATATACATTTTATCAAATGAATGGGTAAATGAATAAATGAACAAATTATCATTATGTCTTTAATGAGAATATCTAAATTTTATATTTTCTTTTGTTTTTTAATATCCAAACCCACAGTAACTTTTATATCACCCTGAAACTTTTGTCAAGCCACCAAGTTTTATCAGTTGTCTATCCTACCAAAAAGTGTACACGAATCAGCATTCTTTTTTGCCAATCATAAACCTCAGACATGATTTAATGAGTATTTATTTACAAGACAGACCATTCTGTTAAAATATTAGAAAATCTAACGAAGATTGTTGCTTTTTATGTAAAATAAAGCACGCTTTTTTAAAGTAAGCAGACAAAAGAATATTCCAGTAAAACAGCTTTCTTACATGTATGGCTAATCACTACAATGAGTGCTTTAAACTTATTATGTGTTACAACAGTCAAAAGCATAATTTTCTTAATCAAAAATTAATTGAGAGGAAGGGGCTAAGATGGTGGAGTAGAGAGACTCATAGCTCGCCCTCTCCCACTAATACATCAAGAATTACATCTACAAAGCCATTGACTCACACAGAACACCTACTCAACTCTACCAGTGTCTCTCACTTCAAAATACAGGAAAATTCTCACAAAACCCAATAAACAACAAGATTATACTGTATAGCACAGGGAACTATATTCAATATCTTGTAGTAACTTATGGTGAAAAAGAATATGAAAACAAATATATGTACGTTCATGTACGACTGAAGCATTAGGCTATACACCAGAAATTGACACAACATTGTAAACTGACTATACTTCAATAAAAATATATATATAAACAAAAAAAATTAATTGAAATAAATCATGCAGCACAAAATTCCAGAAACGAAAGGTACTTTATCTTAATATCTAAGCATACCTTTTTGGCTTTTGTACTAATTTATTTTCCTTCCTTCCTTACTTCCTACCTGCCTGCCTGCCAAAGCCAATTCAATAGCATCTTCACTTTCTTTTAAAACTTTACACATGAAGTTCAGGGAAAAAAACCAAAAACTCTACTGGTAGTAAGAATGTAAAATAGAAATTTTCTAAATTATAGCCTTGAAGGATGAGATACTGCTCAAGTTCAAAACAAATAAAGAAAAGAGAACCACAGATATTTTTAAGTTTAATAAGTATCATTAAGTTTTATATTAACAGATATAGAAAGTCTCAAATGTTTAGTATAATAGCTCAACACTTCATTTTTGAAAGTTATACTTTCCAAGCAATGTAAGTTGAGAGTACAATAAATATACCACCTATTTGATAGTACTGTAATATCATTGCATTTGATAATATGGATGTACATGATGATTACATTTAAGGTAAGTATAAAACCTTTGCTGCTAATTTTCAAATGTTAAACTCCAAAAGAAAAAAAATCAGGTAGCCAATTTACATAATTAAACACTGAATAAAATTTTATTTCCTCCTGTATGTCAGTTTAATTATTATATTTCAAATATGATATAAAGATATAAGTGAAAACTCCAAAAGGACTATCATCATAAAATAAAAATGTGACAATGATCCTACAGGCAGTCACAAAACACAGCCACTGGAAAAAAGAGGTAGGGGCAAATACAAAAACAAGTGAGTAAGTAAATAATATACAAATTTTGTAACATCATCAAATAATAAGACTTGTTTTTAACAAACATACACATCAGACTGAGAGTTTCTATTTTGGAACTTCCCTCTTAGCCTTCCAAAAGCTCAAGAAAATCAGTCTACTTTACACTTACTCCTTGTGCCTAACTGAAAATGTTATTACCGGTTCATCACCTAACAGCCTTGACTCCAAATGACTTCTCTGGCTGTTTCGAAAAGTCAAATCTATTCCCAGCTGATGAAGATTTATCACCTTGGAGGACATTCAAAGAAATGTCCTTTTTAAGACAATTCTTGAAAGAAAGAAAAGAAGATTAGGGGAGGAAAGAGAGAGAAGAGGGAGAGAGCGAGAGAGGGGCAGAGAGATGTGAAAAAGGGCAGTTCTAGTAGAATAAACCCAGTGGCTTCCCAAGGAAGCCATTCCTTTAGAAGGAAGAACTTCATGCATGATTTTGGTTTATTTTTGAACAGTTCTCATTAAATTATAGGCATGTTTCTGTAGGCATGAATTGGTTCACAGTGGAGACTCTTGTGTTTACGTGACCAATAATGATACCAAATTCAAGGAGAAAAATTTTCTATGGAAAACCAGCCACTAATATTCAAATAACATATGTGTCTACTCAACATAATATACAAATAGCTTTTCAGTGTAAGACTTTTTTCCTCCATTACACAACTGACAATTGACTTTCTCTCAGCTAAAACTTTAAAATGACAAAACAGATTTTGAAGACATTTTCTGTAATTAAAAACGGCTGCTTAGATGCTGACAGAGAATTTCTCAAGGATAATATTGCTTTTCACTTTTCTCTTGAAAGATTCAAATGAAAGAGAAATGTACTGAAATCAAGTAATTAAAATTCCATTTGGTCCATCACCCCTTTTCAAAATTTATTTAAAGATTCTAAATTTTATTGACAACTTTTTATCACCACAAATCAGGAAAAGAATAGTATTTGCTGTTCTCAAATGAATTTATGTAATCAAAAAGTCAATATGATTTATAATTGCAGAACAGTTGTCAAGAAATGTTAAATACCTAAATACTTTCTAAATTGGCTTTGCATCAGAAAGCTAATGAAGACCATGCAATCTGGCAGACTGATAAAGGTGAGATGGATGTTATGAGGAGGTATCTGAAATAAAGCTTCTGATGTTTATTTTAGCAGGGTTCATTATCATCCTAGGGGGAGAAAAGGACATTTCCTACCTTCCCTTGATGCTGGGTGTGCACAGGTAACTAAGCTCTGGTCAACAGAATGTGAGGGAAAGTGATTAAGTGCACCTTCCATGACTCATCCTAAAAGACAGGGGATACATCCCTACTTCCCCTCGACTCTGTCCTGCTGTTTGGAACAAGGATGTGAAAATAAGCTTTCTTGGACCCTATGGATAAGGACTAATCATAAACAAATACTAAAAAAGAAAGTTTAAAATAACAACTTCCATCTTTTAATGAGCCTATATTTAGTAGTATGACAGTCATTGTTACCGAATGCAAAAATATTGAAATGTCCTCTAGAAATGGATAATATCCTTTCCCAATTCAGTGAACTGACTCTAAATTTTAAATGGCTCGATTTTTTAAAATCTGTAACAATAAATAACCTCATAGGGTATCAATGTTTCAACTGTATTAAAAAAAAAAAAACTTCTCTGATCCTAGAGTTAATCAGAGATGTCTTAAGATTTTTAAAAATTAAACTATTTGATTCTTAAGCACCAAGAAAAGGATACTGAAAAAAAAGAGTCTCCCCAAAAAGGTGTTAGAAGTGTTGGGTGGAAATGTTAATACTGGTGAGGCTACACAAACCATTCCAGAGTACAGAATAGCTAAAAAAACATTCGGTAAAAGAGGTTAAAAGACAGGCACAAGTCAGAAGCCCTGGCCCTTCCAATGGTCAGCTGTATAGACATTTAAGTATGAAAAAATACTTAAAAAAAAAAAACTTTTAAAAAGTATGAAAAAAAAAGATCTGAAAAAAGAGGATCCTTTATAAATGTAAGGAACAAATATTCAAATAGCTATGTACACATGCTGAAATATAGACTGGCACTCATGTTTAAAAAGTAAAGAAAGTAATTTTGTTTTTTTTAACATGTCATTGTAAATGCATTCATATTTTAAAATCTAATAAAGATCTCCTCTCACGTGCCCTTGACATTTCAGGAAAAAGATGGCTTAATTTGCTTCTCTGAAGATTTCCGCCTCACAACTAAATAAATAACAAGCCTAGTATTTACCAGTATTACATAAAAATGACTTATACCTGACAAAACATTTCTCATCTTCTAAAATGAGAAAATCATTGACTCCATGATTGATCATAAAACAGAGTGTGAAAGACAACCAATGGACATGCCAAACACAACCAAGAGAAGGCCTGTTGCGGGGTTAATGGTGCTAAGAAACTCGACAGTTTCTTCTAATAAGATTTTATTAAATGAGTTTTTTTTTTTAAATAATGCACCTAAAATGCCTAAAAAAGTAATTCCCAGGTAGTAGATCAAATACTGTCAACTGTGTTATACTGTGTAGTATACTGCTATGTGGTTTCTCAATTTTATCAAAATTACATCTGAGAGAATGAACACCATTTGTCTACATTTAAAATTCCTCATCGCTACAACTCAATATTTTTCCTTGATGCATTCTAAATGCCCTAGTAGAAATTATTTTGAAAAGAAACCATTAAAGGTATGCTAATGGCTCTGAATTGTGACAGATGCTATGGAAACAGGCCTGTTGGCTGAGGCACAGCACCATTAACTATCTATCATAAAGTCCTCTGGACTTGCTCATTTATTACTGCTGCGTTGCTCAAGGGGGAAGAAAAACAGCACGAGTTTCTCTTTCTGAGGAAAAAATCATAAGCCACTCACTTATTCTAATGTCATGATCCCCACTGTTTATCTGCATGATAATTAGGAAAATCAGAATTAGTGAAATATTATTTTAACAACGTGATGGGAATTAAGCAGTTGAAAAAGCCAAGGAGAAAGTTCCACATGCTTACTGACTGGTGGGTCTCCAACACGAGACACTAACTGCGGGGGAAGTCAGTCCTGTTTCCTAGGAATCAATCAAGGGGTAGAAGTCCCAGCCTCACAGGAGGGTGCACAGAGGGGGAAAGAATTTAGAAAGAGGTGATGGAAACACGTCACAGGAATCTTCTGTCTTCAACATGTTTGGAATATTTTTTGATGATCTGCTTTGAGGAAAAACACTGATCTAGTGTTTCAAAAACTATAGCGTTACATTTTCACAAAGGGACTGCGTACACATTAGCTTACCGGATCCTACTAAGAAAGCTATAAAGAAAGTATCACGTTGGTTTTGGGGGTGAGGAAATAAAAGTGAGGTGACTGGCTGAACAGCAAAAGCTCATCAGTTGAAGAGCGCAGAAGTGAGGTCTTCTATCCCTAAAGCCACGGCTCTTTTCTCAAAGACCAAATAAAAATGAAGTGGCACTAAGGGGAGAGACAAGAAAGAATAAGGGGGACAGCTTCTGTGAATCCTAACAAAAACGAAGATTATGACCGCTGCATAGCATGTTTAATACAGATTTTGTAATCATATAACATGGAGGAAGAGTGAATACACGTTCAGGTGCCGAGGCCTTGGCACACCAATGAACAGCCTTACTATTACTGGGCTTACACCAAAGCTGCTCCAACCACAGGCCGTGGAGCACCAGCAAGAGGAGGAGGACCCCTTACTCTGTGCATGCCCTCTATCAGCTGGTAACAACGAGGGCTGAGCAACAGAATCATGTATTTTAAAAACACACATGCCAAGTCCCACCCTGTAAGTCCAAGTCCACTGAGGCATTTGTATTGACAGGGGACTCTGGTGGCCAGCAGGCTTGGGAACCTCCATTCCAGGATCACAGCTCTTTGTTATGCAGCCATACTCACAGCTGACAGGGGAAAGGAGGTTGGCGCAAAACTCACAGTGTTAAGAGTCATCTACAGAGTTTACAAGAGCAAGTGAAGAACAGTAAGTATAGCAAAGAATTACACAACAAACAATCCTGTCCAGGAAGGTAACAGCAAGCCTAAGGGATTTTTAACTACAGAAAGGAAAGCACTCAAGACAGCCCTAAATGGATGGATGAGAAGTTCACTTTCATAGAAAATATAATAAACTTGTGCCATATAGTTTGCTGAGCACAGGTGTCTGACAAAAAGTGTTACAATACCCTAGGCTCAAAAGATTGTACTAACAATTTGCCACTGAAGTCCAAATTACAGGCTGCAGTAAAACCAAATGCTCATTACCCACAAAAAGATTCTAAGTGTCCACCTTTTCAATAGGAGTTGGTACCTAGGCACTAAAGAATAATGATAACAAGGGAGACAGCAGTATAATAGTACGCCTTTAAAGAGACCTTTGAAGTGTTCTAAAGAGGTCTCTTAAAGCCATCTATAAAGTAGAAGTCAATGTATCCATTATTTATTTATTTTAGAACCACGTGGTAATAAACTCAATACTATATTCAATACGTCACTTCATTCTACCAATAGCTGCCTACTCAGGCCAGTGAAAAGGACTGTTTAAATGACAAGTGCTTCATTTGTATGTAAAAGCCCATGAACTAGTGTCATCTGGAGTCCATCAAGGAAATTTGTCAGCGACATTCAGTCTGTAAAAGAACCTTATAGAGTCCTCTACTCTATGTGCCTTTTAGCAGCTTGATTATAACCTTATCAAATGCTTTCAGTTTAATACATTGCCAGGAGGTAGTCAGGTTTAATGAAGACTCTGAAGATACCAACCACAGCACGTGGGAACAGGCCCTGTCACCTGCCTGCCTCAGCTAGGCTCCTCTGTCCACTTCGATGGATCTCTCGGGAACCACAGCTCTATTACCTTCCTGACTGCTCCTTGGGGACTCCCCAGGGTCATGCTCCACCTAATGGAACAGCCTTGTCATTTGGTTAACCACAGCAGCCCTGAATGAACCCAAATTGCCATTGTACCAAGATTTGGGCAAAGGAACCCCTTCACAGCTGGCCCTAGCTCTACCTATACACACTGATGGTCTTCTGACAGTTATCCAGGACGTTCCAGCAGGCCTGCTCAACTTGTGATACCTACTGTGGACAGCATATAAATGGAATATTCAGTAAGCGTTACTGAGTTCACAGTGTATATCTCTGTGTGGAAATGCAAGCTTAAGTGACATAGTTCTTTTATGCCTCTCCCATTTCTACAATGGAATTCATACTCTAAAAGTGTAGGAGATGAACCCACACTTGGCCAGATCATACTTTACTCAAACAGGGTGTAAAGATCATAACTAGAGTGACCACACATCCTGGTTTCCCTGGAGCATCCCAGTTTATGTGTGCTGCTGTGATATAATTAATTACTAGTGCCTCCTTTCACCTTCCCTGCTTGGATGATAAATTATAGGGTCACCCTAGTCATAAAAGAGTTGTGAACAAAGGTTTTAGAAATATGTAAAGGTTGTGATCATTTCCAAACCAGAAAATCAGGAAGGCTTTACACAGAAGGCATTTATGCTGGTCTCTGAAATAAAAGGCAAAATTTAAAAGAGGGGCCAAGAGGTGGGTGGAAAAGTAAATGATGACACTCCAGGTAGAAGAACCACATGAGGAGGGTGAAAGCAGCAGGGCACAGGTGTTGTCTGCTCCTGAAGCTCTTGCCAGCCTAACTACCTTATTTTTTAAGTGGCAGTCTCTACTATGGCCACTGTAAGCTTCCTGAGAGCAAGAACTATCTTGTGTTTCCTGGCTCCTGACACAGCACTAGGCACAGAGAATGTGCACAAAACCAAGGGGTTAATAACCACATGTTGCTATTCACCTTATGAATCAGGGGATGCAATATTACACCACCTATGTCATATTGCACAGCTCTGTTTTTTCAAGAGGAAGATTATGGTCATGATACTAGCACGTTTCACTGACTCCACAGTTTAGAACATACAGGAGATGGCCAGAGCCGTATCTTGGCAGAGATAGGGTCAGAGGACATGGTGAGGACATCATCCAGAGATGAATTATTGAGAAGCACTTAAGAGATGAGAGCAAGTACAGTTTCAACATCAGGCCACTTCAGCCCTCACCTGTGCCCCCTCTGGCATCTCAATGAAAAAAGGACGCTACCATGCTCAGAGACCAGACAAATCCACAGCTGTAGACGCAACTGCTCACAAGGCATGGCTTCCAACATGCCACAAAATCCTGCCCAGAAAAACTATAAAAGCAGCAACAGTTCTTAAACAACTGAGGTCCCCCAAAGAGGAAGGATTTCTGCCTCCATACTGCCACATCAACTTTCTCTGGGTCTCCAAACAGCAGCCCTGCCCTGAAGATTTTTTATTTGCCAGCCCTCACAATCACATGAGTCGATTCCTTAAAATAAATCCATCTTTATGTGTATAAATGTACATATGTATAAATATGTGTACACACATACACACACACACGCACATCCCTATTGGTTCTGTTTCTCTGGAGAACAGAGAACCCTAATACAGATTTATCTAATGTTAAACCTAACATTTGTATGATGTTATGCAGTTTTAAAGACTATTTTCAAAAACTGTCATCTGACCCAATTATCAAAAATTTTCAAACTCAAATATAAAAGTAAAAATGCACTGAAGAGTTATAAAGTACTCTGTAGGTATAATGTAGCACATACACATTAAAAAAAAAAAGAATAAGTGGTTGAATTAGAGCAATCAGTGCTAAGCGTAATATATACCAATTCCTCCTAATAAATGTAAACCCCATTAAGGGCAGGGATTTTTTTCCCTAATGTTTTGATGTGTCCTCAGCATACAGACCACAGTGCCTAGCATATAGTAAGTTCTAAATAAGTAATTCTTCAATATAAATACAAATGAAATACATACGCACACAGATATACATATGAGAGAAAAGGAGAAAGAAAAAGTTCACTCTTGCTAAATTAACAGGCATTGGTTCTGATGGGCAAGCTATGTTTTAAATTATAAGAGCTTTGTTATAATTTCACATAAGTACAATATAAGCTCATTATACTCATAAAAAGAGGTCCATCAATGATCATTATTCACTGTATTCAATGACCATATTTCCGCCTCTTTGTTTCAAAGTAAGACCAGAGAGAAGTCAGGGGCATTTACAAACTACCTCCGTAGTCATAGCAGTGGCCTTGAAGATAATGGATTAATAATATGGGCCTTTCTGCCATTATTTAAGAAAAATTACGGTATAGCCACCAGTTTCACTGCCTAGGAAGTTGTAACATTAATCTTTGCCCAACTAGTTAAGGCTCTGAGACAAGGAGACAGGTACGTGGTAGAAAGGGCAGCTGAGAAATCAGCAACGTATAAAGGAGATTACAGAAAAGGCATGCTAGACAAAGATCAACACGCATCCACATCGCTCTGCTAAAGAGCCATCTGTCCCAAATGCCCTGTGTGCCCAGCTTACACAGCAGGGAGGCTGCCCATCCTCCACAGCGCTTCTAATCCCAAGCCAGCCCAAACTGTGGAAAGATCCCTGGCCTTCCTGTCCTCTGGCCTGCGATCCTGGGAGCCTATCTGGAACTCACCACTGAAGATGAAAAATACCCTAGAGACTTCACAGGGCTGGTCCTCACCCTGTCACTCTATCCTTAAGAGTCCTGGGCCTCTTTCTTCACAAGGAGGAGGTGGAGGTTAGGTAGGTGACTGCCACCATCTCTTCAGGTTCTACCAAGAAGTACAGTGATCATGCAACATGACTTCACTACCATCTGCACTAATGCTGACTGGCCTCTAAGAAAGGAGAGAGAAAGGAGCTCGAGCCCAGGCAGCAGGCTCTGGGCAAAACTAAGAAGGACTGCGTCCCTCTGACTGTGAGCCTCTCACATCATGGACATGCCCTCCCTCGTGAGCACATGCTTCCTGTTTCCTGTTATTCCCTGCTGTTTTGGAGAAGGCAGGCCCAATATGGCACGAGGCACAAGGACTGTTACTGAAAATGGCTTGGAGCCACCTCTCAAAAAGCCCCAGTGAGAAATTAATTACTTTGGTAAACATTTAGAAGCCTAGTTTGCCTGTAGGCTTGGAAGTTTATAGAAACTTACAAATCAACAAGAAGACCAAATCATCACTTTAAAATAAGAACTTCACCTGTCAAGAAAAGGCATGTAGGACTTTCGGCCAAGACATGTGCTTTCTCTAGGCCATCTACGTGGAAACCCAAATCATAATCAGAGGTTATTTGATGAGCTCTATGACCTGAAAGTATGCTAGCATGACACTAAGCTTACTATATGGATCTGCACAAGAGGCAGACATCTACCAAGGTCAGACAATTGTTAGATCAGGGCTGGGGTGGGACGGACGCAGTAGTTGCTTGTCGTTTTGAATCTTTCCTTTCCTTCTCTATATAAGACTCTAAAACAATAATAACTGAAGGTGTCCTTTTTTTTTTTAACTATATGTAAGTTAATACCTATATCACTTGAGAGAATCAGGTAAACACAGAAAATATTTTTTAAAATATAAGGAAAAACATAAAGAAAAAAACATAATCCTCACCAAGCTTTATGCCTTTGCAAATATATAGATATTAAAGAGCATGCTGATTTTTATTCCACTAAACATCATACTGTAAACAAGTCCCATGATATTAATCTTTTTAAAACTTTAAAGACTGAAAAAACTCAAGACTGACATATTCTTTCTTTAGATGTGTTAATATATTCAATCAGTGACAGGCAAGTCTTGTTCTTAAGTCACTCAGAGAATGTTCTGAACTTTCTAAGACAACTATTTCTCCCTCATTTCTAAGTTACTGAAATGGAGACACTTCCTACAGTCCACAAGCTAAGACCTCCCAAAATGAAACTGCCCTGTTTGGTTAGAACCTTTAGGCCTTACAAACCTCCACAGGGACAAAGTGGCAATCTGACAAACTAGTATGCCATCATGATAACTGGGAGAGAAGGAAAAGTGTGTCACCATTCCCCAAATATCAACTAGCATCCTTGATACCCAGGCAACTGAGATGTTCATCAACAATGGTCAGGCTGAACACCCACCGCTTTCCCCTCTTAATTCCATCTTGAGAGGGGGGTAATAATATGAATTCCAGATCATGGTTTCTCGGCCTTTTGGCTAAGATCAAAAGAAGAATTACAGATCAAATCGAGACGAGCATGAGGTTATGCCCAATCAGTGAAAAGTGTATTTCGGGAGAAGGCACAACCTGACAACAGCATCAAATCACATCATTACTCTTCCTACATGCAAGACACGCTCTGAGTTCCCAAACTAGGTTACACTTAAATGACAGAAACTTTTTTTCAACCTCCTGCAATGTCTATACTATAAATCTGGGAAACAGCTCCCAAAGCCTTGTATCAAACTGTGGACACTTTAAGAACATTCCCTTAATACACAGCTGCCTGCTATTTGGCTCATGTCCCATCTTCAGTGACATGGAGACAGAAATGTCTTTTGTACAGCTTCTCTAGGATGACAGACACTAATAGAAATGCATGGATGGATTTACAGCTGGCATGGATCAATTTCTAGTTATTTTACAATTATTGATTAGGGAACTCAAACAGGCTTTGCTACTTGCCAGACAAAAAGCTAAATCCCCCACCCCCGCCTTCATAAATCTTGAGAAAAAGCCAAAGAAACATGAAAACTGATGTATTCTGGAAATAAAGCATGCCAAGACAAGATTATAACCAAGTCAAAGCTGAGAATCAAGTAACAAATGTATCTCCAGAACAGAGCTTGAGAAACTTGCAGTCTTGGCAACTCACCCTCACTGGCAGCAGCATAACCTTTGTTGCAATCGGAATTGATGGGAAGCTTTTTCACTTCAAGCAAAAGATCCCTGTCAGGGTGAACATATTTTAATCCACCACATGCATTTGTACCATGTCATTTACAAGGACGAAACCTGACTACTTCAAGAGTCTGCTTTTGTTGTGTCACTCTACAGGCCTGTGTACTGTTCCCAAGGCTCACAGAAAAAAAAAAAAAATACTCAGAGGAGAGAGAATAGAGGGCGGGGGGAAGCAGTGGTACAATATACAGGCAGAGCATATGTATAGCTATAGATATATCCTGGAAATGGTGATCTACAAGACAGAGATACACGGTGAAAATATGCTGTATTCTAGAGGAGGATGTTATTTAGAACTTGTTCTTTTTGATGCCTTCAGGGTTGGAACTGAGCCAGTTTCTTTATAATATACTGAGTTTCTCAAGGAGTTCAAAGAAAAAATTTGAAGCACCAGTTCGTTTCCCCATCCCCTGTGCGTGACAGGGAATGATGGGAACATTCCAAGGATGCCATTGCCCTTGGGTCACAAATTTAACATGGGGGTTGGGGATGGGGTGTTAGGAAAGGAAGAAAAATTATGTCACAAATGGGCAAAGTAGAGATACAATGGTCATATTAAAAATTAACAAGTGATTTTTAGTGAACTGAAGAAATAAATGGAAAATAAATGGGAAATAAAGTAAGCATTTAAAAAGATGAATCTTTGGACTTAGAGGTAGCAAAAGTATTTAATCCACTATAATACAGAAATGTATGGCATTTAAGTCACTTTTTAAAGGTCTTTTAATTTGACTGTATAAATATTTTATATATCAATTTAAGTTTATTTGGCTAACAAAGGTCTGAGTTTTCATTCTAAGCCAATAAACACATACTAGCAAAAAGACCCCATCCCCTTACGTCCCCAGAAAGAACCCCTCTCATTGTGACCTTTTCAATACAGTGACTGCTAACAGCACTTATATTCTGCCTATGACTAAATCACTTCTACTCATCAGAATAAGTTTTCAATAACCAAAATCCAATTTAACCAAGAAAATAGAGGCTTTCAACTTAAACTATTTCTTTTTTTAAATGAACTGTTTTTAATAACTAAAGAAAATTAAAATAGATGTGACTCTTGGAATTGGTAACCTATTCATAAAACAAAATTACTTTATGAAAAGTCAATTTATAAGTATATAGAACTTTGTACTCTCTTAAAACTCCTGTATTTATATATTTATTCATCAAGGTAACAGACTTGAAAGAAAAGTGCATTAACAACCTTGTCCTTATTTTAAACAGATGGAAACAAAGGGCATAAAGGAAAAAAAAAGCAATTTGCCTAAAATTATATGGAGCAGTACCTAGGGAGGGGGTGGTGGTGGGGTGTGGAGAGAAGGTTATTTCAGATAAAATTACTGTTCCAAAAACTCTGTAGAAAATACGGAAACAGTTTACTCTTTAATAATTTTTAATGATACAACTTGGATGCCTGCTATATTTCAAAGACACAGAATCTACACAGATGTTTGTGAAACCATATAACTTGTTTTAGTTTTGGTTCATAGAAAGAAAATATCCAAAACAATCGTTTCTTCACCCACAACACACAATATTAATCTGTATGTCTGAATGAAACTCTCCACCTCTTTTTATCCTTTCTATTTTGATCTTCCTAAAACTCCAGTAATGACAGCAAGAACTCATAAACCGAGGTTAACACAGTATCCGTCTTGATCCTTTTATTTGCAAATCATGTTTAAAATGTTTTAAGATATGACAACCATGTAAATGAAATATATGACCCTAGAATGTATCCTTTCCAGGAGGAAAAACTGTGGTAACAAATATTATTGGAATCTTGATTAAAAGTTAAAACATTCCATCAACACTAAATTTCTTGGTTTTGACAACTGTACTTGGTTATATAACACAATTTTTAAGGGGTAGAAATACTAAGGGGCAAGTTGGCATGATGTCTGCAACCCATGCTCCACTGGTTCAGAAAATGTGTGTGTGTGTGCACGTGTGTTTGTGTGTACACATACACTTGTGTGTAGAAAGGGAAAGAATGATAAAGCAAGTGCGGTAAATGTTTAAAAATAGATGAATCTAACTCAAATTCTGTGTCTTTACAACTTTTCCATAAGCTAAAAATTCAAAGTAAAAAATTTAAGAAATGAACTTTAAAATTCTAATTTTATAGCATCTAAGAAATGACTTTACCATATGCAACACAAAGTGCACACACATACACACACATAACTGACCTAGCAATGTGTATACTCAGCTTTTAACTTTACAATAGTAGACTTAAAGTAAAAATTAGTTACCAGCTCTTTCCTATCAATCCACCAGAGCTGTGAGGAGTCTATTCTTGGGAAATAAACTAATTTTCTGTTACATTAATTAAACTGCTGTCAATAAGAATTATTCTTGGGATTATTGAATAAAATTGAAAAATACATTAACAGATAGAACTACATCCGAAATTTGTTTCATTTTTATTAACTTACTTCACAAATCCTCAAAATGGTCAAGGACATAATTTTTAAAATTCTCTTCAGAGCTTGACTTTAAAAAACTGTGGAATATCTTCACCATAAATTTGTCCCAAAGTTCAGTGAAAACCCAAAACACAAAACTGATCAAATCTACTGCATGAGTAAAGAAGACACAACATACATTACACTTACTCTTAAAAATAATGTATTGTAGCATGCTTATCTCTATTCTCAACAGGCATCCTGCCAGATTAATGCACCTTAATTATCCATAGTAGAAAATTAATTGAATCATCTCTTACCTCCCCTGCAAATAAAAAGTTCACATTGCACATAAAAAAAGGGAAGTTTTTGCCTTTATATATTGCTGTTCTTCTGCGGGCAAGGGCATGATTAACTGCCACAAACCTGGTCCTTTTACATCTATATTAACTACCTTTCCCAAAATAGAACAGACCATAGCAAACATTTTTTTTTATAAGTCCACTCAAAACTGACTTTATAAAAGTATACAGTAGTATACTTTTCTAGTATACTAGTACCCTTTGCAAGGTAGAGATTCACATGCTGAGAATTTTTTTGGAATACTGAAATTTATCTGAAGTCCCAAAACCTTTTCAATTCAAACAGTTTGGTTGGAAACTAGTTCTAATACATATTACTACATTTCTTGCTCTTCAAGAGCCTATTCTTAATCCCTGATAGCGATATGACTATGAACACAGTATCTCACTAAGCATAAGACTCGAGGCCTATGAGAGGAGCCAGCGCTGCCGGCCTCTATGCTGAGCAGGCCCATCATGCTATGATGGTTTTTATTTCCTGTGTGTGTTCATTATATGTGTGATTTTTGGATGTCTTTTTTGTTTATGTAATTTCTGCTTTGACCACATGCCTATCCCTAAAAGTGCCATCACACTTTCTAATACAGTGGTTCCAAATATCCTGCAAGTTAAAAATGTAATAATTGTAATGAAATTTGCTAAACTGTGCCCCAAATGAGTTCACCTAGGCGGGGGGGCGGTCCTGATTTGTAGCCCTGGCTCTATCTTTGTGCAGCCTTTGGGTTTACAATACCTTTGAACATTTGTTTCATCAACTATAACAGGAATGATAGATGTCCTACCCATATCAAGCATTTATTAACACCAAACAAGATGCTGGACTTGAAAGCTCTTGGTTAAATGAAGAATACTAGAAACAAATATCAACTGTTTTTGCTGTGATGTTGGTTATTAATAAAGGTCACAAGTATTGCGGTCCTACCTAGAAACACTTTGTGATTCATTTCGGTTTCAGAGTTATGGTTCCAGGCGATCAGCTAGCTGTGTTCCTGAGAATCAGACAGGCTAAAGAAACTGTAAAAGGATCAATGTTTAACGTCTAAGCAGAAAATGTAAGCAGGTTTATAATCTCCAATAAAACTAGCCCTGTGACACTGACTGGTGTTCTTTCTTATCAAGAGAATATTAAACACAAATCTGGAATTAAATTTACAGTCACTGTTTTAAACAGGCACACAGCTAAGTATGGAAGTTTGCAGCCATTTGTCATAAAAGATAGAAGAACAAAAAGTTAGCCAGAAAACTCCTATAAACTAATCTTATCAACAAATTTCTATGACAACGAAGACATCTGACAAGTTGACCACAAGCAATCATAAATTATTGGTGTTGATCATTCTCTTTTATTTTTTGAAAATAGCTTGGTGGCTGAGTAAATCATATTCTGCCCAGGGCTATGTAGCTTACCTCGAATTATTTCAGAATCATCTAAAATGACTCATTTTTCTATTAAAATGATGAATGAGCTAAATGAGGTATGTAATAAATACTGCAGGTTTGTAAACAGATTCCTGCTCTCCAGAGAATGGAGGCCTTACTTCATTTTGTAATTCTGCCCCTTGGTATTTTCAGGAGAAGTCATCCTTAAAATATAGTTAGTAAAGAAAAGAGTGGAGAGAGTCACACTGGAACAAAATACTGAATGTCTTTAAGGTTAAAGGAATAACCCTGGGCTACACAAAAACAAACCCGCCCACCCCCAAAAGCGAGGCACATCAGGAAACACAGAAAGAACATAACTCAGTCCCGTTTAGGAATCATATCTAAGCAATAAAAGCAGGCATGCTAAAAGAAATAAATACAGAGCTGCTCAAGAATGTTCAGCACTGCAAAGAATTTAATGTCCCATAAACAAAAATGAAGCAGAGCTCACTGCACATGGTATGTCACCTAGTAAACATTACTGTTATTCAATTTACTACTGAACTCACTAAACCAGAGGTCCGCGTACCACAGGTTGAAAGCAATTCTCTAAGGCTGTATTGGAACTGACAGTTCTGAGACTTGCCAGGGAGACAAACGGTAAAAGACTGCTGCTGAACAGAAAGGAGCCGTTTGCCTTAGAGTCTCAATCAAAACATCACGTGCAGAACTCTTCTTTGGGATTTGGAAGGATCGACAGACTTCATTATGCTTCTGTTACACTTTTAATCTGTTACCAGTCAAAGTAAACACTGAGGGCCGTATTTCCTGGCCTCTTCAGTAGGAAATGAGATTATGATGCCAGTGTAATAAAATTCCAAGGCCCTAATGACAGTTCATCTCAGACCAGGCAGTGAAGCAAATAAGTTAACAATAAATGCCAGGTCATTATAAAGAGATGGAATTATAACCAGCCCTTTGCGCCTTAGTTACCTATGGATTTTTACTCAGTGCTCTCCATTCCTCACCCTGACACTCATAATGACCCAAGTGATGGGATTTCAATAAGCTATTTATGACAGAGCTGCCACGTAGAACCCTACTCAACAAGAGCTGCCCCGAGCCAACAGGTTTGCAAGCAACTTGATTAGTATTTCAAAGTTTGTTTAGAGTGACAATACGACAGCACGTTCTAGGCAGAGATGCTCCTCACAGTTGCCTTTAAATGCGACTGCTCGTTGACAAGAACATCAACAGCATTCTACTCAACTGTGCTGTTTTCCTTCTGACCACTCTGTCAACAGGCCACACAGATCAAGATAGTTCCTTGGAAATAAGCAACACCAGCAAATTGCAGTCACCTCTGCATTGGGTTCACTGGACAGACTCGCTAACCTTGACAGTGAGATTTAATCTCCACTACCAGAGAATGCTCAGCCATTCTCTCCTCCAGGCAGCCCCTAGTATCTACTCAGCATGACATTGGGCTTCTCTAAGGCTATTCGGTAATGTTAAGATCCTAGGTATTCCTACAAATCTTGATGAGGAAGGGGTCTGACTATGTGTATTTGAGAAACACATTCATGTAGTTAAGTTTCCAGTAGACAAGCAACGCTGAAATCTGTACTAGCAGTCCTATTCTTTCTCTGGGCTCTTAACATAAAGATGAGGCCGGCACACTGAGACAAAACGTTCTCTTTTTCACCACCGCAGCAAACAAACATACCAGAAGCTGCCCTGCCACTCCACAGAGTATGTGATTAACAATCTCTTCAGAGGGCTGTATGCATTCCAGCTGACAATATTGCTGCTTTAACACACACAGGAAGTAAAGATCACAAAAGATAACGAAGAATATAAAGGGAGAAGATAGGATACAAATGCTTTGTCCTGGAAAGTATAATGACCTGCTGAATTCAAACGTTTACACAGGAAGACAAATGATGCTGTGAGCCTCTGCTCCCACCTGTTTTGAGGGCCCCTGCCCTGTAAATTTCCTGGAAAGACAGGAACTAAGCAAAAGACAGGAAGATTGGGCTTGCAGATGGATGGACCCCAGGCCTCAATCTCACCAATGATTTGAGGAAAATATCTTGCCTAAATGGCTTAAATCTCTCAGACATTAAGTAGAAATTCTGTATTTCAGTAGTTCTCAAAAGCGAAAGCTCAAAGTCAATAACTTCATTTTTGGCATTCAAAGCAAACTAGCGTGCCATGCATGTCAAAACAATTGGGGCTTAGTGTCTGTAGCAAGAAAACCAGCCCAGGGCATATATAACCAGAGGGAGCGTGTTAACAGAGATTAAAATTGGAGTACTAAATTGCACTCAAAAAATAGCAAACAGTTTTAAAAAGGATTTCTAAGTGCTAAACAAACAAACAAACAAAAAACCAGGGATAACCACTGCTACACTGCAACTTCATTCATCTGGTTAACTCTAATGATACCAAAAGCCCCAACTGATCTCCCTTACTGTTCTTTAACACAGAACTTTTGAACATAAACCATGTTGATCATTTCAAAAGGACAACCCCAAGTGTATCCCGTGCCCTTGAGCAGAACTTCACTTACATTTGGGCAGCAGTGGTATTCTTACCTACATCCTTTAAATTAGTCACTTTCCTCCAGACCCTAAATTCAAAACCTTTTTCTCTTTTACCATAAAATTTCAACTGTCACAGTTTGAAGTACAGACAAAACACAGAACTGAAAAGCACACAGCACAAAATTAATCAATTCTTCTTGATTGCTTCAGTGATGCATTTCAGACAAAAGGGAAACGGGATGAAAAGTGACATCTTGGTGAAACAGTCGCTTAAACTTGCAAAAACTAAATTTATGCATCCACTTACCCTAATTTTTTGTGTTATATTTTTCTAAACACTATGAGGTTTTACAAATTCAGAAATTATAAGTAGAAAAAAAAATCCAAGGTAAGAATGACCTCCCCCACAAACCCCATACTTGACTGGAGATGGAGACTTGGGAAAAGCAACTAAATCTAATTTATTTTTGGATCCCCAGCAACTCAAGGAATCTAGCACACAGTAGGTGTCTAGTAAGTTTGTGATGGGGAGAGGGGAACACAGAAAAGGATGATCCCTGTTTACATTCACTTCTTCCTCTATTCTGTCCTTCACATTTCACTAGAGAGAGCTATCAAAATGCCCATTTAACTGTTTCATTTCTCCCTTCAAACCTTTGCCTGTATATAGTCCAGGGGTCTTTGGGTTGCATACATGCTCCTCTTGATCTTAGCCCTGCCAACTTCTTCTGCCTCATCCCTCAACACTCCTTATCCTGTACGTCCCATTCAGCAACTTCTTGGGGTGTCCCAGAGTCCCCATGCTTCCATGATTTTACCTGAGATACTGCAAATTGGACCATCCCTATCCTCAACCATACACACAATTCCTACTCAAACTTAAAGATTCCACTCAGGCACCACTCCCCTAAGAAACGTTTTCCTGTCTTCCCCACTTTCTCTCCTCCCATTTCCACAACCTGAGTAGATTCAATCCTTCATTTATTAAATCAACAAGCATTTACTGACTATGTACTCTTTGCCAGGCCTGGTGTCTATTAAGCACTCAAACGTGTGTGAACAAACAAATGCAGATATAGCAATGAGTTAAAAGAAGGTCCCTGCTTTCACTTGAGTAAGAATTCTCACAAGAATATAAGTAGCATGGTTCTATAACATACTTAGCACTTTTTAACATTATTTTTCATGTATCTGTCTCCCATGATGTACTGTGAATTCCTTAATGACTTCATCTTTTTCATGTATATATCCTTAGTACCTAGCACAGTGTTTTTCAGCTGTCCAAAAAGTGAAGGTTATTTATTTCACATTTAGTTTTATAAGCTCCAGAATAGTTAAGTAAATATTTCCTGAAGTAAGTAAATTGTAGCCTCTTTTCAAGTTTAGATTAAAAAAGAAACAAGAAAATACTACATAGTTCTTTGGTGATAATAAAAAATGACTAATGTTAAACCAGCATAACTTAACAAGAGTGAATCAAAATTTTAGTTAGCATTTTTAAAAGAAATCAAACATAACTGTTAAGTCAAACACAACTTCCTACTCTTTAAAAAAACCTAATGACACAGCAAGTAAGAGATTTAGATGTATGAGATCTCAAAGATACACAAATGTCAAGTCATGTTAACTTTACAGGTTTCCTGGCGCTGTCCTTTGAATGAGTCTTCATTCTTTGCAGAGGTGCTTTCCTGCTTTCCTGAGCAGCATTATTTTAATGTGAATTTTATTTAACATTTTAATGCAGATTAAATTATCAGTGAACTGCATCTCCAAAACCTCTGGGTAGAATCGGCTGATTGAAATATTGGTATTAGTCAGTGAGAGGCAGAGTAAGGGACTGCTATACAATTTTTGAAACTAGAGCAGGACTTAAACAGCTTCTCCAGCTAAAGCAATTCTTCCAAAGGGGAAAGTTTTCATCTGATCCTATTTTAAAACTTCAACAACAGGGCCACCATGACTTTGCCCTTCAAAGAGCTTCAATAAAGCTAGCTGCTACAACAACTGTGGGAAGAAAAGCCTGGACTCACATCTAAGAAGACAGCAATCTAAATGTCAACTGTGGGTGGAGAAGGGGGAGGGGGGGAAGAGTTAGCTTTATTTCACAGAACCAACATAACATCAGTTTTGGGTTTTTCCCCTCTAGTTCTCCTGAAAGACAGCTTGCCAATTCCTTCAAATGTGTGAAATCCAATCTTTACTTTCTTGTTGGTTGCAGTATTTGGGTTCTAAATAAAGAGGAACAAATCAATGTTTGGCCATCACTCAAAAGAATTCCATATTTTAGGGTTAAGAATGGCAACCACGGAGCCCAGCACTCACAGCAGAACAATGCTAATGTTCTTAGGGTGACTCTCACTTGAGTCATGGGTTCTGAGGATGTCTGCTTCCCTAGATGCCACTTCCCCCATCAAGGGACTAGGGGACAATATAGGCTTGAAGTCATATTCTCCAACACATGTTTTCCAGGATGGTGGGATGCAGAATCTGAAACCTAGGCTGTATATATGGAATGGGGAGGCAGAAAGAACTTTATACCCTCTAATCATTAACTATACATGCAACAATACTATTTCCTTAGTTATTACTTTCTAATGTTTAATTGTGGTAAAATACACATGACATAAAATTCACATAAAATCCTGAAATTTTATAGTATACTTCTATACTATTTAGAAGTATACAGTTCCAGAGTATAAGGTACATTCATTGCTGTACAACTAATCTCCAGAACTCTTTTCATCTTGCAAAACCGAAACTCCATACCCATTAAGAAGCTCTCCATTCCTCCCTCTGTTCAGTCCCTGGTAACCACCCTGCTGTCTTCTGTCTCTGGATTTAACTACTCCAGATACCTCATACAAGTAGAATCATACAGTATTTGTCTTTTTGTGACTGGCTTATTTCACTTAGCATAATGTCTCCAAGGTTTATCTATGTTGTATTATGCGTCGTAATTTCCTTCCTTTTTAAGGCTGAATAACATTCTGTTGTATATATAGAACACATTTTTGTTTATGCATTCATCTATTGATGTACACTTGGGTTACTTCCACATTTTGGCTGTTATGAATAATGCTGCTATGGACATGGATGTACAAAAATCTCTTTGCGATCCTGCTTTCAATCCTTTTGGATGAAGACCCAGAAGTGTGGACTGCCAAATCATATAGTGATTCTAATTTTAAATTTTTTGAGGAACCACCACACCATTTTCCAACGTGGCTGTACCATTTTACATTCCCAGAATATCCTTGCCAATATTTGTTATTATCCTTTTTTTTTTAAATGGTAGCCATCCAAATGGGTTTGAGGTGGTTCCTTCGTAACTTTTACATTTTCCAAATTTTATATAATATCCCTGTATTATTTTAATAATTACAGGAAAATTCAGCAAAATACACTTAACCATTAAAAGTGATCATGCAAATACATACATATTAGTATAGAAAGACCTTTATCATACAGTTTAAAGTTTATTAATGTGAAGGCTACTGTAAGAGTTATAGTTATAAGACTGTGTATACTATTATCTATGTTTGGGGAAATACAAATACACATATTAATATGAATGTTTTATACAGACTCAGTGTAATGTGAAAAGGGATCTAAGACAATAAACCAGAATGTTAATAGTAACTATCTCCACATAACAGATATCTAAGTGATCTTAATATTTTCGTGTTTATTTTCTGATCTTTACCTAACAAATATGCATGTCTTCTACAATAACGAATAACGACAATAACGGGGGTAAACTGGTGAATAAGTTGAGAGTCACAGGTACCTAAGTTGCTCTAGGCAGCCATGCTGCTGTGGCCATGAAGTACCACTGAAATGTCTGAGAATGCACAAGCCAGGACAGAATCCTCTGAATCAGCTATAACCATATTGTATAAATTCTACTTTTAGTCCCTAAGTGCTCTGAGGGCTCTATTTGGCCAATATTATGATAGATGCTAAAATTCAGGAGTTGTGAGTATAGTAATTTGCCCCCTATACCCCACAACCCCAGAATCAGTAAAGACAAGACCTACGATGCCAATTTCTTAGGCTTAACCTGAAAACAAACAAACAAACAAAAAAAAAAAACAGTCAGGGAATAGATAGAATATGTAAGGTACAAGGAACAAATGAGCTGAAGATATACTACTCCAACCAAACTATATTACATAATATTTTACAGTTACTGTTAAGAAATTTTTAATACTTTTCATATTTCTTGTGAAAACTCTCCTTTTTTATGCCTTATCATGTGTGTGTGCATTTAATGAGTTTTTTTGAAAAATCCCTATCTTGCTTATCTCCCTGAACTAAGAGAATTAAAGACAGTATGCCCAAATTTGGGCAAAGAAAAGTAAAGAAAGGAGTGCTTTAAGGAAAAGAGGCAAAAGCTGGGGCACAAAGCAAAATGCCAACCAACAATTCTTCCACTCACTAGAAACTCTGAAGCTTGTTCCTGAGCCATCCTTAAAATATACATCATTAACCCTCTCCACTCCATCCCTGGCCTTCAAATTGGGGAACTTTAACATTCCTGGAAACAACCCTTCAACACAGTGGCCCAACACGTTTTCAGCTTCCTCCAAAAACCCTCAAACTCAGGAGCATAGCAGATGTCATTAATGATGGAATTACTTAAGACCTAACGTCTTTAATTCTGAAATTATTCCCCAACCACAAAGAATGACTTTCCTTCCACATCTCTTATTCCACCCAGTATGTGTGTCCTCATGGTGGCACCAGCCAGTCCCTTGACATTCCTTTCTTAGTCTATCACCTGTGTTCTGGTTTCACTGCCTACCCATTCAGCCTGGATCCTGGATTAGTCACTGAAAAAACGGATTCATTACACGTTGGCTTCCTTGTATTTTCTCTGTTGGCATCTGGTCATAGGTTAGTCTCTCAAAGGATCAAGGGAAAGAAAAGGAGAGAACACAAACTGACCCTTTCCTTATAAATTTTTAACAATTCCCAACTGCCTGTCAAACTAAGAACCCATCACCTGAGTCTTGAATTTGAAGTTCTCCACTATGTAGTCCTGTTTTACCCCACGAATGATTTCTCAGCTATATTCCAATGAGCACTAAAGCTGTGAAGTTAGAGAAGTGACATGGGTTTCTAGGAAAGCTAAAGTGAGAGTTAAATAGTCAGAACCCCAGGCTTCACCCAGACAGCCCCACTTTATCTAACAGTGGGAAGTCATTCAATCAGTCACACTGCATGCATAAGACAGTATTGTTCAGCCATTAAAAACAATGTTCCCCATACAAGAAAATGTTCATGATGTTCATGGTGTTGAACACTATTTACAGCACCATCCAAAGTCTTAAATAGAAAACAGACCTAGGAATAAAAATTATCTAGTGGGAAATAGCCCAGTGTAAACTCTGGTTACATGAGAATGAAAGATTTATGAGTGCCTCTTAAATTTTCTTCTATTAATAATCATTCTGAAACACGTTTATATAATCTTTTAAATTTTTAAAAATATTTTCTTTGAAAAAAATGTTTGTTTTCTCATAAAAGACGGCTCCCCAAAGCCCTTGCTCTACATGTCTACCCTTTCTAAAATCCAGAAAGTGACTGATCAAACCTTACCTTTGCTGGAGACTAACATCTGGTGGCCGCCAGCAAGGATAGAAACAAGCTAGGCTGCTCACCCTAGAGGTTTCTAATACAAGGAAACCAAAAGCAGGGGAGATGGGGAGATGGGAGCAAACAAACACTATCCCTTCAGGCGAGATGCATCGTGTCTCTGTGTAGATCTTTTCTTCAATAATTCTCAAGTTATCCGCCACAAAGTCCTTGATGGTTAATCTTAGCAAATTGTCAGCCACTTATGAAAGGCAAAAATAAAGAAAATCTAAGCAAAGAGAACATGAATATCATCAACGATGAAAATTGACAAGCTTTTCACAAACATCAGAGATTTCCTTGTAGACAAGACCTTTCTGCTAAATCTTTAATACTCACCAGGTGCTTTGCCTTAGCACGTTCCTCCTCATTTGATATCCTCTCACGAAGAATAGCTCTGGTTAACTGCTCATTGGTTAAAGTCTTCTCTCCGTCCAGTTCCTTGCCTTGCTTAAGTCTGAGAAGACAACAAACATCTAACTAAGAAAAAAATTTTTTAGTAGCTGACATTTTTTTATGAAATACTTAAATAAAAAAATAGAAACAGCCATAGAGTTAGTAGCTGAAATCATCTTGGCCTAAAATTGATCAAAAGTGGGTATATTTTCTAGTAAATTACCATGCAGCCTTTACCTAAGCATTTAAAAGGACAGAACTCAAATACATTAAAAAGCTAATCGATCTGACTGCTGAATTAGCTTTATAAAGTTCTTATGTCAAATTGAAATCTGTCCACCTAAATATTCCATCCCTGGTGCTTCCATCTGCCCTCTGGAGACAGAAGTAATACATCTAATTAACAAGCCATTCACAAGACAAATATTTGAAGGTAACCATCATCTTCCCATCAAAACTAATTCAATTGTGTACTGAACATACACCAGGCACTGTGTGAGGCATTGATGACACAGTGCTGAACAAGGACCAGTACCTGTCCTCATGGACCTGACATCTGTAGAAGGGAACTAAAAACACAATTAAGGTATCCTTCCTCCCAGTAAATGACTTCCTCATGCAAAAATGGCCAGACTTTTCAATAGCAGGACTCCTCACTTGTGGAATAACTCGAATTTGTCCCTTGGCTCTGAACTAAATCTAACACTGTAGACATGGTCCAACAAAATAAGACAGCAAGAACTTCATCTCCCAAGATTCGTGCACAGTGCTAATTCTAATGAAGCATCCGATTGCCTTAGGTCTATCAGTGACCTCATCACACAATTAGATCATACTGAGTTACAATCCACTGAAACACCCACTCCTCACTGTGCATAACAAGGATAAATTACTTTGGCACAGATCTTCACCATAGTGCCTGGCACATAAAGGTATTCAGGAATCACTGGATGAGAGTTCATTTTAGTCCAATCTCATGGACAAAGATTTTCTGATTGCCTTTTCTTCTTTGAGCGAATAACCTCTCTATACCATCTTATCCCCAAAAGTATAAGCGATGCTTTAAGAAGAAAAAGTAAAATTGTTACTGTTACGTTGGTATAAGTGAAATTCTGAGTGCAATCTACTTTACAAGTGGGAATGATGAGGACCAAATTGAACTCAATACTAATCTATCAAATTTCAGTTTTAAAAAAGATTCTTGAAAAGAATTAAAGAAAATAAAATCTTCGGTTACTATTTTAAACTGCTACATCACCCTGATATTCTGAAATTCTCAGAAACCAATTATAACAGATAAAAATACCTTATAAAATATATTCCAAAGTTATAACACTTCCCACACCCCCCCCAAATTAAACCGATGTGGTTTTGTGTCTTGAATAAAGATTAACAATAGAAACAAAGGTACTTTTACCCAAATAAATCCTAGAGTTACAGGAAACAAAAGTAACAGCAAAAACGAAGTGGTCCACCTAAGGCTATTGTGCTGGTAACTGCTGAGGTTACTGTACTAGATTAGAAAACTAGGCAGTTAGAGCATTTTTACCAACCTGTCACTTGCAAGTAAAATGCATAATCTACTTTACAAGTGAGGTAGAAACTAAGACAAAATAAGAAAACTTACTATCGTTTATGGATCACTGACTATATGCCAAACACAGTGTTAGGCACTTTACATACATACATAAAACTATTATAAAACTTACATTATTAGTTTTTGAACATAAAATGAATTCTATACAACTAGACTCTCATAGCTTCCATATTTGGTGTATCAATTTTTTAAGTATTGTTTATTTTAATAACTACATTTTTCTGAGTTAATTTACATGTGGCATAAATTTTAATTACAAATGGAGTTAAAAGTGGCTCAACTTTAAGAAATATCATAAAGCTTTAGCAAATAAATGAAAAGGAGGCAAAAACATAAGCTCAAAAGCCTTCAGTGTTATAATAAAAATAAAGATTATTTAGTTTGCAATATTTGGTACAGATGCAAAAACTGTGGTACTGGACTCCTGGATCCAAACCAAGGCTCTACCACCTACTAGCTGAGTAGGTGATTCAGTTAACCTCCCTGGGTCCTGTTATTCTCAGGAGTAAAACAGACTGTAATACCTACCTTACAGAGTTCTATATACACAAAGCATTTAGTGTAGAGTCTGTAATAATAAGGACTCAACACATTAAGTAAGTAGCAATAATAATAACAGTACCCACTATGGGGTCAGGAATGCAGGGAAAGCAGTTATTTTCTGAAAAGAAGAAAATCTCCAAATTCAGTACATATACCATGACTACATGTAGCTCTGTCTTCTTCATCCTTTTTTTTTTTTCCAATTTTTCACCAATAAGAAGTTCTACTTTATTTTTAGGATCTTCGAGGACTCCTAAAATGTCAGTTGACTATAATATTCTAGCAGCCCTACCCTTGCACATGTTCCTTTCTTTCCCACTTGCTTGTAAGCTCCATAAGGCAAAGACCTAGTCTGGTTTTTTTTTTTTCACTGCTAAATCCCTAGTGCTTAAAACAGTGCCGGCCACACAGCAGGGGCTCAAAAAACACTTGTTGAATGTGCACATGAACGAATGAGTGGCCTATTTCCAACCACAAACAAAAACGGGAAACAAGCTACAGAAAATAGAAGACTGAAGGATTTAAGAATCTGGAGACACAACCTGAACCCTACAAGTGCCGAGCCACCATGATGTCAAGGGTCACAAGTGTGATGATCCCAGACTACACTGCCCTAAAACATAGGGTGTTTTACATTCCACAACATTTCAGAGCCTCTGAAATATCAACACCTAGTTATGCTAGACTCTTGGCTAAAGAGAGATGGGACAAACTGACTAAAAAGAAATTTTCCTTTCTTACTTTCTAACTTTCCTTTCTTACAGTTACTTTCGTTTGTTCTTACAAGTAGACCTGCACAAATTCTAAAATAGTTTATTGTAAAAGAATGTCTGGAAAAAAAAGGAAAAAAAAAAAGAAAGAAAAGAAAGGTCTGTTGACTGTTTATGAAACAGAATTCTGTATTTTTAGGTAGTCTGACAGTAGGAACCAGAACAAATTCTCATTACTTACCAGTAACTTACTTGAACAATCTAACAAACCTGTTTTCTCAGCTTTAAAATCTGAAGGTTGAACTTTATAGTCTTAAGGTCCCTTACAGTTAAAATTCCTACAAACATCATACATTAAATATATTATTCCCCATTCCAAAAAATTCTTGAGAAAGGTGCTGGCAGGGGATAAATGAAACAAAGGACCATTATCTCCAAATTTTATCATTTTCACTCATTGAACACATATTTCTAGTCTCATTCTTAGAGTTTCCAACTACTTGATAAAAACCGTACACTAGGAAAAAGTAAACAGGATGCAAAAATTCATCCAATATGTAATTACTGGTGATAGGTACTAACTATTCTGATTACTGAGAATACAACAGTGAGCAAGAGATACAGTCCCTACCCTCATGAAGCTTCAACTCTGCTACTTCCTTTTTTTTTTTTTTTTAAGTGAGCTTGCTATAAAACCATATTGGGTGGGAGCTGATATTTGAATTGAAATCTAAAGGACATAAAATGAGCACTATTAGGAAAGAAAAAGTATCTTCAAGGAAACATTAGTCAGGTCCAGAGGCAGTGAGAAATTATTTTCCTCAGTTAAACTTTTGTGCTGCCTTTTCAGATACCAAACACTGGAAGATCTAGAGTCACCAAGAGCTCCCTTAAAACCAAACACACAAACATACACACAGAGTTATCAATAAAAGTTGGTACAAGGCTTTGGAAGGATCCCTGAAGCTTAAATCGCTTTTGCAATGTTAGAAAAAATTTAGAAAATTTTAGAAGTTTTGCTTTCTCTCAAACTATTTTGGAGGGCAGAGTTCCAGAAAAATGGTGTAACAAGGGCTTTCGTTTAGTCCAATGCGTTTAGACATAAAAGCAAAAGACTAGAAATTTCTCAATTGTACTGCTCCTCATTTCCCCACCTCTCCCCTCCACATAATGCATTTATAGCAATACTTGCTTCAAATAAGCTGCTTCTTTTACCAACTCATTTAGATCATTTAACAAACTACAACTACTTTGCATAGAAAAACTGCTTGTAATCTTGAAGCTCCGAATTCTTTTCAGAACTTCCTCTCAGTGCTATTGCTTTTATATTCCGTCAGGCTTTCTGTTCCACGACCATCTAGAAAAGATAGGTGTCTGTGCGATCAACCAATTTTTCTCTTATTTTGAGCCCAATGCGATGATCTTGCTTTCTGGGCCTCCCTGAGTGCTCCTAGCCTCCCTGAGTGTAGAGCCAAAGCCAGGTTGTTTTGTAAACACTCCTCAAGAGAAAGAAGGGTGAGTCCTCATTGACATGGGAAGACAGGGCTTTACTTTTAAGGTCCCTGTTATGGGGGGGGGGGGGAGGCAAGAGATGTAAAACATACGTCTTTCATTATTAACTTAGGTTTCCAAAGATTTAAGAATTATCTCAAAATAAAACTAAACATACCAAGTATCTTGGAGAATACTTTCTCTTTTTGATTTATTGGCATTTCTCACTTACTATTTCAGATCTCCTGGTCTAATATTATTCTACATTAAGCCCCTGATTTTAGTTTCATTTAAATTTCCTTCTTTTAAATACATATCTCTCCTCATTTAAATTCTCTGGAGTTTTAAGCAAAGACGTAGGAGTTTAGTGTAAACTTTTCTTATTTGCATTAAGTAATTGGATAGCTTGCCTAAGCTTAATGAAACAAATACCAGTCAGCTCTGCCCTTATACCTCAAGCCCCAGCAACTTAGCTCTTGTTCTCAATCACGTAAGAGATTTAAGATACACCAGCAAAATGAATTTCTGAACACCAGCTCAATCTCCTATAATGAATACTATTACATGTCCTTTAAAAGGAAAAAAAAAATAAACTTCGCATATATATTCAGTTCTCATCGATACGTTATATAAAATCTAATATTTCAATTTCTGAGTAAAAATCAGCCAATATTATTTTATTCCCAAAAACCTAAAAGTTTTAAGAAAGTGGGAAGGGTATTTTAAAGATAACTTTAAGGAAGCGTTTTTTATATACTCAACTTTGTTATCCCCCATGAAGGAGGCATTACTCTCTCCCTTCTTTTTTAACATGAGAAAAACTGAAATGTATAAAAGCACACAGGAAACGTGAAGCAACCTGGTCTCATTTCCAAAGCCACGCTTCTTAAACTTCCTGAAGGGTAACCACTCCCCATCCCCCCACATCACTTCCCAAATGAGTTTCTATTACCTTATTCATCCCTGCGGTCATATAAGGAGAGTTTCTAAACACCATATTATTCATAATTATTTTTAAAAGAAGCTCCTTTTTTATTTGTTTTCATTATATCAAGTCACAGTTTGCCAGAGTCAGAGTTATTACAAGCCCTTATCCAAGTGGTTTGGCTTTCAGTGGCCCTAAATGTTTCTCTGAACCCATGCACTGTTCATCTGGCCATTCACAAATACTCAGATTTATCTTCATGTAGGCTGACGCATAAGTAATGCTATACAATTCTGGCTTAGAAAATTACTTTATAATTTAATATATAAGGCCATTATATTACTGGGAGAAAGTTGATAAGAACCTCAGATAATGGGTGAGAATAAATGGGAAACTGAGATTGTTCCAGATAAAGTGATTTGAGGAAACGATTTATCTAAAATTGAACTATGACCATTACACACAGACAATATCTGCATAGTACTGCAATGTACTTGACTGTTTCAAACACAGGAAAGAAAAATAAGTGACTACAATCTCAAAGGTCACTTTTAATGCTAATCATGAATTTTATTTTAATACATCATACTTTGTCAGAACATGCTGAACTAGCATTCAAAATACTGTTTACTGTTCATTTTTTAAACAGAAAAGCTGAATTGGGTAATTAAATGAACTAATTATTAGACTATTAAAAACAATGAGAAAACAAGTATACAGCTTTCTATTAATAAGACTTTACAAAAATAAAAGTACATAGCAAGATTAATATGTTTCAGCTCAAAGTTTTTCAAATCCTGGAAGGAAATGTACATGCACTGAAGTTCCAAAATAAACACATGAAGATGAATGGACAATAATGTAACCAAGTAACGTTCATATATAATATGGATCTATATGTAACTATACGTAATATCAATATGTGTAACAGCTAAAGGGTTCACATTTATTAATGCTTACTTTGTACCAGGTACAGTTCTAAGCACCTGACAGGTGTTAACTCATTTAATCCTCACAACAACCCTATCAAATTTCAGACGAGGAAGCTGAGGCACAGATAAGTTATGTAAAACTAAGGGTAACTTACCAGAGGTCACAATGCCACTGACAGGTGTAGCCAGTCAGGCTGGCTTCGGGGCCCACATTCTTATAGATATACCCATGAACAGACACACACACAGACACACACACACAGACACACACACACACACACACATATACTATTAGAATGTAAACCAGGGGAATAAGAGCTTTGTCTTGTGCACTAACTACTGTAACCCAGACACTAAATGGTGCCTGGCTGTTGGCAGGCATTCAATAAATATTTTTGAAAGAAATGAATACAGAGTGTGAGCACAGTTTAGTATTATGGAGCATAAGTACTCTTTATATAATCATAATTTAGCAAGAAACAGCACTGTCTCGGAACACTGAATGACTGCAATCTAGCAAACCATACAGTAAATCAGTATTATTTAACCAGCATTATGACCTGGTTCTGAATATAACCAAGAGGACATTTATTTTGGTCATCTACATTTCTACATAAGTATCATTTAAAATGTCATTCAAAATTTAACAATCAAGGTGTCCTTCCTTTCCACAAAACATTTTTAAAAAGCGATTTTGTTTTAAAGCACACTAAAATTTAGTCACAATCTGGGCTTTCTCCTGCATGGCTTCAAAATGATGCCAGAGGGGGAAAACTCAGCCCGTAAGTAGAAGTCTACAGCTATCATCGGGGATTACCCACAGCTATAATCCTAAACGGTTCTCATCTCCCTCTTCGAGGTGGTCACCTCCCATCTACACATTGTATATTACTTTGTACCTCGAGTCCCTATTTCAAGTCTCACTTGAGAATAGGTTCTACCTGTCCTGGATTTTTTGAGAACTTTTTCTTACCAAATACATTCTTTTACTGCACAGGAAAATTCATTTATATTTGAAAAGAATTCGATTTTAGTTCACAATTTAATGTCACTGTGTCCATGGCCCACACACTCTCCTCCCTCAAGAATTCACAATTAAACTCCCTAGGACAACATTCCAAAGCCCCCTTGTCTTCCATCTACCAGAAGAACCTATGGCCTCTTTTTTTATTTGGCTTAAAATGAATATTTAGAGGCATCTTAAACCCCAATAATCAAATTCTATCTTTAAGTATACATCAATTGTCAGAATATCAAAACACAATGAACAACGGTGGAGTGGGGAGGCAGAGGCACACACCACTGAACTGTGCCGTATCAGCAGGACTTGGACATTAACTGTTTTACAGACGAAGTGGAAGGAAATGCCTGTGCAAGACTGGCTACTGTTAGAGACAGGTTTTGAAAGTATCTACACCCCTCTCCCTTGCAAACATACATTGGATGGGTGTGGCAGCTGTTTATTTACTAAGATGCTAGAGGAGGACAACCAGAGAGTCGTTGGAGGAAAAAGGAACTAGAAGTCAAACGCAGGTATCTCTGGAGCAAATCCCTTTCATCGGGCTGGCTAAGCAAGACAGCAACTCCTCTGGCAAGCGCTGACCTCATCTTGGATGGGCCTGAGCCAGGACAGATGACAATGTGAGATGGCTGCCTCCTGAAGTCAGGAAACTAGGACAATATTCCTGGTTTGGTGACCTGAGAGTCATGGTTGGGCTCTGAGCTATGAAGAAATGACAGCATCTTACTATCCTTAGTCTACAAAATATACATCAAGCCTTTTACAGCGTTTTGCATTTGTATTTTTTTTGTTAAAAGACACATTTTTTGCCAGGACACATATTTTGAAATTATGTCCTTGGTAAATTGTTAAGTCTTGGGCAACTTTTGGCCAGAGAGAGAAAAGATATTACTATTCTCCCTTCTAAGATTTGTAGGGGGAAAGAATCAATATTTTTCTTCTTTCCTATTTCAAAGGACTTTCAAGCTTGAACTAAACTGCAACCTCTCCCCTCCACCTGCATCATGCCTCTCAAATATACACAGATGGTACCTAACCCACTCCAGCGCTTTTTATGGTAGATGCTTTAATGTTAAAGCTTAGCAGATTCCTCCATCAAGCCCACAGTACACATTTTTAAAGAAAGAATAATTACACAAAGTCCTTTATTATTTTTTAAAAGTAGTCTTTGTATTTCTAATCACTTTTGTCTCTCATATTGAGCTAATTTGATTGGTGCATAAAGGTTAATGACTGCTGTCTTTATTAACTTTGTTATCATTACATAATTGTGCTTTTTTATTCTGTTTAGTGCTTATAACCTTTCTTTGTATCTTTGTTCATCATAATTCTTCTTGTTTGGTACAGCTATGCCAATCCATTAACTTTTTAACTTTTATTAGATTAAAACAAATTACTTTGTTTTAAGTTTTAAGTGTATGTTATATAAATAATACATAGCTCTGATGGGGGGTGTTGTCATAGAATCTGGCAGCAAGATCTTTAAATGGGTGATTGTGGCCAGTCACAATTATTAACAGTATAGCAACTGATAACACTTCAATTTATTTCTTTCATTTTATATTACGTTTACTATTAATCTTAACTTTATTGTTATTTTTTTTCCCTTATTTTCCCAGCTTTATCAAGTTACCATACATTCTCTCCCCCTCTCAAAAAGATATGCAGTATTTTTCCACGTGATTAGTGGTCATTTCCTTCCTGAACGTTCACAAACACTTTTTTTTGCCTCCTACTGTTTAAAAACAAAATTCCTACTAATTTTTTGGCGACCACCCTCTGCAAACTCAGTAAGATTATATCATTTAAATGCTTTGACTCCCCATTCCACCCCCAACTCTTAGCTAAGAGTTCAGTGCTTTTAAATTTATACAATTCTTAGTTTTCTCATTAAGAATTAATCTTCATTTTCAAGAACCCATATTAGTAGCTTTATTAGCTGTTCCCGGTCTGTCCTCCAACCACATACACAGTGCAAAGACAGAGCCTCAGGAGGGCTTCTTCTCTTTTCCACCCTTCTCTAGTTCAAGGTCTCTGTTGTAACTGAATTGGAATTTGGTTAGAATTCTTTAACAGTCTTCTTGAGATGGGCTAGTGTGTCAGATATTTAGCTACAACTCGGCCTCACACCCCTCTTCTATCGTCTGCCTTGTGAAGTGGGAGCTGGGAGTCTCTAACCCCATTCCTGCTTTGCCGCTGGGTCCCTGTTAGGCTCTGCCAATAGAGGGTGCCAGAGGGAGCCTACAGGCTGCAGGAGGAAAAAGAACTCTGTTTGCCGTATGCCTTCCAGCATCACTCGGGCCTCACTGCTCACACCAGCAGCAGCACCTGCTCCTGCAGCAGCAGATCAATCCAGACTGCAGTTTGCCCGCACTTGCAAAATCAACCCTACTGCACCCTACTCTGGAGACATCAGCCCTGTCTTTTGGCAGACTCCTCAAAAATCAGTGGGTCCCAGACCCACTGGCCTCTCAAGACCAGATAGGAGATAGGATTGCTACCCTCCTCAGAGACCTGAGCTGCAGCTCCACAGAGCCCCTCCTCCAAGCTTCAGTTTTAATGTCCACCTCCTGCCTGGGCTACCTCTAGGATAGCTTAGAGCTACACTGTCCAATACAGCTGATACCAGCCTCAGGTGGCTATTAAGCCCAAGAAATTCGGCCTGTCCAAATTGAGATGTGCTGGTGGTATAAAATACACACTGGACTTTTAATACTTAGGATGAAAATAAGAATGTCTCATTAATATATTTCATATTGACTGTATGTTAAAATAACATTTTGAATATACTGGGGGAAATAAAATATTTTAGAATTATCTTCACCTCTTTTTTCTTATTTTGATGTGGTTCCTTGAAAAATTTTAATTACATAGATGGCTCATGTTATATTTCTTTTGAACAGCACTACCCTAGAGTTGTTCTGTTGTTGTTTCCCCTTTCCAGCTCTTAAGTGCCTCATTAACAATTCTTACATTAAATTCTCCCTGTAAAAATAACTGATGAGTTTGTCTCCTTAGTGGATTCTGGCTGCAAGCTGTTAACATTAATAAATTCTTAAGTCACTTTTTCACCCTGACAGGTAAATGAGAGCTCATCACACTATTGGGGGGTTTCAGTCCTTTCTCAGGAACCCCTAGATGTCACTCTGCCTTGCAGCTTCCAGTCTGGCAAAGAAAAGCCTGAACCCAGACTGATCCCATTTCTTTATAAATTAGTGGTGCTTTCTGTCAGGAAGCTTGTATGATTTTCTCTTTATCCTTAGAATTCAGAAAAGTTAGCAGTCTATGACCAGGTGTGCATCTTTTCTCATCAATCCCTCCTAGAATCAAGAGAGGTCTTTCAATTTGCAGACTCAATCTCTCTCTACCTCAGTGAAATGTTTTATATTATTTAATTATGATTGTTCCTCTCTTTCTCTTTCCTTTATTTCCACCTAGAATTTTGTCTGTTTCATCAAATATAACATGCACAAGGTTATTTCCCCCAATTCTTCAGTATTTATGAATTCAATATGTATCTTAAAGTCAACGTTTCTTACAGTCAAGTGGCAACAGTTGCCAATGCTACAAACATCAAAAGCATCATTGACATATTCCAACAGTTCTTGCTAGAAGCACCTTTTTTGAGCGTCTTTCTCCCTGGCTGCTGCTTCTTTCCATCTTCTACTCACTAGGGCTCAGACCGAGCTGCTGGGCTATGTTAGGCGGAGGTTCCCACTGAATGGTGGGGAAGAAGCGGTCTCTACCCTGTGGCCCAGCGGTATACTACCCACTGAGACGTTCTCGGCTCCTGGTCAAGGAAACTAGGAGAAGGTCTCTCTCTTCTCAATCTCTCACTCCCTATCCACACCAGTTAACAGGGACAGAGAAACCAAAAGGTTTTCTCAGGAACATTCAGACAGACTGGGGTCAACTTCGGTGATCCTTGAGCCATGCTGAAACTAACCTACTGGCTCACATCCAGCTATCAGATGCTCTTCTAAGAAAAAGCCACTGAGAATTAGACTAAAATTGCAATGAGAGGACAGTGGAGATGTTTTGAAGTCACCAACTCCCTAGAATCCTCTCCACTTTTAAAATTTCTATTTTATCTTTTAAAAGGAACACTGAAGGATTATATAAAGCATTTTAGGGCAGAGTTATTAGACAAAAAGTGCTAGATGGGGCAACCTCAGGCACTGTACGTTAATTCTTACAGAAATATTTTCCTATATCATCTCTGCACTGTAAGCTGCATTCTCCCCACCAAAAAAACCTTGAGGTGTAACATAGCCTCACTGTACTATAAGCACTGTGAAGTCTTTCTAAATACATACGGGGGAAAACTAACACCAAAACACAATCAAAGAGCAATTCTACATGGGGAGAGAACAACATGGTGTGGTTTTGCAGCTCAGGGATAATAACCTGGCATAACCAAAGGACAGGTATTGGGGAATCAACGGACAGAAGACAGGCCCACCTATACTACAGAGCACTGCTCCGATAAAGTACCACACAGTAGTAAGTTTAAGATGAAACTCCATGGCAAGCACCTGTTCTATAACGCTGGTGAAAGAGGCTCAGCCAACTGCTGTAAAAGGTCAGCCTAGCTGAGAGAAGAGGGGTATCCTCTTTGTAAAACTGAAGGGCAAGTGAAGCTGTATGCAACACAGAGGGACAACCCGCCTCCCAAGGAGTAAAGGCTGCAAAAGCAATTTTGTTCCCAAAATACTATTTGAAACCCACCCCAATGAAAGGATAAACAGTCAAATTTTGTATCATTGAGCACAGCCACAATTGTTATTATTAGGTGGTTAAACACAGGCTTTAGAAAAGAATCTCCATCAGTCACATTTCTGAGTAAAGACGGTCCTATATTTTTTACCTTAACTACTCTGTAACCTCAAAAGAAATATCAAAAGTTGAAGAGGCCTTTCCCATGAGACCAGGCTCATCTTTCTGTTTAAGTCACCTTGGTCTGCCCAGGAAGTACTGCAGACAGCCTCAGCACCGCCACCCCCCACCCCCACAACAATGCATCCTCCCTAGATGACAGCAATCCGTTTTCATGCCTCTCTGACTCTATTCATCAGCTAAAAATTCATTCCTTGGCAGATGTTTTATTTCTGGTATTCCTGATGAAATCAGGCTAAAGAAAAAACAAATTCTAATAAAAACACATTGATCTGAAAGCCAGTGAGCAGTATATTGGATTTCACTTTATTTTAATTTTCACCTTAAACATAAAATGGGACAGCAGAAACATGTATCGAAAGAGCAAACGATGTGCAATTCTGTATGACTTTACCCACTGTCATTCCAGGGTGACTCCTGTTCATCCCCTTGATATTTCTCACCTGTGACTCTCAAGTTGAATCACAGGCATACTTTAAGGAATAAGAATTACCATTCAGAATTCACATCAATGATGAAAACAAACAAATGGAGTCGCCTGAAATGAAAATGCACTAAAAAGTACCTTTTTAAAAAAAAAAAAAAAAGTACCTTTTGCTAATCTACTATGTAGACTGTAGCGTGAGAACATGGAATCAACCAGCAGGAGTCAGAACAGATCACCGAGGCCTTGCTCTTGAGGCGGCTGCCCTGACAGAGGTCCCACTCACTCCACTGAAAGACACTCAGACCCACGTAGTCCTTTCACTCTCTAATCCATTTAACTTATTTTTAGTATTGAAGATTTTAACATACAACCCATGCCATTTAAATGAAAAAAATGCATAATATTTAACTAGTAATATTCTAGTAGCTACCATTTATGGAGTACCTCCTTAAGCCAGGTATTTTAACAGGTGGTTTACATACATTATTTCATTTAATCCTCACAAAAATCCCACAGAGCAGTTGTTATTCACCTGTCAGAGCTTAAGAAATCAAAGCTGAGAAAAGTGAAATAAATTCCTCAAAACCACGTAGGAAAGTTATATGGTGGCATTCATATCCTAGACTTGTGACTCCAAAAACCACGTGCTAGTCACTATACCACATGATCTTGCGTGTGTGAACCAAAATGCTTACTCAAAGCTCCTCGAGGTAAAATGTTCCATGTTCTGATTCAAATATTAATATATACGTCTAGCTGCTCCCCCCTCCCTTAACAAAGCCCTTTCTGCATCCGTCTATGCCAGGCACAACCACCATTCAGTCTGCCCTAACACAGCTGCAGCAGCAAACTCAGGTCCTGATGTCACGTGGCAACAAGTGGCTGACAGATCATCCAGAATGTGCTTCCACGCTTTTGTTTTTCCACTCACAGACTCCTGAGGTTGACAAATACAGCTACAGTGCTACTCCAAAGGTACAAATCTGCATATAAAATTAAATTATATGAGGAAACAGAAACTAAAGATTACAGTTACACTGCGCAAGACTACAAAATTCTGTGTATAACATAAAAATCAGAAGAGGTTTGTGTTAGGTCTTTTTCCCTTAAGAGTTACTAAGGCTGAAAAGGTAACAAATTAGCATTTAAGTTGCTTGCAAAGGCATAAATGCCCATATAGTGCCTGCAAATTTAGTAGTTACAGAGGTGGCGATCCTCCCAAACCCGTTCACTAACCCCCCATAATTTGGGGAGAGAAGGAAAAGGGATTCAACATTGGAGTAAGGAAGAAGTATGCTCACCAGGCTTTTCAAACGGACCATTTACTATAGGGCAGCCTTTCAAGAAGAAAAAACTGTGGTGTGGAAGCACAACAAGGGAAGGCAATTACAAGATAAACTACAGCTGAATACATCGTGGGCATACTGCCTCCACGTCACACCCATGTCTAACAACATAAAAACTTCCAAATGACTAGGTAAATCGCATGTGCTTACACAAAGAAAACTCCTTCCATGATGTTAACAACCAGCTCTAAATTTCTACTATGTTATAGGCCTGAGGAACTGAGGCTTTTTAATTATACAATATTAGTCACTGACACAGTGCTCCAAAGCCCCCGCAGCACGAACCATGTTAGCTAAACTAACAAAATGAATAATTTAACTCTCAGCCAGCAGGAAGTCACTATGCCACCTTCATTATTTACCTCACAATGCCCATTTCTATCATTTTTAAAATAACAGCCGTAGGTGTTCAAGATGAGCCCACTGGATCCTTACATGCATGGTTCTTAATTCACATGTCACAGGAAAATTAATCCATTCTCTGTTCAAAAAAATCTAGTAATCAAGGATTAAACATCAACCTTCATTCTTACTGTTCTTCCTTATTAAATTCTAATCCATTAAATGTCAATAATCAACTAAGGTATAATATAATCAATATAACCATACTTGAGATAAAGCTCAGAAGCTATGTTATTGCCATTGCACAAAAACAATGTTATCTCCTCAGCAACTGTGTATTTTCAAACCTTCTGCTATCTGAATTTTCCTTATTGCGTGAGAAAAAGGACTTATTTTCTTTTTTTAAGAAGAAACAATTTTAGACACAAAAATGCTATCATTTTCCTTCCTGGGAAGAATTTTATGGCTTCTCACTGTAACTAACAGGGTTGTGAAAAGCAGCAAGAAACCAGATGTGTTCACGGCAATCCAGAACAAATTGTGTCACAGAGACCAAGGCTTGAACTCAATCACTCTCTTACACTCCAGCCGAATATCAAAAGTTTCCTCTACAGTTCACAGGAAGCCGACCTAGCTTTGATTCTGCAGAGATGATAGCCATCAGGGAGATTGGAAAAATGGATCCTGAATTAGAGACTGCAGTTTTATAAGCAGCTGGAATTGTACTAACTCATAATCAATTCCTAGTTAAAATAATTTAGAAGATAAATAAATACTGTCAAGGAATAAAAATTTCAGGGATAACTATAAATTTCATTAAGATATATAGCAGATGTTACATGGAAGATGAATATTCATTCCTTCTGTCTTCTACTGCAATCCATTTTATCTTTACAGTGATTTCCAAACATCCCAACTCAAAATGCTTACATTGTACAAAAATTCAACGACAACACATTTGTGGTGCAAACAGTTTGTCATTTTTTGCTTAGTTCAACATGACTAAGTTTGTTAATGTATTTTGACAGACTTGCATAACATCCTAAAATGTTTTGAACAATGCAGTTTAGGTTGCAATGCAATATTAATGAGTGAATAATGTTCTTGAATATAAGGTTTAATATTTAATGATTCAAAATGCTGCCTGGATTTGATGCAGAAGAAAAATGTGGTTTGGAATCACTGTATTTATCAGGAGACCTGTAAAAGAGACTCTGGACTCCAGGCAAACCTTTAACCTAAACTTTGAGCAGGTGTCTCAGGTGTGAAATTGATGCTCTGCCAATGAATTTCTAGTGCTTATCAGTATTCACAATATCACACCATTTATCAAGTGTCATTCACCAGAATTTTTAAATTACTAGAAACTCACACATCTGTGCCAAGAGGTACCAAAAAAAAAAAAAAAAAAAAGTGAGGGTTAGTTTTAAAGAAAACACTGTGTGGTCTACATTCAAATACATTTAGGAATCAAATCTGCCAGTTGTATCAACATGTCAATTTGATTATTCTTCTTTTTAAAAATATATGAAACGGGGGAGGAGGGTATGACTCAGTGGTAGAGTGCATGCCTAGCATGCACAACATCCTGGGTTCAGTCCCCAGCACCTCCACTATTTATAAATAAGTAAATACATACCTAATTACCTCTCCCCCAAAAATATAAAAAATTAAACTTTAAAAAATAAAATAAATATGTGAAACAAATCAAGTAGCAAGTTCAGACCAAATGACGACTTACCTCCACATCTTCTATAAAGGGAAGTTCCTAATCTAAAGAATCTCACAGAGAACTTGGTTCAAAGTTAGAGTACAATTAGAATCTAATCCAATGAATGGATAATCTGCACAATTACTGGACTTGCCTCATTTGCAGATACTATATCTTAAAAATAAGCATTAAAAGGGCAACAAGAGCAGGATTTACTGAAACCAGTTAAATAATACCCCAAACCACAAAGCTGTGAAGAAAGGACTGTAAGGCACTCCTAACTGGAATTTTCATATTACTGTGGTTTGGAAACAAAACACTAGTCAAAGGATGGAAATATGACTCAATTCCCAACATTCATCTGCATTTATAGGTCATAACAGCCATGTCAATAATGACTAAAATATAACTTAAAATGTCTGGGTTTAAGACTTGACTCTGCCACATACTGATCTTCTCAATATAACCTCTCTAAGCTGCTGGTTTTCTCATAGGAAGGTGGGCACAGTAACACCGTAGTAACACAATTGTTAGAGAATCAAATTAAAGAACTTGGTAAGCACTAGGTCAAACAAAAAGCATCAATACCAATATGAGTAAACAAAGAAAAATCTAAGTAACATTTCCTGAGCACCTGTAATGCTCTTGGGAAGGGCCTGCACACACGACTCCACATAACATGATCACATGTGGTGGTTGGAACACAGAACAGGCAACAGCAATTTTTATGTTGCCTCATTTAGCTTCTATAATAAAGAAGGAAAATAAGCACAAAATAATAGAAGAATTAACACAAATCTACAAATGAAATATTTTCTCACCTAAACTTTCATTAATGTCATATTCTGGTAGTTTATCAAGAATCTTCATTCATAAAAAGACAAATTATCAGTGACACTCAATGCTTTATTAATCTATTTGATATAACATGTTTCAGTCATTGATTAAAGTATTTATTGAGCATTTATTATCTGCTTAGAAGTGTACAAACCACAATGTTAAAAAAAAATCAGTAATTCTACCATCAACTACAGTAACATTCCTTCCTTTATATCATGACATTTATACAATGCTATTAATTAAGTTCACTCTATTCCATTTTTACCAGATCAGCAATTATATCAACAATTATTTCAAAAAGACGCAAAACTGCTTTCAAATGTATACTGCAGAAAACTTTAAAAGTTTGCCAATGATAGATAACAGTCTTAGGTCACTGTAAGATCTTCATTACCACCACTGCCAAGAAGAGTCCTTTTTTTTTTTTTTTTTTTTTTTGTTAAACCATTTGAAAGAACTGATGCTACAAATTCAATGAAAATTAATTAATTTCTCCTAAGCACCAGTCCTGCTCCTGCAGGTAATGACAGTATCTCTTTAAGGTAGCACGGATTCAGTAATTAGACTTTTCTCAAGTGTGAATAACTGAGACAAAAAGGCAGGTATTCACTTTGTACTTTTTCACCCACCCCAATCCAAAAATCTATATTAAATTATAGCAGCTTTTATGATTATTCTCTAATTTACAATGTACTTAAGGGCAGAACAGAATGCTTAGGAAAATGGTAGAAAGAATACCTAAGAAACTGTTAATGATGGTTACCACTGAGGTGTGGGATGAGGTACTGGACTTAGCTTTTTTCATTTTTGTGATGTTAATATTTTCATGCAAATGTATTATGTTTAAATAAAATGTTAGAGCAAACAGTGAATATTAGAAATATCATGCAAACTATAAATGTAGTTTTAAATTTTCTAAAAGCTACATAAAACAGAGTAAAAAGAACCAGGCCAAATTAATTTTAACAATGTACTTTATTTAGCCCAATATATCCAAAATATTACCAATGCCACACGTAATCAATATAAATTATTAAAGAGATATTTTATATTTTTTTCATATTGAGTCTCTGAAATCTGGTAGGTATTTTAAACTTAGAGCAGATCCCAATTTGGACCAACCACACTTCAAGTGCTTAGTACAGGGGTACAAAAAGTTTCAAAGGCATATCCAGGCATAAGTTAGGTATTTTTCTTCCTAAATTTCAAAGCAGTAGGACGGTGCTCATTAAAAACTTCTTTCATCAGTTCTCAGCTCATGGCATGCTACTGTTTCACTGTTGATTTCTAAGGTCTTCATCCAACCCTTGCATGTTATTTACCTTCTTGGTCCCTAAGTAAGAACTCTTAAAATTACATATTTCATGTGCAGTGCCACTGACTATCTTCATTTCAGGGCTTTACATCAGCAGAAGTGGCTACCACTCATCACTTGGGTCTCCCTTTCAGAATATCTTTTAAAAGTCAAACAAAATTGCATCCCTTTCCCCCACACATAACACTGCAATATTCAGCACCTGAGGCCCACAGACTTTATAGAGGTTCTCCTGGCGCTTGAAAAGGATTTTCTGAGTAAGCAAAATAAAAGTGAAGGCACCAATACATAGGAACTACCACTTAACATCAATATCAATTTTATAATTAATACTAATTGACTAAAAGGAATATTTTTCAGACTAAAAGCCAAGCTGATGTTTTTAACCCACTTGTTGATTTAAAAAGAAGAAAAAAGTTCTCACTTCTCCCATTTGGTACTTTTGGACTAGACCTGGGCACACCCTTGGAAAAAGACAATCAATAGCTCATGCAGAAGAGAACAAGTTCATCTAGCTTCATTTGCTTTTTTCCTGCATTTTCACCAATATAGAGATTTTCTACACTCCTTAGAAAGGATAAAGGCAAGAAGAAATGAGAAAGAGTATTTGAAGAAAACACTATACAACTAGAGTATAATTAATTCTCTGAAATGGATGGATCGGTAGATGGATGTAAGAACGGATAGTTAGATAAGATTGATAATCACATTTACAGAGCATTTACTATGATTCTGTGCAAGTCACTGCTCTGTGCTAAGAACTTTACATGGAATATCCTACTGAATCCTCAAAATAACCCTAACAATAACCCAAGGTGGGTGTTATTACTGCCCTCCATCTAACAGATGAAGAAAGTGACCCTTGAAGAAGTCAAGTAATTGCTATGTGATCTATAAACTAGTAACCCATAAAACTGGAACTCAAACCCAAGCAGTCTGACCTTTGAGACCATACTCTTAACCACCACACTCTACTGCTCTTGAGTTCAAAGAAAGGAGTCCTCTGTAAGAATAAGCATTTTGTACTGGAAGTTTAATGTGTGCCAGGTACTCTATATATGTCGTCTTAATCTTCATTTAAAAACAAGCTTATCAGGTAGGTATTCTCATTAACCCAATTCCATAACTAAGGAGACTGAAGTGCAGAAGGGTGAATCATCTACTCAGGATCACAGATCACTAAGAGGCAAAGCCAGCATTCAGATCAGATCTCTACTCCATAATGTTGTCCCCTACTGTTCTCCCTCATAATTTAGGTGGATTTGTATTTAGAATAATGGTAGAAATCCATGAGACTTTCATAGTACTAAAATAATTTTATTTGTAGTACTTAATAGTTCACAGAAAGTATTCTTTATACAGAGATAACCTGGATAAAGATAAGCGCTACCAAAAAAACAACCACAACACTACTTTAATTCCTAATTTATGTTTCACTTGCTTTAATAGAATTAACTCAGAATGAGAGTGCTATTTAAACAGGGGCACATTTATAAATTTTTTCTTTTCAAGTATCTATACAACTCTCATTAAAACTGCTCTTCCACTTAATGTCACATAATAATGACACCTCCTAAATCTTCATACACAGTACACTCATATTGGCAGTAAATGTTGTAATGATATTAACTTAGCATTCATTTAGTGATTGAGCAAGAATAAAAGTGAAAATGAGTGACCCTGATATAAGTTTCATTATGGTTTCCAGGATAAAATGATATGGCTAAGTCACTGAAAAGTAAAGCACATTTTGAATTTTCAGGCATCATAGTATGTATATGTCTGGGAATGTGGTGAAAAAAGTAACCAATGAGACCAATTCAAATAGTTTTTGAAAAAATTAATCCTAAGAGCACTAAGGATCTATATATTAAAATTAATCAAGATAAACCTCAGCAGATTCTCAAGTAAGATAAATTGTCAAAGACAATACACGACATGATTTGCAGAAGACTGCTAGAACTTGAAACTGTCATTATTACGAATTCTTTAAAATTCCATATTAAGATCCATGTTTACAGAGATAACAGAACATAGAACTGGTAGACATGCTCCTAAAATACCCAGAGGCCTGTTTGCTTTAAAAATAGGCTTCAAAAGGTAAATTAACCTCTCTGAGATTGGGTCATTCCCACAGGAAGACAAAATAAAGCATTATTTTTTTAAAGCAAAATTAAGAATAACAAATACCACCACTGAGCTTTTAGTTTTATCTATGTGAAATACATAAAATTAGTTAATTATCTCACATGCCCCAAAAATGTAATAAATAAGGGAATGATCATTTTGTCACTGTCCTTCATACATGACAGTAAAGAGGCATCAGTGGCTGTACTTCCCTCCTTGCTTACCATGACAAGGCACTACAATTTGTAGTTAGTTGTCAAGCTCAAATTTAGATAGTCTTCTGTTTTACACTTGCAGAGGCTCAGTGCTTCAACCAAGATCTTGCCCACAATAATCTGTCACATTTGAGCGGCTACTCTTTGGCCTATTTGTTTTACTACCACAGCCATACCTGCTTAGATAAAAATAGATGAATAGGAACATATAACATCATTTTTACAAATCAATTAAATCCTAACCTTAACCCTTTTAAACTCCCAAGCCCTTGAGAGTCCCAATGAAAATAACTTCCATTAGAAAATCAATACAAAGTTTTGGACCTAGAAGATATTCTGAAGATTGAATAGGAGAATTCATTTCTGCTGAGGAAGAACTATAGAACAGTACAGTATCTAACCAAATATACTTGATGGATATATCTGACATGTATATTAGTCTATCCATCTGTTATGGACTGAATTATGTCCCTCCTAAAACTCACATGTTGAAGCCCTAACCCCTAGTACCTTAGAAGTTGACTGTATTTGGAAATAGAGTCTTTTAAAAGGTTAATTAAGGTTAAGTGCAGCCAAAAGGTGAGGCCTTGATCCAATATGATGGAAGTCCATATAAGAAGAGATACCAGGGATGCCCTCACACAGGAAAAAAAGGCCACATGAGGAGATGGCATGGGCAAACCAAGGAGACAGGCCTCGGGAGAAACCAGCCCTGCTAACCATCTTGATCTTGGACCTCCAGCCTCCAGGACTGAATAAATAAAGTTCTGTTGTTTCAGGCACCCAGTCTGCAGTACTTGGTTACAGCAGCCCCAAAGAACACACCCTTCTCCTGAGGGAGAATACCAGAGTAGCTTCAGAGTTCCAGAAAGGTAGGGCGGATTGCACAGCAAAGGTGGGCCGTGAAAGCAAAAAAAAAAAAAAAAAAAAAAAAAAAAAAGTCTCAGGTCTTACTTATTAAGTGAGGATAAAACTCAAATGGCACCAAGACTTAATACAGTATCCAGAGGTAAGGTTAACTTACCTCATGGCAGACAGTGATCTATGGTACGTGGCCAAGAAGAGAATGGTAACAACTAAAGACACTGGACTAATCAAGTAGCAGGTGAAAGACAGTGTAAGTGAAAAAGCAATGTGATCTGGGGTAGGGAAAGGAAAGGAGCAAAAGAGACTTTTTAAAAATAGCACAATACTTGGCAATTACAAGTTTCAAATGCAGATACTTATTTCGGCTCAGTGACCTATGGCGTCTAATCACCTGATACAGAAAAATGAAGGAAGTCTGTTTGGATTCTGCTTTAAACTTCCGCAGTCATGTCTGTAGTAAGGAGGAAGTTTATTCAAGACATTGACAGTTACAGAAGAAGCAATTGTGGTAATAACCATCATATTTACTACTGCTAAAAATAGATTATACAACTCTGTGGGGTCAGTGTTACGTGGTGTCAGAGTAAAGCGCATGAACGTCTCAAGGCTCATTCCCCAGGGTAAACCTGAATGATGAACTAATCTTGTGAAGTCAAGAAAGGTTCCAGCAAAAACATTTAGTTTTATCTTTAGGACAATAATATGAACACTTAGAATATAACAATAACTGTTAATTATACATTTAAAATCAGGTCACTACAGAGAATCGAGAAATGAAAAAAACGTAAGCGATGTAACTTTTTTTAAGTCTAGAATTCAGTCACCCACATCACTTGCAACAGATTCTTCTTTTCAGTCTTCAAATTTATTCCATTTTCCTCTTCTCTTTTTGTAGCAAGCAAAAAGCAAACACCATGTTATCCTTCAGAATATGAAAGTATGGTCATATTTAACATTCAACAAATATTAAGTTAGTGCATATTGTGTGGGGGCCATTGTTTATAAAGCTACAACTATCTCAAAGCTGGTTTATTTCTTCTGTTCCCACCCGATCTTATGACACAATCATACACTCACAGATAATGTGTGGTGCTGATCAGTTAACTAAATCACATTTTGGCCAGATCTATTAGGGCAATTGTAGAAATATCACTGAGTTCCCTCCAGGGCAACTGAAGTCCCCCCGCTGCACCCTGTCGCTCACCATTATCCGTCTGTTGTACCACATCAGTTGTACACAGGTCTCAGTGACAGGTTTTTATATCTATAGGCAGCTAACAAGAGAACAGTATTAAAATTGAGCTACAGTTTAAATTGAGTCTTTTAAACTACAGTGACTTAACAGTAATCCAAAATGATCTAGCAAGCTCATTCATTCACTAGGTGCCTCAAACTCTCATGGTACTCCCTCAGCAACAAGACCAACAAAAAGACTATGCGCTCCATCCCCCTAACCACTAGCCATCTAAAATTAATGAAAATACTAGCCAAATAAACAGACATGATAAGGCATACTCATGTGGGCACCATGCACCACAGCCCCGGTTTTATTACCACAGACCCAAAATGTGCAACAATGAGACAAAAGCAGAGGCTCATACTGGTAATGAGTTAACTAGCACAATTTCTTAAAGGTAATTTGGCAGTAATAATATTCTGTATAACCTCTGACCTAGTAATTCCACTTGTAAAAATCTACCCTAAGGAAATAATACTGAATATGTATAAATTTAATAACAAAGATATTCAAAGCAGTGTGTTCATAACAGTGAAACGTTCTGAACCATTTATTTGGAAACCTAAATGTGAAGTGAACTGCCATGAAATTATCTATTGACAAAACATGCCCATGATATAGCTTAATGACAAAAATAAAGCAGCTCAGGAAAACAATGGCGACAATATGACACCAATTCTGTTATTTCCCCCTACATACATATGCCTGTGCACCAAAATATTTACAATGGTTTCTGTGAATTAGTGGGATTGTGGCAATTTTCACTGTGTTTTGTTTAGCTGCATTTCTCTAATTTTCTATACAGTGTAAACAGAAAAAACACTTATTATTATCATGTGCCTGGTGACTTCTGCTTTTACCCATAGACATTCTGAGGGACCAGGAGGGTACTGCAGGTGAGGTGATGACAGACCAACAGAAAAGCAGGCCAGGCCACAACAAAGAATCGACTATGGGACATGGTAGGAGAAGAAAGCAGAGACAGATTCTAGAAGTGGCCGGAACACAGTCGGTGCTCAGAAACCAACTCCCCTTATCACGTACCTGAGAGGACACGAGAAGGTGGCCGTTTCATGGCTGCTGCTGACTCAGATCCCTGCAACATTTAAAGGCTCAAAGGTAGGGGAAACTAGTAACTCTCCAGACCTCCTTAGGGACCCCGAGCTGTATCTCTGCTGAGCTTTCTCCATACAGTGCTACAATACATACCTCCCAATCTTCTGATTCTTTTAGCTTCTTGATTAATTTATTTGCCCTTTCAATATGTCCTCTAATTCATTACAGCCTTCCTGGAATTGCTGCCTGGCTTCTCAACATGTGATATCAGATGTTCCATAAACAACAGGACTATTATATTAAAACTGCAAATTAGATCCAAGCATGCTATTTTTCCCCCAAGCCTATTAACTTGAAGTTCTACAGGAAGAAATCTCACTTAATTTGCCATTTACAGGATAACCTTTCCAGGTGTATCTTTCAGGTCCTTCCTACTGTTCTGGATACCTTTTAATATCTGTTTGTTGGGAAAAATCACCTGAATGAGGGAAGAAAATTAATCCTGTTTTGTTCCTAATGGACAAAAACTGCAGATGAGCACACAATGCAGTCAACTGATGACTGGACAACACTCTTCAGGGGACTGCCTTCCTAAGCAAAGTACAAATGGCCCCTCACTACGAAAAGCAATGAATATTTCTGTCTTTGAAACAAGACTGAGTGACCAAAAGGGTCATGTATGGAGATTTCCTATTCTTTGACATTTTGCCACTAGTTATACAGTAAAAGATGGCTGTCTTTATGCAGAGAACCATCACCAAATGTTCCCAGACTTGGCAGTTTAGACTATCAGTGGTTTTCAGGATTTGAAAAAAAAATCAAAATGAAGACTCTGCTGTCTTCTACACACATGCAGAAAAGCAAGAAATTCTAATTTGAAGGGTGGAGGGGGACATATATGTAACAGCAAGGCTAGGCATACTTTCAATAAAAGTAAATTAAAAAATCACTTTACGACCTTCATAACATCTCTCAGTCTTGTACTGAGAAAGAATGATATATGTTAAATACATAAAGATAACACTGGTCAAACATAAAAAATGCCCAAGACAAATTCATGTGACCATCATGATAAAGAATTTGCTCTTTTCTTTTTGTATTCTCCCTAGGCTTATGTCAGTAAACTAGAATAAACATGTTATTAAAAGAGAATCAATAGAAGGCTTTAAAATATACACTACCACAAAAGGTCAAGCCCTGGGATCGATTTTAATATAACATTTTTGTGCAGCTTCCCAAAGGGTTCTTTTCTAATATTGTTCCTCATTTTTCTCTCACTTTGTTCCCTGACTGGTGAATGTGCTGTTCTTGTCTGCAAAAGGCTGTTGAAGGCTGAGTTTGCTGAGTGTGTGTCATTTCTTATGACAAGCTGCTAGAAAATGAAAAAAAATAATTTAAAAAAAACAAAAAATACACAAAAAGCATTTAAAGGCAGTGGGAGGATAAATACAAGAAAGCATGACGCACAAGACAGTATTAACTAACAAAATAATCCGCAAAGTTGAAATTCAGAACAATCTGCCACCACCAGCCACCCCGGGCTTTTGCCTCCCCTGGCACCTTGAGTAGGCAGTGACTCCTAGGAGGCAGGACGGCCAAGGAAAGCAGAATAAGGGAAGAGATGGTCCCTCAGGTTTCAACCAAAAACTCTCACCACACCAGGTAATGGGTGCAAATCCATGTGACTCTGGGCTCCTCTTGAACTTAAAGCACCACACGTTCAAAGGAAAACTGGTCACCCTCAACAGGGTTCATGGGAACTAGTGAGAGGTACGTGGCCAGAGCCATGGGCTTCTTGACATGTGTCCCAATATTCAAGGCTCAAAGACTGAGACAAACCACATACAGGTCAGTCTCCTGTACATATGAATGAACAACACAGTATATAGTTTATATAGTTTACATGTTTATAGTTACAAATTTTGAATATGTTTTTGGTTGCTAATAAAAATAGTCCAAAACCCACACTATATTCTCATAAAGTCCGTTTTCACTTTTAGATACTGTTGACTAAGCAACTGTCTCAGGACAAGATGGAAAATAGTATTTTTGCCCAAGTCACTTGACACCAAACAAACTGTTGCCTCTGGAGTTCAAAATGCAGTCCCCATATCAAAAGTGGAAGCCAGCTAAGCCTACTAGAAGGGAAGACATGAACTGCAGCTGATCAGAGCCAGGAAAACTTGAAGAAATGCTGGGAAAGAGGCTTGGGCTGGGAGAGAAAGAGAACTGGGCTTGACTCCAAGGCTGGCTTTTGTCAGTAACACAGTCTTGGGCAAGGGATTTAGCCTCACCCGGCTGCGTTCTGACTGCAGAATAAACCCACAGTGAGCAGAGACACCAACCACATCCATTTGCTCCCTGGCTTGGTGGGGAGGTCACCCTGCTTTGGATTCTAGGGAAATCTGAGGTGCATCATCTTACAGACCAGCAAGCAGGCTAAGGTAGGACTCGTCAGAAGGCTCCTAGCAAGTTCAGAGCCAATATACACAAATTTACCAGCACAGCACCTGGCAAACAGTAGGCAATCATTAACTGGTAGCTGCTGCAGCCCTATGATGATGCTCCCGTCTGTTTTTCCTTTTGGACAAATTCTATTTCTTTTAATCTATTTACCACAACCATAAAATTTTACTGTGATTTACTAACGCATTCTTGTTGACACTTACTGTATGACAGACAATGAGTTTCGGCTTTGGTAGACCTTTATAATCCAGCAGAGGAGACAATCAATAAACAGATACAGTGCTATGAAGAAATGAAGCAGAGAAAGGATGGCTAGATTGAGAGGACAGGAAAGAACCTTTAGATAAAGCAATCAGTAAAAGCCTCTCTGTGGGATTATTTGAGAAGAACCCTAAACAGTATGAGGGAGGCAGGCACACAAAATGTGGAATATGGGATTAGGGGGAAAGCAAATCTCAGTGGTAGAGTGCGTGCTCAGCATGAGCAAGGTGATGGGTTCAATCTCTAGTACCTCCATTTAAAATAAACAAACAAACTTAGTTGCCTCCTCTGCCAAAAAAAATTTTTTTAAGAAATTCACTTAAAAAAATATAGAATACAAGTATTCTAGGCAAAGAGCTACACACGTAGGCACAAACAAGTCTGGCAGCTGCTGCAGCTGCTGTACTCCACGGGAAGGTGGTAAGAGGTGAGATGTGAGTATATAAACATCAAGGGCAGCCGAGGACCAGAAGATCAAGGGAAATATCTGGATTTTACAATAAATCTAATGAAAAGCCATTAAAAGATTTTAAGCAAAGAAACTGCCAAGATTCGAAACGCATTTTTTAAAAGCACACTAACACTGCTTTGTGGAGAGCAGGATCTGGGGGACAGGACTGCCTCCCTGCATGGAGACTTTGTAATAGTTCAAGTGAAAAATGATAATGGCTTAGACAGGGTTTCTCAACCTCAGCACTACTGACATTTGGACCAAACAATTCTTTGTTGTGGGAGGCTGTCCTGTGCACTGCAGGATGTTTAATAGCATCCCTGGCCTCCACCCACGAGATGCCAGTAGCACCCTCCAAGTTCTGACAGCCTTAAAGATCTCTCGATGTGGCCAAATGTCCCGTGGAGGCGGGATGCAGGGGGAGAGGAGAAAATCTCCCTCGGTTGAGAATCAACTGCTTAGACTAAGTAGGGATGGAAATGGTGAGAGAAATAAATTTGCAATATATTCTCAAAGTAAAGACTGAAAGGCACGAAGGAGGGAGTAAGAAATAGTCAAAATTCTGACACGTTACTCTCAACTTGTTAAGACTTACACCCAAGTTTTCACTTGTTTGAGGAAAGTGCTTTGTAAGTCAAATCTACCTGGGGCTGTATAAACAAGTTAAGTTACAGAAACTCATTTGGACAATAGTTTCGGCTCCTTCTCTTTAAGTCTATAAAAACTTAATTGTGCAACTGACAGGTATATTCATTAAGAAATACACTATTTCCAACATTTTACAGCAAAATCTACAGAAATATTAATTTTCACCTACTATTTGACAGTATTTTGACAGTTTTATTTCAAAATAAAGTCATGTGAATTAAAAAAAAAAAATACCCCAGAAGTCCCTTCAATGTGAAATCTTTTCAAAACTAAATTCCTTATTTAATGAGCTCCACAAACAAGGCAAAATTGACTATAACAAAACCTGAAAAACACAAATCTTCAGTAAATCACATCAAAAGAGCCTCAGATAGAGCATTCAGACTAACATATAACAGGTAACATCACTGCTGGACCAGAAAACAATTTAGCCTCTGAGATACCATCTAGCAGACTGATGATGAGTGTGGCTTCAGTTTCCAGACTGGTTGGGTTCAAGTCCCAACTCCTCTGTGTTCTAGATATGTGACTGTAAGCCAGTGTGAATCTGTGCTTCAGCCACCTCATCTATGAAGTGAGGGTACCAGATCAGACCCTGCCTCTTAGGATTGCTGTGAGGATTAAAGGATCATTATGTGCAAAGCACCTGGACTAGTGCTTGGGACAAAAGAAGTGTTCAAAACCTGTTAGCTATTACTATATATTATTGTTATATATATTATTATTCATTATTTATATATATTATTTATTATTACTTATTATTCGCATTACTTTCCTTAGGTAAGGTAAAGTTTTCCTATATGGTATATATTATCAGATTTAAACTCTACTCAAGATCTGCATATACAGTACATAGGAAGAGGACCACAGGGGGAGGAAAATAGCAACTTATACAACATTAGTACTTCAATTTCATTTTGTTAAAAAAAACTATATAAAACACTGTTAAGAATACATTTCTCCTACAGTAAAATGTGTGAATGACTTTGTGGGGGGAAGACAAGGATGATGGAGGGGAGGGAGGGGGAAAGATGACTAACTTTTTATGCTTGTGTATTATCTGAATTTCAATAGATACATATATATCTTTTGTAAATTTTATAACATATTTTCATCAGTCTGAGGAATGACCTTTCTAAGTCAAACCTACCACGTTCTGTAGCAATAATAAAAATTGCAGAAACAGCTGGGTGACAGTTTTTAAATAAACAGACATTTCCCGTATTAAATTATTGGGTTCAATTAACTTTTTTCGGTTTTGTTCTGATTTGGTTTTAATCCATCAACCTGTCAGAAAAGCAAAACTATAATCTATGGATTTTTAAAGAATTTTTGTTTTATTCTAATCATCATCCACAAATTTGTGCCACAAAGGATTTAAGAGATCCATTCTAAGAAGTTGTGAAGGAACTTCAATCTAAATCATTGATTGAAACTTTACATGGTTAATGTCAATTTTTATACTTCATGCCAAAAATCATACTAAAATCATTTTAATGCAGTAACTTTAAAATTTTCCAAATAAAATGGTTTCAGCCTGGAGGAGCTACACAGTGTTTGTGTAAGGAAGTAGCGGTAAACAGTATATAACTAATAAATTGCCCCAGTGCTAGCTGCACATTACTCAGTGGAGAAATACTGTATTTCTGCTCAAAGGCACATTGTCCCACTAGCTAGATTTTTTTTAATTGATTTAAAAATATGTGGATTTGTGGACTAAATGTGATGGCTTATAAAAATACCCTTATCACACAAAAGTAGTAATAAATAGTAACAAATACTACAAACCAAACCCAACACATCAAGCAAGACAACCAATACAAAATAAGAAAATGAGTTAAAGTCTCTTAAAAAAAAAAAAGCTAAGGATGAATATAGAAGGAGAAATGCAAAATAATTTCCACTTCACAATCATCTATTAAAGTAAATGCTGTGTCTCTTTATTGCTCCTTGCTCCCTGCACAAGGGACGGGCCCAACTGCTCCACTGAACTCCAAAGAACAATACTGGGCACACATGTGTCTCACTGACGGGGAGCAGCCACTCATCTCTAAAGTCCATGAGGCAGGGCACCATCTGCTTCCACACACCCTGCCCCTGCTGTGCTATTAAGAAAAATGTCCCAGTCTTAAGCTAACAAGAAATTCAAACTGCTACCATCACTGAAAATGTGCGCACAAACAAGCATTTAATAGTAAGTTATAGCCAATGTGAACAAAGAATATTAACTTTAAAATTCTCAAAAGATTTTGGTCCTAAGATACATGAAGTTTTAAAAATACCATCCAGGACAGCTGCACAGATCTAATGTAATGAGTAGCACACAACAGAGGTCATTTCCAAGAGATCTTTTATTTACTAATGGTTTAGAGGTAAAAGTCCAAGTAAATGCTTGTTACTCCTTCCCACATAGGAAATGAAAAACTTTAAAAAGAGTATTCCCAATACATACAGAATATTGCGGGATGGTGAAGTGCATGAACTTCACAGACCTGAGTTCAAATCCCAGACCCACCACTTAACAGAGATATGACCTTGAGCAAGTTTCTCTCTCTTTTTCCTCATTTATAATGTGGGGATAACAGAGGTGGTGTGAGGATGAAATGAGTTAAAACACATAAAGGGCTCAGAACGGCACTGAACATGCAGTAAATACAAGAATCCAACACCTATTTTTTTATATTTTTTCATTTCAGTTGGGCATATGAGTCCTGTACTCTGAAATGGCTCTCATAGCATAATATGAGCTCAGTGTGTATGTTCTATGTGTATGTCAGCTATGACCTGTGAGGAAAGTTTTCATCAAAGACAAGTAAGAGCTGCTCTGGATAAGAACAGGATGCAAAAGAATATGGATTCTCTCAATAAATTATCAGAAACTTAAGACGAGCTACTCTCTTTTTAACGGTCTTCTCCAACCAGGAAAGGGGGGGGGGGCAGATATTACTTAAACATGAAAACGTGTCAATGTTTGGAAATACTATAATGCTAAGATATTACTGTTATATATATATTATTATTCATTATTTATATATTATTTATTATTACTTATTATTTGCAATGCTTTCCTTAGGTAAGGTAGCTATGTTGCCAGCACTCCTTTTCAGCTCGAAGCTCTACTGACAAAGCTGTTAAGGTCAGAGAGGAAAGGGAGGACCCTCTCTGTGTATTTCTCCACTGTTGCCAGAGTGAACCGCCAGAGAAGAACCTCACATCCTGCTACACTCCCTCTAACATGGCACTCAGAACCAGCAGGATCAGCAGTGGCTCCCAGAAGACCCAGACTGAGGAAGGGGAAGGCCCAGCCTTTGTGAACCAGTGTCCATAAATGTGGACATCCAGGCTCAAGGAAATGGACGTCAGGCCACTGCCCACTCACCTTCTAAAACGGAAACAAAACTGAGTCTACCCAACAAACGCTATCTAGAAGAGAAGGCTATTCCTCACACACACAGCGTCCCCGTATGACAGAAAGTTATCCTGACCAGACGTTTCTCAAACTAAGCCCTAATTAGCATTAGAGCCTGTAAGGATGATTCCCAGGTTTCCAGGAAGGGAAAGGAGTGGAGCAGGGCTGACAGAGCTCTAAATCCCTAGTCCTGACTATAACCAGATGGCCCTTGAATCAGCTTTGTATCGGAGTTCCCTGTCCAGTTCCCTCTGAATAAATGTTTACAGGGTGATGAGAGACTATGATTCTATCATCTCAGCAGTAGAGTGCAGGGCTGTGCAGGGCATTCAAGTCCTGCTTCTACTGATGGCTGAAAAACTGTACATATGTCTATTTGAGTCATCTGTTTTTATAAAACAGTGACAACACTGACAAGAAATATTAATAGTTTAAAAATAGATTTAAAAATAGTCTACGTTTTATAGAGTACATTACAACCCCTGTTCCCCCTGAGATTGTTCTGGGTAATGGAGAAACTTCAACAAGAACTCCTACAACTATGGAACACTCAGAAACCAATTCCTAGAAACTTCCAAGTACAGAAACCAACTTGGGCACAAATTACTTTAAAACACTTGCTTCATGAGAGAAAACACTGTAATTACTGTCAAAAGAAACATTTGAACAAGAAGTGGCTGAACATCACAGTTGTTATTACAACCAATCAAAAAAAAAGTTACAGATTTCTGTGGCATGCTTGATTGATTCTGACTTTCCAGGTTTAATATTCCTACCACGTAAAAATAGCTTCTCAAACAGAATTCAGGGTAGGAGTCTACAACAGCATAACGTCAATAGGAAAGAAAATTGGATTTAGAAAAAGAAGTAAAGAGATGTGAATAAAACACAAACTGGATAATCCAACCTTCTGTAACTATTGGTTATAGAAAGCAGTGTCTCTATTAAAAATAGAAAAGTGCCACTTGAAGAAAAAAGGTGAAAGTAGCAGATGGCAAGAGATTCCAATACCTAGTACATACACAGCACTTGCAATCATCTTCCAGGGAAAAGTACTAGCTGGAGGATGGGATCTTCCTGTTACATTCATAATGAGTTAGGTCTTCACTTTTAAGCAGAATGAAACAGAAAAGTATAGGAATAAAATCACAGAAACACAATTTTTTTATTTGTTTTGTTTGTTTATTTATTTATTTATGGAGGTACTGGGGATTGAACCCAGGATCTCATGCATGCTAGGCATGCACTCTGCCACTGAGCTATACCCCTTCCCCCTCAACATGTGCACTTGAAAAAAAAAAATAGCTTCAATGACATTAATAGAAAATTAACCTAACATATTGGGACATTTACACAACAGAACGATCTCTTAAATGTTACAGCACATAAAGAAATAGTTTGTAAATAATGCCAACCAACTGCCCACTACGCCTATGGGACCCAGACTCAGGGAAATATGCTGACATCACAGCAGGGTGGTACAGGTTATACCTGGACATCAGGTGTATGCCACAGAGGGGTCACAACTCAAACTTCTGTAATCACCTTCCTTGCAAATATTTGTAAATTAGAAGTGAGATTCATTGCCTATGATAGTTTTGCTGAGTGCCATGAGAAAATATTAACTGCCAACTGATCTTTAAGGTCACTTAAAAACTACATTTTCATGATAAAAGCCATTGATAAATATTAGTGATCAATAGAGCCTGTTTCCTGAAAGGTTTTTTTTTTTTAAATCACTATCTATCTAGAGGTCACCTATAGGTTGAAGGTATGTAATTTCATAACAACTGTGTAATTTGTGACTACAACTAGAAAATAATGTTAAACACAAAACTAATTTAAAACAAAGATTTGTAAGACAAGTATCTAGTACCTGTAGTCTGCAGCTAATGTCTGATTTTTAAAAGCATAATTTTTGCTTTTAACGTAATGTAGAATGTATATGTTCATGTATATGGAGCAGACTGCCCTTCCTAGGAGACTGTCAAGATTTTCTAGTCCTAATGATTCATTCAGTCATTCAATTGAACAAATATTTGTTTACCAGAAAGACACCACGCTAGATAAATTATTTCTTACATTAAATATTTTTGATGTGATGCTAACTCCCAAAACATTGTTTTTCTCTATTGGATTCTTTTCCTCCTTTCTTTTTCAGCTTTTTCCTCCAAAGGCAGATAATATCTAATAATAAAATTTAAATGAATTATTATATATAACAGATTTAAACGACAGTATCATTCCTATAAATGTCACCTTTACTGTGAGAAATAAAAAAGCACAAACAAGTTTGTAGCTTTTATTTAGTGACATAAGCCCTTATTTGATGTGATAAATGGAAAAATAAATGGACTGTGCTATACTCTAACTTACCCACACAGCTGAAGAAATTTATGACTAATTTCTTAAACCACTTATTAAACCAAATTAATTATTTTGAGTCTCACAGATCTAATGTAATTTTCCAAGTAATTAAAAATGGGGTAACATCTCAACTAATGTGCACCTAAAAACAGCAAGCAAGTAATCTTAGTTGAAGCACAGCTAGTTACAACATCAAGTAGCTATTCCCCTTCTTGGTTTCTTGGAAAAGGTTATTAAAACTGAAACACTTACACTTGCCTTTATAGGTATAGAGGTGAAATTCAAATGCCAAAGATCAGAGATCAGAAACAGTCACATTTTTCTTGCTGTCAGAGACTGACTTTTGGAGGGAGGGCACAGGAGAGAAGTAAATCACATTTTAAGTCTATACTCAAACTGTGGCATACTGTGTCCACGCTATACTGACCTGCTATAGTTACAGCGCATCGTGATCAGCTATAATCCAAAACACGCCATACAGCAGCGCAGCAAAAACAGACTGCCGACAGGGCATTTAATTGCTCCTGACTCCCGATACACCAACTATTCCATCCATTAGATGTTGTGATAAGCCAAACTGTGATTGCAAATTAGACCCAACAATTTTAGTGTGTGTACTAATATTATGTCAGTGACTTTGGGGGGGAGGAAGGGGGAACATCAAAGCACTCAAGATCCTCATAAAGCAGAATCAGATCTAAGAGAAGCTGAACTGAGATTCTATGTGTAAATGTTTTTTTAGAAACGGGAACCTAACAACAGTCATAGTGCTTACAATTAGCTGCATCATCACTGTGCCCTAATAGAAACCCTCTCCTCAAAAGTAACTTTTAATTAGGCCACCTCTGCATCTTAGATTTAAGGAAGTGGAGACTTAAAGGAGTTCAGGTAAACTGTAAATGGCCTAATCAAGTATCTTCAGTTTAAATGATTTCTGAATGGGGTGTGAATGTGTGTGGCACTACCAGTCAGAGATGCTGTAAAACGGCTTCTGCGTGAGGTGGGAGATGAGGCAGACACTTAAGAAATCACTTCCAACCTAACAGAGACCATAACGGTCCAGAGTGTATATGGGCTATGTTGACGAAAACACTTTCAGGACCCTGTTCATCCACATGTCCACACGCCCAAAAGCATCTCACACTCGTCATCTGCCAGGCAGCGGTCCTGCACAGTTGTCATAGCTTGCGCACAAGCAACAAAATTCACAAAGCTGGTGTCAGCAGCCTGGAAAAATCCCAAGAACAACAGCAGAGCAATCACTGAAGGAATGCTGTGTCGCCACAGAACGATGATACTGCGTGGAAAAACACAGACATCAAGACCCTGAGTCACAGCGTGATCCAGAAAAATTAGACTCGGTGTGAACAGGTTTTGAGAGTCCCTTAACCCTGGGTTTCTCACCATCAGCACTATTGACATTCTGAGACAGATAATTCTTCTTTGTTTTTTGTGTGTTGGAGGCGGGGGTGGTTCAGGTTTACCCTGTGCATTACAGAATGTTTAGCAGCATCCCTGGCCTCTACCCACTAGATGCCAACACCTAACAAGTTGTGACAGCCAAAAATGTCTCCAGACATTGCTATATGTCCCCTGGAAATCAAAATCTCCCACAGTTGACAACACTTCCTTAATCTACTTATTTTGCTTACATTTTCCTTTTTATGAACACACATGTGATGTTTTTAACAATTCAAAGTCAGTCTTAATGAGCTCTTTCAATGAGAAAATACTAAGAGATAAACTACTGTGTTATTATTTGCAGCAATTTCTTTCTTAGTGGTAGACCAAATACAATGCTTCTTAAAATCGATGGCATCTTCAATTCGATGAAATTCAGCCACCCACCATCCGTTCCACTTCATTACAGAAACACCATCCTGATTTCCTTTGGGGGAATGACTTCTTTTCCACTGTGTAAGTTTTTGGAGTACCCAATTCCTCCTTACCTAGGGGTTCTCTTGTCTTCCTTTTGATTCTTTTGAGCTATCTAACATGCTTCTAAAAATTTCCTTGCTTTCCAAGAGTTAAGTTCCAGTCTTTCTTTCAAAAAAACCTAAGTGAAGCAAGGTCCTTATTTAAGCAAGGCTGACAGAAAATATTTCAGAATACTTCCCTGCCATGAAGCTCACCAACCTATTAAAAATGTTACTGCTTCCCCATATCACTCAGGTAGAGTGAAGGGAAAAGAACTGTTGAAACAGTGTCATGGATCATAGGGTTTACTGTACTCTTCTCCGTTTTTGAATGTGCTTTAAAATGTCCATAATAAAAAGGTTAAAAATGATAAACATCCTATAAGAAAAAATATCACAATCAAAATGATTTTCAAAGTCCTTTCTGTACAAGTTGGATTCTTTAAAGAACATGTGCCTATGTCCCAATCTTAAGTGCTTAAGAACTCACCGACAGTGATATGTGCATTTGGGGTGAAAAGAGAAGACCTAGTATGCAGGGCATGGACAAGTGACGATACAATGGCACAAGGAATCATTTTCTAAAACTGGTTCTAAGGCTTTATTCAATTAGGGCAACGGATACAATAATGTATAAATGCTTTGTTTCTCCAAAAAGTTGGATACAATAATGTATAATTGCTTTGTTTCTCCAAAAAGTTGTTTGAAAGACTGCACAGAAAACTTCCTTAATGCTTTTTTCTAAAGTTTCTTCTCTGGTTGAAAAAAGGAAACAAGAAAAAAAAAATAGCTATTGATTCTTCTAAGAACTATCTTATACATAAACACACACATTTTGCCAAGATTTGACAGCTGGAAGTTTTCATGAAGAAGGCTTCAAACAAAACATTTTTAAAAAAGAAAAAAACAATAGAAAGACTGTACCACCCTCTGCTCTCCTTAAAGGTGACAGAAAATAAATTCTTTATCAATAGTCATCTGTCCAAGGTTATAGCTAGGCTGCCAAGCCCAGTCCACATGTTATGAAACTGGCTCTCATTGGCACCTTTTATTCCTCTCATCTGCCCTCTACCTTTCATAGAACAGGGGAGAGAAAATGGGAGCTAAATTAACAGTGGAGGGAAAAAAAACCCAGCACAGTGAGAATTATTGTAACAAAAGGCTATAGCATAGAGGGAGAAAAGAAGACAAAAAAATCCTATGTGAAATATAATAAGCAAAGTAAATATGAAAGTCTAACCCAAAAAAATCCTTATTAAAACAAAATTCAATTAAAAATAATAAAATTTCAAAGACAAGGAATTCTACCATAACATATTGATTTTCTTTGCTTCTTAATGAAAATAATCTGAATTTTTTTGAATATTTAAACTTCACTATGTAATTATATACTTCATCAACCTAACCCAATTAAATAATTATAAAGTGCTACATGGGATACTACTGAAATATGCGTAGACCCTTTTAGCTGTGCTAATTACATCCTGATTTTTAGCCAGGAGCCTTCTCTATTACTGAGAAAATGGTGGTCTTAATTTAAAACTCATGTCCTGTTCCAGACATTTCAGGCCTAGCCTAGCACTTCATCAAAAGAAAAGAGATATTAGAGAATTTCACAAACCTCTCACTTTAGAGGTGAATTATTTAAGGCCCAAAAAAGTTAAATTATATGCTGAAGGCTCTATAGCCAGTGAAGACTAGAATCCAATTCAAATATTCTTTACATTTAGATCTCTCACGCAAACTAGTTAAGCAATCCAAAACACACTCATACACACTCAGCATCTACTGGTGGTAGTCACTGTGCACGTGAAAGACATTTATATAACCGTATAATAATAATGCTTTGTGCTATCTGCAAATTTCAGAAATACCACAGATGGGAAGCACTTGACTCTATCTTGGACTAAAACATATCCCCATGTATTTATAAATAAATATATGCTTTAAGTCTTCAAAAAGTTGTACTTTTACCAAATGAAATTATCTATGCTATTGTGAATGTTGCTTTTTTCCAGTTTATAACCTTTCAACATCTTTTTGAATCCGCACATAAGGATCTACTTGACTGTCTGATATTCCATTGTAGGGGGATACCAGAATTTATGCATCTAGTCCCCCATGATGGGCATTTGGATTTCTTCCAGATTTCTATTACAAAAACATTTTAATGAACATTCTTTCGGCTGTTATTAGAAGCAGCAGTAATGACAACAATAATATAGAAGTATGTACACAGGAAAAAAATCTAAAGGAATAAAATATTCAAGAGTGGTTATCTCTGTACGACAGAATTATGGAGGATTTTGGTTTTTTCAACCTTACACGTACTGTAATGTCTGATTTTCTTTAAGTGAGCATATTACTAATGAATGCCACTTATTAACATGGGCATGATGTATAACATATGACATTCATTATTAGCTACAATACTGTTAACCTTAATAATGATAGACAATATAACTTTCAATCATAAATACATGCATTAAAAGAAACTAGCTTGAGAAATGCCTGGAGAATCCTCAACTACTACTTCTCACATATTGAAAAAACGGGGCTCAGTTATTCATGCAACTAAGAACAACACAAGAGATATAATGGTCATTTACAATTGAGTTTGGGAAGGGGGTAACTAGGGCTTTACCAAGCACATTACAAAACCAAAAATGGACATATTCATATGTTCAGCACATTCTCAAGTTCAGACACAAATAATTAGTCTTATTACAATCATTCCTCTTTAAACATATTTCATAATGACAAGTCTGCCAAAATCTCAGACACCATGAAACTCACCGTTTCTGATTTTCAGATTCTTTCTTGGCCTGCTCCAATGCCAGCTCCTCAGCCACTCTTCTTTTCAATTCTTCATCAGAAACTAAAATCAATAAAAAAGAGAAAATAAAATGAGTGACTTCTTTAAAACAAAAGCATGAGAATACTCAGGAAAATAGAGCTGAGACTAGGTCTTAACGGACAAAGTTCTGCCAGCTGGTCAGTGTCTCCTTGAAACTACTGAAGCATGTGGAAAAGACCAATCCATGCACTTCAGGAGTAATATAATCAAGATTTCCCTGATGACCTAAAAATTTCCACATCTGCCAAAAGTTATAATAAACTCAAGGAACTGCTTACTATCCTGTGGGGACTGAGCTATTAAGTACAAATTCTTTAAAATGATGTCCTACCATTAAAGTCTGACAATTGCATAGAGGGGGAGGAGAGGCTAAAAAGAAGGGACTTTAGAGAGGAAAACGACACCAAAGCATTCCCACATTGACAATTACACCTTTTTTGAAAAATCACTTATTACAGAAAGTCATTTCTATTACATTCATTTCCCCATGATTTATGAAAAAAGAGAATTTATGAGTTACAAATATTTTAAAACCGTATTTTTTGAAAAACATGTCACTCAAATTCAAGTGCCAACAATTGGAGAGAGAGACACAGAACAGTGCTGAGAACACGGCTGGAGCCTTCTAAATACCTGGTGACTTCATTTGAAACATCTGGTCTTTCCAATTAGAAGATTTTGTACAATATGTTTTGTAAGATTCTTACAGCTATGATAGCAAATAAAATAGACAAATTTTACATACTCTTTAAGAGCACTCCATAAGAAATAAGCAGAGACTATTTTCTCTTCACTAGAAATCCACCACCCAAAATTATGATCAAGACATCACCAGAAAGAAACACTTAAGATCTAAGAATACACATAACACCTAACCAGTATTTCAAACGGTTGAGTCTAGACAGTATTGCCTCTGCTTTTCAATGGCACTTTACTTAATAATCTTGACACTATAAGCACACTACCTCAGGCAATATGCAAAAAATGAATTACAACACGATCTACAAAAAATTTAGCCGACACTGGTCAATAACAAACAAATAAGATATATGAAAGGTCCTAAGGATGTTTTCTCTTAATTGTAGACTATCATAAAATAATAACAGCATCAAATGACATCATCAAGAAGGTGAAAAGACAACCCACAGAATGGGAGAAAATACTGGCAAATCATATAGCTGACAAGGGGCTTGTATGCAGAATATACCAAGAACTCTTACAACGAAACAATTGCACAACAGAACAATAAGATGACAACAAAATTAAAAATGGGCAAAGGACATAAATAGGTATTTCTCTAAAGAAGATAAATGACCAATAATTACATGAAAAATTGCTCAGTAGCACTCATCATGAGAGAAGTGCAAATCGAAACCACAATGATTTACCAATTCAAACCCACTACCATCAACAGACAATAACAAGTATCAGTAGGAATGTGGAGAATTTGAAACCTTTAGATATTGCTGGTGGGATGCAAAATGAAGTGATCACTATAAAAATAGTTTGGCAGTTTCTCAAAATGCTAAACAGGGTTACCATATGATCCAGCAATTTCCACTGTTAGGTACTATATATATTCAAGAGAAATGAAAACATATGTCTACATAAAAACTTATACATGAGTATTTATGGCAGCATTATTCATAATATCCCAAAAGTGAAGACAACCTAAATGCCCATCAACTGATGAATGGATAAACAAAATGTAGTACAGCCATTGTGTGATATTATTCAGCCATAAATAGTTATGAAGAATTGATACGTGCTACAACATGGATGAACCTTGAAAACATGCTCAATGAAAGAAATCAGACACAGAAGATCACATATTGTATCCATCCATTGATATGAAACATCTAGAAAAGGCAAATCTGTAGACACAGCAAGTAGATTAGTGGCTGACCAGAACCAGAGGGAATGGAGCATGACAACTAAGGGTACAGGATTTCTTAGGGGGTACCGAAAATGTTCTGAAATTGGATTGCAAGATGACTGTATAATTCTGTAAATACTAAAAAACACTTAACTGTACACTTTAAATGAATGAAGTTTATATTTTAAATGTATCTCAATAAAGCTATTAAAAAAATACAATGTAAATAAGAATAATGAACAAGGAATCATAGAAAGGGGTTAACACTAGTTGAGGTCTGATCCCAGCTTAGCCATCAACAATTTGGGGCACCCTGGGGAAGTTACTAGACTCTGAGTAGCAGTTTCTCAAAAGGTTGTTCTCCAGGGTCTCTCTGAACTATATACTATGCTGCTGTTTGCCCTCTCTACTGCTTTGTAGTCTACAGCATGAGAAAGAGACAAGTTTCCGCTTTGCAAAGATCACATAAAATTAAAAAATTAATAAATTTAAAAAAAAAACTAGAAGAGAATTACCTGCATTTGGCAAATCTTAAGATTTTTTTCAGCATTAAAAGTTTAAAACCATACAAATCTAAGCAGAGAAATTACAGACAATAATAGCTCAGCAAAGACTCTGGATATGGATAGTCTTCGTTCTTCTATTAGCTAGACTTTAGATAAAGCTGTTAACCTACCTGAGTTTTGGTTTCCCCATCCAAAAACAAGACCAGGTAGGTTACATAGGTGTCAGCTGGCTATGAAGTTCTAGCCTATGCACTCCACAAGGTGATGATTCTCACATTTTCATCTCCTTCTTATAAACAAACAAAACAATATGACACCACACGTTTTTTCAAGTTGCTCACAGCTAGTAGCTCTATTAGTAGTAAAAACTGAGACAAGTATTTAAACCAATTAGTACTACCTGATCAAACCATACTCTGAAGTTGAACATCGTGGTTAGGATCAACACACAGTCAGGCTGTGTGTAAAATCACAACTACCCCCTGGACTGCTTCAAATTATCACAGCAAAATTTTTCTTGGGCAAAATTCAATCAAATTCTCAATCACAATGAATTTTACTCAATTAAAACTAGGTTTCAGTAAGACCTTGGTATACCAGGTCTAAGCAGGAAACAACAAGACCAGTTTTCTAAGTGAGCTGATACAACATGTCATTGTAGTGTATTTTATGCCTCTTACATAGGGGCTTCCTACCAAGGGGAAAGCCAAAATCAGCAGTGAGCTTTTTATGATGATGTGATAAACCTGGAACGGAACGGTAAGGACGCTATTACCAAATGGCGACCAGCTGGGTGGCTGGGAAGGCAGCCATGCAGGAGAGACTGCAGAGAAAGAAGTGTAGCTTCAGGCTTGTCTTCCTTCACTATTTCCTCCTGCCTTTCATGTTAGCCAAGCCACCTGCCGTGGGGCGAGGTGATAAATAGATGGAGATAATAGTAATACCACGTAGGCAGGCCACAAGGGGAGGGAGAAACATGGGTGGAGGAAAGCGCCAGAGGTGCAAAGGGTGGGGAAACCCTGAGGCCACTGAAGAAGACATGCCCAAGGGACTGGCTGGTTGATACCACTTCTGGTCAGTCAAGGAACCAAAGCACAGCTGTCTTTCTAATGCCCCAGCTCTTTCTGGAAAAGAAAAACACACAAAACTACACACAACTTTTGGGTCTCATGTCCAAGGTCACAGCTGAAAAAGTAATTACCTTAGCTACAATCGAGAATTTTAAAATAACAAAAGATAAAACATGACCTAACATAAAGAGTTTAAAACCTAAAACAGCAATTCAAAGCCCAGGCAGGAAAATAAACCAGTGTGGTAATAGGTTTTGAGCAAATCTAAGTTCCATGTTATTTGTTTTTAAATCAATAAAATACAAAAAGCAACAATACATTTCTCCTGATAGGTCTGGTCCGAAGTGCATAAGGGAAAAAGATACACCATTTGGAGACCGCTATTTAAAATGGCCTTTCTGAAACACTCTTTTCAGCTCTCAGGATCTGAACATTTTCTCAAATAAAACTGTTATTAAACTAAAAGGTCAGTGTTTCAGGATGGGCTACTTTAAGAGAAGCATGGGAAAGGCCAGCTTTGCCTATTAGCACAGTGAGTTTCCAAGCAGATCTTTAGGGACTGGCAAAGTTTGTGAAATGAGAAAAAGTAAAAATGAGAAATTTTCAAGCCATATAAATCAGATTTGCCATGGAAATCTGCAAAACTAGTTCAGACTCAGTAAGTACGGTTCTGACACTGTCACATACATACACACTTTCCTTTCAAAATGTATTAAGACAAAAGGATGATTTCTTCACATATTTGTACACTGCACTTTGTAAAATATTCTCAGAAACCATTTTAATTTTTTTCTCAGTGGTAAATGTATCTTAATGACCACAAACACTGGCATTTTGTCAATTAGTTATAGATGACACAACACTGACCATAAAACATGTGAGAAAAAGTCAAGCGTTAAAATTACTTGGTTACAGCAAGTCTGCCCTAGATTCTTTTATTTGAAACTACTATTGAAAATAAATGTTTATATTAAAAGCAGCTCATGATTCCTAACACATTCTTGTCTGTTTTTAGTAAACAACATTCCAAACATGTTTTGGTTAGTCCAAATATTATTCTTCAATGACTGCCTAGAAATCTTTTGTCCCTCTTAGCCACATTCTAAATTCCTAAGAAGTTAAATTCTTAAGAAATTCTAAGAATCTCTAATTTCTAATTAATAGTTTGGGTTCAGAATCAAATAATAAACTCCTAACCTTGTATTACTTGATTCTTAGTACTCATCGGAACTGTGACTACCATGGTCTTAATCCTCTGAGAAAGCGTAGCATAAATTCATTATACCTCACCTGCCTTCTATGTTACATGACTTAATGTCCAAATTCTGTTTTCAGAAACTGGTTAAACAAGGGGTAGAAATGGGAAGGGGTGGAGGGGACAGAATACTATGATATATTTAAGATAGTTCCTTGATGGTGAACAGAAATGACTCCATAAAACGAAATTACTTTATGAATGCCTCATCATCTATGAAAAAACAAAAGACCAGAAATGAAACCATGACTTCAGACTTACATAGATTCCCTGGACCTTAAGGGACATACCAATTTCCTTTGTACCTTTTCCATCTATGACTTTCCCCCTTCCTTCATTTTCTTAGCGTAATCCTTACACTATAATCCCCTCCCCAATTACAATGTTGCTTACACAATCTCCATAAGCTACTTAATAAAAATTATTGCTTGCCTCTTAGAAAAATGTCAGGTCCTTTGAGATTTTTCCTTTATTCCATTTCTCTTTCTGGTTTTACCATTTACTGATAACATATCATGTCCAACTTTATAAAGCCTATCATTTTCACCTGCTAGCTTAAAAACGCCAAAGAGAACTATGAAGATCTACACTCAGAAAAAAGTTAATGTATGTAATTGCATAACACAAGCAGCAGATTTTAGGTAAACACTGTCTCTGCCAGGATTGAGACAGCTAAGCCAAAGCCTATACTGTAAGACATAGCCAAATTAAATCTTCAGCTCCACAGAAATATCCATTTATCTTACAATTTCAATAAATTCATTAATACAAAAAGAGCACTGATTGTTTAAAAAATAATACTGGAAGCATCCATGCAATCAATGAAATACAACACACAGTATATCAGAAGTAAATGACTCACAGCATGGGCTGCAGGATCTTATCTTATAAAAGGTACAGGGTTTGATTAGGAGAAGAGTTGAAAGATGACCAGAATAAATCTCAGGGGTTAGAAAGAAACATGTAACAGTTGCCTGTTATCCATCTGTGGCACCACCTAGTTGGCAGACAAACCTGATTTAAAAATACACACACGTATAAGTATGATGATGTTCAGCCGACAATTACATTTACTAAAGCCTTAAGGATAATGTATCTTAAGACTGCCTTCAAAAAAATGCCATCTGTCTAGATACCTGGCAGGGTAACTGAGGCTACTTACACATTAATGTTAATGATGATGTTAGGATGAAAATCCTTAACTGCACATTCATAACCACAAATACTGGATCAGAAGGCACCGTGTTACAAAGAATTTGGCAACTTAAACATTAACTGCATCAAGTTAACTGTTTATTTTGTGTTATTACTGCTTCATCAGGATTTATACCTTCGTAAATTTCTAATTTAAATGGCATAATATGCAAATAACGTCCATTTTATTGTTTGCTTCATAACAAGCACTCATGGAAACTCAGCTCCACATTCCATTCTATGTGAAAACAAACATCAATACCCGGCTGCAGATGCTGTATAGCAGCAGACAAGCTCATCATTCAAATTCTACAGTTTCCACATTTTTAAGTAGACAATTCATAAAACCAGTATTGAGAATCATTGAGAATCACTCCACCCCTAGTATTTCATGTCTTAATATCCTGAATAATAGTTGCAAGACCTCCACAAAGCCTCTAGGAAAATAAGATCTATAATTTAAATTAAAAAATAATAATTACCTCTGGATATTGCTTTTTGATGCATAGCTTAATTTTTTTGTTTGTTTCACAAATGGATGTATTTTGTTCACTGGGGATAAAACTATAAATTCAACAGCATTAAATCTCCAACCCCAAATGAAGTACCAAAACCACCCACACCTGTTTGGTTTTTTTTTTCCAATAGTCCTAAGTGTGGCCGCATCCAAAGGCTTCTCTGTAAGGACTCACAGCTTATAAAGAGGACCAAGCTGGAAATCAAGGGGGTTCCCATATAGTCACTGCTTTGCCACAATTTGTTTTTGTGATTTTGCTCACGAACACATCACTGCTTTAGGCCATGGCTGTCTCATCTGTAAAATGAGAGCCCAAACTGGAAAAATCTCTGACGGCCTTCCCCTCACACAGCTGTGCTGAATGGGAACCTGATGGGACTGAATTCAGGCTTCAGGTAAATTATGCTCAACTATAAGGAGCCTTGGAAACTAGGCAAGAGTTTGGGTAAGAAATGTTAAGAAATAGGGCACCACTTAACAGCTGATAAAAAATGAAAATAATGCAATGAAACAGGGTATTACAGGGAAGTTTATTCTGGCAAAGATTTGCAGAGAAATTGGGTGGAAAGCTTAAAGCAATGTTCTCAAAACGCAGCCTCATTCTCTCTGCACCCACGCCCTGGCAGCATCACCTGGAACTTGTTAGCGATGCAAATATTTCAGCCCCACCCTACACCTACAAATCAGAAACCCTGCTGGGGTGAGGCCCAGTAATCTGTATGCTAACGAGCCCACCAGGTGGGATGATGAGAAGCTCAAGTTTAAGAGACACTGGCACAGGTGATGAGGACCTCAGCTAGGATACTAGCCATAAAGATGGAGTCTAAGATACAAGGGCTTTCAAGGGAAAAACTGATCATCTGTGACTGACTGAGAGATGAAACAGAAAGAAATCAAAGGTGTACCCAGATGCCAGAAAATTAATACCCATGATGGTCAATTAAGGAAAGAAGGAGAAGCTTTTGGGGGAAGAAAGAGAATGAGTACAGTTTCAGACACATTCAATTGCAAGTAATGGTAAAATCACCACATGGAATTGCAGGCAATTAGATATTTGAACCTGAAATTCAGATTTGATTTGAGACTTGGTTGGAAATGCTGATTTGGGAATGGTTGTTACAGATCTGAGCTCAGTGAATTCTCCTGGAAAAAAAAAAAAAGTATAAAGAAAAAAATAGTAGAAGGCTAAGGAACAGGCCTTAAAAATTCATCAGATGAAGGAGGGGAGTAAAAGAAGAACATAATTAGAGACAAAGAAGAAATGGAATGGAAAGGAAGAAATGAACCAAGGTAACGTGCTGAAACAATACATAGATTTCATCTCATGTGCCAATTCTGATCAGCTGGCAGCAGCGGCCTGGGGTGCTCTGTGTAGGACACTGAGGTCTAGTCCAGGTTCAGTGAATTAATGTCTACCCTGGGCACGGGAGAAAGATCCAGCAGCATGGCTTACAATTACCTATCATCCCTGGAGTGCATGGAAAGCAGACTGTTTGGGCATCAGGAATCAGTGGAAGGAGATCACCAGAAGGCTGCAATTATGGGCCTCTCTTCACCAAGTTTAGAAATGAAACAAAAAGAAGCAATGTGAAAAATTATAAATAAAAGATGATTTTCACAAATGGAGGAGATCTGTGCGTGTTCAAAGGGCAGTCGTAATCAATAATCTGCAACTAAATTATAAAAGACTGATGCATGCTGGTTGTTGTTGCTCAAAAGTAATTTTGAGACTATAATGTATACATTACTCATAAAGATCTGGTTGTACAGTAACACAGATCAATTAACATTTATTTATCTATCATATTCTAGTCTACTTTCCTAATTACCACAGTGACACAAGCAAGGTTCACAGCACATTTTTTAAAACATATATTTTATAACAGTGAAACAGTGGACAAGCCTACTTTCATGTGCTAAAAAGCTTCCACCAAGACTAATGTCCTTGCCTAAATAATTTGCTTTGGTAAACAGAAAGTCAAACACCACTCCAAAACTTCAATTCATAAATCATTCTTCCCTTTTCCTACTGTTATGAACTAGTGTGTGCTTTGTAGCAGTAAAAACTGTATTTTATCCAAAAATTCATTAATCACTAATAAAATTCCTAAATTCAACTAAAATACTGAGTACTTTAAACTCTGACCAACACAATTTTCAAAAGGGGACTTAAAATTTATCTTTGCACATAATCAAAGCCCAAGAAAAGCAAAAGGCTCAAAAGTCTGAAAATAAAACCCATATTCTAATCCACCTAACTTTCTGCAGCCCTTAGAAATGTCAATTAACCCCAAGCTCAAGACTACTTCTGAATGAAAATAAAAGTTCTGATCACGTTACAGTCCTTTTTATAAGGGGGAAGGAAAAAAAAAACCTAGAGTCTTATTTAAGGCAGTAGAAATAGTGGGAAGATCATATATAGTCAGACTTCTGGGCTTCAGTGGCTTCATTTATAGCCCATTATTGGTGAGATGCCAAAAAGGACCTATTTAACCCACAAGCTAACCATCGCAGAACAATGGCCTCTCCTGGGAAGTTTTAAGGAAAGCAATTTAGATTTTACACCCATGTTTAATTCATATTTTATTTATGGTAGTTCAAATATATTAAAACTGTGAGGCAGCGTGATACATATTGGTACAATAATTTTCATTAAACTACAGAGCAATACCCTGAGCTTTGTATTTTTTTCACTCACATTGTGATAATTAGGTCAGCCTCTTTTTTTGAAGTCAGATTGTATCTACAGCCCTGTTATTTTTTCCTTTATCTAAAGAATATCCACTTACTGTTCAGAAAACACTATTTCAATGTAGTCATAAGTGGTTATTATTTCTAATAGACAAAAATAATTCTCTGTGAAGCACTGGGGAAACTGAATTCACTGATCATGGATGACTTCATCTTTAACTCACAAGACTACGCACAAGAATTTCAAGAACAAAGGCCATATTCTCTTTAATTTAATTGCAAAAATGTACTTAACCTTTTTTCTACAAGTAAAATAAATCATCCACAGTCAAGTTAGGCTAAACAGAAGATAATTCTAAAAAAACGTTTATTGTGATTATATTCCTAATGATCCACAAATCTGCTCCATACCAGTGTTATATAGAGAAAGGTGGAAAATTTTCTTATCTTTCAGAAGCATTTCATTTGTGTAGTTTACGCCATGTGCTATGTAAGGCTTCAGGATGTAGCTCCTTTAGAACACCTGGGACTATACAAAAAGTGCTTGTTGAGACCAGTGGCTTTCACCCAGTGTTGCCTTTTATAGCAAATATTTTAATACTCCCTTTATCATACTGCAAATAAATAGATATTACAAACAAAATTTTTAATCAATATAATACCCTAAGTGAAATATTCAAAAAGAAATAAAGAGAAATTAATTTATAATGAAAAATGGCATTTTACTATGTAAATGCTCAAATCTACACTAGAAGATGTAATAAGCAGTCTGACTCTTGAGCTTGTATGTTAAACAACAAATGCAATACCTCTAGCTACTGCTGCACAGCAGCTGCGTTCCTGGAAAACTCAGTGCATCTTAAACCGTACAAAACATACTCTCTGTTAGACATACAGATACGTCGTACAAGGATGAGGACTCCATTAGCAATCCACCAGAAATGGAAAGTGGGTACAAATTACAGTCTGAAGACCCCAGCTCAGTTATGATACCACAAGAACACACACATATATGGAGTGATGCCCATCTACCCAAACTATTCAAATGTATTGAGCATTCACAGACATTTTCAAACTAATGCCTTTAAGAGAACAATTTCCCAAGCATAGATTTACTTCAGGCCAACACACTTCCTATTTAAACTATCTACATCAGATAGCTCTTGGCCAGTTAAAACCATATGCTTCATAGGTGACAAGATCAGAATTGGCAACGAATAAAGAGTTCAATAAGGCCATATCGTTTTTATATTCAAAGAAAATGAGAAAAGGACTTAAAAGTTATTCACTCTAAATTAACTTATAATAATTCACAGAGATTCCATTTTGAAATTAAGGAAGTGAAGGGTTTAATAAGAAATAATTTCTCCTAAACACCAAAACAGATTAGCTTTCACTACAGCATGTAATTTCAAACTATTGAGAATAAACAGTAGGAAGGCAGCAAGAGTGAATACAATCTAAACACTTATGATACTTTAAAGAAAGGCATTTTTGTTATTTTTAAGTCTTTTAAAAGTGTTTTCAGGTAGAGGTCCCTAGGAACTACTTTAATAAAGCTAATCAGAATATGAACCTATTCTCTGTAAACTGTAACTTCCAACATATATGATGATTTCATAAAATAATTTGCTAAAAAATTTGAGATTTCCTCTTAGAATTTTCTTACCAAACCCTCTCTCACAACTACCCCATCCCCCATCCTGTTAATACAAGTAAACATAAATCTTCTCTAATTTCATGACAAATTGTAATTTAAATGAATTCAAATTAGTAAGATTTTGTTGTGTGCTTTAACTTTAAAAAGGCTTTAATATATTTGATCTGTTATATAATTTATAGAGAATTTAACAGTAAGAATGTATTATTCACATTTAATATAAAGTATCTTTAAAATAGTATAAAATGTTCAGATTTAAATTGATATGCATCTGTCACATGACCATAAAATAATTAGAATGAACGTCATTACGAAACAGATTGAAACTCCCTTCAAATGAAGAACCACCAGTGTTTTATTTAAAAAATCCTCAGTGATGCTGTATAACATTTCACTGAGCCAATGAAACATGCCACACATGAAAGACTTTCATTTCATAATCACAACCATGGGGTAGGATGTGTGTGTATACACAACAGGACTGTGACATACAGAAGCATGCCATATTTAATTTCTCTTAAATGGACATAAAAACAGAGCTCAATGAGCAGAGCAAAACAATTTTAATTAAAGAATCAGGCTTAAAGAGACCTTGTGTTCTCTTCCTGACACTACCCTCTGTGAGTTAAAATTCTTATCTGGAAATTATCAATGAGGTTTCTCTTGAAGATTAAATGAACACTGAGCAGGCATTTTAAGGCCAAAGATGAACATCATTATGAATCACAATGAAACTCCCTCCAAATGAAGAATCACCAGCATTTTATTTTAAAAATCCTCACTGATGCTATATAACATTTCATTGAGCCAATACTATATTTTGCAAGAGCCTATCTTAAGCTATATATTCTTCAGAATGTCAACATGCTAGGATTCACAACTTTTTTCAACCTACAGAAAAGATTATGTACCAAAAAAAAATGTGTGGTGCATCTTTCAAGAGGATTTAGGATCTGGCTTGATATCCAGGTCCAATCATCTAAGTATTCTAGTTTCTGATTGCCAAGAGTCACATATTTTTTATAAATGAATTTGATCTGACAGTAACAAGAATTAATTTCAATCTCTTTCATTGTCTTTGAACATTGCCAAAGTCATAGGTTATGATGAATGATGAGGAGACTAAAGGGTAAAGTAAAATTGATGTTGATCAAGTATTGTCTAAAATATCATTTTCATGGCCAGTTCAAATGACTATTAAATCTTCCTCTTAGAAGCATGACGGCCAGTGGCAAAGAGGAAAATTTCAACAATGAGGAAAAGCAATATATATTTTATATATAAAACAGTGAAAAACTGGAAGCAAACTAAATATCCAAAAACAGAAAAATTGTCAAACAGTACTACAGGACAGCCATATAATGAAATACTATTCTAGTATTAAGAAATATGCATCAAAGAATATTAATCCCAGGAAAACATTCTCACGAGTAAGCGAAAAGGACAAGATACTCAATTGAAAATACTGTTGGCTCTTCCTTTTGCTTTGTATGTGTCTAGCTCTGGAAAAAAAAAAAAAAACACAATGGAAATGGAACCAATAAAAAGAAATACACACATATATATTGCCTGGAATTATATATACAAAATGATAATGATTATCGTTGAATTTGGGGAGAATGGATCGTTTTTCTTTCTCGCTTTTACACTTAATGGTATTTTTTACCAAAAACACATTTTTACATTCATAATCATTTAAAACGTAACTTTTAAATGAGGCATGAATAAATAGGCAGTAAATTCCACTTTAAAAAAAAAACCTTTATCAATTCAATCATGAACATCAAATGTACAAATTATATCAGTTTTGCTAACAGAAAACTGGCTGGGATTAAAATGTCCAAAAACAAGCACCACAAGACTCAAGAAAACAAAATTAGTTTTCATTTTTTTCCTTTTACCCCACAGCCATCCTGCCTACCTTCCATTATAACAGACTACATATTCTTAAAAGGCAAAACTACTCAAACACAGGACAATCACACACCATTATTATAATAACGTTCTGGGAAGCATAATTCATAGCACACAGTTTCTTATCATGCTCTCTGGAAGCACATCACACAACAAGGGCTATTTATTTGATGAAGAGTTCTTCTAGATTGCAAATGAGATTCAAAGTGTCAGAAAACAGGTATTCAGTGGCCATATTAAACATAAGTAGAAAACAGGGGGAATCTCAGCCAAAATATTCTCTTTTCAATTCAGTTTTCAACTATAATTTTTTATCTTCCATTTAGATTTTTCAATTGATAACACCAGCAGTCCTATTATGATGAATGATATGTGTTACCAAGGAGAGCTGATGAAAAATTCTTAAGTCACTGACTTAAGCAATCAGCTGAGGTTAAGCTAAATCAGATAAAAGGAATGAAAGATAACCACTGATAGGATTTTCTACATCAGCAACAAATATCCCACAACAGAATGATGGTGAAGCTCCATGGACATACACTTCCCACATGTAGCAGTCACTGCTAAAAGGAGTCACTATATTTTGGGATATTCTAGAAATTCACTCTATAAACTGTCCATTCAGGCTGTGAAATAGACATAGAGACCTATTTATTTTATTTCACGAAGGCAGAGGCCAAAAGAAAATATAACTTTAACTATACATTTCAACTATTATGTCTATCATTACATTCTTTGCTGCCACTAGCAAAATAAAACATTTAATTTTCTTTAGTTGCTGATTAGATTTATACTTAGTAGAAAATACATATCAAAATTTAGCCTTGTTTCCTTAAAATGGAATCTGACAACTTCTTGCTGGGGTTTCATGGCCTGAAGCATCTCTAGTAAAAGCTATTATTCAAAGCACCAGATTTTCATTTTTTTAAGTTGCTGAGTACATGCACACACTGCAATCACTGGCTAAGATGAAAAGATTTTAAGTACCTATTTGTGAGAATTGTATCTCAATAACAAATATCAAAACCATCACTTTTCACAGTTTTCAAGACAGAGTAGCAATGACAAATAACAGGACACGGTAACAGGTATTGTGGCTTTATCTTGACTTTCATCTTATTTATTTGGGTTTAAAGGAAAATCAAACTAAATAATTCATTCCTTACAGTAGTAGAGGAACCCTCAGATACTGTTTATGCAGTTTGGGTATAAACTGAAAATATCAAGTCTTTTCAATTTTTCATCCATACTGATAAATCAGGAGTAACTAAAATCCAAACAGGAATTCAGACATGTGAGAATGTAAATTTTTTATAACCCAAATATTTCAACATAACTCAGCTTTAATTTGACAAGAACTTGTGTCTCAGGGTTACCAACATTTTCAGTACTTAACAATCTCGGCTCTACCATTTTCCACTCTCACCTGAGAATCCAAAAAAAATGATGAATGACTAACAGCAGATTGCCACACAGGGCAATAAGTGGTTGGGCACATGGCTGATGAGAAGGACAATTCTCCAGCCTTGCTTGCAGTCATGCTGCCTCATAACTACATTCTAGCTAATAACACGTGAGTGGCCGTGGCATGTGCGGCTTCTAAGTTATTCCCCACGGCACAGGCTAGAGGACAGCTGGGAGCCACTGTGGGCCATATGGCTAAGGGAAAACAACTTAGGGAGGCAAAGTAAGACAGAAGGAGCCTGGGTCCCCAAATTAAGGAATCATCAAATTACCAAAATGTTACAGAAAAGTAAAATTCTAACTTTTTAAGCCGTGATTACTTGTGGTCTCCACTGGACAATGAAACCTATCTTCTAACCCATATATACTGATAAAACATGGCAAAAATTCAAAGTTCTAATTTACCCTTTCTTGGACCTAGAAGAATCAGAGACAGAGTACGGTAAGAAAGGGAGGGGAGGGGAGGGGAGGAAAGGAGAGGAGAGAGGCTAAAAACTCATCTATGTGCAAACTTTAAGAAGCTAAAAACTCAGCTCTGTTGAGTATACTTGAAAGAGGTGGGAGAAACTTGAGGGCAAAAGTCTGTATTTGCCCCAGGAAAGCCTCCTCATCCAGATACCATGATAAGAGGAAACCAGAAAGTCACTGAGGTGCTTTGTCCAAACCAGAGTAAGTTACTTAAGCAAGTTATTCAACTTCCTTAGAAGTGTCATGATTTCTAAATGAGAGGCGTGTATTAGATCACCTCTAATGTTCCTTTAATTACATACGTCCTTTCAGAACATAATTCTGAAACTGTGATTCTTCACCCATGACATCACAGCAGAGCAGCTAAGAATGTTAACTCTGGAATCAAGATCGCTTAGATCTAACACGTTACTCTGCCATTTGTTATACTTGCATCTTTAGATAGAACTTAGCTTTCCTGCGACTCATTTCCTTCACCTGTAAAGTGGGTATAATAAAAGTAACCATGTAATGAAATTGCTGTGAGAATCGTATCACCTTCTGACATATACCAATACCTCATCAGATTACCTTTCAGCTCCTGTAAACTTATTTCACCCAAAACCCCACACAAGTAGTCCTCAAATTTCAAATAACTTGCACTTTATATATTACTGATCAAAATGACAAAATTACGTTTTCTACCCCGACAATTCTCCAGGGTTCCATCCTACCACCTACTTCCTGTTTAATATTAGTCTAACATAATCATACTACCTACAGACTAATAAGTTACTAACTTTCCACCACCTTTCTGACAAGTTAAACTTTTATAAGAAAATGTTTCAGCTATCCCAAAGTCTGCTAAGAACCTAATTGAAGCAATGCTCTTACATTTTTTCTTTCTCTCCTCTCACACAGAATTTTATACAACAGCAGTAAGGATACAACACAAATCCTACTAAATCCCCTTCCCCCAGTCCCCTACTTTTTTTTTCACAGATTTTCTTTTATTGCAAATTCACTAAGCAGGATTTGAAATAGAAAGATTAATTAAATCACAAGCTTATTCTCCCCATCTCCACCCCCTTTAAACATATACACAAAGCTCAAATGTGACCATCCTGTCCTGAGTGATCCTGGAAATTCCATTTCCACTAGTCCACGTTCTGCTGTTAAACGTCAGGAATCCCTAAGTTCCAAAACAAACAACTGTACTACTTCAATACTCCCTTTGATATGCTAACAGTCCTAAGAGAACTTCAACTAACAGTTGAAAAGTAAACATTAGTTTAGGTCTAAAACAGTCTGCCTGGGCATAAGGTAGGTAAAATATTAATACATTAGAGCTGCTGGTAATGTTTTTAGCATTGGTGTTAAAATTCTGTAAGAAAATAATTATTTTAAGCATGCCATGACAGATCTGCTGCATACTTAAGAAATGCAAATTATATCCAGGGGCTCTTTTTTCCAACATAGCATGTCCAATTTTATAAAAGATGTAAATAGAGAACTATAATCCACTTAAACATATTCACTTAACAGGAAGGTTGGCTGAAACATATCTTTTTTTTAATGAACAATATTTGTGCTTTTACAATCTTAAAAATGCTTTTCTAATTCACACTGAAATAATATTTCTGCATTTCCCTAACATTTTCTCAAACTATCTGAGATTTCCCTTTGAGTAGCCACAACTACTGCAGCTTTAAACATCCTTGCAGCATAGGACAAACCTTCAAAGGCTTAACACTAAGAGAACACCCTCAGAGCAAGTCTTATACGGCAACCTCTTTTACTCAAATTCTTATCCCAACAAGAAGTAGGATCGTGGCATCCCTGTTAGGTGAAGCTCATCATTACAATCAACTAGGCAGTTAACACAGGAAACCAAGCGCTATAATAACACAGGGCCAGCAAACTGCTGAAGCCAGTCAAAGCTGGCTGCAGTCTGTGCCCATGTGTATACATTTCCACACTCTCCTCACTGCAGAAACTGGGAAGATGTTTCATTTCCTTCCCCAAAGCGCTTCTCCCTGCTACACATTCCAATGGGTAACTGCATTTCTCAACACTTCTAGAAGTGCAAATCCTCTCATAGTAATGCAATTTAAGAAACTCATGGTAATTTTTAAAAGAATCTATAATTTATATGTTACGTGATAAAGTGATTTTAGTTTAAAACATGAGATATCAAATTACTAATATTAAGATCATGACAGAGTCTACAGTACCTCTTTATAACATTTACAACATATCAAGATAAAATTAAATTTGTTTTGGCCTTTCATTATGCAAAAAAAGTTTCAAAAATGACTATATTATGTTTGGTTTGGGGGCCAACAGTATTTTAAAATACAGTATCAAAAATGGACAAAAATCACTTTCATGACCTGAAGTTCAGAATTCTTACATTTTACGCTTAAGTAAAATAAATGGTTTAATTTTAGCTCTTTTATGTTTTATTTCTAAACGACAAGATAAGAGAGAAGATTTCAGGGTGCTATTTGTCAATGTAAATACAACTGGGGGAGAATAGTTTTTATTCCCAATAAATTAAAAGCATAACTGAATATTAACAATCATCGTATTTTTCTCTTCCTAACATTAAGCATTAAAATACAGGGGCACCTCAGTATACCAAATGAGAATTTTTATCAAATGAATACAGCTTACTAATGTAGTGAAAAGCATCCTAAAGCTAATTTTCAGAACTATCATCAGTTTCATGATGTTCATTAACCTGCTTTTCATCATCAGAGTCCTATATGTTTCTAGACTTTAACCAATAATCCATTATAGGCATAAATTAAATACTACACGACTATGAATAAATATTTTAAACTACATAAATACCTAATCACCATGGCATGAGGGGAGGCAGTATAGCCTGGCGGAAAAGTGCACGCTTAGCATGCACAAAGTCCTGGGTTCAATTCCCAGTATCTCCATTAAATAAATAAATAAACCTAATTACCTCTCCTGCAAAAAATAAATAAATAAATAAGTAAAATAATCACCATGGCAAGTAGTAATATATGTATGTGATAAACCAACTGTGTGGTAAAGCAAGTCAAAGACTGTAGCCCTTTTGCCTGATCTCCACTGACAACCACAAAACTCATTAGACATGCAAAGAAAATATTTAAATAATTGTTCTATTGGTAGATTTGTTAATAGAATTTAAAATATCCTCCCTTAGAGCTTTTAGCAGCAATATGCTCTCCAGAACACTGCTATTCAAGTCCCCAGCTGAGAAATACTGCTTTAGAATGGTACAAAATACCAACCCACCTCAGCAGATATGTATTCTTTCAAACTTTCCCTATAATTGGATAAATGCTCATGTTTTTAGGTTTCAGAAGTTTCCTAATGGGGTGCAGCAAAATAAAAATTAATGGGGGAAGGAGGGCAGTTGTACAAAAAAAACAAAAGTCATTATAAAAGAAGAGGTACTAAAAGAAAAAAGAATGTACTATTCAACTTATATGCCAAATTGAAAATGATCTGTCCTCAGATAATCAGGAATTAACAGTATTCTCCAGCCCAACTGTAAGTAAAAGTCTTAAAAAATTCCGGCCAAAAGCTTTTGCAAACTACTTGCATTAAGTATAGAAAGTTAGACTGTTTAAGTGTTGGTAATGATTAGAAAAACAACAAATCAGAGGTTGGGAAGAGTGGAGGGATGAATTTATATGGCAGAAGAGACATTCAATAGATGCTTCTGCAGGACCAACTTGGGAGAGAGAATTAAGGAAGCTGACAGAAATGCACATGTGTCTGGAAGCATCCTCCTTGGGAGGAGATGCAGCTGAGGGGCAGGGCCGTGTCAGAGTGCCTCACAAGTTTTACGGCTGACCCACGAAGCTGGCCAGCAGAGAGTACTTATAACTGGGGCAACAACTGTTTTGACGCTAAATGTGCTAAACGGCTTTTTCTTCAGTACCTAAAGCTTTTCCTGTCCACACCATTCAAGTTACTCAGTGTCTCCGGAGCTACAGACTGAGTCAGACTGAGGGACCTTTAACAGTTAAGAAGAAACAGCCTACCTATTCCTCATCTAAGGGAGGAAATTAAACGTTTTTATGTGGTTAACGCCTATTTAACCAAAGAACTAGTAGAATTTGATTTTAGGTAGCTAAGGACAGAAGCAACTACAATACACTTAAGCTGTCGAGTCTGACAGCTGATGAAGATGTTCAGACTCACAGGTAAAAAGCAATAAAACAAACCTTTTCGGGTTTATATAATGCAAAGAAGAGTCATGCCATTTCAAAGCTCTTTAACATTCTATTTCAGGTCCCTTCCATGCCCTATGTAATAGTCATCAATGATGGAGAACTGAAACTGTCTATGACAGTCAGTCACCCTCATTAAAACAAATTGCCCAAAAGGAGCTGAAAGGCAGGCTAAAATTTTTTAATGAAGAAAATATAATCTTTTTACCTTTAGGGGAGAGGTAGGCAGAGAACTGACTAGAATCCTAAGAAACAAATAATTAATGATAACACATTCTAACCATTTCAAATTAAAGTGAACTTTAACTTTTACCCTCAAGAGGCTCAAAACATATGGATAATTTAATTATTCATCTTTTTTTTTATGAGGCCTTACATCATTACCATTTATTTTGGATTCTGCAATTTGTTTACTCAGCCTTTATTAAGTGCCTAAAATGCGCCAAGACCAGCAGGTGACATGATGTTTATAGGCATGAGACAATGTGGTCTAATGCAGGAGTTCTTAACCTGGGAATGCAAGAGCTCTGTAAACTTGGATAAGAAAACAAAGACAAAAACATTTATTTTGACTACTAAATGAAGATAAGTGTTTCCTTCAATTATGAATGATGACCTAAAATCAAGTAGTATTAACTACAATACCTATGATTGTCACCAAAAGAAATCATATTTTCATAACATATTGTAATAGTTTCAGACATCTCAAAATACACTCAACATCAGCTCTTTTTATTTAATTTACTAATAAGTAAATATATTACCTTATTACAAATTTGGTGGGGTTTTTTTAGCATTTTGAAGACGCTGTCGTAATTGGTTTCCTTAGTAATGCTATATATTTTATGTATTTAAAAACATTACTCTAAAAATGAATCCATAGGCTTCACCAGAATGCCATACACGGCACAGAAAAGAACTTGTAATCCAGCAGAGTACACAGATCTGCAATGAAAAATCAAGCTTAAATCCAGGTATTCGTACCTATGGCCAAAAGAAAGTCATTTAACCTTCTCAGAGCCTCCATTTCCTCATTTGTGAACACTATTGAGGGTGGCTGGGATGTGATGATACATGAAAGACCATGAATCAAATTTTAGATGATGCTAGAGAATGATAAAGATGCCAGAGTTATGTTTAACCCAAAAAATGTTTCAGAGTAAAGGTAAAAGGGGACATTTTATGGTTTTTAATCCTAACCCTATAAAACAGCTTATCTTCAGGTAATCTTTGAAAGACAACCGAGAAAAATAAAAATGACAATTAAGATATAAACCAAACTCAATGAGACACAGCCCATTATTTTATATAATCATCTAAATTTCTGTTATTAAGAAAAGTTAGACGGAGAAGACGGCGGAGTAGAAGGACGCTCGCAGGTCACCCTCTCCCACAAATACACCAAGACCCACATCTACAGACCCACTCAGCCAACCAGAGCACCTGTGGAACTCCGACAGAACATCGCCCTCTTCAAAAGATAAAGACGCCAAAAATCTGGTAGGAGAAAAGGAAAAAAGAAAGAACAAAAGGCAAAGCAGCGCGGGACAGGTCCCGCGGGGAGGGAGCGGCAAAGGAGGACTGGCGCTCGCTCGCTGGGTCTCCCCTCTCCAACTGAGAGGCCAGCGGGACGGAGGGGCAGCCTCCGAGGCTCGGATCTGTACAGAGCAGCCCTTGACTAAAAGAACTAAGTTAAACGGGCACAGAGCGTCCCCCCGACACCCAGCATGAGACGAGGGCCAGCAGCGGCGGGCAGGGCCAGGCTGCCCAAGCCGGGCGGAGGACGGAAGTGGCTGCACGGAGGCAGCCCCGGGGGAACGCAAGGGGCTGCGCGCCGTGGCTGTGGGTGCACAGGGCAGAACAACCTGGGCCCTCCATAAAACAGCAAGGTTGACGTGCTCTCGGGGGAAGGGTGCACACCCCCATCTCTGAAAACCCGCGGAAAGTTTTCGGGGGAAGAGAGGCGGGGCTCAGGCACAGCCGCCGTATCCTCCGCGCTGAGCACTCAGGCGGGGGCGGGGGCGGGGGCGAAACCTGCATCCACACCGAAGGGCTTAGCAGCCTCAAAGGCCAGACTGAGACTGGCCTGCAGCCCGGGGCAGATAGGATCCTTCCATCCTGGTCCCTCAGAGAACTTGCTCCACAAAGACAAACAAGGAGCTGGGTTTTGGCTCAGATCAGGGACAGGGCTGTCCCTCGGTCTTCCCCGAGCCCACCCGCGGAGCGCCGACCAGGGCGGAGCGCGCAGCCGCACAGAGCAGCGGAGCTACCGGCAGGTAGAGCGAGAGCAGCCCCCCGCCTTTCAGGCAGGAACACAGCCCCTGACCGAGGTGCTGGGAGAGGCCACGACCCGCCCTCCTACCCGGCCAGTCTGCAACATCTGACTGCGGCATCCGGAGGGGCAGCGACCCGCCCGCCCACAGCAGAGAGCTGCACCTGACCCAGTGTTAGGAGGAGGCGCGATCTGCTTGCCGACAGGTGCTGGGAGCAGCACAGAAGAGGGCGCCAACGGAGGGCCTCTGAAAACAGCAAGCTGAGCTTCCAAAACAGGACGAAGACAGAAAGACTTCACATTAAAAACACACAGACTCCAGGAGAACACCGACAAACCCTCCCCTCTTTTTTTTTAAATCTGTTTTTACCTGTTCTATTTTCTATTACTCTCTTAATCTTTACTTCTTAATTCATTTCTATTTCTCTTGGGTTTTGATGTCCTGCTATTGATTAGACACAGGTTTCAAATACATCTATTCATCTCCCCCCCCCTTTTTTTGTAAAGGTTTTAAAAGGACGTCTCAACCCGATTAATACTCTGCTTCAACTCACTCTTCTATTATTCATTATACACTGTTTTCAAACCCTCTTTCTCCCTTCTTTTAAAATTCTTTCTCTCTCTCTCTTATTTTTTTTTTCCTGTTTTTCCTAAGTTTTATTCCTAAATAGGCATCAGATAGATAAAATCCTTAAGGACCAAAATAAACAACTGATACTCCATAAACCACAGTGCCAAAGAGGTATGAGCAAGATGAAGAAGCAGAAAAACCTTTCCCAATTAAAAGAACAAGAGAAATCCCCTGAAAGAAAGATCAACGAAATAGACATCGATAGCCTACTAGATCAAGATTTCAAAAAAGGAGTGATCGAATTGCTGAAGGAATTAAAAGAGATAGTGTTTAGAGATATAAAATATGTCAAAAATGAAATTGAAGCTATAAAGAAGAGCCAAGTAGAATGGGTAAACTCATTGACAGAGATGAGGAATGATCTAATAGCTGTGCAAAGCCGACTACATAATGCAGAGGAACGAATTAGTGATCTAGAAGACAGGGCAATAGAAAGCACCCATTCAGAAGAACTACAAGAGAAGCAAACAAAAAATAATGAAAATAGCATAAGGGACCTATGGGATAATATAAAGCGTCCCAATCTTCACATAATAGGGGTCCCAGAAGGAGAAGAAAGGTCAAAGGGGATTGAAAAGGTTTTTGAAGAAATCATGACTGAAAACTTCCCAAACTGAAAGAAGGAATCAGATATCCAAGTACAGGAAGCTCAGAGGGTCCCAAACAGGAAGAACCCAAATAGACCCACACCAAGACATATCATAATCAAGATGGCCAGAGTCAAGGATAAAGAAATGATTCTAAAGGCAGCAAGAGAAAAGCAAAGAGTAAGTTACAAGGGAACCCCCATAAGGCTCTCAGCTGATTTCTCTACACAAACACTACAGGCCAGAAGGGAGTGGCAAGATATATTCAAAGCCCTGAATGAAAAAAAGATGCAGCCTAGGATCCTTTATCCAGCAAGGCTATCCTTGAGGATAGAAGGAGAAATAAAGAGTTTCACAGACAAAAAAAAGCTGTAGGAGTTTAGCAACACTAGACCCATGCTAAAAGAAATATTGAAAGGGCTATTCTAAATAGAAAAGCAGCAGGATGCTACAGAAATGAGAAACACACAACTGGAAAGGTGATAACTCATGAATTACAAATAAAGTAAACATGAAATTATAAAAGAAGACATACAAATCACTGAGAGTGGGAGAGGGAGGCAGGGAAATATAGAATATTTTTTTCTTTCTTTTTTAAATTTTTTTGAACAGTAGGATGGGTTTGAGATCATGTTACTATCAGTTTAATAAAAACAGTTATAGTAATGGGTTGATAGATTTACAAAAAAGGGTAACCACAAGCCAAAAATTTACAAAGGAGTCACAAAAATTAAATAAAATCCATGAAAATACAAAGGAAAATTACCAAACCACAAAAGGAAGAAGAAAGGAACAAAGAGGATATACCAATTCAACTGCAAAGATAAGTTCAAAATGGCAATAAACACACATCTATCATTAATTACTGTAAATGTTAATGGACTAAATGCTCCAGTCAAAAGACACAGAGTGGCAGACTGGATAATAAAGCAAGAACCTTCAATATGCTGCATACAAGAGACCCACTTTAGGGAGAAGGACACGTATAGATTGAGAGTGAAAGGATGGAAAAGGATATTCCATGCAAATGGAAAAGCCAAAAAAGCAGGTGTTGCAGTACTGATTTCAGACAAAACAGACTTTAAAACAAAGGCCATAAAGAAAGATAAAGAAGGACATTTTATAATGATTAAAGGAGTGATACAAGATGAGGATATTACACTCGTTAATATATATGCACCCAATATAGGAGCACCTAAGTACATACAAGAATTACTAACAGAGATAAAGGGGGATATTGATGGGAATACAATCATAGTTGGAGATTTTAACACTGCATTAACATCACTAGACAGATCTTCCAGACAGAAAATAAACAAGGCAACAGAGAAATTAAATACTACAATAGAAAAACTAGATTTGGTGGATATTTTCAGAACATTACACCCCCCAAAAATAGGATATACATCCTTTTCAAGTGCACATGGAACATTTTCCAGGATCGATCATGTACTTGGGCACAAAAGAAACCTCAACAATTTTAAGAAGATAGAAATTATCTCGAGCATCTTTACTGACCACAATGCCATGAAACTGGAAATCAACAACAGAGAAACAAAGGAGACAAAAAGGAAAGCATGGAGATTAAACAATATGTTATTGAAAAAACAATGGATCAATGAGGAAATCAAAGCTGAAATTAAAAAATACCTTGAGACAAATGATAATGAAAGCACAACCACTCAAAACCTATGGGACACAGCAAAGGCAGTGCTAAGAGGGAAGTTTATAGCGATACAGGCCTTCCTCAAAAAAGAAGAACAATCTCAAAGAAACAATTTAACCCACCACCTGAATGAATTAGAAAAAGAAGAACAAAAAGCCCCAAAAAGCAGCAGAAGGAAGGAAATAATAAAGATCAGAGAGGAATTAAATACAATAGAGATTAACAAGACCATAGAAAAAAATCAACCAAACCAAAAGCTGGTTTTTTGAAAAAGTAAATAAAATCGACAAACCTCTGGCCAAACTCACAAAGAAGAAAAAAGAGAGAGCACAAATTAGCAAAATAAGAAAGGAAAATGGAGAAATTACAACAAACAAAATAGAAATACAGAATATCATACGAGAATATTATGACAAACTATATGGAACCAAACTGGATAACCTAGAGGAGATGGACAAGTTTCTGGAAACATACTGTCCACCAAAACTGAATCAAGAAGAATCTGAACACTTGAACAATCCGATCACTAGAAAGGAAATAGAAATAGCAATTAAAAACCTCCCTACAAATAAAAGTCCAGGACCGGACGGCTTCACCGGGGAATTCTACCAAACATACGAAGAAGAACTCATACCAGTCCTTCTCAAACTCTTCCAGACGATTGAAAAGGAGGGAATACTCCCAAACTCATTCTATGAAGCCACCATCACCCTGATACCAAAACCAGGCAAAGACACTACAAAAAAAGAGAATTATAGGCCAATATCACTGATGAACATAGACGCCAAAATCCTCACCAAAATTTTAGCAAATAGAATCCAACAACACATAAAAAAGATTATACATCATGACCAAGTGGGGTTCATCCCAGGGACACAAGGCTGGTTCAACATACGCAAATCAATCAGTGTAATACATCACATCAACAAGAGAAAGGACAAAAACCACATGATCATCTCAATCGATGCAGAAAAAGCATTTGATAAAATTCAACACCCATTTATGATAAAAACTCTCGCCAAAGTGGGTATAGAGGGAACATATCTCAACATCATAAAAGCTATATATGACAAACCTACAGCCAGCATAGTACTCAACGGTGAAAAACTCAAAAGCTTCCCACTAAAATCTGGGACAAGACAAGGATGCCCACTATCACCACTCCTATTCAACATAGTCCTGGAAGTCCTAGCCACAGCAGTCAGGCAAGAGAAAGAAATAAAAGGGATCCAAATTGGAAAAGAAGAGGTAAAAGTGTCATTATATGCTGATGACATGTTACTATATATAGAAAACCCTAAAAGGTCCACACAAAAGCTACCTGAGCTGATTGAAGAATTCAGCAAGGTAGCAGGTTACAAAATTAACGTTCAAAAATCAGTTGCATTTCTTTACACTAACGATAAATCAACAGAAGAAGAAAGTAAAGAAACAATCCCCTTTAAAATAGCACCCAAAGTAATAAAATATCTGGGAATAAATCTAACCAAGGAGGTGAAAGAATTATACACAGAAAACTATAAACCATTGAGGAAGGAAATTAAAGAAGACTTTAAAAAGTGGAAAGATATTCCATGCTCTTGGATTGGAAGAATCAATATTGTTAAAATGGTCACACTGCCCAAGGCAATCTACAGATTTAATGCAATCCCTATCCAATTACCCAGGACATATTTCACAGAACTAGAACAAATCATAATAAAATTCATATGGAACCATCAAAGACCTAGAATTGCCAAAGCATTACTGAAGAGAAAGAAAGAGGCTGGAGGAATAACTCTCCCAGACTTCAGACAATACTACAGAGCTACAGTCATCAAGACAGCATGGTATTGGTACCAAAACAGACATACAGACCAATGGAACAGAATAGAGAGCCCAGAAATGAACCCACAAACTTTTGGTCAACTCATCTTCGACAAAGGAGGCAAGAATATACATTGGAATAAAGACAGTCTCTTCAGCAAATGGTGTTGGGAAAACTGGACAGCAGCATGTAAAACAATCAAGCTAGAACACTCCCTTACACCATATACAAAAATCAACTCAAAATGGATTAAAGACTTAAACATAAGACAAGATACAATAAACCTCCTAGAGGAAAACATAGGCAAAACATTATCTGACATACATCTCAAAAATTTTCTCCTAGAAGAAATAAAAGCAAGAATAAACAAATGGGACCTAATGAAACTTACAAGCTTCTGCACAGCAAAGGAAACCAGAAGTAAAACAAGAAGAAAACCTACGGAATGGGAGAAAAGTTTTGCAAGTGAAACCGACAAAGGCTTGATCTCCAGAATATATAAGCAGCTCATACGACTCAATAAGAAAAAAATAAACAACCCAATCCAAAAATGGGCAGAAGACCTAAACAAGCAATTCTCCAAGGAAGACATACAAATGATCAAAAAGCACATGAAAAAATGCTCAATATCACTAATTATCAGAGAAATGCAAATCAAAACTACAATGAGGTATCACCTCACACCAGTCAGAATGGCCGTCATTCAAAAATCCACAAATGACAAATGCTGGAGAGGCTGTGGAGAAAGGGGAACCCTCCTACACTGCTGGTGGGAATGCAATTTGGTGCAGCCACTATGGAAAACAGTGTGGAGATTCCTCAAAAGACTAGGAATAGACTTACCATATGACCCAGGAATCCCACTCCTGGGCTTGTATCCAGAAGGAAATCTACTTCAGGATGACACCTGCACCCCAATGTTCATAGCAGCACTATTTACAATAGCCAAAACATGGAAACAGCCTAAATGTCCATCAACAGGTGACTGGATAAAGAAGAGGTGGTATATTTATACAATGGAATACTACTCAGCCATAAAAACCGACAACATAATGCCATTTGCAGCAACATGGATGCTCCTGGAGAATGTCATTCTAAGTGAAGTAAGCCAGAAAGAGAAAGAAAAATACCATATGAGATCGCTCATATGTGGAATCTAAAAAACAAAAACAAAAACAAACAAACAAAAACAAAGCGTAAATAAAGGAGAGAAATAGACTCACAGACAGAGAATACAGACTTGTGGTTACCAGGGGGGTGGAGGGTGGGAAGGGATAGACTGGGATTTCAAAACTGTAGAATAGACTACACTGTATAGCACAAGGAAATATACACAAAATGTTATGATAACTCACAGAGAAAAAAAGGTGACAATGAGTGTGTATATGTCCATGAATAACTGAAAAATTGTGCTGAACACTGGAATTTGACACAACATTGTAAAATGATTATAAATCAATAAAATGTTAAAAAAAAAAAAAAGTTACTTCACCTGAGTTGAATCAACAAGAGAAATATTAAGTTATATAAGATGCAAATGTGGTTTATCCTCAAGCAAAAATCAGTCTCATCAATTTAGCTTCACCACAGAGTATAACATATTTATAAATTATGTTAGAATGCTTTTCTGTTCAAGTATGTTTTAGACATTTTAACAACCAGAGATCTAATTATAGGTGAAAAAAATCCAGTTTATTTGCGATGTCTGAATTTAAAATACCAAACGAATTGGCTAAATTATGAAAATGCTCTCTCAACTAATGCAGGCAAACAAAAAAATCTTTAACCCTTAGAGACTGGAAGTTAAAAGGAAGAGAGGAAAGATACAGATAATCCCAAAGGTCAAAAACAGTAGCTTTAGTTTGGGATCCAGTAAGAAATACTCAGAATCAATTAGTGAATAACCACCTTATCAGGACAGCAGTCATGAGCTGTGAGAATAAATTCAAGGGGAAAAAAAAAAGCAATTTGTAACTGCCAGTATTCTGACAATGGGTGGGGAAAATAGTATGTACACATAACTGTAAACAACTGCACAGCAACAGTAATTTTAATCCATCACTGAGACAACATAAAACAATAAAATAACTGATTAAAAAGTGATCAGAGTCCCATAATCAGGGAAGACTTCCTGGAAGAGGCAGGATTTTACTGATTTTTAAAAATTAATTTGGCCTAATGGAAGAGGGGAAGGGTGACAAGTAATGGAAGGGAAAAGAGCTAAAGGGGAGGAGCAGGGATCACAAGGACTAGTTTAGAAAGGAACAAGAGGAAACTTCCTTTCTGAATTAAATTATCAAAATTGTTAGTCATAGATCACTGGAAATTCTCTATCAAAGAATAAGTACAGGAAACTGTTCCTCCCAAAATTATTTAAAACCTCTCAGACACAATACTGAGATAGTAAATAACACCAATAATACAGAAACCTATGCTTAATTGCTCCCCAAGCTGGCCTCAAAAAATTATATATATATGGACATATACATACATGCTATATAATGTATAAAAATACACAAAGTGAGAGACCACTTCGGGATGTCTGAAAGCAAGGAATCAGAGTGAGGACATTTTGCAGATTTCTGCCAAGAGAATGGATTTTTTTTTTAAATATGCAAATACCTGCCCTAAAGTCAAAACAAATGTACTGATTTAAAATATTGGACACCTGATATTTTAGCAATAGCTTTTCAATTTTATAATCTTTTTTAAAAAATCATTTCAAACTTACAAAAGTTGTAAAGATACTACAAAAAATCCACATGTACCCTTACTCAGATTCCCAATTAACATTTCACCAGATATATTTGATCATTTCCTCTCTCTCTACACAAACACACACACAGATGCTATTTTCTTCTGAAACATGTGACATTAAGTTGCAGGCATGATATCTTTTACCCCTAAATATTCCAGGGAGATTTCTAAAACACAAGGATAATCTGTTACATAACTGCAGTACATTGATCAAAATTAAGAAATTAACAGTCATACATACAAAACTATAATCTACAGGCCTTATGCTATTCTCCAAGTATCCAAACATGTCTTAAAAAAAAATTCAGATCCAATCCAGGATCATATACATTCAATGATCATATTTCTTTCGACACATCATTTTTTAATTTATGTAAGCCAAACTTAAACTTAATAAATCCAGGGGAAATAGCGCCCAGTAATTTTATCCCACTTAACTTCTCAGTCCTATTTACATGCTCTATTACTGTAGTCTTCCATGTTTAAAAGAAAAAAAAAATAGGGAGGCTTACTTATGCTTACTAACTATGAAACACAGTGAATGCTTTGTCACCCATAATGAGACCCACAAGGTTCTGCTGTACTCTGGTCAGTTAAGTGTATTCCCATTTCTCATTTAACTGTCAATACCTTGAGAGCAACAAGCTTCCTTCATCCTTTTAGCCCTCCTCATTTACACGTAACTATGAATGTCTGAAGGGCAAAGTAAGTTTGATGTTTGAAAGATGCTTCAAAAGGACAGACAGAAAAAAACAGGACTATCTTGTCAGGTTAAGACTAAGATTCATCTTCATTATGATTCTCCATGAAAGAGAAAATAGAATTGTACGTTAAAATGATTAGAGAGCAACAATGTCTGTATGTAAAACAATATCCTCAACGGTTAACCATTAAGAATAAAGAAAATGCCCCATATTCCATACCTCCACTATTAACACTGACTCCTTGGTCCAAGTCCCTCCCACAGCGAGTGCATTGCTGCCACATTCCAGTAATTCTGAGAAGCACAATTATTCACATTTCAACAGCTCTGAGAGTGAAGGCATCTTACTGTTGCTGTGGGCCAAGTGGCAGTCATAACATAGTTCGTGACACTGTCTATGTAAGATCAAGAAAGCAATAGCACCAAAACATGCAGAATGAGTGTCAGCAGCTTGGGAGAAAACTCTGGAGTAGATAGGGAAGCACTCTTCTAAGAAATGCCACATCTCCAGCACTCTTAAAGGCACAGAGGATGAGAGTGTGTGGAAATACAATGACACGACAACTCAGGGTCAGAAAGCAATTCAAAAACCTGGACTCCGAATGTGAATAAAATTCAAGAATATCATAGCCAATTCATTTCACTTCAATTTTCCTTTTTAATCTATGTTCTTCCAATAAATGTAACACGAACATTCTAAAGGATAAGAAAGCATTTTATCATACTTTAATTGTCAAGGTTATTTCTCAGCAGCACATAAAATAATGGTGTATTTTATAATTAATGGCATCGCAGATGCACTGGAATGCAGTATTCCAAGCACAGAGGAGAAAGCTGTGCTACGTTCTTGAAGAGCTCCTTCAGAAAACGACCACTCAAGCCGGAAAGCCCGACGACATTACACCTGCCAGCTTTCAACTTCTCCAGACACTGACAAGGCTCCTGCAGGCCAGCAGGGCACTGCAACATCCAAGCAGACACTTCTTGAGGTGCATTTCGGAAGGTAATATCTCTATCTGCACTATAACACGCTCCTGGCTCATAACAGGGCAGGTAAACCGCGGGGAGAAACAGTATGACACACATACTCCTACAAACCAAAACACAGCTGGGATGCTATATTTAGACCTACCAACCTTGACAGTATCCTTTTAATTACTATTTTTTCCTTAATTCTCTAGAGTGATTTTTTTTTTTAAACCCGAAAGCTGCCAACAGCATTTTTTGTTATGGGCCAAGTTATTCTATCATATCCAAATAATGAAACATAAATTATTTTAGAGCAAGAGATCTTTAAGAATGCATATTCTTGCACCTTGATCATTTTAATATATTTTTACACACTACCTCTAAGCACACACACACACATACCTATAGATATGAATGAACTTTTAGAGATAAAAGTATATTTCAGATTGCTTGGAGACACTTCAAAAAATGACATAATTTCCACTTATGTATTTTCACAGACATACACAAATACCACAAATACACTCATAATATAATCACACACAACTACATAACTGTGACTTGAGTGGCAAAATATACATAGCTGCAAACTCAATCACTAATCACAAAATATTTTACCCAGGTAATAAACAGTGTTGGTAAACAAAGAGGAATGAAATGGTTCTTATCTGAAAAGCTCACAATCTAACCAAGGAGTCCCAGAGTTAAGAGTCCATTCCACCATTTAACAGTTAAGAACACTAAGGTTCAGAAATAAACTTATCCAAGATAAAATGGCTGGTTGGTGATAAGGCTGAGATAGAAGTCAGATCTCATTTCCAGTCAGCAATTCAATAACACATGAATTTAAATAGTCTCTATTTATGAAGCAATGTCCTATGCATCAAGTTACCCCCTGGGTAATCTGTACCCAATTCTATAGATGAGGACTGGACCATGGTGACTCAGGTCCCAAAGCATGAGGTCCTCTCACTGCACCACACTGCCTCTAACTGACTTTGCAACAACAGACATTTGCAGGGGCTCTGCCCCTCCCTGAAAAATAGCCTGACACGAAATCAGTTCTGTATATCTACACTAAATTCTCTCTGCTACTTATTAGAGTTTAATGGGGAAAAATGCAAGAGTTACTACTCTTGAAATAGAGAAAAACAAAAACAAAAAGCCACCACTATCACAACTGGAAAAATGGACAAATACACACCAATCAAAACTATATAAACTATTAAAAAAGTAAATTATTACAAACCCTTCACTCTGTTGTCCAGCCACACTAGCCTTGGGCACAACTACAAATGAACAGTTTGCCTCGGACATTACATTATGTTTACTGCAAGGAACCTTCATTGGCTACTAATTAAACTGTTGAAATGTCTAAACTGATGTCTCTGTGGTTAACGCATTATTTTCTCTCAAACACACAAGTTTGTGTACACAAATATGTTTGTTTCAACAAGAACTACACAGAGACAATATCTGAACCCAAATATTGAATTCCAGAGTGAGGCATTTCAAGCACACTCACAAGGCTTAAAGAAACCACTGTGAACTATGGGAAGGTGCCAACATTTTAGTAGCAGCACAGCTCGTTGTAAATTCACCATTGAAAAGTGAAATGGTATTTGGGTTTCCAAGTTAACCACAAGATCCATCATAACCTTGAAGAATTATTATAAAAACATTATTTTCAGCTGCACCCATTCTTTCTTTGGGAAAATGCATTCTGAGTTCCTCTGTCCAATAATCAGGAATTGCCCAAGAAAGGGAAGTGTAGTCTATACATAGCATGTAACCCCTGTCATTCTTGGGCATCACAAATCAGAGAAAGCTGAGGTTGGGAGAGGTTCAACACACTGCCCTCAGGTCACACACACAGTAAGAGGCAGAGCTGAAGACCCACGCTCAGTCACGTCAGGAGTTTGAGATCTATCAATATCCCTGCTCCATACACCAAACCACAGAACAGTGCATTTATTTAATAAGTGTCTGAGCAACCTCTTGGGTGACACATAGGAGGGACAGGGCCTATCTGAAACAATTACAAAAATCTCCCACCAAATCCTGAGGCCTCTGGCTCTCTCAGATCAAGTAAGCCCAAGCCCCGGCATTCATACTTGGAAAGTATGATCTAGCCCCAGGCTGAAGTACTGAGTAGCACTCTGTTAGTTGCAGGATAGGTGAAGAGAAGTCAAATGCAGTGCTTCAGCTTTAGAGAATCTCTGGGAAAAGACCCTAGTACCAACAGATTCATGGTGAAGAACCATCCACTGCCACTATTTAAGTTAAATCAAGGTCAAGTAGATCATATAAGCCTTCCCAAAACAGTGACCTGAAGCACCCCATTTTTAAAGATAGTAGGCAATCATCTGGAGAAAAACACACACACACACACACACACATATATAATGGTAAATGGCCTAAATGATTACATTTGGTGATACAGTGTCAGGAAACTGTTTTATTTAAGTTATTTGATGATCATTTCATTCAAGATTTCTTCTGGATAGACGGCATGATGAATACCACTTGGTTATGATCTTTGTTCATTTTTCAAGAGGGCTAAATTCTGCATGAATGAGCACTCCAGAATAGGTGTTCCCTGCAGTTTCACCAATACTACTAGTTCCTTACCATGCAGAAGGAAAAAAGAAAACCATGTTACACAATTTAAGTGCACATGTTTTATTAATACGTATGCCCTCATAAATGCTTTAGTATAAAACAGTCTTTAAAAATGAAGTACTTGTTAGTGAGAAATACAAGATCAACAAGCAGAAAAACGAACTACATCTCCCTCTCTTGTTCTGAAGGTGACAGAAGAGCACCATTCCTTCCACTTTTCCAGCGCTACGTTATTTCTTTTTATTACGACAAAGAAATGTGTAATTCTCTAAAGACAAACTTCTTCCAAAACTTGAAAAACAAAACTATACTGTTCAAATATACCCAGCAATGCCACTCTGCTGATACTAAAATAACTGACTGCCACGCGCCTTTGACAGACAATGAGGTCACTATGCACAGGCTGCTCAGAAGTCCCTCTTATACTCCCAAGCATCTCTGAAAGGGGTACGAATTCCCAAAGCTCTACTTCACCTACATTCTACTGAGCCAAGTCAAAATTTTAAAACAGAATAATAAATATCATAATGCAAGTCCCCAAGTGTATGTTGCAAACATGGGAACAGAAAAGAGTATGTATCTGAAGGTGATTTTTAAAATTGTGACAAGATTTTAAGTGTTTTAACAGCTGCTTTATTGAGATAGAATTTATGTAGCATAAAATTCACCCATATAAAGTGTAAAGTTTAATGGATTTTAACATACTTGCAGAGTTGTGCAACCATCTGCAGTCACTCCTCTCCCTTGAGACCTGCACCCCCAACAACCCCAGCCCTAGGCAACTACTAATCTACTTTCTGTCTCTGTAGATTTGCTTATTTTGGACATTTCATAAAGTTAGGATCACACAATATGTGCTCTTTTGTGACTGACTCCTTTCACTGAACACAATGTTTCATAGTGTTTTGAAGCAGCTAGGATGCTGATGCTTATGGGTCCTTCCACTCATTCATTCCACTGTCAAGTGTTTCTTGAGCACCTTCCACAGTGAGACAGACATCATACGGTCACAATGAGATCTGGAGGCTTTGAGGTATGAATTCTACCCTCAAAGAGCTTATTGCAGAGTAAAGATGCTAACATAACTATAAATAAGCAACTTTTTCTTAATGTGTAAAGTAGTGATTGCCAAGAGGAAAATATAGACAAAAGAACATATGAGCTTAGAGGAAGGCAAGATAAATAGTTATCAAGAAAAGTTCTGATAAGGCAACCTTTACGCTGATCTCAAACACACACATACACAAATGATTAAAATCAAGTATAATAACACATGGATGGAGACATTTCCTACAGAAGCAAAACCACACTCCTTAGCTCTGTTATTCCACCTATAATTACTCCTTGTACTCTAATCTCCCACTCAGTGCCTGCATTCCAAATAAACAAAATTAGTTATAATTCCCAGAAATCACTAAGCTCATTATGATTCTAACTGCTCCAGCCACCATTTCTTCTCCCAAGAAATGCCCTTCCTCCTTTCCACCGTTCCCCATCATCAAGCCCACTGAGTCTGATGGGTGAACTTCTATCCATCCTTCAATATTCAGCTCAAATATCACCACCTCTTTCATGAAGTTTACCCTGACTTCCCCAGGGAGAGTCGGTCTTTAATCAATTCTTTATGATACAAGTGTATCTCCATTTCAGCTCATTTGCATTGCTCTGCTCTGTTCATCTAGGAAATCCCGGAACTTAGTTGGTACAGTGTCAAGCATATAGCCGGCACTAAATAAATGCTGGAAGAAGGGCACAGAGCACCAAGTGAAAGGCAGAGAGTGGACAGAAAGGTTGGCAGAGTCAACCTGGAGTGTGAAAGAGGGCAGTGCAGTAAGAGCCCTGGACACTATGTTAAAGAGGAAAAAAAGGGAGGACATTTACTGATTACCTGTTATATTTCAACACCTGTACATTATCCCATTTAGTCTCCATGACAGCCATGTGAAATTAGCCTCTTCATCTTATCCTGAAGGAATCTGAGTTAACTTATACAAGATGACACAACCATCCAGCGGCAAAAGCTCTCTGAATACTAAACATACACTATGTGTGTGTGTGCTCAATCACAAACTTCTATTCAGAAACAATTAAGCTACAGCCTTTCCATTTTCTATTTGAAGAAACTGAAGTTAATTTCCTTTGGAATCCCATTATCAAAAGCATACAATCACACTGCATCACTGCCAGCAAAGTAAACGTGGTGATTTCAGTCGGCTTCTGCATCTTTCATTCTGGGTCTGGCTAGTTCAAAACAAATCATGCCTCCTGAGGTACATCAGAAATAACACTGCAGGCTTGAGTACTAACAACAGAGGCTTCTGTACTGTTCAACTAAAGGAGTTCTACTTGGACAAAAAGAAGGTCATTCTCAATCAAAATACAACATGACTCTCAAAAGTTTTAAGTCAAAGTCCTATAAGCAACGAGACAAAAAAAGAGCAATTTTTTTTAATTACTATTTTTAAACTTTTTCTTTGGCATTTTTTGCCAATGTCATTTTTGCAAAAAGATGAATGTGGGTCATGAAACTGGCTATATCAGTAGAGGTATAACGTTCAACAGCACAAGAAAAGAAGAATCAGAAGCAACAATTTATCATTTGTATGTTTATCGGGCTTCATAAAAAATTATTTTTTAATTACACAGCCCAAGTTTTTCCTAAAGATTTTTTATTAAAAAACTAACAAAATGTCAAAGGTCAAAGAATAATCATGAAAAGAGGATTCTAACCTCCCATAATCTTATAATAATTGCTCTAAAAAGTTTCTGAGAAAGAATATTAAAGCAACCTTTTTAGAAAAATTGTATAAAGATGTCACGAAAGCAGCTTATGGGCTCAATCTCATGAAATTGCCAGATAAATCAACACTTTACCTAGAAAAGCTAAAGAAACACATTATGCTAACAGGTACGTAGGGTGCCCTAAAATTTAAACAGAGGATGCTTGCTCGGCCTCATTTTTCCTACCAGAGACAAAGAAGACAGCTGATCGCCTTCGAGTGTGCATGTAGCACACAGAGAGTTAAAGCCACCCCTTCTTGCTAAAGGCACAAGTTTTAAGAAGGAAAATGAATTGGGGACTGTTAGAGGTATTTTATTCAAATAATTATATTCTGTTAAATTAATTTATTTAAATAATTATAAGGACAATATTTAGAGTCTATAACCTAGCTGGTTGCATTAATAAAACAATAAAAATCTTTTGGGTGAACTGTCAATCTCAAATACTTCTTTAATGTTTTTTTATTTAAATCACATCTGTCCTGATTATAGTAACTGATTTTCATATCATTCTTTAGGTTCATCCTCCAAAGTTGACATACAGCAATCCATATTTTAGCTTATTTTTTAAAGTCAGGAGATGACCATTATGTCAACAGCAAGACTAATTACATCTGAAGGACTTAGTAAAACTAGCAAATAAGGTGTAGGGCAACTCTGATATAGTAATAATGAATTATCGTCACATGGCAATAAGGAGGAAACGGGATGTGTTGAGTAAATGCCCATAAAAGCTACACCAAATTCTTCATTTTCCTCTGATCATAGTTAGCGTTTAGCTATCTATACTTCTGAACACACAGGGAAGCCAGCTCCCTGGTCTCCCAGTCCTCCCCTATAGGCCCAAGGGGATGCAGGCAGGGGGTCTTCCTTCCAGTCCTCACCCAGAAGCCAAACCAATCCTCAACACTCCTGAGTTACCAGACACAAAACCCTCAGGCTTCACAGAGTTGGCCCCGGGGCCTTAAGTAAGTGACTGAGAGCAGAGAGACCATCCTTTCAGGAAGAAAAACGTTACGATAGTTGAGTCAGAAGTTGAGATGCAGCCAAATGGAAGAAAAGGTGAAGGGGAGTCCTCAACCCTCTGAGGCTTCCTTTTATCCCACTTTGCCTAATCATCTGACCTCAACAGGTCAATGTTTACCTACAGCAAAGACTGCCCTAAAACTGCTTTTCACCTGAGCAAAAAGAGGTCAACACCAAGGCAACAGAAAGTGCAGAAACAAGTATCAGAAAAGGAGGTCCTGCGAGGACAAATGAGCAGATAAAAGCTTTGGAATCTGAGGGAGAACGGTAAGTAAATCGCAATCCAGCACTGTGTGGTGAGTGCTATGACAGGATATGTGCATACAGGGGGTGGGTGACCCCACAGGAGGCGTATCTAATCCAGACTTGGAGTCAGGAAGAACTTCCTAAGGTAAGTGATTTCTAGGCAGGGGTCTGAACAATGAGGAAGAGTTACAGGTAAAAGGTGGGTGGGAGGCAAGGTGGGCTGCGGTTGGGGTAGACACATGGAGGAACAGTGCTCAGACAGAAGAGACAACATGGTCAAGGACCAAAAGGGACAAGTTCAAGGACTCAAGAACTTCAGTATAGCTAGACAGAGAGTTCAACATGATACAAGCAGGTCTGGGAGATGACAAGGAGACTAAAATGGAGAGGGATCGTGCAGGGCCTTGTGGGCTATGTCTGAGAAATCTAGACTCCACCCCAAGAGGAAGCAGGGAGACTCTCGAGCTTTAAGCAGAGGAATGGCATGACTGGTTTTACACTTTGGAAGGATTACTAGGGCTGCAGTGAGAATAGACTGGCGCACAGACTGAAGGCCAGGACCTCAAGCAAGAGACAAGGTGAGAACAGGCGGGAGAGAGAGGATGGTGGCCAGAGTAGGGCAGCAACACCAGGGATGGGAGAAACTAAGACTGGAAACCATGAAAAGGAAAATGTAGAGAGTGCAAGGCTCTGCTGCTACTCATCAAATGCAGAGCAAGGCCTTTGGGTGTCCCTGAAGGACGCTAGCGACAATGGGGCTGAATCAGCAAAACACAATCAAGTCCCACCAACATCAACACACAGGGCTTTCAGCAGACAAGTGGCTCCCCACCACACAATCCGTGAGGTGTTCTAACTGCCTCAGGCCTTTAACTAAGAAGACAGTTAGTTACTACCCAGGAATTTCAAACTCCAATCATTTGATGCTGGCTAATTAAAACCCATATTTCAATTAATCACTCAGTCAGGGGAACCAGTGCACGCAGAACCAGAACCTTCACGTGCGGCGGCAACTGTGAAAAAGCTTGAAAGGCTTTACTGTAATGCTCTGCATGGGTTTGCAGCGCTTTTCAAGAAATACTCAAGTACAGTGACAGCTGTCAACAGTGTCAAGTGGCCCTGGGGGCAGAACAGGTTTAAAAGAGGACTTACAAGCACTTATTGCTCCCTGGTAGCACTAATTTGGCCTAATACAGAGCACTGGACATGTAATTCTGAATAAACCAGGAAGACAGGAAATGGTAAAGGGATGACATGAAATCCTGGGTCCGATCACACTTTTTAAAATGTTTTTTACAAGGAAAAACATCAACATTAACAACAATAACCTACTATTTGGTTGACAGGTAGAAGGGTCAGTGGATTGATTCTGAACACTTCTGTTTGCAGTATGAAAATATTCTGAAATTCTCTTATTTGAAGAGATCTGGGCCGTCTAGATGATGCCCTCAAAGTCTATCAAATTCCAAGAAAGGCAAAAATATTGCTAATCAAGTGTTTATTTTACAGCTGGCATATTAAATGTAAATCAAAAATGGTGTTTTTATGTATTGTATGCCCTATACTTTGTCATTCATTACAGCTGCTTACATAACCAATGTCTGATAGTTTATAAACCTTGAATCAGGATTATAAAATGTATATGTTACAGCTGTTTTCTCTTTGTAGTTTATGATATATTATTAGTGATATCCATGATTTACTTCATTGTTATGCTCAATAATAACACCTGTTCTATCAGAAAACACAATCCACTATCCCACAATTGACTTTAGTGTCCAAATCCTACTGTAGCAAAAAACAAACAGGAAGGTTCTTTAAAACAGCTTCTCTCAGACAGATGGCACATAAAAAGATGCTCAATATTGCTAATTATCAGAGAAATGCAAATCAAAACTACAATGAAGTATCACCTCACACAGGTCAGAATGGCCATCATTAAAAAGTCCACAAACATAAATGCTGGAGAGGGTGTGGAGAAAAGGGAACCCTTCCAACACTGTTGGTAGGAATGTAATTTGGTGCAGCCACTATAGAAAACAGTATGGAGATTCCTTAAAAAACTAAAAATAGACTTACTATATGATCCAGTAATCCCACTCCCGGGCATATACCCGGAGAACACTCTTAATTTGAAAAGACAGCACCCCCATGTTCATAGCAGCACTTTCTACAATAGCAAGAAAGACATGGAAGCAACCCTAATGTCCATCAAAAGATGAATGGATAAAGAAGTTGTGGTGTGTGTATGTATATGTATGTACATAACTGAATACTACCCAGCCATAAAAAAGAATGAAAATGCCATTTGCAGCAACATGGATGGACCTGGAGATTAAGTCAGAAAAAGACAAGTATATGATATCACTTATACATGGAATCTAAAAAATGATACAAATTAACTTATTTACAAAACAGAAACAGACTCACAGACATAGAAAACAAACTTATGGTTAACAAAAGGGAAAAGGGGAGTAGGGACAAATTAGGAGTTTGGAATTAGCAGTTTAATCTATATAAAATAGATTAAACAAGGTCCTACTGTATAGCCCAGGGGACTATATTCAATATCTTGTAATACCCTATAATGAAAATGAGTATGAAACAGAATCTGTATATGTTATAACTGAATCATGATGCTGTACACCAGAAACTAATACAACATTGTAAATCAACTATACTTCAACTTAAAAAGAGTAAATAAATTAATTAATTAAATAAAGCTAGACCTTAAAAAAAAGCTTCTCTGTTCTTCCCCCTGGTCACTGAAGTTACTTCCCTCCAGATCCTGAGTCCAGTGGCCCCACGGCATAACCGTATTTCTCACCTACAGTATGCAATACACCTAAGAAAACAGCTGCTTATTTCTAGTAACTTAGGAACAGGTGGGGAATATCTGGCCCACCTGATTTCATAACACTTGAAAGCACTAATGGGAAGTAAATTAGACAGTCACAGGGCAGGGGCCTCTGAAGATTTAATAAAAAAGCAGCTGAGGTCAGTGGTCAGTCAGTTCGCTAAGAAATCAAAGGGCAGAAGCTCCAAGCCACAGAAAACTACTGGAAGGTGCGACTCACTGACATTTCAGGACCTACCAAGCTTCTCTCTCTGTAATCCCGTTCCTATTCTGCTGCAGCTTTTGCTTTTCTGTGGGACTCCCCTTTCAACCATCCCAAAATACCATGGAATATACACTATATTGTCAATGATCTGTTTCATTTTTTTTACTTTTCTATGCTCTCTTCTCAATTTCAAAACAGAGTGAGTTTAAATTTGTGCTGGTTTCTTAAAATAAATACATCACAGAGTGGTGAATCAAGTGGCACAGGGGAAAGCACTCTAGCCCAGGGGGAGAAAGGACAGAAGTGTGACGTAGCCACAGCCGCCAAATCCACATCTGCCTCTGACACTTGTTCCTCGACCATGTCGCAGCCGTCTTCCCTACCTGCAATTTCCAAGTCCCGCTGTACATGAGCCTTCCAGGAACCCAGTTGTACCATTTCACCTTCCCTGCCCAGAAAGCATCTGCTTTACTCTCCACAGACCTCAAGCAGTGGAGGACAACGGTGGGTTTTTTTGTTTTGCTTTGTTTTGATATAGAGCCACTTCAGGACAAACAAAAATGTTTATGGGGATGCTCACTTTTTCATGAAAATGAAAATTGTTTTATTCAGTCCTGTGGTGTAAAACATATATTCTTACCAGTTAGATTTGTTTGTTAAATATAAAAATATCAATGAGAAAATCAGCACTGCATTTTTAGCCATAAAAATGTTATTAACATCTGAGTATATCTGAAAAGTAGCAACTAATGCAACTTTCTAAATCCGCATCCTAAAATTAAATGAAACTGCTCAGTAACCATTAGGGCCTACAAGATAAGATAAAACTGTAATTTTCCCAGCCTTCCCACCCGTGAGACCTGCTACTGGAACTCCTATCTGGTCTGTGTACTAACCCCACCAGGAACACCATCAGCACCAACACCCCCATCCCTCTTATCCTCAAGGTTTGGCTAAGGTCCACTTCCCCTGATGGCCAGCCTGTCCAAGCTCTTGACCTTCTTTCTCCAAAGTCCTAAAGCATTTTCTAGACCTCTTATATATTCTGTCTCACTTACCTATTCAATCACCTACTCCAAAATATTAACTGAGCAAGTGAAGGGTACTACATTAGTACTACATTCACTACACTATAATGATAAACATGCTTTCACCCAACCAGTAATTCCTTGAAGTAAAAGATCACAGCCATGCTAATACTTGTTAGACTGATGGAACTAACGAGTTCAACTATCCACTAAATGTAGACTGTTTATGGATTTATTTTTAAGAATGGAATATACTAACTAGAGAATTTGATTCAGATCATACCTTTAAAGTAAAAGTGTATACATTTCTTCCTTTTAGGAACTGTCAGGCAAACTATTTCAGTATATGCAAAAGAAAGCACTGTTGAAACACTGGCATCAACAAAATTTCACATATTAAAAGGTGGAAACCAGGATATTACAACTCCCTTCAGTTCTTGTAACTCACTCAAGTCAAAGGAACAAGTGTAGCGTGTTACTGTGAACTCTCCCTACACTGTTAGGTCTAAATGAGCCTTAAAGAGCTGTTTAAATATAATAAGGAGGGCCAGATTCCGGGAGAAAAATACATAGAACATATAGATGCATCTGTTTCCCTAAATTGGCTGTTTAGTTTGGGCTGTGCTGTTTCCTGCTTAAATTGGTTTCCTGCAATTTGTTAAGGCTGCCAAATACTTAGCGATCTCAGTGATGCACTTAACACAAATCGGCAAATCTTTATTTTTCCCAGTGACAAGAAATGTACAGAGAAACCTGCACGGTGAGTATAATAATAAAATTGAGGTCATTTGTCTTTTTTTCCAGATTCATCATTTTCATCTAGTGGCTTAGGAAACCAACAAACAGACTCCCAGTATCATTTCCTGCCTGGTTTTTCGTATTGATTTGGGAACAAAGTTTCTGCAGCATCAGATAGGATTAAACATGAGCGGTCTGCCCTCACTATAAAGGGCAGAAAAACTAAAGGATCAAGGAGGAAAGGAAAAAAATCGATATCCAACATGGATTTTTAAAATCAAATTATGCAAGATGTTAATGAGAAGGTAAGTTTTGTATAAGATATCTCTTGCACTATATGCAAGGTATTCCCTTATGCTAGCCTTAAAAAAAAATTCTGGTAAACCAATGTAGTTTAGATAGCACATAACAAAGATTCTGATGCAGCAATGACACAGTTAAATTCTTTAGAGCACGTTCATTTATTAAAGTGGCATTATAATCTGCTCTGTGTCACACAGTACACTATTTTGCCTGAATAGTCTTACATGCAAATACTGCAACGAGTCATTGATCTGGTTCAAGGTTTGGGGAAAAAATATATTTTGAGTAAAGTCTTTAGAGGAAATGACCTTCTTACAGAATAAATTATATTCTCAAAACTATATATATGACAAAATATAGTATTAGTTCCTATATACAGAAATCCTGGAGTTCTCAGCCCATCAACTATGCCCTATATTCACACATATGAACAGCCCAGGGCTGGTATGAATTAAAGAGTCCTTCAAGGAAGAAAAGCATTTTAACAAATATTAAAAATTCAACTCACACTTAAAATATAATTTGCTTGACAGTGAAAAATGTAGAAAAGGCTGATGACATTTTTATCAGTATTATTTTTGTAGACTTGAAAAATTACTTCATAACCCATCTAAATTATAAATCTTAAAATTATGGGGTACTAACTAAAACTCCAAATGAGACAAATGCAGAAGAGAACAAACTTTAAGGCTTTCTACTTTTACAAATATATTTTTTTAAACTTTTAGGAGAATAAATCTTTGTTACTTTACACAATCATAGTCTAATTGCATTATTAACCTAAAGGCAAGATAACTTCAAAATAAAATGCCAAATCTTACTTCTTTTCTTGGGTTGGGTTTGAATGGGTAAGGGAAATACACTCAAAGAGCCTGCGCTATTAGCTTTGTTGAGCTTTTCTCACATCACAATGCAGACAGAAAAAGCAAGTATTTGTACGGCATATGAGGGTACACCAGCTACTCTGAGTCTAAGAAACCAACTGATCTACAAACACAGGTTAGGAAGCGGTGCTAAAGACTGAGGTTAAGATAGCAGAACTCAGGGAAATATTCCCTGAAGTTTCCATTAACCTACAATCCTGGGGGAGCTGGGATGTGGAAAAGGCAGGAAACAAGGTTCACAAATACACAGAGCTGTCTAGCTCCATAACCTCAGTCACCACATCATTAAAATCATTTGATGAAGCTCACAAGGCCAAGCATTGATATATTCTAGGCTCAAGCTCTGGAACAGAACTTTGTACAATAAAGAAAATGTCCTATAGCTCTACTGTCCAATATGGTAGCCAATAGCCACATGTGGTTACTAAGCATTGAAATGTGACTAGTGTGACTAAGGAGCTGAAATTCTTATTGCATTTCATTTTAATTAATTTTAACTTAAATCTTAACAGCCCCATGTGACTAGTGGCTACCACGTAGAGAACGTAGTTCTAGCCCAACCAACAAAACATAAGGAGGCATTCAAAGAGTTTCCAGGGCCTGGGCTTGTCATAGACCAAAAAGTTCATGAGTCATGTAAAACCTAGAAATGAGAAGGGATGGATACCTCAGCACAGCCAGAACTTCCTACAATGTCAGTGTCATGTTCTGCAGGCCACACGACGAGTGTTCACAGAAAGCCTCCCCATCTACACCCACTCTCTAACAATATCAGTTTAAGAATCCAACACAAGAAGGAAAACACCTCCTCTCCTTCAACTCACTACTGGATGAGAGGCAATATGGGAAAAAACTAGAAGAACCAACACTCACTTATAGATAGAAGGTGCTTTCCTAAACTCAAGCAGAGCATCACTAAAAGGCAGCTCTTTCCCTCCAACTAGTTTCTATCACATCCTTTCTACAAAAGAAGCAAGGTGCCATTCAAATTATAATGAAGTAGAGTGGTTACCAGTAACTGCTCTAGAGGCAAACAGACTTGAATTCAACTATCACCTCCATTGCTTATCAGCTGTGTGACTTTGGGGATGATAATTAATAACCTCAAATCTCAGTTTCTAAAATGGCTTAATAAAAGCACCTTTCTCACAGGGTTACAGGAGTTACATGAGATAAGAAAAGGATTTAACAGAGTACGTGACACATGATAAACATTATTTAAGTGTTACCACTATTTCATCATCATTCTATCTCCTTAATGCAGTACACAGAAATCTACCTAGAACAAATCATATTTTAGATTAAATTCCAATTTTAAAAATATCCATATATCAGAAGATAATTCTGGAAAAGCAGAAAGGGACCAGTTATGGTATACCTCAGATGCCAAGAAAAGCAGTTCAAATTATCTTCTAAGTACCATGGAGACCTACCACTGAGATGTGATATGAACTGATTTATTTTTTTAAGATTGCTGAGGCCACTGCGTGTATGGCAAAGCACAGAGGGGGAGACAAGAGTGGAAGCAGTAAGCCAGTTAAGAGGTTTCTGCAAAAGACAAGGTAAGAGATGATGATTTATCTTGACTGGAGCTGCAGCAGTGAAGATGGACGTGAAGGAACATACCTGAACAAACCTGAACATATTTTAGAGATGGATTTGACAAGAGTAGCTAATGGCCTAATATAAGAACTAAGGAAAAGAGGAAACAAGGATGAATCCCAGGTTTGGGGCCTGACCACCTGAGCCGTTTACTGGGAAAGATGGAGAAGAGAAGCAACCCTGAAGAAGAAAAGGTTTGTTTTAGGTAAGTCAAGTTGAAGACAGCTCTAAGTGGAGATTTCAAGGAGGCAGTTTTCTAAGTCGAGTTTCAGGTAGGGGTCAAAAGTAGAGATAACATTTTGGGAGTCAAAGGTATCTACATAATGATTCAAAAGTCATACAATTTAAAGAGATTACTTGGTGGAAATCAGCAAAGAAGACTTGACTGAGGATACAAGTAAGGTGGGAAGAAAACCAAGAGTGTGGTCCAGAAGCCAAAGAAAGGGTTTCCAGCAAGCAAGGAGTAGTGACTTTCTATGTAACCTTAATGAACTATGAACACTTCCTAGTGCTCCTATTAAACAAGACACTTCAAAAGGACAAGAACTATTTCTTACTCATCTTGGTACCTTCCGCTCTAAACATCATCAGAAGCTTAATTCATGGTTACTGACTTAACGATCAGTAAGAGGGTCACAAGTGTCCCCAAGTAAACGGCATTTGGGCAGCATCTCATCTTTCGCAAAGTATTTCAGTCTATAGCCAGATTTACCACACAATGTCCCTTTCTAATAAATAATGAAGATTCTCATTTAGTCCAAGTTTAATCATTCCAACTATTTTCTCATTGCCATTTCACCAATAAACAACACGTCCATACATCAACAAAAACAGTGCCAGACACACAGCAGGTACTCGATAAATATTAGTTGGATGAATAGATGGACAGGATAGGGGAGAGGAAAGGAGAGAGAAATAATCTTCTTATCCTGCAGGATCCACAGATAAAATAACACTTAAAAGTCCTCTATGGATTTTATTTAATACCATATTTTCATCAATAAATGAGACTAACTATGAAGGAATAAACTGTTTATAAACTTAGAAGAAGTCTATTAGAAAGTAAAATCATTAAAGATACTTTACCATCTGGAAACAATAAATCAATATTTTCTAAGTCCAATTTCTATTTATAAGTATTTACTCCTAAACCTCTCATATCCCTATTAATAACTCATTTTACACAAAAAGATATGAAATAACCTTCCAAAACCTAACAGAGGATTCAGGTGCTGGAAGAGAAAAAACTTTCCATAGACTGCTTTGAAGTAGATTCTATGTTTAGTGCAAAACATGTTAAAAGAAACCCTCGTACACAGTCAGCCCTCCATATCCAAACAGGTTCCACATCCACAGATTGAAAATATTCAAAAAAAAAAATTCCAGAAAAATCCCAAAAAGCAAAACAAGAATTTGCCATGCAGGCAACTATTTACATAGTGCTTATACTGTATTTACAGTGTGTTTAGGTATCATAAGTAAACCAGAGATGATTTAAAGGATATGGGAGGATGTGCGTAGGTTATATGCAAATACTACAAGGGAGGATTGCATTCCCTATAAAAAGCCAAGCATCCAAATAACGAAAGACAGAACTGCAGAAGAACCTGACTATCAAGTGAACTCTCACCACTTATAATTTTTCTACGAAGAACTCAGAAATTAAAATTCTGAAATACCTGAGGCACCATAAGTACCAGAATACCGCTGAGACTTTGGGCCAGATGTAGAAGTTTCCTTCATTCGATCAATCACATTTTCCGAAAGCTGAAAAAGCAACATCAAAATAAAATCAATTATAAAAGAACAAGAGAGAAAACAGCACAATAGTATCCAAGTAATTTAGTCATCCATATCACTATGTATAACAAATGGCCTAAAGAAATTAGACTAACTCTAATAGCCATAAAACTAAAAGCAAGTAAGAACAGTTTTAAGATTTCAAGATGCACCCCACAGCACTACTTCTTTATTTCTTCTAATGCACTGCTAATTGCTCATTATAAGTAACTCTTTCCCTCATTTTATACTGTGCTCTAAATTGTTATCTCTGAGAAAATGTAAGCCATCAGAACTCCTTCAACTTCCCTCCCCCATACTACAAATTAATTTAGGCATGCAGCAGGCCTTAGCTCCTTCCTTCCGTCCAGTCCCACAGGAAATGGTGTCCCTCCCTCCCTCCTGGTCAAGGCTAACCACAAACAATTCCTCTTTCAACAGATTTTATTATGGACCAACTTTGTGCCAGGAACTAGGATAGACTTTAGGTATTCAACAGGCATTAAGATGCCTAAAGTGGAGCAGAAGAAACAGACAATCATCATGCATTTAAATATAATGTGAAGGGTGATACTTAAGTCAGTCTGCCCATAATAGCATAATGGGCAGATGGGCAGGGCATCGAGAAGGCTTTGGGAGTGAGGCTGGGCATGGAACTGGGGCTGAGAAGGACAAACAGGACTTAGGAAGAGGAGTAGGATAAGGGTACTCTAAGAAGAGGGTACCACATGATAGTATAGTTAAGCAACAGGGCTTCCCAGCACTAGACAAGTGGAGATATCAAGCAGGCAGCTGGCAACAACACGGAGGCTCTGAGGAACTCAGGCCTGGAGATTTGAGGATCATCACCCCCTCCCACCCCTGTTACTTTTATATCACCCTTTTTTATTTCCTTTATAGCACTTACCACTATCTGATGCTTTCTTGTTTATTGCCTGCCTTTCACACTAGGAAAAAAGCTCCAGGAAAGCAAAGATTTGGCTGTCCTATCGATTATTATATCCCCAGAGCCTCAATAAGCCTGGTTAATTGAATGAATGGTTAAATAAATGAAACAATACGAATGAATGACAGATGGCTGAAGCAGGAAGCTGGGGAGAGGGCTAAGTGAAAGAGAAGGTGGAAAGGGAAATAAGACTTTAGATTTTGAAGGCTCTCAGTAAATCCTTCACGTTAGGGAGTTTGAACTTGACCCTGAGGGCAACTGGGCACTACTGAAGGATTTTAAGCAGGATAATGACACCATCAGACTTACATTTTAGAAAGATCACTCTAGCTACAGTATGGAAAACAAATTGGAGGGGGACAAGAACAGAAGCAGGAGGATCCCTGAAGGAGACTAAAGAACTAATTAAATATATGTCCACACAAAGACTTGCACAGCAATGTTCACAGCAGCATCACTCGTAACAGCAAGAGTGGAAACAAACATCCATCTACCAGTGAATGGATAAACAAAACATTATACATCCATACACTGGACTACAATTCATCAATAAAAAGAAGTTCTGCTATATGCTACACCACAGATAGACCTAAAAAACAATTAAGTAAAGGAAGCCAGACACAAATGCCACATACTGTATAATTCTATTTACATGAAATGCCCAGAAAAGGGAACATTATACAGGCAGGAAGTAGGTAAGCCTAAGGCTGGGAATGGAGATTAACTAGAAATGGGCATGAGAGGTTGTACTAGGGTGATGAAAATGTTCTAAAATTGGACTGTGGTGATGACTGTACAACTTAGTAAATTTATTAGAAAGTGTTGTACACAGAAAGCAGGCTGATTTCATAATACATATATTACACAACAAAATTGTTAAAAAAAAGAAAGCTATTTACATAGTCATCCATGGAGAACATATTCAAAAGATATTAAGGATTTAAAATAGCTAACATTCACTGAGTGCTTTATTATGTGCCAGGCACACTCAACAAAGCACTTTACTCATTTAATCCTTAACATCCTATGAGATACTTTATCTCCACTGTATAGGTGAGGAAACCGAAGCACAGCCAGATTAAATAACTTGCCCTGGATTTTACAGGCTATCAGTAATGGAGCTGGGATTCAAACCCAGGAAGACTGGCTCTCAGGGTCACACTCAGGCGCTCCCCTTCACCACCAGGGTCAGTGTCCGACAAGATGTGGGTGAAGCAGAAATCGTCAAGGTTTCCAGGTCAAGTAACAGGGTGAGCCCCTTCTTACAACCTCTAGGACCTCCTTCCAATTTCAACTTCCTTAACTCACCACTATCTGGCTTGTAACCCAATAGAGCAGAGAAAGTGCTCCGGTAAAAGTCACCAATGACCAAATAAATAACCTTTTATATTTATACTAAAAATCTTCTATAAAGCAACCAGTTTATATGACTTCCCTTCAGCAGCAGTGACCTCTGCTCACTCCCCTCTTCTGGAAACCCCTCCCTCGGCTTTCCCCGACATCCCCATTCTGGTTGTCCTGGGACTCCAGCTGAGTCTTATCTCTTTTGCAGGCTCTCCCTCCCCTGCTTACCCTTAAATGCTAGGGGCCTCCATGCTCTTTGCCTTCATATTCTCACTCTACGTGCTCTTATTGGAACTCTCATTCACTCCCTTGATTTTTAACTGCTGTTGATAAATTAATGAATTCTAAATCTAAATCCATTATCTCTAGCCCAAGACCTATACCCTGAGAATCAGACCTAAACATTGAATTGCCTAAGAGACACCTCCCCTGGGACAGACCACAAGCACCTCAAACCCAACACATCCCAAACCGAATTCATGTTTGCCAAAAAAAACCCTCTTTTACTCTTCCTTTCCTTATCTCATTAATGACACCACCTCCATCAACTTCCTAAATCAGAACATAGGACTTGTCCTCAACTCTCCTCTCTCCCTCATTCCCTGAGCCATGGCTTCCTCAACCCCTAAACATTTAATGAATTCATCATCTCTTCTCCCCATTTCCTCTGCCCTAATTCATGGCACCATCAATATTTCTCCTAAAATGCAAATCTGATCATGGTAACTCCCGGCTTCAAATCCTTCTGTAGCTACAGGACCCAAACCAGAATGGAGGCGAGACAACAAAGGGAGAGTCTACAACTCAAAGGCTGTGATCTTTGAAAGAAAATCCATGACTCCTTTCTTGGAAGAACAGTGGAAGTTAGGAAAGAGAGTGCCAAGGGAATTTCTATTTGAAGCTGCGTCTTTTCTGACAACTGACAGCCACTGAGACTGTTGCTGAAATTCCTCTGCAAAACTGAGATACATCTTAGGAAAATTCCTTTAAGACTGACTCCAATCCTCTCAATTCACAGGTGAGATAAAAAGGGATCATAAGTAACCTCCAGCAACAGGACCGTAACTAGTAACCCCCATTCTCTAGTTCAGTGCTTTCTCTACTGTTAAACAGGATACTCCTTAATCCCACACAATAAAGTAAAACTGTATCACTTCCTCTTAAGGAGATAAAATGACCCTTATTAAATTTTAGAATCTTAAAGCTATTTTAATTGATACACAATTTATATAAAGTTTACTCAATATATTATACTACATTATATTCAATGTACCATATTAACATAGTATGCTGTAATATACTATGTGTACTTTAACAAATATACACTATGTATTATACTATCATATACATATATTATGTTACACATGTAATATAGTTTTGTGTTTAAAGCTAATACACATGCCAATTTGACAGGTATAATTTTATATTTTAATTTATACTTCTGTAAGTCCAAGAAATACAACAACACTAAATGTTTATCTATCAGAGTGCTAAAAATCAAGTATTAGTTATAAACCTTCATCCTGCAGACAGGCCACCCTTACACCTAAATACCATTTCATCTACTTCTTATCAAAATTCATGCTTTGTCATTATCTATTGCTACTTTCAAAATTAATACCACAAAAAGTCCTTCCAGTCCCTAAAACAGCCTCAAAAGCATCATTCCTAGGGAGTAAAACAAGAAGCTGGCCCAGAATAGGGGAGGCAGCACTGGCCGCCCACTGGCTATACAGCCCTAGGAGAGTCACTCCATAGGCCTCACTTTCCGCACCCAAAAACTGAGATAATAACACCTACCCCTGGAGTCACAAAGCAAGGATCGCAGATGCACTGCAAACTGTAAAGTGCTACACAAATATTTGGGAGAGTTATCACTACTACAGCTCCAGCCATTGGGCTTCAACAGATCACTCACCTTGGTTCACTCTCACAGCTCCACCCGAGTCAGTGCTGAGCGCCTTCTCGCGTGGTGCATGAGGACCAGGCCTACAGCTACTGCCAGAAGCCGGTGCGTAAGTCCTGGTACGAGAATATAAGGTGCCCATTTATCCCTATCTATGCTCTTTGGGTAGTAAAAGTGCAATGTCTCTTTCAATTTAATCACTAATTATTTCTTGTTAACTTTTTATTTGTGTGGCTTATCAGATGCCTCAAAATTTGCTACTTAATGTCAAATTCTGACATCAATTCAAAACATTTCCCCATAAGGTCTTTGGTTCGATTTACATCATCCAAAGGAACACAGTTCATTTTTTAGGTTAACAAACATGTTGTAGGGTTGCCTTGGGAGTCACTCTTTTTTCTGTCCTCGCAATTATTCATAAGCATATTCTCAGGCCCCTCCAAGAGAGCACCCACGGCAGCCTACAGCCACGTCTCTGCTTACTCTAAGCATGATCTACCCTCTCCCCCGTCCTGTCACAACTATGCTGACAGAAGGCAATAGCCAGGCTATCCTTTGTATCTCAAGCTAACACCAGCTGAGCTCACCTTCCAACTGCAGTAATAAGGTCAGGCCTGCCCACTCACCTGATCTCCTCTGTGAACTGGAAGGTGACTCACCTGTGAAACAGCTGGCAAGATTTAGAGATGCTGGCCCAGATTATAAACAATTTGTAGCCAGAGATCAACTCTTCTTCGTGATGCAAACGGACCGAAAAAGGGGTTAAAGGTACAACACAAGCTTCTGTAAGTGCTGGACAAGGAGCCTCTGTATAAGCAGCAACTTCTTTAGGAAACATCTTTCCTTAAACAGGGTAACTCCTTTAGAAAAGCTTTTTTCCTATTTAAAGATCTATACCTACTAGACCGGGTTTCCAGACAACTCTGGAATCTCAGTCAAGGCAAATACCAAGTGCAATTTACAGAAATGGTTTGTAGCAAAGAAAGGTAAAATAACCCACACACTAATGCTAGAATTATACCCTGAGGTACATGGTTTCGGGAGTCTATGGGTAAATTCCTCAATTGGATGCAAAACTGTCAGCTTATTGCACTGTTCTGGGCAGAACCCATAGCTTACAGATTTACATTAGTCTGTGAACTAAGTTAAAAACCACTGTTCTAATACAAGGGAGAACCAAGAGAAGGGGGCCAACCAGCAGAGCAGAATCCACCCTGTCCTCCACTGCTCCTAAAGACAAACTGAAGTAAACGGGGGGCTTGCCAATGGTTGGTCTGTCCAACTCCCCATGCCAACCTGTGCCCCAGAGAAGAGGAAAAGATGTGTGTCATCTCCCTACTCATCCTCCCCACCCACCTTGGTTGGTCTTATCTAAAAGCAACACAAACACCTGACTCACCGACCCAGAGTCCAGTATGTTCTCAGAAACAAGAGACTTGGTGAGCCAGACAAAGAAAGTACTTCTGCTTCTAAGGAGCGGAGTAAAAGGAGGAAAAGAACTCCTTTTAAGTTGCCCATCTCCAAGAGGTAGAGACAGGAACCACATGAGACAAAAACAAATCAGACCCTCCCCTCAGTAAGTTTTTCTCAACTTCCTCCAGATGTCTCTTATTACGCTGCTGAAAGGACACAGACCCATTTTTCTCACATGGTCCTCTTTCCCTGCAGCACAGGGATTTTTTTTATGAGACTACTGATTTGCTTTCCAACTACCATTTTAAGACATGCTTCAAAAAACCTGCATTATTTGGAAGCAATTACTCGCAAATACTTTTGGGGGGAGCAGGGGATGCCAACTATCTATATATACATGTATGTAAATGTCAACTTTAGCTTATGTTTGTAGTTTACCACTTGCATTTCTCTGCATTTGTTATTAGTGGAAACCATGAACTTCTACTGTCTGTATAAAATCCTAGAAAGCTTAACATGGCAATATATCCAAGAGATTCATGGACTCTAAAGTGGAAAGGGACCAATCACCTACCTCGACAGCATTCCTCTACACTCCCAATGACTGAATGGATTTGTAGCCTCTGTTAATGTACTCTCTCCAGGATCCTTAATCACATCCAACATTAAATAATCTCTTCACTTAGGGGCTCTCAATTGCCAATACTTCCCAAAGCACAAGTTGTGTTCCGCATAAGTATCCTTACCACCATCACTGGCTCCTGTGAATTTCAGCTTGCAACTTCAAGGCCAGTTGCAGAGATTAGTTTATGCCTGGAAAGCAGGATAAATACTACTTTGAAAATGATACTTATTGAAGTTGACATTTGCTCTGGAAGAGTTCACTCACAGCTTTGATGTTTGAGATAAACTTGTGAAAGGCTGAGGGGAAGGCACACTTTCCAAGCAGGCACAGCAGGTGCTCAGAAAAATCCTATTAAGCACATGTAGTATGAGTAATCAAAAGGCTTGGTCTTTCTCTCACAAGAGATTTATTTTAGACTTGGAGGAGAGGGCAAGACAAGAGGGTCACCCTTCTTCTAATCCATGAGTTGTTTCATATTCAAAGTTGGAATCAGGTGTAAGAATACAGGTTATTTTATGGAAGTTGGGGGAAAGCTGTGAACTGTTAAGGATGGGGGGGGGGAGCAACCTATAAATACCAGGAAAATAACCCCTGGTAAGTGAGAAGAAACTTTATAAACTTAAAAATGTAACTAAGTCCTTTAACTGCTAGCTCTTGAGGACCTCAGCAAGAAAAATCTGGGAAAAATGGTCTATTGATAAATGCAGCCTAGTTACGGAAAGGTTTACGTTGTTTACCAAGTGCTACTCCTCGTATATTAAGATAAATGAAGATGAAATTACTATCCTTATCAGGGGGACACAAAATTGGTTTTCTAGCAGTGACTGAGTATGTTACATTGTTGGTACACTCTTGTTCTTACAAGTGATGGCACAAATGTCAGACAACTGGGCAAATTTGGCACGTTTTCCTCAGCCAAGTTGAACTAACCTATCCACAATTCAACACTGAAGTTTGGGCCTTATTAGCACTGTTTTAATCAACTGAGCTAAAAACAGCAGCTCACTTATGATACTGAGACTGTTGCTTACCCCTCTCCATGCCTCAAGAGAAACAAAATGATGGTTTCAAGCCAAGAAAAATATAAAGATCACCTTAAAAACAGCTACAAAACACGCAGACAAAAAAAATCACACCGGCAATCAGCCATAGAACTCAGAAGTCCCATTCCCTAGTCCACAACCCTCAGGTACACTTGTCCAAGCAAAACATGCTCGTATTTTCATCTATTATTTTCAGTTCACGTAGGTTTACATATTCCCTTGAACAGCTCCAGTAACAGCTACTACCCATACAAGTTCTAAACACTGTCAAAGTACCAGGCACCGTGCTAGATGCTGGCATACACTATGTCAAATTCTCACGAATAGTGCTTGACACAGTAGTATCACTAGTAGGACACATTATCAGATATATTCAACAGGGAAAACAATCAAAGTGACTTGTCCAGGGCCACACAGCTAGTGAGAGGCAGAGCTAGGACCAAACTAAGGTCTGCCTGGTTTCAAAGCACATGCTCTTTCCACCACAGTACACAGCACTTCCAAAGACTCTTAGAACATCAGATGCCTAAGGAACCCTATCATATTAATAACAGCTGCCTTTGGTTAATCTACGATGTGCCCAATGCTTTAAATACCTGACCTCATCTTCTTACCACAATCAAGAGATGATATTCCCCTTTGGAAATAAGGAAATATTAGAGAAGTGCAAGGCCACAGACTAGTAAATGCCTAGTCTGAGATTTAACTGAGGTCTGTTTAACTCCAACCTGATGTTATTTTGACCATGACCTCAAAGAAATCAGAATGACTCCAGAGTAGTCAACAATTCCACAGCATGCTATTGTTAAGGGAAAGTGCAATGGGCTGAGTATGGCTACAGGAAACTTACAGTGCCACTAGACTCACAGAATTTCAGAAATGGAAGAGATAGAAATCTTAGAGGTGTACTCAAGCCTCATCATTCTGCAGGTGAGAAAACTGAAGCTCAGAGATTGAAAGTCACCTTTGAAAAAAGATGTAAAGCAACAGGGAGAACACTGCAAGGGCACTCCAGGTGAAGGGTATAAACTCAAGAAAAGAGAAGCACAGAGGTCAAAATGAGCATGGTGTGTGCTTGAACTATAAGAATATACAATGTACTCTATGAAAAAGAAAAAATAAAAGAACATTTCCACCAAGCTGAGTGGCCAAAGGACATAGCTTCTTTTCTTAAAAGTTTTTTTTACGAGGCTTTTGACACAATCTCTCCATTAAATCTAGTTATCAACCCTTTTTCTTATTTATCCTATTTAACCTTATCTAATACTTGATATGAACCTCTGTGCTATGGCCCAATTTTCTTTTAATTTTGTTTGCTGTCATCACTGTACTAGAGCATGAGAATATGGATTTATACATTTTTCTAGCCAACATCTTCTCGCCCAAAACTTACTTTGCTTTTTCTTACTTTTGTTTCTTTTCACCCTCTGGTGTGGAAGATGCAAAGCCTAAAGGCAAGATGAAACAAATCTCTGCATAAAACTCAAGAGTTCACAGAAATTTTTATTTTACTCCAAAGAGTACCAACTAAACCATAACAGTGCAAAGAATGCAGCCTCAGACATTTTATTACAAAATGTAGTACTGCTTTTAATTAGTGTGATATAAGGATATGCTCATCACAGACCAAATACTGAGTTCAACAGTCTGAGTTTCTCTAAGGAAAGCTTTAATAAATTCTTCTCAAGGTAACAGCTTCAGAGCAAGAATTTTTAAACACTTTAAATATTTAAGAAGTTTTAATTCCTAGTAACAAATGCTAAAGACAATTTACATACATTTAATTTACTTATGCTGGTTGTGTAATGACAGAGGAGGAAAAATGGAAAATGGTATATAACTTTCTGAAATCAAATAGCTTTATTTACTAGGCTCAGGAGTCATACTTTCAAAATTGTGAGGCTCCAAATTCAGGTGCAGCAGAGAGTGTTAATTAAGATAATGCTGGTATACTGACACCTTGGAGAAAAATCAAGTTTTCAGTTTATGTATCAAACAAATGCAGGGGAGCATTTAAAAATTCTCTCCAGTGTCTCCGCCGGAACTGACTGTACTACTTCCAGTGGTATAACAACTTGTTTGCAATCCTATCTCAAGTCCTACCAGACTGGCAGACGCTAGGCTTGAAGCAACTGGGCCTCGTCCAAAACCTAGGCACTGCAGATCACAGAGGAGATGCCTGGGAGAGTCAAGTTGTTGAGCCAAAGTAGAGGGAGAAGCCAAAAGTCACCTGAGACAGGCCAGAGAAGTCTAAGGTGTGTGTGCATGTGTTGGGGGAATGGGCGGTATCTGAGAGTACTAACTGACAGAGAAGAGATAAATGGTTCCTTAAAACGCCAATTCATCCTGAGTGAGGTAATGTGGGCAATGCAAAAGCAAGGTTTGGCTCCTGAACCCAGGAGACCACAGACAAGACTATTTCACAGATGGGTACAGTAGGGTAAGGGTTTCAAATAAAGTTCCGCAAGTAGTAAACAATGCGGTCAAGACTGGCCTCCGAGCCCTTGCAGGGTCTAAATCAATCTGGCATCCCCCAGCCGCCCCGGCACAGTGCTCAGCACTTGGCAAACAACCAGGAACTATCTCAGAAAGAATGTCCCAAGTCTTGATAAACTTCAAAGTTCTTTGCAGAGAACTCGGCTTCGGGCTGGACAACACTCGGGGAGCCGGACGGGGGAAACCAGTCTGAGCGAGACCCGGAAAAGCCGGAGGTTTAGGGTCCGAGTCCGAGTGCTGGCCCTCCGCCCGACCACTGCCACTCACCCGGATGCCCTTCACCACGGTGATGTTCTCATTCTCGTCCGCCTCAAAGGTGACCCGGCGGGTGCTAGCCGTCCCGCCCATGGCTTCTGTTTCTGCCTCCACAGACACTTAGCGCGGCCTCACGAGCACTACAGGCCCCACGCGCACACACGCGCGTGGACGCGCCCGGACTCTCGCCCTGCACAGCGGGAGCAAGGCCACGACCCCGAGAAGCAAGGAGAAGGCGCGGGTCCTGAGCTCCCGCCTCTTCCTGTCACGCGCCAAAACAAAAATGCCTCCGGTTGGTCGGAGATACAAACGGCCCGCCTCTTCTCGGCAGAAGCGCTCGGGTTGGTTGGCGCGGACCCGGATGCTATGGCAACAGGCAGTGTTTGACAAGGTTTCCGGATCCCCTGGGTATCTTGGGAATTGTAGTCTCCGTCTGGCGCGATGAATGCTGGGACATTCTCGCCTTCAAATGGAGAGCGCCCCGGGAGCATGGCCTTATGGGAGTTATGGTCTTTACTACCTGAAAGGTTTCTTACCGGGCAACTTTCAAGGAAGTTCATTCATCTGACAAAGCATGCTGTGAAGACAGTATTCTAGAAACTTAGGAGAGCGAGCTGAAAGATACAATCTCCTTCCTAAAGGAACTCACCGTTTATTGAGGGGATGAACTCTCCTAATGGAGCGATTCCTAGAATCCTATAAAACAAATTCCTAAGGCAAAATGTATCCTTTATTTTAGTCTTAGTCAGTAAAAAAGTTAAAAAAAAAAAAAAAAACGTAACAGCAACAGCTGTATTTGCCCTATGACTTTACTTCCTGAACTGTGTACTCTTTAATTTCTTTTTTGTAAAGTAACATTTTAAGCATTATGGTTTTCAAATCTGCATATGAGAAAACAGAAAATCAGTTATTTGCACCAAGAACGCAGAACATTTATTTGTGTGTGTCTCCTTCCACTTCAGGTACATAATCGGATGAGGCAGAGAAAAGTGATTGCCAAAGACAGCATAAGTTAGTGGAGGAATTAAAACTGTAACAGACAAACTTGAGTTTTATTTTGGACAGTTGCTAGGTCAGTATTTCACCTCCACAAAACACATAAATAATATTTAAATTATCTACATACACATCCGAAAAAATATTTTTTACCAAATATTCTGTGACATATAAGTTTAGCCATATCACCTTAGTCTTACAGAGGCATATGTATTCTCTTTAGAAATTAGATTAGTTATGGTACTATCTTCAGGTAGTCCCTTTCAACATTAAAGGCAGCCAGCCACAACATAGCATGGCATCCTTTTATTGCAAAGGTAAACACAAAAATGCCAGAACATTTCTTAGCTCCAATTATGTGCTGATTTATTAATGTAGAAATCTTTAGGGCAGAGACGATGTCATTTTCATTTCTGTATGCCTGGTCAGTGACAGAGTATTTAATTTATTACATGTCATCTTTTTGTTCTTTTCAACATATGTGTATCCAAAATGTACTATGCTACTTTGCAGTTTTGAGACTACATGTAACTTTGTATGTGTTCTCAAGTTGTATAATATGTTTAACCTTCCTTCTATAGAGAACTAAAAATCCCAGGAATTATGTTTCTCATTTCTTTGGGACCTCCCCTCTACAAACACAGCCTCCTCATTTATTATCCCGACATATAGCATATATTGAAGTTCCTACATAAAAGAGATGCTTAATAAGTTCTTACCAAAATAACTTATTATAAAGAAAGAGTTTCTTGGAGAGAGTAGAGAGATGAAGGTACAATTAATTGTAAGATATTTATCTCCTTAAAATATTGAATGAGTTCTTCCAACCAAATAAGATGAGAAGGTAACAGAAACATGTAAGTGGTCTTATCAGGCAATTTAATAATACTTAATATATACAATACAATATTTTTAACTCTAGTGGATTTTGAAAGTCCACATCACAAGAAAAAAAAATTGTAACTATGTATGGTAGACAGACATTAGCTACAATTATTGTGCTGATCATTTCACAATATACACAAATATTGAATCATTACGTTGTACCCCTGAAAATAATATAATATTGCATGTCAGTTATACCTCAATTTAAATTTTTAATTTAAATAAATTAAAATATTTTAAATTCATAATCTATTCCAATCAACATTACAAAGAAACCTTCTAAATTTTAAAAAAATACAACTTCTCTTGGAAAAATGCCTACTATAACAATAGTATTCTATCCATATCTGTTTCAAAGCCAGGCCACAACTACAGCCTCTTCCAAAGAAAATTTCTTGAGATAACCAGAATCTGCGATCTCCATTTCTCTCTGGCCACAGCTTATTAGTGATCATCTAACCAAAAGGCAGCACTTATTAGCCAGGGAGCTATGAACTAGAAAGCAAAGGAAACAAAAATAATAGTTAACACTGGAGACAATTAGATTTTCTGTGTCTTTTTCCCTTTTCTCTCTCTATTTAAACTTGAAAATTCAGAGCATAGGAAAAGACAGCAAAGAGAGAAACTATGACACTGACAAAACCATGAGGCATCATAGCAAACTAAAGATAGATGGAAATAGACACTGTAAGAAGAATAAGAAGAATAAAAGGAATAAAAGAAGAATAAAAGTGGAAAAGAAGTAAAACTATCTCTGCTTGTAGATAATATGATGTGATAAATAGAAAAATCCCAAGAAATCCACTAAGATCTGTTGAAACTAATGTTTTTAAAAGTTCAGCAAGGTTGCAAGATACAAAATCAACATACAAGAATCAATTGTATTTCTGTATACCAGCATAACAAGCCAAAATTATATTAAGAAAACAATGTCATTTATAACAGCATAAAGTCAACTCAAATGTTCATTAACTGATGACTAGATAAATGAAATGTAGTACATCCAGACAATGGAATCTTATTCAGCAATAAAAAAAGAACGAAATACTGACATGTGCTGCAATATGGATGACCTTCAAGAACATTATGCTGAGTAAAAGAAGCCAGACATAAAAGACTACATATGGTATGATTCCATTTAAATGAAATGTCCAGAACAGGCAAATCTATAGAAATTTCAGTAGATTAGGTTTGCGAGAGGCAGAGAGAGGGTGAGATGAGAGGTGACTTCTAGTTGGTATTAAGTTTATTTGAGGGGATTATAAAAATATTTTATAATTAGATTATGGTGATAGTTGCCTAACTCCATGAATATACTAACACACATTGAATTGCACACTTAGAATGGATGAACTTTATCATATGTAAATTACATATCAATAAGGCTGTTAAAGAATGCATAGCTAACCAAATATGATAGAAGTTTATTTAGCATTCAATGAAGTCCAAAATGGGCGGCAGGGGGCAGGGGGTGGCGATTTTAAAAGAAAAAGAAAGAAACTGGGAAACTTCAAGGTGCAAAAAAATAAGCTAATCAAAAGAGAGACCACAATGAAACAGATCTTCAAGAATTAGCTTAGCCCTACATGTAGCAGAGCACTGGAGTGAAGAACCACAGGTCCAGAAGCTTCTAGAGTTGCCTGCGATTCAGAAAGGCCTTCCAACAGTAGTTTTTGTAATGGCTGACTCAGTCAAAGCTCCTAGTCTTCCTGAGGCCCAGCTGTTCCATGTATCCTAGGTTCTGGGGCATCTTACCAAGGAACCTTCATAATCACATAAGGTCTACCCAAATGTCTACAATAATACAACATAATATTTTCTTCAGTCTCCAGCCAAGAAACCAGCACCCTAAATAAAAACATTGGTTGTCACAGTTTCCTTGGATGCAGAGTGGAGAGAGTGGAGAACTGAATTTGATTCTTCACCAATCTTAGCTTGGCCATCGAGCAATATTACCTTCCAACTCCTTCATCTTGAGATATTTCTTACTTTCCCACCATGTGAAACCTTTGGAATTAATGCTGCAGATAAACAGAAATGATACAAATGAATAAATGATTTCGCTGTCAAAATTCCAATCATCCCTAATGCCCCCTTCCCCAGGAAAAAAATTCACCTAGACTTCCAACTCACTCTAACAAACACAATTCCAGAAGGAAGAAGGTTTACACTACGTACGCTGATTTTTTCAATCCCAACTTTAAACAATAAGTTGCAGAAGGTGAAATCCTGGTGGTCCCTCTTCTGCCTGTCTTCATACATCACTTGAGTATCCTTGAGATACTATTTAGGAGTGAAGGAAGAACAGATGAGAAGGAGGGGCAAAAACAGAAAGAAATGAACTGACATGATGAACTCTCAGGAAGGAGACACCCATTCCTGGTCCCCAGCTAGAAAAGCTAATCAGTGTGTTCATAGTGGCCCTCCCCCAGCTCTTTTGAGTAGCATTGCAGCCGCGCAGTGAGGCAATCAGACTCTATGACCTGTGCTAAAGTAAAATATAGGTATAACCATCATGTTTTCTGAGCTAAAAATTAGAGCGCATGAACTATTATTTGTATACTGACAAAGACAATTAAATCAGACCTTGAAATCAGGATCATCCTAGAAAATCTAGGACATATAGTTGCCATAGTTATAGCAAACCAATTTAAAAGGGTTTCTTACATAGTACAATCAATATAAGGACATTCTAAAAAATATGGACTAAAACTTATTCAACAAGCCATAACAGGACATCAGCCTTAAAGCTTTCCCCACCAATTATTGTATGTAGACTCATATAAAAGCATTGAAACCCTAAAACAGCAGTTCTCAGTGTGAGTGTATAGGTGGGGGGGGGGCATGCATGAGTGCACTTACGTGACATTTTGCATATAAGAATTTTGTGCAGCACACGTGAGTTTAAAAAACCCAAAATAACATGAAATAAGTCATCAGTAATTACAAGTACAGTATAACCATGTTTTCTCTGTGTCTTTGAAAGTATCCATAGTAATGGCACAAATATCACAGTCACCCTTTTGTATCTCATCACTGTTCAAACAAGACCATTTACTGCACTACCCATGCATCTAGTAAAATCATGAGGCTTCTTAGTACCCTTTGCTACTAATTTCTTGTTCATAATAAATTGTATCTGTTGTGCCTTATCGTGTCATAGGATGGGCTCTGATGACCACCTGCTTAACAGACGTAAAGCCAAAGAAAATTCTACTCATGGACTATAACCTGGCAATGCACCAAGAAAATTTCCTAGTACCTCTGGCATAAAGATTGTTCTAGAGTAATGTCTCAGCAAATTTATAGCAGATTTCTAAAAGGCCATTCTCTGCCATTTCCTGGACATTCTGATGTTCCTTTTTTTCACTTTTATGTTTTTTTTCCCCTTGATTCCTCATTTCTTTTCTCCCTATCCTATGTTCATCAGAATACAGTAACTGAAGTCTGAGTGTTGTTATCTGGGATGGAAGGAGGGAGGCCAGAGAGTGGGGAAAGGTCTATCCAGAGACTGAGAGACCAACCCACCCTAGCTCCTGTCTCATCTATGCTCAAGCCCTGCAAGGGTTCCAGGGCCTTTCCATTGCCTTTGTGCTGGATTTAGAGTGATCATCTCGGACAAACAGAGCCGAAGTCAGAAGAGAGTCATTTCTCATCTCTAATCTTTAAACAGGCACAAACATCCCATCTGTCATCTCACCTGAATGGCTCCTCTGGCCTTGATGAATTTTCAAACCATTTTTATTTGAGAGCACAGGGACATTCTCCTAACTCTTTAACAATGTCTGCCTGTCAGGGATCTTGAGAGATTTCTGAAATGCAAGCTTTTAGCCTCTTTTCTTCCAAATAACAAATGCTTGAAATGCAGCAAGGTTACATGAGCACTTCTGCTGTGGTGTTGGCAGAGAAACACGTGTTTATTGATGCTAATGGTGTGGAAATGTCCTTAAGTATATATTTTACACAACTGGTCCTCACCCGAGTGTATTGTCCTGTTTGGTTCCACTTTTTCCCCAGCTTGGAGAGGCATGCAAGGATGGTACTCACATCAAAGCATAGCGTATCCCAACTCTCAGCCTAGAACAAGAATCTGGACAATACAATTCACTTATTAGGAATCATGGAACTTTCAAATGAAAGTGACCTTGAAGTGATCTAATCTTCCTCTTTACTTCCCAGAGAGGCTGAGTTGCTTAAGATCACACAGCCTCATTACATCAGCGCCTCAGAAGATTCCAGATCTCTAGCTATTCAGTATAGTACTTTGCAACCACCCCATGCTGCTCTCCCATGAGAAACTGCCTTCACGAGCCCTACATGCCAGGGCTGTGATGCTGGATGCGAGATACTGCAATGGCTGCTGGAACCGTGGCAACCGTGATTATTAAGCAGATGGGGAGGGACAGTGCACAGCTGTGAGATGGCGATGCAGGTGTCCGGCACAGAGGTGGTTCAAACCTGGCATGAATCATACAACTTCCCTGTGGGAATACGGGAGGCTTCATCATTTCATTTGCTAACGTTCATTAGCTATTGACCCAGCAGTTCCACTCTTGTGAATATACAGAACAACAATGAATGTTTATGCCTACCAAAAGATGCAAACAGAAATATTCATTGCAGATTTATTCACAAGAGCCCTTAATGTCCACCAACTTTAGAATGGATAAACTGTGGCATATTCATACAATGGAATGCTATACTACACCGAAAAGAATAAACTATTGCTACACTCAACAACATGAATGAATGTCATGGATAGGATATTAAGCAAAAAAGTACAGACACAGAAAAATACATATGCATAAGTCCACATGGTGTTCAAGAACAGGCAAAACTAATCTATGATAGTAGGTATCAGAGTAGCTGCTACTTTTGTGAGTGGGGTTAACTGGGAAGGGGCACAATAGAGTCTTCTGGTATGCTGGAAATATTTTATAGTGTGGTTATTACATGATTGTATGCATTTGTAAAAATTCACTGAGATGGATGCTCAAGATTTGTGCACTTGACAATTTGTAAGATGTAATACTTCATTAAAAAAATAAAATTAGAGAGAAAAATTTGTTTGATAGAATATAACTTAGGGGATATGTGAATCCTCTACAGGAAAGCTAGGATCCAGAATAGTTAATAATTAACAGGAATATTCAGAATCTATTATAATCTATTATGTCATCTATGAAACTGAGAAAGTCAAAAGATAAATAAAAGAGGAAGCAGTGGAACAGGTATATCCAAGGCAGCCCCAGAGTGAGGGATTTAAAACAGTGCTATGCAGGCTCCCACTGACGTGGAAGAGCCGTTCCACATTCAGTGACATCCCAACTCTACATTCAATGATGTCACCTCAGTAGCTGGAAATCAAATAGTTTCACCATGATGGAAGGCAAATCCTCCAAACTGGTTCTCTTTTGTTTTATCGTCAAGCTGGTTGCTAAGGTTATTGAATCAGGTTTTAGGGAAATCCACAAGTGTTGGTGTACTGCATCCAGGATTCTAGGACCAGGTCATGTACTGAGAGTAAATACATCTCAATGAAATGTATTTGCATTCCACCTCTTGGCTACTAGTCAGGCAGGATCTGATTCCAGCCTCTCTTTCTCTCTCTCTGTGTACCTGTGATTACCTTCTCACTAAATTTTTCCCCATTTCTAAGTAGTCCAGTACTTTTCATAACTCTGAACCACTCAGCATGCTGTTACCTCCATCTAGAAATACTTTCCTTCTGTTCTTCAGGTCGTGAATGTCTGTAAAGCTCCAGCTCCTCTGTCACCTTCGCAGTGAAGTCCTCCCCAGCTTCCTAAAATTAAAGAACTGCTGTTCTTCTCAACATTTGCTTCTCTGCTCTCCCTTCATTAATATTCAAATTTCCTATTCACAGCTTCACTCTTTTCCTTTCTCGGTTATCCAATTGAAGGAGACTGTCTCCACCCTCAACTCCACCGAGGGGTGAGAGTGAGGTTCCTGAGTGGCTTAAGCTTATCAGCAGATCTCCTGATGCTTCTAGGAGAGATAAATGTCTTTCTTCTCCTGAGGAATCTACTGGGATAGGCTCCCACTGCATGGGAAGGATATAGAAACCTGGCTAAGAATGGAGCCAGCCCAGAGAGAACAGAGCTGAGAACTGGAGAGAAAGAAACTGAGCCCTGGTCATATCTCCTGGCTCTGAATCCAGTCTTACCTGAAGCCAGAGGTCTTCCTGGACTTTTGAGTTACATGAGTAAACACAGCTGAGTCTTATTTTCTGTTAAGTTGCCACAAAAAGCATTGATCGATACATTGCTTCATCTTCTGTGTGCCAAGTCACACACATATCTCGAAGTTTTAGGGTAGTACAGTGGTCATTGCCTAGGGCTGCTTGGTCCTTGTGGTTATAAGGGTAGGAGGTCGGAACTAGATTGGGGACTAGGAGGTTCTCTTAGGGTCTTGACCAGAGACAGAGACTATCTAGAGTGGGTTGGAGCCTGAGGAACCATTTGAATGTATTGCCTCTTGATGCCTGGTGTCCAGCAGAAAGAAAAAGTCACTTACCCCCAAGATCAGCTGTGAAGAAGGAGTTTCACAAGGATGAATGAGTGCTAGAGGCTTCTGTAAGGACTAAAACTTGTCCTCAGATATTTCTGCATTTTTGCTCTTACTATCAATTGATTCATTTAAATAAGGGACTTTTTAACCTTATTACTTTGTTTTAGTTAATGTATTTAGAACACCTGGCACGGACAGCATCTGGGATTCACTGGGAGCTCAATAAATGGTGATTTTGTATTATTCTGATAGTGTTCATCTTATTCTGCTTGATCGAAAGCATCTTATAAATTGTATTTCCAAGTCCTTCATGTTGTATTTTGTTTGTATATGTTATAGATATTTAAATTACTTACATTGATTTTATTTTTAAATTCTTAATTTTAAACGTTTTTAACTTAATCTTTCTTAAGTAACTTTTGCTTATTAAAAATTACATGTGTTCATGGTAGTAAATGTAGATAAACAAAGGGCTGAAAGTTTAAATCACACATAAAAACCCACTACCCATAAATAACAATGACTAATATATTAAGAGCATACATTTTTTTTCTCCAAAGTTGATATGATCATACAGGATATACTGTTCTTTTTTTAAAATATTTTTATTGATTTATAATCATTTTACAATGTTGTGTCATATTCCAGTGTAGAGCACAATTTTTCAGTTATACATGAACATACATATATTCATTGCCACATTTTTTTCTCTGTGACCTACCATAAGATCTTGTATATATTTCCCTGTGCTATACAGTATAATCTTGTTTATCTATTCTACAATTTTGAAATCCCAATCTATCTCTTCCCACCCCCCACCCCTTGGCAACCACAAGTTTGTATTCTATGTCTGTGAGTCTATTTCTGTTTTGTATTTATGCTTTGTTTTTGTTTTTGTTTTTGTTTTTAGATTCCACATATGAGCGATCTCATATGGTATTTTTCTTTCTCTTTCTGGCTTACTTCACTTAGAATGACATTCTCCAGGAACATCCATGTTGCTGCAAATGGCGTTATGTTGTCAGTTTTTATGGCTGAGTAGTATTCCATGGTATAAATATACCACATCTTCTTTATCCAGTCATCTATTGATGGACATTTAGGCTGTTTCCATGCCTTGGCTGTTGTAAATAATGCTGCTATGAACATTGGGGTGCAGGTGTCATCCTGAAGTAGGGTTCCTTCTGGATATATGCCCAGGAGCGGGATTCCTGAGTCATATGGTAAGTCTATTCCTAGTCTTTTGAAGAATCTCCATACTGTTTTCCACAGTGGCTGAACCAAACTGCATTCCCACCAGCACAGGATATACTGTTCTTGAGCCTGCTAGGGATTTTGATGAATATATTGTGACTCTCTTGTTCTTGGCTTTTTAATGATTGTATAGTATTCCTTTGTATAAGAAATTAATCTACCAAATTTCCTACTATTGGGCACTTAGGGATTCTTTTCCTAATTTTCAAAACACTGTAGACAATGCTTTGATGAAGATCCTTGTAGGTAATTCACTGTGCATATTTGTGATTATCTCCTAGGATAAAGTCCTAGCAATGAAATGACTGGGCAATAGTATGTATGTTAAAAAAACAAATACTATAGGCTTCCACTTATATGAGATACTTAGAGTCATCAAATTCATAGAGACAGAAAGTAGAATAGTGGTTACCAGGGGCTTGGGTGAAGGGAGAATGGGGAGTTGTTTAATAGGTCCGGAGTTTCAGTTTTTCAAGATGAAAAGAGTTCTGGAGATGGATGAGAATAACACAGTGGTATGAATGTACTCAGTTGAGACCACTAAATTTTACACTTAAAAATGGTTACAATGATAAGTGAAGGAAGCCAGAAAGAGAAAGAAAAATACCATATGATATCACTTATATGTGGAGTCTGAAAAAAAAAAGACAAACTTATCTACAAAACAGAAACAGACTCACAGACATAGAAAACAGCGGGCAAAGGGGGTGGGAAGGGACAAATTGGGATTTCGAGATTTGCAGATACTAACTAGTATATATAAAGTAGATAACAAGTTCATACTGTATAGCACAGGGAACTATATTCAATATCTTGTAGTAACTTTTGGTGGAAAATGACTATGAAAACGAATATATGTATGTTCATGTATGACTGAAGCATTATGCTGTACACCAGAAATTGATAGATTGTAAACTGACTGTACTTTAATAAAAATATATTTTTAAAATCTATAATGGTGAAGTTTATGTTACATGTATTTTACCATAATTTAAAAATTTTTTAGTTGAAGTATAGTTGCTGCACAATATTATATAAGTTATAGGTGTACAATATAGTCATTAACAATTTTAAAGGTTATATTGTCTTTATTGTCACTATAAAATATTGGCTATGTTCCCCATGTTGTATAATACATCCTTGCAGCTTATTTTCTACCTAATAGTTTGTACCTTTTAATTCCCTACCCCTATATTGACCCTACCTGCTCCCCTCCCTTCACTGGTAACCACTAGTTTGTTCTCTGTATCTGTGAGTCTGATTTTTTTGTATTATATTCATTAGTTTGTTGCATTTTTTTAGATTCCACCTATAAGTGATATCATACAATATTTATCTTTCTCTGTTTGACTTATTTCACTTAGCATAATGCCCTCTAAGTCCATCCATGTTGCTGCAAATTGCAAAATCTCATTCTTTCTTATGGGTAAGTAGTTTTCCATTGCATATATACACCACATCTTCTTTATCCATTCATCTGCTGATGGACACTTAGGTTGCTTTCATATCTTGGTAATTGTAAAAATGCTGCTATGAACATTGGAGTGAACGTACCTTTTCAAAATATGTCTTTTTGTTGTTTTGTTTTGTCTTGTTTTTTAGATATCTACCCAGGAGTGGAATTGCTGGGTCATGTGGTAGTTCTATTTTTACCACAATTTTTAGAAACTGAAAAAAAAAGATGTATATTTTCAAGGTCCTCTTGTGTCTTGTTAATGTCTGTATGCAGAAAAAATTTATAGCTCTACTTGTAGGATGTGAATTGGTTTTTTTCTTATATCTTTGACTACACAGACTATCATCATTTTTCAAACTGTTACCAACTTGTTAAGTAAAACTCAATAGTGCATAATGTTAATTTGCATTTATTTTATTACTAGATGATTGAGCATTTTTGCACATCCATGTTAGTATTTGCATTTCCTCATATGTGAGCTCATGTTCTTCACCCATTTTTCTACTGGTATATTCATCATTTCTAAAATATTAATTAATATAGTTTTTAATTTACTACTATTTATCTCTACTTTTTAATTATCATTCTTTAAAAAGCATAATTAATTATAATTTTACTTTGTAACACTAATTATAATTTGGGTTTATACTACTAATTAGAATTTTTACTTTAAATCATTTTGTATCTATTTTTAGTTGTTAATCTTTCAAATTTGTTCTCAATTTTTTATAATTGCTGTTATCTAATTTGAGTCTTTCTAATACTTTCTTCCATTTTATTGCCTTATATAATCCTTCTCTTTATCCTCTTCTTATTTCTCTTGAAAATCATGTTCTCTGCTTTTAATTATCTTTTATATGATTATGAAACTAGAAGGAGGAGAAGTTAGAAAAGTAATACTAGGGGGAGGGAGAAGGCCATGATGTTCTAGGGAGTTTTGAAGTCTTCCTGCCACACCCATCCTGAGGTTACTCTTTCTACTGGACATTTTTCCTCCCAAAGCTGGTTCCCTAGCCCTCGGGGACCCACAGAGCGGTTCTCCTGACCCCAGGGACAGCCTGTGTGTGCTTCCAAAGGAATGCTATCACCTTCGGCCACTCTGGATCCAGACCTTTCATGGAGAGCTATGAGTTCATATCTGGAATTCACTAGATTGTACAACCACCAGATTGGGGGCAAAATGTGCCAACCACGTCCCAGGAGGAAGGCGGGGAAGGTGGGCAGGAGATGACATCTAGGGAAGGTCCCTTAACAAACTGCCTCTCTCCTAACTCTGGTGAGAAACCAGGGCTGTTGTGCCTCTGTAACAGCAGCCACCCTCCTTCCTTGTATCTTGAAGGAGGAGATTGTGTCTGATTCAACTTCATATTGAGCCCGTCTGGAGTCTTATGTCTTTGATTATGTTTGTTAAATGATTAATTAATGTGAACCAAGAACATTCTCTTTTATAGAGAGCCAGAATAATGCAGTGGAGTCAGGAACCTTAGGTTCTAAGCCTAACTTTGTGATTCGTAAAGGGAGACCTTGGATAAAACTTTTAATTTTTCTAATTCTGGGTTTTCTCATCTCTAAAAAGCAATAATACTCCCTCATCTAATCTAAGGGTAATATATAAATAGCCTTATAGGTTGTTATAAAAATTGCAGGAGAATTTTTAAATTGTTTAAATTTAGAAGTAGCTTGGGGGAAAAAGGTAGCTTGGAAAAGCTTCATAGAATAAAAAATGACTAAGATACGAGTATACATATTCTCTTTTCCTCACTCTTGCCCCCAAAAACATACATGCTTGTCTTCTCAGCAATTCTCTCTTGCCTTTTCTCTATGCCCACCCCTGGGCAGATAGGGCCACTCAGTGGAGGCAGAAGCATGAGGATGATGGATCTGAGCCAGAAGGGCCTGGGTTGAGTCCAAGAGAGACCAGCAGAAGAGGGAGAGGGAGAGAAAGGAAGAGAGGAGGAGGGTGTGGTGTTATAGAGGAAGTCTGTGAATGTTATAGATAAAGATACAGACATACACACAGAGACACACATATACATATGCTTGTGCATTTGTGTGTATGTACACTGCAGAGAGGGTGCTGGGGGTTAGCTGCAGAGCATGAGGGTATTAAGGAATGGAGATCAAGTGACAAGGGAGATAGGGAAAGTCAACAAATGTTTCTGTAGACTATGAATTGTCTCCACTTTATTGCCTTTCACTAAATGCCAGTTATATCAGTCAGGGTTTTCCAGAGAAGCAGAAATAGTAGATTAGATGGATGGATGGATGGATGGATGGATGGATGGATTATTAGATAGATAGATAGATGACAGATAGACAGACAGACAGACAGATAATTTCAAGGAATTGGTTTATATGGGGACTGGCCAGTCTGAAATCTGAAGGATGAGCTGGCAGTCTGGAAACTCTGGGGCAGAAGCTGATGCCTTTCTCTTGAAGGAGAAATTCTTTTTCCTTAGAGAAACCTAGTTTTGCAATTAAGACCTTTCAGCTGATTAGGTGAGGCCCACCCACAATATGGAGGATAACTTCCTTTCCTTAAAGTCAGCTAATAGTAGATGTTGGCTAATTCTACAAAACACCTCCACAGGGACACCTGGATTAGTGTGTGATTGAACAAATGGGGACTAGCCAAGGCGCACATAAAACTGACCATCACACCAGTACGGATCAAATATGCTTCACATTTTGGTCTCTAGACTACTTCTTTGCAGTTCTGACAGTGAACCACACTGTACAATGGAATTTCCTTCTGTTGATGACTGTAAAGTCTCGCATGCACAAACATAAGAACCAGTGCCACTCCGATTAAATGGGTGCTGTGCAAAGCCTTTTTGCTTATGAAAATTGTAGGGTGAAGGAACAAAGAAAAAAAATAGGCAGGTGGGCATTCTGGCTCTGCCCTTAGAGGATTCCCGGGAAAGGGCCTTTTCTCTGAGGGTGGACAAGCTGACTGTGTGCGTCTCAGGGTGAAGGCTGGTGTCTTCAGAGAAAGCAGCTTGATGCTCAGTGTGCTTATTTGCATCCACAGTAAATCGGTGCGTGTGTCTTTAAGTCCAGAGATGCTATCCATTTGTAAATTAAAACACCCCCTAAGAAGAAAGAAAGGGTCAGGAGGAATGCTGGGAAGCAAGCTTATTGGAGCAATGGAAAAAAGGAAAATATGCAAAAGTCACAAGAATGTGCAGCTTGGTTATGTGAGGCAGAACCCTCTTGCACGCAGCATCAGTTCTGCTCTCTAGGGCCCGGAATGCAGGCTGTGTTCCCAAGGCCGCCTTCACGGGGCAGCCTGACAGAAGGGAAGAGAGGCAGCCACCCCCTGTGCCCTCACCCCATCCTCACCCTGTATCCCAAGGAGCCATTTCCTCCCGCTCAAGTCTTGCATCATCAACTGCCAATGGACTGTTGAAGCCTTCTTTGACTTCCCAGAGTAGCAGCTCTTCTGGATGAGGAAGCAGTCCTCCAGATACCCCTTCCCAAGTTACATGCTGTAAACTGAATCCTGAGCACAGGAAATACAAACCTTGCCAACTCACAAATCACTTTTAATGATCCCTGAAAGAAACCATCAGTAAACCCCAGGCAGCGATCTGCAAGTCTGAAGGTACGGCTACAGAAACACAAGGTGAAGAAGGCGACATATAAAGGCTCATTTCACTTGGGCAGCATCTCTGTTTCTTTCTTTCATGGATCATTGTGTTTGTCTCTTTGTCTGCTGTGAAGTGGAGACGTGTCTTACCTCAACACATTAGGAATTTATACTTAATCTCGAGCTGTGATGAAGCTTATCAATCTTGTACTGGTACGGTCTTCAGGATTGTGCTGCCTGTGTGCTCTGAGAGAGGGACTCATTACAAACAAAATCCCCGCAGGAGATGCCAGACTTCTCCTATCACAATAGTAAATGGTTAATGAAGCTGTGAACAGTGGATGGAAGAATTCTTGTCTACTTCTCCCTCTGTTTCTTCTGCTCCACCTTTTCCTGCCGTTCAGAACTGGGATGGGGTGCTGACAATCAGACCTCACCCTCTGTCACCCCTAGATGCCATGTCCTCCCAGGATAAAGTGGACCCCAGTCCCAGAGCCCATCAGACCAGGAGAGGAAGGGTGTTTACTGCTACAGCCCTGATTTTATTTGTGACTATGACAGATTGAATTTTCCAAAAATGGCCACAGCAATATTTTCTATATTCTTATTAAGTCCCTTTTTTTTGCCTTCAAACCATTTTAATTACTAGTTTGACCTCCTTAATCATCAAGTTGTTTGTTCTTTTAAAAAAAACACCAGTAAATAGCTAAACTATTTTATTCTTTAATCTGCACACCATTTCCAACACCAAGGCCAGGCTCATATTCATTGATACTTAGAAAGTACCTAGGTTAAGTACTTTTTTGATTTGTTTGTTTTTTTGAGATTTTTTTTAAAAATTGAAGTATAGTCAGTTTAGAATGTTGTGTCAATTTCTGGTGTACAGCATAGTAATTCAATCATACATATACATAATATATTCATTTTTATATTCTTTTCATTATAGGTTACTACAAGATATTGAATATAGTTTCCTGGGCTATACAGTATAAATTTGTTTATCTATTTTATATATAATAGCATCTGCAGATCTCCCAGTTTATCCCTTCCCACCCCCTTCCTCCCCAGTAACCATGTTTGTTTTCTATGTCTGTAAGTCTGTTCCTATTTTGTAATAGTTTGTCTGTCTATTTTTTTGCAGATCCCACATATAAGTGATATAATATGATATATGTTTTTTTCTCTTTCTAGTTTACTTCACTTAGAATGACATTCTCCAGGTCCATCTATGTTGCTGCAAATGGCATTATTTTATTCTTTTATGGCTGAGTAGTATTCTATTGTATAAATATAACAAAACTTCTTTATCCAGTCATCTGTTGATGGACATTTAGGTTGTCTCCATCATGTGCTGTTACTTCCCCCAGAGCTTCAACACTCCCTCTTAGGAAGTGGAGTCTATTTCCTCTCCCCTTGAAACTGGTTGGGACTTTGCAACCAACAGTCTTGATGGATAGAATGCAGCAGAAGGGACACCAGTTCATTGAAAGCAATATAGTGTCTGCCTGGCTCTTCCTTTCTCAAGATGCCAGGCCATGGAACCCAGACACCAAGCCATACGGAAGCCCTGGTTGTGTGGAGAGCCCACCTGTGGTTGTTGCAGCTAACTGTCCCAACTAAGTTCCCACTAGCACCCCCCGCCAGACCTGGGAGTGAGTGAGACCTCAGATGATCCCAGCTATGCTCAATGGAGCAGAAATGAGCTTCCACTGCCCAGCCCTGCCCAGATTACAGATTGGTGAGCAAAAATGAACATTGTATGGCTTCAAGTCATAAAGTTACAGAGTAATTTTGTTGCCATAGCCAGAGTAACTGAAACAATTACTCTTCTAGATCTGGAATCCAGAGGCCTGGAAAGACAATTAGACTCCTCTCTCACTGAGCCAGTCTCCTCCAGACCATCTCAAGACTTGGTCCCCCTAAGGATGCTCCCTGTGACAGTTAATCCCTCCCCATGCTGGCTTAGTCTGAAAAGCTGGGCTCCAGCACCCTTCCATCCTCCTCACTTCTCAGCACTTTCCTTGCTGAGTAACTCAGTCTCCCTCAGGACTGGAGTTTGTCCCTGGACTCTGCCTGCTGCCTGGGAACTGAGATTCCCTGGTTTCCTCCAACCTGTCTCTGCTCTGGGATGGAGACTTGCCTCTGCACAGTCCAGCCCTACCTCACATCCACCTCATCACACTGTGTGATGGCTGCCCTGGTGCCTGACCACTGACTGACCCTGGCAAGCCTGGCTTTCTCAGAAGCTCTTGTAACAATGGTGGCCCGAGCAGCACTGGGCACACCATGTCCAAAAAATGTTTCTTGCTAGGTGGCAATATATCAGGGATGGGCTTTGCAGATGGGCCAGCTCCCGAGGTCATGAGGCATTCTCTTACCAGGTCCCCAACACTCCTCCTAGCCAGTCCCAGGTTGTCTCAAGTAGATCACCCTTCAATGACTGCTAACTTACAACTAGAGGGTGATTTGGGGGAAATAAAATTAAGCAAATTGGTGTTCCACTAGGAGTTCTGCTCAAAACAAAAGTTCTTAGAGAGACAGAAATTTGAAATTATTATCTAATCTCTCAATTCTAAAGTAGAATTTGGAGGCCTATCTCTAGTTAACAAAATGAATAAAATACATTATTTAATCTGCTGGTAGCAAATTCATTCCCATGAAAAAAAATCACTTTGGTTGGAAGAATTCTACAACTTGGTGTAGGCAAATTCCACAGGCATTAACACTGGCTGAAGTTCCATTAAAAATAAAAAAAAAGAAGGAAATAATGCCATGTACAGCAACATGGATTGACTTAGAGATTATAATTCTAAGTGAAGTAAGTTAGAAAGATAAAGACAAATACCATTTGATATCACTTATCTGTGGAATCTAAAATATGACACAAGCAAACTTATTAATGACACAGAAACAGACTCACAGATATAGAAAACAAACTTATGGTTACCAAAGGGGAAAGGATTTGAGGGAGGATAAATTAGGAGTTTGGGATTAGCAGATACAACTATACAACTACTAAACATAAAATAGACAAACAACAAGTTCCTACTGTATAGTACAGGGAACTACATTCAATATCCTGTAATAAACTATAGTTGAAAAGAATATGAAAAAGTACATATATATATATTTTAAAACTGAATCACTTTGCTGTACACCAGAAACTAACACAACATTGTAAGTCAACTATATTTCAATCAAAATTAAAAAAAAAAAACCAGAAAACAAAACAAAACAAAAAACCATACTGGCTAAAGCCAAGGTTTCAGAGAAGGCTGAAAACACACTTTGTGTAAGACAAAGACAGACATTTTTGCTCCCAAATGGAGGGTTTGGGAAGGGTGGGGAGAAAGTGAAAGGGGAGAGACGTGGGTTAAGAGCCGGGCGGAGAAAGACTGGAGTCAGAGATGGAGGACCGTAGTCAGAGTTGGCATGTCCTGTTGTGTGACCCCTCTCCATGAACTTCACAGCTTCAGAAAAGTCCACCCAAACCTACTACATACCTGTTGTGAGCCTAGGTGCTGGGGAAGGTAGCGTGGAAGATGGAGGTTGCCTCAGTGCTGATGTGGGGCAGATAAAGCCAACCTGGGGACACCAGAGCTGGAGGCAGAGGTCAGGCAGAATCAGCAGCAGAAAGCCAGGGACCACCTGAGGTGATGGAGCTGGGGATTCAGAGCAATCTTGCTTAATCCTCTCTGGCTGTGTGGGCTCCTGCTGACCTCTGGGTTACAGAATAATTTCAGCCACCTGAGGGCGACTTCTATTCTCAGCCTTTCCCTTACCACACAATAAAAAGTTAATATATGGTCAATGTAAGATATTTAGACAGTTCAAAAAATATAAGGAACAAAGTGAAAAATCATATTTCAATGTCTATCTTAGAGACAAAAAATACTTTTCTCCAAAAAAAAATAAGGCATCAAAATAAATACGTTCTCTTGTCACCTCTTTTCCCAACTAACAATATAATGTTAACAACAATAAAATATCTTTCTGTGTATTTGCTCCTCTTTACCAGGAATAGTCAAAACACTATCAGGGTTTATGAAGAATTCTAGAAGCATCCACCTCATTTCCTGAAAAGGATTATTTTTGGATAATGGGGTAAAGGCTCCTATGTGTCACATGTTAAGTTTGTGCTCACTGCCAGCCCAGCAACCTCTCTAGAAAGTTCTACGGAATTTGCACTTAGAGTTTTATTAGATTTTGTAAACACATTTTGGAATACTTGTACACCTCTGCCATCAGAAGTATAAAAAGAATTGGAAAATTCCAGTGTTTTCCTCAACTTAAGAAGCTTTGTAAAAAGCACGGATATATGTACAAGTGTTGATATGTATACTGTAAGTGTATAGAAAATCGGAAATCAATGTCCACTCACAAAATTGTTAGGTTGGTTACTTTTGAGAGGGAGTAGGGGAGGTGAGGTGATGAATGGGGCTTTTTGCTGTACACACTATAATATCATTTGAAAAGAATATAAACATGTTTTATAATTTCTAAAAGTCTAAAACAAATCAACCAACAAGCCAGCAAATAATGAAAAGATGTGTTTTTGGACTTCAAGGTGAAAAGATGAAAGAACAGATCCTGCCATGCCCTTGCCCTGTTTCTGGGGTCTGGGCCCCTTTGTGGAGAAAAGGACAGTGATGGAAAGTTCCTGCGGGCTTCCTCCCCTTTACCCACCCAGGGGCAGGTCTGACTGTCAAGCCTTGGAACACAAGCAAGCTGTGGGGGACCCGGAATTGTTGATGAATATCAAATCTAAGCAGAAATGATATTTCTTTCATTTGAACATGAGGATGAAGTTTTTTTTGAAGAACAAAACTTTTAAACCATCCCATCCTCTGCAGATCTGTGCTCTCAGTTGTTTATCCAAAAATGGGGATAATTGTCCATAGAATTCCTGGCAGGCACTCGCCAGGTTTCTCTGCAGCCATGGGCTTGATTCTGGGAGACAGCTGGCCAAGGTTAGCAGTAGCTGGAGATCTTGGCGGAGAACGAAGATTGAGTTTGTAATCTGGACCCAGGCGTAACAGAAGGCGGTAATTTTTAAGTGGGTCCTGCTAGCCTTGTGGATAAAATATGGCTCTAGAAAATAACACATCATAATCATAAACTGAATGTACTGCATAAACAAAGGCAATGCAGTTGATTTCTTGTTTATTCATTCTCATAACACTCACTGAGCTCCCTCTTAGGCCAGATCGTCTTCTCCTTAGAAAAACGAACTGACCACAGTGTGGAAGAAAGACTTGTAAGCACGAAAGTGTTGTCTTTGACCTTGGTGTGCCTTTCTCACTCCACACGTAACTCAAGTTACCACTACTGAAAAGGAAAATTGTGCCGAGTGCAGAAACCAAGTTCCCACAGTGGAGCAGAATGGCAGAATCAGAAATTTTTAAAAATATGTATTGACCAGAAGCTTACTTTTTATCCAAAGAGAATTTGGACTGTGACAGTGGGCTGAAGTTGAGTTAGAAATTATAAACCCCCACAAAATGGAAATAAAATACACTTTCCTCTAGAACTGCCAGTAGGAGATCACATTGGAGGTAAGTAAGGGAGAAGGCTGTCCACTTCCGTTCCCCTCCCTCATGTTGGCAGGAACTCAGTGGGGTAACATTGTGACCAGGTAGCATTTTCATCATGAATATTTCTTTGACTTGGCACTACTCTGAGCCAGAGCTATTGCGTAAAAGCTTTTTTATTTTTTACAAATTCTTGTGATGCTGGCTAGCAGAAAGTTTGAATACCCAAGTGATACTTTAAATATACTTTGCAAAGACATATACTTTGAGGTCCTCTCAACCCTTTCATTTCTTTTATCCTTTGAAACTTGAGGAAGGGATTTCCTGATCAAATAAGGCATTCCCTTTAAAAATACTAACTTTGTGCTGAGCATTTCTTGCCCCCTTCTACGAAGTGATCATATTATGAAGAATAACATCGCAATTGCATTGTTAATTTCTTTATCTGTCCATACCAAGGTTTAGCGCTCCAAAGTGGCCTTAAAATTTAAGTGTCTATGAACTGCTAGGCACTGTTGTGTGCTAAAGAGAGAGTTCTACCTAGTCTGGTGGCTTTCTGTTTCAGGTGGCAGTTCTAAGCATTAATGTGCACCAGAATCACCTGGATATTTCTTAAACAGGTAAATACCTACCCCTACAGCCAGAGATAGTAACTCACATTGTTTGGGGTGGGGCCTCAGGCATCTGCCTTTTCTATGAGCAACCCCAGTGATTCTGATGCAGTGCCCTGAGGCCCACACTGTTGCTCCGATGCTAATATCTCCATGGCTGGCTTGCTGTCATCATGGAGCATTTGCCGCTTCCTCATCATCTTGCCTTTTGGTATTAACTCTTCCCCCAGTGTACATAATGACTTTCTTAAGACTCAATTTTTACTTTTTCCTATATGTCCACAAGGTCCAGACTTGAACTTGAGACAGGTTTGGAGGTGCAAAATGTTAGGCCAGTTGGTGTTTAAGGTCTAAATCAGAATTTAATTTTGATGAAAAGTGTAATGTTCGTTTACAAAAAGTGGCTTATTGATTCTGAGCTGTGAAATATTCATGTGAATGTGAAATACAAAATCCATTGTGGAAGAAGTGAATTAATGTGTTCTTTTCTGAAATGTCATCCTCTATTCCATTAAAGCGTAGTTTTAATGCTTAAGAACAAGAAGCACAAGGCCTGTTTAGCAAACTGTATTTGCTGAAAGCATCACAACAGAACATTTCATCCGTCCTGCCCCTCCGGCGCCTCTCGACTCATGTGAATAACCAGGCTAGCAGAGCATACAACTTGAAGACCGAAAAGGTCACAACATCCTGATTCAAGACCTCATAGCTATGGAATTTATTGTCTTACCACTGAGTCAAAATTTTCTTTTACTTCTAGTTTGACCTTCCACAAGCCCTCTGCTCTCCCCAGACTTCCTTGGCATAAAGTAGAATTGAGATGAACTAACTGGAGTCACAAATACTACTTCACATTCGTCCCTGGGCTTCTTCAAGATGGCAGCTAAGGTTAGGGAAGTTGAAAGTACTCCTGAACCAGAGTGAGTAAGGGAGTGAAATCGCCTCCTCTCTGATATTAAGGTTCTGGCCACAGGAGAACAAGAAGAATTAAGAAAACAGATGGTTGTGGACCACTGTTGGGTTTTTGCCCACTGAACATCTTTTTCTTCTTCCAGTAATAGAATTCCTCTTTCCCATGGGGAAATTCCTCCCCCAGATGTGGTTGGGATGCAGTTGCCCCTGAATCTCACCACAGTCGGAGTACTCTGCCACTTTCCCTCCCACCCAAGGCCCGGAGTGGTTAGTTCGGGGAGAGGTATACAGTCCAGGAGCCACTCAGCAACCTCCTGGTGCTTTTCTGCCAGGGCTACAAGAACCCTTCTTTTTCCACTGAAATTGCTAAACCAGCAGGCTGGGAATCTTGGGCTGTGGGATGTCATGATTATCACACCGCAAGAGCCTACATGTGAGAGGGAGAGATGGATGGAGCTCTTGTGACATTCTTTGAGCCCTGGACGTAGCCAAATCTGACTTTAAGTGAGTCAATAAAACCCTCCCCCTGCCTTGTTTTCCCTTAGGTTAGTTGGGGGCAGCTTTCTGTTACTTACAACTCAAAGAACCCTGACTAGTGCATTTATCCTTCAGATTCATGGCATGGAGAGTAAACACTGTTGATGCCCCACCCAGAGGTGCACCTTTCCAGCTGACACATCCATTCCCCGGCTGCCATAGAATTATGCTAATGACATGTCTATACCCTTGGTTGACAAAGCATCTTCACCCTGAGATACCTAAGAAGTCACATTCCACCCAGGAGTCAGTCACTGACCAAATGATATAGTCCTCCTGCCTCAAGGTGGGACAGCTCTGCAGAGCAACCTATGACCTAGAGCTTTCCATGGATCCACCAAGGCTAGACTTTAGCTGAAGCCACTTCCTGGCTCAGCTCCTCCCCTCTCCTTAACCCACTGCACTTGCTTCCTTACACGGTTCTCCCGAGGAGCTCAGTAAGTCCCAGGTACCTGAATCCTTGTCAGCCTCTGCTTTTAGGGGACACAACCTAACACCCATAAACAGCCACTTTAAACATTTTTTAGTTTATATTTTAATCATAGAAATGTATTACATGGTTGAAAGTAAAAAGGAATGAAAATGCTTCTGCTGGTAAACAGCCGTCCCCTGCCCAATCCTTCTCCACCCCTGTCAGAGAGGCAATCACTCTTCATTCTTCTAATTCCCTGAGTACTTACCTCAATGTTTTAAAATAGTATGTATATCCTATGATTTCCATTTTAAACATTATCCATTGACTTCCCACAATGACAAAGGAGAATTTAGCTCATTTACACCACGTATGCCATCATTCATCCCCAATGCACCATCAAAGGATAACAGAACTTTTGGTTAAATCAATAGTCATTTTTTATACTATAGTGACTATTATAACCTATAACTATATTTCATCAAATTGAAGATGTCATCAATTGTAAGACATGCTATTATTTTATAGGCTACTCAGAAAAAAAAATATTGCCCATTAAGCATGACCTACCATCAGTTATATGGTGCCTCCCAGTTTCAGAAATAACATGGGGTGAAAAAAATGTTTTGTCGGTCTACCTCCGCTACACTAGAAGATAGGGTCCCTAAAAGCAAGCGCTTGGTCTGTTTCACTCACTGCTGCAAGCACAGCAGTGGGCACACAGTAGGTGTTCAAGAACTGGTGGATGAATATGCAAATAGTATCAGAAATGGCACCCATCACTTCCACTCACAAGCGAGAGATTAATCTCCTCTACTTAGAACCCTCCCAAAGCCTCCCATTTTGCAGTTAAGAGCCAATAGCCATCCATCCAGGATCCCGCAGGAACTGACACAGTCAGCCCCACCAGACACACACCTCTCTGTCCTCACCTACTCATCTGCCCCTTGCTCACCTGCTCCAGACATGCTGGCCTCCTCACCATCCCTCAAATACTGAAGGCCTGGCTGTCAGGACCTTGAATTGGCTGGACCATCTACCTAGAATCCTCTTTCCCCAGATATTTGCTTGGTTAACTCCCTCATTTCCTTCGAGCTTTTGCTCAAAAATCCCCTTCTCAGTGATCCTCACCCCTTCCTCCTCTTCCTCCTATTTACCCTCTTTTTATTTTACTTTCTCTTCCTCATGCAAAACCTTCAGGCATACCATTAACTTTTTTACTTTTTACTTGTTAATATTTATTTTCTGTCCTCTCCCTGCTAAGCTCCACGAAAGTAGGAAACATTTGCCCATTTTGTTCACTGATGTATCCCAAGCACCTAAAGAGGACAGAGCACATAGTAGGTGCTAAGCAAGTACACGAAAGATTGAAAGAACGAATCTTCTATTACTTTGTCTAGAATATTGTAATTATCTATGGACTTTTCTGCTGCTCCCACTCAAGTGTGGATTTTTAAAATTTTTATTTACTTATTTTTATTCTTGTGGGGAGGTAATTAGGTTAATTAATTAATTAAAATGGAGGGACTAGAGATTGAACCCAGGACCTTGTGCATGCTAAGCACGTGCTCTACCACTGAGCTGAAACCTCCCCTCTCAAGTGTAGATTATTTTATTTCTATGGCCCCAGTATGATGCTCAACACATACATGCTCAATAAGTATTTGGTGAACCTATAATAAAGGATAAACCTATCACTCGGTTAATAAGGATGCTGAGGATCACAGAGTTTGCTGCATGTCACACAGTAAATAAATGGTGGGGTCAAAGCTAGAATCCAGGTCTTCTGTATCTCTGGGCTGAATCTCTCCACAACACAGCCTAACTCTACTAAAAATATTTTAAAGGACATCTTGTCTGCCAACTATGGTGTAAATTTCTTGAGATAGGGGCATGGTACCAAGCTACTGTGAGGCTCCAATAGTGCTAGGTAGACATACTGCTTATTCAATAAATATTTGTGATTTGAGTGCCCAATAAAAATATTACCATTGTTAGCATTGTTTCCACTTTTAACGACAGAAATGATAATAACCTCCCAGCAGTCGACTTTAAATAGGTTCAAGACACTGAAATATAATTTTAACAGTGTCTGCTATCAGCTTGTTCCCCGGAGAGATGAAATGAGTTCATAATGAGATTCCTGCAATGAGTCCAAAAGCTGAGGGAATGAGTATGGGGTTTTGCTGCCATAGACACAGATGTCTCAGTGGCACGCGGAAGCCCATGATTTCTCTGCTACTCAGGCCGTGGGGGGCGGGGTGGCAGTGTGAGTCCATCCCAATGCTGAGCACATCCTCTCACCTGGGCAGCACCCCTTCCGTTCTGGTTCAGCAGTGGTCCAGGACTGGTAGAGAACCGACTGTTACTCAGAATAAACGCAGTGTGCTACCAGCCTATGGAATCCATAGGTGCCTCAGAATCCCACACAGAACAGCGAATTGATTAATTGCCAGCAACCGCAAAAGGTTATTTTCTCAGTAAGAGACTGGTGCAAAGGTGTATTTCAAGCTTCTGTTGCTAATGTGTTTGACTTGCTCGATTTTAAAGTACAGGTTAATACCATATGGTATTTTTAAGCTTTGGTGATCAAAGTGTTAGTTCAGTAGATTCAGGACCAGAGGTGGCCAAAAAAATAATTGAATGGGTCGGGGCAAGGGTTCATCATTTCCCTTCATACAACTAACACACCATCAGGAAAAGGAACAGAGAAAATAGGAATTGGAGGGGCTCTTGGTACTTTGTCCTGCTGTTCTCCATCTAGGGTCAATCAGAAGACATCCCAATGACAAACTTTCAGAATGTTGTCCTATTTCTTCCTACTTCTGAGCTACAGTATCCAAGAGTGCTTGTCACCCTAAATGACTCTCTAAAATAAATACATGAATGCCCTTATTTCCTGAGCATATCTATGGCTCTATGGCATTGTTTCTGACCGTGTCTAATGCCTCAAGCCACTGAGCTGATTTAGTTCTCCAGGGTGACAGAGGGTGATCTCCTCGATGTGGGCCGTGTCCATGCTCAGTCTCAGTGCTCCCCCAGGGGTCACCTCAACACTTTACTGCATCCTCCCAGCCCCCGAGGAGCACAACAGACCAACAAGTCCATCTAAAAGAATTCAAACTCCGAAAGCCCTGGGAAACTGCCTACATTTGTGCAGATTTTGTGATAAGGCAGAGGGGAGAGCTATCCTAGAGTTCTGCTCAGCAAAATTTTATCAAGATCCTTCTAACATCCTCTCAGGATGCAGGCACCTGGCCTTCCCATGAAGCTACATGGAGTTCAGCATCACCATCTCCCTGGCTCCCTTTTTCTCATGGAAAAATGTAGCACTTCTCTTATGTCCTTCAAATTGCATCCTCACTAAAGAAACTTCTTGGCATCCATCTTTCTTAGAAGAGAGGGGGATTGAAAAATGACATGGGGGTGGTCAAAAGGTACAAACTTTCAGTTTAAAATGAATAAGTCACAGGGATGTGATGTACAATGTGGCGACTCTAGTTAATAATACTGTACTTGAGAGTTGCTAAAGGGGTAGATCTTGAAATTTCTTATCGCAAGAAAAAGTCTGTAACTACATACTGGTAATGGATGTTAGTTAGACTTATTGTGATGATCGTTTTGCAGTATATACAAATACCAGTCATTATGTTGTACGTCTGAAACTAACATAATGTTATATGTCTATTATACTCAATAAGAATACAGGTAGAGGGGAGGGTATAGCTCAGTGGTAGAGTGTGTACTTAGCACGCACGAAGTCCTGGGTTCAATCCCCTGTCCTTCCATTAAAATAAATGAATAAATTGAATCACCTCCCCCCACAAAAAAAGAAAACAGGGAGAAAGCCTAACAATAATTGGATAGTGGCATTAGACTTAGATCTATTTTCTGACTCTAAGTCAAATGCTATTGAATTGTGCATTTTATCTAAAACAACATTAAAAATCGATTCGGGGAAAAAAAAGAAAATGACATTTTTTCATTTGTCACATTTTATGGAGGGGGTTGTTTAATGGATATTAAGTGCCAACATATGGGTTACTTACACTGAATGATACATGATTCAGCTCTGCTAGGATCATGTTCTGGTGAGGACTTCTGGGTGCAGGGATCAGATACCGGCTGGGAGTCCAGATATGTGGAGGAAGTCTCTTTACCCCTTTTTCCTAGATAAAATGTGGTTACTAACACCTTTCCTGCCTCCTCTGCAAGGTGGGCTTATAGATGAGAAAGCATTAGAGAGAATAATTAATAGACCCTGTGCAATTGTACCATCCTTGATGAGACTCTGTGATTCCCTTCCCAGTCTCACAACTTCTAGTGGTTTCTACCTGCAATCTTTGTCTCCCTTCCCCATCGCAGCCCGAGGAAATCCGGATATAACCTCCAAACACCTGAGCTGCTGGCTGATCAGCATATCCACATCCACTTAGCGCAGTGCTTGGCGTATTACCCTTTCTCCCCACCGTTCTTGTTACTAAGAGAAACTTTGCATTGAAACTAACAATCATCCCTTTCCTATTATTCCTGGCATTAGTTCTCTTCACTGAGAGGGTACTTCCCAAGATTTCTAAGGAAAACATAGAAAATTATAATCACAATGGTAAATAGAACCACATTCTAGTAGAAGGAGAAGGATTCTCAGGTAAAAAATTAAACATTGTGGTATATCTTTTCTTATTTTCAGCAAAAGTGTTTCTTAAAGGAGATTTCACCAAATAATTTTTCTATTAACTTGACACCTGATTTAGCTGCATGGGCACAAATAAATAGGCAAAGCAGAGGCAGAACTGAAAGTCTAATTAGATTCGGAGGATTTTATTTCTCTTCCTCTTTTTCCCTCTCTGTTTTGCTCTGATTTATCGTGGTCATGGTAAGAAGGAGATGATCTTCCGTCTGGGCATTCGTTGCCACTAAGAGAGAGAAAAAAAACAAGGGTAGGTGGAACTTTTCTTTGATGCCAAATTCTTTTGCAAAGCCTTTCGAAGGACATTGGTCTACTTCATTTGGTTTTCAGAAAATTCACCTCAAATAATTTCAAAGCTCTTAGCACTGCCTTGACACTATCCTTAGGTCTCCTGGGATAATTCGGTCTGAGTTTGACTTTCTGAAACCCATCTCTTTTATATTGATGGACCTGTTGATTCCACGACATGCCAGCACACGAATCCATCTGTCACGATGGCACGGTGCCCTCTCTGCAGGATGACATGCCAATATCCACCAGCCCCAGTGCCAGCCAAAGTAGCATTAGCAACAATGCCCTGCATGACACAATAAACTGTATACCATTCAGCAAGAAGGCCTTCACGGGGAAGACACAGGCTGCCAAATGAGAAACACTCATTATGGCAAGTCCTGCATGGCCCATTTTAGTGCAGACCCTGTCCCCTGGGTGATATTGGCTCTATCTGCAAGAGCAGCTCCTCCATACCGACAGAGCATATCTGGAACAGAGAACTAGCAATCATCAGAATACCCATAGGTTGACCAGCTGTCCCAATGTGCCACGGACTGGGGCATTTCCTGGGATGCAGAGCTTGCAGTACTAAAAACAAGGAATTCTCAAGTAAACCAGGCTAAATTAGTCACCCTACCTGTGTCCGCATCACTGACCTCATCGAGTAAATTCCTCCTGCTCCTGTCTGTGTCTCCATCCAATCCCGTTTCCATTTCCATTTTATGGTTGGCATCCTTGGCCCCAGTGATGCCCACCCTCTGGTTCTCATGCTTTTGGCAATCTCCTCCCTCATTGGGTGTGAGCTGGATTTATTCACTTCCTTTTAATGAGAATAGGGCAGAGGTGAAAGGATGTCACTTCTGGGATTAATTCAGAAAAAAGACTGTGGCTTCCATCTTGGGTACTCCCTCCTCTTAACTTCCTCCATCTCTCCCTTTTCCCCCTCCCCCTTTCCTCTCCTTCCTTCTCCTTCTTAATCTTGTCTCTACCGCCAGCCAACGAGGACCTGAGACCTGCCAACAGCTACCTGACTGAGTTTGGACACAGATGCTCCATCTGTCCAGCCTTCAGCTAAAGGCAGCCCCTGACCACACCTTGCCTGGCGTCTTGTGAGAGAGCTGAGCTAGGAGACAACAAATGTTTGGTTTTTAAAGCTACTAAGTTTGGGGATATCTCATTACATGGAAATTAATAACTATGCAACTTTAAACTATGAGGGAGCCAGACTGCTCAGTAGTACACTGGACTCAGAATATCACAATTTTTAGAATTTACAGGGAGGACTTGAGAGCTCAACTCTTTGGAGCAATTCATTAGGAAGGCGAGAAGCCTGAACTCAAAGAAGGCCAAGGTATGTTGTGTTAGGAAGGGAGTGGTGACAGCGAGGGTCGGATCAGCTCTGGTGCTGGTTCCATTCAGTGGGGCCATCTAGGTTGGCGACACCCAGCACCCAGAATCCTGTCACCTCTGATTTGATTCACAAAAGGAGACTGCCTTCCATGGACTGGCGTCTTTTTAATCATCTCTTCCTTGCTAGAAGTCGTTCTAACTCCTCTTAGCTGGCTGGGTGCTGCTGTTAAGGCTTTCTGGGTGGAGTGGATGTGAGTCCCATCCCCCCATTTGCTTCCTTTCTAAATGGTATTGTTTCTCTGAGATCTCACAGGGAGAGACTTCATATTTGCCTTTGCCACAGGGTTGATAACCTTAATAAAATCTTTTATACATGATCTAGAAACACTGCAGATTTTTCCTGGCTCTGAAAACCAAGAAGCCTCTTATTCTTTTTAAATCAGATCCCTACAGTATGCATAAACTATCATTTCCAGTTAATTTAGCCTGTATTCCTACAGCACCTGTACCATCAACTGTTCTAGAAGGACTGGACCAGAAGAAGGCAGGAATGGGAAAAGTATCTGACATGATTGTTGTCCTCAAGGAGGACTTCTGGGTGGAAATCATAATCCTAGTCATAACATTTTACACCAGGGGATATACCTATGTTTATTTATAATGTATTATTTATTTTACATCTGAAAAAAAATGATGAAATGTTAATTTTGAGTGGTGAGTACATGGTTGTTACAGTATTTGCTTTTCAAAAATATATACTTTTTAAATAATATATAATGTATACTAAAACATACATTATATGTATATTTTATTGAAGTATAGTTGATGTATAATGTGTTAGTTTCTGGTGTACAGCATAGTGACTTAGTTATATATTTTTTATTATAGGTTATTACAAGATATTAAACATAGTTCCCTATATTTTTATAATATATACATTAAGATGTGTATCAGTATACATTAAATTTTCTGTATGTATTTTTTTTCAGATTGAAAGTATCTGACATTCAATCTAACAAGCACTTTCACATATGCTTTCTCACTGAATCCTTCCACTGATCCTTTGAGGAAAGTACTGATTTTCCGTTGTCCCAGTTCAGAAAGGTTGAGTAACTTATTCAAAATCACCCAGCTAATAAATAGAATTAAAATCTACTTCCGTCTTATTCCAAGCCCAGTGCTCTCAATGACCAAGCTTAAATTCCTACCAACAAGAAGTAAACCTAGTTGGGGAAATAAGGAATGCGTGAGTAGTGTAAGTTCCGACAACTTTTAAGCTGCCACACAAGATATCACCAAAGGGGCAAATACAAGGTACTGAGTCAGCAGTCAGGAAAGAGAAATCAACACTAGCTAGCCTAATAAGAGAAGGCTTCATGAAATAGATCCATTCATTCATTCAACTCCTATTTCTTGAGCACCTGCTGCATGCCAAGCGCAGGTACTGGGGGGGTAAAGCATGTCCCCGTGGAGCTCACAACCTCGTAGGGAGGGGTCGACAATCAACAAGTACATGAATAAGGTAATTTCAAATGAGGATACGTGCTATGAGAAAAATTAAATGGGATGAAGGTGCAACAGACGTGGGGGCTCTTTGATCGATTTGGAAGACCCTATTGATTAAAGTTTAAAATCAGTTTCCCTGTCTGCCTCATTCGTCTGAAATGGAGGGCTTCACGTGACCGAGAGACCCAAAACAATGACCAATGAGGTTTGTGGGAGAGGGGAGCAACACGTGGAGATTGACTAGGTCAAAGAGAGCACAAGATTCTTCTACATGTATAATCTCATTTAGTTATTAGGTGGATGTGTCAGCAGAGGGTAGGAATGGAGTGGAAAGAGCATATGCAATGTGAGAGGAAGAAAAAGCATCCTGAGTTTGGGCAACAGACAGATGAGGGAGGGCACGGGATACACATTGGACGTTAGGGAAAGGGTATTTCAGACAGATAAGGACGGACTGAACTTTGAAAGCCAGAATGTGGTCTTGGATAAAAAGTGAGAGCCAGAGTAGATACTGAACAAGAGACTGGAATGATGAAATGGCATTTGAAATGGCTGACCCTGGCTACAGATCACAAAAGGAACATAGAGGTGGGAGGCAAGAAAATCTTCTTGGTGGTTCAGATAAGCCATATGGAGTCCTCATCTAAGAAGACAGGAACTGGGGCTGGAGGGATGCCCGTGAGAGACACTGCAGATATTTAACTGCGCAGCCCCAAGAACTAGGACTGCCAGACCTTCCGATGTAAGTTACACGAGCTCTCAGTTGGGGGTGACAGCATTATTTTTGCCCAATGATTCTGGTGGATTGGGTTGTTCTGGACTATTGACATCTGAACAGATTGTGAAAATGATCTCTCCAATGTTCTGGTTTTGGACTTGAGATGGAAAGCTTCCCTGAACTACTTACTTGGGTAGGTGGGAGGACTGTGCGTAGGACTGGAGCTTCCGGGGGCAAGAGAGCTGCTGCACAGATGGGTGTCGTACAGAATCCAGACTACAGTCAACTCCAGCATTGACAAGACTTCCTTTCTCACTAAAGTTTGTTTCACCCTTTGAGAAATAACAAAAGAACTTGTGCCATATGCTTCAATATCACCAATGCTCCCATAATTTCTAAAAGATATTTAAACTCTTATTCCCTCTTCTACAATTAACACCCTATTCACCAATATATAGATGCTTTAATTGGATTCTGGGTTCCAAAGAGATTACCCCAAGTTACCTCAGAAGAAAACAGTGAAGGGTGAAGAATTACAAGGATTTGTAATAGGATGTAAACATGGGACTCTTTCTGTCTCAGAATTTTGACTCAAGCACCCCAACTTATGATTAAAGGTGCAAGATAACCTTACATTCTAAACTGCAGCACTAGACCATTGATACATGACATGCAAAAAGGGGTGAAAATAAAAACCATTTTGGCCAGCATTGGCCCATCACCCATCTTCAGGAAATACAAATGAAGGAAAATTCGTTAAGCGGAATAGAGGCCAAGATTTGGGGTGTCTTTGGAAAGGGCCATCCCTCTGTTGTTCATCACCACCCTTCCCAACCTACTCCTCTCCCACAATGTGGCAAATGTGGTTGGTGCTTGCCCACTCCGTTGCCTTCCCCACTTCAAGGGGCACCGATCCCACCTCCTGCTGCCCGCCCTGCATTTCTTTGCCTGAGGGCTCTCTCTGGCTCTCACAACTCAGACAGGAAGTGCTGGAGATCAATACTTTTCCCCTTACTTACGAACCATGTGATCCTTTCTGCCCTTTCCTTACCTTTTTTTGAGGCAGAACAGAGCAGTGGTGAGCCTAGGACTAATTATTCCTCGCTACGGAGGCAAGACCCTTCTAAGCACTCTATCTGATTATCTGTGAATTAGATTTCCAGTCTGACTGGTGAGAACAGGTACTGTTCCCAGCCCTGTGTGAGAGCCATGCGCTGCTCCCTCTCCTCCTTCCAAATGGCTCTTTCCTCCATCTCAGGTAGTTTCCTCGCATGGGTGCACTGATCAGCGCTCTGCTGAATGAATACTCAGGGACCCTCTGCAGATATCCAGAGTTCTCTGTCTCTTCAGTGCTTTCCTTCCCAGTACTGTGTACTGCAAACCCTAGCCACCTGTGTCTCCTTGGACTCTTAGCTCCATTTCCTCAACCCAGGGAGTCCACCAACCTCTGCTTGGGTTCTCCCTCCCTAGAGTAACCTGGAAATTCTCAAGACATTAAATTGGGACAATGGCAGGACCCACTTCCTTTGTTTCTCATCTTTCAGAGATTACTGTTCATTGCCTAATCCTAGCTTCTTAAAAACCATTGTTTCTAAGCAGATAACCTTTATGAAATGCTTTAGCCTCTCAGTGCATTGATTTTCTTATCTAGGTAATGAAGGCAGAGGGCTAATACCCACCTCAGAACTTGCAGAGAAGTGAATAAGCTAATACACAGAAAGAACGAGGACAAGGGCTTGGTTTGAGCTGGGCACTCAATAAATGATACCAGTTTTCACCTCTTAATATTGTAGACTCTTGAGTAAAAAGAGCCTCTAAATGAGACTTCATTCACACAGTAGACTGACACTGAGCCAGGCACCCGGCAAGGTCTACAGATTCCAAAATTAAAAACCATTGTTTCAAATATTTTGTCTGTTTTTGTTGTTTATTTGTTTCAGGTGGGAAATTGAATTTGATCCCTGTTATCCTGTTAGTCCATCTTGGCTGGAAGCAGATGTTTCTTCCCTTAATTTTCTATATCTTTCTGTATCTTATCTATAGCTCTCTATAGCTTCATATTTTAGAAGTGTTTTTGTAAATAACATGTATTAGGATCTTTCCAATCTAGCCTGAAAATCTTTGTGTCTTAGGGAAACCATTTTTAGCAAGCAGTTACTGATTTACTTAGGTTTATATCTAGCATCTCATCTGTATACTCGTCCTCTCTATTCTATATTTATTTATTTTTTGTTATTCCCATTTTACTTTCTTGTCAATGGATTCCTTTTAATTTTTCTCATTTTTTTCCCCTCTGGACTAGTTTGAAAGTTTCTAGGATTTTACATTCCATGAAAGCAAGTTTTGTGACCCTGATAATATAGTCAGCAAGATTCAGATTAAGGATGGCTCAGAATCCAGGTGCCATAATGAAATCACAACAGGGCTCTGAAAAAGAAGACACTCCTCATTTAAAGAATGAGAAGTATCCAGCATGGCTACAAAGTAAAAAATTAATTAATAATGGAAAGGAAGACAGCTGGAAAAAAAAAAAAAAACAACTTCAAATTACCAGGAAAGGGTCTGGTGGAAGAGGTAAAATGGTATTTGCTACTATAGTTTAATTATGCTTGCATGCCTTATGGGGCCAAGCAAGCCAACGAATTCCTTAAGAAAAACATCCCAGAGACGATGCGAGGTAGTGGGATAACAATCTAAGCTTTCTGCACCTTGCTCTTTTCCTAAATAAAAGGTCTATTCCTCAGGGAAACAATAATAATTATGATGACAGTAATGACAGAGTAACTAACAGTTTTTGAGTACTTAAATGTGTAATGTGCAATGTAGTGTTTCATGGTTTTTGCATTTAATCCTCTCAATAATCCTTTGAGATGGATTGGACTGTATAGGACTCTCCCTTTACATCGCTTCAATGCCTCTGAGCCTCACTTATCTGCTAATCTAGCCAATGCTCAGTGACCAGTCCTGCTCAGAGACCAACCAGCTTCAGTCAGATGTAACCTGGCGATATTCACCCTCAGTCTCATGCTGTCTGCCCTGGAGCTTCTCTTTTTTGTGCTCAGCATGGGTTGCTATGAGAAAGTGCCCGACTATGTCACTGGGATGCATATACTCAGAGGTTGGAGGAACCCTCTTGTTCTCTGACCTCTGGAAGTAGAGCCGCTAACGGTAGGAAGGACAGTGTGGAAGCTCTTGTCACTGCCCTCAGCCCTCACCTTTCTAGGCAAGACAGTAAAGCAATCATAGATCTGAGGGGATGGTAGAGATTAGTGCTCCCTTCAGAGGCTGAAAGAATGCCGGGCTAGTGGTTCCTATAATATTCCCATTCAATTCACCTCTTCGGATGCTGTAAAACACAAACAAAAACAAACTATCCAAGCTCGATCATGGTGGATAACAACCATAAACCTTAATCAGGTGGTAGCCCCAAATAGCAGCTGCTGCACCGGCTGGGGTGTCCTTTCTAAAGCAGATCAACCCAGCCCCCAGCTCATGGTATGTGGCTATTGAGTTGGCAAACGCCTTCTTTCACATCCATATCCGTATGGGGATGATCAGAATCAGTTCGACTTTCCTTGAAAGGGACAGAAGTGCGTTCACGGTCTTGGCCCAGGGCTGTGCTCACTTTTCCGGTCTCTGCCCCAGTAGAGTCCGCAGGGATTCGGTTGCCCTGACCTTCCATCAGAACGCCAGTAACATCATAACAATGGGATCTGGGGAGAAGGAAATGTTTTAGCAAATGTTTCGGATGCCCTTGTACATGAGCCAATGTGTGGAGATGAATTCTACAAAACTCAGGTTGCAAGCACTACTGATGTAATTACTTACTAATAATTTCTGAAATTTGAAATTAAAAAATTTTAAACCTTTATCATAGAAAACTTCAAACATATACAAAATTAGGCAGAATAACATAACAAATCACTATGTATCCTTCACCTAGCTTCAACGATTATCAACTCATAGACAGCTTTGTATCATCTGTAATTTCATTCATTTCCCCCCCCATGTGATTTTGAAACAAGCCCAAGGTATCATATCCTTTCACTCATAAATATTCCATATATACCTCTAAAAGACAAGACTTCTTTTGAACATAATTATAATATCATGTTCACATCTAAAAATACTTCATAATTCCTTCATATCATCAAAAATTCAGTTGTTTTCAAATTTCCCATTGTTTCATAAATGTCACAAAAATGTTTTAAATTGGCTGTCTGAATAATGGTACAAATAAAACCTACACGTTGCAATTAGTTAATATGTTTTTAAAGTCTCTTTTAATTTATCAGTTCCCTTCCATCTCTGGTTTTTTCCCCCTTGCAATTTATTTGTTAAAGAAACTGGGTCATTTTTCCTGCCTGTTGGATTTTGTTAATGGCATCCCTGTGGTGTCTTCTGGCATGTTCCTCCGTGTTTCCAGTAAACGTGTAGTTGGCAATAAAATTTGTAGAAGCCTGTAGGGTCTGGGATGTCCCTGGATATGCATTCTGAGGCAGAGGACACATTTTTGTACCTCATACCTCCTGTCATTGAGGGGGCACTGTGTTTGATGAACTTTTTTGGATTTGGGAAGCAGCATATCCTGCACTTGAAAATACTCTTTTGACCAATATATCAGGTGAGCAGAAAGGCTTCCATTTTCAAGTGGGATCCGGAACACAAAAATAGTTCAGCAATGGATCCAGTCTGCAGGGGCAAACTGCCCTGTTGCTTGGGCCACAAGCCCTAGCAGATGGAATAGTGCTAGGGGAATCCCAGATGGGTGAGAATTCCATGTGAGGATCCTGGCAAGCCCTGACATGAGGATTGGAGCAGGTTTCTGGAGTGATACCCTCTGAATCAGAGAATTGCTCTCCTTTTTGGAAATAGTTCTTGGTGCTCTTGAGCCCTAGAGGAGCTCTAATACCTGGGATGCCAATGGCTGGACTACAGGGAGTGCGGTGGATGGCTCCAGGAGACGCCGTCACTGAACTTGAAGCTGCCACTACCACCTGATCGCTTTGGGACCCACATGCTGAAGGACAAGGAGAAAGGAGATTAAGACAGGAACTATTACACTAGCAAGGGTGATTGACCGTGATTGCCACAAGGAGCTACTGCAACACAACACACGTAGGGAAGACTAAGTCTGCAACCCAGGGGTTCCAATGCGAGGCATGTTAGTGATGGTAAGTGAAGATTGCTGTGATCACTGCCTGGCAAGGACAAGGCAACTACAGCTTAGACTGTTCAGCGATGAATATCTGAATCACCCCCAACAAAGGAGGCAAAGAGCGTAGGAACAAATGGATAAATGTTTCCCATCCCCCTCCTCCCCAGACAGGTGAACCTGAGTTGCAGTTACATGGCTTTTCAGGAAGTCGCACGGAGTCAAGTAGCTACTTGCTTATATCCGAGGTCGGCTGGAACATACGTCCACAATGGGCTCCTCCTCCTTTCCCTCCTCACTTGCCCTCCTCCCCATCCCTTACTCTTGTTCTCCGCAATGACACTCCCCAGTAGAGTATTTGCACATAGCCCTCCCTCCATCTTGGCCTCTGTTTTCTGGGAACCTAGGCTGAGACAGATAATATTATTTCCATTTTACAGATGTCAGTTAATCAGTTGCCCATGGTTACACAGCTATTGAATACTGCAACTAGGATCCAGCCCTGGTCTGCCTGACACCAAAGCTTGTGCTCTAAATTGCTGTCCAATAGAATTTTCTGTGATAATGAAAATGTTCTCTAATTGCACTATTCAGTGTGGTAGCCGCTAGCCACACGTGGCTTTGAGACTTGAAATGTAGTTAGTGCAACTCGGGCCCTGACTTTTTCATTTCATTTCATTTTAATTTGTTTAAAATTAAATAGTTACACACAGCTAGTGACTATCACATTGGATGGTCCCTGATTATCCAAACTAAACCGCTTAAAATAACTTTTCTCAATTGTCATTTAGGAAAGATTTAGGGGAAGCTATGAGGCACCACTGATTATATATTCATAGAACAATCTGCAAGGATAGTAGTTAAAACCAATGAAGGTGCATTTGATTATTCTTGCTGAGATCTAATTGCAAAAAAAGCCTCGTGTCAGAGATTGGAAATTTCTTTAATAAATTCAGCCCAAATTAGGAGGCAGGCATTGTGCTAAGCAGTGGGAGACAACAGTAAATGGGAGAGATGTGACCCTATCCTTCTCTTGGATAATATCCAGTCCAGATATTGCAGGAATGTCACCACTTTTTGTCTTTCCTCGTCACCCAACAATCCATCTGTGTAGGACACCATTTTTCTCACCTACTTCCTTGGCCTTTGACAGTTTCATTGTTATCTTCCCAACTCAACTTCTTCTAAAGCGTTACATGTGAAAGGACTGTGGGCTCTAAAAGTCAGATATATCAGGATTTGAATCAAATTCTCCTTTTAAAGATCTGCCCTAGGTACAGTGGAGAGGGGTGCTCAGTGGTAGAGTGTGTGCTTAGCATGTACAGGTCCTGGGTTCAACCCCCAGTACTCCATTAAAGAAAAAAAATAAAGACCTTCCCTAGCTTATGAAGTTACTTACCTCTCTGACTTAGCTTTTCTCATCTGTAAAATGGGGTTGGGGGGATTAAGTGAAGTCATATAGCCCCATAGAAATGTTATCTCTTTTTCCCTCATTCTGACCTCTAGGAATTTCTGGTCCTAGTTCTCTTTAAACACTTATAGGACCTTTCCATGAAATAGTCAACCACATGGCAAGAGAAGCCAATCCTAGGGGGTCATTGGCAGGGACAGGTTAGCTACAAAATAATAGAAATAATTTACAAAGGGAGGTAAAGTTATAGTCCTGGTAATCACATAGCTTTTTCAAAGGGAAGAGGAAGTTCCAGATCCATAATCACACAGTCCTGCCACATTCACCATGGAAACAGGTTTGGGTTACTAACCAGAGCCATGTAAGCACAAGGTAATAAAAAATAAATGACACTAGAGCAATGCTCTTTTTATTACTTTAGGAAATTTAAAACTGCTCATTTTATAGGCATGGCACTATTAACAAACACTTTTTGAATACTCACTGTACGTTCATCCCTATGCAGGTCCCTGGGGATAGAAAGATCAGTGCGACCTGGTTGGCATCCTCCAGTCTGAAGTCATGGTACAGTACTACGTTCAACACTTATCACAGGGAATGTGTGACAACCATCAAACTCTTAGTTCAGCTGCCTTGTCCTGGGCTGCCTAACAGGCCTGGCCAGTGGGACAGAGCAGTGATGGGGAGGTTTACCAGCCAGACTTAAAGGACATGACCAACTGGTCAAGTCGTGGTCTCCAGCAGGAGTTGGGCTGGGGGCCTGCATGATATTAATAGAAATGTTCTAGGCTCTTGTTTGAAGCAAGGTGAGATTTAAACCCAGCTCAACTAAACCCAGTTCCTGATGACTCCCAAGGATGGAAGTGGAGGCTGGGAGAAGTGTCTGTGACCCTCTCCATCCTAGGTAAGGACTCATGGCAGCAGTATCCCAAGAACTCAGAGGGATCTCAGGCTGGACCATCAGCTGGTCTCCTGTCAGATGAAAGGACTGGTTGCATTTGGACACCCATTTTGGTTTCCCTGTGGCAGTGGCTGTGGTTCCCAGTAGTGGCTCAGCTTCACTGAGGGGCCTGGGTTTTACTCGTGGGATTAAAGCTCCCTTCTTTGTTCATTCTTGGCTGCTCATCCTAGAGCTTCAGGGTTCCTTGGGGCACAGTCCTCTGATGAGACTGGGGTCAGAGGCACTTATCTGAAGCACTTCTGGTAGCGTCTTTGAGTGTCCACCAAAGGAAGAGCGCCCTGAGGACAGAGGGAATCAGGAAAGGCCTCCCAGAGGTGGGATGTAAGGATACGGACAGCTGATCACATGGCAGTCTCTGTGAATGGAATGCACCACCCAACCTATGTAGCTGTGTATGACATCCCTGTGGATAGACAGAGAAGCAGAGATTAAGCATCTCAGGAAGTGAAGACAACATGAGGAAAGACCCAGAAGCTCTCATTTGACTCACATTCCTTTATTACCACTTTAATCCAAGGAATATTCTAACATCATAGTCATTTTCACCTTGTTATTACTTCATTAACTCCCTCTATCTCTCTCAGATGGCTTTGAGGCAACTATTATGACCCTCACAGCCACCACAGTAGAATCCATGAAAAGTAACAACTTGGATTCTGAGAGTGAATTACTGGCAGAGGTGGGAAGAGAGAGCATCCCCAACTTGGGTTCTAGCTCTTTTCCAGTCCTGCATTAGATCCTATCACTTACATTTTAAAAAAACAACCTGAATTTTTGAGGGTGATGGAAGCTAAGTAAGCTGGCCATGAGGGTACTCCACTAAAGAAGGGCCAAAGCTGGAAGAAAAAATTTTTAAATCACTTCTCCTTGTGCAGTGACAAACTGAAGTCACTATAAATGCCAAGAAAAAAACAACACAGAGAAAATGGATGGGGTTAGTGGAACATGTTCATAAATTCACGCAGTAAATGTGCCGTGTGTTCTCTGATTGGCAACCATCTGATATAAGACAATATTAAGGTACCGCAAAATCCAAGTTAATGTAACATTTCTCCACCGTACTCTTTAGATTTATGGCTTGAATTTTTATGGGTTTTAAATGGCTTTTTTCTTGACATTAAATATTTAGCAGTTAACAGTTAATTTGTCACTTTAATCTTGAATTGTTTCGTACTGCACAAATCTGACACAAGTCAGGAAAAGGAAGAGATAGAGCTATGGCCTGGATTTGTGGGCAAGTTTGGGGACGTGGATGCCAGATAGGGAAATTTTCAATGTCTTCAGATACCTCTCGGAATTGAAACAATGATGTGATGTGTATCAAGTCTTTCAGGGAAGGCGAATCAGGTCCTTTCCTTGCAGAATCAACAGTTGAAACTATGTCTGGGATCCCTGTTGCTAGCGGGCATCCTTCAGTTTCAGACTTAGGCGCTGGGCAGCCACCAGCACCAAGATGTGAGCTTCCATCTCTCAGCTTATATCTTGCATGTGCCAGAGCCTGTTGAATGAGTGTAACAAGCTTCCTGCCAAAGAACTGTCTGGAGAAGCTGGAGGCACTAGGGAGTCTGAGATGCTGTCTTCTCCCTCCTCATTCAATTTCTGTTCTTTTGCGGGAATCATCAGTGCTTGTCTTTAGATCCCTGTGATGGATCCTGTGATAAAGTGCCCAGAGCCCCCAGTGAATGTTTTCCTAGTTTACTATTCTTCTTTGCCTTTTTACAGTCAAGTCAGCCGAGGGTTGGACTGTGTATGTTAGTTAGTAAGCCTACATAGAAGGAACCCCAGAGTTATAATTCAAACGTTGACTCTTCTATTGACTTTGATAAGACCACAAGAAAAGCCATTTGCCAAATATATGTATGTATATGCATGACTGGGACATTGTGCTGTACACCAGAAATTGACACATTGTAACTGACTGAACTTCAATTAAAAAAAAAGACAAGAAAATCCATTTGCCATTTCTCTGTCTCAGGGCCTTTATCTCTTAAGGAGAAACAAGGATATCAAGCTGACTTTTGTGATTGGGGGGAAGCATATTTGTTAGATTGTCAAGTTCTCAAGAACAGGGAGCATGAAAGAAATGTGAGGCAATTGACATGACACATGTTGCTTCCTGCAAATTCCAACTACAGCAATGGTGGGAAAATCTTTTCTATGACAGATCTGTAACTGTGAGCTTGACTCTTGCCTTTGATTTATCTTGTTTTTAAGAACAGTGAATGTTTCTGCCCTCCTGTGTTTAAGAAGAGAAGGAAGCTTAAGGGGTAGACTCCAGAGTTTGAGAGTTTCAACTTCTTTAAAAAAAAATTCTTTCTCCTAATGGTAGAACCTCAGCACTACCGCTCATAATTACCTCAGAGAAGGAAATGCTATTAGAGGTAAAGGATGAAAGGAAGGGGACCCCAGGGGACCTGGCTGTTTCAAGCCAGAGCTGGCCCAGGGAATGGATGTTTCTGGATTCCCTCGCCAGTCCCTCTGTCATAGAACACTAGGTACTCACTTCCCATATCTGCAAAATGGAATTGGTTATACTTGGTGCCTCTCTCGGCTGTTGCGAAAATGAATGAATTTAAGCAGAATAGATCTTTTTCTAACGTTTTCACCTAGACTGAACCAAGACATGATGAGAGGTGAATTCCAGATGTTGATGAGCCCCTGCTGCTATCATTTCTCTCTGCGACTGCCTCTTCTTTGACAGCCCAGGGGATGGATGACATCCTGAGATGGCTCGCTGCTCCCTCCGTCTATCCCCGCTCCTTTTCTCCCTCTCCCTTTCCCTGCGTGTTTCTCCCTTTGATGAAAACTGCCTTCTACCAGTGTGAGATACTTTGCATATACTGCAAAGCAACAGGATATTTTTTTTCTCCCCAGACATTGCACAAGTAGCAAACACAATCAAAGATCAACTACTTGGAAATATGTGTCGACAGAAATAAATGCACAGTCTTAAAGTTGAGAGGTATGTTTTATTTGGCGGGAGGGCTTGAGCTGGGATGACAGCCTCTCAGATCGCTCTGAGGGACTGCTCCAAAAAGGTAGGGGAGGAGCTAGGATATATTGGAGTTTCACAACAAAGACCAGATAGTTGGAACATTAAAAGATCACTTGTTAACTGAATAAACCAGACATCTCAAGTTAAAGAATTTACTGCTTTTCTATGTATGGGAGGGAGCAAACATTTTGGCTCATTGAACTCATTCCTTCGACCAGCACCTAGCTATCTAGGGCCAGTCTCCTGTCCTTTCTTATTTTGAGTCCCCTCAGGGTGCACATTGTGAATGGCTGCAGAGGCTGGGCTGCAGGCTTGTCTTCACTGGGGGCGGGGCAGCCGCTGATGACATGATGGTTTCAGCATTCTTTGTTCATTGATATGGTTTGCAGTATTTTTCGTTCACATGTGAAAGCGTCCCTTTAACAGTCCGAGGAAAGTGAGATGCCTGTAATGTGAAGAGGTTTACCATCTGCCACCTAAACATTGTCTTTTTTTTTTTCCAGGAAACAAAGTGAGCCGGGGCTGAGGAAGGTCCCACAGCTTCTTTATGATTTTTTTTTTTTTTAAATTTCAAAGAAAAGTCCTGGTCAAAGGTTGGTCTGTTTGTCAGAGGCAGGAATCTTCCTATAGTTTTTCATGGTTGCTTACAGTTCCTTAGTGCTTGGAAGCCGGAAGCTTTGATCAACAAAGAGGTTAGAAAATGTCAGCGCTTCCCATGAGTAATAAGATACATCCTGGGGCCAAGAAAACCCATCCTGCCCACAGAGGCAGACTTCCCTGGCCGGGAAGTGCTCACTGTGCACAGACTGGGCTCCTGGCAGCTGCTTATGGGCCTCTCAGAATCTCCTAAAAGTCTGCTGCATTATAGAAGAAATGAGAAAGGGCCTCGGACTAAATAATAATAATAACAACAACAACAACAATAATAATATCAGATTTATATGGCCTTCTGTTCTTTCGTGAAGCTTGAGACATGTTTAATCCTCAGCACAAATGTATGAGTTAGAAAAGGCATTCTCTGTTCTGAAAAGATAAATAGCTCATCAGGGTCAGTCAGAAACTGTGATGGCTAATTGTGTTGACCTGACTGGATCACGCAGGGTGCTGAGAAACTTGGCTAAATGGGAATTCTGGGTGTGTCTGGAAGGGTAATCTGGATAAAGTTAGCATTTGAATCAATGGCCTTAATCAAGCAGTTATTGCCCTCACAAACCTAAGTGGGCATCGTTCAATCTGCCCAGGGCCTGAATAGAAGACAAAAGAAGGGGAAGGAAGAATTTGGCCCGCCCTGCCTGATTGCTGGGGCTGGGCATTGGCTCTTCTGCCCTGGGATCTCCCGGTTCCCGGGCCTAGCATTGACCCCCTTGTGAGACCCCCTCTTACTTACCTGTGTCCGCTAGTCACGGTTGGCAAACTTTTTCTTAAAAGGGTCAGATAACAAATATTTTGGGCCTTGCAGGCCCCAAGGTCTCTGTTACAAATACCTGACTCTGCTACTGTGTTGAGAAAGCCATAGACAATATACACACATGTGAGCAGGGCTGTGTTCCAACAGAACTTAACTTATGAACACTGAAATTTGCATTTCAGGTCATTATCACATGTCAGGAAATACCCTTTTTTTTTTTTTTTCAGCTGTTAAAAAAATGTAAAGACCATTCTTAGCCCTTGGGCTGGACAAAAACAAGCAGAGGCAGATTTGGCCGATCTAGATCCTGAGTTCCTTGAGACAGGGGATAATGGTTCGCACAACCTCTCTTCTGTATTTCACACAGCTCCTGGTGTTATGGAAACGACAGGCCAGTCAAGAAACAAGCACCACTCGGAGGGTTGGAGTACTCAGATGTATTACGCCGGCGGGCTCAGAGGGGCTTCTGCTCCGAAGTTCTGAGCACCTCTGAGACGTGCGCATGAGTTTTTATAGGGTAAAGTACAAGCTTGGGGTATTCGGCCAATAGGCGTGGAACAGCTTTAGCAGCATCATCATCACAAAAGTGGAGGTGGGGAGGCAGCAAACCAACATTCCAAAGCCAGATATGTATCTTTGAAAACCCAGCTGGCTAGCAAAAAAAACATGAACAGCAAACCAACACCAATTAACCTAGATTTACAAGTTAGTCTAGCAGAACTCAGATCAATCAGTATTCCAATACTTAGATTTGTGAGTTATCTTGTTAGCCCAGCCCAGCCTCTCCTTCACATTCCTAGATCTATGAGTTATCTTGTTAGACCAGCCTGGCTTTTCCTTCACACTGGCACACAGAATGTACTCAGCACATACTGGGTAACTAAATAAATGGGGCGAGTGCCAGTCTTTACACTGCTTCTTTACAATTTTTTGGGGGGGGATATTTTATTTCTTTATTTTTTTTATTGACGTATAGTTGATTTACAGTGTTGTGTTAGTCTCTGGTGTACAGCATAGTGATTCAGTTTTATATATAATACATACACACTCTTTTTCATTATAGGTTATTACAAGTTATTGAGTATAGTTTCCTATGCTATACAGTAGAGTCTTTGTGCTTACTTACAGTCTTTTTAATTTTTTTACTTTTTAATTTTTTGAGGGGTAGGTAATTAGGTTTGTTTGTTTGTTTATTTTAATGGAAGTTTATTTTAATTGAACCCAGGACCTCATGCATGCTAAGCATGCTGTCTACCACTGAGCTATATCCTTCCCCTTACAATCTTTTTTAAAACATTCACTTGCTTAACCTCATGTTTCATCTTTCCATGAGGTCTCCCAAAAGGCAAGATGTTCCCCCAGTTTAATGTCCCTCAGGCTGTTAGGATGTTTTCCTTAGCACCAGAGTATCTCTGAGCAGCGCTTATGTCACATGGGTTTGTATTAATTGTCAGCGTCAATACAACCTCTTTTCCCAGCCTTGTTCCCCCAAGTTTCCCAGAAACACTATGGCCCAGTAAACGGGTGAATTCGGATGTTGAAAGCAGGAACGTATGTAACAGGTGTTTCTGCTTCTCTCTCCAGAAGAGGAAGATTCCAGCCCGCTGAAAGCTTTGTTTTTGAAACAACACACAGACCAGGGGAAAAATAATGATGGCAATCTGATCAGGCAACAGCACCGGCCTGGTGTTATATAAGCCCTGAGAACATTCCTTAGATGGGTTCCCCCACTGATTTTGTCCTCCGTCAGGATAACCATCTGCGGACTCAGCCTCAAGGATTTATCACCTCCTGGTTCTGCTGCTAGAACAAGTGCCCACCGTCGATAAGATCAAGAGGCTGATTTAACAAATTGAACTTTAATATGATTTTTCTAAGAAAATTTATCATTCCCAGGTCCCCTCTGGCTTGTTGAAACAGTCCCCCCAGGAGGTAAAGAGATAAGGAAGTCCTGAAACCAGCCAGCCTCTGGGCTCAGCATTACCCTGATTCTTGGAGACTGTGTGTGTACCAGTCCCACTCAAGAGCTCCTGGAAAAAGGTGGTGGGGTTGGGAAGAGCCTGTTTTCCTAAAGATGCGAAGGCCTCACAGTCTTCAGGCAGGGACCCTGGGCTGACCCTAGGCAAAGATGTGATATGGGCTGTGAACCAAAATACTGCAATGTGAATGAAAATACTGCAACCATATCAGTAAACAAAGAATGCTGAAACCAAGTCACCAGTGGCTGCTGCCACACCCCGTGAGGACAGGCCTGTAGCCCAGCCTCTGCAGCTACTCACAAGGGTGCACTCTGAGGGGAATCAGAATAAGAAAGGACAGGATGCTGGCCCTAGATAGCTAGGTGCTTGTCAAAGGAATGAATTCAGTGAGCCCAAATGTTTGCTTCCTCCCATACGTAGAAAAGCGCTTAATTCTTTAACTTGAGATGCCTGGTTTTCTTTAGTTAACTAGTAATCTTTTAATGTTCCAGCTACCTGGTCTTTGTTGTAAAGCTCCTATATATCCTAGCTCCTCCGCTACCTCTTTGGAGCAGTTCCTCAGAGCTATCTGAGAGGCTGTCATCCCGCCTCGAGTCCTCCCGCCAAATAAAACATAACTCTCAACTTTCAGGCTGCGCATTTATTTCAGTCAACAGGGCAACAGCCTAGACTTCTCATCACCCCATCTGAGTCTTCCTTCCTCTAACTGACATGTCCCCACATAACCCTATTCCCCAAAAGTCGGGTCCTCAAATTTTTGCCACCTTCACATCTATCAAAAGCTGCTCTCAGAAACACCATCTGATGAATTTAGTCGTACTGCAATGCTGGGTTCCCTAGAATAATTATTTATAACTAATTGTTGCCTGTCTCTTTCCACTGGAATATCAGCTCCAAGAGGTCAGTGTGAGCTGACCGAACAGGTGCTCAGTAAATCTTTCTTGAAAGAATTAATGAATGCATGGTGTGGAGTTGGGAGGGGAGCACAAATTCTATGTCGTTGACCTCTAGAAAAAAGGCGGCGGAGGTGAGGGAGAACAGGTATACCTGCTGCTTTAAAAGGGTCAGAGACTCCTAGGCTTACGTATAATCAAGTGATTATACTTGTAAATGTGTATGTTTGTATCAGACTTAATAGCTGTCAAGGGCTTAGAATAGAGCCTGGCTCATAGAAAATAATATACAGGATTATTCAGCAAGTAAACAAACATAAATCAGATAAATAGAAAGCTGGCAAACCTTCCCCCATTGCTGAGACAAATTAGGAAAGACAGCCCCTCCTGACATCTCTCCTTTAGCACCCATTTTTATCACCATTCACCCCACTTCCCTCTTCCCTTTTATACCAAGTTCCTTCTTGTCCTTCAATGTAAGACTATTGCTACTGCTCATTCTTACCAGGTTTCACAGGTCAGAGGATATAGGGGTGGGAAGGGTCCCGGGCCCCATACCCATAGGGAGCAGTCCTTTTAAAAGCTCAGTGACCCATGAGTGCCTGCATTATCCTGGTAGCCTTCAATAGGCTTTGACTAAAGAAACACATCTCTGAAGGTGTAACTCTGGGGACAATGAATGGGTCCCATTTGGCCCCTTTCCCCTATCCCCCACCCTGGGCCTCACTGAATATCTAAAAACAGCATTTGAAAGAGCAGACCTGGGGGGGGGTCTCTTTAAGGTTGATTCCCTTCCTAAGATGATCATTGTTGCTGTTAATGATGGTAAAATTATGAAGCTGCTGCTGCTGATCAAGAGGAAGACAGCAGCTCTAATGCAATGGGTTTGCCAAGGCAATAATAATATCGTCACCACCATAAGCTATTTTTTCAAGAATTACCCTTTTTATCCTTAGGAAATAGTTATCATTTTTATCTCCCTGTTTTACAGACTTAGAGGTTAGCTAACTTTCCAAAGGTCAAGCAGCTTGTAATTGGCCAGGCTAGACATTCAAACCCAGGTCTGTCTCTATTCGTAGACACTCTGTGTGAGGCACTAGGCTACTGGCCACGCTTACATTATACCTAATTCTTCCCACAACCCTGCAAGGGAGGTATTAGCGGCCTCTTTTATAGCTGTGAGAAATGAGGCTCAGAGGAGCTTAGTGACTTGTGCAAGGTTATAGACAATACGATGGAGCCAGCTTTTGTTTTTTCTCAAGCAGAGGAACTGACTATATATACAGAAATATAGTCAATTATAATGTGTCAATCTTTGGTGTACAGCATAACGTCCCAGTCATACACGCACATACATATATTCATTTCCATATTCTTTTTCATTAAAGATTATTACAAGATATTGAATATGGTTCCCTGTGCTGTACAGAAGAAATTTGGATTTTATCTGTTTTTATATACAATAGTTAATATTTGCAAATCTCAAACTCCCAAATTTATTCCTTCCCACTCTCTTTCCCCTCAGTAACCATAAGATTGTATACTATGTCTGCAAGTCTGTTTCTATTTTGTAGATGAGTTCATTAGTGTTCTCTTTTTTTCTTTTTTTAGATTCCACCTAGGAGTGATATCATATGGTATTTTTCTTTCTCTTTCTGGCTTACTTCACTTAGAATAACGATCTCCATGTCCATCCATGCTGCTGCAAATGGCATTATTTCATTCTTTTTTATGGTTGAGTAGTATTCCATTGCATAAATATACCACAACTTCTTTATCCAGTCCTCTGTCAATGGACGTTTAGGTTGTTTCAGAGCCAATTTTTAAACTGAGAATTCTCATGTTCTTTCAACACGCCAGCATTGGGGGTCATTTTTATCTTCGCCTTTACATTTTAAAAATATTTTTCACATTTTTGAAAATCAGTATATATTACTTTTATCTTTATCCTTTTTATAGCCTTTTAATTACAATAGTGATGCATGAATATACGCTTATTGGAAAAAATTTGACACTGATGAAGATATATTACTTTTATAATGAGAAGAGATTACCAAAATGTGAGTGTGTATTTCTTCGAGCTTACTGATGACTTCACTTTTCTAATCACTAGCAATTCTTATAGAGAGTAATGAGGGAGGCCTGTGGCAATCACCCTATTTTTCAAATGAAGACCCAGGTGAGTAGTGAGAGTGCTAGTCACCATTAGTTTATGTTGCGAGATAAAGTACATCTCTCATCCTCTGGCTTCTCCCTGGTCTGCACGCACTGGGCCAGTCAGGGTGGGCTTCAGAGTGTCAGAGGATGCAAGTTTCTCAGGTTCTCTCAGAGACGCATGTGGGTTACAGGCTAGTGGGTCTGCAGGACCTCAGGGGGTGGGTCAAGCACACAAGGGAGCATTGCTGGTGATTGGGCCCTGACACCCTGAGTATCAGTAGGATCAGGGCAGGATACAGGTGGCCCACTCAAATGGGGAAATTGGGATGAGTTTAATAAAGGGGCTACTTACAAAGGAGTAGGCAGTGTTAAAAGAAACCAATAAGTGATAATAAAATATCTGAATGTCAGTAGCATCAGTTACCAGCCTAGACCTGAAGGAGCAAGAGGAGGGAGTGGTTAGGGAAATTTCAAGAGAGCCACTCAGCTGGAGAGCTGGCCTTAGACAACACAACACAGTCACGGATAGCCCACAACCAAGCAGTAGGGGCACCAGGTTAATAAATGCCCCAGCTTCTCTCTCCTTCCACCTTTTCATCTCCTGACTTCCACTTGCAGACCCAGCAGAAGTCAGAGGGCAAAGGAACCCATTTGGCACAGTTCATAGTGGGCAACTTCTGGAGGCACAGAGAAGAGTGATGAGTGAACATGGAGGGGCAAACGGTAGAGCCACCCTCACTCTGCATCCTACCCAAGGGTAAGAGGGCAAAGCAGACGGGCTGTAAGGTTCCCAGCATGTGGAAGCACAAGTGAAGGGGACCAGGATGTAGCCCTGATGGCCACAGAGCCTCTTCCCCCTTTTTAAACAGACTATTTTTTAGCACAGTTTTGGAGTTAGAGAAAAATAGAAAAGCTAATACAGAGCATTGTTTCCCCACTATTAACAACTTCAGTTAGTGTGGTACATCTGTTATGGTTAATGTGCCAATATTGACACATACATAATAAGAACTAAAGTCCATAGTTGTTTCAGATTGCCTTAGTTTTTCTCTAATGCCTTTTTCTGACCCTGAATCCCATCCAGGATACCACATCACCCTCAGTCACCAGGTTTCCTTAGGCTCGTTTTAGCTGCAGCATTTTCTCAGTTGTCTTTGTTTCTGATGACCTTGACATCTTTGAGGAGTTCTGCTCGGGTATTTTGTAGGATGTCACTCTATTGGAATTGGATGTTTTTCTCATGATAAGACTGGGGTTATAGGTTATGGGGAGGAAAACCACAGGAGTAAGTACCATTTTTATCACATCGTATCAAGACTACCTACTATCAACATGATTTATGACTATTGTGTTGACCTTGATCACCTGGCTGAGGTAAGGTTTTTGTTAGTTTTCTACACTGTAAAGTTATTTTTCCCCTTTTCCATTGCTGTTCTCTTTGGAAGGAAGTTATTTATGTATGACATCTAAAAATAGGAGAATTATGCTCCCTTTCCTTGAAGGTGAAGTATCGGCGGAAATTATTTGGAATCCTTTTGCATGGGAAGTTTTTATTTTCTCCTCCATTTATTTTATTCAGTCACTTATTATATTAGCATGAACTCATGGATACTTATTTTCTACTTTGGGTTATTATTCAGTACTGCTCTATCTATCTCACTGCTCAAATTGCCCCAGCTTTGGCCATTGGAAGATTTTCATTTGGCTTCTGTGCCCCTTGGACACATCCCCATCAATGTGTTTGTGTGTGCATTTTCTCACTTTCTGGCATTACAAGATGTTCTAGGCTTCTCTTATGTATTTCTTGTGAAAAGGAAAATTATTTCCTCTACCAACAGGGCATGCCTGATGCCAAACATGTGCGATTTTCTGTCATATTAAGTAATTCTGAAGCTAACTACCTAGAGTAACCCCATGGTTAATGGTTGAGCCCACAAGACTGCCCACTTCAGATGTCATTTGCAAGCAGTGGGTCCCAAGGTCATCAGCACTCCTGTCTGACTTGGCTACAAATAGGAGGTTCCCACAAGTCTCTCCCGGGTTCCATAATTTGCCTTAATGGCTCACAGAACTCATAGAAACACTGTACTCACTTTACTAGTTGATTATAAAGGATACAAGTCAGGAATGTCCAAATGGAAGAGATGCACAGGGCGAAGTAGGAGGAATAAGTGTGGAGATTCGATGCCCTCTCTGGGTGTGCCAGCCTCCCAGCACCTCAATGTGTTCACCAACCTGGAGGCTTTCCAAACTCTGTGGTTTAGGGTTCTTCTGAAGGCTCCATTATATGGGCATGGGTGATTAAATCATTGGCCATTAGTGATTAGCTCCATCTTTAGCCCCTCTTTCTTCTCTGGAAGAAAGTGTGAGGGGCAAGAAGGGCTGAAATTTCCAGCTCTCTAATTGCCTGGTTGGTTCCTCTAGCAACCAGCCCCCATCCTCCAAGAATCACCTTGTTAGCAAAAATAAAGGCATGGTCGAAAGGGGCATATTATAAATGACAAAAAAACCCTCTCACTCTATCAGTCTGGAAATTCCAAGAGTTTTACGAGTTCTATGCCAGGACCTGGGACAGAGACCGGATACATATTTCTTACTATACAAGAGAAAATAGTGCTATGTGCAGCGTCTTTAGTCTTACAGACTCCACCGATTTCCAGAGGTACTTAGGTCAGCACCATTTCCCCCACCCCCTTCAGTGAGATTCAGATGTTTAGATTCTCTTGTCATAATCTGCATTTCTTCCTGGGAACTTCAACCCCCTAAATGGATTTTTTTTTTAATTTACATACATTAAGCTTCACTCTTTGTGCTCTGAAGTTCTAGGGGTTTTGACAAATACATAATGTCCTGTATCTATTATAGCATCATATAGAATCATTTTATCACCTTAAAAAATCCCCTGTGTTTCATCTATTCATTCTTCCCACCCCTCTTTCACCTGAGCCCCTGGAAACCACTAACTGTTTTTCTGTCTATATAGTTTAGCCTTTTCCAGAAAGGTATAAATTTGAAATCATACAATAGGTAGACTTTTAGACTGGCTTCTTTCATGTAGGAGCTTTAAGGTCCTTCATGTATTTTGGCAGCTTGATAGCTTATTTCTTTTATCACTGACTAATACTCCATAATATGGATGTACCACAGTTTATCCATTCACCTCTTGAAAGACATCTTAGTTCCTTTCAGTTTTTGACAATTAGGAACAAAGCTGCTATAAACATTCATGTGCAGGGTTTTGTGTGAACATAGCTTTTCAGATCAATTGGGTAACTACCCAGGAGCACTGCTCCTGGATTGTATGGAAAGGTTATGTTTAGCTTTGCAAGAAACTGCCAACTGTCTTCCAGAGTGACTTGTCTCACTTTGCATTCCCACCAGCAATGAGTGAGGGTCCCTGTTGCTCTAAGTCTTCTCTTTTAATTCAAACCACATCACCCACAACGTGAAGAAAAGCTCCTAGCCAGTCTCCACTGCTCTAGAAGGCAGGGCTTCCATAAGAAGAGGTGTTTGACTGAGATACAAGTTCTCAGGATCCATCATGCCATGGTTCCTGGGGCCACTGGTTCCCGAAGGGCACCTAGACAAGCAATATGTTTTGCAGTATGGGGGAGGGCACGATGATTCCCTGGATAAAGTAAGAGAAGAGTATGTTGAGAATTCCCAAGATGCTAGGAATTCTCATTACCCAGCCAAACAGTAGTTCCTTGATGTCCAGAAGGAGCTCCACCAACCAGACCCTCAAGTTTCACACAGGAACCCCAAGATTTCCTCATGTCCACCACAGTCAGGACAAGTGTACCAGCAGGAGTATTCAGAGTGAAAAGGTGTGACATTGCAGAGAAATTAAGAAATTGTCAGGCTTTTCATTTGCCGACATTTGACCACAAAGACGCACGGAGCCTGTGCTACGGGACAGTCACTGTGCTGGGTGCTACATCCCAGAACTCCTAGTACAATGGAGGAGACCAACATGGTCACAGATCATCGCGACTCAGTGCAGTACACAGAACAGCAGAGGGAAACACGTGGATTTTGGACCTGACAGCACAAGTCTGGCTAATAAACGGGAGCAAGTGAAGTGGCCATTTCAACAACAGTTTATGCATCCAAGGAACCAAGCCAGTCAACCTGAGGGGCCATCATTACTTTTTCAGGCTTATGCTAAATTACTGCAACTAGCTTTTTGTAGATGGATTCAAATGAGGGGCTGAATTCCTCTGTGTTTCTGAGGCTGTTGCCGAGGAAAAGATGACAGGAGGTAAAGGAAGAAGCTCAGCGGTGGAGCAGCCCTGGGCAAAGAGAGGCAGACATTTATTACCAGAGCAGCTGCACCCCACATGCACCAGTTTCCAGAACTTTCCTGTCATTTGGAGAGAAGACAGAGCACAATTTAAGGACACAGTTGAATGCAAGCGATTGATGGGTCAACACGGCTGGCTGAGCTGGTGATTTTGTAATTACGAAGCAGATTTTTTAGACAGAATGGTTACCCCAACTGTGTAATTAAGAGGATCGTTAAGGAGTGTTGCTGGGCTGTGCGTCACCCTGGGGCTAGAACTACCACATGGTTACAATAGAAAAATGCAGCCAGGCTTCATCGTAAGGCCATCGCTAATTAATTGAAACAAATATTTGCAATAATAATTCCTGTAGATGATAGATTTGCAACAGTTGAATGCTAAGAGATTCTTAATAGAGGGGTCTGATCAGAGGTAACAGTGACAGAAAAACAGGTGTTAGGCTCCAGGTTAGAGAAAAACCAATGGGCCAATTGAAATTGGACAGCCTCGGGGAAGTTTTGGTTGAATCCAACCAGCAGTGGTTGAGACCATATTTTGTCCAGCATATTTACCGAAGGGTGAGCCTGGGTAAATTGGAGGAGTTTCAGAAACAAATAGGAGCGATTTGATTTGGGAAAAAGCACCTGGGGGGACAGTGAGAGAAAAGGGATGATGTACTCTGGGCGGTAAATCTGCATAACGTTCGGGTAAAGACTTAAAACTTGCAAGTTTTTAAATTTTTTTTCAAGAATGAAAATTCACCATTTCCATTTCTTCCGAGTACAAAGAAGAAACAAACTTCAACTGCAGAATGAGGAATTTGAACTATGCACAATTTTTGACATTTTATAATCTAAAACAGGAAGCTACACAGATATCTGATCTAATTCTCTTGAAGCCTTTAGAACTGCAGTGAGGCCACGAACCCCAGCATAGGCCCCCTCCATGCTCTGCACAAATTTTCATTTTTCTTCATACTATTCTGAACATCTTTGTCGGAAATCATTCAGCAGCTTTGCTAGATGAAAGCATGACCTTGGAAAAAATATAGACCAAAACATCAACAAAGGACCTGACCTCATGCATTGGCTGGTGAGACCGAGGCAGTGAATATTTTCTTGTATTTCATTTCAATTTATTTAATAAAAATTTAAATAGCCACATGTGGCTAATGGCTACTGCACTGGACAGGCTTAATGGAAAATTTTGTTTTACTTCCAACTTTTCCCAAGAAAAGTCTCTGGGAATTGAGAAAGACTTTAGGAAATGGGGCAGAGCACGAGGCTTCTGTAACGTTTTCCCTCTGTCACTCATCCCTCACTCCTCCTCCTGACCCTCCTCCACTCACCGAGACCTCAATCCCCATTCTGCGGAAGAACTGAGTACATGAAAAGACCTGCTTCGGGGAAAGCCAGGAATGGTGGAGCATAAGTGGGAGGAAGTCTTGGAGCCCATCCTGGGTGTCTGGCAATCCTCTCAACTAGATCTTAGGAATCCTGGGAGAGTCATTTTTAAGTTCATCTCACTGAAGTGGACACTGAGACTTAGGGGTGGAAATATTTACTGTTCCAGCGACTCAGCGAATGAGGTGGAAGTGGCGCTCTCAGCCTCCAGCCTCTGTGGGCTGGTTCCAGTGATGAACTTGAGCCCCTCTCAGGGGAAGATGATGGATTGTTCTTGACTGCTCTACGAGGTTCTTAAGACTCCAAAACCAGACAGTATTCTTGTAATTTGACCCCATGTATTGCATGATTTACAAACGCCCCTCTGACCTAGTAATTCCCATGACAGTAATTTATCCAAAGTAAATCATGGGGAAATGTTAATAACATTATATTATGTGGAAAAAAGAAAGGCACAAAATTATATATATATTTATGTAAAATAACATACTTATTATATATGTTATGTATTATATAATTATGATACACATATAATAATTATAATACATAACTAATCATTATATATTTATATGTAATATATATCTCAAGAATTTTTTTTGTGATTCTGTATGTCTCTAACAAAAGTTGGAAGAAAATACACCAAAACATTAATAGTTTTTATCTCTGAGTGGCAGGATTATGGATGACTCTCATTTTCTACTTCATACTTTATGTACTTTTCTATTTTTCTTTCATAAAAACTATTTTCATAACTAGGAAAGCCAATTATTTATAAACACCAGCACCTCATTCGTTAATCATGATTTGGTGTCTTGCACTGAGAGCCCATGACCTCTTCTTCACTGTTGGGGACATATATGGTTGTGCTTTGGTCCTGCCCCCAAGAAGCAGGTGCTGTGAACCGCTTGCAGTTTAAAACATGCCCTTCCTTTCTGTGTCAGTTTTCTCTAAAACGGGCCCTGCCTGGAGATAGGTGTGTCCAGGAGACAATACCAATGGGCAAGACACAAGCACAGCCTGACCACAGAAGTCTTCTGGGATGAGTCTGGTAAGAGATCCTTTCCAGTGACCAGGAGCTGAGCGTTGCTCTGGATAGCAAGCGGTTATCGTCAGAAAATGCAGCCCATTATTTCGGCACCTGCTAGAGAAAGAGGTGCATTTTCCTAATGTACAAAGTGGCCACCTCTAGGCCAATAGTAGCCTCATGTAGACATTTTGGCCTCAATGACTTGATCACATTCAGAGTGAAATGCAAACCTGGCACATACCCCGGAGGCTATCTGGGAAGTTGCCCTCACAAGTCGAGGCAAAGGCCAAGATTTCCAGGACCCCTCTTTCTAACCACAGACATGCAGTTCCCGGCGCCTCCCTTCCCCAAGGTGGCTTTAGGTTGAGGCTCACAGGCTTCGCTTTCTGGAGACATTTGCTGATCAAATTGGGTAAAATGCAACTTCGAACTGAGCCATGGTTTCTAAGGTATTGAGAGAGCCCTTTACCCCAGTGAGCCAGCTCCCCTCAGTCCACCGACAGACTCAGGATCAGTGGAAAGCAGGCTTTCTGTTGTGATGTGCTGCTCCCACTGAGAAACCACTGCTTTGCAGGCAGGACACGTAACACTGCATTATACATCACCCAGCTTGCCACATCCTGTTATGTTGCAGCCCATCAGCCTAAGCCATGATGGAGGCGAACACAATCCAGGGTGACATGTAGCACTTTGTAAAGCAGCGTAGCATTTAAATCTACATCGGTCAAGTTGCACACATGGGTTTGGACACTAGATGTTCGTTATTCAGAGGATGCGATCTAATGTGCGGAAAGTGCTGGCTGAGGGTATAAAATGCGTCAAGGGAGAGCATCTGTGTCATACTCCATCTGAGAGCCGAAGTTCATCCACTGCACTGAATTATCAGTTCTCCACTGGAAAACTCCACAGCCACGGGGTCCTTATGGGAGAGGATCAGACAAATGAAAATACTCCATGCTTTTGGTAAGATGGTGCCTACAATCTGCTATAGGATGGGTCATGCCCTGTGAGGAAATCTTCAAATATTTATGCTGATGAATTGTTGGATGCAATGGATGCTGATGTATTAATAGCAAGCAATTTAAGAAGCATTTGACTGGATTAACAGCTGTCACCCTGAACCAGATAATGTTAAATGACTGACTGACCTGCAGTGTTAAGTTGGGATCTTACCATCACTCTTCTAACCAATCGATCAATTACATGTGACTTTTCCAGAGAACTATGATGATGCATGATGAATGAAGGAATAACCTGGGGTCCCAAAGCCAATTCTTCACGATTAGTAAAAATTTGACACCAGAATTCTATACTTTCTTCTTTCTCCAGTTGCTGCCTGAAAGTTGGAGACCTGGTAGTCATGGAAACCCTAAGTTCTCCAAACCCAACTCAAAGAGCAGTAAGGGAACTTGGGAGCAAACATACAGCCCTCAAAGACTGGGAAGCATTGCAGTATGGCTCATGCTGTCAATTTCATAGCAGGCTGGGACTCCTCACAGGTTCCTCTTAAGAAAGGAAAAGTCATTGCAGTTTCAGAAGGGCCTCAAGGGCCCATAGCTGACTTTAGATTACAGATGATCCAATTATATCCTTTTCAAAAACTTTCATGTGCTGAAGTCTTCTTGGCCTTGTCAGAGAGGGAGGAAAGCACCTGGGAAGAGGGGTCAGAAATGTATTTCTCAGGAGACTGTTTTTTATGAAGTGGAATTGGAACCCGCCAGTTGATAAGCAGTCCATCCAATGACTTGCTGATAAGTTGCAGGCCCAGTAGCATGGTGATGGGAGGTAATCCTTTAGCTTTCATACCTCCATCAGTCTTCCCTTGATGTGACTAAATTCTTTACCTTCTTGCCTCCTTCAAGACTATTTGGTTGGCAGTAACAGAAACTCACTCAAACTAGCTCAGTTAGGAACAAGTGCAACTAAAACGTTCTAGAACCAGAGCTGGAAAGCTATCCGAGTCAAAGCAGCTCCCCTTCTGCCTCACTCAGTCCCTTTCTGTCTCTGGAGCCCACTGTCGTCACCGTCACTTTGCATTCTCTCCCTCTCCCCACCTCTTCCCGTCTCTAGCTCCTTCTCTGTCTTCTTCAGGCCATCTTTCTCTCTTAATCAGCTTTCTCTGCCTCTCCAGGTGCATGTGGACAAGTATGGCTGCCTCGACCCATTTCAATTCTCAGTTCAAGTGGCCATCTGAAACACAGTACTAGTGTCTTGTAGCTCTAATAAAAATTCCTGGAAGATTTATATATGTATGTATGTGTATGACTGAAACATTATGCTGTACACCAGAAACTGACACAACATTGTAAATTGAGAAAGAGGTGCGTACCTCAACAAAAATTTTTTTTAACAATTCCCAGAAGTTTAGGCTTGTGTTTGATCTACTCCAATCCAATCAGTATTGTTCTCTGATTGTTCACCTAATTCCTTCGGTATGGCCGGGATGCCAGGATCATGCGGTACGTAGCGATCGCCATCCATTCCTGTGACTACAGGAAGTTCTCAGGAGTGGGAACTGTGGGCTGGACATGCACCTCAAAAGGCATCCTGGTCACTTCTGTTTTCTAATCATATCCTCCATCTTCTCTTCCAACTAAAACTTCACACAAGTCATGGTATCCTGAGAGAGAATAGGCTTGGGGGTCAGGCAGACTTGTATTCAAACAATGGCTCTGTAATTAGCACCACATGACCTGGGTTAAGGAGCATAAACCTCAATTTCTCCATAAGAACAGAGGAAACAGCATCTATCCCGAGAGGCTGATTTTGAAGAAGGATGACTTATTTTGGAAAGAGTCACCCAGACTCAGAATCTTCACTTTTTCACTTCTCGTTAACTCTATGCGCACTTACTTCTGCCTTCTGCTTCTACTGCTCCCTTGAAGTTGCTTTCATTAAGGCCAGCTATGACTTTGTTGCTAATGTTTGTCCCAATATTCTCATTTTCTTTTTAGATTTGGGACTGTTGACCATTCTTTCTTCCTTAAAAATGATCTTTCTATGGCTTCTATAACAATATATTCTATGTTTTTACAAGCCCATATTGATTTCCTTAAAATTGTTTTAATATATGGGTGAACAAAAAGAAATCAATCTTTTGTATCATCACCAAGAAAGCTTTACTACTAATATATTTCTTTTCTGTTACTCTTTTCTTTATGGAAAATCACTCCACCATTTTGTAAAAATTTACTTGCATGTGATATAAATGACAGTAATATGGCTATTTTAAAAGGATTGAAAATTTAGAAAGAACCCAAATCCCTTCACACTGAAATTCTATTTTTTATTTAGGGTGACACAACCGAAAACTCTGTTATCCACAGCATCTTTTACAAACAAAACAATGGAACTAGAAGCATAGATAGAAATAAAATTTTTTTAAAGTGAGCTCATACTATAGATGCTAGTTTTAAAAGAATTAAACTTAATTTTACTTTATTTTAGTAGATGTAAAACAGAAGAATTGAACTTCAAATAAACATTTCCTTCAGTAAAATAGAAACAATTTTCTAAAAGACCACTCTAAAGCTAAAAGGTGAATATGGAAAGTATTAGGTCAAAGTCATCACATTTTTCTGTTTTAGACATCAGCATTCTCACAGTGTCTTCCAATTCCCTTTGCCCGCTGCTTGATTTGTGTTAGCTGTCTTGTTTTTATATTATCCATACATGTAGGTTTCACTCTAATTTCTGTGCTTAATTCCCATAGTTTCTTGGAATCTAGTTTTGGTTCTAGATTTGACTCTATATTCAAGTGTATTTAACGCTCACCACACTTTTATCATGGACTCCATTCCTGAGTTCTTTATTTTGATTCACCTCAGTGTGAACGCTTCTTGGATAACGTAACGTGCACAGGTCACTCTTTCTCTTAGAACTCTGCTGATGTTCCTCCTTTACTTTCTTCTAGAATTAAATGCGCGTATAGAAAAGTCTAGGGCCAGCCTTATTTACTGTTCCTTACCGGATGCATGAGAACATTCTCTCTTTACCTGTGTTCGTATAATTTAACTGGGTTAGGTTAGCTTAACTAGACTATATCTTGGTGTTCAGTGGTCTGAATGACTGAGACAATGTAAATGAAGTACCCAGCACAGACTCTAATACAGGGGCTGACCACCTATGACCCACAGGCCGAACTGACCACAACCTGTTTCTGTAAGTAGGGTTTTATTGGAACATAATCATGCCCACTTATTTATGTCTGTGGCTGCTTTCCTGACTGGATGGCAGACTTGAGTAGCTGTGATAGAGACCATATGGTCTGCAAACCTAGAATATTTACTACCTGTCCCTTTACAGAAAGTGTTTACCAACCCCTGAGCTAGATTCAGTATTTTCCCCAATACACACACTCAGTCTCTCTCTATAGAATCAGAAGATGTGGCCATTGAAAGAAGCTTCACACTTTGCTTTCTAGTCAGTTTGTTTTCTGCAAGAAAAGTTGCCATAAAATCTTGACATGTACCTCCATAGAAGAGAAATTCACCTTCATTTCATAATTTCCAAATTACATGGCGTTATCTTTCAAAGACGAATTCACATCTATGTCCAGAGATCCATCCACAATTGAGGCAGAATCCTGCTTCAGTTTAAAACTATCTACATTCAGCAATTTGCCATATTACCTTTATGTGGTCAGACGGGTGATGCCCAACAACAAGCTGATGTCAACCACAGCGTGGGGCTTGATGAAAGGGGGAAAAGAAGTGAAACTGCTTCTGACTTGAGTAAAGCCCAAGAAAATTAAGTAAGTCTATTAAAGGCAATTTTGAAATGGTCCAGATTTTAAAAGGGTCTTACTTGTAATGACTTGGAAATGCCCTCGAGCAGGACTTCTCCAGTCCTTCCTCTTGGCGAATGGGGAGCTTTCTACAGGTGTAAGACATACCTGTAGCGATCCTGCCCGGCTCTGCGAACTGCCATCTATGTTCACTATCTTTTGTGTACCAATTTGCTGAGAGTGATGAGGGTGGTGAGATAGTAGAAAGGATTAATAGTCTGCTTTCCAATCACTGCAAATGTTGCAAATAGATATTTAGCAGAGGGCAAGATAAGGAATCTCTGTGCCTTATGTGTGTTTGTACGTGGAAGATATTATCAATATATCAGCCTTTTAGATATCCACTTGCCTTAGGTCAGTAAAAATTAGAGGCAGAAATTTAACTCTGTGATCTACTCTTTGCAGGTTGAAGTAGTGGTAGGCTAGCTAACACAGTATCTTGAAGTGGATATATATTTGTAATTTGTATATAAAAAGCTGAAATAGAGCTTGTTCTGTTTCTTCTTCCATGAGCAGCAGAGTAAGTGTCTATAAACCTGAGGAGTATGATGAGCACGCATCTAAGAATCAACAGACTTGGAGTGTGTGGCCCCAGGCAAGTTCCTTAACCTGCTCTGCCTGGGTTTCTTGATCTTTAAGACGGAGAAATAACAAGAACTAAATTTAATCAAGTACTGACTATGTGCTCGACATGATTCTAAACGCTTTCCATGAATTGTCTCAATCAGTTCTCACAACTCTTCAAGATACATTCTTTAGTCCCCTCTTGCATGAGGAAACTGAGGGGTAGGAAACTGAGGTTCGAGCCATTAGTAAGTGGGATTTGAACTTGGCAGTTTGGCTTCAAAGAGTATTCTGCCTTTTATTAACAGGGAGATCGTTAAACATATAACAAGAAAAAATTCGAGTAAATTTCTTATTATGTACCTTGTATGTAGTAAGCATGCAACAAATGGTATGAGCTAAAATAATGATAATAATAATTTTGATAAAAGAACGAAAACCAAAGTGATTGAGAAAAGGCGTGATTACAATCCCTGAAAAAGCTGCTGGCCCCAAGCAATCTATTCCCCTTACTGGAGAGAGGGCTTTCTTTACCTGAGCTTGGGTCTCACTCGGGACAAAGACTGTCTCCTCCTGCCACAGTGCTGATGGAGTTCAAAGCTGCTGAGATCATAATCACAGTTCCAGCTTTTGGCCTTTGACTCTGGGGCTTGTGCTCAACCGTTATCTTTTGCCAAAGTCTCAAAATCAGGTATGAGAGCTCCATGTATTCAGGAAGGATGCTGGGTAGAAATCGGGGATTATTACTTTTAGCTGTGGAAGGCTTGGGACTGGGACCCACCTAGGCTGTCGGGCATCAGTGAAAAAAGACGGGGGTATTACGACTCTGGGCCTCTGCTTCTTCCACTGAATGCTGATGGTGAAAAGGAGGCTTGGATGAGTTGAAGAAGGGACACAGGGAATGCAGATAATGAGAAGGGGTGAAACCCAGGTAGTAACCATGGAAGTCATGGGCAGGACCTGTAAGTTACAGGGAGATGAACTCTGGGTAGGGTCATGTCAGCCGAGGGAGGCTGAAGAGGGATTCGAGGAGGTGAGCTGCCCAACTGGAAGAAGGCGCGAGGAGCCGACGTGGAGCAAAACAGCACTTTACTGCAGCACAAGCGGGTGGTCTGTGCACCCAGGTGTACGCACTTGTCCTTTTATAATGCTAGTGGGGCATGCGTATTGTTCATAACTGCTGACTCATGCTACTAGCGCATGCGTACATTTACTTCCTATCACGTGCAAGTTATTGTGAACTTTGGCCTGGGTCCCACGGCCTATTCACTTAAGGCTGCCGACAGGTCACATGGTGGAAGAGATGATCCGTACATCTAAAAATTAGGCAAAGAACAAAAGAATTGAAAGCAAGGACTGAAAAAGGTATTTTTACACCCATGTTCATGGTAGCATTATTCACAATAGCCAACTTAAGATAGAATTTTATGACTATAAGATGTTTATGTAAATTTCATGCTAACCACAAAGAAAACCTCTAAAGAGAAAGGAATCAAAGCATACCACTACAAAAAATCACAGCAACCAATTGTCTATTGACAAATGAACAGATAAAACATGGTCTGTCCATACAATTGTTACTGATCAAGGGCTCTCTGCCTGATGCACACAGAAGCCAATACTATGGCACTGGTTTTTGAGAAAAGAAGCTTTATTGTGAGGCCAACCAGCAAGGAGGCAGGGCTCAAATCTGTCTCCTGGATCTAGGGTTAGGGCAAAATTTAAGAGGTTAGGGGAATTTCAAACTTGGAAGCTGATTGGCTAGTCTTCAATCCATCCGTATAAGCTACTCATGCTTCTAGAAGCCAGATTTTCCTTATTGAAGGATTTCTTGCTTTGCAAAGGGCTCTGGCAGCAACATTTCTGTTCCTTAAGTTATGTAGACTGAAGATTCTTTGTTCCAGGGTCAGCCTGGAAACATGTGTTCCTGTCTCACACATGCACAAATGCTGTGTCTGTGAAATAACTCCAGGTTTGGTAATCAACAACCTATTTAAGGAGGCAAAACCAGTTTTATCAGGTCAATGATTTCCATGCTGCTTCACAATGGAATATTATTTGGATTTAAAAAGGAATGAAATTTTGATATATGCTACAACATGGATAAAACTTGAAAATATTATGCTAAATAAAGAAATCAGACACAAAAGGGTAGCTATTGTATGATTCCACTTACACAGGGTACCTAGAGTAGTCAAATTCATAGACAGAAAGCAGGTGGGTGGTTGTCCGGGGCTGAGGGGAGGGGGAAATGGAAGATTACTGTTTAATGGGTACAGCGTTTCCGTTCGTGAAGAAACGTTCTGGAGATGGATGGTGGTGACGGTTGCAGAACAATGTAGATGCACTTAATGTCACTGAACACCTACAAATGATGAAAGTGGTAAATTTTATGTTACATATATTTTACCATAATAACAATAATTTAAAAATAAAAGAAATCTCACAAATAAAGAGTGTGCAGATATAAATCATGTGACTTAATTATAGTAGTTGCTTTCTATATTCACTCAACTATTATGTATAGACTTATGTTTATATTTAGTGGTGGCAGCAGTTGGGAGGAAGATGAGACTGGCTAAGTGTGTATAATTTCCATTTTTGCCATTCTGAATCCATTCTGAATCCTGCCCTCCCGTCAATCACTCTCCAGAGAGGCCCTTTGTGCCCAAGGGAGTCCTGATGGAGGATGTCATTACCAGGAGTCCTGATGACTGGAGCTGGCAAGAGCAGATCAACAGGAAAGTAGGTCAATGGAGAAGCCAGTTGCTGGCTTTTGGAGACTTCATCTGGGGCGCCAACGAGCAGGCTGTGCTGCCGGCTCTGATTCAGGGCACAAGCGCCTTCTTATACCCCGGGGTAAAGATTGTCAATATCATGAGGCTGCAAAGAGCCCTCCCGAAGCCAAACAGTAAGACACTCGGAGACTCTGGCAGGCTCCCCAGTGCTGGCAAATCAGGGCATCACGAGACTATAGTCTCCCTACAATTAAACAGATAATTAAGAAATAAGAACATATTTTTCCAATATAAATTGATAGGCGCTGCTCGGTAATGTTAGCATCGGGAATAAATTGAGCAGTAATCTGCAAAGGATGTTATTGCTTTTATAAAAATAAAGATCTGTCTCCGCAACCAATCAATTCAGCAGATATATACCAACAATCAAATTGTTAAAAATGACTTCTATAAATTACCCAGTGTTCCGTCTAATGGTGCCAGAAGCAGCTGTGATACAATTTAGGGCTGATGTAACCATACGTCGAGAGTGCTTTTTCATTGTGATGTTTTCTGTTCCCTTCTAAGCAGTTGTAGTCGGGCCACAGCTTTGTTTAATGCCCCCATGTGAAAACAAAGTGTATTTCACCCCATGGGTTAGCAAAGTCATTTTGGCAGAAACACTCAGGAATATATGCATTTAATATGGGAAGAATAATTCAATTTTCTTTCTATTATTTCAGCGACAAGGTTGCAATATCTTTAATTCTGTGTTAAACCTTCTGGATTGTGAGGAAGTTACAGTTCTTTATGAGCTGCCATTCCTCTTTCAAATGAGCATAGAAAAGACCCACAGAGGGATAGTTACAATCATGTATTTTTCAGTCTTGTCTAACAGCCATTTCAATGAGATCAGAACAATTTTGGAACTTTTCTTGATACCTGCAGCACTTGAAGACTCGTTCTGTCCAAAGTTTGATAGTTAACGCCTGATCACCAGGCCACCCTGTGATCTGTCAGTGGCCTTTTTTTACCCTTTGCATATTCATGTCTGCTGACAAGGCAGTTAAATACTGGCTGAACTGAAAGCAATTTTCCCAGCTGGGAGCCCTGACAACATAGGCATCCATCTTTAATATAACACTTCCAGACTTAGTTCTTCCGCTGAGGTTTGTGTAGTAAGCTTAGATGGTGCCCAAGCTGAGACATGGTTTACTCCAGACACAATTAACAGTGAGAGCAAAAACAGAAACAGTAGCCATTGGTCTCCTACTGAGTGTTAAGTTCTTTCCTCTGAAAATGGGGCACCAGGAGACATATCAACACAAATAAACATGGCCCCTGCCCTCAAATAATAGAGTGAGGAAATGGCTTTAAAAAATGGAATGGTTTGGGAATAACTAAGGTCATGCAAACTAGGGTGAGTCCCATGGGATAGATCTGCTTTAGGAGAGAAAGTTTCTATTTCTCCCCAAGATGGAGATAGGCAAGCTCTACACAAGACATTACAGAGGGTGAAGAGGAGACACGTCCTTGTCTTGAGTTCAGTGATCTAACGATCTGAGGAAGAAACTTAAAGTGGTAGCTCATACAATAAGGTGAGAGAAATAGAGAAGTTCAAGGTCAGGGGACTTAGAGAGTAGTTGAGGAGGGCTGCCTTAGGGACACAGAAATCATGCCCAGCAATCAACTGAAATCTGAGTCTGGAACCCAGGAGATAAGTCAAGAATAAAGATAGAGATTCAGGAGTCCTGCTTTGTGGAATACTAGTCAGGTAGACTATAGAAAATCCTTGAAGTCCTCAAGAATATTTAATTTCTTCCTCAAAAAGCACTTATCCTAAAACTCTCAATGAAAACTCACCATCTTCTAGTGTAATTTTTTAATATAAAAATGTTGATAACTCTTAATTGGTCCTTATACTACAGATTTTCTGAATGTATGTTCAGATTCTCTCTCCATCATTCTCCATCCTGCTTTGTGACCCAGAGGCTGACCTCTGTGGATGGCATCATCATGCCCTCTGGCTGATGGAAGGCAAAAGGAGGAACCTCAAACTAGAATTTCCTGCCCCTCCTTTGCCATTCTACAGCAATTTGCAACTTCATCTGAGCACTTCGGACATCTTGCTTTGTATTCAGATCCAACTTCCCCACATCAAATCTAAGCAGATCTAAGATCCTTGAGAGAGCTTTGGCAATTCTGTGTTCCTAATGTATAGCCTAGCATCTCACCCAGAGTAGGCCCTCCGTAACTAATTGGTAGATTGCCTTGTATGAACTCCAATCGATTGTTGGGGATTCGCAGACCAGGTCTTGCTGCTTGTTGTAGATCATTTATTGAATGTCTCCCCAACAAACTTGTTAAATTTAATTATGAAATTGAGTGTCGTCATGTTTTAAATAATTCATTCTAAAACTCCAGGTAATTTAAATGTAAGATGAAAAGCAGATGGAGAGAGTGAGAGCATAAGTAGGGCACATTTTTTGTTGTTGGATATCAAAGTCAACTCACAGAAAGTAAGGACCTCATGCAAAGATCTGGCCCGGCCAAAGTGCGAATGGGCGAGAGAGAAGCTGGCACATACTTGGGTAAGCTCCATTCCCTTCTCTCCAGGGGAATGACCATATTTTCCTGTCTATTTTAGCAGCAGTTATCCCCTGTGGATTTCCCAGTGAATCGGAAGCCACCTCTGCACAGACCCATAATCCACAGCTTGGAAGTAATTCTCAAACCTAATTTATTAAAAACTCGTTTATTTTCAACGACACCGGATTTCTGATTAATTCCCAGCACCATGGGTTATTTAATGCAGTGGGTTTCATTGTCATTTCTGATTTCCCAAAGTGCTTGATTGATAGAAGCTATTGTGGGCTTAGTCTGTCAACGTATTGTTCCCTTGTCAAGTGACAACAAAAAAACCTTAGTGATGAAATAAGTGTCTCTTAAGTAAGGTAGAAATACAGCATGGCATTGAAGACCCACAGGTGTTAGGCATTCACTAGGGGAACTAAAAATTATGCTTAGAAACTTCACTGAAATGTAACGCAGACATCCTTGTTTATATTCTATATTCTAGAAAAGTCTGGCAAAGTATATGGTTGTGTTTTCTCGTCGAATACTGAGGAAGACAGAGGTTTATTTCCATTTTGCCTTTTTAATGAGGGTGATGAAATGCAGTGAAGTAGATTCAGAATTATAAATCAACTCTAAATGAAATCGTCGTTTTTTAAATTTTTCAGAACATTAAAGACCCATTTACATTTTTAAGGAGAGTAACCCTTAGAAGATAAGATAAAATGGATAAGGCTCAGACAAAACAAAACAACACAAAATTTTTAAAAAGTAAAATGTCATGATGACTGTGTAGCTGATCTGCCACACTACATAGGCACTCTGCTTCGTCTGCTCCCTTAAGCTCTCCCCTGGACTGAGATTACTTCCCCACCCTAACCACAGATACGGATGAGGGATTGGGAATTAGGAGTGAAAGTTGCCATGAAATGTCAATAACAAGGAAAGAAGCATCTTGGCCAAATACTTTCACAAGTTGGTATACTCAGTTTGCTAAAATGTGGCAAATCTCCTTGTATACCTCCCGTGAGTATCTTTATATTTCTAGATAGATAAGGAGCCTCAGCGGAGAAGAACTGACCACTAAATGGAAAATCCCATCTGCTCTCATTTCTCAAACATGAGGATAGATCCCTTCCCAATCAGATTTTTCTCTTCTAAGCAGCTCCATCTACCACCGCCGGTGACATTAGCCCAGAGATTTGGATTAGCTTCTGTGCCAAATTTTTCCCTTTAGCATGATGTCAACAGCTGGGCTATTGTGCTGTTTACGAAATGTTCACTGTCAAAGAGATGCTATACCACCTTGAACAGCTTAGAGGACACATACTGTGTAAAACAAAGAGCTAAGAAGGCAAGAACCTGAGAAGGAAATACAATGCAGAATAAATCTCCCAGTGCCTTTCTATCACCTCTACTTGCCTCCCTGGAGGGAACTCTGAGAGGGCAAACTCGGGAATTATGGCACAGGATCCAGAAGTCTTAAGATTCCACTTCCCTGGGCCCTTTATTATATACAAAAAAGCCCACTCATGTGCAAGTTCTTGTGTATAAATATAACTCTCCTGACACTGACAGGAGACACCCTACTGGGACTCCACTGCCAGAAAAGTGAGCTTTGAGATATTTTCCAAAGAGGGGTTTATAGTAATTTATCTACAAACATCTGTATGCAAGGACATGTATTTACTGAATGACTATATTCAGAATGAATGAGGTCTCAGTGCCCTTTACAAAAGGTATAGGTAAAATTGTGCCTTCTCCATTTTTCACTAAGATTGACTGAGATTAAAAAGCTAATATATTAAGATGGTAAAGATACGGGGAACTGACACTTTCATGTTGTTATATATAAATTGGTACAAAGTGTATGGAGGGCAATTTGAGAATCTCTATCAAAATGATATTCTATCAGAGATTTCCAATTTTAAGATGGCAGAATAGTGGGGTTTTTTTCTGCCCCCTTTTCTTCTCAGATATCACCCACAACCAACAAGGATGATGAGAAGCAAAACACAAACTCCAAAATCCATGAAATTAGGAAGCATCTGTAACTTCAAACTATGACATATGAAAATGAGTGAAGGAGTTTAAATGATGTAGCAGAGTGGAGGAAGCCTAGGAAGTTGGTTAATGATAGGATTTCTAAGACACTTAATATCACAGAAATCAGGAATGAGGAAAGGGCTAAAAATGGGGTAAAATTAAGAAAAACTCTATACAAGGAGCAGAGAGAACCCACCAAAGCCTCAGCCCACCCTGAGCAGCCAGGTGACTATCCCTCACATACTCTAGACCAAGGAGACATTAAAACAAAGTATCTTCAAATTGAGGAACACCAGCCCAGTGGAAGGCATGGAATAGGCACTAGGCTAAAAAAAATTTGTGTTTAAAACAGTGAGACCCCCACATCCTGCCCCATGCCCAGCTGCCAGGACATGGGAAACAAGCCTTATTGCCATGACATTTTCAGGTATAAAAGGACCTAATTTTTTTTCTCTCATTAATCATTCTCAGGAAGCTAATAGAAAATGCACTCCACCAAAAGGGTTAAAACAAGCACAGGAAAATACGGTAAGTAGAATCTGGGGCTTCAACATGAGAGAGAGAGATAAAGAGAATTCTTAGAATTAGAGCAGCAAGTCCAGGGAGAAACCAGTCAGGACTGGAGCAAGAGAGTTGAAAGTTTCAAGAAAAAGAAGAAACTGATTGATCATCTGATGAGTGTGTCAGCATGGAAAATTGTGTCAAGAGATTGTTGGATGAAAAATTAGATATTTATATAGAAAACAGAAAATGAAAATATGAGATAATCATTAACATCGGTCAAAAAAAAATGTCCAAGAAAGGAACCAATCATAGAAAACTATGTGGTAGAGTCATCATAATGTAATGCAAATATATTTGTATAATATATATATAATATATAATGTAAATGTAATATAAAAATAGATGTCAATTTAACCTTTAATTGGGATGTAACTACATTACAAGTCTGGGTGGAGGGGAAAGAAAGTGTGTAAGAGACCTAAATCTTCACTTAATGTAATATGAAATCAATAGAAAACATCAGAAAGGATAATGTAAACTTTATCAGTATAGACGTATGATTTAGAAACATGAAGGTAAAAACCAGAAGAAACAAACGGATTGAAAATGGAGGAGTTGGACTGTGAGGAGTCAGGAAATGGTGGGGGAGGGGATTGTGGGTTTTAGTTTTGTCTTTTAGCACTATTTGATTTTTAAAATTTTTTTAAAAGACAACCTACGGAATGTTAGAAAATTTTTGCAAATGAAACCGACAAAGGCCTGATCTCCAGAATATATAAGCAGCTCATATGACTTAATAAGAAAAAAACAAACAACCCAATCCAAAAATGGGCAGAAGACCTAAACAAGCAATTCTCCAAGGAAGATATACAAATGATCAATAGGCACATGAAAAAATGCTCCATATCGCTAATTATCATAGAAAAGCAAGTCAAAACTAAATGAGGTATCACCTCACACCAGTCAGAATGGCCATCATTCAAAAGTCCACAAATGACAAATGCTGGAGAGGCTGTGGAGAAAAGGGAACCCTCCTACACTGCTGGTGGGAATGCAATTTCGTGCAGCCACTGTGGAAAACAGTATGGAGATTCCTCCAAAGACTAGGAATAGACTTACTGTATGACCCAGGAATCCCACTCCTGGGCTTGTATCCAGAAGGAAATCTACTTCAGGATGACACCTGCACCCCAATGTTCATGATAGCACTATTTACAATAGCCAAGGCATGGAAAAGGCCTAAATGTCCATCGACAGATGACTGGATAAAGAAGAGGTGGTATATTTATACAATGGAATACTATCCAGCCATAAAACCAACAACATAACACCATTTGCAGCAACATGGATGCTCTTGGAGAATGTCATTCTAAGTGAAGTAAGCCAGAAAGAGAAAGAAAAATACCATATGAGATCGCTCATATGTGGAATCTAAAAAAAAAGAAACAAAACATAAATACAAAACAGAAACAGACTCATAGACATAGAAAACAAGCTTGCAGTTGCCAAGGGGGTTGGGGGTGGGAAGGGATAGACTGGGATTTCAAAATGTAGAATAGATAAACAAGATTATACTGTATAGCACAAGGACGTATATACAAGATCTTATGGTAGCTCATGGAGAAAAAAATGTGACAATGAATATATGTATGTTCATGTATAACTGAAAAATTGTGCTGTACACTGGAATTTGACACAACATTGTAAAATGATTATAACTCAACAAAAAAAAGTTAAAAAAAATTATCCACCTGTGATAATTTAATAAAAAAAACATTTATTTTCAAAAATAATAACTAGATTATATTAGGTAAGCTTTAAACTTACACCTTGTTTTAAAATGCACTTATTAAGAACTTCAAAGGAAAGAAACCACTTGAAGGAGAAAACTATGAAAATAACTAGCATGTTACAGGACAAAATAAAGATTTTTTTTCTTTTTCCAGCTGCTATTATAATTCCAGTGGCTTTGGAATAGAAAAGAACATGTTCTTATGATTAAAACCTACCTGTGAACTTGGCCTAAGTTAGTTTCCTGAAGAATACTATTCAGCAATAAAAGAGAACACACTTCTGATATGTGCCACAACATGGATAAATCTTAATGAAATTATGCTGAGGGAAAGAAGACAGAACCAGAAGATTAGATATGTATGATTCTACTTATATGACATTCTGGAAAAGGTGAAACTATAGGAACCGGAAACAGATCAGTGGTTACCAGGAGCTGGGGGTAAAGTGTGGGGTTGACTGAAGGTGCTCAGGGAGATTTTTCTTGAGGTGATGGAATAGGTCTGTATCTTTATTGTGCTGGGGGCTGAACAACTGTATGCATTTGTCAAAACTCCTAGAACTGGGCACTCACATGTGTGAACTTTATTACATGTACATAGCATCTCAGTAAGAGAGAGAGAATATAAGATATGGACCATGGCTTCAAAGCAGTTTTTGCTTCATGTGTTGTCAAATGAAACTAAAATAATCCCATGTCCTTGGGCCTCTCCTCACTGCACTGGGCAGGTCGTTACGGTCTCATAAGGTGAGAAGGTCAGTGTACTTCTCTCCCAGGTGTACCAGTGGGAATAGAGAAACCCAAAGTGTCATGCGGGACTTTATGTTGGCTTCATGATCAACACAGTTTTTCTCAGAACTTTCTAAAAGCCAAATCTTAAAAATTAAAAACAGCTCTATGGTAGGTTGTTTGCAAAAATGGCCACAATTATTCCTCTCCCTCCATCCACATTACTTTATAATGTGCTTTTGCAGGTCCTTCCATCAAGAGGACTTGTCTAGTTCTCCACCCCTTGAGTCTGGGCTGAACTTGTAAACTGCATTACCAACAGAATATGGCAGAGGAGACTTGTCACAGCTCTGAGCAGAGGCCTCAAGCGGGCATGCAGCCTTTCCCTAGTTCTCTTAGAGCGCTGTTCAGCTACCATGTGCTTGTTCCTATGAGAGATGTGTGGCTCAGTTACCATCATCACCCCAGGTAATAGCTTGCTAACCTCAAGGCATGTGCATGAGGCCATCCTAGACCAGGAAGCCTCCAGCTAATCTATTGGCTGATCATAGACACATAAGAAAGCCCAGTGAAGATCAGCCAGACCTGGCCCAGATGAGCGGAATCACCCAGCTGAACTATAGAATCAGGAACAATAATAAATGATTGTAGTTTTAAGCTTTGGGCTGGTTTGTTAGGCAGCAAAGACAATTGATACAATATTAAAAGGAATATAATTTTGTTTAAAAAAAAAAAGGAAAAACAACACCTTTAGGTGTCTTTGTAATACTGAAAAGCTAGGTTATCAGACTAGAAATGAGTCATTAGAAAATAAAAATAAATAAGACACCGTAGTTTCATGAAACAGCACTTTACACTTTAAAAAATCATTTTTACTTGTAGGAATTTATTCTATGAGTATATTCACCATGGTGTGCCTTAATACCATTAACCAAGTGAGGCCTCCTTAATCTAAATAAAGTTTTATTAGAACACAGTCTTATCCATCCATTTACATATTCTCTGTGGCTGCTCTAAAATAGCAGAGTTGAATAATCTTGACAGAGACTGTGTGGCTTCCAAAGCCTAAAACATTTATTATCTAGTCCTTTATGGAAAAAACTTGCTGACCCCTGGTCTAAGCCAGTGGTCCCTGAACTTGAGTGTGCATCAGAATTACCTGAAGGACCTCTTAAAACAGATTGCCTCGTCCACCCCAGAGTTTCTGATTCAGTAGGTCTGGATAGGGCCTGCAAATGTTCACTTCTGGTTCTTTCTACTGATCCTCCAATTATCCTATTTAAGCAACGACATATTCTGCATCCTCTATGAGCTGGTAATAGACAATTCTTAGTTCAAAAGGCAGGTGCACTCTAGGGCAGTGTGTGTAATGCAGCGTTGCTTTGCCCACCATGCTCTGAGCATTCTCCCTGGCACTGGAGTTGAGGTTGTAGCTCTCACTTGTCGTATCATAAGCCATTTAATCTTCCCTCCAGGTATTTGGTACTACCTTTGAACGCAGAGTAATGTCTGAAGCTACTTCATGAAAGGTAGAGCCATAGAACCTGGAAAAGAATGATAAGACCTGGGCTCAACTCTCCACCCGACTGTGTCCTTAGATAGACCAGTTCACCCCGCCCAAGCCCTAGAGTAATAAAATGCTCTTACCTACTTACATGGCAATTGTGAGAATGAAATGGGAAATTCTATGAAAACTATTCCATCAACGTTAACATTTCAAAACTAAAGTTATACTGTTATTGTGTAGTACTGTTTGTAACCTATTGTATTATAACATTGCTATTATTGAAAACCCTAGCAATTCTAAGCAGATGTTGCTACAAGCAGAGAAAAAGGCTTTGCCTGGAAAGAATTAATAAAACATTAGTAAAATCCATCTCTGACTAAAAGGAAGAACTTTCACCCAGTCAGTAGCTTCAGACATTATTCTGCATTCAAAGGTAAATATTTGCCTTCATTCTTGGCAGAAAATAAAAATGCACAGGACTGGCGAGTGGTGTTGATAGCTCTGACTTACCAGACCGGAGGCCCAAGCAAACCCTGCCTGTGTCCCTGCCCAGAGCCGCTCCTTAATCTCTGGTTCCATTTCCATTTGAAGCCAGCCTCCGATGCCATGCCAGCCTCTGAGCACCGCCAGGCGCTCCAGCACCTTCTGCTGAATTGCTCCAGGAGGACCCAAGGCACTGAGAGCACCTGCCCACCCAGGGAAGCTCAAAGAACCACTGCCAGTCAGTTCCAAGCTACAAAGGGCCATTAGCTGATAATGACCCTTGGAACAGACATCAGTTGCTTTAAACGTCAATGCCCTGCTGTGTGGCAACCCAGCACAGCTCATCACAGCCCCCTGCAGCTGCTCCCCTCCCCAGAGGCACCTGAGCTGCTGTTTGCTGGCTGGATGGCTGATCTTCTGGATGCCTTTTCTGAATACTCACTGCTGTACTTCTTGGGGAGGTTAGCCAGAGGTGGAGCCCTGCCTATCTGCTTCGTGTTTGCTCTTTAGCTGTCATTTCAAGGTCAACCTAACTCATTGGCAGCCAAGCCCCCGGTTACCCAATAGGCTGACATATGCTGATCCAAACACAGCGCTCACCTGTGCTCTCCCTCGCTGCACTCCCCACAGCACAGATCCGCTAATCCCAGTGTTCGTGTCCTCCCAGCAGCAACCTGCTCCCTACTCACACGGAAGACAGGTGACCCTCCTTGAGAGCTCTTGGTGGATGCCAAGCAGTTCAGATCTCGGCAGCATGTCGTAAGGAGGCTCAGAGCCCACCAGGGCTATCAGCTGCCTTGGGAAAACGTGTTATTTAGTCCACGGGGAGGTGGAGCCTCCCGATTCAGCCTCCTTAAGAAGTTTTACACCTCCAGAGGGGAGAATGCTATTGGCTTCACCCTTTGGAAACGCTCATGAGGTTGCTTCTGTGTTTGGATTCGTCCTGACAGGACGGGGCGCTCAGTCGGGCTTCTGGTTCAATAGTGTGTGTTTCTCCCCTTGGAAGGAGGGAGTCAGAGGTAAGTCCATTTCCTACTCTGCTGTCGGTTTACTTTGGGATCTCACATAAGTCCCATAACCTCTCTGGGCCTTGGCTGCTGCTTCTAAATAAATGAAGAAGGAAGTTGCATTAGGATTTCTAAGGCTCCTTTGAGTGTCAAGGTTTTATGATTCTCTTGAACTCCAGGGGTGTCGTTCCTACCACCTCCCCCCGCCACACGCACACACTCATAGAGAATGCAAACAATTTTTTAATAGGAATCCAAGCAAAATGTAATAAAGAAAGTAAATTTGCTGTCAAAATTTGCATAATGTATTCTCAAGTCAAGCAGAAATGGCATTTGGACTGTTTGCTGTTTTGAATTATCTGCACCACTGCTCCCCTGCATTTGTGCAGATAATTGGGAGGTGACTGTATACAGGGAAGATACACAGTTGTCTCACAGGATTCACATCATGGTTAGTAGTTCTCAGAGTTTGAGTTAACGCGATTCACTCAGTTGGTGGAGCTCATGGAAGAGCATGAGTCGGATCTCTGTAGTTTTCATAGGGAACAGTCCTTTTCTGATGTCCCTAATTGTACCCTTAATCATAAAAGGAATAAGGAGGGTAAAAAAGCATGTGTTCACAAAATTCTGGATCAGGAGACTTTTGCAATCATGAATTTTGGTTTGTGATCACAGTAACTTCACAGGCAGGGAAGGTAAATTTGTCATTTCACTGAGGCATGAGTTTGGATCACCTGTGCTGGGTGACAAGTAATGGGAAAAAGATCTACCCACCAAGTAGACATTCAGCATCTCGGTTTGGTCCTTTTCATAAGTATCAACTCATGTGCATGCTGTAAAGAAATGATTTTACCCTGACACTTCAATAAAGCTTAAAAGGCTATCAGCTGATCTGTGAAGATATGTAAAGAGAATAGGTGATTTAGAATGCAGCTCGGAAGAAAGCTCAGGGCCTGTGCAAATGTTCCTGTTCACTTGAATTCAGAAATATGAACGGGTCCTTGTGGGGAAAGTCTCAGGGGCCACTGAGGTAGAACCAAGAAGCTGTTTCAGAAGCTTGAAAGGGGTGGTTTTAGGACAAATACAACAAATTGCTATGCAGCAAAGCAGGTAGTAAAGAAATGAAATATGTCGCCCCTGAAGGCAATATAGGCTGAATGTAGAAATAGGTTGAAAAATTGCTTTGGATAAATTCAAGACTTATAAATCTACAACAGAGAGTTTCCTTTGTAATAGGAAAGCGAGGTGTACTTGACACTTGACAGAGAAGAGCTGTTCCTGCCCACAGAGCATCCTTTGCCCCACTCTCAGACCGCTGCCGCCGCCGTGACCACTGCCACTAGCCTTAGTCATCCAGTGCTAGGCAATTAGGAAAAACTTGCTATGCATTATCCCATTTAATCCTCACACTGTATTAAGTATTATTATCCCCAGAGTATTGCACAGAACTCCTGAGTTGACTGCTCAGTTCACACAATGTCTCCCCAATGTGACCGCATCTATGTCACATTGTCCCAACAACCCCCTCCCATTTTCCACTGATACAGGGGTGCCCTGGCCCATCCTAAGCCAGGCCCATTGAATTCTCTCTCCCAGAAACATGAAAGGGGGAGTGAGGGCACTCACATGTGAAGTGTGCCCTTTAGTTTAATGGCAGAAATTTAGTTAAATTTCCGTGGAGAAATTGGAATCTGCTTCCATAGCTGATGGGAATGTAAAATGATGCAGCAGATGTGGCAAATAGTTTGGCAGTTCTTTAAAAAGTTAATCACAGAATTACCATATAACCCAGCAATTCCACTCCTAGGTGTGTACCCAAAAGAACTGAATACAGGGACTCAGATACTTATGCTGCGATTTCATAGCAGCATTATTTACAATACTCCAATGGTGGAAACAACCCAAATGTCCATTTTACAGATAAGGGAACTGAGGCACAGAGAAGCAGAGAAGCCAAATATTGAGACCATGATCACATAGGTGAGAAATGTTGGAACCAGGATTTGAACTCAGACTGTCTGGTTCCAAAATCTCTGCTCTCAACCCCTACACACCACTATCAGAAGAGTCATGTGTGTTTCACTTCACCCAGTCGTCCCCATCCCTCTCTACTGCCTGAGATCCAGTTCCGTTCTCAGTCAACCTGTCAAGCTTCTGCAGGCATTTGAATCTGCAACCTCAGCATTAGGTGTTTTGTGAAGGAAAGCCCCGCCTGTAAATTCAGCATTTTCTGTATAAATGCCCAGGATACTTATCACACCACCAAATTACTAACCCTTGGAACTCAAAGCAAAATAATTCCATACGTTTACCCAATGTAATAATTTTGCAATTCTTACAACCCCTTATTATAGTCAGTGACCCACCATCCTCCAATTTCCTGTGGATTTTAAAAACACTGTGTCTTTTTGGTCAATAGTTCAACAAATAATTGTGTTACTATAGGTTAAGGTCAGCACTATTTGGCAGGCTGAAGGCCCCTAAGGCCCGGAAGCTCACAGATGCTGATAGAATGGGGCAAAGGGAAGCATTAAGAGGCCTGGGCCCAGGCAGCAGAATGGTGTAATATTTGGAGGCAAGCAGATGTATTCAGCAAAGAGAAATTTACCTGAGCAGAGGCAAGTCGTCTAGACAGACTTGAGAGCAGACAGCAAATGCTGAGGGGAATGTTTTCACTTGGTTTGAAAGCCTGAGAGAAGAGAAAGGTGGGCAGAGGATGAGAAGAACATCGCTTAGCAACGTAAGTAGCTGAGAAATTCATTTTCCGATTGGAATTGGAGGCAGGAGAAGTCACTGCTGAAAAGGACAGCAAAGGAGCTTGTTAAGTTTCCAGGAATGGAGAGAAAAAGAAAAGGAGGAGAAAGGGTAGATAGTGGACATTGATTGCTTGTGTATACCCCAAACTCATCCCCTTTCTTCAGGTCCCAGCACCACTCCTGGCCTGGGTAGTTCTGTGGGACTGACACCCTACAGCAGGTCCAGAAATTTGCATGTGACCCAAGTATGGCCATTTCCCATTTGTTGACGACACCGATTAGTTCAGTGATGGGTATGCAATTCCATCCTGGGACTGTCACTGGAATTATAGGGAAAGATAAGCTCTTGCAGATATTTCTAGCCATTAGTATAAGGAAGATAGATGCCTGAAGCTGCTAGGAGCTCCCATATATGAGGAACAGCTTGAAAATGATGTTAATACAGATGAGAAAGAAGAAGAAAACTAAGTTCTAATGATATGATGTGAGCCAAGTCCCTGGACCCAGCCATACCTGCAGATCTGGACTTTTCCATCATGAGAACAGGTAAGTTGCCTTTGTGCTGAAGTCAGTTTGAGCTAGATGTCTGTCACTTATGATAACCACCAAAAAATCTTGGCTTGTTTCTTTATACTCAAATTATAATCCACAACTGATGGACTAAGACATGATAGAATACAAAGCCTTAAAAATTAAGAGAGAGAAAAAGAGAGAGTTGGTTAATACAGAATAAAAGGAGAGAGAGACAGTGTCTAAGGATATACACCCCAGAACTGGCAAGAGAAAGGTGTTGCTGGGAAGAAAACCGGAAGCCCCTGTTGGAACCTCGCTGGTTTGTGGATGCAAGTTGGGCTGAATGAGCCCTGGCAGTGACTTTCTGCCCAGTCCTGGAGGGTGGAGTCTGTGTTATAGGAAGATGTGGTTGAGAAAAAGTACTGGAGAGAACAAAGGCAGTTGGCTTTGGACATAAGACTTCACGCTTGAGACGCAAGAGCTTTGCCTCTCTGGGGGGTGGTGATGGGTGTTTCTGTTGGTGTCATGCCAGCTGTCTTCTGGGTTGGTGTTCTGGCCATTTAAGTGACTTTTCTTGGAATTTCTTTTCATTTTTGTCTCTTGAGGCCTTCCTTGGAAAATTATTTCCCTCTTCCCCCCTTCCCCTTCCTTTGGTCCAATGTCTTTATATTCCATTTTTAATTTTTTTTTCATGCTTCTCTTCCTCAAGTGAGTTCAAAAGTGGAAGCTGGAGATTGTCATCATTAATCATTTTATATTTAATTGGGTCTTGATTAAAATCTACAGAATAAGGTCACACCCTTCACTTAGAATTTCTGGCAGAATGATGAAGGTGTATATAATCCTAACCCCAAGCCCCAAACTAAAACACTATGGACCAGGACAAAGCACATGTCAACACTGTGTTAAAACGCAGCTCCCAAATTGGAAAGATAGGTTTCTCAAGTGTTATAGACAGCTTTAATTTAATCACAGGCATGGTCTTAAGTGAGCCCTGATTTCCACAACTGAATCTTTTAATTTAAAACTATATATATGTATTTTTAAGAGACTGAGAATATGGGGTACTATAGTTTTCTCGCATTGACCCAAGGGTTTCAGGAGAAAGCTTCTTCTAGTAGATTTTATCTTTACCTGACGTATAAGCCTTACTTATTCCAATTCCAGATAGTACACAGTATCATAGCTGTAAGCAATACTGGGGGACTCCTCCCACTGTAATAAAATATTTACAGGGTCCCTTTGACTGTTAGTTCTATGTTAGTGTAACTATTGCCATGTCAAAAGTTTTTGTAAGCAATTAAGTACTTTTCCAGCATACCTATTTATTTATATCTTCCAGTCTCTCTGCATTAGCTTCCTACAGCAATCCTTCTTTTCCATGTCCCTTTTCCCCACCCTCCCCGACATCCACCCCTGCTTTCTCAATCTCTTTCTTTCCCTCTCTCTCTTTTTCTTTCAACATTTATTGAAGGCCAATTGTGTGCCAGCATTGACAACTCTGAAATGACACTAAAATGTTCCTTAGAGTGGTTACAGCCATCATTGTTCCCTATTATTTGACTTAATCCACTTAGGGAATAGTTTTTAATTTTGTCGCTGGAAATTTCCTCAGCTTCTGATTTCCCCAGGGGATTGTGTTAAGCAAGGGGGGAAAAAGTAGTCTCTTTTTTCCCTTCCTAAGATCTCAGTGAGTTTTGAGGGCTGATATACATCACTGACGTTTGCTATTAACATTAAGTTAGTTAATTACGGCAAGCGCATAGTCGACATGCTGTGATGATGGAGGAGAAAAAGAATAGCCCATCAGTCAGCGGAACCTCTCAACGATTTTGCCATAATCGGAGGATATTGAAATTGATGGGTCTCAGCCCATCAACCAACCCAGTATAGCATCTAGCTCTTAGCGAGAGACAAGATCTAGAGTTTTAAGGAAGCTGAAATCCAAGGGGTCTGGGGTGGGTTGCATCATGTCACAGCTGAACAAAGAATTATTTCCATGCCCCACGCTTGTCACTGTCGCCAGGACAAACTTGCCAGTATTCTCTGCACAGCCTGCTCTGCATGCCTTATGTCTTTCCTGACTGTTCATTGCTAACAGACACCTTCAGCTTTGTCCCTGAAACTTGTGACTTGACCACCTGAATTACAAGTGGCCCTGACTGGCTGTGCTCAATGTCCCAGCCTCTGCCTCTACCACCGGGCCAGGAGCACAGCCGTTTTTCTTGTCAATCTTGGGACACCAGAGACCTAAAGAGTGCTGGGAAGCTTCCCAAAACTCTGACTCTTATTGTCTTTGCCACTGTCCCTGCTGCAAGCCAGGGCACTCTCCTGAGGGTGGAAAGCACCTGCCTAGCTAGGTGACTGGAGCCAGGATGCATAGCTTAGCTTGGCTATTGAGGTCTGGGGCTGCTTTGAACTGTTAACCCGAGATATCAGGGAACTGTTGAAAGACATCTTAGAGGAAATGGATGGAAACCCATCCTCTTGTTGGCCTTGTCTGTTACCAATCCTCTTCTCCTTCCCTCTCCTTCTTCCTCCTGGTACTTCGACTTCTTTCCCTTCGTATTCAGAGCTTCCTAATTGCACCAGGAACCCTGAACTCAGGGCTGCTGCTGCAAAGAGAGATTTATAACCCCGCCCCGCTTACAGGTCCGTTTCCCTACCTGCAGTTAAGAGTTTTTGAGTCTCTTTACCAATCTGCTCTAAGCATCCCTGCATCTTGAAGCTGGTCTTTGTCTTCCTCTGCATACACTTTTTCTCCTTAATAAGAACACCCGCAGCCTGGAGCAGTTCGTTTTTCCAACCTGACCTCTTCCAGTGAGGGCTCCCTCTTAAAATTACCATGTATCATTTCCTCTAAATAAAACTGAGTATTAAAGGAGCACACAGAAAGACATGAGACCAAACAGGATGACAGTCTTTCATCCCCAGAGACGGAGGGTGTTAAAATGTCCTACCGTCATGCAGCGAGGAAATCTCGTTCCCCTGACACCACTGTGGAGCCCAGAGCTGTGTCTGCTGGGCTTTCAGTGCCACGTTTAGCACGTATTTGCACTCTCACAGCTCCTAGGAGGGTATCTAATCTTGTTTCCAAAGTCAGCCGGATTAACCACCTTATTAGTCTGAACCTATTCAATTTTATTTATTTCCCAGCTGCTAGAGATTCGGGTAATGGTTACTTATGTAGAAATTTGGCAAATGTCAGACGAACCCAGTGATGCTTGTCTGGAGTGCTGTTTGCAGAAGATGGCAGTCAAAGGGTTATATGAGCATTTCCCCACCTCTTCTCCTAGGATGACCCTGTTTGAGGTTTTGGGTGACAAGACTGTGCAGTGTCTGAGCAGGAGTGAAACAGTGACACTGACTGTCTTACTGAGTGAGTGCTGAATGCTTCAGGAAGTAAAGCATTATTTGTATCAGTTGTGTATCTGTTTGTTCCACAAACTCGGGTGCAAAGATGTTCCCGCTTCTTTTTCTTTCTCCATTATGATTTGTCCTACAGAAAAACTTTCCCATAGGCTTGTCCGCAGAAAGTCGAGGCTTTCACTCTGGAAGTTCACCCTGATACTTCGAATTACCAGTGGACACTGAAGGCTTAATCCCTGGAGAGAGTGAGAATGGTGGTGACAGCCACAGTAAGGGAACCAGCTTAATGGCACACACCCTTCCCCTGTGTTTCCTTCCCTTCTAGAGCTGTCTTGCTTCTCTGTCAACGTCTCTGCCCTTTCTCAGAGAGAAGCCCTTATACTAAGAAGCGTTGTCCGTGAGCAGTCTTGCCACCTTCTCAGACCACAGGGGGCCCCTCTTAAATGCAAAATCTGGTGGTCCGCTCAAGTGAATCTTCCTTAATAAGACAAGAACAATTTCTCCAGGAAAGGCTGCATTTTAAGCACTGTTGTTGATGGACACTGTATAATCTCTGCTTTTTAGACACACTAAACCCATCAAATCACTTAACACATAGTCATTTCTTAGTTCTTGACACAAACGTAGGACTGAAAATCTCCCCAAACTAACCCAAATATCGCAAACCCACAATCTTACGATAAAAATGTTAAGATGCTTTCTTTTTCGTTAAGACCCTAGATTAGTGGGAGGGTAATAGCTAAGTGGTAGAGAATGTGCTTAGCATGCATGAGGTCCTGGGTTCAATCCCCAGTACCTCTATTAAAAAAAGGAAGGAAAAATACCCCAGATTACCAGATTGCTGAATCCCACTTGCCGGACCTCAAGAACCACACAGTTCCTCCTGGGAGGCCCCCTCAGTGCTCGCCTCCTGATGGCAGCCGGGAGAGGGGAAGTCATTTGCCCTTGAGGCCAGCCAGCCAATCAACAGCAATGGGACCTGCTGGCTCTCCTGCTGGCCTGGAGTCTCCATCTCTGTTCCCTGCCATCAGGCCAAATGGAATGCTAGGGGAGGCAGCCAGCCACATGACTGCCTGGACCTCAGACGGGTACAGCTCTTTGAGTTTAGCCATTTCATCATGGACGTCTCAGAGTCCCGGGAAGGCTGGGTGAGAAGTTTTAGTCCACAGGCTCTGCTCCAAACCAGTGCTATTCTCTGATAGCGAAACCATGCATGCTAAGTCTAGCCACCAGCCCAGATGTCCTCCTCTTTTGTGGTGTCTTCTCTCAGGGACCCAAATGTCCTGCTCTGCAGCCTGGCCTTAGGCTGCAGGACTAGTCTACAACACGTACCTCTACGTCTTTTATACTCAGAGGGTAAGGGATAGGATCTAATATATTTTCCAGTGCTAGAATTTGGTTCAGGATTTTTGTGTCTATTTTTATCAGTGCTATCAGTCTGTAATTTTCTTTTTTTGTGATTTCTTTGGTTTTGGTATCAGGGTGATGCTGGCCTTGACCTCTTTTGTTTCTGAAGGCAAAGAGCAGAGAGTGGGATTGGAGAATGATCTCTCCGTCTGGCAAGAGCCAACACCCACACCTAGTCAGCCCCTCCACCACCCACAGTTAAGCTCCAATTCTGGCCAAGCCCAAGGTGGTCTTTTACAGGATGACCTATTAACACATAACGCCAAGGACACACTTCATTTACACTTACATTGCATTTGTTTTGTATCACTGCTGTAACAAAGTGCTACAGACTTGGTGGCTTAGAACAACATCAGTTTTTTATCTTACAGTTCTGGAGGTCAAGAGTGCAAAATCAGTGTCACTGGGCTAAAGTCAAGGTGTCGGCAGGGCTGGTTGCCCCCGGAGGCTATGAGGGGAGAATTATCTCCGTGTCTTGTTCAGCTTCTAGAGGTCGTACACACTGCTTGGCTCCAGATGCCTTCCTCAAATCGCTCCAACCTCTTGCTTCTGTCATCACATCTACTGCTAACTCTCATCTGGGGCCTCCAAGCTCTTGTAAAGGACACTGGTGACTGTATCAGGCCTGCCCAGATAGTACAGGATAATCTTCCCTTCTCAGGATCTTTAAGTTAATCGCACCTTCAAAGGCCCTTCTGCCATGGAAGGTAACTTTTTCACAGGTTCCAGGAATTAGGATGATCTTTGGGGGTGTCCACTATTCAGGTTACCCCACTCATTATGTTTATTCAAGAACATTTTTAGATAAATGATCTCATGTACTGCTTAAGACAACCTTGAGAGGCAAATTATTATTTCTGTTTTACAAAAGAGAAAGTTGTATAGGTGGAGGCTGAACTGTCCAATAAGGTAGCTACTAGTTACACACGGCTACTCGGTGTTTGAAATGTGGCCTGTCTGAATTGAAATATGTTATAAGGGTAAAATTCACACTGGATCTTGCTGACTTAGTACAAAGAGAATAATGTGAAATATCTCAATAATTTAAAAATATTGATTATATATTGAAATGATAATATTTTAGATACATTATAGTAAATAAAATATAATTATTTAAATGATCTCTATCTTTTTGTTTTCAAACTTTTAAAACGTGACAACCAGAAAATTTTATTTTATTTTACCTTAAGGATTTGTAAAAATATTTTTGTGATTTTTTAAAAATTGAAGTATAATTGCTCTGTAATATTATATAAACTATAGATGTACAATACAGAGATTCACAATTTTTTAAAGCTATGTACCATTGTGGATAATATAATATATGGCTATATTCCCCACGGTATACGATATATCCTTATAACTTATTTTATACCTAATAGTTTGTACCTCTTACTGCCCTACCCCTATGTTGCCCCTCCTCCCTCCCCTCTCTCTGCTGGTAACCACTAGTTTGTTCTCTATATCTGTGAGTCTGCTTCTTTTTTGTTATATTCACTAGTTTGTTGTATTTTTTAGATTCCACATATAAGTGATATCATACAGTATTTGTCTTCCTCTGTCTGACTTATTTTACTTAACATAATAACATCCAAGTCCATCCATGTTGCTGCAAATGGCAAAACTGAACATCTGTTCATGTGCCTGTTGGCTATCTGCATTTCCCCTTTGGAAAAATATCTTTTCAGTTCTTCTGCTCATTTTTTAATTGGGTTGTTTGGTTTATTGATGTTGAGTTGTATGAGGTGTTTATATGTGTTGGATATTAATCCCTTATCAGTCATATCATTTGCAAATATTTCTCCCACTCAGTAGGTTATCTTTTTGTTTTGTCAATGTGCAAAAGCTTTTCAGTTTAACTAGGTCTCATTTGTTTATTTTTGGCTTTCCTTTCTTTTACCTTAGGAGATAGATCCAAAAAATACTGCTGTGATTTATGTCAAAGAATGGTCTGCCTATGTCCTCCTCTAGGAGTTTTATAGTATCCAGTCTTGTATCCATTTAGGTCTTTAATCCATTTTGAGTTAATTTTTGTATATGGTCTTAGAGAATGTTCTAACTTCATCCTTTTACAGGTAGCTGTCCAGTTTTCCCAGCACCACTTATTGAAGGGACCCTCTTTTCTCCGTTGTATAGTCTTGCCTCCTTTATTATAGGTTAATTGACCATAAGTGCATGGGTTTATTTATGGACTTTCTATCTTGTTCTATTGATCTATGTGCCTGTTTTTTGTGCCAGTACCATACTGTTTTGATTACTGTAGCTTTGTAGTATAGTCTGAAGTCAGGGAGCATGATTCTTTCAGCTGTCTTTCTTTCTCAAGCTTGTTTTGACTATTCTGGGTACTTTGTGTTCCCATACAAATTTTAAAAATCATTCATTCTAGTTCTGTGAAAAATGCCATTGGTAATTTGATAGGGGTTACATTGAATCTGTAGATTGCTTTGTGTAGTATGGTCATTATAATAATATAGATTCTTCTAGTCCAGGAACACAGTTTATCTTTCCATCTGTTTCTGTGATCTTTAATTTCTTTCATCAGTGTCTTGTAGTTTTCAGAGTACAGGTCTTTTGCCTCCTTAGGTAGGTTTATTCCTAGGTATTTTATTCTCTTTGACCTAATGGTAAATGGGATTGTTTCTTTAATTTCTCTTTCTGATATTTTGTTGTTAGTGTATAGAAATGCAACAGATTTCTATATATTAATTTTGTATCCTGCAACTTTACTGAATTCCTTGATGAGCTCTAGTAGTTTTCTGAGCATCTTTATGATTTTCTACGTATAATATCAAGTCATCTGCAAACAGTGACAGTTTTACCTCTTCTTTTCCAACTTGTATTTTTTTTCTTCTCTTCTTATTGTGGCTAAGAATTCCAAAGCTATGTTGAATAAAAGTGGTGAGAGTGGACATCTTTGTCTTGTTCCAGATCTTGGTAGAAATGCTCTCAGCTTTTCACTGTTGAATATGATGTTAACTGTGGGTTTGTCATATATGGCCTTTATTATGTTGAGGTATGTTCTTTCTATGTCTCCTTTCTGGAGAGGGTTTTTTCCCACCATAAATGGATGTTGAATTTTAGCAAAAGCTTTTTCTTTATCTATTGAAATGATCATATGGTTTTTATTCTTCAGTTTGTTAATGTGGTGTATCACACTGATTGATTTGCAGATATTGAAAAATTCTTGTATTCCTGGGAGAAATCCCACTTGATCATAGTATATAATCCTTTTGATGTATTGTTGGATTCAGTGTGCTAGTATTCAGTTCAGGATTTTTGCATCTATTTTTATCAGTGATATCAGCCTGTAATTTTCTTTTTTGTGATTTCTTTGGTTTTGGTATTAGGGTGAGCTGGCCTCATAGAATGAATTTGGAAGTGTTCCTTCCTCTGCAATTTTTTTAAAAAATAGTTTTGGGAGGATAGCTTTAACTCTTCTCTAAATATTTGGTAGAATTCACCTGTGAAGCCTTCTGGTCCTGGACTTCTGTTTGTTGGGAATTTTTAATTACCAATTCAATTTCAATACGAGTAATTGGTCTGTTCATATTTTCTATTTCCTCCTGATTCAGTCTTGGGAGAGTGTTCCTTTCTAAGAATTTGTCCATTTCTTCTAGATCATCCATTTTATTGGCATATAGTTGTTCATAGTAGTCTCATGATTCTTTGTATTTCTGTGGGGTTGGTTATAAGTTCTTTTTCATTTCTGATTCTATTGATTTAGACTCTCTTCCTTGTTTTTCCTTGATGAGTCTGGCTAAATGTTTATCAAATTTGTTTATGTTTTTAAAGAACCAGCTTTTAGTTTCATTGACCTTTTCTATTGTTTTCTTAGTCTCAATTTCATTTATTTCTGTTCTGATCTTTATTTCTTTCCTTCTACTTACTTCGTGTTTGTTTGTTTGTTTTCGTTTTATTTTGTTTTGTTGTTCTTCTTTCTCTAGTTCCTTCAGGTGCAAGGTTAGGATGTTTATTTGAGATTTTTCTTGTTTCCTGAGGTAAATTTTTATTGCTGTAAACTTCCCTTTTAGAACGCTGTTGCTGCATCTCATAGGTTTTTGAATTGTGTTTTCATTTTCATTTGTCTCTAGATATTTTTTTATTTTCTCTTTGATTTCTTCAGTGGTCCATTGGTTGTTTGGTAGCATATTGTTTAGCTTCCACGTGTAGAAAATTTTAAATTATATATGTGACCAGCATTATATTTCTAATGAGCAGCACTGGAGTAAGATTACACATTTAGTAAGTGGTAAAGCTCTCTTCTAACATGTCTCCCAATGCCCTATGTCCTACACAGGAAAGAGTAGGAAAATGTAGGTTTGGGAATCTAAGAGACCTGGATCCAAATTCTGATTCTCACAATTATGAAAAGTGTTTATTAATGTTGCTGAACTTCAACTTTCAAATCTGAAAAAGAGGATAATAAGGCCCACATTATAGGATTGTTGTGAATAGAAAATGGGCAACAAATGTAAAGGATTCAGCATAGAAGCTGGAATAGAGTTGGTGACAAACAAAACAAACTCTTTTGTCTTGCTTTTTCTCTATTAAAGTTATCATAAACAAACAGGTTAATAATAATAATCTTAAATATGATTAGTTACAGGAAAATATCACACATGTAAAACTTTTCTTATCCATATTAAAACAAGAAAATCAGCAGTTTTTAAAATAAATTTTTATAGTTTTGACTCTAGGCATCTTTGGGATGGTAGCTTTCTACAACATCCAGATCTCCATGATCTGTTAAGTTTCCTCCATCTATGAAGAAGTAATATGGCCTGTAGATACCAAGAAAGAAACCAGACTCTTCTGGGACCAGTTGAGCTAATAGGAAAAAACCTCAAAGTTTAGGCACTTAATTTGTCAGAACTTTGCCTTGAGTGGAGTATGGCAAACTCACAAAGAGAAAGTCTTCTGTTCAGTGGATACTGCATTTGTAGCGTAAGCAAAGATCTGTTACACAGTGTTCTACTTGGAGCTATGGCCAATGTTTCTTAGATTTCCAGCAACATGGGAAAAAGCAATTCATTCACTCCTGTATTTAGAAAAGTGTGTTTAGTAGGAGACTAATAAATATCACATAAAAAAGAATGCCCTGGTGAAAACTCTGGGTTGAATGAAATCTGCTGCTCGGCCTATGCTAGTATACATTGTGACGCACAGGACACAAGATATGGGGTGCAGATTCCTGAACTCTTACCTGACTAAGGAAAACTCTTTTTGTTTTGGCTGAATATGGGACTAGTATGGGATTCTTAATCTGGGAAACATACTTCAGGAAATGTTGACATGTTTAAATGGAATCCTTGTTCTCTCTCTCTCTCCTCTCTCTCTTACACACACATACACACACACACACAGACACAAGCAGTTCTCAAGTCAAGACTTAAACTTTTCCCCTAGTTTTGAGGTATTATTGACATATAACACATGTAAGTTTAAGGTGTATGATACGAGAATTTCAAGCACATTATATATTGTGAAATGACTACCACAGTAAAGTTAGTTAATAACTTCATCCCCCTCACATTATTACCATTTTTCAAAAGGTGTTAACTTTTAAGATCTACTCTCTTAACAACTTTTAATAAATTTAATATAATAAATTTTTATGTTTTAATCTAAAAAAGAACATAACAAATTGTTGTTAATTATAGTCACCTACTGTACATTAGATCCCCAGAATTTAATCATCTGATAGGTGGAAGTTAGTACACTTTGACCAATATCTCCCCATTCCTCCTTCCCACCAGCCCCTAGCTAGCCCCACTCTAGTCTCTACTTCTTTTAATTCAGCTTTAAAAAAATTCCACATGTAGGGGGAGATTATAGCCCAAGCAGTAGAGTGTGTGCTTAGCATGCATGAGATACTGGGTTCAATCCCCAGTACCTCCTCTAAATAAATAAATCAATCTAATTACCTCCCCCCCCCCCCACACACACACAAAATTACACATGAGAACATACATTATTTGTCTTTTTCTGTGTGACTTATTTCATTTAGCATAATGCCTTCAAGGTCCATCCATGTTTTCACAAAAGACAGGATTTCCTTCTTATGGCTGACTAATATTCTATTACCTTTATCTGTTCGTTCATTAATGGACACTTGTTTCCATGTCTTGGCTATTGTGAATAATGATGCAATGAACACTATCTTTAAGATAGTGACTTCATTTCCTGCTCATATACACCCAGAAGTGAAACTGCTGAATCACATTAATAGCTCTATTTTTAATTTTCTGGAGAATATCCATACTGTTTTCCACAGTAGTTGTACCAATTTACATTTCTACCAATAGTACACATAGGTTCCCTTCTCTCCACAGCCTTGTCAACACTTGTTCTCTCATCTTTTTTGATAGTAGCCATTATAACAAGTATGAGGTGATATTTTCCTGTGGTTTTGATTTTCATTTCTCTGATGATTAGTGATATCGAGCACTTCTTAACATACCTGTTGGCCATTCATACATCTTTGGAAAAATGTCTATTCAAGTCCTTTGCTCATCTTTTTTTAGTGAGGTATATAGTCAGTTTACAATGTTGTGTCAGTTTCTGGTGTATAGCATAATTCTTCAGTCATACATGAATATACATATATTTATTTTCATATTGCTTTTCACCATAAGCTACTACAAGATATTGAGTATATTTCCCTGTGCAATACAGTATAAGCTTCTTTATTTCATCTATATCAGTCAGTATCTGCAAATCTTGAACTCCTAGTTTATCCCTTCCCACCTCCCTGCACCCTGGCAACCACAAGTCTGTATTCTATGCCTGTGAGTCTGTTTCTATTTTGTAAATAAGTTCATTTGTCTTTTTTTTTCAGATTCCACATATAAATGATATCATATGGTATTTTTCTTTTTCTTTCTGGCTTACTTCACTTAGAATGACATTCTCCAGGGCCATCTATTGTTGCTGCAAAAGGCATTATTTTATTATTTTTTATGGCTGAGTAGTATTCCATTGTATAAATATACAACTTCTTTATCCAGTTATCTATCGATGGCCATTTAGGTTGTTTCCATGTCTTGGCTATTGTAAATAGTGCTGCTATGAACATTGGGGTGCAGGTATCTTTTTGAATTAGGCTTCCTTCTGGATATATGCCCAGGAGTGGGATTGCTGGGTCATATGGTAAGTCTATTTTCAGTCTTTTGAGGACTCTCCATACTGTTTTCTACAATGGCTGCACCAAACTGCAATCCTACTCTGTCTCACTTCAACAGAACCCTTAAGTGAGTCTTGAGGAGCAGAAATAAGAGATACCACTCCTTGTTAGTAGCAATTATATGACTACTTCCTCTTCCCTGGAACTTATACCCAATATACTGTACAACTTTTAGAATAGTGGATGCATTCTCTCTTCTCTTAGCAAACAGGAATATAAGCACCCTTTTCTTTGGTGATGGCATAGTCTTACTCTCTTCAGCAATCCTAAAGCAAATAATCCCAATGACTATTATAAAAAACAAAAGCCTAAAATTAATTGTGTCGATTTCAAAGTGGCCACCATGGGCATATGTGCTCCAGCTTCCAGACTAAACAATTTTGTTGTTTAATTTAGTTACCAGGGTATATTTTAGTTATCCAAAGCTGTTTCCTGAGAAATTTTTGGCATTGTTTGCATATACACCTGAATCCTATCTTGAGTACAAACGGAAAGACCTTCTATCTAGGTAAGGATATAAATCAAGTTTCTTAGTTTTCATCATAAAACATCAGCTTTGCCATCAGTACACCAGATACATACAACACATGAATCTTCTATAAAGAATGTGGGAAAACTATACTTTAGGTCTCAAGTTACCTGCCTTTCATTGTCTGTTAATTACCCACCTGAAACAACTGATAATTAAAAAGAATTTTCTAAAAAGCACACCTAAAGATGTATTCTTCTACCCTAAATTCTCTTCTGCCCTAAGTTTTATCCTCATGCCAGTCAAAAATCAGCAAGTAACACTTCTATGATAAACTTCTTTAAGCTACCTCTGAGAAAACCTTAACAAATCCATAACCTATAACATCCTTCCTCCCCTTGGCACTTAACAAGGATATACTGAGAATATCCCATATAAAAAGTTTTTCTCTCTCATATAAAATTGAAGATATTTACATTCATTGTAAGAGTTGAATACCTCCAGGACAGGTAAATTCATTTTAGAATTTGATTATAGAAAACACTTTTTAAGTTGGTACATTTAATTTAATAGGTAGTGAAGACTACCTCCGTCATTCTATTTCTTACCTCAGCTTCCAGGGCTCTCAAAACCATGTTTTGGGATCTACTGCAGTGGTTTTGTGTTGCCTAAGTTTTTATGACACAGCTGTAATCCATCTATCGTCTGGCCCTTATTCTTTCTCTATCTTTTAGTGGTTTTCTAGTATTTTAGTCTTTATGATAAATCATTTCAAATCCTTTGGGCAATAGATAAAATCAAAGTACTATGTAGCTAAACTGTACATAATTTTTATATCACTACTCTAGGAATTTGAGAAAGTATAGTTAGAGGCAGAGAGAGAATGAATGAATAGAGAATGAGAATAAAGGTAACTTTCTGCCCAAGAGGAAGAGCAGGACCAAATAATCTGACCTACAGAGCACATTTATTTTCTTAAATGGATTAGAATTTGCACCTACTCTGAATACTGAGCAGATAGCTCTCCTACTGCTGCTTTGGACAAACTGTTAGTGACCTTTTAACAGAAAGAGAAAGATACCATCTTGGTGACTGATTCTAATTTAAGAATAATAATAATTAAGTTTATTTCTAGACATGATTTTTTTTTTTTTTTTTTTTTACAAATACTGTATGTTTGTAGCTTGCTTGCTTGTTTGGAGGATTTTTTTCTTTCCTCTTTCTTCATTTTGCTCTGTGGACTCTTCTTGGCTTGTCATTTCTAAGTACTCTTGAGACCAAGAACACAAATGTGTTCAAGAGAGACTCTGTCATCAGCCTGTCAGTTCCCTGCACTGCCTTCTGTGCCAAACTCCCTACTCTCAGCTTGTAATTCCCACGTCAGAGTGAATTGGCTGGATGATAAGTGTCTCTGGTGTCCCTTTCACCACTTCAGCTGTGGGGCCAGTCAACAAACAGGATATCAGTCTCAGCTGTTTCAGCCGAAGAGCTTGATCCTTTTCAAATAAAATCTGTTGGGGTGAATAACATGACTCTCAGGTGCTCTGACCAGGAAGTGTTATACTAGGAAAAAAAATCCTAGGCCACAATCAGAGAGGAATTTGTATGGCAGCTCTAGACCTCACCCATTACAGAAAGGGACCTCAGAGACAAGTTTTGGGGAAAGGATTGTGACACTATTATTATTATTTTTTTTTGCTAATGAGCCAACTGATTTTGTAGTATAATGGTAGTCATAATATTATAGAACTGAAAACATATCCCCAGTAATCAAATTCAGGATATATGAAGTGACAGTCAACGAACTGCCTTTAAATTGAAGCAGAATTGTGTGGGTATGTGCAAATAATTTTTTTTCCTGGAAAAAAGGAGTCATATTTTCATCAAATTTCCAAAGAGATCAACAATTAAAAAAAGGTTTAGAACCTCTCCCTGATCTAATCCAGTGCCCTCATTTCCTAGAACCCATCCAGTCATAACTACTCACGTGCTAATGCAGAACTACTGGGTGAGGGGTTAGGAGGGACTAATTGCAGGAAAGGAACTTTTCTGATGAGACTGTTTAAAGTTATATAGCTCACAAGGCTAAAAACACCATAAAAGGACCCCCCCAAAAAAATAGGGCTGCACCATCTAGAAGAGTAAATGCACAGTTTTTGATCAAAATAGTTCAGGCATGATGTTTTCCATGATCACTGTATGTGTTTAGGGGTATAATTTCTCCCAGGTACTGCATCACTTACAGCAGTAAAACCTGCAAATAGGAGATGCTGATATCAGTTAGCAATACGTGTCTGGACTCTTGAATCTTCCTCTCACCAAGAACCCCTGGATGACTCAACACATACTGGTCAATCAGTTCCTTGATTCACACAATAGCAATAAAAATCACCTCCACTTTTTTTTCAGCCATCGACTCCCAAGGCCACATCCCTAGATCTTGTCATCATCTAAAATGTTTCCATTTCTGAAAGCTTTCATTTTATTTAAAAATTTTAAACTTTTTTATACAATTTTAAAGGTTACTTTCCATTTATAGTTATTACAAAATATTGGCTCTATTCCCCATGTCGTACAATACATTCCTGAGCCTATCTTCATCCGATAGTTTGTACCTCCTACTCCCCCACCCCCACTAGTAACCACTAGTTTGTTCTCTGTATCTGTGAGTCTGCTTCTTTTTTGTTATATTCACTAGTTTGTTGTATTTTTTAGATTCCACATATAATTGGTATCATACAGTATTTGTCTGAAAACTCATTTTACTTTTTTTTAAATTGAAGTATACTCAGTTTACAATGTGTCAATTTCTAGTATACAGCATAATAGTTCAGTTATGCATATAAATACATATACTTGTTTTCATATTCTTTTTCTTTATAGGTTACTACAAGATATTGAATATAGTTCCCTGTGTTACATAATATAAACTTGTTTATCTATTTTATATATAGTAGTTAGTATCTGCAAATCTTAAACTCCCAATTTATCCCTTCCCACCCTCTTCCTCCAACCCAGTAACCATAAATTTGTTTTCTATATCTGTGAGTCTGTTTCTGCTTTGTAAATAAGTTCATTTGTCTTTTTTTTTTTTTTCAGATTCCACATATAAATGATATAATATGGTATTCTTCTGTCTCTTTCTGGCTTACTTCACTTAGAATGACAATCTCCAGGTCCATCCATGTTGCTGCAAATGGCATTATTTTATTATTTTTTTATGGCTGAGTAGTATTTATACACACACACACACACACACACACACCCCGCATCTTTATCCATTCATCTGTTGATGGACATTTAGGTTGCTTCCATGTCTTGCCTACCGTAAATAGTGCTTCTGTGAACACTGAGATGCATGTGTCTTGAAAACTTACATTTTAAAGTTCTCATCCTGACAACTCTTCATTTACCCAGGATTCCCTCTTTAGCTGTTAGTTTACACTTTGACAACTCTACTTCCCTGACACTTCTGTTTTCCCCACACTCAGCACCTCTGTTCCCCTGTCTCATTGATTTATCTTTCCTCAACTCTCTTGTCTCATTGTTTTCCAGTTCAGCCACCTGGCCAGATAGCACTCCTTGACTGATCCAACTGTCCACATTTCCTGTTTCTCTGTTAGTCTGAGTCCTCCAGAGAAAATATATCTATAGAATTATATATATAATTCTCTCCATAAGATACATAGTCTATATTCTATGTATGAAGAATTATATGCAGGTCCCATTTGTTTATTTTTGCTTTTCTTTCTATTGTCTTAGGAGACTGACCTAGGAGAACATGACTATGACTTATGTCAGAGAATATTTTGCCCATGTTCTCTTCTAGGAGGTTTATGGTATCTCATCTATGGTGTCTTATCTTACATTTAAGTCTTTAAGCCATTTTGAGGTTTTTTTGTGTATGTGTGAGGGACTATTCTAACTTCATTGATTTACATGGAGCTGTCCAGCTTTCCCAACACAATTTGCTGAAGAGACTGTCTTTTCTCCGTTGTATATTCTTGCCTCCTTTGTCAAAGATTAATTGGCCATAGGTGTGTGGGTTTCTTTCTGGGCTCTCTATTGTTCCATTGATCCATATGTTTGTTTTTGTGCCAATACCACACTGTTTTGTTTACTGTAGTTCTGTAGTATTGTTTGAAGTCTGGGAGGGTTTTGCCTCCAACTTCATTCATTTTTTTCAGTATTGCTTTGGCACTTCTGGGTCTTTTGTGATTCCATAAAAATTTTAGGATTATTTGCTATAGTTCTGTGAAAAGTGTCTTGGGTAATTTGATAGGGATAACATTAAATCTGTAGATTGCTTTGGGTAGTATGGCCATTTTAACAATATTAATTCTTCCAATCCAAGAGCATGGGTTATCTTCCCATTTTTTAAAATCATTTTTAATTTCTTTTATTAATGTTTCATCATTCTCAGAGTTTAAGTCTTTCACTTCCAGGGTCAGATTTATTCCTAAGTATTTTCTATTCTTTTTTTGATGCAGTTTTAAAAGGGAAGCTTTAATCTGAGAAAAATACATGCATCCCAATGCTCATAGCAGCAGTATATACAATAGTCAAGACATGGAAACAACCTAAATGTCCATCGATAGAAGAATGAATAAAGAAGTTGTGTCATATATGTGTCAAAAATACATGCATCCCAATGCTCATAGCAGCAGTATATACAATAGTCAAGACATGGAAACAACCTAAATGTCCATTGATAGAAGAATGAATAAAGAAGTTGTGTCACACACACAATAGAATACTGCTCAGCCTTAAAAAAAGAATAAGATAATGCCATTTGCAGCAACATGGATGGGCCTGGAAATCATCACTCTAAGTGAAGTAAGCCAGAAAGAGAAAGAAAAATACCATATGACATCACTCATATGTGGAATCTAAAAAAAAAAAAAAAAAAAAAAAGACACAAATTAACCTATTTACAAAACAGAAACGGACTTACAGACATAGAAAACAAACATGATTACCAGTGGTGGGGCAGGGGGAGGGTGGGAAGGGGGTGGGAAAGGATAAATTAGGAATCTGGGATTTGCAGATACCAACTACTATATATAAAATAGATCAACAACAAGGTCCTACTGTTTAGCACAGGGAATTATATTCAGTATCTTGTAATAACCTATAATGATAAAGAATTTATGTATATATAACTGAATCAATATACTGTACACCAGAAATTAACACAACATGTAAATCAACTTTATTTCAATAGAAAAAGACATATATATAAATAGGAAAAAAGAATTACATACAGTTATACATAGAGGGAATTTATATTACATAAATTTTATATTTATATAATTATGTTATATGGAATTGTGTATTCCATATATAAATGTACATACATATACATAGAAAGAGATTGATATTTACCTAAGAAATTGGCCCTTGCAATTATGGAAGATGAGAAGTCCAAGATCTGTAGTCCCAAACCAGAGACCAGGAGAGCCAATGGTTTAAGTTCCAGGCTGAGTCCAAGCCTAAAGGCAGGAGAAGACAGTGTCCCAGCTGGAAAGCAGTCAAGCAAGCAGAGAGAGAATTCTTTCCTACTAAGACTCTTTATTCTACTCAGGCTTCCACAAGTTGGATGAGGCTCACTCGTACAGCTTTATTTTTTTAAGTATTTCAACAGGTTTATTGAATTATAATTGATATACAAGCTATGACACATATTTAAAGTATATTGTTTGAAAAACTTTGACATATGTTTATACCCATGAAACTGTCACCACAATCAAAATAATAAACATATCCATCACCCCCTAATAATGTGCATATATTCCTTTGTAATCCCTCCCTCCAACCCCTTCATGCTACCCCTCCCTGTCAGTCACCAGGCAAGTACTGATTTGCTTTCTGTCACTAATAGAGTGATTTGAATTTCATAGAATTTTAAAGAAATAAAACCATATAGCATATACTTTTTTTCCTTGGCTTTTTCAATTATAATAATAGTTTTGAGATTTATCTATGTTATTGCATATATCAATAGTTAATTCCTTTTTGTTGCTCAGTAGTATTCCATTGTATAGATATACTACAATTTGTTTAGTTATTCACTTGTTGATGAATATTTGAGTTTCCAGTTTATGGTTATTACAATTTTTACAGAACCATTTGTTGAAAAGGCAATCTTAATTCCATTGAATTGCTGTTGTGCCTTTGTTGAAAATCAGTTGGCCATATATGTGTGCATCTATTTCTGGATTCTCTAATTTGTTCCTTTGATCTATTGATCTATCTTTTTGCAAATATCTCACTGTATTGATTACTGTATCTTTATAATAAGTCTTGAAATCAGGTAGTGTTAGTCCAAAATTGAACACATTCTCTCTTTTAAATTAGTCTTATTCTTTTCTTCGTTATCACAATGAATGATGGTGCCATTCATTCATGCCAGAAACCAGAGCATCCTCTTGGACTTCTTCCTCCACTCCTGCATTTCATCAATTACCAGTACTCTGCACCCTTACTGTGGCTATTCTCAGCCACTATCATCATTTTATTACACATTCAACCTCAGTCTCTTGTTTGTGTGTGTCTTTGTCTCTCTCAAAGCTTTAAAGTTCATGAGGACAGAAATCATGTCTACCTTGTCACTATTGTATGCAGTAAACTGAATGAACAAATTAATTAGTTATCACCTGGAATTCTGCAACACATACAAACCAGTCTTTTAACTGGTTTCCTCTAGTTAAACTAGCCAATCGGTCTCTACAGTGCAGCTGGAGTGATTTTTATAAGCAAATGTGATGAAGTGCATTTCCTTGTAAACCCCTTCAGTGGCTCCTCATTCCCCTCAAGATCATTTCCAAGTTCCTTAAATTGATCCCCACTGCCCTCTTGGACCTGGCCACACTTAGTTCTCTGGCCCCAACTCTCCTCATGTCCAACCCTAACATTATGTTGCACGCTCTCTCATCTTTTGAAATTAGTGCACGTTGTTTGCCTGTTTGGAACAAGGTTTTACCCATCACCCTTCCTTTTCCCTTCTATCAGGCTAATTCCTGGGCATCTTTCATACTTCACTTGAGATATTGCCCCTGAATCCAGAGCACCTGGGTTAAATTATTTTTCCTATTTGCTCCCAGAGCACCAGGTATTTCCACTTGCCACAACTCGTTCTAGTTCTCCATATCCATAGGAGGCTCCGTGGGCCCAGGGAATGTGACTGTTTTGTTGATCACATATCTCCAGCCTTTAGTATAGTACCTGGCACAAGGTGGGAGCTTAATAAATATTTGTTGAATAAATGTTGCATACTCTGAGCTGCGTGATTTAAACTAAAGAGTGTAGTGATGGAAATAAGATTAACATTGTTTCAAATGCATTGTTCTATGCTAACAGATTTAAAACTCTTTTGAACAGTTCAACTTAACACCTTTAAGACAGGTTTTATTTTGATAGACAGAAAGAACTCTCAAAGAAATCAGTCTAAACCGGCATGTCTCAAATTTCAGTGTGCATGGAATCACTTGGAGGATTTGTTATGAATTCCAGATTCCTGGATTGTGTTCCAAGAGTTTCTAATTCAATACATCTTGGGATGGAAATAGGAATCTGTAATTTTAATAAGCATTGCATTAATCAAAGTAGCCTATCTGCCGTAACAAATGACCTCCAAACCTCAGATAGTGCAAATAATAGGTTCATTTTTTTTGCTCATATCCCAATCTAAATGGATTAGCAGATTTCCATGCAGAGTTTCAGGGATCCAGACTCCTTACACTTCATGGTTTTGTCATCTTCTAGGGATGGAAAAATCCTTTTTCCAGCCAAGAAATGAAGGAAGGTTGAGAATGTAGTGTATACAGAACATAAGAAGTATGAAAGGTTTTACAGACTCTCATGGCACTGACCATAAGTCCAGAGCCTAATTCAATCAAGAGGTCACTCCTGGCTGTAATGGCGAATGAGAATGTGGTCTCATGGTATGTTTTGGTCGAACAGAGAAGGCATAGATAATGGTGAGCCCTGGCATTCCATCTCTAGTGCCCTTCGCTTCAAATGCACTAATCTCTGGGCAGTAGTCGGAAAAAACTGGTATGTGGCAAAACTCAGTTCATTTCTTACGAATTCTAAACATGATCATTCATAGCATAGTTTGTTTCCCCAAGACTTGATGTTTAAAATATCTCTGGAATTTCTCTTTAATCCTTATTTTAAAGTCATGTAATATGTCAGAGGGTTCATGTCCCTGGCTTTTCTGCCTGTGAAAAGTTGTTTTTGTAGCTTCCATCAACTGTTGGCTATTCTTTAAAGAATTGTTTTAATGATTCTCCTTTCTCACAGATTCTGTTGAAGTAATTCCTTGTAAGTTTCAGGTCTTTTCATTGATTCTTCCCATGAAGCAGGAAAAGGGGGAGATTATGACAAGGTAAGGCATTTCAGCCCTTCAGGAAAAAACTCTTAGTAATTAATTCTATTTCTAGATCTTTCTTCACTTGAGCACTTTTACATCTTTGTGTTTTCTTTTTCATGTGGGAGGTCACTCCAAGTTATAACCATTTGATCAATATTTTATTTTTGACAAAAATGATTTTCCTTAGTAACTTCTTAGCAACTTACAGCTTTCAGAAACTGCCTTCTTAAGTAACTGCTTTCTGAGGAAGATTACATAAGAAAGTAGTTTGTAAGACTGCATGTTGTAAGAGTCCTAATAAAAATTATTGTGTGCAAACATTTTTGCCTTCAGAATTCACCTGCAGGGGGAGGGTATAGATCAGTGGTGGAGTGCATGCTTAGCACGCATGAAGTCCTTGGATTTGATCCCCAGTATCTCCAATAAATTTTAAAAATAAACAAACAAACAAACAAACCTAAACCCCTCCCCTCAAAAAACCCAAACAAACAAACAAAAACAAACAGAATTCACCTGTGGAATAGCATTATAACACAAAAAATGTAAACTGTTTGAAGGAGATTTTAATTTTTTCCTGACTCAAGGACTGCAGAAATTATTTGCATGATTTGGTGAGGGGCAGGGTAGAAGAGAAGGTATTGTTTTAAACATGTGGATTTGTCTTCATTTTCTGCCTTGTAGAAAGAGAGGAATAGATTCAGTCTAGGAGATAATTATTCTAAGTTGCTGAGGAATCACTGAGGGGACGAGAGGGGAAAAAATTGGAAAGCCTCTGGTTGTTTCTCATCAACTCATTACGCCATCTTGGGTTCTCAAATTCCCCTTTTTTGAGTCAAGTCACTTGGACTCCATCGCTCCCCTACTCTCTGCCTCACTTTTCCCATCTTATAAGCCAGAAAGTCCTGCTCTCATTTACAAACTTAGAGAATCATAGGTCAGAGGAACTGTACCAAATCTGAAAAACACCTTGAATTCTGTTTTTAAAAAATGGTGAAATGAAAGGCTGATGAAAACATTGTGGGGAAGATGGGGGTCTGTCTCCATTTATTAAAGGAAGCATTCTCACTCTCAGACCTTTCTCAAATGGCCAGGGAGAAGGGTGGAGAAGAGACAGCCTCCTTCCAAACAAGCAAATGTTAGCTCTTCTAATGCAATCTAAAGTTCAAAGGATGCGCAGGTGGAACACACCTGGGACACAATGGCAAAGGCTCTGTACACATTTCTGGGAATGAAATTCCCTTAAGCCCTGGAGAGGGAAAAGAGTCTGGTAAGCAGTAGCCTTTCTCTCTCGCTGCTGGACTTACTCTCTCACTGCTGTTCTAAGCACTGCAGGTGAAAGTTTCTATAGTGTTTCAGATTAATATTTCCCAGGCTCTCACTCTTTGGGCCTAGGTGCCAAAGGCTTAGTTTTCTGACCCTGGCTGTGTGGAGCGGCTACTGAAGAGAATTCAGGATGGTGAAAGTAGCCATGACCTAGGAGGTTCTACCCACCTCATCCACCACTGAGATCCTGAGGTTTTGGGGCTTACCTTCCTTCTGCCTCTATTTTCTGAAAATTTCGGATGGTGTTGTCTGCATTACAGTTGTGCAAAATTTGGATAGCAAGGGGACAACAGATCACTGAGTATCATCTAAGAAATTCCCTATGGCTTATATGCCTAGCCATACATATCACTATGCTTAGATTACTTTTATATCAAATAGAGAATGAGGCTAATACTACTGCAGTATCTCCATGCACCCCAATGTGCACAGCAGCACTATTTACAATAGCCAAGACATGGAAGCAACCTAAATGTCCACCAACAGATGACTGGATAAAGAAGTGTGGTGTATATATATACATACATACACACACACACACACACACACACACACACACACACACACACACAATGGAATGCTACTCAGCCATAAAAAAGAACAAAATAATGCCATTTGCAGCAGCATGCATGGATCTGGAAATCATCATACTAAGTAAGCTAGAAAGAGAAAAAAATATACTATTTGATATCACGTATGCAGAATCTAAAAAAATGACACAAATGAACTTATTTATGAAACAGAAACAGACTTACAGACATAGAAAACAAACTTATGGTTACCAGCGGGGAAAGGGGTTGGGGAGAGATAAATTGAGAGTTCGGGATTTGCAGATATTAACTACTATATATAAAATAGATAAACAACAATGTCCTACTGTACAGCACAGGGAACTATATTCAATACCTTGTAATATCCTATAATGAAAAAGAATATGAAAATGAATATATATATATATTACATATATATACAACTGAATCACTATGCTGTACACCAGAAATAACACAACATTGTAAATCAACTATAATTAAAAAATTAAAACTTATGTAGTATCTCATATTAAATTTAGGGCTTATTTATATGTTACCTATAATAAAAGCTCATTAGAATTAGCCTAATAACAGCCTCTCTTCAAGTCTGTTCAGCTGGATTTTTTAAAAATAATTTTTAGACAATTTGGGGGGGAGTGAAAACAATGCAAATTTATTATATTTCAGTTCTGGAGGTCAGAAGTCCAAATGGGTCTGCGTTAAAAGTCAAGTGTCCACAGGATTGTATTCGTTTCTGGAAGCTCTAGGGGAGAATCTCCTTCCTGGCTGATTCCAGCTTCCATGGGGATGCTCTGTCTCTCAGCTCATAACCCCTTTTTCCATCTTCAAAGGCAGTGAGGATGGGCCATGTCCTTCTGACACTGCCATTTCTCACATTCTTCTGCCTCCCTCTTCCATTTTAAAGACCCTTGTAATTACAATGAGCCTACCCAGAAATCTGTTTATCCTTTTTTGCATTAAAATTTTTTTAAATTATGGTAAAATATACATAACATATTATATACCATCTTAACTATTTTTAAGTGTCCAGTTCAGTAGTGTTAAGTGTATTCACATTGTTATGCCTTTTCATGGGTTAAAGAGGAAATTCAATGCCCCCAAAATACAACTGGGATATTTCAAAGACATGTCTAGTAATTCTTGGCTTAAAAAGGAAATCAATGCTGAAATGACAAATTATTGAGAAATGAATGGCCACAACTGCCCCACATATCAAAACCAGTGGGGTGTAGACAAAGAAAATGCATAGCCTTAAATATAGTTATTAGAAAATAAGAAAGATTAAAAATAAATGATCTAGTAATTCATCAGAAGAAACTATGAAAAAAACCACAAAAGTAAAGAAGTGTTATAAAAATAAAAACAGAAGTTCATGAAACAGAATATAAATATAATATCAATATAAATATGAATTTTTAAAAGCAGTAAAATAAACAATTTTTGGCAATTTGTACAAAGGTAAATGAGAAAAAAAATAATAAACCTTAGAAAAAAGAAAGGAAATAAACTAAAGTCCAGCAGTAGCTTTTTAAATTACAAGAGATTATGTAAATTTTATACCTTTATGTTTGAAAATACAGATAAAATGAATGATTTTCCAGAAAAAGTATCAATTTACATATTAACTTAAGGAGAAATAAGAGGTAGAAAACTGAACAATTCAGTAACTATGAAAGTAAGTGAATAGGTAATCAAAGATTTATCCTTTAAAAGGCTCAGTCCCAGACAATTGATAGACAAGTTCTACCAAACTTTCAAGAAAACAAGTCTATACTGTATAGCACAGGGAACTGTATTCCACATCTTGCAGCAACTTATGGTGAAAAAGAATCTGAAAATGAATATATGTATGTTCATGTATTACTGAAGCATTATGCTGTACAACAGAGATAGACACAACATTGTAAACTGACTATAGTTTGATAAATATATGTATACAAAAAAAAAAAAAAGGCGAGAGAGAAGAGCAAAAAGAAAAAAGAAAAAAAAAGAAGAAACAGGTAATTCTCACACACATTTTTCCAGGAATAGACAAAGATGGAAAGCATCTCAGCTTGCTATACAGGCAGAATAGAACAACAAGAAAAAAATCATACGGCTATAAATACAAGTAAAAATTGTAAGTAATATATTTCAAAGTCAAAATATAGATATATCTACAGCCAAGTATCATTTAATCCCATGAATATAAAGAAATTGCAGTGTTGGAAAATCTTTTCATATAATTTTCTAGATTAACAAAGGGGGAAATTAACATGGATACATGCTTTAAAGATCTGTTCAAATTCAGTTTCTATTTCTGATTAACATTAAAAACCTCATACTAAAATAGGAAAGGAAGAAAACACCCTTAACCTGATAAATGACATCTGCCATAATTTCAGAGCAAGCAGTGGAGCTTTGGGTGGAACACTGGAAACATTCCCACTAATCAGTGTGGGAAGGGATCTGTGTTCACTCAGTGCTTCAACTTTGTCCTGGAACTTTGAGCAGAAGACAAAGAAGTCACAAATATTGGGGGAAAGTAACAAAACTGTCCTTATTTGTGCCTTTACAAATTACTATTTAACTAGAAATTTCAAGATAATTAATTAAAACCATTAGGGTTGATAAGAAAGTTCAGAAATTTGCTCAGATTTGAAATCAGCATATAAAAATCATATTTCCCTTTTGCTCTTAAAAATCCAATAATATTATGTAATAGAAATAAAGGAGTTTCTTTCATAATAGCAATGAAAACTATACAGTACTTAGAAGGCAATCTAATAAGAAATGTGCCATGTCTATAATAAAATGAAAAAATAAAATGAAAAATAAGAGACATGCTGCGTTTCTAAAAGGGGAGATTTAATGTTATAAAGACATCTGTTATCTGTCTATAAACTAAATACTGTTATACTAGGATCAACAAAATACTAATTTAAAATCACAATGAGCCAGAGCAGTGAGCATGAATAGCTCACAGCACCCTGCAATAATGAGAAGAAATCTCACAAACATGTCCAGTCAAAAAAGTCAGATGCAAAAGTTATATATGATTATTTTATGATTCCATAGATTTGAACTACAAAAATAGGCAAAAGGAATCTGTGCTCTTAAAAGTGAAGTCTTAAAATTGGGGTAGTGATTGGAACAGGGTGCTTGATTTGGGTGTTGAGTCACACATTTGTATTCATTTTTCAAAAATTCACTGAACTGCACACTTCGGTGCAGTTTTCCATGTGAATACTATGCACAATTTTTAAATGTTAAAATGAGATAGCATTATTTGCCCATCAAATTAGTAAAAATTTAAAAGATTGATAATCCCCAATGTTGATAAGGGCAGGGGTAATCAAGTTTTCCATACACTGAGACCGAGAAGATAAATTTGGGAACAAAATTTGGAGGTAGCTTTCCAAAAGTTTAATTTTCACTTTCTTTGATCCAGAAATTCCACTTCTATGTGAAACCCATCCTATAGAAACAGTTACATACATGCAGTGCGTTGGGGGCCATTCTAAGTAGTGAAATCACCATTGCAAAGTACAAAAGTACAGAAAACATGGTGCTAAATAGGCTGCAAAAAAGATGCTCGTTTCCAGTTTGAGAACTGAAGACAGAGGGTCGCCTTGCTGGATGTCAGTTAGGAACGTGTGCATTGGGTGACTCAGATTTTTCACTGTTCTGTGCATACTCACAAATGACGATGAGAGAGATTCAGGTATTGATTTGGGGGGATCAGTGACACATACGCATACTTTTAAAAAAGTCAAACAATGCCAGAGGCTCTTATAACAAAACACACCACTCTTTTAGCCCATCCCAGTTTATCTCCCACACCATCCGCTGGCCACCTGGTTCCCTTCCTCGGAGGCAGCTGATCGTACCAGTGTCTTGTGTCCCCTTCTTAGAGGTATTCTTGACATGTATAATCACAAACGCATTTTTAGAGAAAGTTTGTATAATACTCTGAATCGTGCTTTTTTTTTTTTCCACTTAATGTGTCTTGGAGATGTTTTCAATGTGAATACATCTGAAAAGCACTGCCTCATTCTTTCTGATGGTTGAATACTATTTCATTGTTTGCAACACTATTGATTTAATTCTATTGTCCTTTAGGTTGTCCTCGACATTTTCCTGTTTGAAGCAACATTATTATAAATATCCTTGAATATGTGCAAATATACAGTATATCAATTATTTTAAATGGAATTTCTGGGCCATAAGGTATATGTGTTTTAAGTGTTTAGAAACCTCCTTTTTTTCCCCAACATAGTTACATGTAAAATCTGTTTCCAGTATATTGAGTATATAAATACTATTCACTGCTGAGCCAACGGATGTGCCATAATTACGTTTATTTTCTTGAGCAAATTTTTGTTTTACCTGGAGTTAAAAATATACTCATTTTTCACTTGCTTAATATTCTTTGAAGGTAGAGTTAAGCTTTCCTGTATAACCACAGAGAAATGTAAAATTCCACTGCAAAGGATTTTCTTCATAGTCAAACTTGTCAGGAAATTGATCTATTCTAATTTTTATTTCCTGGAAATATTCCTCTTGGCACCACTGCTCCAATTGTGACCCTCTTGGGTTTAATTTCTCCAGAAGATAAATTTCTTATCTACTACAGGAGTGGGTGAGAGTAATCGTCCTGGATTTGAAGGAGAGGTAGGAACACACATGTTGCTAGACAGCCTTCTAAATGATCTTCTTGTGCTATCTCTTTGCCTCACCCCTGCTTCCAAAGAAGCTGGTGCCTCCAATTCTTGAGTTTGTTAAGCTTTGGCAAATCATTTCTCATTCCTCACTCACTTCCATCTTCGCACGGTGTGACTTGGGGTTATACATGACGAAAGAGAGTTTGTGCTTCTGTTCACTGCTCTCATTACTGTTTGGGGGGTGATATCAAAGAGGAGAAAGGGGGTATATTATTCAAGATCCCAAGAAAAGACACATGGCATGCTAAACTTAGTATGATTTGAGAAATGTTCCATCAACGGACTATTTACAATGGTATGAGCTAGACGGGGCTACCATGGGGGATACAACAGTGTCAGAGACTAGCTATGCAGAACTGTTATTCACCCCAGCCCCCAGGCTGAGGGAGGAAATAGGGAGCGATAACTGGGATCCAGAAGAGAGACTTAAACAGAGGAAGCCATCTTGAAAGAGTAACAGCAACCTTTGGTTGAGGCAACCCTGTAAGAAAGCAACCAAAGGACCTGGTCATCTTTCCTTCCTCTCATCTCCTAGGGGTGGGGGATGGGTCCCGGACAGTTGGAACTCAACCAGGAGCCAGAAGTCAAGGGAGCCCCCTGCTGGCCCCACCCATACATATCAATCCCCTTGAGGCAGAAAGCAGGGCAGAAAAAGGTGGAGAGGGGCTGGAGGGGCGAACAGAAGATACCTGCACAGGGGCAGAAATGTCTTCTGCAAATATTTTAAAACTGGAAGTTTGATCTCATGGCTTTAAATGTTATCTCTGTTTTTGACACCTAAATTGATGTTATTAAGCCTAAATTTATATCTCAAGCCAGACTTCTTTAAAATCTAGCTCCAGCTGCCTACTTAGCAGCTTCACTTGCATGTCTAACTGACATCTCAAGCATAATACGTTAGAAAAAGAATTCCTGATTTTTACCCCCAAACATGTGCTTCCCCAGCCTTTCCAGAATTAGCACTGCCAGTCTTCTAGGTGTTCAAGTCAAAAACCTGACCCACCATTGACTTTTCTGTTTCTCTCACTCTTTACTTGCAATATTGTTGATTCAAAATATCTTAAATCACGCTGCTTCTCTCAATCTCTACTGCCATCACCCTGACCTGAGCCCCCATCATCTACTGCCCCGTTTACTGATTTAAAATAGCTTCTAATTGGTTTCTCTGTTTCAACTATTGCTCTCCTATGGTTTAGGCTGCACACAGCAGCTAGAGTCATCTTAACTAAGAATATAAGCGAGGTAACATTCCCATGGTGAAAATGCTTTCCAATGATTCAGGAGTAAACTCTGGAATAAAATTCTTGATTCCAAGAATAAACTTCTAACTGCTCATTATGTTTTCAAGTCCTCACAGCCTTTGGTCTCCCTCTCCAACTTCTTATATGAATTCAAATGCAGGCTCACATTGTATGCTATTTTTTAATTGACCCCTGAGAACGCCCTCTAACCGTGACTGTGGAGAGTTGGTATATAAATACTGGAGAAAAGCAGAAGATGTCACTCCAGAATATGACTGCGTGAGTTCAGGACATGCCGCCGCACAATATGCCACTTTGGTATATTGATTATGTTTGAGGTGTGGGTACTTGAAAAACAGCAAATGCAGGAAGAGGTTTCTCTGAACTCCCCTTATTTGCCTAAAGACGGATCCTCCGAAAGGAACTCAACTGTCATAAATTCCCTAATTATTAGAGAAATGCAAATCAAAACCACAATGACCCCTCCCCAGGAGTTTCATCAACCAGGGAAGATTGACTCATCACAGGAGAGGAAACTGGAAGTCAGCCCCAAACCCAGACAAATGTTGTCACAAACTGTCACACTGGATAGTCTTCTAAGGGTCCATTCATCTTTTCTAAAAACCACTTATCCTCTCCTTGCCCTACTAACATGGTATTTAAGCCCAGTTCTACGCCACCTCAGAGAATGATTCATTTTCCACTGGGTCTCTCTCATGTATGGGGTGTACTGGTTAATGAACTTCTGTTTGTTTTTCCCTTGTCAATCTGTCTTTTACTACAGAGCAAAGAACTCAGAATGGTAGAGGGAAACATGTTTTGTCTGCTCTGCAATACCCTAGCTCCTTCAACCCTTGGCTCGGATGATTCAGATGTGTGTTCTATACCATTTACCAGAGCTTCTTATGGGGTGATACTTCAATCACTCAGGCGGAAGTTAGCTGCTACGGGCACCTTACTGGCTGCCTTCCCATCCCTTTCTCACCTCCCCACTTCCTTATGGGGGTTCCTGCTTCTCCCAAATAAACCACCTGCACTTGAATACTTGTCTAATGGACTGCTTCTGACAAAATTCAAAATGAAAGGAGTATCAAGGACAAATGATACATTGAGGTATGTTATTTCTCATTCTTCTGCCCACCTGCCCTCCCAACCCTCCTCCCACAGTACTTTGGTATGATTCCTAAGATTGAAAATAAAATAGGTCTAACTGTCAAGTTTACACATTGGCCCAGGGGCAGGGGCGGTAGTAGGCAGATTGCGGGACTCTCGGGTCTGCGTATACACCTGATGACAGATGGGCAGGTCAGAATAGAACATCTGGGTTCCACACACAGTTGGATGGCCAAATTCTAAAAGATACAGCTCTAACTCTTATTTCTGCCTACCTGATGTCTTTGTTCCGTGGACATTTGAACTAATTGGTCTTTGTTGCTGGGCTGGTCTGCATCCAGTTGTCCCCAAAATTTGTGATTAAATTGACTAACTCATTCATTCATTGACTTTAAAGTTTCTAGTTCTAATTAATCAGCAGTTATACAGTACAGGTTAATGCCTTATTTTATTTGGGCTTAAAACATTTCAATCAGTAACGCTGGCTAATTATTTGATGATTCCGTATTTAATGCCTAATGTCCAGACTTTGAAGGAATTAAGGAACAGAAAAATGAAAGCAATCCAGAATATGAACAGTTTGAACATCCCTTTGGCGAAAGGTACTGTCTAATGGGTACAAGTTTCTGTTTGGGATGATGAAAATTTTCTGAAAATGGATAGTGGTGATGGTTGCACAACATTGGGAATACACTAAATGCCATTTAATTGTACAGGGGCAAGTGGTCGAAGTGGTAAATTTTGAGTTACCTATATTTTACCACAGTAAAAAAAATACAACAGCTTTTAAGTTCCAATAGCCATATTTGTTATTAGAAAAAGATTGGAGTTTCCTTAAAAAGTTGTAAACTCGACTCAAAAGTCTGTAATATAGAGACTGTTTAATATAGTTCTCTTACCTCCCATCCCAACCTTCATTCCCAGGAGCCCAGGCCAGTCTGTGGCACAGGGCAGTCTTAAATAATCACTTATTAAGTTGAATGCTGAAGAGATCAGGCGCGTTCAGGGTGGTATGGCCATAGACTTACGTTGAATTCTGAATGGTTAAATTGATGATAAAACAAGCCGACTTTCAGCCAGTGGTTGCTAAAATTTTTTGTTGTTGTTGAATATACCCGTCAGTAACAATTTTTTGAGTTTACAATTGCAAAATATTGATACTGCTCTACCAATATAGCTATTATATGATTAAGGGGACATACAAAATATTTTTAAACAGATTTTATTTCATTTATTTGTGATACGAAACTTTTTCTTTTTATAGAAACAAACTTTATGCAAGAGAAAACGTCAGCTCTGTTACATCATCACTGCTTTTACCTATAATACGGCTGAGCTAGAGCTTAAGCCGGGAGAAGGAAAAGTGTCAGCTTTGTCAATTTCTTGTCATTTCTTTGTGCTTGCTTTGTTAAAATTCAATTCAATTCATGGCCTCTCTGCAGGAATATTTTAAAGCTACTTCTTCATTTGGTGTATTAAAATTAAACAACATAATAGGTAATACTATGCTACCGCATACATGCAAATTGCAATATTGCACAACTCTATGAAATAGAGTGAATGGGGGGGGCATTGTCAATCTCAACTGTGGAATCTCCACTTCTCAAGACATTTGGCATATCACTGGTGACAAATGACTAAATAGACCGAGTGAGGGTGGCAGTGTCATCCCATACAATAAATACTGGCGTTTAACTCCTATGATCCCCCTCCATTTCCCTTTAGAGACCTATGGTCTAACCCTTTGTTGGCAACCAACACTGAGAAGTAGTGTTAAATGGCCACAGAGGGCCCCATGCAAGGGCTTCTAAGGGGCACATCATCTTTTGTGAGAGGTAGGGAATCGCTGTAACTTGAATTTACAAAACTGGATTGAATGCAAGAGATAGAAGAATACAAACAGCTAGAAAACACTTAGCTATATTGGTGGGGCAGAAAAGGAGAGACCACAAGAAGGACGTTTTAAAAACATAACAAAACAAACAAAAAAATTAAAGCAGAGACCCAACACAGGTGATGGATGTAACCATCAGAATTGCGGTGCTTTATTGAGAGCAAAAGTCAAAAAAAAAAGCCAGCAAGAGAAAGAGAGGAGCTGGAACTGTGATTTGCAAGCACCTTTTGAGTCCCTAAAGTTTCCTTTTCTGGGAAGACTTAATAGAAGAAGAAAGCAGTCACCCATCCTCCTGCATAACATCTATAAATGTGTTATTTTCCCCAAAAAAAGTCTTTAAAGATGGTCATTCAGATGCATATTTTTCTGCATATTATAAAGTAATTTGTCACTTTCTTTGTGTTTTGATAGATGTTTCCTGGTGTTTAGCTCCAGAACATTTCCTTTCATACATCTGAAGCTTTAAAAAGAGACCCAGCCATCACCTGCTCCTAATGCAGAGGCTTAACTCAAGAAACTGGAAGGTGCTAGTGATTTATACTGGAGGTGGCGCTTGGTTCACCTTAGTTAAGCTCCTTTATCACCGTTTATAACACCTTTAACTAGTTGTTTGGGATTAGAGTGAAGGTGAAGAGAATATAATAACAACGTTTCTTTTATAGGAATCAAAGCATGTGTTGGATGTAGTATTCCAAAAGGAAAAAAATAGAATAAAAATAACCCCATAATCATAGCCCTTAACGTTTTCCAAAGTACTTTCACATCCTTTTCTCATTGGAGCCTCCTTGCAGGCTTCGGCTGAGATTATTTTTACTTATAGTTGAAAGACCTGAGGTCAAGTGGTTTCCCCAATTTACACAAAGCTTGTTTCTAAGGTAAATACACACAGACACAGCAGGTCCCGGACTCTGTGATGTGTGGCAAAGAGGGGACAGTACAACAGAGTATTTGTTCCTTTTTTCTGCTTCATGTTTTCGCTGCCTCCCCCACCAACCCCCCGTCCAGGTTGAGATACATCGACACTCCTCATTTACTTTCTACTTGTCTTGAGAAGACTCCTGAACAAAATTAAATCTCAGGGCAGGATAAGAAAACTGCGAGAAGTTGACAGTTTCATTGGAGACATAAACCATGAGGTTGATTGCCCATATAAGGAACAGAAGAGGTTAATTAGAAATCTGGCCATAAAACACAAAACACAAAAGGCAGTATGGGAGATCAGGAAAGAAACTCCAAATCTTTCAAACCACTATTTCACCTTCTCACACCATCTTAGGGTAGAATGACCAGAGACCCTCTTCCACCATGTAAGGCTGTGTAAACTGGATGAGCTACATGCCTTCTCTGAGCCTTATTTTCTCTCCTAAACACACAGACATACAGAAACACACACACTCCCCTCCCTAATTCAGGATTGTCAGATAAAATACAGGATACCCAGTTAAATTTGAATTTCAGGTGAAGCAATGAATAACGTTTTAGTCTAAGTATATTCCAAGAAATAGATGGAGTATACTTAACACTTAAAAATGTGTTCTTTATCTGCAATTCAAATTTAATTGGATGCCCTGTATTTTGATTTGTTAAATCTGGCAACCTACACCTAATTAAACTTTGGATCCACTTTCTACCCCTGAATGTAGTCTAATCAGAGACGAGGACACTGTCACTGTCCCGTGCTGGCCTATGTTGGAATAGTCATTTTCTTGTATTAGGACATGCAAATTAGTTATAAATAATTTTCAGTTTCTGTCTGTAGTTACTCAAATCTCACACTTTAAGTGCCATTCCCCCTCTGAAGATACTGGGGAAAGTTTTTCATAGATATATCTTGGAATTTGCTCTCTCTCTCCCCAAATTCCAGAGATGCTCAATCCCTTCCACTACCACCAAAAGAGTTTCCTTTGTCAAACTAGCAAACATCTCCAGTTAAATTACAAAGTGAAACTAAGGTCCACCTCCTTATTGACCATATAGAATGTTCCTAAGCAGCCTGAGTCACCAATGTCAGATGATTCTCTTTGGTATATCTTGTAAATCCTTCTCTCTAGACATAAGAACTATCACAAAAGGTTTGTAGAACATCCTTTCAGGAGGTAAAGATAGCCCATCTCAAATGGATTGAATCCAGGTTTACCAAATGGCAGAGGCAAAGACTAAACAATCCCTCAGATGCATTGATTGCATTTTATTTGCAGTATCCAGTTCTCCATTTTTTAGGAAGTACCTATGAAATTGGACTTGCAGGGACAGCAAACCATTGCATGCAAAGAATGTAGAGGAATACTCCTATCTCTGCACCCAGCCATGAACCTGACCCCATGGATAGCCCCCACATTCAAAGCCAAAAGAAAATGTGATTGCTTTGTGTGCCCTAGAGGGTTGCTATGGTGCCCAGAAAAAAAAAGTTGAAAGGTTTTTAAATTGCAGTTGAATGTATTAAATTTTAATGAATTAAAATCTAAATCTAATCATCCTTCGGTTTCTTACTGAGGTGAAATTCACATAAAATTAACCATTTTAAGGTGAATAATTCAGTGGCATCTAGTGCATTTCACAATGTTGTGCAACCACAACTTCTATCGAGTTCCAAAACATTCCCATCACTCCAAAGTAAAACCTCTTACCCACTAAGCAGTTTATTCCTATTTCCCCTTCCCCAGACCCTGGAAACCACAAATTGTCTCTGTTGCTGTTCTGGACTTTTTATATACATAGAATCATACGATCTGTGTTTTTGTGTGTCTGGCTTCTTGTACTCAGCATAACGTCTTGGAGGTTCATCCATACTGTAGCATGTCCTAGTACATCATTCTTTTTTTATGGCTGAATAATATTTTCCTTAAGTTTTAAAGTTCAGCTTATAAATCTTACTGTTCTGTTTCATAAAATTAGCAGATCTTGCACAATAACTTGTAAACTGATTAATATTCAGTCCATTTACAGAGTTAATTAAAATTCCTTTAAATTTCAAATAGCACATATCCTTAACATATTCAATTTCTTTAATACTTTAATGAGTTTTTTAATTGAAGTATTACCCACATAGAGAAAGGTACACAACTCCTAAGTGTGAGGCTGCATGAATTTTCACAAAATGAACAGCCCTGCATAGAAACAGAACATGCCAGGCACTGCAGAAGGTCCCTCCTGCCCCTTTGCGTTTTCTTGTGAAAGAATCATCCTTAAGTCCTGAATCGGTATGATTTGCTGTGGAGGACGTGCTGTGAGCCGCCGGATGTTCTACGGTTTATTTGCTAGTCATTTGTGGACCTTACCAACCATGGCTGCATGGTGCAGAGGACAAGAGTCAAAAAGAAGCTCTAGGTTTGTCTTGGGGCTTCTAGTATCCCTGGTACCCCTTCAGAATCCCACCCACCAGGGAAGAGGTACTTCCCTTTGAGCTGAATGTGAGGGGGTTGGAAGGGCAAGTGGATGACATCATCGATCAATTACAGCTGAGTTGATGTTCAAGCTCAACCCCTAGTTATTGTGCATAAACTTCCCACTCTTGTGTGGGCAATTCATCCTTCTGTTAGGAAAACCCTTAGGTTTTGCCAGGGATAGACAGAGGAACTCAGGGGACTTTAATGGCACTTGCTGGAAAGGGTTCCCAAGCCCAGATGGGGTAAATAGCCACCCTTTGGAAAGATGCTTTGAGAAGAATTACTTCTTGCTGAAGTTGACTTGAGTAGCAGCAGCAGGATGAACAGAAGGCCCAGAGCTCAGATAAATGTGGAAAGTACTTACGAGTCCGGGTGGAAAAAAGCAGTCTGGGGCCATAGGGTAGGGGGCTTTGAGCACTAGGGGAGGGACCTGTGGTCAGGACTCAGAGGGTTTTGAAGGGAGAGCTGATCAGATGCTAGCCGTCCTTCTCTTGATCATTATTTTTATTTTTATTTCCAGAGGGGTTTTCTGATGTGAAGCATAGAACTGACGGGTGGTTTGCCACCCCTTGGCTTGTTGGGGGGCGATGAGTCTGTTCTGAGGCCCTTCATCGGTCCTCCCACCTCGCCCACCCAGGCTACTGAAGGCATTCAGGCCTTCCCCTCAACACCCCCCACCCCCTCCTCAAACATGCTGCTTTGGCCCGTCGATTATTTTGAGCTGAAGACACTTGAGAAACAGCAGGTGCAGGAAGGGCTCTCTGACCTCCCCCTTTCCTACCTAAAATTTCCTATGAGAAAGATGCCTTCCCTGTATTAAGAAACAAAGAACATCCTCATCCCCAGAGGCTGGGAATCGCTTTTCTACCTGAAGGATGGCGCTCCCTTGATACATTTGACCGTGGAATACTGGGAGGGTTTGTTACAGTACAAGCTGCCCAAGATCCAAGGCAAAATAACAAAGCGTTATTATCAGAGTGCACAGCACACGCTGCCCGGCCGGAGCTACTGCCTGCAGACTTGAGCACAGAGACAAGCCCTCTGGGAATGAGCACTTACGAGGAAAAATGGTTTATTATCTCCATGGAGTGTTCAGTTACTTGCTTGTGCTGATGAGAGGTGGAGGAGTTTCTAAATTCATTGTAGTCATTTAGAGTTTTGGGGGAAGATAATTGAAAATATAGGCCACTATGGGTGCTGGGTAATGTAGATGATGTAGCATGGTTATAACGGGAATCTGATGCATTTTATTTATACAGTCTCTGGCTACAAAGAGCACATTAGGTATTTTGCAGTAGGCTCAGACGCTTAAACACAGCCAAGATTAAAATCAGCAATAAACCAGATCAGGAGAAGCCAGTGAAATTCAGCAATAAATTTGATGCAAAAACAATGAGATATGCCAAAGGCCTGTTAGAATTTGCTGCAGGCTGGTGCTGGTGTTTTCTTATTTTGGTGTCATGGAAGGATGTGGAAGGTGGGGTTGATGACGATGGAGGTCAGCCAGGGAGCGCTTCCTGCTGCAGGAAGCGTGATTCTGAGTTTGTGGGGAGAATAGAATTTTTCGCTGCCTATAGATATTTGTGAAAACTGTGTGTGTGTGTGTGTGTGTGTGTGTGTGTGTGTGTGTGTGTGTGTGTGTGTGTGTGTGTGTTTGCTTCCTGTAGTCACTCATTCCTATATGATTTATCCTTATAATCAGCAAATCCTTCCTTCCAACGTAACCCTACGTTATCTTTCTGGGTTTCCTAACGATGTTTTTTTCCTTCCTCTCACTCTTTGTTTTGTTGCTCCAAGTCCCATTCTCAGTTTTCTATCTTACAAAACTCCCAGTGTCCCTCACATTAATGTAACATAGCCTCCTAGACAGACATAATACTGTGGAAATGGGATTCTGCAAAGGGGACCACTTTACTTTCATTTGCCTGCTCGGGTGAGGGGAATACAGACTTCGTGATAGGAGGTTCATTGGGTCCAGGTATTTAAATGTAATAATATTTGGGAAAATTTCTTAATCTTGGAATCTTGTCGAAATGGCAGTTAAGATTTGTTGGCAGAAAGACTGAGTGTACTCTCTGTAAGGAAAATAGCTTTAGCATTTATATGAGACATACTCTAAAGCATATCTTCCAATACCCTGGTAAAAAAACCTTAACCAGTGCATTGAAAGAGGATGGTTCAGGTCGAGTTTGTACCATTTTTTGTGTGTTCTGTGTTGTTCTCGCTGCAAATGCAGATCCATTTGCCTGTCAAAGCATCACCACTAAGGGCTGAATCTGTTTGGTTTTTTTTTAACCTATTTTCTATGGAAGATTTGCCTGCCATGTATTCTGCAAATTGCTAGTTGCTACTCGATTTGTTATTAAGAACAGATGTGTGAGGCTGCAGCATCTCTCATCCTGCTCAAAGCACACTGCACTCTTGGTCCCTTGGCCTCTGTTTTTGCTTTGGTACGAGTCATATTTCCTGTATGGTGGCGACTGCAGAGCTGTTGCATCACCCTTTGTTGGAAAGTATTACGTCCTGTTTGGCAGCTGTGTTAAAAGATCCTACTTTTCTTTTTGTTCTTTTTTTAAAATCATTAAAAAAAAAATTGAAGTATAGTCAGTTACAATGTGCCAATATCTGGTATACAGCATAATGTCCCAGTCATGCATATATACTTATATTCATTTTCATATTGTTTTTCATTAAAGGTTATTACAAGATATTGAATCTAGTTCCCTGTACTATACAGAAGAAATTTGTGTTTTTATCCATTTTTATATATAGTGATTAACATTTGTAAATCTCAAACTTCCAAATTCATCCCTTCCCACCAAGGTAGAAAATGACCCCAGATGAAGGAAAAAAAAAAAAAAAAGATCCTGCTTTGAGCTACACTGTGGCACTTTCTGGGTAACAGCACTGAACATTCTCTTACTCTCTGTGCCATCGACTGACAGTGCTATTGTTTGAACACTCCATTTCTAAATCAGGTGGTAACATCAAACTGCAATCATGCACCACACTAGTTATTTCCCACCTTGCCAGTGTGTTTCCACTAGGAGGGCACGACTTTCACATTTGCTTAATGTTTCTCCCTGTCTGGCTCGTTGCTGTGTATATATTATGTACCAAATAAATACGCTTCTCACATATACACCTTTCATATTTTTCCTCCCGATGTATTATTTTTCAAATGTTCAAACCTCCAGAGAAGTTGGGAGAATAGAACGAGAACCTGTGTATCTAGATTTGGCCACATTTGCTTTGTCTTTTATTTTTTCCAAACCATTGGAAAATAAGCTGCAGAAATCATGTTTTTTTTCTTTTACTCATAAATGTTACAGCACACATTTCCTAAAAATAAGGACATTTTCCTATATAACCACAGTCTTATCATGACATCATAAGAAAAAAAGAATAATATATGGTCCATATTTAAAATCCTTGAACTGTCTCAAAAATGTCTTTTATACTTGTTTGTGTTGCTTTTTAAAAATCTAGCATCCTGTTGAGGTTCATGCATTTCATTTTTTAAATTTTATTTTTTTTTATTCTTTTTTTCATGCATTGCATTTTGATCTTACATCCAAAAAGTCAATTTGAATGAATGTGAAAGATCAAAGTCATTCATTTACTGTTTCTGTCCCATCACACTTTTTTTGGTGGAATCTGGATTATTTCTACCTAGAAAGATCATAGAGGGATTAGAGATAACATTAGGATTAGAACAGGGCTGATGTCTGCTGATAAGCACCGGCACAATTGCATTGGTGTTAACACTGAAATGCTATTTACTGTTGGTGAATAGCTGTTGCCTGAGTGCCTCCCTGTCCCTCCAGGTCCTCCCTTTCTCTCACAGCCATCACTACAGCACCGGAAGACTTAATTCCTGGCACCACAGATGCCCTCTGGGACCAAGGCTGGGATGTCTTTTCTAATCGGTCACCACCTATGTCATGTCATTTATAATGTTTTACATATCACCCCTAAACTAAAAGAATGAAAACCTTGAGTAGACATATTCCAGATTACTCTGTGTCTGTCAGTTTTCCCATCTGTTAAATGAGATTATTGTTAAAAAAAATTATTTTAGAATTTCTGATATTTTATCAAGTCACTCAGTAGGTTTAGGATTAAACAGTTTTTACTATTTAAGGTGTTAAATCGTCCTGTTACTCATTCCCACAATTCTCTGCATTTAGCTTTTCATTACACTTATACGAATCTATCATACATAACAATCCCATTAAACAATGAGGTCTTACTGTGAGCACAGGGAACTATATTCAATAATTGTAATAACCTATAATGAAAAAGAATATGAAAAGGAATATATATGTATAACTGAATCATGATGCTGTATGTTGCTAGAAGCTAACACAACATTGTAAACTGACTATACTTCAATTAAATTTTTTTTTAAATCCTATTTATGTTTCCTCAAAGAAGAGCACATTTTCTACATGATTACTCAAGCCAAAGAACCTAGCGTTCACTCCTCAGGTGAAAACCATGTTTATTAATTTACAGTTGGCGCTGAACAGGTAACAGGTGGTAATGACTGTTTTTAAAGAATTATGTGCATAGCTGAGCATTTAATTACTTAATATTTTTGAAATTAAGTGTGGAAATTTCACAAACCTGTAAAGTTAAACAACTGTTATCCATTTTACGTTTACTTACTGCATACAGTGTTCATAAAAGTGATGCTTCTGAGCAATTATTTACCTAATCAAAGAATTTGATGAGATTTCTGAGCAATCATTTAATTAAAATTTTTAAAGATTTAGAATGTGTAAAAGTGAATGAACTGTGTATAGAAACTCTGAAAAACCATATAAGAATTGCCAGTGAAATATTAGGAGAGATTTTTGGAATCTGAAATGGAACATGGGTAGAAAATGCTGAATGAGGAGGAGGATGGGAAATGAAAAGAGTGAAAAGCTGGAGAATTTCTGAAATAGATGCTGATAGTCAACAGGCTGTCAACACCATAGCAGAGCACCAGTATGAGCACTGTGCAAGCAAGACATTAGTGACGAAAATAAAACTCAGTAAGTAAAAGCCAGAATATTGACATTATTTGTCTGTTAGAACAATCAATGTTGTGTCAGGTAAAGCTTGTTGCAATAATTTATTTACATTACTATTTTTTGAACAGATAATCCATTTATATTCCCTACCCTTTAGCCATCCAGTTCCTTCACTAAGAGGCAACCAAGGTTACCGTATTCTCAGCTTCTTGTATTTTTTTTAATGGAGGTACTAGGGCTTGAACCCAGGACCTCTTGCATGTGCTCTACCACTGAGCTATAGCCAGCCCCCTTCTTTTGTTTTGAGGGGATACGTAATTAAGTTTATCTATTTATTTATTATTTGTAACAGAGGTACTGAGGATTGAACCCAGGACCCCATGCATGCTAAGCACACACTCTACCACTGAGCTACACGGTGCCCCCCTCAGCCTCCTGTATTCTACAAGGGTATATAATGCAAATGTAAATAATCTATTCAGAATATATATAAATTCAGTATATCTATTCACATTCAGGAAAGGAAAGAGTATATTTGACAGTATATTGTTGTCACCTTCAGAAAAGTTAGTAAAATACCACATAAAAATAAAATATAAATGGAATATAAAACACAGTTACTATCTCCATAACCACCGCTAATCCAGAGAGAGAACGCTACCAGGACCTCTCCCCTCAGTTGCCATTCTGTCCTTCTCACCTGGAAGGTAATCACTATTTTGAATTATAATTGTATATTTTGCCTGTTTCTGAACTTTATATAGATGAAATTGAATAGCATGCACTCTCTTGTGTCTGTCTTTGCTTATTCCACATTGTATTTTTGAGATCCATTCATGTTGTGTGTAGCTGAAGTTGACTTTTTCATAGTTGTCGAGTATTCTATTGCATGGCTGTGGCACCGTTTGTACATTCTACTCTTGTTGGGTGTTTTTCTGTAATGCTCACTCTTGGGATATTATGAATAAGGCTGCTGTGAATATCTGTTACACGTCTATTGGTGCATATGTACTCATACTGGTTGGGAAAAAATATATACATAAAATGTAACTAAATCTTAATGTGTTATTCTCTCCACACACACACTGGCTTTTTTTTTTTTTTTTTTTTTTTTTTTTTTTTGCAAGCGTTTTTATGAAACAGGACTAATAGAGCTAGTTAGTTTGGGAGAGCTCATCAAATGATATCATGTAGGTTGTTTTTTTCCTTATCAGCTGAACCAATTCAACTTGATCACCTTTGTTCAATAGATGTTCAATCCCACATAGAATAATCGATCCAATCTGTGAACCAGGTGCCATGTGATTGATGCCTTCCAATCTCTGGCTATCAAAGGGCACTGTCATAACAAATAAAATGATCTCTGGATGGTTACAAATCCTCTTAGAAGAGTGGAAGATGTTCATGCTGTTTGTTTGTTTATGGTCATGCTGTTGTAGCCAGAACCCATTGCAATGGGAAGCGTGATTTCAGGGTAACTGAATTTTTTAAGACATTAATACATGTGCCCCTTGTTTTTCGAGTATTCACTTTATACCAGTTCACTTTCATGAAAGACCTACACTGGTACTTGTTTTCACTAACTGAAAAATCTGAAGAGGATTTTCACTTTTACGGAAAAAGGCAAAAGGCAAAAATAATATTCAGTGGCCCTGCCAGGCTTCTTCCCTGGGAGTTACGCTCCGCATCTCAGCACCAAGCTGCCAGAGCCTTGATCTGTGTCTGTGTGCATCTGTGCTTTGTCTCCGTTTGTTTTGTGCATCCCTTACCAAGATCTGTTTGAAGGTAATTGCTTCCTCCCTTTAGGTCATTTGGCTTACAAAAGGTTTCATTGGAATGCTCTAATTTTGGATAGTGGAGGAACCCTGTACTTGAAATCTTGGGATAGGCAACACAGCTGTATAACTGACAGGTACAAGTTTGTTTTGTTTTGTTTTCCAAATCACTGATGAGCCAATTAAGGACAAAAATAAGCATCAAATAAGTAATTAAAAACAAATTCAAAGGCATTTGGTATTTTGGATATTTGTTTCATTCCACAATAAATAGCTGTAAGCATTTTTATAGAACAAGCACATGAGTTTTTGTATTACCTACAGTTTTACTTCTACATGTGAAAAATTTAAACAGCACATTAGAGGATTTTACTCCAGACAGTGTGAAAAATTTCAGATAGGAAATCATGTTGCTGATTCTGTTTTACCATTCCTTGTGATTTTTTCTATTAAATTGAGATTATAGAGGGTGGGAAGGGATAGACTGGGATTTCAAAATGTAGAATAGATAAGATTATACTGCATAGCACAGGGAAATATACACAAGATCTTATGGTAGGTCACAGAGGGAAAAATGTGACAATGAATATATGTATGTTCATGTATAACTGAAAAATTGTGCTCTACACTGGAATTTGACACAACATTGTAAAATGATTATAAATCAATAAAAAATGTTTAAAAAATTGAGCTTATAATCTATAAATCTGCCAAAAGGCTTTTATTTTTGTTGTTGTTGCCAAAAGGTAACTTAAGTTTGAATTAATTCAACTAAATGGGGAAATCTTTTTAAAATTGCTAAAGGAAATATTGCATTTAAATCACTTGTTATTACTTTGATGACTGTGATGACTTTTACCAGCCTCTCTGGTGTAATATTCCTTAAAATCAAGCGTTTTCAGATGATTCAGTCTTAGCTTCATTATGTATTATAGTATAGAGGATGCTTTAATTTAACAAATACTGAGCCCCTGCTCTGTGGAAGGCACTGAGTGTATGAAAATGAACTCAACGGTGTTTTGCACTCTCATTTACAAATGAACAAGACTAAAGGGAACAAACAAATCCTCTGCAACAATCATATCCTCTTCTTATAACTGCTACTAACCAAGAATTAAGGAAGCTGTGCTAAGCACATGTGTGGAGCATGAGTGCTGAGGTGAGCCGCTGAAATTTGACCTTAAAAGGTGAGCAGAATTTTAATCAGGTGAATTGAAAACCATTTTTTCTTAAAAATCACCATATGCAGCATTTCCTACAAACATATCTTATTATGTTGGACTGTCTCAACAAACCTGAAGACTGGAAGCCACATTTTAACAGGAGTGGAATCTAGGCTCAGAGATGTTTTAGGCTGAGCAAAAAAGAAGGTAGGAAAAAGGGAAATAGATGACTCCTTGACATATTTGGGACATGGCTAGAGAGCAGGGTACGATGGGGAGTAACTGATGAGAAAGCTGGAAAGATAGTTTGAAGCCTAGCCCTTTATTCAGTAAACAGTGTGAAAAACAATGCCTTGGGCAGTGGGAGTCCTTGGAGGTTTTTAAAGTAAGAGTAAAAGAATCAGATTCCTGCCTCATTTGTTTGTTTGTTTCCCTATGGGAGAGATTTATTTGCAGAAATACTACAACACATAAAAACTATATAAAGTCTTCATTTCCCCTCATAAAGTGGTAAATTTGATATCATGCATAATAAAAATATTTTTTAATCCATAGTGCAAAAGTTTGATCACTAAGTCATTAGTTGATAAGCAAACCTCACAAAACGGCTTCCCGACAGCAAAGGCCACAGATGCTGTGAACTGCACATCTGAACCGGCAGATTTTGACTAGTGTGGTGGGTAAACTGGAATGAGGGTGGTGGAAGAGAAAGGGAGAACAAGTGCGAAGCTATGGGAAGAGCTGAGAAGAGAGATGAGAAAGGCCTGATCAAGCAGTGGGTGAGGGAATGCTGAAAAGGGGAATAATTTAAGAAACATTGTGCAGGTCAAATTTATAGAATTTGGTGACCAGCTGAAGATGACTTAAAGAATCCTACCTTGATATCTCTCTCCTTTCTCTCTCTCTATATGTAATATATAAAATATGTATATATGTATTTTTTGGTAAAGTTTATAATATGAAATTAACCATTTTAACATATATAATTTGGTGCCAGTTAATACATTCACTTGGTATGCAACACTATCTGGTACAGAATATTTTGAGGTGATGAAAAATATTTTCATCACCTCAAAAGGAAACCCTGTACTCAGAAAGCAGTCACTCCCCATACTCAATTCCCCTTTGCTCCTGATAATCACTAATCTACTTCTCTCTCTTCAGATTTACCTCTTGTGGATATTTCATATAAAAGAAATCATACATATATAGGTGACCTTTCATCTAGCTTCTTCACTTAGCATAATGCTTTTGAGATTCTTCCAGCTTGTAGAATCTATTAGTACTTCATTTTTTGTTATGGCTGAGTAATATTCCATCATATGGATATACCACATTTGGTTTATCCATTTGTCCATTGATGAACATTAAGGTTGTTTTCACCTTTTGGATATTGTGAATAGTACTGCTGTGAACATTTGTGCACAAGTTTTTATTTGGGCATCTGTTTTCAGTTCTTTTGCACATGTACCTATGAATAGAATTGCTGGGTCATGAGTAATTTTATGTTTAAATTTTGGAGGAACCACCACACTGTTTTCCAAGCAGCTGCACCATTTTATATTCTCACAGGTAAAGTACTAGGGTTCCATTTCTCCACATGCTTGCCAACATTTGTTATTTTCCTTTTTTAAAGAAAGTATAGCCATCCTAGTGAGTGGGAAGTGGTATCTCATTGTGGCTTTGATTTGCATTTCCTTAATGATTAATGATGTTGGGCATCTTTGCATGGGCATATTGGCCATTTGTACATCTCCTTTGGAGAAATGTCTATTCAGATCCTTTGCTCATTAAAAACATTGGATTATTTGTCTTTATGTTGCTGAGTTGAAAAGATTTTTAAAATATTTTCTGGAAATTAAACTTACCAGATATGTAGGAATTGCATGTAATTTTTCCCATTCTGTAGGTTTTCTTTTCAGTCAAGGGATTTTTGAACCATTTATTGAAACAAGAAACATGAGGAAGAAGCCATGAGAATAGAAAGGAGTAGGAAAAGTGGGTTCAGTTGGAGGCATTGTTTGGAAATCTGGGTGGGGATGCCCAGAAGGTATCTGGCTACACATAGTGCCTGGAACATCCTATGCATCTGATGTTTGTTGATTGATGGGATCTGGGGGAGAAGCTGGGGGACAGTTGCTGCCTTACAGTCAGGCTGTATCCCACAGAAACAAAGGACACTCCCCTTCCAACAAAGTTGTCATTTATTATTGAAAAAAACTAGTTTTGGCCAACCTCTTAAAATAGTCAGAAACTCCAGTGCAAACTGAATTTTAAACCACAGTTCCCCAATCAGATAACACAGGCTGAACCAGGGACCAAGAATGCGGAAAACAAAGTCAACTGGTGAGGGACACAGCCTATTGTGTCTACTTATAATATTTCCCTTCAAATAGAACACCATGTGTATATATCTTAATTTAAGTTTATATTTATGTAAGATGTATTTAAACCAAAGAAACTGAAAAAGCTGATATAAAATTTAAATCCCGTATAAATAAAACAGTTCCTTTTTCCATGGTGAAAGCATCATGGACTTTTGCCTTCAGTTTGTAATCTATATGCTGTGCCTTGATTTACTTAGCCATGCCTAAGGCACATTTTTATATCTTGGGTGAGCAGGCAGTGTTGATGGGGACGTGAAATAGCTCCTTTTCCAGAGTTCTGCCCACATGGTTAATATTATGAGACACTCTTTTTAAAATCCCCTGGATCTGTGCTGGGTGTCCTGCAGATACCCAGGTCTGGCATTATTTTATTTTATGAATCTCAGGGAAGCCATTCTGCTGCTGAGCTAGCCTCACTCACACATATCATTTATCCACATTAATAAGAATATCAATACCTTGGATTTATATAGAGCCTCTCAACCAAAGAGGTCAAAGCACTTTAATTTAATTGGATGTTCCCGTGGCTTTAAGAGCCTCTGGGTATATTTACAAATGTAATAATAAGAAACAGTCTGCTCTGGTTTGCAATATAATAGACAGCATAAAACAAGACCTGAACATACACTGCTTCTCACCCTCACTGCACAAACATATCCGATGGCTGGCCATGGAGTTCAAGGTCTTTTCTGAGCAGATCTCCATGTATCTCTTCACCTATGTCTCTACCTTTTCTCCATGAATTCTTTATTTTACTAAAATTATTCCCTTAACATAGGATGCATGTTTTCACTTTGCATCTTAACCTGTTCTAGAAGGTCCTTCTCCTCCTCTTTAGGTGTTTTTGGTCTCTACATTTTTTTTTTTTTTTTTTGGTCCAGCTTACTTGTAACCCACACATTCCATGAAGACTGCTGCAGCATCCTAACCTTCTGTGCTTTTTTTCCCATGGAAACATCTGCACAATTTATGCTCCTATTTTTTGGGCATTGATGCTGTGGTTTATGGTAATTTTTTTCTTTTCTTTCCCGCTATAGCATGTCAGCCCCTCCACACAGAGGAGTCTATAATTAACCCCTCAGATGTTCATAAGTCTTAGCTGGTTGCAAGTAGCCTCGTGAGTTTGGGACTCTGTATTGAAAGCTGAAGGTTGCAAATGAGTCCACCCACTATGCCTTCCTTTGATTTTTATTTTTCCATTGTTCACTGCTTAGTGGTTCAAGTTTGGAGTTAGTTCAGAAGGTCACCTAGAATAGAAGCAATGTGAAAGGACATAGTTGTCACCTGAAGATGAAAGGTACAATGGTACAAAGGTTTCCTGAGATGGGATGTCAAGGAAGTGGAACAGAGAAGCTAAAACAATTTATTGAATTAAGGTTCAGTTGGGGTGTGTTGACTTAATTATCACGTAATTGCATTTCCCATTTGTGATTAAAGTAGCTGGTCATTTTGGGTGTTTATCCAATTTTGGCTTTTAAAAAGGTTCTGAAATTTTTTTTTGTTTTTAAAAGCAACACCTTTCATAGCAGCACTATTTACAATAGCCAAGACATGGAAACAACCTATATACCCATCAACAGATGACTGGATAAAGAGTATGTAATATATATAATGGAATATTAGTCAGCCACGAAAAGGAATGAAATAATGCCATTTGCAGCAATATGGATGGACCTAGAGATTATCATACTAAGTGAAGTTAGTCAAACACAGAAAGAAAAATAGCATATGCTATCAATTATATGTGGAATCTGAAAAAATTTATAAAACAGAAATAGTCTCACCAACATAGAAAACAAACTGATGGCTATCAATGGGGCAAGGGAGGAGGGATAAATTAGGAATTTGGGATTAATATATATAAAATAGATAATTAACAAGGTCCTACTGTATAGCACAGGGAACTATATTCAATATCTTGTAATAACCTATAATGGAAAAGAATCTGAAAAAGAATAGATTTATACATATGTATAACTGAATCACTTTGCTATACACCCAAACATTGTAAATCAACTGTACTTCAATAAAACAAAGTAAAAAAAAAGCAATATCTATTCAGAGAAATTTTGAAAAACACAGTAAATTGTAAAAAAAGAAAGAAAAATTACCCATATTCTTGCTCTTCAAAACAACTTCATAATACCCACAGAGATGTATTTTAAACAAGAATTAGCACCATACTTCAGTAACACTAGCTGATATTCACAAAGTGCTGATGCTGCGTATCTCGCACAGTCTCACAATAACTCTCTAAGGGAAGTACTATTATCATCTGCTGTACAGATTAGGAAACTGAGGCACAGAACAATTAAGTAACTTGTCTAAGGTAACCTAGCGAGCAAATGGAGAACTGGGATTGAATCCAGGCAGTCTTATTGTACAACATGTATTTTTTTTTATTGTGGTAAAACATATATAACATAGAATTTATCATTTTAACCATTTCAAGTGTGTCATTTAACAGCCTTTAATACACCCACAAAATTGTGCAGCCATCACCATTATTAAGTTCCAGAATATTTTCATCATCCCCAAAGGAACCCCATGTCTATAAAATTGTCATTGTCCATTCACACCTACCCCCAACCCCTGGGACACACTAATCTGCTTTCTGTCTGTATGAATTCTCCTATTCCACATATTTTGTGTAAATGGAATCATAAACTGGGGGGCCTTTTGTGTCTGGCTTCTTTCGTTTAGTATAATGTTTTCAAGGTTCATTAATGACGTAGCATGCATCAGTATTTCATTCTTGTTTATGGCTGAATAAAATTCCATTGGATGGATATGTAATATTTTGTTTATACCTCAATCATATACCACATTATTTTACCACATTCATCCGTTGATGGGCATTTGGGTTTTTTTCCACCTTTTTGCTATTGTGAACAGTGCTGCTATGAACATTTTTGTACAGGTTTTTTTTAGCATGTGTTTTCAATTCTTCCCAATATATATCTACGAGTGGAATGGCTGGGTCATATGGTGATTTTTTTGTTTAATTTTTTGAGGAACCACCAAACTGTTTTTCCCAGCTACCTCACCCCTTCACATTCCCATCAGCAAAGTTTGAGGGTTCCAATTTCTCCATATTTTTGCCAGCATTTTTTTCTATTTTTAAAAATTAAAGCCATACTAAATTTCAATATTTTTTCTGTAAAGTGGTATCTCACTGTGGTTTTGATTTGCATTTCCCTAGTGACTAATGTTGTTGAGTATTTTTTCATATATTTGTTGGGAATTTGCACATGTCCTTTGGAGAAATGTCTATTCAAGTCTGTTGTCCAGTTTTTAATTGGAGTTTTTGTCTTTTGCTTTTGAGTTGTAAGGATTCTTTCCATATGCTGGATATAAGAGCCTTATCTGATACATGATTTGCACATATTTTCTCATATCCTGTGGGTTGTCTTTTTACTTCCTTTATAGTGTTCTTTGATGCACAAAAGTTTTAAATTTTGATGAATCCAACTTATCTATTTTTCCTTTTCTTGCTTATATTTTTGGTGTCATATATAAGAATCCACTGTCCAGACCTAACGTCATAAGAATCTGTGTTTTCTTCTAAGAGTTTTATTTATTACATTTAGGTTTTTGATGCATTTTGAGTTAAATTTTATATGTGGTTTGAGGTCTGAATGTGTCTTATCCTCCCCACCTTCAAAATTTGTATGTTGAATCCTAACCCTCAAAGGTGATGATATTAAGAGATGGGAGCTTTGGGAGGTGATTAGGATTAGTGTTTTCGTAAGAGAGACCCTACAGAGATCCTGAGACCCTTCCACAATGACCCCTCTCCATTTACATGAGTTCTTTAATTTTATAGCCTGCTTTTCGCACTTATATCATGAGCATTTTCTCTTCATTAAAAGCCACTAAAATTATTTTCAGTGGCTATATATTATATATAGAACATAAGGATGTTCTATAATTTAACACTTCAATGTTGTTTTAAAAATTTCAGAATTTTTTTCCTGTATCTCTATTTCTATAGGATCAAAGTCTGTAGGATTGGAGTTATTGGGCCATAGGCAAGGAACAGTTACAAATATATATACATACATTTCCAACTTATTTTTAAAAATCAATGTGAACCTCTACCAGCTTCTATCTGCTTAATCAAAGTAGTTGATATGCTCTGTGCTCACTACTTCACAACTCCAGGATCTGAGTTTGCTTTCTATTCATCTCTGAAGTTCTTTAATCTTACTGCTACTAAGCTGATCACTGCTTTCCTTCCTTCTCAATATGTATTTTTCTTCTTGGTTCTCGATTTATACACTTTCCATTCTTACTCTAATCCTTTTTTTGGTGGTTCATTTCATCTACTGAATTAATGACTAAGCCAGTAGAGTGAAAAGCAGGACATACGAAAACTGACTAGTAAAAATATTAACAAAGCACAAATGTGCAACATTATCATCTATAGTTTATTAAGCATGGGAAGAAAAGGAACCTGGTCATTTTGGCTTTCTGGTTTTTCAGTCTTTTCTTTACAAACATGCATTTGCATGTTCCTGCTCGTATGTTTTTTAGGATTATCTGGAAATAACAAAATAATTGAACTCATACTTTAAACGAATGTATAAACATTTAGTTTTAGAGAATACTAAAGAAAGCATGTCCGCCTATTCATTATCACATTTTACTGGATTTTTAAAAACACCACTTGTGTTTAAAGTAAAAACTTTGCACATGGACATCAAGGATGGACATTACTTAAATACACATCCCCACATTCACTTTTTGGCACCATCAGATACGTTTTATTAAAAAACTAATTAAATTCTAAAAACAAGGAAACTGGGAAAAACCCGAAGATCAAAACAAATATAAAGGAAGACAAAAGGAGACTTCCCTAAGTCGTAGTGGTTTAGTTTTCCTGTGCGTCCAAGAACCGAGGAAGGAAAACTACAATTCCCAGAATGCTTAGAGCGCGAGTCGGGCCGCGACCCTTGCCTCAGTCCCGCCTCCTCCCTCCAGCGATTGGATTGTTCAGGTCCGTGATTCCGCAGTTCTCTTCTCCCATTGGTGGGCTCTCCAGAGAGGTCAATCACAGAGTTTACGCGTGGGTTCCTTCTAGCCCACGGGTTCGCCCCCTCGCACCAAGATGGCGGCAGAAGCAGCTGGTGGGAAATACAGAGGCACAGTCAGCAAAAGCAAAGACCCCTCGGGGCTGCTCATCTCTGTGATCAGGTGAGGGAGGCAGGAGACAGGGTCAGGGTACAGGGGGCAGCGGGCGGCGGCTCGACCTCCGCTTTGGGAGGGAGAAGGGTTTGCCGGGTTCCACCCTGCCGACCCCTCCCCTTGCCTCCCCCTAGCCCTTCCCAAGGGCCCCCACCATTCCCCCCTTTTCTCTGGGTTGTGCTTGAGGGAGGAGCCCAGCCTCACAGTGTTTTCCTAATTTAGGGCCAGAGCTCTCCATTAGGGGCCCGGGCCCCAAAAGCACACTGTCTGGGGCGTGGTAGGGAAAGCCAGGTGTGTTCATTTACTCATACAACGTTGAGTGCTTGCCTTCAGCAGCGCTCACGGTAAAGGCGCCTTGTTCCCCGGACTTCTGGGTGTCAGGCCCTGACGTCCGGAGACTCCTGTTACGAGTTACAGATTGTGTTCGCTCATGTTGGACACCTCCAACCACCTGTGAATGGCCACAGCCTCAAATACAAGAGCCTGCAGTGAACTTGTGGGTTGGAAGTCACACATCTGTGTTTGATTTTTGTTCTGCCTTCCTGTCTCGGTCTGTTCTTTAAAAAAAACCAAAACAAATTTCAAGTTCTCGTTTGTGCATATCATTTTCCCAGACTATATATGGTGGGAGTGGGAGTGGCAAACTTTTAGGGGCTTTTCTTTCTTAAAGTGAAATTTGAAGGCTGGGGAACCCTTTCAGACACCCTTAAGGATGATACAGGGAGTGACGAGAAACAACTTGAATAAACTATATCATGAAACGTTTTTACGTTGTTAGCATTTGGATTTCAACCTACGTATTTTTCGTAAAATAAAACGCCCCCCCCCTTTCCCCTCCACTTACGCTAAACTTTTGGTTGAGTTCTTGGAGAGCTCCTGGAGTGTCCTAATGATCTTTTTAAAACCCAGGCCCATCAGTACCTGGTGGTTAATAAGCATTTGAATGAATGAACAGATGAAACTTTTAAAACAGCGCATCTCTCATGGACTGATAAAGATCCACCTCAAGAGTATTATTTAGGGGACTCTAATTTAAGATTGTGGCATATGAAATCATTATTACTAAATTTTCTTTAGGATTAAGAAGATAATTCTTCTGTGTTTGGAAATACTTAGTATACTTGGTAGGCCATACAGAGGAAATGCTATTCTATTGTTGGACCCACATTTTTGCTGTGACAATACACAGGTAGTAAATGTTTCTCATGACAGTAAAACTCCGACTAGAGTATCTGTAGTTTTCCATCTTAATCCCTGTGGAACTATAATACCTGAATTTTTTTTGGATTCTTTTTTGAACTTTTTTTCTGCTTAATTGTCAATATTCATTTAAACAGTACGAATTTAGTGTCAGTTTATTGTATGATTCCTGGCACTTTCTATGGAGTTAGTAGATATTTGTTGAATGAATGGGTGGGTGCCCTGAGTTTTGCAAAGACAAATCTGACTTGATGTTGCCCTTGGGAGTATAGTCTACTTGAGGGATAAAATATGTGAGTAACAGTTGTGATATAAGACTAGAAAAGGTGGGTGAGATGTGCTGGGAGTTCAGGAGAAGGAGTGATTGCTTCCTATAGAAGTGGAGTGGAAATTAGAGAAGGTAGTGGCTATATACAAATGTACCGTCTCACCTGTGTATTTATGATTTTGTAGTCTCTACTCATTTCTTTTATGCTATATATCAGTTTTCTTAAAGGCTGTTTAAATTTATCCAAAATTTCCTATATTTGAAGAAATGCCTGAAAACCAAACTAAAGCTTTTTTCCTGATACTGATCAGGAACATACGTTGTGTTTGGTTGGCTGTTCCTTTGTGTTGCTCAGGCAGACTCTCCTGTTGCTGGATAAATGGAATACGATTTTGTAGTTATCCATGTATCTCTTACATCCATCTGTATTACCTTCACGTTACCACCATGATTTGGCATCTTTTACTCTGACTTCTCTTGTATGTTATTGTCTGTCATTTTTCTTTCTTTTCCTTGACCACCTCAGATCACTTGAATGACAGTTTTACTTTAGTCTATCTGTTATCAGTAAGCTATAATGGAGCATCCACATCTAGCATCCTGGGCAAGTTTAGTAAGGATGGGGGTTCATGGTTGCATATGAACTTGCTTAAGCCTGAATGTTATTAGTGTGGAGTGTTTCAATATTTCTTTGAGTCCCAGGAACATTTTGATGTTGTAGTGAGAGTGTTGCTCACTCTCCTTGTTGCTTCCTCTCTGATGTGCTTTTGAACATACCCAGTGGTTTAAATTTCATGAACAGTGGCAGTGGATGAGAGGACAATGGTAGTGTACTTTGATGTTTGGGGTGGGGGTTGGGGAGTCAGAGGAGGGTACTTCAGGGTAGAATGGAAAGAGGAAGGTAGTTGCTAAGAGAGTAGCTCTTAAAAGTTCTCATCATAAGAAAAATTGTAACTGTGAGGTGATGGATGTTAACTAAACTTGCTGTGATAATCATTTTGCAACATACACAGGTAGCAAATCGTGTTGTGCACCTTAAGCAAATACAGTGTTATATGTCAAATATATCTCAATAATACGGAAATAAAAAGAATGAGGGATGCATATTTCTTGTTAGTAAATTGTTCTTTGACTCTGAAGTTGCTTTGTCTATCAGTTCAATTTGTATTCTTTGTGTTACCCTTGAAACATTGCATTCATGATTCTAAGTTCCTCACATAAAACTTTGATTACCTCCTCTTATCCTTAACCTCTTTTCAAATTCTCTCTCAAAGACTGTAGCTTTCCTGGTTGCTTTGGCAACAAGCCTCAAAAAGAAAAACCATTTTAGTCTCATGTTTATAAAATCTGAGCATCCCTGAAGATGTATCTGGTACGTGCCAGTTTTCTTCCATATTTCCTTGGACCTGTCAGTTTGTCACAAAATAAATTCCTTACTAGTGATAGAGTCCATTGTCTTTCGAAAAGTTTGATTAGTTTAGCTTCGTTTTTTTCTATCACTGAGCAGTTGTTTTTCCTATTTGAATGGTGGAATAATGTTAAAAATTCTCCTTCAGTTCTCTTGCTCTGATATGTAAAAAATGTCATTTCTATACTACATTATATATTAGCATAACACTATCGTACGTTTTCATACTATCCTTAATAGTTGGAACAGCATTTATCATTACAGTTTTAACTAGCAGAAAAACTACAGGTGGATAGGAGTTTGCCCTGAGGACAGGGTAAGTGTAGACATGGATAATATCTAAATCTCATCACTATTTGCAGCCATGGTACCAAACAGTTAATTGATGACTATTTTGCTAGTGTGAAGTCCATCACTTTAAAGTATTTTGAAGTCAAAATAATTTAAAGAAGTATAGTGTAATTGCAATGAAAGTGTTACCTGTGGTAGATGGGTTATTTAAGTACCTTGGGACTTGTAAGTGAAATTTGTAACTAAACACTTCAGGACAGTCAGAAGTTTCAAAGGGTTGACTCCGGGGTTTTGCCGAAGAAGTTGTTCTTTCATGAGGCAGGGCTTTGATGAGGAGACACACAATGTTTGGGCTTGAGTCTTTTGGAAGCTGCTGTTAACCACAGCTTTTGGTTTTAAGTCTTGCCAGTGGCCCTTTAAAATGGAACTAATTGAGTGGACGGAGTCCTGATTACCTGCTGATGTACAGTTTGGACAGTTTAAGGGACACACACAGCATTTTCCTACTTTTTTATTGATTCTCCCCCTCACCCCCCCCGCCCCCACTCCCAGGCTTTTTTTTTTTTTTTTTTTTTTTTTTCTGTCCAGGCAGCCTTTCTAAACAGGAAATAAGCAAGATGGCATTTTGGAGATGCTATTTTATTTTTGTGAGGTCTTGTCAGATTTTTAATTGGGAAATGTGTCTACCACTTACTGTTAGGTGATTTACTTCTCAATTAAACGTTGACTGTCTGCTCTTTGTAAGCTGGCCTTTAATAGCCGGTTTAATTGGGAAGACAAACTTCGGCTGTGACTTGAGGAGACCTTATTGAAACCTCAGAGCAGAGCTTTTGTAGACAGACTCTGCTTACAGATGTCAAGGAGGTTGGAAGGCAGTTAAAGGCTCACATTTTCATCAACTTTCATGTTGTCACAGAAGTTGGAATTTCAAAAACTTAGAAAATCCTTTTTTGAAGACACCTGTTAAATTCCTTTCCTCCTCAGAGAGCATTTTGGTCAGCCCTGTATTTAATTCAAAGTCAACTGCTGAAGGAGGCCACATTTTGATCAGAGCTTTGAACAGACAGCTTTGAGGTCCATGACACAGATTGTGGCAGGAAAGGAGTGTGGTTGCTGTTTGGAGCAGCGTCCTGGATATTGTTGTTGGGGGGTTAGTGTTGTTTTTCCAGCACCAACTCCTCTCTTTATTTGAGCCTGTCTCATACTTTTTAGGGTTTCCAGCTCTCTTTGTATCCTGGGGAGTCTTGACACTAGTGATGCAGTACTGTTTGAAAACCACTGCTGGAATATCTGGAGACTAAACATGTATAAACTTTCTGGAAGTCCTGGGGCACCTGACAGCATATATGGATGTGAGGGGCAAAATCCCATTTTTTTTCTGGCTAAACATGCAGAATTAATATCTTGGGAACCCATGTTTTACTTTCTAACCTTGTGTAATTTTTAACGTTGAAATTTCTTGCAGGCTTTGAGGCGTAGAATTTTAATGTTGAGTGATATGGTCAGTTTTTTCCAAGCCATTTCTTATAGATAAATGTGGTCACAGTCTTCAGTGGGAGGTCTCATATAGTTAGTAGAAACTTACTGTATTATCCATGTAAAATAACCTTGGACTCATTGCTTAAAGCCCTGGTGTCTTAATTTGTCACTTGTAAAATGGAATAATAATGCAATGTGCTGTGGGGTTTGGAAAGATTAAATAGGAGAATGTAAAAGTACCTAGCACAGTTTAGCACAGAGAAGACACTCAGATGTTCATTTTCTCCTTTCCAGGAGTACCAGCTCCTCTGGTTAGAAACTTGATTTGAATATGTTTGCTAGATAGCAAACAGAATATAATTTTTTCATCAGAAGTATCCTTGGTAGGTTGACTAGAATGTTTCCAGTTTTCAGAATGTTCTCTTTATAACCAGGAAACCTTGTTTAACTGAAGTAAGATGGTAATTATTTGATAATTTGAGGGTCAGCTAAAGAAACTAGATTTAGCTATATGTATGCTTCTGTGTGTATATATACATATAAAATATGAACAGACATAAAATGTAAAATGTTTGTTGAAGACAGAAAGACTATAAACAAGCAAATCAAAAGGCATGTAATTTCTTCCCCTAGATAACCCTTATTGCCATTAAAAAATTATATATATGATTTTCTTAAATTATATACATAATTTTCTAAAGTTAGTTACATATTTAGAAAATTCAAATGTTTTAAAAGATACACAAAAAAAGTAGGCTTTTCTCCCTGTTCATCTCCCTTCTGAAACATACCCCTGTTAAGTGTCCTGTGGTTCCTTGAGAAAAATATATTTAAGTGTGTGTGAATGTGTGATCTTTAAACAAAAGAATATATATTTATGTGTATAGTAGTTATATTAATATATAATATTATTTATGTATTTATATGTACTTAAGAAATAGTCATAAAATTATATATTATATATTGTTTAAACAAATCGAGGGGGAGGGTAGTAGCTCAGTGATAGGGAGTATACGCTTAACACGCACGAGGTCCTGGGTTCAATCCCCAGTATCTCCACTAAAACAAACAAACAAAAAACAAAAGGGATCATACTGTGTACACTTTTGAACCTTTGTTCAATTCTTTTTCTTTATCTTGGAGACCTTTTCTAGCAGTGCATTGATCTTTCTCATTTTTTTAGTGGCTATGTAGCATTCTGTCACATGGATACACCAAAATATTTAATTGGTGGCCCCTAGTCCTCCCTTTTTAACACGTACTTCTGTTTTTTTTTTTTTTTCCCTTCTGTTAAACATAAGTTCCAGTGAGCATTCATGTACATTGGGCAGTATATCCATGGTATAAATTCATGGCAATGGAAATGGAATGGCTGCTTTAGAATATATGTGTGTTTTGTATTTTGACGGATAGAGCCAAGATGTCCTCCAGAAAGACAGTAATTTACACTTCCACAAGTGGTATATTGTAGTTTTCCATGCTCTTGCCAGAAACTGCGTATTTGAGGACTGTCCCTATTTACTCTTCTCTACTGCATGATTGAGAGGGGAGTGTTTGCCCTGCTGTCATCTAGACAATGCTGTTGGATGTTTGTGGATATGTGTTTTGAAGATATTTTTCCCTTGTCTGTGGTTTGGCTTCTTATTCTCTAGGCAGAGAATTTGTCTTTCCCAGAGCAGAAATTTTTAATAAAATCCAGCTTATCACTTGTTTCTTTCATGGGTCATGTCTTTGGTGTAGCTAAAAAGTTACTGACCATTGCCAAGGTCATCTAAATTTTCTCCTATGCTGACTTCTAGGAGTTTGATATTTAGGTCTCATAATCATTTTGAGTTAATTTTTGTGAAGGCTATAACACCTCTGTCTAGATTCTTTTTTATTTTTTTTCCCTGTGAATATCTAGTTTTTCTCACACCATTTGTTGAAAAGATTATCTTTTCTCTGTTGTTGAATGCATGTGGGATCTTCAACCACATTTCATGCTTTTTGTTGTCTTTCTATGCACAGTTGTCATTGCAGCTTTTCCCATTTTCTTTTATGAAAATTATATTGCACAAACTTGTTTAAAAAAATCATCAAAGAAACATTGTCCAAAAATCCCATTTTTCAAAATACTATTTTTGTTTTCATGTGGATCTTATCCAGGTACAAGCAGAGGCTTAATAGTTGTAATTATAATACAGTTCACATTTTTAGCACAACAAAATAGTATAAATATTATATGTTTTTGGTTATGTAAATTTTTTTTAAGTGGGGGAATTAAAAAATATAGAAAATTACAGGGAAGGAAATAGAAATAACTGATTCTCTTCACCCAGAATTAACTATTGTTAATATCTTTGCTTCCAGTTTTTGAAAAATCACTGCATTGTTATAAAAATAGTATACCTTCATTATAAAGATTTCAAACAAGGGAAATTAGAAAAATGTGAAGATGAAAGTAAAAAATATTCTGAACTGTATCCTCCGTAAGTTACTATCATTGATATTAGGTGAACCTAATTTCAGATCTCTCTCTCTCTCTGAAATGTTGGATAAATAGACAGAAATATCTTTTTAAATGAATATGGGATCTTACTCTATATGCTAAACTTATATGACTTTATTGTCTCCATTTTTGAGGTCTACATACATATAGAAAGTACACACATATTAGTATGAGGCTAAATAAATGTTTGCCTGTGTAACCACTACCCATGTCAAGATAGAGGAGACTTCCAGCATCCCTGTCAATTTTTTTTCCAGTTAATTTTTTTTTGTAAGGATATTCTGTTGTTGCAACACCATTTTTTAAAAGACCTCTTTCACTGAATTTCTTAGGCACCTTTGTCAAAATTCAGTTGGCCAGCATGGGACTATATCCTGACTCTCTAGTCTGTTCCATTCGTTTGTCTTAATGACAATACCACACAGTCTTGATTACTTTTTTTTTTTTTTAATAAGTGTTGGAGATTGATAGTGTAAGCTTTCCAATGGTATTCTACTTTTTCGAAGTTATTTTGGCTATTCTAGGTCCTTTGCTTTCCATGTCAGTTTTAGAATTAACTAATCAATTTATAAAGTAAAACCTGCTGGGATTTTGGTTGGGACTGCGTTGAGTGTACTGATTAATATGGGAGATTTGACATCTTAACAATATGAGCCTTCTGATCCATGGACAAGGTATCTCTCCATTTAATTCCTCTCAGCACTTTTTTTTTTGAGTAGATTTCAGTGTCAAGTCTTACATATTGTTAGATGTACCTCTAAGTATTTTAAGACACTTGAAATTCTCCCACAGCTCACTGATTGCTGATGTTCTATTTTTCTTTTTTGGGGGGGGAGTGTCTTTTCTTTCTTAGTGTTCCCTTTTGTATAGTTTCTAATGATGTGTAGTCAAGCTCACTAATCTTTTCTGCAGTTCCTAATCTGCTGTTAATTCCGTGTAATGTAATTTTTATTAGATTGTGGTTTTGCTCTCTAAGAAGTTTTGTTACCGGGGAAAGGAAAATAAGAATTACATCGGTCCTTAGTCACCCGAAAAAAAAAGTTTTTGACGAGAGACGGAAAGCATGATATAAGCAAGATTTTTATTAGTGAAGTAAAAAAAGAAATAGTAAAAGATAGTCCACTTCCGAGAACTGGGAGCGGGCCAATCCAAGAGAGGAAAAATGGCGCGGTTCCTTTGTTTTTCCTGTTTTTAGATCCTGGTTTCCTGATTGATTGATTGATTGACTGATTGATTGACAACTCAGGTTCCCTGCGCTCTGGCACGCCCATCCCCTTTTGGGCGGGTTCATTGGGTCAGGTTATACCAGCGCCCCATCCCACGCGCACCGGCAGTGCTTTGATTTTAACTGGCTTCTTTTACTGGCTCTCATTTAGAGAAAGTTAAAATTTCTGGAGTCCTTTTTCATGAATGCAGACACACTGCCGTTTTCTGGGTTGTTCCTTTCCCCTTCCTCTCTCCCTTCCCAGTGCTTATTTCTATCTAAGCTACCTAACAGTTTGGCTCTTTAAAAAATATCTTTAATGTCTCTGTCTACTTGTTCAGTCTTTCCCATAGCTTCTTGAACATATGGAATATAGGTATTATAACTGTTTTAATGTTCTTGTTTACGAATTTTATCACTTGTCATTTTTGGGTTAGTTTGAGTTGATTGATGCCGCTCCTGCTTCCTTTGTACTTTTTGGATGCTGAATTTTGTGAATTTTATCTTCTTGGGTACTGATAGTGGATATTTTTGTTTTCCTCTAAGTATTTTTGAGCTTTGTTCTGGGATGTGGTTAAGCACTTGGAAACAGCGTGGCTGTTCAGGTCCTGTTTTAAATTTTGCTAATTGGGAGCGGGAGCAACATTCAGTCGAGGGCCATTTTGCCTCAGTGCTACGGCAGAGTCCTTCTGAGTACCCCGCACAGCGTTCTGCGAAGGATGAGACTTTTCATCCTGGCTGTTTTCAATTTCAGGTAATTGTTCTCGCTAATCCTTTCAGGTGGTTCTTTTCGTGGCCTTCAGTAGTTTTCTACCACGCATGCTCGGGTGAAGACTTAAAGCAGCTCCTCTGCGGCTCTCCAGAGTGTTCTGTGAAGCTCTCCTCTCCAGGGCTCTGGAAACTTCTGACAGCTTTAATGTCCAAGGTTTTGAAACCTGTTTTGTTAGTTGTTTCGGGTGGGAGGGTAAATCATTTCTTGTTATTTTATCCAATCCATGAGTAATAGTCTATCAATGCTTCATATTAAAAAAAATCTTTAAAGATTAATTTTCATGGGTCAGATTGTGGGTTGCATATGCTTCAGAGAGGAAGGAAAAGGTAATGAGATATACTAAATAAAGCGGTGGCAGGAAAGCAAACTAGGTATCTCAGCCCTGAACTTCTTTCTGATTTTGCACAGTATTTAGTTTATTTCACATAGTACTTTTTGAGGAACTTTTCCTTTAGAACTCTTAGAAATGCCTTAGAACTAGTATGCATTTGTTTATATATTTATTTATTTTAAAAAATATAGTTCTTTTTGGTTTTGTTCATTCAATACTTGTGATGGTATTGTTTATTGTTCGCCTGAGGTCTAGCGTGGCTGGTAAATGGGTTTTCTCTGGGTGGTGGTCTTTCTGTTGGTCGTAACTTCGTCTTGTTTTTTTGTTTTTTGCATTTGGATGCTTGTGCCCTGTGTTGCGTTTTCCGGTTTGCAGGGGTGGGCTCTGCTCCCCACTGTCTCATACTCAGCTGTCTCGTGTATTTTTGTGAACTCCTTTCAAGCTATGAAATGAGTTACAACCTTGGTCCTTATAGTAGCCAGTCCTTTGTGTTTTTTTCACCTTGAAAAACATAGAAACTCAGCATTTAACAGGAATTTACGAGGGAAAATTCTCATGTATCAATTGACACAGTAAGAAAAAGTATTTCAAGATCCTTAGAACCTTCTTAAAAATTTTTTTATTGTTTTAAAAGTTAATAAAGCCCTTGCAAAAAAACCCAGAGGCACATAATTCAGAAGGTGTTTTTCCATTGGAAACTTGGTACCTATCATTGTGCTGAATATTATGGGAGACATTATTTTTTATTCAAAATAATCATTTGAGAATGTGTTAGAAGTGCAGACTCTCAAGCACCACCTGAGCTGAACCTGCTGTTCAACAGTGATTAACAATGATTCTCAGGTGAATGGAATGAGTGTTAAAGTCTGAGTAGCCCTTAGGACCTAATTTCGTCATGAAAATAGGTATAAGAAACCAGTTAGCATTGTTAACATTCTTTTAAAGCTGAGATAATGATATGGCTATTTAAAAAAAAAATTGTTCTTAAGCGATACATGCTGAAATATATACCAATAAAAATGATATTGTCTAGGATTTGCTTCAGAATAACTGGGAAGAAAGTTGGAGTCAGGGATGGTATAGATGAAACCAGATGGGAATATGTTGGTAATTGTTGAAGCTGAGTTTGTTCCAGAGTCTCTTAATTTTTGTCCGTGTTTGAAAATTTCCATAAGAACATATGTTTTGTATGTACGTTTATATGCTGGGGAGAGGGAAGGTGGTGGGAGTTACAAGGTTCTGTAGATAAATTGCAGAAATGCTACATAATCATGTCCCCTCCACCCAGACACACCTGTACATGAGCATACTAAAGTCTCCTGAAAATGAATGTAGTTAGGAAACCTACTTCAATTTGTGTAACCCAGAATTTCCAGAATGACCCATTACAACATACCATCTAATAATATCTTGTAAAACCCTGTTTCTAGACTCACAAACTGAACAAACTTAGGGTTACCAGGGCATAAAGAGGGTGGGAAGGGATAAATTGGGAGTTTGAAATTTGCATCTCTTGGGGAGTGATGGAAATGTTAGCTAACTTGATTGTGGTGGTGGTCTCATAGGCATATAAATCTATCAGAATTCATAAAATTGTACATCTGATATATGTGTAGTATACAGGAATTATACCACACTAAAGGTGACTTATTTTTTTTAAAAAAGTGTTTCTGAAGAACTCCCTAGAAACTTCTCATTAGGAAATAGCATACACGTTAAAAAATTATCAAATACTATAATGTGTTGTAGTAACAAAATTACTGTACTGGAGGTGAAAAATGAGGTGACTAAAGACAGTGCTTTAACGATATGGGGCTTGAAATGGAAAGAGGTAAAGTTTGGTTCAGTCAGGGTGCGGGAGATTTTATGTGGACTTCGTCATCCCTGGGCTGTTTTATGCTTTAGTAGGGGTGGTTTCACTTAATTTTGGTAACGGCCTTCTCTGTTGGCTACAAGATTGATAGCTTTCGGTCTCTGAAAGTGGTTTGTATAACTGAGTTAATTGAAATACTGAAAAACTGCATGTGTTGGGTGTAGTAATTGGGCTTAAGTGCTGTCTGAGGTAAGTCACCAGTGAATTTTCACTTGACTTGAAAGCAGAAATTGTTTCCTGTCACTTGGTATTAAATGAATCTCTGTAGTGAATCAAAGGATGTTGTTTTTATGCATCAGAAAACTTTTTCAGAGGGGCTTGTCATTTGAATTGCTATCAGTTGGGACAGGATTATCTTGTATTTTGTGGGATCTAATAAGACATAATTAAGAAACAAGCAATTGCAGTGTATAATTCAATATAATAAAATCCGATTTAAAAGTGTAATGTAGATTTGGTTATGCTTTGAGTGAAGCCATATCTTATGTGATTATATAGTGATACACGTCTCATACATTTAATGTCTGATTTTTTTCAAACAACCAAGAATTACAATGAGGGTCTCTTATTTTTATATTTCATTGGAAGTGTTTGTAGACTATTCATCTTACATAAAGTGCTCTGCTTTGTATGATAGGCTTTGAAGACCGTTTCTCAACTTGACTGGTTAGGGTTTATAGTCTTAGTAACCGCTTTTCCTCCTTTTCAGTTTGTACTTTCACTCTACTCATGCTTAGAACTGTCTTTAGTGCCCCTGCTGACAAAATAGGTGTTTGTTCCTGTCAGGCATTTTTGTAGGTTGGCTGTTACATATTTGAAAGGAAAAGAAAATCTTGACTCACCCTTTGAAATAAGGGCTGAGTGGATCTAACAGTGTAACCTAGTATCTTAGTTAAAAGCGGTCTGGGAAAGAAAATAGAATTCACTTTTTCAAGAATCATGTCAGCTCTAGACTTTTTTTTTTCTCCCTGTGTTGTGATCAAAACCAGAAAGGAATGTTAGGTTCTAGAAAGATCAATAAGCTACTTGTTCATCTTCTTCCTACTTGGAGTGAGGTTCTGAAACTAGTTAACCCTTGAATGTTTGTTGAGAGTTTAATAATAGTTCTGGCTGTATGATCATGTGTTACGATATTTTGTCAGTATTCTGGTGCTCGTTCTGTTATGCAGTTAAAACAATTCATTAGAATTGTCCTAACAGGCGAGAAGGCCACGCTCACTGTGGGGTCAGCTGCTTGCATAAAACGTGCAGGGGCTCAGCGACATCTAGTTTGTCTGCTCAGAGGCCCATTTTTGAGGAGTTCCCAGAATGGGGATCACTGAGATTTGATTCTCATTGTAGATTTTGCTCTGTAGAGCTGTAGCTTCCTGATAAGTGATTTCTGGATATGTGGAGCCTTACTTGTAATTAGTTTTTCTGAGTTGCTTGAAGGGATTTCTATTAATTGTTTCGTTAATCTATATTATTCCTGGAGGGGAGGTCATAGGATGCCAACAAGGAATGCCCTTAGTCGACAATTAAGCATATTAACTGTTTTCAGAAAGCGTGACTTAATGCTAATTATTCTGCAGGTGTCACCAAAATTCAGGTGTATTATGTTAAATATTTCTTATAGCAGGTTAATTAGTTTAGTTATCTGAGACTTGATCAGGCAATTAACTCTTCTTGGGGAAGAGTATGTTGCTATTGTTAAATGGGGTGACTGATGACACTTGCCTTGAGATTTTACCCAGGAAAAATAATGCTCCCTGGGTCTTACAGGGTGGTGTGTTATTCTGCTCAGGCTTCTGTAACAGAAAGCATGGACTGGGTAAACAGCATATTTTCTCACAGCCCTAAAAAGCTTCCAGAGTGAGTCTGGCAGTCTTGAGGCTCAGGTAAGAGCCATGGTCAGGCCGATTTTTCACAACTGGTTGTCAGCCTTACTCGTGCTTTTCTGTCTTACAGTGTGTGACAGTCCTCTGTTAGCCCTCTAACACCAAGCGCTTGTACTGTGGATGCTCTTCAAAGAACTGCTGGTCGGCTGGAACTATCAAAAGGCTTGTTGAGAGGAGGAAGTTAATGAAACATGATCTGATCCATTTAGTTGTTTAAATTCCACACATTTGTAGGTTAAAGTGGATCATTGGAAAGCTTAATTCAGTCTTTCAAAGTCTTTCGGTCTGAGTTGTGTTGTAATGTTACATTCTTGAAGGAACGTATAAAAAATGGCCACGTAAAATTACTTTGTTTTTATTTTATTTTTTGATGGAGGTACTGGGCATTGAACCTAGGACCTCACACATGCAAGCACATACTCTACCACTGAGCTATATCCATCCCTGCCCCATCCCCATTACTTTGTTTTTAGAAAGCTGTTGAGGACATTGTTCACTATATTGTATAATATCTTCCTTATTGTTTTAAGTGAACCTTTTTTAGAATTTAGTACTAGTTTAAAGTTCACTTCCTTAGGAGAATTGGAATCTTTCTGATAATGAGAATTATATAACTGGCTGTCATTCTGTTTTTGCATTGGCTAGTAGGAACCTCAAAGTGGGATTGGGGGCTCATTTCAAATACACTGTTTATCCATATGACCTGTGTACCTTGTGTTTTACACTTGTATGGCTTTGTTGTCCTGCATCTCTTTGACTAGTTCCCCTTTCTCATATGTATTATGCACCTTCTTGTACAAACCATTTCAAATTATTTTGGAAAGAGATAGGAAAGAATGAGAGGGTAAATAGTTACTCATTCACCATTTAAATGCTGGTTGAAAGCTCTTATGCTGTGCCTGGGTGCTAACTCCCAAGTGACTTCAAAGAACACTTTGAGTAAAAATCTGCAAATTGGTATCTGATCTGGCTCCTAGCTTACTCCTGGACCTCATCTGCTGTCCCTGTCACCCTCGCACTTCTCTGAAGCACATGGACTTCCTGGCCATTCTCAGTTCCTTGAACAGGCCAAACATGTCCTTCTTCAGGGCTGGTGCATCTTCTGTTGTCTCTGGAGTCAGTTTCCTCAGATAGTGCCATCCCTCTCTCCCCCAGCTTTCTAGAAAGCTCCGTTCAACTGCCATCCTGATCTGAGAGGCCATTCCTGGCCTCCTTGTGTAAAAGAGTCCCCCTCCTCCTACCCCGCCTTCGTTTCTTCCTATCACTGCTCTCGCCCCTCCCCACCCCCGCCTCCACCTCCACATGTTAGATTGTTTGATGCTGGCTTCCCCAACCCAACCTGGGTGTAAGCTTCATTAGGGAGGGATTGGTTTTATTCACAGCTGTATCTCCAGCCACTTAGAACAGTGCCTGCTGAGTCATAGGTGTGTCATAATTATTTGTTCAATGACTGAAAGAACTAAATAGGGTCAATGTAACTATTGTGGGTCCTTGCCTAGAGATTTTTGAACAGACATTTCTTTGTGTGAGATAATCCAGCTGCAGTTGTCTCCAGGTAGGGAACTCCATGACCTCTCCAGATCCTGCATCTTGCTACTGCTCATTATTTAGCTTGTCCTAAGCACTTAATGTACTAGGACCATAAAAACATAGAAAAAAGGTCCAATCTCAGTTCATAAATATACATCCTCAGGAATTTTCGAATGGGGGAGGCTTTAGGGGATTTAGGCTAACAATGTTGTGATTCATAGATGATTTATTTTTCTTGCTAATAATTGGTCACCCCGCACATTGAGGGCACTTTATATTTTACAAAGCACATTCACACACTTCTCCAGTCCTCATGATAACCTGGTGAGGCAGGTATGCTTATTATTTTGTCTGTTTGACAAGGAAAGAAACAGACCCAGAGATGTTAAGTGACTTGCCGAAGGTCAGAGAGCTTGAAAATTTCAGACACCTCAGGTTTGACATGATTTGGTGAGAGGAGTAAGACACTTCTGGTGCATCCCTAATGGTAGTATTCTAGACTTGTGCTTTTTCTTCTTGCATCCGCTTGTTCTTTGACTGAAGGTTATTGTTCCTCTTGAGTGATGGGTTACCTTTGGGTGACTATTTTCATAGGTGTCCTTTTTGTTTTATTTTATGTTCCTTTTGTCTTTTGAAGAGTAATATCGACTTTTGTGTACTTTATCCTGTCTGGACTCCATTACTCTTAAGTCCAAAGTGAAAGCAAAATTGCTCTGTGGAAGGAGCCAGTGATGGTGACTAGTTATTTTCCTTTCAAAACACTTGACCAGCTGCACTGAAATACACAAGCGGGTATCAAAAAAGGAAACTGACAAATTCAGTGTTAGATCTGCAGTTATGTACCCTGGGTTTTTATGCTTATTTATAGGGCTGGCTTGGAGCTGATGGCTGTGAATTCATGAGAACCATTTAGCATACATGTTCCCACTAGGTACTGTTAACAATAGCTTAACACGTGTACCATGGTCCTTTTAGCCCATTAGATAAATAAGTTCCTTCTTGGGATTAATTAGTCATGGTTAGAGATGTGATTCATCATGCAAAATGCCAGAGCTGTCTTAGTGAAAAGTCCTCAGTGATCCAGAAATGTCTCTGTTTCCAGCCTAACTGCGATCTATGCTTTGATGTTCCTCCATGAACTTGGCAATAAAGCATAATGGTTTTGAGATAGGAATGGAAAAATCTCTAAAGTATGATTCAGTAACTCGAAGGCATGTTTGGGTGGAAACTTCAGATAGTTTCTTCTTTGCTCCATGTCTTTTAGCTCATGCTTTTTAGACCTTCTTGTCCAGATTAGACTATTGCTGTTGTGAAGCACAGGGAACTATTGCCGATACCTTGTAATGGCCTAAAATGAAAAAGAACATGAAGAAGAATATGTATGTGTATAGCTGGATCACTATGCTGTACACCAGAAATTAACACAGCATTGTAAATCAGCTATACTTCAATTAAAAAAAAAGAATAATGTAAGAAAAAAAGCTTGTTACTACTAAAAAAAAAAAAATGCTGCCAAGTGCTCTGTTTACATCTTCAGTTCAACTCGACTCTCTTTATGTTGATCTATAGCTTGACTTGGGTGCAGTCCTGCAGCTCAGGAGTGGAAAGCAGGAAAAACAGATTTTCATAACATGTGTAAGTGGGAAGGGCGTGGGCTTTGGAGTCAAGTATACTTAGCTTTAATTCCAATACTGAAGTTGTTAGCTGTATACATGTGTGCAAGTTGCTTTACCTCTCTGTTCCTCTGATTTCTTATTTGTAAAAAGTGCAGTGATGCTGCCTTACCAGACCAGTTTTAGTATTGCTTTAGACTGTGTGCAAAATAACCACTGCGTTGTCTGGTGTATAAAGTAGACACTCAGTAATTTATATCATGTGCCTCACTTGCAGCGTCCCTTCCCAAGGTGTTGAGCACAGGGATGCGTGTATGTTTGTGCATTTGGTTTTAAAATTTCTCAAGTATAGGATGAGAGCTTCTCAGGAATTACTGTCAGCGGGATCTTGGATAATTTTTGGACTCAATATTTACAAAAATACTATGTCATTTAAGGCTACGTTATTAGAAATATAGTGCCCATATTATGGGATATAAAACCTTTTCCTGCGTGGACTGGTCACACCATATGTTGTGTCGGTTCTGAGTACCACGTCTTGAAAGGCAGGATAGGGAACCTTTTAAGAGCCAAAGTATCCAGATTGGAGGCCTGGCTCTAGTACTTAAAAGTTCTCGAACACACAGCTCAGTCTCTTCATGTGTAAAAAGGGCGAACAGTGGACCTAGTTCACAAGGTTGTTGCAGGAACAAATGAATTATTATGTGTAAACCACTTAGACTAGTGCAGGTATGTAGTAAGTCATACATGGGTGTTACCGTTTTCAAGGGGACTGGAAGAAATGATGGGCTGCATGGAAACCATGTTGTGGAAGAAACAACTGAAGAAATTGGAGGTGTTGAACCTGAGAAGAAAGAAGTATTGAGAGTCCTTTACCATTTAAAGTGAAACTTTATGGAAGAGGGAATAGACTCACTGAAAAAGGTGGAACTAGGATCCGTGGGTAGACATTACAAAGAGGCTGATTTTATTTTATTTAAATGAAAGGCTTTGTAACAAGTTGAGCTGTTCAGAATTGCAGTGAAAGGCTCTGTGAGCTCGTGAGCTTTCCCTGGAACAGAGGCTTAGAAGGCTGAAGAGAGGTTCCTGACCTGGCTGGTGGGGTAAGCTGGATGACACAATTTCTCCCCTACCCTGTTATTAGTTCAGGTCAAGTGTCCGGCTACAAGTGGGATAGTCCTGCACTGAAATCTGCTGGGTTTTTATAGCACATGGGGGAACTTTCTCCCTAGAATTAATCTGCTCTTACTGCCTATCATTCTTTCATTTTGCAAATATTTATCGTGGTCTCACTTTGCAGAAAAGGAAACAGGTTGGAAATGAATCTTTGTTTATTGTCTACTCTTGCTTGACACCGTGCAGTCCCTGGAGGAACCCAATGAATTCGGTTCCCTGGGAGGGTTGTGTTTTGAAGTTCCTGTGAGCAGAACACTGGTGCCTGTTTTAGACAGTCTTTGTCGAGAATGTGTGTTTGACATGTTTGGATGTTTGGAAGATAGAGATAATACCTCCCTCCAGAGCAAAAGGCAGGCATATTTACCGTCCAGTATAAGAGATTCAGTTTTCTAAGCTCAGATTTCATCTGCAGGCATTCACTTGGGCCCATCTGCCTGATGCCCATGGGACTTGGAGGCAAGGAGAACTGTTACAAATAGGCTGATGCTCCTGCTGCTTGCTGTGCTATGAATAATTAAATCCTTAGCTTCCGACCCAGGTTTTGTGACTTCTACAAACATCCATGACACTGTGGCAGGCTAACTTGTTAGCTTGTAAGTAGGATAAAATCTCAGAGTCTTCACAGTTCTTGACGTTAAGGAGAGGAGTAAGGTGAAAGAGAGGTCGAAACCCAGGCCCAGGGCCAAATGATCTAGTGTTTGGGGTTGATGGAATCTGAACCTTTTGTCTCCAAAGGGTGTCATTTCCATGACATTTGGGAAAACTGCCACTGCCTGGACCGCTGTAACTACTGCTGTTGTAACAGTGACAGCCAGCCACCATCGCCAGTGCTATTGATAGGCTGGGCTTTGTCTGATCTCATTTAATTCTCAGCTACAACCCTGTAAGGAAGGTATACTTACTACCCGCATTGTATAGGTGAGCAAAATGAGATACCCTGACCAAGGTCATATGGGCAGTAAATGGGGGAGCCAAGGTTCTAGTCTAGGCATTTCGGTTCAAGAGCCCATGACTCTATCAGTTAGGAGTGTAATCTTTTTTTTTTTAATTTTAAAAATTATTTTTTTTTAATGAAGGTACTGGGGATTGAACCCAGGACCTCGTGCATGCTAAGCACACATTCTGCCACTGAGCCATTACCCACCCGTTGGGAGCATAATCTAAAAACAGACGGTACTACCCCTTACCCTCATTGTGAGGTGGGGCAAATTAATGTACCCTCTTCAAATCTTAGCTGCTTCATCTGTAAAAAGCAGAGGAAGGATGCTAACAGGACCTGCTCCAGTGGGCTGTTCTGAGGACTAACCATCTATAAAATGTGCAGCCTCTCTAGATGTTAGTGGCTATTATTATCACTGCTTTTCTTTTCTCTAATTACAAAACCCCCAAACCTTTTAACAGTTTTGTTCTCTCAGAGTTCTCTAATGTAAGTATTTTTGACTAAAGGCAAAATGTCACTCAGCCCAGTTTACATCAGGAGGGTGAATTTCATATGTGGGGCAAACATGGCTCAGGCGATTTCCTTATATAAATATTGTCTCTGAAAATGAAAATAGGAGCTGAAACCCACCCCTTATAGCCCCGATTTACTATGTCATCTTCATTTTAGTAACCCTTTCTGTTTTCTGAATAATTCCTAATGCGGTAGTAATATGTTACAGTGACAGGTGATGCCCAAGAAGGTGTCCTGTCTTTCAGCCTGACATTTTCCTTAATGGTAGTTGTGGTAGTTGATATAAACAGTGTGACTGTTGGGCATGTTTCTTTCCACAAATGGCGGTGGAGAGGAAATTATGCAAAGCATCATAAAGATGGCAGACTGATCCACTGTAGCTTTGAAAAGTCTGTGGCTGTTTGCTGTGACAAGGGGGAAATAGAGTTAAGTATCTAGGAATTCTTCCCTTTGGGACTGTTGATAAATTGAAGTTATTTGATAATTTGAAGTTATTTTCTAATTGTGCTTTACTTAAGATCAATAGCCTGGAAGGTTTCAGATGAAAAGAGCAAAGTTTTGTGTTGTAGAAACAACAGGAAGGCATGCTTAGCCACCTAGGACCCAAATATTGCAAGTAATATTGGTAGGTCCATCCTTGAAACCAGACTCCCCCTAAGTTTGCTACTCTGATTACCTGTATTACTCAAATGCTTGTGTGGTATTTTCTACCTGAAATTAAGCTTGGTGATGGCCTGGTATAGGCTCACCAGTTGACAGAGGTGGGCACGGGACCTGGCATGGTAAAGGCCTTCCTTCAAGTCTTGGGGTTCCCACTGCATTGCCTTTCTGAGTGTACCCTGCAGTCCTTCATTGAATTTCTGTCCCCACCCTCCCCACCTCCATTTCATGCTGGACCCCATCTCTTGACTACCCTAACACATTTAGAGAATTCTTTCTAGAGGTTAGATTGCAGTCAGAGACTGGCCTGCTGAATCCCCCTCTAAATTGAAAATGAAGTTTTATGTATTATGTGACTCACAAATTAAGATCTTTTACTCTAAATGACAGTTTGGAGAAGACTGTTCTACAGTATTTTGCCAGCAAAAATCTAAAAGTGGATATGTGATTGATTCACTGACAGACCATCTCTGAAAGCAGTTCTAATGATGGACTTATAATTGATTACATCCATCACTGAGAGCCTAAACTACCCCCTCCCTAAATTAAAAAAGATAAATGAAACAAAGTACGCTGAATGTATAAGCTGACAAATCCGAGGGAATTTAATGAAACTCTAAATTACCGCAGCCAACAGATAAGAGAAAAAGGTTTCTTTGTTACTGATTATAACGCTAAATTAAAAAAAAATTATCCAAGAAAGATAAAGGAGGAAACAAAGATCTGTGGCCCATGTATCAAACTAAGTTATTGAAAGATTTTTAATAAGTATCTATCTCATCCCCTGCTTATTGTTGATTAGTATCAGTCTTGTTAGTACTGTTGGAAGAATGGTAAATGCAGGGGCTGTCTTGTAGTATAGCTGATATTATTGCCGTTGTAATGGGTTTTAGAATTACTGTGACCTGATTTCCAGGCCGCTGGGGGCTCTGTACCAAATTCAGGTCATTTGAATGAACTGTTTGCAAAGTGGTTCCTCAGCATAGGAGCAGTTTTATAGTGTTTGGCTGTACATAAAAAGAAGACCAAGTGAAAGTGACTTAAGAAATGGGTATTTATTATCTTCCCAGAAGAAGTCTAGAGATAAGGCAGCTGACTGTTGGCTGCTTCCATGGCCCAATGACGTAATGGCGGTAGCTGGCATTTCTCTTGGCTTTCCCTTCCAGGGTTGTAAGATGGCTAACTTGTTTGAGTATCTTAGCTTCGTATAACCAGACCCAGTGTTGGGAAAATGGGCCTGCTTCCCCTGCAAGAAAACTCTTCCTAGAAGTCCTTAGGTCTCATTGGCCAGACCTCTCACTGGTAAGGAGACTGGAAATACTAGGATTCACTCAAACGAATTGAAACCTGCCCAGACTCTTGCCAAGTTCATGTTGCCTGGTACCTGACTATGCCAAGGGGAAAAGTGAAGGGACAGACTTCTTGGATCAACCACCAATAAATCCACTTAGATTGCTACTGGAATTGACTATATGGGTGGTTTTGTATTTTCTCTTAGTAACTTGTTTCATTTCCTGGTTAGATGCATGTGCTCTCATTGACTACCTCATCTTTCTTCTACTTTCTGGTTTTAAATTTGACTCAGCTTGATACATTCTGTCTTGACCAGGACCCTGTCTACCAGTGATGATGTTGAGGACAGAGAAAACGAGAAGGGGCGGCTGGAAGAAGCCTATGAGAAGTGTGACCGCGACCTGGATGAACTGATCGTGCAGCACTACACAGAATTGACCACAGCCATTCGCACGTACCAGAGCATCACTGAGCGCATCACTAACTCCCGAAACAAAATAAAGCAGGTGAGCCTCCGTGCCTCTGATGTCTGGTGATGGTCGCACCTTCAGTTAGTCCAGGGGTTGTAGCTTGGGGAGGTGCCTTGGCAGTGGTAATGGCCTTAACGATTGATTCAGACTGATGCTTTTCAAGAGTTCTGCAGGTGAAGAGGAAGACTGTGGGTATCTTGGCCTTGCTGTTTTTCTCCCCTATGTCTGATCTTTGGTTTCTGCCATTACTTTCCCCTGCAGTGTGATGGGACACAGAGGAGATGGCTTCACCTTGAGGTAAACCTGAAAGGGAAGCTGTTTTAAGACTCCAGGGCCTCTTACTGTTGGAGGCTCTCATTATAGTGTATTAGATGGATTTAAAGGGCCCACGTCACACATTTTGTATGTGTGTATATTGCTGTAGTAGTTGAAAATGTGTAAAAAAAAAAAAAAATGGTTTTGAGTATGTCATCCCCATTTGAAGTTGTGGTTTCTCTGCCATCCTGGTACATTCTTGGTAATTATAGTGAAGAAAATCTAATTTACAAGTTATTTAAACATATAGTGGAATATTTATAAATACTGAAATTCTTGAATATCATTCTTTAGTAGGGACAATCATGTATTAGTTTTTATTTTGTGACTGTCTTTCATATCTTGGAGCTGTTCCTTGTCTCTTTCACTCTTTTTCTTTCTCCCTTCCCTCTTCCTCCCCTCTCTTCCCTCTTGTTGGTCCCGTCCTTCTTTCCTTCCTTCCTTCTTCACCTCCTTCCTTCTGTGGTTGGTCTTTGAAAACCTGTTGGTTCCTGAGTGCCACATCTTTAGCTCCTAAAGGATAAAGTGGGTTCATGAGAGGTATTTTTATTTTTGGCCAAGGGATGCACTAATTGAATAAAGGTTATGTAATGTCACATCATAGTTACATGGTTCTTGGCTGTGTATTTCGAGGGTCACTCCTTTAACACCTGGTATTACTGCTGTCTGATAAATAACAATTGCTACCACTTACTGAGCACTGATTCCTTGCCAGGCATGATGATGTCTGTTCCTCAGTTGGCAAACTTAGGATCTGAACCCTGGTCTCTGCTCTGAGGTCCTTGCTGCTGGGTTTCAGACATCTGGAAAACAGTATTCCCCCACTTTGGTGTAAATGAGACATTCTGCAGAACCCCAACATACCACTCCCCTCTTGTTTGGGGCGAGAGCTGCAGAGCCCCATGCTTGGTCCCCTCCTTAGCACTCAGCAGCTGACCTTCAAGCACCTCTGTGGCCAGAGCACTGCATAGACTATTTGCAGCACTGCCCTGTGCTAGTCGATTGGTTAAGGCATTTTCTGGACGGTACCTGCCTGGTAATGGCTGTGCTTGTGGTATCCTCACGTTTTCTTCCCTGCCTTCTAACCCTTACATTACAATCTGGTAAGCAGATATGTAAGTTACTCTTGTAAGAAGGCTGTTACAAGATTCAGCCTTTAAGAGTATAGTTCCACAACTAGGAGACTCTTAACCTTTTTTAAAGCAATGTGCTGGCCTCTTTCTATTTTAAAGTTAACTGGGCGTTATCAAAGGCAGTACTATAATTCTTAGCCTTTACAAATGGTGAGTTCATCCTATGGATTTATCTGTGAAACTAGGTAAAGCTATAGATCAGCTGCTGTAGATTTCAAGTAAACTGTAGTCCATTTTGACCCAATATACTAAGCTTGAGAGGGGACAGAAAATGAACGTATACAGCTGCTGACCTTCTGGCTCTGCCTTGGGTAATCACAGTAAGGGTGAAGGACCTTTTGGTATTTGTGTTTTCCGATTAGTCTGCTTGACTGGAAAGACTTTGTCCTAATCTCAAGGGAAGCACTGCAGTGGTTTCTGCCTTCATTCCCTATCACTCTTGAGTCGATAGCATCTTTGCCCAAACAAAGAGTGTTTGCTGGCACTGAAAAAGAGAGTCTCATCTTGATGGTTTCACATTTGTTTTAGCAGCCACAGTCTTTTCACCCTCCTCATTTTTAAGGATGCCCGAGTTTTCAGCAAAAGGAAACAATGAAAAAGAAAGCTTTTTGTTTACTATATCAGACAGTTGTCAAGAAAGTAAATGTCACAAAACTGTTATGAATTAGCTTCAATATTGGCAAGAGAAAGAAAAGGGTAAATTTCTTTTCAGAAAAGCCTTTAATTGATAAAGGGGAGAAGAAAGATACTAGGGAAAAGTGAAGGTGAATTTTTCATTGTATAATTTGATAATTTTGTACTGTTAAAGTCCATTTCTGTTTTTTTTTCTTTTGAGTTATAGTGAAAGTCCATTTCTTATTGCCAAGGAACCACTGTTTCTTCACTGATCTTTCCATGTCATTTTTGGGTTTTAATTGCACTTTCGATTATATACAAAATATAAGTACGTATATTTCTAAATTAAAAATGGGGAGGAGTCAATAATCATTGGATGACATTATTTCAGAGCCAAGGAAGTTGTTGAGAATGTGTAGATCTGAGTTGAAATTTTCTTCCTGCTTTCTGTCAAAGAATGTAATGAGTCATTCAACAAATAGTTGTTGAGTGCCAGCTGTGTGCCTGGTGCTGTCCTAGGTGCTGAACTTTTAGATTTCCATATAATGGAAAATATCAGTCCTTGTCCTTGTGGAGCTTACATGCTAGTGGGAGGAGAGAGGAAAACAAGTGGAATTTAGCAACATTGATTTAGTCTCTGTGTAAGAAGTGTCTGTTTTGTGCTGAGCTTTGCTCTAGGTTTTGGGGTATAGAGGTGAATTAAACAGACAAAAATGCCTGTCCTTGTGGAGTTTATATTCTAGTCAAGGGAGACAGGCTATAAATTAATAGATAAGTAAAAGAGGGCATAACAGATGGTAAGAAATGCTGCACTGGGGAAAAAAAGGCAAGGAAAAAGAATAGGGAGTTTTGAATAGAGAGGTCAGGAAAGGCTTCACTGTGGTTACATTTGAGCCAACACCTGAAGGAGCTGAGGGAGAGTCTGGAAAAGCACCTCAGGAAGAAGGAATATCAGGTACAGAAAGATCCTGAAGCAAGAACAGGGTTGGAATTTGGGGGAAGCAGCAAGGAGGACAGGGGGCTGGAGCACAGAGGGAAGTGGGGAGAGTGGCCAGAGAGAGGAGTGCGGGGAAGAGGAGGTGTGGCAGAGGGAGAAGGTGATGTGGGGTCTTGATCCCTGTAAGGACTTTGATTTTGACTCTGGGTATGATGGGAAATGGTGGTGAGGTTTTGAGCCCAAGAATGACATGTGGTGTCTAACATTTTAAAAGGGCTATTCTAGCTGCTATAATGAGAATAGATTTTAGTGGGGGCCAGGGCAGACGAGAGATATTCATATTTGTGCTTTGTTACCTTTAAAAGCTTGAACACAAAACTATTCACATTTCCCATTTTGGTATGTGTATTTGGAATTTGTTTCATGGACGGGTTTATGTTATATTGGCAGAATCTACGTCCTTGAGAATAATATGAGCTGACAGATGAATCTGACTCTTCCCAGATGTTCCGAACTTCTTGACACCAGTCAAGTCCAATTGGCATTTTTTCTAGACTAAAAAAATATGTGCAAATAAAACACCATGTACAATTGATCAGGTCAGTTATGTGGATAACAAGCAAAATACTTGGGCTATCCTATTACTGTTGAATACAGATGAGATGTTACGTTAGAAAACTTCAGAATCCGTTGGTTCCGTCAGTGTGTCTCATAATAATGACTGGTATTGCAGCAGCACCACCAAAATAGGTGAATATGAGTGGATACAAGTTGGAGGCTTTGGCTGTACAGGTGATGCTTCTTGGTAGTATTTGATTTTGAGTGTTTCTTCCATCCTGTACTAGGTAGATGAGATGACATTAGATTTCTTTAAAGATACTAAGTATCCATCTAATGCTTATTATAGAAGCAGGTAGGCTGAAGGGAAAACATAGATGCTCGTCTCTGTTGTGATGTGTGCATAAACCCTTTACATTTTGCCCTGATTTTGGCACTTCTTTTGGTGCTAGATCAAGCTCTTAAGTCATTTTTCTTGCCTATAATTGGAAATAACTATATGTGATGATTGAAGAATTCATTAGGGCTTAATTCTTGAGTAATACAACATCCATTACTTAACATTTAACTCAGATAGTGTTGTGACTTTGTATATGAAAATATACCTTGAGCAGTAGAATTAGAATGAAGAATAACCTTAATATAAAAAAAAAAGTCAGAGTCGAACAACATGGTTTTGGTAAGAAGTTATTTAAGTCCGGATATAAGATAGAAAATCCTAGCTGCTTGTATAAGAAAGGGGAAAAAGCCCAGAAATGGACATGTGAAACTGAGAGCAATGATGAGACACTGTAGTTGAAAATCTGAACAGTAGTCTGGAGTGCCGTGATGCGGTCACAAGAACTATGAGGAAATCTTTTCATCAAGTTTAACTGTATCTGAATTTGTGTACTGTATCCAGACTCTGCAACTCAGAAGGAAAGCACTGCCTTTGGAAAGGGTTGAGTGGAACCTCTCAGGGAATTTAAGACCTTAGAATGGAAGCTAAAAAACTAAGGGGCAAAAAGCACAGGAAATAGAAGTTTGAGGGTAATTTAAAAATGATCCATAGCTTTAAAGGGCTTTTAAACCAAACATGGAGTAGTGTTTCTGAAGTTCATTCTCTCTAGGCACTTTCTATATATAAGCCTATGGGGAAAAAAAAAAAAGTGTGTTGGTCACGTGTTTAGGATACCCATGAAAAATGCTTATATGTAGATTTATTTTGACTACAAAAAAAGAGAAAATATGGTATTTTGTACTTTTAGAATTAATGTTGGTTGTTACATTAATTTTCATTTACCATCCCTTGCATATGGGGAACTGTACAGGCTATTTCTAGTGTACAGTTTTTGATGAGGTGCTTGCACATTGATAGTGCTTTATTACAGATAATACGCACACTCAAAGGCATTCTCCTCCTCCCCTTGTCTTATCCTTGATCAAGTTCAATGCTTTTCTGATTTTACAACTTTAGAGTTAAGGCCTCCACCACCTGCCCTGTGCCTCCATCAGCATCCTCCTCTGTCAAATGCTCCCACAGTGTTATTCAGAGGCCCCCCGTTCATTTCCCTCTCTTGATACTTCCCAAGGCAGAGTTGCTGAAGTCTGTTTCCCTGCTTTCTGCATCATCTCCCGTATCCATTCACGATGACCTCTTGGGCCCTGTGTGCCTTACTCTCTCTTTTTAAAGTCACCAATTAAAAAGTCTCTAATTAGACTAACTTGTTTATTGAAGTTCATTTTTATTGAAACTGATATTCTTTTTTTAAACAACTTTATTGTCATATAAATTCTGTACAGTAAACTACACATATTTCAGATGTACAATTTGATGAATTTTGATAGATGTATACACTCAGGAAACCACCACCACAATCAAGATAGCTAACATTTCCATCACTCCCCAAGAGGTGAAAATTCCAAACTCCCAATTTATCTTTTCCCACCTTCTTTACCTGCTGCTAACCATAAGTCTGTTCTCTATGTCTGTGAGTCTTGAAACGGAAATTTTTACTATTGCTGAACAGGTGATTAGGAGCAACTGAAGTTGCTAGAATTCTTAGGAAGCAAAGGAAACTTGGGTTTGAGGAAGGATTTCTTGGGTTTTGATGTCATGATTTGAAAAGCTTGACTCTTCATGAATTTATTTAAGGAAGAAACAGTAATGTAACTTTTCAATCTTAATTATGCTGATAAATTAAGTAGAATGTAATTAAGATGCTGTCACTGCATTTCTAAAAGAACAGGCATTTGAGAAGTAAAGGTTTAGGTGTAAGCTGGTACCCTTCTTACATATTCATTAATGGATATACTCCTGTTTCTCTCCAACCTGTTTTAAAAATCATATTTGTTGAGCTATAGCTTACATACAATAAAATGCATTATTTTTTAGAGTACAGTTCAATGCAGTGAGTTTTGGCAAATGTATGTATCCTTGAGTGTGTTACCATCACCCCAGAGAGTTCCCTTCTGCTTTGCAGGCAATACCCCCCACCCCATCCAGCTCCAAACAGCTGCTGATTTTAAGCCTGTCTATTACTCTACATTCTTTTTGCCTGTTCTAGAACTTCATACAATATATACTCTTTTATGTCTGACAACTTTTGCTCAGCACATGATTCTTCATGTTTCTTCTTTTACTGCTGGCTAGTGTCCCCCCCGACCCCAAGCTTTAAAAGAACATTTCTTCATAACTCTGACTTTCTAATCAAAAAGCCGAAGGCCCAGGGCAAATTAGTATTAAAAGTTCTTGTAGCTTCTTAGGTCTGTAGCTTTGGCTGAACTCAGTTGAGGGAATAATTTTGTTGTGTTTGTTTTCCACACATCCTGATGCCATCTTCCCGACCCCCAAATACACACAGAAATTCTATCTTCCTTTTCATTTTCCTTCCATGTAGTAAACAAAAAGGGGTGAGTGGATTACATTGTATATATCCTAGTGTGAAATGCCATAGTGGTCTTTTTCCAATTAGAAAGGAGTTTGCCAAGCTTTCCTGACACTCTAAGTTTATCTCCCACTCTCTTGATCAGGAGCCTAGTTGGGAGTTGTATGACATAAAATGTATTTTAAACTGTTTGCATAGTAACCATTAAACACACGGGATAAAGCTGAGAAGTAAAGAACCAAGGTGATAGGAGAAGAATATCAGAAATCAGATTCTGATAGATTTTAACCAAGATTTGAAATAGAATGGATTTAATAGCTAGAGTTGTTAACCCAGAGACCAGGAACTCCAAGAAGATCGAGGAATGACCTTGAGAAATGTGTTTAAAAAATCATATAAAACCACAAATGCTGATTAAAAACTAGCACTCTCCTGTCTCATTCTACCCAGTTCCAATTCCAACACCTCAAAGGCATGGACTTAAACTCTTTTAGTTGTTTTTTCAACCAGCTATTTGTATTTCTAAGTAATATGTTTATACTATTTTTCTTGATTTTTCTGTTTTAGACATTGTATATGAACTTCCAGTTATGCCCCCTGCCTCCTCTTTTCCCCACCCCACCTCATCATCTTCCTTCATCCTCTCTGTGTAGTTGTATCCTGGTTTCTGGTTAAATAGCCTGTGCTCATTTTACTATAACAACATAAATATGTGCATCTAAGCCATCCAACATACTCTTTCTGCTCGTACCATTTTGTTATTTGCCTTGGAGTTAATGACTGAAGAATGCCATTGCCTTTCTTCTGCATCAGTTTACCCCTTCCCTGGATCTTGTGTTTTTTCTCTTCTATTTTTCTCTTGTATTGATGGAGTACCTTCTTCAGTAGCTTGCTGAGATATGGTGCATATAAGGTTTATTTTTTTGAGAGTTCGCATGTCTGAAAATGTCTTTATTCTGTCCTCACACTTGATTGATAGTTTTCCTCAGAAAGAATTCTCTCTTAGGAATAATGTGTCTTCAAAATCAGTTGTCTTGTAGGTTTTAGTGTTGCTGTTGAGAAAATCTGATGTATTCTGATTCATAATCCTTGGTATGTATGGCCTGTGGCTGCGCACCCCCCCCCCCCCCACCCCGCTTTGAAAGCTTTTAAGATCGTCTCTACGTCCTTGTGTTCTTATGGTGTCAGGATCATGTGCCCTGGCTTGGGTCTTTTTTCACTTCATGATCTTGAACACTTGGTCTGCCTTTTGAATCTGAAAATTCATGTCTTTTACTCTGGGAAATTTTCTTTTCTTTTATTCTTTTTCTCCACTGTCTCATTTTTCCTCCCCTGGAATTCTTAGCAAGTGTTGGACCTCTTCAGTCAGTCCCCTCCTATGTCCTATTTTCCTTGTTTTTTGCTTTTTGGAGTTTTAAATTTCCTCAAAGATTTCTTCTAACTTTAGTATTGAATTTTTTTTTCTATCACATATTTAATTTCCAAGAACTGCTTTTCATTCTCTGATATTTTTATAGCATCTTACTCTTGTTTCATTGATGTAAGACCTTCTTCTTTTCCCTAAGGGATATTAGAGCTTTTAAAAATTTCTTTTTCCTGCTTAGTTTCTGTCCCCCCACACCCCTCAGCACTTTTTTGTTTGTGTTGATGTCTATCTTTCCTTAATACAGGCTTTCCTTGACTGTATGGTGATTCTTGGCTAACTCATTGGATGGAGGGAGGTGTCCTACAAAGCTGATGGGAAGCTCAGAGCAGGTAGTGGGGCTTGTCTAGTGGTGATGGGGCAGAGGGACCTGACAGTTGCCTTGGTGAAACCTCAAATAGCACTATCGATAGATCTTTCCACTTGGTTGTTCTTTTCCCAGGGAAAAGCCATAAGTTTCCTGTGTTGGGGCTCAAAGTCAAGCTGAGTATTATCAGAGCAAACCTTGGAAGGAGGTTGAGGATGCAGAGCAGGCTGACTTACCTTGACTTCAGCTTCCTGCTGTCCAGTGCCTCACACCCTCCTTTGGGATGTATCTGGCATTTCCTGGTCCAGATTCTAATTCAGTTTCTTCCAGTTATAAACCTCCTATTTTTGGCCAACGTTGAGGGGAGGGAGTTGCATGTTTGTGTGGTTGGATGAAGGCTCCAAAATAAACACTTAACATTTTAACCCTGTATTCTTGCCTTCAGCGTTCTTGGTGCCTCCCTTTCAGTGTTAGCAAATCCCACTCAATGTCATCTGTCTTCTTGCCAGCTTCCAAGATTTTCTTGCCGTCTTTGCTGTCCCCTCTTCTCTGTTCTCTCTTTTCTTGATGTTTTATGCTAAAAATAAATAATTTTGCCATCTCTTTGGTGGGACTGCAGAAGGAGTAGAGGTAACTAGAACCTTCTTCAACAGATTTTCCAAAGGGTCTGTGACCCCCCCAAAAAAAGCTAATAATCATTCTGCTATGCTTATCAAGAGAGATGACAAAGTCCCTTTGTTCAGTCCTCTTTTCATATTGAAGAGTTTGATAAAACTGTTTTAGGTATTGTCTTAAAGTTGTAGGATTAGATTAGATGCTTTCCCGAGATGTCTTCTAATTTTAGCATTCTATCTTCATATTTTCCATGTTTGTTGGAAAAACGTTGAAATTTAGTTTTATAATCACCAAAAATATAGCATCGTGCACCACCACACCAAATACTGTAGAAGAAGACAGATTTTCAATTCTTAAAAACAATGGTAGACTTTCTAGGGTGATGGAAATGTCCTATATATTGAGGAAGGTTTGGGTTACACATGTGTCTGTGTTTGCTAAAACTTGTTACATGGGACACTTGATATATTCATGTATAAATTTTACCTCAAACAAAAAGCAACAAAACTAAACAACTATGAATTTCTAATTTAAATAAAAATATATGTAGAAGAACGTCAAAAGTATGTGAAAGTAGTTCTGTGAATTGTGAAAGCTCATGATTCTCTTTATTTTTTCATGTTATAAAATTAAAAAACCCACCAATTATGTTATTGTAATCTAGATTTTCACATAATGTGTGTTCAGTGGCTTGAAATAATCTAAAGGATTAAAAATAAAATTGAAAGTACAAAAATTTTGGATTATTTTAATCAAAAAAGCAAATTAAAGTAAAAATAAGCAAAAAAGTTTTTTTTAAATTAGGGTGGATAAAGAAAATGTTCTTATCATGTACGTTATGACTACCCTCTCCTTCTGGTTTTTCAAGCTGTACCTATGCTGGTCACCAAACTGCAGATCTGTGAGAATGCCTGCAGTTGTCTTATTCACTATTTAAAAAGCAAAATACATGACAAATTTTTTGGTGTGTCCTAATTCTCTTGATTTGGGGATGATCTCTGAATGTATCTTCTCTCTTCTGGAAACTGGGCTTGTCTTCATTTTGGTCAGGTGAAATGAAGGCCCAGTTCCTTGGTTGTAAACTTGAGCTGAAGTTACAGATCTCAAAGGATAGACCCAGTGACCTGTCAGCTGAATAGGAAATATGCCAGGAAGAATGGGGATATCAGTCATTCCCTTTTAGAGGTATTAACATCAGGGTGGAATTTCTTCTTTTCAAAGTGCTTTATATTGTGAGTAGTTTTATCTAGACAAACTCAAAGGTGGGACCAGAGAGAAAATACAGACACAGAAATGGTGACGTACTTAGGTGAGTCTGTCAGAACCAGGATTAGAATTTTGCAGGCAGACCAATGAAAGGGAGTGAGTGGGAACTAGGAACTGATCCTTACAGCAGTACCAGTGAAGCATCCAAACAGATGATGGGTTTAGGCTGGTGAGATTTGGGACTGACCCAGGATTGTAACTGTGTTACATTGTAGGTGAAAGAGAATCTGCTTTCATGCAAGATGCTGTTGCACTGCAAACGAGATGAGCTTCGGAAATTGTGGATTGAAGGGATTGAACATAAGCATGTCCTGAACCTGCTGGATGAAATTGAGAACATCAAGCAAGTGCCTCAGAAGCTGGAACAGTGCATGGCCAGCAAGCACTATCTCAGTGCCACCGACATGCTGGTAAGAGCACAGCATGCGCTCGTGGGCATTTCTGCTAAGACAGAAGAGCCTTCTTTTGTTCTCTGAATTTTGTAATTCATGAAGCACATTACAAATTGCCCTCTTGGGGTTCAGGAGCCCTTGCAGGTGAGGCCTGGCTGGTTCTCCTCCTAATTTCAGTGTTTCAAATGGTAGGAGATTATTATTTACATATTGTCTGCCTTTAGAACATTGGCAAGAAGTGTAATGGTGAAGGTACTTAAGTCATGATGGAATGATAATGGGAGGTTTTTTTTTTTTTTTTTTAAGCTTCAGAGGAAGATAGTGAATCCCATTTTGAAGAATGAAATCTGCACAAGAGAGAACTTTAGGAGATTTATAAACTCGATGTTCTACAAATTCTTTGGAAGGAATTTTAACATTAGGGCTTTGTTTTTTCCTTTAAATTGATAAGAAAGAAAATAATTTTGGGGGAATAATTCTGGAAGTAACTTTGTCAGGCAGGAGTACTCCATAGCCTAGCCTTCAGTCTCTGTCTTAGTCCATTCTGGTACTTCGTGAATTAGAAATGAAAATTCAGAGATGGTTGCAGCTGGTGGTGCATGTGGCTGAGTGTCAAGAAGATGAATAAAAAGTAAAAATACACATCTTGCTCCCTAAAAACCCTAACTTTCCCAGGGCCTGTGGCTCTCTTAGAGAGGCCTGCTGTGTCTGCTACCTCTTTGCACACAAACTCTTCCACTCCCTTCTCGGAGTTGACTGGGGACCACGGAAACTCTTGGTAGCAAATGGACTGGATTTGGATTTTCTTTTCCGCAATAGGTGAACGTCCCTCATCTTTGTTTCAACAAATTAGATTAGCTGTAACACAGGGAAAAAAAACCCGGAGAGGAATTAATGGGAGAAAAACAGGTTAGGTCCTCTAAGTGGTTCTAATTTATTCTGACTTTCAAGAATGATTTTGCTCTAAGTCTGCCGTAAGAAGCTTTTAAGGAAATTTGGTAACTAGGAGGGGAGATGTGTCATCGTACTTCATCATCTGTTAAAACCTGGTTATGTGATAGTGAATAGTCAGTTTCCACAGTGGAAGGAGATTAATAATGATCTGTTCTTCGGAGCAGCAAAATAGTTGGTTATTTTCAGTATCTTTGTTGTGGCATCTTCCTTAATGACTAGAATGTCTGACAAAAAAATTAGTCACCTCTTAGCTTTACTGTTGGTTTATGTGTTAGGAAGGCATGTAGGTGCTAAATTATGAAGATTCAGCAATTAGAGTAGATAAGCTTATATATATATTATATGTGTAGCGTATACGCATTTATTTGAATCATGATTTTTTTGTAGTGGGCCTGCTTTTAAGTAAGTGCCGTATATTAAAAATAGGTTGTTAGAATTTATTTCCATGTTAATTATGTTCATTTTAGGATTTCAGATTTTAGAATTAGCCTTTATTACTTAAGGGCTCATTTAAGAGCTAATCAATAATGAATACTGTTCTTGTTTTTTTTTTTGACTTATTTTCTTAAGGACCTCATTGAATACTTGTTTAAATTCTTGGTGGTAAGTTACAGAAATTCAGTTCTAGCTAGCTTAGGTAGAAGAATTGCTTTATTCAGGTGACCATTCTGCTAAAAGGACAGGGGCATATGTGGAACATCTGTATGTTCTTCATGCAGGTTTTCTTCATTGTTTTACTGTAGACTGCTACTTCTGCATGTGGGTGGGGTTGAGTGGGGAAAAGGGGAAAAGAAGGGTTGTAAGCTGTATCTTGCATCTTTCCAGCTTTGCAGAGGAAAATTATCCTTTTCTTCTAATTGAAAAATATGAGAATAGGATCTAGATTGGGCCAGCTTGGGTACTAGGATTGTCAGTTCTAACTAAAACTATGTTAGTTGAGGGAAGTGGGGGTTCTGGGGGGTTGCCTAGGAAGGAAGACCAGTCACCTCCAGATAAGAGTGAGTGTGAGAGAGAGATTTCCCAGAAATGTATCTTTTTTTCTGTTTGTAGTTCTTTATGTATTCTGGATACTAAGCCTTTATCTGTTAGATGGATTATAAATACCTTTTTCCAGTTAGTGGTATGTCTTTTCATTTATGCTGTCTTTTTTGAATTTTAAAAATTAAAAAAAAATTTGAGATATAGTTGATTTACACTGTTGTGTTAGTTTCAGGTGTACAGCATAGGGATTCAGTTATACATATACATATATATACTTTTTCAGACTCTTTTTTTAAACATATTTTATTGATTTATAATCATTTTACAATGTTGTGTCAAATTCCAGTGTTCAGCACAATTTTTCAGTTATTCATGGACTTATACACACTCATTGTCACATTTTTTTCTCTGTGAGTTACCATAACATTTTGTGTATATTTCCCTGTGCTATACAGTGTAGTCTATTCTACAATTTTGAAATCCCAGTCTATCCCTTCCCACCCTCCACCCCCCTGGTAACCACAAGTCTGTATTCTCTGTCTGTGAGTCTATTTCTGTCCTTTATTTACGCTTTGTTTTTGTTTGTTTGTTTTTGTTTTTGTTTTTTAGAGTCCACATATGAGCGATCTCATATGGTATTTTTCTTTCTCTTTCTGGCTTACTTCACTTAGAATGACATTCTCCAGGAGCATCCATGTTGCTGCAAATGGCATTATGTTGTCGGTTTTTATGGCTGAGTAGTATTCCATTGTATAAATATACCACCTCTTCTTTATCCAGTCACCTGTTGATGGACATTTAGGCTGTTTCCATGTTTTGGCTATTGTAAATAGTGCTGCTATGAACATTGGGGTGCAGGTGTCATCCTGAAGTAGATTTCCTTCTGGATACAAGCCCAGGGGTGGGATTCCTGGGTCATATGGTAAGTCTGTTCCTAGTCTTTTGAGGAATCTCCACACTGTTTTCCATAGTGGCTGCACCAAACTGCATTCCCACCAGCAGTGTAGGAGGGTTCCCCTTTCTCCACAGCCTCTCCAGCATTTGTCATTTGTGGATTTTTGAATGACGGCCATTCTGACTGGTGTGAGGTGATACCTCATTGTAGTTTTGATTTGCATTTCTCTGATAATTAGTGATATTGAGCATTTTTTCATGTGCTTTTTGATCATTTGTATGTCTTCCTTGGAGAATTGCTTGTTTAGGTCTTCTGCCCATTTTTGGATTGGGTTGTTTATTTTTTTCTTATTGAGTCGTATGAGCTGCTTATATATTCTGGAGATCAAGCCTTTGTCGGTTTCACTTGCAAAACTTTTCTCCCATTCCGTAGGTTTTCTTCTTGTTTTACTTCTGGTTTCCTTTGCTGTGCAGAAGCTTGTAAGTTTCATTAGGTCCCATTTGTTTATTCTTGCTTTTATTTCTTCTAGGAGAAAATTTTTGAGATGTATGTCAGATAATGTTTTGCCTATGTTTTCCTCTAGGAGGTTTATTGTATCTTGTCTTATGTTTAAGTCTTTAATCCATTTTGAGTTGATTTTTGTATATGGTGTAAGGGAGTGTTCTAGCTTGATTGTTTTACATGCTGCTGTCCAGTTTTCCCAACACCATTTGCTGAAGAGACTGTCTTTATTCCAATGTATATTCTTGCCTCCTTTGTCGAAGATGAGTTGACCAAAAGTTTGTGGGTTCATTTCTGGGCTCTCTATTCTGTTCCATTGGTCTATATGTCTGTTTTGGTACCAATACCATGCTGTCTTGATGACTGTAGCTCTGTAGTATTGTCTGAAGTCTGGGAGAGTTATTCCTCCAGCCTCTTTCTTTCTCTTCAGTAATGCTTTGGCAATTCTAGGTCTTTGATGGTTCCATATGAATTTTATTATGATTTGTTCTAGTTCTGTGAAATATGTCCTGGGTAATTGGATAGGGATTGCATTAAATCTGTAGATTGCCTTGGGCAGTGTGACCATTTTAACAATATTGATTCTTCCAATCCAAGAGCATGGAATATCTTTCCACTTTTTAAAGTCTTCTTTAATTTCCTTCCTCAATGGTTTATAGTTTTCTGTGTATAATTCTTTCACCTCCTTGGTTAGATTTATTCCCAGAGATTTTATTACTTTGGGTGCTATTTTAAAGGGGATTGTTTCTTTACTTTCTTCTTCTGTTGATTTATCGTTAGTGTAAAGAAATGCAACTGATTTTTGAATGTTAATTTTGTAACCTGCTACCTTGCTGAATTCTTCAATCAGCTCTAGTAGCTTTTGTGTGGACCTTTTAGGGTTTTCTATATATAGTAACATGTCATCAGCATATAATGACACTTTTACCTCTTCTTTTCCAATTTGGATCCCTTTTATTTCTTTCTCTTGCCTGACTGCTGTGGCTAGGACTTCCAGGACTATGTTGAATAGGAGTGGTGATAGTGGGCATCCTTGTCTTGTCCCAGATTTTAGTGGGAAGCTTTTGAGTTTTTCACCGTTGAGTACTATGCTGGCTGTAGGTTTGTCATATATAGCTTTTATGATGTTGAGATATGTTCCCTCTATACCCACTTTGGCGAGAGTTTTTATCATAAATGGGTGTTGAATTTTATCAAATGCTTTTTCTGCATCGATTGAGATGATCATGTGGTTTTTGTCCTTTCTCTTGTTGATGTGATGTATTACACTGATTGATTTGCGTATGTTGAACCAGCCTTGTGTCCCTGGGATGAACCCCACTTGGTCATGATGTATAATCTTTTTTATGTGTTGTTGGATTCTATTTGCTAAAATTTTGGTGAGGATTTTGGCGTCTATGTTCATCAGTGATATTGGCCTATAATTCTCTTTTTTTGTAGTGTCTTTGCCTGGTTTTGGTATCAGGGTGATGGTGGCTTCATAGAATGAGTTTGGGAGTATTCCCTCCTTTTCAATCGTCTGGAAGAGTTTGAGAAGGACTGGTATGAGTTCTTCGTATGTTTGGTAGAATTCCCCGGTGAAGCCGTCCGGTCCTGGACTTTTATTTGTAGGGAGGTTTTTAATTGCTATTTCTATTTCCTTTCTAGTGATCGGGTTGTTCAAGTGTTCAGATTCTTCTTGATTCAGTTTTGGTGGACAGTATGTTTCCAGAAACTTGTCCATCTCTTCTAGGTTATCCAGTTTGGTTCCATATAGTTTGTCATAATATTCTCGTATGATATTCTGTATTTCTATTTTGTTTGTTGTAATTTCTCCATTTTCCTTTCTTATTTTGCTAATTTGTGCTCTCTCTTTTTTCTTCTTTGTGAGTTTGGCCAGAGGTTTGTCGATTTTATTTACTTTTTCAAAAAACCAGCTTTTGGTTTGGTTGATTTTTTTCTATGGTCTTGTTAATCTCTATTGTATTTAATTCCTCTCTGATCTTTATTATTTCCTTCCTTCTGCTGCTTTTTGGGGCTTTTTGTTCTTCTTTTTCTAATTCATTCAGGTGGTGGGTTAAATTGTTTATTTGAGATTGTTCTTCTTTTTTGAGGAAGGCCTGTATCGCTATAAACTTCCCTATTAGCATTGCCTTTGCTGTGTCCCATAGGTTTCGAATGGTTGTGCTTTCATTATCCAGACTCTTGTAAGTTATTACAAGACATTGAATATAGTTCCCTGCGCTATAAAGTAGACCCTTGTCATTATGGTGTCTTTTGTTAAAAAGTTTTACAATTTAATGCAGTAATGCTTTTCATTCTTTTTTTCTTTGTTTTGTGATTTTTATTTTGAGAAACTTTTCCCTAAATCATTGTCATATAAGAGAATCTCCTATATAATTTTCTTTATTTAAAATCTATTTTCATATATGATATGAACTATGGATCTAATTTAATCATCTTTATAAATAGCCACTTGACTCAGACCATTTATTGAATTCATTTCCTACAGATTTATAATTTCCCCTTAGTCACATACCAAGTTTCCACATATGCATGGGTTTGTTTCTGAGCTCTTTATTTTTGTCCAATTGGTCTTGTCTGTATCTGCACCAAAACCATGCTGTTTTAATTACTATAATTTTGTAATATGTCTTGATAGCAGGTAAAGATGTTCTGTCACTTTGCTATTCAGAATTGCTGTGCTATTCTTGGCCTTTTACTCTTCCATATGAACTTTGGTATCAGCTCTGTGAACAAGATATGTCTTTTCATTGACGTCTTCATTTATGTCTTTTATAATGATGCCTTAGTAATGTGTTCCTTAGAGATATTTATGTATGTTTTATTTCTGGCTATCATATTTCTTGTTGCTTTTAAAAACAGTGGCTTTTTATTATAATTTCTAGTTATTAGTCGCTGATATATAGGGATGTGATAGAGTTTTCTCTATTTTATAAATTATAAATTTCCCTGAACCTAATTCTAATGCTGCCTGCTTGGAAAATGATGATTTATTCTTTAAGACTTGTCTCCCATTTCATCAGGTTTCTGAATATCCTGGGTAATTAGATGCTTTTCTCTCTCTTTCTTTTTAAAGAATTGTTACATATTTTGTGGTAAGACTGCTGAATGTGATCAGATGCTTTTCTTTGTTTCCATACGCTGTGTGTATCTCATTGAAATGTAATTGTTTTTGTTAATACGGTAGGTCGTTGAGGGCAGGGGCTGTATCTTACCTATTTCTGTCTATTTTGTGCTTAGTAGTACATAGTGCGCTGCATACAGTCAGCATTCACAGGTGATTATTAGCCCAATTGGTAACCATGTAGAAGACTTTAACTTCACTAAACAGAGACAAGGGCATTTCCTCTTTGGAGCTCTGGTCTGGTTTCTCATCTCTGATTTGGGTTTTTTGTTTTGTTTTTTAATGGCAAGGTTCTGTAGTTTCTAACCTTTCCTTTCTGCAGTATTTAAATGAACAACAAAAACCATAATTATAATAATGGCTAATATGTATTAATCCCTCACTGTGTGCTGGTTCCATTTTAAGTATGTTACATTTGTTAAGACATTTACTTCTCACAACAACCCTGTGAGAGGGTAGGTTTCTGATATCCTCCCCAGTTTCTAGATGAGGTAATTGCTTTGCATGACCTGGGGGGGGTGTTTAGCATATCCCAATATACAATAAAGATTTCAAGGTGTGCTCAAAAGGTCAGAAGTATTCTTCAGTTTGGCCTTTCGTATGAGTGAATAGTAAGGTCTGTAATTGCACTTTCATTGGACTTCATATGAGAAAATAATCACATTTCCTTTCCTCATGGTTATGTGCTCTTAGAAGTAAAATCTACTTAAGGCATCTCAAGGGTCCAAATGGAAATCTTCGCTAAAAGACATCAGAGGAAAGTGAAGACAGAACAATGTAGTCTTTCAAAACCCTCTGATTTCCTTGGATTTGTTTATCAGAAGATTTTGCATTTCCATTTTAAGGCAGGTGCAGGTGCCCAGTAATTTAATCCCTACTTAGGTTAATAAAACCAGAGTAAATAAATCAGTGGTGACCCGTGGCTCTTGTCAGCTCCTGCAATTGCTGCTTCACCATCGGACTGGGCTGCTAGCTGTAGACTTGGCTTCTCGATGGGATTTTTATTTCTTTTGATATGATTACCTGAGTATTGCATAAAATAATTAAATTGTCATGACAGGGACTGTCTGCAAATAGGCCTGGCCTTTTGTTTCCTTCTTCAAGGTAAACAGCTGCTGTTGGCTTACGAGAAGCTAAAAGTGATCCAACAAGAAGCCTGTATCCGTCACATTGAAATCAGAGACTTGATTAATATTGTAGCCTGTAGCTTTGTGATATGTATGGTTTAAATTAGACCTTTGCAGTCATTGTGCTGGGTTGATGCAAGCACATTAATGACATAATTTCTGGTTGCTGCATCACATTTCTGCAGTCTGTCCTTTGTATTCCACTCACATTAATTGAAGTAATTTTGCCAGTGAAGCGTGTTTCAAACCTCTGCATTTAAATTGAAATTTTAATTCCCTTATTGTCTTGAAAAGACGGCTGAAGATGCCTTGTTACAGGTTTCATTATCACTCAAAACACTCCAGCTGCTGATTCTAATATACAATGACTGATTAATTCTGGGAAGAATTATTAATATAAGAATAGCTGCTGCTTCCCAGTGGCACGAGCTAACCAGGAAGGTATTTCATGATAGTTAATATTTTTATGAACTTTTTTTAAGGCGAGTTTGCGTGGAAGTCTGCATCAACCTGAAATTGCACAGATGAGCTTTGAAAACCACTTACCCAAGTTCTGATTTATCAACCCATAGAAGTCAATTCATAATTGCATTCAATCTGTGAAAACCATGCCAGTGAGGAGTTTTGAAGCACTTCAGCTGACAGTCACAAGGCTTGTGACTGAAAGCATTTTTTCATTTCTAAGTCTTCCTGAGATTGTAGAGATTTTGTGTCTGTCGATCATTTTGTCTTTTCTTTTTATACACCTTTTAAAAAAGAATCCTTAGCTGTGTAGTTAAGGATTATTATGGTAATTATAAGAACAACATATTTATGTTAGCTTCCTTCTTCCCAGAGTATCCCAGAGTGCTTTGCTGAGAGAATGGTACGGTGGAATTATTTCACTTACCCTACGAAAATGTGGCCTCGTCAGGGATAAAGAAGTAAAATAGCTATTTAATTGCACAATTTTCTAAGATCCTATAATAAAAATAAGTATATTTGGCATATTTTTAGTCGACCAGATCCTTTGCAGTTGTTGGACAACATTCAAGGTTATGAAGATCAGCTTAGTGTGGCTCAGGTGGACCTGTGCTTTAATCCCAGCTTTGGCTTTGACTAGCTGGATGACTTGGGGCTAATTATTGAGACTTTTTCTGAGATTTGGTATTGAGAATAATCGTTGTTGGAGGGATTAAATGACATATTAAGCTATGCTTGTAAAGTATGCACAGTGTACGTAGTAAGACCTTAGAAATGTGATTTATAATTGATGATTTTTATTGATACTGTAAGAAAGGATATGGTGATTCTCCCATGTTAGACTCTCAAAACTCGGTCTGAAGTGGACTTGTTTTTAGCTGATGAAGGAGTTGAAGCATAGGATAGGCATTTTTGATTCCTTCTTGCCCAACATGAACATATGCCTGAATGGAAGACTACTCCACATTTTATACAGTCAGGGAATTCCTGCAGGCAGTGATAGGATTTTTCTCAGAAAACAAGTTTAATTTGCTCTAACACATACTCAGATGGGTTATCAAGACCCCAAAGTTCTATGCCATATTTTGGGGATTTGGCATGAACAGATTTCAGACTCTGTGTCATCAGTCACCTCTTCAGGCTACATCAAGTATGTGTTCACTGGGTACCCACTGACTGTCTAATTATAAACAATGTGATTTGTTGGTCAACTGTCCAAGATCAGTTTGTTGCAAAATCTAGTCTTAGGTAAGTCGATGTGTTAATCTGTTGGGTATTGTAATTCGATATAAGCCAGTTCACTGTTGGAGGGTGCTTATCAAAAATGTTGATTTTAGTATTTGACTAGTTGATGTTACAGTGTCTTTCTGTCAATGCTTGGGTGGCAGGACCGGTGGACCAATGAGGTTGCGCCTCTTGGTACCAGTAAAACTGTGTCATTAGCAAGTAGACTGATCCTCGTTTCTTGTGTTATGAATGGGCAGGGAAGAGATAGCATCTACTATGAAATGATTCGTGTACAAGTGAGAAAAAAGGGGCCAAAAATGTGTATCCCTTTCATCTGGCTTGAAAGTTTCTGAGATCTCACAGGACTCTTTTTTTTTCTCATCATGACTCTGGGAATGGTATTGAGGTAAAAGCACCATAAATATCAGAAGCTGGAACAATCTAGTGAACTTGTGGGACCTAAGCTGAAAGAGGTTCAGTGACTGCAAAAATATTTCAGTGTTCCATATGGATTTCTCTACAACATGATAAAAATATATCAGTTGATTAATAATGAAACAGCCACCAGTAAAGCCCATCTGTTCCTAGTGTAGAAGATTGATTTGAAAGACTGATGCCCATTCTGTACTAATAATTTATCAGGAAAGAGTCTGGCACACATTCTGATAGATGGACAAATGAATGTGACAGTGCTGTTGTTGATTACTTGCGTTTATAGTATGTGTATATGTGAAGCTGGCCTTAACCTTGAAGGAGCTTACATGCTAGTAGGAAGGGAGAGATGATGAAAAAATAAAGCGTCTCATATCACGATCAGTTCAACAAGAAAGGGGTTCCAGGAATACTGGGGGTGGGAGTGGGGTAGTGTTTGCTATTGAAATAGGGTGGTCAGCTGTAGCTGCTTCTTGCTGAGTTTTGGACCCCTGCATTCCCTTGGACACCTACATCTGATTTTCTTGGCAAAAAGATTAAGGAGAAGCTGAAGATAAAGTTGGAAAATGAGTAACCTCAGTTTATGTGTCTCAGATTAAGTAAATAGCTTTAGTGTGGTAGCATTATTTTTCTCCTAGAGAGTAAGAGGGTACAGGGCTTTGTAGTAACTATTCTTCTTGCTGCTCAGTACCCTTTTAATTTGTTTTTGAAGGCTGGGGTTTTTAAAAGCCACACTGTTTGATAGGCACTGGGTTATTGCAGTAGCTTTTCTTCTCTTTTAGTTGGCTTTTTTTATCTGCTCTTCATTTGCCTCTTTTATTTTAAAGCCAACAGAAATTCTCCTTTAATGCACTAAACCTCATAAGGTTCAGGAATTTTCAGCTGGCTCACTTGGCTGTAGGGCAGTGATTCCCAAACTGCCTATTGGGGAATCCTTCAAGTATTGTAAAGCCCAGGTCACACCCTAAACTGATTACACTGAAATCTCTGGGGGTGGGACACCAGCTTCAGTAATTTTTGGCATTATCCAGCTGATTCTCTTGTTGAGACAAATTTGGAACCCTTGATGTAGGGTATAGCCTGTGCTATGCAATAGATCAAAATGAATTGTCCTTGGTTTCATTTATATATATATACATATAAACATAAAAAGGTAAATTTTGTATTACTATTGTAAATGGAAAACTAGTATCATGTCATAAGTAGACGGTATCCATGAAAAGGAGCATTACAGTATAAAGGAAATAAATATTATTTTTTATATTTTTTTCCTTGGCTTCATTTAACACCAGCTCTTAAGTAGTGGTTGGAAACCAACTATTGTCACATGGTGATAGTCACATTTATGTAGAAATGTTGTAGTTTGACTAAAGTTGCTTTGTTGCTGTCATCTATTGCAGGTTTTGGATAGAGCTGGTGAGTATCTGGCTCTTATTCTGATTTTATAGCCTGACTGTTTGATCAATATGAGTTTTGTTTAATGGTTAAATTAGATGCTCTCGGGGTTTGGGCTGACTTGGAACTCTTCAGCACCCTCAGTCTTGGTGCTCTGATTTCTGCATCTTCACTGTGTTTTTATCTGACTTACTGCTGAGATGTAATGGATTGAAATTGAGGCACGAATTTATTTCTTGATAAGTGATGACTAGGTACAGCATAGTCTAGCACAAACAAAATGGGTTGAAAAGCCAGACGTTCTTAATTCTAATCCTGACCCACCTACTCACCAATTCTGTGAGTTTAGGCAAATGCATCACTTTCTCTTTTTTCAGTATCCTTTTGTATAGAGTGGCTATATGGATACTTACTCTGTCTACATGATAGGATGGTTGTGAGAATAAAAATGAAATTTTGGATGGGGGAGGTGCTTTGTGAAACAGAAGGCAATATGTAGGTGGACAGCGGCGTCGGTTCATCACTGTCACATGGCACCAGGTGGAAGGAAACAGCGGTGGTCTGGGGCTTGTTTCCTTGAGCAGCGTTTCTCTCGTAGTGCTACTGTCACTAATGCCTACAGGTTTCAGTTCAGATGGACTGTGTGTGCACAGGCACCTACATTTACACACTTGAGTCTGTAGGAGAAATGATCTCAGTCAAGAATAATACACAAGTCGTTTCCTGACATCATCCGTCATGTGTTTGGCTGCAGCATACGGACTTGTTTGAACAGGATTTTGATTGGTCAGTCTGCAGCGAGGTGGGGACCCTGTCTAGGTGTAAATTGCAGCAGATGACAATGCCTGTTGTTGCTGGGAGGCCCTTTCTCAGCCTCATGGTGGTCTGAGGGTGCTGATCCATAGTTTCTGTTTGGCTTTGACAAAATAGGAGACATGTGCTAAAGAGGTCTGTTTTCTGTGGTAATTCATCCCAGTACTAATTACTTGTGGTTGCCTAGCTTTTAAAATGAAAAGCCATATTCCTCTCATGTTCTTTTGTAGGATTTTAATAGTTCATGTTAGTAAAGAGCATAGAAGTCCTGAGCATTTCTAGTGGATTTGGGGCTCTTGCAGAATGTGGGTGAAATTGTCTTGATTTAACTGCGAACCTGCAGTGATTGTCAGAGACCTCCTTTGCCAACTCTTAGGAGGAGAGTGTTGTATAACTTTCTTGTCCCCAAATAACATATAAGATGGTAAAGGTAAGTGATTTGGGGACACTTGTAAACTAAGAATATCGCACCTAGTGATCTCTTGTGTTTTAGAGGAGAAACCTAAGTTTTAATGCCCTCTTTATGGAGTACTGATGGGAACTGGGAATTAAGGGATCATAAGATTTAGGAACAAAGAAGGATTTATTCATGAGCTTTCCTGTAAGCAATCACAATTCTTATCTTTCTCATAAGGTATTAAGTATAGTTCAATTTTATCAGGAAAGTCATTGTGAACAGACCTCTTATAAGTCCATTTAGAACAAAATAAGGCTCTTAATTTGGCATTAAGCATCAGAAGCCCTAAATATCTGCATAACTTTGGTCTTGGAATTCTTCTTGGCTGTTACACATTAAGGAAAGAATTAAGAATTTTAAGTGTGAAGTGTTCAAAAATATATATACAAGGGTAATTATCACAGTCAGATTTATGGAAGTTAAAAATTAGCAATTACCTCAGTATAGGGAGTTGGTTTCAGAAATTTGTGGACTATTCATATTATGGACTCATATGAAAACACTTAGTCATATGTTTAGTGATGGGCGGATGTTCCCATTATACTTCCAAATGGAAAAAGCATATTTAAAATTAACAGTATTTTTGTAAAAATTGTGTGTGGGAAAATGATTGGAAGGAGTCAGATTAAAATGTATTTTATCTAATTAGTAAAAATAGGGATTGTTTTTTCCCTATGATTTTCTGTGTTTTTCAAGTTTCTTGATTGAGCATGTATTATTACTTTTGTAATTGGGAAATTTACAAAAAGGTTAAGAAAAAAATACATTTCTGGGCCTCACCTTTTTTTAAAAAAAAAATGTAAAATTAGGATGGGACTTCAGTTTTTTGACAACATTTAAAGGTCCCTAAAAATAGAAAGCTCTTACAATTCATTTTGCAGATACTTTTATTCTGTGAGGCTTGGGCTGATGGAATATCTTAGAAAACCTGGTTGCCCATACTTTACAAAAGGAAAAAAGAAAAGACTGCTGCTTTAAATATGGGAATTATATGTGCTAGAATGCGCTGATGTTTACGAAAAACTGAAAATAAGGGGAAACCCCAAAGAAAGCTTAAGAATGATTCAATAGAATGGTACACTTTTAGAACAGGTCTGTTTCACAGCAGTTGTAGAATGAGGTCTTCCATCAAGGTAGAAGTCACGGTAGATTTCTTTTGAGCTTTGTTTTCTAAGATAGCTTTGAAGATACTTAGAAATTCACAAGTAAAAGACGTTTTCTTTGACGGCACTTTATTTTCCAGGACCCCTCCCTTCCTTCACTTATCAATAACTTCATCTCATGTGCTTTATCCTGTAAACTCCATTATCTCCCAGGCAGTCCATTGCATTAAGCCTTTAGTACCTAATATTGCCTCATTTACATTGACACATGCTTGACCCCAGCCCTTCTCCTCTCTTGGTTAATGTGCCAACGAGTGCTGATACCTCTCTAGAGTATTATCATTTGGCTGTTAGCTCAACTAATAACAACCCTTCATTTGAGCTGATGAAGGTTTATTAAATAAAAACATGCAGTAACCCCGGCAGTCATGAAGGGAGGATGGAGGTAGACATCCTGTTTTTAGTGGAGAGAGCCTGCTGAGTCTGCATTATAGGTCTCGGGTTTCCTGAGGGAAAAGGGGCACCTGAATGGGTCTGATCAATATTATGTTACTGAACTGAGTTGAAGAATGGGCCTTTTTTGATGGCCTGATTTGATCACTGTGAATTGGCCACAAGCAGAGGGGGTGGGGGAGTGTTCTTGCTTTAGGCACTCGGCCTTGCCCTGGGATGCAGCTTTCTTGGGAAGTTTGCCCCTTGTACCAAACTGTCAATAGCCTGAGGCCTTGGGTCAGAGGCGAGGCTGAACCTTAAGGATCTGGAAACCTCTCAGTCTTCTCCAGAGAAGCTGGGATCAGGGACTGTTTTTCCTCTAGATCCCCTAAGACTCCCCCAAACCTCCACGATAGTCCTGAGCCTTGAACAGATTCCCTTTATTCTCCCTTGTGTGTCCCATACTCTTTTTCTCCCCACTGACCAACCACTTTTGCGTGTAGAGCAGTCTAAGCCATCTTCTACTTGTTAGGTCCCGTGTGATTAGTGGCTGATGTCATGCTATAAACACAGGTGAGCAGATGATGTTTATACCTAAGGAAGTTTAAAACTTATATTATCAAGTTTATTTTTAACAGTTGGGATTTTTGTGAACAAAATCCTTTGAAGTCACATGCTTGTGGTTTGATATCGCCTACTTATAATTTGATACTATATTGTGCAAGGAAAATTGTTGCAAGTTTCTCTTTGCAGTTAAATACATAGGGCTCTATAAAGGCACGACATTGTGCAAACAGCACTGTGATGTCCTAGATGCAGTGAAACTTTCAGACCTGCTCCTAAAACCTACTAGATTGAACCATATGAAACAGCCAGTATTTCGATCATTTCTGACAAATGAAAGCAGTTTCATACGGTTCAAATTTCAAACTAATACATGAAATTCTGTTTTTATCTCCATTTGGTTTATTTTACCAGTTTCTGTCTGATTAAAAAATAAAACCTCTGCTTTGGGACATATGTAATAGCTAAATGGAAATGTTTGGTAGGTGAGTGATTTGGGATTCTTGGTGATAATCATCTTCCCTGCATGTGCTGAGATGGGTATGAATGATACTGCATTCAGAGCAAGACTTCTTAGGCCCATCTGGGACTCCTTGAGACAGAAAGTAAAGGGCAGGGTACAGCCATTAAGGGAATGACAGCAGCACCAAGTTAGTGGGAAATTCAACTCCCAGTAGGCCTTCAGGCCCAAGATGGCGGGAGAGTTGACTTCCAGTAGACCTCGAGCTTCATTATATGCTCATTGTAATACAGTTACAATGTAACTCCCACAGGTTCCATGACAGTTCTCAGGCCAACCATAAAAGGTCAAAAAGTGGGCGGTGGCCCAATTCCTGGGAATTCCTGCCCCTTCCCAAAGTAGTTGGAATAATCCTCCTACTTGTTAGCATATGAAATAACTGAGCTTATAAAAATTAGGAACCTCTACACCTTGTGGTCTCTCTGCCTCCTGAGATGGACCAGGAGTGTGTATCTAATTTTACTTTAAACTAAACATCCACCCCCACGCCTCATGGCCTCTCTGGCCTTCTGAAATGGCCTACACTTGGTCTTTGGGGTGTGCGTCTCTCTGAATAAATCTACTTTTATTCAACTGTGGCTCACTCTTGAATTCTTTCCTGTGTGAAGCCAAGGACCCTCACTTGATGGGACGCATCCCAGGGTCTTGCCTGGGACCTGGGACATGGCCATACTCCACGACCCATTTTCCTGTATCTGCCTGAATGTGGAGAATCATAGGTGGAGGGTTATCTGAGGAGCAGAGCCTGAGGACACCAGAGTTTGTCTTCCCACGGTTTAGGGGCCCGGTGACCTGGGTAGTAAGTAAATCTTGGGTTACAAGGCATGTTTCTTTTGTTGTTCATACCCAGAGATTCTTAGTTGAGACTGTTCAAAAAGTTTGTGTCTTGTTATATGCATATGGGAAGAGAAGGTATCAGTTCTCTGGAGTAACCTAATTGCGTATCTTTGTACTGCATCTGTAAATTGGGCCAAAGTAGCATTTTCAGAAAAGTTACGTTGTCTTACTAAAAAAAATACTTCCTTAAGGGAGACATACTGAGCTATTAAAAGTGATAGAATATTTTGGAACCAAGTAATTATCAGAGTCCGGAAGTATTTGTTTTGGACTCAACACTGGCAACACGTTTGCTTTCTTTAAGGAATGTTGTTGCCAGTATAAGCATTTTTATTAGCTAGCAGATGATTTAGTTTTGGGGTTGGGTTTTTTGTTTATACTTAAGTTTTTCTTCTTTTTTTTTGGCTTAAACCTTAGTTCTGTTTAGAGACAGTTACTGTTTTCATTTATCTTTGTGTATGCCACCTCCCTCAGTATTTAAAAAAAAAAAAAGATAAAAGTCAGTAGTTTCTTTCCCAGCATTTCTTCAATGAATCAGCTGTTAAGAATGGCTAACTTTGGTGTTCCTCTAAAACATTTCCATTGGTGCATATTAAAGCATAAGACTAGATCTTTTTATCTAATCAGCTTGAGTAAGACTGGCAGAAGACAGTTAACTATGAAATAATTATTTCCTAATTTAAACTAAAATGCAGGTGAGAAATAGACATTTGGGAAAGAAAATTTAAGGGCACTGTAGTTGCTAATGAGAAAGATTTCCTTTGTTGTAGACTCATCTCAACTGAAGGCAAAATTTTTTGAAATACCAGACAATTCTTGATTATGTACATTTTAACTGTACCTTTAACCTAATTTTTTGGGCTTGGAAATATTTTTCAGAACTTCTGTTTTTTTAAAATGGGTAGGTTTCTAATAGTGAAATATATGTTCAATATCATGTGTTAAAACATTTTGTGGATGTTTGCTTATTTTCATAATCCTAAAAGAAATAATTGTTTTCAATGCCAAAACAGATTTTTCTTACCTATGTGAGCCGTTTCTAACTCTGGTGAGAACATTAATGTTCTGTTAAATTAATAATAGGTGTTCTGTGAAAAAAAATCACTGTTAGTAGTACCTATTCCCCACGCCCCCCCACCCATTTATTTTTGAAAATACGTGTAAGAAAACTTCCAGATACATCCAGTTGGCTCATTATGCAGCAGTCTACCTTTAAGAGATGATGTGGGATACCTGAGAATTCTAGGAGGTCATAGTAGAGGTGATTTGGCACATGAATTCATGGTATTAGATCGGGGAGTAGATCTGTAGACAGCATTTACCAGTGAACTGTTTCATTGTGTGTTGTCTGATCTTTCATCTCCTATGTCTTGTACTGTAAGTTTAATATATATTTGTGACATTTTCCAGTGTTGTATATCACAACAATTGTTGGATTATTTCTCAAAGAACGAACCTGATGCTGTCTAGTTTAATCCAGCTGCATCTCTTGAATTCCTGTTGATGTTTCATCACTGTTATTTAAAAAGTGCTCTGTAGTCATTAAATTTGGAAAACAGTAACATAATTTATTAAATGACCACTTCCCATACATTAAAAAAACCCTTCGGTTGTATTTTTATCAGTAATTATGAGCATTTCTAAATGTAAATGGATATTTAATGATTTCTAGTGAAGGTTAAATATCACAAAATGCCTAGAAACCATACCCTCCAATACAACAGAATTAATCAGTGGTGGTTGGGTTGACTGCTGCCTCACCAAGTTTTCTTTCTGTGTAAGCTTTATGGTATAAGCTACTTAAACCACATAAGGTAAGTTATCAGGTTTCTAAACTGATGTTCTGGAGGTCAAATACAGCATGACAATTATTTTCTTCAAATTGGTTTGAGTACCACTTAGTAGAGTAAGGGAGGACAATGACCTTGCTCAGTTCCCATAATTCGATCTTTATAAGTAGACTTCTAATTTGTGAAAGCCAAGAAATAAAGCCCTGTATTTTCAAACTGTAATAAGAGACTATTCTCTATCCTATTTGTGGTAAGGTTTCAAATCCTTGAAGTTCTAAGACAACTCTTGATTGTAAATATGGTAATTGTGCTTGTATTTTGGATCAAGACAAGTATTCAGAAATCATGGTCATCTAAGTGGTTAATAATGATTCTGTGATGGAAGCAGTGCTTTACTGAAAATCCCGCATTGAAACCTGTTGGAAACAGCTTCTAAGGATTCTCTATCCATCTAATAAGTAGGTTCTGTTAAAAAATAATTTGAGTATGCACCTAGTATGTACCAGGCACTGTGCTAACTGCTTTAGCTATATTTAAGAAAAATTTTAGTGGCTTTGAAAGCAAACATTTTCGTAGAGTTTTATACTTGGAACGTGAGCTGTTTGGGTTAAAAATCTCCATGCAAATTCCTACGAACAGAGAGTGGATGTGCAGTGGGTGGTTTTTAAGCTTAAATATCTCAGCTGGATTTAATTACCTTGAGGGATAAGGCTACATGATGGGCCAGTGGTTTACCAAATTATTTTTCATTTTCTGGATCTTGATGTCACTAAAGGTTAATGCATCCTCCTTTCTCTGCTAGAGACCCAAGTTAAAATCCATTTTAGAGCATAAGTGTAAATGAATTTGTTGTTGTTTTTCCTCCTTGGGGACACTTTGGTCATTTCGCGAGGCTGCCTTTCCATTTGGAATTGCCCACAGCTTGCACCAGGCCCAGGGGCTCTGAGAGCAGGGGCAGTTGCAAGCCTGTGTGAAAATGAACCGGCAGGCTTCAGAGGGCAGCGCTGGCCCAGGGCTTGTCACTTTTCATTCCTAGATGCTTTCTTGGGTAACTTAAGGAAATTTATTTGCTACTGACATTTGGTTATAGCACATCACAAAACAAGTGATGTGTTTGTGACTAAGCCACTGCATTGCCCTCCCGATCTCAGGCTGGCTTGTATTTGGCAGCTGCAAAGCTTGCTGTATTCGCTGTCTGCACACTCTGAGTGACTGCCTGTGCCAGGGGAGATCTGTGATCAGCATTTTTGATCACTGATACTTTTCATGGCTTTTACTATCTTTTTCTCCTATTGCTTTTGTAGAAGTGCTTTTTTTTTCATGAGCATTTTTTTGGTCTCTAATTACATTTACTCTAAAGTAGTGTCATTATTGCCTTTATCTGTACAGTTGAGGAGTATTTAGATGTATGACCAACGTGGGAATAGTCACAGCACATGAATCCCTTCACGGAGCTGGGTAGGGCTCTTTCCCCTGAGTTCAGCTGGTAGTCGTCTCTTCTCCGTCATTACTGTTGTTGTTACTACTACTATTACTATTACTGCTGCTACTGCTTCTACTGCTATTGCTATTATTAGTATTAGTAGTACAGTCTTTGCACTTCTTCCTTTTTTCTCCCAAGGAATAGTACCTAGAGTATACCCTTCACTTTGTTTTTCCTCTGTAAAAAATATGTAAGGTCTTTACATATAGAAAGACAAAATTCTGTATGCGTGGATAAATGGGATTTTATAATACATACTATATCTTTTTTCCCTTCGCAGTCATCACTTTGGTTCAAAGTGAGTTATTCCAGGTTCCCTGAGTCCCTCATCTTCTCCCTCTGTTGTAGGCATTCATTCCTACACCATTTTTATTCATCCAGTCCTTTTTGTCTTAATCTCCCAAGAGAATCTCCCTCCCCATAGTTTATCTTCTGTTCACCATTCAAGTCCCATTTTGTCTATCAAACTGGATCAGTCCAAGGAGAGGTGATGACTGCTACTGTCTGCTTGTAGCATTCATGGAAAAATGTATTTACCTCCGTGTGTATGTGAGCACGAGAGAGAGCAAGAGAGACTGTGCAGACACCCGTGTAGACAAAGGCTGATCACGCTCTGACTCTTGATCACCATGAGAATTATTAAAAAATTTACATACTGTGTTTTTATTTAGTCTTAGTCTTAAAAGGCTAAATGTGACTGAAAGTTTAAATCATTAGAACAGGGACTTCTTGTGAGCATATGAATATTACAATCATTTATTTGGGGATCATTTTATTGGTGTCTGTTGATAGGCTGTGTGAGTGGGAGTAAACACTAGGTACAGCTTTGCTGAGGTGCTGTAGGTACCTTCATGTTTATCTTGATCAAGATCAACCCTTCCAGAGCTGAACTGGGCCCATCTGCATTATACTCGACAGTGTCTGATGTATGCTGATAAGGTTCTCAAATTCTTTCAGGAGTATCTTTTAAAAGATGGTCTTTCATATTTGTAATATTGTGAGATTATTTAGTTGTCTTAATTGTGTTTCCCTCCCTTCTCAGGTGTCAGCAGTCGAGTCTTTGGAGGGGCCTCTGCTCCAGGTGGAAGGACTGAGTGACCTTAGGTTGGAACTTCACAGCAAGAAGATGAATCTGCACTTGGTTCTCATAGACGAGCTGCACCGGCACCTGTACATCAAATCCACTAGCCGAGTTGTGCAGCAGAACAAGGAAAAAGGGAGGATGAGGTTGGTTAAAGAGCCTCTCTGCTACAGTGTCTCGTGGCAGTGTAGAATTCTACTAAATATTATTTTGTCCAGAATATTGTTGTAGTTTATTTTACTTCTCTTTTTAACATGCTGTCTCTGAAAATGTAAGATGGTTTTATGTTAGCAAATACTCCACGTTCTGAAAGGCTGACATTCAAAGTTAGTTCATTCCTGTATTGCACATTTCTTGTGGTCCTTTTATGTAAAGATACATAAGAAACGTTTGCTGTGGGCCTTTAATAGACTAGATCAGAGAGACTCTGGTTTATCTCAGGAAGAGAAAAAAATCCTTAAATTGGATAGTGAAGTCAGCCTAATTAAGAAATACAGATGTATAAACTGAAATTAGAACATCCTTTTTTCCTTAGGGTTGTGTTCAGCTTAAGACAATCTTCTTTCTGAAATAGTTTGGGAGAGGTTCAGAGAGAACACTTTTCTTTTATCCCTGGGCTGATTGTAGCATAGTCTGTTTATGGGCCTGGGTGGACTCAGGAAATTCATTAGGTTAGTGTAGACCTGGTAGTGAATAAGACCAGATCTTAAGACAGTAGAACATTGGTGTTATTAACATGGGTCAGATAGCTGAGCATGTCCTGTGTCCTTCCACCATTCCTTTAAAATAGCTGTCAGATGTTTCAGAGGGCAGTTTCGCACTGTGTGCTGAAATACACGTGTTCATACTTTTCCATTGAGCTGTGGGTGAGAGGAGCACTGGGAGCAGTGCATGCTGGGAATGAAGTCCATTAAGTCCTATCCTATTTAAACAAAATTGCCAACTGTATGTGATGCTTCAGAGACCTTAACAGAGAAAGAGAAGTTTCTATCTCTTCTGCAGATTGGCACTAGAAACCTTCTGGCAGGCACTAAGGGTTACATACCTGAGACTTAACTTCGGCACTGGATCTAAGTAGAATCTTAATGGAGAGTAAAGTGGTGGATGGGAGCAGTGCTAAGGAAGTTCCTTCCACAGTGCCTGGTGGTAAATAGCAGATCTAAATGGATTTCTTCCCATGCAAATATGAAACAAAAAAACCCCACTCCCTTATAATGCTTTAGAATAAGCATAAAGGAAAATGAGCATTACATTGAGGTCTCAAAGAAGAGCAGTTATTTGAAAAAAAATTTATACAGTGAAACAGGAAAATTTAGGACATCTAAGCTTGAGATTTCTCAAAAGATGCAAGATGATGCAGTAGATTAGATTATTGCTCAAAAATTATCACCCTTTCTCTACCACTTGAGTGGGAGAAGTGTATTTCCTTCTCTTTGAATTTTGGGCTCTTGCTTTTGCTGATTGTTAGCATGGGACATGAGGGGCTTGAAGTGTGCTTGTGCCAATGAGCATGCCCTGTCATGCCTCTGCTGTTGCCATGATGGCGCTGGTCCCAGGAGAAGGATGGGAGACCCATGGAATTGAGCCAAGATCAGCTGAGCTGCCTAGCCTGGATCAGCCAGCCACCAAAATATGTGCTTATTGTTGAACATGACTGGCATTTTGGTCATGTGTCAGCAGTCAGCTATAAGCATATAGCTTCTATGAAACGTTAATGGGAAGCTGTAGGGATGGAATCTGGAGAGATGCAAAAAGAACTAACTAAAACAGGGACAATATGTGAAAAGGAAAAAAACCAGAAAGTAGGGAAATTAAATATTTGTTTAAAATGTTAGAATTTAATCAGTGATATGGAGGGAAAACTTTCCTCATTGTGAAGAAGGAAGAAACATGCAAGAAAGATAATAGATGTGAAAGATGGAGAATAGTCTCAATCCAATGGTTTTAGGTATTGCACAGAATGGCACTAAAGTGATAGTACTATGGGCTGAGTTATGTCCCCTTAAATTGTAACTAAATTTGGAGATAGGGTCTTTCAAGAGGTAAATAAGACAAAATGAGGTCGTTAGCATAGGCCCGAATTCAATATGACATGTCCATGTGCGAAGAGGACGTTTGGACACACTTTCATGGAGGGAATACCATGTGAAGGCACAGTGATAAGACAGCCATCTCCAAACTGATGAGAGAGGCCTCAGAAGAAACCAGCTCTGCCAACATCTTGATCTTGGACGTCTAGCCTCCAGAACTATGAGAAAACAATTTTCTCTGTTTAAGCTACCCAGTGTGTCATACTTTGTTACTGCAGCCCTAGCGAACTAATACAGAGAGAAACAGAAGCAATACTTAACAGTGTAAATAGAGAAACTTACTTTCCTTGAAGGAGCCAAAGAACGTTGAACAAAAGAGCACATGTACATTTTTGTGTGTATACATAAGTGTGTGGTGTGTGTGTGTATAGGGATGGATGGACAGAGACTCCTTTCTGTTAAATGTTTTGGAAGGCATTACACTGTAATTGTATTAGTAGATTATTTTAATTTTCTTTATATTTTCAAAAAAGAACTTACAATAGCTTTTGCAAGCAGATAAAAATCAATACAAAGTTGTTTTAAAAGCAGTTAATCCTTTCACTTTTTGTGTGCATCCTGCGTTAATACTTGATTAGACCTTGCTTCCTTGGACACTGAAGCTCATGGAGGAGACAATTTCAGGCCCATGGGTTTTGGTGACCATATTTGTCTCTGGGTGTGTAAAGGGTGTCCTTAAGCCCATTGTATTATTTGTTCCCAAAGTATTTTGTCTTTAAATTTCTTCTTATGTATGTCTGTTTTCTTCTTGTTATCTTTCATTTCTTTCTTTTTTCCCCTCTTTGCTTAGATTTTAGCTTCACTTTATTTTGTATTATGTATCTTTTCTCTTGGCTTATCATTTGAGACCACGACTGTTTTTGACTTTTATACCCTCTGAGTCACTCATTTTTTCTGTATGTTCAGGCAGATTTCAGAACTATAGAGAATTAATATGCCAGACATTCCTGATTCATTATTCCCTTAAATTTTCTTACTAAGGGCATATTGTCTGTGACAGAGACTTCTCAACTGAGTTGAATTTAACAAATTTTTACAAGCATTTTACTCTTTGATAGGTCCTGTGCCAGCTGTCAGGGTTATAGAGGTGAATATATTCGTTAGTGGATTTACAACTTAAAGTTCAATTCACTTCTGTCACATTTTAGTTTGACAATAAAATCAGCAAAATGAACTGCTGCTGTGAATTTTGGACATAGTTGGACATATTTATTACTAAGTAAAGGAACAGAAATAAGTTGTAATTAAAAAGCAAATGTTTAATAAGCTGTTAGCACTTCTAAGCCTTCTTTAAAAAAAACCCAGAAAACTTCATGGCTTGAAGTACTGAAACCAGACACATTTAGAAGTAGATCCTTACTTGTTGGATGGGTGTTTAACAGCCAGAAAGTCCTAGAGGTTATGGTGGTAGGGATTGTTATTTTTGTTATGGTTACATTTGCTTTATTGTTTTCCTGTCTGCCACCATGTGGTTATTAAATAGCAAACCACTCAATCACAATATATAATTACTAATTTTGCAGGGGGGTATCTTATACTGGGAAGGATTTTATGTGCATCAACTGTTTTTTTTTTTTTAAACTCAGCTATGGATGATTCTGAATGGATTTAAAATAAAAATTTGTAATCATAGGTATTTAGAAAGAAAAATGATTTCTATCAATATTTCTTTCAGAGTGAAGCAGTTCGGAGGATTCGTATTAGAAACTTGAAAAGACAGTTTAATTTTTTTATTGAGGTAACATGGCTTTATAGCATTATATAAGTTTCATATGTACAACATTATATTTTGACTTCAGCATATGCTACAGTGTGCTCACCACCAAAAATTTAGTTTTCATCCATTCACCATTCAGTTGACCCACTTTACCTGTTTTGCCCTCCCCCCACCGCTCTTCCCTCTGGTAACCACTACTCTGTTCTCTGTGTCTCTTACTTGTTTTGTTCTGGTTTGTTCATTTATTTTGTGTTTGGTTTTTATATTCCACATATGAGTGAAATCATAGTTATTTGCCTTTTTTTGTTTTACTCATTTCACTTATCCTAATACCCTCAAGATCCATACACATTGTTGCAAATGAGGACAATTTCAGCTTTTTTATGGCTGAGTAGTATTCCATTGTGTGTACTCCCCCCATCTTCTTTATCCATCTATCCATCAGTGGGCACTGAGGCAGTTCCCATATGTTGACTGTTGTGTATAATGCTGGTATGAGCATAGGGTGCATATCTTTTTGAAGTATTGTTTTTGTATTCTTCAGGTAAATAACCCAGAACTAGACTAGCTGGATCATATGGTAATTGCATTTTTAATTTTTTGAGGAATCTCTGGTGTTTTCGGTAGTGGCTGCACCAGTTTACATTCCTCCTAACAGTGTATGCTGGTTCCCTTTTTTCCACATTTTCTTCAACACTTACTATTTCTTGCCTTTTAAGAACAATCCGGTTTTGATTTTATTTTTTGTTTTTGAAAGTACTTCCTCTGAAAGATTCAAAACCCTCTGAGGGTATTAATTAGTACTTCTCAACTTTATTTCTGATGTATCACAAGAACAGGCTTTCTGTCTTCTGAAATGGAAATGGAGGCATGCGATATTCTGTAATAGCACCTACCTTTCTGTTGGCTTCGTGTCTGTAGTAACTAAATGAGCGTGCCTCCTGTCTCTGGAACTTTTAAGACTAAATTCTTCCATAAAAGAACAAGAGAAAAACCAAAAATCATTTCTAAGGTTACTTGCCTTTGGGTTAGTGTTCACAAAGGAGAAAATTGAAGCCCCAGGGAAAATTCTAGAAAGTGAAGATGAGTCTATGAAAATAGTTTTTGCAGTAAATTGACTTCCTAAGAGTTTATTGATGGAGTTTGAGGACCCTTCTGGCTTTGATAATAGTCAGCAGGTTATGTTTTTCAAAGTTAAAATGGCAAGCCATTTATCACCCTGTATTTAACTGAAATATATTTTAGGTTAAAACTGAGGAAATAATTGTAGGTTTTTATCTAAAGAGAATCTGTATGTACATATGTTTTACAGAAGTGTGTATTATCTCACATATACATATCACTGTGCACACACAAAGGTACCAACTGTATTGCCTCATTTATAGCCTTGGCAGGTAGTATTCCAGCTATATACCTGAATTTCCAGCTGGGCGACACCTTCATTTATCAATGCCTTAGAAGTAACTCCTACACTTTCATTATGGAAATACAACATTTATCAAGTCATTTTTGCTATCATTTACAATTGAAATGAACTTCTTCTTAGTTACTCAGTAACAGCGTCGTAGACATCAGGATTCTCCTCTGTCTCTTTGGGCATGTGTATCCAAGGACTAGGGAGGTGTGTAGAGCTAGTTTTCCAGTTGTGAGGAAAATGCAGGTGAAAGAGAATATACCGAGGAGAAAAAAGTGAGAAGACAACAGTAGTAAAGAGATAAGAGATGAATGGATACATTTGTGATCGAATTGATTTTATCATTAGACAGACTGTTATGGCAAATCAGTGGGTTGGAGGCTCTTAAGATAGCTTAGGCACAGAGGACCTTACAGCTTTGTACTGGAGGAAGAGTTACTGGAACTAAGTATGTCAGTTCAATTCTTTCTAAATGGTATTTCTGTTACTTTTATATCTTAAACTTCAGTTGAGATTTCACGTTAATCTGTGAGTGATTCCAACACTTGGAAATGCACGAAGTTTTGGTTTTACTCATATCTTAGTCATACTCGGATCCTCAGCACTGAGTGAAGTGCCAAGCAGGTAACAGATGAGACTTGAATAATGATTCCCCCCTTCCCTGTAAGAAGTGGAAAGGGAGAAGTTAATGACTGGAGATAGTTATGTGAACCACTGTCCTTGGCCTTCAGAATGTCATTAACACTCAGTAAAAATAATACCTTAAAGGATAATTTTGCCCTTTAATGTCAAGTTTGCTTTTCAAAGTTTTCTGAAAGAACATGTTTGTTTTTTTATTAGCTTAAAAATACATGCATATCTGGCACTTTCGTTTCAAAAGGAGTGGTGGGAGGAAGATGGGGATATATTGCTGTGGGGGTGAGGGCAGATGTTCAGACTTGCACACACTTGTATCCCATTTGGAGGAAGCTTTCTTGAAGGTGTAGTCTCGTTCCTGCTGCCCTTCTTCTACAGCCCACTTGGAGACTCACTTCCATGGGTAGCCATTGTTACTGGTGATGTTTATTGGGACTGGATAGAGGTGAGGACTATGGCTCTGACCTGTCTGCCCTTGGAATGTGAGTTACAGAGGCTGTTCTGTTGTAGATGGGATGTAATTGGATGATTCAGCTTCTTCAGGGCAGGGCACAGGTGTTATTTGCCTTGGCATTACCTGCATTCTTGCATTCTTGCACTTAACAGATGCCTATAAATGGGAATTAATGTGAAAATTTGTCTTTTTTTTTTATAGTCTTTGTGTCATTTAAAATTAATGTGTTTTTTTTGGAAACTCTAGAGTTAATTATTAAGAGTTGCTAGGTCTTTTTGGAAAAGGTGAAATGGTTAATCAAATACTGAATTAAACTATTTAAGATGCCTTAAAACATCTTTTATTGGCGTGATTCTCAACTTGATGAAATTTATGAACCTTTTTAAAAGGAAACTAAGTGAATTCCCAGAATATGACAAAAAACCCCCAACAAACTTCATGAGAAACACAAGTTAAACTTAGCTTAACTATTGAAACTTTCAGTTATCATGATCAAGTATTACCTAATCTTTCTTTGCTGATTAATTTTCTAGAGAAACAAAGGAAGCGCTGAAATTGGATGGCATGATCTTGTTATAAGGTGGTCATCCAGATGATCAGAAGATACTTAAACTGATTTTTTTCTTTTAACACAAAGTTGAAATAAAAAGACAAAGTAAAAATACTTGGACTCCTTAAACTACATAATTATTCCTCTGTCTGTGACATTCCTGTTTCCTTGAAATACACTTGGGAGTATAAAGTATAAAGAGGGCTCATGACAAAAAGAAAATGAAAAGGGATGGGCATGAAGTGGGACTGTAGTTGATTTCAGAGAAAGTGGTAAATAACTATTGCTCCTTTCCCCCTCTAGCTCCCTTGTGAAAGATGCTTCTCCTGTTCCCCTGATTGACGTTACCAACCTTCCTACTCCTCGAAAATTCCTTGATACCTCTCAGTTTTCTACTCCTGGAAGCTCAAGTGGTAAGTATTTAATTCTTCAAGCACTCAACTTCTCTTTAGGATGCTGCACTTCCTGGCACAGACCTGGGGAAGCCTGTGAGGGCAGGAGTGGGAGGTCCTGAGGTTAGTGCCTTGGATCCTGTGATGAGCCCATTAACACCCTCGGGGAATAATACAGAAAATGATTGGTTGGGTCTGTCGCAGTATGAGGTTTTTTGTTTTGTTTTTTTTTTTTTTTGAAAAACTGGCAGCTAAATCGGGTCTGTCTGCTGAATCCAGCTGTGTTTTATGTGACCAGCACTACTTGTTTTTCTGAAGTTGAATTTGAATGCTTTTTGATGGAGCATGTTTTTTTTTTGCTTTTGTTTTCTGTTTTCTTTTTGCTGTAACTTCTGTTGCTTCTATTAGTTTTTACCCAGTTACTGCACATACTATATTCCTTGCCTGGACCGTGAGAGCTTTTGAGTGTGTGACCCCGTCCTATATCCTGATGCCTTATATCTTGCAGTGGCCTCCTCACTTCTGTGGTGCCTGTGCGCACACACGCACACACGCACACGATGTGCTTTGAAGCATATCCACAAACGAATCATGTGTCTTCTTGGGCTACCTAATACCCTGTTGAATGAGACAAAGGAGAACCATTTTGGCCTATATTTAAAGTTGGGGGTGTACTGTGCATATGGATGCAAAGATTTAGGGGAATTCTTGAGTGTCTCAGACCTGCCCTATTAGAGAGGGTTCTGCTCAGTGGAGCTCAGAGAGCTTCTGTGCCTCTGCAGACACCTGCTGTGCTTTTGCAGCTTTGGCCTGGGGAGAAGGTGACTGGCTATTTTTGTGGGCTGTCCCAGAGCTGCCTTTGTGTGACAGCCAAAGTTCTCAATGCCCTTTATTTATTTTAAATTTTCAGTTTTACTGAAGTGTTGATTTACAGCATTAGTTTCAGGTGTACAGCAAAGTGATTCAGTTGTATATATATGTACATTTATATATTTTTTCAGATTCTTTTCCATTATAGTTTATTACAAGAAACTGAATATAGTTCCCTGTGCTATACAGTAGGACCTTTTATCTATTTTATATACAGTAGTGTGTATCTGTTAATCTCAAACTCCTAGTTTATCCCTCCCCTTCCTCTTTGGTAACCACAGTTTGTTTTCTATGTTCATGAGTCTATTTCTAGTTTGTAAATAAGATTTGTATATTTTATTGGATTCCACATATAGTTGATACCGTATGATACTTGTTTTTCTGTCTGACTTCACTTAATATGATAATCTGAAGGTCCATCCATGTTGCTGCAAATGGCCTCAATGCCTTTTAAAGAAATAGTAATCTTGATTATCATTGGCTTTTCAGATTAAAAATTAGTTCTTACAGTTCTCACTAGCTTTGTAGCCCTATAGAGCTTGAAGTGATGAAAAGGTAGAAAAATAATTTGGATTCAGTCAATACATTTTGTCAACTAACTGAAAGAGTTTCTTTTGAGAGCCCAACAATATATTGTTACTGGGGCATGTTTAATTACCTTATAAAATACAATTTAATTAAATTTTAGGGTTATTTAGACTTGGAATCTTGAACTTTATTACTTTTACTCTAGGAGAAGCATAGGAATTATTTTATAATAGATTTTTCTATTAGTCTTAGTTACTAATTTTTTTTAAACCCAAACACCTATTTTTATGACCCTTTACAGAGGTTTGTAGCATCTTCCTGGAATTAAAAGCTTTTGTTTTCTCCTCCTTTCTGATGTAGTATTGCTGTTCTTTTGAGTTTTGACACTGCTTTGAGGTGTTATGAAATAGAAAATACGTTTATACTTTTGGTTTGTATTTTACCTCTGCCTTTTGTGGAAATTACCAATTGTTAGGTCTTTTTGTTTTTATAATGTGAATCATTGTTTAGCCTGGTTGTATGAATTTAGTAGATTTTGCTGAGTCAGTGGCCAAGTGAAATAAAAATTTTAATTTCTTTAATAGGGCAGGCGTTTGCAAGTGAAAAGTGCTGTATAGATACTAAATAAGCTGGAAAAAATGCCAATTACTGCAAATTTCAATAGAAACTAATTTGGCACCACCCACTTTTTCTGTTAGGCCCTGTAGTTAGCCTTTGTCACTCAGTGGAGTTCACAGTGACACTCTGACTTCAGCAGTCTGTTCTTCATTATTGGGCATGACTCTTAAAGAACCATGTGGTACATCAGTGGTGTTTGGGACCTATATGGAGACTGCTTGTAGATATGTGTACAAAGCTTTCCTTTTAGAAGAGCTCGTTTCCTTGACTGGAAGACTGTTATCTCTTGATTTTTCTGTGGGTGACAAAGAGAAGGTAGTTAAATTATTACTGATGAAAGTCAGTAGTAGCAGTAGTTAAGATGTGTTTAATTAAGCCTTCTGTCTGTGAAACAATAGAAATAAGTGGTTTACATGAATTAACTCGTTTAGTCCTTGAACAGTCTTATGAACGAGGCACTAATAGCCCCATCTTACAGATGAGAAGACCAAGGTTGAGGGTGGTTAATTGGTTTAAGTTGACACAGCTGACAAATAGGAGAGATAAGATTTCAGATCGAGAGCTGGGTTTCAGAGTGTGCTCAGTTTGTTTTCCCACAAATAAACTAGGTATGCTCTGGATATTAGTTTTCTATTGCTGCTACAACAAATTACAACATAAATGTGTCATCTTACAGTTTTGCAGGTTAGAAGTTTGATACGGATCTCATTGGGCTATTATGAAGATTGTGGACAGAGTTGTGTTCCTAGCAGAGGTTCTGTGGGAGAATCCATTTCCTTGCCTTTACCTATGCCTAGAGGCTATTGCTTCCTTGGCTCGTGGCCCCCTTCCTTTATCTTCAAAACCAGGGATGGTGGGTCACATCTTTCTTGGGTCACATCTTTCTCACCTCCCATCTCTCTGATCCACTCTTCTGCTTCCTCCTTCCTCTCTTGAGGATCCATGTGACTAAGTTGATACCCACCTGAATAATTCAGGGTACTCGCTGTCTCAAGGTCCTTAACTTGAATCACATCTGCAAAGTCTCCTTTGTCATGAAAGGTAGTATATATTCACAGATTCTGGGGATTAGGACACGGATCCCTTTCAGGGGCTATTATTCTGCTTGTCACACTCTGCACCGCTTAGTTTATGACTTCAGTTATTTTTAGGAGCCAATGTATAAAAATTGGACTTTCCTAAAATTATATGTGAAGTCTTTGCGGTTCTAGTCTTCAGGACTATGTTAATCTGGGTCACATCATTAATGGGGATTGTATAAATGAGGAAGATGTAAATTATATAGGGAACTGTGTAAAATGTTACTAAGCACATTTAAAAGTGTGAGGCTGATAAAATATACTGTAACAAAGGACAAAAATTTTGTCTTATTCTTAATAATGAACAGTAAGTCCTAAGAGTCTATTTGTGAAGTGCTCTGCAAGTCAGCCTGAAAAGTAATAGTCATTTTCAGCAGGGAATTTAACATAGGCTCTTAAAGCTCCTCTCTCATCTTGTGAAATAGTAGGATTGAGGGTGTAATCCATTAGAACTGACATTTTTATAGAGGAAGTTCCAATAGGGAATCCCTGGGTAGAATAGATCTCTCATCGGGGTGCCATAAATTAAAGTTGGAGGTGATTTCTGAGAACTTTCAGATGATTATTAATTAAATGAGAATTTTGATGGCTTGCGAATGAGTCATTTTTCAGATGTCTTATTTAGAGGTAGAGATATGAGTGGCCTTTCTGTGAGAGGTTTTTTTCATAGTTTACATGTTACAGTTTGCAAGATACGTTACATCATTCAACTGATACCTGTCATATTTAAGTGTATTATCAGACATTTAAGTTATACAAGCTGTATAGAACTATGTGTATGAATCATCTAATTAAAAATAAAACATTTAATTGCAAAATGCAGCATCAAGGCACAGAAGCAAGCAACCCATTAAGAGAAAAATGATTAACATCTACTTAAGATTCCTACATAATAATGAAGAAAAGCAAAGGCATAATAAAAAACTGAGCAAATAAGTAATGGGCAATTCACAGAAGAGTCCATATACATGGAAAGACTGACATTTATCTGACAGAGGTTAAGTGTCCAGAATATATAAAGAATCCCTATAAATCAATAAAACCAGCAGGTAGAAAAACAGGCAAAAATAGGAACAGACAGTTTGCATAAGAGGACACCTATGCTAGTAAATATATACAAAACTGCATATACACTCTAGTTAATCAAGTGTTATTCTTCAAACTCATTTTACAAATGTGGAAACTGAATCCAGGGAAGTTGAGTGATTGGTCCAGTTTCAGCCAAGATGGTAATTGTTGGAGGCTGGCCTCATGTTGTTCTCACTCTGAATATGTAAAAGATGTATTTTGCAAGCCTTCTTTCTATTCTCTCAAGTCACAGTATTTTGTAATGTGCAGGGAAACTAATGTCTAATTTAGATGTAGTAATTTAACTATAACTTAGGTAAAAAGATGGGAGAAGTATGGAGAAAAGCCAATAATTGTAGTGAAATGTTGGTTTAAGCTTTTGGATTCCCAGTATGTCTTTTCATTTGGCAAATTGCCTTTGGAACATTTTGACTGAGCAATTACTCCCAGGGTACACAGGCATTTCATTTGTGGCTTCTTTATTCATTTTATTCACGTTCCTGCTGGGATTGCTGTGAATATAACTATAATGAAACTGGACTTCTTACTCCTTTTCTTTTTGGTACCAGCATAGGTTAAGCAATAAAACTTAAAGAGAGCACAAATTAAATGATTTTTTTTCTTTTCCTGCTGTTTTCTTGAAGTGTGTTTTATTTTATAAAATCTTACTCTGAGAGTCGATATTTACCTTAAGAATTTTGGGTCTGATATTTTAAAAGTTTTCTCTGTATGGAGTGAAATCTGTGAATCCTAACATAAAAAGAGATGAAGTGTCTATTCTTGGAGCTCACATGTCTAGAATAGTGAAGATCTGATTCTCCAAAATATTGACAGCTTTTGAGCTACTTCTGCCCTCAGGTCAGAACCTCCCTTGATATTTTAAATCAACTGTTCCTAAAGTACCCTTGCATTTGCTCTTATTAAATAACCTTTGTTGATTTCTATAATTGATCAAAAGTAGAGTTGAGGAATATACACAAGGGAGGCAAAATAGAATGAATATTTCAAATGTTTCTAAGTATGAAGCAAGGTCAGAGTTTATTTTATTAAAAGTGTTAAAAAATAATATAGTTTGTGTATATAAATGGATATATAAACTCTTTATAGCATACATAGATAAGCTATGTATTGTTTTTATACAAATGTACAACATATGTGCACCTGTGCATACATACACATAGTAAAAGTATGGAAACATACAGGAAAAAAATAGAAATACAAATACAGGCATACCTAGGAGATATTGTGGGTTTGGTTTCAGACCACCACAGTAAAGCTAATGACACAATAAAGCAAGTCACAGGAATTTTGGGGTTTCCCAGTGCATATAAAGGCTAGGCTTGTATTATACTGTAGTCTGTTAAGTGTGCAACAGCCTTATCTCTAATAAAAACAATGTTACATACTGTAATTAAAAAAACCACTTCATCGTTAAAAAATGCTAACCATCACCTGAGCCTTCAGTGAGTGTTAATCTTTGTACTGATGGAGAGTCTCGTCTCACTGTTGGTGGCTGCTGACGGATGAGGGTGGTGGTTGCTGAAGATTGGGCAGTTTCTCCCGGCTGTGGCAATTTCTTAAAAGAAGACAGCAATGAAGTTTGCTGTATTGATTGACTCTTCTTTCACTTGAACACTTAGAAGCCATTGTAGGATTATTAATCGGCCTAATTTCGGTATTGTTGTGTCTCAGAGAAGAGGGAAGCCCAAGGAGAGAAGGGAACAGTGGGTCAATGGAGCAGTCAGCACACACACATTTACCAAGTCTTCCGTCCTGTCTGGGTGTGGTTGGGGCACACCAAAACAGTTACAGTAGTTACATCATAGATCACTGATCATAGATCACTGTTACAAACACAGTAATAATAATAATGAAAAACTTTAGAAATAGTGTGTGAATTACCAAAATGTGACAGAGTGAACATGAGTTGTTGGAAAAATGGTGCTGATGGACTTGGTTGATGCAGGGTTGCCACAAACCTTCAATTTGTTTAAAAAAAAAAAATGCAGTATCTATGATAAAGTGCAATAAATGAAGCACAGTAAAACAAAGTATGCCTGTATTCTATATTTAATTATTAAAGTATATTTATAATCAATATGCATTATAAAATATGAGTATTACATTATTTATGCATCAGAGATCAATATAACCATCACTCATACACTTCCCACTAGATTAATAAATTTTACTATTTTTCCATATATGCTTCAGTTCTTTTTTTAAAAAAAAATCAAACATTACAGGAAGAATTGCAGTTCCCATGAATGCATGAATTCTTTCCTCTCCCTTCTATCCCAGAGGTTGACTGCTCTTTTGAAATTGTTCTGTATCTTTTTCCTGTATGCTTTCATACTTTTGCTATGTGTATGAATGTATATGTACGTATGTTGTACATGGGTAAATATAGAAACAATACATGTAGTTTATGTATTTGTATATGTATGTTTATAGATCATATATATGTTATATTTGTTTATATATTTGTATATACAAACCATATTGTCTGTTGAATATTTTAAGGCTTAAGTACATTTTATAATTTACTTATTTACTTAATTTGAACTATATAATTTGTTTAATTAACTTATAATTACATAATATAATATGTAGCATTCTACTACTGGAGGTTTTCAGCCAACATTGTGGTTTGTTGTTGTTGTTGTTGTCGTTTTTAATTTAAGTGTAGCCAGTTTATACCAATGTTGTGCTTTTTGGCTTTTCTCATGTGCTATAACTATTAATTTTAACGATTGTACATACAGTGTTTTATTATATAAATGGGTCCCAAGTTACCCATTCCCTTACAGGTAAACCAGGTGTAAGTTGTTTCTAGTTTTCCATTCTCAGGAGCCTTACAGCAATGAGGATTCTTGTACATATTTCTTTAGGACAGAGTTTCCCAACCACTGGGAATGGTTTATAGAAATATCTAGGATCTCAGATTCTTTGACTTTTGGAGTTGGGTTGGGTCTTGGGGCAGTCAGAATCCCTAGGGAAGTCCTTTCTAGTCATATACAGCCACCTCCGTTTACCCTGGTTGTGCTAAGTACTGTTGTTTTCTACGTGTGCCAGAATGCCCAAAAGGTGGGGCAGGGTGCGTGTGTATATACGGATAGGAATATTGGGCCTTGGAAACTTTGCTTACAGTTGCTTTCTGAAGTGATGATACCAGTGAAGGTTCTGCCGAGCAGTGCGTCAGCTTTTGTTTCTCTACTTCTTGCCCTTGAAGTTGGCTTTGTTAGACTTAAATTTTTGCAAAGTGATTTCTGCAGATCCGACAGGTTTTGTGTTTTTAGTTTAAGTTATTGGTTTGCATTTCTCTGGTTTCTAGTGGTGTTGAGCATCTTCCCATGTGTATGGACCACTTGGGTCTCTTTTGTGAATTGTCTGCACAGTCTTATCATGCTGTTCCTTTTCTTAATGTGTGAGAAAGTTAAGTGGATGCTAATAATTGTTGTAAATGAGTTGCTTGTAGGTATCGTCTAGTTAGTTTCTCTTTGTTTTTATTATACAGATGTTTTAGATTTTATTCTAATGTAGTTAAATGTATTAGTATTTTTCTTTGTAATTTGTATTTCTTATGTCTTAAGAAATCCTTTCCTATTATGATTTTGTGAAAAAGCATTTACCTGTCTTAATATTTTATAGGTCTCTTAAGCTATTTGGGGTTGGTTTTTATTTATTTATTTTATGAGGAACAGAATTTTGTTTTCTTATGCATAGCTATTATTCCACCATTTACAGGAGTCCATCCTTCCCCCACTGACTTTAAAATTTTTTTTTAAAAATAGACTTTTTACTTAAAAATAGTTTTTGATTTATAGGAAACTTGCAAAGACAGTACAGAGTCCTACTCATTTTTTTGCACCACTTATGTCATATTTTTACATATGTGGGTTTTCATATGGTCTTTGTTTCACTGGACTGTTGTCTGTCTTTGCACTGATGCCACACTATTTTGATATTGATAGCTTTATTGTTTATTTTGATAAGGGAAATATTCCCATTTTCCTCATCTTCAAAATTATCTAAGCTATTCTTGTCTCTTTACTTGTTCATTTTAGAATCAAGGTGTTAAATCCCATTAAAAAAAAAAAACCCTGTTGGGACTTTGGAATTTCATTTAACTTACGGTCATTTGAGAGAATTATGTCTTTTACTGAGTCTTCCCATCTTGTGGTCTTCATTTAATTCTTTAGATCCGTAAGTGTCTTGCTCATCTTTTGTTAGGTGTATTCCTGAGTACTTTATATATATATTTTTTGTTGTTGTTGTGAATATTTTTTTTTGCCACATTTTCTATTTGCTTGTACTTCTGAAACTTTTACTTTTTTCCTATTGATCTTTTTCCTAGCAATTTTGCTGAATTATTTTAAAAATCAGGATAGTATATTTGAAAAATATTTTTGTATTGCTTCCTGGATTTTGTATGTAAACAGTTATAATGTCTTACTTAAGGACAGTTTTGTCTTTATTTCTTAAAAATTTATTTGTTTCCCCTTCCTTTTCTCTGTTATTTTTTCCATAGCAGGAAAACCTGCAGTTACACGAAGTTGAATAGCAGAAGCAATAGTGGGTCTCGCCTTTAATGGAAATGCCTCTAAAATGTCACCATTCAGTATATTTACTCTTAGTTTTTGACCAGTTATTTCCTCTTATACTGAGTGGGAAGCTATAGATTGTATTTTTTTCCTTTTTTGCTGCCTACTGTGCTATAGAGATGTTTAAAATTTTTTTAACCATGTTTTTCTTTCTTCTTTGAAATGCAGTACATGTTCCAAGCTATGATTCTTGCTTACAGCAATTATTAGGTCTTTGCCAAGTTGTAATTTTCTTCTATCATTCTGTCTACATTTACTAATTGAAATTCTACTGTGATGACGCTCTGCCTCTTCTACATTTATTTATTCATTAATTATATCAGTAAGAATTCATGGATATTTATCTTGTTCTGCAAGTTATAATCACTTGCCACCATTATTTTGTTGCTCAGTTTATCCCAGATTTGGCCATTGGTAGCTCATTCAGCTTGGTACCTGTGTCCTTCCAATATGCCACCATCATTGTTGGATGCTTCCTTACATCTGTTGCCACAAGACATTTCAGGCTCACCTGTACTTCCCCTGTCCTAGCCTTGGAATTAACCGTTTCTCTAATAAGCCCTGGTTCTTTTATAAGTGAATAATACTTAGTGTAACCAAGATCTGTGTTCTAGTTGTAGTCATTACTACTGATGTGTTATTACTGTAGTCCCTCTTAGATGACAGAGGTAGGAAATAACACAAATTCAGGCTTGTGTATTTGTACCTTTCTTTTCTTATTTGCACAATCCTAGCATACACATAATATAATCTCAGAATTGCTAACCCATGAAAAAACAATTTATGTCCCAGTGAAAACCAGATTGATTAACTTGAGTACAGTATTTGTGTGCAGTTCTGTTTGCATACTGTAAGGCTTTTGTTATTTGGTCGAAACAGTCAAAATTAAGTTGCTTAGGCTAGTTCTTTTCTAACTCACTCAGTGTGTTTATGCTACTTACTTGAATACATTTAGATTCGTTTCTTACTATTTGTGTTGCATTTGGGTTCCCCCAGATCCTGGTTGATTTCTTCTTACTTACTTGGGGGGACACTGGAAATATTATTCTGTTCTGAGTGTCAGATTTATGTAAACAGATACGCAGACACATTACCTCCCATTTCTTTTATCCTATTACTAGTCTCCTATTCTCTCTGTTCTGTTTCTACCCATCCCATATAGTTAATCAGTCTCATTAGTTTCTGGTTTATCTTCATAGTATTTCTGCACAAACACAGATAACATGTATCTTTTGTTATACCTGTCTGTCTTCCATGAAGGATAAGATACTATAGTTACTCTCTTAAACTTTGCTGTTTTCACTTTATCCTGGAAATCACTCCACATTAGTTCATACAGATTTTTTTTTTCACAATGACATAGTACTCCACTGGCTTGATTTACCATCATTCAGTTACTCTCTTATGTGTGGATATATAGGTTGTTTTCAATATTTTGCCATTGCAAGCAATGATGCAGTGAATTTGTATTTTCATATTGTTGCAGATTCATCATTAGGGTAAATACCTAGAGAAGGGATAGCTAAGTCAAAAGAGAAGCCCATATAGTTTTTTTTTTTTTTTGAAGTATTAACAGTTCTTCAGAAGAGTTGTACCAGTTTGCATCCCCCACCACCATGGAATGATAGTACTTGTTTTCCCCACAGCCTTATCAACAGAATATATTTTCATACTTAAAAATTTTACCGGTGATAGGTGGAAAATGGTATCACAGTATTGCTTTAATTTGCACTTCTCTAAGAGTTGAACAACTTTTTTTATATTTTAGATCCATTTTAATACTTTTTTTGTGAGTTGTCATTACATTCATCCCTTGGAATCTGCAAGGGATTGGTTCCAGGACCCCTGGGAATACCAAACTCCATGGATGCTCAAATTCCTAATGTTAAAATGGTGCTGAATTTGCATAGAACCTGTGCACACTCTCTCATATACTTTAAATCATCTCTGGACTATTTACAATACGTTATACAATGTAAAAGCTATGTAAATAGTTGTAAATACAGTGTAAATGCTATATAATCAGTTGTCAGAATGAATCAAGTTGAAGTTTTGCTTTTTGGAACTCCCTGGAATTTTTTTCCCCCAAATATTTTCTGTCCACTGTTGGTTGAATCTGTGGATGTGGAACCCATGGATCTGGAGGGCCGACTGTATGTCTTTTATCCATTTTTAAATTTTATTTTTAATCTGCTAATATGATACATTAGTGGGTTTATTAATACTGAACCAATTTTTCATTCCTAGAATAAATCCCTCTTAATTGTGTTGTATTATTTTCTCAGTGTAGTGTTGAATTCTGTTTGCTAATATTTTGTTTAGTATTTTTGCATAGGTTTTTATGAATAATATTGGCCCATAGTCTAAACCTTACTAGATTTTGGTTTCATTGTAATAATATGCTTCATAAAGGGAATTAGGATATTTTCCTTCATTTTCAATGCTCTATAACAATTTATGGAGCATTGGGGCTGTCTGAGTTTTGAAGATTTTAGGAATTTCCCTGTGAAACCTTTTGGATCTGGTACTTTTTTATTATTTGACTTTTTATTTTTTCAATAGTTTTCTGTTTCATCAATGTAAATTACTCTCTTAAGCATTCTGTCTCTAGTGGGATCAATTTTAGTAATCAGTATTTCCCTAGGAAATTATTAATTCTATTTATTTGTTCATTTTATTCATGTAGAGATCTACTAAGTATTTTCTTACGCTTTTGAAAATTTCTTTTGTTTCCTTTTTGTCTTTTTTTTTTTTTGGTGTTGTCTGCCATTTCTTCTTGATCAGAGTAGCAAATGGTTTGTATATTGTGTTAGTTCTCCTCCCTGCCACCCCCCAAGTAGTAACCAGGATTTTGATTTATTGACTAGGTCTGTTTTTCTGTTCTCTACCTCATTTTTTGCTTTATCTTTATTTTTTCCTTCTTTGTCCTTTTTTTTTTTTCTAAGTTTGTAATTAAAATCATGTACTTTAATTCTTTCAGTTTTACTGATCAAAGTGTTTAATGATACGAAGTTTTCTCTCATCACTGCTTTAAATGTATCCCATAGGCACATTATCATTAAAAAGTTGTCTTATTTCAGTTTTTATTTCCCCTTTCATCCAAGCATTTTTTGTAGAAGAATTTTAAATTTAAAAATGAAAGGGTCTTTTGTCTTTGTTCTGTTTTTTTGAATATTTTCTAGCTTTATTGCATTGAATTCAGTGTGTTGCTTATAATAATTTTTCTTTATAGAACTCACTGACATTTCTTTGTGACTTAATATATGATCAATTTTTTTGAATGTACCAGGGGTGCTTGAGATGATGATGCATTTTCTGTTATCATATGGAGGGTTTGATACGTATTCATGAGAGCCATCTTAATTATGTTGTTTAATTACGTTGTTTAGGTTTTCTATCTCCATTCTTATTTTTAGTGTGTTTTTCTTCTATGTCTCTTTGCATCACCTGAAGTTGTTATTTACCAATGGTGGTTGCTATTTTATTTGGTGTATGAATATATAGTCATAAGTGTTGTAGTTTCATCATGAATTGTGCCTTTTGGCATTAAAAGTGTCCTTAATTGTCATGGGTAATGTTTTTTGACTGGCATGCGTTTGTTGATCTTATAGTTTTAGCCCCACTAAATTGGCTTCGGTACATGTATAGCGTATATAGTTAGGCCTTGTTTTGTAAGCCAAATTGAAAACCCTTTTTTTAATAGATGAGTTGAATCCATTGATATGTATTGATATGACTGATAACACTTTTTCTCAACTACTATCATAGTATTTTATAAATATGTGTATTATGTTATGTATGCTATGTCTTTCTCTCTGAGATACGTGTTCTTTGCTCTTGAACTTAAGCAGAATTTTTTGGTTGTTTAGGAAGTTTTTCCCTTAGTAGTTGTCTTTTAATGTATGCCTTTAAAGAATGCTCCTAGCCCCCTTTTTTCTTAAACCTTTACTTTCAGATTTCTGTTTTTATTGGTATCTTTTATATCTCATCTATTGCCCACAGGCTTTTTGCTGAAATTTCCTAGTTGTCTTTCAGTTGGATGAAGTTCATCATCTAAAAAAATCCCTCAAGAAGGGCTCATGGGTGCAGGGTTCCTTCATTTGAAAACTACCCCCCCCCCACACTTTCCTATGGCCTTGATACTTACAACTTGAGGGGATATAGAGTCCTTGGTTTACACTTTCAATTATTGAATTTTTAAAAAAAATGTGATTTCATTGTTGTCTTCCTTTGTGTGCTGAATGAACATTTTTTTTAAATTTTTTGTTTTTTTTTTTGGAGGCACTGGGAATTGAACCCAGGACCTCATGCATGCTAAACACATGCTCTACCACTGAGCTATACTCACCTCCCTGCTTTATGAAAATTCTGATGCCTAATTTTTTTTTTCCTTTGTAAGTTACTTAATGCTGTAGGCCTTGAGGATTTTTTAATCTTGGGAGTTTGGTAGTTTTAGTAGGCTGTGTCTTGGAGTTGATTTTTGGGAGTTCATTTTCCAAGATAATCAGTCAGCTGTTGTTTTATTATGTGCATTCACAATTAAAAAAATTTTTTTTGTTAAGTTTTCTTGGTTTACAATTTTAAGTGTTCTATTGTTTGCTTTTCTTCTTTATCACTTATTTTTTTCTTTGCCTGTCTTCCATTTCCACTACTTTCTCTTTTATCTTTTCATTTATTTTTAAAATCTGCCTTTTATTCTGTTTTGGTTTTCTGTATTTTCTCAATATCCTTTATAATACACTCATTTGAGTCTCTTTTCCCTTGGGTATTTTGTAATTTATCTTCATATCTGAGAAAATTTTCTTTTTCTTCCATCTCTTTTCACACTTTGCTTTTGATTGTCCATGTCTGTTTCTAGTTTTTGAGTTTCTGATTCAAGGTGACTTTCTATATCCCCAAATTCTTGTTAGAGTATATGAATTCCACCTGGAGTGTTGTCTTCTGGTTTTCTTGTGCTTCATGGTTGTTTTATTGGAGGGAACTTTCCTCCATCGATGTGCATTGGGTTTTTTTGTAATACTCTCATATGAATCTGTTCATTCTTTTTGTTTATTTTTATGATACCGAGGTGTTTTTTAGGATTCCTAGCTCATTGGCTCCCTCTTCTGTCATTATAGCAAACTCCAGACACTTCAGTGGACTTTTTATTTGTTTTGGTGGTGGGGGAAACTTGTTTGTTCTCTGATTTTGAATCTCTTGTCTTGTACGGTCCTGAATTTTCTCTTTTTGCTTCTTTCTCTCTTCACCATCCAGTAGCAAAAATGCATTTTTCTCTTCCTTTTTCTCTTTTTTTTCTCCTTCAGAGGCTATGTGTTTCAAACACTGCTCTTTCAAATTGTGTCTGCCTTTAAGTCCCTTCCCCATAGTTTATGCTCTTATCTGCTTGGATCTTTGTTATATTTTTAGTAGCCTCCTCTCCATTGGTTGCTATTCCTTGACCTACAAAGGTACATCTTCCTTCCTCTAGGTGAGATAATGCACATCAATTGTTGTCCCAAAGAAAGTTGATTCAACACAGATGTTAGTTTTGTTTTTATCCTAATAGAGGATTCCACTCTACCTTCTCCCCAAACAAACACACCATCATTTCCCCCTTAGCCCACTTTCGCTATGGAGGGGCCAGTGCATATTCATTGTGTTTTCAAAAATCACTTCAGTGGGGGGGGGGGGGTTCATCTCCACCTCTAGTTGAAACTATCCCCGTGCTGAGGCTGTAAAATCTCTTAGCTCCATGTAAATGATCGCCCCAAATAGCAGTTGGCAATAGCTTTTGGCAGCCTCCTTTCAGGAATGGGGTGTTATATTGTCTGTAGCTTTCTTTAAAGTAATTTAATCTGCACCTTAGGGGTGCTTAGTTAACATTTTTGAAATACCTTAATCAGGAACGCACAATGTAGGGGTAGTTAGTTAACATTTGAAAGACCCTGATCAAGATTCTATACTCCAGAGGCAACCAGTAAGTCAGATACTGCTTTCTCAATCTGCACCAGTGGGCGCGTTAATTAGAATAAAAGATGTTGGAAGTAATTTTTCATTGGTGAACCGAGCGGTATTTAAGATCAGTAGTTGACCAAGTACCTCCACTGGGATGTGAATGGAGGATAAGGCTTTGATAAGGCTAGTAGCCTACCAGGGTAGCCCTAGGGCTTGGTTTGGTCCTGTGCTTGCCGCCCTTAATGGTCAGCTCACCTGGCCAGTAGAGCATATTAAGTCTCGGTAACCCTCCATGGGCCAAATCCTACCTGCATTTGCCTGTTTCTCCCTCCACAGCTCATAGGACTCACACTCTGACCTGAGTTGTTTGTATTTCTTGACTACCGAGATGTTACTCTCAATTTTGAGCCAACTATTTCTTTTTAATATCTTAATTTATATCTTAGGTATAAGTAAGTGTGTTTTGAGCAGATTGGAAATCTCAAGTATGAATTTAGAGTGCCATTTTGATCAGAAGCCCAAGAATTATTGCTAAGTGGTAACTTTCTTGTTATTTTCTAGTTGAGAATATTATCAGTGTTCTGAGACCAGGCTCCCATCTGCAGGGGCGGCAGCATTGTGGTTGTGTAAATTCTCTTGATACTTTGTGGTCTAATTAGGCTTAGTCGTTTTTTGAAGGCTGCTTTTTATATTGAATGTGTTCAATAGTAGCAGACATTTCTCCTCTTATAATAGGGCTAATGTTCTTGAATACAACATGTGAGTTAAGTTCTGTAGGTTGAAATCATATTTATGAACTTCACATAACTTAGGTACCATGCATAGTGTCAGGAGAGACAGCTCCAGGAGTTTCTGTAGTAAATACTAATATCTCTTACACCTTAGTTAACATGTATAAATATAAATGATAAATGAAATAATATAACACATTCAATAAGAAGTAAAAGTGTGTTACCAGGACCCTTATCTTCTGCAGCATGATGATGTGTGTAGGGTGTGATGTGTGTTACTGATCTGGTCTTACCAAACATCCTGAGGTTGAGAGCAGCCGTGGACTGCTCTAGTTTGCTTTCTGTACTCACTAGGAAACAAAAAAGTAGTTGACTTTTAAAAGCTATTTAGCTGCATAAGTGGATTAGTCACCTCAGCTTATTTGTTATTTTTTAAGTGGGCTCCTATAATATAGGTATATATAATTAGCGATAGGCCTTGTAGCCAGAGATATCTTAAGTTGAACTGTAGTTAATAGAATCATGGAATTAGGGAGCTTGAAAAGACCTGAGATACCATCTGGTTAATCCTTTCATGACGGCCAGAGTGTCCTAGTTAAAATCTCCTTCCATGATTCCACAAGGACACGATTTCCAGCCACTTAGGCATATATACCTATATATCTGTATCTGTCTGTCTCGTGTCTGTTTATCCATCTTTCTAGGCGTGTGTGTGTGTGTAAATAAGAAACAACTGGGGCCAGTAGGATTTTAGTAGAAATAATTTGTTAAAGAATATGAAAGTCTTTTTTTTAACTTTGACTTGTATTAGGTAGAATTGTTACAATTTGACTGCATGTATATAATATATTGCATGTAAATACATAGACACAATATACTGCACGTATTTTTAAAAATTTACTTATATGTACTGTTCATTGTTTCTAAGAACATTTAGAGCTTTAGCTTTTTGAACTTACATAGTTATCAAAGGAATAAAGCCAACTACTGAATAAGAATTCATTCAAAAAAATATAAAAACCCACTGTTAACAGCAACATTATTTATAATTGCCAAGATAAGAACATGAAAGTCTTTTAATAGCACTGTCCTATCAGTGAAAATCTTCAAAACCAGATTCCAGAAATCCTCACTTGATAAGGTCCTCAGATAAAAAAAAAACACATCTAGGAGAATTGGGAAAGGGGGTAAAGTATTTCTAATTTTTAAGTATTCTAAAACCTGCACATTGAGTAGATACTATAGCAATAGAGAGAATGATTTGAGGTCTGTTAGTTTGGAAATAGGTATATTTTGTTTTAATGGTAGTGTGAGGCCTTAACAGAATTTCAGCTAAATTATTTTTGTACGAGGCTTTCTACTGTAAGTGCCAATAATTCTATCTGACCTTACAGAGATTTTGTGATTACTAGACTGGTCTTCATGGTTGATTATATTATTCTTTTAAATTGCCTTTTAATTTTCAGCTGATGTAAGTGAAATAGATAATGTAAATTAATTAATATTGGCTCTGCTCAATGTTTATGCTCTAGGAGATTTCAGGAGACAAACAGAAAGTTAAGGTGGTAAACAAATGTGCCATTTGGGGCTGTGGCATTTTATTATTCATACTTTGCTTATTTGCTATTTTTTAATAGGCTATCTATCATATTAGAATGCATGTAAGTAGCCATATGCCACATAATCTAGGGGCTTAATGAATTCAGCTATATTTATCTCATCACCCATCATTCTTGCAGCAGGCGGCTATGATGTTCAGGTGGCCCTTTGCATGTGTCCTGTCTGTGACTCATATGTGCTCTTTTGTGAAGATCATTTTGTCTCAGCTGAATTTCTGTTACTTTCCTTCCTGAAGCTCTGCTTATAGTTTTGCTTCATTTTCCCTGCCTGACATGCTGAATTTCGATGTCTCCCTGGCTGCTAAGTACTTTTCTTTTCCCCTGTTGGGGTTGGTTTTGCAGGATGGAGTAATTCCGTGGCTGGAGGTGTCTAGTTCTTCATGTGGAAAGCAAAACCAGTGACTAAAATGTCTGTCCTTGGAATGTCACATTTGGAAATATCGATGACTTTTTTTGATTTTCCTTTAGAATTGTCAAGTCAGTTATAGGCTTAAGACTTGATTTTACTCCCAGTTTGCTAGTATTAAAATTTATAAAACTAAATATCAAATCCTTAAATGCCCTCTTCATTGTGAAGAAAACCATATGGATTTAGTTATTCTCTGTGCTTCTCTCTCTTGTTGGGAGGCTTCAGGGGTCTAGTGAGTCTAAGAAAGACAGCAGTATTATGAATAAATATGTAGAGGACTTAATCACTTAACAACAAACTTGTGTAAGTAATTAGATCATTCATACATGTCATGTCACTAAATGAACATTAAATACTCATATGTAAGTGCATTTTATGAGTTGAGAGCAAAAAAGACATTGAGGAGAACATGTCATCTGAAGTAGTGGTTTTTAGAGACTTCACACGCTGGTTATGAAGATTTACTCCATGTGCAGGGATATTTTCATTCTTCCCTAAATAAATAAATTTCAAAACATGCTAGTGGTGCCGAACAACTCCGAGTGGGTTGGTAGTATAGTTGAGCTTGAATCTACAAAAGAAAAATGGATGCATTCTTTTAGGATACCACGTTTTAAAACCTTTCAGTTATTTTGAGGTGTGGAGGAGAGGGAAGGGTGGGCAAACTTTATGAGGGTCTGTCGTTAGACTTGTACTCAGTCTTTGCTTTTGTCTGCCGTAATCCAGCCATTTGTAGAAGGAAAGAGTTACTTTTAGAGTTACTTTACTTTAACATCTCCCCAACTCCCTACAGGGGTTAAGAACTACCGTTAAAGGCTGTGTCTTTCATTCCCAAACCAGATGGTAGTTGAAAGATCTGCAGAGACTTTTGACATATAATACTACTCAGAAAACTTCCATGGATTAGCAAGACCTGACTTCAGTAGATAATGATGTTGTGTTAGACATATGTTTAAAGAAAAATAGAAGGTTCTTCTATGTTTATGAAATACTCTGCATTAGTCTTTTCCTCACAGTCTTGTCTCACTTGTACATATTATTTTTCCTTTCTTTTTCTTTGCTCTTTTATCATTTTTTATAATTTTAACTTATTTACCTTTTCTTTTCCACATGTATTTATTGTCTTTTCAAGCTATGTATCTCTGCTAACTAATAAACAGGAATTTGAGACTGTGGTCTGGCTCTTTAAAATTCTCTCGCAGCACCAGGTATGGCATTTTATAAACAGAAAATGCTTAATAAATATCATGAACCAGCTGACTCATTGTGGAAGTGGTTGTCTATGGAAAACTCTGGAGATTTGCTTACTTGCTTTTAATTGCTTCTACCTCTTACTAACTGATGGGTATGATTTGAGGAATGTAACTGTGTGTGTGTGTGTGATTTTTAGATAGCTACTAGGTAAATACCATTTAATCACACATTTAATTGAAAAACTTTTCTGATTCCTTTAAGAGCGTGATCTCAGTTTTTAGACCCATTCTGTGTTTGAATTTGGTAATGGAATCTCTGGCTATTTTTAATTTTCTTTCTTTTTTTTTTTTAACCAGTGAAGGAGATAAACCTCCAGGACATCAGGGAGGATTTGGATTTGGATCCCGAGGAGAATAGCACTCTTTTTATGGGCATCCTCATCAAGGGGCTGGCCAAACTGAAGAAGATCCCAGAGACAGTGAAGGCAATCACAGAACGCTTAGAGCAGGAGCTGAAGCAAATTGTGAAGCGGTCTACAACCCAGGTGGCTGACAGTGCCTATCAGAGGGGAGAGAACCTCACGGCCGAGAACCAACCAAGGTAGGTGGGAGTGTGCTTTGTGTCTTTGATAATTGTGTTTACTGTGCCTTTTCTAGGGTAGGGGTAAGTAAATACCTTAGGTTGATAATTTCTTGAACTTGGGATACTATGGCCCATACAAACTCAGGTTGGTGAAAACCACTTGAACAGTCATAGTTCAGTTGGTTTTTGATTTAGTTGAGAAGTTTTAAAGCATATTGTCCATGCAAAAAATGTGGCAATTATTGAATATTTCTTGAGTACTACTAAATGCTGTTCAAGGCAATTTATGTGTATTATTTCTTTCTCAATATAACTTTGTGAGCTACTCATTTAGTATCCACATTTTACAGTTAAGGAAACTGGGGCTCAGAGATTGAGTAATTATCTCAAGGTCACAGAACAAGTGGCCAGTCTTGGAGTTAATGCAAGTCCATGGTCTTCCCTCTGTCCCATGCTTTCTTCTTTAATGTGTGGTGATATTTGCCAATAGGCAAATCAGTCTCAGAAATTCCTCTATCTACTTAAATCAACTAATAAGGCTTGGACTTCCTAGTTCTTGCTTCATAAGGGGAAAATCGAAATTGTATTCTGATCCTAACTCTGTCTTGACTGTCACACATGGGGAGATTACATCTGCCAAACGAGAGCTTAGGGCATGATACACTAATGTTCTCTGACGGTGGGACAAGATATTTCAAATTGAGGCTTTTGTAGAAGATCCAAGATTCACTCTACATGGGTCTCAGTTCCCTCTTTCCCCTTCACTGCTCTTTCCCCAGGGCCCTTTCTGTACATCAGATATGGGCAAGGCAGGAATTTGGCACTGGAGGGGAAAAGGCCAATGGAAACTCTAATTTTATCTGAGAACAAAGGGCAGAGTAGAACATGTCTTCTCAGGTGCTCAAATATTGTGAGTTCCTGGGAGGTGCTAGACAGTGTGTGCTAGACAGGGATCATAATTTTGTTGACATGTTAAGGAAATTTTACTGTTTGTACTTAGGGCTTTACAATTTTTTTTTTAAAAGAAGATAAGCAAATTTAAGGAGAAATAATAATAGCTTATTTAGTATGAAATTCCCCAGACTTCGATATTTTTGAAGAAATCTAATGTATTCTCTTTACATTTTCTATATTCTTCTGTTATTCTAAATAACATTGATTTTAATTACACTTAAAGATTCTTTAAAACTTAATTCCCTTGTAAACTTCATTCAGAAGTACGATTGGTGAAGAAAACATTCTCAACCCCTCTTTTGCCATAGAATGTTTCAAAGCACATGCTTTGACGAGCATGGGTTTTGGAGTCGAGCAGACCTGCCTTTGAATTCCAGCTCTTTAATGGAGGAGAATAATACCTGTCTTACAAGCTTCCTTGTATTAGGCAAGGTCATATGGTTAGAGCTTGGTAGAGTTAGAGCCAGTGAGTACTATTACTTGCATACGTGTGTATTCGAACACATACCTAAGTTTTATTTATTTATTCTTGGTTCCTTCCTCAACTCCCCTGGTCTTTGATCACTCACATTGTGATGCAGGGAGGCTGGGAGTGGTTCTAAGTTGAACTTCGCTTTTCTTCTTTGCCTGGTGCCTGAATTTTCATGAATATCTTTTGCCCTCTTCAGAATGAACACTCCAAAGTTCTGGTTTGCTATTTGCCCCATTGCCGCAAATCCCTAGGTGAAGACACTGCACTTTCATAGGGAAATAATACGACTATAGTATATATTGGAAATAAAATGAAAAGGGCATGGATCAATAACTTTTCTGCAGATCTCATTACAGTATCCTTAAAAGCAGCATGTCTGTCTTTCATAGGATTTTGACCTCTTCCTCTTCTGTTCCCACAGCCCCTTCCCAAATTCACAAGTGGAAGTTACAGCAGTAGAAGTGGAAGTTCAGCATACTGCCCCAGGAAATAATAAATGTTTCTCTATGAGGAATGAGTCAGCAGGAGGGTTTTTTTTCCTCTTGAAGTTTTGATTTTTTGTCAGTATTTTAAAGGCTTCTGTAGGCAGGATGTATTGAACACTGGCAAGTGAACCAGGTGTCTGTCTTGATTTCATGTCTATAACATGATTCCATTTTATAAAAGGTACAGATACGAAGTTTTGGGCCCAAACTCTTTATTATGAGATAAAATAGTACAGAGAAAGCAAATATTTAGACTGAACCATTCTTTTTGAAAGCCAAAGATGAAATTCTTGGGTTGGGGTTCCAAATGACTGATAAATTTGAGCTCGTCTGTGGTGGCTGGGTGCCCACAAATGCTTTAAAACTCTTTGAGAATTAATTACCTGGGAAACTTCATTCAAGAGTGATTGCATTGTTGCTTCTAGAGATTTAGAACTGTAGGAAGGATATTGCCAGATTATCCTTGAGGCTTGAATGGTAATTTGTGTTAAACTGTACTGGAAGGTGTTGGTGACATTATTTTAAGGAGAGGTAAAGTCACATTATTTTGCATTATTATTATTATTGTTATTGTTGCTGCTGTTGTTATTATTATTATTATTATTAACCATTCAAAGAATCTTATGCTAGAGGTATAAGAGCCTGTTTTCTGTTAAAAAAAAAAAAAAAGTTGGAGCATGAGCAAAAAGAACCGTAAATCCTTCAAACATGATTCTCTCACTCACCCCATGAAATAACCTCTTCCAAATTGAGACCGTATAAATGCTGCTCTGAGTTAAGGTACTGGTATTGTAACTTTCCCTAAAAGTTTCATTGTTCAACATCATCTTATTAAATGCATTCTGGTTGTGATGCATTGCAGGCATATTTTCATTTGTCTTTATGTAAAGAGAGTTAATGTTGTGTGCTATTTTTCTAGAGAAGTAGAAGAAACCAGACTGGTGAATTCGGTTTCGCTTTCGCTTCCTTCAGAAGTGGAATACTTTCACAGCCAGTTTTCAAATATCACTTTGGTCACCCACTTATTTTATTTTTGACCACCTCAAACTATTTATAGGAGAAATACTTTGTCTTTCTGGTCTTTTATTGTCTTTTGTCATAAACCTCTGTTTACTATGAAAGGAAGATATTTAACTACTCTTGTGAACTTGACAAACATTAGGGTAACACTTGCTTTTTTAATCTCCTAGAACCACTTGCCACCCATAATTTCCTCAGAAAGGCAGGCAGTGTCTTCACTTTCAGACAGCTCATGTGGTCTGCAGCCTGTGCAGTGCATGACCAGTTTCTTCAGATCCTGCTGCCTGATTATTGATTCTTTCTGCAAATCTAGCTCATGAGCATTTGCCTACCAATTTTGTTTCAAAGGTGCTGGAGGAAGGGCTCTAATATTGAACAAATAAGAAAAGCAAGAGGGATACATGGAACAAAGTCTTAAAGGTGTTGCATCCTGTCACGAATATGGGAGAGAGAAGAATGTGGGAAAAGAGAAAGATTGGCATATGTGTAACAACTATTTGACTTATTTGGAAAGTTTAAACGTGCAAGCAGACCGGGGAGGTGCTGGCGGCCTGCTGCAAGTTGGTAAAACTGTGGGTCTGGAAGAGGCAGAAGGGTTGAAGGACTGGACGCCATGGTTGCCAAGGGAGACCTTTTCCCTGTGGGAAGGAGACCATTTTGCGATGTTTCTTGATCTCTATTATGGATGAAGGAAGATAAAGTGTCTGACATAAAAAGCAGAGAACGTTGCATATTCTGTGCTCACTGTGATAGTGAAGAAAGATTCATGGAGAACTACAGGAAGGAAATACACTTTCATGCTAAAAGTAGTTGTGTTTGGATCGTAAGATATGATAGGTTTTCTCTCCCTCTGTTTTGGAACTATTATTAAGTTGTAGTGAAAAATAATTTCATTATTTAAGAATTAATTTAAAGTATTACTCAAGTTATTTTAATCGGAAGAAATCATTAAAAATGGAAATGCTGATTGGGGGTATCAGTATGGAAAAACAGTAATACCTGTTTGCAGACCAACTGGATTATGTTCATTAGATTACTTTTAATGGTGTGTGTGTGTTTTCTGGCTACTGCTAGAATGGAAGCTTCAAGAGAAGAGAGAATTAGTTTGCCTTATTCAGCACCTTATGTCCAGAGTCCAGCACAGTGCCCACCAGACCCATAATAAATATTTGTTGAATGAAAGAATGAATTCCGCATACATTGAATATCTGCCATGGACCAGAAACTGGGCTAAAATGCCAAACAAATAAGACATGGTCCCCTTTCCTCATGGAGTTTAAAGTCTAGAGGAAAAGAGGGGCATTAATCAGAGAATGATCAGGTAACTGTGTTCTTACAACCGTGTTAAGTGCTGTAGAGGAAAGACAAAACGTGCAATGGGAGCACGTAACCATGCGGGCCCGATCTGCTCTGTGTAGGTGGGCGTTAGGGTGTGTCTTGTGCAGGTGTTTTTTAAAAATAAAATGAGGCAGCTTTTACTGCTGTTTTATATTAGTTGTAGTTAGCAAGCTCCATTAATTTGATAGCACCTATGAGTTACTCCTCTAGTTGTGCAGTTAGCATGACATTGATGTATAAGATGTGAGAAGGAAAGCCTCTCAGTTCTTGATAGGACATTTTCAGAGTTTTTGCTGATTGAATTTTGTGGTTGATTAGATTTTGATAATTATTGCCAAGTGTGCTTTTCTTAAGAAATAATACCAAGTTTTCATGTCATCAGTAATGTTTGAGGGTTCCTATATTCCCTAGTAAACAGATTGTATTATTAAACATTTTTATCTTTGTCAGTCTGGTGGGTGAAAAGTGGTATTTCCAAGATGGTTTTGATTTGTATTTTTAGAAAAAAATTTGAGGTTAAACCTATTTATGTAAAAAACAGTGTATTGTTATGCTATCTGGATTATATCTAGATACATTATTTCAAAATAATCTGGGTTGAGGGTGAGTGTAGATTCAGCTAAAATAAGATCAGTGATAAATGATGCTTATTGAAGCAGGTGATAGGTATAGGATGGTTCATTCTCCTATCCTAAAAGTTGACTTGTTTAAAATATGAAATTTTCAATAATAGTGTTCAGGTAATGTTTTATTTCCTTTCCAATTATGTATTTTCCCAGCATATTTGTCTTTTTTATTGATTTGCAGGAACTCTTTATATATTAAGAAAATTAGTTCTTTGACATCTATATTGTGATTTCCTCTTAGTTTCTTTCTCTTTTGACTTTATGAAGTTTAATCATGTAGTCATTGTTTTTATTTTTATGAGGGTGTATTTATCAGTGTTTTATGGTTTCTGGTTTTTGTGTCAAGCTTAGGTCTTCCTTATTCTTTGATTATAAATAAAATTTCGCAAACTTTCTTCTACTATGGTCTGAATATTTATATTTTTGATACATCTGGAATCTGAAGGAGTGGCCATACTTCTTTTAAACAGATGTAACAATTACTATACTATATTGTACACTTACTACACTATATTGTAACAGTCTTTATACCCTTTTCATTTCTGCCTCTTGTTATATAATTGATGGTGTGTTAGATGAATGCTTGTGGAATATCTCTAACATTGAATCATCTGCTTTATAGTCATGCTTTTTTTTTTCTTCCAAGGTTGATATTTGCCTCATTTCCTAAAACTCTCCCCACCGCCCCAGGTTTCTCAATCTATGAAGGCTGTAGATTTCTAGAAATAAATTGAATTACTGTTCTAAAAGTTGGAAAAGTATACTTTAAAAATATTTAAAAAATTCAGAGTCCAGAACTTGGGATGACGGCATGCTGTTGTAATAGGGCAATCTTATAAAGTGGTTTTATTGAGGAGAGAGTCTGAAGGCTCATGCCCAAAGTTAGTTTTGTGGCACAAGGACAGGGTTTATGAAAAACATAAATATTTCTCATGATTTCTTTATATCTCTAGTTGAAGTGAGGCATGTGTTTCTTTTTCAAATAAGTAGCATTTCCTTTCATCTCTTCTTTCTCTGAGTTACTCTTCTCCTAATTGTCTGCCATGTAGGATTTGGTGGAATTGGTCATTTGATTTTACAGAAAAGTCATTGAAGAGCAGCTTTGAAACAAGGTCAAGCTCAAGCATTTGTCCTTGTGTCTTGCAGCCATTCCCAAGCACTGCATGTAGCACCTGGACATGCTTGGAATCAGGAAGGGCCTCGATGTAATTTAGATGAGTAGTTAATTCGAATCAAAGCAAGCGGGAAGCAAGTAAATTTAACTTCAGTGATTATGATTCCATTTGATTAAATCTCGACTTTTGATTACACATACCAGTGAGAACATACTTTAAATACAGCCAACTATTAAATACTGAAGGGTATGAATAGGATGAACCAGGGACATATAGAAGGAATTCCACTGTTTCTCAACCGGAATATATCCCCTGCAGCCTTACTGAAATATTTTTAGAACAAATGAAAGGAATTACTTCTTTACATATGGGACTTACTAGACCAACTGTTAACTAAAATATACAGTTCATTACCACAGAAGGTAGTACTGGTCCCAAATCTACATACTCTCTAGTAAGACAGATTTATTGATGATAGCTTCTTAGTGTATCAGGTGAAGAAATAATGTGGGTAATGGTCATGTCTCTTTGGTAAACATGCAGTTGGACAACTGTCTTTCTAATTGTATATTGTCCTTTGGTTATAGTCTCCAGAGAAAGGGTGCTTGGGTGAATGGGCTAGAGGTCTTACTCAATGTTACATTTCTTAAATCTTTGTTTTATATTTGTCAGAGTTAAAAAAAAAAATTGCCCTTTTTTTTTTGGACACCAGAACAGGAAAAAATTTGCTTTCGATTTCTCTTGTTTTGCATACTAAAGCAGGCTCAAATTAGAGACAGGGCCTGTTAGGGAAATAATAGATAAAATCTATATTATAGATTATTAATAAATGCTATTTAGGTGTCAGCCTTCGTGTTGTATCAGGGCCACTTCTCTGTTCGGCAGATGGTAGGAGCTGCCTTAGATTTTGTCACTTTCTGTGCACACGTTGGTGTCATAATACAACGATACTCCACATTCAAACTGACACTGAATCTTTCTCATAACAGAAACATGCGTTGAATGAGATTCTTCCCTTGGTGATGTTAGGGAGTGATGTCAGATATGATTAAAGCACCTTTGTGTGTATTTTAGGCTGTATTTCATATTTTCTGGGCTCCTCCAGCTCCTGGCCCATATCATCATATTCTCTAATCAGATTGGGCCGTGAGTTTGTAAGGGGGAGGGGTTAACTTTGTGTTTGCGTTCTGATTTAGGGCTAGGCACATACTAAATGCCCAGGAAGTTTAATGAATGAATAATTTTTTTAAATGCAAAGATGATAATTTTTTAATAAAAGGAAGTGATTTTTAATTTAAAAAACCAAAATCTCAGCCCTACACACAGGGGTCTTAAGGATCAGCAATACCAGTGTCACTGGAGAATTAGAAATGCAAATCATCCCTGTGGTGGAGGGATTGAATTGGAATCCCTGGGTGCAGGGCCCACAGGAGTCTGCTTTAGATTATTCTTAGGCATGCTAAAATTTGAAAATACTCTTCATAACATCGCAGACATCAGAGTTGTGCAGTTTTGTAGCATTTATGCTTTGCAAAGCAGTCTGCCGAATATCTCACCTGTTGGCCTCATCACAGTTAGGGGCATTATTATGAATCCCAGATTTACCCAGGGAAATGTGAAAGCTGCAGTCATCTGACAGTTGACAAAGCTGGTTGGTGGTGGAATTCAGAGCAGAAGTTGTCTCTTTCCACCATATGAGTTTGCTTTCTGGCTTATGTAGAGATGACATTCCTAGCTCGTTTCCTGGGCCTGATTTTGTTCTTCCTCAGGAGAAGGGCAGTATTTGCACTGACATGTCTATTCTCTCACCCACAACCCCCATCATGTAACATAATTAACATTTCTTTTTTGGTGGTGATAACATTAAAAAATTTTTTTTAAATTGAAGTATAGTCAGTTTACAGTGTGTCAACTTCTGGTGCCCAGCATAATGTTTCAGTCATACATCCACATACATATATTCGTTTTCATTCTTCGTTAGGGTTACTACAAGGTATTGAATATAGTTCTCTGTGGTATACAGTAGAAACTTGTTTATTCTTTTTGTACATATTAGTTAGTATTTACAAATCTTAAACTCCCAACTTATCCCTTCCCAGCCCCTTTCTCTCCTATAACCATAAGTTTGTTTACTATGTCTGAGTCTGTTTCTGTTTTGTAAGTTCGTTTGTCTTTTCTTTTTTTTTTTTTTTTTTAGATTCCACATATAAGTATATCATATGGTCTATTTCTGTTTGTAGATTAGTTCACTAATGTCTTCTTTTTTTAGATGTGGTTTTAAGATGTAGTCTCTTAGCATCTTTTCAATTATATAATACAGTATCATTAAGTACGATCACCATGCTTTCCTTAGCTCCCACATCTTACTCATCTTCCAACTGGAAGTTTGTACTCCTTGACCACCGTCTCTTTTTCCCCACCCTTAGTCCTTGGCAGCCACCACTCTAGTCTCTGTTCCTTTGGCTGTTTAAAATTCCACATATCCATGAGAACATGTATTTGTCTTCATCTATCTGACTTACCTCAGCCTAATGTCTGCAAGGTCCATACATGTTGTTGCAAATGGTAGGATGTCCGTATTTCTCATGTCTGAATAATATTCCACTGTGTGTGTGTGTGTGTGTGTGTATTTCATATCTATTCATTCATTGATGAATGCTTAGATTATTCCATATCTTGGCTATTGTGAATGATGCTGCAGTGAACATGGGTGTGCAGACATTTCTTTGGGATTCTGTTTTCATTTCTTTCAGGTACATACTGAGAGATGGGATTGCTCGATTATATGGTAGTTCTGTTTTTAATTTTCTGAGGAACTTTCATACTGTTTTTCATAGCGGTTGCATCAGTTTACATTCCCACTCAACTGTGTGCAAGGATTCCCTTTTCTCCACAACCTCCCCAACACTTGTTATCTCTTGTCTTTTTTTGATGATGGCCATTCCATTAGGTGTGAGGTGGTATCTTTTTGTTGTTTGGATTTGCATTTCTCTGATGATGAGTGATAATGAGCATCATTTTATGTACCTTTTGGCCATTTGTATGTCTTCTCTGGAACAGTGTCTTAATTTCTCGGCGCATTTTGAAATGGGATTGTGTTTTGTGTTGTTGTTGAGTTGTATGAGTTCTTCATATATTTTGCATGTTAACCCCTTATCGGACAGATAATCCACAAATATTTTTTCCCATTTTATAGATTGCTTTTTAATTTGTGGATGGTTTCCTTTGCTGTGCAGAACCTTTTAATTTGATGTAGTTTCACTTGTTTATTTTTGTTTTTGGTGTCAAATCCAAAGAGTCATTGCCAAGACTGATGTCAGGGTGCTTATCCTTGTGTTTTCATGTAAGAGTTAAATGGTTTCAGGTCTACATTCAAGTCTTCAATTCATTTTGAGTTGATTTTTGTGTCTGCTGTAAGACAGTAGTCCAGTTTCATTCTTTTGCATGTGACTGTCCAGTTTTTCCAACACCTTTTGTTGAGGAGACTCTCCTGGGAAAGTATCTCCTGATACTAATAGTTGAATTCAAAGAAAGAGGGCCTGGGTTTATTTTCTAATTTTAGTCACTAATTTGCTACACGTTAGAATTAGAAGTTCACTGGAGGTCATCAAAGAATTCAGAAACTGAACATGACAGGTAGGGAAGTGACAGGAAGGACACTACTAGAGCCAGAACCCAGTTCTTTTTATTTTTACTGTGTTTTGTTCTATGTTGCTAATAGTTTTTTTTCCCCCTGTTCTTTTCATAATGCAGATGAAGAATGAGTCAGCACTCCTCAAATAGTACCTTCTATTTACATGAAGATTGTTACTAATAAGTAGTGAAACTAATCTCTACCCCTTGGAAGTAGATACTAGATAACCTTGAAGATTAAGTGGCGTCTTTGTCCTCCTGCTTGAAATGAAGAACACCCGCTCAGCCAAGCTTATTATGAAAATGTGTATGTGAGATAAAGGCCTGTAAAACCAAGACCATTTTGATCCGAAATAATTGATGATCAGTTTCTTTTAATTTTTCATATAAAACCTAAGCTCAGAGTTTAGTATGTTCTTATCTTTCAGAGCACAGAGGTAGGGAAATAAATATTCTGTGGTTATTGCCTTTGTCTGTCAGTGGGGAAATGCAGAACTCTGATATTAAGGTCTCAGCAAATAAGTGCTAGAACAGAACTGATTTTTCTACCTTGTGTGTCTGTCTTTGCTTCTTTGTGACCAAGTAAAGCAGCTTCTTGGCTGCAGACATGAGTTTTCCAGCCAAATGACTAATTCAAGTTTCCCTGGATGTTAAGTTTAGATTTGGATCGTCAGATCTCACCTTAAATATTGAACATTCTTCACAGCTTGGTGATACAGCTTTGTACCAAAGACGTTCCTTGCCTTGTGCAACTGTGACTTTTTTTTTTTTTTTTTTTTTTTAACGTTTTCCTCATCTTATTCCTCTGCGTTTTTTCCTGGTGGCACTCCAATATGATATTGCTAGGGTAGGAAGTTAGTTGACGATCTGGGAGACTAGGTACCATTTTGCTTACATCCATAAGAAAGCGGTTTTTAAAACATGCTAGGTAATTGGAAAGTGTGTTTAAATTGAATGCTCTGCAAACAGATACTTTCTTCACCTTGACATTTTTTTTTACACAAAGTAGATTTTATTACGTTCATTCAGAGCTAACTTTAATAATATTGTATCTTTCAGCTTGTAACTGTATTTGTTTTGGTTCTTGTGTTTAAGGTGATAAAGTTGTCTTTCTGAGAGGAGAGTTTTGTGTGAAATATTTTTATTGTGGGCTTCTATAACCAGGAGATTAAATTTATAGTATGTATTTTCTTACCACTCGCTATTGGTAATCAGGTCTCTGTTTCTCCTACCTGCTGGAGATCATTTTTTCATTCTTTCATCCAGCAAATATGCATTTATTGCCTGAGGATTATCACAAATACTGGGATACAGTGATAAATCACAGTCCTTGCCCTCATTGAGTTTATAGTCCACAGAACGGGAGGCAAGAACTGGGGGAAAGGAAGCTCCTTTAAGGGCTGTTTTAATAATTCAGGGAAGAGATGAGAAGGCTGCTTTGGCAGAGTAGCTGTGGTAGTGGACTAAAGTTGGCCCATTCGAGAGGGAGTAAAGAGATAGAAATAAAAGAAGTTGGTGATTGGTTGGATTAGAGGAAGTAGAGAGGGGAGGATGATTTGCTGGGGCAAGTGATACCATTCACTGATGAAGGAAATGGAGAAGTAGATTTGGGGAGGAGTATGATGAGTTTCATTTGAGACATGCCAGATCTGAGGTCTGCAGCTCAGGGGAGCCATCTGGCCAGAGGTATGTTTGGAAATCATTGGCTGGTGAAGACAGTGGTGAATGAGCTCACCCAGAGATAGTCTGAGGATTGAGAAGAATTCACAGCACTTAAGGAACAGGCTGAGGAAGAGATTGCTGAGAAGGAGCAACCAGGGAGGTGGAAGCAGAGTGGAAGAGTGTAGGGTTGCAGCCTCTGGAAGGCAATGTTTCAAGGAGGAGAGAGTGGTCAGTAGAAACGAGTGCTGCACTGACTTGAATGAGCAGAACGACGATGTGAGACTTGCAAGGATTGTTCTAGTGGAGTTCCAGGAGTCAGAACTGGCTGGCAGCGGGCAGGTGGAGGCAGTGTCGACAGTTCTCTTGACTCTCCTGCCGGCCTTGGTTTCCCTGGCCTTGTGCAGTACTTAAGACTCTTTGGCCCCTTTTCTCAAATTAATTCCTTTTTCCTAATATCCCGTAAAAGAAGCATGCTCCAAAATCAGGTCCTTTGTTCTCTCTTTATCTCTGAGCTTCCGTTTTCTTGTCTGTGACGTGGGGTATAATGTGTACCTCCCTCGTAGTGTTTTTCCGAGGACTAAGTGTGCGCTTCACACAACGCCTGCCTGTTGTCCTCAGTGCGGCTGTGATGACGTAATGGTCTTTGTTGTGGTCCTCGTTGTTGTCGTCATCATCTCCTCACTTCAGCCTGACAGTTTTAGGGATCTCGTCCATCATGACAGCTTTAGCTGCCAGCCCCGTGCAGAGGACCCCAGGCTGGTGGCTCTAAGCCTCGATTTCTCCTAATAGCGCCACCCTCAGTTGCTCATTCTTTACTCATGAACTCAGGCATCCACACAGTGGGACTGTTCTGCATTCTGGGCAGTGGGCCATGTGCTGTGGGAGAGATGTCGTTACATAACCACCCATAGAACAGGGACCGTGTTCTGACTTTCTGGCCCAGGAGGCCATAATATCGCTGTTTTTGTCACTTCTCTCAGTCCGTTGTGCTCATCTGTTCTTGTTTGGAGGGATTATAGAATCAGAGGGAAATAAAGGAATTGGCTCTTATGCTGTGAATTAGGCCTCTTTTAGTTACAAGTGACAGAACCCAGCTCCGAGTAACTTAAAGAGGGAGTTCTCTTGAAATGATACTAGTGTATCTTAGGGAATACAAGCAGGATGTCACTAACCAAGCTGTGGGAAGGATAGAGGTGCACCTGGGCCCTGGGGACATCTGGAGCATTTCACCCCTCCCTGCATGGTAACTGTTAAAGGTACAAAGTACAGTTCACTGTTCTTTTGAGTTTGCTTTTTAGTATACTTTCACTTCACATTTTTACATTTAATTCTCACAATTTGTGATTGGGAAATTGTAATTGAGGAAAAAAATTTGTGTTTGAGGAACTTGAAATTGGGAACAGTCTATGATGGTCAGTAGAGCTTTCTAAATGCTAGTGCTTCCTACGGGCTCATACCACATTGTCATCCCAGGATTGGAGTCTTCTTTCACCGACTGTGATGTTGCATTGCACGTTTCTGCATACTGTTTTGTGACCCTGGAAATAAACCTGTCGGGTGTATGTGTGTATATGATTCTCTTCCGAAGGGTAGAAGCTGCAATTAATTGAAATTCTAATCTCTGTGATTCTTAGGCTTATTCATACTTGAGGCCTTTTCTTACTCAGTTCAGTTTAAGGAATCTCCGCTAATTTAGTGATTCTGCCCGCTCTTTTGTCTTTTAGATGAGCGGTGAAGACCTTGAGCCTAACAGGATTTAAGCAACTGATATTACAATGTAATGTTTTATTTCTTTTATTTACTTAATATTTTGTGGTGAGAGTGGGGTGGGGAATGATTCTCGTGGTGCTTCGTGTGTGTAGGTTATCCTGACCGTGTTAGCAGCTAAAGGCAAACACTTGTTCTCTCAATCTAGTGTCGTGCGGGCAGGTGGCCCATGTATATGAATATTAACAACATAGTTTATTTCTGGGAGCTTAAAATGGGGCCACGCTAGTGCAGGTCATATCCTGTTCATGTGAGTGATTTCCTGGTCTCTCTATTCTTTGCTGCACTGGGAGAGAGTCATCTTGCTTTTTCACTTGTTTTTTAGGAGGGCATGTGTTGATGAGAGTGGTGGGCCTCTGCAAAGCGTGTCATGGGCTTGGTTTCTTTTCCCTTGTTAGCCATTCCCTCCTCATCCCGCTGCTGAGTTGAGCATCCAGTGCTCCCCCGAAACCCTTCCTGCCAAGGTCACCGGGACCTGCGAGGTGTACGTTTCTGGCTTTATCTCACCAGACCGCCCCGTAGCCTTGTCACTGTTCTCTTCTCCTCCTCCTGTCTTCCTGCTCTCTAGCTGCTTCCTAAACATCTTTTCAGTGCTGCTCTTTTCGCGAGTGTTGGTTCTGGACCCGGCTTGCTTTTCTTCCTCTGCACCTTATCCCCGAGTAATCTCATCCTCTCAGATATTTCACTTTTTAAATTTCTGACATCAGTCTCTCTCCTGAGCTCCAGAATTGCGCATCCAAGTACCAGGACGGAACACCTTAAACTTAACATATGCAGATCTAAACCCAGCATCTGTCCTTCAGTCATTTCTGCCTTCACTTCAGTTCTCTTTCCCTCTCTGGAAGGGTGACCACTGTCTTCAGAGTTGCTCAAGCCAGACACCCAGAGAGAGGGATGTTGAACCCTCCTCTCTTTAATGTGGCACCGTTACCTCAGCCAGTTGTGTCCATTTTCTAATGTGATTTATCTGGCAGTTGTGTGAAGCTCCTGGAACAGGTATTAATTAATTCTTTGGTCTTACAGATGGGAACACTTGGAGACAGTGAGAGACTTTTTTTCATAATTGAAGACTTAGGGATTACCAGTGCTGGGAAAGAACATGACTCTTTTGTTTCTTTATAAGTTACTTCTATGAGAAGGAATAACGAACAAACAACAAACAAGTGAACCAAAAGAGAAAAGCTAATGTCCTCTTGGTAGTAAGATTCCAAAGGAATCAGCCTTCATAATACTTCACTTTTGGAGACATCAGTTGTTTCCTTTTTTTCACTGACCTTTATATTTTCTCTTCACCACAGGGGAGGTGTTGGGCCCTCACTGTCCTCACTCAGAGCCACAGCTGCTGGTTTTTATTTAGGCAGATATGTTGAGATGTAATTCACACACTGCACAATTCAGCCATCGAAACAGTGGTTTTTAGTACATTCACAGTGTTGTGCAACTGTCGCCACCGTGTAGTTCTGCAACATTTTCCTCTCTGCTGCAAAACAAACCCCAAATGCTTTCGTGGTCAAGTTCCACCTACCTAAGTAACCACTAATGTATTTTCCATCTGTATAATTTGCCTGTTCTGGATATTTCACGTAAGTAGAATCACGCAGTATGTAATCTTCTATGACTTTTTTCACTTAACAAAGTATTTTCAAGGTTCATCCATGTTGTGGCATATATCAGTACTTTCATTTTATAGCCAGATGATAATCTATTGTATACCTTTTTTTGGGGGGGTACATTTATCAGTTAATGGACATTTGAATTATTTCCACTTTTATGATTTCACTACTTTAGTATTACTATTTTAATACTATTTTACTATTAAGAATGCTGTGAGTATTTGTGTACATGCTTTTATGTACACGTATGTTTTCATTTCTCTTGGGTATATACCTAGGGATGGAATTGCTGGGTCCATAGGTAACTGTGTTTAATTTTTTGAGGAATTGGCAAACTGTTTTCCAAAGTAGCTGTACCATTTCACATTCCCACCAGCACTGTATGAGTGTTCCAGTTTTTCTCCATCTTCACCAATACTTTTTATTGTCTGTCTTTTTGATTATAGCTGTCCCAGTGGGTTGAAGTGGTATCTCCCAATTTTGATTTGTGTTTCCCTTTTGGCCAAGATGTTGAGCACGTTCTGTTTGCTTGCTGGTCATTCACACATTTTCTTGGGAGAAATGTGTATTCAGATCCTTTTGTCCCTTGTAAAATTCAGCCATTTTCTGTTAGGAGTTTTAAGAAATCTTTAGGTATTCTAGATACAAATCCATTACCAGATAACTTATTTGCAAATATTTTCTCCCATTTTGTGAATTGTCTTTTCATTTTCTTGATGGTGTCCTATGCAGCACAAAAGTTCTTAATTTTGATATTGGAGCTGCAGGCTTTATTAACATTGCCATGATGGTGCTGTGGTGAGGCAGGGGAGAGGTTCCCTCCCACTGAAATGGGTAGATGTTTCAAGGTAGGCAGAGCCGCAAGTCTAATCCCTCCACTTCCGGCCTGACTCCTCTCACTTTCTTCTTCCCTGAGTAGCCTGTCTGATGGATATGATGGCCATACGGCAGTAGGTCTGTCTTGGTCTTGATCTTTTAGGAGTGACAGAAGGTGGCAGTGCGTCAGCGTTTTCTCAAGGGATTGCTATTTCTATGATGATAAGATACCGTGGATCTCATTTTAACACCTCAGTTCTCCCTGAGGTCTCTTTTCTAAATGGAGCACTGCCCCTGGTTGCTGAGTTCCTCTTGTCCTCAAGTAGCGGTCAAGGTGTGTGCAGTCATGGAGCCTAGTGCCCCTGGAGGTGACCAGACAGCAGCCCCTTCATTCAGAGGCCCCACTTCTCTTCCAGTGTTCTCTGCTTCACTGCTGGTTTGTAGGCTTGTACCTAGAATTTCGTGTCTTTGGGAAGTTGAATACCAGTGCACCTCACAGTTCTGAATGTCATGGGTCAATGTGATTTCAAACAGTGTTGGGGTACAGCATAAGGTTATTAGGTTTTAATTTTATCAGTGAAGGACATTTGACACTTTAACTGCTGTCACTAGAGAAAGTAACAGATTTTCCATTGAAGAGAGTACTGAAAAGAAATGAAATATATTCACTTTTGTGGAATGCTAATACACGGTCTTACTTTTCTTTTTTTGCTATTAACCACTGAAAAATACATTATGGTCTGTGGATTGATGTTTGGGAACCACAAGCTTACATACTCAGCCTAACTCTTTATTTGTAAAGTAGAACCTTAACTTAATCAGGTATATTCTCTGTATGTTGCCAGATACCAGTTTTATACAGGTTACTTACCTACACCGAGGAACTATTTCAGTTACGTTAGCTACATCGTCCTATACTTTGTACCTCTCTCTGCTGATATTTGAGTAGTTTTCCAATAACGCATATGCAAAAAGAATTGTTTTAGGTAAACGTGAGTATAAATATGAATTGACCTTTAAAAGATTTTTAAAAAATCATCCTTCAGAGGTAGAACAGCTCCTATTTACAGATACAATGTGTAATTTCTGGATTATGTATGTATATTCTAGGCTGGGAGTACTGCATAAATTTTTATTGATTCTGTCCTGTCTAAATTAAAATGTCAAACAGATATTAGGGTTTTATCATAAGATAGTTATTGGCTGTCACATTGGCACGTTAATTATAGTAATTGGGCAGTAAAGAAGCCATAGGAATAGATAATATGCTATGCGTTTTGATGAGATTGTAGTTATAGCCTCTTATTTATGGTAATAAAACCTCATTAATTGACACCGCTGACAAGCTCTTCTGCTTTCCTTTTTTTAGTTTCGAGGTTGGTTTATAAGTCTACTTCGAAAGTATGAGCTGAGAGCCACGTATTGTACAATAAAGGTCATGTTCCCAAATTGTCTATACTTGGTCATGGTATACACATTAAATTCATTCAGCAAATATTTGCGGATCACTCCTGAGTGCTCCTGAGCATACAAAGATGTATAAAGCAGTGCCTGCTCTAAAAGGCTCATAATGAAGAAAGGAGGTCAAATGTCTATACATTAATAAATGTGACCCACATTAATTGAGTCATGTATGTGAGCCACATGTGATATGTTCCTTGAAAGTGGGATAAAATACTGTATAAGTTCAGAGGAGGAGGGGAGGATTCCTGGCTGGGGTGATCAAGGATGCTGTAAGGCTCAGAGATGAAGGAATTACTTTGCATCCCTGACATACGGCTCTGTGCCGTCTCTGAATATACATCCACATTCTAGAACTGCAGTGAGAGGCAGGCGGCTCAATGCACTGACATGGAAATCAACTTGTGTTCTAGGCTCAGCCGCCTCACAACCTTATTTTGTGTCCTTGAGTATATAAAATTGATGTAATAATATGTGTCCAGCATCTCTCACTATGAGAAATGAGATAATGTGGATGTCTAAGCTGCTCCCTGTGGTGAAAGTCAGATTGCTTGGCAGGTGTGTATTTTTTTCAGGCAAGTTAGGCCATACGTTTGAATGGTAGCAAGCGCAGCTTTCCATGACTAAAGGGATTAGCATCCTTACCAAAGTGTCCAGTTTATTGCTAGCAAATAGCGTATTCTGTGTAACATTTGAACTGTTGCCTGAAAAATTGCCTGAATTCTTAGGAGAAACTGCCTGTGTAAATACAGTATAGCGATCACGGAAATGTGTTAGAAAACAAATGTTTGTTGAGCTGCTCCTGGTTTAGGGACTTTGCAACTGTGTTTAAATTCATATACCATCTGCATTATATCATAGAGGAAACAGGCTTAGATAAGTTTTTAGAAGTTGCTTAGATCAGAAAACTGTTTGAAATCCAAATCTGTTGAAATTTAATGTGCTGTTTACATGTTACATGTGCCAGTTCCCTTTAGTTTGATATTTTTCTTAGAGGCCAGTGTCATTTTGGTGTATGTGTGCTTGTATGTAAATATCCTTTATTTATTTATTTTCACTAGATTACTGCTAGAACTGCTGGAGTTGCTGTTTGACAAGTTTAATGCTGTAGCCACTGCACACTCTGTGGTCCTGGGATACCTGCAAGATGCTGTTGTGACTCCACTGACGCAGCAGGAAGATGTCAAATTGTATGACATGGCAGATGTGTGGGTGAAGATCCAAGATGTTCTACAGGTAAGGTCCTTTTATGAAGGGTGCCATCTTGATTCAGAATAACAGGTGAGAAAATAAAAATCAGCCACCGAAAATATTCCCGTAATCATAAACAGTGAGAATGTTGTGTTTCTGTTTAAAGGTGATCCTTGCTGATGCTGCAGACTTCTGTCACCTTTAAAAGACCTTTTAAACGAGCTTTTTTTTTTTTTTTTTCAGCCAGGTTTTAAAATTAGGAGATTATCAATATGTAGCCATGAGGGATGTATAGTATCTGGCTTTCTGTTGTAATGTACTACTTCATTGGAATTAGTCAAATATTTCAGTAATCAACATTAGAATGTTCTTAAACACTAGTTTATAAACATACATAGTTTAATTTTATGACCATTTTCCTACAATTGACTCTTGCATATAGTGGGGGTAAAAGACAGGTCAAGAGCTTATTTTAAGAGTTGAAAATAAACCTATCAGGTATAAATGTATCACTCTGATTGATTTGTTGAAGATCAGAGGAGTGATATTGCTGTCTGGTATAATGCTGCAGACGTGGTATTTAGAAATTCTATTATGTTTTCTCTCCATGTGTCAGGAAAATATATTTGATTAGACCAGATGAAAATTAGAAATATGATTAATATTTAGCTGAAGCAAATTTGACATAGCTAAATAGAAGAAGACTTGGTTAGACAGCACCTACTAATACGAAAAAAATTAAGTATATACAGGGAATTGAAGAATATAACTGTGGAAATGAAATTGCTTGCATGGCAAATAGTCTTTGCAGGAAAACATAAATCATGAATGTAAATTGTAGTCATTTTTGGGAGTATAGGCATGCTCTTGGTGAATTGAATGATGGACTCCTGGTAATTCATTCATTAGACAATATTTTTTTGGTTCAGTCTGTGTGCTTTATTGATGGTTCAGTATAATACAAATACAACTATATTCCCTGAGTTTCACTGCTTGTGTCAATTACTGTATGCCCATAGTAGGTACTTGATGAATATTTATGTGTTGAATAAAATATCTTTATTGCTTGGGAATTGGTTATTCAACATTCTACATCTTGGTTTGCTAATCTGTCATGGAAACGTGTGCTTCTCAGGTTATATTTATTTTAAGGATAAAATAAGATAATAGATTTTTAAAGATATTTCAAAAATAGTTAGAATTAGAGACTTCTGGTTCCAGCCATGATGAAGTTACCTCCTACTGTAAGCAACTTGAAAACTGGATGGATTCAGGCAGTCAGCACAGTCTGTGGAGAGAAGAGAATACATGAGGTCAGGTTCACATTCATCCCAGCTTCTTCTTTGGGGACACTTTCTAAAGTATGGCATAGGGAAGTGAAGCCTAAACAGAGCCCTGCACTCTCTAAGCTGAGAAAGCAGAGATCAGAGTTCAGGGATGTGGAGGCAGCTAGAATTTGTGGATTAGGATACTCGAAAAGAGGGAATTGCACAGAGAAGGAGCCCCAGAAATCTGAAAAGAGTGCCATGAAGCCTTTGGTCAAATATGAAGCTTTACATACCCCAAGGCATGGCAGAAAAGAGCTGCTGTGGATCTGTGAGCTGGACGGAAATTGCAGAAGTTTCTAAATGCTTGGAAATACTGGCATTCAGACCAGCCAGAGTGGGGAGAACTTGCCGAACACTGTGTGCTTTCAAATGTGACCTCAGAAAGGTTATGTTTTAGGAGTTGGGCTGTGCTAGCCATAGAGTAAGGGATACTGTAAATCTTGCTTAACAAAACCCCAAACCAAGTTTCTGCAGTATCAGCCTGATCCACCTGTAAATTAACTGCCTGCCAGAGTGAAACTCATGCTGAATTAAGGCAGTATAATTCAAATCCTCAATAACAAAACACCCCCAATGTCCAGCATACAATTATTATACTTGTGAAAACAGAAAAATGTGACTCATATCCGGGATTTAAAAAAGTTGATAAACATTAATATCTGAAATGAAAAATTTGCCAGATGGATTTAGCAGCAGACTGTATGCTGTAGAGGATCAGAAAACTTGAAGAAAAATCTGCCAAAACCAATCTGAAGCACAGGGAGAAGAGAGTGAGAAGAAAAATGAACAAATCCATAACATCCTGTAGGACAGTATCATGCTGTCCAACATTTGTGTTGTTACCAGTACAGAAGGACAGGGGAGAGAGAGATCAGGGCAATTATTGGAGAAACAAAGACCAAAAATTTCAAAGTTTGTTGAAAAATGTAAACCCACAGATCCAAGAAGCTCAACAAATCCCAAGGAAGATTAACACAGAGAAAACCATACCTAGACACATTGTCATCAGGTTGCTGAAAACCAAAGGAAAAAAATCTTAAAGATAGCCAGAGGAAAAAAGACCCATTGACTACAGAGAACCAGGAAGAAAAATTTTCTCTAACTTCTCATCAGAAACAATGAAAGCCAGAAATCAATGGATGTCATCTTGAAAGTGCTGGAAAATACAAAAATTGTCAATCTAGAATTCTACATTCACTGAAAAAAATCATTTGAAATGAAGGTGAAATAGAGACATTTTCACATTAACTTTAAAGCTGAAAGAATTTATTGCCACTGGACTTGCACTTAAAGAAATGTTGTAGAAGGTTTTTCAAGCTAAGGGAAAATGGTACCAGATGGTAACTCATCTACAGGAAAATCTTTAAGAAGGTCAGAAGTGGTAAATATGTGGGTAAAAATGTTGTTTTCTCATTTCTTAGTTTTTGTTTAAAGCAAAACCAATAATGATGTATATGGGTTTTATAATATATTTAGAAGTAAAATGTATGACAATAATTGCACAAAAGTTGAGAGTAGGGTAAATGCAACTCTACTGCTTACATTATACATGAAGAGATAAAATAAATTGTGGTAAGTTAAGGATGCATATTTTAATCCCTAGAGCAAACATCAAATTGTGAAATAGATGTATAGCTAAAAAGCCAGTAGAGGCAATAAAATTGGTACTGAATAAACACTTGCTTAATCCAAAAGAAAGCAGGAGAGGAAGAACAAAGAACAAAGAAGAAAGAAAAGATAAAGAACAGTAAATAAGATTATATTGTATAGCACAGGGAAATAGACACAAAATGTTATGGTAGCTCACAGAGAAAAAAATGTGACAATGAGTGTGTATATGTCCATGTATGACTGAAAAATTGTGCTGAACACTGGAATTTGATACAACACTGTAAAATGATTATAAATCAATAAAAAATGTTAGAAACAAACAAAAAAAGAAAAGATAAAGAACAAAGGATGAATAGAAAACAAATGGGAAGATGTTTGATTTAAACCAACTATATAAATAGTTTCATTAAATTTAAATTGACTAGATACTTTAATTACAAGACAGTTTGTCAGATTGGTTTAAAAAATGACTGAACAATGCTGTTTACAAGAGGTAGCTTGTTATTTTATTACTTTTTAATTTTTAAAATAATTTAAAACTCTTTAGAAAAATGTTAAGAATAGTACAAAGGGCATCCTTATACCTTGTTATTCAAATTCAGCTATTGTTAGCATTTTGTCACTTTATCAGTTATTTTCTCTAAGTACATATGTACTTGTGTTTGTTTTCCCTGTTACCTAATCTACTGTCTGTATTCTAGTTTTGTCAGTTGACCCAATTATGTTTTTCAGAGCAGTTGTTTTTGTCCCTCCAGTAGAAAACCAGTCTGGCATTCACTACTGCATTTACTTTTCATGTCTCTTTAGTTTCCTTTAAGCTTGAACATTTCCATAGCCTTTCTTGACCTTTTATTAGAACAGTGACATTTTGAAGAATATATCCCCATCTTTTAATTCAAATTCCTCATTTTGGGTTTAAGAAATATACTTTATAAAGATATAGATAGATTAAAAGTATATGAATGGAAAGAGATACACCATGGCATACTAATAAAACGTTTTAAGCAAACATATCAGACACTATATAATATTATCAAATGGAATTATTTGTGTCTTAATGTATTCAGGTTTTAAATGTCGTATTAAGCCTTAGAAAGTAGGCTGTGTAATCCTACTGTCACAAGGTTATAAAATACTTGAGTAAGTTTTTGATACCTGATATTTGACTTAGACTAATGTTCTAAATTTAAAACAATTTTGAATCTACTAGGATCCTATTTATAATACTGTTATAAAGAATTAATTATGGTTATTAACAAAGTAAGATATTATGCCTTACTTAGGATTTGTCAAATGTACATAATTCCTACATTTTGGAAAACAAAACCCATTATCTCATATTAAAAATATTTTAAATAAACTAAGCAACTTTAAGTTCCATCAGATATTAACTTGAAATGCAAAAATGATTAAAAATAAGTTTCTGGCTTATTAAATGAATTATACCTTTCACACATGTGGTTTCAAAAGAGTGATTGGGGACCGTATCTTCATATTAAGAAATGAGTTATTCATTTGTTTATTTAAAGAGCTTTATTGAGATTTAATGGACATACCATAAGATTTACCCATTTTAAAGTATAGATTTCAGTGTTTCTTAATATATTTATGGAGGTGTGCAACCATCACCATGTTATGATTTTGTAACATTTTCATTACCCTAAAAAGAAACCTTGTTTGTATCAATTAACAATCACCATTCCCCACTCCCTTCACCCCCAAGATGTATTTAAGACACTAAAAAGGCATCCTTTGTGTGTTACATCTGAGTAGCTTGTAGTCTCCAAATCATACCCTTGGCAACACTGCTGCTTTTTTATGTTAATGTGTACGTATACTGTTAGCATAAGCTATTTGACAGATAAAGGATATGAAACTAAAAATGGTCTAATAATGCAAGGTAAGGGGTCTAATGTAGAAATAACATTTTATTTCATGTATTGTGTTTAATTGATTTGAGGTCAAGATATGACAGTGTTCTTTGCCTTTTTCCTTTCTTTTTCTCCCCTTCTTACCTATCTACTTTTCTGCCCTCTTCTGTTTTCTTAGACATGTTTTGAAAGAATGACCTTAATCATGACTTGAATTAATCTGTGCTTGGTTGTTTTTTAACTATTCTACTCATCTTTATTCATCCGCAGATTTCAAAAATAAAACATTTTAAAATAAAAGTTTACTTCAATATTTTAAATTGTTGTTATACAAGAAAAATTGTCACACAATTTAAAAATTCTTTCTAGTTTTCCTGTATTTTCTAGTTCCCTCAAATTCTTTCCAGTTAGATTTCTTATAGAGTAATATTAGGTTATACAGCCATCAGTAAACTGGATATGCAGTGACACAGACACACACGGACTAATGTTGCTAAATGTACGAACGGTACTTGGTATAACCATCTTGAAACATGTTGAATGGACCAAGAAAGATGTTCCAGGTTGATGATGAGCTGATCCTTGGAGGATTCACAGAGGTGGAGGAGAGGGGACTGGCACAGCAGACAGCTGGAATGGCAAGTAAGGTTTTGATGTGGCACAAAAGCAATGAATGGACAAAGATATTCAGGGATCAGTAAGGAAAAGAATGGTTTAGCTGTAACCGAGGGTTTATTTTGTGGACTAGAAGATAAGTTTGGATAGGTGGATTTGGGTTCAGCTTACAGAAGCCCTTTAGTGTCATCTACAGTGGTTGTGATTTATCTTCAGGCTAATAGCTTCTGAAGCTGGGTATGCGTTAGATTTACCTCTGGCTTGATTTCCTGGTCCTATCCTTGACTTTCTGAATAGAATCGCTGTGGATAAGGACTGGATTCTGTGGGGGTTTTATTTGCTTTTTTAGCTCCTAGTGTGATTGTGAGATACTGTAATTGGGAACTGTTGCTTTGGGCCAGGGGTTTTCAAAGTATGTTTCCTGGACCAGCAGTTTCAGTGTTACCTGAAAACATATTAAAAATGCAAATTTTTATTCCTACTTCATACTTATTGCATCAGGAACTCTAGGGATAGGGCTATACAATCTGTATTTTAATAAGCCCTAGAGTTAGGGTCAGTGTTAAGTGATTCATATGCATGCTGAAGTGTGAGGACCTTTGTTTTAGGAGATATGGAACCATTGTGGATTCTGATCAGGGTGTAATGAGATGAAGGAGGGTTAATGTGGTTGCATAGAAAAGGATTGAGGGTAGAGGCTGGAGACTAAGACAGAGAAACTGTTTTGTAGACTAATGGAGAGTCTGTGGATTATATTGCTTGAGGTCTTGTTGAATAGTGGAATAAACAAGACAAGTGTTCATGGGGCATGGTAAAGGAATACAAAGAAGAGAGAAGGATTTGTAAAACTTTTGGGAGTCTTTTGAAAAATCTGCAAAACCATATAGTCAACTTTTCAGGCTGGTTTCCAATATGACATATTTTAGTGATGATTTAGTGTTAAGTTACTGGGGCCAGCCATGTGCTGGGTATTTGGGAATAAAGGTGAGCACAAAATGGTTAGAGAGCTCACTCTGGTGAAATGAGAGGAGCCTGTATGTTTTTCCTTCATGTTAGCCATCTGGCATGAGAAGTAACACAGGAGAATTATCTGCCAACATGGAGGGTTTAGAAAAGAAGATTTTTGGTTTAAGTTGGTGTGTAGAGTTTTATGCTTAGGGCCAATTTAATTTTCATATACAAAAAAAAAGAAAAGACCATTGATGGAATGCTCTTTCAGTTAAAATCATTCTTGGAGAACAGAAATAATTGGAGAACAGTAGACGCTTACAGTAAAGCACCTAGCCGCATGGATGAAGGTGATTGGGTCATGGGATAAATGGAGTTACAAGTGTTTAGGGTTCAAATTTCGGTGTTACTTTGAATGGGAAATGTTTCTTGCTGAAAAAACGCAGTGCTCTTTTGTTGATTAAATCTTGGAAAAGAAAGTAATTTTTGATCATGTAGAGACTTGAGCAGCCTTTCTCCTCTGTCCTTGGCAGGCAGAATCCATCCTGTAGTCTGAAGGCTTATTTGTCTCAGCGTGTTTGTGTCTAGAGAGCCGTGTAAGGAGACAAGGCTGTTGCTATCATAGTAACAGGGTGTCAGTTTTCTCCTGGTGTCAGCCCTGTGACCACACACCGTTGCACTCTCTTTTCCGTTTTACACTCTTTTTGAAACTGTGATAATAGAAATACATGTTTTGGCCCTTGAGAGCAGCTGCAGCGCCTCCCAGAATGTCATCTACTTGGTGACATGCCTGTCATGCTGTTGGCTGCACATTTTCAAGTGTATAAGACAGAGATAGGCTCCACACACAAAATCTTCCATTTCTTGTGGGATAGAACATAACAGAGGAAATAAGACTATCACTTGGAACAAACTCATCTTTCAGGTGTCACGATTCTGAAAAAAATCTCATTTTCTTCATATCTTTTTTCAAATCAGACCTGCCTGTTTAGCCATTGTTGGCTTAAGTGTGTAACCCCTTAGTGTGCTGAGTAGTGATCTACAGATGGAGGCAGTGGGTTGATATTACACTGTTTACCACTGGCAGTGACACTCACAACAAGTGACTTCCCTTCTTAGTGCCCTGCTTTCTTTTTCTGGAGATTAACAGAGACAGAATGTAAAATCATTTTACTTTTGTTAACTGCCACTTAAATGTCTAAATAGTGATAAAATTAACCTCACGCTGAGAGAATTTGAAGTGTACTGTCAGGTAAGAAAATCCACAAATCTTTTATTGGTACTGATCCATGACCAGGAGGGGTTTTTCAAGGAGATAGATGCAATTTCTATTTTGAATCCAGGTCTGAAACTAGGTTATTCTTAGGTTTTGTTTCATTTGATGTTTCAGTGAGCTGGGGATTCCAGTCCTTAAAGTAAAACTAGCTTTTCTTCAGTATTCTAGCCCAGATAATTTGTGAGATGATTCTTGCAGAAGTAGTTTTCTTCATTTCTCAGCCTTTAAAACTTTTCGATAGCCTCTATCCTGAATAGCATATTGAAGGCATGTCATTAGCCGGGCCGTTGGGTCTCCAGAAAGGTGCTTGCTTCTAAAATTTTTGTTCTGTCTTGTCAATGGTAGTATTCTGCCCAATGAACAGAATTAACATGTGGAAGTTAAAATACAAATCTTCCTCTACAGTGGAGTCAGCTTCTGTAGCACCAGGACTCCTCTGTCTTGTTTTACCTTCACTACTTGAAGCAGGAAGTGATGGGCCATCCAGGAGATCTCTCTGTCTCCCAGTGCACGTGTGGCAGCAGCACAAGTTAGTGCTAGGATGTCTCAGGCCCAGTGAATCTTGCACTGAATGTCACGGGCATCGTAATACATTGGGCCAAACTTTAGAAAATGGTAGCTTGGTGGCTTACACCCCGGCATAGATGAATCTGGTGGAAAGTTGGCTCTCCTTAAATTTGTAGTTACCAGGGAAGGGTCTGCTTAGTCCTGATTAGATCTTGGTCTAGAGGTCCCAAGAGTAGAAACGACAGGGCTTCCTTCCAACCCACCACCTCCAAGCTTTGCTCTTTGTCTCCTTTTATCTGAGATTTTGGAGGGTGGACCATTGAAAGCCAAGTCAGATTCATATAGCTACTAGTGATTTAAATGTCCTTCTGGAAGCTGTATGCTTCTCAAGGTTTGGTGCACCTGGCCCAAAGCAAGGGATTGCTAGGAACCAGGAGGTCATAATAAGTGGCGGTGATTATTGGTAGGTGAAATAATGTGATGTAGAGAGTATCATCATATGATTTGAGTGAAATTAAAGCAACTGGCATTGCTTCATTGATACTATTCTTGCCTACTTGAGACTATTTTAGAGCAAAAATAATGGTATTTACCTGAATTGATAATAGTTTCTTAAAAAATTTCATTTTCTTAAACCTGTTACTTCTGTAGAAGTAATCTGAGGGTATGCCTAATTTCTTGAGTATAGTGGTAATTCTTTTGGTTTGCTTGTCTCTTGCTGCATACCAAATTAATCAGCAACTTTGTGGCTTAAGACAACTGTTTGATTTGTTCTCAGTTTCATGAGTAAGGAATTCAGTTCAGGCACAGCTGGGTGATGCTTCTACTTTCCAAGGCATTAACTGAGATCATTCCCTTGACTGCTTTAGCTAAAGACTGGGTTGGGTTAGAAGGTCCAAGAAGGCTTCTCTGCATGGTTTCTTTCCATAGGCCCTCATAGCATGGCAGTCTCAGGGTAGTTGAACTTCTTACATGAGTGCTGGCTTCTACTAGGGAGCATTCAAAAAGGCAAAGGTGGAAGCTAGTGATTTCTGTTTTTACATTTGTTGTATTGTCCCCATTTTAGAGTGGAGAAACGGAGATAAAAGTTTTAAATCATGTTCATAACACCAAAGAGTCAAATGTAGAGGTTGGTTTGCCCAAGCTTTCTTTAAAAATTTTTTAAGTCAGTGATTTACAAGCCTCCTTTGGCTTGTAGTTTGACACCTTGATATTTAACTTTAGAATCTATGATACTTTGAGTTGATTCATTTAGCTAAAATGTTCACATATTTTTAAAATAGAGACTTTGTGTTGAGGAATATGTCTCGCTAGGCATTTTACTAAGTGTTTGTATGTAAAGAAGTTTATTTACACCTATATATGTATGCATGTTTTCAAATTGTGAAAATTGAAGATTTCAAGTTTCAAGGAATAGCAGTCATTGAATAGATTTGGCTTTCCCCAGTTCTAAAATGTCAGAAATATTAAATGCACTGAAATGGGTTTAAGCCTTTAGAGTTAAGAAAATTCAGATGATTTCATTTGTTTTTGCAGTGGCTTCAAGTTAGATCATCAAATGTTCTGAATATTTTGGTAGTTACAGCTATTAGTGGTTAGTAAGCCTTCCTCCCTTCCTCCCATTGGAATTACCTGTGGATCCCACATCTGGAGAGCCATCAGTAGGATTCCCAACTGATTCTAATGCACAGTCTGGTTAAGAGCTAGGATTAGCAAGTATTATAGGCTTGGTTATATTAAAACCAAGACCATTAGAAGGTAGTCTTAAGGGGTGGGAGAAATTTACAAAAAGAGTATAATTTGGAAAGATACATCACTGTGGCATGTTTAGGAGAGAGTGTGTGTTCTCTGACATGTAGCAAATGATGATAGCAAGTTGAAACTCTGTAAAGATGGGAAAATGCTTTAATATACACACACTTTAAAGGAAAAAGGAAAACGAAATGACTGTGCTGTAACTGCTTTCTCCTTTGAGAGGTTTTGGTCAACTTTAGAGTAGCAGCCCAAAGGCAGAAACGTAGATAATTCCTATTTCTGACTTGAATTGTTGAGAACACTGGAAAATAACATTATTACGTTCAAGAATTTTTTGGACTGGAAAAAATTATATCAGAGTTTTAATAATTGTCTGTTATTAAGAAAAGATGTTTTCTTTGTTCTCTCCTTACTCCTATTTATTACTTGTATGAGTTTTCTAAATTTATATTAATGGAAATTTGTTGTTTTTAACTAAAAGGAAAAGGTATTTCTTTTTTAGAAAGATGTTTATGTAAAAGGAATTTAAGAAATTATTTAACCTTGCAGAGAGGTAAGACAAAAACATAACCATCAGTAATAGCTGTTTATGGTCCCCTGGAAAAATGTCAGAAAAGACATAGAAGGAAGAGGTTAGAATGGGTTAAAGAAGTTGAGTTCATGGACAAGGAGAGCTTTGGCACATCTTATTATGGTTAGGGTTGAATACATAATACAAGTAGATTATGGAGAGCTGGAGAGAATGGACGTTTTCTGGTTTGTTGGTTGTTTCGAAAGTGTTACAAAAAATAAGGTTGAATAATTTTGGGTGACAGGAAGATTTCTGACTAGGAGATTGGGCAGTTTGGATTTGCCCCTTTTGACCGTAGGCTGCCATTATGGTTTCTTGTTTTTATTATAGAAAATTTCAAACATGTTCAGAAATATATAGAACTGTATAATGAACCCCCATGTACCCATCATCCAATTTCACCAGTTTCAGGAGCTACCAATTTATAGTAATATTGTTTCATTTCTACCCGTGCCCATTTCCCTTTCTCTTTTATTGTTCTGAAAAAAATCCTAAAGATTATATTTCATCTGTATTCCAATATGAATCTCTAAAAGATAAGGACTCCTTTTAACAAAACATAATTATACCTAAAAATAATTTTCTTATCAAATGTCAAGTAATTGTTCATATTTCCAGTTTCAAATGTCATAATTGTATATTTTTTATAGTTTGAATCAGGATTCAAATAGTTTAAATACTGCAGTGTGACTGGTAAGTTTCTTGAAACTCTTTTTATATATAAATTCCCCTCCATCTCACTTTTACTTCTTGAAATTTATTTATTGAAGAAACCAGATCATTTGTCTTGTAGAATTTCCCACATTCTGACTTTTGTTAATTGCTTACCCATGGTGTCATTTGCTATTTATTATTGTCCCATAACTTGGGTCAAGGGGCTTCATCAGGTTTAAGTTGATTTTTGGTGGGCACGATGACTTCGTAGATGATGGTAGATGTTACGCTTTTTTGATGGAAGTGTAAAATGGTGAAAGTAATGTTCTTAGGATGACTTATCTGGCAGCAGTGTGCAGGATGAATTGGCGGAGAAGGTAGTGGCTGGAGAAATACCAACTAGAAGGCAAATTCAATCAATACAGGAAGCAAGGGCTAGACTAGGGCGGTGTCAATGAAAGGAAAGAGGACAGAGATTAGAGAGGTTTTGAAAGAAGAATGATGTTTCAAAACCTTTTTAACTTTGACTCTTAAGAAATGGAGAGCCATAAGTCAGGGTGAGGTTTTGAGCCTGTGTGGTTGGGAATTGGGAAATACAGAAAGACTGTGCTTTGTGCCTGTTAAATACGAAGTATTGGCAGAATATCCCTGTAGAGTTGTGTTATAGGCACTTAGAGATTGAGCACTGAGGGCTAGGGGAGAGGTTAGGGTGGGAGGTAGAAATTTAGGGATCATCTATCTGCCTGGGGGTTTTAGCTGAAGTTGTAGAAATGGGCCAGCTCAGGCACGCATGTGTGTAAAAGTGAAGCAAGTACTGCTTTTCTAGTTCATTCACTCCATCAGCTCTCCGTTGTTGCCACAAGCAGCATATTATATAGTCCCCAGAGACTGGAATTTCTTACAGTGATGCCTCATTTTGCCTTTCTTTGCTTCCGCATTTTCTCATTGTGTGTGGGTCATACGGCAGCAAAGTTTTGAGCAACACTCAAAGGCTGTTCAAGTTAGGTGGTGGCTCCCAGGAGCTGCTGATTCCTTATGTGATGTGGACAGACATCTTGGAGAGGAAATAAAAGCCTGTTTTAACAGGTCTGGAAGTGAGCCTGGGAGGAAGTGAAAAAAAGCAGAGCAAGCAGGACAAAAAGCAGATCGGCCAGCCATAAGGAAAGGACCTTGGAGTTGAGGTGATGTGATACTTATTTCCCTCATTATCCCCGCGTTGGCTACAGCATGACTGAGACCTGCTAAGGGAGGGTGGGCTCCCAGAGTTTCCTGATATCTTCTCCTGTTCCTTCTCTTAAAACCGTCAGAACTCCAGGGAAGATGGTTAATGGAAAGCCACAAAAATCACATATAGTCAAAAAAGTCCTTCCTAATTTAAAGGGTCTTAAGAAAATGTGTTACTCAGAGATCTCTCCTAGACTCTTTAACAGCATCACATCTGTCCACTTAGATTTTCTGTGTACTTTTGCCTAGTTGTGGAAGGATGGATAAAATGTATTTTTGCTGTCAAGTCTATGCTTCTAATAATGATCAGGCATTAAAAAAACCTGGGCCCATCACAGGGGAATTTTTTTCAAACTCATTTTAATTTTTCTATCCTTAATAAGATTATATAGCAAACTTTGTAACATTCAAAGGTGCAATTTTTTTTTTTTTTGTAGTTTTGATCTTCCCAGAAATCTGTGGTGGCGTTACTAAAGAGTTGTGTCACACTAGTGAGTGGCATGAACCTTTTTGGATTAGCTCCCTCAAAGTTTTGAAGGATTTTTAAAGTAGAAAGTGAACAGTGACAACAGAATTCACCTCCTTGGATAGGATTCCATCTAAGGAAAATGAGGGCTGCCGCCAAGTGAACTACAGCAAATGACGAAAGCTCAGCACGAAATAGCCAGTCTCCCGGGGGTGATAAACGACAGCACATTAGATAAGTGTTAGCAGCGTGATATGGCAATGAAAAAGGCCAGCACTATTTTCGGCTGGGCTGCACAAAACGGCATCTTTTCATGGAGTTGGGGCTGAGCAACCCTGTCTCCCCAGTTCCGGTGAGGCAGCATCTGGGATCCTGCCTTGAGTGTGGGGCACGTGTACACCAGAATGATAGACAGATGGGTGAGCGTCCCCAGCAGAGCATCTGCAGTGACGAAGGACTTGGGATGAGGCAAGTTTCCGTGCTTTTTGGAGAACTGGCATGTTTAGTCACAGGCACGGAAGCAAAGGGATGTTAACCTTTTCGGAGACAGGATGACACTGAAGAAATAGCGTCACTGTAATATTAGTCACTCAGAAGGGAGTTGTGACTCCTCACCAGTTGGCGTTGGTGTGATACAGAGCCCTTTTGACGGGTTCCTCAAGCATTTTCACGGATAGCAGATCATCAAAAAGGGGCTCCAGAGTAAAATTAGGTACTTGTTGTCAATTGTGTTTTTATCAAGGGATCAGCAAGTATGGCAGTGCCTGCTGTACTGGGGAAAGGAATACAAACTCATAATGGATAATTTAGTTGCTTTTGATTGAAACTTCAAATACAGACATTAAACTTGGGAACAGTGAGGGGTGAGACTTCACAGTAATTTTTAAAAATTCAAATAAGAAGTAAAAGAATTACTTACCTTTCCACAGTAGTGTAGATGAGCACAGCAGAAAGAAAGAGATGCAGACTGTAAACTGAGTGTCAGGGAGTGTTTCTGCAGTGAGAACTATTGGGCCATAGAATAGTCCCCAAGGAAAATGGGGTTGAATTCCATTGGGCATTTGATGCTGACAGAATCAAATGTGTATCAGCCGGGAAATAGACGGAATATCCCTGCAGCCTTTTTTTCTTTCTTTCTTCTCTGATTCTGGGTCCTGGTTGATGGTCTGTTCACCTGCTGTGATCTGAAAGAAATACCAGCTCTTGTTTTCTCACACCCAGGCATATTTTAGATGCTCTGCTGATTGACACAGGCTAAAGTGGAGATTCATGGCCCTGAGGTTGACCTGGCAGCATCCCCTCCCCCGATTTGATAGAATTACTCCCCTCTGTTTGGGAGACTGCACTAGCAGGGTCAGTAGGGTCCCTTACTGAAGGTGGATAAATTTGATAGAGTGGGCTGGTATGTATGGGGCCAGGATCTTCTTCAAAGATACCTAATAACCCAACAGGGTTGCAAGCTTGCTCCCTGCAGGAGTGAATGCCAGTCCTATGCCTTCTGCTCCCCTCCAGGAGGAGAAAGAATATTCAACATATTATAGTCATCATAGACTCTTCCTTTGTCCTGTAAAAATGTGATAATTTCAGGGTTTTGGATAGATAATGGCTCTTAAAGCAAAGCTTGACTCCTATGGGATGGTGGTGATATGGCCAGTCTTTGTCGTAGCATCATTGTATAATCAAAGAAGCAAATAGGAAATACAGATTAAAATGTAGGTTTACTCCAAATGGTCTGTGTTTTCCTATATTAGTTTGTTGGATAAGGTGTTTTTTTTTCCCCTCCTTAGCTTGTCATTCAAATGCTTCCACAGTTGGGACAAAACCTATTTTTCCCTGTTTAGTTTACGTTCTTTGTGTAGAAACACTGTGCTCTAATTAAATTAGTTTCTACCTCTGTGCTCTGAATGTGATGCTGCACTTTCTCACAGCAGTGCTGCGGTTTATACTGCACATCTTTCCCAGTGTCTTCACCCTCATCCCTGAATACCTTCCCATGTCCTCTGGTCTACTCTGTCTTACCTCATCTGTGAAGCTTCCGTGGAGCATTTCCTTTCAAGAACTCATTGCACTTCTTGGTTTACTCCCCATTTGAAATGTCTCATAGTTATACATTTTTTCTCTACTGAATCTACATCTTTCCTTTTCAATCAGATAAAAGTCCTCTGGAAGACCATTGTCTTACACATCATTCAGTGTTTCCACAGTACTTTCCCACTTTCAGTTTTTGCTTTTTTTCAGCTCATCTTTAAGCCTTTTGAGAGGAAGGACGGGATTATTATTGATGATTGTGATCCCCTCCGACCCCAGAATTTGGTCCCTCTTCTTATATGCAGTAGGAACCTAATTAATATTTCTTGAATGAATGAGTAGTAGATGCCAGTACATATCAATTGATGGGTTGATTGAGGATTGAATGATAAATGCTTTGTAAATCAGATGAACTTTGTGGATTTAAAAGTCATGTAGCAGAGGGATCATAAAACTTTGTTGCGTTGAAGATTTGAATGATTGCGGCATTCCCAGGAGACCAGTTCATCCTCTCTTACACTGGATGGTGGTTAAATCATCCCCAGGGTTTCTGTTGGCCTGGCAGGTGAGCTCAGGGTTCCAAATAAGGGGCATGGAATAATGTTGGCAAGAGAAACTGCTAACAGTGGAGACTATCACAGTATTGTTACTGAATAACTGATGCTCACTCATCGGCATTAGTTTTACTGTGGGTGTGACAATACTTTGAGAATAATGGTGACAAATTTCATAGTAGGTTAAACCAAAAGTATGCAAAAACTGCCCCTAGTTCTTTAGGGGAAAAAAATTTTTTACAGTTTGATTTTTCATTTTGATTTTTTTAATCCTTATTAAAAAAAGTTTTCCTTCATATCTTGCTATAAGTGAACCACACTTGCTATAAATTCAACCCTTTCTTTCAGTGATGTTTTTTGTGTATAATTACCTTCTCTGAGTGTTGTCTTTCTTTCCAATCATTAGAGCTGCTATTACGCAGTTCTTTTGAGTAAATGCTATTTAACCAGAGCATGCATTTCACCTGAGGGGCAGCTGCGAATGAGTGGTGTGGAGGTGTTTCCTCTGAGGATACTTGAAGTGTTCCACAGTCCTCTGGGAGGTGAGGTGCTATAGAAATGTAAGGCTTTTATTATAACTCCCAGGCTACTATACAGAAAGAGCCATGCTAATAATATCATTGATGATTCTTTTGCAAAATCAAAGAATTAAACAAAAAAGTCATATTAATTTTCAGCTCCATTAGAGATGCAAGAATCAAAAAAGATGTTTGCCAAATGGGAAGGGACTAAATTGGTAGGAAAGAGAAATTTTAATTTCAAGCTTCAAGAGAATGTTACAAATCTAGCATGAAAAAAGATCCTACCAAAGGTGACAGTGCCCTTTTTAAAGACCAGCAGAGTTACAAGAAGAAAAAAAAAAGTGGAAAAAGGAAGCTACAAGAATATGAAATTAAAATGGTTGTAATTGAGTCAGTTTATGATAGTAAGTTACTTCTGAGAGCTTCAATTTGAAGATGTCCAGCTAGTCTGTGGTAATTAGTATAATTTTGCCATGGTCACCAAGTCTTTATATTATTGTTGCTGGTCAAAGAGCAGTTCTTTTGCATTTTTTTCCCCCAACCTGGTAGCAGTTGAAGGGGATTAAAGTCCATTTACTTGTGGAAGGGTAAGGGTGAAATCCCTAAAGTGAAACAGGGATATTTAAAATGCTCACTTTAAAGAAAGTCTGTGTTTTTAATATAAAATACCCTTATGATTTTCTTCTCCCTACATATAAACACCATTCCAATATATGTGAACAGCTGTTGTTCAGCTTCTGGGATCATTGATCAGAGGACTAGAGAAGGGAAAGTATATGCCGTTAAGAGCAGTGCCTTTTTCTTTAAAATGAAAACCTGGAGGCAGGCACAAGAGCTTGGGAAAACCCTCATCTTTTATATCCATTATGTTCTTGATTTTATATCTACTATATCTCCTTTCATCCATGGCCAACTGGGATCTGATAGCATATAAGCCGTTCACAATATTAAAGGAGCAAGTGAATAGGACCCTAGAATTGTGGTTGTGAATGCTCTGAGCTGACTCATATTTAGACCCTATGTGACTCTGGAGGCAGTGAGTTTCACTGTTCAAGTAAAAAAAAAAATTATATCTATATCTATATCTATATCTATATCTATCACACACACACATACACACACACACAGTATTTAGCAAGGAAAAAGCCATCTGTTCATTCTGCCTACGTTTCTTTGGGGACTTAATCTGACATGAATCACTTAGGATTTGTACAGAATAAACCTGTGCTAACATTTTATGAAAAAGGGTGCCGGGGGTTGGGAGGGACCAAAACTTTCTCTTTAGGGATTATTTAGCTCCCAACTTAGCAGATGCTTTTTTTTTTTCCCCTTTATTGCATGTGTACATGGTAAACTATTGTTGTGTCTTTTAATGTTAGCCTATTCTTACTCCTTGTAGAAGAGGTTCATTCTTTGTCTTAGGACAATTCCTCAGAGAAGCCAGTGGCTTCAGGTATGACTTTAAACAGACGAGTGGTTCAAAGGGTGATCCCTAGAGTGGCATCACCAGCATCGCTTGGGATTTAGTTAGAAGTGCGACTTCTAGGGCTCTATCCCAGACTTAACTGCTTGAGAAACTCTGGGAGGACAGGGCTGTGCAGTCTGTGTTCAGCAAGCCCTCCTGGTTATTCTAATGTGCAGGAGAACCATGGAATTAGATGCCAGACTGTGAAATATGGAAATACTGGTGTGCTTAAGAAACTTAAACACCTCATAACCACTTGTGCTAATGATATGACCTGGGCCAAGCCTTAACTACATTATTTCCTCAATCCTCACAACACTTCAGATAGCTTGGTGTTAGTATTCCCACACTCAGGTCAGGACACTGTGCCCAAGGTCATGATGAGTTAGTGGTAGAGTCAGGCTTTGAATCCTGGTCTGATTTCAACACTTATTGTCTTAACTACTATTAAATAGGAAGACAAAAAAGAATGATTCTAAGTGACTATTATTGTGACTTTTTTACAACTAGGTATGCCATCATTAGTTACGTACCCAAGAGGTTCCACGGCAAGTTGGGTGCCAAGAGCAAACCAGAGTATAGACCTTGCACTTGGTTCTTGCCCCAGCAATTTATTCTCTGTCTAAGAGTCTAGTCATTTGTTTTATTCATTTACTTGGTTCCTTAGATGACTCTTACTGCCTGTGAAGTGTGCCAGCCTCTTTCACAGAGCCTGGCTTTCACTTTCAACTGGGAAAACTAGCACAGTGGAGTGACTTTTTCAAGGTCATCATCTTCCTTTCAGTGGAAGAGCTACATTTTGCTTCTATTCATATTGGTGTTATGAGAGGGAAACTGCTACCATCATGTTTCAAAGAGCAAAGAAATACAAACTAACCAAGATGCTGAAGTTCACTTGTACGGCATTTTATTTAGGAGTCCTTTTGCAAACCTAAAATACCTCTTTGAATTGCAACTTTGCTGTTTGTCACAACAATCATGGTTCCATCCATCTCAAGCCTGGATTCATAACAGCCTTTGAACTGGCCTGGGTCTGTCACCACAAGAGCTGATGATCTAGCCTTCTTATCTAGGCCTGTACATAGCCTCTTTTTTTTCTTTCTGTTAATTTTTTTTTTTTAACCTCTGCTCGTCACCTAAAGTTGCCGTCTCTTTTGCTGAATTATTAGCTGTTAGGCATTGAGGACAACTTCTTTTTTTGTCTGTAAACTAACACTATTTCATAGCAGGCACTCAGTAATTTCATGAAGAATTAATATTTTGATTAATATTAATAATTGATTTATTTATCTTGCTGTCTTTTCCTATTTCCAAACCTGTCTGTGTACTATTTCACTTATCTTTGTGTTTGTAATTTATCCTCTGTTACCTCTGAGCATTTGTACTTGCCATTCCTCTAGTGTAGATATTCTCTTCCTTCTAAACTTTCCTCTCCATTAATAATTTAAAAATGTAAAAATTACAGCTGACATTTACTGAGCATTTACCACTCTGCCACTGTGCTTAGCACTTTATACATGTTATTCCGTTTAATTCCCCCATTGATAATGCCATTATTATTCTTACTTTATAGGTGACAAAAGTGAGATTTAAAGAAGTTAAGTGACTTGCCCCAACTATTAAGTGATGATGCCGAGATTTAAACTCAGCTTTGTCTAATTCCAAGTAGGCACTTAACTAACATGATAAATTATCTCCATTGTTTTCAAAGTTTATGTAAACCTTTATGGCTTTGTCTGCTTCCCTTTATTATGGTATCTTATGTTTTAAGCTTAACATGCTTGTTGTAATTGGCAAAAAAAAAAAAAAAAATGTGTAGAGACTATTAGGTAGGCCTTCTAGGCCAGAACCCCCACACATAAAATCTTGGGACTTTTCTACTAGAAGGGACCATATGGACTGCAGCCTCCTGGGTTAAATTTTATTTCATGTGACTCAAGCTGTGTCCTTATTCTACTTCATACTTGAGCTTGGCAGCCATTTTCAATAGATTGTAATATAGGTGTAAGGATAAGGATGCACACATAGTCCTACTAGGAAGTAGGGTCATATCAGCATTTCCCTAGTGTGGTTCCTTCTTCTGATCCTGCAGTTCCTTTTTTATCCTGGATCATAGTGACTTTGTACACTTGCATGTAAACATTTTTCTTTATTTTACACTCACTCTCTGCATTTGCCTTATTCATGTGTGTTGAACTTCTCTTGTCGACTAGAACATGGTGGGGCCAGCTCTTCATTTTAGTAACATTGCCCTTCCAGACATTCCCCAGTAATCATTTCTTTCTTGAAGCCAGGATTATGGAGGGAACTAAAAAAAGCAAAATAAGAAAGTTGAGTTTTTGTTGTCCTCTTTTGCTTATTTTTGCATGATCCACCTTCTCAGCTAAAGTCCCAAGGACCAAAGAGAACTGGATTCCCGTTAGTTTCTTTCAGGGTGAGCCCAGCTTAGTGACTTGACTTCCATTCTCTCTAAATGGGATGATTTGCATGTATTTCAGAGGATGACCTGTGGCTTAATTAGTATCTCTAAACTGATTAGCAAATGTAAAGTGGTATTAAAGTGCTTATTTTTAAATTATATTCCTAAAGGTTAAAATATTGATAACTCAACCATCATTACTATCATCATTTAGAGTTTGTATACTATTTACATTTCCAGAGTGCTTTATTCATGTAATTAACTTGTCCTCCTGGTATTTCTATAAATTATGTCGGTATTATCCTCTTTAATTGTTGACATTTTTGGTTGATAGTAATTATTTAGGCCAAACTACACCTTGTTAAAAGGATGAGGGTGATTAATAGCTTTTAGACCATTAAAGTTAAACATTCTTAAGTACCTTTGAGATAACCAGGTGCCTGTAACTACTGAGGTGGCTTACCAGCCCCATCTTTGAGAATTAATTTATTTCCTTTGTACAGATGGTATATCTGAGGTTTTTCTCCTTCCCTCCTCTTTTATTTTCCTCACTTTCACTTCTCCACCTGTTTATTTTGTATCTTTTATAAATACAAGAATGTGTCCCTGTCGTAAGTGTGTATTTTTCATGTATTTTTACAAACTGAACATACCCATGTAATCTGCACTCAAGTCAAGAAATGAAACACCGTCAGGAACTCTGACACTCTCTGATCACTTGTTCATTAAGTTCATTTGAGTACAAGATTCTGCCTTACGAGAAACAGGTTGGTATAGTGGGAATTATGGGCATGATGAGTTTTCATGCTGAGATGTTGCTTCAGTTATGAAACTCATTTTTTTACATTCCAGAAATTTTGTCTCACCTGTTTAAAGTAGTGTGTCATATTCACAGAAAGAGATGCACGCTTCATGAGTGGTGTTGACAGAATAGCCTATTGGACATCCCAGGAGTGAAGTTTGGCCCTTTTAGAAAAGCTTCCCATGGAGGTGGGATTAGAGCTGGGCCGCTCCTGGGGACAGAGAGAGAGCTTGGACAGAAGAGTAGGATTGAATTAAGAGAAGAAAAAAAAAAAAAAAAAAAAAAGACAGTAGAGTGGCATATATTCCAAGCAGAAAATAGAATTCTTCTGTACATCACATGGTCTGGTTACAGGAGTAAGTATCCCACTTTGTTTGTAATAGGTAGATCCTGTAAAGTTTGAGAGGTGTACATAGGGGCCAGATTTTTGAGGATCTTGAATGCCAGCTAAGGATTCATAGTAAACTGACCCTGAAAGTCATCTGTGTGTTGGGCATAATGCTCAGAGCTTTTATGTGCATTTTGAGTTTACATTCAAGAAGTTGGGGCTGTGGGAGCAGGGATTAGTGGCACTGAAGACATACGAGCAACCTGGAGAAAAATGGGGAGACCGGAGGCAGGAGAAGCAGTTAGAAGACTGTTAATGGTTGATCAGACATGACATGATGAGACTTAGATTAGGCTTAGTCCTAAAATTTATAAATCCAGCAACTTGAAGATCCTGGACCTAGAGAATAAGGGCTTTAGATTTTCTTGGTTATTTTACATACCACCTAATGTAAGAGTTGATAATAATGCAATGAGTATTTAGTTGGCAGATACTTAGCAGTCACCTTCTATAGATACACCTCTATACTAGATTTGATGGGTGGCTCACTCCCCTCCTCTGCTTGCTGGGCACTGGTTAATTTGGGGGCAACCAATAATAAATTACTCTTACTATTTATATATAACCAGTACTTGCGGAGTCACCCTGCTGGCGGAAGACTGTGGTTTTACAGTGCTCTTTCCATTTTTCTCCTTCAGAATTTTTGCTGTGCTTTTTTACAGCAGTGTGCTAGTGTTGGATCACTGCATCTCTAGTTGATAGTTTCTCATCATTTTAGTAGCCAAAGCCAGATCTCTTCAGGGAATTTCTTTTGATCTTTCCCTTAGTTTTAGTACTTGTCGGCCATAACACCTCTGTAAGGTCTGTCTCGGGCCCTCCTTTCCTTCCATCACCCCTCTGGGAGGTCTTGTTCCTGCTTTGTATTGACATGATGGGCTAGTAAAACTAGAGAGTGACAGGCTGAGTACAGAGATAGGTGCAGTATATAGTTGGGTAGATTAGTGGGTATTCTGGAAAATGAATTATGGGCTAGAGAAATAAGAAAGAAGGAGGGAAGAACAGATGCAGGGAGTGAAACATACATAGAATGAAACAGGTCAGGGAAAATGAGAAGTGTGAGGCCTCGGAGTGGTGGCACGAGGTGCTGTTTGTAGTCATAAGTTCGTGGTTGACGTCAGGTTCTGAAACTCTTAACGAAGTCATGCAGGAAGCAGTACAAGTTATAAAAAGGTCTTTCAAGTGTTCTTTTAACCAACTGGAAGAGTTGCTGTGATTTTTAATACCACTCTGGGATGTGCCTAAGAATCCTTGTTACCATTATTGTTTGTATACAATTTGGTCCTTGATGCCAAGGGCACATGTATGTTTACTGGGCAGTCTGAAGAGATGGAGCCTCTTTGTAGTGGCTTTTGTATTATTACAGATTTAGATTTTGGAAAGTATCTGTTTTCTTCGCTGTCCATTCTGTCAGTTGTTGAACTTCTTGGTGATTTTGGTTGTCCTAAAATTTGGTCTGTCTTCGATGGACAGTGCTTTGTGTTCTTTAATAATTAGAGGATAAATCATCAGTCTGAGTCTTTTTGAAGATTAAAAAAAAATAAAGACATTACATAACATAGAGTGATTTTTTTGCATAACTTCTTTTTTTTTTTTGGTCTAAATTTTGATGTAAGTTTAGCTTCTTCAACCTTTTAATCTATTCCTGAATGCATTATTTTAATAGATGTGGTGTTTATTTTGGAACTAGAATATTAATTATCCCTTTTAAGACAAATCACTATCCAAAACACATTAACTGTGCCTCCGTGGTAACACATTTTCACCTGACAAAAGGGGGTGGGCAGAAAATTAGCTAATGAAATAGTTGTTCCAGACTAGTATATAATTAAAGACTTTGCAAAGCCCTTTGGGGAAACAAGAAAACTGGGGATGAGTTATAAGTATGTAAATTATCTATTGTTCTACTAAACACATTTGTAGTGGAAATGAATTTTTTTCTCCGGAAAGTGTTTAAAACAAGAACAAATCATAATTATATTAGTTTTGCCTAAGTATTCTGGCCTACTGAATGTGGGAAATCTTGTAGTTACTTTGACTCATGCTAATTGCCACTAAGTACCAGTTTGTACTGCTGTGTAAGCTGCAAAATTTGAAGGCTGTCGTTAAGTTATTCCTTCAGGCAGCAATGCTGACGTGTTCATTTTAGCTTTAGGGAGGTGAGTTGTGGACAAATCCCCTAATTCAGTGCTTCTCCAGCTTTCATGCATATGAATCACCTGTTGACCTTCTTAAACTGGAGACATTTATTCAGTAGTTCTGGGGTGGGGCTAAATAATTGGCATTTCTCACATGGTCTGAAGTGATGGTGATGCTGTGTGGACCACACTTCCTAACTAGCCAGACACTAATATTTCTCAGAAAAAATGGAGAACTCTTTTTACTCATGGGAAACACACACGCACCATCCTTTAGAGTTTCTCATCTTGTGAGATCGGGGAGCTGCTTGTGATCTATAAAGGACTGTGGTCACTACTCCTGCCTCTTCAGCATCTTCTCCCCCTAATTACTGTGCTCCTGCCGCCTCTGTGGAAGGATTGTGGGCTGGGCATCACATTTGACCCAGAACTCAAGTTCTGAACTTCCCTGTGGGTTGTCAGTGTAGGTAGAAATGAATTTGGCCTAGGACTGTGACTGGCCATTACGGTGATGCCAACATTATTTATTTGCTTAACTCAGTGCTAGGTGCTGAGCCAGCTGTGTTCTCCACCTTAGTGACTTCTGAGTATTACCATTCCAGATGCTCCACATCAGAAACGTCCTACAGTAATCACTAAAGCTGAACAGATCCACCCCTTCACATCTCAGAACCTTCTAATTTCTCTGTCACTGCAAGACTACAGTTTTAGTTCAGGGCGTCATTTACTACCCCCAGGTCTATTAACTGATCTTCTAGCCTGTTCTGATTTACTCTTCCCATTGCATTCTTTAATGTCGCAGCGCTGAAGGTTAAGCCCGGACTCGTTGGCACGTGGCGTGCAAAGCCTTCCTTGAGAACACCTTGGCAGCTTTACACTTCACTTTAGTTCTTTGATGAGGTCCTACGCTTTCCTGCCTCCAAGCTTTCGCACTTAACTTACCCTCTGCCTAAAATACCTTTTCTCACCTTTCTTTCCCTGGGTAACTTTCATTTATCTTTCATGTCTCAACTTTAGTGTCAACCTTTTTGGGAGGAGTTTCTGAACCTCCAAGGAAAGATTAGGTACCTGTGTTGTGGACTTCCCTTAGAGCCCTGTGGACTTTCCTGTTCACAGCTGTATTCTTTATTTCCCCCCCTTCAGTTTCTTTTGTTGTGGCAAAATACACATAACAGAAAACATACCATTTTAACCATTTTTAGGTATGTAATTCAGCAGTATTAAATATGTTATTTTTAATTTAGTGGTAAAAAAGAGAGTATGTATTTTTTGAAATTTCCTTTGATTCTTTTCGCCTCCTGTAATTTCTTTGCTATATTGATAAAATACAAAAGGTGAAGTTTTTATAGCCAGAAGGAACTTTGGAGATGGAAACCTATTATTGGAATTAGAGCATATAAATAAAATACAGTTTTCACAGTTCACTTTTGTTTAGTTTTGTATCTGCTTGTACAGAAAGTCTTCATTTAGGCAACAGTCACATCATTTGACAGTATCAATTGATAAAAATAAATGTAACTGGCTTATTAAGTATAATATGCTATGGGGGCGTAAAGTGGTATTATAATCTCCAACTTGGACAGAGAGTGAGAGGGAACAGTCCACTGCTGCCAGTGTGCTTGTCCCAGCCCGTGTGCAGTGAGCCTCGTGTCCTTTCATCAGGACAGCTACCCTTGCCCTCATTCTGGGAGGGTTTCCTCTTGGATTTGACAAAGACTCTCTACTTGCCCAAATTTTAGTTGGATTCCTCTGGCCATTTTCTCGACTAGGCCTTGACCTTGGGCTTCTGTGTTCGTCTTTACTGAGTCCAGTTCTAACAACAGTCCTAGTATGTGACGTTAGTAGGATATTTGATATTTGATCATGGTTAACAGTTGATTCCTAAATATATACTTGGTCTCATTTAATTTGCTTTTGTCCTCTCAATTATGCAGTTATGATGCAGGGATTGGTAGTGATGATGGAATTGGTGTGGTGATAGTAGAGGTACTGGTGGTGATGATGTTGGTGGCAGTGATACAGTGCTGGCATTTCTTATGATTTCATTTGTTCTAAACGCTGTGATCTCATTTTGCCCACATTTCAATGTTGTATCCATGTTTTACTACCTGGCTGCCAAGTGGCAAGGCTTGAATTTGAATCTAAATCAGTCTGACACCAAAGTCTTTATATTCCACTGGAATATATGTCCGCTGGAAGCAGTGTGTTGCTTCCCACATTGTTTACAGTCAACCATGAGTGGATTCTGCATGTTTTCATAGAATGGTGACACTAGCCATGGGTTCTGGGACTATGGGGCTAAGAGCAGATGGTCAGACGGGTATCAATGATTCCTTTCATTTACCTTTGCATGTTTTGATATTCACTGTATTTAAAAGACCAAAAGCTCTGGAAGCGCCATAGGTAGCCTGTGTTAGGATGGTCACATGTAGACAGTTTTGTCTTACTGGAGCTATCCCGAGTGACTGCATAGAGAGAGAAGTGTAATCAAAATCAGATAAACCTCCCAGTAGGTTAGTGTGTAGATAAATCATCGTCATTCTCACTCACGGGCTGTGTCTCTGCCTTGCTCATCAGGGACTGTACAATAAACTAGCAAATTTATAAATGTGCAGCTAAAATACAGTAACAGAATGATCAAGCTTTATTGCCACTTTAGTGAGGTTTTGTTTTTCTTCTACAAAGTGACCATTTTGATGGCCTAAAATAGCAGGATTTTAGCCCTGTTAGATTTCCTTTCCCTTAATTCATTCCTGGTACAGAACCTGCCTACTGCACAGGTGCAGGAGAGATGCGGGGACCGTGTGACACGCTGCAGCTCAGTGCAGGGCTTCCCCAATTTCAGGGCCATCCTGTGAATATCACCAGCTCTGAGGCGCAGAACTTGCTGGAGGCTGCCTTTCTTTGTTTATGTTCAGAATGTTTCCCGAAATGGCCCGAGGAGTTGATTTGCTTTTGCTTTTCTGAGCATTTCCATTATTCCCTTTTCGAGATCACTAGCTCAGAGCAGTGGATGTGACTTTCTTCTAGCCTCCTCCTGACCCCTGTTCAACTTTTCTTACTGTGGAGCATACATATTCATAACTTGCCTTCTTCGGCCTTACTCATTTGGCAGGCTGTGGTCCTTCAATTAATTCCTTCTTTCTTTTGTCTCTGTTTTAATTACCCCAGGGATCTGGTATTCTGAAGACTGTTACTTTTGGCCAGCTTGATAAGTCTTGGAGATAACTCTGTTCTTCATAGCTCTGGGTTAGCTTTACTGGACCAGGGAGAGAGGAATGGAATGAAAGAACTAGAAATTACTGGGCCTTACATGTAGGGAAACCTGATGTCAGTTAACACTTTAGAAGAATTTTGCATTTTCCTGGTTCTGTCTCATTGTTAATTCACCTATCTGTATGATGTTCTTAAGAGAATATTCAGAATTACTAGCCTTGTTTTACAAATAGACATAGAGACTAAGCATATAGTTTTGCAGGGAGTCTCCCTTCTGGGCTAAGAAAGGAAATTATATTTTCCCTGGGCCTGCTTATCACCTTTTCATTTTTTCCATACCCCCAGACAGCCGGGCTAAACCACAGTGAGTATGCTTTTGAAATGGTTTTGTGTCCATGAGCACCACATAGCCTGCAGGAATCATGATGTGTTGGGCATGTGTTTCAGGGTAACTCAGGGCCTTATCAGGACTTATATCTTACAGGATATCAGAGGAGGAAGAGAAGAAAGCATTATATCAGGGAAATTAGAGTTTTGTGTACGATTATCAAAAGCACTTTAGATTGAGGAATGTGTCCCCATTTGTGTGTGAATTTCTTCTCTGCACGTGGCTCTACATGCGTTTCATGTTGCACATACGTGGGCATCTGTCTGCTGGCTTACTTTGTCTTCTGTTTGGATAAGTACATCTTAAGTCCCCAAAGGATGGTAATAAAATGTATTGTCTGAAATCACATTGGCATCAGTAGATCTAGACCACTTAAATTGCCCTAGGTCAACATCTTATTTTGCTAAAGTTTAGAACTGGCACTACATTGGATGGTGCTTTGATCTTTGGGTCAGTTAACTTTGTTCTATTTTTGTGGCTATAGATGATAAATTTTATATATGTATATATATATACATACACACATATATATATTTATATATACATTTAAATATAATTGTAAATTTATTTGTAAATAAGTTATGGTCAGCCATCTCAAAGATACCCATCTTTAATATCAAAAGGAAGTTGGCAAAAGAATGTGTGTGGATTAGTGTAAACTCATACCCACTTTTGTAAAAAGCAGTTACACTTCATGTGTTTTATCTGTAGAGACATTTTTGGATACAAAGGAAAGGGCCTTAAATCATTTATTACAACTGTTAATCAAATATAAGGAAATTGAAGCATCTTTCTGCTATCCATAGATCATAGATCCTCGTTAAATCACTTTACTTATTAAATTATCTTTAATAGTTTGAGATGTCATTAGAAGTAAACTCAAGAATTCTTGTCATTAAATAGAAATGCTTAGTTATTTACGCATTATAAAGACATCTCCCTTTTCCTGTGCTTTTCCTGACCTCTACCAGTTCATTGAACACATCCTTACACTTGCAGAATTCTAACTAGATCTTATCGCAGATTGTGTATCTGTCGATTTAATGTTTTCAAGACTCAGCGCCAGCAAAATATAACAATTTGTTTGTCTCTACTTTCCATCTAAATACGAATTGACATTCTCAAGAAAGTTGTTTGAACAAAAATCCCAACATACAGATACCCCAGTGAAGGTACCTCAAGGTGCAAATTATGATCAGATTATGAGAAACTTATCTTCAAGGTCACAAAAGTATACTGGCTTAGAAAAGCTGTGTCCCAATGTCAAGTGGAAGGTGGTAGTTTATTTGGAACTCACGCAGTGGTGTTTATACTGAGATACTTGAATGTGTGTTCTCACCTGCTGCCTGTCTTCAGCCTTTTAAAAGTTGTGGAGTAAATCATCATAACAAAGCAATTTTTTGTCCTTCGTGTTGAGTTGCAAGTTTTTTGTTCCTCTAATGATGCAGTTTGCCTCCAAGTGTAGCCTTTGAAAAGAAGAGGTAGGACCCCCAAATCTTAAAGTGAATCATTAATAATCACCTGTCTTTCATTGGGCTTGTTTGTAGGGTGTGTTGCTTTTGAGAGGTTGTTACTTGGCTCCTGGCCAACGTTAGTGCTGTTACGCATTGGGCAAGCTAACTGTAAGCCTTGTGAAAGCATCTAGGCTGTGCAGAACTTGTGATTTACATTTGCCACATACTTCATAATTCAGCCTTTTGGGCTAATAATTGGTGGGCTGGCATTAGTTAGCTGATTTAAAAAAGTGGTGTGTTGTGGTGGGGCATTTGGAGGATTAGACATATTTTTGTTTGAATGTAATCAGTTATTTTAATATTGCCATCTTTATTTGGGAGTAATGTCTGGTTCTTTTTCCACGTTCAGGTACAAGGTTTTTTTTAGCATCTGAGGGTAGCCCCATCCTGCAACCTCACAATTATATATTAACCCCAAACCAACATATAGAATCAAACAACCTCTTACTTAAAATGGAGCCTGGTCATAAGCCTAATTTATATGAGAGCAGAAACCATAAGAAAAAAGAAGCAATTGTAAAGGACATTTTTCCATAAACTCCCAAGTCCTGTTAAAATTTAAGGGGAGAGAGACTTTTGAGGGTTTCTTTCTTCCCCATGAAAATAAAATCCAGAAATGGTTTACAGTCATTCTGCTGTCTTTTCTCGAAACACTTGTTTGATGACAAAGTACTCAGCAAGGACTTTGTCTCTTTCTTAGAGGTGCTGAAGGCATTGTTGGTGCTTAGTTCATGTTTAATAATAACATTATTCAGGGTTGAAATGTGGCTGGCACACCAGGGTTAATGCCAGTGCTCTCAGGAGAAGGGTGATTGGCATTTTAATCAGAGCAAATGTTCGGAACCTTTGTCTGAACGACTGTATTTCCAGCTCTTCAGATTTCCCTGCCCTGTGGTTCAGCACCAATTCAGAGGGGAGAGCTCCATCTACTGAAGGCCTGTTTCAGAATGATGCCTTCTGTTGAGTTCAGTGATTTTCCTTTTGTGCAGCTCGTTGAATTTTCTTCTGATTTACAAGCTCCAGTGGAGGTTTATGCTGAAACTGGTAATTGGGTCATTTCAAAACCAAATTTCTTGTCACTTTGCTGAGTGCTTACATCCAAAGGAGTTATCAGGGAGCATTCTTAATTCACTCTGTTTAATAGTCATTTTGTTGGGACCTAGATAGATGGTAAGACTGCCCGTAGGAAAATGTTACTGTAGGTAGTCTTTCTTTAGTCACCCCTAGCTTGACTCTCCTTCCATACCATCACATTGGCATTTTATTGACAATGTCATGGATACTTCAGAAGTGACTTTGATGTCAGACTGAGGCCTGACTTTTTGTTCTACCACTTTAGCTGGCTTTGGGGTATTGCATAAGTGACTTAATATTTTATAAACTTCGGTTTCTTCGTGGGGACTTGTGGGCCATGCTTAATGAGTTTGAACTTTGTTGGAAGGGCAGTGAAGTCTTTGAGGAGTTTTACATAGGGGACTGTTCATAATTGTGGATCAGCCCAGGTACCTTGGTGCCCAGGACTCTAGCTTTCAAACCCTTCAGAGACTGCCCACGCTGCAAACGGCCTCGTCGCCCAGCGTGCCTCTTTTTGGGTTGGCTTGCCTTGACTGAGCGGTGAGGGAGTGTAAAGGCTGGGCCATCTTGGCCAGACTCTGGACAACTCCCAAGGGTCAGTCTAGCTCCCTGGCTCTCCCGTGTCAGCCAATGCTGTTGTTTGGCCTTTATTGTGGCTTGACATCTTCCTCTGCTCCATTCGGCTTCCATGACTTCTCTGGAAGGAAACTGTGGGTATGAACCCAATAGTGCTCCTTAATAAACATCCAGCATGCTAAAACTCTGTCTCAGAGTGTGTTTTCTGGGAATCCCAGTTTGGGAATTTGGAGGATAGAGATTAAATGATAGAATTTGGATGTTTTCTTGTAGGTAATAAAGGGCCGTTGAGATGATTTGAGCATGGAAGTATATGCTAAAAGCGTGTATTAGGATGTTTGATCTAGCATCCATATGGATCACACGGGAGAGTCAGGAGTATAATTCTGAGAGAACAAATGAAGCAAGAGTTAATAGGTACTAATGAAATAGGGGGAGAGAAATGGAGCTTTGCTTCTCACCAGCTGTGTGGCCTTGAGAAATTAGTCTCTTTAAGCCTTACATTTCTGGTCTATAAAGTGAGGGAATTGAAATAGATATCATGAAGCTGTTGAGAGGATTAAATGAGATAATGTAAGGCACATATTTTGGTGCTTGGTAGGTGCCACTTTCTTTGAATAGATTAATTAATCACAATCACATCACTACTGACACGTGTGCAAACACACACTCACCTTTTGTTGCACATATAGTTGTCTCTTGGCTAGAAACCTTGCAGCTTTGCCTTTCATGAACTTTTTTAAATTTTATTTTTTATTGAAGTATAGTTGATGTACTATGTTATGTTAGTTTCTGGTGTACAGCATAGTGATTCCGTTATATACAGATACATTCTCTTTCATATTCTTTTTCATTATAGGTTATTACAAGCTATTGCATGTAGTTCCCTGTGCTATACAGAAGGACCTTGTTGTTTATCTATTTTGTATGTAGTAGTTTGTATCTGATAATCACAAACGCCTAATTTATCCCTCCGCCTCCTTTCTCCTTTGGAACATCTTAGTGTAGTAGTCACAGCTTCTCCTCTATCGTGGTACCTCCCTCCCATCTCTTACCCTTTATCTTCTCATGGTGCATGCCCGAGGCCAGAACATTTCATGCTGTCCATGCTTCTTCCCCTGTGTTCTCGCTGGCATGCCCTGACTGCTCTCTGGTCTACCTGGTAAACGTCTCTTCAGCCTTCATTGTTCCTGTTTAGATAACTTATTCCTTAAAAAGAATGATCAACTTCCTGTTCTGTATATTGTATACATTTCTGTTTCTCAGACTGCGTACAATGTGGTAATTTCATGTCTTAACCATTTTCATTGTGACCTCCTTGGACCAAAGCTGGTGTTATATTCCTGTTTCATCTGTCATCAGGCAGAACGGTGTTGATGGTACATCATAGGTGCTCAATAAACGTTCATTGAAAGTAGGTTGATGAAAGATTCTGTGTTGTGCCAGCTTTGGTCGGATTCTCACAAACTCAAGGTGACTTGGCTGTATTTATTTAATCTCTTTGTGTATGTATACATATTATCTGTTATGTATATACACGTCTATACGAAATATATGTGTATATATATGTGTGTATTTGTAACAAACATGATGTCGCACACATCAAGACACTTTAACCCTAAAAACTTCATCCTATATCTTAAAATAAGAGCATTCCTTCACATAGCTTTAATACCATTATCACACACAATTTATTATTGATGTAATATTTGTATGCAGTCCATATTCACATTTCTCCAATTATCCAAAAATCTTCCTTTGGGCTTTAAAGAGTAATCTGGGATCCACACAAGGGTTTTATATTACGTTTAGGTTTGTCCTGCCTATTGAATTTCCTTTAATCTAGAATAGTCCTGTCACCTTTTTTGTTTTTATTGATATTTTTGAAGAGTCCAGTCCAGTCCAGTTGTTTTACAAGAATGTCCCACCTCTGGATTTGTCTAATTCCTCCTGATTAGATCAATCAGTCAAATTTGGGCAAGAATACTGCATACTCTGTGAGGGACAAGGTAAGGAAATATTGTATACTTTCCCTTTTGTTACTGCCCAAAGTACATATTTCTTTGTTCTGTTATTGGTGATGCTGAATTTGATCACTTGATTAAAATAGAGAGTTAGAGGAAATACTGTAAGGAAACAGAGCTCCTTTATAATTAAAAAGCAATCTATAAAGTGATACTTTAAGACCATTTGTTTATCCTCTTAACAGCCTGTTACCAGACAGTTCTTGTATCCAGTTTGGATTTTTGCCTGAATCAGTTATTACATAGGTAATTATAAATTAGTTAGGTCATATAGATTTGAAAGTTATGTATCCATTACTGATTAGTGGGAGTAAGAATGGATTTGATAAAAATAAATGAACCTGGAGCTGTTATCTAGCTATATAAAAAATTAAAATTAAACATCAACCTCATATCATACAGAAAAATAAATTCCAAATGAGTTATAAGTCTCCATGTGAAAAGCAAAACTCCAAAACTTTCCTAGGAGAACACACAGTGCATATTTCATGGCATTGTGGTGGGAAAGAATTCCTTAAACAAGACATAAAAGTCACAAGCCCTGAAAGAAAAGACTGACATTTGGAATACATTAGCATAAAAAGCCTCACTGTATCAAAAGGCATTAAATACAAAATGGGAAGACAGACCATAGACTGGGAGTACATATTTGCAACTCTTCTAGGTGATCAAAAATAAGTATCCAGAGTTCAGAAGAAGTCATATAAAACAGAAAGAAAAAGACAAACTACTCAATAGAAAATGGGCAGAGGACATGACTAGGCAATTCACAGAGGAAGAAGATTGAATGGCCAATTACAAAAGATGCTCGACCTTACTAATAATCAAGGAAATGAAAAATAAAACCCTGGTGAGATTCCATTTTACACCTATTGATTGGCAAAACCTAATAAGCTTGCTAACACCAAGTGCTGGCAAGGATGAGAAGAAACAGGAACTCTTGGACATGACTGATGGGGATAAATTGCTGTAATATTTTTAGCTATCAATCTGGTAGTATCTGGAACAGTTGAAGATGTGCATTTTTGCAACTCAGCCATTTTACTCTTAGGGTTAGCTCAGAAAGTTGTCATACATGTAAAACAAGGAGATATGTACAAAGATGTTCACTGTAGTACTACTTCATATAGAAAAAAATAAGTAGAGGAGTTGATAAATGTAGGGTAATTTTCTCCCCACACATTGGAGCAGTTAAGATAAATAAACTAGTTGTACTAAGTAAATACAGTACCAAGTTAATAAGCTATAAGAGAGTATATTATGTTTGTGTAATACAATGTTAACTGTTATAGATGTATGTAAAATACGTATTATATAATTGTAACATAATACATGTATACAATTTATATATATATATATATACCAGTCTTATTGAGATATAATTCATATATCATACAATTCACCTATTTAAAGTATACAATTCAATGGCTTTTAATATATTCACATAGTTGTGTGTCTATCAGCATGATCAATTTTAGAACATTTTCATTACCCTTAAAAGAAACCCTTAGCTCCCAGACCCCCAAGTCTCCCATCCTCTCTAGCCCTTGGCATCCACTAATCTACTTTCTGTCTTTATAAATTTGTCTATTATGGACATTTCATGTAAATGAAATCACGATTTTTTTGTGTGTGTATGTGTGTGCTGGTTTCTTTCAGATATGTTTTCAAGGTTCATCCATGGTACAGCATGCATTAGTCCTTCATTTCTTTTTACTGCCAAATACTACTCCATTGTTTGAATATGCCACATTTTATTTATCCATTCATCAATTCATGGGAGTTTGGGTTATGTCCACTTTCTGGCTATTTTGAATCCCCATATGAATATTGCGTAGAAGTTTGTGTATGGATATATGCTTTTATTTCTCTTGAATATGTACCTGGGAGTGGAGTTGCTGGAATATATGGAATTAAACTATGTTGGACCTACCAAATTGTTTTCCAAAGTGACTGCATCCTTTTACGTTCCCACCAGCAGTGCATGATGGTTTCACTTTCTGCATATCCTTGCTGACGCTTTTTACTCTCCATTTTTTTTTTATTATAAACATTCTAGTGGGTGTGAAGCAGCATCTCATTGTGGTTTTGATTTGCATTTTCCTGATAGCTAATGATGTTGATCATTTTTTCATGTGTTTATTGATTGTATATACATTTTTCAGTCATACAGAATTTTAGTATGTATTGTTTCTCAAAACGTGTATAATCAAGGTATAAAAAATGGAAAGAGATGGGAGAGTGGGGCTTTAGCTGTATTTTTGTCATTTTACTTTTTAAAGAATGAAAAAAGAAAGACATGACACAAGTGAAGCAAGTAGATATGAGAAACAGGAAATAAAGTTTGGTCAGAAAGATACAAGTTGAGGAATCATTTATTAGTACAGATACCAAGTAAGGTTTGTCCACAAGGGTTTGTCTGTCAAATGTTGCAGAGAGGGAGAATAAATAAAAACAACGAAACCTTTTATTTGGTAATCAGCTCATTAATATTCTCCAAGGATGGAGTTTTGGTTTTAGAAGGAAGGTTTAAATTTAAGTTGTAGGAGGGAAGCAATATATGGTATGTGAGGTAGAGTAAAATACATTAAGAAGGTTATCAGTCAATTGAAGGAGAGTAATAGTACAATAGCTTAAAAGGAAGGATGAATCAAAGAGCTTTATTTAGCCTTGTGCATCAGACTTGGTACAGTACTTGACCATCATTCATGTGAACAGCTTGGAATTTCTAAGTGACACCACAGCAACACACTGTTCTGTTTTAGGAACTCTAGAGTGACTACTACTTTATTCATATCTTCTCTCCTTCCTCCCTTGTTAAAAGCATTATATTACTTACATATATGGCTTTTCTCTTTTTGGCTCTTAAGATCCTTTGGTATCAAAGGATAATTGAATAATTGAATGAAAGAGTGTGTACAAAGTGCACACAAAACACCTAACTCATGGTCCATAAATGTTAGTATTTCCTCATGGACCCTCCCCCTCCAGATATTTGAAAGGAAATAATTAAGGAAAAGCAATCTAGAAGACTCAGAAAGGCTGACAGAGTTAAGGTTTTAAAGAGAAAAGCATGGAGAGAGGGAGCAGAAGCCAGTGTCGGAGGAGAGGAGGAATGATGACAGAATGCCTGGTCAGTGCCCTCCGTGCGGTGAAGTGAGGTCTTGCAGTGATGGAAGCGGTGGTGAGGGGTTTTAAAGAGAATGAAGAGCTTTTGGAATACATTTGTATGAGAGAAGAAGTAAAGGGCTGATGACTAAATGTATTGTCTAGTAGTAACATTGAGGGTTTACTTGAATTTGGGTAGTTTGACTGATGCAGTCTTTGTGAATTTATGATTTTTGTGCTTTGGAAGCTGGGATTGAAGAAGAGCATCCTGAATGTGTAATACAAAGGGAGGGATTCACAGGGCTGCAAAGGAAAGATTGGGCAGAGGCGTGGTAATTTCCTTTTAAATGTGTGAACAGTACCTGTGTAGATAAGTAATTCTTTTAATTCTGTGTCATTAGAGTATGGAACTCAGGCCAAAGAGTCGAAGATTCCTGCTCAGTAAAAGAACTTAGCAGTCATTAGGCTTATCTAATACTGGAATACACTATTTTGAGAGATAAGGAGTTTGCAGTCAGAGGAAGGACTCAGGGCCAGATGTAAGATGGAAGGTCTGACTGCATGTCACCTGGAAACACTGGTGTCACTTAAGGTGTTAAAAGGTTTTGTGATCAAAAGGTTGATGGAGTAAGACGATCTAATTTATAGTTAAGAGCAGGGAACAAAAAAGGTAATGACTATGAGGACAAGCCAGACTGGACATCAGTTATAGCCAGAAAGCAGCCAAAGATCTAAGACAACTGAGGAATATCCATGCCATAGTTGTTGTCAAAATCCACTTTTTTTCTGCCTCTATAGTCAACCACATGGTCTCATCAGTTATAGCTCCCATTACTTGGAGTCATGCTCAACCAGCCTAGAGGCACCTTTGGGCTCCATGTGTTTTTACTCTTACTTAAAATTTCATTTTAGAGTGCGTTAACTATAATTAACTCCTTTGAAATATAAACCAAGGAGTTTTAAATTTATTTGTGGACTGCGCATGTGAAACATGAACATTTTTAATACATTTCCAGTTTTTGCATGATTTTCTTTTCACTGGCATTAATCAAGAGATGAATTTTCGATTTTGTGTGAAGACTATGCTATTATTAACTAAATTCCCCCCCCATTTTTACTAAAAAATTCTGAAATGATTCTTGTTTCCTAACTTTTCTTCCCCCCATCATTTCCTCTTAGTAATGGAAAAATCATGTTAGGTTTTATCAGTTTTACTCATCTTGTGAAGAGAATGTCTTCAAACATATGAAGCCCAGGGAAAGGGGCGACTAATTGGTACAGAATTCATGTATTGGTTTCTTTCTTGGCTCAGTGCTTGACATATATAAGCTGTAGGCTGTGATCTTGTAGGATCCCAGACCGAACACTTCTTTTTTTTCTTGATGTGGTCCATTAGTGTCTAGAAATTTGTATTGATTACTGTAGTTTTTTTTTGCTTCATCTGAATGTGAAAGGAATGGAAAAGTAGCTTGGATCATAAGGTTGGCCAGTTAGCTCTTTTTGCTTGTTAAGGTTGTTGTTGGTTTCTAGAGAACACTGAATAATCTACCTCTTACTTTCATGTTGTACTGCAAAGATACTACTGAATTAAAGTCAGAGTATTCATGAAAAAACAGTGTGTTAGAAATTACTAAGAAGAATATCTAAAGGGTACACAGGTTGGTAAAAGTGCTGGGGAGAAAAAAGGTGTCAGTACACAGATTCTCTTGGGTAAGGATGGGGGTTGCAGTCTTCAAGGATCCACAACAGAATGTCTGGTTAAAACTTTTCAGAATATGCCCTACGTACCTCCTGAACTTCTGTAGCCAGCACTCCTAGGATTCTGCATTTTCTTTTATCCTGCTTTGAATCACTGTATATACTCACTACCTGTAACTACTGTTAGGATTATCATGATTATTGTTAGATATGAGGTGAATTAAGAACCACAATGCTGGTGAATATACTCTGGGGTGGGGAGACCATTGTAATTGATTGCCTAGCTATTTTATAACACCCTTATGTAGGAAATAGGATTAGATTAAAGCCCTCATACTTGATAAGCTTTTAGAATTTTAATTAAAAAATGAAAAAAGAATGGACACTTATGGGGAAATAGAGTACAGATGATAGATGTTTTCAGTGTTGAGAAAAAGGTCATCCTCGTCTATGGTTAGAAGTGATATTCAGTATAAAGAATGGTTCAGTATGGTCTTCCTGGTCTGAGTGAATTCAAGGAGTGTTGTGCAGCCGAAGAGGCAGAGGAGACTCCTGAAAAACTCATTTCAAGTAACAGGGTGTCTAGGCAGAATTAAAGAAGGTATAGGAGAAAAGTGATTTCAAGAAAATAATAAGGTGGTTTTCATTTGAGGGATATTAGACGAATCACCTAGTGAAAATTTTGTTGATAAGGGAATAACGGTACAGAGGCAGGTGAGCTGATGATTGGTCTGTAGGATTGGGAAAAGGTTAAGGATGAAAAGGAAAGGAGGCTCCTGACATAGAACAGGTTGAAGACTTAGAGATGCAAGTTCTCCAATTTGTCAAGCTGGTATTCATCATTGAAAGAATTAAGAAGTTTTATGGGTGATGTCGGTCAAAATGTACGGACTTCCAGTTATAAGTCCTGGGATGTAATGTACAGCATGATGACTAAAGTAAATGATACTCTGTTGTATATTTTAAAGTTGCTAAGAGAACAGATTTTTTTTTTAACATTTTTTATTGATTTATAATCATTTTACAATGTGTCAAATGCCAGTGTTAAGCACAATTTTTCAGTCATTCATGGACATATACACACTCATTGTCACATTTTTTTTCTCTGTGAGTTATCATAATATTTTGTGTATATTTCCCTGTGCTATACAGTGTAATCTTGTTTATCTATTCTACAATTTTGAAATCCCAGGCTATCCCTTCCCACCCTCCATCCCCCGGTAACCACAAGTCTGTATTCTCTGTCTGTGAGTCTATTTCTGTCCTGTATTTACACTTTGTTTTTGTTTGTTTGTTTTTGTTTTTGTTTTTGTTTTTTAGAGTCCACATATGAGCGATCTCATATGGTATTTTTCTTTCTCTTTCTGGCTTACTTCACTTAGAATGACATTCTCCAGGAGCATCCATGTTGCTGCAAATGGCATTATGTTGTCGGTTTTTATGGCTGAGTAGTATTCCATTGTATAAATATACCACCTCTTCTTTATCCAGTCACCTGTTGATGGACATTTAGGCTGTTTCCATGTTTTGGCTATTGTAAATAGTGCTGCTATGAACATTGGGGTGCAGGTGTCATCCTGAAGTAGATTTCCTTCTGGATACAAGCCCAGGGGTGGGATTCCTGGGTCATATGGTAAGTCTGTTCCTAGTCTTTTGAGGAATCTCCACACTGTTTTCCATAGTGGCTGCACCAAACTGCATTCCCACCAGCAGTGTAGGAGGGTTCCCCTTTCTCCACAGCCTCTCCAGCATTTGTCATTTGTGGATTTTTGAATGACGGCCATTCTGACTGGTGTGAGGTGATACCTCATTGTAGTTTTGATTTGCATTTCTCTGATAATTAGTGATATTGAGCATTTTTTCATGTGCTTTTTGATCATTTGTATGTCTTCCTTGGAGAATTGCTTGTTTAGGTCTTCTGCCCATTTTTGGATTGGGTTGTTTATTTTTTTCTTATTGAGTCGTATGAGCTGCTTATATATTCTGGAGATCAAGCCTTTGTCGGTTTCACTTGCAAAACTTTTCTCCCATTCCGTAGGTTTTCTTCTTGTTTTACTTCTGGTTTCCTTTGCTGTGCAGAAGCTTGTAAGTTTCATTAGGTCCCATTTGTTTATTCTTGCTTTTATTTCTTCTAGGAGAAAATTTTTGAGATGTATGTCAGATAATGTTTTGCCTATGTTTTCCTCTAGGAGGTTTATTGTATCTTGTCTTATGTTTAAGTCTTTAATCCATTTTGAGTTGATTTTTGTATATGGTGTAAGGGAGTGTTCTAGCTTGATTGTTTTACATGCTGCTGTCCAGTTTTCCCAACACCATTTGCTGAAGAGACTGTCTTTATTCCAATGTATATTCTTGCCTCCTTTGTCAAAGATGAGTTGATCAAAAGTTTGTGGGTTCATTTCTGGGCTCTCTATTCTGTTCCATTGGTCTGTATGTCTGTTTTGGTACCAATACCATGCTGTCTTGATGACTGTAGCTCTGTAGTATTGTCTGAAGTCTGGGAGAGTTATTCCTCCAGCCTCTTTCTTTCTCTTCAGTAATGCTTTGGCAATTCTAGGTCTTTGATGGTTCCATATGAATTTTATTATGATTTGTTCTAGTTCTGTGAAATATGTCCTGGGTAATTGGATAGGGATTGCATTAAATCTGTAGATTGCCTTGGGCAGTGTGACCATTTTAACAATATTGATTCTTCCAATCCAAGAGCATGGAATATCTTTCCACTTTTTAAAGTCTTCTTTAATTTCCTTCCTCAATGGTTTATAGTTTTCTGTGTATAATTCTTTCACCTCCTTGGTTAGATTTATTCCCAGAGATTTTATTACTTTGGGTGCTATTTTAAAGGGGATTGTTTCTTTACTTTCTTCTTCTGTTGATTTATCGTTAGTGTAAAGAAATGCAACTGATTTTTGAATGTTAATTTTGTAACCTGCTACCTTGCTGAATTCTTCAATCAGCTCTAGTAGCTTTTGTGTGGACCTTTTAGGGTTTTCTATATATAGTAACATGTCATCAGCATATAATGACACTTTTACCTCTTCTTTTCCAATTTGGATCCCTTTTATTTCTTTCTCTTGCCTGACTGCTGTGGCTAGGACTTCCAGGACTATGTTGAATAGGAGTGGTGATAGTGGGCATCCTTGTCTTGTCCCAGATTTTAGTGGGAAGCTTTTGAGTTTTTCACCGTTGAGTACTATGCTGGCTGTAGGTTTGTCATATATAGCTTTTATGATGTTGAGATATGTTCCCTCTATACCCACTTTGGCGAGAGTTTTTATCATAAATGGGTGTTGAATTTTATCAAATGCTTTTTCTGCATCGATTGAGATGATCATGTGGTTTTTGTCCTTTCTCTTGTTGATGTGATGTATTACACTGATTGATTTGCGTATGTTGAACCAGCCTTGTGTCCCTGGGATGAACCCCACTTGGTCATGATGTATAATCTTTTTTATGTGTTGTTGGATTCTATTTGCTAAAATTTTGGTGAGGATTTTGGCGTCTATGTTCATCAGTGATATTGGCCTATAATTCTCTTTTTTTGTAGTGTCTTTGCCTGGTTTTGGTATCAGGGTGATGGTGGCTTCATAGAATGAGTTTGGGAGTATTCCCTCCTTTTCAATAGTCTGGAAGAGTTTGAGAAGGACTGGTATGAGTTCTTCTTCGTATGTTTGGTAGAATTCCCCGGTGAAGCCGTCCGGTCCTGGACTTTTATTTGTAGGGAGGTTTTTAATTGCTATTTCTATTTCCTTTCTAGTGATCGGGTTGTTCAAGTGTTCAGATTCTTCTTGATTCAGTTTTGGTGGACAGTATGTTTCCAGAAACTTGTCCATCTCCTCTAGGTTATCCAGTTTGGTTCCATATAGTTTGTCATAATATTCTCGTATGATATTCTGTATTTCTATTTTGTTTGTTGTAATTTCTCCATTTTCCTTTCTTATTTTGCTAATTTGTGCTCTCTCTTTTTTCTTCTTTGTGAGTTTGGCCAGAGGTTTGTCGATTTTATTTACTTTTTCAAAAAACCAGCTTTTGGTTTGGTTGATTTTTTTCTATGGTCTTGTTAATCTCTATTGTATTTAATTCCTCTCTGATCTTTATTATTTCCTTCCTTCTGCTGCTTTTTGGGGCTTTTTGTTCTTCTTTTTCTAATTCATTCAGGTGGTGGGTTAAATTGTTTATTTGAGATTGTTCTTCTTTTTTGAGGAAGGCCTGTATCGCTATAAACTTCCCTCTTAGCACTGCCTTTGCTGTGTCCCATAGGTTTTGAGTGGTTGTGCTTTCATTATCATTTGTCTCAAGGTATTTTTTAATTTCAGCTTTGATTTCCTCATTGATCCATTGTTTTCTCAGTAACATATTGTTTAATCTCCATGCTTTCCTATTTTTCTCCTTTGTTTCTCTGTTGTTGATTTCCAGTTTCATGGCATTGTGGTCAGTAAAGATGCTCGAGATAATTTCTATCTTCTTAAAATTGTTGAGGTTTCTTTTGTGCCCAAGTACATGATCGATCCTGGAAAATGTTCCATGTGCACTTGAAAAGAATGTATATCCTATTTTTTGGGGGTGTAATGCTCTGAAAATATCCACCAAATCTAGTTTTTCTATTGTGGTATTTAATTTCTCTGTTGCCTTGTTTATTTTCTGTCTGGAAGATCTGTCTAGTGATGTTAATGCAGTGTTAAAATCTCCAACTATGATTGTATTCCCATCAATATCCCCCTTTATCTCTGTTAGTAATTCTTGTATGTACTTAGGTGCTCCTATATTGGGTGCATATATATTAACGAGTGTAATATCCTCATCTTGTATCACTCCTTTAATCATTATAAAATGTCCTTCTTTATCTTTCTTTATGGCCTTTGTTTTAAAGTCTATTTTGTCTGAAATCAGTACTGCAACACCTGCTTTTTTGGCCTTTCCATTTGCATGGAATATCCTTTTCCATCCTTTCACTCTCAATCTATATGTGTCCTTCTCCCTAAAGTGGGTCTCTTGTATGCCGCATATTGAAGATTCTTGCTTTATTATCCAGTCTGCCACTCTATGTCTTTTGACTGGAGCATTTAGTCCATTAACATTTACAGTAATTAATGATAGATGTGTGTTTATTGCCATTTTGAACTTATCTTTGCAGTTGAATTGGTATATCCTCTTTGTTCCTTTCTTCTTCCTTTTGTGGTTTGGTAATTTTCCTTTGTATTTTCATGGATTTTATTTAATTTTTGTGACTCCTTTGTAAATTTTTGGCTTGTGGTTACCCTTTTTTGTAAATCTATCAACCCATTACTATAACTGTTTTTATTAAACTGACAGTAACATGATCTCAAACCCATCCTACTGTTAAAAAAATTTAAAAAAGAAAGAAAAAGATATTCTATATTTCCCTGCCTCCCTCTCCCACTCTCAGTGATTTGTATGTCTTCTTTTGTAATTTCATGTTTACTTTATTTGTAATTCATGAGTTATCACCTTTCCAGTTGTGAGTTTCTCATTTCTGTAGCATCCTGCCATTTTTCTATTTAGAATAGCCCTTTCAATATTTCTTTTAGCATGGGTTTAGTGTTGCTAAACTCCTGCAGCTTTTTTTTTTTGTCTGTGAAACTCTTTATTTCTCCTTCTATCCTAAAGGATAGCCTTGCTGGATAAAGGATCCTAGGCTGCATCTTTTTTTCATTCAGGGCTTTGAATATCTTGCCACTCCCTTTTGGCCTGTAGTGTTTGTGTAGAGAAATCAGCTGAGAGCCTTATGGGGGTTCCCTTGTAACTTACTCTTTGCTTTTCTCTTGCTGCCTTTAGAATCATTTCTTTATCCTTGACTCTGGCCATCTTGATTATGATATGTCTTGGTGTGGGTCTATTTGGTTTCCTCCTGTTTGGGACCCTCTGAGCTTCCTGTACTTGGATATCTGATTCCTTCTTTAAGTTTGGGAAGTTTTCAGTCATGATTTCTTCAAAAACCTTTTCAATCCCCTTTGATCTTTCTTCTCCTTCTGGGACCCCTATTATGCGAAGATTGGGATGCTTTATGTTATCCCATAGGTCCCTTATGCTATTTTCATTATTTTTTATTTGCTTCTCTTGTAGTTCTTCTGAATGGGTGCTTTCTATTGCCCTGTCTTCTAGATCACTAATTTGTTCCTCTGCATTATCTAGTCGGCTTTGCACAGCTATTAGATCATTCCTCATCTCTGTCAATGAGTTTACCCATTCCACTTGGCTCTTCTTTATAGCTTCAATTTCATTTTTGACATATTTTATATCTCTAAACACTATCTCTTTTAATTCCTTCAGCAATTCGATTTCTCCTTTTTTGAAATCTTGATCTAGTAGGCTATCGATGTCTATTTCGTTGATCTTTCTTTCAGGGGATTTCTCTTGTTCTTTTAATTGGGAAAGGTTTTTCTGCTTCTTCATCTTGCTCATACCTCTCTGGCACTGTGGTTCATGGAGTATCAGTTGTTTATTTTGGTCCTTAAGGATTTTATCTATCTAATACCTATTTAGGAATAGAACTTAGGAAAAAAAGAAAAAAAAATGAGAGAGAGAAAGAATTTTAAAAGAAGGGAGAAAGAGGGTTTGAAAACAGTGTATAATGAATAATAGAAGAGCGAGTTGAAGCAGAGTATTAATCGGGTTGAGACGTCCTTTTAAAACCTTTACAAAAAAAGGGGGGGGGATGAGTAGATGTATTTGAAACCTGTGTCTAATCAATAACAGGACATCAAAACCCAAGAGAAATAGAAACGAATTAAGAAGTAAAAATTAAGAGAGTAATAGAAAATAGAACAGGTAAAAACAGATTTAAAAAAAAAAAGGGGGGGGGGTGGGTTTGTCGGTGTTCTCCTGGAGTCTGTGTGCTTTTAATGTGAAGTCTTTCTGTCTTCGTCCTGTTTTGGAAGCTCAGCTTGCTGTTTTCAGAGGCCCTCCGTTGGCGCCCTCTTCTGTGCTGCTCCCAGCACCTGTCGGCAAGCACATCGCGCCTCCTCCTAACACTGGGTCAGGTGCAGCTCTCTGCTGTGGGCGGGCGGGTCGCTGCCCCTCCAGATGTTGCAGACTGGCCGGGTAGGAGGGCAGGTCGTGGCCTCTCCCTGCACCTCGGTCAGGGGCTGTGTTCCTGCCTGAAAGGCGGGGGGCCGCTCTCGCTCTACCTGCGCTGCAGGTAGCTCCGCTGCTCTGTGCGGCTGCGCGCTCCGCCCTGGTCGGCGCTCCGCCCTGGTCGGCGCTCCGCGGGTGGGCTCGGGGAAGACCGAGGGACAGCCCTGTCCTTGCTCTGAGCCAAAACCCAGCTCCTTGTTTGTCTTTGTGGAGCAAGTTCTCTGAGGGACCAGGATGGAAGGATCCTATCTGCCCCGGGCTGCAGGCCAGTCTCAGTCTGGCCTTTGAGGCTGCTAAGCCCTTCGGTGTGGATGCAGGTTTCGCCCCCGCCCCTGCCCCCGCCTGAGTGCTCAGCGCGGAGGATACGGCGGCTGTGCCTGAACCCCGCCTCTCTTCCCCCCGAAAACTTTCCGCGGGTTTTCAGAGATGGGGGTGTGCACCCTTCCCCCGAGAGCACGTCAACCTTGCTGTTTAATGGAGGGCCCAGGTTGTTCTGCCCCGTGCACCCACAGCCACGGCGCGCAGCCCCTTGCGTTCCCCCGGGGCTGCCTCCGTGCAGCCACTTCCGTCCTCGCCCGGCTTGGGCAGCCTGGCCCTGCCCGCGGCTGCCGGCCCGCGTCTCAGGCTGGGTGTTGGGGGGACGCTCTGTGCCCGTTTAACTTAGTTCTTTTAGTCAAGGGCTGCTCTGTACAGATCCGAGCCTCGGAGGCTGCCCCTCCGTCCCGCTGGCCTCTCAGTTGGAGAGGGGAGACCCAGCGAGCGAGCGCCAGTCCTCCTTTGCTGCTCCCTCCCCGCGGGACCCGTCCCGCGCTGCTTTGCCTTTTGTTCTTTCTTTTTTCCTTTTCTCCTACCAGATTTTTGGCGGCTTTATCTTTTGAAGAGGGCGATGTTCTCTCGGAGTTCCGCAGGTGCTCTGGTTGGCTGAGTGGGTCTGTAGATGTGGGTCTTGGTGTATTTGTGGGAGAGGGTGACCTGCGAGCGTCGTTCTACTCCGCCATCTTCTCCGTCTCTCTAAGAGAACAGATCTTAAAAGTTCTTGTCACACACGCAAAAATTGTAACTGTGTGTGGTGATGGATATCAACTAGACTTACTGTGGTGACCGTTTATATATATGGGGGAGGGAGAGAGTCAGTCAGTATATTGTATACCTGAAACTAAGATAATATTATGTCAGCTATATCTCTATTAAATTTTTTTTAAAAAAGTAAATTTTGAGACCCAACATTAAAGAAATTTACCACCTGTCTGGAGTTTCGATGTGAAGCAGATTTAGAAAGGCAACAAAAGTCTGAATGACTGACACCTGGAAGGTAACAGGGGCATGACCATACACAGCCAGCACTCAAGAGGTTATTGACTCCTGTCTTGGGAGCCAGGGTGTATACGCTTGGTGTCCTAAGAAGACTGTAGTCTGATTGGGACAAGAGCAATTTGAAAGACTGACCCAAAAGGAAGATAGCATATGTTGGTGTCAGATGAGCACTGCTGCTGTTCAGAGTGGGAATCTCAGGCCTTAGGCCCCAACCCAGACCTACTCTGTTGCATTTCTATGGCTGTCTTACAGGTTACCGCAAACTTGGTGATGTGAAATGGAGCACACATTTATTATCTCACAGTTTCTTTGCGTCAGCAGTCCTAGCAGCTTAGCTGGTTCCTCTGTCTGGGGCTCTTACCAGGCTGCAGTCAAAATGTTGGCCAGGGCTGGGTTCAGAGGGTCCACTGGGAAAGAGGTTGCTGGCGCTCTTCCTTGATTGTTGGCTGAATTCAGTTTCCTTGCTGCTCCAGAATTCGTGGCAGCTTGCTTCTCCAGAGCCAGATGACAATGGAGATTGACTGACTCAGAGAGAGTCAAGTTTCCTATCAAGACAGAGTCTTATATAACGTAGTGTGACATCCTGTCATCTTTACCATATTCTTCTGGTTAAAGCAAGTCACAAATCTCCTCTTAGACACAAGGGGAGGGAATTAAAGAAAAGTGTGGATACCAGGAGAGGTGGGATCATGGAGGCCACCGTAAAGTCTGTTTTTGACATCTACTAAATCAGTATCTACATTTGAACTGTATTCCTCATGTGATGACATTTTGAGAAGCAGTGTTCTAGATGGTAGGGACCAAAGAGTTTGATTTAGAGGGAGAAGAAAACACTTCGGGCATGGCTTGGCCAGGTAGACTTTTATGACCAGCAAGTTAATTTGTGTAAAGACTTATTCACATCAGAGAACTGACTGCGTCTCCTACCATTTCCCCCAACCTCGCCACCTCCAATTAGTGCAGTGGTTTTTACTTTTGTGATTCTGCTGGATGCTTCTCTCTGAGAGAATCTGTGAGTTCCTAATGTTGACTCTGGGAAAAAGTTCTTTTTCCCTTATTCCATTTTGGTCATGGGAGTTGGTGGGAAGTACAGGACTTGGGGAGTTTCCCCTGCCCTAATAGCTGAGCAGCCTCAGGAAAGTTGTTGGACTGTCCTTGGCCTTAGTTCCCTTGTATGTGAATTCTGTCTTCCCTCTCTTAGAGGGTCATTGTGTGAATTGAACAAGTTAAAGACTGTGGAAGCTCTTGGTAAACCTGAAGCATTACGTAACATTGGTGTAAACGCCTTCTGTGGTAGATGCCTAGTCCCCAGTGCTGCCCTATTCCTATAGAAGCTGGTGCCTAAAAGTCATGGTTGTATCTTGATCGTGTCTGTCTGACCACAGTCCAGCAGAGCAGGGCCTGACCCCTTACCCAAACAGGGCCACATGGATTCTCCACCTTGAAATTTGAATTTGGGACCAAAAGATTATAGCTCTGGCCTTGCTGATCTAATGTAAGGAGTTTAGAAACCTAGGAAACTTTAATGTAGGTATCTTCTCCTATGTGGGATGAGTGACAGAGGGTGGAGGGAAATTAGACCTTCATAGAGAAACACCAAAAACTTGCTCAGTGAAGTTGTTTCCTTTCTTGAGATAACTAAGTCACCCTTACCTGGGGTGGTTTGGACACTTCCTTATTTAAGGTTGGCCTTAAAGGTTCTATGTTTCCTGTAGCTTGCATTATGTATAAAAGGATGCTTATATAGTTTGTATTATATACTAAAAAAGGCACTTAATATAAAAGTTCTGTGTCCTTGCATTATGTAATAAAAGGGTACTTATACAGCTTGCATTGCATTATAAAAAGGTCACCCAGTATAAGAGTTCTGTGTTCCCTGTAGCTAGCATTACATAATAAAATGGGTGCTGAAATTAGATGGAAGCCAGCAAAATTACAGTTGAACTGCGTAGGGCTGATTTTAGGACCACATTTTCTTAACATGGAGGTTATATAGGTTGTATGTTTTACTGGCGTGTGCAGCTCTTCGAAATGACCCAGTTCAGAATGACATTCAACTTAGAGCTGATTGAAGTGGGCATTGGTGGAAAATCCCTTGGGGACTTGTGAAACAATTAGAAAAACTAGGAATCTCATTCTTTTTAATAACAGAAAAAAATAGCTGTAGTTAGAATTTGAGAAATACGTGAAGCTTTATCTTACTGAAGAAATGGTGGGAAATGCTTATGTTTTTAAAAGAAAAGAAACTAATTAGTCTTATTTTGAAAATATTAGGGAAAATAATAGAATTAGCGGGCTAAGTCAAGGATGAGCTAAATAATTTTCTTTGAAGTGAGAATTCTTCTCAAGATTAATTCTAAAATTGTTCTAGAGACTTCATAATACAGAGGAGTGAAACCATAGGTAAAATTAATCTTGGCCTGGATATTCTATCCTACCTCTTTTTCTTGTCTTGGACAAGACATACATAGTTTTCTTATATTATAGCACTCTTCATCTTACCTTTACGTCATCTGGATTATTTTGTAATTTTGTGTGTGTGTGTGCACTCAGACATGTACATGTGTACCCGTTTGTATATATTTGTCAGTTTCTTCCCTTTTAGATTTTAATCTCATTGAAAATGAGAACCCTGTGGCTACCTTATTTTCACTATGTACCCAGTACCTTGTGCTGTCCTTGGACATAGTAGTCACTTAGTAATTACTGAATGAATGGATATTTATTCTTGACTTACATAACCCTGTGCTCTACAGGTATTACTCATACAAAGATATGCCAGAAATACTTATAAGTAACATAATTTTTTGGCTCTTAGAATATTGTGCGTTTGATGTAAGGTTTAGCACTATGAATGTAGTCAGTCAATAATCCATAAACAATGTGATCACTTTGACTCTTATTTCTTATATTCTATCAGAGAGAAGCTAACCTTACAACAAGATAAGAAAAGAATAAGAGAATAGTCAGTAGGTGGAACATTTATCCTCTCGAACTCACGCCTTGGCAAATGACTACGTAAATTCTTGGGGCACGAAGCTCCTGGTGACTAGGTTGGCCAATGTATAAACAAGGTTATGGGAGTTCTCGCAGTCTCAAGCTAAGTCAGTGGTGGCAGCGAGTCCAGTGAAAGAAGCAATGTTATTTTCCCAGAGCCAGAGCTCAGAAGAGGGGCCAGACCTGTCCTGGTGCCCGTTGGGGCAGGTGCGTGTGCTCCATGGATTCTGGTTCTGGGTCTTTAGGGAGAAGGGCTTTGAAGGTAGTGAGCTGAGCAGCCTTGAAAGCTGCAAAGGACAGGAGCACATGGTAGGGAGTTGCCCTTTTAAGGGAGGACAGGATTTAGTAGTTGGATTTAGTGCTCATCACGCCCCCTCCCCCGTCCCTTTCCCTTCAGTGTTTTCTCTGTTTCTGGTAATGCTTTTCACAAAATGTATCACTGGTCAGCAAGCCTGTCTGGATAGTACAGGTGTTAACTGAATTCAGCCTTGGCTAATTCCAGGCGTACTTTAAAGTTGGTGACATCATGGCCTAGTTGGGGGTTATGTTTGTAACCGCCGTAAAAGCAGTTTTGTGTGTTGTGCCTGCAGATGGCTCTGAATCTGTCAAGGAAAGAGCAAGATAAATATTTTCTCATAAATATAAAAGGGAGAGTTACACACGTATTGTTTAGAAACCAAGCTGATAAGCATATTACATTGTCTGAGGCACCAGAAGTAAGCAAATTAATTACATGCAAATAACTGTTGCTCATGAAGTGTGGGATAATAATAGTATCTGTTTGGATGTTTCTGGTAAGTTTATTTACACGGCCCAATTTTCTGCTAATTTTCCTGTGGAAAATGATAAATACTGGGTTCCTTTTGCCTTTCTTTCAGAAATACTTGATAGAAATTGGAAGCTGTTACTTTGTCTTGCTCTCATTGCCTTGCCAAGGGCAATTCTAAAGACAGTATTTATATACACATGGTGAAGAAAGAACGGTTAATTGCGTGTGGGTTTCTTCTGCCTTAAACAACTGGCTGCCATCATCAGCCTCATTATGTAATACAGAGGTTCTTATTACTGAACTGAATTATTGCACACATGTAATTCAGTCCAGACTGACTTTCTGTTGATCTTTTTCATGAACATCTTTTGATGTCAGCTTCTTGGTGAACTTCCGACGTTTCCTCTCAAAGCAACACATGGAATTGAGCAGTTGATATTGACAGGGTGATCCTTGGTGGGGGTGGGGGGGGTCTTTGCCTTTTCTGTTCATGAGTGGGTGGGTTCAATTTGAAAAGATGGCTCTAAAGTCTACCTAGTACTCCACACGTTCTGAAGAACCCCCAGCGTCCTGCTGTGCCTCTCTGTGCTCCTGCATGTGTGTGTTCCTTGGGGTACATCACAGGTGATGAGTTCTTTTATTCTTTCAAGATAATCAATTCTTGTGGCTCATTAACTTGGATTGTGTATCAGATGCCTCATAAGCTAGGGAACATTTTGGTTGGGATAAGAAGTAACTGTTTTTCTATTTAACTTTACAGGCTAGGCTTATCCATGGACTGCCCCTCTTGACAGGGTGATTCTCACCCCCATTAGGTTACTGTTTTGTTTGCTCTCTTGATGCTAAGTCTCAGGCATTTTGCTCACCTCTGTTCATTTTCATCAACAACCCGGACATTTTGACATAATTTGGAAACCATTATCTTACAGCACGCGAAACATTGTGATTAATCATCTATTGTTCACAAAATGGGAAACAGAATGGAAATGGACTTTTGCTCTCATTTTTGCTAGAGAAGGCATTTTACCATCCAGTCAAAAAGGAAAACAGCATTTTATACCTGAGATTAATTTATGAAAGTTACTCTCCAACCTTTCTTTGCCGTCTAGCGGTTACTGTGGGTTGGGGTGCAAGAGAACGTGGGGTGGAATAGGAAGGTTGAATCAGTGAACTTAAGATCTTGCCTTGGGGGACTCTTTGCCAGTTCTCTCCATTGATTGCTGTAGAAATTAGGGTTCGAAAGGCTGGTGGCCAAATATTTTCTCACTGTGTTTCCAGAGGGTGAGAGGTGAGGGCAGTTTACACATACACACCTGGGGGATCCACTCTTCCGCTGTTCCTTCTTTCAGATGGAGGTCCCTAGGTAGAGAAATTACACTACCTTTAGTAATCCTGATTAAAAGAAAGGGGGAAAAATCAATTTGGTAGACTTTGAGGAGAGAATCAATTTCCTTATTACATTAAAGGATGAGAGACATAACCACCTTGTGTTTGCAAATTATTTGCTTTCAGTCTGTGATGCTTTCAAGAGTTTGAGAAATAGGGTATTTAACTTCTCAACTTATGACTGATAGGATCATGCTGAAAGTGCTCCAGTCTAATGGAAGCTTCAAATGCAGGGCTCACAATTGCTGGATCATACTTGACAGTGATTTGTATGTCTATGGATTATTAAACTTCAGCATAGAGAAGGTCCTGATTTAAAAATTTTTGATTTTATTCCCTTGGTCTGATGTGAGGAGCAGCTATCCCTTCTGTAGTCTTGTGTAGTAGAATGTAAATTTCTCAACGGCAGGTGAGTTTTTGGTCAGGGCCAACCAAACTGAGCCTGAAGGAGTTTTTCCCTCTGGGACTTCTCAGAGAATTACTAACATGTCCTTCACTTTTGACTTTGTTCTTCATTGACATCTAAACACCATTTATTATTCTAGCAGCCATAGCCTGTGCCACGAACTGGAGCACATGCCTGAGAATGATCTGGAAGAAGCAACTCAGAACACATGGTAGTCACTCTGGGCTAATATTTTATATTTATTACATAGGCCCACATACAGTTCTTCTAAAAATCCCTGAAGCTTCTGGTTTGGCTAAATATGCACAAACTTAACGTTCAGAAATTTTTTGCTGTTGTAAAATTTATAAGTCAGGAAATTGACTTAGTAGTTGTAGCTCAAGGACTTGTTTAATATAATTTCCAGATTCCTCCAGCTACAGTCTGCATCAGTGTGTCTTCCTGTTAATCCACAAGCATTTTATTGGCGCTTAGTGTGTTTAGTTAGTTCTGAATTGGGTTATACCAGGACTTGAAGTTAATTTCGGTGAAATTCCTTACAGTGAATATCATCTTCTTAATTTTTGTGTTTTATCACTTCCTTTTAAACCAGAAGTTATCTTATAAATGTTATGCAGATATCTATAGCTGAAAATCCTGATTTGATAGGAGTCAAAAGCTAATTAAGGGGGATAGTAGAACCATTTGATGCCTTGGAAAGGCCTACAAGGCAGGGAAGGTATGAACTGAGACAGATGATTTGGGAATAGGGATTGAACTAATTAATAATATGGATTAAGAGAAACAGTGATGCAGGAGAAATAGAGAGTATATTGATTTGGTTGGTGCAAGGGTACTAGAACAATGAAGTCTTAGAATACTAGAGAAAGAATTGGTAGAAACATGACTTTTCATGTCTTTTAATCAACTTTAACAGTGTTTGCCTTGGACCTAAAATAATGAGCCAAGTGTGAAATTTACTTTGAAATCATAGTCTGTTTTAAAGTTTTCACTAAGTATTCTCTAAAGCACATCGTTCACTTTCTATTTCAATAGGCCATTTTCTAAGCTGTGCTAAGGGAAGTGAATGTATTAGCTATTGAGACCAATATTTTTTTTTCCATAATTAAAAAAATTTTCCAGGTCAAAAAATTAAGATATAATTCACATACCATAAAATTCACTGTTTGGAAGCATAAATTCAGCAGTTTGTAGTATATTCATAATGTTGTGCATCTGTCATCGCTGTCTTAATTTCGGAACATGTCCATCATCTCAAAAAGGAACCTGTTTATTGGTAGTAACTCGCCATGAGTACTCACTCCCATTCCTCCTTCCCCTCAGCTTGTTGGCAACTGCCAGTCTACTCTTTGTCTCTATGGATTTATCAACTTTGGGCATTTCATATACATGTAGTAGTACAATATGTGATCTTTTGTGGCTGACTTCTTTCGCATAGTGTTTACAGCTTTCAACCATGTGTCAGCACTTTATACATTTTTATTCCCTAATAGTATTCCATTGTGTGGTCATTGGATTTTTCCATTCATCAGTTGATGGACGTCTTGTTGCCACTTTTAAGCTGTTGTGAATAATGCTGCTATGAACATTCACGTACATGGTTTTGCACGATGCATGTACAATTTCAGTGTATCTAGGAATGGAAATTTGGGGTCATATAGCAACTCTAACTTTTTGAGGAACTGCCAAACTGCTTTCCAATTGGCTGCACAATTTTATATTCCTGCTAGATTGGGCATGTTATTTGAAATTTAACTGACATACTGTTAAAAAAAAAATCAGTTTATCCTTTGTTTCCTGCGCTTTTTGGACATTGTGTATACTGGAATGAGTTATTACCTAAAGTTTTGAAAGGTAATAGAATTTTAGTGCTGGAGGAATTCTGATAGATTCAGCTTCCCACTGGAATGGAAGGTCCCTGAGGTCAGGCCCCTTCTTCCATTTCCTCAGTGCTGTATCCACTCCCCTGAGATCAGTGCTATGAAATAGTAGGTGCTCAGTATATGTTTCTGAATGAATGAATCTTACTGAATGCCTCTGTGTTTTAATGAGAAAAAATGCTCAGAGAAGTCAAGTGACATCCCAAAGATCACAGAGAGACTTAATGGCAGAGCAATGACTAGGATACTAGCCCTGATTTCCTTGCCAAGATCTTACCATCACGATCATCTTGAATTTGCAGTTGTTCGTAAGCTTGGTGGTCCATTGCTGACCTGGTACAGCATTGTCTGACAGTTTTATAGCTTTGTTTTGGGGGTTTATTGACATTTAATGAGTGTTTTTGTTCTTGTGAAGTCATTTCCATGTTTACTGCTGAGACCAGTATTCATAAAAGGAGAAAAACATTCAAATAACTACATTTTACCTAGGGAAGGTAAATTACAGTTGCCCATCAATAGATAACTTTCACAGCTGCCAAGATTATTAGATGGTAGAAGATAATAAATTTGTCCTCTCCCATGTGAGTCACTTGCCTTAAAAATTCACAGCTAATTATCTGAAAATGAGACAAGTTAATGCAGACTTGCTATCTATTTACCAGTATTCTTTTCTTTCCTAATCACCCTTGTGGGTGGAAGAATCCATTTTATCAGTCTTTCCTCCACACTCTGCTCTTCAAGAGTAATATATGTATAAATTAAATGTAGCCTAGCGTAAGTAAGCATAGATGAGGCTGTATCGGAGGCAGTGTTCTTTGAGACACATTTGCATGTTAAGTGGAATTGAGTGCCATGAAGGATAGGTTTATAGACTGGACCCGTAATGAGGTTGAGAATCGCCGCACAAAGGCTGTAGGCTGTAGGTAGAAATCTAGAGCCGTTGAATGCAGAGAGTGTATATTACACTGCCTTTGACAGAGCCTTTGTTTTATAAGGCCTTATGGGAAACAGTCGATTCAATTACTTTAGTTAAAACTCATTCCAGGAAACAGAGTATCAAGACATTACTTGAAGGTATTGAGATTAACCCCCTTTTGAAACTTTTCATCATCTGATTGATACCTGGTATTAAAGTAACAGGTTTAACAGATTAGTACATTTTGGTCATATTTGTCCAGATCTGTCAGAGATTTCCTAGGGAAGATCATAAGCAATTAAGGTCATAATTGTATTTCTGGTCTCCTACATCCTTGTACTGTCAGGAGTTAAGGGTAAGAATTATAGAAGAATTTTCCTTTTTGTTAAGGTAAGAAATAGGAATTTTTTCAGTGATTAGCATGGGGTGGTAGGGAAAAAGACCCAGGCTTTTACTTGGATGATTTGTGTTCAGATTTTGGTTCTATGACTAACTGATTGTATAATCTTTAAATCACAGAGCTTCACCAAGGCTCACTTGACTCATTTGTAAAAAATGGGTAATAATAATTCCTTTTGATGTGTATTTCCTATTTGCTGAGAGTCTGTGTGGGACATACAGTAGGCCTTCAGTAATTGTTAGTGGATTCTGAGCCTGGGGTTCATTGGACTGCGTAATGAAGTTTTGTTATGTACACACACACACACACACACACGTGTGCACGCACACTTACATATCCCCCTACCTCAGCTGTCTCCATCCCACATCTTGTTTCCAGTAGGATTTAACTGGTTAGATGGTTGATAGGTTAACTCTTAAATGTATGTGGATAATCAGAACCTTTAAAAAATGAGCTTCAGTTGTTATTTACTGTAAAAGATTTGTTTGTAGCTGGTACCGTCTCTTTGTCAAGTGCTTTCCATTTTCTTCCTGTTTCTGCCAGTGCCACCACTACTGCTCCCGTTACCCAAGTTGGAAATCTTTTCTGCCTTCTCTATGTAATTTTGCTGCCTACTAGGCTATTTCTATGCAAAGTTAATACTGCATAGAAGATTGTTAATGCTGATGTAAGGTAGACAATTTATTAGTCAGTAGATAACTGAGGGGCTAATAGCTTTTAATCATCTCCATTTATGCTCAGAGATACAGTATGATCCCAATTTTAAGGTTTTCCCCCCCATATTTAACTCTTATTTTGTAATGGTCCTCTAAGTAGCAAACTTGAAAAGCTAGATCTCTTTTACCTAGGTGGTATAAGTGATGAGACCTTTGTATTCCATTAACAGCAGGTTACCAGGTGTGTGTAAACAAACAAAAATCACAGCAACCTGAATCCAAGGATGTGGTAGATTGGATTATTGTTCAGCAGATACTCATTCCCAACCCACTCCACCACCACCTAGCCCAGCCTCTGTGAGAGCTACGTGCTGCCTGCTCTCATTGATGTTGGGTTGGACATGAGACTTACTGCGGCTAGTGGAATGTTCACATATAAGCCACTAGCAAAGGCTGGAAATGTGCTTGTGCGTTCGGGCTTGGTCTTTTGCTGAATCCCAGATAACCAGCATCTCTAGGAGCAAGAAGAATCCCAGGTAACCAGCATATACATGAGCAAGCTTACTACATTTTGAGGTGGTTTATTACTCAGTATTGTTGTGGCAGTAGCTAACACATACAAAGGTATGCTGATTTCTTTTGAAGATTTTTCTTTGTGCCCTGACTTGGGAGCCTCAACTTTCCCTGCAGAATCAAAAATCTTAATCGTTTGATTGTACGTACTTTAACGCCAATTTCATGTCTCCGGTAACTGACAAAACTGTTCAGGATTGAAAGCTCAGTTGAAAGGAAAGCTAACAATTCAGATCTAGAAGAAGGGCGCTGGTTGACCTGTGGCTGTCTTTGCAAACCTCTCTGTACTTGGAAGTCATTTCTAGGGGAAGATAATGGCCAGTGGCTCCTTTCTTGTTGATTTTTCCTTCTTAGCGAAAAGGGCAGTGAATACACAAAGATAGTCTCTTTAATTATGGAAACAGCCCATTAAAATTCCATTTTGTCTTTAGAAGTAAACTTGTAAAGGAATCTGGAGACCAAACACCACTTTAAAATAATGATTATCTTGGGCTAATTCCTTCACTGTGCCTCCTGCATCATTAGATGCCAATCCTACTGTGTAGGTTCATTTGCAAACAAAACTGATTAGAGAGGGGCGGCTGTGTGCAGGAGGAGTTTCAGACACCTGCCCCATTGTGTAAACCTGTTACCCTCAGCAGTGCTTTTGTTTATTTTCCTTCTACCTAGGGGGAAGAAAAAACGAGGAGGAAAAGAAAAATTGTTTATTTCAAAGGGTATTGGAACTCATCCTTCAAAAGAGAATGCTGGAAAAAGAGAAAAAAGGATATTGTGTAAAAGCTCAGAAGGTTTTCAGAATTTCCCTTTCTTGCCCATCATAAACACGCGCTTTCCCTTTGCTCTGAGCTCCCCCCTCTGGCATTCGTGGTATATTTCTCTTTCTATTATTACAAACTTCAAAGCTCCCCCACCACGCGTCATTTTGCAAAACCCTCTAGACTGGAAAGTGATGGCATGGGCTGCTTTTATTTCCTAGAGTTTGGGGGGTTGTGGATTGAGCAAGGCAGAGGAACTGCCTGCCACATCTATTAACTTTTAATTCAGTGCAGGAAAAAATCGGAAACGCAACGCACCATTGATGCTGCTTCAAAGATACTTTGAGCTTGTTGAATCTTTTTTTTTTTTTTTTAAAGGCTTGTGTGCCAGGACTGACAGGAGGTGCCTTTTCACAGACCTCAGGATTGTGCTGTCATGATAGACAAATCCATGTGGCTCTTTGTTTTCACAATTAATGCTTTATCCTTACGCTTCTTCTCCTTAAATGGCTATCTTTGTTCTGAAGAGGGCTGATTACTTTATATTGTAAGTAAACTCCTAACTGTTGCATCCTATTTTCTTTAAGAAGAAGATTGGTAATGCCCAATTTATTTAGCACCGTTTAGGAACCTGATTTTCAATGCATCTTAATTTTTCAAAAAGAAAAATCTCACCCTGTTAAAGCACCAAAGGTTGCATTTTTAACACTTGGAAATGGAAAATTTTGTACTATGTATTTCTCAGTTCGGGTCTGTAGGGGAGGAGAAAATTTTCCTTTACCTTGTTAGGGTCCCTGACCGGGTTTGAAAATTAAACTGACAAAGACACATTAACAGGAGAAAAGCATCCACATTGACTACCTGTTAGTTTTATGTGATATGGGAACCCTCATAAGGAAATGAAGACTCAAAGATGTGGCAAAATCCACTTGCTTTCTTAGATTAGGGCAAACAAAGAGAGGCAGGTATGGAGAAGTGACTCACCCTTGTGAAGATGCCAAACGAAGAGATACTTTAACAAGTCCTGTTGGTATAGAATTCTTCTGGTCTCAACTTCTCATCCTTCATGATAAGAATGTTACTTTCCTTCTGGTATAGAGAGGACATCTTTCATAGAGGAATTTCATCTTCCTGCTTTTAAGAAAAAGAAGGAAGATCAAAGTGTTTTTCTTCTATTTGCTGTTTTTTTATTTTTGCAAGTGCCTTTGACTCAAAATAGTTAATATGCCACAGTGGCATATTTTGGACTGACGTGCTCAGAACTCCTTCAGTTTCCTTTGTCTGAAAATCCTGAGCGCTGAGACTTTTCTTGATGATTGAAGGCCACTATTTAACTGCCATTTTGAACCTGGTTAACTGATGCTTTGTTCGATGTCTGCAGCCCTTCCCCTTACCAGTGTGTTGTGTTGTGTTGTGTTGTGTTGTGTCAGAGACCACCTGATGACAGGTGTAGGCAGGTACTGTGCTAACCCCACCCCAGCCCCAGGCTTCCATTTCTTTCTAACTCACTATCTGCTTTTCATGTCATCTGTCTTTTTCCCTTTTTATTGTGTCTGTCTCAGACAAGCTCCCCTTGCCTTCTGAGTTGCCCAGCCGCTGTGGTATAAGCTGCAAAGACAGGAAGCAAGGTGGATAGACTTCTGTGTAGAATAAGTAAAAAGAGAAACACTCTTTGCATCAAGCTCTTGGGTTCTTAACTCTGGATCTTGTAACAAAGGTAAATTTTGGCTATGTATGTGTTCCCTTTTTTCTCCCTTACTCTTTAAATTCTCAGTGGTCTGGGTTGCCAGATAAACTAGGTATTATTATGCTAACAATGGCAATCAAATGATACCTGAAACAGGTTATATACACATACATACCACATGTTCCTTATCCATTCATTCATTGATGGGCACTTAGGTTGCAGCATTAGTCATAATAGCTAAGATCCGGAAACAGTCTCTTTGTTTGTTCTTGTTGATCTTTTATTCTGAAGGGTAGTGTAAGGGTGTTTGAATTCTCTCAAGCAGCATTTTTTCAGGTGTCGTTTTAAGGAGATAGAATTTAGTGTTGGCCAGTTGTTTTAAGAGTTTGGTGCTCTTATACCAGCTTGATTGTTTTTGGAAATTTTTAGGGGGCATCCAGGCAAACTGAGTAGATATGAACTGGGGAAACCTAGGGTGGTCAGGGCCTCTCTTGTGCTCTGTTTTTACTGTTTCGGCTGGTATGTTGATACTTACCTGTCTATCCACCCTGGGCTTGGCCTTCTGGATGAGAAGATCTCAAATTTGATTCTAAGTGTTCTCTTTAGGCCAGAGCTGTTGTTCCTCATATAAATGACATTGTTACGTTTGAGTCTACTTTCTCCTTTGTTCCTCACTTGACATTAAGACTCATAAATGATGAAACACACTCCTCATAATCAGGACCAGTACCCTTTTCCTTTTTTTCTTTTTTGACTTCTGTTTCCTGAAAGAAGGCAGTGTGGCCAATTGATAAAATAAAAAAAGCCTAACGTCTTCCCTATCTTATAAGATAGTCTACTAGCCTAATTATTTTTTCACTAAGGCCACAGAGGTCAATTTTAGGGACCTGATCAGAGGACTAGGGCTGATCTGTGAAGCAGAGCCTTTGTTAAGTGTCATATACCTTCCCTATATGTGAGTCCACTGGCTTTCAGTTCAGTGTAATCAGTGTGTGGTTACTAATATGTACAATGTCTACACAAAAAGATACCCCCAAATGGAGTCTCCCTCCCTCTCCTTTTAATTTAGCTTGTGGGAAATGCAGCAGTTAGTCTTTTTTTTTTTTTTTTTTTTTTGCTTATATTTATGATTGAGATCTTTTCCTATTAGCTTAGTGCAACTCCTGAAAGCATATGCCTTTATGTAAACTTGCCTATCTGCCCTGTCTATAAATTGAGGGTAAATTGATAAAAATAGACTTGAGTGTTTTTGGCTGAGGGTTGTGTTGGAATGTGTATGTGAGGAACTTCTGGTGAATCATTAAATTATATGATGATCATAATAGAGGTAGCTTTTAGGATTTCTGTTGATTTTTTATTTCTCTTTAAACTTAGTATGTCTTCCAAATACATAAAAGGATTTCTTTTTAAAGGAAGTACTGAGAATATTTGCTCAAATGTATAGTATGCCTTGTACTTTTTTTGCTTTGATTTTGTGTTTCTCAAATTTACAGTATTTATGTCACTAGAGTTTTCAGGTTTTTATTGTGAGTATGGTTTATGATTTAATTACCCACCAGATATTCAAATGTTTTACTTTTTGCTGTTATTTCACACGCATGAGGAAAAAAATGAGCTAGACCCTCCTGTAGTATAATTTTCTGCTCAGAAGAAATGGAAAAGTTTGGTAGCATTCTCTTTCTAGCTCTTTGTCTTTATACATTTCAGCTATTTGGTGATCACTTGCAGTTTGCTCCAAACTTGGTGCTCATGTTGGATAGTGAGGAAGAGTGTCTGTGGTCTCATGGAGACCGCTCACAATTTGTATAGGAGAAAATGTCTCTGGTTTTACCACAAGCCTTTTCTTCTTTTTTTAAATTTATTTTTCTTTCAGTTTTATTGCAGTGTAATTGAGATACAGCACTGTATAAGTTTAAAGCATTGACCATAATGGTTTGACTTCCATACATCGTGAAATTATCACAGTAAATTTAGTGAACAGCCTTCATCTTATGTAGATACAAAGTTATAGAAATAGAAAAAAAATTTCTTTGTGATGATACCTCTTAGGGATTTACTCTCTTAACACCTTTCATATATAACATACAGCAGTGTGAATTATATTTATCATGTTGTATATTACATCCCTAATACTTATTTATCTTACAACCAATAATTTGTGCCTTTTGCTCATCTTCATGCAGTTCCCTCTACCTCCAACCCCCTGCCTCTGTTAACCACAAATCTGATCTCTTTTTCTATGAGTTTGTTTTTGAAGTATAATTGGCCTACAACACTGTGTTAGTTCCTGTTACACAACATGGTGATTTGATATTCCTATACATTTCAAAATTATCACCAGGATAAGTCTAGTTACAATATGTCACCATACAAAGATATTACATAGTTACTGACTACATTCCCCACACTTTACTTCTCATACCCTTGACTCATTACCACTAACATTTTCCATAATGTCTCATTGTAACCATTTTAAGATTGATAGGCTATTTCATTATCTAATTTTTTCCCCCTTCAGATCTTGTGTTTCCCCATTTTTCTGTGGTATTTCCATAATGATCGTAAATGACTCCTCAAGTACGTGAGTGAATTCCCTTAAGAGGCTTAGCTTCCCATCATCCAGGCTCCTGATTGGTATGAGTTCAGTTTTGTCAAGGGTTCCCCATCTGCTTTTTGTCAGTTGCTATTTTTGCAGTCTTCATTCTCTCTAATTATACAAATATGTCTTCTTCATTTTTCTTGTCAAAGACAAATTGAAAAGAATCATTTCAGTTTCTGAGCTAGCTTAGTCTTCATTAATTCCAGACCCCACTCACTTTTAGCAGCATTTTTCTTTTCTTATTTTTTCTCCCCCCTTGATAATTGAAAAAGTTCACCTTCTCATTGTCTGACGTATTGGAGTAGCGTGAATTAATTGGCTACCTCCAACTCTCTTCTGAAAGTTTTAGCTGTAACAAGGTACTTCTCACTTTTCTCCATATTTAGTTCACATCTGTCTTTGTCTGTAGCTCTTTGAAGAGTCATTTGTGAAAACTCCACTAGGTGTTTCTTGTTCATTATCATTTTCCCCAAGAGGAGTTTTAATCCTACGTGTGTTAATTATTTAATTATCCTAATGATATCTCACATGGTACTCCTGGCCTCTTGCACACTGATGGAATTAATCCTTCATCCTAGGGCTCCTCGGAGTTCCTGATTCTTTACTGTTTGTGCATTGATATTTAAATAGTTCTTATGTTACTTGATAACTAACTTTCCCTTGTTTTTCCCCCATTGCCCAAGTTCTGTCTCCTCTTTCTCTAATGCCCAATAGTCTTTAGATTTAAATTTTTTATTTGCTGTGTTTTTCCCTTTCTCTCCATTGTCTCCAATGCAGGTCATTTATCTTCTTACACACTCTGGTCCTCAGACGTTAATGGCCATGAGAATCAACATGGATTGCTCATTTAAAGTCCAGATTCTTGGGTCCTAAGCCCAGATATTCTAATTCATTTGACCTGTGAAGAGCCTAGATATCTTCATTTTTAACGGGCATGTGTCCCAAGAGGTTTTGATGATGTGGTCCATTGACCACACTGCTGTTCGCTACTGCTGCGCCTGCCGATTACCTTAAGTTCATCTCACAACATTCATTCATAAATTAATCTATAAAATGCCTGCTGTCTAAAAGGCACTATGTTGGGCACTCAGAATATCATAATGAGCAGAATGGACTTTGTCCCCGATCTTGCAATGCTTACAGTGTATTGCATTGTTTTCCTTATGTCTTCCTCATCTCAGAAACTTCCTTGATTTCCGGTTGTTGATGGGTAACAGTGAGTCAGTTCATCAATATTTGTACTGATGGGCTTAGAGAACATCAGAGCCATGACTGAGAATCAGGAGATTTGGATTCGATTAGTTTATTATTTTTTCTGACTGTGTGTGTGTGTGAAAGAGAGAGAGAGACAGAGAGAGAGAGAGAGAGACAGAGAGAGAGAGAGAGACAGAGAGAGAGAGAGAGAGACAGAGAGAGAGAGAGAGAGAGAGAGAGAGAGGGAGGGAGGGAGAGAGAGAGAGAGGGAGAGAGGGAGAGAGGGAGAGAGGAAAGGAAGTGGATTGGATTAGATTGTTAATGTTCCTTTCAGTCAGTTTTTGAATCTCGGTCCTGCTGTCTGCCTTTAGGTCTCACAGTCAGATTTAGAGGAAATGTATCTGGTTTCATCAGTTCTATTATGTCGTCATTTATAAGACCCCTCTCAACTTCAGAGATGTTAAAATGTGAAATGATGTGCATCATGTAATCAATGAAATACCGCCTATGTGTTTGTGTGTGGGTGTTTGTATTTATGAGGACAATGGTACTGCATGAAACTAGCTTCTAACTCCTGACACTTGATTACCTGGGACCAAAAAATATATATCACTGGTCCGGCATTCCTGGAAGATTCAGGATTTATTAAAAGACATAAAGTCTGTAACACAGAGGAAGCAAAGATGGAGTGGGAGTCCATCAATTTTTCAGCCCAGATAACGCCTCTCGCGTTTCCACTGGATTTGCCTCACTATTGAATTGCGGAGTGTGTAGCAATCTCTAACAATGAAGTAATCAGGGTGACTGCAACTCAGTGGGCAGCTCTTCCATCCATCACTCAGTTCAGACAGCTCAGAGAAACCAAACTCAGGTTAGCACAGTGTCTCTTGGGAGTTACAACCTCTTTCTTTTTTCCTTTTAATTAAATGTGTTCATTTAAAAGCATTTTTAAAAACAAGCCTAGTGGTCCAATCAAATAATCACTTACTGGCAACCCTCTCTCACCCCAACACAGAAACATACTTTAACTATTTCCAAGTGAGGAACTTGGATAGGTAACATCAGCTACCTTTTAAACTTTTCATAAAGTTACCATAGTTCCTGAAAACTGCAAGGGCCATCTTAACTTGTTTCCCATTTTTACTGAGTCTTACTGTCCCTGGATGACATATTGATGGACGGAGAGGAAAGTGCTGGAATCAGCTGTGTACTTTTATGAAAACTCACTCTGTTATTCTCACCTTTAACTCGACCCCTGGCTGCCCATTCAATTCCCTCTTCCTTTCAAGCACTTTAGCCTTAGAATTAACTCCTCATGCTACGGTTGGTCATCCAGTGTTCATCATTTGACTGGAGATATTTTAGTACTACTGGGAGATTGTGGTTGAAATCTTCCATTTCAAAAGTTGTGACTGTAACAGCTAGTGGTAAATGCCAAATAAATGATACAGACTCTGATACCAGGGGAGTTCAAAGGAAGGTGAGATCACTGAGTTACTGGAAAATGCTTCAAGATAGAAGTGGTATTACGGATGAGTAAGCAAGTAAGATCTGGGAAGCCGTGCAGGAAAAAGGTAGCCGCGGGAGGTACCCGGTGGGCGTGGGGGAGGTGCTGTACCTCGCGGGCTAACTCAGAAGCCGCGCAGGTAAGTCCTGCGGGAGAGAAAATCCTGTCCAGGTAGGTTGGGGCTGGGTCATGGAGGGTCTAGAAATACCAGCTAAAGATTTTCAATTTTATATTTTACGGAGCAAGAGTTTTTAACACCTTAAAGAGGTGTTCATCACTCCCTATAAGGCTCCAGTCATTCTTGGGCTTGTGCATGGTTCGGTGGGGCTGATTCCAACTAAAATTGCTAAGCCTTTGTGTGTGTTGTGTCTGTGTATATGTGTGCACGTATGCAAACACACTAACAGAGACTCCTGAGATGGGAGGCCGTGAACAGAGCGGAGGAGAGTGCAACACTGCTGGCTGAGGTCTCTTCTTGCGAATACTCTCGGAAGCAGTGAAATGAAATTCTGAACACATGGTCTCTCAGAGCTGTTAATTTCTAACGCTCAACCTGCTGACAAGGCTTGCTATAAGCAATGGGAACCATTGGAGTTTTTTTGTGTTTTGTGTGTGTGTGTTTAAAATCCTGCAATTGATATTATGAAACTTGTTTTAGAAGGGATGTGTACTGGTGTAATTTTCTGAATAGTTGGGGGATAACTCAAGGCCAATTAAAAAGACCCTTTTGAAAGTCGAGCATAGGGACAGTGAGAGTAGAAAGAAAGTGGTATAGGGAGAATTTATTCACTTGATAAACATTTATTGAAGTTTATTATACTTTGGAGATTTAAAAGTTGGAAAAGCTGGACTCTGCTTCACAGAGCCTTCACAGGGAGAGACATCAGTTGTGATAACATGATGTTCTTAATGATGGAGCAGCGCTGAAGTGCTGTGGAAATGGGGGATTCCACTGTCTTGTGGAGGTGGGGAAGGGACTCAAGGGGAGCTTGAGGGGGGTGGTATTTGAGCTTAATGCTGTGAACTGTGGAGGAGGTGGGAGTAAATGGGTTTTGACTGCACAGAGAAGGCATTTGGGGGACTTGAAGATTGGCCAGATATGGAGGAAAGGAATAAATCAAAGCTGACCAAGTAATCAGTTGTTTGTAACTAACAGAACGGTGGTACTATTTGTAATAGAGAGAAGATGGATTTGTTTTAAACCCATTTGAGTTTGAGATGCTGATGGTCCAATAGGAAGCTTGTAGTGCAGGTTGATAAGGTTGACCAGCGAAAGATAAGGATGGGTGCCATCGATCAAAGAGGAGGTGTGTAATGAGAATGTGTCTATAATGCCAAGGGCACATCTCTGGGACTGGGGGGGTTTGTGAGAGTGAGAGTGAGAATCAGTAGTTTCTTTTCCTTTCTTTCTTTTTTTTTTTCTTTTCGGACTAATTTTTTTTTAAATTGAGTTAAAGTCAGTTTACAATGTGTCAGTTTCCAGTGTAGAGCACAATTTTTCAGTTATACATAAACATACTTACATTCATTGTCACTTTTTTTTTTTTTTTTTTTTTTTTTTGCTGTGAGCTACCACAAGATCTTGTATATATTTCCCTGTGGAGAATCAGTAGTTTCTATGAAAGGAGGCATGGACTGAGTTGTAAGGCAGTTCATTTCCCTGTTGGGGTGGCACCATAGCTTCTGTGTCCTCAGATATCCTTCCATAGGTGATGCATTTGTTCAGAATCTCAGGCATGGAATGACTGTGGAGGCTAGACCTGGTGTGGGAAATAAAGGTGATGCTAGAAGTGGAAGGATGGCTCTCTGCGAAATCCCAGCAAGAGAGGCCCAGTGCGAAGGGAGACACACTAGCCTTGGGAAACTCTCTCCTATACAGGGCAGAATGTGGGCTCATGTTTGGCTTCTTCACCAGAGAGCAGCTAGTTGGGTAATCTTGGATGGAGTCAAAGATCAGGCTTGGTGGGAAGGGTCATGGCTCAGTGGTAGGGTGCATGCTTAGCATGCACGAGGACCTGGCTTCAATCCCCAGTACCTCCATTAAAAAAAAAAATGGGACGGGAGAGCAAATCAGGTGTGTAGGTAAGGACTGACTCAGTCTGTGAAATGCACAGTTGCCCCAGATCCTTTGTCACTTCATGCTGGTGATGGAGACTCTTCTCTCTATCCCTTCCCATGGCCAAGCATCAGGGCGCAGAATTGAGTAGATGCTCTGGATGAGTGCTTCTCTTTGCTGCTATACAGATTCAGTTGTTTGCTTGCTGGCTTTGCCCTCTCTGGGGCTGTCAGTGAGTGGTAAGCGCCCCCTTTAGGAAAGATTCCCCAGTCTTCCTGGATGTTATGAGGGCTAGAACCAAGCCTAGTACTGAAGCACCCTGAGGCTTCATCCCTGTCCCTCAAGGTTATATTCCCAGAAAGATCAGCTGGAAAAAGGCCCCTCTGAGTGGAAGGTGGTTAAGTGAGGAGTTCTGTGCACAGAAAGCATTCAAGAAACCCCTGCAACAAGAGGATGGTGCCCAGATAATGGGGTGGAGAGTGGCCCTTATTTGTGCCAGCACTGGGGACAAATGACAGATCCCAGGAGCTACGTGGTACAGGGAATTATGATTACTTTCTGTTCTCTTGTTCCCAGGAGACTTGGGTGTACTGATACCCTGGCCCAAAAGGTATGCCGAGAACCAGGTCTGCATTGGAGTGGGGTGTGGTTCACTCACTGTGATTGGCCAAGGGCTCAATCTGAGTATTGTCTTCAGGAAGAGCCAAATTAAAGAGTCAAACTGGCTGACTTAAAGGATCTTTTAGTCCAAAGGGACAAGGAAAATTCTGGATGAGAGCCAGTGTAACGGACCAGGGGCCTAGAAGAGGAAGGATCAGGGTAGAGAGTAGCAATTAGTCTGAAGAATTTTTTGCACTATCTTTATTTAGGGCTACATGGGGTCTCAGCTGTGAATAAAAGAACTTGTTAAAAGAACCTGATCATCTGTGAGTAGCTTATTCCTTTTCTTTTAATCTTCTTGAATCTTTCTCCTTCCATTTGCCTCTATAGAGACAGATAGTTGGAGAATAATATTTATTGAGGACTGAATTTATATCAGAGAATATTTTGATGTTGGGACCACAGTAATGAACAGCTGGGACATAGAAGAGTCCCTTCTGCCATGGGGCTTATATCCTAGATATGAATGATGAGGTCCTATGAAAAAGATAAAATTAGGGACCAACACTGTAGGGTGTGATTTTTTTTTTTTTTCTGGAAATGTCTTCTTCAAGCTAGAGTGGTCAACGAGTTCTCTTTGAAGAGAGAACATTTGAATTGAGTCCTGAATGATAAGGAGCCAGTCACATTAAGACTGGGGAAAGAGAGAAGAGAGTTGAGGCTTGTATTTGGCCGTATTGTTTGTGGTGCCAGTGAGACATGCCATACTGAGCTGGCAGGTGGGCATATGCCTCTGGGTACTCAAGGGAGAGATCTGGGCTGAGAGATTGTTTTCTGAAGTCATAGGACTGGGTGAGATCTGTTTACACTTCTGTGGGGCCCTTTGTAATCTGTCTGTTTGCCTAGAGATAAACTGCATATATAAGTTCTTATTTTAATTTGTTTATTTTTTTTTGGGGGGGGAGGAGTAATTAGGTTTATTTATTTTTTTAATGGAGTTACTGGGAATTGAACCCAGGACCTTGTGCATGCCAAGCATACACTCTACCATTGAGCTATATACCCTCTCCCCTAAAAGTTCTCATTTTAAGTAGAACATTAAAAAAAAGATTAGGCAGAACTTTGGGGGCATGAATATGATTTTGTATGTGCATTAATTTTCCATATTTCTGGATCATATGTATAGTGATTGCCAAGTTCCTTCTATCATGTAGTTAATTCTAACAGACAGCATTTCTCAAAAAAGTTTTCAATGTATATCCTGACAAATTGAAATTTTTCTAAACTCATTATAGGATCTACTCAAGTGTGCATATGTGGTCATATGTTTCTGATCTTCAGATTTATTAAGAGTCCCTGAAATCTCTCTCTTAGTAAGTATTGTATTTGAAAAGGATGGCGGAAACGTGTGTAAAGTGCTTTACAGCTAACACACATGTGATGTTCAAAATTCCTGTGAGGCAGGAAGGTGTTGTACTCTCTCCCTTACAGTTGTGTAGAGTAAGGCTTTGGAATACGAAGTAACTCATACAGGGCAACACAACTGAAAATTGTTAGGGCCAGCCTGAGAACCCAAGACTTTAATTTCCGTGCCAAGGCTCTTTGTACTTCCTCAGTGGTTCTCAGCCTTGGTTACACACAAGAATCATCTTAAGGAATTAAAACAAAACCTCCTCTGCCAGGCCTGCCCCAGGTGATTCTGCTGTGCAGTGATAGCTCTGAGCCCCTGGCCTGTACCACACGGCCTTCCCAGGAGCTGTGTGGACATCAGATGCATCGTCTCTTTAAGCTGTTACAGAGTCAGCCGACACTTTGTGATGACAGTGGTGTGGGGGGCCTCTCTCTTCTTTCCAGTTAAGTCTCAGACAGAATCTTCACTCTTACTGTGACAATTTTCCCTCTCCGGTTGTGAGTTTGAATGCATCACACATACTTTCTCTGGCTTTCTCTCTGCCGGTACGTGAGACCAGTGAGGCTGGACCAACCCTTTTCTTCTCTCAGCCTAATATAATTACATCCTAAGACTGTCAATAAAACTGTCTTCTCATTTTACAGGGGGCTTTGTCCAGATTTCAGGATTGAGAGAGAGGCTTTTGTAATTTTTGCTGCATCCTTTGTGCTCTAAAACTCTCTCCAGTGATTCCATGGTGTTTTGAATGGTTACTCCCAGTTTTTTAAGTAGGCTTGTCTGTAAAAATGAGGACGGCCTCTTCTCGAGTTTGCTCACTATTAACTAGGGCCTACATGGTGGCTTCTTGCTTGGCCAGGTTAGTGCTGCTCAGGGCCTGGCACTGGCCTGGCCACACTAGCCAGCATGCTCACTGGCACGCATCCTCCCCGGCCTAAGACAGAGGTTGAGGTTAAGCACTGAGAAACTCTTAGCGATGGGACAAAGTTATTTTCTGTCTGTTGAGTTGAATGAAAAAAAATAAAATCAGAGCCTAGGTTTTGTTCATAGTTATCTTTCTAAAATTTTATTCTTTTCGTGTTTTGAGAAAGTATCAAAACTGATCCATCCTCACAGATATTTCAGAAGCCATGGACTTAGATCTCTGAACCCAGCAGAATCTGAGAGGACTGAAGGGCCACTCCTACTTTTTTCAGATGAATTGTGGTAACATAGCTGATTTGGGACTATTTTTGAGGTTGTAGACAGATAAGCTGGGGTTGTAAACTTGGAGTTTTGGCAATGGGAATCAGCCTAGGACGCAGCTTCAGTTTGCAATATAAGTTTCTAGACCTGTTTCTGACACTTTATTGGCCACCTGTTCTTAGGCTGCGGTTACATTTCCATATGTTATTTAGCCCTTTGAAGACACAGGGACATTCCGGTAGGTTTAATGTTGGATTTTTACCCGTGAGTCAAGAACTAAAGGCGAAAAATCATTTGCAGTTTGTTTTGGCAGCTTATGATTCCATTTTTAAGTGAGTCTGGCCAAGTCAACTAAATATTTCATCATTTTTTTTTAGTATCAGATGCATTTTGGCTCTGCACGATTATGTTCTAGAAGATACATCATTTTCTAAAACATATTGAGGCATGAAAAGACAGTTTTGATCCTTTTCTGCTACACATTGTTGTAGGAAGTCAGGGACATGTGCTTGCTTTTACCTTACTAGGATATATAGATCTTACAGATGAGAAAGGAAGACTGGTTCACTCTCCACGCTTTCCCCAGAGTCCACCAGGACCCCCCTCCCTTCTCTTACATTATTATTTCTTGTTGTAAGAATAAGGCATAATCATTACAGAAAACTTGGGAAATTCAGAAAAACAGAAGGAAAGGTAACTTTTCATGTTCCCAGCACCTAGAAATAATTGTTGTTGGATTTTGGTGGGTTTTCTTCTCCAAATTTTTGCTTCATTAAAAATCACAAAGTTGTCATCATATTGGGAATGCAAAAATCAATGCACTTATCTATATAAGTCATTTTATTCAGTTTATAAAAGTAGTTACCTGTGCATTGTAGGCATATTTAGAAAATAGAGAACTTATAAAGTAGAAAATTTAAAAATCATCCAGACTCCTATGTCCCAGGGATAAATTTTAACTTTCACTTTTATATATATATAAAATATATATATATATATATATATATTTTAAGCATAGTTGAGTTCATATCCTAATTATTTTTAAGCATACCTATTTAAGCATAGTCACAAGATGTAGATGAGAGAAGAGTTAATATTAAAAAAGCTAATGATTTAGGTCATTCAGTATGAGTTTCAAAATGGTGAAAAATTATTTCTCAAGTTTCTTGGTTAAAAGAATGGCTAATATGTTGCTCTATGTAACTTCCCTTCTAGAGAGAGAAGTATACTTAATATTGGATATACTTAATAAAGTATACTTGGAATATTGTCACAAATGTGTTTAAAATAGTTGAGCTACCATAGGAAGTGGTAGAAAGACTAACACTGTTACTGTTTTGTGTCTAACTAAAATATTTTGATTGTGGATCAAAATAAGTAGTTGTAGGTGAAGGGCAGAAGGAAGGCATAGGTCCAGGAGGTGTTCTCTGGTTGTGCTTTGCCCTTGAACTGCACAATGGGCCCTCCTACATGCAGTCCATTTGGGTTATTAACATTGGGGTTAGGAAAAACCCACCAGTCCTTTCATATCATGACTTCCTTATGCTTTCATTCCTAATTTCTACTCATCTCTGATGTTCTAAAGTATGTCTTAAAACTGTCCCACCATAATGAGTAAAACTGTGTACCATAAAAAGATATGTTCAAGTCCAAACCTCCAGGACCAGTAAATGGAACCTTATTTGGAAAGAGGCTCTTTGTAGACATTATCAGGTTAAGATGAGGTCATACTGTACTGGGGTGGGTGCAGACTAATCTAAAGACTAGTGTTCTTGCAGAAAGGGGAAAAAGGCACCCAGGGAGAATACCAAGTGATGATGGAGGCAGAGTTGAAAGTGATGCCATCTACGGGCAACCACCAGAAACTAGGAAGAGGCCAGGAAGGATCCTCCCCTAGAACTTCCAGAAAGGGCATGGCCTGCCAGCATCTTACTTTCAGACTTCTAGCCTCTAGAAGTGTGAGAGAATAATTACTCGTTTTAAGCCACCCTGTTTGGGTAATTTGTTACCATAGACCTAAGAAACTAATACACTCCTAAGAACACTGGTTCTTAATTTTCTTAACTCTCTCCGGTATGTATTCTGAACTTTCTTAAATGTGAGAATTTGGGGGGGGGGCATACGTTTTGCCCTTGAAAAGCTGTAGACATTGTTCTATATAGTGTCTTCTCTGTCATATAGTGTCGCAGAAAGTATAAAGCTGTCTTGATTTTTGTTCTTTTTGTAAGTTCTTAATTCTGCCTGTTTTTTTTTTCCCCATCTGCCTCACAAATGAGATCTATCTAGGAAAGGATCATTTCAGTCATTTCATTGCTTTCCCTCCCTACCCCCTCAAATGTGGTAAACTGTTGTTTTACTCATGGTATTTTTTCCCCCAAAGCAAGAAAATACACTTTAGAGTGTGTGTGTGTGTGTGTGTGTGTGTGTGTGTGTGTGTGTGTATGTATCTTTTTTTAAGTTGTTTCTGTAATTCTTGGATTGAATTATTGTTCTTAAGTCTTTATATCTTATCTGTTCTCAACCTTTTCAGTCTTTGCTGTTTTCCCATTAATATGTGGAAGTACTTCTCAAATTTGTTTTTTGTACCTCTGGTTTTACATGATAGGATATCAACAACTAACTTAGTGCTTTTTTATTACAGCTTTCTCTTCTGTCATAACGTTTCCTTTCATTTTCTTTGTACTTTTTCTTATCTTTCACTTGTCCTTTTTTATCTTATCCTGGTGTCTTTTCAACCTTTTTTCTCTTTAAAGAGTTCTTTTACTATTACAAGAGGCCATGTGTTCTTATATGCTATTCAAGATGCCAGGATTTATTGAAACTTTGTCGTTTCTTGAAGTTTAGCTCTTCCTCACTTTTTCTTTTTACTTTTTCCTGTTTCCTCATTCTCAAATGAGAGAAAGCCCATCCCATCTAGACACGATGTTTACTGACTGTTCCAGTGTGAAGGCTGCCTCTTCATGTATGATTTACACATTTGGGTGCTAATGAAATCATTTTCTGAGTTTTACTGCTGGAAATTGAATTCACGTGTGTGTCTGCCAGCTCAGTTCCTAGTTTTCATGTAATGCAGATCTACTTCCTGGAGACGGAATCTTCATCCTCCATTACTACCTGACTCCCTGGTCCACAGAGAATAGGTGGCGTATTAAAATAAACATAAATGCATCTTCCATGATTATTTTTGTCTTTATCTATAGTCTTTTACACAAAGAGATTCTTTGTCAGAGCTCCATGACCAGCCCTCTCCTACCTTCTAGAAAATTGTTTAATTTGAAGGGCTGTTTCTGATGGATGCAGGATAAGAAGTGTTTGTACGGGGGTGGTAAGCAGGAAGGCTAGCTGCCCCTCAGGTCAGCATCTTTGTGATAGTGAATGGTTGCCCAGTTCTGTTTGGTTTGGAGAGTACAGACAGTGGGGGAGTGGAAAAGGCTTTGTGTCTCTTTCCAGGTGATCAGACTCACTTTCCTTCCATTGATGCAGCGGTTACCGTTAAGTTTAAATCCAAAAGGCATAGATTTTAACCTCTATTCCATACACTTTGTAGTTAGTGGAAATTCTTTAAAGATTCTGGTAGTAGTTGTGTGTGGATCTATAGTTTTGCTGTTGAATTGTTTTTTGTCTTCTTTTGCTCTCATAGGTGTTTTAGTGAGTATGCGGGAGAGATCGTGTGGGGGTGCTACTAGCCAAATATCACTTGTACATTTTAACTTGCAAGTCTGATGTTGGTTTGTCATTTCTACTTAGGGATTTCCTATTGACTTAAAACTTAGGGCAAGATCATTTTAAAATCTTACTTTCTTTAGCTTTAAATGGGATTTTAAATGTATATTTTTAACATAGATTAATATAAATTCAGGTAATTTACTAATATTCTATTTATTGGTATAAGATAACATTTTTTCTTGTGTTCTTGACCAGATTTATTTTTCTTTTATTTATTTGATAGACTCAAAGCATTTAAAAATTTTCTTTTTTCCTATTTGTGTATTTTACTCTTTTTTATCCCCAAGCATATTTTATTTAAAAACTTCGAGTCACACGGACAATAGTAAACAAACTTATGGTTACCAGGGGGAAAGGGGGTGGGAAGGGATAAACTGGGAGTTTGAGATTTGCAAATATTAACTACTATGTATAAAATAGATATACAAGTTTCTTCTGTATAGCACAGGGAACTATATTCAATATCTTGTAGTAACCTATAATGAAAATGAATATATGTATGTATATGTATGACTGAAACATGCTGTACACCAGAAACTGACACATTATAAACTGACTGTACTTCAGTTAAAAAAAAAAAAAAGATAACAATAACAAAACTAGTTAAATAGAAATTTAAAAATATTTCAGAAATAAGACCAGATATATTGGAATTCTAAGTGTGAAATGGTGAAATTTAAAACAAACAAAAAACACCTTGAGTCAGAGGAAGAGTTAAGGGATTCACTTTTGGATTTGAGGTGGTGGCTGCCTGTCTGAACTGCCGTGCTAGGGACAGAATGTGAAACGGACCCCCAGTTCTGACCTTTGTTCAGTAAGGTCTCCAACATGCTGCTGGCTTCCAGTGCGTTGATTGCGTAGACCTGCTCAGCCCATAGCTCACTGAGTGGTGAGAAGAGGTCAGTGATTGTGAGTTGAGAAGATACAGCTGTCTACCAGGATGATTCCAGAGAGACCTATTGCCTTGCTTTTACTGAAAAAAAAAATTTTTTTTTTAAATTGTGGTACAAACATCTAACATAAAATTTATCATCTTAACCATTTTTAAGTGTACAATTCAGTTGGTTGTGCTAAGTATATTCACTTTGTTGTGGTGCTTTTAAACATTTTTCTCCATTGAGAAGAGGTGAAGATCTGATATTTAGTCTGATGCACTGTGACTTGTTGAACAACCCAGCTTTTTGCATGGAAGGTGTCTGAGAAACAACTGAAGACAAAATAAAATAAAATTAAGAAGAAAAGCAGAGAAGGGGGAAGAGGGATAAAACTTAAATTAGAAATGGTTCCTTTATTATTAGTATTAGTGAATATTTCATTTTCTTGATCTAAGACATTAAGAAGCATAAGGTCAGGGAAAAAAGTACCTTAAATGTGTAATCTGTTGTTAAAAAAAAACTATTGCTAACTATTTTTAAGGATTTGATGTAATTATTTTAGATATGTTAAAATGTGAGAAAATCTGTATCACAGAATCTAAGAAACAGAGAGAAGTGCTGTGCATGGTGACGAGAAGCACTAAATGTGTCTGAGGAGAAAGCTGGTGACCAAAGAGGCCAAGCGGTGCCGCAGCCCAGGCCCAGAGGAGGGTCAAGAGTGACCTTGACAGCCTTTACCACCACTGCCTTCTTCATACTCCACCCAGCCCTCAGCTCCTCGCCCACCTCGTGTGTCTAGAGAAGCTAATACTAATCAATTCTAAATAATAGGTTTTTGTTCCCTCCCTAGAAAAGTTATTTTTAAGTAGGTTGCTTTGATTCTCCACCATTATGGGTTGTTGACAGCAACTGACAGTCTAACAAATGTATACTGTGGAAACATGTTCTTATAATAATGACGGAGTAGCCAACAGAATGTTACATATGTGAGCTGCTAACCTTTGTGTTTACTCTGAGCAAATGGGCGATATGTGGACATTTTGAAATATATGTCTGTTTAAAATTCTGTCACGTGAGCTTAGTTGTTCCATTCTGCAGTCCATTTTCTGGCTTTTCTTTCCCATGTGAAAAACTACCTTATAACAGCATCAGTCTCCTTTCCATTATGTAAACTCCACGGGTGTCCACCCTCTGCCAGTCTGTAAGTTTATCACGACATATATACATGGAATGGATTTGTTACTTTTTCTGGGAGGAGAATGAACCATAAATATGAACGGGCTTTAGGACTGCCTAACATAAATCACTAAGAAAAGTCTGTAGTAGACTGAGAATATAAAAATCACTGAATTATAAATAATACAGCAGGGTTTTAGAAATCATTTTATATGAAAGTGGAAATATATTTTCTTCCTACAATAAGGCTCAGGGATTTTAATAACATTGGTTGACTGGATTTGATGTGGAAGATACTAGAGAGGTCTGCAGTAAAAAAAAATTCTGGATGATCGTTGATAGCATGGAGCACTGACGCTTGCTTGCTATTGGGAATTGCATTTCCTCTGTTGCTGTCAAGGTGTTGTCAGAAGAAGTGTTTCCCTTTTCTCTTTACATTTGTTCTTAGAAAATCACGTGCAGATTTTTAGTCCTTTAAAAATCGAAATTCTGTATTGAAAATTTCAAGTATTATATGTTAATTAATTAAAAAGTTATTTATCTGAAATTAGTGATTAACATTTGAGGTATTTATTTATGAGAAATGCAGAGAATCTCCTTAATTTTTCCCCATTGTATCTATTTTAGCAAAATTTTCTAAGGAAAGTTAATCATAAACATGTAAATTATTTTTTAAACATGTGTTAAAGAGCATATTCTCTATACTATACTTGGTTAATGAGCTGTTTTAGTTAACAGGCTATATTTTGCTTTAGGAAGTTTTCTTTGTAATATATAACTCTTACACAGTTAAGAGTTAATCTTTAATATTAAATGTACAATTTTAATTTGAAAGCAGGTTGATTTCCTTTCTATATAAAAAGTGCTTTATGTCATTGGAATTGAGCAATCTCTATAGGTAATGCGGGACATAAAGAAAAAGTATCAGATGGTGTTTATTCTTAGACTGCTTCCTAGTTGAGATCAAACTAATATTTTTAACAGCACTGACATTTCAAGACAATATATGATTAAGTTCTAAATTGTGTGGTTCAGGCTGCTTTTACATGTCAGTCTTAGAGAAAACTAGAGACAGGCTACTATTACTTTTTTACCCCTGTTCACACATAACTGGACTTGAAAACATTCTAAACGTTCCGTTTCCAGTAGATTAGGAGATGTTTCCCTTAATTCATCTCTAAAAGGAAATTTCTTCTATCCTAAAACAACTCCTTGTTTTTATGTTTTGTATTGCATTTTAAATTATTTCTCCAACACTACCTTCATTCCTTAAGAGGATTTGCTTTAGTTTGTTGTTAAACTAAGGTTTTGAAATACCAACCTCCTTCCCTGCTAAGAATAGAACATATTTCTAAGGTGGCAGTATGTGATTATTATGTAACAGAATTATTGTCTTGCCAACTTTCATCTCTATGACAAACCTTGGGAATACCTAGATTCATATCATTGGTTTTTAGTTATCATGGTTGACACATGAGAATAAATCATATTCTTTTATTTTCTAAAGTTGTTACCTGTAGAACCTTTTTATTATGGAGAGTTTTGGGTTTCTTTGAAAGCTGTTTCGGAGTTGATGAATTTGAAAATTCACGTGATAGGTGTGTGTGTGTATATATAAAATGTGTGTGTATATATATATTATATATATACACACACACAGACACACATATATATATGTACACACTAATACTTACGGATAAGACTGAGTTGGTAATTGGATGAGAAAGTGCTGACTGCAGCTTTAAAACTCCATGTATAATATGCATATTTGGAATTCTATGGATTTATGAGTTTTAACTTACTGAACTATTTTGACCTAAAAGTTGAATCATCTATCTGTGGTCTTGGCAATGTTTCAAGCTGCAACAGTAACAGAATTCCATGAAACATAAGCAGTGCAGTTATTGCCCTGTCCGTCAGGTCCCAAATCATAACCTATGTTGTTTATTAATCTGAGAATTATTTATTATAATAGCTCCATTCTCTGAGGACATAAATTATAAGAAATTATGTGAGTAGTCTGTTTCCTTCCATGCTGTGCTAAACCTGAATGTCATCTGTTGCTGTGCTGGGTTCTGTATTCAGTCTAGGTGTCTTCTGCCTTTATCTATGGAAGCTCTTAGTTCATGGGAAATAACATGGTTTTCAATTGAAAGTAAATGCAAGGGAAAATGAAAGTGCCTGTATCTCAGCCTGTGCATGATCATTAACAATTCTAACTTATGCTTGCAGGTTACTGTAACTGAATCCTAGAATCACCGTATTCATATGGGTCATGGGAAGAGTCCACATGTGGCTAGAAAATGTTTAAATAATGGCTTCATGAGTCCAGAAGAAAGAATAGCTGTACCAAGGCCAACAAAATAGGCATTAATTATTATATCTTCACCAAGGGGAAGCGCATCACTCTCAGGGATGATAATGCTGTTGTTGCCTTTAGGGAGCTCACCACCATAATTTCCATTCATGTGATCATGTAGTTGCACACCTTCAGGAGGGAGAGGAACTTTAGACGGCGCTACTCTGGTACATTGGGTGATAATAGCAAGCTAGATTCTATTCTGTCGACTTTAGTGTCTCTTGTATGAGAAAACTTGGGAGACATCATGAATTGAGCCCCGTAAGGTGCTCTGGATGGTGCAGATAATCACCTTGCACTTGATGGCAGATGTGCCTTCTCCTGTTCTCGGAGCTTACTATTGGTCTGCTACCAGTACAGAATCAGGTATGCCCATGGTTGAAGGACATGATAGGTGATTTGGAGATAGGGGTCACTCCACAGAGCAGCTAGGTGACAAATGAAGGTATGTACATTAGTGCCTCATGCATAGAAGGCACTCGTAAATACTGTTTAATAAAGGAATTAACAGCAACAAACCAGAGAATATGGAGAACAAAGATGAGTCAAGTCGTGGCTGGAATCTCCGCTCTAGTGGTACTTCTTTGAGTGTATACCTCCGTGTCATGTTTGTTATATTTTAAAGGTTAATTTTATTTGCAGAATTATTTGTGTAAGCCAACAGAGAAACTAAATGCTGTATTTGAAAGGAATAAAGACCATTGAGCAATGCTGAGAGCTCCTTCAGGGCATAAACTGTCTCACGCATCTGTTGGTGTGATGTCCAGTATGGGGCCTCGCACTCATAAGTGTTTGTCGACTGAATAGAAATGTCAGGGAAAAGTTGATATTTGTGCTGGGCCTTGCAAGGTGGCTGAGTTGGATGTAGCGGAGGGAAGTGAGATGGCTTTTCAAACTAGTAGGACTCCACGAATAAAGGCACAGATGTTGGAATGAGCTTATTTGATTTTGTGACACTGAAGAGGTCAGTCTGATTAGAGACTGTGTTAGATATTGTGGTGGTAATGGTTGTAAGAGGTTGTTCTAAAGGCCAATTCCTAGGAATTTTGTGTTCTGTCTCTATTGATGCCCTGTCCCGGTGGTCTTGTTGGATAAACCTACTTTAGGAGAACAGGATACTAATGAGGCTAGGCTCATGGTTTTCATCTGCATAAAAACTATTAATTCGGTTGATACTGACTGATGTGCACCCACGTGCATGCACACACACATACGGTAAGACTCAGTGTATGCTTCTCTGGGGAAATATAAAGGAGAATGAGACATTTCTATGGAAAAATTCTCACAGGCCAATCTTGTAACTCCTGATCCAGAGCCTTGCTGTGTGCTACTGACAAAGGGGCCCCAACAGGAAGCAAGTGTGGTAGCTCAGCATGCCCCCTTCCTGCAGCTTAGAGCTCACCGTATTGAGTCGGAGTCGTTTTCCCAAGTCCCATCAACAATTGGTGGATTGCATCAAATGTAAAACTCTGAAACTGTCCTCTGGAAGAGGGAGCCCCTTCTAGTTTATTTATTTTTCCATCTTTTAAATTGAAATATAGTTGATTTACAGTGTTGTATTAGTTTCTGGTGTACAGCATAATGATTCAGTTATACATATATATAAACACATACACATACTCTTTTTCATTACAGGTTACTGCAAGCCACTGGAATATAGTTCCCTGTGCTGTACAGTGGGACCTTGTTGTTGATCTCTCCTGTACATGGTAGTTTGTATCTGCCAATCCCAAACTAGGGCCCCTTCTAGTTTAAAGTTGGTGTATCTCATTGTTGTACCAGCCCTTGAAAAGCAACTGCAGAGGCTGCTAAAAGGACCTCATAATTTAACAGAGGCATTTCCCAAAACTAGCCCTTTACAAATTCTTCCCTGCTTCCTCTTTTTTTTTTTCACCTTAAATTGGCTAATCAGTATATTGTATTACATTTTCACTTAGGGATTTGAAAACTCACGAGCTCTGGTTTGTTCTTCAAAGAAATTGAATCCTGATAGGAACGATTACTGGAAGTAATTCTAACAGCAGTGATAACTGTAGTTCTGGTAGTAACACTAAGACCCCCTGCTTTTCTTTTAAAGTGTGTTACAGGTACTTTGCATGGAGCAGACACTGAACTTTTCTCAGAAGTTCAGAAGGGAGAATTAGAAGCTTAATCAGAGACAAAAGTGGGAAAACAGAATTGCAGAAGGGATTTTTTTCCTTACCTAAATGTGTACCTAAAGAATAATTATTTTGACTGGCCAGGTGTTACAGTACAAATAATTTATAGGTTTGCATTCTGCAGCTGTTTTGTCTAGTGCACTATGTGGCTATTTACCTTAGTCATGATGGTCCTTGGTGGATGTGGTACCAGCTCCTCGTAATCTGGAGAATCTGAGATTGAGGATTAAAGCTGGAATAAGGACCTGACTCTGGGGCCTGGGACCTGTCATTTATCCCTTTGTGCAATACAAGCCCTCACAAATTTTCTGAAGTGCACTCCAAAGACATGGTTTTGCTTTCAACTCTGATGACACTATAATTGATCAAATATATTCTTTCCAAGAATCATAAATCCTTTTTGGAGTTTGAGGCAATGTCATGTTCATTTGTCAACATGTCACTCCAGGGACACAGGTGCAGCAAATTTATGGAGGAAGCACCTTGCGTTTCTCCTGAGCCACATAAATATGAAGCAGGCTTGATTGAAAATGGGTGGCTTGAGATTACTCGTCAGATGGAGAGCAATTAAGACCTCCCTTTAGAAGGCATTACACCTTGATTCTCAGGTTTTTGTGCAGCGGAGGCAGGGACCAGGTTTGAGGGGACACCAGAGGAATTTTTGGAGACCTACAGATGTTGTCTCAGAAAAGAATACCAAGGCATTTCTTCTCTGGCAGAGTGAATATTGTGCATTTTTAGTCAAGTGCATGATTAACTTTGACATTTGAAAATAGAACTTCACATAAAAATAGGCATGTACTTCTGCATGTTTAATTAAGATGTTTAGTTCCTGTCAGGGCTGATAGTTCTTTTTCCACCCCCCCTGTGAAGGGCAATATATTCTCAACTTGTGAAGTTTCAGGAAACCTGTACTTAACCTTTAATCGTCCTTCCATTTACATGGAAATCTGATTAACAACTTTTAAAGTTCATGAGCTCCTGGTAAATGCAATTAAGACCTTTTTGGGAGTTATTAAGAGCTGGCATTTACAGAAGACTAGGGCCTGGCTATTGTGGCTGTCTTCTCCAGAGCAGAGTGTCTTCAACAATTAGCAGAGAACATGAGGTACATGAATTGTACTGTTTTGCTTCTGAGTGAACATGGTTGGTATTTAAATAGCATGCCGTGTTTTTCTTTCCTGTGACTTGCTTTATGGTATGAGTTTGTTACCGAGTGGTAACAGGACCAAGGATAAATTAGGTAGAGCTGTAGCAATTTTCATAACTAGGATGGCTAGGCTCCGTTTCCCCTACACTCATGTTCTGAAGTCATGTTTGCAAACATTCACTCTCAGGTTGTAAAGAGTCAGGTGAATCATCCTGTTGCATTGCATTTTTTTTTTTTGAAGTGTCGTTGACTTACAGTATTAGTTTCAGGTGTGCAACATAGTACTTTGATATTTTTATAGATTATATTACATGAAGTTATTATAAATAAGTCAGTTTCTTGTAAATGCAGGAGTTGATTAAGTATAGAAATGAGTGGTACTAAAGTGCTCCTTCAGTGTTAAAGGATTTTAGTTAAGGTATTCCAGTGTGGCATGGCATGAATTTGTGGTAATGTAGGCAAGTATTAGACAAAGTGCCTTCTCATCAAGTCGTGTTGGGAATTTAAGAGATAAGAACAGGAAAAGTTAAATATATAGCAGAATATGATTAATTGCCAAATCTAGGTAATCAGTTGTGGATCCTGTAGGAATTTAAAGAAGCTGACTTAAGATAGATTGGTGGTCAGAGAAGGTTTTGTGTATGTGCAAGGAGCTGGCCCTTTAAGGAAGGCTAGACTAGGCATGTGGGAAGATAACTCTGCATAGGTTTAATATGCATGTATTCCTACAGTGAGTACCTTACTGAATTTACTGTTTACACGATTTTTACAGAAGGGTGTAAGATGTGATTAGATAGACGGAAAGCAGATTCTGAAGAGCCTTAGATGAATTCAGTTGCAGTCTTCTCTGTGGACTCCTTAACGAAGGGAGCCACTTTACTGTCTCTTCAGCCTGGTGCTTTGTATTCTCAGTATCTCCAAACCTCGTTATCTTCCAGTCTTAAGAATATTCCCCTTAAATCCTAATGGGAGTGTACTTAACACAGTTCCGGGCATTCAGTAGGTGTAAAATAAATGTTAATCGAATCTGAATCTGCACTTGTTTTTCCTAAATATTCCATTTTGAATGAACTATAAGCAAACGTTTTTTTTTTTTTTCTTAAAAAGATGTGTCAATGTTCACAGATTACAGATAACCAATATGAAGGAGTCCTTAGTAACTGAACTGCTAATTGAAAATTCTAGATCGTAGCCACTTAATTGAATAAACTGTCTCCAGAGAGCAATTTGGGTCTTTTCCAAGATGCATTAACTCTTTCAGGTCATTAGGGTAGCACTTATCTCATTGGAGCAGAAATTTAATAAATGGTATTCCTGTGATGTGAGTAAATTAATGTACCTCAAGAAGCCTGAAGTTTCACCATGGGTGTTACAGTCCTACTCCTAGGAGCTCATCTGTGAATGTAAAACATCAATAAGTAGCTGCCCTTTGGAGCATCTTACTTTCAATTTAGGTCACCTACTAGGGAGCATCTACTCTGTTCAAGACACTGTTAACAGAGATACAAAGAAAAGGCATGGCTTGAATTAAGAGGCAGGAGAGAAGGCAAATAACTACAAGATAAAATCTTTGAGAGATACAAACTGCTGTGTGGGTTTCAGTGAGAGTGAGGTACCATAGTTATCAGTGAAAATAGATGGTAACCTCCCAGAAGGGTAGGGCTCATGGCTGTTGACACAATGTGCTCATTCATGTTTATTTCTCAGTATATGTGTATATATAAATATAGTGTAGATATACTGTAGATGTACTATATATATATATATATATATAAATAAGAGCAAATATATGTATATATGTACACACACATAATGGTGAAATATCAACTAGATTAATCAGAAGCACTTTTATTTTTATTTTTATTTTTTTACAATTCTCACATAAATGCTTTTTTCCCCCTGTGAGATATGAATTATTAATGTCTGGTGTTAATCTAAAATGAGTATGGTAAAGATGTGAAAACCAGAAACCAGCATCTTTTGGAGATAGCTCAGTGACTGTCTGAAGGTCTCAATTTGTGTGTTAGCCTTCTGATGGGATATTGACCTACAGGTAGTAAAGAGGGTAAGGAGGGTCTCTTCTACCCACCAGCACATGTTACACATGTGTATCTATTGTGAAGACAGAGGCAGCTAGTTGTTATCATAAGACTGAAGGTAAGTGACAGAAAAGACCACCGAAAAAAGAACTTTCAAAAGAATTTAGAGGTAACACCTCCATGAGAAGATAAAACTTCAAAGGTATAACACCAACCTCTGCTTCCTCAAGCTTGAGGTTGGCATCTTCCCTGGTCATGTGGGCTCTGGTTAGTAACATCTGAATGGAGCACTTGTAATTTGTTAAAATCAGTCAAGTTATACTAAAGTCACTTTTTTGATCTTAGTCTTCCATACTTGATAAATGGTAGAGGTAGTTACAAGCAGGGAGAAAAAAGGATAAACTCAAACATGACAAAAACCCTGGGAACCTATTTTTGGAACAGGAAATTATTTAACCAGATGGTAATTATGTAAAAACAACTTAATAGGAAATAAGGCTCTAGGAGGGGTTGTGGAAGGTGCTGAATAACAGTGAGGAGATGGAGGTTTATTTTGCTGGCAAGGAGGAAGGCATTGAAGGATTTGAGCAGAAGAGTGATGACCTTGAACTCTGCATTAGTGAGCTTAGCGGGTTGTGGGAAGGATGGTCACAAGAGGTGTAAGGCAGATGACCATTTGGGAGACTGTTGTACTAAGTTGTGCAATGGACTATGAGGATCAGATTTAAATGGATAAGAGTAGGAATGAAAATAGAAGAGGAAATGGACATGAGATGCGCAGTATACTATAGAATTTCACAGTTGATTTGGAGAACAAGACTGAAAAGAATCAGAACGAACTACAGATTTTAATCTTGGGAGGTCAGAAAACCAAACCAGTGGTATTAACAGAGAGAAATTAAGGGGACTTTTCCTTCTTCCTTCTTTCCCTTCCTCCCTCCTTTTAATTTGTTTGTTTTCTTTTTTCAATGGAAGTACTGGGGATTAAACCTAGGACCTCACGCATGCTAAGCATACACTCTGCCACTGAGCAATACCCCCCCTCCTCGTCCCTCCTTTGGAAGAGAGGTGATAATAAAGAGTTCGCTTGGTCAGGCTGTTTGTTGACCCCATGCCTCACTACTCTTGATGTCTATTTTCAGTTCCTTACTGGGATAAGTAACTGTCGCAGGCAAATGACAGTGCATCTCTGGAGCTTGAGAGAAATTATGATGGTGGAGGGAGATCTGGGAATCACCTGAAATGTAGGTGAAACTAAAATGGAAGCAAACAAAAGCAAGAGTAAGAATATTGAACATTCAGATAATTAAGAAGAAAAATGTGGTCATCAGACTCACTGAAATGGAAGGAAGCATTCCAAAAGTTTGGAGAATGAATATTAGCAGAAGCCTGCATTTAGTAATTGAGGTCTTTACTGCAGAGAGAAGAGGGGGAGGGAAGAAGGAGGAGAAGATGACAGCAGTGAGAAGATGGTGAGGATACACAGAGAATTTTATTTATCTATTTAATAAGAATTATAAAGTGCTTGCTATGCTCCAGGTAATATTCTAAGTGATTTACAGCATTAACTCATTTAATCCTGATGATAGGTAATATTATTACTCCTGTCTTATCGATGATGAGGAAGTCAAGGTTCTCAGGCACAGAGAGGTAATACCTTAGTTATTTGGTTCCTGTGATGCATTAAAAAAAATCCAACTGATTGCTGAGCCTCATGCCCAGGGATGATAGTAGTCTGTTATGAGCCACGCATTTTATTGTATTTTATTTTCAAGCATTTATATATGATATTTATTTTAATTTTTATATTAATTCTATGAAGTAGATTCTATTTTCCTTATTTCACAGATGAGAGAAATATGGTTTAGCAAGATTAAGTAATGTGCTGAGGTCACATGGCTAATATGTGATGGAACTGCAAACTCAGACTGTCTACATTTCTATGTTGCTCTCTCATTTGGCAGTTCTAAAGTGGGGCACATTAATCTTTGTTTTAAAGTACTTCTCCAAGTGATTCCTATCCGTAGACTAGTCTTTCTAGAATTTTAGCACCAACAGAGAAACAAGAGGTGTATGTATTTTTTTGGAGGAGATAAAACATTGTGGTCAGAGAGGAGAATTCAGAGTTGGAGACCTTGGATATAGAGTATTTCCAAAGGAGAAAGAATGTCAAAGAGTAATAGAGTAGAGGTCATTGGAATTGAGGAGACTGAGAAAGACTGTTAATGATAAAAGGAGTCATTAATATATTAGGATGAAACATATGAGTCTTAGAACAGAGTAAAACTGTGATACCAGTAGCTGACGTTTTTGTAACGGTGTAAGAAAACCATGGAGCTTGGTAGTCATCACTGATGAGAGAACAGGAGAGAGTGATGTAATTATGTAGAAGAACCTTAAAATATGTTTTTGGTGAAATGGGCAGAGACTATTATAATGAAGCTACAGTTAGGAATGTGCCTTTGGGCATTGAGACCACTTCTGTGTCTTCCCCTAGCATGGTCTCTTGTCTTCTGTTTTTTATGAGTGAGCTGTAAATGACAAATCATGAAAACACTGGGATCAAAAATGCATGGAGGAAAAACTGACAATTGAAATAAGTAGAAAATTCAACAATTATAGTTGGAGATTTCAGTACTCTCTTTCATAGAACAACTGGACAGAAAACACATAATATTTGAACAACACTGTCAAGCACCTTGACTTAAAGTGACATATTGGTACACCCCACCCACTTCATCAGAATACAGATTATTTCATGTTCACATAGAGTATTCTTCATGATAGATCATACACTAGACTGTGGAGTAAAGCTCAATACATTTAAAAGGATTGGAATCACACAAAGTATGTTCCCCATCCATAACAGAATTAAATAAAAACAAGGGGAATATTGAAACTTCTGAAATAGTTGGAAATAAAACGACAAACTTCTAAATACATCATGGGTATAATAAGAGAGACCTAAGATCAGCAATCTAAGTTTCCACCTTAAGCTAGAAAAAGGAAAAAAAATCAAACTCAAAGCAGACAGATGGAAGAAATGATAAAGATTAAAGTGAAAAACCAATGAAATAAAAATCAGAGGAACAATACAAAAAAGTAATGAAACTGAAAGTTGGTTCTTTGAAAAGATCAAAAATTGATAAATAGCTAGACTGATAGAGGAACCCCCCCCCCCAAAAAAGAGAAAATCAGGAATGAAAGAAGAGGCATCACTGTGGACCCTATAGAAGTTAAAAAGATTATAATGAATTATTATGAACTACTTTATGCCAACCAGTTAGACAGCTTCGATGAAATGGACAAATTCCTAGAGAGACACAAAATACCAAAACTGGTTCAAGAAGACACAGAAAATCTGAATTGTCCTATAACAAATATAAGCGTACACTTTCAGGAAAAAGAGATGAGGAATCACTATCCAGCACATCCTTTGAGGCCATTATTGCCCAGATCAAAAAACAAGATAGCACAGGAAAACTGTACAGCAATATCCTTCATGAACATAGATGCAAAAATCTTAAACAAAATATTAGCAAATTGAATTCATCAATATAAACTGTGTTATATACCACAGTTAAGTGGCATTTATCAAAGAAAATTAATGAATGTATAATATTCATAAAATAAAGGACAAACCTACATAATCATCTCAATAGACGTGGGAAAGCTCTTGACACCCATTTTGATGATTAAAAAAAAATAAAACCAAAGCGAAAATCTTCAGCACACTAGAACTAGAAGGAAACTTTCTCAGTCTGATAAAAGGCTCTGTGAAAAACTTTCAGCTACATCATAAGGAAACTTTGTTGGTGTTAGGAGTGTTCTAAAATGATTGTAGTGATAGTTGCACAACTGTGTACATTTACTTAAAAATGGTTGAACTGTATGTTACAATAGGTGAATTTTATGGTATGTAAATTATGCATCAACAAAGCTGTTTTAAAAATATTATAGGATAAAACCAGATTACGAATATTCAGATACATGTCCTTCACGGTATCCTTCAGAGAGCTTAGAGACGTACACTTAACAATCCTAATGAAATTTAATTAATGTATAAATCAGAGAAATCAACATTATTTACCCTTTCACATTATGTGTTTGAGGGTACACATGAATATGAATATTCATAAGCTTCACAAGGGATAGTATTCCAAACTAAATTTATTGTCCCCATCCAACCCGTTTTCTTGCCTTCCTAATCAGTGTTCATGGAATCACAATTTTTTAGTCCTTCACATATGCAAACTTTTACCCATTTTAAAATTTCTCCTCTTCTTTCCTTCATAGAATAACTGGTTAAATTTTGTTAAGTGTTTTCTCTGCGTTGACTCACAAATGTGTCTAATTAATTGTACAATCTCATTACTTTATACTTTACTGTTCACTAATTGTATAGTCTTATTACACTTTACTGTATACTAATTGTATGATCTAGTTACAATCACTACTTTAGTTTCACATCTCTTTTTTATCCTGAATGATCTTGGTAGGCTTTTCATTTTTGTCCCCTCTCTTTATCACATTTCCTTAATCATTCATTTTGCCCCCAATCTCATTGCCTTCCTTTCTCGTATATGCTGGTACATTAATTTACCTAAAGTATATTAATAAACATTTTATTTCCCTAGTCAAAGCTTTTTACTGCCCCCTTATTTTGAATTTGACTTCAGTACCTGAGCCTGGTGTTAAAAGGCCCTGAGAAGCTTTCCATTTCCCACCTTTCCAAGCTTTCTTCTCAGATTTCATTTTTATGTTACTCGAACTATTTGCTGTTATAAGGATACTTGAAATTTCCTCAGCATCATTTCTTTATTCTGGTTTTTTTTTTTTTTTTGCCTTTTGCACATTTTAAGAATCTATTTATGTCCTATAGCACCATGATCCTGAAACTGGTTTTCATCGTCCAAACTGGGAGCAGTTTTGGCCTTCTCGTAAATGCTCACAGCAGTTTCTTTGACCTGATGCTTCCCGCTTTCTCCCTTGTATTATAGTCATTCATGTGTGTCTCTCTTACTAGATAAGCACATTGAGGGAAGGACTGATTGACTGATTTGGCTCTTAACTCACTTAAATTTTTTATTTATATATGTAAAATTCACTGGATATTAGGGGAGGATTTTTTTTTTTTGAGTCTTGTTTTTATATCTCGGACTATACCATTCATATTTTATGTATTAAGTAAATACATGTTTAAAATAAATGAAAACTTTCTTTTGAAAGTTATGTAAATCTGGGTTTTCTTTGTTAAGAAGTTCTTCTCTTGGGGTAATGGGGGGAGCTAAGCGTGAGCTCTTTGAGAATTTGCCGATCAGGGATTTGATACAGGACCAACCAGGAAATACATGTGTACTCTTGGAATTTTTGAGTATGTTTTACTTTGAACACTAAGGGGTTATTCACAAGACCGTACTAATAGTGCTTTTAATGATGCAATTGCCATTGATTGTGAGTATAATTAAGCAGACAGCCATTCCGTGTTCGGATGACTGTTAATTTTTCTTTTGGTTTTCTTACTGCAGAATTTTTTAGTCCTTATACAATGGGAAAATGAGACTACTATATTCAAAAAATAACTTTTCCTGTTTTTTTCTCTGTCATTGATATTTCATCCATTAGCAGCCTTGTGGGGGAAATCTGATAGTTTTTGGTAATTTTAAATGGTGGTCCTGTTTAATATTTTCTGGAATCAAGGAGATAGTTTGAGGGTTGTATTACCTTGATATGCTCCTCCTTTGCCTTTGAGAATTTCTTTTCTCAAATTTTGGACCTCTTGGTGCCCTTTGACCTCGGCCTTGTCTCCTTCAATCCCGTAAGACTGTATTGGGTACTTTCCTTCTCCATGGGAACTGGAAGGGGCTCTCGTGGAAAAAGGCAGAGGAATTTACCTAGTGTGCTTCCTTTCGTCTTTCAGGGATCGTAGCCACCAGTTTCTGCCAGTTTGGTTCCTCTCCAGGGCCTTATTTTAAAGAAGAAATTTTAAAAGACTTACTACTTTTTATACTTCTTTCAGCTTTTATAATTATTATCAGTATTTAGGATTAGTCCAATGGAAGCAACTTTGCTGTTCCCAGAATGCAAACTCCTGGGCATCTGCATTTTAAAAGAGCAAATTATTGAAGATGACAGTATTTACTGTAGGCACATTCAAGATACTGCACAAGTTGAGCCTTAGTTCATATTGGGAGCTCAAGGTGATTTTTTTCATGGTAGTATTGCTCCTGCTATGAAGCAGCCTAATTCTCTGATTCATGGGGGTGAGGGTTAGGGGCACAAATTTGGTATGGCTTTTCTGTATATCATTGAATAGTCATTACTAGTCAGGAGAACTAGTTTTCCAGTTGTGTAGACTGAAATCTGTGCAAACCACTGCTCCTGTTATGAAATACCAGTGTTCCACAAAAATAGTACTTGCGATATAAACGTCATTACTAGATGCAGGTTAGTATATACTCGTTTATTCATAGATACCTTTTTTTAAAATTGAGTTATACTCAGTTTTCAATGTTGTGTCAATTTCTGGTGTACAGCACAATTTTTCAGTCATACATGAATATACATATATTCATTTTCATATACTTTTTCACTGTGAGCTACTACAAGATCTTGAATGTATTTCTGTGTGCTATATAGTATAAACTTGTTCATCTATTCTGTATATACCTGTCAGTATCTAAAATCTCCAACTCCCTTACCATCCCCCTCCCACCTTGTATGCATAGATATCTTAGTGAAGACTCATTCACGTTATCATAAGGGAAAAATAAGGAAAATGTATTAAGGGCTATAAGGAAATATTCATAGAAACCAGGGGTAGAAAATCTAAGGCCTTATCAGTAACTGGATTTGAGACCTTTGCACTATGGAAAACTTTGATTGCAACCTTTGAATCTCTCTTCTGTGTGTCTCCTGTTCTTCTCTGGTCATCTGGTTAATTCTTTATTCTCTCTGTACAGATTGGTTTTTTTAGATTTTTTTCAGCCGCATGGTAAAAGGGGGTTGCCCCCAAGCTCTTACATCTTCTCACTTACATCGGCCAGCACAGACTGTATCCCACTAACACATTCCTGGGGAAAAGAATCTGACTGGCTAATTGGGAGTTGGGTGTTTCCTTGGTGACGTAGGCTCTGACTGAAAGGCTGGGATCCTAGTATGGTCACGTTTACCAGAATCCACTGTTTGGTTGGGAAACAGTCCTTAGATGAGGCAAGGATTTTGTAAGCTGGGAAGATACTAAAAAGGACCCAGCACATTAAGTGTCTACAAGGATCTGGGTGTTTCAGGGAGCAACTAGTTGGATAAATGGAGAAGCTGAAGACAGGAGGTGTGTTAATTCTCAGCCTGTAAATCCCATATTTATTTTTAGAAAATTCTACATGTATAATAACCACAAGTAACCACAGACAATATGTTAAATAAGGAGGCTTAAATGGTAAATGAGGGATTCATTCAGAATGATGTTACCCATGTTATAGCAAGTTATGAATCTCAAAATCTTGGCTCTGCTTTTTATATCATGAGATTTCTGACTAGCATCTTAGCAACTGCTAATCAATATTATAGCAGAAGAGATACCTGACCACCCCATTATATGTGCTCTTTTTAAAGTATTACATTTCTTTGCTTCTACCACAGAATCATCTAACATACTAGATACTCAAAAATACAGTGAATCAGGATATCACTGGGATATGTAGATTTTCAGGTGCTTTTCAGCTATGTTTTCATGTTTCTTGTCTTTGGTTTTATAAATGAATGCCTTTTTTTCTTTTTTAATTTGTTTTTTGGGTAGGGGGAGGCAATTAGGTTTATTCATTTTTTATTTTTAGTGAAGGTACTGGGAATTGAACCCAGGACTCCATATGTGCTAGGCATGCACTCTACCACAATGAATACCTTTTAAGTTAAAACACAAATAAATTATGACCTTTAATTTTTTGAACTCTTGATCAATCAGAAACAGCAATTCCAGGTACTTAAAAAAAAAAAAAGAAAAGAAAAGAACATCTGAGATATGAAGGAATTTAGAGTCAGTAAGAACATGCATGGGATTATCTTCTGAAGATTTTCTGTGGGCAGGATGTATTTAATATTAGATGTAATGCCCTTTGCCCCAGAATTCCAGTCTTGGGAGATTTACCCCAGGTGAAAGACAAACTGTATAGTGTATTTCGTTTCATAAAAATGGAAATCTGAACTCGTCCATGAGTGGTTAGGATAGTTATGAACAATTTGGAAAATGTGGTACATTATCCACAATGATGTAGACTCACTGAGAAATGATATGGTTATGTTTTAATACCAAGCATCTGATGTCAAGACTTTGTAGTCAAAGATTAAGCTCAATTCAAACACATTTCAGACATCTTAGAAGTAGGGGCTTATTATTTGTTCTTTGAGATAGTAAAAAAAATTGTACTTTTGCCAATTTGGCTGTCAACATAAAACTTTAGCTGTTTTAAAGCATTATTTTTTCAGCTGATGATGAACATTATTAGGAAAAAGAGGCAAACACAGTGAAAGAAACAAACATCACAAAGCCCATGATTAAAATCACACCTATCCTTTTTGTTTTACTCATAGTATAGATGTTTGCACTGAGGGCTGTATTTTGGAGACGCTCTGATTTACATATAACAACATATGCATCAAGGCTTCTTATCACATGCTTTTTAAGAAGTCAGCAGTTCGCTGTATTTTTTGATTCACCTGTATGTTACATGGCTCCGTGGTAGAAATGAAGAAATACCGTGATTTAAGGAATAGAAAAATCCCTCATGTTTGTAAATGGTCAGGTGTCTTTTCATTAAATAATAGCTAATTGTATCAGGCAATTTTGGATGAATATTTTATTGAGTGATGTGTAAAATGAGTACTTTGGGAGCTCAGAAAAGGGTTCGGGTGACCTAGAGTGGCCTGGGAAAGAGGTCATTGAAGAGGAAACACTGGAACTCTGAAGGGTTTGTTCGGAATTAAGAGAGAGGGTAATCTAGGGTAGGCATTCCAAAATGAGAGGGCCCAGGCATATTCAGAGGTAGGTTAGGTAGGTGATCTTGACTGGAGTGTTGGTTTCATGTTAGGGAGAATAAGGCGTGATTGGAAATGTATACTGGGGTCAGGTAGTTATAGGTGATATGAGGAGCCTTATGACAGCAGCACCTGTGTTTTTAGGAATATCACTCTGTTGGTGGTGTTTCTACAGAAGGAGCAGTTCCTCCAGAAGGACAGGAAGTATAAAAGATGAGAGGCAGAAAACTAAATGAGAAAAACTGCATGAGGTGGTGGCTGTCAAAATGGACCAGAAGGGGTCACCTAATAGAGAGTTGAGAAGGGGGTGATTCATGAACTTGGGCACTAACTCTTTTGTGGATACAAAGGATGAAGAAATGTATTAAAGACGGTTTTGACGTTTTAAACCTGGATATCAGTGAGAATAAGAAACTACTAAAAAACCCAGAAAGTTGACTGAAGGGATTATTGATTTTATGGGAAGATGATTTAGGTTTCAGAATTTAGGGTTGATTTTATCAGTGAAATATGTGAATAGGTCAAGCATGCAGTCGCAGATGTGGGACTGGAACTTGGGAGAGAAATGAGGAATAAGCTGTGTCACGGCAAGGGAAATGACATACGTGAAGGCTGCTTTTTGAAGTTTAGAATCTAAAGATAAAACGGAAATAAGATGGTAGAATATAAGGCTCAAAGCAAGATGTTTGTTGAGAAGGTACATACATGTAGATAGAAAGGAAGAAGCTGGTGGATAAAGATAGACTAGTAATCCTGAGAGCTAATAATTAAGGGGACTTGATTGTGGGGGAAGGAGGGGAAGAACAGTGCTCTGAAGACAGCTGGGTTTAAAGGACGCTGGTTAGTTGGGCCTTGGTCGGTCAATGTTTTATTGTATGAGGACAGTCATTAAATTCCAGGGTAATAATTATCCCCAAAGGATTACTTGCTTTAGCGCATCTTCATGCTTTGGTAGAAACCTACTTCTGTCATAATGGTGTAATAACCAACACTTGAGTGAAACCGGGGCATTTGTAGACATCTTTCTATGTTATGTGAATTTTAAATTCTTTTCTGATTTACTGGCCTTTTATTTTCCTCCCTGGCCTTCTTTTGATCACAGATTCCTGCCAACTTTGTTAGCGTTAGTGCCAAATGTTCAAAATAATTGAGTCCCTCACTGGAGTTGTGACTAAAGTGGAAACCCAATTCAGTATCCTCCTGACTCTTGTGCAGTTTGGGGGATGCGTTAGCAGAGATAGTATTTGTCTCACTGTATGACTTCATCAGCATGCGGAATAATACTCCAATGGCTGCATAAATAAATAAAAAAAAAGACCAATCTCTTAACATGCTTTATGCTTTCCCAGTGAAATCTTTATTGAAAAGAACAGAAAATGAAATAAATAAAGTCCATTTACTGCCACCCGTAATCATTCTCATTGATAGTTTTTATACTTCTAGGGAGAGTAGAGTGTCATGGGAAAGAGAACAGACTTCAGCATCAGTTAAACCTGGGTTGAACTCCTGGCCTATTACTCTGTAATTATAAGACCTTAGGCTAGTTACCTCCCTCCCCTCCTCTTGCCTTCCTCCCCCCCCCCCCCCCCCCCGCTTCCTTCCCTCCTTCCTCTTTCTTTCAACTTTTAAAGGAGTACTTTAAGGTTCACAGCAAAATTGAGGGGAGGGTACAGAGATTTCTCATTAACTTCTGCCCCTGCATATGCATATAGGCTAGTTTCTTAATCTCGTGAATTCTCAGTTTCTTCATCTCTAAATTACAGAAAGTAGCACTTAACTTCATAGCTTTGAACATCGAGTGAAATCCTGTTTTTAAAATGTCTAATATTTGACAAGTACTCAGTAGTGTGTATGTGCTCATAATAGAGACATAATTGGCTTTAACGCTTGGATCAATGTTGTATTCACAAATGCTTTACAAATGTTTTTTGATAATGCTTAATATGATCCTCAGTCCTTTACTGAATGAACGATTATATATATATATGCAGAAATAGTAGTTAAAGGGGACTGTGAGTCTGTGCAAAGCTTTTACTTCAGTCATGAGTAGGATAGCTTGCCTACATGTACTCTATCTACCACTTCGTTATCTTAGAATTTTAAATGTGCTAAGTGATTCTAGAAATGAGTTGATATACTTCAGTCCTGGATTAGATTTCTTAGGAACCACGGTGATTTCTGTTCCAGATCCACTCTTTTCTTTCACAGCAGTGGGAACCTTTGCAACACTTGTCTGAGAAATAGTAGAACAGTTGATTCTAGCCCCGGCCCCAACCCCTGAGGCTCTAAAGTGGATTGATTTTTATAAGCAGGACCTGCTGGCAGTAGTGATCAAAGAAGCTGTTGCTTTTGTCACTTTGAAGCTCTAAAGCTGAGTAGTGGCCCTGGAAATTATTTGCAGGTCAGGACTATGTAGTTGGCTGTGGCCTGTGCTTCTCTGGTTGGTGGGTTTGTTAAAGTGCTGGCCTGCTGTTCTGATAATCAGTCCACTAGGGCTCCCTTTGCAACTCCTGAGCCTCATTTCCTTATCTGTAATCTGGGAATTTACTTACCTGAGAAAACTTTGCTCTAGGTAACACATCTAAATGGATTAGCCCTTTAGTATATTAAGCCTTCAGTAAATACTAAGGCATTGTTGCTCATGCTGCTATAATTTGGAATAATGAGGATTCAGTTATGACTAAAGGAGTACATTGATTAACTCAGCACAGTGCCTGACACATAGTAGACCCTTAATAAAAACTTTCCCTTTACCTCCTTGTGCAAATGCCCACAGTGCCCTGTTCCCAGTTTTTAGGAGTAGGCAGCAAATCGATGATTTTCTGGCTGTAATGAATTTTTCCTTAGACCTACAACTAGAAATAGGAATAGCTGGGTTAATATACTTCTGAATGTCAAGGAGGTTTTAGAATTAGGTCTTTGTGGTTTTGAAATTACTTTTTCTTAATTGCATATAATAAATGTGTATATTAAGCTGTTCATCTGATTGTACAGATGCTGTTGACCGAGTACTTGGATATGAAAAATACTCGTACGGCCTCTGAACCGTCAGCTCAACTGAGTTACGCCAGCACTGGACGAGAGTTTGCAGCCTTTTTTGCCAAGAAGAAACCTCAAAGGCCCAAAAATTCTCTTTTCAAGTAAGTATCTCCCTGTTGGTAAGAGAGGTGTCAAGATGTGTTACATCTAAGTAGAATAGTTTTCTACTTTATTGACAGCCGTTATTTCACCCAGTTAAAGTTGATTTGAAATAATCTATGGGAAGTGAATATATATTCAATTCTCTGTACTTCCGTTTTCTGTAAGGGAAGTGGGTATTTTGGAATACAGTTAGTGGACTACCTAGAACCGTTAATAAAAATTTCTGGAATTTATTTCTGCGGAGTTTTATATGAAATGAAATTCTCTTGTTTCTGGGGAATTTTATATGAAATGAAAGGAAATGCAATATTTCAGCCTTTGAAAAGGCCCCAAGCACCAAGAAACAGTCTTTGTTAATAAAGTTATGCAAATCTCCCTAGCTACACAGTATTGGGTTTTATTTGATTTAATAAAGGAACAATCTGGAAATTCTTTTTTTCTAATTACTGTCTTAGCTGACCTCACTTGGCTATGTATCCTAAGTGTTTGTATGTCACTTGGCAACAGCTAACAGTTGATATTGTTATTGGCATTAAGAATAACAGTGATAACAACTACCATTGCTTGAGTGCTAACTATGTACCAGGCACTGCGGTAGATGAATTTCTCAAAATAATCTCAGTTAAACATCATTTAATTCAGATGATATCAAATTTTGGCAGCTGTAGTAGTGGTTACCTCTTACTGAGTCCTTACTGCATGCTAGCCAAGGCATTATTAAGTCTTTTTCATGCATTATCTTGTTTACTCATTCGTTGTAACAATCTTACGGGTGTGAGTTCTATTTTTAATCCTGTTTTTACACATTAAAAAAAATTCAGGCACAGAGAGGTTAAGGAATTTAGGTAAGTTCACATGGCTAACAAGTGATAGAAACAGGTTTTAAATCTTGGCAGTCCTATGTCCTTCGGAGGAGTTAACAGATGTTTAAGAGTTGTATCTGTAAATTTAAGCCTAGACAGTGAGTACAGAAGTATCATCCCAGTATTGTGAATTCATTCTTTTTGAATAGCTGAAGGTCCCCTGTCTTTTATTGATTCACTTTTGAGGGTTTTTTTTTGTTGTTGTTTTGGGTTTTTTTCTTTATTTCATGGATTCATAGAGCTCTTAATCATTAAGGAAAGTTTCAACAGTTCATGAATCTTGTGGTCAAGAGGAGAGGAGATTTACTGTGCCCACACTGGAATAAAATCCATTCTGTTTATTGATATCTCTCTCTCTCTTTAAAGTTTTATTCAGGGGTTGGATACAATATCAGTTAAAATGCTTTAGTCTGCAAATAACATAGAACCCCAAATGAATAGATTAACCCATTGGAAATTTATCATACCCAGCCCTTTCCTTTTCTCTGCATTCAGTCCCACTCCAGTAAAAATGGTTGTGCCAAGAAAACAGTGTGCACATTTTTAGTCCTGCACATTTTTTAAATTATTAGACTTCATTTTTTATAGCCATTTTAGGTTTACAGAAAAATTAAGCTGGCAATACAGAGGTTTCCCATAAGTCTCTGTTTCCCAGTTTCTCCTCTTATGGACATTAGTGCATTAGTGTGACATTGTTACAATTGATTAATCAGTATTGATACATCATTATTACAGTCTGTTGTTTACATTAAGGTTCTCTCTTTGTGTTGTATAGTTTGGTGGGTTTTGAGAGATGCACAATGTCATATATCTTACAGAATAGTTTCACTTCCCTAAGTATCCCCTATTTTCCAACATCCCCCTGAACCCTTGGACTGATCTTTTTTACTATCTCTCTAGTTTGCCTCTTCCAGAACATCTAAAAGTTAGAATCATACAGTACATAGCCTTGTCAGACTGGCTTCTCTTACTTAGCAATATGCATTTAAGGTTCATCCATGTCTTTCTGTGGCTTTTTGTGGCAACGTTTGTGTTGCTGACTAATACTGGTTGTGTGGATGTACCACAGTTGGTTTGTCCATCCAGCTATCCAAAGACATCTTGGTTGCTTCCAGCTTCTGTCAATTATGAATAAAGCAGCTGTAAACATTCATATGCAGGTTTTTGTGTTAATGTAAGTGTTCAGCTCATTTGAATAAATACCTAGGAGTATGATTATTGGATCAGATGGTAGAACTATGTTTAACTTTTGTAAGACACTGCCAAACTATCTTCTGCAAGGGGAGCAGACCAGGGTGACTGTCTTAAACCAGTCAGGGTTCACCTTCAACAGCAGCTCTCCAGTCGGAGAGGAAGCCCATTATCCTAAGCACCCTGCTTATGAAGAGGGAGCTGGAAAGCAGAATGCCCAGGTAGAATCAGGGCTGTGCCAACAAGCAAGAAAGATGGTAGGAGGAAAGATGGTTGATGGAGACAACTAAGACAGCCTCAAATGCTGTCTAACCATTAAGCCTTTTCTTTCTTCTCTCTGCTCCTTCCCCTCACCGCCTCCCAAACCACCTCCTCCCATCTCTTCCCCTCCTCCCATTCTCCCCTCCCCTCTCCTCTCCTAGCTCAATTTACCATTCTAAATCTACATGCGTTACAGAAAGTAGGTTTCAGGGTGTTTAGATTAGATGCTCTCAAGCTCTCACCCTGTTCAACCTTAGACCACATAAACATTGTCAGACATTTGGCCAGTCCTGAAATTGTGGTATCAGAAAACATGTAAATTATTGGAAATGAACAAATGAACTTAAATAATTGTTACACGCTCATAATTATTCCATAGTAATAAAAACTCATCACCCACGCAGAATTAGGCTATTATTACACAATTGCCTGTTGCTAGTCTTGGTTCCACCATTAATGAGCCATGTAAGTCAGGGCAGGCCTCCCATCTCGATGGGCCTCAGTGCCTTTGGCTATAAAAGAAGGAGGTGAGACGGGCTCATTTCTAGTGCCTCTTTTACTGTAAAATTACACCAATCTGTGACTTGTTGCACACACAGAAAGAACTCCTGAGTAGTAAAAATGCATCAGGTCATAAAGGATTGAGATTTTGGCAAGCTGTAACCTGTTTTTATCACATCCATGAAGAACTGTATTACTCTCTTTAATTGCCCCTAGCCAAGGTTAATTGTGTTTAAGGTCTCTCTTCCTGTATAATGTGTGCCTCTCTATTCTTTGCTCACGACTGTATTTTCTTCCCTTGCCATTTTTGATCAATAGCTGTCAGCATGCTTTTTGGAGGTCAGTAGCTTCTCTTCAGCATTTGACTGGCAGGTGGCACTTTTGAAGTACCGCACACTTTGCCTGCCTTCTGGCTGTCAGTGCCCTCTTAGTTCTTGGCAGAGTGCAGAGGAAGAAGCAAGTAACCCAAGTGTCTCCCTCGGACTGACATTGATCTTGGTATTCATCCTCCTTGTCAAAGGATGGCTAAAGAAGGCATAATTAAGAAAATGTTTGGGCTCGTTAGTCGGGACCAGAAACCTATCCCACGATCACTGTTGCTCTTTCATTGTGTCGCTGTTTACCTCTTGGTGGCTGTGATTCCTAGAAGGATTTCTCCTGTCAGCCTGTTATCCTGACTCTGAAAATCTCAGGTTTAAAATGGAATTTCTTAGCACATCAGAGAACTTACAGTTTGATAAAGTCATGATTTTACCTTTTTTTTTTTTTTTTTTTGATTCCTTACCTTCAGGTTTCTTTTCAGACTGTGGTTCTGCTTTTCGTTTTTCTTTTTTTCCATTTTATAGTCATTGTGTTAGCTTTTAAAGACCTGTTCTCTATCAGGAACCTGTCCCCTATGTTTCTAACTGCTGAAACAGTGCCTGGCGAGGTGTGAACAAACATTTTGTAGCTTGGTATTTTTGGAAGTGTTTTAAGTGATAGGTGGCAGGGAAGAATCCTGGCAGCCGTTTAGAAAGTACGTTGTTTTGGAGGAGAGACCACAGATGCCTTGTTTCTTTGGTGAAGTTATTCAGCAGCATTTCTGCCATGCCCTTAGTGCAGTCCTCTCATGGGGGGAGCTTGCCTGGCAGGAGGGCTGCTGTGAGGCACTGGTATTTCTGTGGTGGCAGCTGACAGTCACTGATGGCTTTGGGGCAGCACTGGAGCAAAACAGAATGACTCTGCAGGATGCTCTTGCTGTTGCTGTGTGTAGGGATCCTGGCAAGGGATCTGGAGGTGAAAGAAAGTTGCAACAGATTGAGTGGTACCGGGTGAGATGGAGGAGAGCATAAGATTTAAACACTGCCATGGAGGAGCGTTCAGACAGGAATATTGTTCATGAATCAAGGTCGATGGCAGCCTGCTCTGGCCTGGAGTAGCCAGAATGTCTTGGTTGTGGAACACTAGGGAGCTGGAGGAGAATATTTTTGGAGTCTGTGTAGCTGGACATCACCTATTTGATTACTCCTAACAGTTCACGCTGCGTTTCGTTGCAGATTCGAATCGTCCTCCCATGCCATCAGTATGAGCGCCTATTTGCGGGAACAGAGAAGGGAGCTGTACAGTCGGAGTGGAGAACTTCAAGGTGGGTAATTGACCCTCTCTGGAAAAATGTGTTTTCTGGAGGAAGATCTGACGTGTTTATAGCATGTGAATTTGAAGTCTGCATTCACAGGAATCTTTCAAGATCACAAAGATTTAAAGACTTGGTAATCTGTTTCTTCTATCATGTCCCAGCCTCTGCTGCCAAGCAGCTTAAACTATTACCAGGGCCACAGGATTTATAGACCTGCTACCATTCAAGTGGGAACTCAGAGCAAAAAGAAATGAGGTCAGTGTCTTCTTGCTTAAAGATGGCACTCTGAGCATGCAGTCATAATCTAGGGGAAAGTAGTCTTCTGTGGCTGCCACTGCTACTTTTAATTACTCTTTTCAATACTTTCTGGAATATGGCAAGAGTACTTGAGATTTGGGAAAAAAGGGCAAATGCAGCCCCTATTATTACTTAAAGGGAAGAAGTTGTTCTAATCAACGTAACTTTGATACACAGGATATTTGATACTCATATGTGGTTATTGAAGAGTTGTAATCTGCAGAATGAAATACTTAAGAAACTAAATTATTAAGTAAACTTAATTAAATTAAAAAACAGACCAATAACATCTTTTTCTATGACCAAAAGGATGCTAATCATGATAAATGTGATCAGTTAAACATTTGTGAGGGTCTGCTAAGTGCATGACATCTAAGCGTTGGATGAGTACAAGGAAATAAAAGATAAAAGCCTTAAGAAAGTAAGGAAATGTGTTATGAATAAATATCAATAATAGTATTGGGCAGTCAGTGGTAACAACTAAGTAGACGGGATGCATAAAGTTGCTAGCGGAGTTGAGAGAAGGGAGTGATTCTTGGTTTTAAAACTGTGGGCTTTCTCCGTGAAAGATGGATAAGAACACTTTCACTGTCTTTGATGCATTACAGGCACTTGGAGTATTTTGCATTGACTAGTATACACAGTTAAATATTTAGTTTTTAAAACGCATCATAATTCTACATCAAAATAATATGAAGCAGCCAGCCAGGCCTTTCCAGATTGAAAGATTATTGCCTGGTCATTCCTGTCTTCACCTTCATAATTCATCTAAATACATGTAAATTTTTCCAGAGGTCCTGCTATGCTGTCTCATAGTTAGATCACAGTAATAATTCCACAGCTCATATATACAGTTACCAGAGCTAAAAGCCTGAAAATATGTTTGAGGATATAAGGAAAAGGAGATTAGCTTACAGGCATTTCGTTTAATATTAAAGTGTTGCTAACTGTTCTGGTAGACACAATATGTGTGTGTCTCGGAGTTTTGAAGTACCGGAGTACAGAGAGTAGTTAGAATTAGAACAAATGAAGGAGTGAAGGAGGAAAGTGGCCTGGGCTTCTGTAGGCAGCTACCTCCCAGGCGTATGGGGTGGACTGAAAAGCTTGGAAGGAAATGGCAGTTTCTGAACACACATCCGTGTAGGGCTGATGATACCTGGACTGCCACTTAGCGGGGTAGCAGATTATCTTGGGCCGGAGATATCTTCCATGTCTCCATCTTCTACCGTAGCGTCCTATTCTTAAATTCAGAGTTGGCCTAAGGAATAGCTTAAATTTACCTCCATAATTTTTCTCCACCTGGTTTCTCGTATATGACATTCCTTTAATAAGGGCAAACAGAGTCTTTCTTCTTTCTCTCCCCCCCCCCCCCGTTTTTTTGGCTTGAATCCTGATTATTTCATTTTTATTAACTAATCAACTTGATTTCTCAGAGCAGTTTTAGGTTGCCAGAAAAGCTGAGTGGAAAGGACAGAGAGTAGTAGCTCCTGTCCCCACAGGCGCACGACCTCCCCTGCTCTCAGCATCCTGCACCACAGTAAAGCCTTTCATTCGGCAGTTAGAGATGAAAAGGTAGACCCCGTAGTTAGCGGGGACAGTGCACCCTGTCGTTCACTCAGATTCACGCATCGTTGGTGAGCAAGGATAAATGGCGGTTACTATCTTTTGGTTAGATAGTAGGCATCGTGAGTGAGCACTCCACACCCTGCAGTAGCCACGTGGAAGGATTTTCTGTGCCGCACTCGCCACTCATGGCTGGTGATCTCTTGAGAGACAGTAGAGCCAGTCAATGAAGAGTAGAAGGTTCTTGGCCCACACTGTCCACATTTAAAATCGAGCTCCCTGTTGCCTAGCTTCCTAAGCTCTGTGCCTCTGTTTCCTCATCTCAAAATGGGGTTAGAAGTAATAGTGCCTACCCCATGAGGCTGTTGTGGAAGCTAGGTGAGTTAAGGTATAAACAATGTTTAGCAAAGTGCCTGACATGTCACAAATGTTATGCCTTTGTCTTTCTCCTCGAATACTGTTACTAGGACTGTCACTTTGATTTTCACATCAATTCTGTTATGTCTCCTAATTAGGCTAAACCTTACCCAGCTTTCCAACTTAAATTTAGTTGTTCTGGTGAACAATTAGTATATGAAATTCCCTGCCGGTCCCTGGTGTCCCTAACTTAGCACACACACACTCTCTCCCCCTGTGCTTGTGGCCCTTGCTGTGTGCTCACATCTTTAGTGTTCCCTTTCTGATCACTTTCCACACTATATTGTGGATTAATTTTCATTTTTTGAGTTAGCCACTGCACTCTAAGCTGCATGAAGGAAATACTGTTTTATTTCCTGTGCTTAGCACAGTGCTTCATATAGTAATTGTTCAACAAATACCGACCAGCCCACGTACAGAAGGAATGAGGACAGCAGAGTCTACAGTAGGATAGAAAGCCTACCGCTGAGGGGTTAGGAAGGGCCCCAGAGGAGATGGGACCACCGACAGCCATGATCAGTTTCATAGATTTCCATTAGTTTTTAAGTTTAAGGCAAAGCAGAGGCTATGCCTAGGTACATTTTTGTTCTTGCTGGTTATACATGGCTTTATTAAATAGAAATGTTGCCCTTGAGCTGTCTGGCCTAGGACAACCCTGCTGTATGTAATTAAAAAACATTTTAAAATCCAGCTAAGTTACAGAGGCATTTCATTCTGTGAGGATGGCTAATTGAAGAATCACTATAAGCTAACTAGGAATGTTCCCATCCTTCAGAAAGTTAATTGAAAGAGGGAACTTTCAAGCAATAGTCTATTGTACTTAGCAGTGTTCAGCAAAATAGGAGGATTCATCTCTGCTTATGGGGAGAAAGTAGTTAGCAAACATATCATGTTCATAATAATCATTAAAAAATAACTTAGCTGAGCTGACACATCATATGCTTGGTGAGAGACTTATCAACTGACCAGTTTTTGTAAAAAAAAAAAAAGTTTTACAGTGTTTTGTTCGGGAACAAAAGTTTCTCTGATGAATGCTCTTGATATTTCAGCTGGAGAAAGGAGAGGGGAATCACATCTATTTTCCATTAAAAATGGCCATTCTTTTTCAGTCATTCTATTAATCTGGCTGGTCCAAGGACCACAGTGAGATCTGCATTTCAGCTTATTCTGAAAAGGCATAATTGAATAGTTCAGTCAAATCATAAGAGACTGGCAGAAGAATTTTGTCTCTTCTCTTAATGCCACGTAGCTGCAGGCTTCGCTTCCCAGTGGTTGGGTTCATAAGGTCAGCTCTTCCTTCTGTTGCTGGAGAGCGGTAGAGAAAAGGCTATCAAAGTAACATTGAGCAGCTCAAACTTGACGAAAGTTAAGTTCCTGCCAACATTCTCAATTCATCACGCAATTAAAAATGTTACTCACCCTAACAACACACAAGGGGGAAAAGAATGAAAAAATGAGATTTCTTTGGTATCATCAACCCATCTCAGTTGGCTCTAACTGTTAGGGTACAGATGGTTCATTATATAGTCTGCTGTTGGCAGTTGGGCTGAGGAGGTGGGGGTGCTGTTTCAAAGTGTGCAGGCAAACAGGTGGAAATCTAACTTGCGTATGTGTCTCCGTTAATCATAGACTTCCTGTTGTTTTGAGCCTCTCTGCTCCCTCGTTGTACTGCTTAGACAGCTCTGTTGTAGGTTAGAAAGATAAATGTTTTAATGAACATTTAGCTTGAATATAGCTTCTCAGGTTTAATGTGTGCTTCTTCAGGAGAATAAGATAACTGATGAACACATTATCTCATGAGGGTGAAAAAAAAAATCAAAATACTTGATGCTGCTCATGACCAAAATAAGCTCTTCAGTTAATCAGTCCCCTGTGTCTTGGTTTTCTCATTTGAAAAATAGAACTGTTACCACTTCTGACTCTTTTAGGGCGGATAATGTGACTATAAAATTAGATATTAAAACTCTGGAAAAATTAGAATAGCTGTAATTGATTAAAATTAAAATGGCGCTGTAGAGACTTGTTCATTGTGGAATGAGGAGAATTGTGTCCTCTTCCATTTCTCTCTCATTTCCTCCTCCCCTCTGGTCTCCCTGTTGCAGAGTCTGCTCTCAAGGTCACCAGTGACTTCCGTCTTGGCAGAGTCAGTGTTGGCTTTTCTGTGTTCGTCTCACTTGGTCTTTCACCAGCTATTTTCCTCTTCCTTCCTCCTCATGTTCTTTCTGAGCCTTCTGCAGGACTCCTTGGGAGTGTCCCTGGTTTCATCCTGGAATCTTTCCTTTGCTCACCGGGTAGACGCTCCCCAGACGATCTGAGCCGCAACCAAGCTTTGCTTAGGGCCCAGGTGCAGATAACTCCCAGACCTACGTCTGCTGCCCAGATCTCATTATTGTTTCTTTATCTCTTCCAGCATCCAGTCCCGCACTCCCATTCTTAATCACAGCATATTTTAAATTTTCCTCATAATATTTTTCCTAATACGTACATCTTATTAACTTGTTAATTTTCTGCACTTCAGTCAGAAGGCAATCCTTACTTGTTAGTGCATTCCAGTGCCTAGGACAATTCTTGGCTTGATTTAGGAGTTTAGAAACTATGTGGTGAAGGAAGTACACTCACTCACTATCTCCTTGTTTGTAGGTATAAGCCTACTTATTTGAGAAATTCTAGTGGGAACTTTCATAAAGAGAGCAGGAGTTCTGTGATTTGTCTTTGCTCAGTTTTAAACATGGTACAACTCACAGATGGGTGGAGTACATTAATTGTCACAGATCCAAGTAGAAATGTATACTCAGTTTTGATTATAGTTTCTTTTCTGTCTCAGTTTTCTTAGTACTTCTGTTCGTACTTGATACTACCTTTAAAAGTGCCATTTTTATTCCCATTAGTTTAATAAGTGGCATTTCTATAGCCCTGACATTGAAATATTCTGTAAATCTCTAGGGGAATTGTCTTCTTTAAGAGGATTTGCTTTACATAGTAAATATGAAAGGATTGGCATCAGGGAAAACTGGGCTCTTATACTGACCTGACGTGAATTGTCTGAGTATTTTTTTCTAATGGGTTGTTGGTGACTGGTGTTGTGAATACGTAATGATATCATATGTAATTAATCTGCTTGGAGTTACCTTGCTTTAAGGTAAAGCAGTATTTGAAACAGATTAACCATGAGTTGATTGTCCTTTTTACTGAAGAGTGTATAACAGGGCTCTCCTAAGTAACAAGCTGTTCTAGAACGGAGCATTTAAAGCATGATTTCATTTATGCCCACAGTTTCAGGGACATCTTGGCTGAAGTGAGGTACAGCAATTTTACCCTCATACCACCCATTTGTTCCTCAGCCTGAAATGTAAGAAGCACTTGGAAAGATACAAAGCTGATTAGATATAAATCTGATTAGAAAATTCTTCGTAGTCTTTAAAATTTTGCTTAATGACTTTGTTAATAATTGGGTAACAGTGTGCAGGGGACGTGGGAAAAAAGTACTTTTTTCTTGTTAAAATTGCATATAATTATTTCAAAGTAACCTTAATCATTTATAGTTATCTCTTGTGTTATAGGTTCTAAAACAGTGTATAAAAATTGATTCCCCTTCCTTTGGTGTATTTATATTCTTGCTTTTTAAAAAGACCCATCTTAACTTACCTTTATGTAAGATTTGTCTTATAATGAAGTTATAATAGAATTTTTATAAAAGCTAATTTCTTTATCTGTTTCTAAGAAGTAGTAAGTAATAAATATACTTTCCTCAGGTTGTGAACAGACTGATGCGTTATTTCAAATCATTTAGGAAATAAAAGTGTTCTTATGCCATGGTTGTTACTGAGTGTACCAGCTCTTAGCCTGAGTGTAGATACTTACTTTATTTAAAAATGTTCTTCATTTGTGGTCTTAGTTGATAGAATATGGATTTATTTCCTGAATAACTCTAGTTCATACTACGTCTTCTCTACCCAGTGGACAAACCACTGGGAGCTGGACCATGTGGAACAGCCTGGAGGTCATGAGAAAGTGGATCTTGAGAGTGCAAGGTAGCCATCACAAAGCGTCCATAAAGCCCCAGAGCCTCGCTCTTGAGAAGTGGTCCTCGATCATCATGCAGAACTAGTCAATGACATAAAACCTTAGGCAGAAGAACAGTAGAATCATGAGTGCATCACAGAGACTGGCTCTTGTCTCTCAGCATCTGTTCTATATTAACAGAGCCCCTGATTTTTAGCTGGGCATGTGACCACCCCAAATAGAAACATTTCTAAGCTTTCCTTGCAGCCAGCCATAGACCTTTAATTTACTTCTCACCGATAGAATTTGCAGTAAGTGATGTGCGTAACTTCAGGTCTTAAAGGGAAAGCGTGGGCTCTCCTCGCCCATCTGGTGCACTTGTGCTGTGTGAAGATGTTCACGTGCCCAATATGAATGAAGCATGGTGGGCAGTAGGGATGGCAGAGCAACGGGATCAAAGGAGCTTGGGTTCCTGGGACTGACTGTGACGTGCCACACTCTGATGCCTGGAGCCACCATACGATCCCAGACTTCTCTCTGAGAATAAATAAATAAACTGTCTTGTTTAAGTCCCTAGTATTTTGATTCTCTATTACTTGCAGCCCTACTTAGATCCTAATTCATTCAGCATGCAAACATGTGATCAGAGCTCTGATACGCATTGTGAGAGTTGTGTGTGTATGTAACTGCGATGTGCATACAAGTTCTGGGAAAGGCAGGGAGGCTTTCATAAGCATTGAAGGCTCAAGCTTCTTATAAAGGATGAAGAGACGCTTTCCAGATAAAGAAGGAAGGGGGTGGGCATTTCAAGCAGTGGGCATGGGGGATAAATACATTAAAGTGTGAGAGGCTTTTCTTGTTTTGTAACACAAGTTGGAAATAACTTTTTGTGTTAATTAAGGAAATCAGTTTATGTATACAGACTTCTACTGATGATAATTTGTTACTTTTGGGAACCAGAGTGAATAGAAAGGACACCAAAGCTCTTGTCAATGGCTTTGGCCATTGTTCATTGTTAACAATTAAGAGATTAAGAATTGATAAAACGAATGGTGTATTGGTGATGACAGGAATATGAAAGTCATTATTATATTAGAGCAAAAGCTGAATGTAATCACACACTGGGTTTTCTGAGCGGTGTTCAAATGGTATAGCTTTACTGCTTTATTATTAAAAATCCGACAGAAAAAATAACTTTTAAACACAACCATTGTAACATACTGCATCAGACTGTGCATGGTAGATTTGGCTGGAGATATTGGCAGTGCCTGGATCTTGAAGAACCAGCCCATCCTCATTCCAGAGTGCCTTGTTCAGCTTAGGCTGCAAATGGCAGCTTGGTTCTGTATGGAGATGGCAGAGTTCTGTGTGCTTACACTGCATTTCCAGCTAGTAAGTGTGGTGCGGATGAAAATATACACCAAGTTACTTTTGGCTTCGCCACAGTTTTAAACTTGAAAAGCCCATATTACAGTAATATAGGATATGATGTATGAATGCTGCATGAATATTGTAATAGTCATAATATAGGATGTTCATTCCTAGAATTGTGATGACATCTACTGAATTGCAGCCAGTTCATTTGCATATTCATGCCTACTTAGCTCAAATAAGTCCCTGTTTGTTTGCACATTAATGTCTGATTTCAGCACCAGTTAACTAATTTACATGTCCCTGTTCAGTTGGTTAGTGAGGTTCATATGCAGAATATTGGTGCAGCTGTTTGTGCTTTGAGTAGCTAAGGGAGCATCGTGATTGAGTGGAAGGAGTCCTCGCTGCTCATCTTGGTTTTACTAGGCAGGTCACTTTACCTGTTGAGCCCTAGATTACTCATCTGTGTAATGAAGCTAGCGACACTTTCTTAGGGTTCTTGTAATTGATAATATAGGAGGTGACAATATATCGTCAACATTTCTAGGCCAACTGTATTCTGGGTCCTGCTCCTGGAGCATCTGCATATGAGAGAGTTCTGGGTACCCTGACGTGCAAACACTGACAGTTTTACTAAATGTTATAAGTACTCTGGGGAATGTGGAAGAGACAGCACAACATTCCCTGGGGAGTCTCAGTGGGTATAACAAAGGAGGAATCTTTGTATTGAAATTGGAGAGATGAGTTAACCAGACTGACCAGAGGAAGGGCATTCAACTGTAAGTAGGGAGGAGATATAAAACAACACACGGCTGTGTAGGAGCTTCATGGAGCTGTAGGTGTTTCGTCGTGGTTGAAGCACATGAGGAAGATTGAACCTAGACAAGGGAGACAGGTGGGCAGATCTCAGAGGACCTGGTGTAACAGCAGCAGGCATGGTTTCTGTCCTGTGAGTGATAGGGCGTCCTCGAAGGATTTCGAGCAGGAGAGTCACATAATCAAAGCCGTACTTTATGTTAAATAGTCTGGTGGCTTGTGGAGGGTGAATCGAGTGCAGGGAGGTTGCGGACAAGAAGGCAGGTTGTGTGTTGTTTCAGGTGAGAGCTTATAGAAGATTATGCCAGCTTTTTAGAAGGGTAATAGCAGTGAGGATGGAGGAGGGGGATAGATCTAAAAGCCAGTTTCGAGGTAGAATCAGTTAGACACGATGACTCATTCTGTGTGGAGCTTGAGCAGGAGGCAGGCTTGATTCCCAGTTTTCCAAGCTGGTGACTTGGGTAGTTAGTGATGTTATTTGTTGAGATAGGAAACACAAGAAGAGAAGTAGTTTTTATGGAGTGTTAGGGGCGAAGAAACCTTTTTAAAATATATATTTGCATGTTTCTCTCTTAGTTTTATTTAGATCTATCTCATGTAATCAAACTTTAGCTCAGTTAACTAATCACATTAATCTATTATGAACTCCCTCATAATTAAGGCATTCAGCAGTGTTTGATTACCCATTACTGTTCTCCTTCCTAAGTGCAGAGTATTGGAGTTAAAGTTTCCTTCCCTCCCTCTTCCTCTCTATTTTTACATTGCAGACAGTGCCTTCCCCTTTCTAGGCTTTGACTGGTCTGTTAATTGTAGTGCCCTTTTACATCTCTGAAGAATGTGAATTCTTTAATTTGTACTTCTAGATGTATCCTGTATTTTTGTTATTAAAATCAAGCTACCATCCATCTTTCTTAATAACTTGCTTTATGATTTTGCACAAGTCGCTTAACCAATTTCCTCAATTGTAAAGAGCAGTTAATTGATTTTCTGTGACTCTCATTCTGTCCAAAGTTCTAGATTCTTGGGTCTCAGCCCCTCGGTCACTCTCTGTTCTTAGATCTGCGTCTGAGGACTAGTTAGTGGTTCAGAGTGTAGTGTCTGCACTCAGGCTTCCTACCTGGGTGACTTTGGGCAAATTAACTCCTTGGTGGGTCAGTTTCATTTTCTATAAACTATGAATATAGTATACTTGTCTCATTGGGCCATAGTGAGGATAAAAAGAACAAAAAAATGACTAAGCATGGTAATGGACAGATAAATCCAAATAGAATCTCCTAGAATGGTCCTTTGAAACTCTTAGTCTTCTTTTCTGTTTTCTTTGATGAAAGTCCTTTTAGTTAAGGAGTGTTGAGAAAACATGTTTATCTCGGTGATCATCACAATCTTACAGTGGTAAGTGGCATCCACTGCAGTAGTCTAGGTGGAATTCAGATCTGTCTCTAATAGAGACGACAGTGCTTAGTGACTCTTCAGTGATCTGCTCTTTCCGATTATATCCTCCCCAGAGCTAAATATTCACGTAAGTACTGACAATGGCCATTTTTCTTCAAAGATATTTTGATCTTCAATGTCACTAACTGAATTTTATGACAAATAATTTAGAATGATTAGTATCTGACAAAAATAGCAGGCTAAGGTGGCATGGACATTCCTTCCACTTATGAGTTAACTACTTGCACATCTGAGCATTTGATATTGTTTTCTGTACATTGCTGTTTTGCCTTCCTCTTTCCTCCAATTTAAAATCATTTCCTTGCTACTTGTGATGACGAAAAGTGAGAAGAAAGTTATACTCTAACTCATGACTTGCTAATAACTCTTACCTAAAAACATCCTAGAGCTAGCAGAGAGCTCGACTTAGTGCCATAAAGGGAAATAAATTGAAATGATTGTTTGAAAACAACAAATTCTTAAAAACTATAGAAGATAGATGACTGAAACAAAGTGGAAAAAAAAAGACGGCTACTCTGATAGGGAAATTTTTGACTTGGCCCGGAAGGTGAGCAATGAACTGTGTATAGACACCACCCCCAACAGATGGCTACAGAAAGAGAACTGATGAAAGGCTGTTGATGGGACAAACCATTCATTCATTGATGATTATCTTCCCTTTGTAGATTCTGTGACTCTTACTGGAATCAGTAATTCCAACTCTTAAATATTTCATGAATCATTTAAAAAAATTTTTAAGAGAAGATCTTTTGCCACAAAAATTCTTTGGTGTCTAATTTGAGGGGTTGACTCAGATCATTTCAAGACTGTTTACTCTGATTAACTTAATAGTTTTCTCAGAATGAATACAGAATTTGGTCTTATTTCTTAAGGAATTGAAATCCTTTGTCATCCTCAAATCAGACAGTATGTCTTTTGTTTTGTTTTTTTACCTTCACTTCTAGGACATTTTTAGGCAAATATAATGCCCAGGTGGAATAATTAGCTCAATTTTAGAAGGTGTTTGTATAGTTTTTAGCCATAATTGTTTTATTTTACACTTTGAAATTTGTTGCTGCTTCAGATACTTTTAGAAGTAATAATATAAATTGTATCAACAGAAATTCTCTCTGATATGTGAGCTTTAGTTCCCTAAGAACTAAATTCTTTCTGTTCTTTCTTTTTTCTACCTTATTTTCTTCATTGTAACTATTGCCATTTTATTATTTTTACTTTTTATTAAGGTAGAATATGTCTACAATGAAGTGTGTAAAGTGTACTTATCTTGAATAGACATCTAAAATTTTACATATATATGCAAAATCATGTAACCAGCCCCCAGAAGGTTTTTTATGCCATTTCCCAGCCAGCCCCAGTTACCCTCGAGGTAACTACGATTCTGATTTCTAATGCTATCACTTAATTTTCTGTATTCTTTGACTCAGTATGAAGAGAATCATACAGTGTCTTATGTGTCTTGCTGCTTTTGATCAACATAATGTCTGTGAGATTCATTCATGTTATTCAGGGTATCAGTTTTTTACTGCTATATATCCCACTGTAAGACTGTAGGACAAATTACTCATTCTCTCTCTTAATAGATATTTATCATTTCCACTTTCGGCTATGATACATAAATCTTCTATGAAGAATTCTATACATGTGCACTCATTTATCTTGGGAATATATAAACCTAGGAGTGAAATTGCTGGTTCATGAGCTAAATCTATGTTTAGCTTTAGAAGATACTAACAGGCATTTCACAATTACAGAAATTAATGAGAAGTTGTATGAGAATTTCATTTTTCTATGGTCTCACTAACATGTGAGTTTATCAGCCTGTTAAGTTTTCACCATTCTAGTGAATGTGTACTTTATTTAAAAAAAAAAAACTGTAAGATCTCTTCACTTCTGGATATGAATATTCAGTTGAGTCTATTTCCTGATGCACTGATTTACAGTACTACAGCTTTTCATAGTAAAATGGCCTGTGTTCTTCCTAGGAAGCACTACTTTGTATGTACAGTCTTACCCAGAATTCTTGGGTGGCTTTTCTTGTTAGAAATTGCCTATTAATCTGCTATCACTTTTGCGGTGAAATATAAAAATATCTCTTCCCTCTTTGCTTGTTTTTCTTTTGTTTCTTTTTTTTTTTTTTTGTTAATGGCTTTCTATTTTGAATTCTGTCTTTATTACATGTATCATATTGATATTCCCACTGGTGGTAGGCAGAGCTCAAAATTGACCCCAATGACCCATGACCTTCACAATTCCTCTGTTTGTGGTCCAGATCTGTGAATATGATGGAATATCACTCCCATAATTAGTTTACATCATATATCGCCTGTAATGGGATTTTGCAGATATGATTATAGTTCACAATGATTTATCTTTGAGTTAATCAAAAGGGAGATTACTCTTGGTGAGCCTGACTTCATCAAGTGAGTCCTTAAAGAGACAAGAAACAGTACAGACACTAGCCTTGAAATAATTCTTGTGAGAAGATGGGCCATGTGGCCAAGTCCTGAGGTTTCTAGGAGCTGAGAGTGACCCCTGTCCAACAGCCAGCAGGAAAACAAGGTCCTATAACCACAAAGAACTGGATTCTGCCAACAACCTGAGTGAGCTGGGAAGAGGACCCCAAGCCTCTCGTAAGGTTGGAACTCTGGCTCAAACCTTGATTTCAGCCTAATGAGACCCTGAGCACAGGACCCCGCTAACCCATGCCTGAGCTCCTGACCTACAGAAGTTGTGAGGTAATAAATGGATGTTGTTTTAAACTGCTAAATTTGTGGTGAGTTGTTACACATCAATAGAAAGTGAATATACTACCCAGTCTTGATACTTCATGATTCTTCCTTTGAGACTTCCAAGCATTCCCTTGGACAAATGGATGGAAGTTGCTAAACTAGTTCTCTTGCTGTAAGCAAGGAATTTTGAACTGAGTTTTCCCCTCCTACCCCAAGTTTCCTTGAGCCGTCAATCTTGGAGTTACTCCCTGCCCCTATGGTTCTATGACTTTAATTTAGAAGCTGAAAGGGGCTTTGAGAAAGAGTGGAGTTCTAATAGGTATTCTGTGTTTCTGTAGACATTATAGTACAAGATAACAGTTTAAAAAATTTTTATTATACTTTACATATACAATAAAGAGCATCATTATGATAAACCTTTAAGACAAGCCAGACAGGATCTGTTATCCCTCTGGGCTGGCATGTGGGCACCAGACACTGAACATGTCCAAATCAAACTCACGATCTCCGCTTCTCCCCACCACCCTCAGACCTGCTCTTCTTCAACAGACCCGATTTCATAAACAATCATTCTTGCCTTCCATCTTTGCTCTACACACTCTGTTACTTCTAACCCAGCTACTGTTACAAACCCATCTACTGTTTTCTTTTTCAAACGTCTCTTGCCCTATCCAAGCATTTCTAACTGCTATCACCTCTTGGTTGTTACTGTCTCTACCTTAAGTCCTTCCAAACCACTGGTTACACTAGAACCAGAGTGATTTCAAAGTATTCAGTGGTATCTTAGGTCCCTTGTACTAAACCCCATGTCCTTAATATGGCTAACAAGATTCTGCATGATTTGGCCACCACTTACACACAGCCTCTCCTTGGCCCCCTTTTCTCACCACGGCCATATTGGACTTCTCGGAACTTGTCACGATCATTCAGGCCTTGGGGCCTCCTTATGTGGCTTGCCCCTCTGTCTTCTCCTTCTTGACAGCTAGTTGTCATCTTTAGTTCTCTGCTTTATGAAAAGATTTTTATATAATGCTTGTTAAGTACTTACCATATGTCAATCAGTATTCTAAAAAATTCTGCAGGGCATATCTTTTTTAAATTGAAATAGAGTTGATGTGCAGTATGATATAAGTTACAGGTATACAATGTAGTGGTTCACAGTTTTTAAAGGTTATGGTCTGTTTATAGTTATTATAGGATACTGGCTATATTCCCTGTGTTGTACAATATTGGAGTATCTTCGTTTATCTTTTTAACTGTTACTTCCTTAGGGAAGCTTTTTTGTTTTGTTTGTTTAAACTCCCCCAAACTAGGTTAGCTTCCTTATTTGTAGCTTGATTATAATTAGTCAATTAATTGCTTATAGTCGTTTATTTGAAATGTGTATTACGCATTTCAAGTCCTACACAGGCAGGAACCGTGTCAGTTGTGTTCACCTTACATACCAACCTCTTTGTCCAATATCTGATGTATAGTAAGCTCCCAATAAACATTTATGCTTTTTGCAAATGAAAAGAAGTTCAATATTGCCCATTACCAAATGATGGACTAGATAGAAGCTTAGGTCTTTTCTCTCCAAGTTCAGAGCCTTTTCCAGTATGTTAATAATTCTTTAGGAGATATATGAATATATCCTAGATTATACTAAGAAGGAAGATAAGGGGAACTAATGTTATTTGAGAGGAGAGGGTGAAGTTACTGAGATGGCACTTTTTGAGTATATGCATAACTATCACTTGATTCCTATAATCATTTTGTCAAGTAGGCCTTGTTTTGTAATTTTTTATGGTTAAGCAACCATGGCTCATAAAGTTAAGTGACTTGACTGAAGTCAGAAAAGCAAAAAATGATAGAGTTGAACAATTAACATAATAGAGTTTCATTATATAAGGTTTGCAAAATAACTTGCATTTGAAATGGCTTGTGCATTTCTCCACCTTATTGAGATGATTTACGTATTTAAGGCACATTCATTTAAAATGAACAACTTGATGAGTTTTGATAGGTTTGTACCCCTGTCAGGATCCAGGACATTTTCATCACCTAAAAGTTTCTTAGTGTCCTCTTGTCCTCTGTTTCTCCCTCTATTCCCAGCCCCAGGCAGCTACTGAAACGATGTCTGTCACAAGAGATTACCTTGCAATTTCTCTATTTTACATAGATAGAATCAGATAGTGTACAATTTTATGTCTGGCTTCTTTCATTCAACATAATGATTTTGACCTTCATCCATATTGTTGCTTGTATCAGCATTTGTGCCTTTGTATTACAGAGTAGTCCTCTGTTGTATGGATATACCACCATAGATGTGGGTATATTACAGTGTTTATCCTTCCAGCTGTTGATGTATGTTTGGGTTGTTTCCAGTTTTTGTTGTTGTGAATAATGCTGCTGTAAATATTCATGTGCAAGTCTTTGTGTGGGACATATATTTTCAGTTCCCTCGGGAATCCTTCAGAGTGGAATTGCTGGATAATATGGTAGGTGTTTTATGTTTAACTTTTTAGGAAAATGCCAGTTTTCTAAATTGACTATGTCATTTTATATTCCCACAAGCAGTATATGCCAACCTTAGATTTGTCAGTCTTAACTTCAGACTTTCAAATGTGTGTAGTGGTGTTTTGTTGTGGTGGTTTGCACATTTTTAATTCAGTATTGATGTAGAAGGCTATACAGCTTTGGATTTCAGCATTCTATATTCAAGTTAGAATCTACCTCAAATCTTTTTTCTCTTGTTGTCGTAATTGATTGAGACCTGTTATTCTATGATATTTCTTTTGGAATAACTTTTAAAATACTTACCTCCATGAAGTTTTTAAGTACAGAGATAAGAGACATAACTATTTTTACTCATTTATGTTAAAAATAGTGCTTACTAAAAGCACTGGTTATTATGTATCTATATAGTTCTAGCATCTTCTGAAAGTTTGTGTAGTGTTATTAAACAACAGTGAGTGAGTTCTAAATAACTTCTGCTCTGAAGCTAAAAATTTCCAATTGTTGCCTTTATTAGTACTCACAGGACTAATGCAAAGTGCTGCTAATTAAGACTTTCTATTTTTCTTTGAGTGTCGCCACGGCAGCAAATGGTATCTTAAACTGACAAGCTGTAAATTAAAACTTGCAGAATGCAAGACCTAGTCCAGGGAAAATGAAGTTATGTATAGGTGACTTGTTCCATTTGAATTAATCAAAGGGCTGCTGGTGTGGACCAGCTGTGTTCTCTGATGACAAAAATGAATCTTGACATTTGGGATAATGAAAATTCAGTTCAGCACCTCGTAGAGATACATATGATAATATATTGTCAGTCAGCAGCAGAGGGAAAGGGGGAAGCAAAAACCCTGTCTGATTAAAATAGACAATGTGCCAAGTGGACCTTGCTGGATCTCCAGTTTCCAGGAAAAAAAGAATGTCAAGGGAAGCCTCTTATACAAAAATGTTAGGAATAGATATTTTATGGAAGGAAGGTATGTGGTGTCTGACCTCTTGGGCAATTGCCTTTGTTCACGATTCCTGGCTTCCTGGTTTATGTTACTAGGGTGCAGGGTGAGGCATAAAGGGCCTGGGAAGGAGACTCACTTTTTTGGTTTGACAGTATTAATGCAATCATCTAGTTCATACCTTGTAAGCCCACTTATTATTTCCTCTGCGTGTGTTTTTTCTAGTTTAGCGGATTAGCTGCACTGTCTCTTCAAAGGCTATCCAATCAAGGAGGGGTTATTAAAACCAGGGCGATTTATGACTGAGAATTAATTAGAGAAGCATTTTCATGCAAAACATCCAATTTTTTGATTAGCAATGGAGCAGGGCCACAATTAACACTCTAGGAAGCTTAAATTTCCAGCTTTTTGATTCTCAGGAAATGAGATTATCAAACCAGGGTCAGACACTTGACAGCAAAGCAGGGGTGGGAGAGTGTGAAATTATATGTAAAAAAAATTGTCTTTTGATTTTAATTCTCAGATTGCTATTAAGGCAATGGAAAATTCACAGAAGTGGAAGAACAAAAAAATCTAAAAATTCAAGAACCTGAATTGCCTGATTCTTTAGTGGCCTATTTGCTATGCAGAGTATCTGTTGTAAATGTTTGCTTGGAATATGTTTTAGAAACACAGCAATATATTTTGTTCCTGCATTATTACTTATTATTCCATCTTCTGCCAATAAATTTCTTTTAGATATTCAGTGGCTGAAGAATATGTAAAGTGTTTGTTTTGGAGAGAAGCCAAAATCTCTTTGATTAGAAAAGGAAGTTTCTTTTCTGAATGGTGGTTTGGGGTCTATTTATTTTCATTGGTGTTTTCAATGATTTTAAATCACTTGAGACATAGTTGGGGTAGTGAGTTATCTCAAGACATAGATTACCATTTAATGATAAATGACCTTTGTGAAGCTTAGGTGTCTGTGTTAAGAAGTCAGGCAACCCCAGACCTCCTGTAAAACAAAGTGTATGCTGTCATCAGCGTAATTGGTGCTCCCCAAGGAGATACAACGTAACGAAAATTCATCTGTTCTGGAAAAATATTTTTCACCTTCTCTTAATTTAGACTTCTGTCTAATTTCAATTGAGAAATAGAGGAGCAGTGCATCTTTTGTGTTAGCTCACTCTGCCTGGGTAGCACTCTTATCTTCTCTTTATCCATTAGATTCTAAGATTCCTAAGTAAAGGGACTTTGACGGTATTTTAAATCACCAACCCTTCTCTTCACTGCCCTGTTTTATGCGCCTATGATGGTGTTCTGCGTATGTGACTCTATTGATGCATACTATTTCTGGACTGCCTGTTTTTTGACGTAGGTGAAGGATCCCTTCCTAGGCTTGGCATGGAGGTTAGGGAGGAGTTGAAGACTTGTTAATTGGCCTGGGTATATCTGGTTTATCTCATGTTCTCCCAGACTTCGTTTTTCTATTTTCACAAAGGGTGGGAGCTTTTGTTAGAATCTTGGGGGTTATTTTTAATAACAGCTTCATATGCAGTTTCTGCACTATGCTAACCATGAATGGAAGAGACCATATGACATCTATATAGTAAGTGATTTCTGTCATTGCCTTTTTCTTCCTAAAGCATCTCTACTTTGGGAGCATGATTCATTGAGCTAGTCTATCATTCTTGCAGTCCCACTGTTGATTCTCATCTTTGTCAGTCTTGCCTAATCCTCCTTTCTCTGTAGGTGAAGAGTCTCCATCACTGGCTGGATGAAAATTGGCCACAGTGTAATCTAGGGGAAAGGAGGAGGGAAAACTGCCAGCCAGAGGCTGAGGAGTTGATCTTGTCAGATTTGTAGCCATCAGCTGCAGTGCCCATCTTTTTGGGTGTTGATGATTATGTGCTTTTTTGGTGTCCAGTAAATGCTGAAGAATTTATAGCATTATGTTTATAGATTTTTTTTTGTTGGAAAATGTTTCTACATTGACAAATCCATAATATAGGAGCCTTTAAGCAGATGAATTAGGGATTAATAACCTATGTGGGCATGTGTTGGGGGAATAAGGTTTCATGGATGGCTTACAGGAAATCTGTGACCCCCAACATTGTATGTGCATTTGTTGGAGGTAGGGGGAAGAAGTTGCCTGGTTTTCATAAGGTTTGCAAAATGGTATTACATGTTTGTGTGTAAATACACACATTTACAAGTACATATACAAATATAGTTCCCAACTTTGAAAGTCTTGTTATCTATAGAAGAAAATAATAAAATAACTTCAATGAAAGCACATGAAATGATATCCTTTTGTAATAAGTGTGAATTAAATACATATATACCTATATTCAAATGTTTAAGTATCAAGGGTAGGCAGAAATAATTGAATTTATAAAAATTAGGGGAATCAGGTAAGGCATAGCAATTTAATATGAATCATTTTAAAGGAAGCAGTGATTATTATTCAGTGGAGTGGAAAAACCAATAATCTAGGTCTTTTTTCTCTCCTCTAATGCTAGGTTTTTTACAAAAAGAATACGATTTGATATAGCTCCATCAATCAGTTAATTAAGGAACTTGATTTGCTTTAAGAAGCTTACAATTGGTAGTAACCTTATTACATTATGGAATTCCCAGTGGTGGGGTAAGGGTGTCAGCTGTTCTACTGGCAACATTTCTGCTTTGTTTGGTTTGCTATGGGTTCCGTTTATATAGTGGTGGATGATGGACTTGGAAGAAGGCTATTTAAAAATCTTTGCTGGCGATGATTGGAAAGAAAACTTTTACTTTTAAGTATGATACAATCAGTCTTTAATAGTGATTGACTCTTGTATGTTTATATGATTTTATATATATATATAGATATAGATATTTAACTATGAAATCTATAAATGCTTATTGTTGAAGTTTCTATTGGGAAAATTACATTGAATGTCTGAAACTCTCTTCTTTAATCCCATTGCCCATTGAAATACCTGATTTGATACAGATATCCTATTCCAGCAGAAACAGATAGTAGGAAAAAAGAAGTCCATGTTCTTAAGATCCTGATAAGTTTAATTTATGAAATTAGATGTTTATGAGCATGAGGGTTGGTGTTGGCCAGGATATGGAAGGTTGAAAGACAACTCAGGGTTCCAAGCAACGGATTCGGAGATTCAGGTCAGGGAATGAAATACATGAATCCTCTGTGTGGTAGTTGCCAAGCCCTTAAAGTAGGGATAAATGCAAAGTAAAGCGCAGGACTGAGTCTTGGTTGAAGAATAGCTCAGGAGACTTGAGGAGTGTCTTGTATCGGGGGAGGGTGGGCAAGTGGATAACCAAGGCTTGTAAGTACAAAAATCTTCCTCCATCAGCTTAAAAAAAAAAACAAAAAAACAACTCACCTAGATGAAGTCTTAATGATTCCCAGTAACCATAATCAAATATTTGCTTTTGCTTCTAGTGCCCTTTTGTGAGTTTTGCTAATAACTATACCTTTGTCTGTGAGCCTGATACATCTGAGACTGTGGGTTTATTTTAATGATTTAATAGTCTACTCTTGAATACAAATTTCTGAGTGGGACTTGTATGACTTTTGTGACCAATATGATAATGGTCATTGAAAAACAATCTTTGGATAAATAAGGGCATCACATCTTTAATGTTTTGTTTTGATGACATGAAATGAATGAGAGCCATGATCACTGTTTTTTTTAAAACTTCTTTTTTATTGAGTTATAGTCAGTTTACAATGCTGTGTCAATTTCCAGTGTACAGCACAGTATTTCAGTTATACATGAACATACATATATTCATTGTCACATTCTTTTTCACTGTGAGCTACCACAAGATCTTGTATATATTTCCCTGTGCTATACAGTACATTCTTTTAATATATAACATTCTTTTAATATATAACAACAAGAATTTCTGTCTTTTTCATGAACCTTCTTTTGAGGCCCAGGTAATTGCAGAACCTCCCAAGTTCCTAAGAGGACTCCATACTCACTCTGATTCTTCTAAAAATTTAGTACAATTGCAAATCCTATTAATGTTTTCAGATTTCTCTCTAATTGCTTGATAGTGTAATAACAAAAGCTTGATAGTATAATAACAAAAGCTTGATGTTCTGTAGCTGGATTCCCTGAAATAATGTATAAAGTGTTATACATGATGAGTAGCTTGGATGACTTCCCACATTCCTCTTTGGGAATCCTAATTGCTATGTTTTTATGGTTGTATTCAACTTAATTGCCGTTAACCACTGCTGAAGCCTCCTGCTTAGTCACTGTGCAGTCTTGCCCATCAGTGGCACTGAGTACGGGATGAATGAACAGTCCCTTCTTAGTGTGTTCAGTGAATGTCTATATATTTCTAAATGATCTTCCTCAACTAGACTTTGCTTGAAATGGGAGATACACTGAAGAAATACTATGAAGAGTACTTCCACAGAAGTTGGCTTATTTGGTAGTTGTATTATATTTGGCAGACAGGTTATGTCAGAATATCTAAATGGATTAGGAAGATAATTTCTTTATTGATGTCTGATTGATTTAAATTGAAGGTAACACTCCACGATAGTGATCTAGTAATCTAAGTATACTCGTGTGTGAATGAAATTTGAATGGATTTAGTGATACTAAACCCCTCAAAACATTATATTCTCCTGTGAGGCTAGGCGGTATCTTCTGACTTATTATAGTTTAGTGGTTTTAAAGCTGTTTGTTCTCTGGATCACTTAGAAGCCTGATTCCCAGTCCTCCCTTGAAACCTTCAACCAGGGAGGCTTAAGGTCTTTGCTTTTTTGTTTTATATGTTAGGATTCAGTGTAAGATTTTTATTTCTTTCAAGTGTTCGTCTGTAAAATCCTGTGTGTTTTGAATTTAAACATGAAATTGTTGTTCACCTTGACTGGCGTGTAATTTCTTAAAGCCTTTTAGTAAAACCTTTTAACCTGTCACGTCTGTTCCTCTGCTCAGATGATCCACTATAAGGAATTTGGGTTCGTCCTTCTGGTTGCTGTTCTATGTATTTATAATATGTATCACATGATCTCACATATACACATTTTCCAAATTTTGCTATTTCAAAAATTTTACAGTGGACACTTCAATGAACATTTGTGAATACTCCTTTATGTAGGTATGTAGAAGAGGAACACTGGGGTAAGACGATAAGTCTCTTCAAAATTTGAATGTGAAAATTTGAATTGGAATAGGCTACTAAACTACATTCCAAAAAAATTTATCAGTTTGTACTCTCTCCAAAAGTCTATATCTTTACATCTTTGACATCATTTGATATTATCAGTTTTTATAAAAGTTGACTGGAGTGTATACCTGATTACTTGCCAGGTTTAGCATCTTTCTGCATTTATTTGACATTAGTAGTTTTTTCACTGAATTACTATTATTGAGTTGAAAACTCTTTGATCCTTAACCACTTACCTACTTTTTATTGGATTGTCTGTTTCTGCTTTTCTTCAGTGACTTTTAGATATTTTTTGTGTGTTCTAGATAGTAGTTACTTTTTTTCTTCCATAGTGTGACACTTAGGTAAGATTTAATTTGGGGTGAAAAATATTATTTTTGTAAAAATTATTTCAAAGCCACTGAACTAGTAATATTTTTGATACTATGACTTCTTTCAGATGGGTGAATATTTTAAAAAGATTTTTAAGTAAGCAGCTATTACAGTTTTCATTGGGTAATCTCTTCTAATGTCCCAAGTCCTTACAAACATTTTCTAACCCTAGAAAAAACTGAAGAATAATGAACATCCTGAGTTAGTTTGAATAGCTATTCAGCTTACTTAGCCGTCTAAAAAACTTTTCTTATCAATTTACTTAAAAGACAATAAAATCTTGATATTTAGTGTTTCAAAATTTTCATTAATAAGTAGCAACCTGACTCCAGTTTTTCTTCCTAAAATCTGTTTACTTTGTAGACTATGATCATCATAGTATCCTTTTTGGATAGATTTGAGTGGGCATCTTCTGCACTTTTTAGAAGGGAGAACAGGTGTTCAGTAACTAGCTATAGGTTGTACCACAACAGGAGCAGAAATCAGAATCTTACTCTGTTTAGATGTGCTCTCAAGATAAGATGCATTTGGCATTCAAATAGGACATCACTTCTTTTGTATAGCAGTATGCGACCCAATCTGTGGTCTTTCTTGTAAAAGACATGAGAATCACTCCTGTGTTCTATTTCTCAAGACCTCCGTGAGGAGTTACCACCATGGTGGCTGATTACCATGGCTGTGCATGACTGGAAGAATTCTTGCATGACTAGTTGATTTTTTACCCCCTATCACCAGCAGTGAGGAGTATAAAGTAGGGCATTATAATTCCTCTCCTCTGAAAATCCAAAATCAGTAAGTATACAATTAACTTTTATCCATGGCCACAAAGGTACCTAGTTGAACATATAATGACATTTCTTATTGCTCCTTGAAAACTTACGTCTTTTCAGTGAAAGAATTGCATTATGGAGTATATCCGGAGAGCGTTTTCCAACTTCAGGGCGCATCAGAAGACCTGGAGGATTTGTTAAAACAGAGACTGCTGGATCCCATTTCCAGAGTTTCTGATTCAGTAGTTCTGGGGTGGGGTCTGAGAATTTGCATTTCTAATATTTTCTTATGTGATGCTGATAGTCCAGGGAACTCACTTTGAGAACCTCTCCACCTAGTACTAAAATGAGGAAAGATGGGACTAGTCAGGATAGCCCTGTTGTCTCTGGCTAACTACTTTTGTTCCCTCTTTAATACTGTAGCACTTAGGAATTATCTTATTTTCCCTGGAGAGGATCAACCTAATAGAATTACGCATGTGCATTAAGAGATCATCAACCTTACACCTTTTCCCCTGGGCCTAGAGCAATTTGAAAAGAGACATTCCCACCAAATGACCTAAAACCTGTAGCTATAGTAACAAATTAACAATTACTGGGCTCTATAATTGGGTGTTTGCTCAAGTCTCCTTCATTTGAGTTTTATGTATGAATTACAGAACTGGAGATGGGAGAATGTTTCGGGAAAGGATGAAAGACTAGCTTTCAAACTGTGTTATTCCAATAGAGGTTATAGGCTCTAATTTTGTATTGAAAATGAGTAGTCAGTTTAGATGCTTGTGATAGGAGCACCACGTTCTTGAGAAGAATAAAATACTTTACAAAAGATAACTATGTGCTAAGTATGTTAGTACTGAGTTTTAACTCCAGACTTTCTTTTGATTATTTTTAGTCCTGAGCAAACTTAAAGGGAGTTTATTTAGCAGAACTTGCTGGTTGCCTAGTCAGAATCCATTTAGCTGCCTGCTTCTCCTCCTCTTTTTTTTTTTTTTTTTTTTAATTCCCCTTCTGATTGTATTGTAGATGGCAATGTTGCCAGCTTAAAAAACACATTTCCCAGTGTCCTTTGCAAGTGGGTGTGGTCAATGAAAAATAAGCTGAGGTAGTTGGATAGGGCTTCTGAGAAGACACTTTGTAAGGAGCTGACTCAGCTGGGAGATACCCATTTGTAACCCTTCTGATTTCTCTCTGCTTGGAGCTTGGATGTGGTAGCTCAAGTTTCAGCAGCCATCCCAGACTGAGGCCACCTTGGTATTGGGAGCTAAACACTGATGTTGGAGCAGAAAGGAGCCTCGGTCCCTGATGACCACTGAGCCATCATTCCAGCCCTCAGATTGTGTACCCTCTGTGTACCCTCAGATTGGAGAGAGAAATAAACCTCTGTCTGGTTTAAGCAATTTATTTGGCTTTTCTGCTATTTGCAAGTAAACTTGCAATTGATACTGAAGGTGGCATTTTGCCTCCTTTTAAAGAAAGGTATATCTTCAAAACCTGAGATGTTTTCACTGCTGACCCTGTAAGTTTGTTGTAAATCATCCCACATGTGTGACTGGATCTGTCATCTTACACTTCTTTTTTCCTCTTTCCTCCTAGTGGGTAGCATGTTTTCAGAGTTACATACACATTTTATTTTTAACAACTTTGTTGAGGAATAATTAAAATAACATAAAATTCACCCATTTTAAGTGTACAATTTAGTAATTTTAAATGAATGTACTAAGTTGTACAGACATGACCACAATCCAGTTTTAGAACATATTTGTCATCCCAGTAAGATCCCTTGTGTCACAGTAAACCCTTGGCCCAGCCTCAATCACTAATCTACTTTCTGTCCCTATAGGTTTGTCTTTTGGGTCATTTCATATAAATAGAATCTTACAATTATGTGGTCTTTCGTATCTGGCCTCTTTTAGTAGGCATAATTTTTCAAGGTTCATCTGTGTTGTATCATACGTCAGTATTTCATTACTTTATCTTGACGAATAGCATTCTGTTATGTGAATATAATGCATCTTGTTCATTCATCATTGACGGATATTTGGATTGTTTCCACTATTGGGCTGTTCTGAAGACTGCTGCTCAACCTTGCTCTGCAAGGCTTTGACACACCTGGCTTTGAGCCTTTGCTCCTCCACTTAATAGTCTGGTTGCTGGAGGTAACCGCCTAACTGCTCATCTCTAAGAGATGTGCTTTCTTTATCTGTAGAAGATGATGACAGTCTTCCTTGTGGAGTTGCTGTGTGAATTAAATGAAATGCTGTGAGAGATCATTTATTAAGAAATCTAACCACTGGAGGCATATCAGCAATAGCATTGTTTTAAAAGCATACATTAAAATAAATCACACAATTAGAGTGATTTTCAATAAAGTGCTGTAGGTGATCATGGGACCTACAGGGCTGCAAATGACTAATTAGTATGGTCATGATAGTTTGTTCGCTGTGTTATGGACAGGGTGGTACAGATCACAGGAGACGCTGTAGTAACTATTGTGACACTCCTGGTGATGCGATACTTGTGATGTTTTGTTGCCTATATGGGTTGACAAGTCAGAACCATCTCAATGGTTCTAAATTGCTGTGTGCAAATGCGTTTTTTAATTAGGGAGGCAGTTGGAGTTGAAGAGAAAGTATATGCAGTTTTTAGTCTTATGTTTGATAATGTTTTTATCTTTAAATTTTTTATATTTTCTTAAAGCTTTCTAAGATAGTTAATGTATTTCTTGTCTTCTTGAAGAGAATATTTTAAATGAAAGATAGCTTTTTATTGATAAGTGGGAGTCATCATTATGGACTTAAAATATAATACTGTATTAAGATTTAGGTCTGTTTGTTCTAGATTCAAATCATCCAGCATCTGGGCTTTTTGTGTTCTTGGTTTTAAATTTAATTTAATTTGGTTTTTATTTATTTCTTATTTCTTTCTTTCCTTATTGCCAGCCATTTTTCCCCTGCTCTTAGCTTACTTTCTGCAAATAATCTTTGTTCTCATTGTTTTCTTTTGACATAGAAATTGAATATAAGAATTTGTTGCTCTCTGTAAATAAAACTAAATAGACCTGAGGTGAGTAAGGCTTATGAAATTTGTAACCTCTGTCTTGTCCCTTGAGCAGCCTTTTTTATTTACTTCCAATCTTGATTATTATCGGGATTCATGAAGTTGCTGGATATATGTGAGCTCTATCTGCTCTCCAAATTGTTGGACAGTACTTGGGCAGGGGACAAAATTGACTGTTTTATTGAGTGGTGTTTTTCTAGCACATTTGTGGCTGGCCCAGGGTCTCATGTCATGCTTGTTAATTTATGTATGTAGTGTGACACCTAACCTTCATTAAGTGTCTGTAATATCCAGACATTGCTGTAGGTGATTTACATGTATTAATGATATTGATAATATTTTCTTACTATTATGTAATTCAAGTTGGTTAATTTAGTCCTAATATTCAACTCAGAGGAGCATCCTTGTATTTAAAACAAGGAGCTGTTTTTTTCCTTCATGTAATTTCTCATCATTCCACTTCTGGAATGAATGTTCTAGAAAATTTGACAAAGAGGTACTGTTGTGCAGCACCAGAAAACTGTTTCAGTATCTAAATTATAAATGAGAGGCTACCTAGTCTTGATTAGAGGATGCAACAAGATGCATCAACGTTCTTAAAAAGAGAGTAGAGAAAATACAGAAATTTATAGCGAAGTATAGGCTCACATTTTTGGGTTAATTAGATAGCAATGAAGCTCTGGGCTTAGACTTGCAGGTGCTAGACACCAGATCCTATAATGAGAAAAATCTGGGTCCTGCAGGAGAGTGTGGATTATTCTTGATTCAATATTTTTTATATTTTATGGTAAGTTATATTCTCTGCATATACAAAATTTTTTTCTGATGCAGCACACTAAGAACATTCCAAAATTTTTGGTGCCACCACTACTTTATTCTATATTATTGAGAAATTCAGATTGATAAACCAAGTGTTGAAGTCTGGTTTTTAATTGTCAAAAAATAAATTTTTAAGAGCATGTTGTTGCTTTTGTACACATCTCTACAAGATAGTTTATTGTAATTACTAGCTGCTTATTTTTTTGTCATGCGACTTCATATTACTGTTGGTTTAATTATTATACTGTAAGAGGGATAAAGAACTGGACTAATATCTTTTTGCAGCTTGTTAATACTGATGCACAATACAATGTGCTTCAAGAACTTGAGAACGTACTTTCTTTAGGCAGACTATCAAATCTTTACATATTTCAACTGTGGAGGTCGCTCCATCAGTGGAGCACAGGACGCTGAATTTTCCAGTGGCACTTGGGTTTCATCAAGTCAGGTTTTTATAGTAGCAAAAATATATGCTTTAGTACAGCCAGTTTCTAAAGAATTCACCAACAGCATGTCTTCTTACAATTTATAATCGTGATCAAAATAATGAAAAATGCCATTGAGGAGCCTTATTGTCAGTAACTGTGGTTTCATCAATCTGAGTAAAAAATTTGTCTTTGTTAATTGACATCTCATCGATACATCTTTGAATTGAATCGTTGCTCAATGGCACTGCTTTAAAAAATACTGGAAGGATTTTGGTGTTTCATTACTGAAATGGCGGTCTCTAATGTGGTTCATGTGACAGTTTATGGTAACTATCTGAACACTAGAAGGTTTGGGGGTGCTTTTTGTTTTGTTGTGATATTTTGCATGTTTTTACTTTTTAAAACACAGCTTTATTGACATATAATTCACATGAGCATACAAATAACCTATTTAAAATATACAACTCACTGGTTCTTAGGATATGCACAGAGTTGTACATCCATTACCCTAATAAACACAATAAATTGAAAAGATGATGGGAAGGCTAAAGTTTTTTTTCCTCCCAACAGCTTGATACTGTATCTGTTTTTATTTTTGACTTTTTAAATGAACATATGTGAAAGATTTATTTAATTAATTGGAAGCCAGCAGAATGGTAAAGCCAGTTCAGAATATTTGAGAAACTGTTTATTGATTTTACTTATTTTTATTAAAGTATAGTTGACTTACAGTGTTACATTAGTTTCAGGTGTATAGCATAGTAATTAGATATTTTTATAGTTTATACTCAGTACAAAGTTATTATAAAAAATTGACTATATACCCTGTGCTGTATGTTACATACTTGTAACTTACTTACTTTATACCTAGTAGTTTGTACCTTTTAATCCCCTTCACCACCCCTCTGGTAACCACTAGTTTGTTCTCTGTATTGGTGAGGCTATTTCTGTTTTATTATATTTGTTCATTTGTTTTATTTTTTCAGATTCCACATAGAAATGAAAACATACAGTATTTGTCTTTTTCTCTCTGACTTACTTTACTAAGCATAATACCCTCCGGGTCCGTCCATGTTGTGACAAATGGCAAGATTTCATTCTTAACCAGATACGAGACTTTTGGATGCACCAGAAGACCTGTGCATGTCTCTTAATATACTTAACTCATTTGTTTTTATTACTGTTTCTGTGTCTGTCTCATTCAGTGGAGGTACCTTACTCATTTTGATGTTTTCAGGGACAAGCACAGAATCTAGCTCATAGAAGGAATCCAGTAGCATCTGAATATGAAGAAATTGGATCATGGGCCCCTTTTTTACTGAGATGAGAAATGTTAACAAATACATTTGTCAGTTGATGAAGCTGATTTGAGAAACGGGGAAAAACAGTGCTCAGTTAAAATACTGTACAAATTTTATTTGCTCCAAGTGCAATATTTGGTGCAGGATATTTTAAAAGAAAAAAAATACATATCCTAATGAAAAATGAATGGTTATTGAAGTCACATTATAAAGCAGATTATCCAGTTATTAGTTTATGTAAATTAATTATGGGAGCTCTTTCTGTTGCTCTTGCTAATTCTTCTCCCTTTCAGTTCCTGAAGTCCTGCCTTCATTTCTCCTGTCTTTCATCGCTCTCCTTTTTTCCTTTATCTTTCCCTCCCTCTGTCCCTGCTTCCTGTTTCTCCCTCTCTCACTCTCTTTCCCTCCCCACAACAAGCTCAACAAAGAAACTGAAGTTTTTCATTTATGCCTTTCCCCACTTTGCCATAAAAATCAACCAAGTATGTGTTTAAGATAGCCCCAGAATGACGGGAAATAAGCTTCAAGTGCAGAGCAATTACTGCTGGTGAGGGTGTATAAAATAAATAAAAGGATGTTACGCAGAATGCTGACCCTTCAGGGCTAGTAATTGCATGATCTGGTTGGTAAACTGAGCCAACTTAATATTGGCTCGTGGAAATGACAGTGTTCACAAATTTGCACAGTGACATTTGTATGAATCGGGCTCTCACTTTTATTATGTTGAATACACTTACTGTTATTTTAATCATTCTTCTAAAGCTCTTTATGCTGTGGGAAATACTAGTTGAAAATTTGAAATCCTTAGGAATTGGATGATTTTTATTTTACCTAGTCTTTCATAATGGTTGTAATTAATATTTTGTTTGCAAATCAGTCTGCTGGAGCACGTGGGAAAAAAGCTTTTTCTTTCCTACTTTTCTCAGTAAAAATAGTTTGTCATTTCTATTTAAACATGCTTCCTCCTAAACTTACTGTTCCTTATTTATTTCTATAGTTTTTGAAATTTGTATTGCCCCTAATGTATTTCAACAATAATAGGGAAAATGAAGGGTAACCTAGATTTCCACCCCAGAGCAAAATCTCCTGTGTTTATTGTTTGTTGTTTATTCCAATCTGTTTCACATTGTATTTATAACTAACAATATAATATAATAATGGTGTGGATTCAGCTCTCCTTAAAAATGGATTTAAGTAGTTTTTCTCATGACTCCTATTTATTAAATCAAAATCAGAAAAGGCATTTCATCAAAACTGTATTCTTCAGCCATTTTTAAAAATCTTGACATGAAAGTGGAGTTTAATATCAACTTTCACGGTTGTGTTACAGCTTAATGTTTAAAACAGTAAAGCTAGCAAAAGCTTTCCCCATAGAAACAAACCCCCAAACTAAAGATGTGGGCCACCATTATCTTTTCTGAGTTTTCAGTCTCTCTGAGGTGCATTATATGTGTCCTTTGAGTTTCAGCCATAACTTAGTAGTGATTTTTCTCCATTATGGACTTTTCACATAATGAATTTCAGGAAATACACAATAATAGCTTCTCCTGCTTGTAGTTGGAGATAGTAATATGATGGAGTGATCAAATACAAATGCTCCTTTAATTTATTTTACCAAGACATTTATCTATGTTTTATTTATAAGGCAATTGAAGTCATTCATTTTGTATGGAACTCTTCCCCTCTGAATAACAAATAAGATATTATCATATATACCGCATTGGAAGAGGGAGTGATGAAAGCACTACTTGAAAATAAAAGTTTAATATTTTGGGCTCATTGGGCACAATTATAGTGGTACTGTCTTTGTTTCAACTGAATCATAATTGTGTGTGCAGATGCTTTTTAAAAAGTTGAGATGGCATAGTCGTGTAGAAAATAGAAAATTCATTGTTTGGAGAGGGGAAAGGTGTTTGTCAGCCACAGAGCATTTTAAATGCGCAGAACCTGTCTCAAATTTCCCTTTGTAAAGTCCTTGCACACACATGATTTTAAGTAATTTCATTTTATAAGTGACTAAAATAAGTAGGAGCCTGTCTGCCTGAGGGTCTGTGATAGGGCCATATGAAAGCCATGATCAACTGTTTGGTTTTGAACTGTTTTCAGAAACTATCTCATTTGAGGGGCATCTGCACCATTTCATTTCTGAATCAAGTCAGGTTTGCCTACTGGTGTTTCACTCTCGACTTTGCATTTGCTTTTATGCCTGATGCCACACAGAAATACTACTAAAGCTGCATCGTAATGATAATTGGGATTAACCCTCAGTTAAAATTCCAGCTAATAACTATAATAAGCCACCACATCTTAGGTACTGACTGCTTGAGATGACCCACTTCTGGGAGAGGTTAAAGGAAAAGACCATACCAGAAAGAAAGCTTAAAATTTATAATCTCATAACATAAATGGCAGATGACAGCGCTATTAAAAGCGGGTGCTACATACTACATTCAGTAAAGATTTAAACTTCTTAATGGCTCATACAGAAATTAGTTTGGGTAGGTCCATGTGATGGTGAAATCATGGTTTACTGCTATGTTTTCCCTAGGCATGGTCCCAGAGAACTCAAATCTTACTGGAAGTCTCCTTTCAATGATGAGTTCTTTCTTAGCATATTGAAAGTATCTGACTTATAAACTGCCATCTCTTAGGTGTAGAGCTTGAATTATCAAAACGTATCAGATAATTTTTAAAATGTTGTTTTATGAATGTTTTAATCTCCTGTTTAGAATTTCAAAAAGCTACTCTGTTTTTGGGCACTTGAAACAAACGTAGAGCTTTGACCTATTCCATTGTGTGTGACATTTAGCCATTTGAATTGTCCATTGCAGGTTATATGTTAGTTACTACTTTCCTACCATAAGGGCCATGGTTCTTGGGAGGACCTCATATTGTCACTGTAGTGGTACCTTAGGGTGGTAAGTGTTTTGGGATGACGAAAATGTGACTCCTAGGTGTGTTTGTTGAGTTTTCATGGAGCTGCCTTTTCCTTTCCCAGAACAGCTACTATTGTTAGGTTAATATTTCCAAGGTCAAACCAGTGGAAATTATGTCTATTGAGACCAAGAAAGACATATCAACTTGTTTTAGATTTTATCATAGTTCCTTCTAAGTGAGAATAATATGCTGGTATTGTTTTCTAATGTGTTTGTGGATTTCAGAGGAGAACAATATGCATGTTTTCCGTGGAAAATTCTTCCTTATCATGGGGGTTTATGCTGGAGTTTCTGGGACGACTTTGGGAGTATTTTCTCTTTTCTGTCCTACTTTCTTTCAGAAGTAGAGTTCTTTGCCTTTTTTGATTCATGACCCCTTTTGACTTATTAGAATAAGAAGTTGAATGCCTTTAAAATGTGTAGAAACACAGAAGGAACCAACTATGTTGAAATAGTTGTAATAAGTAACAATATCTAATGGCAAGTCTAATAATACTATAATTTCAAAGCAGTTATGAGCATAAGTATAATTTTCAGATACTTGTAGCAACTGGAATATGATGTGAAAATAATGATTTCTATTGGTGACAGTTACAGGTATGCTAATACTATTGTAGTTATTGCCTAGAATCATAATTGAAAAAAATGGTAAATTTCAGTTAATATTGAATTAAAGATTGTTTTCCCCCTGTCTGAGGTCATGCACTCTTTGAATTCCATCTGTGGACCTTGGATTAAGGACCTCCCCTTTCCTAAAGGGGTTCCTGCTTGTCTGATCACTGTTCTTCTTGAGCCCGTATTCCAGAGTGAGAGAGACTGTTATTCCCCTTTAGCTCCTGAAGAGCTGACTTCCTTCCACATCAGATGAGGCCGATAAGGCTGCTTAAGGCTTCAGTCTCTCTAGTTTCTTCTGCCAGAAGAGACATATGTTTGGTGCATTATTTTCCATCCCCTGATAATTGGCTCTTTCTTCACTTGAGAGACCAATATAATTTTGTTACCCAAACAGGTGAGAAATTCTTATTTCTTGGGGGTGGTGTAGCCCAAAGCATAAATCAGAAATACCTGATCTTTTTCTTTCCAATGTGCTCATACAAGTTAGTCTCATTTATAAATGTTGACCACTCCTCCTTTATCCAAGTTGATGGCAGGCTAGTAGTTTGTTTGTGATGTAGGTTCGGTTACCCGAAATAAACCAGCTACTCACTGGATTAAGAAGACCAAATTGATTTGCAGAGAAAATTTTTTTTTTAATAAAACATGATCTAAAATTCTTTAAAACTTTCCCCATTGATCCTATGTTTTATTTCTCAAGAGAAGTTTACCAGGATCTAGCATTGTGCGGCAAACAAATGGATCATGACTACCTAGTTGAGCACATTGATTCACGAAGGCATTTCAGTTTTCTGGGCACATAAGAATCAGCAGTAAGAGACTTTGCTATAGAGACTTAATGGAAATAGATTTAGAGGACAGTAACAAAAAGGAAGCAGAGTTACAGGGACACTAACCATAATACCATTCCTATTAGTTGGGTTTTTCTTGCATTGGGCTGTAGCTGATTTGAAATAAACAATACATATTTAAGTTATGCAACTGTTGGGTCTTTTATAGAGTTAACTGAGGGCCCAAGCATACAAATAGAGACCATTATCTCAGATCTTTCTCGTATATGTCTACCTTATTACATGTCAAGCTATATATAGATAAAGGAATGAGAAGGGTTAGGCAATATAGTGGAAGGTATTCTGGAAATGCTGGAAAGCTTCTGGAAAACTAAAGAAAAAAATAAGTAAGAAATCCTGGTTAGACTAAATTTCAAATTGTACAGAAGAGAAAAGTTGCATATCAGTAAAACAGAGAGTGGCAGGTCATTTTGTGATGCATGAAAAATGTGAATTGCACCCAATTAAGAAAAATGGCAGTGGCTAAAAGTGGTCTATTCAGTAGCCACAGTAGCAAGCCCTCCAAGACAGACATTGAAATTCTCAAATGGAATACAACATTGTTCTAAAAATTATCAAAATTCTTAACTGTTTTTAGACAAAAAAACCCCCCAAACTTGGTAAGAGCACATATTTACTGTTCATTTTTCACTCCCCCCCAAATGGTCAGGCATCCTTGTATAAACCAGTCATTCTCAAACTTTATCTACATTAGAATCACCTGCACTGCTCATTAAAACAGACTGCAGGATGTGTGTACACCCCTCCACCCACAAGATTTTTGATTCATTATTAGATCAGGAGTGGGACCGCAAAATGTGTGTTTCTAACAAGTTGGGTACCACACTTTGAGAACTTCTGTACTACAAAGCGGCAGTGGCGACTGACCTGGTGATCTTTTTCTTAGTGTGTCTGGGTGACCTCAATAGAGTGCCTCATCTTAAAAAAGAAAAGGAAGCAGTTCCATAGTTGAAAGAAGCAGCCTAATAAACAGAAAGGAAGCTCTGAGCCTCCATCTTGGGAACATTCAAAGTCCTTCATGAAATGTTTCCTTATAGTCTTAGCAAATATGGAAGTTAAGGAGATACTAATGTTGTTAACTGGCTGTGAAAATTCTGATTATTTATAAATACACTTTAAATGTATTATTCGTTAATGTGATTTTAAGTTTGGCTTTAGTGATGCCCTGGTTAGGTTTGGTTAAATCTGCAGTTCCAAATAGGATCTCAAATTCTCTACTTTGGTCATTTTATTTATTAGTTGATTCAAATTCTGGGTGACCATTTAATATTTTAAATGAGCCAGGACCCTTAAAAATACTCAGATTGAGAGGGTATATGAGTATTCATTTATACCATCGAGTTATCTGTAAACCTAAAACTGCCCTAAAAAATAAAGTTGATTAATTTTTTAAAAAGTGCTCAGAGCCAACAAAGAAAGAAGGGATTAGAAATATTCCTAAGTTTGACAGTTATTGGAGAAGAAAGATCCTGAATATGCAAGGTTTTTTTTTGTTTTTTTAAATCTCTGTTCATTTATACATCCAAACACCAACAGATGTGTGATTTAGCTTTTGCCCTGCACCTCTGGCTCCAGGGACCTTGGAGTTTTTGTATATGGATCCTCTGCTGCAATGAACTCTGTCATTGTTCTGAACAGCTGGGAATGGAGTATAGCTCATTAAGACAGGAGATGTTATCCAAGCCTCCCCTGGCATCCTGAAGAGTAGTGAATATGTTTTGCTTCCCCAAATCTAAAGTATCCATTTCTTTACCACCTAGTGTTCTCTTTGCTTTTATTGAAAAACTCTACTGGCCCCATTGCCTCTTTGAATGATGTGCACAGTTTATACCAGCTGTTCCCTTGTTATCTCTTCTCCTCTTCTTTGGCTTTTTATTATGTTTATGGTGTATGTTGTGCCTTTTATTTTAAAAAGTAAAGCCCTAGTGTAATTAGTACATATCTCTTGTTTATGTAACAAGAAGAATATTAAGAACAGATTTGTGCAGATAAATCCCTACCATTCAGACATCCTTGCTCCCTTGGGGATCAAAAGCAACTTTGCTGGCGAAGGGATTGCAATTTTAATTCATCGTGCCTGTCAGGGGAGGGAGCTTACATTTGAATGCTTATTTTGTGCCTGGTGCTTCTCTTATACCACATCATTTGATTGTGGTAATAAATCTATGAGCTATAAGTAGTGTCACCCCATTTTGTAGACGGGGCATAAGCAGCAGAAAGGTCAAATAACTCAGTAAATTGTGGATCAGGGATTCAAACGTGTGTCATTCTGACTGTAATTTCGCTCTCTACTACTTACGCAGCATTTTTGTAAATTATATACAAATTAAAATGTCCATGTTCATTTTTCATGTGGCATCATTGTTTCCTTATGAGGCATGATTATCTATTCAGAACAAAAAAGAAAGACAACTAGAGAAAGCAGGTTAAAATACCACTTTTATCTGGAGATTCACATGCATATCTAGATCATCGTTTTTCTGTTTGAGGGATTATTCAGTTGCAGATGAAACAAGCAAGGGTGACCAGGAATAGCAATCTGGAGCTTCCCTTTTAATTGGAGAGAGAAACATTTCAGCTTCTCCACTAAAATATATTGGAGTTTACAATGTGCCAGCTACATACATGGATTATTTCATTTAATTGTCTAGGAAGAGGAGGAATAGATGTGGAAAATAAGGCCCAAAAGCAGTTGAATTATATGCCCAAGGTCACATAGCCTGCAAGTATTCTGTCAGGGCAAGAACCGCCATCAGATTCCAGAACTCACTGTCTCCATCTGTGCTAGCTTGCCAAGAGGTAGCAGCTTACAACATGGGTGTGGTGTGGTATTGTTGCCTAGGAAAAAAAAAAAAAGACGTGGATTATTTGAACACCTGGATATTTTCTTTTTCCCTTGGTGAAATAGAAATGTTTAAAAAAAAAAAAAAAAGACAGAGGTACATTTATCCCTCCTTTAATACTAATCTCCTAAAGAGAAGTTAAAGTAAGTTAATGTGTATTTACTCTATACTTTTGATGAACCAAAATAGCTGGTTATATGATTTCTAAGTCACTCTAGTTGGGTATAAATGGAAGGACTTGGGGGTTTAGAGAATAAAAAAAGCTAAAAGCAGTAATAAGAAAGGCTAGAGTTTTTTGCACATATACAACTTTGTCAAAAATCAAAGGAGATGAAGAATATGAATCTGATGGATGTTCCCATCCCAAAGCATCTGTGAGGAGCAGGGAAGGATGTCAGGTGCTTTGACATATTCACTGCATAACCTTGAGTGTAGTGGAGGGGCTTACCCTAATCTTTTTTCCCTAAAGCCCAATAAGATATATGACTTTTCAGACATCATGGCAAGACTTAGGGAGGCGGAACGTAGTGGATGCTGTAATCATTGAACATTTGGGTGGAGTAATAGACAGTTCTTAGTGTCTGTATACATACAAATGCCTCTTAATGTACATATTTTCTGTAGCAAAGCAAAATAGGAAAAGGGTGAAATTTCTAGTGGGGAAAATATTTTAATTAAAATTAATAGCATAGTACCTGTTACTCATATGTTTTAAAGCATAGCTGATATTATCATTATATGGGAGATATCTTTATTTTATTTTATGGACTGTCTGTGTACGTAGATGGTCTTTCCCAAGTTAACTCCTGAACCACAGATTCTGCCACTGTTGTTTTATGGACTTTTGACCATCCATGTCGAGTAGCCATGCTGCTTTAATCAGTTTTAATATGATAAATCATTTCTTGTTTTGAATTTTTGATCTGTGGTATAGTCCCCTTGGCATCAAACTACAGATTTATTAACTGAATTTATGTTCTTTTGTTAAATTTGACAAGTAGGTGAAAGTTGGAGCGACATTGTAATAAAACCGTAGTCTTCCTATGTGGCACTGCCACTTCTTTGAGATCAAAGCAAGGCTCGAGGGCAGGTCTATCAACCTGAGTAAGAAAAAAAAGACATAAGGTGGGGAGGGTATAGCTTTGTGGTAGAGCATATGCTTAGTATGCCAAGGTCCTGGGTTCAATTACCAGTACCTCCATTAAAAACAAAACAAATAATAAAAATGAATAAATAAACCTAATTACCCACCTCTTCCTTCCTTCTGAAAAAAAAAAAAGACATGAAAAAAATTTTTTTTCTTGTGAAAAATGTAGTAGTTCTCAGGGATAAGGCTCCTTCTTGGAGTTGCAGTTGAGAATTCACTTGTACTGCTTCTTTTCAGTGAACTTGACTTTTAATAATGTGATAGTTTCTTATTTAAAAGAAAACAAAAACAAACCCTTTCCACTGAATAGCTTTTAGAAATTAGCTTTGGGAAAAACCTACAAGTATCCAGTATTTATTTTTGCTAATTTTGGGGAACCCAGTTCTTTCTAAAAATCCTCTGAACTTTATTTTTCCCTCAAGTAGCCTGAACTTGACTCTCTAACTGTGTTCATTAACAATGCCCCATCATAATTTGCTACTTGAGACAAATAAAGGGAGGAGTGGGCTTAGAATAATCAAGTGCTTCACTGCTTAGGAAATGAGCATCTATTGTGTTCTGCCACTGTAAACAGAGAGGAGCGTGGTAACCACACTAACCAAGTGGTGGTGCTTAGTTTAGTAGATAATTTATTGTCCTGAGTGCCGAGTGCTTTTCGTACGTGGTACTCTGGTCCTAAGTTAATGCCAGAAAACAAAGCTCAGTGCTAAAAGAAAACATTGAATGGAGAAAGCCTGCTTTTGATACCCTTTTCTTCTAGAACTAAGTGGAACTTTGGATGGCTAAGACATAAACTGGCCACATCTGTTCTTAAGTTTGGAAACCATGTTTGATTTTGAACCTTAGCAGATGGAAAAAAAAGTGAATTACTTACTTCAATATAAATTTGTTTGGAGGCATCTATAATTGACTTATTTAGAAGCAATGAGATAATTCAGATAATTTCAGAAAATTTGCTTTTGAGAAGAAATTCTAATAAAGGATAATTTAGATAATTATATTATGCATGAGAAAAGACTGTTTACTAAAAAGGAAGTAATGTTACTATAGATAGTTTAAAATGAGAGGTTCTCTGTGAAAATAGTCTCTTTGAGATTTCAGGGTAAAAATTGCAAGGAAGAAGTATGACCCAGAAAGAGCCCTGTCAATGATTGCCACGGGGAATACCATAATTGAAGATTTGCCTGTGTTGATTGACTTTCAGTATCTGATTACAGAAGCTCTGAGCAGTGTATCTTATTCTTTGATCTTCTTTGTTACCTCTTTTCAGAAATGATTGTAAAATGTGTCTGGTTTATCGATAGATTTTTAGATTCTGAGAAGGTCACTTAACCATTTCTATTTATCAATAGAATATATTCAGTTGATAGCAATATTAACATTATACAAAATCCAAGGTAAATTTACTAGAATTCTGAGACTTGTGTTTGGGGCACAAAATATACTTTTCTTACTTATCCTTTATAGAATCTCATATATATATATGAATGCTAGTGTTGAAATACTTCTTGATGTTGAGTGCTAGAATCCTTTTAGAATGATTTATTGTTGCAGGTTATGTTTTGAATAAATCTGTCTTTAGGAATTAAATTCATTACTGTCAGCATGAGAGAGTCTGATTACTTAGAATTTATTAATTTTTAACATTTTTATTGTGATGGTTCCTGTACAATAAACTACACATATTTCAGATTTTACAGTTTGAATTTTGATAGATATATATACCCATGAAAGCACCACCACAATCAAGACAGCTAACATTTCCATCACTTGCCAGAACTGCAGTTTTTGAATTCCCAATTTATCCTTTCCCACCATCTTTGTCCCCTGATAACCATAAATTTGTTCTCTATGTCTATGATTCTGTTTCTGTTTTATAGATAAATTCGTTTGTCCCCCCTTTTTTTTAGATTCCACATATGAGTGATATCATATGGTATTTTTCTTACTCTTTCTGGCTTACTTCACTTAAAATGACAATCTTCCGGTCCATCCATGTTGCTGCAAATGGCATTGTTTTATTATTTTTTATGGCTGAGTAGAATTCCATTGTATATATACATTTTCTTTATTCAGTCATCTGTCGATGGGCATTTAGGTGGTTTCCATGTCTTGGCTCTTGTAAATACTGCTGCTGTGAACATTGGGGTGCATGTATCTTTTTGAATTTTACTTCACTCTGAATGTATGCCCAGGAGTGAGATTGCTGGATCATAGGGTAAAAGTCTATTTTTAGTTTGTTTTTTTTTAAGCTTTTCCTTTTTTTAAGGAACCTCCATACTGTCCTCCATAGTGGCTGCACCAATTTATATTCCCACCAACAGTGTAGGCGGGTTCCTTTTTCTCCACAGTCTCTCCAGCAATTACTATTTGTAGACTTTTAAATTTTGGCCATTCTGATTGGTGTGAGGTGATACCTCATTTTAGTTTTGATTTGCATTTCTCTTAACAGTTAGTGATGTTGAGTTGATCATCTTTTCATGTGCTTGTTGGCCATTTGTATGTCTTCTTTGAAAAGATATATATTTAGGTCTTCTGCCCATTTTTTGATTGGGTTGCTTTTTTTTTTTAATATTAAGCTGTATGAGCTGTTTGTATATTTTGGAAATTAGTCCTTTATTGGTCACATGGTTTGCAAATATTTTCTCCTACTCTGTAGGTTGTCTTTTCGTTTTGTTGATGGTATCCTTATCTGTGCAAAAGCTTTTAATTAGATCCCATTTGTTAATTTTTGCTTTTATTTACATTACTCCAGGAGCTGGTTCAAAAAATACATTGGTGTGATTTATGTCCAAGAGTGTTCTGCCTATGTTTTTCTCTAGGAATTTTATGGTATCTGGTTTTACATTTAGGTCTTTAATCCATTTTGAGTTTATTTTTGTATATGATGTTAGAGAATGTTCTAATTTCAATCTTTTACAGGTATCTGTCTAGTTTTCCCAGCACCGCTTACTGAAGAGACTGTCTTTTTTCCATTGTGTATTCTTGCCTCTTTTGTTATGGATTATTTGATTATTTGTCATAGATTATTATAAGTGGGTGGGTTTATTTCTGGACTTTCTATCTTATTCCATTGATCTGTGTGTCTGTTTTTGTGCCAGTATCATACTGTTTTGATTACTATAGCTTTGTAGTATAGCCTGAAGTCAGGGATTGTGATTCCCCCAGTTCTGTTCTTTTCCAAGATTGTTTTGGCTATTTGGGGTCTTTTGTGTTTCCATACAAATTTGAACTTTTTTTTTTTTTTGGTTCCAGCTCTGTGAAATGATTATTTAGAATTTAACAAGGGCAGAATGTGTTAATGGACTTATACTTAAAAAAAAAAAGACATCTGTATCCTATTCTGCTCCAGCTCTGGGGGTAGCCTGCACAGTGTAGATTACCCATAAAAAGCTACAGTAGTGCCCCAGCTGACCATCCATTTCTGTGTAGATTTCCTTGTTTTCTTTTGCTTGTTTAGTTTGTGGTTTTTTGAAGCTGTACTATGTTGCTAGAAATACTGGTGGATGGAGTAAGAAGACTATGTCAGAAAATAGACATAGGTAACTAGCTTCTTCAGTTTTGGAAGGAGTACATTTTGACTCTTAAAACTCAGTTCAGGTAGCTACCTGACCAATTCAGATGGCAGCACATGAGGAAGAGGGATGGGCCACTGAGGTCCAGTGTCTGTCACTCATAGTTCCCACCAGTGGCCCCGTGGAGTGTCCCTCAGCTGGCTGTAAGGTGCTTGGTGCTGAACAACTGCTGTTATTTTGGTTAGACATCAGGGCAGGAGGCCTTGTCTCCGTAAGTTCAGGTAAAAATTCTTAGCTTGAAGGGCTGGTCATTGTTATGTCAGAGATCATTTCATAGGAGAAAACAGGGTCCAGGAGGAGCCAAATGCATTTCTATTTGACTCCCTACATAAGTGCTGTAACCAGTAAGAACCCCAACCAACCTTCATGGAGCCTTTTACTACCTGTGAGGGTGGCAACTCCCTGAGGTAGATATTGCTATGTCCCCACTTTACGGGTGAGAAAATTGAAGCCAAATGACCTGTCCAAGATCAAGCTAGTAGGTGACAGAGAGGGAATTTGAACTCAGCCAGGCTGGCTCTAGAATCCTGCTTCTAGCCTCTATACCAACTTGATGTAATAAAAATAAAATGTGAGCTACACATATAATTTTAAATAATAGCAAGTAAAAAACCAACATAGATTCCTGTCCACATGGAGCTTACCTTCTACAGGAAGAGACATGGTGAACAGCAGGCATAATAAGAAAATTAAAACAACAAAATGCAGTCCCATTTTCCCCAATGTACTGATTTGGCCTCAGTCGCAGGGGAGTAGTTGGTGAGGAAAGGGAAGGTAAGGAAGGTGAGGTCATTGTCCTAGGGCTGTGGATAAGATACCTAACTCCAAGTCTCTGAGAAAAATTGTGTGAGGTCCAGATTGCAGTTGAGAATGCTTTTCCTAAATTAACATAGACCAGAGAATATTATTTCAGTTCCAATGAAGCACTTGGTTTGTATTTCTAATGCCGTATATTTTCATAATCAAACAGTACCATCTACCTTTTGGCCATTTTGTTTTGCTCAGCACTTTTGGTCTGTATATTCATGTTCTTATTTCATTTTTGATTTAGTGTAGGATTTGAATAATGACTGCCTACGTTTTAAACGATGTTACGTTGTGGTGTGTATTTACTGAGATTTATGTGTAATCAGTAAACACATGTTTTTGGTGTTTCCTTTCTGTTGCAGAGATGCATGTTTGGCTGCAGTTGTTTTCACAGCCCCTCCATTTTGTCCTGGGTTGAAGAGCCTTAGCTAATTTTAATCATCCTTGAGCTGTCACTTCTGTTCATCACTGTCACATTAGCATCATTCCTGTTCGTCAATGTCACATTAACAGCAAATCTGAACTTGCTGATTAGTAAAGTGGATGGAAATCACAGCTCTGTGTGTGTTCAAATAGCTACTCATCAGCAAGGCTTGTGATGGGGTCTGATGGTTTAATGCAGGCCTTAATCAAGGGCAAGAAATGTTTTCTCTGCAGTTTAACCTTGTAGCATTGAATTGCATTAACATGTATATACACTCGGGTACACACACACAGAAGTAATGTTACATCAGTGTTTAAAGTCAATCAGACCGGATCAAACAAAGGAAAGAAATAGACTTTGAGGATGGCTTCTCTTGTGATTTCAAGTCAGCTTCCATAAACAGCATATTTACCTTCGGTCTCATTGAGTCATTGATATCCAGCTGAAGAACTGCTTGATTGAAAACGTACTATCTTTATGGGCAGAAACTGAAAAACCATGTGGTAGATGGGATAGATTTTATGTTTAGAGCTGACGTTATCCCAAATAGGTTTTATAAGAATTGCATTTAAAAAAAAATCCTCATAATTTGATGCTTACAGTCATATCTGTGGACCACAGCTATCATGAACCCTAATTACGCTTAGAATAAGTGCTAACATTGGAAACAGCACAGAAAGCAAGGATGACACCAAAATTTACACCCGCGTTCTCTGAGAGGATTGTAGGATTTGCATTCAAACTAAGGACAGCGTGGGGATCAGGAGTCTGGTACTGTTTTATGGCAGCCAGTGTAATGTGTATTTGTAAAGTAGGATCAATTTTTTCATCTGATTAAAAAGTCTACCTTTTAGTAGATTTTTCTTTGCTTGTAGAGACTCTCGCCCTGGAATGGTATATACCTATCTTCTAAACATGTTGTCATTTTCTTTCCTCTACGATTGGTGAGTGCATGTTTAAGTATTTCCAGCATACATTTTATTGTTCTTACGAACTCTGAATGAACATATTCATTTTGTTCTGAAATTTCTGTTACTATCACACTATCACTTTTTGTCCCAGTGGCTCAGGTTAGTAGAGTGCTATCACATTTACTTCTCCTGTCTTTTATGCCAGTCTGGTGTTTTACTTTGATTCTATTCTGAGTCTAGTTAGTTTTGTTCAGAAATAGAACTTTGAGACAGCAGCATCATGGAATGGCAAGTTATGGGATTTTGAGACAAAGACCTGAATTAGGATTCTTGCTTTCTACTTACCAGCTTTTGGAGTTACTGAATTTCTTCCACCTGCACTTCTGATCTGTAACAGCAGGGATTAGTTGGGTTACTTCAAGGATTAAATAGGGCAACTGAAGAGAAATGCTACTGGTCCCTTACTCAGAGTGAGTGTTCAATAAAGTATAATTTACCTTCATGTGCAATACAGTTTCCCATACTTTTTACTAGAAGTCCCCCCCCCCCACCCCGGTCTCTTTGTCTTTCTCTCTTGTTCACAACCCCAGAGTTTTAGTGATTCTTAGGAGATCACAGTTATCCTCTTGGAAGATTGCTTTGACTATGTGCTCTGGTCATTAACTTTGACCAGTAGGGTCATCAGTATTGTTTCTAAGTAGCTTTTTTATTTCAGCAAAGTATGTCTGGGTACCATCTTCACCAACACTTTCCCCAGCCCCACCTGTTGTCTCCCAACTTACTTACCTGTTTTGTCTGAGCTTCTTTGTCAATCCGTTTTAAAACTCTCCTTATCAAGGTGACAGACTTCCTGCCAAACATCTTTATCTTGGCTGTAGGAGTAGGTTTGGTTATAAATAAGAGACTCAACATAACAGTGGTATAAACAAGATAGCGTTTTACTTCTCTTTCACATAAAAGTCAGGCAGTCAAGTCCTGGCATGGTGGCCTTGATCCATGATGTCGTCAAGGATCTAGGCTCTTTCTAAACTAAAGTTTTGTCATGTGCGTGCTCCCTTCTTGATGTCTCCTCTTGGTCCCTGATGAGCACTTGAACTCTTGCCATCATACTACATATTAGTCATCAGGAGGTAGGCAGGGCCCAGTTGGACAGGTCCCTCTTCTTGTACCGTACTTTCTCTAAGTCTGCACTGTCTGGAAATACAATACCATCTGTACTCCATTTTGTTCATTTTCTTACCAAGAGAAAAGTGTCCTTACTAGTCAGATTCTTTGTTCCCTCATGAAGCAGCAACCACGATCACTGGCTGCATGCTTAGCAGGCAAATCTAGCTGAATGCCAGGGGGATTTTTTTTTCTCTGAAAGTAATTCAACATGTGGATATTAATATTGCCTTCAACTAGAATAATGGTGCGGTACAACTCTGGAGTTTATCTTTATCAACACATCTGTGGAAATATAGTCCATATTGAAGATTTATCAGTACTCAGGTATAATCGTGAACTGTTTTGAAGATGCCATTATAAAAAAATTCACATTTTGACCACAGTAGCTCATACTTTGGGTTCATTTTGTTATCTTTTCTAAATAAATGTTTCTTTTCTTTAGCAGCAACAACTACAAGAATTTTTCCTGTTTTTTTTCCCATTCTTTATTGTGATTGACAGGTGGGACATAAGAGTACTTTTATTTTAATAGATAAGGCCACTGGGTTCAGGGGTTGGGTAACTTGTCCAAAGTCATATAACTAGTAATCATCAGACCTAGACCTTTTGAATCCAAATTCAGTTCCTTTTGCACTGTGGTACAAGAGCTGGAAAATAAGCACATTCTTTTCACTTAGCACAGATTGTGAACTCTTGGAATTCCGTGTTGCTGCCTTTTTTTTTTTTTTTTTTTTAAACAATGATTGGGTCATCCTTCATGGGTGAACCCTCGTTTCCCCCAAAATGGTTAGCTCGAGTAAAACTGTTTTCCAAAAACAGTTTTCTCCTCATCCATAGCTTAGCAAAGGTCTCCATCTCTCTCCTTACAATCTTTTAGTCCTTTTTTTCTTTTTTCTTTTTCCTATGGTTGAATTTATGATATATGTTAAAAAATTGTGTCCACGCTCTCAAAGAACTTGAATTTCCTTTAGGGATGCGGACTTTATGGATGAAGAGAGGGTTGCATTGCCACACTTGTCTCAGTGAAATTGCTGCATGTGTATGTTTTTCTTTTCTTTTAGTTCTTTATCCAGTATGTTTTTAATGTATTTTGATACTGACCTGCATGTCATCCTCTGTTCCGGAAATATTTACTTAATTGTCTTCATCTTTTACCCATGTATCTTGTACTGATGGTATGCTTAAGACTCTGCTTTACTCCATTACTTCTAGGAAGAACCATTTTATATTTATACACACACACCCACTTTGTCATATAATTACAAAGAGTGGGACAGAAGGGAGAGAGTCCGTCCCTGTAGGGAAATGGGGATCGCATCAGTCTTCATTCTGACCTCCTTCAAGCATTGTGATGCTTTGATTATGTAAGAGATTTTTTCTTTTATTGTCATCAGCTGATATCTGATGCAAATAGCCATCTCTCCTATATCTCATTTTGTCCTTAACCTTACCCCCTGGACTGTATTTGTCCATTTTGCATAACTACCAATGTCTGAACTTTAAAACAATCTCAAATCGCGAAATCAGGGACCAGCTTCCTTTGGGAACACGGACTTAGCACAGTTCTGGATCTCAGATGCATTCTGTTCTTTGCTCACTTAAGTGAAGACAGGCTGTCTTAGTACCTGTTAATCAAGAACAGGAAAAGCCACTTGTCTCAGACATAAGTTCTCTCTAGAAGCTAACCAGAATATCTATGTAGGATGTGATGATTTAATAATTTGGAGTTTTCCCCTTTTTTTGTGTACATAGTTTTCAGTATAGTATATGGTTTTATAAGCATGGAAACTTTCCATAGATCACATCCTGGATATAACCTGAATTTTCAGTTGCCCTTCTGGAAGAATTTCATCACTCTATGAAGTTTATGACTCCCTGGACCTGAGAATCTGTAGACTCCGTCCCAGAAAATTCTAAGGAGGCATGCCAAGGGGCACATATCATTTAGTGGTAAGAGGTTCCCTGTAGATAATCTCTCAGAACCCCTTCTTGCTTTATGATACTTTGTTAAAACTTCTTTAATTCAGATAGTTAAAAAAAAAAAAAAAAGCCTACCAGCAACCTCCAAAGCCTGGGAGGAGCGGTTAGCTATTTCCCATTGGTAGTTTTGAGTATTTCAGAAGGAAGGCATTAGATAAACATAAGGCATTTTTTGTTATTACTTTTGCCATTACTTGTTATCATTTTTGTAGCACCTGCCTCACTAATGCAATTGCTTACAGGAGCTGCAATTTTGTTCCTGATGGCCACTTTTTGTCATTATGTAATCTGCGGTAAACCACATCCCATCTAAATGTTGCCATTGGATTTCTTTTTTCCTTCAAACTCCAGCCTTCGAATACTGTTTCTGTCCCATTTGTCAGTGAGCCACTAATGGAAATTTTTTTTTAGGACCATATGGTACTGGGTGCCCAGGAGAAGAAAAACATATTAAAAACCAGGGTGACTCCAGCTGATTACCCCATCATAGTTCTTATTACCTCAGAAAACTATTAAAAGAACATTAATAAGTTTTCCATGCATGGCTTCATTTTTATAACCAATTGCTAAATTGCTAAGTTGCCTTTTTATTTACTTTCAAATTTATAAACATAATTTCCAAGCCTATGCTTTCTTTTACTAATGTATAGTTCATTGTATATATGCATGTGTGTGTTTTTCTGGTAAATTACCATTTCTTCCTTATTCAAAAGCTTTGGGTCTCTTATTCTGAACGGTGCCTGCCAGCAGGTATCAATTTGTGTGTTATGGGACGATATATTAACCTGATGGACTTGGCGAGTTTCGCTTGCAAGCTAATAGCTTCCCATTATAAAGTAGAGAAAGACTGCATTGCAGAAATCAGTTTATTTATTCTCTGTTTCCTTCTCATCAAGAAACTTAAAAAATATCATTTTAGAATTTGGAATCCCTTGATTTGTAGGGTATTTTTTTACAGAATGGGTCAAAGCACTTCTCACTAGCTATTTCCCTTTTTCTGACATTACTAACATTTGTATTTTTAATTCTAGGAACATGAAAGTTTTCACGTTAAAATAGGTAACAATAAGGAAAATCATGGTCCATCTTTTGAATATTTATATCTACATGAAATAATTAGGCTTAATTAGGCTGATTATAGTCTTTATTTAGTTTTTTTCCTCATTGGACGTGATTCTCCCCCAGTTTTTTCAAACAATTTGAGAATTTGTGCACTACATGGGAAGCAGTGGTCAGGTATACCATCTCTAAGAACCTATTCCCAAATGGCACTTGAGGTAATTTTCCATGTCTGAATGTCCATCACTCTTACCACCTCCATTTTTTGGCACTGCTGGTTACCATCTCTGTAATAACTTTGAAAGCTGTTGACTGTGAACACTTGGGAATAATGATGCATGGTGCCCCATAATTCGTTTTTTTTTTAAATATGTATTATCCACCCACGTATATTTGTATGTTAAAGAAAAATTCTTACCTGTGTCCTTCGGCCTTTACTTGGAGGATATTTCAGTAATTGGTAGAGTAAAAAAATGTCATACAGTGTTGGGAGTACTTAGGGGAAAGAAATTTTGCTGAGGCACTGTATTTGCATCCTGTGAGTGAAGGATTACCAGTGAGGAAGCAGAGGCTCAAGTCTCTCTTGTGTTGTCATGCACTTTGGAGTCCTAGGAGACTCCAAGGTCCTAAACTCTCATTATCAGTCTCTCTTTTTTTAGTACACAGGGTAAGTGCATTTTATAAAGTTTTATTTTTGGGGGCGGCTTAAAACAACAAATAATTATTACCAGACAGTTGCTGTGAGTCAGGGATGCAGGAAGGCTTAGCTAGATGATTCTGGCTCATGACCCCTTTATGATATTATAATTAAGATGCTAGTCAGGACTGTGGTCATCTAAGACTTGACTGGGGCTGGAGGGCATGGCTGCCAGCTGGAGGCCTCAGTTGTAAACTTATATTTTAAATTATTTTGAGATAATAAGTTGCTTGGAGAATGGCCATTTATTCTTTCCTTTTTATTATTGAGCTATAATGGACATAAACATTGTGTGAGCTTAAGGTGTACAACATGTTGGTCTGATGTGTTTATGTATTGCAGTATGATTACTACCATAGCCTTAGCTAGCAACTCTATCAAGTCACATAATTATCATTGCTTTTTGTAGTGGAAACTATTAAGATCCGTTCTCTTAGCAGCTTTGAAGTTCATGATACAGTATTGTTGAGTACAGTCACTCTGCTGCACATTAGATCTCTAAGACTTATTTATCAACTTGTTGCAAGTTTGTACCATTGCACAGCATCTCCCCAAATTCTCCACCCCCAGCCTCTAATAATCACAATTCTACTCAGTGTTTTTATAGATTTGGCCTTTTTAGACTCCACACGTAAGTGATATCATATAGTATTTGTCTTTTTCTGCCTGACTTATCTCACTTAGCATAGTACCCTCAGGGTCTATTCATGTTGCAAATGGCAGGATTTCCTTCTTTCTCGTGACTGAATAATACTCCATTGTGTGTGTGTGTGTGTGTGTGTGTGTGTGTATACACACACACATAGACATACACACACCCCTCATCTTCTTTATCCATTCATCTTTCTTTATCCATTAGAGGAAGAGGAGAGGAATTGCTGGATCATATGGTAGTTCTATTTTTAGTTTTTTGAGGAGTCTCCATTCTGTTTTCTCTACAGTGGCTCCCAACAATAGTATATAAGGGTTCCCTTTCCTTCATATACTCAACAAGGCTTGATATCTTTTGTCTTTTTGCAGATAGCTAGAGAATGCCCATTTAAAAAATGTCCACAGAATGATTTGAAATGATTTGAAACGGATTTAATGAGTAACATTAAATTCTGTATTTGATTATTAGTACCAGTTTTATTTTTCTTGTGTATATTCAGAAAAATTTGAATTTTTTCAAGCTTGGTAGATTCAGAATTAAAACTTCAGAGATTAAAAATATTAATAATATTGTGTGTGTTTAGACTAGAAACCTGCAAAACAGGAGGCAGAAGGTGACCAAAGTTATAAAAATAAAATTTTCCCTATTTTTAGTTAGACTACAGATATAACAGCTTGACTGTTTTGGGAAACTTGAGCTTTTTTGATTTGTCCTTGAATTCTTGGTTGGCTTTGCAGTTTGTTTTTGATATCTAGTTCCTTTTGACTTAAGAAGGCAATCAGATGTTTTTGTAAGTCTTCCAAAATTCTCTTTGTATGTAAATGGCATCGCCTAAGATTTTTCCCTAGGGCAGATTTTTATATTTCTATTTAATTTATTATTTCTATTTAATTCAGTATTTCTTTGGAATCTCAGTAGATTACCTTGAGTACACAGGTATAATTTAATTAATTCTATTGATTCCATTCAAGCTATTGTTCAGTTGCTGTTCTCTAGTGTTAGGTTTCAGAGGAGTATTTTTTAAAGTTTTCTTTTATAACTTTCAATACCTAATGGCTATACTGTGGGTAAGTTGCTTTCTTCATTTTACCTGATTCCTTAATTCCCATTTTTGCTTGAGTTGCTCCCTTGAAAGCTTCACCTAGCCTTCATACATTAAACTTTCATATATTTAATAACTATTACTAGGTTAGCCTTATGCTGTCTTTTCTTCAGCCAAAAATCATCTCAGTTCCTCTAAGCTTTATTTCTCTACTGCTTTTATCCAGGTTTTAATAATTTTAGAGGCTTCTTCTAGATCTTCTTTAGAAAAAAGTGGCATGAGATTATAAAATGAATCTCTTGCTTGAAGTGTGCTTGTCCTTTATCCTCTCCATCAGTCAAATTCTTTGAGATCCTCAAACGGAAGCCTCTATAGGAACATTTATTATTTGTTCAAATATGGCCATAAAAATCGACTTTGCAATCATATTGAGTCATCTTGACAGCGCTGTGAGTGACAGAAACTAATCTTATCTGCCGGCTAGCATTTTAAAAATGATAAATGGACCCTCAGTCTTTAGTTAGCCTGTAAATGAAATTAGCTTTATCTTATTTCTCCCAAGAAATAGCATTACTTAGAAAATTGTGAATTATACCTTTCTGAACAAAGTTAAATAGTAAAGGCTAGGGGCTACATTTTGATGATTATTATGCAGACTTTTTTTCCCCTGGCTTTTAGCACCAAATAATGATTCTTTGGGAAAATGAAAGTGTTATGAACTCAGCACATATTTCCTGAAGAGAACAAAAGACCCTCATCATTTCTACTTGCAACCAAACTTAAAAATTATACTCAGGTAACCTGAAAAATACATGCTTAAGATAATTTTTTACCAGGTACTTGTGCTTAGCTTTTTTTCCCCCCAGATTCCATCTTGATAATCACAGCATGTCCAGGACTAATGTTTTCATGGTTTTATCTGTCTTCCTTCTAGTCCCTTAATCATTTAAAGATCACGTTAAAGTGAAATCTAGTATAATTCCTGCTGGTAAAGCGACTTTTATAGTAACTTCCGCTATTCATTTGTTTTCTCAGTAGGAAACTGATTTACCTCACTTCTCCATGTGATTCAGGTATCTTTGTTTTGAAGTTGTCTTTTCCTTATCAGTCAGAATCAAGCACTTTAGAGCCCATTTTTGTCAACTCCTATAACAAATTAAATTAGGTCACCTCATGGTGGCTAATTCCTTTTTCTTCTACGTTTTAACTGAAATTTTAGAACCTCTACACTATCATTTTTGCCCCCTTTCCTCTATTCTTAAGCCCCAGGACAATGCTAATAAGTTTGTTAGATGGTATTTTGTCAAATGTGAGGTTTAACCAAATCAAGGGAATTAAAGCAGTAACCTTTTATGTTCTGTTTCTAAAGCAACGGGATATTGAGTGCTGAGTTGATTGGGTGCGGAAAAAACCTTGTTATCTTTCATTTGTAGATTTCTTTACTTCTTCTTCCTGGTCAGCATGCTTCAAAGCTTTGTATCTCATACATGAAATAAGAGGGAGATAAGGTTTGAATGAATAGGAGGATATCTCTTTACCTTTTGTTCTGATTATTTTGTTTTGTAATTGTTTCAATTTGGGCTTTCAAAAGTCAAGGGATCTGTATATATATTTGATGTCTGAAAAGTGGCAAGGGATTAAAAAGGTCACTGAAACAACTTTTTTCTTTGATTGTGTGACAGTTCCTTCTCTGCCAAGTACTCATAAATGAGAGGTTTCCCCCTCCTACACTGCAGGTTCAAGACTCCTGCTTTATGGAGGAAAACAGTATAGTAATGCCTCATTTGTTGGTATCATTAAGAAACTGTGTCCCTCAAAAGTTAATTTTCTATATAACTAAATTCTCCATCTGGGAATCACACTGGCATTCAGTGGACACGATGTGGGCTTTCTAGTCAAATCCAAGTAAGAATCATAGCTCCTCCAGTTTCTAGATGTTCAGCAAGTTGTTGAATTTCTCTGAGCCTCAATTTCTTCTTTTCTGAAGATGGACTTGTAATAACATCTACTTTAGTGGGTTATTCTGAGGGTTAATGTGTATAAAATACCTCGGACAGCACTTGATTCCAAATAGTCATTTACTACATACGGGGTTCTTTCACTTTTCCTGTTAAATATAGTAACTTGATTTAACTTACCTTTCTCTTATTTCTTCACATTCTCCTAGTTGCAGAATCATTTAGACTTTACATTCAGATAGTTTTCTTATCTTTCTTTCCATATTGCTACAGGTTCTCCAGTTCAGTTTTTTTCATCACTCATTTGAACTCTGTTCAATATTAAAGGATCTTAAAAGCCATTTAACTTGACTATACTTGGATTCTCTCTGCATTAATTCTTCAAGGAGTTTTCCAGTCTGTCTCTGTTGCTTAAACATACTGCTCCTGCTTTGACTCCCTCTAGCCTCGGAGAATGTCTTATCTCAGTTTCTTATGGTGGTCCTTGTGACATGTGACAATGACCAGTACGTTCCCCCTGAGCTTTTTCTTTTCCAGGTGAAAGCCATCAGTTCCCAGCTTATTGCTGGGTTTTCAGCACCCTTGACATTCTGATTGATATTCTTGACTACTTCAGCTGGTTCCAATGGCTCTTTAAAAAAAAAATAATGCTACTCTTTTCCGGATAAGATTTGAACTCTACTGTCCAGAGGAGAGTTGGTTGATTTACTTTTCTTGTACTAGATACTGTATATCTGCCAATGTGATCTAATACTACTCTAGATAAATTTTATAGCTAGTTACTCTGTTGATTCATATTGACTTCTTAAAAAATATGTTTTTATTGAAGTAGAGTCAGTTTACAGTGTTGTGTCAATTTCTGTTGTACAGCATAATGCTTCAGTCATACATGGGCATATATATTTTCATTTTCTTTTTCACCGTAAGTTACTACAAGATATTGAATGTAGTTCCCTGTGCTATACAGTATGAACTTGTTCTTTTTTCTATTTTATATATACTGGTTAGTATCTGCAGATCTTGAATACCCAGTTTATCCCTTTCCACCCCCTTCCTCTAAATTCTGTCTTCATTGTTTTCCCAAGCTCATGACATTCATCAATATAATATGCATTTTGGCTGTATTTTTCTTCCCCGTTACTGGGGGTGGGGGGGGGACAGTTGGCCAAAAATAAGAACAAAAGCGGAACCCTTGTTTGACACTAAAGAACATTTTCTAAGTTGACATTTACTCCCTTTTCAGTCTCTTGTGGTGTTGTGCTTTAAACTACCTAAACACATTATTATTCTGCTTATATTTATACATATATTTAAACCAAAGGCAGCACAAGAAATCTTGGCAGGTGCTTTGTTGAAGCCTGGAACACAGTTTTCATCCTGGATTTCCATTATGTAATAGTCTAGTAACCTTTTCTGCCTACTGACAAGACTTTGAAACTATCATATGGTGCACTCTGTTAAAATTTGTGTTTCTCTTGTCATTTCTGTTCCTTGATGGTTTTAATTTTGGAATTTTTGTGTCTTGTACTTTCCATTTGCCATAAGTGGTAAGAAACCAATGAATTTTGTATCTCAACTGACTTTTTCTAATCAAAACTTGTATGAAGTGTAAGACATTTTCATATTTGAATTGAAGTCATGGTTTTTGTTAAGAAACTTTTGTCACTTTCATTAGATAATAAGCAATTGTACACTGGTAAGGAAGAGTTGTTATGTAGTAAACCATTTATATTTACCAGGTAAGTTTTCTGAGGGTATGTACCATGTCTCTCTGGTGACCCTAGGCATCATGCAGAATTCCCAACCCATAGTATGTGCTCCCTAAATAAGAATCATTGAGTCTAGACCCATCCCCTTTGATTGCAGAATGTACTATGTTTAGTTCTATTAAATACCAAGCCCTTTTTAGGCTTGTATTTATGGCCATCATTTATGGTAAGTTATTTCTCCTGCATGAATTTAATGAGTAAGTTTTTTTTTTTTTTTTTTTAAATAGAGCTCCAAGTTTGAAACTATAAAACCTGTATCTCTGAGCAAATCTTGGGTTGAATGATGTCTAGTTTTTGGGCAGGAATAATGGCCTTCCTTTTTTTTTTTTTTAATCACCACCAGTAGCATCATTAGTTTAAAGGCTTTTTGTACTTTATCACCCATTTTTATGAATTAGAAAAAGAGAAAGAAAGAAAGCATAAGCACTCAGACTTAGCTGAGATGCCGCTGCAGGAGTGCCATCCACTGTTCTCTGTCCCCACAAATGAGGGCATGGGGCCAGGTTCCAAATTACTCCCTCTGATAATCTCTTTGATGTGTCAGCTAGCTAGTCTGCAGTCCCTAGTTCATTCAGTAAAACACTAATCTAGGTGTTGTGGTAAAAGTATTTTGTTAACACGATTAAAGCCCAAAATCAGGTGACTTTAAGTGTGGAAGGTGATCCTAAATAATCTGGATGGGCCTGATTCTGCCATCAAAAGTCCTCAAAGCAGAGCTGTCCCTTTCTTGAAGGAGAAGTTCTGTGTGTGGCAACAGCTTCAGCTCCTGCCTGTGGGTTAGCGCCTACCCTTCCAGACAACCTTCCCTGCCGAATTTGGATTTCAGACTTCCCTACTGGCCCCCAATTCCTTGTAATCTCTTACTCTGTATCTCCTGTTAATTCTGTTTCTCTGGCTGAACCATGACTGATCTATTACCCTATCAGAGAGGTAGTTCCTAATTAATAAGGATTAGTATGGTGCAGAGCATGGTTCCTAATTCATCAGTCTGGTCCTACGTTATATGTTATAAGAGTCTTGCTCTATGAGAAATGCTTCTCTTATGCAGACTCTTCCATTGCACAGCTGCCCTAAACTGTACTGCTATAGCTTTGCCATTTGATTGCACACCCCCCGCCCCAGGTTTTTTTTTTTGGAAGGGAGGTTTCATCTTATAATTTTCTGGTTTAGTGTATAGGGAGGTAATGTTTTTGTCATTTTAGTTGTTTTGAAATTGCTCTGTTTACTTTTTTTGGAAGGAGAAAAGTAACTGCTGTGCATTTTGACTTACTGTATTCAGTGGTTATACGTAGAATATGTCAGCATGAGATTTTGACACGAATGTTCCAGAGTGCCGGTACAGAGTTGATACAGAGGGGATGTCAGTTATTCTGAAGTTACATTCCAGGATTCTGTCACTTGCTGATAGAGTGCCAAAGCGTATGGATCTCCATATGGTGTTTCTTTTGGGGTTTTTACCACCTGTATTCTAGCTGATTTTCATTCATTTAAATTTGTCCGAGAGGTAAGCAAACTAAATATGGAAATGGAAATAATAAATATGCCAGTGTTAAAATGCTGAAGTTTGGGATGAGTTACTGTTATTATATCAATCACCAAGAAAAAAGAATTCCTTAAATGAGTGCATTAGTGTTTCTATCACCTCATTAACAGCGGGGAGCAGCGTATCCATTTCTGACTTGCGGAGTAGAGAGGGAAATTAATTTTTTTATTTTATTGAATCTTCATGGGAAGATAGAGTTAGATCATTTGGGGGCATCTTTAGAAGTAATAATAATAATGAATTTAAATATGTTTTCATGGTTCAAGAGTAATGGCATTGTGAATGGCATTTGGCATTTTGATTGCATATAAAAAGTAATAAAACCGGTTGCATTCTGACTGCATGATACTGCAATTGTTTTATATCATTAAGAACCTTTGATTTCAGAAATGAAAAATAACCCAAGGAGCAAAAAACAAAACATAGCTCCATTGAACCATGGTTTTCAGACCTCATAAAATTGTTTCTCTAACCTGCAGACAGAGTTATTGGTTTATGTGTCAGCCAGCATTGTTTTATACTGCATCTTAAATGTTTGAGCTTCTCTTCAAAGCAGCTGTCTTAATAGACAGGGCAGAAATCATTGAAGATGTCTTTGTGCTACTGCTGTCATGTGAAAACAAAAGAGTCCTTGTTTACAGTCTAGCAAACATTGGAAACTTTGACCCTTTTATTGATATACACATGATAGGGCAATCGAGACATAGTTATTGATATTTGAAGTTATTTCAAAAGCCAGATACAGGAGGCATTACCTCCTTGTCCCCATAGCCACCTCCCAGGGACACGGAGACATTGGACTGTTACTGCAGGCTTCTTTTGCTGAAACTCAGTGGTGACTTGGAATGGGAAATGGGAGGAGGGGGAGTTCCCCCAACTGGTGAGGGAACTGGTCGCACATCTCGTCAACACAACAGCCCAGTCAGCCTTCATGAGTGTCTTCCACCTTACCCATATCACCTGGCACTGTGTCTGGTGCAAAGCCCTCAATACCCAATTTTCTTGATAATAAAAAATCAAGCTTTTCTCATTTAAATGTTTCTGAAATCGAGGCACATCTTAGCATTAATGTGTTGTATTTACCCGTCTCTTTAAAAATGTTTATTAAATATTTGAATAAAATGTGTTTGAGATATCAAAGCAGAACTTATCCTTCCTCATGTCTGATCTATTTGCTTTTTGTAGAGTTGAAGGAGCATCAGGTTAACATGCACTGAGCTCTAATACTCCCCTTACCATTAGTAAATACTAGTGGGTAGGTAACATTGGGCAAGTTATAGTATCTCAGGCATTGGTTCTTCATTGATGAAACAGAGACAGCATTTTATATCCTACTTTACAGGATTGTTATAAGAATCAAATAAGATAATGAATATAAAGTTTTTATGAAGTGTGGAATGGACGTAAAAGGTACTATTCTATTACAGTGTATCTGTAATTTATTGTTTTCATTCCCATTGTCCCAGTTAATTCAAGCATTGAGATTCTGTCAAATCTCCTACTAAATAAATTCCCTATCTCTGGCTTTTATAGAATGTGTTGACTAGTCCTGAAATAATATTCCAAATACGTTACTTTCCTTTTCAAGACTTCTTTCCAGTGCCACCTGTCTACTCTGCCAGCTTTATTTTCCCTTATGTTTCTTTCTTGCCGGTCCATTCCCTAAATTACTTGCTATTCTTCAGACTCCCTGCCTGGCACCTGTGTGCCTTTTAATGTGCTGTTACTTCTACCTAGAGTCCCTTCCTCCCTTTTAAACACGATTTGTATCTACTCAGTAAAAGTCTGATCTCTTTCAAGGCGCATCTTAAATATGATTTTCTACCTTTAATTATTACCCTCACCTTTTTACCAGCTCCAAGTTTTCGTTTCTAGAAATGGCATGGGTAATGGGAACCAGAAATAAGGGATGGCAGCCGGGGGAGGTAGTATAACCCAATTTGATTTTCTCTTGTTCCATCATGGTGAGAGGTGATCCCAGGTTTGATTTTGCTGTTGGAAAGTTAAAAGTTGTGGCAGGTTTTTCTCTCTCATGTAGCATGTCACCCACCAGAGCCTCCTGTCCACACTTAGGTCTCTTCTTTGGTGCTTAAATTTTTCTTTACCTAATAAGTGGATTGTGGGTAGAGCAATAAATATTCCTTTTTTATATAATATATACATTTTAAATAAATCTTACAATGTCAGTTCTTTAGAAAATACACTGTTTAGAGGAATAGACGTCAGATGTCTTGAAAGTAAAAATTCATTTTGTATATTGAAAAATTTCAGTTTATCTCTTATGTAAATTTAGGTTTCTCTTTGTCAGCTTTTCTGAAGTCATACTTCATCCATGTTAAGTGGTAATATCTAGAGGTATGCAGCCCAGGCCTATTCTCTGGAAGTCTGTATTGTTAAAAGGTTTGAGTAACAAGAGTCATGAAAAAGATGTTTTGGTTCTAAATTCCTAAGCTTTCTACACCAAAAATAGAAATGATAGACTTTTTGTCAGTTTCAAAGTAAATCGATCTCCGGGAGAGAATTTCATTGCTTTTGCAGCCTTCACCAGGTGCTGGGGCAGGATCTACATGACCTGCCTCATCCATGCTTCAAAACATGCAACCAAATTGACTTTAACAAAATTACCACGAATCAGAATTCCAATCACAGGGCCCATTTCAGGTTTTAGGTTTTGTGGCCGTTGTGTTTCCTCTTCATTACTGCACTTGAATGTGATCTTTTCCTCGGCCTGACCGTCACGCTGCAGGCTAGCATCGTGCATGTCACTTTTTATCAACAGAGCGCCACCTGACCTCTCAGAGTTTAATGTCTTCTCTTTCCTATTCCATTAGCTCCTTATACATGAACAATTATCACATTGTATTGCAGTTTTTATATATATTATATATTTATATATTTATGTATTTCTTTCTCCAGCTCAGTTGTGAGACACTGTTGGGCAGGAGTCACATCTTAATAATTTTTTTAAAATCCTGTGCCTTGTAACTTACAGGCAGTGTATGTGTGTGGAATCAAAAAATGTATTAACAATCATGAGGTTCCTAATCTTCTAATTCTCCTTAGGCAGAGCAGTATGTCATGAAATATATAGAAACCTCCAAGGCTGCTGTGGATGAAAAAATATTTGGGAAACCAGTGGATTAGAAGTTACTGGAAAAATTGAATCTAGCCTATAATATCCCTTGGGTGTGGATTAATTCCTATAACACAGCATGGCCTGGGCATGTTGTTATTTATCTCAATTATAATGAACCAATATTTATTGAGTCCTCATCAGCCTAAGGGACTGTGCTAGACTTGGCCACTCTGTGTATAGACTGAGGCATGTACACAGATTGTAAAACTAGCAATAATTAAAATGCCTTTTTTCTTTGCTGGTCACTGAGTATGTGGTGGTTAAGAACATGGTAGTATGTTAGCTGTTCTGTTTTCTCAGGTAAGACATTTCATGTTTCATCATCAAAGATAATCTGTAATTTTTTTTAGTTATATTTCTTTAGTAATTTTTGAGTGATACCTATGTACCCTTCTTTTTAATTTTTGTTAAAAAAATTCAAATACATTAATAACCTTGTCCCTCTGAGAACCTAGGTTTATATTCAGAAACCTTAGAACCACTTGAGATACGTAAAGAGAGAAAGAGTTTAGAATCAGACTATGTGGGTTTAAACTTCAGCCGTGCTACTTCAGCTGCATGATTTTAAACATGTTTACTCGAGCCATCTCTTTGCTATTTTGTCATCTACAAAACACTGCAGACAATACTAGTATCCGCCTCATAGTTGATTCTAAGGATTAAATGAGATAACGCAAATAAAACTTTTAACAATGATCATTAACCATTATAACATACACTCAATATGCAGCTGTTTTTAAAGTAAAAATTCCAGCTTGGCATACTCTTCCACAGCATGAAAAATGCAATTTTGAATTTTCAGAATTTTAAGGATTTTCGCCTTTTGTGTATATGAAGTAGTTATGGTTTTATGACAGAATTGACCAGATAAGGTTGTTTCTGATAGAAATGGGGTGTGTACATCACTGGGCAAATTGTAATCACTTCAGATGGTTTTTCGCTAGCTTCATTTTTCCTGTCAGTTGTTGCCCACAGTTAAGTTGTTGCAGTGTAGCTTGGTACCTGTGCTCTTTAACTGGTTGCCAGATATGTTCCTAATGGATTGTTGTAACTTAATGAAATCCAGTCTGGCTGAATCACTAAACCTGCTTTCTCTTAGAAGGCTCTTTATTGGGACCTGACAGATCACCTCTCCAGAGCCTTCAGATGTCCTGGCTCTCTAATTCTTCTCCATAACGAGTTTTGTGCTGCATGATAAAATATTCATGTTAAAATAGGTTCTAAACTAATTATCTGCAGCCAGCAGTTGCCAGTACAGTCATTTGCTGTTAGCTTGGCTCAAGTTAATGGCTTGTATTTCAGTACAAATAGTCCCTTCTGGCAGTTTCCTGTCGCTGATTCTTATCCTAAATGGAATTTCCATACATATCTAGAGTTAATTCTTCTTAGTTTGAAAGGAGATTTCTTGCCTTGCTTTTTCCATCTCTTTTTTCCTGTTGGAAGATGAGCTTAATTTTAGTGACCAAGTCCTCGTGGTTCACGTCCATCTTCAATCCTGTGTCACTGCCAAATTCACGACTCCCAGGCTATCCAGAAAGAAAAAGATCAAGTTCCAACTTCACATTTAATAGAATATATCATGTCAGCTTTTTAAATAAAGTAAGAAGTATCACGGTAAGGACGAGTTTCGGTGTGTAAAAGGAGAGTTTCTGCTTAGATGCTGGAGACCCATAGTGGGTATCATGTTAGAAATTAGCCACTTTAGGAAGAATTATGGGGCTGTACACGAAGGAGATAAGGCACTAATGGAATTTTTTGGGTGGGTATTGGTGGAAACGATGAATGAAATGCTGAAAGAGTGGATTGATTCAAGAGCAAAGGACTAGGGACTTGGCCTCGCTCTTGGGGAAATCCAGTGATGTAGAAGTGGAAAGGAAAGGAGCCTACCCAGCAAGGAAGCCTTGGTGATACCCACAGACTGGATGGTTCTCCGCCCAGGGCTTTCTTTTTTCCTAGATAACTTCCTTCTTCTTCCCTTTGTTTTAGCAGTGAGTGAGCAAGTGAGTGTGAATGAAGTTAAGTCAGACAGTATGTTGTTAGATGGGTAGAGGGTGGGCCCCCTTTGGAATTTCTAAGTGCGTTTCACCTCAGTGCTGGTCATCTAGCTCTGCAGAAGAGAGCACTTGCCCAAAGCAGGTAATTGTCGTGTTTGACCATGGAGACCATAGATACCCATCCCTTCAGTGTAAATAATAAAGCTTTTATTCAGTGAGGCTTCCTTAGAATGTTGTACTCAGCACACTCTTAAATACCACCTAGCCTCCTCTCCTCCTTCCCTAGTGAAACAAACACCAAAATCTTAGGTAGCATGTTGATTCTCGGCCGGTTAACTGATGCATGCCATTTGCATATTGTAAATGGTCTAGGGATTTCGTGAGCCCAGTGTGAATGACTTGATTTTAAAATCAAAGCTTGCCATTTTTCATGACCTTTTTTTAAAATTAGAATTTCATTTTGAATAAATAGAATGGTTAGATACATACTTCTAGTACCTGTCAGGATGTTGAGATACAGGTGTGTGGTGCATAAAACATGCATGATTTTTATGGAGCTCTGAATAGTAAGGAAAATTCTCCTGACACTGATTGTCCAAATCCAACAGTTCATTCTTCATTGTACTTAACAGAGCACATGCATGGGGAATTAAAATAAGTGTTTTCCCCTCATGCGTTGTTTCTGCCCTATGTCATATGTTTGTTAATTCATCTGCTTTTTATTCCTTGATCAAAGCCGAAATATGTCTGTTAGAACACCCACAGTGAAATGCTTCCTGAAAGGAAATGTTAGCTGGCATTTTGGTTCTGTTTCCTTTTTTTTTAGTAAAAACATTTTTGCCCTGGAATCTGTTATAAACCTAATAACAGCATTAGAATTGTGATTCTTAGAGTTCAGATGGAACTTGAAATTAAAAGTTACTGTGTATTTTAATTTGCATTCATTTTCTAGGTACAACTTCATAATAATCAATTTCTTCAATTAAATGTATGATTAACACTCTCTTTTAAGTTCATGAAATACCTGAGGCGTTTTGGAGGAGTGGGCAGAACATTGATTTAATGGGGAAAATGCCCCCCCCCCCAATGGGAGAGCAGTCATTTTGGCAGTTACAAACAAATGTTATACATAGTCTTTATATTTCTATTCCTTTCTTTCTTTTTTCAATTTTAAAGGGATTAGTATATACGTTATATCTTTCTGATAGTTCCTATAGGCTGCGGTTATGCTCACTGAAGAGATAATGAGATATAAACTATGTTTAACAGAATCCTGATTGTTTAAGATATCTGACAGTTAACACTGTTGATACTTCAGATCGTCCTGTAAACTTTCAGTTCCCTGTAGGGGAATGCTGCTGACAACTGTCTCCAGGAGAAGCAGGAGGAGCAGAAGATGGAAAGTGTGTGCTCCACTATGGTACCTCCCAGGGTACCTACCATATATATGACCAACTTCATTAGCCCTCTGTAGTATTTTAAGACTAAAGGGGAGACATACATGATAATATGCAATCATGTAAAATGCTTATCAGATCTGTGATTTTTTAAATTGAAGTGTGGTCATAGTTTAATTTCTAGTATACAGCATAGTGTTTCCATCATACATATACATACGTATATTCATTTTCATGATTTTTCATTATAGGTTACTACAAGATACTGAGTATAGTTCCCTGTGCTATACAGAAGAAATTTGCTTTTTAGCTACTTTATATATAGTAGTTCATTTTTAAGCAGCTAAACCAATTACCCCAGACTGGTTTGCATTTGGTGTGTGTTTCTATTTTTTTCTTTCCAAATTGCCTATTCTTATCCCTTGACCACTTTCCCATAGTGGTCTCCATTTTTCTTGTCAATTTGTATGTATTACATATATCCTTTCTTAATAAGTGTGGCAAAATCAATTTCTTCCAGTGTGTTGCTCATTTTTTAAACCTTGTTTATAGTATCATTATGTAAGAATTTAACATTTTATGTCAGTTGTCTTTTTTTCCTTTAGAGCTTCTTGATTTTTAATTTGTTTAAATAAACCTTCCCTACCTCAATATTTAAAAAAGAACACTTTTTCCTAGACACCACAGTTAAATGTTTCTTTATTATATCTAAGTCTTTATGTAATACAATGTTTCCTTATTATATCTAGATCTCTAATCTATATGAAATTTAGTTTTGTGTAAATCTGAAACAGAATAAATAGGATTGCAGCTTAATTTTTTCAGATGTGAAATCAGTGACCCACCCACCTTTATTGATCAGTCCTGTCCTTTCTCCAGTGATTTGAAATCTCTACTCAGGCCCATATGCATAATTAGGATATCTTGATTTCAGGTGAAAGGGAGCCAGCTTAGTGAGCTTAAGCAAAAGGGGCTAATTAAGGAGAAGGGGCTTCTCTCAGAACCACCGAACAGGAAATGTGGTTGAGTCTTGGGAACAGCTATGACCAGTGACTCACATGCCATCAGGTTTTCTTTCTCTTTCTCTTTTTCATTCCCCTCATTTCTCACTTCCTCTTGTCTTTACATTCATTCCTCTTTCTTACTGTGGACTGTCTTTAAACACTGTAGACTGTTCCTGAGCTTTTCGTCTGCCCAGAAAGAGTTGCACTCTTTCAGGCTCTGGTCCAGAAATCTCAGTTTGGGTCAGCTGCCCTTCATTGTGTCCTGGGAATGAGGTCATGTGAAGACACAGCCCGCCCTACCAGAACCAGGCGAAAAGGCTCAGTGACTAGTAGCAGGCTAACACTCCCTTAGGCGCCCATTGAACCTTAGGCATGTGGGTCCAGCTCCAGGCTCTCTAGAAAGGACAGTGTAGCTGCTCGCCCAGCCTGTTCTGATTGAGTGCTGTGGGCTGTTGCCTTCGAAAACCGTGGGACAAGTACCTTCTCATTTAAAAAAATATATTATTGACTGATATTCATTAAGATGAAATTTAGAATCAGAATGTTATATTTCTTTATGCATTCCATCGTTCTTTTGCTGGGAATATATTGAATTTCTAGGTTTATAAACTGAGGATTGGCTTCTTAATCTGAGACCCAAATCAGGGTGTGACTGTTTTTTTTTCTTTTTCAGTCTTTCTTTTGTATGAAACTATCTTACATGGCTGTATTAATGTCAAATGGATTTTCATTCCTAATTTGTGCTTAACCAAATAATGCTTCATAGAATAATAATTCAGACAACTCATGGGATTAAAGGAAATCAATAAAGATTTCTTCTAATCCTGCCACTCAGGGATTGCTGTTTACATGGAGGGACATGACGGGATTGCATCTTCCATAGGAGTTAGTTTTTTGTTACAACAAATGGCACTTGTGTCAGTTGAATGCATTCACTTATAACAGGAAGGTGTTACAGCAGGTGTTTATTCTTATTTACATAAAAAAGTCTGAAGATAGGCAGTTGGTTCAATGACTCAATGAAATCAGAGTTTATTCTGTACAATTCTGTCGGCTTTTGTCTGGTAGGCACAAGATGGCTGCTGCAATGACAGTCATTACTTTCATGTTTGAGGCAGGAGGGTGAGGGATGGGATGTGTTAGCTTGTCCCCTTGTTAGGGGGAAAAAGGTTTTCCAGGTCACTTTGGCTTATGTCTGGTCACATGACCATTCTTCTATGCAAATGAAGTTGAGAAAAGCAAGTGTTTGGCATTTTAGTTCTGTCTTGGGAAGTGGGGTTGGACTGGCCTTGGGCAGCCAGTCAACACCATCTGTCTTTACAAATAAGATGAAAAATCACCCTTGAAAATACGTTAAATTGTATAAACCCAGTTTTGTATCATAGATGATTAAGTTTCTCTATATCTTCTTTAACCAGTATTTCCCTATACCTCTTGATTAATTCCTCACTCTTTTCCCTCCAGGATTTCTAACAGGCCATTATCCCTACTTGCCTACCACCTGTGCAGTGTAGGACAGAGTGCCAGAAACCCTAGAAATCACTTACGTTTCATTTCTATCAGTTTCAAATGTCATTCCTTGACTCTTTAATACTGAAATACCTTGGGCATTCGTCATTAGTTGGAATGGTGGCTCTATTTGTATTTACCCATTTCCTTTTTTACTGTGAAGAAATATAGTTGAACTTCTGTGCTTTTACGCTCTCTGTCCACTTTGCCTTCCTGCTCTGGGATGCCCGTGCCCAGGGGTTGGTTTCTACTCCGATGGTAAGAAGGCAACAGCTGAAGTTTCACTGGCCCACATCTGACCTGTGGATTAAACGCTCACAGTGCTTCTCTGACTCCTGAGTTCTGCCTTCCTAGGTTCCTCTGCCTCCCGAAATTGCAGCCTTGTGCTTCTGGTGCACGTGGTTCTCTAAATCCCATTCATCTGGCACTTCCAGACTTGTCATTTTTATTAGGTCTCATTGCTTCAGCAGTTAGGGCTTACCCCTGACAAATAGAGTTCTTTCTTACCTAGGAAAAACATTAGCTTTATTTTAGCCATAGCTGTTTTCACAAGTGTGTGAAGAGCTGGAAAATTGCAATTAGTTTCAGATAAGCACAGCTGAAATATTCTTCTTTTGTACTAAGGCAATAAATTGAAAGAAGGATTGAGGGCATGAGTCATTGTAGTTTCTAATGATGCAACTAATGTATTGTGGGGTTCGTGTTTCATGTTGAGACCTTGTTACTTATGAAATCTAAAATAAAAGGATCTTAATGTGTCCTTAGTAATCTTCATGTCTCTTAATAAGAGCTTTTAATTTTTCGGCCCTGAGTCATCACATTTTTGTGTTGCTAGCCCCCCTGTGGCCAAACTGAATACTTGACTAATTAATTTTAATAACAGAAAGACTGATTAGGTCTGCTGGGATGGACTGGTGACTCATGAAGTCATTGCAAAGAGGATGAAATCATTTTGGTCATTTCAGTGTCATTTTGTTTAAAATGGCTGTTTCAAGCCAACGAGGACTATCTGTGATCAGCATTCGGGTGGTTATATTATATTTCGTTTGTTTGATTTGTACTGGTGGCTTGTCATGCTCTGGCATTCATGGTCATTTTTGATGGCCATTTTTATTAACATACGAAATAGAAAGAGACTGAAGTGTTGGAAGTAAAACTGTGTTTTTTAATTACTGCTTAAAGTAGCCAGAAGGAAATGGCCATTTTGGGGGCAAGTCTAAAGAAATGTATGTTTTAAAAAGTAAATCAAAATTGGGCAGATTCCCTCTCATGAACATCTGTAAACATTGAATTGAATTGCCCTGCAGCTGCTGTTGGCTGGGAGGTTTCTAGTTTTATTCCCTCATTGTTAAGAGTCACTTTTCTGCTGCTCCCTAGGTCAGATGGGTTTCCTTCCATGGAAAGATTAAGAGGCTCAAGCTATTTTTAAAAACCTAAAGACAAGTGCCTTAATCTGCTCAAGCCTTTTCCTTCAAATGCCTGTTAACCACTGCATTGACTCTGCCCCAGCTGTAGCCTAGTTATGTGTGGATTGAGTGGGAGACATCCAATACGTGGTTTGTCTTTTCTATGTTTCTGTGGAAATGGATTTGGTAAGGTGGCATAAGTTAGTTGGAAGAAGTTAGACAACTCCTATTCTAGATGAAGACCTTGCAAAATAGGGCCTTAAGATGTAGTGATTCAGATATACTTGCTTCCACTTGCAATATGAAGGCAAGATTGGATGATGGTAAAAAATTTGTTTCTGCAAAATTCCCAGGACTTGAATTAATTGCACATGGAGACCACTGTCTTTTGACATCAGCCATTCTATCCATTTGAATTTTCCTGCTGAGTTACTTTTTTGGAGCATAATTCTGTAGAATGGATTCGTGTATCAGTTGTTTGATTTGTACTGGCGGGCTGTCCTACTCTTGGCATTAGTGGTCATTTTTAATGGCCATTTTTAATGCCATATGAAATTGAAAGAGACATGAGAAAAAATGAAGGTGCTGAGAATTTGTTTTATTTTTCCTGACATAGCTATGACTCAAATTGAGCTTTTTTATTGAAAGATCTTTTGCTTTATAGGAATTCTTTCATTTTGCCTACTCAGTTGTAGGTCACAGTCAAGTTCCCACCTTTTTGGCCTCTTTCTCCACTTATTTTAAGTGAGAAATTAAGTTAGGTATAATAAACACGTCTTAGTCACTCTATGTCATACTTCTAACTGTATTGTACTAAACCAAACTTCTAGTGATCCATTTTGAAGCTCAGGACCAGTCAGAGTGCTGAGTTTTAGCAAGTGACTAGTAGTAGACAGGCTGAATTTTCACTATTCATGTAATATTTTTTCATTATTTGTTGTATATAAGGCTTTTGACGTGTAATGTGTGAACAAAGAGGAAAGAGAGTTTTAATTCTGCTCTGAGTGAGTTGGTATATATCCTAACCTGGGGCTTAGCTACAGGTCGTTGTGGGCCAGCAGGTTGAGGCCTGTGAGCAGAGGTTACGAAGCCTAGTTCCAGCTGTCTGACTCATGGAGTTCGAGGGATTCCATGAACTCAGGCTTCGCCCAGCCCACTGTACATAACCCAGGCCTCTCTGGTGAGTGGGGAATTACAATAGAAATCTCCAGTGTGGTGAGTAGTAGTGTTGGCATCTTCTGTTGTATCATTTTTAATTTGAATTAGAAGCCTAGTTAGTGACTGTGGGAAAGACGTTTCCCATTCAGAACTGCAGCAAAGTGAAGCTAATTAGGACCCAGGGGAGAAGCTAATCCCAAGGACGGGGCATGCATGGTAGAATCCATAAGGAAGATTAGCAATTGGATGGGCTCTCCCAGGCATGCTGGATCCTGGGCTTAACCCCTTTGCTTCTTAGTTTTCTCATCTATGAAATGATAATAGTTAACAATAGTAGTTACCTCATGGGGTTATTTATGGACCTTAAAAGAGAAAATCCATGGAGAATAAATACTTAAACTGGTGCCTGGGCCATAGTGAGTATTCAGTAAATATGTTGACTGTTTGAGATGCTATACGCTCAAAGGAATTAACTTCGTTAGACACAGACTTGGTTAGAAATGGCTCAGGAAGGAGTTAAAGTCTGAGTCAGTGGTTCTCAAACTTTAAGCATGTATCCTTAAGGATGTTTTGAAACTGATTGCTAGGGTCCACCTTCAGAATTTTTGACTGGATTGACATTCTGGTGCAGAGTTGCCAGATAAAATTTAGATGCCCAGTTAAATTTGAGTTTCAGATAAACAGCAGCTAATACTTAATTATGTCCCATGCAGTATTTGAAACATACTTACACTAAAAAAAAAGAAATTCATTGTTTATCTGAAATTTGAGTTTAACTGGGCATCTTATTTATTGTTTTGATTTTGCTGAATCTGGCAACTCTAGTCTGTGTGGAGTCCAGGAATTTGCATGTTAAATAGGTTTGCTTGTGGTGATGCAGCTGCTACTGGTTCAGGGCCACACTTTGAGAACCTCTCCATATCTGGTCTGGGTGGAACTGAGGACTGTGATAGTAATTGTTTTCAAATAACTGTAGCACAATATGTAGATAAAGTTCCCTGTAAGTTCAGGGGATGTCAGAGATAGAATACAGTCATGTTACTATCTAAATAGTGAAAATTCAATGGGGGCCATATATATATGTGGTATAATTTTTTTAAAAATAAGGAATATGAAGTCTCTATCATTTATGAAGGTATGTAAATGAATTGGCCTAAATGAAGTGAAGATAATAGATTCCATTTTTTAGCATGATTTTAATTTAGCCATATCTTCATGAATTTCAGATTTAGAACCTTTTAATGCCAGGAATTATATTTTGGGTTTGGAGTGAGAGGGCCAAGGGCCAAACTTTTAAACTTGTCTGTACTATATATTTTCTGTCTAAGTCAGAGACCAGAAATGAGTCAAACCTGAGGCGGTATGTGAGAGTAGTTATTTTATGACCTTTAGAATTAGACAGTTATTTAACCCACCCAAGATTCAGTTTTCTCATCTGTATAGTGGACATAATAATAGTACCCATCTCATAGGGTGGTTGTGAACATGATAGATGAGAGAACAGCATGGCTTAGTGTGTAGTAAGCAAATGTTGGCTAAAATAAGATTAAGGTTAACTCAAATCACTCTAGGTAGATAAATTCTTAAGCTATTGTTAATTAATCCTCTGAATCAAGTTGGCTTGTTTTTCTTTTGGACCAAGAAACATCATTGATTGATGATGCATAATCAATGTGCATTGATTAAAGATGCATATTTAAAGTTAAGTTAGTTGGTTTATTTTCCATTAGATTAGCTGCCCAAGTGCAAGAAGTATCTTTGTTTTCTTCTCTGTTTTATCCCTACGATCTAGAACAGTGGCATGTACATAATAGGTACTCAGTAAGTACTTATGGAAAGAATGAAGGATGACTGCCATTGGCAAATACTTTGCATAAACTATATTTTAAAGATTTTATAGTTAGCTGTAGGTGATCTTGTTATATTGGAAGATTATGTGTTTATGGATAATGTTAGACTAAAATTTAAGAGTATTTTAAACAACAAACCTGGGCACATGTATAAAATCACACAGGATGTCAAAAAAAAATGGAAAGGTTTTTACACATTTGTGCATGTTTTTAATAGTACTAATGTGAGAATAAAGTCATTTGACTTATTTTCCTTTTTCCTTTTAACCTTTTGATGCTACCTTAAAAAAAAAAACTTCTATTTTTAAAAAGTAAACATAAATAGGTAGTAGTACATTTGTCTGCCTCAGAATTCCAGAGTTTAAAAACATAGATGGTAAACACCTGCCTGCAACTTCTAACACCAGCTGCCCTGTTACCTTTCCCACAGGTGATGATATCATTAGTTTCATGTGTTTTGTCTCAAAGATAGTTTTTGTATAAATAAGCAAATATATGTATATTATTTTCTCTCATTTTACACAAATGATAGCACACTATAAATAGTGTTCTGGACATTGTTTTTTTCATTGAATATATCATGGAGTTTTCTTCCTTCATTCTTTTTTATGGTGAGAGAATATTTCATTGTATTGAGGTACTATAATTTATGTAACTACTCCCCTATTAATGAGCATTCAACTTGTTTCTGGTCCTTTGCTATCATAAGCAGAGCTTCAACATGGATGTTGTGTGACTTTCATGCATGTGTGACTGTATCTGAAAGATAACTTCCTGGAAGTGGAGTTTGTAGGTCAAGTGGTATGTAGATTTGTGAGTTTGAAGGACACTGCCCTACTGCTCACCAGAGTGGCAGTATGCCAGTTAGTTGTGGCAGTGGCCGACTTACACTTTGGCCAAGCTGTATTTGAGACTGTTTCCTTCCCTTCTCATCAGCACATTGTATTACCAAACTCTTGACTCATTTCAATTCTGATATGTAAAAAATAGTGTTTCATTTTAGTTTGAATTAGACTTTTTTGTGTGAAGTTCAACAATTTTTTTCCATGCATTTAAGAACCTTTTGGGTTTCTTTTTTGTGATCTGCCATTTTATTTTGAATAATTTTTAATTGCCTCATCTGTTCCCTTTTTTATTGATTTCTAGAAATTCCTTATCAGGTTATTTAGCACTTTGAGATACGAGTTTCAAATTTTTTCATTTATCTTTTGGCCTTCCTTACCATCGGGTTTGCCATCAGAAATCTTTGATTTTTATATTGTGAAAAATAACAAGCCTTTATTTTACCAGTCTTTTTTTGTGACACAGTTGAAAAGGCTTCTTTTGGCTTACAATAGAAGGACTTTATATTATATATGATAATGTACAATATAAATTTTACATATATACACTATATGGTTATAATATAAGGACTTTCCTCATGATTTTTATTACTTTTACAATTTTTTTGCATTAAAATTTTTAATCCATTTGGAAATTATCTAAATATAAATTGTGAGAAGATCATTTGACTTCTGCTTTGACTTTGCTTTATTTAGGACCTCACTAATTGAACTAATTCTGTTTTGAGTACCATTTATGTGCAAAGAACTTTGCTGGATACTCTTTTATAGGACATCTTATCACTTAGTAGGGTGGATAGGATTTCCAAAACAAATTACACATGAAAAAGCATTATAGGTACAATGGTAGTGATGTTTGATGAAAAAAAAAAAAGGTTAATTCTTTCTGTGTATAAGGAAGGACAGGATTCACAATAAGGAAGTATGACCATACTAATTTTTGAAGTGATTAGTACCTTAAAACAATTTAGATTTATAAGATGCTCATTGAAAAATTGATTTACAAAAGCAGGTGCAGTCTGAGTTACAAGAATGTTGACTGTAAGGTGTGAGTAGATTGAAGATACGATTCACATTTGTAAGTCTGGTATCCCTAGTGTTACATTTTTTTTTTTATTAGGGAAAAAATAATAAAGAGAACTAGGGAAACTAACTTGAGACAGCCAGCTTTTAAGATGGAGAGGATGATAGTGTAAGAACAATACCATACCAACTTTATGATTTTGGGACTCCCTTTATGAACCAAGAATAATTAATAAAGCATTTTTTAAAAGGCCAAAGTACCACTACACTAGAGCCTTGGATAACTAGAAAGGTGACAGAATAAATTGTGAGGTGGGGCAGCTTAATCATGTGAAGAAATGTGTAACACATGGTATAATTGATGAAGGTAAGCAGTGAGTTTAAAGTCACGTTATAGGACTTGAATGAAGGGGACAACAAAGATGGTGAGGTATGTCCAAAGGGCATAAATGATACAAGAACAGCTCAGATTTTGAAAGGAAGAATAAATGTGTAAACTGACAAGCTTCAGAAAAGTGAATGAAATGTGATGTCAGGTACCAGTTTGTGGTTATTTTCAACTGGAAACGATATCAAGTTGTTTTCAAAGCAAAGTAGAGACATACAGTTTTATAGTTAAGCATACATTAACCCAGTGTTAGTAAGAGAGTAAAGAATGTAGAAAATTCAGTATTGGGGGAAGAAAACTCAAAAGTGTATGAGGATTATATTAAAAAAAATACATGTATATGTGCATATATATGTATACACACAGATATTATAGTAGGGCATTAAATTTTGTTCCTAGAGAGCCAAAATAATTATAAAATATCTAATAATTCTTTAATTTTTGACAGTATTCTGCATTTCCTGCATGAAAATTTAATATTGTTCTTTTCCTTTATAATTGAATCCTTGGGTTTCCAGGCTTCTCTCAGTAAATGTGTGGCAGCTGCTAGAGATTCTGTACATTTGCACAACTAAAGTTTTACATATGTATCTCAACTGGAATTTGTTTAAGAGACCTAGGCTAATCACCAGTGTACACACTCCTCTTTCTCTTTCCATCACTAATTTTTATAAGATAATGACAAAACGAAATAAAATATCGAATGGTTGCTTAACTCCTTCTGTACCAGGATGGCATAGTGCTGCTGAATCTGAATTAGCTGAATAATCCTCTGTGGATTAAGTGGAGATATTTGGCAGGTCAGTTTGAGTATGTGAGAGTCAAGTTACTAGTGCCAGTGTATAATGTATAATGGGTGGCGCTGTGTGAGTCTTGACCTCATGCATTTAGGGCCTCTGCAGACTTACAATACTGTGTGTAGTAAGGGTTGTCAGGTCTCTTAGGACTGAGGATTGGGAGTCTGAGGTCTTACAGCCTCAGCAGTTAGTGATCATCCAGTTGAGTCACATTTCACAGTTTAGGTCGGTAAAACCGAAAGTGTTTTTTTTCTGAGTATACAAGCCGATTTGGTGGCAGAAGTGTGGTCGACAGTCGGATTTTCTGACTTGCTTTATTGCTTTTTTTCCCCAGCACATATTGCTCCTTTGCCATAGCAGTTCTCCATTTTCAGTGCACCCAAATGATACTTGGTAAAAGTATAGGTTCCTGATCTCCACTCTCAGGATTTTGATTTGGTGGTTTGGTATCTGGGCCCCCAAAATCTACATTTTAAATAAACATCCACTCAGATGAGATGGTACTTGGGCCACCTGATGAGAAGGATGGTCTGTGTCCTGCATGAAGCTGGAGCACATAGCTGTTATATAGCCATGGTCTCCTGTCTGGGAAGTGATGAAACTAGGACTTTGACTCACTCTTCAACATCATTTTGATGAGTGATTTTCATGTGGAATGTGAAGTGATTCCACTTAGATGTTGGGAGCAAGATTTAGAAAGACAAAGACTTGTTAATAACCAAAGCAAAATTGCCCAGCATAAGCCACCTTTAAATAGGCATTTAAAAGAAGTAAGACTATGATAGCTAATGTTTAAAGTGATTTAATCTGAAACTGTTTTGAGAAGCTAATTTAAGTACTAGTATCTTCACATTTTCCAGTCGTTATCCTGTTGAGTCTCCTAGGTGGCATTTCTTGCCCAGATGGTGGAATTGAGGGTTGTTTCAGGACTCCGCGTTTAAGTAACTTACAGAAGATTCTAGTTAAATATGTAAAGGATTAAGGGACAATATTTTAAAAAATGATTATTTGGTGATAACTTGTATGGCGCTAGGTCATGTAATGGTTGACAAGAGACCAGTGTGAATCAGAGTAGTGACCAGATAAGCCCTTTGATGGTCCATAGAGACAAAATGTCTCCAGACAGAAGGGAGCCAGTGAGTGTGGAAATTACTAATAAAAATTAATGCTTTTAAAAGGAAATTTAATGAAAAATTAGGATTCACTGAAAAAGTAGATGTGGAGATTTTCTTTGTTACTGAGTCATTGGTTGAAAAATAAACTGGAAGGTGATGGAGAGACTCTAATGGAAAAGGCACTAGTATTTACTAACGAAGAATACGTCAGCAGATGTTAAAGAAACCAGACAGTTATTTGAATGGCCACTCTTATTTGTGCTTTGAGGTACTTTAACACAACATTCAAGTCTATTTTCTCTTGTTTCCCCATCATTACAGCCTAAATTCTTGTTTAGAATGCTGTCTAAAATTCTGTTCCAAATTTGCAGTGATGCAAACAGGAAATCTGAATCATAGCAGTGAATAATTGAATAGGCTCAAACACGAACCTGCCTGGAAAAGATGACTGGAACTGAAAAATCAATAGGCTTAGGGAAAAAGCTTGTACAAGCTTGCTCAAAATAAAAACAGCAATAAATCAAGAATAATAAACAGCCAAGTTGCTTAGATAATCGTTTTTCTTTGAACAACATAAACAAAAAGAATTGATAGTTTCTGTGTGTGTATATAAGATTTCTAGCCTTTGAAAAGTTACAGCAGAATAAAGGAAGTACAAACAAATAATAGATAAAAGGAATTCCTTCTGGCATAACAAAAATCACTTTAGGAAAGTAAAATAATGAACTTTGGGGAAAACATATTACTGATTCGAATAGCTGTTGGCATTCTAGGGAAGCATTTGGGACATCTGTAAGTGCCGTCCCGCTGAAACACCATGCTTTTGATTGCTGAGGAGTAACCCAAGAATGCTGATACCTGAATAAGATCTATAGTGACTTAAAATGGCTTGTGACTCAGCCTCCTACTCTAACTACTAGAAATTTTCCACTTAATAGACTCATGTCCTCGCTGTGAAGATGGGGAATGTTTTAGGGAAAGTCTATTACTTTTAAAATTTGCAGTTAGGTATCTTCCACTTACTATGTAGGCACGTTATGAAGTAATATTTAAGGATATGACCATATCATAAAGCACTTATTATAAATAGGTAATTTGAAACTATGCTAATTCTGGAAACAAAGGAGCGTGGTCATACATGGCTGTGATAATATATGAACATTAAAGCTGGAATATAGTTAATGTGTTGATTTTACAGTTTCTGATTAAGAAAGCCAGTACTAGTCTATGATGTATGTAATACTCAAAAGTTTACATAGAATGTTAGAGCTGGAAAGAACCTCATTTTTAGTGTCTGCAAACAGATCTGGAGAGGGAAATGACTAGTTACGGACAGAGAAAAATAGGAACTTTTTTCGGGAGGGGAGCACCAGTCATAAAAGCCCTGGGGCTACTTAGAAAAGTGGAAGGACCAGTTTCAGTGTCAGATAGTGTGGATGGGGTGGTGCTTCGTCTCCCCATCAGCCTCCACAAGTCTTCACCTCTGGTCTTCTACCTGGGCCCATCCAGTTGAGGAATCACCACAGGCACCTCTAATAACTGGGGAACTAGAGCCCCAGGAAGATGTAGTAACGCACCCCAAAGTACACAACCCTCTAGAACTTCATGGACTCAGAGCCAGGCCTTTTAAGTGCCAGCCTGGGGTTTTGATTTGTAGCCGTCAGGGTTGTATGTGCCTATGTTAAGTAGGGATTAAAGATGCTGGAGACTTTACTTTTGCTGTGGGAAGATGTTCTTATCAAATTTTAAAATACCTTTGATTACATGTTATAATTACTTTAGTTATAAATTTAGTGCATAGAAGACATTTTGTATTTTCAAAGTACTTTTTTAAAATAGAGGTACTGGGGATTGAACCCAGGACCTCGTACATGCTAACCACACACTCTACCCCTGAGCTAACCCACCCCCTCAAAGTTCTTAGTATCATAAGTTATTAGGTAAGACTTCTAATAAACTATTGCACTTATTAGTAGTTCGGGTGGTTGATGATACTATTTTTTTATAACCAGTACCTACCATGAATAAGTAGAAAGTAGTACATGAAGAGATAGCTCTGGCTCTTGAATGCGCCACAGTGTGTGTGCATGTGCGCACGTGTGTGCATGTATGCGTATATGTACATATATAATTATGTACTGTCATATATGATACTTATAGTTTTTACATATGCAAAATTACATATAATTATTTAAATATTTATATACACATGTACTAATACACATATATGCTTTTAAAGATATATTTAGGGAGAGAATTTGACTCAGTCTAGAGTCTAGTAAGACTTTGAATTAGATTGTAAGCTTCTTGAGAGCAGGCATTTTAAAATAAACTTGTTGCTACTCTCACTTAGAGATGCTGAATAAAAATATTTGTCGATTGCCCTGATTTTAGTACTAAGTAAAGCAGCGTGTTTTTTGTTTTTATTTTTTTAAGGATAATTAAGGTCAGGCCTTTTTCTATGTGTCAGTCGGTCAGTGTTTCTAACGGGGCTGCCGACCTGCCACAACTGCTACTTGCCTTTATCCTGAAATGTCTGCTCTTCACACACATGAAAGATGAAGCCCATGACTGCCATAACCATTGCTTCTCTGCAGTGTACACCTCCTCCCTCTTGTTAATGTTGTTGTACTTGTGTCTCATGCTGGCTGCTCTCTAGTCACAAGAACATTGCCTCTGCCCTTTGCACCCTTGTGCATCTGAAAAGATGGCACCTGCAGAGATGCTTTTTGATGAAGATGTGGAACCTCTTACAAGTTAAAATATTATCTTTTCTCTTAAGTAGTGATGACAAATCTGTTAGAAGCAAGTTGTTAGTAGGAGTATTATGAGAAAAATGGTACTAGTCATGAGACAGATGGCCTGGTGGTTCAGCGTGTCCTTATGTTACCTGTGTTGGTGAAGTGCTCACCAGTAGTCAAATAATTGTACACATTTGTTGAAAAGAAAGAGATGTACTTAATTCTTAATTCTTAGCTAAAATGGTTTCAAAGTTATTCCCCTCCGCCAAAAGAAGTTAGTATATATTCATCATATGTACTTTTGGAGGTACTACATTTCTTTTACCTCCTAGGTCTAACCTGTCACCAAACTTTGTCATGTTCTCTTTCATTTAGATTTATCTTTTGTGGTCTCACTGTTACCACCTTGTCTTTGTCACCTCACACCTGCATTATTATATACCTACTGTTCTCTCTACTAATTCTGATCCATTCTATGTATCTCATTCCTCAGGGCACATTATTTATGTTGCAACTGGAAAGCTCTATCACAAACTGGACCAGAGAAGTGTTGATTAGTAGTACAGTCTTAACTTTAAAAAGACCTTTTATTCACCTTAAAAAATAATTGTGGAGCCACAGCACATACAGTACTGCTTATGCTGAAAACACTTACTATTCACTGACCATCTTGTAAAGACCCACACCAGAGTTTCCGTGCAGAGGACCTAGGCTCCAGCTGTGGCCACTGCATGGTTTTACATGCAAAAAATAAAGTGAACGAACCCTGTTTGAAAAAAAAAAAAAGAAAAAAGAAAGCACTAAATATTTAATGAATTGATAAATTCCTTGATTTAAAAATTGGACTGCTTTGGTGGTAGGCTGCAGGAATGGACTACCTATAGAGAGGGGTGTATCCAGTATGTTCAGTGTCGCAGAGAACCAGTTCTGGGAATGAGTAGACACTTTTCCTGAATTGAAAGTTGTACTAAGCGCAGTAGAGCAAAGTAGGTTTATATCCTGGTGGTCCTCTGATGCGCAGTGGTGTACAATTCAGACATACTCTGGTAAGTGGGGTAAGTGGGTATACCAGTCCTCTCATTTTCCCCTTCCCTTTCTTCACCTCCAGGTCCATCCTAGATGAACCTCTCCTTGTTCCCATAAGGCCAGTCTGTTTTTGCACTCCTCAATTCTGATTTCTTTTGGCAGGGATACTAGATGTGGTTGACAGATGATATCTGAAAAGGGCTTTGGTAATTGCCCGTTCTGTTCGGTGACTGTGTTGCTGGCAGATGGGCGCAGTGAATGTTGAGAGTGTTCTGGACCTGCGCACACTCCTTCAGCGTGTGAGTGGTGAACGCTGCCAGGGTTTTTCTTATTATCTATTAGCAAATTGAAAAAAGAATCACTTGGATCTTTCCATCTTTTTTAAACCTTTAACTAAACCCACGTTTATGGCTAGGTTCTCTCCCACCTCTTCTCCCCCCTCATTATCTGGTTTTTTTTTTTTTTGGAATAGAGAAAATTCTCAAGATGTTAGTGCAGGCTGGCATGAATGGGTGCCAACAGTTCTTACAGACTTGTTAAAAGATTTATTTTTTGCCCGAGAATTACACATATGGCCTAGAATGATAATATTAGGATCTGTGTTGGTTGAGATAATTGGCAGATCACACCTTAAGAAAAGTGATTGGTTGGCTTGGCTCTTCCATTTTAATCTGTTGTCTCCGTCACAGTCAAATTACCATTATGTAGTATATTACTATGCCTTTTTAAAAACTCGACTCATTTAACCCATTTACAGGGGGCATCTGTTCACTGAGCTTGAATGATTTAAAACATTCTCTTACATTAGCTAATTTAGTAACAGCCAGCAAAGTCAAAATGAGCAAAGGAGGGGATCCCAATAATCCCAGATCCTTCAAGATGGTTTCCTGAGGATGAACAGTCACCACCCAGGTAACATTAGAGATGATCTTACACAGTCCCAGTAGAAAAATAAACATGCAGAAGTGAGAAGTGAGAGGAACCTGTGAAACCATCTAAATGAAGGCTGATGACCAACACAGAGCCAGGATGCTGGACTCCAGTGTAGGAGGTGACTGTGGGACCTGTCCCTTTAGAGCCCTTCCCTCACACAGCACGTCTTTACTGAAGTCCTTGAGATTTAGGGCAGATTAATTCCTCCGTTTAACTTCAGTGATGACAAATGAGATGATGACCTTTAAAACATCCATAGTTGTGGTAATTATTAATTGAGCATTTGTGATTGTTGGCATTGTACCTAATTATTGTGATAATAATGGACATTTATTTCTGCTTATAAAAAAGATGCTAAGATAAGTTAACTTAATTTGTTTTTGCTTTCTGGTTGTTCTGTTCACTATTTATGTGCATGTGTGCACATGAGTGAAAGAGTTAATATGCACAGGGTTGGATATATATTTTCATTTATTAACAAATGGAAGAAGATGCTTACATACTTGTAGGCACAGAAGCTTGGACTTGGCAGTCTCTTTCACGATCTAAAGACACATAATCCAAAAGAATAAATTATACAGATGATGCAGCTGAGACACACCTTTGTTAAAGTTTGGATAATACTTTAATTAGAAAAGTAGAATGTGTTACCTCCACCCATCTTTAAATATTCACTCAATGCATTCATCAGAGTTTAGGAAGCTAGCAAATACATGATGAAGTAAGAAACTTGTATTTGTCAGTCTTTCCTCTTTAATAATATTTTTCTTTATGAAAATTTTGAACTATAAAAATGCTACCTTGTGAATTCCAGGATCACCACCATAAGCATTTTCATTCTCTTCCTTATGATAACTGTTCTTAAGATGACTGTTCCTACAGATTGTTCCAATGATTATTATAAAGTTAGAAGTTCTCTTGGATCAAGTCTAGTTTTTGTTATAGAATTGTTGTAGAAGAGATAACTGAGGCCCCCAGAGTTAAGTGTCTTGCTAAAGGTTGCACATTTCAAATCACAGAGTCTGCGGAGGAACCCAGATCTTGTTTCCAGTTAGTGCTCTTGCTTCTAGTCATGCTGCCTCCTGTCATTCTCAGTCTGAGTTGCCTGTAAACGTCAGGAGGATGCTGTTTCAGTCTAGCAGTTATTATCAGTGTTTTCATTATGTTTTAATAATAGAACAGTGGAGTTCAAATTTATTACCTAGGGGCCTTATATATAAAAATCATATTATTGATTGAATGAAACTAGTAGGGTTTTTTTTTTTTTTGCATATGCAATTTTTCTAACTTCCCCCCAGAAAATGTTAAAATAAAAAAAGAAACTAAAATGGATCCATCTGGTTTATTTGGAAGGATATTACCACGTGGGTAAATACCAGCACAGTCACATTGTGAAAATACATGTTCCTGATCGGAGACAAATCAGCATGGTGGTGATCACAGATTTTCAGAACAGTACAGGTGTTCCTTTCATAACCTCTCAATAGGTAGATGCTGATTTTCCCAACTCAGCATATACATTTCATGTTGTTATTCTTATATTGTCTTAATTTTTGAAATGGTAGTATTTATCTTTTGTAGTGGGATTGTCACATGGGATTCAAAGGAAAGGAAGCCCATGTTCTATATCCCCCCACCTTGGCCATATTTCTCCCTTTGAACTCAGTTTCACCTCTCCTCAGATACTTAGTGGGGTTTTCATGATTTATCTAGCCAGTCTTAGTCCTTAGAAAGAGCTCTTCTTACTTTATATAATGCTACAGAACCTTTAATCTAGTACCCACGTTCCTCATTATTTATTGGGCAACTAAAAATCTTATTCTCCAGTCATGATTTTTGAACTTAAGATGTATTTTTATATCTCAAAATCAGTGAGGATTAGAATTTCTCATAGCTATTGTATTTCTTATCATCATGGCTTACTTGAAATCACAACATGATTTAAAATACGTCTAATCCTGTTATGGTGATATACTTCGGATAGCTCCTTGAATTAATAGATTATTTGTACTGTTGCATCAAGATGTGTTGCTTTACTTTTGGCAATTAAAGGTCAATTTGCATACATTTTTTATAATGGAAAAGTGAAGTGATGAACTATTAGTTTTATAAAACAGTTGGCGTAGTTGTCAGAGTTCTTAACATTCATTGCAGTGTTAGAGCTAGAGTTTTTCAGTTCATTGAAAGAAAAAGCAAAGAAACAAGTCTTTAACAACATTGCATTCTTCATATTCTCTTGGGCTTGTAGTGAAGAATAGGTGTTGGGGGTGGTGTTGAAATTAGTTTGGAATCATGAAAAACTAAAATACAACTCTTTCAGATGGCTAGCGCAGAATGGCTTTGGAACACCACAATTACTGTGCCCCCATCTGAGAAAATGCTGCTTATGTTCAATAGCTCATATTAACCTATAAAACTCTAGGATTACATACATAATGAATGGGCCCAAAATGCATTGGTTTTTGTAATGCAGATGAAGGTAAGATGTCTTATAGGGACTGAAATTTGCATATTAGAATAATTTAGTTATATTTTCTTGTTCTTTAAAGAAATAAATGGCAATGAATATTCATGGATTCAATTAAAATATTAATGGTATACTGATACTTCACTTTTAGGTCTCCAGCCATCCATAAAGAGTTTTACTTAAACTTGATAACAGTGAAGGGATACTTTAGCATAGAGTGTAATATATTGGCTTTTTGTTTCTGAAATGAAAATGTAGCACCTGACATGAGTAAATAATTTGTTTATTCTTGTAATGCATCATTTCTTTTGATAAGGAAAGACCATTCTTGAGTATAGAGTAAGGAACAGACATAGTGTGAATATCTTTTGGTGCTTAAGTGCTCTTTTTAAAGCACTACTATTTATCATTGTTATGTAGTAGGAGTTTATTGAAATGCTTCATTGAATTTATTTTTAAATTTTTAAATTTTTATTTGTGGTAAAATACACATAAAATTTACCATCTTAACCAGTTTGTAGTGCAGTGTTACTAAGTACATTCCCCACCGTCCATCTCTAGAATTTTTTGATTGTCCCTAACTGAAACTCTGTACTTATTGAACAGTAACATCCCATTACACCCTTTCCCTGCCCCTGGCAACCACCATTCTACCTTCTGTCTCTGTGAATTTGACTAGTCTAGTTACATTTTATAAGTGGAATATTATGATGCTTGTGTTTTTGTTACTGGCTTATTTCACTTAGCATAATGTCCTCACGTTTCATTCACGTAGCATGTGTCAGAACTCTTTCCCCTTTTTAAGCCTGCATAATAGTCCATTGCATATATATACACACCACATTTTGTTGACCCATTCATCCATCTGATGGATATTTGAGTTGCTTCCTGCTTTAGCTATATAAGTAATAATATGGGGATGTGGTGAATAATGCTGCTATAAGCATGGGTGTACATACATCTCTTCAAGACTCTGCTTTCAGTTCTTTAGAATATATTCCCAGAAGTGGAATTACGGGGTCATATGGTAATTCTGTTTTGAATTTTTTGAGGAATCACCATGCTGTTTTCGTTTTACATTCCTATGAGTAGCACACACAGGTTCTGATTTCTCCACACCTTCACCAACATGTGCTATTTTCTGTTGAATCTATGGGTTTTAAGTTATGGGAGTTATGTATACTTATTGTAGAGATTCAAATAATGCAGAAAGGTATAAAGTGAACTTGAACATACTTCTTCAGTCCCTCTGACTGATTGGGTGGAGGAAGGAGAATATGCAGGGAGAAAGGTGAGATGAGTACTGACATGGGAAACCGGGCAATGGAGGGTCTAGCTTTGAGGGAAGAAGAGGAGGATATAGAGATGAGGAGTTCAGACTGTTGACTTTGAAATGTAGGAGGTATTCAGGTGAAGTCTGGAACTTGGGAGAAAGTACAGAACCATACATGTATTTAGGTTTAATTAGTATTCAGGTGGTAGTTGATACCATGATTGTATATTTGCTCATTCAGGGAGCGAAGAAGAACAAAGAATTGGAGAACAGAACCTTGGGGGCCTCGACACTTAACTGAAGTCATAGTTGTCATCTCTGCTCAGAATCCTTTTCTTCTAAATCTCCTTGTTCTCTCAAAACAGCAGCGTTGTCACTGTAGCTGGAATCCAGAATTGCGAGTCCTCTCTGGCAGTTATCTTGGCCTAATCTGTTACCAAGTTCTTTTGCTTTTTTCTTTTGCAATACTTTTCAAATCTGGCATTCCCCCCCCCCCCCATCATCATTGTTTTTCAGGCCTTTGCTTTTAGTCTACTGCAGTTTTCTTTTAAGCTACCTTCTTGTCTCTAGGGTTTTCTCTCAAAAGACAGAGAAAAGCTCTACTGTTGAAGAAAAATGAAGTTTTTTTGAAAGTGTTCTTTTGTTTAAATACAGGTCCTGACATTTAAGGCCCTGCAAAGTCTATCTCTAATTTATCTTTCCGGATGTAAATCTCAGCGCAAATTTTAGATTTTTGCCATTCTGTAATATTTGATCTTCCTGAATTTTCATTTGTGCCTTTTCTTGGGCTGTTTCCATTACCTTCACTCCTCACTCATTCAAAGGCCCAACACAACAGTTCAAGTCTCCTCATTAAAGAGGAGGCTGTGTGATGCTGAATAAACAAAGAGCTTTGTGTAAATCCTTGGGCGGCTCCTCTTACCTGTGTAACTTTGAAGAACTTTTTGAATTTCAGATTCCTTATTTGTAAAATAAGCCATTGTGTGGGTTAAATTAATAAAAATGGATGTGAACCATAGTAGATAGTATTTCTGATCTTTATCCCTCTGGGACATCTAATTCATTCACATATTTATTCATTCAACAAACAGTTTTGGCACTACTCTTGGCAGTGGAGATGCAGTAGTGAACAAAATGGACAAAAATCCTTTCCATTGTGGAAGAGATGGATGATAAACAGGGTAAGAAATAAAGTTCTAGGGGGAGGGTGTAGCTCAGCAGTAGGGTGCATGCTTAGCATGCATGAGATCCTGGGTTCAATCCCCAGTACCTCCATAAAAAAAATAAGAAATAAGAAACAAAGTTCCAATAATGATAAATGCAAAGGAAAAAAATTAAAGAAAGAAAGGGAGACAAGAAATATCAAGAGAGAAGATTGAAATTTTAGATGGGGTGGGTGGGGAAGACCTCTCTGAAGTTTTCTCTTTAGAAGTCCTGAAGCACTTGACAAACACTTAGTACTTAGTCTATGACATGTTGTTCTTTGCCTAGAAATGTGTTCAGACCTGAGCTCTGACCTCAGCTCCATTACGAGCTCCTGCAATGAGGGATTAATTTGAAGTCACTCTTTTTCTCCTCACCCCACTTTCACTGCAGTGAAAATACATCCTCCTGACAAGGCATCTAACTGGAAGTGGTGGAAAATGCAAGGTCTTCCTATCTAAGAGGAGGTTGATGGCATTCCATGAAAATTAAATATTTAATACTTGTTTCATCTAATTTTTATTAGGCCAGACGCTTAGGATTGCACAATTGAAACCAGAAGAATAAAGATTAGTTGCCTCCACCAGGCGTTATTTATTGCTCTTTGGAGACTTGGAATGAAGGTGGCAGGGCCTTTGAGTTTCATAATGGAAATGGGACCTCCGAGGGGAAATTACCTGAACTGAGAACTAAGTGAAACTCCAGTGCTCATGCTGAAACTGAACTAGACTGGCGTGAGAAAGGTGCAGAGCCTGCGGCCAATTTTACTTTAAATCGTTTGTCTCTTACAAGGTGTTTCCATGTCAGACTGACCAAAAATCAAGTAAAATGTCCGAGTTTTAGCATCATTGTTGGAACCCATCAGCAAAATCAGATGATGACTTGAGTATGTAACTAACAGTTAAATTTGTCCTCCAGATTTCTTTAGCTTCCAGCCTACCTGGCAGGAAATTGGAATCAGAAAGAGGAACTCAGAAATGCGCAACTCCCATTTCTGGTTCAGTTTTTTTTTTTCCATAGAAAAGTTATCCTGGAAAGAGGTAAATTTCCTGACAGGAGTGACATGAAGGCTATATTGTTGCTATTGCTTTTGTTTTGAACTTTGAGAAAAAGAAAATTCACCAAACACTACTCTTGGATTAGTTCGAGCATTTGTTTTCCCTTAGGGGAGACTGTAGACTATAATTTCATCACACCAAAAACTGGTGCCTGAGCTCCCACCGAAGTTTGAGTTGGCTTTTCCCTTGGGGATTTGACATTTTCTGTTTCCTGACATTTTTACCATTGTTAGGCACACTTCTCTGTATTCTTGCCCTGTATTCATCCCCTAAGGGAATTGGTGTATTTTATCTACAGGAAGGCAGGTATGCCTTCTGTTTTGGACAAGCCATTTAATTGTTCAAATAAATCCAGCTATAGTGTAATAGACCAATCATTAGGAACTGGGCCATGTGGCAGCATTTAGATTCATGAGACCCAGATCCTCGGTTCAGTCCAGAAAGGAAATTAAATACCACATACACAAGATGAATGATTTTCTTCTCTCTCTCTCTCTCCCCACCTCTACCTGGCCCTCCCCCACTCCACCCTTTTAAAATATTTAATAGCATCCAAAAAAAAAAAAAAAAAAAAAAAAAAAACCAAACAAGCAGAATGCTGTTTGTTTCAGTGTTTCTGGCTGGCTTATTTACGGTTTTCTGTGTGAGTGAACCATCATTTCTTAGCCATTAAGTAAAGTAGTAACAAAGATTACTTTTTTTGGCCATTGTCTTTTCTTTGTTTCATATAAAATAAAGAGGTCTAAATAAAAAGGATATGAAGACCTAGCACTTTTTGGCCCCCTTTTCAGCTACTTTAATGTAATTTCATTTTAATAATAGCTAAAAAATACATACGTGGTCATACTTCCTAGCAACACTGCCTCTTTTCCTTCATTTTTAATACTTTATTTGTTTAAAAAATACCTCTTTTCCGACTAAAGTTGCTGATATGAATTTAAGGGGCTTATTTAATTGCAGAAGTGAGTTCCTCTAGGTCTGTACACTTCTGGACAGAATGGGCAGCTGGTTAGGTTATAAAAGGTGGCACTTGGTTTTGGGGGAGTTAACGCATATAGATTTGAGAGTTGGTTCATTTGCTTTCATTTGCCTTGTGCTGTGGCAACAAGGAGGATTCAGTTACATGGACGTGTGGCAGTGATGTGTGTTGTATCCTGAGAATATCATTTGAATCTGTGGAACCTCTTACCCAGATGTTGTATTTTTCCCATTCCGAACTCTGAAATTCACCTGCTGGGTGAATTCTTTGACAAACAAAAGCATGGCAAGATCTGGGCTTGAGCTCTTTGCAACTTAAGAAGCCTTTGGAAACCATTCCCCTTTGGCCACTATATTGCATGCAGGAAAGTACACACTTGGGATTATCTAGTGAGACCTTGAACGATCCACCCAATAATTAAATAGAAATTAATCAAAGGGATTTAATATTCAAAAACATAAGAAAGTCTTTCGTTTTAGTCTTAATAATTCTTCTCAGTCTTCATCTGTTGTGAAACACAGCAGAGAAAAAGTACTATAAACAGCACTTGTGTGCTGTAGGTACTTTGCTGTTTTATTTTGTTTTTACAAGGGAAGCAGGAGAATAAATAACATCTCAGCAAGAGAGATTTGTCAAGGCAGGATTGGAGAAGCTGCTTTACTGTTCTGGTTGTAGACCCTGGCATTGCTTCTTTAACCTTCATATCTCCAGTTCACTATCTGAAATTAACTCTGGTAATCCTTACCCAGCAGGCATAACCTTCAGAGCCAGAGATAATCCAGCTAGAAATCTTTAAGCCATAGGCCATCTTACTCCCTGAATTACTAATGTGTATGTAATTATAAAATGGGAATCAGCCCATCTTTGGTAATCTGGATTGAGAAGAATGGCAGATAAAGTTCAGTTGTCAGATCTATACAATCAGAGGAGATCTTTATAGTTGGAAACTCTTGAATTATAGACATCCCTCCTGATTTGAGATTCTTCAGTTCTGTTTTCTACACACTGAAGGATTGACTTTAAGAGACACTTCTTTTTTTGTTGCATCCAGTTGTCACAACTCCTGTACCTCACTTTTCCAAAATTCATGTCATAGTGTGTTTCTATAATAGATGAGCAAGGCTATTTGAGCAAATGTAGTAAAATATACATCTTAAAAACAATATACAAAATAAATTATTAAGCAAACAAAAATAAGCCAGTTTTGTGTTTTATTCCTATTAAATATTAAAACAAGAATAAATGCATTCTAATTTCCTATCAGAATTCATATTTCGTGTGGTTACATAAAGATGTAATAGAATTTAATGTCTTTAAAAGTGTATTTATCAAAAAAAAAATTCCTGTGATGCCTAGCTGTATGTAAGTAATAAGTAGTGTTTTTCCAACAAGTTGACTTGGTGAGTGATGAAGAGGCTGTCCTCAAACCAAAGACAGTCATACTGACCATTCCACATGTCACTGAGGCAGAACTGTCACAGCCTAAACTGAGAGAGGAATTTTAGGATCTAAGAGTGATCTAAGGTTTAAGAAACCTTAAAGGGGAAATAATTTGGTGCAGGTTAAATGTTGAAATTGTGTGGAATGTTTTATGTCCAAAAGCCTACCTTTTATTTATTCATTTATTTTGTTATCTGTGATGAGATATTTGGGGGAAAGTGGTACGATTTTACTCTACAAAGTGCAAATTAATGTCCAACTTTACCCTGTTTTCCCTAAATAGCGCTCTATAAGTTAATTATGTAATGGATGTCAGAAACTAGACAGGTCCCTTGACTTTTGAGATGTTTGAATGTTCTTCCATTGCCTAGCATTTCCATTTGTTTTAAACCGCTAGCCATCTGTAGGGATCTTACGCAGAGTGCTGCACCTTTTCGTGTCTTGATTTTCTCATCAATTGCTTCAATAACACAGTACTGTGAGGATCAGATGAGAGTATGATTGCGAAAGCAATTTGAACATTTAGCAGCTATGTTACTGTAAGGTATTGTGATTTGTGTCGACCTATTTTCTTCTTCAGTGAAACGAGGGTGCTGTGGTTTCCCACTTGCCCAATCATCTAGGTACAGAGTACCCTCTATTATTTGCACTAATGGAGAGAATCAGTCTTGTAAATTTCCCCAAAAAGGCGGATAATTAGAAAATCACTTACAAAATATTTCAGCATTTACATATGGGTCTCTCCGATGTTTCAGGAATTCGTAATTCAGGAAACATAAGCAAAAAAAAAAAAGAAAAAATTCGGTCTGATTCAGAAGAAAATAAGAAGCTTTACAACTTTGCCATCTTCTCCCTTTGTTCCCCCACAGCCTGTTGTGGGACAGAAGTGCATCTCTGTCTCTAACCAGTGAAGGATTTAGCTTAAGGCATCGTTGCCTTATTTTCTTAATATTTCAAATCTTTAGTCAAATAGAAACAGGCATTTGTGAAATAGCCTTTTTCTTAGCTTCTGTAGAAGCATCAACTACACAAAGATGATGCCAAGAAAGTATATAATTAAATATTGTCAATATACATTTGGAAGCAGGTGTGCTGTGAATCACTCATCCTGGGAGTAACCCCCTGAAGATTGTCCTGGTAACGGTGACTAGAAATGCAACAAATGTAGACTCCTTTGCCTTGCCTCACCTCTCCCTTGTTTTTCTGCCTTTTTTTTTTTTTTTTAATAAAGAAGTATTTTATTTGACATGTTCTTTTCCTTCTTTCTTTCTTTCTTTTTTTTTTTTTTCCATAGACCTCTCCCCTTTGTGATTGGAGTGTTTGAAAAAAACACTTTCAGGGGTTAAAAAAAAAACTCAGATTTTTAAAAATTTAATTGAAATGCTTAATTTTGATGTTTATTGGCCTGGGATATTCACTCCTAGTTACATTGCTTCTATTCAGAGGAATTTCTCCCCTTTTATTGGTAGAAAGATCTGGTGATATAAAGCAGTTTGTGGAAATGTTTGGAGGTGTGTGTGTAACTGTGTGTGTATATACATATGTGTATTTCTGTATGCGTATGGGCATATGTTTTTTAAGAATTAAGAATGAACTCATTCCTTTCATTTCTAATAGGCTATAAATCACTCTGAATTGTTGTATTTATATTCCACCATCATAAATTATATATAATGTCTTATTTTATACATATACACATATATACATGTATAAAATATGTTATATAATCAATATAATACATATTATATATTATATATGTTTCCTGGTGGAAACCCTCTTTGTAAATATACAGAACATTTCAGTACAGCCTCTCTCCCTCCCCGTGCCCCTCCACTCCCTGCTACTTCCCTCCATTCTCTCCTAGATGGGGAGAAGAGAACAGCCCCATAAATGGGAGTATAGCAGACAGGATGGACCAGCAGTGTCTGCTTTTCTTCTTTCTCCTTGATGACAAAGAACGGCTCTGCTGCTCTCTCTCTAGCTACGGTAGACTTCGTGGCAGCTGCTGTATCTTGAGATATGATCATGACCTTTGCCATGTCACCAGGACGTAGCCTAAAAATAGAGCTAGTGACAGAGTTAACTCAAGCTTTGTGGCTTTGTGAACATCTGGGACTTGTGTCTGTTGCCAGCAGAGGCTTGGCACCAAAAATGCTCTGTCCCCAGTTTCTAGTTTGAAGAAAGCCTCCAGATCATCTCTGGGACACCCGGGCCATTCCATCCAGATCCTGCACCTGTGCATCCAGCTGGTCACCAATTACACAGGTTGACATTTTGCAGTGCTTTTGTTGACTGTATAACCTTAATTGTGTGTGACCGCATGCCTAAATGGCAATGTGTATGTGGGTGCGCACGTGTGTGTGTTTATGTAAATACACAGTCCCATATATGGATGTGCTATATAGTATCATAAACAAATTTTATCTATAGAATGTGTATAGATGTAAACTTCTTAGAGTTTTGCTAAATTGGGTCCAGCATGATGCTGACACACTGACTTTTATGAAATTGGTTTTTATTAAAGTCTGCAGGTTATTCTTGTACTGGCAGAGGCTTTGATTAAGCACTGTATTAGGGTCATATCCTAGAATAACAACATTTTGAAATCCCTGGCTGTTTTTGAAAGAATTGTGATTAAAGTTCTGGCTGTTTTCCTGTGATTACTAATGTCTGCTGAGGGTTGAGTTTCGCTGGTTGTTATTGGCAACTGAGTTGTGTGGCAGCTTCTTGTGCTTTCTTGCCAGTATCACTGGCATTCTCCAGGGGAAAGTGATTTTTGCATGGAAATGCGAGAACTAAAAGCTGTAACAAAATTAACACAGGGTCTGGGGTTGCTGATGTGACAACAGAGGTAGAATGGGACTGTTTTCCTAAAGTCTAATTCATCTGTGATTGAATTTCAGACAAAACAGTGCTGCCATGATGAGAAGGGAGAGAAACCCATCTAAAACAGATTATGGATGAACAGGCTGAGGAATACGATATGGCAGGATGAAATCTAGACAGTCGGATACTTCAGCTTTGTCTGGGCCTTTCTTCCTGACAGGTGTGTTCTGTGCTTTGGCCTGAGTGCCCCAGGCAGCGGCACACTTGCGGAACCTGTGGTATTAGGAATGATCTCTGCCTGCCAGTGGGAAATGGAAAGTGAGTCCCTTGTGTGCGCAGAAAAAATTGATAAGTGTGTGTGAGTGTCGACTAATGTGGTTACCTGGGTTTTAAGGTATACTGTGGTGTTCTGGTCATCAAAATAAAAAAAAATATTGATTGTCTGTTACTACCCCAGTTAATGATAGGTTCTTTTCCACACTGAAAAAAAATTCCAGATTAAAAAAAATAAGAAATTTGGATATGAGATTTTTTTTTCCCCAATCACAACCAAATTAAAATCCTGTGTAATTTTATTCTTTTGTTTGCTGGTCTTTTACCTTTGGAAATTTTAGGACCTGGGTCTTTATTTTCTACCCACAAAGGTTATAAATTCCTTGATGGTAGGTTACGGTATCTTAGACTTCTTGTTTTCTCTCACTATACCGTGCACAAAATAGTTTTATAGTACCTATCAGTGGATTGATTTAGAATTTACCCTTTGTGCTCTATTGAAAGTAATTTTTAAGCTTAAATGGAAGTGTTATACAAATACCTAAATGATTAAAATGAACTTGAGAGAGTTCTGAACTTGAAGAATTAACACACTTGTTACTTCTTAGTTGGCTCTTTTTTCATATTTACGTGAACTTTTAGGGCTGGTTTCAATATAAGAACAATGGACTTTTGGTCTTACCTCTGCTCCTCTTTGACACATCATTAAGTACTGATGTATGAAGAAGAGAGAAGAGTAAAATGCTATCAGGTGTATATATGTGTATGTGAACTTTAGAGTGTAACTCATCAAATTATTCAGCCAAAGTTTTCTGAGTACCCACTGTTGTCAGATGTTATAGATTCTTGAGATCTTAGAGCAAACAAAACAAAGTTCCTGTAACCTTTTAATATTTTCATTTTATTTTAAATGTTTTTATTGAGATGCAATTCTCATACCATAATATTCACTGTTTTACAGTGTACAATTCACTGATTTTTAGTATGGTCATAGAGTTTTGCAATCATCACTACTATCTAATACCAGAACATTTTTATCAGTGCCCCCCCCCCCAATAGAAATCTCTGTTAGCAGTCACTTTCCATCCCGCCTTCCCTCAGCCCCTGCTAACCACTCACCTATGTTCTGTCTGCAGATTTGCCTATTTTGGACATTCAGTATAAATGAAACAATACAACATGTGGCCTTTTGTGTTTGGTTTCTCTCAGCATAATGTTTTTCAGGTTCATCCATGTTGTAGTATGAGTCAGTACTTTCTTTACTCTTTTTTTTTGCTGAGATAAGGAAGGCTGTTGGAGGAGCTAGTAGGGAATGGGAGAGGTTGGTGAGAGGTTGTTTTTGGGTAAATTAGGATCATTCCTATTAGCATTCCAGTGGAGATGCTGAGTAGTTAGCTGGACACACAAGTCTGGACTGGAGTTATGAACTGAGGTGTCATTGGCATATGGATGATATTTAAAGCTGCCAGGTTAAGTGGAATCTTCGATGGCATGTATTTAGAGCAGAAAAAAGGGTCAAGGGTTGAGCCCTGGGATACTCAAATGATAAAAAGTCAGGAAGGTGAGGAGGAATCGTCAAGAAAATGGAGAAGGACTGACTAGTAAGTAAGAAGCAGAATCGAGTGATGTCAGGGTCCTGGAAGCTAAGTGAGGAAGTTGTTTCAAGAAAGAAAGGTTAGTTGAGTCAACTGGTGCTGCTAGATCCAATAAGAAAGATGAGGATTGAGAACTGTTCATCGACTGAGACCATTTTAAGAAGGTAGCTTTCACACCACCATTGATGGAGTGAAGGTGAGGGCCTCAAGCCTGGGTATATTCCTAGTAATTGTCATGGTCCTTCATCCCCCGCAGTTCTCACAGGCTCATGTCTTTAGTCTGTTCCATGGCATCATGCCCAGTATCTCACTCACGTCAGTTACTACAGTGAGCCCAGGGTCCCAGTTATCTTACATTCTCAGGCCCATTATCCCGAGTACTGCTCCATACATCTCCCATTTCCCTCCTCTGTCCAGTGAAGTTGCCCGTCTTGTCATTGCAAACCCTTTATATCCCAGATGTCTTTACTGAATGCTCTTTTAACCTTCTTCCTGGAGCAGTTAGAACTAAGACCCGTCTCCCCCTTGAGAGCCTGCTCCCCTTGCTGCTGCTTTAATAGTGGCTCTTTTCGGCCACATACAGGGATGTGGTAATCTTTCTTGCCTCTTCCAGACCATTTTCTTTCTCATCTCCCTAAAAATTCCCACACTGTCAGATTATTCCATCTGTTATTACTTCTTGTTGTAGTTATTTACAGACCCTAGCATTGTTCCAGTTTTTTCCTAACTGTAGATCACAAAATATGTATTTGCTAATTATAATTTGTTTTCCCAGTTGGGGCAAGCATCAGTGTTTCTGCCTGGCTTCATTGTTTTTTATAAGAGCAAGGACAGTTTTTTGAGATCAGTTTTTTGAAACAGTAAATATGGAAGATGACAAATGCATTAGTCAAACTCCTGCTGTAGTGGCCTGATCTTAAAAAAAAAAGATGCGTGGATTTTAAGTGATTTATATAGTTGAAAGGAGAACTTAACACATGTGTCAGATATGCTGATCAAATGATAAAGTGGAGGAAAACTGAGCCTCAACCTTTTGTGCAGCCAGTGAAAGTAAATGCACATTGCAGTTTTTGGAGGCAGATGGAATGCAAACAACTAATAAATCAGGTTTTGAAACATTGAAGAACAACTTATTTCAATGCATATGGTGTTGGATCTTAGACAAGATAGTACTGGGAGTAAAAATAGATTAAGCAGCATCAGAAGGACATTGTCCCTAAGCATCATCTGCATAACAATATTTAAATCCATTTCATGGCACCAAGCTCAGAAATTTAGTAAATAAATAATTATAGTGCGCCAAGAGGAGCCTGCAAGATCTCCAAGGAGTTGTACATGAAAGAGATCAGAGCGAAATTGTATTACCACAAGCATTCTGTGATCAGTCTAATATTTCTTTCTCTATTGTGCTTTAAGAAGATCAGAAGACTATAATCACTTTATAGATGTCTCGTAAGAGGCATTAACAGTAGAAATGCAAATTTTCATAACGGACAAATTTGCATCTGTGCCTGTGAACCTGCTTTTATTCTTGGAATGTAGCTATACAACCGTCTCTTTTGTTCACATACTGCTATGAAATGGACCATTTCATAAAACTATATACAGCTTAAGTGGAAAAAACAGATTTTAGGAGAGCAAATAAGCATGACTCTGAAGTTTGAATTCATTATTTGTGAAGTAAGGATGTGGGTGGGAAGCAAGCAAAAATTAATGATTTTAAGTAATTTTAGGTCATCCTTGATTGACTTTTTAAGTTATAAGTGGAGTAAGGGATTTTTCCTCTTTATTTTATTTTTTTTTATTTTAATAAGACATTTTCAGTAGAATATGCTTCAACTTGAAGATGTTCAAAGTTTCATAGCAGATTTTCCTGGGAGTTTTTTTTTGATTCTGGATCCTAACACTTTAATCTGAGATTGGGGCTGTTTTTGGTTGAGTAAATGGAGAACATGAAAAAGACAGGAATTCTCTTATATTCCTCAGAGATATCTAGGTTAACACTGGGCTTGATGACATCATTTGAATTTGTGGTAATTTCCTTCTGCCTTCTCAGAATGGTGTTACATTTATTGGGTTCATCAATTACTGAACACTGTATTAGAGCTTTAGGCATTATACTTAACTGGGAGCTTAAAAAGACCCTGCCTTCAAGATGGTCACAGTTCCTGGAGGGAGAGCATGCAATACATGTAACTGCCTGAAAATGCAATGAAAATAAAGATGAAATTAAATATTAAAATATATAAGATTAGCTTGACAGAGCAAACATTTGTTCTGGGCCCAGAATGTAAAACTTTTTTCCAGTTATGGTTAACTTGCGACAGTCTTGTACCCAATTGTGTTGTTTTTCTTTCAGCCTGTCTTATGATTTAGAGGGGTACTGGAAACATATTTTAAGTCAGGCTGTTTCTTTAGTTAGGTATTTTTGAGACCACTGAATGCCACCCCCGAAACAACTCTTGTTAAACTTAATGCTTTTGATGATACACATTGAATGTCATGCTGTCAAGCCTTCGACTTCACCTAAATCAGGGCTTCCTGAGTGTGTACCATTTGCCAGGCCCAGTACTCAGCGAATGAGACCTAAAATGACTAAAGGCAGGTGTTTACTTTGAGTGAGTTTCCTTTAATAGGAGAACAATTAACATTATGAATACAGTAAAGATACCTGTGCAGGGTCAAAAAAGAACCCTAGGGAAGTCTAGGTGGCTTTATGTAAGTGCTTTTGAACTGGTGGTTCCTCTCCACAGTTTGGGCTTGAGTAGTTAAAAGTGTTACTATCCTTCCATTGTTAATAATAATAATAAATATGTATATAGTATTCAGACATGCTGAAACTGGATTTAGGAGGGTGTTTACTAACTGTAGTGGATCCAAGGAAAATTAATAAATGTTTTCTGCGTTAAATATAACTACAAATTTTCCTTGACTAATGATGGGGTTCCCTCCCTGTAAGCCCATCGTAGGTTGAGAATATTCCTAAGTCAAAATGCATCTCATACATCTAACCTGCAGAACATCATGGCTTAGCCTAGCCTACCTTAAATGTGCTCAGAACACTTACGTGAGCCGAAAGTTGGGCAAAATCTTATAACACAAAGCCAATGCAATAATAAAGTGTGAATGTCTCATGTAACTTACCACATGCTGTACTGAAAGTGAGAAACAGAATGGTTGTCTGGGTGCAGCATGGTTGTGAGTGTGTTGGTTGCTTACCCCTGTGATGAACCTTGTGAGCTCACTGCCACCGCCCAGCCTCATAGGAGGGTATTGTACTGCATATCGCTAGCCCAGGAGAAGATCAAAATTAAATTTGAAGTATGGTAGCTATTGAATGTGTATTGCTTAGTCAAAAAATCATGGTCAAAAATTGTGTAAGTTGGACCATTGTAAGTCAGGGACCATCTGTAGTGTACTTCTGGCAGCTTTATTTATTTGTTTTTTTGCGGTGGGGTGGGGAGGATTTCAGATGAGCTTAAAAGGGAAATAGCATATATATATATATGTGTGTTTGTGTGTGTGTGTGTGTGTACTGTGTGTGTATATATATACACATACAAATATTTCTATATGTGATCATTATCCACATTCAATAGTTATCAAAGTTTTACCTTATTTGCTTCATCTCCTATTTTATTCTCCTTTTTAATTCTTTGCTGAAGCACCCAGACAACGTGTCGTTTTATACCTCCATGCCTGAATATGAGTCTTTAAATACTAAGGATACTTGCTTAGCTAGCCACAGTTCTGACAATTGTTTAATATGGTCCTGAGCTCCATGGAAATGCTAGGAACTCTAGTTATATATTTTGCCTTCATTTAGGGTTCACCAGTTAAGAGGAGGTGGTAGAAATCATTTTTATTATATGAAATCCACTATAAAAATACAGAACTCCTTCATTACTATTTTAGGTATGAAGTATTTCCATATTTAAATTGAACTTAGGGAGGAGGGTATAGCTCAGTGGTAGAGTGCAAGCTTAGCATCTACGAGGTCCTGGGTTTAATCCCCAGTACCTTCACTAAAAAAGAAATAATAATAATTTAAAAATACATAAGTAAACGTAATTACCTCCACCCCTAAAATTTTTTTAAAAAAATTGAACTTGTAGTTCAAGGTTGTAGTTCAGAAATTTATACCAAATAGTTTCTCCACCTTTGTGAATTCAGCATATTCCAATTGTATATGTATATTGTGCCTGCTAATGTGTTAAAAATATTAATAATTTTCTGATATTATTAATTCATAGTAAGTCTTAGCCGTTGCTCTATTCTTCCTCGGTTGTGTGACAACCATAGGGAGTGTGTAGAAACCCTCTGAGGAGAAATATTAATAGAGGAAAATTTTCCTATAAGCTCACATATGGAGACATAAATACAAATATATTTATATATATATTTATATTTATATATGTATATATGTTTATAGTAACAGAGTTATAGCCAAGATGGGAAAAACCTGTATCTAAAGGAAAGATATCGTTAACCATACATATGCTTTTTGGTGGAGAGGGAACGGGGTGATGGTAAAGTTGTGCAGTAAGAATCACGAAAATGGTTTCAGACTCGCTGGTGGGCCATGGAAGGCTCGTGCTGGCTCACTGGAGCTGACTGCGAACTTTTCCTCCCAAATCTGTGTTCTGTGACATCATGTTGGTAGCTTGAAATTGGCCTTGACGGAAGTCCTTACACCACAGAAATCAGCCCAGGCTACAGATCAGGAATTCTGCCCCACCTCGGAGAGCTGGTTATTAAACATTTACTAACACATCAGTGGTTATAGTCAGTGAAGACTATGTACTATTTCACTATATTCTGTTTTATAGTATATAGTACTTTATTACTATATACTATTTTATAGTGTTTCTAAAATAAGATTTAAATGGTGCTTTATTGTTTTGTGCCCTCAGCTTTTTTTAAAAAAAAGACAAGAAAACCCAAAAAACTGTCTGCATTGCATTATAATCATTGCCTCTTTAACAGGGACAATGTTCCTTTGTATTCTTGATATCACTAGACATAAGTGATAAAATTAGACATAAATTTAATTTCATTTTTATCATCCTATATGACTGTGATAGAATATAGTGGTGAATTCTTGAGGGAAGTTGGCTGCTATAGAATCCTTGGTGATGGTCTTTGACTTAATAATATTTATAGGTTTAGTCTCAGGACATTTTTATGAAAAATCCCAAAATCTCACCATTGGAATTGATTCTTACTTTCCAGTCATTGCTTTGACTCTCCTTTGTGGTACCTCAACACCTGCACATCTGGCTTGTCTCAGGAAAATCAAAAAATAAAGATCTTACATTACAGGGAAGAAACTGTCCCCTAACATAGTCATTACTTTTTTATGCTCCAGTAATCCTGGGTAAATTTTTCCTTTTATAAAGCCATTTCTGCCCTTTTGAGGGTTCTATCTCATTTGTCTTAATAATGTTTACAGGACTACACAGAATACAATTTTATCTCCTTTTTCATAATGTAGCCCATCGCGTATCTGAAGACAACAATCATATTCTTCCCTACACTCCCATTCCACTAACCTAAAACATTTCCCCTTCCTTTTGCTCTTAGTTTTATTCTCAGGTATTAAACATAAATTACTTGAACCTGCTTTCCATGGAGGTTTTGACTCTTGGAGATTCTTTGTGGGAGGGATTAGTGCAAAACATGACTGAGTCCATGTTATAACTATCATTCATACCGTGCTTTACAAAAATTTTACAAAAAGCTTCACACACATAATTTTACTTGTTCTTTATATTAAGTGCTTGATGGCAAGGAATATATTATTATGCTGGTTATAGATAAATAAAGGTTGGAAAAGTTTACATGCCTTGACCAAGGACAGACACAGAGAGATGAAGTAGCGGATTTGGAATTTGAATCCAGATCTTTCTGACTCCAGGAACTCTCCTAATTCTATTAACACCTGGGGCCTCTGGTCTTGAGGCTGTCTGCATACCCCCTGGAATTCTGTGTAAAAGTTTGTCTTCATGTACATGTGCATTTTTTTTTATTCTGAGGAGAGCCACAGTTTACATCAAATTCTGAAAGGCTTTTGTGACTTCACCAAGGTGAAGAACTATGTTGCTTACTTCTCTGAAAGGGTATTCATCAGGAAATTATGTGGAGGTAGAATCTTCTATCAAGAAAAGATTTGGCTTTCATACTTCCTTTCCTGTAGAGACACAGCTTTCATTGGATTCACATCATAGGGCAAAGATGCCTTGCCCTAGGCTGAATCACCTGGCTGTATTATAGGATTATGTATGTAACAAACATTTTACAGTTTTTAGATCTAACTAGATCTCCCCCCACCCCCTTCTCTCGCTCTTTCTCTCTCTCTCTCTCTCACACACACACACACTTATGTATTTTATATTCTTACTATATTTTCCATTTTTTTCAAATTTTTAAATTTAGAAATCATTTATTATTAGCCTTATAAACAATAAGAAAATAAATTTTGAAAAAATAAATCTGGTTTCTGGAAGTTGTCTTATTACTTTATTGTCATACCTCATTAAATAATATTGAATTTCTGTCAGAGTTTATTGTGTGCTATCAATTCTCTTTGGTTATTTTGAGTGGGGCTGCATTTTCATTTATGTAATAAGGTTAAAAGTATTCCAGGACTCTTAGGGATTAGCCTCAGGTTGGGGGAATTCTGAAATGCTTAGAAGAAGGCTAGAGTGGGTATAGATGTAGGAACATTTGTTTTTCTGGGAAAAGGAAGATGGCAGATGTCCAGGTTGTTGGTATCTATTTTCTCTATAAAATAAAAAGCAAGGTCATCTGGTGAGAGTGAGTCATCTGGTGAGAGTGAAGGAGAAAGGAGTATGGTTGGGGGTGGAGAGGGCTTGATATAATTGTGTGGACAATGGGAGAATGAATTATTCAGAAAAATGTAGTTGACTTGCTTAAGCAGTGTGGAAGGGCCGATTTTCTTTAGCCAGTATACCTTGTTTGGTGACTCTCTATAGCAGTGGTTGGTGAAAATACAGAGATGGCAGGTAATGGGGCTTCTGTCTGGTTGGCTTTTATCAGGCTGGTCTTACGAAAGGACAGAAGGGTGAGTGATGGTATTAACAAGTATGGTCCTTGCATTATGCATCGTGGCATTTTGGTTGAATAAGAAGGAAAATGAAAGATTAAAAAAAAGTGGTGAAATGGAAGAAAGATAAAGGGACTGCAGATTGAAAGTCGTGTTGGAGTTAAAGAAGATGGTGTGAGTAGAGTGAGAAGTGTGTAGTTAGAGCAGTAATCTATGGTGGTAAGTCTGGGTGGGGATGGAGGGGTGGGCAGCTGCTGCAGGTTGGTCCAGAAGCAGATACAGAGACCAAGACAGAGGTGCAGGATGTCTAATGGGATCACCACCTAGGAGAGCATCTGGGATGGAATTAGGATTTTGCAGAGAGGAAAGTGAAATTGGAGACAGGCTCTCTAGAGCCTCTGCCAACACAGCAGGGGTCAGCGGAGTGGATCTTGCCCATCAGAATTGTCTTGCATTGAGCTGCTATGGCTGGGATGTGGGCCTCCAGAGAAGAGGCTGTCTGCAGCCGAGGCAGACCTTGAAGTGGCTGACAGCTGGAGCCTGTGTGCTGCAGTGTGCGAACCTGTGTCGAGCACAGAGGCTGAGGTGGAATGAAGGAGGTTATTGGAGATGAAACTGTCACAGCTCTCAGTGGCCTCTTGAGTTTGATGGGCTGTGAACATGAACATGGAGGTCGTCGTCCTAGGTAGGGGAAGAACTTCAGGTAAGAAGTCGATTGTGAATCAGGGGCCGAAGTTCTTAAATGGTAGCCAAAGAAGATAGGGTATGATGCCACGGCACCATGGGATGGGCCCTAAAGTGTCAGAATTTTTAAGAAGTTATTGTTCAAGTGCTGGAGGTGCAGTGGTCTGGAAGCTGCCCTGGGCTGCCAGCCAGTCTAGAGAGGAAATACCAACAGTGCAGAGACCTGTGGAGAAATGGTTTTCACAGGAGAAAACCAGGGGATATCAGGGAGTGTGAGAGATTGGAGAAAAGTAGGCTCTGAATTGGGAGCAAGGAAATTCGGAATATTAAGAGGAGGAGAGTCAGGTGGTAGTAGACAGTTACTGTCCAAGAGATTGGCCGATGATGTTTTGTCACCTTTAGTTTGGTTGATGGTGGTCCCAGGATCTGTAGGCTCTGTGTGCTGCTTGGCAGGGAGACTAGAAGGAGACTTCCATTAGCTATGGAGAAGATATGAGAAGCATTTGGAAGTAAGACGTTATGTCAGGATAAAAATTAAGGAGAGGGTTGTATTAGAGATTATTCTGGGTTTAAAAAACACAGTCTTATATTTGCATTAAATCACATCATCCCTGCTCCAAATCGTGAGCAACTTCCTATACTTACGATGAAAAACATGTCCTTTCCTTAGCATGACCTAGCAGGTCCTGGCTGATCTGGCCCTGCCTACTTCCCCTTCCGTTTACTCCTCTTCCTCACTAGCCTTCAGTCACTGAACTCAACGCTTTCATGGCCTTGACCACACTGAGCTCTTTCTAGCCTCAGGACCTTCCCACATGCTCTTCCTCTGCTCTTTACAGACCAACTCTTCCTCCTCTTCAGGCTTTGTGTAAATGTCACTCTGTCAACAAGGTTTCTCTGACCTTGAAGTAAGTTAGCCCCTGATAGGTTACTATAGAGATCATTAAGTGTCACAGAGGTATCATGGTCTCCCCTGCCCGTCTGTTCCAATCTCATAACATAGAGGACAACTTGTAATTACGTATGTGTTTGTGTGATAGCCTGTCTATCTCGTCACCAGGTAGTCAACCCTGTAAGGGCCTGGACTGTCTCTTTTTTGATCACTTTGTATTCCCAACACCTAGCATAGCCCTGGCATGCAGCAGACTTTGCAATAATTGCTGAATGGTGAATGTTTGTGCATCCCGACAGTATTATGCAATCTTGGATAATCATGTTCTTAGAATATTTAATGACATGGGGAAATACTCAGGAGAGAAAGTTAGGGGGAGAAAGCTGGCTCGGAAATTGATATATGTGAGGTTTCAATTTTTTATGGGTATGCTTTAGTGATGTGCTTGTGCGAGTGTGTCATTTTAGCAGGCCTTCCCTGTGTGATAACGTCCTCAGAATTCTATCATCATGGCCAGATTACAGGAACTTAGTTTTTTATCTGCTTATAGTCACTGGTAGGGAGAAATATGTGCTTTTGACTGATTGAATTTATTATTTAAATGAATTCATATTTGACTTCGCTTTATTTTGCATACCAGGGAAGGGCTTATTGGGAAGGAAATAGCTGAGTAAACACCTGAAGGAGGTAAGGGAGCAGGCTGTATATATCTGGGAAGAGTGTTGTCAGGCAGAAGGAACAGGATGAACAGAGTCCCTGAGGAAGACGCATGTGTGGTGTGTTCACAAAAGAGCAAGATGGCCGGCGTATCTGGAGCAGAGTGAGAAGGGGAAGGAGCTGTAAGAGATGAACCCAGAGGAGTACAGGGCAGGTAGTAGAGTCTTCTTGGTCATTGTAAGAAGTTTATTTACTTAGAATGAGATAAGAAACGTTGTAGAGAGAGGAGTAACTGTATTTTAACAGAATCTCTCTGGCTTGAAATGTTGAGAATCCCCTGAAAGGGGGCGAGGATGGAAGCAGGAAGCCCAGATAGGAGAGCAGTACTCAGGAGAAAGGTGGTGGTGGCTTAGTCTAAAGCAGCGGCAGTGAGGGTGGTGACAAGTGCTGGGATTCTTTGTCTTTTGAAGGCTGAGCTGAGGGGCTATGCTGATGGACTGGATGAGAGGCATGAATAAAACAGAAGAGGGAGGAGGACTCCAGGGCTGACGACATGAGCAACCAAAGGTTGATGTTATTCTTACTATTGGCAGGACCTTATCCAGTACCTGTACATGGTTGGTACTTAGTAAATACTTGTTGAATGTATTTGAATTTAATCTACCTCCTGTTCTTTCGTTCTGGTCTCCCTTTAGTTCTCTATTGCTGGAGTGGTGCTTGATCGTTGAGATAAAAATGTGTTTACACGGAAGCTGTGTCCGTGGACCGTTAGTTTTGAGGCCTAAGTGCTTTGTCTGGTATCCTCAGAGCCTTTGTGTTAGTCACCTTGGCCTGTCTCTCCTCCCGCCTGAGCTAAATTGACAAGCCATTCTTTTGTGTATTTTGTTTTAATAAAAGCCTTAGTCTATATTTTAGACTTTTGAAAAACAGCATTTAAAAAGCAGATTCACCGATCTTTGAAGAAATACAAAAGAAAAATACTTTTCCAGGAAGAGATTGTAGCAATAATTTTGTATGATGTATTTAGAAAATGTTGAAAAGTCAGTAGCTCCTTTGTTAGGTGATTGAGCCACTATTTTTGATCAGCCAAATGGAGTATTTATTGAATACCAATATTAGGAGTTCTATATTATGTGCTATTGTTGCCTGTCTGTTTTCTTGTATTATTAATACCAGGCTACTTTGTACAATGTCATTATTTTCTCTTTGGAACAATGTCATTATTTTCTCTGCCAAACAACTGCAGCTTTCACGTATCTTCCCTGGGTTTTATGATGTTTCTGTAAGTTGGTTTCCAAACTCAGGAACAACAGTTTTATCTTTTTGGAATGCTATTTTTTTTTCTTTTGGTATATTTCATAATAGCTTTTCCTCTTCACTTTTGCTGTGTCCTTTTTTATACCCCAATTATAACATGAACTCCTTGATGTCATGAGCTGTCATTTAATTATGTTTATCTCACCATTAAGCTCACTCCTAGGCACAAAAATACTGAGTTCCTGACTATAGAATAAGTTCAAATAAATAAATAGTGTTTTTCTATTAAATATGTTTCTGTCAGAATTGCTTATTTGGAAACCATTGATTATAGTGATTTGTTTAAAATTCTGATACCTGCTTTGTGGTGAATAATTGAGAAACAATTTAGGTTAGAATTGTATGGACATGCCATGAATTTTGCCCATTTTATTTCTCTGCATTGGGGAATTCTTGTAATAATCACGGCAGAATTTAAGATGCTTCTCATAAAAGAAAGAGAGCGTAAGATAACCCTAATTAGGTGGTTTAAAAATGCCAGCCCCAAATAATACTGATTATTTTTTCCTGAAGCATAACTAATATCCCAAAGCAAAAGTATAGTTCATTTTCATTTGAAATATTGTTAAAATTATTGCATATCATATTTCAGTCATTATAATTGGCATAAATTTCTACTTGGTATAGGTATGTATGTTCTATAGTATCAGAAAGTGTAAATAAACTAAGGGTTAAATATGTAGTAAAGGAAATTTTATAATCTAGGAAATAAAAATTCATAGGTGGACAAGTTTCTCAAGAATTACACTAATTCATTCTCTTTATTTTATTGATAGGAAATAGAAGGCAGAGAGGTTAAACAACTTACTTAATGTTATGTAATTACTTGATATCAGAATTGGAAAGATAACTTCACTCTTCCCATAGCTGATTTTATAATTTACTATATCAAATTGCATTTTACTATATATTGTTACTTTTCACCATATGAGACTAACTGATAACATTTAAGGCAAGAGCTGTATTTACTGTTTCTATTGTATCTTTAGTTTCCTTGTATTATTTGTAATGATTATCATAGGATAAATACGAAAATTGATTTAGAACAGCCAGCTAGTAATAGGGATATCTGAATAGAATCCAAAGATTTTTGCACTGGAATAACTGAATTCAGAGGGAAGGTTGTTTGTAGACTGTTCTATGAAGAGCAGATTGTGTGGAGACTTCTCTTTCTAGCAGTATGACTGGTACCTTCACTGAACTTCCCAGAAAAAATTGTAAATGTTGGATAAAGCATATTAACATGTTGCTTTGATAAGCTAAGAAAGTTAGGATTATTGAAGCAAAAAAAAAAAAAAAAAAGGAAAGAAAGAAGATAAAAGGACTACAGAGAGATATTGGAGAAAATGAAAATGCTACCAAGGTTAGTTTTAACCCTGAGGGTATTTGCCAAACCCAAATGAACTTGAAAAGCATAGAATAGAAACAAAGCCCAGAACCTACAGAACCTAGGGCAGCCAGTAGAACATACCCCCAAACTCCACAGAGTATATGGATCATCTAGAAATACCATCTCTTTTTCATAATCTCTTCCCCTACCCATAAGGAACTGAAAGAAAATTGGTCACATTGGCATAGGGTAAAGGGAGGAAAAATTGCTGGAGAACAGTTTTGTTGCCAAAATGTACATCTTCTGGGCGATGTGAGAACATTTCAAAGTGAGAAGTTAGTTTAAAATGGGTTCCAGGTTGGTAGTTACTTTAGGTAAACTACTGGAAGCAATAGCTACCAGTATTAACAATCAAGAGACACATAATATGAGCTTAGCTCACAGTGTTGTAATTAATAACCTTTTGCTGTAATGGCTCCTGCCTTTTGTCTTTTTCTTGCCTAATTGCAATGTCTATATATTTTTAATAACTGAATCATATTCCAGTTATAGATATCTATACCTATAAATGTTTGTGTGTATATATATATGTATATATATTTATATACACACATATTTGTGTATATATTTATAATCAAGTCTCTATTGTTTAGAATTTTAAGTGATTCTTTTAAAAGTTTGATATATTGTTCTGTGATGAACTTCCTTGTCAAATCTTAAGTTCACCCATGATACTTTTTTATTGAGCCTAGGAGGAAATTCCTAGAACTGAAATTTTGGCGTCAAGTCATGTGTAAAATATTAACACTTAGGGTATGTGCTTTTCAACAATCACTGTTGATCAAATGGAAAATTAAAATTTTGAGAATAAGTTCAAGATATAAGTGTGCCAGAAAAATGTGGAGCAGATATGACTGGAAAAATTCACTGCAAATTCATGAGTTTTTGGCTTGGTGAGTAGCCGATATTGAACTTACTGCATTTAATGGAGGATGGAGGTCAGGATTTCAAACATAGAAGGCACTTTTTTTTCTAATGATTATTATTTCAATTGTAGATGAGTGAGAGGGCTAGCTTTCCTTTTTTAGCAATACAGGATTCCATTTGGGTAAAAAAGCGTATTGGTCTTGGGAGAGCTGCAAGGAATGAACAGCCTAAGTAGGTTGTAAAACACTGATTATTTGTATCAGTTATTTGCTGAACATTGGGTATGCACAGTCCTGTATTGTGCTCAATTTATGTAACAATAGACCCAAAGATGCCTCTGCCAGCTGTAATTCTGAGTGTTGATCATGTCATGGCTCATGTTTAGCTAGCTTGGAAGATCGATTTTAATTCTGTGGAAATATTGCAAGAATTGTTGCCTAGAGTGCCTGGAAAGTTGACTGTTGCTGATTAGACCTAAACAGTGAAGTTATTTAAAGCCACCTGTGCCTCAGTACTCCAGATGCTTCCAGTGAGCCATGAAATAATGCTGTTTCTGTTTGGATGCCAGCACTGATTATCTTTGTCAGGGAGGTAAATGCTACCATGTTTTGCCCCTTGTATCTTGATTCTTAATTTGTTCTTAAAGAGACCTTTCTCTCTCTTCTCATAGTCACTTTGTGTTCTTAGACTTCATACCTGTCACATCAAGCCCTTCAAAGTAATACCTTTCAAACTTTGGGGGTACTTAGATTGAAGCACATCTCTGAGTATGAAGACAATAACAGCATTTAACAATACTATTTCTTCCAAATGAACTAGTATATTTATACACTAATCACTTCCAATAGCCTGGGCTCCATCGTAGGCCATTTTACAGGAAAAATAAGATTGATGAGCTCAATCTGTTTTCAGCTTGATGCTTTTTTGCACCATAAATCTACCATTCAGCTGGCCAGACATCATCAGAAGACTCCTGATCAGTCAAACATCCATGTTAGCTCAGTACTGAGATGGGTTCATCTGATTAGAGAACTCTACCACATTCTGTCATCCTTCATAGCAGTCTTGCTTTATTTTAACAAGAGCTGTTGAACAAACTACTGGGCAAAGAGCAGAATCTTCTGCAGTCTGAAACTTGAGTGAGGAGAGAAACCTTATTGTCGGTTTTAATCACGGGTGATGAACCAGCACAGACACTTAGTTGAAACAGTACGGATAGCACGGATAGTTACTCAGCTGTACCAATGCCCAAATGCTTCTGCCCTCACCATCACCTGTTACATCTAATAATGCTTCCTTAATGATAGAAACAGACAAGGCCACCCCTAGAGGAGTTGGGGAGGTCTGGCGTTGGTGGGAAATGGTTCTTCTAGAGAACAAAATACTCAAACTTCCTCTGTGTGCTACCCATCGTAAACCCCCTCCCCAAACAACACACACACACACACACATTCACATTTTCTTTTAAATAGTAATTTAAAGATAGAACAACAGTGAGCATTAGGGTACAGACTCCTTGGAAAACCGTCCACCAGTTCCTCAAAATTTTAAGATGGATTTACCACATGACCTAGCAGGTCAAATTCTCGGTATATACTGAAGAGAAAACATATGTATGCACAAAACTTGAACACAGTGGCGTTGTTGATAGTAGCCAAAAAGTGGAACTACCCAAATGTTCATCAGCTGGTAAATAGCTGAACTAAATGTGGTATATATGTATACTGGAATATTATTCAACCATAGGAAATGATGAAGTACTATACTGACAAATGCTCCAACATGGATGAACTTTGAAAAGATTTTGCTAAGAAACCAGACACACAGGGAGTAAGGTTGGGGACTCCAGCTTAGACACATGAGAATCTCTGCCACTAAAATACATTTAATAGATTCAAGATAATGAAAACTGGGAAATCCATTAAAGGGTGGAAGGAGAAAAAAGAATCAATGCAATCTTCTTATATAGCCTTAAAGTGAGTTGGAGGATAATGTCACTAAGATAGGAATGTTCCTCAAAGATGGTCAATTAAACTTCCCTTGTGCCTTATTGATCAACCATTTAAAAATATGCAGGCAGTGACTGTGGATCCTTTGCTAATTGGCTCATATCTTACCTTTTGCTCTTCATAGAGCATGTCATTTCAGACTCCATTACAGAAACAGGCAGTACTATTACTAATGGAACTTTCTTTGACTTACACTCATGGAAGAGCTCCAGGTGAACACATTTTACTGTTGGCTTAGGATATTATTAACCTCAAAAATTGTTACTGCACTTTTCTTTGTTCCTTTTCATCCCATCCTCCAAAACCTCTTTTAAAAAAACACTTATAATTGATTGTTAGGGAGATAATTAAGGAACTGGTTTTTTTCCTTCTGTTTTTTAAACCAAGGGACCACCCCAAAATAATAGATGATAAATTTCACTTGTTCTTTAGGAGCTAGAATGTATTCAATTCTTGAACTACAGAATGTTGATTTTTATTTCTCTGTAAGAATTATTTCACAGTCTTTAACCAAAAAAATCTTTGATAGATTGTCTTACTTGAAACAGACCTCAGATGAGTTACTTGCTTCCTAGCAGCCTGTTCACATTGAAATTTGCAGAAGATGTAAGATAACTGCACGTGCACATCCTATATGGTTTGTACTTCACAACATGTACTATGTGTCTTTCTCACAGTAGCTCATCATTAGGCAGACCCTAATTTAGATGATCTTTCCCTACATTATACCTTCTACCTGTGAGTGACTCTAGGGGGAACCAAAAGAAACTTCCCTTTTTCCTCTGGGCTGAGATCCTTGGAATTTCCTTTGTTTCTTTTGTTCCTCAGTCTTAATCCCCGTCCCAAACTTTGCTGCTGCCTAACTCTTTAACTACCTAACATCAAACTTAACTGCTCCCCCAGTGGCACCCTGCACCCCCCCCCACACACACACACATTCACCACTCTATTTCTAATTCAGGGGAGGGCTTCTGGTGCTTGTGACCCCAGGGAAAGTGAGGATGGATATGGTTCTAAGTATGTCCTTCTCTGTTACTGCCCGTTCCTTTCACATCTGTTCTGTCACTTCAGCCTCGAGTGCTCTTTGACCTTGTAGAGACCCTTGAGTGTCAGCTTCCACTGTTTTTGTTCAAGCCCTTTTCAAAGTTCATTTCTTTTTTTAATCAAGCCTTGACCTATGTGTGGTTAATCACCTGAATTTTTTTCTTACTAGAATCTTCAACTTTTCCCCCCTTGTTCTTCTCATACATCCAGCTGGTAAATCTGTAACTCTGGCTCTCAGAGTCTCTCTTCTACACACTTACTTTTTCTCTAGAATATTCCATAATTACATGGTGTTGCTGTAAATTCCAGTTATTTCATCTAACCTCAGTTCTCGGGAGTATAGAAGGATTATCAAGGAATCTTTCATCAGTGTTTTTTTCTCCAATTTCTTTCAAAGATTAATTCACTTCAGCACCACTCACCTTAAGCTTCCACCCCTCCAAGGAAGCATGAGTTGACTTATCCTAATTCTTTGCTTCTTCATGTCACCCTCAGGCACTCATTTTGTGTGATAGAAGTAAGTACTCTGACAGATTGTTTGGGGGAACGTTTTTGTTTATTAGATTGTTTTGGTTTGTTTTTGGATCCTGACGAAGGAACAGTGTTGAGCAAGTGACATGGTTTTTCTCTACCACAGAGGTGGGAAGTTTCAGTCAGCTCCTAACAGTTGTTGTGGCGGCTTTGAACACAAAAGGATTCTGTTACTTGGCAGTGAATGTGAGTGCTTATAAGAGGAATGAGTGGCATCCTGAGTGATACATGGCATCCTTATTGTGTTATAATTTTTGAGTACCAAAAGAACCCACGAACATCACTTACTTTTCTCACGGGGTTTGCTATGTTCATAATAAGTTACGGATGGTTGGAGGTCAGAGGAGGGAGGATGTTTTTCATGAGTATTAGCCCAAAATTCATGCTCAGGATTTTCAAGAATGACAGAGGACATCAGAACTAGAGACAAGGGTATGGTATAATTGAAATTCGCTAAGAGAGGGGAACATAAGCATCCTTAAAAAAAAATAATAAAGATGTGAGGTTCTGGATGTGGTAATTAACTAGATGGGAGGAATCCTTTCACAGTGGGTATGCATATCAAGTCATCACAATGTACACTTTAAATATCTTACAGTTTTGTTAATTGTATCTCAAAAAACCTGAAAGGAAAAGGAAATACAGACAAGGTTTTAAGTTTAAAAAAGAAAAAGAAGAAAATCAACTTCATTTACCCACTTCGACAGCTCATTTTTTTATGAGATCTTGAAGACTTTTCAAAACTGTATTTTTCCTCATCTTCCCTTTTTCCTTTGTTGCTAAAATTAAAAAACCATAAGACATGGAATGGGCCTCAAATGAGTAGACATGTTGAACTGACCTGTAGTAAAAGTAAAGGAAGCATCAAAGAAAGGCTGTTAGAATTTTTTAGTTAAAAGGAGAAACAGAAAAAAAAAAAGGGGGGAGCTTCTTTCAGTGTTTGAGATATTAACACAAGCAAACTATCCAGGTTCTCTCCCTCAAAGTCCCAACTCTTTCTTTCTGCTTTCATGTTCCTGGACCACCAAGGAGCCAACAGTTTGGATTTGGAGGGGTCATTATATCCTCTACTGGCTCTTCCACAGAGATGGGGGAAAGTAGAGTTCCACTTCTTGCTGCTGCCCGACTGTATTAGATAGTGTTATTTCTGGCCTCGGTTGGACCATTAAATGTGTAGAAATATTGTCTACACGATGGTTTTATCCATAGAATGTTTTTCTTAAGCTTCACTTACATTTTTGTTCAAAAAGGCATTTTGTGCATTGACTTGGATAACTAACTGCGGTTTTTAGTGTTTCTTACATGGAAAATGCATTTTATGTGTCAGACCACTGTAAAATCAGGGTTTACAACTCTCTGTTCTAGAATTTTCCTGTATCACCCACCATTGACATCATTTTATTGAACCTATGAGTTTCTTGGGACCATACATATTAAGCACATTGCAGTATAATAGTTGGGAAGAAAATCGAATCCTGAATCTACCATGTGTGTGACCTTGAGCAAGACACATCCCCCCAACCCCGCTGTGAGCCTTCATTTCTGTATCTCTGTTACGTAATAATATTACAGGGATATTATTAGGATTAAGCGAGTACCAGTACCAGATTCCTAGTCAGTGTTCAGTAAACATCAATCCCCTTTCCCACTCTTGACCTTCTTCCTACACCCTGTGTAGTAGTTTATGCCTGTCTTAATTACAGTACGACATTAGCGGTACCCAGGAATAAAATACAATTGAGCAATGAGATACAGGCAAGCCATTTACTTCTCTTATGGTGGGAATAACTAATTTGTTTCTATTTGGGAGATTGTATTCTGTAAATATCTTAATCAATATACTTTTTCAGCACTTTATTGAAACATATTTCTCAGTGAGCATAGTTTATGCAAAACACAACTGCTATTTGTTCCTATGTGGTTTGTACTTAGAATTCCCTTGGTCTGAAAGAGATATGCTTTATCATTTTCTTTTGTTCATTTTCTTATTAATTTCTTTAATTTAACTATACTTGATTTACAATATTGTGTTAGTTTCAGGAGTACAGCAAAGTGATTCAGTCCTATATGTATTTTTAAATTTTCCATTATTACAAGGTATTAAATATATGTCCCGTGCTCTACATGCTTATTCATATATCTATTTAACAAACATTTACCAAATGCTTATTAGATGACAGAAATTACTGTAGACAGAAGGGTTACATCTATGAACAACAGTGTGTGCAAAGTATTGTTATTAACAATTAGACACAAAATAAGAGTTGAGCCCAAAAGATGATGTTTTACTCAAAGAGGCTTGTTGCCTGGATTTTCTAACCAGATCCAATAGCAATAGACTATCATCACCAATCCTGATTTGCTTGACTTGCATGTAATAGTAAGTCATTTGAGGGTAAGGATAAGTATTTTATCTTTGTTTTCTTCTTAATCTAGCACCGAGCACCAAGCTCATGCACAGACCCTGGTTACAAGTTTGACGGGGTGGTAGCAGCAGCAACAGCGCTAAGTCATCATGATAATTTGTGCTTTAAGAAGAAGCTCTTGCTAAATACATAATCTTAATTAAAAAAAAAAAAAAACACCTCTGGCAAGGTGAAAGCTGTGAATTCAGGGGACTCTCAGACCATTCCGCTTGCTCCAAGAGCCAATTAAAGACCCTATTTATTGACACAGTCAGGAATTCCATATTCATGGTACTGTGTACATTTTCATAATCCTTAGAGAGTATTTATGAAGCAAAATATTTGCTGTAAAAAAGTTCACCTTCACTGTGATTCTTTTCTACGTGGAAAAGCTAACTTTAAATCCAGAACATATTAAAACCCTGCTTTCTGTGGCTCCACAAAAGTGGCTGTCTGATTCTATACTATTTTTATCTAAGCACTTAGGACAAAGCATTCATAATTTTAACATCTATACCTTTAATGTTGATTGTTTTTAATTGAAAAATTAGGAGAAAGACTAATTTCCTTCTGTCAGGCTGTAAGTGTTCTCAGCAATTTTTTTAAACTTTCACTGCAATGATATTGCCCTCCAAATCAGACAGATGTGTTGTAATTGGTCTCATTAATGGTATCGACTAGTACAGTGTTGCCTAAAGTAGCAAGGACAATGTTTTTTTAATTTGAACCTTTTGTTTTTCAGTTGAGGTTTCAGTGATGTGTGTGTGGGTGTGTGTGTGTGTGTATACGTGTGATCAGTTAGATTCTTAACTGCTCAGTGAATCTAAAGGGAAAAGTAAACAACCATTTATCTGAGATGTGCTAGGTGCCCAACAGTACTGAATGCCCTCGAGGACAGAGTTTTCCTTAAACGTTACCATAAGTCTTTGAGTTTATTGCAGTCTCTGTTTTACAAATGGGAAAGTTGAGGCTCATAGGATTTAAATATTTTTGTCTCACTTTTACTATTACTACTAAGTAGAGATCTGGGGTCTGACACAGATCTTTCTGATTCTTCCCATGGTACCATAGTCCTCTTAGTGAGAACATTCCTTTCCACTTCTTTCTGAGGCTTTGGTTTTCTGTTTCTGTCTTATTAGCATGACTATATTCATTACAAATGATATCAAATTCTAGCTGGGAAGAAGAATCAAGGAATAAATAAGTTAGAAATATTAATTATAAGTGAATAAATTCTAAAAGAAGGGCCTAGCCTGCGAGCGCTAAGATGGTCTCACCCCCGTGGTCATTGGTTGGACTTGGTGCCTTTGGCCGGTCACCTGAGGGAGCCTGTCAGCCACTGTCTTCATTGTTAGGAGCAAGAAATATGACTGGGGCATTTCTTCACCACCTTTCTGCACAATATGTATTCTACTTATAACACTGTAGTCAGTTCCCCTTTCTTTCCAGCCATCCATCATCATTCACCGTTTTCTCTGGTGCCTGTCACCTGGCCTCTGACAGCTGGGATTAGACTGTAATCATAATGAATGAAGGGGAGGAAGAAGCAACAGCCCTTTCCGTGATGTTCTCAGGATTGAGCAAGGATTGTTCTTTAAGAACTTTCATGACAGCGTCTCCCAGTTTACTGAATTACTGGAAGGCACGTGCAGTGAGGCGAGTTTTGTTTCTCACCCATAGAATATTGAAATGTTGGAATAAACCTCAGAGGATAGAGACTCCCAGACCATACAGGTTTTGGCCATGGCCTTTACTTTTGGTTCTGACAGCTTTATTTTTAATAATATTTTCATTGTTTATTAATAATTTAGTGAGCTAGGTTTGGACTTCTAGTCTGTAAAGAGGATATCAGGTCAAATGCAGTGCTGGTGGCACTTAGTAATGGGACCGAGAGTATACAGGGTTCCTGTCAGTGGAATTTTGGAGTGGGTTGATTTAGAGAGGGGAATTTTCTTTTTTTTAATAATTCTGCCCAGATTTTACTTTTTAATTAGTTTAACCCTACTGTGTGACTCAGTAATGGTTTTTATGTAGCTAACAGGGATTTAGGATAAATGAAACTACTGTTCAGTTTCTAGCTTAATGCACTGCCTTCGTGCCTTTATTTTCACAGCCAGATCTTCCTCTCACATTTCTAGTTCTGGTATCCCTGTTCCCCACAAGATTCTCATCAATAAATGTTGACGAAGCACACCTACCACCTGTGAGGCCTTGGGTGGGGACACCACGAGAATCGCTGACATTGGTCAGCGACTTGGCAGTTTACCAAAGACTTTTATGTATACTTTCTCATCTAATTCTAATAACATTCTACTAAGTTAGAATGAAGGTTATCATTTCTTCCTTCCTTCATTCAACAAATGCATGCTTTTTATAAGTACTTTCCAGAAACTTACATTCCAAGTGGGGAAAATGTTACGGAAGAATTGTGACAATAGCAGGAGAGACCTGTGTTAAGGATATATGGGTTATTGTATAAAAAGTCACTGTTAATGGAATTGTGGACATCAGGAGAGGGGCATTCAACAGTTTAGGGCTAAACCTGGGCCCTAAAGGAATGGTAGGAGGGGAGAGGGCTCCCCAGATAGAGCCCAGTGTGACTGAGGCATTGAGGTGGTCCTGCATATAATGCATGAAGTGTGCAGGAAGGTATAACTTTGACCTGGGTTAATCAGGTCTGTATTTAATTACTCAGTACCTAAAATCAGAGAACGTCAGAATTTTTAGAAATCATTAGAGTTCATGTACTCCAACTCACATTTGTCTTTAAAAGATATGCTCACCCTGAGTAGATTAGTGCATTATTTTTTTGTGTGGATGTGTTTATTTCATAGGAAGTCATTTATGTTGTTCCTGGAGTGCAAAATGTACCTGGTTTCTTCCACCCATAGGCACATTTCCTTGGTGATTCAATTTTGCCTCCATGTTATATGATCTTAGAAAGAGAGGTGCTAATAAAGAAATTTTCATCCTTTTTTTTTTTCATCTATAACCATACCTTGTGATCTTTGGCGGAGGATTTTTATTAGAGGAGTAGTTTTTGTTGTAGTCTTGATGCTCTCCTTTGTTTTCCTTTAAACTGACTAAAACCACTGACTTGGCAGAACACTTAATAACTCCAATGCAAATATAATAATACACGATGGATTTTTTTTCCAAATGAGAACAAACAGCTCATGATTTTGAATCAAGAGCTGTAAGTACTATTATATTTTCTATTTTTCTTAAGAAAAACCATCCTTTGATTAGTTGATGGAAACAACTGATCCGAATGGGATTTGTCTAGACTCTGGTGCCCCTGGGAAGACTTGATGATCCTGCCTATGGATTTCTAAAGCTTCACATGTTTTTATCAGTCAGTTTCCAAGATACCTCAGAGACCATTCAGACAGATAATAAATCAGTTGAGATTTAGTTATGTTTGATATCATGCAAAGAACTACAATGAAAAAGAAACTGTTTGATTTAGAAAAAAATGCAATATCGTCTAAGTGTAGATTGTTAGGGTTTTGAGGAAGCCTGTGATACAGCACGGCCTGTCCTGTCAGAGCTCTGACACTATTAAGAAATGATACGAGCAGGTAGATGGCAGGTGAAATACCACTTCCACGTTGAGATCAGCTGGACTGAGATGTAGCCTCATTTGAGAGCAAATGTGTTTGCTAACCGAACATTGAAATTAGACAAATTGAGTCACCCCCTTACAGAAGGTGCTGGACGACTTCATCTTTCTCTGACAAAGTGGGATGTTTATTGCTGAACTTGGGAAGACAACACTCACTTTGTACAGACATTCTGGTTCCTAAAGTGGAGTAAGGGGGTTGCTGAGCTGGGCATGCCCAGTTTTTCCTTCTCAATTTTATCAGAGAAGTTATACTTCACTTCACCTGAGAGGGTGAACGATGGAGAGAAGCCAGACATTACTTGAATTGAGCTTCGTTTTAATGAAAAGAAGCACTAAGGGTGGGGGACAGGGAAGCATTTCTCCCATTAGCCTCAGGTGTACATTTTTTCATGTTCTAAACTGTCTGAAAGTAGGATGTGTGTTAAATCAACAACATCTTAATGACTGTCCACCGAGAGATAGTCATAATGAACTATTTTTGCTTCAGTGTGTGTGATCTGAGTGGTTATTCTTCATACCTTGATCCTTCTGTATTTTAATTAGTGAACCTCTTAAGGACCATTTGAAGAAAGAGTGTGACTGTTGGTTGGTATAAGGACACCTTCTTAAAACTTCTAATAGCGTCAAGAACATAGTAACATAAACCTTGCAGATTGGGTGTCAGCAGCTTGGAATAAAATACTGAGTGCACTCTTTTAAGAAATCCACTCAGTGACACTGTTTTGAAAACAAAGGTAGTGACAACTCTGAGCCATTCAGAAGAGTTGGACTCTGAATATTACGTGATTTAAGTATGGCTTAACCAATTTATTTTTCTTATATTTTTCCTTATTAAATGTGTATGGGAGATTTATGCTAAACATCTGTTTCTTTAAAAAGCTTTTAAAAGCCCTTAAATCTATTTATAAATACAGGCTTGGACACCCGTGAATTGCACTTTTTCCTTCCTTTGAAAGTTTCGTGTGTCGTACTGTCCAAGGTAGACGCTGGTGACTAGAGATCAGAAATTTAACCTTAACTGGGGTATAGCCTTGCATTATTTGTTTAAATATACCATTATTCTTACTGTGCTTCTGCATCCTTCATCTAGAGTAGAAGTGCAGACCGTTTATTTAAAGAGGAAGACTGGATCAAGTCATTCAAAATAATTTTGTAAATATTGAGAGCAGTTGTTTCCAAAGATGATCTTCCTGATGACGGTCTAACAGACATCTAATGGGCTTGGTTTATTTCTTTGCAAAAGTTCTAATAAGCTAATCTCTCTCTTCTCTTGTTTCTGATAGGGGGTCCTGATGACAACTTAATTGAAGGTGGGGGAACAAAATTTGTCTGCAAACCTGGAGCCAGAAATATTACCGTCATATTCCATCCTTTACTAAGGTAAGCCAGATCCTCTATACTCACTGAAGATCAATATTTTCATTATTTATGTTGATGTACTGAATGCCAATAGGTCAGTCACATTGAAAGAAGTCATTAAAAGAACTTGTTCCATTTCATAGGGCCTCACTATCAAAGTTCGTCAATAGAAAAATAATATCAACTGTACTAAGTAGCTACTTGTTCTCAGGAGTAATACTTCATAAATAAATTTATTGGATTTTTCTTTTTTTTCCTATTCCCTGCCCCTCTCCTTATCACTGTCCCTCCCATCCCGTCCTTAACTATTCTAGGGGTTGGCAAACTATGGCCCACAAAAGAAATCTAGCCTGTCCCTTGTTTTTGTAAATAAATTTTTATTGACACAGTCATGCTCAACCATTTATGAATTGCCTGTAGCTGTTTTGGTGCTATCATTGCAGAGTTGAATGTTTCTAGCAAAACCCATATGGTCCACAAGACCTAAAATATTTACTTATTGGGCCTTTACAGGAAAAAATTGCAGACCCATGGTCTGTCTCACTGATTTATGCTAATGACTCAGATGTCCTTTGAGAATTGGCAGGTCTCTGAACAAATATGATTTATAGAAACTAAAAGATATTATATTGATCAAATATATGGTTTTATATATTGAAGGATAACTTGATGGTGACTGGAATGAAATTTATTAAAATGCAGTTTATTGTGATACTATGATTAAAGACAGTAAGAATCTGTGATACTTCTGCTGGGGGAGAAAAAAACAACTTCTAAGCTCCAAATACCTTTAAAAGGGTACTTTTTTGAATGGTTCACGGGAGGGGAATTGTTCAGTGGATGTAAAGTTTCAATTTTACAAGATGAAAAAGTCCTAGAGGTCTGGACTCATGTAGTTCACACTGCTGTGCTGTATACCTAAAAAAGGTTAAGAAATGGTAAGTTATATGTTACGTATTTTTGAGCACAACTTTTTTGGGTACTTTTTAGGCACAGAATATAATATAATACTAACTGTACATTTTCTCTATAATGAACTAGTATTTATTTTGCTGTATCTTTATACAATGGATCAGAAACTCTGGGGTTCATTAATAGGTACCTTGGATCACCACATTAGCTTTCTCAGGTAACTTCTATAATACTTGAGGCATTTAGAATAACAGTTAAATAAATGCTGCTAAATTGGCCAGAGATAATACTGAATGTACTTTTCCAAAACATAAGCAGTTTATTACTGAAATTATCCTACCTTCTCCTTAATGAACACTTAGTGAATTGAAATCAGTAGAACTAGTTCACTGCAAATCCCTTATTTAGGTAACCAGTTTTAAAAATTATACTGGCATACCTTACCCAATTAGTTATATTTGTATTTTTGTATTTAAAAGTTGAACTACAAAAATACCTGACTTTCACACAATTAAAAATAAGAGATTTTTGAAGAAGCATCACTAACCTTAAAAAAATGTTTTAGCAAACATTTGTAGTAAGTAAATTCATGTGAGTTATGAATCATGGAATTAAGAGAATTAAAACTATTCCTCTATGAATTTAGCTGATTATGTATAGAATATGTATAAGTATAATTCTTTACATATATGTATGTATATATAATAAGTAAATTACAACATACAGAATTTCTAAATTAACAGCGCTCATATATATTAACTGACTTTGGTAATTAGCTAATTACTTACACTCTTTCAATTACAATTGATTTCTACTTAGTTAGTGTTGCTAATTGTTAGGAAAATGAGAAGATAGCTTAATCATTACGGGCATCTTCTGACCGAGATTTAATGCCATAATTTATTGCCAAGTTACACTATGGCTTCAATAAATGGAATCTTTATGTTTACATTTGTTCTTAACTATGGAATAAACCCTTTGGAAGCTTTTTTTTTTTAAAGCAGTGTTGTCAATAACCATTTTTCAGATTTTTTTCCCCCATCAACTTACTTTTTTCTCTTTTATTGCAAAGTTAGGAGAATGGAAAAAAAAAACATACTTACCGCATACTTAATAAAATGCATTTCTGGTGATATACTGGTTAAGTTTAATGTATTACAATTCTTGACGATTCTTTTTTACTGTTACATTTATGCTGCTTCACTGGAGAGTTGTTTTAAGGCTTGATAATACTCCTACTAGTTTGACTCACTTGTTTGATCTCTACTTTTATTCAGTATTTTGATTTATTATTGATTAGAACTGGATAAAATTTTGTTGCATGATATAAAGTTGATCATTCATTCTTTCGCTGTGTAACTCTTGAGTAGAAGTCACAAGACTACTATGTGGTCTGCAGGGTAAGTTAATTCCTTCCTAAGCAGGTGATCATTATAGACTTTACATTAGCCTTTGGGTTAAATTGTAACCTTGCTTCTCAAGCTCATTATAGAGCCTCAACTGAATACCCATAATGGGTTTATGGAACTTCAAATGACTAAGATCTTTTAATGGTTTGGGTTTTTTTTTTTTTTAATTTCAGTTTTTACACTTAAGCATTAGCTGATTATTGGATTTATTGTTTCTTTTCAAGTTTAGAAGTTTAGTTTTGATAGTGACAAGAATCAGTGTGCATTTTCATACTAGTATATTTCATTTTTTATTATCATAAAAATTTCTCATTTCTTTTGTAGTCATTCATTTATTCCTAGTCAACACTTTTTTTTAAAGTGTTTATTACACACTTATAATGAGTGTTTACCCTTGGATGTGGACTCTTGTTTAGAAATAGTCATTTTTATTTTTAATGGGATTTCATAAATAAAATATGTAGAGATATCATTTTCCATCCTTTGAAGTGTCCCCTTGCTTTTGGTTTTCCATGCTAGTTGAAAATGAATGTGATTTAGCATTTTATTATTTAAAAGACAATATAACATAGTGGGAGAGGCAGTGTAGAAGAATGGAAAGACAGAGAAAAAAGTACAAATTTTGAAGTAAAAAATGGAAACCAGAAGTTATCTAGGTTCAAATCTAGGTTCCTTTACTTCAGTTTTACTCACTGGTTATTGGACTCTGATTCTATGCCAGAATATGATCAAACCCTTGCTTAAATGTACTCACTTGGTAGCTGTGTGAGTGGCAAAAATTAAGAAGCTTGAAAACACCAATTATTGGAGAGGATGTGGATCAGTGGGATCTCTTATACCCAGTGTGTAAATTGGTACAGCCTCTCTTGAAGCCAGTTTGCCATTATTGAGCAGTGAGCAGTCACACATCCTGTTACCCAGTGGTCTGCCTCCTGATGTGCTTCTGCTTGTATGGAGTGACTCACATTATTTTTCCATCCCAATTTTCTTTCTCTAATTGATTATAATAATTATTCTTTATACCGTATATTCAAAAAGTAAGTTTGGATGGGACTTACCGCAAGTTGGCTTTTATCACAGCCAACACCTATTTAGACATTGTGTCATTGTTTTCTTACACTGTCTCTCAGTGAACTCAACATTTCTGTGTTGAAAGGGAAAAGCCCTCAAGTGTGTGGGTCCTTTATTTTTTGTTGCTGTTGTTTGCCTTTGTCTGGCAACACTTGTATTCTGTCTTCCTGAAACTTTGCATGTGGCTTTTCTATACTTCGTTTGCTTAAAATACTCTTTTCATAATTTTTATTCAAATGAGAGTGCCTCCTTTGCATCCTAAAGGTTTTCCATATTGGAAGCTCTGAATCACTCTGCTAAGAAGACCACATGGCAGATTCCCATTATGCTGTTTCATATATTCTTACTGTTGTTCTTACTGTCCTTCTATAAAATCATTGCACAAGGTCCCAGATCTGGTACCCTTGTAAACTCACCCTTGTGCTTTTCCCACAAGCACGGCAGTCCCATCACTAGGAAATCACACAAGGTTCTAGAGGCAAATATACTACTGACTTCTGATTTGTTCACTACCCATTAACCATGCTGGCCCCTTGCTTGTTTAATGCTTTTCTGTATTATTTTCTCTTCCTAGTTAAGAAACCAACAAATTGTCTCTTGGAGTGAAATTTAGAAAGGTGATTTATAGTATTCCTTATCTTGTTTGCTTTACGTAGCATAACAAGACATTGTGTGCAATAAAACCTTTAATGTACGCTTTTGATAAGAAGTCATCTTATCAGTTTTTCTCTGTGTAAATGAACAACAGCATACTGATGTAAAAAGATTTCTAGCCATTTCTGGGTAGATTCTGAAATACTTTCACCAAAATACAGTCCCTGAAAATGATAGGGCTAGTACTTTTTTCCTCTCCACTGATACATTTGCTGTTTTGTAGTTTATCTGGAAATATTCAAGAGGAATGGATGAATTCACTCTAATTTTGTGGGATTTTATTTTATAGGCCTTGATTTGGGAGAACAGAAGGAAGATGTATTAATGTTGAAGCTTGAATGGCATATTTCCTTTCTTTTGTCTAGGTCTGACACGCATTTAGATTGTTTTACAAAAATTACTTTTTAAAGAAACAAAATTTTGGGCAGGGAGGTAATTAGGTTTATTTATTTTTTTAATGGAGGTACTGGGGATTGAACCCAGGACCTCCTGCATCCTAAGCATGCACTCTATATCCCTTGTGCTATACTCCTCCCCACCCAAAATTACTGTTTTTGAATAATTACATCATGGTAAATATTAACTGTGATCTTAATATAAATACACCTTTACCAACAAAGTGTGCATTTTATTGAGATATCAACCACAATTTGATATACAGTAAGTTTTTAGTTACAGTTAATATATAATCTAGTCATTTCAGGAAATTTGAAATTACTTTGTGGCTGCTATTTGTGGGGTTTTAGGGGAGGGGAGTGAGAATTTATTTTTCCTTTTTTTTGTTTATTATTGTTTATTCTTTAAAAGCCTAAGAACAGGACTGATACTATGCCTTACATTTGTTGGTACAGTTCTTTAATATAGCAAAAAATGAGTGACAACAAAAATTATTCCTTTAAAATCTAAATGATTGTGACATCTCAGTAAAGCATTTAGAAAACAATCTAAAGCTTTATCCACCCCCCCCCTTTTATCACATGCCTTTTTCATGACACACATTTATTACACATTTATTAATTGCATGCATTCTGGGACACTTAGGCACACTGGGGAGGAGTGTTATAAGGTGTTACTAATGAAAACAAAGTCCTATACTTGACTGTTGCATCCATCATCTCACACTTGTAGATTTTGGATTTTAAAGGTGAAATCATCAAAGAAAGGTGGTGGGATTTAATACAGCCCATCATTGCCTGAGAAACAAAAATACCAAGTGTTCAGAGCTAGGACAAGTCGGAAATGAGGACACAGGAGTCTAGAGAAGTCTTGTCACTGTGTTCTCACATAGCCTCTTTCTCTTCTAACAAGGACACTAGCCCTATTGGATTGGAGTCCCACCCTTATGACCTCATTTAACCTTAAGTATCTACTGCAGGGAATATACTTTGAATTTTGCAATTAGAACAAACTTGGGAAATTGATTTATTAAATGACTTATTTAATCATTCTTTTAGCACTAGAGCCATTGTTTCAATGGAAAGGAGTTTTGTGTATTGCATGATGGAGAGGATGGACCACTGAAAGAGGGCTGGGGGATGTGTAGGAGACCACTTTTTAGTCTTTGATGTTGGCCAAATCCCTGTGTGTCTTAGTTTTTTGTATCTATAAAATAGAAAAGTTGGTGGGTCTGGATTTTGCTTTCTGTCTTCAAGTCTGTAATATTGTGACTGGGAAATGCTTTTATAATATTTAGGGACTCCAAAGGCTTGACATTTAAAATTTAGAAGTCCAAATGACAGTGATTTTTTGTTTTGTCTCATATTTTTCTTACTTGCTTCAACTAGCTTTTAAAAGGCATTTGGCTCTTTAGGGTAATGAACATTTTGCATTGATGAAGGACGTTTCTTATGAGACAATTGAAGAACAGATGTTTGCAGTCTTGGGGTGAGTTGGCAGAGGTAAGAGGCTGGAGAAATAGTGGATGACGATGGTATTTGAAGTTGCAAAAATGTCACTCATGCTTGCTCTGTTGACCCCAGCCGGAATATTGAATATCCGGGCTGTGAGCATTTTTCAATATTTATTTTCAGCCACAGTTCATTAAATCAGGGAGCAATTAAAGGCTTCCTGGGTAAAACCAAAAATGAAGTATTTATTGGTCAGTAAGGAGTGGGCTGGCATTTAGGTTGGATAGGAAGATGAAACTTTCTTGACAGCCTACGCCTTGGTGATAGGCAGTATCTCTGTGGTTGGCTGTGTGCCTTTCTTCAGGCAAACAGCCATGGGAACAATAATTGTAATCATACCGTTTAATCATATTTGTCTGTACTTATAGAGAAGAATAACTTCTTAAAGTTAATCCTGTCAGATGTAGAAACTGCCAGCTAGCAGCAGTATAGGGAACTGTTTCACAGTTATTCATGGCCTGGTTGTGAATGAAACAGCCTTGAAGTGCCTGTGAAGGCTAAGAAGTGCTTGGAGGTCAGGAAGTAGCTGAAACCGCACCTGGAGCAGTAAAAGGCCCCAGAATTGATCATGCCATTAACATGTTCCTAAAAGCAGTATTCCAAAGTTGATGACAACGGGTGATAAACACTTACATTTTTTGTTTTACTAATTATAAGACTTGTAATATCATGTGTTGACAATACTGGTTGATCAAAGATATAAAAAATTGTTTTTTAGTTAAGCATAATGAAAATCTGTTCATCCATTTCATAAAATTTATTGAGCACTTACTTTGTGCCAAGTCTTCTCCATTTTGTAACCAGTAAATGGAATTTAGTCTAGTGGGAAAGTCAGAGAATGAAAATGTAAACCAATATACGTGGAAAACAGTATTAGGGAGTGATCATTTTATGCAGAGCAACGAAGATTTAGGAATTTGATAGTGACTGGTGGCAGAGAAGGGACTCTATTTTAGGTGCAATGAACTGGAAAGGCTAGGCTAAGAATGTGACGTTTGATTAGGCTTGAAGTGTGGGAAGATACCTTATGAGTATCTTAGGGGGAGAGGGACCTGGGCAGGGGTCATTGTAGGTGGAAAGGAAGCAGATGAATATATTCAAGAAGCAGTGGACAGACTAAGGTGAACAGGGGGATGTTTATTGCTGGTGCACATGTTGGGGCAGAGGAGTAAGGAATTTGTACACAGGATGGGTAAAAGTTAACAATTTTTCCTTTTTTATTTCAACTGCAAGGAAGGCATTGTATTTAGATACATAAGAAACTTTTGGGATTTGATCTGAAACTTCCACAGCCTCTTGAAGGCTTAGAGAGAACCTGATAGAATGGCTGTCAGTAAAAACTGTTTTCTGAGACTTCATCTTGCTGTAGTTTGGACGCTCAGGAAGCCCTCTTTTTAAGGGTGAAGTCATTAACACTCCTTTATTTGGTACAGTGAAAGTTCTCTGTCCACCTTAACAATTAGGTCTCCTGAAATGGAAAATAAATCTTATAGCCCACTTTGACAGTATTAGCCAAAGATATTGAACAAGTGTTACTCTGCCATTAGCCTATCAAGATGTTATGAAGGAGTTAGTCCTGTGTGGCATTCCAGATAAATGAAAGTTTTTAAATGGTTGTGAGCTATAGATTGTTGTTTTCTCTTAAAATTTGTTTTTGATGAACTGCTTTGCAGAAAGCCTGTGGTTGGTTTGTTTAGTTTCTTTGTAATAAGCTTTGCCAACAAATCTAACAGTTATTTATAGAAAATAATTCTGGGATAATCACTTAACTACATATGAATTATATATATAGTTAGTCTAAACCTGCTTGAGCAGAAAATGTCTTTTCAACTTTTTCTGGTACTAACTTGCTTATTAAGTGAATTAATTTGGTAAGACTATTTTAGGTCTTAAACTCCAAGTCTGTGTTCCTGTAACATCCTGGATTTCTGCCCTTCGGAATCTTTTCTTTCTCAAATCTTTTCCTAACGTTACTTCTACAGTAAAGGGAGACTGGTAGTTCAGATGTGTCTTCTCTATGAGTGAGGTATACAATAAATATTTGTTTAAAGAATTAAGAGGTAACTTACAGGAGTGCTTAGCAAACATTTGTTGATATGAAATGAATCGTTTTCCATCAGATATGAATAAAAATATATAGGAAATTTTGTTTAGTAATGATATTGAAATGAATCAATCTTTCTTTTGTACCTAAAAATGGTACACAATTCTTTTTAACATCATTTTACGTCTGTTGTAAATATAAAGCGTTTGTTAAAGGGTAAACTATAGAAACGTAAAGGTGAATTTAGAAATCTACCTTTTTTTTCAAAATAGCATTGATCCCAAGCTACCGCTCTTTTAACTAGTCTCCTTTTTTGTTTTTAATAGTTATTTATTAGAAACTTAGATACATTTTCCTTTCACCTTTTCTTTCTCTTATTACTACATTGAAAGCTTATGGTTGCATAAAGTAACTTTTACCTTATTATTCTTTCATGAATTATGGGAGCCCCTTTCAAGATTATAAAACCTTTTCTAATAAAGGAAACCTTGCTTTAAAAGCTTTCTTATGTAGCTCCTTGTTCTGTTTCTGTTGGATTTTTTTTTTCACTTTTATTTAAAAGGGTACCATAGCCCCTGGATTATTTCTTGACATTAAATAAATAGGTAGTGTGTGTGTGTTGTGGGGGTGATTTGAAAAAGGAATTTAAGTTTGATTATTTACAGTAACCGTGAATGTCAAAAACTGAAATAATCCTTCTGTAGTTCTTTTCCTTGAGAAGTGCATAAAAGTAGGCCCACCCCTGTCAGCTTGACGTGTGCATTGGTATTTGGCGGAATATTATTCTGAGTGTTCCCAGGTATGTGATATTTTTATACAGATACATGTTTGTTCTTAATGAGCTAAAGCTTATATAGACATTTTGAAAGATGCTGGTGATTAGACAGTCTAGCAAATAACATTGTAGATCATACATTATTCATGCATGGGAGGAAATGTGGCTGCCCTATTGCATTTTTATGAAACACAATGGTTTTTTTTCCCGTGTCCTCAGAATTATGAAAAATACTGCTATCTTCTCAGACTGTCTGACCTGTGAAGGCCTGTGAAACACTCGGGTGGTGGTATGTTTAGACTGCAAACCCCACATTTCAGTCTCTGCTTTTGAATTTATATGATAAATATTAAATGCTTTTAATCTTCAAACTAAGTAATTTTGGAGATTGTAAAAATTTTCTTTTCAAAGCTTTTCTTTTACTTTTGTATTTTCAAAATATGTTGTATGATATATGGCTGAATACCAATCGCGGCTGACTGGCAATTTTATATTACTGAGTGAAACGGAGAGCCAATCAAGCTTCCAACCCACATGTCCATGCACGTTTCAGCAACAGTGGCAAGAGAGGTAAGACAAGCCAGTCTAGTGAGCCGAAAAATACAGGCAAGAAACAGTAGGGAGAACTGAAAGTGCTAATGCAAAACAGAAGATTTGATACCTATTTTCAAATATATGAATGTCTGTCACTTAAAAGAGATAAAGCAGTTTTGGTTTTTGTTGTTTTGTAAGTCTGGATTAGAAGTAATTAGTTAGGTGGGTGTTAAAGAGATTCAACTCTACATAATGAGAATTTTCTAATGAATAAGGCAATCCAGAAACAGGAAAGTTATCCTTGGAAGACAGTATCCTTCCTGGAGATGCTTAATCAGAAGATGAATTCAAGATGCAGTTAATAAGATGTTGAATTGTCAGGTCTACACATTTTTTAAATCTATGATTGTAAGTCTTTATTTACACTCTGCAGTTTCAGAACTCTGGATAGAAACGGTTCTTCTATTCTTGCTCTTTTGAGTTGCTTTTTTATACTTGAGTTTAATGCTGACGATGATCACTGACCAGGTCAAGGCGTTATAGTTGACATCTGTGTCATTACAGCTTTGACTTTCTTCTTTCCAACACAGTGTTAAGAGAGAAACTTGGGTCATGGCTGTATATAGAACAGTTTTTAGAAGAACTCACCCATCTCTATAATGGAGTCCCTCTAGTCTCTGTGTTTTTTCCTTCTGTGCTCATGTTTTTATATTTTTTTCCCTGTGCCAGTACCTAGTACATGTAATTGTAAGTTAACTGTCTCAGTGACTCTTAAGGCAAAAGGAAAGCATGCTTGCTTCTGTGGTACAGCTAATATGGAACTAAAACTGTATTTTCAGCTAAGCCTAAAATCCTCATGACTGCTGCAGTGATTTGGACTTAGGTTTAAGCTGATATTTTAGTTGGTGATTTTTATCATTATCAATTAAATTTTATCATTATCAATTAACATTATTGGGAGCTTACTTATAAGAGACTGTAGAGGAGATTCTTTTCAGTGCAAAATGTTTGCATAATTTGTGTACTGCTTTTGATGTATTCTGAACATGTATTTGTCTTGGACTATAGTAGCAAAAATATGCTTATTCAGCATTCAATGAGATATGCTTATGTCCAGCCAGAGGCACGTTCATATCTGATTTTAAATCCTAAGTTGATAATGTCATTTGGTATCAGAAATAACATAGGAATACCTAGTGGTAAAATACAGTCCCCACAGTGTTTCCCTTTAATAACTTACCTTCCTCCAGGGGTTACCTATACGTGGTTTCTCTGTATGATTTGGAAGATTATTCTACCATTCCCCTTGCCTGTCAGGAAACACACACACCCTATTCATTTTGTTCTCTTATTTCTGTTTCACCCTCTTTGTTACAGGGCTCTTCCTTGGTCATTTTCCACTTTCTTACTTTCAGTAATTGTCGTTTGAACATTTATTTAATCATTAATATTGCCTACTTTTCTTTTAAGTAATTCATACCACAAGTGAAATATTTTCCATTTTCATTTAATTTTCCTTTTAATTTTAAAAACAAACAAACAGAAAGAAACCTCAAACTCAGCACAGTATTTTTTCTTTGAGACTTTGGTGTTTAGTAAGTGAGAAAGGAGAGTTCTTTGATTCAAACGAGAGGAACAAGAACAGCCAGGTTGAAAGAATCCAGGTGGAGGTATCATAAAAGATTTAATTTTTAATTACCTTCATTTTGTTTTTCTTGGTAAGAGCAGTGATTTTGAACTTGGAAATGCTGGGGTTTTCCTTTCCTTTCTTTTGCAATTGAAATAGATACTGGCGTTTTTAATGTCCTCAAGTAGTTTTCAGTACTTGGGGAAGAATATTAATTATTTGGTGATTATTATTGTCAAAGTCATTGAGCGTTCTTTAAAGCCTATTCCTGTAAGCTTTCACATGGTAAATAGGTAAGAAAGTATTTGATTCACAACAAGTAGAAAGAAGTGTAATGCCGTAAAGTTTCTAGGATATTGCTCTAGTGAAAGAATGCTGAATATTTGACTTAGTTGGGCTTGATGAATTCAAAATCTAGAAATACTTTAAAAGCTAATCTGTTTTTGTGCATTTTTATTGAGATGTGACATACATTAACATGACTAAATTTTTACATATAGTTACATATATTCATATATTTGTTTGAATTTTTATGTACATATATACAAATGTAACCACAACCCAGGTTAAGATATGAAACATCGATACAGATCATTTTCGATCCCCCAATAGACTTCCTCCTATTGACAGTTGATATCCTTCCCTAAGAGGAGGTCACTATTCTTATTTCTATCATTATAGATAGATTTTTACCTATGCTTGAACTTCATCTAAATGGAATACTACAATAAGTCCTCTGTGGTGTCAGGCTGCTTTGGTGCAGCATGTCTGTGTCTGTGTCGGTTACTGTGTTATTGGGAGTAGCAGCGGTGGTTGGTTCCTTTATGTTAGTCATTGTATCAGTACGCCACTGAAATTTTCAGTTATAAAAACAATATTTAATTATTGTTTTGGGATCAATGAGAACTTCTTAGGATTTTATGGTCCTAAGAGCTGCTTACAATTTAAACTTCTTTAAAACACCTTTTCAAGAAGTCTTTTGATTTCCTAACTTGTGTGAACAAGGAACCTTTCAAGCAAGGAAGAGAGATCTAGGGGAGCTGGGGCCTGGTCTAGCTAGGTGGTGAGCCACACTGCCCAGAAGCCAGACTTCCTAGATGATGAATTTAGACTGTGTCCTGCAGCTTGGAATTAAAAGCCTGGGAAGTTAAAATTAATTGGCTCTGTATTTCCCAGACTTTGGGATTTATGAATTAATCAATGAAAAAGTAATTGGACCCAACATAGGTTTCCAGTTTTATTAAAGAACAAAAACTTCAATGCTAGGAAAAGTAAAAAAAAAATATTATTACTTCAGAATTAAGAATTAACCTTTTTCCAAGAAAGATGGTTGGAAACTCTAAGTCAACATTCTTATGCAGATATCAGTATGTAGGCTAGTGTTTGGAAACAGCAAGAGGGAGGGGAGAAGTGTGACATGCGGGAATAGCCAAGAGCCAGTGGGATGTAGGAATATCGCAGGAAGCCATGAGCAGGCCTGAGCCCAGCTGAGAGGCTCACCATAATTGTGGTGAGTAGGTAAATCATGTGGTTCTGGTCCATAATGGACGGCCAGTAAAACTGTTTCAAGGAAATGAGCAATGAATCATTGATAAGTGGGTGGGCGGGTTGTAAAAGTGCAAAATAAGCATGATGAGTATTAAATATTCTTTCAGGAGGTCTTGGGAATCTTGCATTTTAATTCTTGCATGTTAAGAGGTAGGTGTTTTTAACCTCTTTATCCTCCCTTGGGTTTATTGTTAATTATAGTTATTCATTGCCTTCATTTTAGCTACTTGGTGATTAGCATATATAGTCCATGCAGTCACATTTGTCACAGCCACTTCGTCTTCTGTATTTTAATCCACCTGCAGCCTCTCCTGTGGCCACTGGAACTCCCTGTCAGCACCGATTCCTGCCACCCACAGGGAGCTCTCCCACTCGGCCCAGCTCGGGGCACTGCATGAGCAAAGCCAGCCATATCTCGTTTGCGTATGTTATTTACTTTTTAAAATGTAAGAGTGGAAATAAGAATAGCAAAGAAAACTGTATGAAAAGAGGCCAGAAAATCCATTCTGTAAAGTGAAATTAGAAATGTTGAGTGGGTTTGATAGAGGTGCATCAATGCTCAGAAATGCATCTGAGTGAATCTGCAGTTCTTTCTTATTTTGAAGCTTTCAAGATAATTGAAATAAGGATTGCACTGAAGAATCAAAAGGACCCAACATCCTTTTCTGAAAGTTGGAAGCCCTCTACTTTATAAGCCTTAATTCATTACTTTTTCTTTTTCACATGTTTTTGACTGGCATGTTGATTTTTCAAGATGCACCTCTGATGTTCAATAGAAGTTGACTGTACTTAAACTGAATTTTCAGGGGCGAATTCTTCAATGTAGTCATGTTTTTCTGTTAATTACTATTTATACATTGATTGAGTTTTTTTTCAGTAAGTGTTTATTGAGAGTTTACTGTGTGCCAGACATTGCTCTTGCCTTTAGAGACCTTTTGTTCCTTATTAAAGTATCCTGGTGATTTGAGAATAAAAAGGTCCCTGACAAAGAAGTCCGTTCTTCCGCCAGTGCCGCATTTTCTTAATTTTTCTTCTTTACCTCAGCCATTTATTTATTGTAGAGGCACATCTCATTGGATCCCTTTTCTTTTTTCAGAGCTATTATCTCTTCTAGTCTTAATTCCATTTCCTTCCTTGCCCGCTGGGATCTTGTTTATTTTGTTGTTGTTGGATCCTGTGTTTCCTCTTTAGCCTTTCCCTCTCTACTGGCTCCTTCCCTGGGACCTATAGATATGCTCAACCTTGCCTATTTTATAAAATCTTTTTTCGTAATCCTGGCATCACCCCTCTCCCCAGCCCATCACTGAAGTTTCTCTTTTCCTCCCCACTAAGCTGTTCAAGTTTATTCTATGCTCTTCATTTTGCTCCCCCTCTCCCCCGGTCCTTTGCACGCTCTGACTGTTCACCACCTCACTGCCACATCTCGAGGGTATTTTTCAGCCCAATCTTACCTGATTTCATCAGTATTTTACACAGCTGATCGTGCTTTTGCGTTTCAGCCTTTTCCTCATCTGCTTCTCCGTCTCCACTTTGTCTTGTTCCTCTTCAGACCATTCATTCTCGGGCTCAGGAAGGTTCCTTTCTCTTGACCTGCTCACTCACAACACAAATTCTCTGCAGTCTTCCCTGACTCTTTTTGCTTACTCTGCTGTTCTATCACCCATTCAGTAGTTTGAGTTACTACTTTCAACGTGTTATCTTCAAACTGAACTCTCGCCCAAGGTCCAGGAAGCACGTTCAGTTCTAACACTGGACTAATAATAATCATCAGTCTCCATTTTCCATCCCCAGCCTCTGCTCCCCTAGACGTACCTACATCCTTGTCCAAATGTACTTCTGCTTCTAATCTTCCTTTATTCCTTATCCTGAGAAACGATGCCTTCAGCTCCTCAGTCACCCAGACCAAAAAATATCTTGGCTTTTGCCTAGGAAGCTCTCATCCCCCTGACCCTACTCATGCACTGTCATTCATTTTTGTCAATTCTGCTCTGTAATTATGTCTCAAATCCATTCTCTCCTTCCCATGCCTGTTGCCATTCCTTTACTCTCTCAGCTTTCTAACTGGTTTTTATTACTCTAAACCTAAACTTCTCGAATCCATCTTCTGTACCTCAGCCTGCATGATGGCTGCTTCTCTTCTTTGTGATTTCCATTGTCTGCTACTGAGGCCAGAATACCTCTTCATAGTGTATAAGGCCTTCTTTGACCTTATCCACATGGCTCTTGTTGTCACCTTTTATACTCCAGAGCCTCACTGGACCTTTCCTTTCCTACATCTGTCATGCTGTTACCCATATTTATTTATTTTTACTCCAAATCTGCCCGTCGTCTATCACCTTCATCATGTGGCATACACTTTATCCTTCCAGATTTAGTGAAGTCAGCTTTTACCTGGTTTTACACTCACCCACCCTTGCAAGATATGAGTTGAACACATTTCCTTCATTTTTAGAAAAAAACTGAAGTATAGTTGATTTACAGTGTTGTGTTAGTTTCTCAAGTATGGCACAGTGATTCAATTATGCATATATACGTTCTTTTTCCTAATCTTTTCCACTGTAGGTTATTACAAGTTATTGAATATAGTTCCCTGTGCTATACAGTAGGACCTTGTTACTTATATCTCTTCTGCATACAGTAGTTTGTGAATACATTTCCTTTTGAATTTTCTGAAATTCCCTTTTGAAATGTTTTAAGTTTCTGTGCTTTAGACCTATTTTCATTATAGCACTTAACCATCAGTTTGAGATGGCTCAGGGAAGGACACAGTCTAATTTTTTTTTTACTTACCACAAATTTTTCTCATCATATTTCTAAACCACTTAAGATATATTTTTAAAACTTTTTTTTTATTGAGTTATAGTCATTTTACAATGTTGGGACACAGTCTTATTTTGAAATTAATATACCCACATCTAGTGAAAATGTTAGCATGGGAAAATAACCTCCTCATCAGGGGAACATGGACACTAGTGATTTCCTAGTGATGCTTGGGAAGAAGAAGAACAGGGATGAGGGAAAGAGTTGGATTGTATAAGAACTCAAGATCTCTGCTTGAATATCTCTTTGCATCCAAATAGGTAAACTACACAATTTCCAAACGTGTTTTGTGGTGAAGTTATTTAAGGAGAATTGCTTCTTATTTAGGTCATTGTGGAGATGAGGATGAAGCCAAGAGAGTCAGTCCCCTGTTTTGTTATCTTTAGTGCTTCTGTGAGCTGACAGGCTGCCTGTGTTTGATTAAAAATGATAGTCTGTGAAACTCCTTAAGGAAGACCGTTAATTTCCCATGACAGCGTATAAAGCTCCTCTCTCCTCCCCTCCCCAAACCCAAGCGCACACACCAGAGTTACCTCCTGTGTGAGACATTTGTTTAACGTTGCCTGTCAGAAAAGGCGCGGCAACAAGACACTCAGGTTTGAAGTTTGCAAACATCCTTCCACCTTACTGAACATCACAAAGGCTGTCAAAATTTATTTCCCCATATTTTCTTTTCTCTCTAGAAGAAAAACCACTACAGATGTAAATGTTAGAAGCATTTTATCATAGGCTTTGGAGCATCTGCAGGAAGTTTTATTCATAGTTTAGACTGGGAGAGGAAGTCAGTCTCTGCTGACATTTTGAAATCTTTCTAGCAATTTAAGTCAGCTACACTGCCAGGAACTAGACTTTTTTTTTTCCTGTTCAAACTATTAGTGATATCTCATTTTCTTTTTTTCCACTTTCTCTGAAAAGTGGGTCTTGCTTTTTCTAAAATTTCTACTGAGTTTTTCCTTTAAGTTTCTTAGTCTTCTAGACTCTCTACCAAGCCCATTCTTGGATTAAACATCCACACAGGGATTTACCTGGGAGTTGGATGAAATATATTTATGTGTGCTACATTTTTTCAGATATTATTTGGTGGATGGTGAGTAACTACTGAGAAAGAAACCAGTTGCTCTTTTAAATATAATTAGTAACCCCAGCCTCGAAGTTTGCATTTGGTTGTGATGATGCCTGTGGCATGCCCTCTGCAAAGACAAGACAGGGAAGATGGATGCATTTCTAATGCAATCAGAAATCCCCTCTATAATTTAAATATATTAGCATATCCTGAGAAAGCTGGTGTTTGAATGTCCTTAAGATAACTCAAAGTCTCTCCTGAACAAACATGATTGAATTTCTTGCGGGAACGCATTAAGGCAGCAGGCATGGTCCTTAATGGATCAATGCTGTCTACGCTCATTATCACAGGAAACTCCAGGAAAACTACCACTGAAGTCATAAGGAGTCAGTTTATTGATGCAGTCCTAGTGATTTTGCTTGGGTTGCTCACATCCAATTTGCCTCCCAAAGTTTGATGCCGTGCAAACATTGCACTTCTGGAATGTTAATATTGTTTCCTACCTAGACCCAGAAAGAGTAATGAGTATACATCTTGAATCCTTATATTTGGAGTTACATACAAGAAAGTAAATAATAGTTTTGAAACATGCTGAGTTCTAGGAATGTTAGGGTAATACAGGGTGGCATTGATCATCCAAGTGTCCATTCTGGGTGTCATTTCTGCAGTCTGCTTGTGTATTGTAAAGGTCTCAGTCAACTCAAGTAAGTAATGACGAAAATAACCAATATTATTGAACCCTAATGATATACGCAGTTACATCATGGTGTTTTATCAGTGCTTAACATGTTCTGTGTAATTCAGTCTACACGGCAACTCTATGTGGTAGGGATCGTTATTATCCCCACTTTATAGGTATGGAATGTGAGGCATGGAGTTGAAGTAGCTGGACCAAGATCACACTACTGCAAGTGGAGGGGCCAGGATTCAAGCCCAGGCAGAAGTACCCCAGAGCCCTAGTTCTTACCTCTACTCTGTATTTCAAGGGTGCACCTCCATTCAAAACTCTTAAAAGAGAAGGTTTCTCAGGCTCTAGGACTCTTTCACGGGAGTTGTTCCTAAACATAATTCTCTTAGTGGGTTGGAACAAGTGAGTTTTCTGTTAAAAAAAAAAAATTAAGATGGAAACACACAATATGACCAGCTCTGAGTCCCAGAGACATCGCAGGCCAGGTCAAGATCAGAACCTCAGAGTACTTTGTTGTGGTGGTCTAGTCTGATCACTATGCCCTTCTCTTGTTTTGCTTCTGGAAGATAAGTATCTGAAAGTAGGTGGGCTGACTTAGAAGAAAACTTTATGAATTTAACTGGTTCATTTAGATGTAATTATTTGCAGAACTTAAGAACTTTTTAAATAGAAATTTACCCAAGGTAAAATTTCAAGCCTATTTAGAATATAATTTAATTTATATAAAGGAAAATTTCTCAACATGGATCAGGGATGTTTCTGTTGCAGAAAAGAATTAGTCCTTGGATATTTTTAGAATAGAACATTGTGGTCTTCCTGTTAGCTTGGAATCTTGATATGAAGTGAAAGGAAAACTTGCAAGAACCTTTTGCTACCTGCAGGAATATCTTCTTGATAAATGTTCTCTATTGGCATTATCTTCTGGGAAGCATGCATCCCCTATATTTTGTGCCATTACATTATTTCTCAAATGACTTCTGCCATTGTGGGCTCTCCTTTTTTTCAATGAGCATTATTCTCAAATATTTTAGTCTTTGTGATGCTCTTAGAAATTGCCTTTAAACATATAAAGCTCTGAATGTATATGATGTATTCCTTGTTCCTTATTTATTTTATTTTATTGAAATATAGTCAGTTACAATGTGTCAATTTCTGGTGTACAGCATAATGTCCCAGTTGTACATATATATTTATTTATATATATACACACACATACATACATACATATATTCATTTTCATATTCTTTTTCATTAAAGGTTATTACAAGATATTGAATATAGCTCCCTGTGCTATACAGAAGAAATTTGTTTTTTAATCTATTTTTATATATAGTGGTCCAGGTATGTGACTGCATATTCCTTATTTTAAAGCAGGATAATAGAGAAGGAGCCCAAAAAAGAGAGGGAAACAGTTCTGATGTGCTCAGGCCATGTATTTGTGTCATCGTGCTAAATCTAACTCTTATGTTAGGAAGAATGGAACCACATATGTATTTATTTGGAAAACTTTGAGTAAATGATTAGCAGTTTGTTTCAGAAACTTCATAGATTTTTTAAAAATTCACTTGTTCATTTCATATTTATGCTTTTCTGACAAGAATGTGAGATGGCTGATTAAATACAGTTGGCCCCTGAACAACGCAGAGGTTAACTCACCTATACCTTGTAGTCAGCCCTCTGTAGCTGAGGTTCCTCTGCCTACTTAGATCCAGCCAGCCTTGCTCTGTGTAGTATTGTGGTATTTACTATGGAAAAATAGCCTTGTATAAGTGGACCTGCACATTTCAAACCCATGTTGTTCAAGGGTCAACTGTATTTTGCTTCAGGAGCAGTTGAAAACTGAAGTTGTAGGGAAACAATGCCAGAAACAATTTATGAAAGAGAGGTATTTAATTTTGCTGATTCATTTCTCTTAATCTACCTGTGCTTTTCCTTCCCATGCCTTAAAAATTAGGAAGAGCGAGAAATGAAAGGAATGATTTTCCTCTATGGTGGATTGCAATGAATATTGAGTAGACCTTTTTTTGTCAGTGTTCCACTCATAAGGGAAAAATCAATTTAAATTTTAAAATTTAGCTTAGCATTTTCTTAGGCTTATTATTTTAAAATAATCCCCCTTCCTCTTTTGAAAGTACTGATACTGCCAACCCTTTTATAATTTCTTCCTAATGTTTGCAAAAAATCCCCCTGTGGTTTTTTTCTGTTCCTGTGGAATTTCTCATCTCCAGATATTGACAAAATCATTAAAGAAGCCCGAAGCTTCATGATTTCTTTTCCAGCACCACTTCCATTGCTCTTTATCATTCCGTTTAGTTATGTTTCATCTAGTTTTCAGTATGTGACAGGGTTCATATCCCAGCCAACTGGAATTAATTTGATAGCTAAGCATTTCACAAATTGGCTCTGTAGTATACTCTGCCAGATCCTGCCATGTGGGAAACATTACTAGTTTTTTACCACTGAAGATTATTTATAACTTGACTTCTTCCATGCTCATTTGTGTTTCTGAAGAAGGCAGGGAGGGGTGTGCCTGCTCTGAGTGTCTCTTTTGGCTTTCCTCCATGTAAACCTCCCTAATGCTTTCAATCAGCACCTTCTGTGTCTTTCCCTTTGAGCAGGAGGAGGAAGATGGAATTGCTCCGAATGCCTTGCCTTGCTTCTCAGCAAGAGAATGCTCTCAGAAGCTCTGGTGTTACTCCAGCCTCTCTCTGTCCCTGCCCATTAGTGGGTTGAGAGGGTATTGAGATCAAGAGTGTGGTTTGGTGGTGAAACTATTGGAATGGATCTCAGTAAATAATTTTTTAAGAGCTTAGTCCTTAGAAGGGATGCTGGACTGAATGGGAAACTCTTGAATATTATATTACTACTTTGGGGAGAAGTAATTTTAGCTAAATATTTCAGGAGTAAAGGAGAGAATGTGTTTCTAAGATTGGGTTACGTTCCAGATTTTTGCCCTTTTGTAAGTATCCAAAATGCACTTTATTACTCTGAACCAGCTTAGAATGCACTATTTTATTTGACCATTTTTCCTTTATCAGTTTGATAATTTAATTTTATGGCCAATATATGTTCCCTGGCTGAGAGATTTCCCTCACATGGAATGATTAGCAATCGTGTGTGAAATGATTATGTGGAAACATTACTGGCGAATTACTGCTTGTCTAAATACTGTATGTTTTCACTTGAGAACATTGGCTCTGGAATGTATTTCTGGCACTGTGAAGGGAAAAAAAAAGTCTTGATGTTAAAATGCAGCCAGAATTTAATTTGTGAAATGGAGCTTTAAACTCGGTTGTTCCTCCCACTGGCAACAACTTCAAGTTGCTTATTATTTCCTTTCTAGAATAAAAATTACCCTTTAAGACTACTTAGTCATATTTTTAATCTTCAAATTGGCATTTTCTTATATAAAGTGCCAAAACTTTATACAGCCCATGCTGGCGTCTGTGTCTTACATAACATCTAAATTATAAATTCTAATTAGTACCACTTAAAGCTAATGGAGTGGCCATTTCAAGGTCCCTTACTACAGTGATTATGCCTTGGAACGGGGCAGCGAATTTGTTTTTTTTTTTTTTTTTTTTTTTTGGTGGAGATACTGAGGATTGAACCTAGGACCTTGTGCAGGCTAAGTATGCTGTCTGCCACTGAGCGATACCCACTCCCCACTGGAAATGAATCTTATGCTAAGATTTTATACTAATAGTTCTAGTTGACTTCTCAGGCAGTGTTGAAGCCCAATTGGAAATAGTATTCTTATCATAAATACACTCAATAACCTACCCTGCCAGATATTTGCTGTTAGGGGGGATTAAGGCTAATCTGTAAAATAACTGTAGTAGAAGAAATCCAAAGAGGGAGAAAAGCCAGGAGGCATATTCTTATTGTGTAGGTTATTTTATTCTACCATAGAAAGAAGTTTTTCATTTTAGCTTGTAAATAAACCTTTCTTACTGTTGAGATTGGTCATTTTCATTTCTGGAATGGACACTGCTTATGTAATCCCCGAAGAAAGGAAAAAAGAGGGGAAGGTGATTTCTTTGCTGGTTTAATTATTAGGACCATAAAGTGTTCTTGGAATATGTCCTAAGTACTCCCCCTGTGAGAGAAGAAAAAAATTGAAAGAAGTCATTCACCACATTTCCCTCCTTTTTGCCCCGAAGAGGGCCTCAGGGTTCTGTACTAAAAAGTCACTTTCTCATCAATCCCAGCATTTGATGTAGATAATTGACAGCATGCATGGAGACTTAGTCTTATTAGGGTGTAGGCCAAGGAAGACATCATAGCCAAGAACTTCAAAACTCTGAACTGAAGCAGGAACTTTCATTCAAACTTGAATAAATACAGAGGAAAAGGATGATATAGCTTCCAAAAATTAAAAATCAAAACATGATTTAAAAAAATCAACACCTATAGACTCTCAGCACTGCAGATTCTGTGTTTGTTTTGAATTGAACATTTTCAGAAAAACATCATGATTCATTAGTCTGAAAAATTATTGTGTTATCATAAGAAAAGGATTGTTGACTCTAAAAGAAATGGGCTTTGGATCACTTATAATATGAATTAGCCTCCTAGCATTAAACGGTAGTGTGAAGATACAGATTGCTTGTTCACTGAAGAGAATGATTTTAAATATTAATCTGAGGACTTCTCTCTGATACCAGAATTGCCCACAAGGACCTTAATCTGTAACTTTAAAACCCTAGTAGGCAGATACTGTTTAGTAGATTGATTCTCATTAGTAAATAAGAGATAAACAGAAAAGCTGGTTGGTTTCCTTTTCTAGGTAATTTGGCTATAATGGTGATGGTTTATAACAGCCATCTTCCCTACGACATTCATAGCTAATAGTCTCAGTGTAGACACAAAGCTACCAGCATAAGCATTTATGATAGATGGATGTATTTTTTTGAAATGAGTATGTAGGGGGAAAAAAGTGAACCGCAATTACTTTCTCAAATAGCCTAAAGGTAGAGGATATTTTTAATGAAGATAAGTGGCACTTGGTGGAGAGTTTTTGCTTTGGATTACCCCCAAATAAATTGAGTGCTACATACTGATGGAGTGCAGTTTTCTTTCTCTCTTTTTTTTGGTTCTTAGGAAAATAGAAGCTCTGTAATTTGTCTTTAATGTAATATAGAGATTATAGTGCTTTATTTGCTAAACAATTGTTTAAAAAAAATCTCAGTTCTGTTTAAACCACTTAGAGGGAATGGAGCAAAGGGAAGGAGCAGAGAGTGACAAAAGAACATTAAAGAAAAAAGAAGAGAATGGCATGGTTCCAGAGAGGAGGAGAAACAGTGGGGAAGGCGTGGGACCGGGTTCAAGGAGGAGACCTAGTAAGAGAGAAGTGGGAACAGTGTGGCCGCTGTCGGGGTAGAGGCAGCCCCAGGACCAAGGGCCTTCAGTGCCTCTTTTTCAGCCTCAGAGCAATTGACTGCTTTTACTTTTTTAAATGAAGTTTGGACTGTTTCTCCACCTCCAAACTCTCGTTCATAATACTCATTTTTACTTACAGATAGAAAAATAAAAATAGATTTTGTGGCGTTTTCCTAAAAACTCACAGGCCAGGTACTCTATGAATGTGGACCACTTGTGGACTTAAATATTAACCCTGCTTTTCCTGGTGAAAAGAAGAAAAACAGAGTAAAAATGACCAAGACAAAGAAATCTGAAAATTGAAAACTATAAATAACAATGTCAATGCTCACTATTTTCTAATTTCCTAATTAGGGTGAATTTTAGGAAGCAAGCAAAATGAGTGAGTGAGATTGTGTCCTTTCGGGGTTTTGAAACCTGAAGTTACATATTTGCATCCTTTTTTTTTTTAAAACATCTTTTTATTGAGTTATAGTCATTTTACAATGTTGTGTCATATTTGCATCCTTAATGGAGCAGTAGTTTGTAGTAGTTCCTGTAGATTTGGACAGGCCTGAGGGGAGCTTCTAATGAAACTTCAGAGAGGAAGGAAAACGTTATTAAAATTACCAATAATAATGTTTTATATTTGTGAGTAGATATTATACTTTCGGATTCTTTATGACATGGAATTGGTCTGGAATCCAAAAACCATAACTCAGTTTTCAGAAGCTTTTCTTCTCCTTCCCTAGAGGCTGAGGCAAGGGTTCCCTAGAACCCTCCATGTTCGCCAGGGTTGGACTCTCTCAACATCCTGGCCAGTCACAGCTGAAAATGCCCGCCGTATCAGCACACCCTTTCATTTGTAAAACTGTGTCTCAGAGTCATTTTTCGAAGGGTGTACAAGACTGCTCTGTACTGTTTTTGCACTGTTTTTCTTTGGCACCCAAACACAGCCTTCATTTATCTTTTGGGACTTTCTCCTCTGTGGCAGGTTCACAGGGCAAGTACCTCCTCTAATCTGTTTTTCTCTGGGTCTTCAGTTCTGGAAACATCCCCTCATTCCTTGTCAACTCTCCAAAGCTCAGCAACTACCTTTCCCTGGATAGCTGGATTTTCTTCTCTGTATAGCTCCGTTTTCCTCTCTTGACAGATAAGAGAAAGGAAACCTGACTTTATGAAGATTTTTCTGTTGTCACTCTCCAAAGAACTTTGCGATTTCTGAAATTCACAGAATTTGAAGTGAACAGACTAGAGCTGTGTGAGAATGGGGTGCTCTCTGTTCGTAGCTCTTGTCTTGGTGTTTGATAGTGGTGGGAGGGGAAAGGCATGAGCGGGCCCAGGATGGCAGAGAATTCAGGGCTGGAGGAATTCAAGTTCTGTTAGGCAGGGTGAATAGGAGGTAATTAAGAAACCTAGTTGGAAAGATATAGGCAATCATGGGAAGAAATGAGTTTCCTCCTAGAGATCATGTATTTTTTTCCCCTTTGGGACTCATAAAATGGGGTTTCTAATATATGGAGGTTTTTTCTAATAAGAAATCAAGTAGTGAGCTGGGCGATGTCTGTCATCCCGGCACTGGTTCTATGCATGCGTGAATAAGAGTTTATAAAAATCAATCCTGCACAAAAGAATATGCCTTAGTAGGAATTTAAAGGAGTACCTTTAGCTCATTAGAATTCTGAGAGTTGTGAGTGAGTTTAGCCCTGAAGGCAGAAATACTGTTGAGATTCAGGTGGTTGAGTCAAACCATCTAAGTTCCGTTTTCCATTTTAGTTACTGAATTTCAAGAAGTCTCAGTTTTTGCATCTGTAAAACAGGAATAATACCATGAGCTTAAGAGGATTTTTAGAAGATGAGCAGATATACTTAAACTACTTAGAACTGTACTCGAAACATAGTAAGGTCTCAATTAATGATATTTCTAGAGGTGGTTATAGTAGAAACTGAAAGTGGACAGTTAAATGGATTACCATTTTTAGATGATGATGGGATATATTCCTCCTGTGCTGAAGTAGGGAGGACCTGGAGAAAGATCACTTGCTCTTAAATTATTTAGGGCTGAATGCTAAGCTATACTGGCCAAGATAACATCTTGGGCACTTTCCTACTAATACGTAGAATATGCTGCCTATGCGAAGATCATAATGAAATTGGAGATTGGAAGAAATAGTTAAACTATACAAAGTATGTAGCTGCAGTAGGGAGAATTATCTTGAAGTTCTAAATACATATACTAAGAGGGTAACAGTAGCCCCCTCAAACACAAAAAAGCGCTAGTAAAATGATGAATGATCGAATAATTAAAATAATGGGGCAAATGAAATGACAGTAGGATATAGATGAAATTAGCCCTTGTAGACATGTTTACATTAAACCAATTCGTTGTGCAGACTGTAGTGAACCTCATGGAGTAAAAAGATAGGCAGCAGCCTATTTTAAAATGTTTCCATCTTCCGCAGACAATATTTCTGAAAATAACAAGAGCTGCAGTTATTTGAGTTGACTGAATCAGGCCCGACTCTATATATGATGTGTCCAAATTAGTTAACACCAACTAGAATATTGTGAAATTATATAGTACATTTTTTAATGATTTCTTTGAAAGTTTTATATAATCTTCACCTATATTTTACTTTTGATGTCCAGTTTTAGGAGTTAAGTCATGGAAAGGGGGAAGAATTTCTGATTTGGGGACTTAAAAAGAATTTAGAAGAGTGTTTCAAATAATAGATGACATTTAAGGGGAAAAAATAAACCCCATTCATCTAATTTAACTTGTGCTGTGAAGATGTGAAGACAGCCAAGGAGATCATCAGAAGTGGCAGGTATTATTTCTTGGTTTTTTGTTCTTAGTCTAGTAAGGTAAAATGGCATTTCCTCTAGGAAATGAGGCATGGTTAAAAAACAAAAATGTAAGTCATGCCAACTGCATCATGATAGTTGTTGCTGACCACTTCTGTCGTATTAACTTAATGGTAATGAATGAATTTCAGCAAAAGAGAGTCACTGCCATCAATTTCTTTCTGCTCATAATTAATATTCACCCCTAAAAAGAGACTGCCGTTCATGGTTATTAAGAGGTTCTTAGAGTTTTGTTACTGAGAGCATTTTTTAGCGTGGTTTTTAAAAATCTTTGAAAATTGTATATTAACCTATCCCAGACCCCGACAGACACAATTAAATTTCAGTGATGTTCCAAATTTTTAAATATATTTTCACTAAAGAGGGTCATTATACTTTTAACATGAGTCATAGTTGTAAGCAGAAATGATCTTCCATTTCCTGAGCATATTATTTCTTGGGGGTATAAGTTTCTTCTCATCTAACAAGAGTCACATTTTTTAGACATCAGTGTGGCTCCTGCCTTGGTTGAGTGTGGAATCATCATTGGGAGATAACTGAATGGTAATGAGGCTATGTGGGAAAACTTGGAACCAAGAGAGGTGTGGCGTTTTTTAATGCATCTTTTAATGCTCTGCATTGGTTTGAGCTTTCAGAAAAATCAAGTCATGGTCTTCGCTTTTAGGCACTTTGTACTACTTCCAGGAGACCAGTACCTTGGCTGTGGCCTCTGCAGACCGATAGGGATAAAACAGACGTGCATGTCACTCCCAGGCCTCGCTGTGCTCACGGGCTAGTGGGGGAGCTCCGCAGTCCTGAAGGAAGCAGCTGAGTGCCCGAAGGCTGGGAGAATAGAGTAACCCAGCACAGCCTTTGAGAGTCAGAGAAGTCCTCCTATAGTAAGAGATGTGCTAAGACCTGGAGGATGAGCCGTGCTCAGTCAGGAGTGGAGGGAGAACTTACCTGTCAGAGTAGGGCATGTGCAGAGGCAGGGAGAAAGGGGAGGAGGAGAGATCCACACACATCCGTGAGGACTCTGCGAGTCTGCGACCTTGACTGTCAAGTTCAGGGATTTCCTGGTACCACCACCAGACTGCGCTGGTATGAACTGCTTTGGTCATTAGCCCTTGCTATTCCTGACTATGACTTGAAAATGCCCCCCACATGACCCTCCCGGTGTGTTTCTAGGGCCTTACAGAATCCCAGTGGGTTAAAAATTATTTTCATCTGCCCTATGTTTAAAATTCAGGGAAGATTTTTTTCCGCTTAAGATAAATGAGGGGAGAAAAGGCTATTATTGGGGCTGGTTTCTCCAGGACAGAAGCAGCTGTGGTCTTCCCTCTAAGAAAACTGCCCTCCAATCATTAGCCATTAACTATCCATACTGTGCTGTAAGGTAGACTTAGCTCCACAGTTTTTTGTGTGACATTGGGCAGGTTGTTTAATCTCGGTGTCTTCAGCTTTCTGTTTCACAGAGTTGCTGAGGTTTATGTAAGTACTCAGTAAGTGGTAACTGTGACCTAACAAGCTGCTAAGTAAGTATTCAGGATGCTGAACGAGCCTTGTCATCTAGCCTTCTTTAGGGAGAAGTGACTGCTTTTGTATTGTTACTTGAATTTCCTCCTCTTTTTTTTTTTTTCCTCCAAAGCAAAAATGATTGCTTTTTATGGTTCTGTTTGATACTTTTGCAGTGTTTGTCAAAGGGTCTGCCAAAAACCACCTGACTCAGTACCAGCAGGGGAGTTTATTAAAAAGGTGGATTCCTGGTCCTTACTTGGACCTGCTAAATCAGAACTCTGGGCGTGGTGTGGGGGATCCACGTGCTAAACGGCTCTAAGTGGGTGGTTCCCACCTAATAGGCTCCTAACCTATTGGGATCACATGGTCTCACTGACTTCCCATTTAGAGCTACATTAAGGAAAGGTAGCGATCACCTTCCTGTTCTTTTTATCGTATGAACTTTCTTCAACTTCGTTTCTGAAGAAACTGTCTTGCCTTACTTGAGATGGAGAAATGGCGGTTTACTTGTTTAGCAGCCTTCTTTTACACGGATTTCTTCAGAAATAAGTAAGATATGACTCAACTGCCTCTGGATACGTCCTCTTTTACTAACACCCATTTCTCGAAAACTCAAGCAGCTAACACCTGTCTGCTACCAACCTTCAGTAAAATGCAGTTAGTAATGTGCTCTCCCGTTTCCAGTCATAGGGTTTGTTACTGCCCTTGGGCAGTATGTTCAGGACTCACAGCCTGAATGTTAATAGTGAAGTGAAAGAGGACTGAAACTTCTGCGCATGTTTTCATTAATTTTTTTTTTTTTTGCAGCCTTGAATTGATTGCTTCCCTTCCCCCAAAGCACACCCAATGTGACCCTGATTTAGTGTGGCTTAATCAATAAACTGCAGAATGGCTAATTTGTTTCCAGTCATTTCTTTACAGAGTGTTTTCCAAGCACAGGTGAATATGGGAAAACTACTGCCCGTGAGCTAGAGTGGAGGGAAATGTGGAGGCAGAGATAGACAGCTGTGCGCCCGTGTTTACTGCAATAATTTTTTAAAAAAAGAATAAACAGAAAGGGAGAATGAATGGTTGTAAAGATGCCCTCTCTCTCTAAAATATTGTTTCTGCCACATTATGTGAAAGATGTCTTGATAACAGGCATGTAGCACTTTAATGCCTGTTGTTTTTGTTTTGTGTTGCTCTCTGTAAGCCATGGAAAAGATAAATTCCGTCCTGAATGGGCCTGGTGGAACTCTGTAAATTTTAAAAGCATCCAATCAGGAGAATATCAAACCTTTGAGTGCAATTTAATGTTTTCCTCTTTCTTTTTTTATTCTCTCAACTTTGTTCCTTTTGATTACTTGATGGGAAGATCTGATGCCAGTTTTAGTCTGTGGGGATAAGAACATAATAAATACCTCATTCAAGTTGAGTGCAGAACTGGATGGAAAGGGGGGTGCATGGAGATGTGCCGCCACCTGCAGAAGTCGCCCACACACAGCTTGGGGAGGGAACTGCTGCTGTTCATTTCTTAAGCCCCAGCTGTGTATCAACTACTTTTCATGTGGCTTGTCTTAATTCTTCTAACAGCCATTTGATTTTAAAAATCAGGAGTCTGAGAAAGATGCAAAGTGATTTGCTCAAGGCCATAGAACAGAGCACCATGTGAATTTTAGACTTGGACTCATGTTTGTTTGGCGCTAAGTTCTGTTTGTTTATCAGCATGCCACTCAGTCCAGCCAGGGTATCTGGGGGTTTAGGAGGGGTAGTGAGAGCCCTGCAAGAGCAGAGGGATTCAGCAGCATCCTTGAGAGAGAGGGATAACGGACTGCAGCCCCCATCACATACACGTCCTTCCAAGTCTCTGCTGCTCCGTGTTCCTGGAGCAGCTGTATATTCAAAGAGCGAGGCGCTCAGTGGGAGTTAACACTTTAAGAGCTGCTTTTGGAGGGAAAGAAACACAAAATCACAGTGAACCCTATACCCATCCTACTATGTTTAGTCATTGAGGAATTCTGTACATTTAGTAACTACCTCCAACACCTGAGCCCTAGTGGTGGTCGGCCCCCTTCTTCTGGGCAAATGTAAAAGATTGTAGCTACAAAGAATGTGCAAAACTCATGCAGAAATGGTAAAATACTCATTTTATTGGCCCTGTGGATATGTTTTCTTAGCTACTTAATGGTTAGGAGCTATGTATTTGTGAAATAAGAGAATTTTAATGGCAATGAGAAGCTAAGTTTCAGAGCAGATTATTGGTAACTTGAGGTTTTGACAACACATAACAGAATATCCATTAAAAAAATTAGCAGTGAGCTCCCTATCCAGCAGGAGTTTGTGTGACGACATACTTAGAATGTTCTTGTAGGTGAGAATGGGACAGGTGTAGGTGCTAAGTGTTCTGTTAGTATTTCTTCCAAGACAGTTCTTAGCAGGATAGGGTACAGTATTTGAAAATGAAATGATTTGTTATTTAAAAGATACTCATGTCTACAAGTTTTTTAGAAAAGGAAGATACCTTAGAAGCATGGGGTTCTGATGTTCCCTGTGACATTTCCTGGACCAGTGATTCTTGACAAGGGTGGGGATGACTGAGTAAATAAATGTGCTGTTTTATTAATAAAAACTGTAAGAATGAAATTTGAGCAGAGGCAAAGAAAATAGAATAATATAGTTGTAGAAGGAACAGGCCAAAGAGATTGTGAAACACCTTCTAGACATTCTTACCGTTCCAAGTTACGTTTCTGTTACTGAAAGACTATTTTAGTCATCACTCTCCTAGGCTAATGTTTATGGAATGATTTGCTATAATTGACTCACTAATGATACAAGAGTAGGTCTTCTCTCATCTCTGATTTTCCATAGTTATTTTGTCTTTGGTTCACAAAGAGCTTGAGGGAGCCAAATGACTAATTCCAGTAGGCAACAGAAATTTGACTTGAAATGAAAAGAGGCTGGAGCTAGGAATTTTTGTTTGAGAGTCACAACAGTAGCCAACAATTTTTGCCTGCTCAATTTGTGCCAGTCTCCATAATGAATCTTTCATAAGTCAGCTCATCTAACCTTCACAAAAACCTCACAAAAACTCTCTGAAGCAGGTAGTATTAATACCACATTTGACAGATGAGGAAACTGGCACAGATAAGATTTTTGTGGTTTGCCGTCAGTTGTACAACTAGTAATTTTTACAGTGAGATTCAAACAGAAATCTTGGTGATGCTTAAATCCAAGATCTTAATCCCTGTGGTATTTTGCATAGAAGTGATTTTTAAGCCTTGAATATAGGTGAAAGCTGAGGTCAGTTTAATCTTAGAACATGCCTTATTCAGAGGATGACGGAAGTGATGAGATAGCAAAGGACGTAGAAAGCCAGTTAGGGAAACCATGCAAGAGTGTTTAGAGGAGGAGAAAGTTATTTTAAACGGCCGCAGAGAAATCAAAAAGAAGAGAAAGAAATTATTAGATATAGAGATTACATGTCTTTGGGAACTTTGCCCCGAGCAGTTTGAGTAGCCCATTTAATCATATCTCAATATGCCATGCATTTTTGAAGCTTAGGATTAGTTTCCTCAGTGATTATCCTCAGGTATTTGGTCTAGGATACTAATAGTTTTTAACATTTTTTTAGCATGTGAGAACCCATGTGATACTTCCTTCATTTCTTTGTCCCATTCCATCTTTCCTCCTAAATGAATCAAAAAGTACACATATAAAACAGAGAGGAAAAAAAGCAACATGGTATCTGCCTTACTGAGAACAGGAACAGGAGAATTTTTGTTTTTTTATCTTGCTTAAGAAGACTTACTGAGAAGTAATAGGTACAAGATGGCAACAGGTGATGTGCTAAATGTATTAGTGGACTCTATTTAGAGTGAGATTTTCTCTGCCTTTTACTAAGACCTCAAAACATTTCACAGACATGCTGATTTCTCATAAATAAAATATGACATGTAAGGCTGTTAATCCCCCCCCCCCTTTTCTTTTGGTAATAGAGAAATTGAGAAAGGGGTGGCATGGAACAAACAGAACCCAGTTTCCCATTTCTCTGCATTCTCTCCTGGTCTGCACTTTTCCTGCTGGTAGGGACAAAGTGCTACCACTATTGTGACCAGCTACTTTGACATGTTACTAAACCTGTCTGTGGTATTTAATGCGGCTAATCTCTCCCTCCTCCTCTGAAGACTTTCTTCGCTTGGCTCCTGGGACCACACACTCTTCTAGTTCCTCCCACCTCATTAGCATCTCATGAGTTTTTTCCTCACCCACTGACCTCTTAGCCTGTAGTATCCTGGGTTTAGTCCTTGGCCACCTTCTCTTTTTTGATCTACACTCACTTCCCTTGTGAGTTCATCTCATCCTACAGCTTAAAATATCTTTTCAAGCTGTTGACTTCCAAATTGATATCTCCAGCCTGTGGACTTCTCCAGTGAACTCCAGCCTTACATGTTTTTCAGCTTACTTGACATTTCTGTGTCTGTGTTGTATGGGAATCTCAAATTTAAAATGTCCCCAACTGAGATCCCAGTATTTCACACCATCTGTTCACCAACTGCTGCCCCTTAGTCATCCCCATTTCGATAAATGGCAGCACCATTGTTCCAGTTGTTCAGACCAGAAATCTAGGAGTCATCTCTTTTTGTCACACCCAGAAGCAATCCATCAGCATATCCTATTGGTTTTTCAAAAAAATACCCAGCATCTAACCACTGCTCACCACCATTGAAAGTACTCCCTTGGTCTATGCCACCACCATCTCTTGCTGGGATTCGTGACCTAACTGGTTTCATGCTTGATCTCTTGATCTCCTCCCTTTAGTCGTAGTGATCCTGTTAAAATGCAAGTCAGGTCATATAAATCTCTCTAATGGCAATTTCATGCAGAGTAGAACCCAGAATTCTTTACGATGGCTTACCAAGCCCCACGTAATGTGCCCCTACCAGTTGGTACTGAGTGCATTTCCTACAGCCCTCTCTGTGGATCACTTCCTCTGGCCCCGCTGGTGTCCTTGAACTTTTCCTTCAGCCTTTGAACAGTAGTTCTTCCACCCGATGTCCCTGTGCATCACTACCTTCATACCTCTGGAGCTCTTGTCAAATGGTACCATCCCAGTGACGCCTTCTCGAACTGTCTTATTTAAAATGATAATATGCCCTACTTTTTGCTCTTCGTTTCCCTTTTCACCATCTGTGTACTTTATCTTTAATCTGGCTTATTGCCTATCTCCTCCCACAATGAATGTAAATTACATAGGGGCAAGGATTTTTGTCTCTTTTGTTCATTGTTATTTCCCTGTCACCTAGAATGGTGCCTGACGCATGTTATGCCCTCAGTTAAGGTTTATTGAGTGAAAGAATGAAGTTTCAGAGCCTAAAATTGAGTTGTGGAGTCAGGGTATGTAAGTAAATGTGGGTCTGTGAGTAAAATTTTTCTCCTGGTTTCTGAGCTCCAGCCCCAAGATGACAGTTACCTGCCTCTGAGCACCCAGGTCTCTGTCCCTGTGAACAGCCATTGCCTGGTAGAGCCAGTGTGATGGGAGAGGCATATGTTCCCATCTCCAATTCTGTAGAGTCCCTTTGGCCCAGAGTGGTTTCAATATGCTACCCTACAAAGGCAAACAAATCCAGAGACCTTAGCCTCTGCTGCGTTAGCTCAAGATAAATCTATGCAGAGTTCACGGAAGGGAGCAGACAACTGCATTAAGCTGTATCATGATGAGCACTGACGACCGTGACAAGATGGGCCTCTGTGCGCTCAGTGCCATGTGGGGTGGGGACTTCTCCTTTTTGATAACGGTAATGAGACAGAACAAAACCACACCCAGAGAGGCGATGAAACAGCCTGCAGGCCAAGTTCAAGGGGATTTTCATGGTGCCTCTCTGTCTTTCCTTTCCCCTTCCGTAGGCGCCTGCATCCGGATTGTAAAAGGTACAGATGCTGTTGGAAGCGGTGGGGGACTCTGCTGTTTTACATAGAAATACGCTGCTCTCTATTCTCAGTCTCAGCCTGGTGTAGTTCGTTTCCCTTCCTGCAGCATATGCGTTGTCCTGCAAATTGTTAAATTCGGTTTTTTCGCTCCTTGCTATTTGTGCTTATAGACACTTGTACCTTTATCTTAGTGAGCCATACTGATTGATCCCATTTTCCGTCATTCTTTCCCATTCGTAATTTAAGTGAGGAGCTTGTTAACTAGGTGTGCTTCTCCTCCCCGTTTGACTTTCACATGGTTAGCTTAGTGGTCTTGGGTAAATTAGTTACCTTTTTCTGTTGCACATGATTCTTATGAGGATCAAATGCATATGGATAAATACGCTTTATAAACTACGGTAGACATTTAAGTTAATGATGCCAGTGTGGATGTTAGACCAGTTGATCTCTAAGACTCCTCTTATTTATAGAACTAAATTATTCTAAGACTTCCCAGAGCAGTCTTTCTAGTATATTCTGTAAACTTAGGTAATTGGGATATATAAATATAAATATTTCATGTTCGCCTCTTAGAAACCATAGGTTTTGCATATGTATATCTATAATCTTCATGATCGTATATAGTCTGGTCTGGCCTGGGACTTTTTAAAAAATCTGTTCAGGATGTCAGTATGAACTACACATCCTGGATTTTCAGCGTTTGCTTCTCAGATAATCAGAACACATTTTACTCTACTGCAGAATTATTTGACAACACATTTCCTCTCTGCCCTCTGAATCTCCATGGATGATCTACCAAAAAATAGCATCTCCATTTGTTCCTAAATAAAACCCTGATATGACTCTTTTCTATAAATCTAGTTTTATTACCTTCTTCCAAAGTAATTTCTGATAATCAAGCCAGAACCTTTACTTTTGTTTGTTATTTTCAAGCTAGATTCTTGAGAAAGAGGACCAGCTCCAATTTTAGCCTAAGAAGAAAGGATTACAAGGCAAATTTCAAGACCCTAGTTTTGCTGTCTTATCTACTAAATTTGTAAATTCTAGAAATCCATTTACTTTTCAAAAACATTTCTGTTCTTATTTTCAGTGCCAGTTTGTTCCCTTCAGCTTTCCCATATGCGTGACTTTTATGGCCCCATATAAAGTAGAGCACTCTGCCATATTGATTTAATGGTATGTTTCAATAAATTCCCCCTGTTACAGTGCTTGCTCCATACCAGGCAGCCAAAGGGGAAACAGACGGATGTGCTGGTTAACTAATTTTAAAAGAGAAAAAATTTCATTTTCTCCATTCTTTAATGTCATGGCTGTCCTGCCAATGACCTGATCCTGAAATGTATTAGGTTCCCCCTGACATACGTTACAGGAAATAGTGACCTGACCTTTTAAAATTTTTATTAACATTTATAAATTTGTTTTAGTGTATTATGTTGGGAGCCATGATTTTTCTTCAGAATGGATTGGGGTGACTGGTGTACAGATTGATAGCCATGTCATATATTAAGCTGGTGGAGATTTTATAGTGTATATAGATGCTGTCTTTTTATTCTCTTCTCCTACATTTAAGACTTAAGCTCATGAAGATGGTAACATTTAAAATTTTTCTTTAAAGCATTTTACAGACAACTTTATGGAGCCGGTGAGATTTTGATAATTGCCTGATACAACACTGAGGCATAGGTGTTCAACCATTCTTTCATTCAGCCTTTCCTCAGTGCCTGATGTATTCCAGACATTCTTCCAGTCACTTGGGATGTAAGAGTGGTTGCCACAATCCCTGTTCTCAAGTAACTTGCAGACTGATGGATTAGGAACCCCTTGGTATACAGTTAAGGGTCTTATCAAAGATTTTTTTTCTTCCCTGTCTCCACTCTGGGTTTGAAGCCTTGATCTGTACATTTTTAGTTTTTTAAACTATTGTATTTCAGTTCTTCCTAGGAAAGAATCTAATTTGTACATAGTGTGTGGGCAAAAATATTTGTCATAGATTAATAAAGGGCATCTTTTTTTCATGGAGATCATTGAAACTTAGCTGTATCCAGGTCTACTGACTTAGCAATTCTCATCTTTCTCTAAGAAATTGAGCAGTGTGTGGTTTTATGAAAAGGACACCTCTCCCACTACAGCAAACATAGGAGCCAGGTGAGTTGGCATGCTGCCTTTCTAACCTGTTTACCGAAGTAGCATTCATGACGGTGATGATGATTGACACTCCCATCCATCATCTGCCTGTTCCCAAATGCTTCTGAAACATAAATTAAGCCTCCTAGCTGCTGAGTGAGTTTGGATTGCTGTTTTGTTTTACAGTAAATATTTGTTTATTTTATAGACAGGGAAATTGAGGCATTGAGCATCTCAGTGGCTAGATAAACAAGTTAAGGGCACTGCTGGGAACCATCAGCTAATGTTTATTGAGCCCGTGTGGAGCAGAGTACTTTGCTGAGCCCTGTGCAGTATATGTTGTTCCTGGCTTTCCCCCTTACTACTCGAGGAAAGTATTGCGGAACCTCTTGGCCTGATTTTACCTTTTTGGTCCTCATGGCAAGCTATTGTTATGATGTTGTACATTTCACTTTTCCACTTGCGTTTTCTCAATACATTTTGCTTTTTACATTAGTATACAAGACCTTATTAAAAAAACATTAGCCATATTTCCAGGTTCTGGGCTTTTCCAATTTTTCAAAAAAATGTGAACACTGTCAGACATGAGAAACTGTGCTAAGGGTCATGCCCAAAAAGGTGAATTCAGACACAGTTCTTGTCCCCAAGAAGCTCTATTTGAGTAGATCCTTTTTAGTACCATAACAGTGTCATATACTTTTTGTTTGTTTGTTTGAGTGAGTGAGTGATTGAGTTTTGTTCACTTGATTTTAAAATGAAGACCCCTTTATTGAAGAGCTTTTCAGAGCCTTTTAATACAGCAGGTTCATTGTAAGTCTCCAGAGGCAGATAGCATATGCAGCATTTTCCGAGCTAATGGAAACAGTAAACGTGTTACTCAAGAAGTGTATTTTGGAGTTTGTATTCTTTAGAACACATCTGAAAGAACAGATGACATGGCCATTTTTCACCATCTACTTGCTTGACAGCACTAGAAGTGAGCATGGGCAGGCTGTCCAGCTGTTGAGGATCTAATCTAGTGACCCTTTAAAGCTGTTTTTTCCCCCAGGTTGAGTAGTAGCGTATGAAAAAGAAAGATTGCCTCCCCATGGCTCACACTTACACTCAGTCTGTAGAAGGTATTTTTATGCGTGAGGCCAAAGAAATCTTAAAAGATAAGCAGTCACCTGGTCTAGACCCTCTAAACTGAAGCTAGTAGAGAAAGGCTTTGTGACTTACCTAGCGTAACAGAGCTAGTTACAAGCAGAGCCTGAGAAAACCCGTCTCCTGACTCTTCCATTCTACCACACTGTGCCCCAGATCATACCGGATAAGACATCTTCTACCCTAGATACTTGGAACTCCAACACCCAGTGCATGTGGTACAAACTCCTGCGTAAATAGACTTTACACTCAGACAGGCTAAAAATAGCCTTTACAATCAAGTGCTTGTTTTGATGTTTTCCCACAAAATATCTAAATCAGCCAGCTGTTCGTATTTTACTTGGTGGTTTTCTCGTCTGCCACCTATTTCAACATGATGTTTAGGATGTTTTACCTAAATAGCCATGTTGTGTTTCAGGCTCTGCTGAGTTTCCCTCCTCCATACTCCACAAGTGAATACTGCAGTGACTCACAGTTAAAATCTGATGCGCTACCGAGGCCCTGTGTAGGTTAATTCTGAATGGTTTTTTATGTCAGAGGAAGTGCAATAAATACAGGCTGGGGAATAAAAACCATTAAATATGAGTGGAAAATAAGTTATCAGAAGGCCTTACTTTAATCATAAATGTGTTCCAGAAATGCACATAAGTCAAATAAGAATACGTACATTGTATGATACAGTCTGTGGGCATCTTAAGGTGTCATGTTCATGATTTTTTGCCAAATTGCCTGTTTCCTGAAGTTCTTCTGTAACAGGGTACCCAGTAGCACCATTACACTATAATTTCATACTTGTATATAGATTATCGTCCATACATCTAGTTCATTTGTTAGTTGTTTATAACTCAGAATGCATTTTTCTCATAGAAATCATCTTATTTGGTGCAAACCTTCACAAAACAGTTTTTATCCATAATATATCTCTAGTCTTATGGTAGCTTTGTCAGATTTAACTGAAATATGAGCATGTGTCCTGGGAATGGATTTTGAGTTTGGCTTGGGATTCTGGGAGCACATCTCTTCTTACTGAAACCTGGCAGCAGAGTCAGAAGGCCATATGTCATTTGGACTGTGGTAAATAGGGGAATCTTAGAGATGAGCCAGGCCAGCCTTCTTACTTTAGAGATAAGGACACCATCCCCAACGTGCCCCCCTTGTGGGTACCAAGGCCTGGGGTGGAGCGTTCTTCCTTGAGAGCTAGGTGGTGAGGGGCAGCGTCTCCAGGGGCCATTGGTGTGAGGAGTAGGAAGCAGCCTGGGTCAGAGGGCAGTTTTGGGATGAGGCAGGGAAGGTGAAGTGGTAATGGGGGTCTGGGCAGGGGAGGGACTATGTGGCCCCTTCTTGAGAGGCATGAGGAATTGTTCTCCATTTTTGCCTCTCTCTTTGTACTCTGTTCCATCTGCTTGCCTTTGTTAGTTATTAAGGCATGTTGGGTGAGCCCCCTTTCTTGTGGTAAGAGGGCATTCCTCTTTCTCTTCCCCATTGGCACTGCCATGCATCAGAACAGATTCCCCCCGTCCTCAAGGAGGCCATGACTGGAGGGAAGAGATGAGGAGCAAACTCTGGTGGTTACAGAGTCTGCAGTGGTGCAAGGAGGTGCAGTGGGAATGTTTGTAACAGCAAGTAGGGAAGAGGAGCTTCTTTGGCAACCCAGCTGGGGTGAGTCAGTAACGAGGCTGCCTGAGTACAGGGCTGGATTCCCACATCACAGTGCTGGGGAAGCCATTGTTGATGGGGAGAGAGGTTAAGGACGTGTAGAGAGAATAACAGTTCTGACTTTGAGGGTAAGCTGGGGCACCTGTGGGCATGTGGAGGCAGAGGGTTGGAGGGAGAGTCTCAGTGTTTTTCTGGTGAATCAGAATTTGTGATATAGTGATGAATCCTGGGCAGTTTAGTCTGGAAGATTGGATTGTAGGCAGCAAACATTCAAACACCACATGGAATGCAGAACCATATTCATGAAATGGGCTGACTGTCTTTAACACACAAGAAAGTATGTCCCTTTACCCTGAATCATCTCAATATTTATGTTTTAAAAGATAGAAGTTTCCAGTAAAATGTAATTGTGTATGTTTAGGGTAAAAGGCTGGTTGAAAAGAGGGGAGGACAGAGGCACTGACATACACAATAAAATTCTTCAGAGGCCCCTGAGAAGAATGCCGTGAGAGTGAGTACCTTGATTCACTCAAGCTTCTTGAAGGTCGAGAGAGAACATTCTCATTTCCGAGCAACACCTGAAATGACTCTGAAGGCTGCTGTTTCTCTTACTATATTTTTATATGGAAACTTTATTTTCATAGGTTTTGGGGGGGTTTTGTTGTTTTTTTTAAACCTGATTTGGCTTTGTATAGCTATGAGAGTGGGGGAGGGGAGCCATTAGGAAGCTCATTTGATTTTTAAAACTGAAGTTCCTGATGTAATTTTGGTAACTTTCTGGAGGTAAGTTATCTCAACTCTTGATAGTACCGTTGGATTTTGGTTTTAGTGATGAACGTTAAAATTGGAAATAACTGGTTTGAGTGGACGTTTCTTAGTGATTTTATGTGTCTGGTTCAAAGGTTGGTCCCTACATTGCTAACTTGGAATGCTGCCACCAGTAGCCATATTAACTTATCACAGTTTTCAGAGTCTTTGGAGTCACATTTAGGTTAAAATTCTAGCTGGCCAGCTCTGTGACTTCGGGCAAATTCTTTTGTCTCCTGAACTTATTTCCTCACCTGTGAAATGAGGCAAATGATAACTAGCTGGCAGTGTTATTCAAAGTGGCAACTTAAAATGATACATAGGACAGGTTCGTGTGTTTACTAGCCCCAGCGAATGTTCGGTTTTAGTTTGATTCCATTTCCAACTGTGTGCTTGGCCTGTTGCTAACAAGCAGACTGAAACAGCAGCACAGTCTGACTGGAGGGTATTTGTTTAACCACCCAACCTGCCAGCCGGCGTTGGCTCTGCCAGGAACAGGAGTCCCTGGAATTTCCTGCTTCCCTTTCTTGGTTCCTGAATTCTCTCTTCTTCCTCACAAGTACCTTGTTATTGGTGGGACGTGCTCTTAAATGTTTGTTTCCACCTGGATCTCTGTATTTGTGGATTCTATTTGCCTGATGGAGGTCATCCCAGCCGGTGGACTGAGTTGGTGGATCTAGAGAATGTCTTTCTATACATTGCTCTGTTAGGACATTTATCACAATGATCTAATTTTTTGTTAATATTTAACAAATATTTATTTACTCCTATTATGTGTCAAGCAATGGAAAAAATAAAGTCCCTGCTGTCATGGAATTTATATTTTAATGGGAGAAGTCAGACCATAAACCAGTATGAGATACCTCAGTGTGGTAAGTGTTATGAAGGAAAACAAAGCAGGGCAAAGAGTAGAATAGCATGCTGTTTTCCCCCGGGTGTGCAGAGAATGTGTCCAAGCAGAGACTTGAATGAAATCCAGGAACAAACCATGAGATATCTGGGAGAGGAACATTTTAAGCAGAGGAAAGAGTAAGCCCCAAAGCACTGAGACCAGAAGAGCTGAAGGTAAGTAAGCAAGGAAGGGACTGTGTCAAAGATGAGGTCTGAGAGAGATGCTGGAGACAAGGTTAGTTCAGGCCTTATAGATGTGGTCAGGACTTTGGATTTTCCCCTGAGTGAGGTGGAAAGCTATCAGAGAGCTTTGAGTAGAGGAATGTCAGAATTCGATTTAACTTTTCTAATGTATTGTTTTGGCCGCCATATGAAGACTATGCAGGGGCAGAAGTAACAGCAGAGAGTAGAAAGCTATTGCAATAATTTGGGTGAGCATTGTTGACTTGAACTAGGTTGGCAGCAGTGGAGTTGAGAGGTGGTTATATTCTGGAAGTATTATGAAGATTTGCCAATCAATTGAATATGGGTACGATAAAAAGAGGAGTGCAGTATATCTCAGTGGTTCTTGACCTAAGCAACAAGAAGAATGAAGATGTGCTTTCCAAAGAGTATGAAGACTATGTGAATAGCTCATTGGTCCTGAGTTCAGTTTTAGAGATGCTAAATCTGAGATGTCTGTTAGTTAGACAGGTGTGTATGTTGAGTAGTTACTTGAACATATGACTCTAAAGTTTGCACGTGCGAGCTAGACCAGCATTGTCCAACAGAACTTTTTGCTATGATAGAAATGTCCTATAACTTCACTCTCCAATATGGTAGCCATTAGCCATGTGTGCCTACTGAGCACTTAAAATTTGGCTAGTGCAACTGAGTAACTGATTTCTTTCTTATTTTACTTAATTTTAATGAAATTAATTAAAATTTGAGTGGCCTCATATAGCTCAGGCTACTGTATTGGTCAACATGGATGACAGTAGATACACATTTGAAAGTCATCAACATGACTGGATAAAATCTACTTGGGAGGGAGCATGGGTAGAAAAGAAAAAAACGTCTGAGGATCAGGACCTATAATGCAGAGAGGTTAGGTAGATACTGATGTTCAAGGAGGAGACTGTAAGGAAGCACAAGGCCCAGAGAAGTGGTTTCCAGGAAACCAAGTGAAGAAAGTGTTGTAAGGAGAGTGAGCCACTCTGTCTGTCGAGGGGCCGTCGCCCTCCTTACATAGTGAATCACTTAAGCAGCCTTTAGAGAGACAAGTCCTTATCCCCAAGCCTAGCAAGTAGTTGTTGTCTTGTAATTGCAAAATGAAGAACGTTGAACAAATGAATGGATCACTCCATCAGCTTTTAACAAACTGAGGTTCAGGAAATTTGCTCCCTAATTTAATGTCAGTGCACTGAAATCTTAGAACTATTACCTTTTGAAATCCCAAACTGTGCTTATTACCTCTTTCCCACTGGTGCTTTCCACCATCTCACCCTCCCCAGTACAAACGGGCATGATTTTGGAGAAACTGGGATAGACAACATCAGCATCTCTTACCTCAGTGGCTGTCATGAAAGAACCAAACAGCCGTGGCCCTAGGCTGTCTCTCCAGTTGTCAGTGTACTTGGCCTGGGCCAACTTTAGGCCAATGAAGAAGTTCCTGGGTCTGACTGGGAAGAAGCAGATTATTTTACCCCAAATCCTTTCATCTAATTTTTTTTTTCTTTTCTCAGCTTCCTTTTTAGTCCTTCTGGACTGAATGTTGACAGTGGATTTTATCTCTCTTGCCTTTTCTCTTGTGTATGTTTTTCCCTTGTTCTTTTCTGCATGCATCCCTCTATTTTGAAAAGTTCCATTCATTGTTCCTGTGCCCTGACTCAGACTGTTACTTGGTCTAACCACCCACATCATTGCTTTGTCTTGCTGTACCCTGATTTGCCTCCATGTGGAAGCTCTCCCCTGCCGCCAGACCTCTGACTTTATTCTCTGCACCTGGCTCTGCCTTACCTTCCATTCAGTGTTTGTTAAATTGCTTTCTGTCATCCCTGATTGGCTTGGAGAGAAATTTCAAAAACAAAGAGACAACAGGCATGTCTTTTTCCTTGCCACCTTTCATATGGTAATCCTCTTAGGTATGATTTTAAATATTACTGTGATAGTTTGTTTTTAATACTCATTTTTCTGTTCTTTATATCAGTATTGTGCCACCTTATAATACTAAATTAATGTTATAATTGGCACAGAAAATCATTATCATTCCTATTGTTAAAACACACACAGCCTTGTGGGTAGCATTGGTTAGCACTGGATGAGGAGGAACAGATGCTGTAGTATGAGGCCGGACACTTGAGACCCATGCTAACTCTCTGCAGTAACATCCGAAGGAGGCAAGGAATTTGTGTCCTCTCTAGCTCTTCTGAGTTTAAATCTGCCGAGGGAGAAATGCAGAGTCATAACTTGCCTTCAATGATTAAAAGTCGCATGAGGGATGGGGAAAGAAAATCCCAAAGGGGTGGTGGCTAGAAAATCTTTTCTAGTCAAAAGCTATACCAAAAGCAATTGCATGAGACCCCAGAAATCAGAGATGGAAATGAGAGTGGATTATATATAATACAAAAGACAAATGCACACACATTCCCTGCCGAATGGGCTCTTAATAGAAGACAAGCCGATTAAGACAAAATGTACTGTAATTAAGGGACGTCTTAGGAGGGGTCAGGGTTGCTGAATCCTTCACCCATTCATACGTTCAGTTTATTTTGAATTCTTCTATTATGATAATTACATAAGGTGTGAATTTTTACAGTCCGTGAAAATGACAGATTACTGAGTGAGGTTTGTGTGTTTAACCTCGTGATTCGGTTACATGCCATCTATGTGCCTCGCCTCGAATGTTTGCCTTCCGATACTTCTGTGTGTGAACTCAGCTGCCTCCTTTATTGCTGCCATATTACAATGAATGTTCTCTGCATTTTTATGAAGAGCCTATTAGCAGCTTAGGCTTGATTTAAAGAATTTCTTCAGTTTATGAATACAGTTCATCTCTGTGAATGAATGTAGCACTCTAATGCTATTTATTTACTCCACACCATAAAATGTAATATAATAAATAATAGGTCCCTTGGGCTTATGGTAAAACTCAGTGATCATCCTCTCAGCAGGAAGATGAACACAACTTGAGTGGAGAAATAATGATCACAATTCACCACGCTCACTGGGATGCCATTTATATACCTGAATCTAATAAAGGCAGAATTACAGTACTTAACATTGTGCTTAGTCTTGCCATCCAAACATAATGAGACTGGGAAGGGAAGCGACTCAGTCATGTTAGCCACATTTTAGAAAATAATATCAACTCCAAATTAGCAATTCAAGTAAGAAAGTGTTCTTAAACGTATATAACACCTAATTTCTTGTGCTAAATAAATGTTAGGTTAGTGTTTTCTGCTATCTTCATTCATAGAAAACCCTTGGACTTGGGGGGTGGGTAGGGGCTGGAGGACAGTGTTTCACAGTCCCTTCATTATCTACTATCAGTTTGGAGGTTCTCAAGATGACCCTAAGTGTTAGTTATCCATAAATGAAATATCTGTAAGCCAGATCCTCAATATGGTCCTTGGTCAGTAGGGCCATTTTATTTCACTGTTGAAGTCCAGACAGAATTAAGTCATGAATGTTCAAAACTCTTTGTGTATAAATGTACACCCTGTTATATCCTGAGATTATTCAGGTAATTTTTGTAGTATCTTTGCTTCTATTTCCCTTCATTAGACTTTTGTTCCTTGAAATAAAGCATTGCAAATTTATATGCCTATAGAGCTTGATTGATAAATGAATGACTTAGGCAAATTGGAAGACCCTTGTTCCATCTAAAGGGGTCAGCCTGTACTCAGGTCCAGATCATCTTTGTTATGTATACTACAATCTCAATGGAGCCAGACTGTCTAAATTTGAAAAACAAACAAATAAGCAAGTTAGGTATCTTTGACTTTCATGTGAAATCCTCATATATTCAATTGTCGTCTATTTAAAAGTTAAATACGTAGTCTTGTACCAAATAGGTCAACATTCTGGTTTTGGTGCATAGGTTGCCAGCTTGATAATTCTGCTTTAAAGTAGAAGTTCATGAAAATGTTGATACAGTCAAGACTCCTGTTGAACTGTTAGCTCCAGGCATCTCCATTTTGCTTCTCCTTGGTCTTGCCTGTTTACCTCATGTTACATTGCTGGGGGTTTTCCCTGAAAGAACATCACTTAAAACCTTTAATGTCTTTAACAGAAGAATGCTGACTAAAGGGAGGTTCTGCAAAGTAGAAGTAGATGTAACACAGTAAGCACAAAACACTCAGTGTTTTTTTTTTTTATATTGTATTTTTATTTTTCAGTCTTTAAAAATCAATACAATTAAATTTTAATTTAGTGTATATTTATACAGAAAGACATGGAGGGTAGAGGGATATACTGAGGTTTACCTTTATGGTAATAGAGTCATAGACACGCGATTTGGTGGCTGTGTTTTGCTACTAACAACTGAGAAGCCTAGGTGTCACCAAAAAGAAGAACCCGCTGCAAGCTTAACTTTTTAAAAACTACGTATCAGAGGATTTTCTTGGTTTATTCAAAGGCACTTGCTAGAGTCATGATTTTATTGTTTATCATGTGATATGCAGGAGAATCCATACTGATCTATCTCTGCAATCCAGTGTTGCTTTTCTAGATACAAATTTATTTGGTATCAACTAGGATGGTTTATTTGTATATGTATATAATAGTGTATCAATCTATGAAGACTTTTTGTCTTCCTTGTTCTATTTAAGGATATGTTAAATCACCTTTGTTATCCGTAAAAACCAGGCAGTGCATTATGGAAATACACTCTAGGCTGTGTATAGGGCTGTGGTTCTCGATCAGGGAGAGTTGACTTTATTCTGAAAGATTCTGAGGGCTGATTTACTAGTTGTCTGCTTCTAGTGTGAGCAAATTATTCTACTTTGTCGACTGTTCGATTTAGAGCAGGCTGTACTCCTGATGGCCCTGCTGAGATAAACAGCCCTGGCCTGTGTTTCTAGATAACAGAATAAGAGTGGGGAACAGTATAAAATAACCCTCTGATGAGAGGTTTCAGAAAGCACAATTTTGATTTGGGAAGCTAAGAGCCCGATTCTTGTTTCTTTTATAGATTTAGATGAAATCTGCCTTCCTGTAATTTTTACTTCTGATTTCTTCAACCTCTGAATTCACAGAGCGCTGCTTGGTTCTCTTCTCTGGCAGTTGACGGTTTGCCTTGTGCAGTATCTATACTTGGCTCACGAATAAAGAATTGCAGCATTTGGGAAGGTTGCCTACTCCATGAGTCTGCAGCTGTGCTGAAGAACCCGAGTTAGACAGATGCACTAATGCAACTCAGTCAAGCAGAGGGTCACAAGATCAGTGGGATGAGAGTTGCAATCATTTATTCATTCAAAAAATTTTATTGAGTGCCTGTTATACACCAGGTACTTGCTCCAGATACTCGATGGCACTCATCCTCTGACGCTAGGTCTTAATTTCCTTTCTAGACTGTATGCTCTATGAGAACAGGATTCTTGTCTCATCACCTTTGTATCATGTACTTCACCTAGCACAGCAGAGTACATTACATGTAGAATGTGCTCGACATTTTATTTTTTAAATAAGCAAAATATGTAGTATATGTATTTTGAAGAGCACCGTAGATCTAATCCCTTTGTGACCACCATTAAATATAATAGTCACATGAGCATAATGTCTAGGCTGAATAGTCCTAATTTCAACAGTTCTTTCTTCTAAGTAGTTGGGTTTCCCTTCTTTGGTTCTTCTTTAGTAGTGTATTGCCTCTTTTCACGTGTAGGAACAGGACTGAACGTAGCATTCATGATGGGATTTGATCTATACAAAGTGGAGGAGAGGGTACCATACTTCCTATGATTCATTAGTTTTCCTTAAGGCATTTATTAACTACCACCTTCTTTTTCCCAAGGCAATCTTTTCTCTCTTCATTAAGTATTGACAGTAATGAACAGGTATTAGATATCTGTGTAATACCCAAGCATGCAGATCTTTGAACTATTTATTTTCCAGATAATTTTTGCTAGTGAGAAGATTGTCTAAGATTATGTCCTTTTATTTGCAGTAGGAAGTTCTTCAACTTTTTATAGAAAGCTTTTCAAAAAGTCATATAAAATTATCATTTACTGGTACAAAAATACAGTATACATGTGTGTGAGAGACAGAGACAGAGACAGCAAATGAGATCAAAGCGATGAATCTCCAAGGTCTGGAGTTCTTGCCTCCTTGATGGTGATGGCTGTTCTTGTTTATACTGAATAACACCCGTCTTATCCTTACAGAGTATTATTCTGTTTTATTTGAACTCCTTATTTCCTATGCATGACATAAAACTAACTGGTTTCATAATTTTAGGTATTTCCCTTATTTCTTATTTTTGAGTTCTCGAGGAAAGAATGACAAGATTCTTATTGACATCTTTCTTATAGTTAAGATGTGTTGCTGTTTATAGGAACAGATGACAAATCCCCATGTCTTTGTCATTCCACAAACCTTCTACCAAATCCATGGTTTAGAGAACTCTATCTAGGTGATTTACTGGGCTAGATGTGTTCCATGATTTCATCATTAGACACTTCCGTCTTTGTCAGCTCCATACTGATCTCTCTGCAAGAGATACATAGTAGAAATCCTCAGATGTCAGGTGTATTGCATGCAATTTAAAAAACAAACAAACAAACAAACAAACAAACAAAAGCTGACTGTCATCCAAGTTACCAACCATGAGGATACAATTCCAGAGCTTCAATTTGGAATTACAGGCTTGTGTTTTGAAGTTTGCTTTTTTCTGGTTTTTTATTTTGGCTTTTGCTTTCTTTCTGTTTGTCAGTTTCCTTTATTCTTTAATTTAGCAAGTATTTAATTGCAAAAAACTGTGCTCAGCACCTTGATGGTTACAAACATAAATGAAATCTCCTTTCCTTTCCCCACTGCAAAGCCACCCAAAGAAGCAGTCACTCTTAAATCCTTCCCTTTCTGGTAAATAGCATCAAAATAGAATGCTTTGGGGTTTTTTTTTTTTTTTCCTTGTTAGTTTTAACAAAAAGATATTGTATATTTTATTTCATTACTAGATAGATATTTCTTAGAGAGCACTTATCACTTAGTGGATTAGAATGTTTATTTACTGTCCTATTATGTATTCAGTAGTATACTGGGCTTAAAAATGCATCACTCTAATTATACTCTTAAACTTTCATAAACTGTTTTTAATAAGGCTCTGTTTTCTCCTGTTTTGCTCAAGTTAAGCATAACCTTAAAAACAGGGTAAACAATGGTATCAAAGTTATATTTCAGTAAAGCTGTCATGTATATGTGGATTAACCTAGAAGATAATATTGCTAAATAATACTTCTGTATAAATACAAATAGCTTTCTTTGGTTAGATTTAATCCTATGAATAACAAATTTGATGGTCCATTTTGCAGCACCATAGATGGACTGCTTTATTCCACCGACCAACTCCAGTTCTAAAACTAGATGAAATCTTATTTAACTAATTGAAACACTTGTTTGGATAAGAACTTAAGCAAGGTTCAGTAATTCTCAATTTCCCACTTTGCTTGCAAAACACGATGTTAGTACAGAATTACACTCTTCACAGCTTATTACACTGTGTGTTCACTCACAAGGAAATAATTTAATGCAGTTTACTCCCAACTGTTTCCCTCATGCTGACCCCTTTATTAAAGTAGCTGATTTCTCAAGGTTAGGTTAATTTTGAAAAAAATAAAATATTTTTGGAGGTCATAAATTTAGTCACACACCTGTTCTCATTCTCCTTTTATTTTTTTCCCCCTTTTAAGTCTCCACATTGTGTCTCCAGAACAAACTCTTGATGGTTTTTACCCACTCTCTTCCCCACTGGTTGATCTCAAGTTACTTCTTTCACTTGAATGTTCTATTTTTATATTTTTTGGTTATTCTTTATGTGTTTAAAACCTATCTCAGGACTTCTGTTTTGTTGAAAGTGCTTCGTATCTATTACACATGAACTTAGGCCCTTGCCTTAGAGTATTTCTCCCTATGCGCCCAACCTTGGACAAGCAGTCCATGTTTTCACCTACTGTCCTGCAAGTCTTAAGCTTCTCTCCCATCAGTTGTTCTTTTGGAGATGGCCCATCGTCGTGGAAGTGAGTGCACCATTTAGGAAATTTTATTTTCAGAATTTTCCAAAGCCTTTTCTTCCCTTCACCACCTTTATTCCAAATCCTGCTTTTCAGCTTACTTTGTCTCAGAGCAGTTTTGTTAACAATGCTGTCTTCAAGTTCTCCTTCCCCGTCTCTGAGGGCTTCTGAGATTTCTTCTCGTTGTAGATTGGCCACCCCACAGCCACTCAGAGCAGAGCCTGTGGCCTGAAGTTCCCACCTCTCCTGCTGAGTCACTGTATTGTGCCCAGGAGCTGGTCCTGGGGAGTATTTTTAGCTTCACTTGGGTTCCACCTAATCCCCATAGAATGGCATGGACATTATATTAACTATAATGCTTTATAACCAGTTGAAATTACCAGCCGTTAACTTGTGGCAGGCCGTTTTTTCTCCTAGATTTTGCATTTTCTCACTGCGCAACATCCTGTAGAATGTTGACTCTAAAATGGTCGTAGGTAATATTTGCCTTACAACATTAGTTTACTAATTTGTCTATGATCTAAGTGTGGGAGTGAATAGAAAGTTTAGAATGGTGAACAAATCATATCTCATCGGTAAGTAGTGAGTTTTTTGAAAATTAGGTAAAAGTCCTTCATATTGATTTAATGACTTAATTTATTTCTCCCTTCCAAGGAACCACTTTTATTCCTCAGCATGATCCCTGTGAACTAAAGGCTAAAAATACTTGTTTTACATCTGTCAAACAAATGGATGTTCCCGCTTCATTCTCAGACAAGAGGGTGATTGATGGCTTTGATATCAAGTTCTTAACTGAAATAAATTTTGTCTCAATTTGAGAAAAAACAGTGATAACACAGGGTCCTTTCTGCCAACCAGCTCAGGCATATGGGACCTTTCTTTCATCTTTCTTTATTTACTTGTACCCAAGACTGAAAAATCTCACATTTTCTCCTAAAATTGATTTACCAATAGGGCAAACGTTTAAAAGTATCCCAAATAAAGAGTATAGCACATTCGACTGAAATAGGAGGCCAGTAGTGTACACATGCTTGGTCTAATGCATTCCTCACCTTACGTTAATCTCCAGAAAAGCTACAGGAAGGAAACACAGTCCCCCGACACGACAGGGTGTAAAATGGATATAAACCAATTACTTTTCTCAGTTCTTAGTCTCAGGAATACTGACCCTTCTGACTTTTTCATTTTCAGGCAAGCGCTCTCCACCCCAACCTTGCAAGGAAAAATAATTGAGCCGAATTCCTAGCAAGAAACAAATCAAGGTTTTCAAAGAATAATTTTGCTGGGACCTACACAACAAATCACCTTTAAAACATGCCAAAGATGGGTATTTAAATACATTTAAGCCTCTAATCAAAGAGGCCTTTGATGACCTTTTCCCACTTTAAATACATCAAAGTAAGTAAAGACAGTAGAGAAAGCCATTAGAAAAGCATTATAATAAACACCAGCATTGATCTGCCTCCCTTTGGAAGCTCCCCTCCCCTTGTTCTAAGGTATTCAGGTGGGCTTTATAGAGTGAAGTCATCCACTCACACAAGCCATCAAAACAAAGAAATATGAGTGATTAAAAAGAATGCTTTAAGATTTCGGTGAACCTGGTCAGTACTGTGAGTGCCCAGTTTTTAGCTGTGACTTTCAAGCTGAACCCTTCAGAGGGAAACAGTCTCCTGCTTCTGCCTGCGTGTTTGGGCTTTAAAAAATCAATCTCTGAGAAAATGGGCTTCCATCTTCCTTTCAGCCCCGTCTCCTTTGATGATTGATGTTAATTCAGTAAGCTGCTGACCCAAGAAAAAAGAATTGTTTGTGCTGTTGTTTTGAATAAATAAACTTACAAAGAATCAATGGCTGTAGCTTAGAGAAATTAGATAGTGGAGAGCATGAAGTCTCTTTCTGCCATGTTTCTCATGTAAATAGAGGAGGTAAAGGGCGTTTTGGCACCAGATCTCTTTTTGAATGATGGAAACTTGCTTCGAAGTAGAGCATTTTTTTTTCTTAATTTAAAAAAGAAATGTTCTCTCTGTATCTATAGTGGAAAAAAAAAGTCTGCATTTATGACAAAACAGGACAACTGCTTTTTCCTATAAACAATTCTAGACTGGCAGTAGCAAGGCAGGTTTCCCCATTCACTGGGCCTTAGATTGCGTTCAGTATTGTTAGCGTATGGACTTAGGGCTCCCCACTGTAGTGCAGAGAAACATTTCTGAACAACTTGAGAGCGTTTTATTTAGTTTTAAAATAGAAAGGCAATGTGGTCTGCCCAAACAAAATAGTTAACCCAGGTGGTTTTTCTGATCCAGCTGGCTGTTTATTGACTGATCATACACGAGCGATTTTCCTTCGCCCTGTCACAATTTCCTTTCCCTAAACCACAGCACCAGATATTATGGTCTTGGAGGGGAATCATGTCATTATCATGACATCAACAATAATGACTGTTATTCAGGCAAAAAATGTGATTCAGTGGGTTTCTGGCCAGGAGACTTACATCCAATATTACAGGCAGTCCAAGATATTTGAAAATATAAAGACTGCTTGCTTTTTATTACCTGTGTTTGTTTTTGTTTTTTTTTTTTTTTTGGTACCACTTACTCAGCAATGCCTAATAAAAAGACTGTGCTTCACTTTTTAGTTTATTTAATTCACAGTTCCAGCCAAACCAGCATACATTTATGTTAATAATACCTGCAGGGCCAGAACATAACATTAGCCATATTCATGATAGTTTTATAAATCGTGAACAACCTAAATGTCAGGAAATAGTGGGAAGGCTAAGTAAATTATGGTGTTTTCAAATAGTGTTCTATTATATAGCCATTAAGTGGGTTTCCTATAAAATGGAGATCATAATACCTACCGTATAGGGCTGATATGAAGACTATGTTCATATGTGTGAAGCCCTTCGAACAGTGCCTGGCATGTAAGCATCATATAGCTGTTGGCCATTTTTGTTAGTGGTAAACACTAATAAATGTCCATGAAGAGCCTTTATTAGCAAAAAGGACCTGTGTTTCAAGTTTTTGTGATCTGTGATTATAGACACAATATGATCTTAACTGTGTAAAATATTACTAAGAAGTAATATTAACAAATAACGTAGTTATCCCATGGTGTTGTTTTCCCTACTTTTTAGTTTTTTCCTCTATTTTTTATCAGATGAACCTGTGTCCTGTGATTCGAAAAAATGTGATTTTAAAAAGTGTCAGTAGCTCTGACATAGTCTCCAAAAAGCATTTTGTCTAAAGGTAATGATCTGATACATCCAAGTATGCTCAGGCCAGTTCAGACATAAATAGAAAGAATGAATACCCATCAGTGTAGAGCAAATGTAGATTTACAGCATAATATACGTCTGTCTAGTTTCAAGTTCGAATGCTGCCAGTAAGCTACTTAAAACCTTAGAAGTCTCATCTGTAAAACGGAAATGAGGTGTTTTTTTTCTGTTTATCTCAAATTATGGTTGAAAGGATGGAATGAGGAAATAAATGGAAAAGTGCGTTATAAATATTACCTAAAAGTATGCAAAATATTCTATGTAGGCTTTTTTGTTTTTTAGAATTTAAACATTATGAACTTTCAGGTCTGGACGGTATTAACTAAAGATGTTTAGAGTGAAGTGTGATTCAACAGTTAGAAAATAGGTTTATCTGAAGCTGTATCTTAGGCTTCAGCCTAAACTCTATCCCCTAGTGGGATTCAGATGACTTTGAAGAACTGGTCAGGTAGTTCAGAGTCTAGTTTATTTTTTAGGAAAAGAGAATCAAGTAGACATTCTTTTTAGGTCAGGGAATAAGTCTCAATTTAGAAGAAGAATGGTGATTTTGTGCACACATAGCTCAAGTATCAAACACTTAATTGTCTCCTAGCCCAGCCCTCTTCTTTGTTTTCTATTTAAATTTACTCTGCAGTAAAGGGAGTTAATCTGAGTAAGTGGGTGTGCCTATTTGGCCCCCATTTCTGTTTGGACAGTGAAATCTACCAGCGCTGATACCGAGCAACAGAATTAGCACTGCCATGTGGATTTACAATCTTCCCATGAACTTCAGAATTTACTTTACCCTTTTCTCATAGTGAGCTGAGTCAATGTTTTTCAGGCTCAGTTTATCTATTCATAAGATAAGGAATTCTTGTGAAGGGCAAAGAAAATGATATATGTAAAAATGGCTTTTGAAAAAACCTAATTAGAGAAACAGGATATTTGTATAGCCTCAGAGTATCTGTCCCGAAGTATTTATTAATGACTGTGATAGTTTTAATGTAAATCCACAAATTCTTTGATACTCCTCCCTCCAGAAGAAGGTGAAGCCATTTCCCCTGCCTTACAGTGTACACTGGACATAGTGACCCACTTCTAACAGCCAGAGTGTCTGGAAAGGGAAAAAGTAACTTTACAGTAGGGAAATTTGATAGACACCACCTTGCTGAAGATCAAAGTTGACAGCACAAGTAATGAGGCATGTTGACACCACATATCCCCTGATGTGATGAAATGAGAAGAGCACTTCACCTCCATGGTATTCCTCCCCCAAATCCACAGCCACACACTCATCCCGGACAACACCAAAGAAACAAAATAACTAGCAAGTATACTCCCAAAAGTTTTAAAATCAGGAAAGACAAAGACCAAGGAACCATCATAGATTGGAAGAGACTAAGACAGGACAACTAAATGCAACAAAACATTGAGGATCAGATCCTGGGACAGAAAGAGGACATTCGTGGAAGAACTGGGGAAATCAGAGTAAAGTCTATATAATATTATACCAGCATGAACTCTTTAGTTTTGGTAATTGCACCATGGTTAAATAAGGGGAAATAGGTGGAAGGTATATTGTCTTTGCAACTCTTCTTTAAGTGCACAGTTACTTCAAAATAAACTGTTGAAAAGAAAAGTCTGGTACATGGGAAGTAGACAGGTGTGTAACTTTATTCAAAAGAAGTGATATACTGGGTGCTGTATTCAACTGTATACAATAGAAACAATCTGTATCATCTGTATAATGAAAAATTTTACTAACCTGATGAAATTTGACCTAATTTCTTTTGTTACCATTTTAGAGTATTCTATTTCATTATTTTTTTTCTTTTTTCTATTGTTTATTTTTAAATAGGTTCCTGTAACACATTGCCATTTACTATCTAGGAGGAATGTTATAGCCAAATTATTGAGATGGAAACTCATAAAAAATAGAAACATTGACAATTTGGATAACTGATATAGAAATCAGGAAAACAAGCCTGTTAAGCATGATAAAGCTAATAATGCTGTTAGGATAGCTAAGAACTATGGAATGGTATAAATCTAGCACTGTTTTAATCACTTTACATATATTGATTTAGTTCTTATTACTAAAACTTAGGACCTATGAGGCAGGCATTGTTAGTATCTTCATTTTGTAGATGAGAAAATTGAGGCACAGAGACAAATTCTTACAATACATGCATCAACCATTTTGCCCTACTTGTGAGAATCCATGCACTACTGGGTTCACATAATGTTTACTAAAGAAACACTCTGGTATCCATGGGTGGCGCTATGAAAGAGGAGCATACTCCGAGCAGCTTCACAAGCCACCTTTCTCACGCGTACGTTACGATTTCCTTGCCTAGCTCTGTGGCATGTACAAGTTGTATTTATGATCAGACTTTTTCACCACCTCATAGGGTCTGAGGCTTTCCATCAAAATGATTCAGAAGCTACACCTGCTGGGTCCTGGAGCACATTGTTATTTTCTCAATGCTTTTTGAAGGAAAGGAGTTGGTCCACAGATGGCAAAAGGATGCGTGGATCTCCCCTCTGCGCTGAGCGCCGTGAAATACTTTTCTTTCAACGAGTTGGTGCTCTGATCTTGCAGAGACTTTGTCGTTCTATGAAAGGGGGAAAAAGTATGAGAGTTCCTTTGAAAGACCGCCCTACCCACCTTGATTTTCTGAGCCCTGTGACTCTTTTGATTGTCATCTCTCCTCTTCTTTTACTCCTGGCTTTGTGGGGCCCCACTTCTCCTTCCCTGTGTGTTTATATTACATGGCTCATTCCAGCTGACACATTTTGTTAGCGTTATCAGATAGATTAGAAGGAGTAAAATCACTGTGGGTGTTGTTTCTCATTCTTTTGGGTCAACAGGCTTACTTTCAAAGATAGCACTCCTTGATTGCTCTGCTTGGGGCATAATTGATCAGTAGCAGGTCTGCAGCTTATTCTGCATCTGACTTGTTAATGTAACTCACAGTGTGCTGATTTTATACACAGTGCTGCTTCATATCCTAGGGCTTACTACCTAATATATATATTCAGCTGTCCAGACTCTGGCAATAGGAGTGATTTACAATTTGCTCATCTAAGCCATTATAACTAATATCTGTAGCTTTTGAATCAAAGAAAACACAGTGATTGTTACTCTTTCACGGATCATTAATTACGTATTGTTTAAGGTCAGAATTGGTGAAAATAATTTCCAGTAAAATCCTCATTTAAAAGCCCTATTCCTACTAGAGCTTTGTGGTCTACACAGCACACCGTCTCTTTTGCCCAACTTTGGGGAATTTACATGAGATTTTAAGGCATTCTTGAACCAGAAAAAGCAATTTTGCCAGTTTTGTTTAAAAAGTCACTTTTGTGACACTTTTTTTTTTTATGAAAAGAAAATTCAGGTAATTTATATGAATGTAAAAATATGAAAAGCTGGTGAATATTTTAACCAATACATCTAAATATCCAAAATAAAAGGATGTAAAATAAAATACCTAGAAAGTGGAAATTCTTCCCTTTTAATTGAAACATAGCATATTCAGCAGATGATCACAACGTATAGTCACGTTTGTTTATACATGCATAGCAAGCTGCCCTAGGTCATTTAGAAAGTAAAAAAATCTCATTTGCTATTTGAAAGATGTATATTCTGCCAATGTAACATGCACGATTTATCCGATTAGTTGCTTTAACAAACCTTAACTAGTGCATTGCTGCTGAGCACATGTGAGGATCTGGTATGAGGACTAGATGTTGTGCAGAAAAGACGTCTCCAAATGTCATATTACCTTCTGCCTTTTGGTACGGCTACTTGTCAACTATGAAATAGTGTTTTACAAATGAAAGGTGGAGTATTAATCTTGCAGTATGATTTATTAAATTTAAAATAATTAAAATTTATCTTAAATGCCAGAAAATGTTATTCTTTGAGTTTTAGTGAACTCTTGTAATTTTGTAAATGATGCAAAAGTATGGTTGAACTATACTAAATGTAAACTCAACAAGCTTTTAAAGACAAATTATTTTAATACAAAGTTACCATCTTTTTATTTGATTTTCAATTGGAGGATTGGCGATTTAAAAAATACTAAGTTATATCACCTTTTTAATCTGGTCTGATGAAGTAAAAGGATTTCACATAATGTGTGACAAATTTGTAGGTTCTAGGTCAAAGGAAATGGGGAAGAAAAATATTAGAAATGACCCCATAAAAATAAAATGAAGGGACTTTGATTTCTGGCATGGTTGAAAGCTAAAATGTCTGGAAATTTTTCCAGTACAGAGCAGTTAGAAGATCTGGGATATAATGTAATAAACTTTCTTTTAAATGTAGTGCTGACCTTGTTACAGAGTAAGAGGTCCCTTGGGGATGAAAATAAAGAGAAAACTAAAAACCAGAGCCTCAAGCAGATACTGATACTGCAGCTGCCTTGAGGGCATTTGTCAGTCTCACTAACCAAAAGGCTTGAGTTTTACCAGCTGCATCACTACTGGGAACAGGACTTGGGGCCTATACAAGAGGGGATTTAGAATTAAAACCACCATATAAAGCTGAGAATTTTTGATGAGTTATACCTTCAATAAAAGGGTAAAATTAAAAAAAAAAAATCCACTCATCAGTAAAGGGAAATGACAAGGTAATTTGTCCTGGCAGAACAAACAGTTCTTCTCTGGAGGAATAAACTTAATTTAGGCTTAGTTCTCCCCATGGATAAAATTTCCTAAAACATAAGTTTACAACCCCAAATAATATGGAACTGTGTGCTGGAGTCAAGCAGAAATAATAAGCAATTGAATTGGTTCCCAGTAACTTGAGAAATGGAATTACTAATTGTAGGATATAAAATGGGTATGTTTCAGACATTTAAGAAGTAAAATTTGCATCTAAAACATGATAAAAGAATAAGATGCTGTTAAAACAAACAAACAAAAAACTAAGTAGTCTTAAAAAAGAACCAAATAGATTTCTAAGAATGAAATTTTAATCTTTGCATTAAGAATTTAATGCATGGCTTAAACATTAGATTGGACACATTTAAGAGAGAATTAGCAAATGATTTTTAAAAACCTGAAAATTGACTTAAAATGTAATGAATAAAGACAAAAGATTTAGAAAATATGAAAAAAGGTTAAACTATGTAGGATGCTGTGGCCCTTTTATTAAGGACTGCAGATTTTTTGATGCTACTCCTATCCTGAGATGGAATCTGTGCTGTTGAATCAAGAGTGTGGCATACATAAGTCATATTCTGTAAATTCAGAGGCTAAGTCATAAAAGACTACATAGCTTCTGCCTTGCCGGAATAATTGTTTTTGGAATAGTGAGCTGACTGGAAAGAAATCCAGCTACCCCGTGGCTACGATATTTTGAGGAATCCCAAACCTGATGGAGAAGCCAGTCCTAGTTCTTTGGGTCACTTCTAGTTGTTTGAGTATTCACAGCTGAGGTGCCAGATGTCGTGGAACAAATAGTCCGTCTCTGCTCTGCCTTGTGAGTGGCTGCACCACAGATTGGTGGTGGTTACTAAGTGTTAGAGCTGTTTCTTACATAACAATAGGTAAATGGAACAAACAAGATGAGAAGTTCTAACATACATCTGAAAGAAATTTAAAAGAAGACAATAGAAAAAATGAGAACAAGGCAATATCTAAGGAGGTAGAAGTTGAGAAATTTCCAGAATTGATAAATGACATACATCCTTAGATCCCGGAAGTATAATGAATTCTAAGCAGGAAAGGTAGAAGAAACTCATGCCTTAATGCAGCAGAATAAACCTGTAGAACACCAAAGTCGAAGATAAGATATTAACAGCAGACAGAAAAGCTAGTTACTCACCAATGGAGTACAACCTACATTAGTTGGTATAGCGAGTGAAAAACTAGAAACATCCTCATCATTCATTGGCGGAAAGGTTGATAAATGCATTGACATGTTCCAGCAATAAAAAGCCACCCATCCTATCCAGCAGTAAACAGTAACTGAATGGTAGCTTTGTATATCAAAGTGAATTAGTCTCCCAAATGTGATGTGTGGTGAAGAATGTGGTGTGATGGCATTTATATAAAGTTTAAAAATGATACATGTGGATATGTCTTTGTATGTGCTCTTTAGCAATACCTACATGTATAAAATATAAAGGCTTATTTTGAATGATAAACATTAAAGAGATAATGGTTACTTCTGGGGTGGCAGTGGAGAAGGATAAGGAATGTAATTAGGGCAGACTGCACTCAATGCTTTCACTCTGTAATGTTTTATTTCTTAAACTGGGTAGCGACTTCATGGATAGTCATTCTTTACACTTATTTATGTGCTTGAATATTTTGTAATGAAAATTTGACAAGGAATATGAAGATTTAATGAACAGTAGTAATAGGGAGCTGTGTGACATCTCCTTGAAGGAAGTACATACTTAGTCTGAAAGGATTTGGAGGATAGAGATTAAGTAAATCCTGTTTACCTTTTGGTTTAAGTGAATAATTTGACACATAGGAAAAAGATCAAAGCAGATGTGGCATAAAATTCAACTTGATTGGGAGATTTTGAGCCTTGGCAGTGTGGGTGGATGGAGTTGGGGAGGGGAAGAGGTGAAGTAGGCGATATGGAACATTATGGCTAAAGTCTCAGAATTGTTAGAAATGGGGTATGTTGGTGGATGATGAGCAAGGTGGCATTTCAGCTTTTACATCATTAGTGATTCCATTGAAAAATCTCTGTATTCTTCAAATCTGATCTTCTGAATGTCTGTAGTAACAAAGAGTCTACATTTTATTGAAGATGACTATTTCATTTCCCAAACACCTGCAGTCACTGTCATTTGTCAACAATAAACGAAGTCTTGTAAGTGAGTATGAATGAGAGAAAGTGGAGATGTGTGTGAGACAGGGGAGAGACACATGTGAAGTGAAGAAGTTACTGATTATAAAATTGCTAAGAATGCTGGTTGTGAGGCCATTACTACCATCTTTATTCTTCTCGCCAATGGTAATCTGGTCAGGTGGATAACAATAAGTTACAGAGAAGACAGCTTACTTAGATATTTAACTTGGTTTTAAAATTCATTGGCAAAACTTTTGCTCAATCTTTTGGTTGGATCTTTTCTTTGCAAAGAATAGAGACTCATTCAGATTATTGCAAGTATTAGGGCATATATGTGATGTACTGGGAGTTATTAAAAAAACGCAGAGGGAGCAGCAATAATAGTAAACATTTTAAAGAGAAAAGAGACAGTAGAATTTGAATGATAGATGGTCCACAAATAGTGTCTTCCAGTAAACATTCAGGAATGTTCCAGGTAACATTCATGCTCACTTTTCCCTCATTATAGTTTTATTTCCCCACAACTTGGGTTCATTTAAAAGTTCAACTTAACATGTCATGGCATTTCCAGTATTCTTCTACATCATAATCCTTTAGTTGCTACCTCATTTCAGTTTCAGCTTACTGAGAGTAAGAATATGATCTTGGCTTCTAGCCAGCCCTTGAATTAGCTGCCATTGGATAAGATGCTTACCCTTGGTCAGATGAGCTCCAGCTTGGTAGGACGGAATCACGCAGTAGAACAAGGTCTGTAGGCTGACCGCATCAACAGGTACTATATGTGGAGCAGATGCACTCAATGAGAGTGGCAGTTGCATGACCTAGTTATTAATACACGGAGCTCTGTACAGCCAGCAGAGTGGAATTTCCACCTAATCAGCTAGTACAAACTGAGATTTGACTGGGCTCCTTCCTACATTTTTAATTAAATCTATAGGCAAAGAATAGTTTTGCTGTGGAATGGTACCAAGTGTAACAATTGGATTTCTTCTGCGTCCTCATGTTCCGTATATTTTGAGTTGTAAATTTCCATCATGGCATTTGCCTCCCTGTCTCTGTTGCTTCTGAGCACCTTCTTTCCCCACACCTCAGGACCTGACTATTAATACAAGTACTAAACTTTCTCTAGTTAAATTCTTCAGTCTGGCCTTAAAAGCAATTGTTCATTGTTTTAGCTCAACTAGTTATTAATCAGTTGCCATGAAATGTGACTTAAAGAAAAAAAAAAAAGCCTGTTGGATAAGGGTATTTATTTAACATAAATATTTGAATTAAATCTTAAAATAGAAATGTATGAATCGAGCAAACTGTGGGTACAGACATATGTAAAATTTTTAAAAGTAGGCATAAAGGATGTCTATATTTGCCTTAAAGCACTGTTAAAAAAGTTGGTCTAGAGGAGAACTATTTAGCCTCACTTTACACGCCATTGAACTCAGATTTGGAATCATGATTTAGACACCCTGTAATGCAAATAGAAATGTCCTGAGGTCATGATGTAATTTTAAAGGTCTCTTCAGCAAAACCAGGAAGAAGGTAGTACATTTTATAGCATGATTAACTCTGAAGAAGCTGGCCTTTTTTCAAAGCCAGCTGAAAATGAAACTCTACGTATAAGTACACATTGTCTAAAACAAGCTTTATATCATGTACGTATCTACACGCGTTTTTCCTTTGATCAATGTGTATGTTTAATTAAATAGAATTCTTCCACAAAATAAAAATATGTATTGAAAAAATGGCAGCAATAAAACAATATTTTGCAGCTTTTTACTCTGAGTCCCGGTGGATTAGTTATTTTACTTGACATTCAGAATGGCAGTGTAGCGGTGATTACTGCTCCTGTGGGACTGATGAGAAAAGAAACGGTGCCCAGTTTTATTAGCCATTAGTATTCTCTGTTATAAATGGTATGGGAACTCTGGAACTAGAGGAACATGGTCTGAATATATTTTTTAAAACAAGTAAATGATCTTTTGGTATCAGGAAAAACGTAGTTTGTCTGCCTTAGAAAAATAAAACCTTTAAATGTAATTTAGCTTATCTGTCATTTTAAACATTTCAGAAAGCATTAGACCTGTGGTCCAGGCCCATTTCTCTTTGTCAGGAGATGCTTCATTGGTTCCTGTGTGAAAGTTTCGACATTTTTGTTACACTCTGAATACTTGAGAAACCAAAAGATGCCAGTGGTATCTCTCTACCAGTCAAGCATTTGCAGTATTCTGTGTGCACAATGAAATTGTGCCCTCTTTCCTTACGTATATTTTGTTATATTACTATTTATCTAAGTAGTTTCTTCCATATGCAGCTCGGGCCTTCTCATCTCCAGATTTATTGCTGTAAGTCATAGTTTGGAAAAGAAATCCAGTCTTGAAACTGTGTTTCAGTCTCTGAGTAACATTAGCCAATACACCTGCAACCTCTTGGTAAATAATTCTTAGAGTAGAGTGATTGTGACCAGGCTGAAATACTTCCCCTGACCAGGTTAAGCTTTCTTCTTTAGCATTCAACTGGTTCCTCTTACATATCCCCACTCTAGCACGTAGGAAATACGGAAACTGAGCAGTCTTATGGCCCAGTCTTAACATACCAGTTTAACCATGAGAGCTGTGAATTAATCAAGACCTTTACTGCCAATTTTCTTGAAGAGGAGAAGAATTACTTTTTTTTAAAAAGTTCATCTTGCAGCAAAACTTTGTAAAGACCTTCTTCAGATAGCTTTCCCAAACCCCAAAGTTAAGAGTCACAACAGCTGCTAACCGTGGGTCCATTGGCCCCATCTCACCATGCTGCTTCCTCCTCCTCCTCTTCGTCCTCTCACTGCTGATGCAGACCCTGCTTCCTTGGACACACGGCCTTGTCTGCTGTCAGCCTTTTCTGGGAGGAATTCCAGTAAGTGAAATGCTTCATCTCACCAAACAGATGTATTTGTTTACATTCTGTCCTTTTACACAAAGGATTTAAATTGGCTTATAAAGATACAAGTAAGCTAAACTTAATACTATATGAGAAATAGGAAAGTAAAGGAAATTGTGGCTCAAAAGTTGTGATAGGACCAGGCCTGGTGTTGGTCTCCTGGTCACAGGTGGACCTTGAGTGTGTCCCTGAGCCCTCCTGTGGTGGGTGCAGAGATGCGCAGATACATCACTCATGTGGATCCTTGTGTCACTTGGTAGAAGGGGTATAACATGGCTGTGCTCTAACCACACTGGCCTCCTTTCAGTCTCTCACACATGCCAAGCCCTTCCCCACCTCAGGACCTTCAGTTCTCAACTTCAGTATCACCTCCCCAGGAACACTTGTTGGTTATCTGTCTCTCCCCACTATATTTATCAGCTACTTGAAGACAGGGGCCATGTTACTCTCGAGTTGAGCTTCCTCCCAACTAACCTGTCAGCTTTGATAGCTGGGACAAACCCAAGCCACTAGCAGCTTAAGTAAGTCTGTATTGATAGTTGTTACACCATTAAGTGACAGCAGTTTTTTTAGTTCTCATTATCACTGATTTTCCTTAAGTTGTCTCAGCATTTTAAGTTTGACGTGTGACTCTACAATGTGTTTCTGTTGTATCTGACTTCTGCTTATATGAACAATTGTGTTGTATGCATCAAATCCTATTCCAGTAAAAGCCAAAGAGCTGTCCAGATTCATGTATTATACTGAAGTGTGGCTGTATTAGGGATTGATTGAAATAATATTGTCTTATATGAAGACTAACACATAAATATGGGTCAAGTATTCTACATATTTGTCCTGTTTCTCAGGTGTTAGAGAACAAAATGTAGTATTGATCAGGGAGCATTTAAAGCATGACATAAATGTAAAACTAATGGATATTCCCCTTTAAATTTTGGTCTCTGCTGTATAATCTTTCAGGTTTTCTGTTGTTGACGTTGAATAATTACTGATTTCTTGAAATAAGCGACTTTAGAGCAGCACGTTAAACCCACTCTCCTTTTTTGCTGTTTTTCTCTTGTTGCATCCATCACAGTTTTATTTTATCTGTTTACATATCAGCCTCCCTTATTAAACTCTGAAGGCAAAAACTTACTTGTCAGCATCCTATACCTAGAACATTATTAGTGTAGTTTTCAGAAATTCTTTTTAAATGCTATCACAAATGGCTCAATCAATCACATGCAGTCTGCTTATTTAATAAACCGTTACTGAGCCCCTTCTTGGTGTTAGGACTGTTACCTGCTGTGGGAAATTTGTTTTAAGCACAGGTCTGGAGTTGGCGGCATCAGAATTACTGAGGAAACAGTGCACATCTTGGGCTCCATTCCTGGTGATCCTGACACTATAAATTAAGGCCTGGGACCTGGAAAGTTATTGTTGGAAAGCTCACAGGGTAATTCTAATGTACCCTCAGGGTTGAGAGATTAAAAGATGGTCCTTTTTCTAGACTAGTTAGTCTTCCTTATGTTTTGTCATTATCTTTGTTTCGGTTCCTTTTCTTTGTTCTCATTCATGGAAACAAACTGCGAATGAAGTGTGGAGGGGAAGTGGCTTATTTTTTTAAATAGTTTATTGAAGTGTAGTTGATTGCAATGTTAGTTTCAGGTATACAACAATGTGATTCTGTTATACATATACATGTATGTTTTTTCCTTTTAGATTCTTTTCCATTATGTTATTATAAGAAATTGAGTATAGTTCCCTGTGCTATACAGTAGGTCCTTGTTGTTTATTTATTTTATATATAGTAATGTGTGTCCCCAACCCCTAATTTATCCTTCCCCCACCCTCTCCCCTTTGGTAACCATAATTTGTTTTCTATGTCCCTGAGAAGTGGATTATTTTAAAGCTTAAGGGATAGGAAGGCACTTTAACATAGATTATCTCATTTAACTCTTACAGTAATTCTGCGAAGTAATTATTATTATTCTCCTTCCCCCATTAATCCGTAAAGGTTGTAAAAACTTAAACAAGGTCACACATCCAGGTAATGGTAAAGAATGGTTCATAACTCAGGGAGGGCTGAGCCATTCAGGAGCCCCCCTTTTTTACCTCAATATAACAAGCTGTACCATAAAACTGAAATCCGTTGTTGAAAAAATTTGTTGTGCTGAAGGGAGGAGATAGCTCAGTGGTGGAGCACATGCTTAGCCTGCACGAGGTCCTGGGCTAATCCCCAGTACCTCGATTCAAAAAATAAATAAATGAATAAGTAAAAATCTGTTGTGCTAACTGCCTATGTATTCTGTTTTAAGGACGAAGAAAAAATGCAAAGAAGTTCACTGCTTCATAAAAAAGCTCAAATGCTCTATGAAAAAAGATTAAGTTCACTTTATATTTGTGACCTCTGGTTTTATTTTATTTTTCCTCTTGCTCTGTGTAGCAGTGCCCCTCCATGGAATAAAGACTTAGGCTATTTTTAAAAATCTTTGTAGTTTTAAGGAGTGGCTTCACTTTTAGGTGAGGCTTAAGATGTATGGAGATATTGTACAACTTTGTTTTTAGCACTAGAGAATATCTGTATATCTATGTATCTATACCTATATAGATGTAGATATCTTAAGCTTAAGAATAGAGCTACCAGCATTCAGTAGACATACTACTCTGTACCAGGATCTAATATCTGTCTTGTTTTTTCTTATATTATGTATGTTGGCCATTATTTTTCTCTCTTGATGGTTGTTGAAGCTCTTTGTTGAGACTTTGCAAAGAATATTAAAGTTTAGAGATTAATGGTTAATATATTTGTGTATGTTATGTGTCTATAATATGGAAATTAAGAATCAGACCATTATTAATAGATTAGTCAGTAAAAGTAGACATGTGCTTCAGCAGTTATACACCAGGCATGTGTTACTTCTTATAAAACTGTGCACTAACCTGAAGTTGCTTTTTAAAGCAACTATTTAGTATCAACATTCACCATTTTAAGAGCCATACTTACAGATATGATAAAAATATTTGCAAGGGTGAAATTAGAACACACATTGAGGAGGCTAGTGTGAAATGTGTTTGCCGAGGAAGATGTTTACATGTAGTCTGTTCAAAGATTCATATTCTTCAACTCCTCTCTGTTTGGCCTTTAGCCCTTTGGACAAATTGATATTCATCCCTCAGGTCCACTCCTCAGTAGAGCTTTCTCTGCCTGACCCTTTCTAGGCTGAATCAGTATTTGTTCCTCTAGTAGCTCCCTGCAATGATTGACTTAAGTGTGTGTTTTTTTCACACTTAAGTCAATCCTTAAGAGCTCCTTCATGTAAGGACCATCTCGAGGAGCTCCTGCAGAGCCGGAAACATTACACATTCGCTAAATGTTTGCTTTTGGTTTAAGGAATAAAGTTTGTGATTTGCCTTTGCAATGGAAAAATGCATAAGAGCAATTAATTTTGCATTATATCGTTCTGAGATTCATTATGACTCTTCTTGTTAGGAAAACTGAGGTCTAGGGTGTCTAAATAGTGTGCTAAAGTCACATAGAATTCCTTAAGTTTCATCTGGCGCCATGTTCATTTCTCTTTCAACCCTGTATATACTCTTCAAGACTGGCATTTGCCAAACTATGCTCCGGAGGATGCTCGTGTCCTAGGACGTGTAACTGCAGTCATGGCCAGTAAGGGACAATGTGGAACTTCGGGAGAAAAAAACCCTTGGTTAAATAAAATTCATCAGTTTTTTTTTTTTTTAACTCTAGTACTCTTCTGAACTATAACGTGGTAAAGTGCATATTGCCAAAGAGATTGCTATAGCATGCAGTGTTTTCCAAAGTTATATGTTAGCAGAACCACCTCTTTTAAAATTACTCTTCTCTGAAGAGACTATTTTTTTGAAAAGTGCAATTTAGAGAAGTTGCACTAAATGAATTTTGTGTGATGTTCATTCAAGTTATTTATGTCAAAGTCATCTTGACTTTGTATGAGAAGAAAAGAAATTGGAAGATATTGGTTGTGAACTCTCTTCCTGGATTTGTCTCTGATGTACTCTGTGAGTTTTGACAAGCTCCAGAATTGCAGGAAATCATTTATTCATCAGTAAAGGGCCTATTTGGGGAGACACATGGTCAGATACCAACCTTTGGATTCATGATTTTGAGCCTATAGTGATTGTTTTGCCTATAGTGATTGTTTTGTCCTGGCCAAGAAGCATGTATCAGATCGTATTATAACAGTAATAATACAGTCTACATTTGTTTATTTTATTTTACTGAATTTGTTTTATTGCCTGAAAGAGGTTGGCTTGTTAATTGTTTTTTTATGGAGGCTTAGGTATCACTGTGGTCCAGGGAACATTGCAGGGACTACTTCTCTGTTGAACTTTGTTAGTTGATAAAAGGGAAAGAAAGAACCCTTCTATGATATTAAATACTAACTTAATAGTATCTGTTGTGAGAAAATTCATCTTGATCAAGTTCAAATCCTAGGCTTAATATGAATTAAAGTTTAATTACTGGAGGGCAGTTAGAAGTAGTTATATTGTCATTTGAGGAGACCTCAGAAAGCTAATACAGACCCTAGAATTGGGGAGAGAATCCACAGCTCTAGTTGTAAAGAGAAAGAACCCATTTGTGTCCAGGATAATCAGCGCGTGGGAGTATTAACGCTGTCACTATGTGGAATTCATAATGGTAGAAAGGACAATTGAGTTTTTATAGTTTCCCCAAGGGAAGAAGTAGCTTAATTTGGTTAAATGTGGTCTGGAATGAAATATCCACACAGAAGAAATATTACGAATTTCAGAATGAGAATATTGGGTCTGTCTGAATTTCAAAGGGAAGGCAGAGCTCTAGATGAGAATTAGTGTGGAAGGAGTGTGCTCAGGACACCAGACTCTGCCATTTTCTAGCTTTGTGACCTTGGTCAACTCCATCTCTATTTACTTAAGAGGAAATAGAAGGTCATACCTAATATGACTAATTCTATGATTCTGAGCTAGGAATGTAAAAGGAAGTAGGGTAAACTGGTCTTTGCAATTGATTTTTGAGTCACTATGTTAGAAACATGATCATAGACTGATTTTTAAGTAAATATTCCAGGTTTGATAATCTAACTGAATTTTTCCTATAAAAATACTTATTTTAGGATGGTTTTTTAAAAATATAAACATGTGCCATTGTTCCAAGCATTAAAAAAAAAGTCTTCCTTTGAAATTAGCTCAGAGCACATTTAAGGATGCCAAAATTAAGTACAATTGCTTTATATATTTTAACATATACTTTGTATATACTTACATATATTTTATGCATGTATATATATGTTTATATATATATATATATATATATATATATATATATATATATATATTACACCAAATGATAGTACCTAATTTGTTTACTGCTTCATTCATCAAGCTGAGGTTTGAATGATTTTAGATTGTTGAAAAAGTACAGCAGACAAAGAAAAGTTACCTTTTAATTTTTTTCAAGGGAGTTCCTAAAATAGAACTCTGGAATATTTTTAACAGTGGCAGCAGCTCTTAGATAAATATCTAATATCCATTGGCAAGTACTTTGGAAAGACTAGCTCTTACTTGGATGTTTAAATTTTCATATGTTAATTAAAAATAACAGTTGTCTTATAGCATATTCTTACCTGGTGAAAAACCAGAAAAGACTAGGCAAGCAATAGATTTGAGAATCAAAATGCAAAATCAATACTATTTTGAATTTGCAAGTGGTATTACACCAAAGAGTTACAAATACCTAGAAAGTCTTATTTTTCCAAGTTGAATTTCTCCCTGAGTAATCAAAATTAAAATGTAGTCCTAGACTTAGAAATTTTCCATTACCTGAATAACTGTTACACATCCTCAAAAAGATGTGTGCAGAGTGTAATAGAATTGCATAATTCACAATCTGAGATAATTCGAATTGGAGCTGAGTTGAAGCAGACTATTACCGTAAAGATTTTAATGAAGGAGAATATTAACACCATTAAACAAGATCAACAGGATCCAAAGCTAATAATCAAATCATTTTCAGGCACCGTTAAAGAGTTTATTTCCTCTGAGGCTTTGCTGTGCCAATTGTGTGAGATTTTTATTTGTGTATTAAATTATACTTTCACCTAGACAGCATTTAGCTAGAAGTTCCAGTGCATTTATAACTTTAGAAGTGATCAAATTTAATTTCAAATAAAAACATAGTATTCACCTGTCCTTTCTGTTGGGGTGTGAATGGGTTTTCCTAGCAACTATTTTGAATTGATGCCACTTTTATGACCACTGTGTGCATGTATGTATGCAGGTCTGTGTATGTGAAAAAATATACATGAGTGTATAGTCTTTAATTTGATTAGTTCCATTACCCTTAATATAATGAAATTACTATGATGAAAACATCCAGTGAAACAGTTTCCAGCATGGTGCCTTCCTTCTTCTTTATAGGAATTCACAAACTTGGTTTATCAGTTACAGAAGCATACTACCAAGGTGATACAGACACAAGTATGTTTGTATGTATACTTACATTAATACACAAACTCCTAAGTTTAGATGTGGCTTTGGTTGACTAATGAACGTATGGATCAGTGCTCTCCAGAAGAAATATGAGCTACAACTGTAATTTATTTCCAGTAGAAATAGAATATGTACCATATTTTTAAAAGTATAAAGAAACAGAGATAAGTTTTAGTAATAAAAGTATAAAGAAACAGAAGTTTTAGTATTATCTGTTATTTCACCCAATACCTCCAAAATATCATTTCAACCTTTAATCCACGTAAACATTACTAATAGGGTATTTTACATTCTTCTTTTCATACTAAATCTTAGAATTGTGTTCTTTGTACTTAAAGCACACCTCAGTTTGGACTGGCCACATTTGAAGTACTTAATAACCAGGTGTAGCTTGTGGCTAGCATGCTGGACAGCTCCGAGTTGGAGCTTGCCAGGGTGTCCACCCAGCGTGAGCTGCAGAGAGGATGAAGATGGAGAATATATTGAAGTTAGGGTGAAATCATAGATTGTTTAATAGGGTCTCCAGTAATCACCGCTTCTTTACTGTAGGAAGTTAAAAAGAGACATAGGGTAGGAAAAAAGACAGCTACTGAAATATGTGGATGCAAGGAAAATCTGCCAAAAAAGCTGCCTATATTATTTTTCTTTCTTTGCCGACAGAAGCTACATTTTTCAAATTCAAAATAGGGGTAAGAACCACAGAAATTTCCAGTCCTTGCTGATTCCTTCTCAGGTGGGGGAGGAAAAGCCTCCTTGTCTCCTAGTGGCAGGAGGCTTGCAGGGCTGGGAAGCTTCCATGAACACCCCTAGTGTGGAGGACTGGGACTTGCCTTCTGTGGGTGGGTGCAGAGTTGTGCGCGTAATTTGCTTCTCAGAATGGTTTGCATCTGCAGACTCTCAGGCCCAATTAATATGAATATAGAGACAGAGTATGAAGGGGGTGTCTTAGCTGGGACCTCCATAACAAAATACCGTCAACTGGGTGGCTTTCTCACAGTTCTGGAGACTGAAAGTCCAAGATTAGGATGACAGCTTAGTTGGGTTCTGGTGAGTTCCCTCTTCCTGGCTTAGAGATTTGGCTTCTCTTTTTGCTGTGCCTTCACCTCATGAAGAGAAGTTCTGATGGCTCTTCCTTTTCTTATAAGGATGCTAATCCCATCGTGGGGGCTGTACCTCTATGACTTCATCTAAATCTTATCTAAACCTAATTACCTCCCAAAGGTCCCACTTCCAAGTACCATCACGCTGGGGCTTAAGGTTTCACATATGAATTTCAAGATGGGGGACACAAACATTCAGTCCATTACTTGGAAATTGCTTTCATATCTCAGGCTTTCACTGTCTCCATTCCTGGCAGATTGGAGTTCTTAACAATATTTTGTGTGTGTACACATTCAGTGGCCATTCCCTGCCTCTTCTTTCTTTAGAAAAACAATAAAAAAAAAAAACAGTATAAAATCGAAGCCAAGAGATTTGTTTTAGCACATAACTAATTGTTAGGTGCTTTGAAGGATATGCATTGACGCTTTTACTGGTAAAGTTACAGAATTCAACTTAAATCAGTGACTAGTTAAGAAAATGACCAAAGAGGGGGAAAAAAGAAAAAGAAAAAAGCCATTGTAAATAGAAACAAAGAAAAATAAAGTTGACGATGAAATACCAATTAATTAGATGATTAACACTTTCTTAGTTTAGATTATAGAAATCTGCTTAGTTTTTTTTTTTCTCAACTCTCAAATTCTTTTGAAAAATACTTGCTATCATTTTTGTTTCTAACAGATTTGAGGACCTGAAATTCTGATTATCTTAAGTGACAATGGGCAGTTAGCTTAGATGATGGAATAATAGAAATGATACCTGAAACTTACATAGTGCTTTATAGTTCATGTTATAAAGTGCTTTTTTGAAATCCTTAAAATAGAACCTAGTGAAAACCTTCAGACTCAGAGAAGTTTTGGGGCAGGACCACACAGCTGTCAGCTAAGACAAATCCCACTTCTCACTGGAGATTCATTAATTTAGTTCTTTGATTACAATGCAGGTGAATCTCCTGATTTACAAGAATTATAAGAAGAAGGCAAAAAAGCAGAGTGTGGTCAATACAGGAAAAAGGAATTCTTCCTAAGTGACTTAGCAAACCAAAATGAATGAAGGGTTTGAGATGTTTATCATCACAAACTCTTTAGCTTTCAATACTAAATTTGGGAAGAGAACAAACATTTTGAATGGCTTGGTAGGGACATACTGATTGGATTCAGTAACTTACCTAGAACTAATAAAAACATTTCTTTGTACATCACTGAAAAAAAGGAATTGCTATGAATCAACATTGTTAAAAGGGAAAAGGGCAATCAGTATGCTTGTTTATTATTCCTTAAATGTTTATTGAGCATTTATTATGTTCTGGAGAACAGAGAAAAATTTCTACCATCATGAAGTTTAAATACTAGTGGGGGAGAAGTTTCTGTTTTATTATGGGCAATACACTGGGTACTTTATTTATTCTCTCAGTGGTCCCATGGCAACCTGTGACATTACCGTTATTTTCAATCTGGTGATGAAGATACTGAGTCTTAGTACGTTGCTGAAGACTGTACAGCCAGTAAGCAACAGTTGTTACAGTAATTAAACCTTGCTTTCTCTGACCCCTTCACCCTGTGGCTCCATTACTATACCATCTCGCGTGGTCACTCTCTTTATAAGAATATCGTACCAAATATCAGCATTTAGTAACATTAGACCCTGTGAATTTGGTCATCTTCAGTTGCTTTTTTTCAGAGAAGTCATTTTGTAGTGTTGGGCTTGATTACATCTTCAAAAGAAATTACATCCAGTATGTTTAGTCTGACCTGGTAGCACAAACGACAGCATCCCCTCAATAACAACAGGAAGGTTCTTAATGGGAGCTCTCTTCAGAATGGTGGTTCTGATAAGCAGTTGCCTCTTTAATAGTGCACTCTGTGGAATAGCAAAGGACAGCCAGTTATAATGAGGCAGTGTCTGCCAAGGTTGATGTTGGTGGGGCTGTTATAGAAATATAGAGATTTGGTGAAGAAATAGCATTCAGGAGATGACATCCAGAGGGGGGAAAAACAGATAAAAAGGTGGAGGGGAAGACAGTTCCACACGTTCCTGATCAGCTACAGGGAAAAGTTCTGTAAACTGATTATCAGCAGTGGCCTGTCATCAGGCTCTGCCGGAGCAGGTTAGAGTTGTTATCTACCAAGTTGTAAAAACACCTTGTTTGGCCCAGTGGAAGGAGGCGTAATCCTATTTAGTATGTGTTTGGCCAAACCTCAGACTAGTAGCTGGGGGATTATTATACCTAATTACTTATGTGAGTTTAGCATTGTTTTTAAGATTTCCTGTGATGGAATCATCACTATCATAAATGCTTTGTATTTTGTTTTTAGGGAGGCATGAGAGTTTAATATAGGGGTGAAGAATGTCTGGTACTGTAGCCAAATTCCCTTGGTGCCAATCTCTACTTAGCTGTAAGAGCTTGGACAGGTGACTTAATCTCTCATTGACTCAATTTCCTTATTTGTAAAATGGGGATAGCAGTAGAATCCACTTGATAGGAGTTTTGTGGGTAAAGCACTTAGACGAGTACCTGGCCCATGGTAAACGCTCTGTGCATTAAATGGACTGATAGTGTGACTGTTGATGTTATTGTTATTATTACAGACATATTGTCATGCCATATTTAAATTGGTCACCATTATCCTCTTAGCATCAAATGGCAGATGAATAAGAGCATTGACTTTCAGAGTCTTAGTATGTTGCCTATGAATGTAGAGAAATTTAGATCATCCATGATAGAATTTGTGAATTTAATGAAACATTGAGTGCAGTAGGAATCAGGCATTCAGGACAGAATTTTTGGTGTCTTAGTCAGTTCAGGCTGCTGAACAAAAATACCATTGACTGGGTGACTTAAACAACAGAAATTTATTTCTCACAGCTTTGGAAGCTGGAAATGCAAGATCAAGGTGCCAGCAGATCAGTCAGTGTCTGGCAAGGGCCCCTTTCATGATTTGCAGGCAGCCGCCTTCTTGCTGTATGTTTGCATGGCCAAGTGAGAGATCATCTCTCTCATGACTCTTGTAAGGACATTAGTCCCAGTTCCTGAAGGCTCCACCTGTGTGACCTAATCACCTCCTAAAGTTCCCACCTCCAAGTAACATCACATCAGGGATTACCAGGACTTCAACATACAAATATTGGGGGGAGACAGCATTTAGTCCGTGGCACTTGGGAAACAGCAGAAACAGCATCAGTGATGGTGGGGCTCACCCCGCAGGTTGGGGTCGACCTTGGGGAGATGCTTAGTCCCGACACCTGATCTTTTAGGCACCTCCCTGCGTCTTCTCTGTTGCTGACAGCCCTGGGTCAGTGCAGCTGCTGTGGCTCATGATGTACATGGGGATTACACTCAGTGGTGAGATGATTGAGATGCGGAAACGAGTTGGGATCTAAATTGGTAGGTGCAGATACAAAATGCTCCTGTGTGAGACCTATCCTGTAACCTCAACTATTTTTATTGTGCAGTCAGTCAGAGAAACAAAGAACCGTATTCCACGGCAGCTGCTACTTAATTTCTTTTTCCTTTGTTTTACTTTGACATGACTGCCACATTCTTTTTCTTTTTTGTAAGTAATCCTGAATCAGACAACCATGTCATGTTAAGCTTAAAATTAAACTATATCAGGCTTAATTTTAACAACCAGGAAAATTTTTTAAAAAATGGAAAAACCATCACCACCAGGATATCAAACATGTTACAAATGAAGGAAGGAGAGGGATAAATTAAGCACACTGTTGGTAAAGCGGAGTTCAGAGGGTGGGAGTATAATACGCTACACTGTCCCCATAGAACAACAGTGATAGAAAATAAACTGTATCATTTTTTTACTGACTTGTTCTGTCGGTGATTGAGGCATTTCAGTGCACAACCAGGAAAATAATAGGTTATTTTTACAATGGTAGACGTTTAACAAATGTTCAATCATTCACCTACATCATCACTGTCGTTGGGAGCGCTTTACTATATGATATTGATGCCCTGCTTCTTTCTTATTGCCGTATTCTTTTCAGATTCAATCTGTCTGCAATGGGCCACTAAACATTTCAATTTGCTACCTGTAGAGCTGGATTGCAATGCTCAGACTGAAATGAGAGAGAAATGGATTTAGTGAAACTCAAAGGAAAGGGTTTCATGGATTTTTTTTGTAGCACGATGCACAAACTGAAACCCACTGATAAGGCACACACGATCACTTTTGAGTGTCTCATAAAAGTACATGGTATTAAGCAATTCGTGGATGTTTATAGGGAAAGTAGACTCAGCCAGATACTGATAGACCCCCTACGTTTTGAGGAACACAGATTGTCAACCTGGGGTGTACATGCCTACAGTCAGGGCCATTGTAGTGGCCCTTGGATACTTCTAATACTGCTTTTTTAGGTGCTCTTAAGAGAGCTCAGCTAGCAAACAGAAGATATAATCCAAATTATTTTCAGGCCTAATTGGACTGAAAGGAAGGATTTTTATCCACAGCTAGGAGAGGTGTTTTTCTCTCTTTTTGCAATTTTAAGGGACGATAACCTAAGGACAAGCTGGCTGTGGAGCAGTGAAGAGCCAAGAGAGTCACAGACAATTGGTGCAGGAGCCTTGATCTTCCCATTCCTGGCACCCTCCCACCTTTAGACTTCCTGTCCTATGAGAAAATAGATGATTGATTGTCCTGTTGTGTCATTCTGTTGCTACTGAAAGCACAGTGACGGCTAATCTCCTTGGATGTTTATATTCCATGGTGTCTGTACTATACACTCAAACACAGGGCGTTACTTTAGAAAACAGTTCTGTCAGTTTGTGAACATCATCCCCATTTTACCAGAGTGGAAATGAAGGATCTAGTGGGGAAGTGACTTGCCTGAGGCTTGGCCAGGATTACAGTCCTCAGCTTTGGAGCTCAACTCGAGCTCTCTTTCCCTTTCATGTCATAATCACTTTCTTAATAAAATTAAAATAACTCTGGACCAGAAAGGAATAAATGGCTCTGGACTTCAGCCTCTACTCTGTCATTCTAGGATCTTGAGAAAGACACCTCATTTCTAAGCCTCATTGTTTCTCTTACAAATAATGTTGGAGGTTCTATTGATGTTCAGATTTTCTTGTATAAATTTTCTGATTCTATTCATTTTTTCCTCCATTTTTATCTTCTGTTTTTCCCAAAACTGATTGTGGTCTTCACAAAAGAGCAACAGTTTCTTGCAGGGTTGTATAGCTAGAGTGAAGGTAGAAGGCAGAGAATAACAACCAGGGGTAATGTATGTGTTTGAGACTTTGGGGTGACAAAACAGTTATTTGGGACTTCAGAGGTCTCATTAGCCTCTCATTTTTTTTGCTGCCATCACAGAAAGACCATTTGGAAATGGTCTTTCTTCACCTGAGACAACAAACATGGGTCTAACCATTTCCCTCCTGATCCTGAAGTAGTCATTAAAATCATTAATGTCTTCTAATGATTTCTCTTTGGAGGGAAGGTAGTAATACTGGGAATTCAACAAACAGGAGATCCCAGGTTAAAAACTAAAAGTTAAAAGTTAGTGTAATTCAGAGTCTTAAACATAAAGGCCCCTATGTTTTGAGCAAATATTATAGATTTTTGGCCTTATTCTATGCTCTTCTTTTGTATTTTTCTCTTAATTCCTAAGCTTCTTCTTAGGGACGTTCTGTCCTAATTAACTTTGATGAATTTGAAGATGACCCCTTCTTACCTTTGCTGCGTTCTGTACATTGTTTCACCAGACATTGCCTGCTTGTTTTCTCTTCCCTATTAGGGGCATTTGGAGACAGAAAGAGTGAGGAGGGGTCGAAAAGGGAGCATGCTAGGGTGTTGGTGCCCTTAATTATTGAACTTGGGGAGGAATGGGTATTTGGAGTATCAACACATGAAACTGGACAGTTTACTTTTCATGGTAACTCTTATTCTTAATCCTGAAAGCATATTTCTTCTTAGAAAAGATACTGTTTAATAGTCACTCTATTCCTGATCAAATGGGGAGAACTGTTTATAAACAACACAGAATCATTGCAGCAGTTAGCTTTGCCTTGAGTTAGGTTGAAAGCATACTGTATCCCAGTCAAGAATTTTTTTCCTGCTTAAAAATACTCCAAGCAAGTTCTCAAGGACTCTGTTACTCTGCTCCCCTTGGGAGAAGTTTGTTCTAGCATGTTACTTGTTAAATATTCTCTTTCTAGGTGTATTCTATTCATTTAGTGATTCATTCAGCAAATATTTATTGAATACTAAATATGTGCAGAGCACTGCGGAATGCTGGGCACAGAGCCATGAAAAAAGTCGATGTGGGACTCTACCATCAAAGGACTTTCAATATGGTGGAAAAAGCAAATTGAACAATTGCAGGGGCTAGTTACAGAGCTTGAAATGCTTGTGTATGGGAGACTCATATGTGAGCAGAGTAAGTCCAATCAGTCCTCCATAAACATGGGTTCCAGATTCATGGATTCAACCAACCATGGATTGAAAATATTCAGGAAAAAAAAACTTCCAGAAAGTTCCAAAAGCAAAACTTGAATTTACCATACTTGGCAACTATTTGCGTATCATTTACATTGTATTTATGACTATTTACATAGTATTTACATTGTATTTACAATTATTTACATAGTATTTACATTGTATTGTAAGTAATCTAGAAATGATTTAAACTATACGGGACAGTGTGCATAGGATACATACAAATACTATGCCATTTTATATTAGGAACTGAGCATCTGTGGATTTTGTATCTGAGTCAAGTATCCAAGGGATGGATACTGGGGACAGCCGTATGCACTTTTCACATCTGGCCTTGCCTGTTTGACTTGAAGAATTAAAATGGTTATTAATATAGATCTGGTCTCGTGTCATGAAATGTAAAAATGAACCCCCCCCCCCAACTACAGCTTTGTTCTAGAGTATTTTTATAATTAAAGAGTTTCTTTTACATTAGTTTTAGAAAATCTTTAAAGGTACATTTCTTCAGTTGCCAGTAATTCACACCAGCTCTGTGTTCCTTAGACTCAGATATAAACAAATTGTTTTCTCGTTCACTTAATGGTTTTTTCAAAAATCTTGTTGGTAATTCCACTTGATATTTTCTATAGGTTCAGCTTTAGCTCTTAAAAAACAAAAAAACAAAAAGAAAAAGAACTCCAGACAACGATAACTTATTAGAACTTCTGAACATTTCACTGCTCTTTCTTAGCCTTTCAAGTGACTACTGCCAAAGAATGAAGTCAGTTTAGGTTGCTCTTCTTTGTGCAGTTCAAGGTTAACGACTGGTGAAAGAACTTTTGAACATTAGGTGAGCTTTTTAATTTTACAAATGATAGGAATCATCTCCTTTTAAATTAGTATTATTCATTTAATAACTGAAGAGTTCATGTATTTCTCTCATTCGGTGGCAGAAGCTTGTTCCTTTTTCCTCTGGTTTATTCATCATCAAGACTCTACTAAAATGTCAGTGTTCTGCATTTGCACCCCTCCCAACCCCTTCTGTGATGCTCTCCACAATCTGCCCCCCACTTCACCCCATGGTTTTGTATAATTTCATCATCCATCATTTATAAATCCTTCTTTCTACTAGATTATGAGTTCCTTATGCCAGAACAGTATCTTTGTAAACCTAGTGCCCAACATAGTGCTTTAGTAGGTGCTCATATATATCTAATGAATTAATGAAATGTGACCTTCTGAGAACAAAATGTATTTACACACAGACACAAAATCAGCAAACATGCATTAAATACCTGTTGCATATAGAATTGCCACCAGGCCTGTTGAAGGTACTCAGCATATAATAGGACTCCTCTCCTACCTTTGAGGAGCTTACAGTTTCATTGGAATCTAAATGCATATGGGCAAACCTTATTTTATTATGTTTCAAGATACTGGGTTTTTTTTTTTTTTTTTTTTAACAAATTGAAGGTTTTTGGCAAACCTGGCATCAAACAAGCCTCTTGGCACCATTTTCCTGACACTTGCTCACTTCGTGTCTCTGTGTCTCATTTTGGTAATTCTCACAATACTTCAGACTTTTTCATTATTATTAGTTCATTGTGGTGGTGTGTGATCAGTGATCTTCGCTGTTACTGTTGCAAAAAAAGATTACAGCTAGTGGAAGGCTCAGGTGATGCTTGATATCTTTTTAGCAGTAAGATATTTTTAAATTAAGGTGTGTACCTTGTGTGTTTAGACATAATGCTGTTGCATGCTTAACAGACTACAGTATAGTGTGAACATAACTTTATGTGCACTAGGAAGCCAAAAAATTCATGGGACTTGCTTTATTGTGAAACTTGCTTTATTGTGGTAGTCTGGAACTGAGCCTGTAGTTTCTCTGAGATATGCCTGTGTTTGTGCAAAAGAAGCCATAACTAAATATATGTATTATTTTGAATTATTTTCTTTCTATCTATCTATCCATCCATCTACGTACCTACCTATCTACCTATATCTCAAAGGCGTGCTTTGTGCAGATACCAAAGGATAACCTTTGCTCTAGGATCCTTGGAGGAGAATCAGGAACTTCTTCGCAGAAGAAATGAGACTTTAGCGCAACTTTGAAAGCGTGGATAAGATTTATGCCAAAAGGCACCGTAGGTGGTGGTTGTGTCTAGTAGTTTCCATCTAGATCTTCATTTATCATGTCTCAGGGTTCAAGACTGATTACACAATCTGACCCAGTGTGGGTTAAGGAATAGGTTTTACTAGGGGGATGGAAAACTTACACAACCAAGTCAGGAGGAGGAAAGAAGACACAGCTGCCCCTGTTCTCCCGTCTTCCCACAGAGGTGTACTGGATTGGGACTTTGCGAGCCTGCAGTGTGGGTTTGAGTTCCCTTGTTATTCTGCTTTATCAAATACAAGGATGAGAAAGCATCCTTGTCATTGGAAGAATAATTAGGCTGCTTAGGACCAAGCAGTTCAATTTGATGTCCCAGCTGCCTACAGGAGTTGTCTAAGAATGTCGTCACCTGCTGGGCTCAATGCTTTCAGACCCCCAGGAAGTTTTGGTTTCCTCTTCTGAGGAGGGAAGCCACCAGTGCTGTGGATAACTGATCTAAAGTACAGTCCTTTCTGCTGGGAAAAAGATGTTCACCTGGCCCAGCTAGTTCATTGTGCAGGCAACACTGAATGAGCTCTGGGGTCACCACCAGATAATCCTGCTTATTGCAGTACAGTGGTTGAAAGTCTGGGCCCCAGAAGTAGAGACCTCAATTCAAATCCCCACTTGCCTACTGACTAGGCTAGGTGACCTCAGGTCCTTAACCTCTCTAAGCCTCAATATTCTGAAATGTGAAATCAGGATAATAATAATTCATTTTTCATTTAGCACATAGTAAATGTTCAGTAAACATGAGCTGAAAAGGACAACGATCCTCCGAGAAGGGGAACAGTGAGACCTGTTGTGTGCGAGCAGGCGTGTTCCGGGGACAGTGGGTGGACCAGTTTTGTCAGGGGAAGGACTCATTTTGGGGAGAATAGGACTGGATTTGTAGAGAGCCCTTAATGCCAGACTAAATAGCCATCCTCTGGTCAGTTTGCAGCCATTGGAGATTTTCTTGTCAAACCATGACATGTAGAGAATTTTTCAGAAAAATAATGTGGTGGTAGGCATTGCAGGTATACTAAAAGGGAAAGAAACTGAAAGCTGGAAGACCTTTTAGGCTAGAAGTAATTTATTTTCCAGGAAGCTGTAGATTTGAGTTGTTTGAACTTTGACTTCCATTTGGTTTGCCGTCAGCCTTCCTCCGGTTGGTTGCAGTCTTAGTTGCAACGTGCCTTGAGACCTGTGTCCGTCTGCTGCCGTGTTTTTTTGTGTGCACAGTTTGAAGCTCAGCATTGTAAAAACAAAGGGCTTAAAAGTAATTGAAATTATTTTTAATAGAATGTAGTAACATATAAAAACATAAAACAGTATATATAAAAGGCATTTCTTTGAAGTGGATTTCAGTGAGTTCTCACTGAATTGAATTGATAGAAACAATGCTCTCCTGTTTTCAAGAAATAATTATTTTTAATGTAGTAAGCCAGAGTTTTGTAAACGTTTGCAGTGTCTTAGTGTTCAATTTCCAACTCTGCCAGGTGTAGTACTTGATAGAAACTGACCAAGAAATGATGGATAAATGAATGAATGAAATAATGGGTTGCAAAGGCATTCAGAATTACTGGCTTTTACCGTGCTGGAATGTGACTGATGTGCGTGATTGTCTGATGTGTCTTCCACCATCATCACCCCTGGACCATGGACCATAGGCCACTTGGGGCAAGGACTGCACCTCTGTTGTTCACACTGTATCCCCAGTTCCTCACTCAGTGCCTTGAATGGTCTTTATTTCCTGAATAAGTGACTCTGCCTCTGAAATAGGGTTAATTGTGGGATTTTTGAGAGTCCATCACCAAAAAAAGGATTATTTTCCTGGACCTTGGATCATTCGCTTAAGATCTCTGAGTCTTAGTTTCCTTATCTAAGGAAAATGTTTATAACACCTACTTTGTTGATAAATAATAGGTTCAAATATAATAAAAATATGTTAGAATTTTAATAATTAAGTCTGCTGAATATGCAGCTAATGCAAATGCTTATGTCCTGAGTATTGCCCGTAAGCCATTCTAACAGTGCGACTTCAAGGCACAGTCACCCAAAAGGAAACAGCCTCTTTCACAGGGAAACCGTGATACACAAACCAGCCCACCTTAGCATCTGATTTTGGAGGTATTTTATTTCCTCATTCACATTAAACAAAAAGAAATATTTCCTTTTGGGGATATTTCAAGTTGTAAAACCAGAAATTTCTGGCACTGTAGTAAATTTTGCATTCCTACCTCAGTTGTTTTCTATTCAAATATCAGAGAAAAGTGACTTTTCAGTGAAAAAAGTATTTTCCTTACCTTGCTGATAATCCTAATAGCAGCTCAGCCGGCGTGTTGACCAAACAGTAATATTTCCATTGTAGATAAACAGAATTGTAGACTCTTGGAGATGTGGAAAATGAACATTCCAGCAAGGGGACAGATAACTTGAGGTTGACTTGACTGCCATTCAAAGCAAGCAGTGTTGGTCAGGGCTTACATTTATCTGATGATTTTAAGAAGAAAGAATTTGAGTTTAAAATAGAACTTCTTAGCATTAAATAGGACCCTTCAATTTTCCGAAGTAAACATGCAGCTAAGTGGTGTTTGATGTTGAGATTGGCGTTTTGCTCTGTTCCTTTTGCCTCTGGTAGACGTGTCCTTGCATTTACTATCCTGATCCAATTAAGGGAAAATGGAGAACTTGAAATTCAGAGACCTCATTCTTCTTGTCACTAAGTTAATGGACTGGCCTTGGTTTGGGGTTGACATGGGAAAATGTGGAACTTCATTTACATTTTTTCATTACGGTTAAGAAAAACAACCATATTTTGCACATTTATCAGCAGTGGCATCACCTCACAGTTTACTCTTTTCCATATTCTTAAGAGCTTATTATAAAGAAAAATAGTTTGAAACATCATCAGGCGTACTTGCTGAGTGTTACCTATTTGGGGTTCATATAGTATCCTTAGGGAAAGAGCCAGGAATCAAAACTAATAATTGGAGCCATTAATAAAACAGAGAATCTCTTTTAATACAGAAGCAATGTGGTGTAGGGAAAAAAATGATATGTTTGAAAGTGAAGAGGTCTCATTCCTGTTCCTAATTTTGTTACTATGTCAGAGACCGGATTTTATCACATTAGATGTAGCCTATTGTAAGATTTAGAGAAAGCAAAAAGCAGACAGAATATGATGCTGAGTGTAAGAGGAAGCAAGTTTTGAACCTTGGTAGTCAACCAAAAGCACTAGGTCTTTTCCTGAACTCTTAGGGGGTTGGATGCCTCTTTCACATGTAATCACTGGGCAGGTGTGTACGGTGAAAAAATGTTTGTTGGGAAACAATTACTGTGGGCTTCTTGTGTTTCTTGATGTCACGTGAACAGAAAAGCATGACACCCTTTTACTGGGGACTGTCTTCTCAAAGATGATTATTCAGTGAACAGCTTTGGAAGAAGTATTGTCTCCCCTTTGGAGGAAAGGGCAGGTTTGTTTACTGTCCAGTATCCTAAAAATAACAGCTCCCTCCAGGGTGCAAAGATTGGGCAGATTTGCTTGCAGCCCATTGAGCTCAGGATTCCCCTCTTGTCCTGTAACCCACTTTGTGTCCTGCACTGACATGTATCACCTGGCTCCACGGGAATTGAGCCTCAAGGAACCTGCGCAAGGAAGTGGTGATACTCTGGCTACTACTATTGCTGGATGTAATGAAATGTTGGTCTCTGACCCAGGGGGCTTTTTCCATCTGCCAGCATCCTTTAAACTGTGTCTTACTGATTTGTTAGCTTGTAAGTAGGATAAAAACTCAGACCCTTCATGTTCTTGACAGAGTTGAGTTTGAACATACTGATTTTGAAGGAAGTTATGTATCTGGTGCAACTGGCCCACAGGAAGAGGTCAATACTCAGGGTATAAAATGTAGCAACTTGAAGATTTCTTGCTAAACAGGCTTTACCTATTATCCCATTTGGGACTTGCTTTAAAACTATCCTTTCATTGTAATGAAATATTAGAAATCTATTGATAGCGCACTCTGATTTTGAGAGTTTATGACATAAAATTAGAGAAGAATAGTTTTTTTGGCCACACATTCAGTTACTTTGCCTGAATTCATGAAATTCCTGTTGCTTCTGCATTTATCTAGACCTCAGGGAGAAATCAGAGGTTCTTTAAATGCAGAACATTAGTTAATTTCTTTATCCTTTAGGAAAAAAATTCAAGATTCTGCAGACCAAGGAATGTTAAGGAATAAATGGATTCTTTTCACAAGGAAAAAGGATCTGGCTATTGTTAGACCCTGCTTTGGGCAATTATGTGTCTCTCTTAGTAACCAATTTGAAAACGTTATTGAAACTTTAGGTCTCTGGTATAATATAACCAGTGTAATAAGCAGAAGTGATAACTGTTAGCTACTTCAGCTTGAATTCTAGGCATTTTAAAGGTCACTGGGAAAGGGAAAATAATCCATTAATTTTTACTAGAGTGTTCATCTAAGTGTCTTCTGTGAAAATCAATGTAAAATTTCCCTGCCATTCAAAATGCAAAGTGGTGCATAATATCACTACTCCCAACTACCCTAAATTGTTGAATTTTTAAACAAGCAGGCTTTTGAGTTATGCCCTTACCACATAAATTCAGCTTCTCAGATTGGATTATTGCCATATGGATGCGGTAGCTGGGAAAATAAATTTATGTCAATCTGAATTCTGCTTCTGCATTTATTATTTAAGCTGCTCTTAACCTTTTCCTAGGTCAGTGATCATCTCATAGATTTGCTTTTATGCGTATGCCTCAGAGAATAAAAATTTCTTTCTTTCTGAGTATTATTTATAAGTGAAATGATACTTCTCCCTTTACATTAGTAATCTTAAATTATTTACCTACTTTGGAATTCATTCAGTACAAATTAGCCAGATTAAAGCTGTCAGATGGGCAAATTTATTTGTGCTACTTATCTGTTGCCCATTAAAGTAGCTGGTTTGGGGTTTAGGGCAGAAATAAAAAGTCTGTCCTCAAGGGCAGAAAAGAGGGGAGAAGAGGCCAGGTGGTCTGCATCAAAGTCGGCCCTGCTACAGCAGACACTGACTGGCCTCCTGGAAGCTTCCATTAAACCTTGAGCAGTGGCATTCACCTACCCTTTGACCTTCTCTGTGTTTACTTCATTCAGTCCTAGTGATACAGGGAAGAATGTGGGGCAAGAGAATGGCCATGTCCCAAGTCTCTTTTGAGTCGCTGGGGGCACACCCTGCCAAGTTTGAGTCTGTGGCTTCATGCAGGAAAAAATTCAAGATCAAGCCACAGTTGAGTTAAGGTAGATTTATTCAGAGAGATACGTATTCCATAGACAGAGCGCAGGCTGTTTCAGACGGCCAAGAGAAAGATCAAGAGTAGTGGGGGTTGGGTGCTCAGTTTAAAGTAAAAGTAGATAAGCATTCCACAGACAGTGTGGGCCCTCTCACTCAGAAGGGAGAGCCGCCAGGAGGTGTGGGTTGTTAGTTTTTACGGGCTCAGTAACTTTATATGCTAACAAGTGGGAGGATTATTTCAACTACTTTGAGAAAGGGGATGGGATTCCCAGGAGTTGGGCCATGATTCACCCTTTGACCTTTTATGATCAGCCTTCAAACTGTCCTGGCACCTGTGGGAGTGCCATTCAGCATGCTGTTGTATTTCAGTGAGCGTATATTGAAGCTCAAGGTCTACTGGGTGGCGTATCTCCCACCATCTAGGTGCTAATTGCTGTGTCATTCTTTTCATGACAGTGCCCTGCCCCTTTCCCTCCTGTCTCACCAGGTGGAGTTGGTTGGGGTGGAGAAACAGAACACAGTTAAAGACAAGAGAAATAATGTCTCCTCCAGGCAGCCATATGACAGACAGTACCTCTTGACTTGACTGCTTATAATATCTTGAGCTACTACAGAAGTTTAATTTCTTTCTAGAATGACTCATTCAAAATTAGTGAAGCCCTGACTAATATATGCAAAAAAATCGTTTGTGTCATGGCAATTTAAGTTATGCGAGAATTGAAAATCCCATTACTAATTAATAATTAACCCTGGGCTGGCAGATTTGGCGATGGCCAGTTTTGCCCTTGGGCTGGCCAGTTTAGTCTGAGGCCTGGGGCTCCTCGGTCAGAGCTGGCTTACCTGGATGGTATTTCCAAAGTCTTCCGGCCTTTCTTGTTGAACTTCTTGAAGCAGAAAGGACTCAGTAGGAACTGTTGGGAAAATTTCACTTTATCACTTACTCCAAAGTCAACTGAAAAGAGATCTCAGGAAAACTAGGCCAAGGTGGAAGTGAAAGACAACGTTTTAAACCCCCATCTGGAAGATAGGTCAGTGAGGCAGGTTTCAAAGCAGAACCTCTTACATCTGAATTCTTCCAGAGTCTTTCCTGCGCTCATTTTTTTCCCATTTGTGCGCTCGTTCACCCACCCATTCATTCAACAAATATTTATTGAGGGCCTACCGTGAACCTGGCCTTGTTCTAGACTCCACAGAGAACAAAATAGGCAAAATTCCTGCTTTTTGGAGTTCATGCTGTACCGTGGAAACACAGATATTAATACTGGCATGTTTATTATTTTATTGGTGAGTCTGAAAATATGGATGTAATAGGTCAGCTGATGACAAGTACCTTGAAGACAGACAAAGCAGACTGACAGGCTAGTTAGGAAAGGGCTCTCTCTGAAGGTGCTCTCTGAGCAGAGACTGAGGGAGGTGAGGGGATGTATCATGCAGATATTTGAGGACAGATGTTTAAATGAAGGGAACAGCAAGTGCAAAGTGCCTGGGAGTGGTGCCTACTGGGCTTTTGGAGGACGCTGGATGGTTAGAGCACAGTGAGTGTGGAGAGTGAAAGGAGATGAGGACAGAGAAGTGGGGAGGCACTGGGGATGGGGAATGATCGTATCATAGGCCTCAGCCAAGACGTCGACAATGAATAAAAGAGGGAATTACTGGAGGGTTTACAGAAGCAGAGGGACATGGTCGTAGATTTTTATGCCATGCTGAGCAACAGAACTTGATGTGATGATGGCAGCATTATACAATCGGCAGCATTCAGCAAGATAGCCACTAGCCATTAGTGGCAGTTGAGCACTTGAACTGGGGCTCAGGCACCCAAGAAACAAAATTTTTTATTTCATAGGATTGTAATTTGAATAGCAACTTGTGGTTAGTGGCTCACATATTGGGCAGCATGGTTTTAAATTTTCACTGGTTGCTTTGTGGAGAAAGTTATGTGGGGAGGCAGAAGGGCAGAAGCTGGGAGAAGAGCTTAGAAGCTGTTGTCATCATCTGGACCAGAGGTTAGCAAATACTTTAGGCTTTGCAGGTCATATGGTCTCTGTTACAACTACTTAAGTCTGCGGTTGTGGCATAAACACAGCATATAGACAATCAAGAAATGAACTAAAGTGGTCATGTTTCGATAAAACTTTATTAGCAGGTCATATTGGGCCCCTGGGCTGTAGTTTGCCTACCCCTACGTGGGCAAAAGGTGGTAGTGACTTGGACTGAGCTGTACTTCCGGAGCCGAGTTGACAGGATTTATTAGCAGACTGCGTGAGGAGTGTGAATGAGAAGACACAAGCAGAAAGCGTGAAAGTGTCCTCTGCACTTGGTAAAATCGAGTTGCCATTTACTAAAACAGAAGACTTGGAGGGGAGCAGATTTGGGAGGAGAAGCCCAGTTGAATATGGCTCCTCTGTTAAGTTTGAGATGTCTGGTAATCATCCAAGGAGAGTCTAGAATTGTTGAGAGAGATACAGACTGCAGAGGTATATTTGATAGTCATCAAAAATAATGGTATTAAACTTCATAATGCATGTGATTAAGATCTTACAGAGTGAGAGACTGATAAAGAAGAGAAAATGTCTGAGGAGTGATCCCTGGCATACTCCAGTGTGTGGAGGTAAAACCGATGAGAACACAGCAAAGGAGGCTATAGGATGGGTCTAAGCAACCAAAAAAGTGGTGTCCTAGCAACCACATAAAACTGTGTCAATGAGAGACTCATCAGTACTTATCAGATGCTCCTGGGACATAGTAGGCACATATATGTTTGTGGAGTCAAGGAATCATTGGCCACACTACTGTATACTGACTTCTGCTGAGTTGCAATATATAAACCCTCTGTTCAGAAGCCTTTAATGACTCTCCTTTGCCTACTAAAGTCCAAGTCCTTGACCAGGAATTTATATTTTAATATGGCTGTCAACTGAACTGCACACCACTTCACAGGTCTCCAGTAAGCCCTGCAATTTTACAGTTCTTATTTACCCATTCTGTTCCAATTCCTTTGTTTGCAATGCCCTTCTGTCCCTCCCTGTTGAAATCTTGGCAGTCTGTTCCGGGCCAAATCAAATACCCTCTTCTCCAGTAATATGTCCCCACTCCCTCCATCTCTCTCTTCTCACCCTTCTTAAACCCTTGTCATGGCTCTACTAACGTTCCTCTCACCTTACATTTGACTGCAGTGATTTGTTTTAATCTCCACATGAAATTTTAGATTCCCTGTAACAAAAGCATGGCACTGATTATGAGCACAGAGAATGATACAAAAGAGACCTGTTTTTAAATACCAACTTTGCCATGACTGGCTTGAGACTTTGCTAATAAGTAACTTCAACTCTTGGAGGCTCCATTTCTGAACCTGTAAATTTAGACAAAGAAGTTTTCGTGAGAATTAACTGAGATGGTTGTATTAAATTTATGCATATATTACATTTACCCTTTGTCAGATTAAAGTTAAATTTTTTCAATGTAAATAATTTTAACAATTAAGTTTGTGCAAGGAATAATTGTAAAGAGATTATTGTTCTTATCTCAGTGAAGGTTTCACTTTCTCTTGCATATACCTCCTCTTAAATTATTTATAGTGAAAGGAATAAGCATTAACTTCTATGCCTTAAGTTATTTACAGGTAAATACCCTCTCTTTTCTTTTTTACAATCTTTGTTGAAGTTTGTTTAAATAATTGCCCCTCGACAATTTAACTTGATAACAGCACATGAATATCTGATTCTTCCTTTGCCCCCCAAAGCTACTTTTCTTGTTAATCAACAGAACATCTCTGAGTGAAAAGGAGCTGCCACTCAAGTCAATACTTATAACTTTTTCATTAGACCTTAAAATGTTCTGTTAAAAATTTATGATAGTGCATCAGGTGGAGAAACAGAAAGTTAACATGGGGAGTTAAACCTTTGCTTAGTGGCTTTGTGAACCCTCAGCAGTAGGAAACATAGTTGCTCTTCCCCAAATAGCTATTTGCTAGGGAGGTGTCTTGAAAGGATTGTTTCTGCCACAGTATGTCCGGGTAAGTTTTTTATTGAGACTTTTTATTGATGTTGTCACATAATATTTATGGAGGATAGCTTTTTATTTCAGAACTGTAGATAACATTGGGAGTTACAGAAGGTCTCAAATCTTTTTGACTATATTGAATCAATCAGAGAGGTCCTTGCCTTGTCAGATTTGAGCTGGGTTTTCTGTCTTTCCTGTGGAACATGGTTGTATTTGCTGGTAATTTGTCTTGATATTATTAGATGCAGACTTTCCTTCCTTCGTTGCCTTCTAGCTATTTGTAACCTACATAATGTCCCTCTATAACGTGCTGTAAAATTTGTCTATTCTATAAACTCCTTTGGGGATCTCAACCCTCCTATTAGTTAGCTCGTAACTAAATGGCTTCTATGTTCAAGCCATTTTACTAAGAACCTTGAGGGTCTTCTAATCCAATCACCCTTCATCACATGATCTTCTCTGTTTTTAGAAGTATCACCCTTCATCTTGAATTTTGTCCATTTCAGTATTTAGACCTTTAGTAATACAAAATTCTCCAGCTTTTGAGGAAACTGACTTCATCACTCAATGAAATCACCTATTAGCATTCTTTAAGTGCACCCTCTCCTTATAGCCTTGCTGCCCATTCCATTTCTAGCCTGTGAGGTTTTAAGGAAATAGTCTAACCCCTCTTCCACAGAATAGTCCTTCCAGTATTTGGACGACAAGAACATAGTTCTATTCTATGAACCCTGTAAGTTCTCAGGAAATGGTGTCTATTGATGAGTTTTCTCCCTTCAGTTTTCCTTAGAATCAGTTTCAAGAAAAGTTACAGACAGTAAATGTGAAAAAACCTCGTTTCTAACAACAGACTTGAGGCAGGCTGTAAGAAATGTAGGAATGATTGACAGCTGACTTGTTTGCTCTCTGTTGAGTAAATACATACTATGCCATTAAAAAAGTCTTTATTTGTGGAAGACAGTAATTGCACTTGTGAATTGTATAATTGTTAAAGCACTACTGTTTATCCATCACAATCAATGGATTTGGACTCTTATGCAAATTTTGCAAACTGTTGTATGGAGGAATGGGGAAAGGAGAAATACATAAGATTCTTCAAGGTCAATACTAGGGAGTCATGAAAAGGATTCCTGGTGCTTCCTATGGAAATGATCTTATCTGGTGTGACTTGAAGGGGGTGCTTACCTACAAGATATTTAGGGTGTGGTAAGATTGCTGCCGAATTTCCTGATGTTATTTTAGTTTTAGTTAGCTTATAGATTTTTATATGTATGAATTAATAGGTTTTCTTTTTCTAAGCTTCATACTCAATGTTTTTTGTTTATTTTTTAAAAATTGAGACAGTCAAAATCAGCTTTTATCATTCTCCTTTTTCTGAATACTCCCATGAATTCAAGAGATAGGTTCTCCCTTTAATACAGAAGACTTAAGAAAACTTCTTTTTCTCGGTCTAAAATAGCTTAGTCTCTTGGTCAGAGGAATAATATTAATTAAATCTTAATCTGGAAATCTCCCAGAGGAAGATATAAAGTAATTGACCTCTAGAAATTAAATGTTCTATCATTCAAATGAATAATCATTGACTATTGTGATTACTTGTTCTTAGGATTAGGTGAAGAGAATAAGTGACTTAGGCATTTGACCAAATAACAGTGTGCCTTTGATTTTCTGTTATTCTAATAGAGCTACTGTTTCTAACAACTGCAAAGCAAGAGAGGTTGAAGATGGGGGGAGGGCAGATCTTAAAGGCAGATAAAGCATCTTTTTAGTGACCTTCCTTCTGACCTGTATACTACAAATGAGATGATTAGAAACAGAGTAGTAATTACTGGTGACAATAATGGGAATCTTGTTAAATGGGTTTGAAGTTATTTTCTCGACCTGGACAGGGCCTTATAGGGGAACTCCTAAAGGTTAGCAAGCAGGATCCCCAAGTACAGAGTTTTAGGATTAATTGCCTATGATGACCCTTTACTGAAATGTTCTAAATTCCCATTATTCCTTTCAAACAGGTGATAGATTGGTAAGATGTTATTAATGGTGCTGCCATACTTGCTGAGAAAACAAAACAAATAGCTTTTGATGTAATCAAGTCAACTCGGTGAACTGCCAGTTATTTCAGATTTGGCAGATCTCATGGTTTTTTCTGTTGTTGTTTTAACTACTTTTTAAAATTGAAGTATAGTCAGTTGACAACGTTGTGTCAGTTTCTGGTGTATAATGTAATGTTTCAGTCATGCATATACATACATATATTTGTTTTCATATTCTTTTTCATTATAGGTTACTCTGAGACACTGAATATAGTTCCCTGTGCTATACAGGATAAACTTGTTGTTTATCTATTTTACATGTATTAGTTAGTATCTGCAAATCTCAAACTCCCAATTTATCCCTTCCCACCCTCTTCTTCCCCTGGTAACCATAAGTTTGTTCTCTATGTCTATGAGTCTGTTTCTGTTTTGTAAATAAGTTCATTTGTGTCTTTTTTCTATTTTTTTTTTTTTAGGATTCCACATATAAGTGATATCATTTGGTACTTTTCTTTCTCTTTCTGGATACTTGTTAGAATATGATTATAAAGCCTTTAGTTTTCCTTCTCTCTTCTCTCTTCCCTCCCTCTCTTCCTTCTGTTGTTTGCTAAATTCTTTAATGGAAAAATGAATATTTTGTTGGAGTTTAGTTGATTTACAACATTATACAAATTTCAGGTGTACAACAAAGTGATTGACAATTTTTAAAGATTATACTCCATTTATAGTTATTATAAAATGCCGACTGGCTATATTCCCTATGCTGCATAATAGAACTGTGTAGCTTATTTATTTTGTTATTAGCTAAATCTGAACATACAGCAAAGAATAAGACTAGTCCTTGTGCTCATGGGGCTTACAATCCAAAGCATTTTGGAAGAAGTGTTCACAAATACCAGTATTGAATATTAAATGATTTAGAATTATGTGCTTTATTCCTTCCCCCCTCTGTTTTGTATGGATTAACTCACGTTAACAGTTATGCACTAATATGGTGAGCTTTCATGTTAATGCTGTCAAAGACCTTTAGTAAGATTACATTTTTTTTTCACTAATAGAGTCCATTTGACTTCACAAGACTTACTTGATAATCATTACAGAGTGAATCTAGTTTTTCAAGTGGAAAAGGAGATTTAGTTTTTCTTTATTTCAGATTTTCCTTAAAGTATGCATCATATTTAAGTAGAAACATATTTAATGTGGATAATGAAAAACAATAGTAGATTTCACCCTCTTATTACTTACTTTTCTTAAAACAATTCAGTTTTTGTGTGGTTTTAGAAATATTTTGTTGTTATTACTGTGATAAAGTGTACGTAACTCAAATTCACCACTTTAACCACTTTAAGTGCAGAGTTCAGTGATACTAAGTGTATTCACATTGTTCTGTAACCGTCACCACTCTCCGTTGCCAGAGGTTTTTCCTCTTCCCAAACTGAAATCCTACCCACTAAACAGTAACTCTCCCCATTCCCCTTTTTATTGCTTTTGATTTCTTTTGTGTGGGACATAAATTTAAAAATGTCCTTTATCCTTGGACTTTCTATAAAGTAATAGGTGCTCACTGAAGGCTGCTTGTTGTTAGGATACAATAAAAAAATCGTAATAACTTCTAGGACTACTTAGTTTGCAAAACTGCAGAGAAAGACAGTAAAGCAATGAAATAGTCATCTGTCCAGCCAAACAGAACACTCACTGGTGTAGTGGACTAGTGCGGGCTTGGCATGGTAGGACCTCGGTTTGAGTCCTGACTCCGATACTTAGTCTAGATAGTTGCTTCTGGGCAAGCTACTTAACCTCTCTGAGCCTGACTGGGCTTAGCTGTAGAATGGGTATAATAAAAACCTGCTTTGCCTACCTTACAGGGGTTTTATAAGGAACCAAGGAGTTAATGATGTCAAAGTATTCTGAAAATCAGAGTTCACATGTCAGATGCTGATTTGTATGTTGTTATGTCACGGACCTGAGTGTTTGCTTGGATGGCCTTTCCTTGCCAAGTCTAATATCCTACATTGAGGTTTTGTCTTTATGTTTGACAAATGTGAATGTCATTCTTTAATATTATTGTCCCTAAGCTTTCACTTTTATGAGTCTGTGGTGACTTCCTTTATGGTGTTCAGAACCCATCAGTGTCTCTGTAGGTACCTTGTAGTGATCTCTTGAGACTCTCCACTTCTAATTCATCGAAATACCATGCAAATGAGAGACACAGAACCTGTTATTTTGATAAGACGGGGTGGGTCCTGTTGCTTATTTGCCCTCTATTCCAAACTTGACATGTAGATATAATTTAAAAATGCAAATTTTAACTCGTTTTTAGTGAAGTCCCAAGAAGATAATTACCTAGAGGAATAATTTTTCTCCTCTGCACCAAATAGTTTTTCCTGTTTTTCAAAATGTCACTTGTGACAGAGGAATATGATATTTAAATAAAATTGGGAGAGTCAAAAAAGTGCCCAAGTTAACAACTTTTTAAAAGGGCTATTTTGCCAACTCTGTAATTGACATTCTGTCACTGCTCAGACTTTATTTCATTTCTGCTCAACTCAGTATATGGATTTTTATACAAACCATTTACCAAGCACTAGACAATAGAGCGCATGGCAGATCAAATTTGTACAGGTGGGTTGTTTGTTATCCACAGGAGAGCTTCATTGTATCATGGGGACAGCTTCCGTTAGCAGCCCAGGGTGAGAGTTGGTGACACTTAAAAATGCAAATTATTGATGGGAACATCCCAAGTACTAGAAAGAATTTAAAACTAAACCTTTTAAGCCTGTGCAGTCATTATCACATTAAGCAGGGAGACGGTGATGGGTCATAAACTGGTTTTCCATTTTATTTAAAAAGGACCTGGCAGGATTGTAAATGGATTCATTGATGTTCACTTATCTTGTGATAATTCCTCTTTTTTTTTTCAAAATATGTATTAACCTAACTAGATAGGTCTTCTAGTCTAAATAGTCTAGATCAGAGATTATATGTCCTTGCTTCACCGCTGTATTTATGTAATATCACCCTACTCTCTTCCAAAACCCAGAATCCTCATCATAAATTGCCTTGTAGACATCTTTACCTTACATATACCGTGGTCACTCATGTCCAAAGAAGGGCTTATTGTCTTGCTGGATATATATTTTTTCTATCTAACTTCTGTTTTTCAGCCACCTATGCCGTAAGCGTCATATTTATCTTCAATTTCATCTTCCTTTTCACCACAACCAGTTATTGTCTAAATCCTGTAGATTCTATCCCAGGAATTGCTCCTGAGATTGCTCTTCTTTTCGTATTTCCACAATCATTAATCTTGCTCTGGCTGCTTATGAACAATTACAGTAGTCCATTAGCTGGTCTTCCCTGTGTCCTCCACAGTGTTGTTATATTAATTTTCAGGCTCAGTTCCAATCTTTTCACTATCCTTTAAACCTTCCATGGATCCTTATTGACTCTAATTGAATACAATTATCAAGAAATTCTAGGTGTGTGAGATTAAGTCCCTGACAGCTGTTCAGTCCATCCCCATTTCTCTTCACAAAGCTCCACACTTAAGCTAAACTGGGCTGTTTGCAATTCCCTCACCTCTAAACTTTTTTCTGACATTTTTTCTTGTGTAAATGTTCTACCTTCTGAACCTCACTAGTTTTTTGTTTTTTGTTTTCCTGAAACCGTTAGAAAGGAAGATTTTTGCTATAAAAGTTCTAGGCTCTGTGGATCCTTCTCATGTTGTTTGCCTTCCAGAGTCAACTTGGAACCAAGTAGCTTGAGGTTTCTGGTTGCCTGGATATCATTTAACCAGAGTGTGTTTGTTCATGGGCTTATGGCTGGTTGTGATGCATGCACATCCGGGGGCTTTGTCTAGTAAATTGCTCTTCCCTTTGAACCATACAAGGTAAAGTTGAGGCTTTTCAATTTTTTGTTAGAGACAATTCCCATATTTTCTGCAGGCTGGAATCTCTCTTCCCAGCCAGGAGCTTTGGATGAAATATGCTATTCGGCCTTTGAGTTCAGGGACAAAATAAACATCATCCTAGAAAGTTGGAACAGTATACTTTTAGACTTTTTAAAAACTTGGCATGCTTTCTCTGCCCCACGATTATTAAACCCAAATTGTCCTCCTGCTGTCTTGAAAGAAATGAGATTTCTCAGCAGTAGCAAACAACAATGTCAATCTATTGGAGACTGTTAATGACTCATTTATAATGCTGGCAGACACATGAAGGCTGGAAAAATTAAATGTACAGCATCATTACCTTTGTGGCTAGCATCACTGGGAAACAGTATAATGCTTAGTGCAACATTTTAAAGGAGAAGGAGAATTCTTTTAGCAGAATGAGCTTGATACTTAAAGATGTGTATAATGGAATGACAAAGTGATAACTTCTTGCTGTTTGAGCTTCCTGCTATAAGGCATTCGGCAGAGATTCACTTGCAGGCTCTGCACTTCTGCAAAAGCTGAGCCGTTCCAGTCGTCATGACCTGCTTTGCATAGAGAATTTGGGACATACATTTTGGATGCTTTGAGAATATCATTTTCATAGAACATGACTGAGAATCTTTTTTAAAGTGGTGACTATTAGAAATTGTCTTAACTCTTAGCTTCTTCTGATTTGAAAATAGTGCTACTTCTGTCCCCAGGGAGACTGCACAAAGGAGCTTGGGTACCACCTGAACCAGCATGCCTGAAAGTTCCCTTCCATCTCCAGGTTGTCTTTAGTTCCATTCCATTTGAATTCTTCCTCAATAACTGAGATGAATATGCTCTAGGCTAGTTTTCCTTTTTACATGGAGAACATATTTATAAAATAGGTGGCTTGTTTGGGCAGTTTGTAGCTGGGGAAGAGAGTGAAACTAACTGGCCCACATAGAGACGGAAACAAAACCTGAGGTCCAAAAGTACAATGCAAACTAGACAGGGTGAGAGAAGTGCAAACCGTGTGTGGTGGCCCGAGGCGGGACCCTTCCCACCGCTCCTGCCTTACAACAATACCGACTGGAGTACAGGGCGACGCTTCTTTCTGACAGGGCAGCAGAAGACATTTTGTGAAAGCACAGCATTGAACTTCATGACTTCGGCCTGCCTTGTTTTCACGATGAACGTGTACTTTAAATTTATCAAAACTCTTTTGCAGTCTTTGTTATTTCAAATCGGTATTGTTCCTTGAGTAACAAGTTCTATACAGCTTCTGTCTATTGTTTATGATACTTTTCTTGGATTTGTTCTGAAATAACCTTTAAGCTTCAAGATAGGCCCCCTTTGTTGAAGAGTTAAGCAGCTTGTGAGTGAGTTTCTGAATCATGTTTATAGATTTTCCCCAGTGAAATCTGTTTTTATACCTGTTTCCAGCCTTATGCTGCCAGATTAAAAAGCCAGTTGACTATTAAAATTAATAGGGCTTCATTGAGTATCTGCTGTTTGTAAAACACTACGTACAGAGAGGACACAAGAAAATAGGAGATACGGTACCCGCCATCAGGAGGCTTAGCCAGTCGGCACTTAAATACCACAGACCACTGATTCATAAAGACCATGACCAGATGCATGTTACTCTGGAGTATTTGAAGTGTCATAAAGATGTTGTGGACTTGGCCTCAGGAAGCTTACATTCTGATCAGAGAAAACTGGTTATACTTTGATGGTTTAGTTAGTGAATCTGAATAAGGCATTGAGATAAGAGGCGTATATGTTGAGTCACTGAGTATTATAAGCTGTATTTCTATTTCTGAACATTTTGTATAAATCTTAAAAATTGTAGCAGGCCATTCTGGCTGAGTGTATGAGTTCAGGAGTTGGCCAGATGCCTTGTCCTGCTCCTTTCCTTTTCCATGATCCTAGGAACGTTACCTCTTTTGTCTTAGTTTCTTCATTGATACGGAGGAGGTAATCCTCGAATTTTCCTATAGAAGAGTTGTTGAAGAAAAATATTATGTCTTAAACTCATAAAACAGGCGTGTGCTTTTTGTGAAATTTCATTGCAGAACCATGTATATGAGTGTTAGCTATAATAGTCATTAATCTTTAGAAGGTTCCTGTTACTTAACCCCCTTGTACAAGAGATGCTGCTCTTACCACCCCTTCCTTACAGAGATCTGTGTATTTAACATATTGTTAATGCTGTTTTCATTTTATCCTATTTTCTGTAAATATGTGTGTTTTGAAAAAACAAAATTTTAAGTATAGCAATACCAAAGTTTTCTAGGATGGTGGGAAATAAATTTCAAAAGCAAAATTTAGCAGATAATTGAGCTTTTAGTTTTGAGCTTAAGTTTTGAGCCTTTCCAAATGGAAATCTCTCTTTAAATGTGTAGTAATCTTTCTTGTCTCTTTAAGCCTAAACTATCCATTTCTGGATGATTCACACATCTGTCAATCACTAGGTTGTAGGAATGTTAAGAAAAAAAGTTGACCTTTAGTCATTTCTCTTCAAAACAGAAATCTTTAAGGACAGTATGCCATGGAATGATATGCCAACAAATCGATTATGGCATTGCATAACCGATATTCAGCCTGAAAACTGAAGGCATCTGTGGGTGTGTGAGTGTGTGTTACATAAAAACACACATACAGTAAAATTTGTTACAGGGACTTGACCTTATGCAGTTGTGGGCTCTGGGTGAACAGTTTTTTACAGCTTGTACTGTAATTTGAAGTCTGCAGGACATACAGTCCAGAAGGGGGAGAGAGGGATATAAAGTAAAGGATATTGTGGACAAGTTAGAACTCATGAAAATGGGCTGGACTTCGTGTGAGTTCTCCCTGTCTCCAACCCTGAAGATATGAGTTTATAGGAGAAGTTGTCCCCCTTCATCACTCTGAGATAGGAGTCAGAGAGGCTGTAAGAGGGTCCAAAGGAAGATGGAGTAGTTGCCATGCCCCACGCCGAGTTGACTGGCATCAACACTACAAGCCCAACCCCCTGAATCTGTGAAACACGGAGGATACAGCTTCACTTCCACCCCACAAATCTCTAGCAAGAATGTCTCTTGTATTGTAGCCCCCCCTAACTGGAAGCACAGCGAAGGAATTCAGGGAAATGCAGTTTTGCTTGGCCAAGTTGGCACGTTACACAGCTACCATGTAACAAATGAGCCTTCTGCTTCACTTCTCTGTCATTTCAGGAAGGTAATATTCTACAGGTCAAAGCTTCTTCCAGCCGTCTCATAACATCTATACGATAAAATTCTAGGCATAACCAGTAGACGTAACTGCATCATTAATGTTACTGAGACTCCTACATAATGGCCCATTGTATTTGAAGGTGTAAGATTCTAATGTGGTAAAAAGAAGAGAAAATTAATGAGGGGGGAAGGTATAGCTCAAGTGGTAGAGTGCATGCCTAGCATGCACAGAGTCCTGGGTTCAATCCCCAGTACCTCCTCTAAAAATAAACAAACAAACCTAATTACCCCCCCCGAACAAAACTAAACAAAAGAGTAAATAAATGAGAATATTAGGGGAGAAGATTCCTTAGAAGTTTCATCATTAGTTTATGAGATCAATTCTGTAATAATATTTCATATTACAATGTAATTTGATTCAGTGAACTTTCATAAGCAGAAAAATTATATAAGAATATTAGTAGGCAATTATCCTTGCTACCCTCACAAAACCATAGGAAATGAAATGTACCAAAAGTTGGAAGTTACATGTACCAAAAAAGTTTGAACTTGACAGGAGGGATTGATATGCTTTAGCTTGTACCTGTAAGCAACAGATATGACCCTTTGAAAACTCCAGGACTATGAAATTTGCAACTAGCCACACATTGTCTATACCGAGCCTGCATGGATGTTAGCATGTGCATTACTAGTAAGTCCTGTCCTCTAATCTTCAGGCTCTTGATCCATTATTACCTGCTGGGATAATGCTTCACATGCTTCATAAACATTGCTTCATCAACAGAGCGACATTGCTCAAGAGAGTCTCTCTTAATAGCAACAAAAAAAGTTCTCTCTCTGGAAACACTCCAGTAGTGTTGGGCAGTTTTATGGTTTATTGATTGTCTTTCTTCAGATAGAACCTAGCCCTCTTTTCCATAATGACAGTATAAAACGCTTCAAAAACACTCATCTCAGCAAATTGCTTTTCCTCAAGACAATTATTTGCCCTTTCAATTAACACTATCTGGAGAGGGTGATAGTTTCTGAGAACAAAAGTCTCCTTTCTCACTCCACCCTGTACTAATACTGATGACATCTCACGTTGCCTGCAGAGGTTTTACACATGCTGCTTCCCGTGAGCTTTCTGGAATGATGGCCCCCTTGGCTGGCAGGTTACCATAGGCGTGATGGCCCGTTAGGTCAGGAGGCAGATAGTAACTTCCTTACGTTAGAACTGAGGAAAGCAAGATAGAGTTTGACTATGAACAGCTTGTTGGCACCTGAATTTCCTACCCCTCCATACCCACCCCCATCTTCCTAGCGTCACAGGCTGATTTTTGTTCTCTGCGCAAGGCCACGTGCTCAGGGAAGCGTCTTTCTTCCTGCCCCTCGGGGTACATTATGATTTATCTAGGCCGGTCTGGCTAATGCTGTTTCTTTCGCCAGTGATGGTCCGGGCCATGGATAAATAATACAGTTCTGTTCGGCAAGTCTGAGAGAAAGTCTTCTGAGGCAGTTGGGGAAAGGTTTTCTTTGATTAAAAGATAATGGAAAGAAATAGGCCCATTTGTTTCTGTCGACGGTGTCAAACGTATGTGTGTTACGTAAAACTGTGGCAGTCATTTGGCAATCAAAAAGAGACAAGCCTCTGAGGATAAACAACAGAAAAACGGAAAGATCTTGAGTCCTTCATAACACTGTAATTAACTAATTTTGAAACTGCCCTGCCTTTGGAAGTCTTGTCATGAATGCCAATCATTATTTGTATTGTTTAATCGACTTTTCAACCTGGCGGCTTCACACTCAGAAAACATTTCCAGCTCCTCCTGGTTTGCCTTCATGAGTTCATTTCCTGAGCTCCCTGCAGCAGAATTTGGGGGATGAATTCGGTTCTTTCCTATTAGGTGCATTCATGTGACACTGGGAAGGGGCAGCTGAGGTGAAGATTATTTTTTGTGGCTTCGCTGTCTTCTGGGAGCAAGAATGAAGATGTTGGTAATTTTGTAACAATATTAAAAGTCACTCACTAGTTTCATGGCTCTCCAGAGGTAACTGTAGCCTTAGCAGCCTCTTACTTCTTCACTTTCCTAGTAGTGACAGGTGTAACAGTTCCTCTCGTGGGTCAGTTCTTTAAAGTCACTTTTGAATAATCCCTGGAAACCCAGCTTCGACCCAGCTCCACCAGCCCTTCCTATGAAACCATAAGCACCAAATGTCTTACATTACGTCTCTTTCTGCTTAGAATAACTAGAGGGGTTTCTGTTTCTTACAGTGAAACCCCAACTGTTTAGCACTTTTTAGTTTAGCACTTTCAGTCAGTTTTCTGTTACTTGTAGCCGAAAGAGTTCTGGTTGAAATAGTCACACACACAGTAAATAGCGGAGCCAGGCCTTCAGTCCAGGTCACGTGAGAACAAATCCGTAGCTCCTTCTATTACACCATGACGAGGATGTCGATAAGAGCTAAGAAACTGAACTCAGTTTATGGAGGATGACTCCCTTTCTTCCTTTCATTTTGCCTGCCTTTCCCTGTGTCTCCTAGAGTTGCCTCCCAGCAATCTTTCCCTCTTCTCATCATTGTCTTTGTAAACATGAATCTTCCCTTAGCAACACTGCTTTGTCCCTCCCCACTTGAAGCCTGGACTAACCTGAGGATGCCAGGGCCTCTCTTTACACACTGCTCCAGTCCTGCTGATGGTTATTTCAAATACAGTTTAAAGATACGCCTTAAATACATTAAAAAACAAAACAAACAAACAAACAAACAAACAAAAGACGTCCTTCTTTGGCTGGCTTAACATCTTGTTCCTAAGATGATCATTCCTGTCACACTGTATCGTAATTATGGGTTTCTCCCCACCAGACAATGACCTTTGTAGAGAGAAAGACCAGGTCATATCGTCTTTGTATTGCACTGCCCGGTCTCAGAAAATATTTGCTGAACTGCTAAAATATTGTCTAAGTGTCCTAATCCATCAGTATGCAGATTTCAGTATTACTCTTTAGAATTCATTAATTCAAAATCCTAAAGATGATTTCAACTTTCATTTCTGAATCTTAAATATTGTATAAGTTTCCTGAACCAATCTTTCACTAAAGCATGTTTGAAACCTATATAATGGGTGAATCTCTGTGATCTTCTCTGATGTTGTTATGTACCACAACATACGGTTTATAGTATGACTTCGTTTCTCAGTTCCTTCCAGTGAATTGTTTGCTGGTATGTTCATAGGAATTGATGGTATGTTTATGCCTGTGACTTGCTGATGACAGTGATGCCCTCTGAGTTTGATGAAGTTGTTTTAATAGAAATCCATTTGCCCTTTCACTAGCTGTCCCTCAAAGTCCGTGAACTTGTTACTTTATAGCTGATGTACCTTTGTTGTTATTACAATATGCTTTATGGGAACTAAACTATTTCTGCTACTTTGGCTACTGCTCCTACTATTCAGTGCACTGTTTCAACAGTATACCAGTCCTTAACCCTCTTCCTTAGTCTAATGATTGTTTCATTCATTTTTTTTCTTTGGATCCATTGGCTTCCTTCTATCACTGTCTTCCATGCTTCTTAGATTTTGCACCACTCACTTGGTTTTTATGGCTATTATCAGTCCTTCTCAAAAAATGTGTCTTTCCGTCTGGAATATGTAATTGAATTTGTGTACAGGGTTTATTTTTTAAGAACTCCCCGTTAGGTATTTCTGATTATTGTAGCATTGCTATTTGCTCCTACTTGCTTTGTTTTCTCTTAGAGTTGCTTTAAAAGGTGAAATAAAGCAGAATGCAACACAACACCCTGGTTTACCAGGGTTTCCTTGGCTCCTAAGAAAACTGACTTCCATATAATGTTACTGAATTGCGGCTGCAATAGTGAGGTACGCTTTGATAGCAGTTTAAGACTCTCAACCTGCAACATGTTATTAATGTTCTAGAAAACTTAGATGTATGAGAAACTGAAAAGTTTAAAGTGGTTTAGAAATAATTATTTTTTTAAGTGACTTTCATATTCCACAGCAAGAAAATTTCACATTTCTCCCTGACAAAGGAGTAGGAAACTGTTTAAAAGCATTTGTCAATGATCCATTAATATGCAGGGCAGCTCACCCAATATTGCTTAGGTATTTTCAAGTTGAAACGTTAAATACAACAGCATTTAAAAGGCAACAGATGCAGCCCCAAAGGATGTCACCTTCATTCCTGGGTTGCTCGTCGCCCCTGGAATTGTTGATCCAGGAGTTCTAGTAGATAATGTGCTGAAAATAAGAGCAACGTATTATTTTAACATCAGAAGAGGAACAAAGGAAAAAGGGGTTGTTTTTCTTTTTCCCAGCTGCCCCCTGGTGGCAAAGTCACAACAGACAGCAAAGGCATTGAACAAAGATTCTGACTGTGTAGGTGCTGCTGCTGATTTTAAGAGGGTCTCAAGCCAGTCTGTGTGTACGCGTGAGCTTCGGAAAAAGAAGAGCAGAACGCTGGGTCTCCTAATGACGTTTTGCTTCCCAGCAGCACCTGTTCTTATCATAGTAGCACCAGGCTCTACCAGCTCAGTCAATACTTGTATATTAACAAGAGACAATCGATGGAAAAATTAAAAAGGAAAGTCAAGGTAATTAGGCTAAAGCTGCTGCTTATGAGTTTTCAATAATTACTTTAGCTTCCTCTTGTTTTCCCATCTCCAAAAAAATAGGGCCTGATTGAAGGACTGGGTGGTGTTTGACTGAGGACATGTCAAAATTATACAAGGCCAGGCAGGAAATCAAATTAAGCAGTATTTGTTTTAGAGGCAGTCAAAGGGGCTTTGCCTGATGGCGTGGGAAGAATAGACGTTGATTTAAATGCACCCATTAGCAGCTGTGCCATTGTTGGTACCTGTTTCATGTCATCAGTTTTTGCACCACTGGCAGAAGCCCACTCAGAAGCACTGTGACATGTCCTGTATCAAAGCTCCAGAGGAAGACAGTGGATGAATTTCTCCCAGAAACAGGATCTTTTTGGAAATTAGATGCCATCCTTTACAAAACCATGAAATAACTCAAAACCGTCTGTCTACCATACTTTGGCCAGAGCTCCTTGTGTCCATAATTGACAGGGATCAGTTGTGCCTGTACGTGCATCCGGCCTTAATGAACAAGCTGTCCACATTAGGTGATTGAGTCTAATCTTTGGTTGTGAGCTGCTTTGACATTTTTTGTGCCTTGATGCTGGAAGTCCTGAATAAATGGGAGCAACCCTGTTTCTGACGGCTGCATGAGGTCCGTATGTCAGCCTCTTAGGGGAAGGAAAAAAGCCAGAGAAATCCCTGGTTTGGAAGAGGTAAATCTAAGGAGAAAAGATAGGTTAGCGAGAGAGATATTTCATGTTTTATGTCCATTTCCAGCCTTCATTTGCACTATTTCTGTCAGTCCAAAGCACTTTATAAACTTTACAACCAAATTATGTACCAACATCATTTCATTCACTGCTGATATGTAGTTGTTAAACATCTGCCAGGTACATATTTCCTAGAGGAAAAAAAGAAGAAGAAGAAAAAAAAGTTAGATCTTGTTATACAGAGAAAATTTAGATATGGTGAAATATAATATGAAAATATTTATTGAGCACCTGCTTTGTACAAAGCATTAGAGAAGATTCCCTAGGTGCAAGAAATAATAGAGTAAACTTTACGCACACATCCTCCCCTCCCACCCCCAACTGGTAAATCAAAAGTGAGTAATGGAGCCAAGACTTGAATCCAGGACAGTCTAATTTCAAAGCACAAGCTCCTAACTCGTTTATTACATTATCATTTTTACTTGAAGCTTAAAAAAAAAAACTCAAGGGGAAGATGAAATGTGTGATCTTTACTCAGTAAACTAAAATCTAATTAATGGTAGTGATGCTGGAGTGTGGGGGTGGGAGACTGTTGAATCAAAACATATACACACAAAGGCATTGAAAAGTAAGACGAGGAGCCATAGGTACAACTAGAGCTTTGGTGAGAATTATTGCTAATAATTTTGGCGGGGGTGGTAATTAGGTTTTTCCTAATTTTTTAATGGAGGTACTGGGGATTGAACCTGGGACCTTGTGCATGCTAGGCAGCAGCACTACCACCTGGCTGTACCCTCCCCACTGTTGTTAATAATTCTTAATATTACAAATGGTTGTGTATTATTTCACCACTGGTGGGTTTACTTATGTGAATCTCTGGTACACGTGGAACTTCCAGCAAGTAAAATCAGTCCTGATGGAAGATGGGTCTGTCACTTTTATAAGGTTGTGTCAAGACCCTCAGAAGATCTTGGGCACTCCTTAGATTATTGTAAAAGCAGCTAAGCCTGAGCACATCTGATGGCTGAAATCTTTGCTGCTGATTGCCCACAATTTCAAATGTTGAGAAGGTTCCAGCTGATGCTTTCATTAAGAAAGTAGTACAGAATAAGCTTTTGTTCCTTTACTTTAAACTTTTTTGTTTGTTTTTTCGTTTTTGGTTTTTGTTGGGGTGGGGGGTAATTAGGTGTATTTGTTTGTAAAAAAAAAAAAAAAAGTTTTTTTAATGGAGGGTACTGGGGATTGAACCATGCTAATAAGCATGTGTTCTACCACCGAGCTATACCTTTCAGCCCCTGTTCTTTAACTTGGAAAAAAAAATTATTCTAAATACACAGTCACTTCTAGATTAGATGCGTTGAGAAATTTGCCTCAAGGATAACTTCTGAAAGTTCATTTTCCTCTTCCCTCTTGACTTATTTTATTTAGACATCCCAAGGAAAATTTTTTTCTACTTCTCTGCTTTTTCCCCCTGTATTTATTCCTTCTGTTGTTCCTCCATATTTTTTTTAATCTTTGTTGTTTTCATTTTCACCCTATAAAAAGTTTTTATACCAAGTACCAAATAAAAGTGATGGAATATTATGCACCCATTGAGGCAGTATAGTTTAATTTTGTGATAAAAGCTTAGATGAAAGTCCAACTGCCTGGTTTGAATCTTAGATATGCTTTAAATTAACTATGCAATCTTCAGTAAGTTAGTTAAACTTACTGTCTTATTTTTTATCTATAAAACAAGGATAATAGAAGTCCTATCTTACAGGCATATTATGAAGATTAAGTGAGCTAGCATACAGAAAGTGCCTTGTATACAGTGCTCTGGAAATGTTAGCTTATAGAATAATAACTTATTAAAATTACATTCTTAAGGCCTTTAATGATTCAGAAAATGTTTGCAAGAGAACTTTACATGAAAGAAATAGGATATAAAGTGACATGATTACAACCAGAAAGAACAAACACTTAAACGTTTTAAAAGAGACTAGAATAAAATAGACCAAAATTGTGGTTTATTTTAGAACCATTGCCTCCTATTAATCCTTGTTTATTTTTGTAAATTTGAGGTACTTACCTCAGTACACGATTTTTTTATTGATCTGTTTACTTGGTTTTTGATTGTCTTCCTCTAGAATGGAAGTTTTATGAGAAAGGCCTCGTGCTTGTCTTTTCCACCATTCTACGTCCTGTGTCCAGTGCCAAGTGTCTGGCAGGGGATGTCCCTTCAATAAATATTTGTCCAATGAATGTGTTTACTTCTTTCTTTCCTATTTTCCAATTATGTTAATAGAATATTTCTATCTAAAAAATATAAGGAACTAGTGAATAAAACAAAAAAGAAGTAGACTCACAGACACAGAGAACAAACTAATGGTTACCAGTGGGGAGAGGGGCAGCAGAGGATGGGGGTGAGGAAAGGGTTATTACAGGATCCTATGAAATCATGTGTGTGAAACTTCTGAAAATTGTAAAGCACTGTAGAATTTAAAGACTCATTCAATATAAAAAAAAAACTTTCTAACTGCTGTAATGAGGGGACAAATGTTATTTTAAAAACATCTCAGCCCTCTGAAAGGCATATTATTGCTGTTCGTGGTAAGGTAGCAAATAGTAAGAAAATATTTCTTATGTTACATGTTTACTTGTCTGTGTGTTTTTTTTAAATATATGTGCATTCCACAGGGAAATATATACAAGATCTTATGGTAACTCACAGAGAAAAAATTTGACAATGAATATATATATGTATGTTCATGTATAACTGAAAAATTGTGCTCTATACTGGAATTTGACACAACATTGTAAAATGATTATAAATCAATAAAAAATGTGCATTCCAACTCAAAGCCTTTATTTTAACTTTTTGATTCTTTTTTTAGCTTTTTAATCAATCTAGAAAAATCCTAGATAGATTGATTTTTCACTGTTTTGTTTTTAACATAGTAAAGCTCTTTTTTAGGGTAATTGCCAATTCCAAATTATATAGAGAGCCTCAGTTATTTTGCTAGTTAAGTGTTACCTTAAAACCTTATTGTAGGTGAAGTAATATTCAAATTTTTAATTCAAAAAATTGTAGCCTGACTAATTAAGTCACAGATTCCTTCATTGGTTTACTCATCATTAATTTTCCCACTGTCCAAGTTGCTACCTAGCGTCTTTTTGACCCACTGAGCCAAAGTGCATCTCTGCCAGAGGCTCAGTTCCATGCAGATGTGCCAGTGAGGGGAAATACTTTTTTTCTGTGTCAGATACTTTGCCTTTCAGTAAAATTTGGTCTTGGCATTCAGTGTTGAGGTCCATAGGCTCTCTGGTAACTCTAATTCAGTGCTGATTTTTGAAGGGGAAACTTTAGCAAAATCGAATTGTAACAGTCCACACAGGTTCATACAGAGAGAATTCAAACAGAATGCTGAAATCTTTTCGTCTGTTTCTAAAAAATTTCACAGTCACGGAGATACATCCCATTTTCCCCGTAATTCCTCATTCAGCTGCCAAAGTGACAGCAATAAATTCTACCATGGTTGTTGTAAGTCAGGACAGAATTTTCTCTTTCCTAAAGAGGGTCTTCCTGAAGCATTTTGGAGAAAGACAAAGCATAAAGAAGGAGAGGAAGAAATATGTTGAGGAGAGAAAGTCAGAGGTTCAGAAGAAGGGCATTATCCCAGTACATCTCCACCTGGGGAGGGTTAGGACTCGGGTGTATCAGGACAAAAGGTATGTTGTTTCAAGCAGTACTTAGGAAAGCCCCTCCATCTCCAGACCTGTAGTAGAAGTGACATAAATGGGATGAGTGTAGTGAATCTTACAGAAGCATTTTATTTGCTATGAAGGTCTGAGATTTCTCCCAGCCCTTAAGTCAGATTAATTCCAAATTGCTACTCATTCAGTTTTCTGAAATACTATTATTACTGTATATTAAGACCTATTATTTAAAAAATTTTATATAGTATTGTAATGCACTGGAGTGAACACACCTAGAAGCAATGACTGTTGAAAGTAACGTAGTCCATAGTATCAGGAAAACTATGTACTTACTAGAAAGGATACACGGTGAAGTGCCGTGTTGCTCTTATGGCAGTGGTGGTGGTTACTTCTATTGCTGCTGTTTCGTTTTTCTTTTTTATTTATTTTTAATTTTTTAAAATTGGAGTATACTTAATTTACAATGTTGTGTTAGTTTCTGGTATACAGCAAAGTGATTCAGTTATACATATATGTATTCTTTTTCATATTTTCCATTATAGTTTATTACAAGATACTGAATATGTAGTTCCCTGTGCTATACAGTAGGTCCTTGTTGTTTATGTATGTTATATGTAGTAGTTTGTGTCTGCTGATCCCAAACTCCTAATTTATCCCTCTCAGCCCTTTCCCCTTTGGTTACCATACGTTTGTTTCCTATGTCTGTGAGTCTGTTTCTGGTTTGTAAATAATTTCATTTGTATTATATTTTAGATTCCATATATAAATGATATCATATGATATTTGTCTTTCTCTTTTTGAATTTCTTCACTTAGTATGATAATCTCTAAGTTCATCCGTGCTGCTGTCAGTGGCATTATTTCATTCTTTTTATGACTCAGTAATGTTCCATTTTATATATATATATATCACACATACACATACATACATGCACACACCACATCTTTATCCAGTCATCTGTCAATGGACACTTAGTTTGCTTCCTTGTCTTGGCTATTATAAAAAATGCTGCTGTGAACACTGAGGTGCATGTATCTTCTCGAATTTGCTGTTCTCCAGATATATGCTCAGGAGTGGGATTGCTGGATCATATGGTAATTCTATTTTTAGCTTTTTAAGGAACTTCTATATTGTTTTTCATTGTGACTGCACCAGTTTACATTCTCCAACAGTGTAGGAGAGTTCCTTTTTCTCCACACCCTTTCTAGAATTAATTATTTATAGACTTTTTGATGATGGCTATTCTGACCGGTGTGTAGTGATACTTCATTGTAGTTTTGATTTGCATTTTTCTCATAATTAGTGATGTTGAGCATCTTTTCATGTGCTTATTGGCCATCTGGTTGTCTTCTTTGGAGAAATGTCTATTGAGATCTTCTGCCCTTTTTTTTTATTATTGAAGTATAGTCAGTTACAAGTTGTCAATTTCTGGTGTACAACATAATATTTCAGTCATATATATACATACATATATTCATTTCCATATTATTTTTCATTATAGGTTTCTAGAAGATATTGAATATAGTTCCCTGTGCCATACAGAAGAAATTTGTGGTTTTGTCTATTTTATATATAGTAGTTAGTATTTGCAAATCTCGAACTCCCAATTTATCCCTTCCTACCCCCTTCCCCCTTGGTAACCATAATCTGCCTATTTTTTGATTAGGTTGTTTGCTTTTTGGTTATTGAGTTATATTTTGTTTGTCTTATGAAGTAAATTTGGCGTGTTTAACTTGTAGTAAGAACTCTTGGAGGATTAGTAGTAACATGATTTAATTAAAATCCCACCAGAAATTGGTATGCTCTGAGGGTCAAATGAAACAATTTGTGAATTGGTTTTGAAATTCACATACATTGAAATGTATGTTGGCAAAATGATGATGATACATCTTTCTAGGCCCTTACGTATTGATTTACTCTGCTCCAAAATAGATGATTCAAGCTGTTTTGCCCTCCACAGGATCAGACTGAGCATGCAGCCTAACTTAGCCTCTTCATTACTCCCCTTCCCCCGAGCTCAACATAACTGTTCCTATTCTGAGGCAGTGTCTAAAATCTGTCTGAGTCAGCAAGAAAAACCAGCAACTAGGGAGAATATTAATGATTTTCTTGCATATCAGCCATCGCCACATAATTGCAACATCTACATCCTGATTGAAAATGTGGTCTTTCCGATTTAGAATGGCTCGTTAAGTTTTTGCTCCCTGTTCTCACACACACACAAAAAAGAATCTAAACAGTCCAAGAGGCTTGGAGACCAGTAGATTTTATCTTCTTGTGGGTGTGTCCCTTAAACCTTCCCTTTGTGCTGGGCCAGCCTATCTGCAGATCTAGGGACTGCTGGTGTAGTATGAGCTGAAGTGTTACAAGCCTGTATTGCCCCCACATACTTCTTAAACTAATTGATCACTGAACTGACACCTTCCTACCTGGCCTTAGATCTCTGCCCCAGACTTAATATTTTGGATTAGATAATGAGCCTGAGGATATTTTCTTCAGAAGGGTACTTGTTGAAAATGATATACTTTTGAAAGAAGACCTCAGATCCTAGAAATCTACCGGGATTCTTTTTATTAATATACCTTATGAATCATCGAGGACAGGCTTCAAGAGAAGGGATGTGAAACCTACCCATAAATGAATCCTGTTCCTCATGAGAGGAACCACAAGAAGCCCCAGATTAGGAAATCACTTCATAGTTCCTCTGGGGGTCCCCAAGATCACTCCTGTGTTTGGAGATTCAGTGGGACTCAAGGCACTTGGTATATAGTGGTACCCTTGGCTAAGATTTACTGCAGTGCTGTAGTCAGGATACACAACTGGCTGATAAGTGAAAAAGGCACATACGAGGTCTGTAGGAATTCATGGACTGGCTTCATTACACTCTCCCGTGAGAAGATTCCTCAGAGCACCCTCTTCTCCCAGCAACAGAAATGCGGCAACACGTATGAGCGATTCATTGCTCAAGGTCAGAGGCTGGTCACCTGGTGCTGTCGGCACCCTCTGCCCAGCACCCAGGATCCCAGACTCCAAGAAGGGAAGCATAAACCACATTACTTGCACAGACAACCTAAACACAGTAAACCACTTTTATCAGTTAGGGAAAGGCGAGAACACTTCCAAAATTTAAATTGCCAAATGCTAACGAAGGACCAACATTGCAAGCAGGCCCTTCTTAAAATAGCAGCCTCAGGCTTGCTATGTTAGTCCCTTTCTGTACAAGAGTATTTACTTCCAGCTGAAGGGCACCGTGACAGTGTAGGCTCAGGGGCCAGGACTGCTGGCTTTAGGCCAGATGCCTGTGCTTGTTGGTAGGAGAGAAACACGTCCACCCTCACCTCGGTAGAGGTAACTCGCCGTGGTAGTAATGGGGGCGGGGGGACTTCATTACTTGGCAGTTAAAATCAGATTCTAGTGTCATGCTGATTTTTTAAAGAATCCCTGCCCTGGCTGACAGACTTTTCATTGGGGTCCAAAAGCGTGATAGGAGAGAGATTCCCCCAGATGGCCTACTTTTACCTGTGTCTCTGGCTCCTGGTGGGCAATGGCCTGTATTAAAAAGTTTTATGTATGATCAGACTGAAGAACTCTAAAAATGTGACTTGTTTTGAGTGTTGTTCAATCTCTGTCATACACAATTCTAATCTAGTCAAGCTTCACAGGATAATAGGTTTTCTAAAACTCCCTAGTTCAAGCCGAATCTGGCGTGGACTAGTATTTTAACATCAAATCAGTGGTCAATTCTTTTTTCCACACTGAATTGCCTCTCCTTTGACAGCACCTCAAGATTCAATAAAAGATGACTCCTGGCCACTTGTTTAACTCATTCTCCTCCCCTCCCCTCCCCCGCTGGCCTTCATAAAGTTTGGTTGTTTTTTTCTTTGCCAGTGGATTTTAGTGCCATGAATACTAAACAGACAAGCCTCTGAGACTAAAATGAGGTTGCTGGAAGTTTCTCTGAAGTGAAGGAAAGCTACAAGACTCAATGCTGTGATTTCTCGTCATCCGCAGAGAAGGTGGGCTGTGTATGAGAACTGTCTGGATACCCGGATTACGTGGGCTTCTGTTTCTCTACCACGTCTGCTTTGCGTTGTCTCCTTTCACCCAAGATTCTGGGTTCTCTATGCCTTTAATATTGAGCCATTGTGATTAATGGCTGATGGAAATGTGCTTTATTTTTCAAGCATGTTTAGACCCCAATGTGTTTAAGAATCATTGGCCTACAACACTTTTTCCATTGTCTCCATTGAACTCCAGTTTCTCAGGAAGTCTTCAGCTGTTTTGAGTTTGTATGCACTTCCCGGATGGAGACTAAGAGCACCATTGGAAGACCCCTGGTTTCTTCTGGAATGAATATATGTGTAAAGCAGAAATGCCTCTGGTGCTTCCTTTTTTAGGGCGTCCAGTTTTAAAATAAGACAGTGTGGGACCTGGGAGATGAATAGTGAATGCATGGGGGGATTATGACCCTGTTTTGAGCTTTGTCAATGGGAAGACTTCAGAAAAGCAATTACTGGGGAGTGTAAAGTCTCCTGAAATGCAAGAGGCAGACCACTGGGAGAGAAGTCCTATGTGTTTCATACCCACACATGTGTATCAGTGTGGAGGGAGGACCACTACACGGAAAGTACTTTTTCCCCTGAACTGGTTTACTGAATCCCTTAAGTCTCTTGTTTCATCCAAGACCATACAAATATTTGGAGGGCCAGTGTGTTTCGTGGTCACAAAGGCACTTTTAATTGCTTGCATGAAGTTGGATCATGTCTTTCTTTTTTCCCAACCAAGTGACATTTTTTAGCATTTCTCTGGTGGTAGTTTGTCATTGCACTAGTGTGCACCATTCCCGAATGTTACAATTGAATCATTTGAGATTCTAGGCACATTTCTAAGCAGATGTACCAAATTACAGCTCAAGACTTCTGCTTGAAATCTCCAAGTTTCAATTAGTCAAATATCTGGGGTGAGAAGGGTTAGCAAGGGTAAGACCTGAGAAAACATGTGGCCCAAATTGTCTGACATTTCCTTGATGCTTTGCCTCTACCCAAATTTGATTTGTCAGCATGTGAGAGGCCGTTAGATCTTATAAGAAACTGCTTGGTTTCCATTCCATTCAAGTGTAGTTGGTTTTCAAGGACTGAATTAAAGCAGAAAAGCAAAAGTTAGGTGGCTGATGTCAGTGAGCAAATTACTCTGTACATAATAGCATCTTGGAGTGTTTGTTAGTTCTTTGTTGTCCTTCGTTTTCATCAAAACCACGGTTTCATACACAGCTTTTAGTCATACTGGTTTTTACATGTTGTCTGAAAACACAACTGCGAAATACTTACATCTGATTTTCCATTTTAACTTGTTTCAAGAGCACTTGAAACTGCCCTCTTACATAGTGCTCCTTTCATTTCTATCTCCTGAGTTTCCTAATTCATTTTCTTTAAGACCAGCAGCTTTAAGGGACCAGTTGTCCTTTTCCAGGGGACTCGTTCATGTCTCTCTAGCACTTAAGGCTTTAGTTTTTCATTTGCTTTCTCTTATTGCATGGCAGCCTAAGGAAAGCTGCGTGAACACGGAGAAGGAGCGTGAGTGGTAGAGTCTGGATCATTCTGGGTTTACAGCTGCCTTTGCTGCTCGCTGCCTCTGAGAGTTTGAGCAAGTCAGCTCACTTTTCAGAGTGATGATATTCTCATCATAGAATGGGACCTGTGTCACCCGTCTTTCTGGGATGTTGTTTGTTTTTTCATTTGTTCCTTCTTTGGTTTGTGCATTGTTTCATTCATTCGTTCAGAACATGGCGAGCACCGTGCCAACACTAGGCATGTCAAGATGGATGTAGTCTGTGCTCTTATGATGTCTACAGTCTAGTGGGGAGAGTGGACATTAAACAAGTAGCTACCAATGGTGACCGCTGTTTCATAGCAGAACAGAGTGAGTACAGAATGCCACTGGAGCATCGCAGGGTAGAAACAGAGAGAAGCTATCTTGGTTTGTTTGGGCTGCTACAACCAAACACCATATACTGAGTGGCTTAAACAAGAGAAATTTACTTCTCACAGTTCTGGAGGCTGAGACATCCAAGATAAAGGCACTGGCAGATTCAGTGTCTGGTGGGAGCCTGCTTCCTGGGTTGTAGATGGTACCTGCTCACTGTGTCCTCACGTAGCAGGAGGAACAAGGGACTTTCAGGGCTCTCTTTTCTAAGGGCACTAATCCCATTCATGAGCATTCTCCCCTTAGGACCTAATCACCTCCTCAAAGCCCCACCTCCAAATACCATCTCATGGGGGGTTCGGTTTTAACATTGGAATTTTAGGAAGACACAAACATTCAGTCTATAGCAGGAGCCGTCAATGTATTTTTAAAATGTTTTTGGCAGGGGAAGAAGAGACTGAGAGAAGTCACGAGCAACTTTGCTCAGCAAATAAATGTTAACTTAATGGATGTTTCCGTGGAAGGTGAGCTAAAATAGCCCATGCTTTGCTGGCCTTAGCAGATTTTGCACATCATTCACCAGAGTCTCAGTTTTCCAATTTGTCTCAACCTTTGAACTCTCATCTTGCTTAGTCAGACACTGTTGTACATAATTGCTGGCATCTGGCCCCACGTTTTGCTGATGCGCCCCTGTGTAAGAGAAGTCTGCTTCCTTTCCCTGAGACTTGGTCACCCCTGTTCCTCCGACACCGCTCCTTTTAGCCCTATCCTGCAGAACACTCTTGATGTTTTTCTCCACCACGTTGACCATCTCTTTCAGAGATCAAAGAGCTTATAGAATGTGCTTTATTTGTGTGTTCTGAGTCTTTTCAGCTTAAATGTATAAATATAGGAAACTTTGATCTGGTAAGAATATGAGCACCAAGGAGCTGAAATAACGGTTCTCTCCCAAGACCAATTCTGTGGTCTTCATTGTACCTATTTATTTTTAAAGTCTCTTACCTTATGGCGGTCTCACTGAGGCAGGGACTGAACTTACTCGCTGCTGTATCACTAGCATGCCCACAAATATAATCCATGGTAGATACTGGACAAGATGTTGTTAAGTGAAGGACTGTATTAACAAGCGTTTGGGGATGAGCTTAGGTTACATCTAAACAATAAGCAAAAACTCTAGAAATGAGATGTGTAAATAAATACCTTCTAGGTGCAGTAAGATGTCATTTGTGCTGCAGAGATGCATGGAAAGGGTTAAATGACCTCTGCCTGGGAAGGCCCGGGAAGGCTCCATGGCCATTGTACCATTGCCTTAGTCCATTCAGGCCGCTGTAACAAAATACCAGCCTGGGCAGCTTATAAACAGCAGAAATGTATTTCTCATGGTTCTGGAGGCTGGAAGTTTGAGATCGGGGTGCCAGCGTGCTTGGATGGGGGCTTCCTTCCAGGCTGCAGACTTCTCACTGTGTCTTCACAGGATGGAAGGGACTAGGGAGCTCTGTGGGGTTTCCTTTATAAAAGCACTAACACCACTTTTGAAGAGTCTACTCTCATGACTTAATCACCTCCCTGCGGCCTCGCCTGCTAATACCAGGGATTTGGTATTAGATGCGATTTCAACAGACGAACATTGGGGAACATTCAGACCATAGCAACTATTTATGTTAAATCTTAAGGGTGACAAGAATTTCTCCAGGTGAACGAGGAAAGCAGCACACTCTAGGCTGAGAAGTTAACACATAGGTGGCTTAAAGTGGGGAAGAGTCTCGCACATTTGCTGAACTACAGTTGCTCCCTGGACCTGTAGTGCTTGGTGGGGAGGCGGGGGGGGGGCAGGCTGGAGCCTGAGGGTCCACGTGTGTATTGTGTATTACGTATAGGGCTCATAACTTTAGGCTTCATGAGTTGGGGAATATTGACAGAGCTCAAATCAGAGGAATGATTTGATCAGATTTGAACTTAAAGAAAAAGGTGGAGGAAAGTGAAGAGGAGATGATACAGTTATTACAATGTACCAGACAGACTCTACACTCTTTACCTGGGTTAACTCATTTAATCCTCGCATCTTCAGTGCCCACGGTTGTGTGTCAGTGGCGTAAAGGATGTTTTGAACCAGGCAAAACTGAAGGTAATGAGAACAGTTATAATAGTTTAGTTGAGAAATGATGGGGTCTTAAAATAAGATTGTTTTAGTATGGCTAGAGTGGAGAGGTCTTGGCAGCAGGAACTGACGGATTTGGGCCAGGCTATTGGAGGTGATGGCGAGGGAGAAGGCCGGAATGACCCTCCTCAGTTTTGCCTTGGGCAACTGGGCATATGGTGGTGCCCTTCTTGTAACAGAGAGACTGTGAGAGCAGGAGCAGGTTTCTGGGGAAAGGTGTTAAGTTTAGGTTTGAACTTGTGGCATTTGGTCCTAATGAAATACCCAGAAGTAGTGAGTTAGTTCGGAACACGTCTCAAGAGCTTGAAAGGACAGAGGTAGGCGGTATATGTAAGGGAGTTAAGGGTATGTGCCTGGTAGCTGAAGCCAGGATAGTAGTTGAAATGGACTCTGGGTTTGCTAAGTAAGAAGAGAACTGGGTGACACCTTTGGGAACATCCTACTTAAGGAATCATCAGAGGAAGGGGGACTAAAGTAAAGATATTACTACTACAAACTGCTGTTATTCTTCACTGTGATAAAACGTTTAGCTGTCATAAGTGTACAGTACCGACTGATTATCTGAGGTGCCCTGATGTACTATGAAGTACACGTTTGTAGCATTTAAAAATACAGCTTGAAGAGGGGAGGGTATAGCTCAGTGGTAGAGCATGTGCTTAGCATGCGCAAGGTCCTGGGTTCAATCCCCAGTACCTCCATTAAAAATAAATGAATAAATAAACGTAGTTCCCCCCTCTCCCTAAAAAGAAAAAAAAAACCTTGATTTTACTTTAAATTTAGCACTAACAAATATGGTAAACATCACATATTTAAATAATCAAATTAATTCTTAAGTTAATAACTTTATTATCTGGGTCTCTTTCATTCTCAGCATTTAGAAGAGCTACTAAGTATTGTTTCTAAGATCGAGGTCTAAAGCTGCTCAAAGAAACGAAATTGGTAACTTTCTTTTCTGATAGTCCACATTTTTCTATAGAACTATAAACACAATACTGTAGTTGCTGATAACTATTTATTGATAATGACCTTTTTCCTACAAGAAAAAAAAATCTTGACACAAAGGCTGACCCTGCACTTCTCTCATATACCTCCCTCTGACAACAAAGTTTATTTAAAAGACACTGCAAAAAAATAACATAAAATATAATGCAGATGCTGAGAATCCACCTAAATAAAGACCATTAGAAAATAGGTGCTAACAAACCCTCACCAGTTTTATTTCCACAAGGCCTACTTGACACTCAGTTCTTTGCACAACGTTGGAAAGCCATATGAAGCAATCGGTAAGCCTTTCATTAGGAGTAACTCCCGTATTTTAAAGGAGTTAAAGTATAAGAACAACATGGGATTCCATTAGCTGAACGCCTGCTGTGCTCCAGGCTCTGTGCAAATAGGCACAGTGCATGTCTCTCTCTTACCCGCACAACTAGGTGTTCACACACCCTGAACTTCTGATCCTCTTTCCCTAGAGATGCCTGTTTTCATTTCCTTCATGTCTTGACTCAAGGTGGAAAGTTTACTCCCAATATCTTGCCCTCCCTTCTCTCTGATACCTTTTCATCCTTCCAGACGTACCTTGTCTTACCAGAGTTTGCATGGTGGCTCCTTTCCCAATGAAATCACGGGAAAAATAATAGTGTGATACCAATGAAATATATGGATGAAGAAAAAAATTACCATTCTCTCCCTACATAACCAGCTTTGTTAGTCCCATGCCCTCTGGTTATTCTCCTCATGAATGTATATTCATATAATACCGCGTGTACTAATTTGTATTCTGCTTTTTCTCTTACACATCATATTTTTCATATTTCCATATAATTTTCATAATGGTCATTTTCCCCATTATAGAAAATAAGTCACCCGTCGTCATCATCATTGAGAATACTGCCTTCTTGTTTTCTGTAGGTACCTGTGTTACAATTTGAGGTGGAGGGGAGGATATTTAAATAGCTAAGGAAACCTCGATTGCCCCTGTCTTTTTCTTTTGATAATGTCAGTTTTGTTAAAAATTTCTTTGGAATTTACTTAGCCTCTCAGAACTTCCATTACTCCACCTGTAGAATGAAGGCATTGATATTGATTGTCTCTAAGTGTCTCTAAAGTCCTTTTACACAATAACCAGTCTGTGACTCTGTGACTCTGTTACTGTAATAAACCTATACAGCCTTGGTACGTTCTTTAGTTTTTTTGCGTCTTACACTCCATTAAGAGTATGGTGAGAGCTCTGGATCCTCTCCATTAAAAAATGCCCCTATGCACAAACACATAAAGTATTTCATGCCTGACCATCTGGGGACCAAGAATCTTTTGCTCTAAGCACAGGAAAGAAAAATACATGGAAATGATGTAGAATTCAGAGAGTATTTCATATCCGAGAGGTAGGAGAAATGACGTGGTTCTTTTTTCTCTAATAGTGTGTTACCAAGAAAGCAGAAAATGGGAAGAAATTCTGAAAAGCATGTGTAAAACCCATTGTAATGTTATGTAAAATGACCAAAATGAGTTTTAAAACATTTGGATGTAATCTGATTATTTAATTTAGGAGAATCACTATTACTGCAGTCAAAAAATGATGGCTCTTGGAGCTATGCATGGAAATACTGAACTCGGGCTTCTAGAATGAGAGGGAAAAATGGGCAAGATCACAGTTGTCTGGCTGCCTTTTAAAAATGTGCACTGAAGGACTAAATAATATTCCCTGGCTTCATTGTACATTATTAGAAAATCTGTGAAATTGGCTGTTTGAGATTTTGTTTTCTGTAGGTAACAAAAGCATAAGCAGATACTAGCATCCTGCCTTAATACCAGTGAGGCCACTTTCTTCCAGGATCACCTGCTGTGAAGACAGTAGATCCTAACTTCAAAATGTGATTATAATGGGGAAGTGATGTAATGTTAAATGTAAGCAATTAAACATAAGTTGCATTTTATGGCTGTAGTTAAATTGCTCAAGATTTTTCTGCTGAGTTAAAGAAGATAGAGGAAGAAAGCAGTTTTAGAAAAAAAAGATGAAGCATCTAATTTTTTTAAGATGTAGACTCTGTTCACTTTGTGATTCAGATGTTTAAAGGAGTGTCACAAGGATGCCTCAGCTTTGGAAATGTCCAGGTTGAGACGGGAAAGGAGACTGTCACCAGCTTTTTCCCAGAGAGATTTTGGAGTCAGAAGTATGCTAGATTCTTCCTAAGGGAGTCTTTTTGCCATGTAATCCCAACGTGTATTAAATTGTGATTTAAAATGAACAAGAGTCGCATAATGAGGTGTCTTTCATAATTTGTGGAAAAAGGCTTTGCTATTAACATTCCTAGGATACTGTAGATCTGAGTGAAGACAGGATATGCATGGATCTGGATTCTAGCTAAATATTTGTTCAGTGACCTCAAAGCAGTTTGCATTTGAATGCCTCTTCCTGAGTCCTCCGTATTGTGTGTATCACATCCTATTGGATCTGTCTCTCTTGAGAACCCTGATTACTCCAGTACTATTAGTATTCCCATCTTGAGGAGACTGAGTGTTAAAGATTGTAAATAACTTGCCCGATCCAGCAAGTTAAGGAGTAAATCAGGGATCAGAACGCAGGCTCTCTGGTCCCAGAGTCTGCTCTCTTCCCCAGGGAGGTCAGGAAGGACGACTTTCTTGGTTGCTTTTATTTCTGTTCAGCTGGAGGAATTCTGAGCTGCCAGACTACTTGGGAAACATCTTTAATGGTACCACTTACGACTGTGACCCAGACAGAAGGGCACGAGGTTAGTATAAAATGATCCAGTCAGTGCATGATTTATTCGTTGAATGAAAGATTTTTATTGAGTGCACCATGCCAGGCACTAGGGGTACAAAGATGAAATGGCCTGGATTCTGTACCTGAGGGACGTGTCCCGCTGTGCAGAAGAGGCAGACATGCAAACCCACAGGTCCAGTTAGTCTTGAGAGCACTTCTGAAGTGAAACATGTTACAGAGGCATTGAGAGCACTGGGGATGAATGTGTTCTTTCTTCTTAACCCCTATTTTATGCACGTATGTACATTTTTAGTAAGTAAAACAGAACATGGTATAAAATTCTAATGGTATACAGTGTTACAGTTATACACCAAAAAATGTAGGGTGGTATGTGTAGGAGGTGAGTATGTGTATGAAGGAGCATTAATTCTTCTTCCTAGATACCCAAAGGATTCTTTGTTAATCTTTTACGTTTAATAACCTAATATATGTAGGTTTTTCTTTTTTCTGGGATACATTGTGCCTTTTCAGTTTTTAGATTGTAGAGTAGAAAGATCATGTTACTCCTTATGGAAAATCAAGAATTAAAGTGTGTGGGCAGTTTCAAATGCTTAAGAAATCAATGTTAAAATTCTGAGGCATGTCTGGAGGGTGGGGAAAAACAAGATGGGCCAACAGCATATTGATAGAGTAAGCAGTTTTAAATATGATGCAGTTTTGTGAGATTCAGGGATTACTCCTCATAGCAAAAATCCCTCCCTCCAGCTCATAACATGCTGGAAATTATACCATTAAAATCTTCTAGGTTAGGGTACTTTTCCCTAAGTTGTGTTCTGTAGAATTATCTTAGTTTTGCACGATGTTGAAAGATGTTCTAGGCAGGCAGAGAGTTCCATAAGCAAACGGTAATGAGATTGGAAAACACTACCACTAACCGCATTCTCAGTAGTTCATTACTCCTTAGGAGAATAAAGATCTGAAAAGTCCCATAGTAAGGAAAAAAAATCCATTTCATTTTATTTACAGCAGCACTTCCCAAACTTATGTGACCACAGAATTTTTTTTTCCTGGAGTATTGGATTAAGATATTTCCCTAAGCATTTGGATCTTTTATAATTCTAATGAATCTGGGAGAGATTAGTAGATAATAAAATGATGATAACATTAATGGTATAATAAAACAATATCTAAGTTTCACTGGGTGTTTACTGTGTCCCACGTACAGATCTAAACTGGTTTTACCTGTATTATCACATTTAAATACAGCAATCCTCTAGCTTCCTCATTTTACAGATGAAGACATACCGGCTTAACAGGATTGTGTTCCTATTAACTTTCATAGTCTCACAACTAGTCCATGGCAAAGCCAGGATTCAAACCCTGGTAGTATGACTCCAAAGCCACTTGCCTCTGTCTTCACCAGCACTGTGTAATCCTACACCTAAAGTTGTCATCAGATACTTACAGCCTAAATCACTGAGTTATTGACTCCTTATCACTATAACAGCAAGCAAGGGAAGGGCCTTGCTGGGTTGGAGCAGGGATGGAGGATGAAGCAAAGGAGCCAAGAGAAAGGGCATTAGCCCTTGAATGTTGGTGGGATGGTGGGGGGTGGATTAGGGGTGGGGTGGGCAGAGTTTAGTAGGGAGTACAGTAGGAGAAAGGTGAAGTGGGAAGATAGTGGTAGACTTCTTCTGCTTTCCAAATTGGTCTAGAAGTAGCCTCTCTCTTTTCATGAGAAAAGAAGACACGAGGGATGTGAGATAGAAAACCAAATGAGAAGAAGCAGGGTACAGGTTAGAAGGAATCATTGCCTCTCCAAGTCAGCACCAGTCTGACCAGAGTTGAAATGGCAGCACAAGTCAAATCCATTACAAGAGAGATCGCTGGGAGACCACCTTTGTTTTTACACCACATCCTCTTGTGATGCTCAGCTCCGTGTGGTGAGGCTTTTCCCAGCACCTGTGGACACAGCACATGGTGTTGAGTTGAAGCAGATTGGTACCACAGAGGCATGCAGAAGACCCTGTTCTTGTTAGTCTTTTTTTTAGTGAAGAGAGTAGCATTTTGGTGTAGCATCTTTGTACGGTAACTACATTTGAATATGTGTACTGCTCTTATTTAACACAGAAAGTCTTTAAAAATATGATTTTAGTGATGGGATGGGATTTGGAAGGATTTACACCATCTTAATATTTTCCCTTAGGAGAATGTTGGTTCTTAGAGTAAGGGTTCTTAGAGTTCTTCTTTAAGTTGGTTCTTAAAGTAAGACTTTGAAAGAAGTCTTTTCCTAGACAACAGAAAGTTCTGTGTGACAAAAATATGTCCAAGGCCTAGGAAATGGGCTCCTTATTAGGAGAAAGATTTGATCCAACAAAATGATAACAGAATAAACAGTGCTATAGGATCGTTTGGATTTCCTGTTATCTTTATTTGACCTGTAATACCCAGCTTTACAACTTGATGGCAAAAACGAGACAGCAAATTCACAACCCTGCACCAAAATTTGCATGCATTAGCCTGTCAGCAATCAGGGAGAGAGCAAACAAACTGATAATTTAAGAATTTAGTATTAACGATAAATCTACTGGGGTTTCAACCTTCCCTAATTAAGAAGTCTTAAAGGAAGATTAGCATTTTCTGTTGATGTTTACCTCTGAAATTTTGAACAAAACAATGTAAATGGAAGATACCCTAAGGAGCATTTTTGGAAAAATCCCAACAATTGCAGAGCCACACAGATGAAATGATTTAATTAGCTTGGATAATGCTATTTCTTCTAAAGCATCTGAACAGACTCATGAAACTCATAAAAAGGCTTGTATTTTCTAGCATATGTGAGAGTTTAAGGATGCTTAAGAGCCTACTTTGAAAGATTTGCTATGAGTCTCCCTCAATAAAATACGCCGTTTGCCAGAGTTATAAGGAAAATAGGCTGACTATAGTACTATCCAATTGCCAACGTCATTATAGAGTTTAGAACTGGAAAGAGACTTTAGAACTTTTTAAATCTATCTCTTTTTGCAAGAGAGTAAACTGACATACAGATTAGCTGTGGACTCAGCAAGGGTCCCGTAGCCAGTGACAGCGCTAGGGCTAGAGCCAGACTGCCCGAAACATAAAGACAAGTTCATTGCTCTTTCTGCTTCTCCATATTGCTTGACGGGTACTTTCCAGTGGGCGGTCGACTACGTTGATTGAGGTAATAGCAGTAGGTGAAGAGAAAGGGGAATGCTCTTCGCTGTTTCTTTGAGTTCAGCTCTCTCGGGCTGGGACTTTTCTGACTTGCGAGCAGGCGAGAGAAAGCACAGGTGCAGAGTAGTATCAGGTAGAAAGGTTAGAGCACCAGAGACTTGTCCTACAAGACACTGGATTCTGAGATTCGAAGAGGTCAGGTTTCCAGCAATTTTATAACCCTCCCTCTCCTCTTCCTCCTTATTCTAGGAACTGACATTCTATTAAGGGAAAATATTAAGATGAGATTATAAGTTTTATAATCCCATTGGGTACTTGGTTGTAGGAGGAGACAGAGCTCTGAGTGGGACCCAAGATGATACTGAGACTAATAACCAGAATTTCTTTCTTTCTTTTCATGTACATATGTACGTTCTGTGTCCCAAATAATCACTGTGTAAGTGACACAATTCACATGAAAGTTAAGCTGTTAGGTTTGAACAATATGAAATTGCTGATTTTTAACTATAACTTATCTATTAAAAGGCCAGTTCATATGGCTTAAGCTAAATAGTAAAAATCAACAAATGAGATCATATGTATGGGAAAAGGTCATAAGGTGAATATATAAGAAGTTCAACATTGCTAGAAACCAAAAACTGAACATGGAAATAAGAAAGCATTTCCTTACCTTTGTCAAATGGTAGTCCAGCAGGTAGCCTTATACTCTGCCAGTGGCATCAAGAATTACTATAACCACTATGTACGGAAATATTTAACCTTAGTGTTTTTCATTTAGAGGTATTCATACCAAAGTAGTACACTGATATGTGAGTAAATATTTTTGCATAAATGAGTTCATCACAGCTTACTTATAACAGCAGAAAATTGGAAACAAACTTAAATATCTCTCAATAGGGAAATGGTAAGTTAATCATGCTATATCTATATGATATGGTATTATACAATAATTAAAATGATACTTACCAAGGATTTTTTAATGATACTGAAGTGTCTAGAATTTAAGAAGTGAATAATGTAGTATCAGAATAAGATAAATGTGAACTTAACTATGTAAAAAGCTATACAGATGTAGAAAAAAGACAAGAAAATAACACCGAAACGTTGACAATAGTTATTTCTTTCTTTGCACTTTTCATTTTGTTACGCTATTAACATGTATTGCTTTTACAATGTGGGAGAACGTTTAAAATAATTGTTTGTTGGACACCAGTTTACAAAGTCAGATGTCTCCCTGGCCAAAGGTTAACATGTCCACGTAGAACCATGGACGTCTGACATTTCTAACAAGTTTCCAGGTGCTGCTGGTGCTACTAGTATGGGAAACTGTTATGAATGGTGGTTAGATTTATTTAAAACAAGATTGAGCACCAAGTATAAATGTTTGTCTCTTTTAAGTCACCAGGTGGTAACCAATGGAAGTTTGGAGGTCAGGTCATTCACTGTCTTAGTACGTGTCTGCCCTGAGAACTCAATACCATGCCATTACTTTCTATATGTCCTTCACCTAACATGGTGCTTGGCAGAGAGATAAATACTCAGTTACACTGGTTGGTTAATTGGATGAATTAAGTGGTGAGGAGTACAGTTCTGAAATCGTAAAAAATGAATTGAACTCATCTCCTTTAACTTACTAATGATGTGACATTGGACAGGTTACTTAACCTCTTTGGTGCCCTGGTTGGCTCATCTGTGAAATGACTTCATGGGGTTGTTGGGAAGTTTCAGAACAGTACTTAATAAACGTTAGCAGCTGTTGTTCCTTTCGTACAAGACTGTCTGCATTTTGATGTTTTTTAAAAAAATTATCTGAGTATTCAGCAAAAAAAAAAAAAAAATGTAGTACCAAACACTTTTAAGAAAGGAAAATTATGACTCTCTTATTAATTACAGAAACTGAGGAAAAGGACCACGGAAGAAATAGAGTTCTGAAAGCAGTATGACAAATTTCTACTCGACTTTTCTGCTTTGAGTGGCCCTCATAGTCCCAGGATTTACCAACTATGGGACCTGTCAAAAGTAATTGAAAGTTTCTTAGTCCTCTTTTGATTTTTGTAGTCCTAAAAAATAAAAATAAGCCACAACGAAGCATGACTCTCTGTGGATGAGCAGAATTTTTTAATCTTATGACTTTTGCCTATGTCTCTTAAGTTAATGATGACAGTACAGCTTTCCTTGTAGGTTACAAGTGAATAGTAAATGATGAATGATGGATAAATGAATTAGCAAGGTGCCAGGCACACAGCTGATTCAACTTAATAAATATTCATTCATTTTATCTCCCTACTTTCACGTCTGCTCATCTTTCTTCATCCCACAATTTCTGTGTAGTTTTCCAATGTTGAACAGAAGTCAAGGTTTTTTTTTTTTAAACTAGAATTGGCATGCTCTAAAACTGCTCTAAAAGGGCACAATTTAAAATAATAATCCTTATGATACTCATGCCATGAAAAAAGAGAAGATGTGCTCTAAGAAGTTCGCTGAAAATTTGTTCGCTGAAAATAGGAAGCCCTCTTCACTCTTCTAGTGCAAGAAGGCTTCGTGGATCTGACATTAGGGTGTCTCTAAGTTGGGGGCAAATCCACTGACCCCTGTGAGGAGAGCTCCAGTACAGTATGGCAGGCATGCTACTGAAATTTGTTTGGTTTGATGCTTTCAGTTCAAAAACTTCCTCATCTCAGATGGGTGATTTCCTGTGAGACAGTTAGGAAAGAAATTATCTATCTTAGGTATGCACCGTTGCCATTTAATTTTCTTTTGAGTAGTATCTGAAATAATGAGAAAGTTAGTTTCATGTGTATTGTTATAACTTGATAAGGTATTTTGCCATTAGCTAACCCAGCTGGGAGTTGATTAATATTGATCAAGCTTTTGCTAACCTGGATCTCTTATACATATATACAGGCCTTTCTTCTTTGTGTGACATCTGCAAGGTGGTGAAATGACAGTAAATTCAAAACCCAAAGATACGGTTTTGATGCCGGGTGTGCCATTTGTTAGCTAGGCGACCTTGGGCAGGACGTTTAACCTCTCCAGGTCTCAGATGCTGCATTATTAAATACCAATACCAGACGCTAAGTAATTGCAGTTGTTGTGGCCATCAGGTAAGGTAAGATGTGTGAAAACGTTATAACTTCTGAAGTCTTCCATAGAGGTAGTTGGAATTTTTTAGGCTATTAGGTGCTACCTTTATGTTATACTGTGAACATAAGTTTTTGGGTTTTTTTGTTTGTTTGGGGATTTTTTTTCCCTGTAAAATCAGCATATCCTGTTGCTTTGGGAGAGTTTATTTTTCACTTTGATTTAACTGGATGTTATTTCTAATCAGGATCACTGTTTTTTCTCCTTGATTTGGGGCCTTCATATTTAAATGGATGAGATCTCTAAGAGATACAGTCATGACCCACCTGCCTTTTGATTCAGTTTATCACTGATTTACATGTAACCTGTGCTAGGTAAAATTCTACAAGCTGAATAGCTGAATCTTTTTGTAGGCAGAAGAGGCAGGATTTTAAAATGGCTTGTTCTCATTTTGAAAATCCAAAATTAATGGAATACTTCTAACTAGGGTAGACTCAGGAATTAGAAGTTGTATGTCTTTCTCTAGATGTCCTCTTTTACCATGGGCAAATCATTTGTTTCTTAATCATTGAAAGCATCATGGTAAGCATTTTATACGTATAAGATAAAAAGGCATTTAAAGGCATTTAAAGATCTTGGTATAGCGTAGCGTTGTGATGTTAAAGTTTATACTTGGGAGGTATTCTGGAAATGACCTAATTAAAAATTTCTCTTTTCTGCATTAATCATCCTCCTCTGTATTATAATCTTTTCAATAAGGAAAATGTCAGATTAACCCATCATTTTTCTTTCTTTAGTGTTAAGTAAGCGTGCATGCTTTATAAACTTTACCCTTGAAACATAGGTCCTCTCCCTTTTGTGATTTATTTCCCTTTTCTCATTTGAGACTCTTTGCAAGACTTTGTCAAAGTAGCATATGATTTCTGGCTGGTTTGCTTTCTTTTTGAAGGATATAGTACTTACTCTAGGAGATTATGTAAAATCAGGCTTTTAAAAATAAATATAATTTTCTTTCTGCTCAGCTTAGGGATACTACCCCAGAAAACTGAAGCAAGGATGAAATCTGGTAAATTTCAGACGGAGCTAAAGAATCAAAATCAACTGAACTTTTATCAGGAGTTCTGAGTAAAATGATTTCATTCTCAGGTGCTCCCCCTTCAGTAAGATTTCTTTTCTTTGCATTCTTTCACTTGAATATGGCTTCTAGGAGGTTCATATTTAGAACGTATGTGCTTATATATAAAAAAAAGAAATAGCTTTATAATTACTATGTAGAACTATGAAGTGGGAAAGAACACATTGGCAAGGCTTATTACAATTACTTTGTCATGCATCTGGTTATGTTGGCATATTTGTTTAATTAAATTCCCTGCTAATTATAACTGTATGTACTTGTGTTAATTATTATTTGTGTAACACGGGAAACAGTGTAATTCTTTAAAGGAAAGCAGCTTGCTTTCTATTTAAATTAAATTTCAACTTAATATGCTTTCTGAAATAATGGTAGAGACATTTCATCAGAATGGTAGTTGAAAGTATTTATCTACCTCAGTGGAATTTGGACTGGCTAAAATTTAGCAGAGCTGTTTTACCATCAAACTGTAATTGGGTATCATAAAGTTTTAGATTATGATGGTCAGCATTACCAAACCACCATCCGATGCTACATGTGGTTCATCTACTGAAGGATAAATTGTCAACCTTTATGGAAAACCATCCCTGTCCTTCAGAACCTCCTTATCACCTACTCTAGAAGAAAGAGGGGGAGAATTAGTACTTGACAGTGACACATATTCTCTGAAGCATTTGTTTAATATCAGACTGCCCAGATCGCTTGGTTGTGATCACTCACGATGCTTAGTACATTTATAGAATTTCTCAAGCCTGATTAGAGTTAAAATAAGATTCCCAGTGGAGTTGGGGTTTTTTCCATTTCATTTTTTCCATTCTCTCTGTTTCAAAATTCTTCTATAGGTTTCGTCTTCCTCCCACTCTTTGTCAGACACTTGATGTTTTAAAAAAAATTTCCACCACGTATCTCGTGATGAACTGGGAACTCTTTATTTATGTTACTTTCCCCTCTCATTTGCCTGCATACTTGCACCTATTCACAGGGCTTGATTCTTATCTGTTCCTTTCCTTCATTTAGTTTAAAACTAGTTTTTCTCTCTAAAACACCAACTTAAAATTTTTGTAGTACATTCGCCCTGTTAACACTTGCCAATTCACATCCAAAACTTTCTTTTCTATCTCAAGAACTTTAGCATTGGCTCTACACAGAAATGGGTTAAAAACATACTCTTCAGGTAAACTGGCAGTTTTGTAAGCCTCAGGGTCCTTATTTATAAAATGGAATTATCAGTGGTGTCTGCCTTATAGGGCTTAGAGAGAAAGTCAAACGACCCAGCATATGGAAAGCATCTTGCTTAAACCATCACCAAGGTTAGATCATGAACCTTCATTGGCAAAAGTGGAAATACTGCAGTATTTTTTGAGAGAAATTCTTAGTTATCATCTGAAATTTGTATTTGGCTCACAGGAAGGTAATACTTACTGGCTACATGATAACACTCTAAGAAGTCCCTAAAATGGGACACCAAATATAGGACAGCTGTTCAATTCAACAAATACTTTTTAGTTGACCACGTATACCAAGCACTGCAGCGTGTACACGAGGGAAAAGGCAAGGCCCCTGTCATCAGAGAGCCATGGTCTCGTGAAGAAGTCAGACCAGTAAATGGATAATTTCAGAATATGGTATTAAGTGCTGCAGAAGAAATAGGGAGAGCAGGTTTGGGGACATAGAAAAGAGGGTGTCAGAGGCCATGACGTTTAATCTGAGTGTCTCAGAATAAGTTAGGAATTAGAGGGATGAAGCCGTCGGTGGGGATGTCCTGTCTGCTGTCTGTCAGAGTGGAGAACACGCAGGCTTTGCCACCTGATGCACCAGAGACCGGGCCAGCCCTGGGCAAGGCCCTGTGGTCGTACAGGGGCCACCAGTTACTTACCCTCTCTGAATATCCCTTTCCACAGCTACATTCAGTGTTTACCACTAAACATTGTGAGAAGTAAGTGTGAGAAAGAGGCTAACTGAGGCCTGGTGCGTAGTTGTTTGAAAATCAATTGGTTTGGTTCTAAACACTGAGAATTTGACTTTCGGTGCCAAGAAAGCCCAATTTTGGTGTTTGACAGCGGCTGAACTTGCCAAGTTTCATTTCCAATTAATGCACCATTTTTCTCAGAGACTTTGAACAGGCATGTTTTTGATCCATCATATCTCTCTGTCCTGGGGTTGTGTCTGGTTTTTATTCCAATTTTAAAGTCTGTCTGCACACATTGTGCCTTGAGCCATGTAGCAGTTAGAGGCACAAATGATTTCTTTTTATTATTCTTTTTATTAACAACTAAGGGAAATAGTTAGCATTTAAGAAAAAAGGTGACTTTACTTGAGAGAAACTTTTGGTTATTTTCTAATGAGGGGAAAAAAAAAATCTCTCAGTGTAATACATCAATCCTATTTCCTAGATAACAAAGCAAATCTGAGCCAGTTTTGAACTTTTCCCTTATTCCCTTTATCATGAATGTTTAATATCCAAAGGAGCCAGTTTTTGTTCAGAATTAGTTTCCAGGATGGAAGGACTATTAGCAATCACCGCAGGGAGCCTCACACTCCGATTCTATCTGCCATCCTTTTTTTCCCCAGAACAGAATCATTTTCCATGTAGTTACAGAAAGTCCTTTTGTTTCGGTGGCCTCATCAGCTATATTTTAAATATGCCCACTGGTGCCAGGATGAGACATGGAGAAAGTGACCAAATTATATGTTGGGAAAGAGTAGATCTCTGCTTTAATAGGCTTCGTAAAATCAACACGTATAGCCTTCTAGACATGATCGCTTATGTAGCTATTTCAATACAAAATGTTATAAATGTTGTCATAATTTTATAATCATAATATGACTTACCTATTTTTTAATCATTTATCTGGTACTAAGCACCTAGCATGTGTTATCTCATGCATATTTATCGTGGTCCTCACATAGATGCTCATTTGATACCCTTTATCTAGGAAACTAAGGCTTCGAGAAGTCAAGCAACTTGCCCAGTATCCTACAGCTCCCAGGGCTGGGTTAGACACCCAGACCTGTCTGATTCCAGAGCCCAGGCTCTGAAAACACTAGGCTATACTACATCTTTTTAATCCTTCTGTGATCTTCTCAAGTACTTTCTACATGATTGTCCTTAATGTCAAGCATAATTTGATCTTTTATGATAGTGCTTATTTGCTTATTAATAGTTTTGTTTGTAAACACTAAAAGCAAGCTGGAGCCTATGCAGGCTTAGTAAGATGCTTATTTAGCAAGGATGTTTTTGCTAATAAGCCAAACATTACACTGGGCGTTGGAGTTTAAAAAATGAGAAAGACATCTCTTGACCTTGAGAAGGTCGCGTCTAGTTGGCAAGAGTGTGGGAGTTCCTGATTCCAAATTCCAAAGAGCTCTAAGAAATGAAAGTTTTTTTTCTACTTGAGGCTCATTTAGCACTAATACCAGACCTGAACTGCTGTGAGGCTGTATATAGCCGTTTGGACTTGTTACATAATATGTAGTAAATGCTGTGCACGACTTCTCTAAATTCTGATCTTTCCCATTTCTGATATACATCTGGTCCTAACAGTATAGCAGAGGGGATTGTCCCATACAGTGAATGGAGGCGTGGAGGCCCAGAGAAAGGAATGGTCACTTGACCTGATTGAGTTAAAGATTCACAGAAGAAAGGCTTCAGGCATTAAAAATAGAATTTGCCAAAAAGTAGAAGGCAATCCAGGCAGAGCAAAAGTCAAGGGCAAAGATGCACAATCATTAAAGATTCTGGCAGTGGTACATATGGGAGTCAAGACTAGAAAGGAAACTTGGCCCCAGGTTATGGAGGGCCTTGCATGCCACAGGGAGAGTGCACTGGTTCTCCTGGTGGCTGAGCCCTGTGGAGGCCTGGGGAGGCCTTAAGTAGAGGAGTCATCTCATCAGATTTCTCCATGGGAGAATTCCCTCTTGCCTATATAGCATGGATGCTATAGCACACAGGGTTCAAAATGATGAGGACTTGAACCAAGGCAGTGGCAGTAATTATGCAAGGACAGAGAAGAGAAGACTTGAGAGATGGAAGAAAAGACCTCAAAGCTGACTTCCGAGTTTTCTAATTTGTACGTCTGGGCGAATGGGAATGCCATTAACCAGGACCTGGAATACAGTAGGAAGAACAAGGGTTTAGATTGGGAGAGGAGCTGGTGGAGCTAGTGATCACATGCACTTTGAATTTGACCTTCCTCTGTGTCATGCTTGTGGAGATGTACAGCAGGCAGTTGAAATTTAGGGTCTGAAGCACGAGTTATAAACTTCATGTTTAGTCGTTGTTTATGGTGATTTGAAGCTACTACAGTAAATGTTACCTTCGAGGGTGGGCATTACAAAGTTAAAAAAAAAAAAAGCAGGTGACCTGTATTTAAGGTTCACTGGAAGAAATGAAGCTGAAGAGTTTAAAGAGGAGCAGTTAGTGGAGAAGAAAAGGGGATGCACAACAAGGCATGGGAGACGAGTCGTGTGTCCCGTCCCTGGGTCAGGGGCAGTGTCAGGTGATACGGGTGGATGCTGGGAATCATCAGAAAGGAGAGGACCATCACCAGGTCACTTGTCACTGTCAGGCCAGCATGTTCTGAGGGAGCCACTGAAGTGGCTGAGGAGGGACCAACCACTAGTGAAGACTGCTTGAAAAAACTTGCATGGACAAGACAGAGGGTTCTGTCATCTTTCAGAATAATTTGGAAAGGCAACAAGTAGTTGCAGGAACATGTTAGAGGCAATTAAACTATTCTCAGCATAGCTGTAGCCTAAATAGCTTACTGCTTTTTTCCTGTGTAAACAGAGGAGAGAATCCTACCAGCTAAAGCCTCTTGGACATTGTCTCCAACAGCATGAATTAAAGAATAGCCATTGGATGTTTTTCCAATGCAATTTGAGAATAATTGAGTAGATTAGGATTTTAAGCTGCAGTGAAGTATGTTTTGGTGTCACCAACAAACCTTCACATGGATTTGATGTGGCAAAGTGAATTCCAGATGCATTACCAAGGCAGATTCTAATCTAAGGCCAAGAATAATCTGTAAGTGAAGTACCCATTAGAATTTACCTTTTTATTTAGTTTTGAACGTTTCCTTTATAGGATTGTGAATGTTTAAGAATTATGTTCGTCTATGACCCAAACAACTTCCACTACTCAGATAAGACAATATGTCAGTTCCAACCTCTGTATTTTTAGGTGAGGCGTAGAGTGTCGTGGTGGTGGGAGGATCTTGAAGAATAAGTTTCCAAGCATGAAAAGAAAAAAGGGGCCCAGTAGTTTCGTATCTTGAGAATAGTGTTGCTTGTCTTTCATCAGGAGCCTTTACTTTGTCTTTTATGGAACAATTTATCATTTTGTATAGAAGGTACTATGGGAAGCAGTTCTCTTTAAAAATGTCTTTGTTTCATCCTAATAGAAAATTCTGCCTAGAAGTGTGTCTGTATTGCTAAAGAAGATAGCCTAAATGCATCTTGTCCAACAACTTGTAAACAAGACATCTTATGTTGATTAATTACTCATGAAAATCCTGAAAGACTAGCATCTTTTACATATAAAAGTGTCATGCCTGGCCCCTGTAGGAAGCTGACTGACTCTGAAGAACGGAGTTTCAGCCACAGGTATAGAAGTTGCCGCTTGCGACCTCCGGAACCACAGTGATGGGGTGGGTAACGACTGGAACTCGTACATCACCTCCTGTAGGCAGTTGTACGTGCTATTTCATAGTGACTCTTCAAATAATCAGCAGCGTGTTTCATCACTCCCAGAAATCCACAAAATTACATCAAATGATTAACTCTTCCCACACCATAATGCTGACAGTAGGGGCTATTCTTCCATAAAAGTCGTGAGCCTGTCATCTCCATGATTTGATAGGAGAGGTTGCAGGGACAGTTCCATGTCCAAAAGTCTTTCTCCTTTGAGTCTATTACTGCCATTGAACTCTGCTACTGGAGACTTACTGAGTCAATGTATTGTTTTCATTTATTTATCATTTATTCATTTATCCATTCAGCCATCAAGTATATACAGCATATCTTTAATGTACTGTCTCTTCCTAGGCACTCTAAGAAATAGAGATATGGCCCCAGCCCCTTGTCAAAGGAGGAAGACAAGGAACCAGCAGTTTCTGAGCCCAAACTATGTACCAAGCACTCTGCTAGATATTTTCGTTCATCTTCCAAACAACCCTGAGAGGTGGTTGGTGATTTTGTCTCTTCTATAAGTGAGTGATTTGAGGCTCAGAGAGGTTACTTACCCAACTTCACACAACTACTCAGGGTGGAACTGAGGTTCCTACTGAGGTTTGTCTTCCTCAAAAGCCATGCTCTGTTAATGCTTCCTTAAGGAACTAATAAACCATGAACCAGTAGGACAGGTACAGAATGAAAGGTGAAGTATAACACGTGCATTAGGAAATTGAAATAAAATAAAATAAAAGTTGAAATAAAGTGGGATAAAAAACTTTAGCCAAGAGACTAGGGTACACTCCCTAGGGGAGATGGCATTTAGGTTGGCCATCAAGGATGAGAAATATCACCCATGCAGTAAATTTAAATTTTCTTTCATCTAGAAAGTAAGTATCTTATTTATGAATGACCATACAGTGCTCTGATCATATAGAAGTACAATGAATGCATGAAATAAATATTCTCCAGTCAAATTTTGTTTACCCCAGCATAAAAGTGAGGGGAAATCTTGAGGCATACCTTTTTTTTTTTTCTTTTTCTATTTTAAAGATGGTCTTAGGTAAGGTGCTTTAGTGATAAAGTCTAGATAGGAAATGACGTGAGGTTATTAAATAATTCAGTGCTGAGGGAGATAGATTACATAATTTTGAGGAAATAAACCCTGAATGGAGAGGTAAATCCCTGAACGAAGAGGTTCATAGTCAGTGACCTCTAAAGGAACTTCTTGACTCTAGGCTTTCTCCCCAGGGCCATCTTTTTAAAACACCCAGCCAGTTACTTTGCTACCTTCCCTACCCTTCCCTACTCACGGGGGATAGTTCAGACTCTTCAGTGAAGCACACAGGATTTGGCCCTATGGCTCCAGGGTCTTCTTTTGCTTTGCTCAGCTTTACCTCTGTGTCTCACTCATAACCAAATGTTTGATGTCCTCTCCTTCTGCAGCCATTGCCCACTGAAGTGTCAGCTCTCCTCTGAGTAGCCTTTCCTGAGAACTAACCACCCCTTCCTTTCCTCTCCACTGTCTACTGTATATATTTGAATCACAGCATCTCAGATATTTAATGTACTCATTTGTTTACAGGCTGATATCTTCTTACTATATATATATAGTAAATTTTTCGAGAACAAAAACCATTTTCTGTCGACGTATTCTCAGTACTTAGCATTAAGCTTGATACATAGTTATTGCTCAATAAATGCTAGTCAGATAGGTAGATAGATGTATGGACAAATGAACAATTTTGTCCTGAGCAGATCCTGTGTATAGCAGCCCAGTTCACAAAATCCATTAGCTTAGTTTTACCTCTGGGCCAGTTTTACCGTCTGAGGCCTTGAGCCACATAAGGTTCTGGACAAGGTACCTGAGTTAATGTAGGCAAACTCAGATTTTGATTTTCACTACAGTAATTACTTATCAGTACTCTCCTGGGCAGATGTAAATACCTGATGTATAAATAGATTACTGGATTTTGTTGGCTCTCGAATATGTCACAGTTAAATGACTGTTTCTGACTACGTAGAGAGGAGCATAGCATTTTAAAGATAGAACATAATTATCTGCTCTGATCAGCTAGATAAAATATTATGGCTTACTTTACATTCCAGTAATTCACATAATGGAGCTTTTTCAACATTTACCAGTGTCCTAGACCTCAGCTAATTCTTCAACCGAAGTTGGAACTTACTTGAAGTTACGAGTTTATCTTTAGACCTTTGACATGAGTGTCATTCCCACACTGTTTGATGTCTCCTTGTAGAAGAAAGAAGGGAGCAGATATGCTTAATGAGTAGAGTGTGAAGTTAAATTAAGTAGCTGACAAGCACTAGGTCAACTGAATTCACTGAGGTTATCTATGTATTTAATGAATATTTGTTGACCAATTTCTTTGCCTTGGTCCAAAGGTTTTCAGAATTTTCAACTATAACCAACAGTATCCAGGCATACATACTTACATTGTTATGTACATCCATATATATAAACATGACCACATATAATACATTCTGATATTTTCTGTTCTATTCTGTCCTGTTCCATTGAATATTAATCCATTCCATGCTGGTTATGATGCAGTTTGAAAAACACTGCTTTGAGCATTATCAGTAACACATATTAAGCAGGTGGAATGTGACTTCCTCTCCCAGAAAAATTCTACATGATTGTGGATGCACATTATTCCAGTACTGGAAGGGGTGAGTGTCAGTTAGCATGGATGTATTATATGCACAATTTCACACAAATTCTGTCAAATGAATCTGTTTTCTGGTTTCATTTGGCTTCATTTGTTAATGTTCCTTGCTTAGTTGCAGAATGTCATGGATCCATTTGGGGATGCTGTCTTGTGAATGGGGAGGAATTTCTGTGTTGATTCAGGCCCCATTTCATCTTAAGCCCCTAGTTAAAGGACATCAGTAATGATTCCGTCTCTGCAACTCAGTCCTAAATGAAATTAATTGGGAACTAGATAGCTCCCTAATAACCACGCTTGTTTTTGCATAATAGAAGGAGAAAAGGATTAAATTCTTTGTTCTAATTAATAGGAATGAAAATAGAATCACAATCTGGGGTACGGCCAAATGAGAGAAAATCAGGCTTGTAAGTAATTTTCATGGTTGTTTAGGAATAATTGTTTCATTATTGAGTTAATAGTTTTTACAAACAGCTTCCATTTCCATATCATATTTCTGCAGTAGCTCTTTATTGAGATTGCGTTGGCAGAAGACGACAGGAAGTTGTTTTAAATCCATCACTTGTCTAAAATATGAGTTCCAAAGTAGTTAGGGGAGGGGGACGCAGCAGGAAAGAATAAGGTATGGGAGGGAAATCAGGGGTCAGGTTGAAATCAGTTGATTAATAAGACAACAAAATTCATTCACCAGCGTATTTCAAAGGAGACTCTTATTATTCTGGGGAGAAATTAGACATCAGATCTCTCATAGGCTCCAGGCTCTGACATGTGTTTTATAATGACAGTTAATTAGATACTGTCTGCAGCAATCATAGGCTGTCATTTCTAATACATTTCTGGGAATTTGAAGGACAGGAGAAGTCACCCCCTCCCCATCTTCCCCCTTCCCGTAACTGAAATCGGTTGCCAAAATTAACTATGAATATATGAGGCACGAGTTCAACAATTATCCAGCCGTTCTGCACATTTACGTTTGCTACTTAGTATGTACTCTGCATCCCCGGCTGTGCCGGGCATGTATTTTGCAGACAGAGTTGTTGCTGCAGCCCTGGTAGTATTTAGGAACATCTCACACAGTAGCCTCTAACGCCTGGTCTCACGGAACATGCCACTTACCGTGGCAACTTACATGTTAAAACACAAAGAATTTTCACACTGTTGAATTCAAACCACTATCCCCACCCCACCTCCACATTGTAGCTTTACTAAGGAAGATCTTTCAGTGCATGAATTAAAATGATTTATTCTCGTATATAAACCTTACATTTGGATAACTCCTGCAGTAGCCCCTAACCTGGATTTTCAGTGCCTGCTTTGGCTGAACATCATTATAAACGTGGCAATCAAATAGGATATAACAGAAACTGAGCCGTGTGGCAGAAACCCTGCCTGTGACAGCTTAAAATCATAGACTGTTAAATTTTTAAGGGACCTTAGAAGTGATCTAATCCAATCCCTTTACAAACAAGGACATTTGAGATCCAGAGTGCTAAACTAATTTCAGTGCAAGCCTCAGCTGACACTGTTCTCCTGACTTCTAGAATCTTGCTCCTTTCCCTTAACAGCACTACCTCCTGCTTTATGATCTGGGTGAACGTGAAAATCGTTAAGGCTTTTCTGACCTTGAGTCTCCTCGTCTGTAAAATGAGGGTGGGAATACGACCTACATCCTGGGGTTACAGTGAGCCCAAACGGAACGCGCCTCCCGGTTGGTCGGCTGTGGGACTCCAAGCACCCTGAGTTGCCCTCTGATTGGTTTTGTCAAATCATGTTTCCCGAGTGCTTGCCTGCGCCTCATAAACTTCCACTAGGAGGCGGAAGAAGGCTCTCAGCACCTTTGTGGTTGAAAACAACACTGGTTTACAGGCTACCCACTCAGTTTCTATATCCTATTTTAGAGACACAGCAGCTCAAGTCATGTGCAGAAATTTAGTCTTTTTCACCCCGGGTATCACAACTGATGTGTCGAGGGTGGTGGTTTCCAAACGTGACAGAGTAAGATTCCCTAGAGAGTTTCTTAAAAGTACAGATTTCTGCTCCCCAACTGACATCTACCCTCCTGTCAACCCGCCTTGAGAAAAACCTAATATAGTAGGTTTGGAGCAGAGCCTGATAATCTGTATATTTGCTAGGTTTTGTTCTATTTGTTTTTGCCTTTTGAGCTCCCTGGATGACTGCCTGGGAAATGCTGCTTACCAAAGCAGATCACATCCCAAAATGTGCTACCTTCTACAGCTGCTGATATCTCTGGATACTTTTTTTGTGGGTTCTAATTAACTTTTACATTTTGGAGGTTGAAATGTCAGCAGTAAGCTGATAATGTAATTCTTGGAGCTGCTGGCTCTCCTTTCCTTGCCTTTGTAGTCATACTTACAAAAGCTTCTGCCCCCTGCTGTCCTCCCACAACTTCACCATCACTCTGTCCGCAGCCCTTCCGACCTAAACGGGCTGTATAGCAGATGGCCAGTCTGTGAAAATGGGTCTGCTGTCCACTACCAGTTTGAGATTTGTTTTGTTTTGTTGCAGTGATGGTTTTAATCTACCCACACCCACCATCCTGATAATAGGGCTGAGTTTCTATTAAGCCATTCTCTCTTACATCTGACACCCTCATGACCAAAGACACATGTTTTCAAAACACATAGGTGGAATTAAGGATATGGTATGTGGTACTGAGTGATTATTCTCTGTGCAAAATAAAGTGATATCAGAAAGCAGATGAAGCCATAATCTTGATCTCATTGTATGAGTGTCTGTCTGTGAGCTAACCTGCTGGGGCACAGTTGGGAAGGCTGCAGGGGTGCAGACCATCAATATCCCTGAAGATCCAGACTGATATCTTGAATTATTCTTAGGCATGAGCAGAAAGTGTATGCTTAGCCAAGTCCATATGTGTTACTATAATGGTTCACTTGCTTTCTAAATGAATGCAGCCTCCTTACCAGCTGTGGACTCTTAGTGTTTGTAAAGGTTTAAAGATGTTCCAGTAGGAAGTAGAATGACACCGAATCAAGATGTTGGAAAAAGAAGGCAATCAAAGAAACTATATATATATAGTTGGTTAGTTAGCTTAGACAGAGCCCAGAAATAGTAAGCATTCAAAAAATATTAGCTCCAGCTAGGTTATTACTGTTAATTCCCATGCCATTGCTGTTTTAACTCAGGTTATTGCTGATAATCAGTGGCATATTGACCGTGGATATTAAGCATAAAAACTTGAAGGCATTTAATGTGATTTTTCAGAAAAAAGCAATTTTATAAATCCGCTTAGTTCAAGCCTAACTTCTTCTTACTCTACTTGTGCATATGGTAGTATATGGTCTCTAACTTACGGACATTAGTTCTTAGTTCATATTTCCATTGGGCTTAGTGAATTAGATGTTTTTAGGTGAATTAAATGGGCTGTATGAGTCTTATCCCTGGACCAATTTCAGGAATCACTGAGGCTTATGGAAAACTCACAATGTCATTTCAAAGTTTATGATTATGTTTCCCTGAAGATTCTAATCCTCCACTCAATTTACCCTTACCCCTTATTAGTTGACTAAATAATGATGGTTAACCTGACTAACTTCTGTTACCTCCAGCAGTGACTCAGGTATATGGCAATAAGATGTAGCACTGCCTTTACCCCAAGGCTCCAGGTCTGTGGTTTTTAAGAGGATTTAACTCCTTATGGAGTCATAATTGTGGTAGTTTTTTTTTTTAATACAGTTCTTTACTTTTTTTAAAATTTATTTTTTGAACAAGGGAATTATAAGAGGTTGACCAGATGTACTGATTTGGCTGTGAAAACAAACACTAGTTCATACCTCTTTTGCTGGAATAATATTGGCCCCTTTCATTCTCAAAAGTGTCCCAGTTTATATGAGAAATTTTGTTGTCACCTTATTTATGGAAGACTGAATTTAGATCCAAGGAAAGGAGAGTGGGAAGGATAATCCAGAAGGAAGGGAATAGACATTATAAGCAAGATCAAAGAGAAAATAAGATACAAATCACAAAGCAAGGCTCAGTGAGTAAAGCCATGTATTTAGCAATAACACAGAAATGTACATACATAACTTGTATATGAAGTTTATTATACCAATCCACTACCTACATATAGGAAAGTATTTAAATTAACTTCTTAAAGTTATATAAACTAATAATCTAGTATATAGTAGAATAAACAGAAAATAGACATGAGAAAAAGAAGGATTTGTCATGGCCCATAATGTCTAATGCTGAGTGTTCATCATTGTTAATGTTTGCTTAGATGTCATTTGAGAGATTTTTTTTTTTCCTTTGTAGATGTGACCCCAACGTGGCATCCTGTTATCTGTGTTTATTTTACATATGCCTATTCACTCAGTTTCTCCACTATGGATATCTGTCTATATCCTTAAATAGATTTGTTTTATGTATGTGATAATTGTTTCATAAAATTCATATGAATTGTGGTATGTTAAACAAGCCCCTAGGCTTAATATTTGGGACATGCAGACTATAATTTTTTGCGATTATAAAAACAGTGTTTATACTTTTTTCCCCCTTAGTTTGTGTTGTCGGAAGTAAGGAATTTCATTTCCCTCCTAAACTCTTTACTATGTAGTGTCACCTGCCAAGGTTTCTTAATCTCTTTAATCTGCAGTATGCCTATCCTTTGGGGAAAAGGAGTAGAAACCAACAAGGATGAAATACACAGCCTCTAAGCATTAAGCATACATATAAATTAGAAGAGTGTACATAGATTATTCTTGGCTGTGACATGGAGAAATGACTTCAAGCCATTTGTTGAGCTATTCAATAAAATAGTCAATTTGATAATCCCGCAGGGTGATCTGCAGACACACAGCTTTCTTAATCTGGGTACACAGTGTAGCACTGTCCTTGTACTCTTGTCTTTTAGTTTATCATCCTTAATGAAGTTAGACAAGAAGACAAATTAATTTTATCTACCAAATATATAGCAGGTGCATCTGGAGGAATATAGGTACAGTTACACTAATGTTACCTGGGACATAGTCTTCCTATAGTTTTTTTCTGTGGATTTAGTACAGTGGAGAGGACTGTGACACAGATAAGGCATCAAAATATCCAAGAAAATATGAGGTCTTTTCCCTGTCCATGTCTTTTGTGAGCCATCCATAATATTATTGCACAAGCTTATTCCTTCACTCTTCTGTTGAATGTCGTTAAGTCCATAAACACATAGAAAATAGTTGGACTGGTATGGAGCCCTCAGTGCAGGTAAGTCATGGCTGTAGACCATTTGGGATGTTGTAGTGTCTACAAAAGAAAAATTGAAATTTGGCGTTCTTAAAATTTCAGAAAATGATTTCTAGGGAGTATAGAATTAGATTCAGTGTTAGAAGAAAACTACATCATCAGTTCCCTTGAAGGAAATACATCTATCTTCTTCTTACTTGTAAATCTTATTGGACTTAAGGGTCTTTGGACATTTATGGGTATTCTATGGATGAAAAGCACTCTTTTTTTTTAAAATTTTTTAAATTTTGGTTTTCTTTATTGGAATATAATTGATTTACAATGTTGTGTGAGTTTCTGGTGTCCAGCATGGTGATTCAGTTATACATGTATGCTTTTCATACTCTTTTTTTTTTAACATTTTTTATTGATTTATAATCATTTTACAATGTTGTGTCAAATTCCAGTGATCAGCACAATTTTTCAGTCATTCATGGACATATACACACTCATTGTCACATTTTTTTCTCTGTGAGTTATCATAACATTTTGTGTATATTTCCCTGTGCTATACAGTGTAATCTTGTTTATCTATTCTACAATTTTGAAATCCCAGTCTATCCCTTCCCACCCTCCACCCCCCTGGTAACCACAAGTCTGTATTCTCTGTCTGTGAGTCTATTTCTGTCCTGTATTTACGCTTTGTTTTTGTTTGTTTGTTTGTTTTTGTTTTTGTTTTTTAGATTCCACATATGAGCGATCTCATATGGTATTTTTCTTTCTCTTTCTGGCTTACTTCACTTAGAATGACATTCTCCAGGAGCATCCATGTTGCTGCAAATGGCATTATGTTGTCGGTTTTTATGGCTGAGTAGTATTCCATTGTATAAATATACCGCATCTCCTTTATCCAGTCACCTGTTGATGGACATTTAGGCTGTTTCCATGTTTTGGCTATTGTAAATAGTGCTGCTATGAACATTGGGGTGCAGGTGTCATCCTGAAGTAGATTTCCTTCTGGATACAAGCCCAGGGGTGGGATTCCTGGGTCATATGGTAAGTCTGTTCCTAGTCTTTTGAGGAATCTCCACACTGTTTTCCATAGTGGCTGCACCAAACTGCATTCCCACCAGCAGTGTAGGAGGGTTCCCCTTTCTCCACAGCCTCTCCAGCATTTGTCATTTGTGGATTTTTGAATGACGGCCATTCTGACTGGTGTGAGGTGATACCTCATTGTAGTTTTGATTTGCATCTCTCTGATAATTAGTGATATTGAGCATTTTTTTCATAAAAAGCACTCTTAAATCAAAGAAATAGGACAAAATAAAGTAGCGATACAACTCTAGCTAGGTTAGAAACTGAAGGAAGTGAGGACTTCAAGTTGCAAGTATGTATGGTTTTAAGCCGCTTGAGGTTTGGTTTCTCTTTTTACTGTCTCTTTATGGATTGTCACATTCTATTGTCTAATTCCACCCTTTGGTGGCTGGGAATGAAAATGGTGGTATCTTTGTGTTGTTCCTCAATAACACAACAATGTAGCATCTTCCTTATAGGCTGGTCTTCCTCCTCTCCATGTCTGATGCTAAAACTGCACTGACATGATTTGTACATTACTTTCACTTCGATATTAATTTATTCAGTCATTTTTCAGGAGTTAATTGAACATCTTCTCCCTTGTTTCAGACATTTGGCACGTGTTGCCCCAAGTTTAATTCCTTTATGTAGAAAAAGGGACCATCAGAGAAGGCTAATTGACCTCTTTGCAAATGAAGGACTACAGCATGTGAATGATGAATTGGGTTCCATTGTGAATGTGGACAGGATTCATTCACTCGTCTCTTTAATTTTTAAGATCATGTGTAATTTATGAAAAATTCAATTCATATTTGATTTGTTTCCTCTGAAGTCATCAACATATTGTTTTTTGAGAGTTATCAAATGTTCAAGAGCTAACATTTGGCTCAGAGGAAGCCTATTTATAGGCCAAATAATTTGGATTAAGTGCAGAAACCTGTTGCTTTGGGTCTGCAAATGGTTATTCTTAAAGTATGATTTTTCTAAGTTTCTTTATTGCAAGTTGTGGGCCACAAATTTGTTCTCTGCTCTGTTGATAGCCTCCTAATTACTTTATATCCAAGAATACTTAGGTGTAGTTTACTGCCATATTAAAAATAGGAAACAAAACTGTCCTGTAACATGAAGGCCCCCTTTAGCCTTCTGGAAAGAAACTAAAGTGAAAACAAAAAGGAGTATGAGCTTTAATTTTGTTCCAAATATAGGACCACTTGAGGCCAAGAAAATTACTTAATTTATATTTACAGAGATTATTACATAATTGTCTTTTGTTATTGATTTTATGTTTAGTCTGCCAAGATTATAGATTTAAAATAATCTTACCAAGATCTTTAATGATTTTTGTTCCTTATCAAAGAGAATTTTTTGAACATAGTACTTACCAGAATTTCTACTGAGAGTAGATATTTTGTTAATTGACTTTGCTTTCACAGATGCATCTTTGGAAGCAATTATCAGGAAACCTTATTACTAAATTGTATATCCAGGTCTGATTCAGACAATCTGAGGCTTTCCTTTTGGACCACAGTATATAGTAAAACTGCTTCCTGCAGAGGGTCATGCGAGAAGTTACTCCAGAGCTGAAAAAAACGCATTCACATTCTTAGTGAAATTTCATTCTAGAGAACAAGGCAGTATTATGATTATTGTTGGAATCAGTGATGGCCTGATTTGGAACTGCAGTAGTATGGATGAGAGATATGGCATATGGTTGAGAAGGTAGACTTTAAGATATCCTGTCGAGATTCAAATCCTGGCCCAGTCATTTATTAGCTGTGTGACTTTGGACAATTCACTAAACCTCTCTGTTCTTTAGTCCTCATCTGTTATATGGAGATGATAATAACGGACCTATCTTATATGATTGTTGTAAGGATTAAGCTTCCTAATATATGGAAAGTTCTTAAAACAATCTCTGGCATATAGCTAGACATATATAGCATCTTTATTATAAGTCCTTACGAAGATTGTCTTGGTACCATACCTTAGCCAGGTGATAGTCTGTTCTCCCTGGAGATATCTAGTGACATTCACTGTTTATTTTACCTCTTTAATAAAAAGTGTCCCTGAAAGGCCTGTAAAAGTATACTTGATTGATAAGAACTGCAGACACTTTTCTCAGGACATGTCTTCTTTGGACAAAGGAAAAGTCCAAACTATGCAGAATGAGAGTTAATTCAGGTTGCTGTTAATGCTACTCTCTTGATTCAGATCTTAGGGGATAATTAGTGAGAAAAAAATGTAAACCAGGTTCTTCATGATTTCCTTATTAACTTTAAACAGGACTTGATCTGAGATACTGTCTCATTTAAGACTTTTCCACTGTTTCTAGAGGGTGGACAGAGTCAGAAAGTGGGGGTTCACCTACTGTCTTCTCACCATGACTAATTCCCAAAGTTACAGTCTAACCAAAGTTTCAGAGTTGTTTTCCCCCTCATTCTATCATATTACTAGAAACAATACCCAAGCAATAATTGCTTTGTCTAATCCCTTATTAGTCTATGATGTGGCCTCTGCCATATTGGATTTTTCCTTTTAATTTAATTCTTCTAAAATACCAACAGCATTTCCTACATACTAGCAGCATGCAGGCTGCATCGAGACTTTTAAGTAAATTGTTACAGTGTTAATTAAGATTTCATGGTCAGACTCGATTCTGTAATAGGTGTGGTAGGATTTGGCCTCCTCCTTGTATCTTCAAATGAACAATCCTCAAACATCCTTATGATCTTTTCTGCCTTAGAAGATTTGATATAATGGAGGAATGATAAAGCAATCAAACAAATTCTATTAACTCGTCTCTGTGAGTATAATTCATATATCAGTAAGCACCCTGGATGCGAAATTACCTTTGGAGTCTAAATCTCCATTGCAAAGCTGCATTAGAAAGATGATTTTGTTTTGGTAGGCCACAGGGTTTTGCTTTTAGAGAGTGTAAAATTTATATCTACTTGCCATCTTCATTGTATAAGTGAAAGGTTTAAATACTATGCATTTAAGTCCTTGTCTACAAAAATGAGTGGTTTTTTTTTTCCCTTAAATGGCTTTCTCAATACTATTAACTCTTATTTTGGCTGTAGTGCTAGGTAAATAGTGTGGATTTATGATACAATAAAAAGCAAAGAGTGAGGGGGAAAAAGAGAAGGTACAGATATCTTAGAAACTCTGTTCCTTGAAACTTTTTAGAACTCACTAGGGCTTTGGACCACTTGGGAAATATCAGTTAGATTTCTTGTTATGTAGGTCAGAGGACTTACCTGGTGACTTACCCTAACCCTAACCCTAACCCAGAGCAGGCAGTGTATTCTGGTGGATTGAAAGGGTAGGAGTTGGGTGCCGGAGGGATGAGTTTTATTTGACGAATGATATTATCATAGAACCAATGGTCACTAACCGCTTTTTACTACAAGTTAAGTTTTTATTTCTAGTCATCAAGCAGTACCTTAAATGCTTTAACGGTCATAGTTAACATGCTTTCAAAAATAATCCTTCATTTTCTTCATATTTAGAGTAATTTCTTCTTCCTGTGATTGATTCCTTTTTAAGGCTTTAAAAATCTACACTTTTAGCATTTTATTTGACAGTGTTACTAAGTTAATAAGAGGTTTTTTGGTTTGTTCTATTTTTGTAAATATGGAAAAGGGAAGTATTAATGATATTAGCAGCCTCCGAGATGTGCTGGATTTGGGAGCTCAAACACTGGTTTTAAGAGTTTGTCGCTAAACAGATTTCTTCCTTTACATACATTTTTTTAAACTGCCCTTTTATGTTAATAAAGACAACCTCTTGCTTGGAATTAGCAATTCTCCTGGGTTTACCAAGAGTCTACCAAATTATTGTTCATAATTCCCAAGAGCAATGTCTTTTTTTCTTTTTGGAGCAGAGTAGCATCATAAAATATCCCACACTGGGCTACAGTGGTCCTGTTAAGGTATGCCTGCCATGCTTAGTCACTGGGAGCAACTCTGGAGAACATGGCCTGCCATGAACACCGAGTGGTTCTGCTGCCCTCACCACGTTCTCTTACAGGCAGATCTAAGTGGAGCACCTCCATGGCTGCCACCACCCCTGGAAGCACGTTGGTGTTTTTAAAACCAGAAATTGTTCCGTTTCGCCTCCTGAAATGCTAATTCATTACTTGAGCCTTTAAAGATCACTCTGATTATAATATGCCTTGCTTCATGGTGACGCCACGTATGACATCACAACACTGAGCAGCCAGTCTTCTCTGAGTTTTGGAAATTTGAGACACAGGTCGGTGCATCAGCCACACTGTCGAGAGTAGAACATGCTGCCTCTGTTCCACCAACACTTGGGCTCTAAAAGAAAATGACAGCTCTTTCTGCAGAGGGAAGTATTAAGTATCAAGAAGGAGAAAACCCTCCCTGAATGTAGAATTCCAAAGAGCCTGTGCAAAAGGGCTGTTGGAAGCTGAAAGCTATAGAAGGCTGTGTTAGGTTAGCTGGTACATTTGTTGGTAGTCTGGTTGTGGGGATGGTCATTAAACTCTAGACTAGACTTCTTGGGGTTCTTGGATTCACTACAAAAATAAATTGGCTTTCTGTAGGTTCTCAAATCTACCAGTGTTGGTCCACACTGCGGTGATGTTAGAGAGCAGTGGAGGAGTTGGTAGGCTTGAGCTTGGGATTTGGCTCTGCCACTTACTAATTGTGTTTCCTTCAGCATATCGTGTAATTAGTCTTTGTTGGTTAGTCTCTTTATCTGCAAAATGAAAGAAATGAAATATCAGTGAATGCAGAGACCGATCCCAATTCTAAGATCTGTTGATTCTGTCTGGGGTCTTTAGAGATGATGGAAGCCCAGCCACCCCCATACCGGAAGCTTGTGGGAAAGACTGATAGTCTCTGGAGAATTTGTCCTGCAGTAGCCATCTGTGTGATTTTGCCATATGGGGCTGGGCATTAATGGACTGTGATCCTTGGAGAGGTAGGGGCACAGAACCTCAACTCCCAATTGCGTTCTTGGCGCTTGTGCCTTTGGACAACTTGTCTGTCATATGTTTAGTTTCACCAGCTACAAAGAACAAATAATACCTCCTTCCAGACATGTCGCTTAGTGAGTGACAACATACAAAAAAGAGATTTCGTTGTGTCAGAAGCAACCTTTTCTAATTTTAATCATTCCCCTGTGGCTTGTAAGAGATATATTTAATTGTTCCTTTGTAATCCCAGCCTCTATGAGTCTTTCCACCTGATTTATCTTTGGGGGTGAATACAACCAAGTTGGGTCAATATGAACAGGCTGCCAAGGGATGTAGTATTGTCTGTGTTCATACCATCTTTTAAGCATTTGCGCTGAGAACATGCGAGCTTCCTTAGCTCAGAGGAAGTCGTCAATCCGGACATCGGTAGTTATTTGTCAAAATGCTACATCAGGAAATGTTATATTTATACATATCTAGGTTTACTAAAGTAAATGTAACCTCTGAGGGCATGCAATCATTCTGGCATCCAATCTAGTTAGATACCTAGACCTCTAGGCTTACCAATAGGCACTTATTCCCTCTTGGTTTTATAAAATTGTTGAATTATTTCAAATCACACAAATGCACCCATCCTTGGGGCCTTTAGGGCATTAACATTAATCAAAGTGATGCAAATTCAATTAGAAATTATCTGATGCTCCATGCATGTTGATCTCACTAGGCAGAGTCTCGTTTGCAACAATCTACTTGAACAAATGAGACTCAGATCAGGCAGGCTGAAAACTGTCAAAGGATAAGTTTCAAATCAGGGCAGAAAAAAGATCCCAACATGGGGAACTTCTTAGAAGCATCATCCATAGTAGAAGTGGAGCCTGGGGCAAATCATACTTTAATGGGTCCCCTGAAATACTTTATTTTGTACATAAAATCCAGTTAAATGAATGCCAGAAAGTATTGTCTTTAAATGTTCCCTCGACCCGGGTATATATGTAACTACAGTTATACTGTGCATGTGGGGAGAGGGGCATGATGTCAAAGGTTGATGGTACTGTGTGGAGTGTACAGACAGACAAGATAAGTTTCCATAGACCTTCCCTCTGGCTTCAAGGTCACACACCAGTGGATTCTGCTCTGGTCCCTGGCTCAGGACACTGGAAAGTAGAGGGTGACAGAATGGAAAGACCCAGATTTTAAGGCATACTAGGGTTTGAATCCCAACTATGCCATTTATATTTGCCTAGTGATGTTGGACAAGTTACTTCACTGTGCTTCCCCTTTAAAACGGGGATGTTTGTCTCATGGCAGTATTGTGAAGGTTAGTAATAAAATGTGTATAGCAATTCATAGAGTTCATTGTATTCAGTGAATGACTTTTAAAGGAACCTTCTGTAACTCTTATCTTCTGTTGTGGAAATGAGCCACTGTATCCCTTGAAAACTTGACTTTTTTATCCTCTTCCCAGTAATAGGGAACTTAAAGCACCTACATCTTCATAGCATTCTTCTTCTTCTTCTTTTTATTTTTCTTTTCAGTAGAGGAACTGGGGATTGAACCCAGGACCCTCACACATGCTAAGCACATGCTTTACCACTGAGCTATACTCTTGCCCCACTTCATAGCATTCTTAAGTCTCATAGCTGCCACGCTCTTTGCCAAGACCAGTTCTGATTGGAGAGACCCAGAGACCAGGGAGTACCTGTGGTTATTTGGTGGAAGAGAGGATCATCTCACATACCCAGGTGGACTTGGATGCTTACCTGTGAAGCACTGCTGTGTATGACATCTTGATATCAAGCCGTGGCCTTGTCCATCCTCCACGTGCAGTTCCCCTGGGACATAACTGCTTTTATGAACAGTGAATTGTACGTGGTTTCTATTGGCAAAAGGCCAGAGGGTTCATCTCATTCACCATGCCAAATTACTTATCCACATTATGCTTGTGAGCTCTTGCATTTAAGTAATGTAATAAAGTGTGCATTCAGTGAACTCTGTGGAGAGTTAGTGTATAGGATCATTGCTTGTAGGTAGTTTTAAAAATTGTATATTTTTTGAAAGGGAGGGAGGTTCAGATTTTGACAAACTAACAAAGATAGTTTTTTTTTTCCTTATGTTATACTGGTGATATGTGTGCTCAGTAACAGGACGTCATACAGATTTGAGGTTGTGATGCTTTCAATTATCTAAACTCTTCTATACAATTTAATTGTTCAGACCCTTAGTTTATGGCACTGAGTACCAAGAGAAAGTTTTATGCAGTAGATGAAATCTGTATTTATTTTTGATTTGTTTCGATTTGCTTTCTTTGGATAACTTATGAATGTGGTAAGTTCTTCACAGCCCTATCCTTATGTTCTTAATGAATGACATACATTAGTTTAAAACATCCATCTTATCTATCCTTCCATTTTCAGTCATAATGTTATTAATAATTTTGATGTGAATAATTCAAATCAATAAAATTTTTAATTATGCCATTTAATTTTTTTCTTAAAGCACTTTCTCATTTGATTAACACATAGGCTTTTCTTTGCCTGTGTTTTTTCCCCTGAATCTTGATCATCTCTTACTCGGCAAAAGGTCAGATACAAGTGCTTGTAATGGTGCACAGTAGTTATTGAACTCTAGTGGTTAAGACTTTAAGAGACCATTAAGAGGACAGAAAAGTGTACCTTTGATGTCTTAATTTGGTCACTCTAATTGAGAAAATACACCTTAATAATTATTCCGTAGGTTTATTGACCTTATCATTCATTTGCCTTTAATTTGGACCCTCAGTCTTTGCCTTTGAGTTTTATCTCCGTTTATCTAGATGATATATGGAGAGCCTCAGACATCTATATTCAGGGGACTGAACACAGGCCGTGACCTGTGCCTTTTTCTCTTTCTTTCTTCCTCCCTGGAGTACTTCCTTCGTGTACATGGCCTTGCTGGTGGGCTCCATCAGGGAGCTGACAGCACAGGCTAGTTAAAATGATGCTTTCAGATTTCTTCAGAGTCTGTAATTAAATGACATCACTAAGTCTTAAATGCATCTGCTGCGAAAGTCAGAAGGCTAAATTATCCCATTAAAGAGAGAGAAGTGTTACTTGGCGTTAAAGGATCCCAAGTTTAGTATGCTGAAGAGTGGCTTCGGGAAAGCTGTTGAAAGCCAGTTGAGCATGGAACATAGTGGGAAGATGGGGAGGCTGGAAGGCCATGTGGTTCAGAACAAGCTGTTCAAGAATCACAGCTGCACTCACGCTCACTTTTAAAAAAAGAAGGCTTTTTTTTTTTTTCCTTTCCCAAATGCGGTTAACTGCTTGGCTGCCGGTTTTCACTCTGAACATTGTGCTCCTCCCGGCAGCTCTCAGCAGCTACAGGACCCCAGAACAGTATGTGGTAGTTAATTGGAGCACAGTTTGAGTGATACCAGTGCTGTGAGCTTGGTTCCCATAGGACCGACTAACTTTACTAAATTAATTCACCAGTTACCATGTCCCTAACCTTAACTAGCTATCTCCCATATTTCTGCCTCATAGCAGAAAGGGATTTGGAAAAAGAACTTCTGTAGATCAGCCCCAAAGTGCCACCACTATTGGAATAAAACTGTCTTCTATGCCTGTTTGGCTGAGAAATTTTTAGAATTAAATTTTAGAATTAATTTTTAGAATTATGGTATTATTATTTGCTAGAGTATGAAATATTTATTTGGTCTTTGTCTCTGGTTCCTGGCACACAGCTTCTAAAACCCTTGGGATCTCTGGAGTGACAGTGTCTTTTGTATGCTAATGAGGTGACTGGTGGCTGGGTACCTCAGGATAGCTTCAGGATGGGGGCTGGTGCCCAGAAAGACCAAGGCATGATTATTGGAATTTATAGCCCTACCCTCTGGCCTCCTGGGAGGGAAGAAAGGCTGGAGATTGAGCTAATCACTCACAGCCAATGATATAATCGACTATACTATACCTCCATAAAAACCCCTAAACCACAGGATTCATACAGCCTCCAGCTTGGGGAGCACATCCACGTGTGAGGAGGGTGGTGCTCCCCAACTCTACTGGGACAGAAGGTTCTTGGGACCCTCCTGGATCTCGCTCTGTGTACCTTTCATCTGGCTGGCTGTTTCTTTATACTTCCCTTTATAATAAACTGGTAATGATATAGGAAAAAATGGTCTTTGAGAGGATGGCCAAGTCCCAGGGACGTGCCCTGCCAAGTGAGGGTCCTTGGCTTTGCGCAGGAAAGAATTCAAAAGAGAGCCATTGTTGAGTAAAAGTAGATTTATTCAGAGAAATACATACTCCACAGACCCAGTGCAGACCACCTCAGAAGGCCAGAGAGGCCATGAGGCATGAGGGTGTTTAGCTTAAAGTAAATACACATTCCGTAGACACAGTATGGGCCATCTCAAAAGGCAAGAGAAAGGCCATGAGGCATGGGGGTGTTTACTTTTGGGGGGCTCAGTAACTATGCAACCAAGTGGGAGGATTATTCCAGCTACTTTGGGGGAGGGCTGGGATTTCCAGGAACTGGGCCATTGCCCACTTTTTGAACTTTCATTGCCAGCCTTGGAACTGTCGGCGCCCGCGGGAGTGCCATTTACCATGCTAATGTATTACAACGAGCGTTTAATGAAATGAAGCTCAAGGTCTCCTGGAAGTCAAAGCTGCTGCCATCTTGGTGCTCATTGCTGTGTCATTCTTCTAATAGTTGTCCCTTGCCCACTTCCCTCTTGTCTCAGTAATAGCAAGTTAGTTGTTTTCCATGATTCTGTGAGCTTTTCTAGCAAATTATCAAACCCAAAGAGGAGGTCTTTGTTCCCACAACCTAGCTCCTGATTTAGCTAGTCACTCTTAAGTATGAAAGGCCTGGGACTGCTTGGTGTCTGCTTGGTGTCTGAAGTGGGGGCAGTCTTGTGGGACTGAGCCTTTAACTTGTGGGGTCTAATGCTAACTCTGAATGGTTAGTGTCAGAATTGAATTGAATCATTGGACATCCAGTTGGTGTCCAGATAGTTGGAGAATTGATTGTAGAAAAAATCTGACACATTGGGTGTCAGAAGTGCTTTTTCTAAAAACAGCTCCTACTTTTTGTACATTAATCTTTTTTCCATTGTCAGTTGTGATGTTTCCTTTTAAATATAAAAAAATAATACAGGTACTTGACGAAGCCTTAGGTTTTTCAGTAACTATTTTCTTTGGCATTTCTATAGAATTGAGAAATTTTCACAGTGGGTTTTTTCCTTCTCATATATGTCTCGTTTGTTACACTATATCATAATTTAGGACTTTCATCCCTTGTTTACTGAGTAATATAGGGAGAGTGGTAAGAGAGGGAAGAACTGGGATGACTTGGACAAAAGCCACCCCATGTTCCTTCCTTCTTTCCTAAGCACATACGTACGTTCTCGAAACTGCCTGGCTTCTTCCATCCTCAGTCCCCGAGAAAGCTATTATCTCCATCACCAAGCAAGAGGTCAGAGGAAGAGATGGAGGAAGGAAATGTGCATATGTTCTATATTCTTGGTTTTACTCTACAAACACTAAAAAGCCTTACTTCATATTCTTTTCAGTATACCAGATATATCAATGAAGTTTTTTTTTCAATTGTAAGTGAAGAAAACAAACAAACAAACAAACAGTATTCCCTTCCCCTCCCCCCAAAAAGGAAACTTTTTGGAAAATCAGTATAGTGCCTGATAGAATTCAAGCCTTTGGAAGGACAGAAACCAGACATCTTTGGGGACCTCAGCAAGAAGGGTCTGTGAGTCTTCCCTCTGCAGTGTGCCCATCACATGACCCAGCTCTCCCACTTTGGCCGGATGTCTCTGGACACCGTGCAGATCAGTTCATGCAAAGACAGCATTGTGCAAAAGAAAAAAAAATAGCTTCAAAGAGTCTACCCTTCTGGGGGTTATGGATTCTTTCCTGAGAAGGCAACTGGGTGGGCCCATCCTCAAGAGAGTCCATGTGGTCGTTGAAGGTTCCAGAAGCTACATTTTAGTTAATCAAAAAAGCAAGTGTCAGGTTTTTTTTAGACAAACACTCATTCCAGAAATGTAACGAAAGCTCTCAGAAGCATATTCAGTACCTGAGAAGTTTGGAACACTAGGTCTAGAAAAGCATTTTTCCCCAGCCTTAAGGCCATATAGAAGGTCTACATTTGGTGTCACAATACATTTTGCTGACCTTTATTCAGTTGTTTGCCACTTCTCCTGTCATCCAACAAAAGGCCAGGGAAGATCTAACAGTGATGACTTCCTCATCCTGACTTACGTTTTATGTATCTCTCAGGAACATACTAGTTTGTTGCATATTAAATTTTCCCTTCCAAGTATCCAGGCAAATGTAGAAGAAACCCCCAAAGACCCGTTTTCTTTTTCACCTTGTCAAAAATGTAAAATAATGCAATTAGTCCACTTGCATATTCATGTTTCTGCAACGCTCAGAGTATTGTGTTAGAACTGCGGAGAACGTAAGGAAGTCGAGCCACTTCCTGAATTTAGATAACTTGCACTTTAGTTGACAAAATAAGACATCAACCCAGAAGTAGTTACCATTATACTTCAAGGTTGTAAATAAATCCCAAATGATCAGTATATAGGTGGAAAGTGCTTTCAACACAAAAGAGGAAGGATTCATGAATAACAAAAATGAGAAGCAGTATTTATTGAGCATTTTCTGTCAAGCACTATACTGAGCACTTTTTATGGGCCATGTCGTTTAATCCCTCAACATATGGGTGCTGTTGTTTTGTAGATGAAGCAGCAGGCTCCTGGAGGTTAAACCACTTGTTCAAGGTCACACTGGTAGAGGCAGCATGACCTAGATACTTCTTCTCAATGCTCATATTCTTAACCATTTTAGGGATTTTCCTAGAGGAAAGGGAATAAAGTTCATATATATTCAAAACTGTAATTATTAGGTTCTTGGTTAGTTGTCCACCTCCCTCACTGCTGTTGCTTCTCCTTGTCTTTTCTGGCTCTAAATTAGACTGTCTCTGGGCTCAGTCTTTGGACCTCTTCTCTGTTCTCTCAGATGCACTTCCTAGTCTCATGACTTTAAACCAACTATGCCCTAATATTTTCTAAATTTTTACCTGCACTGCCAGTCTCTCGTCTCAGCTCTAAACTCATGTATCCAACTCTCTCCTCGATCTCTCCACTTAGATGTCTAACTGGCATCTTCAGCTTAATTTATCTAAAACAAAACTCGTAATTTCTCCCCAAACCTGTTCCTCCTATTGTCTTTCTCATCTCAGTAAATGCCAGCCCCATCCTTCCATTTGCTCGGACCACAACTCTCCATGCCATGCTTGACCCCTCTCATACCTCGTACACAGCAAGTCACTGGCAAAGCTTGGGTGTTCTACTCTCAGACTGAGGAATCTACTGCTTTACATCATCTGCACTGCTCCCACTCTGATCCAGCCCACCATAATCCCCCATCTGCTCTGTTTCAGTAGGTTGCTTTCTGAAGCTCTTACTCCTTTTCTCGTCCATTATACTCTGTTGTCCACATGGCAGTCACTCTGGCAATCCTGTTGAAACCCAAGGTAGATCATGGCACTCAGTCAGATTCTTTACTGTGGCCTTAAAACCCCTCATTACCTGGCCCCCACTGTGACTCCTCAGGTGTCATCTTTCATTACTCGCTTCTTCGTCTTGCTTCACCCACCTGGCCTCGTGGATGTTTTTCAAATGCGAAAGATAGGTTCTTCCTCAGGATCTTCGCACTCGCTATTTCCTCCTCCTGGAATGCCGGAGCTCCCGAAAATGCATCACTTTGGACTTTTCTTGTCTCTGTTTAAAATGTCACCTTCTTAGGAGGCTGTCCCTGACTATCCTGTGCAGAAGAGCAACTGCTCATCCTTTCCCATCTCCCGGTCTCCTTTGTTTTACTTCATAGCGTCTGTCACTACTTGATACGTGTCTGTTTCGTGTCTGTCTCCCCTAACTAGAATGCACGCCGCATTGGTCAGCAGCTTTGTCTGCTGGGTCCCTAGTGTCCAGAACAATGCCTGCCACATAGTAGATACACAACAAATACCTGTGAACTGATTAGCAGTTGGGTTCAGATGTTTATTCAGTCCTAAACAAATCAGTCATTTTAAGTGCAATTCCAAGAATCAAGTATCTTCCTACTCAGCAGTGACCTGATGAAAGAGTGTGTCTCTTAGAGAGTTTGCTGGGAGATCTCAGTGCAAGGGTAGGTTCTGGCATTTTTACAGGGAACCTGAAGCTGGAATATGTGATCATTTAATAAATATTTGTTAACTCGAGTTGGACCAGATGCTATTCTGGGCTTGGGGGAGGCTCAAAGATGGGTAAGACACAGGAGCTGGCAGGTGAGTAGTAGCTCCAGCAGTGACACTGCCTTTTGCTAATGAGGTACTGAGAAATAATAATGAAGGCACTATGAAACCTGATGTCTCTGTTGAGTCACTACCATTGCATCTACACACAAGCACCTTCCTACATAATACATCACCTATTTCCTAGGATCCACATCACTTCCTCTTGGTTTCCCATTAATGGTTTACAGTTGTTTTGATTATTCACACTGATCCATGTCCTTTCAGGTATCTTTAATCTGGCTTTCAGTTCATTTTTTGATTACCTTGGTTTCTTCAGTCATTGTTCCATTAGTGATTATGAATTAAAAAAAATAATAGTGATAGCTGTGGACTCTAAGTTAATGTAGAGCCCAGAAGAGAGATTTTTTAACACATGAAAAAGCAAGGGTCATCTATCAACTGATGAATGGATAAGTGAATAAATAAATGTGGTATATCCATATAATAGAGCATTACTCTGAATAAAAAGGAATAAAGTACAGATCCATGCTGTAATATGGATGAACTTTGGAAACATTATGCTAAGTCAAAGAAGGCAGTCACAGAGACTGCCTATTGTATGATTCCATTTATATGGAAATTCTAGAACTGACAAATATATAGAAACAGGAAGTAGATTAGTGGCGGCGTAGGGCTGGCGGTGGGGTGGAGTTGGGGGTGGGGGTTGGAAATGGAGAATCAATGTTGGTAGGTGTGGGCTTTCTCTTGGGATGGTGAACATGTTCCAAAGTTGGTTATAGTGATGGCTGCACAACTCCGTGAATATACTAGAAAGCACTGAATTACAAACTATAAATAACTGAATTATGTGGTATGTGAATTAAATCTTAATTAAAAGTAGTATGAAAGAAGGAAGGATGGAAGGAGGGAAATTATCTTGAAAGTTCTAGAGCACTGGGTTGAGAAAAGCATTATCCTCAGGCTTATGGCTGTACAGAAACTCTCCACCTTGTGTCACTTCATATTTTGCTGACCTTGATTCAGTTTTAGGCCACTTCTCCCCCCCGTCATCCTACCCCCAGCCGCAAAATGGCACATATTTTCCTTCTGCGTCTCTTAATTTCTTCAATTTTTTATTTCCAGCAAGCTTTCTAATATAGTTGTATAGTCAGCCACACTAACAAAATAGGATTACCATTTGATGTTAAAACAAAGCAGTGTATTGGAAAGAAGACCAGGAGAGGATTTGAAAGTCCTGGGCTCCAGGCCCAGTGTTGACCTACGTATAGCCTTGGTTAAATTACAAAACTCCATATGTCAGTTATTGAGTTTGATTATAAGATTGTGTTACCATTATAATAATTGCAGGTTTACTAATTAGTGTAAGTCTATCCATTTCACAGGGAGAATGTTATTTTGCTGTCGATCGTGGGGAATGATCGAAAAAGACTCCTCTTTCCATTTCAGTTTCCAAGAATACACTGTTGTTGAAAGTAGTGACATAAGTTGTGCATTTTAACCATCACAACCGTATTATACTGATCAAGCTTCTAACTCTTCATCTTAGGTTTAATCAACATACTGATTATCTAGTTTAAACTGTCCACGGACTTGCCACTTTTTTCGGACAGCAAGATATTCAGCCCACTGACCACATAATTAGAAGAAATATATATTCTCATGTACCAAACCTGACACCATTAATGTTAGGTGGCTTCTGAGGGAGTCAGAAGCTTCCTCCAGCCTGGTAAATAATGAACATATATCTAACACAACCTGATTTCCCAGCAGAAATAAGAGTCAGCCTACTTTCCGGTCCACAATATGGTCAATGAATCAGTGGCTGCTGAGTGAACTGTAGTTTTCCCAGCTGGAGGAGAAACAAGCTTTTTTAGAAGCAATAGAGCATGCAGTAGAATGGAGACAGGAAAGAAATTTGATGAATTGATTTTTACTGGAAAAGTCTGAGTGATGTCTTTATCTGAGATGGCTTAATAGTCCTAAAGCTGGGAGCTGCTAATGAGCCTCTGCCCATCCCACAGGGGGCACTTACAAGTTGCTAAGCACTGAGGACGCTGAAACAAATGATGCAAAAAACCATAATTCGATTTGCTGGAACTATGGGGGTGATAACCGTAACACCTCAAATTGTGCTAAAGTGATAGAACTCACACAATTGGTAGGAAATATGTAGAAGCTCTTTGCCTTTGTCACAAGTTCACATGTTAGCCCTGTGAGACATTGTTCCACTTGAAATAAATGATTAGGCAAATTCTTCATATAATTTACCCCCTAGTTCTAGAGCTGGGTTGTCCTCTTATTTAAGATTTACAACTCTCCGGTAACCGGAAGGATGATATCACGACTGAAATGTTCTTCAGCTTCATAAAACGAGCCTTTCCACATGGAGATTTGCAGGGAGAGGTTCATGGTGCACACTCCTGAGGGCTCCATGGAACCTCCTTGTCAAATAAACAGAGCACTTATCCTCGGGCATGTGGTCCCAATAACTTTCACAAGCATTAACTCACTTGGAAAATAATTAGTAATCAAAAAAGGCATTTAAACTCAACTCTCTGAAGCATGGAGGAAGATGTACATTACATAAATTGAATTATCATTATAAATATCTGCTTTAGTTATAGACATAATTAGGTTTTAGTGAAAGAAGGCATTTATGTAGATTGGGGAGATGTGGGAATGTTTTAATCACTGACACATCATTCTTATTAGAGCTGGGCATTCAGGGACTGGAATTGAACTTTGGATCCTCGCTTCTTCACTTAGAATGGTAAGATCTTAACATTTTAGAACTAGAAGGAATCTGACAGCTGATCTCATTCAGCAGCTGACTGTCCCGGATTCCCAGCTCCTAGAAGTCTGTGAAGTTGGTGATAAGCTTCACAAGTTATTTTCAGTATATTCACGGATGCACTCGTGATATGGCTGCAAAATTACAAATAGGTTTATTTATATTCTGGCTGCTGTTATATCAGCTGAAGGTGGGGCACTGACTGTAGACTCCATAGACGTAGAGGCTGGGTTCGCCTAGTTATGTGTCCTTAGCTTCCTGAGTAGGGCCTCACACGCTAGGAACTTAATAAATATTTGCTGGTTGCATGTGGTTAGACAAATGAGTGGAAGCTCTGCTTAAAGGTCTGTTGGCAGTTATATTAATTTGGGTTAATTTTGAAAAGGAGAAATAAATTATTGTTGCATTTATTATGCAGTTTGGTTAGTAAAAAATACTTCAAAACAAAATCTCATTGAGAGTGCATTAGTGAATTAAGTTTTTGATGTGTTAACTACCTTCAGTAGTTCTGAACTAGGGCACAGAAAAGCTAATCAGCTTGCTACAAACTGAGTAGCAGGGTGACTGCAGAATCAGGATTAGAATCCAGAACTATTGTTGGGTCTACACAGTGTTCCCACCACAAACCATATGATCTAAAACAGATCAGGTTTCTTTATATGTTTGATCTTTATGAAATAAAAATGTTGTCTAAGATTAAGAAAGCAAACATCTGTGGCTCTAAGTAAAACTTACCTCTGTAGTTACTTCCTTATTTTATTCTTATGTGTGAAAACTAAATTGAGCATTGTTTTTTTTCCACGCAGATGAAACTGTTTAGGGGGATTTTGTGATTTAGGGAATTTAGCGGGGCAGGTGGTTACGGCTACTTTAGAGAATCTGATGCTGGCTGTGGACCCTGAAGAGAGACTTGTACGCCCGGATCCATGCATCTTCACGCCAGCATCAGGAAACTCACACACCCCAGGTTAGAGACCCTGGTTTAAGGAGTCTGCGGCCTTTCCTTGTGTCCCTCCCATAATTTGGGGTGTTCTCTTTAGGGCTTTCACATTTGCTTCTATGAAGATCAGGATTAAACAGCCCATAATGATTCATCATTTAAAACATCCCCCTCAAGAGAGACTTTTCACCTCGTCCACAGAAAGTGATTATTTATTTACAACTAAGGCATTTTCATTTTTCTAAGAACTGCCAGAGAAGAAAATGTTCACAGGAGCAAAAATGTAAATTACTATGCTGAGATGAAGCCGTAAGTGGAGCTATTGTAGAATATGCATTTTTGTCCCCAAATGGAAATGGAACTGTAAAAACTGAGACAGTTTTGATGCTCTGAAAAAAGTGTATAAAAATAACGTGGGTTTATAGCTCTTTAGGAGGGAGTGTCAAAAAGAGCAGTAACCTCAGGTTGTCTGAGTGGACTCGGAGGCGCGTTAGCACAGAGCGCGCCACATAGGGGGCTGTCTTCCCAGGGTGCTCCTGCCTCCAGAGCAGCAGCGGGGCTGGCGCAAGAAGGATGAAAGTGGTCATGCCTTTGGCCTTTTTTAAGGCATCCCCTCCCACCCCACCGTGACTCATTTTCTTCTTTACCTGCCAAAAGACGTCTGTTGCTGGGGAGACAAGCACAGTGCGTTTAACAGGCAGAAGAAGATGTTTAATAAAAGTGGGGTCTCAGAATCCTCCACGAGGAGCTTGAGCAGGAGCCTTTTCACCTCGTCGTCTTTGCTGACTTCAGTGTCAGGGATGTGAAGACACCCTGGCAGAGGCAGGAGTGCGAGTGCTCTGTTGATCTCGACTGTATTTAGCAGTCATATAACTTTTGAACCGTGGGGCTCAAAGATACAATTCCAAGAGGACTTTTCACTTTACGTTACCTTCCTAACAGCAGTGAAAATGTGCCCTTGCCTTTTGTGGGTCTTTCCGCCCAGGGCTCTCTTGATATGGTGGGAGAGTGATTAAAGAGTCAGATTTGAGGATCTTGAGCTTGGGAAGCTGTTTTCTCCTCACATATGTTGCCCGTTATTTTGCCAAGTGGATTTTTTCCTACTTCCTAGTCTCTTTAATCAACTTTGAAGCCTTCACGAGGCCTCTAGTGTTCTTGACTCCTGGTTGGAAACATAACTCTTTAAGATGCCATCTTGTATACATTCAGGGGACTTCAGTAATGAGGGTGGTATTGTCACCTTGGTTGTCCAGGTAAGTCTTGGACAGAGTGTCTCTCTCCCATTTTAAATAGTGAGTTATTTCACTGGCAGCCTAGCCTCTGGTCCACCATATTAAAAACATGGACATTCTCTGGCCTCTCTCTTCTGCTTTGGAATTCTTAATTTTCAGTGTTTGTAAAATCTCACAGTGAAATCACCTTTTTCCTGATATTGAACTTGAGTCAGTAGGTTATTCATCTCTTCTCTTGGCACATGAGTGACACCAGCTTCGATTCACCTCATTCTGGGTTCAGTTCTTCGAGCCCAAGTGTTTTTCCCTTCCATTGATATATTAGTTTTCTTAGATGCCATCCAGGCTGTTGATAATAGCCTGAATGTGTCACAGCCAACTGTCACTGGTCACCTACACTTCAGTAGCCGTACTCTTTGGCTCCATTGACTGAGCATCTCCCAATCTAATCACTGTTTTTCACAGCAGCTACTTATTGTGAGTGCTTTCTTAAGTGTTCAGTCAGAGAGACTGTGTATTCAAAGAACTTAAAAAAAGAAAATCAGGTGTTACACAAGCAAGTTCATATATAACTATTGTTGAATATAACCATTACCTTCGGTAAATAAGGAAGGAAGACACTTAGAAAAGGGAGAACCATGGTTAATGGGTCTGCCTGTCCCTTTAACCACAACCATGAAAAAATATATTCCTCATTAAAGGGCTATAAAGTTGTCTGCTTTCGTGATTCAGTGCATTAATGTCTCCTTGCTTTTAGTGCCGGTTTAGTCTGTTGACCCTCTGTTCCCTTTAGCAGGGAGTTGACTAGTCTTTGTGGCCTATGGAAATGAATATTCATAATAAGATGGCAGTGATATGCCAGGACCCTTTTAGGGACCTGAGAGAATTACTCTTAGCAGCGAGGAAAGCTGAGGAAATGTCCCAGGCATGCCAGCATCCCATATCGAATCAGGTAACGTGAGGGTTGTACACAGAGAATCTCTGAAGTTCATCTGGTGAGTGAATGGAAACCCAGGGTTCCATAGTAGTAAATCAGACAGTCAGGTTGGAACCCAGGTCTTTGGTGCCCAGACCATATTCCTTCCATGACATCATGCTGTCTCCATATTAATTTGCCTTTTTCATTCCTGGGGTTCTAACCCACTGAAGGTATGAAATGCCAAATATCTAATTAGAATTTGTCCATGATAGTGAGACATTTGTGACATAGCTACTCAAGGAGGGAAGAGGAGTGGAAGAGGGTCTCTGTCAACCATGTGGGTTTGTAGACGTAAACTGATGATATTTGGAGGCATTAATTTCACCAACTACACCACATTTTTCCTTTTTAAAATTATCGTGATTATTAATAACTCCTTTATAACATCCTTAAGTTGATGCACAGAGAGTTGATGGGACACCTGTTAAATGCTGATCTTTATGGTAAATAGAGTGCAGAATATGGAAGACAATGTTTCTTCCTTTTAAAATCATTTTTCCTAATTGTATCATAAGCATCCTATGAAGATTTATAAGTTCATTAAAATTCTTATGATTGTATTCTTATTTACTATAGGCACCCAGTCCTCAGCCTTCAAAATTTTAGGTTAAATTCTACTTAATTTTCTCCATAGGCAGCTTATTTTAGTGGATGTTGATTTCTTAGTGAAATCAGGTCAGATGAAAGGACAGTTTAGCTTTCCCAAGGTGACATCATTTGGATCCCAGACTGAGATGGTATTCTTCCTGGAATGGATACCCATCAGACTTACGGGGGGAAAGGGCTTTAGTGGAAATATGGCCGGAGGGCCACCCCTCCTGATCAAGGCTGCCCGGAAAGGCTCTTAATTAAGTTGACTGGAGGGTAAGCTAGATGGCTTTGCCTATTATAGGCATGGCGGCGACATAACATGAGGCTAATAAGATTATATTTAGTGATCTGTGTCTTTGGTTTTATTTGGAAGACACCTGACTTTATAGATGGGCTCCTTCCCTAGTTATATGCCCTGGAAGCTAATTATTCAGTCGGAGGGTAATGAAAGACCCTGCCATCTGTCTGCCGATTTAATGGAGTGTCAGCACATCCCAAATAGGAAGTAATTGGATTGACAGACACAAAGCCAGTTATTAGGCTGTTATTATCTGATTGGAAAAAGCAGGCGGAGAAGCATACAACTGTAGCAAAGCTAATCTGATGATGTCGGTTGTTCCCGGAATGCACAGTCTACTACACAGAATTCACAGGCTTGGAAACCACTGACCAGCTTAGGAGTCCCTTCTCTCAGAATTCATCTCTGTATTCTTACTACAAATCATTATAATGCAATCTAATAAAACACAGTTTGCATAAAGATGGGGCCCATTTATAAAGCTGTCACTGCAGCCACTCTATTAATAGAGCCATTTTAAAGATTTATTATGAGCATATGTTACTTTTTACAGGGGGCCAGATTGAGAGCTGCAGGATTTGAACATGCAAGAATGCACTACTGGTGATAATTCAAAAAAAAAAAAAATTAAGCCAGTCTGCCCAAGGAATGTCGTTAGACTCGTGCTCTTTTCTTAACGTGTCGGGTAGGATCATCCAGCAATCGTCTTAAAGAGGCATTAAAGACAGGTGACAAGATCTGCAGTGCGTGTTGCATAAGCACTTTTTTTTCTTTCACAGATTGCAGTTTTACTGCCTGGCACCACGGAGGGTCAGGGAACACGTGGGAGGGGCTAAATCTGGGAGCTGGAAAGCAGACCTGGGCTCTGCAGCTTTTTTCCTCTCCAAACAGCTGGCTGGGAGGGGTCTGATAGGGGAGAAGTGGCGAAGGCAGTGATTCCATTCATTCATTCATAAGTTCAGCAAGAACCATCACCTCCTGGAGTTTTTAGTCCTTCAGTTCAAGGGAGGACTAGACAGGAACCCAGCAAGTATCTCTAGAGCACCTGCAGCATCTTGCGTACTTTTCTTAGTTCTCTGTATACAGCTGTGAGCCAGCCTGAGTCCCTGCCCTCCTGGGGCTTACATTCCAGCGAGGCAGATGGAGAATAAGCGTGTAAGCCAGTGAATCTATATGGCATTTTATTATGATAAGCTCTATAAAGAGAAGGAGGCAATTTAAGGAGACAGTGAGTGGTTGGGGAGCTATTTTAGATGTCAGGCCCTCCTTGAACTTCTCCACAAGAGGACAGATGTGCAGAGACCAGGCTTCAGTGAAGGGCTGGGTTGTGTGGGGGAGGAAGGGCAGTCCAGGCAGAGGGGCCCGCACTTTCGGAAGCTGGGGTACATTTTAAGGATTTCTGTCATTGTTACCACCAAGACACCAGGTTCCTTTAGGTGATAAAGGTCTCTAATTAGGGAAGATTTATAGTATGTGTGAATGGGTGTAGTAATCTCTAAATGTACGGACATCAATGTGGTTACTCAGCTCCGGGTTAGCACTCGAGAGCTCCATTATTATAAACTGAGTCCTTAAAAGTTTCAAAGGAATTTCTACTTCAAGAGACGCAGTGGTGACCAAACTTTCATGATACAAATACTCTGTCATTTATTTGATTGGCACATTTGTAAAAAAGTGAACAAATGAATGAATTGTTAGAAGTATTACCTACCACATAATGGGTGCTACTGTATTTCAGGCACTTTGCTTATATATATTATAAGGTGAACATAACACATTGGTTCAATACATATATCACTGCCAACTTTACGGTAACCCTCCAAGACAGGTATTGTTTCTCACTTAGAAGATTAAGGTCTTGAGGGTCAGGTTAAATATCTGAGAGCTGAGATTCCAACCCAGGCTTGTCTAACCCCAAACCCTGTGTTCTCTTCTGCATACAGTTTTGTCCAAAAGATCCTAAGTAGAGTTCCTTAGTACGAGTGGCACATTGTGTTAGGAACCATGAGAAATACAGAAAAATAAATAAATAAAAGCATGGTCTCTGTGCTCAGAGAAATGAAAATACAGTTGAGAAGAGATGATTACATGAGAAATAACAGCAGACAGTGAAAGATGAGGTATAAACACATAATTGCATTCCTAGGTCTATGAAAGCTTGGGAAAATAGGGAGATTAATGCAGGCAGGAGACAATAGTTCTGAAGCTGAGCTTTTTAAAGACAGGTGGAATTCAGGTAGGCTGTATCATAGCGTTTCAGTCATATACGGATTTTAGAATCTACTCCAGCACCTAAGGGGAAAACCGAATATCATCATGATTACCTATGAAAATCACTTGCCAAGTTAGAGATCAACTGACGTCTGTCGACATGGTAAATTCAATGCTGTTAGATTTTTCTCCAGATTTTTTCCCCCTTTGGTTAAGCTCCAAAAGAAGTATCCACCTTATGAATAATATGCATTATAGTGCATTAAAAATACATATTTTAAAATACCAGACTCAAAGTGGCTAGATGCTGATATCACAAAGGTAGCCGGGAACTGAGTCTGATTGTGAGACCTGGGTTCATGTCTCCCTGTCCTGCTTACCTGGGACATATTCTCATCAAGTAGAATGGCAGGCCGAATACCTTTCTGTATTACAGTTGCCCTGTCTAGCTTAGCCCATGTATCGTTGATTTCACATGTATTAAATATGGGTCTTCTGAAATTTCACTAAATTGAAGTGTGCTTTGAATGAGTGGAAAAACATAAGTGAAAGGTCTGGGGCAGGAATAATTTTGGATTCTTATGAAATAATGAGCACATGAGCATCCTGCAGAGAGGTGGGAATGTAATGGGGCCAGATCATAGGAGGGCCCTGAAAACCAGAGAGAGGATTCTAGATTCATGTGATGAAAGTAGAAGCCATTGAAAGTCTTTGAGAAATGAAATACTGCTGTGGAAGAGATCTTTAATGTAGATTAATCTGCCTGAAACGTAGGGTGGATAGTGAAGTACGAATGGGAAAGACCAGCTCAGAGATAGTTGTCAATTTAGGAGAAAATGGTAGAGACCAAAACTAGAGACCAGAGATGAGACTTGTTAGGAGATGATTTTATTGCCTTTTCACCTTGCTTGATCTAATTAAAGCAATTTAAAGAGAATAATATACATTCAAAGGAGCAGGTTAAATACCAAGAAATTAGTGAATCAGTTGTACTTCATCATCCAGCCATCCATCCGTCTATCCCTCCAGCTTAGATTCTTTCCTGCCTCTCTAAATTGATGCTTACAGTTAAACTCATTACTTCCTCAGGTAACAGTCCCAGTGTAGCACTGTGTCCATGGCATAAAATTAGGTAATGAAAATGAAAGTGACTCAAGTTCTGAAAACAACTGTGAAACATTATGACTGTTTTTATCTAGTTTTCGTTCCTTTTGGAGTCTCTTAAAATCATATATAGATTAGGTAGATATATGTATTGCTTGTACATTTGAAAATAAATACATCCTTCAGTGATCCAGTTACTAATTATTCTGATTCCTTCTGCATTTTTATGACAACACCTTCTAAAGAGTAAAGAAATGTTCCTTCTCTCCATCAAGATCTAAATAATCACTTGGGTTCTCTTTATAATGCTCTGAATGAAAGAGGCACAACCTCAGAAATGAAAGTTTTGCTGTTTTAGTAACATCTATTTTATTTTCCTCTTAAGATAGGATTAAATAATAGTCATATTATTTAGTAATATTCTAGCACTGAATTTTCATTCCTCTGATGGTGCAGTTTTCCTTCTTTTGTTTCAAAAGCTCAAATAGTCTTAGGAACAGTAGTCAAAAATAAGTTCATTCATTTCAAGTTCAACATTTCACAGACATCTCCTGATCGTTGCCTTCAAGGTTTTTGGTGACCCAAGTAACTGTCAGTGTTGACATCTAATTAACAACTCTTTTTTCACAGTGTGGAGACCTGACAGGCAGGCATCGTCTATTCTCTAGTAAAAATGCTGCAAAATATCAAGCATGCATATCTTCTCAAGTCAGGGAGAAAGACAGAAAATTTTTAAGATCATCTCAATGCTTTTTTGTTCCTTTCCAGTGCTGTAACTTACATATATTACTTTGAGGAATACAGTGGTTCAGTCTTGGGGTCAAAGTTGATCATGATCTTTTTGCAGGTGACAAAAAAAATTGTTACATGACAACTTGCCAAGAGCCACGACCTGCGAGGCAGACACCCATCAGACACTTCAGTATAATGAGGGCAGACGTTGAATGTGGGGCATGTGCGGCCAGGGCGATTTGAGAGCAGGAGGGTGGCTCTCTTTGCACTCGTTACTGCTTTCTTAACGATATTGTTTATTCCTGTGTTAATTTCCAAGGGGAGCAATGAGACGAGAGGCGTGGACTGAAATTTGGAAACGATTTTCTTCTTGTTGGCTGTGAGGTAGACATTATTTACTAGCGTCCCCTCATGCTTATGTTGTCTTGTTGGTTGAGTATGTTATATTTGCTCTTTATGAATAATCAATAGACCTACTTCCCTCCCCCTACACCATGGCATACCCAGCTAATAAGAGGCACAATTTGTCTTAGCAATATTGTTTGTAATTTCTGAGTACTTCCTAAAGGAAAAACTATGAATTAATTAGAGCTTGCACAAATGAAGTTAGATCTAATTTTCATGGGGAGAGAAGATACAAGCGTAGAATGATCATAAACACTGGCCAACAGCAAATGAATATACATTTTCTTCACATATACTCAGTTAATCACAGGCCTAAGTTGGCTGGCTTACATCGTGGCCATTTTCAGAGCTGGCTTAATTTACGATTTTATGCAGGAGGTTTGCACTGAGCTTCTGACAACGCCCTGTGCTAGGCATATCTAGGCCCTGAGGGGAATGCAGTGATGAAGCCGACCCAATATTCTACCTCAAAGGCCTAGAGTCAGGTTGGGAGATGAGGTATGTAAACAAATTATGAAGTGATCTCTACCATTAGTGCTATTAGCTTGTCTAGAGTGTAATTCTTAAGTTCTCATCTCTCTGGGTCAGTGGCTTATGTATTTTTTTTCACAGTAAAAACTACTTTATACTAGGATCTGGTATACTCCTATATATGTGTATAAATAAATAAATAAGCACACACACACATATATATATATAAATAAAATTACACACGTTAATATTTACCATATACATGTAATATACTCTTATATTCTCTTTCCTATTCAGTCCACCTTCCTCCCCCCCACTTTGTCTCTCTCAACGTTGATTGCAGTTGTTTAATTTGTTTTGTGACTACCAGTTGGTGTAAATTACATTTGGATTCACCATTGCTTTAACCTGAGTGCTCTCTCTCTTTTTTTTTTTTTTTTTTTTGAAACTGAGCTCTCTTAAGAGTAGGTTCTATGTTTTGCCCATTTTTGATTGTTGTCCTCTAGTGGGCCCTGCCGTGTAGTAAGCATACGCAGTGTTTAGCAAGTGAGTGAAGAAATGGATACCCAGATTTGCTCAGAACTCATTTTTGATCCATCCTGGTGGATAGCTCAGATTTATTTACTATAATCTTAAGTGAGAGAAATTTTAAAAAGTGATCAGTGTCTCGTTGTGTCGCTTCTACTGAGGTGAGGATAACAGGATAATGGATTCTATTTTATTGAGAAGTAATCCATGTGGACCAACGGTAGGCAAAACATCTACCACCCTCAACTTTTAATACATTTTGCTTCACTCATGATCTCTTTTTATTCAGCATGCTATTGAGGATGTTTTCTGAAACCATGACTTGAGGAATGAAATCTACCTTCAATTATTTATGGTTTAAATTAATGCAGATAAGACTTTCTGGCTTGCTGTGCTGATACTCATTAATAAATATTTCACTAGGTATTAGAAAGATTCAGATTGACTAAATGAGGCTCTTTTTCAATATAAACAAAAGCCCTTGTGTTTTCTTATAACTGTGCCTGCCCAATTTTTCTGTCTGGCTTTCATTAAGGCAAATGAATGTTAGATGGGTGCACCCTCAGAATGATGGCTCCTGTGGGAACTGGAGTCAGTGGGAGCTCTGCAGTGAAATAATCCCCTACTTAAACCAAATTTATTCTCATTAGCAGGGTAATGGTGCTGTGAGGAGAAATGGCCAACCAGGTTAAAGAGAAACCCACATAGTCTAATCACTCTTTCACTTTTGTCATTGAAAAATAGAACATTGAACCAAGAAGCAAAAGATGTGGATGCTGTGCCTAGCCTAACATTGTGATTGCATCTTACAATATTCCAGAACTTTCACAGCTCCTCAGTCCTGCATAGAGCGTGGGTGTCGTGTCTTAACACAGTCTGGAACCCTTCCCTATAGAAATATACCAATAGCAGAGGTTCCTGTCATGTCTCTCCTTTTTATACTTGCATTTTGCCCACTCATTTTTTCCAATCAAGTTGTATGTATTTGCGTTTGCCAATATTTTTAAAACTACCAAAATATCGAAAACTTAGTTGTGAAAAATAGGCCTTTCCATCTTTGGAAATGAGCACATTGGGAAATTTTCTAAAATCATTGAGTCTGTGACCATTTATTTTACTTTCTTTTGAATTTCCATGCATATGGACTTTGCCATTTTTAGGATATGGTATAGAAGGAAGAATGGTGAACTAATTAGGAGGCAGATCTAAGTACAAAACAAAGTTTTAAAACTTGGTAGTAGTGTGACTTTCAGCAAATTACTTACCTTGTCTGAACTGCAGTTTCTTTATCTGCAAAATGGAAATATCACTGTCAAAACAGCCCCTGAAGCAGAGTGAGATTAAAGTATATGAAAGTCCTTCAAAAGTGCTCATAAGCACTGTAGATATGAGAGATCACCATGTATTCACTGGACGTGCAGAACCTGGCGTCCCTCACTCCTAGGGCGTGGCTTATACATGGTCAGTAAATGTTAGCTGAATGAATTAGACATTAGGGAGGTTTACCACCATATTGCGGATAGTTGCTGGGCTTTCACGTGAACGATGATGGCAAGGATTTGTCAGAAACAGTAAAATGCATGTTATTGCTTCTTAAAAAGAGAGAAAATGCAGTGAATACCTCCTGTCCAAGAGGAGCGTATTATATAACCGCCAAAACAAAATATGAGCATGGGAAATGATATAAAAACACTTGGAAAACTATAACACACTGATGAAAGAAATTGAAGACAACATAAACAGATGGAAAGATATATCATGTTCTTGGATTGGAAGAATCATTATTGTTAAAATGGCCATACTGCCCAAGGCAGTCTACTTATTCAGTGCAACCTCTGTCAAACTACCAGTGGCATTTTTCACAGAACTAGAACAAAAAATTTTCAATTTGTATGGAAACACCTGAATAGCCAAAACAATCTTGAGAAAGAACAGAGCTAGTGGAATCATTCTCCCTGACTTCAGAGTATACTACAAACTACAGTAATCAAAATCGTATGATATTCACACACAAAAAAGACACATAGATCAATGAAATGGGATTGAGAACCCAGAAATAAACCCATGCATTTATGGTCAGTTAATCCACAACAAAGGATATACAATGGAGAGAAGACAGTCTCTTCAGTGAGTGGTGCTGGGAAGACTGGACAGCTGCATATAAAAGAATAAAATTAGAACATTCCTCTAACACCGTATGCATAAATAAACTCAAAATGGGTTAAAGACCTAAATGTAAAACCAGATACTCTAAATCTTCTTGAGGAAAACATAGAATGCTCGCAGCAAAAATTTGCAGCAGTATTGTTTTGGATCCATCATCTAGAGTAATGGAAATAAAAAGCAAAAATAAACAAATAGGACCTAATTAAAGTTAAAAGCTTTAGCAGCACAGTAAAGGAAACCATGAACAAAACAAAAAGACAACCTACGATCTAGGAGAAAATATTTGCAAATAATGCTACTGACAAGGGATTAATTTCCAAAATATATAGACAACTCATACAAACAGCTCATACAGCTTAGTATCAAAAAAAAAAAAAAAGTGGGCAGAAGACCTCAATAGACATTTCTCCAAAGAACACATACAGATGGCCAACAGGCACATGAAAAGATGCTCAATATTGCTAATAGAGAAATGCAAATCAAAACCACAATGAAGTATCATCTCACACCAGTCAAAATGGCCATCCTCTAAAAATCTACAAATAATAAATGCTGGAGAGTGTGTGGAAAAAAGGGAATCCTCGTACACTGTTGGTGGGATGCAGCCACTATGGAGAACGGTATTGAGGTTCCTTGAAAAGCTAGAAATAAAGTTACCATATGATCCTGCAATCCTATTCCTGGGCATATATCCAAAGAAAATTCTAATTCAACAAGATACATGCACCTCAGTGTTCATAACAACATTATTTACAATTGCCAAGATACGGAAGCAGCCTAAGTGTTCATCAGCAGATGAATGAATAAAGAAAATATGGTGCACATATACAGTGAAATACTACTCAGTCATTAAAAAGAATGAAATAATGCCATTTGCAGCAACATGGATGGGCCTGCAGGGCATTATGCTAAATGAAATAAGTCAGACAGAGAAAGGCTAATACTGTATGATATCACTTACATGTGAACCTTAAAAATACAACAAACTAGTGCCTATAACAAAAAAAGGAGCAGAGTCACAGATACAGAGAACAAACTAGTGATTACCAGTGGGGAGAAGGTAGAGGGGAGGGGCAATAAGGGGGTAGAAGAGTAAGAGATACAAACTATTAGGTATAAAATAAGCTACAGAGATACATTGTACAACACAGGGAAAATAGCTAGTACTTTACAATAACTATATGGAGTATAACCTTTAAAAAGAACATTGATAGATAATTATGAATACACATAATAAATACCTGAGTACAGAAATGCTAAATGTAGAACAAACTCTTGTACCTGTGGCTATCATGCCTGTGGCCATGGTTCTTCATTGTTGTCCTCATAAAAGTAGACAGTTTTTGTGTACAGTTGGCGTTCTGTTTGAGGGCTGATACAGAGGGCTTATTCTACTATACCATTATATATAAGGGGCTTGAGCATCCATGGATTTTGGTACCTGTGGTGGGGAGGCGGGGTCCTGGAACCTAATATGTACACTGTCATATTAAAAATAAACTGTCAGGGGTAACTGGCAGCCAGTCTGACGGGCCAAACATTTTTTCACAAATTTAATGTGAAAAGTAGTTTTCTGAAATAATTTTTTTCCATTAAGGTGTAGTTCATATTTGTACTGTGATAAATCATATTTTCATTACATTTTTTTCATTGCTTTGAAAACAGGAGACATTTCTCAGATGAAACCGGGGCTTACATTAGCTTTTTTTTTTTTTCCCTCTATTGTTCAAACTACTTCTATAGGCTTTTTCTGTCTCTTGCATATTTGGCTGCAGTTAGTAGCAGCAGTCAGCACAAGAGTGTAACTCACTGAACAGAGGAACCTGACTGCAGACACTGACTGTTGGACAGCTCTTTTATCTTCTGTGTGTTTTAGGTATTTGTCATCAGTGTTATCCAGAGGAATATCACTTCTGCAGGAACTGATGATACTGTAATTGAAATCTTTCTATAGGGTCTAGTTTTTCTTCAGAAATGTTGTATATTCCATCATTTGAGTGCCTGTGTGATTAATTGATAGTCACCGACAAGTAACCTGTTAGGCAAGAGGCTATATTTTTTTCTGTATTATTTTACATATAAGTGTAATCTGCATCTCAGATTTGTGAGCAGAATGTTTGGGTCTGATTTAGCCTTCCAGAGGATATGAAAATTTGAATAAAATTGAATGGTAGGAATTTTAAAGTCTTTAATCCCACCGGTAAGTGAAACTATAAAGAAGATGATGACTCTGAGACCTCTGGAAGGAAAGGAACACAATAACAGTAGAACACCCGCCAGCTGAGATGGCTTAAAAATGTTTAGTTTAATTTCAGTGTTAAGTTGATGTAACTCCAACCCATTTTATCATGTTGAAACTCTGAGAGTATGATATGGCTATAAATGGCCAAAAATGAGACTCTGGAAAGCAGATAATCTCTTCCAAATAAGAAAGAGCTCTATAGGAGGTAAATTTGAAGAGAACTTTGAGCCATTATAGAAAATAACTTTGTGAATATTGTTGGAGGATAATTACAGATATTGGCCTGGAAAAGTGTGGATGTGGGAGCAGGGGATGGAACCAACAGTGATGTGAGAGGATGATCGTAGTCTAATTGAAACAATCAAGTATGTGACTAAAGGAAATAAAAGTAGAAAAGTTGAGGGCAGGTCATGTCTGTGACTCGCATACATCATAATTGCTGCCTAGAGGCTCGCTCACTGTTTTCCAGGTACTTTTTCTTAGAGTGCTTTGCATTTAGGTTGGCAGTTAATCAAGTGATGATAAACATAAAAGTAGGATATGAAATAATCATAAGCTGAGTTCAGGAACAAAGTTAGCTGCCAAATAGGCTCATTAGAGATAATTCAAACTGAGTTTTCCAAAGCGTTCATTTACTAAATATAACAAAATCCATCCTTTTGAGGAACAATGAAGGAGAGAACCAAGTGGCCAGCCCCTTTCTTCCAGCAAACATATACTGTAATTTTATCCCAGCAGACTCACGGTTCATGTTATTGACATATCACATACATCCAATTTTTGACTTCTGTCATTGACGCTGAAGTCATTTTCAGTTTAGACCAGATTCACTAAATTTCACATTACCAGCAATGTGATCAGGTTTTGATTTGTTAACAGTTTGCCTAAAAATGCCTCCTATTGATAGATTTCACATATCGCATGCATCATTTAGCTTGGTAACCTTTTCTTTTTTTCTTTCACTATCTCTTTTCTTCTTTTCAACTTGGTTAGCCAGCCATATCTATACCCTAAAACATAGCCTTAAAATAACCTGTGTATTGTAACCCTTCAAAAAAGCACAAACCTAAGTAAGTTTGATCAAAAAATAGCATTACCATTTCTTAAAACATTTATTAACTGTGTCCACTGTACTTAACATACTGTTAAGGGCTTTGGGTATGATTCAGAAGTGTACAAGGCACAGTTGCTGCTCTGAAGGACCTTAATTCTAGTAGGAGAGAAAAAAAAACATAGAAAAATGGCTAAAACTATGTGATGACATAAAGTAGTTCAAATTAATAAAGTAGTTTAAAGAGATCAGGAAAAATTTTATGAGTTGAGTGCACTGTGAGTGGGTCTTGAAGGGAGATTATAGTGAAAATGACAGTTTTTCAAACCTCCACTCTAGCTTGTATGTCCCAACATAGAAAATGCAGAGATGAACTGAAATAGACCGCACAGACATTGTGAAATGAAGACATGGAATATTTTAGAAATGCAGAGAGTACGCAGAAAACAGTTTGGTGATGAATCAAAAGAGAAATTTATTGGACTTATTTCTTGATTACCTACTAGGTATCAAGCACTGTGCAATGAACAAGATACATCTCTCAAGGTGTTCACAGACTAGGAGGGAATACAGACACCTCAACAGGAGTATTGTGGGGGTGGAAGGCATTCAGCCTAGACTCAAGGGGGAGGTCCTCCTGGAGAAAATAGTATTTAAGCTAGTGGCTGTAGGGCAAATGACACTTGGAAAAAGAGATACGGGCAGAGTGTTTAGGCAAACGGACCAGCACATGCAGAGACTTGGAGGCAAGAGAGCAGGGCACATTCATGCAACTGCAAGCAGTTACATATTCTGTGCTTTAGTGAGACTAATATTATAGCTATATGTTAGATACATTGAAGGAGGAAAGGATGAAAAATGGAAAAACCAGCTAGGAGAGCTATTTTGGAGAGGCCTGGGAAATAAGTTACCTTTTATTAAGTTCCATCCATTCATCTACATCATCTCATTTAATAAAAGCCTGAAGTATGGTGCTGGATGTTACAAATGGAGACACAGGAATGTCTTCCCAGGCTCCGGCATGGAACTAATTGATGTGGCACCATTCGTATTGTGTGCTAAGTGCATGACAGGTCCTGTGCAGGATTCTTTCCTTGAGGATGCTTTAGCCCCTGGATCAGTATATGGCAGAAGGTAGACACTCCATAAATACTGCTTAAATAAATGAAGGAATAAATAAATAAATAAAGAGATAATATAAAGAGAATGTCCCTAAGTCTAGAAGCACGAGTAGCAAGGCTGAAAATAGGAGGAAGTGAACGGCAATTAAGTTTGAGACTGGATAACTCATGAGGATGGTGCAAAAATAGAGAACACAGAAGGAGAGGATTGAAATAATGGGAGGGCGGCTCTGAAGTTCCATTTTGGACATAGTTTGAATTAGCCTGGGGACATCCCTCAAAAGTATCTAACAGGTAGTTAAAAATGCAGCTTAGGAGCTTAGGGAAAGAAATTAGGGCTGGAGATCAGATTTATTACATTTCAAGAGAAATAATTTGGTCTTTGCTAAATACAAATATCTGAATATACCAATATTGTGGTCCTCTCAACCCACACAGGGTTTCACTATAGCAACACACATGCTAGAATTTTCCTCATGGACTTCTGTCAACTGTCTCCCCCTCACCAGCCCTCCTCTGGAGTTCTAACCCCAGGGGCAAACATTTGGGAGGCAGCAATGGCTGAAGAGTGCATTGTGTAGAGTAAGGGTGAAGTCCTGGGTGACCTCTGGAGCCAAGTCATCCAAGTCCAAACTTTGGCCCCATCACTCATGACCTTGGAAAAGTGCTTAATCGTTTTATGCCTTCATTTCTTCTTCCAAGTGGCAATTATTAAAGAACGTTACTTCATTAGTGTTGGAAGGAATAATGGAAGCAAAGCATGATGATTACTTAAAATAGTGCTGGCATATTATGAGCACAATCTAACTGCCAGCTATTAATGTTACTGTTATCTTTTTACTTGCTCAGTTTCATTATATGTAAGATGCAGATATTAATAGTGCAGACTTCATGGAGTTACTGTGATAACTCCACATTATGCATAAAATAACGCACATAAACCTCTTCTGTGAGGACGTGGTGGGAACTCAGTAGCTGTTGGCAAGTATTAGCATAGCTCCTACTGACATAGCCACAGGTGAAAAACTTGCTAAACTGATAATGGAATGCCCCAAGTAAAGTGTATTTAATATGTTACATGTAAGTTTCCAGGTGATATTATAGATATTTTATAATAAATTGTGATTGCTTTCTTGAAAAATTTTTTGACAACCTTATCTTTTATTAAAAAGGAGAAATTATTTTATTATAAATAAGATAAATGCAAAGGATAAGAACAGAATTCCAGGTCTATTGGAAAAGCAGTATTATCATTTTGTCTGCGTTTTATATCAATAGTCCTTATTTATTTATATGATTTTTTTGGTTAAAGATTGCTTGGTATTAAGAGTTAGCATTTGAGTTACTTCAATTTCCAAATTATATGCTTGAAAAATGTAAACAGCTGTCATTGTAAAGAGGCTTACTTCATTTTACCTAAAGTACTTTTCAGTCTGGAGGGAACACTTAAATGTAGTCACAAATCACCTGCAATATACTCATTGTAAGATTTTCAAAAGTTAAATTTGTTTACAAGTCTACAGAGTTCAAATTTCATAGCTAATATTCTTTTCTGCCTTTCCTTAATGATTTTTATCTCTTTTCTATTCTATTCCTAGGCATGAATTTTACTCATTACAAATAAGATCACCCAAATCCCTTTTTATTTTATTAGTTCAGCAAATTGTCTCCTAGGGGTGTGGGCTCTGCAATGAGCTTATTGTGCACTTTTGCCCAGAAAATCTTTATATACCAAAGTCACAGAAAGTAGTTACACTCAGCGTGAACAATTACAGACCGATGGGGGCACCTCGTCCTGATGTGCCGATGACTCACTCCCAGGAGTTAAGAGGCAAATGTGCCCCAAAGTGCATTAACCTTTATGGATTTTTCTTCGGTTTTCATGTTCCACTGATTTATGGTATTAAATATGCCTGTTGCTGCTGTTTCTGAATGAGTCCCTTGTAAATCATTGCTAAATGATCTTTTTCGAGTCAGATAATCCCAGGAAGTTGAATATATCTCAAATCAATTCCTCTGAGGCTTCTTTCCATCTTTGCCCAAGTTATTTTCAGTTTGCTCTGTGTCTTAAATGTTGTATCGGAGAGTAATTGAGTAGGAAAGAAATATGTCATAAAGGAGACATCCTTGCCAGGCAGCTACTTTTTTTTTGTTCCAGTGGAGGTACTGGGGATTGAACCCAGGACCTCGTGCATGCTGAACACGTGCTCCACCACTGAGCTATACACACACCGCTCCCCCTCCACCCCCAGCACCGAGATGTTTGCAGCCTTTGCATGGCCTCACTTGGGTTTGATTCCAAAGGCCCATTTACCTGAGTACAGCTAACTGGTCACAGCTCCTTGTGCAAGGATGGGCTTGTGTCTGGGAGTGGATTTTACTTTGGGCTGCAGATTGATTTTTTTTCATACCAATCAAGCGTGGCAGAGATTTCGAGTGCCCTGTGTTCTCAAAAAGGCCACTATTTCTCTTAGAATGATGAGCAGAAAGTGTCGTCAGCATGCAGGGCTGTTATTAGTGCTGCTTGGCATCTTTTTACACAGACCCATGTTTCCCCAGAAAAGTTCTGCATCTGGCAGTCAATGTTCCATTCTCATTTTGGGCCTCAAGATAATTTGTTTATTGGATTTAAGGCGAAAATGTGCGTTTTTTGGTCTCCTGGTAACTAACATGTTGTTCACGCTGTCAAGTTGTTGTCACTGCTGTTGTTTGCAGTCTTTCCATAAAACCAAAACAGAACCAAAGGGCCAGATTTCAGGAAATTCAAATTCAGAATTCTGACTTTGAGGGCACAAGTTATTTATTCATTCATGTCTCTGTCGTAAACAGTGCCTCATTGTTTATTGCGAATTGTTTTTTTATGTAGATATTTATAAATATCTGTGTCCTGTGACATTATTAAATGTACGTGTAATAACCTGACAGTGGGGTACTGCACAGTGAGCAAGGTGACATGGGGACTTACCTTTGAATATGCTTGATGACTTCAGAGCTGCTGAAGACTCGTCAGTGTCTTGTAACTTCTCACGTAGAAACCTTGAACTAAAATGAAGGGGAGAAGGTGGTTCAGATTTTTTTTAATGTCTTTAAAACTGCTACTTAGTAGAAGAGATTCAGAGCTTCTTGGTGGAGGTGAGCTTGGTACATCTCTGCAGAGAGGCAAGACTAGATTAGAAGACACTTTAGTGGAAATGGTATGTTGTGAGATTCTGCAAGATATAGGAGCTCAGAGGGATAAATCAGACATATCTACTGGTTCTAAAACCTGGGATCAGATGAAAAATCACAAGCCTTTCAGATAAAGATTCTCATGTACATTATTCAGCCTAAGCTACCAAAACATACGTGTGGTAATGTACAACAAAATCAGGAAATATCAGAGTGAAAAGAATGAAGATACTTTATGTTGTGTGATGTACATTATATACAAACGTATATATTAACAACAGAATTAGCAATAAACAGTGACGTATTGTTCATGAGAGAGCCGGGAATGAATTCCTTGTATTCCAAAAGCCAGAATTCTCAATTTGAGTTTTCTGAAATTTGTACCTTTGCTTTTTGTATTTGGGTTTTAGGGAAAGATGCTATTTCTCCATAATTGGATACAGGTTATGCATTTTTGGCAAGAATATCAGAGAAGTGATGCTGTGTTCTTCTCTGTCAAGTGGCACATGATGTCAGGTTGTCCCATTACTGGCAATGTTGGCCACAGAAATTTTTTTTTTAATTACTAGGCTGTGAATATAAGGAATACTTACTTACCATGAGCAACTATTTTTATTCAACTGAATAGTACTCTCATTGCAGCTTCTAAAATATAATCCAGGCCCTCTGTGTTCAAGGATATTTCCAGCTGGTAGCAGCCGTAATTCTTGGCTGAGATAAAATGGAAGAAATGGAGCTTTACAGTGAGATGAAATTTGTGTTCAGGAGTCTGGGCTAAGCAAGGGGCCTGGGATGCTTGAGTGAAATTTTAATTAGTTTACAGTTTTCCTGGATAGAAATCAAATCAGGATAAAAATTTTGAAAAGACTGGTCAGGTGTGGGTACTGTGTGCTCGTTTATGCATTCCAAAGGACACATACTTGCTTAAGAAAGAGTAAATTAAAAATAGAGGTATTGCATATGTACAGATTTTTGGAGGCCCCCTGGTTGATGATAATCTGAAAATAAAACCTTTGGTTAAACTATTTACAAATAGCAATATTAGAATTTAGAAACTAAGATCCATGCTGTAGACTTTCAAAGGCAATAAAAATATGTTGCCTGCACTCTGTTTGTTTTTTGGCTTATCCTACTCTACAGCTTTATGTTTGGGAAGCTGATCTGAATAAGATTCCTCAAAATCCTGTAATTAGATGCTCCGCATGTAGCATTACGTAGATCCTTTCCTTTGAGTCTCACTTTCTCTCTTTCCATATACACAAATGTACCTGTGCTTTGTGTTTGCCTTCTCACCGTTTTCAAGGATAGGAAATCCCTAGTGTGAAAGCACTTCACAAGATTAGATAATACCCCTTCGACAGTGTTTCCATCTGTGTTCCATCTTCACTTTGAAGTGAAGTGTTTTCTTTCCTAATGAGATTCTTTTCACTGTTAAAAATTCAATGTCTTCTTACTTCCGTGGAGCTGATTAGGAGCATTGTTGGAAAAACTGGGCTTTCTGATGATTGTCCTCTATAGCTGTGACTCTCTGCCCTGTCTCCCATTCAACAGATTATTTTTAAGGTACTTACTAGGTGAAGAGAGTCGCGCAGCATACTGCGGGAATCTGGGGGAAACAAAATAGGGACTCGCCCGTGAAAAAATGAAGAGGAGCTACTCCCAGTATTTTAGCCTGTAGAAATAATTCAACAGAAGCAAAGGGAAGATGTTCACAGTAGGAGTCTCTATAACAAAACCAGGGAGCAGCATTAATGTTCCCTAATAGATGTTTGGGTTAATAATGCTGTGTTCATTAGCATGATGGAATGTGTCTTATACTTACAAGTATTACATTCGTGAAAGGGCAGAATATAAAGTGATGTGAATAACCGTATTGCATAAAGTAAAAAACAATATGAGAATGTGGGCAAAGACTAGAGAATACTCTTTCAGTCAGAGGCAGCTCTCGTGGAGATATGGGATGATTTTCTTTCTTTTTTAAAAAATCTTGTATTTGGACCTCCAGTCCAGATCCTTAGGAGAAGGGCATCATTTGCTGAGAAGTCACACCCTAGTTTTAGGAACTATAGATTGAAGTTAAAGGACCTATGAATTATTTTATTCAATATTTCATTCACCAGATACTTCCTGGGAAGCTACTGCGTGCCAGCTGTAGACTAGTCTTGGGCACTGAGGATACAGCAGTGAGAAGTTTACATTTGGCCCTCACCATGTGGGGCTTGGGTCATTCCTACATCTGCTTGTTGCTGAAATAGTCAAAGTAATAATCTAGTGGTCCAAACTGACAATCATGGATAATTACATGGGAAAGTAAAGCAGCAAGTGAAAAAAAAAATCATCAAATAGATCACACTTTCCTCTAATCCCCAACCTCATCAGGATTTATGTGCTGATAGTAATTATACAGATGGCAGCAGCCACCACTTACTTAACCATGTGTCAGCCTCTGTACTGAGCACTTAGCTTTTGTTTCTTTATTTAATCATCAAAACAATCCCTGTGTGTTATATCCATTTTACAGAATACACAGGTAATAAGATCAAGAGAGGCTAAGTAACCTGCCCAAGACTGTACATTCAAGCTTCAGACTCAGGAATACCTACTTGAAATGTTCTGCCCTTGGCCACTCTGCTTCCCTAAACCATCCCCACCTCCCCCACAGTGACTGTGAGCATGATTTACCTCCTGGATGCCTAGGAAAGCTTTTATTCTGTGTCCTTCCTGCTCAAGAAAGGGCATTTTGCCCATTTAATGTGATTACTTCTCATTTTTGATCAGAGCAAAGAAGAGGCTGGTGAGACAGCCCTAATTTGTCTCTTTCATTCTCTCTCACGTGTTTCATGCTTTGTGCACAGCGAGGGCCCTCACAGCCCTGAAAGCAGATTTGGAAACTTGTTGAATGGGTCCCCTCGAGTTAGAGATGACAGCATCAACCTGGATGTGTCATTTTAGACTGATGTGTGTGCTTTAGGGGATGAATGATTTGTATTTGAAAGAAATCATTCAGCTGAATGTGATGGGAGCCCCTCCACTGGTGCTGCTCAGAGTGATTTCATATTTTCAGGACACCAAAGGCAAATAAGGGACTAGGGAAAAAAAATGTGGGTAATTTAGAACCTTCTGCCACTCCGTTTAGGAGCAGGTTAACTACTAGAAATTTCATCCTAATAGCTGTTAAAGATTTTGAAAATGGTAAGAAGTACTTCTGCTCAGAAAACTCTTCTGAGTCCCATTGAGAAGAATAAATAGAGATTCTGAGGATTGGTGTATTTACTCATTGTTAGAAACAGTGATTTTCTTTCAGAGTCAGAACAAGGAGACCAAGATGCCCCTGGGCAGAGGATTTCTCTGAGGTTAGGTGAAATGAAAAGAGGTCGCGTAGCATGATGTGGGATTTGGAGATCTTAAAATTACAGCCATGCTTAACTATCTTCTCTTTATTTCTTCATTTTTTTCCTGCTTTCTTCTATTCATTCCCTTCTTGGAGATTTATTATATCCTGTTTTGGGTCAGGCTTTTACCTCCCTTTCTATGTTGATAACATCAAAAGGAACCTCATTACTGGTTTTCATGGTTTCTCAATTGCCCCTTTCCTGGGTGACTTTTTCACTGTGATAATCCTGTGCGTACTCCTTCCTCCCTCCTCCCCCCACACATGCCCCAGAGGTTAATGGAGTGTTTAACTGGTGATGTGCAAGATTAACCATGATGTATTTACTTATTAAGTAAAGGAAACTCTTTATTAGGTTAAATGGCTAAACTCAAGGAACATTTAAACACCAAACTTCAAATGTGGTCTAATTAGAAAGCAATTTGTGAAATAGAGTCTTTGATATATGTAGATAATTTTTATGTTGTCTTGATTTAATTTTATTTGACTAGCTAATACTTCATAGTTTTTAAAAATCAAATAATTATAAAAAGTTATCATTGAGAAGTCTTATTCCCACTCCTCTGCCAGACCCCACCCCCACCCCTGCTTCCTATAGGTACTCATTTTACTAGGTTTTTGGAAATCTTCCCAGGGCGTCTTTATAATAAAAGAAATAAATGAATTTATATAATTCTTGTACAAAGGTCAGTATAGTAAATATAAATACTCCTAAATACTTATTTCTCTCACTTAACTATGTATGGATCCTGAATCACTAATGATCTAATCTACAAAACAGAAACAGACTTGCAGGCATAGTAAACAGTCTTATGGTTACTGAGAGGAAAGGGGTAGAAAGGGATAAATTTGGGAGTTTGAGATTTGCAGAGATTAACCACTATATATAAAAATAGATAAACAAATTTCTTCTGTGTAACACAGGGAATTATATTCAATATCTTATAATAACCTTTAATAAAAAGTAATGTGAAAATGAATATATGTATATATATATATATATATGCATGACTGGGACATTATGCTGCACACCAGAAATTGACACATTGTAACTGACTATACTTCAATTTAAAAAGAAAAAAGATCCTGGAGATCTTTTCACGTTAGCACATCAAAAACTTCCATGTTTGGTGGTTGGGTTTACTGCACAGTATTCCAGTTTGTAGATTCACCAGTTTATTTAAGTGATCTCTAATTGATGGATTTTTGTTTTTATTTGTTCCCAGTCTTTTGCCATGAAAACAATGCTACGCCTATCTCTGTCCTCTATACATAGATCATCTCATCCATATTCAGATAATAGCTGTTGGAAGAATTTCCCAGAAGTGGGATTTCTGGGTCAGAAGGAGATGCATTTGTAATTTTGAATGACAGTGCCAACTTGCCCTTCATAAGGGCTATAACATTTCTCACTCCCATCAGCAATATATGAGAATGCCTCGTTCCCCACACTGAAACCAACAGAATGTGTTTTCAGACTTTTGGAATCCAGCCAATGCATGGGTATAAAAAATCGTATCTCAGTATAGTTTACTTCTCATTTTTCTCATTATGAATGAAGTTAAAATGTTTTTCTTAGGTATAATGGCCATTGTATTTCTTTTTCTATAAATTGTCTTTTCATGTTCTTTGATTGTTTTTCTACTAAGTCATTTGGTTTTTTCCTCTACCTGCCATTTGTGACACAGATTGCAAATATATCTTCCCAATTAGTCATTCATTTTCTGTCTTTATTTCATGTGATTTTGTTTCATGTTATTTTCCTTCTACTGCTTTTTTTGGAGAAAAATTTAAAGTACAAGGCAACCTTTGCTTTGCAAAGCATTTGTGGAACTGTAAAAATCACCATGCAAAGCAATATTACTCAATGGGGGAAATCTCAATTGTTTCATGACTTTAAAAAAAATTTTGTGAAAACATTAAAAAGTCTTACTGTCAGTTACAAATATATACAGGACTGAAAAAATGAGAAGACTTATATGTGTTAGTCCACTCTAACTTCCGAAACATTGAGAATTAAAGCATTTTATTTCCTTGTTAAAATCACCAAGGGTCATTTGAACAGGGCTTGCCAGGTCCTTGTTGGATCCTTTATGATTTTCAGTGGTGAGCATCTTTTCTCTGCCCTGGTGAAATGTTGTACTTCCTTCTCAGTTTGCATCAGCTGCCAGCATTTTATTCTTTGTTTTTCAATGCCATGAAATATCTCCAAGAGTTCCTTTAAGGTAACGTTTTTCTGCCAGCATCACTTTCTCTGGAATGTCTTCATCTCTTCCATCATAGCCCTTTTCTTTTTTCAGGTCAAGTTCCCCCTCAGTTTGGCTCCAAATGACTCTCAAATGCGGCCAGTGTCAGTAGTCCCAGGGTCAGTTACTTCTTCTGTAAATCCATTTACATTCAATTCAAATTTAATTCTAAGTGTTACTTTTAAGGTTTTTTTTTTTCCTGTACTTTTATCTTTTGGCCAGTTCTTTTTTTCAATTATCTACATGTGTAAACCGTCACATGGGTTTATCCCTGGGAGACAAGGAGACAACACAGCTATACACTTTGCTGTCTGTATGTGAACTGAATAATAGATGTGCAGTGGCCAATCACTGATGGACTTGGAGAGAGGTGGCATGATTGATCATTGATTATGATGATCACCAATTATTGACAGATTTCTGGACGGAAGCACTGGAGTTTGTACCTCATGCCATTACTCACAGTTAATATAGTGTGGTAACTGGAGTTCAAATCTTGTTTTGCTGGTGTTATTCACTAAACTGTAGGGACTCAAATTTATGCGTGTCAGAACCATGCAAAGCAGGAACTACTGATGTAGAAAAGTATGAAGAAAAACATAAAAAATATCTACATACTCATCTCTGATTTTTGACAGTTGTTAGTATTCTGTTATCTATGCTTTAAATTTTTTTATAAAGGAAATTGATCATTATAAATAAGTTTGAAGTTTTCCTTTGTTCTCACCTCCCATTCTGTTGACTTTTATGACCTCCCAACCCACGTATCATCACAAATTTAAAGAATATCCTTTATTTTCTCTTTTTAAAAAAGTTCTGTCAGAAAGAGAAAGAAAAATGCCGTATGTCGCTTGTATGTGGAATCTTAAGAAAAGGACGTAAATGAACTTATCTACAAAACAGAAACAGACCCACAAACATAGAGAATAAACTTATGGTTACAAGGGGGTAAAGGGGGTAGGAAGGGATACATTGGGAATTCAAAATTTGCACCTCTTGGGGAGTGAAGGAAATGTTAGCTATCTTGATGGTGATGGTGGTTTCATTGGTATATACATCTATCAGAATTCATTAAACTGCATCTGAAATATGTGTAGTTTACTGTACAGGAATCATACCACAATAAAAGTGTTAAAAAAATTCTGTCTATACATGGAAAGATCATAATGAGAAATATATAGTATTTGGGGTGTTCTTTTTACTTTACATCACAATTTGTTCTCTGTTTATCATGCTTTCTTTTGCTGCTTATATTCTTATTTCCTTCTTGAATTGATAAAACATATTTTTGTCTCTTTCCCCCTGTAGTTTGGAAGTCATGTTTCTTTTTCATCCTGTTTTTGTTGAATAAGTGAAATAACTTGTATTTAAAAAGATATGTAGATGAATAATCAAGTGATGACTTGTTCTTGTGTAGAATCCTGGTGCTTTTCCCACATCTCTCCATGCGAGTAGCCACAGCCAGATACAACCATGGGTGTTTGGTCATATTTCCGTAGCTATTTTTCTGATATATTTAACAATGATTGTGCTTTGTCTTCCAGATTTATTCAGGAGATAGAGCATGCCCTGGGACTTGGCCCAGCCAAACAGTGTCCTCTTCGAGAGTTTCTCACCGTGTACATCAAAAACATCTTCCTCAATCAAGTCTTGGCTGAGATCAACAAGGAGATTGAAGGAGTCACTAAAACATCTGATCCCTTGAAGATCCTCGCTAATGCAGACACCATGAAAGGGCTGGGGGTGCAGCGGCCTCTCCTACAGGTAATAACGTTCCCTGCACTTACTGTTTTTATCATCAGTGTTCATTGACTTGGCAAGAGTCACAAATTGAAAAAAGAAAAAAAATTACCATCTGTTTCCATATCCATCGGGGACAAAACAAGAGGAAGTAAATTAAATAGGCACTAGGGAAATTAAGGACTAATGTAGAGATAATGGAAATTCCTGAAGATCTTTAAGAAAAAAGTGGTTAGCCTTGAATATGGGAGACGGTGAGTCTCATTAACATGCAGACAGCTCCTCACTATTTGCCTGGAATTTGTCCTTGAAAGGAATTCTCTTTACAGTGGTGACCATGTCCTGGAGTATTAAGGATTTACAGGAAGGAAGTTATTCTGCCTAACCTCAGTGACCAGCAGTAAACCCTCTCTACCATTGGAGGGCTGACTTACTGTAAATAACTTGGCTAGCTCACAGTGAATTTGAACTGACCTAGCAAACTGGCTTTTAAAAGTCAAATCATTTAATTCCAGTGATGATCTTCTTAATATAAAAACTTTACTTTCACTGTATAAAGAAAAAATGTTTCTGGACAACAGGAAGAAAATAATTAGTCAGATATTTGGATTAATAAGCTCAAGGTATTTATTTTATATGCTTTAAGCCAATGACGTGGAGGTAAAAATAAAACTAAAAGAAAATTAGTATGAATTTAAATTACGGATCTACATTAACTATGATAGCATTGTAACTGACTTTTTATAATGTTTCTTCATTTAAGAGAATGATGGGCACGTAAGTCTTACATTAAGTTGCAAGATACGAGAATGTGTCAAAATGGGAGACGTGCTCTTCAAAGAGAAGTTATATAAATGGAAAGGAGTTATAGCTGCTTCAGTTGTCTGCTTTAACCTGCCTTTACATATATCCTCCTTGATTTTTCCTTCCTTGTACATTAGAATTACAGAAATGCCAAGCCTTTCATAGGGAAGCGTCCTAGTTATGAGCATTCTTTTTTTTATAAGCAAAGTCTTCTGTGGTATTCAGAAAGTGGAATAGAGGCATTTGCTTCTCCCAGAACTTGAATAATAGCACCAAACATAGGAGAGTGTTCATTTGGATGGTGTGAGTCTGTGTTAGATCCTAGTGAGGGATCTGTACTGAGAATGGGATGCAGAGGAGGGTGAGTGGCAGAGACTCGTGCTCACTGGTCCCTCTGCTGGGTTACTCTTCCTTTGGCTCTTTGCATGGCTGGCATCTTCTCTGAGTGTCAGTTTCAGTGTCACCTCCCCAGGGAAGCTCTTCCTGACTATCCTACCCTTCTTTGGTTAGTCTCCATTCTCCCCTTCTCCCCTGCCCCCTGCCCCCAATCTGTTCTCAACACTGAAGCCAAACTCTATGGACTGTATCATCAGAAGTCCCTTGCCGGGTGGCTTATGATCAGAATCTGCCCATAGGAAGCACTAGCAGGAGGTTGGGGGGTAAGAGGAGAAAGAGATGGGGCTCTTATCTCCTTTCTCTCCACTTTGGATCATGGTTCTGGCTTCAGGTGCCCCCATCCATCACCAGAGATCCTGCCAGGTGACACTTCTTCCGTGGCTCGAGCTCTCACTGGACTCTGACACCACCATTTCTTCTCCTTGCCCCTTAATGATAGCTTCCTGCTGTTACTGGTCTCTGGGTGCCTCAGCATCCTAGCTGCTTCTTTCAGTGCTGCCTGTACCTCTGTACGTCATCTCTTCATTAACATTTCTTGAGTTAATCATCTGAATGGAATTATGGTTTTTGTTGGGATCCTGAATAAATCTCCCCAGTTAGTCACTATTTTAACATTTCACTTTTTTTCCTTCTTAGCTCAACTGTAATTATTTATTTTCTAGCTTGTTTATTTTCTGTCTTTTCCCAGTAGAAATTAAGTTCCAAAAGTATAGTACAGCATCAGACAGTAGGAAGACACTAAATAGCTTGTTGAATGAATGTATATATGTGTAGTTGGTGGTGGTGGATGGATGGACACAGTGAATAAGTTTTGAGAGTCTTAACCGCAGAATCATAGTGGGAAGACGAGAAACAGAGAGTGACAAAAACTTGTTTACATTTATCTTCTCTCTGACCATATCATTAATTTCCTCGCCATCACAAAGCCTCTCAGTATATATCTCCCTCAAGTGTCATGCTATGTGCTATTCAGCGCAACTTTAATATGCTTAGCGTACTGAATTAAAAAAACAATGCACTACAGAGTGAATCTTGGGAACTAAAGATGCTGGCTTATTAAACATGATAATTTCAACTTGAGTAAGAAAGAAACATTAAACCTCATAACTAGCTGACTATAGTCTGGGCCATGTCAGGGCCACATACTGCTGGCTAAGTGACATCTCTGGTCGGTCTAACGATGTGCTTGTCAGGCCACTCCCAACCTCATCACCAGCCATTGGTACATGTCAATATGCCTCTTGTTCTTTCAGGCAGTTACTTCATTCTGAGGGTAGGTAAGAACTCTGACTTTACCTCTCGTCTCTTTGACCTTGTCAGCATATGATAATTGTATGTATGTGGATAAATCTTAAAACTAAGGCCATCAAACTTGTTTTCATCAAACATCAGATTTGTTTTCAGAGCTGAAACACCTGCTTTCTTATTTGGTTATTTTGTTATCCTCTCTTTCTTCATAATTTAGTTTTATGAGAACGTGAATTAGTTAGACCTTATCAATAAATTTGTTTTATATTCTCAGAGTTATGAAAGTTAAAAAAGCAAATGAAGAGATGGTTGGTTTTTTTCCTTTCCCATCTTGAGAACATCTCTTGCTTTATAATGATTGTAAATTGTTTTCTGGTATAATTTCCCATGGTCAAATTTTACTGTTTCTTAAATGTGTTTCAGTGTCTCCTTGATATTTTTATTCTCAGCTAATTGTAGGTAAGTAATCTAAAGAAAAAGAATTGAGAAATAATTCTCACACATTTTAGCTGAGAATCTACAACGATTGTTAAGAAGGATGCTTGGAGAAATATGTATGTGTGAAAGATGCAAGTGGATTAAGTATTCAGTTACATGTCTTTCAAAGTCATTCTCTCTGCTAGACTGTTGTTTGGTCACAGGGTAGAAAGGACTGTGCCTTTCCCCTGGGGCAGCACCCAGTGTCATAAAGCATCAGCCCAATTGGATTCTCCAGGGAGAGTGGACGGACAGCTGTCTCAGTGCTGCTTGTATTTATTCGATGATGTGCAGACGCAGAGAACCCCAGGACACTTTGTCCTTACCTCTCTGAAATGGCATTTGGGCAGGGTGGACAGTCAGTCATAACGGGGCGTTTACTTGGGCGATAACATGCTTTCATGCTGGTAATTTTACTTTCTAGACACAGAATTCACAGGAGGGAAGGAAGGCAGGATCTGGGAAGAAGTTAACAGGCACCATTTTGTAGGTGAAACAACTGTGCAGGTGTTGGCCCAGAATGGTACAGCGGTGTGCTACTGGCAGTACCAGGAGAAGCAGTGATGGTGGCCACGATAGCACTCGTCATAGCGAACAGTAGTCGTGGTGACAAACACTTCAGTAGCGTTTGCTATGAGCCGGACGCTATTCTGAGTGCTTTATGTGTAGTGACTTGTAAATGTTTACATGCGTTGACAACAGCTTTGTGAAGGTGGTATTCCTATTATGGGGAGGAAACTGAGAGAAACAAGTTAATAGCTTGCCCACAGTCACCTAGCTAGCAAGTACTAGAACTGTAATTCATATCCAGGCAACCTAACCCCGGAGTCCGTGCTCTAACCCAGTTCTGCCCAAAGTGTAACCTGAGGAGCATGCTTGTCGGCACGCTATTTGTGTCCAGTCTGCTAGGAGATGTCCAGAGTTTGAGAGTAAGCATTGTTTTCCTGGGTTTTTTTAAAAAGCAATTTGACATTGTCTGTTGACTCTAGTAATAAAAAAATTGGGACTTGCGTTTTTATCCTTGTGGATTTTAAAAGTTTTTTTCTATTAATTCGTTTTTATTTATTTTATAAAAGCATCAATTCATAACAGATTGAGGTGGGGCAGGAATGGAACCAGACCCTCACCTGAGTCAGAGATGCGAATCCCTCTATTGCCTCACAGGGAAGTAAAAGTGAAGAGCTAACCATCTCTCTTGGCCTCAGTGTCTAAGGCACTTTCCAACAGATGGAATAGCTTGGATACTTGTTGCAGGTGGTTCTCTCCTAAATCTCCAGCTCCAGCAAGCGTGCCTGCTGTAGAGAAGGCCATATGGAATAAATGGATGAGTGAATGAAAAGTACAGGGGCATGTCTGCATGCTTTCCCCCCACAGTATAAGATTCATGGTCTTGGGTTTAAGATTTGTGACAATGTTTAAATTAAAAAATTATCTATCTATCTATCTATCTATCTATCTATCTATCTATCTATCTATCTATCTTCCTTCCTTTTCATATTCTTTTCCATTATAGGCTGTTACAAGATATTGACTACAGTTCCCTGTGCTGTACCATAGGACCTTGTTGTTAATCTGTTTTCCATATCGTAGTTAGTATCTGCAACTAAAGTTTGAGAAGCGTTGCCTTTTAATAACACCGCCATTTCCAGCTGGAGGTTAGGAAACAGGACCTAATGCTCTGGGCCCTTAGCCTTGCGGTGAACAACACAGTTACTTAAAAAAGCTATTCAGCTCGGTTTCATGCAGGCCCAGAAATTGTAAAAACAATATTTATGGCAGCAGCAGAAGCTACTTCCTAGTCTAGCACATTGCTGAATTTTGCAGAGTACTTTCCAAACACAGGATGAACGTACATTTTCTGGCTCACATAGGGCGATGTGAGACAGAGACAGCTTTCCTAATGCTTAGGCTTCAATCCCTGTCTCCTGGGAGGAAAAAACGTCAACCCTGCAAGTGAAAATTGTAGGCAGTCTTGAAACATTTAAAGCATATTTTCATTTCCCTCATCACCCCAGTATGTGTCAGAGTACTTCTGAGCAGTGGAATGGTTCGGGGCAGCCTACACACCCCACCCTCTCATCTCTTCCTCCACCCCTACAGTTGCCATTGCTACCTCAAGGGGTATGAGCCACGGTTCTCAAAGACAGTACCCACTAGAATCACCCAGGCCCTTTCTGAAAACACCCAGATCCCAGCCCAGATCAGGGGTGGGGCCTGGGCATCCAAGTTTTATAAGCTGCCCAAATGATCCATGATCCCAACTCTGCAACCAGAATTAGTACTGCTAGCCTGGATCTTTCTATTCCATTGAATGAGTGACTGCCCTGAGAGGAAGTACCTAAAAAATTATGATTGAAGCATTGTTTAATTCAGTAAGGTGTGTAACAAGAGGGCTCTGTTTTTGAGCTAAGCTTGCTATGTAAGCCTTAGCCTCAGATACAAATACATTTAAATCCCAGACATTTCAATTGATAATTTTGTGGTCAGGCCCAAATCACTAACCTCTCTGTACCTGCTTCCTCCTTCGTAAAACAAAAATAATAGAATATGTGTCATAGGGACACAGGAATCATTTCTAATGTTGAGATGGAGTAATGACTGTAAAACATATCTCCTTCCCTTCCTGGGTCCCATCTGCGTGGATCTCAGCACTGACTGCTCTGATGGCTGTTACCTGCCCGCTGACTCTCACCTGTACAGACTTCTGGCGTCTGCCAACTCTGCGGCTCTGCCGCTGCCATCTCTGTCTGGATTTCACCCTGCATCTTTTCTCATCGCTCACTTGCCGCTTACTCACTGCTGTTCTTTGTACTCTGGCACCACCTTGTAACTCGTGTGCTTTGCCCACACTGCCCGGGTGTGACAGCAAGAGATGATACTGTTTTACCTCCTTTCTCTTTTTCCTGGAGTTTGCCAACTCAATGATCATTTGTTAGCAGCAAAAGTGGCATGCAGTATTTCCAGCCGTTAAAGCTAGTGTGTTAGTTTCCTGGGGCAGTCATAACAAATTACCACAGCCTTGGTGGCTGAAAACAACGGAAATGTATTGTCTCACAGTGTGGAGCACAGGAGCTACATTCCCTCCGGGGCCCTAGAAGAGGACCTGTCCTTGCTTCTCCTGCCTTCTGGTGGTCCTGACTCTTCAGGGCTTCTGGAAGCATGACTCTGATCTCTGCCTCTGTCTTAACAGGGTCTTCTCCTGTGTTCTCCATTTTTCCTTTTCTGGCTCTTATAAGGATGCTCTCTTTGGATTTAGGGCCCACTCTAACCCAACTTGATCTCATCTCAACTCTTACCTTAATTACCACGGCAAAGACCCTATTTCCAAGTAAGGTCACGGTTCTGAGATTGCATATGAAATTTTGGGAGAACACTATTCAACCCACTATAGCTAACAATTGGAAGCAAATTATATGGAATGAGACAGGTTCAACTTGCTTTATTTTTCTTGAATACCCTCTAGCAGGAAGCAGTGTAGAAGTATTGCTGTTAAGGTGATATGGCCTGAATTCTGGTGTCAGCAAGGTTCCAAATGGAAGTTTTTGGTTGGCTGAGTGATTGCTGGAGCTCCAGTTAAGCCTTATTGAAGGTTGGTAGACACAGCTGCTTACAGTATGCTGATTTGCCGGAGATAATTACACTGATGCCCAAACCTATTATCTCCCCAGCTAGGCCAGAGTACTGCCAGTAACCTCTTGCTGGTTTCCCAGGGAAGTGTGGCCAGCAGCAACAGCATATTGTTTTCATCATATCAAATTATGTTAATATGAAGAATGCTAGATTTAAGCAGTATTTGCATTAAGGCCAGTTGTTGCCACTGCAGCCAGTGGTACAGAATAGATTCAGCTTTTATCAGCCTAAATAGATTAGTCCCATTTAAGGTCTGCTGGAAGTCATCATGAAAATCATTAGGTTGAAAAGAGAGCTGATCAATTGACTTTTTTCCCCCTCTCCTGTAAGCTCTGAGAGGTGGTGTTAACGGTCTCACCGTGCTAAAATAAGTCTTAGAACCAAGAAGCCTTAGAGTATAATCTGATTCTAAAGTGTGTATCTAAACCTCAAGAAATACTAACTTACACAGTGTGCAGTTTTTATTTTCTTTGAATTTTACTTTATTCATTAGCAATATTGTTTGACCTCATCATGACACAAGGAGGGGCTCAAATCAACCACTAGTGGCTGCTTCAGGTTTTATCCAAGAAGATGGAGTAGAAGATGCCTTTGTTTTTGTCTTTGTTTAGATTGTCACTGTGACTTTCAGCACTCACCTGTTTACTTCTGAGACAGCTGAGCAAATGAAATCTTTCCATATTAATGGGGACTTTAAGAATCTCATAGCATTCATCTGTGTCTTCAAATTGTATTATTTTGTATTATTAATTCTCTTACTAGTGTAATACATCTTATCTTTTGTAAAATTTTTGTTGTTATTCTTGGTCACCATTCAGGAAAATCACTGATGTAAATTTCATCACTGAATGGTGGGAAAAGCCTTTAAAATGGGGATCTGGTCTTCTTGTCAGTTCAGTGGTCTTAGATGGGCCCAAGTCACTGATCTTCCCTGAGCCTCACTTCCCTCATCTATAAAACGAGAATGATGCTGGCTCAAACTACCTTGTAAGACTAAGGTGGGGAGTGCAGTGGGGTCATGGATTCAGCAGGACCTTCTGAACTGCCCTGCATGTTGACTTGTTGTCTCATAACTGTTATTACTATTGATCCACATACCCACATGATCAGTCAGAAAATCCATTAGCATTAAAGGGAACGATGCTAAGAAAACACCTACAGAAATGAAAAAATATTTCCCATTAAATGAAAGGCTTCACCAGTTTTCCCCAACAGTTTGTTTCATGTACTATTAGACAACCAACATAAAAACCTGGCAGTTTTTTCCCACAGTTTGTCATAAAAATATTTGAAACATCCAAAAGGATTGGGGAAAAAAGGCCCACATACTCGGCCATCCAGATTCTATAATTAGCACTCTTTTGAATTTGTTTCATAGCACAACCAAACCTGGTAATTTGAATTCTTCTTCAGCCATCCCAGAAATAAACTCCCAGTCATTCCCTAAGCTCTTTACCCTGGTGTTCATAGGTTTTTAATATCTTACTTAGAAAATCTGGACATAAATAGAAACAAATTAAGTGGGAAAGTAGTTGGTTTGTTAAGAGTGCTCAATTTCTAAACATACCCATCCAAACGCTTCCTTTAAATGGTGTCGTGGAACAAGAAATGGACCAGCTCATGCTTGTGCTTAATCTATAAGTACTGCCTTTATTGACATGATGCTTCCAGGGAACTTGTCCTCATAACTGTTGATGAAAAAGGCTGTGGAGTGAGCAAATGAGAGATGGTTTTTACATACAAGCAGAATAGGCACACAATGTGATCAACTTGAATTTTTACAAATATCTTTATAGTCTTATCTCTGGATGAAGAAGAAATAGGATCTTCCTGTCGAGTTGGCTGGTTTTCTTAGAAATTTTCAGGTTAACTAGACTTCTGTAAGTAGCTTTTTGCCAATCAAGAAGAGGGGCGAAGAAAAGAGGTGTGTGTGTGTGTGTGTGTGTGTGTTTATTTAAACTGATTTCCGTATAGTATAGCCAGCTGGGCTTTTGGAGAAAGCCCAGAGGGGCTAGAAATGAAGAAATTATTTTTCTTTTGTCTGCAGAAAATCATCTGCAACCAACCCTGTACATTCTACACGAATAATGATCTCAAGTTTTTATTTTTTGAAGTCAGTTAAAATTCCAAATGTTTTCTTCAGCAATCCATCAATTCTCCTAATGTGTTTGGGACAGATTTTAATTTAGATGCAACTTTTCAAGAATTCGTTTATGATATCTGGGTTATGAGGTCAGTTGAAAAAGAATAGGCTGGAAGGGCTTATCCCCAGGGATAGAGGAGTCACGAGGGACTGCTGAATGAGAAAGTAATTACAGTTAGTGACACTTGTTTACCAGCTTTGCTTGGGACTGAGAAACTTGCCTGAGTACCATGCTATTTCAGAGTGACATCAATATAGGGATAAGCCCTGGGTTTTAAAGTAGGATTCTGAATTTACTTTCTATCTAAGTAAAGGCAGACCCACCGATGGCCATCTTAGTTGTCACCTAGACTGTTCTGTGAAACAGGGCTTATTTGGGGGTGAGTATTCTGATACGTTGATTGGCTGCTGTCTGTTTTGATCTTGCCTTGGCCCACTCCTCAGTGAGTAAGCAGGAGAGAAGGTAATGACTTACGACAGATCTGCTGACAGGGAGTGAACCACATTAACACTCCGTCGCTTAGATCTTTAGAGAGCTGCCTTTCCCTGAAATATATTTGACTTTACTTGCTCACAGAGGCATCTTCAGGTTTATTTCTTTTCTTTAAACACTAGAGAAGAGGAAGAGCATCCCATCAAAAGATACCAAGAAGGCGAAAAGGCTGGCTCGACAGCCCCAGCAAATGACAGTTATCATTCTTGGAAGCAGCAGAATTGCTGATCTGGTGAGATTACTGGTAGGAGCCAGATGAGTATAGACAGAGAACTGCTGTTCTTGGGGAATTTTGGAGTTTCCTATCCTAAGTAATTTTTGCCCTGTCTGGATGTCGCAGCTCTGGCTTAGAGATGTTCTAGTGAGAAGAGGAAGAGAGAGAAATAAGACTATCTCTAAGACTGTCTTAGCTTGAAAGTTAAATGGCCCTTTAAGATTAACTGTTCAAATAAAGCAGCTGTTTTTCTTCATGCTTTTCAAGGATCCTGTCCTCCTTAAAAACTTGCGTGTACTTCATCTTAGCTTAGTCACTCTAAGATGGGCTGGTGAAAATCCAATACATCTGCTATAACAAGAGTGACATGACACAGTTGAATAATTTCCACTGTTGAAGTTCTAATAAAACTAAATGATAAATGTTGACTCATTAAACGCCTGCTTTGTGTTATCACTGGACAGGAAGGTGTGGAGATACAGAAGAAATTTAAAGCATGACTCCCACTTCTCAGTCACTTCCAGTTTAGTTAGAAGTCAGAATGCCACACATCCACAAACGTGAGAACTGTAGAGGGCAGTTTTATAACTGAACACTGAGTGTGATGGTTCAGAAGCGTTGCATTTCAGGAGTTGAGGATTCAGCTAAGGGCTACAGAATTCAAGAAACTTTAGGCAAGGGGAGGGTAGAGCTCAGTGGGAGAGTGCATGCTTAGCACGCATGAGGTCCTGGGTTTAATCACCAGTACCTCCATTAAATAAGTAAATAAATAAACCTAATTATCTCCCCCCCAAAACCAATAAAAATAAATAAATTATTTATTATTATTTTTTTAAAGAAACTTTAGGCAAGGAGTAGGTCCTGACCTGGGCATTGTGGTATATGTAGAAATGGAGACAGCTGAGTAGACAGTGACCCAAATAATGTTAAGTGAAGACACCAAAGGGGTGTTCTTGAGACAGATCAGTCTGGGTGAGTGACGGACTGGAGAGTGAGAAGTAAGGATAACAGGACACAGAGCTCTCATGGAGGTCTGAAATTTTGGTGGAACTGTTTCCTTCCGAAGTGGGCAGAGGTACAGAGTCGCAAAGGGGCACACTCTAATGGATGCTCTTTTAAGGGAGAATGGGCTTTGGCAGTTCAGAGGGCAGAGAGCCTGGGGTCAGAGACCAGCCAAGGCAGGGATTAGTCATCCAGGAATCGAGCTTTCAAAGGAAGACAAAGTTTCCAGCGAGTGTTTCTCTCCAGGCAGAAGCTTCAGGTAGTAACCTCATGGCTGCCTGAGGTTTGTTGAGTCCTAACCTTTTGCTCCGAGTTAGTCATTCTTTTGACTGATTGTCATAATTGGCCAGATGAAGCAGGCGGGCTTACTTTCTGGGGTAAGTATTGTGCTCTGGGATGAATCTTCATGGGTTTCCCTCTCGGAGCCCTCACAGGCAGTGACTGGACGGGTTCCTTCATCACCTCTGTCCACAAGAGCATCCATTTGGCTGCAGCGTGTTCGTGTTTGTTTAAAGATTAAGCTGTACATTTCTCCTTTATTACCTTTTTAGACACTGCAGCTCTGTCAGTTAAAGTCTTGCTTTGGGGAAAAGGCAACACGCAGCTAGCTCATTAACAGGTTATCTATGTCATTATGTCCTTTTGGGATTGTACGTATTGGAAGAGTCTTTTGAGGAGGGAAAAAAAATCCATCTCAGCTTCTAGTTTCCTTTTCTTTTTCTTCCTCATTTTTATCTGCTTTTTTTTTCCCCTCCATAGTTACAGCTATTCCCATGGTGGATGGGCATATCTTTGGAGTCCAGAATACCCTGAGTATTCACTTGCAAATAGCTACAAAGTCAAATTCAGATAGCTGCACTTCAAGGAGAGCCATTCTGTACCACTTCTTACTGGACACACACTACTTCTCTTTGCCCCATTTCAACCGCAGGAGCTTAATTGCTTCTTCCTTTTTATTCCACAAAGCATTTTTTAATTTGTTCTCCCCTCGGTCGTTCCAAGGTCATGGCTACCTATCAGGTGCTTGCAGAAGTGCTCTGGTGACCTTGCTTGCTGCGTTCGCCCGGGGCTTCCCAAGACTTCGCTGGAAAAAGCGCGAGTGGGCCGGATGGTGTGTGAATTTCTTATCTCTCGAATAAGAAATATCCCCTTTGCTTCCATCCTTTTAGAGTTTTGCTTTAGAGCCGAAAGAAACTTCTGACACATAGTAGGTGCTCATTTGCTAATGGGTAAAATGGAAATTGCCAGCAATTGTGTTGAAGGATGTCCTCTGGCTTACAGTCAGGGATTGGGTAAAAGTGAACCTATTTTGTTGGCCAAGGAAAGTAGCTTTAAATATTATTTTTTAAATAAGCAGTTCATTTAGAGAAATTTTACATTTACAGAAAAGCTGCAAAGATAATACAGTTCCTACACATCCTATACCCCGTTTCCCCTGTTATTAATATCCTATATTAGTGTGGTGAATTTGTTACAATTAATGAGCCAGTATTGATACATTCTTGTTCATTAAAGTCCATACTTTACTCAGATTGCGTTGTTTCTTACCTAACGTCCTCTGTTCCCAGATCCCACCCAGGGTACCACGTTATGTTCAGTTGTCCTTTCTCCTTTGGCTCCTCTTGGATGTAACAGTTTCTCAGACTTTCCTTTCTTCAAAGCACCTTGACATCAGGTTAGATGTGTTGTAGAATATCGTGCAATATGGTTAATCTGCTGTTTTTCTAGCGATTTGACTGAGAGGGTGTTTTCGGGAGGAAAACCACAGTAAAGTGCCTTTCTCTGCGTATCACATCCAGTGTATATGCTGTCAACTTGACTTATCACTGTCTGTTAACCTTAATGACCTGGCTGAGGCAGTGTTGATCAGGTTTCTTTTTTTGCAACTTTATTTATCTTTAGAACTGCATGCATTCTTTTAGTTTTAAAGATTCTCCTTATTTCCAAAATTACTTAGGTCAGATTACCTTTTTCTCCCACATTTCTTTCAAGAAGGTTGCTTTGCATATTTGTAATATGGCTAGATTGTTTTGTCACATTCTGTACTTCATCTTGGGATCCCTCAACCTCCTAAATGAATTTTTTAAATTTGCATGCAGTAAGATTCATTCTTTGTGCTTTAAAGTTCTGTGGGTTTCAACAAATGCATGATGTTATGAATCTACCGCTAGAGCGGCATACAGAATGGTTTTTACCACTCCCCAGATTCCCTCTAGTTCATCTACTCAGCGCTTGTCCCCTCTTCCCATGCAATCACGATCTTTTTACTCTCTCTACACTTTGGCATCTTCCAGAATTCATGTAATTGGAGTCCTACAGTATTTAGCTTTTTCAGACTGGCTGCTTTAAATGAGCACTATGCATAAGATTGATTCATGGCTTTTCATGGCTTGACAGCTCAATTCTTTTCATCACTGAATAATATTGTCTGGTATGGATTATGGATGTGGGATATGATACAGATATACTACAGTTTATTCATTCATTCACCTGTTGAAGGACATCTTGATTGCTTCCATTACAAATAAAGCCGCTATAAACATCCACATAAAGGTTTTTGTGTGGTCATAAGTTTTTAGATCAGTTGGATGTTGTTTTTAACTGTGCTTAGAAGTTGTGCGGATGAATAGGGTTATAGTGGTGGTGAGGACAGACTTACAAATAAACAAGTGTATCATGTGCTAAGTGCTTTAATGAATGTATGAATAAGATAAGTCAACTGTTATATCTAAGAAAAAGGTGAAAGTAAAAATACTTAAATTTACTCTTAGGTTCTATTTTAAAACTTACTCTTAAGTTCCATTTAAAAAGTACTTAGCATTCTTTTCCAGGAAAACACCCTCCCTCCAACTCTAGCCCCCGACCCCCAACCCCCCACCCCAAAATAAAATCAACTTGCTGAAGACGTATTGTTACAGCTACAGTAAAGATCATGAGTCAGGTGGTCCAAAATACTCTGAAAATAGAGTCGTAGGAATTCACTGGTGGCAGACTCCTCCAGAACTTAATATATTTTTCTTCTTCTCAAATAGTAGGGGAGGGAATCCATGTAAGGGTGAAAAAAAACCAGCTCTTTCCCATAAGGAAAAAAAAGAGGGTATAGGAACTTTTAGGTGTCTGGAATCCTGGAATTAATAGATCAAAAGAGCAGATAAAATTCTTTTACCAAGTCATTCATAGTTAACAACAGGAACATTTATTCCAGGATTTGGGGTTCCTCCCCCAGTGATTTCTTATAGGAAGAGCTAAACCCAAAGGAACTAGCCACATGGGAAATGAAATTTCACTTTGTCACTATGTCTTTCAAGAAGAGTTTTTGTTTTAAGCTTCTAGGAACAGATGCCACGGGGCCCTTAAGAGGTCTCTTGTTTCCAGCTTGCACACTTTTGAATGTTAGATGGCTGGGTCAGCTGGACCAGTTGGAGCCTGACTTCACCAGCAGTCAGTGGTGAAGAGGGTGGAATAGAAGAAGAAGGAAAGTGTTCACTGCCTGGGAGATGGAATGCCAAGAGGAGGCACATGCACAACCTTCCTGAATGTTCAGTGACCTACATATTAAAATAGACCACAAGCTCAGAGTCTTGATTGGATTAACAAGTCCTCTTTATTTATAGAGGAAGTAATAGGAGGGAGGTTAGGCAGAGGAGCAAAATTTTAAGTAGAGAAAGAACTTTCTGGAACACCCAGCATGACAAGAAATTTGTAAGCTGCAAGTGATCAGAAACTTTTTGATGCACAGAACATAAGTAAGAGAAAATTAAAGATTTCTCTTTAAGTGAAAAACAAAAATAATCAGAGATAAGTTGTAAATTATACTGTTACAATTTAGTCGGTGAATGTTTTTAATTAGTTCCTGGGTAACTATATTTTAAAATCTCTTGCTATAGTACATGTATTTGTCTGAAATGCACTCATTAAATATTTATGTGATTAGTTATATATTTATAATGTCTGCTTTCTTATGGAGTAGTTTTATAGAAATAATCATAAGTGACTGGATTGAAACTTCTTTTTACTCTTTCTCAACTAGCTGTTCCTAGGGAAAACCAAGCTAATTGGTTCGTGAAACTACTGACCAGACCGACCTTATGATTACTAACCCAACTGCAAACCTTGCACCTGGGTAGAAACAATCCATTGCTTTAGAGCCAGCTTAGCAAGTGCAAACACTTCACGTACTGGCAAAAATTGGAGGTTTATTTTAATTTTACTTCCTTCCTTCTTTCAAGTCCTGTACATATAGGCACAGGCTGGTTTACTTATGTGACAGAAATATAACATAGACAGGGAGTGTTGTAACCAAGCTTACATACATGGAACACATATCCTTTGTAAGTCTTACCTCTATTTGGTAAAGGACTGGTTGTGTATCATTAACCTTCAGTATGACTTTTCCCCCAGCTAGTGTTAGTATTATCATATAAAGACTAGATTCCAGTAGAATTTTAAAGCTAGAATTTTAATCCAGCTCTATGCGTGAAGTCAGGCTCGGCCAGGTAAGTGTCTTGTCTCAGGTGACATCAAATAAGTGGCAGCTCCAGTAGTAGAATCCAGGTCTCTGTCCTGCTGACCCACTTCTCCTTTTCTACCTGCAGTATTATTTAAAGCCTGCTGCCCTTTCATGTATGGAGTAACTGTTTTACTTTGGACTTTAACAGCGCTCACACTTGTACTGTAAGGATACTTTGTTCACCTGGACTTCCAGAAAAGCATCTTCTTGAACCACCTCCTATTTAAGATGACTTTGCTCTTCCTCTTGCTCCCTTCTCTAAAGGCAGAGCACGTTTCACTCCAAAACCAAGTAACAAGCATCTCTCTTCTAATTTATGGTTTTCAGAACTTTAGAGTGTTTTTTCTCTTGCTGCCCCGAATACTGTCTGAAAAGTCACAATGATTTAAATAATTGATGGCTACTTTATGAAAATGTCAGCCTGGATCCATCATTCTGCCTCCTCCAACTCCTAGTCCTTGAGCAGCTAATCCTTTTATGTTGCATGCCTTTTTTTTTCCTCACTGGTTTCATTTAGATAATTATATTATTCACCCTGGAATATAATTGCCATTATACTGTGGGGGAAGGGGGGTGGAGTAGGGTGGGCCGCCTGCTGTTGGCATCTGCAAGTTGTAAAATGTCTGTTACGCTCTAGCCTCTAATTTCTTTGCCATCCCACCTTTTAAAGATTTAATTATACCTGTGTAAAAGCATAATTTGAAATGTGACTTCTGATTCTTTTGGCAGATAAAAGAGAGATTAATCCATTGTTAAACATGAACAAGCATCGTGCAATGGAAAAAACTTTGGCCTGAAATTCAGGGATCTTTATTCAGCTGAACAAACAATTTCTGAATGACTCCTGTGTACCAGGCACTAGACTAAGTGTTAAGAAGTTCAGAGACTTGGGGGGAAACTGCAATAGGACTGTACATCGTAGTGATCTGCCACCAACTTGTGATAGGACGTTGGGCAGCGCACTTAACCTCTCTGGGCCACGATTTCTCATCTAAATAAAGGGTATTGTGCCTCTTCAGAATTTCCTTCTAGCTATGACATCCCATGATTCTCTGGAAAAAGACCATAAACTAGCAGCCACATTCCTTCTTTGTAAGGTTTCATTGGAAGACTTGGAGGTAGTAAAAGGGATAAAATTCTGTGACAGAAGTCACTTTGTCACCTCTGAAGTTAAAGATGGTCCAGTCTGAAAACTCTTAAAGGATTCCTTTTGCTGGAATGTATTTTCTGTGTGCTGAGTCCAGTTGGCCTAAAGTGGGGAGTGTTTAGGGGCAGAAGGTAACAGTCTCTAAGCAACTGAAAGTTGTTATCAAAGGAGCAATACCTTTTTCTCTCGACTGACTGCCCGACATCTTTTTCTAGCTCACGAAGCTGTTTTTCCAGTGAGCATTCTGATTCTAACATGTGCTTTTCACAAGTCTGAACTTCACCGTCTGTTTGACTGGAAGGGAAGGTCACACAGTGGTTCTTGTTCTTCTGTATATATTGTTCTTTTCTCTTTGGAGGTGTGTAGTTTGGAAATGGTGAAACTCGCCAACTCAGGAACTTAGGAAACTTAGATAAACACAATGATGGACCAGGCTTTGTAACTTCAAAGAGAAAAATGGTCTTCATCTCTTGTCAGATCCTTAAAGTAAGTCCAAAATGATGGCATATGCCTGTTAGAAATGGAACACAAATAACACAGGATAAAATGGAGCTTTAGAGTGGAATTTATAACATGTTTATTTTCAGGGAGCAAATCATAATCCATTTGCCTTACTGAAAAAACAGTTTTCCTGTTACACAGGGAAAATGGAGTATTTAAAAAGGAAATGAATATGACAACCAAATGGACTTGGTTGAAATCGGCAAATTTGTTTCTTATATACTTGTTTTTGCACTAGGGAGAGTATTAGGGAGCCTAGACCTGCTCTCAGCAGTAATGATTGTCATATGGAAAAAACCTAGCCATCGGAGTGAAAGTGGTTTAGTCGCGTCCCATCTTCTCTAGGGGTATAAGCTGATGCTAGCAATCTCTCCCCTTCACATGCAATATTGATGCTTCCCGTAATTTTCAATCTACCTCCTTCTTCTACCTCTTCATCTTTATAAGAAAATCTTTGCAAGCTGCTCTCTTCTCTGTTGTCTAGTCATAAAATATTGTGAGTCTAATGGTAAGCCTGCCTCTTTTTTGTAATTTTATTTATCTTTAGGACTGTATGCTTTAAACCAGTGCTTCTAAAACTATAATATTCATGTTAATTACCAGGGGACCTTTTTAAAAATGAACAGCCTGGTTCAGTCATTCTGGTTGAGTCCTGAGGTTCTGCACTTTGAACAAGCACTCAGGTGATGCTAATGCTGCTGGTTCATGAACCATGCTTTGAATAGCAGTGCTGTAGACCAGGGACCAACAAGCTTTTTCTGTAAAGGGCCAGATATGGGAACCATGTGGTCTCTGCTTGAACAGTTGTACCACTGTAATGTAAAAGCAACTATAGATGATATGTAAACGAATGAGCATGGCTGTGTTCCAGTCAAACTTTACTTACCAAAAGATACAGCAACTGGATTTGGCTTGAGGACCATAGTTTGCCAGCCCTTGCTTTAGACAATGTCTTTGAAATGATATATGTATTTTTTTTTAACTTGAAAGTTTTCACCCATATGTTTAAGTAGGATTGTTTTACAGTGTTAGGAATATGTATGAAATGGGTAGAGATTAGTTTATGCTCTGCCGAGTTATTATGTGCAAAAAAAAAAAGTTAAACTAAATAATGGTATCTTTTCCCTGTAGAGGAATTAGGATAAGGGAAGAGGCATAATGTTTCAGCACTGTTATGGCAAAATAGTGATGACAATATTGGAAAAACCACTTCTGGTTTGGCAAGCAGTGGTTTACAGTTAGATACTGTTACACGGCTGCCTCTTTCCCAACTCTGACTCTTTCCTGCATATGTGCATTTCTTTTATCACATCCTTTGCCTTATCATTTGGCACTGATCCATATTTCAGTAATGAGATAGCTTGTTGTGCCTGCAATGAAGAAAACGATTTAAAATGTTTTTTTAATAAGTTAACAGGAGCAAGTGTTGAAATTACTGTAATGAGATAATGACAGTGCAGCATATTGCTTTGAAGATTGTGCTCGGGTGAAAAAAGTATGCTCCTAATAAATTCATTTTCACTGTATTTTCCTTGGCAAGATCGTTCAGCATTTGCCTATTGGTCTGCTGGTAGTGGAGAACTGGGCACAAGAGTTGGAAGTCAACAAGGAGTGAAGACCAAAGCTGGTGATGATTTCATAGTACTGCTGAGTTTTAGGATATCAGCCATGGAGGGCTTGTGGCAGTACCCCCGTTCTATAGTGACGATGGCTTTCTGGGAAGATTAGAATCAGGACTTAGGAACCTCAGGCTAGTGTGTTAGGCTCACCTTTAAAATCTGTTTGTTGATGTAGATCACATGGACTTTATTTCTTTGAAGTTTGAAGTGTTATACTTGAAAGTTACCCAACTATTCATTCACACATTTAGCCAATATACTTTGTGTGTATACTTAGTATTCAACATGGCATAAGACACAGAGCTACGCCTGCCCTCAGGTTTGTTGTTTAGTAGAGAGAGGCAGACATACTACAGATCGGTGTTCTGTCTGCCATAGTCTACATATATTCATGGCACATTGGGAGCTCCAGAGAAAGAGTGCTCATTCAAGAAAGATTTCATAAAGGAATATAATACTTAAGCTGAATATAGAAAGGTGGGAGGATGTTCCAAGTAGAGGGAAAAGCATTAGCAAAGATAAAGAGACATGAGGTGGTAAAGCACATTAAGGGAAATGGATACATTGTCATGCATACCTAGAATGGAATTCTATACAGCAGTGAAAATGAGTGAACTGCATGCTACATGTAGCCTGGATGAATCTGAAATAATATTCAAAAATTGTAAGACCCAAAAGAAAATGTAAATTATGATTCAATTCAGAGCAGGCAAAATTGTGCTAGATAGTTTAGGGGTCCATATCTAAGGGGTAAAATCATAATCATAGCAAAAAAATCATAGCAAATAGGAAGGATTATTATAAAGTTCACCTCAGATGGGACGGGAAAAGGTTTTGATTAGGGTCAGGAGTAGATGAGATACTGGAAAGTTTTGTTTCTTTATCAGGTTTGTGGTTCCTTTGGGTGTTTGTGTCAGGATTATTTGTCAAGACATATACATATTATAAAATTTTTCATATACATGTTATTATGAAATATATATATTTTACAATAAGAGGGTTTTTTGGAAAAAAAAGAAGAAGATAAATACCTGAAATAAGGCAGAGAGAAATGAAAGAATAGGCATGAAGGGGATTTGGCAGTAGAATCACACGGCTACTGATTCTTGAGGATGGAATGTCAAGGTCTTCTGTGATCCCAGATTTTTTCATTTGTTGACTAAAAAGATGGCATTTGCTGAGACAGGAAATAAAGTACCCATAGTCGGTGAGGCCTTTTCTGCTGTAACTTTCTCTCCTTTTAGGCCTATTCTTATTCTACACAAAGGTTATTATCCATACCTACTTTTTCAGGTGGGTATAAATCACCACCACCTCCACCGCAGTCCTACCAAGAACGTGCTCAATTGCCCATCTTCACACGTTCGTTAATTCCAACAGTCACCTCAAACTGTGTATCTGTGTATACTCTCTTTTACATTTTTTAGCCAACCAATTTCATTTGACCGATTTTTCCCTGTGCCACACATTTCTTTCTTACCAGTTTGACAGACGTGGACCTTGCTGCTCACTTGCCTTCTCCACGTCCTTGGCCGTACCTCTTTGCCTGCTTCTATAGGTGTAACAGCATTGCTTTCTCCTTTTCCTCAGATGCCACTCAGTTTTCACAACTGAACTTAAAATCCCCTTCAGAAGCCCCTGCCTGACTTGAAAAGGTCATTGTCGGTCCTCTAAACTAACCCCTGAAAATATCTGTGTTTACTTTAAAACCACACTAGACTGTCCAGCCCTGTCACCTACTTACTCATTACCTACTTTGATTATAATAGGTTTTGTTCTATCTGGTATGGGGTTCTTTTTTTTTTTTTAATTTTTATTTAAAAGGGCCTTTCATTAACTCAAGCCTGAAAATCCAAACTTCTGTTTGAAATTGAAAGTTGTGTATATAAGTAGTCTGTGCATCATGGCAACATTGGTTTTTATTGCTTGTGCATTTTCTCTTGATGTGAAATAGGGAGAATAAACTGTTACCTATTTAGAAGGGTGACGTGGAGGCCAGCCCTGACAGGTGGGCATATGCTTTCTGCTGTCTTTCTAGTGCAAGAGCGGCGGTTTAGCCATCCGTGTGTCCTGTTTCCTGGGTCCTCCAAGACACACGGCCCACTGGGAACATTGCATTCAGTCAGAATGTATTGAGGGCCAGGTATGGGCAGCTACAGAGACAGGAAGCTAGGTTAGGACTGTAACCTCTGCCCACTGTACCAACTGACGATATCTGTGTCTTAGACTCATCCCACACTGTCTGGTATCTATTCTCTCAGAAAGTCGGAAACCCTTGGGCTCGGTGGGCCTGTCCCCGACACACACACTTAACATATGTCCTAGCCACGTCGTCTCCCTCCCACCCAGCTAACCGCATCTTTCTTTACGCTAGTTTGGAGCTTGATTGAAACACAACCCCCATACTTTGTGTTGCCCTGCAGTGAGCTAAAGGAAGCACGGCTTACTCTAACAGATTAAAGGTTCATTTTATAATCGTGTCATGAGCGCAAGTCTCAATAATCTGGGCTCGGCTGCAGTGGTGTCAGAGTGCTGACGGTGCACTTTTTTTTTTTTCAGGGGGAAATGAAGTGTCTCCGGTTGACTGGCTAAACTTGTCAGTCATATAGGATTTAAAAGAACATAAAAGGCAGGCATTTGTGCACCATAATAAACCAGCAGACTTTGCAATGAATTCTATGATAATTGCCCCTCAGTCCCCCCATACACACACACACACACACACACACAGGGAAAAATTCAATTTGTAACAAAAATAGTAAAACATCATGCTTATTTAATATCTGTGAAGTTGGTCTTCAGTCAGGCAAAGAAATAGGGGATAATGTGGGAGATTTGAGAAAAGGCAACGCAAGAAGCAAGCTGAGACTGGAATTTTGTGAAATCCACCTCTGGCCCTGTCACCTGCTTGCTCCATTGCGTTAGGCTTTCATTTAATCTTTTAAGTCTTTAGTTCTGTCCTTCTATTCAGTTCTTTTTCTTCAGTTTCATGGAAACCTCAAAATGCTGATAAGAGAATTCATAGGCCCACCTGAAGTTAGGCAAGTACCCTAGGTAAGCCCAGTCTTTTTACCACCCTTAGCTGAGTTGTGGTTGGTGTGTAGGTGACATCTGGGTCCCAGTGGGTCCCCAGGCCTAGAGAGTCCCTTTCCAGTACCCAGTACCCCGGATCAGTCTGCTACGTGTTGCACTGAAGGCGTCCATGCTGTCCTGCTGGAAACCTAGGACCACTCAGTTGAGCAGTGTTGTGTAGTGCAGCGGTCAGCAGGCTTTCTGTTGAGGGCCAAATGGTAAGTGTTTTAGGCTTTGCAGGCCATCTAGTCTCTTTTGCAGCTAATCAGCTCCGCCTCTGTGGGAGGAAAGTAGCCATGGGCAGCACATAAATGAACGCATGTGGCTGTGTTCCAATCAACTTCGGTTTACCAAATTTGACCCACTGACCAGAGTTTAAACCAGTGACTCCTGATATGGTGGCAAGATGGCTGGATCTTGAGCTGGATTTTCACATGAGGTTTAAAATCTCTCTCATCACAGTGTGGTCTTAAGTGAGTCTTGTCGCTTGTATATTTATTGGTAAAATTTGTAGAAATAGCCCTTGTGCCTTCCTTAGAGAGTTACATGGGATAACATGCATGAATGAGATGTATTCACTATGAAGTACTGTGTAAACATAGCCTGTTCTCCTAATGAATGTTATTCACAGTAGCAAGGGCAGTTTTCCTGGAGGGAGCAGAGGATTAGAATTCGCTTACAATTTCCCTGAACTTTATCAGATTATCTTGGAATTTAGGGGTTTGGGGGCAGAACCTCTACGAGTCAGCCCCATGCTGGGAGGTGGAGTGCACCTGGAGGTGTTCATACGCATATGATTCTAGTTTGAAACCCCAGCAACAAATCATGTAGCAAAGGGAAAAAATAAGAAATGGCCCTTTCTGCCTGAGGACACAGCTTCAGGAAGCTCGTATAGGAGACAGGAGGTGATGCCCATGCGGTCTCTGCTATCTTTTAACATCAATCCTGACAGTCAGTGGGGTGATCAGTATTGTGAACGGTGCCTCTCCCATCTAAGTGTTGCCATCTGAAAATTTTAAACTGGCCAGAAAGGATTTGCTCTACTCAAGGAACATCATGTTGAAACTTTCCCATTCTCCAAATTTTTAACACTAATGGAGTTAGCCTTAAATATGCTTCATAAGAGACAACAGTGGAAGATAATTTTATCTTAGATAGAGTGGTATATTCTGTATAGCGTAAAATTTATAACTGGTCTGGTGACCGCCCTCAAAAGCATGCATGGCATTTTTTTGACTCCTTAATATCTTGCATGGGGTGTGTAATATGTGTTTGTTGAGTGAAAATATGTTAAGGGAAATGTAAAAATTTTTTTGATATGGGAGAGCCTTTCAGAGGCTAAGAATACTGGGATACAAAAACCTCGTTTGATAGTTTTTAGCTTTTAAGGGAGGTCTCATCTATTTTAACCGGAACCTTGGGGACTTGAAAGTAGTTTTTATCCAGTGGTTTTCCAGGAACTGTTTAACAGTCAGCTCTCTGGGAAGACGACAGTGAGATGTGGGAGGGAGATCAATAAATCAAGCCCTGATTTGAAGTTTTGCTAATTCTGTGCTGTAGCTATCCCTGCCCTGGCCAATTGCAATCTACCAGCGTGGTGCTAAATGCGGTGCTGAGAAGAGATGTATGCCATTATATGGAATTCTCACCATACGGAAGCAATAGACATAAATAACCTCAGGAGGATGGGTAATAGTAATGATATGTATGTTTAATAATGCCTGTGTTGAATAACTGGCTTGCCAAAGTCATAAGAATTTCACAGTTCACTCTTACGAGTCTATAGGAGTCAGCTCCAGCATCACGATTCTTATCATAATGTATTATGATGGTTTCTTTAACTGTCTTCCTCCTCCTGTAAATAATGAGCTTCCTGAAAGCATGTACGGTGTCTTGATTAGCTCACCAGTACATCTCTAATGCCTGGCACATAGTAGGTACTCAGGTAGTTGTTGACTGAATGAATCATTTCAATTGTTTGCATTCTCACCAAATTAATATACCGTGAAACAAAAGATAAAAGTTTCCTTTTCTAAAAATCTCATTTTATTTTCTTGGATTTGCCCAGCTCTGACAATATACTTACGATGAATGTTCATCTCTAGGCACTTTAGCATATGAAATATTAATGTTTTCAATATCTTGCAATGAGTTATTCATGGGCATAGTGTTCAAAGAAATAACTCAATATAAATATGTTCAGGAACTATTTTTCAATAGAATGTCAGTTTCTTTGATCTGCTTGTGTTCTTCTAAACCAACAGAACAGTGCCAGTTCCTGTGATACGTACACTACTTGTCTTTATAAAATTGCAGAAGATTATAAAATTTTCTCTGGATGCTGCATAACTTCCATGTTTTCAACCTAAAGCTTTGGCATTGACCAGAAATAGAAACTCTAGTGTCTTTGCACTTTAAGGTATGCTAAGGAGAAAATAATACACTTCCTGTAGTGCAGGCTAACATTTCTCAAACTATGTTCCACAGGATCCAGTTCTGTGGGATATTAGTAGATTTTGTGTGAGAAGTGGTTCCAAGGTAAAAATGGGCTTCAGGAAAAAATCAGTTTAACATTAAACGGTATTTTTACAGTAGCACATTACAGAGGGGGATGCAGTATGTGCTGTTTCCCAGTAAATTTTTATCACAAGAGTATCACAAGGACCTGATGTTCTAAGGAATTAGGGAAATGTTACACTCACATATGAACAGACTTACAGAATTATATACTGTTTCGAATTGAGACCGCTTAAAGGTTATCTGGCTACCTCTCCCGAGTCCCACCTCCATGTCAGAATCCATTTTACATCACCTCTGCCAAGTGGCCGTTCAGCCTCTGCTGGATGCCAACCTTAGCAGGAAGCTCACCACTCCAAAAGGAAGTCTACTCCAGTTCGGGCCCCCTTTCCCTTTTTTTTTTTTTTTTTTTTTTTTTTTGATTTTCTGTTTTTAAAACAAAGTTCTTATAATTGAATTAAAAACATGTTTCTTTGTAAATTATCCACTACTTCTAGTTTTGCCATCTGAAGGACTGGCAAAGCAAATTTGCTTCCTTTCTACAAGATCACTCTCCTGTTTTCTGTTAGCCTTCTCTTCTTTAAATTGAGCAGCTCTAGTTTATTCAACTCTTTCTCCTATGAGGAATTTTCTAGAATTCTCCATCCTGATTACTCTCCTCTGGATAACATCCAGGTCTCTCTTGAAACGAAATACCTTGAATTAAACACAGTCTGCCATGGCCTGCCAAGCACAAATGTTTGACTTGTTAGTCAACAAAGACTTTTGGAGCCACTGTTCCAAACACTGGGACTACAGCAAGCAATAAGACAGAAAAGCCATACTTTCACGGACCTGAGAGTCTAGTGGAAAAACCAAATAAACCAGGAAATAAGTAAATAAGGAAGATGATCTCAGGTAGTCAAAAATGTTATAAAGACAGTAAGATAGGAATGTCTATTGTGATAGAAAGTATTTAGGATGGAAGTGGCTTGTTTTAGGTCAGTGGTGGGAAGGCCTCTATGGCGGTGATGTTTGAGCTGTTCTTGAACGATTGATTCAGAGGAACCCCAAGGGGTGAACATCTGCAGGTAGTATTGTCAGTAGAGAGGACGACATCTTTGGGCGGGGGTGGGGGAGACTTATAGGAAGAGAAGGGGAGAGTAACGTGAATTTCTAAAGGCTAATTCCAGTTAGTTTGCTCTACATTGATAGCACGATGACCTGCATTTGATAGTTCATTTTACTACTGTTAATCCAGCCCACAAGTTTTGGTTGTTGCTGTTATTTTTCTAAGAATCTGATCAAATTTCTAATTCCCACTGATTTTTGATAAAGTAAAATCTCCTGGTCTTTACTTTTTTTCTTTTGCTAATGACAAAGCCACTAATTTGGAATCTAAGTGGAAAACATTTGTTGCTCTTAAATTTCACAGATTTGGTTTCCTGCTTATCAGGAAGATGTTGAATTCTGACTTTGTCATCAGTAGTAGTAACAGGCATTCTCAGTTTTCTGTTTTTCTTCAATAAATAAATCTTAAATGTCTTTATTCAAAGTTATTAATAAAATTGTTGTACAGTTTATTTCCAAGGACTGTAATCTGTTACTAGATATCCCTTGAAAAGAATCCATTAAGCAACCCTTTCTCTGTAGCTTTTCAACCTCCTGCGATATTTGACTCCCAAACTGTCATCCACCCCATACTTATACCATGAGGATAGCCCTTAAGATAACTTAAGTCATACAGATCACTGTCTACTAATCCTGTAAGAAAAGAAAAGAAAAGAAAAGAAAAGAAAAGAAAAGAAAAGAAAAGAAAAGAAAAGAAAAGAAAATTTACATAACACCTTAGTGAATGCAGGGTAACTCTCAGATAACGCTTCCTTTTCTAAATGCTCATAACCCAAAAGATGATTAAAATTTAAGCAATTCTTTCTAAAATGCATTCTCTTTCATTAAAACAAAAACAAACAAACAAAAAAAACCCCCAAAACCCCAGCATTTTCTGACTCCAGTCTTTGGATTAGGGAGCAAGTGAAACTTACGGAGTCTTTGAGAAAAGCATTCTTCCTCAGAGAAAGGAATAGCAACATTTGCTGTTACATCAAGTGTCACCTATCCGGCATGAATTCACACAAAACATGTTTGTCTTTATCGGGCACTCTCACATTGACCTAGGGACCACTGATTTGTTAAAAACACAACATAAACAAGTAAAAGACAGTGTTCTTAAGTCCTCCTTAAAGTCCTGGGAGAGCTAAGATGTGGTTAAGTGAGTAGAAGCTAGATTTAGTCAATTACCTGTCTTTTTCTCCTAATGTTCAGAATCCAGTAAATGATTGTAGCCTCAGGTAGACAAGTACCTGTTAAAGTGCAGTTTGGCTGTGTTGGGCAGTCCAGGCAGCCTCAGGCTTCTTGGGAACAATGCCATGCTTTAGTGTGACACTGACGGAAACTGTGTGCTTAAGTCACCAGCCGGAACACCTGCTTCATAAAGCTAGCTGGCTTCTGTTGCCATCAGCTTTTTTCCCTCTTAACTATTGTTCTTGTCAAGGTCTCATCTGTTGTCTTGATAATCATCACCTCTATTTTATGGGGAAGGAAATCTTTCTTTGCCCAAACATACTTCGGCATAGCTGAGGGCCCAGCACACTGTTCACACCTGTCACTCCCCGGACATCCTGATTCCATTTGGTCCATGTCAGGAAGTATTTACTAAACCCTTACCGGCATTCATGTTTGTATTCCTCTTGGGAAGGCACAGAGATCCTGTTCTAGAGAGATTTCCACCTCTTCTAACCGGGTTTAACCTCAGAAGAACCTGTTGGTTTATGTTAGCGAGCAGCAGATGTGAATTACACCCTCTTTCCAACCTTAGGCTTTGCTCCTCCCTCTTGAGAGGGAGCTCAATTTCCAGGTACGTTGTTTTCCTACCTCATCTGTGAGCACGAAGGCTCTCGAGTAGCAGGTATGGGAGTCCAAAGTCCCTGGCGGGTACACTGTTAAATCTGCCTTATCGAGGTAGAGTGTGGAATCTTCGAGAAGATGTGGTGCACACAGAAGAAACAGCCCTCCCCAGGAGCATGGTAGGCAGAGTTCCTAGGAGAGGGTGTGTGTGAAACAGTCCATCCCTCTTGACTGCAGGGAGAGGCCTCATAAAGACAGATCAGCAGTGCCATTTTACATGTGCCTCTCCAGACACTGGCTGTTTTCCTGTTTCTCAGGGTGAGTCGGGGTAGAGCTGAGTGATAGACACAGGGCATGTGGGGACCCTGGGACTGATGGAGGCAAGTGCCTTCCAAGACTCCGAGGACAGCGCCTTGGCTTTCCTGGTTACTAGGTGTTTTTCTAGCACATTCCCCTCCTGGGCACAACTGTTCAAAAGAAAAAAAAAATTAATCCTGTACTTCCTGTGCTCTGAAGCTAAAAAGAGTGCAAGAGGGAAAAAGTTTACATCACATCTGACAGTCTTACTGATCGTTGCTGATAAAAACTGGCAAAGGGAAAGGTAATCGGAGCCTCGGGAATTCAATTCACTCCTTTAATCCACTCAGCAGATATTTTATTTTTAAAACACAAGCACAGCCATCAGCAAAATGGAGAGACTGTGTGGGACCCTGAGGCATATTAAACTTTTGAGCCCTCTTAACTCCCACCCCACCCCTACCTGCCAATAGTCCCTAATAGCCATTTCTTCTTTCTGGATATTTCCTCCTCACCACCCCTTTCCTTTTCTCCCTAGAAACCAATTAAAAAAAAAAAAAAAAGAACTTGCCTGTTGGCAGTAATTAAAAAAGGAAGAAGCTTATGATCTAGACCATTAGCTAGAGACTTGTGCAGTATTTTAGCCCTACTTCTTGTCTCATGTCCCCGTGTCTTTCTCATTTGAAGGAAGGAGATATAACACAGCGCCGCCCTCTGGCCGATGATGGAATTGTAAACAGCCCCTCCTATTCCCAAGGCACTGCCAGCTCAGCACTTGTACCAGCAAAGAAAAGTGGACAGTTGTTTCTCAGTTTCATCTTTTCCAAGGCATTCAGTAGAGAGTATTACTTCATACACCTTTCTCAATCCCTCTCATGCCACCAGCCTTTCTGGAATAATCTAATAATCTAAACCCAAAAACCAATTTAGTTTCATCCATGAATTTTAGCTGCTCTTCTATACTACAACAGGTACCCTAGAAGATTTCTTCTGTCTAATAAGATGTGAAAAGAAGATCTAAGAACACCCATGTCCATGCCTTTCACTTACTGGGCAGGCAGGACTGACTCTTTATCTCGATTTTCAAGGTACCGGCACAAGGAGATAGTGGCTTTGTGTCTGGGGCCCTGGGATCTCAGTCTTAGCCTGTGTAGCCTTCAGATCTCCACGTTCATTTTCCCTGTGCTAAGTGCCCAAGGGGTGATGTCATAATACACTTAACATAATATAGAACGATGAGTGATTCTGAAAAGCAGAGTGAATACCTTTTCTTTGTGAGAGGGTAGAAGCACCTGGTGATAGGAAAGTAGGCATTAAGTCAGCTCCCCGTGTTTTGTCTGCCAGTCACATCATTCCCCTTCATGCTTGAGAATGTTGGGGGGCAGTTATTACATGTGTAGCCTCTAGTGAGAAAAGCGACAGTGCAGCGTCGGGCACCTCCATGTAAGCCTTTAGCTTTCCCACTTATTAGCTGTGTAAATGGGCCCTGTCCCTCAATGTGGCTGAGCTTCAATTTCCTTACCTGTAATCTGAGATATTTACCTTATAGTGTTGTCTGAAGGATCAAATGATCTGGAACATGCAAAAGCACTTTGTAAAGTGAAACCCAGCATGATTATTGATTTTAAGAATCTGGCCTGTAGAATTAAAACAAAAGCATGGCCTTTGGAATTAAATGTCGAGTCAGAGCCCAGCCCTGCCGCCTGCTAGCTGTATGATCTGTCACAAGAAGTCTAACTTCCTTGAGCCTTTGTCTCCTGCTCTGTGGAAATACTACTACTTTGGAATGGAAATAATACTATTCTGACCCTTGCAGTGTCAGTATGGGGATTAAATGAGTAATACATGTAAAGTACATTATAAATGTAAGTTCTACACAGATTTAAGTTACTGGTGCAGTTGTACATGGGAAAATACATGTGTGATACTGTAGCAGCTTAGAGTCGTGAGAGCATCATAATGGTTATGCACCTGGGGCACACTGCCCAGGCCTCTTCCTGGCACTGCCATTTACCAACAGTGTGACATCACCTCTTCTATAATGGTTTATTCACTTCTCTGTCACCCACTAGTCTGTGAATTGCTTGAGTATAGAGACTGTCTTCTCACTGCATTTGATCTCCTAGTGGGATATCTAAGTGCTCCGAAGCAGTCTGTTGAATGAATAAATGCATGATTTTTATCATCTGCTGTACCTTTTATATGGTCGTACCTCGTAAGTATCACCTGTCATGTATAAAAACAACCTCCCATTTGAATTGATAGGGCAACGGCCAACGAATGGAGCTTGTATGAAACACCCAGTGCTGTTTCCATTCTGCAGCTCCAGGCTTCTTCACGCCTTTTGATTCAGGTTCCTTGCTTGATGGGTTATTATCTAGAGCCAGAAATGCAGTGGGGAAATAGGACATTTTCTAAAATACTACTTCCACTTAATCTACCTGGATGATTGTCCTCTAACACCCTGAGGCTAAACAGACATCACTTTATTTGCCAGATGGTGCTGGTAAAGACACTCTGAGTGCCTTTTGGAATCACACATCTTGGAAACTCCTTGAGGATAGGGACTTGGCATCGTGCAGGTGCTCAAGAAATGTTGATTCTGAAATGGAATGGGATGACTGGATAAAGAAGTCGTGGTATATATGTATATATATGTACAATGGAATACTTCTCAGCCATAAAAAAAGAATGAAATAATGCCATTTGCAGCAGCATGGACGGACCTGGGGACTGTCATACTAAGTGAAGTAAGCCAGAAAGAGAAAGAAAAATACCATATGACATCAGTCACTTATATGTGGAATCTAAGAGTGATACAAATGAACTTATTTACAAAACAGAGAGAGACTCAGAGACATAGAAAGCAAACTTATGATTATGAGGGGAGAAAAGGGAGGTGGGGAGGGATAAGTTGGGAATTCGGGATTTGCAGATACACACTACTATATATAAAATAGATAAACAACAAGGTCCTACTGTATAGCACAGGGAACTAATTCAGTATCTTGTAATGGCCTATAATGGGAAAGAGTATGGAAAGGAATATATATATATATATATATATCTGAATCACTATGGTGCACACCAGAAACTAGCACAGCAACTGTACTTCAATTTATAAACATAAAAATAAAAAATTGTAATGGAATGGTGTTCTCAGTTCATAGACATTAGGGTGTTTTCCTATACTTTTACCCTATGACACTTTCCAAACCCTGTGATATTAAATTATTTTCAAGTTAGTGAAAATAGTGTCCTAGTCTTAGGCGTCTATAATGCTTCATCTGTTCTGAACGGCATGAGGCATCTTGTTGCAGCTTGCTGTCCAATCCCAGGGCACATTTCAAATTCCAGTTGCTTATTTTGTGACAGCCTTCCACTCCAGCAGGTGGCTTTGCTGCCATCTTTGGCACCCTCTGGGTCCTTGACTCTTCTCCCCTCAGAACCTTGCAAACTCCCACCCCCCCACCCAGTGGCACCAGTTTGTTTCTCAAAGTGTCTTGTTCCCCTTGTCTCAGTGATCCTTTTCAGTCAAGGTACATCTACACCCATTGTTTGTGCAGCCTGTTTTCCTGAGCAGCCGTTAGAGGTAAATGACACCCCAGCTCCTGCTATATTTTGAGTACACATCCCAAAGGTAGGAAGACTTCCTACATCAATCTTCAGTGCCACCTGGCCTGATAAGCTTTTATTTTATATGTGGCTGTGTTGTCAAGAGCTTTCCACCCTCTCCCACCACCTCACTCAAAGAGCTTTTCTGAATATGACAACCATCTAAAGACGAATTATCTCCTCACAAAGTTAATTTCTGTTGCTCAGCAGGGAGCCACTGTTTCCCGCTGGGTTTGAAAGTGCGGCTGTTTGGTTAATGGATGAGTGTCTCTTGGATCCGGTACCCACGCTGGAACTGCAGCAGCGCCTCACTTTCCATTTACTCTAATTTCCTACTTGCAGCTGGCTTTGGAGACCTAAATGGGGTTATTCACTGGGTAGTGGCTTATAGTCGTCAACGTCAGAAGGAAATCCTACTGGAGACAAGACTAGGGGGCTGCTTTCCTGCTGTCCTCCATCACTTAGGAGGGTTTGGTTGGCTTTGCTTTTTGTGTTTTGTTTTGTTTTGTTTTTTGTTTCCGGAGTGAAGTCACAAAATCCTTCCACATATAGAACAAGTGGCGTCACCTAAGAGGTTCATCTAGGAGTTTTAAGAGTTGAAAAAGAACGGAAATTTTTGTGTGTCTGTCTTCAGTGTACGGAACTGTGAAGCTAAAATAAGATACTGGCTGAAAATTGCTCTGAGCACTTTCAAGTGTTAGTGTAAGTATAGTCAATGTTGCCATTGTTCTGTATGCTGAAGCTTTTTAAAATGCAAGAAATTTTGTCACAAAGAGTTGTATTATCATCTAGAAAGCAGAGCCAGAAACTTATGTGAAAATTCCTGTGGACACATCTGGGTATGCTTCTGTCAGTTTAGGAAATTTCCCCTTTTGTAGGTCACACAGGTCAAATATTGGCAATTTTATATGATTCACCCTGTACCAGTGCCTACTTTTTAGATAGAATTCTCTAGGCCAAAAGCGCATAGAATATTTCCCCCCTTTGAAAAACATCCAAAGCCTGTAGGCTGGTGCCCATATGTCCTTGAGAGGAGCCCAACTCGAAGCTGTTAGCTGTGAGTCAGAAATATGCCTCAGAACTGCTTCATGAGGGAACATCTGGTTACACAGACGGGCTCATGTCGGACAGCTCGCCGTCCCTTTCTAAGCTTCATTTTCCACTGCGTGTCTGCATATTACATAGTCTACCTAACGGAGCGTGAGAGATCATCGAATTACAAGTTCTGAGGAAGAAAGTCAAAGAGCTAGCAATTCCTCATTCCAAAATCTGCCACTTAACAATGAAAAACTTTAATTCTGGCAATTTGTGGGAGAGAAGAAGGAACCATGCAAAACATATTAAAAGCAAATCTCCACCCCAACCCCCACCCCGTCTCCATACCTACCCACTCCCGCCCTTTATGGTGGCTATGTGACTTGGGCAAATACCTTAATGTCTACTAGTTTGGGTTTCGTACTAAGGAAAATATACTTCACAGAAATGTTAGCGAATTAAAGATCAAATAGTAAAGTATCTAGTATAGAGACAAAAGATGTAAATGCTTATGGATGTTATTTTTGTTCTTCCTCTTTATTTCTAGGTTTCAGACATGGAATTTAAATTTTTTAGTCCCTAAAATAATAATACCCTATACAAAATCCTTTAAATTTTTAAGAGAGCCTCCACATACATATATAATCTCATGATCTACCTAAATGTATTATATGCATAGTAAACCTGATGTCAACATGTATATGTTTCTTTCTCTCTATATAACTAGAAATAATTAAATTCAGCTGCTCCCTGTCACCTTTACATGATGAGAGTCTTCTTGCTTTTACATTCTTATTCCTTCAGTTTTCTCTAATGGGAATGTCCTTCCATCCATCTTCAAATATCCAGATATTACTAGCTTAACTGCTATCTCTTTCACAAAGCAGCTGAAAGTAATTCTCCCACTCTGTTCTCAAGTCAAAAAAGGAATTGAATCATGAGAAAGGAAGATTCATTTAAAGCAGACCCATGCTCAGGCAGGGTAGGCACTAAGTTGGAGAAGAGATCTCCAGTGGTTTTCAGAAAATGAGAAAAAGCTACAGTAGGACTGGAAACAGTGATTCTCAAATTTGGGCACAGAAAATTGCCTGTGGGACCTTGTCTAAAAATGGAAATTTCTGGGCCCCACCCCACAGATTCTGATTTTCTAGATCTGGAGTAGGGCTCAAGAATCCACAGTCTTAACAAACACTCTGGGGTGATTCTGATAAACTTGTTTCTGGACCACACGTTGAGAAACACTGGTTTGGAGGGAGGTAGCTCGCATATCAAGATAATGAAGGGTGAAAAAGGCAAAGTTGGTAATGTCAGAGGGATACTTTCACAATTCGGAGATCAGACCCATTTTCTTTTGGTGATTGCAAATAAAAAGTCACGAAGCAGGGTGGTTGATCAGCTGTTGTTCGTGTGCGTAGCTTTAGAAACATCTCGATAAAGCCATAGGCACACACTAACACTGGCCCACGGGATCCATATCTTTCGTTTTCTTTATTCTTTTTTTCTCTTTGTCTTGCTTCATCAAAAAGAGCTTTATTCCTGGAGGCTTCATTAACTAAGGCATTTTATTTCTTGGGTTGATCAATTGATTGATTAACTGAAATACTAGTTACAGCACAAAAGATGGCCTTCAGGTAAACTAAATCATTGCTTTCAGCTGTGAAACTGTTGGCTGCTCCTAAGATTTTCAAGGATCTGTACAAGAAACCAAGGTTGTTTTTTAAACTAAAGATAATTACATACATACACACACACATACATTCATAACAGGTATGTTTCTTTTTCCATTTGGTAGTGATGACAGATTTATGTTAATGGGGAGAAGTTATTTAGGGCAGAAATATGCGAGTAAAAGTTTTTAAAAATTAACTTCCAAAGCAGCAGTTACCAGGCCGAGGGTTTGTGAGTTTTTGCAAGGATCATGAATCTGAATAATTAGATCTCATACATAAATGTACTATTTGTCAATATAGATAAAAGCTACAATGACAGCTACACTATAATATGATCTGTAAGCATTACTGAATTCATAGTATCTTTGGCTCATTAAGTATTTTCTTTGTTGATGAATATTTGAGAGTACAAACCCTACCGGGAGAAGGTCAGCACAGTTTTTTACATTAAAGACAAATCAGTGAAGCAGAATAGAGGGTCAAAAACAGACCAGCACCTGATTTATGACAAAAGTGCTAAAGCAGGGCTGTGGAGGGAGGGCAAACCTTTCAGTAGTTGGTGTTGGATCAACTAGATATCCAACTGGAATTTTAATATAAGGCTTTTGTAGGAGAATATCTTCATGACTTAGGCAGAGATTTCTTAAACAAGATGTAAAAAGCATAGAGATAAAAGATGGGTAATTTGAGCTTCTTTAAGATCATCTGTTCATCAGAATACACCTTTAAGGGAGTAAAAAGGCAAGGCATAGAGTGAGAGAAGATATTTGTACTACACACTTCCAACAAAAGATATAGTCCAGAATATATACAGAACTTACACAAACTAGTAAGACAAAGACAACTGGGAAAAAAATGGGCAAAAGACTTGGATCGGCACTTATGAAAATACACCTTTCCAATAAACATGTGGAAAAATATTTAGCATCATTAGTCTCAAGGGAAATATAAATACCATCTGAGATCCCACTACCCATCTAACAAAATGACTTAAAAAAGACTGTCATACTGAGCACAGTAAGGATGGAGGAACTAGAATTCTCACACACTAGTAGGAGTGCAAATTGGCTTAACTACTTCAGAAACCCTTTGGCAGTACCTGTTAAAGATGATAGTGCAAACATCCTGTTGCCTAACGATTCCACTCTGAGGTATAAACCCAATAAAATTATGTACATATGTTCACCAAAAGGTGCGGACTAGACTGTTCATAGCCAAACTGGAAACAACTCAATGTCTATATACAATAGAATAGATAAATAACTTATAGTATGTTTCTTTTATATTTTAATTCTTATTTTTATTGAAGTCTAGTCAATTTACAATGTTAGTTTTAGGTATATAGCAAAGTGATTCAGTTATACATGTACATACATATTTTTTTTTCAGATTCTTTTCCATTACAGCTTGTTATAAGAAATTGAATATAGTTCCCTGTGCTATACAGTAGGTCCTTGTTGTTCATCTATTTTATATATAGTAATATGTGTATGTTAATCTCAAACTCCTAATCTATTCCTCCCACCCTCTTTCTCCCCTGGTAACTACAGTTTGTTTCCTATGTTTTGGTATGTTTCTTTGGAATACTATGATGCAATGAAAAAGAACAGACACTGGCTAAATGCCACAACATGGATGAATCTCACAGACATAATATTGAGCCAAAAAAACTGATACAGAAGTATATATATTGCGTTATCTCCTTACATAAAGTTCAAAAACAAGTCAAAAGAATCAAAGGCAGAGACTTCAGGACACTTGTTACCTTTGGGCCAGGGCAGTGACTGGCAGAGTGAATAACGGAAGCTTCTGGAATGTTGACAATGCTCTCATCTTGATTAGGTGGTGGTTATGGATGAATTAACTTTGTAAAAATGTATTGAGCTCTATGCTTGTGATTAACGCACTTTTCTGTTTGTGTTATATTTCCTTTAAACATTTTGCCAAGAAAATAAATGCTGTATGAGAGGATCCCATCTAGTTTGGGATGACATTCTGTTTGTGGAAAAACTCCCAACGATGAAGCTCTGTACGACTGACTGAGAGTTGTGACAATTAACAGTTCTACTGGAATCTACTGATCAAACAGAGCTTTATGAGTAAACAGATTTCACAAGAGGCACAAGGTGGCCATTGTTTGTTTTCCCACCTGTACGTGTTTAGGATGGTGTTTGTAGCAATAACTATATCTTGTTGATTCTGGAATTTCTTTTCTCCATGCCTCGGACTTACTCCTGTCAGCATCATCAGTTCTTTGGATGATGAGGACCATCTCTGCTGTAAAACCTCTGATGACAACTTCACATAAATAGCTGTAATGAAATGCTGGAGAGCATTGTGTAGCCACTGTGGTTATTTTTTCATGGGTTCCTGAAACTTGATTTGACTAGATCCACTGATTTCTGTGTGGAAATTGATGAGATGAGTGAATATTTGGATCACATTTACCTAGGGCCTTGGAATCATGTGCTCAACAAGCTTGCGAGGTAAGTTATTTCTTCCATTTTATAGAGAAGGAAACTTATGACTTAGGTAACGTAGGACAGCTAGTAAGTGGTAGATCAAGGTCTAATATCCGGATATTCTAACCCTGATTCCATATTCTTCTCACTCCACTATACTGCCTCTTCTGGATCTGGAAGGTTTTAAGGGGTTTTGTTAATTTACGGAAGTTGATAGGAATTAGTAGGTAATTCTACTGGCTCTCAAACTTTTCCTACAAATATGAGTATTTAGTAACTTGCCAAATATCCATCCATGGCATATTGGGAAGCAGTAAATCATCAAATCCTTTTCTTCTGGCCTTTAAGCCATTTGTACTCAAATTAGAAAAAGCAGAGGGATTTGGTTAGTATAGATGATTATAGAACAAGAGATAAATTTCCTGTCAGTAAAATCTTGGATTTTGCAAGTAAATTACACATATCAGATGAGGAAATATAAACGTTGTCATGCCATGGTGTATTTAGATCTAGTAACGTGACATGGGAAGAAGTGGAAATCCAGGAGTAGGGCTAGGTGGTCGGAGCCCTGAAAGCAGAAACCCAAGGCACGGACCGCTAGTCCCCATTTGCCATGATGATACTTGATGGTCTGGGGACAGTGGAGGGAGAGGTCCTCCCTGAGCACTCATCATCTCCAGCACTGACTGCTCGGTCCAGTTACACTGTTGTTGGACTCCTCCTTCCCCATTCTGTGTCCTGATAGGGAAGTGTACCCACGTGTGTTCTCATCCTCACTGGAGGCAGTCGGTGCCTTTGATGAATTACCCAAGGCTCTTTCCCTCTTACCTCTGTTTATTTCAAGAAGTAAATAATAGTTGGTTGCTAACTGTATACAGGGCACAGTGCTGGTGCTCTGAGATAGACAAACAAAACAAAACAGAACATGGATAGGACGAGGCTTTGCTTTCAAGAAACTTTAACACAAGTATATGAAAAATATATCCATGTCATAAATTCTGTCTTATTCCTCAAAGTATTTGTAGTCCTTTTTGCACACCTGACTGGTTGTTGGAGAGGACAGTGATGCTCTTGCTTTTTATTTCCTCTAAGTTCCTCTTGATTAAGAAAATTAAGTACCAAAAGTCAGTTCATATAAGCAAATTTGAGAGCTTCTGAGTTACATAAATACCTGTTATAATAAAGTAAGGTACCAAAGCCCATGTGCTTTACCCACAGGCCGTTAGTTAAAGCTCACTTATGCTAGAAAAGTTGGTCTGTCTGATTTTCTGGTTGACATTATTTTAAGTAGCAGCTACTTAGCAATTACAGAAACTGACAACAGTAAGAATCTGCTATTTTCTATTCAGAGTATTGAGTTTTAATAGCTGCTAGTCTCTAGAAGGAAAAGTTTATAAAATCATAAAATGACATGCTGGTTTGGAGCCATTTAACTGGGGTGCAAACTGCTTTACCCGCCATACTAGCCTTTAAGGGCATGACTTTATTACTAAACAGAAAGGTTGATATCAATAATGGTGGATCATTAATTTGTAATGAGTCATTACAGGGCTACATTAAGATCTGTAGTGTCTTCTCTAAAGAGCAGAAATGTGTGAATATGTTTTTTAAAAAGCATCAGAGATGGGAGTGCGAGAAATTATATAAAGTGTATGGTTGTATGGGACTTTTATTAAATATTATTTTGAAATAAGTAAACCACCTGTTAGAATTAGGATTTTGAGAAACTGTCTGAGAAATGAAAGTAAATAAAGTTAATAAATAAAAGAAAAGAAAGGATAATTATGTATTTAATTTGAAAGATGTTTCTCATTATATAATACTTAAACATTTTTCTGAGATAAATTTCATGGGATAGAGTTATTATTTTGATTCATTTTATTTGCCCAGATTTAAGATGATTTTTATTTTTAGTGACTTTCTTGTTTTCATTCCCTTAAGAAAAACAATGGAAACCTTATTCCTGTAGAAATGAAGATTAAGAAATTGATTGGCAATGCATTGAAACAAGTAGATGAAAACATAAGTGTAGTTTGTTTATGATGAAAACCTCAAGTCCTCTCATGTAGTTTACTTAGAAATATATATAAATTGAGTGTATAAGCAGTTCTTTTAAATTATGTTAATACTCCTAACATAATTGAACCAGATTATATTCCCATCTTCTGCATTTTCATGTTTATTTTTATTAATTCCTCTATAGAAATGCTTGTATCCTAGTTAGTTGCTGCATTACAATGCCTCTATTAATGACCAGTCATTATGAACTTGGAGACATCTATTTTGCTATACATATTTTCTTCTTTTTTTTTGGTGGGAGGAGGTAATCAGGTTTATGTATTTTTTATTATTTTTTTTAATGGCTGCACTGGGAATGGAACCCAGGACCTTGTCAATGCTAGGCACACACTCTACCATGGAGCTATATCCTCCCCCTCAATACATATTTTCTTAATAAAGAATATATTAATTTCTCAATATTTTCTCAGGAAACTTACGTTCATTATACTAACATTTATGAAGAGGAGACAATTGAGCAATATGCTTTTCATAGATAAGATCTCATTTAATCTTTGCAACAACGATGAGGTTGAAAGAAACTGAGAGACTTCTTAAGGTCACAGAACAAGCCACTGGCCACCACAAATCCCAGTATTTGTAACTCTCGCTTCTAACTCTACTGCCTCCCTCGGGCATTTACTTGGTGAGTGCCAGAAACTGACTAGCCACGCAGTATATGCAGAGCCTCATGTCACTCAGGGTCTAGTTTCGTTGAAATGGTTGTGAGACAGGCATACAAGTAATTCTAGAGTCATGATTTGCCCAGAGCACTGTGGGAGCACAGAGGAATGAATGACCAATTCAGAAAAAGTCAGAAGAGGCTTTGCAGAGAAGGCTCACATTTGAACTTGGCAGTTCAGGTTAGGAGAGTACCAAGCAGAGAAAGAAGAGCTGAACATTTCAGGTATTGGGAAGAGGTGGCTGGGGTGTATGGCTCAGTGCAGCTGTGGAAGATGGGTGAAGTAGGCAAGAGGTGCTGCCAACTAGAACGGCCGTGCTGGTACCATCTCTGATGAGAAGGTACGGAAGCCTGCAGCCTGGGCAGGGGGGTTGGTTCATTTGAGGCATTGCTACTTTCTTCTTCCACTAAGTCTCAGCTCTGATGAGTGCCTTCCAACTTAATTATTTATCTTCTTTCTCTGTTCCAGAGTAGAGTTCATTTTGATTCAACTTGGGACCTAAGAGCCCTTGTGTGCTCTGAAGCTTTGAATTTTAGAGCTTTGCAAGAATTGGTGCAGCTTTCTGTAATGAAGAGAGAAATGTGCATGCTATGTCTATGGAAGTGGGTGCTGTCCATCCTAGTCTTTGCTGAGTGGCTCATTTGCAAGGTCCTATAGTTGATTTGAAAACATGTGGCTCTTCTGTGCCCTGCAGTCTCTCCACCTGTGCCAACTAAATTCAGCTACTGGACCTTGTCCCGGCTCTCAAGGTCAGTGGTGCTGTCGCCTGCCAGGGCACTGCATATAGTAGCAGGTTCCACCACTTACAGGAGCAACAGCCCCTCAGCCCAGGCATCCCCAGACTCCAGGACTCCACTGTGAGAGATGAAATCAGTGGGTCCTTAGCCAGGCTGCTCGGGTTTGAGTCCTGGTTCTGCCACTTATTAGCTCTGTGGCCTTGAGTACATCTTCTTCCCTCTGTGTGTCTCACAGTTTTCTCCTTTATTAAATGGCCATAAAAGTACCTTTGTCATAGGGTGGTTACAGGATTAAGTAAATGAACTTGTAAATTTCTAACTTACCTGTTAGTGTCAACTTTCTACTGTGCTGGGCAGCCTTCAGTGGAAGTTCGATGTTGTTATCTTTACTACCACTGTCCCAGTCCTTCCAAAGCACGCAGAGCCTCCGACCCTTGCCTCTGAGGCCTCCACGTCCCTTTCCCAGAGACCTGGGTGGTGGATTTTTGGGGAATTCCTTGAGGCAGAAGGAAGCTGTTAACCCTTTCCTGGGGAACCAAAGACTTGGTTTTTCTTTACGAGTGGGAGCAGAAAAGGAGAAAAATACCTTCAGAATATCCCACCCTCACCACCGCCAAGTCTCCTTTGGCAGTTAGAACAGAAGATGGTCTCTCAGAAGATTATCCTGCCACATTCACTTAAATGTGATACATGGTGTGGCCCGTAGGATAACAGTGGAAAACTCTAATCACTTACTTAAACCTGCCAAAGACTAATTTTGAGAAGCCTCCGAGGTGGGTGTGCATATTAAAAGAGACCAGCTCCTTTCAGTAGGTCCTGGGCAAATGTGTATTGATTAACTTAATTAAAGGCAGATTATAACTTGTGCACTGCACTCTGTATGTTATCTGACTGAAGGGTTCCCAGGGACCTTTAAAGCCTGTGTGCTAATGGCCTTCTCATTTAAACCAGCATGAATTTGAGCTTATTTCATCAATTTGGTAATCAAATAATTTCCAGGAACACAGAAAGTAAAAAACAAGAACTTTCCTTTATTAGTAAGTTAAAATACTTTATGAACTCTCTTGAATAATAGTTCTAGGTGGAGTTTGGTTGAAAGAGAGCCTTTCTAATTTTTCAGATATAAAAGGGTAAAAGCTATTTAGCTTTTCTTTATTCTTCGAATCTCACTTCCTGCCTTGGGCTGGGGTCATAGAACCATGAAGCTTGGACAGGGCCATTTGTTTGGGAAACCTCCAATGTCAGTATCTTTAGGTCTTTGATCTGTTGTCTGGAGATTGAAGGCCTCACTGCCGGCATCCAGGAAACCAAATCCGGGAAGAGGACAGAAGAGAACTGGGGGTTCTTGCCATCTAGTTTGCATAAATTCACATAATTCTTCTGTTTTTTCCCCATCCTTAATTGTTCATCCCCCCTCTGAGTCCACAGACCCTCTATTTTACTATTTCCAGGGAATAAGCCTTCAGATTTTTACAGTAGTGGAGGAGAGACACTTACCTGGGGTGAGGGGAGGGATTGCAGATCTGACGACTTCTTAAATAGACTTTCAATTCTTCCTTACATTAACCACTCCTTCTGTTTTGTGCCCCTCGTCCAGACGAACCCGGGCCTGCCCAGACTTGGCACTGGAGATTGGGTTGCTTCTCAGTTTTTTCTACTGCTGACATAAGATTCCAGTTTGAGCCTGTTTGAGGCATTTACCTCTCTGATCTGCCTTCCAGCTTCCAAGCTTGGATTCCTTATGTCTTCTCCTTCCTATTTTCCTTCTCCTTGTAGGTTTATGTCTTGGCAAAAATAATCTCTTTACTGTCATTTCATTGAGATTTTGGGAGGGAGACAGAATAGATGTGCATGTTCAATCTGCTGTCTTTACCCAGAAGTAAATTCTCCCCTAAGTATATCTTTCTCACCTCTGTTCCCTCTGCTTTTACTCTCTAGACCCTGCCGTGCCTCTCCCATCAGGCAACTGGAGGAAAACAGAACATCCAGCCCCCTTCTTTCCTACCTCTGCGTACTGTTAAGGTCTACCTTTTCTACCTACCTTCCCTGGAGGCCCAACTCAGACTCTAACTTGTCTGTAAAAGCTTTCCAGAGCATCTCAGGCTGTGATGAAAAGCACTTGTATAGCCCTCATATGAGTCATACAAATTCTGTGTATATATCTTTTATATCCTCTTCAAGAAGCCCTAAAACTAAGGGGTGGGAATAGCTCAATGGTAGAACACGTGCTTAGCATGTACGAAGTCCTGGGTTCAATCCCCAGTACCTCCATTAAGAAGACAGGGAGAGGGAGAGAGAGAGAGAAAAAGAAAGAAAGGAAGGAAGGAAAGGAAGGAAAGAAGAAAGAAAAAGAAAGAAAGGAAGGAAGGAAGGGAGGAAGGAAGACAAGACAATAAAAATAAATTTAAAACTAGATTGCAGTCTCCCTCCTGCCAAGGCCTTCCTGAGGATTCGTGACGTATGCTGCCATATTTTAGAATGGAAAAAACATGGGCTTCGGAATAGGACCAGTCCGCGGGCAGCTCTGGGCTCCGCAGAGCTGTTGTTGTCTTTGGCAAGGAACTTCACCTTTCTGAAGTTCTTTTTTCTGTCATATGAGGTCTGTGAAGACTAAATGAAATGAAGCGTGTGGCCCTGCTTAGCCTAGTCCCCAGCACACAGGAGGCATTTAATAAAGGTTAGTCCATCCGCGCCTCCTCTTCTGTGTCCCTGGCTCCTTGGCATGGTGTTCCCTGTGGTAGATGCTCGACCGTATTCACTGAATGATTATTCCAGAAAAAGAAGTTGATAAAGTTTCTTCATTAAACTTAGTTATTCTCTTCTTCTCTATCCAAGCTGCACCACATTAACTCTAGCAGGAAGGTAGAATCCTTTCTCTAAACTAGAATTTTATGGTGGGAAATCCTTCTCCCTTGAGTAGGGAGCACTGGGGGAGGTAAAAACACAGTACTCAATCCAACTGAAAGGGCCTTAATCTCAGTATTGGCTTTACCAAAGCCAGCCTGGGGCTTGTAGCTGTGCTTCCTCTCAGCAATTATCAAAGTGAGAACTGTGTTAACTCGCTTCCAATTCAATCCCCAGTTTGCCACTTGGGATCTGGAAGCTAGCTGATTTTTTAACCTAAGGTGCTCTGCTATGTAGGGTTTCCAGTTATAATTATATGTTCAGGTGTCAGTTAGGAATACAGCCCATTATTTGGCAGTTTGGAGTAATGAGATGGATTGTGCACTAACTAATCTTCCAATTCGACAAACTGATAAGTGCTTTATACAGAAAATTCTGTATTGTACTGTACCTCATAAGGTTATCTGAAGAGCTGGAGGTCAGAAATTTTAAATGTGCATTCCTTTGTAAGCTCATAAATTTTCAAATATTGCTAGAATCTTGAGCAGCAAAGAACAAGGCAGAAAGTTTTCCATAAAAACAGTTCTCACACATACTAGCATCACTTTGTATTCAAGTGACAAGAATTTCAAAGAAGTTACCTCACGGAGCAGATATGATGGAAATTCACTTAGTGAAGAAAAAAAAAAAACTTGCTGAATATGATTGTCCTATAGTCTGTGCTTGACTGGGGAAACCTTTGCGAGTGAAACAGACTGGCTTTCTCCAAAGAGTGCTAGTTCCCTGTGATGTTTGACTTCTTTTCTCTGTGTCAGAGCTTTACATGCAGATTTTTCTCAGCGACGTTTTTAGATTCATGTGGTATTCCTTATGCTCCTGAATCTTCATTTATACAGTTTATCATTCTTGCTCGCCCAAAGCCTGTTATTTCATGAAATGTGCTCTACTCCTCCTTGACCTCTGTTTCTCATAAATAGTCTAGTAGAACAGAGACTGAAGATGCAAGACCTCGCCTAGAGGGTGTGAGGATGGGTGGCAAGTGTCCACAGAATTCTTTTGTTTGGTGCCCTTGACCTTGAGCACATTAGAGAATGTAAGGCTCAGCCTCTCAAACTCCCTTTTTCACACTTGACCTCTTTCTCCATCAGATTAGCGTGGATGTTCGTTTTTTCATAAACTCCTTTCACTTTCGTTTGTTTCCCTCTTCCTGCCTTTATTTCCTGGTGTGGCCAGTTTGGGACATTGTGAAGGTCAAGTCTCCAGACCACTGTCCACCCACTTACTTGAGAATAGATGTATTTGGATAGTCATACTCCATGATGTACGGGAGCTGGCTCCCATAAGCTCCCTAGAGCTGGCTGTTAAATTTTCAGAAATTTTGTGCGTCGGTTTTTACATACAGCTGTTATTAAAAAGTGAGTTCCATAATATTAAAAACAAAGATAATAAATCCTCAAACTCATCACTTCTTGATGATTTTGCATTTTCTTATTATCTCTGTTCTTGGTTTTTTGCACCCGTCATAGATGACAGCAGAAACACTGTATTACCACGTGTGTTACTGTGCATCTCTTCCCAACTCTGAGTTCCGTGACATCACTTTGGAAGCTTGAAATCAGCCATGGTAGGAGTATTTATAAACGGAAACCAGCAAAACTTAAAAACTGGGACTCCTGCATCTCCCCGAAGAGCTGGTTGTCAGCTGTTTACCAGCACATTAGCATTCACGCTGTTCTCTTTTACTGCTGCCAGTGTTCCAGTCACTGGTGATCTTACACTGCATCAGTTGCCATTTATCTTCAAGATGGCAGAGCTCTTCCACTCCCCTGGTCACGCCTGTCTTGGCTCCCCAGTCCTGATTTCTGCAGTGACTCCATGGCTACTCCTAGGCTGCCCTTCCCCCCATCCTCCTCATCCCCAGTGAGTCCCTCATTAATTTCTCTCTTTCACCCTCTACTTTCCACCTCCCCTCCCTTTCTCCTTCCTGCTCCTTATTCTTCGTAAGAGCCAGGGCTCTGGTGCCAGACTGACTGGCCTCACATCTGACTGCACCATTCACTAGTTGTATTACACTGGGCTGGTTCCTGAGCGCTCTGTGCCTCAGGTCATCAGCTGTCAAGTGGAGATAATGGTAGTGTCTACCTCATTGAAGTATTACGGGGATTATATGAGTGAATCACTTTAAAAGCACCTTGAATAATGCCTGGCATATCCCAAGCAATATATGTGTATTTATTTAATAAAGTAAACAGCTTCCGTTGTTACCCAGCCCTTGCCCACAGGCTTACTGTGTGGTCGAGAGTTTCAGACAGAAAACGGAAACGCCAAAGGAGCACAGGAGAATAAAAGAAGACGAATAATGGCCTGGGGTTATAACACAGCTCTAGGGAACTAGGAATAACGTTAGTAAAATAACCTGGAGAAAAAGTGACAATCAGGAAGGGAGACAAATAAGAAGAAAAATTGTCATGTTTCAGAATAATCTACACACATTAAAATATATAAATATAAATGTTTTATATTTTATTTTAGATATACACACCAAGAAAATAAAGGGATACTTTATAATGCATAGAAACTTCCCATTTTAATTTAAGCAATGAAACCAATTTTGCCCCTCCTTCAAGGTAGAAATTTGGTTGTCACATACTGAAAGTACTTAGCTAAATCAAATTTGTATTGAACGAGAGCTGTGGAGACCAAGTGAGAGATGTGCGTCCATATCTCTGAAACACGCCAGCCCAGGAGCCCAGTACTCATTTGTCTGACCATCTGGAAATCTCTAGTGATCTAAGCACTTAATTTTACCCTCATTTTTAGAACAAAAGGGAAACAATAAAAGAAGAAAATGGGCAGCAGGGACTTTCCACTTTTCATTAAAAAAAAAAAAGAAAATCTTAGTGATAAAAGGAATGGAGAGTTTAAGAGAAAAAAACGAGAAACCATTTAAATGATTTGAATGCTCTGCCTGTATTTTGCAGTAGGCTCTATTGTTTTCAGTTACATGGGAATGGTGGTAATTTTATGAATCATTAGAGTTTTCTTTCCAAATTATATCCGCGTGCTCTTAAAGTGCCTCCTCAGTTACCCACACTAAGAGGCTATTGAACAGTTTTATTATTCCATTTAGTACTTTGGAGTTTTGTACTAATTTTATGTTTTAAAAAATGTTATACTTACAACCCAAAGATAAAATCATGACTGCTGAATTTTTGCGTACTTAATTTCTCCTACTTTTTAAAACATGTGAGTCTGTCTCTGTTCTCTTTAATCTGAAAAGAGACTCCAGAATAAGTGCAAAGCCCTGGTTTGGTGGAATGATGACTGCCCACCCCCACCCCACCCCACCCCAAGGTTGAAAACAGTCGCAACAGCTGAACATTGTCCTTTGGCATCTATGTCTCATTAGGCGTAATGATCTGTAAAACATGTAGTCCTTTAATGAGACCTAACACCGCCCCTCTGGATCTCTGATCCCCAAAGGCCAGTCCACCAACCGGGCCAACCAATCCAAAATGGAATCCATAGAAAATGAATAAAGTGAGGTCATTGTAGCAGGGGAGAGGGAGCTGTGTGGGGGACGTGTTTGGGTGGGTGTGAGAGAGAGAGAGAGAGAAGGAAAGGGTGGGGGGATTTTTAAGTTTACTTTTGGGGGAAGAACTGTCCTTTTTTTCTGATACTACTTTCTTCCTATTTTTTGGTGTTAAAATATTCATACTTTTATCATACTAATGTAGAAACAGTGATATTGTAGGTGATCTGTTTTTGTTTTGTTTTGTTTTAAGCACCATAACTTAGCAACATAAAAGGTTGGATCTCTGTTGATCCATTTATTTTTGCTGGTTAGTGAAATCCTGAAGTCTAGAAATTATGGTACACGTCGCTGTTGGCCATATATTTCCCAGTGGCGTGGGTGTTTCCTGTGTGAAGAGATTGTCTTAGAAAGAAATACATCAAAGCTTCGATATTCTGATTTTTAACCACTAACTGTTCTTGGATTCAGGAGGAAAGCAGCTTCCCTGGGCGGTATGTGGGTCGTTCTATTACCATTCCTTTCATGCAAACTTTGGCGGGATGCCACTGGGTTGAGTTTAATCAAATGCATGGTGGTACTTTCTCATCTCATATAGGCCTCTCTCTTCACAAATAATGTGCTTTGATAACTAAAATCCAGGGTAAGTGCTAATGACTCATCTCCTAAACTTGGGAAGATGAGGTAGAGCTCAAATTGATTTTGTGGTGGGCAGGCTGGAGATGTCACCATGGGCCATGAAGAATATCACACTCCTTGTGCATGACAAAAGGGAGAGTAACTTGTTCAGGATCCCAAGAGCAGGCAGTGTTAAAACCACATTTGGAACCCAGATCTCCTGATGGCTCGTGATTTGAGTTTTGCCTAGCAGCGCAAAGGTCATGTAGAACAGCTGACTTTATAGAATGGGCTAGAATGCCGGATTTATCACAGCCCGCTTTGTCAAAAACAAGACCTACTTTTTGAAATTCATTAGCTCTTCTCATATTTTATTGTCCCTCCTAGGATGAGTCATGACCGACTTGGAGCTCTACCCTGGAACAAATTTTCCTTTCCATGTGCACACTTCCACGCTCCCTCGCACCCTCTCTCCCCTAAACAATTCCATATGTCCTGTTTTCCTAGAAGCCAAGCTCCCTGCTCCTTCTTCCCCTCAGAGGGCTCCAGCTCTCACCTCTGAGGTGAAACAATTTGTAGCCAAACTTATCAGCATAATTGATTATTATGTGGTGGCAGCCACCAAAGACAGGTGAGCCTGCACAGAGTGGAACAAATGTGTGTGTAGTTACGCATCTCCCACTAGGCCTAGCCGGGCTTCCTCCTCTGACATGTTGATTTATATATTTGTAGCTCTTCCCTGATGAATTGGTGCCCCATCGTGGGTCATTGGCACCTCCTGCTGAAGAGAGCTCGCCTTTGCTAGGAAAAAGAAATTGTCAAGGTTCTGCTCTGTGAATTTCCGGGTTGGGTTGTTTGTTGGCACTACACGGAGTGGCTGAGGACATGTAATCTTTAAAAGGACAGAATAATCACAAAAACCGCTTGAATAATACTGCTACATCAAGAGAGGGGCTTCTGTGAATACAGATGCTGTGCGACTTGACAGAAACTAGAATGAGAGTTTGAGAAATACAAAGAAATGCAAACATTTAGGGCCACCTTTGGTGGCAGCTTGGTGTTGTAGCGTTCTTTTAAAACCTCTTTCTAACTGTTATACTTGTTCCTTGAAACTGTTTTAAGTGTTAGACTTGCTAAAAAAAAATAGGGATGATGATGACTGTTCTACTTTCTCACAATCTGTTGGAATATCGATTGAGATATTTACGAAGTACTCTTGAGTTCTCAGGAAGGAGGGTGTTAGAAAATGTGATGGTGATGATGTTGGCAGGACATAAAAATTTATGTGAAAGTATAATTTCAGAAAGAAACAGTTTGAATTATTAACCTGAGCCTGTATGGCAGTCTTATGTCCTTATGAGTCCATCCTTTGTCTTAAGTAACAGCTCTGGGTCATTTAAGAGGCCAGGACATCAGGACAGTATGAAGAGATGAGAGCCCTTGCTGGCTTACAACTGTCCCTGAAGAGTGTCTGGGCTGCTGGCGTTGGAGTGACCTGTGCCTCCAGATAAAGAAGAGCCTAGTGACCAGGAGGGTCCAGTCTTTACTGCCTGTCCTGACTCCATCCTGTGTACGTGCTGGGTTACCTCGCACCTTCTTTTCACCAACGCATGTCTCAAATGAGTGTCTTAACTCCCTTCCCAGCTTCCTGTAAACCTGGTTCTGGTCTCACTAGTCACAGTACTGAAATTGTCATCTGAAGGTCACAGTAACCTTCCATAGTCAGTCCTCATTCACCTTAACTTGCTACATGGGCACTGGGGACTGCCTAAGAAGATCAACTAATACAACCTTTCTACTTCTGTGTGGTTACTAGAAATAACAAAAGATTTCCAAAACTCCAAGGTCTGTCTTTTCAGCTCACCGAGACTCCCAGGTTCTGTTTGGGAACTGCCTTCCTGCGTTATGGCTTGGAAACTCCAAGTGGGGTATCCACAGGGCTCACTTCATTTATTTTCCTTCTCCAGTGTCTGAAAACTGTTGCTTCATATAGTTCATCTGGCTTTCTGGTTGTTTAAACCAAGACTTCAAGCTATTTTATACCAAAACACTTTAGTATTACTTCTCTATAGAGCAAGAGCATTTTCTTCATTATCTAAATAACTATCACTTTTACCAACATTAACAATAAGCTCTTCATATCATAAAATATTTAGTCCATTTTGAAATTTCCCAAATGTCACAAAAATGTTCTTCACTACTAGTTTGTCCAAACTAGGATTCCATCTGGGACCCTAAGTATTATGTGGCTTAAGAGAATTAGACTGTGGACAGCAAGTTGCTTTTGGCTCTAGAGTTAGGATTCTGAGCCCCAGAACCTAACAAACTGCCCTGCTTCTCTCCATCTGCAGGAGAAAGCCCTCAGTCTGTCATCCAGACCTTCCACAAGCTGGCTCCCCCTGTCCAGTCAACCCTTTCTCCTCCTCCAGCCACACATGTCTTGTCTTTGTAATATGAGACCAGCTCACTCCTTCTTCCCAGCCTTTGCCAGCCCCTTTTCTCTAGCCTGAAATACCTTGCCTCTGCCTTCCCATGTATCCAAACTTGACCCATCCTCCAGATCCCAGCTGAGGCTCTCCAACTCCTATTCCTCTGTGTTGTCTTTTGTACTTACTTTCATCTCTTGTAATGGTATTTGTTTCTTGTTATAAATGACATTATCCCAACTTGATTATCATCACCGCTTGGAAAAAAGAGACCATGCTTGATACCAAGAACACTGCTTGGCAGAAAAGAAGAGGTATAGCTGCTAATTTTGTTCCTATTATACTTCTGTGTCCCGCCTAACATGTAGCACGATGTGGTTTGCAGAACAGTAACCTTAAATGCTTTTGAAATATATATGTGGTGTGTAGGGGTGAGGGGGCGTTGGCGATATTTCTCGCAAGTGCTAGTGCTCACCTATTCACTGATCTGTTTCCACTCTCTGGGTTCTATTATATATGAAGGGGAATTGATAACCTGGCCTTAGAGTTACATTGATCTGAAGTATGTAAGTCAACAAATACTTCATTACCTGGTATTAGCTAGGAAAACAAAGATGTCCCCTGGGAACTTACAGTCTAATTAAACACAACTCTTTCCCCTTCCCTGCTATTTTGTTTTGTTCTGAATATGAAATCACAAACCCCTAAATAAACCTCATAAAAAGCCAGCTGTGCTTATAAGATATGTTAGACGCAGATTTCATTCAACTGCAAATGATCCTCTACCCAAAATGTTTTAAAAATTATTAGTAATTTACGTCATATATATTTTCCAAGTTTTTAATTAGCAGATAAATTGTATAATCACTTTTGTGAATTTTAAAGGAATATAGTTTTACTGATTGCCCAGAATTTGACCTCATATTTTCTTTTTTTAAGCCTGCTTACAAATTCTCCCTAACTCTTTAGACTTCCAGAGCTCAGGTGTATTTCCCTGTTCGCTATATATTTGTCTTTTCTGAATGATGGAATGGAACCTTTTGAAATGATCTTCCAACACTTGGAGTGGATCGTCTAATAACTAATGACATCAGATTGGATTAATTTGTTGTATTTTCTTGCTGGAGAAGGGGAGAAAAGAGATATTCAAAATATTTAAGGCCTAGGTTGTAGCTCGAGGATATGGCTCCTGACCGCCTCTCTCAGCCTGCGCTCCTGACACACTTGTGCACTCCGTTCTCCCCAGCCGTGAAGAGCCACTTGCAGTTCCCCGAATCCCACGCTATTTCATGTCCATGCTGCTCCCTCTACCTGAAGTGCTTTTTCCTCCCGCTCCGTCAATCTACAAGTTGCTGTTTGTCTTTCAGGTTTCAGGGGAGGGTATAGCTCAGTGGTAGAGTGTCTGCTTAGCAAGCACAAGGCCCTGGGTTCAATCCCCAGTACCTCCATTAAAATAAATAAATAAACCTAATTGCCTCCCCCACCAAAGTAAATTTAGAAAATACAAATAAAGAGAAAAAATAATTTTAATTAAAAAAAAAGTATCTTTCAGGATTCAGTTCAGTTGTAGCTTCCTCATTCTCAGAACTCCCTCCACCCCTTTCACCCCAATCCAACTAACTCTTTCCTCCTCTGTGCCTCTGCTGTACAATATACAGGTGCCCGAACAGCAGCACCGATGACACTTCATTGTCCTTATTTGTGAGCTTGTGTGTCTCCTCCTACTAATATCTAAGGTCGCTGGAGGGCAGGAAACTTGTCTCCTGGCATTTTCTCTCCTGTAGTTAGCCTAGTATTTGGCCCAGAGATATTATCTGCTTAATAAATACGTACCTATTTAATCAATTAGTTAAATTCCCTACTCTTTTCCCACAAAACTTCTGATCCTTCTGAACAGTTCTCATCTATAGCAGTGGTCTGTCGTAGAATTGCCAACAATACTGCTACATCTTCACATTTTAAAAATATACCCTAAGTGAAAGCCATTATAATAGAAGACTTACACACTTACAGATGGTATTCTGAGACAAATTTTTGAAGGGGGTATCTATTCATTTGTGTGACAGTTGGACATAAATTGTTTAAAATTAAGATTGAACATGTATGCTTGTAACCACCAACCAAATGTCCCTCCCAGTCCATACATACCCCCCTCCTCCCTAGCAATGGGTATTCATCTGGGTTCGCCAGGGAATGGGAGCCAACAGCGGGGGAGAGGGAGATGGACAGATACGTAGATAGATATGTTCTTGGTGTTTCCAACAGGAGGCCCTAATGAAGGTTAGGGAGAGTCTTCCCACACAGAGACGCTTTTAGCTGAGACCTGAAAGATTAAAAAAAAAAAAAGCACTCTAGGAAAGGAAGACAAGGGACAGAACTTTGCAGACAAGTGCAAAGCCCTGAAACGTGAATGAAGCCCTGAAGCAGCCCCACGTAGGCAGATCTTAGGGAGGCAAGGGGAGAATGGTAGATGGTGAGGCTGGAGGGGTAGATGGAAGCCAGGCCATGAAGGGCCTTATGGATTATATGATGAACGTGGGGCCTAGTGTATTAAAGAGCTTTAAGTTGGTAGAGACAGAATCAGATAGAACTTTAAATTTTTTCTTTTGAAGTTGAATTTACAAACTGTAAACTGCACAGATCTCAAGTGCAAAAAATTTTTGCATGTGTTTTTGCTATGCGACAGTTACCCAGTCAAGATATTTCCAGCACCTGGAAGGTTCTCTTCTTCCCAGTCAGGACCCACCCACTAAGGGTAGCCGCTATTCTGACTTCTATCACCAGGGATTCCTTATGGCTGTTTTTGAACTTAGTAATGACAAAACCATACAGTTGTGTTCCTTTCTGTCTAACTGCTTTCACCTACCCCGCAATCTGTGAGCTGGGTCCATGTTGTCACATGTAGGGGAGTTCGTCCTATTTCCTTGCTCTGAAGTGTCCCGTTGTCTGAATATACCAGTTTATTTGCCCATTCAACTACTGATGGACTTGAGGATCACCTTTATTACTTTTCTAAACTATTGTGAATACAACTGCTGTGAGTAGTTGTGTTCATGTCTTGTGATGGATGCAAGCACTCATTTCTGTGGGAGACGTAACTTTGTGAAGGATCACTCTGCCTGTGAGGTGGAGGATGATTGGGGGAGCGGAAAAGTGCTTCTCCTCAGTCACCAACTCCCTGGGTGCATAGTCTTTTACCAGTTACCTTATTAGAGGAGCAAACCCATTCAGAATATTTTAAACATCACACCAGTCAAAATATAGATTCAAAACCAGCAGATTTCCTTCTGGTTTCTGTCATTATTGTCATTGTTGCAGTTGTGATGGTTTACAGCCAGCTACAACTTAGAGCTGATAGTAATTGGAGGATGATATAGCGTAACAATTTTTGGCGACTTGTAGTTGGGTATTTCCCAATAAACAGAAACATTATTGTCATCATCAGACATTCCTGAAGCTCCCACCTTCCACAATTGCTGGGGTGGGTGTGGGGGTGTGGGGGTGTGTGTGTGTGGTGGGATGTGTCTGGAGTGATGGGTGGATTAACTCTATGTTTTCTTTCAAATTCTTCCTAAAGCAGTTTCCCAGAACCCTAGGTTCTTTGTAGCATTTCTGAACCATCTATGCTCCAAGGGCTAAAACAACACACAAATACTGCCTTCTCCAGATTAAGGCTTTTTGGTTTTGTTTTTTTTCTGAATTGTGAATTTATTTATATATCTTAAAACTTTAAAGTAGCACATTTAGTTGTGTGTATATGTATATATATGTGTGTGTGCATGTGTGTGTATATATTTATGGATTGCCATTATAGAAAATAATATGATCAGGTGAAACTAGGAATTTTTTTATAGAAAAATCTAAGACCTTTAGTCATAAATGTATTGTCTTTAGTACCATGGGAATAATGGTACAGTAATATAGTAATAAAGAGACTGTGGTCTGAGTCCACCTTACCAAATCAGGCTTTTGAGCCACTATTTTGTGTTATAATTACACTCTAAGTAGGTTTTTCACCCTGTTCTGAATGTGCATCAGTTAATCTAACAGACATCTGTTGAGCACCTGCAACATACCAGATATTTTGCTACTAGGTAGTAGAGAGATGAAGGTAGAGTCATTGATCAAAAACGATTTGTCGTCTGATGAAAGAATACAAATAAAGAAGTGAGCCAGTGATGGCCATGCCCTGTTAGGGCTTGGGCTAAATGGACAAGGTCTTAAATGTCCAGTCATTTTCACGCATTCGTGCATTTTTAAAGTACAGAACCAAAGAGCTAGCCCTGATGCACCGTCTCCTTACTTTAGATTTCTGGTGTATCCCTGTAAGAAACTCGAGTTGTTTATTTTTCATAGCAGTGGTTTCTTAATTGCCTCAGCTATCCTGGGATTTTTTTTTTCCTATTCTCATTTTTCATGTCATGCTCAGACTTTATTACCTGGTAATAAGTTGCAAGAAATGAGAATTGAGTTATATTTAAATAAATATCAATCACTTGTGATATGTTTAATAGAAATTATAATGAATAAAATCAAGGTTTTAGTTATTATGAAGTCATTATAGTCAACATCAGCAAATCCCAAAATTAATAATAAGACAATAAATCATTTTTGATGCCAAAGAAATCAGGTAAACACAAACAGGATTGACCTTATTAGAAATTTGGTATTTTCAGTATTTGTCAGAGCCACTGATTTGGAAATTATTATAAATTCTTGGAAAATGGAAACTTTTTTCCCTGTAAAAATACCCATCATTTGGCAAACTACAGTGTCATTTTCTTTGAAAAGAATGTAGTGATTGATTATCCAGACTGCTACCATGACAAGGTAAACCAACCAAATAGCTGGAAAATTGTATGTAATCATATAGCGTCACATAGGCTCTTGTTGAGCACAGCCATTGGGATTAAACCATGGCATTCCAGTCATTCCCTGAAGGGACTTCCTGTTACCCCAAAACGTTTACCTCCAGGGGATATTCCTATGTGCTTGCAGTCTCCCCTCCCCTCTGACTGTCATCAGCACCGTTCTAGTCACCAAAACCACCGGGACATAGACAACCAAACTGAATCCACCCAAACAGATTTCAGAATGCAAAGATGTCTGCATCTAGCATCTTCCACATGTATGACCTCCCTCACGTTATTTACTTGTGTTAACAGAATTAGTAGTTTCTTTTATTAGTAGTATTGTCCTGAGGAGCCTGAGAAATTATAAATAACCAAGGGAAGAGGGAAACGGGAGGTGGTTTTGGAAAAGAACATCAGCCTTGCTTTTGAGAAGTTGGTAATCTAATCAGGAAGGTCTCCCCCAACACACACACACACCTACACACACCTGAGATGACCTGGAACAATTACACAGAATTCCCTAAGTCTACAAGGACCAGTGCACCAGTGCAACTGAGTGATAAAAATCAGTAGACTAGAAGAGCCATTAAATTATCCTTGGTTACTAGGAGACTGGATTGAGTCATAAGAAAGGAAGGGGCCACCCAAACCTGCCCCAGAGTTGATTATCAATAGCGTAATTGGAAATAGAGCCAGGCTCTTTCTCTCAGTAATCTGAGCCATCTCCCTGAGCGCATCTTCCCTGCAGTGTTTTAGATGTTAAACGGGCTTTGTTAGGATGGCCGAACTCCACTCTCCTTTATTAATTGCTGTCCACATGTTGTAGGATATCCTGTGTTCTTAATCAGAGTGATGATTTTAGATTCTTTTTAGCAGCATGGGGACATGTAGCTAAGCAGAATCAATTCCTGTCACTCACACACAAATGCAGAGGAGCAGGATTATGGAACAGGGTGAAGCTGCAGTGCTTTGATCTTAAAATCGATACAGAAAAGGAAGTTGAACTTTGGGGATTCTATAGAGACTGTAATTTGGTTTCCTCTGAGTTTTGCCGAACAGAACATAACTGCTCCTTCCTTTCACCTTCTGATTATTTTACTTGGGGTAGCAGGGAAAGGGGAAGGAAAGAAGAAATCTCTGCCACAAAATAATCCTGAAGAAGCATCACACGTAAACTCATAACTCAAGCTACTCCTCTGTTGTGTTGAGAAAAGCTGTACACTTTTATCTGTTCTTATCTTCAGAAGAAAAAAAAATTAACCAAAATTGTATCCCATAGTCTGTATGTAAACATAATAAAATGTCTTTAATTATTTCTTGGTTACTGTCAGACTTAAAAAATTTTTCAATGTTTTCTATTATGGCTAAGTCTACCATTGCTTATGTAACTCTAAATAAATACATATTCATCAAACCAGTTATTGACCAAAGGATTCCAAGCTTCTAAGTATGTGATTAATATTCACTCCAGGGTAATTGTGCTCCTTGTGAAAGAGTCATGAACTAGTGGTTTAAACAACTCTGTCTTTTCTTAATCAAAGATTGAGAACTGATTGAATATGCCTCTTTTCAGATACAGCACTGATTCGCTGCACAGGATTATCAGTCTCAAAGATAGGCTTATTGTTTTTTCCCTCGGATATTTCTTTCATTCAGTTTTCAAACCTATCTCAGTCTATTTGGATAGTGCTTCTACAGTGACAAAAACAGTAGGAAATACTATGATTCATGAGAAATGGTTTCTGAGGCAGAATGGTGTAGTTAAGAGAGCCAAGCCCAGAGTCCTGCTTTGTTTCTTTTTCTAAGCCTGCTTCCCCATCCTTACACTGGGATGATGAAGGGATTCAGCTAATAGGTAGGCATGTAGAGAGGATTAAATGAGATAAAGCCTGGAGAGTACCTAACATTGTACTTTGCACTTGCAAGAATCCAATAAGTGTTCATGATTATCACATGATTATATTATTATGTGAGTTTCAAGTGAGGTAACATATGCTGTGTATGTGAAAACATTCTACGAGCCGTGAGGTACAATACAAATGTTGGTTGTTATTCTTAATAGATTGATGGTTTTGAAACTTTTAAAACAAATCCTGGAAGGTTTTTTTTCTTTTTTGTTTTTAATTCTTATTTTATATTGAAGTATAGTCTATTTGCAATGTTAGTTTCAGGTGTGCAGCAAAGTGATTCAGTTATATAAACACATACATATATTTTTTTTCAGATTCTTTTTCATTACAGATCATTACAAGAAATTGAATATGGTTCCCTGTGCTATACAGTAGATCCTTGTTGTTTATCTACTTTATATATACAGTAATATGTAGATTAGGAGTTTGGAAGGCTTTTTCTTTATGCTGCCTGTATAGGTCCTTAATCTCAAAGTAAAATCCTGGGAGTGATAAATCAGGCTTGAACTGAATATTCATTTTCTTCTTAAAAGCTGGAGATATCTTGTGGATGCCAAGAATTCCATGAAATCCAGTGGAAAATCCCTGTCCTGTGTCCTTCCATAAAATACACAGTCTCAGGTCTTTGGAAGGTCAGCACTATGGAAGATACTTTTTTTTTTTTTAATGAATATTTTTAAATGTCAGATCCTTCCAGGAAAGCTTAAGTGTCTTAAATGATTGCATCCTTTTAGGTTCTTCCTCGTCCTGTATGTGACTTGAGTCAAAAAACTCATGGGTTTCTGAGTCCTCTCTCTTCATGTTCTTTTCCAGAGCACAATCATTGTGGAGAAGACAGTGCAAGACCTCTTGAACCTGATGCATGACTTGAGTGCCTACTCGGATCAGTTCCTCAACATGGTGTGCGTGAAGCTCCAGGAGTACAAGGACACCTGCACTGTGGCCTACAGGTAGAGCTTCTGTTGGAAGCTAAGCAAAGTCAAGATCGTGTGGTGGTCGGTGATATTGACTTCATAGCCTATCTTTCCGCCATTGTGGGAAAGGACCATCCTTGAATTTGTCAAGAGGCTTGATGAGAACATGTACCAAAGAAATAGTGTCCTAGACACATGAATAGTCATACCAACAGAGGAAGTGGAAGGGACAAATGCCCTTAGGACTGCCATTGGGTAGTTTAGATGAAGTGTTAGCCTTGATTTTTCTGCAAGTCTAAAATCGTAAGATTTGTCTTCTTCAAGGAAATTCCACACCTTAATTAGTCCCTCTTGTGATTCTAAAAGATCTCTAAAGTAAAGCAATTTTGAACTCTTAATAACCCTTAATAATCTATAATAGAATTCCTTTTTAGTTTTTTACAAACGTCTTCCTCCTGATGTTTGATCCATAGCCTTCCTACTGTCATGAAAGGATGCTTACACCTGTTTTTAGCATCAGTGGAAATGAAAAGTCATTGTTATGAACTTGAAAACCTTGAGTTTTTTCTCTGATTTCTTTTCTCTGAGTTCAAAAATCTCTTTGAGCTTGTGGAAAAGATCATAGCATTTCTTATAAGAAGCTAATAATAGGAGCAAATTATGGTCTGGTTGACAAGATCTGAAACGATTAGGGAAGGAAAGAATGTGTAATAAAATCCTCGATTTTATGTGATATATAATTAAGAAGAGATAGGTACAGTCCAGCACATAATCAGGTACTACTTGTACAGTGCAGACTATAAGAGCGGAATGAATAAAACCCAAAAGAGAGTGGTAGGCTGGTTGGAGTCGGGTAAAGATCTCACAGGTGAAATAAATAGGTGCTGGACCTTAGAAAAATGAATGGGATTTGGGGAGGTAAAAAGAAAACAGGCATTGCAGGGATGGAGAGGAAGCACCAACATAGTAGCCTGACATTCTGAGGGGAAGTGAGGAGGAGGTTTGAATGGAACAGAGTTCTTAGTAGAAGGTAATAGGAAGTAATGTTGAGTAGGAAAAATAAGACCAAATAACAAAGGGTCTTAACACATTTGACTTGGAATTTAGATGTTGCATAGTAGATGGTAAGGAGTCATTATAAGTAAGCCAGGAGTCAGTGTTTGGGGAATATTGATGTGGCCAAGGAATACAACATAGACTGATGCCTGACCTCCTTCACTCCAGCAATAAGTAATGTTTATCCACAATTACGTGAACCAAACAAAGGAAAGAAACCCAGCCATTTCATTGAAAAATGCACTCCCAATAATATTTCACTTTTTTTGTTCAGTGATTATTCATCAAGAATGATGATACACTTAGGTTAAAATCATACATATAATCAACAATTACGCTAAACTCAATTGTGTACTAAGTGAAAATTATAATGGCACTTCAAACAAAAAATAGGTTAAATTTTAATCTTTTGGTAAATAAAATTTTAATTTGGATTTTTAGACTTTAATTTGTACAAATTTTTTTTTTGCAGAAAACCACAAATAGAGTAATAATAAAATACTTTCAAGCATAAAGATTTATTCCATTAGGATCAAATTTGGTGAGGAAATGATAAAGAAATAATAATTCAGAGAGACAAATATCTAACTGTTAAAAAAGAGCTTATTTATGGATATTTTAAATGTATTATGGAGGATATCAAATCCCTATGGTATTGAGATTCCATTGGATATATTTAAATAGTGATTTAAAATGTTAATATTTATAACGTGCCAAAATTATATATTTTATAACCATTAAACTCATGCTAAAAAAAAAAAAAAACCTAAATTTCAACTTTAGAATTTGAGGAGAATATAGTTTTTCAGAATTCCTTTAAGAGATACACAAATGAAAATTTCAAAAGCCATTGCTTTGGGTTAGTTATCTCAGGCTTTCCACTTCTGGGCCACAGATTGTATTTTCACCTTTACCAAACCAGACTCTGAAGTGGCTGTACCAATGTCATGTTTCCCAAGTGAGAGCCCAGCAACATTTTAAAAATTGGCTTTTGTCTTTATTTTAACCTCCATTGAATTTTCAACTTTTTTTTAAGAAGCAAGGCATGTCTTTTTTTCTTATATTTCATTATGGGTGGCCAATAATTTCTAACAAATAGTAACGTTGGTGAATGTTAATTATAATGGAGACGTTATATACATAACCTGCCAAGGTAAGGTAAAATTAGGATCCCACTGGTGGTCATAGGTATATTGTTGTTGTTCTAGTTATTTTGACAGAAATGTTTCAAAAAGTTTGTATGGCTTGGCACCTTGTTTATTGCAGGTGAGCTTTTCCTCATCATTTATGATCCTGCCTCTCAACATGCCAAGCAATGGGAAGCCTCCTAAATTGACAAAGCAGAGTGGTCACTGTTGAACAGTGTCTTGTTTTGAAACGATAGTCCCCTATCCACAGGACATCGTTCCTTTTTTCTGGAGTGATTTGAAATCACTTTTGTCCTTACACATGAAAAGCCCTCCAAATATATAAAGATGGCTCTCATGGTCCATTTACTAGGTTTTTTCCCTGCCCCTAAACTTAACATTCGTGGGTTCTGATATGTCCTGGGCCTCAAACCATCCCAGTCTTCTTTCTCCATTACCCATTAGCCAAGCAGTGTCTGTCTTAAAAAAGGAGTTCTTCACTCTGAGCCCAGTGTCCCAGGTATGCTTTCATACTTCACCAAAAGCACTGCCTTCCTTTTGCAGGACCCAGTGCAAGACACAGGGCTTCTTATTATATCCTTTTATTGTATTTGAGTGTGTGGGGATCAAGAAATCCATCAGTCTCTGATTAAACCTTGAATGAGCTTACATTCTTGGTAGAGAGTAGAAAGGAAAATAGGGGACAAAGAAATTGGACCTGTATATCCACAGCACTCATTTATGACAGAAAATACAAAAAGACGGGTAATGACGACATGCTCTAAGGGGAAGTTACTTAAGGAAGGCAGGGAAGGTTTGGTGAACGATACGGTCTAGGCCTTGCAAAGAATGAGGAGGATTTAAGCTTCAGGAGCTGAAAGGAATGAAGGAACCAGAGCAGTGTCAAGGAGGCGGGAAGAGTAGAAAGAGGAAAAACAAGTTGGGGTTTTGGAAAAGATGGCGAAGCCAAAATGGAGGATCTTGAATGCCAGGATCAAGGAGCTTGGCCTTTTCAAATTAGAGTGAGGAGCCACTGAAGGTGACTCTACAGGGAGTACCAGGTGCAGACTGTGCTGTAGGGAGACCTTTCTGAGCTTTGTGTAAGATGGATGGGAAAGAGAGGATGTCACATCGAGGTAGAAGGGAGGTGGGGGAAGTGGAGGTGAGGGGACAGATCAAGAGACATTAAAGATGTTAATGTGTAGGCATGGCCGCTGTTTGGCTGTTGAGGGGTAAGGAAATATAAGAAGAATTGCTAGTTGAAATTAGTCTTATTTGTTCTATGCTGTAGTTCTGGGATTTTTTAAAAAAACTTAAAATTCAAGATCTCACACTTACCCATTAAATTTAATGTTATTTTTGGCTCATCATTTCAGTCTATTGAGATATTTTTGAATCCTCACTCTGTCATCAAAAAATCATAGCTATTCCTGCAAATTCCTTGTCATTCTTGGTTTTATAAGCAATCTTTTAGTTTGTTTGTGTGTGTCATTTTTTAAAATGTTCCTCAGGACAGGACTGAGTTGAGAGTTTTGGCGGCCTACTTCTCGAGACTTCCTTTGAGATTGACACCCATAGGTTACTCAGTGCTTCAGAGGTTCATGTGTTTTTCTGACAATGAACCCAGACTGTAGCCCCAGAATAGTCTCTGGGGCCTAAATTTAAATACCAGCTTTTTCACCTATTAGTTATGTGACCTTGAACTGTTCCTCAGCCTTTCTGTGCCTTAGTTTTCTCATCTATAAAAAGGAGTAATAATAGTTCTTCCCTCATAGGCTTACTTTGAAAATGTCAACCTTTTAGAACTGTTTTTAGCTAAATAGACAGTCCCCCTCAGATGATAAGCTGCTTTTTTGACAATGGCAACGACAACAATGACAATTACCTTTACTACTGTTCATGACCAGACCCCCCTATGTTTCATCACCCACCTCGTAAGAGACTTGGATTTCTCGCTGGGGTCCTCCCAGTCCTGACCATGCAGCTACCCCTCCCTCATGTCTCCCTGGGGTGGGCATGTACAAGCCAGCAAGACCAGCTGTTTGTTCAAGAATCCTCTTACCCCTTCCCTTCTAGGACCCATCGCTCCCTGCTCTGCTGAACGCTTTGTTAAGATCTCTCATCTTGGACAACTTACAGATAACCGTTTGAAACAAGATCTCTTAACCTTGAGCCAAATTTACCATTTCTTCATTCAAGATAATGAGTTACCCAGTTAGGAAAGAAACATAGTCATATGATTTGTTCATTGTGAGCTCTTTCTGGCTCCTAGTGAATACCACTTCCTAATTGTTCACAAACCATCACGAGCAATCTGTTTTAGAATTTTACCTATAATTCCCAACTTACCCAACTTCTGTAATTTACCTTCTTTTCTTCCATGGGCGTTTGCTTGCAGGCATTTTCCCCTGTCTGGCAGGGTACTGCTAAGATTATCAGCAGTGGTTCTGTGATTCTGTACTTTGAATTATTTCTGTGCCTCAAGGTTCTTGCTTCAATTTATTAAACCTGTGAGAATATTATTTAATTTCAGTAACTTTTGACATAGTTGATTACTCCATCCTTAATTTATTTACTAAGTTTCTAGAATTTCATTTATTTAACAAATTTATTGAGTACTTATACAAAAGTTTGTAGATACAACAGTGAAGCAAACAGACAAAACACTGCCTTCATCGGGTTTACACTCTGTTAGAGATGGGAGGGAAGGGGTAGACAATAAATATAATGTGTAAACATATAAAACATTTTAGAAGATGGAAAGTGCTGCAGGGAAAAATGGAGCAGGGTGAATCGACTCTGGAGTATGGGAGAAGGAGGCTGCAGTTTTACATAGGGGGCCTCTGCAGGCCCCGTCAAGTTGAGGTCTGAGAAAATGCTGAAGGGGGTTTGGGGACTTAGATATCTGGAAAGGGTGCCCTGGCAAAGGGCAAAGGCTCTAAGGCAGGACTCTGCGTGACACGTCTCAGGAACAGCAGGGAGGCCAGTGTGGTTGGGATAAAGTGAACAGAAGGGGTATTAAACGGATGTCCAAAAGGGACCATGTAGGGCCTTGTAGGCCACGGTAGGGTTGTTGAGTTCTACTCTAATTGAGATGGGGAGCCATTGCAGGAATTGTACCTGCGAGCAGCATGACCTAACTTATATTTTAGAATATAGGTATTGAGGCTAGGCTGTAGAGAGGCAAGGATGGAAGCAGGGAGACCGATCAGGGCCTGTGGCAGTGGTCCAGGTGAGAAATGAAGACAGCTCACACTGGTTGATAGCAGCACAGGTGGTGAGAACTGGTTGAACACTGAATATGTGGTTAACCCTGGAACTACCCAGGTTTGAACTGCATGGGTCCACTAATAGGCAGATTTTTTCAATAAATTTTTTTTTTCATTTTGCACATCTTTAAATTAGCTAAGTGTGGGGAAAAGTTTGTGCTTGAATAGAGATCAAATATGTGGGTTAAAAGAGTTAGGAGTTGAGTCCTGATTCTGTCCATCTTCCTGCCCTTGGGTGAGTCACTCAACAATTCTTTGTTCCTTTCCACGTACTTAACAATTGCAGCACATGGATCTTCAACTGCGCAGGGGTTGATGCCCCTAACCCCCACATTGCTCAAGGGTCAACTGTATTTGAAAGAGACAGCCAACAGAATCCCCTACCTGCCAAATTGGATGTAGAATGTGAGAGAGAACAAGATAGGTATCAGAAATAAACTCAGGACTTTTTATTTGAATGATGAAAAGATGGAGTTGCCAGTTTTTGAGATGGAGGGCACTGCAGGTTTGGGGGCACGTAGATCACAATTTAAATTTGGAGTGTCTCTTAGACACCCACATGGAGATACAGAGGAGGTAGTTGGGTATATGCATCAAAGGGAGAGACATCTGCCCTGGAGATATTATTTGGCAGCCATTGACATATAAATAGTATATTTAATGGTATTTAAAACCACGGACTCAATGAAATCTCTATAGGAGTGAGTTTAAATATGATAGAGGTATATGAACTTCAGGAAGTTTGCAGGATGAGGAGAACCAGCAAAGGAGACTGAGAAGCAACAATCAGTGAAGTATGAGGAAGATGAAGAGAATGTGGTGTCCTGGAAACCAAGTAAAGGGTTGGAGGGATCCCTGGCCCAAATACTGGTATTTGGTCATCATTAGAACTGAGCATTGATCGATAAATTTAACAACGTGGAGGACATTGGTGACTGTCAGAAGAGCTGTTTCTCTGGAGTAATAGGAGTGAAACCTGGATTGATGTGGGCTTAAAAAAGAATCTGGGAGTAGAGAACTTGTATATATAGACGAAACTTTTACAGTGACTTGCTGCAAAAGGGAGCAGAAAAATGGGGTAGTAGCTGGTGAATTGAGGTCACATGAAAGGTTTTTTAAATTGTTTTAGGTGTTATTTTAAACAGAAATAAGTGCATGCTTACATTTGAAAAAATATTTAGGAGAAAGGGAAGATTATTGATGTAGGAGGGAAAGGGGCAAATTGCTTAAATTGCGTCTGGGGTGGGATGTCATGCAGTAGTAAGTGTAGTAGCTGGCTTTAGGCAGGACTTCGGATAGTTTTGTTCACCAGGCTCAGTCCTTCTTACAGGTATTGAGTTATTTCTCTGTCATTTTTATTTCATCATTTGGTCCAAACAGTGCAACTGTATCTGTGCTATACTGCGTTTTGGTGGGGGAATATAGCCATTGCTTTTGGTTCTTGATATATTGTGGTCATTGAGTATCTTGATTCCTTTCCCCCGAGAGAATATACCATCGAATTCTCTGGAATAGCGCCCACTTATTGGTGCCCACTCTCAGATCATTGCTTCTACAGGGTAATATCTGTTGTAATCTACCACAGTTGCTGACTTACAGGTCTAGGATGAGTTTATCTTAAGGTGGGGAAAAAGAATCCTGAGAAGCTTTGAAGAGGCTTAAACAGAAAATCATTTACGTGGTTGTTACACAGCAGCACAGGTGCACGTAACATGTAACCCTGTGGTGCCTGTTACCTGTTACTTTATCAGGTTTCTCAGGCTAGGGAGAAAGTGTTTCCTTATTGTGTGAGTCTGAAGATGCAGAAGTGTCCTTACTTCGTCTCTTCCCACTTATTGCCCTCCCCCAGATTGGCACCTGCCGAGGAGTAATTAGGGCAGTCCTAATTTGGACAGCCAAATCCTGATTACAGTGAGAGGAAAAACAGGAAATGTTCTAGTTTGGCTGCCAACAAATGACTGTCTTAAATAGAAAGCCATATACAATTCAGATGATCCGAAATGATGTAACATTGGGGAAGGAGGAAGGGAGCGGGGAAACATTGCAATCTGATTCTTTCTCAGCAGATATCTTTTCCAGAACTGATCCAATCCATAAGCTCACAATGCCCTCTGCTGAGAGCCGGCATGTTTTCTAAGTTTACCGTGAGAACCGGAGCATCCACTGGGAGTTTAGAGATTGGAGGAAAGGTCAAAAACATCTCACCTTTCTCTGAGCACGTCACTCTGGAGAGAAAGCCTGTGCTATACAATGATGTCATGTTACATGCTTGGGATAAAGAGAGGTTTCCTAAAAGGGAAATGAAGACTCAAAGTCTTTTTCTTAATTAGTCACGCCCCTTGGGACTTCAAGGAAAATGCAGCTGAGAATTAAATTCTCTACTGCTCCTCCTTAGCCATCAGGCAGTCGGTCTATTAGTCTGCTCCTTCCTGAGTGCGTCTCTCCCTTTGTCGTCCTTTTTGTCCTGAGATACAACCAGCAGTTTATGTGTCCCTAAACAGTCATTTTAAGTTGGCAAATCACAGCATTTCAAAGATCCTGTCTGTTCCAAGTTAGTATCAGCTCATTAATCAAATTTTTTTTTGACCTTCCTGCATTGTGTTGGGCCTACTAGAAAATACCAATAAAACATCTTCTAATCGTCGAGGCTCAGTTGATGTAAGATACAAGCAAATTTTATTAGGAAAAGGTGTCACCATCTTCAGGGGCCCCCTTTCACCACTTCCCCGTTGAGGCCTGAGAACTCATGCCCGAGCCTGAAGGAAGAGGGGTGTGGGGTGAACTTATGATTACCAAGGGCAGAAACCAGGTCTGCCCCAGGGCTGGACACCTGTAGGCCCTAAGGATGTTCGTCCAAAGAAGGAGGAAATTCCTGACAGACCAGAGAGGTTGAACAAGCAGTGGGGCTACATGGATGGACAAGATGTGTTGAGGGGAGAGAAATGAAAATGCCTGTAGTTGGGTAAGAATGAACAGATAAGTTCTGTGTTTTGTTTTTTTTTTTTAAACTTCCCATGCTAAGTAAAGGAGTACCATAGGTTTTGGTGAGGAGGATGGCTTACCTCCTCCATGAGCAAAGTGGTGTTTTAAGAAGCCCTCGGTGGCCCCATTGTGCTAATAACAATCACTGGACCCCATGGGCTATGATGGCTTATGACCCTCTTCAGGTTTCCTGTGTAGACAGAGGCCAAGTTCCTGCAGGAATGAGAATCTAGTTGAGCTGGCCTTGCTGCCTTTGAACCTCAGAAGAGCCAAAGTCATGTGCCAGGGAACCCTCTGCAGGCCCACGCCTGCCTGCCTTCTGGCTCGCCTCCTGACACTGTGTGTCTTCCACCCTCTCGGCCTACCTACCAGTGATGCGTTCATTTTTATTAAATATGAAAGAGATAACAAAAGGAAATCTATAAAAATATGTACAGTATCTAGTTCATAGGGAGCACTCAGCAAATGGGAGCTTTTATAATTTATCATGCATGGCTCTGTTTTGATATTTATCTCACTGTACTGCTATTTAAATTTTTTATTACATACTGCTTGATCAGTTACCAGTTTCCACGTCTTCCTCAAAAATACCATTTTTCAATCATGATTCACAGCAAGAGTTATTAGGGGAGATTTCAAAATACACAAATCCATTTCCCACATTAGGTCCACTGAGCAATAGGTCTGGGCAACAATAGTTGAAAATGTCCACAAAGTGATTCTTCTGTGTATTAGTGATCTGAACTCAGGCTTTAGAAGGAAGTTACTGTATCTTCTTCCACATGATTATTCCAGCGTTTAACATGCTATCTGCATATTGGTCTTTCCCTCATGTTTATTAATCAAGTGAATAACTTTACTTTTCTAGTTCACCTCAGCTGCCTTCCTGCCAAATACAGATGCTGCCCACCCAGCCAGGCATCCCACAGATTCCTGACTCAAGTCTACCATGATGAGCTAGGAGTCTGTTGCAGTCTCTCTGGTGCAAAGTAATGAGGACCTGGACTGGACTGGACATACACACTCAGGAAAGCACTGAGTCATTGTACAAGGGACTTCCAGTCATCAGCTCATCCCGTCACTCACAACACCTCTGAAGATTAGATTCTCCCAACCTTACCAATGAGAAAGCAGAGGTCCAGAAAGGTTCGTACTGTGGCTAAGGTCACAGAGTGTGCAAGTGATAGTATGTGCGTTAAAAGCGAAGTCTAATTCTAAAGCCCAAAGAAGAGATAAGGAAATTAAAGAGGAAATGGGAAACTCAAAAAAGGTTTCAAATAGTTTGGAGAGACGTTGTAATAGGAGCAGACTCCAGAAGAGTCAGGGTGGGCTCAGTTCAGTCTCCCTCATCAGCCACTTGATATGGCAAGTTCCTTAATCTTTGTGCCTTTGTACATCATCTATGAAATTGGAATGATAACAGTGCCTACCACACAGGGATGTTAGCAGGACTGAAAGAGTTAGCGTATGTAACGTGCTTAGAAGAGTGCCTAGTTCATGGTAAATACTAAAGAAGTCTCAGCCAATGTTGTTATTATTCATTGTTGATTCTATTGGTGATGTTCTGGTCATTATTTATTTTTAAATTCATTGATAATATTGTTGTTATTTGCTAGAAAGATTGCAGAAGGGATATTTTTATGCCCTCTGTTCTATCCCTGGTGTTTCGTGCTTCGCTAGTATCAACTATTCATTCATTCAGCCCTTGTCCATTCAGTAATTACTTATTAAGCACTCCTGGGGCCCATCATTATTCTAGAGCTAAGGGTACAGAAGTGAATAAACTAGGCAGAGTCCTGCCTTAATAGATTTTCCACTCATTCATGGAGGGACTTAGAAAATAATCAAGTAACAAAATAAATTTCTCAGAAATAACAGGAAAAGATTCAGGCCAGCATCAGAAATGACCTCACTGTAGGCATGATGCTTGTGGTCAATTCTCAAGGACAAAGAGGAGCCACTTGGAGATACGGGGAAGAGAATCCTAGGCAGAATGTGGAGCAGATTAGTGTGACCAGAACAGAGGGAGCGAAGAGATTGAACACTGAGTGAGGTTAGACAGGTGCAGGGCTCGGGTCATTTGGGTTATTTCTGGCTAAACAGTGGAATCACTTGAGAGCTTAAAGAATACCCATGCGGAGCCTCACTTCAGCATGTGAAATTGATACTTTTGTAAAAATGCTTCCCAAGGGTTTTAATGTGAAGTCAGGATTAAGGACCATTGATGAAGGATCTCAAGGTCAGGGAATTTGAGTTTTAATCTAAATGAAATGGAAAGATGTTAATTTAGGGTTGAAACCAGGAGTTACCCAGTCTGATAACTTTTTATAAAGATCTTAAGGATATTCATATTTAAATCTGTGTATCATAAAAAAATCTGAATATTGACAGTTGAGACAGATTTTATATTCTTGGTCCACTATGTTGCAATATATTTATTTTCTTCTTGGTTTTTTATACATCAAACAGTTACAACCCTCCATATGAGAACGTGTCCATTTAAAGGTTGTTACTAAATTATCTCCAATAGTTACTTCTATAACTTCTCAAATTCCGAGTCCTTTCCCTGGGTTCTCTTGGATTGTTTCTCTTTCTTATCAACCATCTCCAGGGTTATCAGGTGTTTCGTAAATTGTGATACCAAGGTAGGGATTCACACCTACCTAAAGCTCTCTGACCAGCGTTGAGTGTGATTAAAAAGACAATCCACTATTTCTCTGCTCTTTTCCTTTTTGTTCTGCTTCATCTTATTTCTAGAGACTTTTTAGGTTTGCCTTTGCTTTTATGTTTGTTTTGTTTTCATCAGCAGCGTAGCACCAGCTCTTATTTCTACATCCCCCATTGTCACGATCACTGTGTTGCTGGACGTTGCACTGCAGTTTGCCTTGCTACAGGTCCAGTCATTCATGGTCAGAAATGGACTACAGTGGCTTAATTTGGAGCAGCCTTGTCTGGGGTTCATTTGCCTAGCTTGGTGCCTAGTTTTTAAAGTGTGCAAAAGATTCATTCTGTAGAAGAGTAAACATCATGGCCAGGCTGTCACCAAACAGTTGAATCCAATTAGCCCCACCTGCCCCTGGTTGTTTACCTAATGAAAGATTCAGCACCCCAGCTGTGTCCAGGGACCAGGCGCACTTGAACTTCCCAACTGTGCAAGAGGGGAAGCAGTGCGCATCAGGGCCAGTCGACACCAGCAGATGTTTTCGGAATGAAATTCACTTGGCTGTGTCTAGAGGGTGGACTCTTCCCATGGCAGCCTCATCACCTGTTCCAAGAGGTATACCTGTTTTCCTCTTCCTCCTGGGAACGGGTACAAATAGTTACACAGATGGTTCTGTCTGTGGCCCACTGAGCTGTGAATTAATTAGTAGCTTGTGGTTCTGGCAGTGATGATTAACCCTACTCCTCTTGCGGAATAATTGTTGTAGATTCAGTTCTCCTTTTTTTGAGGCTATTTGGATATATCCTGGAATTTTAAACCCACATAATCCAGTTTATCACAAAATTATAAACTAATAAATGCAATCCATCAGGATGGGATCTTTGCCATTTGAATGGAAAATTCCCTTTCAGTAATTGTATGTTGTTAATCAAAGTTAATATTTCAAATTAGAATATTTGGAATTGCTTTTGGGATTGCTGTTCATTACAATATGAATTAATAATTCATTGTTGAGGGCAGCATATAGGTGACATGCTAGTTAATTTAGATTACTGTTTTTAGTAAGATAGGATCTATGAATATTAGTGAAGGTGGTAATGTAATACCATATTATTGAATTATACCAGTCTTTAAAGAAATGTAAGTAAATAATGTTAGTACCTTTAACATAGTATCCCACTAAGCAGCTGTTTTTTTTTTTTTAATTCTAGCCAGTGCTAAACTGAAAAATTCTAGATCCCAAAAATGTACAATACCATCTCACACCTACAGATCCAAACTGTTTCCTGAACCCTGGGGCAGATGTGGGCCAGCATGGATGGCTCAGTGATTTAGAGGGTGGAAAACTGATTTGAGCTTTTAATTCTGTGGGGCAGAATTTGACTTGTAGTGTAGGCATAAGAGGAATTGAACTACTTAGCCTAAGTTCTTTCTAGATATGGACACTGAAATTTTAATTTTATATAATTGCCACATGTCACAAGATAGTGGTCTTCTTTTGATTTAAAAAAAAAAACATTAAAAACTGTTAACACTATTCATAGCTTACAACACATACAAAAGGGCAGATTTGACCAACAGGCTGTAGTTTGCCCAACCCATTATAGAGGACAAAGCCCTAATTATGAGGTTATAAACAATAAGTACAAAAGGAGGGTTTTTATTCATTTGCTTTCCAAGAGGGAAGATGACTGTAGGCTGATATAGTCAACAAAGTCTTCACAGAGAAAGTGAGGGAGACTTTCCAGTAATAGACCACCTCTGAGTAAGTGACGTAGAAGGGAAGACTTGTCAGTAAGCAGTCCTTGGTTCATTTGTTCTGTGAGTCAGGATTTTTTTATGTTGGACTTTTTTTATGTTGGACTTTCAGAGAGGAACACACTTGTATTCATTATTCTGATTTGTGTTAAATTCAGAGAGGCATGGTGAGAGCGTGGCAAAGTAATCTGTAATTTGATCAAAATGCCAAATAGCTTGATCGCTCACCTAAGTCATTCAGTGCAAAAGTAGTAGTAAAGGAAAACCATTAAAATGGTTATCTAGACTCCTAAAACTGAAGAGGGCTTATTTTTATGTCCAGTTCAGTTCTTATATACTTTCCAAATACCAGGTACTGTGCTGGACACTGGGGGCACAGAAATTAATGAGAAATCAATTCTGTCCTCAGAGAACCCATCATCCAGTTTGGGATGCCAACTTGTAAAGAAGTGGGGTAGGACCAATGAGAGCAGAGGTATGTCTCAGGCAGCGGTTCGCACCCTTGACTGCACATCAGAATCACCTGTGGAACTTTTTAAAGTTCTGATGCTTGGGTCCCAACCCCAGAGATTTTGATTTACTAGGTCTTAGATGTGGCTTGGGAACCTAGTTGTTTTGTTTTGTTTTGTTTTTAAAGCGCTGCAGGTTTAGTCAGAGTTGAAAACCTTGGATAAAGGGTGATAAAGCACGAAAGAGAGGACTCAGCTGTCCCAGGGGAAGAGCTGAAGTAATGTTTGAGCGCTAGAGGCAAACAAGATGAGAAAAGGCTCTCTAGGCAGAGATAATACACACAAACAGGAAACAGTTTATCCCACTCAGAAAACGCTAGATGACTCATTATGGATAGGGTTTTCATCCAACACAGGCAGGGGTTGGGCTGGGAGTAGTAAACAGAGACAAAAGAGGGAAATAATAGCAGGAGGTGAAGATGATAAGGTAGATGTTCATGCCTTGCTAGGTTTGGAGTTGGCTTAGAATGAAGAATCAGTGAAGACTTCTAAGAAGGAGAAAACATGATTACATTTGTACAGTCTTAGGAAAATAATTCTTCCAACTAATGTGGTGAGTTGGACTGATGGTTTTAAAGCTCCAGGCAAGACACCCAGTTACAAAGTTACTGCTAAGTCCAAGTGAGACATGATGAGGGTCTAAATATAGGCTAAGGGCAATGAACCTGGACAGGAAACAACAGATTAATGAGATACTAAGCAGATGAAATTAGCAGGATGTGGTGTCTGTGGGTGATGAGGATGACTTCTTAAAGGCCCTACCTCTTACCACTGTCACACTGGTGGTAGCATTCTAACATGTGAATTTTTGAGGGACACAACATTGAGACGATAGTAGAGGTGAAGACCCAAGAGGAGCTAGCATTTTAACGCCTCCATGGCCAGGAACTTCATCTGTGCAGAAGTTATGCATGGATTTTTCCTCTTTTGAATGAAATGACGAAAACTCTGTGCTTAGAAATGAGCCACCCTACTTGGAGTAGAGAAAGTGGCCCCTAAAAAAAATCAGAATCCTACACGTGTGACATATGCAACTAAGTACCTCAGTTTGTACCAACCACGTACGGAGAGAATGTTTTAAGCCAAAAAAAAAAAAAAAAAAAAAAGGAAGTAAAAAAAGTCTTCAAAACTTATTTGGAACTAGAGAAACCTGTAAGATCCAGGAGAGGCAAATACAACCCATCTAATAGTGACATCTCTAAAACTCAGGGCAGATATGGCTTCCTGCAAAGGACCAGCCCCATTGAGGTCGAGCTTGTAGACCAGAAGAGCAAACCACATGAGAAAACTCACCGTCATGAGAAAAGAAGGAAAATGTAATAGGACATTTGACATCCAAAGAAGTACCAAAAAAAATAGAGAGCCACATAAAAAGAACTTTAAAATTGCTGATTTTAAAATATTCAAAGAAATAAAGGAAGGAATAGAATCCATAATACAAGTTCAGGGCATTTTGAAGGAGGAAGCCAGTGGGTTTCTGAAAAAGCTAAATAGAAAATCTAGAAGTGAAAATTGTAGTCACTGAAAAATTTGTAAGAAAGAGGAGGTGGATTAAATCATAGAGTGGATCCTGGAGAGAGACTTCATGAATTGAAGAAGTGAATGAGAGGTGAGAAATTGAAGTCAATGCGTGAAGGTCACACTCAATTTATGAGTGTCTGTGAAGGAGAGTGAGGAGCTTTCCTAGAGAGAAATCCTAAATCAAGAAAGAGATTTACTCATTCATTCACTTAAAAAAATAACACATGGAGCTGGGGACTATATTGGGAGAGAACAGATACACAGGAAAGGGAGGGGGTAACTGCAGGGAGAGAGGGTCTTCTAGATCCTAGGTAGAGGGATTACTGAAAGTGAATGAGGGGGAAACAGATTTGAACATACTTCTGTGGAGAAGCAGAGGTGGAAGGTTTGAAAGTATGGAACTGGGTCCCCTCCTTTCTTTGGCAGATGGGAAGAATATGGGGGATAAGCAATGAGGAGATAAAGAAAAGGTAAAGGTTTAAAAAAATAGCCGTAGGGGGAATGGGAGAGGAAGTTGATCAGAGACAGGTAAAAAGAGCTCCAGAGAATGCTGAGGGCTCTCTGGTGTGGAGTAGCGTAGGGTGAATTGGTACCATTCTAAAAGACTGTATTTAGCATCCCACATTTAAATGTGTAAAAATTATATTGTAGGATTAATCCATAAATATTGCAGAAAAGATGCAGGAAAATAATAAGGAAAAAACAGGAAGAGAAGGTACCAGTGAGAGGAATTTGAGAGATTCCAAGGAAGAAGATTCTGTCTAATTTTTGTATCACTGACCATAGTTACTGTTAGAAAACTTTTGCTTGTAGTGAGTTGGAGGAATTCTAGAAATCAGCTATGGTTCTTTTATTTATTCTAGCTTATTTTCAGAGAACTAGGACACTGTTGCCCCTTCCAACATGAAATCATGTTACCCCAAGTCATGTTGTCCTGAGTCAAGGTTAAAGCTTCAATAGCTTTTTGTCTACAAACATTAATTGTCTCTTGGGTAAAAGGGATTTTGTCCCACATCCAAGCTTATACACCATACATATATTATGTATTTAGAGGTGTATTACGGTCTCCAGTATAACCCTTCCACCAGTGTAAGTTCCTGCCTCTGATCGAGGGAGAAACTCCCTATGGTCTTGGTCAACTTCAGAGGGCTGGCCAGCTTATTAGCAATACCTTCATAAATAAATGTCATTCTGTCACCTAGAATTGCTGATGAGGATTTTTAGACTGTTGAAATTAGTTATAGTGACAGAATTGTTGAACAGAAAGGGAAGCTTTTTAATTAGGTTGAAATCGAACATTTATGATGAATTTACAGGTACATTCTGGTAAGAGAAGTGTTAATAGCTCACCCATGGGACCTATTAAAGGACTTGAAGCCTGTCATTCTGGGTCACTAGTCAAAGCCCACTGGAGAGAGCAATAATCAAAGACTTTTTCTGCCTGACACTAGGGCAGAAGGCTTCTCTGTGATGGTAGATGTGCTGTGACTTAGAGGGGGTCCATGGTTCAAAAAAAACACCTTCAAGTAGAGCTAATTGATCATTTAAACCAAGAAGTCAGAGAACAGAGTTTTGTAACACTTCCATCACCTTTCGAGTATCGTTTATTTTGTTATTTAATTGCAGTCTCTGATATGGTTAACTCACTTTTTATTTGTTCAACATCTTTCTTGAAAGAGTCCCCCACTCCCAAACCTACCATAAACTTTTATTTATCCTAAGGGATTAACTATGAAAAGGGAATTAGTTAGTACTATTAGTTTTTTAATTACTCAACAATGAAGAACCTAAGAATGGAATCTGGAAATGATGTTTCCCACAAAAGTGAGCTATTAATGGATGCCATGCCTCCAGTTACTAGATAATGGGTTATATTAATAAGAGAGATGGATGTGGTATCTTTTTTCCCATGGCAGAGGTAGATTAAAAAAATACTAACGGCAAGGAGGGGTATAGCTCAGGTGGTAGCATGCATACTTAGCATGTATGAGGTCCTGGGTTCAATCCCCAGTACCTTGAATGAATGAATGGATGGATGAAAAAAATGCCAGCTGGAAACCAAGCAGTGTCCTGAAGTGTCTCTTTTCTGTTGGTCCTTTTAGGGGCATTGTCCAGTCCGAAGAAAAACTTGTCATCAGTGCATCTTGGGCAAAAGATGATGATATCAGCAGGCTTCTGAAATCTCTTCCAAACTGGATGAATATGGCTCAACCCAAACAGCTGAGGCCAAAGAGAGAAGAGGAAGAAGATTTCATAAGGTAAAGGGTCAATTTTCTAAGTTGTACTAAACATGGGAAGGAAAAACATCTGTTTAGCTCATTACTTCTTACATGAAATTTTGACCAATTCTAAATATCAAACAGCAATGACCTGAACTTAGTCAAGTCTGTTTTTATAGTACTACACCTCATGTCCCATGCAAGTGTGGCTTGTACTCAGAACTCTAGAAGGAAGGGATTGATATGAATCAAATTTGGGATATTGCTAAATCAAGTTAAAATATCTTTTAATTTCTACATCATTCTCCCCTCTTAAGGGAAACATAATTTACTCATTAATTCATTTATTTATTCAGCATTTGTATGGACCTTGTTATGTGCCATACCTGGGAAACATGAGAATTAATAATATAAAGTTCCTGCCCGTAAGTATGTTACAGTGTTCTTAGCCTGTTCTTTAGTTCATAGAATTGTTGGTGGAACTTTCTAGAAATACAAGTGTGCTCCCCATGTTTGTTCATATACAGTGTAATATCTCCAGTTGTTTTCTGCTTATTTTGACAAAAGTAAGGTCTCTCTTTCAACTTCATCACTCAGCATTTACCTTTGTACTGTTTAAATTATTTACTGGGCCATGAAGATGTGACTGAATTTGATGAAGCTACTCATTTTCACGTGGCTGGCTTGCCACAGTGAAATATTTTTACTTCTGTCATTTTAAAGCTGTGTATAATGAGAGGAAAAGTGAAAATAATATTTTGTCACATCAAAATTAGGTTTATTTTTACTGGATTTTGCCTACCCAAATGAATGAATAAATAGTGTGGGGAGAAAAAGAGTAAAAGTACTTTAAAGAAGCAAAGACCAGAAAAAAGAATTAAAGAGGTAGTGGCCAATATTTTACTTTAATTCATCATAGAACTCTGGGCTCATCTCTTTCTCCAAATGTGGGTTGCAACTTAGATAAACAGATCTTTACCCTTCACAAAGTTAACCATATTCATACACTATAGTGCCACATTTTTACCAACATTTTACTATGAAAAATTGCTATAGTGCCATTTAAAACTTTCTCAAATCATGAGACTCAAAAGCTAAGCTGTAATTTAACCTAAAGCTTTCCTATTTATGTTTTCTTCCTTATTAGTCACATTATCACAGAAAAACTTGTCAGCTAGTTGCATTGATAATAAGAAAACTGTATATTATAGTTTTTTAATTGATAGATTTAATTTGCATGTGGGAGCAGTTTAGGTTTATAAAAATATTGAGTGAAAAATACAGAGTTCCTATATATCCCCTCACCTACCCTCACCCCTCAATTTCTTCTATTTTTAATGTCTTGCATTAGTGTGGCACAATTGTTAAAATTGGTAAGCTAATATTGATACATTATTATTAACTAAAGTCTATAGTTTAGGGTTCACTCTTTGTGTTATACATTCTATGAGTTTTGAGAAGTATGTAATGATTGTACCTATTCTATGGCTGCAATGAATGTAACCATTTCAGGATTACTCAGTATTATAGTTTCACTGCCCTAAAAATCCTCTGTGCTCCTCCTGTTCATCCCTGCCTTCCTCTCCTCCAACCCCTGGCATCTGCTGTTTTCTTTACTGTCTCCATAGTTTTGCCTTTTCCAGAATGTCATGTGGTTGGAATCATACAGTATGTAGCCTTGTCATATTGGCTTCTTTTGCTTAGCAACATGCACTTAAATTTCCTCCATGTCTTTTTGTGGCTTGATAACTTTTTTATCTCTGAATAATATTCCATTGTATGGACATACCACAATTTGTTTATCCGTTCACCTACTGCAGGATATCTTAGTTGCTTCCAAGTTTTGGCAATTATACATAGAGCTGCTATAAACATTCATGTGCAGGTTTTTGTGTGGGTGTAAGTTTTCAGCTCATTTGGGTAAATACCATGGAATGTTATTGCTGGATTGTATGTCAAGAGCATATTTAGTTTTGTAAGAAGTTGCCAAACTGTATTCCAAGGTGGCTGTACCATTTTTGCATTCCCACCAGCAGTGAATGAGAGTTCCTGCTCCTCACTAGCATGTGGTGGTGATAGTGTTTTAGATTTGGTACATTCTAATAGGTATGTAGTGATCTCATTGTTTTAATTTGTATTTCCCTAATGACATATGATGTTGAGCATCTTTTCATATGCTTATCTGATATCTATATGTGTTTTTTGGTGAGATATCTGTCCAGATCTTTTAACCATTTTTAAATTGGGTTGTGTGCCATCTTATTGTTGAGTTTTTAAAGTTCTTTGTATATTTTGATATCAGTCCTTTAACTGATTGGTGTTTTGCAAAAATTTTCTCCCAGTGTATGCCTTGTCTTTTTGTTCTCTTCATAGTGTCTTTTTGTAGAGCAGAAGGTTTTCATTTTAATGAAGTCAGACTGAATGATTTTTTAAAAATGCTGTGCTGCCTTTGATTTTGAGTGTTTTGTATGATTCCACTTCTTCTCTTAGTATACAAATTATACTTCTTTTTTTGTTTTTTTTTTTTACTTTAACTGATTACCCTAGAGTTTGTAATATACACTTACAACTAATCCAAGTCTACTTTTAAATAACGCTATACAACTAAACAGGTATTGCAAGCACCTTATAACAAAGTAGTCCCAATTTCTCCCTCCCATCACTTATAACATTGCTGCCGTTCTTTTCATTCATCCATAGCTATAATCACTGTGTATAATGTTGCCATTATTATTTTGAACAAACCACTACTTGTTAGATCAATTAAGAATAAGAAGTAAAAGATTTTATTTCCCTTCACTTACTCCTCCTTTAATTCTCTTCCTTTCTTAATATCAGTCCAAGTTTCTGACCTATATTACTTTCTTTCTCCCTAAAGAACTTTTTTTGTTAACATTGCTTATAAGGCAGGTCTACTAAAGACAGTTCCTTTTCATTTTTGTTGGAGAAAGTGTTTACTTTTCCCTCACTTTTGAAGAATACTTTCACAGAGTTCAAAACTTTAGGTTGGTGATTCTTTTTAATTCTTTAAGTATTTAACTTCGCTATTCTTACTTCCATAGTTTTTGAAGAAAAGTCCAATGTAATTTTTATCCTTGTTTTTTATAAGTGAGATACTTTTTTATAAGTGAGATACTGCAAAATTCCTTTCTTTGTTTTTGATTTTGTGCCATTTGAAAATTATACGCTGAGGTATAGGGGGTTTTTTTTTGGTTTTTGATGGTTTTTTTGTTTGTATTTTCTTGGCATTTTTCATACTTGATATGCTCTGAGCATCCTGGATCTGTGATTTGATGTTAGTCATTGGTTTGGAGAAATTCTCAGTTATTCTTACTTCAAATATTTCTTGTTTCTTTTTCTCTTCTCCTTCTGATATGCCCACTACACATACATTACACATTTTTAATTGTTCCTCAGTTCTTGGATATTCTGTTCTGTCTTTTCATTATTTTCTTTTCCCTTCAGGTTTTAATTTTGGAAATTTTTATTGACATTTTTTTAAGGTGACTGATTCTTTCCTCGGTTATGCCCAGTCTGTTAAATAAGCCCATTGAAGGCATTCTTCATGTTTGTTTTAGCATGTTTAATGTTGAGTATCTCCTTGTGACTCTTAGAGTTTCCATCTCTCTGCTTACATTACCTATCGTTTACATGTGCACATATTAAAGGCACAGCTTGGCAAATTTTCATACTTTTCATCGTGTAACCAGTATCCAGATCAAGACACAGAATAATGGCAACAAGAAACAGATTAAAGCAATAAAGAGCTTTCTCATGCTTCCTTCTGGTCACTGTTTGCCTCTCCAGAAGCTATCTGTATCTGACCTTTAAATACATAGATTAGTTTAATCTGTCTGGGGGCTCTTTATAGACGGAATCATGTAGTTATGTATTCTTTATGACTGGCTTCATTTGTCCCACATTTTGTTGACAAGAGTCATCCACGTTGTTATGTACAGATCCTTGTTACTCTGTAGTCTATATTGTATTACATTATGTGAATACACCAGATTTTTTAAAAATATTATATTATTTGCGAGCACATGTGTGTATATGTATATTCATTTATTCTACTCCTGATGGGTATCTGGGTAGTTTCTAACTTGCCACTGCTTCGAATAGTGCTGCTGTGTATATTCCACTGCACGTGTCTTGGTAACCACACGTGTATGTTTCTGTTCCTTACATTCTAGGCGTCGATTGCTAGGTCACAGGATACGCATACATTCAGTTACAGTGCACACTGCCAAGTGGTTCCCCAAAGTGGTGCTAAGAGTCTGTACCCTTACAGCAGTGTGTGAAAGCTCCAGATGCTCCGTGTCTCGCCTGTACTTGATACTTTCCATCTGAGCTATTGCCTTCCAGTAGGTTTGTAGAGGTATCTCATTGAAGTTTAATACTCATTTCTCTCATGACTAATGAAGTTGAACACGTTTTAATGTACTTTTATGTATTTTGGGGGTATTAGGATATCTGCTCTCACAATATATTCAAATCGACTGCCCATTTTTAATTAGGCTCGCTCTCTTTTCCCTACTGATTTATGGGAATTCTTTATATATCTGGATAGAACTCCTTTGTGATGGATAGATAGTAAAGAGAAAGATGATGGCATCTTCTCCCACTTTACAAATTGCCTCTTTACTATCTTTAATGATGTCTTTTGATAAACAGACTTTTAAAATCTTAGTAAGTCAGATATATATATATTGTTTTTTAATAGATAAGACATTTGGTGTCCTATTTAGAAATCTTTGCTTATGGCAAAATCACAGAGATATTTTTCTCTAAAGCTTTTATTGTGGTGAATATATTTTCCCCCAGCATCTGAAATAAGTCATACACTCTTGTGGGGAGGGTATAGCTCAAATGGTCGAGTATGTGCTAGCATGCACGGGGTCCTGTGTTCAATCCCCAATACTGCCTCTGAAAATAAAACAAACAAACAAACAAACACACCTAATTACCTCCCTCCCCCTTAAGAAAAATAATTAAAATGAAATAAAAAAATAAAACAAAACAAAAGAAGTTATATACATTCTTAAAATTTTGTCTCCTATCCCAGCTCTCTCTACACTTGCCCTTAATTTAGACCATGTTGTCACAGCAAGAGTAGCAGAGAGTGGCCTCATGATTTTTTCTGTCAAGAGAGGTAAAGAGTGATTGAGACATTGGTTAATTAGAATGCCGAGTAGGAATAATCAAGCTGACCATAGGAGAGAGGTCAGGCCATGTTGCCATCATCCTTTTCTGCTGCAAGATTTTTAAGAGGTCTGGGCAAGCATATTCCCACTCTTTCCCTGTAAGAGTACTTATGTAATATATCTATAACCTGAGTGGTTGTATTAGATGCAACTTCTAGAGGAAAAATTTCTCTCCCCAACTTTTCAGGTTACTTTAATTGAACATAAGTCTCCTTCCTGCTGTTCCTCGGCTTATTAGTATCTAACTCCTTGTTGTCTTTTATGCTTGCAAAGACATTTTAAATCAGTTTTATTAATCTTTAATAGCTTAGAGTTAAAGGGAAGAGTTTCTAGCCCTATTTCAGAAAAGAGAATGCTAATCGGGAGATGAACCTCTGTACCACCTCATGCTTCTGATTTAGAAGAGCTGGAATAAAGGTCTTGGCTTTCTTTACTTCTGTTTTGTTCACTGAATTGTGTCACCTTCCATCTTAAATTTGAACACAAAACAAATTTTATATATATATGTTTTAAAGTTTTGGTGAATTATTAGGTACTTGAAGTAAAGTATAATCTTAACGATGTAACTCAATGAAATGTTATGTGTGATTTTACTCATGGAACCACCTCCCAGATGAAAATAGAGAACTTTTTTTAGCATTCCAGAAGTCCTGCCCTCAAGGTAACCACTATTCTGACTTTTATCACCATAGTTTAGTTTTGGCTGTCCTTGAATCTTACATGAATTTAATTACAATATTTGGTTTATTTTGCTGAACATTATGCCTGAGATAGTTCTCCGTGATTTTGCATGCAGACAGGGTTTGAAAACAAATTATATTTGCTTTAACAGGAAGAGAAACAATTTTTTAGATCTATTTTGTTTTGTATGTGATTGGTTCTTTTTTCTTAATCTGTCGCATTCTCTGTGCTGATTAGAAGTTGAAAGCAAAGGTAAGAAGAGGGGAACACTCTGCATTGGTATTCCAGCGTGGTGTAGTTGACACAGCCTTGATTCAGCACGTTAGAGTGCCACAGAGCACGGAATGAGCCAGGGAGACTGAAAAATCGCACTCTCCTCCTGTAATTAGTTTTTAAAGCTTAGAGCTGTTTGGCACCCAGATGAGTATAGAATCCAGTGCCCTTTGCATTGAATAAAGGCTATGTTCCCTTCATTACTGGGTGAGGCCCTTTTCTATTGTTGTTTTTTAAGTAAAAAATAAAATGTATTATTTCCAGGCTTAACTTTGAATAAAGGGAAAAAAATAGGTCGGGCCAGGGCTTTAATAGAAAAACGAAAAATAGCCAGTATCCTTTTGTTTCCAAAGAAGCTGAAAGCAGGCTTTCTAGCCCATTGTCTTTGCACCTGTCATATATCTGTATATATTTATCCTTTTGAGATCAATGAATATCCACTGATAAAAGCAATCCTGCTTTCTGGAGATGTAATTAACAGAAGAGGTAAGGTGTTGGGAGAAGTAAAGGGGGCGGGGAGGCCATGTGCATTAGAGACTGTCCCCTGAAATCTATTGCCCCCATTTCACTCAGGACCCCAGAATTTCAAAGAATAAGAATCATTTCCCTAGAGCCAGATTTGAAAATGCTTAAGTGGACAGATGTGATTGGCAGGACAGGGACAAGAGTATTCAGGTGATAAAAAGTCAAAGAATATATAAAACCTACAAATTAGTGTTGAAAGCATGTAGAAAGATGAAGGATAAAGAATCAAGTTTCTGGAAAGATTGTGTAATCCGTTACAACAATCAGAGTTGACAGTACCTAGCACTGGACAGCAATGTACGTTTTCAGGCACTATTACTCCCATTCAACAGATAAGGAAACTGAGGTGCAGAGAAATTAAGGAACTTAACGTCCTCAAATTGACAGAGCTGTTGAGTGACAGAGCTAGAATTTGAGCCCAAGTAGTCTGGCTCTCAGAGCTACTATACTGTGATCAACTTGCCTTTAAAAATGGATCAGGAATTGGTACTTTTGGACACTTGAGTTATACCTTTGTTTTCACTGATCATCATAGTTTTGACCGATATTGTAATAATTTTATGCTATTGTCACAGACATTTATCATAAGGTGCTTTTACCCTAGATTTAGTTTGTTACTTTTAGAATTAATTGTATTATATTTCATGTATTATATTGTTGCCTGGTCACTCCCTTTCAGTAACAGGTTGGTAACAGAATACCCAGCTATTTGAGGGAAATGATATATTAAAACCAGGAAAGTATGTGCTTTAAAACTGACTGTCTTTCCTCAGAGTCTTATGTTTGCCAAATCAAAGAAAAGGAAAAAGAAAAACAATCATTGTTGAAAATAACAAAGAAGGATACAAAGCAGATGAAAACACAAAAATGGTAGGAAACAAATTATATAGGTTTAAGATAGCGGGTATACAGACCTGAATAATGAAGAGAAACTCCAGGACATTTTTAGCTGTTTTTAGTTATTGGGTTGTTTAGAAGATAACTTTTGATTTTCTCTGGAGAATCAAATGAGTGAACTGTTTATTAAGACTGATTTGGGGGGGAGGGTATAGTTCAAGTGGTAGAGCACATGCTTAGCACACACAAGGTCGTGAGTTTAATCCCCAGTAGCTCCCTAAAAATAAGGAAATAAACCTAATTACTTCCCTCCCCCTGCCAAAGAAAAACAAAAATAAAAAAACAAAAAAAGACTGATTTTTGTCATTTATGAAATTATGAACTCAGAATGTTTAAAGAACAGCAAAATACTGTTTTCAAAGAACAAGGCAATTCCTGAGGTTTTATTTGGAATGAATTCTGTATTAAGATATTTAATGAGAAAGAGTCAGAATAAAAGCAGAAAGCAGGTTTGTACTTTGACCTTCTGTGGCACCTACCAGTACATCATGGACCCTCCATAAACGCTGAATGAATGAAACTGAATTTAAAAATGAGAAGAATCATTCACTTTTCAAATGAAAAAAAAAATGTAAAGATTGGTGAGCCAAACACTTTAATTGGAAGAAAATGCTTTCAATAGCCTTCCTGAAAGTTACATGTATAGTAGCATGTTCTCTTTGTAAGCTTGCAGGCCTGAGTTCTAGTCCTCGGCACTGCCATTAACTAATCTATTTTGTTTTGTGTTGTTTTTGCCTGTCGTTAGATCTTTACACCTCTTTAGTTTCTTCATCCAGCTGAGACTAAACAATTAAGAGAAGTAGAAATCTAGTAGGCCTAGGACTTTATTTAGATGTAAATATAGTATGAGTAAAGTAGAACATAAATAGTTTTCAAAGAAATTCCACTTGGCAATGTAAAGGCTCTCAAAACAATATAAGCAATGACTGTTATAAAAGTTCTAGGTAACTACAGCTGTTGAAGAATCTTTAGATAAATTTGAAGGAATAAGTAAAAGATCTAATGCAGGGAGGAAAAGGCTTTAGTTAGCTTGAACAAAGTGTTCATTACAATAGAGACATTTATTTCACTATCTCTGCATGCTTAATATGACTTTAAAAACACAATTATAAAGGGAAGATCAATCAGAAAACATGAATAGATTAAATAAGTACAGGAATAGAAAATGCTTTGCTAAAATGTTTTTTTCCCTCGATTACTCAAGATGAAGGTCATAGATGGATGTAGGACACTGACAGGCAAGCCTGGATGAGAAGCAGACTTAAATCTCAAAATTAAACAAAAAAGACAGGTAATTAACTGGAGACTCAGCTACAAACATATCAGTTAACGTTTGAGCTGATTGAATTAGGCACTTTGTTATTATATCAAAATGATATGACTCTTGTTAGCATAAGATTGGCAGTAAATGAGAAAAAAGTTAAATCTCCTCTATACAGTGCATAAATGCTCGTCTACTGAGACAGTTATTTGAGGATTATAATTATCTATTAGTATCATTTAAAAGTCACTATTAGAGTGTTTTCTTTATTTTTTGGTTTAATTATAAATCCTGGAATTATTTAACTTTTTTTTCACTTAGATGTACATTTAATACCATTCCTCTTTCTCTCATTTAAAGTCTTAAAAGAAAAAAAAAATCATCCCTCTAATTTAGCCCCACTCAGCTCTTCAGAAAGTGAGGCTGAAGTCTGGGAGAGTTATTCCTCCAGCCTCTTTCTTTCTCTTCAGTAATGCTTTGGCAATTCTAGGTCTTTGATGGTTCCATGTGAATTTTATTATGACTTTTTCTAGTTCTGTGAAATATGTCCTGGGTAATTGGATAGGGATTGCATTAAATCTGTAGATTACCTTGGGCAGTGTGACCATTTTAACAATATTGATTCTTCCAATCCAAGAGCATGGAATATCTTTCCATTTTTTAAAGTCTTCTTTAATTTCCTTCATCAATGGTTTATAGTTTTCTGTGTATAATTCTTTCACCTCCTTGGTTAGATTTATTCCCAGAGATTTTATTACTTTGGGTGCTATTATAAAGGGGATTGTTTCTTTACTTTCTTCTTCTGTTGATTTATCGTTAGTGTAAAGAAATGCAACTGATTTTTGAACGTTAATTTTGTAACCTGCTACCTTGCTGAATTCTTCAATCAGCTCTAGTAGCTTTTGTGTGGACCTTTTAGGGTTTTCTATATATAGTAACATGTCATCAGCATATAATGACACTTTTACCTCTTCTTTTCCAATTTGGATCCCTTTTATTTCTTTCTCTTGCCTGACTGCTGTGGCTAGGACTTCCAGGACTATGTTGAATAGGAGTGGTGATAGTGGGCATCCTTGTCTTGTCCCAGATTTTAGTGGGAAGCTTTTGAGTTTTTCACCATTGAGTACTATGCTGGCTGTAGGTTTGTCATATATAGCTTTTATGATGTTGAGATATGTTCCCTCTATACCCACTTTGGCGAGAGTTTTTATCATAAATGGGTGTTGAATTTTATCAAATGCTTTTTCTGCATCGATTGAGATGATCATGTGGTTTTTGTCCTTTCTCTTGTTGATGTGATGTATTACACTGATTGATTTGCATATGTTGAACCAGCCTTGTGTCCCTGGGATGAACCCCACTTGGTCATGATGTATAATCTTTTTTATGTGTTGTTGGATTCTATTTGCTAACTACAGTCATCAAGACAGCATGGTATTGGTACCAAAACAGACATATAGACCAATGGAACAGAATAGAGAGCCCAGAAATGAACCCACAAACTTTTGATCAACTCATCTTTGACAAAGGAGGCAAGAATATACATTGGAATAAAGACAGTCTCTTCAGCAAATGGTGTTGGGAAAACTGGACAGCAGCATGTAAAACAATCAAGCTAGAACACTCCCTTACACCATATACAAAAATCAACTCAAAATGGATTAAAGACTTAAACATAAGACAAGATACAATAAACCTCCTAGAGGAAAACATAGGCAAAACATTATCTGACATACATCTCAAAAATTTTCTCCTAGAAGAAATAAAAGCAAGAATAAACAAATGGGACCTAATGAAACTTACAAGCTTCTGCACAGCAAAGGAAACCAGAAGTAAAACAAGAAGAAAACCTACGGAATGGGAGAAAAGTTTTGCAAGTGAAACCGACAAAGGCTTGATCTCCAGAATATATAAGCAGCTCATATGACTCAATAAGAAAAAAATAAACAACCCAATCCAAAAATGGGCAGAAGACCTAAACAAGCAATTCTCCAAGGAAGACATACAAATGATCAAAAAGCACATGAAAAAATGCTCAGTATCACTAATTATCAGAGAAATGCAAATCAAAACTACAATGAGGTATCACCTCACACCAGTCAGAATGGCCATCATTCAAAAATCCACAAATGACAAATGCTGGAGAGGCTGTGGAGAAAGGGGAACCCTCCTACACTGCTGGTGGGAATGCAGTTTGGTGCAGCCACTATGGAAAACAGTGTGGAGATTCCTCAAAAGACTAGGAATAGACTTACCATATGACCCAGGAATCCCACTCCTGGGCTTGTATCCAGAAGGAAATCTACTTCAGGATGACACCCCAATGTTCATAGCAGCACTATTTACAATAGCCAAAACATGGAAACAGCCTAAATGTCCATCAACAGGTGACTGGATAAAGAAGAGGTGGTATATTTATACAATGGAATACTACTCAGCCATAAAAACCGACAACATGATGCTATTTGCAGCAACATGGATGCTCCTGGAGAATGTCATTCTAAGTGAAGTAAGCCAGAAAGAGAAAGAAAAATACCATATGAGATCGCTCATATGTGGAATCTAAAAAACAAAAACAAAAACAAACAAACAAACAAAAACAAAGCGTAAATACAGGACAGAAATAGACTCACAGACAGAGAATACAGACTTGTGGTTACCAGGGGGGTGGAGGGTGGGAAGGGATAGACTGGGATTTCAAAATTGTAGAATAGACTACACTGTATAGCACAGGGAAATATACACAAAATGTTATGATAACTCACAGAGAAAAAAATGTGACAGTGAGTGTGTATAAGTCCATGAATAACTGAAAAATTGTGCTGAACACTGGAATTTGACACAACATTGTAAAATGATTATAAATCAATAAAAAATGTTAAAAAAAAAAAAAAAAGAAAGTGAGGCTGAGAATGATGTTCTGTGCCATCGTGATGATGGGAAGGATACTTGTTATCTTGCCTGGGTAGGAGCAGGAAGAGGTGTTCCTAAGACAGGGGCAAACATGAGACAGTCTGCACCCACCGCTGAAAAGTCCTGTGTCATCAGTTCTCTCCCCAGTTCCAAATCTATTGACGGCTGCTCTCTGTGGCAGGCTTAATTCCCTGCCAGGTGATGAAGGACCACTTGCCTTCTCACCCCTGTCTTACTGAACCTTTTCAGATTCCCAGTCTACCGTGCTCTTTCCTACTTCTGCGTCTTTGCCCCTGCCCATTTCTCTTCCGGAGATACCCTCTGCTCATCCCACCCCTGCTTCCTGTCCCTGTCCAGTTCAGCTCTCAAGATACAGCTCAGGTATCAGTTTCTTCATCATCTCCTCCCCATAATCCTCTTCCTTTCTGCACCCCACCCTGCTGCTCACCTGGGTTAGGAGCTCATTATCTGTGGGGGAGTTAAACAAATAAGCAGTTTATAGAGCATTGAATGCTACTGCTAGAGGTAAAGATAATGTGTGCATATATAAAGAAGAGACTGGTAGAAGAACTAAAAATAATAACATAACTACCCTAAGAAGGAGAGATTGGTATAATTGGCTGGGATGGGGGTTGAGGGGAAGGGGACGTAAGTAAGCTAATTCCTCACCCATCCATGGAGCAGGATGTCAGTACAAAATGTCTAAAATGAATATATCAACAAGTAGCAGTTTCCACAGATTATATAAAGAGGTGGATGTAACCACTGGAAGAATTAGAAATAGAAATCTTTTTTTTTTTTTTTAAGTAGTAGGTGCTTTCTGGGACACATGATGAACGTGAGGGGCTTGGAACAGGAGATCACTGCTCATCAATGTCAGTTATTTAACCAAGAGTAATTATTACCTAAGTTTAAATTTTTCCTTTGCTTAGAAAAAAGTTCTCAAACCCTGTTACTCATCACTGGAAGTTCACCAATTGTTCACAAATACACTATCATTCTAACTTTTTTTAATCTCTGAAAAAAAATCTTAAACCATCTTCAGTTTCCTGCCAATTTTATGCAAAGCATTTACCCTTCTCTGCAGTATCTTACTTTGCCCCAGAGGTTCCGATCTCTTTCTTTGTCTTCCTCCTAAGACCCCCATATGCCCACCCTTCCCCCTTTCTGTTCCAAGTGAGCTACCTTGAAGACATGACACTTAGCTGCTTAGCTACAGAATCATTGCTTGAGATCAATTGTTGAGTGTCTCTGCTCTGAGTAGATTTAAGTTTTTCAAAAGGAAATTGTATAACAATTTGAGAAATAACCAGAATTGTCAGTAAGCTGAAATACTCGATGAAGAAGTTCAATGCTATATAAATTTCGACTTCTAAATCTCGAATCACTCTTGGTAGTTGAAAAACCAAAGTATTTGTTCAACTTATAGTACTTAATTATTGGTTACTTTAATCTTGTATATTGATAATCTGTTTTGAAGCTTGAGAAATGTTCTTTATGGAAAACTGTTGTTATTTTATGAATGCAAAGCTTATGGTAGCTCCTGGCAAAAAAAAAAAAAAAATTGCTCACCTCTGAAAGTCCCAGCACCTGTAGAAAAAATCTTGTACCTTATTATTTATATCCAGTGTTGCCTGACAACATCCTACAACGAAAACTTAGTGGCCAGGCTTATTTGAGTGGTTTGGCTAAAGAAAGATGCATTCATGCTCCAACTAACACAGCTTTTCACATGCAGCTTTATTCCAGGTTGAGGCTACATCGAGCTCTGAGCAGTGCCATCAGCCTGAAAATGATGTGCTGCTTCATAGTTAGCTCTTTGCTTGTTGTTACCTAGTATCAATTTCCACGTAACTTTTCACTGTCTTTACACACTGTTTTATCAATGTACTCGTCTACTTGGTGGGAAAAAAGGAGATACAGAATGTGGCAAAAACCCTGAGACTGAGCCCTGGGTTCCTTCCCCTAATGCTCTCTGTGTCTTTAGCCAGGTCCCCTCACCCTTCTGCACCTCTGTCTCTCATCTGTAAATGACAACCTTTAATGCTTGAACTTACACGCTGGTTTTGTGTGTGGTGTGCTTGTGCTCTAACATATTAGGTCATATTTAATGTCCAGTACAGTTGGGTTTTTATGTTGTGTATTTACACTTTAGAGTAGATTGGAGCCCTTTATGTAATCAGTACACCCAGTACATTCTGTCCATTTTGTAGAATTTTGAATATAATTTTATTATTGTTTAGCTACTACTCAGGGTTCTAGTTTTACTGTGTTTACATTTTGGAATATTTTTCGCAAACATTCATTTATTTCATATCTCACAATCACAACTTTGAGTTATATAGCTGTTTTTATAAGAAAATTTGGCCGATTCTTTGAGGATTATTGTTTTCCAGAAAAGTATTGTCATAAAAGCAGTGGGTACCTGTAAAGGCTTTTGAAACCAGGTTCCTAGATCAAATCAGGATTCAACGGTATCAAAGGGTTAAGGACCCGAGTGCTCAGTTAACATTATTGCTCTAGAATTTTGGTGCTAAATGCCAGGCCTAGGGTGAGGCACACACCGTTGCTCAATCCGTGCTTGTTGAATGTCCGTCTGTACTCCCATACTGCTTGATGTACAAGTAATGGCGTTAAATAAGAGAAAGGTTAGCATAGAAGAGTCTCAGAGTATAGGGCGTGTCTTAATCTGCTTGGGCCTCTTTGACAAAATGCATGTAGACTGAGTGGCTTACAGGACAGAAGCTTACTTCCCACTGTCCTGGAGGCTGGGAAGTCCGAGGTCAAGGTTCAGTTCCCAAATCAGTTCCCAATAAAGGCTCTCTTCCTTGCTTTCAGAAGTGCCTTGCTGTGGCCTCACACGTCAGCAAGAGAATAAGAGCCCTCTCAGGTCTCCTTGTAAGAGTACTAATTCCATCATGAGGGCTCCGCCTTCATCGTGACTATCATGATTTAATTACCTCCCAAAGATCTATCTCTAAATACTGTCACTTTGGGGTTTGGGACCTCAAAGTATGAATTTGGGGGGATACATTTCAGTTCATAGCAAGGTGCAGATCCGTACCTGTTTACCTAAAATCTGAGCTGTTATTTTACACTAGTGGTTGGAAATTGGTCACATGAAAAAGCTAACTGTGTAATGTATAGATTGCATTGCTACATACAGACTAAAGAACAAAAGTTATGCTGCCTGGGAAGAAAAATTAAAACTATGATTATAGAGAAAATTTAAAGAATTTCTTATCATATGACTTATGCAGTTCTGAGTCAGATAGGAACAGATTTGGGGGTTTTTTTGTTTGTTTTTTTAACGTAATGAATCTCCCTTAATAATGTATTTGGACTTTTCATACAATCACTTACGTTGGCCTGTGATTAAAATCCTGGCCTCTAGTTGGAAGCTCACTGTTTGAACCCAGGTGTTTTGCTACCAGCCCAGCCTGTACAGGCTTTGTGATAAAAAGGATAATGCCTTTGTGTCTGTCTGTTAGACAGGGAACCTGAGTAGGGGTAAAACTGCCTGTAGCAGAATGGTGCCTGCACTTCAATTCCTAGATCTTTTGCCCTGCATCACCTTGGTAGCTCTAATGTAATACTACTGTGGGAATGTAAAATGATGCACCAATTTTGGAAAACAGCCTGGCATATTCTCAAAAAGTTAGCGTTACCATGTAACCCAGCAGTTCCACTCCTAGGCGTATATACTGAAGAGAAATGAAAACATACATCCACACAAAAATTTCTACATGAGTGATCATTAACGTTATTATTCATAATAGCCAAAAAATGGAAACAACCCAAATGTCCATCAAGTGATGAACAGATGAACAAAATAGAATAGATCCGTGATATATCCAGTGAAATACTGTTTGTTAATCAAAGAATTACTGCTGCATGCACAGACGTGGGTTAACCTCGAACCCATGTTAAGTAAAAGAAGCCAGTCACAAAGATGACATTGTTTGAGTCCCCTTATATGAACACCCAGAATAGGGAAATCTATAGAGACGGAAAACAGATTAGTGGTTATCTAGGGCTGGATTTGGGGATAAACAGAAAGTCTAATGGTTACGGATACTTTTGAGGTGATAAAAATGTTCTAAATTAATTGTGGTTTGATTTTGTGACACTGACTAAACTAAAAACCATTGAACTGCACATGTTAAATGAGTAAATTGTATGGTACATGAATTCTCTCTCAATAAAGCTATTTTTATAAATACCCATGACTGAGCCCCACGCATGACCAATTAAATCAATTTTGGCAGGTAGCTTTTGGCATCAGGTATTTTGTTTAACCTTCCCTAGTTAAGCTTGTACTGTACAGCCAGAGTTATAGCTAGTGGTTTAGACTAACTACCAAGATCCTTCTCAGTGCCAGAGCACCATGAATCCATAAATCTAGTGGTTTGTGCCTGTTGCGTTGAACAAGGTGATTTAAAAGCACAGACTGAAGAGCTGGTGAGCACCCCACAGTCCACCTTAATAATGGGCATGATTAATTTCTTTGGCTGCCATCTCTGAATAGAAACCCAGAAACTCAAATTGCCCTGCAACCAAATAGAGATAGAGAGGGAGAGAGAGGGAGAAGGAGAGAGAGGGAGAGAGAGGGAGAGGGAAGGAGGGAGAGGGAGGGGGGGGGAGGGGGGAGAGAGAGAGATTGTTCTAAGTCCCAGGCAGAACCCAGGAAAAGAGAAGTTGCTGATATTTCACACATACTCACCTTGATTGCAAAGGACACGCTAAGGACCCTCCCTGATTTATTCCCAGTTCTGCCTCTGCACCGAGCTGTGGACCGCTCAGCCTCATCTCGCCCCTCGAGAGCACTGCGAGTTTCTAGCTCATGGATGAACAGTGGGCAAAGAAAGCAAATGAAAAATCCTTGATTGTGATCATTGAAGGAGGAGCCACATTTCTAAAGAGGAGCAATTACTCGTTAAATGTGAAAAATAGCTACTCAGATCATAGTGTGTGATGAAAACCATTGAAGGATAGACTCAGTGATGAGTTTTAGCAGTTTCTAGGAGAAAAAAAATAATATCGTAATCAAGATAACTGGACGATTTTATTTCTTCCTATTTATGAGAGTTTAGCCAAGAGCATTTTAGAAAAACAATTTTTGAAAACTTGATTAAAAAACCCATCAGAATGGTACCACCTCCATTATTTTTGACACAGACAAATTAGACAGGTTTTGAAAGTGTTGGAAGATTGAGCAGTTGTAAAAAGCAGAAGTGATAGATGGAAGTGTCATTGTCCCATCTCATAAGAATCTGTCGGTATTATTAGGAATCTAGGTAGGTGACCTGACTCTTTTATAACCTTCATCAGTTTAAGCTCTGACAGATAATAGCTAAGTGATCTTTACTGGTCACCTTAACATGTCTCAGTTTCTTTACCTATACAGCAGAACTAATTTATCTCATGCCAAAGAATGTAATTTCCAGTTGCATTGAATATGGTCAGACATCTTACTAGGTCTTGATTAGGTCAAGGTCTGGCACAGAAAACAGAAACTGCTGCAAGTATTCCCTTAAATTACTTCAAGTGAGAATTAAACGTAGAGAATTGGTTATCCAGGTGAATGAGGATCTGAGCATCAAGCAGGAGACCTTAAGATAACCACAGGTTAACAACAGGAAGTAGCCACTACCTCCCTTTAGCTGAAGTGCCAAAGGGAGGAGGCATTTACTGTAGCACAAAGACACCTAAAGGCATTTGGGGCATGGTTGGAGCTAGAACCAAAAAGAAGATGTGTCGGTCACTGGAGACATCACCCAGGGCAGAGAGGGAGGGAGAGAAATGGAAATGGCTTGGCATCTCCTTTCTTCTTAGCCGTCAGTTTCCTGCCAGGGCCTCCCCTTGTCAGTTTCCAGCTGAGAAGGTGGAAAACAGCTTCCTGGAGTTGGCCCCTGCCTCCCCCAGCATAGAGCAGAGCAGAGCAAAGGTGAGGAATGGATCTTTGGGCAAACAGGCCTAGGACTTTTAGAGTTCACCCCTTTTTTATTCTGTATCCATTAAAACTTGGTACTTCTGCTTGATAAAAGCATTCTACTGCTCTCCCCAGCAGGGGTGAGTCAGTCTCATCTGTCATTGAATTCATCTCAAGTCTCGAATCTCTGCAGCCCTCCGTCCGTGTCAAGTGGTGACCTCTGAACTAAAACGGAAAATTAATACTACCAGCTCTCATGTAAAACAGCAGGGGAAATAGCACCTCATACCCATTAAGATGGTTACTATTAAAAAATTAAAATTAAAAATAGAAAATAGCAAATTTTGATGAGGATGTGGAGAAGTTAGAACCCTTGTGCATTGCTGATGGGAATGTAAAATGGTGCAGCCCCTCTGGAAAACAGTTTGGCAGTCCCTGAAAAAGGTAAACATAGAATTACTATATGATCCAACAATTCCACTTCTCTGTGTGTGCCCAGAAGAACTGAAAGCAGAGATTCAAACAGATCCTTCGGCACCAGTGTTCGTAGAAGCATTATTCACAATAGCCAAAAGGTGGAAACAGTCCAAATGTCCATCAGCAGATGAAAGGATAAACAATATGTGATATATACACACAATGAAATATGCAGCCTTAAAAAAGAATGAAATTCTGATAGACTACGATGTGGCTAAACTTTGAAAACATGCTAAGTGAAATAAACCAGACACAAAAGGAAATTTTGATTCCACTTACATGAGGTATCAAGAATAGACAAATTCATAGACACAAACTGGAATAGTGGTTACCAGGGACTGGGAGGAGGAACTCTGACGACAGAGTTTCTATTTGGGAAGATGGAAAAGTTCTGGAAAGAGTGATGTTTGTTGCACAACATTGTGAATATACTCAATGCCGTTAAACTGTACACCTAGAAATGGTTAAAATAGTAAGTTTTATCTCAAGTATATTTTGCCACAAAAAAAATAGTAAGGGAAGTAGAAAACAAAAAGAAACAGTTGATGAATATATGCAAAAAATGCCAAGCTGTTGCAGTCCCCATTTCTGTAACTGGTCACATTTCTCTTACTGGTCACATTCATCACTTCCTTCTTCTGCCATCCGTCCCATGTTGCCCTTGCCCTCTGCCTGCACCTCAGCTGCTCAGAGTGTTTTACCTGTTTTTGTTGAAGCTGAGCTTGTTCCTGGAAAAACTGAGTTCTTGACAGTTCTGCCTTGATTAGACTGCTGTGTTTTTTTCCCATTACTGTTACTGTGAACCTGGAAATACCCAAAGGGGTTCCAGTGAATCGGACATAGTTCTCTCTGCCTTTGTTGCATAGAAGCAACTCACTTTGCTCTCGGCAATTGAGGTGAGTCATTCCAGGCATGAAAGTGACCCCCTTCTCCGCCTGTTGGTTCAGTTGTGTGAGAAGCCCCAAATAGCCACATGGCAGTCTCTCCTACCCCATGTAATTCGGTCATTGGTGTATTTTCTGGTGGAAGCGGTCCTTCCTGAGTACCTACAGACCAGTTTAGCCCAAACTTGTGGGAGCAAAACCTCCGTGAATGGTTTTAATAATGAGAAGAGGGAACCATTACTACTTCTAATCCTTGGTTCCCAGACCCAAATTTTCTTGTTATTATTAAAATGTAATAATAAAACCGCTATGGATTGGCTCTGGGTCAGAGTACTCCAGCACTCATGCCTTGTAAGTGTTGTATCCCAGCTGGACCAAAGCTGAATCCTGCGTAGTCCATTTCACCCTCTGCTCCCTCTGTCAGCCCCGCTCCTTCTGGGGTTTGGATGTGCAGCAAAAGAGGGCAATTTTGGGAGAGTGGGCCCTGCCTTACTTCTTTTGCTGTAAAATAAGTTTCTTGGCCAGCAACATTGTTGAATAGGATATCATGATTGCAAAAAGGACCTTGAGTAAATCTCCTGACTGTTAGAAACATTTCGGGCCAAGAAAGCAATCCATACTGAGCATGGGTACAGCACTGCCCCCTCCAAGATGCAAGGAGTCTACTCCGTCTGCTGCTTCACTTGAGCCAGTCCGTGTCCTTGCCCTGTGCTGGATTATAGGGGACTTCCCTTTGGGCAGTGTTTCCCGGCTCTTGGGGCAGTTGTCTTACAGCAGGTCAACAATGGTCGAAGACTGGGGGGGTGAGGCAGAGTCTGAGTGTATGTTATGTGGTCAAATACAACCAGATCCACAAATCAATCTTTTTTTTTTTTTTTAATGGAGGTACTGGGAATTGAACCCAGGACCTTGTGCATGCTAAGCGTGTGCTCTACCGCTCTACTGCTCTACTATATCCAACCCCACCCCCAATCAATCATTTTGAAACTAGTTGTGATGTTTCTTTCGTAAGTGAATTTAGTCTGCTGAAAGCGCAGATTTTTTTTCCTTCCTAAGATTTCAGGGAGTAACAGAATTATTTAAAGACTAAATGGAGACAATCTTTGGCGTCTTTCGCAAAATTCTTTGAAATGAATTCTTGTCAGATTGACTTCTTTAAAGATTATAATTGTGCAGTAAGATTAAGTTAAACAGGTTTTACATTCTTGGCAAAATTCTCTGAAGTGAATTCTTGTCAGATCAAGCTCTTTAACGATTATAATTGTATGGTAAAATTAAGCTTCACAGGTTTAATACTCTCAGTTTCTTGGGCCTCTGCGTGAGCACGTTGGCCTACTGATGGTAAAGTGACTTCTCACGTAGGGTTCAGTACCTGAGACGCACAGCTTTTGAGTTCTGGCTTCTGTTCCTGGGTGTGTCAGCTAATCTTTGGGTCATGATTGAATGCCTCTTACTTCACCTTCTTCAGATAATGAGTTTCCTACTGCCCACTTCACACAAACCTGTAATACCTTCAATAAACAATGTGTTTTCATTATAAGCAGAAGATGAAGACTAAGTAAAAATTCAGGTCTAGAAAGAGGAAACAGTACTGACCCAGATGCTGGCAGGTAGTCATTCTGACAGTGAGGTCTCTGCCATGAACACTGACCACATCTTTTTTTCTTTTTTTTCTTCTTTTTTTTTTTTTTTTTTAAAGTAGAGGTGCTGAGGATTGAACCCAGGACCTTGTGCATGCTAAGCATGAGCTCTACCACTGAGCTATTACCTCCCCTCCCCTCTTACTGTGTCTTGAGTAAGCCTGGAACCCCGGTCCAAACCAGCCTTAAAGTAACCAACCATCACTTCCAGTTTGGCTCAAGTAACTGTAATACCCACGTCCTCCAATTTTGCAGGCTGAGACTCTTGATGTGTCCATTTGAAAGTTTTTCTGATTTGTGGTAGGGTTTTCAGTTTTTTCTTTTCAATGAAAAAGTGAACATGTTCTTTGGAGAAAGTCTAAAAAATACAGAGAAGCACGAAACATGATCCAGTCACACAATTAACATTTTGGTATAGAGATATCTGATCATTTTTCAGTTCATATAGATATATAATTATGTTCTTTTTAAATATCATATGATGCATACAGTTTTATAGCAGCTTATTTTTACTCAGCTAAAATGGCTAAAAATAAACTATACCAAACATTTTTCTTTGGTACCAGATGTTTTCTACTATATAATTTCTAACGCCTGCATAGTTTTCCATAGTGTGGATATGCCATAATTCATTTAATAAGTTAGAGGGTTGAGGAAAAAATCCGTAATTGTGCAGCTAAAGCCATCCCCTTAAGGTTAGTGTAACACATAAAAACCGTCCACCAAACTCTCTGACACACACGAATCCTCGAAGGAATGATTTTTATGTGTGAAATGGTTATAGCTGTCAATCATTTATTCCCGAAGTCACAGTTCCGGTGCTCTCTCCAGGTTGTTAGGGGGTGATTATGGATTCCTGTCAAATGAGATGTCTACTATGTATTCAACATGAGGCAGTTTGTATTTTTCTCAGTCTGTTGCTCTCCTGTCGGAGGAGGTTAAGCAGATCTCAGTGAGCCGAAGGGGAGTGGGATAGGCATCTAGCTGGCAGCACACGGCAGACCTGCCCAGGGCCCAGAGATCCGCGCATAAGCAGATTAGACTGTTACATAAATACAGTTGTCTTGATTGTCATATTCCACCCAGGGTTACACCTACATGCATAAAAATGGCTCCAAGCCTGGTTTTCAAAGCCATTCGCTTCCCTTGTTGCTTTTTAACCACGCAGCTCAGAGGCATTTTCTGTTATATCTATCAAAGATGATTAAGGGGCTGGGAAAGTTGATATATAAGGACAGATTAAGAAAACTAAATATTTACAACCTTACAGAGTGACAGCCAAGGGGAAGATCTTACAACTGTCTGCTGGGCTCGAATGATGGAGGAGATACTGTTTTGCTTTCCCCGGTAACTCAATTTTAGGGAGAGCTAAATTCACAGGAAGTTTTCTGAGGGTGACATCACTTATGCTAATTAGATAATTGTGTCAGTTGAAATTACATTTCGCTGCTAGTAGCAGAAACTTGGAATTGCAGTGGCTTAAACAAATGAGGTTTCATTTTCTCTCCTATAGCGTGAAGTTCAAAAATGTGTTGTCTGAGGCCACATGGCAGTTGTGTGATGTCATCAGTGCCCCCAGACCCTCCTGGCTCCTTTATCCTCAGCTTTCTCTTCATCCTTAAGGTCACCTGGTATCTGTCTGAAGCAGAGCTACTGCAGCCTCACTTACCATGGCTGCTTTCCAGAAAGGGGGAGACAGAAAACGTCCCTGCCAACTACAACTGCTTGAAAGAACTTTCTCGGAAGCCCACTTCCTGATTCTAACTTATATCTCCCTGACCGCCACATCTGAAAGAGGGGCTGGGAAATTGAGCAGCATTTTTGGTTTGGTTTATTTTTGTTTTGAAGCTGGGTACATTGTTTACCACAGCAACATCAAGGTCCTTTTACTGAGGAGGCGTGAGACCATGGATACCGGGTAGGCAACTGGTGGTTTCGGTCACAGTGATTTACCTCTTGAAGACTCTGAGAAGTCTGGACCCTTGAGACAGAGTAACGTTTGCTATGATGTTCCAGGCTTCCATTTGTAAAACTAGCCCTTGAGATCTAACTTACGTACTTCTGATCACTCATCTATTTCATTTATTCATCATAGCATACCCTGGGTTGATGCTGAATAAACCAGCCATCTCAACAGACCTAAGAATAATAATAACCACAACTTACTAGCTTTCACCAAATTCTGTGCCCTGTGTTATGCACGTAACACCACCTGAATAATCTGCTTTAAAATCCACGAGGGGGTGGAATGGGAAGTAGAGATGAATAAATGAAATAAAGCAGTGAGTTGCTAATAATTGAAGCTGAGCAGCGGATACCTGGGAGTTTATTATTTATACTCTTCTCTCTACTTTTGTAATAATTGAAATTTTCCCAGTGAAGTTTTTAAATCACTTCACCTTCTACTTATGTTATTTCATATACGAGGTCAGTACTATAACCCATAGCTAACAGTGCTCTGGGCAGTTGAGCAGCGTCACACAGCCACTGAGTGGCAGACTGAGGAGTCAGACCCGGGTTGGTCTGACTTAGCAGCCTGTGCGCTAACCCTTAGCATACAAAGAAAACATGCTTCCCAGACGAGGAGACTGAAACTGGTTAGAAATGCAGACTTTTCGGTCCCACCCAAGACCTTTATTAACAAGACCCCCCGAGTAAGGATTGTATGCACATCCAAGGTTCCTGTGCTCTGACTGACCACTGCACTGTTACTGACTCTGTAACCCCAACTTTCCCGACTCAGTCAATCAGTTAGGCCCTTCCCTAAAAAATGTTACCCTCTGTTGAAATAAAAAGCCTTATCATAAGCCACTGCTTGGTAGCATTTAATAATAATTTAATAAGCATTTAGTTCATAGCAGTCACTTCTTTCAACATCCAGCGTCTGCTGTAGCGCTGGGCACTAAATGCCTAGGTGTCAGTTACACATCCGTCTGGCTGTATGTCAACTGTTAATAATCACTGCTAATTGAAACTTTATAATTTGGTTTGTTCTATTTAAATAAAGCCCTTGCCTTCTATTCACTTAAGGTGCTGTGAGTTTTAAAAGCTTTGAGACTTACAGAGAACCTACAGGTACCTGTTCTAGCCTCCGGCAGCATCAGCTCTGCTTACCCACCTGGGTGTAACTTTCCAGAAAAGGTGTGATTTTTCTCCCTAACACTGTCAGTCGTCTTGTATCATTTCAGCCTTGTGTTTGAAAGGAAAAAAGCTATGGGATTTAGGTGACCTAAGTCCCAGCCCTGCCAGTTGTGTGTCCTGTGGGCAAAACAGTCAACCTCCTGAGCCTCCGTTGCTTCATCTGTGCAGCGGCTGTGGCGTATAGTCTTGGGGGTCCCTTCCAACTTCATTCTTCTGTAACCCCACATAACTTGATTTTTCAACCCCCCGGAAACAAGAAAAACATTATGAAGATACCGGGCTTTTTGTGAAATCCACCTGATTATATTTTTCCTGCCAGGAAAAGGATCCCACATTGATTTTTACTAGTTTCTCTGTCCAAATAATGAATACCTTCATGCTTTATAGCTTACTTGCCTCCGATCCTTTTTAGGACAAGTGAATGAATGAATGAATGAGTGAGGCTTGTCATCCATCTCAACTATAATCTGCTTTCTTAAAGAGGCTGGGCCCTCTTTGCTTTTGAATGTTTTAGAACATTTTCTAGGTGCCAGGTTAACTTGGTTGTTTTATAGATTACAATAACCTTCCAACCATGTGTATCGGTAACACCCTAAGCTGTTCTTCAACTCCCACAGCAGAAGAGGCAAGGGAAAAGCCTATTTTAAAAGAACAGACATGGAAGCCACCCCTGAGAACCGCCCTTGTAAAGGTCAGGTCCACACTGGTTCCTGTTGAAGGTACAAGAATCAGAGTCACTTCGTCCTGCTTCCAGAACTTTCTCCTACCAGAGTAATTTTAAGTGTGTGTATATATATGATAATTTTCTCACAAAATTAAACCTAGGAGAAACAGCCTGCTGAAATACCATGATTATAACAACCATTTTGCTAGACATGTGTTAGAAAGTCTTGTCCAGCCCTGTCTTTTCCATGCTGGATGTAAAGTGTGTTTCTGACTTGTTTTGCAGGGCAGCCTTTGGCAAGGAATCAGAAGTTCTTATTGGGAACCTGGGTGATAAATTAATCCCTCCACAAGACATCCTCCGTGACGTCAGCGACCTCAAAGCCTTGGCCAACATGCATGAAAGCTTGGAATGGTTAGCAGGTCGAACGAAGTCGGCTTTCTCCAATCTTTCTACATCCCAGAGTGAGTACCTTGCAGGATGGTTCTTGTAGGGACAGCTGAGGAACTCAACTGAGTACTTTCATTTGAAATGTGAGTGTGTACACATGTCATCTTATGGGATGTGTTCGTGTTGTCAGGAGGTCGGTGCAGGAATTCTGCTGGTGCTGAACCTCTGGTATTTTGTGATTCTGCAAAGGGAAGTCATTTCCGCTTCCCTGTGTAGGGCGCAGGAAACCAAAAACGGTCTGTGTTAACATAGCTTGATATTAAACCTTAGAAACACAAAACCTTGTAAGGTTGAACCACCATGTCTCAAGAACATAAAGCAATACACTTTGTCCTCCTTACAACTTCTCAAGGGTAGAAACTGTCTCAGAGCTCAAAGCTGAGCATGCAGTCATTGTTTTCATTTTAATTGATAGGAAATGAATGAAAAAGTATCTAAAAAGAGAATAAAAGAAGTGATTATGGTGCTAGAAAATAGAGACTGAGAGAAATTATTCTGGAAAAGAGATGGATGAAAGATGGTTTCATTATACATTTCAAGGAAATTAAGGAATAGGGTATGAAGTCAAAATGGGAACCCTCTTTCTATCAGATTAGTGACTCAGAAAATAATTTGAAAACTTGAGGATATACACACTTTATTCAGTAACCATAACATAAATACTTTTTAAAAAGTGCTAGTTCAGAAGTGTTAAGCAGTTAAAATAAAGGCAAATAAAGAAAAAATGATACGAAGAAGGAATAAAGGAGATGGCAGATTGAATGCTTGAATGGAGAGACAGAAAACAGGGTGGAAAAAAGCAAAATAACAGCAAGAACATGAAAGAAATTATATTTGCTCTGAACTTAGTATCAGAGTTAACTGTTAGAAGATTATTAGAAGGAAAATGCTTATCATTTGGACCATGAACTTCAGAGTAAGTTAATTTTTATCACTGTCTTTTGAAAAGTTATTATTACTTAAACCATGATTTCCAGCCCAGAGAAGGAAGAGATGTGGATGAAATTCACTGGAGTAAATCATTGCCTGAAACACAGGCCCCATGGACAGAGTCTAGGAGTCCTTGGCATGCACATGACTTACAGGCCGGTGCTGATCACATGGCTGTCCTGGAGGTCGGCAGAGGGTGAGGAAAATGGATGGAAGGAGGAGGCAGCTGAGATCACATACTCTGCTTTAGAATTCTTCTTAAAATACTACTTTGTATTTATGCTTTTATATTTACACTTTTTATTGATTAAAATATTACTTTTAGCTGACAGTAAAATTATGCATGTTTGTTCTTAGAAATGTATTCACTTACTAAGGAGAGCGGGGCGCAGTACGGCGTCTGAGCAGGCTCTGCCGACGTAGGCATCCTTGGAAGGTCTTCCACTGGATAATCCTGTCATGTCAGGGGACCTGTCACAAGTAGTAACTGAAATTAGTCATCTTATCTCCCAGACTCACCCCACTCCACCCAAAAAAACAAAAAACAAAACAAACCAGAAACCGCTGACTTTCCCTTTTGCTAGCTGCAGAAGAACAGCTGTTGTCCTGGTTTTCTTTGACTCTTGCGAATGTCGGGTTGCTTGGGTCGGCTTATTAGTGGTGATTGCAAGGAGTCCTTTTGTTTGGTGGGCCATCAAAGTCTAACCCTGAGTGATGCAGTCTTATTGCTAGCAGCACAGTATTCCACATTTCTGTTCTAGCCCTTCTGAAAGGGTTCCACAAGGCCAGAGAGGACACACTCTCTATAGCAAGTCACGGGGAGAGTCACACAGGCTCCCCTGGCTTCAGCTGTTTTCCAGAAGAGAAGGATGCTCGCTGAGCTACGCTCAACTTTGTAATCTCACAATTTACCTGTTGTGTTGATGTCACTGAGAGTCCCCAGTACAGGTAATGTCCAATTCATGTCTTCCATCCTCCCTGTTATTCTGACAAAGACCTCTTGTACCACTCCTGTTAATACTTTGTCTCATGTGCTCAGATCCATTTTATAATATAAGTTGTACCCTTTCAGTTCCTTTCAGGGTGATTATTCTACCCAGTGAGTGATTTAAGTAGCTGTCAGCATTTGCCAGTCAGCGCCAAACCCAAGTGCACTGTAATCGCTGCTTGTGCTGCCTTTGTTAAAACAAAGCAGCGAGCGAACCTGGTTTATTCTGCTAACAACAAGCCTCGCTCACCCACACTCACCTAATCTTTGAATTCGTAGGAGAGAGGCCCATTGATGTTTATAATTTGAACAAAGCAGGGAATTCTCTGATAATGGGTTACTTTGATTGTTCCATGTCAGTGTGACTTTAGAAAGGGAAGAAGGGACAGCTGTCTATTATTCTTTTGAAAAGTGAACCAAATGATGACCTCAGCAGAAGTGGTTCCAAGTCTGGAGACTAGATAACGCGAAGAAAACGCCAGCCCTTTGTCTAGCCCTCGTAGATGGTCAGGAGGAGAGAAAGTCAAGGAAAGAAGAGTAGAAGTTTATTTTCTGTGCACATCCTTTTAACTACTTGATATGATAAATGCTGAGCTTTATTATATTAAGAAGCTATTCATGGAATGGAATGGAGGAGGCTGGCAGACAATTGTTTTCATAGTAGAATATCTGTTCGGATATTACATTAGGATTCTCCTCTTCCTGAAATATTTTTCAACTTACTGAAGAGAGTATTGCATTTTCATGGCAGAGCGTGGCTAGTCATTTGTTGAGGAGATAAGATTTGACCATTTTTTCAAAGATAGTTTTTCCGTCTCTTTTAGTGTTGGCCTAAACATCGCTCTGTCTTCTTTACACTAAAAAAGTATCCTCACCTCATGCTTGCACCAAAGGCACAGCTCTTACTTCGGGCTACCTGAATCCATGGTTCCTGCTTCATTCCTGCTGGTGTTCCCCTGCTCAGTCTTCCTTAACCTATTCTACTTAAGATTCTTTCTGTTGAAAGTCACAGCCCAGTGAAAGGAAAAAGAATGCATTGATTTATAGAAGTAGTAAATCAGAAGACTTCAGGTGTGGCTGGATCCAGAGGTTCATGGGATAACGTCACGTCACAAACATGTTTACAAACCTGCTCACTCTCTCTCCCTTTCCCTGTTTCTTGGTGTATGCTCTTTATTGCAGTCCATCTCAGATAAGAGCTTTTCATAGGGCCACATCCTTGGCCATCAACAGCCACAAGATTATTTCATCTCAGACAAAAAGAGGATTTTTGTCTCCCAAAACAGTCCCAGAGAAGACTTGGAATAATCTAGCTTGACCTCCTCTCATGGGTCTCTCAGATTCCTTTAGTATACACCTTGTTTTCTGACTCTTGACCCCCACCTGCAACTTAGTCTCTCACTCCCTCTTCTAGAATCTCTTTATGTTCAGTTTTAACAAATATGCTTTCAGTACAAGGAAGTTGAGCAGAATTATATTTAGCACTGGGCATTCGGGATCTAGGTTTACACCTATTTTCCCCCATTGATCACAATTTCAGCCTTGTAGTAAAGGCACAGAATAATATCTGTCCTCTGTAGTATTTGCTATGTGTAAGAATCCTAAGTAAAAACTCTGAGAGTAACTGTTACGGTGAAGGAAATTTTCAGCAAAATGTGACCTACATAAAAATTGTTAGAGTGTATTCATTTGAAACACTAATGATTTTCTTTTGTGTTTTATCTTTTTGTTTTCAAGATGTGTTGCTTTTAAAAATAGACTACAGAGAATTCGAAGGGGACTCCAGGGCTTATTTTGTCTGCATTGCTTCCTCAGAGGGGCCCTCCTCTCTGTCTTGGATTCTGTAAAAAATCTCCAGGATTAGAGAATCTAAAACTTCCTTGATTATATATTCTGCTCTTTAAGTAACCTTACCATCAAGGAAGTCAATATCTTTTTATTAAAGTTCTTTTGCTTCAATCTAAACTTCTTTCTTCTGTCTTACGCTTCAGTAATGTTGAATATTTTTTCAATAAAATACTTTAATGTATCTGAAAACAGTTCTTTGGCCCCTACCTGCCCATCTCTGGATATTAAAGACTAGGCCCAAAGGTCCCAGTCTCTGAGTCCTTGGCAACCAGATCTAATAGAATTAGGAGCCCAGATCAGGCCCAAGTTCACTGACACTCTCTTGGATGGTGGTTTGACTGTTAGCCTTTGTGAATGTGACCCATGTTGTAAGTTCCTTTGACACCAGGCTTTCTCACCTCTGGCTTACTGAGTTCTCATTACTGAAGTTCCTGCTGTGCCCACATGCATGGATAATAAAAAAGTCATAAAAAGTCATATCATAACCTTTTTTTAGCTTGAGAAGTCACAGGGTTTAACATCTAATTTCCAGGCCAAATAAATTTCATAATTTAGGTTCCTGGAATTGGTTCAGGAATCATAGTATTAGTTATGCACTTATTTATATACTTATTTTTATTGTGGTAAGAAATAGGCAACATCAAATATGCCGTCTTAACCAATTTTAAGTGTATGGTACAATAGAGTAGTGTTAATTATGTATTTATTACGATGCAACAGATCTCTAGAACTTTTTCATCTCTCATAACTAAAACTGTACCCACTGAACAAAAATCCTTATTTCTCCCACCCCACCCCCAACTCCTGGTAACTGCTTCCTACTTTCTGTTTCTATGAGTTTGACTATTTTAGATGCTCTCATACAAGTGGAATCATGCAGTATTTGTCTTTTTGTGACTGGCTCATTTCACTTAGCCTGTCTTCAAAATTTATTCATATTACAGCATATGACCAGATTTCCTTCTTTTTTAAGGCTGAGTAATATTCTTTTGTGTGGATATACCACATCTTCTTTATCCAGGCATCTTTCGGACATTTAGATTGCTTCCACCTCTTTGCTGTTGTGCATAATGCTGCAGTGACATGTAAGTGTGCGAATTATACTTCTTTCTTAAAGTAGAACTGTTGCTAGGGATCTTAGAAATCATCTGGTCCAACTCAAGTTACTTTGCACATGAAGTTAACATTAAGGGTTCAGAATGGTCACTCTGCATGTCTCTACCTGAACTGGATGGGAACAAGTCCTCACATTGCCTGTTTAATTTTCTCTCTACTGCATCGTTGTCTTGACCAAGATTAGGTACTGGCAGGTTAAGTACCATCTTGACCAGTACCAAGGTTAAGTACTGGCAGTACATAGCAGCTCCATGCATACCATATTCCTACTAAACTATCCAGGAAAGTCATCTTATTATTTTTTTAATCAAAGCACTTTAATGCCTACAGTTAACTTGTGATCATTTTTGATCTTCCTTGTCTTGTGTGTAACCAGACTTTTTGTGCTTTAAATATGCAGGATTATTGTACATCTCCCTTTTGAATTTCATCTTAGTTGAAAGAAAATATCTTACTAATTTTCACCCTCTTGATTTGTTCCACAAGTATTTTCTAAGTTAGAAACTTCACTTGTCTTGTTATCATGTCATAGAATATATTCTAGCTGCTGTACTGTTCTCTGCAGTAGCCACTAACCTTGTGTGTCTATTTAAATTTAAATTCATTAAAATTAGCTAAAATAGAAAATTCATTTGCTTAGTCATCCTAGCCACATTTCAAATGCTCAGTAGCCACTGTATTGGACAGTGTAGTTGTAGAACATTTTCATCATCACAGAACGTCCTGTTGGATAGTACTTAGGTCATCACCTAGGTCACTGTTGATAAAGGTCTTATTGATAAACTAATGCCCGTCCATATACTTAGCTTTTTGAAACAGACTTGAAATGTTCACATAGTTTTTTTATCAATAATAATAATTCAGTTGTTGATAAATAATTCAATTGTTTAGCCTCCTTATCCTCTGGCAGAGAAGTATATTTTAGGCCTAGCATTGTCCAGAAATTTTTCTATTGTTACTAAAGGGAAAAAAAGTTTAGTGATCAAGTACACTTGAGATTAGGTTAAAGAACATTAAATATAGTTCCTGCATACAGTGAAATTTTTAAAGTCTTTAATATGTTAATGGAGTAATTACAGCAATGCAGTGTTCCCCAAACTTATTTATCAATGGAATTCTCTCACCCCAGAGCATCTCACAAGACTTTTCTTGCATGGAAAACTTCTGGGAAACCCTTTCCTATATTTATATAATTTGTTCAGAATCTTTTATTTCTCCCGACATAGTCAGGCACAGGACAAGACACATGTTTCCCTGTGGCAGGACTGTAATTTCATATTATTGGCACATTTGCACACCATCAGATGACTTCTGTTGCAGTTTGGTTAGTTTATTATTCGATTTAATTATTTTGAGAAATGTTCACATCAACCAATATAAAATAACTGTAGCTTCCTTTTTTGCTTGTTTCCAACCTGGCTGCTGTCCAGTCATCACACTTTCCTCATGATGCTCAGATTCCAGCTACTAATGTAATTCCACACCTCAGTTCATGGATAAATGCTAATATGTCCACTGTGGGACTCCAGGGATTGATTTTTTTTTTTAAGAAAAATTTTAATTTAGAATACTTACAGAGTAAAGTTGCAAAGATAGGACAGAATTGTTGGGTTTCTTGTACCCGTTGTTTTCATCTTATATTTGTCACAACTAATGAACCAATGTTGATACATTATTATTGACTCAATTCTATACTTTATTCAGATTTCCTTAGTTTTTATCAAATGTCTTTTTTCTGTTCCAGGAGCCCATCTAGGATATCATAATACATTTAGTCATTGTCTCTTTATGCTCAGTTAGACTGTGACAGTTTCCTAGACTTCCCTTGTCTTTGATGACCTTGACAGTTTAGAGGAAGACTGGTCAGATATTTTGCAGAATGTCCTTCAATATGTTTGTCTAATCTCTTTTCATGATTAGACTGGGCTCATGAGTTTTGGGAAGGAAAACCACAAAGATAAACCATTCTCATCACATCATATTAAGGATAATTCCTACCAATATGAATTATCACTGGTCATGTTCTGGGATTGATTTTTATGCCTCCAACTCATGTAGTCCCCTCTAGACAGTTCCTTCTGAATTCTAGATCGACTTTCCACTTTATCACCACAAATTGCTTTTGTCTGTTTATCTTTCTAGTGACTATTTTTTTTTTTAACATGATGAAAGCATCTATTATAAGCCCAGTGTTTGGACAAGTTGAATAGCTGCTAAGAAAAAAAAATTGTTGCCCACCTTAAACAATTATGCAGTTGATAAAGATTATAATCTTGTGGGTCTAAAAGTCTCTATGTGGGAGGAACTGTTTTTTCTACCCTGAGCAATGCATTCTATTAGGGCCTGTACCCGCTTCTTAGTTGCCACAGTGCTGAACAATCCTTAATAAATGTATACAAGCATATTAATTCCAGAGAGAGCCATGCTGAGATGAAAAGAGTTATTTGAATTTTCTTCACTAAAAATAAAGTCTTATTTAAACCCATTTGCATTAGATTCTTCTGAAGTGCAATGTTGGCTCAAAACCCGTACACAAGTCCTTTTAGAGTACCAATTCTCAGAGTCAGCTGCACGTCAATTGTAATCAGTTGGGGAGTTTTTAAAATACTGCTGCTGGGCCCCACTCCCCGAGATTTTCATTTAATTGTTCCGAGGTGTGGCCTGGGCATCCCCAAACCATTAGACTCAGAGGTTGAGAACCACTGTTCTACAGGATTGGTTCTTAACCTTGGCTTATATTAGAATCATCTCCTGAGCTTTCCATCAGACTCTCCAGGGGAGATGCCCAGAATATCTTGCCTTTTAACATCTCCTCAGGCAATTTCAACAAATAGCCAAGGTGAAGAACCACTGATTTTTGAGCACCCCCTCCTAAATTCTTCTTTAATTTCCATAGCTCTTTATATTTGGGAAATGCTTTGGAGTTATTTTGCCAGTTCTAGCCTCAAAAGTTTGGGGTTAACATGACTTCCCATTTTACAGACAAGAACACCAGGCTCAGAGTGCTGTACTTCATTTCTGTACCAGAGTCAGACGACGACCCACTTCTGCTTAGCAGTTCCTAGTCAGCCAAACTGGCCCCAAGTCTGACTAAAAATAAAAACATTCCTCTTAACCTTTTTCAAGTCACCTAAATGAGAAGGGCGAGGAATCAGGGTCTCTTGTAACACAAAACGCTGCAGTTGCCAAACCGATTGAATGAAGGTGGAAGTCTTTTACAAGTCAATTATATCATTGAAAATAAAGAGGGACAAGGTCCGTGTGTCTGTACACCCAAATCCCTCAAATACATGGTTTTGTGGCAAACCAGGAGGGCTTTATGCATTTCCTACTAGGATTTAACATTTTCTAGAAGGTGGAATAGGAATTGAATATGAATCAAGCTCACGATCATCGGCTTTGTCAGCCTTAATGGCAAATGAAAGATAAAATGCAGACTCCCCCTCCCCTTGCTGTTTGTTTTTCTGCTTTGACACAAATGAGAATAAAAATGTCCCTTGCCAAGATCTCGTGGGACATTGTCCTGTTTCAGCTGTGCTTTTGTTAAACCATTAAGCCAGAGTTTTCCTGTCAGAATTTCATCTGATTATTTTTAATTAAAACTCCATGCATGGTAATTCCTCTCCTGCTTGGGTATTTACAAGTTCCAAATATTTGTAGACTGTTATCAGACAGCCCCTGCTCAGGAGTTGCTTAGTCTAACTCTATGTATTTCGTTTCTCTAATCGTCTTTCCGAGGTTGGGCTTTCTCTGCTGTTACCATTTTTTGGTCTTGTTAGTTGTCATTTTCTTAAACTGACTCTCATTCTGCGGTTTCACTCTTACCATTCTTTTTCCTCTCTTGCTGACGGCTTCCAAATTCATTGGCATTGCTTAGTTTCATGAGCATCCTGTTTACTGAGAAATTTACATTACCATAGGTATTATGCCTTGTTCATGAATTTTCCACCTACTATCCAATTCAGATTTTGTCTCCATCTTACCTAGTTGACACAGTTACTTTGTGTGAGCCTTTATCACTTCTTAAAATATTTGGAAGTGTCCAAATACACTTCCATGTTGTACCAATTTCAGAACTAATCATATGTATTGTAGGAATAAAAACACTAAATGATAATTTTATGCTGATTCAGTTTTGTTCATTTTTGGTCTCCATTGTTCTCTATTGTTACTTATAAAGTGATTGAAATTGATCTCAATGAAGAAAGAATTGTGTGGGGAAGTCCCTGTGCTTTGGGTGTTCACCTGATTGTTCTTAGAAATTTTCTGAGACCTGTGTTGTTACAAACAGTGGAGATGCTGGTAATTCTCTCACTTTATAAGGAAAAATATTTGGACTCCTCTAGCGCCCTCCTCGCACTGATGCACCATGTGCAGTATTACTGTTGATTATCACCCAAGCTTCAGGCTTACACGTGGGATTCCTGTGTTCCTTTGTCCTTAGCACATTTTAAGTACTGATACACAAGGGTTAGTCCACTTTTTAAGCATTTCTACTCTTACTGTTTTCCCTTTCTTCTCATTGAATACCCTCACATGGCTTCTAAGTCGTGAGCATTTTGCCTGTTTCTAAACATGGATGTTCTGTTAATTCATAGACTCTTTCCCATGCTTCTCCCTTAGTCTAGGAGGCATATAGTACACATTTGACTTTGAAGTCAAGCACACCTGGGGACAAATCAGGCAAGTTATTGTATCACTATAGGGAAATGATTTAGCTTTTCTGAACTAAGTAGGTCTCCTCACCTGTCAAGTAGATATAATGATGCAGACTCATTGGGTTGGTGTAACCATTACCTGAGGTGATGAACTTGGACTTCTTAGCCGTGCGTGGCACACAGTGGGAACACAACGTGGCGGTACCGCCAGACTGTATGACCCGTGTCACTGGGTCTCTCACTCACTGTTCTCCTTCCCCAGGACTAGTCTTCCCCTTCCTCCTGACCTTTCAGGCTTTTATTTAAAGTCTTGTGGTTTCTCTTAAAATTCTATTAACATCTGTCCTTTTTCTTCTTCCAAACTCTGAAAAGAGGGTTCGGATATCATTGAAAAACATTCCAGAACTAAATACAGTTCCTTCCTGTCAACCAGCTGGTCGTCTGTCGAGCTCATTGTCCCGTCCCGAGTACTGGTTAGAAAACAGCCCCCTGCCTCCCTCGGCAAGGAGGTGGCTGTTAGCCATGAAGCTCTCAAAGGCTGTTCTGTGCGTGCTGCTGTGTAATTTGGGGAGTTCTAAGTATCTACCCGTGAAGACTTACGTGGCTGTTTCTTTGAAAATGCCAGCATTTGTATCCAGAAGGGAAACATTTTATTAAAATATGGTAATACCAGGGATGGCTCAAGTGTGGTGGCTGGGAGCTTCCAGCTGAATGATTGTGTCATCAAATAAAACTCTACAATGGAAACAGGAAGAAGAAATAGAAATGAAAAATCTCTGTGGAAAGGGGGAGGCAGAAGAAGCTGGAAGACAAGAGAGGGCTTTGGAATGGCTGAAATGAACAGCCAGGCCAAGGAGATGGCAGAAGTGCAGGACTGCGGGTGCCTGGACTGGCATCCTGAGCTGGGGGAGGAGGGCTACTACTGGGGCAGCAGGACTCGAACAGGAAATCTGCGGGGACTGATTTGGCTGCCAAACAGAGAAAACCTCTTACAGTGGGAGCCAGTGAAAGATTGTACCTGGAGGCACTGATGGTGCTATTAAATCTAAGCTCTTGTCTAGAAAAGCCCTCGATAGCTGGGTGCTTTAAAACGTGAGATAAGCCCCCTCCCCAGTGTGAAGCTATGACTCCATGAGCTCCTCACTAGAAAAAGAATGTCTTTTAATTTCTTGACTCTTGAAACTAAATGTAGATAAACTCTAAATGCAGCAGGTGGGAGAGACAACTCCTGGCGGGGAGAGTAGGAAGAGGATTGGGGGCCGGCCTGGATTTAATGTAAGAAATCTCTGTCACTTTGTGAGATTGGATTTAGAAAAAGGTTCTAAGTGTAAACTGGATCTGCTTTTTCAGACAGCTTACTTATTAATCAGTAGTGCACAAAGACCATTTCCAGACTGCCAGCCCCAGGGAAGTGTAGCAAAGGGGCGGATATGTGCAAACGTGTGTGCCTGTGACAGTCCCAAAGGATGCCACGGTGACAGTAATGCCACTCCACGCTTTGATTGCATTTCTTCCTTTCAAGGACCTTTATAATCATTAATTCGTAATCCCTTATCCCCGCCTCAAGCTGGAGTTAACAAGCAAGCCTTTATTTTCTCAGTTTTACAAAACATGGTCATGAAACAGAAGGCTGGCCATTGGCCAAGGTCAAGATGAGATGGTGACAAAATCTAGACTGAACCTGGCTGTTCTCAGAGCACAGACCACAGGGTCTAAAAAAAGAACATAACCACCTGTTGCTAGTGTGCCTGAAACAGCAGACAGCGTGTCTCTGTTTCCCCACAGGGACAATGTTATTCTTCTGCTGTCTCCCAAAATCATAGCAGCAAGATGGGCGCCATGCTACATCCCTGAATGTGTCTATGAACAACATTGGATGCACTTTAAAAGGGGTGATCTTAAATATGAAAACGAATATATGTATGATCGAAACATTGTACTGTGCACCAGAAACTGACACATTGTAACTGCTTTTACTATAATTTTTAAAAACAAGTGAAAAATGAAAAAATAAAAGAGGTGATCTTGACCTTCACCCACTGTAAGAAGCTGAAGCTTTTAAAAATTGGAAATCCCCTGACCACCCCCTCCCCTACCAAGGATCTATTTTGAAACTAAATTTTGTAGTCATGTATTTAGGGAAAGGTTCTCTTTTACTTTTCTATCCTAAATTCAATACTGTGATTTATGCGCAGTGTTACAAACTAGACGATAAAAATGTAAAAGACCTCCCTCCTCCATCATGCGAGGTGCAAGAATGTGTCAGGTGTGGATCTCCAGGGCACAGTGCTGGTTGTGAATAGCAGTTAATTCTGTGTACTGTCATCTTTAAGTTCTGGTGGCTGAATCCTAGGTGGATTCGACTAGAGTTTTTAACTAACATCTTAATCCAATTTTTATGAAAGGAAGAATAATGAGGACTTTTCTTTAAGACTGATGAAAAAAACCTAAGTGTCTTTCCAGAAACCAAGAATATCTGATCAGATTCTTCAAGGAAGCAAAAATCCTGTAAATGTCAGAAAGATGTTACATGCTGGAAAACCCCTTTGGTCAAATTCATCTAAAGAAGGTACTGTTTGTAGGGGACTTTTCAGCAAGTCTGTCAAAAGCTTCTTGCTGCAGATAAAAATTCAATAACCTTTCACTGTGGATGTGCCACAATTATCACTCATTTAAAAACAGTCCCTCTAATAGAGTATTTTATCATGCTGGACAGTCTCCGCATTGTTCATTATTTGGTGTTTGCTAAGCTGATGGCGTTTCCACAGCACTTTTCTTATCTCTGCTTCTTCAGAATTGGATTTTATATTTCCGAACCAGTCAGATATGACAAGTCATTTTCTTCACTCTTGTCTTTTAAGAAACGCAAACTTGATTTCTTTTTTTTTCAACCATCACCACTTAAAGATTAAAGTTATTGGAAATGTCTGTATTAACTAGCATTGGGACATGCCGTGGAAGACTATTGCATTTTAATTGCAGTTGAGGCTTCCTCTCTTCCTTTTCGTTCTTTTTGTTTTCCAGTATGTGTGTATTCTGTATCTCTTCGGAACCTCATTCTTCTAAAACACACACCGTATGGCAAAGGGGAGGTATGATGAAGCCTGATGTTGTTGAAGACAAGGCATTAGCGGAATTATTATATTACTGAACCTCAGTAAAGGGGCTGATAAGCTGTGTAAGCGGGTCTCTGTATGTAAAGATTGTCTTTATAGGAGAAACTTACTGAAAGGAAAATGATAAAGTCATTAGCCTCACATCTGGAGGGGAAAATGCCAGTCCAAACAGTATCTCTTTCTATATATAGCTCATTATTGAGAATCTGAACAAAAAATTCAGCAACAAGTGAATGATTTTGAGAAGATGTGTATGCTTTATCCAGACTTTTTACCTGATCCATAACACATTCTTTTATTTATTTTTTAACATTTTTTATTGAGTTATAGTCATTTTACAATGTTGTGTCAAATTCCAGTGTAGAGCACAATTTTTCAGTTATACATGAACATACATATATTCATTGTCACATTTTTTTTTTTTTGCTGTGAGCTACCACAAAATCTTGTATGTATTTCCCTGTGCTATACAGTATAATCTTGTTTATCTATTCTGCACATGCCTGTCAGTATCTACAAATTCTGAACTCCCAGCCTGGGATTTCATAACGCATTCTTTTAGGTGTTTATGTGTTGTTCCAGGCTTTCTCTGGGCCACTCTAGTGGAGTGGTGTCACTTTCTAGTTAGGACCAGGTCTCTTCTCTGTAATAAGGAATCTCTGGGAGATGTAGGTGAGGCAGCCTGAACAAAAGATTAGAATAAGGTAGCCACATGTCCTGTCACTTTATTGGAAACTCTTTCCTTAGGCCTACTGAGGACCTGTCCGTTTACTCTGAAGGTGTCTCTTACACAATTTTTAGGGAAATACAGAGCTTCACTCAAGAACCAATGACAAGATTTTTGACCTTTTATGGTACAGGCTTTAAATAGTGGTGTCAGAATACTGAGAAAGATTGTGTAGAAAGTAATTCTCACCCAAATATTAATTTTAAGATTTGTGGGTTCTCATTGTAAGCATCAGAACAGAAATAATATCAGAGTCTTTTTTTTTCATACACTAATTATAAAGGCCATCCTTTTGAATTGGCTTTGTGAAGAAAAATATTTGCTCCAACTTGCCCCAGAGAGAGGTGCTCAGAACTTCTGTCCTGTCTGCTTCTAAAGGAGGGAATGTGATGAAAAATCCACCATCATATTATTTGTTTAAAGGTACCACAAGCCCAATTAACGCGTTTGCTCAAGCCAACAGCCTTTGGGCTTTTCACAGAAATCTTGGAAGTGTGCTGGAGATCCGCCCCCACAGAAGAGTTTTGCATATGCTGCTGGGTCTGCCTCACTCCAGGGAGCCGAGGCTGGGTCACTGACAGACAGATGGCTGCCACAAGTGCCACCGGTGGCCGGAAACTCCTCCCACCACCTCCTGTTCCCGCAAACAGGCAGAAATTTCTTCAACATAGTGCCCAGGCTTTCTTTCCCCTGACCCAGCCCTGCCCATGGAATATTGAGGCAAGGCCGACATCTAATGTTGCCATCCTGCCTTGTTTCTGTTCCTCAGCACCAGCATGATGCAACAGAGGAGCACGGGCTTGGCCTTGGACAAGGCACTTCTAACATCCTCGATGGTGTTGTCTGTATCCTAGATCCCTCACAGGACTGCTTCGAGGATCATGTCAACTACTGTATATGCAACACCTGATCCAGTGCCTAACGTACAGTAATCTCTCAATACATGTCAGGAAATGGTAGTTTTTCCTTCTGTTTCCCCTCCCTTTAAACTTGTTTCCTCATTCTTAGCCATCCTAAGAATGTTTCATTTCTGACTCTTTCATTCTACTGCCAAGATTTGCCCAGAGTGGTACTCAAAGTGAGATGCCAGAGTCTGCCTCCAGCTTTCCCCCCTCCTTCTATCCTTCCTGTTGAGAACCTGGCTATTCTGCTTGGAGGTTTAATTTCACCATCGAGGGCTCTTTGGTGTATTGCAGTTGAAATTCAACTTTGAGCATTTACGTTTAGCAGCCTTCCAAAATCCACGTGGCCTTTGAACTCAGGCACAGGGTCAGGGTGTGTTTATTAGGGGCCACAGTGAGTGAAACTTAAGGGTAAACCTCAGCTCTCATGAAATGACTTTCTTTGTAAACTTATTCTTCAGTGTATCAGCAGGATATGGAGATGAAGTAGTTGCTACACCTTGGTTTTAGTAAAACTAGAACAAAAACAGACTGTCCAACTCCAGAGCCCATGCTGGCTCTGAAGCTCTTGGGCCTTTTAGAAGCATCAAGGTATTTTGTCTGAGTTCAGCTGCATTCTCTTGTTCGTTAGGAATTAACTTGTAACATGTCTCATTGAGTTGACTGTTCACATGGACTTTTTTCAGTTAAATGTCTTACAGATTGTTTGATTTTTTTTTAAAGCAGAATAATTATAGACTGTTAAATGTCTGAGTAATCCTGAATATCTCTAGGAAGGTGAGCAGGATACTGACACTTCATTGATGCTGTATATAGTAGAATTTTAAAAATAAGAAATAAATACACATTAATTTAAAACACCTGCCCTAGCTTTAACATACTAAAATTTTATTAACTATAGTCTGTAGTATTCAATAAAATCCTGATGGCAAAGTATAACTTAGTCCAAAATAAGATTTTTCTTATAATGGTCTAAGGAGTTCAAGCCATTCTGATCTTTAGATTAAGAAGATAAGATTCTTAAGTGCTAATATGGCATTTTCTTTGTCTACTCTTGGGGTAATGGATTATTCCATGATTCTTTTGTATACCAGTCCTTTACTAAGGATCATTTCTTAAGGTTTCACTTACAACAGGAAGTCACAGAAAGGCTTCATTATCTTGGAGCTTCTGTTAGCCTCAGCAGAATCACTTGAAACCTTGAAACAGTTGAGAAAGGCATCCCAGTAATACACTTAGAAGGGCCAAGAAACAAGAAGAGTGAAAAGAGCTATTGAGCTTGAATTCATTAGGGGTCAGTTATCCATGTTGTGATTCACTTAATTTTCCACTTTCCACACTGAATTAGTCATGTGAATTAGTTAACCACCTGCCACCACTGCCAGACCGGCTAGCACTGCGACCCCTGCCCCTCATCGGTCCTCCGTCTTGGCTTAGACTGGGCGCCAGAGCACCAGGTAGAAACCACACCTCACCCAGGTGCGCTGGGCCTGCAGGAGGAGTGATTCACGTGGATACACACGTTGACAAGGCCAGTCTAATCATCTGAATCAGTAATAAAGCCAGTTCAAGGCGTTACTCCTTGAACATAGCAGGTACTCCGTCAATGTTTCATTGAATTGAGCTAAATTAACAAAGAGCTTCCATGTGGGCCTGAAATCTGCTACCCTTCTTCCCTTTGCTGAGTTGGCTAGTAAATCTGTCTGCAGGTGAACCAATCTTTTTCTCATTTCTGTGGGTACTACCATTCCCTTTTTCCCCTTCTCATTTCAACCAGTGAGAGTAACAGTTATCTTACACAGCACAGGAAAGAGACTCTCAGGTCATCCATTTATCTCCATTAAGAATTTCTCCCAGGATTAAACAGTGTGATTACCTTTGGATGTCCACAGTATCTTTGGCCGTTAACTTCCTTATTTAAAGCAATATATTTAATTATATACCCATTTTCTCTTGCTGAATGTGGATTTTATTTACTGAAAATGTTCTTTCTGACCTTCTACTTTGACTTATCTTCCCTTTCCTAAGGTACCTGTTTTGGCACCAATACTCACGGACTAATGAATGTGTTATATTCCAGAAGTTCTTTTGTAAATTGACTGCTAAGAAGCTCAGAATGCAGTTCTCCCACAGAGACACTGTTATTTCTGGTTATAAGATATAGGAGGTGATTTTTAATCTCTCTGAGTCTCAGGCTTCTCATCTACAGATTAGGTATCATAATAATGCCTATTTCTCATAGTTGCAATGAAGGTCTTCTAATTTTACTTTCTAAATGTATATTTACACATCTGTCCTCTCTTCTTCATCCCTGCTGTCACTGCCTTAATTCACATCTTCACACCTTCATTGCTTCTCACCTGAATTATCTCAGTAGCCTCCTACTGATTGGTCTGTTTTCATTCTCCTTTTCCTCCTCTGATACAACTACCGTACCACAGTGATCTGTCTAAGTGCAAATCTGCCCACGTAACTTGCTACAGTGGCTTCTCATCATCTCGTGGGCGATGTCCAAGATCCTTAACTTGACATAGAAAGTTCTTCACAATCTAGAAGGTTTTACGGGCATTGAACTGCCCCTAGTTCTCCTGCAGTGCCTTGTCGTTATCACCTTCTTGCCTTTCTTCAAGCCGTTCCCTCTGATTACTCTTTCTCCTACCTTCTCTTTTTCTTTCACCAGGTTAATTCCTCTTCCTCCTTGAAAATTCAGCTTAGGCCTCACCACTTCAAGGAACTCTTTTGGGCCTTCTCAGACTGAATTAAGTAATCTTCATCTTATTTCTAAAAATACCCACCAGCCATCTCTAGCATTTTACATACTGTATTATGCCATTTATCTATTTCTTTATCTGCCTTTTCAACCAAACTGTCAGCACCTTGAATATATGTGCTTGGTTTCTTTCCTCTTTACGCTACCAACTAGTACATAGAAGAGGCTCAAAAAAATGTGGATATATCAATAAGCAAATAAATGGACAAACTAATCAACCTTAACTTCTATTAATAATATTATTCCAGGGTGGAAATAACCTGAATGACTCCAAGAACACAGCCCCTGTGCTGCAGTCTCAGAACTTGCCTGCCCACCCACTGGCCCTACAAGTCCCAATAGCTCCCCTAGTTTTGATATCTAACATTCACTTCCCATGAGATTGTACCTTAAATAATGTGATGTGGACCAAAACCAGTGCTATAATATAAGCAAGAACAGCCTCTCTCACTAGGGCAATATTGTGGCAGAGATCCAGTAAACATTTTGAGAGCCAGTTAAGAAAACCTCTCTGTCATTGGGCTAAAGTAGGCACTGTGGGCAGGTCAAAATCCTTCTGAAAAAAAAACCATATCAGGTTCTCTCCAGTAGACTAATGGACTGTCAACTTAGACCCCCCCCTTTTTTTTTGCCATGGAGTGGTGGTTTTCAGACAGATTAGAGGGGTTCTGAGCAGGCAGAGTTCTAGGCTTTCCACCTTTTACTTTAACCAGAGCCCCTTCTTAAATTTTAGGCCAGTAACTGGAGATTAGTGTTGAACTCAGCTCATAGACTTAGCTATGAGATGTTCATGTCCACAGAGTCAGAGGATTTGAAAACTCAGTAAAAGCTGCCAACTCCATCTTTTATGTTGTTCCTGGCAGATTTCTTCCCATGACATTGAAATAGGAGGGATAAACAGTGATTAATTATGATGCCTGAAGCCTGCCTTTTACTTACCTAGAATATTGCTTTGATATACCAAGGCATGCAACTTGCCAAGGAGGAGACTGGCATAGAATTTAGGAGGGATATTCAGTAAGCTGATGAATCTATAGATTGAGAGAACAGAAGAATGCCATTTTGAGTAAAATACACCCCAGGTCCAGCCTTGTGGCAATATAAACATAAAGTTAATAAGGATCAACAGTTTGTCACTTAGCATGAACATTAAGTAATTATAAAGAAATATGTTGTATGAACCCATACATTTATCAGTGCTTCCACCATCAACCCCACTGAACAAAACAAAAAGGAATTTTAAAGGTGTAAGTCCACAGGAACAAAGAAAACAGAAGAGAAAATTCAAGAAAGCTAATTTCTGTACCAGTAGTGGGGACACTGAGAAATTATTCAACTTACATTAAAAAAAAAAAATGGCATGGCTGACTACCTCTGAAAGATAGGGGCTGAAAACAGGAAGACTTGTTGGCAGTCTGTCTATGAGACATTTACTCTCAGATTTTCCCCCCTTTTTCACATAGCTGTGGCATTGTTCCTATCAAAATCACAACAGAGCCCTGGAGATCTGTTCTCTAAAAATGGTAAAATAGAAGTTCCTTGGGCTGCAAGACATAAGACATATTAAGTGTGGGGCTACCATCCTGACATTAGGGCAGTTAATTCTAAGTTCACATTAATGACTGTTGAGACCCGCCTTCCTTCTTCAATTGGCTGGCAGCCAGGTATATAACTTCAGACAAGAGACTGGACAGTCTTCTCTGAGGAATCTGATCAGCTCAAAAGAGAAAAACCAAAAACCAAAGACACTGACATCTGTGGTTCCCCAATGAAAGAGACCAGCCAGCTCACTTATAATGATGAGTTCAGTGTGTAAGCTCCTTCCTCACAGACACCAGACTTCAGTCAGCCCCACTTAAATATGAGCAGTCAAGGACAGTAGACATTGGGGGAGGCCATATGCAACACAGAGACCAAAATACACAGGAAAAGTAACTTGGAATAAGGATTCTCCAGAAAGAAAAAAAGCACTTAAAAAGAAAAAAACTATAGTTAATATCCCTAGAAGAAGTAAGAGAAGATATTGCATCCATGAAGTAAGAATAGTGCACTATGTTAAAGGGAACTCAGAAGACAAAAAGAACTCCTGGTATTAAAAAAAAGAAGTTTTAAAAATAAAAACCACAGAATAAAGGTTAGAAGACAAAGCTGAATAAATATCCAAAAAAAGACAGAACATACACAAATAGAAAATAAGAAAAAAACTAAAGAAAAGGACCCTCTGGAGCAATCCATTGTGTCCAACAACTGAATAATAGGGCCACGGAGAGAAAGAAGAAATAAAGGAAAGAGACTCATCAAAGAAAAATTAAGAAAAATTCCTAAAACAAACAAAAAAAATGAATTTTTAAGTTGAAAGAGCCCAGAGTATCCAGCAAGGTGGACGAAAATAGAGGAAACAAACCTGTTGTGCAGGGGGCGGGGGGTTGCAGGGAGAATGCACAATTGTATGTGGCTGTGGATGTCAGTAGCATTTATTGAGTCATAACAACATAAACACAAAATACTGATCTAAGCTCTGTTATGAGACACCTGTGGTGAGAAAGCAATGGGAAGACAGTGCGTCTGTGGAGGGAGTTAAATCCTCATTTTTCGTAGTCAGAGAGCCACAAATAAACACCTAAACATGAAAAGTCAAGAAGTGGCAAAATAGGCAGGTTCTTCAATGATACAGGGATAAGCACCAAGGAAATCAACTAAGAGCTGAAAGTTATGGCCTGATGAAAAAGTTTATAAAAACCACTTGGCTCTTTAATCTATGTGCATATCTAGGTTTCATTAAAATAAAAAGTGAACTGAAAAATGATTACAGTGGCAAAAGTGCTCGCTGGGTCCTCATTTTTCAGTTTTAATCAATTCTGATGAATAATTTACACCACTGTATGAACATATTAGGTAGACCCAATCAAGAAGAGCCTATCGTCTACAAAGTTTCATTCGATCTTCCTGAGATCCAAAAACTAGAGAAAAACAGACCTTCCAAATGTCACTTGGAATCTGGGCTTTCACAATTTCTCCTGTGAAATTTATGACAAAAGTAACGATGTAATCTACCCTTGTTCCTGGTGCTCCCCACCAAACCCAGATCTTACCAGAAAAATTTCTTTGTTTGGGCTTGGGTGAGATAATTTAAGCTCTACTATCCAGTATTTAATAAGATCCCAAGTGGCCTTTTCAACAGTCTGCCTTGCTCATGAATACATTGTCTTGACCAAGATGCTTCCTGGTTTCATAAGGACTACTAACTAGATCGCTAACATTAATAGGATGCCTAACATATAGTAGATGGAGCTGGATTCTGTTCATCAGCAGTAATTCTATGAGAAATAGTAGAACCCTGATAATTTGACTTGGGTGGTTTTTTTAGATACAATGAAAAATTTTAAGCCCTTATATTATATAGACATGCGTGTACAAGTAAATACATATGAGAAAAATTGGTAAAATAATTCAAATATGTTTAATATTTGGAAATACAATGTTGTAACCCCAGAATTAATGTTACAAATAATTCACTATTGTTAACATGTTTCCACAACCTATTTGACAGAATTGACAGAGTTTTTGAGGCAAATCCTTATAGAGTATAATAATCATGCTAGAAGATTTAATTTACCACAAATTGCTGCCAACAAATTAATCAGAGAGCCAGATATTGTGCTGTTGTAATATTCTGGCTATTAACAGAGAGATGTTAATGGATGTATGATCAGACCTGGGAGCCTAATTCTTTATGATCAAAACATAAAACTATTAGCAAAACATTTAGCAATGTGATAACAAGATTACAGAACTTCCAAAATGGATGGGACCTTGATCACAAGTCAGCCTCAATAGTGAACACTGCCATTTATTGAGAATTTATTATGCACAAGCCACTATACTGAGGGTTTTAGAATATTATTTCTAACTTTCATAATGCTGTAAGAGTAAGTGTGGTAGGCATAATCACCCCCCTAAAGATGTCGAGTCTTAATCCCCAGAACCTGTAAAGATGCTTGGCAAAGAAGAATTAAGGTTGCAGATAGACTTAGGGTTGCTTGTCAGCTCACCTTAAGGTAAAGGAAATTATCCTGGATAATCCAAATGGGCCCAGTGCAATTACAAGGGTCCTTAAAAGTGGAAGAGGGAGACAGATGAGTAGGGCAGAGTGATGCAGTGTGAGAAAGACTCAATCCTCCACAGCTGGCTTTAAAGATGGAGAGAGGAGGCCACAAGCCAAGGAGTATGGACAGCCCCTAGAAGCTCGCAAAAGCAAGGAAATGGATTCACCCCTAGAGCCTCTGACACCTCAGGTTTAGCCCAGTGAGACCTGTATTGGACTTCTGATCTCTAGAACTGTGAGATAATAAATCTGAGTTGTTTCGAACTACTGCGTTTGTAGTAACTGGTCACAGTAACAATAGGAAACAGATGCAGTGAGCATTATTGTCCCCATTGTTCAGATGACAAAAATAAGGTTCACAAGATTGAACAACTTGCCTAAAAGCACGCAGGACTGGCCTCCCAGATTTCCCAAGGGTGAAGCCTGACTCTCTGGCTTGCAGTTATGGCTGACATTTACTGAACACCAGTTGAGAATGAGGCAGGCCCTGATCTAAGGTCTCCACTGTGCTACCTTAGCTAGTCCTCGTCGCCACCTGTGATGGAGGTGGTGGTTATCCTCATCGCTTACAGGAGAAAGTGGGGGCGGAGAGAGGTTAAAGAGAGTAGGGGAGGCAGGATTTAAATCTGTGTGGTCGGACTCGAGTGCCCACACTCTTCATCTCAACACCACTTTGCCATCTTCCTGCAGTTTATAGACAAGAAAACGAAGGGACAAGTGTCTGACTCTCGTGAGGTCACCTGTCAACGTGGTGCCACAACCAGATCTAGAACCCGCGTCACCCCCTACCCCCTCTAGGGCTTCATCTTCTTGAAGAATGTATTTCATGTGGAAATACAGGTGGAAAAGACCACCTGGAGCAAAGATAATCTAGAGAGAAAAAGACGCCTTTGCTTTCTACCTCTTCTTAGTGAGGTTCAGTTTCCTGAGAAACTTTACATCTCCCCAAAATCATTTCTGTCAAAACTGATGGTTTGGCTCCCAGGTAGCTGTCCTGTCTATAATTTAGTAGTTAGAGTCATTAACATATCTTTCACCTTACATGAAACTTCTCATTAGGTTAAATGAGTTAAAAGACTATCACCATGACTACACAGCTCTAGCCGGGGCAGAGATGCATCGTCCTTGACCCTGTGTCTCCTCTGACAGACTCTCCGGAGAAATGATCCAAGGTATTTAAAGGGCTGTGCTCTTATTTTCTGTCACTTTCATACACAATCTAAATCTTATCACACCAACAACATTTACCATGCAAGTTAAACAGATTTAAATTTAAGCAAAGTGGAGTGTCACCACATGTGCTTATGCCAGATCTATATAATTCTTTGGAGGTTTCTGGAAACATGAACCAATCCATTTACGCTTCATAGGAACAGATTATATCATTTGAAATCCTCAATAAAAATGCAGTCTCATATTCTACAGATGGGTGTCATTTAATTAAAATATGTATTTAAAATGCAAAGGGCTACATTAATTCCGTACTGTGGCTGAGATTTTAATTGCACTCGAGTTAGGAAATTCTGAGTTAATGTTCCCCTGGCATCTCTCATTCAGCCTCTTAGAACAGATGTATTGTGATCCAAAGAGGCTTTCAATATGTTTTCACATGCTGTATGTGTAGGGATGGCTCGGAGATGCTCGGGTGGCAGGCATGATACAAACAAGGAGATGGTTCCGTGAGGAGGGAGCATCGCAGCCTGTGGCTACTTCCCATGGTTCCTCCACTTTACCAGCTAATCACTTCCTGCATTTGTGCCTTGTCTCACTCCCCTGCATCAGATATCACAGAACCTTGTCATGGGGCTCCCATTTGGGGAGGGGGGTGTCTTTATTTTTTTGTTATTTTTTAAATTGAAGTATAGTCAGTTTACCATGTTGTGTCAATTTCTGGTGTACAGCATAATATTTCAGTCATATGTATATATGCATATATTTGTTTCGTATTCTTTTTCATTATAGGTTATTACAAGATATTGAATATAGTTCCCTGTGCTATACAGTATAAACTTGTTTATCTATCTTATATATAGTAGTTAGTATCTGTAATTCTCAAACTCTGAATTTATCCCTTCCCACCCCGTTTACACCCTGGTAACCATAAGTTTGTTTTTTATGGCTGTGAGTCTGTTTCTGTTTTGTAAATAAGTTCATTTGTGTCTTTTTGTTTAGATTCTACATCTGAGTGATATCATATGGTATTTTTCTTTCTCTTTCTGGCTTACTTCACTTAGTATGACGATCTCCATTTGCATCCATGTTGGTGCAAATGGCATTATTTTAGTCTTTTTATGGCTGAGTAGTATTCCATTATATATACCACAACTTCCTTATCCATTCATCTGTAAATGGACATTTAGGTTGCTTCCATGTCTTGACCTCTGTAAATAGTGCTGCTATGAACCTGGGGGTGCATGTATCTTTTTGAATGCGAGTTTCCTTTGTATATATGCCCAGGATCAAAAGGTAAGCCTATTCTTAGTTTTTAAAGGAGTCTGCATACTGTTTTCCATAATGACTGCACCAGACTACATTCTGGGATGGAGGGGTCTTTAATATTTAAAGAGCTCAGATATTTTTTTAAAAACGAACTCTGTGAATGCCTTTCAGTTTTAAAGGACATTATAGAGTACACTTTGAGTGTTTAATGAATGGTAATTGACCAAGAAGGAAACCATCATCTTCAGTTAAGTACCGTTGTGATATAATAGACTACAAAATACATTCCCCAGTGAGACACAGGAATTTTGAACTCTTAAGAAATTCTCTTTAGACTAGAGACCGCCCAGGGGCAAAAGAAATACCAGCGCTCAGAGCATTTTTGACAAGTAAGGCCAAGAGTGAAAAGAAAGTGACAAATAATAGATGCTATGGGCACCAAAGTGTGGGATAATGAGTGTCAAGGATTTGGGGAAAAGACTGATTTTATACTTAAATTATTAGATGTGAATCCATGATATTAGTGTGCCAAAAAAGAGGAGATGAGGATTCCCAGGAAGGGAAAGAAGAGGAGGAAATTGGCACCAAGCCTTCAGTCATTGAGTCTGCCCTGTGCCCAGGCCGGGGGGAGGCAGAGGTGTTCAGTGGTGAGCAGGCACTCCGGGGGCCGGGCCATCTGGGGCCTTATGGTCTAGTGGGGCCATTATCTACATAAGACATGAATGCAGACACATGGTGAAAGGAATGCAGAGGTTTTTGTTTTATTTTTAACACAGTCACCTAGGAAATATTGAAGATTACAGAGAAAAGAAGAAAGGGGTATTTCGACTTAAAGGGATGAATGTGAGGAACGTTAAGTTTGGAAATAGCAACTTGTCTTATATATTTTATGAGATTGTTTTTATTATGTATGCATGCCCCTGTGAAATCTTTTTAATTAAAATCTGCAAGGCTAATATTAGGGAATATGTGAGAAAGAACTTCTAGTTCTTAGGAAAATAGGCACTATATAAATCTTTGGGGAAGAAAGTAAGTTCACAACTCTCTTAGAAAAATCAGTCAAAGAACCAGCCATAGAAATCAAGCCTCTGGCTCCTTGTCTAGTTCTTTATGTCAGAATATAACAGTCTTCCTGATAATAACTTTTTCTATTAAAAGAAAGAGCCAGTTAAGTTGAAGAAAACAACCATATTTTTATCTCCAGCTTTTATAAGTTAGTTTTATCAGTAAACACTTTACTGGTTCGAGGCTGTCAGCGACAGAGCAAACAGCCAGCACCGGAAGCCTCCAGTTTCTCAATGGCCTTCCCTAGACCCGTCTTTCTTAAGAAATGTCTTCTAGAAAAAGAACCCATGGAGAGGCTGGTTAAAGGCTGCAGTGAGAACCTGGGACCTCACTGTGCCGTCCTCTGTGAGCTACGGTGGTTACAGACCCCAAAGAAATGAAATCCGATGATGTGCCTCCGAGGCCCAGGCCCAACTTCCTAATTCTGCAGTGGAGATATGGTGTAGAGGACCTTGGCAAATGGAGAAGACTCCTCAGGGTTAATGTGCAAGACTTGACTAGTAAAAGGATGATTTCTCTTTATTGTTAGAGAGGACGAATAGGGCTTCAGAGCTGTTGGTTTTTAAAAAAAATATTCCCAGCTCGTATCTGGGCTGTTATATAAATCAGACGTATCTATCTATAAAATCTTATAGAGGATTGTTTTGCCTCTTTTTTTCTGTAATTTTTACAAGATAGAAAGCGAGAGAAAGGAGGGAGGGAGGGAAGAAAGGAGGGAAGGAAGGAGACATTTTCTCAAGGCAGGATGTTTGCAGAAACTAATTGAAAGCAAACTGTTTTTAAAGGAGTGATTGCTTGCTTAAAAGTTGCTGTAATTTCCATGTGAGATGTACACCTTCTTGCAGAGGCTGGGACGACTACCCCAGGCAGTTCTAAGGAGACAGTTCATTACTGGTTAGTGTACACATGCCATGAAGGACATTAATTCACAAAATGAAAACCTAATTGAGTGTTTAGCTGGCTCTTTATCACTAGTGGCAGCCTGCACTCTCTCCATCATTAGTGTTTTCTGAGCTGGTGGGGAGCGTGATCAGGTCTGCTTATCACAGCTCATCTCCGATGAATGTATGTCACTTTCTGAGGTTCGCTGGGCATCTCTCCTGTCTTTATTGAAATGAGCAGTCCAGGGGTACCAAAGAAGCTCTGAAGTTATCTTATCCATGTAAAAATTTTCTTCCCTTTACCTTTTTTTTTCTCTCTTCCTCTGTGTCCCCAGCAGAAACTCTCTAGCACTAAACATTTGTGACTTCTACTCCAGTCTTCCATTGGTTAATCCCCACAGCCACGTTCCGAGGTAATTAGAAAGCTAGCCTCTTTATTCCCATTTTACAGATGGAAAAACAAGCATAAAAGTGTGAACTGTGCTTAACTAGTGACAGAGCTGGGAAATTGATCTTTTCATTAAGCCAAAAAGACATTTAACTCTGCTTCAACTTTTTTTCTTCTCCATTTCTCTACTTCGCGTTCTTTCAGTGCTCCGCATTGTGCGTGATTAGTCTGTCTGCTCTGTGATCTCCACTTCCTTCTGCGACAGTTTTTTACCAATTATTCATCAGAAGTGCTGTATTTATTTTCTTCTAAAAATTCTATTTTGGTGATTTTTGGACATGCTTTCTACTTTCTGGATTAGGAAGTCCTTGGCTTCTCTTCCTTATCATTTGAGTTGTTTCCTTACCTGATAGAAGAAGTTTAATGACATTTTACCAAACTTGGAATACCAGAATTGCTTCATTCATTTCAAAGCATGTTTGAAAGTATACTGTGGTAGGATGTGCAGAGGGAGTTATTCACGTGTCTTATGTTTAATTAAAGCAAGTCTTAGATGAACACTGCAAATGTAAAAATTTAGGGATTTTTCACTCTCTGTGCTAGGGAAGTTTTTGTGATTTTTGTGTGTTATGGGTTGTTTGAATTGCAGAGAATAAGGAAGTGCTGGAAGTATATTACTTACAAAAGTAAATTCGGCTTGCCTCTGTTTTTGCCTTTGACCTCTGACTGTTCATTTGTGTTTCCTGGCTTTGCCAGCAGCTTCACCCTCCATCTGTCTTCTCCTGTAGGCATCCTCTACTGAGGAGACAAAAAGACACATGGTCAATTAGCTGGAGAGTCACAGTGGTTACATGTATAGACAGGGATTCATAAATCATATGTTCTATTGAATTTATCCAACAGTTAATTTCTATTGGATAAGTGGAAAATTTATCTAGTTTAATTTGCTACATCATTGAAGCACTATCTTATGGGGCCATCAGGGAAGATATACATTTATTCAATAAATATTTGTGGAACAGCTTGATTTGACAAATAACCCAGTCCCAGCTATGTGCTGGGCCCTAGAGACACAAATAAATAAAAACCCCACCTCTGCCTGCAGGGGCTTTATGAGTCATGGAAAAAAACCGGTGGGAAGGTAATTATACCATATTGTGATTTCACAACTCTGGGGTAAGCACAGCCTACTATGGAAAAATATGACGTATACATTTTAGAGGGGAGTATAAATGTCAGAGAAGGCTTTCTGGGAAGGTTCCAGCTGATCTGGGTCTTAAGTGATAAATAGTAATTAGCCCGACAGAGATGAGACAGGAGGGTATTTTATGGAGGAGAAACCAAGAAGGGGAGGGGAGAGGAGGAGAAAAAGCTATGAAGTGAAAGAAAATATGGTGAGTTCAGGGTAATCCCATAGGGCTGGAACATGAGGTTTGCTGTAGGGGAGCAACAGACAGTGAAGCTGAAGGCCACTTGGGCTCTCATTTGGAAGACAGTGTCAAGCTCCCGAAAGATTTTAGACAGAGACATGGTCACACGGGGTTTTGGAATGATTTCTTCAGCAAGACTACAGGGGAGTAAATTAGAAAGGAATAATTTCCAAGGCAAAGAGATTAGTTAGAAACCTGCTACCTTAATATGGGTGATAGATGGTGAAAGACTGTGCCACAGTGGAGACAGTGAGGATGGATTCAGAGAGGTTACAGAAGAATGATCAGCAGGCTTCCCTAATGAGATGTGGGAGTACAGGGGACAGAGGCACTGAAGGCCTTTCCAAGTTCCTTGTCTACACCACCAGGTGGACTTTGTATCAAGCTTTGTGCCAGGATATGCAATTAGCTCTCCCAAATACAACCGTATGCTAAAATGACACTCATTAAAATGAAACGCTTCCCACGCATCATAGATGTGTAGTACCCCTTAAATCCAAACACAAGCAACTAAAGGAAACTTCCCAAATTATTTATTTGAACTAGAACTTTATTGTATACAATTCTCCTTAGGATATGTACTCAATTGGCTGATTCATAGAAATTTCTTTCCTTATAGAGATATTTATATTAATAGTAATTGATCTATAATATAGAAATCCAATCTTAGATGATGATGATCATTATTATTAGATTGTTATTATTGTCCTCGTAACAGACCTGCTAGGTGTAGCAAAATGGGCTCATTCAAATGTCATTTGTTTAATGCCCTGTATTTGCCCCATGTTGGGAGACAGAGTGAAACAGAAGTTCAGTTGATGGGTTAACATGTGGAATTACAAGCATCTTATAATAGCTATAATTGCTATAAGGTAGATAACCTAGAAGGGTTCAGAGGTATTTTCCACACTGGGCAGTAAACTTCTGGATACTCCTAAAGTAACTCAACCTCTTAGTAGTTCTTGTGACTGGTTCAATGAAGGAAGAGGTTGACACTACCAACTAAAATTAAAATATGGGATCTGGTATAAGTTTCACTGGGAATTGACTCTACTACTGCTTTTGCAATTACTTACCAATGTCTTTGCCGTATATACAGCGCTTAAACATAAAGTACCAGCAGAGTACAAAATGGGCCATGTATTGCTCAAGGAAATTAACACCCTGTCAAAAGTCCTGTAAGTTTATGTTGAGTTCTCTCTCTCATATGGAAGAAAACACAATTGTTTAGCAACCGTCTTTGCTAATAGGTAAAATGTGAGAAATATCTTGTGAAAATTCACCTCTCTAAGGAGAGGTTAGAAATAACATTCTATTAAAGGTGAAATGAGTATAAAAAGAAGCAAGTGATGTAAAAGTATACACTACAGGTTGCTCAGTGAGATATAGACCATGGATGATGCTTTCTTGATATAACGGTGCCACAGATATGGTGATAGTAGAGATATGATGATAATTTAGTCTAATTCAACTAAAATAGGATGAGCTATAAGTTCTTTTGGATGATTTTCCTTCTCAAGAGGAAAAAATGTGGAGACTGAATATTCTGTACTTAATCCTAACCAAGAAAGAATTCATTGGGGAAGTAAAAAATTATAATAAGTGTTTGGAAATGTTACCAAATCAGAGTTTACACAGCAAAGAAAGTAAACTACATTTTCAGACATTTGGGAAAAGTATAAATGTGATTCCATGGTTAGAATCTATCAAAGGTAATGAAAAATACAGTTCATGATGTGGGGTGGGAGATTATACAACAAGATTTGAACCATAAATGTTAAGTAATTTCAACAAAAAATAATAGCAAACACACTCTATGCCGAGATGTATTCTTAAAATATGTACACACACACTCTTAATCCTAACAATAACCCATGAAGTAGAGACCATAATTATTTCCATTTTTTACATACTGAGAAGCTGAGGCCCAGAAAAGTGAAATTACTTACCCAAGGATACATAGTTATTAAGTTATCAAGTGGTGGAGCCATAATTTGAACTTACTCATTATGCCTCCGCAGTCAGTACTTCCACCACCACATTATTGTACGGCATCCAAAGAGCTCTCTAATGAACTCACATAGACAAGTATAAGAATGAAGAGGGTAGTGCTAAGCTCAGTGGTAGAGCCCGTGCTTAGCATGCATGAGGTCTGGGGTTCAATCCCCAGTACCTCCATTAAAAATAAATAAAAACCTAGTTACCTCCCCCAAAAAAGAAGAGTATAAGAATGAAAGAAGAGACATGTAATCATAGATGAGTGCACAGCATGCACACAAAATGTAAGGTGAGACTATGAGTAAAGAGTCAGGAAGGCAAAACCCAGGAAGACCTGTTGGCCATTAGAGATGCTGAGGTTGTTTGGGTGCAGAAAACAGGAAATGGATGGGCCCATGACTGGTAAAGTGGTGAAGATCATTAAAAGAAAGCACGGCCACTCTATTTCTCTTTGGTTTCTGCCTTATTCTTCAAATGAAAGGAGAGGACAAGTTGTGGTAGGAAACAATCGTGAGGAAAGCAGCAGATGGCGTCTGGCTTCTGAAGAAGAGTTTAAATACATGATCTTGGGTGTTGAAGGGAATGTGCTGAGTTTGAGCAAATGTGGAGCACATGAAAGATGATTCAGAAAACACCAGATTACAGCAGATACTCCTATTCTTAAAGCAGTGAAAGCTAGAGAAGTTCTAGAAACTCTAGGCAAAGGTTTGACAATGACCCTGAGAACCAAAGTGATTGTTAGCACCTAGAAAAGAGTCTGACAAGTGCCAGGAGCCAACATGGGTTCACAGGAGGCAAAGGAAAGCATCGTAGCTGCCCAAGGGCCACCAAAAGAGACTGGGCAGGATTTATAATGGAGAGAACGGGGTGCTGTGCATATATCATTAGTGGGCAGAGATAAGGCTTGTCATAGTCTCAGATGTGTATGTTTACTTTCCAAATAGATGTGAAGATATTTTTTCTTTCTATTTCATTGAAGTGTGGTTGATTTACAATATGTGTTTCATTATGCAACATAGTGATTCACAATTTTTAAAGATTATACTCCATTTATCATTATTGTAAAATATTGGCTATATCCTATCTGTTGTACAATATATCCTCAGAGCTTATTTATTTTATACAAAGTAGTTTGCACCACTTAATCCCCTATCCCTCTCTTTCCCCTCCCACCTTCCCTCTCCCCACTGGCGACCACTAGTTTGTTCTGTGTATCTGTCGGTCTGTTTCTTTTTTGTTATGTTCACTATTCATTTTTTAAATTCCACATGTAGGTGCTCACATACAGTATTTGTCTTTCTCTTTCTGACTCATTTCGCTTAGCATAATACCCTCCAAGTCCATCCATGTTTGTCATTTGCAACATTAATATATTTTTCAACTTAGCTCTTGCATTCAAACCAAGATTTACTAATATCATCTTATCATTTTCTGAAAATAAAATTCTATTCATCAGCCCAGCAGAGGAAGATGCAAAAATTTAAAAGTATTATTCACTTTTTAAAAGCCAGTGTTCTCAAACAATAAATGCTGAAGAGGCTGTGGAGAAAAGGGAACCCTCCTACACTTTAGTGGTAGTGTAGTTTGGTGTAGCCATTATGAAAAACAGTATGGAGATTCCTTAAAAACTGAAAATAGACTTACCCTATGATCCAGCAATTCCACTCCTGAGCATATATCCAGAGGAAACGAACTTGAAAAGACACATGCACCGCAGTGTTCATAGCAGCACTATTTACAATAGCCAAGTCATGGAAACAACCTAAAGGTCCATTGACAGATGACTGAACAAGGAAGTTGTGGTACATGTATAATGGAATACTACTCAGCCATAAAAAAGTAAAATAATGCCATTTGCAGCAACATGGATGGACCTGGAGATTGTCCTACTAAGTGAAGTAAGCCAGAAAGTGAAAGAAAAATACCATATTGTATCACATATATGTGGAATATTTTTTAAAAGGCACAAATGAACTTACTGACAAAACAGAAATAGACTCACAGACAGAAAACAAACATGATTACTGGGGAGGAAGGGGATGAGGACGGATAAATTGGGAGTTTGGGATTTGCAAATACTAAATAATTTATATAAAATAGATAAACAACAGGGTCCTACTATATGCACAGGGAACTATGTTCAATACCTTGTAATAGCCTATAATGAAAAAGAATGTGAAAAGGAATATATATACATATGTATAAATGAATCACTATGCTGTATATGAGAAATTAACTCAACATTGTAAATCAACTATACATCAAAAAAAAGGGGTAGAGGAGCTGATGAATAAGCTTAGAACTAAGAGGTCTAAACCTTTCTGGGTCAATACCTAGATGATTTCTTCTAAATTTCATGCCTTTAACCTGGTTGCCAAAGGGCTGGTGATCTGAACTATGGAGCCCAGAAGTTACTACATACTTAGCATGTTCACAAACATGAACTATTTTGGAAAGTACCTCAGTATTAAGCTGGGGCTTTTATATAGTCATTGAAAGCAGCTCCAAACTGGGTGACCTCACTAGAGTAAGTCTGCTTTGTTGAGTCTATATCTTTAATCTGTGGTTTCTTTTAAAAAAACAATAGAAAAGCCCATGGTACAGTTTTCTGAAAAATGAGACAGCAAAATGGTCCTGTGAAACATTTTCTAAAGAGAAGATTGAATCTACTTTGCAAGGGAATCTTGGCATGTGTTATTGAGAATGAGAGCAATTTATAATTTGTTCAGTACTCAATAAATCCAAAAGAAAAAGAAATGATCTTACAGTTCCTATAACTCAAATGATAAAGAGAAAGCCAATCACTTGTTTCCAAGTAAATATTATTTCTGTTATGTATGTAGCTCTTCCTGCCTCTTATATGCATTCCGTAGGAGTTGTGCCGTAATTTAAAGGTTTGCCCTGTATCCCTCCTTCGGGTGGTACCTGAAGGTTGGAGTGCGGTGGGAAGTTGTCTGCTTGTGAACAGATCCTTCCTCTTCAAGGACAGTGGTTTGCAAACAGCTCTTTTAGCAGACTTGCGCTGCCAAATCTTCATGTAACAGATGAAAATGGAGCTTCTCTGATGGGGGGTGGAGGGGGTGGGTACAAAACTGAGAGAATGGAGATTGGGAGATTAGGAATGTGCTAGAGAGCACACTGGGAAAATCCTTGCCTTAGGGGTGACAACATGCCATTAAAGGGTGGCATCTTTGTGACCGTTCATCCCACTCCTTCCTGCTCCAGATGTCCTCTGACATCCGAGTGGCCAAAGCTCAGAAGTATCTCTTGCGTTGAAGGTTAGATTTATTCATCAAGGCTCAATCAGGGAAACAGAAGTCATTTTAGGGATTTCAAGCAAGAGGGAGTTTAATACAAGGAATTAAATGTTTTAAAAATTGCTAAAAGGGCTTAGAAAACTGTTGGGAGGAAGCAAAGCGCAAGGAAACTAGCTGCTGGCTTGCGGGGAAATGCGGAGCCGCAGGAAATGCGCCAGTGGTGTCACCTGCCTGCAGTGAAGACGCAGCTGTTGCAGGATCTTTCCTGGAAGCTGCCGCCAGCCTCCTATCTGCCATCTGTGTGAGCATTCTTCTCCCTCTGCAAGAGGAAAATAGTCCCTAACCTTTCTTTTGGCCTTCCACATCTTTGGGGAGTGCCTCTCCCTGACAGAATCTAAACTCCAAACCCTGCTGGGAAGAAGTTGGAAAATGTAGTTCCTCTGTTTCCAGGAAGGGGGCTGGGGATGATGCCAAGTTGACAGCAGACAAGGGCACAGGGTATTTTCCCATCTCTCTTTCTGCAGTAAATTTAATCTAGGGTGATATCAAAGGGAACATATTCCCAAGAAAGCAAATGAAATAACAAGTTCCCTCTGGTAGTAAATATAAAAAACGTCTTTCCAAAAGAAGCCCGATTCAGCTGTTTTAGCCTTAATAGAAGACCTGACTTGTCAGTGTCTTTATGTGCATATTGAAATAATTTATTACACAATTTCTGTCTCTTCAAGTGAAAATAGTAACTTCTGTCATTTCAGGTCCAAATTTCAGAGGCTACATAGACTCCTAACCATTCCTCCCTTACTTTCAGCACATGGACGCACACTTCTGGATTTCTTCTTTCTTTTCAGAGTGCCTGTGGCAGGAGGGGAAATAAACTGTGACCAGGAAATAAATGATGATTCAAAATATAAATATGACCTTTCAGGCCCTGTGTGAGTAAGGCAGACCTGATCTCTCAAAAACACAATTTCAAAGCTTTGTTGAATACCCTTTTGAATTCCTAAGATAACACCCGAGTTCACTTTGCTAAAGAATCAAGCACCAGGGACATCCTTTTCTTGAAAAGAGTGATCCCTGTCATTCCTCCCTCAAAATATGAGAAACAGCACTTGATCTCCTCCCAAGCTGCTTCTGAGCATCATTCCTTGCCTTCCCACCAAACTACCCCTTCCTCATGCCCACCTGAAATGCCACCTCTTTTACTGGATTTGCAATTCTGAAGAAAATCATTCTCTCTCCCACCCCTTTTGTGGAAGAAAAGAGAAAATTTAAGCCTGCCACCCTGAATCCTGTTTTCTTTCACATCTCCACTGATTTGAGCGTTGCCAGAATTCAGTAGTGTTCTCGGACCTTCGCAGTTCCTTATCTTAAGGTCAAAATGTCGGGAGCTTACACAGTGTGAATGTCTTAATATCTCACTATGTCATTTCCTTTCGGCCCATTAGCCACATAAACCACTAAGCCCGCAGCTCTCAGGTATTTTACAGGGTGTTTTCACGAGTAAGGAGATGAGTCTCGCAGTTTCTCTCTTCCAGGGTACCCAGCAGGAGGTCCAACAATAATAGCTTAGATTTACTGAGCTCTTACTATGTGCTAAACACTGTTGTAAAGCTTTATGTGTTTTATATCATTGAATCCTTACAGTGACCTTCAAGAGGCTGAAAAATTATTGCCTCGATACAAAGTTCTCACAGTTTGCCCAAGGTTATTCAGTTGGTAAATGGTTGAATCAGAATTTAACCACCACTTTCTGAGCCTAAACATAGATAGTCAACCCACAAGAAATGTTGCAGTAGGTGGAAACTCTGGTTCCATAATCAACATGAGGACACATATCCTATTACCTAGGGAAATGAAATCATTTAGATTTTGAGGCCATATCCTGGGATTTTATAAATCGCCTGATATATAAATGATTGCTTCTCTATGTAGCTTACCCTAATTGGCATAAAAACAGATTATTAATCTTTTGGTTTTTAGGGAAGTTGCTTCTGGAAGCATCTATGCGAACTGTTAATTATCCTAGGGATTATATGACAAGACTAGAATGAATGTGTGAACAGTATTTGTGTATTACTAATGTATAAAGACAGAAATATGGCTGGATGTTATGGACCTTCGCAAGGCATTAGTCAGTAGGTATGTGGCACCAGTTCATCCATTTAGCCCGCACAGGGAGTATCTGACACAAGCAAAATTAAAAGGGAGGTACTTAACTGTTATCTTTACCGCATCCTGGAGAAGTGTCCACTCTTGTCCTCGCTGAGTAGAAATTCTAGCAAGATTTATACCTGCAAATCCTGCAGTGTGTGTTAGTGAGTTCGTTCTCTTTCTCTTTCTCACTTCCAGCATGCTTCTAAGGGAGCCATCACCAATTACACAGCTGGTCTCGGTGACTGTGTGCTTGGTGGCAGGGTCAGCTCTGTCTTGCAGATAAGTCTGCATGTTGTCCACATAGTGGTAGGGTCAGAGTGACCAGTGCTGCTAGGATTCTGCCTGTTTTTCTCTGCAGTCACAGTAGCTCATAAGGTTTTGCCATTGACTATATAAAGCTAGTCTGATTGTTCCCAAACTTACTTAAAGCTATAGATAGAGGAGAAGGATACTGAGTTTTTGTTATTTTTTCCTTCAACACACTTTTATTGAATATGTAACAGTTAATAGTAGTTGTTATACAGTAAACCCTTGTGTGCTGAATGCTATTCTGAGCGTTTATGTATTTTCTCTCTCAATATTCAGAATCTTTTGAGGTTAGTATGATGATTCTCCTTTTACAAGTGGGCAGTTTGTTCTAGGGAAGTTCACCCAAATGGTATATGAGAAAGTCAGAATTTGAACTTAGGTCTGTCTCCAGAGGGTACTTGGCTGTTCACTGTACTTGATCCTTAACTGCTGGTTCCAGAAGCTGCACTGTAGACTGGGGCTACAAAGATAAGCGTGTGTACCTGTTGTCAGTCAAGAAGTTGCTGATTATTTCCCAACTTGGCCAGAATTCATGAATGATACAGCTGCCTGGACAGGGAACTCAAGAAAAAAGGCAACTAGAAAATTAAATTGAAGAGAGACCTGATACAGGACTTTGATTTGAACTCCTTTAGTTCTGGTTTTATTTGTGGCACTCGTTTGTGTCATATTGAAATTCATGCTTTATTTCTGTTCAGTTCGGTTTCACCATTTGTAAAGGGACCTAATGTTTCTAATTTACCCAGTGAATAAGCCATCCCCTAAGGCTCTTTGGAAGATTTACAGATGCAAAGCTGGAAGGATCCTGCTTGAACACATGGATAAATGTTATCTCTTTGCCTTATTATATTTTTTGCCTCTAAAATTCTGTTAAAACTTTAATCTGTGTCGCTTTTTCACCTAAAATATCTGGTTAAGTATTTATTAACATTTGAAGATGCTCTTTGATGTGGGGTTTTACAGAAATACAAAAGGCTTACGAAGTCCATGGAAATCTAATATAGCTCCACAATGGTGCCTTTCAACAGAAGGACTGGAGCTGTTCATTAGCTTTTCCACCCGTTTCTCTTTTCATATCTGGCAGGACCTGAATTGGCCACACCACATGCCTTTTTTAGTAGATGATTAGGTTTTTACCAAGCCTCAGGGAGGATTACTTGGAATAAAACAAAAATCAATCTTAATGTTTCCCCCCAGGACCAAAAGAGACTGAGGTCTGTTCTCTCACTCCCGAGGTGTGAAAACCACGTGTCTGTGCTCATTGGCATTGTGTGGAGGTAGGGGTCTGAGGTCAGCTGTGACCGAGGACCTGGGACCTGCTCAGGCTTGTTCCCTTCAAGCACTATTTGGTGAGGAACTAGATGTGTTTTTCCCACCGTGGATCTGTGCGGTGTGTAGTGTAAACTGTTGCCTCAGAATTGGCCTTTGATCCTGTGGTAGCCTAAGGAGATAAGCTGTCCTTGTCTACCTTGCTTCTTTCTTTTGATTTGCTCTTCACAATGGACCTTACACAAATCTCCTTTGTTTTCCCCATATAGGTCAATATTTGGAATAATTCTTCAATTTCAAACACTCACAGGCTTTCTGGAGCTTCAATTTCCTACCCTGAAATAGAAAAATGTTACAGGCTAATGAACTATTTGGAAGGCATTAGGTTAATAGCATCGTGAAGATATAATGGGGGGGAAAATGTTATAAAAGTCTTTGATTTGTCCTTAACTTGCAGATTAAATTCAATAGGCATTATTGCTGAGGGTAAGGAAGAGCTGTAGGCTATGAGAGATGCCAGGAGGAATAAATTACTGCTTTGTTGTCATGCATCTCTCAATACCAGGGATTCTATAGGCAAATACAGTGGGAGATGAAATGTGGGCAGGCTGGAAGAGGGAGGCGGGGAGTTACTAGAGTTCAGGGGATGGTCCCCAGCTCTGTGGCAGGTGCTGTGTTAGGGGCCACAGTCCCCATTTGGTCCTCACAACTCTCTGAGTTGCACAGATGAGGAAAACGATCCTGAGTTGTTAAGAAATGTGTTCTAGAGGTAATGAAAAGCAGAAGAATAAATTTTACTCCTTTGGGAAGCAACAGAAAAGAGTTTGGTTTCATAGAGATGAAAATTACTCGTAAGCATCATCCTTAAAATTAAGTTCTTTATAAAAGTTTGGTCTTTGGCTTCTTTTGGTTTGGGTTTGGGCTTTTGTTGTTGTTTTTGCCTTATACAGTCCCAAATAAAGGTTATTGAACATCTGAGACATGAGGCTGGGCGGTGAGTGGTATATCTTCTCTTCCTCAGAGAGTCACTACCTATAGTCAGGGTACTATAAGACATTTCAAGGGAGTGAGAGGGAGATGTTCCTAAGAACACTGTGGATTTCTATTGCCCATAGTCTTATGAGTAATAGTGGGGAAAGATGTAACATGTGGTCATTTAAATAATAACTGGTACCACAGAGAAGAAAGTAGGTCTTTGCCTCCTGTGCCCACTGGAAACTTTTTTTTGACCATAAATTTATTATCAATTAGGCAATTAGACCCAGAAAAGCAGTATAAGTAAGACACCTTCCCCTCATCCTTAATTGCTCCTATTCTTAACTCCTTTTTCCTTCCTAATAATAAATTTTTTCTACTTTTCCCTGCTCTAGTTTTTTTAAAATGTCTTCCATTTTCCCTTCTTCCCCAGTAAGAGTGGACAAAAGAGAAATCCCTTCCAGAGGCAGCAGTGAAAAGGCTTAGTGGTGTTGTCACACCTAGCTATTAGGTGTAAAAGGATTGGGTGTTGTGTCTCATAGAGTGGGCTGTATTTCCAGAACAGGTTACACACATGTGCGTCATGTACATACAGGATCTGATCCGAATCATGCTCAGTATTTCCCACCCTTTGCAATCAGAATTCTGTAGGTCAAGGAACAATCTGAGTCAGCATTTTGGTTTTCAAAATCAATTGATTTTGCTACTTTAAACGGAAAATTTCTCAAGTATTTGGGACTGAAAAGAGGTGGTTATTATCTGGGGACAGAAGAACCATTACTTCTGAAATAGGAAGCAAAATGGAGAGGACCTACTAAACACGTTTCTTAGATAAGCCTCATCCTTATGTAGAAAAGAACTTAAAACTGCATTCTAGATTATTAGGAGGATGGGGGAAAGTGACAAAAATAAATGATTTGATAATAGGGGCTAAAGCTAGGACTGTTGGCAAAGAGTAGCTGGCTGCTAAAAATGTGTTTCAGGAAAGAGAAAGAGGGATCAGAAGAGTCACCATGAAATGTTAACTTGGAGTAATTGGCTTAGATAGGAAGGAAGGACATCTCTATCCTAAGAAAATTAAAATTAGATGCTAATAAGATAGTAGATTCTTGACCATGTGAAGGCCACCTGTCCATTCCAGAAGCCAGTAGATTTCATAAATAGAGAAATAATTCAAGAAGACTTATGAAGTACCTCCTGTGTACAGAGCGCAGGAGTAGAGGAAGGTTAGCGTGCATATTGTGCAAATAATTTAAGGGGATGAGTAAAAAGTAGGGATAATGATACAGAGAAATTACGAAGGCTGAGAATAGAGCTAGCAAGCGTTAAGAGTTCCGACTTGGAACTGTCGTATTATAGCGTATGACACTTTTAAATCCTACCCCGGTGCCGGGCATGATAGGAGCATATACCATAGCTATTTAGGGAGAAAAAAAGAGGTTAGATGGATGCTCTCCTGTCACAGCCCCCATTGACTCTGTGAGCCCCATGAGTTCTAAATGTCACAGGCCTAATCAGTATCCCTAATTTTATTTTTTAATAATGTCAGCCAGATAACAGCATCAGAGGATCTCAAAATTATTTGCAAAACCTAATAACACATTGCTCTAGTGGTTAGGAAGGTCCTATTACTACAATTTTCTAAATAGGAAAACTGAAAATGGGAAATGAAAGAATTTTATCCCAGGTTCAAGCAGAGATCATTATGTGGTGTCTGTCATTTCTCTGTACAAAAAGGAAGAAGAGGCAGAAATAATGGTTATACCAAAATTTGATCTTCTAAAATGTTTTCCAGCGAGAAAAGTCTCAGATCATTCTTCCTTGTCTTCTTCCGTCTTTGAAAAAGCTTGAATTCAGAGTTAACCTTTCTTTTCCTGCCATGATAACCATCTTCCCCTTTTCAGTTTATCACTTTCATGACAGCTGATACTAGTCTAAGCTAATATTGGAACAATTTTAGATAATATTGCAGATGCACAAGGACATCCTCATATGAATCAATTATAGAAGTCACAGTAAGTTGCCATGGAAAGTATAGCAGCTGCATCCTTGAAAACAGATGCTCTTCTGGGTCTGAATGAGTCCAATTTTGACTAATTTTAAGACCTAAACAAATTTCAGTCTGGTTAATATTAGGATGTGGAACCACTTGAGACATCCTAATGTCTTGGGCTGATTGCTTCTCCGTGACAGTTAGTATATGGCTTTCCTTGAGAGATGCTGAGTATTCGATATGCCAGGGGTTTTATGTCAATGGAAAACAGACTCCCCAAGTCTCGGCTGCAGGAAGGTAGACTCATGAAATTAAAGTGATTTCTAAAGGCAATACAGTTTATGGAAAAAGTGCTTAGTCTGTAGGGATTGGCCAGAATTGCTTTAAACTGTACTGCAAGATTCTTAGAGAGCCCAGGAAACCAGCTCTAAGAAACTGCTTCCCTCTCCCCACTCTGTCGCTAAAGTATACTCAAGAAACTAAAGCAAAAGTTATCGTTGTAAATGGCATGTCGTTCCTTATCTTGCCTGACCATCAATATGGTATTATGTGAATTATTTGTCATGTTATATTGGTCAATTAAATAATTTGTTCTGCTTTAAAAAGCATTGATTGAGCTCCTATTATATCTCCAGTTATTCTGCTGGCCCTGAAAATGGGAAATGGGAAATATATATATATTTATAAATATAAATGTATGTATATACATAATTCTTTCCTTGAAGGAGTTAATGATCTGGTAGGAAGACAGATGGATAAAAAGATCATGTCAATTGAATATGATAATAGAACTGTGTGAAAAACATCCAGAGGAACCAGTGACCCTGCCTGGAGAATCAGGAAAGACTTTCTGAGCCAGAAAGCGTGAATTGTTTAGAAAGAGGAATATGAGCCATCAAAGATATAGAATCCTTAACGGCATAATATGTTTTAGGATTTAGGGAATTTGCTTTCAAAGTGGGGTGGCTCAGAGGGCAAGATTGGGGAGGGGATAGTTGGAGAGGAAGGAAAAAGTGGTGAAAGATGGAAAAAAACTGAAGTGTTGGGCAGAACCCACAAATGATGGAAAGCCTTACTAAGAGGCTTCATCATATAAGCAACTGGAAACAGTGATGTTATTTTTACAAGAAGTTAACATAGTCAAATGTTGTGTCTTAGATAAATAACGCTGTGTATCTAACTTATATTTAATTAGCTAACTATGGAGGATTGAGTTAGGGTAGGGGCCGGGCATGAGGCAGAGACATCCGTCAGGAGACTGCTGCAGTCGTCCATGGAAGAGATGAAGGCTACACCAGGAAAGTGACGACAGGTAGAGAAAAGACACAATAGATTAAGAAAACAGTTAGGAAATAAAGTTGGCAGAAATTAGTCTTTGCCAAGAAGAGGGAGGGAGGGGAGAGATTAAAAGATTACTCTCATGTTTGCAGCTGAGATTCCTAGATTGCTACACCACTGATAGAAAGGGAGTTTGGGATAAAGAGCAGATGCTAAAGATAGATAATGGGTTTAGTTTTGAACACATCATATGTGAGATGCCCGCGGGATGTACAGGTCAAGAGAGCTTGCAAACAGTTGATCAGATGGAGTTGAGGAGTCATCAGTTCCTAGATCATCGCAAAAATCATGAAAATTGATGTGCTCACTCAGAACATATAGAATGACACGTAAGGGAAACTAATAGAGGAAAACATCCCTGGGGGCCCAGCACTTGTAGGGGTGCTAGAGGAAGAGGGTCCAGTGGAGGAAATTGTGAAAATAATGGCAGAGAGGTGAAAGGACACCCGGAGGAACGTGGTGTCGTATAAGCCAAAAGAAAACAGTATTTCAAGGGGGGAGGGTATAACTCAAGTGGTAGAGCGCATAATTAGCATGCATGAGGTCCTGGGTTCAATCCCCAGTACCTCCTCTAAGAATAAATAAGTAAACCTAATTACCTCCGCCCACTGGGGAAAAAAACAAAACAAAACAGAATTTCAAAAAGGAAATGGCCGGTCCTGTGGAATGTAGCAGAGAGCCTTTCTGTGATGAGGATGGAAAAGCACCCAAGGGTTATGGCAATTAGGATACCACTGGTGACACTTATCAGAATAATTATCTAATAAAGAGGTGAAGGTAGAAATCAGACTGGGGCACATGGAAGAGTTAATAGAAGCCAAGACTATGGAGAAAACAAGTGCTGACAATTCTTGTGAAATCTCACTAAGAATCGGATGTCCTCAAGAGAGGTGTTAACAAGAGTGGGAAGGATCTGTCCTCGGGGGCCTGGGGAGCTAGCCAAGCACCAGGAAAGGATTGACAGATGGTGTTGTGGGCTTTTTCGAGATTAAAATTCAGAAAATTTTAGTGGCAATAATCTGTACTTTTGTTTTCCTGTCAAGATATGAGTTGTAGAAATAGCCCAGGGTTAGGTCAAGTAGCCACAAAAGAATCTACAATGAGGTCGTTGGCCAAACGGTCACACGTAGCCACTTCTAGCTACAGGCAAGGCTAGAGGTACAGGCATTTAGCTCCCCAGAGTCGAGAGCGGAGTGAGCAAGGTAGTACTGGCAATATCTGTTGGTTCATGTAACGAGGAGTGTCTGCCCCAGAGACCAAAGGTTCAGCTTCCTCATGTAGACCAGTCAATCTAGTTCAGGAAGCCATGGTTATGTTGCTGCAAATAGTTATCTCGAAGATGCCTGCTTTTATACAATGGCTGTAAGAGGAATAAGGCTATTTTGAATTATCTGCTGTGACCCATCCCCAGTATTAGAACAACAGTTCAAAGTACATATCCTCATAAAATAATCAAATACTAGTATTGTTAAAGCCCCAAATATATGGGTTCTGCCAATATGAAGAGCAGCCCTGAGATAAATATATAACCACATAGCCTCTAAAAGAGAGAGAGAGAAAGTGTGTGCGTGTGTGTCCAGTAACCTCCTGTCTTGACTGTGACCTCCCAAGTGGGTTCTGTCAGCATCACTTTTTTGTAAATTTCCATTTGACTCTTAAGAGCTAGTTAATTGTTCTGTGTTGTCTTCGCCATGCTCAGCATTTCTTTGCTCAGTTTATTCCTTCTTGTTAAGAAAACTTTATAAATTTCAGTGAGCCGTGAGGAATTCTCAAACCAGCTTTTCAGTGGAGCTCTGGGCATAATTTTTCATGTTGTTTTACTGAAATGTTTTTGCTGTAGATTATAGTCTAGCAAAATGCACAGCATGCTGCTGTTCTAAATTACTTTTCCCTCACTCTTTTCAAGTTTTACCTTGACTGCTTAACTCTACTTGGATTTTTTTTTTCAGTTTGCAGTTTGGCAGTGGTCAGTTGCAACACATGATGAAATTTTTTTTATTTTTATTATTTTTATTTTATTTTATTTTATTTTATATTTTTATAATAAGAGATTTTTTTTTCCCTAACTTTCTTGGTGAAATGTGTCCAAAATGCCTTTCATAGAGTTTGGGAGATTAGCCTAGCTTTGGACCTCAGACCACGAGTCCAGTTTTTTCAGGGTTTTGATTTCTTCCTCTTTTGGTTGACACAAAGATTGCTCTTCCTGCCACAGTTAGTGTCACACCACAGAGGAATCTGAGGGCTCAAAAGCTCTGAAATGCCTCGAAATGTGAGAAACGTGTTACGTAGAGTTGCTTTCATCCAGCCTGCCCGATGAGAACGTTGTGAAGGCAGGGATCTCACCTTGCAATCAAACAGCATGAGCAATGAGGACGTTAGAGAAAGCAGTGGCCGCTTCCAGTCCTCAGATCGGTCATGAACTTTCAGACGATGCCAAGGCTCATCATGATCTTAAATCTACATTGCTGCATTTCCTTCCTCCTTACACGTTAGTCCCTGAAAATAAAATTCTTTTTTTTAATATTTGCCATGATATTTTCATTTATTAAAGTCTGCTTCCACAGAGGAGAACTTAGCCTTTTAAGTCTTGACTGTCTCTCTAGGGTTTGGCAGAGTCTAGGAATAGATGCAGTGCTAAAAGCCCGTAACCACAGGTGCTGCTTCAGCTAGGTGTGTTGACTCCCGCTCTGTAAGGTGAACGCCTCCTGAGTTAGTCAGCAGTGCCTCGCCGGATCCTATGGGCCCTAAGTCCAGGAAGCCCTTCTTCCAAAGGACTACATCCTCTGGTCATTCTCTGATAGAAAGAATTTTCAAGTGGAAAAGCAAAAGATACTGTTAAATGAAAATAGAACTTCAAGGCGGATGGAATTATCTTTTAAATCTCTTGTTGCTATAAGTAAGCCTGAGACTTCAGGTTAAGACCTGGATGGGGTGGGGAGGGTATAGCTCAGTGGTAGAGTGTGCGTGACACTCACGAGGTCCTGTATTCAATCCCCAGTACTACCATTAAAAATAAATAAATAAACCTAATTGCCTCCCCTCGCCCAAAAAAAGACCTGGATATCACATACTAAATAATAATTATTATTTGTGTTTTTTATTTATATTAATATATGAGTGAGTTTTATGTGCTATTGTCCTAAGTGTTTTATCTTCAATAATCCACTCAATGTTCCCAAAGGCATGATATAGATACTATTAAGTCCATTTTACGGGAGAAACTAAGGCAGACAGAATTTAAGTAATTAGCTCTTAGTCATACTAGTAAGTAAGTAGTGGAGACAGGACTCAAGGCCAGTCTTTGAGGCTCTAGAGAACTCAAAAAACTTTTCAATGAAATTACCAAATTATTGTTGGCGATCTTTGAGAAATTATAGGGAACTGGGTACACAATGGAAATCTAGACATAAAGACATGTAGCTCACACTTTTGCTGCTTAGTATTTTCCTGCAGAAAATGTCCAAGTGCTGTTAAATATTTGATCAATGACTTGGGAGAGATACAGAAGTTAGATTTATCAAATTTTCAAGAAAGACCTTTTTAGGGCTTTTAGATGCCTTGTCAGCTCCATGTAAGTTAAAGGACAGTGCAGCACACTACTGCTCTCCGCCCCCCAGAAGATTCTGGGCTTACATGCCAGCAGCACAGCATCTAGAAAAGGGAGTTGATCATTCTCCCTAGTCAGGTCAGCCCACTCTAGTAATAATTGTGTTTGGTCCTGAGTCCCGCATTTCAAGCAGGTATAGAACAATTGGCATGTTTTTGTTGGTGAGTTTTGGGAATTATAAAATAACTCATTTGGATTATTTGAAGAATAGTGGAAAATCTGGGGACATTTAGCCCAGAAAAGAGAAGACTTCAAGGAAGCCAAAAGAGATATCTTCCTTAGTGGAAGTACTTGTGCATAGGAGAGTGATTGCAAAGTTGGTAGAACCAGGGCCAATGGTTAAAAGTCAATGACAACAGATATGGCTTGATGTAAGATGATCGTGTCTTTCAGAGATGTAATAGGCTGCCACAAAAGGCATTGAGTTTTCTTTCCCAAATGCTTGTGTGGGTTTGCAACCAGAAGCTGAACAGCCAGTTTTGAAGATGCACAAATAACAAGCATAGACCACATGGTTGGGCCAGATGACGAAGTTTACATCCAACTCTGAGATCCTGTTTCTATCCTTCTGTGAATTGATTCAAGACAATCATCTGAGCTACTGTGTTTAATCAAGTACAGAAATAGTCTCTCATGCCTTGGATGTCTAATGCTACCAACAAAAGCATTAGCCAAATCGATAAAAACAACATGATGAACAGCAAAACCATGTCATTTGAAATCTTTTGGCATCTAATGAAATGATTGGTGTTTTCTCCACACTCCTTCTTTCAGATCTGTCTCCTGCTCAAGACAGCCACATGAACGTGGATCTCCCTCCAGTGTCGGAGCAGATCATGCAAACCCTGAGCGAACTTGCCAAATCTTTCCAGGACATGGCTGACCGCTGCTTGCTGGTCCTCCATCTGGAAGTCAGGTATGACACCAGTAAAGCCCAGCACTTTGTGATTTCAGTGCACTGTGGGTCATGAATGGTCATAAATCACTTGCTTATTTCTGGAGAGTATCACCATCGTTTTTGGTTCTTATTATTGATGCTCTTTTTTACACTGACAGTGATCTTCAGTGTTACTCCGTCACCACTTACTGAGGCTTTGAAGCACACACAGTATTGTGAGTGTGGTGCTTCGGAGTTTGCATAGCCGATGACATCAGAATCATCTGGATTGGAATGTCTATTCCAGTTGACTAGACCATCTTAAATCAGTGAATTAACTTTAGTAACTCAGCTTCCTTCTTATAAAAACAGAAACAATAATCTCTAACTTTTATAGATTTTATAAATGAAATAATAACGAAATAAAATAGGTACAATGCCAGCCACAGGATAAGTGCTCAAAATGTGGTAGCTTATCCACCATGGTGACTTTATTGCATTGATATTTTTAGTAAAGTACTCTGCTTGTCAGGAAGGGAGTCTGCAGATGCAAGAACCATGATCCCTTCCCTTAAGAACTTCAAACCCAACTGAAGAGATTGAGTTCAGTCATAATTCAAGAAAATAGTTTCAAAGATGTGATATTCTTGGACTCTTTCTTGTTCCTTCCCCTGAAGTGTGGAATATTCTGATTAGCTTTGGTAGACTGTATTATCACACCTCTGGAAATGGTGGGAAGAAAAGACTAGGAATCACCAATCATTCTCTTACTCATTCCACAAATACTCATTGAGTGCCTTCTTCGTGCCAGGTGGAGTTCTAAGAATTGAGATACAGTAGTGACAAAACCCTCAGGCTCCCTGCCCTCATGGAGCTGCACTTTAATCAGGGGAAATAGCCAGTGAGGAACTAAAAAGGAAACTTTCAAATGAGTGTAACTAAGAGAATAAAATAGCATAACAGGATTAAACAGTGCTATCGAATAGAAATATAAAGTGAGCTACACATGTGAACCACATGAATAATTTTAATTTTTTCATAGTTACATTTGAAAAAATAGAAACATGTACCTCATAATAATATATTTAATCTACCCCCAATATACCCAGGTATTATCATTTCAACATGTAATTAACATAAAAATTATTAATGAAATATTTTGCATGTTTTGTACTCGGCCTTTGAAATCTACTGCATCTTTTACACTTAATGTCACATCAGGATTTGGACTCATCACATTTCAAGTGCTCAGTAGCCACATGCAGCTAGTGCTATCATTCTGGGCAGTGCAGAGGGTGGCTGGGGTTGACCAGAAAGGGAGATTTGGTATTTTATGTTTTAGACAGAGTGGTCAGAGAAACTGGGACAAGGTAACTAGAAGGAGCCATCCGTACAAAGACCTGATGGAAAAGAGTTTCAGGCGGAAGGAGCAGCACTCACAAGATCCTGAGACAGAATCAAGCTTAGCAGTTCGGAGGAACAGAGAGGAGTCCAGTGTGATTGTAGCCCCGTAAACAAGGGGCGGGGAGGAGCAGAAGGAGAGGTAAAGAAAGAGGAGGACTGGAGCCTCATCACGTGAGGTCGTGGAGCCAGACTTATAGCAGGCTCTTCAAGAGCAAATGAATAGTTCAGATTTTATTCTAAAGGCATTAAGGAGCTATCAGAGGGTTTTAAGCAGTGGGGAGATCATTCATTCATTCACTCATTCATGTTTTTAAAAGATCACTCTGGCTGTTGTATGGGGGAAAAACTACACGGAGAAATATGAATGGAAGCAGAGTGACCAGATGAGACCAGTTATGAGCACCAGAGTGGCAGAGGTGACAGTGTGGGAAGTATTGGATTGGGAGTGTATTCTGGAGATAGAACTGATAAAAATATATTGATTGATTGGATTGGGCGCAGGTACTGGCGGCAGTGAAAGAAGGACTCCAGGAAAATCACTAGCTTTTGGGGTCAGAGCAGCTATGTGGTTGCCAGGGCCATTGAGTGAGGTGAGAAAGACTGAAGGACAAGAAAGATTGGGGGAGGGGTGGAAATCAAGAGTTCAATTTCGTAAACGTTCAGTTTGAGATGCTCATTAGACATCTAGGTAGCGATGTCAAATAGACAGTTGGATGTGTACTTTTGAAACATCAGGATCAAAAACAAACAAGTTGACAGAATATTTTCTTTTCATTTGGAGTCTTTACTAGATTTAGGTTTTAAAAACTTAAATAGGATTTTGCTTTTGTATGTTTGGACTCCAGTTAGACCTTAGATAGCTTGCAGGTGTGCCCAGGCAAAACCTAACTGAAACGTATTGTTGATGTCACTTTTTTTGTAATCTATTGGCTTTTTTCATTCTTCGTTGTCTTATCCAATGAGTTCCTTCTTTATTGCTTGTGAGCTCCTTGTGAATTGAGCAGAAAAGTTGCATTGTAGATTCGAAATCTGTTTTACTCAACATTTTTCTGATCTTATTTCTTACATTCAGCTGTTCAGAAATAGTCTTTTCCTCTGTTTTCTGATTTGTTTTACGATCATTTTCAGATTTGTTTTCTTTTTATTTATAAGCTGACAGTGAAAGAAATCAGGTGTTTTCTGAGAATACATAAACGTAATTGACAAAGGGGGAGAAACCACCCAGTAACACGCTGGTGCCTCTGTTACCTGGGTTGCACAGAAAAACAAGGGAACATCAAATTAACTATCACAGCCCCTTAAATTTATGCTATTGATTGTGGGGGTACACGCACGGTGTGCTCTGCATTTGCAATTATCAGCTTGTAGTGTAGTTAATTCCAAGTGGGATATTTTCAGGGATATTTTAAATCCTTAACCTCTATCCTGCCCTTTTTATTTTTGTACATGTTGGCAGGACTACTCTTAATAATGCTGAACATGTTTCAGTAGTTATTTATTAACTTTACAAGAAACGATTCACTGCTCTGACACCTATTACAATATCTCCATCATTAGTTTAAAAACAGAAAAAAGATCATTTTAAGAATGAATAACAAAAAAAGACTGAGTTTTAGAGTCCTGGATGTAGAATTATCTAAATGAAAACACTACACATGTTTATTTTTTCTAAATTAAATTTCCTTATGTCTGCACATAACGTGGTTTCCACATTCAGGTTGTTTTCTTCAGAATGTACGCAATATTGTCTTCATTCTTGCTCAAGTATGGTACGTAAAACTAGGCAGTCCTTGTTCATTGCTGTGGCCCCAGAACCTGAAACAGTCCTGCTGCATAATAGATGCTCAGTAAAAGCTTCAGCAACTCTTGAGAATTAGCCGGTTTGAAATCAAACCCAGAAAAAAATAAGTGCAAGTTTCCCAGACAAGACCTGTTGCTCATTAAAGAGAGTGAATTGGCTTAGAGATTGTTTTCATTTGGCAGCCCCCTCCACGTATTTAAAAGGTACAAAGACTGCAGGGCCAACGTCGCCCTTGTCATCAATCAGCTAATGTTTGTTTTGTTCCCATCCTGCTGGAAAAGAGAATTAGAACTTAAACACTGTGTCCAGGAGCTGGTACAGTGAAGAAGTGGCTGGTTAGGCACTGTCTCTGGCACTTTGACCCAAGAAGCCACTGTAGTAAGAGCACAGATGGAATAGACAGAAAAAAATTATGGGAAGAGCTAGCAAGAAGTCCAGAACAACTTCAAATGTGGAAATTTTGTCTTATTCCCGCAAATAGTTGTATATCCATAGCCCATCTTCTTCTTTAACATTGTTAAAGTTCAGACTAAAAGGTGTTCTCAAATCCAGTAAATTCTGTGTTGAAGGACCCATCCAAAGAGCATTTGACATTTTACCCAAGTCCCTGTAGGTCACATTTAACCACCAAGCAGTGCCTTTTTACAGTTGAAGCATAAAGCATGTGACACCCCCCAAGAGAAGAAAGACATAGTGAGACCATTAAAAATTGTTGGGTTTTCTTTTCCCTGTTTGAACTTTAGAAGAAGAAAATTAAGTTGCCATTTGAATCTAAGATGCTAAGAATGTCACCTTTATCAGCTGATTTCTCTCCCCATCAGGACGGTTCTAAGGGGCTTCAACAGTAACTGCCTGTCACTGTTGGGATCCTGAATGTGCACTTTCTGAAAATCAACCATCCTGCTGTGTAATCAGCAATATTTGCAGAAAACCTTCATGCCAAAGTCGTGTTAAGGTCAGCCACAACATGTCAGGATTCAGAAGAAAAAGAAAAACACTTTTTTTAAATTTGGTATTTGCCAATGACTATTTTAATTGCTTTTTCATGTCTAATCATTTTGGGAGAGGAAGATAGTACCTGAAAACAGATTTTTTTCTCTCCTCTCTGCCAGTCACTTGAAGATTTCAGAAGCTCTCACCCCCAATTCATACTAATGTCCTAAGCAATCTCTCTACTTCCGCTTGCTCCTATTCTCCACCATTAATTCACCCTTTATATTGTGCCGGAGTCATCTTGCCAAAGCTTATTTTTGATTATATCATTTTCACCTCTTAAAATCCTCTTCAGATTCCCTACGACTTCTCAAAGTCCAGAGTCCTTAGATAACTTCCAAAGCCTGTGATGGCCTGGCCCCTGTGCACCTCATGCCTCTGTCAGGTGATCTGTGTGTACCAAAACGAACCACTGGTCGGTCATTCCTTCAAACCATTCTCCATTCACACCCTCATGCCTTCCTATAAGGTCTTCCCCTTGTCTGAGGTTATAAGGTCTGTAACTTACTGTAAAAATATTTTAGCACTGATCCCCTGATTTTATTTTCAACTAAGGGCTTCTTAGTTTAAATTTCAAGCACAGTGGCGCTCAGTTTCCCTTGTTGTGAATCCCACTCCAGGTCTGGTCAACTTTCATTATATCAGAAGGGTCCTATTCCAGAGGGGGCTGGGAATGTGCAATTACTGGTATCCTGATTGAAACTATATACTTTGATAATGACCTCATGAATGTCAGAATGAGGTTTTTATTGGCAAAATTAATCATTAGTTGATTAACAGTTGTTAATACAATTACCTATCATGAAAACGAACTGGTAGTCAAGATACTTGGACTCCCTTACATGAACAGGTTATAAGAATATAACACATCCTGTGCAAAACTTAGCTTGAAAGGGATCATAGATCTAAGTGTAAAATCTAAGACTATAAAATGCCTAGAAGAAGATATAGGAAGAACTCATTGTGGCTTTGTTTGGGTGAAGATTTCTTAAAGCTGACACCCAAAGTACCATCCATAAAAGAAAGAAATTATACATTGAACTTTATCAAAGTTTAAAACCATTCCTTGAAAGACATTGTTGAGATAAAAAGACAAGCCAAAGATTGCAAGAAAATATTTGCAAAATGCATGTCTGATAACTTGTATTCAGCATATGTAAAGAATTCTCAAAACTTAGTGATAAGAAAACAGACAACTCAATAGAAGATGACACAAATGATGCAAAGACAAAGATATATGGATGGCAAATAAGCACATGAAAATATGTCCAATATCAGTAGTCACTAGCAAAATGCAAGTTAAAACCAAAATGATACCACCATGCATCTATAAAGTTTTTTTTTTTTTGAACTGACAAGCACTTGAAGGCATTATGTTAAGTAAAATAAGCTCAATTTAAAAAAAAGACACTGGTATTGAATAGTTGAAATTTGCTGGGAGAGTAGTACTTAAATATTCTCATGTTTGAAAAAGGATAAATATATGAGGTGATGGATGTGTTAATTAGGGAATGGAAGGAATCCTTCCACAATGTGTACATACATCAGATCACCCTGATGTACACTAAGCAGATCTTACAATTTTATGTCAATTATACCTCAATAAAGCTGAAAAAAAAAAAAAAACTGACAGCGGTAAGTGTTGGTGAAGATGCAGAGCAACTGGAACGCTCATACATTACTGGTAGGAAAGCAAAATGGCACAGCTCCTTTGGAAGATAATTTGGCAGTTTCTTATAAAATTAAACATACACTTACCATATTACCCAGCAATCCTACTTCTAGGGGAATCCCACTTCCAAGAAAAATGAAAATTTGTATTTGCACAAAAACCTGTACACAAAGCAGCTTCGTTCATAATCACCCCAAACTAGAAACAATCCAGATGTCAGCTGGTGAACAGTTAAATCACAACACATTCATATGTGAGAGGCCTCTCAGCCCTGGCAAGGAATGAACGACAACGTGGATAAATTTCAGTGCTTTAGGAGGACTAAAAGAAGCCAAACTCCAAAGGCCACAGACTACATGTTCTATTTATATGGCATTCTGGAAGAGATAAAACTGTGGGGACAGAAAATAGATCTGTGGTTGTGAGAGCCTTAGGGTGTCAGTAGTGGTTAACTTCAGCGGGGCACAAGGGAATTCTGGAGGTGATGATATTGCTCTATAACTTGGTTATGGTGGTGCTTATATAGCTGGCTGCATTTGTCAGATCTCATAAAACTGTACACTGAAAAAGGCAAATATACTGTTTGTAAATTATTTGCCCATAAACCTGACTTTAAAAAAGAAAGATGATGGTCAAGCCTATAGGTGCATAATTAGGGATAATGCCCAAGGCTTTTGCAGCCATTTGTTTAGGACTATTTCTTGTTACTGGATGCCAACTCTAAGGGTAACAGAGTCCTAACTCCAGGTTGTCATCTTGTCTACTTCCAGTGAACCTTCCATGGCAAGATCAGACACAGAACTTAAAACAATCACTGAGCTTACAGAACAGCCTGTTTGAATTATGTTCGCCAGTGGATGGTGGGGTTTTAGCGTTGTTATTTGTTTGTTTTTAATAAATACCTGTATGTGCGGTAGAATGATTTGGTCTGGAACTTGCTTTCAGCTTAATATAAAGGTTATGGAAGAGCCAGTCCTTAGCGATCTCAGACTTTGTTGGCAGTTAGTGATACCTACCAGAAAGAACCTAAGAAGTGTGCATGAGCAAACTGACGCGGGCCATTTCAACAAAGGAGTGTGCTCCTTCCACAAGCTCACTCAGATATGTCCTACACGACTCAAGTATCACCTCCTGTTGTGAACCTTTCCTGACACCCTCAGCAAACCTCCATGGCACCATGGGTACATGTCCTTCTGAGTGAGACACTACCCTCTTTTGGTCCATTTTTCTGGGTCATGCCTGTTAAGCAGTGGAATCTTTAGTGGCACTAACTCTGTCTCCCATTCCCAGAGCCTAGCACAATTTCTAACAAATTCCTACATGGTTGGTAAGCATTTTGTGTAAGTACTAGATGAACAGTAATAAATACGGCAGTAGCACCAGGCCCTGTGCTATACTCTTTTTCTGTAGTAGCTCCACAGAGCACCCTGTGAGGTGTGTGTTGCTACCATCCCCATTTCACAGATAAGGAGACTGAGCCTTAGAGAGAGAAGGTAACTTGCCTGAAGTCACATAGCCAGTAAATGGGAATTGAAACCAAAGTTTCAAAGGTCTGTGACCTCTGCCTCTCATTTTCACTACAATATCTGCTGAAAGAGATGATGCTTCTCAGGCTCTGCAAACAATCTTGTTGAAAGGAATTTTAGAGCTCATCTGATCTTCACCCCCAACATATGGGTTAAATAAGTGAGAATCCCAGAAGCTGACTTGCTCAAGATCGCTCAGTTTTTCTATAGAATAACTAAGGTGGCTTTTTGGTAAAATTGGGGAGAGGTATATAAAAATTTACAGGGCCACTGCTATCTTAAATATTTGGGTGCGTTGTCACAAGAAGATTGTTATTTTCATCAAAAAGAGTTATGTAAACGAACTGCTTTCCCGGTCTCTCTCTTTTTCAGGGTTCACTGTTTCCACTATCTCATCCCTCTTGCGAAGGAGGGGAACTATGCCATTGTCGCTAATGTGGAAAGCATGGACTATGACCCCCTGGTGGTCAAGCTCAACAAGGACATCAGTGCCATTGAAGAGGCCATGAGTGCCAGCCTCCAGCAGCACAAGTTCCAGTATATATTTGAAGGTCGGACCCTGCCCCGGTCCCTGGGAGTTTGGGAGGAAGGAAGAGTGAAGATTTTTCTGATTTTTCTGTACAACAGAAGTCCAAAATCCGTAGGAAAAAGTTGTTGTGGTTTTTTTTCCTTTTTGGATTAAAGCTGCACTACCTAGCCTCTCCGTGTGCGGTGAGGTAGGCGGCAATATGGCTGCCATGCGATCCTTCTTGTTAAGGAGATTTAATCCAAGATAAGGCAGATGGCAGCCCGGCTACCTTCCTGACGTGCCACTAGAGGAGAACTGGGTAAATGTGTGGAGGGCACCACAAATTAACTCAAGAGGAGCTCATAAAGGAAAAAGAAACACACACGCAATAAGGAGAGAACTCCAAAAGATCCCCTTACAGGCTAAAATGATCGCTGGAAAGAGAAGTTTTCTCTTAGGTAGTGAGTTATTGTCTGAAAAGAACAGAAACCTCTGAGGAGCAGCAGTTTGAAGAAGGTTGCATTTGTAGATGCCTTCAGGGTCAAGGAGACAAGGAAGGTGTGAAAGACAGTACCATCCAGGGGCATCACCTTTGACATTTACAAAAATGCGCTGCCAGCCAAATCGCTTTCAGGCTCTGAACGACCCCCTTTGGGACTTCAGATTACATCCCCTCTTTTCTTGTTTCGGTTGGTGTAGACCTGGGTGCCAAAAGCATCTATGATATCTCGCAGAATTACACCAGTGTTATTTATTTATTTTTAATAATTTATTTTTATTTATTTTTATTGGAGGTACTGGGATTGAACCCAGGACCTTGTGCATGCTAAGCATGTGCTCTACCACCGAGCTATGCCCCCCAAACCAGTGTTATTTAAAACACTTAAGAAGGTACTTTGTGCAAAGGATTGTGGCAGCCTGAAGAAAGTGTCAGTGCATGACCATGTCTTGCTTTATGAAATAGTTCTTTTCCAGGAAATTTGGACCAAAAAAATCCTATTTTCCCATTAAATTATGTCACAGTGATGGAGATGAGTTCTGAAGGGGAAAATCCCTAAAAAACTACCCAAAAAGTATAAGTGATACTGTACCATAACTGATGTGGAAAAGATTTTAACTGAAAAAAAAAAATCGTGAATTTGAGACTTCCTATTTAAAAAGCTGGCTCTCTCTCTGTGATATAACTTTCTAAATGCAAAGGCATAGTATAGAGTTTTCCAAGTTGGGGAGGTGGCACTGGTCTCGATCTTCGTGTGGCAGGAGTATTTTATTTTTATTTTATTTTATTTGTTTTTTAAGGCAGAATATTTTAATCACAGATACTGTTTAGAATTCCTGGTATATAGTGATAATACAACTTTTTTGACTGGTTTTATCGTAATTTATTATACTTATTATATAGATGTATTTATTTAATCTGTTGACTGTTCTCTACAGACAGTGCATCCCTTCATAGCCTACACTTAGGCCAGACCATGTTAAACAAAATTCTGCGTGAAGTTATGGGCTCAGGGGAATCACAGCAAAACTTGGCCTACAGAGATCTTTCATATAAATTATCCAGCCTTAAATGTAAAATCTATGCATGTGTTTCTTTAGCTTCGAGTAAAAAGCTTTTTACTTCAGTTTCAAATAGTAGCACATAGAAGTGAGACTATGGTCTTGCAGCAGCGTTGGGTGAGTGTAGCTGAAGTAGGAGAGAATGCCTTCCTCTGTCCCTTTTCTAACTTTATCCTAATCAAGAGAAAACTCATTTTGAAAACAGAAGGAGCCACTGAATCTGAAGTTATGCCCTGAGCTCTGATCTGCACCATAACCGCCACTATGACTTCAGAAGAGGAAAGTAGCAAAAATATTAAAGACTTGTGACTAGTCAGGCCAGCTTTAGAATCCTGGGGGAAAAGTCCTGTACAGTCCAACTTTGTAAGAATAAGGGAAAAAGAAGGAAGAGAGGTTTACTTATTTCCAAATATTTAGAATTAAAATCTGAGTTCTAAAAATGGTAACCCACATGTGCCTCGAGTTGTTCTGACCAGTATTCCTCAACTTCAGCTGAGTCTAAATGTAATAACCAGCTCTTTGCCAAATTTCATAAACCTTGAGACGGTTCTTAGGCTGTGAGAACAAACCACCCGTGAGACCCCAGCAAAGTCCTTATGTGTCTCATGGAAACTTAACAGTTAATGCATGGTCTGCTTTTCCTTTGCACTTGGTTTCTGATTACATTCTCCCCAGCTACTACTTTGGAAATAGACTCCGTTGTCAGTGTTGAGGTGTATTAACAGTATTGCCCGTAGCCTTGGTTCCTATTGATTTACTTTTACTTAGGTAGGTTCCCAATCAACTTTTAAGTTGGAAATACACTCCTACCTGTTTGGTGGGAGGAAAAGGAGGCCAAAAAGATCATCATGTTTATATGCGTTTTTCTCTGTTTTAAAATCACTATACAGAGAAACAAGAGTCCTCTGCACTTAAGCAGTTTATAACAACCTAGCATAATCTCTAAGCCCTGGCATGGTGGCTTTAGCTGTATATGGCAGTACTAGAGCTGTGGATATACCAGGTTTTATTGCCAGCAAAAGAGTCTCCCTATTTGTAATTCCTTGGGCAATGTATAAATACTCTGAAATCATTGTAAGACCAACTGGTACAACCATCAGAGATAAGTGTTCTTTGGTCATTTAAATTTGCAGAGAATTAGAAGAGAGGAATCCTATGCCTTGGTTTATGCAGGATGGCACTAATCTCCCTTCTCTTTCCTCCCCACTGCCTGATGCTGATCCCTCAGGCCTAGGACACCTGATCTCCTGCATCCTCATTAACGGTGCCCAGTACTTCAGGCGCATCAGTGAGTCTGGCATCAAGAAAATGTGTAGGAACATTTTTGTCCTTCAGCAGAATTTGACCAACATCACCATGTCGCGGGAGGCAGACCTGGACTTCGCAAGGTAGGAGAGAAGGTTGGGCTTAGTTCCTGTACCAAAGCGAAGACTCATTGCCTATAAAATCATTTTTGAAAATGGATTCTTAGTACTTAAAAAGTTAAAGAAAAAAAAAGTGATGGATGTTAATTAAACTTATGATGATCCTTTCACAATATATACATAGATTGAAGCATTATGTTGTACATCTGAAACTAATGTAGTGATAGGTCAGTTATATCTCAATTTTAAAAAGGTAAAGGGAACAAATAGATGTTCTTTGGTCACAGAGAACGTAATTCTTTAAAGTCCTATTGGATGTTTAACAACCCTTAAGTGGGTAATTTTTCCTATTGTCTAACTTAAGTTGTTTTACTACTAAACTTCAATAACTTTGATTATAAAAGTAATATATGCTTATTGCATAAAATATGTAACATAAAATAAAAAGAAGAATATAAACATGACCCTTAAACTTTTCATGTAGAGGTGATGATTTCTGATAGACTTTCTCCGGGTTTTTGTGCATATGCTGTGTGTATAGGTGAGGGTTCATGTGTGTATATGCGTATGATTTCTCTTCACAGATTTGTTAATGTGTTGTATACTCACTGAATTGCATTTTCCCATATGAATAATATTCTTTGAAAGCATGGTTTTTCCCATCTCCATCAACACCCCTTGCAAATATTATTCTTAATGCTTGAACAAATGTTCCATGGTATAAGTAAACCATAATTTCCTTATTTAATTATTTGCAAATTTGTAATTTGGATTTTTCACATTTTCCTCTCATCGTAAATGACATGTGTCGAGTGTATTTTTACTTGAATCTATTTCCTCGTCACTTCTGTCTTTTTCAGGTGAAATTCATCTCCCCTTGTTTTAATGGGGGGAAAGCGGTTACTCATCACTGTCTATGCTGTTCCTTCATGTAATTAATTGAATGTTCTTCTTTTAAGTAGCATTTTCACTTTCTCTTTTCTAGGTTTGCTGATCTCAGCTTTTAGTGTTTCCTTATTATACACCTTTTCAAATTTAACAGTTAATTTTGCTCTCTTCATGTGGTCTTACCACTAACTATACTTTTCTTAAATCATTGGCCCTTTGGTGCTTTAGTGAAAACTTAAGCAGTTTTGAAGAAGTTGGGTGATGATTGTGGTATTGGTTCTTTATTGCTGCTTATACCTAGATGAATTATTCCACAAATTCCTTTATGCCTAGGAAGCCATTTGTTTTTAATAGTCCAGAATGCGCCTGCCTAATATTTAGTATTTCTTTGTCTTCTCACTTGATTTTTCAATTCCTGGAGAAGTTCAAGCAAATTTTAAATCATTCTTGAGACATTTAAGGGGATGATGAAATATTGTATTACTTTGATAATTATGAAGACATATGCTAGGATCTTTGTTTTGAAATTGTATAACCATGTATCTTCATTTTTATCCTTTTTTTCCAATCTCTCACTCCATTTGTTCAGTTACTACTCTGTTCTTTTGCTTTTCTGTCATCCTTCCCTGCCTTTTTCTTCCTATTTGTGTGTGTATGTGTGTGTGTTTATTAAATTCCCTATTTTAGGCTAAATTTGGTGGAAAGCCTTCCTTGCTCAGATTAGGGAAACCAGGTGTGACTGCACGCTGCATTTATTTGGTATCTCTTATGGGGAATGATCTCATTCTTGAATTAGTCTATTCATAATAACATTGACAAGGGGAAGTTAAGAACATAGAGGCCTAAGGGATACAGAGAAGCGTTTCTAATTCTCTAAGGCATGTAATTCCTAAATTCAATCATCCTTTTTTAAATGATTTTTTTAAAAATTTAGCTGAAATAAGTAAATTAGCACAGTCTTTGGGAGACAGTACAGGGCCTGAACACACGTTAAAAACACTATCATCTGAATAATCAAATGCTGACTGGGCAATATTAAAGTTGGCATTGATAGGCCATATACCTACAAAGCATTTCTTCAGGAAAGCCATGCCTTTCACTGTTGGATTTCTGAGTGATATCCAAGGAGGTAGGTTTAAGCTGAAATGTGACTATTTGAGAGAGAGGTACTGCCATTATTACTCTTAACCTTTAATGAACTATGAAAGGAGATTGGCTCGGATAAATACATAGCATTGGATGATTCCGTCCTGATCCCAGTTTGAAAGACATCTTTACAAGTCTTGGATGCTTTAAGAGACGCAGATGTTTTTCATTTCCTCAGTGCATGGACAAAAGTGCTCATTTTGTATATTGGATGAGCGAATAGGTATCAAATCAAGGCTTCCTTTTTGTAGTAAAGAGCTTGGATAATGACAAAGTTTAGTTTATCTTTAATGCCCTGAACGTTTTAACCAGCTGACATGGGTCAGTTTCCTTAGAAGCTTATGAGAAACAGAGCATCTCCCTTGCAGTTCTTTCTTTGTAAAGAGGAAGTGTTACAAAAAGGAATAATATGTCCCTACTATGTGTAGTCTCTTTCTCCCTCATTTTCTCTTGCTCTCATACATGCACATATATGTAGATACACTTTATAGCCTTATTTTTTTCTGTTCTTGCTTTTGATAGGGACAGGTTTTGTGAAAGGGGCTCCATCAATTCTACTGAACTTGGAGCTATGTAAAATAAATACAACAGCGATACCAAAATAGCCAGAAATAATAGACTGCAGCAGCGTGTCTCAGCATTCCTTAAGCAGTGTCTAATCAAGCATGGCCAGCATCTGTATTTCCAGCAAATCTCTGTAGGAATGTTATCTTCTAACACAGTAATTAATCACTAGTTGCCATGTGTCAAAAAACTTACTTAACAAAAAGTTGCAAGGCTCTTGTTGTTTTTCACTTTCATAGCCTTCCTGGCCAGTGGAATATAGAACACTCTTTCCTTAAATAAATGAAAGATCTGGACCGATCCCATTTATGTCCATTCTTCTATTTATGGTATTGTTGAGTTGGCTCTTTTCTTTGTACACACCTTTGCTCTTTTTTTCCTAACATTTTTTTATTGATTTATAATAGTTTTACAATGTTGTGTCAAATTCCAGTGTAGAGCACAATTTTTCAATTATACATGAACATATATATATTCATTGTCACATTTTTTTCTCTGTGAGCTACCATAAGATCTTGTATATATTTCCCTGTGCTATACAGTATAATCTTGTTTATCTATTCTACATTTTGAAATCCCAGCCTATCCCTTCCCACCCTCCGCCCCCTTGGAAACCACAAGTTTGTATTCTGTCTGTAAGTCTGTTTCTGTTTTGTATTTATGTTTTGTTTGTTTTGTTTGTTTGTTTTTGTTTTTTTTTAGATTCTGCATATGAGTGATCTCGTATGGTATTTTTCTTTCTCTTTCTGGCTTACTTCACTTAGAATGACATTCTCCAGGACCATCCATGTTGCTGCAAATGGCGTTATGTTGTCCTTTTTATGGCTGAATAGTAGTCCATTGTATAAATATATCGCATCTTCTTTATCCAGTCATCTGTTGATGGACATTTAGGCTGCTTCCATGTTTTGGCTATTGTAAATAGTGCTGCTATGAACATTGGGGTGCAGGTGTCGTTTTTGGAGTAGGGTTCCTTCTGGATATATGCCCAGGAGTGGAATTCCTGGGTCATATGGTAAGTCTGTTCCTAGTTTTTTGAGGAATCTCCATACTGTTTTCCACAGTGGCTGAACCAAACTACATTCTCACCAGCAGTGTAGGAGGGTTCCCTTTTCTCCACAGCCTCTCCAGCATTTGTCATTTGTAGATTTTTGAATGACGGCCATTCTGACTGGTGTGAGGTGATACCTCACTGTAGTTTTGATTTGCATTTCTCTGATAATTAGTGATATTGAGCATTTTTTCATGTGTCTATTGATCATTTGTATTTCTTCCTTGGAGAATTGCTTGTTTAGGTCTTTTGCCCATTTTTGGATTGGGCTGTTTGTTTTTTTCTTATTAAGTCGTATGAGCTGCTTATATATTCTGGAGATCAAGCCTTTGTTGGTTTTACACACCTTTACTTTTAATCTCTAACAGGGATAAATCTTGGGTGAGCAAAGGATCAAGATGACCTATAACATTACCAGAATTACAGAGATACTTTCCCTTATGGTAATGATCTCTGCTATGGTTTTGACCCCAACACTGATTTTTCAGACTCAAAAAGAAACTTTGTCCTGGAAAACCTCCATAGACTAACTAGGAAGTGGAAGGCCTTTTTGAGTGTGCTCTTTAGCTGCCTTCATCAGATCTTACCCTGAGCTGTCCTGTGCTTCCCCAGAACTGAGTCACCGAAGCAACCCAGGAGTCCAGGTGGTGCATAACAGAGGAGTCTGAATGGGCACTGAAGTCCCCAGGGTAGATCTGGCAGTCTTCACATCATTTAAAAAAAACAAAAAAACCCAGCATTTTCTTACACATTCCCTCTCTCACCGCATTTTTCCCTTTTGTATCTGTCTCTCCCATTACAGTCACCTCTGTTACCTCCTTTATCTCTCCTGTTGCTTCTATTACCCCTCCTTGATTTTGTGGTCATTTTGGTTCTTTGTAGACTGGTATCTGATAAAGATAAGGAAATGAAAGCTAAGGTTCGGGAAATGGTATGGTTCTAACACAGAAGAAAGCTTCCTCACCCTTTTGTTTGTTCATTCAACAAATATTTATTGAGTGTGCTTTCTCTCTAGATCATGCCCTTGTGGAATTTACATTACTGTGGGCAAGACAGACAAACTAATAAATAAGGAAAATACAAAGTATTTCAGATGATGATATAGGCGATGGTGAAAAATTAGACCTAAGAAGAAGAGAGTGTGCCCGGATATGACGAAGGTAGCCTGCAGTTTTAGAGTGTTGGTGGAAATCCTTAATGAGATGGAAACATTTGAGGAAAGACCTAAAGGAAGAGTAGGAGCAAGCCACGTGGATATCTAGGGGAAGAGCATGCCAGGAAGGGGGCTTTCAGAGCAGAGACCTGGGAGAGGCGTATGTCTGGCATGTGAACAACAGCTGAAAGGCCAGTGTGGTTGAAGTGAATGAACAAGGGACAGAGTAAAAGAAGAGGTCAGGAGTTTAATCTCAGAAGCTGAGATCTTGAAGATTCTTGTATTAACATTGGCTTTTACTTTGAGTGAGGTAGGGACCTATCAGACAGGTTGAAGCACAAGAATGCCATAATCTGATTTACCTCATAAATGAATAATTCTGGATGCCAAGTTGAAAATGGACAATTTTCCATTCTTCCTGAGGCAGGGAGGTTGCAGACTAGGGCAAAAGCAGAAGGCTCTGTTAGAAAACTATTGCAATAATCTGGGTGGAAGATATTGGTGATTCAAACCAAGATGGCAGCAGTGGAGAGGATGAGAAATGGTCAGGTGAGGATGTATTCTAAAAGTAGAGTTGACGGGATTTGCTGAGGGATCGGAAGTGAACAAATGACTCTGGGGTTTTTATTCTGAGCAATTCAAAGAATGGAGTTTTCATTTACTGAAATGAGAATGAGCTTTACTGAGATGAGAATGAACTAGACCATGGGAAATGCAGGCTCATTTGGGGAGGTGGACTAAGGGGCAAATAGAAAAGGAATATCAAGAGTTTGGGTTTTGAAATATAGAGATGCCTATTAGACATCTGATATAGAGGTAAAGAGGAGAGAGCTGGATATCCAAGTCTAGGGTTCAGGAAAGAAGTGTAGGCTAGAAAGAGGAGTTTGGGAATCACCAGCCTACAGATAATATTTAAACCCAGGAGACAGAATGAGAGGTGAGATCTCAGTGAGAACACAAATAGAGAAAAAGGAAAGGCTGTCCAAGAATTGACCCTTGAATCCTCCACTGTTTAGTTCTTGGAGTGAGAGGAGAACCAGCAAGGGAACCTGAAAAGGAGCAGCCAGTGAAGTAAGAAGATACCCAGGAGGGGTTTGTGTCCCAGAAGTGAGGAAAATATTTTAAGGGGGGGATGTCTTCATCTGTGTCAAATGCTGCTGGTAGGTTCAGTTAGCTTTAGAGAGAGAACTGACCACTGGTGGACTTGATGAGGCCTGAGATGCTTTGCTTTGCATTCCTTTATCTTCCCTACACAACTTACCTAGTATAGGAACAAGCTTCAAATGTATTTGGGAAAAGCGTCTCACTCCAATTCCATGACAGAATCTGAAGCATTCAGGCTAAACAAAAATGCAATTAGAGTGATTCTAGTATGAAATGTAAAAGGCCAAGATTGGCAGCCTCTCTTTTCTCCTTGAATAGCTACTAAGAAAGCCCTGCTCTTACCCGCATAGGTACTCATCATGCGTTTCCCATGATGAAGCAGAGTCGTGATCACTCTTAGAAGGATACTAAACAAGTGGTTTTATTTTTAGTAATTGGCAGTCTCTGTTCCTAGGTGCTCCATCCCTCTCTAGCCCCAGGCCCTCTTCCGGCAGGTCCAGGTTAGCTTTGGAGCTGTTCTACACATGTTGATTTGACCAATGAAGCTTTGTATCTCCTATGTATAATGCCCATTCATAGGAACACCTACTCCACAGAAGACAACAGAAAGATCTCACTGGTAGAGAAGGAACCATCTGGTACCCAGGGACCAAAGGAGAAAAAAAATCTTACCTGAACTGCCTCCCTAGACATAGGTTTATAAGGAGAAATACAATATACCATATTTGTTTAACTCAATAAGAGACTGAATCAAGAAGGTGAAAAGGCAACCAATAGAATGGGATAAAATATTTGGTTATCATATATCTGATAAGGGACTTATATCCAGAATATATAAAGAACTCTTACAGCAATAATACAAAAACAAATAACCTAATGAAAGACTAAGTAAAGCCATCCCAGAAGCAACAAGCACACCTAGTACCCCAATCTGGTTTCTAAGTACTGTTCTTCAGTAAAAGGAAGCAGGGCTCCTGGGGGAAATGGGCGATCCTAGGACTGAAGCAGGAGATACACAAGATGAGCCTGCAGCATCTTGTAGTACCAGAAAGTAAGGAAGACCTAGAATTACACACACACGCGAGCCCTTGTGTCAAGAGGCCAAAGCGCCAACTGAAAGAGCTCCCGACGGCAAAGCTGGACAACATGAGCAACAAAGTGAGGTAGTATTGGATTATAACCTGGAGTAGAAGGTGAATATCCGTAAGTCCATACTATATGTGGATATAAATAAATGATTGAGTCCATCAGTAAATGAGGAGGAAGAGACAAATCTGTGCAGAAGCATTCCAGATAGATTACGTTGCTACTCTAGAGATAAGGGAGCCTAACATCCCACTTCTTAAGAGCAGGTTGCACATAGTGACTTCCTTCCTCAGAGTACATATGGTGGGTAACTTTATAGTGGGGAAATTTGACAAACAGTATTTCAGCCAGGTGATCAAGGTCAACATCAATGTGCATAAATCATGTTGATGGCTCTACCCTTGATAAGAGGAGATAAAAGTGGCACTTTACCTCTGTGATCTTCCCCAGAACCCAGAACCCATAACATAAAGAGGAAGAACATCAGACAGATGCCAGTACATGAAGATCCTACAAAATACCTGACCAGTACTCCTTAAAATTGTCAAAGTTATCAAAAACAAGGAAGATCAGAGAAACTGTTGTAGCTAAGAGGAACGTAAGAAGACAGGACAATTATGTAATGTGATGTCCTAGATGAGATTCTGAAACAGAGAAAGGGCATTAGGTAAAAACTAAGGAAATGTGAATAAACTGTGGGCTTTAGTTAATAGTAATGTTGTATCGATGTTGGTTCATCACTTGTGATAAATGTACCATGCTAATGTAACATGTTAATTACAGGGAATCTGGGTATAAGTTACATGGGAAATCTCTGTTCTATCTTCTCAATTTTTCTGTAAATCTAAAACTATTAGGAGAAGATAAAATCTTAATTAAAAAATAGACAAGGAAGACATTTCTCCAAAGAAGATATATAGATGGCCAATGCACACATGAAAAGATGCTCAACATTATTTGTTACTAGGGAAACAAATCAAAGCCACAATGAGATGCCACATTCTACCCACTAGGATTGCTATACTAAAACAGACAGACAATAGAAAGTCTTAGAGAGGATGTAGAGAAACTGGAATGCTCACATGTTGCTGATAGGAATATAAAATGCTGCAGCTGCTTTGAAAAATAATTCATCAATTCCTCAAAAAGTTAAACGGAGAGTTACCATATGACCCAGCAGTTCTACTCCTATGTATATGCCCAAGAGAAAGGAAAACATACATCTCCACAAAAGTTTGTTCACAGATGTTCATCAGAGCATTATTCATAATAGCCAAAAAGTGGAAACAACTTAGATAGCCATCAAGTGATGAATAAAATGTGATAAATCCATATATACAATGGATATTATTCAGCTATAAAACAAAAGTACTAATATAATAGAACATAGATGAACTTTGAAAACTGTATGTAAAATGAAAGATGCCAGTCACAAAAGACCATATATATTCATATGAAATGCCCAAAATAGCCAGAGTTACAGAGATAGAAAGTAGAATAGTGGTTCCATAGAGCTGTTGGGTTGGAAGGAAATGGGGACATGGGTATAAGGTTTCCTTTTGGAGTGATGACGATGTTCTAAAGTAGATCATGCTGACATTTAGACAACCTTGTGAATTGATTAAAAGACATTCAGCTGTACGCTTTAAATAAGTAAATCGTATGGTATGTGAATTACATCTCAATGAAGTTTTTTTTTAAGAAAGAAAAACTAACATGTTCTATGTCCATTATACCTCAGTTTTTAAAAAGGTTGAACTTTACAGCTTTAAACACCCTAAATGTTATGTCACAGGAAATAAGTAGCCCATGTTTTATACTCACATGAGTGGGAAACTCTGTAAAGGAAATACCTCTGTTTGAGTTTCCCTCTCCCATCTGGAGAGATAGATCAAGGCAGAATTTTTGGAGGAGGTGATACTTAATCTCAAATGGACGTCGAATGTGAGCTCCAGGAGGCAAGGACTCTTACTTCTGTAGCCCCAGGGCTATGAATAGTACCTGGCATTCAATAAATATTTGTGGAGTGATGAGGTTAAAGTGTTTGGACTTTATTCTGTTGGTGACCTACAGGGTTTTAAGCAGAGGAGTGAGATGGTCAGATTTGTATCCTAAGAAGGTGATTTCAGCAACTGTATAGGATATAGACTTGAGGGCAATAAAACTGGAGGCCTTGCGGACCAACTGGAAGGTGATTATAAAAAGAGAGATGTGTAGGGCCTGAACTAGGTCAGTCCTGGTGGGGATGGAGGAGACAGAATTGAGAAGTACGAACAAGCTAAAATAGGCAGGATTTAAAAAGTAATTGAATGGTGAGGACAAAGAAAAATGAGTCAGAGATGACCCTCTACTCTGACGTGGGTGTCTGTCTGGGTCCCCATACCACCAAATAAGATAAGCTACAGAAAGAGGGAGGGTACACTTACTTACAAGTGTAAGTGCCTGTGAGATTTCCAGATGGAGATGGCTGATGTGCAACATGATGTGTGAGCTAGAAGCTTGGAGAACGGAGGAGGGGTCTGGATTGAACAATCAGTTTAAGGAATCATCAGCATAGGGTTGTTGTTTAAAACCGTTAGAGGAGATGGTTTTGGGAAGGAATGGTCCCGCAGTGCGAGAGCCGGAAAAGGACAGCTCCTGAAAGTGCTGCCTGCACTGAAGAGGGACCGGTGCCGGAGCATCTTTCTTCTCAGTAAATGAAAGCATCTTCTCGTTTTAACTTCTCCAACTCCTCTTTGAGGTAAACTGTTTAAGCTGCTTTCCTCAAAGTGAGCGATTGAGTGACAAAACCAGCCTGGAACCTGCGTCTATCAGTCCGGACCCCTGCTTTATCCTTGACCTTGTACTTTTTACAAGGCCAGGCATGATCTCTGGCATAGGTGAGAGTACTGAATGCCTTCCAAGGAAGCTGTTCAGGTAGACTTAATTCCTACAAACCTATTGTACCAGGAATGGTACTTTGATTTTCTGCAGGAAAGGTTATGGGTTTTTCTCTTTGGAGTGACCAGGGCGTAGTTGGATAGATAGGAATTAGCAATGACATGCCGCCACCTACTGGAAACACCCACAGACATCCAGACAGACCTGTGATGAGTCAGGAGCAGATGCTGCTTCTGCAGTCAGCTTCAGAAGTGACTTGGCTGAATATGGAATGCCCCCACCTATCAAATAGAATAGTCTTTGACTGCCTTGCTTGAAGAGCAAGTTTGTTCCTGGAAAAAAAAAAAAAAATATATATATATATATATATACACACACACATATATATGTATGTGTTTTTTTCCCCCACTTCATTTTCACATTTTTTCCTCAGCTTTACTCTGCCATTGCTCTTAACTATCTTTTGAATTCTGGGGTAACCTATCCCTTTACTAACTTTTACCCGTTGAGTACCCTTTACTCCAGGCTTTGGCTCAAGATTATTAACCATGTGGATTTGTGATTAATTTTGTAGGACAGCTTAGTTTGCTACCAAGATTCTTGTAATAATGGTGCCAGTAAAAACTCCGTTATATCTCTTGAATTTAATGGTGATGCAGTATTAGCCCTGACTTTCCTAGGTACCCAAGTCAATTGGGGAATAAAATGGGCTGAATAGCTTTTTGCTGCCTGGAAGAAGAAAATATTAAAATTTAATAACAAAACAAAAATTTGTATGACTTCATCTCTGAGGAAATTTTCGTAAATACCTTTATAAGTAGATTTAAATGGTATTACATCTCCCTAATTAAACCTTTACTTTGTTTCTGACTATAGCTGTTTCTAATCATACCACTTTCTACTGATCTCCTTTTGCTGTGTTTATTGCACTTACAGTAGGTTCCACGCATTCTAATAATTAATTGATAATTCATTGCTTAATTAGGGCTCTTTGAAGGCAGGTGAATATGCCTACTGGTCTTCGTATCCCCTGAGAGCACCGCAGAACAAACAATGAGTACTTAGAAGACTCTCCAAATAACACCTATCCGTATCGGTGTTTGATTTCTCATAAACCTGTCTCATGCATGAGGCTCTGATTAAGTAAGATTTCTTTTGATTATGCTCAATTAGTGTCACCATACCTTGTACATATACAATGCCAATGTATAATTTAAGGTTCCTCAAGATCATTGGCAGCCAGTGATTGTCTTCTTCCCGTGTGCTAGCATTGGAATGATTCAGAGATTAGCTTAGATGGCAGGTGTTATTATTTCCAATAAAGATCCCAGGGAACAGAAATCAGAAGTGACTTGTCCAAAATCTCTCATCAAATTGTGCTATTTATATACCCTGCACTACTTCAGTCGTCGTCACAGTTCGGAAATTAAATTAATTCACCCTGTGAGGCCATTTTTCTGCCAGCCCAAGACTACACTGTTTGAGAAACACATTAAGCTTGTTTTGTGACTGAAGCCCAAGAACGATCATTTACCACCTCTATTAGAATTCTTACTGAAAAACTTGAGACTGGAAGCTGACCTTTCTTGTTTTATAAATAAAGATAGAGTGTTTAATTTCAGTGCTTAAAAGTAGGAAATAGGCACAATTACCAGTGTTAAAAGCAGAGCTACAGTCCCTTCTAAACCATATCAAGACCAGACTTCCTCACCCCCTTTCTTGTTCCATCTTATATAGAAAGGCCTCTCCCTTCTATCTCCTGCCTTGCTGAACATCGTTTACCAGTCTAAAGAGAGAATGACCACAGTGCCAAAGGCATCCCATTGGGCCGCAGTGAACTCAGTGGTCAGCACCCAGCCAGTCCCTTTTGGTCTCTCAACCTCCTCAACAGTCAAGCCCCTGTTGATTTCTCACTTTATAACCCTCTTATCCCCCTCAATTTTCTGTTCTCTGAAATTAATATCACAGCATATCCATATGGCTCTTCATTTGTACCCATTGGTTAACACTTTATTTTTATTACTGTGTTCTTCCTCCTCACTTCATCATCAAGTTCTTGTGACTAGTTACTATGATTGTATTTTGTTTGGTTTATGTTTCTGGGTTTTATTTTTGTTTTCCTTTACTTCTCTGTGATAGCCAGCAGTCTAAAGTGTTCACGAGTGCAATTTGAGTTTCAAAGCATGTTTGATAAATGTGAATTTCCATGCATGTTTCAGAGAGCATCCTTAGCTAGTTACAGACAGGTTATTAAGAAATAAACATGTGCCTAGCTTTATAGACCTTTGATTCCAAACTGCTTCCACTAAAACAAGGACAGCATCTAGAAGTCAAGTGACTTTAGTGTAAATCACCTGGAGGCCTAAATTTCTCTCTCAGTGATGATGATGATATATTACCATTTTAATAAGAGAGTAATTTTGTTACTTTTGTATAATTGAACTCAGTCCATAACATGAACCATAGGAATTATTTTACCTACATTGGTTCACTGAATCCTCCCTAAACCTCTGTATGTAGCTATTATTACCCCATTTTCTACATGAAAAAACTAGAGCTTAAAGAGGCTAATATGTAAATTCCCAGTTTATATAATACTGAGAGTCAGGATTCAAACATAGGTCAGTCTAGCCCCAAAGTCTCTAAATGTTCTTAACCATGTGAAATCAGGGCTGTCGTTTGGTAAACATTAGGTCTCTGTTTTTTCTTTGTTTAATTAAAAGATGATTTTATTTTTCAATAGCTCTCAGACATGTTCTTTTCCTTTATTTCTTCTGGTTGTGTCTGCATCGAGCTCTGTCCTCAGCAGCTGTACGTAGCTTTAAATTAGCAGTGTCACTGGAGGGCTCTGCACACCCCTCTTAGGCTGGAATACGTTGGGGCTGATTTTGCTCAGCCGTTAGGTGCAGTGCTGCTTATTGGTGTTCTCCCCATTTTCCAAACAACTGTCCTGGAGCAATAGCCCCGGACGTCCAAGACCATGCTCTTAAGAGGAATTATACTGCAAATGAGAACCAGCACATGATCGCATCACTGGTAATCTCTATCGTTAATCCCAAGTGCTTCCACCTGTACTCTTAAAACACCAAGCCAATTAACCTAGTGGTTAGCAAAGGTTAAAGGACATAAGAATTTCCTCAGGAACTTGTTTTAGATGGGATTCTCTGATCCCATCCCTAAAAGTTCTGACTTAGAAAGTTGAGAGTAGGGCCTGGGCATCTGCAGTTTGTTTAACAGGTGCCCAGGGCATCCTTATGGAGGTAGTTCTTGGACACTCTTAGAGAAATGCTGACCTAACCTCATGTTCTTTGAGACTCTCTGATATACAGGCCATTTATCTCTCAGTCTCTTATTCTCCTTGAGTCCCCCTTCCTCTTTTTTCCCCCTTCTGCAGGCAGTGAAAATAAAAATGACCTGAAAGCACTATTATGGATTAAGTTACATCATCATTTAAAACTGCTTATGGAGTCACCATTATTATTTTGAGGCCGGGTCAAGTTGTGTTCCTGGAAGTTTGGGGGTGAACTGTATAGTATTTTATTTATCTCATGGGTCACTAGTAAATAAAATCAACCCATGAGTTGTGCTTAAACTTGGGCTTAAGATCACAGTTGTAGCATTTGCTCACCCCATGTACTGGAGAGTTAGATAGAGAAGCTGGCTACCGCTTTTTGTATGACCTGTAAAGGTCTCATAAGGCTCTGAACAGTAATTCAAAAAATAAACATGTAGGTACTCAAAAATATAAATGTCAGATCTGCTGTAGCTGTTCATCTTCTTTGCTGTGCTGTGGTTTTCCAATTGATGGAAAGGTTTTATTCAGATCAGCCATTTCACTTTTTCCTGGAGGCACTTTTAATATTTGTGTTCTAACCTTTAAAGATATAGGCTTCGGTCGCTGCTATAATGATTTCCATTGCCTGGCATCTGCAAGTTTAAATTTCTCCAAAGAATTGCACACCTTCTGTTTTCCTCACTTGGAGATGGAGTCAAATGTGGAAAAAAACAAGTGGGGGTAGGAGAGGCCAGCTCTTGACTGACATCTCTCTCTTGATACCCGGGTCGGGGAGGGATTGGATCTGGATCGATGGCCTCAACTTTGCAGCCAGCTTGAACACAGCATCTCAGGTTCCTTAAGGCAATCAGTTTCACAAAGACGCTGATTAAACTTTTTGGGGTACTGGGACAGAGGCGGGAGGGAAGGGTTGGAGATTTTTAGTGGCTAGAGCGTTTTATTGACAACATTAAAGGCTTCATGATCTATTCGACCAGAAATTAATTACAGCCCAGTTCCCCATTTCTCCCTTAGGTGACAGTCTTCTGTTGATGTGTGCCGCTGTGAAAGTAATAATAGGTTTCAAATGTTTGTGAAAAACATAAAGTAATTACTTGCTGTGATAAATCAGTCATTTGAAGTTTCAGCTTCTCTCCTCTCTGTGTATGTGGCAGTGAGTCTGTTTCTGTTGTTAACTTTAATTATATAGCATAGGAGAATTTTTATTTTTTCAGTTGTCAGAAAGTTTGCGTTTTTTTTTTTTTAAATCCTTTCTTGGTTTCCTAGTTCTCCAGGGATGAAAGTATTGAAATGATAATGACACATAACTAACATTTGAACAAGGGAAGCATCTGTCTGCCAGGGAGCTGACTGCCTTAAAATTTTGTAGCTATTGGCTATCAGCTATTTGCCAGTTCCTCTAATGAGCCTTAAATATTTACTTTTTGTTGTGAAGAGGGAAGATTGTGCTCTCAGGCATTTTGAGGCTCCTCACCAATGGCATATGTTTAAATTATGGGCCCTGAAGCCAAAGAGTCTCTAATAGCTCTTTTTCCTTTTTTAAATTAAAAAAAAAAAAATGCAGTTTTCCTATAAAACCTGCAACTCCTTTCCTCAGGTCCCTATGTTCTGATAGGACCTGTGCAGATCTGCTTGGGTAATACCCACCTTTGTGCTAGTTCACCTGTAGAATGAGAGAGAAATTTCCTTTTGTCAACTATCTTAAAAGGGAGGCTCACCCAGGCAGATACAATGGGGAGAACTGTGTACTAGCTAGGGTGACTCACTGTCACACATCCATATCCTGCTGTTGGCACGAAGGCTGGCTCACCCCTAAAAACAGGAGCTATACATTATACATGTTCACAGTTCTTTCTTTTTTTTAATTGAAGCGTAGTTAGTTACAATGTGTCAATTTCTGGTATACAGCATAATGTCCCAGTCATGCATATATATACATTTATTCGTTTTCATATTCTTTTTCATTAAAGGTTACTACAAGATAATGAATGTAGTTCCCTGTGCTATACAGAACACAGTTCTTTTTAATCAGATAATTAATATTAATACTAACTTTTTCTATTCTGTCTAATCTGTCTTGTCCACTCCATTATAAATCCTAACTTCAAAGTTTTGCTTAATCTCCTACAGCAGACTAACCCTTTCTTAGAACAATAAGTTTGTTTCTCCCTTTCCCATATTAATCTCTTTCCCTGAAATATTATTTATATTTAGAACCAAATAGAGGAACAATAAGAATTGATTATTGATCATTTATCTGTGTGAAGAAAAATGTGCTAGCTGGGATTTCTGTGTTTTCTCATTGCAATGATAATTGGGGTTTATGAATTTTGCACCTGAGACTGGTAGATTCTGTCCCCCATCAAAGAATACTACTGCATTTAGTAGTTTTAGCATTACATATATTTTACTGTATTTTGTCTTTTAATATTGATGCTTCAATATAATACCTGAGTATAGGCCAGATTATCTGATTAACTGTAACCTCCCCATTTTCTTTTCATGCTGCATCGTGAAGTGTTTATATCTCTCATTCTTCCATAAAATTTCATTTTTCCACATATAAATAAGATGAGGTAGTAACAACAAACTCCTTAAAATAAATCGTTTTATCATTTTTCTCTTGCTACTATTATTGCCAATAGCAACTGTGTTGAGTAAATACTTTGTGTAAGGCACTCTGTTAGGTGCTATACATACATTATTTTATTTAATCCTTATAATAACCTAGTGTGCTTAAGTATTAGCATTTTCATTTTACAAATGGGAAAACTGAGTCTCTGAAAGATTAAATAACCCAAGGTCTATGCTAGTAAGTGACAGGGCTGTGATTCAAAGCCGGATCTGTCTTCATCGCAGCTACTGTGCTGTACAGCTCAGGACAACATAACGCGTTAGTATTTCAGGAAGATGTACAACGGCCTCAATGATTTTATAGACTCTATTAAAATGGTGAGGATGGGGTGTTCCTAGTTGAAAGGACTTAAAGGAGGTATAACAATTTTTTTATCTTCCCTGAGGGAAAATGAAAGGAGATACTGTTTTGTAGGCCTGTGGGGATGAACAAAAGAAGACCAAAAAGATCATGAGAATGGATTTTAGCAGGGCACCTAAGCCTGTCTAGGCGTGATCACAGTCATTCTTGGGCTGGACGGGGCCAGGACGGGGGTGGGCCCTCCAAACCCAGCCCGGCTGCAGCATTAGAAGGTGTCCAGGTCAGGGAGAAGGCTAGACCAGACAGCGCAGGGAGGGGTTGCTTCCAAGTGCAAACCGCAATGTCCAAAGTAGCAGTGAAACACCTACACGTGGTGGTAATACAATGGCTGATGACATTGTCTTAAAATAGCTTTTAAAAAGCTCCTATGTTTTTTCCAAATGAATTTAGTATGTTCAGAAAGGAGAAGCAAGAAGCTATGTCTTTTTGTTCTATCCATAGAAAGCCCAGTCATTTTTTAAAAGGAAAATAAAATAGTGATATATGATTGCCCTTTGTCATTTTTTGACCACCTAGCTTCTAAATCTCTTTCTGTGTTTAGGGAATTCCCCACAGTGTGGCCTTGGAGGAAGACAGAGCTCACCTTCCATTATAAAAACACCAAGTCCAGGCTTGCTTGCTCTCTGGGGACCCATCCTGGGCTGGACCAATCACATGCACCTACTCTAAACTCTAATCAGGGAGCTCAGGACCCCGAGTGTAGAGGTGATGGAGGGTCTTGTGATGTGGTATAGGCAGTACTGGCAACTTCCAGTCACTTGGGGCAGCGGCGGCAGCAGTGGCCCTGGCACAGTGAACATCCAGTCTGCAGGGCAGGATGTGGTGTTCTGTGTTTAGCAGCAGCAGTGGTGGTAATCTTCATGAAACTGTCCTTGAAGAGTGATTCTGGAGCAATTTTGGCCATGCTCCCATCTGCTGCCCAGCTTGGTTTATTCCTGCTTACTTTCCAAGTCTCACTCTCCATCTTCCTGAATCATCTATGACTTACCCAGTATGCTTTCGATAATTCCTTCTCTGCCACTTAGAACCTTGACTATTCCATACATACATAGTAAAATCTACTGTATCTACGAAGTTTTAGCTTTTAATCTTGTCAATCCTCAGGAAAGCTTGGAGTTTGCATTATTACTCATTACTATTGAAGCTTTTTTTTTTTAACTCATACTTTTTTTTCCTTTTTTTTTGGAGAAGGGGTAATTAGGTTTGTTTGTTTTTAGAAGAGATACTAGGGATTGAACCAGGACCTCTTGCATGTTAAGCATATACTCTACCACTTGAGCTATGCCCTGCCCCCTACTATTGAAGTTTTGATTTAAATTTTGATTTGATTAGTGCTCTTTGTTGAAGTATTAACATTTTGATGTAAATTTACATTGTATCTCTTTATTTCAATCGTGTAGAATACTTAAATTCCTATCAAGAATTTTAATTTCTTAAAGAGAAAGCAAAATTGGCTGGATTACATGCCCTGAAGCTTGCGTCCCTGTAGCTGAGAAAATGTAATTATTGAATCTATACATTTGTTTCCATTATCTATCGCTGTATAATAAATCATCCCAAAACTTAGTACCAAGAACAACGACTGGTATATTGGTTCTCTTGATTTAGAAGATTGCCTGGGGCTCAGCTGCAGTTTTTCTGCTGGATTGTCTTGGGGTATCTTGCATGGCTATAATCTGATGGCACATGAGGCTGGAACATCCAAGATGGCTTGCCTCAGCTGGGATGCTCAGATGGCTGGATCCCTCCCCACAGCCATGTAGTCTCAGAGATCTCCCCTTTCATACAGCTTTTCCTTGTGGTTTCTCCATCAGGGTAGTCATACTTCTTACACAGTGACCCAGGACTCCCAAAAGTATGAGAGGAGAAGCTTCCAGGCCTTTTTAAGGCCTAGATCCAGGTCTGGTGTAATATCTCTTCTGCCACATTCTGTTAGAGCAGGTCACTGGGTGAGCCCAGGCTTAGTGTGGGAGGGGACTACACAAAGACTACATAAAGGAAGGCATGATTCATTAGGGTTATCTTTGAATTTAGCTACCACTGTATGTAAACTTCAGGCTCCAAATTAGCTATTCAGTGTTTGGCACAGTAAACAGCTAATGTGTTTGTCAGGAGTCTTTCAGTTGTAAGGGCAGAAACCAAATCCAGACTAGCTTAAGCCAAAAAAAAAAAAAAAGAATATGTTGAATTATGAAACTGGAACATTCAGGAAGTGGTTGGTTTTATACCTGGTTTTGTCCAAGGATTCAAATCATAACAGTGGAACTCAGTCTTCTTTTGGTTTTTTTAGAACATTACTTTTTATATTCTTTTTCATTATAGGTTACTACAGGATATTGAGTATAGTTCCCTGTGCTAGACAGAAGAACCTTGTTGTTTACATATTTTTATATGTAGTAGTTAGTAACTACAAATCCCAAACTCCTAATTTGTCTCTCCCCTGCATTTCCCTCTTGGTAACCGTAAGTTTGTTTTCTATATCTGTGACTCTGTTTCTGTTTTGTAAATAAGTTCATTTGTGTCATTTTTTAAGATTCTATGTATGTCATATGATACTTGTCTTTCTCTGTCTGACTTCACTTAGTATGGTAATCTCTAGGTCCATCTATGTTGCTGCAAATAACATTTCTTTCTTTTTTATGTCTGAGTAGTATTCCACTGTGTGTGTGTGTGTGTGTGTGTGTGTGTGTGTATACACACATACATATGTACATACAACATCTTCTTTATCCAGTCATCTTTTGATGAACATTTTGGTTGTTTCCATGTCTTGGCTTCCATGTATTGTAAATGGTACTGCTATGAACACTTGGGGTGCACGTATCTTGTTGAATTAGGGTTTCCTTCAAATATATCCCCAGGAGTGGGTTTACTGGATTATGTGCCAAGTCTATTTTTAGTCTTTTGAGGAATTTCCACACTGTTATGCATAATGGCTGCTTCAAATTACATTCCTACCAACAGTGTAGGGTTCCCTTTTCTCCACACCCTCTCTAGCATTTATTGTTTGTGGAATGATGGCCATTCTGACTGATGTGAGGTGGTAACTCATTGTAGTTTTGTTTTGAATTTCTCTGATAATTAGTGATATTCAACATCTTTTCATATGCCTAGTGGCCATCTGTATGTCTTCATTGGAGAAATGTCTGTTTAGGTCTTCTGCCCATTTTTTGATTGGGTTGTTTGGCTTTTTGTTTTGAGTTGTAGGGGCTGTTTGTGTATTCTAGAAATTAAGCCCTTGTCAGCTGCATTCTTTGCAAACATTTTCTCCCATTCTGTAGGTTGTCTTTTCATTTTGTTTATAGTTTCTTTTGCTGTGCAAAAGCCTGTAAGTTTAATTAGGTCCCATTTGTTTATTTTTGCTTTTATTTCTATCTCCTTGGTAGACTGACCTAGGAGGACATTGCTACGATTTATGTCAGAGAATGTTTTTGCCTGTGTTCTCTTCTAGGAGATTTATGGCGTCTTGTCTTATGTTAAAGTCTTTAAGCCATTCTGAGTTTATTTTTGTTTATGGTGTGAGGGAGTGTTCTAACTTCATTGATTTACATGCCACTGTGAAACTCAAAAGTCTTTTTTTGTTCTGTCAAACTCTTGCTTCTGTTTGTACCTGCTTGGCTTTATTATTGTATAGCCTGATTCCCCACGTGGCAAAATAGTAGCCCTGAACTTATATCATACTTATAGCTGGAAATCTTAGAAAGAGAGATACCCTCTCTCTTCTAAAATCCATATAGCAAATCTCCTGGAGGGACTCTGATGGGCCCTGTCCATCTCTGAACCAACTGCTGTGGCCAGAGAGCATGGAGCATTCTGATTGGACAATCCACATCGCATGTCCGTACCTATTGTGAAGGTCCAACTTGGACCTCATAGAAAAGTTCCAGAGAAAAGGAAAGGTTCTGTTACTGAAAGAAGTGGGATGGTTTCTGAATAAACAAAAAGAGATAACTACTATAGCTAATAGTTTGCTGAACAAATGAAATTTAATAAGTGAGTGGTACAGCCAATAACGTGGTGAGTTTATTATGTGCCAAAGAAGATAGACAATGAAAAATTATTTTATGGAAAAGCATTCATGTAAAAGCGTTAATAGAGGTGCTACTGGGACATTATTCAGAGTGGATTGGAATAATTAGAGGAAAATGTAGAAGCAGTGTTTTGAGCTGTACTTTGAAAGAGATGAGATGTAGAGGGAATGGGAGGGTATCACAGGCAGTGGAAGGGTTGCTTTCTCAAGAACCGAAAGCTATTAAAAAGAAGGTTACAAAGTATAATTTGGGGATGCTACTGCTGTCCTTAAACTATACCTGTAAGAAAATTGGAAGCTTGGTTACTATAGGGTGGTGTACTATATAGTTTCAGATTTAGATGGTTCTTTTAACCCTGAACGTAATGTGGGTGTTTTGAATGTTTAAGGGACTTACACAAATATAAAACCTCCAAGGTGATTCTTAGCAAAGGAAAAGAAAATCTTGTAAAATATATATTCGTTTGTTGTCCTCTGTCTCTTTGATTAACAATAGATGCTGAAATTACTAGAAATAGGAGTAATCTGCATTTCTGCACTTACAGTCCTCCTATGAAGCTGAAAGTTTACATGAATGTGAATTAATTTAGCTCTTGTCTCATGTGCAAAGGAGGAAAAGAAAGTGAGTCCAGCTCCCTCTCTCACCCTCTCTGTCTCAGACAGTGAAAGATAACTGAGAGTATGAGGAGAGATGTAGCAAAAACAGAACTGTCTAAACTGACTACTGTTTTCATGAGATTGGTGAAAAGAAGGCAGTACAGGGTGGAGAAGAGTTTAGAATTTGGTGAGAAGAGTTCCGATTAGTTCTCAGGCTTCTTAGATCATAGTGTCTTCCCAGAAAGCTACAAAGTCTTCACTAGATAGGACTTGGAGTTGGTATCATCTGGCCCCTTCCTTTAACAGGCAAGAAACTGACGCAGAGCAATGGAGTAACTGGCTAGTCAGTGATCCTAATAGGACTGGAACCCAGATTTCCTGACTCCTCATTTAGGGCAAGTCTCTCCTGGAGATCTTGATGCCTCTTGCAAGCTGATCTCGAAAGCGTTCACAAGTTCATCTTCACATCAGAACCGGTGACAACCCAGGGCAGTGACAGGCAACCTGGGGAGAAGGGGCAGCATCCTGTGGTTTGAACCTCCCAGTTTCTGATAAAACCCTAAGTGTGTCGTGTTAACCCCACTCCCCTTAATGTCTGCCTTCTCTAACACTAACTAGAACAACATTGCTGCTAGACACTTCTTTATAAATAGAAATTACTATGTGATAACAATTATGAGTTCTGTTCACTATCAGCACATGCCCATGTCCTTGTTATTAAGTACGCACAGAATGATTATTCATTTTATTAGCTTTTGATATTGATATTGCCATGTTCCTGCTTAACTATAAATATCTGCTCTTCCCACATCAATTTGAATCTTTTTTCCTAAGTAAATTAAAAGAGAAATGATAACACAATTTTTTACTATCTAAATCCCACTAAACTTTTAAGTCAAAACAAAATATAAGAATTGGGGTTATGTGAGAAGGAGATACTGTAGGGAGGGACTTCTCCTGTTACTAAGGAGTGGAAAGTCAAATCCTTAACAGAAGAACCTGGAGTCCTGAAGTCAGCCCCCGTGTGGAGGGTGACTGGACCCCTGTACCAGTAGGCACAGTGCAGATGCCATTAAAAGTTGAATGTCATTATTACCTTGTTAATTACTAACGCTGGTGCTAGTCCTCCACCTCCAATGAAGAATCCTCCACGGGTTCTTTTTCTTCTAGCCCCAGAGTCCATGATAATAATGTAGAGGAGAACCCTTAAAGTGCCAGGGGGGCAGGAAGGATCTATTTTTCTCTGCCCAGTTTGGAAGGGAGCTGAGGTTTAGTGTTGAGGTCACTTAAAACCTTCAAGTTCTTACTTTCTCCAGGAGAGGAATCTATTTTAATTTAGACACGTGCTGTCTGCCTTGAAATAACATGCTCAGCTATATAGCCTGTCTAGCAGATAGACAGGAGAGGACCCTTCGACCCCAAAGTGGTCTTTCTGAGCAGTTAAGAGGGAGCAAGGGGAAGCAGAACTCTCTCGAGCATCCGACTCCTATGTAGGAGTTTCATAAAGGAAGCAGGGTTTGTCTAGACCAAGATGTGCTCACCCAGTGGGTTATTTTTCTTACGCTGAGGGATGACATAGTCTCATTATCCAAAATATGTTGCTTGATGCCTCCCTTGCTTATTGTACATTAAGCCTCTGTCTCATTTTAGTACCTTGGTGGTCCTTTTAAAGTAGCCTATTCTCAAGGCTCACAGGTGTCTGGAAACGTCTACCATTAGGAACATCTTCCCACTGATTTCCTTAATGAACAGAGCCATGTAAAAGCACAAAAGCGTACCATTTAAACTGTTTCAATATCTGAAGCATTTCCTAAAGAAGTCAGTTGCTCAAGGTGGTTATGGCAAATTGTCAAGGGGTTATTTGTTCATGCAGCAAATAGTTGTTGAACATATATGACAGCTAACCATCCCTGGAGCTTTAAAGATGAAAATACGGTTCCTGCTTATACAAGTATGTCAGGGTGAGCTCAGTAATGTGAGCAATACAGTGGGGTAAGAAGAATTAAGAAAGAGAGGATTAAGATAAGAAGGGATGTTAGAACCTCGTAAGAGTCACTCCTAAGTACATTCCCAAGAGAAATGAAAACATGTCTGCACAGAAACATGTATACAAATGTTTATAGCAGCCTTATTCATAATAACCAAAAGGTGGAAACAACCCTTATGTCCATCATTGCTTAATGAATAAACAAATGTGGTATGTCCATACAATGGATTATTATCCAGCCATAAATGACTGAAGTATTGATACATGTAGCAACATGAATGGACCTTAAAAACAGTATGCTAAGTGAAAAAAAGCCAGTCCAAAAAGATCAGGTACTATATGATTCCATTCATGTGAAAGTCCAGAATAGGAAAGTCTAGTCTTTAGAGACAGAAAGTGTTTTAGCAGTTGCCTAGGGCTGGGTGGAGAGCAGAGGGAACAGGAGAGTGACAGCTAAAGGTACAGGATTTCTTTTTGAGAGGATGAAAATGTTCTAAAATTGCAGTGATGACTGCACACGTCTATAAAGTTGTTAAAAGCCATTGAATTGCACTGTTTAAATGGGTGGATTATATGGTATGTGAATTATATGTCAGTAAGTCTGCTTTCTAAAAAAACTAATAAGAACAAAAATTTAGAGTGGTGATATAGAATGATAGAGAACCGTCCCCCAATCTGTGTTTCTCTCCTACTCCCTCTCTCTTCTTCCCCAGCCCCATCCCCCACATGTCCATCCCCATCACCCCCAAGCATCACCCCCACCTCACGCTTACCCCCCTCTCCTCACTGCCTCAGGTTCTGGTTGAGGAAAGACAGGCACAAAGTTTCTAACGCTGCCTCTGGTAGCAAGGGGATGCTTTTATTAGTCCTGGTGATTTGTAAAAACAATTATTAGTTGATTATGGAGCTAATTAGGACTAAAGAACTTCCAGCTAGAGAAAGAGTGAATTACACTGGGACAGAAGAGACAGATATTACTGGTTTGAAATCTGACGCATGCTTCCATCCCAGCTGGAAGAAGACTTTTTTACTATAGAAAAAGAGCCATAACTGCAAGAAGCCACAGAAGAAATAACTCCAAAGTTAAAATAGATGCATCTAATGAGGAGAAAGAAACGTCTGTGCCAATGAATCTAAGGCTCCATTATAGACCCATTAAGTTAAGAACAGCTAAAGAAATGTAAGGGGATTCTTTTGTTTTGTATTTGCAATGAAGCTTCATCTTTTCTCAGTTTTTGTTTCTTACTGGATCTCTCAGTTCAGGCTGTTTTAACAAGCAGATAGGGAGTGTAGTTATGAAATCGTGATTTAAAATATTAAGTGTCTGATCTCCCTAGTAACCCAAACCGTCTGGGATTATAAATTATGACTCTTTATTGCCACCTAATGACAGCAAAGAATACAGCCCTTCTAGAAACACAAGCCTTTTTAGAAGCAAATTAATCCCTCGAAGGCTGAAATTCAGAATCAGTGATGCAGAGATGGTGACAAAGTCCCTTTATAAGGTCTCTGACCTTGGTGCTGGGGTGAGACCCATTGTCATCAGCATCTTTAAGCGTACTGAAGTCTTGCCTTATAACCATGTTACCTGGAAGGCAGTATTTTATAGGAAAGTGACTTTCAGTCTGTTACATTCAAGTGTTAGGTATGTGTTGCCCTAAGTCTGTCATCACTTTCTCCTGCAGTTGGAGCTGCTGTCACTGTCCAGTGGCTGCTCCTCGGGTGTCTGTGGCAGCTGCCAGCCTGTTCTCACTGTGGCTACTGTCATCACCATCTCATACAAGCTGTTGCCCTTGCGACTGCTGCTAATGGGACTGATTGGCACCTCTCTGTGCCACATCAAGGTGCAGAAGCTGTTCACCAACCCCAGGCTCAGAGCCATCTGATACCCTTTCCTGCCACTGCTCATTACCGCCCTCCCAGCGATGACGCCAGCTGGGACCATTGCTAAACTGGTAAAGGAGGTGTGATAGTCACCTTGGTACCTGTGGAAGCAGTTGGGACCTCAGTGAGGCTGGCCCTGGGCACTCAAAGAATCCTGCACTTGTAAGAATCAGCACATTAGAGCCCAGCATCTCTCTTTGTTTGTTTCTGGAGGTTAAAGCAATTTGAAAACTAAGCAGTACTATGCTCCTCCCTGACCATACACTGAATTTCAATGCCATATGTTAAAAGTTATTTTAAAATGTTCTGCATCACTTCCAATGTTTTTAACAAAGCTTGTGAGGTTTAAATAAGATGTAGGGTTCAAGGGGGCAGACCAATTATGGTACTTTCACAGAGAAACAAAAAGGAATAAATCCACAATTGAGAAAGAATAGGAAGAGATTTACCAATGAACCAGTGATGTCAGCAGATTTCTGGAAGATAAGAAGAAGATGGGAGACAGTTAATGGACTAACCAGTGGGGGGGGGGGAACCTCGGTATGGGAAATGCAGTGAGCACTTTGGAGAAGTTCTAGGCTCATAATCTACTGTTTAAAAAAAAAAAAGTGAGCATGCCAAGAGAAACTGAAAACAGAGGGATTAGTGACAATGTTACAAATGTGAAATATATAACACTATTTCATTCACCCCTTCAGCGTGGTGGCATCCCAGAATTTATTCCTGAAAGAGCCGTCTTAAGAAATAGTTAAGGAAAGTCAAGACTTCTGGTGTGAATGTTTTGGCCCCAGAATAAACCCTCCTCATCATGGCCCTAGAGAAAGAGGGCCCCAGCCTGACTATTGGCACCTGCTCACCCTAAGGAGAAACCTACCTGTCAGCACTCATGGCACATCCACGTGATGCTCCCAAGCAAAACATTCTCCCATTGAGAGGAGGCTTTTTAGGAACCTCTGTTTATAGGGCTAGCTTCTGACTAATTGGAGTTCCAGGAGAAGATCAGAAAATGAAGGGGAAGGGAAAGCACTGCAGAATTAGTAGAAATGCTTTTCTAAAACTGAGGGAAGGGCACACATCTCCATGGTAAAGGAGCATATTGGGTGCCAAAAGTGAAGTTACTAAAATTTATAGAGTGGGAGGGAGGGAAAAAATGTCAGCTGGCATCAGACTTGTGATGGAGAGCAGTAAGCGCGAGGAAATAATAAACTGGTGTCTTCTCAGCTCTGAGGAAGAATGATTTCAACCTAGAAGGATTTATCCAAAGAGCATAGTAGGCAATTCTGAGGGCAAGATAAAGACATTTTCGGATTTATCAGGATTCAGAAAGTTTGCTTCTCATGCTCTTCTTCCTAGGGAACTAATTAAGGGTGTATTTGAGCAAAGCAAGTAAATAAACCAAAAAATTAGAAAATGTAGTGTTTAAAAAGCACTTGATCCCACTCAGAAAAACAGGACAACCATGAAGCAGGCTCAGTGAACTAGTCCAAGTTGGAGTAATAAGATACAACTCCTCGAGGGAAGGTCCTCGGGGAGGGGAAAGACTCAAAGAAAATAGACGTTAGGATTCAGAAGTTTTCTAAAAAACAAAAACACCTAAATGTGATAAATACAAGTAATGCAAGAAAAAAGAAAGTAAACTGGAAACTTTCAAGGGGGGAAAAAACTATACAAGACTGTATATGGTCCAAACTATATATAGTCCAAATACAAAGTAAACGTCTGGACGCATCCTCTTTGAAAGGCCCTTGGGCTGTGACTGACTGATGGAGAAGGACATGTGCTCCCTGGGCCCAGCACAGAACAGTACTTACTACACAAAATAATGCAAATGCTTCTTATAGTTCTTCATGAATAGTGCAGGCAACGCATGGAAGACTTGATTGTGTTTGCTGGACGGTACAGGCAAAGTAAAAATGTAGCCGTGGAAAAATGGAAGATGGGGGCAGAGTGAAGGGTGGTGCATGGACAGTCGAGGGAGGAAGGCTTTTAAAAGGGTTATTAAAAGCTTCATCCTAAAAAGCGAGGAAAGGCAGAAGACTAGTAGAAGTAAAAATAATGGTTTAGGTAGTTTATTTAAATTACAAAAGAACGGCATTTTCACACCACAATAATAAAACAGGAAGAGGAGAGAAGTCTCACAGGGGAGCTGTATCTTTATCTTTTGCATCAGGAGGTTTATTAGGATACTTTTGACTCCATGTAGCAGGAAACCCTGATTTAAGTGACTTAAAATATTTATTTTAAAAATGCTAAATCTCACATGATGTGAAATCCCAGGTTAGGGGGTCTTCAGGGTTGGGTAATTCAGGGGCCATTGATGTCATTAAGAACCCAGGTTCTTGCCATTTGCTCTTCCTTCCTCAAGGTGTGTTGGCTTCATCCTCCACGGCACCCTCTGTGGTCCCAGGCTGGCTCCTGTGCTTCCAGGCATCACAGAAGCATTCAGTGGAAAAAGAGTGTTTCCCTTCCTGTGCTTTATTATTGTCAACCAGGAGACATTTTCCAGCTGTCCCTCAGCAGACTTCCTCTCATGTCTCATTGGCCCCAGTTGTATCACACACCCTCCGCTAAGCCAGTCATTGGCAACAGGAATGGAAAGCCGCCTTCTTGCAGCCACCCCTCAGCCTACTGGACTTGGCAGAAGGTCCAAGAAGTGGCAATTTGTATCTCAGCATGAACCTAAGATTTAAGCATGGCAACTGTTAATCTCCTCTTTCTCTTAATTGTTAAGTGTTCAGGCCACCAGACCTGTTAAAGAGAAGCTGTCTGTGTTATCCCTATACTCAATTCAGTTACAGACGTAACTCAGAAAAAAAGACCACAGTGACTGTCCAGTTTCCTTCTTTGGTAATTGTCCCTTGAGATATAGGTTCCTTCTGTCTGGTTGATGTATCAGATCTGGATCCTTGGAACTGCTAAGCGATGTTTTTTCTTTGATTAAACAGCTTTATATAATTCATAAATCCTAAAAGATCCTTCCTCTTTTTAGATATTCTATAGCTTTTCTGTGATACATAGATTCTAGGGAGAGAGAAGGATTCCGTATCTCTTCTGAAAACTTCCTTGTATTGCAACCTGGTGTAGTGGGAACAAAATGCAAACCAGGATTTGAATCCTAATTCTACCACTTAACTCATAGCTACACGACTTCCAGTAGGTTCTTAACCTTTTAACACTCTAGTTATCCTGTCTCTAAAATGGAAATCATTTGTTTATATTTTAGGGTGGTTTTAAGGATTAAATGCAACTGCAAATACCAGTACCTTGTATAAATATATGGAGAATGTCAGCATTCGTTCAGTCTTTTTCTTCCTATTATAACGTGCAAAAGGCTAGCTAGCCCTTGGTTTCCCAGTTTTGATGTGTTTGATGGTTGGTTGACATTATTGGAAAGTGAGTCAAATTAGGGGGCAAGGCAGAGGAATTTAATTCTCATTTGAAACATGAATAGACTAACAAGGGGAGAGATGAAAGGCAATGAGGATCAAGACCGAGGGGAGAAGGGAAGAAAGCATTCGTGGTTTTGACCACGTTTTCTCAATCAAAGACTGCAGGCTGCTCCCACATTGCCCTGAGCTGAATCCTAGGGAGCTTCATTGAAGGAGATTTCAGTGGAATGGTTTCCTCACAGAAGGAGACCAGGGTAACATTATGTCTTCATGGAAACACTTTGAATTATAAAAAGAAATCCGATTCAGATAATCAAAAAGCATGAGATGATGGATAAAATATGTTATAGGATTATAGTTCAATAATCATTGAATTTCCCTAGCATTTTTCCCTGGTGGAGAAGCTCAAAGAAGTTCAAATGTATTATCTCAGTGAGCTACAACATGTCAGTCATCGGTCAGTGGTGCTGAGGGCCTGGCGTTACACATTTTGCTCTTCATGTCCCACACCAAGGCAATGAGGCAGAACAGGGTTCCTGCCACTTCAGCATCATGGCTTTATACACTTTGCCATGAATATTTTAGGCACAATTTAGAAGCAGATTTATCCTCATCCCTACTCGGGGGCTTTGTTGGTCCCGAATGGAGGTGCCATCTTTCTTATTTCATCTCTGAACGCCCTTGGAGGGAATGCCACAACAGAATAAAGACTTCCTGTGACCTTCTAGAAGTTGTTATTCCTCAGCTGTAGCCCAGGAGTTCTTGAAAAAGCCCATGTTTTGATTGCCAGTATTCCAATTATAAAAGAGTAATCAGCAGCATCTTACTACTGACCAGCTGGTTCTGGACCTAGGGAGCTCTTTGCAAAATGCCTAACACTGTGAATAACAAGGAGCTGAAATAGGCAACTTGTCTTTCCACTCTACTTTTAAAAGGTCAAGTTGGGAACAAAACTCAGTGCAGTATTGGCCTTCTTCACCCACTGTGGACCGCACAGTGGAACAGACATCACATTTTCTGAGGCCAGTCTGAGAAGCACGCGGCTAAGGAGTTGCAGTATTGATTGTATGAGAATTAGCATATCTGGCAGATGGGGACTGTCTGAACTCATTGAACTGCAAGGCATCCGCACCAGGCGGACTGGCGTTGCTGAACTTTCACACGTCAGGCTGAGGATTTTAAAGTGCAGACTGAGACTTCTCCCACGGAGATCCAGTGAACACATAAAAAGATTTAAGCCTTTAATAAGTCCAGCATCGCAGCATAAAAATAGTTCCCCCAAGTGCTGTGTTGATACTGTAGGCGTCAAGATTTGCATTTTTGCTCTTTGAGAACCACTGCGTGTAGTCGGTTTTTCAGAAGTTGGTGGCCTCTCTAATTTGCCTTACACATCTTTGAAATTGTCTTAGAGTGCTGAGCTAAATTATGTGGGTAAACTCATCTTTTTTGAGAAATCACTTGCAAACCATTCTGATTCCTCATCTCTCCCTACCTCTGCCTTCTCATCTCTCTTTTACTTCTTTCACTGTTTCTTGCCTGGTACTCCTTTGCTGTCTTCCGGGGCCCCCAGACCCTCATCTTCCCAGGTCGTAAGTAGCGTGAGGCCTGTACCAAGCAGAGCAGGCCCAGCACAGGGTGCTCTCAGCCTGCGTGTATCACCAACAGCAATACACAGGGGCTTTTGTAAGATTCCTGGGCTCTAAGTGTGAACTACGACTCTTCTGGGGCTTGACTGGCTCTAGGTAAGGACCGTAAGAAACAAGATAAATGATATTCGCTTACCTAGCAGTCTCAAAGCACTCCAGGTGCACATGGAAAGGTATCCACATTTGTGTCCATACAGTAAATCCCATAACCTGTGTTGCAGCTTCTGGAGATAATGAGATTTCTTCCTTCACTTTCCTTGCTGCAACATGGGAAGATCCACCCACCTTGACATTGCCCTACTCTCTTCTTCCCTTGTGGTCTGGATAGAGACCCTGATTCGTCAGAAAGAGCAGTGGGTAAAAGAGGGCTACGGGCAGCCTTGTTGTAGGTATGTAGATACACAGCTAGATACGCATGCATGTGGGTCTGGCGCCTGGCATCTGTTCGCATAGAAAAGATGGGTGTCTCTCTACAGAGACAGAGATATTTGTGTGTATGTGTGTGTGGTATTCAGAGTATAAACTGGACAATCCTAACTTGAAATGCATGATGGAGCTTCGGAGGGGTCTATAAACCATACCCCAGATTTATGTGTAAAATCTGTGTTTATGTGGATGTTAATTTTCTCTGGCAAGATGGTCCATGATTTTACCAGATTTTCAAAAGATGCTGTGAAATGCCAAATCCCTTCTCTTTGGCCCTCTACCATCCTTGGAACATTCTGAGCAGAGAGTTGAGGATCAGAACAGGCAATCAAGCTAGTGATGAAATGATACAATCATGCCAAGCCCAAGAATGTTGTCTCCGTCTTCGCTGCCCACCATCATGGTCCTCCATGCAGGACTGACGATCCTTCTCCAGATACTCATATTGTTCTGCTTAGCTGTCCCAACAGAATGAACAGCCATGGGCATAGTCTCAGAATGCGCGGGCTTTCACTTCATTGAGGACTTTACATTTGAAAAGAGCTCATCTTCTCTTATAAAGCAAGCTCCCATTTCTAAACCTGACCGTGCTCTGCATTCAGGAGGGAAATCTGGATGTTGACTCCTGATTCTCTCTGATCATTCTCTTCTGGTCCCAGCAACTCTTCCTCCAGGTTTTCAGATACCAATCAGAGATTCATTCCCTGTGGTTTTGGTTCTCTGTAAGAGCAGGCTCAAGACCTGCCAAATCTGAACCTCAGTTCTAGTTCCCATCCCTTAACCTTAGCGCTTACATTGCAAAAATGGCTAGCGCCTCTCTGGCTCCTGAACCAATCATGTCAACCTCTTACGTCCTTGTTCATCTTTCTTCCTCCAAACGGGGCTCGGTTTGATTCCTGTTTTGTGGTTTCCTCCATGACTACCAACCATATCACATCTGGAATAAAGCCACAATCCTACAGCTGCTCTTTGTGTCTTTTAGTCCCTTCCCTTTGGCCACCCTTTGTGATACTGCTTCCCTTCAATTAATTTTTTGCTCAATCCTTAGAGCGACTTTTTTCATACTCTATCCAGCACAGACTTTTCAGGCTTGAATAAAAATTCTGCTTATCACTGTCCTTTCTTAACTGGCCAACTTACTCTCTCATGATATATTCCAGAATCTTCTGTTCCCACTGACCTCACAGTCCTTCCATGTGACATAGTTTGTTCTCCATGCCTTTGTTCTTGCTGTAGTTACTTTTTCTTAAACTTCTAACTCTTCAAAATGTGTCCCCCTCCACCTCTTTTTTGGAATGACTGACTCCTCCAGTTGACACTCATTTTTCTATTCCCTAAAGTCATTGGCATGTTATTTGTAGCTCCCATAATGCAAGCACATGACATAGAATAGATATTTAGAAAGTATTTGAGTATTTCAAGGATAGCTTTCTAACCAACTGAATCTACAAAATAAGTAACATGTTTAGGGGAAAGCAGATACTGGCTGGTCCAGAGTAATCACTGCATGAGTTCTTATGAATATGCAGCTAATTCTGAGGTCACTGAAGTTCAATTAACAGTATTTGTCATATCTTCCATATTCTTGTATGTCAGCAAGAAAAGGCAGATATAAGCATGTTAATGCTGAGGCTTCTAGGGTAGCCAATTACCTGTGGAAACCAAGGATGGACGATTGCCCGTCAGTTTATACGGGATAGGTGGTTGGGCCTTCTCTTGGACTAGTCAAGTGAATATTTAATATTCCTTCCCAAGCATATTCCTTGGCTGAACTGTGACATGGGATCAGCTGGTGTCTACCTTTACCCTTAGATAAACATAACAAGGCATTTCCCTTCCCCAAACTAATGGGAAGTACCACCAAATTTGTATACATCCACCTCTCCCTGTGATTACGGCATCAGGTGTTCGTGTCCAGTTCCATCCCAAATGATCCAGAATAAGGGAGAATCTTACCATTGTGACTGCTGTTCCCAAAGGGGAGCGTAAACTCCTTTAGTCAGCAAAATATATATCATCTTTGCCTTGCTGTATGTTTGAATTGCTGACTCTCTCTTATTTAGACCCAATAGTCATTTCTTTGCCTCCTTAATTTATGCATGAAGCCTAAAGAAAAATCACTTAGTATTCTTAATAAAGCGGCATAAAGTTTAGATAATTTTTTACTATATGCAGTAAAAATGCAAATGTGTGTGGCTTATTTGCAAATGCAGACATTAATAACTGATATTTAAACAGGCTGGATTAGCAATTTTACTGATATATTCAAGAGATTTTTCCAATAATTTGCACACTCAAAATCAATTTGAATACAACATGTAAATTGAATTTAATTTTTTGATATAAAATTGTAGTTATCAGCTTGAACCATTAAATTTACTATTTAATATATGCTTTCCAGCTCACTTGGTTAGAATTTCATTGCACCTTATCTATATAAATTTAATTAGGCTTGATATCATCAGTATATTATAGAACTAATTAAAGATTTAGATAAGTGCTGAGGGGGCTTATTGAAAACTCCATAAAGTTCCATTTGGAAAATGAGATATCCTTCCTTCAGTTCATTGTGAGAGAACGAAACAGCAAGAAGTGTTTCTTGCAGTGTTTCTGAAAAATTATTTAACTGGATTTAATGGACTTACTCCATTCTTTGAAGAGCTTTTTAATTACCCTGTATCTTTGTGCGGGCCAACAACAGTTATAATCTTTATTTAAAGGCTTTAAAATCCTCTCCTCCCACTGAGCTAGCGGTCTTGTATTCTGGTATGCACATGTGAGCACGTGTGTGTGTCCAGGCAGGTGGCACAGGATCTTTATACCCTGATTGAGATCATATAATATGTCATGCTTTTTATGGGGAAATCTACCAGTCCTCATAAGTAGGATAAACACTGAGAAAGATCAGAGTGTCCGCCATAAACACAGCAGGAAAAGGGAGAAGATAAGAAATCCTGACCCGAGAGAGTACCAGGGCAAAACTGAGGTTCCTGAGTAGAGCTACTTTGAGTAAATCGCTTTGTAGAAATCACTTTGAATTCCCTTGTATCTGCAACTCCGCTGTAGAATATAAAGCAGATTAGTTTAAAAGACTGTGATTTCAAGTAAGTGCTTTGTGTCTTCATTACAAAGCACAATAAAGCCTTTTATTACAATGAAGCTACTATTACTTTCAATTGAATATGCACTGAAATAAAGCTGCATCTCCTGCCCTCCCAGGGTGCTCAAAGCTCTTGTCGAAAAGCACTTTTTTGTTGTATTTTTCTCTCTCTCTCTCCAGTGCAGATTGAGTGACACAATACATGGTAGAAAAAGAAAGAAAGTGAAAGAACAAATAACAAATGTGGGCCATCTATGACTGGACACACTGTTGTTTAGTATAGAGGCACCCAGGAAGCCAGCGAGCCAGAAAAATCACTGAGAGCCTGTGTGGTGTGATAGAAAAGTTCCAGGCTTGGGCTGAGGGGGAACAGATTTAAAGCCTTGCTGTTGATGAGCTTTGTGACCTGGGGCCTAATCTCTCCAAGCCTCAAATTCTTTTCCTGAAAAATGGAAATAATATTAATAATGCTGCCCCTCCCTCCAACTTCAGTCTCCCTCATGGGTTGGGATGGTTTTTACATGCCATCTGTTCTAGTTTAATCCACTTATTTTTCCAGAGGTATTAAGTGGTAGGAACACGATCCCTAGTTAGGAAGTGGCAGGGCCAGAATTGGAATAGAGGCCTCTGAGATTTCACTTCATGTCTGCACTGTCACATGGAATAGAAGAGAACATGTAGGCATTTTCTTAGTGACATCCTGGCTGCACTTGGTAGCGTTGGGACTTTTTTCCCCCAAGCAGCTCTTTCTGAAACATATCATGGCAGTCTTCATGCACAAATGGTTTGTAAATATTTGCCCCCTCCCCCTGCCAACCCCCCTACTCTCTCCACCACCCCCACATCTGAGAAAACATTTGCAGGAACATTTGGGTCACAAACCAATGTTTGTTTCACCACCACACTTGAAATGTTTCTCATTGGAAACATTAGAAATGTTTGCCAGTAAAGCAAATTCTCAACAGAAGTAGAAGCCTGGGGTGGGAGGGGCACCCCCAGCTACGTGGTTTGTGATATCTAGGGGCCTCCAGACACAACAGTTCCTTCCTGGACCAGAAGTAACGTGTAGCATCTCCCAGCACGATGTTAGACTGTGACATTCTTTGGTTCTGAACTATAATAGGTACGTTGAGATGTGCTACAGATTAAGTGATGTTTCTTTCAGGGTGGGGGGTGCAGGTGAGTTCCCTCCTGTGCCTGTGAATTTAGACTAGGTATTGAGAAGGAAGTCTGGAGAGAAGAGGCAGGAAACTGTCCAGAAAGTCTCACTGGAGAAAGGCTAGACTGCAGGCTTACTTGTTTCTTCCTTGCATTTTCCCACATTCCCCTGCAGCTGTAACAGTAGTGCTGATATGAAGCAGGGTAGTTAGGTTAACCTTGGTTAGTAGCACTGGGCTGATTAGTGATGGATTATGGATTAGTGACTAGATAAGCAACTTGGGGATTGAGGCAGATCGAGCTTAATCATAACTCTACTTCTGACTTGTGGATAACCTCAAGTAATCCTATTGCCAAACCAAATTTGGGTCCACTCACCTACTACATAGCAAAGCCAATCTAATGACACCGGGTTGTGGTGAAGGAAAGTACAGCATTTACTGCAGGGTGCCAAGGAAAGAGAATGGGAAGGTTGTGCTCAGAAGACCCAAACTCCCCAGTGGCTTTCAGGGAGGGGTTTTTAAAGGCTTCGTTTGGGGGTTGCAATTCATAGGCTTTCTTCTGATTGGCTGGTGATAATGTGATAGGAAGATGCTTTGTGAACTGTAATCAGCAACCTTCTGGTTCCATCCAGTATGGGGTCCACTGGGCTTGTGGTCAGCATGTAGTCAGCATCCTCTACCTGGGTGGGGGTCTTTGTTTCTGCAGAACATCTCGAAGATATGTGTCAGATTGTTACAGATATCCCTTGAGGAGGAAACTAAGACTCCGTTTTATCACTTAACTACATTTTTAAGCTATCATTACTTCTGTCACTTGACTGCTTTTCCTTTGTTTCTACATTCTCTCACTTCCCTAACTGATAACTGCTCAAGCCTGCTCTTTGGAAGTCAGGAAAGGCCTAGGAGACTAAATCCTTTTTCTACAAACAAGAATCGTTGTACATCAGGAGCTTTTGCACCCAGGAGGGCCTCACAAGGTCCTGCTTGGTTTCAGTTCCCTCTTTTGTTTGATACTCCTCAATCCTGAGGGGAACAGGGGTGGGACAAGAAAGGAAATACAGTTTGTGATAAAGAGGTTAATCATAAATTCAGCAGGGGAACTCAGTTTTAGGGGGACTTGATTTCAGTCTCCTGTGTTTTCTTCCTCTCATTTCCTGTCCTGAACCTCAGATCATGAGAGCAGCCTTGCCCTGGGGCCACAGAAGAATAATCATAGGTCCCATCCTGCTGACAGACAGAGCTCCCCTCGACTACGTGTCGAACACTGTGGAAGTTCATTAGGTTTTCAAACGCACTGAAAATTACGAGATGCTAATTCTGAAGGTAGCAAGGGTGAAGGAAATGGAATAAGCCCTCTCACTCTTTCTACCACCTTCTTCTGCAGTATTTGTGCAAAATGGGTTCAGGAGTCAAGGCTATGTTTGCTGCTTTTTGAATAACTTTTGGCTTTTCCCATTAAGATCAATATATTTTTTCTTTAAAATTTATACCCATCTTGCCCTACATTTTCCTCTCAAGTACAGCCCCAGCTCAACCTTGAAGAGTCACTCATTACCATGAAGAAAGAGCTGAAGTTCAGCTGTGTGGAAGAACAGATCATTGCAAGTCCCAACTTTCACTTTAATTTAGCAGAAGTTAGCACAACAGCCACACTTTGAGCATTCACCTGCACCTCAGCTTCTAATTCTTCCCCCATCTGATAGTAATATTAACAAAATAATATTAATGTATTCTTGACAGGTATATGTATTTGCATAGCCCTTTACAGTTCATATAGGGCTGTCACAAATATAATCATAATGGGTCTCTTAATGATGAGTGAACATTTTTGTCTCCCCAATCTTGATTCTGGATGTAAACCGTTTTCTCATGGTCCAACTCAAGAGTTTTTCTGGAATGATCTAGGGGCGGTAGGCTAGGGATCTAGCTGCTGTTAGTTAGCCTGGTGACCTTAGGTATTTGGTTCTTGTGATGCTCGATTGTGAGAATGAAATCAGGTAAACCTGTAAAGCATTTGGCATGTAGTAAGTGTTAAATAAATAGTAATTGTTTCCCTTAATAATTAGTGGATCTTTGGCTCAATTATATTTCTGTTATTCTCTAATCATACACACAAAATTGCTCCCAATCCTAACCTGTTTTTCTAGTTGTTATAAATTTTTCTTGAGAACTGAGTACAGGGATGGAGGGAGTTCAGAGGCATTTAATGCAAAGATGCGGGGGAGTCACAGAACCTGCCAAAGTGTGGAACCCTGAGAAACGGCTTTAGTTCATTTCAGAGGCACTTAGTGAAAATATGAGCTGGTGAAAATGTTTCCATGTCTGTCAGCTTACAGAATCTTTTCTGCAAATATCACAGGAGAACACAGAACTGCAGCAAATGTCTTGATTAATGGATCAGCCTTTACAATAGCATTGGCTGTGGATGGACATCTTCTGTGTAGCTAAGACCCGGTTCTAGCTTATAAAATTAACATTTTTAAACAGCGTTATTGAGGTATAATTTACATACCATAAACACTAACCCTTTTAAAGTGTGCAATGCACTTGTTTTGGGGTTTTTTTGTTTGTTTCTGTGTTTGTTTTGGTATAGTCATAGAATTATACAGTCGTCATCACTAGCTAATTTTAGAACATCTTCATTACTCTGAAGAGAAACCCAGTACCCATTAGCAGTCACTCCTCATTCCCCAACCCCACCCCTGGCAACCACTAATCTACTTCTTGTTTACCTGTTCTGGATATACCATATAAATGGAATACATGTGGTCTTTTGTGGCAAGTTTCTTTTAGTTAGCATAATGTTTTCAAGGTTCATAAAATTAGCAGTTGTCTTAATGTTAGGAAATGAGACTGAATTAAAAATTTAGGTACCCACCCCAACACCTGGCCTGTTGCCTGCTCTGTTTTTCTTTTTTGGTTGGTGAGGGGAGAAGGAGGAAAAGGAAGGTAATTTATTTTTACTGAAGTAGACTGTACATACAGTAAACTGTACAAATCTTAACTATACAGCTTGATTACTTTTTACAAACTGAATACACTCATATAACCCCCACCCAGATAAAAGTGTAGAATATTAGAATCACACCAGAAGCCTCCTTGTGCCCCCTTCCTAATCATTATCCCCACTAGGGTATTTCCTAGTTTTACTTACTTTTATTGAGACAGGAGGGGAAAGGGCAGGTCACGAGCATCAAAAGCGTGACATAGCCCTTGAGGATATGACATAACTGGTTAGAACCAATTAAGCCCAAGATGGTGGGAGATTTGACTTCCAGTGGACCTTGAGCCTCATTATACACTCTTTGTAATATATTAGCATGCTAATGACACACCCACAGGCACCACAGTTCCCAGGCTGATCATAAAAGGCCAAAAAGTGGGCAGGGGCCCAGTTCCTAGAAATCCTCACCCCTTCCCCAAACAGTTGGAACAATACTTCCACTTGTTAGCATAGGAAATTACCCAGCCCAGAAAAACTAACCGCCCCCGCACCCCAGGGCCTCTCCTGCCTTCTGAGACTGCCCGCACTCTGCCTGTGGAGTGGTATCTCCCTGAATGGATGGACTTTGACCTTACTATGGAGTGTCCATCTCCTAGGGGCACTCTCCCTTCTGAGAGGGGCCGCATTCTGTCTATGGAATGTGTATCTCTAAATAAACGTGCTTTCACTTTCCTATGGCTCGTTCTTGAATTCTTTCTTGCAAGAGACAAGAGCCTACTCTCCAGTAACATTACTTTTCTGAGTTCGTTTCCCTGCACACCCACATGCAGCATGTGGTCTCCCCACCTCCACCAAACTCTGATTTCAGAACAGTCGGGTCCCCAGCGCTCCGGCCCTCAGTCACTGCTTCATTACTGTTGGTTCCCATGGGAAATGAAGCAGCACGGAACCTCTCAGGAGCCCCTCACTGTGCACTCTGTGTCCTCCTGGCATTTCTGGGCCAACTGACTCCAGGCCTTTGTCTCCAGCTTTCCTTCCAAACCCCAGCGCCCCCTCAGCATGGGCCATTAACGGGGAGGAGGGGACATCACCCCCCCCCCCATCAGGTACCATTTGTGGCAAACGTTGAGCTCCCAAGGCAAGTCTTTTGAGGGGGAAACTGCCACTTGCAGCCCCCGCCCTGCCATTAAACTCACCGGCTGTGTCACCAGCTGGTTTTCACCCTGAACCAGAAGGATATTCCTCTCATGAAATTCTGTGTGTTAGCTGCTCTGTAGAAATCAAAAAAAAAAAAAAAAAAGAATCTTTTATTCAAGAAATTAAGTTTTCATTTTAAATTCACTTTCTGGTCTTTGAAAAACTTTGGTTTCTGTGTGGTCCAGAGCTATAGGTTAGCATTAGCATTTAAATAGAGGTATTAAGCACACTCAGAGACCTTTCTCTCATAACGTTGCCCTTTCTGAGAGGTTTTTCAGATCTGATACTTTTTTCTTCCCTAAAAAAAGAATGCAAATGCTATATATATTTTCCCCATAAAAGGCCCCCCTTTTTTTTTTTAATATACAGACTTAGGAGAATGGCAATGATGAGCAGTCTATCAGTCTTTTTATATGGAAAGGGTCAGTTTAAAAAAATTGCTGTTTCATCCCTCAATGCCTGATTTTCTCTGCTGACTCTAAGAATGAATTTTCCTATGGTTAATTTTATCCTGCCATGTCTCATTTCCCTCCAGACACCGTCCTGGTACTCAAATCCCATTTCTGAACTAAGAATTCGGTGCCAATTCTTGCTATGTACTATGGCGCTCCGAGTACCAGTGCTCCCAGAAGCCCCCCCATAACTGTAGTAGAAAATCCAAAGGACCAGGGTTTGGATCTAGTGTCAGTCTCATGAAGAACGTGACCTTCTCAGATCCTCTGTTTATCTGCCACACGGAGCTTATTAAGCCTGTGGTGCATGGTTGTCAACAGATCAAACAAGGTAGTGGATGTACTCCTAATTTATAATTGTATTTATAATTAAAAGCATCTTAGACACTCCTTCCGTCACACTGAGCTCCCTCAACCAGACCAGTGGAGGAGTTAGGGACAGGAGGTACCTTCTGGTGAAAGGTAGCCCTCCTGCCTTCTTCTGTTCTTACTGTCAGTCCTCCCTTTCCCCTCTGCCTTATCTCAGTCCACCGGAGGGTACTGGACTAGTTCCATGCCATTGGTGACCTGAACAAATGGTACTAGAGGTGAGGGCCTGGATATGTTTTTCTGTCGAGGTATTGGCACTTTCTCTCTTGGAGGTTGATTTTGTCCAGCTTCAAGCTTGGGAACAGGAGTTGTGAGGAAACCTAGAAGATTGATACGGCCTGAAGAGCAAACCAGGGAAAAGTTGGGTAGTCCTGACAGCCCAAAGGCTCTCTTGCTTCTCAGACTGTCCGTCCTCCACCTGCAGCTGGAGAGGTCTTTCTAAAACACAGCCATCATCATGTTTGACATCTCTCTAAAATCCTCTGTCTTCAGATTCCTCTCCATCAACTACAGCTTTGGTTCCCAAATGCCAGAGTGTAAACTGAAGCTAGAGCGTCGTCATCCTTAGAAAAGGAAAAAAATAATGACAGTGCAGTGAGTTTGTGAGTTCAAAATGAAGATGTGACTTTTGCTCAGAGATTATTTGTTTTCTGCTTGAGAAGTATTAAAATACCTTCTTTTATTAAATCCTGGTAATAATAGATGATAATTATTTTGTCTTAATAACCTAGGCAAAAGGCTAACAGGTTTCAAATAGTCTCACCCCTCAGCCCTTTCTTCCAGCCACCCATGGAAGTCCAGTGTCTGCCATGACACACAAGGTCTGCTTTCATATGGCCTTAGCTTACCTTGCTAACCTCTTGTCCCTCCTCCCGCCTCCACACACCCCTTCCACTCCGAGGAGGGATAAACCATTTGTAGTTCCTTCTGAATACCATGGTCTCCCTACTTTCCCACCTACTTTGCACAGTCTACCTCCCTTGCTTATAAGAGAACTTTCTTCCCTTCATGTTTGCCTCATTGTTAATGTCTCCTCCACAAAGCCTCCCCTGTCTGATCTAAGAAGTACACAACCCTTCCTGCTGGTCATCTTAGAGAGTCTTACTTGTACCTTTATTACAGCTGCTGTCACATTACTGTAATTACATGGCCGCTGTCACACCAGACTCTGCACCTCGAGAGAGCAAGGACTGTGTTTTACTCGTTTCTATATCCACAGTGCTTACTATATACTACCCAGTGTGTAACTGATGCTTAAATATTTGTTGAGCAAATAAACAAAAGAATTTTGAAAGGTACTATATAAGCACTAAGGATGCTACAGGGAGTCGTAAGACAGTCTGTCATCAGGAAGGCTGCATTCTGGAAGAAGATAATAAATATGTATTATGGTACATCCATATAATTGAACCCTCTGCAGCCATTAAGAAGAAAGAGGCAGGTCGATATGTACTGAAACAGAACCATCTCCAAGATAAATTGTTAAGTGGAAAAAGCAAGTTGCAGAAGAGCATGTAAACACCCTTTCTCTTTAAATGTGTGTATGTCCACACACACTTGCACATACACAAACACGCACACACACACACAGCTGTGCTTGTATATGTATAAAATATATTTGGAAGGAGACCCTGGAAACTTTGTGACAGCGATTGTCTCCAGGAAAGGACACAGGCTTGGCGGCAAAGAGACAGGAGTGAGAAAGAGACTTTGCCCTATTTGCTTTTGTACCTTTTGATTTCCTTATTCAACAAAAGCTTGTATGTTATGTGCCAGGCACTGTTCCAAGCACTTTACAGATGTTAATGCATGTAATCCTCCTGACAACACTATGAGGTAGGTCCTGTCAATATCATCATTTTATGGATGAGGAAACTGAGGCCCAGAGAGATAACTATTGCAAGTTCACACAAGTAGGAAGTAGATAACCCTGATAACTTTTTAAATTGCATCACTAGTTCAAAAAGAACCTTAGTTGTTGTGTTTTGTTTTTTTAAGAAACAGATACTACTCTGAATGATACATGGTAAATGAGTGACCCATGCAGTAGGTAACGGAGAAGGAAGAAACCCTCAGGATAGCTTCATAGAGGATAGGGGATTTCAGCAATCTTGAAGGTTAGGCTTTAGATACACAAACCCAGAGCTAAAAAGTACTAAGTATGTTCAAGGGACATTGGTAGCTCAGTTTGGCTTAACTACAAGGTTGATCGAGTGGACAGAAAAGATGGAACAAGGGCCAAATCCAAGGCCTTGGACATCAGTGTTAGAAGTTCGAAATTTATCCTATTAACACTAGTGAATACACAAGTCACAAGTTGTTGTTTTAACGCAGAATAGTGATCTGATCCAGTTATAACCACAGAAGTTTAGTCTAGGAGGAGTTAGTGATTGAGAGGCTCGAGTAGGAGAGGATTATAATAACCCAGTGAGAAGTGGCTGAGATCCCTGATGTGAGACTGGAAAGAAGAAATGAGTATGTAAGATGTTGCATTGATAAGACCTGGTGACCAGGAGGCAAAGAAATGAAGAGTGAAGACTCAAAGCAGAGACTGACATTTTGAGATTTTGCAAACTCTAGTTCCTTCATGGAACTTGCCAAATTGGCAAGTTAGGGAGGCCACCGGATACGGGCATCTGGTAGAAATGTCTGCAAATCAGTGAAAATGAAGCTTTGATCTACTCAGAGACCACCTCTTGAAAGAGAGAGAGAGAGCATCTCATGTACAGATAAGACATTGGGAAGCAGACAGAGAAGGGCAAAGGGTGAGTACCTGACTGGGGAGGAGGGGGAGGTGAGGAGGCCTGCAGTGGGCAGACGGAATAGGGGCCCATAAACGGAAGGAAGGAACTGAGGGAGCGGAGGGAAGAGCCTAAACCACTAGGCTCAAAGAGATGAGTCCAGGGTGGGAGCTGTCGAGGGGAAGGGCCACTGTGTGTGTCCACTGGGATGTCACTGGTGACCTTTTTAAATACAGTTTCAGACAAAATGGAGGCTTTGAAGGATATCAAATACAAATGATTTTTTTTTTTTTTTGAGAATTTAGTCAATGAAAGAAAAACCAGATGAGGGAAAGAGTAGACACAGGACTGCGCGAAGGGCTTGGAGTTTATGGTTTACTTTGGTTTGGTTTTTTTTCAAAATATGAGAAACATAAGGATATTTAGGATATTTGAAGACAGACACGAAAGAACCAGTGAAAGGAGTAAATGCTAGAAACAAGAGTTCCAAACCAAACCAACCCCAGCAGGATCTTAAAGGTATCAGGAGATTAGGATCAAAGGCATAAGGCCAATCTTAGAAGAAAAAGAAGACTAGAAAAGAAACCCTCATTTGAATTGAGAGTGGAAAGCAGGATTAATGAAAAATAATTTCAGTGTGGAAGATATGATAATGCACACAATTATGGTGAAGTAAGATCCAAGGAGATACTATGTACACGACCAGTACAAAGTACAGTAAAAGTTAGCTGCTTCTTTTTTTTTTTTTTTTACCATTTTAACACAGCGTGTGTCCTATGATGTCATTTAATTTCACCCTCCAACCTACCCTATGATGTTGTATTATTTACCCCATTGCATAAATGAAGAAACTGAAGTTCACATTGGCTGAGAAATTTATTATGTCAAACGGGTTAAGTAAAAAATACGAGAATTGTTAGAATCATGTGTAATTTTGCCAGAGAATGAAAGCAAAGTTGGGGAAGACTGCAGCTTATTAGCCAAAACAGATTTTTTTCCCTCTGGGCCCTCCTCCCCTTTTGCATTTGTAACCGGTTTTCCCAAACATCCACATCAGAATTCCATCAGAACACCCCTTAGCCTTTTACACAGAGCGACTCTTTTATTCCTGGTTCCTCCCCTCCCAGAGTCAGAGAATCATTGACTGCTTTTACCTTGTGCTCTTAGTGAAGTTTACTAATTGTCCTCTCTCTTATTCATTCATTCATTCATTCCTCTTCATTTATTGACCACTCACTAGATGCTCTGTTCTCAGCCCACGGGGTACAAGGAATGGTACAGAATCCAGCGTGCTCTCACATTCACATGGAGCCTGCACTCTAGGCCGGGAAGCAAATGTTTATTTACCTAATAAATCCTTATACAACATTTACTCTGTTCCAACCACTCTTCTTCATTATTTGATCCTTGTGACAACCCCATTTACTTTTTCCTTTTCTTAGATGAAGAAGATAAGGCACAGAGAGATAAATTGCCCAAGAACCTACAAATAGTAAGAGGCAGAATTAAGATTCGAACGCAGGCCCCTGACTCCTGAGTCCATGATCTTAACCACTGTGTTATGCTGTGTCTCTAATTGTGTATATGTGTGTATGTATATACACATATATATTTTAAAATATATAAAATATATATTAAAAATATATTTTGGAAATACATATTTTTGATGGAGATGAGAGCTAAAAAGAAAAGAAAAGCTCAGTAAAAGGACAAAGCTTGTTGAGGATCGGACAAGTATCATTTTAGTTAAGGTGGTCAGGGAAAGCCTTACCTATTGGTGAGCTGACATTTGAGCAAAAATTGGACTGGATCTCTTTTAATCTTCTATTTTCCTCCAGCCTTCTGTCCCGTTAATCCCATTTGGTGCTCTTTTCTGATTTTATTTCAATTGGCTTATGATAGAAAGCAATACAGAACTATGAAGTGCAACAGAGGCCGGGATTATCATCACCTCCTTGCCCTGTAACTGGTACTTTTTTAATAGGAAGTAAGAAAATGCCCTGGTTCCATACCCTTACCACCCTACCCCCATACCCTCATGGAACAAGTTTTCCAGTGCTCGTCTCCCAACTATTGAATATAGGAGGTTAAAATTTCTTCCAGACAAATTCACTTGGGTTTTTCTAAGGTAAGTCTCACTTCATTATTTGCCGCCCATAATTCTAAATTCTCTGATGCCCTTTGCGTTACTTCTGTTACTTGGTTGCTGTTCCCGACCTTCCCCCATTTCGTAACATTCGACCTTTTCAGCACTCTTTGTATGTTCTTGCACATTAATTAAAGTATTAGGTGAGATCAGTTATAAGGCAGTGTCCTTAGCATTCACTGGGTGCTTTCTCTTCTGAATTTGATTTGTTTCATCATTACCCTTTGTTTGCTTTTCAGCCTGTGTCCTATCAGGGGTAGCCATTCAGAATAAATTCATTTTGTTAGTCATATTTTTTTAGAGGCACTGTATAAAATGGTTCACTGACATCCAAATATATATTCAGCCACAGTGGTCTTTACATCCACCAAATTCATACTGCTGTCCAAAGCTATCCATCATGTTTGTCAGAATACTTGAGTCTTTAATTAAACCCTGCTGGATATTGTACATGTTTCCATTAGCTCCTTCTGATTTAGTCTGTTATTTTCCTAATTGACATCCGTTCTGAGTCACGTGCCCTTGAATCTCAGATGGCCCATTCTGTAGCTTTGGTTTACTTAGTCTTTCTCTCTTTCATAAATAACCTAAGGGTTTAGCAAATACACCCCTGAGTGTTTGCCGTTGGGACCTACTGATTTGCATATGCTCATACTTTTCAAATAATCCCTTGAATTTTTTGGTTCCTCTGCCAAAACCAGTTTCCTTTCTAGCCCTTCAGTACTAAATGGTGCAGTCTTTTGTCTTGGCAAAGTACAGAAACTTCCTATAACATTATTGAGAAGCATATTAGGGTCCCCAAAACTGAGATCAGGGGGAGTCAGGGTTTGAGTAACTCAGCCAACTGCTGGCTGAATAGCAATCTTTGCATCTTAAGCCCCCAGCAGTAATAACCGCTTGCAGTGAACTAGCCTTTCAGTCTTACCCAGTTTTTGTCTTAACACACTTGTGAGATAGCTGGGTAGAGGTGGAGTCAGGAGCTAAAGAATACAACTAACTGGCATCTACCAGCATCCATCCATTATCCTGGTCTCATTAGCATAATATTCTAATGGGTGTGTTCTCTCATCAAAGCCATGCAGTCCATTCCTGTCCTCACTGACCTTTCTCCCCAGACAGTACAGGTAGAGAAGAAGCCCTGTATTATAAATACAGAAACCCAACACGTGTTGCCTTTCACTTCTCCGTCCCATCACTAACTCTGATAGCAACTTGAAGCCGTAACCTTGGTTTCTGCGCCTTGTCTCAGCCTTTCATCTCTTTCTCATGTACCAAAAAAGAGTTGTAGAATTAGCAGGCAGGCTGGCTAGCAAACCCAGGATTTATTTTACTTTAAATTAAATCATTGGTTTATTGAGTTTGAGAGACCTTTGATTTGGGCCTGAATTGGACTTTTTTTCTTTTAAGTGTAGATTAAAAAAACCTTCTGGAAGCCAAGGACTGCACCTCTGTATGTTATATTAGCATTTAACATGTTATTAGAGCTTCCTAAGCATTAGTAATAATACCAGGTTTTCATTGGAAGAAATCCTTTACATTATTTACTGAAAAGTTGATAATTCCATTTCATTACTTAAAACTGAAAAAGCCATAGGGCCTTTGAATTATTTTTGTTCGGCATATCTTAGCAGTTGTTTCCCACATTGCTAATCTGAGAAATATAGACAGTGTACAATATAAAGGCCTGGTGCTGATTGGTAAACAATTTGTAGTGCTGAGGCCACCAAAGTGCATGGTAAGTGCTTTTATCAACCTTTATCAACCGGTATTAGATAAATTTTTTTTTAATTGAAAAGACTCTAGAAAGCGATATTCAGTAATTTTTTTTTAATGGAAGAGACTCTCCCAAGTGATACCCAGCACAGCATGGCTCTCCTTAACCTGGACTCACCTTTTGATAATCAAAAGAACATTTACAGGAGTCTGAGACAAACACAATTATGAAAGTAAAATGAAGGACCTAAATAAAAAATCACAGAACAAGAGGGTAATTCTATTCACTCTTTCATATTTCATTATTTGATAACATCAGAAGATGAACCCATCACAATTGCTTTGGCAAGTGCAAACAGAAATGTGCCTGATCAATATTTATTAAAACCTTCAAAATGGGAGAAGGCGTTGAGCAGACTTCTTAATGGACTGAATAATTATTCATACAAATGGGGTTTGACCAAAGGCAGTGCCAGACCAAAGAGACACAGTTTTAATTGTACTGAATTTAAAATGCAGAGCTTCCTCTAACCCTGTGTTAGAAAACTTAATTTCAAACATTATCTGATGTAGCAGAGAGAGACATATGAATCCTTAAGTTGTTGAGGAGGAAGTTTTAACCATAGAGATTTATAAATGTAGACTGTGTTCCGAAGGTGGGGAGCAAAATGTCTAGCAAAGGGAACAAAAAGCCATTTTTCTTCCCATTTCCGCGACTGTCACTGAGCCTGGGAGAGGGTCATCCTCTCACAAGTGCTGCATCTCAAAGGAATTCCTTTTTGTGGTTGTATTTTCTGAAGAGAAATAAAGCAAGGCGCTGGCCACTGCTATCAAAAATATTAGGATGTGTTCCTGAGGGCAATGAACGCAGCTGACTTTTTACATTTTAACGTCTCCCTGGAAGAGCCACCCTGCCCCAGCCCCCCAGGACTGCTGAAGCCTGGTGGTGATCAGAAGTAGGCCAGTAGGTGACAGCCGTTTAAGCACAGTGCCGCGATGGAGGCAGTGGTGTGTGTGCCACGTCACATAATGAAAATGTACTTAGATGACTCATGAAAGCCACTGCAAGCCTACAGCAGCAGACTCCGAACTCTCTTTGCCTCTTGAATGGTTTTCTGCTGCCACCAGCTGAGGGAATTTCTGCACTGTTTTTTGTTTTTTTCTCTAAAGACCATTCTCTACTTCTCTTCAGGATTGTCCTGGACCAAAACTGCACAATTTGTTGTAAAGAGTGTTGATAGCTATCCTAATATAGAATACAAATTAATTTTGCCACTAAATGCAAATTCTTTAGCTTTTCTCCACCGTAGTTTTCTCACCCCTGAAATGCAAATAACTACAACTCTTTCAAATGAGAATTTTCAATCATGTCTGTAATAAACTCTTAAGCTCTTTGAAGGGGGAGACAAATGAGAGCAATTATGTTGTATTTTTTTTTTAATAAAGTAGTTTATTCTTCTGGCACACAGAATTAGCATCCATTTTCGTACTGGTCTGGAAAGAACATCTGAGCTAAGTTTACACTTGTTCAGGATGTTTTCGAATTGATCACTACTGCATCTTATGGCTTAGGGAAAATCAGCATCAGCTAATTCTGGTGGAAGCCCAGGATTTTAAAGGACCAAGCAGAGGATGCTGTAAATGTTTTAAAATTCAAAAAATTTCCCGTGCTTACGTAGCACGTGCGATAACCTGTTTTTTTCTCCTATGGGAAGCAGGGGGTTGAAGAGCTGATAGTAGCTGCCCGGGGTCACAGCTAGTTAGGGAGGGAATGATAGACTTAACCAGAATCCGAGCTAAGTTGATCTCTTGAGTATTTACTTCTCTACGTCTCTCTGCTATAACTACCTCTCAATTATTTATGGGATGATTATCTAGTTTACGGATTATTCAGTTCCTTTCTTTTCTCTTTCCATTTCCTGCTTATTACCATATATACCATTGAGTGTGCAGAGAAAACAGGAGTTGAATGTCCTACCTGACAATCTAGTGACCCATCTACTACTGAGTTTTTATTAAATTGCTCATAATGCTGCAACTATTGGCTGAAAAGAATTGGGGGAGCTTCCGTCAATACTAAATTATAATCAGGTAAATTGTTCTTCCTTTGAAACTTACATTTAAGAAGTCAGCTTCAGAGCCCAATTCTCTTGTTGACAGTAATACTATCGTTATCTCCGGAAGGACTAGATGAGAAAGTCTTCATAGTGAAATTACTTAATTATCCCCTTTCCTCTAGCAAGTAATGAATCAGGAGGGCAGCCAACTTTTGGAAAGAAAGGTTACCTTGTCATTACCAGATTAGAGGGGCAAAAGGGGAGAAATAAAGAGACAGAATGAAAAAGCCCAAAGTCTTTCCTGTAACTCTTGAATGCTGAAGATACAACATGACTTCAGTATCTGGTTTAGAGCTCTGGATTCCCAGATCAAACCTAGTGTGATTCAAATATTACTGCCCAGTGTATAAATGAATTTTGAATTGCCACGATACTGGCTCATTCCATTACAATGGAAGGCAGAGGGTTGATTTAGTTTGTGAATTTTATTTACTTCGTATTTCCTAAATCATGGCTGGAAATGATTTAGCTAGACAAGTTCCCTTTGCAGTTAGTACTTTTGCTTTTCACAGTTTCAAATACTTCAGTATTACGGTGGCTTTGGAGCAAGGCCTCAGACAGATCACTCACACTCTCCAAAGTTCAGTTTGTTCATCTGTAAAATGTGGGTAATTGCAGTACTTACTTCAAAAGGTTCAATATGTTAATGAACCTGAAAGTTAGACATTATTGTTAATATTGCTACAATCAAGATAGATTCTAAAACATGAGACATGGCTGTGTGTCTGTGGAAAATACAGCTTCCATTTGAGGATCTAGGTCTCCAAACCCTACCCAGTAGAGAGGGAGGCAGCTGGCCAAGCTTTCCCCAGGGACTGTAGCCAGTCCCCCAGTCAGCACCTGCCTTTCACGCCCCACCATCTAAACTTTATAGACCACCTGCAGGTCCAGGAATAAGAGTTGCCCTAGTTGGGAATAATTGGTTTTATGAAGACTTTCTTCCCTCCCTTTCCAAAGAAGAGACCTGAAACTGTTTCCAGTTGCTTTCAGAACATAGCGATACAGTGACAACTTCTCAGAGATACAGTGATAACTTTTACACTGAGTATGGATGGCACAGTGGGAGGGAGAATCAAGGATGAGAGACTAGAACATTCTTTGCTCCTTGTCTGTGAACATTTATGAAGAGCTCTTAAAGAGAAGTAAGAAACACACGAATACTCAAAAGATGCAAAGTCACCAACAATTTGTTTATACACATATGCATATCCACATACATTAAAAACTGATACGTAGGTGAGAACCTGTTCAGCTTTATGTAAATTAAAAGAACAGGAGAAACTAGGTGTTGTCATGTGCTGTTGCTAGGAAGATAAACTGATACAACTTTTTTAAAAAGCCATTTGGAGGCATTGCCTAAGTCCTAAAAAATATACTTACCTTTTGACTAATTCTGCTTTGGAAATCTATCCTCAGGAAAGAAAGTTTTTTAAATTGCAAACAGCCAAAGTGTCCAATAGTGTATCAATCTAGATATTTTCAACTATAAGAAAGAAATTGATAGAGCATTACATACAGGGAAAAAAATCTGAAAGGAAATGCCAAAATGTGGTATGTCTCTATGGTGGGATTATGTGAGTAATCTTTTTTCTGCTTAATCTTTCTGTGTAGTCTGTATATTCTATATGACACATACTAATTTTCCAATCACAGGTAAACAAACTTTATTTTTACACTTTGAAGAGAAGATCTGCCCAACTTACCAAAATACCCTTTGTATCCTTACTGGTATAAATGGTTTTCAAACACAATCAGTTGGGGAGAAGGAGTTGCAGTGCAATATCATTAAAATAAAATAAGAAGAAAAAAAAATGAGAAAGAATAGTCTATGGATAAAGAAAACATGAGGAAGATATGACAAAGTAATCTGTACCAGAACAAAATATAAACATGGTCGTGTTAACAGACTCTGAGACCAGTCTGTGTGACATCACACCTTCACTTTTCTATCTCTGCCTCTCCCCAGCCCCCACTCATCCCACTTGGGGAACTCTGCCCATAGACACACAGCAAAGGGAGAGAGAAACCACAGGAAAGAACCACCTTCTCCAGAATATCCCACCCATCATGGGGGACATGGATCTCTGGTTTCTGAAATGGGATATTTGGTCCACATCTACCAGTTGGTCCCTGGGTATCACGGGCTGTGAGGAAACCTGCTCTACATACATCATGAGCCAGAACGGATCTAAATCAAATGTGTGTTCAGTGATCCGATGGAGGCAACAGAGTGCTGTCTGGTATAAAACATGGTGCCCTGGAAGCCATGGCTGCTATTTTAACTTGTGCTGATAAAGATCAGGCTTTCATTTTCCTAGGGCCTCAATAAGTGCTGATAAATTATTTATCTGCGTTGGGTTACATGTTCATTTCAGTGTGTCAGTGTTTATCACGGAAGATCATTCTAATTGTGCAGTTTGAGGCATTTTCCTGTCTTCTCCTTAGGGCGCCTCGTAGCACCCATTCTCCACCTCTAAGTAGAACTGTTGCTGCGCTGATTTAGTACAGTCTTTGCTCCTGGGTGCTATTCTGAAAGATGAATGAATTTCATTCTGTCTTTAAATATTTATGTTTCTTTATGATCTAATATATCATCGTGGTTATGGGGAATTTTTTTCCCCCTAACTATAGAAAACACACCATCAGTTACCTGTCAATTTTGTTTAATAACTCAGCTTTGTAATTCTGGGGCACGGTTCATCCGAGACTCTTGAGGACTCTCTTAGTCTCTCAGTCCACTTCAGAGTGTCATTCTGAGATTTATAAAGGTCTTCATTGCACAGAGGATATTGAAACATTAAGGACTTAAGTGGCATGCCCTTTATCACTTATCACATTGGAAGATCCAGGACTAGAAATCCAGGCATCTTTGTTCTGTTGTTTGCTCCCAGCATGGAACAGCCATCGCTGTAGAAAAATCAGCCAGTATCCCTGGAAACAATTCATCAGATTTTTCAAAAGAAAACCAATTTCACTGAGTCAGATAGGTTCGGTGTTACTCCTTAAGATAAATAATGAAAATATCGACATCATGATACAAAGACACACAATTATTTTGGTTTAATCTCAGTGAAAAGTATTAGGACCCATTTACTACTTCTGTCTCCTTCCCTCATGCTTTTAGGTCCTTGGCTTAAGGAGATGGGAATGGTTCTGTAACTCTTCCCCGCACCAAGCAGACCCTGGCTCAGCACGGTGGCTGGTTCCGAGCATCTGGGGATCGGGCCTCAGGAATCTGTACTTCTCAGGAGCTCCCCAGAAACTCTACCGTTGGAGAGCCGCCATTCTAGAACTGCAGCTATCAAGTCCCTCCCAGCTTTGAAAGATCACGAGTCCCCAGTTCTCTTATATTCCATGCGGCAAATCTAGAATCAAATGTGTGTTCCTCCTGAACAATTTTTAAAATGTGTACTTAGATAGTTCCCTAAAGGACAGCTCTCTCCCTCAACTGTGTACCTAAGGGAAAAAGAATTCAAGGATGGAGGGCCTCATTTCTCAAAACAGGGGCTGGTATCAGAGAGGAGGCCGTGGGGTGGCCTAAAGATGTCCCTGATGAAGAAATCCAAGGCCTCAAGGCCCCAAGTCCAATAGAACAGGATTTTTGAGTGAGTGACCCTGATAATAGTTCAGCAAGATCCCTTCACCCCGAGTTGCCTGGGGCCCACTGCCTTGTTCTGTCCCTTCATTCATGACAATGCTGCCTTTCCTGGGAGGAGGAGAGAAGGAAGTAGCGTGTTCCTGGGGAGACTCCCTCTGTCCTTTGGCTGACCAGCTGTGATGGCATCACTGACTCAGAGCCTGCACTGAACTGTACGTCCCAGGTCACCTGTAGTAGCTGTTCAGCACATAGCCTCAGAGTCCAGTAGACTCGGTGAGGGATGGAGGTGGCATGATGCTGGGCTTAGGACTGGCTAGTGGCAGCCTTCTCCCTCCCTGACTCCCACCTTCATCTTCTCTCTGCACTGAAGATTCACTCTAATGAATGTTTCTCTGACATGCACTACGTTTCTCTCCATCACCTGGGCCAGTGGCCTTGAGCCAAATGGCTCGCAAGTCCCTTCCTTTTTGCTATTATACCTGGTCCCCTCCCAGACCATCCTGCAGAGTGCTGTCACATTGATCTTCCAGAAGCACAACTTGGAATGCTGCCTCTGTCCTCAACAGAACCGGGGGCCCCAGGGTTGGGGGGTGCTTTACTGACCTAACTGGGCCTAAAGTTCTTTATTGATGAAACTAACCGGATGTCAGACTCTGCCTCTGGCTCTAAGTGCCTTTTCCCATGACTCTGCCCTGTTCAGCTCTACTCCCCGGGCTGACCAGACTACTCTTCCCTCTTTTCTTTGCTCATCTCTTTTCTTTTCCTTTAATCTAGAATTTCCTTCCCAGAAGCCCTGCCTGCCAGTATCCTACCCCGTATGAAGTCTTCCTTTATCCTTCGCCTTCCCTTCAACAGGTGTGATCTCTCCTTCCTCTGCTCTAATTCACAGCATTGTTGCCTCCCTCACAGCACATGGAATATTCTTGTCTGTGTCCATGAAGAATATTGGACTCCGAGTCAGTACCCTGGCCCAGCCACTCAGTTTCTTTGTGACATTGGGCAAGTCCTCTAACTGCCCTGTGCTTCAGTTTCCTTATCTGAGAAGAGGGTGTAATAGCTCCCTAGGTGCAGAAAGGGTTCAACGACACAGTACATGGAAATGAACTTAGCCATCAGAGACACAATCGATATTTCTCTGCTTTTCATTCCCTTTCCTACTTGTCTCTGAGCTGTCTGAAGAAAGGAGCTGTCTTGCTCACCTTTATGTGCTACTGTTACTATTATTACATGACTATTAATGCATTATTATGAATATATTTTCAGTAATAATGGTTAATATTTATGAAGTGCATAGAATTGTGTCAGGCACTGTTCTAAGTACTTTATATGGATTAATTAATTCTTCCAATAACCCTAAGAGTTACCATAACCCTATGAGGTACTGTTATTATCCCACTTTATGGAAAAAACCACGTATTTCACAGGGCCTCCAATGAATGAGGAACGAATGAGGGATTGAATGATACAGAAATGATTCACAATGCCTGCCGGCTGGTTCTTTCTCTCTCTCTTGCTTCTGTACCCCAACCTGTTCTTTCTTTTGATCTCCTGAGGAGAAAGTCTTAAGTGAACTGAGACCCTGAACTACAAGAGGTCTCCATTTAGGCTTTCTCAAGAAGTGAGCTCCGGGAATCTTGTCCTCCATTATCCTCATAGGGCCTCGAACAATGTCTAGCGATCAGTAAGTGTTTACTGAATAGGTAAAGTAAGTAGTTTACAAACAGCACCTCCATTACGCCTAAGACCGCATAGGTGGCTGACAGTGGAGACACTGAGCAGAGTTCTGTCTTGCTTTCTCAGGCAGTACTACGAGATGCTGTACAACACGGCCGATGAGCTCCTGAACCTGGTGGTGGACCAGGGCGTGAAGTACACGGAGCTGGAGTACATCCATGCCCTGACCCTGCTGCACCGCAGCCAGACGGGGGTGGGAGACCAGACCACCCAGAACATGAGGCTGCAGCGGCTCAAGGAGATCATCTGCGAGCAGGCTGCCATCAAGCAGGCCACCAAGGATAAGAAAATAACTACAGTTTAACTGGGTGCACGGCAGGGCGGGGTGGGGGGAGTGGTCATCTCTGTTTCCTTCGTCATATTCCTCCCTTGGGTATGTTGTCTGGTATATTCTGAGCTGATTTAGTTTTCTCTACGCTGATTCTTGAGTGGAGAGAAGGTGTAAGGATCTTTTTCTCTTCAGCTTTGGCTTTTCATATAAACTCTAAAGGGAGTTTGCAGTACTGGATGCTCTGATTTAACATTTATTTTAATGCTGTCAATTCCAGAGGGTCTAGGGTGGGATGGGGAGGAAGGTTGTGTCAAATTGGACTCTGAAAAAAATGCATGAATTACTAATGCCCAGCGATCTTTGGAAAGTAGATTGTTACCTAAGTTTTAGTCCCTTCCTAAAACCGCTTAATAGGGTTCTAGAACATAAAGAGTAGAATTTCTGTTCTCTTGCCCTTGTCAGTTTGCAATTCGATGTCAACAGCTTCCCAGCTGGCTGCAGTTTTCAACAAATTTCCCAAACCAAAACAGGACAGAGCTTTGCGGGAAAAGTCCTTTTATCTCAGTCCTTAGGAGAGTTTTGTATGCAGTAGCCCGGACACAAGTTATAGGTTGGTTGATGCCTTTTTTGTTTTTATTTCTGCTGCATCAAAACCAAGAACTGTCAAATTAGTGACAAAAATGGAAGAATGAAAGGTGATTCAACCATCTTCTGGATTTTTCTCCTCCACCCTCCAAGATAAAATCATGGTTAGAGAACTTTGAATCTCACTTGAAACATTGTCTGGATGTGGAAGATTCTTAAATACTCGCTCTCTTTATGAGCCCTTAGGTCTTTCTCACCTTAGAAGGTAACCCAGATGAGTACCAGGAAGCTGAAACAGCCATGATGTTCCTCCTCTGTGCACGCATCAGCTGTGGCCATTTCCAAAGTGCTCCCGGCTGGTGTAGGAGCTCACTGTGTCCAGTACACTGCGCCTGCCCACGTCTCCAAGTGCTCTTGCTGCCTGTGGTTGACGTGTCACAGAAGAAAGCAATGCGCTGATTGAAACATGGCTTGAAAACACGTGGAAAGGAGAGCAGGAAGGACTTGTACCACGTGAGGGTGATACCTCATGCCCTAAGGGTCCAGAATTGTATACCTGTCTGTACAACTTTGGTCTTGGTAGAAAAAGCAGAAAATTAAAAAATATTTCAAGAACATTAAACATTGTGTGTTGTTTTTCTTGTTTTTATTCAGCAACATTCCATGAGAACCCAGGATGTGCCCAGTGCTGCCAGGCATGTAGGCGGATGCTAGATAATGAGGACACCCTTATTACCCACCCCGAAGGCATTTGGGAGCTGGACGCCAACCAGAACCTTAAGAGATGTGCGTGCAGGCTCAGTCAGAAACCAGGCCAGAGGGGCAGCTGTGAAGGGAATTCAGCAGGCAGCTGGAGGACGGTCCTGTCTTCCACAGGACTCGGGAAATGATGTTATAAATCTGTGTAACTTCAGAGGCCCAATTGGAATGAAGATGAATCTATGTGGAGACAATCATGGGAAAATACACAGCATCATTGGAAGTCATTGGTGGATGGTCAAGTGGATGCGGATGAGCAGGGCACAGCCACCTCAGAACCGACCGTCATTTAGGGCGCAGTGGAGATTTCCACATGTTGCCATGCTACTTTGGGGATGTTTTGTGGGACTGCTTTTTTGCTGTTCACAGCCATGACTGGAAGTCACTCACGAGCTCCAACAAGCATGCCTGCTGATAGGTAGCCACAAGAGTTCACTCTGGCCATGAAGACCACTCCCTAAGTGTGCTGCTGCAGCTAAAATGCCAATCAAATAGGCCTCCCCAGAAAGAGCACTAAAACAAAGCAAACCACTATCTTGTTCTTCTACAAAGCGACAGAGTGGACGCATGTTGCATGCTGCCTACACTACTGTCAGCACCATGGAGAAGGCTCACGAGGACCCATCCTGAAGTGGGCAAGAGACGAGAGCACGAGGAAGGAGGGCTTTGAGGTGAGATCCAGCCTGGACATCAGAGAACTAGCTCCATAAGCAATAGCTGCCCCCAGGAAGAGCTGCCTTCTCTCATTGTCACTGTCTCCTCCTCTCTGGTACCTAACATCTCCCATTCCTTAAAGCAGCCATGTCGTGAATACTTTCTTTCCCTCCATACCCAAGGGGCTGGAAAATAAACAGTAAAGGAGTCTCAACTTAGCCTTCCTTAGACTAGATTCCTTAAGGAAGGAATTGAATTCAGATTGGCTCCAACTCTTGATATATTTTGGCAAATTGTGTTCTGAGAACTACTGTTGGTGGTTTCTTCTTCTTCACTGTTTTGTTACTTTTGATTATCGTATTATCACTTGTCATTACACCTCTTAATTTATAACCAGTACTCTGGATGATATTGTGTCGTTCACCCCACAAGCACTCATTTTTACCTGTGCTCTGGATACAGTTTGTCTCAGGGACTTTCATCCTAGTACAATGTTGTTATTCCTACTTCACAATGGATTTTTTTCATCTTACTGCCCAAGTAGAACTTTCCCCCTCTCACATGTGATTACATCTCTGCTGATTAGATGATGAACAAAGATACACATTCCTCAGGCAGCCCTTGGCCAAAGAGGGCCCCTGCTTCCAAACTGTGAAAGACAAGCAGACAAGTCAGCTCAAAGTCACTGGTAGGACCAGGCCTAAGTTCCCACAGCCCATACCCTTGAGACAGTCAGTCTTGCAGAACGTGGCGAGGGGCCGTCCACCTGGAATTACTGCCCTCCGCAGAGTGACCTCAGTCACAGAAGCTCCAGCTCCTCTCCAAGACCTCATTCTTGCCTGAATGTTTTCTTAGCCAGACAGGCATTAATTTATGTTTCAAATAGCTTGAGAAGAAAATCTCAAATTCAGCCAAGTTGAATTGGCAACGAAAGCCTAATCATTCTTACTGTCAAGTCATATCCGTGAATGTCTTAGCCCTAAGGCGTGCGTTCAGTCAATCCAAAAGATCTAATTGCCTGTTACAGTAGTAACAAATCCTGATCCAGATTCATGCAACGGTAAGCGAAAGAGACAGCCTCTTGTGGGACACGGAGCGTGTACTTCTCCTCTGATGAAGAGTCATACAACTTCTGCTCAGATCTTGCCCTTCCCAGAGTCCATATTGCCCAAGGCTACCCTTTCATTTAGGAAGACATCTGATAGGATGGAGGACTGACATCTTCAGCCCAACGCCCTGCTACCCTCTGACTGTATCTCACTGTTCCCTCCTTAACTAGCAAAGAGCTGGGAAGTTCATCCTTGGCCGTTTGTTGATGGAAATAGACTCCTGCCTCACAGGTTCCATGAATGTACCAAGGCCATTACGTCCAGGATTCTTGCTCTGAGACATGGCTGTGGCTGCCTCCCCAGAACCAGGGCACAGAAATCTCACAGGAAACAACAGAGGGAACCCAGGATTCGACAAGCCCAAGCTTGACTTCACTCCATCGGAGGCAAATCTGATGAAAAGACCAGCAAAATGGCTGTCATTCTGGCAGGATGTGCAAACAAGGAGTGTCCTGATTAACAAAATTTTGCTTGAAAAGCATTATGTGCGTGTGTGCGTGTGTGTGTGCGTGTGTGTGTGTGCGTGTGTGTGTGTGATAATACACACACCTGAGAGCAATTGTCTTAATGTGGCAAGGATGTAAAACAAATTGGGCATAATTTGGAGGGAGGGTAATGAGGTACCGAGAACAAGAAAACAAAGGATGACTGGGCTCAGCAAAGGTCTCGACTCCATCCTAATTAGGCACAGTTGTTCTAAGAAGCACATAATTAATAGGCATATGATCAGATGTGAAATGCAGCAGAGATTCTTCCTGAATTGGAAGTTGTACTGAAGTGTACACAGCTGGAAGTGGTTGTCCTAATTCGGCTGAGGCAGAAGGCCTGCCTGGAATTTTGAAGAGGTGTAGTAGGAGGCGCACCACGGGTTTACACCTGAAAACAACTAATCGTATTCCAACTGGGCTGGGGTGTAATGAGATAGAGCTAATTAGCAAGTGTGTGATGAGATGCAAAAGGCCCTGGAATTGAGCTGGAAATATCTTTAAAAGTGAACTAAGCTGCAAACCTCAGAGAAGCATTTCTGCTAATGGAGCTAGGTGTGAGTGTGACACAGTGTGACAGGTCTGAGGTGCATACCTGGGCCAGAGACTTACGCCTGTAATTAAAAATATCGCTGGGACATTCACACACCTGGAGCAGGAGTCCCTGGGAACCCGAGAATGCAATGACCTGTAAAAGCTGCACGTGTATTTTTTTTAATGTATATAGTTTATTTATGTACGTACAGTGAGGGGAAAAAAGGTGCTGTCAGGTGAGCATAGTTATTATATTCAATCTCATTTAGAAATGTGGCCTCAGATTCCTGCTGACTTTGCAAATAGATACTCTAGGAGGAGAAAAATTGGCACTCTCCTCTTCCCAAACTTATTTAGTTACCTACCAGGCTGAGTTTTCCTGCATAAGAATTTATTTACTGTGAGAGAGCAGGGACCCCTTGGTACCTGGTTTCTGTTGCTGTTTCTGTTTTACGATTGCTGTTACATTATTATAGATGCCATTTGCTGAACACTGAATGTGTGTCAGATGCTGTGCTAAATGCTTCACCATAAACTTCCATTTAATCCTCACAGAAATCCTATGAGACAGATACTATGAGCATCCCTACTTTCCACAGGAAACTAAGGCTCAGATGAAGGACCGGACCCCAGGCTGATGCTGACACCTGGGTTCATTTTTGGAACCTTCTCTGTTCTCTGTCCTGAGCCAAACTTCTCATCCCGTGTGGCAAAGGGAGAGTCCCTCACACGGTCATTGGAATTCCAAGTGACATTCTCTGGTAGTTTGACACCTCCATTTGCTTTGTCCTCTCCTGTGGCCCCCAGAGGGAGCCATTCCCGAACTGAATTTGGGGCTACCTGCCTTTCTCCTCTGCTCCTCCTCAGCCCCCTCCTGCCGGAGCCCCCTGTGGCCAGCACATCAGCATAATTCTTGGAAACAGAGCCCTTCGGCACAGGGGCTGAGCCCAGCCAGCTGGAGCCCCAGAAGGGACCCACACCTCGGCCATAGGCTGGAGGGATGGGGAGGTGGGGGCTTAATGCTCAGGTTTTAGAATATGCTCTGCCTTGGCTCAGAATGTCACTTCGGCCTTTTACAAGTGGTTTGCTGTTGTACAAGTTACCAAACGCCCTAGGCCTCAGTTTCCTCATCTGTGAAGTAATAATAATAGCTCGGTCCAACACTATTGCTCTATAAAGTAAGAGAAGGGTGTTCAGTGCCTGGAACATAATAAGTACTATGTATACATAATAAATAATATTCTAATAAAGGTATCTTGTCTGTTTCTTTGGCGTGCCATTGATCCCATATCTGGAAAACTTACTCTGTTTAGGTGGCATAGGAGCACAGCCACCCTGACAGGCCCTGCTGTTGTGAAGGCCTAGATGTTGCCGGATGGAGCCCAGGATTTAGGCCTGAAGCCCCGCCTGCTGAACAGCGCTTCCTGATTTTGTTCCTCCAGCATTTCCGCCCCCTCTCCCACACAGGACACCTGCCCTCGGTGTCTGCTTCCTCAAACCTGCCTCCTTTCGGGCTATAAGTGAGTTTGCATCACATTGCCTGCCAACGTGTTATGTGCCTCTCATTAAACTCTGAAGGTTCCAGTAGCCTTTAGAGACCAGGCCTTAACAAATAAGATGGTCTTCTGCTGAGGAATGTCAGAGCCTGGCTCTCTAAGTCACAGACTGCTCCGTGAAACTGAGGTGAGAAAAGTGTCACTTCTAAAAATTTTTTTTTCTAAATCTAACTCTAGCTCTCACTTACCCTTCTTGGCCAAAGTCCAACTGCAGTAACTTTGTGTGTTTCCTCCTGGGGAGGGGAAGGGGAACCTTCTGTGAAGACAGTGTGGTCGTCAGTGCCTCCTGATGACTTCGTCACCCCTGCTCCGGACGCCAGCTTCTCTGGGGTGCCACAGCTCTGAATGTGGAAGTCCTCTCCGGTGTGCCCAGGCTTCAGTGTCCAGCCTCCACAGGTGATGCCCCCACCCAGTCACCCCCACCCAGGGTCCTACTCACTGGAAGGTGCTGAGTTAGGTGCAGGTTGGCATCACCATGGAATCTAGGGCCTCTGTCTCTCTCCTCAGCTTTGGGGGATTCAGCACTCCAGGCTGGTCAGTTCTCCCCTCTTTCTTTCAAATGCCAAAATCTCTTATTTTGACCACTGGGAGATCCAAGGTCCTTGCCCAAGCCTTAAACCTTTCAAAACAGTAGCCTGCTTGTGGGAGTCCCCTCTCTTCCCTCCTCTTTTCTGCCCCACTGGGCCCCAGGAACAATCCCCAGAAAGACTCCCATGGGGTGGCAGAGGGAGAGAGTCTTGATTCTCATTTAGGGTGAAGAGATGACATCAAGTAATTCCTCAGTAACACCCTATTGTGGATTCATAAGTGCTGGATAGAACTTTGGAGAGCTTTTGTCCCAACCACCTCCTTTTCTGAGGGTCAGGCGAGGAATTCTAAGAGAAGAGAGTGGGGACACTTAGTGACAGGCAGGGCCAGCACCCAGGTCTCCTAACTGCTCATCCCAGGGAGCATGCATTCAGGATCCTAAATGTGCCCGACGCCATCAGGCTGCCAAGTGAAGGGGTAAGAAAGAAGACATGGAAAGGAGAGGGCAACAGATGTGAATCAGCTGTGGAATATTGCAAGCCAGCACGGTGCTGGAAGTTCCATTCTATGGTGCAGACTAAATAGCTGAGGAGTTCAGAGAAAAGAATAAGGTTATAGGCTACTGTTAGCCAGATACAGCTTAATGGAGGGGTTGGAACTGGACTTCAGTCTTGAAGAAAGTGTAGAGCTGGGGATAGGGTGGGGGGTACTAGAGATGAAGGAGTACATTTTGACAAACCCTACAGTTCAAATAAAGAAGAAAAAATTAAGCAAGAAAGATAACTCAGAAGAAGGATTGGTAGAGTACGGTTAGGAAAGCTAGTCGAGAGGGAAAACTAGTGAGGGAGGAGGCCCAGCATAGTGGTCTTCCTTTAATTATTTGTTCTAAACCTTGCTGGGAGTCAGTGGATACATGGGACCTTTGAATCTCCTGGGATTACATGTATGCAGCATTTGGAGGGATGGCTTGTTAGTGTAGTCTGTGAAATAGAAGTCTGAGATTTTAATCAGATTCTTAATATTTCCTGCTTTCTACTGTCCAGGAATATAGTAGGATTTCATTTCCTGGCTCCTTTGTGTTTGCGTGGGACCGTATGATTAGTGTGGCCAATGAATTATGAATACAGATATATCACTTCCCAGCCAAAGCATTTAATTACCTGTTTGCAACCCTCCAGAGCTCACTGCTCCCTCTGCCACAACATCCGGTAACATTCCAGACAATGAATGCTCAGTGTGTGTGGGTCCCAGAGGGAGGAAGATGCAGAGCCCCAGCTGACCTACAGTGGACATATGATGTAAGCATAAAATGAATTTTTGTTGTTTTAGGCCATTGAAAATTGTGGGCTGTTTGTTACTACAGCATAGCCTTGCCTGTCCTGACTAATGTACATAACAGAGACTGACCATGATGAGGGGAACGGAAAGATCAAGGGCATTTTGAAGAAGGATGAAGTTACTATGTCAAAGAAAACTATTTGAGTGAAGTGATTGGAACAGGAGCCAAATTTAGAGGCTCAAGGGGGAGGAGGTGGTGCTTTGCCAGCATCAGGTGCTCAGTCAGCACATTGGCCCTAGAGATGGAGGCAACAGAGATGTGTTGTTCACTCAAGGAGCCCCCTAGTTTATTTATGTCTTTGGCTTTTTCTGCCACCTTCATTTTAACTCCTGTAATATTAGTGAATCACATACGTAGGTCTTAGTTCAGTGTTCCTAACTATTCATAAGAAATCTTCTATAGATGTCAGTACATAGAGAGAAAAAATTATTTTCTTTTGTAATTAACAGTTATTAAAGCTTAAAACCTCTACATTTTCAGTGAGGTCTGTTCATCTCACTGGACTGGCCCCTTTCTCTTTGGAAGCTTTCCGTCACAGTGCCCTTCAATGCCAGCCCCCAGAACTGAATTTTTATCCTCTGACAACCCAGGCCCATTCACCAAAACAGGAAAAAAGACTGAGAGAAAAAAAAAATCTATTTCTGTTTATCTACCCTCTTCTCCAACAGCTCAGAGCACCTTGTATTTTTCTGATGTCCCAATGGAAGTAAATGTTAACGGCTTTGAAGGAGATGTGAAGTTGCAATTTCAAAATGAGGACACATAACACTGAAATGCTGTTAACTCAGCCAGTTTTAAGAGACTAATAAAGCACAAGGTACTAGGCCTTTTGGTACTTAAAGAGCTGCAATTCACTCATCTCCGATATAGCAAACCTTAAAGTATTTTCACAGGGGTTACAGAAATCCTTAAGTTTTGCATTTCATTAACTGTTATCATTTTCTTGGATTTTCATTTTCATGTCTTCTGGACGCAGTCAGTTGTGGTGTGGGTCATGCTCCAGAAGACCCCCGGGATGGTTACACACTGTCCCAAACCCTACCCAGAGTTCAGAAGGGAAGTAAGAGTATCTGAGTAATTCGTCCCATTTTCTACCCCTCCATTGAGGACTGACTGTTTTAGTCCATCTGGCTGTTATAACAAAATACCAGAGACTGGGTCAGTTATAAGCAACAGAAATTTATTTCTCATGGTTCTGGAAGCTGGGAAGTCCAAGATCAAGGCACCAGCAGATTTGGTGTCTGGTGAGGGCCCGCTTTCTGGTTCATGGATGGCACCTTCTCGCTATGTCCCCACATGGTGAAAGGAACTGGAAAGCTTGGTGGGGCTCTCTATAAGGGCACTGATCCTCTTTATGAGGGCTCCACCCTCATGACCTAACCACATCCCAAAGACCCCCACCTCCCCATATCATCGCATTAGAGATTAAGATTTTAATACATAAACTTTGGGAGGAGGGGATGGTGTAGTTCAGTGGTAGAGTGCGTACTTAGCTTGCATGAGGTCCTGAGTTCAATCCCGAGTACCTCCATTAAATAAATAAATAAACCTAATCATCTCTCCCCCTAAAAAAACCCAAAATTCAAAAAAAAATTTTTTTTAATAAAAAAACTCCAGGAAAACACAAACATTCAGGCCACAGCACAGATCTAAGCCAATTTGACGTTACTATTTGCGAGGCTCCTTTGGTAAACATCAGTAGCCTTCAACCATAAGAAGTAAGGAGGAACAGTATACCTCCTCCCCACAACTTGGCTAGCAGGTGGTTTGCTGCAGACATTTAGCAGGCAAGGACGGAAGTCATCTCTCAGCCTGCTCTGTGAGTTCAGCCACGTCCCCACTATCTGCGTCTCCTCTCCGATCAGCACCGTTTTGGGATGTTCACTCCAAGGCAAGCACAGCAGTTTTGACAGCAGGGTCAGACTCATCTTCTAGTCAGATCTGGAGGCAGAATTCTCTGTAATTATGAGAGATCAGGGATCAAAATGCTGTTCAGTAGCTGTCAAGTACTGGCTTTACTGATTTTTACCCCTTCATGGTAATTAACCAATCTCTGGTACTCTTCAGATTTAAGTGGCAATACTTTAAAAGTTTGCCACAGCCACCTCTGGAGAAACAGGTTTTGGAAGGATGCCCCTGAATCTGGTCTTTGGGGACAGCGTTTCTCAGGGAGCCACCTGATTGGGCTATCCTACCCCTCATTAATATCCCGCCCTATAGATGCTGTGTTAGTGTCAGTCTCTAATCCCCACAATAGGACATCTACCGACTGGTCGTCTTTCTAGTTGTGGACACGGCTTTACACTGAGCGACCAAGACAACCTTGGGACCTACAACTTGAATTTGCAAGGCAGGACCCAGGCTGTAGTCCCAACCTGCCTCAGAGCCACAAGGATACTAACTAGGCCCACTGGAAATAAGGCTGGGCTCAGCCCCAGTGATACGGTGCTTCTCCGACCCACTAAGCGCCCCACTCCACTCACGCACAATCAGGAAGCCTGACTCAGAGACACAGTGAACTGGTACATAGAGCCCCCCACCTGACCCTGCTGCTGGTGCAGACTGGCTCCCTGTCCAAGGGCACAGAGCTTTGTACCCTTATTATACCAAGATTTAGAGTCCATCTAGCTTATCCTATTAATATCCAGGGCCACACCACCAGCCCATAGCTTATTAATAATGTATCACTGCAGACCCTGACTTAGTTAAGCTACAAACGTCCCTCATTTGCATGATTAGCTTTTACCTTACTGATTAGAGAGTTTCATCCTGTCCCCAAACCTACCCTTTCTGAATGAATGGCTCTTTTAAAGGGAGCCAAGTGTTCTAAAATGCATCTCAAATCCAGATAAAAAGGAACCAACCACAAAAATAAAACCCCGATATTTTCTTTGTGGAATGAGAAGAGAGAAGTTTAAGAAGATTTTTAGAAGTTCAAGGCCCTGCTTTATGGAATGAACAAAAAGTAGCTATGGTTCTCTGGGGGACTTGAGGGACATAAGGTTGGAGATGGACTTGGGGACTCGGAGGAGATGAGTTTTTAGTGTTTATCTTGAGGAGTATGGGGGTAACCACTAAGGGATTGTAAGTAACAGAATGGGATCAGGGATCAGGTTTTGACATGAGAAATATCACAGTGGGAGGAAGGTAGATGATAAATTAGAAGGTGGATGGATGGCAGAGAGACGAGTGATAGTCCAGGAGGAAGATGGTGGTGGCTTGAAAGAGGGTGATGGGTGATGGCAGTGCAGATGGAGATAGGTTCAGTAGATTTTTTCATTTTTTTACATCTTCCATCCAGAATGTGGGTGACTCAGAAGGGACTTCAGAACTGACTTAATGGTGAACTATTAAATCACTTATTTTATTTTGGGTTTGGGTGGTAATTGAGTTTGTTTATTTTTAGAGGAGGTACTGGGGATTGAACCCAGGACCTCCTGCATGCTAAGCATGTGCCCTACTACTTGAGCTATTCCCTCCCCCCAGTTCAGTAGGTATTTAAAAGCGTAATTGCTCCCTCACCTTGCTCAAGGCTCTGCTTGAATTTCACCTCCTAAGTGCGTCCTTCCTTGACTACCTATTTAAAACAGCAGCCCCTCCCCCACACCCTATCTCCTTTCTCTGCTTAACTTTTCTCTGTAGTATTTATCACCTTCTGACATCTTATATAATTTCACTGTTAATTTGTTTCTTTTTGTTCTCCCCAAGTGGAAGATATATTCTATGAGGGCAGGGATTTTTGTATCTTTTGTTTTCTGTATCTCCATTACGTAGAATAATCTCTAGCACATAGTAGATGATCAAGAAATATTTTTAGAGTGTACCAATAGGTGAAGAAGGAATAGAATTGGCAGGACATGATCACTGGTTGGCTGGGAGCGGGTGAGTAAGCGGAAGTGGTAAAGGAGCAAAGGAAGGTTCCCAGGTTTCTAGCTGGGTGACACTCCTGGTAAGATCACAGTTACTATCATAGTTGGTAATCCCAGTGTCACTGAGAGGGCAGGGAGCACTGTGGGAGGAACTAGAAATTTCTAGGATCTTTCTGGAATACAGTTTGCCAGTATGCATCAAAAAGCTCAGAAATGGACATATTCATAACACAGCAATTTCCCTTTTAGATATTTATTTGCTGGCCATAAGCACAAAATCTGCTATCCACCAGGAGGACCCTACTTCAGTATGGCTACCGTGCTTGCCAGGTAGGCAACTAGGAGCCCACCCAGTGATGCACAGGGCAGGCCTCTTAGTCCTGGCACCCTAGGGGGTTCTGTGGGGGCCCCATCTAGATGCTGCTGCAGAAAAGTTAGATTCTAACCCTAGTCCCTTGCTTATGTGAGAGGCACTCACAGGAGGGCACTGGCTCACGTTCCAGTCGCGTTTCTGTGAACAAACTAACCCAACCTAGTAACTTAAAATACTTACTGTATCTTGTGATTCTGTGGATCCAGAATTTGGGCAGAGATTAGCTGAACAATTCTGTCCACATGGCATCAACCAAGGGGTGGCTTTCAAGATGGCTTTACTCAGATGCCTGACACCTTGGCAGGAATGGCTCTAAGTCTGGGCTCAGCCGAGCCCCCTTCCCTCCCCACGCAGTCTCAGTCTCCTACATGGTCTCTCCAGCATGGTAGTTAGACTTACTGCCTGATGATTCAGGGCGCCGAGAGACCAAGGCAGAACGTTTCATAGCTGGCCCTGAAACTAGCATACCATCCACTTTGGCCGTACTCTGAAGGGCAAGTAGGCCAGTAGTAGATTCCAACTCTCTAAAGGAAGACTAGCAAAGAGTTTGCATCCATCTTAATCTGTCGTACTCCCTAGTTAAGGATTGGCAGGAGGTCGAGGTCTGGCAGGGGTATTCCAGTTACACTCCTTCTGCCCCTCAATGGTGTGGGCAAGTTTCTCTCAGTAAGTATATTGCAAAATGAAAATCTCTCAGCCTCTTTCCCCGTGGAAAATTAGGCTTATTATAGCAAACCAAAAAGATCCCCTGTAATATCACTCTAACACCTATGTGTGACACAAACCAAGGCTGTCTGGCTTCAGTGAGCTGCGAAGCCAGCTCTCCTGTTATGCAGCAGTAATAAGTAATAGATGCTGAGAGGAAAAATCCTCTAAAATAATCAAAGAAAAGAAGATCATTAAGGGAGGAGGGTATAGCTCAGTGGTAGAGCACATGCTTAGCATGCACAAGGTCCTGGGTTCAATCCCTAGTACCGCTATTAAAATAAAGAAATAAAAACTTAATTACTTCCCCCTCACCCCCAAAAAATAGAACAAAAAAATAAAGATTTAGTTAAAAAAGGAAAAGAATTAAGATCACTAGAGAAATGTTACCAGGAAACTAATCTTGTTTTAAAACAAGGAAGAACTTTCTATAGTGAGAGCAGCCCACACTGGAATAGGTCATATTTTAAAGTAGTGAGCTGCTTATCACTTAAAGTTTTCAAGCAAAGATAGATGGTCATTTATCATAGATGATGAATGTGGTTTCTTTCTCTATGGGCAGATGATTTTTGTGAGTGACCTCTGTTTTTAATTTTACTTACAATTTAGCACCCACCACTACCGCTGCCATCTGTTTTCCAGAAAGAGTTTGAAAAAGTCTGGAACTATGACACACACACATAAACAAACAAAGATAAAAATAAGAAAACAGAGACCAGAAACCACATAGGAGAATTAGGAGAATTGCTGCAATCAAAATAAAGCCCAACAGAAGCTTAGAGAAGAAGAAGATCCAGCTCCCAGCCACAGGACATGCCGACTCTGTAGGCCTCGAGCGGGGCCTGGCAGTGTGTTCCTTCTTTAAGCCCACCAGCTAATTCTGGTTGGAGGATCTTCTGGCCCAGAACGTTCCTCCCAGCTCTATCATCTCCTGTATGCATTTCTTAGGGCTAAACATTACTCAGTTTAAGTAAACTGAAGAATATTCCCTGTTACAGATGGGAAAAAAAATTACCTCTATCATCTTAAGGTGTTAATACCTTAACGGATCTGTAGCCGATCCCCTAAGATGAGTATGAAAGCCGAGCTCCCTCTTTAGTGGAGAAAAGAAGATCTCATTGTCTTTTGCTTCAGGGACCACCTTGAAGTCTCTTTTTTCTTTTTTTTTAAACATTTTTTATTGAGTTATAATCATTTTACAATGTTGTGTCATTGAAGTCTCTTAAAACAAGACTATTTTATGATGTTGCTAACTTTAGGAGGCAGACTCCTTGGTTCACCCTAATGAAAGACGGAGGAGGTGGTTTTGGCTCATAGACTGTCCTTGCCGAAACAAGCTTCCAGGTGACCCAAAAGAAGGATCAACTAGCCAATCTTAGGGCCTCCTGCACTGTGACCAGGGATCAGCCTCCACAACCTGATGTGGAATGGAAATACCCGAGTTCCTCACAGATCCTCCGTATCCCTAAGCCTCCTCTGGTTATTTCAATGGCCCTGAAAAAACACAAAGGTGGTACAGCTCTGATTCTGAACCTGACATAGGCCTAGAAAATGTTCATGATCATGTCAGTTGGCCGCCTTAGTCATAAACAGTTCTGAAAGAAATCGGACCTGGAGTTGTACTGCCTTCTGATGAAAACTCTGATGATCAGTGATATCCAGGGTCCTAATAACTCCTGGGTTCTCAGATGTCAGTGCTGTGAGCTTTGGGCAGTGAAGTAAAAGGTACAGAACTCGGCAAACACGCATCCCCAGTACTAACGGGAGAGGAGGACGTTCACTTAATCAAAATCAGGTCTGAGAGAAAAGGAGAGAAACGGCACCTGGTGTTCTTCTCAGCCAAAGTCCCTGCTTAATTCCAAACATATTCTGTAGGCTGGATGTCGGGCAGCTGAAGGGTGATCAGTCTTAGGCTGGAATTAAAGCCTGCTGCGACGTTAATGAAGAAGCGCCAGTGGGTTTGCTGGAAGGTAATTTAGCTCTACATAATTATGACTTAATCCCTCACCCCGTGACATCAAAAAGGTCCCTACCCCACTAGAAGCTGCAGGATTTCATGCCGCAAAGAATGCAGCCGTGTGACTCCTGTTCCCTTTTGTGTGTCATGCTCCCATCAGTCATGATAGCTTTATTAAATGGTGTGACCCGACCCAGTTCTTGCACACAGGGCGCTATCTCCTAATCAAAAATGGAAAATGTGGCTGGGCAGGCTGTGGAGAGAAATCAAGATCTGCATCTTAAATAGCAGATTATCTGCTGTGGCTGGACGAGCTGCTGGCGGGCGGGCATGGCTCAGCGCAATCTCAGTTTTCTGAGGGAGCGATTGGAAGTACAGCCTGGAGCAGTTGGGAGTGAAGGAGTCCTCAGAACTGTCTTCAGAAGTCAGCACTGGTTCTGGGAACCACTGTCATGGCAGGGAGTTGCCACCGGGACGCCACCTCACCACACATGGCAGGTTCCCAGGGCCAAGGAGAGTCCCCTTTGAAGCGTGGATGCTTCTCCTCCATCTTCCAAGGGAGATGAGAGATGGACATGGGAATTAGAGAGCCTACAAACAGGGCCATCATTCTCTTCAAAACACAGCTCGGCACCCACTGCCGCGCCTGAACCAGTTGCAAAGCCAGTACTTGTGTCATAAAGCACAGAGAAGTTCTAGGAGTTCCTTAGGCCAGAGGCCGTCAAGGAGGGACAGAGACTGTGTCAAGCTTGGAGTAGGGAGAGTCTGCCCCGGATGTTTCCATAAGGAGGTGACATTTGAGTTTGGCTATAATGATGGTGTTACGAGCTGAATTGTATCACCTCAAATTCATGTGATGAAGTCCTAATCCCCAGTACTACAGAATGCAGCTTCATTTGGAAATAGGGTCACTGTAGACGTGAATAGTCAGGCTGAGGTCACACTGGAGTAAGATGAGCCCCTCATCCTTAAAAGGGGGGAAATTTGAAGCCACACACACACGTGCGGAGATGCCATATGAAAACTGGAATTATGCTACCACAAGCCAAGGAACTTAACCAGAAGCTAGGAGAGAGGCCTGGAACAAAGCCCTTCCCAGTGCCTTCAGAGGTAACGTGGCCCTGCTGACACCTTGATTTTGGACCGGCCTCCAGAACTGTGGGACGGTAAGTTTCTGCTGTTGTAAGCCACCCAGTTTGTGCTGCTTTGTGACAGCAGCCCTGCGTGGCAAACCAGTAAGACTTGTAGGACTGTGTTTTCTACACGGGAGAAGAGACCCTCTGGCGTACAGAGGAGCACATGCTCACTGAGTTACGAATGTGCTTGGATCTCAGGAGCATTGTATAGTTCAGTTCTACTGGAACCAAGAGCGGAAGAGGAGCCGAGGGAAGTTATACTGGGGTCAGGCGTAGAGAGCTTTGAATGCCAGGAAATTTCTTATCTGGGGAGTTGGCTTCTCGGTTATGTTATATGTCTCTTTATTTACATCTACTTTGGCAGAAAGTGATTTAAGATGCCTGACTTTGGTCTGCAGGTCATGGGGAACCGGCCTGTGTGCTGGGACGTGACTTGATCAGAGCCTCTGCAGGAAAATGAACTTGGACACACCTCCTTAGGGAAGGGAGAGGTAAGCAGCAGCCTAGGTAAGAAGCTGCGACAGTCATCTGAGAAAGAAGCCAAGGACAGAAACAGGCAAATGGAAGCAGAACAGAGAAGAGGGGATGCAGATGAGAGATGAAAGTCTGTGTTCACCTGGCTAAAGGTCTGAGTGGAGAGGATGGGAGAGAGAGGAATTGACCATAATATTGTCAACATTTTGAGCCTGGTGACTGGGAGAATGGTAGAGCTAAAACAGAGCAGGACCCTGTGGGGCCCTCCTGGGTACAAATCCTTCTGTATACCCCCCTTCTTGTTTGTAGGACATTGGCTTTATTTAGCCTCCTTGACCTTCCCTGAGTTCCAAAGCGCAGATTCAAACAGTTGCTAATCAGGGAAGGGAGGGAATGCAGAAACTAAGGAGGAGCAGTGAAGAAACATTAGTGCAGCCTTGGGGCAGGGTCCTGGTTCCTCCTCAAGGAATATATACAACAAAACACCTTAGAGTTCTTCTGCAGGAACCCAGGGCCCCACCCAGGCAGAAGATGGTAACTTCAGGCCAAGCACAGTATTCCTGGAACACCGCCCTGTTGCCTTACCACCAACCAATCAAAAGAAAGTCTGCACACAGTGGAAGGTAGGGAAGCCTCTGCCTCCTCCCCGAGCCCCCGCCTCCCCTTTAAAAGCTTTCATGGTTGAACAGAATCTTTGGAGTTGGTTTTTGGATACAAGTCTACCTTCTCCCTGGGTTGCTGGCCTCCCGAATAAAGCAAACTTTCTGTTCCTACCAACACTTGTTTCTCAAATATTGGCTTTCCAGCAGTGAGAAGCCAAATCTGAGTTTGGTAACAGTGCCATTTACCCATTCAGTGAGGAACTCCTCCCCATGAAGGAGGGCAAGATTGAGGGATTCCTTTGTACACACTGACTTTGGGGTGTCTGTGGGGGCCCCAAGCAGAGGAGTCCAGCAGGCAGTTGAACATGGAAGAAAATGTGACATCATTCGCCTAGACGACAGAACTGAAATTTTGAAGCCAGCTGAAAAAGTTCTACTATACAAGAAATTAAGTGAAATATGGGGAAAAAATCCACTGGAAATCCATTTAAAGGTGGTGCTAATCTATTCAAATATGGGTTGTTTTTCTTTCAAGTACTATTAACAAAGGAAAGATTTAGCAAGTAAAAGACTTTGCTTTCAGCAAAGTTATCCTTCTCTGTTCAAAGGTGAAATAATGAAATGAATAGCTGTTTGTCAAGGAAGGTCCTTCCCAGCTGGAAAAACAAAATCATGAACTCAAGCCTCAGGTCCTGCAGCCCCTGAGGGTGATTGCCCCGTTTTGCTCTTCAGGCCTTAGCAGAAGCAGAATTAGAACCACCAAGGCAGTGAGAAAGCAAAGCCAGCGGATAGCAGCTCGGCTCTCCGTGAAGAGTTAATCAGTTGGTGAGCACTGAGCTGTCTGACGGAGGAAGCTCTGGTCATCGAACTATTCTTAATAGGTGCATCAGGGGAGAGAGACAAAAGAAGCAGCATCTGGGAAGAAGACCTTGGATGCTTTTAGCACCAGAAGGAGAATGTACTTTCTTTAAAGCAGAGTCAGAAAACCCTTCGCGTTCCACGGCGAAAGGTAGTAGAATAATATACTGAACTCACACCTGACCATACTTCTCTGCTTAAGTATTTAAGGAGCCAGGAAAAAGGGAACAAAGCTTGTATGATCTCATCATCAAAACTTACTAAGTCAAGTAAATGTGGATAAGAGCTCACATGGTGATGTGTCATCAAAACTACACATTACCTCATGGCCTCATCAATAAAAATACAATGTGAGTGTTTTGTTTTAGGTGCCTATCATGCTCAGAGACTGAGACTGCTCTCATCAATATTTTACTTAATGCAGGTTTGCTGCAGGAATTATAATAATTTCACAAGAGAATAACATACAAGGTAATGTCTCTTAATAAGCCAGTAAAGAAACAACATTCTCCAGTCCACGTAATGACACTCCAGTCCAGGGTAATGACACTGTTGTTCCAGGCAAGAGGAGATGAAGGGAATAAAGTCCAACTTTAGTTCCAGGGGTACCTTTATACGAGTTGGTACTCCAGAGAGTTGGCTTGACCAACCGAGAGCTGACGTCCTGCTGCCCGCGCAAAAGCCAAAGTCCCTGTGACCGGCGCACATTGCGAGGGAGCAACGGCCCGGTGTTGGTGGGGAGGTGATCTTCAAGGAGCATCTGCAAGGTTTTGGCACTGCCAATAGAAAAATCACCTTGACGACCATAGGAGCTAATGCCCCTTGGGTATTTGGAGAGCTGTTTAGGTCAGCAAAGAGTCTCCTTGCTCAGATGGAAACTTTGGGATAGTCTCACAAACTCTGGGTATTGTAATCTAAATGTCCTCTCACCTTATTTGTTTCTTGATATGTTTTGATTGATAAACCCCAGCGGGTTTATCAATCAAGCTCCGAGTGCTTATCAACGAGAATGGAAGAGATGATGACATTCTGACACAGCTTACTTCATTCTTGTAACAAAACTTCTAAAAAAAAAAACAATTTTTTTTTTTTTGGTCTTTGTCATGAGTGAGTGGATTTGAAATCATATCAAAGCAATACACAGCAATGAACCGCAAGTAATTAAATGATTTCTAGCAGTCACATTTAAAAAGGTAAAAAGAAACAGGTGAAATTAATGTTAATAAAATATTTTATTTAACCCAATATGTCCAAAATATTACCACTTCAACGTAGAATTAATATTTTAAAATTTTTGAGGTGTTTTACTGGAGTATAAGCTACCTGAGGGCAGGGACTTCACTCAGGCTTGTATCTTGCATTGTGTTTGTCACAGTGCTTTGCACGTGGTAGGCCCTCCATAAGCCTTTGTTGAACTGAATTGAAGGATAAAAATCTGGGGTGCCCTGTGAGCATGAAGTTGCAGCGTGAAAAGGTTGAGAGTATAAAGAACACAGAGAATACTGAAAAATTCATTTGAATTTGAGAGAGAGAAGTGGGAGGAGGATGCTGGAGGGGACCGAACTGGGAGAAGAGGGGCACGCGGGGTGCGGTCTGCCGACCATTGAAGAGCCAGAGAAATCAGAGAGTGGCATTATCTCATTATCACATTAAGGAGCCGGAGCGCCAATTGACTGCCCTTTGTTGACAGATACCTGTTTGATCTTATTTAAAAAAAAAAAAAAAAAAGTGGGAGAGAAGTTTCCTATGGCTTCTGTGAAATTGCTCTGCATTTCACAGAGAAAGGTCTCTATATTACAAAAGAGGAATGAATGCGAAGAGATTAACTGCCCCAGATTCTACCAAAAGAAAAGAAAAGAAAAATAGATCACGCAACCCTGGGACACGTTCAAGAGTGATTCCTTCATCGAGGGAAATAGTGAAAGCAAGGTAGTCCTTGGCTTGGGCAGAGGGTAGCTATTTTAGGAAACCCAGGCTCCCTCTGACCCCATACCTACCCCACTACATATGCTAACACAGTTCCAAGAGCCTTCTATGGGAGTGTCACCAATCCATGTAAACAGAGACCATGTCTGCCTCTGAACCATTAAAAACAAAAACCAAAAAAACCCAGAAGCCCCTCCAGTAAAGACATACATTGGCCAGACAAGTGCCATGTGCTCATCCTAAGCCATTCACCAGCAAGGAGCAGGACACTCTGCCTGAAATCGATCAAGGCCCTCAGCAGGGGCTGCCGCTGGATGGGGCCAGCCTCCTGCAGGCAGCTCCTGGCTGCTGGAAAGCAGGGATCCTGGAGGAGGTTGAAGTTCTGTTAGGAAGGAGGGGAGGAGTGGAGGTTGGAGGTAACAGACACTAGCTCTGCAAATAGCAAGGAATGCTTTCAGCCTGGGCATCAGGTTTTAATTCCACTTGTTCAACTAGTGAAACCTCGGCTTTTTTCCTTTAAGTGATTTCAGTGGTACTTGATTATAGTTCAGTTTTGACTTTGGGGTCAAAAAAACTTTGTTTACATTTTTTTGCTGTACCATCTACTGGCAACACGTTCTCTTAGGCAAGTCAGCTGACCTCCTAAACTCTGTCTTCTGGTTTGCAAAATGGGAATAATAATTCCTACTGTTGTGAATATTAAGAATCAGAGAGTACATAAGGAACCCAGCATAGTGCCTGCCGTATGCCAGGTGCCCTTACTGTGAAATCCTTTTATCTGTGTTAGAAATGGTGGCGATACTGGGTGGACCAGCTGCTTACTAATTTGCTGGGGGGTTGACATCATAGATTTGCTTTCAAGAGAAACATATGAAATAATTTACAGTTCCACGTAGTCGTCTGAGAAAGCAAGGACAATAGGTATTTTTCATAAATACAGAGCAAGAGGGGTGTCTAGAGTCAGTCTAGCACATTAGCAGACCCAAACAAGAGGGAACACACTGGCATGTCCTTTCTCTCCTCACTAGGACTTGACACCGTGATTGTTCACTAGCCCAAGACAGTGAGAATGCCTGGGTTCAAAAAGGGCCCAGTTAGCCACAGCGCCCTCAGCTCTTGGTCCATAGCTCCGTGGTATCTCTCACATCGTATTGCAAAACCCACCCATCTGTATGAGTCATCTATATACTTAGTGCACCTTCTCCTGCTAGACCAAAGGTTAGCATAGGCACCTTTTCCTATTCATCTTGTCTCCCTAAGAGAAATTCCAGGAATAGAAGATTCTGATTAGTATGTAAATTTTATAAAGAGAGGTTGCCATTTGCTAACTAAATGGTGACCCCTTTTAGGGCTGGGATGAGGTCATGGGGTGTTCATTCTTGTCTTTAGGGGATGACTGCAAAGCTAACAGAACTGCCCTCAGAGGAGCCATTAGGAAGGCTAGGAAGGGCTGAGGCTCTGACCCACATTTCATTTTGAAGGGGCTGCCATCTTCTTGCTGAGTCATTGCTTTCTTATCTCAGCCTCTCTTGGCAGCTCTCTTAACTGTTGCTCCTTGAGAGGGAGTTCTTACTCCTCTCTTCAGGTGGCGTGGCCCAGGATGTATGGAATCAGCTCTCTTTGATTTGCTGCTTTTCTCCAGGAGCTCTGTGTTGACCAGCCTTTCTTTAAGAAGAATGTCTAATTTTCTAAGTAGTCTTGAGGTCTAGTGGTGGTAGCCTGGTCTCTGTTTTGGGATTTCCATGCAGTACTCATGCTGTGATGTTTCCTCTCTTTAGATGGTTCCGTATTTGAATGTTTCAGCTCAGAATTGTAGCTTTGACAGCCTACAGCTCCGGTTCTACAGTCTGTCACATAATTAAGGTGCTTATGCTCTTTTGCTCTCAATACATAAATGGTCCTGCTTAACAATGCAGTGTACTCCATTTCCATATTTATTATCGCTAATCAGGAATTAGGTGGGTGGACAGTCTTGGTGACACTAATAGTAGACCAGCAGTTTTTTAGGCGAGGGGAAGGAAGCATGATAAAGCACAACCATGCTGTGAATCCAAGTCTTCCACCCCATGTAAGTTCCAAATACCAACTAGTACCTCAATGATGAAAATTTGCTCAAGGCTTAAAACTAATAACCATACTGTCATGTGGTGCTAAGTGAACTTGTTTTTGGCCTTACATAATATCCCCAACCTTCCCTTTCAAAGCACCTGATCTTTTTCTCAGCAGTGGACATCTTGGTGTCTCACGTTCCCCACCCCCTGTGTCGAGGTGGGGTCCAGATGCTGTTTTTCTTCTTCCTCTCCCTCATCTGTTTTCCTACCACTAGAAAGTGTTACTCTCGCCAATCTGAATTTGTTCACTCTTTCTAGATTCTCAGGCATCCCAGCTCACTCTTTTCTTTCTCCAACTTCCTCTGTCCTCTTCATCTGTTTCTGTCTACACAATTCAAATGCCTGCCTCTTACTACTGTGGCAGCCTCTTCAGTGGGCCGTGTTGTAAAACAAGATAGATCTTTTTCCTCTTTACTCGGAAAAACTAATGTCTTTTGTGGTCAAAAAGAAAATTAGTAGCAGCTGAAAGCAGAATTTTAATGACACTAAAACCTAATTGTTATTCAGCTTTAACTTTAAATCCTACCTCCTCTTCCATAAATTCCTGTTAATTCATCAGCTAAATAATGTGGTGGCTACTAAAGATTCTGACATCCAATTCTCTGCCTGCGCAGGTTTATTGCCATGGTGAAAAATACTTTGTCTTTTTACCTTCATTTTTTTAAAACAAGCATAATGAAAATATAAAATATTGTTTAGGATTTATCTAAGAAGACTTGGCAGCTGCTTTGAGAAATTGTTGGATGGGGAGATATGAATCAAACTCGAAAGTCCTCTCTCCCAGCTTCCTAGTCATTATTTGAAAAAGTATGAACTGATAGGGCATGAGAAGATCTCTCCATCTGTAGTCGTAATTATGATCCCAATCCATTTATTTCTGTAAAATTTTAACATACAGGGTAATTTCTGAGATGGCAAAGGACTAAGAATTAACCATGTAACCTTGTAAATTGTGATGACTGTCATCCTTGGAAAATGCTGGGCTCACAAAATATCCCACAAGTAGTGCACTGATCTGATTATTCTCTGCTGAGGTGTAAACCTGCAGTTCTGATAGCTGCTGCCCAGAGGTAGTTGGGGATTTTAAGTGTAGAAACATCTTATGAACTGCATCAGCAGTGAGGGTGGATGACAGGTGTGGGAAGTACTGTAATTCTGACTACATGTGTGCGCAGGGTTCACCCCTATGGTACAAAATTCTGGGTGTAGTTTACAGAATGCTCTAATTCAAGTCCAGCTAGTTAGCAGACGTCCCTTCCGGCCACAGTCGGATTAGCTTGATAACTGAGGCAGAATTGGGTGTGGATTGAGTTTGCTCATTAGTTAGGTTCAAATTCATAGAAGAGAAATGAGACAAAGGAAGATACAACTCTTTTGAGAGATGGCTAAAGGAGCAAGATTAAAAGAACAGAATACTTGTCCCAGATTTGTGCCATTCCTCATTAGCCTCTGATAGAAATTACTGCTTAATGTAATCTATCCCTGGGTTAAACGTCTCCATGGCCGAATGTATATAAACAATGCCTTCATTGAAGCTATAGAAGGGGACCTTCAGACAAGAACCATAGTCACAGAGAGTTGCAGGAATTTTGACAGTAACTCTGACCATTCTCTTGCCTGTCCTCCCATTGGCCAAAACTGATCAAAAGACAAGTGGCAAGGGATCCAGGTGATACTTTCTGCAGGAGTCAGCCCTCCAGGAATCCAGAGACTAGAAGGAAACAGAAGGGGCAGGGAGAAGTGAAGACTAACCAGTGTCTATGTCAGAGATTACTAAATGGATACTAATCAGGTACTGAGTAATGCCTGCCCTATGGTTGGTCCCATGTTGTATAGCATTACTGCTCTCTGCCTGAAGAGACAATCTTGGTTTCTTTTAAGAAACAAAAACATTTTTTAAAAAGTGGTAGTGTCTTTTCAACAAATGATACTGGGAAAACTGGATGTCCATGTGCAAAAGAATGAAGCTGGACCCTTGCCTTTTACCCTATATAAAAATTAACTCAAAATGGATCAAAGACCAAACCAAAAGAGCTAAAACTGTAAAACTCTTGGGAGAAAACATAGAAAAGCTTCATGACATTGGATTTGGTAGTGATTTCTCAGATACGACACCGAAAGTACAGGTAACTAAAGTAAAAATAGATAAATTGGACTAAATCACAATTTAAAGTTGTGCATCAAAGGATATTATCAACAGAGTGAAAATGCAACCCTGGGAATGGGAGAAAATATTTGCAAATCATACAGCTGATAAAACATAAGTATTCAGATTTCCTGCAATGCAATAGCAGAAAAGCAACCTGATTTAAAAATGGCCAAAGTATAAAATTGATAAACAACAGGATCCTATTGTACAACACAGGGAAGAATAATCAATACCTTGTAATGACCTATAATGAAAAAGAATATGAAAAGGAATATATATGTGAATAACTGAATCACTATGCTGTATACCAGAAATTAACACAACATTGGAAGCTGACTATACTTCAGTTAAAAAAAAAAAAAATGGGCGAATGACTTGAATAGATATTTCTCCAAAGAAAATATACAAATGGCCAATAATCATGTGAAAAGATGCTCAACATCACTAATCATTAGGGAAATGCAAACCAAAAACCACAAGGAGATGCAACTTCTCACTAATTAGAATGGCTACTATCAAAAATAAAACAAAACAACAAACAAAAAACCCAGAAAATAACACGTTTTGGTGAGAATGTGGAGAAATTGCAACCCTTCTGCACTGTTGGTGGGAATGTAAAATGATACAGCCGCTAAGGAAAACAGTATGGCAGTTTATTAAAAAGTTTAAAATAGAATTATCATATGATCCAACAATTTCACATCTAGGTATATACCCAAAAGAATAAAACGCAGGGTTTCTGCACACCCGTGTTCATAGCAGCATTATTCACAGTAGCCAAAAGGTGGAAGCAACGCAAGTGTCCCCTGACAGATTAAGGGATAAGCAAAATGTGGTATATACTTACAAGGGAATATGATTCAGCCTTAAAGAGGAAGAAAACTTTGACACTTTACAACATGAATAAACCTTCAGGACATTGTGCTATGTAAAATAAAATAAACCAGTCACACAAAGACATAGACTGTATGAGTCTACTGAATTTGAGATACCTAGACTAGGCAAATTCACAGAGACAGAAGATAGAATGGCAGTTTCCAGGGGCTGAGGTAAGGTGTGGGGAGTTACTGCCTGATGGGTGTAGAGTTTAAGTTTTGCACAATGAAAAGAATTCTGGGGATGGATGACGGTGATGATTGCACAGCACTGTGAATATACTTAATGCTACTAAACTGCATGCTTAAAATGGTTAAATGATGGTGAATTTTATGTTACGCGTATTTTACCACAATTTTTAAAAAATCTATAGTCTGAAGAGCAACTCATTACCAAAAGAGTTAAAATCAAATTTCCCAACATGATTTTTATGCAGCAGAACTTTATAAAAAGCCATAAATCACTTTCTGAATGAATTCAGTCAAGATGGACTCTTGAGTAACTTGACTTGGTCAGGAATAAAAATCAAAACGTGACAGAGTGAGAGCTGCTTGAGGGAACCTCAATAATTAATGAACTTTAAAAATGCCCTAAGCCTCTATTTATTTATCATGAAAATACTATGCATATTCAGAGTTGTTTGTATCTGCAAGACTCTTTACAGAACACATAAATAATTCAAGCACAAATTTGCTCACCTGGGTATGTAAGGGCAGTGAGATGCCAAAGGTCAGGATTCTTTCCTATGCGTCTGACGGTTACTGATTTTTGTTCTCTAGAAATGCACGTTGCCAGCATCCCAAGTCTCACTAAAAGGACCTGTGGCATGATTCAAGGTATGATTTCTCTTTACCATCCTCTTTCTACTTTTGAATATATAATGTTTCGTTGGAAGGGATAAGAACTCCAAAGCCACTTCTTGTCTACTAGTACTTTTGACTTGCAGCTGGGGCTCTTTTATTATTGTTGTTGTTGTTCTTATTATTTCTAAGTGTATCCTAGACTTCTTAATACTCTTTTTGTGGTTTGCGTGACAGTGGGGCATGAAATGGAGGAGGATGGTCAAGCAGACGGTCCACGAGGCCCATTTGGCTGGACAGGGTGGTTGGTACAATGATAGTATAAGATGTGAAATTTATTCTTTTCCACAGTTTCCCAAGGACTTTCTCTCTGTACCTTACTTAGAAACCACCCTTAAGTGTTACCTTCTCTGATGGTTAATTTTACCTGTCAACTTGATTGGGACATGGGGTGCCCAGACACTTGGTATATCATTCTGGGTTCATTTGTGAGAGTGTTTCTGGTTGAGATTAACATGTTGAATCGGTAGACTGGGTGAAGCACATTGCCCGCCCTCATGTGTGTGGGCCTCCTCCAGTCAATGGAAGACCTGAACAGAACAAAAAGACTGAATAAGAGGGAACTCTGCTTGTCTGACTGTGGAGCTGGGACATTTGTCTTCCTTGCTCTTGACCTGGAATTTCTACCATCAGCTCTCCTGGGTCTCCAGCTTACCAGCTTCAAACCTTAGGACTTCTGGCCTCCGTAATCATGTGAACCAATTCCTTATTGTAAATACATATCCTATTGGTTTTGTTTCTCTGGAGAACCCTGATTAATGTACCTGCATTGTTAGAAAGATTTGCAGCTTCTCTTTTGGCCTTTAGAGCAGCAAAGTTTTGTTTACGATGGAAAATAATACTGGCAGTAGCAAAGGCCAATACGGAAATAATCCCTTGAATCTGAGTCAGAAGATAAAGATTCTGAATTCAATCTGTTACTACCCGGTTGGGTGAGACTGCAGGCAATCCAGACACTATTCGCGTAAGTTAACTTTTGCTGCCTTTCAAACTATCCCAGGTCTTAGTGGCTTAAAACAACCATTTATTTAGTTAACGATTTTTTGAGTTGACTGAGCAGTTCTTCTGGTCTGGTTTTTGCTGGGGTTTTGTTCATCTGGTTTTTGTTGGGTTCCCTCAGGAATCTTAGATCAGTTGGCAGGTTGGCTGGTACTGGATAATCTAGGCAGTGGGAGGAGCTAGCCGAGGCCCCAGAGAACCAAGCCATTGTTTCTCATTACCCCGCAGGCTGGCCCTGGCTTCCTCACTGGGTGATCACAGAATCCCAATGCCCAGGCGCTTTCAAGTCACTGCTGGTGCCACATCCGCTACTCTTCTACTGGCCAAAGTGAGTTACATGGCCAAGCTCAGATTCAAGGAGTGGAGAAGCGGACTCCACCTCTTGATGGGAGGGGCTAAAGTCACATTGCAAGGCCTGTGTACAGGAATAAGAAGAACTGGTGGCCGTATATGCGGTCTACCACAGAGTCGGCCAATTTCACACTCGTCTCATTTAACTCTCCCTGTAACCTTGGGAGGCAGCCCTGAGGACTGGCTTGGATTAGCCAGACTTGACTAAAGAAGTCCTGATAGACCCTTGGATGCTGGTTCGTGTCTTTTCACTTCTTTGCCAGCTTCGGAGTCCAGGTATTCTATTCTGAGACAGACATCATCTGCCCAGATGTGATTCCACTCAGGAGGAGCGAAGGGGCAGCTGCATTCAGTATAATCAGTATAAAGCCAAGTTTTGTGTAGTTAATACATGTTTATAAAGCATCGTTTATGTGCTGGGCAGTTTTTACAAGGAAAGGAGGGACCCTCGGTGGAGAAAGGTAACTAAGAAGTTTGGCCATAAGGTGTAGACATAAATTGTATAAAGTGTCTCAAATGTACAGTATTATCAGAGACTGACAGAGTCTCCTGTTAATCTCATGGGAAAGCATCATCTGTGGGAAATGGACTTGGTCCGTTACAAGAATTACAAGGTTCCTGCCTTCCCCTTGTGGCTGTCAGAGTCCGCCACCAGGCCCATCTTTTCTCCCCCTTTTTAAAAGTCTTATCCCCTGGATGCTGCTAAGACATATTGACACATGAGGCAATTTCAGTCACTTCTTCGCTCATGCCCCTTTTCTTCCAGGAAGGCAGCACCCTCCCCCTTCTTCCCAGCTTCCTGTGAGCAGGTTTCATTTCTTTATCAACAACTTCTCAGAGACCCTTCCTGAAACACATCCTGGCCAGCATCTTTGTCTCTGTTTATGCCATTTCGCATTTCAGGACTGTCCACCTCCTCCTCCCATGTGTCTCGTTCTTCCTTGAAGGCCTAGCTCAACTCTTACCTCATCTATGAAGCTTCAGAGCATCCCCGTCTTGGGACACAGATTTGATCTCAACTGACAACTCCCATGGACTGGCCTGGGGCCCTGCTTTATCGGCTTCAAGGAGTGAGTCCTGTCTGCCAAGAGTGGAAAAGGGAAGGGGATGATCTGTGTTGCCTCCAACTCAGTCCCTCCCTGAGGGCCTATAACCTTAACCAGAAACCAGTCAGGTGGGACTTACCTTCTCCTGTGTATTTTAATCACCTTTTAAAATCTCTGCATCTGCTGCCACAACTATAATGCAAATTTCTTTTTTTTAAATTGAGTTATAGTCAGTTTACAATGTTGTCTCCATTTCTGGTGTACAGCACAGTTTTTCAGTCATACATGAATATGCATATATTCATTTTCATATTCTTTTTCACCATGAGCTACTACAAGATCTTGGCTGTGTTTCCCTGTGCTATTCAGTATAAACTTGTTTAGCAAATTTCTTGATGAAAGAGGCCAAGACTTGAACTTTTACATCCTCAGCACCCGAAACAGACCCCTCTTCCATAGGTTGTGTAATCAGTTGGTGATAATAATGACCTGGGTGTTCCCTGTGCTTTACATCACAGCCTGCATGATTGCTTTCCCACAAAGCACCACTGTTCCAAACTCGCTCTTACCTAGATGAAGTATATTGTGCTTCTTGAAGTGGATGGGTGTGGTGGGATTTCTTGCACAGCTCATTCGCCTGGCTTCTGTTTGCTCTTCCTTCTGTTTTTATTATTTAGTGCCATTGGGATGCTCTGGTTATTAAACCTCATGTCTCTCAAACACCTTTTCCTTTCTGTCCCTCCTATGATGATTTCTTCCTAAATTCCTTCTGGTCTCCTTTGACCTTCTTCTGAATGTCCTAGCATAACTTCTTCAAGTCCCCCTATCTTCTTCCAGAAGATTTCACGTGGTCCCTTCTGGTCATCATTTTAACATTTTAATCATTTTGATCTTAAGTTGTTGTGACTTCCCTGATGAAACCTACTTTTCTGTCTGTGAAGAAAATCTGAGCTAGAAATTCTCAGTAATCCTTATCCAGTCCTCTGTTCAGATTTTATTCATGACCTGATGCTTGCAATTCTTTTGCAAACAATTCTTCATTGGCTTGATTTTTCTGCCTTTGTCTATGAGCTTTTAAGACTATCTCTTCCTCGACTGCAGTTTTTATCTTTGATCTCCACACCAGTATCTGATACAGGATATCTATTATAGGACGCTCCGCAAAATGCCTTTGATACTTGTTTGGGACAGATATTATTCGGCTCAGTCAAATCTTGCCTGGACTGTATTCAGCCCTCCCAGCCCAATTAATTATTGTCACCATAGTCTGAAGACAGCTGATTTCTGCAGAAATAACAAGTGAAGTCCCTCATTTATTGTACTGTCTTTTCCCAACTTTTTTGATAATTTTACTGAGGCTCGAAGTGTCTGTCTGACAGTTTGCCAATACACTGTATTGAGTTAGGGTGGCCCCAGGGGATGTTCTCTTGGCCCCTAGATTTTCCATTCTTAGCCTTTACGGCAATTGAAATAGATGGTTATTTGTGTAACTATGTGCCTAATGTCTATAGACCTACTGAACTATTATTAGATAATAAACTTCCTTCTTTATGAATGATCATCCCTTCTTCATAGAAAGGAATAACAAAACATAAAAGAATATGATATTAATGCATCAAATTATTTCAGATTTAAGGTCTTCTCCTGTCACAGTCAGTTTGGGCTGCTACAACAGAGAATATGGATTGGGTTATAGACAACAAGACTCTATTTCTCACAGTTCTAGAGGCTGGAAGTCCAAGGTCAGGGTGCCAGGTTCAGGTTCTGGTGAAAACCTTCCAGGCTGCAGAAGCCACCTTCTCCTTGTATCCTCACCTGGTGGGAAGAGGAGCTAGCTCTCTGGCCTCTTCTTACCCCACTGAGGAGGGCTCCACCTTCAAGACCCAATCACTTCCTCGAGCCCCACCTCCTCTTACCATCACGTTGGGGATTAGAGTTCAACGTATGAATTTTGGGGATCACAAAAATTCAGTTCATAACATCCCCCATAAAGTTTTACTAAAGCAATTGAGTGGAGTACAGTGTTTTGATTAAGGATGTGGGTCGGGAAACCAGACTCTCTCCATTTGAGTTCTAGCTTTGCCACTTGTGGCAAAGTGGGTTGAGTGGGTTACATGACCCCTATATGCCTGTCTTTCCTCATCTGTAACGTGGGGATAATAATATTAATCTCTACTCTGTAGGCTCTTTGCAGGGATAAAATGAGTTAATATATGTAAAGTATTTATAAGGGTGTCCGGCACATAGTTCTTACTCATAAACATTAGTTGTGATTCTATTTTCATTGTTATTAGTATATCAGTGGCACCTTCTATGGCCTATCTGCTCTCACCATGTCATGATATTCTGTGAAAATTTAACTGTTCTATCAAAAACACCGTGAGTTCAAGGTGCTGCCACCTCAACATACCTGAGCACTGTTTAACCCATTTTTCTCTCTCAGCAAACTGGGGAGGGGGTATATATACATGAACTGGATGGAGCATAGATTCTTTGCTTTGCCCAGGGTCTACAATCCTGGGAAGATGCTCTCCCCAAACACAGGAAGCAGACGGTTCTTCCCTGCCTTTTCTTTCCATTCTCAATGAAGTAATGTCTTATATCAGAGGGCCGGCTCCAGATTTGGGGGGACCCCTGTTCTACACAGAAAAGTCAGGGTAAAGGTCAATGATAGTACCAGGGTAAAGCTACCAAGTAGCCAAAGCTGGTAGTTAGCACCCTCTTTTAAACTTAAGCTCTTCACCCCTTTGATTCCCCCCTTTCCATAGCCTATCCCAGACATCCTCTCAAGAGAGGCACTCTTGAGTGTCACAGCGACACTCTTCCTCTTTCTTCTTCCTCTCACCTAAGTGGGTAAGGATCCAGGGCTATCAAAGAAGACCCTGCTCTCCTGGGTTAGTATATCCCACTGCCTCTGCCCACCCCACTGTGCTTCCCTGGCTTCAGAAACCTCGAGTCTTCCTGCCTGGCCCCCAGCACCCCACCCACACACACACACACACATGCCCCAATTTTCAGTACCTCAACAGGGCCTGGTGCCTCACAATTACTTCATGAGAAGCTAATTCATACTTCTGGAGAAAGCAGAGTATTAATGGTTAAGATCAGAGGCTTTGGATCCAGGAAGACTTGAGTTGGAATTTTGGTTTGGATACAAGTTGTGTGACCGGGCAACTTGCTTAGCATTTTTGAGTGTCATTCTTCTCCTTTGTAAAATGAGGATATCAATTCCTATTTCAGAGAGCAGTTGGAATAATTATAACTGAGATATGTTTACAGCACATAGCACAGGCCTGGTTTCCAGTAAGCAATGAATAAATGGAAGCAATTATTGATGTCTTATGCTAATAGGAAACGTTTAGACAAAATACTCCCTCCCCTCACCTCCTCTCCCTCTGCTAAATTCTGTCTTCCCCACCCAGTAGAATAACTTTTATAGAGACAGTGCCTTCTGTTTTGATGCTCAGAATCCCAAAGAAGGGATTCTACTCATACAGTTCCAGCATATGGGGCATTTTGTGAACTAGCAAAAGCAAAGATTGAGAAAGGAGAGGTCTGGACTCTTAATTCCTGCTTGGCTGCTAACAATTCAGAGGCTTGGGGGCAAGTCATTGTCCCTGGAGGATGATCAGTTTCTTCTTCTGTAAAAGGGAGAGTTGGGATGAGCTTTTAAATTCTTTCTAGTTCTGACATGCTATGATTCTGATATGACAGGGTTATTCTCTGAGTGAATTCTTTTGTTTATACATAAGAACATTAACTGATAAATGGTTTTTCTTCTGAGACCTATTGTGTACCTTGATCCTGCATCACATTTTCCACCTGCAGAAGCATTAGTTGAAGGTAGACTGTGGAGCTGGTCATCCTAGGTTTGGACTTCAGCACCACTGCTTGTCCTTGGGCCAGTTATTTAAATTCTCTGGGCCTCAGTTACCTCATCTGTAAAATGAGGATGGACAGTAAGTAGATGTGAAGGTGAAAAGAGAAGAAAAGTTTAGAAATGTATAACTCCAAAGGCTAAAGTTTAATGTCCCATAGGGCATTAACCAGTTTTATCTCTAACTTAGCAAACTTACTTCAAAATGTCTTTTCTTTATGGACTGCAAATACCCTGTTACCATCTTACTGGTTCCCTCATCAATTAATGAGTAGAACAAAAACCTTCCACATGTGTTTCCCTCTATTTTGGGTGATAATCATCATTTTAACTTTCTGAAAATTACTCTTTGACAGATCTTAACTAACTCTGCCTTACGACACTTTTCTCAACAGACTGACATTGCCAAAACTCACTTTGCTAGAAATGCTGATTAAGTTATTGAAAAAAACAAAAATTGCACTGGGTTTCCATTTTTATACTTTCTGTCCCCTTTGTCCTTATGTCAGTCAGCTAGATCCAGGGCCTCTGGGGGTAAGGGTGGAGAAAAGCCCCTTGGAGGAGTTTCTACCCACTGGAAAAGAAGCAAGCAAGCTGTAAGATGAGCCTAGCCAAAAGAGAAACTTTCATTATGGCCTTTACATTTATGATGAGCAAGATAAAGAAGGAAGGTAGTTCTGAAGGCTTTATGTCAGTTCTCACAGGCCCTCAAGCACTGAGAAAGATAATAGTCAATGGATGGTGTCCATAAGGATTTTTTCACCTTCTCCCCTGACAGCCATTGACAGGATCATTTTGTATTCACAAGTGCTATCACTGAAGCATGGAGAAAAGGCCCTGTAAAGCCAGCAGGATGAGGGCGACTTCCCTGCAGGGATCTCTCTTGTCATCACTATGGCAATAATAGTTACTATAACTTTCATTCTGCTTTTCTATACAGTGTCTATTTTGTGGAGCTCAAGGCTATGGGATTTGGGTCACATGAAATCACACTAGCATAAAATCATGCTTTGTAATCTTGCAAGAGTATTTTATAAAAGTGTGAAGAGAACTCATGCAACAAGATAAAAATAATTAGCAGTGCAGGTCATTGGCTAATACAGTTATTTAGGGGATGCTGACAGCTTTACAGAGGCTTTCAGATATGGTGTCAGTTTGTTTTTGTTTCTTTTAAAACTCTATTTGGACTGTTAGACCATGGCCAGTTTTTCTCCCCAAGGACACAGCTTATCATTTCGAGGTAAAAACGTAAATTGCAAACCAGCTCTCAGTCATCGTTGTCTGGTAGTATCTGCAATTAAATCATAAGGACAGGAGCCATGCCTTCTATTTCATTTGTGCTCACCACACTGCAGCGAGTAAAATTTCAGGATTACTAGCTTTCAGACAGACGGCTTTAGGGACACCTGACACTAACAAGTACGACTGGGCAGAAAGATCCCTCCTGAATGAAGCCAGATGGGACACTCTCTGGTGATCTTAGGGTGAGATGAAAAATCTCTTAAGAGGGGCCTCGAGGTCAAGAGAAAATACAGTTGGACACAAAAGGATGTGGAGAAAAGAAGTGAAGACGAGAAGGACAAACAAAAAGAAACAAAGCCAGAGACTGAATGGACTACAAAGAGAAAAACACCAGAACAGGAGGATAAAAAGAAAAGGAAAGTTGGGCGCCCATGCCAGCTCAAGCTGCGAGGACTTGCGGAGGGGCGGAGACTACAGCCCCCAAAATCCCTTGCGGCACCTCCTCCTGGGGCGTCAGTCTCCTAGGCAACCGGGTAAACAAGATGGCGACCTCCGGGAGAGATCCCCAGCTGCCAAAGCCCTCTTTTCTCCAGGGAGGTTCGGGCAGTTCACGAATTGGAGCCCAGTCGAAACTGTTGCACTCAGAAAAGGAACGTCAGTGTTGCTGGTCTCCTTTTCCCATGGGGCAGAGATCGAAAGATACTTTCCGCAGAGCCTCCTCCTACCTGTTCCAGCAGCTCGTTCACCGCTATCAGGAGTCAGACGTGGACAGAGAGGAATACCAGGGCGAGGAAGAGGAAGAGGACGAGGGCGAGGGAGAGGGAGAGGGCGAGGGTGAAGTGGAATCCGAGGAATCCTCAGAGTCAGAAATGCTGGATTTGGAGGTGTGCCTCCCCCCCACCCCATCCCCTCGCTTTCTTCTTTAGCAGTCGGACCCCTCACCAGCCCATGGCTGAGCTCTTTCTTAGGGCTCCTCGCCTCCAGGAGCGCCTCTTTCTTACTGCTCCGAGACTCCCCCTCTCTCCTTCCCATTTCTGTTGTCCTGTTTCCTCATCCTCTGCCTAAGATGTCTCCAAGTATGTCCTTTATTTTTCGTTAGCATGTTTGATTTCTTAAGAGTCAAGTTACATAGCGTTGCTACTAAAAAGTATCTATTTATTTGTGTGGGAGTTACGGCTTTAACTTTTTCAAAATCATGCATTGACAGTATTGAGAATGAGCAGAGTGCTACTTCTGCACCCCCTGCACATTTTCCCCATGACTGTGAAGTATTCCAACACTCTCCCCAACTTCTAGTCCCTTCAGCCTCCTTCCTCTAGGGAGAAAAAAAAATTACTCTCTTGAAATAGTCTAAATGCTTTCTCAAAGACAAAGTGACTTGAAAGTTTTATATATGACTTCTGTCTGGGGTATGTGATGCATTATACAAGCAACACTCTCACACACACTGCTCACTGTGGGAGTATTTTAGGATGTGGGGAATGTTCCCAACATCCCCGTCTGTAATGACCTGTTGGCAGCTTGACCCTTCACATTAATATCAATTCCCTCTTTTCTACAATGCCTCTTCTCAACACCCAGTTCCTCTTCTCTCTTACACTTATTGTCGTCTTGTTTCTTTCTTAGTCAGTTGCTTATCTTCTTGTCCCTTTCAACTTCTCATCACATCATTTCCTGCTCTTGACTTTCTAAAACATTGTTTGCTTTTGCTAAACACATAAATTGATTTGCTTTCTTTAGATACACTGTTAGGTTTTCCTCTTTGTCTTGGCTGCCAGGAAACAATTTTTTTTCTTAATTCAATGTTTGTCTTAATTTCAGTGTGTTTTCTTTAGATTAGGTTTTTTTCTCCCCTTTCCTCTTCCTTCACTGCATAAATTGCTTCAAATTCTTTTCCTAAGTAGATATATTACAGAAAAATAGAATGTTTCCAGCATCCTCGTCCTAGGATCTTCTGGCATTTCCTCTGCATCATTGCACCTTTTCCTAGACACCTTTTCTCCTTGAGGCCAGACATGTTTCTTTTTGTTATATCTGTTCTCTTTCACTGTCTCCTTTCCTCATTTGCTTTATTTATTTATTTATTTTTTTCTTGTTCTCCCCTCTGCAAATTGCAGTGTCTTCTGTTACTCTGAGTCTGCCATTAGCCACTTATACTCTGTCCCCGACTTGGGTTCCTTTCTTTTGTAATGTCCTTTTGTTCACTTTCCACATTTGGCCCATTTGTTTCCACCCTCATCCCCAGTTTTGTTTTTCCTCTTCTTCTGTCTCCTTCTGTATGGGCTAATTACACATCAACTGTGCTTAAAGTGGACTGCAGAAAATTGACTTCTGTTGTTCATCTTTTGTTGATTTACTTTGCCATGCTTAAGGGTGACTCTTGCAAAACTGTAGCAATGCTTTTACAACTTAAGATGTTGGTTTGGTTTCCACCAGCGTCCACCCCAGAGGAATTAACAAATGAATCACCAGTTTATTATTCTAATTAACACATGTTCTTTGGCTACAGGGTTCATTAGTACCATTGTTAATCTGTCTTCAGTATGCCCTTAACAAACCATAGAGGGAGGGGGTTGACTGGAACTAGTTAATCCTTTTTGGCTTGTAGACTGTGTGGGGGAAAAGTTTATTATTTCTTCCATTTCTATTCTAAATATTTATTTTGTATTCTCATGTTCTATTTTAGTTTTCTATAGTGTCTCATGTTTTGATATGCTAACTAAACTGAAAAGTTTAAAGAGGAAACATTTTATGTTCAGTGATTTATTTTCCATATCCTAGCCTGATTAAGATTTATAATGTTATGATGGTTGCAGTGATTATGAAGTGCCTATAATGCAATTAACCTCAATGAACTTGAGCGAGATAGGGCAGACCAGCTGTTCAGAATATCACCTTTGGACTCAAAGAATTGTACAAAGCCTTTTGTTAGTTGTGAGATTTTGAGCGAGTTACTCATACTCTCTCTGTCCCATCTGCAATATGGGAATTATAATAATACCTACGTTATAGGAGAGTTGTGAAAATTAAATGAAATCCTATGTGTAAACTACTTAGCACAATGTATTATTTATACTGTTCCTAATACAAATGATAATTTACGTGTTCTTATCTGCTAACTACAGGTCATTAAGTGATTTCACTAATTTAGCCTTCACTGAATAAACATTCACAAAGTGATTGCTATATAGGAAGTACTCTTTGATTCTATAAGGCAGAAGGGGTGCCTGGACCCAGGACATATTTCTGCTGCATGAAAACCACTCTTTGCCAATATCTTTATGTGGGTAATAATGCCTATTCATTAGATAGTTATGAACATCAAATTTAATGGGAAAGCCTCTGTTAAAGTTCTTAGCATAGTGTCTGGTACAGAGCAGGCTCTCAAAAAATTATAGATGTAATCCATAATGGCTATAGTAATGGTGGAAGAAGGTGAGAATGTGATGGAGGTTGTACATGGTTGTCCCTGCTCCCAAGGTGAGATAAGAAGGTGAGTAAATCGTAGCTGTTCAGCCTGTAAAGAGATGTGTGCAGATCACAGCTAGATTGCAAGGATTGTGGAAGACATGAAGGGAGCCCAAACCCGTGTTTGGGTGGAGAGGTGATGTGTGGGTAGATAGGTGGCAACTTTTCCTAGTGATGGGTTATAGGTGAGAGCAGAATCTCTGGGGGAGAGACAGGAGTCTGGATTAAGGCAATGGGAATGGAAAGGAAGCTAGATAAGTGTGTTTGTAAAATATTTAAGATGAGACAGCCACTAATTGAACATTAGAAGTCTAGGTTGACCGCCAGGTCTCTGGCATGATCTGGGGAGATGAAGGCCATTAACCACCATGGGAAACAGGGATCAGTGGAGCTGTGCTTTGCGCTGAATGTATGAATCATTTGACTCTGGAAATCAAAAGAGGACTCAGAATGGGAGGCCTGGGAACCACCAGCATTGGGGTCTGTGAGATCATCCAGGAAGAGAAGAGAGAAGCGAAGAGGAGGGCCAGGAAAAAACCCTGGAGCTGCAGGCATTTCAGGGGCAGGCAGATGAAGAGGATTCAGGGAAGGAAACTGGAAAGGACTCGTGAGAGAAAAAGGAGAAGAAAGCTGCGTGGTAGGGGAGCCAAGGCAAGAAAGCCTAGAGAACATGGACATGGGTCATGCAGCCAAGAGGTTGAGTGGGAAAAGGCCCAAAAGTTCCCCTTAGCTTTGCCTCCGGGAGGGTCACTGGAGACCTTGGCCTCTGTGGGGCTTGTGATGTGGTGAAGGCAGCAGCCTAGCTGAACGGAGTTGAAGAGTGAACAGGAGGGGAACAAGGGAAAGAGTGAAAAGGCAACCCTGCAGGCATCCGGTTGGTATGGAGGTAGAGCTCTTTGGGACAGAAGATGCTCACGTGCTTGTGTAACTGGAAGAGTGACAGGTAGGAGAATGACCATGGAGAGTCATGAGTTGAAACCTCAGGCAAATGAGGGCAACTCTGATGCACCCTGCACACGGTCCCCGGGGACACAGGGAGGGGGAGCCTGAGTGCAGAGAAGGAGCCATCCTCTTCTGAGACCCCAGCAGGAAGCCTCAGGACGGATGTGGGATGTCCAGGGGGCTCATGTCTGGTGGCTCATACTGTGCCTGGGAAGCTGGAGAGAAGGGCTGGGAGGTCCTCTGCTGAGAGTGAGTGAGGACGGAGAAGCGGAGACGCCAGGCAGCTTGAGGAGACGCCTGGGACCTGACCAGCCAGGTGGGGAGGTGAAAGGCCGCCGAAGGAGAACGGGAGCCAGTGAGAGCACGAATAGCACCGAGGCCCCAGAATGCACATGGGAATGCAGACTCGGCAGCTCAGGGAAGGAGTCAGGTCATTCACTCATTCAGCCCATGTCGGAGCTCCCCCCATGTACTGAGTGCTGTATCTCCCCTCCCACCTTACACTTTAGCTATTTTGAACTCTGTAGTCTCCCCAGTGGTCCACACTCATTTGTTCCTGTGGGATTTTGTACATGTGGCCCCTTGTGCCCGCAGCACCCTTCTTGGCCCTCTTCTGCCCTTTCCTCCCCTTTGCCAGAATAACACACAACTTTGGGTCTCATTTGCTCTTTCCCCAAGGAAGCCTTTGCTAACCTTCTACTCCCACCTAGAGCCAATGTAACGTGGGGGCCCTGCTTCTAGGCCAAGCACCCCACTTACCTCTGTTGTGATATATCAGACTCCTGAAATGGCTTGTGTCCTTGTCTGGCATGTGCTTGGCATGCTAGAAAAGTTTTTATCCCAGTTTTTTATCTCAGCACAGTGGTCGATTGTGAAGTTAATTGAGGTCTGGGTATGTATTGGGCAGTTGCGATCAGAGGCCAAGGAGTCAGAGACTTGAGGATAGAGAGACATTGAAATTGTCTGTGGGAAGTATATAGTCAGGAGGGGCCAGACAGACTTTGAGAAAGGGAAGAATGAACAGACTGGAGATTTTGTTGTGGTCAAAGACGAAGTTCAGTAGATGCTGAAGAGGTTGAAGGGCGGGCAGCTGTGGGACCTGAGAGTAATGGAAGACTGCGGTCTGAGGTGTCTAGGGTGGAGCAATTTAGCATGAAGACTAGGTCCAGGGAATGCCCAGGGCAGGGGATGGCTGAAGTTGGTTGATGATCAATTTTAAGTTGTTTGGAGTTGAGAGATTAATGTGTGTATGTGTGTTTGTGTGTGCGTGGGCGCGCGCTTGGAGTGGTAGGGGTGTTGAGTGGCCCTCCTTAGGGGTTCTGAAGCCACCCAAGATATAGACAGGGCTGGTAAAGGTCTGAAAATGACCAGAGACCAGAAGGGAGAGGGATGACACTGACAAACGGCAGGAGCCTTAAAGGAGGTGTGAAGGGGTTGCCAGGGGGAGTCTTGCCTTGGGGATCTGGGAAAATGCTGACAGGGTGGCCAGTCTCCATACCATTGCCCATGTTGAAGAGTAGACATCCACCTGCTGTGAGTAAGGGATGCTGTATCTTCTTGATTCCAGGAAATGGAGGGGGTGGGCCAGATGGACATTTTTGGAGAGAAGTTAACACTTTTTCACCTCTATTCCTTCTGAGGTCTTCTATAAAAAATTGCAACTTTGTTTAGAAAAGTAAATCTGTTTCCCCCATTTTGTGAACAGGTTGGTTGGCGTGGATGAATGAAACATTAAGATGTGAAATTTTGAAATTCATCAATTTGTGATAACAACTGCCATTTATTGGGAACACTTGCTGTGTTCTAGACATCATGCTAAGAACTTTATGTTCACAATTATTTTTTTATCCTCTCTAAAACACTAAGAAAAAGTAGTACCATATCCTATTTAGAGATGAAGCTCAGAGAAACCTTTATAAAATTTATATAAAGTTATCTGGTTCCAACCAAGCCTGCCCAGCTGTGCGGTATCTCCCTGTGAGCGGTACTTGCTTCTCTGGGATAGTGGAAATTTGGGAGGAAAGAAACTTTACAGTAGCACGAGCCCATGGACTTATGTCCTCAGTACCAGCAGCCTGAGCAGCACTGGAAGCTCCTAAATTAACATAGAAGAACTGAAAGGGTACTTTGCCATCACAGTCCATGCCCTAGTTGTATTGGTTAGTTTTGTCAGTGAGGCCGATGTGACTACTGTGTTTTGTGTCCTCGTGCTGATGTTAGCGTTAATGTGTTGGTCATTATGGAGTTGAAGGCAGCACAAACAGAGCAGCACTAACCCATCTGCTATCTCTTCTACCTGTCATTTTTGGGGAAAGGGCATGTTGGGCCATCACTGGTCCATGGTGTCTATAGATTAAGGGCCAACCTCCTCCTAGAAATGGTTTTTACCCTTTTAATAAACCTTATAAATTGTATGAATCCAGCAAAATCAACCAAAAGGAATTGAACTGAGGACCTGTTTTCTCCAGCAAGAATATCAGATTTAGAGAAGTAATTGCCTTAGTCTGATGTCACCATCCTTTGGGGTGTGGGCAGGCAGTGAAGTGTAGTGGTTAGAACTGCCCTGGGGTCAGACATACAAGGGTTTGTGTTGTGGCTCTGTCTCATCCTAGCTATGCGGTTTCAGCCAAGTTAACTTCCGTGTCAGTGAGCCTTGGTTTCTTCATTTGTAAAATAGAGCTAAGAGGACCTACCTCAGGACTGTCAAAAGGAATGAGTTGACCCACTGAGAGCTGTTAGCCGAGTGCTTAGAGCAGAGAAGCATTCACCCATCAGAGCCATCACCACTGATACGGATGCTTCTTCCACTGCTACTGTGAATACGAATTCCGCTTTGAATACTAGTGCAGGCAACCACTTGCAAGTTCAGAGGCAACACACTGATTTGATAGCTATTTCTCAATCGTAAGTAATATGTGTGAGTCTTCAACACAGAATTTTCTGGGGGGCTGGTAAATTCTGCAGGGCTTAGCTCTCAGATATGTGATATAATAAATAAATGCTAGATATGATGAGGTGGATTATTTCTTTAAAGTCTAATGGAAGTCCTTTCTTTGTCCATCTCTCTGGTTTTTTGTTTTTTGTGTGTGTGGTCCCTCCCCCCACCAGGAGGAATTTGATGGGGTCCTGAGAGAGGAGGTTGTGGCTGAGAAACTCTACCAGCTGGGGCGCTCGGGCTCTGGGACTGAGCAGGTCTACCTCAGTCTGACGTTATCAGTGAGTATGACAAGATCACCGTGGCTACATCTTGACACTGGTTGGACCATATCCACTTTCTCTGGTACTCATAGCTTTTTTGGTGGCCCCAAATCTCAGAGCCTTGCATTTGATGGAGAATGGCTAAACGAATTATTTCTCTTTGACATCAAAGAGCCCTGGCCAATCCCATAATCAACCCCCTCAAGTTCCTTTGTTTTCATTCCCTTCACAGTCTATTTCTTTCATCTTAAGTAGTCTATTTTATAGTAATCAGTGCTTTCCTTCCAGGAGGTTGAATTTGATTCTGTAAAACCAATCAAAAATTCCTTAAGAATTTTCTCTCTGATCAGTGCCAGGACTGAAATTTTGTATCTGAATCCAAGGGAACAAAGTCTTTGGGTATTGACTTTCCCCCCTAAGTACATCAAGAAATAAGTAGCTTTTGAGCTATAGCACACTTTCTAAAAGATACCTATTATGAAAAAAAAATGTATTGTTATTCATCAATTTTCAAGATTTCAATACTAGACCAGAATCTTGGCTCTAATTTTATCATAAGAGAAGCTGTTAGAGCAGAGTATTCAAAGTATTTCAGCTTCTTTCCTCCTTTTGTTTCTCTGTAGTCCTAGAAAAACAATTTAACTCTTTTTGCCTCCTTATATTTTAAAGCATTAAATATTCCTTGGAGGTCGACAGAGTAAATGCAGATACATAGGTTAAAAAAACACACTGAAATTTTGCTATAGCACCTGAATTTGGCTCAAAGCATATGTAATTCACAGCAAGGCTATTTTGCCTTGGACTTGAACTAGTACACTGTCCAAGAGATGTTAAGCTCTTCTCAGCCATGCCGGTTCCATGACGTGTCCTTTGAGACCAGCATACTAAGACTCTAATCTTTTGCTATTTTCACCTTATAAGCTTTTACAGATGACTCAGCCAGTCAGGCATTAACATACAGGGAGCACCGTGTGTGCCCTGCACTGTGTTAGGCATTGGAATGGTAGATAATTCCAGCACCCAGTACATCCCCATGCAAGTCCCTTTCAGTCAATACTCTACTTATATATGTAGTGGTACGCCTTAAATTGATCTCCCAAAAAACCGCAATCCTTTAAATCTGATTTCAGCTAGATGGTCCGAAGCTTAACTTACTTTGCCACTGACCTCCTTACATTTAAGATATTACGTGTTGAATTACTTTGCCCTAATAACCTGTTTTACTGAATACACTTTCCTAGGGTTGGCTAGTTTGGTGATTTTTTTTCCTCTTTATATCTTACTTACCTTACTCTTTTTTTTTTTTTTTACCTTTTGCTTATTACTTGTGTACATAGTTTCTCCCACCAAAGTCATGTTTCTTAAGGGCAGATATAGCTCTAATCCATCACTGTACGTAATTCTCATCTTACCAAGCATAATGCCTTGTACATAGTAGGTCTTTGGTAGTTTTCTTACTGTTCCAGCAGCCTTCATTAAACATTCTTATATAAGAAATGTTTGAGACCTTGCTTATGATAACACTTCATTGATTGGTCTTTTCTGACTCTTGGCACCACAACATAAGCCAGTGACATGAGTCTTTGTTCCAAGGGACCAGATTCCCCTCCCACCCCTCTAGGAGTTCACCAGAAGCAAGATTTCATGGAAAGGATCCTGGACAAGGGCTCAGGAGACCTGGGGCTCCTTCTCCATCACTAACTTGCTAAGTGATTTTAGGCGATTTACGTACCTCTCTGGCCCTCACCTGCCCCATCTCTAAATTGGGGATAATCTGCCCTGCACGCAGAGCACACAGCTTTGTTTGATCAGATGAGATTATTGTGAGAGAGCTTTGAAAAGGAACCCTGGAAAAGCGTAGGAGGTATTGTTTCTAATGATCTCCCCGATTAGGTGTGAACTCTTTCAACCTTTCATTTGAATTCTAGGCATTTGCTTTTTCTTTTCTTCTACTAGATAAAGGCTTGGACTTTATTGCTTTTATGTGTGTGTGTGTGTGTTTTTAAAAAAGTGTAAAACTGCTCTAAAGGTCTTCATGAACACTGCTTTAATTTGCCTTTTCATGTCGTATTTGTTCTCCCTAACAACACTAATTTTCCGAGCTATTATTTCCTTCAGAAGAATGCATTTTCTGTTGGGTTTTGTAGTCTGTTTTGAGAGCATATTAGTAATAGGCTTCAGGTTTTGTTCTCTTCTATTATACTTTCGAAGGAAATTCCAGATTTCATCCTATCAACTTTTACTTCCAGATGATTCGAGAAGTCTGAATACTAATCTGTTAAAGCAACATTAAAGTCCTTTACCTTTTGTTTTCTCAGGGTCTCGATTTAATTGATATTAGCATCCTCTGTGGATACGTTCACCTACAGAAGTTGGATCTTTCAGTAAATAAAATTGAAGGTACGTAATTGTCATCCTAGTAAATTGATGGATCGCTGAACTGTTTGAAAATTTAAGCTTTGCAGAATGCAATGTACTTTAATACTACCAAACTAGACATAAGTGCTATTGTGGATCAGTTTACATATTGATCCTCTGTTTTGCATGACGATGAGTAAAGAAAAAGGCAGAGGTCAGCAGACACGCAATGTTACGCTGTGGTTGAGACGTACTCAGTGACATTAAAGACTATCAGATGGAATGTTTGCTTTGCTCTTTCCTTTTAAGAGATGGATCATTACTTCCTTAATGCTTTCTGAATATTGGATGACTCCCTTTTCTTTCCCCCTATTAGTTTATTCAATGTAGTTGAATTAGTCCTCTCCCCACCCCCTTAATGGATTCTTTTCTTTATTTTGCATTTGCATCTACATCTTAATCCTAGCTAGCTGCTTCTCTTCTTATTTGAGCACCAGGGATTCCAAAATTTATTTTTTTCCCCCTCTCTTTGTTGTCTCTATATAGTTAGTTGATTCTTTCAAGGCTCAGTCTGCCACTTGTAATTCTGTATAAGGTGTCTAATATGATACCTTGCTCACATTTAATGAAATTAGTCACGTTTTCTTCAAACTTGATCCTTGTTTCTAATTTTCTGATCTTATTTGAAATTTCCGACCTGCTTCTTCCTTCATGGATAATCTTTCTACGTGCTTCTTTAGCTTTTTTAATGACGATTAAGTGTTGCTGCTGGTCTTCTCTGATTCATTTTCTGATTTCTTCCCCTCATCTGACTGCAATAATTAAAATTCACTCTTTCTTTTCAATGGCTAAGAAACATGCAGGCAGATTTTAATTCTTCAAATGCTACTGATTTTCAGAGGTTTTTAATTTTTTTTCTGGCTTCATAAAACTTTTTTAATGGAAAATTACAAACGTGCACAAGTAGAGAGGTTTGTAATGAATATTCAGGTTCAACAGTTATCAGCCTGTGGCCCATCTTGCTTGACCCATCCTTCCCTGCCCACCTTCCTATGGTTATTTTAAAGCAAATCCCGGATATCATATCATCAGAAAGACCTCTTAGCGTTACTGGCAGGAGCTCTGCCCACACTCCACACCTCCAAGGCTGGTTTCATTTACTGGGTGAGGGATTGCAGAGTGCAAGAGACTTCAACGATCTGCAGTGCTCTTGAGCAAGCAGTCCCTAGTAGCAAATGAAGCTTTCCTCATCAGATGTCTCCTTCAGTGTTTTATGGCCCCTTTTATTAACTCATCAAGTGTTTGAGAACCTCCTGCGTGTAAGGTACAGTATTTTTTTTCCCCCAAGAGAACAGCTTTATTGATGACCTGATATAGACTAGATTTCAGCTTGCACCAGAATTACCTGGAGGGGGCCAGTTAAAACGTGGTTGCCTGTGCCCCACCCTCAGGCTTTCTGACTCAGTAGATCTGGGGTGGGGCTTGAGAATTTGCATTTCTAACTAGTTCCCTGGGAAACCTAGGCTGCTGGTCCAGGATCACAGTTTGAGAACCACGGATGTAGATGTGAGGAGCTCCTGCCATCTGGTGGACACGGAGGTCACTACACTGAGTAAGGGGAGTGAGAAGCCCAGCAACCCAGGCAGTGGGCTTTTCCTATCACAGTGATTGGAGACGTACTTGCCAGGCAAGCGTAGCTGCTGCTTCTGTTTCAAGACAGCTCCATGGGACAGCACTTAACCTGCCCACTGGGAGATGAGCTCCAAGGCGTGTGAGGGCCCGTGGAGTTAAGAGGGTAGAGACCACTGGTGATAGACGTGCAGCTGAGCTCGGATGGACAAATAGGCAAAACCTGTAAAGCAATTAGAGTTTCCCCTTAAGTTTCCTCTCACAGGCAGCCTTTCTGGATTTGCTCCTGTTACTGTCTCAATGTATGGTCCCTCCTAGAACAATTTCATAAAATAAACAGGCTAAAGGAGGGTATGGTTTAGACCAGAGAAATGCAGTAGAAATTGGTGGGGATCTTCTGGCTTCAGCGACCCTGAGAAGGAAGGATGTTGGGGGAATGGGGCGGGGGCCCCTCACATTGCCGGCTCCAGCTGCTTAGCCCTGCTTCCTTCCCCCCATCGGGGTGTGTCTTCGTCACCTGGTGAGAGGGAGAAGCACTTTGCTTGGCCTCAGGTGTGGAGGCTCCGGTCTCCTGCCAGAGGCCATCTTCTGAGGGGCTGCGATTCTGCGATTCTAGAATGACAAGACAGGTGGAAAAGCAAGTTACTGATAGCGATGGGCTGTAAATCCTCATCATGTGATTCTTCCTGAGACTTTCCCTAATTCCCCTGCTGCCCCGAAGTCCGTCTGCTGTAAAGGGGCAGAGAAAGGCAGGCAGCACAGTGCTTCACCGTTTTTATGTTTTATATGTAATTTCATGAATTTTTATTAACACAGTAGTCCTTTCCTTAGTATTCCTAGGTTCAGAATATTGGCTTTGGGATAAAATGCAAAACACGGACATACTTTTGAACCAGTCCAGAGTCAAAGTAAAATAATAACAATAATTTAAATCACTTCAAATAATGAATGAGTTTTAAGATTAAGTCCATCTAAAGCAAAATTTAATTGATAACAAAGAATTAATTGTGGCATTTTCAGCCTTTCCGAAAAGACCTAATTCAGTGATTTAGGGGCTAATTATCCAGAGGATTATCGAAGGCTTTAGTTTCTCCAAGGATGGCACTCTTTGAAGCATTGACTGTGAGCAGCTCGTGAGAGAGTGAGCTGGGACACCGAGGAGGCCTGAGTCATTTCTTGCTTGGCTGTGCTTGCAACTGGCATAATTTAAAAAGTGTTCTGTTGTAATGTATGCTGTTTTTAATGACTTTGTCTAATTTGTATTTTGTTGGCTTGCCTTATTCTGTATTCATTCCCCACCCCCAGATTTGTCTTGTGTGAGCTGTATGCCTTATCTTCTCGAACTTAATGCTTCTCAAAATAAGCTGACTTCATTCTTCAATTTCAAGCCACCCAAAAATCTCAAGGTAAACTTTATTAATATACTAGTTACCTATGTTAACTGGTTTGCAAAGTGTATTAACCAGCAAAACAGCACTGAAAGAGAATTCAGAGAGAATAAGGCGTAGGAGTGAATAGTGTGTGTCTGAAATGAAATAAAAAAGAAGGATTTGTATATTATTTATGTTAGGAAAGGGAGATCTATCAAAAGATCATCTTTTTAGGAAGCTTTGCTGAAACCTAGTGTTGAAACCAAAGAACTAACTTCCTTCCTTTCTCCTGCTTTCATTTAAGTACTAGTTATTGTGTGTGTATTTTTATTATAGCAGAACAATTTTATATCTGAAAAGTCTGTTAAAAATTTCCAGGGTTTCAAATTTTGCCTTCCTTGTTGATCCAGCCTTTACTTTTGTTTAGAAAAACCATGATTTCAGCTCTTCACTCTTGCTTCTCAGCCCTTGCTTTTGCATTTTGGAGGCAGAATTAAGCTCTGTTGATGGCGTGGTGGATGGAGTCACTTGCTCTGCTGTAGAGTGCTGTGTCTCACGCTGTAATGTGCATGTCGACCACATGGCGTTCTTGTGAAAGGAGATTCTGCCCCAGTAGGTCTGGGGTGGGCCTGAGACTCTGCTTTCTAACGACCTTCCAGGTGAGCCATGGCTGCTGGTCTGTGGACCACACTCAAGCAGAGAGGTCATAGATTAACAGTACCCAGTATTTTCTGCACGTTGGCATCATCTGGGGAGTTTTGAAAGCTACTTTTGCCTGGATCCCACTGCCAGAGATTCTGATGCAAGTGATCCAAGGTAAGGCCTAGGTGTGGGAGTTTTTTTTAAAGACCCCACCTCCCCCACCCCAGGTGACTCTTAATGTGCTGACAAATTTGGGAACTGTTGCCACAAGCCTGAGATTAGAGTTCTTCAACTGGACTCAAATATTTCATTAAAAAGTTATTTTAAGGAAGGGACTTCAATGATTGCCTTTTATTATCTATTAGTTTCATTTGATTTACAAACCAGATTAACTTAAATCCAAAGTCTTCTGCTGGGACTTGCACAAATATGAGTCTGTGTGAAAGCTAGAATCTGACCTCCTCCATACTGCCAGTAAGATGCCTTTCTTAATTTTTCTTCTGTTGTTCCACATCACTCCATTTTTATCAGGAGAGCATTTTCCCCCTTTGTAGTTACAGTTATTGCTGGGGTGGTGTTCCTTTATCCAGATAAGCCATACAAGATACCTAACTGTAGTCAGCGTGGGGCCCTGTGGCCTCCAGGTCAGCAGGAATTGTACTTGCAGAGCTGTCTTGATTCTCCCCCTTTGCCTCCCCTTCCGCCTTGCCCTGAGTCCCAGGGATGCCAGTCATGGCAACAGCGTGACCCCTTCCTTGGAAAATCTTCCCTGGAGTTTCTTTCATTCACAGCCTTATCTCACTCCCTCCCAAAAAGGCTGCACAAATGAGCAAAACCAAATCAGATACCCCATCTTTTCTTTTTAGAGCAGTTTTAGGTTCACAGCAAAATTAAGGGGGAGGTACAGAGATTTCCTGGATAGCCCCTGCCCAGACGTGCGCCCAGCCTCCCCATCATCAACATCCCCCACCAGAGCAGTACCTTTGTTACACTCACACCCGCACAGACACATCATCATCTCCCAAAGTCCACCGTTTACCTTAGGATTCACTCTTGGTGTTGTATATGCTGTGGGTTTGGACAAATGTATAATGACATGTATCCCAGTGCTTAAGGTTCCTAGAGAATTAAGAGCAAATACATTGGTAACCTTAGGAAAATGCTTGCAAAGTGCCAGACTGTCCCTGATGAGATATTTCAACCTTATATGAACCCTAAGTGAACCTGAGAGGGGAATAACTGAGACCTTCCTGTGTTTTCAATGCAGTATCATTTTAATCCTCCCAAAAGAACTGTGAGGCAGCTGGAATGAACCCATTTTACAGATGAGCTTGCAGGAGCACAGAAAGGTTAAATAACTTAATCTTTGCTGGCAGGTAGCAAGGCTGAGATTGAACCCCATGTCTGAGACCCAAAACCCGTGTTTCCAGTAAGTCAGGCTTGCATCCAGTGTCCCACCCTGTTGGGAAGCTCTGCTTCTGTTTGTCTCTGTGCCTTGTGCCACCAACCAGAAAAAGCATACATTTGCCAAAGAGCAGGAGCTCGGACTTGCTACCCGTTCTGTGTTTCCTAGAATGATTTTGCTCTTAATAGGAGAAGAAGGTTCATTTGACGGATGAACACTTCTTACAAGCTCTGGGTTCCAATGGAACTCCCAGTGTGAGTCAGAGCAAAATCATAACCCTTTCAAGGTCTCAACAAACCCAGCATCACAGGTGCGTGTGGGGCACAGTGCACACAGCCCCGGCAGGGGAGTAGCTAGACGGGTATCATGAGCAGACGCAAGCTGTGGCACGAGAATGAAAGGTGTCGATGAAAATCTGTCAGTTATAAGTAAGCCTCTATAATTATAAGTTTATTTCTAATCCATCATTATTGTATAGGGAAAAAAAGCAAATATTAAACTTTATTTCATCATGCCAAACTGACTTTTTAATTCATTCACAGGATGCATCTTACGTGGTTGCAATTTGTATATGCATGAAATTTTGTGTTCTGGTTGTTTTTTTACTATTATTCTGTTCGCACATTTCTGTTTCTTCACATGGTTTATGTACTTGTATTTTACTGACTGTGCAGTCCTGTTGCTATATTGTAATCAGCCAGTTTTCTACTCTTGCCACTTGAGTTGTTTTTTAAAAAAAATTTTTTTAGTATTCAGTATTTGAAGTATTTAGTATTTAATACATTAATAAAATAATCTTAGTGCATTTGGGGGGTGGAATTACTGTATTAAAAGGCACAAGAAGAATAGTACTTATATAATTGCTTGGTAGTTTTCCAGAAAATGATTACACTATGCTCAGCAAGTTATCAGTTCAGTGGATTTTTTTTCTTAATTTTTTTTACTTTTTTGCCAGTAGGTGGATAATTAAACAAAGTTATTTAATGATCTTTTTCTTTAGTCTCATATTTTTGAGTAGGAACCAGTGATGCTTTCCGAAAATACACACTTTCCTGAAATAGTCAATTTTGAGAAAGGGTGCTGAGTGGAAGAGGAATGGCCTGAGGGATGAATAAGAAAGACTTTTCAGGCATTTAGGGGGTGACATGGGAGAGTAAATTGAGATAGAAATAGAGAAGGCAAAGGAAACAGAGGAGAGATACGCATGGAAACTGAGTACAGGCTGCTGGGCATTAGAGGAAAAAGACATGGTGGGAAGTAAGGGTAAAACTGAGGTAAATTTTGAAGAAAGATCAAGAAAGTTTAAAATAAATGCTGAAAGTGGGAAGAGTGACTGCAGATACGGGAAGCATTTCAATTGTGGGGATGTCTGCGCCCACCACAGGGAAGGGATCCCCTTGGTACCCTTCGAAGTGCACAGACAAGGGTCCCAGCTAGGGAATGATGAAACGTGGGTGAGTATGTTAGCCTATGTGTAACTTCAACAATGAATTCTAAACCCTCATCAGAAAATACATTCTTCTTGTGCCGGTAATTGTGTGGTTAAGATGGATGAGAAGTGTAGTATTACAGACTGCTCTCTTTCTCTCATCAGAAGGTGGATTTTTCCTGCAACCAAATTTCTGCAATGTGTGATCTGTCAGCATACCAGGCTCTCACGAAACTAATTCTGGACAGTATCCTTTGAATGAGTAAAGGGGAAATTTTGGTTAATAGACCCATTAATACGTGTCTACCGCATGGCATGGAACAGTACCAGATAAGCAATTTCCTAGAGAAGTGTGACTCATTTAAATGATTAAGAACTGATATTCACAAAATGAGGAAAGATATTTTATTGACCATGAGTAAGACTGTATGTCAAAGCTTGACAAGAACATCTTATGCCTGAAAAGCTAAGACAGTGGTTCTTCTGATATACGTAGGCTTATTTTTAATTCTAGAACCAGATAAGAGATTCTTACCCAACTCCTTTTGCTGAATTTACTTAAACTGATACTCTATTTTATATATATTCAGTATCTGAAAATCCAAATACGGCCAAAATTAGTGATTATTTATTTTACAGAAGAATTCATATTAAGCTCCCTTTAAATAGCAAGCTTCTCTAGGGTATTTCAAATGATGCTTTCATTAAAAAAAAAAAAAAAAGTGAAACCAACAACTTTTGATTCGCAACCAACCTCAGGAGCAAACCTGTTGCATGAGCCAAGCTCCCGTGCAAACACAGCACCTGCTTTAAAGGAGGCACCTCCAGCTCCTGGAGCCTAAGGGGTTGATTGGGCATGTCTGAGTTTAATGAGCTCGAGTTTCTTCTTTACACCAGAGACTGATGTTCTCTGGGTAATAAGGGAGCAGCGCCTTCTCTTTCTCAGTAAGTAGCCTCTTACGCACCTGAGGATTTTTCAGGGCCTAGTGGAGAATGAATTGATTGCCCTCAAGTGCCTCATTCCAGGGATGTGGCAGCAGCTAGTCCACACTGCACTTGTAATAAGGCTGGGGTGTGGGGAGAATGAAAGGTACATTTTCTTGAAGTCATATTTTGTAGGAAAATATGTGTGTTCATGTATGATGGAAGGCTTAAAACATAGCCCCACTCTCTTTAGAACTTTTGTGTGAAAATGAGCAGTTAGGGGACATTTAGACGGTGCTCTTGAAACGAGCAAGTTTTCCTGCATGTAGCCTAATGAGAACATGATCAAAATGAAATGTTCCACAAGTAGTGCACGTTAGCAGCACCCGTCCATACAACCGTCACTTTATGCTTGGCCACTGTGTATATTGCATTCACAAGGAGGCAGAGTCTGACAGCCCGGAAGCTGTCTGGCTCAGAGATCTGCTTGTCTCAGGGCATCTGCAGGAATGCTGCTTGGGTACCACTGGCAGTGTTAGCATTGCCTTGAACTTCTTAGAAATGCAGACTCTTGGACTCTACGCTCAACCTCTGAAACCAGAATCTGCATTTTTAACCTGACTCACATGTAATGAGAGTGCATATTAAAACTTGAGAAGCACAGGTCTAGAAGTCAGCTGGCCCCCTGAAGTCCAACCAGCCAGAGGGGCTTGAATGTCCAGAGCCCATTCTAATCTTCAGGTAACCCTGTATGAGGATAGTGACGTGACAGCCTGGAGCTCTGTCTCCCAGAAAAAATATTCTTCTGTGTCCAGCGTGGAATTGCCAGAGAAAACAACTCCACAGTATTTTGGACTCAAAACAGAAGACGTACTTTAAAACATTTCTGTTATGAAAGTCTTGATTTCTATATGCATTTTTCTTTCCATGTAAAAAGCTAAACTGTTATGACTTTGCAGATGTCAGTGGAGGAAGGAATCGGAGTGGTTTTCTTCTTTAACTTGAGCTGCAGCAATTGCATCTTCAAAGTATAAAAAGCTGTAATCATCACATCAGAACCAACTGAAATTCATGGCCATGTAATTAGAATGTAACCTGGCACCTTTCCTCACCTGTGTTTTTAAAAAATGCAAAGATGAATATCCAGAACAAGCTACCCTTCATAAACTACTTCTTAGATAGCTTACGATTTTGAAAAGATAGTAGGCTGGTTTTTAACCGGTTCTCACTATGCCTCTTTCTTTTGTTCTTTTCAAGTATATCATATTGTGTATAATTATGTAATTAGATTAGATTTTTGAAAAGACTAAAAAGCTTTAAGATAAAAAATTTCTAAACAGCCTTTTTATGCCAGTACATTTGAAAAGTTAGGTGAAATAGATAAATCCCTTGAAAAATGTAATGCACCAAAATGCTGATTGGGAAATAGAAACCCTGAGTAGTCCTGTACCCATAAAAGTAATTCATTACAAATTAAAATTAATTAAATTAAAAATCTTTATGCAAAAAACCCCACCGGAGCCAAACTTTTAAGAACAAACCTTTCAATAATGAGCACATTCTTTCAAAGATTAAAAATAAAAGGCATATTCACAATTCATTCTAATGAAGTTACTTTGATATCCAAACCAGACAAGGAACAATAAAACATTTTCTGTGATGTAGCACTTTGATTCTTATTTACAGGAAGTTTAGCACATGTGTACCCAAAGGCTTGTATGAGAATCCTCATAACAACATATTAGCAAAAAAATAGCATAATAGCAAAAAATTGAAATACCTCAAGTGTTCCTTGATAAGAGAAAGCATAACTAGATCATGGTATACTGCTACAATAGCATTACCACCCAGCAGTGAAAATGAATGAAATATCTCCATGCATCAATCAAGCTGACTGTTAATAAAACTAAATGTAATTTAGGTATAAAACCAAAGGGAAGAGAGGGGAGGAAATAGGCAGTTCAGCATAGGGGTACCTGTGAGAGGGATACATCAGGAAGTGACAGGAGAGATGAGCAGAGGTAGGTAGAAGTTACTGCTAATGTCCTTCTTAGGCTGGGAGTTGTGCTGCTTTCAAGAGTATTCATTTAATTTTTACAAGTAAGTAAAAGCAGGCCGTGTATGGCCAATGATGTGCCTGTGACCATTAAAATTTTTTTTTAATTTGGAAGTGATAAATTCATTTGCTTGAAAGCAATTATTTACCAAACTTCAAATTTCAGCGCTCTCAGAATTCCCTGGAGGGCTTGTTGGAACACCTGTTGCTGGTCCCCACCCTCCAGAACTCCTGGTTAAGTAGGTCTGGCGTGGAACCTGAAAATTTGCATGTCTAACAGGTTCCTAGGTGGTGCTAATACTGCTGGTCTGCAGACCACACTTTGAGATCCACAGCTCTAAGCTGCTCAGTCCTCCCTGTTATAACCTGAGAGTCATGCTTTTCTAATCTGATGCTGTCCATTTGTCCTTTTCAGAATGCTTTAGAAATTTGGCTATTATCCTTTTTAAACTTTATAGTTGTTGAAACTTTCCTTACAGGGCATATGGGTTTTCTCTATTTGAGGGAGGGAAAAGTGCACTTTTGTTTAAAATAAAATTAAAGTGTGATTATCATTATTAAAAATAATTATTTAAAATAAGAACAAATCAGTTAAGCTTGTAGTGCTGACAGTGTGATTGTAGTAGATTACGTTAAAACCTCAGAGTGGATTGTTGACTGTAAGATATCCACTTTTTAGTTTATCTTATGCTATTTTGTCCTTCTGTATGTGGGCAACTGATGACTAATTGATAATCATCCCAAATCAACAGATGGTAAACTTTGCCAAGGTTAAGTAGTTGTGTGGTCTTAAGAAAGGATGCAGTTTATTCTTTACCTAAAAAATATTGACTGATTGTTCATTAAAATTTATTCTATGATTATAGAATCATGAAATTTAAAAAAAAGTGATTCATAGAGTATTTAAATCCAGACAGGAATTAAGGATCATGTATTGCTGTTATTTTATGGAATCGGAGCCCAAGACCCAGGGAGGTTCTGTGACATGTGACATGACATGAGATTATTTGATAAACGGTTGAACTGAGACTACGTCTTTTGAATTCCATTGTTTTCCCCATGTTGCAATTCATTGAATAATTACGACTTTTATCACATAGCCATTTAAAGAGTATGCGTATTTCATTTCTTAGAGAGACTCACCCCTAAACTGAAGAACATTTTTCACTGGTAAGGTGATATAGATCTTTCAGGACTGGTTTTGATTAAAGCCATCATTGTGGTTCTTTCCACTCAGAGAATTATGATGGATTTCCTACTTTTTTCTTAGTAACTGTTTTCTATACACCCGGCCCATATTTTATGATTGTAGACAAATGAATAAGAGCAAATACCGAACTAGTGAATAATTCATGTCAGGCACTGTGAACTGCTGACAGCATCGCCAAAATGTAAAAATACATTGTTGCGCTTTTCTCTAGCTGTAAAGTTATGCTTATGTGCCTTTGGGTCCCTTCATTCAGTTCCATTGTAAAAGATTTATTCGCAGAATTGTAAAAACTTTAGAGCTGGAATGCAGTATGATGATTTTGAGTTCTCTGAGTCTCTTTCTCTTGATAGTGGCCTTTTAAAATTAAAATATACCTAAGAGGATTAGCCAAGTAAGCTAATTCATTGTAATAGTTTAGTGACTTATCTGATTATATTTCTTCTTATCAGAAAGTCCCAAGACCTATGAAAGAACATGAAAGAATAATGTTAAAAGGAAGGGCAAGGTTCTTAAGATAAGAAAATGGGAGATGAAGGAGATAAAGATGTTCCTGAATTTAGGGCTCTGGATGGGCCAGCCCTGCATATTGACCATTGTCATTGCTAGTAGTCACATTTGATGTGACTGGGAGGAATTGGAGGAGGGGAGATGTTACATCACTGTTAAAAGTATTCTTTACTTAAGCGCCTGATTGCAGTTGACCCTTGAATAATAGCAAGGGTTAGGGGACCAACCCCAGAGCAGTCGAATATCTACACATTACTTTGAGTCTTTTGCATCCACAGCTCTGCATCAGCGGAAGCAACCTCAGATGATGTACTACGGTACTGTGTATTGAGTGGAAAAAATCCAAGCATACATGAACCCATACAGTTCACACCCATGTTTTTCAAGGGCCAATTGTAACTTACAGTGTCCGAAATTCCTTGAAATTCGAAGTGAAGAGTTGGAAAACTGGAGACAATTTTTGTGAAATGAACAGATTTCTCAACAGAGATGTTCCATCAACCCTCACCCTTTGCCCAGTGCTGTGAGCGACCGCAGTGGCAGCTGCAGAAGCCATGGCCACGGCTGCAGTGAGGCATCTGTATCCCTCCTCCTGTTGGCCCTTGCAGCACTAATGTCATAAGCCATGACTTGTCCTGCTAGTCAAAGCTAGAAAGTGGGCTGGATGCACCAAGGGAACTGCCTCTGATGTCTTGGAAAATTGCTGTATATGCAGTAAACAGCCTTTCCCATTTCGGGTCCCATTATCTCTTGGCGGGTTCAGGATTCCTGTTTTCTAGTCCCTCTTGTGTCCCATGGGAACGCTTCCTGACTCAGCCACCCGTAATTTGTTTTACTCTCCTTCGTAATTCAGTGTGTCTTGATTTTGGTTGAAGTGGAGCTGCCAAGACACTAGTGGCCCTGAAAGAGGACTTAAAGACTGTTACTTCCTCTGCTAGACTGAGACAGATGGACATTTGAAGTTTTCCATGCTTATTTTTTTTTTTAACCTGAGGTTGCCACTCCAAGAATGTTTTATTCCATCTATATCTGTGTGAGAGTTTAAGCTCCTGTTTCCTATATTTCACATCCTTCCTTACAATCTGTGTCTACAAAGATCTAGTCTTTGTTCTAGTTCCAGAATGATGGTTTAAAAATAGCCCAAAGAAAATGGAAGCAGAAAGAAGGACCATGTTTGTGGGCATAAGTGTTACCACTCTATTTGTAGCGCTGTTCTGGCAGGAAGCTTAATGAAAGTGGTTTTGAAATGCATATTGACGACAAGCAGAACCGAGCTTCAGCCCAAGGATTGACTCTGGAACCAGTGAGGAAAATCTAGAAATTTCTAGGAATTTCTGGTTCATTTGGCAGTGTTTTCTCATCATTGCTGCTAGTTTCCTAATAACCTCTTTCTCTGGCCTGGGTCTTCTCAAAATCAACCCTGGCCTTGAATCTTCCATTTTATGCTATTGGCCAAGAAGTGGAGGATGTGGTTGGCCTCATGTGCTTGTAATTTAGTAATGATAACAATGCCTCTGTAGTTATGAGGTACTTTATGTTTTGTGCAACTCATTCACAATCATTTAAAAATTTTTTTCTCAAGATCTAACTTTTGGCCTTCATGGCAACTGATACTATCCCCACTTTACAGATGAAAAATCTGAGCAGAAAGAAATTATGTCACGTAAGTAGCAAGTAGTAAAATTAGGATAACTACAAATAATTATGAGGCAAAATGTATGACTTTGTGATACTTGTGATCCCTTCCTTTTTCTTAAAAAAAAAATTGTTGATTCCGTGATTAATGGAAGGAGATAGATGGGGTGTCACAAGTTGACCAGAAAAAGCTTTGAGGAAGAAATAGTTTGTCTAGAGTGGATGCCAAGAATCAGAATTGCTGTGATATTCACAGTTATAACAGACACTGCCAAAGAGCCTCCGAAGTGACCGTATCATAGCGAACCCTCTCACCCAGTGGTAGGAAAGAGTCTGTTCCTCAAAAGCTCTGAAATGTTTGCCAAACTGGCAGGTGGAAGAATGGCATCTCACTTTGCTTTCTCCTGACTACAGCTGAGGCAGAGTGTCTTTTCATGTGTTTATCATGTTGGCCACTTGGATTTGCTCTTCTGGGAATTTCTTGGACATGTTCTTTCTCCATTTTCCGTTGGGTTATTGTCATTCTTTGTTTTCTAGATAGTAATTCTTTGTCTATATCTGTCTATGTTGCCAGATATATTCTGCCAGTCTGTCATTTGTACTTATGTAATTAAAATGTAATAGAAATAAGGAAATGAGGTGATTTGTCAAAAAGAAATACTTAAGGTATTGGTTTAATGTGAATGTTAAAAAAAAAGAAAGAAAGAAAGAAAGCTTTAAAATGTGGAATTTGAATTAAGTCCTGAAGAATGGACAGGGTTTAGAAAGAAATAGGAAAGCAGTATGAAAAAAAGATACAGTGCCAAGTACGAAAGTTGTTGGGATATTCCAGAACTATTGAGAAGACTGACCTGACAGAATTGGAGAATTTTCCCTGGATTATAATGGGGATGATATTGCATAAATCAGTTTTGCTTTTGCTTAAACTGATGGGCCTTAAATGCCAGAGTGAAGAATTTGAAAATTGTCCTGTGAGAATTTTTTTAACCAAAGCATGATATCCATTGAATATTTTGGAAAAAAAAATTAAGCTGACTACAGTGGGTCAGGTGGGCTTGAGGGCAGGAAGAAATGGATGTTAGAGGTGCCCATTGGTACCCAAGCTGAATTAAGTTGGCAGAGGAGTGAATGAAAAGGAAGGGTGTCATTGAAGAGCTGTTTTAAAGCAAAAGATGTCCGGTCTTGGTGATTGATTGGATGCCCTGAGGATTACAAGTGGCTGAGAGAATGGTGATGTCTAATCCTACTTGGGAGGGAAAACTGAGCTTTGGTGGGGAAATTGGCCAAACAGATCGAGGACAGAGAGAGGTAAGTAGACTTGGCAACTTTTGAGTTTGCAGTTTTAGGTGACTGTAAGAATGGAACACAAAAGGTTAGAAGTTCAATTTAAAAATGACTAGAAACTTAATCAACAGGTGAGGAAATGAAGGCTGAGTTTAAGCCTCAAGTATTTTAAAGAGAGAAGCCAGTATAGATAGAAGGAAAGGCTGTTCCTCTCGGCCTCACCCATTTTCTGCACCTGCTGTCTCCCAGCCTCTTTCCCTGCTTAGGGGGATGAGAAAGCTGGGTGCCTGTGCCTTTCCAGGGCGACCCTGTCTTCAGAAGTTCTGCCTGTGGGAAAGCACAGGACCGTCTCATGGAGACCATTAAGGAACCAAGGAAGGAACACTGCCAAGGAGGCAGCTTTGAATCACTCTGAAATATTTTTCCTCACCAATTAAATGAGTCACATATGAATACAAATGCATCCGAGCACACTCCAAAGCTATGCCTTTTTAAAAAATGAATTTTAAATGTGCTAGTATTAACTTCTATATGATAAAATAAATTTTAAGATTTAGCGTTCATCCTACACTGGGTAGTGAGTACTTTTTAAATGTATGCCGTTGTCTGGTTTTTCTAATGATGATTGAATACTGATTCTTTTATTCTTCAAAATGTTGCTGATAACATTTTCCTTAAACATCGTTGTGGTGTCCAGGCAACGAGATAACCCACATCAGTGGGCTAGATCAGTGCAGCAACCTCACCCACCTCAGTCTGGCCAAGAACAAGCTCACAGCTATCGATGGTTTAGGCATGCTGCCAATCAAAATACTTTCCCTGGTGAGTCTCACAAAAATGTTATTCTTTATAGGAGTACGTGTTAATGTCTTAGGAAATATATGAATGACAATTAGGATTTTTAAATTTTATGAAGAGCTAACTCCTTCATGAAATGTCATTGTCTTCCGTGTTGTTTGCTCCTTCTCGTAACTTGTGTGCTGTGTGCGTGTGTGTGATGAATATTTGATACTAAAGTAAAATGATTTTCTAATTTGGCATACAAATTCCATTTTTTAAAAGATCGACTTTAACACTGAGTAAGAAAGGCATACTTTTAATCACTGTGTAAAGTATATTTATAATGTCTTATTGATGAAATAGCACTTAGACATATTTGAGCGTAATATCTATTGCAGTTAACACTTCATTGCTCTCAAATGAATCATTGGGCACTGAAATTTTGGCAGTCCTTTAACATCACTATATGCTCATCTCCGATTCTAGAAAACCAGAGTTAGTGCTGAGAATAAGTGAATGAGTCCAATCAGAATGTTAAAAATTTTAATTTTTCCCATAGAAAGCACTCTTCTTAAGCTGTGACACTCTATATGACTGTGACGGAATGAAAATACAATTTATTTAAAAATCGGCAGGATCATCATAATTCCAAAGATACAGTATTTTTAAAGTAACAGTCCAGCTCACTAATTTGGGGGCTGATAACATAGTGTGTAGGTTATCTAGGTTTCTTTCTTCTTCCTCACATCCCTCCTCTCACTTATTACCTACCCTTGGATGGCTTTATTATTTCTGTCACCAGGGGGATTTTAAGCCATGAGTCTAGTAGCTCATTAATTTCTTGTGTGAACTACCCCACAGGAGAGTGTTAAACTGTTGTTTGAACTGACGTCTTGGGTTATCTGCTGATTTTTGACGTATTCAATGTACTATTCTGTCTTACTTAACCAGACATCTGAAAGTTGGCTGCTATGTGTTAATTTTTCTCTCCCTGAGCTTGGAGCCTAAAGTGCCTTTTCAAGACCCTTCACTCTTTACAGTGAGTTAGGTGACGGTGAAGGACTGGTTCCCAGTACCAAGGTATGGAAAGGTTTAATAATTCCCCTGAGGTTTCATACTTTCTGCCCATTAAGGCATGTTAGCAAAGCGTAAATGAAAATGAATTTGGTAAGTTGGATTGCAAATTAAAAAATTATTAAAGAGAGTCGCATTTTAAAATTATAATAACTTGGAGGATTATTGGCAGTACGTTCAGTAGCTTGTTAGAACCTTATCCTTTTCCTTTTGTATCTCTTTGTATTGGCATTCCTGTTAACTTTTAAGTGGAGCATGGTATGTGGAAAGAGATGTGGGGGTGTGCCTGAGGGAACGAGAGCTAAGCTCATTATTAATAACAACACATAGCACCTTCATCCTAAGACTTTGCTTCAATAACTAAATACGTAATCTGTCCTGACAGTTCCGTCTCAAGAAGCTTTTAGGAAAAGCATAAAAGACTTATTTTTCCTACAAGTAGATTAGGTGGATTGTTCCCATTCCCCACCCACATCACCCAAGGTGAACTAGAAAATACCTCATTCATTTTCCTTAAAATTTTTTGAGCATAGGAAAGCTTTCTTTTCCATATATTAAATACAATACATAAAATGTAAAATGACATTTGTTTCAACAGTTTTTAATGATTTTATTTTTTAAATTTGTGGACTCGGTAAACCAATTGGTTTGCTATTGAAAATAATTCATTTTGCAATTTAGAGAAAAAAATAACAATGCAAATACAATAACTATACAAACCGATTGTTAATGCTCTACCATCAACTTTCATGATAAATGTTAGGGGGAAATATGATTCACTTGTGACCTGTTCTGTCAACCTTTAGCAAGTAAGGACAACACATTCCAAACTTTAAAAATCATTTTGTCTTAGTAAAAGCCATTTGTGCCCCCTCCATGGGAAAATAAGGATATTTCTCATTTCATTTATTTAATAAAATAGTTTCTCTCTGAAGGCCCCCTTTCCCCTGCTAATCATGCTAAAACAAGCTAGAAGAACTGTTCGTGCAGAAACTAGATGTGCACTTTGACGAGCAATGTATCACTTTAGGGTTTGACTAGATGACTTTCAACTCAGAAATTCTGATTCTGAAGGTCTCTCAGTTCTGCTTTCTTTTATGACCATAGGCTATGTAATTAAACTTTTCTATGCCTCACTCTGCTTACCATTTTGAAAGCCATCAGAGACCCTCTAAAGAAGAATTACAGGTTATCTTCCACATCTACAGCACTTCAGATTTCTTTGGGAGAAGTGTATTATATATAAATTTGATATGTGTGCATATTTTAAATAGAATATTGAGGTCTTATTTCACTAAGTTGAATTAATATGGATATTATGTTCAGGTTAGTGTCGTTTTTTCTTTCCCTTTTCTATTCCATTTTCTAGAACTTTTTTGAACAGTAGGAAATTTGACTTAGGCCAGTTGGGTTATGAGTATTTTTCCTTCTTATTATGGAATTTTTCAGACATATTTAAAGATAAAGGGAGTAGTTTAATGAGCCCCCATGTACTATCATTCAGCTTTATAGATTATCAACATTCTATTAATATATTTTCAACAACCATAGAATTATACTAATGAACATAAATCTTGCTCATTATTGAAGTGAAATCTTATGAAAATTGGGTGAAAATGAGCTCTTACTATTAAATATATTGGAAAACATGTACCAGGAAAAAATGATAGATGGTAGAGAATACTATAATTTCATTTTTTAGTTCTAAAGTGCTCAGTAAAAGTTTTAAAAGTTTAAGGATGGGTATAACGTGGTGTTAATTGAAACCAAAATTACTTTGTGATTCTCAACTCAAAGTTTACTTTTATTGTGGCATATTGTTATAGCTCAAAGGCTAATGAAGCCAAGGAATTTTGAATCTGTTGGAAAATTACAAGAAAATGCAAATTATTATTATCACTGTAATTTGCTGTTATGTGTACATGGGAGCTAGGAAAGAGAACAACATTTAAGTCTTATTTCTTTGTTTTATGGTTATTGTCTGAGAAGATGCTTATATGCAAATTATTGAAGAATTTAGTTACTTATTGTTGCATAACATGCCACCCCAAGTGTAGTGGTGTGGAGAAATTTCATCACTTAACTATTTTATTAGCCAGCAGTTCTGTAATCTGAGCTGGGGTCAGTAGGGTGGTTCCACTGGTCTTGCTATGTTCAGCTTGCAGATTGTCTGCTGGCTGGGCTCAGCCGGGACGCTGGAACGGCTGGGTTTCTCCTCTCTATTTGGTCTCAGGGCTCCTCCCCATGTGACCTGTCCACAAATTCTCTCCCACAAAAGAGCTAGAGTTCTTACACAGCAGCTCAGGGCTCCAAGAACAAGAGGGGACGCTGTTAGGCCTTCTTAAGTCTTAGATTTGGAACTGCAACACTTTCGCCATATTCTTTTGGTTAAGGCGAATCTTAGGTCCAGCTTGGATTCAAGAGGAGGAACTGTACAAGAGCATGAATAGGTGGAGGCCTGTATCACACCACCACAGCCCCCGTGATAGGAAGTGATTATATTCAGAATATTTCTGAAAACCTAATATATGTAGCAGTTATAATATTCAAGTGGTTTTTTGTGATGGCGATGAAAGAACTGCATTAAATTTATATCTCTGAAGGTTAGCATAGAGCTGTGCTGCCATTAGGCTTGAGGTTAGCAGTGATGGAAGCTTATACTACGTAGCCTTTGTCTTTCCTATTGATTCAGACTATCATCTGCTTTACCTCTAGTGAAAATATTATGCCCTGAGTCTCCCAGCTGAAGAAGTGGAATTTCTTTCTGGGATGTGTGTGTGTGTGTGTGTGTTTAAAGAGGTGAATGATGGGAACGAGAGGAGAGACAAGAATGTCTTACTGATTCTAAGAGGTTTGGGGCACTATCCAAATGAAAACTTGTCATTACACTTCTCTCTATGAGAGGCCTTCAGGACATTAAGTGTATTTTATCAATTTTTAGAGCAATAACCAGATTGAGAAGATCACAGGGTTGGATGACCTAAGAGCCCTGCAGATCCTGGATCTGTCCCACAATCAGATCAGTAGCCTCCAAGGGTTAGAGAGTCATGACTTCTTGGAGGTGATCAACCTGGAGGATAATAAGGTAATGTCATACTTTATATGGCTTGGTTTCAGTGTCTACATAAGAGACCATATTAGGGCCCATTATTGGTTTCTCAGGTGCAGTGGCATTCAGTGCCAGCTTAGAAATGTTGTTCTAGAAAACCTTCTGAAGCAACAGTTGAAGGACTTTTTAAAAAAAAACCATACTTAATAATTCTTGATTTTCAAAAATTTGAAGATTCCTTATTACATTGTTTTGAAGGTTTAAACTGCAAATAAGTGTGCAAGACTTTTCTGAAGTAGGTGTGTTCATGTGAAATTTGGGGTAGAAAGATGGCATTAGGAATGTCTGATGTGTCAGAGCCCAGAAACTAGAGACAAGAGAATAGCTTTAGGCTGGTGTTGTCAGTGCCGCCATTCAAAGCGAGGAGACACAGCACGTGAACTCATATCCTTGTTGTAACAATAGTGCGTGTTCCCAGCCTGTCTAAGGTGGGCATTGGACTAACTCAAATTTCCATATCTGGCTTAATTCACATATTACTTCACAAATTACATAAAGTAGCTTTCACTCTTAATTACATTTTATTTTTAATAAAGTGCTTATGCTCCTAATCGTGGTATATCAAGATGGTACCTATAGCTAACTTCTTTTTTTTTTAATTGAAGTATAGTTGATTCATACTATTGTGTTAGTTTCTGGTGTACACCGTACTGATTCAGTTATACACATATATATATTCTTTTTCATATTCTTTTCCAGTATAGGTTATTATAAGATATTGAATATAGTTCCCTGTGCTATACAGGTAGTACCCTGTTGTTTATTTTATATGTATTAGTTTGTATCTGATAATCCCAAACTCCTAATTTATCCCTCTTTGCCCCTTTCCCCTTTGGTAACCATAAATTTGTTTTCTATGTCTATGAGTCTGTTTCTGTTTTGTAAATAAGTTTATTTGTGTCATTTTGTTGGATTCCACATATAAATGATATCGTATGATATTTGTCTTTCTTTGTCTGACTTATTTCACTTAGTGTGGTAATCTCTAGGTCCATCCATGTTACTGCAAATGGCATTATTTCATTCTTTTTTATGGCTGAGTAGTATTCCATTGTGCATGTATATGTGTGTATATATATATATGTATATATGTGTGTGTGTGTGTGTGTCTATATATATATGTATGTGTATACACACACACACACCCCAAATTTTTATCCAGTCATCTGTCAATGGACATTCAGGTTGCTTCCATGTCTTGGCTGTTGTAAATAGTGCTACGATGAGCATGTATCTTGTCAAATTAGAGTTTTCTCCAGATTTATGCCCAGGAGTAGGATTGCTGGATCACATAGTAACTCTATTTTCAGTTTTTTGAGGAATCTCCATACTGTTTTTCCATAATTGCTGCACCAAACTACATTGCTACCAACAGTGTAGGAGGGTTCCCTTTTCTCCACACCCTCTCCAGCATTTATCATTTGTGGACTTTTTAATGATGGCCATTCTGACTGGTGTGAGGTGATACCTCATTGCAGTTTTGATTTGCATTTCTCTGATAATGAGCAATATTGAGCATCTTTTCATGTGCCTATTGGCCATCTGTATGTCTTCACTGGAGAAATGTCTGTTTAGGTCTTCTGCCCATTTTTCAGTTGGGTTTTTTTTGTTGTTGTTGTTATTGAGTTGTATGAGCTGTTTGTATATTCCCGAAATTAAGCCCTTGTCAGTCACATCATTTGCAAATATTTTCTCCCATTCTGTAGATTCTTTTCATTTTATTTATGGTTTCCTTTGCTGTGCAAAAGCTTACAAGTTTAATTTGGTTCCTTTTGTTTATTTTTGCTTTCATCTCTATTGCCTTGGTAGACTGACCTAAGAAAACATTTCTATGATTTATGTCAAACAGTGTTTTGCCTATGTTCTCTTCTAGGAGATTTATAGTGTCCTGTCTTATGTTTAAGTCTTTAAGCCATTTTGAGTTTATTTTTGTGTATGGTATGAGGGAATGTTCCAACTTCATTGATTTATATGCCACTGTCCAGCTTTCCCAGCACTACTTGCCAAAGAGACTGTCTTTTCTCCATTGTATAATCTTGCCTCCTTTGTCGAAGATTAATTGACTGTGAGTGTACGGGTTATAGCTCACTTCTTATGCAATAAGATCTGCACTGTGATTTTATTCATCTTGAGTATTTTGTCATATTTTGGGGAAAGATATCATAAGAAAGTTGAATGTTTATTTCTTCTTGAAAATAAAAAGTTTGGCTGACCCTGAAAGAGACATAGATCCTACCTGGGGTGAGATGTGCTTCTGTGTTCAGCTGTGATTATGCTTATCAGCTGCCCCTGATGACTTTCTGCAATGGACTTCCATTAGCTGTTAGATTTCTAAAAATCAAGAAAAGGCAGTCTTTAGGTCTGGGAAGAAGTGGATTTTTAATCCACTTTTTTGTTCACTGTCCCATGTGTCTCATGAAGTCAATGCAGTCTCTGTTTCATATGGTTTTAGTGTCTTTTTCATGAAATGGTCATTAAAATGGTTTGCACATGTATGCAGGGGGTGTTGAAAAGGCAGAATGCACTGATTAAATTTCAACTGAGTAATGGTAATAATAATAACAATTACAGTCATAAAATAATCTAGAGAGCTTCACTGCGTATTTATGCACAAGGCACTGTTTTAAGCACTTTGCATATATCATCTCATTTAATGGTCCTTATAAACCTATTATTATCGATATTTTACAGATGAAGAAACTAGAGCAAAGACAGGTTAAGCAACTTGCCCAAAGTTATACACATCTAGTGAATAGCAGAGCCAGAATCCAAATATAGAATGATTTGCCCCCAGAGTCATTTCCTTAATCCTGCAGGATCATATCGTAAATGAAATGCTAATGACCTTCCCTTCAGAAGCATGTATGTTGTCATGATCTAGAAGAGTGGTTTCTGGTTTAAATATAACGTAAACCATGCACGTGAGCCACATATGTAATTTTATATTTCTTAGTAGCCACAATAAAAAAGTAAAAAAGAAACAGATGAAATTAATTATTTGTTTCATTTAGCCCAGTATATCTAAAATATTCTCATTTCGACCTATAATCTACATAAAAATTATTGTTGAGATATTCTATATTCTAATGTTTCATACTACGTTTTGGACATCTGTTGTGTCCTTTGGACTTACAGTACATTTGAAACCATCCCAGCCGTATTCCCAGTGGTGAGTGGCCACAGACGGCTAGTAACTACCGTACTGGAGAGTGCAGATCTAGAAGGACCTCGCGAGTAGTATAGTGTTCTCTTCCATTTCAGGAGACTTTTTGAAAAGTTGAAGGGGGAAAAAGGGAGGATTATTAAGTGAAGGAAAGAGTTTATAATTTTCAAATGTTAAAGAGACTCCATTAAAAAAAATAAATAAAAGTAGCCATGTATCCCAAAGGAAGGACCCTTTGGTAACGATTGGGTCTGTAACAATAACACAGTTCCCTCGCTCCCTGCTGGGCAGGTTGGAGAGCAACCAGCAGTATTTTGAAATATTCTATGCGCCATCCAAAGGTTTCCTCAGAGGTTTCTCTAGCACTACTGAGAATACTGTGTATCAAGGATGGAAAATTTATCATTTACAAGAAACATAACATAGCTGTTGGTTCTCATATGTTAACTTGCTGTTAGGAGTACTGTTTTATTGTTATCACTTTCATCAGCATTATTTACTTGGTTTTAACTGTTGAAACATTGCCAGACTTTCACGTGATCATTCGAACATCTCTTTTAAGTCCCTTGAAAAATGTTCACCATCAACTGATGATTTGGGGGCCTGTGTCATTCTATAGCCCTCTTTAGATTTTATGTCATTTCTAGTATTTGAAACTTACCCCCCAAATGTTAACTCTGTTATAACCTCAGTCTTCTAGAAGCAAGATCTGGGAGTTACTTAGAGAATGCTGTTTTGCTTCTCTGAGTCTTAGTGTCATTATTCCATCCGTCTGTCTGTCTGTCTGTCTATCTATCATCTATTTTAAGAAAAAGCCTTAACAGGCCCCTTCAGATCTGGATGGCCTAGAAGGAAATGACTGAAAAAGAGTCAGCTTCTCCCTGCTTAGTGGAAGTTGATAAGCTTCTTGGGGGTGGGGAGAAGCCAGCCAGGGGCAAAGGAGATTGGGGAAGAGGGGTTGACTGGAATCTGGAGATTAGCCCTGCTGGTATGACATTCTTGGCAGCAGATGGCTGAAGTTCTTTCAGAATATAACCTTTCTGGCAATGTTTCACTTTAGGTGGTTTGGGGTGCTGTGTCTCTGCACACTTTGTAATTGCCTGTGACACACACAGCCTTGGGTCTTGGGATTTGAAGAGAGGTGGGTCTGCCGCGGGGAGAGGTCTACAGGAGAGGGAGGGCACAAGCAGGATGGCCAGGACCTGGTGCCCATCACCAGTGTGCAGCAGATGTGGAAACTGGAAGCCGGGCTACTCCACATGTGCCCTCTTTGTCCTGACCTGCTTCATCCGTCCTTCAAAAGGACTGGGAGGGCAGCTAGATTCCTCATTTGTCTCTCAAAAGACCAGCTGATCCCAACTGACATCTTTTTTTTTTTCTTTTAACTCTTATTTTTATTGAAGTTATTTGATTTACAATGCTTTTTTCAGGTGCACAGCCAAGCAATTCAGTTATACGCATGCATACATAACTATATATTTTTTCAGTTTCTTCTCCATTACAGCTCATTACAAGAAACTGAATACAGTTCCCTGTGCTATACAGTAGGTCCTTGTTGTTTATCTGTTTTATATATAATAATGTGTATCTGTTAATCCCAAACTCCTAACTATACCTCCCCCTCCCTTTCCCCTCTGGTAACCACAGTTCAATTTCGCTGATTTTATTAGAGAAATGCAAACCAAAACTGCAATGAGGTATCATCTTACAACAGTCAGAATGGCCATCATTAAAAAGTCTACAAATAATAAATGCTGGAGAGGGTGTGGAGGAAAAGGAACACTCCAGCACTGTTGGTGGGAATGCAAATGGGTGCATCCATTTCAGAGGACAGCATGGAAGTTCCTTAAAAACTAAAACTAGGCTTACCATATGATCCAGCTGACATCTTAGTGAGAGTATTTTACATAGTCTGTGACCATTTTATTCACCGTGTTTGCAGTGTTTTCAGGGAGATCTTTCCATGTCAAGCACCATGTATGTCACCATCTTCTAAAATGGGTGCTTAGTGTTCCTCTTATGGGACTGTGCCATGACTCATTTAATCACATAATGATGGGGTTTTCAGGAACTTAGAAAATTTTAAACTTTCACTGAAAATGTTAGACCGAATGTTCATGTGTCTAATTTTTGCCTATCTGATGATCTCTTCTCGAAGTGGTATAGCTGGTTTATAGCTTATGCATATGTAACATACCAGATTGCCAATTTCTACTCCCACCAGCAACGTCTGCAAGCACACGTGGACATGTTGACTGAGCAAAAACATCTCCTCCTCATCGTGCTAGGTCCAAACTCAAGAGCTAGCTGTATGCTGTGGGGAATCAATCTATCGTTTGAAAGTTCTGACTGAGCAATGTGAACCAAGTTGACTCTTCCACCTTCCTGAATAACACAATATTTAAAAATTGATCCTTTTATCTCATAGATGATCCAAATGGCAGTCTAATGGAGAGTCTAGTCATCTTACGGAAAAAGCATAACGTAGCTATAACCAGATTCACGTGTGCAGGTTGTCTACTGTAACTCAGAATTCGCCTTTCGTATTATGTCTTTGAAAATGGCATCCTTTGAACACATTGCATGAGTCCTTTCCCTGATTAAGCTTTGGGAATAGTTAACATTTCAGCTGCATTTTGTGGTTGGTAACTCAGGGATGATCAGTGACTGCTTTTGGAGTGCTTTCACCATGCATGCAGAAATGTCTTGGGGAGAAATACAAATGAGAAAGTGATTATTAATTTTTTGCCAAAGTTCAGCAGCTACATCTGAAATAAGATTATAATTATGCTAATTACAGGACATTTAAGGAAAACTGTCTTTAGTTTAGTGGAGAATTCAGGACTGCAACCCAAGCTCTCTCCCCAGTCAAACTAAGGAGCTGTCAAACAACCTTTTTTTCCATACTTTTTAAAGTTGTGAAATAACCTAGACAAAAAAGTATAACACATAAGTATACAGTTTAGGAAAGAATTTTAAGGTGAACAGGCATTAACACTCACATCAAGAAATATGTCACACAATTTCCCATTTTTTATCTTTTCTTGAAACAACTATCTCATCGAAAAAATAATAAAGCCACACATGTCCATGCAGTGAGAAGGCTTCACCAGTTACAAGTCACCAGACTAGCAGAAGCAGTGTTGGAAAAAGAAATTAGGGAACTGGAGGCTTGGAAGGATTAGTGATGGAGAAAACCACGGAGCCCTTGCACGCGTTTTTTTGTAGTTTCTCTGATTCTACGTACTATTTTACTTCTGCCTTAAAATAAACATGGGTGAGATGAGGAACATCTTCCTCACTGTTCTCCACCCAGAGAAGAAAAAAGAAAATGTGGCTGTGTGTTTGCATCTATTGAAGGCACATGCAACAATTCCCTTGTTCTGCGTAGCTTTGTGGAATTTTCTGTATATCCAGCAGAGCAATTTTTAAAATAAGTTGAGTTTAGAGGACCCAAAGTAGCTGCTTTTATGTTTCCTGTTGTCTTTGTGCACTTAGTCTGTTGATAATATTTTGTGTGGTGGTTTTTTTTTTTTTTTTTTGATTAAACAGATTGCTGAGCTGAGTGAAATTGAATACATTGAAAACCTACCTCTCCTTCGGGTTCTCAATCTCCTAAGAAATCCAATTCAGGTGAGAGATCCTTAGTAGAGGGAGGAGGGAAGATTTTTCTGAAATTCTTCTTTTTTGTGAAGTACTTTTGATAGAACATCAGGAATGTGAATAAGGTGTGTTTCTCTTCATTCTCTATTAGAAGGGTAAGCAAAGTAGCACCTGTGCACGCCATCGGCGTGAGTAAACCTGAAATTAAATACTGGTTGCCTACTCTGTGTGGTCATTTGTGACTCATCCGGGAGGTAATAAAGATTACAGGCGGGAGCTACTGAGATTGTAGAGCAGTGTTCCCTTTACATCAGAGAATGCACGATGCCTGAGGTGTAAGTGGAATGTGGTTCCTACTTTAAAACAGGGCAGGAAAAAGTCTAAGATTAGACACCTCAGGAAATTTGCCTGGGGATAGCTGTGATACTGACATTGTAAAGTGATTATAGAAAAAACAATGTATTTGCTGCTGATTCTTCACCTCTGGAAATCAAAGATCCATGACTTTTTAAGGATCCTCTCTCTCTCTTTTTTTTTCCCCCCAGTGACAGATTCTTTCTCCTGGACTCTGTCCCTCCCTCTTTGTGCATACATCATTCATTCTGTTTTTCTACTTGTATCATTCTCTCATCTTTCCATAAACTCTTGAGTTTGTATGTATCTCTGAGTACCTTTCCTTCTGTTTATGTCTTTTTAAAAACTATTTATTATTTTTTAATTAAAAAATTTTTTTAGAGTGGGGAGGTAATTAGCTTTACTTATTTTTTTTAGAGGAGGTACTGGGGATTGAACTTTTGTGTGTATCTTGATAAACATGTCTGGACAGGCAAAAAATCAAAATGAAAAGTGAAAGATAAGATTTTAAAATTAAAACCATCCTTGGGATGAGAATAGTGGCAGGTAATTTAGAAGCATATTTGGGAAAGAAAGGACTTAAAGTAGCCATCTCTCCCAGTTCCAGACCCATGAAGAGCATCTGGGTGTTTGCATAAATAAACAGCTCAAACCTTTCACACATGCTGACTCATTTATATATTAACTCCGCCCAGCCTTGCACACTGAAGTACACAAAATATACCTTTGTATAATCATTTTATGCGTATTCTCATCTATAAAATGCATCATCCACTTAATATCTTTCCCTTCAAAGAGATGTAGCTTTTTAATACCAAAAAACTGTAATGATATTTCTAAAAGGCAGACAGTCCTAACACAGCGGATGATAGGGAGTGATAAGGGAATTGTTCTATGAATGAATATTATTTTATTATAAAACAAATGCATAAATTAATTATACAAATCAATATATAAAACAGTGCAAAGTAATAAATAATGAGAAACCAGTTACAAGTAATTTTTCCTTATTTGTAATACTGAAACTCTTTGGCTTTAGAAGATAGGGTTTTGATCACTGGCCATGGAACCTTAGAAGAAATACTTCACTTCTCTGAGTCTTAGTTGTTTTTCTCTTTAGAAATGAAGATAATCAGAGCTGTCCTGTTTATCTCACAGGGAGATTAACAACATCACATGTTTGAAAAGCTTTATAAGTTACAAGGCATGGTCTGCTTTTGTGTTGTTAATATAAGGGGACTGGTAACTGTGAAAATGTGAAGACGTACGTGTGTGTGTGTGTGAGTGAGTGACAGAGTTAGTAGGTGAAAAGGCCTGTGCTCATGAAAGTAGACTGCTAGTGCTTGTCAGTTTGGGAAAAGGAAGGCAAATGAATAACCCCCTTGATGTTTTAAACAGGAAGAATCTGACTATTGGCCCTTTGTAATTTTTATGCTCCTCCGATTAACAGAATTAGATCAGAAGAAGATTAAAGTGGAAGAAAAGGTAAGTAATCATATCATTTCATGTGTTTATGAGTTAATAGGCTCAAAAGCTCACTCTGCCTGCTGCAGGACTGGTGTGGTCCATAATGACACACAGAGCAGCACGTACACTCATTATTTATTTGGTAAGTGTTTCCTTGTCTGAGGCTGTGTTTAACCCTCTGCAAAGCGGAGCATCCCCACAAATGCAGTGAGAGCCCTGCTGTGTGTGCAAGGCTGGCAGCAGTACGGCCGACTGCTAGTTTGGATAAGTGTCATATTTGGAGGGTGTGTGATTCTATCTGTGTTACTCTAAAAATTCACTTCATAATGAAATGAATTATGATGTCATTCTACCACAGAATTCAAAAAGACTCAAATAAATCACTACTCTGATATTTTAAATCCTTTATTCTGCTCTGTAAGATAATGATTCCTCTGGACACACAGCTCCGGAGTAACCAGGCCCTGGATGCCAGCACTGCCTCCCCCACCGTACCCGTGGAAGCTGCTGTGTCATGTTTTCGTGGCTAGTGTCAGCTGAAATCTCCACTCATGAGAGGTTTCTCACCCCAGATGCAGACTTGAGATGGGAATGAAAAAGCAGGTATAAGGATGCAGAGAGGGAGATATCCCAGTGCATAAATGCCTTTCTGAAACCTTGGTTAAAAATAGGTACAGAAGCTAGTCTGTTATTACTCACACACTCAAAGGCACTTACTAGATTTCTCTTTCCACTTAACGTTTTGCGAAGGAAATGCAATTTAAAACCACACATTAGTTAAAGGTGTGGACGACGACAGTGTATTTAGAGGGATGACAAGGACAAGGGAATAGAGAACTGGACAGTATGAGAAAAAGGCCCATATCTCTGAGCAGAGAACGTTATTCTAAAAGAGGAAGAGTTTGGGGTAGAATTTGAGATCGCAGGAATAGTTCTTGGTGAGATGGCATGAGGAAAAATTCTGCAGTAGTTACCAGCCTGGAATCTAGAACTATGAATTTCATTCCTCCTTCTTGTACTAGAAGTTGAAGTGTTTACTATATTAAAGATCATCTTAGACCTTAGAGGTTTTGTTTTTGCTTTTTTCCCTCCCGAACCAGGGAATGTATAGAAGTAGGTGGCCAAGACTGAACACAAAGTTTCCTGGTTGCACGTTTCCTAGAACATTTCATGAAAGAAAACCTAAGCCTCATCTTTGTTTTACAATGAAATGTGTTTTCCCTTTGCGTTTCTAATTCTGGAAAAGGTTATGGCCGTGAATAAATACAAGCCACCCCCTGAGGTGGTCGCAGCCCAAGATCACATGACCCACGTTGTCAACAGCTTGATGCAACCACAGAGGATCTTTGACAGGTACTCCTTAGGGGTCTGCGGGGTGGAACTTGGGATGGCCAGCGCAGGACGACCTCACCGTTCCTCTAGCCCTCTGGTTTGTGACTGTTCCGTTCTGACCTCTCTGAGGGAAGGAATCAGGTCTTTTTTTCCTTTGATAGGCTGTGCTGTCTCAGGTACAGCGTGTTATCACGTGCTTGAGTAGGGGCTCACTCACTTACGTTTTCCCAGGTATGGCGATGAGTAGATTCAACTTCCCTCTCTCGTCTGGACCCTTGAATGGGGGCTAGCCTGTGACATAGGATGGTGAAAGGAAAAAAAAAAAAAAGTGTGACAACAGACAGAACCACAGACCTTAGCCTCATTAATGGAGGCCTGTGATGATTTCTGTCCATGTTTTTCCGTAGCTGTGAGTGCATGCGAGGTACCCCTGCCAAAGAGCACCCATGACCACAGGTTATAGACTGGAGAGTCCCCAGAAGGAGGCCCTGCTCGCCTCGGGGAAACCGGGCACAGTCCTCACAGAGACTGCACTGAGCTGCAGTCAGCCCAGCAGGGAGGAGTCGCCCAGCTGGGCTGAACACAGGAATAGAGTCTCTCACCTCTAAGTTCGAAGGCAGATTCACCACGATTTCTCCATTTCTTTTTAAACAATCTGTTGAAGCAGATGGCCACTTATGCTATAAGTATAATACAGAAATTCCATCAATACCCAAAGGCATTTTTAAAATACTTGTAAAATCTCTTGGTTATAAATGGCTTCTCTTCTTCATGTGGTTTGCTCCTGTGCTTCACATGGTTGGTTTCCCACAGAAAGAAAATGTTTTGTTTTGCATCCAGGACATGATTTTTTTTACATGTAATTTAATAATATAGATGTTGACAGTTTTATGTATTTATGGTAGCCCTCTAGGTGAAATGATTTATCATTTATTTGCATACATCTGGAAAAGCACATTTGATTTCAATGAAGGGCATTTATGTCTTCATTGTATTTCTTTTCTAGTTTATGAGATTGCTAGTTGTTCCATGCTTTTAGGTACATTTATATAAAAATATGTATCAAAGATATTTACAGCGGTATCTGATGAACACATCTTTCTTGATCATTTCTGGCTGTCAGGCAGACAATAGCAAGTGGCCAAGCAGCCCCAGCTGCTCCGGGATGGAGCGGTGTACAATATGAAAAACTCTTGGAGGCGAGAGCAGGCTGGCCATGCCCTTCCCTGTCTGGGCCAGGACACAGCTCCCTGGCAGCCCCAGGAGTCAGGCTCCAGGAGAGGGACCCGACTCTTGATCTTGGGACTTTCTGGCTGTGATATTGGTGAATCACTGTCCCCTCTCCTGGTGGGATTGGGGCGAGGATCTAGTATTAAAATGACCTGGCAGAACCTTGACTCTGGCCTGAGAGTCAGCGGTAGCTTTCTTGCTCTCTCCTATGACAGCATTCTCCAGGGTCCTCTTGTACAAGCCCTGTCTGAACTCTGAAATCAGCCATTTCTCCAAGAAGCCCTGGTTTGTTTTAGTGAGAACTGGTATTTCCCAATCACAATCTGGGTGCTAGAGATAATCATGGCTCCTGGGTTGGCCATTGTTTCTAGGCTTTTTAGTGGACAGAGCTAGGAATGTACTTACTTCCTTCCTTCCTTCCTTCCTTCCTTCCTTCCTTCCTTCCTTCCTTCCTTCCTTCTTCCCATCCATTTTTTTTCTATCTACCCATCCATCCATCCATCCATCCCTTTGCCTATTTGCAGCTATCTATCTGTATCTATTCAATCTGTTATATCTAATCTGTATCTAGATCATTGTATCTATAGATAGATGATAAAATAAATACCTTCTGAATTCATATTGGTACTTACAGTTCAATTTCAAGACTACAGTTTAGCTTTTCCTTAACCTCCTGTCACATCTATATCTCCTTTTCTCTCTCACTGAAGACACAGGAAGATGGAATTTGAATATTCCACAATTACTCAAGTCTAAAACCCCATATTACACCCCCACAGTATCAGATTACCAATGCTAATACTATCACCACTACGACTACTGAAAACATTAAAAACATATTTTGCCTGTGCTCTTCCCACTAACTACCCACCTCAAGTTTTTATTGCAGAAAATATCTGTAACATAAAATTTGCCATTTTAACCGTTTTAAAGTGTGTGGTTCAGTGGCTTTAATTACATTCACAATGTTGTGCAACCATCACCATCATCTGTATCCCAAACTTTTTCATCACCCCAAACAGAAAGTCTGTAACTATTAAGACAGAACTCCCATTTCCTGCTACTCCCAGACCCTGGTAACTTCTAATGTACTTTCTGTCTCTATGAATTTGCCTACTGTATATATTTCACATAAGCGTCAATCACTCCATTTTAAAAATAGTGCACTCTATTTATATTGTCAGAACACATATCCATCACGTACTGTACTTTCTCCTTTTCTGTCATTTAATCCTAGTTCTATGGGTAACTGCATATTGATCGCTCGCCGCCAGCCCTCGCGCTGATGTCTCTTGAGTCATTTAGTTGCGTGAAGCCTGTTCTCCAGTAGATTCCTCAGGAAGGGCTGTGGAATCAGCGCCTCTTGAACTCTCGCGTGTTGATAATATTCCCTGCCCTTTACACTTGAAAGGCATTCTTGCTATAAAGTCCATGGTTCACATTTTTTTCCTTGAGTATATTAAAAATGTTTCTCTTGTTTACTTCCAGTGTAAACATGGCTGCCAAAAATCTGATGGCAATTTCGTCTTCTTTCCCTTATAAATCATGTGTTCTATTGTTCTAGCTGAACAGTTTTTTTCCCTTTTTTTTAAAAGTCTGATGATTTTACTAGACTCTGTCTTGGTATTACTGTTACAACATTTGTAGCCCAGTTGTTCCCTGGACTAATATTCTCGGATACATTATATAGTTTTTTTTTGTTTGTTTGTTTGTTTTTTAAATTTCAGGAAAATTTTCTTGAATGACACTTTAATATTTGCTCTGTTGCTTTGCTTTGTTTTTCTTCTTCTGGAAAAAGATCTCTGGCCTATCCTCCATATCTGTCACTTTCAAAACTTTTTCTCTTTAATCACTTAAAATATTTATTTTGAGGTAATTTTAGATTCACATACAGTTGTAAGAAATAATGCAGAGAAATTCTGTGTATCTTTCACAGTTTCCCCCAATGGTATTATCTTACTTAGCTCTAGTAGAATGTCAAAACCAGGAAACTGACATTGGTACAATCCACCAACCTTATCAGATTTGACCAGTTTTGCATGTACTCACGTGTACACTTAGTTCTATGCAGTTTATCACATGTGCAGATTGATGTGAGCACCACTCCAGTCAAGATACAGGAGTTTTGTCACAAAGAACTCTTTCCTTCCCTTTTATAGCTACAGCCAGCTCCTTCATTCTCATCTTATTAACCCCTGACAACCAATAATCTGTTCCCCATCTCTGTAATGTTGTCATTTCAAGAAGGCTGTATAAATGGAATCATATTGTATATATATATAGCCTTTGGGGATTGACTGGTTTTTTCACTTAGCCTCATTCCCTGGAGATTCATCCAAGCTGTGGAATGTATCAGTGGGTCACTCCTTTGGATTGCTGAATTGTATTCCTTGGTACGAATGAACCCAATTAGTTTAACCAGTCATGTCTCGAAGGACATCTGGGCTGATTCCAGTTTTTGGCTGCTACGAATACGTCTATAAGGAACATTCACATGCAGGCTTTTGGACATGTCCCAGTTTCAGCCTGCCTGCTTTCCACAGGATACCCACTGTTCTGGGGTTTCTGGGGTTCCCTTGTTCTCGGACTCTGCCCACTGCTCCCTTGTTCTTCCTCCTGCACAGATTCCAGTGCCATAACAGTCTGGTGGGTTTGCGGCTTTTCATCTGGTTTTGTTATACATATTTTCCATGCGTTTTGGTTCTCAAGTTTTCCTCTGAGTATTCAGCAAGATTGAAAAATGATGCTGCACTGCCCCCACTCTTCCGAGAATCTAAACCTCAGACGTGTATTTTCAAAATAATATTTTCTTCTAAATTTCTATAAGTTGTGTCATGAGTGGAACCCAAACACTTCAGCACGTGGCAAGAGATTTTATTAATAATTCATCCTTCAGTCTTTTAGACCCAGAAGCCATGCGTAGATTCACATGGCAGTTCTTATTTAGTAGCCATTACTTTGAGCAAGTTTATTAACCTCTCTGTACTTCAGTTTCTTCCTGTGTTAAATGCGGATCGTGACAGAAACATCTTCATTAGCTTCCTGTGATAATTAAATGAGGAAATGCACACAAGACTCCTAGAGTAGTGCCTGGAACATAGTAATTGCTCAGGTAAATTTTAGTGATTACTGTTTTCTTTGTGTATCTGTGTTCTGATTCAACAGGTATGGATGTTAAAGTTTCCCTCTGAGAGGGTAGTCTTACTTCATTTATTTTGAATTTCTTGGCATTATTTTATCAACCAAGAATTAATACCTCTTACTGTATTTTTCCTCTTAAAATTGTTGTTAAAGTAAATTTGGGGGCATAGTATAACCAACTTGCATCTGGAAAGTAGGACCATCCTTCTATACAGTGTCTACATAGAGCAGGTGCTGGATTGCTGAACTTACAGTGGTTGTGACCTGGACACTTGCCACCCTGGATGCAGTTAACATGCGTGTCTGTCTCTGCCCCGTGCTGCAGCACCCTTCCGAGTTTGGATGCCCCGTATCCCATTCTGGTGTTGGCTGGTCCTCAAGCGTGTGGTAAACGAGAGCTCGCTCACCGCCTCTGCAGGCAGTTTAGCACTTACTTCAGATACGGGTAAGTTTCTTTGTTGGCTGATAAGGCTGTCACATGTCTAATATTGCAAATGTTGGTTATTAATTTTAAGCAAGTTTTTAAAAATGTACATAGAAGGCTTATGAGCATCTTTACTAGGTGTTACACTGTGATACACACTGTAATTTTTTTTTTACTTTAATTCTCCAAATGTTTTACTTAATTCAACAACCGAAATCACTCTCCACGTGTTGGAAGGTACACGTGGCTTTAATTAAGCACAGTGGTGTTGAAACGCGGTCTCATCCTGTGTGTGGTGTGACAACACGAATCACAGTGTTGTGACGGGTGGTGGGTGGGTTTGTGCACCAGTGACAGCCTCTCCTGGTCTCTGCTGGAGCTCATGCTGCCAGACATCAGCTGCTTCATTTGCACACGGGTCCTCCTCTTTGGAGGCATATTTCCTGAAGAAGGAAGAGGAAGAGGAAGGAAAAGGGGCAGCTAAAGTGTTTCTTTTCCTTTTCCTCAGGTTAGCCTTCAATATACTTTTGGTTTTCCAGAGCAAATATTTTGCTGCGTGATTCCCTAATGACCCAGTTAAAATAGAAGGTTATATCCAAAAAACTACAACCATCCAAGAAAATCTTCAGCTGGATTTACAGACTTTTTAAAAGTTTTCTGGGAGTCAGATTTAGAATTATTGCTGTGGTCTTTAAAACTGGTTTCCTCTTATTTTTCATCTATGGCAAAAACATTACTTTTAGATTAGTGATGTTTGCCAGTGAGCCGAGAATGTGTCTGCCAAGATATATAGGACAGAAAGAAAGAGAAATGCAGATTATTTTCTAATGCTATTACAGAAAAGTTCCTTCCCTTAAGCTACACATGTTCAAACAATGTAAACACTATTTTAAACAGGTCCATTTATTTAGAAATCTAACATTACATCCCTCATTTGAACAGTTCTAGGATACAAATACATAGAACAATTTATCCATTAGTATATTCTAAACACCTTGAAGCAACAACAATAAGTTAAAACTTGATATTAGAATAAAAAAGTACAGAGTGTCATCATGCTTATATGGTGGTACGGAACCTGTTTTGATAAATAAGTAAACACGATGAATGGATGATCCAATTAGAGCAAAAAGGTGTGTCCCGACTACAGTGCTAATACGTAAATCTGGTTGGAACCTTTCAGCAAACCGCAGTGAGTTACGGGGGCCAAGGCTTTCCCCAGTTAAAATTCCTTTCACATTTCTGACACCAATTAGGTTGCAGATGGCTGGTAGCCCGTCCTTGATGTTTACTTGTGATGGGCACCGCTGAGGCACTCTGGGTCAGATGTGTTTCTGGAGGTGTTTATTAACTCATCAAAAAGATTCTGATCTGGGGGGTGAAGGGAGGTAATAATAGCTCAGTGATAGGGCACATGCTTAGCATGCACAAGGTCCTGGGCTTAATCCCCAGTACCTGCACACACACGAAAAAGGTTTCTGGTCCAGTCTGCCTCTACATTCTCTCCTGGATAGGCACCCCCAGTGTTCATTCTTATTAAATCCTCCTTTCGCCTATTAGAATATTTATCCATCATGCTTGTGATGATGTATTTAACGCTTGTTTGCCCTGCTCGACTGTAAGCTGACCACCAACGTCAGCTTTGCTTACCACTGAGTTCTCAATGTTCAGCAGATAGCCAGGCACTTAATAAATGCATGAGAAATATTTGGTAAATGAATGACTAAGTGATTGAGTGAATTGGTGGAGGAATGAATGAATGCTATTGTATGCAGTGTTTAGCAGGGAATTACTGTAATAAGAAGCATAGGTGGTTTCCCCAACTTCCACCGATGGGGATATGGAGGGATGGAGGGATTTGTCCATCCATTCTTTTGATAAACATTTATCGGTTTCTTCCCATGTGCTTGACCCTGAAGATACAGTGGGAACAAGACTGGTGAGGTCTTTGCCTTAATGAACTTTGTAATCTGGTGGGGAACTCAGACCTTAAATAGTTAGTGTCATGTGCAATTTGTGTGGAGGCACAAGGTGGCAAAACAAAATCCCCAAATTAGCTTCCTGCTCCTTTACTGTTACCGCTGCCACTGCTGTTTCTCGTGGTGAGTGGAAAGACACTCACAAGTGCCTCCCGCTCACTCACCCACCTCCCTCACAGGCTCAGACGCAGCATCCAACCAGGCGCTGGCATCCTCCGGGAGGCAGAGGTCAGGCTTGTTCAGTGGCAAATCATTCTAAGAATTCCATCAAGGCATGGATCAAAGAGCATATCATTGAATTAAAAAGGTATTAGTGAACTCATCATTTCATGCATTGAGAAAGTCAGGTAGTACTACTAATTTAATGCAGCAACTTTCTGATTGAAACAAATGATAAAACAGAAGCACATCCTCAGGGGCAAGTCATTGTTCTTGTTTAGGTTTTCTTTTCTTTTATTCTTTATCCAGCATACATTTTATTGATTTTTATTAAGTGAAAAGAAAAAAAGGCCACATGTACAGTCTTATTGTGAAACATATAAGCATTTACAAAGGCACTTTCTCTGCCATTTGTCTGAATCTTTTCTTTCCCTCCTATTTATTTCATTTTCTCCTGGCACTTTTCTCTTCCTTTTTAAATTGCATTGACCCAGAACCAAGACATTCAATGAAATTTTCACATGCTAAGTTGCATATCCAGAGGTATCCATATTAAAACCATAGCTCAGTGGTATAACAAATTATTGGTGTGGCCGAGAGATTGTGCCCTTGTCCAAGGTTCTGATTTTATTATTTGTTCTTGATTTTAAAAATAGGCTGGATGTTCTTTCTTTACCTGTGTTAGCTGTAGGTGGCATGGAGATGGGCATTTACTACCTTCCGAGTCTCTCCATTTATTTCCAATCTTAATATTACCATGCAGGCCTGTGGCTTCCTGGAAGCGTGCTGGATAATGAGAGAAACATACAACAATAGCAGCGTGCATGTTCATCTTCCAGACGTGAGGCCTTGAAAGTGATCTGAAAAGTCATAGAAGCATAACTTTGTGCTTCTTCCTTAGATCTCTGTTTTATAGCAATCTCTATTTTTATGACCTTTTCCATGACGTTGACTACTAGATTTTCCTTTTAGGACTGGACTACAGTGAAGTAAAAGACCACAGCTATTTAGCTAAATGAGATGGTCTGAGCTATGGCTGCCCAAGTGCCATCTCTTCTCTTGTCCGTTTATGCAGATGTGGCGGACTGGTAGGATGGTGCATCCATTCCCTCAGTCAGTGTTTACTGAGCACCATCCATGTGCCCGGTTCCAGTGAGAAAACTAGAAATCAAGCAGACATGGCCCTTGTCCTCCTGGTAGCTTGCACCTAGTGTGAGATTTAGATGATGAGTAAATGCTGTCTAACTGGACAGTTTGTTGGGTACTGTGGTGCGGGAAGGAAAGAGCCTCTGTGACTGAAGTGAAAGATAGTGGGATGTGATTGGGGAGTGGAGATTGGATTCCATGCAGGCAGAATACCGAGCACATTTGGGTCACTGAAAGTACACTGTAGTGTGGCTGGGCTTGAGGTGTGGAGGAAGATGGCAGAAGATAAGACCAGAAAAGTAGACTGGGGTCTGAGCATCAAGAGTCTCTAAGCAGGGGCGTGTCATGATCACAGCTGCATTTTAGAAAGTACATCCTGTGGGCAGTTTGGGGGAGGGCTCAGGGAGGGAAGGCTGCAGACAAGATCACTGCTTAGGATATAGTGACGGATGTTGATGGCATGAATTAGAAAGTGGTATGTAGTTACTGGAAAGTGAATAGAGTACTGGCTTCCTGGAATCTGATGCTCAGACGCACTACGTGCTGGCATCTGCTGTGCTCATGATCTCTTAATTGTGTCCAGCAATTTACCGACATTTATTTGCACTGGGCATTGGGATTAATTTCATTTGCCTACCAAATGCCCTAGGAATACCTGGGCTGTTGTGGCTCCCCAGAGAAAGAGCTCCCTAACTAACAATATGGCATGCTATAATGTACTTGAATTTGGATGCACTCACAGCCAAGCGGCTGCCTAAATATTTGCAGTGACAAGAAGTTCGTTATTTCTTGAGGCAATCTGGTCCGGAATTGAGATTCTAAATCTGCATGCTTCTGAATCACATTGAAAAAATGTCTATGTCCTCATCCGCCTGCTAGCTTTCTTAGATATCTTTTCTTCTTCCTATTACGTTTTCCTGGGTATATTAACGTTTCATTATTTGGCCTGGCCTTTCCGGATTCCTTTCCCTCCTGATCATGTTCTCCTGTCTGTGGAGATGGTTTGTTAGGGTCCTCAATGACAGATGGCCAATGAATTGGCCTTTAGTGTGCTAACCCACTCACCCTTAGACTTAGCACCAGTGTTATATCCTGGGGCTAATTGCTAAGTCAACTCTTTTGTCTGTTAAGTGAAAGTAACAAGGGAGTATGGCTCCCATTACAAACCATGATTTGACTAATTTACAGTCATCTAACTAGTAAATTAATTAGTGATAATAAACTCATGGAAATGTAAATTACAAGTGAAATTATATTTAGATACGGGAGAGGAACAATATTCAAGGTGATGGCCCAGGCAAATTTCTTCCCTAAAGTCTGGTATCATGTTTTTTCTAAGTTTAGTCAAATATTGCTTTTCTATGAAGTATTTCCTTTTTAAGATGTTCGTATTTGGGTGGCATACTACACAGAGAACATTTCTATATGTGAGACTTGGATGACAGATTCAAAAAACCACAGGTCATCTTAGGTCTGTCTTAACAGAAAGTTCTGCAGTGGCTGCCGGTTTTGTCATCAGCATTTTCCGCGTCAGTGAAGCCATCTCTTTATTTACCTGCCTAGAAGCTTTGAGTTGCTTCTTTGCTTTGTTTTCTTCTTAGAAATTCTGGACAAAAATCCCTGCCACTCAATTCCTTTGTTGGAAAATGCAAATTCAGTGCAGTGTATAAAGGATATGCTAAGGGTGTGCAGTACAGGATGTCAAGTTACTGAGTTATCTGTCCTGTAGACAGAGGGTCTCAAGTCCCTGCCAAGGGGTGTGGAGAAATGCCAGTGTACCCAAACAGCACAACAAATGTCATGTGTTTTGACATTCTTCTCTTAAAATGTGCTCTCTTTCCTGAGTATACAATTTAAATGTAATGTTAAGACCTTCGAATTTATAGGATAGTTAGTTCTTGATTATAATGGAAGAGGAACAGTGGTATGAGCTATGAAAATCCATTTGTCTTTGACTTTGTAATGGAGGGGATTTTGAGGTTGCGACTTTACCCTCTTAGTGTGATGCTGAAAGGACTTGACTTTGGTGTCAACCTGTTGTTTCTTTCTTCCTTTTTTTTTTTTTTTTTTTTTTCATGCTATCTATGTAGCTCTGGCTTCAGAGAGTTGCAGGATCCTGTTGTTTCTTACTCACATTACTTATAACTGCTCTGCCTCAGTTTTATCCTCTATAAAATAAAAACAGTAACACCTACCTCATGGTTTTCTGTGAGGAGTAAATGAAGTAGCATATCATGTGTCTAACTGCTTGCATCTCTTATTTTAAAACCGTAGGATAATCTAAAGATCAGTTTGCATTCCCAGAACTTAACATTGGGAGGTCAGAATGGTATAAAATCAAGAGTCCTGGCCTAGCTGGGATGCCTGCACTTCTGGGTCTGGGACTGATCCTGGCCTGGTCTCAGACAAGTCACATTTGTAGTCATCTTAAAATGGAGTTCATCACATCCATTTCATGTTTCATTAATTCATTCATGCTGCAAATATTTAATAAATGCCAGACATTGGGGATGCAGTGGCAGATGAGATGAGCAAGATGAAGTCCTCCCCTCATGATTCGCACGTCCTGCTGGGGAAGATAGGAAAAAAACAGATAGAAGAAGGTAGTTTTGGTGATGGAGAGTACTTGGGGTGTGGCAGGATGGAGTGGGGATGCTGTTTCAGAGGGCGAGCAGAAAGGCCTCTCTGGCTGGGCTGAGAATTCCATTCGGCACTGGCGTCCTGGATTCCCATGGGAGGTTCATGCACAGTATTGATATTGTGCCGGGACAGCGGAATGAGCTCATCCCTGCCCTCAGGCTGCGGAGGAGATGGGATCCTGAACAGGGGCTGGGAGGCAGATGGCGGTAGGCACTGAGGCTCTGGAAAGATGAAGAGGAGGTGTGAAATTCAGCGACAGGGAGTCAGGAAAGGCCTTTTAGGGAAGTGATGCTTAAACTGAGTCCTGAAAGACAAGTGAGTCAGCCAGGCGGAGGAATGGGGAGGGAAGCACACAGAAAGTGCCCATATATCAGAGACAGCATGAAAACAGTGGGGTGAAAAGCCTGTGGATAATAAATATTGTTATATCTTAAAGTATTATGATGTGGTATCAGAGGAGGTGGTTCAGGAGGTGATAAAGAACAGAGTGAAAGTTTGGTGTCTATAATCCGGAATTTGTCTAATCCCCGTAGAATATAGCAAGTGAATGCAGCTGAGCACTGTAAAACCTCAGGGTTTTCACAGTTATGTTACTTATGATTTATGATTTGCGGATCAATTTTAATTTTTTTTTAAAACATAGTCTAGACCAAAACTTTTTCCATTTTGAATTTCAAGTTAATGGAACTGGATGAGGAGGTTACCTGCTTTATGTTTTCAGGCCCTTTCACACCACAAGACCACCTTACTTTGGAGAAGGAGATCGAGTTGACTATCATTTCATCTCTCAAGAAGTTTTTGATGAAATGTTCAACATGGTAAGAAAGTTCTCAATTTTTATCGCACAAGAAAGACGTGTTCTCTGGTAGAAATATTAGGAAATAGTAATAAGAAAGAGAACAATTATATTTGTTTTTTCATGAGAGATGTGTTCTTACTGAGTTACTTTTTCCTTAAGCATTTAATACATCATTGTTCACATGCTGCTTGATTTTATGATCTTGGAGAAAATATTGTAAATTTCCAGTGAAACTAAATAAACAGACATATTAAGAAGCTGGGAGGAAGAACACTACGAAAAGTTCTTTAGATCTGTATTGATCAGGTGCTTCTCTTCTTGATTGGATTTTACTCACGACAGACAGTTCTCACAGACCTGCTGGGATGCACCAAGCTTGTGAACTGAGCACTTCAGGGGGTTGGATTGTTCTGTCCAGAGACCACTCCCTCTGTTTGCCATCACTGGTGCTTTCTGACTGTTGCAACCCTAAGCTCCATTTCACCCTGGTATACCCCGTTTAGTTGGTCTGCCCTGGACACGTCCACAGCCTTAACCTCCCACCATGACATACCTGTGTGTGAAGTCCTGAGTCCTGGAGGGCAGGCAGTTCACTAATGCAGGTGGAAGCCCTTGCCATTAGACCAGAGAGGATTCCTCATTTCTTTGAGGTCTGTGTCTTTACTAGGTGAGGCTAACTACCCTGCCCTAGTCCATTTCATACTAGCTATGGGCAATCTTACTCAATTTGAAGATTTTTTTCCCTGAAACCTGATAAATCTAGTTATTGGTAATAATTCATGACATCCTTGTCTCTGAGTTCATTTCCTGTAAAAAAATTCATTCTTTCTTGGTCTTTACATGCAAAGGGAATTCTCACAACCCTAGTGTATTTTATCTGCCAAAAGTATATGCTAATGTCAATACATATCCACCCATGACTTCAGTTAAACAGCGAGAGTATCTCATATTCATCGCTACTGATGAATCTGTAAGCCTTTTATTTTCTCTTCACCGTGGGCCTTTATTGTGCTTATATTATCATCTTTTCTGTCACCAAATGAATCCTACACCACTCTTGTTTTTTCCTGAAGCCTACTGAAAGACTGGATTAAGGATGAGTTTATATTTCTGCTTTTGAAAGATTACCATCCAACCAGTGATGCTTTTATAGCTACATTCCCCTCTCCCCTCTCTTCTCTCTCCTTCTATCCTTTCTCTGCCCCTTCCCCCCCAAATGGAGCTGGCTTACACCTCAGTGCACGAGCTTAGATCTTCTGGGGCACTTAAAGCAGAGGCTCTGTAGTTGCCACGAGTTTAATTTGGAACGGCCAGCGTTACACGGGCTGCGCGTTCTCTCTGGCATTCACAGAGAAACCCAAGCGAGAAAGTCCTATAATCACCAGGATATTTTCGCTCTAATCTTGTCAAGAGAACCTCTTGGAAATTCTTTATGATTTTCTCTCGTAGGGCTGTGTTTTAGAAGTTCAGTCTAAAGTATCAGGAGTACTCTGGGACTTCATATTTCTAAAAGCCGTAATAGAAATTTGAGGAGTTATCTTGACATTAGTAAGAAGCACCCTCCTAGGACTCTGGGCTGAAAGACAACTAGTTCCCAAAGTTGATGTTAATTTCTCTCGTTAGAGTCTGAGACATTTTCCTCTTGGTTAATTCATCTGTCCTCAGTGCCTCACATGCTCCTCTGATGTTTCACTCCTTATCGTATCTGTGGTCAAGTAAGTCTGGTTCCGTTCCTAGTCTAAGAAGGAAATCACTGTACTTCTGTACCAAATCTAGTCTTCTACTTTCACTCCCTCCACAAAAGTTCTTGTGTGTTTGAGAAGTACTCATTTTTACTGCTTCTGCTAACATATATTACTTCACTGTAAGTTCTTTATCTTCAACTTGGATTTTGCTTCAGATCTTCTTTTCTTGAAAGTAAGCTTGAGGCTGTTTCATGAACAGAGACAAACCTAGAGATGAGAAACTCAAGACACATGGTCAGCCTCACCAGTCACGCCCACACACTCAGCCTTCTGTACACAGAACCCCCCTCCACGGAACGCTCACCCGGACAGCCTGTCCCCCTCCCAAATCACAGTCCCCACCTTGACAGACAGCCCTGCCCACCTGCTGTGGACAGTCACACCTACCCTCTGTGAGAGGAAGACCTAACTCCCACACCCTTCCATATACATTCCACCCCCACCCCCAACACAGATCATCCCCGACCCCATGTGCCCGTAGACACAGGAGCCCCTTTTAAGGACATAAACACAGTCACTTACCTACAGAGTCTCTTCTTCTCTTGTGGAAATAAGACCACAAATCTGGAGGTTTCTGAAAAATGATTATTGCTATTTATTAAGAAATCCATAGGGAACAATGCAAGGACTATCCAGGAGCTGGGGGACCACTTCAACTCAATTCTTAACAAATCCGTTGAATAAGCCCTCTTTTAGATACACAAGTAACAATGCAAGATTCCTCCCAACCGAACATCCTTCCAGAAAATGTTTTTGGGATCCACAGAGGGAGACCCTCGTACACACAAGTAAACAAACTCGTAGTATATATCTGAAAAGGGGATTCAAATAGACATTACAAAAACAGACTCACAGTGAACAAAATCGAATACATACCTTATGGGGGCGTCAGATGCCTAGTTACCAAATAGATAGACTACAGATATTAAAAGGAAAGGAGTCACAGTGTGTGTTTGAAAGAACAAAGAGTACACGACACTGAGGAAGTCAAACAGTAAGGATATTTACTGTTGAGATTTTAACTTTCAGAATCCATGACATAAATTTCTTTGGATTATGTTGTGTGTGGCTTTTCCTCATCACTCGCAGCAGACACATCCCCCAAAGACTCACCCCTGTGAGGGACACCCTATGTCTCCTGGCCTTCCAACACCCCCTCCAACAGACAGCCAGCCCCCTCATCCCCACAGATCTCCAGAAAACCTGGGGCCAGGAGGCACAGGGTAGCATAAAAGACTCTTAACTCTTACTGTTTCTAATGGCGGTGCTGCCGTTTGATGGGCTTCAATCGATGGGATTCAGCCTTGGGAGTTTTCACATCATTATTTATTTCAAAATCAACGTGTGTAAGGAGTCACGGTTGCCAAGAATGTCCACATTTTTATTCCTTCTGTTGTCATCAGCCTTCCAGTTTAGATCAAACCTTGTGGTTCAGTAAATATAGTATCTTCAGAGAAAAAGTCAGACAATTTTGAGATGTGTGTTTCTACTTGCTTTTTTTTTTTTTTTTTTTTGCATGGTAATACAGCTTTGGGAAGAACTGGGCTTCCAGAATAAGGAGCAAAGGCAGTATTTATACTTCAAATGACTGGAGGGCACACAGTGCTGCTGAATACATCTGGGGCAGTTTCAATAAAAAGCTATGTTTGTAAGGAAAAGCAGGATGGATCTGTTTTTCATGGCTTATCTCAGGCTGCAAAGGTTTTAGGACATCCCTGTAATCCATGGCCTGCAGGCTTATCTGCGAGTGCAAGGCTTTTGAGAATGGAAGCTTTTCAGGGGGAGACCTGGTGTGCTGGCAGAGCTGAAATGGCTGAGGCAGAGGGTGACGTATTAGTTTTGCCTTCTCAGTAATGGAGGTTTATAGTGTAGGTTTGGCAGGGGATGGGGAAGCCAGCAAATGATCTGTTTACCATGAGCTTCAGGGCCTTCCCTCTGCTCAAACATTTGGTCAGCAGATTATTTCCAAAAACCTAATTTGTTTTGCCAGCTGAGACTCCTGAATGAATTTCTCCATCACAACTTGTTATTATGTTTCATAAATGCATTGGCATCCTTATAAAATTGCTAATATTTATAACTTTTATGAAATCATATAAAATAAAACATCAAATTTTTTTATTTATATTAGATTCCATGATGGCAGCTGTTACATGAAAATCTTTGTACTTCTTAAATTTCAGGGGAAATTCATTCTAACCTTTAATTACGGTAATCACAAGTATGGATTAAGTCGGGACACCATAGAAGGTATCGCAAGAGATGGTTTAGCAAGCTGTGTTCATATGGAAATAGAAGTGAGTACTTTTCATTCAATCAATTTTTTTCTCCTTTTGCAGTTTTATTATGTAGAATTATTACAGTTCGACTGCACATACACATTATATTGCATGTAAATACATATATACAGTATACTGCACATTGTCTTTTAGTTTACATATATGTACTAATTATTATTTCTAAGAACAGATTAGATCGTTAGCCTTTTAAACTTACATAGTTATCAAAGGAATAAAGCCAACTACAAAATAAGAATCAACAGAATGCAGTAATCCAATCATAAAGGACAGTCAAATGTACTTACACATATTCAAGAAATCAAAATAGTAATTAGTCCATTTGTGTCCTCATTATTATTATTTTTTAGATTCCTCTCATATAAATGATGTCATGTGGCATTTTTCTTTCTCTTTCTTACCCACTTCACTTTATTTTATTTATTCACTTTATTTTATTCCGGACCAATCAATATATTTTTAATGTGTGTTTGTGAGTTTGCATATGTACATTTGGGACTGGGGAGGGGGTGCAGGGGACCAGCAGCACGCTGCTAGGCCCAAGAGGAATGCAAACAGAAGTGTGAGATTTTAAGTTTGTAATTAACTTAAGGGAGGCAAGATATAAATAATTCAAATGACAGGAGTTAGATTACAAAACAGGAAATTGCCCAAACACTGTGGAGTAAAACTGCCACTCAGGATTTATTTTCTAAGTTATTTCCTCACTAAATTATCCCTTTTTTCTTTTTAGAGCACAGCCTCTGTTTATATAAGTGACTTAAAGGAAAATCTGTTTCCTACAGGGTGCGGAACCAGTTCCCTGTCCCCACAGGACAGTGGCAGGTTCACACATAAACCATTTTACCAAACTGTTTTTATCATTGAATCTTTTAGAAACCGTTTTTAAAGAGTCTGTATTTCTTCCCCCTGGTTTTTTTTAAAATGATTTTGAGCACTAAATTAAATTGTTGATGGTAGGAATGAGATGTTTAGAGTCCATTTGGAATAAGTTTCATTTTACAGGTGAGGACACTGATGCTCAGGGAGTTTGAGGGATTTACGTGGAGTCACAGTAGCTGGAGAGCTGCAGTCATGACCCCACCCTCCAGATCCACAGAGCACTACCTGATAACCGCTTCCCTGGTTATGTGGCTCCCAGTTACCAGGGTACCACAAGGTTGGCCTTCCTGTGCCCTGGGTACAGGCTGTGAGATGTCATAGGAAGTAGCCAACCAGGTTGCTGGTTTCAAAATAGGAAGGGCCCAAGTTGATGACAAAGATGTAACAGAAGAGCCTTTCTCTCTGCTAAGATCTCTGTCTCCTGGGACTGCAAGGATGCCTTTTGAAATGTGGAATTGAAATTACTTTCCAGTAATAAAGATGCAGTACTGCTGTGAGTGTATCTATTTGTATCTAGCAGTTTTCTCTTGTAACAGTCAGATTCATTAGAGTGATTCATTAGAGGATAACTGGGCAGAATGAATTGGTGTATTTCCAATGGTAATGTAATATTTGATGAACAGAGAGAAGCAATGCAATCCTGAGATATTAGTAGGAAAGTAATAGCTACTTATACAAATAAAATACAGTACTGTTTATTATACCTGTATTGTCTCATGTCTCCTAAATGACTTCTAAATTGTGTCCCTGTTTCTAATTTATTATGTTTTCTTTAAATGTGTAGGGTGTAAGAAGTTTAAAACATTCCTATTTTGAGCCTCGATATATCCTGGTGGTACCCATGAACAAGAAAAAATATGAGGGCTACTTGAGGAGAAAAGGATTATTCAGTCGTGTAGAGATTGAATTTGCTGTCTCCAGAGTGGACCTTTATGTTAAAATTAGTCAGGACTTCCCAGGATATTTTGATGCAGTAATCAATGCAGGTCAGTAACTTTCAGCAAGGGTAAGGTTACTGGGGGAAAAAATCTGCTCCAGAGTACATCTTCATTGTTGACTGAATGCAGTTTTTTGTGGTTGTAGGACTGAGGTGTCTGATTACTTGCTGGCAGTTGGCCAAGGGTCACCCTTAGTTTTCGGAGGCTATTCCCAGGTCCTATCCACACAGCCCTCTTTGTCTTCAGGCTATCAAGTCCTCCTCATGCTTCAAGGGTCTGTCTTCTGCAACCAAAAAACCTCCTTTTATGGGGATCATGTGATTAGAGTAGGCCCACCCAGATAATCTCCTTTTTGATCAGCCCAAATGCAGCTGATAAGTAATCTTAATTACATTCACAAATATCTCTTTGCCATTGAATCTAATAAAATTGCAGGAGAGGAGTGATAGCCCATCACGTTCACAGGTTCTGCCCACACTCAAGCTGGGGTGATTATACAAGGGTGAAGTACCATTGGGTCTTAGAATTCTGCCTACCACAATATTCATAAAATTAGATCTAGCTAAAAAACCATTATGACGGGTTGACTCTATTTGAATGTAATTCTGTTGCTTTAAAGCACATTATCTCCTTTACCGTAGATGACCTGGATGTCGCCTACCAAAGGCTGAGTGAGCTCATTCGAGAGTACCTAGGGTTGTCGGAGGAAACTGCCAAGACTTTGGCTCCAACTGCAGGTACCATCCTATTCCTTTTGTGCCAGAACTATTTTTCCCCCCTATGGGAAGAAAAACAAATCTGTGGGGATTCATCAGCTAGGCTGAAGCTGCTTCTAACTCTTTAATCCCTGTACTGCCTCTGGTGCCATTGTCCCCACAAACAAGCTACACCCGTCAGCCCTCTGGACCTGTACCTCTGCTTGTCTCGGTGACCATAATGAGCCTCAGAGGACTGTCCTTCCAGGACGTGCTGGGCAGTGCCTTGAAGGCTTAGAGAAAGGTCAGCCCCATGGCTCAGAACTCAGACTTTGGGAAGTTTGGCTCCCTTAGGGAGCTGAGGTGGTTTTCTGCTCAGCAGCACTGTTTTAATCCAAGAGATTCTTTTCCCCTTTCTTCATGTTGCCATAGTCCTCAAACTGTTGCACTGCAGAGTGTAACAGAAGAGCACTGGTCAGAGGATGTGAGCCTGATCCCAGTCCAGCTGCCCCTGGGAGACAAGCTGCTTTGCTGTTCTGAGCTTCAGTTTGCCGTCTTGTCAGATGGACTTAATGCTCCCCAGCTGCTTCACAAATCATGCACAGCAAATGTCGTGGGGTATCTGAGTGCAGCTCCTTGGAATCTAGGAATTCTAAAGCCCTAACTCAGAATTTTATTTTTAGTATATGAGTATTTTGAGATGTATTTAGCAGTTTCTACCCAAATTCACCTCACCACCCATTAAGGTGGCTGCTATGAATAAGCAAAACAAAATAAAAAAATAGAAAATAAGTGTTGGCAAGGTTGTGGAGAAAGTAAAAATGTAAAATGGTATAGCTGCTATGGAAAGTAGTATGGTGGTTCCTCAGAAAAATTAGAAATAGAATTACCATCTGATCTGGTGATTCCACTTCTGGGTATATGCCTGAAAGAACTGAAAAGCAGGGTCTTGCAAAGATATTTGGGTATTTGTACACCCACATTCACAGCAGCATTGTTCACAATAGCCGAAAGTGTTCATCGACAGATGAATGGATAAACAAAATATGGTTTATATATATAAGAGAATATTATTCAGCCTTTAAAAAGAAGGAAATTCTGACACCTGCTACAATATAGATAAACCTTGAAAACATCCTGCTAAGTGAAGTAAGCCAGCCACAAAAACACATAGACTGTATGATTCCACTTACATGAGGTACCCAGAGTAGTCAGATTCAAAGAGACAGAAAGTAGAAGGATGCTCGCCAGGGACTGGGGAGAGAGAAATGGGGGTGTTGTTTAATGGTGATGGAGTTTTAGGATTGCAAGATGAAGAGTTTTGGGGATTGGTTGCACACAGTGCGAATGTGCTTAACACTACTGAAGGGTACACTTGAAAATGGTTAAGATGGCAAATTTTATGTTACATACAGTAATAATAGTAGTAGTAGTAGTAGTAGTAGTAGTAGTAGTAGTAGTAGTAGTAGTAGTAGTAGTAGTAGTAGTAATAATAATAATAATAATAATAATAATAATAATAATAATAATAATAATAATAATAATAAAAGAATGCTCCCACAGTGGGCTGAACTGCAGTAACACATGGCATGTTGTAGAATGTTAATGTGAGACTTGCTGCCATGCGGAAGTGTAGATGTTCCACGGCTTTGTGTGTACGGGCGGTTTAGCCTTTGCGATACTTTTGCCCAAGCAGGATCTTGCTGGCCAGGTCGCATCCTGGCCAGGCAGGAGGAGGCCAGGTTATTGTTTCACCTGAGTCCACACTAATTGTGCTGTTGTGCAACTCTGCACACTTCTCCCAGGGCAGGTGCCCCTGGAATTCTGAATGAGGTTAGTGAGAAACTGGTACCCACTGACGGGTAATGTCTGAGGCTTGCTTCTGGGTATGTCTCCTAGGGGACAGGTGCCCTGAAGGAGCCTGAGGAAAGTGGGCGCAGTGAAAGCAGGCACAGCTGGAGGGGCGGGGCCACGCTCCATCCGCAGAGGGAGCGCTCAGGGAGGAGCGGGTGTGACCGCCCAGCACTGCTCTCCTCCTCCGCGCCAGGCTGCACTCTTTAGAAAGCTGTGCGTGCCTGAGGCCTCTGTAGCTCCGTGGAAGTTTCTCTTGAGGAAATCTGGCTCCCGCTGCTTTCATTGTTTGCTAGCCCAGCAACCTCTGGTGTTTAATTTAGTCCCCCGGGGTGGGCTTGTCCCTGGGGGGGCTCCCCTCTGTAAGAGCACCCTGCCCCATCCCTGAGCCAGCCTGTCTCCCACTGTAAATTAGTAAGTGGGTGTTCTGGCTTTTAAATCAGCCCCTCAGGGGCTTGGGGAAACTTGAGTTGATCCCCCGAGCCTGAGTAGCTCTGAGTACCTGAGGCGAGCGTGGTTCTCAATCAGCAATGCCCCAGGCGCCTCTGAATCGTGGCTCTGGAGCTTGACCTGCCCTCTGGCTTCTCTTATTCTGCCACCACCAGGAACACAAACTGTTGGATGCAGCTGCCGTTTGGCAAATTAATAGACCAGATAATGTGTGCAGAAGAAGATAGACTCCTGTTTTAAAGGGTATCTTGAAACTTCATTTATTTGGACTAATTAGGTTAGGCCTGTCTGATTTAATGAAAAGTATGAATTACGGAATTTGTAGAAGTGTTATCACTCACAGATACATTTAATAACTGAAACTGGGCCATCCAGTTATTGACTAATAGAATCCCAGCTTTAAAAAGTACATGGGAGGGTTTGTAATTAATATACCAAACCTCCGGCCCCAACAGATCTCTGCTTTTCTGGCAGGTTTACTATTTTGGAAAATAATGTGTTTTCTTAAGAAGTCAAACCCTTTATTTTATTTATACAGTTAATCTGGGGAGGAAGGTACTTTTTTCAGTTGATGGCTTAAGGATACACCTGCACATAAAGTGACTTTGTGGAGCCCAGATATTATTCAAGTATTTAAAAATTCTAATTAACGTAGTCCTTATTAATAAGCTCTTACAGTGTCTCTAACGGAGCAGGAGCAGGAGCAGAGCTAGTGGCCCTCTGGGTTTCAGGGCTGCGCGGGCAGGTGTTAACGGGTTCCCTGCAGGAGAGCAGCGCCCAGTCATAATCATCGCAAAATGAAGGCTGTGACTCCCAGAGAAGGGCCCAGAGCCCCAGCAGGGTCACTGCCACAGGCCCGGCTGCCTCTCCACTTTTGGCCTCTGCTCTGAGCTGGGTCACTCTGATGTTAAGCTCTGTGGTTTAGGTATATCTGCATAGAGACTTACATCACTTACATAAATGTTCATGGCATTCCTAGAAACAAAAATCCCTAATTTTAGTATACTGGAATAATTTTTATATATAATTGAGCTATCAAAGGTAAGAAACTGAAATAAAAGATAAGTAAGATTCTATGAGAGTCAGTTTTGTCTGAGCCATTAGAAAACTGGGCCGGAAACAGGAAGCCTTAGTTTTGCATTCTAAATTTCACCAGTAGTCATTCATTTGATTAGAGGGAATCACTTGAACTCCCGTTTCTAAAAAACAAACCCCCGATGAACTATATATAATGTTCTAGGACATTTTATGCTCTTCCAGAGCCAAGCTGTTCTCTTCAGTTGGGTTAGACCATCTCCATGTTCAGCTTCAGTTCAAATAGAAATCTGATGGCCAATGGCATTGTTTTCATAGAAGCGGTAATCCTGTGTCAATGCAAACTGAAAATGACTGCCAAACATTTGAAGTAATAATACATAGCTTTATCTTTAGTAATTTTTATGTTGCTAATTTGTAACTGAGAATGCAATTCTAAATTCTTCTTCTTAATGATGAGAGTGGAATAAAGTAATGAAAGTAATAAGCCCAAGGTCTGTCAGTTCTGAGTATAGCAGCCCGTCAGCCTGGACCTAGAAATGTGAACCTTAACTGGAGGAGAGATTAATTACATGTTCATTTAATGCATGTGTAAAATAGTAACTTTGGGTACAGAGTGATTATAAACCCTCAAGATCTTTAGACATACCATTAATTGAAAATGGGTATATCAATTAAAGTACAGAGTTATTTTATTTTTTCTCCTATAAGTAATATTCATTTCTAAAGCAGGAAGACTAAAAAAAATCCTGAGTAAATAATATTGTTTCTACAAAATAAGGAAAAACTCACTATATTCACAACTCAGTTTCAGGGATGTCTTTATCCTCCATTTGTTTCTGTACAGCTGATTTCTGGAATAGTCAGTACTTCCAGTAAAGCTTTTAAAAAGCTGATTCAAGTACCACCCTGGGTTCTCATGATAGAGATCATAAAATAAAATTATATTTGAAAATCATTATTCAGAATTCTGACTAATGGTAGAGAAAAATGATGATGGTGATGATGAGTCAAACGGGGAATTTGAGCAATTTACTGGTCCATAAAGTGGTGCCTTTATCTCTAATAAACGGCATGGTATCATTTGCCAAATTATGTGAATTGTTAAATGGTGAAAGTAGAGGGAAAAAATCCTTGTGTGTCTGATTACAGGAAGCCAGAAGGGCTTAAAGATGGGAAGAAACTTCAGCATTGGATTTCACTGTTCTTATATTTTTCTTTTTCTTAGTGACTTTTTTATTGTGGTTAAAAAATAACAAAAATGTTGCCATTTTAACTATTTTAAGTGTACAATTTAAAGGTATTAATTATATTCACAATGTTGTGTAACCATCACCACTACCTGTTTAAAATCTTTTTCATCAGCTCAAACAGAAACTCCATACCCATCAGGCAGTAACCAGCCACCTGCCCCTCCCAGCCCGTGGTAACCTCTAATCTACTTTCTGTCTCTATGAATTTGCCTTTTCTAAATATTTTCACTCTTCTTATGTTTTATTTTAACCTTGTTTAACTAAATTTGTATTTTAATTTATAACTGTTATAAACTAGGGTGATAAGAATGATAAGAGAACAGGGCAGCCCCTCAGAAACCCCACCAGAGGCAAGATTTTCCTTGTCCCCCCTCTTTTTCTCCCCACCTCCACCCCCCTCAAGACACATGGCTTGACTGGATGCACGGGGTACACACCCAGACTAGGAAGTTCCGTGAGAACCCAGAGTAGTCCAAGCTCATCCTGCTTTGTGGGGAGAGAGAGGAAGGTGGCCAGGAGTCTGGTTTGCTTCTGGGGCTGGACCACCATGGGTTCACCTCCGAGGTCTGATTTGGTGTGGAGTGTCTTGAGTGTCGGGTGTGCCCCCAAATAAGAGGAGACTAGTTTCTTCAAGGCTGTTGCAGACTGGGGTGCCACCTCTGACCAGTGGCATTTCAGAGCCAGACTGGGTTAAAGTGGTACGTGGGCAGAATATATCAGGGCTTCTGTCGTAAGCAGGTGTCTGCTGGGGTGACTGTGTCCGTGAGACTGTCCGTGAGACTGTCCGTGAGACCAGAACGTTTTCCCGTGGTGGCAGCTGAAAGCAGGGACACCCCTCTGCAGCATCAGTATTGCTAGTGGCCTCTGAGAGCCAGTTTTAAAGCCGGGAGAGACTTGGAGGGAAGAGGTAGCCCTTGGGTGGGGGTGGGGGTGGGGCAGCAGCTTGGACGGTGGGTCCTCAGGAGCAGCTCCTCTGAGCCCCGGAGCCTTGTGAGTCCGTGGGATCTGTTCTTTCCCTCCTTCCACTCATCGTTTATTTTTTGAGTGCTTGCTGAGCTTCTGCACCTTGCTGGTCACTGGTAAACTGGCACGACTTCTCAGAGAGCTCACAGTTTCTTTACAGGACAAGGAGAAAGGCCATTAAACAAGGAAACAAACGCGACTTTATCTGGGTTAGATGGCCATCCTCTAGTTTCTACCATCAAAAACAGCACTGACCTCTAAGGTGGTGAAAATTTTAAAATCTCATTCACTTAGAAAATTTTCTTATCACTCTCAGACTTGAGTGTAGATTTTGGTTCTGTGAATAAGCCTTTTTATGTTTATTCATTAAAGTGTATGTCTTCCATTGACTAAAAATTGCTCTAATTCCACTAAATAGGAAAAATTGTAGCCAAGGAGAAGGGGCAGTTAAATTCTTCAGTACATGTAATTTTATTCTTTTCAAGGGCCTATGTGCATCAACCAAGGGAAAGATTTTTTGTTATTAATTTCTAAAGTTACATCGTCGTACCTGTTGAGATATTTTTAGCTAACTTCTTTTTATATTGAAGCAGGAGCTCCTTCTAGCAAGAAGACTGCCTCTGGGGTGCCAGCACACCTGGTTCCATCCCCAAGGCGCTTGGCGAAACTGCAGGCCGATGGCCAGATGACAGAGCATCTCTCTGGAATGCAGGTTCCTGCAAAGGTCCCTGAAAATCAGAGCCTAGCTCCCTCCCAGAACCAAGAGCTGACTCAGGAGGGAGCAACCCATCAAGAAGAGCTTTCTCCCGGCGGCCACGTCAGCGCCGAGCCTCCTCCACAGCCCAGCACATCAGCGCCTGGTATTCCCCAGCAGGCTCCAAACCAGAAGGATGGGGGTGGTCAACAATCAGATCTTTCTTCCAAAACGGTAACCACAAATCTCCCTGAAAATGAGGCCCAGACATCCGGGGTGAAAGCCAGTGAAGGAGGGCAGCCTTCCCCAACTCCTTCCCAAGGGCCTCCTCGGCACCCTGACCCACTGCCAGCACACAGCCCTCAGCTGAACCAGGATGAGGAATCGGGGGAGGCCACAGTACTCCCCACCGGCCCTCCCCCGTCTGAAATTGCACAGAGGTCTGGCCCAGCATCCCTCAGCCCCCAGGGAATGCAGGATGAGGAAATTGAGTCAGCCAACCTGCCACCCAACAGTTCCCATCATGCTCCAAGAGATCCTTCTGGTCCTGACAAGGCCAAGACACCTGGACCACCTCTGGGAGATTCTCAGCAACCTCTAGAGGAGGGAGTCCCCAAAGCTGAAGTCGTCCGGGTCAGCACTCCTTACCCAGAATTGTCACACCCTCAGGGCTCAACAAACACCAGACAGACCCAGGACAGGGAAGACCCAGTGACTTTGCCTCCCACAAGCCGGCTGGCTCCCACCAGGCTGCCCCAGCCCCGGGTCCTCGCTCCCCTCCAGAGTCGGAGACCCACACCCAAACTCCTCTCACCCAGCCGGGCGGAGGCCTCAGGGACCGCCTCAGATCAGACCCTGACTCCCTCTCCCAGGCCCCCGCCAGCTCAGGAAGGAGACCCCAGTAAACTGCCTCTCATCAGTTCCCGTCGTCCCAAGCAGCCACAGACTCGGAGCCCCCATCAGGGCCACAGTCCTCGGCAAGTCCAGGAGGAGAAAGTCAGGGAGGTGAAACTCCCTCTTGTCAGTCCCCCCGCCCAGGACCGGGCACCACAGCCTGCCCCTGATCCGCCCCAGGAAGAGGGGGCTCAGGCACTTAAGCTCCCACAGATCCCCACTTCTTTCTCCGAACGGCAGCTGCCGCAGAACACTAGGGCAGCCCAGCGTGACTCGAGGCCTGCAGAGGAAAGGCAGGCTCCCAAAGCAGGCCTTTCCTCTAGCAAGAAGATTCCAGACATACAGGCCTCGCCCCAAAACCAAAAGCCAGTGCAGCAGACCGGAGCTAGAAAAAAAAAACTCCTCATCCACGAAGAGACTCCTAAGGGGCCTGCACATCACAAACGGGCGCCACCTGGAGGCCAGCAGGCAGCCTGGCAGCCAGAATCCCAGAGAGAGCCCACTCCCCCAGAGGCGCCCAGCCCCCCTAACCCCAGCCCTCCTGGGAGCCCTCAGGGGGACCAGAGAGAAAAAGGCCATACACTAGGCATTGCTGACCCACCCCATACAGCACCGTTACTTACAGAGGCCCAGTTACAGGAAGAGAAAAGGGGAAAAGTTTAGTCCAGAAAAAAGGCCCATGCCAGCCTCCCCCTAAATGCCCAGGTTCAGAAGGTAGCCATGTCCAAAAAGGGACCACCTTCAAAAAGAAATAATCCTGGAGGATTATCTCAGGAAAATAAACCTACTGAGGATGCCTCTGCAGAGTCACCACCAAGCACTTCTGCTCCTGGAGAACATCCAAGAAGAAAGAGAGAGAGTCATAGAAGAGGAAGTTCTCAGAAGGGAGAGACTGCTCCTGACCCCTCAGAGCAGGATGGCGTGGCCCCCACCCAGCAGACTGTTAAAGAGACACACACCCATCAGGGGACCAGCCAGACCAGAGAGAGCTCCATCCAAAGGGACAGTGCTTCCAGGCAGCGAGCCAGAAAGAGACATCCCCAGAAACATGGGGGAGCACCGCAGAATAGCAGCCCAGCCGCAGCCCAGGAGCAGGTGTCTGCCGAGGAACAGGGCAGCTGGAAGGGAAGGCTGTGGGCTCGGGGCAGTCAGAGCAGCAAGGTATAAGCCATCCCAGGGCACTGTGGTCTGTACACCAGCTTCCCTCCGCAACACCAAGTCAGTGTGGGTGGGGCCCGTGGATAGATTCTTAGAAGGCTGCCAGTCTTTGCACATTTGCGTCTCTTTTGTGGCCTGCCATCGCAGCCTGGAAGAGCGCCCTCTGGAGGGATACCCAGCAAGTGGTACTCCTGCTGCCAGCTGATAGAGCTGGTCTTAATAGTTGGTGTCAGCAAGGAGCCTTTGGTCCAGACTTGTGCGAATTCCAACATGAGTTCCAGCTCCAGCTGAAGCAGTGCCATACTGCCAGTAAGTTTCGTTTTCTTCGTTAGGGAAATTCACTTCTAGATTAGAAAAATTTCTCAGGCTTCTTGCTTTATTGAGAGGTCCAGAAGCAAAACAAACTCTGAGAAAGGAAGACTTTGCAGTTCCTCAGTCTTGATCTCTTCCACAAGGATTCCAAACCCACAGTTAATTTGTGGGAAGAAGACAAGTCCTTTACGCCCATGACACTGTGATCGAGAGCTTCAGATTCACGTTGACACATTACCTGAAAGTAAATTTTGCTTGAAATGAGTACCTTCCCTCTCTCTCTGAATAGGAACCACAGATAAATTAGCCCATACCTTCATTATGCCGAACCATCTGGTTGAATCACTTAAAGGAATTAGTGGGGAGAAAATTCAGGCGAATCTGTTTTTTATTTATCTATTCATACCATCAGGATTCTTTTGCTGGAGAGTGACAGGAATCCAACCTGAGCCACTGTATGTGAATCTATTAGAGGGAGTGGAGTATCTTACACAACCGAACTATGGGGAGGGCAGAGGTGCAGCAGAACCTCAGGGAGACTGAGGACCATCTTTGAACATAACCTGGACTCCTGTCATCCCCAGTGTTTTCATCGTCTCCTGGACTCTTGTCACCTCCAGGACTCTCGTCATTTCTCATCTCTGTATCTTCTCCATGCTGGCTTCATCCCCTATGCTTTAAATGACTCTGTCATTTTCTGTACATGGCAGAGAACATGACCATCAAGAGCTCTTAAATTTTACACCTGGTTTTACATCTGGCAGCTCCCACTGTTAGAAAGGGATTAATTCACGTGCTCCTTGGCCCTAAGATTTTATATATATATATATATATATATATATATATATATATATATATATATAAATATATATTTTTTATATTTTATATATAAAATATATATATATATTTTTTTTCCAGGGGAAGACTGGCTCTCCTTGGGTCAGATGCTCATCCTTCAACCAATCTCCTCTGACTGGGGACAGGGTCACATTTAAATATATTCAGTGGGTTCACTCTTGTGAATCCTAGCATTCACATAAAAGAAAATAACCATAAGCAGAGCAACCAATCTAAGATTTAACTCTTAAGAATTTTCAAGAGATTTATTGAGTACTTACTGTGTGCACAGCAGCATGCTAAGCTGTGTTGGGCATCCTGTGTTTAAAAGTGGAACTGATGACTGCATGCCTGTGTAAGTGTTTTTTCTTACACAAAAGGCATGCGTCCACAAAAATTGTATGCAAAGTGTTACTTCAAGGGCAGTAGAGGAAATTGATAGTTTTACAATCCAGGATGCAGGACTCCTTCTGTATAATGAAGAGCCTATGTTATACTAGTAATTACCCTCTGATTTATCTGGTTTGCCCAAGATGAAATTAATATGGTGATTTTTTTTAATATATCATAGCTTATTTTTTATTAGGTTAGTTCAAGTCCTCCAACAGGATTGATCGGGCACTTCTTATATGCCAGACACCATGATAGTGGCTACATACAGTGAGCTGATGAGGACACTTAAAGAAGCTCTCTCTCTCATCAAGGAGACAGATAAGAGGGTTCATTATAATACCATGTGATTAGGGCAACTGGAGGCCCCACAGCGAGCTAGGATAGGTTTAGCATCAAATAGACAAGAAAACCCAAGTCTTAACTTTTCCAGAATGTCATAAGAAAACTAAGGAAGGACACTGAGTTCAGCCTGGGATGTGAGAATTGGGTCAGAAACCACTTCCAAGAGGAGCTCATTCTTCAGCTAAGCCATCAAGGTTGCAAAGTAGTCAGCAGACGGATGGGAGAGAGGGCAAGGTCCCTTAGGAGAGGGCACAGCGTGTGCCTAAGCATGGAGGCAAGAGCAGGCGTAGCGTCTTCTGAGCACTCAGATGTCAGGAGCAGGTGCATGTAGAGCCAAAGGGCACTTTGTGCTATGTTAAGGAGCTTGGAAACTTGACCTTCTAACCACGGGGAGCCATGGAATGGTTAGATTTTTTTTTATCTTAGAGGCACCCGTCTCCGAGTTGGCATGGAGGATCACTTTAACTTAAGGAGAGCAATACAGATGGCAGGAAGAATGGCTGAGAACCATGGCAGTAGTCCTGACAAGAAGGTAAGGGCCTGAAATAAGGCATCGTGGCAGGAATGGGCAGATGCAAGGTATTTGGACTGGATGTGGGGACAGAGCAGATTGTGCAAGAGAGGAGTATGATCTGGATAAGCACCCAGTCTTTATGACCCTTGCACGGGGCATTTCAGAGGCACCGATACCTCACTTAGGTGAAGAACTTTAGAAATGTACTTGGTCTCCTCCTTGGGCAGCTGTTTCTGAGGTGTCTTAAGGCATTTGGGGTTGCATTTTCATCAGGGTCCTAATGCAAAGCGAGATGCCAGATTTCCCTTCATTTGACTTGGAAGAAGCCTTAGCACCCTTCCCGGGGGTCCGTGATGGTGCCAGCTCTGCGTTTATGTCTGTGTTTTGGTTGTGCAGATGTCTCCAGTTCAGTGCAGCTGGACAACACTTTGTTTGTGTTTCAAGGAAAGGAGTAGAAAAGATTACCAACTCCTCACTGGTGAGAGGTTTTTACTATTAATGTTTTTGGTAGAAGGGAAACTCCTGCTTTTTAATTGTAGAACATAAATATTTTTAAATTGCCGTTTTCCATCTATCTTTACAAGCAAAGTTGATACCACTTTCATTTGCTGTGTTCCTCAGCAAAATGCTCTCAATGGGGGAGAAAAAGAACTTTGTGGACTTCAGTCACTCTGTTAGCTAATACAATCTTCAGCTTTTAAAAAGAAATCTGGTACATAGTATTCAAATCAACAGAGATAATTGTTCCCCTGGGCACAAGAGCCTGCTTCAGATATTTAAAGAACTAAATCAATTATTTTCAAACCTCAAAAGATAATTGGACAAAGGGTATATGATTGGGTAATTTACAGAAGAAGAAATTAAAATGGCCAGAAAATATGTTGAAAAGTATTAAACCTTCACTATCACTGTAAGTCAAAACAGATTAGACTTTTTTGGGTACCAAAATGGCAAAGATGGAAAACAAATTAATGGCTGTTCTTGGTGAGGTGAAGAGTAAATGAACTTTCTGTATCGTGGAGACAGCACTTTTCTGGGGACAGTTTCACAGTATCTGTCAAAGCCTTACAATGTTGCATATTTTTAACCTAGAAATTCTAATCCAAGAATTAGCATGAGGAAGTAATTTAAGTACAAGGATGTTCGTATTACTGTCTTATAATAAAATCTGAAAATAATCTAGCCATCAAATGGGATTTCAAAAATGAGTTATGGGAAGAAAGTTTTGATACAGCTCTATGTTGCCATTGTAATCATGTTGTAGAAGAATGCATAGAGAAAGAAAATGTTTGTTACTTATTAAGAAGAAAGCAGGTTAAGGAGGTGTGGCTAGTGTGTGGTTCCAGTTGTGAGCTCTGAGTGGTTAGATTATGGATAATTTTAATTTTCTCATTTATGCCTTTTAGTGTTTTGTAAATTTTCTACAATGAACCTGTGTTTATTCAGAAAAAGTTATATAGAACTAAAGTCCCACACATAAAAAGCTGTCCTATGAAAGCAGCAACCTCATGTTCTGTTTCTTTTTTGGCATAATGAGGACTTTCTAAGAGTCAGAATCATGTACACAGGAACCAGCAGGCTTTCTCCAGAACTTTGACGCTCTATGACGGGAATCTTCCAGAAAGTCTCCTTACTTTGGGTGACTAGTTGGACCGGCTGAAATACAAGGTTCCTCTTATAATCTATGATCTGTTCACTACAACTGGCTCTACTTGCTGGCCCTGAAGAACCCAGCAGGCTGTTTTATTAAATACAGAGCTTAGTGCTAGAAAATTGCACACAGCTAGTCCTTGTTAGATCAGTGGCTTTCGAACTTTCTAGTCCAAAACCCATAACTAAGAATACAGCTCACAATATCATGACCCACCTACACACAGACACATAGGAGACAAAAGTATAATGAAATACCTTTACTGTGGTGGTAAACCCTGATACTTTCTATTTTATTCAATCTTACTTTTCCAAGCTGCTCATGACCTACTAAAGTGATTTTGCAATTTAGTCTGCAGTTTGAAAAACCCGGTCCTGAGCGCTCTGGAGCTTTGCTGTGGTGCTGTTCTTAGAGGCCAGCTGTCCAGATGCTTCCCTGCTCTGGTTGCCTTCAAGTGAGGTGGGATGCGTTGGCATGATTGATGCTGAATTGTTTTCCGGGACAGTAGAAGGACCCAGGGTATTGGCAGTTATGTTCTTTGTTAGTGTTAGGGCTCCAGAAAAGATGTATCGGAAATGTTTATGCATAGTAGTAAGTTCTTATGTGAAGCAAAAAAAAAAAAAAAAATCAGTCTCAAAATAATCCTGATCTATAGTGTTTTAACCACTTAGCTGGTTGCACTTCTTCTTGCTCCATAACAGCACTGAAAATCACCTTTTTACTATAAAAGTTCCTCCAAATTCCACTTCAGATAATTGTACCATTTCTAAAGTGTCTAGCACAGTATGTGCATAAATGAATTTGATTAATTGCTTAGTTCAGTTTGAAAAACATCGTTCTAGAAATCACTTTTCTTTATTGACCAGGCATTCAGAGAAGACCGTAAGAAGAGACTGTTTCTTTGTGTTGATGATAAAGTTAGACCACCAGATCTTTGTTCTCAAAGGTGATCATGAGAAAACAGTCATGATTAGCAAAAGCTGGAGATCTCTTTTAAAAGTTTGTAACCTTAGAAATTTATGATTTAAGATAACACTAAAAGTCAAAATTATCATTGGAAATTCTGGCTCTAGCTGTGTGACCTTGGGCAAGTTACAAAATTCCCATGTATAAAATTGAGATAATTGATAGTATCTATCTCAAGATTATTGTTAGGATTAAATGAGTTCAATTTATTGAAAAACACCCAGAACAAAGTCTGACACACTGTAAGTGCTTATATGAGTGTCTGTTAGCTTTAACCTATAAACAGAAAAAAAAATTTTTTTTAAATAACATTTTATCCTTAATTGGAATAGAACAACACTGTTCAGAGTAGGTAAAATATTTGGCAAATGGCGTGGTCTTCTCTGAAAATCCTTTTTAAAAACTTTGACAACCTTAATTGAATTAAGGGGCTTAAACAGAATTAGAATAATATTGGAAAGAAATTGTAGTTCAGCAAAACAGTTCTGAGGCTGAGTTTTTTTCATGCACATTCACAGGTAGGCTTGTATCTTGGAGAATGAAGTGGGGAGACATCAGCTCTGAGGTTTTTATGAAACTGACTCATGATACACACAGAAAAGACTGTAATAACACCTGGAACATAGTACCTACTCAATAAATGTTATTTATCATTTTTGCTATTTTTTGTCATTGATAATATCAAAGACATTTATATTCTGTGTTTCAGATTGATTAAGTGGTAAATGCCAACAAGCTACCTGATTCAGGAATAAACTACCAGATAAGTGGGGATTTTGTTTTCTTTTTATGGTAGTTTGGAACAAACATTGGCTTCTACAAGCTACCAGATCTAAAGACCCTCGGTTTCCAAGGACAAAGATAGCAAAAGAAAGACAAAAGATGTCTTTGCTTGAGAAGTGACCAATGAAACAACATCTTTGAAAATGTTGTTCTTGAAGGATGAGCCCTTGAGCAAAGACCACATTTCCCGGAGGTGGGGGTATAGGGTTGGGTCAAAATCACATCAGAAATTTAGTATCAAACCTATATTGCTCAAAGGAGAGGAAACCTTTAGTGTGTGTTCAAGCTCCCTGCAGGTGTCTGTCTGATTTCCTGCCAGTCTTAGCTTCCCTTTTCTCCTCTGCCTTTCCCTGATTCTGTACACATCCAGATCTTATGCATCAAGTTTCCACTCTTGAAATCTACCTGTCTTATGTCCTGTCTCCTTCAAAGTGTCAGTTCACTTCTTCATGATAAAGTCATCCATTAAAAGAACACTCTTGAGATTCAGGGTACTATTGTTATTATGTTTTTTCTGGGACAACCTGGATAGGGTATCCCAGTATTGAACCCATTAGTTCGGCTCTACTGAAGACATTTCAAAGTATGAAGTTCAAAAGAGAGAAGCATTTATTTTGTACCTCATTCTCTGTGAGTGGAAAGACGCACTCACGTGCTTTCCTTTGTCCTGCATCTGTTCTCTGTTTAAATGCCTGATTATTCCTTTGACTGGACACTCAAGAATACAGCGCTTTACTGTTAGAATGGTTTCATAAGTGTGTTCATTTTACCATGTATATAACATGAACATTATTACTGTATTTTTTTGGACTCATATGGTAGCTTTCTACTACAAAAGCTATTTTGCTGTGGAAAATGATTATGGATATTATGTGAAATGATTATTTTTCTAGTTGCTATTATTCCTTTCTCAGAAGCACAGAGAGACAAGACTTTTAAGATTTAATTCTGTCCTGGGAAAATGGCTTCTTCCAGCACCTTCAGTTTTGTGATAGTAACTTCCTTAATGAACTGAATATTTCCCTTAATTTTCCGCTATGAATTATGTAACTATCCTATTAAAAGTAAATAAATATTTTAAATTGTGCCGATTATTGTTTTCAGCCCTTTTTATGGTTACATATTTTGGTACTGAAACTCTTTTACAGGGATTTTTATAGCTATTTATATTTTATGTATATATATTTGTATTTAATTATGGTAGGTATAAATTACTCTTGTTAGTTTAAAAAAAACCTCACTATTACCTAAATAAACGTGTTTTTTTTAAAGTCCCATTTGAGTGGGAAGGAAAAATGAATGATTCTGGCTGAGAACTATTGTCTGAAAATTAAAGCCTATTTCCAAGTTATACATTTCTAAGTGTTTGCAAAGAGAGACAGACTAGTGTTGATTGATTTTTTTTTTTGCAAGGTTTTATTTAAATGTCAAAAATGTACACTTTAAAGTTTTCAGTCTCGTGTTTTTGGACAGGAGAATGCCTTCGTTGCTTTGCTATGCAAGTAATCTTACTGCTATAGAAAAATTGGTTATGAAAATAGGGATCTTTTGCCTTTGAAAATATTCACAATCTGACTCAAATTCCAATTTTATTACCAGTTATTGAAATGGCTTTGTGCCTGTAATATCAGATCAACATCTTTTCTTTCCTCTCTTTTTTTTTTCTTTTCAGTAAAAGAACCTATTTAGTCTGTGTGATGATACGTTAGGAAATACACATACAAATGTTTTATCTTAGATTCGTGGCTTCTACTACATTTGTTATTTCGGTTGGGTTGTGTGCCTATTCTTTTAAAATGTTTTATACAAACATTATTTTAATTCACTTGACTGCTAAGAGATATAAGTCTAAATAAAAGGTCTAAGTTATTTTGAATTAATTTGAGATGTAGTTCCAGTTGTTCCAAATATTTCATTTATATTTTCCTGCCTTTGATAATGATACCAATCCATAAAATAACTTAAAAGTCTGTCATACCTCATTAGATTCATGTATGCCTCATTGTAGGTGTTTAATTTAACTAGCCTATACACGGAGGAACTTGGTAATTTTTATGGACTGGACAGTAACATATATATATATATTATATATATTTTTTTCTTTCTAATGTTGCCTCAAGTTTGACTTTAATTGAGATACTTTGAATAAGATCTCTTTAAGAAACTTTGTTGCATTATGATGTTGGTAATTATATTTTCTTTTTTTTAATTGAGAAATAGAATCTCTTATCCATTAATGTATTATAGACATTAGAAATTATATTAAGAACTATATGAACTCTTTATTATAGGAGTCCAAGTCACTGAAGTGGTGGCATTATAATGTAATTTAATAGTAATCTAAACACATTATCTTTACCCAAAATGTTTTGTTGCTGAGAAGCCATTAGGACATTAACCTGTTGAATTATAGCTGCACTGTATCGTCAGATAGAACTTGATTTGTCTCTATTGTAGTACAAATAGCATATGTCTGAGAGAGCTAGAAGAAGGAACCCTGACACAAATACTGTATTTTAAAAAAGCTTTTATATATAAAGCATCCTTTCTATGGAAATTATATAAATATACTTTCTATTTCTTTACATTTTATCTTAACTTTTTCCAAATTCATCTGGCCTTTTTTACAATGCTCTGTTCTTAGAGTTCCATCAAGAGGACAAGAGTTCCGGTTTTCCATTTGTTTGCTTGTTTGTTTTTTAATGAGCACACAGAATCCAGCCCCACCGTCTCCTTTTTTCTCCTATGCTTCAGCCTTGCTGAATTTTTTACTGTAACTCAGTTGTGTTAAGCACGCTTCTGGGTCCTTATATAAGGCCACTCTCTTTGCCTGAAATGCTTGCACCCCAGATATTTGATGCCTTCCTTCTTTATGGCTTGAGATCACTGTCCAGATGTCACTACCTTAGAGAGGTTTTTCTTTGACCATCTCAGTCTGTCTCCTTATCTGGCTTCCTGGTCCTTCAGGGAACTTACTCCTACCTGACATTATCTGACGTGTTATCTGTCTGTCTCCAACAGTAGAATGTCAAGTCCCACGGGTCAAGGACTTTTTATTTACTGCCATATCCCCAACGTCCAGAGCACTGTCTGGCAGGCACATAGCAGATACTCAACGAATATGAGTTGAATGGCTTTTCCATCACAGGGATTTAACAGAGAATGTTTCCATAACGATAACGATTGTCTCCTATCATGTCTGTGATTGTTATAAATATAGTTACTACAGCGTTCCTTTGCAGAATGCTCTATCACCTTGGGACCTTGGGTGTGGATTTGCCCATTTGTTGCGTCTTCTGAGTTTCTTCCCCTCTCTCAAGACGGGTGCTGGGTTGTGGAGCTTCCGACTTCCGTGCTGTGGTTAAATAGTTTTATTTGTCTGAAACATTTTTTACCTTGTTTTTATTGGCTCGGGATTGCCACACAATTTGGTGGGAGTTCAAGTTCAGATTCCATACCAGCAGCACGGCACAGGATTAGAAGTCTGATTTCCCACAGGTGTTCCTACCCTCACTCCAGGTGAGACTGTGCCCAGGCCAAGTCCTGAGGTCCATGGGCTGAGATTTCTGGACACTCCCTTTCCAACTTCTCCGGTCTTATACATGAAGCACACAGGGACTGGTCTCCCTTCTCAGTCCAGAAACCTTAGCCCCCAGAACACTCTGCCTCTTAGCTTCAATTCCCAACTCCTCCTACTTGGAATCTTCCCTTCACTTCTAGCACCTGGAAATTTTTCTTTCTTGGTTTCAATTTTGCTATGTATCAAAAACAAACTTCTGTAATACATTATCCTGTGTTTATTTTGTCTTGGCTGGAGATAGCTTCCCTCATCTGCTCAGTCGGCCATATTGGCTAGTGGTCCATGTGGAATTTATTCATTTTGGCATTTTTAGAGTGATACTGAAAGTGTTGATTTTCCTACATATCCAAAGGTATTTGCACCTGGGCCCCCTATACGTGTGCGGTAATAGAAACTTGGACTGTTTATATTGTAAGTGGACGTTCTAATGTTTTAAAGGAAACATTAGACGTTATTTATGAATACTATTAAATAGTGACCTCATCATCCATTCCACTCCTTTTTAGTTTCTTAGCATTGCATGTTTTATTATTGTTGTTGTTGTTGTTGTTGTTGTTGTTATAGCCTTTTAGGATAATTTTGTCAAATGGAAAGTAATTATAAAGGGAACTTTTCAGTTAAATATCTGGAAACCATTGTTTTTGCCAGGTTTTACTTCCTTTAATTCCATTCATAAGCTTACATTGATTAAACACTAAGTATACTCTCAGGACGTATCTACTAGGTGCTACAGGGTCACTTTATAATTTACAGTAATAATTATTATCATAGCCTAAGATATATTTTTAGCTATCTTATTTTCAAATTGAAATTCACAGACTTTAACTATACACTTTGCTGTGTTTGGGCAAAATCCAGATATAAAACATTTCTCTCACTTCAGAACATTGCTTTGTCCTGTTTTATGTCTTTTATTTTAAACTTGATTTTTTTTTCCCCTAGCAGATATTAAACAACCTCAGCTGAAATCTGAAAAGTCTCCTAGGAAGTTTAGAGGTTCGAGTGACTGGGAGTGCCTGAATTCTACAGACAGAAACTACTTTGTGAAATTATGGGCCAAACTTTCAGGCAAAAAAACGCCAGTGGTAAGAAGGGACAGATGGGGGGAAGTGGCACCTGAGCATTACACAGTTCAGACAAAAAGAGGGTTTGATATTTTCAGACTAGCAAGTTTTGCCAAAACTGTTCTCTGACTGGTATCGGCCGAAGACAAGTTTTCCCCCTGCCTCCTTCTACACCTCTACAAATAGACTCAGGTTCCAAAAACAGAATATTCAGTGTAGATTTTGTGAGTACCTTTCCCCCCAGCTCCTAGTCAAAACTCTGACACTCATTTCTTCTACTTAGCAGAGTTGAAAGCACTACAACAGAATTAATGCTGTAAATACGTCCATCAAGGGAAAACTTGCTTTGCTCTTGGGATATAATTTTGAGTATTCTTGTGCTGAGCCTTCAAAGCGAGTCCACTCAAAGAGCCCACGTTTCATAACCTTGCAGCACTTAAGCTAGTCCTGTAACGTATTTCTGATCCTGTTCTTTAGCTCAGAGATGTCAGGATGGCACTGAGTTCAAATTAGGTCGCATTCCTTTCCCCTCCATGATGGTTTTCCTGTGATGGTCTGGGACACAAAGGGACCTAAATCATCGCAGCTGCCACAGAAGGCACAGAACTCGCGATTTGGTTCTCACCTCCTTGGTCGTAGTTTCCTTTAAGCCTCACCTGTTCTAAGCAAATGAGCACATTATCTTCTAAAGTCACAACCGTAGGCAGTGGTCACAAGAATCAGACTGGTGACTTCAGATGAAAAGTGTAGGGCCGTGGTCTGTACAGGGATAGCTGTTCATTCTGCTCTGATTAACTCCTAAGAATGGGGTGTTTGAGGTGCAAGAAGACATGAAAGTCAGCTTAAGTAAGAGGTAGTTCCATTATTAAAAAATACAGTGAGTGGCTTCACAGTACGTCGTGAGCAGGGAGGACGTGCAGATCTCACAGTAACCGGACATAGGATCGGAGAGCGCGGTGCTGAGGCTTCTCTGCCTCCCAGGTTCCTCTTGCCTCTGCCTCTGTTTTTCGTATGTTCTGTTGTTGTTCTCTCTCTCTCTCTCTCCCGCCCGGCCTCCTCCACTCACTCGGCTTCCCTCCCACATAATTTGAACTCATTCGCGTGCGTGCCAGCCTTGACCCTCCATGACCCCTTGGCTCTGTACCCACAATTCCTGGCCACTTCTCTCTGTCTCTGTAATTCATATTGAGGAAGGCAAAGCAATCTAGTTGGCCCAGCAGGACTTTTCAGGCCATCCCACATGGATCAAATTAGACTGCTCTTCCGGTCACCCGTGGCAGGTCGAAAGGCAGGGCCACGTGGTACAGACTGTGGCTTCTTAGAAGCAGCAGAGGGTGGTGCCCTCTAAATAAACGTCGATAAATAATAAAAATTTGCAAAATGAGACTGGAGTGCAGAAAATGTCCTATTTATTTATCCAAAATGAATTAAATCTGCACTTGTTCCCATCTACTAGGACCTGTGGGAAATCAAATATCAGTCATGAGGAGTGGGGGCCACTCCCATTCTTTGGATTAAGTTCAAGAATCCTGAGGTTTTCACCATCCTGGAAAGTTAGGGAAGGGCCCCTGGTTTCAGACCATCATGGTTACCATGGAGATTCTCCTTGTCTGAAACCCTGAGTTCCATTCTGAGCCAGTGGCTCCTTTTCCTCCATATCCTCTCCCACTAGTACCTTTGCCTAGAGCTGACCCCTGAGAGCTTGCCATACCCTAGGTGCTCCATCTCCCTGAGAAACCCATCGGCCTCTGTCCTCCCAGTCCTGGAAACCCAGCCCTTTTCAGCTCAGCCCACCACTTTCTCTCTGTACTTGCTATCCCGTCCTCCTCGGATGATGTGGCTTTATGCTTCTTAGAGCTTAGACTTTCAAATACCAGTTCTTTTTCCATCTTCCAGGACATGGACTATCCAGGTTATTAACTCCAGAACTCACATCCTTGGCCACCTTTATTCTTTAATGATAAGTCTGTGTCCTGATGACCAGAACTGGCTCACGTCCCTGTTAGGCTGTCCTGCCACACAACCTCAGACACACGAATGAGAAATCCACACTTTTAATTTGTAACTTCTGCCAGTTAGTGGGTTTTCATGATATGTTTAAACATGACCAACCTGAATAGACTCAGTACCCAGGAACATGAACAGAGGAACAGAGATCACGCGCGCGCACACACACACACACACACACACACACACACACACACACACACACACACACACAGTGTTCTCAGCTATAATTCATCTCCAACATCTCAGTATAACATTAACGAGCAGTATGGAGGACCTGGAGGGGAAGGTATGCTAAAAAGGCAATGTGAGAGTAGAAGCAGCCACCTTGGTGGTGGGTGGAGAGCAGGTGGACAGACCAACTGCTGTCCAACAGTCTCATGAACTTTAACATGCCCAGTGTCACTCCTTACCTGCAGTCCTCCCTGAGAAAGCATTCAGCCCCCATAATCCAGGGCATCTAGAGCCTAGTCTGGAAACCTACTGTGTCCTGTGTTAGAGGGTTGGCAGTTACCGATTTGTGATGGCAGCAATGCTCGAATCTCTTGCAACCTGAGGTTCTGGTACCTTCACCTGCCAGTCCTGGTGGAGATATAATGCAACAGAGTGGTTTCACAGAAAAGCAAATCAAATCCCATAAGAACCAACAGATTCACTCATCAAAAATCAGTGCAAAGATAATGCTAAATTGCTGCTGTCATATATATGGAGTGAATTTGCCTAAGATTATTTTTAGTGCCTCATTTTCTTATAAAGATTATGAATTCAATGCTATTTTGAAATTGTAAGTATTTATCAAATTTTAGGGTATTTCATAAGTTGTTAACCTCTTAACAGCTGTTATAATGCTGCAAATGAGCAACAGCTCTTTTGAGATCATCACAACAGAAGCTTTAATGAGATGTTATGGTGCTGTTGGAGACCAGAAGTAGCCTTTATACAGCATTTATAACTTGGAAAGGGCTTCATGTAAGTTGTCTTGTGTACCTGTCATTGCAGCCCTTAGGAGATATGATTTTTCCTCATTTTACTTTCCCAACATAAATTCCCATGTGTTTTTGGAACTCTTTGGTGGATTGAAAAAAGGAATTGCAACTTCCTCTGTAGAAAACCTGTATCGTGAATTGTCAAAGAAAAAAAGTAGAAATGTTTGTGCTTTCTTGGTGTCTTAACTGTAGATTTAATGTCTTTATATTTACCTTTATAAACTGTCAAGAGAGCCATTTGAGAGTGATGGACTAGGCAGAAATTCCCACCGTCAGTGCTTTTTTGGTTCTGTTTCTCTGAAGCACCCTTTCTGCTCCTGTTGAGGACGGCATCTTCCCATCTGCTCAGAACTAGCTCGCTCTCACTGCGGATGTGCGACCTTTCAGTCTAACCCCTCTGTTCTAAAATTCCATTCTTTCCTTGTGCGTGGTTTGTAACTACGTGCATGTCAGGGTATGATTATAAAATAATAGGTTTGGTTTTGTGTCTTATGGAAACTGGTCCTATTCCCGGGTAGTCACATATGCACGTGTCTTCACTAGATGGGTGAGTGTGTATTTATGTGTGCGTTAGTGTGTATTTTCAGTCTAGGCTTGCCTCTATCCACATTTAACAATTGACTCCTTGACCCAAGAGGAGATTCAGTAACTCTGAGTTCATGTGACAGTCTTGCCGCCTACTGGGTGATCTTACGAAAGTCACTTATCTGCTATGAGATGTCATTTTCTCTTCTGTAAAGTAGCGCTAGTAACAGTACCTTACGATGGTATTGGATCAAATGCATATGGAATTTCTTTATATATCATGGACCACAAAATGAATGTTTTATTATTTTTGAGATAATGTTTGACAGTGAGGGGAGAAAGGGTTCAGGCTCTCAGCTATTGTATGCCTTAAATGTAGACAACATTATATGTCAACTATATTACCAATAAAAAAGAAATGACTGGTATAAATTTGGTAGCAGGTAACAAGTACATTTGTCAAGGCTGTTAGATACAATGTCAATATACAAAAATAAATTACATTTTAATAGCAATAATCTGAAATATATTTTTAAAACTTTATATTTTGAGTAGCGTTCCAAACTATCAAATATTAAGAATAAATCTAATGAAAGATGTATAGTATCTCTACATGGAAAAGTGCTAAACATATTATTTAGAAAAAATAAAGATCTAAATAAGTAAAAGGGTAGACCACATTCATAGTTCCAAGACTCAGTATTGTACAAGTATCAACTCTCCCCAAATAGATCTATAGATTCAGTGCAATCCAGTCAAACTCTCATAAAATTTTTTGTGGGGATTTATAAGTAGGTTTTAATATTTATATGGAAATGCTGAAATTGGCACAAAAATAGGCTAATAGACTGAATAAGAGGCCAGAAACGTGCCCATGTACATATGGAAAGTTAATTTATGAAAAGAGTGTCACTGCTGAGCAGTATGAAAATGATGGTATTTTGCATCAATTCCGTAGAAATATGGAAAAATTTAAATTTAACCCTGATCTCACACCATACACAAAAGTTACCTTATGGTAGATTGTATAAATGTGAAAGACAAAGCAATGATACTTTTAGAAGACAATGTATGAGGTTTTGATGACTTCGGGGTGGGGATAGATTTCTTAAATGTAGTTAAAAAGTATTAAACTACAAAGGAAAAATTTCAAACATTGAGGAGCATTCAAATTAAGAACTTCTATTAATCAAAAAGCAGCATTAAAGAGAAAAAAACCACACAGAGGGAGAAGATATTTGCATTAAGTATAACTGACAAAGTACTGTGTCCAGAATTTATAAAGAACCCCTATAAATTTTTAAGGAAAAAATAGGTAATCCATAGAAAAATCCCAAAAGATAATGTCTAGATGACCAATAATCATGCGAAGAGACATTCAACCTCGTATTCAGGAAAAATGCAAATTATAACCACAGTGAGATACCATCATGGATAAACTAGAACTGTTAAAGTCGTGACCTGACTCTCAAGATGTGGAGCAATGGAAATTCTTATAAGGCAATTGGTGGGAGGTTCAGTGTGTACACTGTAGATAATAGTTGAACATTATCTGCTGAAGTTGAGCAGACATATGCATTCCATGACTCAGCAGTGGTAATCCTGGGTATAAACCCACCAAAAATGGGTAGCCATGCACACCAACAGGTATGTACAAGAGTGCTTATAGTAAGCACTGTACATAGTTTCCAAAACTGGAAACTCAAATGCCCATCAGCAGTGGATGGGCCAAGCACGATTTTGAATATTCCTATAATAAAATATATACAGTGATAAAAAGTGAACAAAACACCACATGGATATATCTCTCAAACATACTGTTGAACCAAAGAATTTGTGACTCAAAAGAATACAGGCTATATGATACTCGTAAAATACAATTAAAAACCAGGCAACACTAAGCCATAATGTTTAGGGATGCAAGTTAAGATAATAAAAGTATAAAGAAAAAGTGGTTGCCATAAAAATCAGTGGGGTACTTATCTCTGGAGGGGGAAGAAGATGGTAATTGTTGAAAAGGGTCCTAAGGGACTTGGGGGATGCTGGCAATTGTGGGATTTAGCAGGGTATTTGGTGTAGTGGAATGAGTGTCATCAGCTGGACAAGCCTCAGTGAGTTACTTAGCAACTCCAGGATTGGGCAGGATTTCCTAGAGCTTGAAAGATCAAGGGAACTCTATAAGGTGATGCTGAAACCAAAACCAGACAAAAGTCCAACTAGATGATCAATCTGAAGAATCTGAAAATAGTGAGAAATTCAGATCACGGTGATAGACCAGATCAGGGTGGGAAATTTAACAGCCAAGACTTAGCTTCCTGTCTCATGGGTGCAAATCTGAGAAAAGTAAAATAATGAGTTAAGGGAAGTGCAGCCATGTGTGGAAGGAGTAGTGCCCATGGTCTGTGTGGCAGTTCATTGGAGGATGAGTTCACTACGGCTTCGTTAGTTTAGCAAGCCTAGGAAGGGTCTTTGCTCTCAGACACCCTCTCCAACCCCATATGCAAAAGGCTCCCTTCCCTTCCCTTCCCTTCCCTTCCCTTCCCTTCCCTTCCCTTCCCTTCCCTTCCCTTCCCTTCCCTTCCCTTCCCTTCCCTTCCCTTCCCTTCCCTTCCCTTCCCTTCCCTTCCCATCTCCTTCTCCTTCTCCTTCTCCTTCCCCTTCCCCTTCCCCTTCCCCTTCCCCTTCTCCTTCCCCTTCCCTTCTTCTCACTCATTCATCTGTCTACCCGTCCTAAATTTGCTGAATTCCTACCATGTATATAGGATCTGGATTTACTTTTCAGTGTAGACCAAGTATTTTCTGACCAGACCCTGTTCTAGACTGAACAAGGTGGGCCTGGCCCCTGCCCTTATGGAACGTATAGTCTATGGAACCCTCTGCTCTCCTCTCCTCGGTAGGGTGAAGTCAGTGTATCTCTAGCCCTTCTACTACTGCCTTCTTTCTTTGGGTAGGAAATGGGCTAATGGAGATGGAGATCCTCAGTATTACTGGCAGCTGGTTTTTTCCCTCATCTCTAAGGTCTCTGGGGATTTGCTCTAGGGCCCTACTGATTTGTCTTTGTTTGGAAGAGATATCCAAGAATGGTAGTCTTTGCTCTTCAAGTCTGTATAGTATCTGCTAACATTGCTTTTCTTGCTTGTTTCTCCAATAGTTTATCAATACAAAAGGCTTTCTATGAATATAACCATGATTTAATATGAATTAAAATAGTCAGTTTCTTCATTTCCTCATCCCTTGTTTATATAATCCTTTGTTGCTTTATCTTTTTCTCTCTTTATAGCCTAAATGGTATTCTTTTCCAAATGACTCCCAAAGCACATTAATTTGAACATATCTAAAAGATTCTTGGAGAACTATAAATATAATTTTAATCACCCTTACTTCTTAAACACTGACAATTTTCTTTTTTAGGTTTGAGTTTTAAAAAATGCACTGCTCTTTTCTTACTGCTGCAAAAAGTATATAATAAACACTATCTAGTGATAGGTTTTTATTTGTACAACCCTCACACATACCAGTGATTACAAAAATGTAATTCCGCATGTTTTACTTGTCAGATATCACTGTGCTTCCTTCCATTTCCCTTGCCGGAGGCAACCCCATTTCGCATGATTGGCTCCCTGGAAAACACACACGAAGGTTATGATGGCTTAGTGAAGATTTTTCGCTCTGGAATTGCTGTGACTAGGTTTTTGCCTTCTAGGGGAAGCTTGATTTTCAGAACTTCAGTTGTATCTGTTTGTCCAGCCTGGAGGAAGGCTACACGGGCTTTTAGCATGACCCAAGTAGTCTTTGATAGCCATCTTGCTGGTTGGTATAACAATGTATTCTGTGTTCTTTTGTTCATTACCTGTCCTAGACCTGGAATCAGTCTTTTCTCTCTGACCTCCTTAGGGGAGACCCTTACTCCTGAGGCAGTCCAAGTTACTAAAAGTCAATTCTCCAGGACAAAAAAAATTGCTGAATGACCAATTCATTCAAAGCCAATTTAACAAATGGATGCATGTGGCAAAGAAGGCCAGTACAATCCTGTAAATCCTATAAAGTACCCAAAGAAATGAAGTCTGGTGAGAAACTGGACTTGTGTTAACAAAATACTGAGCCCTACATCTACTAAGCACAGTTTCCTTTCAACACTGTGAGGCAGGTCAGCTCAGCGAGCTTGTCTAAAGTTACACAGCTTAGAAGTGTCTATGTTGACTCCAAAGGACAAGTGCTTTCTTCTACTCTGTGTTTTTCAGGGCATGGTGTACAGTACCACATTTATTACCTAGAATAATACTATAAAGGGATGGTTATAAAAATAGAACTACCATATGACCTAGCAATTCCACTCCTGGGTATATATCTGAGAAAAATAAAAGCACTAATTCAAAAGGGTACATGCACCCCAATGTTTATAACAGGATTATTTACATTTGCCAAGATATGGAAGCAACCTAAATGTCCATCAACAGATGAATGGATAAAGATGTGGTTTATATATATAATGAATAACTAAAAAATCAGCCATAAAAAAGAATGAAATAATGCCATTTACAACAACATGCATTGACTTGGAGAGCATTTTGCTAAGTAAAATAAGTCAGACAGAGAAAGACAAAAACTGTATGATATCACTTGTATGTGGAACCTAACAAACACAAGAGACTAGTGAATAAATCAAAAAGGAAGCAGACTCACAGATATAGAGAACAAACTAGTGGTTACCAGTTGGGAGAGCCAAGCAGGGTAGGGGGAAGCATAGGGGAAAAAAGTTATTTTGGGATTATGTGAAGTCAGGTGTGTGAAACTTTTGAAAATTATAAAGCAATATAGAAGTTGGCTCTTGTGTCCTTTTAACGTGACCCATGTAATCTTTGATAGCCATCTTGCTAGTTGATATAACAATGTATTCTATGCTGTTTTTTCATTACCTATCCTAGTCCTGTAATCAGTCTTTTCCCCTAGAAGTCTTGGTTTCTTTAAATGGGAGATGGTAGTACAAGAATACAACATGGTTGCTAGAAATGCTTATTGCTATTGGAGTGGCCATTGCTTCTAGGCCTTTTCTGTGGCTAGAGAAAATATTTCATGAATTCAAGTTAATATTTCCAATTCAGATTCAAGACTTCAGGATTTTTACTTTACTTTTTCCTCTGTTACATATTTTCTTCCACACTGAAAATCCCGCTTCTCAAAGACATGGGAGATGATAGCATCCCAGTTTCTCACTGTATTTCTCATTTTTTTACCACATTACACACAGAAGATTCTCAGAATAACAATACTAAATACTACCAGCACCTATTGTAAAAACTGAAAATAGTTTATTAAAAAGTTTTTTGCAAATGTTTTCTCCCATTATTAATGATTATATTGTAGCTGTGTTATCAGAGCTTATTGTCATATACTCTCTCCCTTTTAACTCTCATTTTGTCTTAGTTTTCAAATATGTTCATACGTAATACTCATCATTAGACCTTAGGTCAGTATCTGTCTAGTTGTTTTATTGCCTAAGCTTACTCTCTGCTAGATACAGAAAGCGCTATGCGGAAAATATTTCCTGCATTCTTGCCTGTTGGTAACAGTCTGTTATACTTTACACTTGAATTGTAGTTTTTATCACCTATCCTGTCTATTTGTTTTGGTTTACTTTATCAAGAGCTCTTAATGTTGATATGTTGGATCTTCTTTGTCTATCTTAAATGTTTGTCACCTCTTAAATCATTTTACCTCTTTCTTGACTTCTTTTTGAGTTACATTTTTTCATTTATATATTTTCTATTTCTCTTATTATTATTTGTTGTGTATATTCACTCTTGTATTCCTTCTGTTTTAGTTTTCACTTCCTGAGTGAGTTTTTTCTTAAATTTTAATTCTTTCCTGAGTTCTGTCACCTCTTTTGTGAGTTTGTAAAATTGTAATTTATTCCTTAATGTTTTGTGTCATTTTCTTAGTGTCTTTTAGTTTATTTTGAAATAGTAGGTTATGGATTTTATCTGTTTTCCTTTCATTGTGTATAGAAGTATTATTCTACCCCTTTTCCTCTTACTTCTTATAATAACTTTGTATGGGATTTGACTAGAAAATTTCTCATTTTTATGTGAAGTTTGTTTTCTCAAACTTTTAGAAGGAAGATGGTTTTTCAAATAGTGTTAAATGCATGGCAGTTTCCTTCCTGAGATGTCCTGGTTCTGTTGCCTTACCCCCAGGAATTTTTAGTCCTTACTTCCTTTTTTTTTTTTTTTAATGTAGAACCTTCTCTTAGAAGGGAGCCCTGTAGTGGATTAGTTTCAAGAATTCATTGTTGATTCAGCTCCTTCAGAACTTACCATGGACCCCTTGTTCTTAGCCACTATGAGAATGGGAACAGCCCCTCCTAGGTTTCAGCTGTGGTTCCCGGATTGTCCTGCTTTGCTTTCCAGTGACTACTTCTGAGCTATTTTGAGCTTCTCCTGTTCTCAGGTCTTTGAGTCGCCCTGTTGCTTCCTTCGGCTTCCTCTTACGTGGACACTGATCCATGCAGGTATTGTGGCTGTTATCACCTGTGTTGGGGGGGTTGAGGAGAGCTTGTCACCTGGCTTACCTGGCTTTCTTGTAAATGCTTTCATATGTTTCTATTTTGCAATTTAGTTGCTATATCTATTTTTATGTGGAAATTCTGGAAAGCCCAAAAACTGTGCTTCCACTACCCCTGTCATCTTCCCAGTCACAATATAATTTAAATCAAGGATCAAGATAGGAAAAAAATAAGGATGGTATATAGTAAAATCATGATAGAAAATGTATATACTAGTATAAAGTAATGAGGAAAAACAATAACAAATCAACATGAGAGTAAGACAGCAGATTTGGCTGATGTATAGTCATTTTATGGTAACATGAAACAATTTAGATGTATTTATGGAGTTATTTAAACATAGTTTTTAAATGATGAAATTTAAGTAGAGTTTGGTTATTCCTTTCTTGTACCATTATAAATCCCCTCCCTCCCACCAGCAGATACTTCCTTCTCATTATGCTTACACCGAACTGCAGAGCTAATGGTCAGGGGAACCATAAAGTGATCTTGGCAATCACGTATCCACCTGAGAGGCTGTGTTCAGTGAGTCCCCTTGTCAGCCCTCAGGTCATTTGTCTGATGAACAGTTTCAAAAACTTGACCTAGAGTTTCTCAACAGCATGTGTATGTATAATACAGCCTGTCTTTCCTCCCCGTCTTTTTAGATGTCTTTTGGCACCAGGTTATAAACCCTTTGGATGCAGAGACTTTTTTTTTTTTAATATCTTTGTATCTCCATCATCAAATACTTACCAAGTATTTAGTGATGGTGATGGGATGTTGGTGAAATACCCAAGAAAGACCTCCCAATCTGTCCTGTTTCAGGATCATACCTAACATGGTTGGATATAGCCAACCAGTTAGTTACTATATATGTGCTGAGATCTGGTAAAACTCCTTGGGAGATCATCTCATTAGAAAGACTTTTAAAATGTAACTAAAACTTGTCATAGTATTATTTAGATGTCAAATGAAGTTTACATACTAAATTGCAGTCTTCATAAAAATATTTTTCATTTTATTAATAAATTGTTCTTTCTTTCCACTGAACAAATATTGATTCTATTTTAGGCCCATTTCTTTTCCCCTTTTCCTTTCCACACATTTGGCAATCTGTAGCAAGAAGAGAATGACTGTAGCTGTTTTAATCATCTGACATTTTTGAACATCAATGTAATTTTAGATCCTATTTCTTGCCTAGGAAAGAGAATCTGTGGTGAGACAGTATGAGGTAGCCCGGCAGGCTCTAATGGGAAAGACACCGCCTCGTCATACACTTCTATTTCAAAGGTAGCGATTTCTCACATTTATTTATACCTGGGCATATTTAGATCGATTTTCTAGTATCCAGATATACTAAATGAATCCTAAATCATCAACATAAACAGGGACCTTTGTGCTAAAATGGACCCAGTGATTCAGTAATAAACCTAGTTCTAGAAGTTGTATTTCCCTTTCATTTATATGTATTTTTAAAGGCACAATATGCTAATAGTTATTAGAAACTGATGATTTTTTTGCAGTCTTTGAAGCCTGCAAAGAATGATATTTCTGGTGGTGTTTGAATATCAGCATTGGCCTTCACCAAGGCTTTGATGACTGAAGGTTAATTATATCCTGTTCAATAGCCTGTTCTTGTCCCTCATGAATCTCAAAACAATAGTGATTGATGATTTGCGGGATCATTTGTTTAATGTCTTCTTTCCGTATTAAACTTTAAATTCCATGAGGATGGAGACCATTGTATCTTTATTAATCCATGAATTCTTAGTCCTTAATGTGAAATGTTTCTCTTTGTCCCTGATGCATAGTAAAGGCTTCCTAGATATTAGTGGCTGTAATAATTATTGTACTATTAATTATTACATGTGAAAAGGCACATTTAGGCTTTAAGATGTACTCAAAATGAACAGCCAAGATGTTTATGAAATGTTCGCATTTTATTTTCTCATTAATGTTATAGGCTTCAGTGTTCTGAATTCTCTTTTCTGTGTGACCTTTTGGAAAATATGAGCAATAAAGTCAAGTCCCCGTTTTCAGAAAGTTACTAAGAGCACTGACAAGACCTTAATGATAGTGTTTTAAAGAGCTTTTTAACATGCAGTGCTTCAAGGAAATGGAATAAAAAAGCCATTTAAAAATTCTTTTCAATTTTACTCCCCTTTATTGTCTGTCATTTTAAGCTATCTGTTCAAAATCTTTAACCAATATAAATAAAATTCAACTTTGTCTTGTCTGTCATGTATCAAAAAAAGTGTGATTAATTTCCCCCATATTGGTAAGCCATCTTTGGATAGTGTGATTCAAAAGACAGGCTGTGTGGAATATACAAAGTTCCACTGAGGGGTCGGGAAGGTGGTAGCAGGAGATAGGCGGTGTCCCCTAGAGCAGCTAAAGCTGGAGCCTGTGTGACCTCTGAGCAGCACAGTGGCCGTGCCTTTTAAAACACTGTGGACAGAGACACTAAGCCATTTTAAATGTGTGCTCCAAATGGGTCATACTAGGGCAGAATGATACTTTGAATTTGCATGCATTTATATGCAGTCGGGCGACTTTGCACATAGCTCCTCTATTTAGCAAGTCTAGGGTGAACAGCAGTAGGATTTATTCTCTAAAAATAGTTAATGATTCTCTCAAGTCACTCTGGGGAAACAGGCAAGCATAGATGAAAAAAGGGTATTTTATACTAAAGTTCGGTTGAAAGTACAATATGAGAATTTTTAGAAATATTTTATTTTGGTATTATTTTAAAGCCATAAACATAAACAAAATTGGAAAACATCTATTTCAATTTTTATAGCAGTTGATCTATTGCTGGACTTCATGTAACAAATGGATGAGGGTTTACAATAGAATACATACTAATCAGTAGGAAAATAATTTGCCTCTATTAATTTCTTAATGGATAAGGAATATTCCCCAAAATACAAATTTGCTTAATCTACAAATTAGAATGCAGTAATGCCAGACTCTAAGACAGGCTCTGACATGAACGTTTATAAGTGCATATGTTACATTATGCCAAATAGATTTTATTGGCACTTGCATTTACTTGGGATGTAAAAGTCAGTATTTAGATATTACATATGTATTTGCTTTGTACCGTTATAAAATTCTTTGGATTTTTTTTTTTTAATTTCTAATTTCAGGGGTCTAGTACCAGCACCCACCATCTGTAGTCTACATTATTTTGCAGCTTTAGAACTAAAGAAAAGTTTTGAGCTTTGTGAAGATTATTTTAAACCTCCCTTTGGACCTCCTGAAAAGAGGTGAGTTGAGTTTTGTTGGATAGAATCGGTATTTTCTTCTGGTTAGTTAAGAGAAGGCACTCCTCCCTAAGCTTCAGAGAAGTCCTAAAACTGGGAAGCAAGGACCCATCTCCCACCATGGAATTTGAACAGAGTGGATCCTGGCCCTCTAGGTTAACCTGGCCCCAACCTAGGTTAACTGGAACCTAGGAAGCTTCTCTCTGAATCTTGAGAGAGTGACACAACCAATGGTGCAGGGCAGTTAAGAGATCATTCAAGTGGTAGAAGAGTCAAGAATCCATTGTGGAGTGCAAGCAGCGATGTCTACCAGTCTTTCCCTGCATCGCAACTTGGGTGGGTTCTTGGCATGTACCAACCTTACTGTGTTCCTGCCCAGTTTTAAAACATGGTTCTCTAGTTTTCTATTAAGTGTATAAACTACCCAGTAGCTTTTCAGTAACTCCCTTTTGGATATTTAAATTAGCCAGACACAGTTGGCATCTGTAATTTGCAATCAACATCTTTGATTAGTACAATGCTATATTTCAGAATGCTTCCCAGCTGATGCCCAATTTACAAAAAGCCATTTCCTTGGTTCCAATACTTAACATGCCGAAGTGTGATTCAAAACCTGAATCTGTGTAAGCTGAGAACCTCGTATAGACCACAGCAGAACCCCCGCCACTGATTTGAGAGCTTGGCGTTTGTGGGCGTGCCACTACATTCTGTTTCTGCTTCAGCTGTGCCTGCCACTACCGCTGACTTTCTGTAGGTCTTGATCCCAAACTTCCCAAGCAAAGATCTGGCTGGTTGGGTCAATCACCATCTAGTACGGGTATCACTCTTGGGGAGAGCTCTTGTAGTTAACAGGCTGGTCTATAGATTGGTTGCCCTTAGGTCAAGTACCAACCCTTTATCCAGTCATCTGTGTCCAGAGCAGTGACAGAGAGGCAGGTAAAAAACTCTTCAAAAGGGGTCTGTGGGTTTGGTCTCTCTGAATGCGTGGCAACGTAATAGACAAGAGATGTGATTGGAAGGAAGCACACTAAAATATTAGCAGTGGGTATCCTCTAGAATTTTTTTATTCTTTATCTTTTTTCTGTAACTTCTAAGTCATCTGCATGGAATATGTATGTTTTATTTTTATATCCTTAAAAAAAGCTATTAAAAATCCATGAGAATTTGATGAAATATTCAATAAATGGGAAACACTGGTGCTCTAGATACAATTAAGTTTCTCATGTCACTCTATAGGTTAAAACAAATTTTAGATAAATTGTTGGAGTTAAATGCAAATTAATGCTTATAATATAAATGACGTGCTATAAGTCAGATGCAAATGTATATCCAGCATAATGCAGGTTTAAAAATATTCATGTGTATGTATAGAAAAGAAAACACTAAAAAGAAACACACCAAAATATTATCAATTATTATCTTCTGGTGATGGGATTATGGGCAATTTTAATTTTCTTTGTTCTTTTCCATATTTTCAACAATGAGCATTTTATAATTTTTGAAGTATTAATATAATTTTAAAATGTTATTTTAAAAGTCTGCCACAGCAAAGGGATATTTTATGAAGGTGATGTGTCATAATGAATAGGACAATTTAAAAAATGAACAATGCCTTCCTTTATTTCTGAGTTTTATTGTAACACTTCAGGTTTACTGTCATAAATTTGATGATGGAAAATAACAGGCCCTTCTAAATGGTCCACCTGAGTCTGTCCACCTCACCAGATACTAGAGACTCCAGATTATAGTCAGTTAATTAACTTTCTGTGACAATGTTGAAACTGTAGATCTCTGAGGATTTACTGATGCTCTGAACTTTGAGTAGAGTTAGGTAGCATGATGGGAGAGAGGATGTCTTAGTTTGGGTTGCTATAACAAATTACTGTAGGCTGAGTGGCTTAACCAATAGACAGTTATTTCTCACAGTTCTGTCTGGAGGCTGAGAAGTCTGAGATCACGGGGCCAGCGTGGGCAGGTCCTGGTGAGGCTCCTCTTCCTGGTTTGCGGATGGCTGTCCTCTTGCTGTGTCCTCACATGGTGGAAAACAGCAAGAGGAAGCAAGCTGTCCCTTGCCTTTTCTTGTAAGGGCACTAATCCCTTTCACGAGGGCTTCACCTCCTGACCTAATTACCTACCTAAGGTCTCACCCGCTTCTGTTACCACACTGAGGGTTAGGATTTCAACATACACATTTGGGCAGGGGTGGGGAGAGACACAAACATTCAGTCCATAGGAGAAGAAAAAAAAATAATAAAAATGCTTAATAGGCTGCGATGGGTTTATATATCATCTGTTCCCACAGGGGAAAGAGTGGGTCAGATCTGTCGCTCAGGTCTGCCCACTTCCCATGTGGTAACACATGTGTGTTTCAACCCCACCACTTCTTGACTTCTGACTTTTGAAGCATTTTCATTTACTACTTCCTATGATACAGAGGAAAAGCAATTGTTGAAAGGCAGAACTTGCTCTCTGATCCCTTTTTTGGTGTGTGTTTTAAATGAAGAGGTATTCTTTTCCGAAAATAAGACCAAAACGAATATGTTTTGGGTTGAATTGTGTCTCCCTCACCACATGTATATGTTGGAGTCCCAACCCCAGAACCTCAGTATGTGACCTTATTGGGGAGTCCGGTCATTGCAGATGAATTTAGTTAAGATGAGGTTGTCCTGGGGAAGGGTGAACCTCTATTCAGATATAATTGGTGTTTACATAAAAAAGGGAAATTTGGAAATAGGCACACACAGGGGGAGAGCTTGGGGTGATACAAAAGCCGAGGAATACCAAAGATGGCCAGTAAACCTTCAAAGCTAGTGGAGAGGCCTGGAGCAGATACTCCCTCACAGCCCTCAGAAGGAACCCACCCTGCTGACATACTGATCTTGGGCTTTTAGACTCCAGAACCATGAGACAGTGACTTTCAACCACTCAGTCCACAGTACTTGGTTATGGCAACCCTAGCAAACAAATACAATAGGTATCAACAATCCAGTGACATTTTTCATGCCATTTTCTTTCTAATTCCCTTCAACATGCTCTATATCACTTTAGAGATCTGGCTGTGAAATCTATGGGTTATTATTATTATTTTGTACTAAAATGAAGAACATCTTTATGCTTCTATAGTTTGGAATGAAAGATCTAGCCCATAAAAGGTAAGTGCGTCTAAGGCTGTATTCAGGGGAAAAGACTCTGTCTAGTTATACTTCTAGAGAGAAGATCCCAAGCACTGGTTAATAGTGACACTTTCCACTGCAAAGGGTAGAGGAAGAGTTGTTAGTGACTGGGAAATCCAGATATTGGCAGTATTGGTCTCAGGGTATATACTTCTTTAGGAAGTGCTTCTTGGAAAAGCTCACTTACCTTATGTGGGAGCAAGAGATTAGGAAACAAGATCTTCTAGGAGCATGGATGTTCTACCCAAAGGGGCTAGCATTCTATGAGGGGTTTCCAAAAGCTGTTGTCTATCAACAAGAAGACTCCAGAACTCTGCCCAGACTAGTAAAAAAGACTCTTGCCTTCAAGAAAGCCATTAGACTTCTCTAGTTGATAACAAGTAGCCAAAACTTCTAAGCAGAACCCATAGGCACAGGAAGATTACTCCATTCTGGACAATCTCTTCCTGGGAATTTTGGTGCCATCCAGCCCTGGCTGTAGTTGATGGGAAGCTTAGATCCAGCCAGAGGACAGTGACCATGCTCAGCAGTATGGGAGCTTTCCAGGAGAGCTGGTTCTGGATTCCAGACTCAAACTACCACCCAAGGGCTGCAGCCTCTGCTTGGCATTCAAACACATTGGAAGTGTCCCCTTAGTATGCCTAGACCACCCACTATATTTCATCCTGGGTCAAGGACAGGCCCAGGCAGCTAACTGGACTGTGTTTCCAGTGATAGAGCCATGACCTCCTGGGGACACCCCATCAAGACTTGCTTCTACCCTTTCCATCTCTGTTACAGTCATAACATCGTCCTGGTAGATATGGACTCATTTAGATATCCTCATATAGATGACAGGCTTCATCTTCATCTGCCAGATATGAGCTTAAGTTGAGCTTGATCCTAGAAACGTACTTCTGTGCTGAGATAGGAATCATTACATAGAAAGTACAGAGAAGAAAGCGTAATCACAGCCAACTACTAGGCTCTGTAGTAAACAATTATGTATTGATTTTCAACATTGTTAATCAACCCTTGGCTAAATCATGAAGAGACATAAGTGTGAATACAAAACTTAATACAATCAACTTTGACAGTGAAAAGTTCTAATGACAAAGGTTAGGAGGTGGAGGTGGAAAGTCAGTATATATCATTTGTGGTTGATGGAACAAGAAATGAGGATTTAAAATACGGTACATGATGACGTAGATCTGACTGATGGAGGAAGTGAGAATAGTGATAGAACTGTTTGTGGGGAGAAAAAATGGGAGGAGTGTTATTAAGTGAGCTAAATCCTTTCTGATCATAGCAGAAATCTCTATCTATCAAAGATATGTTTAGAACTGATAAGTCAATAAAAGTCAGTGACATTATTTAGAAGTAAAAAGATTATTGGCAGAGTATCTGAAAACAAAGTTAAGAATGGTTGGCTTTGGGGTGAATGCAACTGGGGTGACTGTTACTTTCTATTATCAGCCCTTCTATATAATATGACTCAGTTTTAACTATATATGTTTAGTAGGCTGATTAAAGTGCTAATGAAATGTTTTTGAAGAGATGAGAAAAATTACAGAAGAAAAGATGAATATATTTCAATTATATAAACATTTTAAATTTCTCTAGGTTCAAAACAAATTAAAAAGGAAAATAGCAATCTATATAAAATACATATTAATAATATATAATATATGTGATATACAGTATGTGTAACAACATATAGAATATATTGAATATAATATTCATAATATATATTTGTAATATATATTATATTCATTTATATGATATACATTATGACTATATCATTAATATATTCTATAATGAATTAAATATAAATATAATTTATATATTCATAACATGAAATATTTCTAATTATGAATATATAATATGTATTATGAACATGCTATAACATTCATATATTATAACATTCAATACTATATATTCAATTTGTAATATATAATTCAATATAATATATATTCAATTCAATATGTAATATATAAAACATATATATTCACACAAATTGATATGAAAGCCACTAAAATTCTCAGAAGATAAATGAAGAAAAGACATAAGTAGCTCACAAAAGACAGGAGAAAAGCTATTGAATAAATACAAGAAATAATGTTTTTGCCATGAACAAAGCTCACCTATTCACAGTGCTCTGCAGAATGAGCTCCCCCACGGTGACGCTGCCTCCCCCAGAGGAAACCAGGAAACAGGCTGGTCCCAAAGGAGAGCAGCCTGCTGGTAGGAGGCTTACTGGCCCAGACACAGAGACTTCAGACACCCAGGTCACATCCCAACCTTGTCCTAAGACGGGGAACAAAGAACTAGCATTCGGTATGCCCAGCGTGTGGTCCAGATCAAGCCCCCTAACACGCTTTCATTTTCTGTATCCTTGAAATAGCAGGAACCACCATATATAAATTGTGCTTGATTCTAAAGTCCTAGGAATTGGGATCTGTGCCTGACTCATCTTGTTTTATACTCCAGCACTTACCACGATGCTTTGCTCTCAGTGAGTATTCAGTGATGCTTCACACAGTGGACGAGAAGTTTATGCTAATATGTACAGTACTTAATATGCTAACTGCTAGGTCTGGTTGCCTATGTATCATTGAAAACTTTAGCTCAATGGAGATGTGTTTGCAAACTAATGAGATGACTTGACAAAGGTAACCCTATGATCATACGGCCAGTGGTGGCTTTACATCTCAAAGATATCATTCTTTGCTCATTTTTCAGTGACAAGGACTCCAGTGGTACCATGAAACATTCTGTACTATTTCAGCCTTGTTCATGGTCCAAAGATCTGCCTTTCTGGCCTCCAGAGGACAGTATTTATTCACACTCAAGATCAGTAACAAGTGATACTCAGGATCAGGCCCTAAAAGGTAGGAGTCGCTTATATATGGTTTTTATATAAATATTAATATTGTAATTATATATATTTCCCACTGTCTTTCTGACTTTCTGAGTTTTTTTTTAATTAAGTGAGTGTTTTAAGTCAGAATCTCTCCTTTGAGGCAGGGTGGATTATTTACCCCCTAGTGTAATAGATAAGAAACAAAGTTCAAAAAGGTCTGGAATGTGCCCAAAGTTACTTAGCTACAAAGAGTGGATGCAGCTGCTCCACCCACCTGACCACACTCCCTGCAGGGGTCTTCTGGAGCGAGGGGCACATGCTCCCTGTAGGGGATTTTAGCAACTTGGGCTCCATTCAGGGAAGGTGAAGAAAAGCAGGGAAGGTTTCATATTGCTGGCTGATCTCCTGCTCTGGGGGTCTCACAGAATCCTGATCATTTTAGGTTTGAAGGATCCGGCCCAGCTTCTCTGCTTCACCTCCTTTTTGCACTTTGCTCCCCAGCACACTTATGAATGCGCATCTCTAGGCACAGACAGAGTGGCTATTGCATTTTTGTCTCTGGCAATGTTCATAAATGACATTGAGTATGTAACAGGGTGGGGAGACTGAAGTGTTAGAGGTGAAAATGAGACAGGGAAACAGTAACCCAGCAAGCGGTTCTGCTAGCAACTGAGAGAAGACTGAATAAATTAGGGGGGATTTGCTAGGACCTGGAGGCTAGGAGGAGCCACCATTTGTAGCCTGAGATTGAGGGGAGCAGGGAGTCTGCCTGACCCAGAAGATGACGTGAGGATTCCCTGCTTGCTCAGGTGACCAGGGGACCCAGAAAGAGAATATGGGCTTGTTAGGTTGCCAGGGACAAGAGAACATAGCAGATGCACCTCCAGAAGGTTGTTCCTAAAACAGGCATCTTGTAACCATTTCAAAGGTGGACTCCCTCCTCAGGGGTAGTTGTATTCAGGACAGCTGACTGAGACAGGGTCTTTTCAAGGATTTTACTCATAAGGGAGGACACAAACAATAAGAATTAGAATCTGTTGACCTGAAACAAATAGACTGTCAGACATTTCTCCAGCAAAGATGGGTTTATTCAGGATCAGCAGAGAATTGCAATTTGGGGTCTGCAACCATGGCGAGCCACGTGCAAGTCTCCACAGGGCAAGAGGAGAAAGCTTTTTATACAAGGGAAAGGGGTTGGGAAAGCTTTAGTAAACAAAGAGGCCATGGCTCTTCATTGGCTGAGTCCTTGCCAGGAAAGAAGAGGAGTCTTAATTCCTCCTGTTGGGCTCTGCTATGGTCGCAGGGTGTGAGAGCGCCCCCTTCTGGTCTCCCAATTCCATTTAATTGCGGTTTCTGTTGATTAATTTTTTACTAGTCCCAAGACCAGATTTTCAGGAAATAATCCCAAGTACTCAAAAGTGGATATATTATGTCATCTCACAGGTGTGGCAAGTGTTCTAGGACCCCTTTAAAGGCTGTGACCTGCCACTTCAGAGCCTGAGGGAACACAAGCGCTCTGGACCAAACATGTCTGGTTCTGGCTTCCCTTAGGACAGTGTTCCCAGACCTTTCCCGTCTCATTTTCTCTCCTCTGCCTGTATCCTTCCTTAAATGGGATGCATAGGGTTGAAAGCTACATTCCAACATAGTCTGGCCAGACCAAAGCTGGGCTGTTACCTGTGGGGAGGGTATGTGGAAAAAACATTGTCTTAGGAATCAGAAGACCTGGCTTCTGGTTCCATTTCTGCTGTTGCCTAGCTGCACAGTGTTGCGAAAATCAGTTAATGTCTGAGCCTTGGGGATAATAATATCTGCTCCACAATAATACAGCAATATCCTGTATTACTGTACATTACTGTAATATGTATGTATTATAATGTTATACATAATATAATACTATAGGACCAGCACGCTGGGGTGTGGTGTAAGTAAGAAGTAAAGTGCTAGATGCCTGCTAGGTATTATGATTGCATATTTTTATACCCTTAGAAGACTGTGGTTGTTTTCTGCAGGTTTTTGGAGGTTTATTTTATTTGAATGGGCCATTTTTTCCTGTTTCTTTATGTGCCTTGTGAGCTTTTGTTGAAAATTGGGCATTTGAAAAAGCAGCTGCCTCTCCAAGTCTAGACTGGTTCTGTTTAGGGGCAGACCTTCCCTAATTAGCAGGACGTGCTCTGAGCCCAGGGTCGGCCCAGTAGGAGGGCTCAAGGGCTTTTCAGTCCTTTTCTGGGCATGGCCTTTCCCTGGGCCTGTGAGCGTGCTGTTTTCCAATTCCCCAGTGTACACAAATGCTTTTAAATGAATGTATTAATTTCCTTAAGTGACTTACTCCTGCTTCTTCTTGGGGCCCCTACTGTATTCCTCAGTTAGGACTCTCTTGTTCCAGGCTCTTTTGGGTCTGTGCCCCCTTGTGGTTTTCAGGAACCCTGCCCCCAGCTTCCTGTGGCTTCCTCTAGCCAGAGACCCCAGCAGTGGCACTTTTAGCCCGCTGGGCTCTGAGTTAGGTGACACAGAGACCAAAGAGACTGCCCCTACTCAGGTTAGAACCTTACTCTCTCTGGTTCACAGGAGGACCCTGGGACCCAGCCCTCTCTTCCCCCAAGCTGTGCCCCAACCCACTGGGGAGAGGGTGGGGCAGAGGTCAGTCATGAGCTCTCCTACCCTCTTCAGTGTGGCTTTTTCCTGACTGGGGCGCTCACTTGGTTGCTGTAGATCATTGACTGATTTTGGGGGCTCCTATAACGTCATTTTCGCTAGTTTCTAGTTGTTGATTGAATGTGTCCCTGGGGGAACAAGGGCCTGGAGCTTCCGGGTCAGCCATCTTGCCAACATCTTCCTGTGGTGATTTTCTTAGAAATCACGTCCCACTACTGGCTCTGGGTCAGTTAAACCCTCATGTCTTTTTTCACATGAACTGCCAAACCAAGTTTTAATCATGTAATATGCGTGCAGTTGATTTTTTTCCCACATAAATGCAACTTTTATTTTCAGCTTTTTATCATTTTGTTTTCCAAGTTGATTAGGTCATTTTGGGTCTTGATTCCTCTTCCATATTTACTACTTAGAGATTTCTGTAAAGCCAGCAAGCATGCCACCCATGCCCTTGTCATAGTTGCTGTCAACGTTGGGACCCAGTACTTGGCCAAGAGCAGCATCCTGTGGAAGCTCTGTGGAGACTGACTTCTAGGGCCAGTCTCCCTGCTTTGTGAGCCCTACTCCCGTCTCTAGTGTCTTCTCCCAGGAAACTGTGATATGTGCCTTGCATTGTATCAGTGGCATTTCTAACTCAGAGCTCAACAAGCTTTTTGTAAAGGGCCAGACAATAAATGCTTTTGGCTTTGTGGTCTACATAGACTTTTTTTGCTCAACTACTACAGTGCAAGTGCAACCACAGACAAGACGTAAAGAAAGGGGCATGGATTGGGTTCCATTAAACTTTATTTACTAAAACAAGCAGCAGAGCAGATTTGGCCTGTGGGCCATAGTTTGTTGACCCCTGCCTTACTAAAAGGGAAATTCGATTAATTCAAAATGATTTCTCTTTGCAAATCCCACCCAACGCTTATCACACACTACGTTATTTTCTAAATGCACAAACCATTTCTTTAATAAGCTCAAATTTGCTAAGGTGTAAAATCAGTTGTATTGGTTTATAGATCTTTATTTCCGTTTTTTAAATGGCAAGAGTATTTGCTTCTAGTACTTTCCTCATTGTGATGAATTCCCAAAGACCAGAAACTCTTAACGCCACCTCTGTAAGTTACTTCAGCGCCCTGGGAGGTAACTTACCTGGGTATGAGGCCCTCTCTTCTACTGTCTTCTTTCCTCTTCAGGGCCCTTATTCTCTTAAGATGTTTTTGTTACCTTTTCCAGCTTTAAAATATTTCCATAGCGGAAAAAAACAAAGAAGAAGAAGAAAACAAAGAGGAATTTTTTTTTTCTTTTTCTGTCCTCTGTAACACAACATCATCTTCTTAAGGAGTGCGCCATTCTTGCTCTAAACGTACCCTTAAAAGATCCATTTTGCCTTCAACATTTTGGATTGCTTTGGTTTGCCCAGTGAGTTGAGTCTTCCTGATCTTGTGTTACAGGTCGCTCCATTCTTCTCACTCCCTGTAGAATCCTCTGTCTCCCTCTCTCAATCCCTCCTACACTACTTTCTCCCCACTGAGAATTCAGCTTCCTCTGTGGCCACATGCTTCTACCTTCAGTCGCTGTCTTTCAAACTCTTCCTGCTTCGCACAGTCCCTGAAGGAACCTAACTCCATGGTTCATCTTTGGTATCTTCATCCTTGGTGAACCACCAACTTTAAAGGGCACTAGATAAGGTTTCTCTAGGAAGGACTTCAGGATGTGTGTATGCGTCTGGGCTAAGTGTGCTTATGTACAACTGAAAAGGAGCATGGTGCAGGGCATCGTTACAGATGGTACAAGCAGCGTAGCAGGGTAGCATAGGAATTCCTGGCTGTAGCAGCCTTCCAGTCACTGGGCAAGTCTACACAACCTGAGGTTTGTCCAACTACGCACATGATACAGTCTGAACCTCATCCCCTGTTTTTCTTGTTTGGATGTCATTTATTCCTTATAGTTTGTTATGAATGAATTCTAAGGATTATTCTTATTTATGCTTATTTTCTTTGTTTACTGTACCAAGGGATTAACTATATGTACTGTATCTTTCTTTTTCTTAATGTTTTACAGCACTAGATAAACAGTCATTTCCATGTGACAAAGGATCTTTCCAACACAGAAGACACACAATCACACTCATCAGTCGCCCAGGTTCCAATACGAAACCCACCCTCCCTCCAATCCCTCAGGGCCGCAAGTAGACCCGTGCTTGACATTTGATCTTAACATGGAAAACTTGCTCTGATCATGTCCAGTGCCTTTGTCTTACCTGACCGTGGATCCTGGCTGTTCTTCACTCAACCAACTACCTATGAAAGAATGTTCTAAATGCCTTAAACCCCTCAATCAATTTCTTTTGTGATTCTCTGAATAGTGCCTATCTTTTTAAAATGTAAGTTATTCTTAGCTTTTATAAATGTGATTTCAGTTTTTCCCACAGCTATTAATGACTCTTCCAGCTGCTTCCTTCTCTGAAATATCAGATGGCAAAATCTCTCAAGATCTCTCCATTGCTACGTGCGTAGTGATTTTTGATATAGCCAATGGGAGTTGTGATTTTGAAATTTCAATGTGTCCGTTTATAACATCAGTGTATCCTTTAGGGGATTGAAATGTTTTATTCTTCTGATTATGAAAGGAATGTAGAGTTCCATTTAACTTGTAACCAACATGATGTCTCAACCTGCTTTAGCAATATGAAGGAATAAAGAGCATGCGGTATTTCCTTTATTTCACCCATTCCTAACTCTGATTATGGAAAGTTTATAAACTGATCATCTTTGTGGTTTCATCACCTGCTGTTTGCAGTTATAGATGAGGCTGGTATTCAGCTGATATGTACAGGTAAGACTATCCTGGTGCTTAAAGCATTGAAACACATCCCTTTGGATTGATAAATGGTCCTGTTCTCTAAATCCTCTGTACATGATGACTGGTGGGAACAAGAACCTTCACAAAGTGCTGTATTCATTGCTAAATATTTTAAATATCAAAATCCTCTAATGCTTTCCATTTGAAAAATATCAACCCCCTATTTTCCATTTGAAAAATATCAACCCCCTTCCCCATAACTCAAATTTGTTTTGTTTTGTCTTTGGAGGGGAGGTGGTTAGGTTTATTTATTTATTTTTAATAGAGATACTGGGAATTGAACCCAGGACCTCGTGCATGCTAGGCATGCACTTTACCACTACCCACCACCCCAATAACTCAAATTTGGGTGTAATATGATTTGTTAATGGCTCCTATTTTCCACCTAGCCCTATTCTTACTGGGAACTAGTTAAAGTTCTTTTCTTGGGGTTGGTGGGAAAGGATAAGAGAGTAGAATGTGGAATAGAATAAGGCTGAGCCAGAGAAGGGAGGCAATCCTCTCTGGAGGAGTGGGGACACAGAGAGTGGGTTGCTGTGTCCCAAGAATCTTAAAAAACAGTTTAACTCACCACCATCATCTAATCTTTTAAAAAGTTATTATGAAATGTTTTAGATAGCCAGGAAGATACAATTTCAGATGGTATGGAAGAGATGCATTTTTTAAAAATTTCTCCCACTAAGTACAGCTAAAATCCTAGAAATTATATCTAAAACAAACATAAGAAGATTGAGAGGTAAAAAGAAGGCAAACCACCTGGGGACCTTTGGACCTGGGTAATGACATAGTGGTAATTTCCCTGGGTTTTCCTTTGGCCTCAGATATCCTGAACTGGGTGCTGGAGAAGCTACCACCGCCAAAACAGTAATGATACAGACAACCAAAGTTCCAACAAAATGCCTGCTCTCTCTAGCTAAAGGACTAGGAAAGGAGCAAATTAGCAAGACAGAAAACTTTTAGACAATAACTGCCTTCCTGCAGCCAAATACTGTGAATAAAACTGTGCCCCACCCCTTATCCTCACCCTTGTGAGCAAAGGCTTCTGCCCTTTTCTGGTTGTAACAATGTTCCCCTCCTCTTCCCTGCTGTGATAGTATCAGAGAAGCTCTCATGGAGAACAGGGATGTTCACTACCACCCAGTCTTTTTTTTTTTTTTTTTTTTTTTGTATACGAATTTTTTTTTATTGAAGTATAGTCATTTTACAATGTTGTGCCAGTTTCTGCTGTACAGCGTAATGCTTCAGTCATATGTGAACATGCATATATTAGTTTTCAGATTCTTTTTCACCATAAGTTACTATAAGATATTGAATATAGTTCCCTGTGCCATACAGTATGAACTTGTTGTTTATCAATTTTATAAGTATCTGCAGATCTCGAACTCCGAACGTATCCCTTCCTACCCCCTTCCCATCCTGATAACCATGAGTTTGTTTTCTATGTCTGTGAGTCTGTTTCTATTTTGTAAATAAGTTTATTGTCTTTTTTTTTTTTTAGATTCCACATATGAGTGATATCACATGGTATTTTTCTTTCTGTTTCTGGCTTATTTCACTTAGAATGGCAATCTTCAGTTCCATCCATGTTGCTGCAAACGGCATTATTTTATTATTTTTTATGGCTTCCCAGAGTAACATCGAAGGCCACCTAGGAACCTCGACTTCCATTCCCATCTGGTAGTAATGAGGTACCTCTTCCCTTTCCCTTCAGAGTGGTGTCAGAGAAGGTCTTGTGGAGATCCAGCACTTCCACCACTGACCCATCTCCTTGCAGTGTCAGGGGAGGCCATGTGGAGACCCTAAACTTCCACCCCAGTCCAGCATTAGTAAAGCATCATTCCCACCTTTCCCACCCTAAGTGTCAAGAGAGGCCAAGTGGAAAAGGAAAACTTAGACTTCCACCTCCACCTGGTAGTAATGAATCAGTGCTCTCTCCCTGACTGGCATGGTGTCAGAGAAGGTCAGCTAAAACAGAAGAGTTAAATAAGATCCAGAGTCTCATAACATACTATCTAAAATATTGAAGATATAATATAAAAATACTCCTCAGGAATCAGGAAAACCTTAACTTAAATGAGAACAGTCAATCAACATGCCAACACCAAGATGAAACGGATCTTGGAATTAGCTGAAAAGGATTTTAAAGCAGCTACCATAAAAATGCTTCAACAAGCAATTATGCACATGTTTGAAGCAAATGAAAAACATAGACAGTCTTAGAAAAGAAATAGAAAGTCTCAGCAGAGAAATAGAAAATATGAGAAGAATCAAATGGAAGTTTTAGAACTAAAAATGGAATAACTAAACTTTTAAAATTTACTAGATTGACTCAAAAGTAAAATGGAGAGGACAGAGAGAACAATCAATGAACTTGAAGACAGAGCAATTGAAATTACCCAATCTGAACAACAGAGAGAAAATCAAACTGAAACAAAATGAGCTCCAGGGACATGTAGGACTATGTGAAAATGTCCAATGCTTATGTCATTAGAGATCCAGAAGGAGAACCAAAAAGAGTGTGGGACTGAAAAAGTATTAAAACAAATAATGACTGAAAATTGTCCCAATTTAGCAAAAGCCAAAACTCCACAAATTCAAGATGATGATGAATCCCAGATGGAATAAACCCCAGTAAATTTGCAATAAGACACATCATAATCAAACTTCTGAAAACTAAAGACAAAAATACCTTCAGCAATAGAGAAATGATATCTTAATTATCAAGAAAAAACAAGTCAAATGATAGCAAATGTCTCTTTAGAAATCATGCTACCACCAGAAACCACAGGAATTGAACAACATTTTCTAGTGCTAAAAGAAAAAAAAAAAACCCATCAATCTAGAATTCTCTATTCAGTAAAAAGTCCTTTGGGAATGAAGGAGGAAATCAAGACATTTTTCAGATGAAAGAAAACTAAGGGAAATGTTGCCAGTAGATCTATCCTAAAAGAATGGCTAAAAAAAATTTTTTGAAACAGAATGAAAATGATAAAAGAAGGAAATCTAAAAATACCAGAAAGGAAAAAAGAACAACGGAAAGTAAAAATATGGGTAAATGTAATAGAAATTCTTTCTCATCTTGAGTTTTCTAAATTATGTTAGCTGGTTGAGCAAAAATTATAACATTGTCTGATGTGGTTCTCAATATATGTAGAAGGCATGTATAATTTAAGGCAATTATATTGTAAACAGAAGTAAAGGGACTTAAAAGGAGGTAAGCATTCTACATTTCTCTCAAACTGTTAAAATGTCAACACCAGTGGAGTGTGAAAAGCCATATATGAATAATGTAATACCTAGAACATCACCAAAAAAGCTACTTTGTGAGATATAGTTGAGCATTATGTATAAATAAAAACAGAATTTTAAAAATGTTCAAGTGACACATAAGAAGTCAGGAAATAGAAAACAGAGGACCGAAAAACAAAAAGTGAAAAGCAGCCTTAAGCCCTAATATACCAATAATAACATTAGAGTAAATGATCTAAATACACCAATTAAAAGGCAGAGTCTGGCCAAGTGGATTAAAAAAACGACCCAATTATAAAGTGTCCCACTTGAAATTTAACAACATAGGTTGAAAATAAAAGAATGGAAAACTATTTGCATATATCATGTAACCATTCATCAAAAGAAAGTAAAACTGGTAATATTAGTATCAGATAATGTAGGCTTCAGAGAAAAAAAATTTCCCAGAGACCGAGATATATTGCATAAGGATAAAAGTGTCAATCCACTAAGAAGACATACTAAGATTATGTATGCAGTAAACAACAGAGCTGCAAACTATATGAAGCAAAACTGATAGAACTGAAAGGAAAAACGGCTTTACAATTACAGTTGTAGATTTCAATACTTCTTTCTCAACAACTGCCATATGGAACAATTAGACAAAATTAGCAAGTATATATACAAATTCAACAACATCATCCACCAATAGGATTTAATTGACATGTGTAGAACATTCCATCTAATGACAGCCCAATAAACCTTCTTTTCAAGTGCTCGTGGAATATTTACCGAGGTAGACTATATCCTGGACCATGAAAAGACCTAACAAATTTAAAAGAATTGAAACCGTACAGAGTGTATTCTCTGACCACAATGGAATCAAACTAGAAATTAGTAACAGATGATAGGAAAATCTCCAAGCATCTAGAAGCAAAACAACAGCCTTACATAACCTGTGGGCCTAGGAGAAGGTTTCAAGGGAACTGAGAAATACATGGAACTTGATGGAAGTGAAAAGACACCATATCAAAATCTATGGGATGAGCTAAAACAGCGCTGAAAGGGAAAGTTATAGCACTGAATGCCTGCATTAGAAAAGAGAAGGATTCTTACATAAGAATCTCCTACCTTAAGAACCTGGGAAATAAAAACAAACCCAAAGTAAGCAGAAAAAAATGATAAAGAGCAAAAATCAGTGAAAATGAAAACAGAAAAACAGCAGAGAAAAAGCAATAAAACAAAAAGCTAGGTCTTTGAAAAGTAAAATTGACAACTTCTCTCTGATAAAACTGACAAAGGAAAAAAGTCAGAAGACACAAATTACCGATATTAGAAAGAAATAGGATGAAACTACAGATTCTGCAGCCATCAAAAGGATGAGGAAATACTGTCAACAACTCAACACACGTAATTTGACAACTTAGATGAAATGGACCAATTCCTCAAAAACAAACTACCACAACTCACACAATATGGAATAGATCGTTTGAATAACCCAATATGTATATTACAGGAATTGAATAATTAAATTGAATTAAAGAATTTATAATTGAATTATGAAAAAGAAATCTCCAGGTCCAGATGCTTTCACTGGAGAATTTTACCAAATACTTACAGAAGAATTCACACCAATTCTACATAATCTTTCAGGAAATGAAAAAGGAAAGAACAATTCCCAACTTACTTTATGAGGCCAATATTACCTGGATACCAAAATCAGACAGATGGTACAAAAAAGAAAGCTACAAATCAATATCACTCATGACTGTAGTGTAAAAATCCTTACCAAAATATCAGCAAATAAAATTCAGCAATACATGAAAAAGATTACACACCATGACCAACTGAGATTTAATCCAGGGATGCAGGGCTGTTCACTAGTTAAAATCAACCAATGTAATCTACCATAATAACAGGGTAAACCAGAAAAATTACATGATCAGATCAATTAACTCAGAAAAAGCATTTAACAAAGTCAAATACACCCATTCACGATAATAAATCTAGGAATTAAGGAGACTGTCTTAAATTTGATAAAGACTTTAGTATGTATGTCTCTATCCCTAAACAATATATGCTTTTGTTCACCATGACTCTAAACTTTATTTTATACTGTATATATCCGTCAGTTTTTTCTCAATATCATGTTTGTGGGTTTAAGCCATGAACATTGTATTGTTTTAAAGATTTTTTTCACTGCTATATAATTGTCCATTGCAAGAGTTTATCCATAATTTATCCACTTTCCTGTTGATGAATGCTAAATGTTTTTACTTTTTTTTTTTTTTTTTTTACTACTTCAAAAGGGGCAGCTAAAAAACATTTTTATTTAGGAATGGAATGGCTGTGTTATAGTATACAAATTTTAACTTTACAAGATAATACTACATCAGTTACTCTAGTATGCCTTCACAAATACGTAAGAGTTTATTTTTACACATCTTCACCAGCAAGTGGAATTAGCAGTGTTTTTATTGCTAATTCAATAGGTGTTAATGTAAACTCATTGTGGTGCTTTGAATTTCTCCAAAGTTGATCATTTTTTATGTTTATTAGCCATTTATGGCTCATCTTCTGTAAATTGCCTATTTATATGCTTTGTCTAGTTTTCAATTGGATTATTATCTTTTTCTTATCAATTTGCAGGATTTATTTATATATTCTGATTGTTAATTCTTTAGTGTATGTATTGCACATCTTTTTAAAGGCTGTGTCTTGTCTTTTCACTTTTTAAAATGTTATATTTTAATGAATAAAAGTTTTCAATATAGCCAAATTTTTCAAACTTTTCTTGATAGTTCATGCGTTTTTATGGCTTATGAATTCCTTCCCTATGCCATAGTCATAACTATAGTTCCCTACATACTATTCTAAATGCTTTTTTTTTTTTTTAAGTTTGCCTTTCCAGTTTAGGTCTATATTCTACCTGCAGTGGATTTTTGTGTATGGTGTGAGGTAAGTCTTAAATTTTTTCCAGTTGTTCCACCTCTGTTTCTCTCTTATCTGTAAGACCATGTCTTTCATATTGTTTCCACAAGTGCTTGGATCTGTTTCCGGGATCTCTGCTCTTTGTTACTGCTTCATTTACTATATATTTATAATAAGTCTTACAGTATGGTAGGATAAGTTGTACACTTCGATTTTCTTCAAAATTATCTTGACTGTTCTTCACATCTTGCCTTTCCAAGTGATTTTAGAATATGTATCAAACTCTACCCAATGCCCTGTTTGAAGTTAGAATTACATTTAGTTCATGAACTTGAGGAAGCTTGTTTTCTTTATGTTGTATCTCTCTGTCTATAACTTGCTCCCTTTGTGTAGGTTTTCTTTAATTCCTTTAATAAAGTTATAAAATTTTCTCTATGAAGGACCTATATATCTTTAGAGAGATTTATTCCTGGGTACCTTTTATTTTGGTTATTGTAAGTGGAATATTTTTTAAGATTATATTTTCTGTGACTGGTGTATGGAATGCATTTCATTTCCACAGATGTCATGTGTATTATTAAGTCTAACAATATGTTTGTAGTTTATTTCAGGATTTCCTTCCACATATCATCATCAAAAATGGTAATTTCCCCCTTTCTTTCCATGTCTATTATTCTTCTCTATTTTTAAAATTTGTTTATTTCATTATTTTTTCTTTTAAAAACTTCCCTGGAGAGAACCTCTAATATAATGTTGAGTAGAAGCAACGATAGTGTGTGGGTTTTGTTTGTCGTGGGTTTTGTCCAGCAGAAGTTCCACCGCGGAAGAACAAAATTACTCAAGACTTTGTCAGGTCAAGAGAGTGAGAGGGAGCCGGAGACCGACTCCCCGAGCCCTCCAAATCTCTTGTATTCACTGAGAAGAGACAAACAAAGAATCAAAGTGAAATACGTCATAGGAATGAGCAAGGAGCACGGTGTATGTGCAGGGATGCAGGTCAGTAGTTTTAGTTCGTGAAAAACAGAAACATTATAATCTTAATTTATACTGAGAGAGAAGGTTACAATATTGATAGTACAAACAGTTCAAGCCCCAAACAATCATGAGCAAGGTTACAGTGTTCTGAATAACTGATAATGAAAACCCAGACCACGACAGAGCCTCCATACAGCGATCAGGAGTCAGCTCAGCACGCGAGGCAGCGCCGCTGTCCCCAGCTGAGGGCTGAGTCGCGGTATTCCGTGAGCAGGAGCGGCCCACCCTATCTGTCCGCCTGCGCCTGAGAGCGACGCGTGTCCTGCCGGTCAGGGCAGGGGACAAGTTACGGTTTTCCATAAGCACAAGCAGCCCTGAATCTATGACCTCGAACTAAGCAAAGCAAGCAAAGCGTGTCTCTGCTTTTTACAGCCAGGAGACGGGTTGTAGCAGATTCGCGCTGGCAAAGCAGCTTCAAGGCAACTAAGCTAAGTTCTGTCGGTAAGGTGGTGACTGGTACTGCGAGTTCAGTCTTTTGTGCTTTTGGACATTTTGCTTTGAAGTAGCAGTATAATGACTAATAGAAAGCATTGGTTTTGATTTTACATTTCTTATGTGTTTACATAAAGGTGAGAATATGACTTGGTAAAGCAATTATTACAGTATCAAAGTTTGTTAACCCAAGTTCGCACTCCCACAATAGTGGGCATCCTTGTCTCACAATTTTAAAAATCTTTCTAATGTGTCTCTATTAAGTGTGAAAAATGCTGTAGATTTTTGGCAGATCATCTTCTCTGGAAAAAGAATTTTCATTTAATTTCTGGTTTACTATGCGTTTTACAATGAATGAGTACTGAAAAGAAGGTGTTTGTAGCATACAAAAAATTTGAGGAGTGTATTAATTCAGTCATAATTGTATTATTCAAAACATTTATTTTCTTTGTTTTTTTCCTACTTACTTATATTGAAATGTTTAAAAAAAAGCCCTCTCACTAGGATTGGGTTTCCCTTCCCCTTCCTCCTTCCTTCTTTCCTCTTCCTCCTTTCCTCACTTCCTCCCTTCCTGGATTACCTGCTGACTTGTAGAGAAGTTAATGGTATGTAAAGGAATGCTTACAGAAGCATCAAAAGTAAGCATCACACAAATTAAAAAAAAAGCAGGGGTAGCAATATTGTAATCAGATGAAATAAGAGGTCAAGACAAAAATCATTAAATGATACATAAAATACCCTTTTACATAAAAATAGGTACATCCCATTACTAAGATATAATGATCATGAACCCTATGAGGTCTATGAAGTGAGTCATATAACATCCACATATATAAGGCAAAAATTGTTGGAGGTGTAAATTGCTTCCTATCTGGATCACAGTGCTCTGATCTATAAAATTAGGATTATAACAGGATTGCCTGCTAGGATTCTTTCGATAATTAAGCTAGATGATGTGTATGTAGTGAGCATGAATACCTTAGGCCACAAACTCTTTAATTGTAAGCTCAAATCGAAAGTGAAAGAAACAATCTCATTCTCTGTCAACTCAGGCCAGTCTCAGTCAATTCTGTTGCCTCTGTCTTGCTTTTAACCTGGAATTTCATCCAACTTCCAGGGTGTTATGATGGAGTTTTAAGGCATCTGGGGGAGGCATCTGGTTCCTGCATTAACAAGAAAGTCTTGGGATTTGCCTCCTCTCCAGGGACCATGCCTGTAGCTGCTGCCACGTCCCCATTATTTTGAGCATTCCAGGTACGTCAGCTCTCTTTTTTACGTAACTCTGGTTCTCTTCATGAAAGCACATCATAAGCCAATTGCTCCACTGTGCCAATCCGCGGCCAGGGGTCTGTCTCGGCCCCTCTCTGCCTTGACACCCATGCAGTGTTCGGTCCTTGCTGAGTTCCCAGCACATGCATATATTGGGAATGCAGTCAGCTGGCTGCCTGGTACAGCCCCACATGGGGAGTCAAGCAGTGAGGTCCTGCTCTTCACGTCCACATTCCAGTGGGATTTCTACTGTACCCTGGACCTTGAAGTTATGTCTCTGGAGTGATGGTTCGCAACCTGGTCCAGCATATCAGACTCTCTGTAAGATTGAACAACACTGTTCAGGCTCCCTCCTGAGCCAATTCATTAAGAAATTGGGGGGAGGGGGTGTGCTAAAGCATGGTAATTTTTAAAAAGTTTCCAGGGTGATTCCTTTGGGTAGCCAGGTTTGAGAACCACTGCTCCTAATGGGTTGGGTGGAGGCTTTTCTAGAATGAATTTGTCAATTTTTTTTTTGTCTTCAGCAGATGACTGACCATTTCACCACACCCTTATTAGCATAAACTGTATTATAATTTTTTATCACTATTAATTTGATGGTTCACAAATGTTGTTCTGTTGATTAGGTTCAATATTTCTCATATTTATTTTTTATTAGTATTTCCATCTTAGTGAATTGCTGGTTCGTATCTTTGTTACATTTTTATCCTGGGATGTCAGTGTTTTCTCCTATACTTTGGTGAGAGCTCAGTCTATTAAATATTAACTGTTTGGTTCCCATTTGTTTTAAATATCCATCTCGCTTTGTCATTGGTCTATATTTTAAATAGAGAAGCTTTTAGCTCTGTTTTCTTCTGTAGCGTTTGCTTGTGTTTGATCATGAAATCTATTTTCTAAAAGCATTACTTGTTCAGTAGAGCTTTTGGTGATGATGGAAATAGGTAGGAATATCTGCATCGTCCACTGTGGCCACCACTAGCTCCACGTGGCTATGGGGCACATAAAGTGTGGCTAGTATGACTGAGGAGCTGAATTTCCAATTTTGCTTACTTTTCATTAATGTGGTAGTAGGTAACTACATGTTACTAGTGGCTACAACACTGAAGAGTGCATTTCTGAAGGGTGTACCATTGTAGTTTTGGGACTTTTTGTGCTTGCCAGTTACTTTGAGAGTTTTTTTTTTCTTTATACATTCTTGTTTTGGTGGATTTCAAGGAAGAAATGAAAATATGGCTTATGTAATTTATATTTTATAAATGTTATTGATGTTCTTTATGCCTTGGCATGTGCTGGATTTTTTTTTTTAATCATCAATGAGATTGAAAAGAAAGCCTATGGTATAAAATTTTGCTACATCTATCAATTTGATTTTCCTGATTATATCATTCAAACTACCTCTTATTTTTATCAATTTGCCCTATCATAAATGATATTGGTATTATAGTATCTCGCTATAGTTGTGTTTGTCTTTTTCTTCTTACAGAGTTTTTTGCTATTTGAATGTTTTCCCTTTATTTTGTTTGCTTTTTTACAGTTTTCTAGTTTTCTTGTTATTTAGATTTTGATGTTACGTTAATCAGCTCATACATGCTCAGGACTTCTATTTCATAATTATGGATTTCACCTTGTTTCAATATAAAAGGGTCCCTTTGTTTCATTGAACCCTTTTTGCTTTGACCCTTCCTCTAAGGATGCCAGTGCAACCTCTGCTCATTTTTGTTTGCCTGAATCATTTTATTCTTCCCTCTCAGTCCTATTCTATGTAACTTGACTGTGGTCTCGCTGTTGTAAGAAACACGCAGTTGAATGTTCTTCCTTAACCCAGTCCGAGTTTCTGCCTTTACTTCAGTGGTGGAGCACAGCTATTTTTATTTAGTTTTAATACTGATGAGTTCAGTCCTATTTCTATCATTTCACCTTATATTTTGATAGTTTTAGACTTTTTTGACCATTTTGCTTATTGGTTTATGTCTTTTGCTATTATTTTGTTCTTTTCTTTGATAGTAATTTGGAAGGTATATTTTCCCCTACTCTGATCTGTTGCATGGAATTTAAAATGTTTGTATTTTTCTCTGCCTTTCCCATTCCCACAGTTATAAATGTAATCAGGGTTTGTAGATTTAGTTTATTAAACCTCACACCTCTTTCTATTTTCCTCAAATAAATCTTCAAGAGCTGTTTTGACTTTATATTCAATACTTATTTCCTCTCTCTCTGGCTTTCTCAGCAATGTCAATGTTTACTACCAATTCTTTTATAGGGTTACTTTCTTACTGTCAAATTCTTCATCTCGAAGCCTGAAGGGAAAGTAAGGAGGGGGAAGCATTTCAGAAAATAGTTCTATAGTAACGGAGGAATCTGACTTCTGTATTCTAGTAGGAAAAACAAGAGGGGAGAGCTGACTGAACTTTTCCTACACCTTTTAACATTTACTCTTCTATTCCCAGGATATATTTTCTTTCTGCTCTCCCAGGATCCTGCACTCAGTAGATATTCTAAGACTTTGCATGTTAACTTACCTCTAGATTTTATTCTTAGTGCCAGTTACTTTTGTTACTGTTGTTTTGTTTGGACTTTATAAGGGCGGCGTCTTTCGTCTTTTATTGAATGGGAAGTCAGGACAGGTAGCTGCAAATATACTGCTGTGTGAACCCGGATGCCTGCATTTCAACTTCTAGGAAACGCAAAATTTTCAAAAGTTCATAAAGATGGGTGGATGGATGGATTGTTGACCACTGCATTCCAAAAAGGTTTGAGGACGCAGACGGTGGTGCATTCAGTTTGATCAAATAACACATGAAAAAGCGAGGATATTAAGGTAAAGAGAAAAAAGACAATGCCTTATTACATCAAATGCGAGCCCTAACTGTTAGAGGTTGGCTGCAGAATTAACCTTCCTGGGAGGCTCAGGGAAGAAGGAAGCACAGTCAGTTCCACAGTTTCTAGCATCATGGTGACCTCCAGATAAAGTCAAGCGGTCGCCCAGAAGCAGCACAGCTTTTCTTGTTAAAGAGACTTAGGAGGCCTTTCTTTCCCAGTTTGCCCCAAGGGGGCGCTATCTGAACACGTGGCACAGTCTCCACACCTTACAGGCAGTGATTAAGCTTGAGTTTGACACAGCCATTTCTTATCATGTCCTGCAGTATAGACTATATGATACAATCACAGCCCCCGCCTCCCCCTGCAAAAAAGCAAACTTTTGAGAGGCCCTGTCTAAATGTGTAGAGAGGCACTATGACATAATGGCTAACTATGTGAGACTGCTATCAGAATTCCTGAGTTCAGACCCCGATTCAGCCATTCGCAGGAGTCCGACCTTAGGTAATTTGCTCAAGTCTCTATTTCCTCCACTGCTAGGCTCAGTCACGGAGGGACTGATGGAGATGTCATTGCACAGAGCTGGGGGTGGGCAGGGGTGGGGCAGGTTGTAATGAATCATGTTGTAATGAATGAGGTCTCCAGCCTCAAGTCTCCAGCCCCCTGTGGTGGGTCTTGGTGGAGAATTAATAATCAAGTCGTGAAAAATTGAAGGAAAAACAAAGTATTCTATTGATTCTGAGACACATTTTTCACATTTTAATATTTTAAAAATCAGGGCACATTTTAAAATTGATGGCATGCCATGGTTGAATTGGCAGCATTGTTTTTCTTTCTTGGTGGAATATAAAATGATGGTGTATGTTACAATTTATAACATCTTAGATTCAATAAAATATGATAGGGGTAATTATTGTAAGAGACCAGCTTTTCCTCGGGGACAGCTAAGATCTGCTTGGGGAGGTAGCGTGGATTTTTCCAAACTTCTAGCCGTCAGAGAGAGCCATAGACGTCCAGTTAGGGTTCTGTGTGAGAAGGTGTTGAGCAGAAATATGGCTCTCCCATTTTAAAAAGATGCCCTTTTAGGGCTAACCATCGCATTAGCCATCTTCCCCAGGTGTAATGAGGCGAAAGAACTGTATGTACCAGAAAATTTGTTTTGTCAGTAGAGGAGAAGAGTCAAACTACCAAAGAAGCATAAGAATCCTCAATTAGAGGGAGGTAGAGAGGAGAGTAAGTGGACAGCCTGTCGGGGACCCTCCGGTGCCACTTCCCTAAGGTTATGTATTATTTCACAAGTCAGCCAGGACTATTGAGAGGTCATTGCCAGTAGACCATCCCTCGGACTTTTCCCTCTTGTGTGGTAGCATGTTGTTGGCAAGACTGGCCCCAAATCCACCAGGAAGGGAATCAAAGACCACTGTGTGTGAGCTCTCGGAAACTCACCTCAGCGTGGGAAGGGCAGACAGGGAGTAGCCACACCATCCCAGTCCGGGAGGAACCTGCATCTACCTTCAGGGGAAGTTCATACCCTGTTCCCCCCAGAACTGTCCACACAAAGTGCTTATCGAATAGTAAATGCTCAATAAATATTAACTTTTTAAATTTTTATAAGGACTTTTGGCAACGCATGTTTGGAAGATAGGAAGGATCTATTAGGGAAAACCAGAAATGCTACAGTGTTTCGTGGGGCTGGGGAATGCTGACATGGGGAGGAGCTAAAAGTTCCCTTAGGGGCTGAGTGATCACGCATCCTGGTTTGCTTGGGGCAGTCCCAGTTCATGCCCATTGTCCCAGCAAAATTATGAACAGGGCTCCCTTTTGTTCTCAAAAGCATTCCAGTGTACATAATAATAGATAAGCTTACACTATGTGTAGGTTATGCGGGGTCAGTTTTCCACTTCTATTCATACAATGTGAGAAATCAAATAATTTAAATATAGAAAGCTAAAAATTTAAGTTCGTGTGATACATAAAAGCTTAGGAACAAGAATTTAAAAACCAAGAAATCAAGAATAAATAAAAATTCAAATTTAAAAAAAAATAGTAAAAAGTTCCCAAATTAGACTTAAATGAAAAACATTTGAGAAGGCAAAACAGCTATTTAAAACTAAAACATCAAAATAAGTATTTTAAAGTGTTAACACTAAGACATGTACATGTACACTAATACATTTTAAAAGACAAAATAGAGAACACAAAGATTAAATAGATAAATTTTAAAACAGGATAGGAATATAAACAAAACAATACAAATAGAGTGAGGAAAACTCAGTAAAATAATACATATCTCTGTACATAATACATACAAATAGGTTTATATGTATAGACTAGTTACATACACATAATATTTATCTCCTTAATAAAATAAATCAGCCAAAAACTAAAAGAGAAGTGAGGAAAAAACCCAGGCTGTGACTGGAAGGTGTGAACGGCAACAATGCCCAGAATTCTGTGCTCTGGGGCTTTCTCACCGTGAGGGGCCGAAGCAGAGCCCCGGTGGGGAGGGAGGTGTGAGGGCTCCCGGAGAATGACCTGACCCTCTTCTCTCAAACCCCATCATTGTCTCATCAGTGTTGATGAGAGGCTGCATGCTTGTCCCTCAGATTTCCCAGTGCATAAGCATCATATACTATTGTTTTCATACTTTTTTGAGAAGTGATCACATGTGAAAACTCTTCCCTAATGTACCTGATGAATAAAAACACCCCAATCACAAACTCTGTTGATAGTAGAGGGTGTTGTTTAGAAAGATGGTGAAATCAACACACAAAGAACAGCTTCTCAGTATAAAAATCAGCGAGCACCAGACAGAATCTACGGTATCACTGTTTTTAAAAAGCATATGCAGCAAGTTTTGTTGCCTGAGAACTAAGAAAGATGAGAGCAATTTGATCCACTAATTAGAATGCCTCCTTCCCATCAAAGTGGCTCAGCTAAGGTCACATATTTCCTGCTTGCATTTAGGAAGGAGAAAGGGCTGCAGTTTTATATTTTCTCAAATTTATTAACATGTGAAAAGCTCCAGGTTTTTTATTAACCCAGGCAAGTTGTTGGCATGAAAGATTAGTTTAGCAATTTGATGAGGTGAATTCCACAGCACGTTAAATTAGAATCCCAGACGCTGAAGCCCAACATCTAATTTTCACCCTAGTTTATAAGGGTCTCTTGAAAATTCTATTATCCTGGTGCCTACCTCTAATTCTCTAAATCCCATAAGAAATAGCACTTCCTACCAATTGGCAAGTCAAAAGTATTCTCCATTGCCACTGTGGAATATTTAAATTCTATATTTACTAAATCACTGAGCTTAGGTACCGAGACCCAATCTATTTTTCCTGAAATTGCAGTACTTGCGAGTTGTAGCAGAATTCCTGATCTAACTATCAATTCTGCCAAATAAAGACTTTTTTTCCTTGGGTCACTCATTTTACCTAAATAATAACTCCACTTGCTTGTTTGGTGGGGGGGGGGCAAGTCCTTAAAAAACCAATCAACATATGATTCAGAAAGCTAGACAAAAGAAGGAAAAGAAGAACAGAAAAGGCAAGGTAGCTTTTAGGTGAAGGATGTTGGTTGGTTCCGATGCACATATGAAATTAAGCTACTGATGAGAGTGCATGCATTTGTGTTAACACCATCCCGGCCACTGTCCCCGCAGATAACCACAGGGCTCACTCCCTCACCCTTCCAGGCCTTTGCTCACACATCACTGTCTCAGGTCTTCCCTGCACATCCTGTGTAAAATCTCTCTGCCTAGAGCCCCCATCCCACTCCACCCAACACTCACCCACTTTCCCTGCTTCACTTGTCTCCCCAGCATTCTCACCGCCTAACATTTATTTTAATTATTTATCCTGTTTATTGTATACTTCCCCGTATTAATATGTAAGCCCCAGGCAGAGATAACCACAATTCTCAATTTTCAGTTTGCCTTTTGTTACCTTGTGTTTTTTTAATAGTACATACTGTTTGATGTTGCTGATTTTTGACCTTTATGAAAATGCTAGCATTCCGTGTATCATCTTCTGAGATTTGCTTTTCTCATCCAACAGTATGTCTTTGAGATTCATCTTCGTTGACAAGTAAAGCTATAGTTCATTCATAACTCTTCCATTTTTTCCATTCTCTTATCAATGACAATTTTGACCTTTTCCATTAAAAAAAATTTATTTTTATTTTGTAAAGCCAGCAGCACTACTATGAACGGTCTTGGGCTTGTCTGCTGGTACACGTGTCTTAAGAGTTTCTCATTGGGTGAAGCCAGGAGCGGAATTTCTGTTCCTAGGAGAGACATGTTTTCAGCTTTAAAAGATAATGTCAAATTATTTTCCAAGTTAGCTGTTCCAATTTACACTCCATAGCAAAATATTTTTTTAAAAAAGTTCCTATTGATACACTCCTTGTCCTTACTTGTTATTTTCTGACTTTTCAACGTTGGTCAATCTGATGAATGGAACATGATACATCAGTCTGGTTTTAGGATGCACTTCCCTAATTACCCATGAGATTGAGCGTCCTTTCATGTTCAGAGTCCACTGGGTGTTTTTTATTCTGTGAAATACTGTTTATGTCTTTTTTCCCGGTTGTTCTAGTCAGTTGTCTTCTCCTTATTGATTTTAGGAGTTATTTTTTCAAAATAAATGCTGAGTATCAGTTCTTTATCTGATATATATGTAAGAAGAATATATACATGACAAATATATTCTTCTAGTTTGTAGCTTAATTTTTCTTCTTTCCTCCCTCCCTTCCTTGTTACACTTTTTTCCTCCCAGACTAACTATGGGTTTGGAACAGGAAGGGGACCCATCCATGTCAGCTTAACCCATCACATTATATAGAAATTCCTCTTAAAATTTCCCATTCCTAGCATTTTGGGCAATTTTTCCTAAATAACTTTTTGGAAAGATAAATAGACAACTCCTTTGACATGTGAGTTACTCATTTTTATTTTTAAATTATCAATGTACAATAATAATTATTTTTGCTTCTCCAAGTACCATTTGGAGTTAAACCAATTTCTAATATTCCTCCATAACCTAAACCAACTGAACACATAATTTATGTGTAATCACATAATTTATGGGCAATTTGACAGCTGCTATAATGCTCAGTAAATTTTAATTTGTTGGAATTATTTGCATAAATGGTATTTGGAGAGCCAAAGTTTTCATTTTTGTTGTTCTTATTTTTTCCTGCTCCAGAGCTCTTAATTCTGAAATTTAACATTAAATCTACAAAGATTCTTTGGAGTGTAGTCTGAAGTCATCGTGATTCCTCCAGCCCTGTTCTTCTTTCTCAAGATTGTTTTGGCTATTTGGGGTCTTTTGTGTTTCCATACAAATTTAAAAATTTTTTGTTTTAGTTCTGTGAAAAATTACATTGGTATTTTGATAGGGAATTCATTGAATCTATAGATTGCCTTGGGTAGTGTGGTCACTTTAATAATATTGATTCTTCCAATCCAAAAACAACATGTATCTTTCCATCTGTTTGTGTCTACTTCAGTTTCTTGAATCAGCATCTTGAAGTTTCGAGTACAGGTCTTTTGCCTGCTTGGGTAGGTTTATTCCTAGATATTTTATTCTTCCTGATGCAAAGGTAAATGGGATTGTTTCCCTAGTTTCTGATAGTTCATTGCTAGTGTACAGAAATGCAGCTGCTTCCTGTGTAGGGTTTTCTATGTATAGTATCATGTCCTCTGCAAACAGCGACAGTTTTACTTCTTCCTTTCCAATTTGGATTCCCTTTCTTTTTCTTTTCTGATTGCTGTGACTAGGACTTCCAAAACTGTGTTGAATAAAAGTGGCGAGAGCGGGCATCTTGTTCTGTTAGATCTAGACTCTGTAAGAACAGGGATTCTGTTGATTTTGCTCATCACTGTATTCCCAGTGGTGGAACACCACGCAACAGTAGCTTGCTCAAAAAATACTTGCCTCATATATGTGGTGGAAACTCCAATTTGAAAAGATACATGCACCCCAATGTTCATAGCAGCACTATTTACAATGGTGTGTCTATATGTATGATTACTGCATTAGACTGTAAGTGCCTTGAAATGAGTTCCAAGTTTTTTGGCTTGGTATTTTTATAGTTTGGCACAACACTTGTGAATTGTGATAGTCAACAATTAATTAGAATAATTCACTTAAAATAGTAAGAAATCTTAACCCTTCATAGCTCATTATCAATAACTTGTCATTGATCGTGTATTTTAAAACTTCACTTATCATCATATATTCTTGCTTGTAAAATAGTTGGTTAGCATGCCATGCCAAAGGCATGTCTGGGCACTGCAAGTGGCAGAGATACATAACGTATTTTTCCCAGCACCTTCAAATGCCTGCACACTGTCAGCGAGAAGTGTTTTTGTGGATCTGTGCCATAGCTATGTGAAATGAACTCAACATGCAGTATCCACAGCAGAGTGTGCGCCTCTCTGATTTGAAATAGATACATTTTCATTCACTCTTGGTGGGAGATTGTCAAGAACAAGGCACTCAGCATGCTGAGTGCAGATAATTCACGTCTTCCATAAATTGTCTACAGTGGCTATATTTTGGCTACGTAAGGATGATCCCGAGATTGGGGACATATGTTTTCATTAAGAAATATTCTGGCTGTGTTGACTTACCTGTGGACTGCCAAGATCTGATCCTGTATGAAAAGTGTGTGACTCCAGCGGTGGTTAATGTGAGGCCTGATCTTCATGCCTTCCTGGGCTATTCAGCTATAGGACATCCTGGCGGAGTCCTGGCAGAAATGATGAAGAGGGCTTTGGAAAAGGAGGAAATATGTTCCAGTTTCCACAGTAGAGGGGCTCTGAAAGCAGTGTGATTGCTCTCAGATAAAATCCAAGATTGGCCAAAATTCCTGTAGCCACTCAAGAAAGAGAAATCCTCCTTCAGGGTCTAGAATCAGGGAATGAGTGTGGATGCAGTAGCTTCAGAGACCCCACCCATCAAGAGTGGACAGGAATTCAGAACCCTTCATTCAATTTCTAAACATCATATGAGCCTCCTGGGTCTTTCCTCAACCCCAGGGAGATGGGGCAGCCTTGGCAAGAAGCAACTTGAGACCCCCACCAGCCTGGAAGAATGAGGGCAGAATGAGAATCTGTTAAGTTAATTTCTTTATATCATTTATATGAGACATTCCTTTCACAATCCTGTTGGTGGTCTAAAATTCATACCCATTACATTCACACCCCCTGGGGTGGTAGGGAGTTTGGTTTTTGAGCACTGATAACAAAGTTGGGCTTCCCAAAGGTGTTAGGGAAAAAACCCAAATCATATCAACAAATATTTGATCCCCATAAGGCAAGAAGCCTTCTGCCTTCCAGCACATGACAGCAGAGTGCTAATCTTAGCACTGGCGAAATAACTTCTGTCACTGTCAGCTGTCTCCGTTTTCTGACGTCCCTAAATGCCACTCATGGTTATATATTCCACCAAGTGTGCCCCTCTTTACATAATTAACAGCCTTCTGCAGTGCTTAATGGATGAGGGAAAAGCTCTCTAAGGAGTCAATCTTAATTCATCCTGTGTCTTCTACAGGAAGACACGTGCTTCTGTGCCAAAAGTAGACATGACAGGATGGGGAATTTACACAAGGCCTTTCTAGAGTAATTTACTGGCAAACTTGGGTGTATGTTATTGTAAACTGCTGCATACCATGTGATTACAAGATTAAGAAAGGAGTGAATTGCTAATCTTGTCAGTCCAACTGTTTTCTTCTTTGATAACATTTGTGTTATTGCACTTTGGGTGATGAAAGGTTGTAATTGGCTGTTGACATTGATTGAAGGAAGGAGATGTGGGTTTTTCTGGTTTTGTTTTTTGTTTTTTTAAAAGAAGATTAATTAACTTGGTGAGGGAGGTAACACAATTCAAAGCTGCGGCTCTCACAGCTGCAAAACAGAAGTGAGCTGTCAGAGTGTTTTCATCTCTTTCTTCCCCACCTGTTTTTCTCCTTTTGATGACATCTTTTCCTAGATTTAACACATTTAAAATGCGTCCACCAAAGAAAGAGAGTAGGGGTGGGGGGACTGGAAAGCCTTCAGAAGAAAAAGAAAAAATTGTCACTTTCAGGATTTTTTTACACCAGAAGCACTGCAAATGCGTGTTTCATTTGCAAGTGTTTAAGTAGCGTTTGAGAAGGATGTAGAGACAGACGGATTAAGTCAAGTCAACCAACTCCATGCCACTCAAGCTGTTAGAAACTGGAATACCTGAGACCTGGCTGTTTCTGCAGCAGCCAGAAAAAAAGGCTCTAGGTTTGCCTGCTTCAGTCTCAATGTGAGCCAATTGGAAGAACAGTTAAAACCTGCTGTCCTGCAAGTATCTGCTTGAACCAGCAACCAATAGACAGTCCCTTTTCACCCACAGAGAAAACAGGGGTCCAAGAATTAGGAGGTAGATGTGAAGTGGCTTCACACCATCACCCCTAACAAAACAGTTGCAACACGTGTGTTTTTCATTCTCACGACGTTAAGTGCTGCTGGGCTACAGGTTTTAGATCCCGAGGGAGGGATGCAGCAGGTCCAGTTGAGGGGGAAGTTGAGATTGTCACCTCCTCACTTTTGATTTCTGACGTCACTGAAGCCATAGGCAAAGTGGAGGATGGTTATCGTCGGTGCGGGGTGGGGAGTGAGGGGGTGGGGATTGATCTTGATTATGAAGGGGAAACAAAGGTACTGCCATGTCATGGAAATAAGGAATGTTTGCAGCTCAAGGCATCCTCTGGGAAACTTTCTTAGTGCTTACATGCCCAGAGGTACAAGTTAATGGAAGTTAATGCAAATTAATTTTCTTTTCAGCAACAAATCCCCATCCCCCACTTTTTCATTTTCTATAAGAACGTGTAGTGGTTAACTTAAGTTTTGGCTTCAGGTTACAGGATATCAAAGGAGAACTGACTGAACCAGAGATGGATTTGGGGATTTAAGGGGAAAAAAGGAGAGCGTGTTCATTTGTGTGAGGGATGTCATATCTTATTAGGCAGAAGCATGCTGTTTTATTTGACTTGTTGGTCTGGAAGTTAAACAGTACGGATTAATAGTCCAGCCGTGGGGCACCGTGCTGGAGTGCCTGCTGGCAGTTCAGCTGTTCCCGATCTAATCCTAATCTCTTCCTTGTACCAGAGGGCTTGAGAATCTTGGAATCTCCAGTCCTTGGAATCTTTGCCAGCTGTGTTTTGGGAGAGCCCTCTAATGCGGTGCACCCGTGCGACGTGGAAGGCAGAAATGAATCAAGAGCGGTATAGTTGCTCATCTCGTGATAGTGGGCAGAGGAGGGCTTTTGCAGATGCACCATCTTATGGAAGCTTCCACTTGCTTTTCTTGACGACTTTCTAGAGTGGCTGAACCAGCCCCAGGCTGCCTACCTCCGGTGAGAAATAAACCATGAGGTTAAGTTACTGTAGTTTTGTTTCTATTCCACGTAGTTAAAACTGATTCTGATAAAATTTGTATAAAATGAATGGCAGTTAAGTTTTTATTTTCTGACAAAATTACATATGCAAACATAAGTGCAGGAACAAAAGTTTTCTAGAACTAACATCTGAGCAGTGCTATAACATTGATTCTTGTTTGAAAAGGGGATATTAGGCAATCCAGTGGGTAATGTATAATGCAGTAAACTCCACTTGGGCCAAAGATACTGAATTCCTGAAAATGAAAACTGTAATGATCCTTGTGTAATGATTGAAGGTTTATTATCAAAGTATAATTCAGGGATGGCGTTTATCCAGGTAGATGAGATAACAATTTAAATGCTTTCTGAGGCGGAACTTGGAGAAACTAAAAAGATCGATTAATGCATACATTAAACATCCTGTAAATTATAGCTACTTAGGCAAATTATTGATAAAGATTTTGTACTTTAATTACATACGTCTCCATAATGCATACTGATAATGTTGATGAACCCAAAAGTCATGTGCTTCAGATACCAAGAATAATGGGAACAATCTGATGTGAATATTTAAGAAGCAGAATTATTCCAGAGTCCTGTTTTGCTACTGGTATTTGCTGCCACAGCCTTCTTTTTTTTTTTTTTTAACATTCCTAAAATCAACTCTGGGTATACAAGATAGGATTTTATGGCCAAAAAAAAAAAGTCACTTTTAAAAATTGATGTATAGTTGATTTACAATATTGTGTTAGTTTCAGATTATAGCATGGTGATTCAGTATTTTTGCAGATTACATTCCACTATGGTTATTACAAGACAATGGGTATAATTCCCTGTGCTATACAGTATATCTTTGATGCTTATCTATTTTATATATAGAGTTGTTTGTATCTGTTAATCCCGTGCCCCTAATTTGTCCCGCCTCACTTCCCTCTCCAGTTTGGTAATCACAAGTTTGTTTTCTATATCCGTGATTCTGTTTCTGTTTTGTATATGCATTCATTTGTATCATTTTTAGATTCTACATGTAAGTGGTATCACACAGTATTTCTCTGACTTATTTCACTAAGCATAATGTTCTCTAGGTCCATCCACATTGCTGCAAATGGCAGTATTTCATTCTTTTTTATGGCTGAGTAATATTCCATTGTATGTATGTATGTATGTATATGTGTGTGTGTGTATCTCACATCTTCTTAATCCAGTCATCTGTTGATGGACACTTGGGTTGCTTTCATGTCTTGGCTATTGTAAATAGTGCTGCTGTGAACACTAGGATGCATGGATCTTTTAAAATTAGTGTTTTCGTTTTTTCTGGATATATACCCAGGAGTGAAATTACCAGCTCATATGGTAGTTCTATTTTTAGTTTTTTTAAGGAACTTCCACACTGTTTTCCATAGTAGCTATACCAATTTACATTCCAACCAATAGTGTACAAGGGTACCCTGTTCTCCACTCCCTCTCCAACATTTGTTATTTGGAAGCTTTTTGATGATAGCCATTCTGACAGGTATGAGGTGATAACCTCATTGTGGTTTTAATTTACATTTCTCTAATAATTAGTAATGTTGAGCATCTTTTCATGTACCTATTAGCTAGCCATCTGTGTATCTTCTCTGGAAAAATGTCTATTCAAGTCTTCCGCCTGTTTTTTGATTAAGTTGGGTTTTTTTTTTTGGTATTGAGTTGCATGAACTGTTTGTATAGTTTGGATATTAACCCCTTGTTGGTCGCATCATTTGCAGCTACTTTCTCCCATTCCGCAGGTTGTCTTTTTGTTTTGTCAGTGGTTTGCTTTGCTGTGCAAAAGCTTTTAAGTTTAATTAGGCCCCAATTGTTTATTTTTGCTTTTATTTCTTTTGCCTTAGGAGACTAATCCAAGAAAATATTGCTACAATTTATGTCAAAGAGTGTTCTGCCTTTGTTCTCTTCTAGAACTTTTATGGCTTCTGGTCTTAGATTTGGTCTTTAAACCACTTGGGGTTTATTTTTGCATATGGTATGAGGTAATGTTCTAATCTCATTCTTTTACATGTAGCTTTCCAGTTTTCCCAGCACAACTGTTGAAGACTGTCTTTTCTCCGTTGTACATTCTTGTCTCCTTTATCATAGATTAATTGACTGTAGGTGTGTGGGTTTATTTCCAGGCCCTCAATTCTGCTCCATTGATCTATGTGTCTGTTTTTGTGCCAGTACCATGCTATTTTGATTACTGTAGCTTGGTAGTATAGTCTGAAGTCTGGGAAGGTGACTCCTCCAGATTTGTTCTTTTTTTCTCAGCATTACTTTGGCAATTTGGGGTCTTTTGTAGTTCCATATAATTTTAGGATTTTTTTGTTCTAGTTCTGTGAAAAATGTCCTGGGTATTTTGATAGGGATTGCATTAAATCTATAGGTTGCTTTGAGTAGTATGGCCATTTTAATAATAATCTTCCAATCTAAGAGCACGGGTTATCTTTCCGTTTCTTTGAATCATCTTCAGTTTCCTTCATCAATGTTTTCTAGTTGTCAGAGTATCAGTCTTTCACCTCTTTGGTTAAGTTTATTCCTACGTATTTTATTTTTTTGATGTGATGTTAAGCAGGATTTTTCTTTTTCTCCCCCCCCCCCATATTTCATTATTAGTGTATAAAACTGCAACAGATTTTCATATATTAATCTTGTAGCCTATAACCTTGCTGAATTCATTTATTAGTTCTAACAATTTTCGTGTGGAGACTGTACGGTTCTCTATCTAGGGTATCATGTCATCTGCAAGCAATGATAGTTTTACCTCTTCCCTTCCAACCTGGATACCGTTCATTTCTTTCTTTTGTCTAACTGCTGTGGCTGGAGCTTCCACTGCTATGCTATGTAGAAGTGGCAAGGGCATCCTTATCTTGTTCCTGAATTTAGCAGGAAGGCTTTCAGCTTTTCACCAATGAGTATCATGTTGGCTGTGGGTTTGTTGTAAATGGCCTTTGTTATGTTGAGATATGTTCCCTTATAGTCACTTTGATGACAGATTGTTTTTTTTTTTTTTTAATCATGAATGGATGTTGGATTTTGTCAAATGAGTTTTCTGCATCTGCTGAGACGACCATGTGGTTTGTCTTTCCTTTTGTTAATGTGGTGTGTCACATGTCATATGTTGACCCATCATTGTGACCCTGGGATAAATCCAACTTGATCATGGTGTGTGATCCTTTTTATGTATTGTTGGATTCGGCTTGCTAATGTTTTCTTAAGGACTTTTGCATCCATATTCATCACAGATATTAGCCTGTAATTTTCTTTTTTTGTAGTCTCTTTGGTTTTGTGATCAGCAACCAGCATAATGGTGACCTCATAGAATGAATTGGGGAATTCACGCTAAGTTTTTTGAAATAGTTTGAAATGGATAGGTTAAAGTTCTTCTTTATATGTTTGGTAGAATTCCCCAATGAAACCATCTAATCCTGGTCTTTTGCTCGCTGGGAGTTTTGTTTTTTTTTTTTCTTTCAACATATTCTATTTCACTTCTAGTGATTGGTCTGTTCAAATTGTTTCTTCTTAACTCAGTCTTGGCAGGCTGTATGTTTCTAGAAATTTGTCCATTTCTTCTAGATTATCCAATTTGTTGGCATATAGCTATTCATAGTATTCTTTTATGAATTTTTGTATCTCTGTGGTATCAGTTATAATTCCTCTTCTTTCATTTCTTTTTATGTTTACTTGATTCCTCTTTTTTTCTTGGTGAGCCTGGCTAAAGGTTCATTAATTTTGTTTATCTTTTTAAAAAATCAGCTCTTGGTTTCATTGATTTTTTTTTCCTACTGTTTTGTTGATCTCTATTTTATTTACCTCCTCTCTGATCTTTTATTTCCTTCCTTCTGCTGACTTTGGGCTTTGTTTGCTCTTCTTTTTCTAATTCTTATAGGTGGTAGGTTACGTTGTTTGAGTTTTTTTGTTTCTTGAGGAAGGCCTGTATTGCCATGAACTTCCCTCTTAGAACTGCTTTTGCTGCATTGCATAGATTTTAGAAACCTGTGTTTTCATCTTCATTTATCTCAAGGTATTTACTGATTCTCTCTCTGACTTTTCTGATTTCCTCTTCTGATTCTACCACTGACCCATTGGTTTTTTAGTGGCCTGTTGTTCAGTCTCCATGTGTCTGTTCTTTACCCATTTTTCTTCTGTAGCTGATTTCTAGTTTTACACCGTTGTGGTCGGAAAAGATGCTTGATATAATTTCTATCCTCTTGTATTTGCTGAGGCTTGTTTTGTGACCTTGTCTGTGATTTATCCTGGAGAAGAGTCTACGTGTGCTTGAAAAGAATGTGTGTTCAGCTTTTGGGGGAATGGAATATCCTGTAGATATCAAGTCCAACTGGTCTACTGTGTCATTTAGGACACCTGTTGTCTTATTGATTTGCTGTCTGGATGATCTCTCCATTGATGTCACTGGGGTGTTAAAGTCTCCTACTATTAATATATTATTGTCAATTTTTCTCTTTATGTCTGTTAGTATTTGCTTTATATATTTAAGTGCCCCCGTATTGGGTGTGTATATGTTAACAAGTATAATATACTCTTCTCATATTGATCCCTTTATCATTATATAATGCCCTTCTTTCTCTTTCATTACAACTTTTGTTTTAAAGTCTATTTTGTCTGATATAAATATGGCTATCCTGCTTTCTTGACATTTCAATTTGCATGAATTATCTTTCTCTGACCCCTCACTTTCAGTCTGTGTGTCTGACTTTGAAGTGAGTCTTGCAGGCAGCATATTGAATGGTCTTGGGTTTTTTTTAATCCAATCAGCAACCCTATGTCTTTTGATTGGAGCATTTAGCCCACTGACATTTAAAGGACTTACTGGCAGATAGGTACTTATTGCCATTTTATTCCTTATTTTCCAGTTGTTTTTGTAATTCTTCTCTGTTCATTTCGTCTTTTGTTTTTCCCATTGTGGTTTGATGCTTTTCTTTTGTAGTATGCTTGCATTCCTTTCTTTTTGGTTTTTGTGTATCTATTGTAGGTTTTTGATTTGTGGTTACTATGGGGTTCACATATGTTGACAATAATTGTAACTACTTGCTTTAAACTGATAATCATTTAAGTTCAAACATATTCTAAAAGATCTACATTTTTACTCCCCTCCTCTACATTTTGTGTTTTTGATATATTTTACTCCTTCATGCTTATCCCTTTACTGTTTATTGTGGTTATAATTGCTTTTAAATTTTTTTTTAATCTACATACTGGCTTAAGTGATCTTCAATCCTTAATATATATTTTCTTTTCCTATTGGGATTTTTCCCTTTCCTAAAAATTCTTACTTCTTTTCAATTTAGAGAAGACCCCCCTCAACATTTCTTTTAGAGTAGATTCAGTATTGCTGAATTCTTTTAGTTTTTGCTTGTCTGGGAAATTCTTTATCTGTCCTATTCTGAATAATAATCTTGCTATATGCAGCATCCTGTTTCAGGTTTTTCCCTTTCAGAACTTTGAATATATCATGTTACTCCCTCTTGGCTTGCAAAGTTTCTGCAGAGACATCTGCTCATAGCCTTATGGGATTTCCCTTGTATATGACTTTTTTTTTTTCTCTTGCTGCATTCAGAAGTCTCTCTTTAATTTTTGCCATTTTAGTTAAGATACATTTGGTGTGGGTCTATTTGGCTTCATCTTGTTTTGGACTCTATGTGCTTCCTGTCCCTTGAAATCTGTTTCCTTCTCTAGGTTTGGGAAATTTTCAACCATAATTTTTAAAAATACATTTTCAGTCCCCCCTTCTCTCCCTTCTCCTTCTGAAACCTCTATTTATGAGTATGTTAGCACATTTTATATTATTGCATAGATCTCATATGTTGCTTTCATTTTTTTGTCTTTCTGTTCTGATTAAGTGATTTCCGTTATTCTATCTTCCAGATCACTTATGCATTCTTCTGTGTTTTTTAGTTGGCTATTCATTACTTCTAGAGTGCTTTTTATATCAGAAATTGAATTACCTATTTTTGATTGGGTCTCCCTATAGTCTCTACCTTCTTATTTAAATAAGTGTTTAGATTCCTTTTTTAAATTGAAGTATAGTTGATTTACAATTTTGTGTTAATTTCTGGTGTACAGCATAGTGATTCAGTTATATATACGTATACTCTTTCTCATATTCTTTTTCATTGTAAGTTACTACAGGTTATTGAATATAGTTCCCTGTGCTATACAGTAAGACCTTGTTGTTTATTTTATATATAGTAGTTTGTATCTGCTAATCCCAAACTCCTAATTTATCCCTCCCCTCCTTCTCGTTTGGTAACCATACTTTATTTTCTATGTCCTTTTAGTCTGTTTCTGTTTTGGGAATAAGTTCATTTGTGTCATTTTTTTTTTTTTTTTTAGATTCCACATATAAGTGATATCATATATTTGTCTTTCTCTGTCCAACTTACTTCACTTAATATGATCATATCTAGGTTTATCCATGTTGCTGCAAATAACATGATTTCATTCTTTTTTATGGCTGAGTAGTATTCCACTGTGTGTATATGTGTATATATATGTTATATATATATATAAACATTTTCTTTATTCATTCATCTGTTGCTGGACATTTAGGTTGCTTCCATGTCTTGGCTAGTCTAAATAATGCTGCTATGAATATTATGGTGCATGTGACTTTTTCAAATTGGAGTTTTCTCTGGATATATGCCCAGGAGTGGGATTGCTGGATCATATGGTAAGTCTATTTTCAAGTTTAAGGAATCACCATACTGTTTTCCATAGTGGCTGCACCAAATTACATTCCCACCAACAGTGCAAGAGGGTTCCCTTTTCTCCACACCCTCACCAGCATTTACTGTTTATAGACGTTTTAATGATGGCCATCTGACCAGTGTGAGGTGATAACTCATTGTCATTTTGATTTGCGTTTCTCTAATAATTAAGTGAAACTGAGCATCTTTTCATGTGCCTATTGGCCATCTGTACATTTTCTTTGGAGTAATGTCTGTTTAGGTCTTCTGTCCATTTTTTGATTGGGCTTTTGGTTTGTTATCGAGTTGTATGAGCTGTTTGTGTATTCTGGAAATTTAGCTATTGTCAGTTGCATCATTTGCAAATATTTTCTCCCATTCAGTAGGTTGTCTTTTTGTTCTGTTTAGTTTTCTTTGCTCTGCAAAACTCGTAAGTTTACTTAGGTTCCATTTGTTTATTTTTGCTTTTATTTCTATTGCCTTGGTAGACTGACCTAGGAAAATATTACTATGATTTATGTCAGAGAAGGTTTTGCCTATGTTCTCTTCTATTTATGGTTTCTTGTCTTATGTTTAAGTCTTTAAACCATTTTGAGTTTATTGTAGGGTGTGAAGGAGTGTTCTAACTTCATTTGATTTAAATGCAGCTGTCCGGCTATCCCACCACCATTCAATTCACTTTGTTAATTCAGTCAGCTTCTTTATGACCAACTATTTGAACTCCTTGTCTGCTAGCCTGATTATCTGTTTCACTATTTTTTCAGGGGTTTTTCTCTTGCTCATTTAATTGGGAGTAGTTCCTCTGCCTTTTCATTTTACTTAACTTTCTCTCTCTGAATTTTGGTGAAACAGTTACCTATTGTGGTCTTGAAGGGGTATTTTTATGTGGCAGTGCTCCTGTGTAGACTGCATGTACCCAGTGTCTTTGGTCTGAGCGCTGGATCTGATGTGGACTCCAGCCTGTCTTTCCTCAGGTTGTGCGGCTGCTGATGGAGGAGCTTGAGCCTGTGCAGGGTGTGAGGGGGGACTTCTCTCCGCTCAGTGGTAGAAGCCACCTGTCAGGGTAGGAATCTGCTCCCAAGTTACTGGAGCAGAAGCCCTGAGAGTTGGGCTCAAGCAGGCTCTGTTCCCTTTAAGTGTGTTTTTCCTTCTCCCCACAATGGGGCCTCTGCCCCAAAGGAGAGGAGGGCAGGAGTGAGTGAGGCTCCCATGCTTATCGAGGTCTGATGCACTGCCTCTGGAGGTGTCTGTGGCTCTACTAGGGCACAGCCCAGGTTTGCATCTTTTCCCCTGTGATCATCCCAGATCTCAGTGCAAGGCTGTGGCATGGAGTGGGTAGGGCTGGAGCAGTCACACGGCTGGGGCTGGGACTGGGAGTGTTGTGGCTGTAACAACTGAAGCAGCTGCCCTGCTGTCTGGGCTGCTGCTGTGGTGCTGCTGAAGCGTCAATACTAGCTGTCCCAGATCCAGTGTCACGCTGTGCTATGGAGGGAGCAGGCTGGGGCGTTCTCTAGGTGGGGAGTAGGGATCGCAGGAGTTGGAGCGCCTGCACTGCCACCAGAAGTCTGGGCTGCTGCTGTGGCACTGTGACTAAGCACCAACAAGGGCCTCCACCTCCCTGCCTAGACCACACCCAAGGACCCTGGGCCACCTCTGCATCCCTAGGTTGGGTCTTTTCCCAGGACCTGGCTGCCCTAGATCTAGTGACAAGCTGGGGCGTGGAGTAAGCAGGCCGGGGTGTTCACTCAGCTTGGATTTGGGAGCAGGGCAAGGTGGTAGCTGGTAAGGCAGACCTCTCTCTGCCCTCTCTGGTGGAAAGCTAGCACCTGCAGACTCCTGGCAAGTGGAGTCTAGGCTTCTCCAGCCCTTGTATCTGTCCCAGGGGTTCTCCAGGCAGCCATGGGGGCTTGTCTCTTCTGCATAGGACCCCAGGACTGGGATGCCCAGCCTGTAGCTTGACCCGCTCACTCCCAGGATGAGTGTCCACCTGTGCAATTTCCCTTTTCCTCTTAGTCTCCTCCCAGGGGCACAGGTCCTGACCCAGTGTCACTTTCCCCATCCTACCTGATTATATGGGAATGTTTCTTGCAGCCCTGGTTGTTGTATATAGGAGATCTTCGCCAGTTAGTTTTCTATGAGAAGTGTTCCACATGCAGATGTATTTTTGATATGTTTGTGGGGGGGAGGTAAGCTCCACATTCTACTATTCCACCATCTTGATCTCCCTCTTCTATTTTCTTGCTTGTACCACAGATCATTAACTCTTAGAGGAAAAGTAGAGAATAAGATATGAATTAAACACATGTTAATTCAAGACTAATTGACATTTGGCATATAGAGAGCAACACCAAACAGGGAGACATAGGGCAAAGGAAGCTCGGACAGTCTCCTGCTGAGGTTTTAGAGGTAGCATAGTACAGTGATGATGAGAGGGTAGATTCTGGACTTGGTCTTCATGGGTTCAAATCCTGGCTCCAGTGCATATGAGTAACTGAGGCAAGTTAGCTCCTCTGTTTTGTTACCTGTGAAACTAGGGTAATTTTCTAACTTCAGTGATTTGTCGTGAGGATTGCATAAGTTAATATAAGTCAAGCAAAGTGCCTCACATGGTACATATGTTTGCTATTATTACTAAGTCATGCCATTTAATTGCCGGAATGAAACTCATTATTGTAACAGTGCTAAAGATTCTGGGAAATTGATACAGATGTGTGGCCTTCATGAAAGGAGTGTGTTCATGCAGTAAACTTCATTTGAAGCTATTATAGGAAATAATAAACCTCCAGTAATTATCATCATAAGCTCCCTTAGTTTCAGAAAGCATCTGTGCACCATGGAGTCACATGCAATAACGAAGCCAGATGCTAAGTTCTTGAAGTGTTGATTAAGAAACAGACATGAACATAACTTAATAAACTCATCCCACTGTTAAAATTAAGTTTCAGATAAAGATCACTGAAAAGCTTTGACAAGTAACAAATACTTGCATAGCCAGATGTGGTTTTTTTTTTCTTTTGAAGAAAAGTTTTGACATTAGTACACATTCCATTCATTCATCTATGTTCATTTCTGATAGTCTGTTGAATGGCAAATGTACGATGGGCACAAAGTGACTCTTTTCTGACATCCACCTATGTGCTTGAGCCCTTATTAAGGAGGGGCGCCTCAAGCTGAGACACTGCTATGTCATTTGTGTTGTCTGCATTTATGCTTTGCTGCTGGCACTGGAATCACAGGGTACCCTGTAGAAGACTGCTCCACTGATGAGATTATACAATTTGCTGCGGAGTTAAACCTTGACTTAGTCTCCCAAAGCGTTCTTTACTTTTTGGGGGGGGGGGGCTTGCAGTTCATAACTTTTTGTAGTTCACCACCCTCTATACCTATATGACTTCAGAGTAAAGGGGCTTCAGAAGCAGCTAAGACCATTCCAAGCATGCAATTACAGGCTCAGTATTGTTTAAAAGTCATAGCACAACTTTATCAGAAGGACAGGACTTGACGTTCTTAAAGAGATGAGTTTTAATTATGCTATATTTAGTGCAAAAATCTCCCATTTTTTTTTCTTTTAGTGTTCTCTACTTAGAGGCCACTGAATAACATGATTAAAAATAGTTTGGGGAAAAGCTCAAGATGGTGGGAGTAGAAACACCCTGAGCTCACCTCCTCTCGTGGAGCTCACCAAAATTACAAGTTACAGAACACCTCTCAATGAAAAAGACCAGAACCTCCCAGAAAAGCTCTTCTACAACTAAAGATATAAAGAAGGAGCAACAATGAGATGAGTCGGAGGGGCAGAGATGCAGTCTAGCCAAGACCCGTGACCCTGGTAGGTGACTGATCTACGGCCAGGAGAGTAAGTACAGCTGCAGAGGTTCTCCCCGAGGAGCCAGGCGTGTGAGCCCCGCACTGGGGTCCCCAGCCTGGGGGTCCTGCACTGGAAAGACGAGTACCTAGAACATCTGGCTTTGAAAGCCAGTGGGGCTTATTTTTGGGAGCACCAGTGGGCTGTGGGAACGGGAGACTACACTTTCAAAGGGTGTACACAAAATCTCACACTCCAGGACCCAGGGAAGAAACAGTAATTTGAAAGGGTCAGACTTACCTGCCGATCTTGGAGCGTCTCCTGGAGAGGAGGCGGCAACTGGAGCTCACCCTGGGGACACAGATCCTGTAATGGCAGCCTTTTAGGAGAGCCCCTTCTACCATGTGGACATTGGTGCTGGCACGTACCATTTTGTAATCCTCCCTCTAGCTTATTAGCCTCAGGACCCAGCCCCAGCCCACCAGTACTGTGAAGCCTCAGGCCAAGAAACACACTGGGCAGGGACACAACCCCACTCACCAGCAGACATGCTGTCTTAAGACTCCCTGAGCCCTGAGCCCTGCCAACCAGTGGCTGGCAGCTTCCACACTAGGCAGGGCCTGACAACCAACCAGATGGGGGCCAGTCATGCCTACCAGACTGCCCACAGTAGTCAGGCCGCTACAACAAAAGGGCCCATACAGCCCTCATAGGGGGCATCCCTAGAGCATACAGCTCTGGTGACCAGAGAGGAGCATGCTGCTGGGACTCATGATGTCTCCTACGCAAGGCCACTTCTCTAAGTTCAGAAAATGTAACCAACCTACCATATACACTGAAATAAAAATAGCAAGGTAGGCAAAATGAGGCAACAGAGGAACATGTTCCAAACAAAGGAACAGGATAAAACTCCAAAAGGACTAAGTGAAGTAGAGATAGGCAATCTACCTGAGAAAGAGTTCAAGGTAATGATCATAAAGATGATCAAAGAACTCAGAAGAATGGATGAACAGAATGAAGAATTATAAGCTTTTAACAAAGAATTAGAAAATATAAAGAACAGAAATGAATACAATAACTGAAATGAAAAATACACTAGAAAGAATCAACAGTAGACTAAATGATACAGAGGAATAGATCCACAAGCTGGAAGACAGAGTAATGGAAATCACTGAAGCTGAATAGAAAAAAAAATGAGGACTGTCTAAGACACCTCTGGGACAAGAACAAACGTATTGACATTTGCATTATAGAGGTCTCAGAAGGACAAGAATGAGAGAAAGGGGCAGATAACACATTTGAAGACATAATAGCTGCAAACTTCTCCAGCCTGGGAGAGGAAACAGACATCCAAGAACAGGAAGCAGAGAAGGTCCCAAACAGGATCAACTCCTGAGAGAACCACACCAAGATACATTGTAATTAAAATGGCAAAAATTAAAGGTAAAGAGACTATTAACAGCAGCAAGGGAAAAGCAACAAGTTACATACAAGGGAACTCCTATAAGGCTATTAGCTGACTTTTCAGTAGAAACTCTGCAGGCCAGAAATGAATGGCACAGTATATTCAAAGTGATGAAAGGGAAAAACCTACAACAAAGAACACTCTACTCAGCAAGGCTGAGATTTGATGGAGAGATCAAAAGTTTTATAGATAACCAAAAGCTAAAAGAGTTCAGCATCACCAAGTCAGTTTTAGAAGAACTATTAAAGGGATTTCTTAAGCAAAAAAGAAAAGGCCACAACTAGAAACATGAAAACTACAAAAGTAAAAAGCTCATAGGTAAAGGCAAATACACAGTAAATGTAGTAAATCAACCACGTATACAGATACTAGGAAGGTTAAGAGACGATAGTAGCAAAATCATCTATATATCCATAATAAGCAGTTAAGGGATACACAAGACAAACAGATGTAAAATTTGATGTCAAAAACAGTAATTATGAGGGGAGGAGAGTAAAAATTCAGGATTATTAAAATGTGTTTCACATTAAGAAATCAGCAAATTAATCACATACACACATATAAGTATATATACACACATATAAATACACACACACATACACCTCATGGTAACTACAAACCAAAAATCTGTAATATTTACATACACACAACAGAAAGGAATCTAACACTAAAGATAGTCATCAAATCACAAGGGAAGAGAACAAAAGAACAAAATTACTACAAAAACAACCCCCAAACAACTACCAAAATGGCAATAAGTACATACATATCAATAATTACTTCAAATGTAAATGGACTAAATGCTCCCATCTAAAGACATAAAGTGGCTGAATGGTTACAGAAATAAGATGCTACCTACAAGAAATTCATTGCAGATCTAAAGACACACACACAGACTGAAAGTGAGGGGGTGGAAAAAAGTATTCCATGCAAATACAAATCAAAAGAAAGCTGGGGTGGCAATACTTTTATCAGACAAAATAGACTTCAAAACAAAGACTGTTACAAGGAACGAAGAAGGACATTACATAATGATCAAGCTATCAATCCAAAAAGAAGATACAATAATCATAAATATATATGCACCCAACCTAGAAGTACCTATATAAAGCAAGTATTAACAGACATAAAGGGAGAAAATGACAGTAACACAATAATAGTGGTTCACATCCCTCTTACATCAATGGACAGACTGAGACAGAAAATCAATAAGGAAATACTGGCCTTAAATGACACATTAGACCAGATGGCCTTAACAGAATCATATGGAACATTCCATCCAAAAGCAGCAGAATACACATTCTTTTCAAGTGCACATTGAACATCCTCCAAGATAGATAGATCATATGCTAGGTCAAAAAACAAGCCTCAGTAAACTTAAAACTGAAATCATAATCAAGCATCTTTTCCAACCACAACACTATGAGAGTAGAAATCAACTATAAGAAAAAACCTGCAAAACCCACAAACACATGGAGGTTAAACAATATACTACTAAGCAACCAATGAACCACTTAAGAAATCAAAGAATAAATTTAAAAATACCTGGAAACAAAACAAAACCAAAATGATCCAAAACCTATGGGACGCAGAAAAAGCAGTTCTAAGAGAAAAGTTTATAGCAATACAAGCTTACCTCAGGAAACAAGAAAAACTTCAAATAAACAACCAATGTTTACACCTAAAGGAGCTAGTAAAAGAAGAACAAACAAAACCCAAAGTTATTAGAAGGAAAAATGATACAGATCAGAGTAGAAATAAATGAAATAAAGACAAAAAATCAATAGAAAAGATCAATGAAACTAAAAGCTAGTTCTTTGAAAAGATAAACAAAATTGAAAAACCTTTAGCCAGACTCATCAAGGAAAAAAAAAGAGGGTTCAAATCAATAAAATCAGAAATAAAAAAAGAGAAGTTACAACCAAAACCATAGAAATACAAAGGATTGTAAGAGATTACTCTGAACAACCATATGCCAATACAATGGACAACCTAGATGAAATAGACAAATTCCTAGCAATGTACAATCTCCCAAGACTAACCCAGGAAGAAATAGGAAGTATGAGCAGACTAATTACCAGTAATGAAATTGAATCAGTAATTTTTTTTTTTAATTTGCAAAAAAACAGAAGTCCAGGACCAGATGGCTTCACAGGTGAATTCTACCATTCAGAGAAGAGTTAACACCTATCCTTCTTCAACTGTTTTTAAAAAAGTGGCAGAGGAATTAACACTTCCACTCTCGTTCTATGAGGCCAGCATCATCCTGATTCCAAAACCAGACAAAGATACCATACACACAAAATTTACAAGCCAGTATCACTAAAGAACATAGATGCAAAAATACTCAACAAAATTTCAGCAAATGAATCAAACAATACATTAAAAGGATCATGGGTCAACATTTGCAAATCAATCAATGTGATACACCACATTAACACATTGAAGAATAAAAACCATATGATCATCTCAACAGATATAGAAAAAGCTTTTGACAAAATTCAACATCCATTTATGATAAAAATTCTCCAGAAAGTGGGTACAGAGGGAATATACCTCAGCCTAATCAAGGTCATGTATAATAACCCCACAGCTAACACCATACTCAATGGTGAAAATCTGGAAGCTTTCACCAAAGATCAGGAACAAGATAAGGATGCCCACTCTCACATTTTTAGTCAACATATTGGAAGTTCTGGCCACATCAAACCAGACAAGAAAAAGAAAAGAAATCCAAATTAGAAAGGAAGACATAAAACTGTCACTGTTTGCAGATGACATGGTACTATACACAGAATATCCTAAAAGACAGCACCATAACTACTAGAGCTCACCAGTAAATTCAGTAAAGTTGCAGAGTACATAATTAATATACAGAAATATGTTGCATTTCTATACAGTAACAATGAACTATTAGAAAGCAAAATTAATGAAACTATCCTATTTACAATCACACTGAAAAGAATAAAATACCTAGGAATAAATCTACCTAAGGAGGCAAAAGACCTGTACTCAGAAAACTGTAAGACATTGATGAAAGTGAAGACGATACAAACAGATGGAAAGATGTTCCGTGTTCACGGACTGGAAGAATTAATATTGTTAAAATTGTCATACTACTCAAGGCAATCTACAGATTCAGTGCAATCCCTATCAAAATACCAGTATCATTTTCCACAGAACTAGAACAAATAATTTGTACAGAAACACTAAAGATCCCTAATAGCCAAAACAGTCTTAAAGAACAGAGCTAGAGGTATCACACCCCGACTTCAGGCTGTACTGCAAAGCTTTAGGAATCAAAACAGTATCATACCGGCACAAAAACAGACACGTAGATCAGTGGAACAGAATAGAGAGCCAGAAATAAATCCACACACTTAAGGACAAAGAATCTACAACAAAGGAGGCAGGATACACAAAGAAGGAAAGACAGTCTCTTCAATAAGTGGTGCTGAGAAAACTGGACAGCTACATGTGAAAGAATGAAATTAAAACATTTTCTAACACCATATACAAAATAAATTCAAAATGGGTTAAAGACCTAAATGTAACACTGGAAACCATTTAACTCCTAGAAGAGACATAGGCAGAACAGTCTTTGACATAAATCATAGAAATTTTTTTTTGATCTATCTCCTAAGACAAAGGAAACAAAAGCAAAAATAAACAAATGGGAGCTAATTAAACTTAAAAACTTTTGCACAGCAAAGGAAACCATCGACAAAACAAAAAGACAACCTACTGAATGGGAGAAAATATTTGCAAATGATATACCAAGGGGTGAATATCCAAAATACATAAACAGCTCATACAACTCAGCATCAAATAACAAACAACATGAGTGAAAAATGGGCAGAAGATATGAATAGACATTTTTCCAAGGAAGGCATACAGATGGCCAAAAGGCACATGAAAAGACGCTCAGCATCACTAATCATCAGAGAAGTGCCTATCAAAACCACAAAGAGATACCACTTTACATCTGTCAGAATGGCTATCAAAAAGACCATAAAAAACAAATGTTGGGGAGGATGTGCACAAAAGGGAACCTTTGTGCACTGTTAGTGGGAATGTAAATTGGTGTAGCAACTATGGAAAGCAGTATGGAGGTTTCTCAAAAAAATAAAAGCAGAACTACCATATGATTCAACAGTTCTACTCCTGCATATATATATCCAAAGAAAACAAATGCTAATTCAAAAAGATACATGTGCACCCCAAAGTTCATAGCAGCATTATTTACAATAGCCAAGATATGGAAGAACCTAAGTATGTATCAGCTGATGAATGGACAAGATGATGTGGCGTATGCATACAATGGAACAGTGCTCAACCACACAAAAGAATAAGATCTTCCCATTTGCAACAACATGGATGGACCTGGAGGGTATTATGCTTAGTGGAATAAGACAGAGAAAGACAGTTATCATTTATATGTGGAATCTAAAAAATAAAACTATTGAATATAACAAAAAAAAGTAACAGGCTCAAAGATATAGAGAACAAACTAGTGTTTACCACTGGGGAGAGGGAAGGAGGGAGGGGCAAGATGGAGTAGGGGATTAAGAGACACAAACTACTATATCTAAAATAAATAAGCTACAAGGATATAGTGTGCAGCACAGGGAATAGAGCCAGTATTTTATAATAACTATAAATGGAGTGGTAATCTATAAAACTTTTGAGTCACTATGTTGTACACCTGAAGCTAATATAATACTGTAAATCAACTATCAGTGAAAAAATAGACTGGGTGCGGTAAACTGCTCAGCAAGTTGCTTTCACATTAAGATTCATTTAAAGGCAACAGATGGAAGATAAAGAGAGCTGGGCATTGCAGCAGTACAAAAATCAATGCGTTTCTTTTAAGGCAAAGAGGTTTTGAGATTTGCTACAGACACTTACTGCCATGAACCTCTAAAAACCTCCCAAACTAGGCTGATCCTCTTTAAATTTCTGAAGTAGAAACCTACCTGTAGCCTGCGAAGTGGTGTATGATTGATCCAGTTGTCAGGCATCAGAAGACGGGTTCCTTACGATTGTCTGTAGTAAAAAGTCCCACCACTACACAGGGCAAAAATTGGAGAGCTTTTGAAACTGCACACAAGCACTTGAAAGGTAATGGTGAATGGAAACACCTGCAAGAAATGTATCACTTTTATTAAGAAACAATGGTTGTACAATTTAAGATAAAAACCAGGTGTCTGATGAGTTGTTTCAGAAGGTAGAAAATTGCTCTTTGTGAGAAATCATGGTAAAAAGACTCATTCCATTTGTTGGGCCAAACATTTTATTCAGAATCTTCCTTTCCTTCTTAACTCTCTGCTCAAATAACTCATAAGGCTGGAAGCCGACATTTGATATTTACACAGCTCAAAATCTGAATGCTCACTAATGTTCTACATCCTCCACCGCTGTCTAGTCCCTCCTCCTCCTCCAATCTTTGTTCTTAAATTGTAATGCTGAATCAAGAGCTCAGAGGCTGAATAAATCAAATCCCCACCAGCCCTCCCCTAGCCCCACGCCACATAATCTGTTAGGAAATCCTACTTTGAAAATCATCCTCTTTTTTGGAGGAGGATACCATTCTCTGGAATGAAAGCAACTAGCACAGAAATGACTTGTGATTGCAAGTGATACACAAAGACAGTTTTATTGCTCTGGGGAGTAACTACTGCTTCTCTTGTTGTTTCACGGGAGTCTTCTTTACATCTGAAAAGAAATAAATAATTCAATGTGCCAAGGAACTGTTACAGCCTTCTCCTTTAAAAAATGTAAGTCATGACTTCTAAATGTAGACCAAGCTCTTCCCCCCTACCTATCTGTGGTACCCTTGTAGCTTGCCTTACTTGATTGAAATTGAGGAAATTTGGTAGGATGTTTAGTGATTTCATAGGTAAAGCTCAGGGAAGTGGTGTCAGCATGATACCGAGACGACAAAAGGACAATGTGCCCCAGGCACCAGCCAATACAAACCAACTACCTATGGTGAGGTTAAGGGTCACCCCAAGCAGCCTACTTCAGAAACTTCTAAGAATCCTAATAGAACCCTGAGGGCATGTCCCTGCACTGAGCACCAAATGATGTAAGACGCTAAGTCCATAATTCTCTGCCCTCCTCGCACCAGGTAACCAGAGAGCAAAAGCTGCACCCCCCCCATCCCTGGTGTATATCCTCCCTTCTGTCTCTGGCTTAGAACCTTAGGAATGTTTCCTCTTATTTGTGTTCCTGCCAACCAGCTGATGAAGAGTGGGAACAGGAATTAGAAGCCATCATCAGGTGAGGGAATAAGATCTTAGCAAGCGTTCATTTACTCCTGGGATGCAAGTCAGACTCTGTGCAGGGGCTGGCAGTACAGAACTGAGTGAGATGTCATCCCTGGTCCCTCTCTTCTCTGCACTGTCCACTGTGAAGAAGCTGCTAGAAAGAGCACACTACAGAGTCTCCCACCCCAGCCCGGTACATACTGAATGTATTCCGACACTTATGACTAGTTCTTTTACTGACAAATATTGTTTATACTTATTTTCAAATGTCACACCAATCAGTTAGTAACAATGGATTTTATCTATACTGACAGTTCTTTCAACCTAAGAATGAACTGTCACAGATGAGTTCCCCGCACACTTTTCAGGATAAAGCTATTGAGAATAAAATGCTTTGTTTATCTAATAAGGGCAGAATTACTCATAATTCTATTTACTCCTAGCCAAAGAGAAAAAACTACAACAAATGGAGGATCTCGATTTCAGATCTCCATGCCATTCTTCTCCATGTGCATCTGTCAGATGCTCAGGTCTTTGCTACAATGTCTGCCATGCCAGCTGGTCCACCGATGAGCACGTCCACTGGCCCAGAGCTAATTTACTGGTTTACGGTTATTCCCGACCTGGTGTTTTCCACCTCCCCTCACCACAGGCATCTGGCACTGCGAGCAAAATCAGCTGGAGGTAGTGTAAAAAGAGTAAAGTATGAAAACTACTGTTTTCCAAATACAGACAGGAACGGTGGTAAGGATTCTCAGCCCCACCCTGAGCTGTAACAGAAAATATTAACATTTTTACATTAACCCTTCACATTCATACTCATTACACATATACTCATATATTCCGCCAGATATTCTCATCCTCACAGACACCCCCACCCCAGTATCAGTGCTTATAACAGTGTATAACAAAATACATGCTACACAGATATATATACCCTGTAAAAATCCACAAAAACACCCAGAAGCCCCAAAGAATAGAGGCATAAACAGATACAAGAATAGAGCTGTTACTCAGCAGAAAAGTATCCAAGTGAACGGAGGCTGATGAAGAAACTGGACATGGGGGTTAGGAAGTTAAAAAATATATGCAGAAGGGAGGAAAGGCACTCAGGAAATGACCACAAGGTATTTATTAGAATCCTTAAAATATATCAGGTCATCTTCCCAGAAGAATGGAAAAGGTTTGGTGGAAGTGGCACAGACCAACTCAGCTTTCACGGTTTTTCTTCACTTGACGCAATGACCAAATTCAAGCTCCACAGCATTTCATTTTGGATAACTAGGCAGGAAGAAGGTACAAAAAAATCCAACTATTTGAATTGTGTCTAAATACTTTAGAACTTGATAGAAACTTATCAAGTGCATTAATGGTTTTAGTTGGATAAAAAAGCAAATAAAGGGTCAAAATAAATTCCTATTAAAAAATGAAAAAGCGTTTGTAATGTGACAAGAATTGTAGTAAAGAATAGACATTAAATTAAAATAATTCACATGTCCACTGTTTTCTCCTGTTACCTCATCTAGGACTCTGGTCAAGCTGCGAAGTGGGCACAGAAGTACACACACACACAGTATGTTTTCTGGCTGGTCTCATTTGTTATTTGATCTTCTAAGGGTTTTGTTAACAAACTATACCCTCTATCTGTGGGGCACAAAATTACATAGTCTTAACCCAGAGAAAGAGGAGACGACTTTAAGAGACCTTTCTCCTCCAGTTAGTAGGTATCTGACCCTCTGCAAAACGTTTTTTTTTTCCCTTTTAAAAGGGGCTGAAATCAATTTCAGCCTGGATTGAAAACTAAGTTAACCAAGGGGAATAAATTGTTTTTAAAAATATTAACTGGTGTCTGTTAGATGTATTTCCTTATATCCAAAGACGAGAGATAAAAGCCAATTCCCACAGCACGTCCGGCATCCTGTTCTTACACGCGCTCATTGTGTTGTACGCGGGCCCTCATCTGCCCACACGTATCCTCCTGTTAATAAGACCAACAGAGGTATTCAGACTGAGAGGAACACATATTCACTAAAACCAGAATTTAAAACCTAATCGGCTCAGTTAAATGCTGTCTGTGTACATCAACACTGTTTCGGTTACTAGGAAAGGTAACATTTCCCATCGACATAAAAAGGGTGATTACTATAAATGTAAAGCTTTGTCCAGAGTTATCCTGTCAAGACTCCAGATATGCAGCTACCAAACAGCCCCGAGGGACAGGTTCTGCTATGAAACAGTAAGAAAAGTAGCTTTTGTTGTTGTTTAAGAGGGTATTTAACACGTGGTATTCATAGCACCATCAGTCTGAGGACCTCTACATAGTTCAAGGACAGTACCTTTCGAGTCCATGCACAGGTTCGCGCCTCATTCAGCATCGCTTAGCACAGACCCTCACTGGCACCGCACAGCTGTCCATGTCCAGATCAACAAATTGATCTGAAAACCCTCTAACTTTGGAGAAACAGTAGCCACATTTTAGGTATCAAAAATCCCAAGGCAGCTTAAGAGACCTCCCCAAAGTGACCCAGTGGTTCTAGGACACTTATCTCAGACCCTATCAGAGAACAGCTCGACAGTGGAATAAACACACCACCCCTTGGGCGAGCCCAGGAGACGCAGGGAGCAGCCTCTTGATCTAAGAACACAGCCTGCATCCAGTGCAAAAGGAGAGGCCTCTGTCCGGGTGCAAAGAGAGGAGCTGGTGAGTCTGCTGGCCTCCAGAGCACGTACCTGGGTGAGGCGGTGGAGGCCCAGGCTAAGTGAAGAACAGAGATAAAAACACTCACTTCTGTGCTCCATTCTCCTCTTGAGTGATCACAAACCACACAAGAGCACACACACACACCTACACACACTACCCTGACCCTGGTCCTCTCTCTCAAAAGTATCACATGGGAGGAAAATTGGACCTTTGAGATGATTAGCAAAAGAGCGTCATGTTTCTACATATAATAAACCACATACCCCCGCATAGTGATCAAGAACATTAAGATGCCTTATTAAAAAAATAAATAACGAGAAAAACTTTCCATGTTGGTTGTGATTTGGCCCGATTGACGCACCACACCCACTAGAAACGGGTTTACTCATTAGCCTGACTGGTCATGACTCTATCAGAGATGCCGGGCAGAGCTGAATCTCTCTGGGTAAGAAGCCTTTCAAAGACCTGCCCACTTGGAACCAGCCCGGCAGGGGAGCCGTGGCTCTCTGGGTGCCACCAGGGCCAGGCTTCTCCTGGCGTTACCATCTCAGCTCCAGGCTGATGGGCTGCATGTAGAAGGCTGGGAGGAAATGTCTGTCTTTCCTAATTCATACACAACCTCTCTTTCTTATTAATGTTGAGCCATAGAGGGATGCTGCAGGTTTGTTCTAAGTACAGAACACAGGAGGTGTGAAAGCGTATGACTTCTGCGTAGGAAAAAAAACCCCAGCAAAACGTGGAAAAGGATTCCCACCGGGCCTGCTCCGGTGTCGGCAGGGCTCCTGGGGACGACCACTTCTCTCCCAGCACAGCAGAGAAGGTCCAGCCCCAGTGTCACCCGTGTCTCTGTTCCTTTGGCCACTTGTTGTTCCTGGTGAAGGTGCCTCAAGTGTCTGACTGACTGAAAAGTTCTGCTGAGGGGTGGCAGGGTGACAGAACAAGGGGACAAGGCCACAGAAGCATAATGACTGTTGTGGCCGGGAATCTTCAGAACAGCAACAAAAGGGATCATCTTGTCCGAGACCACGGATGTAAAACCAGCAGCTCTGGGGACGCAGACGTCAGTAAGCACAGTGCTGAATATTCTGGTAAACAAAACATACACCAAATGGACCGGCTGTTCAACCATAGAGAACTGTTTTTTCTGTTTCAGGGTTGAGGGGCTTCTAATCCAGAGTCCATAAATGTCATCTTTATAGTCATGAGAAACCCGAGAAGTCCCCTCTCTGAGGATTCTCTGGTGCAGGGCTGGTTCGATGCGTGGGGCTTAATTCGGCACGAACCAAGGTGAAATGGTGGCCGCATCCGGCTCCCCTCTGCCTCCGGTCTCTCAACTCCAGGCAGGCGTCAGTTCTTCTTGTCCTCCTTCTGAGGCTGGCCTTTGCTGGTCCCCAGGTTGTTCCACACCTCTGTGTACATGAGGGTCCCAAGGAAGACAAACAAGGTGCCCAGCCAGTGCCACAGGGTGAAAGGGTTCCGGAAATACAAGATGGAGAAAATGAGGCTCACGAACTTGCGGAGAGTCACGACGAGCGTGACGGTGAGGGAGGCGCACTCTGTGGTGAGGATGAACACACCGCGGATGCACACGTACCTGGAGGGGCGGGGTTAAGGCGGTTTTCGGTGGACTACCGAGAGGGCAGCGGCAGAACCTGCTGGCAAGGATCTGAGCTTCAGTATTCCTACTGAGGGAACCAGAAAACGTGGGGATCAGCTACGGCTGCTCTGAGGCTCTTCCTTGGCCGAACACCCTGCAGAACTCCCGTCCCGCCATTCTGGTTGTGGGGCCTAACGTCAAAGGGCCTGAAGCCCTCCTATGATTATTCTGGATTCTTCTCACAGTTCACACTGAAGGCTGTCTCCCTAGTAATGACAGAGGGTAACTCTCAGTAAAGGCGATCACATCCCTCTTTATTTGATCTGGTCCCCGGTCCTTCCACCCCCTCCTCTACAAAGAATCTCTCTCTGTAGGGCAGTCCTTTGAGGTGACTTCAGAGGAATGAGGTCAATCTCAGTTGTTTCAAAGATGATTTTTAGAAAGGGCTTGAGGTCATTCAAAAGAACGTTTTTAAAAAAAAAAGTAGGTTTTCATTAATTTGAAATTTTTTGCAGAATTTTGAGACAGCCTGTGAAATATCCTAGGATGGTAGAAATCACAGAGCATTGGTGTCATATGCTAATTCTTGATTACCCACTGATTTCCACACCTGCACCTAGAGCTTCTCCTTCATGGTGCCCTGTGGCTGACTGACCCTCCGACCACCACTGTCTCTCCGGCCCCCCACAAAGGAGCTCGCTGGCTGGGCTTGTCTCCCACTTACTGCAGAACAGATCAAGGCAAAAACAAAACTCATGTCACTGCACCATTAGAAGAAAAGGATAAACTTTCCTGGGCCAAAATAACACAGAGATGACTGGATGGCAGAGGAGTGCAAAGGATACTGAGTGATGACATTCATGAGGAGGTAGAACCACATGATGGGCACTGTCACACCAATGCCTGGAACTTGATACAGTTCTGCAAAGATTAAGAGAGGACAGTTGCATCACTTTTGACGGCTTAAGTCTTCATCTTTTTTGAATCGAGTAATACAGGTGAACATAACAGAGGCAGCAACGTTCTCTCTCGCAGAGACATTTGGACCTTCCACCACTTTACTTGCCTTGATTCCAGAATATTATCAGCCTCAAGAGTCATTTCACTGGTTCCTTAAAACAAATTATAATTTATTTTACTTTTAAAATAGACTCTTTACCATTTGCCTGAATAGGACCCCACTTTACAAAGAAAGACTGTGAAACACAGAGAAGTTCAAAATGATATGGTCTTAACTGACCATTAATACAAGATGAGAGACAACCTATAACTAAATGCCATTTGGAAATATGTTCAATACTGCTAGTAACCAATTCTAAGTTATACAAGGCTGTACCATTCTGTATCTATTAAATTAGCTGTTAAACATTGATAAATAATATCCTAATCTGGCAAAATGGTGGTGAAACTGGCAGCCATTCAGTGGGTGGTAGCATAAATTGGTGTTTTTTTAAAAAATCAATTTCATATTATGTATCAAGGGGCCATAAAAGTACTGCTACTCACTTTTAGGAGTTAATCGTAGTTACCTTAAAAGAAGAAAAAAGTTCTACATGCATCGCAGTAGTATTTGTAATAAGGAAAAACTCTGAATCAATCTAAATGTCCAATGATAGAGCAAGGACTATGTAAGCAAAGATACTTTAACTAGATGAGGCATTATATATTTGATATAAACAAAGATCATACACAGTCACATAAAAAACTCAGAATGAAAGTGAGAAAGCAAGTGTAAAATTATACCTACACAAGGATTACACAAGAATATATGTAAATAGTGTTGGGAAGGACACCGATAAAATGAAATTAGCTCATGGGTAGGGTGATCGAACTGTACCTTTTCTTCCTTTAAATACGTACTTATGTTAGCTTTATATAATGAGGCCTACACAGTACATACTTGGGAGGAAATAAAATATCCAAGATCAAAGAAAATAAGGACATATACACCCTTGAAGGGTCAGTTTTTCTGAATTGCTGAATTGTTTGGGGCTTTGAATTATACAGCATAACTCAGGAAAGTCTAACAAAGTGATGTTGCAATCTGGTTAGTAAATGAACATTAATTTTCTTTTGCAAAAAATAACATTTCATATACCTAAATAAAGATAACTTGTTATAATTGTATGTCTGACTAGTGGGAAATCCCAATATTATACTGTCTCTGAAACACTTAGCAAGTACTGAAATGAAAAGTAAGCTACCAAGTGTTATTACTATTTAATAACTTCAGAGATCCACTGTATCAGTTTGCTGGGGAAAGAGGCAATTAGTAGGGCTTTATTTAGACGAATGTTCAGTGCCCTTAGGAAATTCTAGGATAAAAGGTTCATCTCAGACACTTAAGCAAGAGAAAAAAATGTATACTTAGGGGTGATTCTAAGGAAGTTGAAGGCAGATTCTTAAAAAAAAATTATATAAATACCCATCCCTGCAACTTTTAGAAGGAACATTCTAGTAACTAAATCATTATTAATCCCAAGGAATTTGACAATGTGTTTATTTCAATAGCCCTTTGCTATGTGGGGGCCCTAAGAGACCTGAAAAATCACTGCATCAAAAATCAGCTATATGTCAATTATATCTCAGTTTAAAAAGTCAGAAATGACCGAGTAATTCAGAGCCTTAAAAACTTTCTTACACTCTACCTTCATTACACTTATTTGTGGGCAAATGGGAGAGGCAATTTTGCAAACAGAGAACAACCACAACTTCACAGTCCACAATCAGAGAGCAAACAAATGTTCACTGAGCAGCTACTGTCATTCTATGCAACACACTTGCCGCTTTAGGTCTGAACAACATAAAGCCTTAGTTTTAAAAATGTTTCTTTGAAAGAGGCTCACAGATGTAGAGAAGGAAATGGTGGTTACCGGTGGGGAGAGGGAAGGGGGAGGAGCAAGATGGAGGTGGAGGATTAAGAAGTACAAACTGTCAGGTATAAAACAAGCCACAAGGAGGTATTGTACAACATGGGGCATCCAGCCAATATTTTATAATAACTATAAATGGAGTATAACTTTTAAAAATTGTGCTATATTTTATACCTGTAACATATATTATACATCAACTATACTTCAATTAAAAAATACGATATTGTAAAATAAATACATAAACTTAAAAAAAACCCCAAAAGACGAAAATGTTTCTTTGTTCCTTGTGTATTCACTGTCTGTATAACACACATTCTTTTAATAGATAATCAGATTATACAAGTAATTTCTCTCAAGTTAACTGGCAATAGCTTATTAAACAACCACTTTAAAAAATCATAGCTAACTTACAATGTAGACTTTTGAACTAATTTTGCTGATTCCTACCGCCTACCTACTCTGTAACTAGGAAAAAGCCCTGTTGTCATTTTCACCCTCCTGGCTCTGAGGTGGCTCAGCCTGGATCTCTAAGCGGATCTGCCTTTCCCAGCAGAGAAGGATGAACAGGAGTGGAGAGAGCTGGACCACTGCCTAACTGTTCAAGGCTCCAGTCTCTGCAGTGTGTTATTACTATTCATTTGCATTTTCAGAATATCAAACATTCCACATTCAAATGCAAACACACAAATTCCAAAGCAAAATAGAAAGTTTGAAGATACTGTCTTGTTTCATTTGCAAATAACTGAAAAGTGCTTGTTAAAGCTTTTGCTGCTGCAACTACAGATTAATGGCCCTATATTCCTGGAAGGTGGAATGGGGACGACTTCAGGGGGACAGACAATTTCAGGGGGACAGATGATTTGGATAAGATCACGAAAAAATTTCGAATTCCCAGTTTATCCCTTTTCACTCCCTTCCCCCACTGGTAACCATAAATTTGTTTTCTATGTCTGTGAGTCTGTTTCTGTTTTGTAAATAAGTTCATTTGTCTTTTTTTTTTTTTTAGATTCTACGTGTAAGTGACATCATGTGGTATTCTTCTTTCTCTTTTGGCTTACTTCACTCAGAATGACTTCGAGGTTGCAGATACTAACTAATATATATAAAATAGATGAACAAGTTTATAGTGTATAGCACAGGGAATATATTCAATATCTTGTAACCTATGGTGAAGAAGAATATGAGGACAAATGTATATATTCCTATGTGACTGAAGTATTGTGCTGTACACCAGAAACTGACACAACATTGTAAACTGACTGTACTTCAATAAAAATAAATTTTAAAAAATCGTGAAAAAAGCAGTGGTCAAGTCAAGAGTAAAACTGAGACGTTGCCTCTGAAACTCTCAGGTAATTCTACTGAATAACCCCAGACTCACCAGACTTATTGAATAGAACTGCATGGTCATAAATATCAGATGCCAAGAAGATGAAACCAGGAAGTGGAAGAGCGTGCTATGGGAAGAAACATTTCACGTAAATTTAACTGCAAAAACATTACAGAATAATTAGAGTATCTTTACAATGATTGAAGGTTTTACAAGTTGTTTAACAGGCAACATCAAGAAAGGCAAGTCAGACTTATTAAGTTAAATGTATCCAGTGCTACTGACCACCTGACACTGCATGGTATGATATCAACCCCCGAATTACAGTCTGTGCCCTGTGGAGTGTGATGGTCCCTACACACAAAACTAAAAAAGAGAGCCAGCACCTTTTTACTCAACAAAAGAGAATGGGAAATGTAAACACACAGTCATTCTAACCTAATGATTTGCCACATTTTACTATTTTTGAGACCAGTTAAGCAAATATAATGGATTTAAAAATTATATGGAATGTGAAGGCAGATTTTAGCGTGTTCAGGAAACTAGTGGGAAAAGAGAGTGGAGAACAATATGATGTCAGGGAAAAAGAAAGGAAGACAAGAATAAAGAGAGACTGAAGAAGGAAGGGGAAACAACAGGTAAGCAAAGATTAATGGGCTTGGCCACAACCCACAACCACCACCACCACAATCATAATAAGGAATCACAGCTAACCTTAACCAAGCAGTTAACTATGAGCCAGGTATTGTGCTAAAAAAAATCATGTGAACCAAACAGAATGTTCCTTTATTTTAAAAATTCCTGGCCACATACTCTAGCTCCCAATTAAATATCTCAAATTGCTCATCTGACACTTCAGTACAAAAAGTTGGCAGGGAAGGAATCCCTGAGGTTGTTGAATCTGGAGGCAACCCTGTCACTGTGACCTTGAGGGGCTGTACTTTGGACATTTTTTAATAGGAAAGAGGGGCAAGAAAGAGGAACACTAGAGGAGGTGGCTCTAGATCAGCAGTTTCAAACAAAGAAGAGTGAACGTATATAATTAACTAATTAAACTCTCCATCAGATGAATAAAGCCCAACTGAGGAACGTAACTCCTCAAAACCCATCCTCCTCAGCTCTCTCAAAGGCCTGCCTGCATACATGCTCCTTGGCTTGTGGTTCTTGGACCTTCTATTCCCGTTTCAGGTCTCCATCTTGGTTTTAACTTGATTTCATCTGTGGGAACCTTGGGTTCCTTGTCCCGTGGGGCAGTACCTGGTTAGCAGACATGTTCTGTTTACACTGACTGATTATGATCACCTCCTGTAGAGGACTGTGGCAGTCTATCAAAAGTGCCAGAGTCCGTGGGTCCCAAAGCACCTTACTGGATAATAAATATCAGAAGGATGGCATATCATATTTGAAATAACATATCACATATATGTAATTACATATGTGTACATACAATAATAACTCAGTGATTTTCATCTTCCCCGGGTTCAAGAAATCGCTTACATTATAAAACAAAGCCTCCTTGGAGTGTTTTCCGAATTGTTTGTAGAGAGTCTCTTGGAAAATACCCATCCTTGCTGACATCAGAAGAGCAAAAGTCAGTGCCCCAATACCTAGAAAGCAAACATCCAGTTACAAGACGCCTGCATTTGCTAACTGCCAGATCTTTTCTTAAAGAACACTTACTAAGTTCTACAAATATTACACACTAAATGTACATGTACAAAATTTAAAAAGTAATAAAAACCAACCACAATATTACCATCCTATCCTACACAGTTTGCTACGGCTCTGTATGCATACTTATGCATATATTTAATGCTAAGACATGATCATAATGAATATATAACTTTGTATCTTGCTTTCCTAACGATTTTCCCCTAGATTTTCCTTCAAGTCATTCATTAAAATTTTTTCAAAAGTATGATTTAATAGCTGCATATTATTCTTTCATGTGGGTGTACCATACTTAGATGTCTTACCATACAAGAAGGGTTAGATTACCTCCGAGTATTTCATCATTAAAATCAACTTACATCCTAGTATATAAATCTTTCAAAAAAATGTTGATTATTTCCTTAGGATAAACACTCATAAGTGGGATTACTGAGTCAAAGGTTGTAGACATTTTAAAAAATTCAATACATAATTTTTTTCCAGAAAGGCTGTATCAATTTACCATAAAATTATATGAAAATAGTCGTCTTACTGCCCCCACCAGCAGCAGTGAGAATAATTATTTTTTATCTTGCCAATATAATAGACCAAAAATAAAAAGGTACTGCATTTTGGCTTCAATTTGCATTTCTCTGATTATTAGACTGAACATAAGATGACTGGACATTAATTCTTTTCCCCATGAACTGTGTGTTCGTACCTTTTGCAAGTTTTTCTCATTAGGTAAAGTATTTTTCTAAGAGCTCATAAAGATCTTTCTATGTAAAGAAGAGCAACCTAAAGGGATAAAGTTTCAAAGTCAAGAAGCCAGAAGACAGCTCTTTCATGGCTCCTTCTCTTCCACACGGTCGGCCCCAATCTGCTACTGCCGTCACTTAGCGCACCTGGGAAGGCGTGCCCTCCTGTCTCACACCCAGTGAGGGCAAAGCTCTGTAGGAGTTGTCTAATTAATTCCACAAAGAGCTACTTGTATTTTAAAAAATTCTCCAGGATATTCCGATGATTGGTCAGGTTTGGGAACGTTGCCATGTGGAACAGCTTAGGAAGAAAATTAATCTAAGATTTAGAAATGGGTCCCTTGGAAATTTCAAGAGTCAACTGCTGTAATGTGCCATCCCTTTGTAGAAGCTTCTGCTCAGCAGACAGATCATAAAGAAATGGATGACACTCTAAGCACTGCTCCCAGAGAGCATGCGGGGCAACCAGACACGGACTTTACCCTAAGCACCCAAGCCACTGAGGAAAACATCCATGTTGTAGAACACACCACCGTGAACATGGACATTTCCTCTTTTTCATTTCTTGAACACTAAGGTTCAGAGATACATTATCCCAGGTGCCTCTCTCTTCCACGACACAATCTGTTTAGCCGAAGCTTCTTGCCAAGAAACATATCCCTCAGGAGCAAACTCTGAAAACAGAACTGCAGAGGCAATTAGCTTCATTGTAATTACTGTACTTGCCTAGCAACCACCATGCAAATGCCTGGAATCCATCATTCTCACTCGAGCTGGACTCGGAAGTCTAGGAAATAAGAAAAAATACAAGGTACAGAGACCACAACTACCTGCAAGGGGCCTAGATACTAGGGGAACATTTGTGAGCCATTTCCCTCCACTCTTCTCTTTCAGAGGTTTAAACCCTTGTGTTACATGAGCATTTACATTTATTGTATCATTAATAAGTACCTGGGCCCCCATGGCAAGCAGTGAATATAAATGATTTGTGAGTAGATTCTTACCACTTGCTTTGCTGACATGAAAGTGCAAATAAATATCCCCACAGACACCAGGGCAATGGAGGTATATTTGAATATACTGTATCTGCAAAAAGAAGAACAAGAAGACTTTAGGGAAGTACAGATATGAATTTCCACATGATGTGTACAGTCAGGCAGCTCATGAGAGTGCAAATCACCAAAACACGGTCAAGGGGAACCACTTCCCAGTAAGTCTGTGCATCAAAGAATCAGGATGCTGACTGGTTCTAAACAACCCCCTTCCTTGGTGCTGTTTAGAACAGTTAGTTACCGATAGTTTGTGGACCAATAGATTATTTCATCAGGAAATCAAAAAAAGACACAGACTGGACATGAGAGTCCATCCTGCTCTGGACTCCAAATGAACGCCTGACTGAGATCTTAATGGACACCTGTTGCTTTTCTTGGCTTCTGGGGCCCAAACCGGAGTGTGAGGAGACCCACCACGCAGAGGAAGAACAGAGCCTCGGGGACGAGCAGCAGGATTCGATACTCAGAAAACAATTCAATTGACGGTGTTCAGGGAGGGTACTGTTCTTATGCTTTGGAGTGACTTAAATACTGTTTTTAAATGTTGGCGTAGTTGAATAAAGGGGGCAATATTAAACTAATGGGGCTATTAGCATGAATAACAGTGGCATTTCACATTAACTAAAATAGCATCAATTAACATCCTTCTCAGGCTCTTGGTGATAAAGCAAAGGGCCTCAGGCATAAATGAAAACCTTATACACATCTGAAGTTTCCTACTCAAATACTCTGCATAGTTTTGCTCACAGCACCTTATAAAAAGGCCGACAAAACTAGGTAAAAAGGCTGAGCAAGGAGCCAAGGGCACCACGGTAGAGAAGAGGGGTGGGAGGAGGGAAGAGGCACTCCTAGGGGTGGATAGCAAAATCAGGGAACTCTTCAGTGTGGGAAGATCAGAGAGAGAGGTTTGTAATTCAGGCCTAAAAAATAGTGAAGGCCGTGGTTAAGGTGAATATAGATTCGGTCTTCAAATCCTGGAATGAGGAACACACTGTGAACCTGAAGGGGCTCTACTCAAGGTAAATAAAAGGAGATAAAAAAATTACTAATTCTTGATCTTAGATAGTTTAACTTGGGGAAATTCCTGCTCTCTGACTGATAAACACTGAAGAAGGTTTAAGATGAGAGAGATTTAAGATGACAGACTCAAAACAAGTCCTTAAGGAAAACTGAGATGTTTGAGAAAGGCCCCTCAAATTTCGGGGCACTATCAGGAGGATACATTCCTTTTATAATATGTTCTTTTGTATCCCTGTTATGAGTCAAACAATCAAAGGTTAGAAAGGCCGTGGTCCGTCCCAAGGTGAACTTAACACTACCGAGAAGCACAGGGGTCACTTTGAGGGTAATGATGTTGGCCACTACTCAAGCATGCTTGAAAAGGGAGAACCTAGAAGAGGAACCAGCAGCAGCGGTGCTCACCTGGGGGAACATAAGCCTCAGGAGATGAACGTCAGGAGCCTAGTAGGACAGGACAGTTGTCCTTTCAATGACACAGCCCTTATTACTTAAAAATTCTTGGTTCCCACACTGAACTGACAGCTACTTTCCAAGCTGCTTTGAAAAAGCATCCCAGCACTTCTGATATTTCCCAACCGCCCCCCGAAGACAGCCACTGGTGACAGCCCCAAAGAACAGCCCTGAAGCTTTTCATCCCGTCTTCGCGGCCACGGGGGCCTTTGTTACGGATTTTCCTTGCAGTATGTGTGAGGGTCCCTCAGTTCACCATGTAGTCCTGATGAACGCCCCCTAGGACAGCGCCGGCCCTCGGAACTTCTGTGAGTGTGGAAATGTCCACATTGGGGCTCTCCACTGTGGTCACCACTAGCCACATGTGGCTACTGGGGACTTAAACTGTGACTAGTGAGATGGAGAAACTACATATTTAATTTCATTTACTTTTAAATGTTTAAATTTAAATGTAAATAGTCACATGTAGCCAGTGGTGACCACATGGGACAGTGAGGTTTTAGATCAACTGGCTTCGGAATTTAGTGTGGAACTAAGGATTCAACGATGACAAGAGCTACTTAGTTCTGCGCAGAGAGAACGCTGCGGCTGCTCTCACTGGCCCACTGCCCTGGGAGCGGGCGGCATCGTCACACAGAGAACTAGGGAGCAAGGCAGACGGCCGGGCAAACGCAGCACCGCGGGGAGAAAGGGAATCCCCACCAGCTCACGGCTGAGGCTCAGGATAGCCTTCCTGCACGTAAAATATTAAGGAGTATTGCTTACCTTTTCTTCAAAATGATAATTCCTAGAATCATGTTGGCAATTAGGGAACCCTGTAAAAAGAGACAACAGAGCTTCAGTGCACTAGGGAAAGAAAACTGCATTAATTTAAGATACATATGAACATGGACAAGAGAGGAAAACAGGTGGAAAGGAGGGCGTTAGGATGGAATGATTAGCAAGGTTCATTTGTTCTTATGACGGCAAAAAGTACAAACCATAAAAATCTATCACACAAAATAACAGGAACTTTTAAAGATGACAGAGAATAAAAATGATCACTTCCCAGTAAGTGGTCATAACAGAAGCTAAGGCTGGCAGGAATAAATTATATTATAGGCTTATCTTTGCCAAAGTTTCCATCTAATTTATAGGAGCATTTATTTATTTATTTATTTAGTTCTAAAAGCAGTTTTATCAAAAGCAGTTCTTTAAATGCAAAATTAAATAACTATTCTTGATTGGTTTACAAGGGTTCACATGGTACACAGTGAGTTAGACTGAATTTGATACATTTAGCTAGTGGTTTTGGATTACAGGAGCTCTTTATTAACTTCTCCTCACCCACAGTTTTACTGAATGAAATTGTGCAGGGATCTCTCTGTTCTCTGGAAAGGCATCAATCAATCAGCAAGTGTTTATTGAAAGTCTACTAGGTGCTTAATGCTTTGAAGGTCATCTTAGTAATTATGATCAGCTCTGGAAAGTCCCATTAGGAATAGCACGTTCCGTCTCACAAAAATCTCAGGCCACACAGAGATGATCTAATTCTAATTTTCACGTACTGTGCATTCTTCTGCAAGCCTAACCACACTCCCCCTTGAGTTTCTTTCCTGTTCCTCAGGAAACACTCTGTTCTTATTTATGTACAAACTAAACGTAGATCTCCCACCATGCATGAGACGAAAACCTCTGCTGCTTTGGGAGAAAATCTGCCTCCATCAAGAACTTCCCTTTATCCAATTATCCCAAGTCTCTGCTTTCAAAAAAGTCAGAAAAGGGATATACCTATTTCATGTACTAGAGGTAAATGTAATTTTATGAAAGAAACAAAGAGTGATGACAAATAAGTTAAATAACATTCACAGCAAAACTAAATATAAAATTAACCAGATGAAGGAAATTAAAGGTAAAATCTGTTTCCCAAGGAGATATTAACTCTTCCTTTATTAGTCGCTCGTTAAGACCTCTGATAAATAAACGTAAACCACCCACCTTCCCATTTCTCTCTTTTTGCCTCACTTCTAAGATGGAAGCAAGCCTCTGCTTACTCCTCCGTAAGACCTATTCTTGTATCTGAGCCTTTACGTCTTACAGGACCTTTCTACCTCTGCCATGTGTTTAATGCACCCACTTAGCTGCATCTCCCAGAGGAACGCACGCACGAGCGCCCGCAGCACTTACGGATCTAAATATCATGTGCAACGGCATGGCGATGTTGAGGTTCAGGGCGTAGTTGTTCACCACGCTGACGGTGAAGAACATGGTCACCATCACGGCGTAGTACCTGAGATGCAGAGACAACAGCTCACACCACACAGAATCTGCTATTTCAAGAAAATCAAGTACAGAAGGAAACTCATACTTCTGGATAAAAATGTATTATGCTTGTGGCCTCTGTATTAAAAGATCGTATCACTATTAGAATGTGAAGTTAAAGACTAGGTACATATGAAAATACTTCACAAAGCCAGACTGATGTGGAAAAAGTCTGGACTAAAGAATGTTTCAAGAAACACTATTTTAATATGTTTCAAGTATGCATAGCAATAAAAATGAGGCTTCAAAAAGTTACCTAATAGACAGCAATAGGGTTTTTTTTTAAGTGAATGGATAATTTTTATTATTCTGTAAGTTCTTTGTATATAATTTTCATACACATCTAAAGAACTTGTAAATGGTTAAACTCTCTCAAATATTTCCTCTACAAACTTGTTAATACCATTGTCACTGTTCCTAAAAATATTTGCTCAGTCAACAGTTACTTTTAGCCTAGAAGCTGTTAAAATTACCCCACCTTCTGAACCAGTGGCCTCCAGATTAATGAGGACACCATTTGACTTATATAGATTTGTATTTAAAATCAAGAAACCTGTTTTTTGAGAATTTATAGGTCTTCAAATAACAACAACAAAAGCTAAAAAAAAAATCAGTAATCCTAATCACTTAAAAAGGTAAAGGGATAAACACAAATGAAAAATTATAAATAAATAAAGTAAATAATTTTATATTTGTAATGCCCCTATTTTGATCTAGAAAATCCTTAAGATGCCTTTCATACATATCAGCTTCAACCATTTAAAATGCCATTTTTGTAGGTCAAAAGGGGCTGAACATCAGCAATTTCATATGAACCTAATACATTCAAAAAGAGAAAAATACTATTCTTGAAGTGCATGGCTAGAGTGCAGGGCAAAGGTGAGTAAGTGGCTGGATATTTTCCAGGAAAGGGTGGAAGTCTTTAAGCACAGGTCCCCATCCTTTTTCACCTTTGCACATCTGGAGAACATGACAACATTGAGTCTCAAGTTATCTTCCCTGACCAGAGCCTGTTTTGCATCCCTGGTTAGGCGTGGCACTGTTTGCCCGGAGAGGCAGCCACACCAGAGCTGAAAGAACTCAGTCTGGAAAGTGTGAGGAGCTTTACCACGAATGCAGAGCGCAGAGGGCAGAGTTACTGGTAAGACCTACTTCACAGCCTCTGAATAATACACTATCGGTGATTTCACAAGGTTTCTTGCCCCATTTTCTAAGTCCTGTCTTGAAAAGACGCCATTTGGAGATAAAGTGAGTTCATCAAGTTCTTTCAGGATAATTAGTTTCAGCTATTCTGTACTGCTGCCTGCCTAGCACTGCCTAGAGATCGCTCACGGGAATGAATGACATGAGCGAGGTTTTGATTCTAGCCTCATGGAGAGAAAGCAAAATACCCAGCACACACTGGACATTGTGGCTGTTAGGACAAGATGATGGGGAGCATCCAAGAAGCATCAGAGCTTGGGCTTCACTCTGAACCTAACGGTGACCCCTGAGTGCTTGTGAGAGCAGGTGTCACGAGGCAGTGGCAGGAAGTTGAAATGGAGGGATGAAGAGGGGACAGGCAGGAGGTCAGCCAGCGAGGTTACTAGTATAAATGTCGTGGGGAGAGTGACTACGCCACGTTCCTGAACGACACTAGTGGCAGCCAGAGTAGAAAGAAATAGCGCAAGGAGGAGGGAAAGGGTCAGAGGAATAAAAAAAAAAATGCTGGAGCTCCTACTCTGGTGTAAATGCTGGTCGTGGGAGCAGAAAGTTTCATGCAGATACTAAAGTCAATTGTGGGGGGTGGGTAGGTATTCAGAATATTTAGCATCACATTGGGAAATTTTAAAATATAATATTAGTAACAAAATTCAGCCAGATTTTCTAGAGCAAGCTACTCAGGAACACTGCAACATAACACCGACAAGGAGGAATCCTAACCAGTCCTCTGGTGCATTCACACCAGAACGTCCCTCTCAAAGGGATTAAGGGCCGCTAGCCTACTAAATACTCCCCATTGGATAAAAAAATCACACTTTTATTCAAGTCTCTCACGGCAAGAATGCTGAGTCTGCAATACATTGTTTACTGTAAGAACTGCCCTGTTTTTCATTTGGCCCCATGAGTACAGTTACGCAAATTTGGACTAATGGATGGAGGTCTGGAATCAACAGTTTTACCTTACCTGAACTTGCCATTCATTTCCTCTCAATTGATGTGAAATTCACATAACATCAAATAAACCATTTAAAGTGAACAATTAAGGACACTTAATACATTTACAATGTTGTGTAACCACCACCTCTATTTCCAAAAGCCATTAGTTTTTTAAAAGGAGCAATGATACTACTCTTACCATATTTGATAACTTTACCAACATGAAGATAATAACATACAGAACTATTTAAAAATTGATGGTCACACAAGACCTTTAACTGACAGAAACACACACATACACTACGTACGTATAGTTGTCAGAGTTATATTAAGTGTTGTGGCAGGAATTTTATTCTAAAACTAGGCTCTCTATAGTTTCATAATGTATTAAATTCAGAAAATGAATTATTCTACTGATATCTTTGACACAAATCTTGTAAAAAGATGCGTCATTTCCTTTTATATAGGTACCAGTAAAGCTCTTAACTTTAAAAAAGCAAAAAAGAGGGCTAAAAGAGACTTCAAAGGGCCATACCTTATTGGGATAGCTGGCGGCTTCCTTCCCAAATCAGCTTCAAAGAGGAAGCCTTCCACAGCAATAAATAAAAATTGTGCAAACGTCACAATGTTCCCACATCCTGGATGCCTCCTGAGTAGCAAAGAACATAAAGGAAAAAAAAAAGGCATCAAAAAACTGAGAGAAAGGGCACAGATTGTTTTATTGATACCAGGGAGCAGAGATTTCTATTACCCACTGTTCTTTGCTTCAGTTCTCACCTCCCACAGATGACACGAAGAGCACTAGACCCACAGGCAAGATCAGTGGCTTCCCCACTTCACCCCGCCATGGGAGTAGCAGGCCATGGGGAAGAGTCATGCTGATAATGCTTGTTCTGAGAACTGAGATACAGCATTCCCAGGAAACTGCAGAAAGTCAGTCATGTGGTCTTTTTTTTTTTTTTTTTTTTTTTTTCCCTTTTTATGGTCTTGTTAGGATCCTCACTTAACCAAGAGGGCTTTATTCCAGCTCCTTGTCAGCTTAAGCACAAAGCCCAAGGACAGAAATATGCTCAGGTCTCCTGGTATGTTTTCATAGCCTCTGGGCCCAGAATTTCTGAGATGGGTGTCAACAGAAGACTCGTACCCAGTGTTGATGACAAGGACATCCATTACCTTAGACAGAGCCCCCCACGGCAGCAACAATTGGTTCTTGGTGGTGGGGGGCAAGGAAATCTTAATATCTTTGTAAGTATAAAGCACCAATATACACACAGTACCTGAACCCATATACAGTGTATCTGTGGAGGGATGATTAGGGGAAAAAGGGGTCTTTGGTGGGAGTAGTGGGTGATAAGGAGCGATAATGAGGGGAGGTTTGAGGAGCACTGCTGAAGTCTACTATTCTCCACAACCCTTAACACAGACTAGGCACCCAGTGAACGCTCATGGAATTCAATCGCCCTGTTCAGTGATCTGTGTAAGGGTGGGGGGAGTTTTCCGCAGTGACTATTAGGAATATGTCTACAAGGTGAAAATTCCTCTGGCAACCCTCCTGAGGCACTCTGTGAAAGTTCGTCACTGATTACTGAAAACCTGTCCTCCGTGAAGCTCTGCTCAGTCACTGGAAGAAGTGCAAAGTCAGCAGTTACCTTTGTTTTACCGAAGCTTCCAGATTTCCCAAATTCCCATTCTTCCCATGTTATGAAATATAGACTTCATATTCTGTATTTTCATCGTAACCAAGACATTTGCTCATAGCTAGTGATTAAAGGGATTTAACTATATTATTATATCTTAACATAATGCTATTTATTGAAAACAACTCATTCTCCATTGTTGTATTAACAGGATCACATTCTTGTTGATTTGTTTTGTTTTGTTTTGTTTTATTGAGGTATAACGTACACATACTGAAAAGCACAAATTTTAACCTGCTTTCACAGATGCAGACAGACACTCAATTAATAGCCCTGTGGCTCAAGACAAGGAGTACTTCCTGTCCTAGGATCACATTCTTAAATACACCCACCCAGCACAAAACTAAGGCCAAGCGTAAGCCATCCTTGTACAGAGCTGTGCTTGCTACCCTTTAGGCTCTACTGCCCAGGACGGTTCCCTAGAAAACCACTGCTTTATATCCAGCTGCACCATTTCTTTTAGCACTCCTTATGTTCAAGGGACAGGGCGCTACGGTGCCGGAATCCATAAATAATCATGTAAGACGCTTGCCTCATTCAGGGAGCTAATTAAAACCATTAGCCTAAATATGAGTGGCAGGAGGAGGAACTCTGGATTGTTCCTAGCACAGTGCTTTTCAGCTCTGGCTGGGCTGCTCTTTTAAAACCCGTCGGCCTGAAAGCCTCACCCTCCCAGTTCTGATTTCTGATAGGACTGGTCTGGGACAGGGCCCTGGAATCTGTTACTTTTGAAAACGTCCCTCTTGATCCGAATGTGCACCCAGAGTTGAGAACCACCAGTGTAGGTCTGGAAAAAGAGCTGGGAGGTGTAGGAGGGGGTGTGAGCGTGCGTGTGTCACAGGGTTGAGAAGCAGTGTTCCCCACGTGGTTAGAAGAACACAGGGACACACAGGACCCAGCTGCACCTCTTACCCTGTGGCAGTGGAAGTTAATTACTCTACGTTTTCTTATCTTTACAATGTCAACGGAATTAGTGCCTGTCTCACTGGTTTATTGTACAGTAAATAACCCAGTCCCTGAAAAGCTCTTAACAGAGGGGAAAAGACAAAGACTGGAACACTAGAATCTTGCATATTGAAAGGCCTTCAATCTAAGTATAGTAACCCTTTTGAAGATATTTACATCGACCCATTTTTTTCTCTCCTATAAAATGGAAATGTTGTCTAACATCGTTGTGAGGATTCAAAGAGGAAATATGCATCAAGTGCCAAGCACAATACTTAGTCCACAAGGGGCTCGTCACCTTTCTTGCTTTCCCTTCCATTTTCTCTTTACCAAAAGCTTAAGCCAGTTCAACTGGGCACCAGTGTCTGGTCTTCACTCAAGCAACTGAACGAATGTAGGGCTGCCTCACTTGAAGCAAACGTGATCTACAATATTCGGATTGTATGAGAGTTAAAAGTAACTACTTCAAGAAAATGATTCACTTTAAAAGTGTACTCTTCATAGGATATTTTTTAAAAAGTCATCATAATAATTTTTAATTTCATCTGTTTTTACGGAGGTAGGTATTATTATGCCCATTTTATTGCTAAAGACACTGGGGGCCACATGGCACTGAGTTAGGTAAGTCTCCCAGGGCCACCTGGCAAATACATGGTGTTTGCAGACCCCCTTATTATTGCTATTATTATTTTTTTTTTTACAATTCAATGGTTTTTAGTACAGAGTTGTGTGGCCATTACCACACTTCTGTGTCCCAAAATTAAATAATACCCGTTAAGAGTCATTCCTCATTTCCCCCTCTCTTTGACAATTTTAATCTACTTTATCTCCATTTCCATAGGATGTTTATATCTTCCTAATGTACCCACATAATTCGATTTAAAAAAATCAACTTACAGAGCTTTTTAAGAACACACTGCTGTACAGCTACCAATGGAACTATTTATTTTAACTTGGATAATTCATTTTAAAACTTCAGAGTAAAAACTTGAATCCTTTCTCTCTAAATCACTTGTTTTCTTGAACTTTATTCCCCGGGAATGATAATCACTAACTGCAAACGCTTTCCCTTTGAAGTCTCTTTGGCAAGAATCCAAATTTGCACTTCTTTTTAAAAAAAAAAAAAAGCAACTTTGAAGAGAAAGAATTAGGCAGATAGCTTATGACTTCCATATTTCTTATTCTAGATTTAGAAAACTTACTTGATTAACATCAGGCACTTGATTGGAAAGTAAAACCGGGGAAAGAGAATGTTTCCGATTGTTTTCCTGACGTAAGACACCTCACCTAGTTAGTGAGCCTGATGGGTGCGGATCCCATTTCCAAGGTGGAAGGTAACCTCTCTCAGGACAGAGATCAATGCACTCATTCATTACTTCATGCCCACTCTGTATACTGCATGGTGATTTCCATTTTATTATAGGTCCTAATTATAGGTACGAAGTCAGAAAGGAAACCCTAAATTTGTTTCTCCAATTTGAAGGAAAATGGTTAAAAATGTTCACGTCTCTCTAGCTGTCACTTTAGCATTTCCATTCATACTTAGTGTCCTAATTCCCACTTCCAAGGGCACCTAATGAGTCCAAGGAAGCCATGTGAGAAGACAGTTCTTGCTCCATAAAAATTTATTAGCCTTCCACTGTGATGTCCCAAGATAAAGTAACATATTATGACAGGACAAATCTACAAAGAAACTTAAAGACCATCTGGTCCAACCTGCTCTTATTATCCTGATCTGAAACACGATAAGCTGTGAGCTGCCCAAGCAAATCAGGAAAAAGCTGCTATTCGGCCTGGGGTACCATTCTTTAAATTAACAAATGTACCCCTTACCACTTTATGAAAACCCATGGCTGTATGTAAAAATCCAGATTTACAAAAAAGATAAGGAATGATGATTTTTTTTTAACAAATTACTCAAAGTATTCTAAATAGAAGCTCCTATAATGTAGAAAAACATTCTGTAAAGTTAGATTTGCCCACAGTTTTTCAGGAACAGCTCAATAAAGCAGGGTCTACGTATATTGAAACAAAAGTTGTTAGGTAGAAGGGGAACTGACTGGGAGCTTTTGATTTGCAGCTGTGTCTCATTTAATCCTTCCATACCCAGTGAAGGCTGGTAGAGCCATCACCGCCTTCTCACAGCTGAGAACAGACTCGCCGAGATCAAGTAATTCAGCTAAGGGCTTACAACTAGTAAAAAGGGCCTTCAGTTGCTAGCATATTTTGATGTCACACAGCCTTTGGCAAGATTTAATTTAACAGCATATTCAACACAAACATTACAGTATTATTCTCTGACCTTCATTTCCATGGCTGGCCTGATTTTATCACATTCTTATATTTTTAAATCCATTTCCAAAGTGACCTTCCTTTGAAGTGTCCCAGTTGACAGCTGGAGACATTTCTTTTCATTTTCATATCCCTCACCACCTACTTCCAAGAATGACAAATGACAGATCTTTGTCAACATTTTTTGCATGACACAATTTCAAGCTCTGCAATCATAAAAATTAAATTAAAAAAATTAACCCCACAGAGTTTAACCTTAACTAGTTGCTTCAGAATGACTTAATTAATCAACAGTATCATAAAAATAAAATACATTTTTTTCTAGTAGGCACGTCAGAAACTGGGCTATGGGCTGCTGAAGTGCAAAAATAACAGGAAGGTAGAAAACGGTATTGGGCTAGGAGTTTAGATTCCTGGATTCCAGTCCTGGTTCTGCCAATTAGAAGTAGTAAAAGACCATCTAACTTCTTGGGACCTGTTTGACTTTCAGTAAAAACAAAAATATAATTCTTGGCCTATCTTGTACATAAGATTGTTCTGATGGTCAGTGGAGATAATGTGTAGATTTAAAAACATGGCGCTACACAGCACCATCGATATTATTTCACAAGTGGAAAAAGCTCAGAGATGCTAAATGACTTGAAAAGGTCACAAAGCCAGTGGATGGCAGAGCCAAAGACTGAAACTCATAACAGATTTTTCAGTCCTGAGCCTTTTCCAGTCCACCTGTTGCCTTTTCTGTAACAGCTTCTATTTACTGAACTTTGCACTTTATTGCTCAACATTATTTGCATGCCACCTCAATAAAGCTACCCTGGTGTCCCTTTGAGAAAGAGTCATAATCATTCTCAATTTATAAAGTTACGCCTCAACCTGCATGCTTCCTAATTTAATATCTTAATGCTGAAAATGCTATCTGTGGTCAGTTGGACCTCATCACTGAGAGGTATGTTTGAGTAAGTACTCAAAACCATCTCTAGAGCCAATAAAACAAATGCTTTGCAGGCCATTTTAATACAACTGAAACTTTCTTCGCAGCCTGTACCAAATCAGACTGCTTTTTAAGTCAAAAAGCTTTGCTCAAGTCAAACATGTGGCAGGATGGAGAAAAGAGCTGGAGGAACCTTGGGTTCCGCCACGAGCTCCCTGCTGACCTTGGAAGAAAAGCTCCCCGGGCTTCAATCCCTCAGGATGTGAAACGGGGGTGACGACAGCAACACCCCGAGTGTTCCCCTCGAAGGATGCTGTGAAACTATTGGGCGGGACAGCGGGCGGTGCGCAGAATAACCCAGCAGCCGACTCAGCCAGGTCCCAGGCAGCCCAGAGCCGACCCGGGGCTCAGGCGGTCCCACCCCGGCCCCCGCGCACCTCGGGTAGAGGCGCGGCTCGGGAGACTGACACGCGGGAGCGCCCCTCCTCCAGCTTCTGTAGTGCGGCCAGCGGGGTCACTCACCGGGCCAGGAGCTCTAGGAAGATCACGTTACTGCAGCAGCCTGCGAAGACCAGGCCCACCGCGAAGGCCGGGTGCATGGCCGGGCGGCGGAGAGGAAGCGAGCGCGCAGAGGAAGCGCCCGCCTAGACCGCTACCCCAGGAAGCCTGGCTGCCGCTTCGCCGCGGCACTGAACATCACCACCGTCCCGGATCGCTGCTCTCCTCGGGCCGCCGCAGTCACCCCCTTCCCCGCGGCCGCCACCGACGCTGGCGGAGGAAGAGCTGTAGCTCGCAGGCAGCGGGGGCCCATCCATCCAAGGGGGCGTCCGAGTTCGGGCCAGACTACACTTCCCAGGATGCCGCGCGCCCGTACGTCAGGCTGAGAGGTGCCCTCCCTCTGCCGGGCGGCTCCACCGGAGAGGAAAGGGGCGAGGTACCCGTCATGCCTCGCGCGGCAGGAAGCCGCGGGGCTTGCTGGGAAGTGAAGTCCCAACACTGTAAATGTTATTTCTTTAAGAGGCCTCTAAGGGCTTTGGAACGGATTCGTCCATCATTAGCACAACAAGCTCACAGCTGAAGGCACTAGAACTACAGACTTGTGATTAATTGATCATTACAGGTGTTCTAGTATCTGAAAGTTCTCCTGAATTGAGGGAAAGTAGAAATTCCTCCGAATTTCCTTCTCTACCTCTTAAAATAACATCGGACTTAGGAAGTTTGGGGATGAATCTTGGCTCAGCCTCTAACCAGCTGGACTATCTCAGGCAACTTCTTTGAATCTCCATCTCATCCATAGGTGAAGATGGGAACAATAATGCCTATCTTACCTGGTTGTTGTGAGCATTAAAAGCTGTGATCACCGAGGGATCTTGTTAAAAGGCAGGTTATGATTCCCTAGACCTGCGGTGGGGCCGAGGTTTTAAGTTCCCAGGTGTTGGTGATGCTACTGATCTGTCGACCACACTTTGAAGAGCAGATGCCTGTAAAACAGCTGACTCTGAAGACCTTTCTTTCCTACCCCTTCCACTGGCTTCGTGTGAGCCAACCAGCCAACCAGGCTCCTCTTTCTCCGTAGCCTACAGTCCTGCCCAAACTAACTTGTCCTTCTCCTTCACTTTAATGTTGAATGTCTTTAAAGAGTAATCTACATTCATAGTCTCTGCTTGTTACCCTGATCAAAGCCAGATTATTGCAAGTAGTCTCATTCAGAGTCCTAATGACCTCTTAGTTGTCAAAGCTATACACCGCATCTTTCTTGATCTTGCAGTGGCTTTTGACAATTCTTCTTGACATTCTCCTGTCCCTCTGCTTATGAGACACGAGTCTCCTGTTTCTTTCTACTTCTCTGATTTATCTTTTTTCAGTTTTCTTTTTGGGTCTTTCTCCTCTGCCCACTGAGTTCTTTCTAAGTTTTGTCATCTGTCCCCTCCTCTTGTTGCCCTGAACATTTTATATTGAAGAGCTCTTCTCCATAACTTCAACCATCACTGTATGTAGCTGTGATCTTACGTGTATGCATACACACAACCCCAATCTCCTGTGTGCCTTAAGTCAAAGTTTCCAACGGCCTATTTAACATTCTCACCAATATATCCTTGTACACCCCTCAACATTGGCATATACATAGTTCATTATATACCCTCTCAAACAGGCCCTTATTTTAAGTAAGGACATTATCCACCACCTATTCTCCTCGGGCAAAACCCTGAAAGACGCTCAGTCTTCTTTCCTTTTCTGTCACATATTTATTTTATCTCTCTATCCTGTCAGGTCTGCCTCACAAGTACCTCTGGATTCCAGCCTCTCCTTTCAGTTTTCATCGACGTCCACTTATCCTCTTGTGAAGGCCTCCTAACTTGTCTTGGTACCTTCAGCCTCTGCCTTCTTCAACCTATCCTCCATACTGTCTCTACACTGTTTCCAAAAACAAACTCAAACTCTTTTTGTCACACTGCTATTCCAAGATGTGTGTTCCAGTTATCTACCTAGTACTGTATAAGAAACCACCCCAATATGTGGTGATTCGAAATTGTAGGATAGAACAAAAAGATTTTCTCTCTCTCTCACAGTTCTTTTTGTTGACAGTGTTCAACACGCAGCTAGTCTGTTCTCTTTTGGGGTTTCTGATGCAGTTGTGGTCAGATGTCACCTGAGGCTGGAGTCACCTGAAGGCTTGACTGGGCTGATGAACAGCTCTCTCTTCATGGTCTCTCTTTGGCTGGGCTTGCTCACAATATTGTGGACTCAGGATAGGTGGACTTCTTACAGAACGACTGGCTCCCCCTAGAACAAGCCTTCCAAGAAATCAAGGCAGAAGCCGTAGTGGTCTGAGAAGTCACACAATGTCACTTACACCAAATTCTGGTGGTTCCATTGGTCAACTCAGATTCATTATGGGAGGGAACTAACAAAGGCATCAGCTGTGTAAGTGGGGAGGGGCATCTTTGAAGACATAGGTATTCAATGTTTCTTGGCCCCTTGTGTAAAATTCACACTCTGTAGAAGGCATACAAACATGGCCCAATCAAGCCTCGGTTTAAATTTGTGATTTTGTCTTCTGCCATTTTGGACTCCTGCCACATTAAACACTGTTCTGTGAGTTTATGGTGACTTTCAAAAGTCACATCTGTGCACATGCTGTTCTGGCTGCTCTGAATATCCTTTTCTCTCTGGCCAACTCCTGCTCATCTTCTATGGCAATGAAGGGCAGAGGAGTAAGTAGATACTTCCACACTGTGCAGGGGGAAGGTCTTCTGCTTAGACATCACCTTTCCGTGTGTAACTTTCCAATGCACAATTCATGGCTCCCTCTTCTATATCTCCAGCACTCCATCCATAAATAATCAATCACATTGTATTGTAGTTAACTTATTTTCATGTTGGTCTCCCTCTTTAGACAGTGCCCCTTTGTAGACAGGAACCAAGAATAACTAATTCATCTCTAGATCCTTAGCATTATATACAGTAACTAGTATATAATATGTACATATACTTTTTGTTAAATGAATGAATGAATGAGCTTGACTTTATTGAGTCCACTAATTCACACCTCATAAATTCAATAAATATGTAATATTTTCCAGCTTGACTAATTTCTAAAATGTAAACATCAAAAATGCACTGCTCAATGAATTGGCATAAACAGTGATAGATAACCAATACCCTGGCCAGGAAACAGAACATTACCAGCACCCCAGAAGAATCCTGTGCCCCCTTCCAATCACTAACCCCCTCCACGAATAACCAGTTTTCTTAATCTCTAGCACCAGAGATTAGTTTTGCCTGGTTTTGGACTTTACAGAAATGGAATCATACAGAATATTTTCTTTTGTTTCTGCTTTTTTCATTCAACATTGTTTGTCTGTTCATCTGTGTTGTTGCATATACTTGTAGTTCATTTATTCTCATCGCTGTGTCTCATTCCCTGGTGTAAATATACCACACTTTATCCCCTGGTAATGGACATTTTGGCTATTATGAATAGTGCTCCTATGAAATTTCTTGTGCAAAGCTTTTGGTGAACATAAACACACATTTCTGTTGGATGTCAGTGGATTCATCAAAGTCCTCAGTCAAGAAACAGAAATCACAGAGTGAACAAGAAAAGCTTAATACAAGGAATTATTAATTAGTAACAGAGGGTTAGTCACCATAAGGGGTTAAAAACTCCCAGGATTATAGGAACAGCAGTACTGCCTAGGACTGAAGCAGACTGCCCAAGGAAGGAACAAATTTGGAAGAGGGCCTTTCCTCCCACAAACTGAGACTCAGGCTTTACTGAAGAGGGCATGGCTATAGCCCTCTGGCCAGCAGAGAAGCTCAGTAAAGTACTGATAAAACTAGCTATGAACTGCCCTCTGGAGTCCAGCTGCGGCACTGGCCAACTCCTTGGGAACCGCTGCTGGGGGCGATGTACTTTCTAGGAAGCTGGCTGAGGCTCTGGCAGAACGTCCTGGTAACCACCTGTACGGGTAGCACTGAATTCAGCAAGGTGAGTGCACGGGATGCCCCATGGGCTGGGGGAACAAGAAAAGAGGAAAAAACACCAGAACCAGGAAGACCAGCCCCCTCCCCCGCAGTGCTCCTGCAGCACCGTCCGTGACAAAGGTCCGCATTGCCCCACCTGGCAGAGGAGCGGTCACCAGAGGATCCTGCCTCAGCACCACAAGCAGGGCCATGAGAGGTGGATCTGGAGCCAGAAGGCTGTAAATTGTCAACTGGGACACCCCACGGGTTTTTGGTTTGTTTTTTTTTTTTGAGTCATTTCAACTTTAATATTTTAGTTTTTTCATCATAAAACCAAAGTTATGAAGTGTAGGCAAAGCTTCACCTCCCAGACTTCTTTCTGCTTTCCCCTCTGAGTTCAAAATTCTAGCATCTTTGAACAGTAATATCTTAGACAGCAGCTGGGCTCAACATGTTTAAACCTTCACATAATTCACTTTCCTTGGGAGGAAGGACCTATCGCTCTGGGAATGTTCATCATTTTTGCCCCTGTGTTGTCAGCAGGAAAAAGATGTCAAGGTTGTTTTAAAAGCCATTTTTGTTTCTAGCTCCAGCCACTCAGACATATTTTGAATCATTTATTAAATCCACTTAACCACGTTGTTGACAAAAAATTAAGTAAGATGGCTCCTTGTGGGATACTGCTTGACAAGTGTCCTCAAGTTGACAACCTACAGAGATTTGTCACTTGATTTTTTTTAACTCGTTTTCATATTTGTCACGTGAAGATGATTTTCTCCTCTCTATCACATAAATCTTGAGATGCTTGGAGCTATGTACAGGAAAGGCACACTATAAATATATGTAGGGTGTTACTTATTAAGTCAAATATTTCTGTTACTTGTTTCATAGGTCAGATTCAAGCAGTGGCCCCATGTGTTGATAGATTTATGTAATCTAGCTTCTTCAAGGATGTTATCCAAAGACAAATGACCTTTTTCAGGGTACTACAGTTAAGGCACATAGAGTTTTGGCCTGGAAGGACGCCTTCTCGACCAGAATGCTAGTGGCATTAGGTCAAGGACTTTGTCTTATTAGCCACGGCACCCTCCACATCTAGATGACATCATGGCACAGGATGCTCAGTGAGTATGGTTGGAAGGTGAAAAGGAAGGAAGAAAGGAATGGGGAGACAGAGGGACGGAGAGACAGAGGGACAGAGGGATGGAGAGACACAGGGATGGAGAGACAGAGGGATGGAGGGACAGAGGGATGGAGGGATGGAGGGATAGAGGGACAGAGAGACAGAGGGATGGAGAGACAGAGGAACAGAGGGACAGAGGAACTGAGAGAGGGATGGAGGGACAGAGGGACAGAGGGACGGAGAGACAGAGGGACAGAGGGATGGAGGTCCAGGGGGACGGAGAGACAGAAGGATGGAGGAACACAGGGAGGGAGGATGAAGGACCTTTGGAAAAACCAGGTCCCATTTAAGAAGCTCCCATACATAAACAGGTGAGGGCCTGCAAATGGACCTGCTATGGGAGAAACTACTAAGCAGGACAAAGCTCTGAAGAAGTCGCCCTTAGTGCCTGGGGCTGCGGGCGAGCTCCTGACGGCAAGGACCATGTCTGCTTGCTCTGTGGGCCTCACCGCTTCCTTCACTGCTGCTGAATTGGCTTTTGTTAAATTGCATTACTGAACTGAGCTGGCAAATCTAACTATGAGGGAAAAGATACTGTCAAGCCACATTTAGGAAAAGAATGACGTCAGAGAATCAAGTTTTCTGAGTGTGACTGTGACGCATCTCAAAGTTACTTACTGGGCTTCCACCCTCCCTGCTGGGATAATTAATAATATTTTAAAGGGATAAAATGAACCCATGGGGTCATTCAATTCTGATTTTCCTATCCCTGGTTCCGTCCCCTTTTCCTCGCCTCAGATATTAAGCTATGTTACTAACCCACAGGCTGAAACGTGCTTTGATCTGCTATTCCTGGGGGTGAACACAGCAAATCTCAGTGAATGTTTCAGTTTATAAATGCTTCCCCACAGAGCCTATCTACCCCTCCATTAATTATGTGAGCTAAATAGAGATTATTATTCCTACGAGAAAAGCAGAGGGTCAAAAAGTTTAAATACATTTGCTAAGTCTCACAAGTTTGAATGTATGTGGGGCCAGGCAGGCGAGATAAATGTGAAACCGATTTTCAAGGTAAGTGTGAAACTGACTGCAAAACATGAGTTTGTTGGGGACTTGGAATGTGTAAACTGTGTCTGGATACATTCAAATTCAAATTTTTTTAATTTTATTTTTAACTGTGTGTATGTTACATGCATATAACATACAATTTAAAATCTTAACCATTTTTAAGTGCACAGTTCGATGGTATTAAAAGCATTTATGTTGTTGTGCAACCATCACCACCATTCATCCCCAGAACTCTCTTCATCTGGCAAAACTGAAACTCTGTACCCATTCAACAATCATTCAGCCATCCTTCCTCCCTGTAGCCCCTGGCAACCGCCATTCTAGTTTCTGCTTGTGTGAATTTGACTACTCTAGATACTTCATGGAAGTAGAATCATACAGTGTTTGTCTTTTTATAACTGGATTATTTCACTCAGCATAATGTCCTCAAGATTCATCCATGTTGTAGCACTTGTCAATTTCCTTCTATTTCAAGGGTGAATAATATTCCATTGTCTGTATGCACCACATTTGGTTTATCCATTCATTGGTTGATGGACCTTTGAGTTGCTTCCACCTTTTGGCTATGTCAGTAATGCTGTTATGAACATGGGTGTACAGATATCCCTTTGAGACCCTGCTTTCTTTCTTTCTTTTTTTTTTTTTTTTGGAGTATATATCCAGAAGTGGAATTGCTGGATCAGATGTTAATTCTATGTTTAATTTTTTGAGGAACCATCATACTCTTTTCCACAGCAGCCACACCATTTTATATTCCTACCAACAGTGCACAGAAGTTCCTTTTTTCTGTCCCCTTACCAACACTGATTTTCTATTTTTTAAATAGTAGCTATCTTAACGGGTGTGAGATGGTATCTCATGGTGGTTTTGATTTGCATTTCTCTAACTAGTGACTAGTGACACTGAGTATCTTTTCTTGTGCTCACTGGCCATTTGTATATTTTCTTTGGAGAAATATGCATTCAAGTCCTTCAGATTCACATTTTTAAAGAATGGAGATTTGGGTCAGATTCTTTCTGCATGCTGAAGGCTTATTACCCTTAATCAGATTATGTCCTAAGTGACAGAGCCAGATCCAGGAGACAGCCCTTGACCAACCCTCACACGACATCTGTTCAATTTGCTCCACTGTCTTACCCCAGCAGGCTTTCTTTGGGATTGATGACACTTCTTACTTTTTCTTCATTTAAAAAAATTTTTGTAGATTAATTTTTTAATTTGTAATACATGCAAATGGTATAAAATTCCAAAAGCATAAAGTATACCAGTATAAAATAATTTCCTTCCCTTTCCTGAACCTCAGGCACCTAGCTCCTCTACTTTGAGACCACCATTGTCACTAATGTTTTGTGCATCCTTCCATTTACAACAAAATATGTAGGGTTTTTTCCACTCATATATCATTTTTTTCCCCTTAACAATATATCTTATATGGAACATATAAGCATTGTGTTGTTCTTTTTAACGACTATATAATATTCCATTTATGGATGTGCTGTCTTTTATTTAACCAGGTCTCTGTTGTTGGATCTTTAGGTTGTTTCCAATATTTTGCAAACAGCACTCCATTGAATATAAATGGCATGTATTTCTGAATAAACCAAAGAAGTGGACAACTGGTAATGACTTAGCATAGTCAAGTTATCTCATTGACTCATGTTTTAGATTCAAAATTGTAGCATTAATAGTACCAAGCTTTCTCAGTGCAGCATTATTTACAATAGTCAAGCAACCTAAATACCCATCAATAGACAAATGGATAAAGATGTTGTTTATATACACAGTGGAACACTACTCAGCCATAAAAAAGAATAAAACCTTGCCATTTTTGACAACATAGATGGACATCAAGGGTATTATGCTAAGTGAAATAAGTCAGAGAGAGAGACAACTCCCACGTGATTTCACTTACATGTGGAATCTAAAAAACCAAGAGAAACAAACATACAAAACAAAACAAAACCCAGACTCATAGAAATAGAGAACAGACTGATGGTTTCCAAAGGGGAGAGAAGTTGGATGGGAGAGAGTGGGGCTGAAACAGATGAAAAGGATCAAAAAGTACAAGCTTCCAGTTACAAAATCAGTAAGTCATACAAACGTCTAGTACAGCATGGGGAATACAGTCAATAATATTGTATTAACTTTGTATGCTGACAGATGGCAACCAGACCTATTGTGGTGATCATTTCTTAATGTACACAAATGAATCACCATGAAAAAAAATCACTTCATTGAACACCTGAAACTAATAATACTGTATGTCAATTATACCCCAAAAAACCCTCAGGATCCAACCCTGAATTTGCATATTCACCTCATTCGTCTTACTGTATTTAAAACTGTGACAGTTCATTCACTGTGGATTTTCTGCATTGATTTTGCTTTTTTAAAAACATTGCGTTAAAATATTATTTACCCTTTTACCACAATAAAAAAAATTGAAAAAAAAAATAGTGCCAAGCTTTCATAGGACTCCCATAGCTAGGGTACTTCTTCCTGAGCCTTTTCCATACAACCAGATAGTTTAAAAACAAGCAGATACTTTATTTAATATTTATGTATAAGACAAAATGTGATATAGTATACCTCATACATTGTCTGAAAACTACAGCCTAAGAATAATTCCTCTTAGATCTAATATCATTAGGAAATAAATGTTAGTGCCACAAGGGCCAGATTCCAACTAAACAAAAATTTCCAGATAGTGTATCAATTTTAGAACTGAAAATTGTACTGAAATAGTTTTTAATGGAAATCTTCATGTTATTCCCTGCTTTATCAAATAGAATACAGGGAACATTGCCTATCGTTATCTGGCGCACTGAACATCGAGATTTTGAGCATCCATTATTGCAGTGTGGTGATTCTGAGTCACTGGATGAACCATGGCCTGAGTGCCCTGATACTAAATGGCCTCCGATTTTCTCCAGGAAATGATCTGGGCCAGATGAAGACCGATCCATGCTCCTCCAGCGCCCTCTAGTGTCCTGTGCTCACCCTGTCCTGTCACTTAACACACTGTTGAAATGGTTTCCTTGCCTGTCTTTGTAAGCTGTGAGGTTCTTGCCACTTTTGTGTACGCAGCTCCCAACAATAGTGCGTAGCCTACAATAGTCACCCATAAATATTTGTTGAGTGAATGAATGATTGAATAAATGAATGAAGGAGTGAGTGAATACATTCCCATATTCCTTTTTTGCGTTCTCCTCCCTGCTTTTTATAGCTTTAATTTTATCTTTTGCACTGTTGCTCTCTATACCTTAAGCGTGTTGGCCTTTGGCCACTCTTCCTTCCAACTCTCTGTAAGCTGAGAAACCCGACTGACTGAGCATGTGATTGGGTTTAAAAACAAATTAGAAATGGAGAGCTCTCCATGATTCAAGCTTATAGCTTTAGGGCATAATCTTTCTGACAGGTGTTTGGGGAATTCAAAGACACATTTTGTTTTCTTTCTAGTTCCTGGGTTCTGAATAGAGTTGTCAGTCAGCTGATTGCTGGGTTAGAAAGTTATTGCTGTTTTGTAAGGCTACAGAATTCATTAGGAATCTAGTTAATGTGGTCAACACGATGCTAGGAAGGTGAGATTGTACATCACCAGGCTTGCCCTTGTGATGGCAAGATCTTAACAGGTATCTGTTGACTGATAAAGGAAAAGTGCTGAACGTGGTTCTGCTGCCCTCAAAAATAATAGCCACCATGTGGAGCACTTACTCAATGCCGGCACCTTTCCCAAATTATCTCATTTAATGGTCATAAAAATCCAATAAGATACACATAAGCACTATTAAGATCTCCATCTTCTAGAGGAGGAAATTGAGGCTTAGAGAGATTAAGACTTTTCCAAGGTGATATAAAGTTATGAGCTCAGCTAACACCCAGATCTGTCTGATTAAGAGGTCAGAGTCGTAACTCCTCTGCTCCACTGACCCATGAGGTTCTCAGTTTTATCAGAGAGACAGTATAAACACACATGAAGCCACCAAAACTTCTCAGAACACTCTAGCTGTAACCCAGCCCCTGGTACCTCTCTTCCACTCATCTACCACTTGTCCCTATGCAACTGCTCTCCAGGCACTCTGGACTCTTTGCTGTTCCTGCAGGATGCTGAGCACACACCTGCCCCAGGGCCTTTCCACTTGCCCTTCCCTCTGCCTAGAATGCTCTTCCCCCAGGTATATCCATGGCTTTCTCCCTCATTTCATTCAGTTTCATGCTAAAATGTTACTTCCTCAGAGAGACCTTCCTTGACCACCATATAAAATAGCATTCCCTAACATTCTATCCGGCCCTGCCCTGCTTTATTTTCTTCATTTTACCATTATCTAGCATGATGGTAATTACCTTTTTATAGATTTGTCTTTTATTTTCTGTGTCTTCCTCTAGATAGTAAACTTGGGGGAAGCCACGGACTTTGTGTGCACCTCCAGCGACAAGAACAGTGCCAGGTACATAGATAGTAGCACTCAGTATATAACTGTCGGATGAACAAATTAAGATAATTAAGATAATTGTTCTTTAAGATAACTGACAAGTATTGAACAGCAGTTCTGTGTTAGGCATTTTGCCAGATGTCTTACATTATAGCATTGATTACTTTGCCACGACCCTAGGAGAGAGGTGTATTATTTCCTTCTCATTTTACAGACAAGATAAAGCAACAGAAGTTCAGGGAGGATGAATAACCTGCTGGTGGGCAGTTAGTGGCTAAGCCAGGATCCGAACGTACTCTTTCCCACTACGGATTATGTCCTGAGGTGTCATTCTCCCAGGGCTTATTTTTCTGGCAGAGCTATAGTCTGAATCTCCAAAACTTTTAGAATAAAGTAGTTTCTCTTCCATTTTACACTGATTTCAGCAAGTTCTGACAAGACAAAGAAGATAACTGGAACATGGGCTTTTCAAGCTTCAGCCCAACGTGCACAGCACAGCCTCAGTAGGGTCTGAACATGGGGCAGCTGCTTGTTCAGGACTCGTTTCCTCCAAGATACCTCAGGTCCCCCTACTTTATTCCCCCAGCCTTGACAGATGGCTTATAAGGAACAAATGACTCTGTGAGCAGTAACGAGGAGAGTGGTCAAAGGAACTCCGAGGCAGAGAAGGTTTCTGTTCCCGCCCACCTCTTTAATACAAGGAAATCTTGTTCCTATGCAGAGTGTTTTCCAAGTTTTTGATGATGTGTCAACAGGTTTTTTCCAAGTGTAGTTTTTGCATCTTGCTTTCCTCCCATCGCTCTGATTGCTGGGAGTTGCATCATGCCTTCGGAAAGTGGAGAGTTGGTCCCTGATCTCCTGCTGGTGAATAGTCATACTCTGAACGTGGAACCTGGAAGATTCAGAATGTGGACCTGGAAAATTCCATCTTTAACAAAACTACCCCATTCACTTCAGATTGGTTTTTAGGGAAAAGGTGAGGGAAGGCGGTTCTCTCATGACAAATCAAAACAACCCTGAGGCAGTATCAACCGTTTCCCCTGAGGCACCAATGTGATGGTCTGAGTTTTGTTGAAAATAAAAATTTTGGCTTTCTGTTATTAACAAACCCTGTAAGGATACAGATACTCTTTTTGTCACTCTTACAGAGTCAGCATTCATTTTCTCCCCTAGACCCCCAACACCCACAATTTCATGAAAGGGTGGAGGGCAGTACACAGGAGGGTGGGTGGATTTGAGAAGAGGAAGTTCTAGTCGGCTTAGCATCAAGCCTGTGGTGGTGACAGCTGAGAAAGGAGGCCACAGCACATCCCGAGATGCCAAGTGTTGACGAGGCAGCTGGGGGAGTCTAGGAGACTAGCATTTCTGTGAAACGACTCTGCTGCAGGAAAGGGGGCAGTCCTTACACAGACAGGTCCGTGAGGCGGATCTCGTATCCTCAATTTTGCAATTCCCAAACAATGAAATAGAAGCTCAGAGAGGTTGATAGTTAACCCGAGTTTACATACCTAAGTCTCACTTCCCTGTCTAAAAGACTTCCTTGATCTCTTTATCATTATGGGGGGAGGGGGGGAATCCAGATTTCCTTCCAGGGCCCTTTAACCCCTATCTTCCCAGCCTCATTTCACACTCTGCATTACATCACTGGGACCTTGATTATGAAAACCACCTGGCTGGGCCTCTCTGAGCATGCACTGACCACCTTTGTCCCTCCTTGCTGCTTTGCATCTGTTATTTCCGTCTCTTTAGAGACACCTGGCAAATGTCTGCTCATTTCTTTAATTCTGCTCAGGTGCAATCTCCTAGTCAGGCAGTTCCCCTTGACCTTATCCTGAGTTGAGACTCCCTCTTAAAAGCTCGTATGGCACGCCAAGCTTTGTGTATCCTCCAATGCTGCACAAATCTGACCACTAGTCATTTCCAGACTAACTTTCCTCCGTGGCTTGCAGTTGCCCACAGAATAAGGTCCAAAACATGACATCAGATCTATGGTCCTCTTCCTGTGAACCCTCCCCTAATCTTTTCTTCTAGAACTACATTGTCCATTTTGGTAGCTACTAGCCCCATGTGGCTATTTAAATTTTAAGAATTTAAAAATAAATAAAATGGAGAATTCAGTTCTTTGGTCACATTAGCCACATTTCAAGTACTCAGTAGATACGTGTGGCTTGCAGCTACCATCTTGGATAGACTTAGAGAACGTTTCCATGGTCAGAACATCAGAATAGAACAGAAAGTTCAAACAGTACTGCTCTAGAAACTACCCTAACTTCTTGTACCAGCTCTCTGCCTTTGCTTGTGCTGGTCCCTCTGTCTGGACTTCATTTTCCCTCCTTATTCTCCTGCATAAGTTTTACAAATCTCCCAATATAAGTTCAGGCATTATGTCCTCCAGGAACCTTTCCAGGAACCCAGGTGCCCCTCCTTGGCTTCTTACACCTCCTCTGCCTACCTGTCTCCCAGCACTTACCCTCTTGGGTAGTCAGTGTATCCAAACTGGAAGGACCTCAAGGTTAAGAACCCTGTGTTTTATTCACCTATTTCTTGCTGTGTTGGCTCCATATAGGTGGGGCTATGCTAATCTTTCCAGCACTGGAAACCTAGTGTGTAGCATAGTCACTAGTTCATGAGAAATACTCAATGAATATCTACCAAATGAACGAGTGAATGACTCTGGCTGGGCAGCAATGACACATCCTTAGCAGAGCCTGGAGCTGTAAACCCGGACATCCCTCTGAACCAGAAAGTGTGCTATTAGATCAGATCTCCCTTTTTCTTTTTCTTTTTCTTCTTATTTCTTTACTTTTGTGCAAGGGAGATATTCCCCCTGTTTACCAGAGAATAAAAGGAAAAAACAGAAAAGTATCCATTAAAGACAAAAAATCACCCAGACATCACAACCTTCCAGCATCTTCTTTTTTAACAGTAGAACTAATTTCCTCTCAGTATTCACTTTTTACCTGGTTTGACACAGTTTTAATCTGTACTCAGCAGATGAGATGGGGCAGTTGAGCAACCTTGGATAAGGAGCCTTTTCTGATAAATCTGGAGAGGGGACTATAAGGTACTAGTTTGTCCAGAAAACAGCCCTTCTCTAGTTTCCTGGCCCCAAAAATATGGTGAAAAAGAGTTTTAGAATAATATTGATTGAGTCACAAAACTAGCCACATCCCAGTGGAACAGCAGTGCACAACTTTATCATAGAAAATGGTGCTGGTTTTTCTTCATCGTCCCTCCTGATCCATTTCCCACTCTTCTCTGTCCTGCCCTGAACCCTGGGAACTCAGCTATGGGACACATCACCTGGGCTCCCTTGCTCCCTGGTTTCCTGCTGAGTTTGGCAGATAGAAAGCACCAGCCAGGAGATCAGAGGGCAGGAGGAGAGAGAGGCTGGGCTCCTGATTCCCCCTGCCCCTCATCCCGTAGGCCATGGTTCTAGCGGCGACTGCATCTTTCTACCTGGGCTGCAAACCCTGCTGGAGGGCGCCTTTCCCATGAATGTAGCTCAGGCCAAGTTCCAATAATAATGGTCCTCTGTTTGTCCCTTCAGGCCTCGGGGTGGTAACTGCCTCCTGCAGTTTCTAGTCCCTGGAGGTTTCACGGTCCTTTGTTGGCTCCCTTATCCCTGTGCACATCTCTTGGAAAGTCTAATCGTAAAACTCTGTTTCATTAACTCTTTGAGGGCGTCATCTGTTTCTCTCTGGGATCCTGACAGACAGCATCAAATTGTGCTCTGTCCTCTCTGGGGCACGCCTGTTCCCCCACTTGATGTGGCCATTGACCTCACTGGCAAGACAATGTACAGCAAGAGTTGGCAAACTCCAGAGGCAGATGCGATGCAGATCCAGCCACCGCCTGTTCTGTGAATAGTTTTTATTGGACCTCAGCCATGCTACAATGGCAGAGTTGAGTAGTTGTGACAAAGCCTAAAATATTGGCTATCTGGCCCTTTACAGAAAAAGTTTGCAATCCCTGCCGTTGAATGATATACATCCCCTCTAGATTTATCCCATATTGGAGTTACTGCCTATATCCACAGACTCGTGAACACAAACAATGCAGCTTTTGCACACCCTGACTCCACCCTTGACTCCAATGCTGTTCAGCAAACCTTGCACTGAGCACCTGTAGCTCAGACCACAGGCTATGGCACCAGACAGACCTGGGTTCAACTCTCTGCTCTAACATCTACTGGGTGACCTTGGGCAAGCTTTTACAATTTTCTAAACCAACCTCAGCTTCTTAATCTATAAAAAGAGAATAATACCACTCCTTCCCTCCCTCCCTCATGGACTTGTAATGAGAAATGGGTAAAATGATATGATGTAGGACACATAACACAGGGTCTGGGCCATAGTGAATGCTTCCAAACTGTTAACCTACTGCATACCAAGCTCTGTGCCAGGAGGTGGGAAGGTCAAGATACCTAAGACATAGCCTTATGCCTCAAGGAACTCACAGATACAATGAGGGAGAGAGATGGCTTCACCGCAGAGGCATTCAGTTCAGGACTACAGTATAGCCTGAACCCTCCCTCTCCAGCCCCCAGACCTTTTTAAACTCCCAAGCCTGCCCCTTCTAGTCCCAACTGGGCAAACTACAGAAACACACACTGTTGCCACTGCCCTGTTTTCACCTGTCAGGTAAAGTATCCTTGCTGGATTAAAGGTGCTTTGTGCTTTATCTGGAGGTTATCATTTCAAGGCCTCCTAATTCCACTCATTTCAGTGGAAAGACACAGCTCCTGCAGAATGTTCTTTACCTTCTATTGACCTGGGACCCTGTGATTCATCTGCAGCAGCAGTGCCGTCACCACAGTGTCATCAAAAAGATCTCAGTGTCCTTATTGGCATTCTATAGGTGCTGTGACAATTCTGAGCTGATGGAAGGGTCTTATGCATCATGAATATGAATATCATTATTCAAATTACTCTGGTAGATGTTGAAGATAAAAGGAAATGTTTTATTTTGTGTTCATTAAGCACTAGAAGGTATGTTTCCCCTGGATGCGACTCATTAAGCCTGTAATAGTTAATGGAAGTTAAATTCCAACATCACATCAAGGGGGAGAAATGATCCCTCAAGTATTTGGAAACTCCTTCCTCCAAATTGCGGATCAAAGCTAGGTTATGAACTTCTGCGCTGTCTTCCTAATGGATTAGACTAACTGTATTCTTTGAATTTTTTTTCTCTCCCAACATGAATTTTCCATAAGTAGAGCTGATTACAGAAATTTTGTATGCGTGCGAGATTGTGAGGTCTACCAGAGCCAGCCACAGTTACCAGTTTCCCCCCACCAAGGGAGAGAAACTAACATCGTAGAAATTGCCAGCTCTGTATCAAGGGCTTTCCTTATGTCTGCTCACATCTCACAGAACCCCAGTGAAACGCTTGCTTCTGTCTTAGACATGAGGAGACTGAGGTCTTGGGTGGTGGAGTAACCCACCTCAAATCACACAGCTGATGGGAGGATGAGGCAACAAGTCCAGTGCTGTCTGGTTTTAAAAAACATTCTAATCCACTGTTTGGGGCCGTCTCCCAAGTGTCTGTCACATACGTGCTCTGTGATAAATGGTATACATGGGGCTGGGGTGGGCACACAAGACGAGGAAAAACAAAACTGCCAGAGGTGTGAACTCATCCAGGCTGTCTGCTGGTGTGGTTTTCTCTCCTTCCATCAACCTGCTGATGGAAAAATGAGTTAATCCTGGATCATGGTGAGTGAGTAGCTGGGAAGGTCCCTTGAAGTGACTTGGGGGAGGAAGGAGCAGGTGCAGAGGTGAGGGGATGTGGACAAGAGAGAGTGAGTTGCTGGGTTGTGGCCTTATATGCTCGTGGGATGGGACATTCTTCCTTGCATCTCATCTCTCTGTAGAGGAGCCTTCTGGTGACTTCTGGAAGGAGAGAGATCCCAGAAAGCTCAGCTCCATGCAGTTTCATAACATTTAAGACAAAACGTCTCTGCTGCTGAAGATGGAGGAGAAAATGGATCCCTGCCCTCTTCACACCATCTTCCTGTGTCGGCTTCTGGGCTCTAAGTGGAACACAGCCCAGTTTTGTCATCTTCCCTCCTGGGACCCATTCTGTGGGCCTGGGTAATATCTGTGCTTTTCTCCTTTGTGCTCTCTTTGTCTTATCCTGTCTGGAGTGAAATGCGGGGCCCGGAAGAAACAGAAATGGATTTGCAAAGCAATACTTAGAGTAACAGACGACCCTGCTGAGACCCCACCTGGAAGGCTGGGCTCCGCTCTGAGCACCTAATTACTATCCAGGTACCGACAAATGGGTTGTGTGTTGGGAGGAAAGATACAAGAGTGATGGGGGAGGGAAACTGGATTTACGAAGGAAGATTAAAAGAGCTGAATGGTAGAGCTCCATAAATGATGATCTGGGGGAACTCGGGGACCATCTACTCACATCTGAAGGTTGTAAACAGTCAGCAGAGTAAGAATTATTTTAGTTAGGCCTAAGAAATATAACAAAGAGTAATGAAAAGAAATATATTATGATAATGGACTGTAATTTTCTGCCTATTCCCATCCTAAGAAACCTCAAAGCATTTTATAGCTCAGTATAATATACATGCTACAGTGGGGTATATTCAAGCTATAAAGTGGCTTGTAATTTAACTAAAGCCTTTGAAAAAATAATATTTAGTGAGAGGGTAATAGGCACTTTGTGCATAAAGTGCAGGGACCCTGGTGGTGTTTTGCCTGCTGCCCACTCACAGGCAGAGTGCGGGTAGACAAGAAGGTTGTTTCATATAAGTAAGATCATTTACCAAGCTTTCCGCTCCCATTTTCAGAGGCACACACAATTCAACCCCTGTTTTACAGAAAAAAGGTAGAAGGATCTTCATAGTTGGAGAAATTCAGGTCTCAGAAAACTGCAGAGGCTGCTACAGCTCAGCTCTTAACTCAGGCTCAGGTAGTCAGCTACCTGATGGAGCGGCGGGGACCACAGGCACACCTCCGGTCTATGCCCTGCTTCTCTCTGGACCTCAGCTTTTTCAGCCTCCCCTGGAGGAGGCAAATCTTTGTCCCTTCTCTGACTGTGATACTGAGCAGGGGTGAGACTTTGCATTTTGTTGTTCCCTCTGCTAAGAGTGGTCCTTCCTCAAATGTCCACATCGCTCACTTCCTCACTGCATGCAGCTTCCTGCTTAGATGCCAGACTGTTAAGACAGACCTGGCCACCCCGTCTGCAATAGCAACACCCCCTCCCCCCACTTCATTCCCCTCCAGCCCCTTACCTTCTTTATTCCTAAGGCATATTCATCAACACCTGAAATATGTTATATCTTATCATACTATATCACACTGTATCATGTCATACCACATTATATTTTCTGTCTTCTCTGACTAGAACGTAAGTTCCTTCAGGATAGGGACTTAGCCGCTCTGTCCACTGCTGCATCACCAGCAGCAGCGATGTCACTGGATGTCAGATTTGACCTTCCCCAGATGATTTGACCTTTCCAAATGACAAATGGATCTACAAGGAGATGAGGGAAGAGAAGGTCTCAAAGAGAAGAAATAATTACAAATTGAGGGAAGTCAATGAGCCCCAGAAACCGTGTTCTTTTATCATTTCTCCCATCCCTCACCAAAAGGACCCAGAGGTCCACCCTGACTTGCTGAGATATTGGGCAGAGAAAAGACTTCTGCAAAAATGAAGCAAAGCATCAATTCTCTGAATATCTGAGGTAGTGCTCAGGAGATGGGTAGAAGAGAAGCAGCCAAGCCTTAATGTCCTCTCTGTCACTCGGTCTCCAGTATGTCCCTGCAGGTTTTGTGTATGAGGCTGGTCCACCCCCCACCTCCCCATCACTTCCTGGCCACCCACAGTACATGCTCAGTATATATTAGCAAAGTGAGTTTACTTGATATGCCTTGATGTCTCAGAATAAAGGAACCTTATATATTGCACGTGTAGTTAATGTCTGCAGCACATTTTTGATCTCTTAAAATTCTTACCCTTTCAGTAGTCCTATAGGACACACAAGTGGTCTTCTCTCCAATTTACAGATAGGAAAACTGAGGCACAAAATTACTACTTAAGGGACCTCTAGGTCATTTAAAGCCAGAGCTCCTGAGTTTTCAGACCTTGGGATCCATGGGCATCTTCTACCAGAGTCCAAGTTTTGTCTATAAGCTCCTTGCTTCCTACTTTACGTTAACTTGTAGAAAGTTGTAAAGGGATTACAAAGAAACTCTTCATGCAGAATTGGATATGTGTGTAAAGTAATGATCTCATCATAGGGAAATCTATAAATCTGGGCCAACTCCCCTCTGCCACTAATCACAGGCACCTGAAGTCTCTGGCATGGGTTGTCTGCACGATGCACACTTGAACCGGTCGTGCACCTTGCTGTTCCAAGTAGCTGGGAGGGTGGGAGAGGGGCTTTGCTGCTGTGCTCTTCTGCCTTACATCTGGTTAAGAACCTTAATGGCCACGTACTTGGCTGGTAACGTGTTTTCCAACCTAAGTTTCCAGTGATGGTTTCCTCAACTTGTAAGTTGCTGATGCACCACGAGGCTTCAGAGGTTTCTCACCCCCACCCCCCGTTCCTTTACTGGCAGGTGTCAGCAGCATTTTAATGCAGAGTCAACAGCATGCCAGACATGGGGACCCAGAGAAAGTGGACTCAGTCCTTGGCGGAGACCCCCCAGGAGAGGTTCTCAGGAGGTTTGAGAAGCAGAACAGCAAGTGACTGTTGTTGTCTCGGGCAGCGAGGCCACCCAATGCAGGTGACCGTGTGGGGAGCCTCGGAAACCGCTTCTTCCAATCGAGGGTGGACCAGCCTCAGACACAAAACCTCCAGGGACATCCTGGAGGCCGAGTGACAGGACATTAGGGCTTGGCTTCTTCTCCCCATCTCCTGAGCACTGCCTCAGATATTCAGAGTTGATGCTCTGCTTCATTTTTGCAGAATATTTTTTTCTGCCCAACTGCTCAGCAACTCAGGATGGACCTCTGGGTCCTACTTACAAGGGATAAAAGAACCCAGTTTCTGGGGCCCACTGACTTCCCTCAGTTTGCAATTATTCCTTCTCTTTGAGCCCCTCCCTCCCCTCCTATCTCCTTAGAGACCCTCATGTTATTTGAAGTTAAATTAGAAATAAAAGAAAAACAAAAAGCCAGGTGCCAGTTAAGAAGTACCTTTTCTGAAGGAAAGTGTTAATAGGGGCACACTCTGTGCAGACTTTCCAGACTCGGTGGGTAATGATTAAGGGACTCCTTTCTTTTTAATCTAGGATATATTTTTTCTTTTTGGTCCTTCACCTGGCAGTGTGGAGAATTCGTTACCTGGGTGACCAAAGGAAGCCCATTGGGGCAATGTGCTTATTATTTTTTTCAAGTAACGAAAAACTTGAAAGAATGTGTTTCTTGATGTGGCAAAAGGCATTTCTCTTTTTTTTAAATCAAAGTACAGTTAATTTACAATGTTGTGTTAATTTCTGGTGTACAGAATAGTGACTTATTTATACATACATATATATATATGTATCTTTTCATATTCTTTTTCATTATAGGCCATTACAAGATACTGAATATAGTTCCCTGTGCTACACAGTAGGATCTTGTTGTTTATCTATTTCACACATAGTAGTTAGTATCTACAAATCCCGAACTCCCAATTTATCCCTCTCCAACCTTTTCCCCCTCTGGTAACAGTAAGTTATCCAATGTGCTTTAGAAGGAAAGGAGCTAGGTCCATTCACTGTTTGATTTGACATTTTGTGAAAAAAAAAAAAATTACCCAGATATATTTTGGCTCCTGAAATGGTGAACGGGCAGTGTTGAATGTTCAGTATGATTTGGGTATTGTGGCTGCTCGGTGAGCCTTGGACAGGGTGCAACCTTGACCACGATGTTCTCAAAAAGAGAGTGTCCTCCTCCATTTGTGGAGAAATTCCATCTGACTCATATGTCAGATGTCACGGTCTTGTGTCCATCCTGAACATGCACAGGAGTAAATAAATCCAGAGACGAAACTGGCAGGCTGTGGGCTGTGCTTTGAGCGTTGGGTGGAGGGATGATTTTAACTGCATTCAGTTTGTGTAATTTTTTTTCTGTGAAAATGAATTTGTTTTGAGGATTTTGCTATCAAGCCTTAATTTAGGAATGTGTAAAGTTGGATTAAAAGAGTTAATGGGCTTGAATTTTAATGTAAGATACCAAAGAAGGGGAAAATGTGTGGAATATGGGAAAAGTAAACACATATTTGGAATCAGATAGAACTGGCCTCAAACCCTGACTCTGCTTCTTATCGGGTATTGTGACCTTATGCAAGTTGTTAACAACCTGCAGCTTAGTTTCTTCATCTGTAAAAGGGAATAATAGCACATATCTATCATAAACCCGAGAATTCAGTATATTACACAGTAAAGCTCCGGGGATGTACAGGGGATGTACTCAATTAACTTTAATCTCTTTCTGCCCTCTGTCCACCTTGAAATGCATCAGATGAAACACACAGCCAAGGTTAATGGAGAAGGCTCTGTCTCCTGCATAAGAGAGCTGTTGCTGAATGTGCCTCCAGATATCCACTCTCACGGTGGCCAGATCAAATCCACAGCCACAGGAAGCTTTGGGGCTCTTAGTAGGGTCTGGGCACCAACTTCATGTAGAATCCAGATCCTTTAATGCTTTCTTCCTCTTTGGAGATGCGATATGACCTTGGGAAGTCAGCCTGACCCAGGAGTGGGGAGCCTGGATGACCAGTGATGCAACCAAACACACCTTCTTCTGAGCTTGCTGCAGACGTGCATGCCCCCCTTGGTGGGCCCCAGAGAAGAGAGAGGCGTGGGGCGCTCACCACGTTCTTAGAACTCCTGCAGGAGGCTGTGCCCTTGCAGTGATGATGTGGAGTAACCATGGGCTCTGCAGAGGACTGAAATGCAAGCCACTCACACCTCCCTGTGACCAGTGACATTTCTTTCCTCTCAGGTGAATGTATCGGAACAGTTACACCCTCCTTGCTCTGGAGGACAGGTGCTTTCTGTCTTGCGAAGCAGGGGAGAACCTTGCCTTTCACTTTCTCCTCCATCCTTTCAGATTCTCCTGTAGATTTTCTCCTTAAAATCAAGTTTTATTCATTACAAATGGGAAAAGTCACTTGCCTCTGGCTAACGGTCTCCACAATCCTTAAAACGCCACTACCCATCTAGCATGGCTTAAAACCAATTCAGGACACTCTCATAGCAGGCTTCCTGGCTGCAGGAAAGTGGGCTGGGGTGCGCTGGAGGTGGTTTCAAAGTGAAGAAGAAAGCATGAGAGCCAGGGGGCTGGGACGGAGCAAGGAAGATTTACAAGAAGCAGAGAAGTGGGGTCTTAGGTTAAGAAGTGGGATGAGGGGAGGGAGAGGAGTGAACAGACTGGCTGGGGAGCCCAGGTCTAAGTTCTCTCTCTGCCTCCTTAAGACGCTTCCAGGGAGGCATGTATTACCTTTCACAGCTTTCTGTGCATTTCTTTGAATGCAGCCCTGCACCAAGACTTGCCTTAAACAAAACAGCCCAGTTAAATTCAGGGGTCAGGAGTAGTCACTATGTGTTTAATGCACCTTGGACACTGGTGATGCCGGTTGAACACTTCCCATTCGTTGGTTCACCTAAAACTCACAACAGTCTTAGATTTACCCCCATTTCACAGAGAAGAAACTGAAGCTTAGCAGGCTTTAACATTTTTTTTTTAAATTAAACAACAAACATTTATTTCTCCCAGTTCTGGTGGCCGGGAAGTCCAAGACGAAGGCACTGGTGGATTTGGTGGTCACCCAGCTGTGAAGTGGTGAGGGCAGGGTTAGAAGTGCATGTGTGTCTGGCTCCAGAACCGAGGCTCTCTGCCTCTCCCCTGCACTCTCTTCCTCCTAGGCTAGAGAAGATGCTGTCTCTCGGCATCTCCCCAGCACCGGGCCCCCCACACAGTGGGTGCTTGGTAGTGTTTGTGGAGCAAGCGAGTTGCTGGAAAAGCACGAACCCAGTTAATCCAACCTTTGCACCTGTGCCGAGCAAGATGGCGTGAGTCAATCCTCTTTGGCTTTTAAATTCATCAGGCTTCACAGGAATATGCTTCTGAGTTCGTAGTTACCCTCTCAAGCAAAGAATTCCATGGCTTAATTATTTCTCAGGAGACTTTCTTTCAGTGCCTCATAGAAGTGCCCATTCACTCAAAACTTGGAGAGATGAACACGGGAAAGAGAATCAGCAAATCAGCAAACCCAAGAGCTGGTCAAGTACGGGAACAGATGCTTAATTGTCAGGTACAGAAATAAAAGGACATCAGGTTCCTAGAGTTAGTATGTACCCCAGAGTATGCTTCAGATGTGTTTTTGATGGATTTACAGAAGTCCACTGCACCCCATCAATACAATCGGGGCAACAGAGAACACAGGTTGGTGGGGGGGGGATGGGTGCAGTCCATCAAGACATAACTTCACTTATGCTTCTGAAGTTAGAGGGCAGCATTGGGGAGAAACGAATAGTGGCAACTCAGGACCGAAAGGAATTTCGTAAAGTTATCTAATCTGTCCCCCTAAATCATTTGAGGCAGGTTCATTTTATCTGGAAAGACCTCCTAGGGAAAGACACTCAGGAACCTCTTTTTGGTAGATCCATGGCAGCATTAACAACTCTCGCTTGCTGGAAATTTAATCCCCCAATTCATCACCTGCCACAGCAAACACAAGCTGACGGAGTCTATCTATTTTCCTAAGGATTTACACCCCTACCTAATTCCAAAATTACGTGAGACCACCTGCTGATGGAGTTGGCTCAGAGTTCAGTGAAAAGAGAACGTAAAAAAGCTGAGCGCTATGTGATATATTCCCCTGAAGAAAGATGAAGGATGGTCTCCATGTGTGAAAATCTGGGCTGGACTGAGCATAATTTGAATGGACCAAGTGGCAGAGAGAGTCCCAGGGGCTACAGCTGGTGCGGAGTGAAAGAACCATTTGTAAGCTGCTTTGAAACAGTCTAGGGAAAGAGAAAACTGACAATAGGTAAATTCTGACACAGTAGAAGCTTTAAGGAATGATGACTAGTGTCTTAGTTTATAATCGGTGTCACAGAGGGTCCTTAAGGAATATGTGCATCTGTTTGGGGAAGTTCAAATGAAGTCTGCCATTACTCCAAATCTGGATGGATAAATGATCTGTAAAAAGGCAAGTCCAGGTGATAGCAGGAGGAAGGGACCTACTAGCCGGCATCAGTTAGTGAGAGCACTGGCATTGGGCAGGGATGCTGGCTAAGCTAGGACGGGCATCAGCTGCAAGGAGAGAAGGAGGCTCACTGTCAGGTGTAGCCCTACAGGAAATAGTCTCATCAGTCTCTGTGGCGGTAGTACACACTGACCTTTAAGGCATTGCTACAGAAGAGTTTTTCGTGCTGACAAGCTGAAAGAAAATGTAAATGTTGAAAGGAACCAAGTGAACTGAGAGGAAGAGGAACCTTAAATGGGTGAGAGGCCATCTTGGCTGTGTGAAAACACAGTGTGGGTAATTTGGAAGCTAGAAATATTCCTTCTCTTCATTAAGAGGAAGGTGGTTCCAATCATGGTGTTCCTATCATTGCTATGATTACTACTACAAACTCAACATAATTAAACTGGGATCCAAGGTACTTTACCAAGGCCAAACACCAGACTGGATATCATTGCTTGTACGTGAGGCACGGTGGATGGATGGATGAATGGATGGAGGGATAAGTGGGTGGACGGATAGATGGATGGATGGATGAATAGATGGATGGATGGATGGATGGATGGATGGATGGATAAGTAGCCAGATGGATAATTGGATGTTTACAGTTTATAGGTGGAGTTTAGAGTAAAAAGTTTACCTAGAATAGCTGTAAAACAGGAAGGGGCTAGGACGAAAGTAGGAATAGTGCTCTCACTAGCTATGTATGACATCTTCTGGGGAACTGATGGCCCCACCCCCACACTTAGGCTTTGAACTGGTGTTGGTTTAGGTGACTATGTCAGCAGCCTTTGTTCCAGCTTTCAACTCCCACCCCTTCCTTGCTCTGCGATAGCCCATTCGCCTGGTTGTCCTCTATCCTCTCTGGCCACTGCCTCTCAGACCTCCTAGCTGATTTTCTTCTACCTAAGCTCTAGATGTTAGAGTTGTCCACTCTCAGTCCTGGGCCCTCTTCTCCTTTCACTCTTCACTTTCTCTTTGGGTGAGTTCACCCACTGCCATGATTTAAAAAAAAAAACAAAAAAACCCAAAAACCTCTTTATCCTGATGCCTCTAAAATGGACCCTTCTCAGCCAGACCCCGCTTCTGAGCACTAGGTTAATATGCACAATGGCCTGCTCTTCAACTCTGATGTTTCAGAGATAGTTGATACTTCATGGGTCCGAAAAGGAGCAGGTTCTCCTGCTCTGTCTGCTTCTGCTCCAGGGCTTCTGGTGTCAATACTGGCACCTGCATCCACCCAGCAGCTCAGACCAGAGCAGTCTTGGCTCTACCCTTTATCTCACTCTCCTGCCCCCAATAAAATACATCCCAACATCTGTCATTTCTGTCTCCCAGATTAATCTGGAATCCTCTTCACTTCATCTCTGTGGTCACAGCCTTGGACTAAGAAGCCAGCGTAGTTTCTCCTCTGGACTCTCAGTCACTCCTAACTGACCCGCCTGCTTCCACTGTTCCTTCCCAGGTATCAGTCCATGCTCTCACCACAATGATCTTTCAAAAATCAAAAATGATGCATCTGCCTAAAACTCGTTCATTGCTTCCCATGGCCCTGCCAATCAAATGCCACAGCGGGGCTGTGAGACCCAGCCTGTGTGACTCCTGAGACTTATCCCAGTTCATCCTCTGGCTGCACTGGCATAACATTTCTCAGATAAGCTCAGTTCTTCCCTGCCCTGCGGCTTTGTTCCTGTGGTTGCCTGGTCTGGAATCTTGTTCCTACGTCTTGCTCAGGGTTCACCTTAAGTGTCACTCCCTCAGGACAGCACTTCCCAGAGCCCCCAGTCTATATAACCCCCCAGGCTTAGTCTGCTCGGGCTGCTCTAACAGAATCCCATAGCCTGGGTGGCTTCTTAACAACAGAAATGTATTTTCTCACAGTTTGGGAGGCTGGGCGGCCCAAGATCAAGCTGGCAGATTCTACGTCTGGTGAGCAGCTTCTTCCTGGTTTGTAGACGGCCACCTTCTCACTGTGTCCTCACAGGGCAGAAGGGGTGAGGGAGCTCTCTGGGGCCTCTTTTATAGGGACACTAATCCCATTCATGAGGGATCCACCCTCATGACCTAAGCAACTCCCAAAGGCTCCACCTCCAGATACCATCACTTGGGGGTTAGGTTTCAACATACGCATTTTGGAGGGACTCATACGAACGAGAGTGTCTACAGCACTACCCCACCGTTCTCCTCTCCCTCGGCGGTCCGTCCTTCTGTGTACCACTGCCTCTCACCTTGCAATTTATAAACGTCTGTGCCTGTTTTGGTAGTTTTTGGTAGTGTCTTTTCCTCTCCATGAAATTATAATTCCATAAAGGCTGGGAGTATTTTTTGTTGTTGTTCACAAGTTTCTATTTTCTAGGAATCTGGAATTGAGAATCAGAGATGGTGTCAGTCTCTGCTTGTTGCCTGCATTGAAGACAAATCCTCCGGGAGCTGTGGGAATGAATCTCTTGCCAGACAAGAGAAAGCAAGAGGAGAAACACCCACAAAAGGAGGGACATAGGCCTAGAGATGGAGACAGGGAGAGACACAGACAGAGACAGGGACTCAGAGAGATTCAGATACACCCTTGCACTCTCTGGTTTTGTTATTTTATTTTTACTTTATTTTATTTTATTTGTCCTTATGAGATCACAGAAACCAATCTCCTTTTAACTTGGGCTCGGCTGAGTGAATTTCTATAACCCAAAACCAATACAGGCTGGTTGGAGATGGAGACAGAACAATTGGAAGAAAGTTCCTTTAGCCATTTAAACAAAGAATATACATCTTGAATCGATCATTACAACTGACCCAGTGACAAATTTTAGGAACTGGGGCGTGAGCTCTCCACATCCCTGTTTATTTGCCAGTTACCTGTCTCTGGCTTTGGAAGGTGCTTCCCTGGTCTACAATCTTTCAAACTATCTTCACACTGGAGTGTAGCAGTGGCCTGAGGAAGGCCAAGTTTCTGACCACGCAGACACCAGTCACTTCAAAGCAGTCGGATGTGAGCCCTGGAGTTCCTGCTCCTTGCAGAAGCTGTTCAGGGCAGTGATGGATTTTGTGTTTCTTCCTTTGAAGGACAGGACCGGGCTAATGTAACTTATCCTTCCTGAAAATGATGCATGCCTAGGTTTCCGTGCTTTAGGGTATGTGATTTCTGAAGAGTAAACATGGCCTTAACGGGGGAACGTTGTTCTGCTTAACTACGCAGAGAATTCCCAGCAGTTCCTTTAATTTGGTTTTCTCCAATAGGGCACATTTGCATTTACCGACTGCGGCTTTTTAGAATAGCAAATGCATCTCTCTCTTCTCTGTGTTTCACTAAATGATGAGGCGGTCTCCAAACTGCACTAACATCAGCCAGTCCCCCTGAGATTTGGAGGCCCTCGATCCAGCTGGCTTGTTCCTTTTCCTCTACCCTCCTTCCCCCATCTTTTTATATTTTAAATTCTTCTTGTCATTGAGGACTGGACCTTAAAAATGAGTGTGTATATGACATGCAGATGCAGTAGGATGGGAAGAGGAGAGGAGAGAAGGAAAAGTATGAAATCTTGCTTAGGATAAAAAAGATTGCCTTCATGAAAGGATGCTCGACGTCACTAATTGTCAGAGAAATGCAAATCAAAACTACAATGAAATCTCACCTCACACCAGTCAGAATGGCCATCATTAAAAAGTCCACAAACCGTAACTGCTGGAGAGGGTGTGAAGGAAAAGGAACTTCACTGTCGGTGGGAATGTCATCTGGTGCAGCCACTTTGGAGGACACTATGGAGGTTCCTTAAAAAACTAAAAATAGACTTACCCTATGATCCAGCAATCCCACTCCTGGGCATACATCCGGAGAAAACTACAATTCAAAAAGACACCTGCACCCCAATGCTCACAGCAGCACTACTTACAATAGCCAAGACATGGAAACAACCTAAATGTCCATCAACAGATGACTGGATAAAGAAGTTGTGATATATTTATACAATGGAATACTGCTCAGCCATACAAAAGAACAAAATAATGTCATTTGCAACAGCATGGAGCTTGTCATTCTAAGTGAAGTAAGCCAGAAAGAGAAAGAAAAATACCATATGATATCACTTATATGTAGAATCTAAAAAAATAAAAAGACAAACTTATTTACAAAAGAGAAACAGACTCACAGACATAGAAAACAAACTATGGTTACCAGGGGAGAAGAGGGTGGGAAAGGATAAATTGGGAGTTTGAGATCTCCAGATACTAACTACTATATATAAAATAGATAAGCAAGTTTCTACTGTATAGCACAGGGAACTATATTCAATATCTTGTAGTAACCTATAACAAAAAAACATATGAAAATGAATATATGTATGTATATGTTATGACTGAAGCACTGTGCTGTTCACCAGAAATTGATGTTGTAAACTGACTATGCTTCAATTAAAAAATAAAGGAAAAAAAAAGATTGCCTTGGTCTACAGCCGAAGTTAGGAAAGGGAAGGGGTGGATGTCTTTATTGTTTTACAATTTAATTTTTATTAGCCCATCACTGTGTGGCACTTAATATTTGCTGTTAGTGACACATGCCACCAGGTGGCTCCCCCCCATCCAGCAGTGAGCAGGGGCAATTCTGAGCAGAGGGCCCACTACCCCCATGGTCACATGGCCCTTGGACTCCTGCCTGAGCCTGGGTGAGCAAGGGGGACCTGAGACCAGCCAGGCAGGGAACTCACATTCCAAAGTGGCACAGGTGAGTGACAGAGAAGAGAGAGAATCCTCTATACTCAAGCAGAGAAACCATGATTTTGAGGTTAATCTAACACATTGTCTGTAGCTGTGCAATTTTATTTGCTCCAATATTTTGCAACTACAAATAAGGCACAGTGGGAATCACTGGTTGGGAATGAATTACAAGTAGAGAGCAAAAGAGTTGAAACTTCCCCCAAGGAATACTGAAATTCTGTCAGAATTCCCTAAAAAGGCAAGAAAGGCTACACCACGACCCGTTTGATGCACTGAAATTACTAACATGTAAGAGAATAATTTTTAACCAAATAGGGTTCGCATTCACATCGTCCTTTTGGTCCGTTTCAGTAAGTTTCTAAGGGTTAGATGACTAAATCCATGCCTGGTCGGGGACAACTTGTCTTGGAGTCAAATATTCTGGTTTGGAGACACTTTTTTCCCAACCCAGTCTGGGCAAACTGCAACGTTTCTAAGCCTTTCTTCTCTGAAAATAATACCTACTTCACCTGGCTGTTAGAAGGACTCGATGAGATAATGTGTGTGAAAGTATTTTGTAAACTGTGAACCATGAAGAAATTGTTCTCTTTCCTCTAGGCTACCTGCCTCAGTTTTCAGCCATGGCTGATGAAAGTAGTGAAAATTCTTTTGCCACTTGTACAGCATCTTAACAGTACATGATAATTCAATATTTATATGCTTGGTGCTGTGACAACTCTGTTGGCTTCTCTGGATTCATGCTGAAGCCAGAATCCACTAACTTGTCCCAGGGTGTGTTAGGATTAGGATCCTCCAGGGCTATAAATGCTCTGGGAGTAACTTACATTCCCGGAACTGCCAAGTGGAATTCAAACGATTTCATTTCTCTCACCAATACGCCTCTCCTCTGATCACCTTCAGACTTTTACACTTAGGTGGAAGGGTGTAGTTCACTAATATTTCCTATAGATCCAGTCTTGATCATCACAAGAGATTGCCTTGGGGAGCCTGCTCCTCAAGGGATTCTATAATGTGCTGACTTAAAGCCCATCCATGATTTAGTGCAACAGGTATGATGCATCTGTTCGGCGTAGGGCACAGTGCTAGGTACTGTGGAATGTAGAATGCAAATAATTACACTCTTCCAGGTAATAAGCAACCCTAGGAGCATGTAAGTATTCACACAAAGTGAGCTGAAGTTTATTTATAAAAAGACTCTTGCATTTCTGCCGGTGACATGCCGGTTTGGAAGGTGGCACAATGATGCTGCAAAACATTCCAGTGCCACATTATCACAAAAACACAAAACCAGCACAGGGTCCAGAAAGGTGCATCTGGTGGGCATTTCTTCCTCATTTGCCATAAAGCTGTTTGGCCTGAGCATTTCTTTTCCTTGACTGTGAGGAGCTTAAGGCAAAGTCAGTCTGGCCGATGATAAACCCTTAGGTTCAGCCCACTCTCAGGATGAGACAGGTTGTCAGGAGGACAGTGTGGCCAACCTGCTGGTGAAACTGCTGGCACAGGAAAGAAGAGGAGACCGATGGTCTGGGCTGGTGGCTTTTGCGGGGCTGTCTGGGCAGTTGTTACTGTGATAACTTCTGCTTCGTCAAAGGATGTTAATTTTGCCAGTTTGTTTTTTCTTTGTCACTGCATAATATTTACTCTTGGAAGTGACGTTACCGCATGGATCTGCTCTTAGTTCTGACTTAAAAATGGGAGGAAGTTGATATAATCAGTGAATTTGCTATAAGCTTCTGCAAATAACAGTGGATGTGGCTTTGGTGAGGCATACCAAGGTCTTCTGATCCAGGCTTGACGAAGCCTGTCCGTGATGACCCGCTGATGGATGCGGGCACACCTTCCACGGGCTGTTTAGACTGTACACAGTCTAAACACAGTCAACGGGCGCCAATCACATAAGCATCACATGCAACCGGGAATAGACATGATGGTTCAAAAACGGACCCAATGGTAACCAGGTCGCCCATTTCCACCTTCGTAGTGTTGCTTTCAGAGATTCATTAAAATATATTGTTTTGATTGTTGAAATTTAAGAAAAATTGCTTCATTCACAGTTTTAAGGTTTCCCAGAGTTTAAAGAGTTTTGAATAACTTTAATTGCCAAAGTAAAAACAGACCTGGAAAATTCTCTTGGCAATAAGAATGCTGCTAATACGATATGTATCCATGCATTTTGGAGACAGGAATATGTTTTTAATGCACTGAGGTGCCAGGGGTACTCCAAAGCCTGTCACATTTGGGGCGAGGAGGGTCTCTGCAGCTTTCTTCCATACATCAGAGGACGTCACTCCCACTCTCGGCCGGGCAGACTCCTCAGGCTTGTGGTTGGATGCTCAGCCATAGCATAAAGCAACTGTCCTCCAGTGGTTATCAGTGTAGGTGGATTCAGTTGCTCCCTGTGAATACGGTGCACTGCAGGTGGCTGGTTCCTGGGCTTTCCGAGGTCAAACACAAGGGACGGTCCCGATATAAATTCTGGAGGCTAACACAGGGTTGTCACTTTTTTCAATCTGGCCAAGTAAACCTTACATTTAAAATGTTTATCTGCCATCCACATTAGCATCATTTTCTTAAAGAAAAGATATTTTAATGCCTCCAAAATAAAGCAGAAAGGAAATAATCACAGAACACAGGACAGTTTCATAAAATGGAAAATAGCTTTTTAGAAACTCCCCAGATTGGTATTTTTTATCATTTGGCCCTGATAATAGAAAAAAAGGCGGGGATATTTGGAATTAAAAGATCTGATTCAAGTCTAGTCTCACCCACCAGCTCCGTGGCTGGGGCGAGCTACTTCCTGACTCTCCTTTCCTCAATCACAAAATGGGGATGAGAAGCCCACCCTTTAGGCCTGTTGTGAGGTTCAAGGGAGATTGCACATGTGAAAGGGCTGTGTGAACTGTCAGCAGACAGGCAGAGGTCAACCCCACCCAGACGCTGGAGTCTGCCGGTCAGATACAGTCACAGAGGCAACACAGGGTCACCTTGGTGATTTTCCCCTTCCTAATACTGAAATGATGTAAGCGATGCTTCAGCTCCAGCCGTGCAGACAGTATGGTTTCTCATCAGAGATTCTTCTATGAGGGACTAAGCACTCTTCCCCTGACAACAGGGCTGTGGGCCGCAGAAGGGCTGGGGAGTCACAGGGGCAGGACGCTCCGGCTGGTCGGTTCCGGGATGGCACAAGGGGAGAGTGAGCTGTGGTCTGTCCGTCCTGTTAGGTGTTTGTGTTCTTTTCCTCACTTGTGTTTTGCCCTTGGCTTCCTGCCCGTACGGTGACTCCACGAGCCCTGCAATGTTGCCCCTCTTCCTCAGGATGGCTATTCTAGAGAATTCCTACAGAAGTACCCTAAAGAGGTTTCTCGAAGTTGTCAGGCTCACCTGAGTCCTCTTCCTCTTACCTCTGGTTCAGTTACTTAAAAAGGGACATAAGAAATCTCTCTCCACACCGTCATCTAATTCAAGCTAAATCCTAGTCCAGCCACTGCAGAAGCACCGTGGCTTTCATGAGCTCTCCCCGGCGCAGCATTTTCTGGTACCGCTGTCCTGTACCACAGGCCACCTCTAATGGGGGCACACCACGAGCTGTGGGATGTCTCAGGTAGAATTGGGGGAGCTGGCTTTGGGGGGATTCTTCTTAGAATACAAAGCCACTGTCAGAAGCTGATCCCCAGAAACTTGTTTTTCATTCATGGGGCCCAACCTGCCTTGTACACTTGGCTGACCCTCCCCAGGAACGGCCCCATGAGCCACATTAAAAGGAGACGAGGCCAACAGCATCTCCTTTAAACAGGGCCGACCCTCCTGTCTCCTCTCATCGTCCTGCTCCTGCCTCCTTGACACTGGATTCCTGGTCCTACACTCTGCCTTCTCTTTCTGCTTCTTGTCCCCATGGTTTGTGGGCCTGTGAGCTCCCCCTTCCACCTCCTGGCTTTGTACGTTCTGCTCACAACTGGGCTCTTGGTTCTGTTTGCTCCTTGGCTTTTGTCATCACCCAGTCCAGCCATGCAGGAACCCCCACCCTGTGGGCTGACTCTCTGCCCCTCCTCTGGGAGAGCAGGGATCTGAACAAGTGATGACTGTTAAGGATCACCCCGGCGGGAAGATACTCAGAACCAAGAAGGAAGGGGCGGAGCCTGAGAGGATCGTTGGCATGGGAACGGGAAGGGGTCTCACTTGCCATGTTCTCCCTGCCCAGGACACTGCTGGAATCTCTGCCACTTTCCCACACATCCCTGGCTCCCTCCCCTCACAGCTGCTCCCATTTCCCTCCCTTTAGCTTATGTAATCACCCCCCCAGCCCCGCCCCTTGGCGGTGCCCCAGGAACAGTTAAGAGCCTTGGCAAGCCCTCTCCATCTTCCTGCTGCTCACATCACCTGCCCTTCTCGCAACATCTCTTTGGCCCCAGACTTTCTCCCTTCCCTCTCCACCCTCTCCAGAGACACCTTCCCTTCCTTAAGCAAGTGCAGCTCACACAGTTCATAAGAGCTATGGGCACCAAGGGGAGGGCGGTCGGGGGTGTGGGGTCCTGGGGGTACCTAGTGGGTCTTCACATCACCCGTGGGGCCTGGCCCGCAGCTGCTTCACGCTGCCCTGCGGAGCTGACCCCCACTGCACAGCCTCTCCCACCTCCTCCTCATTCCGAAGATGTCTGGCAACCCCTCCCCCAACAATTAAAGTTCAGTCAGCACCCACCCCCACGCTGAGAGCCCAAGCCAGGCAAGCCCTCGAAACGCACTGAACCTTCTCTGTGAGCCCCACTTAGCCTGGAATGCGCAGGAGGTACAGAACACGGAAACCGGCAATCCAGTCCCCAGGTGAGAGCGCCAAACGAACAAGGCGGGGCCTTGACTACAGGGCAAACTGTGCGGCATAGAAAATTAGGAGAAGAGGCGCAGGCACATAGAAAGGAGGCTCGTCAGGAAACTCCGCCCTGACAGCGAAGCTCAGCGCAAACACTGTGGGAATCAAAATAGCCACCGGGTTTCAAAACTCCAGCTCTGCCTCTATGGAGTGGTGTTATCTTGGGCCAGTTGCTCAACCTCTCAGAATTTGTCTCCTTTTCGTAAAACGGGGACGGTAATACTTTGGGTCCTCGTAGGATAAAGCGAGCCCACGCGGGGACCACTCCCCGCGCACTGCCTGACGCAGGTTAGGTTCCCAGTAAATGTTTGTTCCCGTGGGAACCGAAATAGCAAAACGTGACGTGCCGCCGCCACCTGGTGGCAGGTTTCGGAGTTGCAAATAAAAGGTTCTAGAAGAAAACAGTTTGTAACATGCCTTGCTTTGACTTGCTTAAATAGTATGATGTATAAAGATGCGTAGAAACTGGGGAAGACTGAATAAAGATATTGGGATGGGAAGGTATCCTATTCAGGGGGGAAGGTATAGCAAAGATATTTAAGAGATTTGGTGCTTCTCATATTGCCACAACCCCGCACAAACAGGCAATGGCCAGGGACACTGCTTCACCCCAGGGAGCGGCCTGAGATGACATCACCCCTACATCCAGGCTTTAGAAAATCCATGGCTTTTCTGACCCTATACTCAGTTCCATAGTGAGAGTGCTTTTCTGTGGTTGTTGGAGGGGAATACTGGAGTAATTCTAGCACTGCTGGGTTAAGACCGCACCAAGAGGATGTCTTGAAGGTCTGTAGACTCTGCAGAGGCTGGTCTGGTCATACAGAGATCTTCAATCCTGACAGCTGAGGAACCACGTTCACCCAGCTTGGACCTTCGCAAGCTACTGACTCCTCTCACTGGGAACCATGGGGGGACACTGGGAAAATCTTGGGTTTACACAGTGGACATCATCTACAACTTCAAAAAGAGAACTGAGAAGTCACGCTGCTTGAGGCTTGCTGAGTTGATGGGAAATGACTAATACCATGTACTGGGTATTTCTGGGATCCGCAGCACCCTCTGGGTGAATGACAGCTTGCGGCCATACGCCAGTTACCCAGGTACTGATGCCCTTCAGCACCACTCACTGTTTGACAAAGGCTTCTGTTTCCCCGAGGGCTTGGGCGTGGCTGGGTGTGCACGGCTTGCTCAGAGCTATCCTACTCCTTTACCGATCTCCTTGCCAGCTGGCTGTCTGAGGCAAGGGTACTCTCTGTGATGCAGGACAGTTTTCACTGGTGATGCTAACTGGTTCATAACTGGAATTGAACATCCTACCCTCAGCCCATCGTCCCTGTATTGTAAAGACTGAGGTCACCAGCTTAGAGGGAAATGTTAAGTAAAGCACCCATGGGTGTGCACACATCGCATCCACCTGTACAAACAGACAGTGAACTGTCACAGAGAAACGGGTTACGACAAGTAATGTAGCCTCATCTTCACCTGAGCAGAGCTGGTGCCTCCCAGGCGCAGCTGAGGCGCAGGGACAGCCAGAAGGATTTGGCACCATCCTCATTCCTCCTACGAGTTCCAGCCCCTTCCTTTTGTCTTCTTTTCCCCAGAAAGACAGTCCTGCTGATTCTGCAACTGAAGCCAAAAGGGCTTCCGAGGGGCCCCCTTTCGCAGTGCGTTTCTGACTTTTTAGTGAAGCCCTCTTGGTGAGCTGGGGTGGCAGTCACCTTGCTGCCAGCTGTCCCCACTCCCATGAAATCCAGGCTGAGCCCAGGGTAATCAAAGCCATGTGCAGCTGATCTTCAGCAAATATGTCATGACCTGGCATACGTTCTGGCAAACAGACCTGGGTCCCTGTCAGAGGGTCTTGGCAATCTGGGGACCCTGCTGACCTTTGCTGTGGTTTGGTCTAAAAGAGCTGAGAACTGCAAGCTTGTGAGGTTTTCTTATTGTGACAAAATATACGTAACATAAAAGTTACCATCTTAACCATCTTCAAGTGTGCACTTCAATGGCATTAAGTAGTCACAGTGTTGTACGAGCATCAGCACTATCTGTTTCCAAGACTATTTACCTTCCCAAATAGAAACTCTACCCATTAAACAGACACTCCCCATTCTCCTTTCTCCCAGCCCCTGGCGACCACCATTCTACTTCCTGTGTTTATGCATTTGTGTCTTCTAGGTACTTCCTCTAAGTGGAATCACATCATCGTTGTCCTTTTGTGTCCGACTTATTTCACTTAGCATTTTCAAGGTTCGTCTGCGTTGTAGTACCTATCAGAGTTTCATTATGTCCCAAGGCTGTGTAATACTCCATGGTACACATACACCACACTTTGTGTACCCATTCTTCTGTTGGCAGACATGTGGGTTGTTTCCATCTATTTTGCTATTGTGAGTAATGCTGCTATGAACATTGGTGCAAAAGCATCTGTTTGAGTCCCTACTCTCAGCTCTTTGGGGTACATCCTGGATTCCTGGATCATACGATAATTCTGTTTAACTTTTTGAGGAACTGCCATATTGTTTTCCACAATGACTGCACCATCTTATATTCCCACCAGCAATATGCGAGGGTTTCAATTTCTCCACATCCTTGCCAATGCTTGTTATTTTCCTTTTGTAAATAAAAAATAACGGTCATCTTAGTGGGTGTGAGGTTTGTGGGTTTTTACCATTTCCTTTTTTTTCATTTCTCTTGTGTCTCAGGTTTGAAGAGCAATGCAGAGTTTGAGCCTGGTGAGAACCTGAGGAACATCCTGAGAGGACAGCTGTCCTCCTCGAAGGAGATTTTCTCAACTGAGGCACTGTTGACATTTCGACCAAATGCTTCTTTCTTGTCCTGTGCACTGTACGATGTTTAAGCAGCATCCTTGGCCTCTACCCACTGGATGCCAGTAGCTCCAAGTTGTGACAATCAAAGATGCCTCCGGACATTGCCAAGTGTGCCTTGGGTTGGGGGGAGCAGAACAGCCCCTGTTGAGAACCACTGCCCTGCATAAGGACTAGCTGGATTCAGCCTCGCACCTCAGGAGGAGAGTAGGAGCTGCCCCAGTTGCCAGGAGCTAAGCGTCTTGAGTTCCAGTTCCAACTTGCTCATTGTCTCAGTTTAGATTTGTGTTTTTCCGCCATGTAAAAGTTGAGTTCAAATTGAGCTCATGTGTTGCTATGCTACAGAAAATTTGTTTCTGAGATGCCACCAGGGGGCCCTGTTAATCAAGAAGGGCTCAAGATGTCAGCCAGAGTATGTGGGGTGGATGGAGTTGGTGGTGGGGTGATGGAAGAGGGCTTGGAGAGGGGACTTTTAATGAGCAGTTGATGCTCAGGAAATGCAGGTTCATAATCTGGAAGCCTGGGGGGTTCCCAGCCCCACTCCACTGCACCCCTGGGGCTCCCAGGGAAGGCTGGTTGCCCTTCCTCTCCACCCACCCTCGTGTCACAGGTTGTCTTTCTTTGACATCGCGTCCCTCCAAGGCTGACCTTGAAGACTGGAAGAAAAGTGCTCAATCTAAAATACCTCAAAAGCATCTGCCTCACTGAGCCTCCTGACACTCCTGGATTCCCAGCCCCGACTGCAGTGTCTTGATTTCTGAATGATGGCAGCACACGGATACTGTCCATCCACTCGTAGTCCTGCACGTACATGCTCTGTTCAGAGTCCGTTCCCACCCTTTTCTAGGCTTCCTTCAATAGTACAAGGGTGAAGAGCTCCCAAACCGCCTTCTCATTCTTTCTTAGAGCTAGGGTTCCAGATGCAATTTAGCTTGTGCTAAATAATGCCAGTGAGCTGATCTTGAATGAAGAATGGAGAAGTAGGCAGAGGTCATTAGCAATACCAACTTCCTGACCTGTCAATCACAGTTAGAGTAATTTGATCTTAAAACCAAAAGTCTAACCGGTGGCCCCTTACTTCTGCAAGCAAACGTTACCACAGTCACCCAAAGATGGCTACAGAATGGTGAAAAAGGTTAAGAGGAAGTAAAGCTGAAGATCCCAGAACATGCGGAAATACTACATTCCATCCCTTTCAGCACAAGTGGTTCTGTTTCCTGCCTGACACAGGTAGCTTCACTCACAGATGTGTACCTATTTCTGACTGCCTTCCCACACCACTGATTTCTATTTAGGAAGTATTTATTGGTCATTTGCTGAGTAGCAGAATGTGCCAAGCACTGTCAGATGTTGACATCCACAGGAATTGTCTATTGATATTGTCTTAAGAAAACAGACCCTGGAGCTCAGGGACCAACAGCCCAGGACAATACAAAGTCAATAAGCGAACACCACCAAGTTGTGTAGTTGACCACCACCAAGGGTCTCCACAGTGAGAAGGGGTGGGATCCATGGAGTTACTTCATTCAAATAGTTTGAACTAGACTTGAAGGACAGGTCAACCCTGGGTAGTTGGGGAGAAGGGCGGGTACAGAGAAGAGACAGACACAGGGAGTGACATCTGTAAGGGTCAGAATTCTGGATGGATAGCCTCACTTTGCCACCTCTTCCAGTTGGGTTGATGATTTGATCACTTGAGAACTCAGGTTACCTTACTGGAAAAATGTGAACATCCTGCAGGGTTGTTGTGAGGATCAAATGAGATTATAAAATAGACTTCTATATCCAGATCTGAGTTTCTGTATTTCTGGCTATCATCATGTACTACACAAATGTGGACTAGATCGTCTCTGTGTGCCCCTGCAGACCCAGAACCTCATGTCCCCGCCCTGCTCTGACCCTGGGAAGCTGACTTGAATGGACATTGTCCACAGGCTCTCCTGCTCTCTCACTGGGTCTCACGTTGGGTTTAGCCAATGGGAGGCTTTGGCAGGAGACTGGAAGGTGAGAGCTGGGTTACTTCCCTGTTCCCTCCATTCCAGCCACACTGTGCTCCTCTACCAGAGCCCACAGCTGCCAGCAGGTAGCCGCTTGTCTCCTACAGCTAGAGCTTGGTCCAAGGTGCAGTAACCAGTTCGGGTCTCCTGCAGTCTCCCTTGCCGGCTTCCCTATTCTCCACCCACACCATTGTACTTAGTGTCTTTAATGAACTTTCTTTAAGCACCCACTTGGGACATGCCATTTGTTTCCTGCCATGATTCTGGCAGATACAAAGTATAAGCTGCTGTATTCAAGTATTCCCCTCGACTAAGAACCTGTGATCACTCTCTGTTTAATAAGGTCAGATCCAAATTCATTTTAATAGCATATGAAAAATGCAATTAATAAAGTGATTCCACGTGGCATGATTTACAGATTAGCACACTGCTTCTCCTGGCAGCCACTAGAGTGGAGACTTGATGCCTGAGATGGACGTGGGGGCCAGTGGGAGTGGCACAGAGGTATTCTGCCATCAGTTTCACTTCAGTTCCCTACTTCCAACCCAGATAAGTAATTCCAGGACATCCCTTCTGTCCTTTTCTTTTCTATTCCTTTCCTCCATTCATATGCACTCCCTTGATTTATTTACTTATTTCGTCCCCATTGGAAATCCAAATGCAGACACAGGAGCGGAGGCATGATCTTATGGGAAAGGTGGACACGGTGAACAGTAGGAAAGTTTCCTAGCCATTAAAGCCCCATGGTTCAGCTAGCAGCTAACCTCCCAGATGAGGGAAGCAGCAGATGACTCATTTGGGTAAAAGGAGGCCAAGATGGGGAGAGAAGTGGGTGGAGGGAGAGGTCACAGAGGCGCTGTGCCACCTAATTCAGACTCAGTGCCTGACTAGCTTTAGTTCACAATCCCTCTTCCCTCCCAGGTGAAGGGTCAGAGATGAAGACTATTTTCCTGGCAATGCTTTTTGCAAATATAGGCATGTGTACCTATGCTGAGCTAAAGCGATTTTTTAAAAATTAGTAGTAATAGTGGTTCCCCAGAGAAAAGCACTTAGAGATAGTCTCTGAGTGAGGAATTACAGCCAAGTACAGTGTGAAGTGTAGACTGGACATGAATACAACCTGTCCTTTCCCATCCCGCCCCACAAACTTTTCTGAGCACCTGCCCCTCTTAGAGAACCTCTAGGGCTCTGATGGAAGGTAAACGTTACAATACAAACACTAGGCTATGGCTATGGCACACCCCAGGGGCTGTTTCTTGCCAGGGGTCTTTGTTGAATGGTTCATTTCAAGGATCTGCTCAAGCCTCTCCTTTGTCTCCAATAGTGTGGAGGAGGGCATGAACCCTTTATTTGGCATTTACACAAATGGGAGAATATATGAACCAGGTCATCCAGGTCATCTTTTCTCCCTCAGTTTGCCAAAAGACCGAAATCATGCTTTACATTTAACCAGTTCCCAACAGTGCCAAGCACAGGGTTATGTAGGAATCAAATTAGAAAAATCTAAGACTTGAAAGGGATCTCAGAAGTGGCCTGCTTAGGGGTTGGGGTTTAACATATACCATTACTATACATAAAATAGATGAACAACAAGGACCTACTGTAAAGCACAGGGAACAATATTCAATTTCTTATGATAACATATAATGGAAAAGAACCCGAAAAGAAGTGACCTGGCCCCAAACACCTCAATTTCCAGGTGAGGGGGCAGATACATAAAGAAATACACAATCAAGTTAATTACAAAACTTGGACCAGAATGCAAGTCATTTGATGACCAATTCTGTATTCTTCCACAGCACTATACATAGCTTTCAGTAGCTTGGAAGCTGGCCAACCCCAAGGTCTTTGTACTGACACATCAGCTCGAGGGCGGAAAGAGCATGGGCAGATCACACAGAAATGAGTCACCGTCTCCTCTGAAAATTCTAGAAAGTGCTGGAATCTAGAAGCTCAACTGGATTCCAAGCGATGGGACGAGTTAGGGGGCTGGTTCACAACTGATGGTTAAACATGAGAAGACATTTCCCTTTTGTATCTGGGAGGCAGGGATGGCAGGTCTGAGGGTGCCGCCTCCCTACATCTGGTTGTTTTGGCTCCCAGGCCAGGATGGGATTGTGATCTCCAGACTGTGGCTGGGCTCTTAAAAGCAGGAATCATTCATCCATCCCTGTACTGCTAATCTGTGCAATGGGAATTTCCAACCTGAAGTCAGCACGTAGGTCTGCTATCTAAACTTACTGTGGGATGAAGGGTGGATGCCTTTCCCTCCTCTCTCCCTGGTTTCCCAGTAACCGGAGCCTTACACATTTGGCTTTGACTTGCTTGCCATTTCTGCTGAAATGTATCATTTTCTAAGCCAAAAAAAAAAAAAAAAAAAAAAAGGCAGCTTCTCAAGATCTACAAACACCTAGCACTTGGGGACTTTCTCTGATTCATTCAATTGGAGCAGGAAACTAATACTTTAAATATAGATGGTGTCCTGTATCTTCAACAAATATCTATTCCCTGCTTACCATATGCCAGATCTGCAAAAGGCACTGAGGACACAACAGGCTCCATGACACAGTTGTCAAGGAGCCTAGTAACTAGTGGGGAAGACTGTTAATTACACTGCAGAGTGATGGATGATGGGGTGGACACTACAAAGCAATGGCGGCATCAGGTGGGCCAGGTGGCCCAGTCATGGGATGGGGCACAATGTAGTGACCCTGACACTCCTTAGAATAAAGAATATCAAAGCATAAACTGGAGAGATTAGTTGGGAGTTACAGAGGTGGTGAAGAAAGTGGTCCCGGCAGGGGAAACTGCACATACAAAGTCCTGGAGACCTTCTGGTACATTCAGGAAATGGTAAGTCACATAATGTTGCTAGAGCATGAAGTTCAAGGGTGGAGTAGCAACAGATGAGACAGAGAGGATAAGACAAAGTGAGCTCACGCATGACCTCGTAAACCTCATACAGGGGACTGAACTTCATCCTAATGGCAGTGAGGGGACCACAAAGGGAATAACCATAATAGTGATGATGATAATTATTAGTATTGGTGGTAACTATATTGAGTGGAAGGGAAATTTTGTCATTGAAGAGGTGAGTTGAGAAAATAATAGTCAGTTTAGAGTTCAGATTTATAACATTAGTCAATTACCAGCAACTGGTCTAAGAATTTTCTGAAGGACATAAAAGCAAACAGAGCTTCAGGCACAAAGATATTTATCAAAGCATTATTTATACAAATGAAAACTTGGAAATATTTGAAATTTACAATAGGAAGAGGAAGGTTAAATCAATTATATTACATTCCTAAAATGAAATTTTAAGCAGCCATTAGCATAAAGTCACCAGAGATTTTTTAAATGACATGAGAACATCAGTGAAAAAGGCAAGATCTTACCTATGGCAGGAGTATATGGGTGTGTGAATTACATTCAATTTTTATTTTCTTTTTTATGCTTTTAAGTATTTTGTAATTTTATCCAATCTACATTTTTGTCATCAAAAATATTTGAAATAAAAAATATTTTGATGTCAGTGACCATCCACGCACTCTTCTACAATCACTCAGGGAGTTCTGAATCTCGCTTATGGACTGCCGAGGATGGACAGATATTCAGCAGATATGCACCCGTACGATTGTACACATTAATTACTGCTGATTCCCTTCTGATTGGTCAGTGCCCTGGGGCATTCTGGTGGCTAAACATTTTGATTGTCACCCTGGAGAAGAATTTATATCAACAGAAACTTTGTCTCCAAATAGGTATCTTCTTCAGAATGTGTCTGTAGTTTCAGCAGAAAAATCCTAGGTTTGAATGCTGGCCCCAATCCTTACTAGCTGGGGGACCTTAGGCAGGTTGTTTTTCTCTTCTGAGACTCATTTATAAAGGGAATTAAGACTACTTCCTACAGAACCTATGCAGCAGGTTGTGAGACTAAATAAATGGGGTAAAGCCTCCGGCCCTAATGAGAGCTTGTTGGTCTCATCTTTGTCCACACAAAGTACACCTGGGGTGCCATACTGCTCACTGGCTAGTCTTGCAGTTATGGGACCTCCAAGTATACCTTCAAGTACATAATTCACAAAGCATCTGCTATGCGTGCATACCCTTTTGGACCAAAAGGTGAATTTTCTCAAGGAATTGCTGGTTTCATTAACATTTTCCTTAGTTCTCCTGGGTTGGACCATTCTTAACATGGAGCATTTTTTAGCTGACTTCACTCAGCTGCAGAAACTTTGCACCAACATTCACTACCAGCAATGACTTCTCAGGCTGTCCTGACTGTGCATGTGCAACACCTAAAATACCCGTGAAAATGGAACTTTCCCAGGATTTTCCATCAAAGGAGAACCAGAGTTCTGTCAGTTCTCCTTCTGCCAGAGCAAACTGTTCTGGTAGGGTTTTGACACTGCAGGAGGGTAGGTGTGATGACTAAGTCCATTAAAACTGAGAAGCCCAATGCCCACTAATGATCTAACTTAAATTTCCCAAGATCCTCAATTACAAACAAACAAAAATAAAAGTTGTTCAGTTAGACAGGCTCTTCTTCTGTGCGCAACAGCAGGTTGCCAGTACAACTAATATAATTCATTTATAGAAAAGAGATAGCAAACATTTTTAAAATGCCTTGTATGTTGCATTTTTTTGCCCATTGAAATGGGAACTTTAATGCTACCATATCACCTCGAGTAAGACACAGGTTGCAGTTAACTTCTGTGGATCTGGGATGGCTGCCTGAGGTTGCCTATAAAAGATGAGGTTTTCCAGCCATAGGCCAAAACAAAGTTAATGTATCTGTAGAAAACTCTAATTTGAAAAGATATGTGCACCTGAATGTTCACAGCAGCACTATATACAACAGCCAAGACATGGAAGCAATCTAAATATCCATCAACAGATGACTGGATGAAGAGGTTGTGGTATATACACATACAATGGAATATTACTCAGCCATAAAAAGAATGAATGCCATTTGCAGCAAGTGGATGGGCCTAGAGATTATCATACTAAGTGAAGCTTCTCAAATAAAGACAAATATCATATATCACTTACATGTGGAATCTAAAAAAATGACACAAATGAACTTATTTACAAAACAGAAACAGACTTAAAGGCATAGAAAACAAACTTATGGTTACCAAAGGGGAAAGGGGAGAAGAGGAATAAATTGGGACTTTGGGATTAGCAGATACACACTACTGTATACAGAACAGATAAACAACAAGATCCTACTGTATAGCATAGGGAACTGTATTCAATAATTTGTAATAACCTATAATGAAAAAGAATATATACATACATATAACTGAATTATTATGCTGTATACCAGAAACTAACACAACATTGTAAATCAGCTATACTTCAAAAAAAAAAGTTAACAGAGGGCAGAGCTGGGGAAGGTTGTTCTTCGTGGGCAAAGCTGCTGTTGATCAATAGGTTTTCTGGATTCTGAGGAAGCGAGCTGTCTTATTTTTTTTCCAGTTTGCAATCATGGAAAACCAAAGCTAGGAGTGATGTTGCATGAGTCACAGCCATGCATAGGGGTTCTCATGCTGGCTTTTAGGATGTCAATGATTCCTTTCTCTGCATCATTTAATGTTGCCCACGCATTGCCCAGGCCCACCCAAGACCCTGTGTACAAAGGGAGGGAAGCCTTCTGCAACCAACAGCTCCCGCCTGGAGATGTGAGGGGGACGGTCTCTGAGCACTGGATATGTCCATCACAGAGCTGCAAAACAAAGGACAGACATCTGGTGCCTTCTTCATTCCAAGCACAGTCCCAGCTGGGATACTGGATTCCTAGCCTGCAGCAGAGTATAATCCAGGAACTGGGAAAGGACTTGTCATGTGGAAAGAGGAGGCATTTGAGATGGGTACCATGGGAGCAGACGAGTTGGTTAAGGAAGAGGAAGACAGAAATCTAAACTCAGTGTAGAAACGTAACAGCGCATGGTGCAATTGCTGAGATCCAATTCTGCCAACACTTCTCTTAAGAAAGGCAGGGAATTTGGTAATATATTTTAGAAGAGTGTCAACATTTTCAACAATAATAAGAAAAAAATTATTGTTCTATTTTTAGATGACCGGCAATTATCAGCTCCTGGGAGAAGTACAAGGCAAGATGCCTGCCTGGGGAAGCTGGGCTTTTGTGGGTAGAAAAAGGAATTAAAAATGCAAGATGACTTCTGCTAAGTGCCAAATAAATGATTTAGGCAGTAATTGCCTTGCAATTGAAAGAAAGGAAAATAATCAGGGCTCCCTGAAACACCCTCTCCCAATAGCATATAACTAACTTCCTAGGGAGGAAAGAAACATTTGTTGAAAGCATGATAGAACTGTCAAAAATCCAAGAAGTCAATTACCTAAATTGTGAAGCATAAGTCACAATTCTATTTGTTCTATGAGAGTGTAAAATTTACCATTTTTCATTAAGACAGAAAATAAGAACTCACTACAGCTTCTGCCAAGAGAACCCTGCACATCTATCCCCACTTTTAATCAGGCCATGTCTGTGGGGGTGTTTTTGCTACCAGCATTGGGCATTTGAGGTATATAGAGGTATCACTGGTCATCAGGTTAACTCAAGGGTGGATTTCTTTTTTGCATCTTCTGATAGGATCATTGGCATGGAGTTGTATCTAATGAAGCAATGAAACAGAGTCATGGGGAAAAGTGTATGACATGAAGTCGTCAAAAAGTTTACAATGTCAGCAGATCTCTTTGCCAGAAATATCAAGGATTGATCTCCCGCGTCTTGAGGGACACAGGCAAGGAGAAAGTATGGGACACTTCCAAGGAGGGGAAGATGGTGATGAAAAATGTGGAGATGGGACGAAGTGGGCATCAGAGAACACTGATGGGAAAGGGAAGGGGTGTGACCGAAGCAGATATTTCCCAGTGGGGACTTGTGAGAAACTGATGTAAGGCGGTGGGTCCCATGATGGGTTATGAATGAGTAGTTCCTGTTTTGAGAAGACGTGCTGTCTTGGTTTGTATTCTCTCAAAAGTAAACCCTGAGTAAGGAACTGGGTACAAGTAGTTTCTTTGGGAAGCGATCCCAGGAAGCATGGAGAGTGGGAAAGTGAGATGGAGGAGGAAAGCCAGCCAAGCGTGTGTGAATGAGTGGGTGTCACCGTGGGCCACTAGGGCTCGGTTCCACGGGGGTCCTCGCAGAGACCTGAGGAACACTCGGGATGTTACTTTTCTTGGAATTGATCATTAGGCACAAAATGAACAATTCTGGTTTTTAAGCATGCAGTCACTTTTCTTCATACTTAGCTGAAAATGAGTAAACAGAATTTCACTCAGACTTTGCAAATACCCTTTAAACTTAGCCTGAGATGAAACAAGAAAAGTTCAACCTGGAGTTAGACTTCATGGCCCAAACAGTTAAGCTTCTGGAAATAAAGCTGAGAATGAACATGCATTTATCAAACATCCCAAAGAAGTTTGACAATGAACCGTGAAACAGTCGAGTCAGCCTTTGCGGCTGTCCCGCACCGAGGCATAAGGAAGCTATTTTTATCTACCCAGTTTCATATTATTGGCTTGAAGGTTGCTCCTGGGACTAACTCCCGGCACTTCTGGCCTCCCCACAAGTAAACTGACTGTGCTCCTAGCACGAGGCCAGAGAAAGTCTTCAAGACTAACAGGTGCTTAAGAGAGTTAGCCATCACCCCGTATAGAAACTTTCCTGAGCTGCAGGTGACTTCAGGTGGGCAAAAGAGAGATGGGTGGGCCACCATCAGCTTCTGCCATGCATTCTCCTTGCCTTCAAGGAAAACTCTAAGAAAGGGATGTGTGTTCCCGTATCCGCAGCCTCCTCTTTCTTCTTCCTGTGCTTCATGCATTTCCCTCCAATCCCACCCCCAGAGTCCTCACTCCGTGTGTCCATTCCAGGTAATTGGGTGGGAATGGAGGCTCCAAGGGAGCTTCTGCCTTTTAGAGGTGACCAACGAAGGAATTTTTCATTATGAAATGTCAGCTGATTGAGAAGCATGTTTTGGGAGAGACAGAGATGTACCCAGAGTCTTGAAATAAGTTACCTTCTAGGCCTCTACCAGGTGGCAGCCAACTCACCGCCCTGGGGAATCTGTGATGTGTTGCTTGTGAATGCATGTCATCATCTTATTTTCTGCAAGACTACAAACAGAGATATGCTTCTGTTGACATTTGGGACTGCCACCGCTGTAAAGGGACAGTGACTTTAGATGGGTGCCAGATATGAGAGTTGAGAATAAGAAAGTAATTAAGTAAGTTTTTAAAATGTTAATCAGAAGAGTTCTTTTCAACAGATCTTTCTTGCTCTCACAAGAGCAGCTGAAGAGCCAAAGCTATCACAGAAACCATCAGCCAAGGACACAGCAAGTCATCCTACACCTGAAATGATGAAATTCTCTATTCTTGTCACATGCAGTCATCTCTGCAGCGACTGACTGTCAGGTCGTGGAGCAGACAAGAATACGAACACAGAGAAACAGCACAAGCAGAGAGACAGTGGCTCAGTCTCCATGCAAATGGTCTAAATCAGAAAAATAAAAGGAAGAAAATCTCTTAACATGGAAGCAGAATTATCTAGGAGTTGATTTTTTTCCCCTCTGGTAGCATTTCTTTTTTACACAGAATATTTTTTAAGTTGACTTTTTTTCAGGGGGCGGCATATGGGGAGATGACAAGCTTGTTAGGGACCAGAATAATACAAATCACAAATCTGGAGGAAGTTCAAGGGGTCACCTTGCTCAGATTCTGGTTTCCAGGCGGAAATGATCACTAACAATGGCGCTCTGAAAGAGCCTGCAGGAAGGATGATGCTACAGCCTTTTTCAACATCCCAGCTTGCATGTTTTAACCCCTCCAATACGACAGCCCCTTCTCACATCCGTGTGTCTCTGCCCTGAATTTTAAGTCTGTGCTTTATATTCTGTTCTCATTGGCACCCTGAGAACAGCTGGTCACTGCGAATGCTCCCCTCTGCATTTATGATAGTAGATTTACCCCTAGTACTCTGGGTTCCCGCTGTTCCTGAGCCAGTAGTGTTGGCCTTTCTCAGGATCACCAAGGAGTAGGGGATAACTGGCTGGGGTGAGCATGGCAGACTGCAATTTGTCCTCCCCTCATATTTGCAACAGTTGCTTTAAAACATTTCTTTTCCTAAATTTCTGCAAGCTGGGTGGGTGAGGCGATGACTCAGCTTTGGTCATCCAGACCCAGTGCACCTTATAGGGCAGTGGGGCAAGAAGGAGGGTGAAGTGCATGGAACAAAGCTGCCCCCTGCTCCGCTCCACGCCAGGACATTGCACCTGGGACCTAGTGCTCAAGAGAGGAACAAACTCCAACTGAAGTCAGCTGCACATTAGTTTTCCTGCTGGGGCAGCCTCTGCTGTACCCTGACACACTCATACAACCACTGGTGACACAAGCAAGCCAAACAGGAAACAAGCCACGTAAAGACGGGGGTTCTCAGCTTTTCCTTTCCCTGCTGCAACACACACAATGATGTTCACATATTCGACACTCCAAGGGCAGACTCAGATTTTGAAGAAACTCCTGGAAATTTGGTGGTGAAATAAAGCCCACGTGTACCCCAGACGCCCACAATTCTAACAGTCCATCAGCTGGCTGCTTGCCCTGGATTGAGTCCAAGGTGAGAACAGTTTTAAGACAGCATGACAATCCCAAAGAGAAGCCCCTCCACTTAGGAAAAAAAGAATTTTAACATTTTTGCTCCTCCTCCTCCTAAGAATTCCTCCCTCCAACTCAGGGTCCAGGAGAGAGTTTTGAAGGAGTCAGCTCTTCTCCGCAGAGTGTATAGTAGAGTTGGTGGTGCAAAGACAAGACATTGAAACTTCACAGAGGTTAATTAGGACAGGGCCTCCGCCCCCGCCCCCCCCCCCCCCCCGCAACAACCCTATGAGGCAGCAGGGAATATTTATTATCGCTATTCTACATATTAGGAAACTGAGGCTCAGAGAGGGGAAGTGATTTGCCCAAGATCACAAGACAATTTAGAGGCAAAACTAAGAATAGTTTAACTTACCTGACTCCCGGTCATGCTTTCTCCCTGTCCACAGCTTCTACAGGTCTCTCTCCAACTCTCCCAGATTATTAACCTATGCCTAGTGATGTGTGTTGAAACATGAGCCCACCTGCCTTGGTTGGAACTGCCCTGGAAGCAGAGCCTGGACCAGCACTCCGTTGTGGGTGGTCTTTTGGGAGGGGATCCCAAGAAGCAGGAGTAAGAGGGTAGAGTGAGATGAAAAAGGAGAAAGGCTGATTACAGATGTGGCCAACTGGGGCTCAGTCCTGCTGGGGAGCCTCCAAGAAACCAGGTGGAATGCCCCTCAGATATCCCTCCAAAGGATAGCAGCTGGGGCACTGACCTGCCAACTCCTGCCCCCTTTGGTTGAGGATCCATCACAAGAGCTTTGACACCTCCCCACCTGCAGATCCCGGCAAAGTGAGATCCTGTGGCTTCGAAAAATGTCCTAAAGCAGAAAAGTAAAGAGGCATGGTGGTGCTTGAAATGGGATCGGTGGAGGCAGTGTGTGTGCACCGGAACAGTCCTCCACGGCTGCAGCTGAAATTGGAGGTAGGCTGAGGGGATGCACCTGGACATCAGAGGGTTGCTTCACCACCCGTAAGTCAGGGTCAAGGGGAAAAGGATACGAAGAATGGGAGATTTTGAGTGAGTAGTTGGATGAAAGGTGCATAGGGGTGGCAGCTGGGGGTGGGTGGGAGGCAGTGAACTAGTGGTGGGAGGAGTGTTTGGCTTTTACTCAGATTCTCTTCCAAGAAAGCATCCAGGAACTGGGGTTAGAAGATTGGGGCTTACGTTGCAGAGCTGCCAGGATCCAGCTGTTTCCCTTAAGACAACTCCTTGACCTTTCTGTAAATAGGAATAGTACTTCTGTTTGCCTCACATACCTCACTGGGATGCTGCGAAGGCCAAACTGAGCTAATCTACACAGAGGGCTTCGCGGGCTGTGACGTGCTACACACGCGAGCTGCTGCTGTTGTTACAGAAGGTGGTATAAGGGCTGCTGGGGCTGTAAATTTCATCTTCTCACCTTCTGTGCAATCAACACACAACTTTCCCATTTCTAATAAATCATGCAGTTTCAATCTACAACATGCCAATGCTCTTCATCCAAGCTCCTGCTTACTTTCATTATTTATCCTCATTTATTCTTTGTTAAATGGCTTTAAACGTGCTTATCACATTCATAGACATCGCTGCTGGGAGTAGAAAATGGTAGAATTCAAATAAAGATAAACTTGTCAATTTCTATCAAAATGATAAGTATATTGACCCTTTGGGCCAGCAAACCACTTTTAAGGATTTATTCTGATTATCTGCACACATGTGAATTATTTCTGTATGAAATTATTTGTTGCAGTATTGTTTGTAAGAGCAAAAGACTGCAAACAGCATAAATGTTTATGGTAGGGTATGAGTTAAATAAACCATAGTACCTTCACAGTGGGATCCCATGTAGCTGTTAGAAATAGTAACAACAATAATAATAATTCAGAAACTTTGTACGTTCTAATATGGAAAAACCCTCGGATGTATCATTAGGTGATAAAAGCAAGGTTCAGAGCACTTTAAAGTATGCTGCCTTGCGTATATGGAAAGGAAAAAAATAAATATATAGGAAAATAACAAAAATGATTACCAGAGAACGCTAGAGCTGAGGAACAGGGTGGGTGAGGACAGGAGTGAGAATGAGCCTGTTCAACGTATAACTTTTTACTCACTTTGATATTTGACCCAATGAATCACCTACCTAAGAATAATAATTAAAAATTAAACAAACAAAACCAAGACTAGTTCTGTTCCTGGGTTCCTTTTGGCCAATAAAAACTGGAAAACACACCAGCTAGGAAATAGAAGCTGACTTGATTTAGCAGACGACTGATGGTGGAAATGAAATTCTAGTAACAAAGGGCCTGGGGACACTCAGTCACTAATATGGCCCTAGTGCTCTGCCATTACTAGGATCTTTGACAGGAGTGACCAAAATGTGCTCCAGTCAAATCCATTCATCGTGGAAAGGGGGTGGAGAGCTCACTTAAGGGTTATTATCATTATTATCATAGCATTATGATGATGATTACTTATTGGGAGTTTTGTGTACTTTATCTCATTTGGTCTTCCCAACACAACTGTGGGCTATTAACTGCCATCACCATTATCTCCACTTTATAGAAAAGAAAACTAATCTTGAAGAGATGAAATAATTTTCCCAAAGCCACAAAGTGCTGCTGGGGTTTAAAGCAGGACTGTTTTCATTATGAGAGAGAAAAACAAAATTATCAGATGCAAATCCAATTAACCTGTTCAGCTATTTGTTTTTTAAAAAATGTTTAGTGAGCATCTATTAAGTGGCAGACACTATATTAGATACTTGTGACACATCCAGCAGATTAACTCTCCTTAAATATAGACTAGCTGCCTTTTAGAGATTGTTTCAGGAGTTTCCTGTCTACTTCCTGTTCTGGAGGGGCTGTGGCTAGGCTAGCTCTCTGTTTACAGCAGGAGAAGGGTCAGGTGAGCCCCCTTTTCTAACAGTTTTTCACTTTACTGATGGTTAGGTTAAGCCTCCAAGCATCAGGAGGAGAGATAGTGGAGCCCAGGATGCTGGTTGAAGATGCAGATATCTCAAGATGCAGATATCTCTGTGAATGTGCTATACTCTGATCATTTGATCCTTAAGGGGGAGGAGCTAGAAAGAGGAGCAAAAAGAAGAGGTGAACATGTGAGCAGAGAGTGGAGCAGAGGGGTCCCCCTTACCTCCTCCACCTTGTTCATTCACGTGTCATATCTGAGCAACATTTCCCTGGGACTCTAAGGGAAATGTAAACAGTGAAATCTCCCAAATCTCAGAGAGAACTGATACTACTTTATATTTTTATTAACAATCTAAAAAAAAAGCTTGCCATGGAAACTCAAAGATTTTGGTAAAATGTGATACTGGTAAGTATCAACTAGAAATAACATTTTTGAAGGGTGTGCCTCAAGATATTGGTTAGAGAAATTCTCCTGCTTGTATAAAGCCCTTAGGAATGACTTTTCCTGACAGCTTCTTTGCTCCAAATACTAAGCAATTTGGGGGAAATCTGCCACATTACATTATGTCCATTCACAGAACAACTGACTGTCCATTGTTTGACAACAGGAGAATCCGGAGCAGGCTGGGACATCTGATTTCCTTGAGTATGTTATTCCCAGTGCCCCTCCCACTCAAGCTGCATCCAGTTTCATCTTATCTTTACTGTTTCTCTGATTCTATTTTCCATGCAAGGCACTGAGCTCAGGGAATTTGGAGTCACAGGGAAGATAATGGTCAAGGTGGACAACTGTTAAGCTAGGTGACCTAATAACTGAAAGGCAGCTCTTTGGAAGTCCACCAAGACAAGAGTCATTATGGGAGTGGTTCTGATTCCCAACTCTTGTTCATTTTATTAAAGTCCTTGGAGTTCTCTTCAGACCCTCATCAGCAAGACCGGACAATGCTCTTTAGAACTTTCCAACTTCAAGAGCATATATTGGGTGCATCACGTGTTAGTACGTGTGGCAAGGACGTGCACCCACACCCAGTTCTCCTCTCCTTTGGGGCACGTGGGTGGGTTTCCCGTCCCTGCTTTCCTGGCAGTTAGGCAGACCACATGATCAGAACTGGCCAGTGGGCTGTGAGTGGGGTGTCACATCAAGGCTGAATGTTTGTTTGCTGGGGTGAGAACCTTCAGCCCTCTCTTCTCTGGCCATGGGATGTTGGAAACCTATGTGGGGAGAGTCACAAGAGTATCTGGGGCCGCTGAGTCACCATATGGAAGACCGCTGCCCAGAGAGTTTTCTAGATTTGAACTGGATTTTGTGTGAGTGAGAAGGAAACATTTACTGTTAAGCCCCAGAGGTAGTCATGTTGTTACTGTAGCATCACCCAGCATGTCCCATAGTACTGTGTGGGTTTTCAGCTTGCTAGAGCTACAGTCAACTCTCAAAGTCAACTGAAACCACACAGAACATTGCAAGCTAAAATCTCAGCCACCACCCACAGTGTTCTTAAGAAATAATCAAAGTATCTATTGCCATCCTTAATAACTATTTACATAAGGTGAGCAGGAAGGCACTAATCTCCATTTGAGTTAGTGGCATCTCTTTTGGCAGAGATGGAAAGAAAATACCAATTTTAGCAAATCTGAAGAATAAAGAACCTTAGTTTATTGTGCTGCAATTAAAATTTTTTGTTTTGTTCAGCAATGGACTCATGAAATGACTTAAAAACAAGTCTTAAATTGTGTTAACTTTTGAATCATTACTTCCCCCTCCTTTTCCCCCTACCTCTTCATTGTATAGTACATTACAAAAGGGTTCTATCCTTAACTCAAGAAGATAGAACTGTGGACAGTTAGGATGTTTTCAGCTACACACAACAAAACCCCCTAGCTGAAACTAGCTGAAACAGTAAGGACGTGAATTATTACACATTACTGAGAGTCTGGGGGCTTTGTGGGGCTCAGGGTTAGCTCATCCAGCAGCTCCATCATGTCATCAAGGACTCAGATTATTTTCCAAAGCTGCTAGCAAGGTAGTAGAGCAGTTCCAGACATCACATCCATATGGGACGATGTCTAGAAGAAGAAAAGAGATCATCCCATCTCGTGTTTCTCACTTAAAGAGAGGAAATGTTTCCCAGAAGCTACTTCTCATTGGCCAGAAGTGGTTACATGCCGAATTCTGAAGCCATCACTGGTAAGAAGAATAAAATTGTAGCGACTGGTTGAGAACTGTTAGTCCAGGGATAAGATGATGAGCTTTTGGGTGGAATGGATGTTGGGGAGTCCATCACAGACATTATCTCTATTTCCATTTTGCAGTCACAGAAACAGACATTCTAGGTCAATTTTTCCCTTTGATTCTCCTGGGTTGATTCCTCTTGTCTTAATTCTTTGATCATTACCACAGTCAAGCTGCTCATGCTTTTATTCCTAGATTTTGCAGTAACTTCTCATCTACCTGCTCTGGCTCACCTTGCCTTTCTCCAGTCCCCACTTTACACACCCCCTGCTAGACGAAGCTTCTTAAAACCCTCTTCTCACATTGTCACGTCTTTATCCAATTAAGTCAGATGTCTCTCTCTCTTGCCATTGGTTTTAGGTTTGGACATCTCTGGGTGGTTTTGCAGATGTGGTTTTAGCACAAGGATCCCATCCACCACTAAGAGGCAACCCACACCCTTTAAACTGCTCTCCACGCTGCCTCCCCCCCTCAGCACATCAGTTCCTGCTTCTGGACTTGTGTGTGGTCTCTTCCAGATTGGACATCCTATTTCATCTTCTCCATCAGTCCAAACTCCTTCCTTTTTTTTTTTTTTTAACATTCATCTCAGATTCACCTCCTTCATGCAAGCTTTCTTAACTCACTCCAGCCCATGCTGGTGTCTCTTCACTGAATTTTTTTTCACATAGAGCCAATACTGTAGCTTAGTATGTGTTGAGCTGCTCAAATCCATGAGGCATGTCTTGAAAATGACTGTTCTGCACGATTTCTGTCCCACCCCATCTTTACACATTTGACACACGTTATTGATCCTTTAGTCAATCAGCAAGCAAGCACTAAGACCCGCTCCTCATGATTACACTGTGACATTAGCACAGATGGAATCCAACAACTAGATCCTTTTGGGAAAATGAGCATTAATTGTGCACACTTTGCCACTCATATGAAACAGAGAGGGGTCCCCTATGAGTAAGTTCAGCTTAGAAACAGGGCTGGGTGTTGAATTTTGTATCTGGAAATTTCTAGCCCACATCTGAGAACTCAAATCTGTATACCTGTTTAGAAGGCCATGCTTTTAGAATTGCGTTCCAGAATAAATATGGAAAGTTGACAAGCATTTGGGCTCGCCCATTCAACAAGAGTTCCAGTCATACATATATACTTGGGTAGGCACCATCTTTCACAAAAAAAGACTTGAACCTCAATTCTTATTGTTTTTTAAATTGGGAAACATTCATAAAGATGTTCATGTCCACTGGCCTCTTTCCCCTTGTGATCAGTAATATGCATTTGGTGGCTAGACAGTCTGAACGAGGACTGAGGACAAGCATCACTGAACACAGAGAAGGAAACTGTTCCTTGGAGAAATCAGATTGCTCCTCTACTCTGTGCTTTGTGCACCAGACCCTGTAAGGCCCTCTGGACATGAGGCCGTTTGCATTGTGTGACTGTGTGTGATGGGAATTCACACCTAATTCTGCATCCCAGCTTTATTGCTGAGGTCCATAATGAGTCAGTATAATTAAGCACCGTTTGCCTGGTTAGTTAGTTCAAGTGTCTAAATCTGTCACAATAAAGTATGTGATGTTAAACATGTTTGGATTAGAACCTTCTGGAGCCAATGCCAATGCAGACAGCTATATTAATCACATGGGAGGTTATCTTATTTGAGATTTTCTATGCACCTCTGAGTTACAGTGTTTCATCCATCAAGGGTTTGCTGAAGACATCTGTAAACTTTGATTTATTGCACTGTTCCTGGTACAGAATTAAATAGCATTATACTCAAATATATTGGCTTAATTGACAGGTAGAGATTTAATCCTGTTAATTATCTAGCCTGCTTGAAAGCTTCCATTAACCCCTTGCTGAATTGGCGGGATGCAGAAGAGGTATCTCAGCACCTGTTTTGGACTCAGGTAAATCCATCATTGTCCCTCCTCTTCAAAAAGTTTAGTCTTGCCAGCCCCAGTTGGTGAGTGAATGTGCAAACTCATGAGACAAGTGTGTCACCTTGGGGTGGCCCTCTTTCTGACTCCAAATAGCTCATTCCTTTAGGTAAATGATGTTAGGAGGTTTGTAGTCAAGGGCTCTCCTGGCTTTGGGTTTTATATGTGAGCATCTATTGAGATAATGTGTGTGAAGGTCGTTCATTCATTTACTTAGTCAATAATTTTACTAAGTACTTACTATGTTCAAGGACTTTGCTGGGTTGCAAAGAACAAAAATATATGTGAAGACAGTTGAGACTTTCAAGAAACTTACATCATTTATAAATCACAAAGTACTCTACAAATGAATAGGTATGCTTTAATGATGACGATTTGTACTGTTATAAAAATGCATACTAATGGGTTATCCATACCAGAAAAGGTAAGCACAGCTAAACTTTATCTTTGTAGAACCAGTTACTTCTAACAAAAGACACTAAGGTGGAAATTTCAAACACTGTGGGAGAAGACTGTGGAACACATTCAAAGGAAGCAGATTCTTTTGGAGTTTTCTAACTCATCCATCACAAGGCAGCTATGTTCTTCTGCACACATTGTAGGACCCCACCAATGGAGCCATCTGCCAAGCTTTTCTACTTCTATTTTCTACTTCTTCAACTCAGGTCAATAATGTCCTCTCTGTTCCTGATCACCATGCAAGGTACAAAGAGAAGGCAGACTTCTCTGTCTTCTGGAGCTCAGTCTGGTGGAGACAGCAGTAAGAGGACTGTGATGGAGGGTCCCATAGGAGGTTCTCAGACCCCAGAGTGGACGCACTTAGCCTGGGAGGATTCAAGGAAGGCTTCCTGGAGGAGGAACTGTCTGAACTGGGTTTTAACAAACGCTTAACAGTTATTCCATTATAGAGAGAAGGATGTGTAAGGAGGGCAAGTTAGGGTATTCTGCACAACATGAGTAATCTGGCCAAAGTCCCAGAAGAGTGAAACCACAGAGTGATCTTAGGAAACCACAAGTGTTTAGTGTTTCTAAATTAAATGCAATGAGTAGCCGCAGCTAGTACTGGGCAAGGACTACATCATGGAGGGTCTTGCAGGCCAGATGAGGTGCTTGGAACATGGTGTTCAGGAGCCACCAGAACATTCTAAGCAGGAAAGTAAAAAAGTTGGGGTTTCTAAAAATAGGTCCATCCAGTGATCAACCTGGTAGGACAGTGGAGAATTTATTTATGTTTCTCAACCTGATATCTTTTAAATGAAAATAAAAAAGATTTTTTTTGTATATTCCAAGAGCATTTAGTGGACCAAGGTCAGTGAAAGTCATGACATTTTTTTAAAAACACATTTTTATATAATTTACACTTATAAACAAGTTGTAAAAAGTACAAAGAACTCCCGTATCACCTTTACCCAGATTTACCAATTGCTAACAAATTGGTGACATTTTGCTCCATTTGCTCATTCATCAATCTACTATGCACACACATACATACACACAAACACACACATTCATTGAGCCAAGAAAGGAGCTTGCAGCCTTTATTCATATTCATAATTACTCCAATGTCTATTTCCTAAAGACAAGAACTCTCTTTTTCTACAACAATAAACATTTATCAAAATCAGGAAATGTGACATTGATACAATACTATTATCTAATCCAATCTCACTAATTATGCTAATAATGACTTATGATAATTTTAAAAACTGTTACGTAAAAAAAACCCAAAACCCAGTTCTATGCTAATATCTTTCATTTGGAAATTACTACTGAAACAGAAATTAATCTTTATAATAATAAATGTTTTTAGATTATCATAAAAATAAAAGGACAGAATTTTAAAATTCTCCTAGAATTCATGGATTCCTGGATTCACAGTTGAGAAAAATTGTTGGAAGTCAAGGTAGAGACAGAAAGAGGTCTACTTATCGTGCAAGTGGATAATGTCTTTTATTGTCACACCAGTCAGAGCATCAGAAAAATCAAGCAGAGGGGAAGCAGGGGTCCCATCTCTGTTCAGCAAAGTTAAGTAAGAAAAGCCTGCAGGACCTAGGAACCAGCACAGGGGTTCTGCACACTGACTTACATGCCAAGTCCAGAGCAGGAAAGGGGCAGAGAGCAGGACCAGTGATACTTCCATGCTCTGTCTCTTAGTGGGCACCAAGTTTGGGATGAGCATAGAGAAAGAGAGAAAACATGAGGAGAAAGAAGGATGCAATGTCCATGGCTCAGGGTGAGGGCAGGTCTCTGAAACCAGAGGAAAATTTTAGAGGGTAATTTGATATGGGTAGTAGCATGTAAGAAGATATGGGCTCTACAAGAAAGAAGAAAGTGATGGGTGAAGTTGAGATGAACAGGCAACGGGGTGAGATAAAAATGGAAACAGTAGAGAGAGGCTTGCAGGGAAACTAAAAAGCAAAAAAAATATTTATTACTTTTCAAAAGAATTTTTAAACATTCCCTTTGGAGGCAATAAAGGACAGAATTGAAATTGTGATAAATAGGCTCCATGATGCAGCAGATCTTTGATAAATTTAAAAGGCTTAGTTGTTCCAGCGCAAGCAGGAGGAAGGGAGAGAAGCATGGTCACTGAGACTTGTAGAAACCTCTTAGTCTTTGAGGAGGTAGGCAGTGCAGATAAGGGCAAAGGGGATGCTCACTAGCAGATCAACTTCCAAGCTTGTACATTTTAACAGCTTTCTTATCAAGCACCGCTGTTGCACTACCAATGCCAAACTTAAATACAGGTCCCAAATGACAACCTCAAGAAATTCATATGCGTGGAAATTATGAGGATTGAAAACAAAAGGCAGAAACTTTGGCGTCATGTTCTGGTTTACTAACTCAACCTTGGTTTCTTAATCTGTAAAAGAGCTACCTTCTGTGAGTGTTTTGAGGAACAAATGAGTTCTACAGAGCTTATTATAGTCGTTGGCATATAATAAGCACTCAATACATATTAGCTGTTGCTATTTTTACTATTGTTATTATTTTTTAGTTGCATCCTCTATTACCCCAAAGAATAAAAGTTTAAAGAGGAAAATAATAAAATAGATTAGCTATGAAGATATGAAGTCTAATGGAAGGCAACCAAAGCACTACTATAGGTAACCTCAGACTCAATTTTCTTATTTCATAAACTATATTCTTATTTTGTTAAAAAGAAAAAAGAAAAAAAGATTAATAAAGAATACAAAGAAATGATACAAAGAAATGGAAAGATATCTTGTGCTCTTGGATTGGAACAATTAATATTATTAAAAATGGCCAAAGTAACTAAAGCAATCTACAGATTTAGTGCAATCTCTTTCAAAATACCCATGGCATTTTTCACAGAACTAGAACAAATAATCCTAAAATTCACATAGAACTACGAAAGATCCCAAATTGCCAAAGCAATCTTGAGGAAAAAGAACAAAGCTGGAGGAATCACCCCCTCCCGGACCTCAGACTACACTACGAAGCTATAGTAATCAAAACAGCATGGCACTGGCACAAAAACAGATACATAGATCAATGGAACAGAATAGACAGCCCAGAAATAAACCCATGCACTTATGGTCAATTAATCTATGACAAAGGAGGCACAATATACAATGAAGAAAAAACAGTCTCTTCAATAAGTGGTGTTGGGAAAACTGGACAGCAACATGTAAAACAATGAGATTAGAAAATTTCCTCACTCCATATACAAAAATAGCTCAAAATGGATTAAAGACCTAAGTGTAAGACATGAAACCATAAAATTCCTGTAAGAGAACATAGGTAGGACATTCTTTGACATAAATCATAGCAGTATTTTTTGGATCTTATTTCCTAAGGCAAAAGAAATAAAGCAAAAGTAAACAAATGAGACCTAATTAAACTTAATAGCTTTTACACAGCAAAGGAAACTATCAACAAAATGAAAAGACAACCTAAAGATGGGAGAAAATATTTGCAAATGATATAACTGACAAAGGGTTAATATCCAAAATATATAAACAGTTCATACAACTCAATATCAAAAAAACCAAACAACTCAATCAAAACAATGGCAGAAGACTTGAATAGACATTTTTCCAAAGAAGACATACAGATGTCCAACAAGCACATGAAAAGATGTTCAACATCCCTAATTATTAGAGAAATGCAAAGTAAAACCACAGTGAGGTGTCACCAAACACCTGTCAGAATCACTATCATCAAAATAGTCTACAAATAACAAATGTCGGTGAAAATGTAGAGAAAAGAGAACCCTTGTACACTGTTGGTGGGAATGTAAATAGGTAAAGCCACTATAGGAAACACTATGGAGGTTCCTCAAAAAACTGAAAATAGAACTACCATATGACCCAGCAATTCCACTCCTGGGTATATATCTGGAAAAAACAAAAACACTAATTCAAAAAGATATATGCATCCCAATGTTCACAGTAGCTAAGATATGAAAGCAACCCAAGTGTCTATCAACAGACAAATGGATAAAGAGGATGTGAAACCTACACACACACACACACACACACACATGTGCACGTGCACACACACACTGGAATATTACTCAGTCATGAAAAAGAATGAAATTCTTCCATTTGCAGCAACATAGGTGGATCTAGAGAATATGATGCTTAATGAAGTAAGTCAGAAAGACAAATACTCTATGATATCACTTATATGTAGGATCTACAAAGTAAAACAAACTAACATGTATAGCAAAACAGAAACAGATTTACAGATAGAGACAACAAACTAGCGGTTACTAGCGGGGAGAGGTAAGGGAGGAGGGGCAAGATGGGGTTAAAGATACAAACTACTTTGTATAAAATAGATAAGCAACAAGGCTACTCTGTGTAGCACAAGGAATAATAGCCATTATCTTATAATAACTTTTAATGAAGTATAATCTGTAAAAATACTGAATCACTATGCTATATATCTAAAACTAATATATTTATAAATTAACTTTACTTCAATTTAAAAAATAAATAATAGATGAATAGAGAATAATAAGATTAAAACAAATCTTAGGAAAATAAAAGGAATAAAAAAGCAGAATTTTTTTTTAAAAATAGCATAAAATTATTATAGTTTGGGAGGTAAAACAGCAAAATATACTCACTACTCATAAATTTAAGTTTTCAAAAGATGGAGACATATGCATACTTCTAGATAACAGGGCTGAATACTGTAAAAATGTTAAATTTTCCCAGATTAGTTTATCCATTTATTAAAAACCCAATCAACATGCTGATGGGACTATTTTTTTTGGAAATTGGCAATATAATTATAAGGTTCATAATTATAATTCTGGAGAACAGGTGAAAGTAGCTAAGAACATTTTGAAAACATTCTAATAATATTAAATTCACCAGAGCAGTCTAGATTCAGAAGAAAAGTTATTTTGAGATCAGACTGACATCAGTGTAAAAAGGACCTTAGTCGACATGATATATTATTAAAATACTAATTGCTGTCAATCTGTAATTCACACCTACTCAGCCCCAGCTCCAGATATTTTTGCTTCTCTGATGCACAGACCTCTAAATCAAGTAACAGAAACACAGGTTGAAAATAAATTGCTCTGTGTCCTTCAATGAGCCCAGAAAAACAGTGGAACCCTAAACCAAAAATACCTTTGGATCTTATTCAAGTGGAATCATGTGTGTTTATTGAATTGTGTTATTTATTTCAAAATTCTCTATTTTAATCACAAAAGGAATTCGGCATGCACGAGCCATTTCAAATCCTTTTGGTTATTTTCAGTCCATAGGTTTTTCTCATCTTCAGGCTCGGAAGGTCATGTTCAAATTTTAACTTTGCTCACCAAGGACAAACACTACCATTTATAAACAATTTCTAAAGTGACTGCTAGAATGATTCTAAAGTAGGGTTTGTTTTATACTTAGGGTCTAAAAATAAAGCAGGCTGTTTTTATCTGCCATCTGAGGGAAAGGAGAGGAGTTTTGTTGATGAGGGAATTGGCTTGGGGACACTGCTGAGTGGGATGGACTAGGCTCAGGACACCTGGGGCCAGCGGCATAAAGGTGGGACAGAATGCACAAGGCTTCCCCCATCCTTCCTAAAATTATGAGTATTACACGGAAAGGTGGGGAGTCCAGAAGTACAGAGGAGTGGTACAGCAATCAAATGTTAGTGTCAGCACTGATTTCAAATTCTCGGTACCAGAACCAGGCCATGAGTTAAGAAAACATGTTCTAGAGTCAAAAAGACCTTGAAATAGGTCCCAGCTCCACCACGTGCTAGCAGTCTAATGTTAAACAAGTTTCTTAAACAGCAACTCTCAATTTCCTCATCTCTATACCAGGTATTTCACAGATTTAGACAAATGATAGCCAATACTGCTTGGTATAAGAATTTTGTGATCATTGTAAGTCTAAGTTTCTCATCATAGGGTAGTAGAAAATGAGGCAAAAACACATCAATGTGTAGGCAAAAAGCATTCTAATGGGTGAAGTACTGGGTATAGGAGTTTTTACTGTGTGCATGTGCATGGGAGTCAGGGATGCAGGGAAAGAGAATGTAAGAACAAAAAAGACTTAAAATTATATGATGCACACTGTAGGGGAAAACTATAGATATCAATGCTGGTTAAATGTACTAATAAACCCACAGAAGAGAAAATCCACAGATGTCGGGTGTAAAGAAGAAAAGGCAGGTAGAGTGGATGGTCCAGAGAAGCAGTCGTAATTCAGATTTGGCAGAAAGAAAGGATGCTGAAGCCAGAACATCCAGCCTTTGAGAAGCCAATTAGGACCTCATTCCTGTGTGCTAGGGAGGACGTAGCAGTTGTGGGGATGAGGCGGAAGGCAGCATGAGGTCAGAGGTTCCAGCTGCACCTGGGTGACCGCTGTCTGGAGGTGGCGCTGCATGGGGGAATGCTGAAACAACCCTGAGCAACGGGAGAGAGTCAGGCATAGACCAAAGGGTGGTATAAGATTTATAACCATGAGCACCAACGTAAGCACTCTTTACACTCATACCCCATGCAGATCATTAGATGAAACAAACTGGCATTGACACTGAGTAAAGCTTACAACAGCACTGAACTTTCATCTCTCTTCCAGTAGATTTCTTATCTTTCCCAATTTGTGGCTCATCTATTTACAACTTAAAGAGATTAAAAGGATACTGATGACAACATAATGACTGTGGAGCAAATGGAAGAAAGGGCTCTAGCTCACATTAAAAATTATAGGATTTAGCAGGTTATAAGGACACTGGTTTTATCTGAGAGTTTTAGGAAAAGGACTTTTAACCTTACAGAATTAGCTTTTAGCATCCCTTATGTGTAGATACCAAGATCTTAGCTCACGTGTATCAAAAGAATTGACTGGGAGGAGTGGGAAAGATGGAGGGATAAGGAAGTTGTTAACACAATTCAGGAGTGTCTTTAATCAGAGATGGAACTCTCTCTGCCCTTTCCTGGATCATCAACGAGAAGTTTTGTCTCCATATTTGTGTCCCTCAGAGAGGAAGGAGAAAGGGAGATAGGAGAGAAAGCAAAAGAGGCCAAGTCAGCCAAGCTCTCTTTCCTCCGCGCTTCAAAATTATCCTTAAATAACCTTGAGCAAGACAAGCCACATTGCCATGTGCCGTGGAAGGCAAACTGACAGAGGATATGTTTGGTATGATGGATTATTTCCTATTCATGATAGAAATCTAGCAGAGAGACCCCTGTTATCCCCTGCTGAGAACCTAGTGCAGTTCATCTGTTTAATGCTCAAATCCCTCCCAGAGCATTCAAGGCACCCTGGAGTGAGGGTGTCTCCTGTGAATTCTATGCATTGGTTATCTTCGTAACACAGTGCAGTTTTCCTTTTCCTGTCCATTGAATGATGCCAGATTGGGTCAACTCCAAAAGCAACATCCAGGCATGAATTTTCTACCTAGGTCCCCACTGCAACTGCCACCAGCTGATGCCTGATTTGAAAGCCTAGATATCAGAGCAAGGGAGTTGTCATGTGGCACTTCTGAAGTCCCTGGCACTATCTCCCACCACTGCAGAGCTGCTGGGACCAGTATAGTGGTGTCTTGTGTTCTCAGAACCCTGTGGAGATAATGATGAAAAAGCGCTCTGGGATTTGACTTGCTCTTTTATTGCAGAACTCAGCCATGAGCACCTGGGGTCCGGGCCAGGAGACTGTCTGTGTGACAGACGCCTTACTCTACTCAGCTGCAGTTCCCAGGCACAATGAGATGAAAAATGCTATCCTCTTAGTAGCTGGTACAAGAATTTATCTTAGGAAGAGGCTTGCCTTTTTGAGAAAAATGCCTTGATAAGCTCACTTGTGTAGTCAATTGCTTTGAAGCATAGCTGTTCTCTGGTGCCAAGGTTTCAGAGAAAGTGCCAAAGTTATTCTGCTTAAGAATACAAACCTTATTTATTTATATGTTTGTTCTACCTTGGAGATGAGAAGGAGGAAAGTAAAAAGGAGGAGGAGTAAGATAACAATAGAGTGAGAGATACGTTGCACCATGGGATTCTTCTCCACTAATAGTACTAAAAACCATTAAATGTTTGGTTTGATTGGCTTTCTTATGGGCTGACCTTGTGTTGTGCTGGCTCTGGGAAAACAGAAGCGTCAGATACAGATAAAGGAAGGCAAGACAGGCCAGTTGCCATCTGTACAGCGAGACCAGGTTCCTTGTCTTTGAAATCAAGCCCGGGGAACCTACCTGATCCTTCATTATGCACGTTGAGCCCAAAGGGATGCGCCCCATCAGGGACCAGGATGAGCACAGACAGGTCTATAGCTCAGGGTCAGGGCAGCTTAGGAACTACAGAACTGTTCAGGACCTGCTGAAAATGGAAGCAAAACTGACCTCGGCCACCACCTCCTCTGGCCTTTCTTGCAATACTATTCCCTCCCCTTTTCTCCGAGGGGCCTCTGTAGGCTCAGAAGAACCTCAGCACCTGGACATCTGCCAGTAACCAAATCTCCCACTTCCGGTAGGACCTCTGCCTCCAACCCAGTATTCTCCTCCATTCCAGTCCCTGCCACCCTACTCTCTACACACATGTTCAGAGCACCCACTCTGTGCCTGATGCTCCAGCAGGCTCTGGGAAAACGGAGGGAAACAACATACCACCTATGGAAAAGGAGTGCTTAATTTCTCTGCACCATTTGCGGGCTGCACTCCGGGGACTGACTCCTTGCCTTTTGAGCACACTACTGAGAATACAGCGCTTTTCCCCTGAAGAAGTTTTCATCATTTCCTCGTCTTCGAGATCAGTCCATCACAGAGATCAATTTTGATTCTAGCATTTCTCACACATTTTCATTATTTTCTTATATGCAGGTGCCCCCTGTGTTGGTTCTCTACAGCTGCCGAAACAAATTACCACTAGTTTAATGGCTTAAAGCAACACAAAATTTATTCTCTTACCGTTCTAGAGACCAGCGTGGCTGTGAAACTTCTGGGAGCTTCCGGGCGAATCCATTTTTTGCCTTTTCCAGCTTCTGGAAGCTGCCACATTCCTTGGCTCATGGTCCTGCAACACTCTGACCGCTGCCTCTGTCATCACGTGACCACCTTCCAGCCTCTGACCCTCCTACCTCCCTCATATGTTGACCCTTGTGGTTAATTAGACCCACCTGACGGATTCTGGCTACTTTCCTTAGGAGCCTTAATTTAACCATATCTGCAAAATCCCTTCTGTCAAGCAAGGCGACATATTCAGAGGTCCTGGGGATTAGGATGTGGGAATCTTTAGGGGGCTATTATACTTCCCACCACCTTCCCCCAAATATAAAAAAGGCTGAGTGTCACTCTGCCCCTCCTGGAGCTGTGTTTAGTCTCACAATGTCAGGTCCACGATGGTCTGTGGGTGGAAGGCCAGTATCCACAAGATGTTAGGAGGTCATCTTGGACAATGAATGCAACTGAGAACTAAAAATTATAAAACCCACTGTACTGTAGGTGCTCACAGAGCTCCAGGCTTGGCAGGCTCACGGACTCGGGCAGACAGACGAACACTCGCAGAGCCGCATCTCAAACGCGCCTTTATTGCGGAGCGGAGTCCCTGAGCTTCAATGGCGGCGGCGGCGGTGGCGGAAAGTCCCGCCCGCCTTATATCGCGAGGCTCGCAAAAACCGGCAAGCAGCCGACTGACCTACGGGCTGACCTCTGCGCTTGCGCAGCGCAAGTCATCACGACGTACCAACACATGGGTACTGCACATGCGGGATAATATTGCTAAGTCACTGGGCACCAGACGTCAGGCGAGGGAGCATGACTGACGCCATCTTCCCTACACCCACTCTTCTTAAAATGTATTTATTTATTTAACAAACACTTATAAAGAACGGACCTTATATAGATGCTGTTCTGAGGTATGGGGCAGACAGGAATAAATGAAACAGGAGTCTCTGATTCCATAGGGCTGATGAACTAGGAAAAAAAACACAAAGGCATTATGGATATCATGTGTCATTAGGGAACCACAAATTAAAATGACAAGATACTATACACATCTTTTAGAATGTTAAAGTCCAAAACACAGACAACATGAAGTGCTGGTGAAAATGTGGAGCAATAGGAATTCTCACTCATTGCTGGTGGGAATGCAAAACGATACAGCCACTTTGGAAGACAGTTTGGCAGTTTCTTACAAAGTTAGCCATTTCCTGACCATTTGATCCAACAATCGTGCTTCTTGGTATTTACCCAAATGAGCTGAAAACTTATATCCACATAAAAACCTGGACACAAATGTTGATAGCAGCTTTATTCATAATGGCCAAAAACTGGAAGCCACCACAATGTCCTTCAATAGGTGAATGGATAAACAGTGAGATGGAAAGACACCACCTGATTTATTTTTAAGAAAATTCCTCTCACTATTGGGACAGACTGTAATAGGGGCATGAATGGGACCAGGAGACCCGATTTAAGTCCTGCAGGTGCAGTGAGAAGAAATGTCACAGCTAAAGCCAAAAAACAGAATCTTGTCCTCATTTGAACTTCTGATCCATTTAAACAACAGAAGACAGTGGCTCCCAGAGCAGCTGGGAGAACGCAAACTCATGGGGAGAATTTAATTCTCGAGAGAGAGTTAGAAACCTAGGAGTCAGGAGTATTGTCTCAAAGTTTCCAGGTTAGGGTTTCCCCTTGGTAAGTCTCATAATTTATACGTTCATGATGGGCCTTAATTATTCTTTTCCAAGGAGCATGTAAATTCCGTGCCCCAGTAATGGTTTGGGTAGATAGCTTGGTGTCTGTCGTGCGATTGAAGACCTGAGATATTCCATCTTCTGCCCATTGCTTCTTTGTATTCATTAGCTAAATTTAATCTTCATAATTATCCTGTTATGAGGCCCTATGGACACATGAGGTACTGCAGACCAGAAAGGTTAAAATTGTCCCAAAGTAATCTAGCATAAATAGAACCCAGATCTACCTGACCCTGAAGCCCAGGCCCTTCCTAAGACATGCAAAGACAGACTAGTAGAAAGAACTGAACATCCCAGCAGACACACTCACCACCCAGCTTGGGGGTTTAGTTCCAGAGCGAAAAGAAGGAGGACAAACGTTTCCATGTAAAATCTTTTTCTTTCCTTTGGCTGTTTGATAACTTCTTTCAAAGCGCATTTGAGAGAAGCGGTAGAGAGAGTGGAGGAGGCAGGGTTTGAAGAGGAAAGGTTCAGAGAGCAGGATAGAGAAATGAGTCCACCAGGGACTAATTTGGGCACGTTCCTTTACTTCTCACCCACTGTTTCTAAATGGCTCCCAAGATACGGAGGCTAATGCCTTACAAGGACAAAGAAAAGCCACTTGCTCTGAAAAGCTGTGAATCTTTGGGGTCCTGGTTTCTGCCACCTTGTGGGGTCAGGCTGGGAGGAGGGTCAGGTCCCTGCTGTGGTCCCCAGCAGGTCTGGTTCCCAGAGATTTTTCAGCCTCGTCCCAGGCTGCTTTTCCCCATTACTGAGTAGAAGATCTTTCCCCAGCCAGGTTGGCTGAGCAGATTTGCTGCGGGAAGGTCCCCCATTTCCAGGTGCCATGGTCTAACGGAAATTTGGCTGGGGAAGGATGTCAGAGAGGCCCCGCTAACTGATGACTCAGGTCGGTAATAATCATCCACAGGCCACTCACCAGCTGAGTCATAAACTCCAAAAGCAGGAATGCTGGCTGAATTCAAGCTGTATGTTCTTGACAGAGGGCAGTTGGCAGGGAGATGGTGTTTACATTCTTGCTGTGCCCCAAATCCTAAGGGCCATTTTAATTAGGTTTCAAACAGCTTTCGGACTTCAGGTCTTTGAGTTTGTTCTTACGGCTACACACACCCACCCACACATAATCCCATTTTAATGAAATCAGGGGAACATCAAAATCACTACGTTGTATCAGTGTCTCATTAAAATGGACAGCTTTTGCTGTAGCAGGCGAAAGGACTGCTTTGTAGTTTATTAATATTTTTAATTATTTGAAGCAAAATTTCCACACACTGATGTGTTGGTGAATAGAGGTCCAGTTTTTGTGGGGTTTTTTTCTTTTTTGGTTCTTTTTTTTTAATTGAAGCATAATTGATTTACAGTGTTGTGGTATATATATATATATACACAAGTTTTTGTTTTGTTTTTTTTAATAAACAAAGAAAGGTTGTTTTCCAGTTTTCAAAGTAAGCTGCCGAGGAAGGAAAGGCTGTGACTAGCTTTGAATATAATATCAGATTCCTGTTATAATTGGATGTATTTTTCAAAACATACTGCTAACATTTGGAGTGGAGTTATAAATATTTATGGGGGCAAGGGGTGGTGGGAGCCACGCTAGAGCCTAGTGGGGAAATGAAAGGATATCCAATTAGCTCTCGATTGAAATTAATTGTGTAGTCCTGCAGAAATGGCCAAACTGTTGAATCACCACATCTAAAAGAAAAATGACAATAGTGACTTACATAACCAAAGTATTTTTTGGCATGTGTGTTGGGGAGAGGCTGAACTGGAGGCCGTCATTAGGCACTGATGGGGACTCTCTGGCCTTGACTGAGCTGGCTTCAGAGGCTGTGGGCTAGCTGGTCCCAAAGGGAGTAAGGCTCAGAGGCTGGGGAAAGAGGAGGCAGGGGCACGGAAGGAATGAGGTGAAGAGGTACTGTGAGAAAGGGAAGGAGCTGGTTCTCCTTCCTCCCAAGATGCAGTAAAGGGTCAAGGGCAGACTTAAGGGACCTGAGCGAGTCCCGCTCCCAGTAGAGAACACCTTTGGAGAGGGAGTGAGTGGAGGACGCACTAGCTCAGGTTCTCAGAGAGCTGTACAGCTTGGAACGTGGCCGTCTGGGAACTCCAGAAAAGTGATACTGATGAGCACCTGAAGTTTTCCTAATGGAATTCTTAGTGAATTTGTTTAATCCACATAACTAGCATGTGATTCTCCATTAAACTGCTTTTTCTAGCATCTGTATCACTCAGGGTCCCTGTGAGAAATAGGTGGCATGCTCAAACTGGGTAACTGAGAAGAGATTAATAAAGGGACCATTAGCAAAGGTGTGGGCACAGTGTGAGGAGACCACAGGGTTAGTGCCTGGGGCTGGGAACAATGTGGAGAGAGCACTGTCACCCCATCACCTCTAGGGGAGGGGAGGAAGTGGTACTGAACCTGGGCAGTGGAAAGGACCACTTGGGAAGAGCAGCTTAGTACAACCTACCAGGGAAAAGTCAAGGGAATAAATACCCCAACCCCTCTCTTCCTCCATCCTCCGATTGCGTGCAGTGGATTCTCATTGGCAAATCCCAATTTGAAGCCAGACGTGATTGTGAGTCTGGCAAGTCCAAACTCCATTGTCAAGTGGCAGGCTGAAAATTTGAGTGAGTTGACATTGCAGCCTTTAATCCAAAGGCTGAAAAATCAGGCAGAATTTCTGTGCTACAATCTGGAGGCAGAATTTCTATGCTACAACCTGGAGGCAGAATTTCTTCTTTGGGGGGAAACCTCAGTCTTCTCTGAAGATCTTCAACTGATTGGATGAGACCCCCCATATTATGGAGGCTGGTCTGCTTTACTTAAAGCCATCTTATTGTAAATGTTAACCACACCTTAAAAATACTTTTACAGCAACATCTAGACTGGTATTTGACCAAGTAACTGGTCACCATTGTCTCGCCATATGAAAATAACCTTTACAGTTCTCATGGTGGGGTAAGATGGAAGTAGACTTACACTGAGGTTCAATCAAGACCTTACAGTTTAGAAATTACTCTTACATGTGTTGACTTAACTCATCCTCAAAAACTACAGGGTAAAACAGATATTATCCATGATTTACAGATGTTGCAACTGAGGCTCAGAGAAGTTATTGCCCAAGGACACAGCTGGAAAATTGTAGAGGCAAGGCTCAAACTCAAGTCTCCTGATTTCATTTCTAGACAGATTCTAAGTGAGTAATACAATATTTTAAAGTCCCATTATGAAATCACACAATATCAGGAGTTTACTTAAAAATAATAAAGGGGGTAGTGAGTGAGCATAAGAATAAAATGTGATTGGCCACGTGTTGGTAATTGTTGGGGCTGAGTGAGGGGGTCTATGGAGGTTCACTGTGTTTTTCACTACACTTTTGGATATTTTTGAGGATATCCACCATAAAACGTTAAATATAATCTCACAACTTTGTCAGCAGTTTTCTATCTCACAAGGTAAAACTGTCCACTCAAGTGCAACATTCATGGCTACAGGAACCCAAGGCATTGGAATCTAAATCTGCTTTTTTCCTACTTTGCTTTTGAAGGTCATTACTTGCCACAGAATGAGTGAGGTCGTGGCAGGTGTCTTTGCTGTCAGGTTACACTGAGTATCTTCTGATGACAAGACCCTTTTCCGATGTGAGCTGACACGCAGGTCATGCCGCAGCGTGGTGGTCCCTGGCACAGACTGCAGCCAGACTGTCTGGGTTTGACCCTTGCCCCTGCCACTTACCAGCTGCATTCCCTCGACAGGCCAGTTAACCTCCCTGTCCCTCAGCTCTACCATGCAGGAAGTAGGGCAATGATAGCACCTTCCTCCTAGGTTTTATTCAAGGACTGAATGTGTTAATATCGCTCAAAGACTTATGTCTGCATACAGTCAGTGCTGTGTAGCTGTATATTGAATAAAACCTACCAAACTCTCTTTCTATGAGAAAGAATCAGCTTTTGGCTGCATGTGGTTTTCTGGTTTCTTTGTCTTCCACTGCTGGAAGAGAAAGCAATAAGTAAATCCTTCATTCATTCAATAATCATTGAATCCCTGTTTCGTATCTATGATGATGATGATGATGATCGTAAAGATGAGAGTCTTCAACATCAAGGAACACAGTTTAGTTGGGAGACATAGGCCATTAACTAAATCAGTTAAAATTTACAAAGACATGGACCTTCAGAGAATTGTATGAAGGTTATGAATCTTATCCACAAAATACTCATATGCATAAATTATTGGGTGTAATTTAACCCTAAGTATCCGTAAAATAAACAATTATAAACAGTACAATTAGTGCTATGATAGAGATGCATGTCCTGCTTACCTCTCTAGACTAATCTCTCTCCTCTACTCGCCAGTTCTACCATCTTGTCTTCTTTCAGTTCTTGAATGAAATGATTTCCAAAGTTTGGGTTATACACCTCAATTAGAAAACAACAAATGAAGATGCAAAAACCTTCTAGGCTTCTGTATATATGCACACACGTAAGAGTATATACTCTAAGGGATGCATATTTATTTATAAATTGTGCACATGCCTTGTTACCATTAACTAATGTATCAAGATGAGAACCATAAACAGCAAAGTTCAACCTTAACAGCAGAGGGCGCAAATCCACATTTCGAGCAGACTTGGTGACAATTTTGTATTCTTTTGGCAGTCTTCTTGTCAGGTCTGATTAAACCATTGTTTTCATCTCATAATGTGGTTGACATTGTATGAGCTTGTATGAGGCAGTGTCAGCTCAGAAGGAGATAATCTCGTTCACTTGTACTTATATTATTAGCATTACCTTCACTCTGTGACTTCTTGGCAGGACCCCCTTTAAACCATGTTTCATTTTGTGAGGGTCACGTTAGGCTAAGTAATACGCTCCGTGAGTTCATGTAACAGACACACATAAGCTGCACGTTAGGGCACAGCTGTTGCTCCTTCAGATACGTCATGGACTTTGGACTTTGTACGGCACGTGACCCTCTAACACTAAGGGAGTAGCTGGCTTCAGCCTGTTTATTAGATAATAGGAGAGCTTAATTTCTTTCTTATTCAGTTAGATTAAAAATTCAGCATTAGTTGATGAATATTTTTTTTCCCGCTTCCTAAAGGGTTCTCTTGTGCACCCCTTGGGGAATAAGTCCCCTACTCTGGAAACATGTGCTTATAAACACCAGCCTTCCAGCTACAGAGTCTTCCCAATGCTGTGTTTGCTGCCTGGAACGCTTTTACTGCCCACCTGCTCTTGGCCTAATTCCTGCACTCCCTTCAGGGTGTCTGATTTATCAATTCCTCTGGGCAGCTTTGCCTAACCCCCCGAAAAACCAGGTGGGAGACTGCTGTTCACTTCCCTAGCATTTCATCATACAACAAATACCTGGTATGTGTCTGTCATGCCAGGTTTATCATGGTGAGCAAACTGTGCCTGGCCCAGCATTTCCAAGGCTTACAGGCTCGAGGAGTTAGTCGCCATTAATCAAGCAGTGATACAAATACATACACAATTATAATTGTGTTAAATGCTTTTATGAAGTACAAAATGTGACAAAAGCATAAAGGAGAGGAATTTGATCTAGCCTGGGGGAACTAATTGAGTTTAACCTGGAGGAGTACTAGACAAAGGGGAGAGAGAGTTCACCAGGGGGTGGGAATAGCATATAAAAAGGCCCTGTGGTAGATGGGGGCATTCATTCTAACACTTACTATATTTTTTATACTTCCTTGTAAAATTATCTTTGCCCCTCATTAGATGCTGAGCTCTGTGAAAATAGAGACCATCAGTCCTGTTCACTATTCTATCACCCTTGCCTAATAAAATGCCTGTTACATAGTAGCTGCTCAAGAAATGTTTGTTGAATGAATGAATGAGCACATAGGAAAAGCAATTGCTATGTGCTCATTCATTCATTCTTGTAATGAAATATTTCACTACAAGAAGAAGCTGGAAGAAGCGAGGACAAGGAAAAGTGGGAGGTAATCAGAGGACAGCAGGAGTTATCCAGGTGTACGAAGGACCTACAGGGACCCCCCCACCCAGCACACACGGGACAGAAGGTGGCACAAAGGGGAGGCTGGAGGGGAAATTGGGCAGGGACAGAGAGAGCCCTGCACACTGGCCTTTGAAATTTGTGACCAGTTGGAAAGTGTTGTTATACAGATGCAGCAGTGAGGGCCCCAATATGGTGGGTGTGGTGAGGATGAAGAGAAGTGGGTATCGCCAGGTGGGTGGGAGCAGGGTGACTAACCGAGAGGGGACATGGAGGAGTGGCTGTGTGTGACAGGGCTGGAGATGATAGCTGCAGGGCTGGCCATGCCAAATCTGAGGTGCTTGGGACGGAGCCCCAGGTATAAGCTGTGGTGGATAAGATTGCTGGGTCTGAGGTCACTGTGTTTTCCCTACTCAGGGAGAGGAACTCCTAGTCAGAGTACCGGATGGGATGCAAAAATGGGTAAGACTCTGCCCCTGTCCCCAGGTGGGTCCCAGTCTATGAGGGGCGAGATACACAAGTAGAATTACACATAAGGTGAAAAGTGTTAAGTAAGAGAGGACTGGATGGAAATTCAGAGGGGAGGGAGTGAGAATTGCTTCTGGAGGGGCCAGAGGAGGTGGGAATCTGCTTAGAAATGCCACACAGGGTAAAAGTCACGAGTCATCCATACTTTGTGGCAGTGGCAGCCAGAAAATGTGGGTGTCTCACTGGCGTTAACCTCAAAAAGCAGGTCCTTTAAAACCCAGATTCCATGGTGACTTTTAAAAATAGCCCTTAGCATGGAGCCTTTTTGAAAGTCTAAATAAATTACATTCATTGGTTTCCCCTTGTCCACACATTAATCTTCTCAAAGGCTGTGGCGCATTAATCAGCCCTGCGCTCTCCTTCTGGAATTGCTTCTCCCTGCTAAGCTCTGCGGGTCTGCGGGCACCATCGATCCCACGCCCTGCCTGTGCCATGGTGGGAAGGAGCGGGCTCTGCCTGTGGTTCTCAGGGGGCCCTGTGGAGTCTTCCCCATGCTTGGGGTCCCATTAGAATTTTCTGGCCCCCAGACGTCAGGGCTCTCTGTGCTGACAGTCCACACACTGCCTGAGAGTTGCACAATTTCACTGCCCCCTCCCCCAACCCCTCTAAAAGTGTCGGATGAGCCCCAACCCTTCCCAGGGATATATTTACCTCTAGCTGAACAAGTAATTTGACACTACTTGGCTGGATAGCTCCAAACTACCTGCTTCGATAGAAGTGGTCCAGCCAAAGCATATGAGTCGTGTGGTTCTGAATCTCCCTCCCTCAGCCCAGGCACTGCCACCACCATTACCTAGTGCACCCTTGACTTGCCAGGTCAAAATTGACTTTGGTGCAGTCAAGTAGCATCCCGTGAAAAGCTTGGCGGCTCCCAGCAGGGCATCCTTTGAATTATTTTTGCCTCTGTTGATCCCATTTTGCCCCAAATCTGCCACATTTCCTGGGCCTCCCAGGTTCAGTTGATCAGGCTTTCTCCACATCCACAAAACGCACGATGCCCACACCCCCCGCCTCCCTGAAAGTGTTTGGCCATCTAGCCTGTCGGGGGTTCTGTGGGCTGGCTGGGCTGTCAGGGTGCAATTTCAGACGAATACAGACCAGGACTGTGTCAGGGACTGGTGTTGAGCGACATGACGGGACAGAGATGGCCAGCCTTCCTTTACCCATTAGCCAGACCCTTTTCCAAGCAATCTGAAAACTGCATCCCTAGACCCTGGTCCTTGGCGTTGGAGAGAAAATTTTTGAATTGACTCTAAGTCATTCTTATTCGTCATGACAAGGGGAGAGCTCTGAATTTGAGGCACTGTTTGAATAATTTCCTGAGTTTATTGTCACCAAGACATGTTGGAATGGTTGAACCAGATGACGCGTACAGTCCCTTCCAGCTGTGAATACCGTGTTTCTTACAAGTGGTCTGACAAGTGAGGGACACAGCCTTGACCTGGGAAGAGTCAGGGTTCCAACAAACCCAAGTTCCAGGTCTGGAACAACTAGACACCAGAGCAGACTACCGCCAGGTAGAAGGCAACATTTACCTTCAGGAATTTGGGTTCAGAAATGGAACATCAATCTTCAGAGGATGAAGGATAAGGTGTTATCCTACTCTTGGAGAAGACTCCTTGGAACCACGGCTAATAGCCCGCTGGAACTGGGGCTCATGGCAAAGGCTTGGCCAGTTATTGTAAACGAGGGATCAAGATCAGGTAGAAACTAGTAACCAAGGTTATTTGATGCCAGCTACTGGCTTTATGCTCTTAAATTTTTCCTACTTGGGTACAGGATGAAAAAGGTTGAATCTCAAATCTGGATTGGTGGCCTCTGTTGAAAAAAAACAAGTGAGTTTCATTTGGTTATTAATGTTAATTTTGCAGCACGAACTTTGAAAATGCAGAGAGAGTGATTGAATCTCTGGGAACATCTGCACAGGCAGCAAAGCCAGCAGAGTGCTATTCAGGGCTGGCTTCTCTATCAGTATCTGGAATCACTCTCCGAGAACCTGTAAAGTGTGACTTTTCACACAGATAGCACGAGGAAGACAGTGCTTAGCTGGCCGAGCCTGAGGGAGTTCTCTGAAGTCAACGCCAAGGATGTGCCATCAACCAGAGAGGAAAGAGGGACCTCAGATCACAGTTAAGCAATTCAGCATCTGAAGATCGCCTCACCATGGGGTGTTTCTGTGTCCTTTGTTTTGCAGAACACCTTGGAAGCTTAAAGCAAGACAGGCGCCATGCTGCCCTAGAAACTTCTCTATTACTCCTTTTCTGCCTGCAGCTCTTACTGCCCCTCGTCCCAAGCTTGCTAAGCATCTCCCGCCCCATCCCCCTGTTGCTGTATCACTGCTTCCCAAGGGGAGCTTCAGGGAGGGTTGAAGAAGAGGTTGGACCCTCAGTTGGCTTCTGCTGGACCAGCCACTCATGAACAGTATTCCTGATAGGAATTCCTGTTCTCACTGCAAAAATACCAGTTTTGGTATCCCCCTCGAGTACCCCCTTCCCTGGCTTGCCTACTTGGTGAGAGCTTCCCTTCTCACAGTGTGCTTTGGGGGAAGTGTGCATGTGTGTGCATGGACATCCAGGTTCAGACATGCACACTCCAGTTTTAGCCTGCAGTGGACGGGGAGGGAGAGAGGGGACTGAAATCACAGCCAGATTATCTTTCTTCTTCCTCCTTCCTGACACATGCTCGTATAATGCCATGAAGCTGGGAGCTGGGCTGGGGGTGGAAGCATCCTGGACGACCTGCTGGGAACTACCCACCAGGCGCCTCCTCCACATCTGGGCCTGACTTAGAGGACGAGGTTCTGAATTGGATGTTGGCGCTGTCATGGACTGAGACATTTGCAGATTTGGGGAGAGGGGGAGTACATTTTGCAACTGGGATGAATGCACATCCCAGGGGCCAGAGGGTGACGGCGCTAGGCAGCCTCCAAGAAGGCCCGTGACGATCCCTGCCTCCTGGAATGCACATCCTTGTAGAGCTCCTGCCCACACTGTACCACACTTGGGCTGTTTGACCAGAGAATACATCAAAGGGATCCCTGTCCCTATAATTTCTGACCCACAGAAACTGAGATAATAAATATTTGTTTAACATTTTGGGGTAACTTTAGGGTAAATTTTGGGGTGATTTTTTAGATGCAGCAATAGATGCTGAATACACTCAACATGGGGGTCTCTTGGTCACCAGCCTCCCATCCTCATCCCAGCCGGGAAGACAAAGAAGGGACCAACAGGCAAGTGGGGAGATGCCTTTATGGGAGAAGCTGCCAATTCCTGTTTCTCTCCACTGAGCAGGAACCGTGTGCATGGCTCTCCTGGCTGCACAGAAGGCTGGGGGAATGTTGGAGGTTGATTTTGTTTTGTTTTTCAGCTCAGAAAATTACTGCCTGGAATTAAAATCAGGGTTCAGTCAGTAAGGGAGAGAGGGAACGGATATTGGAAAGGCAACGATACTGTGTTAAAATAGATTTATTTCTGAGCGTGCTTCCCGGCCCTTTTCTCATCATGGAACCTAGAAAATAATGCTTGTTTGGCAACCTTGGGTAAATGGAGAATGCTGCTTGTGGCCAAGGCAACTTGCTGGGGGACACGAGTTGACACCGGACCCACTGAGCTTCCCCAAGGGCTGAGAGCATCAATCCCTGTGGATCAGTAACCCATCCACCATAAAACGGAGCGGTCTCCTAGGTGGAGCTTCTCAGAGAGCAGCACGCAGGACATTTATTGATTAGTGATTTCAAGAACATCACCTGTGAAGGGTGAGGGACAGAGGACCAGGCAAAGGGAGAAGTTGGGTGGCAATAAAATTGAGTCCGAGCTTTCAGCAGATCCTCGGGGGAGCTTTGGAGCGGGGATGGCTCTTCGCAGTTGTCCCACTTTGAGATCGGATAGCCAGGACTTTATCGCCTCCCCTCCCTGCCACTGACTAGTCACCAGATATGGGAGGGAATGTGGCCTTGGAAAAGGGGCTGTCTTATCTCTTAGGCTGAGGGCAGTCCCCAGATTGGGCTCCACTGAGAGCCATCAGCTTCATGACTCACAGCATCTGGGGGAAGGGGTCCCTCAGTCCCAGAGTGGGCAGAGGGTCTGGGCAAAGCTCCCTGAATTTCACTTCTGAAGACTTTGCAAGTTCTACGATCATGGAGAACTACTATGCCCTCCTGCAGAACCGCCGTCGCTGGCTTGGTAAAAGCAGAAAACAGGAATGCAAGAAACGAAAGGTCTTACCCAGGATGGCGTCCATGGTGTTCTCATGTGAACTGGTGCCTCCACCAGTGATGAGTCCCAGAGACCAGCAGGAGTATCCTGCCCAATTTCGGCAGAGCTAGAGGGTTGACAAATGTGTTTCACCTGCTGTTTATCTGAATTCAGCCAGGCTCTCCTGCAGCATTAATTGTCATGAGCGTCATGTAGCAAGAGGCAGCTGAGAGCCTGAAATGAGCTGCCAATTTGTCTTTGGAAAATTTTCTCCATTATGAGAATAGAAAGATTAAAGGGATAATAATACCTTACACCCGTATCATGCTTTCCTACTAGCAAGGAGCTTTCAGATGCATATTATCTTATTTGAGCCTCATGATAGCCCTGCGAGGTAGTTAGAATAGGAAGTATTATTCATCTTGGAGGTGAGAAAATTGTAACTTTGGAAACTTATGCCTCCACCTTGTATTACAAGACTGGGTTGCATTTCTTGATTTTTTTTTTCTTTTGACCAAAATCCTTTCCTTTCTCTCAAAATCCCAGAAGGCTAAAGCACGAAGGCAAGTGAGAAAAAGAATTTCCCTTCCCTGTGTGTATCTGGTTTATAAAAACTTTCTCCCATCTCTGAAGCTATAATATGAAGAAGCAGAAAGTACCAACAAATAAATATGGCGGCCTCCAACTTCTGTGAGTGTGTGGCTTACTTACTGTGCCCCTACTGTATGCCATGGGGGTGGTAAAAAGGGTGAGTAAAAATCAGAGTTCTTGTGGTACTAACAGTCCAACACGGGACAGAGAGTAGGCAGAGGACTAAAACATTGAGAAAAGGAGTGAAGCCCAACTTGGCAGGACTTTGGAGAAGGCACAGATGCCAGAAAGCTTTACCAGAAGAGGCAGCCGGAGAGCTGATTGCTAGGGATGGGTCGTGTTTCCTTGACAGGTGATGAAACGGCAACAACGACCCCGGGGACCGGCGATAACCCCGGGCGGACTGAGTGCCAGGCTCGGGGCTGAAATGAAGGCAGTTCCATTCACCGTGTTCCTGAGGAATTCAGGTCCGTGTTTAGCCCGCCGCACGCCGGTCACCACCAGCCAGCCAACCGCACAGCCCATGCCCGCTTGCCTTCCCGTCGGTTTATTTATTCAGCCGTATTTTGTCTTTTCAACACTTCCTGTCGCATTTGATACGGCTATCACGGGAATTCTAAAGAAATGTTTGGCGGCAGCTTCCCTTAGGCTGGGATATCGCAGGGTCTTGGGGGTTTTCAGGAGACACTCAGCCACAGATGTTCCCGTACCTGCACCAAGTCAGACGTCCTCTTTGCACACAGGTGATCTATAAGCTTGTGCCCAGGAGAAACAGCAGGCCTTTGAATGGAGGTTTTTCTTCTCCCCCACCCCCTCTAGAGTTGCCCATTTGTCTTGCTTTTTTGTTCCATCTTTATTCTACTCCTGGAGGGAACATTCCTAATAGGATTAATAAATGAAAAATGTAAATAATGTGACTACTGAAATATAGATTTTTCCAGGAATGCATTTTGTTACTGTCTTTATAGAAGCTAAGGCACGGGCTGCCACCTGTTCCATGGTTACTTTGCACACTGCCAGCGGGAGAGGAGTTCACAAAGTCAGAGCCAGAGCTCCCAGGAGTCACCGCCCTTAGGGGAAGCTGGCGGTAGAAGAGGTGCTGACTCTGGGAGCAGAAATAATCTCCAGCCATAAACTGGTGTCACATGGACACAAGTCTTGTATTGGTCCGAGTGAGGACCCGATGACTAAACTCTAAATAATCACTTGGAAACTGGGCAGGGGTGTGGGGGGTTGGACTTGAAAAGAGTAGGTGGGGAATGAAGGGGCGAGAAAGAGGATGATAATTGGTAAATGTGGCCAACCCTTAACAACTTTGGCTAATAGAGTATGCTTGCAGACTTGACCACTTAGGGGAATTATGTGCAAGGCTGAATGAACCCGCGTACATTTTGGAAACGAGACTCCCCGGTGGAGAGAATCTCTCTTTGCATCATCGCAGTGGTCCTGCAGAGCTGGGCTAGGCAGCGGGGCAGGAGATTTCAAGTCTTAGCCGCCCATCACCTGCTCCGTGACCATTAGCATCTCTGTGCCTCTGTTTCCTCATCAGTCAACTAAGAAGACTAGGTTTTCTGGTCTCCACAGTTGCTCAGTCTTTTATGAATGATTCCACTTCAGAATCAAAAACTTTATAAAAGACTCCTTTGCTAGATTCATTCAGTGGCACAGTGGACATTACCTGGAGGAGAAGGTCGTGGAGTCTGGTGTCTTTGCCTTCATCAGGAACATCCTCAGAAAAGGGAAACCTGGAGACTCAAGAGAGGAAACCTGAACAGTGAAGGGATTCCAGCAGGAGCTGTCCCCTCCCCCAGGGAGGCCGTGGAGTGTGACTCCACCTTCTTTGCTGGAGAAGGAAAACTCCTGCGTCTGGTAGGGGCAGCCAGTCTCCACACGATGTCCCTCTGGTCTGTCCTTCCCTCTCTCCCGCCCTTCCATCCCAGGCTCTTCCTCCTCATTGTCAGAGATTTACATTTAGAGTAAGGCTGTCTGGGACAGAGGCGTGTTTCTGGGAGCTGATCTTGACATGAACACAAGCAGGAGCTGGGAAGCAGCTCCCTGGCCAGGTGCTGGTGGGGGGAGGGGGTGGAGAGCTGGGTGGAGGTGGGATGGTTTCAGAATCACATGAAATCTGCTGCAGGTTGGCATTCAGAGACGGGGCTTCCCAGGTGACTCTGAGAGGTGGATTTTGTAGGGACGTTCTGAGGAGATGAACGGGGCCATTAGCCCAGGGTCTCCCATCACAGCCAGGGAGCCAAGAATGTCTGAGGCTATTTCTCTCCAAAAAGGCTCAGATTTCTTTGAACCTATTGTATCTCATTGGGAGCATGAACCCCTGCACCTCATTCATTCATCATTCATTCATTCAGTGGGGAAAGTTATATAGATCAGTGGTAGAGGGCGTGCTTAGCATGTGTGAGGTCTTGGGTTCAATCCCCAGGTCCGCCATTAAATAAGTAAGTAAATAAATAAGCCTAATTACCTCCTCACCATCACCAAAAAAAAAAACAAAACAAAAAAAAAACAAAAAAAAAACAAACCCAAAAACTTCATTCATTCAACAAGCAGGAATTGTGTCTGCAGTGTACTAGGCGCTGTGGACCCCCATGGATTCCCTGAGATTCTATATAAAAATCCCTGCTCTCGAGAAGCTTATGTTCCAGTGGAAGAGTCCACAGGATGCCAACGCATCTGGATTTGACTGTTAACCAATCCAGGGCAGCAAACGCCCAGCTGGTGAGTGGCCATAGGGAAGCCACACAGCGCAACCCTTCCAGGCTGCAGTTACGTGACCTTGACATCCACAGTTTAGTATTAAGCAAATCAATCAGATAGTTCCTCAGCAGCATGCCAACGAAACTGGTCGTCAGTTAACTGGGTTTTGCTTGCTAAGGTGGATCTGGAGTCCTGAGAGAGGTCTGCCGTGAGGCAGAGGAAGGGGGCGTGAACAGCACTGGTCTCAGATGCTGCCCACGGTGGGGTCAGGTGACCAGTTGGTGGCTCATGAAGACCAGTGAGGTGAAAGATCCCAGCAGGCATTTTAAATAAACTAGGCTGCCCACCCAAAAGGACCACGTGTCTACTGTCTCCACCCCCTGCTGGGGAGAGGGGTGGGCTGAGTTCTGCAGCCTCTACATCTCACTTCTCACAGTTTTGCTCATTCTCCTTCCTCCCAGATCAGACCTACTTAATTGCCCCCTAGTGACACTATGCACTTCCTAAATGTGGCCCTTTTAAAGTTCTTTTTGTCCCTTAGTTAACCTGGAACCACCCTGCCTGTGCCTGCATTAGATACAAGAGATGGGTCAAGACAGCTAGGACATAGATACTGTGCGTACCCCATGTGGCTCCTGTTGCATGCCCCCTCTGGTGTCTTTGGGGCAGTAGCAGGGGTGAGGGGCACAGGCGATGAGTCCGCAGGTGTGAGAGAGACAGAAGATGTCCTAAGGACACTGAAGGAGGTGTGGGCCTCTGGGCCTTCGTCCTGGCTGGCTCAGATATCATCCGTCTGTTGTTGCTTCATTGATTTTAGCCGCTGATGGGGCTATGTTTGCCCATTCATTGGAAAGCACTACATTTCCCTTCCTCTCATTTATGTTTTAATCTGCTCTGCCCTTGGCAGTAGAAGTGAATCTCTGTGTCCGTGGCTTGGCAGCCGGGGGCTCAATATTTTCCTTCCCAAATGCAGGGGGAGGCGCACCTACTCATCGGTTTGTCCAAAACAGAATCGCTGGCAAATCTGCATTGTTATCACTGTTTGATCAGTGAGTGAGCAGAGATGCTGCTGTGTGTAGAAAGAGTGTGGGATCTGGCGAGATCTCTTTGAGCCTCATTTTCCTCCAGCCTGCCATTTTCCCTCGTAGGAGACATAAAATACAGGATTATGGTGAGGATTCAATGTGAGGACGTCAGGTGTGTGGCACATGGGAGGTCATCAACAAATTTTCGGTCTCTTTCTTCCACGGGTGTATAAACTCTGCCTTAGGGCCTAAAGAGAGGCAGAAAAATGACTCCCCGTGACGCTGAGGTGTGTGTCCCCCCTCCCTCCCAACTAGGTTGTCACTGGTCCCAGTCTTTGTTGGGGCTTGGGACCATCTTTATCCAAAATGTATCCCCGAAACCTGTGGTGAGGGTGAGAATTTTGAAATGCAGTACCCTTTCCAGGCTCCTCATTGTGTCACTGTCTACCTGAATCAAAGATTATAACAGAGGATGAAAAACATATCAGAACGGCAACAAATATTCCCTCTAAACCATCAGCAAAATTGAATAGGAACTTTCAGGATCCCAGCAAACTGACCAGAAATGAAGAGTGGAGCAATGGCGCCACTACGTGGTGAAACTGCAAATGACGGCTCTGACTTGTGGTTTTACATTAACCCCATTATCCAGACTCCACCTGATGCAAGGCCTGGCTCATCAGAGCACAGGGTTGATGCATCTGGCTCACAAGGACTGGCCACACTAACACAGAAGAAACACCAAACCACTGTGTTAGTGAGAGTGACAAACAGACAGTGGGAATGGAGTAGCAGAAATGAATCCTCTCTAGAGGGAAAAACAGAAAACACACTATTATTTACAGCTTGTCAGTGACACAAGGAAGTATTTTGCTGTTCTTATACCACCTGCCCCAGAATCACCTGGAGAGCCTGGTACAGGTGCAGATTCCTGCCCCAGACCCACTGCATCAGAACCTCTGAGGATGGAGGCTGGGAGTCTGCATGTCTCACAGGTACCCAGGGCAAGCTGGGGGAGTGTTAAAATTTGGGACCAGAAAGTGACCAGAGCCATGAATGAGGAACCGTGAAAGCTCACTGAGCTCATTCTATAAAAAGAGGAAGTGAAGACAAGAGCAGAAGGAGGAATGATCACAGTTCAAAGAGAGAGAAACATGAAGGGACAGAGACTCCCGGATACATGTGTACCTCGGAGATACCATGGGTTTGGCACCAGGCCACTGCAATAAAGCAAATATCACAATAAAGCAAGTCACAGGAATTTTTTGGCTTCCCAGTGCATATAAAAGTGAAGTTTACACTATACTGTAGTCCACTGAGTGTGCAATAGCATTATGTCTACAAAGACAATGTGCATACCTTAATTCAAAAATGCTTTATTGCAAAAAAGATAGTAACCATCATCTGACACTAGGTTGCCACAAACCTCCAATTTAAAAAAAATGCAACATCTATGAATTGTGATAAAATGAGGTTTGCCTGTACTAGATTGCTACACATACACACACACACACACACACACACGGAGTCCTATATGTTTAGCTGGCTGAATAAGTGACTGGGTTGGATGGGTATTCTTGTTTGCTGGAAAAAGAAACTTTTGGTGGCTGGTAAATGTAAAAACGAAAAACCAAACCTTCATTTGTAGCAGGGGTCCATTTCCAAGGTGTAAATATCCCCACCATAGCCTATTTCCAGCCACAACATGACATCACTGAACACAGAAGAGATGTACAATCTTACAGTATTTCATAGAAATATAGTCATAAATCACCCCAAGAGCACAGGTAATAAAAAATGTAATAAAATGATTAGGAAGTGATGAATTTTGAGTGTTACCTTTGTTTCTGATGTAAGTTACTTAGCTATAAGTTTATATTATTTAATTTTTAAAATATGTTGTATTTCTGCAAGATTCCTGAAAATGTGACAATCAGCTCTTATGAATTGGTATGAGCCGGTTTCCAACACACCATCACTGCCCCAAGAAGCTTCTGCCACTAACTTAAGGCCAGAGTGGAGGCTGATGACAGGCCCTGATGAGGGAAACGGTCAGGAATGGAAATTTTGAGGCAGCGCAGAGCCTTACTGGGGGCTTTCTTCTCGAGGTTAGCCTTCGCTGGGCATGGAGGCCTCTCAGGTCTCTGTGGTCCCTTCCCTTGAGCTGGGAGTGTGTGGATTTCCTGCATGTGGATTGCCAGTCATCCCTGTCTAGCACCCAGGGAAGTCCTTGGCCCATAGGAGGTGTCCAATGACTATTTACTGTTGAATGAATTACTCTAGTTCAAAGTCAGAAGAGGTGGGTCTTGGGTCTTGGGCCCAGTTTCTGGGCCTCAGTTTCCCCATCTGTAGGAGGAGGGCATTTAGCCATAGGACCCTGAAGGCTCAGCCAGTATCCCAGGACTCTCTTTCCAAGGTGGGCGGCTCTGGGACCCCCAATCTGGGGCCCTATCCTGGTCAGCTCACTCCCAAGGCTTGACTTCCTCATGGGGTCAGGGGTCTCCAACCTCTCATGGGCTGACCCTGGTGCCACTGATGTAAGAGGCTCCGATACCTGGAAAACTTCAGCTGAGAATCCACCTGTCCCATTAATGGCAGGATTTCCAGCGCCAGGGACAGGATTTCCCTGACATTCCGGAGAGGGGTGTGGCTGTGTCCCCAGGCTGGCAGGCGCCTTTGGGATGTCAGTGGCCCAGCTGCCTGGTACCTGTCAGGAAACTTTCAGCTCCAGCTCCCTTCCTCTCTCTCCCAAGGAAGATGTCAGTGGGATAAGAAGCCACCGGAAACAGTGAACACACTAAAATCCACTCAACTGTACATTTTAAAATGGTGAGTTTTATGTTGGGTGAATTATATCTCGGTTTTCAAAAGCCTTTGAATACTTATTGAAGGAGGAGGAGAAGGGAAAGGGGGTAGGCCGGGGGAGAGAAAGAGGTAAAGAGAAAGAAATCAGAGTGGCTCTTGTGGGCAGAGAGAAGGGGAAAGAATGTTCCAGGATTCTCTGGACCAACTCTCGTCAGACGGTTTTTCCTTTTGGAACAGAAATCCACACTGAGTGTGTTCATCCTATTAACTGACTTAGTATGTTGGATAATTAGGGCTCCAGTGAAACCCAGGTGCTCGGTCCTGGAAGGAGAGTGAGTGTGAGAGTCCCTCTCGTCCAGCGGGAGATGATGGAGGGGAGGGCAAGGTGTCACCGGGCTGACCTCAGCTCCGGCCCCCACAGGAGTTCCTTCCTCCATCCCAGCTCCTAGTTCTCCACGCCTTTCGGGCCAGTGTCAGTTGGGGGCTCTGGGTTCCCCTATCAGCCCAGAACCCCTTGTGGAAAAACCCCTTTTCCCTTTTGTTTAGCTAAAGCTGAGTTGGAATTTTCCAAAAGAAACTTTTCCTCGGAAACTTAGAGAACCAAAAAAGCACAAAGGGTTTTAGGGGAAAAGAAACAAAAAAAAACCAAAACCCATTCCACTAGAGTGTAGATTTCCACTGTGGTCAAAACACAGATCAAAGGTGGGGGAAGAGTTGGAGGGACCCCTGCTCACAAAGACACCCCACCCGTCCAGGCCCTCTCCTTCCCACTCTGCCATGGCCCCTGCCCGCCTGGAGTGGGGAAGGACCCCAGCCCTGGGCCTCCCAGGAAGCCACGCCCAGGCTGAGCACTGGAGAAGGAGCCCTGAGCAGCCTGTTGGGTGCTCTTTTCCAAGTTCATCCCAGAGTTACAGAGTGATAGATCTGGTAGAAACTGTACTGACCTCTCGGTAATGGCTCCACGTTCCAGCAGAAGTAACCGGCCCAGGATGGTCCAGGTGTCAGGCTGGAAGGCTCACACGTGGCCACAGCGCTTGCCACCTGGTGTCGGGTACCTTGGAAGCCAGGGCAGTCCAGGACCTCCCGTGGCTTCAGAGAGGACTCCCTTAGCCCAGGGGAGAGGACCTCATCCACGCGGCCCCGCTGAGCAGGAGAATCTTGAAAGGTGCCGTGCAGAAGGTGACATGAGAGGAAAGTCGCCCCATACCAAAACTCTGCTCTCCAGCAAGTGGAGGGGGGTTTGCTGTAGGCGGGGCTGGTGCAGGACCGGGGAGCCCACGGGCTGGTCACCCCCACAGATCAGAAACACAGAAACACGGAGGGAGGCTCGCCCCGGCCCCAGGCGTCCTCAGCCTGTGAACACAGACCAGCTACACTTATATTACAACCCGCGCCCCTGAGCCCAGCCCACTCCGTTTGCAGAAGTCCAGTCATCCTGCAAACGGCCTCACCCCCGAGTATCGCTGAGTTTTGCTCACAAACATTTGTGAACCAGTCCTGGGGCCTCCTTGCTACCCGAACTTCTCCAGGCCCTGGCAGCCCGAGGCCTGTGGAGGTCCTGAACCCATGGCCTGTGCCTACTGACCGTGGGACAACCCTCTGCAATAGTCCTATGAGGGAAGAAACTGCTGCGGCCTCTTAGTCCTTGTCCCTCAGGGGCCTTCCACAGCAGGGCGGGCTGGGCGCAGCTCTCTCAGCGTCTCCTTCACACACACACACACACACACACACACACACACACACACACACACACAGAGCCATTTCCCTCAAGGCGTTGTACAGGGTGGCAGGGCCGAGGCTCCAACTGCCCCTGGGCACCTGGGTTTTGCAGGATCTGGCTCAGAACGTGCCCTGTGGTGTCTTCCAAGACCATTTCAGTTTGGCTTTGTCTGGGGTCACCCAGTTTTTCAAACATGCTTTTTCATTCTTGAAACACAATGGAGGTTAGAATTTGCATCCCTTTTTCACCCAGGGACTTTTTCTCAGCCAGTCTGTGGATTCAGATCCGCATGTAGGGCAGGAGCTCAGTGGCACTCCACCCCAGCAGCGTGGGAACCCCAGCCTGCACAGCTGAAGGAGGGTGCTGAATGCTCCCAGCAGAAGCGGGCCCCCAGGCTCAGCTCCCCAGAGTGTTCTCAGAGCCAAGGGTGGGGTAGGGAAGACTCTGGGGCGTGAAGTCTGTTCTTTCCCTAGCAGCATCTGACCTGGCTCTGATGCCCTGATACTTTAAGGCCCACTAGCCATTTTGCTATATACTTTTTGATTATTCAAACTTTGATGCTGGTCTTAGGCTCCTGGAGCAGGGACATTAGTGATAAGAAACTGTGAGATCTGTGGCAACATCTGATCCCCCACAGGACCATGAAGCCACGATAGCGTCTGCCTGTAGAATCCTTTCCAGGGACTCTCTAACTGTAGGCCTGAGGCAGGCTTGGTAGAACCAGGATAGCAGGGAGACTGTGAAAGAAAAAGACAGAAGCCCAAAGGAGATGGTCCCTGACAAGCCACTCCAGAAACCGAGAGGTTGGGGAAGACCCACCCTCCGGAGGCCATGGCCATGAGCAGCTGGTGTGAGCCATCTAGTTCTGCTTTCAGTCTTGGTCCCATAGGACAGAGCAGGGTCTGCCTGTGGGACAGATGAGAATGGCCTGACAGAAATGTGCTTCCTCTGGGTCAAAAGTCCTCATCAGGCAGGGCCTGACTCTCCAATAGAATGACCTAGCTCCCTGCAGAGCTATGCCGACGCTTGCCTCAGAGCTGGGTCTGCCCGATATCTAAGTGCAAACCCTCATCTAAGTCTTCATCTTTCTCCATCCTTGCAATGCCATCTTCCAGGGTCACATTGGCTTTTGTCCTAGACCTGCTAATCTCCAGGGTCTTGGTATCTTTTTGCATAGAGTTGCCAGGTGAATAACACAGACATGAGCATCCCATACCCAGAGGAAGGGGCTCCTGAGGGCTGGGCTGGGCTGGGAGAAAACACAGCCAGCGAAGGCGGGCATGTCTTAGACAGGCGGAGAGATGGGGAGGCCGTTACCGGCAGAGGGACGATGAGTCAGTCACCAAGACAGGGCATGTCCGGCCAGGGAGGCGCACCTCTGCCACAGACCCCTGTTGGAAACTTTGCCCGGAGGGGTGATGTGGCTGACAACTTGCTCTTATCACAGAAGGGCATGAGACAGGCAGAGAAGGGCCTGGGGCTGGTGCAGTGCCCTGGGCGTGCAGGAGTCATCATTCCAGCCACCAACCATCCAGATCGAGGCATGCAAAGCATTTCTGTGGCGCTTACCACATGCCAGGCGGCACTGGGGCTGCTCGGACATGTTCTCTTGCCTCATAATAGCATTAAGACACAGTATTCATTGTAGGTATTATTATGGTCTTCATTTTATAGATGGCGAAACTGGGGTACAGAGCAGCTGGTAACTGGCCTGAGGATGTAGCAGCAAAGCCAGGAGTCTGAGGCTGGAGGGCACACTGTCCCGACCACAAAGCCATGCCTCCCTCGGTGTGGGGCCTGGGGGGTGGGTCCTGACATGAGGAGCAGAGAGGAAAACCCACAGTGGAGGACAAGATCCAGCTTTGCTCTTGGGACGTTGGAGTGGACACTTTCTACATGGGCGTTTGATTTATTTCTCCAGGGTGGCCCTGGAGATGCAAAGATGAAGAAAACGTCCTCAGGAAAGTCCTAAACCAGAGGGAGTGGTCGCATCTAGGATGGGCTGTAATACTTGGTGCACAGTGTGATGTGAAGCGTGCAGGCCAGTGGGAGGTGGCACTGGGCCAGACTGGGTGAGGGACAGGCACTCACCGAAGCCCGGTCCCAGCCCGGGGGCAGCCCAGCCCGGGGCCATTTGAACCCAGAGCACCAGGCAGGTACGGGTGAGCCCAGGCCTGCAGGACAAGTTCCAGTGCAGCTGGAGGGAAGGGTAGAGCTGGGGCGGGTACACCTTGAAGGTTGCTTTCTACTCTACTCCTTTCCAAATGTGGTTCACATGCCCCTACTTCCATCAGAATCAGAATCATCTGGCTCACTTGCTAAAAGTGCAGATTCCCAAGTCCTCCTGGAATTAGAAAAGCCCCTGGTCCTGGAGATCCATAATTCCTTGCTTTCCAGCCCTGCCCCACTGTCCTCCCTCCCCCTAAACACTGATTCTGGGGACACAGGGAGAACAGCAGGTAATAGAGGGAAGATGATGAGTTGGGCTTTAGAGGAGTTTGCAGGGTTCCAGTAGGCAGTGAGAAGCTAGAAACTAGGACTCAGAGAAGCCGGTGAAGCTGGGGTGGACATAGAGATTCAGGAATATAACTGCAGGGATAATTTGAAATTGTGAATGGTCTTCTCCTTTGTCTTCATGAGTCTGTGACCTTTACCCACAGTCGGCCTAAGGCAGACATATGTCCAGGAAGAGACGAGAATTTGTTACAGAAGGATTGCCTAGAGAAAGGCCAAGTTGACATTCAACTTTTGACACTCAAAATAGGATTTTGTGGTGAGACAGGAGTCTTCAAGCCAGGACAGTACTGAGAGAGGAGTCACCAAATTCCTTTACTTCCCTCTTTCCCCACTGGCTTGTCTACAGTGAGGCTCTTGCCCTGTCTTTAAGGCTCAGGTAGAAATCTGGAGGAGGGTAAATATGACATAAGTCAGGTTAGAAAAGGAAAAAAAAGCATGCTCTCCTGCCCTCTTCTGGATCAGGAGATTGAAGGGAAAAGTGGATGGGAGATGTAGGATGGGGCAGGGGGCTAGGGACTCTGAGGTCAGGGATAGTTAAGATGGGGGGGCCTGTCATCTACTGACCTCCCCCAGGTCCTGAATGAGCAGACCTCAAGCAAGACAGCAACTGGCTCAAGATCTGAAGCCAGAAAAAGGCATCATCTTGGAGAGTAAGGGACCCCACTGGCAGCTGGACCAGCACACCCAGGGCCAGGGCCTCTCCTCCCAGCAGAGAAAAGCCAGTTTGCTGAAGGACTGAGCATTTTAGTCCAAGGAAGACTGAGGACACCTAAAGGGCTCTTATGATTATCTCACCTGATGAAACTTCATTAGTTATAGGCCTCATTGAAAATTGCATTTTTCATCCTGCACATCCAAGATGCAGCGTGAGTTAAGCATCCAGTTCCGTGGAGGAAGGATGAAGGATGAAGTGGTAGCAGACACTCTGGGAATAACTGGACGTAGCTAAGGGATGTGAGTGAAATAAAAACAGGGCTGAAGGAGCAGAAGAGGTGGTCAGAGATGTGGGGGAGAGGTTAGAGAGAGCGTGCTGGGAAGCCTGGAAGTACGGGTTTAGGAAGACGATGGGGAACAATGCAACTTAACAACGTAGAGGAAGGGAGGAAGAAGATGGAGAAAGGGTCCTTGATCTGACACTTAGGAGCTCAAGAGGACAATTAAGAGGCCAGGTGAGAGTAGTGATGGGAAGGGAGGCCATCAGTAAATCACCGGTGTTAAGGAGAGAGTGAGGGAGGAAATGGAAACAGCCAGAGCAGGCGTTTCCTTCGGGGAGTTTGTTCATGGAGTAGACCAGTAAGAACACATCGGATGACAACGGGAGAAGGTAGCGTGAACGGTAGTGGGAGGACCTGGGTGACTGCAGGTGGAGAAGAGGACAGAGGGTGATCAGGAGACCAGGTGGGGGGACTGACCCTGGGAAGGAAGAAGGGACGTCCCTCTCCAGGAAGGAAGACAAGTGAGGACACCGGTGTCCTCAGGTGGACAAGAGGGTTTAGTAATTCATAAGACATATCCCCTCTGCTTTTTCCTTTAGTAACTAAGAAGCGGGGGCATCTGTAGATGAGGCTGCCTACCTGGGGAGACATCCGGTGATGAAGGATGGAGGCGGGCAAGACGCACGGGAGATGCTCCTGCCCACTGGGTGCTTGGGCATCTGCTTCAGGGCCACTTCTCACGAAAGGAAGGGCATTGCTGATGCAGTGGGTTAAGCTCTGACAACTGCAAGTGAGAACAGTGGAATTTCAGCGATGGAGGAGCCAAGGGAAGCAGGGGTGCCCCTGGGAACAATTTCTGAAGCTTTGTCATTTTCATTCCTTGTTAAGATAATTTAATTAATAGTTTTTACTTATTGCCCAAAGAACATTGTCAAAACAATAACAGGATTTTTTTTTTTAAATCAAGCTTTCATTCTTCCATGTCTCTTCCCAGTCTTAACCCTAATACTTTTGTGACTTTTATGTGGTTCCAACCAGATCACAGATTTCAGCAGACCGTATTTTCTGAAAAATGGCCACAGCAGCATTTCAAGTCCTGTGTGCTTGTCTAGAAACTGGTCACTCTCCCACGACAAGGTAGAGTCCCCTTTCCTTCCCCTTTGAAATTGGACTGGACTTTGTGACTGTCTCCGTGAATGGAGATGGAGGTGATGCCCCTAATTCCCAAGAGTAGGTCATATAAGCTGAGTAGACTTCCGCCTGGCTCTCCCCCTGGGGACACTCACACTTGGAACCAGCTACCTTATGCTGAGAAAGCCCAAACCACACGTAGGTGTCCTGGCCAAGGGACCCAGATGAGGCCTCAGCTGGCATCCAGCGTTAGGTGCCAGTCGTGTGATCGAAGGAGCCTCGGATAAGCCATCCAGGGGTGTCCTGTCTGAATTTATGATCCATAATAAATGGTTGTTTCATATCACTAAGTGTTAGGGTAATTTTTTTATGCAGCTGTCGTAACTGGAACACACAGAGTTTTGTTTGACAACTTTTGCATTTGTTAGCATGAGCAGTTACTCATAATTATCATTTTATTGGTTGCAAAATATTTTGAACTGATGTAGTATAGCTTATGTAAATATTGTGCTATTCTTGGCTATTTAGACTACTTCTCACTTTTCACTACTTAAGCAATGATATAAAAAGTTGTGCATAGAGATTTTTCTTTTTTGTTGAATTGCTTCGTTGGGACAAATTCCCAGAAGTGAATTACTTTGGGGTATGAGCATTTTTATGACTCCAGAAATGTGCCACCAAATTGCTTCTCAAAATCGCATCGATAGATTCTACCATCCATTGTGTTTGGCGGTTTTGGTACATAAAACCACCTCAAATTTGTTTTGAATTGAAGTGAGGTATAAATAAATAACTGCACTAATGAAAAACCTTTACTATATCATCATTAATAATTTGATCAGTGAAAAACTGTACCTTATCATTGCTTATAATTTGTATATCTTGGGTGCGCACTGAGGCTGAGATTTTGCTCTATTTAAAAACGGTTTTCCCATATTTTAAAAATTGCAAAAGAATGTTTTATACATAAAAATATCTATATATATTCTTTGTCCAATAATGTATTTTTAAGAGCTCTTGAGATCACTGTTTTTTAAACTGCAAGTCACACTTCATTAGCAGATTATGAAATTGATTAAGTGACCAGCATTAAAGAAAAAATGAGAATAGAATAGAACAATAATATAAGAAAATTATATTCTGATAATATCATCATAGTGGAATAAAAATACCATTCCACACATGGTGGGTTTTGTGTGTGTGAAACTTTTGTTTCAATGTAAGTATGTATTGGGTCATGATGTAAAATGTTCTTTTTCTTAGCGGAGGATGCAACCAAAATGTTTTTAAAAATCGGCCTTATAAAAACCTATTTCTTAATCCCTTTTTGTACTGCTGTGAACATTTCCAAAGCTGTGTCTTCCCCTTTCTATTTTGAATTTTCTCCCTCTGGTACCATTTTAATTTTTCACGTGGTCAGGCCTGGAGCCTTTCATACATTCTTATTTCAGTTGAAAACAGAAATTTATCTTGTTTCGACAAGGGTGATAAATGATCCATCCCATTTTTATGTCAACCCGATTCATACTGAAGCATTCTCTGGACACCCCTGAACTTATAAAAATTCCTGTCGGCTCAGCAAAATGCAGTTGAAGAGCTGGGGCACAAATGCTATTCCGGAAGTGGGCAAATGGAGAGGACGCGATCGTCCTGAGAGCACATACCCCAGTTCTCACTTCCAGCTGTCAGTTTATGCTGCATCAGCAGAATAAGTTCTTGTGCAAATGCTGTATAAGCAAATGTTATCACAGTCACCCAGAATGGTGAAAAAAAGTTGAAGAGGAAGTAAAGCTGAAGATTCCAGAACACATGGAAATATGGAGAATAAGAAAGAGAGATGGGTTTAGGGACAGAATGGTTAGAGACTAATAAAATGATCATAATAATAAAAATTGCTACTGTGTATTACATATTGACCGGGCTCATTTCCTCCTCACCACTACCTGTGGGGTTTATCATTATTTCTATTCTGCAGATGATGAAAGCACAGCCCCCGGAGTCTACGTGACTTACCCAAGGCTACGTGACTTACCCAAGGCTATGTGACTTTCCCAAGGTTACTCAGCTTGGTAATAGGTGCCTGGAATTCGAACTTCAATCCCATGCTCTTAATCGCTGCCTCTCCTAAGGGAGCTAGCGTTGCCATCAAAGGAAAATGGCGAGTGCCCGAGGACAGCACTCCTTTAATTTAGGAGTCTTAAAGGAATAGATCTATTGCTCTATGAGCACCTTACAGATGCCCCCTTCTACTCTGGGGAATGTCTTTCAAATAATCAGGTTCATCATCTAGAATAAAAGTAGCTTCTACCCTGTACAGTGCTGGAGATAACCAAGACTAATCTATATTTCATCTGTTGTTTTGCTGGATTCCGTTGAGATCATGAAATTTCCTAATGCTGCAAGGTCTCAAAGAGGCAGTGGAGACCATGGCTCAGAGCACAGACATGGCAGCCAGTGTGTGTGGATTTGTGACTCAGCCCAGCCTCCTGGCTGTGTGATGCTGGGCAAGTTTTCCTCATCTGTAAGAGGGGAATGATAACAATACCTGCCAACTAGGACTGACAGTGCTTGGTCCATAGTAAGGGGTACGTTAGTATAAGTTATATTAATATTATGCACTATAATTATTTGTTTTGAAGTCAGTATACTTTTTATTAGCTTTATTTCTGGTTGAATTTTTAGGAGATAATCTAGTTTTGTCGGCCTCATATTTATAGATAGGGTGAGTTTTTACGTTGATGTTTGTAAGTTGCATTTAATCAATCACTCACATTTTCTTGTCTAATTCTGTAGTTTCCAGAAGGGATGCTATGTGGGTGAGTGGGGTGACCATATGTCTCAGTTTATACTTGTCCCAGGATAATTATTAATAATGCCCCCTTTCAACTCAAAAGTGTCCTGGTTTGGAAGATAAATCACATGGTCATCTTATTGGAGACTCCAAGCACTCCCAGCTCTGGTCACTGCTATCCTGTGTGATCCGGGTCAGGAGGACTAAAGCCTGGAATAGAATCAGGGCAGCGATCCTAATCATTTTTCATGCCAGGACCCATTGGCAGGCTGCAGAAGACTATGGACTCTCTTCCAAGAATAATTTTTTAAAATATAACATTAAATGCACAGGATTACAAAGAAATTCCGTAATTTAGAAAGAACGCTATCAAAATATTAGGGACAAATGAATTTGTGATATTGTAACATATATTTTTATTAATGACTAATGATACTAGTGACAGATTTAGTAACTATTGTAATTTCAAAGCAGTGATGAGCATAAATGATATTTTGAGAGATCTGTAACAGTGGTAATGTGATGCAGAAATACCTGCCATATCTGTTAGCAACAAAGTCACAGGTACCATTTCTGTTCGTTTTCTATATTCACAGTAGAATGTAATTTTTTCCCCTGTCCAAGTTCACAGACCTCTTGAATTCTATCCAGAGCTCCTGTGGGCCCCACTTTAAGAACCTCTGGACTCAGGTGGATATTTGAGGCAAATTGTACAAAGACCAAGAAGAAAAGAAGAGACTGGAATGGCTGTGGGCTTGGTGATGGGAGAGAAAAATTATATGGGAAGTTGGCAGGATGTGGACGGGTGAAATAAAAAGGCGCAACGGGTCTGTCACTTGTCTGTGTTGACAAAGTGTGGGAGAGGCTAGCCCATCCAGGATTTAGCCTGCCGGGAACATGTGTATTTGCAGAGTGGCTCAGAATGTGGGCCTTGAAGTCGAATACAACTGGATTTGGATCCAAGCTCTGCCATTTACCGGCATATATTTTGCAGGAGCCATTTAATTGTTCCATGACTCAGTTTCCCCTCTGGTCAGTGGGAATATTAGTACCTACCTCAGAAAAATTGCTTTGAGGATTAAATCAGATGATGTATGTAAAAAGCTTAGTACAGCGCCTGAATTGTTTTGATAGGTCCTCCACACTTACTACTGCGGCTGTTGTTACTGCGAAGGTCCACTTGCCAATAGGAAACAAGGGCTTCCCCCAACCCCTCACCAAGTGTTACTAAAACATATTTTGATTCATGTGTGGCCAGCAGGGGGCAGCAAACACCATCCTACAGTATAAGTTTAGGAAGAAGAAATGCGGTGAGGAGTGTGGATGGACAACCCCTTCTGCTCGCACACAGTGAACTAGATGAACTAGGTCCCTTTTGCCCCCTTCACTAGGCCCACAGTGCCTAGAAGGTGTCCAGTCTAGGGTCAAGCTCATCCAGACCACTGAAGCAGTCAGGAATGTTCTGGTGAGGCTGGTGGGCCAGGGATCTGGCCGAGACCAGCAGTTTATATGTGCCCCATGCTATCCAAGCAGGATTTAATTATATAATTGGGGAGCGTGGGTGCTGGGTCTTGGAAAGAATTCTGGATACAGTGGGGCTTCTCCAGTTGCTCTCACGTACTCCCCCCTTAAATTCTTCTTGTTTTCTAAGCTTTCACCTGTCCTCCAAGTAGTCCCAGGAGCCAACAGGACTTACACAGCCTGTGCCCAGTTTAGGAACATCAACCTAGGACATCCTGTTCTGTGCCCCCTTATCTCACCATGATGAAATTATTGCCTTATGTTACCCTGCACAGAAAATAATCTGGAGCTCCCTGTGCACACATGCAAAGAAATCATCACTATTGTAGTGGCAGAAAGTCACCAAGTTGTAGGCACCAAGATCTTACCACCTTATCTCCAGGACATCCAAGAAATGAGATGCAATGAAATAGGATGGTAGGAACGTTGTGTGTGAAACAGGCAAGCTGAAGTACCTTTTGTAAAACTGTTTCTAAGGGAAAATGCATCCCTCCTCCCAGCGACTAGCCCAGGATCACTGGGCCTTGAGGACGGCGTGATCGCCTTCTTTGTGCCCCTTAGCAGGTGCCACAAAGCTGACCATGTAACAAGGTCGCCAAGAACGCTCACTGAAAGGTACTAGAATTTGGGAAAGGAGCAGAGAGAGCTCCAAGAGACACAACCTGGTTCTCCATGGAATGATTTTAATTTTTCTGAAGCCTTTTTCTAAGGATCAGACCCTTTCCTGCAAGTGAAATATTAATTCCAACAAACAGAACAGATAAAAAATGAATTTGCTGCAGTTGAGGCGGGGAGGGAGACCCATGCCACCCCTCCCTGACCCTCAACTCTGGAGCACAAATCCAGGCTTCCTCAAATTGCAGTCTGAACCCTCTGTCTTCCCACTGGATGACAAACCCGGCTAGTCTCTAGTCCCAATTAGGCCACCAATTGAGGGTTTGGGGTTTCCAAAATGATGTGTCCAGACTAAGATGACAGCAGTGTAGGTGACCAGAACACTGGCTAAACATCCAAAGACATGTGAGTTCTAGTGCTGGCTGCCCCACCAGTTGGCTGGATCGTCTTGATGGAGTCACTTGGTCCCTTCTGCACCATGAAAGCTGTGACCCCATGACCTCTGAGAGCCCTACCTGAGCCAGTATTCTTGTCCAAACCTGCTGACTCATGGTGACTGGCGGACAGGCCATATAATTCTCCTTGGTGCCCTGGTCCAGGCCAGGAGCCTGGGCTGCAGGCCCACGCAGAACATGCAGGAGGAAGTTTATAGCCACATCCTCTGCTCTTTCTTGTCCTTGTCCCATGCTGGGCCTCTGTGCCCTCCCCACTAGGCTGAGCCATAGGGACCTGTCCCCTGTAGTCAGTGGCCCCTTCTCTGTCCCTTGTGACAAAAACACATCTGACTTCTGTCCTGGGGCCCCAGGCTGACTCTCCCTCCCTGGGTCCCAGCTACTTACCACGTGTGATCTAAGAACTTGCTTCCAACGTCCTCTGTTTCATGTCTGACCGCCTCTCTGACTTCCTAATACCACCGGGACAGCTCCTGGCTTGCAACTCTTGCGAAGTCTGCTTATCGCTAGGGAATGGCTGTGTTATCTACACAAGCACAGAAAATCAAAGACTTCGGAGAGAACATGGATTTTTAAAAGATAATTCTGTTCAAAGAAACTGACTTCTTTTGCTCAATAATGTGCAGCTGAGCGCTCTAGATTTTCTGTGTCAAGAGTTAAGGTAGCAGCAGAAATAGTCATGAAAATTAGTTTCAGTGCCATTCAGTGAAAGCTGGCAGAATGAGAAGGTGGAGCCACGGACTAGCTGTGAGGTATTTGGCAAATCAATGAGCTGCTCTTGATTTCGGGTCAGCATCTGTGAAATGAGAATCACGGTGCTTGAGTCTCGGGTGTCGTAAGGATCAAATCTGATCATGAGTTGATTCAGCAAACATTTATCTTGTTTTTATTTTTGATATGTCACATATATAAGGAGAGTGTATATAATCTCTGTATACCATTTCAAAGAGTGAAATAAACACATATGTCCTAGAACCCAGGTTAAGAAATAAGTGGTTTCTTGGAAGCCTTTCATGTGTTCCTCCCTGATATCAAAATTCACCCCAATTCCCACACTTTTTTTGGGGGGGTCATAACTTTAGTCTGCATTTTTCTCTGAGACTGTCTTTTTTCCCCCAGCTGTACTGAGATATTGTTGACATAGAATACTGGGTCAGTTTAAGGTGTATAATATGATGGTTTTCTACACTTATTTACTGGGAAATGTTTACCATGATAAAGTTAGTTGACACATCCTTCACTTCATATAATTACCGTTTTGTTGTTGTTGATGTGGTGAGGAAACTAAAGTTCTACTTTCAGCAACTTTCAAGAATAGAGCACAATTTATTGGTAACTATAGTCACCAGGCTGTACATTAGAGTCCCCGGAACTTGTTTGTCTTGTAAGTGGATTTTGTACCCCTTGGCCAGCCTCTTCCCATTTCCCTCACCCTCAAGTCCTGGCAGCCAGCTCTCTACTTTCTGTGTCTGTGAGTTCAGTGTTTGTCGATTTCATTTAGAAGTTTGATCATACAGTATTTGTCTTCCTCTGTCCAACTGATTTCACTTAGCCTAATGCCCTAAAGGTCCATTCATGTTGATGCAAATGGCAGAATTTCCTTCTCCTTTGTGGCTGAATAATACTCCATTAAATGTATATCATATTTTCTTTATCCATTCATCCACTGATAGACACTTAGATTCTTCCCATGCCTTGGCTATTATGAATAATGCTGCAGTGAACAGGGGAATGCAGATATCTGTTTGAGATAGTGACTTCATCTCCTTTAGGGTATATTCCCAGAAGTAGGATTGCTGGATCATACGGTAACTCTATATTTAATTTTTTGAAGAAACTCCATACTGTTTCCATAGTGGCTGCACCAATTTACAATCCCCCCAACAGTGCACAAGGGCCCCTTTTTTCCATATTCTTGCCAGCATTTATTTAATAGCTGTTTTCACAGGTATGAAGTGATTCCTCATTGTGGTTTTGACTTGTGTTTCCTTGATAATTAGGAATTCTGAGCATCTTTTCATGTGTTTGTTGGCCATCTGTATGTCTTTGGGAAAATGTCTCTTCAAGTCCTCCACTCGTTTTTAAATCAGGTCATTTGTTCTTTTGCTGTTGCCAACTCCTAAACTTGACTTTTGAATAAATCATTCTCCTGCTCTTCTTTATAGTTTTATGACTTGGGGTTATATCCTTTAAAAATATGTTGTTTAGTTTTGCCTATTTGGGGGCTTGCTATAAGTTGAATCTTACTATATATTTTCCTGTGATTAGCTTTTCTTGCCTCAGTATCCTGTTTCTGTGATCCATTCACATGGAAGCACACGGCTGAAGTTCGTACACTCTGAAAATATGCCATGATAAATTTATGAGATGCATACATAGATATCCTTTCCTCGGTTAAAGAAGTTTTCTTCTATTCTGAGTTTGCCAAAAGGTTTTATCATAAAAACATTTTGAATTCTATAAAATATTTTTATATTTGAATACATACATAGACCTTTATTCATGTGATAAATTAGATTCATGATTTTCTAATATTAAAATCAGCATTGCATTCTTGTGGTAAAATCAGTCATCATTCTTTTATCCATTGTTGGATGTGATTAAGTAACTTTTGGTTAGGATTTCCACAGCTATCTTAGGTGAGATTAGTCTGTAATTTTCGTAGCAATGTTTCCTATAAAACCATCTTAGTCTGGTGTTTTCTTTATGGAAAGATGTTTAACTAGTTATTCAATTTCTTTAGTGGTTACAAGACTCCATTAATTGTAAGACTCCCAAGGACAGCTTTGGCTTCATCTCAAAAAGTTTTGATATGTCATATTTTTACCATTGCGTGTGTATTTTCTAGTTTATAGTAGGTGGCAGCCTACCAGAGGTACAGTGCAGACTTGGGGGGTCCAACTGCCCTCGTGCAGAGACAGCTCCCCCATTTCAGCTTGATGACTCTCTTTGTGTCCCAGTTTCCTCATCTGCCAATGGGATAATAACAGCAGTTACAAGCTCATGCATTAACTCACCTTTATGTGCAACTGACAGGTCTAAGCACCTACTCTGTCCAGGTACAGCTCTAGGCACTGCAGACAGGAGGGCGAGGAGAACAGAAATGGGTGCTCCCTCAGCTCCCTCCAGGACCCTGAGCCCAAAGTCTTCCTTGGAGCACAGCTAGCAGATGCCTTCAAGGGTCAGAAAGAGTAAGTGTGACCTGGAGCTGGACCCCAGGAGCCATGAACCCCCAGGCAGTCCCTCTAATCCCCTAGGAAGCCTTCCTGGATTGAACCCAACACTGATGGTGCTTCCCTGGCTGGGCTCCTCCCAGGGCTCTGCCGGCAGCACCATCATAAGCCCGTGAGGGCTGCTTCCGCCAGCGCGCACCACGGACACTGCACTAAAACAGCCTGTTTGGCAATTGTGTCAACATGAAGAACATAACGCTGAGAAACGTGAAATCAGACCTTGAGGAACTGTGCTGTCTGAAATCAATCTGCATCACTATTGTTCAGAGCAGATTTTCAAGGGCAGGTCTTAATCGCCCCTGCAATTCAACCAAATTTCGTTCTATCATTCAGTTGGTCTCGTTATCTTAATTCTACTTTGCCTGGAACTTTGTTTTGGTCAAATTCTGTTTGTTTCATGAATTTATTTTGTGGTCCCAACAAAGCTCCTTAAAGTGGGGGCCAGCACTGTTGTTCTGTAACTCCCACCAACTTGGCCCCTGGAGGGTCCCTGCATTAGTGACCAGGAGTCCACCTGAGTCCTGAGGCTGGGCTGCAACCTGCCCAGGAAGGTGCAGGGGCTTTAGTTCCACAAAGGGAAGGCGGGAAAGGGGCTCGTCACTGGGAATGAGACCCTCTGGTGTCTATCTATCCAGCCATAACACTGCAAGTACTCTTATCTTCCAAATACAGAACCAGTCCTTTGTGACAGGCTTTGGTCCTCCTCTTCTTCCTCCACCCCAGGCAAGGGACAGGTGCTTAGATATAATTGGAGATCGGTCTGATAGAAGGTAGGGAGGAGGGCTAGCAGAGGGCCTTTTGGTCTTGTTTGTGCTTCTTGCCGATTTCTCAATGGCCTTGTTTTAAGTTCCAATGTATTGGGTGCTTTACTTTTTTTTTAATTTCTTTTTTCTAAGTATGGTCAGTTTACAATGTTGTGTCAATTTCTGGTGTACAGCATAATATCTCAGTCATACATATACAGACATGTATTTCTTTTCATATTCTTTCCCATTCTAGGTTATTACAAGATACTGAATATAGTTCCCTGTGCTATGCAGTATAAACTTGTTTGTTTTATATATAGTAGTTAGTATCTGCAAACCTCAATGGCCTTGTTTTAATAGTGTTTTTAAGCAGGGATTTCAAAGGCAGGCATCTGATTTAAACTGTCTTACTAGTGATTACCTCAAAGTTTTTCCAAAGTACATTTAAGCCAACTCTTGACTACCTGGAGAAACAGGGTTTGGGACTAGATCACAGAGGACTTGACACGACTGTTAATACAGTGATATTCTGCTCTTGATGATTTAGAGGGTGACGGGATAGGTTTGCAGGTTGACTTTGGATAGGGTGGGACCTGCCTACCCAGCAGAGGAACCAACCACGGTGACGAGTAGGTGCTGGGAAAGGAGGGGCCCAGGCACAGAGTGGCCAGGCCGCGAGCTGCGGACCGTGGGGGTGCTCTGGATCCCCCACCTGGCTCCACCCCAGCTGCTCAGGGGCCAGGCTGCTCCCTTCATCCTGGGCTGAGGCCCTACAACCAGTGTCGCCCAACCAAACACACTTGGGCTGTATCTCACACACGGATGACCTGGAAAGCAGATGTCACTTAGTAACAGGGGCTATGATCATCCACAAACAAAGCAGGAGTGAGGCGACTTGTCTTTATAAAACCTCAACTCAACATCCCCTTCCTGGCCTTTTGTCAGTTTAATTTTGGGTAAGAAAACATTAATTTCTTAAAAAGCAGCAACATTTTGTAAAATAAAGGGCCTTTACTCTCATAACCCTATTTAAGGCATTCACCCATCTCTTAGTCACTGGAAGACACAGGCAGGCGGCTGTCCACAGCCACAAAGAGGGCCCTCCTGAGCACCCAACCCTGCTGGCACCCTCACGTTGGACTTCAGGCCTCCCCAGAACTGTGAGAAACACATTTCTGTTGTTCAAACCTCCCAGTCTATAGTATTTTGTTATGGTGGCCCAAGCTGATAACCGTTATTGACGCATTTCTTCCCTCTGGTCCAGACAACGAGCTTTAGGAAAGCAGTTCCTTGTGAGGGTGCTGTGTAGTACTAGCAAACAAAGGACCCTGGCCTTCACAGGCAGGAGGAATCACCAAGCAATCTGTGAAATTATGAACGGGCTTGCGTCCAGGCCCGGCCCTGCAGAGCTGTGGTTCTCACCCTGGCTGCACATCAGAAGCACCCAGAGATCCTGCAAACTCTTGCTGTCCTGGACCAATCAGATCAGTTTCTAGGGATGAGGACCAGACACACTAGCACTTGAAGGCCCCCTGGTGTCTCTGATGAGACCCCGCACCCAAAAACTGAATGGGTGAAGTGCTGGGGTGAGGGAGGGGGTCCCCCCCGAAAGGAAAGACGCCAAGTCTTCCCTCCTGCTGCAGAGCTGAGCAGCCGGCTCTATGGCTATCACCAGCAGGAAGGCTGAGGGGGACAGAAGGCGGTGTACTGTTTCAACAAACCAAAACAAAATGAACAGCATCAAATTCAAAAAAGCACTTTTTATTTGAGGCAAGGAAAAGTCTAACTGAAACGATTACAGCTTCAAGCAGTCAAAATCCAATTGTTAGAGGCACTATTTTGACTCTGTAAATTCAACTTAGAAAAGGGTATTCAGGTTGCAGTCTCCCCAGCTGGACAAGAAGGGCAAGGAAAACTGAGGGGACTCTAATCTACTGCTGCTGCTCCTCAGCCCCGACGCCAAGCTGGCCAGGCCCCCGCTGGTTTGTCTGTAAGTTGCTGACCCACTGTTGACGGAGAAAGGCCAAACTGTACTACACACAGGAAAAACGAGCGGGAACCAGGGCACCTGGGGAAGAGCCAGCACCCGCAGCTTCAAAACTCGGCGTGAAAGGGATAATCCTTGTGGGCGACACAGCTGTCAGAAGGAAACAGGAACACGTCAGCTTTTCAAGGAAGGATTTCTACTGTCATTACAAAAAGACAGAAACCGTGTCTCACTTAGGTGGAAACAGAGGCCCCAGAGGTAACAAGCCAATTCCGAGACTGCAGATCACAAGTCTGCACCCGGGGGCGTCCTCTGCCACAGGCGCTCCTCCGTGGGAACAAGTGTGACGGACCCCACCCTCCCCGTGGGCCCAGCGCTGTGCCTAGCACGGCTCCTCCTCCTGGTAACTCAGTCTAGTTGCAGGACTAGAGAGCATCTTATTGCCTTAAAAGGTAACAGGGAGATAACAACACAAGAGATGCTAAGAGCCTGGACGTGTAACAGTAAGTGCTTGGAGTACATGGGGCCAGAGGCCACGGTCACCTCCAGGAGCCTTCTGGTATCAACGGGGGCTGAAGTGAGGCCAGAGGAGTAGCTGAGGACCTGATACAGGAAACACAGGGAGAGGAGACAGGGTGGACCATTGACCCAGGGGGTGGAAAGATGCAGTATCTGCCGAGGTTCACAGGCCCGTCTGGTAGGGCCGGTGGCTTGTGTTGGGAATGTAATGGCAACAGGGTCAGAAAGACTGGCTGGGCAGTGTGAAAGGCCCAGGGTGAACCCTGCTTGGGGCATGTAACTCTTATTCATATACTTAGAGCCCTACAAAAGCTCCCCATGGCCTGTCTTTTTTTTTCATTCTTGGCATCCCATCAAACCTGAGTAATATAACACTGCCATTAGCCACAGAGGCTCAGTGTACCAGTAATCACCAAAAAGAGGCAATGTGTATGCATGTATGTAAACGTACAGTTAGAAAAAGCTTCCGAGGTGACCTGGAAATGTTGGAGCCAGCTTCTCCCCCTCCTACTCCAATCCCAACCCACTGAACATCAGTAGCCCCCAGGACCACATGACAGCTGCTTCTAGAACTGCACCAGAATGGAAGGAGTCTATACATAAAGGGACCAATCAGAAAACCTCTGTGGTTTGTCAGCCTTTTCAATACTGTGTCAGCAGCAGGAAGGAGAAAGGAAGCTGAATGAATGAGCAGATTCTCACAGGAGAACCTGGTGACTGATTCACTTCTCTCTTCGCTCTCCCTTGCCCACTAGATCAAAGATGATTTTAATGTCTAAAGGGTAAGAACCACTCACACAAAATCAGGGACATCAGAAAGGGCCAGTGGTAAACCCGGCTTGTGGCCTATTTTGAATCTGAGGCTGTGGAGTGGCAGCAACATGCTCACAGGCATGTGCCTGCATGAAGCGCAGGAGAGAGTTACCATCCAAGATGCAAGTCTGGTGGATCCCTGCAGGGGTGGTGGTGGGACGCACCAGTGGGGCAAACGCCAGAGAGAGAGCACAGAGGCTGGAAAGAGAACATTCCGTCTTAGGGAATGTTCAGATTCTGCTTAGAAGAGTAACTGCTAAAGGAGACAGAGAAGAAACAGAGTTTGGACGATAAAAATAGTGAGAAAGGAGTCTCCACTGTAAAAGGCGGAGTTTCTTCTTGAAAGCAGAAAATGAGCTTGAAACTTGGTTTAGTTAACGTAGTAGTAGGAAAAGGAAAAGAAAACAAGCAAAACAAAACAAAAAACCCTTCCTTGTCCCCTCCCTTAGATCCCGAACTACAGATCAGAAGGAATACAAGGCACCAGCAAACGTACAGCTGGAGGGGCCTCAGGTGCCGCTGCCTGTCAGAGGGACTGAGTGATTCAGTCACATGGTTTATGGGTGTCAGAGCCGGAACGATTGTGAGCCCCAAGCTCTATGATCTTCTGAATAAACTCCATTCACCAGTCACCACAGATAAAGAGTCACGTGCCAGTTCTTCCAAGAGGGTGGGGCAGGGGGTACCTGGGATCATCTGCTTTCAGATGAGCCCCTAAAATTTGAAAATTCAGTCAGTCTCTGTGGTTACTGCAGGTTAGGCCAACAGTGCACGGGGCGGGAGGAGACGTCTAGGACAGAGCCCCCGGCACGTCCCAGGCCATGAACAGCTCAGCTGACACAGGTGTGGACATTCCCTCCCTGAACGGAGGGGAAGGCAAGTAATGTGCACAAGTCAGAGCCACTGCGAGAGCAGGACCTGGACGTTAAGGCCATCCGACACGCTCCCGGGCCTCACTCACCTCACCAGGGCACAGACCCTCCAGTTCCTGTTGTAGCTGAGTAAAGTAGTCATATCTGCACTGCTCAGTTCAAAGTCAAAGACCTAAGAAGAAAAAAAATTCCAGTAAGCTCTGTGGATAGAGATCCAAGACAGGACATGAAAGCAGCTCCAGGCAGGACCACTGATGAGATGCTGCCTGGAGTGGGGAAGGGCAGGAAGGCAGACTAAACTCAGAGAAAGTTCATTACATTACTGTGCAGAGAATGCACGTGTTTTGGTTGGGGACTATATGGAGCAATGAAAACAGACCTTCCCTTTCAGAACCTCCAGGCAAAATGATATGTTTTCTTCCATTCAGTACTTTTCCAAAGCTCTGCTGAGCACTTTCACTGTAACAAGCACCAGTGCTGAACAGAGTGATGGATGGGTAAGTGTCTTTGCCTCGGTTTACAAAGAAGCAAAGGAAGAGGTAATCCAACAGCCGTAATACAAGGAATAGTGTGCTGCCCACAGTACAAAAGATGCTACACAAAGCACTCTGGGAGTCCAGCGGAGCCAGGAGTGAATTCCAGCTGAGAAGCTGAAGGATGTGGTCAACTGAGATGGTATCTGAGATGGGCCTAAGAAGCCAGATAAGGTCTTAACAGACAGAGAAGACAAGAAAGGTGTGTCAGGTGGAGAACCTGATCCACCCCGGGATCTGAGGAAGGCCCTCAGCTTGGGTGATCGCAGAATGTATAGAAGGAAAGTCTGCTGCATACTCTGTGATGACTGCTGTGCAAAAGTGTGCAAAGACAACACAGTAAGATGCAAAATTATGTTAGCATGAGAGATCAGGCCTTAAAAATGTTTCTTTTCTAACACCTTGAAAAAATAAAATATGAAACAAAAAAATCCATCTCTAGCAGGATATGTGTTTCTCATGGTCACTATTTTACCACCTTATCTGTCTCCCCTACTAAGCAGTAAGCTCCCCACTCTCCCCAGGCCTCGTCCCCATCTCCCAGGCGACCAGTAGCACACGCTACAGCCACGGCCCGGGGCCAGCGGAACAGGCAAAATCAGCTGTTTACTGTGGAAACAGAGCCCCTGGAAACCAGAGCTCAGGTGAAGACAGAGGGGTCCTTGCCGAGCTACTCTGTTCAGTGACAGTGGTGGCTCACAGGCATGGGGACCCCCTTGAAGAGCTCTTCCCTTGGCCAGCTCCCGACACTCGTGGGAAAGGCAGAGAAGTAGGCATGCGGGCGCCGGGCGTGATGTCAGGAGGTCTGCTCTGCTCTGGCAGGTGCTCCGAGAGCCCACACAGAACACCTCACAGGTGCCCTGCAAGGTGTCTGCAGGCCACGGACACATCAGCACAGCAGTGTTTTCTGCGTGTTCATGAAGGTACCAAGCATCATGCAAAGCCCCTGATGCATCTTATTCAATCTTCATGACAGCCCTTGAAATAGGTATCATTCTACAGTCGGGGAAACCAAGGCACAGAAACTAATGGAGCCCTGAGACAAATCCAGGCAGAATCACTCAAGAGCAACACTTCTTGGCAAGTGGTGAGTCCCCGTGGAGCCTCAGCACGGGTGTGTGCACGTGCAGCGGGGTCCCGAGGCCCAGGGCCCGCCTGAGCACGAGGCTGCCCCAGCACAGCACCTCCGCCCAGGAGGAACGACTGTCCAAGCCCACGGTGTGCTCACTGCAGCTCCCAAGGTGGCTCTCTGACTAAGGGGAGATGGCAAGGCAGTGCACACGTGACAACCCAGGGACAGGAGACAATCCAGGGATGAGAGGCCCTGTGAAGGCCCCCTGCCCCCGCCACTATCCGCTTCTCACGGAGAACCTGGGCCCACCAGCCAGGACCTTACCTGGAAGTTCTCAGCAATGCGTTCAGGCGTCACAGACTTGGGGATCACGATCAGGTTTCTCTGCAGGGGGAACCGGATCAGAACCTGCGAACAGAGGCGCTGAGTGCATACGTACACCAGGAGCTCCACACTTTCAGCTCACTTCCTTGTACACATCCATCACCAGAAGAAGAAATCCCAGAACTTTACACATGAGGAAACCAGGCTCAGGGTGGACAGGGTCTGACCCCAGAGCCCTCACTCAGCCTCTGTGCCAGGTGCTCCCCAATCTCCCAGGGTCATTGGTCCCTCCACCACCTGGGAACACCCAGCCTAGACGAGCACTCTTCCAGGGGCACAGACACAGGCCCTCACAGGCAGCAGCAAGGCAGGGGGGCCCCGTGAGCCCCGGGCCACGTGCAGTCTGCTAACTCCCAGTCTGCGCCCTTCCTACTACACACGCCGGGACCCATGCCACACATCCAGGCAGGGCCTGACTGGGCTTGGTCCCTTCTCCCTCCTGGATGATGGGAACCACCACAAATGCAGGAAGTTCTGGCAACAGTCACGAGTGCCTAGAAGTGGCTGTACCTGGGCTGTGGTTTTATTGTGCTTGTCTGCAATCGCTTTGATCCTGGGATCCTCCAGTAGGGAAGGGTCCTCGGGCTTGGCCCTGGGGACAGGATGGTCTGTGTGAGCAACCATCATCACCACCACTTAAGGCAACCCTAACCCTAATCCCCATCGACCTCAAGGGCAGCCCACAAGTCTCCTCCCAATTCAGAGCTCGGTTACAAACTCCCAGCCTTCCAGAAAAAGAGTAGGCATCTTGCTACTAGAAACACCAACAAATCAGCCCAGAAGCATCTCCTGTGATGTTGAACTTTTCTTTTTAACCATTCCTAATCTTCACTGACAAGAGAACATGATCCTATGGAAACTTACCAGGGCCTGTCAGGAGAGCCAAGGGGGCTGTAGGCAGTCACCACAATGCCTCTGGACTGGCAGTACTCGATTAACTTCTCCTGAGTGAGGTATGGGTGGCACTCAATCTGCAGACGCAAATGAGAGGGCTGACGGCGCCACTGCGGGCATGGGGGATGGGGCGCACAAGAAGTACTCTATGCTAAGTCCCCTGCCTCCCTAGACAGAAAGTTATGTGTAACCAGTGTCTTATCTCCCAGATGAGCTGAAACAACTGTCTCCGGTTCCCAGCTAGCAACCTTGACATTAACGGTAATAATCTTGTTACCAACATTCTGTGGCCATGGACCCTAAGGATTTTTCCTGGCGTTGGGCATCTATCAACTGTGACAGGTCTGAGGATCTCAGTCTGCGCACAGCTTGTCTCAAGGCCCTGAGTCACCACAAGCCAGGCTCAAACCATTTCTCCCCTGCAAGTTTCACTCTCAGATGTGTCACCATCTTTCTGAACCATAAATCAGGACTCTGCCAGCACCCAGGGAACCGCCTCCCTCCCAGCTGCTCCCCAGGTGACACAGAGAAGAGGTAACTGCCAGGATCACACAGTAACAAGACAATCTCCCACGCACACCAGCCTCCTCGCCCCGGATGTTACCTGGTTAACCGCCGGCTTATATTTTAAGCCAGGTTTGTTTAAGATCTTCTCGACTTGGAGATGGTTGAAGTTGGAGACTCCAATAGCTTTCACCAGTCCTTCATCCACCAATTCTTCCATGGCCTAGAGACCAAAGAGGGTCTGCTTGCTGCTGACATGTGCCCGAAAGGACAAGGATCAGAAGCACCTCTCGCACCAGTCAGTTTAACAGGTCCTGCCCTGACTACTCAGTGTCAGCAAATTAGATCTTTGGGAAGATAAGAGGCACCATGACATAAGCCAGGCTGGCTTTAATGAGATAGGGAGAGCACAAACAGTGACAGAATAAAAAAGTACAGAAACAGCAGAGTGGATCACTCACATCGGGTCTGCTCACAAGGGGAACGGGGCTCAGCAATGAAGGGGAAGCCAAACCCGGGGCTGCCTTACCGCCCAGGTGTCCACAAAGTCGCTTTCACTGGGAATCACATTGCCGTCTCCATCCAGGGGGAAAATATCGTTCCCAGGCTGTGGTAACAATCCAGAATCCGTCAGTCAGTAACAGACCTGCCCAGATCTGCTCGAGGAGCTGCAGCTTTGAGAGTCACGTTCTAATACAGTTATTCTAACCTACAACAGCTGGCTAAGTTTCTGGACGATAATCAACAGCAAACCTATGTCAGTGTGAAAAAGAAATGACAGACCATCCCAGAAGTCCCCAGACCCTTTTTCTATAAACAGGTTGGAGGTGACCATCAGATGGAGGTGGACAGTCAGTGCAATGAGCCTGCCGTGGGCTGGAGTGTGTGGACGGGGAAAGGACTCAGGGCCAGGATTCACAGGCCTGCATCCCGGCTGGACCACTCACCTACAAAACCAAAACCTAGCCGAGCCTCACCAGCTTTAACATGAAAAACAAAGGATGAAAGCCAGGCCCGGATACACCACCGTGCAATAAAATAAGAGCCACAGGGTAACATGTGCAGGCTTTCAAGCTGGTTGACAAAGCAGAAAACTTTGAGTCTTGGCTAGAAAGGAGGCAAAGGCCCTAATAACTCTAGAATTCTCCTTGTGTGAAGGCAGTCCATCAAGCTTCCGCAGGATGGGGCACGTGTGTGGATGCAGGAACACACACGTATGCACGTTCAGGGCACGAACAGGTACACGTGTGCACGCCTGAGACGGGGGCGGGGCAGTAGCCTATGGTTGTGTGCAGAAATGTCACCTGAGCCACATTCACTGTCACTAAGTTTTAAGTTCCACAGTCAGCAAATGACAAAGAGCAGTGCTTCTCAAACTCCGAAATGGGAGTGAGTCACCCGTGGTTTGGATTCAGAAGGGCTGGGTGGGGCCTGGACTGAGTTCTAACAAGCTCCCAGGTGATGCCACTGCTGCCGGTGCTGGGACCACACCTCGAGCAGCGCAGCGAGGACACACACACAGCATCTAGCCACTCTCGACCTAACCTGCGCCCCAGGCATACCTTGAAACCCGTGGGCCAGTGAATAAGGTAGAGGTCCAGGTAGTCCAGCTTCAGGTCGCTGAGCGTCTTCTGGCAGGCTCCCTTCACCAGGTCCTTCTCGTGGTGCGTGCACCACAGCTGCAGGCACGAGAGAGCACGTCAGCCCTGCGTGGGGAGGCTCCCTCCTGCCGGAAGCCGGAGGCTCCAAGGCTCACTTTCTCTCCCCACAACCCCCACTTCACCATGACACTGAAAATGGTGGGGAGGGAGGCTCCACTTCACACATGGATCCCAACTTTCCAAAGGAAGCTGGATAATCAGGTCGAGGAAACCCTTCAAAAGGACCAAACCGAAGGCATAATATAATGGACAGGCAACTAAACATGACCCTAGGCCTTAAACGTGAGCTCTCAGGCCTATTGTCCCACCAGGCTGGTCTTCGTGGAGCCAGCCTCACTCCCACCCAATGGGCACCAACAGCCTCCGGGTACAAGACAGTGGCCAGCAGCGGAGACCCAGTCTGCAGGTGGGAACCAGGTTCTGGCCTCAAAGAGAACTCCTTGGAAAGGCAGTGCCAACCCACAGCCTCAGCCCCATCTGCAAAGGGTTCCAACCAATGACCACCCCACAGACAGATGGCCACAGACAGGTGAGCTCTGTTGGCCTCCACGGCCTTGCGTCAACACACGTTCCCTCAGAAGAACCGCCGGTCGGGTGATAACTGAGGTCGTTATCAGGAGGCACCAGAGGTTGTGGCCTTGGCCCCTGAGCTGATGCTGCTCCTGGCTGACCGTGGACAAGAACCCTCAGGGTGGTACCTTGCTGACAATGAAGAGGTCCTCACGCTTCACCACCTGCTCCTGGATCTTCTCCTGGATGGCCAAGCCCACCTCATTCTCGTTCTGGTACACATGGGCGCAGTCGATGTGTCGGTACCCAAGGTCGATTGCGACCTTCACAGCCTCTGTCACTTTGCCGGGAGGGGACTGAAAGAAACAGGAAACGGAAGGTGTGGGGATAAAACTGAAACAAACCAAACACAATTTGCATACAACCCAGGAAGAGGGCGGTGGGAACCCATGCTCCTCAGAGGCTCCCGTTTCTCTAAGGTCAGCAAAGGCAGGCCAGGGAGGTTTCTGAACGTCCCGAGGTGAAATGCCATATTGCTTTGTTTTCAGAAAATCCGACAACCACTTACTAGCCACCCAGATCGCCATAACAAGATGGGCCAAAGCCTCCCACTTCCTTGCTTCCTCAGAATCCACTGATTTACAAACCAGTGTATAGAAAGCCCCCACTGCCTCAGTCTACTAGGACCCCAAGACAGGGGATACCACTTCCTTCAAAGAGCTCAAAACATTTCAGAACAGCCATAAATGTTCACCCCAATTCCCGTTTGGTTCCTGAGTTCTGTTGGTGGCTGTTTATGGTTTATTTTCTCCTTTTACAAGTGGATTCTGATATTGGCCATCACTTGTTTTTAAGCAGTTCTAAGAGATTATCAAAGTTAAGACCACCACTGGTGCACAGCCAAAGGCCTGTGATCCAATCTCCCTGTGTAAGAACCGTTCTAAGAGGTGAAGACGGGAGGCGGCCCCTGGGAGGCATCAGTGGGCAGAAATGAGTTGACAGGAGGGGGAAGAGGAGCTGTGGAAGACCACCATCTGGCTAGTGGTCAGAGCTGCAGAAAGACTGAATGGCTGCCCCTGCCTGGACCACCTGCTCATCTGAGTGAGGAGGAGAGGTGTGGGAGCTCCCCCAGCATCCAGACTGACTGCACATACACTCATCTCCACGATGCTTCTGCTCAGACCAGAGAGGTGAAAAATAAACACGTGTGCAACGGACCACTGAGTGAATAGAACGCATTCCTCTGGAGAGCTGGGGTAGAAAAGAATGGCCAGGAAAAGTTCCCAGGGCAGGAGCAGCTGCAGACATCTGCTGTTTTGATATCAGCTGCTGTGAACAGGCGAGGGCGGAGGAGTGCGTGATTCGAGCCCGAGAGCTCGCCCAGTCCACTCGCCACCACAGACGGAGCAGGGGGACAGATGGGAGACGCTGACCTCAGGTGTGAGATCAGGAAACAACTTCAGATGATCTGACAATCTCCTGTTTCCCTGGAGGATCCAACAAGCTGCACCTGTAGCCTTACTCACTCTTCACGGTTTAAGGAACAGAGCAGGGAACCTCGGCACATCCAGAAGACAGTGAGTACCGCAGCCTCCCTCTGGACTCTGTGCACAGCTACTGCTGATGTGAGAGGTGAGAGCAGAGCACTCTCCCTCCCAAGAAAGAGAAGAGGTAAGGGACCCAGGTGGGGGAACTGTCTGCCAGCACACATTAACTCTCCCCAGGCTTGACAGCAAACTGATTGAGTTTGTCTGTGGAGCCCTGTGCTGTGCCAGCCCAGCACCTCACAGCCCCAATCCCCAGGCAGAGGGGCGGGCACCTTGCCCAGGCTTGGCCTAATAACACACTGCATCTGACACAGTGACTGGAACAGGGCAGAGGTATGACCCAAGCCAGGCCCACAAGACTCATCTCTGGCCTTCAGCTGGTGCTACCAAGACAAGATTTCATTCTGCTGGGGTCACTGTGCTGGGAGCGCATGAGCCAGGAGCTGCTAGAGGAGAACTGCTTGAGATACAGATGATGATTGATGAGAGAGACGGCCCCTGGTCACATCATTTACAGCCCTGCAGCTCGTACACCTGACATCAGTGTGTAGGTCAGTGAATCCCCAACACGCATTTTTTTTTCCTGCTTATGATTAAGTTGGTTATTCAGTTCCTTGGAACCAGAAGAGTGCAGAGTAGGATAATCAAGGCTGCTGAACAATGGACACAAAACTACAAAAAGTCTGTGTGATGTTTTTATAGAGAAGCCATGGACAGAAATAGCCTTCAGGAGGTCACGAAGAAGCTGCTGCTGCCTGACCCTTCCCTGGAGATGCACGTGCTGAGAAGCTGAGACCAAACTGCTTCCAACGGGTAAGGAAAAACAGAAGCAAGGACTGTTAGGCATTTTACAAATTAAATTTGCAGAAGTTGTGGCAATTCATAACAAGAATCCTGTGAATGGACACTATGGGCCAGCCTCCCCTTTTTAAAGACACCGTTGTAGCAGTGGGGAAGGCTGGGGCCACCGGCTCTCACGTGGGCTGGGTGCGCCAGGGCCGGCCCCGAGGCAGGCACCCTGGCTTCTAGAAGGCTTGTGCCAGGGCAGATCATGTCACAAAATGGAAACAGACCAGTGGGATGTGTAGCCCACAATGGCTCAAACTGAAAATAACAACAGCTCCCATTTATTATGCATTAGTTTTCACTAGTTTTAAATGTATTACTGAATTGACTCTTCACTACAGCCCTGATTCAGACACTATTATCTCTGTGGATAAGGAACCTAAGGTGCAGAGACCTTAGGAAACTGGCCCATGATCGTGCAGTAAGAGATGTCAGGATGCAAACCCTGGCACCAGGACCTGAGAGCCAGGCTCTGACAAGAGGTCCGTCCTCCAGGGTGGACCCCAAGCGGCAGGAGACACTGCTCAGGGAGAGGACAAGTCTCCTGGACTTCCAAAATCATTCTCCGGGATGAAAAATGTACCAGAATCCACAACTACCTTCAATACTAATTATCTCCATCTAGAACCCATCCCAGAAAGAAACTAACTTCCCTTATCACAAATGAAGCAGCCACTTCATGGTGAAAAATCGCTCAATAAACTTGAGAATGATTATACCATCTCCCCATTCCATGTCCATATTAAAAACTGCAAACAGAAGGCAGTGGTCCAAATTGAGACTTTGAAAAGAAGATGAAAGAAATTATCTCTGTCATCTAAGAGCAAATCTGCAGAAAACCAGTAGAAGAAACACTCAAGTTATAAATAATCAAATTATACAAATCCTAAAGACAAAATCATTTTTTAAACTTGATTCTGCCACTAATCTGCCCTGTGACTGGGGCACATCCATGCATACCCATTCCCCCTTGTCCTTACAGCTCCAAAGTTCTAGCTTGGGCAGCAACATAACCACATTCTGGGCTGATGGCACCAAGTGATGTGGCCAGAAGTCTCCGCCTCAGAGGCCCCCATCACCTCCACAAACTCGGACTCCCTATTTCCTTCTCATGTAACACTTTCAGGCCAGGTAGTCTTTTACTATGAGTGTGTGCGTGTGTTTCTCCCCCTTCCACACACACACTCCTTTTAAAACCTAATCATCCACTGTGCTTGTAGCTCGTGCTAGTTACTCTAAGATAATATCCCTCCCTCTATTCCTCTGCAAATCAGAAGCAAAAAAAAAAAAAACAAAAAAAAAAAACCAACAAAAACACTGCTCCAAACAAGACAAAAGATTATAAAACAGCATCACTGGTAAAAATAAAATATCTCAGAGACTGAATCCTTCATAGCTTTTACAATGGGGATTTCTGGGAAGAAGGGACTATTCTGAGAATATGCTTCTAAAATTTTTTTCCAGTTAACAGGTATACTTTTGTAATGAAGAAGGGGTCAGGAACAAAGGAAACTTCACTTTGGGGGAAAATAAAAACCATCCTGAGTGAGAACTATGAGAACAGTGCGCCAATGATAATCCTGGAGCAATGAACAGGTAACTGCAACTTTTGATGTAAACTTAGATTAATAAAGAAACAGGGCATCTACCTCCAAAGCCTTGAAAAGTAACATCACAGAAAAGCTGTCACTGAAACATAATGTTTAACCTCTTTTGATTAAACCAGCTTTTCTTCAGAGAAACTCAACCTGCCTTTAAGAGAAACTAATTTTATTTTTTACTATCGGTTTTGTTTAAATACTAGTGATGCCACAATATAATGTTCTGCCTTCCATTGTAAATATGTCATTTCAACTAGATGCAAGTCAAACAGACATTTGTGGCTGAATTTCTCAAAATGTACTCCAAGTTCCAATTAATTTACTTAGAATCTTTGGGGAGAGGAGCTGGCAAACTTTTTCTGTAAGTGGCCAGACAGAAGCTATTTTAGGCCTTGAAGGCCAAATGGTCTGTCACAACTGCTCCACTCTGCTGCTGCAGCACAAAGCGGTCGTAAGTCATGAGATGTGTCCTAATAAAACTTTATTTACAAAAACCAGCCAGGGTTGTGCTTTACCAGCCCCTTGGTATGGTGGAAGCGCACATGAAGGCACAGGGGTTAAGCAACACTCTGAGCCTTGATTTGTCCTACCTCATATCACAAATAACACTCTGATTTCCAATTCAGCCCCCAAATAACAGAAAGTTAGGTGACACAAGATACTGTGGCGACTGGAAGGGTTTAACCCGTTCCAATTTAACCAATTGACAATACGGTCCCAGTCACTTCAGGTAGACATGAGAGAGCCAGCCTGCTGGCCTTGATTACACACAAGGCTTCCCCTCTGCAAGACTGGGAGACCAGGAGCTGGCAGTTTTGTCTAAACAAGGCTTAAAATCTGCCACACTCAGAAGACGCCAACAGAATAAGCATCGGGGAGAATCCAGGGAATGACAACAATGTGCGATCTCCCTCTCAACAGAAACACTTTTCATTGTTTGATGCAGACAAGCCAGCCTCACTTGGCTCGTGTTCAATTATGTCCAAATTCATTTTACAGTTTAATAATGTAAACTGCAATTTCAAATGATAAAGAGTGGACTGCTGAAGAATGATCCTTTTCGTTGCCTTATCACATGGAAACAGCCAGTGTGGCCACTGTTTTACATCAGAGCTCATAACTAGTAAAACTGAGATTAACTTCCTCCACTCAACTCGAATCAGTCTGTCCTGAATTCTAAGACACTGCTGTCTCCACTTGGTTGAGATGGGGAGGGACGGGACTGGCAGGACTTATTGAAATCTGTTTCATCTTGAAGAACTCCAGGTGGAGGCCTGCAGGGAAATGAGGCTGGTAAACAGAAAAACAAGCTACTGTTTTAGCTCCAAGGCCAGCACCTCTCCCCTCTCCCTGGTCTGGGCTCTGGGACCATTACGAGCTTGCCTAGGGTTCTGACAGGAATTCTTTTCCAGCACATTTCCTTCTACCTCATGCATTCGTAAAGGAAGCGGTATCACCTCCAAAGAGGCAAAAACTGGTTTGCTGGGGGCAAAAATAAGTCTTAGCTTATAAAATGGTTTGTGGCTCACCGAAGGGCCACAGGACAGACAGATGTACAGTTAGTCTATCTGTGATGCTGAACTTTTATGGGGGGGGTCAACTAGGGAAAAATGTTTCAAGGTCCCTGGGTGCAGCTGACAGATGCGGAGATAATGGAAAAGGGGCTGAGAAACACAGCTGTTCCTCCATTTCTAGGTTTGGAATGTGGGGGTGAGTTACAACAGCCGTCTCTTATTAACAATTTCTCACTAAGTCAAAGCACTTATCAGCAACAGGACACTGGTCAGCATCAGAAGTAATCTGTTTTAGCAGCTTCCTGGAAATACAATGCCCATGGCTTATTTACTGTCCAGTAGAGAAGGCAAGCTTGCCAGGGGGAAATGGCCTCTAAGCCACACAGGCTCTGAGGCAGAGACGCTCTTCCACTGGCCTGAAACCCTCAGCTCCCAGGAACGAAGGGTGAGTCTGTGGACCTTCAGCGGAACGGTGATTGGAGACTCCCAGAGCCCTGCCAAGGGTCTGGAGGATTCAACACAGTCACCATGCCGTGGAAGAGCCGTGGGAACAAGGAGCTGCACCCACTCCCAGAGCCACCCTTAGTTCTCACACAGATAAGCAAATGGTATTTAGATCACCCTGTTTTTTTGTCCAGGGTCTGGGGGAAGGTATTAACCACTATTCTTATAACTTTTTCAGCTAAAAAAAATAAAGAAATCTACTCCAAGCCCATACTTGTATCATTTATTCACTGTTATCCTCTCTACCATGCCTCTATACAATTCTGTACAACCTCATCTCCTCACTCCCCAAAATCTAGTTATCTTACTTCTTCATATTAATTCAACATGTAACTCTGGGGTGCCTACTATTTACCAGGCACTGTAAGAAGTGCTGTAAATAGTTGCGACCAAGGCAGATGCTACCCTTGCCCTCAACGAATTTGGTCTGCTGGAATGAATGATCCAAATGTACAGATTTTATAGAGCTATCTTAGTTAAATATATACCTGGGGGGAGGGTGTTAAGTGCTCAAGCAAATGATTTAAAACCTCTTTCATCAACTTTTTCTTCTTATGTACTCCAGAGTATCGATTTTGAAACAATGGACCCAAGATCAGGACCATCATTTCTGAAAATATGAACTTAGAGTAAAAATATGGAAAATGCATCCCGCCTAGCAAGGTTTAAGTATCGTTTGGTGGAACTTGTGTTCCAGTTACATGTGTATGTCTATACTGCCTCATCACAGAAACTGTAGTTTGCCGTTGCCAGGAAAGTGTCTTTTGCATCCATTCCAAGAGAATAACCTGTGACAGATGGAATTTAATTTGGTACAATGGCTATAATTCAATTACACCGTTAGAGCCACCACTGGACGTTCTGAAGGAAACACAAATCACATACACTCTGAACACTTCGGCCAGAAACACTTTTTGTGTGATGCAACTCTACCACCCTTTATCACCATATATTTACAAATTTTTCACTGCAAGTTTTTAAACAGCACCCTCTGTTCTATTTCAAACCATCTCGCGGTGCCCTCAACCCATCCTGTCTTTTCTTTCCTTGTCTGTGTGTAAATACTCAATGCCCAGACCCACCCTCTTAGTCCCTGGGAAAATCCGGGTCATGGCTCTGGAATGTAATATACAATAGCTCGAAGCTAACTTACAAGCGGCTTAAAAATGTTCAGCGCCCAAAAACCACCCTTATGGGCTCCCTAATTTTCAGATAATCAGACTACCCTTTTTACTCCTAGCCATTTCTTGGGGACGCTGTGAAGAGATCTCAGTGGTGTTAAGATTTCTGGACGGAGGCAGTTTTATTACCGACGCCGGCTTGCAGTTTTGCACGGGAAGGAACCACCCGGGCCCAGATGCTCTGTGCGGCACACAACACCCCCCAGGGTTACACCAGGCTCCAGAGGTTTGGCGCCGCGCGTTTGGGGACATGTAAATAGGCGGGTCCTGGGCAAACTCGCGTTACCTAGTTTAATTATCTGCATTCTTGGGACTTACCTTGGGACGCTTATTCCTGAGGGAGCAAAAACGGAAACGATTAAGGACAAACGATTTCGAAGAAAGACAAAGGCGCCACAGATTCCGTTAGGCGAGAGACGCCGGCGCCTAGCGACAAGTACCTCCCTCCCGGTCGCTCCAGACCTCCAACCTGGGGCCAGAGCGGCGAGGCCTCGGGAAGTACCCCGCTTAGTGACTTTCCAGCTGAGGTCACATTCAAAGTGCGGCCTGGGAATCCCACCTACCAGGGGTTACGGGGTCGGCCTCCAGTGGGCCGCTCTCAAGCCCCGCCCCCCCCCCCCCCGGCCTGCCCCGGCGTCCGGGTCCCCGCGAGGCAGGCCCGATCCCGCCGGGGGCCCGACCAGTCCGAACGTATCTCCTCCGAAGCCGGCGTCCGCAGCACGGGCCACTCAGGGACACTCGAGGTCCTTCCTCGCCCCAGGCCGCGCCAAACCTGAAGCCAGCCCCGGATCGCGCTCCCCAGGGCACCTACCTTCCACGTACCCAGCCCCAAGATGGGCATCTTGGCGCCGGTGTAGAGCACGATATGACTGGCCATGACTACTGATCGCCACAGACCCGGGTCGGAGGACCACGCCGCCTCAGCTGCAGCGCGGTCCTTTAAGTAGCCCGTGAGGCCCGCAGAAGGGGCGGGTACGAGAGGCGCCGGGGTACGCAAAGGCGGCTTCTGATTGGCCGGCCCGCGCCTAGGATGCCGCGCCACGGCTAGCCCGGGGGGCTCCGCAGGGACGCTCCTCCCCTAGGTCCTAGTAGCACCGGATTTTTTTCCGCTGGGATCACTGCCCCACGCTCCACCGAGCCCCGCTGACTCCGCCAACAGCTGTGGATCGTGGAAACACGAATACTTTAGCAAAAATAACATATCTCCTTTAAATAAGCAGCCTGGGAAGGATTTTTGGTTTCATTTTTCGAAAGAGCCCAGAAGGAAACGTTTGTCTATTCAAGCCCAATATCGTGCTCTTTGGGAAGCTGACCAATGTCCGGTCCTTTGTAGGAACACACCAGCGCGCTACTGCTATAGCTTAGCGCACTTTGCTTTAAGAAAGGTGCACGCCAGAGAAAGGAGTTGCAATCTTGGTTTCAGGACATCATCTTGAGGTTTGAGTTTGTCCAGCCTGTATGTAGCCTCTTGGCGCTATCTTTACCCTCCACCTGTACACACTGAGTGTGGTTCAACAAGCCTTCCTCCAAAAGCCAGCATCTCTTGAAGTTAGGAAGCCCTGATGAACTTGATCCAGAAGACACAGAAGACAGTCTTTGGAATGTGAGACTCTATCAAAGCCTCAAATTTAATATAGGGTAAGTTAGCAAAACTCTCTAGATGAATAAGGCAGAAACCCACAAAAGAAAAGTTAACTTTAATTTTATAACTTCAAGTATTCTAAATTAGGAAGTGCTAAATAATGGATTAATCGGTCCTAATTGGCAGGCAGGAAAACGCAGTGTTTTCCAGTATAACCAAAGGAAAGTCGCTGGAAGAGCTTTGAAGACAATTTTGGTTTCTCTCCAACAACCTCTCTCCATAATCCTGTACCCTACCCCAAACTTGCTTTTTCTGCTCCATCACCCTCCAATCTTTCACCTAATTATGCAAGAAACTATATCTACCCTGTAATGACTCAGGAACCAGCCCTCCCTAAACTCCATTCTGGTAGTTTTCCATTTAGTGACTTCTAAAAAGTGCTCCCCCTAGGAAAAATTTGTACAAAACAAACTAGCCCAGAGATTTTTCCATTTGACTTTTATAAAAACTGTGGTTAGTAGGCAAATTCTGATACTATTTGTCCCCAAAAGTAGAATTTTAATTTGAGCCTAAAGCTGGGACCTTGATTTGTGGCAAAATAGCAGCAAGCCACCACATATAAGATCTCTACTGACATAGAGATTGCTCCAAAGGGTTAGTCTCGTGGAAAAATTATATACCTTGAATGACCAGGTTGCTCATTTGTTAGGGACATAGATTCAGTATGAATGGTTTTGAAGTTGTGTCTACGATGATTGAGTTTAGGAGTTGACTGCATGAAGGTGTACCTGGCTAAAAATGGCATATTCTAACTGGGTTATCAAATATGAAAAGTCAGATCTGCGTATTTTCTACAGCAATGGAAGTACTACAGTTGGGACGTACTTTTGTGGTAGTCTCCTAACTGCCCCAGTGCCTCTGTCATCTTTGTAAAATGCCATTGTGCACATATCAAAATTATGCTGAGAAAAAAAATCAATGAAATTCTTCTCAGAAACATTCTATCAATTCCTATCAAGAGCAATAAGAATCTTAATGTACCCTGAACCAGTAATCCTGCCATAAGAACCAATAATCTCATCCTGAGGAAATAATTTAAAAGGAACACACACACGTGTGCCCACACACACACTCAGGTGTATATACGAAAAACAGTACTATACAGAGAAAGTAAAACTGTAACTGTCCAACGATAGCAAGAGATAAGTTATAGCCATTAAAAATAAAGACAATCTAGATATAGAGAAATATGTCTATGAAATAATGCTAAGGTGAAAGTAGAAAACAAAGTCATAAATGGGACATGATTACAAACATGAAAAAACAACATGTAACATATGGGAAAGGTAGGAAGAAGCCAAAGGTAATGGGGAATACTATTTGTCAGATTATTTCATTAATGAACACATTTTGCAATTAAAAGACTGTTTCCTATGAACTCTTCAATTTCTATAGGATAAAACTTAAACTCTTTAGCTTGGAATTCAAGGTCCTATGAAATCTGGTATAACTGGAAATATATGAAAAACTACCAAATTGTACACTTTAATAGGATGAATATTATGGCACATGAATTATGTCTCAATAAAGCTGTTGTCAACAGACATACAAAGGTTACATGCTACCTGTCCACACAGGCTGGTGGAGGTGAAAGGAGGCAGTAGGCTAAGATTCAGAGTCTCTCAAGGACCCCAGGCTAGAGCGACCACATTTTTCCACTGTTGCCCTAACCCAAGTCTTCAGGGTTTGCCTCAGGGGAGCAAGAGAGCAATGGAGAGTCTCCAGTGAGCAATGAATTGCTCAGACCTGGAGGTGGCACACATCACTTCCATCTACAATTTATTGGGCAGACCTAGTTGCAAAGCCCTGCCTCTGTCTTCACTGAGATGGGGACGTGTCTTCTTCCTGTGTGCCAGAAAGCAGAGGAGGACAGAACACAGCTGAACATAGTAAGCAACAGAAGTCTCTTCCACAACCACAAACAGCTATTGAGCCCTCATGATGTTTCAGGCACCATTTTAGGCCCTTTACATACATCATATGAAGGTGCTGCTGCTGATAATGATAATAAAATAGCTAACTTCTGGTGAGCTTACTGGGTGCCTGGCGCTATTCTACAAGCATTACATGTGTTAAATAATTTAATCTGCATAACCATTCTTTGCCGTGGATAATATTATTCATCAGTTTTACCGACGAGGAAACCAAGGCACAGAGAAGAGAAGTAAATTGCTAAGGTCTCATAACAAGTAAGTGGCATGGTCGAGATTTAAACCCAAGGAGTTTGACTGTAGCACCCAAATGACTACACCGGTGGCTTTCAAGTTATGCGGTTTTGGGGGGGGGGGGTTAAGCTATTTATTTATTTATTAATTGATGTACTGGAGATTGAACCCAGGACCTCGTGCATGCTAAGCATGCACTTTACCACTGAGCTATACCCTTCCCCCCCAGCTTTCAAGTTATTTTATTGTGACTTAACAGTAAGAAGTAGGTTACCTGTGACCTATATGAATATATGACAGAAACAAAAGATCTACAAGATAATTCTCATCCTAATTATGTGTGGCATACTCTGATATTGCATGTTCTGTTTTGTTTTCTTTTTCTAGTATGGATTTCTACCCTGATTCACTCATGGTTCCATGATAAATGATTTTGTGATCCACTCTTGGGTCATGGCCTCCAGTTTGGAAGACTTCGCCCTCCACCCACCCCGTGGCCTCACCACTACTCCTCATTTCAGGTAGCAGGAAAACCGTGAGAACCACACACCAGGCACCTGATGACAGCAGTGCCAGGAGAAACCCACAGGGCGAGCATTCCTATATGCCGTCAAAAGCATCCTTCTCCCCACCTCTGCCTGCTCCATCCTTCGGTCCCCTCGGATAAGCAATCATCTTTTTGAAATGAGAACACCTGTGGTTGATCCTTTGGCCGCAGGAAGCAGAGAGAGGCAAAAGGGAAGGAGTGTGGAATCATATGAAGAGGACAGAGGCTTCAGCCCCGGTCACAGAGTGGGATGGACCATGGAGACTCAGGGAATTGATCTACTGGGAAGCTGTGTCAATATTTATTTATGTTTGTTTGCGAGATGAAGTTTAGATGGCAAACATCATTGGGGGAGAACTGTCAATATAAACCTTCTTCACAGATATTGCAGAATAGCAAAAAGAGGAGAGAGATAAGCGAACATTTTGTCACTTTTAGCACAGCTGTTTAGTAAATTCTTGTGAATTGTATCATCCACTCTTTTCTGTGTGTCTTCCATGTATCAAGCTGTTTAAACCCATTGTCTGACTTGATCCTTATACCCTCCTGATGAAGACAACAGATTCCATTCCTTTCCCATTTGGGGCATTTTAAGAAACTGAGGTTTGGTAATATTAATTTGCCTAAGACCAAGAAGTTAATAAGTGGCCTTCTTTTAAAATTTCGATATTTTGTTCATCATGGATTTTTTTTTTTGCATTTAGATTTTTTAAATGTTGCATTAAAGTATAACCAGTCTCAATTACTGAGATTTCTGGTGCCCTCCTCTTTTAAATTCTGCATAGAGGCAGCCTCACTCACCTCACACTGCCTAAGAGCCTCAAAATAAAAAGGAACCAGCCCACAGAGGTGGAATTATTTGCACAGAATAATCATCACCAACACCGCGATTATCTGTGTCGGCCACACTCTGACTGCGCATGCTTGAGAGCAGGTGTGCGAGGGTCTGTGGGCTCCTGCACAATTCCTCGCCCCTGTCGCAGTGACCCCACCCTTTTTCTTCCAGTCAAAACGCCTAAGAGAGAGCAGATGTGTGAGGGAGGCAGTCTAACAGAGATAACTTTGTAAGAAATGCCTACAGCATTAATGAATTCTTTGTCACTAGATGCCAATGACTGTGACACCGCTCACAGCTGTTGGAGCACACTGAAGGGTGGTGGCTCTGTGGCTGAGGACCTCTGCTGCCTGTGGCTTCTCCTTTCTGAGCGAGAGGACTTGATGCATGTGGCAAGAGGAGAGACTTACCCATACAGCCCTGCAGGGGAATTCTGACCTCATAGTGCAAATAAATGAGTCTCCTATACTCTGATTTAGAAATAGGTTACTGGTGAGACTGAGGGGTCTCCTCATTTATCTGGGGTCCTGGTTTTGGAGGCAGCGGGAGGGGGCAGATCAGTGAACCTACAGAATTGCTGTTACAGGTTCTGGTATTTTCAGGTAGCTTGTCATACCCCATCTGCACGGACTTGGATGAGATGACTGATAAAATCCTTGCTGCCAGGCCCGGGTTCATCCTCAAAGGCCAGATCCATACCTTTTCTAGAAGATCTACTAAAAGAAAACATCTCTGTGCACAGATAAAGCACATGTGGTATTAGCAAGTTTGACACCTTTATGGAGGAGGTGTATTTATTCAACAAATTCATTCATATATCCACTAAATATTTACTGATATTTGATGCCAACAGGTATTGTTTTAGGTCCTGGGATTACAGAAGTAAACAGGAAGTCTCTGATCATATGCAGCATCCTTTCTAGCCAGAGAGACAGATAGTAAACACGTTAATGTACTATCTGGCCAGGTAATGATAAACCACATGATGAAAACAAAGGAGGTGATAAGGAGGTGATGGAGAGAGTGTGAGCCCTGTGCACACCCAGACAGACACATTCCAGCAGGTGAGAAGAGGTCTGTGTGGCCCCGGAGGGTGGTCGAGTTGCTTTGAGTGTATATAGGTGGGGCGGGGGAGGGGAACCAGGTGGAGGGGAGGTAGTGGTAGAGAAGCAAGGAAGCCTGTGTGGGTAAAGCAGAGAGAGTGAGCTGGAGCGAAAATGGGAGAGGCAGCCACGGGTCAGATTATGTAGAGCCTCGAAGGGTCATTACAAAGTGTCAAGTTTTTTTCCGAATGTGACAGGAAGTCATCGGAAGGTCTTTAACAGTGGAGTGTCATGATCTGATGTACACGTTAAAAGGCTTGTTCTTGCTGCAGTGTGTGGAATAGATTCAGGAGTGTCAGAAGGGAAGGAAGGAGCCCAGTTAGTGGCCCTACTGAACTGGTCTAGGGGGATAAGATGGTGGCTTGACCTTGGCTGGTGTCACAGGTTGGGTTCTCCAGGAATCAGACCCTGGGATGGAATTGAGCCTGCAGGATGAACACTTGTGAAAGAGAAGGGACTGGAGTAGGAGTGGGCCAAGGGAGAAGTCAGGTTTCCATGCAGGCCCAACAGCAGCCTTGGCCAACCCTCCAGGGAGCTCTGGTGCTATAATGGCCCATCGGAGGTGTCCCCAGTTGCACTGAGATGGCCAGATATTCAAACCATACCACAAAAATCAATCAGGAATTGGATGTGTGTCACCCCTGGAAGGGGTGTGATGTTGGACAAGGTGGTGGTCCATAGCTGAGATAGTATCTGAAGGGTCTGATTGCTGAAGGCCATATGCCAACAGGACTATGTGCTGGGGCAGCACGCCCTTCGCCCAGGCACCTGCACTCGTTAATAGGGCGGACTGCAGCCACTGTGCTGCCATTGGTGTCAGGGCCACAACTGGATCTCACCCTCTCCCTCCTCCACTTTCTATTTGAAATTCCCCTCACTCCCAGCAGGAACTCAGAAGGTCTTGAGGACTTACATAGTGGTGTGACCCACACCTTGATAATCATATCCTCCTCATTCTGGGGTTGCCACACATAGCCACTCAGTTATAATGGGACAAGGGAGCACCCTACCTCCTCTCACTGATCAAGGTCAGTTACAACTGCCAGGACGATAACTCTTCTTGCTTGCTGGTCCTCTGGCATGAGATGCCCCAATTACCCAGACAACAGTCAGAGCTTATAATTTAATGTCACTCTTGCTTTTTCCCCTGGAAAAAGCGCCTTTGTTATGGTAGTTGCAAGGTGCAATAATTTATCCTTTCCTTTACTTGGATGGAATGTCCCAGAATGCCCTAACCACTGGACCCAAAAAATTTTACTCATGTGGCATGCACCCTGAGTCTTGGTGGGGTTTATTTCCCACCCTCTGGAGTGCATGTTTCTTTCCAGGGTCTCCAATGTGCTAGCCGTTTCTTGTTCAGACAGCCCAACTGGCATGCTTTTATTGGTAGAGTGGATCAATGTGGAATGTCCAGAGGTCTGGATATCTTTGAACTATGACAAAACACAAGCCAGTTAACTTAGCCCCAGGGAAAATCTGTAACTGCATACTTTCGTCTGTTCTGTTTGAATGCAAAATGCCTTTGATCTTCCTTATTGGTGGGAACAGAAAAAAATCCTTTGGCCAACTAAACATAAATGCACGGAGCAATGATTGTGATAGACCTTGGATTCTATGCTGGATGAAGAGGAAACTGAAGACGCGAGGATGTTGACTGTCAAGGGCAGGTGGGGGTGATGGACAGTGATATGAGACAAGGATAGTGGATTAGAGGTCTTCATGGTATCAAAGAATTAATGAAGGATGAGTGTTAGAGGAAATAAATGGGGTAAGAGGTATTGGTCAAGATGCAATGCTAAAATTTGAGATTTAATGGTAGATTTATTGTTAGTAACAGTAAAGAGAGAGAAAGTCCATAACAATTGAGGGTGTCAACTAACTGAGCTATCAGGGGCCCCAAGAATTCTATGGATATTGAAAGTCACCGAGAATGGTTACAGAAGGGGTAGTGACAAGTGGTAAAATCTCCCACGTGAGAGGAAGAGTGACCCTGAGGCCAGTAGAAGGGAGAGTGGGGCTTACAGTTTGATGACATGTACTTCAAAATATCTGAGATGTTGAGAGAGGAAGGAAACTAAAAGCTGCAATACCCCAGGAGGATATTTACCTTACTTTTAGGCTCTGTGGAGTGAGAACTGGCAGAGAAAAAACAGCCACTTCTTAGGAGAGCTGCAGGGGAAGCATTGTCCTCCAGGGGGCGCATGTTTTCGCTTACGGCAAGTTCCTGAACCCTACCAACATTCACAGAAGAGATGGAGGATAAAACTCAAGGGGTTTGTGGCAATGAGGATTGTTGGCAGTGATCTGTTAATAATGTTTAATAACCAGTTCCTACTCCCTGCCTACCACCCTCCAACCTATTTCAAACTGCCTGACTGCCAGGGCCAAGATTAGGGTGAGTCCAGTGAGGCACTTGCCTCAGGCTCAAAATTTAACGCAGTGCCAAAAAACTCAGTAATCATGATGAGTAAGATTTTAATATGATATTTTTAAAAGGGATAAGTTCATTAAACACGAATATGATGATTTCCTATAGCGATTATACATCGAAAGAGTTAAAACAGAATAGTGGGATGGAGAGTGTCTGGGGGAGGGACTCCTTTAGTCTCTGAGGAGGCCCCACATTTCATTATAAATTTCAAGTACTCTGCGAAAATCCTGAAAGAAGTCTTGTCTACTGCTGCAGGCATCATCAGTTTCATCAGAATCAGGGCTTTGAATCACCATCGGAATCACAAGATTTTGTTAGGAAACGCGAGCACCGCTCCCAAGAAACTCACTGACTTTGCAGAGGCCTTCTGGAAGCACATGATGAAAACTCGAGGCAGTTTTTTCTTTTGTTAAGAGAAAAGGGAAACCCATTGTCCAAACAATTTGCCAGCTTGAACATTTATGAAAGCGAATGAGTCATAAATAATGGTACATATTTTTATACTATTTCCGAGAAAGAAATACATTTTCTATGCAATACAAATCCATTACATGCTTAGTTAGGAGTGTATGTTTTTATGTGAATTTTTCCAGGAAAGGGTTTAAAGCTTTCTTTTAGTTCCTCAAAATGGGTTTCTGACCCCCAGAAGGTTAAGGTTATCAGAAAGCAGTCGCCACAGGATGTAAATGACAAATATGTACACTATAAACCCATAGACTGTAATGTGCCTAAACACACATGCAGCTTGGGGGAAGATGTTTTCTGAAACTATGTGATTTGTTCTGATTATTAATGCAAAAAAATGCCCAGCAAATTTTATAGGAAGTAAAATTATAGTTGAGAAAATGTTCTCGCTCCATGCTAACCAAGCAAAGGGAATTGAATTTTCTAAGAGAACATTTCTTGGTAAACTTAGCGGCTAAGCAAAGGGTTATACCATGCCTTCTTTGCCCCGTCTTCCTTTCTGCTGCCTGGAATGTGGATATAATGGCTGGAGCCCAAGCAGCCAGCTGGAATCGTGAGACAGCATGGATAGAGCAGCAGGATAGAAGGAGCCTAGATTCTTCGAAGAGTGCAACTGTCTGGACTGCTTTCCTCCAATCATCTTTTCATGATTGAAAAAGGTAAACTTCCATCTTATTTATGTTACTTGCTGGCACTCTGCACAGGTGTTCTCACTTATGCACCCTAATCAGCCAAAGAAATATTGTTATACCAGTTTTAAAGATGAGGAAACCAAAGCCTACAGACGTTGAGTAGGTGGCAGGTTGAGTTAGGCAATCTGGCTCCAGAACCAATGTTTTTACTTCATGCTAGCATTAGTCCAAGCACATAACAAATGTTATTTTAAGTAATCCCTACAGGAAACTTAGAAGATAGTTACTATTATTCCTTCAATGTGTAAAAAAAAAAAAAAAGTGAGGCACAGAAGGTTAAAAGGTGCCACAAATCACAGTGAGTGAGATGGAGCCAGGGTCTAAGGCAGGTATCTGTCTGACTCTGAGATTCACTGTTCAACCCTCTGCGATATGGCCTTTCTCAGAGGGCTGCTTTTGTCCAATGAACAGGCATCAGTCATCTGCATAAAGCTGATTTAGGGCCATGTGCCCAGAGCTGGCCCTGATTTAACTCTGGCATTGAAGAGGCATCAGCCTTGTAGAATTGCCAATGCCAAGACTATATATAGATGTTAATTTTCAAGAGGCGGAAACAAAAGCCAATATTTGCACAAAAAAAACTCCCTTCAGTAGTCATTTAAAAAAACCTCAGAGAGAGCTACTCTTGTAGTAGAGCTTAGAAAGCTATTTACCCAAATCATAAACTGATATAATACCCTCACACATGGAAGTTCAATTTCTCCATTTTAAGAGTCTCAGAACTTGCTTGACAAGTGAACACTACATGATATTCAGAAAAATTGCATAACATACATTCCTAGTATGGAAATCCTCGGGCAACCAAAAGTCATAGTAATCATCAGTATGTATTAGTCACATTCTATTGGAGTTTGAGGGTGACTGCTTTTCATTTCCTGAGTTATGAATAAATTGAACCATAGACACAAGAATCAGGCACATAGAGATCAAAATATCAGCTTTGTTTCTGACAAGCCTGAGTTGGAGAATATGGTTTGAACTTTGCAGACAAGCTCCATCATGTGCCCCCCTGGATTAAAGGTGCCCACCAGCACCATGCAAAGCTGGACCACCATGTCTCCCTTTTAGAGGTTGGTCATTTACCTGGTGGAAAATGTCTGCAACTTGAAGACAGGCTTTCTTTCTCTGAGGTACAGAGAGAGAGAAGATCTGGAAAAGGCTGTTCCAAGTGTGCACAATTCAAATTCAGGGAAAGTCCTGAACTCACTAAGTCACTCCAGCATCCTTAGAGAAGAGTAAGTGAGGAGGCGGGTGAAAGAGAATGAATGTTGTCCTTTAAAGAATTCCCTGAGAGCAGAATGTCCCAGTCTATGGGGACAACGTAAAATCTAGAGAAATGCAACAAAGAGGTCCTGCTAAGATGACTTAAGTAAACGACAATGTGCTCAGAGTTTTACATGACAAGGTGACAGGTAGTGAGGCAGCGTGACTCCAGAAGCCCTATACAGAAGCCCCACACTGCACAGGCATTTCCAGTGCGTGAAGTAGAGCAGCTTGGATCAGGGGGCCCGTCTCATCAAAGGAGTGTCACATTCACATCATTGTTCAGTCGTAAGTATGCATCATTCTCCCCACCCTTAAGGTGGGTATCTGAGCAAAGATGTTCTAAAATGAAGGATGTGTGTATATGTGTGTGTGTGTATATGTGTGTGTGTGTATGTGTAGAATCTCCTACTCTGTGCAGCCTATTTACATCCAGGTTTTATTAATCCAGCCTGTTGGTGGGCATTAGTCCGACCTTACAGGTAGTATAAGCTCTTTTAAGGCTCAGCGAACTTAAGTAACTTGCCCAAGACCACAGAGAGCTAAAAAGAACATGCAACCAGGATTGAATACTTTAGAAAGCCCCTTCACTTTCCCTCTTATCTCACTGCCAGGGAGAAAATGATCACTCAAGAGCTTGAACCAGTTGAGGAGTATGATATTAACTCGTTTATATCTGAAGATCTCTCAGCAGGAGGAGTTATCCGATCTGTAAATACAGGAGGACCATGGCGAGGGAGGAGTGAACATGTGATGAGTTTAGAATTTCTTTTTCTGGCTCATCTAAGTGTTCAGGCAGAAATCTGTTTCTCTTTCTTGTGAATACTTCAGAAGGAAAGTTCATAACTATGTGACAGCCTTGAGTACCAGGTAGCAGAGATAATACATAGCTATCAGCCATAAATTACATTTGTCTTGTGAGTCAAGCTTGGGGGCATTGTGTTTTACAGTTACAGGTTCTTGATGGGCCAAGAAGGGTTCAGGATGAGCTCTGTTGAGCTGGAAGAGGCGATATGGTGACTAGCAGTGGAAGATACGTGCAGATATCACTTGTCAGAACTTTGGTGTGGGCAGCTCTTTGATTTATTCATTTATTTAAAAATATACTCTTAGAGTAACATTAAAGTAACTAATGGTTTGTTAATTTAATAAAGAGTTATATTTTTATAGGAAGAAGGAAGCACATGCATTGCGAGAACTTTTACTAAGGTGGTTCGTATATCATCCTCTTTAATCCTCAAAAGAACCCACAAAAATAGGCTCTAATCTCTCTCTCTCTTTGATCTTTAGCACATGGAGATCCTTAGGCTCAGAAAGATTAAGTAATCTCAGTACCCAAGTCTAAAACCTAAACTCCTTTCACATGCTACAATGCATGTGAAAATAATATTCTTAAAATGCTATAGTTACAATGAGCAGTACACATACACTATCTTCTTAAGTCTTCCCCAGACCCCTTTGAACACATCTTTGTAATGCTTACTTTGCAGGCGAAAAAGCTAAGGCTCAAAAAAGTTACTTTTTACGGCCAATAAATAGCAGAGTTGGAATTCAAACGCGGGTCTTCTGACACACAATCTCAAACCCTGCCCAGGACTCGGGCCCCACTGAAATCGGAGACGCATTCCTCTTAACCCGCAGGAAGGCTTTCTGTTTGAGTCATGACCTCAAAGGCAGGACAAAGCTGGCTGCCTAATGACGGACTTGGTTGGGGGAGGTTCAGGTGCTTAGACCTCAAAAATCTAAATCCAAAAGTGATGGCTAACACCATTATCTTTAAAAAAAAAAAAACCCTTTAGGTACAGTCATGAATGGCTGCTCCAGAGTGCGTTGTTAAAGGAAATTAGAACCTTTAGCATCCATCCCTGTATTAGCCGTGTTCTCCTAAGAACAGAACCAACAGGATATACATATAGATCTCTCTCTATAGATAGATATACATTCTCTTTCTGTCTCTGTCTTGCTCTCTCTATATGGATATAATATAGATTGTATATTTAATCTTATTTAATATTAATCCCCTTTAATCCTCACAAGAACCTGAAAAACTAGGCTATAATTCTCTCTCTTTTTTAACTTTAGCAGGATCAACAGAAGGAGTTATATAGAAAGAGATCCTCTTTAATCCTCACAAGGATATCTATATATCTACATACCTATCTCTATATTAATCTGTTTAGATAGATGGAGGGGATTTATTATAAGGAATTATTTCATGTGATTATGGAGGCTATGCAGAAGTCCCAAGGTCTGCAGTTAGCAAACTGGAAGCCCAGGAGAGCTGATGGTGTAAGTTCTAGTCAGCGGACTAGGCCGGTGTCTCAGCTCCAGTAGTCAGGGAGGTAAATTCTGTCTTACTCAGCCCTTTTTTTCTATTCAAGTCTTTAACTGATTGGACGAGGCCCACCCACATTGGGGAGGGTCATCTGCTTTACTCAGTCTACCAGTTCAAATGTAATCTCATCCACAAACACCCTCACAGACACACCCAAAATAATGTTTATCAAATGTCTGGGTACCCCATGGATAACGTATAAAATTAACCATCACACTACCTAACCAATGACATGGACGTTAAGAAAGATAACAGATATGTGGTAGAAGTACCACACATACGTCATTGTTCTGATGAGAGGCAGAATAACTGGACAATTATTACATTTGTAGAGTCCAGAAGTTTGCACCAATTACATAACTTTTTTTCTCTCCCACTCTATTTGTTCTCTTCATACATCTGCTATATTTAGCTGCCCCATAATTTCACTTGGTACCACTTGTCTGTCAACTGGAACGAAAATGCACAAAGTAAAAGTTGTGAGTTGTTTTATCTGGAGAACTGACTGAAGCCTGTGGCCCAGAGAAGGCCTCTCGGATAGCTCTGAGGAATTGCTCTGAAGAGGTCAGGGAGCAGTCAAGATAAATATGATTTTTTCTTTTTGGCTGGAAAAAATATGTAGTTAAACATCACAAGATTACTGCTAATCACAAAGAACAGACATCTCTAACTTTAGTGTTTTTTTATGTATAGGAAGATGCAAGACCCTGGGGTTATTTGAAATTCTTCCTTAGATACGCATCTTAAGTATCTAGGGGCTGGTGTATCCAAAGCACAGAATGCTTCCTGACTTCCTCCATCCTGAATTCCCCTCAGGGCGATTGCAGTGGCTGATGGCTTGATTCTTGTAGAACTGGAATGACAGGCCACATTTTTTTCTTTACATGTCCAACAAAAAATAAGTTTCATGGACAACTAAAGTTAGCAAAGAATGTAAGTTTGAGGGGCTGGGACCCAGAAGACTTGAGTTTGGATTCCAGCTTTGCATCTTACTAGCTAACATAAGAATGAATGATATAAATTTATAAATATTCAGCTTTTTAAAATACAGAAGTATCAATTTCATGTGGACTCATGTGATAACGATAAAGTGGATGATACGCAGTATCTCATATAGCTCTCACAAAGCCATAGTGAAATAGGTTCTCATCACCTACATTTTACTAATGAAAAGATAGAGGTTCAGAAGGTTGACCAAGGCCGCAAAGCTGTTGTGTGACTGCGCTGAGATTCTAACCAGGTCTCCTTATGTCTAGAGCCAACACTCCTCTAGGCTTCACTTCCCACTTAGGACGTGAGTCACTTAAGCATTCCAGACCTCAGACATCATCTCTTTGATCTAGCCTATGCAAGAAGAAACTCAAGGTTTTCTTTTTTCTACCAGGATTAACAAAGGAGTAGACCTTGAAAATTGGCAGAATCCGTAAGTAATGGAATAAAGATTAAGGAAAGTCAGGCTGACAACTAAAAGAATAAAGATAAAGGGTAAAATCTGGATACATACAATAATCGTAGGGTATTACTCGTGAAAGTAATAATGGTTAATATAAAAGTCATTAAGTTATAGTATTTATTTCTCAGTGAAAAGAAGTGTCCCTTTATCAATATAAACAATACAGAGGAATAACGCATCCCTTTCCAGACTGTTATTTAACTCTGCATTTTACTCAGATTGTAAGCTTTCTTGCCTATGTAGGAAATGGGACTGAGGAGAAAGCTTCCCACTCTCACTCGTTGGAAGAAGGAATTCTGCAAAGCAATGGGTGTAACATGAGATGGAGACTCTCAGCCTCAATGGGGCACATATTCTTTCTGGGATTCAAGGTTTGACTGACCCCAGTGAAGGCCTGCCTCTGTCTGGGCCAGTGGAGTTGGCAGGGCAATGGGGAGCCCTCTCCCCAATCCCATGTCTGCCACAGTCGAGACAAAGTACTATAAAAATATATATGTACTCCTCCCTGTGTACCTGTGGACCCTCTTCCAGGGCTGCCCAATGTGGCAGGTGCACTGACCAGATGATACTTAATATACTTATGAGCTAAGGGGTTTGGGGTGTGGCTTTTGTAAGTACTAGGTCTAGGACCCAGGAAGGCAGGCAATGTTTCCCAAAGATGGTGGGGGAAATGAGAGATATGGGAAAACCTTTTTTTTTTTTTTTAAATAATAAGAAACACCAGGATCAGCCTATGAAGCTACCCTCTTGCCTGACATGCCTTCCCAACCCCAGTCAGCTCTCTGGAGGGAGCAGGCAGGGAGTCATTCTTGGGTCTCAGACCACATCAAATGGAATCTGCTCTCCATCCTTGGATCAATTTCTAACATTCAGGATTTCTAACATTCTGTAGGTAGGACGTAGTTATACATACTTTAAGTTAAAAGAAAGAGTAATAATTTAAAATATCTATTTTTAAATAAGATTCTGTTTGCCTCCTGCTTGGAAAACAGATGCAAGAGAAACACAACTTTGATAGGGAGTAGGTCTCATGGAACACAGAGTTAAACTTCTTGGATGTTCTTGTTCTTTTTCCATTTCTCTTATGCATCTGTGCACACTGTAATGCAATAAGGAAACCACCGCAGGGGTTAAAAGTTTAGTAAAACCACAGAAGTGTGCAGAGTGGCAAACTTACATAAAGCTAAAGGAAAGCAAACCAAGTCAAATCAATGCAGTTCAACCGGTGTGTTTTGAACCATGCACCAGCCACATGTTCAGAGCAAACATACAGAATTAACCGTGAGATGGCAGGGCAAGGGCAGCAGATGCAGAGGAGAGAGGACGGGAAAGTTTTCACAGAGGGCGTCCTATTTGTACTACGTTTTGAACTTGGGCAACATCATGCTGCGAGTTTGGGAAGGGCATTCTAAGAAGTGGTTACAGCAGGAACTAATGCACCTCGACATAAATGAAGACGCTGAATCCAGGAAACGGCAAGTATCTCTGTATAGATGGGCAGGGAGGCATTGGGGAAAGACAATTTGGCCAGAAAGGTAGACTGGTCCAGACTGTGTAGGTCTTGAGTGCCAAGCAAAGAAACTTGGACTTCATCTTGTAGATGTGAACTATTATGGGAATTGTCTCAGGAAATCAGAGTGCCAATCATTGCTAAGCAGTGATTTAAAGTCGTATCAGCAGTGTTGCCTTGAAGAAACAACTGTGGAATTTTCACTAGTAAATAGGTGGTTCTGTTTACTCAGCACTGATTGGTGTGAGCGGACATACCATTGGTTACTGTAAATGTCATTCTTCTGTTTGAATGTTAGGGTTATTTCTTTGTTCATGTCTCTCAATGTTTTCTTAGTAGTTAATAATTTCTACAATTCTTCCCTAACTTAGCTATGCCAAGGGAATTCAAAAGAAAGGATAATTTTGTTCCAAATTGGCTAGCATTGTAAACTGTATTCAGGGAAATCTGGGTATGGTGGTGACAAAGACATTTAATGTTACAACTCAAAGAGGAAGGAGAAACCTAGGGGACAGAATCGGGCTGCTTGGTCAGTTTCTCCTCCTTACCTGGAATTTTCATTCATTCATTCACTAAATACATATTTATAAAAATATTTATTTTTATAATGCATATTATTTATACAAATAATATGTATATTTATATGTAAAATTTATTTAAAATATTTCTAAACTAGGCATCCTCTTCTCCACAAAAATTGTGTGGTTCTCTGTTTTCTTTTAATGAGAATCACACTGAGAACTGAAGCCATCTATACCACATGCAGTTCACTGTCTATGTCTATATTAACATGAGTTTACTGTCTTCATCAGCATACTCCTCTGGGAGATTCTTATCTAGGAAGCTAAAAATTGCAGATAACTTTACTGTTCATTTCAGGACAGTGAAAGACCCATCAACTCTTCAATACAAAGCGTTAGATGACAGTTGACACTCCAAGAGTCTTTGAACCCTATCCTCACAATCTTTACCTTGCTGGAGCCAGCAGTCCTAGTCTGCTACATCCTGATTCTTCGCCATTCCTAATCAAGCTCCACTTCTGCCCCCCTTTCCTTCAAAAACACCAGACTTCAAAAGTGTCGATAACTATTACAGCGGTGCCTGTCGCCCTCCGAGGTGCTGAGACCCCTTAGAGGTGGCATTCTCCCTTACCTTGGTCAGGTCAGCACCCTCTTATCCGCAGGGTGTTTTTTGTGTTATTTTGGAGAACTAGCATTCCAAAGAAAGCTTTCTTTTATATTAATAGAAATATGAGTGCTTGAGTTGGAAAAATTTATGTGGGAAAAATCTTTAAGTAGTTGAATTGACTGAAGTGCAGCTTTACCTAGGAGTCAAAGCACAATAGTAGGAAAAATCAGATGGCTAGGTTAAAAAAAAAAAAAAAAAGAAGGGGTGGGAAAAGATACATAGAAACAGGAATTTGTTAGGAACAAATGAGAAAAGGCAAAATGAGTTTAGGAAGTTAGAGCCTTTTGGAAAATGATTAGACAGCTTCACCTCTTACTAACCAAAATTGTAATTATTATTTAATTACTAAGAATAAGCTGTGGACTAGGCCATTAACTAGGCTTGTTTTGAGAATAAGCTAAACATTATAGCAGTACTAAAAAGCAGAGAAATGGATTTTGTTTGGTTATTGGGCTTTTGTAGTATGGTACCACAAAAGTAAATATCTAGACCAGTCAATTTAATAGTTTCGGTGGCAATAAGCTTCTGTTGTTTATAAATTAGCACAACATTTTGATCTCAATCTGCCGGAGGTTTAACACATAATGTGTAAGTACGTGTTTTTGCAAGTTTATAAAGATATAAATTTGGTTATGCATAAACAAATGCATTCTCATAAATATGATCTGAAAATTTTTAGTGTTGTAAAAACATGTAAGTATAAATTTAGTTTAAAATATTTAGTGCAAGCTGGAGTGTCTTCTTTCAATTGTAATTTAACTTTGCATTTATCCCAAACTGTTCACAGCATAATTGTAATAAAGCTTATGTGGAACTGAGAAAACTACTTGTAAATTGAAAATCCACTTTGATTTTAGATTTACGACTCACAAAATTACTTTTTTGGACAACTTCAAATTTAAATTTCCTCCCAAATTTGTCAACTTTGACATGACTCAGTTGTAAAATTTTTTTAAGATAGTTTCTTTGCTGGTTAATCATTTAAATTTATAATAGCCAATCATAAGATGCTATCAAGAGTACTGAACTTCTTCTGGTTGAAGACTGATACATCTTGATTATGGCACACAAACAAACAAACAAACAACAAAACCAAAACCAAGCCATTTGGATTTTGATGAATTCATGTGGCGATCCTTTCTTCCAGAGTTGACTCCTCTCAGTCCTGCACTGAAAGAAGAGAGCCTGGCTTGTTCATGTAGTATTATTAGTTCAATAAATTGGGTTGATGTTATTAGACTATAAAAGGGTTAAAGGAATGCGCAAGATGTTTTTACGGGGTTCACAAGGCCAAAACTATTTCCTAATACTACTAAGACAGCATTTTTCTTTTGGATAGTCATTCTCTCACAAGCATACAGTGGTGTTTCCTGAGCCTATGTGAAATGCAGTATTGCAACAGAGTGAATGCAGAAGATATGACAATTTGGCTGTCTTCTTTTAAACCATATATTAAAGAGTTTGCAAAAATGCAAAATAATGCCACTCTTCTCACCCAATTTTTGTAATGGAAAATAGCCACTTTTGCATAAAGACATGCTATTTGTATAATATGTAATGGATTTACTATTGTTATTTTTAATGAACTAATACACCAATATTTCTTAAATTTCTCAGTTTTACTTTCTATAGCAAATGTTAGTTAATGTAGCCCATATTTAAACTAAAGCTCTTTAGGGGCCTCAATAATTTTTAAGATTATGAAGGGGTCCTGAAACCAAAAAGTTCGAGAATCACTGCCATCAAGTTCTACCACTATTCCCCATTCAATGAGGAATCATTTACAGTATCCCCAACAGTTGGCCTCCCAAACCAGGAAAAAATGATGAGTTTAGAGATTTAGGGGGCAGCTTGCCAATTTGTCAGACAGTCTTAAATGTCATGATGTATTGTGTGCCCCATAAAACTCCCAGAAGCATTCCCTTTTTGGTCTTAGTGCTTTTGGATAAACAGGCCTTAGATAGTTAGATGTATCTCAGAAAGAATATCAATAACCCCAGATTGTTGCATCTTTTAAGAATCCAGAGGAATCTGGGTGAGTCTTTCCTGGTTCTCGGATTTCCCAATTATTGGTTGATGATACTGAGTTTTATCTGGTGGTGTCTAACAGGTATCTGGCTCTCCAGTTGAAAGATACTGGGGAGACCTGGTTGAAAGACACTGGGAGTTGCTCAGTTGGGAGACAACTGAGCGGTCGGGGCTGAGTGGTTAGGTGAGAGGCTGGCCTCACATCTTTGCCTCCAACTAATACCCCTAGCCAGGTTTCCGTACATGTAAGACTCATACTTCCAAGTAGTTACTTAATTGGGAATTAAGGAAATCTTGCCCTGAAAATGACTAAGATGGGGCTCTTCTATTGCACAGCAGTTAAGTTAGAGGAAGCCAGCTTGATAAAACATCTTTTCAGAATTCTGACCTTAAAGACACAAAAACCCTTCTAGCGGGGGCTTGCATTTCTCTTTCTCTGTCTTTGAGATGTAAATGTTCTACCTGATCTTCTTTAGTGTTGTGTGTGTATGTGTGTCTAGAGTGTGTATGTGTTTTGAGAACATGGTCTCTGCCATCCAGAAGGTGCACGTATGGTGCACATTTGGCAGCCAATCTAATAGCCTGGGACTCTGAGCAGTCTTCTGTCTGACTGTGCCAATTCTCAGGTGTACTTTCCCATCTTAACCTTTGTTGTGTCAGCCTGTACAATGAAGGCCTTTCCTTTCTCAGACTATTTTTGTGAGTAAACTTTCTGGATCTTGCTTAGGTGGCATCCTTTACCCTCTTGTGGGGATGCCTCTTGCATCTTATTGGTTTGAGTCACTATTAAGATATATTTCATTAGTGGCCAGATGATGGATCCTTCAAATTGGAGAAACTTCTAAATTGGTAAAATTTTAGAGAGATCTCATTATAAACAGCTGTTTTATTGGTACCTATGAAAAAATAAACCAAATTAGAATGTGGAAAATATATATATATATAATGATTAACCTAAGAACTCCTTCAGTTTAAAACAAACCAAAACGAAAATAAAAACAAAAATGGGTTTGGGAAGCCTTACTTGGGATCTCTGCTTCTTCTCAGAATAATTAATGTTAATTATGTCGATTAACAGAGAAATAAGAAAAAAACTGAAGGGGAAGTCTAGAGACTTTTTCCCAACACGGTGGAAATTTTAAAGGGACTTGTTCCAAATGAATAAAAAATCTTTAGATGGTTATTTTAAACTGCGATAAATAAAACGAGTGTTAATGGGATTAAATAAAAGGTTTGATACAATGCTATCTAAGGTTGGATGGGCCAAAAGGACCCCCTATTGGTCCCCAACATTAAAGGGCTCCAAACAAGTCTGCTCTATTTCCCCCAGTTCTATATATATGAATTATAATTTATATATATATATAATGTAAAAGGCTGGAAAAAATTGCATTGAGGTACCTGACCAACAATTGCTTAGGTCAGTCAATCAAGTTAAAAGATTAACAAAAGGTCCTGAGTCCCTTGGCTCAACCCTTCACTGGGGATTCCAGAGCCTTTTATACAAAACAGATTAAATGGTCAGGGGATAAAAAGTACGGAAAAATTCTAGGACTCCTTGTAAGACCAAGGCTTGCCGATTGGGTCCTAATGGGACACTAAAGTTAAAGGTATGAAAGTTGATAGAATTGAGATGAAAGTTTATAAAAATTGGAATATTTAAATGAGCTTTTTAGAAGATGGTTATATCACTTTTGCCTAATTATATTGTGGGATAGACATATTTCACTGGGGAATTCTTCCCCTGCTCAGTATTATAAGACAGGGCTTATGAATCTGCCTTTCAGGTAATATTCATTAAACATGCTAAAGGAAACCAATAGGGTTGCCTGAGCTCATACAATATAAAGAAAAACTGAGAGCTAATATTCAGGGGCTAATGAAAAAATAATAGAGATTTTGCTCTGTGCACTCAGAAAGAGGGCCTTTGTTGAACACCTTATGCAAGACTTTGAAAGTATGATATGTTGAACCCTAAAATTCTAGAACATGGAACTTGATTTTCAGTTTAGGTCAAAATTGTCTCACCAACATAAAAAGCAAATTAATATAATATAGCTGGGCAAATCAACCTTTTAATATCATTTAGATGACAGGCCAATCCTTTGGATAATTAAAGATAACAGTCTTTGTCTTGCAAATCTCAATAAACCAGAAATGTAAATATAGCCCACAAGGACTTAAGACTGAGCCTAATTGGCTCTATCAGGTAAAGCTTGAAACCAAAGAAAAAGAAAAAGGGAAAAAAGACCTTTTTAAGCTCAAACCGCTGGAAAGGATCCCTCACCCAAAATCTAATTCATAGACTTCTTAAATATTTATCAAGGACAAATATAAATCTTAAAAGTCTTTTCCACAAACAGTAAAACCTTAGTTATCTGAGCAAGCAAATTTAATTTATTCCAAGTGTTATTTATACACTAGTAACTTTACATTATAATACCTGATTCATAACTAAGTTTTTAAACTCAAAGTACGAGATCTCTAGCTTTGTCTGTTTGTATGTCTGTGTACACGTGGATATCAGACGTCTCTACCTCCAGGAAGTATTATCAAAACCAAACTTATTAAAGAGCTTTATTTAATTGACTTAAAAGTAGGTGCCTACAAATTATTTCTAAATATAAAATAAACTGGCCAGAATTATTTTCAGGTTCACATGATCTAGGAAATAGTCAGTATTAAATTAATATCTAAATCTAGCTTAAACTTGCTGGTTTAATCCATATAGAGCTGTCTTACTTTTATTGTACCTAGATTTACTGAAGGTCAGTAAGTTCATGTTATTTCTGTTACAGAGTTTTTGTCAGCAAGAAAAAAAACTAATGTGGTATGGTAATATTTTCATAAGTTATAAAATAAAGGTAAATGAGAAAAGAGTTTTCAGGTGAACTCTTTAGGAATAATTATGTTTTGGGTATGTCTATCTAAAATAGTTTCTCCAGATTTTTTGAGTTTTGCTAAGTTAAATTAAATCGTGGGAATTCACTGAATATCCAGGTCATTTTAAGTAACATAAAATACTGGAACATTAATTGCTAAACATGTCTACATTTGCCCACCTTTGTCTCTGCACAAAAGGAAAAATAAAGATGTTTAGGTTTATTAGATACATGTCTTGTGCCACATTGAGGAAAGAAATTACACTATGAGAAGACGTATGTGCCTAGGGTTATGGAATAGTCTTAAATTTGCCTACCGGGAAATGCTGATACGACAAACAGTTCACAATTACTTGCTGCTTGTTGGTTTTTGCTAAAGATTAAGGGTTTTAAGGGTTAAATTGTAATATACATAATTAACTAGGTAATTGAATTTTATTAAAAGCAGGCTGGTGCAGGACTGGTCTTGGATCCTTTCTCTGTTAAGGGAACAAAGTTTTCTTGGAATATTGCTTTTTTGATAACAGATTGCGTGAGTTTCTCTACCTTTAAGTGATCTGGATTTGCTTTTGAAATCTTTTGTCACTTTGGTTAAGTTAATAAGTATTTTCTCCCAGTGACATATGATCCTATTCGACCAAATGTTTTGAAACCTTTTTGATATTTTTGACAAACTTCCCAAATATTACATTTTAACTAAAGTTCTTTTGACCTCCAGCTAACTCTGGGATGCTTCAAAGAAATCCTGAGGCATCTCAGAGAGGAATGCTAAACTAATGAGGGCTTATTTGGTATGCGAAATTACTTGAGAAGTATTGTCAAGTGATTGGAGATAAACCTTAGGTTATATAGTTTGGGTAATTGTCATTAAGATAAGTATTTCAAAATTTATATGGAATTCCTGAAAATCTGATATGTCCTGGTATGTTATCAGTCATAATTCTAGTTATTATCTTATCTTAAAATGCTGTATATCACAGAAATATCCAAGTGTCTTATCAATTACATTATAATCAGATCTTTAACCATGTCATTTTGTCATTTGCCGTTCATGGATAACCAGTTTTTAACTCTGATGCTTTTATAACATGAAGATCTTCAAGAAGATTCATTAAAAGGACTTTTTTTTTTTTTGACAAATATAAGTTCTGATAAATTTCAGCTCATACCACCAAACTGGGTAAAAAGTTACAAAACTAATGGAAAACCTGATGATTTAATCTGGATCAACAGGAATTAATTACGTGGGTCTGAATGAACTGATAAATATGATTTACAATTTTAGGCCTTTTTTCCTGATATATACTGGGTTTTAACCTTTGTTTTCCAGAAAACTTTTCCTCTTATGCTAACTATGACCTATAATAAATTGATAAAGTATACTTTTGTAAATAAACATGAAACATTTATCTTTTTCTCTCTACCTGATTGCTCCAGAATTTTGCTTTTCCAGCTTGCTCTCTTGTGGACTTGATGGTTTACTGTAACCAGATTACAAATAATTATACTAATCTTTGTTTTAACTTGTTCTCTTTGTTTTCAAATTATTTATGCTTCATGTCTCTCTCTGCTGTACTATGACTTTATTAGTGTTACTAGCCGTATTACTTCTATACTGTCAATTTTATAAAATTGTTGTCTCTTGTATCACCCAGTGTGTAACCAGGCCTCCAACAAAATTAATGATGGCTAAATACCTTGAGTCAATTGATCTTATCTACAACTACATAGAATAATTGTAATAGTGCAATTCTAGATATGGGAAGAAGCAACAAGGGAAAACATTCCCTGCAGCATAACAGACTAGTAAGACAGGTGATCCAGGGCATTTTGGATTATCAACAGGGCCTGATCCAAAAAAATTAGCACTTTGAGTGGCCTATCAACAGAATTCTCGCCTGATCTAGGAATGAGCCTTCCTATGCCATAGGACAAAATTGGTCATGAAATATCTCCCATACGTGGGTTGAATGTATGACCAAGAGGAGGCACTGTGGATGAAAAATGTCGCCTGCCATATCAGTAAACAAAGGATGTTGCGGTCATCTTGGCCGTCAAGTCATCAGCCACTGCAGTCGCCCCTGACTGTGCACCCTGAGAAGATTCAGGATGGAAAAAAAACACACACACACACACAAAGGACACTATCCCTAGATAGTTAAGGTGCATATCAAAGGAATGATTTCAATGAGCCCAGATGCTTGCATCTCCCCATACACAGAAAAGCACCAAATTCATTAACTTGGGATGTCTGGTTTTCTTTAAGAGTGATCTTTTGAGTTTCCAACCTAATTTTTGTTGCAAAAACTCCTATATATATCCTGGCTCCTCCCTTACCTCATTAGAACAGTCCCTCAGAGCTATCTGAGAGGCTGCCTCCCAAGCGCAAGTCCTCAGCAAGTCCCCAAATAAAATATAATCTAATTCCTAGCTTTAAGGTTGTGCATTTTCTTTCAGCTCACAGTGGTATAATAAGAAAAGAGAACATCTTCCTGATCTCAGCATAGAAAACAGTTTCTCAGAGAAGATACAAAAAGGACCAAAGGAAAGGCTGATTCATTTGATCACATTAAGATTAAGAAACTCTCTGCATATAAACATATCATAAAGGGCATGCAAATCCAGGCCCCCAGCCGGTTACATCTGCAATACACGTATAAGCAGCAAAGGACTGGTATCTAGACTACATAAAGGACACCTACAAATCATTAGGAAAAAATCAACCAAACAGAAAAAAAAACGGGGGGAAAGACTCTTTACAGATAACAGATGAAGATCCCAGTGGCCAATAAACATATGAAAAAATAGTCAACCTCCTTAGTAATCAGTAAAATACAAATTAAACTCACAACCAGATACCATTACAAAATGGCCAAATGAAAGAGACCAATGGTATTTAATGTTCGTGAGCAACATGATTTTTCATATATAGCTGGGGAAGGCACATTGGTGCAATAACTTTGGAATATGATTTGCTATTATCTAGTAAAGCTGAAAATATGTACCTTTGCACCTCAGCAATTTCTGTCTGAGAAAAGGTCTTAGACATACGTGTATCCTGGTGCCTGGGTGTACAAAGATGTTCCTAGCAGCATTGGTTGTAACAGTAAAAGGCTAGAAACAATTCAAATATGTATCAACAACAGACTGAGAATCACATCGCAGCATATTTATAAAGTGGAATACCAAGGCAAAGGTAACATAAACAAATCACAGTTATGAGAACACGAATGAAATGAATCTCATCTTTCAATGTATGTTTCTTAATATTCCTACATATATTCTTTTTTTGTTCTTGGCAGGGGCTAGGTAATGAGGTTTATTTATTTTTAAAGGAGGTACTGAGGATTGAACCCAGGACCTCATGCATGCTAAGCATGCGCTCTACCACTTGAGCTATACCCTCCCCACCACACATATATTCTTTTTTTTAAATTATTATTGAGTTATAGTCAGTTTACAATGTTGTGTCAATTTAACACATATATTCTTAATGGCATTTTTCATAGAGTCCCTTGCGGGCATCTCACCCCTGCACTGCTGACCATATCCATGTCCTTGGGGAGCCTGCCATCTCCTGATGGTCCCAAAGCTGCCAGTCCTGAGGGAGCCAGCCTGAAACTGGGCTCCACACTGAAGTGGGGAGAGAGTTCCCTGACCACGTCATCTTGTACTTTGTCACTTGCGTGCTGAAGCATCACTGTTGAAGCCCCAAGTCTTACAAGGTTTCTCACCAAAACAGCTTCTTCCACTTTTACATCTAATCTCTTCCTCCAAGGGGGCTCAAACCAGCCCCATGTGACAGGAGGTGGCAGGGAGGAAGGCGGGGTGGTGAGGACATGAGCAGTGCCATTCTCTTAAACTAGCCCATGAAAAACCCTGATCCTCATCCCCAGACAAAAGAAGTAAAACCTACTCTCCTCTCCCTTCGACTCAAACAAAAGGCACTCACTCTCAGAATTGTTAAAATTTGCCTAATAATCTCAGAATTTGTTTAAGCTCTCGATTTGCCTTGGTAAATCATCACACATATTATATGCCTGGCTGGGTTTTGGAAGCATGCTCCCTAAATAATACAACATTGATTTCTTTCTTGTTTTATTTTCCCCAAGTATTCTCCAAGAGTCATAGATTCGTTGTTCAGGTGTGCTTTTTCCTTCTTTAGTGCACAGTGTTATCTTTATATTAAGTGTGCTTCCTTACAAGAACACACATCCTTCATTTATCAAATCCCAATTTATGTGTATCGAACTATCGTGTTCTCATTCCTATGTTTACTTCATGCAATATTATTTTGGGGGTATCTGAGGTCCTAATTCATTCGTGGTGGCCAATTCGTCTCAGTTTACCTGGGCCTTTCCTGATTTTAAAACTGAAAGTCCTGTGATCCGGAACCCCCGCAGTCCCAGGGATGGCTGGTCACCTTACTAAAGGTTATTCCTGACAATTGGCCTTAATGTATTTATTCAAGAATTTTAAGCTTATCTCTTCTTTTCTGCTTCTTGTCACTTTTTTTTTCATTGTATCCAGTTTTACTCGGTTTCGATAAATTTCCCCCTTTCTTTCCAAATTCTAAGCATCATCGTTCATTAGAGTTGGAAGGAAACTTAGATATTTTCTGGTCAAACTCATTGATCTACAGATGATCAAACTGAGCCTGGAGAGATGTGGGCAGCTAAATTTACACACCTTAACATCCCACGGCGGTTAAGCATTGCAACAGTCATGTCTATAATAATAGTGGCTACTGTTTCTATGGCTTCTTGCTTGCTGGGGACAACATCAAATTGAGATGCCATCTATGACAAGCACCCTGGCGTCTCTCGCAATGTCTCCAGGATTTTCTGTGTTCTCTCCGTTTTGCTGGGACCTCTAGGTCAGGCCCAGGCTCTGCTGATTTTCTGACACCCACCTGCCTGCAGCTTCTGTGTGGGGTGCTCTTGTCCGCACAGTGTCGCTGGGGCTCCGCTGCTAGGACTTTGGCAGTTGTGGGCCTGATTTTCCCTCCAGTGTGCTTCCTGCCAAAGTCGCCACCACCATGCTGACCAGGTCACTCCCTGGCCATGCTCACCAAGGTCCTCTTGCTGCCATTGTTAAACCTCTTCTTGTTGGACTTTCCCTCTTAGTCTGTTAAAATGATTTCTTTTTAGCTCATCCCTCAGTGTCATACAACGACTTCTCTCCTACAACTTGGGGTGAGTTTTGGTCTGGGTGGAGGACGCCCAGGAGTTCATTTCTCCCGCCCCAGTCACATATGCTTTCGATATGTGATCAAGTCAGTGTGCCTAAGCTTTGACACCTCAAGTCATCTCTACCCCAGGAAAGTTCCCTGCCCACCCCACACACTGCCCCAAAAGATGAGGAGTGGCCTTTCCTTCTCTTATTGAGAAGGAAAAGCCGGGTTGGGCCTACTCATAAATCTAAGTTTAACAAGTGTCAGATTACTGATCTGAGTTCTGCTGGGCTAACTCATAAATCTAAGTTAATAAGTGTCGGTTTGCTGATTCCCTGCTCATGTTTGTTTTTGCTAGCCAGCTGGATTTTCAGAGAGACATTTCTGGCCTTGGAATGTTGGTTTGCTGCCTCCCTGTCTCTGCTTTTGTGATAATGATGCTGCTAAAGCTGTTCCATGCCTATTGGCCAAATACCCCAAGCTTGTAATTAACCCTATAAAACCTCATACATACATTTTGGAGGTGATCAGAGCTTCGGAGCAGAAGCCCCTCTGAGCCCACCGGCGAAATAAATCTGAGTACTCCAACCCTCCCACCCTTGTTTCTTGGCTGGCCTGTCGTTTCCATAACATTTCCATATCCAAGTCAGAAGTCTTATTTATGGACTGATGGTTGGTTCCAAATGTCCCCTTATGGCTTCATCCGGCCGATAGGTCATAACCCCACACAGAGGCTCCTGAGGGCCCCGCACTTACCTGGGTCCCCAGATGTGCAGATCATGCTTCCTCAGGAGCCCACTGCGTACAGCATCTATAAATACCTGTAATGATGCCCAAGAGCCTGGCTTAGTTGCACCGACACAGTTTTCATGGTGTTACTATAAGGATAAAGCGATTTCTACTCTAAGCCTAACCTTGTTTTGCTCATACCATTTATGTGATAATCTGCTAAAGAGAGATGCTGGAATTACAGAGACCCTGCATTGGTTATTTGCTGACTCTCCCGAGGGAACAGGAATGAGCTGTTTCTTTATTCCGCCATAAACACGGGACTGTTTTGATTTCTCAACTCTGTTTTTTTCTGTTTACCTCTGTCAGCTTCTGGGTACTAAGAAACTATACTTGGGCCTCTCCGATGGGGCCTACCCTGACCTGGGGAGCAGTCTCGAGGGGCTGTGGAGGGCTGGCCACTGGGGAGGATGCAGGCTATCACCTCCTTTTCCCTGTGCCCTTATCACTCGGAGCTGGCTTTGGCTAAGTTTTGAACCTTTATCCTACATCTCGAACAATCCCCAGTGAACAAAGCTTGGCCATCTCTTTGGGGACAGTGTCTCCCTAGGCCAGGCTGGTCTTCCCGCAGGAGTTGGCTGTCAGGCACCGCAAGGGTGTCGTGAGGTTTCTATCAGAAAGGCATCTTGCATTCTGGCAACAAAAGCCTCAGCCTCCAGCCTGGGTGCAGGTAAACGCCCCCCAGGAGGGCCTCCTGCATGGCCCTGGTGCCAGGTACCCATCTCCAGGTGCCCCTCTGAGGGTCCTGGGGAAGCCCTCTGTCCCCAAAATACTCAGAACCCCCTTCTCCTGCAGAAAGACGAATCTCCCCCAAAGCAGCTCCTGACAAGCACTCACCCCTCAAGAGAAATGTGCTTCCTGTTTGCTTTCTCCTCCATGGCAAGCAAACAGCAGCTTCCCAGCCAGCACGTAGGCTCTGGACAGGGTGAGGAATCTTCTGGACAAAGCTCCTTCCTCAGTGAGGCGTTGAGTACCCAGGGAGAAGCCTGAGGTGTGAACACGCTCCCTGTGGCGACAGAAGAAATAGAAAGGTGCTGGCTTGTTTCTTTTCACTGTTTCAAGGAATTAAGTACCCAATGCTAATACCTAAAGCAATTGTTTTGCACTCGAGATTCATATATTTCTATATTTATGCAAACCAGCTCTGGGCTGTGGGCTGTGGATATTAATAGTTTTCAGTCTCTTTGGGGCATCTGGCCTCGTGTTCCCCCGCTGGGCAATTACCCAGAGTCAAAGGCAGCAGGATGGGTGGAATGTCTCTCAGGTCCTGAAGAGCAAATCTCACAGCTGCGCACTCCAGGCTATGCTACCTGCCCTCCTCCAGCCTGAAACCAGCAGGAAACCCCTGTGGTGTTGCAGGGGGAGCAGGTAGGGGTGGGAGGGAGGCTGGGGACCAGGAACAGGGTGGGTTTCTGGGTGGCATGTGTCTGTAGACAAGAGGTGGTTACCTTAATGGTTTTCAAAATTTAGTGTGAACACGAATCACCTGGGAATCTTGTGAAAATGCAGATTCTGACTCAGTGGATCTGGGGTGGGGCCTGAAATTCTGCATTTCTGACAAACTCTCAGTTCAGGCCCATGCTGTCAGTCCCCCAACCATACTTTAAAAAGCAAAAACTGGTAAAGAAAAAAATAGGAGGTGGTGAGGATTCAAAGACAAAATTTTCCCGCTTCTGTACTTGGGTTTGAGTTCCAGATTGTGTTCCAAATGGCTTTTCATTTATATGCCCAAGGAGACTTTGTTAAAGTTGCTCGTCTTTCCCAGATACAATGCCTGACGGCCAGTTTTCTGTTAGATTTGTCTGGAGAGCTAGGTATGTAGGTATGTGCTGCCCCCTGCTGGTCATAGCTTGGCACACACATCCCACTGGATGGAGCTTTTTGGGGTCTGGAAAGACATTAGATTAATTCCTCCAAACTCACAGGCTCATACTATAACAAGCACCTTGATATCCATATTTTTCAAGCTTTAATACAGATTATGATTGCAGATCTGGTTCTCCAGACTACGTGTTAGATCTGTCAGGCGCCCTTCGTGCTCATTTAGTACTGGGTGGTGGGTGTGTCAGAATGACTGGAGTTTTGGTCACAAGAGACAAGAAGGAATATGTGTCCTGTAAAGGCATTCCAAGCTACTCTGGTAAGCAGTCCCTTCTCTCTGCTGAGAACCACCACAGTGTTAATTATTTTTCACATGAAGAAACTGAGGGCTCAGAAAGGCTAAGTGACAGGGCACACTGACAGTGGAAAAGCTGGTCCTAGAACCTGAGTCCTGGGATCCCAGGTCCTGAGTCCCAGGTCATGGCTCTGTGTGGGAGCTAGACAGTCTCCCTCGAGACTAGGATGGGTGACTCTTCAGAGCATCACCAACCCCTCCTGCCCAATGAGTCAGTTTGGTCAGAAGGAGGGGAGAGAGGGCAGTGGGGCAGCCTCTACGAATTATTTTTAATACAACAGCTCTGGGAATAACCCAGCTGTGGCTGTCTCCAGGCTTCCTTTGTCAAGGACAATGCTTGTAATGACCCCTGAAAAACCCTAGAATTGGGAATTTAAGCTCCAGGACTTTCCTTTAAAGATTACTGTGGAAGACAGGGATGGAAGGGATGAGAAACCCCTCTTCTTGTGAATAACACAAATAATATCCTTCCAACTCTCATCTTACAATGGAGGCAACTTCAGCTTACGGTTTGTGCAGTAACCCAGTTAACAGAGAGACTCACTAGCAGGCCACACTAGGTGGCGTATTAACTGATGGTGGGGAAAAGGGCCAGAAAGAAAATCAAAAGACAACATGGCTTCTAGCAGCCAAAGAGAAAAGAGAAAAAAAGAAAATTGATTGGTGGGGAAAAATCCAAGAGGCCAATTCTGCTCTCTGTCTTTTACTGCTTACCCTCCTTCAGAACTGTTTTATGCCTTCTCCTTTCTCCTAAAGTCGCCAACACGTTTCCCTTCAAATTTAGCTGATGATCTCAATGCATGTTTAGAGACACTGATACGCAGAGAAAATGGACAAGCACCAGCTCATTCCTCTGCTGTCAAGTCCACCACCTCCTGCCTCTGCCGTCTTGCACCCACGAGAAGCTTCCCTCCAGTTAGAAAAGGAGACATGACTGTGGTCCTAATGAGGACTTTCTAGAGGATGAGAAAACAAGGAGAGTTTAAGGGAATCAGTTCCCAGATCCTCATGGAGCCCAAAAGTGGTCTAAGCTGGGGCCTCTTACACCCTGCTGGTCATGTAGACATTCTTGTTACGTAACCAGCCCCAGGGCTGGACTCCTCTGGTGGGGGGGCCCTCACCAATACCAGGGGCAAAGCATGGCTATCACCAGGGAATGACATTTCTTATTTCGTAAGACAGTTTCAGCTAGTTCCAGGCCTGCAGGGGTGCAGTCCACCCCCGATCTGTAGTCAAAGCCTTTTTACGATGAAAGAAAACACTCTTAGTTTGACAGTACTTACTCGCCTTGTAACATTGCCTAATCAGACAGACATCAAACTGTACATGCAGATTCCAAACATTTTCAATAGCCAGGGAGAGGCTGTTTTAGATTTAAACAAAGAGCTGAAGCACTCAGTGTTTCCAGCACAAACTCTCTCATGTTTTTGTAGTAACTTTACAAATCTTTTGCTTCCCTGATCTCTACGTGCATACAGTTTATGCTATAGATCTGTTGTGTAGTTAAGAACCATAATCGATCATTAATTAAATCTCCATCTTCAGACCAACTCTTTTCCATAAAAATAATGTCCTGGAGGGGCTTTAATTCTATTTCCTAATAAATGTGATTATCAACATCAGTACTATCATGAGTTTCACTAGCTTCAACAACATTACTTTTATCCATGCTTTCTAAATTACAGCAAGTAGTACTCTGGGCAGATGGTTACAACGTGAATCAGACACAACTACAGTATAACTAACTTTTTCCCTCTCAACAAAAATCCACCTCTGTGTACACGGTACGAATTACTTTCCTACTGCTGCTGTAATAAACGGCTACAAACTGAATGGCTTAAAACAACGCCAATTTGGTGTTTTACACTGCTAAAGGTCAGAAGTCTGACGTGATTCTCACCGGGCTAAGGTCAAGGTGTTGGCAGGCCTGCTTCCTTGTGTAGAGGTTCTAGGGGACATTTCGCTTCCTTGCTTTTTCCAGCCTCTGGAGGCTGCCCACATCCTGGGCTGTGGCCCCTTCCTCCATGCTCAAAGCCAGCCATGATCGCTGAGTCCTTCTCATGCTGCCTCTCTGATTCCCTCTCTCCTCACCTCTCTTCCTAACCCCTTCCAGTGTCATCACATGGGCCCACTTGAATAATCCACGATCCTCTCCCCATCTCAAAGTCAACGTATTAGCAAACAATTTCCTCTGCAATCTTAATTCTCCTGTGCCAAGTAACCTAACATAGTCCACAGGTTCCAGGGATTAGGACATGAATATCTTTGGGGGGATTTCGGTATTATTTTCCTACCATATCCTATATATTATTTCTCAGCAGAGTATAAACTTGAGGCCAAGTCTCTGTTATTCCAGGACTCAAAATGTCTGAGTAGAGAAATAAGAAGTCTTGAGTACCCAGCCAAATTCCTCTGGTTTTATGGCTTAAATAAATATTGATTTCCGATGAGAAAAGTCCACAACAGGGTCTATGGGAGGCACTCTAGTCGTGTTTAAAATGTGTCCACTTGAAAGAGTAATAAAACAATTACCTACAAAAAAAAAAAGAGCAAAAAAACAATTACCTATAATTACCTACAAAAAGGGCACAGGTCTAGACAATGTTAAGGTTGCATTTTACAAACTTTAAAGGAACAGATCATTTTCATGTCATAAAAATGGTTCCAAAACATAGGGAAGAAAAAAGAAAGATGGAGAGAAGCCACCCAGTTGTTTCATCAGACTAGCAAACCCTGTATTGAATAACTATTATTCAGTGCCCTGCATACACCCACCAGCCCATTCAAGGCCCCTCAGTGTGTCATTTGTTCTCACTTCCACTTTTTTCCCTTTGCCCTTCAACCCTGCTGCCTGCACCCTGTCCCTTCCCCAGCCCTTGTCATGGGCCAGCACTCTGGTGTATTTGCAACCTTGTAAAATGGGTTCTGTATGCTTGGGTTTTTAAATTTCATAAATGACATTCTGTAAAAAAAAAATGTATCATAGGGCAAGAAAACTATTGGCTAATCTTATACATGAATGTAGATGCAAAATTTTTTTACAACTACTTTTCCAGTATTCATCTTGATATATTACATGTACTATTATGTTCAGATGTCCAAGATATTGTTCAGCTAAAAAGTTGCAAAAAATCGTGCGCAATAGTATTCATAAATAAATTTAAAAAATAAATAAAATGTCCAATTAACATGAGTTGCAGCACGAGGAAAAGAAAGGTTAGTGCTCAGTGGTGGTCCTGACGCTGGGAAAGACATCCCAACAGGGTGCATTCCCCAGTTACAGATTTTCATAGACTGGGGGGCCTGTAAGTTCCCCACAAGTATTAACTTGGGCTTCTGCTGTGAGCACCCCTGGCCACTGTGCCTGGGATACCTCTGACTATATTCACGTAAAGACATCAAACAACTTGGCTTGTGTGGGCCTGCTTGCTCATTCCGGTTGCTGGGTTTGGGCATGTCATCCTAATATCTGCCCTAATTGCAGGGCCCATTTTATCGATGCTGAGTTATCGTTCCAGCTATGTCTGCCCCTTCTCCTTGGACTAGGATGCCTTCCAGGTGTCCTACTTATGTTATAAGGTCTTCTCCTGCAATATGTCTTTCCTGACGAAAAATTGATTCAGCTCAGCCCATTTCCCCTAGACCAGCTCCTAATTCTTTTAAGGTCTCTTATTTTGAGTGGGCCAAATGCTGTCTGATCCTCCACACATGTTGTTGCTGGTGAGTACCACTGCTTTAGTCCATTTAGGAAATAAAGCGGAGACCCCAAAATGCTGAGTTCCTTGTATGAGTAGCACTGACCCCTAAGTGAATTTTGGTTTGTGTTACTGTAGTGCTTCTCATAGCCATCCGTGTTGAAATTTAGTCTTTCCATCCTAAGGAATGTAGGCCATCAAGTTGTAACTAATTATCTTCCTTTGTCAGCAATCCGAGTACGCTAATTGTAGCTCTAACTCTGCATGGATTTCTTACCCACAAATGGCTATTTTTACACGCAATGTTCTAGAAGATAAGACAGGCAGTGGACAACCATCTACCATTATATTCCAATACCTTTCTTAAACCTTCATTATCACAATTAATGGTCCCTGCCACAATTAATTAACATCCCCCCTGTGTCTCTCTAGATGAATTCTGTCTCCCCAGACAGCTCATTGCGAGGCTCAGGCAGGAATGTGTGGTGTGCCCTGGCATCTAAGGGACCTGAAAGAGTGTCCTGTCCACTCCCAGGCTAATTTACCCTCATGTTTGTAAAAGACCTCGGGTCTCCACAGCCAGATGGGGTTCAAATGCTCACAGGATCCAAAATGGCAATGCACAAGTCTGCAGGTTATTGTCGGAACACGACACAATATAAACTAGCACTGAAGTAAGAACACACAGCACAGCCCAAGGCTGCCTCACAGCGAAGGGTCCGGAGACACTCCTGCTGAGCTCCAGGTTTCCTCCCCCTGTAAGGGCTGTACCAGGGTACACTTTGTCTCTTAAATCAGGAACCTCCAACTTCTGTACAGAATCCCTTGGAACGAGGGGCTCCAAGTGGGGCTTCCGCCAGTGTTTCTTCTACCTCACTGGCTACATCAGCGTTTTCTTGTTGACAGAACCTGCAGTGAAGGGAGAGCCCTCTGCGAGTTTGCACTGAGGTGCAAATCATCCATTTCGTTGTTGCCAGTACACAACGTCTTGAAAGTCCTCAGACTCAAGGTTATAAAGCAAAGCTATTAAGTCATTATGTTTCATGCCTGTGCCACGTAGCCACGTGCCACATGGCCACATTTATTATTTTATGTGGTCCAGGCTATTTTATGTAGTTCAGGACTATACAGTTAACTCTCACAGCACACCTGGCTATATAAACTGCTTTTAAAAATATCTCCATTTTAGAGATTCATTTCCAGTGAAAATTTATAGATGTTTAGTAATTTATCAAAAGTTTATTTGTGCTTTTTTAAAAAAAATCATTTTTGTATTAATATTAATGCTAATGATAACTGGATTCAGAAGAAAAGTTTCCTAACCTTTCAAACCTTATGGTCACAGGAGATAAAACATTAAAATTTTAAATCTCTGTATATTTTCATTGGAGAGAAATATGATCTAGTGAACAAGAAAAATACTTCGAGCATAAAAAGGCACTACATTAGGATAAAATTCTATGAGGGGGAAGCCTGGAATTACAAGTTAAAGCACCAAAAGGCAAAATGTAAATTTTTCTAAATGCTAAAGAAAATCTTACATTTAGGAGTGATGTTTTTATTCTAAAATGTCAGTATTGATCATCTACTGGGATTACGTCCTTTGCAACTCTTTCAAAAATTATAGTTTGCAACATTTCTTTGGACAAAAATATTAGATTTCAATGTAAAGAGTGTGAGGAGTTTCATATTTTTTTCCAAATCCCTTTTGAAAATGTGCAAAAAATCGGAAGTCATTGACCTAAAGAAATGTACTTAAGTATATTAGGAGGACTGTCACATTTTTTCACAGTAGCATTTTTGAAATAGCAAAAAAAATTTTTTTTTAAGTATAAACAAACCAAATGTCTATTAATAGGATTAACTTTTGGCACGAGCAAAATATGCCAAAGGGCAGGCGTACACAGGCGCTCCAATGGAACTGGTCCAGAGCTGCTGCTGGCAAACTACAGCCCACGGACCAAATTTAGCCTGTTACCTGTTGTGTAAATAACACATTATTGGAACACACGGATTCATTTACACACTGCTCACAGCTGCCTTCATGCTACACAGCAGAGTGAATATTTGGATACCACATGGTCTGCAACCCTTCATTCTCTTCTTCTCACAAGAAAGAGAGCCCAGCTAATTTGCTCATTTGACAAGTTTTGACTTTTTACAGAAAAGATTTCCTGTGCGCATGTTTAGTTCAGTGGCTGTATGCTGGGGCCACATGTGTCCTTTATAATATTCTCTATAGTTTATCCATATATTAGGTTTATTCTTTTGTAGGTATGAAATACGGTATACATTTTTAATGAATATAAAATAATCAAAGAGTACTTTCTATTTCCATATAGTGCAAAATTCTTAGGGAGGTAATCAGAGCTCCCTGGGACTATTGTTTCTTATTGTGTGCTCTGCAGTTTATTCATATCAAGGACAATCTACTAACAAAAGCAAGTGGGAGGGGGAGGATGGTATTTCAAGGTAAAAGAAGTCTAGAAAAACCACATCTTATCTCTCTATTTCAAGGTTCACAATGCACATGATTAATGTATTAAAGGCTCTGATAAGTCCTGCAGGAAAAGTGACCTGTTTACATTTTGTTTAACCCAGAATTTTTCCAAACTTGTTTGAATACATCCCTTTTTTCCCCGACATAACATCTATTCCTTGGACCACACTTTTGGCAGCCGTCTAAGAAACCAATGGCAGTGGGTAGGAGGAGGAGAGAGCCCACGGGAAGCAAAAGGCCGTGGCAATGGGCTTGGGTGATTTTATAAGGCTCTGAACTAAAGCTTTAGTTCAGTCCATACAGAACAGTATGGACTGAAACAGGAAGCATTTTAAAGAAAGAGTCAGTAAGGCTGGAACTATGTTTGAGTATGAGGAAGGAGGTAGGGAGATAGAGCGTGACCGTTCCACACACTTTCTCATCGGAGTGACTGGGGACAGCAGAAGGGGAGAAGACTGTGGTGCTGGAGGCTGGGCCAGTCCACCAGTGGAGCTGACTAAGTGCCTGCTGCACATGTTCTTGCCCTTCAGGGAAAAGCAGAGAGGGAGCTGAACCAGAATTGTAGCAGATCCACGTGAGTTTATCGCAAAATAGAACCACCTTCCTCCTCTTCTCACAGGAGAGAGGGCAAAGCTAACTGGCTCTTTAGATGAGTTCCTCATGAACCCTATCCTCAAGCATGCTCTGCTTTGGTTCATCACAGCATTTCAGTTACTGTCATGACAGAATGGGGCAGCCGAGGAATTTCCTTCCAATGGGCTCGTGTGTCGTGGCAGGGGACAAGGCTCGTGTTTGTGCTTTGTTTCTGAGCAGAATGTTGCAAGGGAGGGGTGATTCCTGACTCTTGGGCTCTAAATTAGCCTTGATATGTCCAGTGAGCCTGAAACTGAACAAAATCGAGGAATGAGGTAAGGGCAAATCTGTGAGAGGGAGAAAAAAAGAACCAAAAAAAAAAGTGCACGTGGCCCTCTCTGGCCCTGGCGGGTGAGACATCTGCAGGGAAGCCCTATCAAGCCTGTCCTCGGGACTGGGTCCCCCTCCTGCCCGGGTCCCCCTCCTGCCCTCAAGACAAGCACTATGGCAGCCCTACAGCTGACCCCTGTCCCGTGGAGCCGTCTAATCTTTCCTACATATAACCTTTTCACTTATTTTCTTCTGACTTGAAGATTGTCCCTGCACCATTTGTAAAGAATATCTGCTTTGGAGATTCTTAACAAAATGACAGCTTAGTTAAAGCCATGTTTTCACTTAGACTGCACTAAATCACGTGGCCTAAACTTCAAGGCTTCACCAGCCTGGAGTGTGGACCTGCTCCTACTCTCCCCGAGGTGGGCGGCCCTGGCCTCCTGCCCTGGCCTCCCTGGCCTGTCCAGGCTGGTCTGTTCTGTGAGAATTCTGTCCTGACATCACTGCTCTGCTCTTCATGGCCTCCAGCCCTTGAGGTGCCAAAGCCTGTGGTCTGTGCTGGGGGATGGGCCCCCAGCTCTCCGGCCACCTCCCCTACCCATGCTGGGAACCACAACTTTCTAGAGGGCCATGTGGGTCTTCAGCCCAGCATGGAGCACAGTGGCTGGCATGTGGCAGCACTTAGTGGTTTAACAAATGTTTGTCAAGCAAAAGTGAATTGATGAGAGTGGCAGACATGGTAGTCCTTCATCCCTTGTAGGCCTGTCTCATCCTTCACTGGGTGAGCAGAAAAGGACAGGAAGTGGAAGGCGGGAAGGAGAAGGGCCAGGGCACAATAGCCAATACATGGAAGCAACCTAAATGTCCATCACAGATGCGTGGATAAAGAAGATGTGGTGTACATATACAATGGAATACTACTCAGCCATAAAAAGAATGAATAATGCCATTTGCAGCAATGTGGATGGACCCAGAGATTATCATACTAAGTGAAGTAAGTCAGACAAAAACAAATACCATATGATATCACTTATATGTGGAATCTAAAAAAAAATAAGTGACACAAATGAACTTATTTACAAAACAGCAACAGACTCACAGACATAGAAAACAAACTTTTGGTTACCAGGGAGGAAAGGTGTGGGAGGGATAAACTGGGAGTTTGGGATTTACAGACACTAACTGCTATATATAAAATAGATAAACAACAAGGTTCTACTGTACAGCACAGGGAACTAGAGTCAATATTTTATAGTAACCTATAGTGAAAAAGAAAATGAAAAAGAATATATATGTATACTGAATCACTATGCTGTACACCAAAGTCTAACACAACATTGCAAATTGACTATACTTCAAAAAAAAAAAAAAAAAAAAAAAAAAAAAAAAAAAAAAGAAGGGCCGGGGTGGTGGAACTGTAAGAATGAAGGTGCATGTTTGCTGTGTGGCCTTGTAGATTGTTCACAACTTTGATTAAGCAACTTATTCTTTGAAGTCAAAACAGCAGAATCAGATTCAATGGGAGTTTATGGTGAAATCAGATCATCTGAAGGCTGGCAGAAAGAGATGCGGACAGGAGCAGGAAGGAATTCTTATACCACAAGACCAGCGACTATTACAGAAAGCTCTAACACCCAGACATCTGTAGATCTACCTTATTACAAGGCAATAATGATTTGTAAAGGGGGCAAGGGGATTGGCATCTTCAAAAGGGTGGTCTTTGTGCTAAGTGCTCTATTTATTTTAATTTGGTTAAAATGAGACTTTCCTTAATTGAATGCAGATACTCAGCAAAAGAAATGTTTGATCATTACTAAGTGTTACGGGGGTGGGTAGAGGGGGCAGTCTGAGCAACATTCGATTTCTCTGCCTGCTCCATTTCCCCCATCCGGGTCTTCTCCAGCAGTCCTACTATAGCTACCGACTTACCCTCTGACTCTGATCATCCTCCCTCACCTCCTGTGTTAACACTATCAGGGTGGCAGGGTTTTTATGGAATATATCAAAAGCCATAGGCCATCAGCACCTGAGCATGGCATTATCTTGCTGCTCCCAGACTGGAGTTGTTCCCATTTCTTCAGGCTGCCGCAAGCCTGAGAGAGAATTTTGCTTTTTCCCTAGTTAATACTGCAGGGTCCTCTCAGAGCTCTGGGGGCCTCGTCCCAGTGCCCTGTCAGCCTTCCTGGCCCCCCTACTAGTAACCACTAGATCATACTGTTTTTTCTCCTTTAAGCGGCAGAGGCTAAAGGCTTGATCTTTGTCATCCTGGAATGACGGGTAACATTCTTTTCTTTACACCTGGGACAGGAAAAATCTAAGAAAGAGATTTCTTTTGATCATAAGGCACACTTTCTAAAAAGAGGTGTTAGATTCTTTATTTTAATATCACTAAGATTTTTACAGCAATATGCACTAGGGTATTGGTTTGTAATTCTTTCTTTCTTCTAGTCTTATTGAGGTATAACTGACATCCAACACGAAGTTTAAGGTGTACAACATAATGACTGGACATACGAATGTGTCGTGAAATGAGTACTGTGATAAGTTTAGTTAACATCCATCACCTCTCTAGTTACCCACCAAAAAAATTTCTCCTTGTGATGAGAACGTTTAGGATCTACTCTCTTAGCAGCTTTCAAATATACCAAAAACAATGTTAGCTACAGTTACAATATTGTACCTTACATCCCCAGGATTTATTTTTCTTATAACTGAAAGTTTGTATCTTGCAACCACCTTTACCGGTTTCCCCACCCACCGCCTTCTGCCACTAGCAACCACAAATCCGATCTTCTTTTCTACGAGTTTGGGTTTTTTTTAGATTCCACATGTAAGTGAGATCATACCGTACTTGTCTTTCTCTGACTTAGCTCACTTAGCAAAATGCCGCAGGGTCCATCCATGCTGTCACAGAACTTACAGTTTTCTTTTAGTGAACTATCTTTGTGGAGTTTTGCTAATAGAGACTGAAGATTTTATTCCTTCTCTGGCTCTGGTAAAGTTAAAACATAGAGGAATTGTTCGTTTGTTAAAGGTGTGAAGACAGTTGACCTATAAACCCACTTTGACCTGTCATTTTTTAGGGAGTGGGAAGGAGGGAGATACTGTTCTTTGTTATTATCTTTTCCATTGTATTTATAGGTTTAGGTTTTCTGCCTTTTTTTTTTTTTAGTACATTTTAGCAGCTTCTGCATACAAATATGGCACATTTTATTTGATTTTAAATTGAAGTATAGTCATTTTACAATGGTGTGTCAATTTCTGGTGTACAGCATAATGTTATAGTCATACATATACATACATGTATTCTTTTTCATATTCTTTTTCATTTTAGGTTACTACAAAATATTGATTATAGTTCCCTGTGCTATACAGTAGAAACTTGTTGTTTATCTATTTTATATATAGTAGTTAGTATCTGCAAATCTCAAACTCCCAATTTATGTCTCCACACCCCTTTTCTCCCCGGGTAACCATAAGTTTGTTTTCTATGAATGTGAGTCTGTTTCTGTCTTGTAAATAAGTTCATTTGTGTCTTTTTTTAGATTCTACATATAAGTGATATCATATGATATTTCTCTCCCTCTTTCTGGCTTACTTATTTCACATTTCAAAATTTATTTGTATGGAATTATGTAAAATTCAAAAACATTCCCCTGTATCTGTGGCTATTTTGGTATATTTATTCCGGGGGACAAGTATTTATGACTTCCTTGTCATTTTCTTCATTAATCTAGTGGGAGGTGTTGCCTTTTTGTTATTGTAACTCATCCTTATTTGTTTCTTAAAAACATGTTACATAAATTTAGCTTTTTTATCCAATTGGATAGACTTTGATCATGTCCTGAATTTATCATACTCATTTAATAAATATTTATTATACGTAATCCTCAAGGGATACCAGAGGATTGTTGTAAAGATTACTTGTTTCACCAGCATGAGCACAGTTCCAGAAAAATCAAAGGTGCTTGTAAAGGGTCATTCTGTGTAAAAATAAATTGTGAATAAGACAGCATTCCTGTCCATATAAGGATAACAGCTTTCTGTGACTTTTAATAGGTAAATCTAAGATAGTCAAATTATTGTTAACAAGGATACGTCTTTTCAAGTTTCTATTATCTAATCTTATTTTATTTTTGTCCTGCCTTCCTGACTTCTTTCAGATTGAAAAAATTTCCTTTAATCCTGTTGGTTTCTCTTTCTCTTGGTCTGGATGTTCTGTAGTCCATTCATTCATTCAATTATTATTTACTCTTTCTTGGATACCCCTTCCTTCACCTTTTATCCCAAATTTATCCTCTGGGAACTTTCCACTGTCAACCACCTTGGGTGATGGCGGCTGCATACCGGAAAGAAATGGGAGCACTAGCTCCGGGGGGTGGATAGGTCCCTCTGATTATAGCAACGTCGATAAATAACAGCAGCAGGGAGACAGAGCTGCGGGCTATTAAAAAAATTGCACAGATTCAAACTTTTAAGAACTATGACTGGCTGTGTAGCTCGCTCCCTTGAAGATCAGGACGTTCACCAGCCACAATCATTCATTCATTCATTCACACGTGAAGTGTGTATTGAACAACTCCTGTGTACCAGGTACCCTCCAGGCAATGACAGTGGTGAACAAGACAGACAAAATTTCCTCCACATGGAGTTTACATGCTTGTGACGGGGAAAGAAATCAACAAGTAAATGCACACTAATTCGGGCTGTAGTAACCTAATACAAGAAACAAACTGAATGGCAAAGCAGAGGGTAGCTGGGGAAGCAGGTAGTTCCTGCCACTTTATGCAGGCTGGTCAGGGAGAGATACATCAGTTCAGAGGAGACATTTTTGCTGAGACGCGAAGAGAGATGTCAGCTTGGCTAAGAGCCAGAGAAGAGGATTTCAGGCAGAGGGGAAAGCAAGTGCCTATGACCTGCGTTGACAAAAAAAAAAACACACAACGTAAAAGTTGTGAGTTAAGCTTTATCCGAGAACTTTATTGAGGACTAAAGCCTGGAAGACACCCTCTCAGATAGCTCTGAGGAACTGCTCTGAAGAGGCCAGAGAGGAGCCAGGATGTCTGTGAACTTTGCTTGGAAAAACAAGTAGACAGGCATCAAGATTACTGCTAATCACAAAGAACAGACATCTCAAGTTAATGATTTCAGTGCTTTTCTATGTATGGGGAAATGGAAGAATCTGGGGTCATTTGAAATTTTTCCTTAGATATGCATCTTAACTATCTAGGGGCCCCTTATATCCAAAGCACAGAATGTTTCCTAGTTTTCTCCATCCTGAAATCCCCTGAGGGCAACGGCAGAGGGTAAAGGTTTGATCTTTGTCGTCCTGGAATGACGGGTAACATTCTTTTCTTTACACCTGGGATAGGAAAAATGGGGAATCTCTGAGGAACAGCAAGGGAGCCTGCAAGTGTGACACATGATAAGCAAAGGGAGTTACAAGATGAGGTAGGAGACGCATTAAAGGGACAAAGTGCAGAGGCTTTGACACCTCTCTAGATGTTGGTATTTCGCTGTGAGTGTAGTGGGAACTCCTTGATGGATTTTTTTAAGCAGGGGGTAACATGATCCATTTTCACTGTTAAAGAGGTACAGTGAAGAGAACAGTTTGTACAATAAATGCTGGAGAGGCTGTGGAGAAAAGGGAACCCTCATACACTGTTGGTGGGAATGCAGTTTGGTGCAGCCATTATGGAAAACAGTATGGAGATTCCTCAAAAGACTGAAAATCGACTTACCATATGATCCAGCAATCCCATTCCTGGGCATTTATCCAGAAGGAACCTTGGCTCAGGAGGGTACATGCACCCCAATGTTCATAGCAGCACTATCTGCAGTGGCCAGGGCATGGAGACAACTGGATGTCCACTGGGAGATGACTGGATAAAGAAGCTGTGGTATATTTATAAAATGGAATACTACTCAGCCATAAAAATAATAAAATAATGCCATTTGCAGCAACATGGATGGACCTGGAGAATGTCATTCTAAGTTAAGTAAGCCAGAAAGAGAAAGAAAAATACCATATGATATCACTTATATGTAGAATCTAAAAAAAAAAAGGAAAAACAAACTTATTTACAAAACAGAAACAGACTCACAGACATAGAAAACAAACTTATGGTTACCAAGGGAGTGGGAAGAGATAAATTGGGAGTTCGAGATTTACAGATATTAACTAATATATATAAAATAGATAAACAACAAGTTTATACTGTATAGCACAGGGAACTATATTCAATATCTTGTAGTAACTTATGGTGAAAAATATGAAAATGAATATATGTATGTTCATGAATGACTGATGCATTATGCTGTACACCAGAAATAGATACATTGTAAACTGACTACACTTCAATAAAATTAATAAAATATAATTAAGAAAAGAGAGAATGGTTTGTAGCCATGGTTCTCCATGCATCAGAACCACCTGGAGCACCTGTTAAAACACATACTGCTGGGCTCCACATCCAGTGTTCCTGAATCAGCAGATCTGGAGTGAGGCCTGAGAATTTGCATTTCTAACTAGTCCTAGCCATGGACTGAATCATGTCCCTCCCAAATTCATACATTGAAGCCCTAACCCCACAATGTGATGGTATTAAGACATGGGGGGTTGGGAGGTAATTAAGTTTCCATGAGGTCATGAAGGTGGGGTCCCCATGAGACGATTAGTGCCCTGATAAGAAGAGACATCAGAGACTTGCTCTCTTTCACTTTCTTTGCCATATAAGGACACAGTGAGGAGGCAGCTGCCTATAAGCCAGGAAGCGAGCCCTTATCAGAACCCAATCATGCTGGCACCTTGATCTTGGGCTGCCATCCACCTGAATTGTGAGAAATAAATTTCTGTTGTTTAAGCCACCAGGTCTGTGGCACTTTGCTATGGCAGCCTGAGCTGACTAAGATGTCAGGGGAGGCTGACACTGGGCTGGGTCCAGTCTGCTGAGAACCACTGCTCTGAGAGCACCAAGACTAGGTCCCTGGAGACAAAGTAGGAGCTACTTCAGGGATCTGGGTGGACATGGATGGACGTGGTGGTGCAGCGTCAATGGAAAGGAGGTTGAGAGGGAGTCAGTCAGCTAATCTATAAAAAGCATTTACAGTCATGTAAAGAAGAAAAACTGGTATCATTCCTAACTAAATTCTACTCTAAAGTTTGCAAAGAAATTCTCTCAACTTTCTTTCAACATGATTTTATTTTTCTTTTAAATATTTTAAAGTCACAAATAAAAAGGTTCAAATTAAAGTGGTAAAACTGAGACCTGAATGTCTTTTCAGACTTAGGTTATGTACGGACATCTGTTTAAAAATTACAGTTCTCACGTGAGCATCATGGTAGCACAGGATGTCCCTCCGTTTTGTCCCTTTTTAAACAACTAATTAGGCATTCATCCATGAATAAAAATGCCTTGTGGTAGTTGTGGGGTCCAGCACTATACGCCAAGGGACGCAAGAGGAGTCGTGCCCACCTGTACATCTGGTAATAGGCAGACAGACCTCAGTCAGTGCTATGGGACCACCAGAGCCAGCAAACCTGCCCCAAACCCTCTTGGCTGCAGCCAAGGCAAGTCTGGGGAGTGCTGACTTAGGCAAATATCCAATGATGAAAGAGAATTTGTAAAGTCCAGCTTTCCTAAGGGGAGATTCCAGCGTGCCATTAAAATAAATATTTGTGCACACAGTGGAGAGGGTCAGGGGAACTTTGCAAGCACTGCTTCTCCCCAACAATGACAGTGAGGGGCTGAGCTATTCCGCAGTGACCTCTCCCACAGGGAAAAAGGAGAGTAGTGAGTGAATGCCCATCTACCCCCAGCTGTGCAGAGCACTGCCAGAGAAATCCATTTCTTCCAGCAGCGCCTGGGACACCAAGGCAGGACCCTCATGATGGGTGGGAAGAAGATCAGGAAAGGAGCACAGAAAAATGTCAAAGGCCATTAAAGGGACACAGATCCTGCAGACTGAGCTCAGGACTCCAGCAGGAAGCCTGCCCACAAGCCACTGGGAGAACCTCTCCTGAGTGTCTCCCCACCACACTGCAGGCACCCCCATTGCCCCAGGACTAAACACACACCTCCCCCGACTCCATAGCCGGCTCTGAGTGCAGTGGCAGGAGCTCAGAGTCTGGTTAAAGGAGCATTCTCAGAAAAACAGACCAGGATCTGTGGGCGGAGGAGAAACACAAACTTGTACTCTAGCGCCCCCTTCTGGAAAACAAGAGAGGTTTCTAGCAGCCATCCGGGTGAGTTGTTAAGAACCATGGAAGACTTCAAAGCTTAAGATCCTGCCACAAAAGAAAGCAAGACACGTGGAGCAGGCAGAGCCACACAAAGGCAGGAAGAAAAGCCCACCTGAAGGCAGCTAGGACAGTTTTGAGGAGGAGTCTGCTACTTCAAATGTGAACGCAGCAATCGGAACTGTAAGGAACATGAACCAAAGAAACACCGTCACCAGAAGACAGCATTAATTCTCCAATAACCGAGCTCAAAAGCACAGACTCTTTTAATCTAGCTGATAAAGAATTAAAAACAGCTGTTTTGAGGAAAGTCCGTAAGCTACAAGAAAACACAGAAAGGCAATTCAATGATGTCAGGAAAAAAATACATGAACAAAGCAAGAAATTTCACTGAGAGATATAAATCATAAAAAAGAGCCAGATAGAAATCTGGAGCTGAAGAATTCAATGAATGAAACGAAAAATTCAATAGAGAGAATTTGCACCGGAGAAGATCAGACAGAAGACAGAATAAGTTACCTTAGAGGACAGGAACCTTGAAATAACCCAGTCAGAGGGGTACAAAGAAAGTGAATAAAAAAGAATGAAGAAATCCTACCTGATCCATGAAACTCAATGAAATGTACAACTATTAGAATAATCAGGTTTCCAGAGGGAGAAGAGAGGGAGAAGGAAGCAGAAAGTTTATTTAAATAAATAATAGCTGAGGACTTCCCAACCCTGAGGAGAGACTTGGACATACAAGGTCATGAAGCTAATAAATCACCCCTTTATTTCAAAGCAAAATGACCTTCTCCAAGACACATTGTAATGAACCTGTCAAAAATCAAAGATAAAAAGACAATGGCTATCATCAAGAAGACAGGAGACAAGGCGAGGATATGGAGGAAAGGGACCCCTTGAACACTGTTGGTGGTAATATAGGTAGGTTCAAGCCAAATGGAAAGTGGTATGGAGGTTCCTCCAAAATTACAAATAGATCATATGATCCAGCAATCTCACTTCTGGATATATATCCAAAGATAATGGAAACAGGATCTCAAAAACATATCTGTACCCCCATATTTATTGCAGAATTATTCACAATAGCCAACATACAAAAACAACTTAAGTGTATGTCAGCAGATGAGTGGGTAAAGATGTGGTATATACATACAATGGAATATTATTCAGCTTTAAAGAAGGAAATCTTGCTACTTGTGACAACATGAGTGGATCCTGTGGGCATTATTCTAAGTGAAATAAGACAAAGACAAATTCTGCATGGCATCACTTGTATATGGAATCTACACAAAAAGCCAGACTCATAGAAACCAAATAGAATGATGGTTGCCAGGGGCTGGGGGTGGGGGAAATAGGGAGAAGCTATTAAAAGTATTACCCCAACAGGGGAAGGGAAAAGACCCAGTTCTTGTCATACCCGAAAGACATGACAAGAAAGATAAGAATTCAGATGGGAGATGGAGCATTGTGTAGTGAAAGATTTTAAAGGATTTATTTAGGAAAAGTGCACCTCCAAGAACAGGAGGTGGGCTGATCCAAGGGAGGAAAAACAGAGATCTTTGTTTGCCCATTCTCCTATACCCTCACTTAGAGGTGGTCTTTTGTTTGATTGACGGCTCTTGCCTCTGGAATGCTTAGTCATGTTCGTCCTCTTTGCTCATGTTCTTACCTGTGATGCACACAGAAAAACCCATGGTGGCAAGGGGTGGGGTGCTAAACTGTAATGCTAATTATATTTCAATGAGCATTGGGTCATGTCTGGTTATGTCCTTCTTGCTCCTGTGCAGTTGTGGCTGTCAGGTTCTAACCAGTTTCTTGCTGAGCCCAGAGGATACCATGTAGAGCAGAGGCAAGCTTACTGACAGATTCCAGACCCAGTTGCTAACACACAAGATCATGAGCACATAAATGGTTGTTATTATAATGAGATCATTTGTTATGCAGAAACAGCTAACTGATACACCTGCCTAATCCCAGTTATCCAATAAAGATCTTCTCCCTTTTCACTAGTTCATAGTTTAAGTGGTTCTAGAAGAAATACGATGAGGGATAATACACTTTTCTGTATTCTGTGAGTCACAGAGAACTTACTAATTCAATAATACTGTACTGCCTTGTCATCAGTATATGCTGGGACAATAAGATGCCTCCTGTAGATTCACGAGACTTTCTACTACAACCTAGTGGCCACACAGCTATGAGACATGCATATGTTACCTCACATTGAAGTAGATAATTAACAAACAGTAATGAAGTGTGTTAAGATTTTCCATTCATAGATGCAAAATATCAAGCCCATTGACCCCAACAAACTATGTTGTAATCCACAGTCTAGAGGTTAATGTTCACTTCAAGAGTCAATCAAAGCCAACTCACAAACAAGTGAGAACATGGACAGAAATAGCCACTACCTGCAGGCTGAAATCTATGCCATAAGTCTCTCTCACAACCTCTGTGTTGCCGACTACTCAATAGTTCCAGCTGACTTGAATCAGGTCAGTAGACGTCCGTCTCCCAACTAATCCTGGAATGCAACCGCCAACACTGAGGTACTGCTGCTCCCCTCTCCTGGACCCCATTTTGTTACTGAACGCAAGTTCATGTGCCCAGTACACCGTGGGGCCAAACAAAATGAAAGGTCAGAGTTCGGAGCAGAGTGAGGTGTATCGCTGTGCCAAGCAAGGAGAACGGGTGGCTTGGCCCCCCAAACCCCCGAACTCCTTGAAGGGTTTCAGCAAAGCATTTTGAAAGGCTAGCTAAGGGAGGGGGTTTCAGGGTATGTGATCAGCATGTGCACAATTCTCTGACTGGCTGATGCTGAGGTAACCGGGCAGCTTAATGCGATCAGTCCTTAGGTGCCAGAAGGTCTGGGGTTGCCATGCTCCTGCTCGTGCTCATCAAGTAGTTAATTTCTTTCATTTGGAGGTGGTTTTTAGCATCTGAAAAACTCAGGAAATGTGTGTGAGATACTATAATCAGAGAAGAGCTACAGTGAAGGACGTGAGGAGGGGTCTGTCCTGGGAAGGCTTGTAGGGTCCTGCTCGGTTACAATTTCACAACAGAAACAATCACAGGCAAGAAGGTTCCATTTCTCTTTCTCTTTCTCTTTCTCTTTCCCTTTCCCTTTACTTCCTCCCTCCCTCCCTCCCTTCCTCCCTCCCTCCTCCCCTCCCTCCCTCCCTCCCTTCCTTCCTCCCTTTCTTTCCTTTCTCCTCTAGCTGAGATCTTTTACACAAGAGAAGTCCAGCTTTCTGACTTTCAGATGTGTTGAGTTTGTTGCCTCACTGTGAACAGAAACTTCTATTACACTTGTGATCCAGGCCTCTGTAACTTAATTCAGGTCTATTAGCAGAAAATTGACCCAACAGAAAAGGACCCTTTAAGGCTTGTTTCTCCCCTGTTTTCATCAGAGAAAAGAGCACCCACTGGAGAGCAATAAAGATGCCATGTAACTAGAAGCCTCGTGGACTTGTCGGCAGGATGCAGGGGAAAAGAAACACTGGGGCTAGGGGGAAGGCCTTCTCATTGCGGGAGCAAGAACACACTTTTCAGAGAAAATCGCAGTGGGTTTTTAGATATCTTAGACAGGTAGGCTGGGAGTGTAAAAAGTAAACACAAGATTTCAGAAAGAAAAATGTTTTAAAAACAAAATCAAGGATACTCTGTTGCCATATGATCCAGCAATAGTCCTCCTTGGTAGTTACCCCAAAGCCTTTTCAGATTGGCTTCTTCCACTTAACAATAAGCATTTAAGTTTCTTCCATGTCTTTCATGGTTTGATAGCTCATTTCTTTTTTCACTGATCAGTATTTATTGTATGGATGTATCACAGTTTGCATATCCATTCACCTATTGAAGGGCATCTTGGTTGCTTCCAAGTTTTGGCAGTTATGAATAAAGCTGCTGTAAACGTTCACGTTCAGGTTTTTGTGTGTGTTCTTAGTCCATCAACGATAAGAATTCTACGGCCTTGACTTAGATCCATCTCATGCCTCTCATTTTATATGAGTAAATGAAACTTAGTTTATCAGCCCCAAAGAGCGCTTTCACGAGTTACAAAATTCTATAAACGTCTTTAAGTGATCTCCATTCTTGTAATACTCTTTCAAAATTAACGATGCCTGAGAGGAGTGGGTCTTACCCATAAACCCTCATGGAAGGCAAAAAATCATCAGCCCCTTTAGTAGTTGTGTTTCATCAATTTCAAAAGATCCTGGATGGAGAAATACTACTGGATGTGAAGTGACTTTTTCTTTGCGATGTGACACAATGCAGTGGTTCTCCAACTGAGGTGTGTGTAAGAATTACCTAGGGGGTTTTAAAAGGGTAAATTCCCAAGGACCACCTTCCCCTTCCCCTTCCACATTCTGGTTCTGTGGATACAGGAATCTGCATTTTTAACAAGAACCTGAGCTGGTTTAGGGGTCAGTGACTGGAAGACCGTATTATGAGAAGCATCTTCATGCATCAGCATTAAGAAGTTCCCCAGGTGGTGCTAATGTACAGCTAAGGCTGAGAACCACTGCTCTAGAAGAAGCCTAATCTGGGTCTATAGCAAAGCTCTTTCACGTATCAATTGTGTGACCTTTAAGGTGACCAGTTGTCTCCTCAGATAAATTGACTGATATGGACAATTTACCTAACTTCTCTGAGCCTCCCCCTCTATCATAGGAGGAGGCTCAGAGAATGATATCTATTCAGTAAAGCTGCTTTGGATGTTAAATGGGAAAAGCACACAAAAGCACTAGGCATTATGCAGACATCATCCTTCCTTCCCTCTCTTCTTCTCCAGTGTGTCTCCTCTTCTACCTGATCTCTCCCTCGCTGGACAGACTTTCTTGGGGGACCCTCTACTCTATGAACTGTCTTCCTCCTTGGGAAGGAAGGGTGTCTTTGCCTGAATAAAAATGGAGATTGCAGGCAGAATGTGGTGAATGCACAGCGTAGGGCACCGTGTGGAACACGTGGACTAAATGTGCATAACACAACAGTTTATATAAATTCAAAATACATTCGTAGTTAATACTGCTAAACATTACGAAAGCATCCACCAAACATGCTAGCATGATGGTCTGAGCATGAGGAATAGAAATAAAACAGGATAAATACATAAATCCACACAACAAACAGACAGAGAGGGCTTTGTATCAAACAATGATGTGCATAGGTCAGGGATGGAGTCGGTTCATGCACCTGATGCAGAATAAATACATGAATGAGTAAATATACAAACTCACATTTAGAAATGTGTATTTTTTAAGGAGACAAAGACAAAAGCTCAGGAATCCAATATAGCTGATTTCCTCCTGCACTATGGGGACCACCATTCCTGAGGACCCTCTCTTGTGAGAACATGGTTTTCTGGGCAACAGTAATGAAACTTGAGAGCCTTCTCTCAACCATGAGAAAGTAAATGTTTGTTGTTTAGACCATCAGGTTTAGGGATAATTTATCATGCAGCGATAGATAACTAATACACCAGGGAACAGCCCTCACTTGGTCTTGGACACAACCTATTGGCCATCATCTGTCATCTGCCAGGCACCACCACTCCTCCCAATGATCACGTAAAACCTGCAGGCGTTGGCACCATTTCTGGGCATATCAGCCACTTCCACTGGTTATCAGTATCCCCAAGAATTACCACTACCACCCCCTACCAGGTGCTGCAGTCTCTCTCCTCCTTTGGTGTTTGTTTATAAGGGTCACAAATAAGTGGAATACAGGGCTTGGGGTGGGAGGGTAGGAGAACAGCACAGGAGTTGGTCATGGAGCCTCTCGACTCTGAGTGCCTGTTTGCATCTTGGCTTTGCCACTTGCCTTGTACCTCTTTGATTCTCAGTTTGTTTTCTCCTCTGTGTAAAATGGGATTAATAAGCATATCTTCCTTATAGCACTATGACAATTGAGTTGGGGAATCCATATAGGTCACTTAGCACAGCATCTAACTGCAAACAAATAAATCGTTCTAGAGCCAGAGAGACTGTATCCAAATTTCAGCTCCACCATTTACCCTGAACAAATTACTTAACATTTCTAGGCATCAGTTCCTCATCTATGAAATGGGAAATAACAGTACCTAACTCACGAGGCTCTTTAAAGAGTAGATGAGGAAATGTGTCAATACATGTAGTATTACGTAGCACAGGCCTCTTAGTAGTAGTAGTAGTAGCAGTAACAATAATAATAGACCATAAGCAGAATGTGCTGGACTCAAAATCATGCCTCTCCTCCTCTGATAATGAAGGCTTCTTTTGTTTGTTTTAAGCTGGGTAAGACTTGTGCCTGGATTATTCTTCCTGTGAGATCAATTCTAAACCAGATACTTCACAGTTCATCATGGAACCAAAACTTACTTTTTAAATAAATGAAATAGAAATTAATTTTTGATGCCATGGTGGGGGGAGGGCTGCATGCAACTGCTTCTGACTGATGATAACCCACTTCTGAAAATTTTCTGTCACACTCCCAGCTTACACTGGCTTTTCCTTTTACCTCACTTTTACTTCCATGTATTTCAGGATTAAAAGCTACTACATTCAGGATTCCTTCTCGGTAGGTAAGAGCAGGTTTGACTGGAGACTTGAAAATTCTGTGTGTGAGAATGGTACCTGGTGTGGGTCACTGTCTGCACATTGGCTTCCCCTGAGATGTGACTCATATCACTGGTCCTTAGGTATGATCATCCTACGGTGCAGTCATCCAAGATGTCCTTGTTCCCACAGAGCCCTTAGCCATATGGCTCACCCCATAACCTCCGTTTGGCTCCCCTGGACGTGATGTGCAGGTTGAACTTGTGCACATCACAACTTTCACAGTCTCAGCTCTGAGACATTCAGGGACTCACTGAGGTTACATTTCGTGGATTTAGAGTTGATCCAATGTGTAGACTTTTGTAACTGTCTGCAGGAGCATCTGGCTGCCCAGAAGGAGACAGACAAGAGGGTTGATTCCATCTAGAACTGGGGATTGGCAAGGTAGTTAAGAAAAAAGGATTCCAGGAGGCTTGTTGGCATTAAGTAACGAACCTTTAACTAGAAAGAGCTTCAGAGTATTTGCGCAGGGATGTTTCAGAGCAGGAGGAGACTCCCCACATGCACAGGTATGAAGCGGCACAGACAGCGAACCCGGGGAACCTGCTACCTCCCCCCACTTCTTAAGTCTAGGCACTTTCCTGGTTTACACTTACATGAGGCTCAAGGTCTTCTCGTCCCTTGATGGCTGATCTCCCTGTATGCTCTATCCTTTGTTTAATTCCACTGCCCCTTCAAACTTGAGGCTCCCATTATAGATAACATGTATCCTATCTGACTTGGTGCCCAAGTTGGTGGACAGTCAGTTGAGATTCTGCTGCCACCTAGTGGTCCTTGGTCACTCAGATGTCCATGGTATCCAAGCTAGGAAAGAGGCAAGGGAAACCAAGACAGAGCTGAATACTTGGATGTGAGTATTTGAGGGGTCTTGAGTTCATGATGAGGGTAAGAAAAAAATTAGCTATATATCCCAGGGATAGGATCAAGGAGAACATTTAGGGGTTTCTACTTACTTAGCCTTTCCTACCATAAGTGAATACTACACAGAGAACCAATGTGAGGGTTATTCCAGTTGCTAAATACCCCACAGACCCCTGACTTGGGGGGCTGGCCTCTGTTTATCAGTTGGCCTCTAAATGTCCCCACTCTAATAAGGAGGCCAATGCTATTTTTGGGTTGTTTGGTATCCATGTCAGCTTATCCACAGCCTTCAAAATACCCGAATATTCACTTTCCGCAGTGGGTAGGTAACCTGGTAAACGTCTGTAGCTCCTTTTGAGGGAGGACTGTTAATAGCTATGATGACTACTCGCTATGGTGTTTCAGGGACTTTCTTCAAGGGGACATGGCCCTTAGGTCAGTGGATTCTGAGTCTGAAAATCACCTCAACTCTTGAAACTAGACTAGAGACTGTGATTACCCTTTGTGATGCTGACCGACTCAAGATCTTTTTGGATATATAAACCAAGCAATTGCCTGCCCTTTTATCTTGCTCCTAGGATACCACGGTTTATTAGTCTTTGGCCCGGATTCCTGTGGGCCAAGGCCCCCTGGCTGTTGTTCTGGTCTTGTTTTCCATTAGGATAACTGCATCAACTTGTCTTCCGATAGGCTTATTGTGGCAATTCACGCAGCAAATTAATTCTACCAATCCTCCTTCGCTCTGACAACTACATGCTGTCAACTTGCTGCTACTCCAGAATCCTATCATCCCGACTGACACCAGGGAGCCCAGTTTTCCCAGCAGTGTTTCCTACTTGGCCTACAACCATGGCGCAAAGAGGACAGACAACACTGCGTGTGTGAAGTGAATGGTACACCATTGCGTCAGATCCGGGGAGGAAAGGGCCTTCTTCTGAAGCTGACTACTTAACCTTCAAGTTGAATACTGGAGCCCAGTATCAAAATACTGTGTTTACATTAATACACAAACACTTTCTCCTGGCTTGATCCTCAGATGGAAGAGAGTTATTAGAACGCTGCTAAGGTGTTAGAAACACATCAAGAACCGTCTCCGAGAGCTGCTGTAGGCAAGTAACGTAACAACACAATGTAAGGTGGGTAGCACTTCCTGGCACAGAGTAGACACTCGATATTAAGTTCCTTTTTCTATAGAAGGGAGTGGCACAGAGTAAGTCATTTATCTCTTACAAACTCCCTCTGTGAACCTGCCTGCCCAGCACAGATAGTTAAAGATATATTATACCCCGCACTATATTCCCCATTCCTGCAGACATTCCTCACGTGGATGGTTTCAGCCTTGCCCGTGCCCATCCCCTCCCTCCAGACCCCTGAGGCTTGATGCTGCCCCCTCTGTTATGTAACACCTGGAGCAGAACTCAGTCCCCCCCGGTATGGGCTGATGAGTGAAGGAGAGACAAAGGGTTTCTTCACCTAGATACCACAATGCTGTTTTTCCAAGCTAAGATTTCTTTAGGGTTTTGTTTTGCTCTGTTTTGTTAAGAAGCCACAACTTGCTGTTGACTCATGTTTAGCTTCCAGCAAACAGAAACCCCTGAGCATTTTTTTTTCTCCCTTCCATGTGATACTGTTAAACCATGTCTCCTCCACCCAGATCTTGGACAGTTGTTTGTTTTTCTAGATCTGAGTAAAGGACTTCTCATGTTTGTTAAATTCCATCTGGTTAGATTAATTTTCTCCATTCTAGTCATCACAACATAAAAATTCTTGTTAAGTAAGTGACAAAAGAAATGCAGTGCATTGGTATACAGATGTCAGACCAAGGCCCGACATGTCAAATCAGGGAAACCCCTCTAGTAGCAGAATATAGCAACAGGACACCGTAGCAAACATATATGCTGTAGTTTTCTTGACAAAAATAACCCATGAGCCACATAACTCACCAGCGTTAGAGACTCTGTTCACTTCTCAGTATTTTAGACTCAAACATTTTTTTATGAGAATATATCTCCAGAACATATGATTTCTTCTTATAGTCCAGCATTCACATATGTATCTTGTATTAACAAACATATACTTTCTTCTTCCAAATCATTTTAATACAGTAATTAGTACCAAATAATAAATACATAATTTAATGCCTTTTATTACTTTTCTTTTCTACCCCCCCACCCCAAAAATCCATATAAAACCAGAGTAGCTTAAGTTCCTAAGCATTTTATACCTGGCTTTTTTAGATTGAGGTAAAATTCACATAACATAAAATTCACCATTTTAAAGTGAATAATTCAGTGTCATTTTAGTACATCCATGATGCAATCATCACCTCTATCTGGTTCCAAAACATTTTCATGACCCCAGAAGAAAACTCCATAACCATTAAGCAGTTACTCCCCACCCACCCATTTCTCCTAGGCCCTGGCAACCACCGATCTGCTTCCTGTCTCTGTGGATGTACCCACCCCGAGTATGTCATATAAATGGAATCATATAATAGGTGGCCTGTTGTGCCTGGCTTCTTTCACTGAGCATAATGTTTCTGAGGTACAATTCATGTCATAACTTGTATCAACTTCATTCTTTTTATGGCTGAATAATATTCCATTATACCACAACTTGTTCATCCACAATTTATCATTCACTAATGGAATTTGAGTTCTTCCACCTTTTGGTAATTGTGAACAGTGCTGCTATGAACATGCACGCACATGTATTTGAGTACTTGTTTTTAATTCTTTTGGGTATATACCAAGCAGTGGAATTGCTGGTTCATGTGGTAATTCTATGTTTAATTTTTTGAGGAAACACCAAACCATTTTCTACAGTGGCTACACCATTTAAAATTCCCAACAGCACTGTAAGAGGGTTCCAATTTCTCCACATCCTTGCCAACACTATTTTACATTTTTAAATTATAGCCCTCCTAGTGGTATCTCATTGCAGTTTTGATTTGTATTTCCCTAATGACTAATGATATTTACCATCTTTTCATTTGCTAGTTGTCCATTTGTATAACTTCTCTGGAGAAATGTCTATTCAAGTCCTTTGCCTATTTTTACATTGGGTTGTCTTTTTGTTGAGTTGTAAAAGTTCTTTGTATATTCTGGATATTAGACTCTTATCATTTATATGATTGCAAAATAAATTATCCCATTCTGGAGGTTGTCTTTTCACTTTCTCAATAATGTCCTTCGATGCACAAAGGTTTTTAAATTTGATGAGGTCCAATTTATCTACTTTTTCTTTTATTGCTTATTCTTTTGGTGTCATACCCAAAATCCATAGTCAAACTTAAGGTCATGAAGATTTGTATCCATGTTCTCTTGTTAACAGTTTTATGGATTTAACTCTAATGCTTAGATTTTTCATCGATTTTGAGTTAATTTTTTGTATATATTGTGAGGTCGCACTTCAATCTTTTGCATGTGGATATCAAATTGCTCCACTACCATTTGTTGAAGTGATTATTCCTTCCACACTGAATGACCTTGGTAACCTTTGTCCAAAATTAATTGGCCATACATGTATGGGTTTTATTAAGGACCCTTAATTCTGTTCCATTGGTCCCTATGTCTATATTTATGCCAGTAATGTAGTAGAGAAGAACAAATCTGACTCCATATTCGATCTGTTCCTTTGGCTCTGACACTGCTCTGTTTCCTGTGCTTAGTTATAGTGGTTCTGCACCTTTGGTAAAAGAATGTTATCTATAACCTGAAGTATACAAGATTAGCCCATTCTCAAGGCTCTGGCCTTTAAGGGTATTAACACTTTTCCATTTATATAGAGAAAAAAGTTACAGAGCAGAGAATAACATTTGTCTTGTTGGAGGTTTACAGAAACATTGTGACCTGACCTAGGATTCTGACACCAAGAAGTTTGCAACAACTATCCACACCTCCTCCCCTTTTAGTATAAAAAGAACCTGAATTCTGACCTGTGGAAGATGGCTCTCCAGGACATCAGTCTTCCACCTTCTTGGTCTGCCGGCTTTATGAGTAGTTGTTATTCCTTGCCCCAACACATTGTCTCCTGATTTTCTGGTCTGTCCTGCAGCGAGCAGAAAGAGTTTGGACTTGGTAACAATAATACACTGTTTTGATTACTGTAGCTTTGTAATAAGTCTGGAAATTGGGAAATGTGAATTCTCCAACTTCATTGTTCTCTTCCAATATTACTTTGGCTATTTTAGGCCTTTTAATTTTCATATAAATTTGAGAATTGGATTTTACATTTTTGCAAAAATGGTCATTGAAATTTTGATAGAGATGGCTTTGGGTAATTTTTCCATCTTAACAACATTAAGTCATCTATTAGTGAACACAGGACATGTCTTTCCATTTATTTAGATATTCTTTAATTTTTCTCAATGTTTTGTAGTTTTTGGTGTGCAAGTCTTTAACTTCCCTGGTTAAATTTGTCCCTACGTGCTTTATTTATTTATTTAGGATGCTATAGTAAATGAAATTGTTTTCTTAATTTTATTTTTTGCTGGTGTATAGAAACACAACTAATTTTTGAATGTTGATTTTATACCTTGCAACTTTGCTTCATTTGTTGGATCTAGTAAAGGGTGTGTGTGTGTGTGTGTGTGTGTGTGTGTGTGTGTGTGTGTGTGTGTGTGTGTGTGTGATTTCTTTGGGATTTTCTATGTATTAGATCCTGTTATTGCCCAAAAGTCAGTGCACAAACCCTTGCTGTTTTTCCAAAACCGAACTAATACCTATGTAAATAGTTCTTTTATTAAACTCTCCTCAAATTACAAATTTCCTTTTAGGACTGAAACTGATACAAGTTGTCAAATCAGGACCCAGTGAATAAAACCAAAATAGGGCTGAGTATTTTCAAAGAGAGGAATTTAATGGAGAGAATTGGTTACATTGATATTGGAAGACCTGAGAGGCCAAATAAGTGGCAGCAAAGGAACCCAGAGATCAGCAACACCTGGCAGCCACCACCATTCCTATGCTGGAAGAACAAAGGAAAAATGCTGTATTATCATATCCAGGAGGCTGCAGTGACCTGGAAGAAGCTAGAAGCTAGTTCAAAGGGAACTAGATCTGCTGCTACCTGGAGGTGCAGCCTGAGACAGGAGAAAACATCCTTCCCTCCCTTTTCCCTCCTCCAACTCTCCAATCTCATGGAATTCCTGTTGACTGAATCCAACCAGGAGCCAGCCGACACAGGCGTCTGAGGAAAGCAGCATGCAGAAGAAAGCAGAGTCGGGCAAGGGAATGATCAGAGAACACGCACCTCATATCCCACAAAGAAGACTCTTCTAAATAAGGTGACATTTCAGTGGAGACTTTAAATAAGTAAAGAAGCAAAGCATGCAGATATTTGGAATAAGAACGTTCCAGGTTGCAGGGGGAAAGTGCAAAGGCTCTAGGAAGTATCAGGCTTAGGAGCACATAGAACCAACGTCCTACAACAAAAAGAGCAGGAGAGTGGTAGGAAATGAGATTAGAGGGGAAGACAGGCAGCAGATGGTATTGGGCTTTATATGCCATACAATGGACTTTAGCTTTTGCTCTGAGATGAAGTCAGCGGCCAGTTCTGAGCAGAGGAGTGACATGATCTGACTATGGTTTAAAAGGATCCTTGTGGCTGCTATGAAGAAAAGAAATCTTAATGGGGCAAGAGACCCAGAGGGAAAACAGTTTGGAAATTTTCTCAACAATCTAGGCAATGCAGCTTGGGTGAGGGCCCAACAGGTAGATAAGAAGAGGTAAGATTGAACATAGTTGAAGATGGAGCCAACAGATTTTGAGGTAGGGCTATCTGTGCACGTGAAAGAAAGAGTGGAGTCAAAAGGACTTCAACTTGAGAAGTGCAGATTTGAAGGGGAAAGCAGGATCTCGCTTATGGACACATTAAATTTGAAATGGATATTAGACATCCATGCAGAGCTGCTGGGAGAGCTGTTGGATAAATGATTCTGGAATCTGAGAGGTGTTTGGACTGGAGATATAAATCTGGGAGTTACTGGCATATAAATAGTATTTGTCTTAGTTTGGATTCCCCTCGAAGCAGACCCTGACAAGAATTTGAGTGCAAGTAATTTACTTGGGAGGAGAGTTCAAGAATTACCAGTAGAGAAGTGAGATGGGAAAAGGAAGAAAGTGAATAAAAGGTATATTATGGAATAAGTTATCCTTGTCGGCAACTGAACATTGTTGCATTTTGGAATTCTGGGAGGGAATGCAGAATAAACTTCAAAGGCATCCTAACTGAGGGATCAGAGAGCTAGGTTAGTTATCCACCAAACTGCCATCTATCTTTGGTTGAGGACCACTCTGGGATGTTACTCTCCAGCACTTCCAGCTTCTTTACTGGAGAGCTCCTTCCTCCCCGGGCCAATAAAAAGCTCCACCCCAGGCAGAGAATCAGAAGAAGGGCCCCCTCCTCCCCATCAAGCAGCCTTCTGTGTGTAGAGATGAGCCTTGAAGGGAGACAGGTGGGCAGCCATAGCAGGAAGAAACCAACCTTGCTGACTTGATTTCAGACTTCTGGCCTACTGGCCTGCAGGAGAATAAATTTCTGTTGTTTCAGGCCACGTTCGTGGTAATTCGTTATGTTAGTCCTAGGAAACCAACTTAGGGGGTGAATTCATATTTTAGTAAAGTGAAGTGTGTGTGGTGAGGAAAACCATGAGGGTGCATTCTTGGGACTCTGGAAGGAGCCTGGGACCACTGGAAATTCCTGAAACCTTGGGGTGTTTCCCTTGGGCTCCCTCTAGAAGAATACGGCTCCTCCTCCAGAAATCGTGTTTCCTGATAGTCTGGAAAACCTGCCATTATTTTGAGTCCACAGTCTCATTTCCATGAAAGTGTTTGCAAACAGTTTGCTCCCCAGGAAGTTCTACCCTTATGACTGAATCAGCCTGATTCTGCAGTCCTGAAATGTCTGCTTGCAGCAGGTCTGAGCTGAGAAGACCACACTTGAGGACAGCTGCTTCCCACACACTGGTCTCTCCCTGGATTTCTGACTTGTGTCAACTGGGATGAAAAGAAGTCCCAGCCAGCCTGCACTTTGATGTACCGGTGCTTTCATGCATTCTGCTTTCTGCCTTAAGAGCTCTTACCCAACTTAGGGAGCCCCTGCTCATCCTCTGAGACATGCCCAGATGCCTTCTGCTCTGTGAAGGCCTCCCTGGAACCACGGGATTGTTCTCTTCAACTTTCCCACAGAACTTGTACACTTCTCTTAAAGGACTTATTACATTTTATTACAGCTCATTTGTTTCATGTATTTGTCTTACCTGAAACACTCCAGAGGAAGTGTTATTCATGTCTGAATCACCAGCACTTAGTCTAGAAGCTAGCTCAATAAATACTTCTTGTATAAACTAAGGAAAGCAGTGTCTTAGAAAATCTACAGTAACCAAACTCAGAGTTTCTCAAAAACATACCACTGCTCTTATTTAATTTCATCTACTTTGGATTTCAAGTCACTGGAATTTGGCAAAGGAACAAAGTAACATAGAAAGTGTGTCTTCTACGAGTAAAGAGTTCAGTTAATATTTGCTGATTTGCTGTTATGATCAGAGGACAACTTCCTTCCATGAGATGAAATGGGCAATGTCACCCCCAGGACTGCCAAACTTCTGAACATGAGGGAGGGGGGGAGGTTCTTCCTATTTTGGATTAGAATTTAGCCAAGGCTTTCCAGAATTAGCCACTGAAGAAGCACATTGAGCCATTTTCCCTGCACCTGGTCACTGCAGAAAGCTAAAATGTTTACAGTGGATGGTGTTCAGTGTGATGTTATCACTTCATGGTCTATCCAAATGCCTCCTTCCATCACATTTGGTTTGGAGTTTTACGTATTTGAAAATATTCAGAATGAATCCTTAGTTATAAGAGAAAAACAGACTGTGCTCTAAGCTTGTATGTGAGTATGTGCTATAGAAAAGATGAAAACATCCAAGTGAACAGAAACTGAGGGCATAAATATAAGAGGAAGGTTTGGGTGAGTATGTGTGTTCCCATGGGAACCTACAGCTGCTGCCAACAACACCATGGAAAAGGCTACAGACTCTTCCTATGATTCAGGCTAAAAACAAATTTGTAAAGAAGTCAAAATACACATGAATCATCTCCTCTTTCATTCACCACAATCATTACTCTCAAGTCAAAAGCTGCCTAAGTCATAAGGAAAACCAGCCAGTTGTGATAACCAGAGATGTTTTCAGTAAATAATCTCCCCACCAAGAAACTCCAACAGCTTCTAACATCCACCACATAACATCTAAATTCCTTCACCTATTGAGACCCTCATAATCTGGCACTACAATCTCCATCCCACCTAATTTGTGATCACTTCCCCCTTTTGGTCAAGATGGTCTTTTCATTACCCCTACATACTACCCCATATATCATGTTCATTCATATCTCCAAACTTTACTCACACTGTCTCCCAGTGCATTTTCCTTTTTCTTTATCTAGTCAAGCCAATTTATTCTTCAAGTCTTGTCCAGTATCATCTAATCTGTGCGGTTTGTCATGACTGCAAATCATACTGGTATCTCTTTGAATTTCTACGCTGTTACTAAACAGTTAGAATCCCAAGCTAATGTTTCTTTTGAAATCAATCCATCATTTATGAACACTTATTGGGTTTACACACTGTGCAGGGAGCATAATGGACATTTCTTGCTGATCTTCTAGCTGTTTTCTTTGCTGGGTTCACCATTTTAAACAATTCTTTCCTTCTCAAAGATGACCAAGATAACTAAGGACTTTTTGCTCCTCCTTAAATTCTGTACAAGGGAATCACTTTCCCCCGGCTCCTTGGACTAAGAAAGAATTGGTGGATACTAAACTGGCGAGAGCTACTGGAATCTTCAACTCAACCCCTTCCAAACCGAATAAACCTCAGTTAAAGTTCAAATCAGTCACTAATTAAGGAAAGTCTGTGCAGATAAGGAAGCATTCCTTTGGACACTTTGACTACTCTTTGGATATCCAGATTGTGGAATCAGTAACAGGCATCTTCAGTGGTATGTGTAGATTCTCACCCCAGAATTCAGAATGAGAGTAATTCCTTTGGGATCTGACCCTCACAGGAAAACAAAAACAAAAACAAAAACAAAAAAACCCCAAAGTGAACAAGGCTAGATTCAGGTCCCAAGTCTGGCAATCTCAGTTTAGTCATGAACGGATATTAGACTCTCTATAACAATAACTTTTGCCTGATGTCTGAAACCTCAAAATGCCTCTATTTCTAGAGCAATATCATCTCTTTATTAAGAAACTTTCTAGATGACAAGAAATTTAGCCTGATATTTGTAAAAGTCACTTTAGTTCACTTGTGATGAATGAGAGGAAAATGGAAACAAAAAATTCTTCTCTCTTTAATTGAATAAGCAGCAGCCCGCCTTTGAATGACTTTTTTGTAGTTTACCCACTGTGGTAGATTATTGTCAAAAGTGCTTACACCTTCTCCCTTTCACCTCCATGAAGGGAATATCTTTCTCCCACATCCTGACCTTGGGTTTGGCCATGTGACTTGCTTTGGCAGATGTGACATAAACAGGGTCCTGAAATATGTTTGAGTGAGCTTGCCTCTTGCACCTCTGTCATTGCCATGAGAAGAGCCATGTCTTGACTAGTCACCTGTCCAAGGAGGGTGAAGGGCCGCCCAGCTGACCTGCAGGTTTGTGAGATTAAATGATTGTGATTTTAAGGTACTGAGTTTGGGGGCGGTTTGTTACACAGACTTTTGGGAGCAACAACTAGCTGATATACATATGAATAGCTCCACAAAAGACCAGATTTTCCCAAGTTCTGTTTCAGTTCCCAGAAAATACCCATTCTTGACTGTAAAATATACAAATATATTTTCCTATGAGCGTCTAGTTCAAATGGTACAGTGTGCTTCAGACAAACACTTCTATTTTCCTTTTAAAAAAATTTCTGACATCATGTTTTCCTCTGAGTGTTGGGAGTGCCCTGAGAGAAATGTGATGCCTCTATGTGCCCAAGTACTTACTTGATTCCAGGCTCAGAGAAATGACTGTGATCCCTAAGTCTGTCACTGCGGCATGGACTGCTAAAATCTTGAAGGTAGGAGGCTCTATTAGCTGGGGGCTCAGCAAGAAATAGAGAGCATACTCAGCTTTGTTGTGTAGAGGCTTTTTGACAAAGGAACTATTTATAGAAATATACGCAGAGTTAGAGGAGCCAGTGAGGGATATAGGGATGTTGAGACCCCTGGAGACCAGGGGCTGCAGGAAGCTGTTGCAGTCCCCGGCCTGAACAGCAGGGGGAGACAACCCTATTGCCAGGGCCTGGTTGAGAACTAGAGTCAGGGGGACTGCCCCAACATAAATGTAGTTTTGGTGATGAGGCCACTGATAGAACCACGGTGAAGCAGAGAGTGACTGGTAAGGAATAAACACCCTGGCATCTCTCTTCTCCCACAATCTGGTCTTCTGCTGGTGCCTCCCACTGGCCAGAGGGTGACAGTCCTTAGAGGCCAGCCTCCCAAGACAAAGAACATAGCAGAGGAGAACAGAGAATGGATCTGGGGAAAATCAAAGAATAACCAGAACAGAGTAAAACCAAAACATCAACACAATACATTAAGAATATCTTTTATTTTACATAGAAGTATCCTAATGTGCTGGGAAATAATATTATACATTATATCACTTTGCTTTGAGAAAGCAAGTAGCTGATTATCCATCTGATCTCGAATATGTGAGATGCACTTCCTTGGTTTTGTGGTTCTTCCTTAAACTTGATCTTTGCCTGAGAAGAATTCTCTAACAATAATACTTCAGGGATAACAGCAGGTAAGCCCAAAGGAAGTGAATTCCAGGTCTTAGGATTGCTGGATGTGAAGTGAAGCATTTAGAGTATCAGAAGATTTGTTAACAATATGTTCCTCCTAATATTAGTGAGTTTGCTTGATATTAAACTAGCCTAGACTAGGTTTCTCCAGAACAGACCCTGAGACTAGGACTGAGGCTGGTTTATTTGGAAGGCAATCTCAGGATGCACTGATGGCTTGGGGAGGGGCGGGGAACGACACTGAGCCAGGCATGGGAAGGAAGCCAGGAGAGGATGCATTCCCGAGTACATTACTGCTGTTACTGCTGTGGGGAGCTGGGGCTCATTTCAACTGTGCAACCCTGGGAGGTGGTGTAGAGCATCCCTGAGAATTGTCCCACCTAAAGGATGAGAAAGAGAATTTGGCTACTAACTTCCACCTGTCATTAGTTTGGGGGCTGTTCCCAGAGATGTTGACTCCTTGGCACTTCCAGTCAGCCTGACACCCAGCATGCTCCTGTGGCCATTGACAACTCTCAGGCTAAGGGATACAGGCATTGGCGATAGAAAGCCATCAGTGTGTATCTTAGTGTTTGGTGCCAAGGGGAATGGTGCGCCAAAAGCATCTACTTCAGAGGCATAACTGATTACAAACATACTACTGAGCTTCCTCCTTAACAGGAGAAAACCAGAAGGCTAGCAACCAAGATGGCAAGATATGGAAAGTATCGCTAATCTTTGTGACAGCAGCCCTATTTTCTTCCCACAGAGGATCTTTGCATGCTTCTCCTCAACCCCTAGGCAGTCACTGAAGGTCAGGTTAAGGGAGGCTTGAGAAAATTTCTCCTTATCTTCTTAGAAGACATTGGAAACAGGTCAGGGGAGGAGCTTTACAGAGCACAGGCAGCAAGAGAATGCTGTGCCTTTCTAGTTAATGGAAACTTAGCGTCTATATTCCAAGAAAATAATATTTCTTTCTCCTGCTGTAAATTTTAGTCATTCTAATTTTCTACAGGCTTGAAAACCACAGGATTATCCCTTCAAAGGGAAATATTGAAGCTGAGGTGCTTACTGTTCAATAAAATTTCCACATAGTACTCTCCTCTTAGACATGATGGTATGCCCCAGTCTCCACTTAAGTCCCAGTCTTACAAGCTTTTTTACCTCTTAACATCAAGTTCAAGGAGTAACTAAGACTTGGGCTGTTTGTAGTTACTAAATTGGGAAATGGGGGGACGGGTGGTGCAGGAAAGGAGAGTTTCCCCTGCCCTAACGTTCCAGGGCACTCAGAAAAAGACAATGGTTGGTGCTGATGCTAGAAAACTCATTCTCATGTAGGTTTTAGGCTGATTTCCTTCTCTCTCAGCTTCACTGGAGGGAGGATTCCTTTCAATAGTGGAAAAGAACAAGATAGGGAGTAAGTAGTTAACTAGGCAAGGGTGGTAGTAAGTGTTTTGGGCAAGGGAACCGCATGTGAAAACACATTAGGCCCAAGTAATAAGCACGTGAGAACGTGCTCAACAGCTTTAGTTACTAAGGAAATGCAAATTAATACTACATTGAGATACTACTTTACACTCATAGAAGAGCTAAAATTGAAGACTGACACTATCAAATACTGATATGAATGTGGAACAATTAGAAGTCATATATATTGCTGATGGGAGTGTAAAACCGTATAACCACTTGGGCAAAGAGTGTGGAGGTTTCTTATAAAGTTAAACACATACTTACCTTATGATCCAGTAACTGCAGTCCCAGGTAATTATCTAAGATAAGGGAAAATATATGTTAACAAATCATGTGACTTGTACAAAGAATTTTCATAGCAGCTTTACTCACAATAGCCCTAAACTGAAAACAATCAAAAAGGCCATCAACGAGAGGATGGGTAAACAGGTTGTGGTATATTACCACCTGGCAAGAAAAAAGGATGAATTAGTGTACTGATACATGCAACAGCACGACTGAATCTCACAAACATAATGCTGAGAAAAGAAGCTAGACACAAAAGGGTATATAAAAGTCATATGTTTCAGTTTGTATGATGTTCTAGAATAAGCAAAGCTAATCTAAGGTGAAAAAAAAAATCCGTGGTTGCTTCTGGGAGGCTGGGGGGCCACCTGGGAAGGGAGGAGGACTCTTTCTCGTAAGATGGAAAGGTGTAGGTACCCAGGCGTACCTCTGTCAAAACTGTTCAGTTTAGACTTGTGTGTTTCAATGTATGTAAAGCTTACCTTAAAAGCTGTAAACATAATGATAATCAAATGGAGGGCATATGGGGAGTGGATGGTATAGATGAAACAAGAGTGGTAGAATAGTAATAGCTGAAGTTGAGTGATGAGTGAGTGTGGTTTATTACACTATTCTATTTATCTATGTTTGAAATTTTCCACAGAAAATGAGTTTAAAAAAAAAAGACAATAAGCAAGTATCATCAAAAGGTTTTCAGGAAACTAAAAATAGTTCAGTATGGCTGGAGTGGAGAGTGTCTTTTCCACTCTTTCATTTCCTAGGAATCTTCCCAGACAGTGGTGGACTGAAGATACCAAATCTCTTAGTCACACTTCATCCCAAGGCATGGTCAGTTACAATGACTAGCTAACATAAACAAATAATTATGCTGGGAAACACAGACATCTATAGCTCATGTGTAAACATCGCTTACAAAGACTGTTCCCTGAGGTACCTTACAGCAATTGGAACAAGAATTTAAACATGAGCCATTTAGCTACCATGGAATATGGACATGTTTACTGGTACAAGCTCAGACCAGTTTAATCCCTTCTTAACTTGGTAATGTTCCTGAAGTTGCAGTAACTAAACCACACCACACCCAATCAACCACTAATTTAAATTTTTAAAAATTAAAAAAAAAAAATTAATTTAAAACATTTAAAATTTTTAACTTAAAAAATTATCTTCTAAATTTTAAAATTATGTCTGAAAATAAAAATATGTTCAATAAATCATCAATTCTCATCACTTTCTATTTGAAAAGATTAATGCCAATGCTGTGGGTGTTTCCTAAGGGCCTACATTAAATTTCCTTTTCTTGATGCAATGCATCTGTGTATGTACATGTGTTTAAGTGTGTGAAATCAGGGGTCTCTGTAACCTTGTTAGAGTGAATTACAGATTTTTTAGGAAAAATGTAAAGTTCCCTTTAATTTTACAAATAAGGGAAACAAAACCAGGAGAAATGAAGGGAGTTGCCCAAGGTAACAAGGGGTAAGACCATCACTCAGATCTTCTGATTTCTTCAAATTGGGGTACACAACTCTGCAATGTGCATGAATATGAAATGCCTACCATTAGCTACATCCATACTGAATAACTCAAGAGAATTTTATCTTGGCAATTCAGAGAATACTGTTTCCAGTGCACCAATAGAAATGTTTTGCCCTGTGGAACAGGGTGATAGCTCAAAAAATTTTTGAAAATCCTGCCAATTCACCACTTGGAGATGCTTGTGGACACAGCATTAGCGTGGACACTGAACTGCTCAGACCCTTCTGTTTATTTTCTCTTCTTAACCCACATCTTTATTTGGGTGCCACCACCTGCTCTTCACACCAGTTTCTTCAAGTGGTGGGTTACAGTCCATTAGTGGATCTTGAAACCAACTTAATGGGACATAATCAGCATTTTAAAATTGGAATTCAATTGATTAGAAAACTTCAGCATATAACACCCAGGGCAAGTATTATTTTGTGAAATTTTCGTTTCAGTCATACACATATGTGTGCACACTGGGTGACAACGTAAACATTTTCTAACTGTGGATTACAGTCAAAATCATTTGAAAGTCCGTGGCTCTCAGGGTCTCACAGGGATTTTAAAATGCTTTAACTCTGATCACCCCTTTCTCAACTCACATGTTTGTTGTGTATTACTTTTACTTCATGTTTGGAATAACACAAATAATCATTTATCATAATATGTAATATCTGGATTTATCCACGTTTGCTAAATTTCTTTATATCTGTGAACTTTTTTTTTTATTATGGTAAAACTTACATAAAATTCACAGTTTCAACCACTTTCCAGTGTACATTCTACGGTATTTAGTGCATTCACAACAATCTGCAACCATCACCACTATCTGGTTCCAGAACATTTTCATTACTCCAAAAGGAAAATCCACACCAATTAAGCAGTTACTCTCCATTCCTTCTTCTCCCCAGCCTCTGGCAGCCAGTAATCTGCTGTCTCTATGGATTTGCCTACTTTGGATATTTCAAATGGAATCATATAATATGTGACCTTTTGTGTCTGACCTCTTTCACTTGGCATGTGTTTGAGAGTCAGTCATGTTGTAGCAAGTATCAGTACTTAATTCCTTTTTTGTGGGTGCATAATATTTCATTGTGTAAGTATACCAGATCTATTTATCCATCATCCATTGATGGACATTTGGGTTGTTTTTACCTTTTGGCTATTGTGAATAGTGCTGCTATGAACATTTGTGTACAAGTATCTGTTTGAATGCTTGTTTTCAGTTTTGGGGGTTATATACCTAGAAGTGGAATTAGTGGGTCATATGGTAAGTCTATGTTTAACTTTTTGAAGAACCACCAAACTTTTTCCCACAGTGGCTGTGATGCAGGAAAATGGATGTGGGGCGTAAGGAGGGTCGTGTCTTAGGTCTCGGTTGAGCCCCTGGTATGTGCCCCAACAAATGTGGGTCCTTGGCTTCGCGCAGGAAAGAATTCAAGTGCGAGCCACTGTTGAGTAAAGGTAGATTTATTTATACAGATACATACTGCATAGAGTGTAAGGCAAGAGAAAGGCAAGGAAAGAGCTGTGGGAATTGGGTGCTCAGATTAAAGTAAAAGTAGGTACACATTCCATAGACAAGAGTGCAGGCCATCTCCAAAAAGGAAGGAGCAAAAAAGGCCACTAGGCATAGTGTTGCCAGTTTTTATGGGCTCAGTAGCTTCACACGCCTACAGGTGGGATCATTCCAACTGCCCTGGGGAAGGGGCTGGGATTCCCAGGGATTGTCTCTATGTATTATAGTCTGAACACTTCCTTCAGATTTAATTCTCTCTTCAACTGCATATTTTCTGCTGTATAATTCATCTACTGAATTATTAATTTCAATAATATACTTTATTTATAAAAATGTTCTAATTGATTTTTTTCAAATATGCCTGGTATTTTTATTAGATCTCTATTTTGATCTTTTTCAGTTTTTATTCCATCTTTAATTTCTTAAAACTTCTGATGCATAATTATTTTAAACTCTCTGATAATTTCAATATCTAAATTCTCAGGAATTTAAATATGATGTTATTGTGTTCTCCTGACTTCCATTTATGGTATGCTATAAAGTTTCTTATTATATTCAATTGTATTTAATCTTTGCAAATCAGAAAGACTCAACTGGGGATTTGTATTTGTTTCTTTGTGGATCTGGGGGTACTGCTGATCTGAAACCACTCTGGTCCCCTTCAAAGATCCTGGTTTAATAAGAGAGTCTCACTGTCCACTTTGCAGAAAGCCCAAGGTTTAATCTTCTAGTCCCAGTGCTGGTACTGACATTTGTCCCCCAAAGCAATCCTAGCCTTTTCATTTGTTTAAGCTGTGCATCATTCCAGATTTACTAGTTTTCGTTTTTGGTACATGAGATATCACTTATTTCTTGTATGTCAGCAATGTGTTAAAATTATATTTGAAATTTATCCAGATTCTAGTCATATTGTAGTGGAAGAGTCATTCTACCTAGTCCATCATAATCCAAGCTCTGAAAAGCACAAGAAATAGCTTAATCTCTATCAATTGAAGGGTGTTAACACTGGAAGAAAAAAGAAGTGGTAAGTAAATAATAAGCCATGTTGATGTGTTGAGTAACAGGATTTAGTTTCTTGGACCATGATTCTACCATGTGTCTTTTTCTGGGGATTAGGAAGAGGAAAATCAGACTAAATGAAGAAAAGTTAGTTATAAATGGGGCCAAAATGGCTTGAACCAAGTTCACCCTACAAAGGGAAAAAGAAAAATGTCATCTTATATCTGACTACTTAAAAATAACTCATATTTTCATGGAATATGTTTCTTGAGAATAAGGATCATATTTCTCCCATAGTACCCAGGGCTCCAACATAGGATAAGTACTTATGTATTTTTTGGGATCTAAAACGGCTATGTTAAAAAGATCTTTAAAGATTATATAGTTTAACATCTTAAATTTCAGACAAATAACTTGGATTACAGTTTTAAGCAATTTGTCCTGAGGTCACGCAGCTAGCATAATAGACCGTGGGAGTAAACCCAACATCTCCTAGCTCCAGGTCATGCTTGTGTATTACACCACACTAGATCACGGAATTGAGTCAATGTGAATTGTTCAAGTGTGTGGCACTGCATACCAAGAAGAAGGGGGAAAATGCTCTCTTTGAACTAATTGTTTTTCTTCTTTCCCTTTTACAGAACTGATGACTTCATACATAAGCTTGGACTTCATACATAAGCTTGTTTGCTGAAAGCAGCACATATTTTCTATGAATATAAATCCTTTATTGTGTATTTAAAAAATAATTTGCACCATTAGGACAATTTTTTTTTTTTGGTAAAAGTTCAACTCCTAACATCAGTGGTTAAGGATGGATACTGCCAAAAAGTAAGCAAGAAATAAAGAGTTTTAGTTAGAGATCTGGAAACAGGTGATTTTTGCTTGAGAATGAAAGTGTCTCAGACAGAGACATAAATAGCAAAGGTGAAGAGGGAAAGAGCGGTGTGAAGTGGGTCAGGTTGGAATCTATTCTAAAAGATGGATATGCTTAGCTGATTTGGGGCGTGAGGTTTGAAAGGGTGAAGACTCAACGTACACTGTCTTTTGTCTACTTTTCTACCTCCCTTCAGGGTGAGGCTGAGTAGAATTGGATTGAAGTTTCCTTAGTGATTTGTTTAGTGAAAGGTTGCCACATGGTCAAGGGTTTGCTTGTAGCACTGTGAACTCCCATTTGACCAAATGGGTGCTCAGTTTTTTTACACAATGCTAGGAATAACATGTACAAGGCACCTTAATTTCCTTCTCCCAGAGGTGGGCTATGGAGGCGGGTTGTGGAGGATGTATAGGATGGATGTAGCTGGGCTGAGTAGACCAGGGACCCCTGAAGGACAGGTGTGTGTATATATAGGTGAGAAGAGCTAGAGATGTAAGTAACATAGTGACAACTCTAGTAAAATCACAGATTTATTTGTGAAGTTGGCTGGTGACGAGGAGTCTCATCAGCCCAGAGAGTATACCTGTGATATGTGAAGCTCTCTAAGGAGAGCTCAGTCAATCAACAGACATTTGTTAGATGCTGAGTGGGGGCTTTGGCTGCAGATGGTCCTCAGGAGGAAATCTGCCCGTGTCACTCATTTGATGACCGTGGGTCATTTACTTCAATTCTCTGAGAGTCTATATTCTCATCTGTAAAATGGAGACAATGGGACATATCTCTCTGGGTTGTTATGAGAATTAATGAGATAATGAAAATAAAGAAGTTAGAACAGAGCCTGGCACATAGTAAGGTGTAGTAGCCTGCATCTTATAGTGATTATTATTGAATTTGTTGAAACTGAGGCCCGATCACACCAACCCCTCCCCATGTGCTTTCTCCTCCAACCCCCAGAGAGCCCATCGACGTTGCCCTTCCCTAGTGAGAAACGTCCTTAGGTTCTGCAGCCTGAGACCTCAGAAGTGCTCTGGTTAAGCCACTCTTCCATGAATTTTGTCAGAAGAGCAAACCAACTTTTTTGAAAGGCATAAGCAGGATATCTGCTTTCCTCCTGATTTGTTAGTTCAGCAAGGAGTGAGCTGGATAGAAGTTAAATAGTCACTGAATGTGAAATTATATATAAATGTTGAACTACACGAGGTTTCTGGCATTAAGAAGCAAGGTAATTTGAGGTATTAACTTTCCTTTTCTTTTATATTTTAGAATGCTTTATTACTTCTTTGAAGTTCTATTCTATAAATATTTCATTTTTTGGTAACACTGTGAAGTACATTTTTTCTATTTAACTGGTGTGAAAACAGGCTCTAAGAAGTTTATTGACTCATTCAAAGCCAAATGCATATTTGGTGTCAGAATCTGAACAACCACCCGAATCATAAGACATTGTGTCCAGGAATGCTCTTTTGTTTCTTTCTTTCCCTCCCTCCATCCTTCCCTTTCTATATCCTTCCCTCCCATCTTTTCTTCCTTTCTTTTCTTCTTTCCCTTTATCTTCTTCTTCCCCTCCTCCAGCTCCTCCCTCCTTTTCTTCTTCTTCATTATGCAGTATTTCACACATACATATGTCTGATCTAAATAAAATGAATGCCCACTAATTCACCATTTGGCTTAAGAAATATGATAACTATCAATACTTCTGAAACCCCTCGCATTTCTTTCCCTACCTGTAATTACTATCCTGGATTCTGGAGTTGTTGTCACCTTTTCTGTCTAGTTTTATCATCTTATCACTTATGCATTCCTATAAATAGCTACATTGCTCTATTTTGCATGTCGATGAACTTTCTGTAAATGAAATCATACTGTCTGTATTCTTTTTTGCTCAATATCATGCATCTGAGATTCATTCATGTTGATGTGTTCAGCTGTAGCTCATTTTCACTGCTTTAAAGTATTCAGTTTTATGAATATACCAGACTTTATTCATCTGTTCTCCTACTGATGGGCATTGGGGTTATTTTCATTTTGTGCTATTCCAAACAAAGCTGCATGCAACTCTTGTTGCACATGTTCAAGGGTTTTTCCAATGAAATTACTGACTCATGGAATGTACTTCCCTACGCTTTAGGAGCTAATGCCAAATTGTTTTCCAAACTGACTGTACCAATTCCCAGAAGCATATGAATTCCAGTTACTCCTCATTTTCATCAATTTGAAATTGTCAGAAATTTTAGCCAATTTCATACCTTGTGCTCAGATCTTGGATTCTAAACACTACTAATAAAAGGAACCAGAGTTCCTTGGAGAAATAGGTGATTCCAGGGCCAAGGAAGGTAATACATGCAAGATAAGCCTAGAACATCTTTTGCCAGAAAGTAAGAACATGCCCCTAAAACAAAACACAGAGGCCAACCCAAAGTAGTTCCTAAGTGCCAGAGCTGGAACAATTTGAGCAGCAAAATAAATAATTACAGTGTTAGATTTTAATCCATAAATATAATAAATATCTATGCGCCCATACTGATAAAAATAAACAATTAAATCAATAAATGGTAGAGATGGGACACTTCTTCCTTATGGTAGAATCTGAATTAATAAATGTAAAAGGAAAGATACAAATATAAAATCACCATGAAATACCACAATAATAATAGTTGCAGAAAAGTTCCATTAATAGATGATAAAATTAGTGGGTAAAAGTTTGAGGAGAGATAAAGTTTGCATGATTTCAAAAGATCTCCCCCACCATACTTATTAATTACAAAGGGAAAGACGTAATTTTACAGTGGAGAAACTTGGCAGAAATTGCCTTAACCAAGTGATCAAGGTTAACACTGTCAATAGTAAGACACATCAACATCATGAGCCCTGTGATATGATGCAGCGAGGAGAACATGACATTTCATGGTATTCTCACCTAACACTCAGAACCTCAGTTCAATCATGAAAAAACATCAGGCCAACTCACATTGAGAGACTAAATAATCTATACTCTTCAAGAATATCAAGGTCACGAAGGACAAGGAAAGGCTAAGGGGCCACCACAGACCACAGGGCACCAAGGACAACCAACAACTAAATAAAGTGTGAGATCCTAGATAAGATCCTGGGATAGAAAAGGATGTTAGTGGAAGATTAGTGGCAAAATTTTAATGAGGTCTTCAGTTTAGCTAGCAGTGAGACAGGAGGGAAGGGGGCAGGGCACAACCATTAAAAGAATGACACAGCCATTGAGGATGGCAATAAACTGGTTAGAACCAACTCAGCCCAAAGATAGTGGAGGGTTTGACTTCCAGTGGATCTTGAGCCTCATTATATGCGCACTGTAATGTATTAGCATGCTAAATGACACACCTACAATCCCTACTTCTTCCCCAAAACAGTTGGAATAATCCTCCCACTTGTTAGCACATGAAATTATCAGGCTCATAAAAACTAACCACCCCCACACCTCGCGGCTGCTTTCCCTTCTGAGTGAGAGGGCTCACTGTCTATGGAGTGTGTATTTCCCTGAATAAATCTACGTTCCCTTAACTGGGGCTCATTCTTGAATTCTTTCCTGTGTGAGACAAGAATGTACTCTCCGGTGACAGTGGTACTGTACCAATGTTAATCTCTTGGTTCTGACTATTGTAGTATGCTTCTGTCAGATGTTAACATTAGGGGAAGCTGAGGGAAGGATATGTGAAATTCTGCACTATTCTGGCAACTTTCCTATTCGTCTAAATTTAGTTCAACATAAAGTTTTCAAAACAGTTTTTCACCAATCCAAAGTTGTAGAATTGGTAACTAAGTATGGAAAGAAATAGATAGGTGTCATAAGCGTAGAAAGCAGAATACAGCTGTATGCTATAAAGTTGTTGGATAATGTGGTTCAAGTATGAGGCAACAGCAAGCTTCAGATTACCATCCCTAGACCTAGACAGACCATCCACCCAGACAGGCAGTGCGAGACCCAGAGGTCTAACACGCCCGCAGGGCAGTGGCTTTACAGATAAGATCACTCACGAATTTTCTCTCTGAAACAAGACAATTCCAAAGGAGGGTGAGGCTAGATGCACTCAAAGCTTACTCCTGTACTCACTAATTAGATAAACTCTTCCCATTCCCCTGAAGATAAGTGAAAAGGTTAAAAAGATGCCAGCTGTGTTACACCAACACATTTCCTTCCACATGGAAAGGAGTATCAAGCACTGGGCATAATAAGTGTTTCCTGCAGTCCTCACCTATAAAACTTTATTGGCCGGTGTTTGTTTCTTTTTGGCAGGGGAAGATTTTATACTACAGATCCCATTCCTTTACTGATTATACAGTTCAGATCCTCTGTTTCTTCCTGAGTCAATTTTAGTAAGTTACATAGTTTTCATTTACTTTTTCACTTCACCTATATTTTCTTCAAATGTACTGTCATAGAAAACCACCTCCACTGTCCCCTCTCTGGAAGCAAGGGTGGTCTTCTGGGCCCTGGGGCATCTTCTTCTCTTTTGCCACCTACAACGATGGCTATTCAAGCTGTGTCAAGCTGTGGCTTGACCTCATAGACAGGAAGAAAGCCTCTAGTGAGGGAGAAGATTGGAGAAGTGGGAGCTTCCAGCACCTGGGGACTCTCCTTAAACCCTCCTGAACCAGATTCTCGTGAACACACACGGGTAGAGACTGAAGAGCACCACCTCAGCTCCCACTTCTAGAGAGGAAAGAGGAAGAGAAAGGGGAATGGGGGGAGGCGATGCTGCAGCAGCAGCTATCTAGGCGTTCAAAAGAAAGGTCCGAGAAAAACAAGAAAAAAATTTCCAAGAGAAAACTCAAAGGACAATGACTCTCACTTCTAAAATGCTAGTGATGGAGATGCAAATGGAAAGCCAAGAGAGCCAAGGAAAAAAGAAGAAGAAGAAATGTGACTAAAGGAATAAAAGAAAACAATCTAAGGAGAATAGGAAAGGGGACAGCTCTAAAAATTCCCAATGAGAGTCTCTGAAAGGTCCCTTTCAAAGCCTGAAAACCTTCAGGTTTACCTTAGAACCATGGCCATGTTCTGTTACCTGGCAAAGTTGCAGATGTGGCTAAATATAGAAACACTGGGAAACCTGTCCCACAAAGATGGAGAAAGAAATGTATCATTTAAATGGTCAGGTTATATAATGAGTTGTATGGTCAAATCAAGGCCATGTGATGGTGAAAAGAGAACCAGATACACAGAACTGAAGCAAAGAGAGCCTTGTATCCTTTAAAAAAGAAGACAGGAAAGAGAAAGAACAAAATTCTGACTAAAGGGAAGGATGACAAATAAAGACTTTACAGTTGTTCAGTAGATATTTTAACAACAATAAAAAATGAGAAAGACGCACGTGTGCAGACACACACATACACACAATATGAAAAAGCCTTACAGTGCTACTGCGTTTTTATTTAATTCTGTCAGTCTTTCTAGAAAAAGTTACTAATTGACATAACTTTAGCAGGTTCCTTGGATCATTTTAGATGGACTGACCATAATAACTTTGTTTCAAAACTGAAATCAGGAATAAAAGCCTAATTGTATTATGGAAGGTGACATAAAGTGTCCCCAAGAAACTTAGATCTCATGCCATGGGACGGTGCTATCAGTTCCACATAATGCCCCCACTTCCACTCCCTGATGAACTTGTGAAAAATGATCACTCTTTTACTGAATGTTATGAATGAAGTGATATAAAAAATATAGGAGATCACTATTAACAAAAAAGGTTTTGCTGAATAAAGAAAATCTAATATTTAAAAGTTGATACACATAATCCAATGTGTAGTCCATCTTAGAAATTATTATATTTTGATTCTAGACCCTACTCCAACACAACTCATCTCAAAAAAAAAAAAAAAAAAAAAACAAATGAAAAAGTAAACTAACCCAAAGACTTGACTACATGAAAAGTTCTAAAGTAAATATGGCAGAATGTTAAGATGTGTTAAAACTGGGTGTTGGCTGCCCAGTGTTCATATATTATTCTTTAATTTCTGTACATTTGAAATATTACATAATTTAAAAATCCTGAAAAATGAACAAAAGAATGATTAAGGGTTAGTTAAGTGAAGAAAGTAATACACACCATGCAGGCGGAAAGAACAGCATGTGCAAAGGCACAGAGAAATACCACTGGAAGTGTAGGTAACATTGTGCTCAGCTAGCAAAGGAAGAAGAGAAATAGAGAGTAACTGTTCGGGTGGGTGGGTGGGGTGAACATCAGAGTCAAGTTCTACTGAAAGGAAGTCAGAAGAAGCTACAGCTGCTCCCAAACCCTTTGAAAGACACAGCAAAGAGAGGTGTCTGGTGATCAGCACAAACACTCATTAAGCACCCCAGGGAGAGTAACTATTTCACACTGAGTGTGATAATGTAGCAGGCACTTTACATACACCATCCCATTTAATCTTCCCAACAACCCTGATAACCATATCATTATTCCTATTTTACACGAGGTTAACTAACTTGATCAAGACCACACAGCTAGTATACTGCAGAGCCAGGAATTTGTCCACATGTGTCTGTTTCTAAAGTCAATGTTCTTGCAAAAAAAAAAAAAAGTTTTCTTGAAGTAGAGTTTATATACCACAAAATTCATCCATTTTTAGCATAGACTCCAAATGAGTTTTAGCAAGTTTAATACAATTGTGCAGCTATTACCACAATCCAGTTTTGGATTTTGACTGGAATTCTACTCATTTCTTAACACTGCCCAGACTTCACCTCTTCCATTATATATATAAATGTCTTGCATCCCTGCCAAATTCTTCTCACCCTCAGCCCCTCCCCTACACACGCTTAAAAACTCCCCCTCCCCCCATCCACTAAAACACCCTGTGAATACTCAATCCTTGCACTTGCAGTCATATTTACTGGACTGTAATTAATAGTCCGTGAGTTGGTCTCTCTCTTACTGGGCCATGCTCTTGCTCCTGGTACGCTTTATGGTAGGCACTAAAGATACTGTTAATTCTTTCTTCAAAACTTCAAAATGGAAGTTTAAGAACTTCTTAATACAAGTGCTTAATCATTTAGTAGACGTTCAGTGGATAACTGGCTACTTTCTGGTTTGATTTGCTGCTTGAAACCAGATCCTGTGCATTTCTGAAGGTTTGACTCATTTTCTCATTCTTCCTTTTCCTTTGTGTGTGTCTGCTCTTCTTTCTCCCCCATTTTTAGAGAAGGTAGAGATGCAACAAAGCATAATGAAATATGTATGGAATACATACATATATTTGCTAAAGTTACCCTTTCTGGTTAAAAAAATTTTAACTAATATTTTGTTAAAAGTTGGTCTGTTATTAATATTTTGCCTGATATAGCTGGGTTTGGATCTGAGAACACAGGTTCTTTCCTACTGGCCCTAGAAATAATTTTCACCAGTAGGGAAGTTTTAGCAAGCTATAGATGCCTGGCCTTTACATACTTCCTTAAAGTTTCAAAGGTGAAGAAATGTAGGTCACCTGGCATTGCATTCAGCTGTCATTGAATGAACATGGATCACAACCACCTGAATTTCAGCATGTCACCTCACCAAGAATCATCAAGCTTTGGAGCTTTTGCCATCACTCATCTTCTAAGTCATTACTATGAGGTATAAAATAGCCTTTCTTGTTAATTTTTACATCCTGTGGCTGCCAACACGTGATTTACCTATTCCTCTTATCTGACACCTCCCAGAGAGATGATAGCAAAGATAAGTTAGGCTCCTTAACTGGCACAGGGAGACCAAAACTCAGGTGCTGGTACTCACTGATGGTTATAGATCAGTAACAAATGATATATTCTCATTATTCTTTACTTGAAAACTCACTGGTAAATGAAGGCAGTCAAACTATTTTCTCTATTTAATAAGGATTCTGTGAGGATTTAAATGGGGAATATAAAGAACTTCGTCTCACTCATGTTGGAGTCACAGATTGAAGGTAAAGTAGCTTCTGTCATTTAGGTACAAAATAGTACCCAGAAGTAGCTAGAAATGATAGCTTTCAAAGCTACTAGAGAGCATTGTGGTAAAAAATCCTGGGACCTCAGGTAGCCTCCAAAATGTTTATAGCACAAGGAAAGGATATTTTACATAATGGCTTAGTTTAGGAGCTAAAAATGATTTCATCTCTAAATAGATTGTCTTTTGTTTGCTGTTGTGATTTTTTAAATACTACTTTAGATTTCTTTAATTTTTCCCCCTTGTGTATTTTTTTAAACCCCTTAGGCTTCATGTTAACTCACTAGCATCTGTGGCCTGGCACTTGTTTTGACTAAGTAATCGTATGTCTTTTCCTACATAGTGCAGGCCCTGAAGCCTTATCTGTTAGGACCAGCCTTTCGCTGCCCTAGGAGGGCCTCCCAGTTGCTTGTTGTATCTGTTTTTCTCCACAAGAAAACAAGAGAAAATTAGCAAGGTTGATTTCACTTTACACATAAAAAATTATATTGGGCCCTTAATCTATTGTTGAGACTTTTTAAAGTTAAAATGTATTGAGCTCTTTCCATGAGTTAACTTATTTCAATGACACAACTTTATGAGGTAGGCACCCTTACTATGGACCATTATACAACAGGAGAAAGAAGGTAAGGGTGTTAAAAAAAACCTTGCCCAAGATCATGCGGTTAGCACGGAGTAGAGCCAGGACTGGAGCCCAGGCAGACGGGTCCCGAGGCCCACACTCTCACCCCCTGCACTACCTCCAAATCACGTGTTCCGCCTGCTGGATAACTACGAGTCCCCCAGGAACACACTTCCATTAGAGATTCAGCCTGGGAATTAGGAAAATTGAATCCCTGTACTGTACTTTAACTGCTTGGGAGGGAAGAACATTCGAGGTAGAGAAAATGCTTGTGCGAAGGCCTAACAGCCATCGGGAAGTGGAAAGCAGGCGGCTGTTAGGGGCAGTGGGAAGGCACTGCAGCGCTGCAAGCTGGGGGAAGGAGGGGATTAGCTGTACCATGATCACAAAGATACTATACCGATATCACGTTGGCTGCCTAAAAGAGAGCAAAAGTGGATTCAGGAAGATTTGTTAGGAGGCTACTGAGAAAATCCAGGTAAGAGGTGGGTAGCTTGGGCTAGGGTGTGGGTATACTGTGTGTGTATGTGGTGGGGGGGAGGAAAGGGGGGATGGAGGCTGGAAAAAAGGTATCTTCTTGATTGAAACTGAGTCTGACTAGATTATGTATAGAGGCTTTAACAAAACATTCCAGAAACTTACTTACAAGTAAGTGTTACTGCCTTCCAAGTGTCATACTGGGAAGTTACACCCCCATTTTAATGATGTTTCATGGCCCTAAATAATTCTGGAAAGCCTTTTTTAGAGCTTCCTTCAGAATAGTTTACAACCGAACCAGAAAAATGGGCTTATTGCTCTCTCTATAGGCATACTTCCTAAATCCCAAAAGCTAAGGAACTATCTGTAATGTTAAGTTGTTGTAGGGTTTATACTAACTTCCTTTTATGAGTTTGACCTTCCAACGTATACAGTGAGATCACTTCTGTAAGAAAACAAGCAAGTATGTGGGGAGGAAGAAAGCTAAGTCATCGGATTCTTCATCAAGGAATGAGGACATATTCTTTTGACAAAGAACAAGCCAACTCGGGAAATCCAGAGGCAGAAGAAATTCTTGGACAGTCAGGAGAGATTTTTTTTTTTTTAACAGACAGCCAATAAATCTTAGGGGACACAACAAATTTCTCACAGAAAAAAAAAAAAGGAATGAAGTTATATCCACCAGTTTTTAAGAGCAGTGGTAAGCATGGTGGGGAGAGGTCAGGATTCTCTCTCTGAGCCCTACTTTTCTCATCTGTAAAATGGAGACACATACACCAGGAGTTTCGTGGGGTTTTATTAATGGAGCTCTGACTTTCAGCACCTGCTCCAATTTCTCTTGCCTCACACCTTTTCTTCGGGTTAAAGAACAGGAAACTCTAGAGGGAGCAAGGGTGAAGGGGCAACCCTCCAGGAGCTTTCAGGCTTCCCTGACTTCAGCTTTCTTAGCTCTGCAGTGCCAAGGCACAGAGAAGAGAATGCCCGGCTGCTTTCTCAGCCTCTCTGAGGAGGGCTGGGTCCAGTAGTCGGGCCTTTGGTTCAACAGACATTCCCAGAGCATCCTGTCATTTAAGGAAAGCAGCAGCCCATTTAAGTCCCTGAATCTTCTCGAGAAATGGAAGCAAACTCAACGCCTCAGAGCTGGAGACTGGTTCAACTGTGAGACATAATACCTAAAGGCACAGTCACATAATGGAACTGTAATTGAAGAACAACATTAAATGACATGTTCATAATAAATGGGGAGATGTTCACAATAAATTAAGTAAACACTGCCATGAAACAGTGTATATGCTATGGGTTCCTGTCTTTTTTAAATAATTGATTTATAGGGAAGAAAATAGAAGGAAATAAAAATTGTTAACAATAAATTCTGAGTGGTAGGATTACGGATGTTTTAAATTTTTTTTCTAAGCCTCATACACTAAACAATATTTTTAATATAAACTATAATATGTAAATACGATATAGCATTTGAAAAACAACTCTACGGGTAAAAATTCTGACTGCTTTCTTCACTACCACAGGAAAACAAGCATTTAAAAAAAGGTAGTTTTTTTCCTGAGCAGCTGGATAAAGAATTTGTAAAAGGAAAAAGTGCCTCTTTTGACTTTCTGCAAGTTTCCTCCTCTTTTCCTTCGTCCTACACTTTAAAGGGTTTTTTTTTAATCCTCCCTCCCCAGAATTGAAAGTGGAAAAAATCAACCTGGTTCAGTGTTGCCACGTACAGGAGGGAAATTTCATATAGTTCAGGCTTCCCAATACTAGAGGCTCAGGGCCCTAGAGTGGGTCTGTACCCTCTTCAGCATTCACATCCTGACAGTCACCTCTGTGAGTGGCAGCAAGATAACTAAGGAAATTCCTGTCCTATACTCTCTTCAGGAGGCCAGGTCTCCACCTGAGCAGAGAGCAGGAAAGGTGAGGAAAGTACAAGGCCCAGACTTTCTTGACGTTCTCAAAACAAGAGTACCTGTAAGTAGTTAAAACACTTGACATCTATTAGTACTGCAGTTGTTAAGAATAACTACCACTTCCTGAACACATTCCATGTGTCAGGTACATACTTCATCATCTCATTTAATATTCACAATGGCCACTTAGCGATTATCCCTGTTTCACAGATAAAGATGCAAGCTGAGGTCAAACGACATGTCGAAGTTCCCAGTGCAAGAAAGGGGCAGATGCAAGGCACTTCAGAGATTGCAAAACTATTTCATAATGGCATCCGTCTTTCTTTGCACTTCTCTGAGATAAGCATTCTATGCTTTAACTTGTGAAATGAAGGGACAGATGGCTTTAAAGTCCCTTCTGAGGTTCTGATCCCTAACAGCATTTCTGGTTTTTGGTTTTAGGGTAGAAGGGTTGTATACTTAACAGGTCAATGGTGGAAGCCAAATATGGGCCTACTACACTAGATTATGGGCAGCAGATTTTTAACCAGGCCCTGAAGAAGGTAGGGTGTGGTGGCAGACTAGATACTAGCAGCAAACAACCACATCATGATGTTAAGACTGTTAAGACAAGTAGACAGTCCTGCACGTGAGATATGGGACAATCTAATTATGGAGTTTGCTGGAGAGAAGGAGGGAGCCAAGACATAATAGCCTAGGTCCATAGATGATGTTTTGATGCTTGATGGGCCATCTCAACCCTACTTGCAAAGGCTAGGGACTCTGTGTAAACAGCTGTGAAATTACTTTGGCCCAGTATATATGCTATCATAAAATTGTATTTTATTCAAGTCTTGAATAAGACAATCTGCTACTAATCCTTAAAGTATTATTGTTAACAAATGTGTTAATACTGACTTTTTTATATACTCACATAACAGAAAGACAACATGGCTGTAACATTCTCTGGCATTTTCACTTCTTATTTGGATGAAAGTGGGACTACGCCAAAAGTTGTCTGAAGTAGTGAACTAAGACACTGAGTTATTTTCATACTATTCATACTGTTTGCTGTATCAGAATTAAATTCTCATTATTGGTCTTAATGGAAGTAACATTTCAAATTAGTCATCTTGATTTTTTCTTTAATCTTGCTTTTTTGGGGGGTGGGGGCTGGTGGGGAGGAGGCAGCAGAAAGGGAAGCCTTTTCCCAGAGTTATGCATTAGCAACCTTGATGCTTGTCCAGGCTCTGCCCTCAACCAGCTAAGTAATTCTTTATAAATCTCTTAAATTTCAGATTCTTCACCTGTACAGTAAGATTCTAAAAGGTAGGTGATGCTTGGTGTTGTTAATGTTCTATGTGACAAGCTAGTGCTCCATGGGTATCCATAACTACAGTAAAACTAAATCCAATGAGCCCTTAAGTCCAGAGTAAGTATCCCTAAATGTCAAATGCTCTAAGACTCTGACCCTTGTGAATGACAATCTTTATCCTCCAGAGTATGGATGGTGAGCACTCTAAGCAGGGAGCTTTGATGTCATACTGTAGTAGAAAAGCTTTCCCCTCACTCTGTCCTCATCTGGTACAGAGAAAAGGACGTAGATAAATGTATATGATTTGGAAGCTCCCTCCTCCAGTTACTGATCTAAACTCTAGTTAATCATGTACAAGCTGGATTCAACAATCACTAGATGGGGCCTATCAACCTGCTGGAATCTGTCAGGCCTTGGATTTGTGATCTCCCAGAATGAAGGGTCTGCTCTTTGAGATCCTAGGAGGAATTGTTACACTCTAAGAAGGATAAATGAGATATAGAACTAACTGCAGATGCTTAGGTCTTAACATATTCAATGCATAGTGTGTCACAGAATTAAAAATGTGGAAATTATCTTTTCAAACTTTACGTTTATTCTGAGGACCTGCTTGGCGGTCACATACTAACTGGAATTATTATGAGGATGAAATAGGAAAACTTTGAAAGAGGACACTAAACACTATGTAGGACAGCTTCTTGAAATCAAGAAGGGGAATTTCCCATGTGGTCAGGCAAACATACCATTCCTTATCGTCTTTCTCGCCCACCCCAAAGTTCTGACACTAATGCTTCAAAGCCTTGTGTGGTAGTTCAAGCCTACACAGAAGCTTATTGGGTCCCGTGCCAAGAAGCTTCGGGTATTTTCAGAGGTTTCTCTCGCTCAGTAATTGCGGCTTCCAAATTTATAACTCATTTCATTCCATCCTCCCTTCATCTGTCCTATAAGCTTCAGGTGCATTCCGCGCAGCTCTCTTCTTCCCCTAACTAAAACAGTGTCAGGGAATTGCCTAAGGGGAATCCCTATAAAAGTACTGAGAGAGGGGGCGAGTTGCTGCCCATAAATAGGGCACTTTAAAGGCTTTCGCTTTAATCACCGTTTAAGACTTAAAACCGCGAGGAAAGCGGGAGCCTTCCTCTGAGAGGAGTGCCCACCTTCAACCCCAAGTTGCAGCTTCCCAAGAGTAAAGGAAGGCGTCACCTCATCACTTCCAAGATTCCGCCGACACTTCTCTACATTGGCAGGTATTTCCTTGACGACGCAAGAAGCTTTCCAGCACCTCAACCACCTCAGAGCTCCTAAGGTTTTCCTATCGCCCGGGCGACGCTCCCAGCTTTGTTTCCCTACTTCCCTCAGGCCCAAGCCCGCCCACAAGCGTCAAAGCTAGTTCCTCACTGGTCCGAAAGTGTGCTCATTTCCCCAGCGAGCCAATCAGAGCCTCACTTTCTACTCCGGGGTTTGGAAAACGGAAAAGACCTCGACCTGTTCCTGGGACTAGGGCGGGGCCGTGAATGAATGACAGCTCGACCATTCAATAGTCAGAGCCGTAGGTCCTGCCCCTTCTGGCTCCCGGGCTAGAAAAGAGAGTCGATGCCGGCAGCAGTTATGAGTCCTGGGAGGCACTGGCTGCTTAGAGGTTCTGAGGAGAGGCGGCTGCTGGTGGCCTTTTTGCAGGTGAGTGGTTTTGTTTTGGAATATTACTGTTGCGAAGGTTTCCGTCTCTCAGTGATGGGTGGCTTATTTTGGAGTGCGGGAGGGCGGGTTCCTTCACTCCCCCGTTTCAATCTTCGGTGGGAGTCGGGCACTAGCGCGTCAGACCCTCACTTATTTCCCAGGCCCCTCTCATCTGTCCCTGTCTCAGAAGAAGCCTCTCTGGGGGGTGACATGCCTGTCAGCTGAAAGAGGGGTTCCGCCTTGGTAGTGGTGTCTTTGACGGCAAGAATAAATAGGAATTGAAGGGAGCGTTGTATTCAACTCCTCTGGACGCCTGAGGCGTGGGGTGACAGAGCCCCTTCAATAGTAGGGCTCCTGGAAGGAAGCTCGGTGTGTTTTCAGGGCCATGCCACTCTATCTAGGGTGATGGCAGACCTGGCCCTAAAAGTCTCAGTAGGTAGGAAAAAACTTGAACTTCATGAAAACAGAAAGGTGAATATATGCAACGGTTTCATGTAGGGCTCAAACAAGGAGCTTAATCACAGGTTCTTAGAACCACTACAAATGAAAAAGTAAGTCTATTTCTTCTCCTTTCAAAGGAATGGGGGCTGTGGTACTAGGGAAGGACAATAGAAATGCATAACAGAAGTAAAGTTCACAGTTTAGTTTTGAAGAATAATTGGTTGTTAGCTAACTTACTGTAACTCTCATTCCCCTACCTCCTCCCTTCCAAATTATGGAGGGTTTATAGCTTGTGCGTGGGACCAGAATGTTAACTGACTGAATGCACACTTTTAGGGAAAAAAAAAATCAAATGCTATCTTTCACCAGCAGCTACTAAGGTTTTCTATAATGAAAGCAGAACACGTGTCTCCCCTGAGTCCAGGGGACTAGGTTTTATCCAATTTTGTATTCCTGTAGCACCTCACACATCATAGATGCCACTCAGTTGTGGTGGACCTTAGAGAAGCATAATTCAAACAAATGGTGTTGTGGAAGGAACTCTGCGTTGGAAGTCAAGACACCTAGATTTTAGTCATGAAGCTATTTGTGTGATCTTAAACCATTTTAATTCTCTGACTCCTAATGTTTGCATCTTTAGAAAGCAGATGTTGGACTACATTATTTCCAAGATCCATGCCTGTGTTCAATGTCTGTTTTAAAATAAAGATCCTTTAGACACTTGCCACCACAAGTACATCAGCAAAATCTTATTGCAGTAAATTCCTAACCAATCTGTTAGTAAATAAAAGTTCCCAGGTACAAGGGTAGTACCTGTCCTTTTGCGTCCATATTTAAACCAAACCAAATGGATCATTGTAGAAAATTTAGCTAGTGTCCAGAATGACCGTTGTACAGAAGTGTAACGTGGCAGAAAAAGTCATCCTTTATGCTGTCACTCAGAGGCAGCCGCTGCTGGTGTTTGGGTAGATCTTTCAGTCTCTCTTCCTCTTTTTCCTTCTACAGTTGGTTGAGATGAAGTGGCACATTTCATTTTAAGTGATGACATTTAAATTCAGCCATGCCTTCTTCTTTGTGGGTCTGATGCCTGGAGAACAGAGGACACGCAAATGTCTGAGCCATGATAGGTCTTGAACATCCTTGAAATGAAATCGGGTGTGAAGGGATATTTATATGGGGCAATAGGACTAAGAGTATCACTTGATAACAAAACTCTCTCATTGAAATTTGGCCACAAATAGGGGAAAAAAACACACTTTATAAAGTGTGAAATAAATGTTAGCCACTTCACCGAAGCATTTGGATTGTAGAATATCGCTTAGTATTTGGAATGCTTCTAGGACTGTATCTTACCATCAACACCCTGCCATGAAACACACCCACAACATTTGATTACATTCCTCCTTCCTCCACCTAATTTAACCTTTTCTCTTTACCCACCCTCATTTTACTTTATTCCCAGCTTTTGCTTCTGCTTATATCATTAGCAGGGTAGGATCATTTTCAATGGCCTGAGGTCTGTGTCAGTCTTCATGTGTTAGTCAAAGTCTGCTCCCTTCAACTCAGAATACCTCTCACTCTTTGGTAGAGGGCTTCCCCATAATCTCATTTAGTCTTCCTGATAGCCCCTCGAGAACAGTAGTTGCATTATCATCATCTTTATGGATAAGGAACCTGAGGTCCAGCAGATAATTTAAATAACTTGGTCAAGATGACAGAGCTGGGACTAATGAATGGCTGGGTTTCTTGACTTCACACTTTTGAGTTTTGGTGGAAACAGTCTGTGTTGACAAAAGCTACTACTGTGGGGGAATGAGTAACCAGAGATAGGAAGGTAGGTGTCATGAGTGGGTGTTGTGCACATCAGTGATGCCATGCAGGCTGAAACAAGCCACATGCCCCAGGCACACACACACATCTCATTACACTTGTATATCTCTTCCCTGTGAATAGGGGTCTACCTGCTATGGTTTATTACCTTCGTAACAAATGGTCGGTCGCAGCTGTTAGTAGGTATAAAGTTGAAGAATGCAGGGTCTGGAAAACACCTGTACGTAATAGCATTTGCTTCTGGTAAAGAGATGTCCTTATAATGCAAATACAAATGGAAAAGTTACCATAAAGCTTTAGGAACAGTAATAGTTGATGGAATAGTAGGTAGTTTTAGGTACAGCCATGTTTGGACTTTTAATATTGAGCTGGATTTGGGGAAAGTCATATTTTAAGAATCTAAAGAACTGAGCTCCGGATTTCATTTCCCTTAAAAACTGTTCCTTTTTAATTTATCAGAAACATAGTTAACCTCTTTTTCTTATATCCTCAAATATAGCCAGCCTATCTTCTATAGAGTTACAGCCCCAACGCAGTGGATGTTAAGAGATGTTCAGAGCTATGCAGTGAAGATTTGGACCAGGGAAAAAGCCAAGTAGTCTGGGGTAGCATTTGAATGTTTAACATTTAAGAGTACACTTTGGATCAAAGCAACTCTGGCTCTCTATTCCTTATTTCCTATTACTTCAACATTCTATCATTGATCACATTTCTTACTCCATTTTTGGAAACAGAAAACAAACTAAATTTTTTGGCTGGTCTTTATCTTATCATTTTCCCCACTTGTTCATAGGTTGCCACACTAGAGTATTAGACATTATTACTTTTCAAACACCTGAGGAAAGAAGGAAGCAATGTCCCAGGAGTAGTAGCATGGAAGACAGGACAAGCCTCAGTTATGGTGGGCAAGGGAGACGTGTGAAATTATACGGTTTAATGAGGAGCAGCAGGAGTAAGAGGCAGCAGCAAGATTGTTAGCTACATTTGTTGAAACTACCTGGAAATTCTGGAAATATTGTAGAAGTAACCTCAGTAAATGTGATGGCCTGCATGTGTGCCAGTCTCCTTCCCACCTACCTACCCGCTCCATCCATCCCTACCTCGTCAAAAGGATGCTAATCTCAAAACATAACTCAATTTTATGATGGCATTTTTGGAAAGAATATTTTTTACCCATAGCCAATTTATATGGAAAAATATGTGTATATATATATACATCAAAAGGTGTTTGAAAATATGTCACCTGCAAATTGTGTTTTCTTTGAATCGCCTATTTGTTTCTTTTTTGCCAAGGCAGTTGCATAGCACCTATTCATGAGCAAGTGTATATTCACCTGAAGTGTGAAACACTGTGACAATTTATAAAGATGTCTAATAAAAGTAAAGCATGACAAAATGACATTATATTTTTGAAGTTGGTTAGCAAGGTAAATGATTTTTTCCTCATTGTTCTATCTTGAACCCATTATTTAATAATTCGATGACGCAAAATAAACTGCTCAGACTGATTTAAATGTGCTCAGTATTGTCTTCTGTGAGGTATAAAAACAGTTCTGAATGGGATTCCATTATTCAAGGTATATGCAGTTCTGGCCAAGAATAAAATCAGGTGATTTAATAATGTTGGGATTATCCCGTGACAGGATGCAAAATGCCAATGTGATTAGTAGATCTGAGTAGATTTTAGTAATCCTAGCTAGGCCAGGGATTGGCAAACTAAGGCCTTCTGGCTCACTACCTGTTTTTGTACAGCCTACAAGATGTGAATGGATTTTACATTTTTCAGTGGTTGAAATAAATCAAAGAATAACAATATTTCATATGCATGAAAATTATGTGAAATTCTAATTTCTTTGTCCATACATCAAGTTTCATTGGAACACAGCCTGATTTATTCATATATGCATTGTTTATGGCTGCTCTCAGCTACAGTGGCAGAATTGAGTGATTGTAACAGAAACCACACAGCTAGCAAAGCCTAAAACAAATTTATTAGTTGACCTTTCACAGAAAAAGTTGCCCACGTCTGAGCTAAGCTGGAGTGTCTTTCACATCCATCGCATTCATTCCATCTCAACAGCCATTATCCTGGTTCAGGTCTTCATTAGATGTTACCAGAATGGTGGCAAAATCCTCACATATATTCATATCCCTGGTTTTCCCATCTCTTACTCGTAAGTGCTTCATGATCCTCCTAAAATACACATTATTTAACCTTTAATGACGTCCCAATACTTTGATAGAAGAACCTACGTTCTTTGGCACAAGGCCCTTTTGGGGCCACTATTCAGTCTTATCTTTCCAGACTAGACTCCTCCTACTTCTTTGTTATACTCTATACTTAGTTTAGGGTGATCATATAATTTTCCAAATGGGAACTTCAAGTGTGAAAGAGTCCCTATAATAATTATGCTGGGGAAACTGGCCTAAAGCAAGACTGTTCTAGGCAAACCAGTTTGGATGGCTCACCTTTCTCCATAAGCACCTCATCCCTTGCCTCTACTCACTGTTTCTTAAGCTATAATTCCTTTTCTTTTTTCTGTAAATCTAAATCTTTAACATCTTTTCAAATCCAGCTTAAATAGTGCCATGTCCTTTGGAGCCATATTCAAGACAAATCTCCCCTTTGCCATCTCCCTCATAAATGAAGTGCTTTCTCATGGTGTGAATTACTTTCTGCTTTAATGACACATACATATCACCTTTCCCCCATTAGGCCCTTGGAGACATAACTCCTGTTGGATTCTATATTCCTCACAGGCCTAGCATTATGCTATGTTGAAATAGGGTTTGCAACACATGTTCGAAGAATGAGTTAATTGACCAGACTGGGCAGACTGAGTATTTGGGGCTGACACTGTATAAATCAAATATTTTAATGTGATTGATGTAGTGAGAAAAGTTGAGTTTCCAAGCACGGAGGACAGAGCTTTGGGTGCCAATGTGGCACTGTAGCAGAGTGGTTCAAGGCATATGTGTAGGCTTTGGGGTCCAGCCTGCCTGAGCTTGAACTCCAGCTCTGCCAGTGACAATCTGTGTCACCTTGGGCACGTTAACCTCTCCTAGGTTTCTGCATCTGTAAAACAGGATTAGTTGTAGTAACTTCTCCATAGAATGGGGGTTGAGGATTCAAATAGCCCCAAGCACATGGTGAGCACTCCATGAAAGTTATCTGCTATAGTGTCTTGCACTGTCTTCATCATCATAGTACTGTTGCCGGCGGGTGGAAAATACAGAGACTCAACAGCCTGGCATGACAATGGAAGAGCTGGGAAAAATGCAGCACGGAAATCTTAGAAGAATTTTTTTTCCCTTGATGAAAGTAGTCAGCTTCAGAGGGGCCAAAGCAGCGTGAGTCCTGAGTGAAGATGGTCTCTGCTTAGTATGAAATAACTAATCAGCAGTCTTTTTTGAGAGACCATTTCAGGAGAGTGGGCCAGGTGTAATTTAGGTGTCAGAGGACTAAAAAAAGTAACGAACAGAAGAAAGGGAAAACAGCAAAGAGGAAGAGGCAGAAAGATGCAATGCAGGGTCGTGTAAAAGATATGTTTGTTTAGTAACTTTTTTCTTTGAGCCACACCATACTTTAAAAAGGCAGGACCCCTGGGGTATGGTAATTCAGTGACCTCTGTGGCCCTTTGGGGGCATGAGTAAATCATTGACTAAAATTAGTGCTTAATTCAAGTGCCAGTAACCCTTGCCAAGGGATAAACGAGAACCCTTAAAACCAACTCCAGCGTGGTGAGCTTTACCAAAAACAACACCCAAAAAACCCAAAGCTTGATTTTTTTAAAAAAAGAACTGTTATAATTCTCGGTGTGATGGGGTGACTATTGCCCAACTTGATTTGTACTTTGAGGTTCTTCTCAAGAGCAGGCATAAGCTGAGATCCCCGTTATACTCACCTTGTTTGTGTGAGTTTCATGGAGTGGCCGCCCGGATCGGAATGGCGAGCGGTCACTGGAGATGCTCCTGTAAGTGAAGCCCAGTGAGCCTGGATCCTCAGACCCAGGCTCTCACATCTTCCGTAGTGAGGCTGAAAGAGCCCAGGTATCAGGGGCAGAGGACCTGGATCGCAGCTCCATTTCCACTCAGGGGCTGTGTTTTTGGACAAGTCAGTCGGAGTCTCTCTGTTCCCTGTGGAGATAATTGTGGCCATTCATGAACATCCTGAACTGTAACAGATACAACAGATACAAAACTATAATGGATGATTATCTTGGCTCTGACTTTGCCATCAGATACACTGGGATTCTTGAGTTAAAGCTTCCTGACTTCTCAGGTCTGCCAACTGACTGTTTTTGCTTTGGCAATTACCACCAAAACTGTCAAGCCTCAGCCGTATAAACACAATCTAATCATTTTTGCCAACTTTGATTCTGTCAACACACCTACTAAGTACCTAGTAAGTGTCAAGTGTCATGCTGGATTCTAGAGATGGGGCAGTGAGTCAGACCAGCCATGATGCAGCTGACAGCCTAACAGGGCACACGGATGTTGAGCTGGCCATCTGTCACGAGTGACCCATCACAACAACACCCAGTGTCGTGAAGCAGGGTGCTATGGGAGGCACCTGACCACTTCCCAGTGGGTGAGAAGGAAGGGCAGAGATGTCCACAGAGGTTCGCAAAGCATCGTCCTCAAACCAGCAACATCAGTATCACCTGGAAGCTTGTTAGAAATGCAGATTCTCAGGCCTGCCCCAGACCTCCTCATTCAGGCTCTGGAAGTGGGGCCCAGCAATCTGTTTTAACCAGTTCTCTTGGTGATTCTGATTCACGTTAGAGTTTGAGAACCACTAGCCTAGTGGAAATAACATTTAAGCTGAGCTCTGAAGCTGCGCCATTCAGAATAGTAGCCACTGGTGATATGTGGCTATTGAGCCCTCAAAATATGGTTAGTCCAAATTGATTTGTGCTTTAAGTGTAAAATACACATCAGATTTCAAAGGCTTACTAAGGAATAAAGAAGGTAGAATACCTCATTGAGAATTTTCTATAGATCATATGTTGGAATGATACCTACAGGGTTAAATAAAATGTATAATAAAAATTTCACCTGTTCTTGCTTCTTAATATGGCTTTTAGAGTCTTTAAAATTACATATGTGGCTGGCTTTACATTTGGCTTAGACATAGCTGGTCTAAAGGATAACTAGTGGTTCCCCAAAGCAGGGTGGGACTGAAGTGGCAGTGGAGGGGAGGGGTGTCGGGCAAGGCTTCTGTGTAGGATCCAGGGGTCTTGAGTCCAGAAAGAACACGACATGTGCAAGGAAACAAAAGAAAACTGAAGCCTTGCAGGACACATTAAGAATTTTGAAGTGTCCTAAGATCAACAGAAAATAATTCGAGGGTTTTAAGTAGGGTACTCAGTTTTCAGGAAGTTTGTAGCTAATAAATGAGAGCAAGAGGGCTGCAGCTGAATATCTCAAGACTCTCAGAACCAAAGCTCCCTACCACCTGCCCCAAAGATGGTGGGGGTGGAGGCATTTGGTCAGGAAATACTACTGAGAGGGGGCAGGACCCTGCCCATCAGCTACCTCTGCCCCAGGAGGTGAGGCATGAACACCCCCACTAAAGGGAGAAGCAGACACCTGGGAATGGTTTTGTGTTCAGTTCATTTTCAGCTTGGTTAAAGCTGAGAGCTGGAGGAAACATTCCAGAAGAGTCCAAAGTTGAGTAGGAGTTTGATTACAGAGCAGGGACTCTGCAGGGCACTGGCAAAGGTTCAGTGAAGGGAGAGTCAGGGACAAGGAAGTCTGGCACCTACGGGGATTAAAGGGTCTGTCCTTTGAAAGAGTGTGCTGGACAACATCACAGGAAGGCTGGGGTTAGAGCCTGGAGGCTCGGCGTCCGACAGCTCCTGGGGGAGGTGGGGTGGGGGACAGGCTCCCCATTTACCTGTGGCCCAGAGGAGCTTTCCCTTTAAGTCATAGGTCACACACTAGCAGACGTGTCTGGTTTAACTCACATTTTTAAAATGTATTCAAGTTAGTTGCTAGTATTTATATGGGATATCACAAAAATTCACATTTCCAGTTTTTTTGAGGATTGGAAGACCTGAGAACCCCAGTCCATCAGTATCACAGAGTAATGGGCTGGAACTAAGTAGCAGTTACTCCTTTTATTTTTTTATATGAGCTTTTAGGAGCTGAAATGATCACTTTTTTAAAAAAAGACATTTATTTACTCTAAAAACAAAACAGAATCCATAGGTTCTCTGTGGTCTGACTCTAAGTCTTGCATCCTCGCCTGTCTTCAGTTTCAGCAGTCCCAACACCTCTCTGTTCTCCAGAAAAGATCTAAGAATGGTCTGTACTCAGCGAGGCTAGATTATACAAAAGCTTCATCCATGTACACCAGTTGCATCCATTGGAAAAGCATGTATGTTCCCTGCAGTTCACCAGTGTTCCCACCACCTCTGTAGCCCAGCGGCACTGCACCATAGAGACCTGCAGCCCCTGCCTTAAACTTTAAATGAAAGCACTGTGTGTTTCATAAACACTTGTTATACTAGCTTCCACAATGATTAAAATCATAAAGACGCCAAACTGTAAACTGCAAGAGCTCCTTTGTAAATATTCCACAGTTAATTAAATGGGAAAAGTCAGTTGACAGCAAGGAGGAGAGAGGGAAGTGACTTTCTGTTGACCTGAGACAGATGCACTAGTTTGGTACCTATTGCTGTATTAGCCCCCTGTACTCCAGAGTGAGGGAAGGGTGTGTGTTTGTAGAGTCTTTGTGGCTGTAGGATTGTTTCTCTGCTCCTGTGTGTGTGTGTGTGTGTGTGTATACACACACGTGGTAAAAACAAAATGCTTTATTTCTTAAACAAATAAGCAAATATAGCAGGTTAAATACTGCAAAGCTGGGTGATAGGCACCCAAGGATTCGTGATGTTATTGCTACACATTTTTTCCCCTCCACATAGTTCATAATCAAAAGAAGATGAAGGGTCTCTGCCTATAGAATCTGTCCATCATGGCTTCTTCATTTGAAGGGAAAATAGCTTTGTATAGTGTAAAGAGCGTCTTGCTTGTTAAGACACAGTAAGGGCTGAGGTAGAGGAACAACTGATAGCTTCTCTTTTCTCCATCCCCCTCCTCCACCACCACTAAACCAAAACAGTAGATGTTGCATGGGGGTGCATCCAGTTTTTGATGGGCCTAAAGCTTCTACTTCTTGGTGGATTGGGGCGGGCTCTTTGAAAAAACAATACAGAAATGTATTTTGCTGATTAAATACACACACACACACACACACACACACACACACACACACACACACACACACACACACACACACACACACACTCCCTCTTTCCCTCTTTCCCTCTCACTCTCTCTCCCTCTGTCTCTCACATCCATGTGAATTCATCATTTGGTCTCTCCCAGCACCTCAGAAGGGATCTATTCAGGTGAGGGGCCCTGAAGCTTGAGCTTCATTAGTTTCATGATTATTCCGCTTCTGGGGACCAGTAATCACCTAGCAAAACACAGCCCAGTAGTCTTTCATCCCATTCTCTGTTCTTCTGCCACTTGATGCCCCATCTGGGCTGAGGGTGGAGGCATTCCTTTGCCTCTGGAAGTTCTCAGCTCTGCAAGATACCTTCACCTGAGCCCTGAGCCCAGGCACTTCTAGTGACCTGATGCTTCCCTGCTCCACGTGCACTAAATAAAGCATCACACCTGATGCCTGACGAGAAAGGGAAGTCATAAACTGAACCACTGTAGCCTTTCAACCACTTGCAAATCAGCTCAATCTGCTCCCTCCCTCAGGTCCTCTGTTGGCCCTCCACCGAAATAGGAGGCCTTATTTTAAAGACTTCCCCCTGCCCTGCTCCCCAGAATCTCTAGGAATTACTAAAGAAAGGAAGTAACTAGATCTAGATTCCAATTAACTTTGTCACTGATTGTTATATAAGTGAGGGTGAATCACAGTTTAAGTGGACAGAAAATCTCTGGTTAATGGGAGTTGTCAAGAGTGGCAGGAGACCAGGCCCTGATGTTCCCATAATCTGTACTCACCAGCGTGGAAAACGCTGGACTGGAGGTGAAAAGTGCTGGGCTCGTAAACAAGCAACACTTGTCAGCGTAGATCTCTGTCCACTGCAAGGAGAGCGAGCCAGGCCCATGCAGCCAGGCCGCAGATTCTCCAGGGGACAGAGTGGCCCCACGGATCTCTGGGCCAGTGGCTTAACTGAGGGAGTTCAGAAACACTTTAGGATTGCCTGCCTCCCTTTACTAGAGCCTTCTCTGCTGAGATGAGGCTGCATGTGTAGGACAGCTGAAGGGCTGGGAGGAGGAGACAGAACCCCGTTATCAGTGTGCCTCCTCTCACTCCTCCAGCTCCTGGTAATCTGTTTCTACAGGCGGCATCTCTCAGCTGCTTAATTTGATAGCTTGTTTGCTATCAAATTAAGGATTTATTCCTGCCAAAAACTCTATCTTGAGGCAGGTGAGTGATTATTTAGGTGAGTACCATATTGAGTGTTAATGTCGATTTAAATCTCTTTGTTCGAATGTTGAACCTTAGATTTTTCTTATGTGTGGTATAGCCTGTGGCACTGGAGAGCTAGTTGCCACCAATCAATGATGAACCAGCTGAACGTGGTTGTTTATTGAATTCACATGTTTAATAATTTCTATACTAAGGTGAGACTGGTAAATATTTATTCCTCCACCAGAGGAAAAGCAAGGTGAAAAGGATGCCTTCAATCTCGAGTCAGCTGGTAAGAGCTGGGAGTTACCAGCTACTAGTCATCCTTTTAGACATTCACAACTCATTCAATTAAATCCTTTCTTCTCTAAGCAGAAACTGCCTTTTTATCTGGTGGAAGCGCAGCATACCATTAGAATGAAGTGTCCTGTTGTTTTGTGTCATACAATTAACCTATCCAGCCATCAGAAAATTTAAGTCATCTAGGTTCCCTGTAATTAATTCTCTGTAGACTCTGCTCCTGTGTGCTATAGTGTGTGTGAGTTGCCAGATGTCTGATGTCAAAACTGTTCAAGGAATGATTCTGGTTTATTTTAGAAACAGGCTGTTGTAAAGTTGTGCTTCCACTCCCAGGTAGTCAGTCAAATGAAGATTATAACTTAAGACTTTGTTTCACCTCTTTCTAGATATATTGCTGTCACTGAACACTGGCCTATTTGAAAGCACTAAGGAAGCTCCGCTGTCAGGATGTCCAAGTACAAACTGATTATGTTAAGGCACGGAGAGGGTGCTTGGAATAAAGAGAATCGTTTCTGTAGCTGGGTGGATCAGAAACTCAACAATGATGGATTGGAGGAAGCTCGGAACTGTGGGAAGCAACTCAAAGCGCTGAACTTCGAGTTTGATCTTGTATTCACATCCATCCTTAATCGCTCCATCCACACAGCCTGGCTGATCCTGGAAGAGCTGGGGCAGGAGTGGGTTCCTGTAGAAAGCTCCTGGCGTCTAAATGAGCGTCACTACGGAGCCCTGATCGGTCTCAACAGGGAGCAGATGGCTTTGAATCACGGCGAGGAACAAGTGAGGCTGTGGAGAAGAAGCTATAACGTGACCCCGCCGCCCATTGACGAGACCCATCCTTACTACCACGAGATCTACAATGACCGGAGGTATAAAGTGTGCGATGTGCCTGTGGATCGACTGCCCCGAGCCGAAAGCTTAAAGGATGTGCTGGAGAGACTCCTTCCCTATTGGAATGAAAGGATTGCTCCTGAAGTGTTAAGTGGTAAAACCATTCTGATATCTGCACATGGGAATAGCAGCAGGGCACTCCTGAAACATCTGGAAGGTAACCATCTTTATTGCTACTGCTTATTAAAGGTTGCTGCTGTTATGGTTGGGCCTTAATCTAGAAAGGACGCGGTTTCTGAGCTAAGAATGCACAGTTTTCTTCCCTGTTACCTTTTGTCCTTTAAGTCTTTTAAGAATCATTTTGTTCTATCAATCAGAAATCCTGGGCCTTTTACCCATATTATCTGAAGCAGTGATTCTTTAACTTTAATTGGCATCATAATCACCTGGAGGGAGGGAGCATTCCCACCACCACAGGTTGCTGGCCCCACCCTTGCAGTTCCTCAGTCAGTAGGCCTGGGGTATGGCCTGATAATTCGCATTTCTAAGAAGTTTTCAGGTGCGGCTGATGCTGCTGCGTGGGGTTCTCCACTTTGAGAACCACTGATCTAAAAGATCACGTGGCTTTTGTTGTAACAAGATTAAGAGGAGGCTAGGGAGGGAAAAAATTTCTGTAGAAATGGTACCCCAGGTAAATTTTTTTTTGAGTCTTTCAAGATAAGTAAAATTATATAGGCTTGAGTTTTGTTCACGTTCTTGCAACTTTAAACCGTCATGGCTGTGTTTTCAGACCTAGGTTTTCTGAATAGTTGGTTTGTTCCAGTCTTCTCTTCCCAGACCATTAGCCATTGATTGGAAGAAAGTTCGGGGGAAGGAAAGTAAAAGGATGGCTTACTGGAGATAATCAGGAGCCTTAATTTTATTTTAACTCCTTGATGTTGTATTCTAAAAGGTTCTGTATTGTTACCTTCCTTTTAAGTAACATGAACTAAACGAACTCTTCTGAGGCCTTGAGCTTGCCATGTTGGGCACCAGTGATTACACTGTGATCGCACTTTGATGCCTTCTGGGGGTTTCTCACCCCCCTCTCTCCCTTCACTAAATAATCCTGGACGGTGGTGCATTTTGAGTGATCTGCTCTGTCTGGTGTTTTCCTGTCTGTCATCACTGTCAGCAGTTAGAATGCATTAGAATGCATTTCTCCAACATTCCTTTTCAGTCTGCTTTACTTTTCTATTCAAGGCTGTGAAAAAAAATGAAAAGGTTGACATTGTGAAATAAGTGAAAATAGGTTATTGTTAACAAAATGAAGTGGTCTTTATGAGATTTTAATGTAAACCTTTCTGTATGTGTTTTTCCCCCTAATTTTTATAACATGGCCAAGAGCCCAGTCATTACTCATATACCTGATATGCATTAGTTGTGCAGAGATCTAAAATATACAGACTTCATTGGCTGTTAAAAACTTTGTTGGCCAGACATAGTGCTTGATCTGTTTGTGTGTGTGAGTGTGTGTGTGTGTGTGTGTGTATTTTATTTACTCAACTATATAAAGGGTTCTACTCTTCCTTGTTCAGAATAGTCAGATATTTGATTAGGTATCTACACATCACTTCGTCATTGCTGGATGGTAGTACGTTATTGTTTGAAGAGGAGTTGAGGCTCCTCCTGAGACAGCAACACTAAAATTCAGAATTTTAAAGTTTCTGCTAGAAGATGTATTCCATCTCACCAGGCCAACACCTTTTTTCCAGAGATGAGACTGAGATCTCTTTGCGGCCAGGCTCCGTTACCTAAAAAAATACCATTGTCTCCTTCAGGATCCTCTTTTCTTCCCCATCTCAGCTAGGAAATCTCCTTTCAAGGACAATTTCACGCTGTTTAGTACCATTTACTCTTTACCTGTCTTCAGGTTAGATCGCTTAGATTATTCTGCAGCCGCAACCAGAGCCTGTTCTAGATATCCCCCCTGCTAGCATTGGTGATTTAACTGTTTGTTTCTGTTCTTTTTTGAAAGAACGAGGAAGGTTTAACAAAGGGTGGTGAAGAAGACTGTCACCATGTGGGGACGGAGGGAGAATTCCCTGTGGAGGGCAAGGTAACCCACAGAAAAGCTGACTTTCTATATATTTGAGGGAGGTTTTGAAACCATTAATAATTTATTGAAAAAATCAAATTGGAAAACAATCTGGCAGTTCCTTGTGGTGAAGCATAGGGTTACCATATGATCCAGCAGTTCCCCTCCTGGGTACATACCTATATTCATTGCCTAGGTCTACTTTAACAAAGTACCAAAAACTGGGTGGCTTGAACCAACAGTTAATTTTCCCATAGTTCTTAGAGCCGGAAGTCCTAAATCAACGGTCCTGCTCTCTCTAATGGCTCCAGGAGAGAATCCTTTCTTGCCTCTTGTAGTTTCTGCTGTTTGCCAGAAATCTTTAACATTCTTTGGTTTGCAGATGCATCAGTGCAACCCTCTGTCTTCACTTGGTGTTCTCTCTGCATGTGTCTGTTTTTTGTCTGTTTTTCCTTTTATAAGGACACCAATAATACTGGACTAGGACCTACCCCAGGGGCCTCATTTTAACTTGATTACCTCTATAAAGACCCATTTCCAGACAAGGTCATATTCTGAGGTCCTGGAGGTTAACTTCAACATATCTTTTTTGGGGGGGATACAGTTCAACTCATAACAATACTTAAGAGAAATGAAAACGTATATCCACTCAAAAACTTGTACACAAACCTTCAAAGCAGTATTATTCATAATAGCCAAATGTGGAAACAATCCAAATGCCCATCAACGGGTGATTGGATATATTAAATGTGGTATATCTATACAATTAAGTGTTATTCAGCAATAAAAAATGAAGTACTGACACATGCTATAACATGGATGAACCCTGAAATAATTATTACATGAAAGAAGCCAGTCACAGAGGGTCACATATTATAGTGTTATATTTATATAAAATCTCCAGAATAGGCAAATCCATAGAGAAAGAAAATAGATTGTTTCCTAGGGCTAGGGTGGAGAGGGAAGAGAGGTGGGATGAACAGTAATTACTAGTAGGTACAGGGTTTCTTGTCAGAGTGGTGAAAATGTTCTAAAATTGATTGTGGTGATGGTTGCACAACTCTGAATACACTAAAAGCCATTGAATAGTACATGTTAAGTGGGTGAATTGTATGGTATGTAAATTATCTCATTAAAGCTACAAAATAATTTAATCAGTGAGGGTTAAATATGAAAGGACTTGACATTGGCCTAGAAAGCAATAGTTTAGGGCAAATACATGGAAGTGATAGATAACAAAGTAGTCATGCATGGATGCACAGTATAGAATAAAGAAAAAAATTAAAACACAGCTTTAACCACTGGGGCAGAAATGGACTTATGGAGATTGCTGAGAAATTAGCAGGCACTTGTCCTCAAGCTTCATGTAACTTCTTAAAGGTATGTATTTTTTTTTTAAGTTGGATGTATAGAACTAAATTACCTTTCAGAGATTAGTGAAATAGAAGCAACCTTAAATTATAATTCCTATTCTTATCACTATAAATAGGATATATAGAAAATATTTTTATTTAGGGAATAATTGATTTAAAATAGTGATATTCGCGTTAGAAGAGGTGAATTGTACCAAGAGAGTAGGAAGTATGTGTAGAGAAAGGTGTAAGGCTGGCGGATGTTTACAAGAGAGGAGAAGGTTGGTGTACGGAGGGAAAAAGGGAATGGAAATGGTAGCGTTAGTGGCCAGGGAGGATGGTAGACTTTCAGGGGTAAAAATGGCAGAAAAGCCAGAATATGCCATTAGACACAAGCCAATAGCTGGGGAAACAAATGAGGAGGAGTAACGATTACAATTTGTCCATAAGAAAACAAGAGTGGTTTGCAATCCTGGCTCACCCATCTTGGATATGAGAACAACTTTGTTCCTTTTTGGTCTAGAGTACCCCCTGGTGGTACTACTGTTATGGTTCATCAAGTTCTTTGATGTTGCTATGATTCCCTATAGTAACTTCCATGCCTAACATGGAAGAATTACTTCATGTTCCTGAGGTAGACGGCACTAGATATTTTTTTATTTTGGGGGAGGAGGTAATCAGGTATTTATTTATTTATTTGTAATGGAGGTACTGGGGAGAGAACCCAGGACCTTGTGCATGTTAGGCATGCACTCTACCACTGAGCTATATCCTCCCCCAACAGCTGCACTAGATTTTAGGATTACATCATAAAATAATTATCATTTCTTGTCTTAGGAGTGCTCTAAATGCTAATCTCTACTAGTGGAATTTCTCTTAGAGTGTATATTGAAAAATAAGATCCAGGTATTCATATCACAGCTTTAAGAACTAAGCATAAGTGATTTTCCCAAAGATTAGAAGAAACAGTATATGTTATTTCTTCCATGTCATTTCTGTTAATTTAGTGACATTTCAGCTTTTCTAAAATTTATTCTAGATGTAAATGCTCACTGGAGTAGGAATTCCAACATCAGTCCTCTTGTCTTGCATGTCCAGCTTTCCAGAGCTCGTGTTGGAGGGCTTCATGTGGTACTTGATAAATTCCCAATTCAAAAGAAAATATTCTATTGAATTTGGATGCTGACTTTTTAAGACTCCAAAAATTCAGTAAATCTTTCTTACTTTAAGGGAAAGATAATAGATTTTTGCTTTATAGGAAGGATTATTGACCAGTTTATTTGTGTGTGTATGTGTTTATTGCATTAAAGAAATGCCATAAAATTTTCCATCTTAATTACCAATTTATTTTTACTATAAATTTTTATGACTATACACTCCCCATTTTCTGGTTAATACCTGTTATCCCAGTGTGATTATTAGTAGCATCTCTTTTCACTTTCAAAAATGCCCTGGCTTAGATGATAAATTATCTGGTCACCTTATTATAAAGCTTTCACCTGTATTAAGACTGAATCTCTGAAATGGGTGTGACCAGTTTCCATATTTCCTATAAATACAAAAGTTGCTAAATTCTTTGCATTTGTCACAAAATTAAAAATGTGTTGTGGATTGATCTGATCCCTAGTCGTGTTTTCTAGGTATGTCTATGTAAAATTCTCCCCTAAACAAGGTCTTCCAAGGAAGTGGGCAATTTTTCCCATCTTTTCCTTAAACTGCTTAATAGACTTAATGTATTTCTGCTGGGAAGAAGTGTGGTAACTCATCAAATCAATGACAGCATGCTATTATATCATAAAAACACTTTATTGTTTAAAGACTGTAAAGTTGGGGTAGGAACAATGATAGATAACTAATTAAGATATTGGCCTACCCTGAAATCTCCAAGTGCCTTAAGATCTTTCTGCTAAGAATATGCTAGAGTTACTCAGCTACTCTAGATTGTTAAATATCTCAATAACGGAGACTGTTAGTTCTTAAGATGTTATTTTTTTTTTCTCAACTATTTGGTGCTATGATTTTACCCTATAGACAGTCAAATCCTTCCTGACACATCTTCCATTTGTGGAGAAGAAGACAGGTGCTGTTGAAGGAAAATGAAACCCAGGTGGACCTCAGATGGCTTAGCCATGATCCGGATAATTAGTTGGAGTCTTCAGCTCCACCCAAACTCAGTTCATGGAGTCTCCATACACGATTACCACCTGGGCTTTTTTGTTTTAAAATTTGTTCTGAAAAGTAGCCCTTCCTTGATCTATTCTGTTTGGAATACTATATGGTAAGAAGCTGAGTCAAAAGCATCTTTGGCAGGTAAACCATAGAAAAGTAATTGAGTCTTAAATTATTATTGCTGTTACCCTAACATTGTGGTGTGTGAATGGCACCCCCTAATACAGCTATACAAGGTGGCCCTTTTTATTGAGTGCACACTATGTGCTAATCACAGTTCTAGGCATTTTACATACATATCTGATTTCTTGTAAGAACCAGAACAAGTCTCTGAACTCACTGGAAAGCTGTGGTTCATTGCTTTGTTTTACTCTGCTGCTTAGTGTAGCTAGATCATATGCTTAAATTTTCATTTAAGCAATCATTGATCACTAAGCTATTTTGCATAAAGAAACTGCTTTAATTAAAAGGAGCAAACTACTGATAGACTCAACACCATGGATGAATCTCAACTGCATTGTGCTGAGTGAAAGAAACCAGGCTCAAAAAGCATTTTATTGAAAATTCACCTGTTGAAGTCCTTACCCCCAATGCCTCAGAATATGACTATATATGGAGATGGGGTCTTTAAAGAAGTAATGAGGCCATTAGGGTGGCCCTAATCTGATATGATTAGTGTCTTTATAAGAAAAGGAAATTTGGGCACAGACACATGCAGAGAGGAGACCATGTGAAGACATAAGGAGATGACAGCCAGCTACAAGCCAAGGAGAGAGGCCCCAGGGGAAAAAAAAAAAAGAAAGAAAGAAAAACAAACAAACAGAAAAACCCACCTTGATATCTACAGAATTGTGAGAAAATAAATTTATGGGATTTTTTTAAAAGCAAAACAAAACAAAAAGCCCTAAGCATTTTATGATTCCATTTATATGTCATTCAGGAAAAGGCAAGACTGTCTGGTCAGAAAACAGATCAGTGGGGGGAGGGGAGGCTGCAAAGAGGCACAAGGAAATTGGAGGGGAGGGTAGGACTATTCTGTACTAAAAAGGGTGAATTTTACTGTATGTAAATTATTCCTTAATTTAAAAAGACCTGCATTTATCCAGTGAGATGACCATTGTCCCAATGGGGACCTTGCTTTTTGTTTCACAAACAATAGACTAGATGAGTTTGATTGTCAATTAGTAGAATTAAATGGGTTGCTTTGTACCTTTGCCTTTGGAAACTGACCTGGAGGGCATTGTTGGGCTTTCTGGAGGAGTAACTGGTGCTGACTTTATTGAGTACCTAAACCGTGGACAGTTTAAGGAATTACCTATTAAAGTCCTTCTTCATAAGAAGTTATGTATTAGCTGCGGACTGTGAAATTTTATACTCAGGTTGTGAGCTCCTCCAGTAAAGGTTTTTCTGCACCAGAACTATTTCTGCTTGTTTGTCCCCAAATTCTGTAGCCTTACTTGGGTCTTCCATCTGTCCTTTTTTCTTCTCACAATCACCTAGTCTAGGAGCAGGTCAGCAAGGACCTCCTGGAGTCAATGCAGGAGATAATACAGTGAGAGGCAAGGGTTACTGATTCGGAGCTAGTGACTCTCATGTATAAGAATTGCGAACACAGGAACCACACGTCAGTGCTTGGGATAGGCTTCTTGTCTCATGAGGAAGGTCTCTACCCTATCAAATTATAGAATATCTTTCTCTATAAATTATATATAACTTTGGGATTGCTTTATTTCTATTTATTTTTATTATTTATTTGTTTTTATTGCAATATAGTTGATGTACAATATTATGTTAGCTTCATGTGTACTACATAGTGACTTGGTATTTGCATACATTGTGAAATGATCACAATGTTAAGTCTAGAAACCATCTGTCCCCATACAAAGTTATTACAGTATTATTGACCATTTTCCTTATGCTGTATATTGCATCCTCACAGCTTATTTACTGTATAACTGGAGGTTTGTACTTCTTAATTACCTATGTCATCCCCGACCTCCCTCCCATCTAGCAACCACCCATTTTTTTCTCTGTATCTGTAAGTTTGTTTTCATTTTCTTTTGTTTGTTTTGCTTTCTAGATTCCACATATAAGATCAAACAGTATTTGTCTTCCTGTGACTTATTTCACATATCTTAATATCCTCTAGATCCATCCATGTTGTCAGGAATGGCAAGGTTTAATTTTTTATGGCTGAGTAGTATTCCATAATATGCACTGTATCTTCTCTATCCATTCATCGATTAATGAACACTTAGTTTGTTTCCATATCTTGGCTATTGTAAGTAATGCTGCAGTGAACATTGGTGTGCATATATTCTTTTTGAATTAGTGTTTTTGTTTTTTTTGGATAAATACCCAGAAATGAAATTGCTAGATCACATGGTAGTTCTATTTTTAAGTTTTCGAAGAACCTCCATGCTGTTTTCCACAGTGGCTGCACCAATTCACAATCCCACCAACAGTGCACAGGGTTCCGTTTTCTCCACATCCTTGCCAGCACTTGTTACGTGTTGTCTTTTTGATGGTAGCCATTCTGACAGCTGTGAGGTAGTATCTCATTGTGGTTTTAATTTGAATTTCCCTATTTGATTGTTATTGTTTAGTATCTTCTCATGTATCTGTTGGGCATTGTATGTCTTCTTTGGAAAATGTCTATTCAGGTCGTCTGCCCATTTTTTAATCAGGTTGTTTTTTTTGTATTGAGTTGTGTGAGTTCTGTTTATTCTGGATATGAACCCCTTATTGGATGTATCGTTTGCAAATATACTTTTCCATTCAGAGTGCTACCTTTTTGTTTTGTTGATAGTTTGCTTCTCTGTGCAAAAGCTTTTCAGTTTGGTGTAGTCCCATGGATTGCTTTACTTTTAACTTGATAGTAGTTCTTAATCCCTTTAGAAGAAAGGAGACTTAAAACAGACATAAGAAATATTTTACAGTAAGAAAATTCCTACTTAAAGGACTGCTTTCCTGACTTTTGGTAACTGAAACACTTAACCTCTGCTGCACTCACAAGTCCAGATTAAAGCAGGGCCCAGCTCTCATAAAGCACCACCATGAAAACTCCTAACCCAGGTTTAGCATCTAACAGCACCCTGTTCCATAGTGTTCCAGACGGGCGTGTGTTTCTTTCTCTGTGGTTGGCATAATCACTTCCTGTTTGTTTCCTGCTGGCCCACAGTGAAGGAACAGCCAGGTACTGAACTGAAACATTGGATGTAGTTTGCGTCTCGCCAGCGGAAGTCAGTTGTTTAGTCTGGGTTCAAGCACAGGACTGGGCAGTTTCAAGTTTAGCATAAGAGTGGTGTGCAGGATGGGCAGACTTGACCACTGAAGAACTGTGTGCAGCTGCACACATAAGAAGGCAAAGACGTGGTGAGGTGGAATTAGAAAGTCAAGGAGGAAAAGTCAGCCAGCACTTTCCAAGGGGACGGGGACTGACAAGTCCGTCACCTTTGGCATTTCATCTTGGGATATTTTCAGAAGCAGCGAAGTCAGGCCTCTCTTCTGTGAAGCTAGTTCTTATCTAGTGGTATGGTTAAGTTTTCTCTTACTGTCAGTGTAATGATTTATAGAAATCTTCATTTTTAAAAGTTGTAGGCCATTTAACTATAAAATTCAATGAACAATGGATTCTTCCCTCTTCCTTATTCTAAATTAGAGGCTGTTATCTGTCATGTTACACTATTCAAATAACCTCTTTCCAATTGTTCTTGAAGTTGTGCATATATAACATTCAGACCTAAAAGAATTATCATCACAAATAGGAAAATCATTTATGAAATTCAGAATCTTGTGTCAACTCTTATTTTGGCCATAGAGGAATACAGAATTCTTACCACAAATCGCCCATTGTGGGGGTTTGAATTGTGACTTATTTGATTGGGAAAGGAAAGTGGGGCATGGGTAGCAACTCACAGTAGAATGATTTGATCCCAAATGAGTTGTTTCTCTCTTTCTGTAATTCCCCAAAATATACATTATAGATTTGGAGTTTCCTCTTGTCCTGTAACAAATCTGTCTCCCTGAGCATCTTTTCTCTTGTTTCTTGATACTCAAAAGATTTTGAGCAAACAATTTGGAGAAAACCAAAGAAAATATATAGAAGACAAATTTATTTTGAATTGTTTACTTTATGAGCACTAAATGCAAATAACCTTTTTTCCCAGCCTTTTTAACCTTCTCTTTTTCTCTTAGTAAGATAATAAAGGAAACACAATCATTAATCAAGGCTTCAACAGTGAAAGACTAGATTTAATTTGAAAGCTCAGAGAGTTCGGATTCGTTCATTTCAGCTGTGTGCTGAGGGGCCATTAAATCAGGAACTGCAGTATTCTTTGGTACGGATACAGCACCTAGAATTGGACACACACAGTCGTAATTTCTGAGGCACAAACGTCTCCATTTTGATCTCTTTCTAAAACTGAGCCAATCCTATACCCCTGACAAAGTCCTCCAAGTGCTTTCACATAGAGGCTTCGTGGGTTAAAGTTTTTAGTTAATATTTTATTCCTAATAGTCTTTATTTATAGATAAGAAGTGGATTCATATAATACATATAGTTGGACTGTTGGATCATAAAGCTAAATAATTTCTGGATCCTAGCAGCCAACACATGATAGAGTTCCTTACAGTTGAACAAGCATTTACTCAATTCTTGCAGTGTGTAAGACACTATTCTAGGAGCATGGGTGACACAAGGGTGGAGAAAATGTGGTCCCTGTACTCAAGGGACTTACAATCCTGGTGGGAGAAGTGAGCATTTGCACAGCTACCTCTAACAGAAGGTGAAGTGGGAATGCTACCGTAGAGTACATGCAATGATCTTAATGACCACGGTTCCTGTTCCTGCTACAGTGACTCAGGGGAGTCATCCTAGGTACAGGTTTAACTTCCTGAAGTTAGCTCTGTTTGCAGAAAATGAAATCTGAATTGTTGGCTTTGAGTTACTCCTTTGACTTAGCACTGAACTTTCATTATTTCTTGCTTGAAATATCCCAGTCATTTAAATGGATTGCAGTTAACTCCCAGATGCTTCTACATGATGTTTCAAAAATGAAAGATGATGTTGAGGGAGGGTATAGCTGAAGTGGTAGAGTGCATGCTTAGCATGTACGAGGTCTGGGGTTCAATCCCCTGTACCTCCACTAAAAATAAACAAACAAATAAATAAAATAAATTACCTCTCCCCCCAAAAATAAGTTAAAAATTAAAAAAAAATTAAAGACAATGGTTGGGAGTTGGAGAAGGGTTAGCTACAGAGAGGGAGTGATGGAGAGGGGTTGATGCAGGAGTAAATGTTTCCCTTCAGAACATTCTTGGATGCTGTATTAAAAAATTTAAGCCAGTTATCAGACGAAGGATGTGATATCTGGCCACTCATTTTAACTTCTATATGATGTTCCAGTTAATGAGTTTGTACTATGATATTACATAATATAGTATTGATTCAGTTTGGTTTAATCCAGTGCAGATGCATTATTCTAGCCTTAGGAGTTCTGCTTGCTTAACTTTCTGAGGACAAAGAATGTGGCTTATGCCCAAATTCAGTAATGAGTAATGGCTTCATTGTGGTTTTTCCTAATTTGTTATTTTAAAACTGCAGTCGCTTAAGTCTTATTGACTGATTATTAACTAGTCTAAGTATCTTAAATATTTATAAGTAATTAGTCTGCTGTGTGAATGGCTTGAGTAGTCATTAAAGTGGAATGTCAACTTTAATCTGTTTATTGGAAACATTTCTATTTTTGTTGAGCTCTCCTTTCTTTATAGGTGAAATGTTACAATTCTCGTATATAGGCCTTTGTTTAGTTGACTCTTTGATATGATCCTGCACAAAAGTGGGTTGTTATCTAAGCCATAGACATGAGCTTGAGAGTGGTGCTTTTAAAGAAAGGGCTTGTTAGATCTGCTTTGAAATGAAGCCATGGTCAAATGAGTTCCATGTGTCCCCCAAAGACCTAGAACTCTTTTCTGAGGTCATAGACTGCAACCCCTAAACCTCCCATCATGATCCCAGCGTGTTAGCTATTTCAAGGGGATCAGACAAATCTGCTTTTCCCTTTACTAGTCTTGAAAACATGAGAATACCGGGTGCTGGTGTCCAGTTAGCTCTCAGCCTTTCACAAGGGCAGTGCATGAACACAAACTTTCCCCTCTCTCCTTATGCTGTGGTGGAAACAGCTCTCAACAAGTCAGATGACCAGAGTTGAAGTCCTGGGATTTGGGAATTAAAAACAAAACAAGTCCAGTATTTACTACCTTGACAGTCTTGTGACTTGAGCAGTTTTATTTAACTTCTCTGGATCTGTTTTCTGGGTTTTTTTTTTTAAACAGATTTATTGAAATATAATTCACATACCATACAGTTCGCCCATTTAAAATGTACAGTTCAGTGGCTTTTCACAGAGTTGTATATTCAGAGAGTTGTCCATCTATCACCACAGTCAATTTCAGAACATTTTCATTACCCTCAAAAGAAACCCTATACCTCGCTGTCACTTCCCAGTCCTCCCGTTCCCTCCAGCCCTAGGCAAGCACAGATCTATTTATGTCACTATAGATTTTCCTATTCTGGACATTTCATAGAAGTGGAATCATACAATATGTCCTCCATTGTGACTGCCTCCTTTCACTTGGTGTACTGTTTTCAAGGGTCATCAGTGTTTAGCAATGTATCAGCACTTCATTCCTTTTTATTGATAAATACTATTGCATTGTATGGATATATTGCTTTTAATTTATCCATTCAGTTTACGGACATTTAGGCTGTTTCCAGTTTTTGTCTGTTACGTATAATGCTTATGTGAGGCTTCGTGTACAGGTTTTTGTGGGGACATGTACTCATTTCTCTTGGTTTTATACCTAGGAAATTGTTGGGTCACATGGTAGGTAATTCTGTGCTTCACTGAGGAATTGCCAGATTGTTTTTCCAAAGATTCCCCAGCATTTTATACGCTTAATTTTACAGTGTATTAGAATTCCAGTTTCTCTATATCCTTGGTGGTCACCTGGCTCTGAACTGCATGCTGTTGAATTCCATTCTGGCTGTATTCAAGGGATGTGTCCGGCTGACAGATCTGACCTGACAGAGCCAGAGGGCTCTTAGAAGCCAAGGCAGTCATCTCCCAGCTAAACAGCTGACTGTCTGGTCTGAATTTATCTTTTCTTGCCAGCTTTAGTTTGGAATGGTAATCTTGTGTACGGTTGCAGTGTGGGGATAGGGGCTTAGCAGGACAAAGTAGTATTTCAGTAGCCTACCCTTTATTTTTATTTTATTTTTGTGTGTGTGGGGTAATTAGGCTTATTTATTCATTTATTTATTATTATTATTTTTTAATGGAGGTACTGGGGATTGAACCCAGGACCTGTGCATGCTAAGCATGCACTCTACCACTGAGTTATACCCTACCCCCTAGTAGCCTACCCTTTAAATCTTCTACCTAGAAGAGAGTTCCTTGTAGAGAAAGAAGAAACACTTGTTGTGCTATACTGTTCCGTGTATGTTCTCTTTCTTTTTTTTAATGGAGGTACTGGGATTGAACCCAGGACCTCGTGCGTGCTAAGCACGTGTTCTGCCACGGAGCTATACCCACCCCCGCCATGCATGTTCTCTTTTAAGTCCATTCCTCCTACCCTACACCCTTTGTAATGGTGGTAGAGGAAGAGTGTGTGTTTCTTTTCTTAACTTGACAGAAGGAATGGAGGCCCAGAGAAGTTACTTGCCTAAAACTATATACGAGTTAGTATATTGAAGGGGACTGGCAGAGGAGAAGATGGGTTGTGTACTTGGAAGGGGTCTGACTTCCAAGTTAGGATTCCTTCTATCGTTTCATAGCTGTTTGAGTATATGATTGTGTATAAGAGTTCTTAGGTAGCTCTTCTGGACCTAGAAATGAAATTCTAATAAAGAATCACCCTAGTGGTTGGAACCCAGTACTGTGATTCTGTGGCTAGTGTTCATAGTTATGACCATTGGTTAATTAAAATGATGAGGTGTATTGATAGTTAACTGCTAATAACTTATTCTGCCATCATCACCTTCCAAGTAAAGATGGACCCTTGAACTGCTCTCAGAACTTGATCTACCTAGGTCTTTTTTGTTAACATAGAGCAGAATCATATGGTTAGAATTTAGAAGTCTGTGTAATAAGTGTGTATGTTAAAGTAGATAATTTGAATAGTTTCGGTTGCCTTTTAATTAACTTAACTTCATCTCTTTAGGTCTCCTCTCTTCTCTTTCCTGGTTTTTTATTCAGAGAAACTTGAAAGGCATGACATTGTACAGTAGTAACAGATACCTGGGTTTAAATCCAAGCTTTGTTCTTTACTGTGTGTGATCTTGAGTTGCTTGTTTAACCACTCTGTGTCAGAAATTGCTACATGGAAAAATAATAGTGCATATCTTCCTAGGATTGCAGTGACGATCAGATAAGTTCATACACATTAAGTACTTAGAAGAGGACCTGGCATGTGGAATGTCCTCAGTCCGTGTTGGCTGCTTATTGTTAAAAGCACTCATAACTGATAATAAACATCTTACCACCACTGCTGCTACTACCCTTACTACAACTCCAACTCTTCTGGTCAAAGTTGAACAACCTATGATTCAGATTATTTAAAAAAGAATTGAAGGTGATTTGTCCATTACACATACCTTCTTCTCCTAGCAGGTGGGATGTTAAGGTATGACAAGAGAACAAGTCCTGTTCCCAAGTCCTGCCCATCAGTCCTTTCCTAATTCCCCTTGACTGTGCTTCCTACGAATCTAGGAAGTGTTCCTCCTTGACTGGATCTAGCCCAGGGCATTGCATGCTCGCTCAGTGTTGGAAGACCAACAACTTTCTAATCACCTGAACCACATCCAGAGGTTAATTTTAGCCAAGGTGGGGACAATGTATAAAAGGAAAAAACCAGAAAACCTTCCTAATTCACTTTCAGATTTTTCAAGATTGATTTCTGTGGAAAACCAGTTCTACAAATGTAGTTATGGAGAGAATAATTTTCACTCCTTTAAAATTTAGATAGAAGACAACCAAGAACAGGTGGCCCCCAAAAGGTATTTACTGTCCAAAGAGTTGATGTAATGTGAATTTTTGTCTTAGCTTTTTTTTTTTTAAACTTATGGGAAGTCCTTGGTTTCCAGCAACCATAACTGGAATCCCTCACAGTATCTGTTGTGGTTCCAAACATGCAGTTAATATGGGACTAAGTAAATGTGCACTTAAACAATTAAACAGAGCTTCCTCCTGCATTGTCTTTAATGCCTTGTTCCTTCCTCTCTTCATCTTCAGGTATCTCAGATGAAGACATTATCAACATTACTCTTCCTACTGGAGTCCCCATTCTCCTGGAACTGGACGCGAACCTGCATGCTGTTGGGCCTCACCAGTTCCTGGGTGACCAAGAAGCTATCCAGGCAGCCATTAAGAAAGTAGACGATCAAGGAAAAGTAAAACGAGCTGACAAATAAAGTCTTTCCCAAGTGCGGGCTCCGAATAGCTGCAGAAGGAGTAGCATGCAGTGTGTTATGGGTGCTGATCTCTTTTTTTTTCCCCCTCTGATTTTTCCTGATTTTTTCAGATCTAAGCTGTGGGCTAGAGTTTGTATAGGTAACTAGGTAACTTATGTGGCCCAGATATAGGGTTTAGGATGCCTGAGTGCTTATGTCATAAGCCTTATGCATTAGCTCCTGCTGGCCCCGTTTGAATTAGTCACTAAGTAGTAACCAGTGGGGCTTAATCAGTGTCATAAGTTTCTGAGACGGGAGAGCAGCAAGTGGAGGTAAAGTTTAAGGTATTCCTCATTCAGTAAATCAGTATTGAGTCATCATGGACAGGCACTACGTACTCCAATAAGTAGATTACTTTTACTTGTATTGAGACTTTCTGGGATGATAGTAAGAAGATATTAAATAATATGCTATACTGAAGTATTTATTACTAGTCTTTTCCTCTAGGAAAAGGGATGCTTTGACAGTTAAGACCAGAGGCCCATTAAATGGGAAAGTCATAGATGGATTCCTCCAAGACAGCCAACAACAAACAACAAGGCCCTTTGCCTTGTCTCTAGTCTGGAAACATCCTGTTTGACTTTTGGTGGAATTCCTTTTTGGCTGCTAGAAGCAGCAGCATGTAGACAGCTATAGCTGCTTGTGTTCTCTCTCTCTCTCTTTTTTTTAACTTTGATCCTCAGGTACTTAAAATTGGTTTAAAAATAAGGAATGTGACTGAAAGTGATACCCCCAAGTGTTTTCGTATGTTTCATAAATATTAGATGAAGGCTCCTGAACTAACCTCTGCTCTTCCTGTAGCACAAACAGTTGTGCTTATTTCAACACACAGATACTCTTAATTCTCTATAAATTGAAGGGTCAGGTCAGGGGGAAGGTAGGATATAGTGAGTGTAATGTTTTTCACTTGTCACATACATTTGTTCTTTATCTGCTGGAGATATAACATTATGGTTTGTAGACTGGAGTATTCAGGGTAGGCCACAGACAGAATTGGCTGCTTATCAATCTTAATGATGCAGAATGTTTTTAGATATGTAAGTCATCCTTTCTTTAAGCTCTCACCTTATTTCAAAGCAAGTAAAATATATTTCAATGATAAAGTCATGTAAACAATTTACAACTGTAATAGCTGTTAAGAGATGTCACCAATTTTTCACGGTTTTCCATTGGTGGATTAGTTTATTTGTATCCATTTTATAGTCAAACTGGCATTAGAAGGAAACTAATTCTTAAACGCTTGCTACTGCTTGGTCTCCACTGATCCTTAAATCAAGACCTAGAGCATCTGCTGATGAAGATGGCTGAAAAGAAGAGATGAACCTGGTTTGCTCACAGCCACCCACGTCTGTGATGCATAAGGACGCGGAGTGTGGATGCTTTACATTTCTGACTGACTTCTGGTTTCTCCACGGCAGTTCTTCTTTTCACAGTCCTGCTGCCTAACCAAATAACGCTCTTTAGAATTCAGAGATCAAGACCAAGAATGCAACTTCCAGATCTTCCTAGAATTCCAAACCTATGGCTAAGTTGCAACTCAGACCATTTTTGGACAGCTTCCTCTCTGGAATTGGCCTCTGAATTTTCCAGCCCAAGTGGTGATCATGTCTTAACGCAGCTCAAGATCCTAGAGTTGGATCCTTCCCTTGTCCTGCATCTAGACGTCCACCGCCAGAGGACCCCTGGCAGCATGATGTGCTTCTGCGCACAAAGCTGTGCTCACACCCAGTCACCTTGGAATCTCACAGGCTTCCTAAGATAGGGATAATTTTTGCTGACACTTTCTGGTACAATTTGGTTTCATTGTTTTTTGAGATCTTGGCTGAAATAAATGAAGAGCTATTTATGAAAACTTTTATGTAAAATTATTTTTAACAACTCCAGCACTTCAGTCTTGAGACCACCGAGTGAACCTGTTTTTGTTGCATGGCTTAGAATTTTGGATGTATGTATCTTGAAGGCTTCCTATATCCTCATCTTGGAATCCTTCTGTACTATGTCTAACTGGGACAAAAAAAAAAGGAGGGTTTTTTTTTTTTTTTTTTCCTTAAAGAGGTAGTAACTTATCTAGTAATTTGGTCCTTGGAGGGGGCAGCCCGTCCTGCTGCCAGGTTGGACTTGCCCTGGAGCCAACCAGACACATCTTCGCCCAGACTGAAATGATTGTTCCATGCGAGTCCAGTAAGGGCTGTAGCAAAATGCTACTCCTAGAGTTTTAGTTTTTAAATGTCTCAGATGAGTACTGTATCCCAGCACACTGAGAGTTTGTCTTCTGAAAGAACAGAGATTCTGCCTCAGAAAATGGAGGTTCTTGCATCGTCTAGTACTAATCCGAGCACTTTATTAACAGAGCATCCTTGGTTAGAATACATTATGTCATGTATGTTTCCCTGATAAGCTATACAAGGAAGACTTCTTATCATGATCTGGCTATTTCCAAGCTTAGCCAGATTCTTTTGCCCCAGATTTGCAGATTATTTCTCATCTTGGGTCATGACCACATTTATTGAAATGCAGTCCCTACCTGTGCACATTAATGGCAGTGGTCATTTGTCTTCTAGCTGGCCTGGGAAGCCTCCCCATGCTCTATAACTTTGTGGCTAAAATGCTTTTTTTGGTCAGTGTGTGAGTCGGTTAAAGCCAGTCACCACTGGGCAGCAGTTGGCCAACTTGGTGGCCAAAAGCAGAAGCTGCCCTAATCATGATGACACTCCCAGGAGAGTCTAGAAAGTCAGAGGTCACGTACTTGCCCTTTTCATACTATGTAGTTATAGTTGTTTTTTTTTTAATTTTCCTAGCCCCTTTCTGTTTATGACAAAATGAAATAGGGGCACCAGCTTTACTAGACAGAAGATTCATCACCCTCAGAGTCATGTTTAATTCGTTTTTATGCTTTCCCAAGCGGCAAGACTCTTTTCAAAGTTCAGCTTCCCTTTTACCTGGAAAGTCTCTCATATTTTCTTCTCCCCTCAGAAATACACCAAAATTGCCTCAACACTGCAGAGGCTGATAGTCTATCCTGTTTTTGTCTTTTGCATAATTGGATTTTGCAAGCTTGGGGCTCACTTACAGAACCCCATCCATTGTATGAAATCACACCTTGCCTCAGCAGATCTGGCCCTGGCAGGTGCCACATTATGCTGTAGCCTGAGGGCTTCCACGTTAGATCGTGAGGGAACTTTAAACCACTGATTCCAAGTGGAATATGAAACATGCAAACCATAAGAATATTTTAATCATACAACCTCCTCTAATGACAAAGCTATTTGGCAAAATGATAGGGTTAAAATCACTCTTTTCCCACAATTTGTGAAGTTTTCTCATTTGGAAGATAATATAGCTGTATAGTCTAGCCTTTAAGACAATGGGACCTTAAGTTGCCAAAAAAAGTTAAAGCTCCTTAGACAAAAAAATCTAAAGTTCCTTAAAGTTTTTAAAGGTAAGTTAATTGTCACCATCCCTTTCTATTTTCACATAATAGAGCCACATCTTATTTGCCTTAATTATTTGAGTTGGAGGGGGCCATTTAAGGTTATGCTTGCTCTGATTTGATAGGAATACATTAAAAAAATCTTTTTATTATAAAAATTTTTAAGCATCCACAGAAGCTGAGAGTGTAAATAGCACAAAGAACACTCATGTACCCATCACCCACTACCTCCTCATTAACTTAAGACCACTATTAATGTATATCTTCTCACTCTCCCCACTGGATCGCTTTCAAACAAGTGCCAAACATCAGACAGGATTTTGAGAAGGAAAACACCTTAAATAGACTTCAACCAGTCAATGTGGAAGCCACAGTAATCTGTTCTGAACTTTGTCCTCTTTGATATTCTGGAGAAACGGCCATCACTAAGTTGTCCATTTCGCGTTCTCTGTGTAGTCGCATTATCTCTGGTTGCTGTTTAGAGGGCTGTTAGTTGTTATGTGTAACTTCTGTGGGATAAGTGGGGATGATTTGGTAACACTGATGTTAAATTCAAGTTTTTAAAGATGAAAATGTTCCTGAGACTATTTTTAAGAAGTAACTCTGAATTTCATAGGTTTAAAAAAATGAGCAAATTTGTTGATGTTACTGTAAATTAGGTTACTCTCAATGGGAGGAAAGAGACAACAGAGGAAGATAAGGAACCCTGTGTTACTAGTTTTGAACTGGAGATATCTGTATGAGTGTGTGTGTTTTGTGTGTGTGTGTGTGTGTGTGTATTTTGCTCTCTCTTTCATCCCAGCACCACCCCACCCCCATTCCCATGCTGGCTCTGTCCTCTGAAAGGGCCTAGAAGCCATAAGCTGGTCATAAAGAGCACACCTAGTTCCCAACACTATTCCCCAGAACCAGGGATGTTTGGGAAAATCATTGATTCCAGGTGAGCTTAGAGCATCTTGAGGCAGAAAAGGAGAAAATGCCCAAAGTCTGGTGGGACACTAAAATCGGCTTCAAGTGCCAAATTTGGGACAGTTTGCGATTAGAGAAAATAACGATAATGGATTGTAGAACATTGTCTTAGTCTGCTCAGGCTGTTGTAACAAAACACCCCACACTGGGTGGCTTAAACAACAGACATTTCTCAGAGTTCTGGAGGCTGGGAAGTCCAAGGTCAAGGTGCTGGCAGATTTAGGGTCTGATGGGAACCCTCTTGCTGGTTTTCAGACAGACGCCTTCTTGCTGTGCCCCCACTGGGTGGAGGGAGGGGGCCTCTGGTCTCTTCCTCTTATAAGAGCGCTAATCTCATCTTGGGGGATCCACCCTCATGACCTCATCTAAATCTCGTTAACTCCCAAAGACCCCACCTCCAAATACCATCACACTTGGAATTAGGGCTTTAACACTTGAACCTTAATTGGATATTTTAATTTAAGTTATAAAGGACATTTGAGGGGGCTGAAAAACTTAAAGGTGAGGTGTCATGATGTCTGCAACTCACACTCAAATGGTTCAGCCCACACAATGGCTCTATATCAAGAGAGACAGAAAGCAAATATGGTAAATGTTAAAATTGGTCAACTGAGGAAAGAGTTTATAATGCCAAAAAAGCTGTTTTTCCAGTTTTTCTGTAGGTTTGAAATTTTTCCAAAAGTGACAGGAGAAAAAAAATTGATAAAGAAGCAACTAAAACAACCTTATATTAAGTACAGTCATTAAAACTTGTTTTACTATGTGCAGTGACTGGATAAAGATGCCTGGTTTCCATACTTTTTATTCTTGAAATCTCAGTCCTTGTTAGTAAAAGGAAAAACTTCCTAAGTCTGTATTGTCAATAAACAAGTTGTACACTCATTTTATTTCTACTAGGTCTGGTGCTACAGTTAAGCATCAGACAAACAATTACCTTCTCTGATAATACAATAAATCAGAAACAGGATTATGATTGCCATCACCTTGTAGCTGAACAAATAGTAACGGAATTTCTTTCTCCTGGTGCAAAACCTTTCTCTTTAATCCTTTGGTGCCTTAGGGTGGCACCCCTTCTTAAAGCCACCGTTTGGCTCTTAAACTTTACTTAATCGCCGGGCCTCTATTTCCTTGGATGTTACGTCTCTGCAGCAACAATCTCTCAAGTGTTTCTTGTGTCACTCAGCTCAGTGTCATAGCCCACCTTGAATCCGTGTGACCTCAAAGCAGCCATGATTTCTGTCGCTCCTCTAGCCTTCCTTCAACTAAGACTGCTGAGGGTCAACAGCCTGAAACGAATGCTTCTCATTGCCCAAAACAGAAGTCACATGGGTTCTGTTGGCACTAAAGATTTGCCTTTTATTTATGTTGTGGTTGGCCACGTAAGCCTTAAGTCTATTCTTACTTTAAAAACAAGGTTCATGAAAAACATCCTGTTTTCATGCAGGAAGCTCTACCTTTTCAAGACAGCTTCATTTATTTCTCTGCAAAGCCAAGTTCTTAAAAACTTCAGCATAGACCAGCATGTGATGTATAAGCTTGTCTCCAAAGAGCCAGTGCCAATTTCCAGTCTGCAGAAAAGAGATGCCAGCTGACTGCTGCCAGCTGCAGCAACCATAGGCCAAGATGTTAGATGTCACTTTTCTCACTGTGAAGCAACTCCAGCTGAAGGAGCTATTTTGATGCAGAGAGTTTACTCACGAATTTCTCATGAATTCACTCTAGCCACACAGTTCCTAAAAAGGGCCCATCTGCCAACCACAGTGCCCTGCATCTACTTGAGAAGAAACTTCATTTGATGTAATATTGACTGAGGTGGGGATAAGACACTGCTGGAATTTGCATCAGTCAAGTTAATTGCGTAAAATCTACCCTTTTAGTGAGAAAACTCTTCGGAGTAGTTAAACCATGACTTTGGCGTAGAGTGGGCCAAGGCCACGTACCCATGATTGAGGCCACTTAATCCATCCTGACATTTGTTCTACAGAACACTGACTAGAGTTCTCCAAGGCAGCCACTAGCTACAGTAAAACACTATGTATTTTTAATGTCAGTTCTTTTATTTCTGAAGCACACCAGGATTCTGAATTAGATTGCAGGGAACATTATTTGTAGCTGGAATTCCAGGTCCTCTCCCAGGAGTCTTTGTGTTTTATAATCTTTGTTTTAAATCTTTATTTAATCTTTATTTCTGCACCTAGACACTGGGGGTCAGTATTTATTCACAAATACCTCTGAATTTAACTGCAAACCCAGCTCTGGCTATTTACAAAAGGTCGTGTCTAAGGCGTCCTGGACTTGATTTTAAGATTTTGTTCTCTGATTACATAACTACAGAGTTCAGCCTATGTAAACATAAAATGTAAACAAAACATCGTGGCTCCCCGTGGGATTGTAACCTGGGAAAGAGGAAGACAGTTTTCAACCTAAAATATAAACCAACACCAAGTCCTTGTTGGTTTCCAGTGACTTGTCTGGCAACATCGGTACTACGGATGGACTCAGGTGCTCAGGCCGCATTCTGTCCATCTCTCTTGACTTTCCTCCTGATTATTTATGGAGAACTGTTGAGTCTCTGTCGTCATACCTTTCAAGTTCATCTCCTCTCTATCCCCACCGCTCAGGCCTTGAGTCACATCCTCATCTTTTCTCTCTTTAAACATTTCAACAGTCTTCTAGGTGATCTCCCTGCCTCTGCTTTTACTCACCTCCAAGCCTCTCCAAGATTTGTCAGGGTGACTTTTCAGAAGGTCTACCACCCAGAACTTCATGCAGACTTTCGAGACACTGGGGATTTTTAGGGCTCTGCCTTTGCTCTCATCTCCCCTGCATCACCTGCCCCGCTGTGCCCTCTTTTTACTTCCTGCCTAACATCTGCTTATCCCTTGGGGCTCTCAGGCTCCCGCGGAGCCCTGTGATTTACCTGTGCTGGATCTCACCTGTTCCTTTGACTCTTCTCTTCACTGGCAGGAGAATTGAATGAATCCAAGTTCTCTGCCTCATGAAACTGGGTGCCAGACAAGGTCATGCAAACTTACTCTCCAGAACCCCCCAAATCTATCCCCTCTTGTGTGTTTGACTGTCCATTTTTTGTAGATTTATTCTTTAAGATATTTCTTATCTAGCAGGTATTTGATCTGAACCTGTGCTGTGCTCTGTGGCTGACTTCCCACTGTGCCAATCCACAGAAGCAGAGAGGGAGCCCTGCTGCTGGTAGACAGGAAGGCAAGCAAGGCTGAGTAGCCCGTCAGCTCAGAGCACTCCTCCATAGGTAGCAGCTACAATGGTGCAGAGACAGGTTACTTAATGAGTTGTGTTCTTGCTTTTTATTCAAGTTATAGAGTTAAATGTGACAGTATAAATATTTTGAAAATAATTAGAGAAGTTTCCTTAATTCCTTAATTCCTCAATCCTACAGTCCTGAGAACTATTTCATTTATTTCTTTCTATATGCATTTTCACATAGATATATTCTCCATTTACATTCGATTTTGTACTCTTTTCCTCATCGTAAGCATTTCTCCCTGCTTCATAGGCTTCAGTCTTATTACATGGATAAATATTGTTCCATTGTTCGGATAGAATTTAAATGTCTTAAAGGGAAACAACTAGATGTTTTCAATGTTCTTCTACCATTATGTTATGTTCATAGAACTTCTCCCCCGGTCTGACGTTTATGAGGCCCAATACAAGAGCACAGTGGAGGCCCACATGCTATTTGTCCAAATATTTTAAAATATCAGTCAAGCTAACAAACACTTTATGTATCTTGACAAATATGCCTTCATAACAAAAGTATTTTAAAACATGTAAAACCATTTTATATGACTGAAAGCCACCATACATCAAGAATGGTTATGGAAGTCTTCTCTGAAAAGATTTCATACATACCAAACCTTGAATGAGGGGTGTGTGTGTGTGTGTGTGTGTGTGTGTGTGTGTGTACACATGCATTCATGTGTGTGTGCTGGGGTATAAAAGGGTGTTTAAGAAACAGATAATGTCAGGCTAGCTAGAGAAGGGTTGTGAGCAGTGAAGCATCATGATATGGGACTGTAGAAGTGGACAGAAGCTAGACTGGGCCATGATGGGATGTGTGGAAGATATGAAAGTTCTTCTAAGCAGAAGAGTGGTCCAGTGGCCCAAACCCTCATTGCCACTGAAGAGCTTCAGCCATGTGAACATTTAAAGAAGAATTGATTCCAATCCTTCTTAAACTCTTCCAAAGAATTAAAGATGAGAGAACATTCTAAACTCATTCTATGAGGCCAGAATTACTCTGATATCAAAAAAGAAATTAAAAGGCCCCCAAATTGGAAGGGAATAAATAAAATTATCTCTGTTCACAGACGACATGATCTTACATGTAGAAAACCCTAAAGATTCTGCAAAAAGATGGTTAAAATTTAAAAATGATTTCAACAAAGTTTCAGGATACAAAATTGACACAGAAAAATAAATTGTTTTCCCAAGTAGTGATGACCAACATAGTGATCTACACTGGTGATGATCCATACTAATAGTGATGAAAATAAATCAATTGTTTTCTCTACTAGTGATGACAAATCTGAAAAGGAAACTGAGAAAAAAAATCTTATTTACTAAAACATCAGAAGGAACAAAACTCTTGGGAATAAACTTAACCAAGGAGATGAAAGATCTGTGCACTGAATACTATAAAACATTGCTAAAATAAATAAATAAATAAATAAATAAATAAATAAATAAATAAATAAATAAATAAATAAATAAATAAATAAATGGAAAGGCAATGCTCATGGATTGGAAGACTTCATGTTGTTAAAATGTTCATACTACCCAAAGTGATTCACACATTGAACTCAATCTCTATCAAAATTCCAGTAGCATTCTTCGCAAAAATAGGGGGAAAAAATCTCAGAAGTGAATCTCAAGGAACCCTGAATAGCGAAAACATTCTTGAAAAAGAAGAGCAAAGTCGGAGGTCTCTCACTTCCTGATTTCAAAACGTACTCTAAAGCACCAGTAATCAAGACCATATGGAACTGGCATACAGAGAAATGGAACAGAATAGAGTCCAGATATAACCCTTTGCTTATATGACCAAATGATTTTTGACAACGGTGCCAAGACTACACAGTGGGGAAAGGACAGTCTCTTCACAAATGATGTTGAGGAAACTAGATATCCACATGCAAAAAACATGAAGTCAGATCCTCACACCATATATAAAAACTCACCCCAAAATGGATTAAAAACCTAACCATAACATTGGCCAAAGAATAAGGTTGTCCAATGAAGCTACAACGAACAAGTTTCATTTGCATTCTTTTACAAGTTGATATGGTACCACATAAGTTCAGCAGGACACTGAGTGGAGCTAGTGAGCTTAGATTTTTTGAACAAAAATTTAAGTGTTTGCTTTTCTAAATGGAAGAAATGGATTTTGCTTTCCTTCTTTTCTCTTTGATATTTGGGGAGTCCAGAGCTTGTGTACGAAAGCCTAATTGGATTATATGAATGCATAAATAGGAGTAGGTGAACTAAACATTTTGTTTACAAAAAATAAAACAAAAATTGTGCCTTCCTCAGCATAGGGTACTTAAAGCCACAGAACCCCAGCCTTAGAAAACTATCAGTGTCCGGATCCTTTTAGAAACAGTAGAAACCACTCTAGCTAGTCTAAACAAAAAAGGAATTTAAAGGATATCAGATGCCTCACAGACTTTTTGGGAAGGCCAGAGAGTTAAGCTTGGAAGTCCACTCAGCTGAGAATAACACCCAAAGCACAGTGTGGGATGGCTCCAGCAAGGACTCTGATACCTCCACCACTGGACTCAGACATCGAAGTTCCCACTGATGATGCTGGAAAACAGTATAGTGGCTCCTTAAAAAATTTAAATTACCATCAATTCTGCTTGTAGTGTGAGAGCAGCCACATACTATATGAAAATGGATGGGTGTGGCTGTACTCCAAAAAAACTTTACCAAAAAAAGGCAGTGGGCCTGATCTGGTTCACAAACCAGAGTTTGCCAATCCCCACACTAGAGCAATGTCATTGGTGGTCTTATTAGGATGTGAATGTTCATAGATATTAGTTTACTAAATTTTTTCACATACTTTATCTCATTTTACTCTGCTCACAACAACCCTGTAAGGCAGGAAAAGTAGGTATGTGACCCCCATGTTGCAAGGGGGAGGAAATTGAGCTCTACAGAAGCTTAGTATCCTGCCAAACGTCAAACTACTAATAAATAAAAATCTGGGTCTAGAATGGAGGTTACCTTGACTCCCTAGTCAAAAGGTTGACATCAACTATATTGTTTTATTTGGGGAAAACAATAGAGCAATTACGGATTCAGCTTAGCCAAGAGTTCTGCTAATATAATCTTATCTCCTCTAGTTATCATCTAAATTCTTAAAATTCAAGGGAGGGTCCCTCTGTCAAAATCTGTTCTATCATTTAGAGGCAATTATCAAGTATCCATACTTGGCTAGAGAGACTTTCAGGTGACTGTTGGGAATAAGCAGCCAAACATGTCCTGTGAAAAGCATAATTTGGAGGAAATCAACATCTCTTCATTTTTGCAGATCTCTTCATCTTTGCAGATTTCTTCTATGGCCCCACTCTTGCTGATAAACTCTGGCAGATGTCAGTGTAGGTCAGCGTACTCAACACATTATAGACAAAGATCCTAGGGTGGAATCTTGGCTCAGTACTAATGTGAAGCCAAGTTCTTGGTCTTTGAGGAGCCTACTCTCTATTAAGGAGTGTAACTCAAGTTTGTCATTAGCTATGGTTCTAGGAGGAACATGTATTACGTCACGAAGGAGGAACAATAAAATGCTGTTGGTGCTCATTTGCAGGTTCACAAAAGGTTCATAAGGGTGGTATCCCTGAGGCTGAAGGATGGAAAGCCAAACAGGTGAACAAATTTCACAGGACTTGGAGGCTGATTCAAAGGGATCTGATTACATGGAAAGACCCAAACAGACTAAGGTAGGTTTTAAGCAGAATGACCAGAATAACCTTAATAAATATGGAACTGATTCATAAGTGCACCAATTTTAGGATTTTCTAGTGATAGGAAATCAGTGAAATAGGTGTTAGCTTACAGTCTAAACAAGAAGAGAGGGGCCAGTTTAGGGAAACAGACAATGAGTTTCATTTTGAATATGTTGAGCTTGAGGTATCAATAGATTATCTGCATAGGTAGGTCCTGTGACCAGTTAAAAACACAGTCTTGGACCACAAAAGAGAAACCCCACAGGGCTCAGCTTGGCTCAGCTATGATTCCGATCTTGCAGAGTTTTGTTAATATATCTAAATGTCTAGCAGAGTGCTAGGCTGTAGAAGAAAGTTTAAATTATTATTCATTCCCTACAATGGACAGTTTCCTTACCCAGCTTCCTTCTTCTCCCTTGGTGATGGGGGAGCTTAATTTGGGGTGTCCCCTTGGATCAGCCAAGACCACCTGAAAGACCTTTACCAAGCACCCACCACCAAGAATGGTTTGTGAAGGGCTAGCTAGTAAATATTGTCACTCTTGTGGACCATACAAACTCTCAAAACTAGTCAATTCTGCTATTGTATTGTAAGCGCAGCCAAGGACTATTTGAAAATGAAAGGGTGTGGCTGTATTCCAACAAAACTCTATTTACACTAACAGGCAGTGAGCCTTATTTGATTCACTGGTCAGAGTTGACCAATCCACACTTTGGAGAGAAGTCACTGGTGGCCTTACTAGGATGTGAATGTCCTCAGACATTAGTACCATTTTTAAAAGATGAGAGGCTTACATAGTTAGTGCACTCTAGTTTGAGAAGACTAACTCTCACTCAGGCCTTGCCATTTAGTCATTGCACCAGGAGGGAACACCTTATTCAACCGGCCTTTCGAGTGCATGAACTGCCTTGCTGAAGATCATTATCTCCTCCCATGTGCATGTGATACAAGTAGCAGAGGCTACTAGAGGCCCACTAAGACATATTCTCTTCTTTTTGTATAATAAAATATTGCAGGTAGGTTCATAGCCAGCCAGCCAGAAACGGCTTTTCCCAGCCTCCCTAGGAGCTCCGGTGGCCAAGGTTCTAAGGTATCACCAATGGAATATGAGCTAAAGAGTGTAGCTTCCCACCCTCACATCCTTAAAAGGAAACTACTGCCTTGGGCTTACTCTCTCTCCTCCCTTCCTTCAAGCCAGCACAAAAACATGCCAGAGTCCTAGCTTTGACCATGTAAATGTGGACAGTGCTAGGGACCAGGGCTTCTCAAACCTAAGTGCATAAGAATCACCTGGATGGTTATCCACTTGCAAAAGAATGAAGTTAGATCTTTACCTGATACTATATATAAAAATCAGCTCAAAAGGGATCAAAGACCTAAACCTAAGACCTAAAACTGTAAAACTCTTAAAGCTTCATGACACTGGAATTGGCAATGACTTTTTCATATGACACCAAAGACACAGGCAACAAAAGAAAAAAAGTAGACAAATTAGACTTCATGAAAATTAAAAATTTTTGTGCATCAAAACACAATATCAGCAAAGTGAAAAGACAACCCACAGAGTGTGAAATATTTGTAAGAATAATATATCTGATAAGGGATTAATATCCAGAATACATAAAGAACTCCTAAAACTCAACACAAAAAAAACAACTCAATACAAAAATGGACAAAGGACTTGAATAGACATTTCTCCAGAGAAGACATACACATGGCCAATAAGTACATGAAAAGATGCTCAACATCACTAATCACTAGGGAAATGCAAATCAAAGCTACCATGATATGCCAACTCACACCCTTTATGATGGCTACTACCGAAAACAAAAACAAAAACAAGCAAAAATCCAGAAAACTGCAAGTGCTGGTGAGGATGTGGAGAAACTGGAACCCTTGTGCACTCTTGACGGGAATGTAAAATGATACAGCAGCCATGGAAAATAGTATGGTGGTTTCTAAAAAATTAAAACTAGGATTACCATATGATTCAGCAATTCCAATTCTGAGTATATACTCCAGATAACTCTGTACACTTTTTCATAGCAGAATTATTCAAAATAGCTAAATCATGGAAGCAACCCAAGTGTCCATTGACAGAATAGATGAGGAAAATGTGGTATATATGCAACATTCAGCTTTAAAAAGGAAGGAAATTTTGACATATGCTACAACATGAGTAAACTCTGAAGATATTATGCTAAATAAAATAAGGTAGTCACAGAAAGACAAATACTGTATGACACCCCTTATATGAGATATTTAGAGTAGCTGATATCATAGAAACAGAAAATAGAATGGTACTTGCCAAGGGTGGGGAAATAGGGAGTTATTGCTTAATGGGCACAGAGTTTCAATTCTGCATGATATAAAGAAGTCTGGAGACGGATAGTGGTGTAATGGTAGCACAACATAATGAATGTATTTATACCACTAAACTGTATACTTAAAAACGGCTAAGATGGTAAATTTATGCTATGGGTATTTTACCACAATGAAAAAAAAAATTGAAAGAAAAAAAAAAAAAGAATTACCTGGAGGATTTGGTAAAACATAGTTTCCTGGGCCCCCTCATCAGAGGTACCGACTGGTTCCATAGCTCTGAACGGGGGCCTCAGAACTGAACTTCCTCCCAAGCTCTCAGGTGATGCTGATGCTGCACATCCCCGGACCACACTTTGAACAGCACTGCACCGGGGGAAGCAGATGAACAATAGTTAAGGAATTTGGGTCACGAGATGATCTTGTATAACAGGGAAGAGAGAAAAATAAACCTTCTGAAGCCAGGGTCAGCATAGTGTATTTTTTGTCATAACAGCTTAGCTTCCATCCTCATTCAGTTGGTACTCAGTTGGTTTGCTGGATGACTGAATAGTGAACCATCATGTTTATGGGGGCAAAAAGTACAGGTTGGTCTAGGGTGCTTGGTTCTTCCCAGGTCTGCTTTCCTCTATTCCTACATGTGAATCCGAGGCTGATCCTAGTTACTGAAAGGACTAAAGTCAATAGCTGGGCTGCAGGCAAGGGCAGCAGTGTTGCTCTGCAGTGAGAAGCTCGGGCTGCAACCCACACCAGGCCCTCAGCTCTGAGAGCTGCCACCCCCGCTGCACACACAGGTCCTCTGTGCAGGGCCAGATTGCTCTGGCTCCCCTACGCCTCCAGCTGAAGTTCTTTTTTTTTTTTTTAAACCAACTATTCCTATATAGAGTTAAAAGAAGAATGATCTCGCAGGGAATGCTGGGTGCACAGGCTTGCTGAGAGAGCTTGATTCTGAGCTCAGGAAATGACGAGACTGACGGGCAACATTAGACCAGGGAGATGCTGCCGTGGTGGGAAAGAATGCTGGTCATGACCACTTCCCTCTCTTTATTCTGCATCAGAGTTAAATACTGGCCTTGCCCGAATCTCACGCTGAGACCTGGACCTCAGTAACTCCAAAACACACAACCTTTTCAGAAATTTGTAATTTCATCATTTCTTGACCAAATGACTCCAACCGCAGAAAGGCACAAATTTTCCATTGGGATTTATTCTGCCACTCCCTTTTGGTGGGTACACTTTCTTGCTTGCTTTTGAAACCCTGTTCATTATATGAACTATATGTTTTTTGAAGCTGATTTTAAAGTAAACTGGTTATTAAATATTCATATCTTGTCTTTCTGTCTTTCCCATTCTGCTTTATTAATTTGAGAACTGAGACACAGAACAGTCTATGGCTTAGAAAAGCTCACTTCACTTTTTATTTGGATCATAATCTGAGCTTTGAAGTCTAAAGATATAGGATTACCCACCCTCTTCCCCCACCCTCAGTATAGCCAGACCCAGATGCAAAAAGCCAGGAACCTCATTCCACAAGTACGGGCAATCCAAGACTTCCAGTTTCTGGTTGCAATTGAAGGCCAGTAAATTTGAAGAACAAGATGGAGCTGTTTCTTGTACAGGCAAATAATTTGTAATCATTAAGAAGCACGAAGCTAATGAAAAGCAATTAATCTAATGGCAAGCATTGTCATAAATTTTATTCCCAAAGTGAACACACGATCCAGGCACGATTCTTGATTGTAGATAAAGAAGAAAATGTAGCGCTATTATTAAATACAAAGCAAAACAACATGGAAAAAAAATGCGAGAAGATAGAAGGAATGCAAGTAGGAGCCCTGGGGCAGAGGGAGGGGAGAGCTCAGTGAAGGCGGGATGGGTGGGGAGGACGAGGGGAAAGAGGGCACCGCTGTGGAGCTGTGCCAAGTGCAGTCAGTCTCCAGGCTGGCGAGCCGAGGGGCAAGGGACAGACCGGCTCCTCCCCCAGGAGTCCAGAGCAGGCCTCTGCAGGCTCCCAAAGAGCCACTCAGCCTCCCCCGCACCCACCGCCCCCTTCCACATGGAGTCATGTGGGGCCCTCCCCTGATGAAGCAAGAAATAAAGAATGACTCCTCATTTCCTGGAACACTTGAGACCACAAAAGAGTTGGCAGAGGCAGGGGAAGGTTCAGATTTTTGGTGAAATAGGAGAGGGGGTAGGGGTGGAGGGTAACCCAGCTACCTATGTCTCTCTCCCGACCTGGCAGAGTTCTGGCAAAATACATGTGAAGGCTTTTGAGGTAGCCTGTGGTTGAAAAATCAACCAGGGATACTTCAAGTTCTACTCAGATCCAGATGACGAGGTGGGGATTTTTGCCTTTGAAAGATCCAAATATAATTTGCTCTTCTAAGTCACCTTAAGGGTACCTTGAATGAATCCCTAAAATGATCACAAGATCTTCACATCTGCTAAGAAAAAGGGTCGATCCTTTTTTCCAGCACAGATGCCTGAAATTCCTTTAATAAGTTGGGACCAAAAAAAATCTTCATGAAATCACTAGAGATAAAAATTTTAAGCAAATACCACCAAGAAACAGAGCATACTGAAGACATTCATTCCCAATGGAAAGGTAGTCAGTCAATGGAACCACAGGCAAAATTATTGGTTGCAGATTCCCCTCTGTTTTAACAGAGGAAAAGGGGTGCTAAAGTGGAGGAGGGCCTTACGTTGAAGAAAGGCCTGGAAAACAAAGTTACTGACTGGCTGATTATACTGAGTGTTGGCTTTGTTTATCTTTAGTTGGGGTGGAGGAGAGAAGAGCACACGTTCAAGCTGGGTGTAAAGATACCTTTGTCTCGTTGGGCTGTTGGCGATAGATAGTCTTGGTCTGCTTTATGGGGATTTTGGTGTTTTCTTTCTTGATGCTTTTTAAAAAGCATTATTTGAGCATCTAGAGAAGGAGATACCTATGTACGAGACAGCTGGTGGTACAGCATGGTGAGATGCAAAGGACCGGGGCACTGGGACCCCAAGATTGGCTCTCACCGACAAGCCAAATGACCTGCAGCCACTCGCTTCCACTTAATTGCCTTGGACAGTGCTCCAGATCATGGTTCCCTTCTTTCCTTCTTTCCAAGCTGTAACACTTTGAAAGCAGAGCTGCCCCATTAGAAGTGGAGGAGGGGCTCCAGCACCCTCTCCACTCACTCCCGCTTCCTCCTCCAGCCCGTGTAGCACCTCATCTGAACTTTGGGACAGTTTGAACTGCATTGGCTCAGATGATGGTTAAAGTCTCCCAGAGTTCATCAAAAAGTAGCTTCTGCTGGAAGAAAATCACAGGCAGGCTTTGAGGATCTGACAATCCTGTTCCAGAGTAAGGCACATACATACTCCATGACCCTTATTTTGTGCAGGGATCATTCAAGAAGCCAGAGGATATGTATTTACATTAATATCTATCTCTATATCTAGGTCTACATCTACCTATAGCTATATCTCAGGGCCCCAATGTCCATTTGTTGGCAATAAACATTTATTGAACACTTACCCTTTGGGAAAGCAAAGTATTAAACACTGGAGAAAATATGAAATCACATAACAAATGAGAATGAGACCGGTTTTTTAAGTTTCCATGAAAATCATCGGCACATCCAAAGCCACATCACATACAGGGAAAGAAACCCTGCAGATTCTTACACACTGGAGAAGGGTGAGGAGAAACTGTATTTGAACAAAACTATTCCGGCAGAGAGAGATAAAAAGGATCAGACCAGGGAAGATCAAATAGGGAGAATCACTGCCTGAGGACTGTAGGTGTGATGAGGACCTGGGTGGGGAACGACAGCTCTCCCCACTGAGAGCAGCACCAGGCAATGACAAGAACTTAGTCTGGGGACAGAAAACCTCGAGATGTAGGGGCTGGCACTAGTTTTGCCCTCAACTTGTCGACAGGAGGCTCTAGGATGAGGGGTAGGGCCTGGCAGTCTGGGGGGCCCACCCTGATCCCAATAGTCAAGGATTTTCTCCTTCATCAGCCTTTGAGACCCGGCAGCGGGGGGGCCCACAAAGCACGAGGCCTGTTTCCCTGTACTCTCTGCATAAATTTAAACTGCTCTCCAGATCCTTCTAGGCATTTTCCATGTCGATGGTTGAGTCACTAGAGCAGTCCCTGATGGCTGATAGCCCTACCTAGAAAATCGTGTAATAGTAACTAGCAATTTTGTGGAACATATTCTGTGCAGGCCCATCTTACCTGTTTTATATATATATTAGCATATGAAGTAGGTACTCTCATCATTCCTAACTTATAAATAAGGAAACCCAAGCACGGGGTGGTAAAGCAAGTTGCTCAAGGTCACAGGGCTACAGGTGGTAGAGATGGGCTGCAAACCTAGGCATTTTGGCCCCGGGGCCCATGTATTAAACCACCCTACTTCACTATCTCTCTGCTATAAAACAAATAATAGCAATGGCACAGTAATTATATATATGGGAACTTCTTGGCCATCCTGAACAAGGAGAGTTGTGAGCCTTTAGGAGAGAGGCAAGGCAGCAAGGAGGTGGGTGTGGGGTGGGTGTCAGGGTATCTCAGAACAGCTACTGTATACATGCATCGCTGCCACTGTATCTATTTCTCTCTAAAAATTAACAGCAACAAAGAAACACGAACATTTGCCACTTTAAAAAGAAGCTAGCAGCTATAGGAATCTGGAAATAATATCCCCTTAACTCAAAGGACTGATGCGTTGGTTTAAAAGAGGTTGACTTTAAAGCTGGTATGTGAGTTTACTGGGGCCATTGGCAGGGATGTTAACAATTTATGGAATGCATTTTTGGAAAGGATTAGGGGGAGAAAACATGTTGTGTCTTACAAACCCAGAGTTAGGAATACAGCTCTTAGGGTGAGCATTAAATATCAAGCTTTTAGTATGCATAGTTTTTAAGGGAATCGGTTTGCCTTCCCTCTTCTCTTTCTTTTTCTTTTTCTTTTTTTTTTTTTTTGGATCTTACCCAAAGGATCAGATTCAGGCTTTACCGGATGTGCCCAAATCATTTCCATCTGACGCCCAGGACAGCCCAGGGGGCCTGGCCTTGAGGAGCAGCCCCCAGGGACTGTTTGTGAAGGGACCAAGATAGAAGCACATCGGTTGTTTCTGTTCTGCCTGGTCCCAGGCCCCACCAGCGTCGGCTCACTGGTCTTCCGGTCAGCTGAGTTTCAGAAATGGGCTGCTGTTTACATTCTGGCAGTGGATAAGAAAAAAGAAGCTCTTCATTTCTATTCCAGTTCCCGCCCCTGCTCCCCCTCCCCACAGTATAAATGACGTTTTTCCCATAGAGTTTACTCACAGCAGATGGGGAAACCGAGGCTCAGAGAGGTTGACTGATGTGTCCAGGCTCTGCTGGATCGTCGTGTAACAAAGAAAGGCCCACAGAGCTTTCCATCCAGGGCAAAACCCTTGGTAGCTAAGAGAGTGTTCAATCAAAAGGGAAACACCAGGCTTTTAAAAGAATCCCTTTGTTGCTATTTCTGGGAATGGTGCTTGGAGCCCACCTGCCTGGCCCCAGATTTTCACAGCTCCCCCAAAATACAGAGAGCCTTTCAGTTCTGTACTTGCCTCCACTTTGACCAACATGATCAGACAAAATACACCTGGCAGAAAGGATTTCCAGCTGCTCCTGAAGGCAGCAGTGATTACATCAAGGGTGGAGGCTGGGCCCGCTAGTGTTGAACAGGAATGCAGCGTCCAAACTGAAATAAGACAGGGAGATGGGACTGGCAACCCATGGCCATGGGCCCAGTGTGCACAGAACCTGCTCTGATGGGAGAGAATCTGATGGGAGAGGCTTGTTCTATTGCAGACAATGATCCTACCCCAGGAAGTGCTCATCCATCCCTACATCCAGCCCTCTAGGTTGTTTTCCTTTTTAAAAAAAATTTTTTTAGAGCAGTTTTAGGTTCACAAAAAAATTGAGAGGAAGGTACAGAGTTTTTCCATACATATATGCCCGCTTCAACACATGTATAGCCTCCCCCATGATCAGCATCACTCAGGAAGAACCTGCAGTTCACCTTGCTACCAAGGATGAACCTGCATTGACACATCATAATCACCCATAGTTTACCTTAGGATTCTTTCCTGGTGTTGTACATTCTCTGGATTTGGACAAATGTATAATGATACACCTCCATCAGTATAATGCCATACAGAATATTTTCATTGCCCTAAAAATCCTCTGTGCTCTACCTTTTCATCCCACCTGCCCCTCCCCAACCCCTGGCCACCACTGATCTTTTTACTACCTCCAGAATTTTGTAGAATTGGAATCATACAATATGTCAGTTTTGTCTTTCCAGAATTTCATAGAATTGGAATCATACAGTATGTCGTCTCTTCAGATTGGCTTCTTTCACTTAGTAATATGCATTTAAGTTTTCTCCATGTCCTTTCATGGCTTGATAGCTCATTTCATTTTAGTGCTGAATAATATTAAATTGTCTGAATGTACCACAGTTTATTTATCCATCCACCTACTAAAGGACATCTTGGTTGCTTCCATGCATTGGTAAATATGAATAAAGCTGCTGTCAGCATGTGTGTGCAGGGTTTTGTGTGGATGTAAGGTTTCACCTCTTTTGAATAAATACCAAGGAGTGCAATTGCTGGATCATATGGTACAAGTATGTTTAGTTCTGTAAGAAACCACCAAGCTGTCTTGCCAAGTGGCTGTGGCCCACTGGGGCATTCCCACCAGCGATGTATGAGCATTGCTATTGTTCCACATTCTCACCAGCATTTGGTATTATCAGTGTTTTGGACTTGGACCAACATAATAGGAGTGAAGCTGCATCTCGTTTTTTTACTTGCATTTCCCTGATGACATATGATGTGGAGCATATTTTCACATGCTTGTTTGCCATCTCTGTCTCTTCTTTGGTTAAGTATCTGTTGAAGTCTTTGGCTCATTTTTTAATCAAGTTGTTTGTTTCCATATTGTTCATTTTTAAGAGTCCTTTGTGTTTTTATATAACAGCCCTTTATCAGATGCGTCTTTTGGGAATATTTTCTCTCAGTCTGCGGCTTGCCTTCTAATTCTCTTGACATTGGCTTTCACAGAGCAGACCTTTTTAATTTTAGTGAAGTCCAGCTTATCAACTATTTCTTTCATAGATTGTGCCTTTGATGTTGTGTCTAAAAAGGTATCACCATACCCAAGATCATTTAGATTTTTCTCCTATTTTATTTTCCAGGAGTTTCAAGTTTTGTGCTTTACATTCAGGTCCATGATCCATTTTGAGTTAATTTTTGTGAAATGATGTCATGTGTCTAGATAATTTTTTTTTTGCATGTAGATAACCAGTTGTTCCAGCATCATTTGTTGAAGAAACTGCCTCTGCTCCATTGTATCGCCTTTACTTCTTTGTCAGTGATCAATTGCCTGTGAATACAGGGATATATTTCTGGGCTCTCTGTTCTATTCTGTTGATCTGTTTGTCTATTCTTCCACCAAAACACCACACTGTCTTGATCACTGTAGCTTTCTGGTGAGTCTTAAAGTCAGGTAACACCAGTCCTCCAACTTTGTTCTTCCATTCAATACTGTGTTGTCTATTTGGGGTCATATCCGCTCCACGTAAACTTTAAAATTAGTTTGGTGATATCCATAAAATAATTGCTGGAATTCTGATTGGGATTGCATTGAATCTATAGATCAAGTTGGGAAGAACTGACATCTTGACAATATTGAGTCTTCCTATCCATGGACATGGAGTCCATCTCCTTCTTTTTTCAGGATGTTTGGAAAGGAGTGGTAAGAGAGGACATCTTTGCTTTGTACCTGATCTTAGTAGGAAAGCTTCAAGTTTCTCACCATTAAGTACAATGTTACCTGTAGGAATTTTGTAGATAGTTTTTTAGCATGTTGAGAAAGTTCCCCTCTATTCTCAGTTTGCTAAGAGGTTTTTTTGAAGTGTATACAAAAATGTTTAATGACTGTATATAAACACATGCAAATATAACCGATGAACAGGAAAAATATTTATAATACATAAGGTAGTCCAAGAATTAAAATGCTCACTAACAAGATAGCTAAAGGGGGATTTTTTGGAAGTTTTAAATTGAGGTATAGTTGATTTATACTATTATTTAGGTTTCAAGTGTACAAAATAGTGATTCACAATTTTTAAAGATTATACTCCACTTACAGTTATTATAAAATACTAGCTATATTCTTTGTGCTGTACATTTACTGAGAGTTTTTGTTGTGAGTGTTAGATTTTGCCAAATTCTTTTCCTGCCTCTATTGATACAGTCCTGTGACTTTTCTCTTTTAGTTTGTTGATATGATGGATTTTTTTAAATATAAAATTTTAATAGCATGAAAAATATTATTTTAAGGAATGAGATGTTTCACTCATCTAAATTACTTTTTCTTGCTACTTAAATCAAGAGACTTTACAGAGAGACCTCTGTGTTTCATATCACACAGAGCATTTATGTGCAAAACATAGTGCCTGACATCAAGAAAAGTGTCAAGCAGCACATCCCTACAGTAGGGTTTAAATTTATGACTTTGAAATCATTTTAGAAATTCCAGAGGAGTTGCAAAGTTAGTGCAAAAAGTGGCTATGTAAGCTTTCCCCCCCCTGATAATAGTATACACAACCACAACATGTTATCAAAACTGGGAAACAACCGTCTAGTTTTACAGATGAAAATACAGAAGCTTGGGAAGGCTGGATGACTTGACCAGGAGCACACAGTGAGTAAGGTGATCTGGTGTCCCCCAACAGGCACACCCCTCACCCCAGTGGGGCAGGCAAAGGGTGGTTGGCAATATCAAGGCATTCGTTGAGTCCAGCTTCTGACACTGATGAGCTGGGTGACTTTGGACAAGTTTCTTAAACTCTGTAAGCATCAGTTTTCTCATCTGTAAGATGGAGATAACAATAGTACCTACCTTGAGGGATTGTTCTGGAGACAAAGAGAAATGTTTGGCACAATCCTTGACATATAACAAGAATCCACTTTTATTAGAGCTTCCTCTGTTCCTGGCACTGTTCCAGGTACTTTGTAAGTTAAAGTATTTGATCCTTATAACAACTCCAGAGTACACCATCACCGTTTTGCAAAGGAGGAAACTGAGGCACAAAGATGCCACAGACCCTGTGAGGGACAGAGCTAGGACTCAAAGTGAGGCAGTCTGGGTTGAAGGGTGTTGCTTCCAGCATCCCACAGTCAGGACTTAAGGAGCAGTGTTGCGGCAGTTGCCGTCCAAGAGCACTGCCTCCCACCTGGCCCCGCCGGCTGGCTGCTCAGGCTTCGCTAAGCCATCTCATCTGTGCCACCTGCGAGCGAACTTGAGTGCAGGCACTTATCATTTGGCTGCCATGAACCTAGTGGTTAATCAGCTACTGGGCTGACTTCAAGCTCTGGGGCCTTGAAGGATCTCAGTGATCATCCAGGCTGAGGATTCCTACCTTTCCATCACCAGAAACTCCTTTCATTACCTTCCCCCTTTTCTTCACCTCTTTGGTCCACTTTGTCTCAAAAGATTTTTCTATCAAAATCTTGTATTTGTTAATTAGTTGAGCTATGTTTCCAATTCTTAAGAAAGTAATCAAAGATATGTGCAATTAACAAATAGAGATATTGAGCAGCAAAGGATAACTAAGGGCATCATGCTGGTTTAATAAAATTTTAGCCAAAATCAAACAAAATTTGACATTTTAATGAGCCTATGTGGGCTTAGCAGGCAGGGGTATGTGACTTCTAAAAATACTGAAAATAGTTTGAGGACTCCTAAGGGTTTAGGAATCCCAGGGACTTAACCCAGTCCCAAAAGACTCTAAAGATTCCAGAAAATCCCCTACAAAATAAAAAAATGCTTTGTTATATGTGCTTTATGTTGGCCTAAATCCCTTTTTCCATATCTTAATCCCATTCTACCTTAAAGTTTGGTATTTACATGGGAATCTCTAAAATTTAAGGATATCCAATTGCATTAAAATAGTCCTCTGCACATATGGTGCCCAGGTGCATAATAAATGTAGAAATCATTATTTCCAAAATAGAGGCATGAAGTTTCTATTCTGGTCATTCCATCTGTCTACCTACCCACATATTTTCAGCCGTTTTCTTTCTGCTAGTCAAACTTTAGCCCCACTTGCCATATTCCTTTCCTTTCTATTACGTCTGAGGTCCAATAAACATGCACTGTTTTGGTTAGGGTTCCCCACAGACACAAAACGATAGCATATATATATAGAGAGAGAGAGAGAGACAGACAGACAGAGATAGAGAGAGACAGAGAGAAAGGGACACAGAGAGAGGCAGAGAATTTTAAGAAATGAGCTTACATGATTATGGGGGCTGGCAAATCCGAAATATGTAAGATAAGCTGGCAGCCTGAAAATTCCAAGAGTTGATATAGCAACTCGAATCTGAAGGCAGTTTGGAGGCTGAATTCCTTCCTCTTACAGGGACTTAAGTCTTTTCTCTTACAACCATCAGCTGATTGGGTGAGGCCCACTCACACATGGAGAGTTATCTGCTTTACTCTGTTGATTTAAATGTTAATCACATCTAAAAATACCTTTTAGCAATATCTAGATTGGTTTTGACCAAAGAACTGTGCACCATAGCTAGGCATGTTGACACATACATTTAACCATCATATGTGCAAGCATCCTATTAAGCACTGGGGCTAAAAGACATCTAGGACCTTGTCCCTGACCTGAGGAGTAGATAATCAAGAAGAGAAGTGAAGAAGTAAACAAATGATTTTGGTAAACACCATATTCAGGAGTGAATACAAAGCTAAGACCAAGAAGGGTAGACTTCAGGCTGGTATGAGAAGGTTACACTTTAACAGGTGCGGTTTGGGCTGAATTTTAAAGGCTGAGAAGAGGCTCACCCAGAGGAAAGGTGTCCCAATGATAGAGAAGTGAAAGAATGTTGCCACCTGTGACTAGCAGGAAGTGACCAGAGGTGGGGTGTGTGAGTGTGAGGAGAGAGCAGCAGGGATGGGGATGGAGCGGTGCTGAGGCACAGGCTGTGTGGGAGGGATGTGGAGAGTTTTGCAGAGGGAGCTGAAGACCCCCAGCCACCTCTGGCTGTCTCTGTGGGGAGTGGTGTCCAGCCGGCCGCATAGCAGGCAGTGAGGCTTCAAGGAATTCCTCCAGGTGGGGAGTCCCTCAGAAGTGACCCACTGTTGATCTGCACGTTGGGTCCTCACCTAAGGAGGTGCCTCCGCATCACTGCAGGAGGTGAGAGGTGGGCAGGACTCTGGAGGCTCCCCACCCCCTTTCCAAGTTAAGCACTCCAACTTTATACATATTTAATGGAGCTTTTCAGCTTCTGGTCAGCTGCTGTTCTCACAATGGCACCCTCTTCTGAGCAGCCTTCACACTTGCCTGGGTCCAGCTGTGACCTGAGGACCAGGCTGTCTGGAAATTTCGACCTCCTCGCCCATTTACACTTCCCCACTCTTCCTTCAGACTGTTACCCTATAGGTGAGACAAAATAAAAACAGTGCTGGAGAGGTTCAGACCTTAATGTGATCAGATAGCACCTTACCCAGAACCATTTATTATCCAGCTGGTTCTGCCTCATGGGCCAAGTGCCCCGGCCAGAGCCCCAGGCTGGAGGGTGGCCACTGCAGCTCAGTGGCAGGGTCTGAGGGGCAACCGAAGAGTTTTCCTGTAGTACGTACCTTCCATGCCTCAGCAAGGGTCTGGGGTGGAAGCTGGAGTGAGTGACAACTTGCAGAAGGCCCTTCGTGCATCTGAACGTGGGTGTGAGGCCCCTCTTCCCTCTGATGGGTCCTGGTGCAGTTACCATGGAAAGATTTATTCCCGAGGAAAAACTAAAATAAAAGCAAGCCAAACACTAAATCTTCTTTCCTCCATTCTTCTCCCAGAGTAGCTCCTTCACATTAACGCCAGGTGGAAATAACATCAAACGAACGGTCGGCTCCAGCAATGAGTGTTTTCAGGGAGAGGAAAATTGACATTTTAAGTAACATTAATGTATGTGGCAAATTGTAAAGTTAAATATTTTTCGGATAATTATTTTTACTCTCTTAAAATATCTGAAAAGAGGAAGAACAAAGATGTCCTACCCAAAAAAGGCAAGTCTTATAAATAAGCAGAGACACAAAGGTATGGGATCAGTGAGCTGGGAAGAAAGAGATCATTCAGCCTACAGATAAAGATTTCTGCTCAGAGAGGCTGTTTGCTTTCCTTAGGTCACACAGCTGACAAGCAAAATTAAGAGAAAAACTCATTATTCTCTTGATAGCGCTTGTTCCTCTACATATTGTTGCCATCTAGATTTTTGATCATTGCTTACCCATTTTGGAAGCCTAATTGACAACGTGGTGGAAATTTTTGGAATCCCCATACAGCAAAAAAAAAAGTAAGCCAACTTCATTCTATTTTTCTGTTGGCTCATTTTGGAGGAATGTATACATAATTCACTACCAGACACCATTGCACAGTCTGAAAGCAGCAGGGAATGAAAGAGATTTTGTGCTCAGAGTGGAGGAAAACACTGTGACACATATATCCAAGGATTGAGTTGTTTGGGGTTGAGGTGTGTTAGTGGGATTTGGGGCATGAAAAGAGACAAAAGAAGAATTGAAAGGAATCGCTGCTTTCTGGAGATCAAAAATGCACTGAGGTCAGACACAACTACACTGAACTCTGGTCGACTCTTATAAGGTAAATACCATCAGTTGGTGACTTTTGTGAGAAAGAAAAGTGTTCTATCTGAAAGAGGAACATAATTAGTTTGTTGAACTAAATGACTCATGCCATAGACTGAGTCAATAGTCTTTGTGTCCTCCCTTCATCCCCAAAATTCATGTTAAATTCTGATGCCCAGTGTGATGGTATTTAGAGGTAGGGCCTTTGAAGTGATTAGGTCAGGGGAGTGGAGCCCTCATGAATGGGATTATTGCCCTGATAAAAGAGGCCCCAGAAAGACCCTCACTCCTTTTCCCATGCGAGGACACGGCAAAAAAAAAGTCCATGTATGAACCATGAAGTTGGCTTTCACCAGACATCAAATCTGCTGGCATCTTGATCTCGGACTTCCAAGAACTATAATAAATACATTTCTGTTGTTTATAAGTCACCAGTCTATGGCATTCTTTAATAGCAGCCTGAATGGACTCAAACAACTCTTTGTGAAGGCATGTTGTAACAAGTCAACAAAGAGATATGAAAACAGCTGGGTTGTGCAGAAAACCTGCATATTTACAATATTTGTTGAAGTGGGATTTTACCTGGCCAGAGCATAAGGAAAGCAAAGAAGTTCTTTCCTTTGGAGCAAGTAATTTATTGGGTTCTATACAGTCTTAGCCTTTGACACCTTTCTCCATGAAACCAGAATGGAACCTGAGTCCCTACACCAGGGGAAAGGGAGATACGAACACTGGAGAAGGGACACAACTGACTACCTATGGGTGATGAAGGTGCTGTTTGTCAAAGGGAGGGACGGGGTAGGGGGAACTCTTAAGAGATAGAACTCTTTCTGTTTTGTCAAGAAAACCCTGAGGTACTCAGACAACCCAAGCAAGAAGCAAAATGAGTGACACCTTTCCTCCAACCAGATATCTGCACAGCTGGGGGAGCAGCGTCACAAGAGTCAGGGAGATAGGCTGTCTTCTTGTCTAATCACCATGAGATGACAGAGTCAGAGGGTCACTCAGATCTGTTTGCTGAATCCTTGAGCCCCCTAAACTCCTGAGAGACTTCTTGGAGAGGAGGAGAGCAGGAGGATTCTGCAGAGGGCAGCCTTCTCAGGACTCTGGGGCTGCCCAGCTGGGCTGGCCCCGCGCACAGCCAGCTCAGCAGGATTTCCTCAGTACCTGTCATCAGCAGCATGAGGGCCGTGAAGGTTCTCTCCATTCCTGAGGGTGGAGGTCTGAATCCACACAAAACCAGTCAATGGAAATGCAAGTGACCAAGACGTTTACCATCTACCTCAGCTGCCCAGAGACAACACAGACACCCCTGCCAGCTTTCCGGTGGGACACACATCCAATCACAGAACAGGAAGCAGCCTCAGAAATCACCTTAAACATCCCCTCTCCAATTTATAGATGAAGGAATAGTGCCCAGAGAAGGGAAGATTTGATTCCCTTCTGCCTTTTGCTCCCCAAGATGAGTTAGTGCTGGGGTACACGTGGTGTCAGGTGTTACTAGGATGAGGAGAAAGGCTTCCTGAGAAAGGAGACCCTTACTCTCACAGGCCTCATGGAACAGGTCAGAAGATGCCTCTGATGGTCTTTCCAGAAGATGCTGCCCCTCACCGTGATCACCCCATCCCCTGCCCTCACCCAGCAGAGTCCTAACTGCTCATGACTTCTCTGAGGTCAAGGACTGAGAACAAACTGCAAATAAAAACATCAGTCTCCTCTGCAGCTGACTCACTTGAGGTCACCTCGGGGAGAAGCCAAATCACTGTATAAGGCAGGGACAGCTTGATTTGGGGCATGTATAAATTAGGAAATGTGTAGTACCCGATGGGAAAGTAATAGGTAGTTTTATTTGCAGAACTGACAGACAAACTTGACATTCTGTGTGCTCAGACTTTTAAATATTTACAACTAAGAACCTACAGGAGTAATGTTCCTGCAGAGACCTTCCTGACAGAATATTGCAAACTTCAAAGAGCCCTTTGCTAAGTCTTTCTACAAACCCATTCAACACTTTTTTTTTTTGTACATAATGGCTAAATTTTCCTGAAACACTTTAGTAAATACTGTATGGTAATACTTTGAATGCTGCCAGGGACACAGGGACCTGGGATACACCCAAAACACAGGGGTAACTACCCAGCAATGAGGTCCCTTTGCTAATAAGCAGGTGGAGGTGCTAAATCTATTGCAGCTGAACATTGAAGAACTGTAGAACCTCCTCCCCAGTGCATTTTGCTTGAGATGTGTCCTGGAGACCCATTCTGAATGTATTTCAGGAAGTGTGAGAAGTTCATTGTCTTCCAGAAGAACTCAGGCTACTCTTAGGGAGTTCTGACCACACCCCAATTCCCAAGAAGAGGTTTCTTAGGGGTGCTGAGACTTGGAGGAGTTCATGAACTTATACTTCCCAGAATGCCCTAGAGAGGGGAGGGGCTGACCCAGAACCAGACACTCCATTATAGCACCTCCCTTGTGCCCTCAGTATGCACCAGTGGGATGGCCTGGTCCCCCCCGGCTCGCCCTGCATGGGAAGCAGTCCTAAGACAGTGTAAGCAGTGCATCCAAAGTCCCAGTAAAGTCAGTGGCAGGGGAAGGATTCAAACTCACATCCTCCAAACCCCAAGCTGCACAGCAGCATGTGATACGTGCCATGGGAACAGTTTCAAATAATTATGAAAGTAATCTTATGCTTTTAGTTATTGAGGACTGCTTCGCCAAACCTCAGATTTGCTTGTAAATAGATTTATTTACCTAGAAATTGGGGGTGATAACATCCACTCACAGAGTTGCTCTGAGTACTGAATGAACTTACATGTGTGTTGAGCACCCAACATTTTTTTCTGGAACATAGGAAACTCGTAAAATGTGAGAGCTGTTATTTTTATTGTGTTTGGGGAGTAGAAATGAATGAGTTGAAGTGTGCATGTCATTTTCTGTGACCCGGTACAGAGACAAATCAATGATTTGGTGGAATAAAATGTGTTCCAAATTGCCTCCCTGTCCAATTTGGACTTGACAAGTCTTTAAACCACTTGACCATCAAAAAAAAGTTGGTTTTTTTTAAAGGATGTTTGTAAGAGATTGGATGGGGATGTACTCAAGACTGTTTTGAATCATGAAGCAATTCACAAAGTTGTAAATACAAATAGTAAAAGGGCAGCAAAAAAGAACATAATAGCCAACCTGCCAAGACTAGAAAGAGAAAATATCCATCCTTCGTTCTGCAAGAAATGAGCACCACCTGTGGCAGGAAGTGTGCAGCTCTGATCCGTGCCCCTCTCAGGAGGGCATTTCTAGTGCTAGAAACTAAATTGGACCCTCGCTGGGCACAGACGAATCACAGCACATGTCTGTAGTGACCAGGGAAGACCATCCCAAAGGAACCAGTTTAGCGGAGGATAGTCACATGGCTAACAAGTTTTCAGCAATAGCAGCTGCTTCTACAGCCAATGTTTCTTCTGAAGCAGTTGCATTTGTAAGGAAAGCTTTTGCAAATACAATTTTATTGAAATTGTGACATTTGATGTTTTGAGTGAAGAAAAGGAGAGAATTGTGATTATTCCTACCAAACAAAATATGAAAAAAAAATGAGGTTTTTTGTTTTTTTGAGGGAGGAGTCCCTCCTGCACTTATGTAAATGTTGGAATTCTTAAAAAGGAATGTCAGGAAAATGTTTGCAGTTTCAAACACTGGCCAACCCTTACCTAACAACATAGGTAAAAATGAACCCCAAATGTGTCTAAAACCTTAATGTAAGACCTAAAACTATAAAACTCTTAGAAGAAAACATAGGGTAAAAGCTTTGAGACACTGGATTTGGCAATGTTTTCTTGGATATGACACCAAAGGCACAGGCAAGAAAAGAAAAAAAAATAGATTGGGCTTTATGAAAAAATTTTAAATGTGTGCCACATTCAACAGAGTGAAAAGGCAATCTTCAGGGTAGAAGAATAAATATACAAATCACATATCTGACAAGGGAATAATAACCAAGGATATATAGAAAACTCCTAAAACTTAACAACCAAAAACAAAGGACTTGAATAGACATTTCTCCAAAGAAGATAGACAAATGGCCAATAAGCACCTGTAAATCAAAATTACAAAGATATAGACTGGATAAAGAAGATGTGGTATATTTATACAATGGAATACTACTCAGCCATAAAAACCGACAACATAATGCTATTTGCAGCAACATGGATGCTCCTGGAGAATGTCATTCTAAGTGAAGTAAGCCAGAAAGAGAAAGAAAAATACCATATGAGATCGCTCATATGTGGAATCTAAAAAACAAAAACAAACAAACAAACAAAAACAAAGCATAAATACAGGACAGAAATAGACTCAGACAGAGAATACAGACTTGTGGTTACCAGGGGGGTGGAGGGTGGGAAGGGATAGACTGGGATTTCAAAATTGTAGAATAGATAAACAAGACTACACTGTATAGCACAGGGAAATATACACAAAATGTTATGATAACTCACAGAGAAAAAAATGTGACAATGAGTGTGTATATGTCCATGAATGACTGAAAAATTGTGCTGAACACTGGTATTTGACACAACATTGTAAAATGATTATAAATCAATAAAAAATGTTTAAAAAACCAAAATTACAAAGATATACTACTTCACACCCTTTAGGATGGCTATTATTAAAAAACACAGAAAATAACTGTTGGCAAGGCTGTGGAGAAACTGGAACTCTTATGCACTGTTGGGAATGTAAAATGGTACAGCAGCTATGGAAGGCAGTATGGTGGTTTTCAAAAATTAAATATAGAACTACCATATGATCCAGCAATTTCACTTCTGGCTATAAAACCCAAATAATTGAAAGCAGGGTCTTGAAGGGATATTTGCATACCCATATTCATAGCATCATTTTTTACAATAGCTAAAACATGAAAGCAACCCAAGTGTCAAGCGATGAATGAATGGTAAGCAAAATGTGGCATATACAGACCCCTGCAATGTTATTCAACCTTGAAAAGGAAAGAAGTTCCTACATGTGCTACATCGATGAACCTTGAGACATTATGCTAAATGAAATAAACTAGTCACAAAAAGATAAACACCATGTGATTCCACATATACGAAGTATGAAGTCCTTAGAGTAGTCAATATCATAGAGACAAAAAGTAGAATGGTGCTTGCCAGGGGCTGAGGGGAAGAGAAGTATGGGGAGTTAGTATTCAGCAGGTACAGAGCTTTGGTTTTGCAAGATGGAAAGAGTTCTGGAGATAGACTGTGCGAAGGTAGCACAACATTATGAATGTATTTAATACCACTTTAAAACAGTTCAGATGGTAAGTTTTATGTTACAGTATTTTACCACAATAAAAAAAATTTGGAAAAAAAAATCCCAAAACCAAAAAAGTAAAAGTACCTGTGGCCAAATGCTGTACCAGTCAAGGATAGAAGTAGTTTTGTGAAGTGAGGAAGTAGCTTTTTAATATTTGAATGTTCTGTAAGCCAGTGGTTCCAGACCTTTAGAATTCATGAGCCAGAAGAATTTGTTTTAGTTGGGGAGTGTAGAGCCAATGAAAAGTTGACAACATTTTATTTTACCAAATAAGAGCATTAACAAAACTCCTACCATCTATTACCATCAGTTTAACACATACACACACATTTACACTTACACTTACACACGTGAACACAATAAAAACATAAACTAAGAACAAGAGATGACCTTAAGCTTATGGCATATTCCAACTAGGTTGTGGCCCATATCTGTGTCCTTTCCTTCCACGATATGCTGCAGAATTGCATTTTCCAGCCTCCCTGCTTGTAGGTGGGACTGTGTGACTAGTTCTCACCAACGGACGTGCAGAGGAGACACAAGCCATCTCTGGGCCAGGTGGCTAAGAGCAGGTGTGCCCTTTCCACCCTTCTTTCCCAAGTCCTAGAAGATGGCAGAGACCCTGAAGGGAAGGAGCTCGGGCTCCAGAATGTCCAGTGGAGCAGTCCTCACTTGCACACGTATCATTGAGAAGTAGTATTTACTTTGTTAAACTACTGAGATTGGGAGTTGTTTGCTAAAGGTGCATTCTTACTTAACCAATTCATAAATAAGTATATCTATACACTTATATATAATATGATTATATTATATTATGTGCATTGATTTTTCTCATTGTTCTCTGAACCAGTGAAAACTTAATCACAGACAGGTTTGGGGACCCTTGTTCTTCTGCCTGGATTTAAAAGTTCAGAAGCTAGAAGAGTTGAACTTTGTGAATTTAACTGCTAAGAATCATGACTGTTTTTGCTTATCCTTTTATCTTTAAGTACTCTAGCATAAAATGTACTGGCTACTCTAAATTCAAATTTACTCCTAGGAAATAGCGAGGAATCATATATGTTAATCAGTGCGGAAAAGACATTTCTACTTGGTCTATACCAATCCATTTAATTTGGTCTTAGCCTACAAGAATCCTTCTGCTTTTTTGAAGGCCTGTATTTTTCTGGTTCAGGTACAAGACTTAGAGCAACATTGTCAAAAGGCCCCATGAAAAGTCACAGAGAAAATAAATGATCACAAGCCAGAATGTAACATTATGAAGATCTGACCAGGAAGGAAACATACCACGTGTTAATGCTTTGGAAAACAGCTCTCGAGTAATGTATGGATAGTGACACCAATTAAAAAAAAGAAAACTCTCAATTGCTTCAAACCAAAGGTAATACATTTTAAAAGACGACAGAGGGCAAAGGGAACATGGGATTTACAGTGTCTGAATGTCAATCCTCAGTTGACTCTGAAGGTATTAGTGAGAGGTAATAGCAAGACTTTGATAGTCATGTGTCCAGGTTAAGGGGTCACCACGCAGTAGTGGCATTTTCAGATTACTTTTCAGTAATGTGATCATAGATGCATTGTAAAAGCAGTCTGAAATCAGTCATGTGTGTTCACACACTGCCCACCATCTAAAGTCCCTGGTACCTTTAGGGAGATGGATGCTAATGAGACCTTCAGAGCAGGTTTCTCTCTCTCTCTCTCTCTCTCTCTCTCTCTCTCTCTCTCTCTCTCTCTCTCTCTCACACACACACACACACACACACACACACACACACACACAAGTCGTGTTATATTAAAGTGACACTTCATTTTTTTGACCAAAAACTACCATCACCCAGTTGGATGGCAGAGGGACCACTAGTTATTCGTCTAATAGTTGTCTCCTCAGAGAGTACATACACGGACTATTCCAGGGACAGTGTCATTATTATGTCCTCTTGGACTTTGTCATTGATTAGAGATCCGCTCGATTCACAGGACTTTGGTCTGAATAACTTACAGCTGTTTCCAAAGACTCAAGCCACTTTCAGAGACACAAAGTAGATGTTGTGGGGTGGAAGGAATACTTAGAGCCAGAAGTTCTGGGTTCCTATTTGCCAGCTTTGTGTTTTTGGCAAAGAACTTTACGGTTCAGGGCCTTAGTTTCTTTGGGCCATGGAAGTAAATACAATGTTTTGGGGATATTTGAAGGATAAATGGGATAATGTATAAAATCCATAGTATGATTATTTTTTTTGTCATTTAGTTATCGTCATTTAACGGGCTATATCCAAAGGCTGTGAAAGTAATTTCACAAAAGATTTTCCAAAATGTTTGGATTCATGAAAGTTAATTGGAATAAGTTTTTGCCTTCACAAAGTAGACATTTCTTATTTGCTGCATTAGTCCTGGAATGTTGGTAAAAAATGCAGTCACATTATTACAATTTGAGAGATTAATGAAACAGGTGACAATTTGACAAAGACTTTTACAATCCCCAGCTTTTTCGTTCCCATCTGCAAAGCACAGGAATGCTATTGAGGCTGCAATGGGAAGAGGGTAGAGATTTAAAATGGAAAGTACCATGACGGGCATCTGAAGTTGCTTTTGGATTAGGCTCTGATTAAAGAATGGAAAATATTTTCGCAATGAAAATTCTTGTCATTAAGCCAAACACCTTTGTTGGATTAGGTCCCTCTTGGGAGAGCTGAAGCTCCCTCCTGGGCAAGGCCCTTATCTCTTTAGGGGCTGACATCCCATCTGTAACCAATAACCCCAATATGGATCTGTCTGAGCCCAGTACATGTAGGATTTAATTTTAAAAAACAGATTGGTGTAGGATTAAATTGCCAAGAAAGAGTGAAATATCTAAGTGTCTTCATAGTTGCCATTTTTTAATCACAGAAGTAGATATTTTGGACACTTCTGCAAAATATATTTAAATATTTAGTTACCAAATATGTTTATATGTTTCATTGTAAAAGTATGACATTTCGTACCTTTCTACAAAATATATTTGCTGGTGAAAATTTTGCAAAATGCAGAAAAGCATAAAGAATAAAATAAATATCACTCATAATCGTATTTAATTTTGGAGCCAATCTTTTTCATCTTTTTATGTATGTATATACATACAGATACACATACGTTTATATGTTAGATTTGTATAACATATGCAATACACACTTTTATGAGCTCAGATTTACAAACTGCTAGGAACTGGCTTTTTAATTGAGTGTATCATGAACATTTGCCCATGTCATTAAACATACTCTTACTGAATGATTGTAGGTGGCTCTAGAGTAGCCCATTGCAGTGGGTGCTGGTGTGGTCTGGCTGCAGGTTTCAGGGAGCCCTTCGCTGGACCAGGCTGGACAGCACTCCCCTGCTCCTCTGTGCTCTAGAGGAACATGTGTTCTGGTGAGGACATCCCCTGGAGTGATGCTTGCTGGCATCCTCTACTGGACTCACTGTCATGCTCCCTGTGCTCTTCCCTGGCATTCAACAGAATCAGCAGCACCAGCCTCTCGTGCCTGAGGACTCTAATAACGTGGAACTGCTCCAGTGAGGGTGGGAGGTGGGGAGGATGCCTTTGGCTGTGGCCATAATGCATACTGAGTTATGCAAAATGCAAAACTGCCTGGCCAGGAGTTAATGCCACACGTTCTGGTGTCGGGTTGACTGGCCTTGAGTCCCTGCCCTACTAAGCACCAGATGAAGGACCTTGGGTAAGGTGCCTAACCTCTCTGGATGAGGGAAGATAATAATAATTGTGCTTACTCCTTAGAGTGATTGTGAGAATTAAATAAGATATTCATGCAAAGCTTGGCTCAGTGTCTAGCAAATAGTAAGAGCTCAGTAGATGTTAGCCATTATCGTTGTTGCCTCAGTGTCCCTGTGAAGGTAGAGGAAGTTGGACAGGAAAACAAGGTGAGATAAAATACAGAGATGACTCCCAAGAAGAAAGAATCTAGGAAGGATTCTGGCAACGGTGGTGTGAGAGCTGTGTGATGGTTAATTTTATATGTCAACTAGGTTAGGTCATAGTACCCAGACATGTGGTCAAACACAATCTAAATGTCACTGTGAAGGCTTTTTTTCAGATATGATTAACATTTAAATCAGTAGACTTTGAGTAAAGCAGATTACCCTCTATAGTGTGTGGGTGGGCTCATTCAATCAGTTGAAGGTTTAAGAGAAAAAACACTGACCTCTCCCTGGCAGGGATTCCTACCTCCAGACTGACTTTGGACTTGAACTGTAACATCAGCTCTTCTCTGGATCTCCAGCCTGCCAGCCTGTTCTGCAGATTTTGACTTACCAGCAACCATAATCATGTGAGTCAATTCCTAAAAACCTTTGTCTCTGTCATATATATATATATATGCTCTTGAACATCACAGGTTTAAACTCTGTCCATATATATGTAGATATTCTTCAACAGTAAATACTACAGCACTACATGACTGAGTTGGTTGAATCTGTGGATGCAGAACTGTGGGTACAGAGGAACCTTGTGTATGGAGGACTGACTGTAAGTTATACATGCATTTTTTTCTGCAAAAATCTTTATTGTTTCCATTTGGTCCAAGACTTGGGAGAGGGCTCCAGGGTGGTTAAAAGAGCCCACCAAGAGCACTGCCATACATGCATTTTCGCTTGTGCAGAGGGTTGGCACCCCAACCCTGGCCTTGTGAGTGTAGGAGGCCCACAGGTTCTTCTCACCAATTCATGGAAAAAGTGGCTCACACCTTCCAGAGCCACATCCTTGCAGTCAAACCAGACGCCCAGAGGGAGGTGAGTGTAGGAGGCCCACAGGTTAAAAAGCTGCCCAGTGGCTGCAGAGAGAGGCTTCAGGCAGAAGCCCTGATACCACAGGGTCTCCTCAAAGACCACCAGGCTCCAGAGGCTCCTAGTCATGCTTGAGGGTGAGCCTTTGCAAGAGCTATTTGCCCAGCCCAGCCTGGGGACCAGCCAGCCTGCAGAGGTGAGTCAGGTGGTCACCCATCTTCTTGATGAGTTTCACCTTCTCATCTAGGAAGTGGCCTTCAACTAGAAAGTCACAGAGGTGGGGGTCTGCACAGACAGAACTCAGGGCACGCAGATCCAAAATGGCCTGGTTCAGGTTCTTCTCCACGAGAATGGCGACTTCCATAGCATCTAGAGTTTTACTCCACTCATCTTGAGTGGCTTCTGCACGTCTGGAAGAGGGCACAGCTGCCTCACTGCTCGGCGCCCTTGAGATTCTTCTCACCAATTCATGAAAAGAGTGGCTCACACCCTCCAGAGCCACATCCTTGCAGTCAAACCAGAAGCCCAGAGGGAGGTGAGTGCAGAAGACCCACAGATGCATGTTGACCAGGCAGTTGACAGCAGCCACGACCACGGTGGAATAATTCTGATGAATCTGGGAGCTCATGGTTGATCAGTAATAAGGAGCTAAGTTCAAAAAATGGTGTTAGCTGGTCCCAGAGGCCAAGGGTAGCAGAATGGCTGGGTCCAAAGGTGCAACTAGGAAAAGGTTTGGAGGGAGGTTGGAGGCTGGAGGAAGGGGTATCCCTGGGTCTGTTCCATCCAAGCACTGTTAAAGCAAGAGACTGATCCAAGAGACCACCAGGAGCACTGCTATACATGCATTTTTGCTTGTGCAGAGGGTTGGCACCCCAACCCTGTCCTTGTTCAAGTGTCAACTGTATATACACATACCTATGTATGTGTGTGTGTATATATATAGCTAGCTAGCTAGATATCTATATATATCTTCTATTGGTTCTTTTTCTCTGGAGAACTATAACCAATATAGGTTGTTATGTAAAGCATAGGAAAATTAGATAAAGGTAAATGGAGGTAAATGTTCAGGTAAAGTCTGTGGAAGAGTAGAGAAAAGGGGTTATTGGATATATTCAAAGCAGAAGCAGTCTCCTATTTATCTCTCTAGCCTTAACAGAGTTCCTGGTATGTAAGTGCCAATGAAAGAAAGGAGAAAGAAGTGAGGGGAGGAGAGAGGGAGGGAGGGAGGGAGCAGAGAGGAGAGAGAGGACAGGAGAGAGGGAAAGAGGGGAAAAAAGGAAGTTCCAAGGGAGGCTTGAGGCAAGACTCCAATCTGGTTGTCCTTTTCTCTTTTTAATCCTTGAAATAATGCCTGAAGTATTCCTTTTCTGCATACTTTAAAATCAAGCAACAAGCACAAATCTCTTACCATTTGCCCCCAAACCCTTTGCTTCATCAGACACCTCTCTCATCTGTATCACTTGGAGGTCTAGCCAACAATATCTTCTTTTTAAATGAAAGTATTTAGTCTGGAATCTGTCTTGGCACAGCCATAATGCTCTGCTTTGATTATGGATTGGTTGGGGAGATGGGACAGGGAAGATGAATGCTCAGATTGCTGGGTAATTACGTTCTGACCACCAGAATTCCCCCCTGTGGTTTCAATTGGATACATGCATTGCTTTCTGTCCCTGGCATGTGCTGTAGTCGCCCACAAAGCAGCCACATTCCTGCCCCGGGCACAGGGGCTGTCTCCCCTGGAAAGCATCCCACCTGGCACAACACCTGGAGGATATTCTGGAATGAAAGTAGAAACAAAAGGTGATGGGTTTTCATTTTATTATGTTGGTTTTATATCTCCTTAGGACTCGATTAAGAGTGGGCTTTCTCTTTTGCGGTGATATCGCAGGGATCTGGGGAAACTCGGATGCTCAGAGACACTTCCTGACAGAGTCAGAGAGTTGTTCTTTCAGTTAAGATTTGACTTGTTTTGAGATAACAACCTACCTTTGAAGACGCCTGCCTTAATGCAAAGTTTTCATAATAGAGGGAAAGAAGAGAAAAAAAGGATTGAAACCTGAGACACCAGAAAACGTACCTAAAAATAAACTTCGTGTTTCTAATTTGGCCTAAGATCATTCTCCCTCCCTCATTTATGCAAATTATTCAAGACTTTATTGAGAGTCTATCATACGTAAGGCACTCAGGTTTATACCCAAAGGGGTACAAAATGTAAAAGGAATTTTAAACCTATCTTTTACATTGACACATGATGTTCTGGATATTTCCCAAAGTTACCTCTAAGCAAGTCAGCACCAGGAAGTAAGTGACATTTGTGTTCATTTTCCTCTCTCCCACTGTTCAGTCCTCATTCCCCAAGTACCCTGCAGACACACCTCTTGGGTAGGTTTATTTAATGCCTGCCTAGAGCCTACACTGAATTGTTAATTTCCACTCCAGTCGAAAACTTGCCTAACCTAGGTCCCGTTCCTTCTCACCTGGAAAATAACCCTTAACCAACAGTTTCCTTTAAAGGGGTTTAGTTGACACTGTAATTGGCTCCCCAATATCCAATTCCCCCAGTTGTGGAGAGGACAGTGAATGACAGGCTGTCGACGTGACTGCGAGCAGAGGCCTCCAGGAGATGCAGTGTTTCTCAGATCGTGTTTGGTAGAACATGAGTTTCGGGAGATATTTACAGATCCTCTAAATAATTCGCTTTTTAATTGAATGAGCATGGGAAACATGATAGGTTATAGCCTCCCTTGGAAATTCCCAAGAAACGTTAGCAGAAGCAAAGGCTTGATGTTCTGCAGTAAAGAAACTCATTTAATTTAGTTTAACTTAATAATAATCCCTGGTGGAAAAATGATTTTTTGCTATGGAATGATGATCCACAGAACACTAGTTTGGAAAAGGCATACACCCAAGCTAATGAAGTTAAAAAAAAAAAAAAAAAAAAAAAAAAAAGTGGAGATGGAAGGATCTTAGATGACCGCAAACAGCATAGAGAAGGGGTGTGCTGAACTGCCGAGGGCTGGTTTGGAGGAGAGGAAGAAGTTCCGGCCCGATGACGTGGTGCCACAAGACCCCAGAGATGGCTAGCCAGCTTCTTCCCACATCTCCTGGACGACTCGCTCCTCCTCTGGCAGGGCCTTTCTGGTCCTTTCGGTCCCTCCTCTTCTAGCCTCTGTCTGATTCTCACTCAGAGAACATTCTATAGAGAAGATCTTGCTCTACCCAGGCTGTGCCTCCTTTCAGACCATTTTTTCCTCCGCATCCCTGCATGCTGACACCAGCTGTGGTTTCACGTTTGTCTGATGAGGGGAGGAGGCTTCATTTTCCTGATTGTTTGTCTCAGTTTCTTTCCTGCACTGTCATACGTTATCCATGGAGCAAGCACATGTCTGCTTGCAAAGGTTCCGTAAGTTTGGAACTCTACCTTCTTTTAAAAACATATACACTTCAGCTTTTCTAAAAAAGAAACTATGATAATAAACACACACTCTAATTTGACATGCACCAGATTTTGGCATATTAGAGACCACTGCTACAGTGACTTGTACTGCTGAGTGAGCTTGGTTTAGTTCAGACCTGGAAATAGCATGTCTCTTGGTGTCTCTGTGTGTATATTTGAATGTCTTAGGGATAGATGTTCCTTTGAACAGAGCTTGCAGCTCTGCTCCACTCTGTTCCTGATTTCAGGCCTGTGCATGTCCCCTGGGGTAAATTATTGCGAGGGTGTACCCTCCATTAACAGGGGAGTGACCACGCTGGGCGAGGCTTGGGTGCATGTGTTCAGCACGTGCTCTCCTCCTGGAGTGGAAATCATTTGTACAGTAACACGTGGACTTGTAGTGCCTTGCGTTATGGTAGTATCATATTATTGTAGTTTTAATGAATTAAGTTTTCTGTCTTTGTGATCTTCATATTAACAAATATTATATATATGTATGTATATATATCTGCGAGTTTATGTTTCTTTTTATCTTCCCCAAAGTAAGATGAAATAATATTTGTAACAAGAAAAAGATCAAGGTAATAATGACAAGTCTGACCAGAATGAAGCACCCTTCCAGAAAATGAAGGCCATGCGTGGCAAACTCTCTCATAAAGTCATGCAAAGACAAGAAGAACACTAATTATTATTTGTCATTGGGGTTCACCTTTTATGGTGCTAAAAGTTACTGGATGTACTTCATGCAGTAAAAATTTGCAAAGTAGTTCTATGATGCCTGCCAAGTCACAGTGGTATTTTGAAACAGAATATAGTGAGGATAAAAAGAAGGCTATTGACATCTTACATCTTACAGCCTTGAGATTACTATTCCTAGAAAACTGAACATGAACTAAAATTAAATCTGACAATGAAAATTCACATGCAGCATCATTCAAAGAAGTTGGGCTCTGGGAGAGAGAATGGAATGTTCCATCAGGGAAAACATTGTTAAATGTTCCGTTACTAACGATGCAATTGGCTACTATAAAAATTCTACCACTACCATTGTCTGACAAGAGTATAGTGCAGAATTCAAAAATTATTACCTGGTGTTCTCGGGGAATTAATTCAAAGGCTAAGATTTTCAAAATCTTCATAGATCCAGCGGACAAGACTCTGCTTTGCTTGCCTTTGTACTATAAGTTCAGGCAGACAAATATGAGAAAGATACATTACTTTTTAAAACATTTGACATGTGCACAAAGAATTTTTTAGGTGTTTAGATCAGTTTTTAACAAACCATCAAATAAATTGGCAAAAATATAAGCTAGCTGTATGGACAGTATGGACAATGGCAGGGAAAAAACTCAGAAGGAACAGTTCATATCCAAACCATTACCAAAGTTAATTTAAGTGTTCACTGTATGTTGAGTGGATGTGCACTAGTTATGCATGAGATGACCACTTCTTTCAAAACTACATTGCGTAGTACTATACAAATTGTCCATTTTATTAAGAAACAGTATTTACATTGTACATGTTCAAGTTTGATACAAACAACATGATTGATGAGTTCTAGAATTTACTTTTTCATATCAAAGACAGAGGCCAGGTGACATAAGAAGTCACTAGTATTTGTGGTTATTTTTGCTGGAAAAGAAACTCCATTACTACACTATCTCTCAAGTATAACAAGGTTGAACCACTGTAGTTTGTTGTTGTTTTTTTAACATGTGTATAATAGGTTTTATTTTTTAGAGCAGTTTTAGGTTTACAGAAAACCTGAGCAGAAAGTACAGTGTTCCCATATACCTCTCTATCCCCTACAGTTCCCTGAGTATTAACTTGTTGTGTTAGTGTGGTACATTTGTTGGAACTGATGAATCAATATTGATACTCTGTTATTAGTTAAAGTCTATAGTTTACATTAGTTTCACTCTTTGTGTTGTACTTTCTATAGGTTTTGAGAAATGCATAATATCATGTATCTGCCATTACAGTATCAAACCAGATGCTGTCACCGCCCAGAGGACCACTGTAGTTTTAATAAGCTGGAAGAACCCAACTGGGAAATCAGTCACATTGTTCCCTTGCTCACAACTACAGACAAACCACCAGCAACTAAAATGAAACACAATTTATTTCCATTCAGCACATCTCATTCAACACATTTCACGCAGTACCAACTAAATTTACCTGTTCTGATGCTGATAATGAAGGACATGTAAGGGGATAGAACGTGATGAGGCAGAAGGAAAGAGATGAGGCAGAGCATCAGACAGCACTGGTACCCAGCTACCAACTTTGCCCCTCATCAATGGGGATCTGCCTGCCTCAGCTGGCTCGGTTCCTGGTCCACAAAGCAAAGGATCTGAAGCCATGATTGCAAAGGCCCTTCCAGCTCCAGTGGCAAGAGGGCACAGATAATTATAACTAGGGCTAGTATGTGTTTAGTGGATTGGAAAACATTTTCTTTGAGTCCCAGAATTTCTTGTGCTGATTGCCTTTGGAGAATTCAAGAATTTAAGGGGGAAAAAAGACTAAGAAAACATAAATAGATTCCTATTTTGGAATTTACCAGTTCAGTCATTAAATAACTTGTTTGGGCTACAGTTAAAACAGAAAGGAAAAAGCACTAGCTCAGATTATTTCCAGGTAAGAAGCCATAAATGCAATTCTCTTCATCTCCCTTCGGTACCTGAGCAAAGTTTAGTAGAGAATATTTGTTTGGGAATGGAAATAAAGCTTGAAACTAACTTCAGGAATGCTCAGAGAAGGTGAACCTTTTATTTGGTACCAATTTCTTTCTTCTTATTTTACATAGGATCATACTTAACTTAGTGGTAAGGAGCTGAAAATAGGGAGAGCAGTTTGGATTATAAATGCCTGTGAACTTATTCTGAAATCCTAGGGTTGAGATTGAATCCATTTTTAAAGGTCTGGCACTTGATTAAGAAAACTGTATCCAAAGGATTGTGTAAATAGTCGCTATTAAAAATAGCCAACATTTATTTTAAGTTTGACGTTTGTTCTAAGCACTTTACATGGATTATAACATTTTATCCATTCATCAATTTTATGAATAAAACGCTATCATTATCTCCATTTTACAGAAGCAGAAATAAAGCAGAGAATTTAAATAACTCTCCAGGTCAGTCTATGGTGGTTAAGCTGAGATTTGAACCCAGGCAGGCTGACTCCTGAACCTGGGTTCTTAACCGCTATATTATGCTATAAATTACACATTTATATCTATTTATTTCTATTTGTTTACTTAATGGGAAAGGAAGGAAAGTTTAATATAATCATGTATTTCAGATGGGAGCTGAGATAAGTGGCCAAACAAAGACGGTCTGCAAGACTTGTTGTCTACCTAGGAATGCATGAATCCTGGCCTTAGCTGTTTTTAAATTGTAGTAAATTACTGCTCAGATTTATGTTGTAATTAGAAGGCTAGCCTTCCATTGTTTAATAGAGATTCTGTTATAATGCAGATGGACCTAAAAGACTTGAATTTACATTCAAATTTTAAATTGTCTGTCACTAGGATTATGCTAATGCTTGACAAAACAATTTGCTCTTGTTTGGAGACAGTTTTCCATGGGTCTCTTGCATTTCTGATTGTTTTACAAGCAGGCACCTTGACTTTCTTCTAGACAATATTTGTAGAGAAAACAGCTTTGGAAGATGGAGATGGTATCACCTCCTGGAGCAAAGACCAGGCATGCTTTACTGACCTCTATAACAGGTCCAGGTTCCATAAGCTCAAGTTTCCTCTTCTGGAAAGTAACCCAGGCCTTCTTCACGTTGCCCTGTGAAGACTGTCGTTCAGGAAACTGGCACAAGAAAAATGCCAAAACACATTGGCGACTGTTACTGCTGGGAATGATAAAGTCCTTTGTCTCTGACCCACGAGTCTTGTGTCTCCTGCCTGCAGTCACATAAATGCACCAGGCTAGCTTGCTAGCTTGCAAGATGGGTAAAAACTCAAACTCTTTGTAGTTCTTGACAAACTGTGTCTGGATTTTTTCACTTTTTGAAAATATCATTGCCATTACCTAGATGTGATACCTAGATGAATAACACTTGCCAAATGAATCTTTAAGTTAAATGAATGAGTCACTTTTGGTGAGAATCTACCAGGGGTTTTCTTCCATGCTAGCTTCACAGATCTATTTAGTATAGAATATTATTCTCATTTTTCAAATGAGGAAACCCAGGATTTGGGACATTAAGTACTTTCCCAATTCCCTACAGCTAGTAAATGTGAGAATGAAAGCCTTAAACTAGTCCAGTGTTCTTTCTGCCACCATTGTTTTTTGTAATGTTGTAGCTATATAAATGATAGTTTTCAAACCAAATTACAAAGGCTACTGGGAAAAGAAAAATGATTGTCTAAAGAGAAAATATGAGCTTCAAGCAAGAAGGAAAGGGAGAGGTGGAGAAAGAGTGAGAATGAAAGAAAAAAGAAAGAGGAAAGACAGAAAGGATGAAAAACATGTTCAAATATGTTTACAAGGTAAATGTTGGGCTGGGGTCCCGAAGACCAGATTTGGGAGCAGGAGGAGCTTATGAGGCTGACTAGGGAACTGGTGCAGATTCATGGAAAGTCTCAAAAACTGTGCTCAGGTAAAACCTGGGGGATCCAAAAAGTCAAGTAGCAAGAGCCCAAAAAAATGGGACCATCATCAAAGTCCCCTGGGAAAAGGGAGCCAGAGAAGTTGGAGAGGGTAATTAAGAGATTTCTTGAAGCACTGGAATATTGTAGCAGGGGGGCAGGCTTTTGTCTTTATTGGATGTTTATTTGCTTTGTTTTCTTTAGACATCAGTGACCTTTCTTGTTTTCAGAAGGGAACTGTTAAGGACCTCCATCTGGTTTGGACAGAGCGACAGTAACCACCAGTTACTTCGATTGACCCTTAGGAGAATGAACTCTATAAGGTAATTGTTTAAAAGCCAAAATGTTTGGAATCAAACCAAAAATACCTGCAGTGAGTTTTTGAGTCCTTGTTTTTATCTCTATTTCAATTCAGTTGTACTTTGAGTTACACAGAACCTTGAAAACAATAGAGGTTGCTCTTTTTTTTAACCCCTACTCTGGGTAGTAGCTAAACAGTATGGCTTTAGCATGTAACCTTGTAAGCATTGCCCACCATGTTTCATTTTGTTCAGACTCACACTTTGTTCACTGATATCCTGCAAACATTCATCAGTGATATGGCAGTGTCCTGGTGAGCCCCCTGGTTCTTTGTTTCCTTGCAGATTGTGATTGAAATAAGTTGGGAACATTTCTCTTCTTCAGGGGTCTGGGAAAGAATGATGAATGGGTCTCTTGTTATGATGCACCATTCTGTTTCGTACAAGGGGGAGAACTGACAGATAGCTGCTCGTCTCCATGTTTCCACGAGGCCCACCTTGCTCTCCAATAAGACCCCTCACTGTTGTGAAGCATATGTGCCATGGAGGTGGAGGCGAGTTTCGTATTATTCATTGGGCTTGAGTCCTCATTAGTAACTTCTTTATAAAATAAACACTAGGCTTTGCAGAAACAGGGAACAAGGGCGCACTTCATACAAAGTATAATGATAAATGTCTCCTGTGGCCCTGGATTCCAACTTCTAACATCTGTGATCTCCCCATCTCCATGACAACATAAAGTAAATAATAAAAATAGTCCAAATCCAGGAAAAGCACAGCGGGGAATGTCTGTCCTGAAAGAAAACAAGCGCTTAACATGCCTTCACATACCCGCCAGAGGACCCAGGCGAAACTTAACTGTTGATCGATAGGGAAACAGCAGTGAGTGGATAATGCAAAGGGTGAAAGCAAACACGAAAAACGTCAGATTGTTTGAAGAAGTATTGTCTGCTTTCAATAGGAGGCCTGAAGGGAACATTGCTTCTTATATTCATGGGCTTGTACAGTACGTATTTTACATTTTGTACAAATGTGTTTTGAATTATAAGCCTGTTATGTTACACTATATTTAAAGGGAACCATAGATTATAAAAGTAATAGTATCAAGCAAGGAGTTGGGAACTGTTGATTTAGTTTTTTGCCACAGAGGTTCTTAGCAAAGCTGTGGTCTGCCAGATAGACCTCCTAGGTCTCCTCCCTACCTGCACCCCAGCAACCCGGCGGGGCTACTCCTACTGGGCCCCCACCCGCCCTGGAGGGAGGCAAGATGGTACATTTGGGAGGCCCCCACCAGCGGTGTGAGAGCAGAAAAGCAGCCCTCTGGGAGGGAAGAATGTGCCCTCGAGGGCAAAAGAGAACACTTAGGAATAGGGTATTTTCAAGAATGGGGATTTGGACTTACTTAATTTAATTTTCTAGTTAGCTGCAGCGACTAATGCTGTGACTTTGGACCTTTCAATTCACTGAGCCTGGTTTAGCTCATCTGCAGAAAAAGAGATGGGGACTTCATGACCTAGTGTCCCTGCCAGCCCTGGAATTCTGCAGTTCTCTGAACTGAGCACAAAGCATGATTTTGTTTCAGCCTTTGTGGATAAAAATGTCTGAGTTTACTGTTCTACTTGAGCAAAAACTGCACTGAATATAACCAGATGGCAGTCTGTTGGGGGAGGGCATGAGGGGTCGGTATGACTTAGGGGAAAGACTGAGGGGTCTAGAGCCAACCTCAGTAACTAGCTGTGTGACCTTGGACAAGTTACTCAGCCTTTCTTGGCCACAGTGTCCTTATCCCAATCAGTGGGGATAGTGGTCCTCATCTTACAGCATTGCTATAGAAATAACTGTAAGTGATCAATAAATGGTAATTACTGTATGTTTATGGATTTTGAGTCGGTTGTCTGAAGAATATTTTGATCACATAGGTAAGCTTTTATAGTGTTGGGGCTGTTGTCTGGTGTGATTTATGGAAAGCAATCTCAATATTTTGCGAAGGGGTTTCCATTTGGTGCTACCTATGTGTGAATCTATACTGAAGATCCACCATGGGGTTTTTCTTTGAGTCCATAACTGTAGCTTTTTACTCTATTTGCACCTTTCTCTTAAAATTAGAGTAAACCATTCTGGCTAATTTAATAATCTAGAAGGATTGGGTTCTAATAAGTAGAAATTTTTACTATGTGTATTGTGCACATACATCCTACCATTTATTCACAGGTAAATGTTCACATTAAAAGCTAACATTATTTATAATAGTTAAAATATGTAAACAAGCTAAGTGTCTATCAATGGATGAATGTACACAAAAGATGTAGGGGGTGTGTGTGTCTGTGTGTATATATATATACACATATACATATAATGGAATACTACTCTGCCAGAAAAAGAATGAAACTTTGCCATTTGTGACAACAAGGATGGACCTTGAGGGTATTACATAGGTGAAATAAGTCAGACAGAGACAAATACAGTATGATATCACTTGTATGTGGAATTTAAACAGAACAAAACAAAAAAACAAAAACAGCCTCTGTCCCAATTTTACAATATGATTAACCCAACCATTATGATTAAAATAATCAACATGTTAAAGTCCTCGGCCAAACACAAACACTAACTGATTTCTAATAACTGTCACCCCATCCAGATCTGAGTATCAAGCCCTTCATTACCACCTATCAGCTGACTGACCTTGGATAAATTACTTAAACTTTTCAAGTTTTGCTTCTCTCTGATATGATAACTGTATCTTTTATAACTAACAGGGATTAAATGAGATCTCATGTGAATTGTGTTCAGGGTACTTTGAAGTTTGTATGCAGTTTCTGTATCTTGGCCTGAGATTTTTAGTATTTCAGAAAAGCTTTCTTCATCTAATGGGTCATTTAGGATCAGTTTGGCTCAGTGCCCTTCCCTGGTCCTCTTGTCCTGGCATTAAGATGGCAAGCATCTCAGTATTGTGCTGTACACCACTGGTCTCAGCACCCTTAAGTCCATCCGTAATTGGCACCCCCCCAGATTTCCTTTTGGTTCTCTAAGGACTTGAGTTGTTCAGTATGGAAGGAAAGGTAAAAAAACCTGGAGGCTTAAAATCCATTTTAAACCTCATACCAGGTCAGTTTAGAACAGTGGTTCCCAGATGGGGGTGATTTTAACTCCCAGGGGACATTTGACAATGTCTGGAGACATTTTTAATTGTCACTACTTGGGGGGTGGGGTGGGGCAGGGCTACTGTCAGGGTAGAGGCCAGGGATGCTGCTGAACATTCCACAGTTCAAAGAAATGCCTCGTTGAAAATGTCAGTAGTGCTGAGGGTGGGAGACCCTGATTTAGAAGTAGCCAGTTGGACAAATCATTTTTGTAAATAGGGGGATCTTTTTTGGCTTTAGCCTCTTACTATTTATTAAGTCTGAGAAATGTCTGGATAGAGGAGGCGTTCAATGGGATCTGAAAACCTTTCAAACTGAGCTGCTGTTATGAATTCAGAGAAACATGTTTGCCTTTTGGACAGAAAGATCTGTAGCTTTGTGCCTGCCAAAAAATTTGCTCAGGGTTTGCTATGCAGCTGCAGGAGAATCTGTCCATAAAAGGGATGGACTTTGCTGCCTAGAGGGATTCCCTTCAAGGGTTTCCCTTGTGAGCCCTCCCCCCACCCCCCACCAAAAAAAGCACTTGAAACGGGCAAGGCTAGCCAGTCTTCTGAGTTCCAGCCCCTCACCAAGGAGTGTTTATATTTCCCCCAAGGTGAGAGTGAAGAGGTTGTGGGGAAGGACAGCACTCCATCCCCAAAAAGGGATTGTCTGGGAACCATCTTCTTATTTCTTAGATGTGAAGGTGAACCAGCTTAACCGGAAAGGTCTTTGAAAAGGGAACCTGGGTTTTATTCTCAGGGGGAGCTGAGAGGAAGGCATTGCTGAGGGAAGAATGCCTGGGGTTCCAGATCAGGATGACCAGGGTTTGGACCCCTGCTCCTGTGGATGATTACCGACCCTGTGATCTTGCACAAAGAAAGAAAAATAACTAAAATTACCACACATCTACTACATGCCAGGCTTTGCTAATCCTGCACATGCAGTGTGATTTCACTTTAGTTCTACATTAACCTTCAAAGTAGCTCGGCTAAATCGTGTAGTCCGTAGCTGGCTAAGTCACCTAGGTTTGTTTGACTCTGATGCCTGTGATTTTTCCACTGTACCACATGGTCTCCCGAAATCCTTAGCCTTTTTAAGCCTCGGTTTCCTTGCTTGTTAAATGATGCAATCAGTCCACCTCAAAGGGGTGCCTTGAAGGTCTACTTGGAACACCCTTGGGTGCTTCTGGTTTGTAGTTGACCCTGGCCGTCAGGAGGTGCTTAACACTCCTATCCACCTCCCTCCCCTCCTGTGCAGTGTGGCAGTGACTTTAAGGATATTTATCAGCCGATGAGCCTTTGGAGAGAACATCAGTGGGCTGAGATATAGGTGCCGCACCCATCTTGGGGGCTGGCATCTTTCTCTCTGTGAAGCTGCAGTCAACTGCCTTCGACCAGAGTCTCAGAGGTGGGGACAGTCCACTCCCTCTCCAGGTGCCTCCCTTTTCTCTTCTACTTTGAGGACAATGAAGTTAGGTGGCCCAACGCTTGCTCCTCAGGATTAGGAAGACCTACTCACCTGCTTTCTTTCTCACTCCTTGGACGCCATCCTCCGGGGCCACTGGCCTGGCCCGGGGGCCTACATGGAGAGCCCAGGTCAGCTCCTCTCTAGACCACAAAGCAAGAGTTTCTTTTGCTGCGTAGAGCCTTCCTTTAATCCAGTATTTTTGAACCTTGCTGCAGAGATTGACAGAGATACAACTCTTCAGACCTGTCTTCCATGGAACAAAAGGAAGATTCCATGGGTTCAGCCTGGCTCCCTGGATCCTACATTGCATGTGGGATCTCAACCCTTCTGAGAACAAAGTGTTACTTTGTCTGGTTTCATAATGAGTACACCTGTCTCTCTCAGGGAGTCCTCCAAAAGTGGGACATTTAGGGTAACATTCCACTATTCCTTAATTTCCTGACCAGAGATGGTATTAACATCAGCCCTTGATTCTGCATAGACTCCTATGTCTAACAGTGCTTGACAAATGTTACTTCTCCCTCAGACATGAACAGAGCCTGAGAGATTATGCAGTTTAGGGGTTTTTAACTTAGAATCCCACTAGAATCAGGAACAAAGTGAGCATTTCCTCTCTCGTTAGTCAACAGTTCTCTGAAACTTCTGATCTGTGGAGTAAAGCATGAGATAGAAGCAAGATCCTTCTCTATGGGAAAGAGAGAGTTCCATTTACCGTTATAGTGTGGTTGCATTGCTGGTCAGTTTGAATTGTGAGGATTTGAAATATTCCAATACACTCTTTTCAAAAACCTTTATTGTGGTATGGTTCCTGTATAGTAAACTACACATATTTCAGATGTACAATTTGATGAATTCTGATAGATGTATACACTCTATCAAATCCAATTCTCTCTCTCTCTCTCTCTATATATATATATCTCCAATACACTCTTTATAAACAAAAACTTTCAAAATATGAATCCCCTTTATCTTTCTGGAGGTAGAGGTGAGGGGAACTTCAAGGGCAGTCATTCTCAATCTGGTCGGCTGTGTGAGTAGACAACCTTGGTTAGGCTGGCTGCTCCCTGGCGGCTCAAACTCCCTGGGGAGCAGCAGCCCCACAGCTATTGACTGTGATGTGTGAACACGCCGCTGTTTACATGCTCCAGAACTGGGAGTGAACCTGGTGCCTCTCATTGGCTGTTGCTCTGTTTCTTTGATCACTTACCGTTGCTCTATGTGATGATCTTCTTTATGTCCTATATCAGTGCCATCCAAATGCTAGTCGAATGGTAGAGCTAGAGCTTAAAACAGTATTATTTGGACTAAAATAGGGGTCAGGATACTTTTTCTGCAAGGGCCAGATAGTATACACGTTAGGCACTGCCTGCCACTCAGTCTCTGTCACAGCTACTCCACTCTGCCCTTAAGGCACGGAAGCAGCTGTGGATAACACATCAACGAACGAGCGTGGCTGTGTTCCAATAAAACTTTATATATAGACACTGAAATTTGAATTTCGTATAATTTTCACATGTCAAAAAAATCTTTTGATTTTTTTTTTCTCCTTAAAAAATGTAGAAAGCCTTCTTAGCTTGTGGGTTGTATAAAACCAAGTGATGAGCTGGATTTAGCCCTCAGGTCATAGTTTTATGGCCCCTAGACTAGAAGTTAGATGTCATAAAATGCTATTAAGTGTTATTTATTGTGTTTAGAAACTCTGTTGGAAGCAACGTAAGTTGCAGTGTTGAGCTATGCAGCACACACAGGTACACACGTATGCACACACACGCATAGGCACGTATTCCCACTGGGAATTACTTCTGAATTGTTGAGGAGGGTGTGTCTACAGACTGCTGCCGTGGCCGACAGGCACCAATGAAAAACTGGATTATTTTTCAAATCTCTCAGCCAGAAAGGGCAAAAAGAGATGATGCTATGATGTACTATAATTGTATTAATTGGGTATCAGTTAAGCCAGAGAAACAGAGAGATCTAAAAACACAATGGTTTGAACAAGATAGAAATGTATCTCTCTGTAAGTAAGAGTCTGGGAAGGCAGTGCAGGGTTTCAGTCAGGTCCCTACCATCTCATTTTTCTATCAGCATCAACAGCCAGCTCTTACCTCATAATCCATGATGGCTGCACACCCCACCCCATCACCCTCATAGTCCAATGAGTAAGAAAGGAGAAAGGGGAAGGGGAAGGCACACTTGGTCATAATTTTTATTTTTAAAAAACACTGCTTTCTACTTCCAGCTAAGATAGGGTAACAGAAATGGGTTTATGCTCTTACTCCAAACAACAACAAAAAGACAAAACATGAGACGATGGTTTTCCAGATAGAGGACAGCAGGCAACAAAGGACAGAAATCCCTGAGACACAGGACAGGAATGAGGTGAGCCCTGCGGTCATCCCAGACTATGGTGCAAGATGGGGAAATCCAAAGTGGAAGCAGTGGGGCTGGGACTCCTGGGAAGCCCAGATAGGACTCGCAGGGCAGAAGCAGGAAAGAGAATGCTGCACAGAGACAACTGGGCACCTGCAGAGTCCACCCCCAACCGGGTCTAACCTGAGCACGGATTACTGCATGTGTGTGCAGAAACTAGCCAAGCCCTGGGAAAGCATCACCTGAGAGCATTAGAAGGAAAATTCTCTAGAGCTCACACAGAGGCAGGAACAGCTCCTCTTCCACTAGCCAGAGTAGAAATCTTCTAATTCATGGGGCGTCAGGCAGAAGTGGGGCAAAAGGGGTTCTAGCTTAAACACTGCTCTGGTCCCACCTAACAAAGCTTAAAACAAGATCTAAAGGAATAAATTGTTTCCAAATGTAATGGGATGAATGGTGGCCCAAGGATATCAAGTCCTAATCCCTGGAAACTCTAAATGTTCCCTTGGTTGGAAAAAGGGATCTTGAGATGAAGAGATAATCCTGGATTATCTAGGTGGGCCCTAAATACCATCACCAGTGTCCTTATGAGAAGGAGGCAGAGGCAGAAGAGATCCACACAGAGGGAAGGCAATGTGAAGGCAGTAGGCAGAGACTGGAGTGATGTGGTCAAGGAAGCCTGGGCACCACCTGGAGCTGAAAGAGGCAAGAAATATATTCTCACCTGCAGCCTCTGGAGATGCTTTGCTGACACCTTGGTTTCAGACTTCTGGCCTAAAGAATATATTTCCATTGTCTTGAGCCACTAAATTTGAGGTAATTTGTTGCAGCATTATCAGGAGACTAATATACCAGGTGACTTAATTGCATCCCGTAACAAAACTCAAGAATATTTACAGGAATACAAAATTATTCAGCACCTAACAAGCTAAAATTCACAGTGTTTAACATCCAGCCAAAAATTATCAGGCATGCAAAAAAGCTGGAAAATGCAACACATAATGAGGAGAAAAATCAGTCGATCCAAATGACCCAGAAAAGACACGGATGATATTGGATGCAGCTAAAATCTGGGATGAAATGGAGAAAACTGGCAGACGGCTGGCAGTCCCAGCCATCAAAGTAAAAACTAGTCTCACCAGTTGTATTAGTCAGGGTTTTATAGTTGCAAACAGCTGAAACAGATGTGATAGATTTAAAGCAAAAAAAAAAATTTTTTTTTAATAAAAGGATATTGTGTATTTCACAGACTTCAGAACCAGGCTTAGAAATTGAGCAGGAACAAATGAGACCTGGCAGCAGTCAGGACCACAGCCAAAATCTTGCTCCAGAGCTCATCTAGGGTGGATAACATTTGCTGGAGACCACAACTTGCCCTCTGATGTCACCAGGCACACGTGCATCTGGGGCTTCCCAGCCACTGCTGCCGCTAGAAAGTCCGCAGTGTTGACACCGCCACTGCCAACTGCCAGCAGAGATCCTCCTTATCTCTGATTGTTCACACCACTAGCTAAAGACTGCAATGCATGCATCGGACAGCAGAGCTTCAGTCATAATCTGAGCCCCAGCTGCTGGTAAGGCTTTGAGAGGGAGTCTTCAGCTTCTGCTATGGGAAGCATCAAGAGGTATAGGATGCTTAGCATGCATGAGGTCCTGGGTTCAACCCCCAGTACCTCCATTAAGAAAGAAAGAAAGAAAGAAAGAAAGAAAGAAAGAAAGAAAGAAAGAAAGAAAGAAAGAAAGAAAGAAAGAAAGAAAGAAAGAAAGAAAGAAAGAAAGAAAGAAAGAAAGAAAGAAAGAAAGAAAGAAAGAAAGAAAGAAAGAAAGAAAGAAAGAAAGAAAGAAAGAAAGAAAGAAAGAAAGAAAGAAAGAAAGAAAGAGAGGAAGAAAGAGAGGAAGAAAGAGAGGAAGGAAGAGAGGAAGGAAGAGAGGAAGGAAGAAAGGAAGGAAGAAAGGAAGGAAGAAAGGAAGGAAGGAAGAAAGAAAGAAAGAAAGAAAGAAAGAAAGAAAGAAAGAGGTATAGGAGAAGAAATCTTCTTAAAACTGGTGCAGATACTGAGCAGCCAAACAATACTGACAGCAGTGGTAATAGTAATCATAGACAAAGGTCATTCTGTGAGTTCAGATTCTACCAATGTTGGAGAGCCATCAGTGCAGGGCAAAGGGGAGACCTTAGCGTTAGTGCCGCAGTGTCTACTCTTCAGAATCCAGCTTTCACCCCTCTACATCTGTCTTTGCTTTTTATTCCTAGGGAATAAATTTTAGTTATATTTAGACATATTTGAGACGTATAATGATCATTCAGAAGTAAATCATCTAAGTCTGTGTTATTAACTTTCTATTTTGGGTGATTTTCTTTACTAACATTTTTACTTTAGGGGCATCCTATCGGCTACTAACCTTTGTATCAAGGATGGAAAAAATAAAATTTAAATAAAGAGTGGCAGGTAGTTAAATGCACCGTTCTTTCCTTTGTGCTATGGTATTTACTATAGAGAATGACTTTGACCCTGGTTTAGCCCTGACCAACTTGCTTCCTGGATTAATTAAGTCTTTGGCCTGTGATAATTCTGAAGCAGCCCCCCGCCCCCACCCCCAACTAGCCTCCATTCTTCTTGCTTAAAAGGGAGTATTAGGAAATATCTGCCCAGAAGGACCAGGGTTTTGGACAGCTGCGTTAGTGTGATTTAAGAGTGATGGGAGGATCCCCGCATTGTCCCTAAAGTTCCGTCCCTTAAAGTTAATTCCTTGGGCCCTTTCCATAAGGCTCTCATTTAGATACAAAAAGCACAGGAGGAACAACACATAAAACAATGACCACTTTTAACACCTTTGAATTGTTAAGTTTCAGGCACTAACACACACTTATCTGGCATCACAGAATGCTCATGTGCAATTTAAGTCATTGTTCCTCATGAAGCCCTGTTATAGGGGTATTATTATTATTGCTTTCCTACAGACAAGGGAAGGAAAGGGCAGAGAAGTCACATAACTTACCCAAGATCACACAGCCAATATCTGGCATAGCTGTGATTCAGATCCCAAGAATTCACTTCCAACTTTCACCTGTCTAGCCTCTGTCTTTGGCTGCCTCTCATCTAAAAAAATGGTGACAGGAAGAAGGCACAGGGCAGGTAAGTGCTGATAAAAGGGAGAAGGGAGCCCAGGTCCAGGGCACAGCACACAGCCCATGGAGGTCAGGCCCGAGTCCGGGTGAGAACTCTGCAAGGCACATGTAGGAAAGATCTGGAAGGCTGGCACTGCACAGACCACCCCTTGGACAAGGGCCTCCCTTCTTCCTGCCTAGGGGCTTTAGCCCTCTTGTGCAAATGGCTCTGACTTCAGGGCTCTGCCTTCTGAGGAAGTCCCCAGTGACTTTCATACTTGATAAAACTGGCAGACTCTGTCTGCATCCTTGAAGTCCAAGGACAAAGGTACCGAAGAAGTGGGGATAGTAAGGGAAGCTGTGAATGATGCTTAAGGGGACATGGGAAATTATTTGCTGCCTATTGGAAGCAAAGTCAGTAAGATGCATAACAGTGAGTCAGGTTGCTGATGAGAGAAATAAAAGCTATTGGGGCCATCATTAAATCTAGGCATCAGGATGGAGAGTCGGACAGGGGACTTATGCCCTGGACAGCAGGCTCTGTGGACTCTAAGCCCTGGAGCCTTTTGGCTGGAGAGAGATTCACAAAGCACTACACAAGCAGAACTATTCACAGACATGAACCATGAAGTTGCCATTGTTGTTTCTACTGGGGAATTTATTTCCCCTTAAGTAAATGGTGAGTTTAGTTCTGGGGGACTGTCTCTTTCACAGAAAAGCCCAGAATCCAAACCAGGATTCAGATCCTATGCTGATTCTTTTGTGTCTTTTCTGTCTCTTCCTTTCTTCCTCCCTCCCTCTCCTTCTCTCTGTCTCACAGCATCGATAGTGTCTGATTTTAATTATAAATCAAACAACCAGAAACATTAGAAGATAAATAGAACTAAAGCAAAAAAGCACCAAACAATCCTTCAGTTTCCCCAACCAGACCAGGCAGTGGTGGAGAAAAACAGAAAAGCTCCTGCCAAAACCATCATGCAGTGACTCCAACTTCTCAATTCTTTCCTCGTCAGCAAGAGAGTCAGGTACTATCAGCAGAAATAGGCTTTACAAGTAGCAGTGCAAACACCGCACTGTGATTTAAGTTTCTTAAAATGCCCAGACTTACGGCACTTAGACTGATAACAGATTGTATCTCAAAAATGTCTTCTATCTGGCATCCTGTCTTTTGAGGAAACACAGAAACTAGCAATGTGGATTAGTCTATTTATAAATTTTTTGGTCTTCTTCATCTTTTGGAATTAAAAAAATATTAAAACATCGACTGGTTAATACCATAATTAGTAAAAACACAAGGTACAAAATAGCAGTGTAGAAGGTAATTTTAGGATTAAATTAGGTATTTGGGTTTCATGATTCATAAGATTTTATATGTCATACAGGCTGGCATTTATGCGGGGGAGGTTGGGGAGGGCATAAGTTTGGTGGAGCGGGGAGACTTCTAGATTTAGAGGGGACAAACCCAAAGGAAATCTGCTCTTATCCAGCCCTCATCAGCCTGTCCCACCCCATCAGTCCCACCACACTGTTCATCCACTGTCACCTCCAGCATCTGGTCTACCTCCCTTGTCTCCCCATCATTCTTTTCTGTCCACCCTAGACTTCTCTGTTATGATGCTACCACTCCAACTTCTACCTGCCCCTTTGACATCCTCCTTCTGGGCAGGATTGCCACTGTGGTGTCTAGGCTGGAGCTCCTCCACCTGCCCTGAAGCTTTGCTCTGTCAGCTTCACATTCTCTCTCTCTTACTTTTCTCTCTTTAGCTCCACCGCTGGATCATGCTCCCTGACTATAGTCACATTCACGTTTCTCCTATCCAAAAACCAACCAAAAAAAAAAAAAAAAAAAACATAAAGAAAACCACTTTCCCTCCAGTCTGCTGACCCCCTGAAGCAAGTGACTTCACTCTTTCTTTCCACAGTAAAATTTCTTTAAAAAGTCATCTTTGTCAACTGCATCCATTCTAATGGAAGCAGTTCTGCTCCCTTCTTAATCCTTGCAATTAGACTTTGGCTTTCATCCCTCCATAATCATTTTTTAAAGGTCAACAGTCAGCTGGCTACCAAATGCAGTGTTGTTTATCTTATTCTCATTTTGCTTTGTCACTTTATATGATTGGCCCTGTTCCCCCACCCCTAACCGCGTCCCCACACCTGGGAAATTCTCAATTCCTTTGGCTTCCCTGATAATATACTCTTCTTATCCTCCCCTTTTATCCCTGGGTCTCCTCCACTTCCTCTTCTTTCCCAGCTTCAAACATAAGAATCTGCCCTTGACTCTCTTCTCCATCCTCTCTTCTACACGTTCTCTTGGAAAACTCATTCAGTCTCATGGCTTTAACTCTTCTGGTTTTGTGACTCATTTCCAAAACCTCCTCTCCAGCCCTAACCACTATCCCAGCTCCCTGTCCCACCCCATCTGGCTTCGCCAACTCCTGGCTAGAAGTTTGCACCCATAGGTTCTACCAGTGTGTTGATGGTAATAGGTTCAAGTCTAAATTCATCCTTTTCCCTCCAGAACATTGACTTCTTCCTATTTCTGTTAATTAAGATCTTTCTAGTCGCATTAGCTCAGAATGTTGATAGTCTTTATTCTTCCCTCTTTTTTGTCCCATGTTTGATTAGTAGTCAAATTCTGTCAATTTTGTTGAAAATATGTCTCTTTTGTGTTTCTTCTTTCCTTTCTATTCTCACTAATACTCTTTGTTTCAAGATCTGACTACCTTCCACCTTATTCAATGCCATAATCTCCTAATAGGTCTACCTGCTTCCAGTCTCACCTCACTGATCTGCACCTTATATTGTGACACAGTGTTAAGTGTTACTCTTTCTTAAACACACATCAAAGCTGGTTGTTCTCCCGCTCAAACACTTTTCATGGCTGCCCAAAGTCTAAAGCATAAAGGGCCAAACACACACAATACATTTAGTATCCTCGCCCCAAACTACATCTATAATTTTATTTCACATCAGTTTTTTTTTAAATTGAATTATAGTCAGTTACAATGTGTCAATTTCTGGTGTACAGCACAATGTCCCAGTCATGCATATACTTACACGTATATTTGTTTTCATATTCTTTTTCATTAAAGGTTATTGCAAGATATTGAGTATAGTTTCCTGTGCTATACAGAAAAAAGTTTGTTTTTTTAATCTGTTTTTATATTTAGTGGCTAACATTTGCAAATCTCAAACTCCCAAATTTATCCCTTCCCACCTCCCTTCCCACCCTCTTTCCCCTGATAACCATAAGATTGTTTACTATGTCTGCAAGTCTGTTTGTTTTGCAGATGAGTTCATAGCGTCCTCCTTTTTTCTTTTTTTAGATTCCTCATATGATCCAACAATCCCATTCCTGGGCATATATCCGGAGGAAACTTTAATTCAAAAAGATGCATGTACCTCAGTGTTCATAGCAGCACTATATATAATAGCCAAGACATGAAAACAGCTTAAATATCCATCGACAGATGACTGGATAAAGAAGTTGTGGCATATTTATACAGTGGAATACTAATCAGCCATAAAAAGAATAAAATAATGCCATTTGCAGCAACATGGATGGACCTAGGGATCGTCATTCTAAGTGAAGTAAGCCAAAAAGAGAAAGGTTTTTTCTTTTTTTCCCACAACACCAAACATTCACATGCTAAACTTTTATATCCTGTGGCAAGAAAAAAAAAACTAACTCAAAATCAATCAATAACTAAATTGATTTCTTTATAGATTTAATTATTGATAACATTTACTGATTAAATTATATACTATATTACAAAATTATAACAAGAAATTTTGAAGCAGGATGCCCTCAGCATGGATGTCCCAGCTCTGATTCTGCCCCTTTGCAATTCTCTTGACAGAAGTGAGTTCTCTTTGTTAGTGGTCATCTCCAAGTTGGAACTCACACTGCACTGATCACAGTGTGATTTGTATTATAATTACCTGTTACCGGTCTTATCCTTGTTGAGATTGGAGGGGGCCCCAAGAAAATACACCCTTCTCCTCTCCCCCTGAGTACTGAACCAAAGGAGAGACAGGAAGGAATGGCAGATAAGATCAAAACAACACTTCATTATTGATAAAACTGGTTCTGAAGAAAGGTGCTTTGTTGTGCTACAACAAAATTCTTCATAATACATGAAAACCCAGAATGTGACCGACTCTTCCCCAGGCACAGGCGGGGTTAGAAGTCTCAGAGCCCCTAGTGGGCATGATGTCAGAGGCATATCCCTGCCAGTTCTTGGTTAATTCCATCCAGGTAACTCACTCCTCCACAGGGAGGAATAAGGGCCAGGACAAGAGTCCAGAGTGTTTAGGGAAAAACATCTCTTCTAGAAACCACAAAAGAACCCAAATCCTCTCTCTGGTAAAACTGTAGACTTCTTGATGTCAGGGACTAGATTTTGTACATCTTTTAAGGTGATACACATATTAGGTGTTTAATAATGTCTGCTAAATTATGTCAAATTATATGACATAATTACTAAGTGACATAGTAATTATATAAAACTTAATTTATATTATATAATTTATATATTATAAATTTGGTAGATTATAATATTATAAAATGCCATATATAGAATATATATTTAATTATTTATATTAACAAATTATTAAAATTTAAAAGACTACTAATGTGCAGCAATGACATTGCCAGAGACTTACAGAAGTGAAGCTGTTTATTACAAAGGAAAATAAATTATTCCTGAGCTGCATAGCATGAAGGGGGACTCAAACAGAAAATGGACACACTTATAATTTTGTGTATCCAAAGATAATTATTAGATAAAACAATGTTTCCTATAAAAATTATTTCTTAAAATCATATCAAAGTGGCCAGATTTTTATTTCTTTCCAAAATTCATGAGGAAACGTATTCATTTTATTTTTTAAGAGCAAATCATTTTGTACCACCCAGACACCTCATGTATTGCCAACCACCTGGATATGTAGAAAATTAGTGTTTGAGATTTGCTGGTTTTGATTTTCATTAGGATATTTGATGTCAAATAGATGCAGCACAAATAAATCTCTTTCAGTGCCTTAATATTGATGTGTCACCCTGTCATAAGGCATAATTCAAAATTTAGACATGTTAGTCTGTTTGGAGGGTCTTGATGGGAAAACTCATTGCACAGTAACAAACACCGTTCAGCATTTTTGAATAACTGAGTTCAGAGGGGTGAAATACTCAAGTAAACCTTAGAACTTAAACTTGGGTGGTAATACCATATATGCATATAATCTGGTAAGTGTGTGCATATCATGCAGTACCCTTATTTAAATAGCAGTCAAACACTTCTAAAGGAATGTTGTGTGTGTGTGTGTGTGTGTGTGTGTGTGTGTGTGTGTGTGTGTGTGTGTGTGTGTGTGTGTCTAGGTGGAACTTGTTGCTCTTAGCAGAAACAAGTTTATATACTTATTCCAAGTACTATGCGGTCCCCAGGATTGCTCCTGGGACTTAATTTACACACCATTCTGTTGCCATAAGAGAGTTTAAAGTTGAATTCAAAACTTTTTGTAAAATTTCATGGCCGCCTGAGGTTGAACACTGCTGGGAGGTAGGGATATATAATAAGCCTGTCAGAGGAAATAAGTAGTCAGAGGAAACTACTGAATAAAAAGGGGATGTCATTTGAGATAAGCCCGTGTTCCTGGGTGCTGTGCGGCTTCCCTTGTCGGGCAGTGTGGTGCTTAGAGGAGAGTGAGCTTCTAGGCTGGGGAGTGCTGCATGTAAACTGGAAGCTCTATACAGTCCTCTGGAAGCTGGCTCGCAAAAGCGCAGCTGGGGTCCCTGTAATGAGGGGTCAGATAGAGTCCTTGAGCCATAGTCTATGCAGAAATGTTTTGGCGACACTGACAAGTGCCCTCTGGGAGAATGATGACATTACTACTAAAAGGAAAAAAAAACCCACCGAGACACTGACCAGAAATCTAGAAGAGCTACTCATGCTCAAAACCCCGTAACGGAGAGGAATGACCAGATATGGTATCATACTGTTAATGAGACTTTCGAGTTAGGTCCCAGCAAGGGTCCTCCTGCAATAGAACAAGATCAAGTTGGATTCAGAAGCAAAGGAAACTTACTCTTTGATCAAAGAATGGAGCGCTCCAGAGCGCATGCTCTTCCTGGAAGGGCTGCTGTATGGGGTGCTTGTCAGCTTGGAGGGGGCGGAGCGCTCACGGGGTGGGCGGAGCTGTGCTGTTCTCCCCAGAGTGCCGCGCGCGGAGCAGCGTCTCTGCACACGGCCCACCGCCATCTTGAACGGCTGCGTCGCGCACAGCGCAGGCAGCCTGCCAGTCCAGGTGTTCGCGCGGCCGTTTTTCATAGGGACCCCTAGTCTGAAGTGTCCTCTGGGAGGCCTCTGCACGCGGCACCCTGTGAGCAAGTGAAACTAGACTAAGCACAAAGGGAAAGGAAAAAAGAAAAGGTCAGACTTTATTTCATTATTGAGATTCTACTTTTATTTTCTGGGAACTGTTATTGGACTTTGCTTTTTAAAAATGTCCTTTTTCTGGGGGTTTTGGTCCTTGATTCTTGCTGCGTACGGTGCCTGCCTTGGACAATGGGAATGTAAATCCTTCCCCTTGATGTCCCTATTAAAGGAAAAGGAGTGAAAGCAGAGGTCGCTTTCTGTTTTAAAAAACACCACCACCACCATCAAAAACCCAAACCAAACATCTCCCTTAAAGGGAGGGAATAATAACTGAATTGTATCTGACCAGATAGGATTAAGTCCAAGAATCTCTTAATGGAGGTCTGAGATCGGCGAAAGCCTACGAAGAGTCTCAAATTCCAGGCTAGCACGTGACCCAGCAAAGAGGACAGTACATTTAAGTATTTAAAACTCTTCGTACACGTACATATGTACGTGAGAGTGGAGAGCTATAGAGAAGTGAGCACATGCTCATGCACACCCCAGCTCTGTCCACTCACCTCATGCGATTCCCCTATTACACACTCCCAGGCTGATGCTCGCAAATGGAGGTTCAGAGCAGCAGGATTCCTCCCTTTCCTTTTTTACCTCAGATGCTTCAAAGAGAAATCACATGCTTCATACAGATAGACAAGATGAGTGCCACTCTCCATCCCTTAAAGAACAAAACTAAACAGTACATCATCTGACGAAAGCCATCTGATTTGGCTAATGACAGTTCTGTCAAGATGGTCTTAAGTCCCCAGAGAACTGACGCCAATGGTGTTGATGGTAGGACATGTCCCAAAGACGTATACGTCCCAAAGTTATATCTGCTGCTTCCCTGTGAAGAGTCTTTTTTTTTTTTTTTTATTGAATTAGGAAATTCTTACTATTACCTTTTCCAGTATTACCTTGCCCCCTTGCTCTCTCCATTTCTAGAAATCCTTTTAGATTTCATTGAACATTCTTGTGCTTGCTTTTCTATCTTAACTTCCCTTGAAAATTTTCCGTCTCGTTATTTCTCTGGGCTGCATTCTGGTATGTTGCTTAGCTTGGCTTTCTCATTTACTAATGCTTCTTCAGAGATGTCTAGACTACTGTCCATCCAATGAATTTTTAATTTCAATAACTGTGTATTTTATTTCTAGACTTCCTATTTGGTTCTTTAAATCTGCCTTTTCTCCCTTCCTTTTTTTCCTTCCCTTTTCTCTCTTTCTTTCTTTCTTCTGTGGATTTCTTTTCTTTTCTTTTCTTTTTTTAAATAATGTCTTTAATCATTCCAAGCATCCTCATTTTATATTCTTTTTCAGATTGTTGTTTTAGTGGCCCAGTTCCCTGGGAGGTGGGAGGTGATGATGGTGAATTCTGTTGTCTGTAATTTCTATTAACTCTTGACCGTGATAGATCTGTCCCTTCAGTGTTTTGTAATTTCTTTTATTGTGAGCTCATCTCGTGTGGGGCTTGCTTATTTTTGTGAAACTACCTGTATTCTGGATTGTGAAATGTTTCTCTTGAGTGTTTTTGTAATTGTTTCTGCCAGTCACTCCCAAAATATTACTAGTCAGGGACCAATTTTTACATTAATTTCTTGGCTTGGAAGTTTCTGGGCCATTTCCAGTAGGGCAATTTAAAAAAACAAAATCATGAGTAGACCAGGTGCAGAGTTTCCAATTCTTAGGAAAGATTTTTTTTTTTTTCCACAAAAAGAGACAAATGAGTTTTCATGTTATCTTGCTGTGCTGGTTAGGACATTTTTTTTTTTTCCTGGTCAATATTCTCCTTGATGGTTCAGGCCTACAAGGGTCTTGGTTTCATGTGGGAGTCTCATTTCCACCCCATCTTGTGCAGGTTTATCTGCTGTGGTCATTAAAACCCAAGTTCCAAGGGTTATGAAGATCTGTGACTCCAATTCTGAGGGCAAATGGAGTATCAGTCCACTTGCTAACTTATTTGATTTCATTCTTCCTCCTTCTGTGATTTCCCCTTCTTTCCTATGATCTTAATTTTGCTTAAAAATTATTTTTGTTCTAATTTATTCTGTGATTCTCGGCATACCTGAAAGAAGATATTTCAAGTTATGTCAGCCTGCCGCATTATCATAATCAGAAGCTCTTTCATCTGTGCGTTATGTTTTCTTCCATACTCTTAAGTTTTCATGCTAAGACTAATGCAGTAGCCCGCTAATGCGTTTCCCTCCAAGTGGTCTAAGATACCATCTCTCAGTTGCAGCTTTCTAAAACACCACTTTGACCATGTGATTTCCAGGCTTACTAGCAGTTAATGGCCTTCATGTGGCCTGTTGCATAAAGTCTTATGTCCTTGTCCTTGCATATAAGATCATCTATAGCCTGGCCTCCAATTAAATATAATTTCTACTGATTTCAATGAAATTTTTAATTTTTCTCTGTTGAACATTTTTATTAATTAAGCAAGTACTATCTGGCATATAAAACTGTTGTATGGCTCACCAGCTAAAAGACTAGTGTTTTTTTCTATTTTCGTATGGGTTATTTTAGTCCTTGTATTACTCCAAATTTTGGAACATGTCCTAACCAACAGGCACTCAATGCCTGCTTCTTAAATTTAACCAGGGAAGGGGCATTGGTGATTGGACTTCAAGTCATAGGAGAAGTATAAGTGCAGAAGAACTTTCCCTTAAATGGTTTTTTTGAGCTTATCTATTTTCTACTGTGTACAATAAGAGAAAACAGTGCAGAGGAGAGCAGTCCATGGAATATAACACAACTGGCAGTCTTAACATGAGTAATAATTATACTCTATGTTTTTACAATGTCTTTTAGTTTTTAAAGCATTTTTACAGGTACAGCCCATATGATCTTAACAAAAACCTGTAAGGTAGGTAGAGCAGATTTAGAAATAAGGAAACAAGTCCAAAAAGGTTATTGTTTATTTATGTAAAAGTTGAACAAATACTTATTGTACCAACTACTTGCTAGGCACTGGGCTAGGACTAGGGGGTTCAACAATGGATGAAATGAGCTAAGACTGTAATTTCCTGGGCCCAGAAATCCTACAGTTCTGTAACTTGTCCAAGTCTTATTTACCCAGTAAATGGTAGACTAGGAATTAGAACCCTGCTCTTATAAATCTTGATCCTTCAAACTTCTCTACTGGCACATTTAGTCCCATACTTGACCTAGAATAATATATGAGCCCCACCTAAATTATGTTAGCTATCTGTTTTAGAGCTAGGTTCATCACACTGATTTCCTTTTTTTGCTAGACACATAATTGTGCTACATTTCTCAACTTCCCATGCAGACAAAGGTGGTCAGTGACTGAATTCTAACCAGTGAAATATGCAGAGGTGGTGTGCACTACTTCCAGACCTGGACCACAGAAACACTGCACCTGTAATAATCTCTTCTTTTTCTCCATTAGCTGCTGAATGCAGAGAACTCCAGGGACCAAGAAAAGGGTGAAGCCACAAGACAGAAGAAACAGTTCCTGAATGACACATGGAAAATGGCCTGCCGATCAGGAACACGTCATGTGACTTCTTGTGAGTGAGAAATAAATTTCTATTGTCTTAAATCACTGGGATTTGGGAGGCCATTTTTTTTTAACAGCAGATAGCTTACCCTAACAAATGCATCCTTCAAATTAAAGCCTAAAATGGCATTATAAGAGTGATAATCAAATGGCATAAATTTATTCTTAAGTAATCTATTAAACTACATCCCCTATATTCATTATTGATAACCTCAATATAGACATCGATATTCTCATCAAATGTAAAGAAGATAACAGAACTCCAGGAAAATTAAAAATTTTAAATTATATCCAACAGTGTCATAGACCCAGTGTATCTTGTTATCAACAAGGCATTTTGAATAAACTGGTGAAAGAGGGGTACCACTCAATGAATTCAAAGCTGATTAAGAAAGTATAACCCTAAATGATTAGTGGACACATTTAAGTGTGCAGAGGATTCTGCATCTGAAATAGTGGGCTATTCTCTTAACCTTGTTTTGGTCAACATTTCTATCAGTGTCTTATATGAGGTTGTAGTAGGTATACTGGTCAAATGTGCTAGGGATCCAAGTCTGGAAGGGATAGAAATAAGTTATAAGATAGTTGACAGAATCAAGATTCATTATCTTGATGTGCTGCAGGGCTGGGCCAAAACCAGCAACATGAAATGTAATAAGGATAAATGCAAGGTCTTGTTTTTAGGTCCAAAAATGAATTATAAGAATACAGGATGAAGAACATGTAGCTTGGCAGCAGTTGATGTAAAAAAGGCTCTGGGGGGTCTTATTTAACCAGAGATTTGATTTGAGCCAACAATGTGCTGTGGCTCCACAGACCGAGCTGCTTTAATGGAAGCATTGTGTGAGCATCAGGAGACACATTAGGGTCTGCACTCCTCAAATGAAATCTGGGATATTATTTTTAATTATAATTTTTAAATTCCATGTATGTTGGAACAGTGACAAACTGGAGACTGCACAGAGAAGGTGATGAGGATGGTGAATAAAGATGTCCCCTGCCTCTGCATCCATAGCATACCACTGGTGACTTGTTTCGTGCTTGTATCATTTCTCCAGCTTTGCGCTCTGGTCTGTCTCATTCACTGGACAGCAAGCTCCATTAATGAAGGGACCATAATTACAGCACCAGCAGTGGTCACAGATGACATTGATTGAGTTTCTCCCATGTGCAAGGCACGTCTGTACATGTATTATTTATTTAACCTTCACGGCAACCCTATGAAATAGATCCTACTACTGACCTCCGTTGATGGATGAACTAAGACATAGTGGGGTTAAGTTCCTTAGTAAATGGTGGAATCAGGGTGCAATTTTAGGCAATTTGACTCCAGGACTGGTACTCTTCCCCCCACATGCTATCTATCTGATCAGGTTCTGAAACTCCCCAACCTTAAGAACTCATGTCCAATAATTTTAATGAGGGAGAGGAGAGTGGTGCATAGAAACCAAGTTGTAGAACCAAGAGGGGCAGAATTCCTCCCTGATAAGTACTGGGAACTTGTCTAGCATCCACAGGATGAACGAAGAGAAATACACTTGTGAGGTTTTGATATACCTGGGCATCTATACTAGTAGTCTTATGAACAGTAATCTTATATTGTGACACTTAGTTTTTAGTTTTCAAAAGCATTTTATTTACTTTTTGTTGAAGTATAATTGACATATAACATTACATGAGTTTCAGGTGTCAAAAAAAAAGTACTTTTTTTTAAATCTTGATGTCCTTTAATCCTACAAATTGCTTTGTGAATTAATCATGGCAAGGTTTTTTTGGTGGTTTTTAAATTATTATTATTTTTAATTGAAGTATTGCTGATTTGCAATGTTGTGCTAGTTTCTGGTGTACAGCAAATGATTCAGTCATATATATATTTTTTATCAGATTCTTTTCCATTATAGGTTATTATAAGATATTAAATATAGTTCCCTGTACTATACAATAGGTCCTTGTTGTTTATTTATTTTATATATAGTAGTGTGTATCTGTTAATCCCAAATTTTCCCTCCCCCACCTTTCCCCTTTGGTAACCATAAATTTGTTTTATATGCCTGTGAGTCTGTTTCTATTTTGTAAGTTCATTTGTATAATTTTTTTTAGATTCCATATGTAATATATGATATTTGTCTTTTTCTGACTTAATTTACTTAGTATGATAATCTCTAGATCCATCCATGTTGCTGCAAGTGGCATTATTTTATTCTTTTTTGTGGTTGAGTAATATTCTGTTTTGTGTGTGTGTGTGTGTGTGTGTGTGTATCTTCTTTGTCTGTTCATCTGTTGGTGGACACTTGGGTTTCTTCCATGTCTTGGCTATTATAAATACTGTTGCTATGAATATTGGGATTCATGTATCATTTTTTTTAATGAGGGGGAGGTAATTTGGTTTATTCATTAATTTCTGCTTGGAGGAGGTACTGGGGATTGAACCCAGGACCTCTTGCATGCTGAGCATGCACCCTACCACTTGAGCTATACCGTTCCCCTCTTCATGTATCTTTTTGAATTAGAGTTTTCACCTTTTCCAGATACATGCCCAGTAGAATTATTGGATCATATGGTAACTCCATTTTTAGTTTTTTAAGGAATCTCCATATTGTTCTCCATAGTGGCTGCACCAATTTGCATTCCTACGAAAAGTGAAGGAGGGTCTTCTTTTCTCTGCACCTTCTCCAGCATTTATTGTTTGTAGATTTTTTGATGATGACCCTTCTGACTGGTATGAGGTGACACCTCATTATAGTTTTGATTTGCATTTCTATAATAGTTAGCAATATTGAGCATCTTATCATGTGCCTGTTGGCCATCTAGATGTCTTTAGAGAAATGTCTATTTAGGTCTTCTGCCCATTTTTTGATTGGGCTGTTTTTGTTTTTGGTATTGAGCTGTATGAGCTATTTGTATATTTCGGAAATTAGGCCCTTGTTGATCGTACCATTTGCAAATATTTTCTCCCATTCTGTAGGTTGTCTTTTCATTTTGTTTATGATTTCCTTTGCTGTGCAAAAGTTTATAAGTTTGATTAGGTCCCAATCATGGCAAGTTTAGAATGAGGAAACAAGTCCAGAAAGACTACATTTGTTCATCCATTCGCATATTTATTCAACAAACATTTATTAAGTGCCTATTAGTTTCCAGGCACTACAGCAAGATCATAAGAACTTTATAAAACAAGTGCTATCTCCATTTCACAGATAAGGAATGGACGTCCTGAAGACTGCATCAGCACCAACACTGTGAGACAGACAGACAGACACACACATATGATATATGTCTGGGCCCCACATTACATATTTTCCTTCCAAAGAGTGGAATTGGAAGGGTCATTTTCTTGCTGCCTCATTATTAAATTTCACAGCCCTTGTGCTGGAATCTAATTAGTACTCGAGCTCTCGATTGCCAATATGATGTTCTTATATGAGATATATGAAAAAATCAAAAGTGATGTTCATGGAAAAGAGAATCATCACTAACAGTAGGGGTGGGCATTTTGAAATAAACACCTATTAGAAAATGAGATCATCCTTGGAAAGTGCTTTGAGATCTTTGGGGAAGTGTGGTTGGTATGGGGGTACATGCTGGGACACCTTCCCCCTGGGGGTTCCAGACATTCCAAGCTCCCAGCCGCCCAGCTGTGGAATGTCCTGGAATGTGCTTGAATCACTGTGAGCTGTGGAGCCTGAGAGCAGTGGGGCTCAGCTAGTAGGGGCTGGTCTGGACCCACCTGGGATCTCTGGTTTGGTTTAGCAGCCCCCAGGCCTGGGAGGTGAAGAAACTAATAGGAAATGCAGAACTTGTCACTGCAGCACCCCCTGAAAGCAGAGGTCAGTCTGGAGCTGAAAGAAGATAGTGGTTCCTCAATACCTTCTTATAAATATCTACCATGTCAGCATAATTTCCAACAGAGGCTAATCAAATGCCTCCCTCACCCCCGAGTCCACGGAGAGTTAGGAATGGTGTATCACCTACCCTCCTTTTTTGTAAATGAACCATCTTCTTTAAGGTTAGGACCAAAAAAGAATTATGAGATCTGGTAGTGAAGGGTAAGGAGTGTTGATAGTGGAAAGAGAGGCAAAGTATTTGGTCCTCCAGCCCTGGAAGTTCTGGGGATCTGTCCTGCCTGCCTCTCTGCCTGTCTGTGCAGACACAAAGGCCAGCGCCTCTGCAGCAGCCTTTCAAAGTCATGTCAATAAAAGATCTTTCAAGGAGAGTTGGAATGTTCATCAAGGGAAAGATTACTGTTTTTCTCTCTCGGGAGGCCTTAGAGACGTCTACATTTCCCAGGACTTCCCAGAAGAGAGTAGAGGGAAGGAAAATTACTGCTTAGACTGCAGTTGGCAGTGGCTTGGGGATCAGCCCCCTAGGCTCTGGCTTGGTGCCTCCATGGAGAAGCATCTTTAACTTTCATTGCCAGAGGGTGTTTTGCTTCTAGTGAGTGGAGGAGGAGATAGGAGAGGAAATAAAAGCACAAAAATGAAAAACAAAGAATTCCTGAAGGTCTGATAAGCTGTTAAACTATGCACCAAAACATAAATATTTGGCCAAATTAGTTACTCCAAATGCTTCGTATTTCTAAAATTGAGCCACAGTTCTGTTATACTTTGAAGTTTTTCAGCTCTTGACAATCCTGTTCAAATCTAAAAGGAGTGGGGATTGGAGTTCATTTCCCTCCCTGAGATCCCAGTAAATACTTAGCTTCTTTTCTTTGATGCCTGGTAAAATGATTTTGTTGTTCTCTTGGTCATCGTGATACAGGAAAAACGGATGTGGGGCGTGAGGAGGGCTGTGTCCCAGGTCTCGGTGGAGCCCCTGGGACGTGCCCCTCCTAGTGTGGATCCTTGGCTTTGCGCAGGAAAGAATTCAAGAGCGAGCCACAGTTGAGTAAAGGTAGATTCATTTAGAGAGATACATACTGCGTAGTGTAGGCTGTTTCAGAAGGCAAGAGAAAGGCCATGAGGTGTTGGGGTTGGGTGCTCAGGTAAAAGTAGAAGTGGGTACATGCTCCATAGACAGAGTGTGGGTCATCATTGAAGACAAGGGAGCCAAGAGAGGCAGCCAGGAGGTGTAGTGTTGCTAGATTTTATGGGCTCAGTAGCTTCATATGCTAACAAGTGGGAGGACCACTCCAACTACCCTGGAGAAGAGGCTGGGATTCCCAGGAATTGGGCCACTGCCCACTCTTTGACCTTTTGTAGCTAGCCTTAGAACTGTCATGGCGTCTATGGGCATGTTATTTACCATGCTGATATATTACAATGAGTGTATAATGAAGCCCAAGGTCTACTAGAAGTCAAATCTCTCACCAGCTTTATCCTCAAAGCCTACTGGGAGTTGAATCTTCCACTATTTTGGTGTTAACTGCTGTGTCATTCATTGAATGGCTGTGCCCTTTTCCCTTCCCTCCTGTCTCAGTCTCTTTCCAAAGGGACATGTTCTCTGTGTCATCACTCAAGTCAGCATTTTATCAATGAACAAGCAACAGGCAGCATGTGCTGGAAAATATTAGCTTGGAACTGATCAGAAAGCTCTAATGGTTATTAAAATATCTGCATCCTAATATAATCTGCAACAGCCCTGTAGTCTAGTTTCTGCTCACCTTTTGAGCAGGTTGAATTCACCTTTTGAGGTTTGCATGACTTTAGTTACAGAGTATCTCTCAAATATAGGACTCAAATCTGATTTATTTATGCTGCAGCATGGTAGAAATCACTGTTCCCTTAAGCAGAAGAATTAATATCCATAAATTGAGGGTTTATATGCTCCTCAAGCAGTTGGTTAATTTCCTCAGTGCAGTACTGTTACCAGAAAACTGGGTTCGCCTCTTGGTGCGTGTTGAGCCAAGAGACACAACAAAGCCAAAGAGCAGGAGAAGGAAGGATTTATTATTACCTGCTGCAGGTAAGGAGAACACCAGGGATCTTTCCCAAAGCAGTGTCTCCCCAAAACAGCACAATTGGGGAAGTTTTAAGCTAAGGATACAGGCATATTCAGAAAGGGGCTTTGGGCAGTCAACAGAGTTCAAGCTTTAGTTGTTAAAGTCAGGAGGGCCGGCAAAGGTCAACATCATCAACCCTTAGATTCCAGTTGATCTGGTGGCTGAGCACTTCGGGCTAATCTTTACGGTTCAAAGAGAACTGGGAGTCTTTACAATTGACATGTTATCTTTGCTATTGTTACTTCTCGTGCCATAATAGTCATTGTTTCTGCATTCTTTTGTTCCCTTAAGGTTATTAATTACTGAGACCTGTTCAAGGGTATACATTGTGGCCATGCTTAGATCACAAATAGCTTAGGCCAAAAATTCCTTCTCTTACATCAAGAAAGCCATACCTGGTTTTCTTTCTCTGGGGATCTCTTCTTTATCTGCTTACAGTCCTCTAATAAATATACTGGAAAATAGTCAACCAGATCAGTTATTTGCTATCATTTTAAAAAGCAGTGGAATGTTTTAAGGTCTAGAAAACAATGGACCCCTCTTTCCCTCCCCATGTCTGAGGGAGTTAAATTTATTAAACACAGAGGCTGTTAGACTGAGGTGGCTTTAATGCCTTAGTAGCCTAACCTAACCCAAACCAATGCAAATCCATACCTAAGCCTGTAGACGCCTCAGGGTTAAGAAATCACTAAGGACAGCCCATCACAAACAACCAAGTAGGCTTTCCCACAGACGGCAACTGCTTAAGTGACAGCCGATCAGATCACTTCCTTACTTTGCTGCTGCCTCTTCTCTATCAAGTCTCTTCTCAAGCGCCTGTAGATGGTGGAGCACTTCTAACCACTTCTGGTTCTGTGCTGCCCAATTCACATTGACTTTTGCTCAGATAAACTCTTAAAAATGTGATCTGCCTCAGTTTCTCTTTTAACGAGGAGAAGATAAAGGTAGGAAGATGAAAGAACAGGGCCCTGTGGTGAAGCCCTTGGCCAGTGGGAAACTCTCTCTGGTAGCAGCTCATTGTACTTCATAGTAATGAGAGCTGTTTTTCTTAAAGAAGACAACGAGTGGTGTTAGCCAGAACTTCACTTTCCAGGCAAAGGAAAATGCTGAGGAAGTAGTCAGGTCTGCTCTCAGGCCTGAAATCTTTTGACCTCATTCCCAGGAAGCAAGACCAGGGACCACCTCCAGAAGTTTCTAAGTGTGAGTGTGGAGCTTAGAGTTCAGGTCAGTTATTTAACTGAGAATAATCAGAGCCCCTACCTCTTCAGAGGTATTCCCTCCTATCAGGGAATAGTTGTGTTTGGGGGTGGGGGTTACTGAGAAGGGGGGAGCAAGACTGTATAATTTTATGTTTAATTTATGTTATATGATTTTATGTTAAAAATATTAGACACATTGAAAACACAAAAGGTTCACCTATGCATGTAGACACTACTTGAATCACTCGGTAAGCCAATCCCAATAAGCTCACCAGAACAAGATTCTTCAGGGGAGGTTAGCCCAAAGGAGCCTCTCCCTTTCCTCCACTAGCCCCTCGGGTCCTCCCCTTCTTCAGCCTTGGAAGGCCCTTTTCTCTTTGCTCTTAAAGGGCAGTTGAAACACCTCTTCCTCCAGGAAGCCTTTCTTAGAGAAAAGAAATGACCCCTCCCCCCTTTCTTTGGACTCTCGCAGCACTTTATTCGCATCTCTTCATGGCACTTACTTCGTTGAGCCACATATCCTAGCATTGTATGTTCACATCCTGTCCCTTCTACTTATCTCATCTGATTTGTAAGCTCCTGGAAGGCAAGATCTGTACTATATGAATAGTCACTGACTTAGGGTGGTTCAGTTTAATGATTTTTTGACTTCATGATGGTATGAAAGCGATACACATTCAATAGAAACTGTACTTCAAATTTTGAAATTTGAACTTTTCCCAGGGTATCAATACGCCACCCAGTACTCTCTCTGGATGCTGGGCAGCAGCAAGGAGCACAGCCCTAGGTCAGCCATGTGATCACGAGGGAAAACAATACACACACTCTGTTCTGCACAATTCCGTACCCACACAGCCATTCTGTTTTTCACCTTCAGTACAGTATTCAGTAAATTACATGAGAATATACAACACCTTATTATCAAACAGACTTTGTGTTAGATGATTTTGCCCAACTGTAAGTATTCTGAGCACGTTTAACATACAATAGGCGAAGCCTTGATGCTCTGTAGGTTAGGTGTATAAATGCTTTTCCAACTTCTGTATTTTCAACTTATATTGGGTTTATCTGGACATAACCCCATCATCAATCAAGGGGGGCGTAGTATTTCACCCCCTAAAAGGCACACAGTAAATGCGTGTTTATCAGTAAAATAAATGCATCTAAAGCCAGATCTATTACACAGCAGTAACCAGCAACCTAAATGTTTCTAAGTTAGTCAAATAAATACTTTCCTTATTTTTTCTGTCAAAACTCAGTGTCAAGCCTCTTAAATTTGGTCAGAATCAATACAGCAGTTTAGAATGTAATAATTTAAGTAAACAGTTTACCTTTTCTTTCTTTTCTTCTTCCTTGGGAACAGATGACACTTTGCTGGACAAAAAGGAAAAATATCTGGGTTGGAGAAATTGGGTGGGGCCGGTTAAGCCTACATTCCGCTACTGGATTTAGTTGAAAATACCAAGCTGTTTTCAAGAAGTCTGGATTAAACTGACTCCCTCACATTGTACTCAGGGGTGCCTTCCTTAAAGAATTGAAAGCAGAAATACTTGGTTGCTGATAATTAAGCTGAACAAAAGGTAACTATTTTAAATCAAAACATATGCAGGAGGGGTGACCTTAACCTAAATTCCACGGCGCAATTGCCACTCAGCTTTCACTCCTCAGAACTATATTCTCTGATAAATTTTCCCTGTTTTACATTTAAAAAGGGCGGGGGGTGTTGTTGCTTTGCCATTCTTTAAAACAGCAACTTAAAGTATATTGTCTCCTTTTAGTGTCCTGTGATTTCATTTCCTAATTGTTCTATATAATGCCTGGTGTGATATGGTCGTAATATGTAAGTAATGAGAAGATGAGGAACAAGTGGTAGAAGAATTAGAAAAAGACGAGAAAAAAAAAAAAAGAAAGTAGGAAAGACAAGTCCTGTCCTTTTTGCTCAGTGTCTAAGATTTTGGGGAAGCCTTTTGGTTGTGGTGATGGTGGAATTTATTTTTCAGTATGTAATGGATAATGTTATCTGTTGTGGTTGTGAGATTTGATGAAGCAACAGCTGTTAGTTCAGGATGACTGGAGAGAATCTATGCACAGTCAATGCAAAGAGCCTAACTGGACTGGAATCTCCAGCAATGGTACCTTTGGGGCTCAGCACTTAAGAGTCTGTCATTCAGATATTTGGACTTTTGGGAAGGAAGAAGCTGATGCGAAATAGTATCTGAGGAATTAGAGATTAGTCTAATGAGGCTAGAGAAATGAAAAAAGAGACACTTATTTTTCTTCACAAATACAGAAAAATGCCTGTCAGCCCTGGCACCAATAATGAAAGCAACACAAGGGTGCAGAGCAAGGAATGGGACTTTCACAGACTAGGTCAAATGAGTTGGGACAGAGGGTAGGTGTTGAATGTATCTAGCCTTGGAAGGTTTCTGATGCAGAAGGTCAGGATGCACCCACAGCCAGGGACCTAGGTGGTCATTCTAACTTTATGAAGGGATTCTGTTTAGCCAACCCTACAGCAGAGCTTTATCAAAGTTCCAGAAGACAGCAGGAAGGTTTAGTAGGGTCAAGGGCATTGATTTCTGAGGTGCCAGAGATGTGAGAGTGGATGATATCTCTGGAGTTTAATTTAGAGAACAGACATAGGTTTCTAGAGCTCAGGGTTAGACCAAAGAGGTTCTTGGTCTCATGGAAAGAGGAGGTTCTCAGATCTCTTTAGGGAATTCAATTCACAGTAGAGAATAGCACTCTAGAAGTGAACCAATAGGCCCAGGTCTCCCAGAAGTAGAGAAGGCTGAGGAAGAAATCTAGAATGACCCTTTCAGAAACCCTGAAGCAAGTGTTCTGATAACATGAGAGCATTGGGAACCCTGGGTTCAGAATGAGGACCATCTCTCAGAACCTTGAGACCTAACGGTCATCTGAGTGAACACCTCTCCAATCTATGACTTCCTCCAGCACATTTCTGCCCACTGATGATTCAGCCTAGTTTCTAAATCCTCTAATAAAATAACACTAACACTATACCATCCTCTCCAAACATCTGGCCTTCCCTTAATTTTCCTCTTGATCAGGAAGTTCCTTTGAAAAACCCAATTGGTTACCATGGACACTTCTTGCTATTTTTTGCTCACTTTGGGCTTTAGTATCCCCAGTACATTCTCTGTCAGTTAGGGTCTGTTCAGGAGACAAAGCTCTTACTAGTTATTTGAACAGATAGAATTTAGTATCTATATATAATATACATATAAAAATATATAAAAACTGTTAATGAGATATATAGTAAGGTAAGTAAAAGAGTAAAATGAGAACTCTAAGATAACATGGAGGAAGTAAAAATAGGAAGCAGCCACGCCTCCTAGAATTGAAAGAACAAAAGGAAGAGGTTGGGTTATTAAAATTTAGAAACTCAAGGGAGGGCTCCCACAGAGATGAAATTGAGATTTCGAAGAAGAGGCTATTTGGCTGGTGTTTGTGTCTCTGAGCTTGGAGGAGTGGCTTCAGGAGACCTAGATTTCTAAGGAGAGATCATGGGTCATCTGTCTTGGGGGACTGGGTGGAGAGTTGATATGGCAAGTGTTGGAAAACTGCCAGCTAGATTTAGCTGATGCTTCAGGAAGAAACTGCTTTGCTGGAGTAAAACAGCACTGCTGAGATAACCTCAAGACCTGTTAGCAGACAGGAACAGGCAACCCCCTTCTCTTCCTCCATTCAACCCCATGGTCTCCCTCTGGCAGCCCCTATTGGCAGAATCCAACAGGGAGCCTGTGGTCAAAGCAGAAAAGTGCTGTGCAGAGTTCCAGCCCCAGCATCACAAAGCAGAAAAGAGGAGGGTGGATCTGGAGTTGAGAGATAACATCTTAATATCTGGCACACTCCCCTCATAGGTCCTTGGGAAAACACCTCGTTCTTTCCTATCATAGGAAATATCCTATATTATTATTATCATCCTTTTCCTATTATAGGATAATATCATGTATTATTAATTATAGTTAGAATCATATTAGAGACCTTTCCAAACACCCTTTCTTGGAAGGGAGAACCACTCCTTTCTTTCTAGACTTTAGAAAAATTCTGTCTTCCTAAAATCTAAGGCATATATTTGATTTTGCTTATCCTTTCATTCCTTGTAAGTTAAAAAAAACCTTTTTTTCTGAAAGGTGAAGAAAAGTCAAGAACAGGTCTACCACTATATAGATGGCCAACAGATACATGAAAAGATGCTCAATATCACTAATTATCAGAGAAATAAAAATCCAAACTGCAGTAAGGTATCACCTCATACCAGTCAGAATGACCATCATCAAGAAACCTACAAAAAATAAATGCTAGAGAGAGTGTGGAGAAAAGGGAAACTTCCTGCACTGTTGGTGGGAATGTAAATTGGTGCAGCCACTATGGAGAACAGTATGGAGGTTCCTTACAAAACTAAAAATAGTTACCATATGATCCAGCAAGCCATGGAATATACCATGGAATATTACTCAGCCATAAAAAAGAATAAACTATTGCCATTTGCAGCAACATGGATAGACTTAGGGATTTTCATACTAAGTGAAGTAAGTCAGGCAAAGAAAGACAAATATCATGTTATCACTTATATGAAGAATCTAAAAAAAATGATACAAATGAACTTATTTAGAAAACAGAAACAGACTCACAGACATAGAAAACAAACTTGTGTTTACCGAAGGGGAAAGGGGAGGGAATTTGAGATTAATAGATGCACATTACTATATATAAAATAGATAAACAACAAGGGGCTACTGTATAGCAACAGGGAACTATACTCTGTAATAACCTATAATGGAAAGGAAAAAAGAACATGTATATGTGTATAACTGAATCACTTTGCTGTATATCTGAAACTAACAGAACATTGTAAATCAACTATACTTCATAAAAATAAAAGAATTGGTCTACCACTATACATAATATATATTCAATGATCAATTCTAGATCTTACTTCCATACTATTTTTATCTATCCAAAATATGTAATTAATTTTCTTCTCCTCACCAGGTAGCCTGTAACTTAGTTCCAAAACAAATAGTGTTTGTTCTCTAACTCACCCATAGTCTACAGTGTTTCCATTCACAGGTTCTTCATGTAAATTGCTTCTTGACATATAGTACCATTCAGTATCTACTCAATTAGGGGCAGCTTGTTCAGGCATAGATCTTGCTCTTCCAACACTGTAATTCAGTCTGGAGTCCCTTCCCATCATGTCTCAAAAATCGCATTTTTGTATAATCTCAAACTCACTTTGTTTACACCACATGCTCGGCAGATTAGGGAGACAATATAATGTAGTGTGGGCTCTGGACCAGACTGTTTATGTCTTAAGTCCTTGTTTTCCCATTTACCAGCTGTACATGTCCTTATAAAAGTTACTTGGCTTCTATAAGCTTTATTTTCTCCATCTGAAAAATGGAAGCGATAGTAGTACCTACTTTATAGGATTGTTCTTCAATTTAATAGTGATAGGCAGATAGTAAATAATCAATGACAGCAATTACTAGGATAAAGATATGGAGGCTATAAGTTATTATTTCCATCTCCCATCTCCTCTCCAATATTTTTTGGGTGCAAAACACTAGGTACCTTCCATACTCTTATTCATCTTCTCATCTTATATTTGTTATCCTCTGTAGGTACCATTTTCACAGGTTTATTAAGGCAATTGTCTCCCTCTCCTTTATTTAATTTAGTTTTTCAATCAGGTCAATTAGACTCTGGTCATATATCCTTCCCAGGCCAAGAGTCCATCGTGAATCCCAATAGTTTTGTCTTTTAAATTTCATTTCTCATTATCATCTCTTTATTTGGACATTCAACTCCCACATGTTTCTTTCTCTTCCAAGCTTTTACTGTTGGTTGAGAAAATTCTAAGTCTATCATCTATCCTATACAGTCCTTTGATTCCTTGCCCAAGGCCTCATAGTTTCTTTTCAGGTGTCACTCATGCAGCATTTTAAACTTGAGATGTGTGGGGAGATTTCCAGGAGCAAGTTTGTAGGAATCTTCAAGTGGCAGGATAATCATGAGAGCAGACCTGAGAGCTTAAGGGAATAGCTTTCAAGAGCCTGGTGATCCATCTTAGGTATCTGACTTAGACAGAATGCTTATTACATATAGGTTACTAGGGCATCTTAAGACTGTCAGAAAATGAATCTATCTGCATAATGCCAGAAAAATCCATTATTTAGTCAAAACAACCAGTCGAATAATTTCCAAGGTAACTTATTTTTCGTTTTGTGTTTGCATTTGCACATGCAGCCCAAGACTTTCGAAGAAATAAATTGTTTCAGCATGTAAAGGTTTAGCTTCTTCTCTTGGCTACCCCAAAGCATGCAAATTATAAAAGTAAAACTATATATTGTAGAGTAATACCTTCGTAAATCTACTCCCAAGAGCCAAAAGAGGCATCAAGAGTAAGGAATTTCATATGTGTCTATGCATGTACAGAGTTCAGGCCCTAGAAATAAATGTGTCAAAAGTGTGTAACTGCTGCTGAGTAATTATGCAACTTATATTTCTGCCAATAAATTTTGAGCCTGATTTATGTCAGATTGGACTATAAATCCAATCTTTGCACCAATTCAAAAATATACTTTACAATCTTGCATGTATTATTTTGGGGGAGAAAATAAAGAATGGAATGTTATGTTGGGTACATGATGCAAACTCTGTTGGAGGGTGGGGTTGGGTGTGGAGTCTGTCTGGAGAAGACTCAGCTCTGGAAAGAGAACTTTTAGCCTGAGGATCTAGAAATTGTGATGACTTTTATGAACCTTGAGCCTGAGCTCTCATGTGAGAAAATAATGAGAGAAGGCATCTTAATTCTTCCAGGAAAAAAAATGGATATATCATCTCACTTATTAAAGTAATGAAATAATTATTCTGTAGGGAATGGATTCCCAAGAATCTCCACCATGTGTGCCCGTCACTTGTGCCAGATGCCACCAATTACTCTAAATTTGTAGGGCCTGGGCAATGCATCTCAGTCCTGCAGAGTCACCTGGAGAGCTTTGAAAACTACTGATGTCTGGCTCTACCCAAGAAATGTTAGCGCAACCCTGGCACTGCTGGTTTTTGTTTGTTTGTTTGTTTTTTAAGCATACCAGGGGAGAGGCATTGACCCAGGTCAACTGCCTTGGGAGTGGCTTCTGCCTCATAGGAACTATGGCAAAGTCCAATGGCAGGGATGCGAAACAGGACCATAGTAGGGGGCTCTTCTCCACTGTTGCTGCCCAGTCTCCTCCCACGCTTTTTATTCTCCTGCCTTGTAGCATTGGTCTCTGACTATAGACTGTCTTGTATCTGCTGCCTCTTATTTCATGCTTCTGATTCCTAGGTGTCTGCTTGTGCCTCCCCAGCCTGCTCTGACTCCAGAAATTTGTATTTTCCTTCTGATTGCATATCCTCTCTGTTACAAACTCTGGCTTCCTGATTTCCTAGCTGCCTTTGCAAGCTCCTCTAGCTGCCCTGACTTGAGGCAGGGGTCTGACTTAGCACTCTGAGCTGGGGCAGGAGGCTGGTACCTTTCCATAGGTAAGTCCTAAGTTTATTTGTTCAGCATGTGACTTCTGTGGGATGGGAGGAGGGCAAGCCTATCCATCTAGGAAGCAGTCTTCTTGTTGTAGGAGACATCAGTGGTGCTGTTGTGAATCAGACGAGCTTGGATTTGAATCCTGGGCAGGGAAGTCACAACAGAGGGAGAGAGAAGCAGCTCAAGTGGCCAGGAGCCAGGTTACTAAGTGGAGTCCTGAGGTGTGGAAAGGAGGAACATTATAACGGGAAGAAGGGAAGAAAAATGAATGACGAGTAATACAATCTTATTTAGGTGAACTTGGGAATGTACGATGTTAGTCTTGGTTACTCTAGCTTGTCCAAGTGCCGCTGTCATTTTAAAAGTTCTGCAACATGTCTTCTCCATGACTTTTTAATAGCACACTTGTCTACTTGTTCCAAGGTACAAGCACAGATGGAAGTGTAAATTTTTTTAAATATCAATAAAATAACACATAAATTCTGATTTTCAGCAATTCAAACATTAACAGTAAACTAAAACCTTCTGTTGACTTCCATGCCTAGTCCCAGTTGGCTCCCAGAGGTAGCTCTGTTAACTGAAGTGCAGTCCTTCTAGTGCTCTCACATACAAGAACATGCATACATGTTACTTAATAATATAATTATATTATAAAATTGACTCATGTATGTATATGAGAATGTGTTTTATGTACCTCGTATCATCTGTACATATCATTATGAAACTTCTTTCTCTCAGTAGTATATAGCAGAGGTCTTTGAATTCACTACATGTAGGTCTATGTCATTCTCCTCAACTACTACGCTCTATGTACAATTAAGATGTTTCTAATTTATGTGATTACAAACAATTCTGCAATGAAGAGCTTGTAGGTGTGAGTAGAAGTTTACTTAGGATGAATCAGGAGAAGTAAAATGGTTAGGCTGTAGGGTATATGCATTTTTTAACTTAAATGGATATTGTCACATTCAGACTTCACCTAGGAATGCAAGAGAGCAACATTTCACCCTACCCTAGCCAACATGACATTTTAAATTTGTCAATCTGAAATGATATGTCTTTATTAGCATAAAATGTTTTTTTCATTATTGATCTGGTGACAATATGCTTCATTGTTGTTCCAATTTGCATTTCTTTGACTGCAATTGAGATTTAACATTTTTGTATATGTTTACTGTTACTTGTATTTCCTACTCTATGTATCTGTTTTTCATATCCTTTGCCCACTCTTCCATTGAGTGGCTTATTGATCTTTTCTTCTTATTGATACAGGAATGCTTTATACATTATGGATTGTAGTCTACTTGAATGGCTCCCCCTGGTGGTGTGCAGTGCACAACCTACACGGCCATTCTTGGCAGTTCTTAGTCTTTCTTTTGTGATGAATTGTGTAAATATCTTATCCTTAATCTGTTCTCCTGTCTTTAACTTTGCTTGTGTTATTTTTCACAGTAGCAAAGTCATTTTTTTAAAGTCATATCTATGAGTCTTTTCCTTTGTGTTGTTTGCCTTCTCAGTCTTGTTTAAAATGTTCTTTCCTACTCAAGGTAATAAAACACTTTCCTGTATTTCCTCTGATTGTTTTCAGTTTTTTAAATTCTTAAATCTTTAATGTATCTGAAAATCATTAGTGAATGATGTGAAATAGAAATCTAAACATTATTTTTTTTCCTAATAGATAACCTTAACCAATCGTCTCAACAAATTATTGGATAGTTATCCTTTCCCCTTATGTAAAACACTACCTTTATTGTATACTCTTTTTTCCCTATACTCTTGAGTTCATTTTGGGGCTCTGAATTCTGTTCTTACGATTAAAATAATACTTAGAGCAAATATTCATTTATCTGCACGAGATTTATCACTATCTATTAGTAACTGAGAGTTTGAGATTAAATAAAAATCCACTCTATGTTGACTTTAATTCATAGTATACAACTTCATATTAGTAAAACTATGTGTTATAAACTGTATGGAGTTCTCACTTCTGAAAGAAGTCTCAGTCAGTCTCAATAATTCATTTGTCATCTTTATAAAGCGCCCACATTGAAGACCCCTGTCTAGATACTCTAATAAGTATATAATGAGAACTGGTGGAGCTTACTTTGCTTATACACAAGATCCTGGTCCCAGTTAAGCAGCCAACTTGTTTTATTTCTTCCTGAATATTGTGCTTGACTCGAAAACTCTTAACTTGATTTAACTACATACATAGTGAATTAATAAAAATTAATTAATATATCTTTTAACTTTAAATGAACTGAGCACTTGCAACAAAAGTGCAAAGATATAAATACATGAGATTTTCCATGGGGCCGTGAGAACCCTAAATGCAGGATGCATCTGATAGTACAATCTAACAAATACCGGGCACTCAATGCACATTTGCAGGCTGAATGTAGTTCTCATACCAGGCTTAACTTTAAAAAGCATTATTTGTGACTTCTTTTTTCTAGGCACTTTACTGATTTACTTCATTCAGAATTGCTGTTTTGCTCTCACTGCTTTAAGATGTATGATATTAGAATTTGGCATGAATCCAGCTTCCTTAGCCAGAAAACTTTGAGTCAGTTTAATTCTTTCTTTGGGATTTATTTAAATCCTAGACTTAGTTATTTGGTTATTGGTTAAAAGAAAAAAACAACCTGAAGTATAAATCTTATTGTCCATATTTGCTTTCCATATGGACAAATTGAATGAAAATTACATTCATCTTAGTCTTCCTTCTCTTCAGGCTGCACTATCTACATAGAACAGAATGGGGATGACTCCCTCTGCAGTTGTGCAGTTCACAGTACTGTCCTCCTCCCACCCCGACCCCCATTCTCTGTCTGCAGTTTTCTAACTAGAAAGAGCCACTTGACTCTGACTACCCTGCTATCTGCTGTGTACTGATTGTAGATACGTAGACTCTGCAGCTCTGTGTCCCTTGAAGACCTCCTTCCACATACTGCAAAGGTTATTCATTAAATTAGCCCAGAGACTTCTAAAGTTTCTAGATCTGAGTTCTTATTCAAAGCTTTTCTTAAAAGCTTTCAAATTAACTCCTTTGTGACTTTTTAAAATATGTTGTACAGCAAAACTCTCTTAGAAGGGCTGTATAGGGTGATAGCTTGCGCACTCATACAAGGCTTAGGACTGACAATGACATGAGCATCTACTTGACAATGGAAGATTTGCATCTGGAGTCAAACTTGTGGCACAGAGAGTCACTTCAGTGTGCAAGCGTAGCCTGCATTTATCCACCCAGAAACTGTCTGCGAAGATCTTGCACATGCTGGTGATACTGGCTTATTCAGACTGACATGTGTTCTTCTTTCTTAAAGCATGTGTGAGATAATGCAAAGTCAAAGCCCCTGGACTCAGATTCTTAGAACTGAAAAAATGCCTTGAGATCTTCTAGTCTAACCGTCTCAGTTTAGAACTGGGATGACTGCCTTATTGACATGACTTGATTTTATATATATGTGTGTGTGTGTGTGTATATATATATATATATATATAAATGATGAATAAGTAAAATTAATTAACATATATTTAAATTTTAAATGAAGTGATCATTTGGGATGAGTCCAAATATATTTATAAACACATGAAGTTAGCTCTCCTTTCTTTAAAATATCCATAGCACCTACTGAGTGTGTGTGTGTGTGTGTGTGAGCAATTATAAGAATGTGAGGGTAGAGAGGTTACTGATTACCACCCATTAGACTGAATGGTTAAAATGTGGAACAATTTCCAGCTACATGTGGAATTCTGACTGGCTGCTTTTTTTACTTCAAAGTATGTTTTATTTTGTGAAATAGTTTCTTATCACATTTATTTATTGTTTCTCATAGGGATGCTGGGAAGGAGTCTGCCTTTATTGCTCTTCTCATGTTGACAGTGAGAAAATAGAGTTCACATAGAGCTTGACATTCTTTTCCTGGAAAATATACTTAAAATAACCCACAAGACAGTCAGCTATCTGTCACTCAGCTCAGCACCCTCTCCTAGTCCCTTCTCTTCTAGCCAGAGGGCCTTTCACGCAGATGAAACTGATGTCACATGGAAATTCCCCAAATCAAGGGTTGTTTAAAAATCCCCATGGGACACTGAATTAGACATATCCCCATGTGGCTGGAAGTACATGCACAGCAAACAGTACTTAGAAACTTGGGAAGAAGACATACAATACCCCAAATGCACAATCATCAGAAGAGAGTGTGTTGCCTTCGGTGGGCAGAAGTGAAATAAGAGGATGTTGTGAAAGCAAGTTTTATTTTTGCTTCTCCCCACCCTAACCCCTTGCCCCAATCCAGTTTTCCAAAAGATATCTTATTCTGACATTTAAGAAAAACTTTAGTGTTTTTCTCTCTGTGCACAGTAGAATTTCACCAATTTCTTTGGAATGACAAGTATCAGAAAAAGTTCTGCGGCTGCTAAAATCACTGTTCAGTAATCTATCAAGAGTCAAGATCTCGTAGGAAGAAAATTTGCAGTAGATTTAACTTAAAGTTAAAAACAGCCAGGAGGCCTCTTGGGCTTTAATCACCGTTCTGTGCTGATAATGATAATCATTCATTGTTAAGTACCTCTTAATAGGTTACAAGGCATGTTCACATTTATTAATCAATTTGATTGTCATAACTCCTCAAGGCAGCTGTTTTACAAATGAGAAAACTAAAGCTCAGACAGCTTAAATGACTTATTGAGGTTGCTTAACTTATAATCTCTACTCTTTCTGTGTTCTGAGGGCAGGTTCTTAACCTCTCTTTGCTTCCCATAAGTAAATATAACATTTGCCAATTAACTCTGTGGGTGTATATAGGACAGAAGTGATGATAACATGGGTGGCATGGTTATTTGGAATAAAAGTGCTAAATTAATATATAATAATTAAATTTTTTTATTTTGTAAATTATTATATTTAATGTATTAAAAATCTTCCATTATAATTATTCAAGCATTAAATATGTTAACACATAATATATTAGAGTAATATATGATTATATTAAATTAATACATAAATTATAAGTAAATTAATACATTATAAATAAATTAATACATAATACATTGTGTATATAGATAGATATAGATAGTTATCATTATTTGTGTGTTTGGCTTATTATTACTTTTGAAATATTTGCAACCAGGTCTTTGCAGATTATAAACCATATTCATAAACTATAAGGGATGGTATTTAGCAGGAACCTGGGAACACCCAAACTAGATCCCCACCATCAGGCACCCTTCTCCTTGAGTTTCTCAAGGGAAATAATGTCCAGAATCCAGTGTCGGGTGAAGTATCATTTCACCTATTAGCTGGAGACGGCCATAAATCCAGGATATCTGCCAAGTGAGCTTGGCTGGAGTACAATTGAATCTACAATTGAATCTTGGATTTTATCACTCCATTGAGGAAGAAAGGCTAGTCCAAAGCCCACCAGCCAGGAAAATGAAGAGGAAGTATGTGAAGAGGGAGTAGAAGGGAGGAATGGCCATGTGCTGTCCGGAGTGGAGCCCTACCTCTCCTTCATGCTACAGTCTGGTAGAGGTAGATCATCTGGCCCCAAATAGATCTGCTCTAAGGCTTTAGCTCCTAGTGCCTAGAAGATTAGCTCGATCAGTCTCCTTGAACTTGACCAATCCTTAGCACTGGTTTTCTCTGAGGGAAGGGACGAGTGTTAGAGTGCTGGACTGGGAGTTGCTGAAAGCTCTCCTAGCTAACAGTTTCCAAAGTAAGAAGAACCCTCAAATTTGGGAATAATATCAGAAAGCTGAATTCTCTAAAATTCATTTATTCATTCCATAACATTTTGTGTTAGGCATTATACCATGTACTGTGATACAGAAATGAGTACTTGCTTGTGTGTGTGTGTGTGTGTGTGTGTACATAGAGAGACAGACAAGGAGACAGACTGTGAATAATCAATTTAAATGAAAACTTCCCAGAAATTATCCATTCAACAGAGTGATTAACAGATATAGAGATGGTCTTTCTGGAGATAATTTCTAAGAACATAGATTCATATAGCATAAAAGGAGACAGTCAATTACAAATAACACATAAAATTAAGATCTGTAACTTGGAAGAATGCTATATAGATGGTAGGGCAGGCAAAGAGAAGCCTGGTGTTTTAGAGCTTTAGAAAGAAGAATATTCCTCTAATACTGTTTTAGGAGAAGTTCTCCCAGCAGTGGGGTCTTATTCTTCAGACAGAAATATTCCTAAAGAGGGGAAATTTATTAGCCACCACAGATGAAGTGAAATCATCCTTCCAAATTAGCCAGCCACCTCGGCTCTGGGTCAAAACTTTCCCTAATATCTCTCTTCTGTGTCCTGAGGTGAGCTGCCCATTGGAAAATGGTCTTGGTTCAAATGTCCATCTCAGTTTTCTGTCTCAAGATATATTGTAACTTTAAGATAGTAAGTTGGCACTCCAGTTTCTAAATCAACTCGAGTCGTACCCATTTGTCTGTTATTTTTATTATGGCTGTTACTTGCCTGCCTTCCAGAAGAATCATGAGAACCAAGTGTCCCCAAAAGTCCATACATGGATAGATCTGTTGGAGGTATGCCTGGTATTCATGGCATGTGGGAGGACCATCGTCCTTTGTTCCCCTCCCCCAGCCACCTGCACCTCTTAATTAGGGTAGCAACAGCAAGACTCCAGGGTTCCTGGCCCAGACCCAGTCACATTCACTGCTCCCCAAGCACTGATATGAATTCTCAGTTTTGGTCCTGGGTTTGGATACAGTGGAACAAAAATAGCTTTTGTCAAGATGTGTTAATATTTTGTTTGTATTTCTAATTCTGGCCCCAAAAGGCAGTGCTAGGGGGAGTGGGTATAAATGGGCATAATATATGGCCCATAATTTTAAGATATGGCCTCTATTTTTAAAAGTCCTATGCCTTATTTACCACTATGTCACTAGGACTTAATAGACTTGACAATGCATACCAAGCACTCAAGAAATATTTGTTCATTACTAATTAATTAACTACTAATTAAACAACTGATTAATCAGTTAGTCATTAAGTAATTAATCTAGGATGTAAACATTTAAATCAAATCAAATAATCAAGTCAGTAACGGATATATAGGAAACGGGTGGGTTTGACAGCAGGTTCTGTAGGTCTTCTGAGAAGGCTTATTTATTGAGGGCTGATATTTTAGGGATGACTTTCAGGTGGGTCTGGAGCTCAGGTAAGTGTTAAGGGGGAGAAGCAAGATGACTGAAGTGACTGAGGCAGGAGGTGTAGGATCAGAGTTGGGGAGGGAGTGGTTTGTGCGGGACTCAGAGGGAAGGCAAGAGGCGGGATGATCATGGATCACTAAAATGCCAAACCAAGTTTTGACTTTACTATTTTGGTGGTAAGATGATTGAAAATTTCTGAGTGAGGGAATTCATGATGAAAGGAAAGGATCAGGGCTAAATATGTATTTTTATTTTTCGTATCAGAAGAGGTAGTTGTTGAAAACATGAGAACAAATAAGATTTTTAAAAACCCACTAAGATAAAAATGACCTCCCCCTCGCTGGATGCTCACTGTGACCCTAACTGTACAGAATTTTTATGACAACATAGCCCCACTGTGTTGCGCTTCTGTCAGACCATGTGTCTGCCAGCAAAAGGCAAACCTCTTTATGGGAAGGGGCAGTACAGTGTCTTAACACACTGTCATCATATTCCCAGGACTGAGAAAAGTTTCAGTACAGGGAAGGTACTTCATAAATGTTTGCCCCATGAATAAATAAATAACCATTTAGTTCACAAAGCAACTTCACAACCTTTTCTCTCATTTAATTCTTATATCTGCTCTGTGGAGGAGGAGTTCTTATTCTCTAAGAGAGAGATCAGGCCTGGGCACAGGGGCTGTCCACACTGAGGGAAAAGAAAGACAAAGTGGGAAAAGGCCAGAGAGGTAAGACCCCAGGCAGGTCACCAGTGGCAGGAACTACGGGAGTCCAAGAGAGCCAGGTGGGCTCGGGGCCTCGGGGAGGCAGCGGGGTTCAGCTCCTCGGGAGTGACAGAGAGGACCGCTCGGAAGTAGTCAGAATGTCCAGGGGCCGAGAAGAAGGGAGGTCATGGAAGAAGAGTGGCTGAGGGGGAGACTGCATCATAAATGAATCATTTGGAGGACTTGAACACTGAAAGGAAAGTGAGGAGTGAATCTAAAAGAAACAAGACACAGTCGAAGGTGTTTTTCCCCCGAGCCTTAGAAATGTGTGTAGACAGAGGGCACTGAGGGCAGGAGAGAGCGCGAAGTGAGACGTGGCTGAAAGGCTCACAAGTAGCAAAGACATCTGAGGTCTCACATACGTTCTTTCCAGGACACAATGTGATTAACCTGCAGCATAGCTTGATCGGAGGTTAGATGCATCCCTATTGCATAGTTAGTTTGCTTCCTCCAAACAGCCGTCTTTCCCCATATATTACCAGACTCAACTATCTCTCTGAAAATATGTTTTCTCTTTTTTTAGGATCTTAAAAATAGTCTGCCCCCTAAGAGGAATCACAGCCTCTCAGATGACATTTTGCCAGGCCAAAGCTACAGAACCTCACCCAAAATAGATCAAATATTTTAAATGTTTTCTTATTTGCACCCCTCACAAGTATGCCTGCAATGCAAAGCCAATTATGAGATTGGTTTTTTTTTTTTTCCTGAAATGTCAGAAGATATGTTTTCTGGTTGGGAGGAGACACCAGGTCTCAACACATGGTGTTGGTTGGATTTACGACAGCCTTCCTTAAGCCTGGGACAGGAAGAGGAGGTACACACAGCTGGGTAAACATGCTGGTAAACATAAGAGTCTCTCTTAGCACTTGCCACCTAGAAGTCCACCTTGTGCACATGTCTGAGCTTCCCAATTAGAAAGGCAGTTCTTTAAAGGCAGGTGCAGTGTTTTTACAAGATTATAAAAGGCACAGAGCCTACCACTAAGCCTTGCAGGTAATAGATGTTCAGAGGTTGGTTGAATGAATGAATGAACAAAAACTACCTAAGAAAAATCCAGTTACAGCTCTGAGTGACATGAGGAATTTCCCGTGGCTTGAACCATTTTGCTTTCTCTGACGATAGTGCAAATCCAACAGAAACGACTGAGGAAGAGTGGAAGCCAAAGTGCCATCAGTTACCCTCCCTCGCTCAAGAAATAGACACAAATTTCTTGCGCGGAGACTAAGGGAATCGGCCAGTCCTGTTGGGTAGAAGTGGGGAAAGATAACATTTGTCTCAGATGCTCCTTCATCCATCCACACTGGGTCTTCTCTGATCACACTCTCTTTCCACTTTGTCAGACCCTCACCCTTACCCAGCCAGCCATGCCCTTCCTCCACTTGGTGCCCCATGAGGCCAGCCCCTCTTTCTTCCTTCTGTGCCCCACCAGTGCAGGCTCTCATTTCAACCACACCCTATTCATAAAACACTTTAAGACAGGCTGTGGCTTAAGATGTTAGCCCGTTAAGAGTAACATTGCTTCTGTGGTGTCAAAGCCTTACTACAAATTTGTGACTTCACGTTCAGGGCAAGTCCCCTCTCCTGTGAGTCAGGCTGGCCCTAAGTGAAGTGCTCTGCTTGTCTGAGGACAAAGAAGGGCAATGGCCTTTCCCAGTGTCCCATCGGTGACCAGATAATAGTGCCATGGGGAGAGAATTCTCACCTGTACATCGTTTTCTTTAAAAAAAAATCTTAAGGATAATACAGAACCTGTGTACATGCTCTGTGTAATTATCAAATGGAATAATTTTGTCATAATTGCTTCAGATCTTCTTTTATACATTGCAATAAATTTCAAGTTCCTTGATTTATGGCCAGTACTATTCTCTCTCCCTTCTTATGGGCAACCACTATGTGGAATTCCATGTGGTTCTAGTCTACTGTTGCATGTATCTATAAGTAACTCATATGAATGGAATCATTTCAACTGCAACTTGCTTTTTCCCCCTCACACAGTTAGTTTTTGAGATCCAAGTACACCTAGTTCATTCATTTTAGCTGCTGTATAGGATTCCATCATATATATAGTTTATACAGCCTCTCCCCAATGGATTGCTGTTGGGATTTTTGCCAGTAGTGCTGCTATTACAGACAATATTCTGAAGAGCTGCCTTTTACATTCTCCTTGCTAAAGAATGTGAGTTTCCCAAGAGGGTATACCTAAAAATGGGACTGCTGGAGAAGAAATTAACACGCTAAACGTCACTAGATGTTGCCAGATCACTCTACAAAGTGAATTTCTTGTATTTTCTTTTCTTTCTTATAAAAAAATGTGTATACATTATCAACAACATTTAGTTTTTCAAGATTAAGTGTCTTTTTATTGTCAACATTTTATCTTGCGTTTTCCTGATTACTGATGGAGTTGAGCATCATGTTTGGCCTTTGCATTTTTTCTTCTGTGGATTGTTACCTCCTGTTTCCATTTTTCATTGGGTTGCTCTCCCTGTCTCTCTGTCTCTGTCTCTCTCTCGCTCCCTCCCACACCCGCCTCAACTGATTTACAGGCATTCTTTGATATTCTAGATTCTAATCCTTTGCTTTATACATGGCACATCTTCTCTTGGCTTGTCTTTTTACTTTGTATAGGGTGACTATGTTGAACAAGGTTTTACATCTTGAAGTAGCCAAATTTTCTTTAGTTTAACTAAATTTCTTTAGTCTAATTCTATATATATATATTAGTTTTATTCTTGGTAAAAAAGGCTCCCAGATCTCAGTGGCTTACAACAACAAGCACTAATTTCTTGTTCCTTTTGCACAGGCCTGGGTCAGTAGCAGCAGCAGCTTGGCTGGTCCTGGTCGGACTCACTGGCCCAACACAGCTCTTCCTGTCTCCTCAGTCACGATCTGGGGTATATTGGATTCCTGTGCTGCTGTAACAAATTACCACAAACTGGGTGGCTGAAAACAACAGAAATTTATTCTTGCACAGTTCTGGAGGCCAGGAGCCCAAAATCAAGGTGTTGACAAGGTTGCTGGCCTTTTCTGGAGGCTCTGAGGGAGAAATCTGTTCCATGCCTCTCTGCTAGCTTCTGGCAGTCACTGGCAGTCCTTAGCCTTCCTTGGCTTGTAGACGTTTCATTCCAGTCTTTGCCTCTGCCTTCACATTCCCTTCTCCTATGTGCCTCACGGGTCTCAAATCTCCTCCTGCCTTTTTCTTAAAAGGACACTTGTCATTGGACGTAGGGCCCACCTGGATAATCCAGTATGATCTCATCTCGAGATCCTTAGTGTAATTACACCTGCAAAGACCCCATTGCCAAATAAGGTCACAAGTACAGGGTTTGGATGAGTGTATCTTTGGTAGGGGGGACACCGTTCAGCCCATTCCACGGGGCCTGTTATTATCACGGCAAAAGGCAGACACTCAAGGTAACAGCAAAACATATGATGCTTCTTAAAGCCTCCACTTGGGATGGGAACATCATGACTTCCAGCCACATCCCGTGATTCACAGTCAGTCCCTGGTCGAGTCCTCCTACCGAGAGTGCTGCAAAAACACAAGGCAAAGCATGTCAGTATTTACTCCCATTTGAAGAGGAAGTGAATAGTTGGCTACAACAACCCAATCTATCGTAAACTGTGTTATTTTTGAAGTCAAATATTACATGTGGCTTTTAACAAAAAGCAGCGATCATCCACACCGCCCACTCCTGTAACTGAGCTTCCTCCTGAGCAATGGCTATCAGTGACCCCTTCTCAGTCTCCTTTCCTGAGCTCTAAATGCAGTGTCATTGTTGGTTCCCACACCTCTCTCCTTCACTGTTTGTGTCATTTTTTCAGGTAAGTTATTCGTGGTCTAAAATACCATCTAGAAACAGATGACTCTCAAGGTTGTATCTCAAGCCTCATCATCTCCCCTAAACACTAGATTTGCATATCCCACTACCTATCTGTACTTCCACTTGGATGCCTCTTGTCATCTTAATATGCCTAAAACATGTCCGCTGTGATTCCCACCCCTCCTTGAAATCTACACCTCCCTCAGTGGTCATCGTTTCATTAAATAACACTAGCCTTCCCTAAGTCATTCAGACCATGAAAGGAGACATCCTTGATTCCTCTCTTTTCCTCACATGCCTCATCCAAACCATCAGTGACGCATCCAAAACTCAGTGCTTTCTCAGTCCCCCGACCACAGCTGACCAAGCCCAAGGGAGCACCTCTCGCCTACGAGGAGGCAACAGCTCCCTCCTGCCTCTGCCCTTGCATTCTTGCTGCCTGTTCTGCACAGGGCAGCCAGAGTGATTTTTTTTTCTCTCTCTGCTTAACGTCTTCCAGTGACTTTCCATCTGACTTAGAACAAAACCCAAAGTCCTTACAGTGGTATAAGGCTCAGGATGATCTGATCTGCCACTGACTCGGAAACTTTTGTCACTCCTTTGGTATGCACCTGCTGTGCCTGCTGCGTGTATTCTCCCTGCTGCTGCCTTCATCTTATCACCGCTCTCCTGAAAAACCTTCACAGACAACTTCCTGACTTCCTCTCTTGCTCTGTACTTTCTTACCTTTTCTTTGTAGCACTTTCCACTCTGACATTATATATTTATTTATTAGTTAAGATGTTTATCTGTCTCCCTCCTTCAAAATGTATTTTGTTCACAATAAACGCCCAGAACAGGCCCTGGCATGTGGGTGACACACAGTAAATATTTGTTCAGTGAATGAATGAACTATTTGGGGGGGATTGGTATTTACTTCCATATTTCTAATAATATACTAATTCTTCCATTTATTAAAATCTCCATAGCAGACATTTATTATTGATTTCCTGCTAAACAAAATGAGGACTTAGCTCTCTTATCTACCATCATCCTACTGACATGTTCTTGCTCATTAGCCTCTGAAACTAATTACATCATCGTTTTGGTGAAATCAATATGCAATGTTTACCTTATTATGACTGTGTCAGTTTTTCTTGCAGCTGAACTATGTAATGTATGATGACCACTTTTCCTTTCTCATACAAACATTTTATTTTTCCTGGAATTATAATGACCTCAGTCTAACATTTACCATTTTCTATGTACCTATCATAAATGCTTTCCCCAAGAACATACCAGGTAATCTGTCTACTTCACTTCTTCTTAAAACATCCTTCCTGGAGTCCCCTGCTCCAGCCTCTACTGATTGGTTTCTTGACCAGCTGTTGTCCTGAAATTTTCTTTCACCATCTTTACGGGACCACCTTCACCTCTGTTGTGGGTTTGCATCCTCAATTTTCTGATCCTTGTCTTCTGGTTTCTATTTCCAACCTCAATTTTTTTTCCTCTTTGGATGGAGCATGTAAGTTCAGGTTAACCAGATAACCTTGATAACTTCAGAATGAAAAATGTTTTATTTGTTGTACTGGATGCCCAGTGGGCCCTTTGAATCTGGTAACTTGTGTCCTCCAGTTTTTGGAAATGTTAATGTATTATTTCTTTGATAATTTCCTTCCCACAATTTTCTGGAACATTTAGGTGTTGGATATTTGATTGGTTCTCTAATGTTCTTGTCTTTTCATTCTTCTTTTCCACCTTGTCTTTTTCTTCTAATTTCCTGGAAGATTTTTCTCAACTTTATCCTCCATTTCTTGAGTTTTATAAATATGTGTCATAGTATTTTTCATTTACAGTGGTTCTTTCCTGTTCTCTGCAGATACCTTTTTACAGCATATTTCTCTTGTTTCGTGGCTACAATATCTTCTCTTATCTCTCTGAGAATAGTAATTACAGTTTCATTCAAGTTATATAGTAATTATAGTTTTCTTGAAGTTTTCTTCCATTTCTCACCCTGCCTCTTTTCCCTCTCAGTGTCTTTTTTCTGTTGTTCTAATCTCTCTTTCAGAGCCTTTCCTTAACTTGATGTTCATATTTAACAGTGCTGAACAGCAGAATGGAAGTTCCTGTGCACGAGTTCACAAAAGGGCTTGGGCAATAAGCCAGGTATTTCAGGGGTCCCCTAAATGTTGTGCCCTGATATCTTTATCCTGTGGGCATGCCAGTTTCCCTGGAGTGGAATCCCCCAGTTTCCTTTCTGTGGAGCACAAATGCAACTGTGAATGTCCTGGAGCCCTGCAGAGTGAGGGGTGGGGTCCAGTGACCACTGAGTCTCATTTAAAAGTCTGCTTTCAGCACATGGCCTCTTCTCTGCCCACTGCTCTGCCTGCCGTTCTGAGACCAGCACTTCTCTTCAGAAAATAAACTTCTAGTTTCAGTCTGGTTGAGAGAGGGTGTGTGCATTTGGGTGTGGGGCGGGGCAGGGAGGGGACTGTATGGATTTCTAACGGTTCCTTACTCAGTTTTTTCAACCAAACGTATTTTCTTCTCCATCCCTCCACCCCTATCGAGATTCCCGGGGAGAAGGGGGTGGGTGTTCCAAATCCTGAATTTTTCCTGGTTCTGAGGCTTGAATCTGCTTCTTTCTTGTCTGCTGGCCTTCCACTCCACAGGGCCAGGGTTCGGTGTCTCAGCTCTGGTAAGTCAATTACCAACCTTCCGTCCACTTTCCATATTTCAGAATTTGGCTGACAACAGACTGTGTTGACTCCTTTCCAGAACTCTTTGCCTTGTAGGATTTATTTATGATTTTTAATTTCTTTACTATCATTTTGATGAGGTTTGGGGAAGAAGCAGAAATAAATGAGGCTTGTGCACTTGATCTGCCGAGTTTAACCATATCCTGAAAATTTTCAGTCTTTTCATTTGTACTTTCTGGTTTTTATGATTTAATATTCCTGCCATACTCTATCTTATAACTATTCACTTACAGTTTTTCCTAATTATTTTCAAGTTTTGTTTTTCATGTGGTCAAGTTTTTTTTTTGGTGTGGGTGGGAATTCTGAATCTGATTTTAATTGTTTTCACATAATTGATCGTAACTTTACCATGAATAGAATTAGGATCGCCCTATAAGTATCTTAGAACTTTTCTTAGATCTTCACTTTTCCATATGACTTTTAGGATTGTTTTATCAAGTTCTACAAAATATATTATTTAGGAATTTTAGTTGGAAAAATAAATACATGAGGTTAAATTTGACGAGAATTTACATCTCTATAATTTTGAGGCTTGCTGTTTATAAAAGTGTTATATTTCATCATTTAGACAGACCTTTTATGGCCTTAAATCCAGTTTTGTAACTTACTTGCACATAGTTTGTTACATTTATTCCCAGGTCAGTGTACACTTTTGTTATTAATATGGATAGCGTATTTTTCCATTATATTTTAAAATTGGAGATGGCTGGCTACTGGAACTTTGGAGTTTTGCAGACTGAACTTGATTCCAATAATCTTGCTAAACTCTTTTATTAGTTCTAATATATGTTGACTCTCTTGAAATTTCTACATAGATAATCATATTATAGCAAATAAAGACATTTGTTTTTCTTTCTAATTCCAATAGCTCTTATTTTTTTTTCTGTTTCTTTGTTTTGGTTAGGCCTTCTAGCCCATTTTTTAATTTTAGAAGAGACAGTCATTTTTGTCTTTCCATTGATTGTAACTGGAATACTTTTTAACATTTCATCATTAAGTGTGATGTTTGCTGTATATTTCTGGTAAATATCCTCTCATTATGTTTATATTCTATTGCTAGCTTTGCAAGAGTTTTTTTCCTAAAAGTGATTACTAATTTTACCAAATACTATTTTTTAATCTGTTGACATAATCGTTCTCTCTTATTTTTTCTACTTTAAAAAAAAAACTTTAAACTGCTAATAGTGTATACTATATCAATAGGCTTTCAGATTTTGAGCATCACTGCATTGGCTCTTTTTTTTGCAGTGTTAGGTTCAATATGCTAATTTTTTCATCTAGGTTCATAAGTACATTTAGTCTATTTTTTTTCTTTTTAAAACTGTTTTTGTTGTCCAATTTTGATATCAACATTCTATCAGTCTGATTTTATTATTTTGTAAACTTAAGTCTCTGGACATACTTCATCTGAGTAAAAGAAGGTGTATGTATGGCGGGGTAGGGAGGTTCTGCTGCCTTTTAAATGTTCAAAATATCTGTTCAGTTCAATAAAGCAGATATTTTAAGCTGGAAGAATTTATTTCTCATGGAACTCAATGAAGTGATTTTGATTTTGAATGAAAAAAGTATGGCCTGCTTTTACTTCTCCCAAATTGACACACAAGCAAAATAAAATTGTTTACTACTGATCTACACAAATGCAAATACTCAACTGGAAAAAATGCAACAAATCATCCAGATGTTTCCAAATGTCTCTTTAGATTTGCTATGGTTTGACTGGGTAGATAAATCCTCTACTAGACAAGCTGTTCTTTATCTGGGATGCTCCAAGTGGGAAATACATTCCACAGAAATTTCCTACTTAAATCCTATATTTTCAGTGACGTTTAGAAATGACTTCTGGAAAAAGTGAATACTGTTAAAGTAAAGTTTCCCATGGCACAGAGTGGCAACATACATCTCCTTTCTCTCTTTTTATTCCCTTTCCTTTCTTTTTTACTCCTTATTTTAAAAAAGAATAGAGACAATGAAAAAAAAAAGAATTTTTCTGTATCATGGTGTATATTGCATGAAATTTATTAAATTCTTCTAACACTATGGTTCCTCCACAAAGAGCCTATTTTCAAATATACAAAATAGGCTCAGTGGTCGCTCATCTACCAAACTGTGTATTCAGAATTTATCTAGGGAAACATATGTCTCTTTTCTAAAGACATAAGCCAAAAATATTTAGCTATTTATCTCCTAAAAACCATGCAAAATGTATGTCCTTTCCATGTTTCCTGCTGATAATATTTTCTGCATTTGTGGTGCAACTTTTCTTTCCTCTGGAAAGCTGGTACTTATTTTATTCCTAGATGGCAAATTATGCCCTGATGCTGTTCAATCGAAGGGCATTACTCATAGAAGCAGGGAGAGTGCTGCTTAGGATATAATCAGCAGTGGCCATGCAAAGCAGCACATTAAAACAGACTTCATTGAATTACTGTCCATACTGCCTAGAGGTCATGACACCAAACACATCTGGATACAGGTCGTATCTTCACATAGATGTCACCGATTAAGTTGTTCTCAGAACTCCTTGATGTGATGTCTGCCCTGCAATGTCTTCAAGCTCAGCAGTTTATCAGACTATGCAGTATTCATTCTATCTTTACAATCAGCATCCAGCAGCCCAACTGGTTGTGTTCCCAAAGTTTGTTTCCAAATCATTTATTTGGAATCAGAACACATTTTCCCATAGGAACAATTTTATAAACAGTGGTGTTCCACAAATGCCCGGTTGAGCCACAGTGTACTTGAAATGCAGCATTGACTGTCCTATTCCCACCAGCCATTATTTATTCTGCTTCCCTGGGAAAGTGCATTCTGAGTTCTAACTTGGGATGCTTGAAGCTCACCTCTCCCTCTGCCTGGCAGCTTTTGCTGGTGCTTTTTTTAGGCTGTGCTGCAGTAGCAGTTGGGAAGAGGGGACAGGGTAGCCCTCCCAAGAAAGAGATGAGCATAGGGTTGACACAGATGCCTCTGGGTAACTTGTTAAACTGTTGAAGGGCTGAGGAAGGAAGCCACCCATGTGGATCAGTCACTTCTGAATGAGGCATAAAGGGCAGGGACTTTTTCCTAAGGAGAGATCATTTTGAAGTCGGATCTTCATAAATAGGGAAAGGCTTATACGGCAAATCTAAGATTTTTGAAGACCAAGCTTCTGGACTTACAATTAGCCAGGGAAAATATTTTAACTCCTCTAGGTCAGTGATGAAACAGTCTCCACACACATAGCAATAAGGAGGCAGAAACCTGGCACCTAGCCCCAGTCCTGACAAATAGGATGTGCTCATAATCGGTTGTTGTTGAATTAAGTACTGATGGACTAATTAAGTGAATTCTATACTGAGACGTCCAAGACCACAAATTTTGCACTCATGAGCTAATTAACTTCGTTTTAATTCCACATCTCCTAATTCTGACCACACATCCTACCAAGGAAGAGTTGGTTGGAGTACTTTCAAGAAGTCACTAGAACGTTAGTGTCTTCTCTGTGGGCATATACATCCATCAACACCAGCTTCAAAGCACAGGCTGGGTCCCTTCATGCCCTCTCTGTTGTGCACAATTTTTAGCAATATTTCTGTGGCCAAATCTGAGGAAACAAAGGGGAAGGGGAGAGAAAGTGATGTGGAAAACCAATGAGGATAGGCAAGCCCATAGGACCCTGCCTGCCTAGCTGAGTTTCTGGCAGCGTGCTTATTCTGGCAAACATTACCTACTAAAAAAGACCTAAACTTTTTTTGTCAGTTGTTTTTATAACACATGCAGACATACTTTAGGGGGTTGCTCCTCTTTCAGGTTAGAATTTAGTCTGTGCACCAGACCTGGGTCCGAGCCATTTCAGGCTTTAAAATTACATACACAATTTAATTTCATTTTGTATGTACAATTACTTTTGTATGTAAAACTACTTTTAAAAGAAATACTCTACCAAGGGTCCCTCAATTAAAAGCCTTCCCCACCCCCACCCCAATAAACTTATGGACTGTTAATTTTAAATTTCATGGACCGTGCTTTCTTTTTAAAGTTCCATTTGTGTTCTACAAGACAGCCTCCTTCCCCAAGATTAACATTTCTTATGATTGTTCCTGACAATGGATTCACTTCCAGAGGCCCTGCTAAGGATAACCAAAAAAGGGCATGTAGCTGGCTGGTTTTGGCAGCCTGCACGCAGTTTCAGAGCTTTTTAGGTCTTGGTTTTTCTGATGAGTGATTTCCTGAGCATGCCTAGGGAATGACAGGCATCTCCACAGGCAGGCTGCATCCACCTCGGCTGGGGTGTCGTCATTGGCTGCCTATTAGAAAAACTACAGGACAATGCATACCACCGATGCCGACTGTAAACATAGGGGATGTGTGTTCACTTAGCATGGACTTCTGGGAGGGGCTAAGGAAGGGCGGTCTGGAGTTTTATTGAATAGAGCAGTGTGTATTAGGCTGCCTTCCTGCCTGCCCTCTTGCTGTGCGCCGGCTTAAAGAAATCAGTCCTTCCTTTCCGACTTAGTCCTGGGAAAGAAGTTTCAGCCTGCGAGGTAAGGCACAGGGGGCTTTCTTTTAATCTCTTCCAGAGAGTGTGGGGACTTTCTCCGGGTTTCAGTCAACATTCCTGGCCAAGGTAGCTGGAGATGCAAAATTGTAAAAGCCAACAAACCACGCAAATTCTCAGAGCCAGACTGGGCTTTGCTGCCCTGCAGATGTTCCCGGAAGACAAACAGGATGAGATTTCAAGATTTGTTCTTAGAGTTGGGACGAGAGGAGAGATCATATGGAGACTTACATTCAGGGACCACCGGCAACTTTGATAAGATAGCCTTTTGTTTAGGGACTATGCCTGATAGCCAAAGGCCAGTGCCCATAGCCTGTCTGCTCACACCAGCAGTCTCTCCTGCATCTTTTAATACCAGAGATTTAAAGAAGTTTTGCTTTAGAAAGAACAGTAACTTTTTAGGTTGATGAGGAGCCAAAAAGTGATGATTTTTAACCAAAGGCATCTATATTTTATTTTGCTATCAGTGTTTAAGACTAGACTTTTAATGCTGCAAGGAAATAAGGTCAGAGGTAGAAAGAGCATTGGCATTTAACACCGGCTGGGTTAATGTAACTGATCTGATATTTGCTGAGACAGAAGATGCTTCCCATGGTCTGTTTCCTATAAAGCCTAATAACGAGAAAATGCATGTGCTAGTGGGTGTGTTTTTAGAAATCACATTTAACATCCGACCAAACTATTTCTTAAGAAATCTTACTTTCCATTTGAGAGTGTGCCCGAGTGTGAATTTGAAAAGGTGTAGGTTGCAAGTGTGTTCTAGAAAGGGAGGAAACAAGCTCTTATTTCAAGAGAGTCGGACGTATTTGGGCATCTTAAGCAGTAGTACGAGGCAGCTAGTTGGTAGTAGCCTGAAATTCCTTTTAGAAAGAACTAATTGTAGAGGGTTGGGAGATTTTAGTGCTGTGGCAATACGTGGTCAAAAAAAAAAAAAAGAAAAACCGATGCGAACAAAGTGCTTGGTATTCATGGATCCCTTCTGTTAACGGTGCTATGCAGATGGACTTGTAAACTGAAACAGTAAAATCCTTCTCATGTGTTTGGCAAAACCAGACATGAATGGCTAGAGCTTAAGTGAAGACTAGGTAGTATGTGGCAAGAAGGGCAAATCTGACCATTTTTTAATAAACTGGATATTAAAGTTTTCCAGCCCCAAATGACTGACTTGATTTGATTTGATTCCATGGAGGGAGGAGGTTTTGTGTTGAGATTCATTAAATAATCTTTTCTCTTTGTGTTTAGATGTTTGGGGATAATTTTTTTTGAGAATGCCTCCCTTTCCTTCTAGAAGTGATATATGAGAACAGAATTCCCTGTGAATTTCTTTTCCTGGAACAATTCTGAGTAAGTGTGAAAGAAAGGCTGCAGGCGAAAGCTATAGTTTGATTATTGTCCTTCCCTCGAAGAGATCAAGTTCCAAACTATTTTCACAGTGTTTTTAATGTCAATCAAAATATAGAGAGCAATTTCTTTTTTCAACTGTTCTCTAAACCATGTAGGGAATGCAGTTTGGAAGGAAATCTATAATCTTGGGATTTGAGGATAAATTCCATTTGGAAACCAGCATCTCCAAATCCCTGAAAGTTCAAACTTTGCTACCACCACTCTCTCCTACCTCCTCGTGTACTCCCCACCCCAACTCAACAACCACAAAAACACATTTTTTCGAAATAATGCTTGAAGTGTTCTCCTCTATGCAGTGATGGAGCCAGGGGATTTGCTGTTTTACTTTATGTAGGACTTCAGGCTGCTCTTTATGCTATTTTCCTCCTGTTGAATATTAGCTAGAAGACATCTCCCCAAATATGGAGATAAATGGAGCACAATGAAACCACAGTGCAAGAATTTTCATTTTACTGAAATCATTTAATAAAGAGAAATACAATGGCAAAAGTCTGGAACAAAAAAGTCGCTAATAAAAAGGTGATCTCAGCACACACAAGGAATGTACGGTGAATTGATCCATAGGTAACAAGCTGGGTTGTTTCAATGCCAGTAGAATATGCAATTTAAATAATTCAGATCAAAAGCTTTCTTTAAATAAATACACAATTCTTACATTAAACTTAAGAGAAGGTTCCAACTGCAGTTTAAAGGATTTAAATGAGATACATTTAAGTATGCCTGGGACGTGAGGCCATTAGCAATTCTGATTGGCTCCTGTGACTGGCCTGAGGATCTGTTCTGGGGCAGATGGTGTAGGTTGGTCTTGTGTCCAGCCGTGGAAAGTTCCAGAGTTCAGCCTGTGTATTCTCTGTTCTGATGAGTAAAATGTTCCTTAGTAGGCCTTTTCTTAAAAACACATGTAGTTGTCTCCATTTGTCATTTGCATGGTAGGATGGTTACTAGTTAGTCATTCTTTAGCCAGACAAAAAAGTGACTTAGAGATGGGCATGAAAGGGGATTAATGCATTCCCCATCTGCCTGCAGCCTGTCACATGTCCCAGAACTGTGGTAGGGTGAGGCCGCCAAGGAAGGGGGCACGGGGAAAATGCTGATGATGTGGTATGCAAATAGCATGGTAGGACTAAGGAGGAGGTTAGAAAGATGCTGCCAAAGAATTTTCAGACTTTAAAAAAGAGTTTTCTGGGTAAATTCTCTCAGAGCCCAAAAATAGAATCATTTGCTTCTACTGAAAGTCCTTTATCAAGTCAACCCAAGTTTGTTATTGGAGAGATGCCTGTAGATTCTGAGTAGCTGGGTAATTTAAAGAGGTAATTTAAACTTGTGGCTCAGGCTTCGCTCATGAGCACCACCATGAGAGTGCAGTCCCAGGACTGGTTCCCCTGTTTAAAAAGCCCAGACCTTTGAGGGAAGTCATCAGTGTTTTGACCTCACCTGTGCAATGGGCATTCGTATGCTTGTCCTACCGCCAGTAGTGGTTAAGATGTCTAAATGACATGGAGCTGTTTGCCCCTGCTTCTCTGTGGGCTTTATACTCCAAACTGCCTGCAATTTGAGTCCTCTGGACATTATGCTCATCTTGACTGGTGTCTCCACTTCTTACTTGTTTCCCCTAATTATCAACTCCTTCTTTCCTCATATCTGAAGACCCTTGAGCGATACCTTCTGGGTCCTAGTTCTTTCTAAAAGCCTGAACCTGAGTTTAAGGAATGCTGGTTCACCCCGTTGTTGTCTAAATTTTGGCTTTGGTGATCAGAGACCAGGCGGACACAGACATCAAGAGGCAGAATAAGATGGATTGTCAGTGGTGTAAGGCCATACCCAGGAACCAGGAAATCTGAAGATCCAGTTGAATAGAAGACCAATGACAAGGTGCTGACAACAGAAAGGCTTTAGTAAATGAGGCAGCTTCTCTGCCTCCAGCCAAAAGCATGGAACGAATCCCAGCATGTCAAGCCTGGGCCTTGTAGGGAGGGTGAGGTAATCAGGAGCACCTGGCTGTGGTTCCTGTTGGTATTGAGACCAGACTGCTCCACGGATCTGGCCTCTCATCTCTGTTTGCCTCAGTTGTTAGTGCCTCCAGCTGGCTCTCCGGTAACTGACCGTGGGTGGCATCTCGAGCTTCCCTACCCTCAGTCCTCCACCTCCACGGCTCCTCCAGCTCCTCCATCCCCCGGCCAAACAGGGGCTCTCCTGATCCCATGCGGACAGTTTGCAATGGCCTGGCTAGGATTAGGCACAGAGGACAGCAGAAGGGTCAAGCCCAGATACATTCAAGACAGGAGGAAGCCTCTTCTCATCTTTAGGCAGAGGGAGAAGGTGAGAGCAGACAGAGGAGACGGTAGAGCGATTTCCACTGTGCCTCTCACCTCCAAGTCACAGTTGGCTGGTGGTGGTGAGTGTTATGAGCAGAGGGGAGAAGGAAAGGGTGACAGTGGGTTGTGAGGAAGAGGGGACACGGCTGCCCTGTCAGCAGTTTTTCCCTGTGTTGTTGTTGTCGTCGTCATGCGTGTCTTGGAGAATCTGATAAAAACTCCAAACCCTCAATTCCTTTGCAAACCCACTTCTCTGACGGACCTGTGAGAAACCCCTCGAGCTGGGGGAGGTCGGGGGTGAGGAATGAGGTGCAGTCTTGGTTCCCACTGGAGACAAGGGTGAATGGGATCAGAACGTGAGTGGAGGTGTCCCTTCTGGGAAGGAAGAGAGGATGGAGCAAATACACAGACATATAGAAGGAGGTTACCTCGTATGGCCTCCACTTCAAAGAAAAGGAGACCATCTCTAGAGAAGCAACTTAGGGGCTGGAGAATTCAAGAATGGCTGCTGCTAAGTGTATGCTGAGCGAGTACTGCGAGCTTAATAGAAGGGTTGCTGAATAGTTGAGGAAAAATAAATACGGGGGGAATATTTGAAGTGAATAGGGTATTCTTTGTCAGCATTCATTTTTGTACATGGCTTTTCTTTAAAAAAGTATTATGTATCAATGATGGATAACATGAAGATAAATTACTTTTTAATCATTTCCTGAGGCCGTCTAGTGTTGTTTTGTGAACATGCGGATGAAAGCACTTGGCTGTAAGGAAGTCATCTCACTTGAACAGGGGCATGCTAAGTAGGAATATGTAATTACTTCTTTTTACACCCACATGTAACATTCCCTCCAGCTTGTCTCAAGCTGGGGCACTGGGCAGATTGCACCTGTATGCTAAAGAGAGGCAGGACCAGGGCCAAGGGTCCCCGAGGGGCCTAAGGGCCAGAAGCAGCAAGGACATTTAGTTCCACTGGGTACGGAGGGTCTAAACTAGAATGAATATAAAGTACACCAGTGAACTAACATGTGAATTACAGCAGCATGAGTAAAAAGGAAACAGCAAAAATCTGAAGTCAGGCAGAGGTTAAAAACCAGGAGCTTGCTTAGCAAGGCAGTATACAGATAGGTATGGTGACATATGTGAGAGCTCTTGGCGCAGTGCGCGGAACAAATAGACCCTTACGTTAATAAGGTTCAGTAGCTCAAGGAAAGGGACAGGATTATATGATACGTGTGGAATAAAAAAGGAAAGGAATCACAAGGAAATCCAAGAGCAGAAGCCAAGATAGGACCAGAGTCCAAAGAGGGCGGGGTTGGATTCAAGGTGGGCCACAGCATCTCAGCAGAGGTCTGTGTGTCGCCATTAATGTAATTCAGCTGCAGCACATGTGGCTGCTTCTTTTTGTTGTTCTGCAGACTGGAAAATTCCTTCTGTGCTTCCTGCTTAAATTCTGAGAGAGGAAATCTGATTGGTTCAGCTAATAACTACTGTCCCTGGCAAATGCGTTTGTGGAGGGAACATCAAGGGTTACTGGCATGCCTATGGATGAATTACCAGGGCCTGGCAGCAGTAGTCACCCTGGGGGAAAAAAGAGCCCAGTGGGCAGTTTTAGTTAGAAGAGAAAGTTAGGCATGGGAAGCAAATGAGCTGAAATGTCCAACAGCTGTCAATGAGTATCATTTGGATTTTGATGTGACTGAATTCCTAGAGAGGCAAACACCGACTGTCAGGGTCACATAGTCCCTGGTGGCCACTTTGGCATGGCCCGATGAACCAGTCTTGAAGGAGGCTGGCCTGGAAGCTTGCACCACTGATAACTGAAAAGATAAGAATTATCCATTTTAGAAAGATTCTAAAGAAAAACACTTGAGTATTTTCATTTGAGTCATAGGTGTGATTATGCGCCCCCCCCAAATGAAGGCAATCTTTAAAATCCAATAAGTAATGATTTAATAATTTTAATAAATCAAAACTACTATATCCTCAAAGTAAGTCACCATACTTAAGTTTAATGCATACAAGTTAACATAGTCAATCAGTGGATGTTTCAGTTCTTGGCAATGTTTGCAATGTAATCTTTTGATCAATGAATCCCTGCCTCCATGTCTATCAAGGGAGTGAGAAAAGAACGTGCTTTGTTCTGGGCTGTTCCTCAGGGACATATTGATAAATATGCATCCAGGGGTGAGCTTCAAAGGCCAGAGGGGGTCGAGAGAACAGAATATGAGGAATAGATAAAGAATCTGGAGCTTTTTGCCCCAAAGGAAAGGAAGTGTAGCAGCCACGTGGATCTTTCAAATATTAGGAGAACGTTTATGTAGAAAGAGGAGAAAGCATTTGTGTTTCTCAAGACAGCAGAACTGAAATATAAGATTCATAGATTTTTTTTTTAAGCTGGGTAGGGCCTTAGGAGTCATTTAGCCCAGGGAGTGCAAGTAATTTTTCATCTGTTTGCCAGTTCCAAACAATTGGTAGTGACCATCTGGAACACTGTGTTGAGAAGGATTCTGAGGCTGAGTCTTAACTCCCTGTAGGCAAAAAATGCTGTCATTGATAGTGATGTCTGTTGTGGAAGAAAAGGGCTATTGCTACTCAAGTACCATGTATTTCACATGATTGATGTAGCCCCTAGGTTCCTAACCTCTGCACCTTGGATCCCTGGGAGGCCACAGAGTTATTGCAAGAGGGAGACAAGTCCATATGTGCAGCAAATGATTTTGACAAAGTGAGTAAATAATCTTATATAATATGTGCTACTATTTTTCTAATGATATAGATGCAAGAGAGAATGTTCCATTTTAATAGTTCATGAACTCAGATTATACAGCACAGCTTGATTTGCCTATAATCCAGGAGATCTTAGTGAGTGTCTTAATTAGAATCAACTGTAGGGTTTTCTGAAAACATATATCCCTGAGGCTCATCCATAGAGATTCTGATCCAGTAGGCCTAGAATGGGGTCCAGTTTGTGAAACTCCCTGATGATTCTGCTGAAACAGCCTGGCTCTGAAATAGTTCTGTACATCTATGCTTAGAATAATTTATAATAGATATATAAAGTCACTTATTCTTCAGAAGTCTAGTTGATTGGTTTTGAATAAGTACTTTCTAAAAGTTACAGCTGTGTATTCCAAATAATCAGTTTTGCTGAAGAGTCTGTCCAGAAGCACTGGAATATTTATCTGAACATCCCTCCAGCTTCCCATACTCTTTTGGTTTGGGCACAAAGCTATCAACCCCACAAGGTCAAGCTTTCTGATGAGATTTCCAGTGTTTGCTTTTGTAAAGCATTGAAAATGTGGCAAGAATAAAATTTCTCATGGTATTTCCACTTCCTGTTCCAGCCACCATTACTAAGTGAAATGCAGGCTTCGGGGGAAAGGTGAATGGAGGAAAAATTGTCTCTTTAAGAATTTCTGTCCTTAGGATGTTTTGACGATTGGTTACTTTAGACATTTAACTTACCAAGAAAAACAGAAAATGTTTTTCTCTGTTCTCCACTTTGCGGTAAGGAATGTACAAATCCTGAGTGGGAGGAGGGGGGAGCTTCCTTCACCCTCACCCTCCACCTCCTCTGAGGCTGCAGCCATCACAGCCTCTGGCTTAGTTGCTTCCCTGGGTGGCCCTTTCAGAGGCATGTAAGCCCAAAGAGGCAAGAGGCCTGGGTTCATGGAGAGGGGGAATAACTTGCTTTTGCAGGACAGAAAATCCATCTCTACGGTCTTCCTTTACTCAACAGTCATGAGTAATAAGTTACATCCTCTGTATTGCACAGAAGAATCTACCCTATTCAGAACACCCAGAACATAAATTATATTCACTAAGGATTGTAGAGCTAAAAGTATCTCTGCATGAGACCTGGTCCAATGAGAATGCCAGAATTGTTACTATATTTGTACCGGTGCTCTTTGGTTTACAGAGCAGTGCTTCCACTGTGTACATGACAGCAAAGCTGGCTGGAAAAAGCAGCTAAAAAGGAATTAGTTTAGGACCCACGTCTGCACAATGACACCACGATGAGTCAGAATCCTTTTACTCTGGAACTGTCTCCCTTCTCCACTCACCCTAAACAGTGGTGTGTGGAGCCAGCTTATACTAGCTCCCAAAAACCAATTGATAACATTTTCAAGATTTTGAGAACTAGTTGTTACATATAGTCATCATTTCCAACTAAATTATATAAACTTACAGTTAATTAAATTATATTTAAAACTAAGATAATAAAGACTCAAAACTCATCCCTTCCTAATAATTTTACTATGTCTTGCTATTATCTATGCTCTCAAGGTTAGTTACATATTTGTATCTATGCAATGGAAATATTACTGAGTGCTGTGTAACTGAATTTCTCCCAATTCTTCATTCATTGATGCCACGTTGGGAGCTGAAAATCAACCATGATGGAAGTATTTACACCACAGACATTAGCAAATGCTATAAATCTGACTCCCCTCCTCTGCCGACCCTTCCAAGCTTGTTATCAAACATTTACTAGCACACCACTGACCCTAAAGTATCGAGTTGGTAAAATTAGCCGCTACACAGAAGAGCCAATCAGGATACCTCTTGTTTACTTGCATGCATATTCATAATGTATGCTAATAACTGCCTGTTTATTTGTTTATGCATCTGTTATTTCCTGTGCTCCTAGAACATAAGCACCATGAAAACAGAGACCTTATCTGGGTTTTTCAGGTGCTGTAACTTGAGCCTAAAAAAAGAGCCTTGTCCCATGTAGAGTAGGTGCTTAATATGTGAATTAAATGAGTAGAGGTATAAATGTCCATAATTTCTTGATAAAAAAGCTGAAGCCAATACTCATGTTTGAAATAATTGATTCCTCTCTCTAAATTGTATCAGTACTGAGTGCTTACAACAGTGCCTGACACAGGCTACGTAGGGAATCAAGTAAATAATCTTTATAACAATCAGGTTGACCGATGAGGAAACTGAGTTACAATCAGGTTAAGTAACACATCTAAGGTCACACAGCTAGTAAGTGGCAGAGCCAGGATTCCAACCTGGACAGCCTGGCTCCATAGTGCACACACTCAACCACCCCACCATGCTGCCTATTGCTAACTACTCTGTTTGATTCTGTGTGTGGCTCTAGGGGTGTGACCTATTTGAGAACACACTTTGGAATCCAGAAGACTTGAGTTTGAATCTCAGATTTACCATTTTCTAGCTTGTTTCTCCACCTATAAAAAGGGGGTAATTATTCATCCATTTTGTAGTTGTCATAAGGACTAAAATTAGTATCTCTAAACTGCTTTGCACATGATAGGCACTAAGGTACAAATCGTCAGCTGCCAGCTGTGGCTTCCTGTGGGACTATGGGTAGGCTTGGGCTCCAGTTAGTCCCCATGCCCTTAGCCACACACTCCCCAAATTGTCTCTCTACGGCCATCACGCAGACAGAGTAAGAGGAGTCAACTTCTTTCATGTCAGCTTCTCCAGGAAGTACAGCTAGGACCAACAGATACAGTTACAGGAACCTCTGTTTCATATGCACTTTCCAACCAGATCTGTCTGGCTCTGGAGCTTGGACAGCCCTGCTCTGCAGAGGCAGACAACCTCCACCACAAAGTTTTCTCCCCATCCTTGTCATTGCATCTGTGCTGCCTTTAACATTCTAAATAATCTTCAGCTAGTTTGGCTAAAGGGTTTTATTATTCCCGAGGCTGGGCTGTCTCGTATGTGTTTAGGGTTTTAGACCTGGAATGAGAGAGGGCAAGAAGGAGGGAGAAGAGAAGACAGGGGAGAGAATGACAGGGGGGAGAAAAAGTACTGAACTTGGGAGGGAGAGCAAATCGAGTCGGAGTGATTGATAGCCATCCTGAACCCTGTAGGTTAAAGGTGGTCCAGAAGGTAAGCTGACTCATTCAGCTACCTTGCTGGCATACTTGCTATGTGGCAGGCATTGTCCTAGCTGAAGATATAACTACCTCAGGGCTGTGAAGTAAATGAAATAATTTGCCCAAAGCCACATGACTGGCAAATGGCAGAGCTAGATTCAGCGCCGCTCCCTGACTCCAACCCTCTCCATCTCCCTACAGCTGCCTGTTCTGTGTCTTTCCTCAGGAAAGCAATGGAAACCAGAGCAGGAGGTTTCCGTAACCAATCATTATAATTTGTCAGAGAGCCACACTGCAGTTCAAATAGACAAGCACATTGTCTTTCCCTGCCATATAAGGAAGAGGACTAAACACCATTGCTTTCACTACTGACTCAAAAGGTTATGCAAGTGAGAGTTTGACAGGATGGGGAATCTAGGCCCACAGCAGTTTAAAAAAAAGAGGGAGAGGAAGAAAAGAAACTTGCAGAAATATTTTTGTGTTTTCTTTTTCTGATACCAGAGATCATTTAACAAGCAGGTTATACCCTTTTCTCTATCTCAAGGGGAGATATTCTGGAATTATGTACTGAAGGGTTAAACTCTTTGTCCGAATACGACAAGCTGTTTCGGTGTTTGATCATGGCAAATTTAGATATTCCAAAGGCCAAGACAGAGCTGATTCTGTGAGGATCAGGTGGGAAGTCCTCGGCTTCAGTGACTGACTAAGGAAGTTAGAGTCTGTTTGCCTAGCCAGCCATTCTCAGTGTGTTTATTAAAAAGGCTCCACAATGTAGGTTTGATCTTCCTGCCCCAAACTCAGATATCTGTATGATCACCCTTTGCCTTAACAATCACAGTTACAATCATAGATTTCAGTCCACAGTTCCTATAATCAGCAACATGGGGGGAAAAACTGAGGCATGAGCAGTTGAAACTTTTTCTCAGTCCCATCTTGGCAGAGGGAGCACCTACTCTCAGATAACTCAAAGAAACATTACTTAGTCTTCTCAGGGAAATGAAAAAACTGTAAGAAGTCTGGTCAGCCTCTCCTAACTCCCATCTCTGACCAGACTGCATCTGGGGTATTGGTTTGCCAAGGCTGCTGTAACGAGTATCACAAACGAAGGACTTAAACAATAGAAAACTCTTGTCTCTCAGTCCTGGGGGCTGGAAGTCCAACCTCCAGGTGTCAGCAGGGCTGGTCCCTTCTGAGGGCTGTAAGGGAAGGATCTGTTCCAGGCCTCTCCCCTTGGCTTGTGGTTGGCTGTCTTCATGTTCACGAGCATTCTCTCTGTATGCGTGTCTGCATCCAAATTTCTTCTTATAAAGATACCAGTCACATGGACTAGGGCTCACCCTAACGACCTCACTGTAACTTACTGCTTCTGTAAAGACCCTGTCTCCAAAAAAGGTCATATTCTGAGGGGCTGGGGGGTTAGGACTTCAACATAGGAATTTTGAGAGAGACATGATTCAACCCATAATATGCTCCAATTCAAAATAGTGATAGAAATCTCTAAGACACATTTCCTGAAATCCTAGGTGCCAAAGACCCTCTTGCTGGTAGAATTCCATCTTCCCTCTGGGTGTAGGGAATGCTTAGCTAGAAATCACTTGGCCTTTTGAACTTGCCCTTGACATTTACTTTCTGCCTTTCGCAATGCAAAATCCTGATCCAGGAAAAAGTCAAAAGAGGTCTCTGGAATGACTCACTGAAATGCAGCTTCACATACGGTGGCCTATCTGTGGAAGCCTGTGAAACCACAGTGGCAGACAGTCTGGTATGCGGCCATCAGAAGTGGGGGAGGGGCTTGCTGGGAAGCTTGGTGGAGGCAGCCTGCAAGGCTGAGAGACAGAGCCCCGGGAGGAGGTGAGCAGCGTTGGAGCAACAGACTGGGAGGCAACAACAGATGGGACTCTATGCGTGCCTACACTGGGTGGAAAGCCGGATGGCCATTTTCAGTCATTTTTATACATGCTGATCATAACCACTAATCCCCAAATGCAGGGGAAAATGTTAGGAGCCTACACATATTTGTGCTGTGAATCATTTGTCTCTTGTTTGTCTTTTCTTCTGTCTCTTCTCCATCCATCCTTAAGTTTTATACACTTTTTCCTCTAAATGGCCTTCCTAACTTTATCTGTAGTTGGCATAATTGGTTACACACTGTCCACACATTGTACCTTGTCTCCCTGTTTCCTTTCTTCTAACCATTGTTTTCCTTTACACCTTCCCTAAGGCTCTTCTCGGAGTCCATTTCCTCAGCTTCAGTCCTGCCTGTGGCTACTGTCTGTCTTAGGCCAGAGGTGGTCTACAGAGAGGGTGACTATGTTATTTATTATCTAAACGAGGACACTTTTGAGAGGGAAAGGAGGAGCTATTAATAATGTTCCTTAAATAACAGAGCTGAGTGGAGACTATCCTGAGCAATTTGGGGTGGACAGTTATCCTATCCCTGGTAATTTTCTGCCTCTCATAGCGTTTACTTCATCTAGCAACAACTCCCTCTATTTCTGGATCTTAAAAAAACAAAAACAAAAACAAAAACACCAGCCATGTTCTGATTCTTCCTTTTATTTCCACCCCAAGAACCTTTTTGTATTTTCATCGGTGTTTCTATTTTCCCTTATCCGTCTTCAGTTCTTCTCTTTCCTCTGCTCTACTCTGGACCTTGTCTCACCACTTGAGTCCCTCTTCTTCCCTCTGTTTTGGTACAATCTTGACTGCATCTCAGGGAGGCCACACTTGTCTGCTGAGATACACGCAGGACAGATTTCCTGCATGTTAGAAGACACGCACACACACAGCCACTATCATCACCATCAAATGTTACTAAACCACCAAGACCATCAAATGGGTCTCAAATGATTCCTTATTGGACTGTCCACCAATTCAGCACCTCTGCCCAGAGACTAGAACAATCTGTACACCACACAGCAGCCGTACCTAGAGCTATCACAGAGACACGTCCTGGGTGTGTGTCTGGGATCTTATAGGACATGTTTCCAACACATGTACATGTATACACTTAGAGCTGAAAACATATGGTCTGAAAATAAAAAGAAAATGATAGTCAGGGTGAACTGTGCCTTGCCTTCATCATGGCTTCAGTAATCTGGATTTCAGCCTCTATAAAGTAATATATACCGAAAGCCTAGCCATGCCTACTATAGGCTTAATGTAAGTAGAAATAAACTTTAAGGCAAAATGATACAATAAACATTGACTTAGATCCCTTTCAAATGTAGTTCTTTGCATGGTTCAGTCATCTGCAACCTACGGTTCATTCTGGAAAATCGCTTCAGTTATCAATCCGGGTCATGCAAGGAAGCTCATTTTCAACTGTAAAATGAGGAAGGCAGGATATTTTCCTTTGCAAATGCCTGGAAACCAAGCCGTAGATGTCTGAAGTACTTGACAGTATAGCACTGTATCAGCCGGAAAAACTGTTCTCGTCCTTTATTTACTTACTTATTTTAGGGTTTTGATCATAATTTTCTTTTTCCAAAGTACCCTAAAGGTTAATAACAGAAGATACTTTATGGAAGGAAATAAGGGTTCCATTAAAGTTCTCTTCCTCCTTCCCTCCTTCCTTCCTCTCCCTTCCCCTTCCTAACCTTCCTTCCCTCTCCTCCTTATATATTTTTCTCTTCTCTCATTGAGACTTACTCATTTGGAAATGTTGTATTGCTGTTGGGTAGCCATATGCTTTAGGCATAATGGCCTTATGTCGCTCTTGCTTAGATATATCTTCTTTAAAAGATTGATGATAGCAAAAGGGAAAAATTAAAAAATTTTCAGCCACACTCTGCAGGGTAAGTATGTAGTTATGGCAATGATGGAATGGAAATATCTAGCCAAGGAGCTCTCTGGTGCCCGCAAATTGGATAGAGTGATGATATCAGGCAGCCTGGAACTGCTGACCCACCTGTGTTTAAGTAAATAGGAAATGAGAAGCATAGGAGTTTGAGAATTTTTTGAAAACTTTCATGCCTTTCCATATTTCTGCTCTTAGATATGCTGTTAAAATAAAACAATGACTCTTTCCATTGGGAGTAGTTTCTAGCTTGCTAATTCTTTTTCCTGAGAGTATTTGCAATGAGGTTTAAGTTTTTGATATCTTGGCTCTTGTATTTTGTGGGCACCTCAGATTCCAGGTGGGTGGTCTAATAGAAAAGGAGCCCCAGTTCTGGAGTCATGTCTACAGCTGATAACCTTTGTGACTTTGCACAGACTCCTGTGCCACAGGCTTCCTGATTATAAACTGACAATGGCCTTTTTCCTTCTCTCTAACACCCAGGTAGGGAGCGATGGATGAGATCTTAAATACAAAACCACTTTAGGAGATAAAGTATCTTTAAGCATGGTTTTCCTGTTGTGCCTTTGAAATATGAAGACTTTTGCTGGTTGGTTTTCTGGGAAGATGTAAATCATATATTCACAAAGGAAACTCTCTAGATTCAAAGTTCAAAATTGGAAGTTTCCAAAAAATTACCCCATGCCTGACAGCTTCAGCTGACTCCTTCTTTTGAGGCTACCCTAATCCCAGTTTCAGACTTCTGGGGCAAGCACATTCCTTTCCATCCTCACCTTTAAAAGCAATATTGACAATCAGCTTGTTTGTAGACAATCTGATACAAAGTTGCTGAAAAAGAATGGTTAAGACAAATTATCATCCAATTTGAGCTTTTTCTCTAATGTAGTCAGAAAAGTATTTTTATAGGCTTTACCTGAAACCAAAGCACACAGTGAACACTTAGAGATCTTAGAATCTTGTCACCCTCAGATTCACTAAAATTATCTTTTGTGAGCATTTAAATTTCTAATGGATGAGGTCACATATGTGAAATTGTTGTGCCTTGTAATGTCTGTGATTATAAAGTCTATAGCTGAATATGTTAAAGTTTAAAAATGCTCTAGAAACCTAAGGGGAAGAGTTAGAAGAAAAGAATGTTCATTCCTAGCAAGTGTGCTTGGGGCCAGGCTTGCACCAGCAATCATGTGGGTGGGGCATACTGTTTATTTTTATTATCTCTAAGATAAAATTTTATTTTAGAATAGTAGTTTTTAGATTTACAGAAGAGTTGCAAGAATATTATAGAGTTCTCACATACCCACACCCAGTTTCCTCTACTGTTAACACTGCTATGCACGTTGTTCACAACAAATGAAACATTATTGATAACATTATTATTAACAAAACTCCATATTTTATTTGGATCACCTTGGGTTTTGCCTAATGTCCTTTATGTTTTAAGCCCCTTAAAACAGAACTATGTTTTATATAGTAAAAATTTTATATATACATTATAGATATTGATGGAACTCTACCACATGTGTGAAAATTGTGTAATCCCCGAAGACTTTTCACCTGAAGTACCCTAGTACCCTAGGCCTCCTCTGGTCTCTGGTTTTTTTTCCCCTTGAGGCTGCTAGCAGATTTTTCAGCCTGCTCCACCCTGATGCCAGATACTGGAACCCTACTGCGGCTGTCACTGAGATTGGTCATCCCAAACAAATAGTAATACCCAGCAGCACGTTTCACTTTCATCCTACAGTTTTAGGCAGACACAGTAGAGTAAAGGATTTACCTAGCTATGGAACTCCTGAAACTCTGCTTTTAAGTTGCATCATACCGTGGTTATTTGTAAGAGCTTTGACACTAACAAAGGAAAGAAAAAGAAGACCTGATCCATGTTCCCTCAAATCTTGAAATCTGTAGGTTTTGGCCAGTTGAAAAACACCACAATTTAGGAAAAATACCTATTACTAAAACATGAATTTTATAGAAATCATCTCAGTAGCAGCCTTCCATATACTGAGACCCAAACTTTCTTTGAAACATGAGTTAGCAGCCATTAATAGCAGAAAGAATCCATTTAATTCAGCTTCCGCCTTTGAGCCACTTGGTGATGTCAGGCAGGTGACTCAGCCTTTTAGGCTGTCAATTCTTGTAATGAAGGGGTTGGACTGCATGTGGTCTCTTCCAGCTCTAATGTTTGGATGTGTGACTTTATAACTTCCCCTCATAAGGCTTGTTACTGTCTTATCTATCAAGGTTACTTCCTTAATGTTATTGTACTTTTACTGACAAATCACTTTAAACGGGGGGATAGAAGCTAAATAATTACCCCAAACAGTAATTATAAACAAGTTGTGTTCAAGGTAACCAGTTGTTTGATTTGTAACAATTGGTTTGTTTTTAAAGTTGATTTTGTGTAGAGAAATAACAGTTACATGCAATGAAAACAATAAAAAGGAAAATACATAATGATGAAGCAATACAGGTATCTTCTTGGTATCTTCATATCAAAAAATTAATTGAAGGAATCTGCTTATCAGTGAGTGAAACTAATATACTCAGAGGTAATTTTTAAAACCTCCTAATGGCAACATTATCAGCGCTTTGAGTTTTTTATCTATATATAAATAAAGCTGGTAAGAGACACCTTCCTTAAAAGGAATGATTGAACCAACTCTCAAATAGGAAGACATCAAAGCCAAGGAAGAGAAGTAAGAGCTCAAGGCATGGGGTGGAAATGGTTACTAGGTTTAGCCATCTGCTTTGGTCTTTCCTGTTCCACATGTAGCTATATAGTTTACATAAAAGTATCTCTCCAGAGGATCAGAAAGAACAGATTTATGGAACCAGATGTGAGTTAGCATTTCTACAGGTGTGGCTCTGCAGCTGAAAGAACATGTTGTACCAGGGATGGAGTTTCTTATTATGTAATCAATATAAATTACCACTAGACTTTTACAGAGGTTGATAAAGCAAACATGTGTCATTTGGATTGGCCTTCTGGTATATAAAGAGAGCCTGCTTCACTTGGGGCACAACGTGAAAAAATGCACCATTTAGTATTTATAAAAGGCTGGGTAGCAAATACCATCACAGCGATCAGGCAAAGTCGTTCCAGTTTGCACACGGAGGAAATAGCTGGTGAATAGATGGAAATGGTGTATATGTGTTTTTCTTCATCAAGAAAGACAAGAAACAGGTCATAAATATTTATAAAGTCTTTCATCATTTGATAGGAAAGGGCCAAGAGGATGAAAATGATTAGCAGACTGGGGAAAAAAACAGAGCACAAGAGAAAAGATGAAAAAGAGAAGAATTAGTTAAACTAAAGAGGCAAATTTTCCTATTTAAATGGTACAGAAAGTCAGAGCTATTTAAAAAAAAACCATTAATTTGGTAAATTGCCAAGCATTTTAACAATTATACCCAAAATAGGATTTGAAAATTCTAGACAGTAAGAGTAAAACTTTTGCTGGTTAATTAACTTTGTGTCAATAGCTTAACAAAAATGTTTTGATTTTTTTGAAAACTGGGTGCTTTTATGCTAGATTATCTAATGAAACAAAAGTGTACACGCTAACACTTCTCATTTGCTTAAAATTTTTGAATTTAATCGTATTGTTCAAATCTCTTACAGTTTTACTCATTTGTAAAGTTCCTTAAACTATTAATTACCAAGAGAACTGTGATTCTGAATTTGTCTACTTCTGCATGTAAAATCTGTCATCATTATTGTTCACATGTTTTAAGAATGTGTTATTTGATACATATAAATTCATGATTTTTAAATCTTCCTGATGGGGCATTTCTTTCATTGTTAATTTATCTTAAATTCTATTTTGCCTTCTATTAATATTGCTAAAACATCTTTCTTTCTATGGGGTTGTTTTCTTATTACATAAGTTTTAAACCTTTTGTTTTCAATATTCCTGTGTAATTATTTTTAAATGGGTCTTTTCTAAGAGCATATAGATAAATTTCTAAATATAGTCAGATTTTTATCATTGGATGTATGAGATAAATCTGTTATATTTGTTATGATTGATAATATATAGGATGCCTGAACATTCTGAAAACAGAACAAATTTAAGTTTAAATAACAAATTAGCTACATTTAAAAATAATTTGCTTAATATATTTTTTCAAGCTTCATATAACATTTCAAGTGAAGCATCTCTAAACTTAAAGCAATAGGCCCAATTATTAATCTTTAAAAAGCACAATATATACACTATTTTCCTTGGGTTTCCAGAATTTTTAGACCCTATGTGGTATATATATTATATAAGACATAGAGCACATATTATTTGAAAATGTAACTAACCTACAGTATAAACATGTTAAATCCTTATCTCTAATAGTAGGAAGTTAACAAGTAAGGTCTAACATCAGTGAAGCCACTGTAATAAAAATAGTATCAGTGTAAAAATAGACAAATAGATCTATGAGACAGAAGAGAAAGTACAGAAATAGACACCATATTCCCTATCTTTCCATTAAGATTATAACTGTATAAAAATGCTGCTAGCTGACCACATACTATAATTACTTATTATTTCTGGTACTACGACCTTCCTTCCCCTAGCCCTCATGATTTAATAGTCACTTTATTTCTTTTACCTGCTTAGTTTCCTGTCAATACAAACATCAAACCCTTTTCCATACAGTCAGATACGTCAGGTAATTTGTCCATTTTTTTCCTTTAAAAATAGCCTTTTTGGAACCTTGGAGTTTTCTAGGCTTGTTGCACAGCTAGCTGTTCTAAGTCTTTACTTCACAGTCATCTCAGGAATTTCCTTCCTAGAATTGAAAGGAATTTCCTCTGCGTGTGGGTTGAAATTTGAATCCTCTGTTTCCTACATCCCATTCCTCCTCCTCCTTTATACCTCTATTTTGATGGAGAAGATCATCTAGGATCTTTCTGAACATGGATGCAGAGGAGACAAAAATGTGGGGGGTATCTTTCATTTATCTCATACTTGGTTGATTATTTGGTTGGACATAGAATTCTAGGCTGGAAATCATTTTCCCTCAAACATCTCAAAGTGTGCCTGCATTATCTTCTAGATTCCAATGTTGATTTTTACATCTGATGTCATTTTTAATCCTGAATATTTGCATGCTGCCCGATTTTTTTCCTCTCTGGAAGTACTTAGGCTCTTCTTTTTATTTTTAATATTCTGAAATTTTATGACAGTATGCCCTGGAATTATTTGGATTTTTATTCATTCTTTTGACTACTTAGTGGGCCTGTTCAGTCTAGAAAAACACATCTTTTTGTTTTGGGAAATTTTCTTATATCATTTTGATGATAATTTACTTTTCATCATTTTCCATGTTCTTTCTCTCTCTCTCTCCTGGATTTCCTAAACTGATCCTCTGATTTTATACTTTCTACTTTTCTGTATCTTATTCTAATTTCTGAGAGGCTTCTTTAAGTATGGCTTTATATTCCTTGTTTTTAACCATAATTTAATTTCCAAGAGTTCTTTTGTTGTTCTTGTTGGTTTGGATGTTTCTTTTTATAACATCCTGATCTTTTTTCAGAGGTACAATAGTTCTTCTTCTCCTTGGAAGTATCATTTATACTTTTAAGTGCTTTTCTGTCCCTGTCTCAACTGTGTGTCCTCTGTGATCCTATTTTTTGTTGTTTATGCTGGCCTCTACCTTTAATTCTTTCCTTAGAATCCTGGTAATCCTTAGCTGGCTGTCCATATTTGGAATGAGACAATAAAAAACGGAATGGGAGCTCTGAATACAGGGGCGCATGGGCACACTGGCAGATAATGAGCCAGTTTGTCTTCAACAGGCAGTCATCAAATGCCTGTATCTGTCTAGATCCTTTTTCTTGAACAAGTTTATCTGAAGAAGACTTTCACAATCTCCTCCTGGTAGTTGTAAGCACAGCTCCAGCATTTTGAGAAGTTTTAGGCCATTGCATGGATTATGGAGGCATCCCCATGGGATAGTTTTTCTTTTGCCTGAACCCTGTCAGTTTCACTGGTTTTAGACCATGTTTCACTTCAGTATCTTGGTTGGAATTTTTAAGCAGGTAGTTCAGATTTGGATCCCATTTGCTCGCACAGAAAGGAGTTTTCCCCTTTTCAGTCCAGGGTTTACCTCTTGCTGATACGTTGTTTCCCCATTAGTAGGTTACCATGGGCAGAATTCCTGTTCATAGATGGAACATCATCTTCCTAGCTCTTGGCTTTATGCAAGAGTTTAGTTACAGTTTTCTGAGGCATTACCAATGAAATTGCCACACCTTTAATCCAGGCTCTTTGTCTGAATTCCTTCTATATTCTGCAACTTAAAGGTGTTCCTCTCTTGCTTTCAGCCTCATTCAAGTGTTTCTAAATGTTTTTCTGCAACTTTTATGTGTTTGCAGCAGAGGAGGAACACTTCTTGGTTCTGCTTAGTCTACCATTTTGACCAGAAATCTAAAGTAATTGATTCAAAGTTCTTAAGTCCTAGAGCACTGAGTAAATTATAATGCCTGCATTTATTTGTGTATATGTTATCAAACTTTAGCTATCAATTTTATCTACAAAAAGCTTTCCCAATAGAGTTTTTAATAGTATTTATTTTTCTGTATATGTCTGTTAAAGTCACTAAGCAAACTGGTAATTTGGGGGTATTGGCCAAATGGGACATTTTTTTCCTGGTAAGTTTTTGGGTTTTTTTGTTTGTTTGTTTTTGTTTTTATTTTTGTTTTTTTTTAATTACAAGCTGGTTTCCAAATAGTAGCTCTGATAGATAAAACTGAATGCTTTGGAATATCTTAATAATCATTGTCACTCTTTTTCAACTTTCAGATTTTTCATCTATTTCTTCATTCAGTTTGCATTATTAATTGAGGAAAATTAAATGAACCTATTGGAGATTTAGCCTTGAAAATATAGCCTTGAGTATATTTTAAAAGGAAATGTGTGGCCTCCTCTGAGATAACTATGGTGGAAGGAAGATACTCAGAAAGGCAACATTCTGTGTTTGTACACAGATAGAGAACAGTCATGATGGTCAGAAGAGTGAGTCCCTAATCCTTATTTCTGTTTTTCCATGCTCAACCTCTTAAACAGAAATGATTCTCCTAATGGGAGAAATATAAATCTTACACCTTGAGGATTATGAAGAACCTGTGATATAAAGACTTCAAATTGTATATATATTAAAACATTAGCTTGCTATACAAAATTCTTTTCATGATAGAATGACTGGCTTATTAAGGAGTCTCAAATCATTGAGGGTATAAAGACAGCATGATTTTATGTTTTTTCCTTTTAGTACTCCTAACTGTTCTGTTTCAAACTTCCTTTTATCACAGAATAGAGGAACCCCTTAAATACATCTCTGTCCAGCTCCTAAACTCAGGAAAGATAAATGTTTATTTTAAAACTTAAATCTCATCTCTTTTCTGATTCAGAGCTCTGCTCCCACCTCCACCCCCAAGATAGAGTCTAGTGGCTTAGAATTGTGTGGCTGTGGCTCTTGAGCAACTTCCCCTTCTCCATCCTGGTGCATAACTCTGGGATACTGGGGGCTGGAGAGAGGAGAGGAGGAGGAGGAGGGCTCTACTGGACTTCACACAATAACTGGTTGTAAAAATGACCTAAGCTAATTTGCCTGGCTCTTTCTGGTGAATGTCATTAGTCTCCAATTATTAGACGTAGGCACTGCTTCCTCCCAGATAACCAGGGGGTGTGTTACAATGCAAACAAGTCTCAGAGACTAAATTCTGCGCACATGCAAGCATTTATTAGCCAGGAGGCACAAAAGCAATTACAGTATCTGAAGTGAAAGACCTGGAGAAGCTCTCTCTCTGTCCTTTGAGTTGCTCTGACAAGCATCTTATGCAAAAGGTTTACTTCCTGGCGAATGCTAAAATATTCTGATGACAGGATCAGTTTCCCTTCTAGCCAGGCCAAATGTTTCATTAAATGGGCCCATGCCTGAACAGAATCCTAGATTTATGGCACTCCTCCAAATCAGGGCTTGTCAGGTTCTTAATCCCTGCATACACTAGGATGGAGATGCCTGTGCAAGTTTTTTAACCAACCCATTTACAATATTGAATGCCCACTCATTTGCCAGGTGAAAAACTATTTCCACATCCTTTATGCTAATTTATAGGCCCTTAGGTGTGAATTTAGATAGTGATATTTAACGTATCAGTCTTTTACAGGAGTGTGTACTCCTGACTAGGATCCTTCATGTACTAACTAACAACGATTCCTGGGGTTAGAGTTAACTTATGCACACATGTATAAATTACACTGTCTACACTGAAATATTTAAAAATAAGTTTTCACCAATGGAACATTGATCATAACTCTGAGCAAACTCTTTGACATTAAATGGTGAGAGAGACTCATTCCCAAGGGAATAAAAGAGTAGTTAAAGAGTTTAGGATGAAAATAAAATAATGGTAAGAAAATAGTACAATCAGGGGAAAGACTAACTTATAGAAAATCTATGTTTACTAAGGAAATAATATTAAGGCTAAAATCTATGAGGATAATATGTTCTTTCCAGTCCCCTACTTTCAAGCTAAAATTACCAATAAAAGTTTAAGTATAACGTGGGGGACACAAATAATATACCCGCTACTAGTCTTGCTTCTGTGTACCAGGTTTTAATCTTGATTGATATGGGTTGAGTTGAGGCCTCAAGGTTGGGGTCCATTTTGTACATAACTTTTATGGACCAAAAAAAAGTATTTCATGCATCAAAAAAAAAAATTGCTGATTAAACCTATTCTTTCCTGTGGCTTCAGAATTCTTTTCAAAACAGTATTCCAGGCAGCTGACGCATATAGATGACAATTGACAGACAGGAGAGAACCTGGTGTAGTAAAAAGACATGGGGTCCACTGTAAGACCTATAGGTAAAATTTTGAACCCTTTCAAGCTTTCATCTCATCTGTAAAAAGGCAAGGGTGGAAATTATAAGAACTAAATGAAATAATATAAATAACTTAGCACAGAGCCTGTAGAAGTTCAGTAAATATTAGTTCCCTTCTCTTGTAGCTATGAATGTTTTTTTACCAAGCTGATATATGTTACTTTCAGCTCATATCTTTTCTATGAGAACAACACTTCATCTAGAACAAAATGTACATTCAACAGGGTACAGTTGTCTATATTTTGACTGTCAGTTTTACTCATGTCTGCCATTTTTTATTTTCCAACATGAAAAGAGAGGTTTAGGGTAGTCACATTGAAAAAACAAAGACAATAAGATTAAAATTCCCTCAGATCAACTTTGGAGCCATGAAAATATTAATGCTTTGACAGCTTACTCACAATCGCAAAAGGCTGTGAGCCAACATCTTGCTTTGTATTGTAGAGGTGATGAGAACATATTTTCACTGCTAGAAAAAAATTAAGCTATACAGACAGAAATGGGACATGGGAGCCAAATTCCACAAGAACACCCTTGAGTTTAAGGATTTTTTTCCCATCTTTTGACAATATTTAGAAAACCAAAGACTATAAACTTTTAAAAGGAATCTTGGATAGCTTACAGATTAGTAAGGTCACCAAAACACTTAGTAGATACTGAATTTTTATAAAAGTATATAAATTGATTAATATTATTCTCCGAAGTAGCATCAACTTAAGAATCATGAATGCTTACTAAAATTCAACATATTGTGACTAGTTGCTACTTGCTGTCCAATCAACTCAATTGGCCTAATCCTGCATTTTCAGGAATAGATAGATCCCACCCATATGAAACAAATCAAATGGTTGGAGATGGCAAATCTCCCAATGGGTTATCCTCAGCCATCTTAATCAGTATTTTCTAAATTTTTCCAGTTTCTGATACACCTTTGAACAGCCACATTATGCCTGACAAGAGTCTATTCTCCCTCTCTCCAGTTGGTTATAATTATACCATGATTTATTTACAAGAATATGTACTATGAACTCACTATCAGCAGGATATTTGCATGCTGTTTTTCCAGTAGTCAGTATATTCTTGCCCAGCACATAGGTCAATAGTGTGCCCCTTGTGATGGCTCCATGGGGTGAGAGTTACTGTTTGCAACCATCAAACTGGCCAGTGAGAGGATCAAGCCATTGACTTTTCATTCGTGCTCCTCTTTGTGGTGGCAGAAGGCTTTCTCTTTTCCTGCACCCAAGTATGTGCCAGTTTTCAAATTGCAGCAATTTGATGAAACCCAACATTTATTTGTGAGGTTTGCTCAGGCCTTCATTATGTTCTCAGCCTTTGCATTCTTGGTCTGAGAACACCTCCCCATCCCCTTTCAGCTGACAGTACAGCAGCTAGGTGTGTGTGGGCAAGCCTCCTGGCAGCTCCTGGGCCAAACAGGAATGACTGACCACCCAAGGTGCATACAGAATTTTCCAGGAACATGTCTAGAACACGAGCCATCAGTTAAGAAAAACATTTCCTTGGTCCATAGGTGCTTTTCCACTCTCTCTCTACTGATTGAAAGTCAATCCGTAATCCAAGGATCAACTCATATACCACCACCTCTTTCTTGCCCCAGTCAGAGAGAGTGGAGAGTGTTCCCACAACTTAAACCTCTGTGTATTATATCTAACCAAAAGAGTTTACACTCTTTTCTCTTTACTTCACCATCAGGCTGGAACAATTTTCATTGATCTTTGTATATCCTGCTCGAATTCCACTGCCAATCACAACTTTAAGTGCAGAGTAGAGAATCAACAAATGCTGAATTAAATTCAGTTCATTGAAGACAGGAATGTTCATTGACTCTAGATCAATACTTCTGATATTGTCCTGTCTCCCTGCGGAATCATAGCTGGGGAGAGGGGTTGCCAAGTATAATCAGAATTGGCTGGAGAGTTTGTTCAAACCACACAGGCTGTTCTGCTACTCAGGACATTCTGAGATTATCCTCTCACATTCCTCACCAACCCTCGTCCTGGTTGAGAACCCTCAAAGAAGCCTCTCTGTCTAAGATACACCATTCAGAACCTTCTATTTACTCCTATTCATTTTAATGAAAACCTCATAAAACTAGCAATGGATGTGTTTTCGTCACATTTGAAATTCAATTGACAGATAGCTCAGGCACGATGGAAGTGCCTAGATTATTTTAAATTACCATTTAAACAAAACTATTTACAAGTAGTCTTGTAAAAATCTACTTCTTGGATGGGCTATTTTTAATGTTTCCTAAACAAGTTATTGTAGGTGGGCCAATTTTCCCTCTCTGCTTGTCACTGTAGAAGCCGATTTGGACATGTTCTATCCCTGATCTGGTCCCCTTACCCCACTGGCTACAGAGTAGTGCGTTCTTGTTTGAAAGGGTCAAAACATTCAGAATCTGACATCCAAACTATGTGCTCTTTTTCTTTTTTTCTTTTCCTGGAGTCAAAACCCCTGAAGTATAAATCCTTTTTAAATGAAGAAAACAGTGCCAAAAGGAATGAAACATTTTTGGTCCCTCTCCAAAACAGAGAGATAGCACTGAAACAGGAAGTGGATGATTTAAATATCCACTCGGCATCTTGGCAACATATTTATGTTTAAGGGACTTAAGGTTAAAAGGTTTTAGTCTGGCCTGGGAACACTCTATCTTCCCCTAGGGTTTGGAGCTTTGGGGAAAACTTTTAAACACTTACCAAATATTTGCAATTAGCCATTTTTCTGAGACCAGACTGTTACTGGGAATGTCACAGGACCGTGTTCCTGGTATGCAGCATGCCACCATTACTCTCCTGCTTCTTATGATTATCTGTTTAGCAATCTATCTTGGTATGGTGGGTGGAAAGTTGTTTTATTTTCTATAAAGAAAGAAGAATACAGTCTCCAGTTCTACCTCTCTAAAATCTGGAACTACACAGAATGACTGAACAAGCAGAATGCAAAACTGGGGTTCAGTTGATTGGGTATCCCAAGGACCACTTAAGTGCTCCACCCCACAGGAGATTTTCCCTTACCCCGTCTAAGTTAAGCACCTCTCTACTCTCACAGCACCACCTGTCCATACCACTATCATTTATTTTCTTTTTCGTTCTTTCTTTCCTTCCTTCTAATTCTTCTGCCTCTCTTCCACTCCTCTTCTTCTTCCTTCCATGCTTTTTCATTCTTTTGAGTAATGCCTTATAAACCATTTGTTGAACTTTGAATTTTATTCTGTATGAATCAGGAAGCAGTTAGAAAGTTGTGATCAAAAGAGTGATATAAACTGACTTAGAGTTTACATCTGACTCCATGTTGTGAACAGAGTGATGTGAGGAGAGAGAGGCAGTGGAGAAGCTGATGTAACCGAAAGATAATGATGGTTTGAGCCAGAGTGGCAGTGATGGAGGCAGTGAAAAGTAATCAGATTCTAGATATTCACTTTGAACATAGAGCCATCAGAATTTGCTAATGAATTGGAGAGTGAAAAAGAAACAGGCAGTAGTATTCTGGAGCCAGCTCACTAGAGTTCATGAGGACCAATGGCTAAATTTTTAGGAAATTTGTAAGCCAGTTATCAAATTAGTTATTTGATATATTTATTATTTGGCAATTTGCAAGCCATATAAAAAATTAATTATATAAACTTCTAGTTAAATGTTATGTTAAAGCAAAGGTGATAAGTACTAAAAAAAAAACTCATCATTTCCTCATTATTTTACTTCATTTTACAATAATCTATGCTCTTGAAGTTATTTACATCCTTTACTTCTGTGTTGTGGAAATATTACATAATGGAAAGCCACTGTGCATCTCTTCCCAACTCAGTTTTCAGTGATGTGACATTTGTACCTAGAAATGGATGATGGTGGGAGTATTTACACAAAGAAGTTGGACTTGCCCCTGGAACCCACCCTTCATTGCTGAGATCCTGCTGTTACATGCTACTAGAAAACCACTGGAAAAAGGAGTCAAAAGTGAGCTCAAGATTTTTGGTTTAAGAAGCTGGAAAAATGGAGTTTCCATTTACCAAGTTCAGGAAAAATGCAGAATAAGTTGTGGGCATGGACATCAGTACTTCAGTTTTGAACAGTTTGAATTTGATATAACAATTATGCATCTGATTAGAATTGTTAAATAGGCAATTGAATATACTACTCTGGGGTTCAGGGAAACCTGGGTGAAGATATGTATTTGAGAGTCATCAGCATTTGCATGCTATTTAATGCCAAGAGACAAGATGAGATCAGGGCAGTGAGTTAGATAAAGGAATACAGTCTTAGGACAATGTCTGGTGTCCTCTAATGTTTAAATATCAGACTGAAGACCAGGAACCATCAAAAGACACCAAGAAGAATGGGTAATGGGAGTAGAAAGAGAACCAGGAGTACGTGATGTGCTAGAAGCCAAGTGAAGAAAGAGAGGAAGTGATTGACTATATCAGATGATAATAGGTTAAGTAAGCCAATGACTGAGAACTGATCATTAGATTTAGTAATGTAGAAATATTGATGACCCTGAAAAAAAAGGAGAAAAAGCCTGGTTGGCATGGATTTAAGAGAGGATGGGAGGAAAAGAAGTAGGAACAGTGAGTAGAGAAAACTCTTTCCAGAATTTTTGTTGAAAGAGGAGCAGAAGATTAGAATAGTCACTGAAGAGTCATGTGAGTTTAATAAAGATTCCCTTTCTTTTTCTTAATTTGAGAGGATATCTAGTTAGGCATGCTTGTATGATGATAGGAGTAATCCAGTGGAGAAAGAAATATTAATGATGCAGAAGAGAAGTGGCAATTGCTAGAACAATGCCTTTGGGTAGGTGAGAGAGGGTGGAACACAGAGTGCAAGTGGAAGGTTTGGCCTTCGATGGGAGCATGGACAAATAGGGAATTGTTGCAGGAGGAAAGCCAGACTATCTGGATTCAGCTATGGGTAGACTGGAAAAATATAGTGGTGGAAGCATGTGAAGTTTCCTTCTGATTACCTCCATTTTCTCAATGAAATAGGAAGCAAGTTTATCAGCTAAGTATGGGAAAGGAAGAGGAGAGTTGGCAGGTTTTAAGAGAAGAGAGGATGTTTAGACTTGGGAAATACAGTAGAATTGCCAGGTAGCACTAAGGATCCACTTAATGTTAGTTGCAGTGCACTTTCAGTAAAACCAGTCAGCTTAGCAGTGAGTTTCCTCCAGCTGGGTTCAGCTGCCTGCCTGCTGAATGGAAGGTAGTGCTTAGAGTGATGAATCAGGGGGTGTCATCTGGGAAAAGAGGTGGGTGGCTGAGGTGTGTTGGAGGACAGGGTCATTGGAGGAGAGCAGCTTAAGGCACTAAGGGGCCAGGGTATTAGAAGGGTCATGTACATGAAATTTGAAATTACTGAGAATTATGGCAGGCATCATATTGAAAAGAATTATAACCAGGAGCTAAAATCTTCTAGAAATGAACAGGAGTAATGCAGGAATCAGTAAATGACTGCAACAAGGAGGGGTAGTGGGTGGTATTTTTAGGGAGAAATGAGGGATGAAAAATGTCAAAAAGGAGAAAGGAGGACATCTCCACCTCCAGGCCCTGTGATACAAGGATATGGATGTCAGAAGGACTGTAAATTGTAAGGGGATATGTGAAGCATGAAGTTGGAGGAAACATTCAAAGAGTTTGAGATATAGGGTCTTGGCTGATGATTGATTCTGGGTTCTAGAGATATGTAGAGCAGTTGATATGGGATCAGAGCAGGAGAGTCACAGAGCCAGTTGCACATGGGAATATGGGTGATACAGGGGGATCTGAAAGTCTTGGGAGTCTTGCAGAATGTGGAACATGATACAGTCAGTCCTGATGGTCTCATATGCAGACTGTAACGGTGAGTCTGGAACTGTTGCTGATGGGGGAAGAGTTTCTTTTCAGGAACATGCAGAATTCAATCCAACTAAGAGCTCAGAGGAGGCTTGGGGAGGGGTTGTTTACTGGGAGCACATAAAGCTCTAGAGACCACCTTCACTCCTGTATAACAATCGTTCCTTCTTTTCAGCACTTATCTCTCCAGGGCTTAATAAATTGTTTACTTCACAGTCTTCTGCTCAACTTGAACTTCACCTTGCTCATGTCTGTGTCCCTAATCCTAGCATTCTCCTGAAATACGCTCAGGAATGTGAACAAATGAATGAACGAACAAGGGTTTGAGTGCATGATAAATCTGTAAAGACTTAGCATTGAAAAAACAAACAAGCAAAACAAGTGAGCAAAGTGAGAATCAGCTTCTGCTCCCACCTTAGGTCCCTCCTCAACAGACTCCTCCCTCCTGAGTCTTGAACTCACTAGACTCTTGACTCCCACTTGCAGCCTTAGTCCAGCCCTTCACTCTCTGTCTTTCTGACTGGACTTCATCATCGTCTCCAACTGGGTATAACTTGAATAGATGAGGCCAGTGACCAAGGCCCAAATTCCTGATCTTGACCCACCTCACTGATTGCCACATTCTGAAGGATCACTTTGAGTGCAAGTTTTGGCCGTTAACTGGTGTGTTTAGGACAAGGCCCTGGTGAGCTACCTGGTCTAGCTTTAGTGGCCTGTATCCAGCTACATCCCCTCAACCTGAAGCAGCCATTGTTCATGACTGCTCTTGGTACTTTAGTATACTTAGGAACGGTACCATCTTGTTTTGTAAGAAAGCAGTCATTCTGATTAGCTTCAGATGGCTTCAACTTGAGACCTCATGAAGAGAATAAGATGGGTGTGTTAGGGAATTTAATGTGTCTGATACGAAACTGAGATTTATGTAAAAGGCTTAAACTCTACATTTAGAATGGTCTGTCTTTCTAAGAATGGTATTTCTTTTCAATTAAAGAAATTTCTTGTCACACTGTGGTGAGCGAGCCCTAAGAAGATTATAGAGAAAGGCAAAGTCATGGACTTTGAGATTGTTAGAACCTGGGTAAAAGCTAAATGATCACACCTAAAACCATAGAGAACAGGGTAGGATGATATGTAATTAAATTATAGAAGGTAGAGGTCAGACCCCAGCCACAGAAGCAGAGGTTAAATAGAATTCATGATGATCTAGTAAGACTTCTTAGAGGAGATGGGGTTTCAGCTGGACCTTGACGATTAAGTAGGATTAAGACAGAGAAAAAAAATATGTCAGATCAAGGTATTTATACAACAATACAGACATTATTGTGAGACTCTATGGAGAATTTGCTGACCTGATGACAGTGGAAGGTAAACTCGTAGGAGCAGTGAAAGGTAAGGTTGTCCACAACGGGGGCTGTGGAATGACCTCTCAGATCTTCCACTGTTGGGAGTGTAATTGACCAATACCTCAGCAGCTGCACTTCACAATCTATGTTCTTGCTGAAGCCTATTAAAGTAGGCTTGTTCCTGGGAGATGTGGGACTCCTCTGATGGACAACTTTATTGTGAGCACTCCTCTGGGTCTTGCTTGACTTTCTTAGAACTGCACTGTAGTCTAGATCACTTCCTAGCTACCTGCCTTTCTTCTCTCCTTCACGAAGGTCAGCCCTGCACTCCACACTGGTGGTTCTCACAGCTTCTGCTGGTTCTTCATGACCACCAGTAGTGTTCCTCGGCTCAGTGCTGTGATACCCTCACTAGCTCCTGCTGGGTCATCAATATTATATTCTTATCATTCATTTGGAAGGGTGACCCTCTCCATTCCTAATGGTTCTTAAGGTTGAGGGAATGTTTAGGACTATGATGTAATCCCAGTCCAGAGTTTTACTTTAGCTTCTAGAAGCTGGCAGGGTCTAGGGTTTTGGCTAGCCTGAATGACTTTACTGAACTAGTTGAACTGAGAAATCTGGTGTTTGAACCAAATGTATAGAAAGAATGAAAGTAGAGACAGAATACTTAACATAATTTAGAAATATATGATATTTGCAAAAGGACTTTTAATCAAATCTTTCCTATAAAAAACAAAGTTTATTGATTGTTTAAAAATCTATCTCATTGGCATATACTCCTTTTGTGAAGTATCAGTTGCTTAAGAATTTTCCTTTTAATTGCAGTTGTGTTAAGCAGAGTCGTTCAGTTGAGAATTCATCCAGTCTCCTCTTAACCAGATGTAGAATACTAGCTTTTCCCAGTGGTATTCTGTTTTCTCAAGCCTACCTAAGGGTTTGATAATTTAGTTCAGTTAGATCATTTCCTCCCTGCGGCACTCTTCCTTCAGTCCTAATATTTTATTTTTCTGGAAAAGTGCAAGAGCTTATATGCATACATACAGACTATAGAGTTTTAAAATAAAACAAAATGTTTTATTAAATTAGGTGTGACAGTAGCTGGTTATATGTGTATGTCAAATCAGTAGACATATTCTTAGCACAGCTAGGTGAGGAGGAACAGAAGGATGCTGCCATGGCCTCCAGTCTAAGAGTCTCACAGTTTATCAATTAACAACCATTTATTGAAGGCAATTACTGGAGTTCCTGCATGTTCCACTTAGTAATTTTCACATGCTGGAGAAAGTGGAATTTGACTAATTGTATTTAGCTTGCACTTTAAAAGCTACTCCGAAATAGTTAAAAGAGCTTATGGTGTCATTCTTAGATCACGTGTACATTCATAGTGATAAAACCATTCCTGAGCAGTCTCTTTCTGTTCAGCCAATTTAAGCTAGCTGTTGGCTGTTTTGTATATACAACATCAATTATTTGGAAGATTTATGTTTATACTGCTGCTTTGACTGAACTGGCATTTTGGAAGATTTTTGGAGTCTCCAGATAATTGGTAAAATTTAGAAAGTAAAGACACTTTGAAATGAACAGTGCAGTCACGTGGTCAATGTTTTTTGCCAAATATAGGACAAGACAATTCCAGTGGTTCCAATGCAAGTCACATTTCATTGACAATCCCATGGCTTTAGTAGGTGAGACTCTACTGAGTTACAAAGTAGAACAATGAACTTAAGTTTCCTTACACTTCCCTGATGAAACCTGTTTTCTTCCTGGTTTTAAAGATATCTATTTACCTTTTGTTTTGGAAGAGTGGCTGTTTAGAGTAGAGACAGGATTCAATGAGTTGGATTATTTATTGTAGAGAATGTTAATGTTCAGAGCAATAAAGTGCTGTTTACATTTGCTAGGAAAATGTGATTGCTTCCATTTTATTTTATTTTTTTTTTATCACTAGTCTTATGGAGAGTCAAAACTGTCAAGAGTGTACTGTTAGAGGAGTGTAAGGTAGACACACTTCCTCGGGGGCTTCTGCAAGACTATGCCAAAGGGAGGGTTCTATTTAGCAAAAAGTTGTAGTCTCAACAGATAGACATGTACCTGGGTAGAAAGGACTATTTTCTTTGTTTGCTCTTTTTGACCACTGACATTTATTTTCATTTTTTTAACTTTCTATTTTGAAATAATTATAGATTAGCAGGAAGTGACAAAAATAATACAGAGAAGAACCCTTCACCCAGTTTTCCCACGTGGTAACATCTTACATAATTACAATACAGTATCAAAACTCAGGGAACTGACACTGGTACAATGCACAGACCTTATTCATGTAGGAGACTTTTTTTTCCCCAACAGTTACTTACATTTATTTTTTATCCTTTTTTTAATTGAAGTATAGTCAGTTTACAATGTTGTGTTGATTTCTGGTGTACAGCATAATGTTTTAGTCATACATGTGCATACATGTATTTCTTTTCATATTCTTTTTCATTATAGGTTACTACAAGATATTGAATATAGTTTCCTGTACTATACAGTAGAAACTTATTGTTTATCTATTTTGTATATAGTAGTCAGTATCTGCAAATCTGGAACTACCAATTTATGCCTCCACACCCTCTTCCCCCACTGGTAACCATAAGTTTGTATTCTATGTCTGTAAGTCTGTTTCTATTTTGTAAATAAGTTTATTTGTGTCATTTTTTTTAGATTCCACGTGTAAGTGATATCATATGGTATTTTTCTTTCTCTTTCTGGCTTACTTCACTTAGTATGATAATCTCCAAGTCTATCCATGTTGCTGCAAATGGCATTATTTCATGCTTTTTATGGCTGAGTAGTATTCCATTGTATAAATATGTCACAACTTCTTTTATCCAGTCATCTGTCGACGGACATTTGGGTTGTTTCCATGTCTTGGCTATTGTAAATAGTGCTGCTATGAACATTGGGGTATATGTATCTTTTCAAATTGAAGTTTTCTCTGGATATATGCCCAGGAGTGGGATTGCTGGATCGTATGATAAGTCCATTTTTAGCTTTTTAAGGAATCTAGGGAGGACTTTTTAAAACAAGAAATAATTCAGAGCAACCACAGCCTTCCTCCAGAACCTGACCTTCTTTCAAGGACGTACCTGAGTGTTGTTTATTGAGCACTTCTCTGTACTTTGCAGAGGCAAACCAACCTGGAATCGTGCTCTTTTTAAAAACTGCATGTCTTCGAAAAGATTATCTTCATAAAGTCCAAACTGTTAGGGACAGAACAAAAGTTATTGTTTCGTTTTATGAAGTATACAAAAGCTAAATGGTAAAACCATATGGGAAGGCAGAACTCAGTTGGCACAAAATATTTAAAAAGTTAACTAAGTGAGGCAGGAATTCTCTTACTCATTCCATTATTGAAGAGGCCTTTCAAGACAGAAGATATTGTTTTTTATTTCCCAACATAGAATTTGCCTGAAAAGTCACAGATATGTGGCAGCAAGATTGGAATTTTCAAACAGTGGCTTTCCTCAGAGTAATCTTCAACTCATTTAGCTATAACCTCATCTGTAATGAAGACATGGGAGTTTTCCCTTTCCCCCTTTTTCTTGGTTAACTGTTTTCAAGTTGTATATGCATAGATCACAATTTTTGTAGAGGAAGGCGACACACACACACACACACACACACACACACGAGTTATTTTGCTTTGTTTTTTTTTCTCCTGGTGTACTTACACTATTTTGAATGCAAAGACCAAAATGCTCTGAGGTGAATACACTGCTTTACTTTTCAAAATTTATATTTAATAGCAACAAGAAATTATTGAGGAGTAAGTGATACACCTCACTGTATAAGTTTAAGGCAGACAGCATGATGATTTGATTTACATATGTATACTGTATAACATATACATATGTTAAATGATTGCCACAAGTTCCACTAACAATCATCCTCTCTTACAGATACAATAAAAAGAAAAGAAAAAAAAGAATAAAGGGAAAAGAATTTCTCCTTGTGATGAGAAATCATAAGATTTACTCTCTTTAGTTTCCTATATATCATTCAGCAGTGTTAGCCACATTAGATCCCTACTACTTACTTATAACTAGAAGTTGTTAGCAGTGAATGTAGTTTTGTGGGATAAGGATGGAACACCTTAAATGTGGAAGTACTTCCTTAAAGGTCAACAGTAAACCTGATAGTATCTAGAATAGATCCAAGACTGATTTGAGTTTCAACTAGAATTGCATCCAGCATACTTTTTGTTTCTTAGGTCCTAATGTTGGTTGATAAAAGGAAAAGTAAACTTCTTTCTGATAACTAATTTTTGTAGAAAGACTTCTACTTAAAACATAAATACATTTTATTCATTGGTTCCTGTGTTTTTGAAGGGTTCAATGTTTATTAGAGGGAGGTTAATGTCAATTATCTAATCAGAAGCAGACCCCAGGCTCTGCCAGAGATATTTTGGAGTGTACGGTCTACTTCAAAGGAAGGTTCCATGTCTCTGTACCCAGGTGAACCCAATTTTTCAAAGTGGAGAACAAGGTAATTAGATTTTCTTTTTCAGAGAAAAAATTATTTTTAGGTTGAATTTAATGGGTCATATTTCTCCTCTCAGTAATCTTGCAATTATCACTCCTCTCTGGAAAATGTCACTGAATGACCCACCACTGTGCCAGAGCTTCTGCGGGTCACCACACAAGCAGGTCAGATGGCAGCCATGCTCCAAGAGGCAGCTGGATGCAATGTGAAGTTCGTGTCTTTGACACACTCCAAGATCGAAACCAAGCAGTCAAGTGGTGGCGATAGTCCACATGCCAACACGTTTGTTTATTTGTAATGGAAAACCTTAGGAGGAAAAAGTAGGAGACTGGGTGCCAGGGGTATGTGGTAGAGATTTCAGTCATGTTCAATCACTGAGGAAAATTTGAACTGGCCACAGGAAAGTGGGCATTTCTTTGAAAGGAAAGGCAGTAAATCCAGATCCAAAATCCTAGGCAGATGTCCTCTCCTTTCTCCTCTGTGAGCTCTTCTGATATTGCACAAAGCAAGAGGAAATGAGGACAAGGAATCTGACCAGATGAAGGAGTGACCCCAGGTGAAGCCCAGGAGGAAAAAACAAAGGCTTAGCATGGAGGACACACTTGAGGAGTGAATGATTCTAGGAAATTAAGAAGGATCCACCACACCATTCCACACTCTCTCACTTAATACCTTAAGTCTCAACTTAGATGTCACTTCCTCAGGAAAGCTTAACAGACTCAAGTTTGGCTAATGACCTTTCTGTGCGCTGTGATGATGCTCAGTACTTTCTCTAGAGCCAGATTATCACATTGCATTATGATGTTTTATCTTCATATCCCAACTAGACTGCAAACTTAATAAGACTGGGACGATGTCTCTCATGTTTATAATTTATCTTCTTTGCTTAGCACTGTGTCTAACATGTAGTAAATGCTTACTATAAATGTGTTGTTTGAGCTGGTGTCATGAGACCCAAATTATATCCATACCCTTAGTGTTTGGGATACTTCATATTGCTTAACAGAAGTGTTTATATACCTTCAGAACTTCAACCCAGTCCAGTAGTGTTGAAATCACCTCTATCGAGTTTTGGAAAATTCAGCCAACATCTAAGGAGTCATTGTAAAGTCATTATAGTACCCAATAATGACTACACATAAAACACATGGTTTTAAAGAAAGGATTAAGGTAGCCATGAAAATGTACCCTAAAAGAGAACAAGAACTAAAATAATGAATCTAGTGAAAAATCAAACATGGTCTTAGAATTTTGTTAGTGTACTTTGTTTTCACCCTTCTACTCGCTTTAGTTTGATTTTCTTGAGAATCTGGACCTAAAAGGGAATTTTGAGTTCATATCCATATATATGGTAACCAGAAATGTCTAAGTGTAACTTCAGTCCATACTGATTAGGGTATTCTGTCCACACTGTAACAAGATTAAACTGACTGATCTGATGATCTTGACACCACGTACATGGACAATAACCTGAAAGTTATGAATAGAGCTGTGAATAGAGCTGTCCTTGAAGCCAGTTTACTCTCATCCCTGTTGGCTTTTATGGGGAAATATTTGGTTCTGCTTTTGAAAAGGAGAGCAATAAAATCTAGGAGAAATCTAGCACAGGTAAAAATGCATAGAGCACATTTAATCTTGCAGATAAAATACCTCTGGGCCTAAAGGACTACTGAAAGCTACTTGGAAGTCTAGATGTGGGATGATCCGATTCAGATACCATTATGGGATAAACAAAATACTGGAGAAGAAAGGTTACAGTACAAAGTATATAGAAAACAGTATATAGTATAGAGAAAAATCATTTTCTCTGCTCCTGGAAGACTTTTTGATGGCATTATCCACTAGAAATGTTTAAGTGATCTGAAGATCTACCTTGCAACTTTAGTGATTCATATAATTTGAAATGAGAGTCTCTGTAAATACTAGAAGTCCATAGTTGCCCAACTGAAAAAAAAAATCTATGTGTTGCTTTGTAATATTGGCAAAATATTTCTTCCTGGGAGGTGTGATGGGAGGAAGCTGGGGTGGGGGTGGAAAACTAGTTTTGACTTTAAAAGATATACGAGCACTCTCATTATTTTGAAAGATTTAAAAGAAGGCTAATAATATAGCATGTGGACAATGGGAAGCATTCCTTAGAAAACTTTAAATGGTAACATGAAACCATAATGACCAGTGGAAGGGACAGAAGGAGAAAAGCAATGCAAACAATTTACTTGCATTTAGACTCTAGAATTCAGTTGTTTTATATTAATTTTAGACTATATTTATAATTAATTTAAATATAAAACTAAGGCTAAGCAACTGTTGGCATTATGATTAAAAATGTAAATGTTATATACCTTAACTGTGAAAATTAATAATGATATATTTTAAAATAGGCAAGGGAGGGACTATTAAAAATGTTAAATTTCCCTGTTCTATAGTAGAGAGTCAGGGAATGTCTGAAAATGACATCTGTAGTTCAAACAACAACAATTATAACCCCAGTCTGTCTGGGGTTATAATGCATCCATCCATCTACCATTTCCTTGTTTCCTTCAAAGATTTAGCAATTAATTCTTACAAAAATGGGTCAACTGCAGCACACAAAATTCTCCTGTTGGCCAGACACTTATAGGGAAGAGTTCTAAACTATTAACAAAACAGTTGAGCCTAAAATCACAAAACAATTGACAAATTTGTGGCTTTTCACCAAATTTTTGCTCAAGACAGTGTCAATCTTTGGGCAACTATATTATTTTAGGCACCATATTGCTTGCTTAGTTGAAGTTATACATTGGAGGGAAATCAGAAATGTTCATTTTTAGAATTTCCTGTTTGATGAGATACCAATAGCTATCTTTTACTATGCCAATGTCTGGACCCGGTTTGCCAGATGTGTGGGAAAATGTTATACCCCCGTGCTTTGCACTGAGAATCAATTTGTTTGGTGAATGATGTGTAAATGGGATGAAGAGAGACTTTCTAGAATTTCTAGAATCATGTGTCTAAACAAGGTATAAGTTTGATTAGTTCACTGGTATATAGAAGACATTTAGTAGACTAACAGATTTTATTCTTCAGTTGAATGTCATGGTGTGCTGATTTTTGTAAGAAATTTGACAAAATTTAATGTTACAATTTTTTAAAGAAAAATATTAACTAGCATACTCCTGGAATGTTATAGGTTTTTAATAATTGTCATATGAATGAAAGCTAACCCTGTACACATTTTATGACATTGATGCCTTGTATAAAAAGTATTTCAAATTTCTAAAATACTCCTCTTACCATCTCTTTTTCAAACTTCCTCCCCAATTCTTAAAGCAACTTTTTCTACTTCATTTGAAGAGAACTATGCATTTTTCATACTCAGATTTCTACTTTGTGGTATATTGGGTTGTGTCTATCTTCCTGACTAGATTGTATATTCTTTGAATGCAAAAACTATACCTTAATTTGCCTTTGTTTCCCTCTCTCTGCACTGTGACAAGTACAGAAATTTACACATGGAAGCTCTGGACTCAGGTCAATAACTATTGAGTTGCCTTAAGAAGAAATTGTTGGGTAGGTTTATAGAAAACTTTCTTTGTAATAAGATTGTGGTAAGGATCAAATGTGATCATGATGCTGAAAGTTTTGACACTACAAAATTCTAAACTGGTGTTAGTAGTGGTTATTATCAGACTCATCCATAGGTTGGAAAGTTTACCTTTGGAGCCCTTAAACAAAAATTGTAGAAAGTCTCCATTTATCTCATTTACCCATCATCATTCACCAGATAAACTAATCTCCCCTAGAATAGTACCTCCTGTGTGGGTCATCCTGCCCACCCCACCGTCGCTGACTCTACCTTCCTTGAAATGCCAGGGTTGCTGAAGGCTTGGGGGAGATTTTATTTTAGTATTTTCCTCCTATATATACATCAACACCATCTCAAAAGTAAATTATGTATAATTTTTTATATAAAAGGTGCTTATGAGAAAAAATCAAACAAGTATGAGGCCTTAAGCACACAATAGAATGAAAACAATACCTAGATATTTGCATGTTTCACTGATTCATTTTGATCATAACTGCAGATCAGCAAACATCTGCATGAAAAGTAAAAAATTCAGCCCCTTAGATGACTAATTTCAAATAGCCAAACATTGGGTATCTTGTCATCCACATCTGGTTGATAGAATGTGAATTTCTTCCCTTTTTTTCCAGATGGCTTCGGCCATAGATAAAACATGGAGACTTTCCACATTCTACATGGTACTTGGTGTCGTAGAATTCAGCTTTTGTGCAGTTCTTTTTTTCTCCTTGCTATTGCCTGGATCTCATTAGAAACCATTAGTGATGTAGTACTAAACCTATGGAATCTTAAACATGCTTTTAAAATCCTGTGAAATAAAGATGTCTCCTACCAAACCAAAAAGGCAGTGGGAAAAGACAAAGTTACATTTCTTTAAGAAAAAATGACTCATTTCATAGTTTCCAAACTGTTTTGACTGAAGCTTTTCAAAATAAACTTTCTGCAATATGCAGCCTTTGATGTCTGGCTTTGAAAAAAAATCATTTCTTCAAGATACAATTCAATCCTTTTTGGGTGTTCATGTATTTTTGCAGATTAACCTACTTTTATTTCAACCAGTGAATGACACAATATTAAATAGCCATCAGACTAAGAAAGAAAAGTATGTTTGAAGTGGTCTTAACTCCTACATAAACCAAATATAAAGAACATGCCATATGATTTTTTAAATTACCACAAAAATAGAATTTCCAGAACATTACCAGAAGGGGGATTTGGTCCATTAAGAATAACAAAACAGTTTGGATGTCATGAAAGTGGAAGATTAGGAGTGCAGTTAACCTTAGTAATGATATTTTTGATTCATGTACTATTTCCTAGGCTCGGCAACATTTTTAATTTTTCACAGTCCTGAACCTTAATCCTGGCAGGATAATTCAAGTTGCGGAGCTTACACGCTACAATTTGTTTGCAGTGGCAAGTTGCCATTGACTTGCCTCTGGGTTCTTTTGTACTCATCCAGCTGGGGGACTCACAGGTGGTCATTTATTAAGTCCAGGTCTACATATGGCCACTGAAACAACTGGTTTCCAATCGAATCTTCTAAAAAATCCAAACAACCAGTTTTCAGTGCAGTTGATCAGAATGGTGTAAAACATCAATTGCTTCTGTTCAGATGACAGTGAATGAAATAACTGAGGAACTGAACAACCTTTTCTTCCTTCCTTCCTTCCTTCCTTCCTTTCTTTCTTTCTTTCTTTCTTTCTTTCTTTCTTTCTTTCTTTCTTTCTTTCTTTCTTTCCTTCTCTTTCTTTTCTTTCTTTCTTTCTTTCTTTCTTTCTTTCTTTCTTTCTTTCTTTCTTTCTTTCTTTCTTTCTCTCTTTCTCTCTTTCTCTCTTTCTCTCTTTCTCTCTTTCTTTCTTTCTTCCTTTCTCTCTTTCTTTCTTTCTTTCCTTCTTTCTATGAGAGTTTCCCTTTGGAGTGGTGGAAAGAGGCTAGACTGAGGCTAGTTTCAACTCTTCCATCTCTGTCTGATGTTTGGCAAGTGTCTTAAACTCTCAAGCTTGTATTTTCTCATCTATGAATGGGGAGAAAAAAACACTCTCCTCCTGGGTTTATTTGGAACATTAAACAAAACAGATGTGTGGCATTTGACACACACTCAGTGTACAATAAATATAAATTTCTTCCCAGTTGCCATTCAGCTGCACATGTGGAGTCTTCTGCTTTTTCCATTTTCCATTGTGATGGTAACTTCTCAACAAAAAAGTAAAGAGAATATTTGACACCCAAGTCATCAGACTATTATGAATATTAGAATCTAAAATATATCTCACTTGGGCAAATCTGAGTTCTAGAGCCCAGTGTCTCTGAAGATGGCAAGAAGCGGCCATTGTTGGAATTTGTGTTATGCCCTGAAACTTTTAAAACTTCTGGAATTTAATGTTATCTTACAACCTTCTTTTCCTTTCCTTTCCTTCAGAGGCCCTTTAAAATCTCTCATCCAATAATATCTCTAAACTCCTCTTGAACCTATAGGCATTTTTAGCCTGGTAACAGCACTGAAAGTAATGTTTTCCAAGTGTTTACTACCCATAATGTGAAGAGATTCTACTATTATTTGGCCTGAAACTGTCATTTCAAGGCATCAACAGTGAGATGAAGCAGGGAATGAGGGGTGAGAAAGGGGCAAGACAACTAACATTTGTAAGAAGACAGCAAAGTTTAATAGAAAACTAATAGGGTCATACATTCTAGTAGACTTGGACTTCAATTCCAGCTCTGTCTCATTCTAGTCCATAGAGTTGCTAAGAGGATGTGTGTACGCATTTAAAGCAGATCTGCTTTGCCAACTTCATCAATGCCACTAGAAACTTAATTTTGGATTTCTTCTTTCAAAGCATTTATTTTTGTGAGTAATTAAGGTAGTTAAGGATCTTTAAATTGCTATAAAATATCTAAGTATTTAAAAATAAGAGAAATTAATGTATTTTTTCTGTGTAAGGATAACTTCATAGCCTAACTTTCTGATTTGTAGAAACCTTATAATATGGATATTCTTCTTTTTCCCCTGTGGCTTTTACTTATTGCTAACCATTTTTATTGCTGAGGGCACCTGCGATAATACGTTAATGCAATGGGTCTCAAACTTTAGCATCAGAATCATCTGTGGAGCCTGTAAAATGCAGATTGCCAGGCCCCTTCCCCAGTCTCTGACTCAGTAGGTGTGGGGAGGGGCCCCAAAGTTTCACATTTCTAATAAATGTCCACATGATACTGATGCTGCTGGTGTGGGGACTGCATCTCGAGGACCACTATGGTGATACGATGTTTTAGAATAAGCATCAAATCCCAAGAGCCAGGTGTCAAGTTGTGCACGGGTGGTGTCAACCGTCCCATGTCAAAGAAAAAGAAGGGTGATTGGGAGCATCAAGGTTTTCTACACTGCAGGGCTTCCTCAGGGTGAAATTTCTCATCCTTCCTGAGCCAACCTCTTGCTCTTAGCTGAATTTCAAGAAAAATGTGAGAAGCAGGAAACCAACCTTCATAAGGTAGAGGCAGGCCTAAGTTTGCTTTGTATAAAATATGTATGTTCTTTCAGAATAACGTGGAGATTTCTCCTTTAGTGAAGTCATTTGGAGTTGATTGTTGGTTTGTACAATTTACAAAATTATATTCAATTATACAATTAATGCAAAGACCTCTACTTGCAAAATAACCCAAGGTCATTTTATACTTATAACAAAAAATGATCTCAGCCCTTCCTGTGTTTTAATCCCCCAAATGATTTATTAGTCTTTACTAGCTCGGTTCTTAGACCCAGGGGTCAGAGTTCAGTGTTGCATCTGAGAGAGGATCCCTCTACAGACTAACCAGAGGAAATGGGACATGTTGGGGAGAAATAAGTGCACATTTCTAGGTTTTTTCATTGACTGTCTTTTTCTCCAAAGTTTCTTAGGCACCATTTTAATTCAGGTTTCAAGAATCTCCAAACTTATTTCCGTACTAGTTTAGTCCCCTCTCTGCTCTATCTCATTTTAGACACTGACTTTGAATCTTCCCAAACTATCATTTATGTAAAAAAAATCCTAATCCCTACTGTCTATTCTAAAAAATAAAGTGTGAAATGGACATCCAAGGACATAATCAATACAACCTACTCCCCCACACCCTCCCAGATAGGCTCACTTATGAATTCAACTTGTGTATTTCTGCTCAAATGACTTTGTTCTTTCCCTAAGCGAGAAGGAAATAGTCTCACTCTTTTTTTTTTTTTTTCTGGTTATCTGAATCTTAACTCTTCTCTTAGAACTGGTCTTCTCTGTGAAGCCTTTCCTGAGTTCTTCAGTCCATCTCATCCCCAATAGCAGACACCTTCCAATTCACCCTTCATCCTTTTACCCTTGAAGAGACTGAGGCCTGCAGAGTTTGTGACTTGCCATAGGTCACATGGCTAGTTAGGAGTGTCACTGGAACCTAAAATCAAGATCTTTTAACATCTAGCCAGCACTTTCCATTACACAGCAACAGTTGTCTGAATTACTCAAACTAATCATGGTAAAAGACATTTTACTTATAATATTGTTTTTGTATTGTCGGTTAATTGTTCGTAAGTATGTAACCTGCAAATGACCACGTTCTTCCTGGGTGACTCTTTCCTTTCCAAATAAAATTATTGGGGCCTCTATCTCAAAATTTCTAGGAATCCCCAAGAAAGAGACAAAGTGGTAGGAATGCCCAGGTTTTTCTGTCACCTCCTGCTCCTGCAACCTATCCCTTCCTATCTCTCTCGGCTTCACTGTGAGCATGGAAAAATTTTCCTTTTTTCATCATTCCCACAAAGCTATGTTGTTTAACAGACATTAATGAATGGTTTGAAGTGATAGAGGGACATTACAGTAGAGTCCAGACCAGATCACAGTTTAAAATGAAGTATTAGACATGGTGGTCAGTGGGGCCTAAGAGGGAAGAAAGCTAACAAGAAGTTTCCTGAGCCTGGGATGACCAAGGAAGAAATCAGCTTTTTAGCTCTTTGCCTTAATTCTCTCCCAGGTGACTTGGGGTTGGGGACATTGTTCACCTTTTATAGCCACAAAGGAAAGTCAAGATGTTTACATAAACAAAATAATCATCTGCCTTGGGTTTATGCCGTTAGTAACTCTAAGAAACAAAAAGTTTTGATATTAATTTTTCTTTAACTTGAGCCAGACTGAATTTTTAGACAGTACTCATTTCCTCACTGACCAGGGCAAATTTCAGGAGTCAATGAGTATATTTTTCACTTTCAATTTCTGCATACATAGTCGGGAAGAAGAATCCTATGCAGATGCAGTGAGGATAGAAGCAGAACATGGGAGTTTGCTGACACTGACCGAGTGTTTTCTTCATGTCAGGTACCAACCATACTACTGCGTGGTGCCTCATCTAATTCCCCCGACAACTGTGCCAACTAGACGTTTTCCACTCTAAGAGAGAAATTAAACAATCTGCAAAAGTCATCCAGCAAATAAGTGGCAGATCTGAAATTTAAACCCAGCTCTGTCTGACTTTAAGATATTTGCTCATACCTCGAAACTAAAGAAATTGCAGTGCCTGGCTAGGTGACAATTGTAACGATCTCGGCGTAACAAAGTGTACAAATGACAAAAAAAATAGTAGGGGTGGAAGCAAGGAAGCCCTCGTGATTGAAACAGCCCAAGTAGAATCCTCGGATTTGAGGACTGTTAATTGTATTTGTGGTGAGAGAAAGGGTGAAATTTAAGATAATATTGCTATTTCAAATCTATCAGAGTACCGGGTAAGATGAAACAGGAATGTCAGTCAGAGATAATGTTACTTGAGGAAGATGGTAAACCCATGATGGGAGATGGTGGAGGTGAATTTCCTTTCATCCTTTCTTCTGTTTGAAGCTATCCGATTTTACACAAACTCAGAGGACCTCCTACAGAACGTGAATTGGGTATACCCAGTCATTTGGCTTTTATAACCCAAGAAGGGCAACATGTACAGTAGAGTATCACCAAGAGCCTTTTGGGGCATCTTTTGTTTATTCCTCTTGCCTGTGAGTGGGCAAAAGGGGTAGGTATCTGGTTTTTGTTACTGCGTAGAAGTAGCTACAGTTTCGTTGATGTGAACGGATAAGCACTAGTGTCTGAACTGCAATTATACTATGTCTAAACAGAGGACTCTGGCACTTCCCTTACTAAAAAGTTGTTAAGTTTGGCAATCCTCACTCTGTTCCCATCAAACATTTTCTTAGCCATATTAGGTTATATGGAAATAAGCCAATTTCATGGCTGGTGTATGAGTAGGTCTTCTGTACCAAGGCAGTTTTCTTGAGAGCCTTTTCTCACTGGTTTAAAAGGAAAGGAGATAAATGTGGCTCAGGCTATATTTTGAAATATGGCTGGAAAGAAAAATAAAATCTTGCCAATCCCAAAAGTACTAGGAATAGCAGTTGAGACCAAAGTCAGACTTTTAAGCTGAAAGACTTGGAAAGACTTGGAAAGACTTGGGCATTTGTTTCTTTTGTTTGTTTGTTTGTTTTTGTTTTTTGGGGAGGGGGTGGGTAATTAGGTTTATTTATTTATTTAATAGAGGTACTAGGAATTGAACCCAGGACCTCATACATGCTAAACATGTGTTCTACCACTGAGCTATACCCTCCTCCCTATTTGCTTCTTATTGAAAGGCTGTATCAATTTATTAAAAGCCCAACCAAGCATATCACAGATGCAGAGGAAGAAATCAGAACAAAATCACAACAGCTGTCTCATGATTTTTCACTCTTGCTCTTATTACTTAGTCTCTAGGGTTAGAAGGCCAACATTTGAGTTCTGGATCCATTACCTTCTGAGTAATCATAGACATTGGACTTAAATTTCATTGTTTGTCAAATGGAGAAAACATACAGTCTATCTCACAGCCTTCTGTATGAGAATCAAATGAGATCATGCATGATTCAACTATTACAATGGAAAGCATATTTGTACTACTACTTTTAGAGAAAAGTTGTAGCAGCAGGTTATTTAACAGCTGTTTGCTTTGTATCATTGTCTGCCTTTTATTCAGAACTTACCGTATTCTGCTTTGACAGCTAGTAAAAATTCATCCACATACTCATTCTTATTGAGCACTTAGCCAAAGCCAACCCTTAATATTCTCTCTGCAAATTGATGATAAACCTGTTTAGGCTTCCCTGACTGTCTTACCACTTGATACCCTTTTGAAATATTTTGACTGTTTCCTGGCCATTTATTCCTTTTTTTACATATTTGTTGAGTGATTATATATTTTCAGTAATTGCAAAGTGTGAGGGGATCTGTGGTTTAAAAAAAAAAAAGCAGGCATGCTTTCATGGAGCTTTCAACCTGGCAGGAAAGACAAACATTATGTAAACCAAACATAATATACCCAAACATAAATGTCATTACAAATTGTGGTTGTACCCGAAGATAAATAACAAAGCCATAAAAGAGAATAACATGAAGATTAAAAAAAAACTTAAAAATCTGTATATCTAATACAATAATTTTTAATTTACTCTATCTTAGCAATAAATGATTTGGATACTTAAGGCTTTTAACATGTATCTTGTGCTTGTGCTGTAACACAAAAATCGGTGCTTTGTGAATGTTGCAAAAATGTTGAATTTGTGGGTTTAAGGAAAACATAGAATTATCCAAGTGAGAAATGTGCTAGTATTACTAGGGAGGCATAGGGGAATCATTGTAGTCTTAGAGAACAGCATGACCCAAGGCTCTGTGACCTGCAAGATTTGGATTAATGCAAGAAATTGAAAGAAAGCTAGTATGACCAGATCACAAAAACAATGGTCCTAGAGGAAACTGGAGAGGTAGGCAGGGCCAGACCACATAAAGCAGTGTGGGTTATGGCAGGAGAATTGAATCTATAATCTAAATGCTCAATGAACCTATTGAGCCATTTTAAGCAGGGCAGTGATCTGGTCAGATTAATGTTTTCAAAATGGTCATTATTTGCAGAAGGCCAGAAGATTTGATCAGAGAGTCCAGTAAGCAGTCTCCTGGAAAGGTCTGGATGAGATAAAGTGGCGTGGATTAGAGTTGTAGCAACAATGCTAAAGATGGTTGGACTGTTTCTAGCAAATACTCTGGAGAGAGGATCACTGGATTTAGTAATTTATTGCATGTGGAGCAGCAGGGAATAGATGGTGAGGAAAAAGTGTCTGGAGTGACTCCCAAGTCAGGGCTCAAGCAACCAGGTGAATGCTGGTGCCATTTTTAAACATGGGAACAATTCAGGGAATGTGGACTATGTTCAATTACGTTCTTTTTGCTGAAAGAAAAAGCAGCAGTGCTTGAATGTTTTGTGAGTGGTAGAGAGGAAACCACAAAAATATAAAGTATAAACCCCATCTTCAGAGTACTTGCACCCTAACCATTAAACCAACTATTGACACTCCCATAACAGACTTTCTCAAACCACTAGCGGCTCTATGTTGCTGTGGTACCTCACTACTAAGACGTATTCCTTCTCCTCCCTCCCACTGTGTGCGTCTACGTGTGATGTGTTTGCTTATGAGAGTTTAATTTGCTACACTTTTGAATTATCTTATTTCTCAAGGCTCAAATTGGTCAATCTTAAAAATTAGGTTCTTAAAGATAACTTTTGGGGATTATTTTTCTGTAGTCTTGGCAGTGAATGGATGATACTTGTGGTCTTTACCATTTTGTCTTGGTATATAATTTGCTGTAACTCAACTACAAATATTTTGGTGGCATAGCAATTACTGTTCGAACTTCTCCAGTTGGTTATTTGACAACAGGAAGAATTCTCAGGAAGAGAACATGATCGATTTGATCCCTTCAGAATCACTAAGTTCTCTACGTGCTTAGCAATTAGAAACAAAGTGATCGAGATTTAGGAATACTTATGTATATAAGAATGTCCGTTACAGCATCGTAGCCCAAATTTGAAATATACGTCCAGTGATACGGGAGTGATTATATAAACCATGACTTTATTAATCATATTAAAAGTATTATGTAGTAAATATATAAGTGCAAAAATTGAACACATGACATATTAAATTTACTTTGAAAATAGGATCATATGTGTTAATTTTAAAAATAGAAGGAAATATATTGAAACTTTAAAGAAATCTCAGGGAGGGAGGGATGAAAAGAGACTTTAAAATTGTTTCCTACATATATTTCTGTATTTTCTAAATTTTCTATAATGAAATTCATATTTCTATATTCTCTTTAATAAGATGTATATCTAGCATTCAGAGATAGATCTGACTTAGTGGATTTAATAATTTGGAACGTTTTGCAATAGAGTAAAATAGAAACAAGAGTAGTCTTGAAAAGCATCAGTATTTCGGTCTGTCAATAAATAATTTTCAAGTAGTGCATGAGTTGCTATGGGGATATAAAGTAGTAAAGAACTGTGATGGCTTACCCAGGGAGCTTGTGATCACGTGCCTGAACTCCTTGGGGTTCAAACAGCCTAAAAACATAAGGGACAGTTTTGATTTTTTGTCTCTGACTTTTTCCTTGTGAGCCACATCAGGAAATGAAGGGGCTCAAGAGAGAGAGAGAGAATTAAAAAAACACTGCCCAGGCAGTGTAAGTATCCGTGCAGCCTCAATACCATTTAAAAACCAGCTAAATGTAATGTTTCCTCTCTCACATTTCTAGTATATTTCCCATACTGTATTTGTAGTTCCACTCAAGTTTCTAGAATGGCATTTGTATGTAAGTTTAGTTGTTTTGAGTTATTCACAGTCATTTGGTTTTTATTCTTTAGCAGTGATTTGTCACAATCACATTTTATGCTCCAAACATACAGGAATTGTCTTGTCTCTGGAAAGTATATTTTCTTTATAAAGCTGCAAGGCTATATTTTACAGTATCATATATATATTTTTTTCAGACTATAATTGTGCCTTTGTAATGCCAAAACTGCCATTTCAAAATTACCAATACAGAATTATTTGGTGGCAGTTGCCCAGAAGGTTTTATTGAGCTAATTTATCTTTTCCACATAATTCAATCAACTCAGCTATAAATGTTAACCCTGATGAGGCTTCTATTGATATTTTTGCTGGCATATGAATAGAGGCACTGCTGTGTTTTAAAAGTACTGTTTTTAGAGATAAGTTTATTATGGGATGTTAAATCAGAAATATTGTATTAATGTGAAAAGGGGTTTATTGATCCCTCTGTATCTTCCCTCCATCCTCTATTTAGTTAATCACACACATTTTTTTTTTTTAAATAGCAACCAGAATTTAAGTTTGTGACTATAACAGATTGAAGCTAGGATAGTGTCCACATTACCATCAACCATCTAATATAATTACCAATAAAACTGTCAGTACCAGGCTTCAGCAAGATTCTGATTGTCCTGTTTGTATCCTTTTCAATCTGGTCCTTGAAAGAATGGCATTGGATAATGAATCGAGATTTAGAAATGGAAAAGTTTGAACATCTGGAGACCTCATTCATTTATTCACTCAACACATATTTACTGAGAAACTAATGTATGCTCAGAAGTATGCAAGGCACTGGGGATACAGAAGTGAAAGCATTAAGAGAGTAGATCACATGTTAAGTGCTCTTACTACAAAAATAAAATAAAATAAAATAAAATAAAATAAAATAAAATAAAATAAAATAAAATACAGAAGTGAAAGCATTAAGAGAGTAGATCACATGTTAAGTGCTCTTACTACAAAAATAAAATAAAATAAAATAAAATAAAATAAAATAAAATAAAATAAAATACTCAAGTCAAAAGACAGCAGAAAACTGGATAAGATATAAATAGTTTAATTTTTAATTTTCCCACTAGGGAGTTAGCTCTGTGAGGGCAGAGAGCTTGTCATTCTCTGTCTTTGCTGCATCCTTAGCAACTTCCACTTCGTAACTGGAAATAGACTCTCAGACTGGGCCGGATGCTTTTTCTCATGAGATAGAAACAGAAGAAGAGTAGATCTTGAAATGATTTTCTCTGCGTGTCATACGTGAGTTATGCTTATAGGGAAGCCTTACTCACGGGAACACATATTGAAAGGCCTTTTCTTCCGCTCAAGAAGGATTCCAAATGCAACTGAGTGAGAGTCAAGTTTATAGGAAAAACCTTGAATTCTTCCTAATATTAAAAAAAAATGTAAATCACATGGAACCTCAAATTTCTGTTGACACACCTCACAGGTAATGATGCTATGATCGGCACTTCATGTGGAAAGCCGCTGTGATGGGCCACCTTACCTAGACAGATCTGTTTTGATGTTCAAATGTTTTGAGGTTAGGACAGTTACTTAAAGAATTTATCAGTTCTAACACTCCCCTCACCATGTGATTACTGCAAAGAGTACTGATTGCAAGGGCCACAAAGAATCAATTCTCAAGATTGTCATTTTGAAAATGTTTAACCCATGATAGCAGTTGGGAATCAAATCAATGGATTTATCTGATTTCTAAAAACAAATGTAATGATAATTGATTTGTCTTAAAACAAAAAATAACCAGCTCCTGCTGAATGAATTTGGTTGTGAAGTGACCAACTAGAGGCAGAATGGAGTTCTGCAAAGAGAACAGATCTGGGGACCCACATCTACTCACCACTCCTGGGAGGCCTTGGGTAAACTATTTAACCTCTCCAGGACTCTCTAGGTCTCATTTATAAAATGTTGCCAATAATATTTGTCTTAATGATTTCCAGGGTTGACATGAAAATCATTTGGGAAAGAGAATGTAAAGCTCTGTTTACTGTAAAATTGCTATGCATCTGTATACTAAAACCATTGGTGATACCACTAGTCACTTGGAAATCAGTCCACAAATGGCTGATCTCATTGGTGATAGAAGCATAATTGCCCTGAGACCAACCCACTTCGTCCCTACCAAACATTCCAGGCATTTCAGTGCAGGAACAAGGTCTATGGGAAAAAGTCAAAAGGAGACTGATCAGAGGAATTCCACTGGCCCTTCCCAGGGCCCTGTGCACAAAATGGTCCCCTGTGCATTGTTATTTTGCTGTGTTTGCTGATGTCCACAGTTTCCAAGACAATCACAGACCGATAACTGGGTGATGATGAACAGGCAGCGTGAGTGTGATATTATACCAGTTTTCTAGTGCAAAGGCCTCTAGATCTCATCCAGGGGATTGCAGTCTTCAACAGCTGGTCTTTCGGTTAAAATGTGCAAATAAGTCATGCAGAGGGTGACTTTTTTTTTTTTTTAATGCCGAGGAATAACATCAACCAGCAAATTTTTTCAGAGCTACACACACTGATGGTTTTGCCTTTGGTACATGAGTAGCAGGCAAGTGATTTTAGATTCTGACCTGAGCCCTCAGCCGTACCACTGTTCAGATTCCCTGTGTCAGAGTTTTGTGCTTCACAGTGACTGAACTTAAGGCTCTGGGTTAGGTCTCGGCACACAGCCCTGGGGTGGAGGAGAGAGATGGGCAGTGCTAGCTAGTTAGAAGGTAGAGAAGAGGAACAGAATTATCCCATTTTTCATGTTAATTTGCTTTGTGTTTTTGCTCATCTTAAACATAAAAAAAGGCCATAAAAATATATATAATACACAGTCCTGTTCTTAGGTACTTACATTTTTATCAGTAGTCAGAGCTAACACTAAAAAAGTTTCAAGAATACTTCAAACAAACAAGTACACTTACATGGATGAATTGTGTGGTATATGAACTATATCTTAATAACAGTTATTTGAAAATAAAATAATAACCTGATAAATAATATATACTCAGTACAAAAAAAATAAAGAAGCCATACAGAAGCCATATAGGCAGAAGAATGCTAGGATGACTGTATCCTTTGGAAAATTTAATATACATAAAAATTAAGTGTACCATTTATTACCACTCATTGGAACCCAAGAATTTAACGGAGTGCCATAAAAATAAGACAAACATCAGTGCTTGTTGACAGTGATCATGATGAGAAAGGTGGTGGTGGTGGTGACACTGATGTTCACCATGATGATGACAGAAACAATGGCAACTGTGTCTCCATAATCTTTGGACTTCTTAAAATATCTACATTAGGTTTTTCCTGATGTATGGTAGTTAAACCAAATTCCAGCTGCAAGTACACCATGATTCTGTAAAAAGAAAGATTACATTTTTTCTTAGGAGTCAATGTCTCGTATGTTTATAGCCACAGGAAGCTTATCAAACACTGACGTCAGCTACTTTCCCATGAGAAGTCCAGAAATTTCATAATACCATAAATTACTTTCACTTTCCTACTTGCTTCAGACAAGTAGAGAACTTTTCATAAAGCTTAAAAATAAACATCTGACCCTCACCCTGCCATGGATACATTCTTATTGCTTTTCTGATCAGAAATTATCTTGCCTCTAAAAATCCACTCTCATTCTTCTATTAACAACTGAAAAATCCTGGCCAGTGCAAATAGCATCATGGATTATTCTTAATTTAAAATTATACAAGAGAAAATAGGAAAGGCTGCAGCAAACAGGTACTGTTTTAAGACATCAAAGCCCTTCTTTTGTAGTATTTAGTGATCCTGTTCTGTTCTGAAAATTTTTTTTTCATTTTCATACTTGTACAGAATTGGTTCCTCTGAGAACATTTATCTAAACTATATCCTTGGCTTTCCATGAAGTTTTAAGGGGAATTCGGCAAAACTTCCTTGGCAACCTTTGCTGGTCCTGGTCACCTAATGGTATAGAAATAAGCTAAGGTTTGATTCATTCTGCTTTCCAGACAGCAAATAATAAGGGAGGAGGAAAAGAAAGGCACCAATGTTCATCGGGGACCTACAGCATCCTAGGGTCAATAATAGGTACTTTATATGTTATCTCACTCATTCATTAACCCACTCAGCACTACACTCCTATGGAGCGTGTTGTATGTCATGGAGTATGCTAAATGCTCAGGATACAATTACCAATAAGACCGTGTCCTTGCTATCAAGAAGCCCATGCTCATACATTGACAGTCCACTGGGGCAATGCCACCATAGTATTAAGAAAATACTATGTGGGCACAGAGGAGTAAAAACCCTTCAAGGCAGTTATTAGTATCCTCATTTTAATACAAGGTACATATCCAACCAAGAACTTCCCTAAGGTCATACCTCTATTATGACCTCACAATCTATCTTGTGAAGCGTGTGTCCAACCCAACTGAATACTGTAAAGCTTTGTCAGCAATCCAGAGAAACTGCCTGTTGTAGAATGCCAAGAGAATTCTTACTTTCATTGAATAACTGACTTTTTCTTAAATTATAAGAGCAATTTCCTTAGTCTCTCGCTTTATTTAGTCTGCTTGGTAGCTAAATTCCTAACATAGTATCCTATTAATACACCTTGTCCCTCTTATCTACTAATTTGTAAAAATATCTGTGTATGTTTATACACATAATTCCACAGTAACATGAAAAATGCATCCTATGAAAATCAAGCAATTTTCCCACAGACATAAAAATTTAGACTGAAATACAAGCATACTACAGACAAATGTTAATAAATATACATAGGCAAAAACTTAAATGGAAACATGCAATTGAAACAAGTAAAGAGGAAACTTTGTGCAAGGGCTGGTGCATATGTGAGCCACTGGAGATGATAGATTTGGGAAGAGTGGTGGTTAAAAGTGAAGAGGAGAAACTGTGGTTAGTAAGCAAGGGGCTGAATACACCGCAAGGTTTCACAACATCTTAAGATGATAAGTAGTCCCTGTATTTGAATTACTTTGGTATGGGCCACTTGCAAAAACATTCAATATTTCCCTTCTAAGGCATAGTAAGCCAAAATATATATATGGAAAGTTCACCAAGTCATTGGTAAATAATCCAGTGTTGACTTTTAATTTAGAAATAACTGGCCAAATTGATCCCAGCCTTCCCAACTATAATTTTCCCCCTACAGAGTACACTGATTTGTATTACCTTTTTGTTTTCTCTCATTGTTTGTCTTTCTTTTTATTATTTTATTTTCCTACTAGCGTGATATATGACTGAGGATATTGAATTTTCATATTTTGAGCTCATAAATTTCCTTTGGTTGTCATCTTAACCAGACTGAAGCTTCATCTTTTTCTATTCACATATTATAAAAATAATCTTTTTATTGATGTGTAACATACAGGAAAGTGCAGAAATCATAATTGTACAGCATGATGAATTTTCAGAAAATGACCGTAATGATGCAGTCAGCACCCAGACCAAGAAACAGAACATTACTTAGCATCCCAGGTGCCCCGCTCATGCCCCTTTTCAGAGTCATGCCTCCTCCCATCTCCTCACCACTGCCCCAGGATAACCATCATTCTGATTTCTAACACCAAGTATTAGTTTTGTCTGTTTTTGAATTTTATATTAATGGAATCCTATAGAAATTTTTTTGTTGTCCAGCTTCTGCTGCTTAAAATTACATTTCTGAGATTCATTGCCTGAGTGATACTTAGATCATTCTAGTTTGCAATAAAGCATTTCATTGTTTGCCTACCGCAGTTTATCCATTTTACTATTGCTAGACATTAAGGTGATTTCCAGTTTGTGGCTGTTATGAATAGCCCCATTGTAAACATTCTTGTTCATGTCTTCTGATATGTATATGCATGGATCTTTGTTGTGTATATACCTAGGAGTAGTATTTCTGAGTCACAGGATATACAAATATTCAGCTTAGGCAGATACTGCCAAATATTTTTTCCTAAGTAATTGTACCAAGTTACATTCCCACAGCAGTGCATGAGACTTAACAATTGCTCATCAAAACTTTGAATTGTCAGTCTGTTAAATTTTAGCTATTCTAGTGGTGTGAAATTTGAATTTGATTTTTTCTAATGATTAGTGAGATTGAGCACTTTTTCATGTGCTTATTGGCCATTTTAATATCCTCTTTTATAAAGTACCTATTAAAGTCTTTACTTATTTTCCTATTGAGTTATATATCTTTTTAAAAATTGATTTGTAAGAATTCTTTGTATGTTTAGATACAAGTTCTTTGTCAGATATGTTTTGCTAATATATACTTTCTCAACCTGTGGCTTGCCTTTCCACTCTCTTCATGGTTCTTACTTTTAATGCAGTACAGTTTATCGACTTTATTCCTTTATGGTTAATTCTTTACACATCCTGTTTAGAAAATCTTTGCCTATCCCGGTATCATGCGGGCATCTTCTTTTTTCTGAGAGCTTTAATGTGTAAATTTTCACATTTAGATCTACAATCAGTCTGGAGTGGAGGTGGGTATGATGTTAAGTAAAAGTCAAGATTTGGTTTTCTTTTTTCCCATATGGATATCCAGTTAAGGTGCTGCGTGATGTTACTCAACTCCAGGTTGAGTTACTCTGTCTTCTGGTAGTTTTATAGAGTTGAGAAAATTCACTTTAGTTGAATTAGGGCTGAGGTGATTTGAAACTCATTTGCCATTTTGTGTGACTCCCATCGACCCTAGTTTGCCCCTTCTCCATTGGTGAACTCTCCAAAGGTCTAAGTGAGCTTGTGTCCCAAGACCTTGTCTTCTTTTTTTCCCCTTGCTTCCATTTTTTTTATCAAAGTATAATTTATACATAGTAAATTTATTCTTTTTAGTGTACAGTTCTATAAGTTTTGACAAATGCAGACTGTTGTGTAACAACCACCACAATTAGGAAATAGATATATTAATTCGAAAATGATTCTTCCTTCTTGAACTTTGAGTTCTTCTTACTTAGCTCCATGAGACTGCTGAAAACTCTGCTGTGCTTTTCAGAAACGTTCTGCTTGTTTTCTTATTCTCTTATGTACTCTTGTTCTTTCTACTGTGTGTTCAGTCATGGAAAGATCTTTGGAGTCAAACAAATCTGGGCTGCAGTTTCAACTCTACTTATTAACTATGTGACAGTGAATCTGAATCTGTCTCTTTACTTCCAAATGGGATACAAAAAACAACTAGTTTCACAGTTTTCTTTTGAAGGTTAATTAGATAATGATACCAAGTACCTTTTACATAGTAGGCATTCAGTAAATTATAGATATTATTATTTGATACGTTATCATTTCTCTCAGAGCTGTAAAATACACTCATCTCTTAGAAATAATGGAGAAGAGGTGGGGTGGGTGGTTTCTGAAAAGCAATATCCTTCTCTGGGCATCCTGTTAGATGCTGAAAAGGGTGAACTTGATTGAACTTATTTTATTCACAACCATAACAAGGTCATTCACAAATACTAAGACATACACAATACATTTTTTTTCCTTAAAAGATCATAGAATTATACATAAGCAATCTGAGTTGGAGAGATCTTAAAAATCCATTCCAAATGCTTCATGTTACAGATGAAAGAATTGAGGGGCCAAGAGCACTTAAATGACTTGGTCAAGGTCAATTCACTCATTAGTATTTACTTAAGTGACCCAAATTCCCTGAGATCACATTTTTCTTCCCTTCTAAAATACGCCTAGCTCCCATATTCAACTATAAATGTAAAACAGAGACAATTCACAAGAGACAATTATCAATGTTTTATTGTTGCTGGCACATTTTGACTAAAACCCATAGTTCTATTTTTAAATATTTTATTTTAATTTCCATCCCCACAAATTATGTGACTTCCTGCCAACTCAGACGGAAATAGCTTCTTACCATTCCTTTCCCATTCCAAGGATTATATCCTGTAGCTTTTCATTCTTCAATTATTAAGAACTATTCTGCCTTATTCTCCAAAGCACAAGCCTGAGAGGAGCTCATATAAACCCACAGAAAGCAGCTCTCTTCAAATTCACCTCGTGAACAGGAGTGCAGGGGGACCTCTCTTGTTCTGGGCACTGGGTGCACAGGTGGCATGTGTATCCCTGGCAATCTCCCCTATGGGTAGGGACAGATTACCAGCACCTCTGCCACCTTCGTGTGTTCTGGCAAAGATGGTACCCTGAGAATCATTCTGTTGTAAGTCCCTTTAGTCGGCACATCTTTCAGCATTGCACATTCTGCTAATGGACAGATAAGCCTGAATCCCATGTGAACTGAATAACTTGGAAGGGTTTCATGATCACAGAGCACACAGTCATCTCATAAAACCCTCTGCCTCACACCAGGATTCTCAAGGGCTTCTCCAGGAACACTCTTCACATGAGTAACTCCTTCCTAGAAATCTACTTTCAGCCTAGATATCTCCTCTTCGGAGAGACCATCCCTCACTGTCCAATGTCCAGCGGGCCTCCAGTGGCCCTCTATCGTGTCGTAGCTCTTCTGTTTACTCACTATTGAAAACATGTTTGTTGTCTGTACCCCACCAGAATGTAAGCTCTGTGAAAGCAGAGTCCTTGCTCATCACTGTGTGGCCCGTCCTGGCTCAGAGTACTCACTCAATGAATAGGTGAATTGTAACCTTCCCCTACACCCATCAGGCTGGGTCAGCCCCTGGGTTTGGATACTGGCTTCACTACTTACTACCTGGGTGAATTTCGGCAAACATCTTCAACACAACAAACCTCTCGGTGCTTCTCCTAAGTTAAGAACATGTTTCTCACAAGGTGGTTATAGTGATAAATGAAATGGATGTGCGCCAGGAGCTTAGCGCAGGGCCTGGCACTAAAACTCTTAATACACAGTAGTTATTAGTATCTCCATAATGAGGGCAGAGACTATTATAAAAGAGCCATGGGGGGATTTTTTAATATAAATATTAATGTTGAAATCAAAGGGTCCTAATTCAAGGCACAAGGCAAAATTATAAATTAATGAAAACCTGATTCTTCTTCTTCACTACATGAAGTTAATCACTTTAATTTATTAGGATTATAAGGATCCCTAATTTAAGCTTTGTAATAACTCCCTATTATAGTAAGTTATCATTTGAGACCCTCCCCTTCACACAACCCCTTGGCATTCCTTTGGAAAAAGGCATCTTTCTGTAAACACTTGTGATAGGAATTTTAAAGTAGAATTTTAACCACTTTTTGCAAGTATGTATTGTCAGTATTTTTCCATTTGTGTAACCTGGGAAGGTGTTAGTTTCTGTTTTTCATGCTACTGCAAGGCTTTAGCTAGAGGTTTCCTGAGGGTTTTAAGAAAAGTACCCCTCTTGGAGAACTAGAAAGCTGATTGAAAGGAGAGAAATTCCTCCTTTCTTTTTATTACATCTTGATTATCCCATAGTGAATGCTTTCCTATAAAACCCAAATTTCCCCACATGCCTGAGCAGACAGTTCAATCAAAGGAGCAATAAATAGCACCTGGCTGTTTGCCACTGGCTGGGAAGGGGACTGTGGAAGGAAGACAGGCTCATTTACCTAACACCGCCGTCCAGCTCTCTCTCCCATCCCCTCTTCCTCCATCACCAGTCGTTTCCTTCCTTCCCATGTCCGGTCTAGACTTAGCTTTGCCTGCAGAGAATTTCAGCAACTGCTCTGAGCCAGGTCAGTTGGAATCCCTGTGCTGGGCACCGAATAAAAAACCTAAAGGGATCCAGTGAGCATTGGTTCACCCAGGCATCTATCTGAAGTTGCAAGGTAGCTGCCGGTAGAGAATGATCTTAGGACAGGAAGTAAGATCATCAGCTTTCTGGCTCTTCCATCCTAAATCTGAAAATAGAAAGTATATCTGAAGACAAACTCTGTTTTTAGTCACTTTGTCATTCCCTGTATGGTTTCTCTCAAAAGCTTTTCTATGTTTTTCTCACTCACAAGATGGTTCATAAACATATACACAGACTCTATAGACAAAAAAATTTTTTTCCCTGATTCCTGTATTTTTTCTTTTTTCATTCCCAATTTTAAAAATAAAAATACTGAGGGAATGGGGAGCAGGAAAAGGGAAAATGGACAAATAAATCCTGACCCTGCCAGAGGGCTTGGGGACAGTACTCTGGACTTTTTTCTCTACAAATTTAAATCTCTCAATTTGTTCATTCACAATCCAGGCAGGTAACTCCTTGTTTTCTTCTAGTCTCTTATGCCTTTGTCCGTTGAAGCCTGAGGGGCAAGGATGGGAGGCCTGTGTGGAGTGGGTGTTATAATCTACATCAGCATCTGAATGTAGGGAACTTCTTTAAGTGCAAGTTCCTGGGCACATTTTCGGAGAATCCCAGATGGTATTTTCTTAAAAAGCTCCGCCAGAAGATTCTGATATGCAGCCAGTCTGAGAACTTCTACTCCAGGGGGACAGTACACCATAAGTGCCATGAAACCAGGCAGAATGGCTATTTATTCATTGGCCCATCCCCCATATGTTCCTGGCACATAGAGGGTACTCGTCCATAACTGTTTGTAAATTTACTCACAGGAACACACATTGTAATATGTTCTCATCTAAACTCCATCCTCTAGTGCTGTGCTAGTTGTTCAGCAAGTGGTTCTTAATTTGGGGAGAGGGAGAAGGGAGCAGAGACAACTTTGAGAAATCTCTGAAAGCTAACGAAAGTTAATACACACAAAACTTGGACTACAGCGTTGAGGAGTCCATAATCCCCCCTGAAACTCATCCATGGGTTTTGTTCACTCATTCAACAAAATTTCTTGATGCCCTGCTGCATGCTGGCAGGGGCCTAGGAGCTGGAAGGAACCAGATTATAAGTTTAGGCAAATTTCCCAGCTACGAGACGTCTCACAGATTTTCTTGTCCCCTTTTCCTCAGATTTATAGAAAAGTCCTGCAAAACTTGGCCAACAGTAGAAGAAAAGGAATTTAAATGGGATTTGGAGCTCTGATCACTTTCTGGCATTGTAACCTACAAGTGTACTTATATGTTTTATCATTCCAACTAGATATTAGACTTCTTAAGATCGGGGCCCACATCCCCAGAATGCTGAGCAAGATACTCTAGATGTATCACAATACAACAGCTGTTCAGACGTGTGCATCTGGCACGCATAGGAAGAGATGGTAGAGGTTGAGAGAGGGGAGCTAAGGATGGCCTGACTGCTCAGGAATAAAGAAATGACGGCACCTGGTTTTGCTGACTAATTTACGAGCCCCTCAAGATTCCCCGATCCCTGGTTCGCAAACCAGCCTTCCTCAGATGAATATAAACCATTGATAACATGCTAGACAGATTTTTGTTTTGGTTTGTTTTTTAACCTGTGAAAACTGAAATGAGAATCTAGGAATCCAAGGTCAGTTTCCAGCGGTGTGATTCCAAGCCAGGCCCTTCAACTCTATGAGCTTTTATTTTCTTCCAATGCAAAATGGCAGAGGGTGGGGTGGGGGAAAGCAAGGTAGGTTCTCTTGAGCCCCATTATTCTACCCAGTGAAAGGCAAGCATTAAAACCCAGAGTTGCATTTCCCATGCTCATATCCAGTAGCATCCCTGGTCGCATCATGTTGGGGCAGGTTTAGGGGTGTGATGGTGATTTACTATCACAGCTCATTATTTCTTTGGTCCTTCCGATATTTAATATATACTGTTTCAAGTGCAAGACAGTCAACTCTAGATTATCTACTAGTACATTTCTATAATTATTTGGAATCTTTCAGAGCCGCCTCCTTCTACCAGTTAGTCAGGTTCCTGACCATTGACAGCAGAAGACTTTGGACAAAGCAAAGGGTCCAAAGAGTCTTTGAGTCTGAAGCTTAGAAGGCTTTGAGGGTTGAGCTTAGGGAAGCGAGTGTCCTTGGCTATGTCCTAAAGCCTCCTGTCTTCCATTATTGGCATTGGTAGCACTCCCTGTTTTGTACTAACTCTACCTCCTTCTCCCCTCCATTATTTAGAGGATTTAGGAGTTGACTCTGTAATAAGTGTATTTATTTTCTTTAAGATGCAAATGTGCAATACTATTTATATCTATGCTTTATTGCCCCTTTCAGGTCCTAACCAAAAGCAGTACCTGAGGAAGAAATTATATGTTAGAATATATAAACTACATTAACTAAAATTCATTCAATTTATGTTTCCATCCTTCTTTTATACCAGGTGTCATTAAAACACTTCAAGATCTTCCAGCTGAGTTCATAAGGATTGGTGGTCAACCAGAGGTTCACAAGAGGACATCTGATTGCTTACCTGTGAGTAGAGTTTATGTGCTTTTGTTGGGAGGGTGGGGAGCTCTGATATTAGCAGTTATATAACCTCTCTGCCTGATTTTCTAAATTCTTACACCTAAAGATGCATTGTGAAAAACCAAGCTTTCTGCTGTGCCTCTCAAGTAATCTGTCAGGTTTGGAAGGAATTGTTTTCTTGCTTTGTAATCTGATTTTTTTGCCTTATTTAAAAAGAAAATTTTTTTTTCCTTCATATATAATATCTTAAGCAAAACAGTCCCTGATCGATAATGAAGTTCTTATTTCCGAGGAAGAATACTGCTGACTTGAGAGAGTAAAGAGATGATAAGTCAGTCTTCCAGGGTGAATAAGCTTCCCTTTGCACAAACACTGGTGATGTCAGGGACGAGTACCCCCTCACTTTCTACAAATCCTCCTCACCTGGAAGAACTTCTTTCAGCAGAAGGTCTACCTAGGGAGAAGAAACAGGGGATTTCAGAAGGTAGAGGATGGAGAAACTAAAGGAAACTTCACTTGTTCACGATTTTCCCAAGGTTGGCACCAGTAGGGAGAAAAGATATTCAGGAATTTAGCACAGTTCTCAGGCAAGTACTGGGTCAGGATTACATCGGTTGGACCCTATATCTGTTTGCTGTGGCTGCTGTAGCAAAATACCACAGGCTGGGCTTAAGTAGCAGAGATTTATTTACTCACAGTTCTGGAGGCTAGAAGTTCAAGATAAAGGTGTCGGCAGGTTTGGTTTCTTCTAAGGCCTCACTCCTTAGCTTGTGGACGGCTGTTTTCCCCTGGGTCTTCACCCGGCCATCCCACTGCCAGCACACATGTTTGGCATCTCTCATTCTTGTGTCCAACATTTCTTCTTAAAAGGTCAATAGTCATATTGGACTAAGGCCCACCCTAATGAATTCACCATAACTTAATCACCTCTTTAAAGACCTGATCTCCAATATACGGTTACATTCTAAGGTAGTGGGAGTTAGGACTTCAACACATGAATTTTGGGGGAACACAATTTAGTCTGTAATACCCCATCATCTTTTTTTCTCTAATATGGTGACTTTTAGTTTGTGGCCTATGGACTGCCCTCTGATTCTCCTCTCCTAAACTCCCTTAGCATTGACATCACTCTTAGAACATTTGGTTTTCCTGCAGTGTGTTGTAGTCCTTTGCATACATCTCTCATTGCCCTATGACATTATATAATTTTTGAAATTGAAGAGTGTGCCTTTTACATCTTTTGCAGCACTAGAGGAAATTTTGTAAATGGTAAGCATGTAATAGTATTTATTAAATAACTGAATGAATGGATAGATGAGAAGATGCAGTCTCTGGCCTATAATTTATTTGCTTTAGGACGACCTTTATTGATGATTATTAGTGATGCTTTCTACTCACTTGCTATCTACCCCCCAACCCCCAAGAGGTGGAAATAAGTCAAAGCTGGAGAGAGGGTCTGAAAGAAAGATATGGTTAACTGATGGCGGGAGACTTACTTCCTTCTTCAGAGAGTTAGGAGACAGTAAATAGCATGAACCCACTCCAGGTATGGTCCCTCTTCCACGAGAACACTCTTTTGGGAGTGAAGAAGGAAGGACAATGGGTTTAGACTGGGCCTTGCTGAGTTTAAGGGCCTGTGGGATATCCACAGGCACGTGTCTAGAAAGCAAGGGAAATGCAAGTCTGAAGCCCAGGTGAGAACTAGAGGTAGAGAATTTCACAGTTATAAACTATACATAGGAATTATAACCATGACCGTGAATGAGGTTACCTAGAAAGACTGCAGAGGAGAGGAGCAGTGGTTTAAAACTGCCACCAGAAATTGCATGTAGGAAGTTTTCCTGGTAAATTACAGGAGAGAGACCCTCCCAAGAGGAAGAAATCTAAATACTGTTTGTAAAGAGGGTTTGTAAGAATGTGTGTATTAGCTCATGTGCCTATCTATCTGTTTCTCTCTCCACTTATTCCTTTGGTCCTATTTTATTCTTTCTTCTCTCCTCTCCTTTGGGGCTATGCCCCAGACCATTCCTGGGGCGCTGGCCCTACCCAACTTTGTTCCCCCCTAGCTAACTCCACCCATGAGCATGTTTGACTCCCCAGCTGCGTGCCCAGTGGTCTCATACATCAGCACCTCCCTTTAGGACCACTTTCTTCATCAGCCAATCGGAGCTAATCAGGCCGGACAATAGAGGAGGTCTGGGATTAGACTCCTTAATGTCCAAAGAGACAGAAAGCAAGTCTTTTTCAGGGTCAAGTGGCTAGGACTCCATTGCCAGGGAACATCATCTTGTCCAGACAGTGAAGGACTCAGCTAAGGGGAATGTACCTCCTTTGCACTGAATGCCCTCTTTAGTCCATAGTTCACTGCTGGGCTCCTCACACCACCTGTGCCCTCAAAGACCATTTGGTGACATTTTCCTGTTTGACGGCCAGGTCAGAATGGGGGCTGATGAAGCATGGAGAAGCCAGGCTTGACAGGCATAACAGGCTTCTCTCTGGGCCCCACCATCAAATATCATTTCTAATAGGGCCATGTTTACCCCAGCACTGAATTTCCCAATTTTTTCCTGCTTAATGTGATGCAAACAAAAGGGGGAAAGGTATTCATTCACTTCTTTTTTATTTTTTAAATTGTTATTTCTTTTCTTTTATTTATTTATTTTTCTTTCTCCATTGGTTCTCATCCTTTAGCACAAACCCTTGATCTTTCTTTAGATTGTCTGACTACTAGCAGAAGAGGCTCTCAGAGGTTTGGAAGCTTCCTCTTTCTCTGCATACCTCCATCCATTTCTTAAAAATGAGCTTTGGGATACCAGCTTTCTTCAAGGACCCACTTTCATATTTTGCTCTTGGTAGTCTTTCAGTACCAGGAAAAAGATGCCATTTTTCACTCATTTACCTAAAATGTCCATGACACCTGTGTCAGTGATTTTTATATAAATTGCTATGTACATAAGATGAGAAAGGAGAAGTTCTGAAGTCAAGAGAAAACAGTTCTGCAATCCATGAACGGCCTAGGTGGAGGGTTCCAAATGAATGGTGGCCAGTGGCCAGGAGAGGTGCCTCCTGACTGTGTTTCATTAATTTCAGTCAGCTACAGGATTTGGAGAGAAAGATAATTTTCCTCTGAGCACGTAAGAGTGCTTTGAGTTATAAGCACCTAGCAGGCTTTGCCTTGTTTTAGAACAGCATAAATGAGTGATTTTATAACCACTGTGGGCCAGTATTTTTGGAGTCAGTTGAAGCTCCAGATGGAATGGAAAGAGAAGGGTTTTTTTTTTCCCTTCCTCTTTTCTTGAATTTTGCAGAACAAGCCTCCCTGGACACCCTTGACAAAGTGTTCAGTCTCCTCTTTAGTTCAAGTGTGCCCACACTTGTCATAGCAGAATCTGAAGGGGGTCTTTCTTACACTAAGAGTCTTTTCTGGTAGTGGCTGTAGAACGAGGCTCATAGGATAGAAAATCGTGAATCCACTCTCTTCCCTAGATGGCTCACCCTCAGGAGACTGCTCTCAGGTCCTTGTCGTGCATTATAAGAAGGAAAATACACAACAAGCCCAAGTTTGGTTAGGGACTGAAGGGACACAAGGAACACAAGTTCCCATGGTCTTCCCAATTCTGGAAATTTGTATGATAAAGAAGATAAGAGGACATTCCAACATCACCATATGCAGATTTTGTAACTTCGGCCAAATGATGGAGTTTCCCTGGTGAGGGAATTGCATTTGGCCTTAAGAGGCACCTCCAGAGAGCACACATTCCTGCCTAGCATGGCTATTGATGGAAAGAGGTTGTGCCAGGGTGGGCAAGCCAAGATCGGGTACAGATTGCGGAGAGAAAAACAATGGTGCCAGGAGTTCTTGTCTAGAACTCCTTTCCAGCCTTTTGTTCCAAAAAGTATGAGTGAGTACACAGTAAAGAGGAGAAGAACCATCACACTAGCTTTTAACCAAAACTATCAGAAGTCTGAGGTTCCAATTGTGATGAGATTTGTATGGTTCAAGGACACAGACTCAGTTGCTTCCAGATTCTGTTTTGGGCTATTCAACAAAACAAAGTTGTGAACATTTTGCACCAGTCCACGCAACAATCTTCCAGTAGGATTCAAAGGCTCAATCTGGGGAGAAAAGACTGAGACATTTTCCTTCCTACTATTCTCTGTATCCTAGGTCCAACTTAATGCCAAATTAAATCTAAGGTTTTTTTTAATTGACTTTTACTGGAGGAAAAGGCAGAGCTGCATTCCCTGAAACAGATATTTTAAGGCCAAACTTATTACTTAGGTTTTTTTCTCCTCCTTTTTGCTAATTCAAAACAAAATGTCTATCATTCACTCTAACACCAGCCTTTAAGAGCTGGAGACAAATGGAGTCTGAATATTCACGCCAACATGGTACAAATGAGCTGTGATTTCAGGATGCTGGCTGTTTCTCTGACAGGGGAAAAGAGAGGTTGACTAGTTTAATATCCTTGGCTGAAAACACTTTGTTAAAGAGGGATGGAGAAGGCCAACATTAACATAGAGTCCTGTTATTTAATGACCAAGAATGACATATCATGGAATGGGGCATCCTGAGTTTGGGGAAAAGTGTGTTTATCACATCTAAAGGATGCAGAGAGGGTGTGAATATAAACATGTGGTGGGACTGCAGTAAGGAGCTCTTCTAAAAGCATTTTCTCCAAGTTCTTCAAATAAGAATAACATAACTTCTCCCGTAAGCATAGTAGACCCATGATTGTGAATCTGATTCAATCACAGACTTACAAAATTTATAAACATAAAGACACTTGTTATAATGAGAGACTCTGGGGACATGTCTACTGCCTCCCCCAGATTGCTGGCTAATGGTTTAGAAATAAAAGATATAGTTGTAAGTTGGAGTTGATGGGAGAGGCTTGTGACCACTATTAGCACCATCTGTCCTTTGTCTTGTTCCTTAAACATACATATTCAGTCACTAATTTATTCATTCTACAGCTGTGTATTGAACTGGGACTCCTCCATCTAGTGCTATATTAGGTCTGGGCTGTATTAGCAATTCTAGTGTTCCTCGTTTATTCTTTTCTATAACATGGACTCTCTTCTTTTTATTCAATGCAGTGAAAAATGTGGTGACTCCAATAATGTATTCATTAACATAAATTGTGATTTCTATACTTTTATTAATTTTTTATTGGCCTCATCTTGGCAAAGAGTCATAATATTTTAAATTTCTCTATTCTCATTCACCTATCATTCTTAATTATGTGGCTTATAGGCAAAACACTGCAATGCACTGGTTATGTCTGTGATTCTGCTTTTCTAGAAATTGCTTTGAAGAATGATGCGTAATTGCCCCTGCCTTATTTGTTTGCTAAATTCTGGTTTTCATGAATAATTTTTTAAGGAGGGATATAACTGCAGTATCAAAGTAATCAAAAGTTAAGAGCCAAGTAGGAGTTTGTGACATTTTTATTGAAATGCTCATAAGAATCAAAGGTGAGAGACCCAAAGTGATTTACCGTGAAATCAATGGTACTTAAGCCATGGGGCCCCTCACTTGGACAGGCCCCTGCCACACCCCCGCCTAATTTTTTACATTTAACATATTCTCTTTCTTAAAGACCTCCTAAATCATTTTCAGGTCCCACAAAATCTGAGTCTGCCCTAAGAGGACACAAACAGATAAACTTAAATGATTTCGCTTCATGTCTAAAGCTAATTAAATGAATAAAGCAAAGAAATGGTCAAAGTGTGAAGTGTTGTGATTTTTTTTTAAGGCTCTAGGATGAATTCAGCTGATTTTCTAAAGTGAAACCCACTTACATGAAATAATAAATCAGTTTGCCAAAGCCCAAATGAACATAAACAGGAGATTTATTTTTACTTCATTAATAAACATCAAATATGAGCTCACTCTAACATCAAGAAAGCCAAATCCTCCCGGCAGGAAGCAGCTTCTATAAGGCGCGTTTGTGAAGGAGCACAGAGCCTTCAGGCAATCACGGGATCATTTCATCATCGAAGTTCTTGCCACAAGCTACCTTTTATTATGCATTTACAGGTCTTATGAGACTTAGCATAGTGTTGTGGATAAAAGCGCAGACTCTCGGGATTTGTAGATACTAACTACTGTATATAAAATAGAGAAACAACAAGGTCCTACTGTACAGCACAGGGAACTATATTCAACATCTTATAATGGCCTATAACAAAAAAGAATATGAAAAGGAATATATATGTATAAATGAATCACTATGATGTACACCAGAAATTAACACAACGTTGTAAATCAACTTACTTCAATTAAAAGAAAAAAGATTGGTGGGCTGGGGGGAAGAGCTCAATTCTAGGGCTACACCGCCTGAATGTAACTCCTAGCTCTACCAGTTGCTAGCCCTGTGACCTTGGGCAAATGATTCACCTTCTGTGGGCCTCAGTCTGTCTGTAAAATGGAGACAATAAGGATCGTTGTAAAGATTTAAATCGATATTTATAAAGTTCTCCGTATTGTGCTGGGTACATAGTGTGTGCTATATAACCGTTGGCTAAATAAATAAACTTCTCCAGCTAGAGTGTGCACTAGTATATGAAGTGGGTCTGCCCTTGTAAGTCCTCCTAGTGCCTAGCCTGGCACATGATAGCCATTGAGGGATGACTGTGTAAATCAGGGGTCACAAACTAGCAACTTGAGGCCCACACTGACCTACAAATGTGCTTCCTTTGCCCATTTGCAAAGGTTTTCTTAAAATTTTGAATTTGAATTCTCTTAAGGATGCATTCTCCATTTCCACATAGGCCACTACTCCCCAACTATTTCTCTCTTGGGTCCTTAAAAGCATCTGTGTGTGTCACCCCTGGTGTAAATGAGCGAGCACATAACATGTGAGCAATTTACAGTTTAGGGCAGTTCTACAGCTCACTGAAGGAGGGAGGTGGGGCCAGTAAGCCCCTTCCTCTCCCTGGGGCCCTACCTGCAAACCGTGTTCTGATTAGCCTACCTATTCCTATTTCTATACTAGACGTCACAGAATGGAGAGGAAAGAGATAAGTTGAATGAGTACCTGCATGAAGCAGAAGTGTGCACTGCCTAATGTCAGAAGATCATTTTCATTACGGACTGAGTTAACCAAGGCTAAATCAGTTATGACCAGCTAGGTTATGCTAGGATCAGGAACAACTCAAAATCTCAGTGACCTAAACAACAAAGGTCACTCATGCTTCCTCTCTAATACTGGATAGGCAGGGGTCTCTGGTCCACATCATTGTCATCCTTACTTGGGGACCCAGCTGACAGCTACTATCTGGAAATGTTGCTGGTGACTATGGTAGAAAGAAAGAAATTTTCTGAAGGGTCTCATGTCAACAATTAAATGGTCTGCCCTAGAAGTGGCATGCCACTTCTTCTCACAACTCATTGGCCAGAGCTAATCACTTGGCCCCAGCTGACCACAAGGAGGCCAGCAAGTACAGTTCTGTAAGGTGCCCAGAAGGGTAAAACAGGAACACAGGGCAAGCAGCACTAGCGGCCACTGCTGTGGCATTTTTGGAACTTGGATTCTCAGGCCAGAAGCTTTTCAGTAAGTTCAACTCAGCAGCCATTCCCATGCATCTATAAAAGCAGAGCAAAACACCGGGCGCTGTAAGGGGTTATCAACGGAGAGCGGGCCCTGACACTGAGCAGCTTCACACTCACTCAGGAGAGAGAGAGGTTATGAAACATGTGAACTGCAAAGTCATACAGTCTTGACCATCAAAATGAACAGTGCCAACAATGCTGCAGAACTTGAAAGAGAGGATGTTTCTGGAATAAAGATAGGATTAAGCTGCAGGCTAGAAAAATATATGGGATTTGCAGGAGTGGAGGGCACTTCAGGTTACAGGACAGAGGAAACAGGGACAAAGACCCAGAGGCAGAAATACCAGCTGGATTGTTGCAGGTCTAAGGAGTTGGCCTGGCTGAGAATTGTGTTTGCATGTGAGGGTGGGGTCAGGAGAGGACTCAGGTGTTGGGTCCAGTGGAGCCCTGCCATGGAGGGCCTCCAAGGTCGACAGAGAAACGGGATGGTGCCATGTAGGGGAAGATCATCCATCCTCACTAACCCCATTCAAAACTCAAGCACCTAAACCTCCCGGGCATTAGCTTACCCCCCAGCCAAGAGCTGAGGGTGCCTAACCTGCCCAGACCCACAGGGCAGTCTTTGAATGGAGACAGCAGTAAACGTTGGGTTTATTTGATCATTCATCTTGCTAAGAAAGAATATTCAAGTTCAAGTGAAACAGCCTCTCATTGCTGGGGTCAGTTCAGCCCTTTTGCTATGGAACATCTGGTTTTGAAATTCTGCTGAGACCCTGACTTAAATCTGTTTAACTTAAAAAGCAGCAAGAGAACATCTTGTTTTCATGAATGTCCAGGGGCTGTGTGTCCACAAATTAAAGGTCTGTTTGTGGTATCCAAAGTAGAAAAGCTGGTCGTGAGATGTTCTGCCACTGGAGTAAATTTATTATGGGCTGTTCGTTTCTTGGAATCATGAACCAAAATTTGAAAAAAAACAAAGTGGACCAGCTTCATTTAAATCAGCAAATTTCGGCTTGATGGCGGGTAAGAAACATGCTTTCATTGTCAGTCACTGAGCTGGATGGTTTCTAGAGAAATGCCTTCCACTTTAGCCATGTGAAGTTAATGTCTTAAATTGGATTCTCTGGGTCTATATAAATTCCAGCAGACAGTATCTGACAGATCATTATTTTTACATTAGTTACACAAGATCTGAGGTGGGAGAGAAAGGGTGAGGATAGTTCACCATCCCTCAAACCTGACTAGCTCCTTGCTCTCCACCCTTTTCTGTAGGACAGAGAAGTGGAGACGTTTGATGTATCAGCACCTAGAAGAGCAGTGTCTGGTGCTTAATGGATGTTGATATATATTTAATAAATGCAAACTTCAGTCTCACACATTTATGTTCTTTGTGAATGCATGTCTATATATGTATTAATAGCATTTCTGTTTAAAAAAGCTATTACTTGCCTATGTCTTATTTTAACCCAAAGACAACCATTAGTCATTCCTATAGTTCTCTCAGAGCAGCTTGTGTTTTTCCTTCCTAACCCTCGTCCCAGTTACTATTTCATTTATTTATTGCCTGTCTACACCATCAGACAATAAGCACAGTGAGGACAGGGTAGTTGCTTTCACAACTTATTTGCCACACCAAGCAAATTAGCAAAATATCATTTGCTTCATAAATATTTGTTGAATGTGTTTATTGAAGTTTTCTTTGTGATGGTGGTTGTAGAGCCTTTAACTACTCTTGAATATATATGAATTTAAACACAGTGAAGAAGACATTAGGGTTTATAATGCAGTTGAATGTGCAGGGGCTTTTGTGTGATAACACACTCACAGTGATTTGGCCATACGCTCTCCAGAAGATCATAGTGGGATGGGTTGGCCTATCCACCTCTGTTTTCTTCACTCAGAGTTGTCAGTTCACACCTGCCACATAGCTGGCCAAGAGTCATGTCATAGCACATGGCAATAGTTTAGGATTTTTTGGTCTCTCAAATAGTTAACTCATTCCTGGTGGGATTAAACCTATGACATTAGCCTTATTAGTAATATATATTGATCCAGCAAGCTACCTGGTAAAGGCAATACAAGGATCTACGGTCAGAAAGAAGACGCTTCAGGTCAGGTATCCGATGGGCTTATGGCTTAATGTATACATTCACTTGTCTCATGGTCACTGTAGACTTTCTGATGGTCAACCAAAATACAAGCACTTCAACTTGAGTGGGAACAAAGTGGATTCACTTGCTGTATTTTGCTTTGGCTGCCTGTGTAGACAGGGTTGAAATGGCACTGGCTTGTAAGTGCTAAAGAATCTCAAGAGAAATGCTCAGTCATTTGCAGGAGGTGCAATTCCACAATAGTTTCTTGCTTTGTATACTTGAAAACATTCCCAAAGAAACAAAGTTGGATGCAGAAAAAATAATGGGAGAAAAGAAAAATAATACTCTGAATTCTGAACAATTCTACTTTAATAGGTTGATCTGTCTGCCAGCTGGCCTCAGTGTTGACTACTTGTAATATATACTCTTGGTAGGCCACATGTAGTTCTTGGAACTGTTTATATTAGACTGCAGAAACTTAATTATTCTAAAATTGGCAGAACTCGCTTTGGTTACTTAATACAAAGTTGCTTAGTCATCTTTATACTTGGTGTGGACAGCATTGTTTAAGTGTGAAAAACTGGGAAACACAAATGTGCTCCAAAGAGATTATAGGTCAGGTAGAAGTAAGAAGGTACCGTTGTTTCAAGATGCTTGGCAGGTGGTTGCCACATGTTTTAATTTGACAAGCTAGGTGACTGTTGAGTTGAAGCCCTTGATTATAAGTATTTTTCCCGTTTTCTTTGTGGATTTTGTCAGAAGTCAAAAGCTGCTGCTGCTGCTTCTTAGATCATATTCTAACCCTACATTTTGCAAAGTACAGGTTTCCCAGCAAGAGTATGAGGAACTCTAGAATCAGCTGTCAAAATAGTTTTCTCGTTCTCAGGAACAGACAACGATGTCATTTCAAGCTGGTTGTCACAAAGATCCTTCTTTTGAACCTCTTGGTTTGAACCCTTATCTTACCATACTTGAACTACTGCTTTCCAAATGCAATACAGATTTACAGAGCTTCAGTAAGAAAACAGACTGGCAAAATGACTTTCTTCCGTGTATTTTAGAGTCTGGAGTGGCTCCAGAGGTCTCCAGTTTTTTCAGGAATGCCCATGGCAAGCTCACACTCTTCCTGTGACCTGGGCAGGGGCTCCTAAGAAATATAGTGAGAAAAGATAAAAGTCCTGTAGCCAATGGGTAGTGACACCAGGCCTGGGAGGGTAGGTTCCCAAGAAAACATCCAGAACAGTACCTTATGTTTCTAATTACTGAGCTTGGTTACAGAGTAAAATCAGGCAATGCTTTTTTCAGACTGATGGAAGCATTTAAATCAGCTCTGAATGTCAGTGTTTTCTAATTATGATGGAGAAGTGGCAAGGAATCTCCAAAGACCTTGGAAGTTTGGGACGTTTCAGCTCAACACTGATTCTCTTCTTATTCATCATGTCTTCTTTGTCCTTCTTTTTCTTTGACTGCCCCAGAACAAACTTATTCCCTCAATTTAAAAATGTCTAATACTTCTCTTTCCTAAAACCAGAATGTCTTTCTAAGACAAGTTTCTTCTCCACTAGAAGAAAACAACCACAACTACAAATCACAATGCAAAATAGAGCTTCATAGTGAACCACCATCCACAAGGTTACTAAAAGCTCAACTGGAGATGTAGCCTTTTGATCATGTCTCAGCCAAGTTCGTCTGTTTACCAATTAAATTCAATAATGAGCAATTCCCTGGACTCCATTTCAATTCAACAAGCGTGAATTTAGTGCTAACTATAAGAAAAAATAGTTAAGAAATTTGAGAGATCACAAAAACAAGTAACAACCTCAAGGAGGTTACAGTCTTCTAGGGAAGACTGATATGTACTTGGTAATTAAAATACAAACTCCAATAATATAGCTACCAGAACAAACTCTTATCAATGAGTATATGGTTCAGAGATCCTGTAGTCTCATGCTAGTCTTAAGTAGATGTGCATTATGAGCCATTCCTTACTTGAAGGAGAGTCCAGAAACTCCCAAACTAACAAATGGGTGAAACTACCATCTAAATGATTCATGTGAAAGGAAGGAGGAAGCAGTCTAGGCACTTTTCAATTCATTATTTAACCTCTATGCAGATGTATATGTTTAAATTGCATATCTATTATGTCCAAGGGACATAGTGGATAACGTCCCTTGGTTTGGTTTCAAAGCTTTTCATCTTAGATTATAAACTCCCAGAAGATAGTCTCTAACACGCTTCATAATTCCAGACCCCAATAAAGGCATATGATGATCATGATGAATAGAAGTTGAGTAATTCACTAGGGAATAATTAGATCAATAATAGCATTTCCTTCATGTACAAAAATGTTGCCAATGACACAGTACCTCTAGGACATACCTTTGAATCATTCCCAGCAGTTTGTAAATGGATTTGCATCTTGCCATCTAAACTATGTCTAATGTCTTGTATTAGCAGGATGTCTGGCTAAGGCTCTGGCTCTTGTTGTCCATCACTGAATTGGAAATATTAGTTGAAAAACCAATCCCAAAAAGCAGACTCATGGGTTGCTGATATTTTTATAGCTGAATGGACCAGAAAGGCCAGAGGGTCATGCACAAGTAAAAATACTGCTATGTAAAATAGGATGACCTCTGTACCATGTTTATAATTGGTGAAGATCGATGGCCTCTGATCTTTTGTTCCAAATAAGCCACTCTTAGGCTTTGTTGTGTGGTTTGAAGTGCAATCTCTCTTCAGTATCTCAGCTTGTTTTGCATTCACTGAGCATTTATTTCACTTTCTCAGGAGCAAGTGTGCTCAGTCACAGTGAAACTACAGATCCAAGAGACCTGAAGGAGAACAAAGAGGCTACTCATGAGGGGATTAAAAGAGCACATCCGTGCTCTAAGAGGCTGACCTGCACCAAACTCCACATGTTATTCCACCTTCTCTGGAAGACTGTGAGGTCTTTGAAGACAGAGCCTGTGTCTTAACATCTTCATGTCTCTGAACCGCATAACATCACTTCACACAGCATAATCATTTTGTATCAGGAGCTGGAAGGCCTTAGAGCAGGACTGTCCACTAGAGCATTCTGTGATGACAAAAATGTTCTCTGCAGTCTTACATGGAAGCCACTAGACACATGTGGCCACAGAGCACTTGAAATGGGTCTAGTGAAGAGAAGGCACTGAATTTCTAATTTTATTTGATTTTGATTAAATTTAAATTGTCTCATGTGACTAGTGACAACTATATCAGACAGCACAGCCTTAGAATCTCAAAAGTATCTTTACACTACAGCCCTAACAGATGGCCATTTCACCTCCACCTGACTATTTCCAGTAAGAGGGGTTCACATTTCCTCAGCATCCCTACCCATTCTTGGATAGTTCTAGAGGGGCCAGGACCCCACCCTCACCACATCAGATGTAGCTTCTGCTGTCAGGCATGCATTTGAAAAGCACATTTATGCTTTTGCTTTTTTTTAAGCTAAGCTGTGCATTTGTTTTCTCAAAAGGACACAGATTGGTGGAGAATTTCCATCTTTGCCATGGGGTTCACCTCCACGGTTCTCACTGCCTTTTGCTCTAGAGAGCAGAGGGGACCACATGCCTGTTCTGATCTGATATGTTCCGTTCTGTGTCTTTCCGTCTAACTCTCTTGGAGTTTGCCGAGGAAAAGTATTTCCAACTCTTGAAAAGGAATTGCGTTCCAAATTTTCATTTCTCTTGCTCTTCTAAGAAAACTTTTCAGGTTGATTGAGAGATTAGTCTGAATACCAATCCTGGTTTTCCACTGACTGGCTGTGGTTAAGGAGCTGATACCAAAGTCCTATTTGTTTCAGTCTCCTTTCTTTAAACAGAAGTGAATCTATTTTTCTTTCTTGGGAGTATCAAACAATGATAGCCATGAGGTTTTGAACAACATAAAATTCTCCAAATGAGGTGGTAACATTAGGAGATGAGACATAAAACCCCTAAGTGTGTGGTCTTCCCCAGTGTGGAAGCAAGTGTAGACAAGGCCATCCCTTCACAAATCTAACACAGCCAGTGTCCACTGCTCTTAAGTGGAAGAAAGGCCAAACAGACATTGATTTCTGTAACATTTAGTCTGTCTGTTCTCCTGCTTTGCAAATGGAGAAATACAAATAGAGAAAAAGTAATGATAAAAGTCTGAGCAGGGAAGGAAAGAAAAAGCAGGTCATAACCTGTTAGCCTGCTCTTCAGTAAGGGCCTTGTGTTCTGGATTCCACTGATGGGAGAAAAGAAATGACTTGAGAAGGCAGAGATTCCCAGGTTAACCTCATTCATTCCTGTTTCCATGTTGCTAGTCTTGACATATGTCTCAGTGATTTTTTTTTTTTAAAGTAGCACAGATTTTTGAAACAAAGTGGTGAAGATTGAGCTAAAGTTAAGTCCAAACCGTATGTTACAATCCATGTGTTTATTTGGGTTTTGAGTCCCAAATGAACCATTTAGTTGAGAAAAAGAGCAAAGCAGGTTGATAAATTGATTTTTTTTTAAAGGACAAAAGTTCATTTTCTACAGTCAGAAAGAAAACACTGCCAGATTTACTGTGTAACTACTGCAAAGGTGGGTTTATATAACTTTTGAGATTCATATATAGTCTATTACCAAGGTCTTTAATTCACTTTGTAAACACTAATCAGTCAGTAAAGTACAGAGATGAATCAGCTTGAGTTACATTTTCCATACTCAGAATGATAAAATCCAGAATAAAATTCCAAAGGTTCAAATCAATTCCTGAGTGACCGCTATGTCCCAATAGTGAAAAGGTTTTTTATTTTAAAAGACTATCTATTCTTAAGTGGCCTTAAGAAGGAAAGCATGTGGAAAGTAAAATATCAACGAAATATTTACATACTGGTTCGAACAACTGATGAGCTGTGGCAAGGCAATACATTATTAATTACAAAATGAATGATGGATACTCAAGGAGTGAGATATCACTTCCAAACTAGAGTCTTTAGGAAAGGTATCATGAAGGAAGTGAAATCTGAGCCACAAATTCGTGACTGAATAGAATATAGACAGTGAAGAGGACAGGGGATTTCATTCCAGGTGGATGGAGCAGTATGAATGAAAGAGCAGAGGTAGAAAATTATATGACACATTTGAGAGGTAATAAAATATTTTATCTAGGATGCCATGGGATGATCAACTTGAGAGGAAGGTTAATGCTTCCTAAATCAGAAAATTAGAAGAGAATGCACATAAGTATCAAAACATTCAGATCTGGAAAGAAGGAAACGTGTACATGTCATGTTTGATGCACCCATCTTTGCTGGATTGGAGAGCAGTAACAGAACCGTAGTATTATATGGAGTAGGATGAAACCCCCTACCGTTTCATCCTACAGACAAGAAAAGCTCAGAGAGGGTCATCTCAAATCTCCTGAGTCCGCCAAGGATTTGTGGAGGAGGGCAAATGAAGGATTGAAGTGAGAGAAGACAATTTGAAGAGCAGAGGTGGGGAATCTGCTGGAGTGTCTTATACCCAGAAGTCACCTGGTACCTATAGGCTGAAGAGAGGCATCACTGAAGTGCAGTGATGACCCAACTGAAATTAGCACAAACCTTTAGGTTAGACAACATGGTTCTTGACTTTCTCCCACAAAGCCCTGAATCTCAAGAACAAAAAGCAGAGAGCAAATGATGAGTGGGATCCAAGGTCAAAGATGGGTATGATAATCTGGTATAAGTTTTAAAAAGCAAGAAAGTCTGAAATATAAGTTCCAGGAGGGCAGAGACCTTTTCAGCCTTCTTCACTGTTGTGTCAACAGTGCCTAGAACAGAACCTAGCACATAGTAAATGCTCAGTAAATGTCCATTGAAGATTGGTGGTATAAATGTTTTTGTGGGGCTTTGTCGAAGTAGTTGGACCATGTAATTTGACAGTGGGTATATAATGATGACAGGGATCTAAGAACAGTTACTAGTGTTAAAAGACTACGGTTCCTTGCAATAACAGAGAAATACTTATGTTGGAGATGAGGGCACAGTGGATTAGAGGAGGAAGGTATGTAATGAGGAAGGGGCGATACAAGAGAAGAAATGCCAACATTTCAGAGAAAAGCATGCAGTGATGCTGTCCGGGATATGACCATCCTAGTTTAAGAATCTTAAAAAAAAGTCACAATAAAATTAATAGTCACTTACTAAATATTTGCAAGGTTTAACTTAATTGAGATCTCCCAGATATGATAATTCTCTGAATTAAACCAAAAGGGCTTGAAATTGAAGAGGCATGGGTAATTTTTAAGATAACTTCTTAACCAAATTTAAATGATCCAATGAATTAAACTGGAGATCACTCACAGTAGTCTTCGCAGAATTTCTCTGGGAAGCACTCTTACTTGTTTCCTGAAAAGGAAAACAATTCCTGGAGGGAAAGAGTGGGTTAGTCCAAGAACATTACAGTGGTAAAAAGCCACACTTTGACATTCTGTAAAACGGGTTATAATAGCAACCTCGCAGGTTTATTATGTAGATAAAATACGAGTACATATTTTTAAATGGCCCAGCAGACCTATCAAGCTATGAAATGACATGGAAAAAACTTAAATACATATACTAAGTGAAAGAAGCCAGTCTGAAAAGACTGTACGGAATATGGACTATGATTCCAACTACACAACATCTGGAAAAGGCAAAGCTATAGAAACAGTAGGAAAAAAAAAAAAAAAGTTGCCAGGGTTTGGATTAGGGGAGGGAAGGAAGGATGAACAGATGGAGAACAGGGGCTGTTGAGGACAGTGAAACTATTCTGTCTGATACTGTAATGGTTTAATGGCTTAATGACATTAAGCATTTGGCAAAACCCGTAGAATGTACAACACAAAGTGTGAATCTTCATGTAATCCAAGGACTTGAATTAATAATAATGTGTGAATATTAGCTCATTAATTGTAACAAATGTACCACTGGAAAATTTTAATAATAGGCTGTGTTTGTTTGCTAGGGCTGCAAAACTGGGTGGCTTAGAACAGAAACGTAATATCTCACGGTTCCAAAGACTAGAAATCAAAGTGTCATCAGGGCCATGGCCCTCTGAAGACCCTAAGGAAGGGTCTGTTCAACAACTCTCCCCCAGCTTCTGGTAGCTTCAGGTGCTCCTTCCCCTTCCTCTCCTCATGGCATTCTCCCTGTGTTTTCACATTGTCTTCCCTTTGTGTATATATCTGTCTCTGTGTCCACATTTCCCCTTCTTATATGGACCTACTGGATTAGGGCCATCCTAATAACCTCATCTTAACTTGACTACGTGTGCAAAGACCCTACTTCTAAGTAAGGTAACATTCTGAGGTTCTGTGGGTCAGGACTTCAACATACCTTTCGGCGGGGGGTGCACAGTGCAGTGCAGTAGAAGAAACTGTGCACAGGGATGAAGGAGGGGGAATATGTGGATACTCTACTTTCTGTTCAATTTTTCCTTAAAAGTGAAGCTGCTCTAAGAAATAAAGCCCACTAATTTTTTTAAAAAGGTAAAAGATACTACCCAGCACATAGCATCTTCAGTTATCGTTGGTTACTTTTGGAAGTTGCATTACCTATTCAGTGTCCCTGACAAATAGATTTTATTCTTGATGCATTCCAAGACCAATATAAGCACTGCCCCCAAATCCCAAGAACTTTCCCCCTCCCATTCACCATTCAGGTTATGATATTTTGGAGGTAGATAAGGTTTAGCTTTCTTTCCAAGGTTCTCCCCCTAATAACAAGAGTACTGGTCTGCTTGCCACCACCTCCTGCCTTGACTGTATTTACACCTGTGAGTAGGTGGACATGCACACATATGTGCACATACACACATGCACACACACGCACACACACATACACATCTAGGATGGCTTCTTACCTGCCATCAACCCAAATAAAAGCTGAAACAGAGTGGTTCTCCTTATAAAGCTGCCACAGGAAATATCTATAGTGAGGGCCACATGCCCGTAAAGGGAAAAAAAAGCATTGTGAACATAACACATAGTAATAATTAGCATTCTTGATTGAAAGATGCATATCAGAAATTAAACTTAATTTTTTTAAGTTTTATTGAGTAATAGTCAGTTAAACTTAATTTTTTTATTGAGTTATAGTCAGTTTACAATGTTGTGTCAATTTCCAGTGTAGAGCACAACTTTTCAGTTATACATGACCATACATATATTGATTGTCACATTCTTTTTCACTGTGAGCTGCCACAAGATCTTGTATATATTTCCCTGTGCTATACAGTATAATCTTATTTATCTATTCTATATATACCTGTCAGTATCTACAAATTTCAAACTCCCAGTCTGTCCCTTCCCACCCCCCTCCCCATGGCAACCACAAGTTTGTAATCTATGTCTATGAGTCTGTTTCTGTTTTGTATTTATATTCATTTGTCTTTTTCTTTCTTTCTTTATTCTTCTTTTTTTTTTTTTAAGATTCCACATAAGAGCAATCTCATATGGTATTTTTCTTTCTTTTTCTGGCTTACTTCACTTAGAATGACATTTTCCAGGGACATCCATGTTGTTGCAAATAGCATTATGTTGTCATTTTTATGGCTGAATACTATTCCATTATATAAATATACCACATCTTCTTTATCCAGTCATCTGTCAATGGACATTTAGGCTGTTTCCATGTCTTGGCTATTGTAAATAGCGCTGCTATGAACATTGGGGTGCATGTGTCTTTTTGAAATAGGGTTCCTTCTGGATATATGCCCAGGAGTGGAATTCCTGGGTCACATGGTAAGTCTATTCCTAGTCTTTTGAGGAATCTCCATACTGTTTCCCACAGTGGCTGCATTTTTTTAAGGAAAAAGAATTTTTTTTTAAGGAAAAAGAATCCTAGATTGGATTTAATAGACTTTCATTCCCAATATAGGGAGGGAAATGGAGAAGAAAAGAAAGTGGTGGAGAATGAGACGAATAAAAAAAGAAGTGGTGGAAGAAATACTGATAAATATCCTCTCTCCTCACAAAAAGAAGTTGAGAGAGGAAAGCAGTGAGAAGGAAAGGGAAGTGGGGAAGCTTCAGGATGTCCTGGCGTGGTGGGTGGTGGTGAGACACAGGGCCACAGGCGTGGTATGTCATTACCAAAAGGAAGGGCAGCATGTTAAGTGATCGAAATGTCTGACATCGACTTATAACTGAATTGCAGCAGCATAGGTGTGCCCTGCTTCAAGAAAATGTGGGGTTTGAGAACCCATATTGAAAAGACAGGTATATCAGTAGGTGATGATTCATGCAAAAGGAGTCACATCAGAGTTTTTTTGATAGCATGACTACAAAAACCCCAGTACAAAAATCTAGATTTTCATAAAACTTTGCGAGAACCCATCTGCCACGTTTGTTGATACATACCTCCCTTTGCCTGCATTTCTCTTTCAGGCTACTCTGTGCACTGTGACACTCTCGAGCTCCACTGTTTACAGAAGCTCTCTACCTTGACATTTCATCACTTCGTTGGTTGCGAGTTTGTTTCCGATCCAGTGTTACTGGAAGGAATTCAGCATGGACTGGGGGGTCGGGGAGGAAATGAAAGATTACTTGCTGGGGACATGGAAGCTGCTGCTCCCAAAAGAGGGGAAAATCGCTTACAGTTCTCCCCAGACATGGCTCTCTTCCCTCAGGAACAGTGCCAGGGAGGTCCTGAGAAGCTCTTTGATATAAGGGTCTGAGGATTAAGGAAGACTTCCAGCCCCATCCTGGTGTGAGACCAACAGAGAGCCATTTTCACAAGCATACACACCTTCCCCCCCACACACAGCACGCACACCCCGATGGAAAGTCCTACCACACCGGACACAGATGTGCTTTCTCTCCTCCCTTGGACATACCCACCACTACATGTCCACCAAGCATAACCTAGAAAAGCATCATCTGTGTAGCTGTATCATATAGTGCTTGCTTGCTCTCCCTCTTGGTGCCTCACATACACACTCAGCAGCGCTCCAGTGAGTAAATAACTGGTTAGGTAGAGTTTCCCTACGGTTGGGGTTAAAAAAAAAAAAAAGCAATAAAAGGTGAGGAGTAGGAGGAGGGAATGGGTAGGGGAAAAGAATTTGCGTGGGTAGAGCCGGTAAGGATGGCCAGCCACAGTGACCACAAGATGTGAGTCAGTTTCACTTCCCCGTGAGTGCTCCAAGATGCTGCTGGGCTCTGCCAGCCACGTGCATCTTCAGCCTGCTCATTGGCACCTGCACCAGAGGTACAGGCGGAGAAACACAGCTGCCACTGCTCCTAAGCAGCCAGCAGGACTCCTCAGTGGAACGAGGTTGGAGAGAGACCCAGAGGCGTAGAGGATGCTCTTCAAGCTGCTTGGATAAATTAAGAAAAGTGAAATTGTTTGCTCACAGACAGACTTTCTCCCATTTCTGTTTGCTGTTGCTATAGTTATTCAAGAAGTGGTTTATATACAACAAAAGACTTTACGAAGAAAGGAACGAGAAGCGTTTGCTCTCACTGCACCCGGCATTCGAGTCACCGAGGTTTGGTCTCACTGCCCACAGGACTGTCCTCACGCATCCTGTACTGTGCTCAGAAAAGAAGCCCACGCCAGGGAGACAGACGCTTGGACGGCCTCTCAGGGGACCCTCGAATCATTTTTTTTTTTTTATTTCTGATAACTATCAGACCAGACTGGAAAATATTTTAGAAAAGTCATGGTTGATGAAATAACTTTTAAAAAGGAAAACCAATTCTTTTCCTTCATAACTAGCAAAGTACTTGGAAAGTACTTTTTGAAAGAGTAAGATAGAAAACACCTTAAAATTTAAAAAAAAAAAAAAACCAACACCAAAATTTGAATTTCTAAAGGATTTCTAAGCAGTATAAATAATACCCAAGGGAGTAAGAAAGGGGGAAAATCCGAACGTTATACAGTTTTGTTTTGGTTGGCTGAGATTTTATTTTTGTTTTTGTGGATTTTTAAAGGGAGAAAATGCTTGAAAAATAAAAATCATCTGAAAATGTATTTAAGAAAGTTTCTGAACCTGACTTCAAAGTCTGAGTTTTGCTTTTCACTCTGTCACACAAAGATGCCATTAGGGGATGGCTTCAGGTTTTGCACGTCTCCCTATTTTCTTACGCAGGGCAAATGGCTCGTCTCATGTGCACAGAAAGGGCTGGAAAATATTTTGTGTGATCTGAGCGCAGCAGAGAGTCTAGGATTCCAGAGGAAGTGGAGGCCTCCCGCTCCACACAGGAAACAATCTTCAAGCAGGCCTTAAATGCCAGATTCCAGGCCGAGTTTAACTAACCACTGACAGCTCTGTAAACAAAGCGAGGACAAAAAGAGCCCGCTTCCCCTTTTCTGGTAGTCATTTTGGGTTTGGGGGCTGCAGGGGAATTCTGGAATACTTGACTCCATGGCACAGAAACACAGGAAAAGCGGGCTCCTCAGTTGAAGAGCTGGAAAGGGAAGATCTTTCTGGGATTAAAACCATCACGGAGGAGGTAGGAAAGGATAAAATGGTTGGGTTATGAAGAGCCGGGACTTTTGAGCTCTGAAAACAGCTTGATCATGTGTAAATGCTTTTTAAAATGCTGCTGCCTTATGTTTATTCACAGTATTATTGCTATGGCCTTTATTATCATTCTGATATTAATATTGTCCTAGGATATGCAAATTATGCCTGGACACTTGTATTATTTTATTTCTCTCTTTTACTTGTACTTTTAGTCCCTACACGTTCCTTTTTTTTGCCACTTTTCTTTTTTTCACTCTTGTTCTCTTTTCCTCTTTCTTTGTTCACTTTTTCATAACTTTTGTCTGTAGTTCAGCAAGTTACAAAGAACAAAATTGTTCAGTAGCTCTCAGGTGAACCCACCAGTATTTCAGGTCTTCAGATCTCTGTCTCTTGAGGCCTTTTTTTTAAACTGTGGAAACTGTGGTCCTGGGATTTTACTTATTTTGTTGCTAATAGTTTCATGAATGAGTATATTTTACACATAAAGGACTCAGCGTGGCTTGGGAATCAGAAATTGATCACTGACTGCCTCACTCATCCTCTAAGGTGTTTCTTAAGAGTAAAGAAAAAGGAGGGGATGAAAAAAAGGTGGGGGGCTGAAGCCATTCACAGGAGAGAATCCTCTGACTCATCTATGCCATCAATTCTACCTCCTCCCCTTTAGATCCAGGCATTACCTGGTCTCCCTGAACCTGAACCCACACCATGGATGATTTTGAACGTCGCAGAGAACTTAGGAGGCAAAAGCGGGAAGAGATGCGCCTGGAAGCAGAAAGGTAAGGATCTAGGTTGGAAAGTATCTCTATTCTGTTTTCTACGTCAGTCTCAGACCTCGGAGATCATCAGCCTGAAGGTCAAATGTATTGCACACTAAGCTGTTTGCAAAAGCAGTTATGGAAAATTTTCCTAGTTGTCAGGATTCTAAATTCTGCACAAACAAACATCAAGAGAAAGAGAGACTGGAGAAGAATCAAATAGTTGCATTTAATCAGTGTCTTTCATATTAGAATTTTTGAATGACAAAGGCAATGTTGTGGATAAAAGTTTTAAGAGCACTTATAATACTGAAATGACAAAAAAAAAAAAAAAAAAGACAAATATTGAATGTTGAAACCATTTAGGAAATGGAAGTCTTCAGTCCAAAAGAATAAAGGCAATAAGACCCAGATGGACCTGGAGACAAATTTTATTCTTATTAGGAAAGTAGTCAAATTCAGTAATTCACATATTATGGATTAAGAGCCAGTAGAGTATGTTTCTGTGGAGATTCTGAGTCTAGTTGGAAGCTGTTATGTTGTGTGAGGCCTCTGTTGTGGCAACTTTCAAGGACAGGTTGGGGAAATAAAGCAATGACATGTGAGGCATGGGGTAAACATGCACATTTTAAAGTTTTAGGCCTCACAGCAAAGGATAGTGGCATTTAATGTGACTTAAATCAGATGTTCTTTTGAGAAAACAGAATAGGCAGTCACAGAAAGAAAAATGTTAGACAATGATCTTAAAATGAAATCAACTTTGCCTCATAGTAATTCCAAAGCAGAAAGGAAAAGATGGGAATAAGATGATCCCTTAGTGATTCTGTAGTAGGAAAGTAGAAACTTAAACACTTTTTTAAAAAGCCTTTGGAGCCACAGGATCTACTTATTTGTATGGAGAATTCCAAAGAAGGTAAAATTACTTCCTTTGATTAAGTTGGTCAGAGTAGGCTGCCATTCATGGCCCCTGGTAGCATGAATGGTACCTGGGCTCTGCAGATTCAAATCCCACCTCTGCCACTGTTGAGCTTTGTGTCCATGAGCAAGTGACTTCTCTCCAAGCCGCAGCTGCCTTATTTTATAAAATAGGCATAATATCTACATAGCTTCTGTGGTTGTTGTGGAGATTATTGCACTTCATAAATGACCTTGCCTAGCACCTGGCACATAGATGGTGTGTTACTGTCCCTTTTTAAACCATTATCATTAGCTAAACAAGTAAGAAACAATATGGCAATCCAGCCAGAAGTAAAAATTAATGCCAAGAAAAGGAAAGGGAGTTATCATCCTGTGATGAAACCAGTCAGGAAAAGCTCCCTGGAAGTGGTGAGCCGTGGAGGAAGCAGTGATGGTGATGACAAGTAAAAAGGGAGCCATGTAAATGAGGGAGTGACATCTGCAAAAGCTCAGAGGTGGAAATAGGAACCCTGGCGGAAGAAACCTGTTGAGTGCTTGGGGATAAATGAGTGGGACTTGCACATCTTGGGTGTTTCTATTTCACATAAAAGGCAATAAACAAAGACTTAGCAGAGGAGCTATGTGTGATGAAAATAAGTTGAAGAATGTTATCCACAGTGGGCTAGAGAAAGGGGATACTGGAAGAGTGAGTATGGAACATGCAGTAATGAGGACCGAATCAGGGCGATGAATATGGAAATGAAGGTCAAATTGGAGTCTTTAGAGGGAGAATTAGCAAATCTTTCAGGAGAGGGAGAAACTCAAAAGAATTTAACTTCTGAAGAGCTGGAAGGAGGGTCTCAGCATTGTCCCAGTGGGGAAACTGAGAAGTATTCCATTCTTAGGTGGGCATTGGGAGAGTGTTTACTTTCAGGTAGAAATCACGTCCAAATGGAGTTTTCCCCCAGGCATTGAGAAACAGAAATTCTCAATCTTTGTTCAGAAGGGGAGAGAAAATATTATTAGAAAAATCAGTTTGAACACACTCAGGATGGCAGTGGTAGCACAAAAGCAGAAAGTGGAGGGTGGTGATGGGGACATGGAAGCAAGTGTAGAGAGAGTGAGAGGTCATGAGGACATAATTGAAACCATGAAAGGAGACAGAAAAGTCAGGGGTGGGGGAGAACCAGGGAAAGTATGTGCATCCACGTAGTGTCCAGGCCCTTTGGAGCATACATCTTATCCTTTCCAGTGATGTGTTATGTGTCCTTGGGTTCTCCTGAAAGCCTACAAAATATCTGCACCCAATAAATGTTTATTAAGCCTCGTGTAAGTTTGTGTGTCTGTACTAGAAACAGGGAAAAGGTGGGGAAATATAAATAATACACAAGGTTGCTGCCTTTATATCCCTCATGGTGGGCTAGGAAACCAGAGTGTAGCAGGGTCAGAAAACAGATGGAGCCAGAGTGTGGGGACAGGCCTAAAGGAATTGGACTTGAGGGACTCAGGACTGGGGACAGGAAACTGGGCATCAGGCTCGATCAGTATCTTCAGCTTCTTCATTTTCTCTGTGAATTGGAAGACAGGGATAATAGAGCTAACTTGCTGTGGTTACAACAATACTCTAATTACAGTGAATAAACTAGGTTCCTTTATTTATTTAAAATTTAAAAATTTTATATACAATTTTTAAAGATTACTTTCCATTTAGTTATTACAAATACTGGCTCTATTCTCTGTGTTGTACAGTACCTACTTGACCCTATCTTGCACCCAATAGTTTGTACGTACCACTCTCCCACCCCTATACTGGCCCCCACATACACACTGGTAACCACTAGTTTGTTCTCTATATCTGTGTGTCTGCTTCTTTTTGGTTGTATTCACTAGTTTGTTGTATTTTTTTAGATTCCACATATAAGTGATATCATACAGTATTTGTCTTTCTCTGATTTATTTCACTTAGCATAATGCTAAACTAGGCTCCTTCAGAACTAGAATTTTACTGAGTAATTTTCCATGTATCTACATGGTTCATTCCTTCCAGTTTTTTGTTTTGTGTGAAAGGATATGTCTTCCTTTAATGTCAATCTTAAGAGAAATGTACCCAGTGAAGCTTAGTTAGTTACCCTTAATAACCTAAAATAAATTCACACAAATTTAAACTACCTTTGTTTAACTTACATTTCTGTCCGTATTAATTCTTAGTTCTTTGGGGATATTATATTCCATCTGATTCTCCTCTTTCTTTCTTTCTTTCTTTCTTTCTTTCTTTGTCTTCCTTTCTTCTCTTTCTTTCTTTTTTGGAGAAATACTTAAGTACTTCCTTACATTTGTACTATGCTTACCTTTTCATGTTTCAAGGTGAACCTTTCTGTTCTTTTATTCTGGAATTTGTTAACTAAGTCCATGTTCACCCATTAGGATTTTGTAAAATCTGATCATTTATGGGAATAATGAAGGTCAGCTAGCTTTCATGGGAAATTTCAGGGTGTGTACAGGAAACAGATGTCCAGAACCAGGGATAAAGGGCCATCTAAAATCATGGTTTTGATCTGAAGATAAAGGGCATATAAGACCCTGAGTAAATCCCTCTTCCTTTAGCTTTAGAACTTGGCTTCCTCATCTGTGACAGGAGTGGGGTTGGTAATTTTTATTTTCCTTTTGCTTTTGGTATTGTCTATTTTTTCTAAAGTGACCATATATTACTTTATTAAAAACAAATAAAACAATGAGGCAGTTTTCCATTTTGAAAAATGAGATTCTGTGGCCTTATGCCTTATACCTGGGGCCTGACTGGAGAAAATCTAACTCTCTTTTGGATTTAAGGAACTAAAATAAAGATCTCAACCTTGATCTGGAGTGGCCCCACAGCTCAGAGCTGCAGGTTCATTCATTCATTCACTCATTCAACAAATTTTTACTGGGCTTCTCCTCTGCTTCAAGCTTTATTTGGGGCACTGAAGATAGACCAACAGAACAACAGAGTTGGGAAGAGTGTGCTTAATGCTTTTTGACCTGTAGAAAACCAAGCAATGATCAAGAAACTACATTTGTACATCCTCAAACATAATATGTAGTCTGATACTCACTGATGATTTTTAAAGATGACTTCTGCCCTCTGTACACTATGTACCCCTGTGGACAGTGTAAGGGAAATGGTAACACAGAGAAGACACTATTGACTTTTCCACTGCTTACTCACAAAGCCTTTCCAAATAAAAAAAATACCCTGTTATTTTAATTAGTTGTTATTGAGTTTGATGAGCAGGTGCTTTTTGACTTTGTAATCATACGTAATTTAAAACTTGTACTGTCACCAGATGTTATAACCACAAATTAAAATAAGCCAGATTCGTCCACATTTTATTCCTCAGAAATAGCTCTTTTGAAAAGATTATTTAAAAAGCTAACTATACACTTTGTGCCACGCTGGCTCTCCTGGGTTTGGGACTGACAGTTACTCATGGCATTATAGCCTGAGACTCTCACGCATACACCACCTCATTCTGGGGGCTGCAGTTCAGTCCATTTCAAATCATCTAGCTTTCCATAGCCCAGACTGTGAACCTAGTTAAATCAAAAATATACCTTCCCTTCTTTGTCCTGCCCCTTACCCTGTGCATCTTTTTGCTGTTCACCTTGTCCTTGTCCTGTGTTTGGCTTTCACTCTGAGTCCTTAAGGTGAGGTCTTTAGGTTTGGTCAAAGGAGATACTTTATTTAGTCATCAAAAAAAAATGTATTGAACATCTGTAAAGCACAAGATATTAAACTGAACCACAGGGATGGGTTCTCACCAGTCCAGGCAGTGTCCTGGTAGTCATGAAATTCATATCATAGATGAATTAGAAACTTTACAGCCAATTTGACCAAAAGGGGAAGAAAAAAATTTGGCAGGCAGGATGGATTGAGTAGGTAATCACTGAAAATCCTAAATGCATTTTTTCTAAGCAAAAGATACTATTTGTATACCTCTTAAATTGTATTTTTGAATCAATTACCTATTTGAACAAACAATTTATTTTGCTATGTATTATACTTTACCTATCTCATGGGAATAAAAAATGAATAGGTATATTCTGCTTCCCTTCCTGTTTCTGTCTTTTATTTCATTCCCTCTCCATCTTTGTTCCTGTATTTCTCAATGCACCTTAATGTGTTTTCCTTGGGTCCATGTGCATCTTCACCAATTCTTGGTCCACTTGTTTCCATTCCAGTCTCCTCCTAATCCATCGACTCTGGATTATGCATACATGTGCTTTTGTATCATTAGGGAATACAACATTTTCAAAAGTGAAAATGTAGGGAAAGGGGATACATTTTCAAAGAGGTCAAATCCAGCTCTCTTCTTATTCAACAAGTATAAAAAAAATGCTAGACCTTTTATGTGTATCCGGCAAAAATGGACTGACAACAGCACCAGTAATAGGTATGTCTGAATAGAACATATGTTCTCTCTAAATGAAGAGACATATTATTGGGAGACAGCAGAGCTTAGCAGTTAAGGGCATGGGCTTTAGCATTAGGCAGCTGTGCTGTCAAATCCAAGGTCTCCCACTTATTAACTACATGACCTTACAAATTAGTCATTCTTTCTAACCTTCTGTTTCCTCATCTGTAAAATGGAGAAATAATAGTATCTACCTCATAGGGTTTTTGTGGGGATATAAAGACATAACACATGAAAGTATTAACACAGTACTAATCATCTAGTGTTTATTAGATAATTATTTATTATTCATTGAATTATTATTTTTATTTATTGACATTATTCAGTAAGCCTCCCTATTAATTGTTACATCTTACTTGATTCTCTGTAACATACAAAGAATTGAAGATACATTTTATATTTGCCAAAAAACAAAACAAAATAAAAAATAGGAAGGTTTTCTTTCTACACTTATCAGAAGATACAAGAGCCACAGGAAGATGAAGAGCAGGAATTTGGTGTTGAGTGAAGAATTGTGAGGACGTGATTGGTACCAAGGTCTGAGGAAGGATCACGTTGTCTCAGCGAGAAGAGTTCACACCAGTTCAAGTTGAGGTCTTCTGTTACAACTTGGACAAAAGGATTTTGAGCTTTGATATATCAGCTGAGAAAGCTGCAGTGATGGTTTGCCCATGCAGAGATCTTCAGTGAGGCATACCCTTCCTTGCGCTGGGCTTGCTTTCACAATAAGCAGCTCCCTTACTTTTCAAGACGTGAATTCATTGCATTGCCAGCTCCTGCTTTCCACACCCAGAAGTGAGTTCCTTTTTCGGATCAGAAAAAAGGGCCCTGTTGTGGAGCTGTGTTATCAGATTCAGAGGCTCATAGATGTAAATAACGGGAGTGAAAGCGCTCCTGCTGTTGTCATTATTCTTACATTTTTATGGGCCTCTGAAATACTCTGATGATTAGACATTTGAAAGTAAATATTTTTATTACACTAAAAAAAAAAACCAACAATTTTTGAAGTCCATTGAGTCTGAGTAGTTGCCTCCCAGAACTCTACCACTGACACTTTTTTTTACATAATTTAACAAGGTGGCTAATCAAGGATTATACAAAAATGTTTTTATTTACAATGCTTAGCATTGTGACCTTGCAATTTCAAATCAAAATCTTGCAAAATCAAATGCAATTTCTTGTTACTCTGTAACTAGAAAACTATTTTCCATTAGGAGGTTAAATAAAATATTCCTCTAAAACTGTCTGAATTAATAGAGAAGATAAATTTGCTCAAAACTGCCCTTCAGTTCTCTCAGAAAATTTATCACTCCAGGGGGCAAAAAAATAGGATTTGTATCTACATTTTTAAGCTAAAAAGCTTTTAAGCTAAAAGATTTTTTCAAGTAATTCATTTGAAAGAGATTTTTAAAATATTTCTGTAGGGTTTTTGTATTTCTTTGATATTGTTTAAGGTCAGCCTAACTTGAATGTTGGGGCACAGAGAAAATGAAGTGAATAATTTTCACCTAAGGGATCTTTAATTATCATTTGTGTCCAGTCATGTGAAGAATCAAAATAAATATCCATATTCATATTCTCCCTTTCTTGTTCCCTCTCTCACTAATTCTAAATAGATATTATTTATTACCTCTGTCAATTTATAAATGGGCAAATTATAAACAGCAAAGATGTCATATTTAGCCCAGTCACCATTAACCTAACAATTCCTCTGGTCCGAAAAGTATCCCACTTTATGGTGATCAGTAGAGCCTCAAAAGTCCAGGACCTACCTAAAGTGGCACTCATTCAATAAAAATTAAAAATCTAGATTCTTAAGGACCTCACATGCTGACCCATAACTTCATTCTTAGCTAGAACAAAAAATGGGGCATATATATGAGTCAGTATGCTTACAGTTTAAAATAGCAGTGAATTTTTCTTTATAGTCTTCATATGTGACTCATAATTTATCAATTTTCACTCCCCTGGGGAGAGGCAAGACAATGTGATAATTAGTATGTGGGTGACAAACCCGAGTTCAAATCCTGACTATGATAACTACTAGTTGGGTGACCTTGTGACAAATTACTTAAACATCTCTTGCTTTAATTTCTTTATGTATAAAAATGGACATGATTATTCTACCTCACAGAGTCATTGTAAAGAGTAAGCTAGTTAACCCATGTAGGGAAATTAACAGAATGAAAGGCACATAGTATATGCTCAACAAATGTTAAATATTATTATTAAAATCATATTAATGCTTTGGTAGGCCTTTGGTACAAAATAATGTTTTACTGAATTTGAATTTTCGTTCATCTGTCATTCTGATGTGTTGCATCCTTACTGCGAAGTTTCTTTCCTATACTGATCTGGACACTTGCTAAGATGTTTCTATTTTTATTTTTTTACTGAAATATAGTTGATTTACAGTGTTTCAGGTGTACAGCAAAGTGATTCAGTTATAAGTCTACCACACAAATGTAATTGGTATAGGAGGATTTCAAAATCACATATTGTAGCCATGAAGTTAATTTTCTAGTTCATTAATGATATGTCTTTTATTTTAAATACGGTATATAAAACACAACTCAGAATTTTACCTGAAGAGTTCAGTTCAGCAAAAATAGTTCTCAAGTGGAAAAAAGTATCAGCCAAACTTTTCATCTCGTGTTAGAAAGGAAAAGGAACCATCCTTTGTTTAACATCAACCAAGTGCCAGGCTGGTGATGAACTTTATAGACCTTATGTCATTTAATTGTCAAAACAACCTATGAACTTATCTTAGTCTGTTCATGTTGTTATAACAGATTGCCATAGATTGGGTGACTTATGAACAGTAGAAATTTATTTCTCATAGTTCTGAGGCTGAGAAGTCCAAGATCAAATCATCAGCATGTTTAGTATCTGGTGAAGGTCTGCTTCCTGGTCAGAGACAACCATCTTTTTGTTGTGTCCTCACATGGCAAGAGGGGCAAGAGAACTCTCAAGGGTCTCTTTTAAAAAGGGCACTTATCCCATTCATGGGGGTCCCACCTTCATGACCTAATCACCTTCCAAAGTCCCAACTCTAAATACCATCATATTGGGGGTTATGTTTCAACATGAATTTAGGGGGACCCAAACATTCACTCTATAGTGGACTTGGATATTATCATTCCTATTTTATAGCTGAGGAAACTGTAGATCTGAAAGGCTAAGTTGTATTTCCAGCTTCATATAGCTAGGGAATGTAATCTGGGTCTGCCTGCCCCTTTTCACTGCAGCAAGTTGATCAATGGAATTTTTCATGTGTCAACTGGTTGTCTTGGCTAAAGGTCCATCATCTCTACAATGCCAAAATAACTCCCTAAGATGGGGGGAAGTCAGTCAAAGCAGTTATGTGGCACCAGACTAAATGAGGCTATTGGGCTTAATTGAACTGTTCTTTATGCTTATTCAGGTAAATTGCTCACATGTGTAGACACAGACATTGTTTTGTTTGCCCTCAAAAAGATCTCCCGTCTTATTCCCATTTCGCAGAAAAACAGAAACAGAAAAGATCAGGTTTTCTCCCTCAAGCCAAAGAAGACTGTTGGCATAACTCTTCTTGACTTTTCTCTGGAATACTCTCAATAAGACTATATTCACTGTTGGGACAGGGACTTAGTCACATCATCACTCATAAAATCGTGAGTCTGTCACCGACCTTAGAGATAATCTTCTGCAGTGAAATGTTACTTTTTCATTTCTGGACCACACACAACTTTGAGTCTCTGATGAAAGCTATAGATGCTCCTCCAAGAAAAATGTACATATGCACCCACAAAACTTGACACTTACTTTCGGTGGCATCATGGACCTCCATCCACAGACCTCCTGGGGGCCCATGAACACTGAGCCAAGAACCCCTGATCTAATGAATTTTAAAAGTTCATTTTACATATGAAGAGACTTAAGCCTAAGGATGCTGACTTCCTCATGATCACTCAGCTAAGCTGAGGCAGAGCCTGCTGGCACAGTGCAGACCCCTGAATAAATGGAGTTGTCTGCAAAAAATTGCCATAGTTATTGATTGGGAAAATAGAGCATGCTTTTGGGAAAACAGTACATACTACATTGTATGGTATTAGGGTCTTTCTTTTTCATTTAAAAACAGTTTATGGATAATACTTCTAAATAAAAGGAGACTTGGTCACATTCATGGTGAATAAAATGAAAAGCAAAGAAAGATAAGTGGATAGGCAGAATGAAAACAGTTAACTGCTAGGAAATGGGAATCAGAGTTTGCCATCTTAGTCAAGAAGGAAAAGAAAACTAGTGATTTTCCAAATTAGAACCCCATTTGCCGTCAATTTTGGAAGTGTTTTATTTGGTATATGTTGTCTTGGCAAGATTTCTTTAAACCAGGTTTAATCATGACATTAAGTTATTATGAAGGATTTTTCCGTCCTTACCAGTTTCATTTTAGCAATTAAAACTCATCAAAAGTGTTTTCTCTCTAAATATGAAAAAGACAAGAACTTATTTGATTTCTTAAAGAGGATTTCATGTGCCACCTTTATTGCTACTATCTTTTGGGAGAATGGGGCAGATTGGAGTGGGACACAGACATGATGATATCTCCCAGAAAGCAGAACCACGCAGACTTGGGTCTGAGTCCTGGCTGGGTCAGCAAGGATAACTCTGCTTAGCCTCTCTGAGCCCATTTCCTCATCAGGAAAATGGCCTCTTAACAGTTCTTCCTCATAAGGTTTCACAGAGAATACAAAGCACTAGACAGGTAGATAGGCTATCTATGTGTACATGTGTGTATATGTGATATGTATGCCTGATGTGTATATATGATCAGTGCTCAGTAAATGTTACCTGTTGGCGCTGGTTTTCGACTGACTGGAGGACATTGTAAGGAAGGAGCTATCAGGAAAGCCCTCTCCAGAGTCATTTTCCAAGAAACTTGGCCCATCTGCAGCTCCCTTCTGGGGTTTATGAATCACTGAACATGTGCACAGTCCCCATGTCGTCAGACAATTTGGTGTCTAACCTCTATTCTGTTTCAAATCTGTTTTAGCAGCCACTTTGAAAGTGGTGGGAGAATTATGGACATGAAGTCTCCATGCTGAAAAGAAAATCTACCTCCTTATTTTAGAGTCTTTTTTTAATCTTCCCTACTGGTTTGAAATTAAAATTAAAACATAGGATAGTCTGGTATCTAACATGTCAAGGCTTTGATCTCAATTAATTTATATATCTAGTATTCAATTAATCATATATTCTAAATAGTTTTTTTGCCTTGTGGACTTCCAGTTTTTTTTATGTCACATAATTGTGGTTTCAACATTGCTTGAAGCAGTAACAAAAAGCCTCTCAACAATGTATATAAATACTGTGCTAATAATATAAAGTTACGTGCTAATTTTTACAAAATAATTTTTAATCATTTTATTCTGAGTAAGTGATGAAAAGGCCAATACATACAAAATAATATTATGTAATGTATATAGAGGTTATAAATCATTGTAAACTTAATACTCAGCTTAAGACCTAGAACATTTCCAGTACCTCTGAAACTTCTGGCAGACCTCTCTCCAGTCCCACCCCCTGCCTCTCCATCCGCAGCAGTAACTAGATTCCTGAAATTTTAAATAAAATTCTAAATAAGATAATATGAATTTAGGTGGCAGTTTTTCCAGGACCCTGTGATCCAGGACTTTTCAAAGAGTCTCTCCAGACTCAGGTGAAGGTCTTAATGAGAGAACACTGTTCCCTGAGTGGGCAACACGTTTGCCTTTCTAAACACACAGGACCAAAGGAGTCCTTCTGCTGACTACAGCTGGGAACCTTGGAGAAGTATTACAAACAAGGAATTCTCTACAAGCAAAGAATGTTTGTCAAAATCAAATAAAAGTGTAATGAAGGTTATTAAATATGTATGTTGAGTATATCTACTCTGCCCATTGGTTTTCTCACTGACCAGCCGAGTATAAGAGATCTGCATTTGCAGCCATCATTTGGCGAGGTGGGAATGGCAGACAGCAGTGATAACAGACTATTCCAAATTCTTATTCAAGGGAAATCTGTCTCAGTTGCTTTGAAGGCTTTCAGGAAGATTCTTGACCTTTTATCCCAAAAGTCCTTAACAGTGTTACAAGGTAGTACCACTGGACATGAAACATGAGCATGTTGGAATGATGTAGTGGCTGTAATACATGGATTCTCATTCATCTGTGAATGAGGTTAAAGAGGAATAATGTGCATACTTTGTGGATAAAATCAGTTCTTTTCACTAGTTTGCTATATAATAAGTAATACTCATCAGCAGTTAGAAAATCCGATTTTAGTCTATCATAAATCTTCATCAATTCAGATTCTTCCATTTTTAAATCTTTATGGGACTGTAGAAAAGTATAAATTTGAACTATTTATAAATAAAGGATTTGATTAATATGTTAATTATGCAAGCTACATTCCATGGCTTAGTTATTAAATACTTGAAAGCATAACATTTTAAAACTTTTTAAAGAACTTTGCAAACATCCACCTGCCTTTAAAAGCTTAATTTGCTCATTATAAATCATTTTTTTAATGCAATTTTTAAACAAGTTTCTAATGTTTTGCTAGTCTGGCTGAAGTCACCAGATACTCTTGAACATACTTTCAATACTGAATTTCTTTAAAAATACTGCGTAATTTTTACTGGCCTTCCTTCCAGTTAGTCTAGATCAGTGAGATTTGACATTTCATTTGAGATTAGTACCAATTAACTAAGTTAAAATGTGAGGGTTTATTTTCCATTTTAATAACCCCCTACATCACATACAGTTCCTTTGTTGGAATAAAAATCTTGGTAAAGTACACACCAGCCACTATAAATAGCAGCCATAAGCCTGTACATTCAGGAGAGTCTCCAGAGAGTGTATTTTAAACGGCACATTGTTTAGAACAGGAAATTCTTCCGATGTTCATATTTTCCGTTGCGGGTGACATGGACTCTCTTGTGTGACATCTTCACTGGCTTCCATTTTCCTGTACCATTTAGGAATCCAGCTGGTAGATTCCAGAAGATTGCTCAGTATGTGGTTTTTATTTTCTTAAGTAACCTGGGTCTTATGGTCCAGTGGGGATTTTGCATAATCTCAGCGGCTCTCCAAATGAAAAATAGATAACTTCCAGAGCTGGCCCCAGTAAATAGGTAATGAAACAGTCCTTTATTCCTGGAGCTAGTAGCACTTCTGTGCCTGTTGAGCATAACAGCAGTCAACCCATTTTTGATTCCCACAGAAAACCCTCCACTGTTGGCAGGTCTTTCTGGGGAAATCAAGGGACTAATATGGAAACTAACGGAGCAGGAAGTGAACAAACAGACGAGCGGATGAGACGATGGGTTATCATGCTGGTTGGAAGTCAGGCAGGCTCAGCAGGTATGATTACACTGCATCTTTCCCAAGGCGCTCTGCAGGAGATGTATACCTCTGCCCACTCTTTCCCTGAAGAGCCCTTCTGTTTCTCTAATCAAAACTGTTGTGTAAACCTTGGTTTTTATTTTTTTTTTTTTAGTGGGGGCCCATTTTGGAAGATCTAACATTCCCTCACCATTTTTCCTTCCTTGATGAAGAGGATGAGAAATTACTGTGAAGGAGACTTGGACAAAAATTGTGATATAGAAGGAGTTGATACCTGATGCCCTTCCTTCGTGATCCTACCCTTTCAAGAGCCTTTAACTCTTCCCACCTAACTAAGCATGAAAGCAAAACATTCCAAATATATGTATGTTTTCTGAGCCAGCACTCTCAGAGTATATATCCTGGCTACCCAGGGAGTATCATTGCTCCAGAAGCTCCATGGTTTATGAACTAAACAGAACGAAGCTTTTATAAAACTCAAGGCTGAGGCAGGATGGAAATTCCCAATCCTCTCATTTCTAAGTGCCTCACATCATAGGCACATGAATATAAATTCTATCTCATTGCGGCATTTGTCAAAGCAATGGGAGAGCTGAACTGGGGAGGCATGCCCTTCAGAGAGGAGTTAGTTTTCCATAAGAACTCTGAAGTGCGGAAGTACTGCTAGGAGACATATCCTGGTATCCTGATGGGCTATGTGGTCAGAAATTAAGGCTCTTTCTCCTACATTCTCAGGAAAGAGTTTGGAAATCCAAATCGTTGGACCCAGACTTGCAAAGTAACACTTCCAAGAACACATTGTCAGTGGCAGCGTTAAATCTGGAAACTTTGTCGTTTACTCCAACTCTGGTGCTTTTTCCTCTGCATTATGTTGCGTCCAGCCCCTTCAATTGTCTTTAACTCCGTGAAAAAAAGGTACCTTTTAGATCAAGGATAAAAGAAAGAGGACACTGGATAAAGGTTAGCAGATCTGGGCTTTCTCATCAGTAAAATGGAACTAACTTCTCTGGGTGGCTGAGAAAACTAAATGAGATATGCCATCAAAAGTGTAAGGGGCTTGCACACAACAGGGGCCCATAAGATTCATTTGAATTGGATCCCCTTCTATTTATCTCTATGTGGAGTTGCAGGTTTCATTCTGGTTAATGTTTCAGTGGAACAGTCACACTTCCCAATCTGCTGTCTTACGCTATCTCACTGGCCCTCAGGCATTCTAGGCTTTCAAAGAGCTGACTCAGAGAAAGCTATAAAATGTTACCTCTCATTCTTCCTAGAGCCTATCCCCCGCGAAAGGGCTTAGGACCTCAACTGCAGATTAGAAGAAGCAATGCCATTTTATCTTCCCTTCCCCCATAGTTGTGAATTGAGCAGAAAATTTAAAATAGTTTAAATGATGGCTTTATCCCAATCAGAATTAAACCTTGCTCTTGGTCACTTACTTGTCTGGTTTTGTATGTAAGTGTGCAGAAGTCCTTGGGCTCAGAGGGGTTCTATCCTCTTCCACACCACTGTCCTTCCCTCCTGAAACTTTTGTAATTGGTGAACTCTTACCTTGAAGTCCTGTCTCAATTCATCCTCTGGAAAACACCTTCCCAGAGATCCCCAATCAAAGTGGATCTTCCATAGCATTTTTTTGTTATATTAATTATTATCACCTATTTTACTGTTTATTTGTTCATGTGTCTCTTTTCCCCACCAAACTGAAAGCAATTCTAAATCTGAAACTATTTCTTACTCCCTTTTATTTCCCCAAAGACCCGTACTCAATGCTGAGTAAATAAATGAACAAACAAATACTTCAGTTCACATCTGTGTATCAAGGCAGAACTTTGCTCACTTCACTAAGCTATTTACAGGGAAGCAGAAACGTTAGTGACTTCTGTGGTACTCCTCAAGTAGTACCACACCATCCATACCTTCCTTGGGGGTTCCGTTACCCTCCTGATGAGCCCTTGGAATTTTGACTTTCTATCTTTGTCTTTAGAGATAGAAAGAAACTCACCTCCTGTATTTCTCTGATTATTAAGGATAGTAAATTTCTACAGCATATACTTTTGACAATTATGCTTATTTAATCACATCATGGAAGCAAATATTAATATGGTTAAGAGTAGATTCCCTTTAGTTGGCCTATTTGTTCTAGTTCTCAAGCTCTTAGTGTTATTTGCAATTAACATTTGCATTGTAAGACCAGATAATCATCAAATTACAGGGTTCATACCAAGCCCCAAGGAGTCCAGCAGTGAACAAATTTTATAATCAAACATTTCTCTAATGAAAGACCAAGTTTCTGGTCTGGAGGAGTAAACTTCTTCAGTTAATCCCAGGAAGATGGGCAGAGGTAGATGAAGGGTGGTGCCAACCTCAGGCTAGTATTTACTAACACTCTTTATGAAGTAGAGAGTGTTTAACACACAAGTTGGGTCTAAAGTTTAGATTCTAAATAATGAATTGTTTTCTAGTGCTGGGATGTTGTGATGAACCAAGGGGGGAAGAAAAAAGAATAGAGAAAGACATTAGCAAGCCCAAGGCTTTTAAATCAAGATATGGGAAAGTTAAGTTTATTTTCAGGGGAGAATTTTTTTATTAATAGTTTGGAAGAAAGAGGAGAGCAGTTGGTCAAAACTCTAAGATTCAGATTAATTCAGCAAACATTGACTATGATGCAACACATTCTACACTAGGCATTAAGTTTCTTAATTATGAAAGTATACCTCTTGGTTAATTTGTTACAATAAAATTTGTAATTAAAATAATGTTAATGAACTGGAACACCCAGAGCACATAGACTTGGAAGGACTATAACATAGTCTCAGAATTAATAGCTTTTCACTTTTAATTTAATTTTTAATTCTTAGATCTACTGAAAAAGAGTCAAAAGAAAAGATAATTTGAAGTTATCCTAGAAAGACATTGAATTATAAAATACCTGGGAGAAGCTCAGATTACATCAGCTCTCTCTACTTCGCAATATATTTTAGAAAACTGAATGCATATTTCAGGTCACTGGCTTTCAGATTTACAGTGACTACAGGCTACTTTTTGTAAAAGTATCATCCATTTTATTTTCTTTGTTGACTTCATGAGGTCTTAAAATTAAAAAGCTTTCCAGATGGCTTCTCATGAAGAATGAGTATGATTTTTTTCTTAAATGTTTTCACTAAAAGACCTTCCCTGTTCTAGTCCATAAACTAATGAGCAAAAAAGAGCTCCATTTGCTTTTTCTGCCTTGATCCTAATAGCTTGATTTCATTGCTCAATAACTTCAAAGTGAAATAGCATCTTAAAGCTAAAGAGCTTTCTCTTAGTCAATTTCTAATCTCTTGTCTCAAGCTGCCACCATAAAGACACCCAAAAATTCTACAAAAGAACATTTCTAAAACATTCAACATGTGTCAAATTACATTAGGTGTCCCAAATGCAAGCAAGTGCCATCTAAGTGTAAATCTAGTGTCTTAGTCAGTTTGGGCTGCTGTAACAGAATACCATGGACTGGGTGGCTGAAACTACAAACGTTTATTTCTTACAGTTCTGTGGGCTGGAAGTCCAAGATCAAGGTGCCAGCAGATCCGGCATCTAGTGAGGGCCCCCTTCCTCGTTTGCGGCTGTCTGTCTTTTTGTATCCTCACACAATGGAGAGAGGGGAAAAGCAAGCTCTCTTGTGTCTTTTCTATTAAGGGCACTAATCTCATTTATGAGGACTGCACCGTCATGACCTAATTATCTGCCAAAGGCGCCACCATCTAATACCATCACATCTGTGGTTAGAATTTCAACATATGAATTTTGGGGGGACACAAGCATTTAGTCCAAATCATTGATGGTCTTAGTAAGTCTGAAAAAAGAATGGACCAGTAGAAGACAAGTCCAGGGTTGGCACTGAGCATCCAGGAATATCCAGATGAGATAGACCTCGAATCTCAGGGTTTGTTCAGTCTTGCGTCATGATAAGTATTCTCTCCACCAAACGAGGTGTTGCTTTGCCTGGGGTGAAATCTTCCTCATGATTTTCTCTCCTCCCCCTTTGCTCTGACTCATCATGAAGCGGTCTCTAGTGACCAAGGCTTCCTGGCATTCTGGCTTAGGGGATGGGGGTACCCTGGCTGGGAAATGAGAGCTCCACAGGCCCTGAAGAGAGAGGTCATCCGTTCTGTCTTTATTTATTAGCATTAATTGGCATTCTGACATACACATCATTTTCTTGTGAGTCTGTGAGCCAGTCAGTCTCTCTGAGACTCTTCAGTTCTGCGAACTCCCAAGGTCCAGTGGCTGGTAGGGCTTCTATGCCATGTGTCGTGAGAAACACTCCAAAAAGGGCCTCTCTGGGAGGACCAGCCAACTGGCATTCCTGATGCAGCATTTCGACTCCATTGTTGTACCTCTTTAACCCAGAGCGCAAATAACAGGTATTTACTGAGCATCTGCCATAGGTCTAATACTATTTTAGGCTGTATCAGGTGCAAAAGAGGTGTTAGAAAGCATCCCTGCCTGCAAACAGGTGAGAAAAGTTGTGTACACATGAACAAGGAATCAGTAAGACTCTGTGTGTCCGTCCATCTATTTCTATCTACAGATAGATATAATCAGGTACTAATTTATGTCAAAATAGGACAATACCTTTAAAAATGTCACTTACATAATATAAATAATAATCATGACATCCAAAGTATCCAAAACACACAATGGGCTTTTTCTTTAGCAACAGGAACAAATACATACCTTAATCCAGGAGTAACCTCCCAAAAAATAAATCAATATTTTTTTAGATTTTATATGGTATCACTGGAAAAAATCTGGATTTGATTCCAGCTATAAAGGCCATGTATAAATTTAATATCCAGATGCATAAAATGGACACCAGAAAATAAATTTATGGTGTGGAAATATTTAGATACTTTAAACAAGAGTGATACACACTGGGAATTCTGCGGCTTATGAACTAACATACTTCCTTTGAAGATGTGACCTTTTTCACTGCACCAGAATTATATCCTAAGAGTCCCCATGACAGTTTCTTAATTTCTTTCACAGTTTAATTGTATCTGTGTACAAGAAATCTAAAAAGTATATCACCAAGGGCTGGATTCAGTTTCCTAAGGGCAGAAATCATATCTTTCATGTACACATTTCTTTCCTAGAATTGTGTAAGGTATATATTGTTATTTCCATTGAGACCAGAACCAGGGTTTTATAAACATGCACCAGCAACCATTCAGTCAAGAAACTGTTGTTAGAACCCTACTATTTCCAAGCACTGTCTTACTGCTTTAAAGATGTGTTTCAAGCTGGAGGGCAGAGGGGAGTTGGAGGCATGATCTTTTTAAGATAGAAACTTTTATCTCCAGGAAAAGAAAATAGTCCAACAGGCTAAAACACCCAGGTTTTAAAAAGAGCTTAGAAACTAGACCTAAATAATTGTTGCAAAAGAGCTTAAACAGAAAGGGAGCTTCACAGCCAGTTAGCTGGAAGGGCTGACTCATACATGGCAGCATAACTATTTCTCAAATGTACGCAAACAAGAGTGGGCTCAAACTTTTTCATCTCTCCTCCTAAGATGATAAATTGCAAAGAGATAAAGTCAAAACCAGGAAGACTTTATAGATATGGAGCCAGACACTGGTTCTTTAAGAATCACTAGAATTCAGAGAAGCAAAGGGAATTTAAAAAGCCACTCTAGGGAATAGCTTTGTTGGGCAAAGGTAGAATGCTTCAGGAAATATTAGGCAAATGGTGGCAAATGCCAATAATCTTTTCAATGAACAAAAGTCCCCTTTATGATCAATGGTAGCGCACATTGCACGAATAGAAGATGCATGTTAGATTGGCAGGAGAGTACAAGTGGAGGTCAGGATTTCCTAAGGAGACTAGCCAGGTGATGCTGGGGCTCAAAGTTTGGCCTTGGGAAGGAAAGAATGCCCTCTTTTTGACCGAGCAGTAGTAGCATGACCAGAGAACCTGCATTTCCCCATGAAAATACAGAAGCATCAAGACAGAGTGAAATGACGTCTCACTCCCACACTCCCATTCTGTTTCATTCTAGAACCAAATACACACTAGCATGGCACTGATGATTACCCCACTGGGGTGGGACCAGATGTGGGAGGAAGAGAGGAGGGGAAGAATCATTCAGAGAATTAGATCTCAAGGAAGTGGACACAGACAGATTCAGGAGAAGAGCTCACTCCAGGTAGAGGGGGGAGAAGGCTATCCAAGGAAAACACGTGGAGCACTAAGTTACTTTGAAAGTTTTCTTTCTTGAGCTGAATGGTGAGCACGCAGATGTCAGTTGTAGTTTCTTATTCCTTTCAGTTTGTCTAAAAGATTTTAGAATAAAATATAATTTTAAAAACCTTATAGCGGTCACCCATGTATCCTCAATCAGAATCTGCCTATGGGTGCCAACAGAATCACATTACTGATAATGTAATTCTTACTGCTTCCTGCTCATGCAGGACTACACCCCATCACCGGTGGAAAAAAAAAATTCCCTCTGTCTCAGGAGGTCTGTCTCATAAAACCTCAAGAATGGTACATTCAACCACTGTGTGCAACCTTCCGTGGCTCCTTGCTGCTGGGCCCCTGCCCAGGTGAGGTGCTGGCCGCCCTCTGCCACTTGAGACCCTGGGCCTCTGTGTCAGATATGCTGTCTCGTGCACTTGATACAACCTTTCTGGGTTCTGTCGTGGTCCTGCGATCCCTTCAGTCCTCCAGAATTCCAAAACCACACTGTGCTCGTATAGAAGGAGAGAGAGGGACCCTCTCCTCTGCTGTGATCCCCTTTGTCACCTGGCCACCAAAGCTTGGCCTAGACTCTGCAAACACTTTGTGGAAGCAACTTCCACTTCTCTGCAGCCCACCTGTCCTCAGGGCACAGACATGCAGCAACAGGGCTGGGGTCAATTCCAAGGCATGGGAGAGCAGACAGCCCTCCAAACCCCGCTTCAGATTGGCTCCCTAGGCCCCCTCACCACATAGTCACACTGCCCAGAAGTATCTCAGTTCCAGTGGTGGGCACAACTGAACTTGAGGCCAGGCCACTATTCACAACAGTTATCCTCCCATCCTGACTTAATTACAGAAAAAACAAATTAACTTGGTTAAGACAACTATTTGCTCTTTACGGAGCTGTGTGCCCTAATTCACAAATGCAGCACATATTACAGAAGGCCTGCTCTACTCCAGACACTGTGCTAGCTGGGGTGAAGGGAGGGTCACAAAGATGGGTAAGACACAGCCCCCCTCCTCAAGGAGCTCACAGCAATGGGAGACAAATATATAAACACACCCTGGGTGCAGTCTAGGACCTTGAATTCTATGTTGCTTCAAATAGATCATTAGAATTCCCAGGTATTGAAATGCAGGTAAATGCTCACTGAAAGATCTTTTTTTCCTTTCTTGAAATCATATTTTGTTTTTCAAGCAGGAGGGCAAGAAAAATAAAATACAGAGTATCCTGAAAGAGTTGAAAAATGAGCCTCTGGAAACAATATGAAGTTCTTTATATTAAGGGCAATTAATAACAACAAAAATAGCTCAGCAGATAAATGCTGGAGATAGACTGACTAAGGAACAAATCTGGAAAAGGGGGGAAAAAAACCACCCTGGATTTAGCACAAAAATGAATGAATGATCTCTAGAAGAGATGCTATTATCAACCTGAAAACAATGTTAGGATGTGTTAACAGGAACGTGGCAGGCAGCACTGGGACTTCAGCCAGACACATTCAGCCTTGGTCAAGCCTTTATTATGTCCAATTTTGGTTTCCCGTTTGAAGAGTTGTTATATTTCAGGCTGATAGTAAAAGAATGGAAAATAGGCATTGGCGTCGAGCCTAGAAGAGACGAGACTGAAGGATGACTTAATACCTGTGGCCCTAATAGGGATAAGTGGATTTCTGTTTCAGCCATGGGAAGTCTAGTTCAATCACGGAATAAATTGAGCGTAAGAGTGATTAAACACTGGGACCTTGATCATAGGATGTCATCCTAGAAGTATAGTGCTTCAGGTCTGCTGCTTTCAGAATACTGTTCACTCTCCATCTTGCATTAATATTTTTGTATGCATATCTTATCTCCTTTTGGGACTGCCCTTCTTATCTTTGGATACAGCACTTAACTCCATGAATTGCTTGTAGTAAATATTCAAATAGTGTTACGTCCAGGGAAAATGCTGGGATGAAACAATATGGCCCCCATTGTAAGGTTAGATAAGGGAGTGTAACAACCCAAGATGTGTTACAGGTCTGGAGTCAGACCAAAGAATAGTTCAGAGAATTGTGTCCGCAAAGGCTGTAAAGATTCTCACGAGGGACAGGTCATCGCACGGGAAGGCTGTAAAGATTCTCACGAGGGACAGGTCATCGCACGGGAAGATTAGGATGAGGGGAGAGTGATGACTTTCCGTTGGAGTCCATACATCCCTCCACCCCGAACCAGCCCACCACACATTCCTAAAGGAAGACACGTGGCAACTGTGAAGTCATTAACAAAGACATGATGGGCAAGGAGAGGCAAGGAAAAGATGTCACTGGACAGTAGGAAGCAGAGGAAAGAGGGAAGAGGACTTTGTAATTTCTGCAAAAGGAGATAGAAAAAGGGAGAATTATTTTGTAGGATTTCTTAGGGAAGATCCATTGAAAACAGTATCACAGGAAAATACGAAGTAATTTAGTTTAAGTGAACATGTTCAATGCCATTGTGGGGTGGGGAGGAGGGCTCAGTGCCCTCAGCTGTGGAGGAAGCACTATTAGGGGCCAAGGGAAAGAAGGAAAGAGGCTCAGCCTGCAAATATGTGGTTAACCCCTTCACTTCCGCTGCTCTCCACCCCGTGGTGGGCTGCTTTCCAGGCAGGATCTTTTGCCTCATTCTAAGAGCGTAGGTCTTTGAATTTCATTGTAGGAAAATTTTTCTTCAAGAACCTTTAGAAAAAATCCCCTTTAAATTACTTGAACAGTTGCCTCTCATGTGAATGGATTTCTTTTGGGTTTAAGTTGCATTTCTCTAGGAAGTGAATGGCTGTGTGTGTGTGTGTGTGTGTGTGTGTGTGTGTGTGTATCTTAAGTGCATTAGGGCAGTCAGCAGGGCACTTCCCAAATACCTCTCTTTTCCCTGGGGGATTGCTCCAAGGTAGAAGCTGTTCTTAAACAACCATTGCAGACTATAAAATCTGGAACAGATCATATGGCCCAGTCTGCTACCACCATGAAGTAAAGTTATTTTTTAATCATATTTTGTTAATAAAGGACCACCCTGTGGTGGGAGCTATTTCTTTCTATAGCACCGACCTCCCTCAAACCTTTCCAGCACAGAATCTCTTTGATGAAAAATTAAACAAAGTATCCAGAAATGGAGGGTGCTCTTAGTAATTTGAGAGTGGCCCAGACTTTCATTTCCCCTATAAAAGTCTCCTGAAATATCACATGTGTGACACCTACTCTCTTGCTGAAGGATGACTGGCCTGGATGTTCATGGTGCCAATGAATGGTCATTGCTTTAGTTCTCAGAGACACCAGTTCTGGAAGCTGGACTCTGAGCACGTGTGTCTGTGCTACACAGTGAAAGTACACATGCCTGCTGGTCTCTGCTGGAACAGACATTGTTTACAAATTACCTTTTGCTATGTTCTTCCTAATTCCTCTCACCTTGCCTCTGCAGCTCCAGGGCATCTGGACCTTAGGGGGCTACCTGGAAGCAGCTGCCTACCCTGGCCCTGCTCACATCTCATGATTCTCTAATCTCCCTGCCTCTCAAATGCATCCAAGCTCACTTTCATTGTCCTTTGTGCTCTTCCTGTTTCCCACTGGGATTCTACCCAGGCCCAAGACTCACTCCTCCCTTCACTATTGTCATGCCAGTATCCTTTTAGGTAGCAGGAGTTAGGACTTCTGTTAGCTTTACCAACTGAAGACAGACAGCTAGTTCCCAAACGCATTTCACTAATAACAAGGGGCCAACTAAAAGTGTGCATGATTCCCCTCTTTCTATCTTTACAACTAGGAAATAAGCTTGGTGGATATCTCTTATACAGCTGGCCATTAGCTGACTGTCAGTGTATGAATGTCAGCATGTTAGTGGAAGATTACTAAATTCTTGCTCTCCTCCGTGTTTGTGTGTGTGTGTGTGTGTGTGTGTGTGTGTATTGAGAAAGAGAGAGAGAGAGAGTCTGGGCTGGCCTGGAAGAACCACTGAATTTTTTCCAGGCTACTCCATTTTATGAGCTTATTCCGGATATGCCAAAACTATACTTGCCACCTCAGAACTGGAATAGGATTGGGAGATGGGGGAAATCAGGAGATGAAACATATTCCCAAGGTCAAATGAGTCCCAGAAGCAAACATATTGGTTTTCTCTCCTTGCTGTAATGAATAACCACAAACTTGATGGCTTAAAACAGCACAAACTTATTATCTATTGTTCTAGAGGTTCAAAGTCCAACACAGCTCTCACTAGGCTAAAATCAAGGTGTAGGCAGGACTGCATTCCTTTCTGGAAGCTCTAGGGGAGAAGCTGCCACAATCCTGGACCCCTGGCTTCATTCCTCTATCTTCAGCGCCAGCGAAGTCACCTCTCTGGCCATTATTCTATAGCCATATCTCCCTCTGACCTTAGCAATAGAAGTTTATCTGACTTTAAACACCCATGTGACTAAGATGGAGCACATCTGGGTAATCCAGGATAATCTCTCCACCTCAGTGCCTTTAGCTTAATGACATCTGGAAGATCCCTTTTGCCATGTAAGGTAACATATTCACTAGTTCTGGGCATTAGGACGTGGATGTCTTTGGAAGGGACATTATTCTACCTGCCACAGCAAATCACTGAATATTTTAAAGGGACAACAGTTCAATGAAAAAAATTTGGTAGAAAGAAGAGTAGCAAAATCCCTTAGGACATGTGGCTATCATTGCTTTGGAGCAGTAAACTCAAGCCAATTCAGTGAGTATTTTATTAAGGCTTCTTGTGTGATCTCTATTTTCACGAGTGTCTCATGCACTTTAAATAGTCAATGTATGTTGAGTGATAGTGTATATAATCAAAGGGATATTTAAAGATATATATTCATCGTGATATATGGAGATAATTAACTGAGGTTCATTAAACTATATTACTCTATAAACTATGACTTTGATGACAGCATAGTACTTAAGCAGGAAAACAACCAAAATTTTCTAGTTAGTTAAAGTGAAGAGATGATTTGATGTAACTAAATTAAACTTCTTTAAGTTGAGCAGACGAGTACTTGCTGTGGTTCCTCTCCATGACACTGGGTGAACTTTTGAAATGCTCTGTGCATCTGTGTCCGTGTTTGTGACATGAAGCCATAGATCTCAAAGATGTTTTTCATCCTATGGAGGATGTGAATCAATGTGTAAAGTTGATTGCTTCTCCTGCCGTTTACCAAAAGAATCATCTTAATCTTACACTGTGGAGATCTGAGTTCTACTTATTTAACGGAAAGCCAGTCCCATAAATATCGTGGTGCCCCAGTAGCAGTCTGTTCATTGCTTCATAAGAGATGAAGAAACAACGTGTTCATGTCTCAAGCCTAGACAGAGTGTCATCTCCGGACAGAATTAACACCACCCCTCCTGGAGGCTGGAATCTGGTTGCTTTCCAAGCTGTTGCTGACCAGGCTCCCTTGCCTGGCTAGGCTGATGAGATCAGCACACGAGAGTGCCACAGGGGAGGCCAGGCCCCCTGTTGCAACATGCTCCTTAGGCTGTTGCCCTTGTTTCACCAAACACTCTGTAACACAGCACATTGCTGGTCCAGCCAGCTCTCTTCCCTTTGCCTTTGTGTGCATTTTTATATCATGCATCTTCCCCTGGATAAAAGGAATAAGGGGAGTTTCTCAGATTTGATTTCTCAGTGGGAACTGTTTGCTTTGGAAGCCACCTACACCAATGCTAATTGAGAACAGAGCCCAGAACCAGGGCCTGAGAACTGCACCCGGATGAACTTCTCGGTGGGCTGATTTCCGCTGATCTCTTAAGAGTTGGATTGTGTATAGGAGTGATACCGTGATCAACTATTTTCCAAAAGGCTGAGCACATGGATCAGTGTCTTTTCCTCTAACTAGCTCTCTACCGTGTAAGAATTATTTTTAATTGATCATATAAAGTCTTCATCTTCATGAAAGCTACTGGGGATCCTGGCCCCTACTGCCTGGTAATAACATTCTGGAAATCTCAAAGCAATCTGTGCCCTTTACAATCTAAACCTAAACAGGATGGGCCTCTATTAGAGAGATTACAGTAAAAAATAACAATCAGCTCTCTGATGATCCTATGCGGAGGGGAAGGGTGGGGAGGAGTAGATTTGGCAGAGGACAAGCCCAGACTTTCGTCACAGGGACAGACCAAAGTGTTAACACAAAGGGAGAACCCGGGAGCATCCCGCACACTGCATTTCAGCCACAGATAACATGGCTCCTCCGCGGGCCGAGTCCGCACCCTGACCGCCCCGAGGGTCTCAGCACCTCTGCGCCCCGCCCGCCGCCCCTTCCAGCTGCAGACATGCTCGGGGGATCCGGAACGCAGGGAAGACGCAGCCTCGCCGCGCTCTCCCAGTGAGTGTTCGCTTCACCTCCGGTTTTTCTTCTTGTAAATTTTAAAATTTAAAAAAAAAAATTTTTTTTTAATTGTGGGAGTGGGAGGAGAGAGGAGAAATCAGGAAGCAAAGGAGAGTAGTGAGTGTGTAAGTTTCAGACCTGTATGAAACTTTTTGGTCTCAACTTGGTGCTGGTTCTAATTGGTTTTCCTCGTTTCCATTTTTATGGTGGATTGTAGACCATTTGTGGGAGGGTTTATACCTAGGCACAGGGCTTTATTATTCTAAATACTGATCCAGCATCATGTTTCTAAAGATCTGCTGTTAATTTAGACATGAGCCCTCTGCTCGGAGTGATCCCTCTGCAGGGCTCAGAAACTTTGGCTAAAGCACACATTGCCCAATCCCTACGGTCAACAACCCAAAGCCCTTAATACACTGACCATCTGACTGTGACAGAGCAAGACCGAGTGCACATGCTATTGATCAGAGAACTGTTCAGATACTAGGCTTCGAAGTTGAGGCTCCTGGCATCCTGGAATGTTAAAGCTGGAGGGGCCCCCAGGGTTGTTTGCTGCAGTGCCCTCCTGCCATAGACAGGGAAACGGAACCCAGAGGGGCAACTCAACTTACCCAAAGCCAAACCACAGTCGGGAGCAGGGAAGCCAGGGTCTCTGGACTCGCAGGCAAGGGCCCTTTTCATGCTGGCGTTTATGAGGTTTGGAAAACAACACTGGATGTTGGGAAAAGGTACTGCACAAGGGTAAGAACACCAGATGGCCTTTCAGTAAATCTGTCCCATTTTTGAGAGTTTTGGCATCAATTCAACATGACAGTTGTTCCAGTTGTTCCAGCGTTTGTGCAACAGTCCATCAAATAAACAGGAACTCAACGGGGTCCTAAAAACGAGAACCACGTCCGCTGTTTTTTAGTTGGATAACCAGTTTCTGTGATCGTTTGTGTGTGAGAGCATAAAGGGATATTAGAGGTTGTCTATACAGCCCAGTGGTTATCAAACTGGTGGGAGTTTGTGTTTGTTTTTTTAGCGAATTTACCGTTACAAGGAATTCTGTTACATAAAGGGGATGTTCTCACTAAATAGGTGGTTTCAGATCTCGAGCTTCTCATCCCTCCTGCACTCCCCGGTCCCCCCACCCCACTCCCCATGCCTCTCTACCCCACCACACCCTACCCACTCTGCCAAAACTTCTTTGAAATCCTAGGTCTCCATGAAACTTCAAAACCCCGATCTTGTTTAATGCCTTCATTTCAGATGAGGAACCTGAGGCACATGGGGTGAAGGGTTTGCCCAGTGTTCACAGCTGGTCAACAACAGAGCCTGGAATGCAGGGCAAGGGGCCCAGCCTGCTGTGTGTGTGTGTGTGTGTATTCCTGGTTCTGAGTTTTTCCTACTCCATCATGCTCATGGTTCTGTCAGTTTACTTTCTCTGTGACTCTCACCCTTCTCCACTCATTCTGTCATTTCCTGAATTTCAACAGTTATTGCCTCCCACCTGGATGACTGCAGTTGCCTCCTATCGGGTCCTGGCTTCTGTCTCTCTCCCCTTTCTGATCCTGTCCCCTCCTCCCCTCCCATCCCCCACCTTTGAAGATACAGCCCACTCTCCTTGACATGGCATTCAAAGTTCTCCACAGTCTGCCTTTACTATCCCTTCCCATTCTGAGCTCCCCCTGCTGCGACCAGAGCAGATCTCTAGCTATTCCCCAAACACATCATATACAAGCCACCTCCGTTCCTTGGCTCACTCTGTTTCCTACGTGGGGAACACCCTGTGTGCCTCGGTCTCCTCATCTGAAGTGGAGGCATTAAGCAAGATCGGGGGTTTCTGAAGTGTTCCATGGAGACCTTGGGTTCCAAGGAAGTTTTGGCGGAGTGGGTAGGGTTCAGTGGGGTAGAGAAGAGATAGGGAGTGGGATGGGGGTGAGCGATGGGGGGTGATTGGGGAATGCAGTAGAGACAGAGGCTCTACCTCATTTGCCTCTGACTTCCTTCCTGTCCTTCAAGGTCCTGGTCAAATGCTACCTTCCCGCACAAGGCATCCTCGGCTCTTCTCTCTCCACACTGATGGCCTTTGTCCGTCCTTCTATCATTAGCCTCGAACTAAAGTTAGTGGTGAGCATACCTGTCCTCCCACAATAGATAGTAATTAACTCAAGGGCAGGAACTCATTTGAATCTTTGAACCTTCAGCTTCCAGCGTAGTACCAGTGCTCAAAAAATATTCTTTAACTTTCCCATTATTGGATAAACCAAACTCAGTTCATCTAAGTTCACACTTTTCATTGGAGCCCTTTGAACACACCTTCTGCTTTGCAAGACGTATTAAGTTAAATGCCAAAACAGATGCCCAACAAAATAAGTTCTAAATTCCTTTGCATTTGCATCAGATGATTTATTTCAGTTTCATCACCTACAGAGCAAGATTGGCAGTATTTTTTTTATGAGGCACATTAAAATTCCTGGATGCCGAGACCTTACCCAGATCCATGTCATTTTCAAGGGCAGGTAGGAATAGTTGTTCAGTTCTTTAGATTTCATGTTGCTATTTAATTTGTTCCTGGAAAGATCATTGAGAGATTCTGTCACCTGCAGTCTAATATTTTCACTGCTTACTTTCTCTTTTTCCCAAAGTTCTAGTGAAGTCTTCTTGAGTCAAAATTTCAAGTTTTTTGTAAATAGCCATGCTTTTGTCCATTAAGAGTTACATTTCTCATAAAGAATTATCTTAAGGATGAAAAAATTTTGTTGTTTTGTCACATTTTGTAATAAATGTGGAAGGCTATATAAATTTTTAAACCACGGAATCAAAGAAACGTAGGAAATTATTTAGTTCATCCCACTGTTTTCTGAGGAAACTAAGTTTAAGACATTCAGGGAAATAAATGATTGGCATAATTGTGTAAGATGCAGAAGAAATGCACATAAAATGTTCAGGTTGTAAAAAGTTTAGGAATATCTGGTTTATTCATTCTTATTGGGGGAACATAGCATTACAATTTCCAGCATGCTAAATTAAAAAAAAAATTAATGAAAATTATGTCTTTCCTTTCTTCAAAACAGATATTATAGTACATTTGAAACACTTCCCAATTGCTGAGAATTGTCATTATGAATATAGATTTTTAAATCATGCTGTGAAACAGTGGTATTTCAGTGGATACAACTCCCATCCAAAAACGGTCCAATTATTGTATGTTGTCCTCCATCTTATTTATGTATTTTCTCTCTCCTAATTGCTCTTAACACATGCAACTCTAGCTTTTCCACTCTCTAATCTGCTGTAGCCAAGGCTATCAGGAATCCCCATTTGTTAGAATTATGTTCAAGGGAAAAGTCAACCGTCTGGGTAGAGGAGCACTGAGGAGCCCTCTCTGTTACAAAGTAAAGGGCATGTGCATTTTTTGTGCCTGTTGGTTTGTATACCACACTGGCCATTTTGGCTCACTCTTGGGTTCAAAGATTGGCTTTAAATGATGGACTTTACTGGACCTCTTATCTGGTAAAAGGTGAAATTATAAGGATGAAATTACTACTTGCTGTTAATGGATAAAAAATAAAGAATGGCAGAGAAACAGGTAATTGTGGTTTGCGTGGATGGGGCACTCTATGCTGGCGATATTGCTGGATTGCTCCTACAATGGTGACTATACCAAATCTTTCGGGAGGTGGTCCCAACTTTCTGCAGGTGTCTCCCTGGCCACTTGGCCACAAGCACACTGTGCAGTGCCTGGTGGCCACAGGCCTTTCTTTCCCTCCTGGCTGATGCTATTTGCATCGCTTACTCCTCTTTCCCTCTCCTTACCTCTGACTTATTCCAATCCTTGACATGCGCCCTCACTTCATGCTGCTTCTCCCGTCCCTCCCAGTCCACTAAAAATGGCTTTGCAGAAGCAGGTCTGGCTGTGGCAAGAGAATAGGGGCTGGGGAGGTGCTCCTCTGCCATCTGGAGGCTAATTTGCCCCTGACATTTCTAAGGGGACCAGCCAGGATGTCTTTTTCCCCGTAGAAATGCAGCTTCAGTTCTCGATACTAGCTTCAGATAGATCCTGGGTTTTAAAAGGTGGCTGTGGGCTGGCCTGAGATCCCGACTGTCGTGTATAATAATGTTTGAAGTTCCAATAACCAATTTGCAAATTAAGGTTTTGGAAACAAGCTTTTCATAAATGTTAGGACTGCCTGAATTCATTTCCAAGCCTAATTGAATTTTTAAGAGGAGCCTTTAAAAATCTGTAAACCTCACTCATTTCCATGCATTCATTCAACAAATATTCATTGAGGGCTTCCTGTGCCAGTTAGTGCTGCCGGACTAGGCACTAAGAATATAAAAAAGTACAAAGCACAGGCTCCAGCTTCAAGATTATCTGGTCTTTAACTCCCACCCACTGCAGGAATTTTCTTTCAGCCCTCCCCCCACACCCACCACCCAACATTTGTACATCCCCAGGTTCATTTAGGGCTGTGGCTGCCATCAGAGCGCTCCAGATACGTGATATCGGCGTTTGCTACATCAGTGTTTCCCTTTGACCCTTAGAAAAAAATACAGGTTTCTTTTAACTTATACTTCAGTATAAACTTAAGTATGTTAAACTTAAGTTTATTTTTTGACTCAGTATTATGTGTATACACACACACACACACACACGAATATGTATTTGCAACAAATATTTTGCAAAACAAGGCTCACTCTTGTTATGTACAATGCTCTCTGATATTTTCTTTTTTTCAAGTTGTACTACAGATTTTTTTTCAGCTTTATTAAGGTATAATTGACAAATAACATGGTCATATATTTAAACTGTACAATGTGATGATTTGATTTATCTATACATTGTGAAAGGATTCCCACCTCTCATATTTACCTTTTTTTTTCACTTTCTTTCTTTTTTGGGGAGAACACCTAAGTTTACTCTCCTAGCATATTTCAGTTATACAATACTGTATTATCAACTATAGTCACCGTGTTATACATTAGATCCTTAAATCTTATAACTGGAAGTTTGTACTCTTTTACCAGTCTCTCCCTACTTCTCCTACCCTCCAACCCTTGGCAATCACCATTCTAGTTTAATTTTTTTTTAATTCCACATATAAGTGATATCATGCAGTATTTGTTTTTCTCTGTGTAGCTTATTTTTTTTAGCACAGTGCCCTCCATAGATTCATCCATGTTGTTCCCAATGGTGGGATTTCCTTCTTTTTAGAGGCTGAATAATATTCCATGTTATTATGTATATGTTATTCCATATTTATGTATATGTTATATAGTGTGTGTGTGTGTATATCCATTTGTCCGTTGACGAACACTTAAGTTGCTTCCATACCTTGGCTATTGTGAGTAATGCTGCAATAACATGAGAGTACGGATATCCCTTTGCGATAGTGATTTAGTTTACTGCCCCCTGATATTTTCTACATTTTTTATTTCATTAAATACTGCTAGTCATAACTTTGCACAGTGGCAGTATCACAGCCAGTGAGGTTTATCCAAGGACTAGTTATTGCTAATTGAAAACTTTTCCCCATGCCCCACCATGATGACTTGAAATATAGTCAACATTGGCAATTTTTGACAGTCTCTATGGAGACTGAAAAAAAAATGCTAGTTATAACCTACTAAGTAAATTAACCACTGAACATATTCCATAATCTTGGTATCCCTGGCCCCTACCTTTCTGAGCAGCGTAGGAAGCTGTGCTAGTGACCGCACTAGCTACCTGCTGCAGGGATCAGCCTGGAGGTTTAAGAAGAAGCTTTTCAGGTGGGAATCAGAGGGTCTAGATTCTGATCTAACTCCTTCAGTAATCAGGGCCGTGGTCTCCAGGAAGCCACTTCATCTCACTGCAACACAGCTGTAAGGTGCAGATGCTCATGCCTGCTCCATGTAACTTGCAGGGCAGTAAGACACCCAGTACGATGCGTTAAGGTATACGGGAGAAAACTAAGTACAAAACAAACGCAAGCTATTATTAAATAGCCTCATTTTCCCTAATTAAAATTTGATATCAGAGGAACAACTTGGAGAGATTGTTTTTTATAGAGTTGAGGAAAGATCCTTGCATGGGCTGTAATATTATGCAACTTCACAATGAAAAATCTCAGAGTGGCATTTGTTTGTGATGTTGTAACTAGGTTTAACAAGCTCAGCCAGATCATCCTCTCTCCTCCGCCCTTAAATGCTTTTTCCTGATTGTAAAATCAAGGAAGCAACTAGGTGGTCGGTGGGTTTTTAACTCATGAGCTAATTTATGAAGGAGTGTGCTTTGCCTGATAGTATCTGCTCTAGCCTACTGGATTGATAAATGCTCGTTTCCACTGTTTTTAAGACTACTTTTTATTAAAAACAACTGACATTAAATGAAAGTAACTAGCAAAGATGAGATAACTTTATGAAGAAGGGTTTGAAATAATAAACTTCTAGAGAAAAATAGTACTCTTCTCACTGATCTTTCACTTTGTCTTTATAACCTTACCATAAACCTCATCTCACACAGACGTTGATTAGTATGCTTCTTTCAAGTCCTGATAGTCCTATTTAGGGCCTGGTATTTTAGGCTGACGTTTTCTATGCTGATGAATTCCTGTTTAGGGCCAAACCCACGCTAGACATTTGCCTCTTCCTGGCCAGCTCTGCCTGCTTCATTAGCCCTCCTTGTCTTTATCTTTCCATGACTTCTGATCCTTACAAAGAACGTCATACTCATCTTTTCTAGAATTCTATTCTCCAAACCACTGTACCTTTCATTTTGTATGTAACAGAGATAATATAAAGTCATAATAATAAAATAAAGACTCTATTCACCCAAAAGAGAAGGAAATAAATTTGCCATTTTTGCTCTCTGAAGAGTGAAAACATTCTTTACACAGGCCAGCAATACCCTACCAGAGGCCACAGTTCATAATTACCCTGCATAGTTTCCAGGGGAAAGGACATAAAATGCATAAAACTTAAGCAGTTTTTTCAACCTAGCTTTAATGTGATTTCATGATATTTGTAGCTTTTGTGTAATTTCCACAGCTATTTAATAAATAAACTTTTTAATGAATAAATTAAGGCCTAAAGTGGCATAGGTACACTAAACTTTTGGAGCAGAAGAGATGGCTTTAGAGAGGAACCAACTGCTCACCTCTGCCTTTCTTAGGTCACCTTTCTGGAATGAAGCAGCACTGCTGGTTGGGGAAAAGGGTCTCAGTACTCTTTCTACTGACAGACCTACTTTTCCGAGCACTAAATGGGCACATTTTTTGACAGATGAGAAACTAGATTCAGGTATCCTGACTCCCACATCTGTGTTTGGACCTCAGTTGTTGCTAAATGTATGACTTGAGCAGGTCTCTTGATTTCGCTGGGCCTGAGTTTCTTCATCTGTTGGTGGGGAAAGTGTTACATCTGTCTTGCAGGTTTAGTGAAAATGAAAGGAAGCAGTATGTGAAAGTGTGGAAATCACAGTGGATGTTTATCAGTGTTAAATGTTCTACCTTTATCTTCCCTGTGAGCACTCCCCTTCCTAAAGACCCCAGAAGAGAAATGGCTTGATATCTTATGCCAACAAAGTGACTGATGCTGAGGTGAAAGGCAGATGAATTGTTTGTAATTGATGTGTGTTCAAAAAATCCATCTACTTCAGAAATATCAGAGGAGCTCTTCATCCAGATTTTAGTTGTTCCATTTACTTCCTCCTTAAAAATGGTAACCCATACTGCTATAATTTGGATAACTCTGAAGTTAAAAGAAAGTTGCTAAAAATAGGCTTTGGGGGCAAAATATAAAATTACTGCTTTTCCTCGTTGGCCTAAACCAGACACATAATAAAGGAGGATGTAGTGAGAAGTAGGAATTTGTTTGCCAAAGACTTAGATGCTACCAATCTTTAAGTAGTCTTGATGGGTAAGGAGAGTATAAATTAAGAATATTAACTTTGAAATACAGATAAAGTTGGACTCAAATCCTAGTCACGTCATCTTCTTAATTGTGTGCCCTTGAGCTAATTACTTAATCTCACTGAGTTTCTCAGTTTATTCATCCATAAAAAGAGGAAAATATATGTAAAGTGGTTAGCACAGTGCCTGACACTTAGTAAGGGGTCAAAAAGATGTGTGCGGGGTGATTAACAGTGATATTTAATTGGCATTAGCTAGATGCCTAGGGGATGAATCTGAGGTAGCTTCCAGGGAATTACAAAAGCATGAGTGACTGTGATGGGTTGTATTAGCCTCCTAGGTTTGTTATAACAACGTACCACAAATTGAGTGTCTTAGAACAACAGAAACTCGCTGTCTTATGGTTTTAGAGGCTACAAGTCTGAAGTCAGGGTGTCGGCAGGACCATGCTCTCTCTGAATCCTGTAGGGAGAGGATTCATCCTTGCCTTTTCTGGATTCTGGTAGCCCCAGCCATGCCTTGGTTTGGGGAAGTATAGCTTCAAAGCTTCCTTACTTCACATGACATTCTCCCTAGGTCTTTATGCATCATATTCCCTCTGTCTGTCTCTGTGTCCAAATTTCCCCTTTTTATAAGGACAGTAGTCATTTTGGATTGGAGCTCACCCTAATGACCTTATCTTAGCTTGATTACATCTTGATTCCAAATAAGGTCACCTCCTGAGTCACTGGGGGTTGGGACTTCAACGTATTTTTGGAGGTGACACAATTCCACCCATAATATGAGTATACAGAGTTCCTAGAGTTAAATGCAACAAACCTGGCCCTTACCTCTACGTTTTAAAGTTTGCTGAGGTCTCCACAAGTTGAGCAAACCTTATGCATCCTGGGGAGGCCGAATGTGGAAATGATATTCTGATGTTTTTAGCTGAGTAGTGGATACTTCCTGATCACAAAAGGACAGAAGCTCCTCAGACTCAAGCATCAGCGGGCCTTCCTTTTAACCTCAGTGAGTGGCGGGCCCCCAGGAAGCATGTACAGTCTCTACTCACCTCAAGGGAAACAGCACTGAAATCATAGATTGGACCTTCCCAGGCCTTTACGGGTTAGGCTCACGGGAGGGATTTGTTTTCCACGTATTCTCCCTTCCCTGTGTATGTGTTTAAATTTCTGACCTTACTTAAACATTCAGTGTGACCCAGGGAAGCATTACAAGTCTGTCTGTCTTAGATCTGAAGACTTGCAGGCTGGGAGGGAGAGCCTGTAAAACATTCGCTCCACCCAGGGAATGGAGGCTCTGTCAACCTGCTACCCCAGTAGCTTAAAGAAGGCAAGTTTTATGAGCCCAGGTAAATCTGGAGCTACAGGTAAATCTCAAACCAGGATGCGCAGGTGCCAGGGGAGCAAAAGGAACACAGCAAAGGTGAAAACTGAGCAGAGGAGGGGGTGAAATTACAAGTTACAAGAGGAGGTATCTTAGTAAATCCAATGGCCTGCTGGTTAAATGTAATGAACCACTCCCCTAAATAAATTGTAGAAGGTGCTAGAAATTGTTGGGAGGAAAAAAGAAGACTGACAAAGTAGAACCGTTCCACCCTTAAACTGAGTACGGTGTCCGTTTCTTAGGGCTGCCGTCACAAAGTACTACATACCCATGGCTTAACCTAATAGGCAGGATTGTTCCCTTCTGAGGCTCGTGAGGGAGAATCTGTTCCAGGGCTCTCTCCTAGCTTACTTTGGTTTACTGGCCATCTCTGACCGTCCTTGGCATGTACATCCATCACTCTAATCCTCTGCCTTCACGTGGCATTCTCTCTGTATTTCTTCACAGAGTACCTTCCATGCATGCCTGTTTCCATGTCCAGATTTCCTCCTTTTTATAAGGACACCAGTCCTATTGGATGAGGACCCACCCTAGTGACCTGTCATAACTTGATTACCTCTGTAAAGGCCTTACTTCCACATAAGATCACATTCTGAGGGAGTCAGTTAGGTCGTCTACCAACCTGTTATTTTTAGAGGACACTATTCAACTCATAACAAATACTGAAAGATTTAAAATGCTTTAATGTGACATTTCATAGTTTAATTCATAAGCAATAAATGGGTTAATTTTCTTGTACAATTAAAGTGCCAGCTGGGAGGGGAGGGAGGGTATAGCTCAGAGGTAGAGTGCATGCTTAGCATGCATGAGGTCCTGGGTTCAATCTCCAGTACCTCCATTAATAAATAAATAAATAAACCTGACTACCTCCTTCCCCCCACAAAAAACAGAAACAAAAAAAAAAACCCTTAAAATAAAATAAAATGCCAGCTGGCTGAAGAGTATTAGGGCAGTGCAAAATGTCAGCTGGGAGGGGAGAATATAGCTCAGGGGTAGAGCGCACGCTTAGCATGCATGAGGTCCTGGGTTCAATCCCCAGTACCATAGTACCTCCATTTAAAAATAAATAAATAAATAAACTTAATTGCCTCCCTCCCTCTCCCCCACAAAAAAAAAAAAAAAACACAAAACTTAATAAAATAAAATGCCAGCTGGCTGAAGGGTCCTGGGGCAGTGACAGGCTATCTGTCTAAAGCCACACCGGTGCCATTCAGAACCAGTCTCCGTGTGTAAGAGCTCTGAACCATCATTTCTCCGCTAAGTTTGGGTGTTAAGCCAGCCCCAAAGAAGAACAGAAAAGGGGATCATCCTCTTCCTGTAGGATATGTGCATTGCCTGGCATGAGAAGATAGAGCTGTCTGATGATAAATTTCCATCTACATTTCAGTGAGACGTGGCATGGATTAAGAGAGGGACAGAGAAATTGAGAGCTAAAAGGCATTCCATTTATTGCACATTTTTAGCCACTACTCTTCCTCTCCACACTCCACTCCTCTAAAAAAGAAAGACAGGGACAAGGTAGTCAACAGAGGAAGAATAAGGGCATACCAACAAAAGATAGTAATTTTTTCCTACATTTGTTCTGCATTTCTCAGGCTTCTCTGATTTTAATATTCTCAATGAAAAGGTATTTAAGATCCTTGACTTTGAAAAATATTTCTGCCCAGTTCTCCTCTTCATGCTTGGAAATAGCATCCCTTGGAAGACATAAAAGCACAGCGCCAATTTCCCATATGAGGAGGAGGAGGAGGAAGAGAAGGATGATGATACCACTAATAATAACAAAATAGTAATAAACTCATAGCACTTAACTATGTGGCAAGCACTGTTCTAAGTACTTTACAAATACGAGTTTATTTAATTCTTCAACAGCACTACAAGTTAAATACCATTACCTCCATTTTACGGATGAGGAAAATGAGGCCAGAGAGGTTGACTCACTGGCCCGCCTCCTCCCTGCCTGGGAGTATGTAACGGCTGGCTTCTGGCTCCAGGCTGGCTCCTGGTGGCTCCCTTGCTTTCTCCAGCTTAACACTTAACGGATGTTATTCCCGGCCTGCACTTTCACAGCTCTAACCTCTGGTCTCTGAGTGGGAGAAGCTGGCAGCACTTGTAATATGACATCAGATCCTGCTTGATGAGCAAGCTTCTCCCCTGGCAGAGCAGGGCTGGAGGGGGCAAAGGCGTGGTTTGGTGAAAGTCTGTGATCTTCCATGACCCTTTACCCTAAGTAACCAGCCCAGGGAGCTACATACTGCTTCAAGGGCCCTCCAGAGAGGCAATGAGTGGACCTCTCCCCACAGTGGGAGACCTGGACTTCATAAAGCTAGCAACTCCTCTCACTTCATTGTTAATTCATATCACATGACTTTCTTACGCCAATGAAGAGAAAAGAAACCCAATACTTTCGCACTTCTCCATATCTTAACTTCTAAGTCCTGCCTTGTCGAAGTCAGAGAACTGAGACCTGGAAAGAAATGGGTATGCTATGTCGTCATTGTGCAAAGAGCCCAGACTTTGTAGTCTGCCAGACACGAGCTGAAATCCTGCGGGTGTAATCCTGGGCAAATGACTTGACTTCTCTGTGCCAGGTTTGTTCAACTAGACAGTCAAAGAGGAACCATCATGCCTATTCAGTGCTATTGTAAGGATTAGATGAGATGCATCCTGTCCATTGCCTGACACCTAACAAGTACAGGCATACCTCGTTTTATTGCACTTCACTTTTTGTAAAAAAATTTGTAAAAACACAGAGATATTGTGTTTTTTACAAATTGAAGTTTTGTAGTGATATTGCATTGAGCAAATCTATTGGTGCCATTTAATCAACAGCATTTGCACAGTTGATGTCTCTGTCACATTTTGGTAATCCTTGCAATATTTCAAACGTTTTCATTATCATTATATTTGTTATGGTGATCTGTGATTAGTGATCTTTGCTATTACTGTTATAATGTTTTGGCATTTTTAGCAATAAGGTATCTTTAATTAAGATATATACGTTGTATTTTAGACATAATGCTATTGGACAATTAATAGATCACGATATGGTGTAAACATAACTCTTACGTACAGTGGGAACCAAAAAATTTGTGTGACTCACTTTATTGTGATACTTGCTTTATCATGTTGGTCTGTAACTGAACCTGCTGTGTCTCCGAGGTATGCCTGTACTGCACAAGTGGGAGTTACCACCATTTCTCCGAGGTATGCCTGTACTGCACAAGTGGGAGTTACCACCATTAAATAAGCTTCCTCGTTTTTAAAAACAATTTGTATATTTGCTTCACTCATTCAAAGTCAAGATCGGCTGGTCTAGTGCATTCTTCTTTTTTTATCAACAGTGTTATTATTTCAAGTGGACAATGGCTATTGTATTTGGCTTATTAGCCTTAGAAATGTTAAGCCTACAACTTTAACAAGGAGTCAAACTTAGCAGAGTTAGCAGCAGCCCAGCTTCAGAGGGCAGGGTGATTCCTGGGGCCTCTTACAGTCTCCCAGGGGCCAGAACACCTGTTGCTTAGAGGTCCCTGCTGGAACTTGAGGACTTCATTTCTCTCTGGTAGACTTCAGAGCTCCCTGTCTGAGCTGAACAGAACAATTCTATGACATCTTTGAGATGGAAAAGAGCATCAGTCAGAAAAGTTCAAAATTATATTGATGTCCTGACTCTGTATATAAGTCCCTCAGCTCCTCTGAGCCTATTTCTTCCACTATGAACCAGGAATGATGTTTGTGTCTACCTCACTGGCATTCTGAAGATCAAATTAGAGCATGTAACATGATGGAAATGTTTTGTAAACTCTAGAAAGTTAGAATTGTAATTCGTTATTGTTTGGATAAATCTGAGTTCCTGAGTTGGCTCTGAAAACAGCTTAGCCACTAAACAGGATGGGATTAACAGGACAGCCTTGCTGACACAGATCATGACAGGACAGCATCTCATTTTGACTTGGAAGCTGCTCCCAGTTGTGCTAGCGTCACACAAAAGAGCCTGATTTAAGCAGTGGTACATTGTGACAACAGGAAGAAGGTGGTGAGCTAGGGCGAGGGTCAGAGCATGGAGAGGGGACCCCTGTCGACAGGTGAGAAGCAGAAAGACAAAAAGGGGGCAGGGCTTTTATTTTGCTTCAGAATTAAAAAAAAAAAAATGCAAATGACATCTCTAGGTTCAGGTTACTTCCTAGAGTTGGGATAGACCATCCAAGCCTGGTCCTTCTGGAGGTTAAGACCAGATACTCCTGATTAAACATACTCAACTCCCTGCAAGCATTCAACTTAAAATTTCCTTGACTGCATTTCTAAGTTTCAAAAACACCCTTCCCCCCAAAAAGTGCATATAAAAAATATTAGGGTTGTGTTTTTTTTGGTTTAGCCTTTAAAAAAAATTTTTTTTTAATCCAAAACCATAATTGTGGCTTACCAAGATGGATTCTCCTCCCCAGCGAGGATTTAATTTTTCCAGTCCCCTCCCTTGGTGCCTGTTACCCTCTGCTCATTTTTGATGAACTGCACATGTTGTAGAAACCACTCCTGGGCCTCAGACACGAGCAGTCTCCCTCACCACTGCCAGTGTCCTAATAAGGGAATGAACGAGCTCTGATTGGTGAGGTAAGAGGAGTCAGGCGGTGCATGATATTTTTGCTGATTGAGGAGGATAAGGTGTGGTTTGGCAGGTACCCCGTTGGTTTGGCTGGCTCCCGAACTAGTTTTCTTTTTTTTTTCCTTTTTCTCTTTTTACAGTTCAAATTCTGTAAAATAGACTCTAAGAATTGTTTTCTCACTTAAAGGTTAGCTGGGCTTTGAGAGTATCATCTTGACACAGATCATCCGTGATGGGGAAAAGATAGGAATCCGGAGTGATATGAAAGGAGGTTGAGGTTATGGCTAAATGCTCCCAGTTGCCAATTCTGCTCCTCCAGGGGGGCTGTCACCAGAAGGAAGGGGGCATCAGACTTGGTCAGATTTGGTCATGGAGAGAACAAGGGGGTAGACCACTCAGTGTATTTAATCAATGTTTATTAAGTTTAAAAACGCTACCTGCACAACAATATTAAGTAACATCCACTTTCGGCTTGTAAATATTGATGTACCCCAATTTTAAAAAATAAGAGAAACAGAAAGAATGTTCTGGATCATAAGGACAAGTGGCCTCATCTATTTATTTCCACTCTGATCTCTAAATATTTGCCCATGACTCCTCTCTCCAGTCTATTTTCTGAATGACCCTACACTGCCTTTTAACATGATTGCATCTGGCCGAGACTGTTCCTAAGTCACTCATTATGTATCAGTGTTTCTCAGCCCGGCTGCAGGCTAGAATCACTGGGGGAGTTTTCATGCCTGGATCATACCTACAGTGGGTCTGGTTTAATTGGTCTGGGACACAGCCTGGGCAGAAGGATTTTTAAAAGCTCCCGCAGGTGGTTCTGTGAGAACCACTGCTCTGAATGCATCCTCTGTTGTATCATCCAGCTCCCAGATGGCAGGGTCAGGCACTTTCTCTTTCTGACATTTTGAAACCTTGAAAGAAAATGCAATATGTATATGAAACGAGTTAGACAGGTTTCTTCTCAGGTTGGTAAGTTCAGTTCAGTTGTTTTAAACCTAACAGTAGAGAATTGTGCTTTCAACGAAAATCAACTTCTAGACACATGGGTATTGTTTGAACTTTATTTTCCATGCATGTAAGGAGTGAAGTTCTCTGCCAAGTAGTCGAAAAACAGTGATTCCATTTCAAAGTCATAAGTAATGAAGTTATGTTTTTAATGTTTTCTCTGTGTTCATGCAAGTTATTCATCTCTTAATATTTAATTTAGTTACTAAATGCTTCTTTACTTACTTGACTTTTAATATTAATCCAACTTTACATTCTGAAACTGTGAAATTGCTGTCTTTAGCAAGGATAGGATGATATGACCGAGGAATTTTTAAAAAGTTACCATCCATCTTGAAAATAAGAGGATCTGAGAGTGTAGTACCAGCATGGAGAGAAGCTTTGAATTTTGGAAGAGTCTGGGATTAATTTGATATCCAGAATTACTCATTACTCTCAACTTCCTCACTGGAAATTTCATTACCAAAGGAGAAAAGTCATTTAGAAATTCAGGAGAACAGCCTGAGCTAGGAGTATAAATTAGAAAAGCATCACCTAAAAGTTGACTAACAAGTTATAAGAGTAGATGGGATTACCCAGGGCAGGTATGTTAAATAAGAAAAGACTAGCATTGAGCAAGACACAAAGGAAACTACAAAATAAATGGTAGGCAGAGAGTTTCACAAAGGAAGGTATGATGAACCGTGTCAGAGACCTCTGTGAAGTCTAATAAAATGGGGTCTGCAAAGGGACATGAGACAGTTCATCCCAAAGTATTGCCCTAGAACGTACAAGCCCATAATTCTATGTCATTGGGGATTATGGCTCCTCATGTCTGGATCACAAATAGTCACCATATTGTTCTGAGACACTTAATAACCAAATTGAGCTGTTCTTTTTGGATGTTTTGATCAGCTGATCAAGTGATTAAGATGTCTGGAGGTAAAATAAATTCACTTCATTGGCCCCCTGTAGACACATCCCTAGGTGATTTTAGGTTAGCTACAAGGTAGATGAAACTAATTTATAAACCTAACTCTAAAACCAAATGTAAAAATAACAGGACTGCTCACAATACAATGGAATTAGCTATTTACGGTTATCGTCATGATTTATCCCATGAATTACAGATTCTGTTTTGACTAAAGCACATGAAAACATTTCTAAAGGACTGGCTAAGTCAAACTTGCTTAGTTTACCTACTTGTACTGAATTATTTTTGCTTTTCACAGACATTGCAAAGGGCCAAAACCAACAGTAGGCTTGATGGTGAGAGGGGAGAGACTACGGAGAGTTATAAGGATGTTATAAGGGAAGATGACCCGGGAGGAGGAAGTTATGGTGGGGAGAGGCATGCACCAGAGTAAGAGGAAAACAAAGAGTTTCTGCTCTGCTCATGAGGCACGATGAGGCCAAGCATGTGACAGGAACAGAGACAGGCAGATGGCAAGTGTGCGTGTGCACACAGTCACTGGACAAGAGCTCTTGAAGCAGGCCAGGATCCACTAACAGTATAGAAAACACAGTCGACTCAGCTTGACTTTAGCCCCTTATTACTGACTGTATTCAAAAGTCAAATATCTTTCCTGTCTACAGCCATTTGGTTCTTCTTAACCAGGAAAACATACATTTTCCAGCTCTAAACCCAAGGGGACTTTCTGTATGTAGTTACAACATAATGCCATCCACAGGGAAAATAGCGTTTAAATGAGAAACAAATTTACAATAAATGCATTAAAACTTTGGCGTTTTTGGCCAGTGAGCTAAATTCCCCAGGTACCTACCCACACAGACACTGGCAAGATGGCTTTGACTTCTGGCGGGAAGGAATTGAGAGGCATGTGAAGTGTTGGGGCTCTGCCTGCTGTATTTTTTTGCTAATCCTCTTCTGTCTCCAAGCATAGCCTTGAAGCTGCCACTAGCACTCCCAGGTTGGTTTAATATGGCTCTGTTCCATCACTTCATGGTGCTGAAGTTCAAATCTGAGAGATCCCTTCTTCCCATGGTGAATGATCAGGCTTCAGCTTCTGGATCTCATGATCAGAGAGCAAGTCCCCTGGCCCAGGCAGTATGGCCGGGGACACAGCCAGGTTTCCTGGTTCATTTTCACAGCCAGTGTGAAGTGCCTGCCTTGTTGGTGACTCACAAAGCTTCTGGATGAGTATGTGTGTGCACAAGCATGTGTCTTTGGGACATCCTTTACAGGGTAGCTTCTCCCATTGATAAATCTCTAATAACTTTGAACTTCATTTTCTCAGTAAGTATTCAAAAGCCTAGGATAGAATTGTTGGCCTTTCCTTATTCATGAAACTGAGTCACATTTCATTGATCCATCCTTTTGGAAAACATTGTTGTACTGAATGTGACACTAAAGCTTTTAAGTGGCTTCATGTTGGCCTATCTGTCCTTTCCGTATCTGATTCAGATAAATCCATACGAACTTAGGCAATTCATTTCATCTTTAGGGAATGGAATTAGCCTTCATCATCCTTAATTAGCCTTCATAATTACCATTGCTCAGTGTCTTATGCCATATGCCTTTCTTGAATTCATTACTAAAAATACTTAATAATACCTACTTTATGCAAGAACATTGGGGAGGAGAGCTACAAATATGTATAAAACTTGACTCTTGCTTTCAACAAATGTAACATAACGTGAGAAATAAGATGACACACAAATAACAACAAGGCTATATTGACAAATATCTGGAACAACAGCAAAGATTTCACAGGAGGGAAAGAGTTCCTCCCAGTTGACTGCCATTATGTCTGGTAAGACCTCATATAGATATGTGCCAGCTTTGAGGGATAGAGAAGAGCCCTCTAGGTAAAACTGGAGAAGAGGAAAGAGAAAAAATTTCAAGACCATTGGCTTAGATCAAGGATCTGCAAACTGTTTTTGTAAAGATGGTATATATTTTCAAATTCGTGGGAAATACACTCTCTGTCAACATTACTCAGCTCTGGCACTGAAGTGTGAAAGCAGTCATAGACAATCCGAGAATGACTATGTTCCAATAAAACTTTATTTACAACAGTAGAATGTGGGCCAGATCTGGCCCTTGCACCACAGTTCGCCAGTCCCTGGCTTAGATGACTGAAGCTATTTGTTAATCTACAGAACACTCATACAGAGTCATAGGTTAGAAAGAAAACCAGTATGGGGACTAAAGACCCAGGTCTAGTCCTGATTTAGTAATTGGTTGTGTGAGTCACTTCACCTTTTCAACCCCAGGTTATCATGTATACAATGTACAGTATGGATTGAAAATAACCTCCAAAATTCCTTCTAGTTTAATTATTCTATGGTTTTAATATCTTGCCACCGTGGTGGATTTCACCTGGGATCTGATTAACAAGCAGAATAAGTGGAAGTTTGATTTACCTCTATGTGGGCACAGGAAGTACGAGAGGTAGCCAGAATGAAAAAAGACATAAATGCCATTCTGAAAAATTGGAAGTCATAGCTTATTGCTTTTGCAGGATCCTCCACAGTGCTTCTGTTCTAAACAATTGTAGAAGTTGCTGAACTGAAGTCTCCTCTTGCAGCTCAGATTTGTGGAGCCTTTGATATTGGGTTGCTGGCCCTTTATTTCTTGGGAAAGCTGCAGAGTGAAATGGAACACCTGGAGTGGAGACTGAAACTAGAAAATCCTCCCTGCGTGCTTCTGTAGGGCCACCGCCATGCAAGGAGCCTCCCTCCTTAAGCTCTGTAAAACGGTCGGTTTACTCTTCCAGTTATTGGAAGCTGTCCTCCTGCATGTGCCAAGCACAACTGGAGCCTTGCTAATACCCTTCGTGTACTCCAAGCCCTGGCCAGACTGGATTGTTTGCTTTCTCGTGTCCATATTTCCTGACTCTGCAGCCTTGCTATTTGAGCTCTCTGTAGGTGGAAAGAGCCTCTTCTGTCCTCCCAGCCCCAGTCCTAAAGATCTAGCTCAAATACCGGTTTCTCCATGAAGCCATCTCTGATTGCTTAGCTGGAACTGTCTTCTTCTTCCTTTAAACTGTAGATCACTTTATCAATGTCTCCTATGATATTTACTGCTTTCTGTCTACTATCATGTTCTTACACATGTCTTAGCTTCCCTACCAGATTATAAACTCTTCTGAGGATTTTAATTCATCTTAGTTTCCACCCTCAATGACTTGAATAGAGTAAATGCTCAGTAAATGTGTGTTGGATGGATGCATTAATTCCAGTCACCTAGGTGTCAGTTTGCATGTTAGAGCAGCATTACCAACCAGCATCCCAATGCTGCAAGTTAAGACACCACACTCATATCCAGCACATCGCCCACCATCTCCTCCTCAGAATCTAGGCTACTCAGAGCCCACCACTCTGATGTCCCACTTGTTTTTAACTGTCCTCCCCTCAAAGTCTATGTTCCACATGGATCAGTGGTTTGGTTGTAGAGGAATATAGACAAGATTAGAGACCTATAAACCAGTACCAATGCTGTAACTTTGTTATATGTAATTAGAAAAAAAAATGCTTTTAGAGTAAGTCGGTTATCTCCCCTACTAAAGCAGTGCCTCCTGTACTAAGTAACAGTTTTAAGGAACTAGTGATTACGTTGGTATCTAGTCAGGAGATGGCATAAGCCTTGTTGGTTAATATTCTGTTGATGGGATATAAATCTGCTGGTGTAGGACAGGTACCCTCAAGCAATTTAAGTACCCAGGAATGTCTCTAATGCCCTTGTGTCCCTCTCTCGGAGCCCGGACGGATTCTTGAGCTGTTGGTGATTCTTCAGTTAACACACACACACACACAAATGTAGGAGCTTAGTTATGTAATATTACTCTATCTGTTTAAATATTCACATGTATATAGGGTCTTCTTTTAACTCTAACCGTGGAAGAAGTTTTTTATTCGGTTTGCTTTGGTTATGCCGGCTCTTTACCAAATCACAGCAGTTAGGCGTCTGCTTAACTCCCACCACATGGAGCAGGACCCATCTGCGGCAAGGCTTCTGTTGACTCAGGAAGACGATCTGCCAAGTGCAGAGCAGACTCATTGACTTCTTCTCCCAACAGTAGGGAGGTTGGACCCATTAGTAGTCATTGGCTCCCAAGTCCCCTACAAGAATAGATGTCCTTTGCACAGGTCCAAACTTCCAGGGTTTGGCCTTTCATTTTCCATTTCCTGTCTCTACTCATGATTTGCCTGTCTGTTTGCTTACCACTTGTAAACAAGACTGCAGTTCTAGCATATGCAGGGGAGCTATTTAGCCAGCTGGACATTAGGCAAGTTTGTGTAATACATCTGGAGTTGGGGAGGCAGTAATCACCCCAAAATATGTTTTCTTGTTAGAATAAGTCACCTCATTCTTCAGAGTTGCTAGAAACAATGCTCCAGTGTCACGTCTATCAGTATAGTTGAGCTTTTTGTTTCTGAGGAAGAAAGCAAAGACAAAAGGTGGGGGGAAGGATGGGAGGTTGTGCTACCCCAATGGAAATGGAGCCAAGAGAGCACCGGGAAAGAGGAAATGAATACTAAATCTTTTTCCAATTAAGAAAAATGAGAGTGGAAGCAGGAAAGCTCCAGAGGGCACTTTGGGGGGAGGAGATCATAAAAGGCCTGTTATGAAAATCCATTACCCATAAATTCCCCTGCATTAAGCACTGCCTGTATAGAGAGGATGCTGAGAATCCTCTCAGCTGACACAGGACATGTGACTTCACTTAGTGGTACCCACATGCCATGTACCATTTCCGTCGGCATGTCTGGAATACCGCTTTACCCTTACAGGAACTCCCTCTAATTAGTCACAGGTTCATAATCTCCGCTTAAGAACATCTTGTTTTTGTTTTCCCAATCCCTTTGTTTCTTTTGTCCAATATTTAGCAATGTGATAGTGGTACCATATTTCAAAGCTCTACCATGTGAAATTATGGACCTTTGTACTGCATCACAAAGTATTTCAAGTTTGGGGGTAAGATTTGAATTTCTAGATCACACTAAATATAAGACTCATCTAAAACAAGTTTATATTTTTACATTTGAAGATGGAAACGGAAACTTTTGTTTCTAGGAGATGAAGTCTTTGACTATGAAAAGAATCTGCTTGTTTATATATCTGTGGTCAGATGCAGTTGCATCCAAATCGGCCAGTGGAAATAGGGGGGTTTCCCAGCATCCTGCTCTGAGGCAGTTTTTTCGTCACTTGTATATCCACGTTCAGACCTACATGCAAGAAAAAGAACTGGCAAAATGTAACCTTGACAGTCATAGACACCTGGGTTTGATGAATTGTTTTATCATGTTTTACCTGAGAAAATTTACTTAAGCCCAAGGTTTATTGTCCACATCTACGATGCACATTAAAGCAAGGCTGTTCTGTAATAGATACAACAGTCAAGAAAACAGCCCCAAATCAGATTTTACTTTTGATTGACAAAATTTTTAAAAGCCCAAGTTTATTAATGATCATATTTTATTTAAGATTTTTATTAGACAAAGAATCCTAGGTTGGGAATGAAGAAACGGTCATGTTTATGAAAACACAGGTAATAATTGGGTTTATCCTGTCTTCAGCCACATTTTATAACAGCTGGATCTTAAACATTCATAAATTAAGAAGTGAACTGTTTGTATCTGACCAAGCCTGCTGTTTTTAAGCAAGCTGGGTGGGACAGTGGGAGTGGCACAAATTCAGTCCTGTTTGTAACAGAATAAATAGATTTTCATTTATCTCAGGAAACTGCCATGGAATGATCCCTCTAAAATCTGGATTTAACAGGTTTGACAGATACATTGTTCCTTTAAAAAATAAATGTGGGGGGAAAAAAAGCAATTCAATAAGAAAGTAAATCCAGATCCTATTCATTTTTATTTCTACTGAGTATCACCAACCATCTATGATGGACGTTTAAAAAGAAAATAGCACCAGTTGAATAAAAAGTTAGACATTTATCCCATCCAAACTATAATCTCAGGAAATGTTTGGGAAACTCTGTGTCTCTTCTGTCATTATAAACTACAGCTATTCATACAAACACAGATGAATCACAGAAGCATAACACTGTGTGAAAAGAACTAATCACAGAATGCATATTGTATGGTTATGTAAAGTTCTAAGAAGGCAAACTAAAAAAAAAAAAAGAATTGTTTAGGGATGCATCCCTTGGAGGTAAAATTACAAAGAAAGGCATTAGGATAGTTAAAATAGTCAAAAATTCAGCTTAGAGAGTGTTTGGAAGCGTTTAAAAAGAGATAGGGATGGTCTTGAAGAAGGGCACGTAATGATCTCCAAGGTGCTGTGCTGTTTAGGCTGGCTAATAGTACATGTGTGTTTGCTTCACTGTCCTTTTAAGTGGTCGTGTACTACACACTCACTTATAGGTATAGTATATTTCATGCTAAACATCTTTTTAATTTAAAATATTGACCCCCAAACAATTAGAATTTTTTAAACTTCCTGTGACTATGTATCAATTCAGAAGTCAGTCTCTAAACTAGGGATCTGCCTGCCCCAGGGGAGGACCATTCTGAGACCTGTGTTCCCATAAACCCTTAGTTAGCTCTACAACCCTGAGTCAGAATCAGAACTCACTGTACTCCCTGGGTTCTTTCTAACCATATGTGATCAATCAGACCTGATCTATTTGTTTGACAGGATGTCACAGTCATAATGATGCTAAGAACCAAACTTCGCGAGAGTTGTGGAGGCAAGGCCTCATGTCGTTTCCTTCTGCTGTGCTCTGCAGCACGTGTTTCCCCATCATGATTTGTGGTTATAGAAATTCATGTGATTATGGGATGTCACCATTATGTAAAGCAGATGGTAGGCTGGTGGTGATAACTTGTGGTGACAACATATATAAGAACACTGAAATGTGTAAGCACGCAGTGTCTTACAACAGAGAACCAAAACGTATGGCTGCTATGCAAACATTAGTAATTCTCAAATGTGTGTGTGCATGAGGAGATGGGGTGGGAGAAGGAGGAATAGATGAGGTAGGACATACCTCTCGTCCTGGGTTAGTTTCTTCAGAGTAATGTATCCCTTTGCATGCCTGCATCCTCACAAGAGGCACATCCCTGATATAGCAGTGAGTCCTACGGTGAAATTCAAAAGGTTTTTACCTTCCTTCTCTACCAGAAAATAAAAAAAAAATATGTCTGTGTGTGTGTGTGTGTGTCTGTGTGTGTGTGTGTGTGTGTGTGTATGTATTCTAAATCAGGGGAGCTTTCTTTCATTCTATCCCATATTAATTACTAACAGGCTAATTTACTAGTGGCTATTAATCCATTTCTAAACATTTTCTGACTTGAAAATAATTTTACTTTTTTCTCCATTATAATTTTTAATGCCTTTCTTTTAAAGGAATCCAAAGGAAAAACATTCAGAATTGGACTTTATGTGCCTTAAATGAAACCACAATATTTTACAGACTCCACATGTAAACAAAATCATATTTAAGAGCCTGGAATGAATCTAGACGCCTCTTTTAACTTTCAAATATACAATAAATCTGCAAAGCAAATATGACTCATTTCAGTAGCTCAAGATTTTCCCTCTTGATCACAGCATTGCCTGAAATTTTGCTAAGTGCATTTGAGCAATTCACAGAGCTAACTGGATATGTTTGGAGAATCTGCTTGCATTTCATATTATGAAAGAAAATCACTGGGGTTTTTTGGTACATGAAAAACAATACTGTGAGTCTGTATGAATCATTTTGCCTCCTTGATAAGCACATTTTCAGCCCATGTGAAGTTTTTAACTCTTAAGTGGGATTCCATATTAAGACCCAGGTTAAGACAACATTGGCAGAACCAAGAACGATGGAAATCAAAGAAATGTAATTGACTAAGAAGTTGTCCTTTGCAGCTGTGAACCCCAGGCAGTCTTCCTCCTGAGCCTGCGTGGGGAGTGTACAGCAGCAGAAAGTGGAGGCAAGATCATGTTTGGGATTGAGTGTCTCAGTTACAACCTGGAATCTTCTTCAATCAGCACCACCTTCTCTCAAATGACACCTTACACGAAAGCAGAGGTACAGGAGGAGGCAGGGAGATGAAAGCTGATCTTAGGGTTCAACTAAGTGTCTACTGGCCTACAAATGACTGTGAATTCACAGATAAAGAACTGCTGGTAGGATTCCTTCTTTCAGGCAGCAAATTTATTTGTTCTGCTGGAATTTTAGGTGCAGCATTCTCTTTTTAACATATAGGAATGTGGCAGAATCAATTAAGGAAAACAGGGAGACTTGGAAACTTTGATCTGAATGGGAATCTCTTTAAGTTTTTGTACATAAGCCTCATTTTAGTGCCTTGAGCCTTTTATTTTCTCCAAGGGTTTCCTCACTTAAATTGTGGGTCTGCATGTGTGTCTGTACATGTGTGTGTGCACTTACCAAACACGAGGAATGTTAAAGGATGCTAAAGGGTTTGAAGGGGCCAATTCAAAGTCTGTTCAGTGGCACTCTGGCCATCTCTTTCTACATGCCAGTGGTTCTTGAGTGCTGAAGTTGCTGGAAGAGAGTCCCAAATTCATATCCATACCAAGTAATTTTTGTGGGCTAATAAGTAACTGTTTCAGCTGTTCTTCAGATACGTATAAATGCAGTGGTTTATAAGATACAGATTCCTTTTTATGCAGTGTTGAATTTATAGACACTTCATAAAACATTTTTAATACATAACAAAAGTATAAGCAATTGTCATGATATTTTAATTTTTCTTGATATTTTAAAAGGATCCACATTCTTATAATGTTAGTAACCACTGCTATAAGATATAGAAAATTAAATCTTTTCTTCAGCACTCTCTAACTTGTAATAAAATCAGCCTCCTCATAAAAGTGGTTTTTACTTTTCCTTATTCTATTTGTAAACATGGTTTCCTGATAAGAGATCTTGTCCTGTTAATAAAATGTTATTGCCAGTATGTTTACTTGAAAACTCTCAAGTCAGAAAATATCAAAATAGGGGGGGAAAAAAGATGAAATTAAAGGAGATGTGAGTAACATTCTTCAAACTATGGAGAACACGGAGTTAAAAAAAAAAAGCCAAAACTCTATACTGTAGATGAAATTATAAGAAGAGTTTTGCCAATGTTGTGCAAGTCTGGAGAAATATTTGTTGGAGAAGATGGGGTGAGGGGGACACTGAGGCAAGATGACAACTAGTGCCTTGCTCCTGTGCCTTGTATGGAAGCCTCAGCCACTTCCTCTCATCTAAGGACATTCAAACCCTGGCCCATCCAAATATAAAGACACTGAGTCATCAGTGGTTTCATTATTTGCCATGTCTGCAATACTTTTATTTATTTGAACTATCTAAAAGGCACAGCATGTAACATGATTACCGTGTTACTTGAATATATTGAGGCAGTAGAGGTCTGGTGGTAAATACTTAAAACATCTTTGGTGTGAAAGCCACAGCATTCCAAGGAAGTTTTCCCATTGCATAGATCTGTTTTTTCTTATAATATAACACCAGCATCTTTAACCAGTGGTTCTGGGAATGGAAGACAAGCCAGTTCTCTCTGTTTTTTTCATACCACTGACAATCAAATAGCATCATGTTATTATAATGGACTTCTAAGATTGTTCAACATTTATTCATGCACACACATCCACACACGCACAAGATCATCTCTCTCCCAAATATCTCATGAGCCATTTAGCTGCCAGAAACACTGGCCTTCCTGCAGAAGGATCAATCGTACCTTACTTCAGGTGTTGTCCAAGAGGAGAGCAAAGGCAGTTACCCAGAAACAAAGCATACTACTCCAGAGTAAGCCTGTCTTCACCCAGCATGGGTGGGAAAGTCGTGGATTCTGGTCAATTGAGCATTTTATTAAATGAGGTGCTTTACGTATCGTTTGTGGTTACTTGTTTTTAAATAAAACTCACTTGATTAGAGCTCTAATAAACATAGTTTAATCTTTCTCAGGTGATTCAGAGGAACTTTGAGTCCTACGCTGCCTCTGAATCATCTGGGAACATCAGTTGTCTTTGCGGCGTACAATACGGTAGACCAGTTAATGCTGGCGTCTGGTGACGTTTCACAGAAACAACAAATGGGTTGTTATGTTTTTATTACAATCCAGTGGGTGGTTAGGTATGATTTTTACTAGTCAGCAGCATTCCAAATACATTTAAATCTGGCGTGTGGAAAATTAGAAATGTTAACATTTTGCCTTTAACTGAAGCATAAAGCAGAGTTGTGTTATCATGTGGACGTATTAAGGATGCTGTGTTCTCATCTGTCTCTTTGGATAAATTCGTCTTATGGTGAAATTAGCACTGACAGGCGTTGCTGGTGTTATGTACCTTTTTGGAAGGCTATTTGTCCTTGTGCATCAAAAGCTTTTAAATGAGCATACGCTTAAACTCAGAAATTCTAGCTTTTGAGAATTTTTTCCTGGGTAAATCATTGAACAAGTGGTAAAAGTATATCTATAATGATGTCCTTTGCAGTATTGTTTATAAGAATATAAAGTTGGAAAAATCTTACCTGCCCATCAGTAGAAAACTGAGTAAATAGATAATAGTCCCTCCATATCATTACTATGTACATCTATTTTATAGAATACCATGTTGCTGTTGAAAGTTATATTTTGCTGATGTGTTAAAATAGGCATGAATAAGGTAAATTTAAAAAACTATTTCTAAAATCATATACAGAACATGATACCATTTTGTTAAAAATCAAAATATCTGTGGATAGGAAAAGGTCTGGTAAAATACATCAGGGATTATTCATTTTCCTATCTGAGTGCTGTAATCAGGGACCTGATTTTTACATTTTGTGATGTCTAGTTTAAGAAAATAAAAAGTGTATGTAACTTTTAGAAACAAAAAAATTTGACAGTTAAGTTCTTCGAATTTGAAAGAAAAATAACCTCTGGTAGTAGTAGGAAGGGTTCATGCTGCGGGACAGACCTGTAAGCTAAGCACCCACTGTCTGCCCTGTACTCTTGGGCTGGTGTAGGGAGGCTCCCATTTGAAGAATTTCCACACATATCAAGTCATTTGGCGTGGACACAATTTCACTTATGAAGTCAACTGATACGTTATTGAGCCAGCAACTGGGTATGTTCGGATTCGAAATACCATGGAACCATTTTGGCTCCTTTTTAGTTTTTAACTTTGAAAACAATTTTAACATGTTTGTTTGTCAATAGCCTCAAAAATCTCTCTCAGGCGACTGTGTATCCCAGGCAAGAGGCTATCCATGGAAAGTCGTTGTAAATTTTAAGCAAGAAGAGTTAGGAGAGAAAGTGGAAACCATCTGGTTGTTCAAGGCCACTCCTCTACTGAGAAATCTAAGATGAAAGAAGATTGAGTGTGACCTGACCTAGACCACTGGCAAATCTAGGTCACGCCAGAGCTAAAAGCAAACAGCGTCCACCGTGAAGCACGTTGTGCAGGTGGGAGGAGGAAGACAGTAACATCTCAAATTGTTCGAGTATGGTGGGAAATTAATGGCTTCAAATGAGACTCCATTTAGGAGAGGGGAGAGTTTTGTTTTTGACATAAGGTGTCCCATATGGAGCTTTTATGTCTCTTACTTGCCTTGGAAAATGAAGGCCTCAAGTAATAACCAAGACCTCATGGCTGATCCAGAGATGTAGAAGAGCAAATTAAGACTTTCTGTTTGATTAACTTGGGAAGCAGTCATTAAGGACGCATTCTCCCTGCTGCGGTTAAAGCTGTCTAGTGAGAAATAAGCAAAAGGAATATTGGGCCAAGAATCTGAAAATTGAAGCCAAACCACTGGGAAGGGCTTTTGACTGTGAACTACAATGTGATTAAATTAGAAAGGAACATTCAAATCATGTCATGTTGTCGCCTCTAAGTCAACAAGTCTAAAATGGAACTCATCTTTCCTCACACACAGCTCCTCCGCTGCCCTTTCCTAATAAAACAAAATACTACACTGTAGAATGCCTTAGCACAACATAGCCATGGTTTCATTTGATTGTTACCCACGGGCAGACAAGGCAGTTTAACTCAGGTTAATCAAAGGGCTGAACACTAGTAAAAGACCAGTTCTAGAAACCTAGAACTGAGTTCTAACCTAGTCGTCCTTTAACTGAATCACACTGCCCTTCTCTCCATATTTGTGGAAATAAGTCAGTCAGTTTTATAGAATTATTAAGTGACATTCTATTTATGTTGGCATTTGAATATTACACACTAGCAGATTTTAGTTAAGTATGAAGTCAGAGTTTCTGAAATAACAAAGAACAAACCGATCAACCCTGAGAATTGTTCACCTTGTTTTTTGTAAGAAACCTAGGTTAAAAAAAGTTCATAGCATTTGCGTTATTGAAGTCAAAAGACAGAAACAGATGAAGTGAAGTAATGGATCTCAACCCCCAAAATACCGAGTTTGTAAATCTAATGGGAACAAACAAACCATCACAGTCATATTAGGTTCATTTCGCTAATAAAAATTATATGATTCTGCTGTTTTGCTTTCTTTCATTTGTAAATTATTTTAGCTTTGTCATTATAGAAGAAAGATAAGCATGAAACGGCTACATATCTGGATTTCTATTTGTGGACATGTAAGTTTCACTGTAATAAAAGCACCTTTACTAGCCAATGTGAAAAGCCATCTGCTGCACAGTGCAGCTCCATTCCAACCCTTGAACCATCAGGCCAGCCAGCACTACTGTGTCTTCTCACCACTCTGTATCTCAGTACACAGTCCTCTTCCAAAGCAACCAGGTTAACCACGTGGGCCATTTCCTCTTGAGTCTGAGCATCTGGATTCCCCAGCAATGAGTCTTCATTTGGGAATAAATATTAGGAGAAACATATCTAACATGGTGAAATTGATTATATAATTTTCCTAAACAGGCCTTTGCTTTAGATGAAACTATGAAAGCTAAATACCATATATGCACGTGGAACACTCTGTGCCTCTTCAGCCTGCCTTAGCCTTTAGGTTTCTGGCTAAATACACGCCTGTGGGCTCCCATGATGTGCCCAGCATGTGGGTGGTGGGACATCAAATTATGGTTTAGAACAAAAGAGGGGGGCAGGGAGGGCGCCGCACTGACTATGAGGTCTCCTGTCACCTTTCTTCAGTGAAAAGGAACTAAAAGGAAAAAATTAAATCTAAGCAAAGAGGATAGCCTGCTCTGGATTTTAATTAGTGATTTGGCTTACTAACGCCAAAGTCCTGGTTTGGTAACTTAACTTGATCTTTTCTGACCCTTGTGACAACATCTCCACAAATAATCCATACAACATGTTAAATCTTTTTAACAAGTGTTTTGATTACTTTCAGTTCAATGCTTTCGATTTCTGCTTCTAAATCTTACGTGCTAGTCATCAGCTAAGTAAAGAAGTCTAAGTATGTTAACCTACAGTCTCCAAAGGCAGCTGCTTTTGTGTAAATTTTTTCAGTTTAAGCTATTGTTTGATCATTGTAAATTATCCTGTGTAGCTATTGGATGAATGCTTTTCAGATACTTAAAAGTTTGAAAACTAGTCAGCTAAACTTAAGGAACAGAACCATCCTTAAGGAACTCTGTAGTTTCGTAAGTAGTCAAGTTCAGGAAAGGACTCAGGGTTGATCCTGCCAAGAAGCTGGTGAAGATGGTGGGCAGTTGGCAGGCTCAAGAGGTTGTCCTTGTGATATTGCAGAATCGCCTACCAGAGGAACGACGATGATGAGGAAGAGGCCGCCCGGGAACGGCGCCGCCGCGCCCGCCAGGAAAGACTGCGGCAGAAGCAAGAGGAAGAATCCTTGGGGCAGATGACTGACCAGGTGGAGGTCAATACCCAGAACAGGTACTGTCCTCTTTGGAAGGGAGAATTTCTCAGTTGCTTCTTAGCCTGTCTGATAAGAGGAGCGGGTTGGGCAAAGCATTCCCTTCTCAGCCCAACTCAACTCTTTTGCAGTCTTTCTAGCTTGCTTGATTCTTTTGTGACCATTTTAGGCAACTAACCAGATTGGACAGTCAATGTGACTTAGACATTAGGACACCAAAACTCCTTTCTCTCCCCCATCCCATCCCCTAAACACACCTATTTTATTTTCTTTTGTAATCTAGTAATTTTTAATTTGCTAAAATTATGGGTATATCATTAAATAAGGAAAACTACTTACATTCATTCTTTAAGACAGTATCTGTTTTGAACTGAAGATGTATTAGTTTAATACTCCGCTGTGCCTACCAGTAGCGGCTAATGCTTGAATTTTAAAGTAGGCATGAATTGCAAATGTCTTATTTTTTCCTGATATGCAGCCTAAATCAATATTCTCTGATCACTACAATATTCAGCAAGTTGCAGAATCCTGTTTAATGTAATTATTCAAACAAGCTTATGAATTCACAACTACATTTTTTCCTATACAGGCCCTAGCAGACATTAGGAAAGTTGAGAACACTTAATAGGTTCAACTTCTTCAAAAAGGCTTTTACAAGTTCACACATACAAGGTCCTATAGTGTATTATGTTAACAGTTAGTATATGTCATTTACATGCCCCAAGGTGTAGAAAAGATGAGGCTATTTGAAGGTGAAAGGGAGAAAAAAATTAATTTTATTTTAAAACTGTGGGCTGGTTAAATATAATGAAATCACAATATAAGATGTTTTGTGTGAGTTTGGTTTTAGTTTGTTTTATTTTCTGTTGTTGGGAGGGCATTGTATTTGATAGTCCCCTTAATTCAATCTATGTAGAAAATTCTGAAGGGAAAGAGTTCTGGCCTCTTTAACCTGAATTTAAGTGGAGATACAGAGGGTTTCTGAAAGCATCATGAAAATTCTGGCAGGCAGGATGATTCCGTCCAGAAGCTTACTGGTTAGGTGGAGAAACAGACCGTGTCCCTCGGTAAGGAGCTTCTCATTAGGGAGGAAGTATAGCAAAGAGGTTGCAGGTGTGTTCTCTGGGGTTCACTCCCTGCCTTTGAATCCCAACTTGACCCTTCACTAACTGTGTTTCTTCAGTTAAATGGAAATAAAAGTCATACCTTTTTCTTATGAATGTTAAATTTAGCTAAGATGCTAATATATGTAAAATGCACAGTGTTTGCACAGAGTAATTTTGGCGATTATTAGGAAGATGATATCAGTCTTACAGAGCAGGACTCCATTGTCTTCACTGCCTTTTCTATTTCTGAGCTGAGGGGGATGAGAAACAGAGTTTAAAAAATGACGTTTTAAGGCCTTTCATGAATCCGTTATTAGGGAGTGATCAACAATGCCTTAAAAAATTACTAGTGGCCTGTAGTTTTCTTGCTTTTAAGATCTTGCGTCTACTTGTGTTTCTCTTCTTCTTTTTTTTTTTTTTTTTTTACATTTTACTCTTATTATTTCATGATGTTGACTGAGTACAAAATTCTTTTTCAGCAGAACATATTCAGATCTGGGAACCCGTGATTTACCTCTGACATATTAGTTAGCCACAAGAAGAGTAAGCTTTCTCCTAGGGGCTAAACAACTGTAACTGGTGCTTGACCTCCCCTGATGCTTGCTGTCATGATTTATAAACAGGCAAAAAAAGGTTCAGTAGAGTCCATTTGTTCTTAACTCAAGGGTCCTTTAAGCTGGCTAGCATTTTGGAATTTGGGGTACCTCTTAAAAATTATCTGAATTCAGTTGATCCCAATGCCTTATGTATAGACTTTTCCTCTTAAATTCTAAACTATTTGCATTTTCAGAGAAATTTAATCCTTATGTGTCTAATTCATGGAGGACAGTGTCTTAACAGCAACAGCTAAGGCCAAGAAAGTTTAAATTCTAACCTTCACTCAGCCATTTCTTGTTGTTAAATGTGAAATATGTTTTTCCAAAATTAAGTGAACTTGAACTTCAAAAGGGCCAAGTTTGGTATGAAGCATGAAATTTGATGGAGTTTCTAAACATTGCAAGACATATTCTTCCAACTCTGGTCACAGTCCTGGTATCACATGACTGATTGTTTCCTGCCATTGAAGACCAACACTCCTGGCTTGGGCAGTGTCCAGTATCCCGCAATAGAGAGTGCGGTGATGGACATGCTACAATTTGGTTTTTAGAGGTTTTCTTTTCTTTTTTTCTAAACATCAAATTTAACTTTTCTTCGTCTACTCTAGAAAAGAGGGCAAGAGACCCTTTATGCATTGAAATCTTGATAAAGAATGTAGATGGTATATATATATTAATTAGGGCAATACCAATTGCTTTAACAGTGGGTCCCCAATTTTAGTAATTTGATGCAATAACACATAGCAGTCCAGTGTGGGTATTTCTGACTGGTAGAACTATGTTCTTTTTTTTTTTTTTTAACATTTTTTATTGATTTATAATCATTTTACAATGTTGTGTCAAATTCCAGTGTAGAGCACAATTTTTCAGTTATGTATGAACATATATATATTCATTGTCACATTTTTTTCTCTGTGAGCTACCATAAGATCTTATGTATGTTTCTCTGTGCTATACAGTATAATCTTGTTTATCTGTTCTACAATTTTGAAATCCCATCTATCCCTTCCCACCCTCCGCCTCCTTGGCAACCACAAGTTTGTATTCTATGTCTATGAGTCTATTTCTGTTTTGTATTTATGGTTTTTTTTGTTTTTGTCTTTGTTTATGTTTTTTTTTAGATTCCACATATGAGCGATCTCATATGGTATTTTTCTTTCTCTTTCTGTCTCACTTCACTTAGAGTGACATTCTCTAGGAGCATCCATGTTGCTGCAAATGGCATTATGTTGTCAGTTTTTATGGCTGAGTAGTATTCAGAACTATCTTCTTTACTCTTGTGACTGTTAACTCCTTGGGCTTTGGAGTTTTTTTTTTTTTTGGAGCAGACAGAGATAGAAAGGGAAGAGAATTTAATAATAAAAATAAAGCAATTTTAAAATAAAATAAAAAGCAGAAGTACCTCTGCTGATTACTTGTCTTCATCTGGACATCTCACTTCTGCTCACATTTCATTGGAATTACTGATCAAGTGTCCCTACTTTGGTGCAAGGAAGAGGGGAGGGTAGGAAATCCAATCCTTGACTGGCAGTCACTTCCCTGTGACTGTGGAAGGAGGAGCATGAGTCGTGGTGACAGTTAGGTGTCTCCACCATGGGGGTCATCAGCGTGAGTAGAGCATCTCCACCCTGGAACATACACTCCCTTCCTCTCAACGTCCTCTGTGTTCTAGCAATCCAGATCAAGAATTCCAGATGACTTGGCGACATGTCAGAACACTATATGATACAAGAGGAATTCACTCATTTTTTTCAGTTCAGTCCTTATCTTAGTTTGAGTTCCCTGAGAATCAGATTCTGAAACAAGGATCTGAGCATGAATAGTTTGCCTGTAAAGTGATCCCAGGAAAAATTGGTAGCAGTGTGGGCAAGTGAGACAGGGAAGGGAAGACAACCAGATCAAGGTTTCATGACCAAGCAAGTTACCACTGTGGGTATCTGGAGCTTAACTCCACTGGGGAACCCAAGATCCCGTGTGGGACTGGCACCTCAGAATACTCTGACTCCCAAGGTGAGGAGAGCTGAGGTATTTATACACTAATACTCATTAATTTTTGCTTGGGGCAAAATGCCCAGGGGACATTAATACTCAAAGCATTTCTGGTATATAGAGTAGGCTCCTGCATGGCCAGAGAAAGACCATGGGCAAAGATTTGCATATGCTGTTGAAAGCCAGGCAGGCATGTCTAATATGGTAACCTCCAAGGGGACACGTACTAATACGGTAACCTCCAAGGGGAAATATGTAGGAATCTGTACATATGCATATCTCTGCTCTAGTTCCAGTGTGGCACAGTACCTGAATCCAGCTGACTGACTAATCAGCAAGCTGTCTTTGGTGTTGTTTCTGTTGTTCAGTGTGCCCGACGAGGAGGTCAAGACAGCCACCACAAACACTCAGGTGGAGGGTGACGAGGAGGCTGCACTCCTGGAGCGCCTGGCCCGGCGGGAGGAAAGACGCCAAAAACGCCTTCAGGAAGCACTAGAGCGGCAGAAGGAGTTTGACCCAACAGTAACAGATGCAAGTTTGTCGCTGCCAAGCAGAAGAATGCAAAACAACATGGCAGAAAATGAATCGGCAGAGAAGGAAGAAAAAAGTGAAAGTCGCCAAGAAAGATATGAGATTGAGGAAACTGAAATAGTCACCAAGTCCCACCAGAAGAATGACTGGGGGAATGCCGAAGAGAAAAAGAAAGAAGAGAAAGAAAAGGAGGAAGAGGAAGAAGAGAAGCCAAAGCCAGTGAGCAGTGAAGAAACTCAGGTAGAGGTGGTGGTAAAAGAGAAAACAGCAGAATCCCAAGAGGAGACAGTAGTGCCACTGAAAAATGGGCAGATGAGTGCAGAGGAGCCTAAGGTGGAGGAGGAGAGGGGGGAAGCCTCAGATGAGATTGCCCATAATGAGAAGATGGAAGAGGAAGCAAGGGAAAGGGCTGAGGCAGAGAGGGCCAGGTTGGAAGCAGAAGAAAGAGAAAAAATCAAAGCTGAGCAAGACCAAAAAATAGCAGAGGAGAAGGCAAGGGTAGAAGCAGAAGAAAAGGCAGCTGCACAAGAGAGAGAGAGACAGGAGGCCGAGGAGAGGGAGAGGATTAAGGAGGAAGAGAGGAGGGCAGCAGAGGAGAGGGAGAGGATTAAGGAGGAAGAGAAGAGGGCAGCAGAGGAGAGGGAGAGGATTAAGGAGGAAGAGAGGAGGGCAGCTGAGGAGAGGGAGAGGATTAAGGAGGAAGAGAGGAGGGCAGCTGAGGAGAGGCAGAGGGCCAAGGCAGAGGCAGAAGAGAGAGCTAAGATAGAAGAGCAGAAACTGAAGAAGCAGCTGGAAGAGAAAAAAAAGGAAATGCAAGAGAAAAAGGTAAAAGAGGAAAAGGTAGGACAGAAAATAGAAGGGAAAGGGGTAAATGAGAAGAAGGTACAAGAAGACAAACCTCAGACAGCTGTTCAAAAGAAACAGGTACAGTAAACATTTTGCACCAAGTGTGTGATGCCTGTGACAAGAAATGTAATGCGCATCAAATTTGGGGCTGAGGCCACATTCTTCCAGCCCCACATGCTTGATCGTTTGGCCAGCTATTCATTTTTCAGGTCATAGCAATATGCAAGCATGCAGCAATCGATCGATGGCTAATACTCAGTCCATCCAATTTACTGGGACAATCAGAGAGAAGTGAATTGCTCTGTGCTTGGTTGTTATGAATACCAAAAAAATGAATTAACCCAAAGATGATAAGTGTGGTGGTGCTGTGTTAGACTTCTGATTCTGCACCTGCATCTCAGCTCGTTGCTTCTAACAATTTATCTCTATCCACAGGTCTACATGGTGCTCTAGGACCATAACTCCTCACTTTATCCTTCTGTTTGGCATTTAATAAAAGGTGATAAAATTTGGGGTAGGAAACTGACATGAAGAATCATGTTCAGAAATATCATCTTATGAACTCAAAAATAAACCCCTTGAAATGAACTGGTAATGAAGGAAAGGAGCCAATTTGGACCTTTTATAAAAAAATGTCAAAACCCTGATTTGCCATCGTGTAGACCTGGGCTTAATGTAGACTTGCAGAAAGCCATTCATCTGGGGCAGCATCAACTTGTAACTGACCAGAAATTAAGAGCACACATTTTGCTTGTTTTACCATCTGGATGACACAAATAAATTTATGTAGCACAAGAAGGGTGGAAATAGTTGGGGGAGGCAAGAAATATTTATAAGCTAAGAAACATATTTTTTTCTGTCTGCAAGGCTGCATTAAAAGCACTGTACCTAATAACCACCACCACCACCTACTCTGCAAAAAAAAGAAAAAAGAAAAAAGAGACGCTTGTGTCTTCACCTTTCCAGAGAGAACTCTCTGTCACTAAGTCTGCACTGCACTGAAGTTATCTTTCATTCCTGCTTCTTACAAGGGGCTCATGAACACACCATTGAGATGATCAGGAACAACAATGCACCAAACCACACACGAGGTTTGTAAACACGCACCAGAAGCACCACGTCACGCTAGATTTCAGTGAGCACAGTGACAGGCATGTGAGAAAAAGTTCTGGTGGGAGGAGACTATCCCACTTTGCTGTTTAGAACCACTGGCACTGAGATAGCCACATAGAAGTCATTTCACGCCACATGCAAAGTGACCTGAGCACCCTCTCACTCTTATAAGCTAGGAGGGGCTTCTTTTAAATGAGTGACTTTACCATTCTTGAAAATGCAAAGGAAGAAGAAAGGGGGGCTAAAGTGCAAGCTAAAAGAGAAAAGCCCCAGCAAGACAAGCCTGCCTTCAAAAAAGAAGAGGTAAATATTGAGAAAGAACCTAGTCATGAAGCATCAGGGAGCAGTGTTCCGTGACATTTCAGGTCTGATGATCTCAAAATTGTAACCTCTAATCCAGTGTTTTTCAAGCTCGTGATCCACTGAATGGTGAAATCAATTTAGAGCATAACAAAATTAGCTAAATATGTCAATCTGCATTTTTAAAATGAAATAGAATAGAAAATATCAGAGGGCATCGTGGCCAGTATTGTTTTGTGATATAAATGCTCGTTCTTACTATGGGTCACAGTCAAAAAGCTTGAAAAACATTCTTCGGATCAATCTTTCCCACTTTCTACTCTTCCAAGTGCTATTTGTTTTTCTTTGAGCCATCTTACTTTCATTTCAATCATGAAATATTTCCAACTGGCTTTGATTAATGATTTAACTTTTCGAAGGAAAAACACTCCCACACATCTCGGTAGAAAATTTGATGAACTGAAGATGATATTTGGTTTTCAAAAGAAAAGTTTGGCACAGTGTTCTGCATTGCATTTCTGGGGCACACACAGGAGCTGGTGCCAGGGTGTTTGACTGTAGGTAAGTAAACAAGTCAGTGGACCAGAGGCGGCGGCAGAGAGAATGTCATGCTCCAACATAATCAAAATGCCCCATCTGGCCTGACCGTGTTTTAACCATGGTGCTAATGTTAGCTCCAAGCAATCTTAAAAATTATGACAGTATTTATTACGTTCAAAGTACTGGATGTGGTAAAACTAAATCGTCAAAAGTGAGAAGGCTTGAATTACTCTGCCTATGGGACTGAATCATAGCTCTTGAGCTCCGACTCGGATGGACTTGTGCTACAATTCTCTGCCCATTATGGTATAGATTAAGGAACAAAAATCCATATTTAGAAAATAGGTGAGATTAAATAGGGGGACAGTTATTCTCTTAAATGTTTTTTTCCTGAGATTCGTATTTTGAAAAGTAAGAACTCCTAGTTTGTGTTATGTGTATGTTGTTTAAGGTATGTGCTCCTCCCTGTTTCCAGTAGAACTTGTGATGGTTTGGGAGTGAAAACAGAATGTGAGCAGTGCGCAGTTGAAAGCAGGAGAAAGCGTAAAGGCTAATAACTAGAAAACTAAATTTGACTCTAATGAGGCAGCTGAAGAAATCATCGAACGTGTTGGGAAACACTGTTTACATTCTGTAACAGAAGAACACCTACAAATCCATCCCCCCAAAAATCAAAATTACGTTGGAACTAAACTCAAACAGAAATACCCTATATGCGTTCATCTCTAAAGCTAGTGTTTTGTGGGGAATATCTTTAAGTACAGAAGGAAGAGGGCATGAAACCATACTCACTGATTGAGTTTAGGGGCAGGAGGGGAAGCTGAGTAAATGTTTGGGTTCGACTTAATTTAACTCAGTTCACTAAGATGGGGTTTGTTTTTAATGACCGAGGCGTTCTGTGTCCATGCACTATGTCCGCGGGCTGGCAGGGGCTCACCAGCTGTCCTCCAGTCATCCTTTTGCCTCTTTTGGGATGAGGCCCCAGTTCAGCAGTGGCCATGGTATGATGATTTCAGACCTGCTCCTTTTGTAGTTTGCCCTCCAGCACATTCCAGTGTCCCAAAACCTGGCCTCTTTTTGACACAAGGCCAGATTAGCAACTCAAACTAAAAAATTCCTGCTTTAACACCGCATACATAAATTACTGGTTGAATGACTAGATTTTCCCCCTCTTCCAGCTGTTTTTGTAATTGCTTCCTGTGGATAACTTTAAGTCATATTTAACATGATTTAGCCATTTTAAACACCCATCTCATCTCCTTCCATCTACCCCACCGTTTTGTCCCTCTCTCCCCCCGTCCAAAAAAGTCTTTCCTTTCAAGGAACTATGCAGGATAGGTAAACCCAAACGTCAGGTGAGCTGTCTTAGGGAAAACATTTCCAGAAGTCACTCTACTGCCTTACAGAAAACCTCCTTTCTCCCACTTCAGTTTAACTCTTTGTGGCGATGGATTGCAGATAGCCACCACTTAATTTAGCTTTTTCTCTGTAAGTTAAATTTAAGTTAAAAAAAATTAAGTTTTGAAACTTAATTCAGCTTCGTCTCTTCCTTCCCCAATTATAAAATGCCTCCTTTTAGTTCTTCACCCCAGAGCTTTTTTTTTATCCCCCTGGCCTCTAACAGAAAAAGTTTCCAATGAAACTGTTCATAGAATATTGAAACTGCTATTAATATCACATAGGCCAAAGCTTCTCGAACGTTAGTGTGTGTGCAAAGCACCTGGGAATCTTCTGAAATACACGCTCTGACTCAGTGGGTCTGGGGAGAGCCTCAGCTCCCTGGTGAAGTCCATGTTGTCCATGGACCAAACTTTCGGTAGCAAGGACATCCGTGTGATAGACCTTGGACCCGAAAAAGGAACTGAAGCTTCTGAGTCTAACAAAAGTGTGTTAAACTAGTGTGAAAAACTGTAACTTGCACCAATTCTCATTACTATTCTGGAATTAGATGGTGCAAAGCAATGCATTGGCTTTGCAATACACTGAAAGCAGTACACTGAAAGGACTGGCAGCTCAACCACCTTATGAGTGTCTTTCTGGCACAAGGACATGTCACTGAAATTCCCACTCACCCCCACGCACACCCCCAGGTGTTTTTCCATTGAATAGCCCAGATATCTGTAGTTTTATCCTAATGATCACATTTGACCAGAGCCTTTCGTATGAGTGTTACCTGCTGATGTTATCTGTATAGGAAACCCTTCAGCTCTTTCAGGAGGCATAGCCCCATAGTAATCCATCAGCACAGATTTTCTTCACGGTAACATTTAGACCTAGAGGATCTAATGCTTTCCCCAGTGGGCTCAGAACCCATGACCTTGGGTTGAATCTGCTATAGAATCCAACCCACTATAAGCCTTAAAATAAAATTGAAAGGTGTTACGGAATTACTTATTCATTTCCCAGGAAGAGAAATAATTTGCAGTCAGAATCCAATTTTCATCATTTCATTTGGAATTTTTCTCAGAAAGTCTTCCAAAGAGAATATAAGTGTACCATCCACCACAACCTTTGCCAATAAAGGCAGAGCCTGAAAACAGGGAGAATTTTTCTTCTGTCAGACGTGTATTTTACAAATCTATTTTACACACATTTTTGGTCAGTAAATCAGATAATGCATTTTGGGAGACTGGAAATACCTCTGACTCCAAAATAGGGAAAATGAGTTAAAGGGAATTGCTCTTTGTATATATAGTGCTCCACAAACTAAGATTTGACTCACAATTTGTTTCACAGTCTCCCTGGAATGGGACCCCCTCACCCTTAAATTTGTATCCTCAGATACTTCTTAAACTCCAGTCCATGGTTTCTGGGGCTGTACCCAACAATGGTGGGTTAAAACAAGAAGAGACCTTGCTTGCTCCTGCCTGCCCCGGACAGCCTCCAAGGAGCCACACTAAAGCCGTAGGACAGGACAGGAGTTTCCTTTTCTTCTCTGTAGCTTCTCAGGACAAATCAGGAGCCAAGAGGGAAACAATCAGGTGAAGGATTAGGAAGGGATCATTTAGTCCAACCCTCTCTTTTTATGTACATGGAGCCAACACTCCAGAGAAGCGAGGTGACTTAAAGTAACACAGCTAGTTTGTTGACAGCATTGGAACCAAAATTCGGACTTCCTGACTTTCAGACAAAGCTCTCAGAGAGAATGGCAAAATAACAGCCCCCTCTTCAGCATGTCTAAGGGTTGTCCTAAACATATGACCCTTGGAGAAAGATTCAAGTCTTAACTAATAAGGGTAACATGGTAGTGAATTGTCCCTCCATAGTAATTTAATCTAATAACACTCGAGGAAGGCAGTCAGGCAGAGGACTACCAAAAGCTCATCTGTAAAGAGCAAAAAAATGTACTCTGCTTAGTAAAACATGCACCTTGGGGGCAGTGGTATCAGAAATATAGTAGCTGCAAAGAGGTAGTGGTCAGATAAGGGGAGACCATCCTGGGCGGCACCGGCGCCCTGAGTTCTCAGCCCTGCTCCTCCTCAGATTTCTTTAGAATGCTAGCGCCTTGTCACTGTCTGTCTTGAAAAGAGCAATGATGAGCCTCACCTGTTTTCACACTCATTTTTTAAGAATGGATGAGATGGTAAGGTAATTTGAATTCCTTTACCCTCCCAAAAAGCTATGTAAATTCCATTTACTTTGAAATAATGTCTCACTATGAGGAACTTGTAACACAAAACCCACAAAAAAATTAAAGCTAACACCTGGTCTCTGTGTATCACCCTCCTCTGTTGCCCATGACAATCACAAAACCACTTCCAGAGACTAAATTATTACCTTCAAGGGAAGTCAGCTTCTTCATTTCCTGTTCCACTCTATCTTTAATGGTTTAGATGACTACAAACATGGCCCCGCAGGTCTCTGAGTCATCCCCCTAAAGGTAGGGTTATTATATCTTCTATCTTGGGGAACCTAGTTATTCATTTGTTTAAAATGCTAGGGTGGTCTTCTGACATTTGCCAAAATCGGTTTGACAGATCTGGCTAACTCCGTAAGTTTCTTCTTTCATCCTCAACATGTCTGTGTCCTTCTCAAAGAAGCACCCTTCCTCCAAGAAGTCTGTCCAAGCAACCTGGCCATTCTCCCATCAAGGCCACACTAATAATGTCTCTTCCTAGTGGGAACTGAAAACAACCACTCTTGTGTGGGGTTCCCAGAACATAATAGTTTCCAAATGGTAACACTGCCACTACTTTTGAAAATAAAACCTCAGTGAAATCAGGGATGATCTTGACCTCCTAAAATTGTGGTCAAGGACTTTGCTCAGAGCCTGGAGGACCATAGCTCACGCTCTAAGAATTTCCTCTGATTCCAGCTCTCCCACATCATTCTCTGGTGGTTTGTTTTACTTCTGAGTTTTCTGGCTTCCTAACAATGTTGGGTTTTATTTGGTGATACCAACCAAACCTAATAAGATTTTTATCCTTATGTTTCTTCCTGATATGTACCATCGGTTAGATCAAAGATGAGAAGACTAAAAAGGACAAAGAGCGCAAAGAAGAAGTTAAGAGCTTCTTGGATGGAAAGAAGGGATTTACAGAAGTGAAGTCGCAGAACGGAGAATTCATGACCCACAAACTTAAACACACTGAGAATACTTTCAGGTAAGAAGGAGTGACTAGTTAACAGTGACTGTGTTCACATGTGAAAAAAAAAAAATCAGTCTCCCTACCCTGTGCCTCCAGACAGAAGCGTGCTAACAGGCAACATACTTTTGTTGTGAGGTCATTGGCCATTGTCTTAGAGATACTCAGTCAGCAGGTCAGGCTATCAGTCACTAACAGGAGACCAGCAGGCATTACTCAGACAAGGTTTGATCTGCCTTTCCCATTCTTTGTCAGGTCAGATCATGCTTGGCATCCATGATTTTGTTCACTCACCTAATATATTCATGTAAGATCAGTTTATTAGAAAACATCATGACTGGAGTTAATACCATTGATTCATTCTCTGTATGGTCCAGCCAACTTTGTAAGAGAACTTTCTCAGTACCACTTTCAAGAATGTATTTTCTAAAGGCTATAAATAAATTGTTGCATAAAACTAAGATTGCCCTGTGACCAAATACTTTGGAAACATTAGGTTAAACTAAATTAATCAGCTCTCTTTACCAAAGGACTTTGCGAACACTTGACGTTAATTGCCATTGGGAATCTCTAAGAGGAAGGAAGAAAGCACGCCACTACTGCTCCAGTTTGGAAAACCCTCTTGCATAACTTCAGCTTCCCCTCCTAATCCCACCACTCCCCAGTCATGGTGAATATCTGGGTGATTGATTTTAGAACAGACAAGTACATGCAGATAAATCCTCACTTCTAGATACCGGGAGCCCCCATCAACTTCACAGAAGGACTCAAGTTGCAGAAACCTGCCGTGGACACCGGCTACATTACTCTCTGTGCCCCATTCCTACACGCACACTCCCTCCAACTGCTGGTGCCAAATTCCAACCTCTGTTATGTCACTGGCTTCTGTGCCAGATGTTCTGGAAAAGGTCCTTGTAACGTGGATTCCCATGGGGTTGTTCTTTGGCAACAGCCTTGCCTTTAGACCTTGTTTTTCTGAACATTTCAAGTAAGAAAGTTCCAAGCAGGTATTCTGTAGAAGTCAGACCGCTCCTTACCCCAAAGCATCTGTAATATGAGGAGCAAGCAGAACTACTAGGGATGGACCTTGCCAGCTGCTCCAAGGTGCTAAGATGTTAAGTAAATATGGTTGTACCCAAACAATTTTCTACACAAAAATTTGAGCAGAAACCTAGTTACATTTATCCAAAAGAGAGCCTAAGGCACATGGAGGAAAAGATGTGACTACAAAGCCTCAATAAAGTCTGAAGGAGTGAGAAGGATAGAAAATGTTACGTGGGATTGGCAGGAAAGCAGATGTGGAAATTAAGTTTATCAGGACTTCATAGAAAGTCTAGAAATCCAGTTGATTCAGGCTGGTGAGCTGAGTCCAGAGCTTGCTGAAGTGCAAGTAGTTTAATGTTTTAAAGCCCCCAAAAAGTGTCAGGTTCATGAAAAGTGTTCAGTGAATAATACCTAATAATATTATTGTTTTATTACTTGATAGCTTTAAATGTGTTGTGGGTACAATTTTGTTAAGAGAAATAATGTTTAAAAAAATTCATCAGTAGAAAAAAGTTCGGTTAACAATTAGCAAAATTGCCAACCAGCTTCATTCAAAGCTCAGATTAATAATTAACATGTCCATTGTTTGGAAATCCAGAGAACTGGGTATTTCAAAGAGATAAGTCACAAGGGATAGCAAAAGATTGAGCGCTGGGAACCTATAACTGGGACTCTTGCTTTAATTTTTCTATGTTTGGGCAGAAAAAAATGAAAGAAACAAGCTGCCACCATATTACTAATTTTTGTTTAGCTGCCAACATACTTTACAGTTTCAGTTAGAAGTTGATGCCGATGGAAGCAGAGATGCCTGGTTTTGCTCCTTGTAGTTATGAAGTGAGGAGCTGGGAAGGAAGTAAGAGCCTCTATTCAGATTAGGTTAGTGCCTGCAGCCCACTGAAAACAAGCTGTGTTCATGGTGAAAGGTCTGATGTTCATCTTAACTTTCACCTACCAAAGCCAAGGACAGAGGAGAGAACCTTCTGGAAGAAATTCCCATATTAGTGGCACCTAAAGCTGAGGGCATGCCTGCACATCTGAGCAGAAGTGATGTGGACGGAACTCTTGTTCTTGTTTTGAGCATAGCCCCTTTTGTTTGATTTAATTACTGCTCCTTTTGATGGGCCTGATTTTTTTTTTTATAGCTGGGTTGTTTTCTCTAAAACATAACATGAAAATCTCAAGTCAAGGAGGAAGTTTACAGAGATTAGCAGATTATACCAAGGGTTTTATAGAAAGTACAAAATGAGGCTTTGTTTTGCTTACTGTTTAATTTTTTAATGTGGGAATTGAGGGTTGGTTTTTTTTCTGATTATAGGGGGAAAATGTACTCAATAAAAACATTCAGAAAATAAGTATTATATAAAAAGTATAAAAGTATAAAAATAAGCATCCGTCACCCACAGATAACCACCAGTAACATTTTTTCCAGCTATTCTCTATGTATATACATTCAAAATAGACATGCACATATACATATAGTATGTGTATGTGTGAGTATGATTATAAATCTCTATCGTAAAGTGATTCTTGCATTGTGCATAACAATGAATCTTAGGTAGCCTTCCATACCAGTGAATGTAACCCTACAGCTGATGTTAGAGTGTTGTGCTGGGTGGATAGATCATGATTTATTTAACCAGTCCCTAATGATGGACATTTGAATAATGCCCCAAATAAAGACTGAGCGACACCTAGTGGAAACCAGTCCAACTAAACATTAACATGATGAACACAAAGAGAGAGCAAACTCTCTGAAGTTGAGAAGACCTCAAATTACCTGAGAGGGGAGACTTCCTTTCCAGAGTCACAGGCCTGCAAGCCCTTAAGACCCTGAAAGAACAGCACCAAATTTTAAGGGACTCTCTAAGCTTGATTGAGTTAAAAATAAAAGAGCTCATCTTTAGCCATCAAGAACCTAGAATAATATTTTTTAACTTTTTAACCTCGACTCCTAGTAAGAAATCAATTTTCACATTCTAAGCCAGTACCCATCTACGTATATGTTTATAACTGAAACACTCACGTCAAGAAATGGTCATTACCCTTGTTCTGTGCAATGCCCTCTGGTGTTTTCTAGTTCATTTTTATATGCTAATGACAGTCCACTGAATTGATTTTCCAATCTGCAGCTTGAAAGTATTGTCCTAAAGGACATAGTTTATTCAGAACTACTTCGTTATTTAAAAAGCATGAGATGTACATGTAAGATCAGTGTTGGTAATTGTGTAACCTTGAACTCATTTTCCGTTTTATTCTTCCTCTTGCTCCATAGCTAGAAACACTGTGCCATTCTCTTCATGGAATAAGTGATCCTAGACCGCAGTAATGCATCTGTTACAAGAGTCAGAAATGGGTTACCTAAATTCCTATTCAGTTTAGAATGCTCTTACTACTTGCTAATGAGTATTTAAATAAGATTTCTTCTTTTTTGTGTGGCTGCATATATTCCATTGTATGTATAGATGACATTTTCTTTATATATTCATGCATCAATGGACACTTGGGTTGTTTCCATATCTTGGTTATTATAAATAATCTGCATGACCATGGGGGTGCATAGATCTTTTTAAGTTAGTGTTTTTATTTTCTTTGGATAAAAACCCAGAAGGGAAACTGCTGGGTCATATGGCAGTTCTATTTTTAATTTTTTGAAGAACCGCCATTCAATTTTCCATAGCGGCTGCACCAGTTTACAATCCCACCAACAGCGCCTATCTGCCCCCATTGTACATCTGAGGAAACCCAAGGTAAGTGGCAGAGCAGGGACTGGGATTCAGACCTGGTGATTCCAGGTGGACCCCAACCTCCCCTTGGGCTGGTGTGAGGATCCACTGTCCAAGGAGGGCCGTGGAGATCTGTCTGGGATGTGAAGCCTGCAGACCGACACCCCCTCCCTACAGGGGGCGCTGCAAGGCAGACACGTGTCAAACTCCTTTGCAGCCGCCCTGGAGGGAGGGCCAGCGAGGCCAAGGAGGCCGAAGGCGCTTCCCAAGTGGAAGCCGGCAAGCGACTGGAGGAGCTTCGCCGCCGCCGCGGGGAAACCGAGAGCGAGGAGTTTGAGAAGCTCAAGCAGAAGCAGCAGGAAGCAGCCTTGGAGCTGGAGGAGCTGAAGAAAAAGAGAGAGGAGCGGAGGAAGGTCCTGGAGGAGGAGGAGCAGAGGAGGAAGCAGGAGGAAGCAGAGCGAAAAGTCAGAGAGGAGGTAAGGAGGGCGCGGTCCGTCTGGCGCCTCAACTTAGCCAAACCCCTGAGCATATCTCCCTGGTGACACTTCTAGCCCTGCACACGGTTTCTTCCCTGGTGCACTGCTGCTGCTCTTTTGAGCATGGACTCTTACAAATACGACTGAAGATTAATAACCTTGCTGTGTGCTAGGCATGGTTCTAAAACATTTATCCAGTTCTCCTAAAAAAATCTCTGATGTGAGTAATCGTCTCATCCCCATTTTATAGATGATGAAACGGAGGCACAGAGAGGTATTGTCATTTTCCCCAGGTCCCGCTAGTCTTAATCCGTGACCCTGTACTGTCCCTCAGTGAAGAACAGTTGGAGAGCAGAGAAGGAAGAAATCTGCAGATTAGTTACAAGAACCAAGAATCACATGATAGCTGTTTTTTGATATTTGAAGAGGTTTTATAGAGATTTTTTAAAATAGTTTTGGGGTTTTTAAGTGAAAGAATGGTTAGACTAGATTTTCACAGGCAGGGACAGTATCTGCTTTGTTCATTGCTGTATACCCAGGACCCAGCACAGTGCCAGGCGTGTAGCAGGAGCCCAGTAATTATGAACAGATGAATTTGTTCCGTCTTTTTAAACAGGACTGAAAACAACAGATAAAGTTACAAGAAGGCAAATTTTGAAAACTGAAAAAGTGCTTAACCACCCACTGTAAGCACTGCTACAGTTTACAAGGTGCATTTTTTTCCTTTCATCATGAGGTACATTATTATCCTCATTTTATGGACAAATAAATGGGAATCAAATAGTTTGAGTGACTTGTGTGAAGTTACTTGACTAGTAAGTGGCAGAATAGGTGTTGGGACCCAGCTTCTCCGACTCGGTCTAGAGCTTTTCCCACTAATCTTCAGAGATTGTGGTCTCCCAGCATTAAAAATACTCATAGAGACTTGAGATGACTTTCTGACATGGATCCTGTACAAACATTCCTTGAACTGTGTGGAAAGTTTGGATAAATTCTTCCAAGGTCTCTTCCAACTGCAGCTCTCAAGGAGCCAATGACCTTTGGTTGGAAAGTAGTAGGGATGATAAGAGCTTTAGAATCAAACACACCTGGGCTTACTGTGTCCTAACTCTGCCACTTTCAAGCTGGGACCTTGGGCGAATTAGTTACTGGGCTACTCTGAGACTTCTTTTCCTTATCTGTGAGATACCTACTTTCAGGACTGTGGCGATGGTTAAATCATTGTATTCACGGTGCCTGGTACATAGCGGGCACTCAGGAAGTCATAGGTATCATGATTGCTGTCACTGTTGTTATTCGTATGCAGAGGAGCAGAGTATCAGTGAAGACAGAAGAGAAACATAAACTCCTGGAACCTAATTGGACCTAGGAGGTTATTTGGTCTAACCTCCTACCAAACACAGTGTCTTAGTTCGGGCTGCTGTAACAAATTACAGTAGACTGGGTAGCTGATAAGCAACAGAAATTTATTTTTCACAGTTCTGAGGCTGGGAAGTCCGAGATCAAAGTGCCAGCAAATACTGTGTCTGGTGAGGCGTCACTTCCCTGTTCAGAGACGGCGGCTTCTCACTGTGTCCTCACAGGGCAGCAGGGCCCAGAGTGCTCTCTGGGGCCTCTTTTGTAAGGGTACTAATTCCATTCATGAAGGTTCCATTCTCATGACCTGATCACCTCCCCAAACCCCTCCTGTTAATACCATCACTTTGGGGGTTAGGATTTCAACATAGGAACTTGGGGGGGGGCACAAACATTCGGTCCATAACTCCCAGGATCTTTCTGCAACACCCTCTGACAGATGAACATCCAGTCTCTGCTTGGGGACATCCGGTTTAAAAACTACAAAAGAGTACATAGATCTCTCAGAAAGTTGTTCGCAGAGGATGATTGAGAGCTCTGAATTTTTGCCTGAGAGAGGACAGAACAGAGTATTCTAGGCCAGGAATGAAGGCACAGAGGGGTTAATGAGACAGACTGTAAACATCTGTGATTTCACCACAAGGGTGTAGTATTTACACCCTTCCAGTTTCGTCAGACCATCTGAAATAATGTACTCAACTGAGATGGGGACAACCATGACATGATCTCTTGTACAGTTTGGTAAATAGAGTCCGTTACATGCGTATGACTCCGCACATAAATCATCTCATTTGTCTTCACAGCTGTCCTGGGAAGTAAGTGGAAGAGATGTTTATTTTACAGACACACAATGCAAGCGCAGTGTCAGATGCCTTGACAGACGGTGATGACAGTGGTGATCATCACACTGAGCACTGATCTAAACATTTTACAGAGGCGTTCTCATTTAGTCCTCCTTATAGCCCTCATCAGTGGATACTGTTATTATCCCCATTTTACAAATGGAGAAACTGAGGCACAGAGCAGACAGGTAGGAGGCCAAGATTGCACAGCTGGGAAGGGGCAGCAACAGAGGGCACATCGGCAGTTGGACTAGTGAGCTCAGGCTTAATCTCCTGTGCTGCCCTTGAAGAAGGGATGGATAGCATCCTTTCTGGAACCTGGGTCTTTCTCCTCTGGGACTGTGCTTTTCCCCTACAGCACTCTTTTCCTTTTGGCTTGAAGCTGATGTTGACATCCTTGTTATTTGTTCTTTCTCTCTTAGGAAGAGAAGAGGAGGCTAAAGGAAGAGATTGAAAGGCGAAGGGCAGAAGCTGCTGAGAAACGCCAGAAGATGCCGGAAGATGGCTTATCAGATGACAAGAAGCCCTTCAAATGTTTCACCCCCAAAGGTTCATCTCTCAAGGTATTTTTCCCCAGAAAACCTTCCCATAATACATCCATTATAATATAACAGAAACTGGATTTTAGCCCCTCATTTAGTATTGAATAATACTGATTGTATCAGAGCCTTTGCTTCATTTATCTTTTTGCTCCTTCTTTCAGCAGTTTCAGCTTCTTTTTGTTTTCAAGATAAGGAAAGGAGAGGAATAAGGTGGAGAGACTGGTGTCTGCTGTTTGTCAGATCTTTGGTATACATTTAAATGATCTTTGGTGATGATCTCTGCATCTCACTGACCCATGTTCTCTGTGTGCCTCGCTGCTTTGAGCAATTAAAAATGGAAACATTTCAAGTTTATGAAGTGGGCAGATGTAAAGATTTAAGTTACTTTTCATGCTAATGTTCATTTTTTCCATTGTCATTATTAAGAGCAGGGCAGCTGGAAATGGCACAGGTCAAATTTTAAAGCTGTTACCATGGGAGGAGAGGAAATGTGACTTGGATAGGCTCCTTTGCCAGGATGAGCTTGGCGTGGCTCCTGCCTTCATGGAGCATAGCTCCTCGAGATGTCAGGCGGAAGTGCTGCCCAGAGAAAAGAGAACAAGCAGGAAGGAGTGAGCCAGGGAGGTGATGGGATGGCTGAGATGGAGGGACAAGAGTGCAGACTCAAGAAAGTATGATTATCAATGATCAGCCATTATTTCCAAATATGTTTTTTGCTTATATGGTTAACATGGTTTGAGAACCTGGCACAGGGAAGATACTCAGTAAGTATTTAATGAATGAATACATGAATGAATGGCCCTTCAGAGATTGGAACTTTTTTTTATTTCACTCTCATTTTCCATCAACGTAGCTAGATTACCAAGCACAGACAGTGAGCACAGCCAGTATAGAATCACAGCCAGGCTCCAGCTAGTTAATATGCGCATGTGAATCTGTCAGTGTGTGTGTAGTCTAACGTGGCACACTGAATCAACCGGAAGCCAGTTACTTACACTTTACAGTGATTACCTGTTTCAGGTGAAAAACAGTACGTTTTATCCCTAGATAGCTTCACTCAGTCTTTACTGATGGTCCGGGTCCCCGTCCACCATAGTTCTAACACCTCCCAAATAAACTCCTTATACTTGAACCCTCCAGTCTCTAGGGCTGCTTCAGGGGGAGTCCAAACTAAGCCAGAAGGGGTTTTTCTTATTTAATAGTTGATGTTTGTAATGAATGTAATGTGTGCTCTGTACTGTGAAGGAGAGAAGCACTGAGTGAGGTCACTGCCACTAGGGCACTCATGTAATCATCCATCTCAGGAGAGTCCAGGAATTACAGAGGTAATGAGATGCAGGCTGCCAGCTCAGTGCGTGCAGCAGGACAGACAGAGGCTTTGTGGACTAGGTGAGCTTCATGCATGGACACTGAAATTTGAATTTCATAAGATTTTCCTACATCACAAAGTATTCTTCTTTTGATTTTTTTTCCAAGCATTTAGCAATGTAAAATGTTCTCAGCTTGAGGGCTGGGTGGAAAACATGGACAAGTGGGCCATAGTTGACTTTCCCCTGCAGTCGGAGAAAGCAGAAAGGCAAACCCCACTCAGTTCAGACCATCTCTGTGAAGCCACCAGCTCCACCCCCGCCCGGGTCCTTTTGTTCTTGGCTTATCAGTAATCACTTGGCTTATCAGTAATCAAAGAAAACCACGTTCTCTCTTTCAACCTTCCTTAAAAATGGCACCCAAGCTAAGCTGTCCTTGAACTGTCTTGGGAACATGAGGAAAGTAGTAGTCATCTAGACTTCTCATTTCTACTCTTTTTTTGTTTTTTTTTTAGAAGACACTGCAACCCATCCTCCTCCTCCAAACATCTCTCTACCAAGTTTTCCAACTTCTTTCTCTAGTGCTTCCATCCACCGGACTCCTGGGTTCCCAGGAAACCATCTATCTGCTCACTCTGGTAGAGAGACAGGTGTGAGCAATCAATTAAAGTTGATCTATAAAAAAGAAAGCAAAACATCTTAAATTTCTCTGTAACAGAGACATGCTGTCGGGAACAGACAATCTAGTGATTTTCTGTGTAGCATGTGCCTTGAGGAACCTGCCGTGGCTCATTTTAGGTCTAGATTTCATGTTCCACAATTGAATTCTTGTAACTCTTGACACTCTTGGCCCTGCAGCATTTATAAATGGCCAAATGCTAACATTGTCGAATGTCAGTGAGACGAAAATCATTTGATATTTGACCCCAAAATATTACCCCCTAGTGTATTTTGTTAATTTCTCATGACTTTTACTCCTTGTCTGAGAAGCTGTGAACCTGGTTTCTCATGTTAAATTATGCTAACAGTGAATGATTTGTTTCTTACATAAGACATGCAAAGAATAAGTTTTAAGTAAATTCAGTTTAGAATTTTGTTTCTATTATTATTGTTCTCATACATTATCAGTGGAGGGAGCACGGAGTAAGGAGAGTGCCAGTTTGCTAAAATGTGTCATATTTTCCCCCTGAATTTTATCAGGACAACACTGCCATTTCTTGGTCCTCAGAAGAACCAATTTCCCCCTTTAAACTCCTTACACAGAACATTTAATTTACAAATTTTGTACAAATTGTTACGTTGCCCAGGGTCACTAAGTGCAGGAATTTTCCGACAAGAGTCCCTCAGTAATGGATGGTAAGTCCTGACAAAATGTGATAATGAAGTCAAGCTGTATTGGATATTATAGATATAAAAGGAGAAGTCAGAGTCTGGGCGACTGTAATTTGAATAAATGTGATGGCCAAGGTTAAGTTGATGCTGGAAGTGCTACGAAGAACAGATCTCATCTCTGCCTCCCCTCCCCACTGTCCCTCCCCGACAGTGAACATCTGCACGTGTGTTTGCTCTGCTAGAAATGTCCTCTCCCCTCTAACTCATGCACTGCCCCCCTCACTTTCATAAACTCATTTATAGACCTGTGTAAAGTATAAACTACAAATCTCAGCTCAAATACCACAACGTCTGAAAAGCTTTTTCCAGCCCACTCATTTTCTTATCTTTAATATGGCACCTACCATTGAATTTTTAAAATTTCATTGTTATGTTCTACTAGTCTCCCCTACTGACTCCTTAAAGAATTGGAACCCTGTTTATACATCGTTGGCTGTTCATCTTTATATTAGGTATTCAACATACAATTTATTGGTTGGTTGGTTGACTGACAGACTGGCAGGGTTAAAAGTAGAATAGATAGATGAATGATAGTAAAAGCGCCAATGCATTGTGTGGTTCCAATGTATTTCACCTCATTCAACTGTCCAGAAATGCACTTCTAATTTCATATTAAAATCAGGAAAAAAAAAAAAGCCAAGATGTAAGACCCTTTATATCTCATAAACTTAAGTATACCTATAAGCACTTTTTTGCATAAAGTTTTATTTTTAAAGAATTTGATTTTATCTTTGTAAGAAATCATTGGAAAGGATGAAGTGCCCTCATGCACATCTATAAAAGTATTATTCAACTGCTATTGGGAGTGAAGCATGTTTCCCAAAAAGCTAATGGGTGTTTACTAATAACCCATGAGTCCCAGGCCAGTCCAGTCCAGAAAAAGCCACTGACATCTTAAAGACTGTAAGGGAAACTCAATGGCAATAGCCCAGGGTTAACTGTAGTCTAGAAGATTCTTTGGCTGCCCTGAACAGGACAGAAAATGGACCCTTTCAGCACCTGGGTGCTTCACACTTACAGTTGCATGCAAAGATTTTTGCTATTTGCTGATATTGATAGATGATGTGTGGCAGAGGATATTACTAGCCTGGAGTTGGGTATCAGGAGTCAACAAATGTTTTCTGACTTACTAAGAACATCTGGATTTGAGTGGTGCACTCCCAGTAAAATATAATGTTTGATTTAGCAGCTTTAATTGTAGCAAAAAGATGTTTCTAGCTTTAAAAACAAAAGAATTTATTAAAGACGACTGAACCACCACCCATCAGTGTATTTCTGGGTTTATTTCCTTGTTTCCCACTTGTATTACTAGGGCCTTCATGAGAGGCAAGTTAAGTTCAGAAATTAGGAAATCAGGCTAAGCAGTAAGTGAATAGTTCACAGCTCCTGGTTGTCTTTCTTATATATACAAATATCGAATCATTCTATTGTATACGTAAAACTAATGTAATGTTACATGTCATTGATACCTCAATTAAAAAATGAAAAAAAATTTAAAGTATATCAGAAAGCAAAAAAAACTTATAGTCTTGAAATGTAATTATTTTGCTATTGATTTATATTATTTCAGAGACATTTTATTCCATTTTGTCTAGGCTTTAATTTGCCTCCAGAACTTCATATTTCTCTGTCTTCTGCCAGTCCTACCTTCATCTCCCAAATCTCATTATCAGGCACCTTACATGTAGGTTTCCTCTCTAGCAGAGGTGCTGTGTATAGCACCCTCATACTCTTTGACACTCTTTGGTGCTTTTATTCATGAAGTTCAGGGAAGGCAGTAGTATGGGCTGAGAAACACTGTTTATAAACTGAAAATATTAACTGGTTTTATTTTTTTTAATTCCTAGATAGAAGAGCGAGCAGAATTTTTGAATAAGTCTGTCCAGAAAAGGTAAATATGGTTGATTGTTCAATTAAGAATCATCAGCCATTATATATATGGAAAAATTCTCTCTCATATTTTTGTGGATGTATGTTTGTGTTGATTTACTTAGCAGTGGGGTCAAATCAACTCATCAAGCTGCAGTAGTCTCCAAGATTGACAGCAGACTGGAGCAATACACCAGTGCAATTGAGGTGAGAGATGTCCTCAGAGTTACGGTCAAACCAAAATCGACCCTGATTATATAATCATAGAAACACTTAGGACAATAATCAAGTCCAATAGTGTTACCATGTTAATGATGCTTTATTATATTTGAACTAGTTATAGAGAAAACACTAATAAAGATAAATTATAGAAGAATTTTAGGTAAATTATTGTTTACTATTTTCAGCCTGAGTATTCTTTAATGAAGGTGTTATCTTTAAAGAATGGTTTTATTCTTATATTATTTATATGTTTACAAGTATATCTTCAGTATTCTTTTTTTAATTTCTTTTTTGGTGAGGGGAGATAATTCTGTTTATTTATTTATTTATTCTTAGAGGAGCTACTGGGGACTGAACCCAGGACCTCATGCATGCTAAGCACGCACTCTACCACTTGAGCTATACTCTCCTCTCTTCAGTATTCTTAATTCCTTATAAAATGTGTTTCCATATGTAGTTTAAACAGATCCCTTAAAACTTTGGTTAATCTTCTTTTCTATAAAAATTTTTATTATCAAATAAATTAGTAGTATAAATTAATATAAAGACTGTAAAGCCAGCCATAATTTAATCATCATCAATTCAAATTGATTATTTTATATTTGAAGAATGATAGCTTTATGCTTCTGTCTAACCCAACTTTTTTTTCCACCCAAATGACCAAGGGGTTTTACTCTACTTGGAAATATTTCTAAGTACCAAAGCACTAAGAGCGCAGGGTCCATGATCAAGATGTGATCTTGTTTTTTCTCTCCTTTGTGTAGACGTTAGTCAATGGTTTTAGGTGCCTGCTATGAAGTAGTTGGATCAGTTTATTTGATTTTCTCCTCTCCTTTATACTGCAGAGAGGAGACACTGTAAAATAGATCGTAAACGAATGATAAGAGAGAATAAGAAATAGAGCGGTTCTGGATAACTTATCAAATGAATAACCAAGTCCTAACGCTCAAGGGTGATTTTCCCAAGATTAAATGTCCACTGAAATATAAGACAAGTCACAGATAGTTGTTTCCTGTGGTTGAATTGATCATAGCTCTAAAGGGTTAATGAAGCCAAGACTGTGAGGACTGTGGTCCCCAAAGCAGGACCAGGAGAGGAACTGCATGACTCAGTAGTATGCCAGTCACTACTGCTGGAAAAGTATCTCAAATGCACACCTTTTTTTTTAATCCCCATTCATTCCTCCTTCCAGTATATTCTCCATCAGTGGTCTCTCAGTCCTTCAGTCTTTTAGTGCAGCCCTGTCTTCAGTCCTTGGCATATGCTGTTTGCTCTGCACGGAATGGGGTTTGTTCCTTCACCAAGCCACCTCCAAGTCTTCCATCAGGTCTGGCTTTAAATGTCACGTCCTCAGAGTAGCCTTCTTTGCCCCACCTAAACTAAGTACCATTGTCCTATTGTGTGCTTTTTCGGCATGCTTACAGCATCACACATCTTTCATAGCACTTCTTGCAATGTGAAGTAAATACTGTATAACTGGTTACTGTCTCTCCTATTAAAATGTCAGACCGTCTTTGAGTACAACCACGTTCCCAGAGCCTAGCACAGTGCCCTGCACACAGTAGGCGCTCAAGAAGTATCTGTTGAAGAAATGCAGTCGAATATCACCTTAACAATAAGTGGTGTCCCAATAAAAAGCATATTTCACTTTTGAAAGATCCTCTGAAGCAGATATAATGATTTATTTTGAGGTATATATGTCATTAGCATATACCTTTGCTGCAGAAATTATGACTCATTTTTGGTGAAGGTGTTTACACAACGAATTTTTCAGTGATAATGTTGAGGAAGACAAGCTCACTGTAATTTTATGGAAACAAACATATCAGCACCAATCCTAAAAATAATTCACACACTTCAGGGAACAAAAACTGCAAAACCTGCGAAGCCAGCAGCCTCGGACCTTCCTGTTCCTGCTGAAGGTGTCCGCAACATCAAGAGCATGTGGGAGAAAGGCAGTGTGTTCTCATCCCCCTCGGCACCAGGCGCACCAAATAAGGTGAGCGGAGAGGGTTGCTGTCTCTGCATTTTGGAGGTTGGCTTTCCTTCTTTCTTCCTTCCTTCCTTCCTTCCTTCCTTCCTTCCTTCCTTCCTTTCTTTCTTTCTTTCTTTTTTTCTTTTTTTTTAAGAAATCACACTAGTTAATTATAAAAGCAGTGAAGAAGACGTAATTCTTACTTTCTTTTGCAATGACCACAAAAGCAAGCACAGAGAGAATATGTTCCTGAAGCTAATAGCAGAGAGGGAAAGAAAACCAGACAACATATCCTTTAAATATCAGGTTTAAGGGGTTTTTTTGCCTCAGAATATTCAATATAATGTTCAATAATTGATCAGTGTTATGTGAAATAATACTCAATAGCATTTTGAGGTTGCTTTGAAGATTTTTTTCCAGGTAGTGTTTTTGGGTTTTTTCCCTTTAATGCTGGATGATTGACTCTTTGTAGGAAACTGCTGGCTTGAAGGTGGGCGTTTCCAGCCGCATCAATGAATGGCTAACTAAAACCCCAGATGGAAACAAGTCACCTGCTCCCAAACCTTCTGTAAGTAGCTCCAGGTTTTTCTGAATTTCTTTGCTCTCTCAGCTTCTAGCATTAGAAGAAAACAGGCTGTTGTGGTCTATTTGCTTGGGAAAAACAGGGCTCCTGCTCTTGGCTGTCACTGCTGAATAACAAACGAGGAGGGGTTCAGATTTAGACAGAACAGTTCTGAGCAGCTGCACTGTAATTACCCAGAGGGTAAAATGGAACCATCATCACCTCTCCACACTGAGAGTAGTAGTTGGCCAGAGGTTGAGGCAGTCCAAATTTATATTCTTAACTGGTCTGCACACTTAGCTTTTATTCTATAAATTATAGCTAGGAATTTGGAAATTAAAATGTCAAATTATCTTGGCCATTTCTGTGTCAAGAGCAGCCCTAGACTTATTCCCAAAAGAATGTGTATGTTGGCTATTTTGAATCCATATTCTCTAATTTGCTTAATTTCTGTAACTCAACACAAAAATACAGTTATTGGGTAGTTGTTGAAATAATTGCTGTAATTTTATTGTCAATACCTCCAAAGGAAAGTGAATAAAAAAATCAGTAAAATTAGAAACTATAAAAACTGGTTATAAATGTTATTTTTGGAAATCTAAAATTTTCTTACTAAGCATGACTATCTTACTATAAAAAATTATTTTAACCTTTTCATTAAATGTATATGATAGTTGCCTTGCATTTATCATTATAATCAAAAACCTTATTAAGCCCCCTACTGTATAGTGGTGAGCTTTCCCTGTTGAGTTGGCTTTTATACATATATTGGTGTCCAAGGCAGCAAAGACTCAATTGTCAGAACCACCCCATTCCAGGGGTAGAAGAAAAGCTTTCCAAACCCCAGGCTTCTGCACCATTGAGCATTTAAGTGCATCCAGTGGCTCCCTGTTTATCTCCAAAGTCACTAAAGTTTATCACTTTTCCAATTTAAGAAGAAAAAAATAAAAAATGGAAATATTTCCATACTCTTCTTGGGTACAATTCCCTGTAGTCAATTAATATTCAATCCGAGATTCTTTATATAAGGGCCTCACAAGAGGTGTAAAACTAATGTAAACCCAATTTACAATTGGAAAATCTTAATATATTGGAAAAAAATCTTTTTCCCTCTCCCAGTAGACATAGGAAAGGGGGCCTATAAAAGGAGACAGTTGAGGCAAGGGATCATACCCAAAAGATTTGTGATCTTTGGTGCCTCAAGTTTCCCCAGCACCCAAGGTGACATAAAGAGTAGGAATTAGTTTTTTAAATAGCAATTTATATAAAGTTTTGTGGTTCCAGACCAGTGATTGTTAACCCTCTTGAATTATGAACCCCTTTGAAAACCTAATGAACTCTAAGAACCCTCTCCCCCAAAAGATGCATATAATACAAGTTCTAAAAGTTCGTGGACCCACTGAAGATCTCTCACGATAGCAAAGATAAAGAGAAAAAAGTATAAGTTTTTCTTCTTTGATGCGTACGGCACATTGCTAAAGAAGACAGTCACTTTTTCACATGTATTTGCGACCAATTTCATTTCTATACGAGATTATACTCATATAGCTGGTCCAAGACTTGACCCATACTCTTCTAGCTGATAAGTGTATCATCATCTATGTCATCCTAATAAGAGTGTTAAAAGATTCAATTCAGTTATTATTACAATAGGTATAACTGTGTCAAGGTTTCCACAAAAAGCCCTGTTTTCTGGGGTTATTTTTGGCCTCCTAAAAATGGCAGGACAAAAAAACATTACAGGGAAATTACAAAATCATTGCCTGCTTTATCTACTATTTAGTAAATAATTTGCTACACCATCTGCTAGAGGGTTGAGAGGAAAAGGAAAGAAGAATGTGGCAATTAGTATACAGTACAACGATCTCTTTTTCCCACATCCCACTGGATTTTGTTGACTAGTGTGGCTTCCTGAATAAAGGTCAGATCAAAAGAAAGCAGTATGTAATTGATGTTGTAAATAAAAGGCTAGTTTGAGTGTACTTAATAAGCAACTTTCAGCTTTTGCACATCGCAGGGATAGTAGACCCAGCAACATGCCATACCGTGAATAGCAATGTGGCAATCTCCTGGGAAGAAACCGTAACTTGGAGCCCAACAAAGCAGGAGCATAACTCACAGAAACCATGGCTCCAACAGAAAAGAAGTGAAAAGGTTCAAACTGAGGAAAAGACTAAAGGATCCTGCAGATACATAAGACTTGTCCGGCAAAAAGTTAAGTCCAGGAAGGCAGCTTAGAAAGGCAGATCAAGCAAGAATTTTGTCTAGGGCTTGTCTAGAGGGTCTCACACTGGTGGCCTGCAGCTAAGATCTGTGTAGTCAGGGCCATCATGCTTTATTTTCCTTTTTTAAATTATAATTTGAACACATTTTTGAGGTTTGAAGGCAGGTACTCTTTAATTGTTGGTTCCTTTTTTTTTTTTTTTAATTTTCTTACACTGAACTTCTTTAGGCATTTGTGTTTCCAGCCTGGCCCTTCATGGCAGGCATGTGAGTGTGACACCCTTGGGTCTCTGGTCAGACTGATCCTGAGCCCAGGATATCAGAGGGTTACCTAAAGCCAACAGCAAAAAGGGGCTCCTAAAGGCCCCCTTCTGATTTAGAACCAGAGGTGATTTATTCTCAGCCCCTTGTTTATTTTCCTTGGCACATATGGGTGGAGGGGAAAAAACCTAGGTTTGTTTGCAGATGTGTGGCATGTGGCCATTAAGGAAAAATCAGAGGGAAATTCTTTCACCAAAATGGTACTCACCCACTAAAACCTCAAGAAGAAGGAAAAGAGTAATCCACAGTATTAGTGTTCACGTCTAAAATTCTGTGAAACCATCCTCTACTACTCATTATGTAATAATTTTCATATAATTAAAAGTGCTCAAAACTTTGTCAAATCAGTATTATTTGGGGTCTCTGAAAATGAATCACTTATTTAAAGTTAAACATTGATTTACACCTGATTCTTTACTGGGGCATCTATTGCTATTTGTGGACAGAAGTTATAGGACTTCAGTACAACTTTGGAACTGGAATTCCTTTCTGAGTATGTCTGTTGTATCTGGTTTGTCTGTTCTTTGTGTGTAAACTACATATTCTACACAGCAATTAAAATGCTAATATATCTTTTTTTGTTGTTTAAAAAAAAACTTATCTTTCTCAGCTGAATTCTCTTCTTCATTCTTTGATCTCTGGTTGATTGGAAACCTGCTTCCCTGCCTTCATTTCTCCCTCTTCTTCCGGAGTGGGTCTTTCTCTAAAATGTAGTCTGGTCAGGTAATTTCATTTATATTTCCCATTTGATTTAAAATGCCAACTTACCCCTTGGATGTTAATACTTTCTTAAAATGGACTCTTTAAACTCTTAAAGTGATCTCAGAAGATTCATAGGCAGGACTTAAATGAAATACAATTCATTTTCTTCAGTAGAAGAGTATTTATGTGAAAGAAAAATATTTGTCTTATAGGAATCAAATAAATAAAGTGGTAATAGCCACTTTCCAGAGCTTCCATTAGCATGTTCCTAATTGTAGTTTCCAAATTTTTAAAACAGTCTTCCAGACAATTTGGCAGCTTCTGCCTGCATTGGCATATGTAGTGGAATTCTTCAAAAACAATCTGATTTGTTGCTTACTGGTTCCAAGTTAAATAGGTGTAACTCTCTAGTAGAATATCATGAATCTATGCCACGGAAATTCAGAAATTCAGCAAGATTAAGGCAAATCTGAAATGCTTCACATAGTACCATTTAGCCAATGCATTTTCAGAGTTGCAACCTCCATGGTATCTATTTTTTTAATGTCCATTTAGACTGGTGTCCATGGATAAATGCAGTTGCTATTAGATTTGCCTTCCTAATGAGAAAAGGGTTTGCCAAGATAAACATTACTATTTCAGTAAAACATTTCTATTTTCTACAAACTACCTTTGCCAAGTACTAATATAAGCAAGTGCTGGAAGAAAAGTAAATGGAAACAAATTCGGATCTTTATCCAAACCAAGTTAATTATGAGGCAGTAAATAAAGAATCAAAGATAAATAGCTGTTATCGATCCTATTTTAGTGTTTTCTTCCCAAGATTTTCACATGTTCTCACATATGTCATCAACTGTCAGTTTCTCTTATGGGTACAGTTTGTAGTGAATGTTTACTTTCATGGGGTTAGGGTCTGCTGATACACTTCTGAATTACCACTTGCTCCTCCGGAAACATAAAAGGGTTTTAGTCTGAGGAAAATGCAATTAGAAAAATGTCCTAGTTTGGGCTGCCCAGAAGCAAATTCTAAAATAGTGGTTCGTGCGCAAGTAGTTTACCTAGGACATGAAGATAACACTATAGGAAGCAAGGTAGAAAAAGGAGGCAGCCAATAAAGAATGTTGTTAAGCAAGTCACTACATGGGCTATTAAACTCAGTCCTGCTGGGGAAACTCCGGAAGCCACCATTAAACACGTGCTTCCGTGTTATCATCCTACCTGAGTCATGAGTGAGTCAGAAAAATATCCTTGTACCAAATCTCACGGATGAGTGGTTGAGTATTGCTCCTGGGGATGTTAACTCTCTGAACTTCCAGCCTACCTCCTGGGTGGGCGGAGTGGGCACCTGCAGCCGGAGGAAGTCCTCAGACAAAGAAATGCAGTATTGTCCATTAGAAGTCAGGCTGCTATGAAATAAGTCATGCGGGCAGGACACGAAAAGAAAGTTCATCGGTGAGGAGTGAAATGCTCATCCAACCCCCTGAAAAGTATTGAAAACTAACCTACGCTCTATTCACTTCTAAGAACATAGAAGGCTACCTTAAAAACAGGCTACCTTGTCTTAAATATGCTTATATTCCAGTTTTGCTGATCAGTAAACAGTAAGTCCATCAGTGACAGGACCTGAATGTTGGATAGTTCCAGCCTGTTCTTATAACACAGTTCAGGGTCTGTATAAAAATAAACAACGGCTAACAATCCTTTTGGTTCCATCCATTTCAGATCACTAGGATAAAGTGTATTAAACAAGAAATTGATTCAGACAAACAACAGATACGGTGATGTATTTAGACCTGGCCAGAAAATATAAAGGGCCACTCAATTTTTTCTGCTTTCTCTTCTTTAGGATTTGAGGCCAGGAGACGTATCTGGCAAGCGGAACCTCTGGGAAAAGCAATCCGTGGACAAGGTCACTTCCCCAACTAAGGTAACCTACCGGGAGGTTTGTTTTTCGTAGGTTCTTTTCCTGCCATATCCTGCAGGATGATGTCCCAGGGCCACATGAGAAGTAGCATTGATCCAGAGTCTCGCTTGGGTAGCCATCAGTTTCTAAAGACCTGCATGTGGTGCAGTGAAAGGCAAAGTCACGGAGCCTTCAGCATGGCCAGTCAGTCATACACCACAAATAGCCAGATCCGTGGAATGGTTCCCAGTAAGACCTGCTGGAAACACCATAGTGATAGGAGTGTTGACAGCAGAAAGCTGTGTGGTATGAGCATGGTCTGCATTTCCTTAAAAGGTCCAGGCTTGGAAATTAGGATTTGCTGATCATGTAAGGAAAAACGTCTATCTCCCTGAGTGGTTTCAAAGCAGCTTTCCAAAACGTTTCTAAGGGCTTACGTTGCCAGCAGCCTAGGACTCAAGGCTGATATGACAAAAAAATTAAAATAATACTTAAAAATTAGGCAAAATTTGCTACCCTGTGTAAACTAATGACTAGGATTGCTTGGATTTGTCTTTTTTGGTCGTCTGTTCAAAGGGTGTGCTCATTCTTCATAAAGGGGCCTCTGGACAATATCTAAACGATGCACAAACTAAAAATAGGACACCTTGTTGTACAGGGAACTAACTCAACTCCTAACTGTAGCCTTTCCCCATTCAATTAATAATTCCGGCCTTCTCCCTTGATAGAGGAAAAATTGAAAAGAGAAACCAGTTATCAGTAAGACTAGAATAGTTGATGTAGAACTTGAGAGACAGAAGCACCTATTAAGCAAACTCGGAACTGAAGGACACCTCAAGGCAACTAACTGAAGAATCACAAAAACTCACTGAAGGAAGAGAGTTGCTTCCTCTTTCCTACTTTGTATGTGCTGTTAAGCCTGGTGCAGCTGCCTGAATGTGTTACTCCATCTTCTCTATCAGTTCTTAATTGTTCTTATATTCCAATTAAATCCACTAGCCCAGCCTCTCTTCTTAAAGTGACTTTTAAATAAGTTTTTTAAAAATTGCTAAATATATTAAAAGTACCTAGTAATAATTATCATCACTACAAACCACTAACATTTAATAAGCATCCACCAAATACAAGACCCTGTTCTACCTTCTCAACCTACGTTATCTCATGTGACCATCCAGCCACCATGTGAAGTGGGTATTGTTATTATCCACATTTAGATCTGAGGAAGATGGGGCACAGAAAGATTAGGTAACTTTCTCAAAGCCACACAGCAAATAAGTAGCAAAGCCTGGATTGAAACTCAGGCAGTCTGATCTGAGCCTGTATTCTTAATCGTTATATATGCTGCTTTTTTTTTATTTTTGAGGATTACATATTTGGCAGAAAATATAAGTTCTAAATTTCCTTGTATAATTTTCTCCTGATGGAAGTGATATGGGAATTGTTTTTTAGCTTTTTTTTAAACAAAAAAATGAATTTTCTTAGCCTACGTCATTATGACTCTTTTAGCATAAGTCTGTGACCATTCAAAAATGACAGTCCAAATGTTTATACAGTCTCCTTTCTGGTAGCGGATGTCAGCTGTCCATAGACCATTATTACAGCTTTAATAGATCCCCTCTGGACAGTGTTCCTCTGAGCCAGAGTTCCGGGAAGTAAACATATGATCTGGAATGGTAGGACTCAGAGAACACCACTCACATTCAAAACAACACGAATGGTACTGCCTGGAATTGTGCAACATGTGGTACAAAGTGGAATGGTGACGGGGTGAGATGTCATACACACACACCCTCTCCTCCTCAGTCTATACCATGAAACTCTTTCTACGCTAATAATGATAATAACATAACCAGCAGTCCCAGAGCTGAGTTCATGAGGTAGCAGAGAAAGTACTCCTTTGGTCCAAAATGTCAAACCACCATATGTCATGCAGTAATTTCTTTGAAATGAAACTACACATTTGAAAATGCTGATTCACAACACTTGAATATTTGTGAATACCTCATCAAGGATTTTAGCAGCTAGCTGAGGAAAAGAAATGGTATACAAATAAGACCATGAGTCAGATTCGTTTCAAGGGTAGGGGTGTAAGATAGGAGGTAGGAAATAAAAAGTAGGAGAAGACAAAAGATAACGTATTCCATCGCTCTTTGACGTGGCCAAGTCTGAGCCATTCAGTCATGTGTGCCTGTCCTGGGATGCACATTGTAGATTCCTGGCCCTTATAGTAGAGCTTAAAAAATACCTCTCTGATTCTGAATGCTGTGAGCAAAGCTCAAGATCAAGATATGGAAAGGAGAATACAAAGAAGAAAGAAAGAGGAAAATTAAAAAACCAATAGAAGAAAGGATAGACTGAAAGAAGGGGAGCATGTTTGAATAGAATGCCAACAGTCATCCTCCCTTTCATTAAAATGTATTCCTGCCATATTATCATTCTTTTATTTTTATTCTAACACAAATGTCTGGCTGAAACACCGTGGCCTGCCAATTTAAAGCTCTCTTCTCTTAGCAGGTTTGAGACAGTCAAGAAAGAACCAAAGTAGCCACTCAAGATGCTGGACCAGCTCAATTGAAGAGGGCTAATTTGCTCTGTTTTATATTTATGTTGATTTACTAAATTGGGTTCATTTCCTTTTGTTTTGTTTTTCATTATCCCAGTAAACCCATGTATATTATCACTATATTTAATAGTCACAATCTAGAGATGTTCATGGTAAAAGTACTGCCTTTGCACAGGAGCCTGTTTCTAAAGAAACCCATGCTGTGAAATAGAGACTTTTCTACTGATCATCATAACTGTATCTGAATAGTGATACCAACCACATCGGAAGTCAACAAAAGAAGATTCTAGCTGAAAATTGCCTGAGGAATGTGTGCAGTTTCCAGAAAAATGAACCGTAGTGGGTTTGTTTTGTTTTTAAATACAGAAGTCATGTTGTTTCTGCACTTTAGAATAAAGCATGGAAGAAATTATCTTAGTAGGCAATTATAACACTTAATGAAAGTAACCCATTTCAGATTTGAGATATTACAATAACGATTATCTTTAAAAAAAAAAGATATACTGTTAAGGTATTACTTTTTTCATGCTGATGAATATCAAAGTTGGATTATGATGTTAGCTGACAGTGGTACTGATTTCTTTAGGTTGGTTGCTTTGTGGATTTCTTTGGTAGTAATAGTGAACCACATTTAAGATGACCTGATCATGTATGTATGTGCATACACGTATACAAACACACTAATGGTAGAAAGCTTTTTTATGTGCTAGGCTATTATATTTAGCAGTATGTCCCTGTAACTAGCCAATATCACTGCTTTTTAAAAATTAAAAATCACAGTATTATGTTAATATTTCATATTTGCCAATAGAGACGTGGCAGAATAGGTATCGATATGTTTTCATTGCCTGATAACGTATAAGAAAAAGAGAGAGATTAGAAGTGTCAATGAGTTGACATTTTCTATAAAACATAGTATTTAGTTTATAATTAAAAGAAATCTTGAAGTCCAGTGTGAATTGTACGAAATCTACCATCTAGGTCAAACTCAAAGTGCACTCAAAACTACATTGTTAAGAACCAAGTTCACAATAGGTTGGCTTAGATGATACCTGAGGTCTCTTCCATCTCTAAAATTTAAAGGTAAGAATTTTAATGACAAAATTGTACAGATTGGAATTCCATGCATAGGTGTACTAAAACCATCTTTGGCTAATCTCCGGAAGCAGAGAAGAAAAGTGAGCAAAAGCCAGTATTTAGGAATCATGACAGTACATCCATCTTTGATATACTGAAACATCTTTTTAGTTAAACTCTTCTATCTTTATTAGTCATTGGTACTTACCATAAGTTGATAATATGTTGAACTTTCAAAAATACATGTAATTTTTATTTCTTTTACCTTTTTCCCCAAGAGTCCATCAACTCATCATTTTTACACACACAATCCAGATAGTAGATCTTATTTTAGCTTATAAGTGTTCATCTATTCTTCATGATAGATGATAAAAGAGTACCCCAGTGTCTTGGCAATATGTTCTAGCATAGAGATACACATATAGTATAGTTGTATAAACTTATACCTCATGACTTAACCAAAATTGTCTTAGTCTCAGTTCCTACCATAATGAGGGAGCCTCCCAAATGACTCTTTTCTAATCTACAGCATTGCCCTGGGAGAGTTGGCCAGGGCAGGGCTGGTATGAGGAGTGACCAGTGCCTTCCAAAGTCTATTTTCCTCATATATCAGTAGAGTTGTTGAATCCTCTAGTTCTGAGCACACCTGGGCATAGAAAGGAAAGCCACCAAAACTGCACAAGTCATCCACTCATTTATGACAGAGTAGACATGAGTCTATCAACTAGAATTCACACGCAGTGCCTGAGTTAGCACTGACTCCCATATTGGACTGAAATGGATCAAAGTTTGAATCAAGGCCTATAGTGAGATAACATTGCTTTGTTGTACTTTTGAGTAAGAGCTTCTCCTGATCACTATTATATATTTTTTCTAAAAAATCTAAAGTTAAGAAGAGAATATATCGATCCTGACTTTTATTCCAGTATTTGGATGGAATAAGTTTTAGGGTAGACTTTTGTTCAGTTTGGATTTAATGTTTGTGAAAAATAAATTCTTTGTTTACTTGTTTGATTACAATTCTCTTTGTTATCTTTTTAAGACTTAAAACTTCAAGGTGACTAGCATGTTCTGTGAATCTGCCATTCCTAAAAATTTTATAAACACTTGATATTTTCACTGATAATTGATCGCTGCAATAAATATATATTGTGAAAATGCATCCACAATAAATGGAATTCCTCCAAATGTCTTTGCCTCACTTATTTTTATGTACTATATTGATTACAAGAGTTCTATCTGATGTAATAAAGATGATGGCATAGCAAAATGCATATTTCAGATTGAGTCTTGGTTTCATTCTTTAAAGAAGAAAGCTGTTTTATAGTTTTAAGTACTTCTTATTACAGGCAACTTTCCAACAAAATATTAAAAATTGCTCTGGTATGGACAACTGACCAAACATATATGGAAGGTTGAAAAGAAGGATTAAAAACATTCTTCTTCCAAAAAAGCATTATCAGGAGAGGGTATAGCTCAGTGGTAGAGTACATGCTTACAGTGCACAAGGTTCTGGGTTCAATCTGGGTTCTTGGTTTAGTACCTCCACTGAAAATAATAATAATAATATATTAATAATAATTTTAAAGTACATAAATAAACCTAATTACTTCCCCCCAAAATTTAAATTTAAAAAAAATTTTTAAAAGGAAAAAATTTGCTTCAAAAAATTAGGAATTATCTGATCTTCCTTTATCCTCCTTCTCATTCTCAGTGTTATCACGTCACTCCTCTTTCTCCTAAGGTGGCAGTACTGTTTTCCCAAAGGTGGTGTGTCTTAGAGTAGAAATACCCATTTAATATATACCATTTGTTTGCAGAATAATTATTACTGATTACATTGAAATCCCAAGATTTTTTTTCATAGTAACTTTACATATTTATGTCACACATCTTGAAATCTGAGGCTCTTCTCATAAACTTTTTTAACTATGTGTCTGGAGCTCCTGAACAGTCCCTTAATTCCTGTCCATAAGATTGACAGAATTAACTAAATTCCTGTAACTTAAAAACTAACTTCTGACTTCTACATCCTAACAGGAAGGGCTGTATGTTTAGACAATAAGATAGTTATCAAAGTCAATCACAAAATTAAGCAATGAAAAGGATACAATCTATAGTACTAGTACTGAACTGACAGGATTAGGGATGGATGAAAATTAATCTTACAATGTACATATTCAGGGTTTGAGCTCAAATATGTTACAGTCTTGGGTGTAAAGTAGAAACAGGTCTATAGTGTAGACTTTTTTTCTGCTTTTGTTTGCACATGTGCACCAAATGGAAGAGTGGATAAGAAAAGACCTCATGACCCTAAATATGTGTTCTTCCACAAGAGGAAGGAGCTGGCCTAACAAGGTCTTGATTTGGGTGCTGTGTCTATTTGTGTTCAAGTTTATTAATCATGTTGTCCAAACATTCTATATCCTTACTGATTTTTTGGTGCCTTGTTCTAGCTATTACTGAAAAAGGAATGTGAAAATCTTCCTCTATGATTATGGATTTGTCTATTTCTCCTTGTAATTCTGTTAATTTTGCTGTCATATTTTAAGGTCATGTTTATGGTGCATATACAAATCTAGAAGCATTTTCTTTTCCAAGTGAATTGAATATTTTTAATTTTATGAAGTGACCTTCTATTTGTGGCAAAGATTTTGCCTTAAAGTTTACTTTTTCTATTCTTAACATTGCTACGGTGGCTTTCTTTTGGTTAGCACTTGCATGATATAACTTTACTTTCAACCTGTGTGTGTGTGTGTTTGTATATATGATATAACTTCCTCCACCCCTTTCCTTTCAACCTTTGCATATCCTTTATTTTCAGATGCACATCCATTTAGACTGGTGTCCATGGATAAATGCAATTGCTATTAGATTTGCCTTCCTAATGAGAAAAGGGTTTGCCAAATTAAACATTACTATTTCAGTAGAACACTTTTCTACAACTACCTTTGCCAAGTACTAATATAAGCAAGTGCTGGAAGAAAAATAAATGGAAACAGAAATTTGGATCCTTACCCAAACCAAATTAATTATGAGGTAGTAAATAATCAAAGATATATAGCCCACCTCCTAAACTCTGTTCCCCATAATTTCTCACAAGAGATTGCTATTTCCTAGGAGCATGTGTTGAAGACAGCCCCCTTGTCAGGGGGGCAGATTGGGGCCACCACTCTCCTCTTGAAGCACACGGACAGACGAAGAGCAATAACAGCACTGGAGACTAACCACATGGACTGCAACTTGGCCCAGTTAAAGAGACATTTGCCCTTTCCCCCAGCTCTTACTCATCCTAACACACCTAGAAGGAAGAGGGGATGAATGTTAAATAGTGTAACACCACTTCCTTTCTCCTTCCTAGGCCACCAGAGCTAGGCACAGATCTAGGCTGCCTGGAGGGTAATGAGGAGGAAGGCACTGAATCGAGTTTGAAATTGAAATTAAAATGTATTTAACACCAAATATCAGAATAAAAGCTGAAATACCAAAACGAAACTCTTTTAATCGCTGAAATTGGCTGAAAAGTTGTAGAATCTGGCCATAATAGGGATTTCACCATTGCACAGTTCAGGCACACTTCTTGGTGGTGGTTGTGGGGGAGACCATTTCATGTTTTTATCATGAATCTTCACACTGAGACTGGGAACCATTCTTTCTCTTTTGAGGTGATTTATTCTGTTATTTGTTGAACCTCATTTCCAAATGTTCAGAATGATGCTTCACTATAGACCCCAAATTTAGACACATTATATAAACTAATAGTACAAACTAATTCTACCAATGATAAGAGGGATTAGGAAAGGCTTCACTAAGGGGATGATGCTTGAGCTGAGTCTTGGTTAATTGACTGGCTGAGACAGATCTCAAGATCTGGAAACAAATAGTAGGCATTCAATAAATATTTGCTGAATTAAGGAAAGAATGAATAAACACGATTTTCAAACATTTTTTTGAATTCTTAAGTATTTTTATTATGCACTAAAATAATTTTTCTGTGTAGGATTACTTGAAATATGATCATGTAAATATTTGGACTAAAAGTTATGAGAAGTCCCAGCTCCACCATTAATCTTTTGTGTAACCTGGTTAGATCATTCCTTGGAGCTTCACCTTGTGCATCTGACATCCTATGGCTTGCAATCATGACTCTAAAATCCAACAGAAAAGTAGATTCCATATACGAAAATTCTCTGTGCATGTCACCTTTAGTAACATACATATGACATAAAACAAGGGACAAATATAAAGGGTAACTATTTTTCAATAAAGCATGATCTAACATGTGCTCTATTTCTTTCTTCTGTAAAGTCCAATCTTCTAAATCACTGACCTCAAAAAAACATGTTATTTTCGGGAAACTGACAAAATTTAAGCAGATGATATTAACCTATTTCCATGTTTAATATATGCTTTGCCCTTTACTCTACTTTGAAACTTGCTATGTGGTCCATTATCTCTATTCTTACAATATTACAAATCTCATGGCACATAATACCTCATGTAGGCACCGAACATTGATAGGTTTTTTTTTTAAACTATACTTCGAAACTGTTCTAAATACACTACCCAGAGCTGAAGACCAGGGGGAAATCAAGATGGGATGTACAGGAATAATGAGTAAATCTATTATAGGAAGACCTCATTTCATTAGCTGAGACAATACAGGTAAACTGATTTGCATATTGCCTCGGAAGATGTGCTCGATACGTTAGCTAACGAATATTATACTTAAGAATCTCAGAGCTGACAAGAATTTTGAGATTTCACCCTAGAATGTCTGTGCCTTCTCCATTAAATATTTTAAAAGTCTCATTTTCCTAATCGAGTAAAGATGATTAGTCACACAACCCTGTATAACGCAATTCAGTGTGGATACAAATAAAGATCAACAAAGCCCAAGTCTTAATCAGTCTGCTCTACTGCCTCCTCGGAGAAGGGACATGGCAAACAACCGACATGCAGAACCGTGAGGACAAACAGCTGTCCTGCCTTCACATTTAAAACTCCCCAGCCCTCAGCGCTCAGCCTATCCACAGCTGGGCATTCCCTCTGACTCCTACTCCTCTGGCCCTAGTTCCCGTCATCCACCGGGCTCTGCCGTTCCTTCAGCCGAAATCCCGCGTGGCTAGGCTGGGCCGAAGTCTCGCGAGGGTGATACCGCTGCCCTGGTAACGAGTGTTGCGACTCTCGGTGAAGAACGTGGCTGTAGCCGCTAAACTGCCCGGACGGTACCAGTCGCTGGGCCCTAGGTATTGCGGGCCAAACGGCTGCTCTGGGCACGGGAGGGACGACTGGCCTGATCAGGGGACTCAGGGCAGGGTGAGGGGGCCGAGGGGGACAGTGAGGTGCCAAGAGAGAAAGTCCCTGCTGAAAAGGAGCGCGCCTCTGGAAATGCGCCCCTCCCCCCACGGCCGTGTCGCGAAGTGAGTGTGGGAGGAAGACTTTGCAGCCGGGAATTGTGGCTTCATCATCCTTCCCGCCTGGGAAGTCACTTTCCTGACCGCAGACCTGCCTGGTCGCGGCTGGCGTGGCCGCGCCAGCTGTTGCCTCTTGTGCTTCTGAGTGGAAGATCCTCGCGGAGCGCTCATTAGATCCACCTGTGTGTGTGGCTTTCCTGAAGCTCAGGTTTTACTCTGCAACAGGTCAGCACGTTGGTGGGCCTCTTAGGCGCATGTAAGGAAATGGAATCAAGTTTTATGCCAGTCTAGCCTTACGGATTTGGAGTTGTGATCCCCAGGCTGAAACTTAAGTCTCTTACTACAGAAGGTGGTGCCCATAAGACAGACTTCTCTGTTGCATTGGTAGTTCATTGCTAAGGAGCTTGGGCTTTATTTTGTGTAGTCTTCGCTCGAAAATATACTTTTTTGCAGCAGGTGCATAAACCAGTAGATTCGAAATTAGTAAATTCCTTTGGTCTCTCAAAAAGAATAGAATCTTAACAAGGAATTTCTATTATTTCATTGTCCTTAATAACCATTTGAGAAGATATTTGCATGGGAGGGTTAATGGTCATTGTGAATGCAACCTTCTGAGAACAACTGGAATTCCACGAAGACTGAATATGATGGAATATTAGAACAGAGACAGTACCTACAGAGTTTTAACCAAGATATAAAAAGAAAAGTCTATTGTCATTTGAACTATTGGTCAAATGAAATTTAAGCGAAAAAAAATTACCTACATTGCTACAATTCACTGCGTGAATAACTGATTTTTATTTGATTCATGCTCTTTTTAATGCCTCAGGATTATTTTGAATTTGCTGTCGTGTGTGGTATTTAATTGTAAATATAGAATGTAAATGATTTGGGCTATGTACCCTGAAAATTCCTTTTTCAGTTAAATTATTTACTTGATTTGTCTTTTATTGTGATTTTCTTTCTGTCTTCTAAAAATGGAAAATGTCTTCAAATCTTTGAAATTAAAGGTTTAACTAGCTGTGCCCTAATTTACTTTCTAGAGAAGCCTGTTGTCACTGTTAATTAAATAAAATGGAATATATTTGAGGGTACACTCTTAATGTGTACTTAATAAGAAAATTGTCAAATAAGATCCTTACGAATTATTTTACAGCCTACCTACAAAATAAATTTCTAGCCAGATATTGGAAGAGATGTCAGAAGATTCAGAAAAGGAAGACTATTCAGACAGAACAATCAGTGACGAAGATGAATCAGTATGTTTTTCTCAACTTTACCTTAATTTGAGATAAAACTTGCTCTAAAATATAAATTCCTAGTAAAAATATTATAAATTCAATTGGATATAAAAATCAATTGGATGTTTAAATCACTTGTCACTGAAGTTGGGAAATAAATTGAAAGCCAAGCTTTTACTGTGTGCAGTATGCCCTGTCTGGAAAGAGAATCTATACTGATACTGCATTATTTTGATAAAATATCTTGGCTAAGATTCTTATGAGTTTTATTAAAATGTGAGTAATAGTTATTAGGATTTTATTTTTATAATTCATGTCCATTTATTTTCTTATATGTACTATTTCTATGTTACATCATGTGTATTGTAATATTGGAACCTCCAATGTTCTAAACCTACTAGGTGTGCCACTGTAATAGACTTAATGTGACATTGATGTAGCAAAGCAAAGTACACGGAGGAGGAAAAGAGGGGGAAGAAACAAACTGCAGTAGTTAAATGTATTTTGTCTGATTCCAGTACCACATTTCTAAGAAATTTCTGTCACATTTTAGTAAAGTATAAATTTTCTGTGTAAGTTAAGGTCCCAAAATAAACCCCCTAAATGATGCATAATCCTTTAATTCATGGCTTTCTGTGTTTCTTTTTTCTTTTTCTTTTTTTTTGGTTAATTTTATTCTTAATTTAAATTGTTTTCCCAAGTTTACCAAGAATCTTTATAAACTGTTCCTTCCCTACAGTCATTATTATGACTTTTCCCTGTGGAAAGAGAGAAGTGAAAGATTAAAACTTTGTTTCAGGATATTCACAGTGTCCCTGGGTGGTTTGAGACCAGTAGCCTACAGTAGTAATGCTTTAATTTTTTCATTTATTAAAGATTAAAGACATGCACTCAATTCTAAGTACTAAGATAGATGTAAAAAATTTCTGGATTGGGAAACTGTTGATTTTTAAAAAGTGAAATATTTTTAAACTGTCTTGTTTTAGGATGAGGATACCTTTATGAAATTTGTAAGTGAAGATATCCACCAGTGTGCACTTTTAACAGGTATGAAAGTATCCATATAGTCTCCCTTCTCTTTCTGATAAGACCTTAGGCAGATGAAAAATAAGAGAAAACTGGGAAAGTCAGATTGAATAATACAGGGAATTGTTATTCTCTTATTGGTAAGGAGAGAGAGATGTATTCACTTTTATAAGAATCTTTTGGAATGCAAACTTTTTTTTAAATTGAAACATAGTTGATTTACAATATTCTATTTCAAGTGTACAGTGAAGTGATTCAGTTATATATATATATTTTTTCAGGTTATTTTCCATTATAGATTATAACAAGATACTGAATATAATTCCCTCTGCTATTCAGTAAATCCTTGTTGCTTATCTATTTTATGTATACTAGACTGTATCTGTTAATCCCATACTCCAATTTATCCCTCCCCCTTCCCTTTCCTCTGTAGTAACCATAAGTTTTTCTGTGTGAGTCTGTTTCTGTTTTTTATGTACATTCATTTGTATTCTTTTTTAGATTACACTGTAAGTGATTCATATAATACTTGTCTTTGTCTGACTTACTTTACTTAATATGATATTCTCTAAGTCCATCCATGTTGCTACAAATGGTGGTATTTCATTCTTTATAATGGCTGAGTAATATTCCATTATATATAAATATACCACATCTTCTTAAACCAGTTGTCTATTGATGGGCACTGGAATTGCTTCCATGTCTTGGCTATTGTAAGTAGTGCTGCTGTGAACATTGGGGTGCATGTATCTTGTCGAATTAGAGTTTTCATCTTTTCTGGATTGATGCCTGAGGATGGGATTGCAGAATCATATGGTAGCTCTACTTTTAGTTTTTAAAGGAACCTCCATACTGTTTTCCATAGTGTGTGTACCAGTTTACATCCCACCAACAGTATAGGAGGGTTCCCATTTCTCGACACACTCTCCAGCTTTTATTATTTATAGACTTTTCAATGATAGTCATTCTGACTGGTATGAGGTGATACCTCATTGTGGTTTTGATTTATATTTCTCTGATAGTTAATGATTTTGAACAACTTTTTATGTGCCTTTTGGCCATCTGTATATCTTATTTGGAAAAATAAAGTCTTCTACCCATTTTTTGTTTGTGTTTTTTGTTTTTTCAGTATTAAGTTGTATGAGCTGTTTGCATATTTTGGCTATTAACCCCTTCTAGGTTGCATAGTTTGCAAACATTTTCTCCCATTTTGTAGATTGTCTTTTCACTTTGTTGATGGTTTCCTTTCCTCTGCAAAAGCTTTTAAGTATCATTGGGTCCCATTTATTTATTTTTGCTTTTATTACTTTTGCCTAAGAAAATATTGCTACAATTTATGTCCCAGAATGTTTTGTCTGTGTTCTCTTTCAGGAGTTTTATGGTGTCATGTCTTATATATAGGTCTTTAAACCATTTTGAGTTTATTTTTGTATATGGTGTGAGACAGTATTCCAATTTCATTAATTACATGTAGCCAGCTATCTTTCTACTTGTTGAAGAGACTATCTTTTCTTCATTGTGTATTCTTGCCTTCTTTGTCAAATATTAATTGACCATAGGTGTGTGGGTTTATTTCTGGGCTCTCTGTTCTATTCCATTGATTTGTATGTCTGTTTTTGTGCCACTGCCATGCTGTTTTGATTATTATAGCTTTGTAGTATAGCCTGAAGTGTGAAAGTATTATGCCTCCAGCTTGGTTCTTTTTCCTCAGGATTGCTTTGGCAATTCTGGGTCTTTTGTGTTTCCATATAAATTTTAGGATTATTTATACTAGTTCTGTAAAAAAATGTCATGGGTATTTTTATAGGGATTACATTAAATGTATAGATTGCTTTAGTAGTATGACCATTTTAACAATATTAATACTTCCAATCCAAGAGCATGGGATATCTGTCCATTTCTTTGAATCATCTTCAATTTCCTTTATCAGTGTTTTTTTTATAATTTTCAGTATATAAATCTTTTACTTGCTTGCTTAAGTTTATTCCTAGGTGTTTTTTCTGTTTTGATGCAATTTTATATTGCATTGTTTTTATACATTCTGATCTTTCATTATTAGCGTAAAGAAATGCAACATATTTCTGTATATTAATCTTGTATCCTGCTACCCTGGCTGAATTCATTTATTAATTCTGATAGTTTTTTAATGGAGACTTTAGGTTTCTCTACATAGAGTATCATGTCATCTGCAAATAGTGAGTTTTGCCTCTTCCCTTCCAATTTAGAAATACCTTTTATTTCTTTTTCTTCTCTGATTGCTGTGGCCAGGACTTTGTTGAATAGAAGTGGTGAGAGTAGGCATCCTTATCTTGTTTCTGAATTTAGCAGGAAGGCTTTCAATTTTTCACCGCTGAGTTTTATGTTGTCTCTGGATTTGACATAAATGGCTTTTACCATGTTGAGATAAGTTCTTCTGTACTTCTGTTAATGTTGTGTACCACATTGACTGATTTGCATATGTTGAACCATCCTTGCAACTCTGGAATGAATCCAACTTGATCATGGTGTATAATCCTTTTTAGATGTTACCGGATTTGATTTACTAAAATATTTTGTTGAGGAGTTTTGCATCTATATTCATCAAAGATATTGGCCTATAATTTTCCTTTTTTGTAGGGTTCTTGCCTATTTGGGGTATCAGGGTGATAAAGGCTTCATAGAATGAATTTGGGAGTGTTCCCTCTACTTCAGTTTTTTAGAATAGTTTGAAAAGGATAGGTATAAGTTCTTTATATATACCATAGAATTCCCCAGGGAAGCTGTTCAATCTTGGACTTTATTTGCAGGAAGTTTTTTTTATTACAGATTCTATATCACTTCTAGTAATTGGTCTGTTTTAAATTATCTGTTTCTTCTTGACTAAGTTTTGGCAGCCTATGTGTTTCTAGAAACTTGTCCATTTCTAGTAGGTTGTCCAATTTGTTGACATATAATTCTTCATAGTATTCTCTTACAGCTTTTGTATTTCTGTGGTATCAGTTGTTATTTCTCCTTTTTCATTTCTTATTTTATTTAATTGGGTCCTCTCTCTTTTCTTCTTGGTAAGACTGGCTAGAGGTTTGTCAATTTTGTTTATCTTTTCAAAATATCAGCTTTTGGTTTTTTATCTTTTGCTTTTTTTAAATCTGTTTTATTTCCTCCCTGATCTTTAATTTCCTTATTTCTGCTGACATTCAGTTTTGTTTGTTCTTTTTTTAGTTCTTTTAAGTGGTAGATTAGGTGTTTATTTGAGATTTTCCTTGTTTCTTGAGGAAAGCCTATATAGCTGTGATCTTCCCTTTTAGAATCATTTTGCTGTATCACATAGATTTTGTAAGGTTGTGTTTTCATTTTCATTTGTCCTGGGGTATTTTCTGATTTCATATTTGATTTCATCATTCATTCATTAGCTTTTTAGTGCCATGTTGGTTTTCGTGTGTTCATTCTTTTCCCATTTCCTTTCTGTGGTTGATTTCTAGTTTCATATCATTGTGGTCAGAAAAGATGCTTGAGATAGTATCTGCCCTCTTAAATTTGTTGAGGCTTGTTTTGTGACCTGTATGTGGTTTATCCTAGAAATCATTCCATGTGTGCTTGAAAAGAATGTGTATTCTGGGTTTGGGGGGTTGTTTGTTTCTTGTTTTTTTTGTTTTGTTTTGTTTTGTTTTGTTTTTGATGTAGTATCTTGTAGATGTCAATTAAGTCCAACTGGTCTGTTGTGTCATTTGGGACCTCTATTGCCTTACTGATTTTCTGTCTGGAAGATCTATCTATTAATGTTAGCAGGATGTTAAAAGTCTCCTATTACTGTTGTATTCTTGTCAAACTCTCCTTTTATATCTGTTAGTATTTGTTTTATATATTTAGGTGTTCCTACATTGGGTGCATGTATGTTAATGAGTATAAAATATCCTCTTGTATTGCGCCTTTATCATTATATAATATTTCTTCTTTGTCTTTCTTTGAGGCCTTTGTTTTAAAGGCTATTTTGTCTGATATGAGCATTGCTACCTCCACGTTCTTGTCATTTCCATTTGCATGAAAAATCCTTCTTCTTCCCCTCACTTTAAATCTGTGTGTGTCTTTTGCCCTAAAATGGGTCTCTTGTAGGCAGCGTATTGTAGGTTCTTATCTTTTTAATCTAATCTGCCTCTCTATGTCTTTTGATGGGAGCATTTAGCCCACTGGCATTTAAAGTAATTACTGATAGGTATGTACTTTTTCCCTTTTAAACCTTGTTTTCTAGTTAATTTTGTAGTTCTTTGTTCATTTCTTCTTTTTGTTTTTTCTTTAGTGGTTTGATGGTTTTCTTTTATATTATGCTTGGATTCCTTTCTTTTTGATTTTTGTGTGTGTGTGTGAATATGTTTTTGATTTGTGGTTACTTTGGTTTTCAAGTATGTTAACCTGCAACTATATCTACTTGCTTTAGAACTGATAGTCATACAACTTCAAACACATTCTAAAAGATCTACATTTTTATACTACCCACCACCCCACATTTTGTGATTTTGATGTCCTATTTTATATTTTCACGCTTATCCTTTTACTGTTAATTGTAGTTATAATCGCTTTTACAAATTTTTTATTATTTTTTAATCTATGTACTGGCTTATTTCAGTGATCTTCAATCCTTTTATATATTTGCCTCTCCTACTGTGATTTTCCCTTTCCTATAGATACTTGCTTCTTTTCTATTTAGAGAGAACATTTAATATTTATTTTAGGTATATGTGATATTTCTGTATTCTTCTATTTTTTGCTTGTCTGAGAAATTCTTTCTCTCACCTTCTATTCTAAATGATAATTTTGCTGGGTAGAGTATCCCAGGATGCAGGTTTTTCCCTTTCAGGACTTTGAGTATATCTTCCACTCCCTTCTGACTTGCAGAGTTTCTGCAGAGAAATCAGCTGGTAGCCTTATGGAGGTTCCCTTGTGACTCTGTTTTTTCCTTGCTGCCTTTAGAATCCTTTAACTTTTGCCATTTTAATTATGATATGTCTTGGTGTAAGTCACTTTGGGTTCGTCTTGCTTGGGATCCTCTGTCATTCCTGTACCTGTATATCTGTTTCCTTCTTTAGATTTCAGGAAGTTTTCAGCCATAATTTCTTCAAATACATTTTCAATCCCCTTTTCTCTCTTGTTTCCATTTGGAACCCCTATTATGTGTAGGTTGGCATGCTTCATATTATCCCATAGATCTTGTATGTTGCTTTCATTTTTTTCATTTGCCTTTCTGTCTGCTGTTCTGAGTGATTTCCATTATTCTGTTTTCAAGATCACATATTCATTCTTCTCTGTCATTTAGACTGTTAGTTATTGCTTCTTCATTATTTTTTATCTTGGCAATTGAATTATCTCCTTTTGATTGGTTTCTCTTTATAGTTTCCAGCTCCTTGTTGTAGTGATTTGCACTTCTATTGATAATCTTTCTCAATTTCTTTAGCATTTTTATTACCTCCTTCTTGAACTTGGAGTCTGTTTCATTATTCTTTCAGGGGATTTTGTCCTTTCAATGGAGTAGTTCCTCTGCTTTTTCATTTTAATTAACTTTCTCTAAAGTCTCTGAATTTAGGAAAAAGTTACCTACTGTGGTCTTGAGGGGATGTTTTTATGTGGGAGTGTCCCTGTGTAGACTGTGTGTGTCCAGTATTTTTGGTGGGAGTGCTGGCTTTGGTGTGGATGCCATGTCTTTCTTCAGAATGTGCTGACTGTTACCCCTTGATAGGGGGTGTGATTGGTGGTGTAGTGTCTAGAGCCTGTGCTTTATGTTAGGCGAGCCTTCTTTGCTCCATGGTTATCACCACCCTGTCAGTTGTGAGGTCTGCTCCTCGGTTTTTGGAGTAGAAGTCCCAGAGGTTGGGTTCAGTAAGGCTCTGTTGTCCTTAAGTGCCTGCTCTGTCCCAAAGGAGGTGACAGCTGAAGCAGGTGAGGCCCGTGTGGTCACAACAAACTTAAGCACCACCTGTGTAGGTTTCTGTGGTTCTGCCCAGAAGTAGCCCAAGGTTACATCCCTTTCTCTGTTGTGTTTGTCCCAGATCTAGTGCAGAGCTGTGGTAAGGAGTAGAATGGGGTGAGGATTGGGGCATTGTGCCTGCAGGAATTGAGGTGGCTGTGTTGCTGCCTGGGATGTGGGCTATCTCTGTGGCTGACTTCTCCCAGGACCCTTCTGCCCCAGATCTGGTGCTGAGCTGCAATGTGGAGTGGGCGGAGCCGGCTTGCTCTTGCTAGGAAACGAAGTGCTGTATACTCTTGGCCAGGGCCTGTCTGCCAGAGATTCAGCATTTAGCTGCTGCATGTTCTTGTGGCACTGCCTGGTGTGTATGCTGACAGTGGTTGCCACAGCTCTGAGGAGATCACACGCTAGGCACCCTGGTCTGTTTCTGTGTACTTAGGCTGAATCTTTGTCCTGATCTAATTGCAGGCTGTGGTGTGCAGTGAACGGGGACAGGGCATCCACCCCTTTGGATTGGGAAGTGCAGCAAGGCGGCAGCTGCTAGTACAAGGCTCTCTCCGCCCTGATTGTAAGCAAGCCAGCACGAGTGCACTCCTCACAGGGTCTAGGCTTCTCCAGCCCTTCTGTTTGTCTCAGGGATTTCCCAGCAGGCAAGGGGGCTTGTTTCCTCTCTACAGGACTCCAGGTCTGGGATGCCCAGATTGTGAGTCTGTCTGTTCCCTCCCCAGAGTGAGGGTCTGCATTGTGGACCTTCTCTTCCTTATAGATCCCTCTTAGGGGCACAGGTCCCACCCGATGCCTTTCTTTCCTGTCCTGGAGGAAAGATACATGGAGATCTTTCTTGCAGTTTTAGTTGTATAGGAGATATTCTGCCAGTTTCCAGTTAGTTTTCTGTGAGAATTGTTTCACACGTAGATGTCTTTTTGATGTATTTGTCAGGGGAAGTGAACTCCACGTCCTCCTACTTCATCATCTTGGTCCTCCCCTGAACTTTAGACTTTGGAGTTTTGTTTTAAGTTGATTTTTAATGAAACTAAATGAAAGTGGTCATTAGAAAAGACTTCACTTAACATAAGGATTTACCTTGACATTTCTTTAAGTAGCTCTTTAAACACATTTACAGTATGACTCAAGTTTTAATGGACACAATGTTTTAGAAGTACTTGTTTTTTTTAATTTAAGTATAGTCAGGTTACAGTGTTGTCAATTTGTGTACAGCATACTAGTTTAGTCTAGAAGTACATCTTTATTTAAATGAAGAATGCCTTAATAAAGAGTTTCCTTAATAAAGTCATTCATATGCAAATGCATGTGTATATGGCCATCTTGATGTATACCTGATTTTTAAAATTTTATATATTTCGAGTACTTTCAAATGCACATTAAAATATTTCTTCTAAATATTCATATATCTACCACAGATATTCTGTAATTGGAGATGGAATTTCTATCTTTTTTTTTTTAGCACCATTCTAAAACAAGTCTTTACTTTTGAGATAACCACTATTCTCAGTTTTATGTGTATCCTAGACCTTTTTTTTTTTTTTTGCATTTGTACTCAAACCTATACCCATATTCATAGAAAATTTGTAGTGTAGACTTCTTCCCCTACTTTTTTCTTTTTAAAATTTTGCCTATCTGTTGGAAGAAAGGAGTAACTCACTATTTTAACTAACATTTCCTTGGTTGCTAAAGAAATTGAGAATTATTTCATATGCTTGTCTATTTATATACTGCCTGGTAATGATTGCCCACTCATAGAAGTCTTTTTTTAACTTTGTTTACGTTACATCCATTGTTTAGAATTATTTTGATGTTAAGTTTATCATTATTCATTTGTGGCTCTTGATTTTTATATCTGTTTAAGCTACAAAGACCTTCCCTACACCAGGGTCATCAATATAATCATCCCAATTTCCTTTAATTTTATCTACTTACTTGAATTTTGGTATTTAATTTAAGAATAGTATGATATGGATCTAATTTTATTTTCTAATTCATAAATACCTCCCTTGCCACTTTTGAGCTATACTGTAAATTAGACAAAATGTGGTCTTTTCACATAATGGAATACTAGATGACTTTTAACTGTTGAATAAATGGCTCTATATAAAAATCCTTATAAGTAATAATCCTTAAAAGTAGAAAGGAAGGTAATATTATTCCTTATTTATATATAGTAAGGTTTATGTTCAAAGAGGCTGCATTGGCCAACCAAAGTCATATAGAAACAAAGTGGTAGAATAGAACTGAATTTGTCTGACTCATCATCTAATTGCTGTATCTGCTATTGTACAAAAAGTAGTGAAGAATTATCTAGCTAAAAATCCACATTTCAGAGGTGACAGAGCAAGAGGAGTCAGTGAGACAAAATGGAGAAGTGATTATGTGAAAGGTAGAAACAGCGTTCACTAGCAACCTTTGAGAATATAGTTCCAGCAGGTGGTGAGGAATTATGGTTAGTGAGTGTCATTTAACGCATTAGACAAATAGTTGCCAGTATGATTAAGTTTTAAGACTCAGCAATAGACAGTTTGCTAGAAAAGCTGCGAGAAACAAATGTCACTGGAGTAGCATTGAGAACTTAACATAAATTAGCAGGGAGGTAGGTGTAGCTCAGTGGTAGAGCACATGCTCAGCATGCATGAGGTCCTGGGTTCAATCCCCAGTATCACCTCTAAAAAATAAATAAGTAAGTAAAACTAATTACCCCCTGCAAAAAAAAAAATTAAAATAAAAAATGTAAAAATAAATTTAAAAAATTTTTGAAACCTGTATTTTAAAAAAAAACATAAATTAACAATACATGAGATCAATAGCTATTTTCTAGCTATTGTGAAAATTGTGACAAAATTTCATTAGTACTTTTTATTTTTGAAATGCCATGAAATATAAAATATTTTTAAAATATCCACAAATGTTCACAAATCAATGGCTTTAGAGGGAAAAAATAAACTATATTAAAAAATGATAGGAATTGGGGTTTTCCTTCTTGTCACTCATGATCGTGTTTGAATCCTTTTTCAGCCGACTCTATTAGTGACCCATTTTTCCCCCGGACCACACAGATACTATTGGAATATCAGCTAGGAAGGTGGGTGCCACGTCTTCGTAAACCACGAGATTTATATGGTGTCTCTTCTTCTGGTCCGCTGAGCCCAACACGGTGGCCTTACCACTGTGAAGTCGTTGATGAAAAAGTCCAGCATATTGGTATGTTCTTAACAGTTTGGGGGATTCAAACATTGGCAGACTTATTTTGCCAATCTTGATTTTAAAGAGGATACTCATGGTATTAGAACTGTGCATTCCAACAGAAACATAACATGATTATATATATGATATATATATATATAATTTAAAATTTTCTAGTAGCCACATTTAAAATGGCTAAAAAACACCAAGTGATAATGATTTCAAAAATATATTTTATGTAATCCAAATATATTCAAAATATTTTACATCATTTTTTTAATACAAGGTTGTCAAAATATGGTGTGCATTTATACTTACATTTCAATTCCAGTTTCTCCACATCCTTGCCAACACTTGTCTTTTGTTTCTTGGATAGTAGTCATCCTAATAAGTGTGAGATGATATCTCACTGTGGCTTTGAGTTATATCTCCCTGAATATTAGTGTGGTTGACAGTGCAATCTGTATTGAAATTCCAATGGCATTTTTTCTAGAAATAGAAAAACAACTCTAAATTCAGATGGAACCACAAAAGGCCACAAATAGCCATATCAGTCTTGAGAAAGAAGAACAAAGCTGAGGCATTGCACTTTCTGATTTCAAAATATATTACAAAGCCACAGTAACCAAAACAATATGGTACTGGCATAAAGACAGGCATACAGGCCTATGTAACAGAATAGAGAGTCCAGAAATAAATCCATTCATGTATGATCAACTGGCCTTTGACAAGAATGCCAAGAATACACACTAGGGGAAAGATGTTGAGAAAATTGGACGATATGCAATACACAAAAGGATGAAATTGGAACTTTATCTTATACAAAAAAATCAACTCACAACAGATTAAAGACAAACATTAAGACCTGAAACTGTAAAACTCCTGGAAGAAAACAAAGGGAGAGCTTCATGACATTGTTCTTGGCAATGATATCATGGATGTGACACCAAAAGCACAGGGAACAAAAGCAAAAAGAGACACGTGGGACTACTTCAGATTAAAAAGCTTCTGCACGCAAAGGAAACAAGACAGTGAAAAGGCAGCCTATGGAATGGGAAAAATATTTGCAAAACATATTTGATAGGAGTTCATCTCTAAAATACATAAATTTCTACAAACAAATAGCAAAAAACGAATAACCAGATTTTAAAATGGGCTTAAAAACTTGAATAGACATTTCTCTAAAGAAGACATACAAATGTCCAACAGGTATATTTATTGACTTTTTATATGAACTGTTTGATAACTTTACCCATTTTGTTATTGATTGCATTTTTTGTGTTCTTGATCTATAAAATGCTCTCTATATATTCAGGAGATGGGCTTACTATGTCATCTATGTTGCATACTTCTTTTTCTTAGTCATTTACCTTTCATCTTTATCATTCAGAAGTTTTTGATTTTTATGTAATCAGTGTATGTACCATTTTTCTATGACTTCTGGGTTTTATAATTCTCATGTTTCTCTTAACATTTTTCAGGTTGTATTTTTTGTGATTAATTTTTTTATTCATCAGGAATCCATTTTGATGCAAGAAGTGAGCTCCCGATCTAGTTCTGTTAACTCTAGCCAGTTGTGCCAACAAAATTAATCAACAATTTATCTGCTGATTGGAAATGCCACAGTTATTATATACTAAACTCCTAGGTCTGATTTTGAATTGTATTCTATTCCATTAACTTGTCTATTCATATGATGGCATGAAATCTTTATTACTGAAGCTTTAAAACTGTAAATTTATGTGGTAAACCTAGTTCCCCATCATTACTTTTTTCTTTTTCTTTAATTTTCCAATTTCTTGGCTACTTTTGCCTTACCTGTATTTCTATATGGAATTTTTTAAAAGCTTTCCTAGTTATCCCAAAATTAATATTGGTAACTTTGTGATCACATTACGTTTATAGATTAATTTAAGGAAGAGTGACAGCCTTACAATATTGCGTCTACCTATCCAAGAACAAGGTATGTCTCACTGTTTATTCTAATTTTCCTTTATCTCCCTTTATAGTTTTAAATTTTTTCCTGCACCTTTTCTAAGTTGTATTGTTAGGTATTTGGTTTTGTTGCTCTTTTAAATAGACTCTTTATTACATATTATTTTCTAACTTGTTTTGTAAAAGAAAATTAACTTTTGTGTACTTATTTTGAAACTATCCACCTCTTGTTTCTGATTTTTGAATTATTATGTATGTGCCAGATACACAGTTACATCATCTAGCAGTAATGTAATTAAATCTTTTCATTTCCAGTTTTTATATTTCATACTTTTTTTTTTCTTGACTGAATGCATTGACTGGTACTTTGAAAAAACACATAATAATTTTACATTCATCTTGTTCCTTATTTTAATGGGAATGCTTGTAGTGTTTTCCCTCTTAGCAAACTATAAACTGGTTTAAAATAAACTTCCTTTTGATCCTATCAAGGAGTATCCATTTATTCTTATATTATTAAACTTTACCAGGAATAATTAACTAAATTTTATTAAATGCTTTTTCAGCATCTCTTGGAAGAAAGAGTCATAATGTTCTCAGCTAGTGTGCTTGGTGAATTATGCTAGTAGGTTCCTTAATACTGAACCAGTAGTATATTATTGGAATAAACAGTTAATTGTTATGTATTATTTTTAGTGTGCTGCTGAATTCTGTTTGCCAGTATTTTATATAGTATTTTCCTTTAATATTCATAAATAAGATAAATGCGTAATTTTCTAACTTTTGTACTTTTTAAGGTTTTGTTATAAATATTACTCAAAATTCTTTCTCTTTCTCCATGTACTAGAATAATTTCAGTAATACGGCAATTAGCTGTTCTTTTAAGTTTAATAGAATTCTCCTAAAACTATCTGAGCATACTTGTTATTGTTGTTTTAGAGTTACAAAGAATATTTTTATTGTAAAACTTATGTTTCTTCTTTGTTAGTTTAGATTTTTCTGTCTATTCCAGGGACAGTTTTGGTTATTTGTATTTTTCTAGAAAAATAATGCTTTTCATGAAGAATTTTTGATTTATTTACATAGCCGTAGGCAAAGAATTCTCTTGTAATTGTTTTAATTTCCTTGGGATTTATCTTGTTAGTTTCATCCAAGAATCAATGTTTAAATGTATATTTATTAGTTCTATTGTACTATTTCCTAATTCATTAATTTATTATTTTGTATTCATCTAATTCATTTAGGTTTATTTTGTTCTTTATTTAACCCCTTGTTCTGTATTTACCTTCTTGTTTCCTAATATTTTATTATGAAAATTTCAAAGATAGAAATTGAAAGGCTAGAGAAACATTCAAAACCCACCAACTAGATTCTTTTTATGAATAATTTACCATATTTCTTTATCATATACGTAGCTAACTATCCATCCTTCTCTCTATCCATCATACCATCTTAGATTTTTAATTTATTTCAAGTAAGTTGTAGAATTCTAACATTTCACCTCTAAAATTCAGCATTTGTGATTCTTTTTTATTTTTGAGATAAATTCTACATTCAATGAAATGTGCAAATCTAAGTGTATCAGTCAGTGAATTTTATCAAATGCATAATCTGTGTAATCCAAACCCCTACCACAGTATACATTCTCACTACAATCACTGAAAAAATACAAATACTCAGGTGTCAATTTAAAAAAACATCTACAAGACTTGTATGCTTAAAATTACACAATGCTAAAGAAAGAAATCAAAGATCTAAATAAATCAAGAAATATAACGTGTTCACTGATTGGAAAACTCAATCTAATAAAGGTGTCAGTTCTCCGCAAATTGATATACAGGTTCCAGGCAATTCCTATCAAGATTATACTGTCAATCCAAACAAGATTATTTTAAAATTTATGTGGAAAGGTAAGAGAACTAGAATAGCTAAAACAATTTTGAAAAGAAGCATAAAGTGGGAGCAATAAGCCTATCCAATTTCAAGACCTTTTATGTAGCTACAGTAGTCAAGGCCCTGTTATATTAGTGGAGGGATCTATGTATACATAAATCAGTGGAACAGAATAGAGAACCCTGAAACAAAGCCACACAAATATGCCCAAGTGATTTTTGACAAAGGTGCAAAAGCAATTCAGTGGAGGAAAGTTAGCATTTTCAACAAATGTTTGAACATCCATAGGCAAAAAAGAAAATAAAATGAACTTCAATCTAACACTTTATACAAAAAAAATTAATTCAAAATGGATCACAGGCTTAAATGTAAAATATAAAACTATAAAACTTTTTAAAATAGAAAATCTTCACAATCTAGAACAAGGCAAAGATCAATAAGAAAAATCAGTTTTCAAGAGTGGCAAAACTATGCAATAATGAAAAAATAGTCCTTTCAACAAATGGTGCTGGAACAACTGGATAGGTGATCACTTGCAATGTGAATAAAGTTTGACCCTTACCTCACACCGTATAAAAAATTAACTCAAAATGAATCAAGACCTAAATGTAATAGCCAAAACTGTAAAGCTTTTAGAAAAAAACATAGAGCTAAATCTTCATGATCTTGATTTTGGCAGTGGATTCTAAACTATAACACCCAAAGTATAAGCCACAAAAACAACAATAAAAATGAATAAATTGGATTTTATCAAAATTTAAAACCTTTGTGCTACAAAGGAAACTATCAAAATGAAAATACAACTCGAATAATGGGAGAAAATATTTTCAAATTATCTGATAAATGACTTGTATTGAGAATATACGGAACTCATAACTCACAATTAAAGGATAACCTATTTTAAAAGTAGCAAGGGCTCTGAATAGACATTTCTCTGAAGAAGATAATCACATGGTCAATAAACACATGAAAAGGTGGTCATCATCTTTAGTCACCAGGGCAATGCAGATTAATACCACAGTGAGATACCACGTTACACCCACTAGGCTGATTAGAACCAGAATCAGATAACAAGTGTTGATGAGGATGTAGAGAAATTAGAATCCTCAAATCTTGTAGCCACTTTGGAAAACAGTTTGGCACTTCTCTAGGAAGTTCATCATAGAGTTACCATTTGACTCAGCAGTTCCATTCCTAGGCATATACCTAAAAAAATGAAAACATATGTCCCGAAAAAAGTACCTGAGTGTTAATAATGCCAACATTATTCATAATAGTCAGAGGTGGAAACAACCCAGGTGTCTATTCTGTACTCGTTCTCAAGGGCAGATATTTAGTTTTATATATCAAGATGTTAGAAAATGGCAAATAGCTGAAATACCCAAAATTTTCAGAATGGATGCTATATTATCAGTTCATGATTAATTTTGGTTTGATTTGATTAAATTTTCAGCTACTGAGAGTCTTTTAAATTTTAATTTGCTTTATTGCTTATTATCTGCTTATTTGGTTGTGTGATGTTCACTTAACCCTACAATGTTCAGTGATGTGTATTTGCATCAGTAGTCTAGTCTGTGCCTTTTCTGTAGCTAGACTTGACCCCTATGCATTGTGTCAGATACAGCTCTGTTGCTAAAACAGTTATACATATCATCCCCACAGTGTGTTCATCCAGTGATACTTGTTTCTTATCACCAAGTTTTTTTTCTTAATTGTTTCAGTGAACGTATTTGGGATCATAGAGGCTGGCTCCTTCTATTAGAGCATATTTATACCCAGAGCCAAGCATAGTCTGACATACATCAGCCAGTAATAAAAGAGAAGTAGGAGAGTGAGTCACCACCAAATTCTTGTCCACTAAAAAGTGGGAACAACTTAGGGCAGTTGGGCTATGAAGTCATTTTTTTCCCAATCAGATAGATCATGGTCTACAGTTTGGTCCTGAAAAGAATGAAGAGTAGGAAGGCTGGTATAGGTAAAGAAGAAGGTGAGCTCCTTCCTATGGGGAGACAAAAGAAACCTGAACTATGTATATTAGCTTAGCAAACAACCATTATTAAGGAGGAGGCTGAAGATGCAGGGAAAGGGAGAATAAAAGGTGGAGCAAGATCCCCAGAGGTAGGTTAGAAAGGGATCAAGCACCCAGGAGAAATAGAAACTTTGGTATATATGATGACACAATGTGATGATGACACAAAATAACCATGAGCCAAAATAACTATGATGACATAAGATAACCATGAACTACTCACTACAATAATTTGGAACCAGGGTGCAAATGAAGTGTTAGGGGTTTTGTTAAAGTGTGACAATGCTCATTGTTACTTCCAGTAAACCCTTGGTAAAATCTAGCCTTTCATAAAACACTAAAATTTTAGCCTAGATCTACCAGTGAATAATTTGAAAATATACAGTAAATTTTTCCTGTTTTATTTTGAAGTCATTCAAATAATGTTCTCTCTCTTTTTTTCCCAGATTGGACTCCTTCTTATCCTGAGCCAGTGTACATCCCAACAGGCCTGGAGATGGAACCCCTTTATCCAAACTCCAAGGAAGATACTGTGGTTTATCTAGCTGAAGATGGTGAGTATATGAGACATGTTGCTATCAAATATAATTGGGCTAATCAGTTACCTGGGCTAATCTCTTAGTTATATGTTTTGCTGTTTATAGTGGAAATTGCAGATTACTGGGAAGTCTCTGACTCCATGAACATGTTTTGTTACACATTGATCCAAATGTTGATTGAGTGCTAATTGTATTCTTGAAGGTAAGTATTGTAGTTTATGCAAAGTTACTTAAAAATAAAGCATCATGTTGACCGTGGATGGAATGTAGAGGGACTTAAGCTTCACATCAGTTTTCCAAGATAAATCCAGTAGAGTTTTCTGCCACTCTTGTTCCCTTTCTATCGGTACGTCATGTTCATGCAATCTTTCAAATGGTTTATTTTCATTTCATACCAGTTTGATGCATTTCTTGGGATTCCCATCTTTAAAAGAGGAAAATATTTCACATTGCAAATAACATCTAAGTTCATATCTCAGGAGAATGTTCTTAACACTCAGGATCAATAATTGCACTTTGAGAGCTCTGGTAATACAGAATCTCTGCTTTACGATAGAGTATGCTAATCACAAACATAGAAGTCTCAACCTGTATTCTAAACTGTGCACCAACATAAGGGAGTGTGGGACTCCTGTACAATCTCACCATCACATTTTTATATGTTAGAGTATATATTAAAGGTAACTTCCAGGGAACATACGTATTTTCTTTAAAGAGCTAGCAAAACAGAAATTCACAGGGATTGCTTCTTCTACAGTAAGCAGTTCCAGAAACTGTATACTTGAGCATTTGTAAGCAATTGGAGTGAGAGAAGCACCTCTGATTTTTTAAAACTTCGTTTCAAATATTTACATAGCTAAGCTACCTTAGAACTTCCACACACAACTGAGATCTAATGTAAAATTACAGTAGTTGAGGTGAGTCAGTCAGGATCTTGTCAGGAATTGGATTTTATACTTGGGGTAATTCAAGAAAGTTGAAAGAAAGGATAACTTAAAAAAGGATGGGCAGAATTAAGGGAGACTTTCTAAAGGATGGTGAAGCAACAACATAGAATTGTCGAGAGAACAGAACCATTATTTCTCTTAGGCTTGAAAGGGTAAGAGAACAGAATGGTTTCCAGACCTGGAGCTGTAGGAGAAGGAAATCCCCAAACAACTGGATATACAGACTTCTGGGTTGACATTTTTTTTTCTTTAAAGATACTGTTCCATTGTCTCATGACATCTGTTCTCTTTAATAGAAAGCCAGCCATGATTCATATCATTGTTCCCTATATATGATACATCTTTTTCTCTCTGGCTTTTTCCAACAATTTGACTGTGACCTGCCTAAATTTGGTTATCTTTGTATTCATCCTGCTTTGAGTTTATTGAACCTCTTGGAGCCATAGTCTAATAGGGTTTTTTGGTTTTTTCCAAATTTGAGAAATTTTCAGCCATTATTTCTTCACATATTTTTTCCATAATAGTCTTTCTCTTCTGTCCTTTGGAATTCCACTTACATATATGTTAGACTTCTAGCTATGTCCCAGGTGTCACCAGATCTTTGTTCTTTTTTTCTTCTCTGCCCTTGTTTTCAGTTCACTGAATCTTCCTTTTGCAAAGTTCAATTTCTTTTAAGCCCATTTAGTAAATCTTTTATTTCCGTCATTGTACTTTTTATTTCTAGAATTTCCGTTTTGTTCTATTTATAGTTTCTATTCCTTTTTTAGAGATTACTTGATCTATTTATTCATTATCTTTTCCTTTAAGTCTTAACATATCTTCAAAGTCCCCTCTGTTAATCCTACCATCTTGGTTATCTTGGGGTCTGTTAAATATAGCAGGGTTACATTTTCCTGCTTCTCTGTATGCTTCATAATTGTGGACTGTATGTGAGAAATTGTGAAAAATACGTGGTAGGAGTCAGTATTATGTTCTTTTTAAAAATTATCTTGTATTTTGTTCTGGTAGGCAGCTAAATTGCTAGCAAATCATTTTGCATCTTTTAGGATTTTTTTTTAAATATAAAAACAGGTATATTTTCATTTTGTCCTTAGTTCTAGGTCATGGCCCTTACTCCTGAATATGATTCTTATGCCTAATATACAACCTTTCTGAAGTCACAACTGAATGGCTGAGGTGCCCAGTGAAGTCTTTCTATGCTGGACAGGTTGGAATTCCACTATGTCCTAGAATGTTATGTCCTCTGGTATCTCAGTTCCACAGGATAGCACTCTGTTCTATCTTCCTTGGTCTTATCCTGTGCTTGACAGCCAAGCCCTCAGCCAAGGACTGGGGAACCACCAGGTAAACTATTGAAGCCCTCCATGTCTTCTCTCTGGTTACCCAAGATACCAATTTTAGAAGCCCCAGACAGCAGTCTTGCCTCCTCAGCTCAGCAAGACTGTTATGCTGTTCTTAAGTGCCGTCTTCCTAGGAGGTAGTTAGAAAGTACGCCTAGGGAGAAAACCAGAATTAAACATGGGCTTATTTCATGTAGTTATCTTCTTTCAAGAACCCGATTTGGTTGTGGTCTGTATGTTGTCCACATTGATGAAAACAATTCATTTTTTTGTTCCGGTTTGATAGTCATTTGCAGTGAAAGGGCAAGTTCAGGACCAATTACTTCATTATAACCAGAAGTTGAATAAGTATTTTTAATGTGAGAAAGATATGAATTTTTTTAGGCATTGCTTTTCTAGTCTAAATACTCTTAGACTTTCTTACTTCAACATAAACCTATAAGCTAATGTCAAATATGTTAAAATTTACAATCCTTAGTGACACTTCAATTATACTGTGGCTCCAAACTGTGCAAAATAGCCTGTTTACTTTAAATATGGCTTGATACCTTTATGGTCTTCTCTCATCAGCCTACAAAGAGCCGTGTTTTGTGTATTCCCGAGTTGGGGGCAACCGGACACCCTTGAAGCAGCCTGTGGATAACTATGATGATACTTTGATGTTTGAAGCAAGGTTTGAGAGTGGTAATCTACAGAAGGTAGTCAAAGTGTAGGTTTTAATTATTTTTATTTGAGGAGCTAGTCTATCAAGTATTATTTTCTGTGTTAGGTACATTAAAGTTTCATGTATCCATTACTGAGCTGTAATTCCTTGAAGTATAGATGCTAATTAGAGATTATTGGGAGGGGGGGAGTATAAAAGATTCTGGATTTATGCAATTCTGAGAACTATGAATTTAAGCAGGTCTCTGTACTGTACATTTTCAGTATATCAATCTGAATTATCATACACACTGCTCCTCAAACTTTTTAATGGAATAGTTCTTCAGATGAGTGTTCCACAAAATATGCTTGGGAACATGCATGCAATCCAAGGATATTCTTTTTTAAAAAATTTTATGAAAAATTTTAAACCCGCAGTTAAGTACAGAGCATATTATAGTTCCACATTAACTACCACATACCCATACCTAGATTCAACATTCAACAAGGTTTCAACATTCATTTCACCTATTCCTAGTTCACAGTTTATAACTACACACACATGCAGTAAGTGCATAATGCTGACAGAATAGGAAGTCACTTGGTAAAGAAAAAAAAGTCACAACTAACCAAGAAAGTTGTTATACGTATTAATAATATACTAGTGAAATTATTTTGGCCTTTATTTTTAAGTATTCTCAGTGACTAAGTATGCGGTATGCAAATAGTTACCAAATACAGTTCCTGTCCTCACAGAGTTTAAAATTTTGTAATCCATTTGCTCATATTAATTTATATGTTTTAAATCTTTCTTAGTGATAAATATTTCAAATTCCTAGAGTTAGAATCTAATATATAACAAATGTCCGAAATAAAAAAAGAAAACATTGGACTTTAATTCAGTTTTGAGAACTCGTTAATCATTTTCTTACAGGAAATATAATTGGGTTGAAATTACGATTTTTATCAAATGCCCATTTTTCATGTGTTCTCTGAAATTACAGAGGAATAAAAAGGCTTTAGAATTAGCATAGAAGCAGTTTCACATCCAATAAAAGAACATTTCAAACCTTTTATCTTTAGCAATCATTTGCTATTGGATGCTGCCTAAATAAACACTGCTTCCCAAATAAAAAGCTCCCTATGAATAGATAATTTATTATTTTTATGTTTATTACTTTTATTCATTTAAACTTCAGTGTCATTTTTACATTTTTATGTGCTTTTCCCCCCTTCCTTTTGTGTATTAGGGCAGAATATGAGTACCAGCTGACTGTGCGCCCTGACCTGTTCACAAATAGACACACCCAGTGGTACTATTTCCAAGTCACTAATACCCAAGCAGGAATAGTCTACAGATTCACTATTATCAATTTCACGAAACCTGCTAGTCTTTATAATCGAGGTATGCGCCCACTGTTTTATTCTGAAAAAGAGGCCAACACTCATAATATTGGCTGGCAGAGAATAGGAGACCAAATCAAGTACTATAGGAACAACCAGGGACAAGATGGGCGCCACTGTTTCTCTCTTACATGGACGTTTCAGTTTCCGCACAACAAAGATACCTGCTACTTTGCTCACTGTTACCCATACACTTACACCAACCTGCAAGAATACCTTTCTAGCATCAATAATGACCCAGTACGGTCAAAGTTTTGTAAAATACGTGTCTTATGCCACACGATTGCTAGAAACATGGTGTATGTTTTAACGATTACTTCCCCCTTGAAGAACACTGACACAAGAAAGCGAAAGGCCGTGATTCTGACTGCAAGGGTACATCCAGGAGAAACCAACAGCTCTTGGATCATCAAAGGCTTCCTGGATTATATTTTAGGAGACTCAAGTGATGCACAGTTGCTTCGGGACACTTTCATCTTCAAGGTGGTACCCATGCTGAATCCAGATGGTGTGATTGTGGGAAACTATCGGTGTTCCTTAGCTGGACAGGATTTAAACCGCAACTATACATCTCTCCTGAAGGAATCATATCCTTCTGTTTGGTATACCCGGAACATGATCCGTAGGTAAAATAAACCTCAGATTACCCTCTGCTTATGTAGTAAACCAGATAGTAAGAATCCCCCTTGTTTTACTCTAGCTTTTCTTAAGATTTAACTAATAGCTACTTAACTTTTCCTCATTCTTCCCAACTCTGCTTATACACCTTTCTGGCAATATGCCACTAGATTAACTAGCTTTCTTTTGAAAAATGAAATAGAAATAAAATAGAACATTTTAATGACTTTGTGAAACGTAGTTAAATTTGCATATCCCAAATTTGGTTTCTTGCTAAAGCTGATGGTAGCACTGATGTTTACTTTGGGATCCTTGAATCCCTTATATGTAAAAATTAATTATGTCCCACAGAGTCTTCTAGCGCTATGTTGACCATATATTGCTCTATGATGAGTCTTTTTACTAGCCAGTTACATAGCTCTTTAAACTTTCATGAATAATAATCTTATTTGCCCCTAGAAAAAAATGAACAGCTTTACATTTTCTACAGAATCCAGGATGGTAAAATGCACATAATATTTAAATATTTGTTAAATTACTGGGTGAATTTTAATAGATTGAAGTAATAATAATCATGAATAGACATTGCTAGCATAGAAGGATTTATTGGAGTCAAAGAACAACCATTCCAAGTCCAAAGCCTCTTAACCTTTTTGGTTAAGAATTTGGAGACTGGAGTCAAAACGTATCATATTGGAATCCCTGCTATATCATTTGCTAACTGTATCTTGAGCAATTTAAAAATAAATCCAAATCTCAGTTTTCTCATCTATAAAGGGGGAATAATAATACCTCACAGATGAGAGGATTAAATGAGAATATTATTACTAAATTGCCCAGAATAAAACCTGAAACATTAGAAGCTCTAAATATATTCAGTGTTTCATCAAATGTAAAAAGAAAAAAAAAAGTTGTTAATGAATTAGATATAGATGTAAAAACTCTGTAAATTATTTAGGATTGTTTAAGTATTACAGTAGTAAGTACTAGTGTTTATATCCTCATCCTGCTTTGTTACCAGGGCCACTAGTGCAAGCACAAGAGCCCTGTTTCAAGGAGGAGGACCTCAAGGATACCTCCAGTTCCTCAGAGGGGCTGACAGGCTTCAAGAGGCTTCAAGGCTCCAGTTATCATAGTTCAGCCTCGGCTTTCCCTTTCATGTTAATCCTCTGATCTGCTTAGACGCTTGGGGAGTGAAGTGCACAAATGTGGACTTCAGGATTCCCTTAAAGTCATTTGGGAATATTTAAGCAATAAAGAATAACCCTGATGATGGCAGACAATGAAAAGAAAGCTGAATAAATGCATTGTGGTATCCTGGATTGGATTCTGGGACAGAAAGAGGACATTAGTGGGAAACTAGTGAAAGCCAGATAAGGTTGGGAGTTTAATTAATAGTAATGTACCAATGTTAGTTCCTTAGTTTTTGACAGTGTACCATCGTTATGTGGTATGTTAACATTAGGGGAAACTGGATAAGGGGTAAATGAAAACTCTCTATTAATTTTGGCAATTTGGTATAAATCTAAAGTTATTCCAAAATTCAGAGTTTATTTTTTTATAGAAAGGGAGCTTATGGGATGCCTATTAGAATGTTTATAATGTCTGCTTAATGCTCTTTGACATTAAGGGTGCCTGGCCCAACACAAGACGGATTACAGGCCCTTGGCTTGTCTCTATGGAAAATATTTTATATGTCTTAGTTCTCCTCAGATTGCCTTGTAAGGAGGTTAAAGCAGGAATCTATTCAGTAAGTTTCAGAAAGACTTCCAAAAAAGAGAACTACCTTAATGCAGGCATTAAGAATCATAGACAGATAAAATGGAATAAAAAGTCAGTCACATATGTGTGGAAAGGTGAGCAGCTGTAAGTATATCTAAAATTAAATTTATTTAAAGTATTTGAGAATTATAGTAGATTTTAGTATAGGATACTTAGTGTAAGAGATTAGAGTATCTTACCTGTGAGTTAAAAAAAAAAGTTTCTAAAGTGATTTAAGTTAGTATAAGATGAAAAACGCTAATATCCTTCCTGTTTCACTTCAAAAGTAGTAACATTTCTTTGGCAATTAACTACTTAGAAGTTTCTTTTGACTTACAGGAAACGAAAATCATTAAAACGGGGGAAACAGTTTAAAAATGTACAGTATATCTCATTTAAGGAGCTAACTTAAAATTCTTACTTTATAATCTAGTTCTTTTTCTAAAAACTTGTAATCATTTAGTGGCTTTAGGTCAATCTTTTGTTATCAGTTAAAATTTATTGGGCACCAAGTGAAAAAGAATAATACATGTAACAGACTTCAGTTTGGGATTTCACTGTAGTTTAAAGGAGTATTTTTTCAAACAGAAGCTGTACTTTGAATATTTTGATTTTAGGTTTTAATGTTTTTGTTACAAAAGTAATACATTTCATATTACTAAAAATTGCTAACATTTTGTATTTATTCTTCCAGATGTAACAAGTAGTTATGTGTAATTTCAGTTATTTAAATGATATAATAATGCTATTCAAAGTTTGGAAATATGAAAATAAAGACAGACATGCCCATAATCCTCCACTTTTTTACCTTTTGAAAGCCTATTAGCTATTTTCATCAACCAGTTTGGGGGCTTATTTTTTTATTACTTTAATATTCATTGAATGCCTATACAGGCTAAGAATTGTGCTCTTAAGAAATGATTTCTTTAAATTGTTTATTAGAAACTGACCAGAAAACCAATCACTTCAAACTTTGGTACCATTTTTCTCAAAATAATACCTATTCATCACATTAATCAAGAGTTAAATACTAATTGGCTTCAGCACTAAGTCATCAGGCACTCAAGTTTTAATACATAATTGAGTACTTGTGTGCACAGCACTGTTCTAGATGTTTTGAAGCATTCTCTATCCTTAATAAGACTTAATATCAAAAATATAAAAACTTAACCTAAAAACTTAACCTAGACAAGTGCCAAGTAAATGGTACCAATATTAAGTGCTATAGGAGTTCAAAAAAAGAAAAATTGATGGACTTGACTAGTTAGAGAGGAAGTGAGATGCGAGGTCAGTGTTGAGGGATGAGGGGTAGTATTTACGTTTACAAGTTTTGAGGAAAGAAGGTATTTTAGTCGGAAAGAATCTCTGTGAGAGCTAGTGGGCAAAGTTAGGAATGAGCTTTCTGTCTACAACAGAAAACAAAAAAGCAGAGGGATTCCTGTTGGAGAAAGTCTTGGGAGTAAGGTAAATTTTGTCCTTATAATGGAAGGCTAAACCATTCATATTTTACATTCAATTAATAGGAACTTATTGTAGGCGTTTAAAAATTATATATTAATCATAATATGCAGTATGGGTAAGAAGAGAAAGAAACTAAAAACTAGGATATCAAAAATTCTGTTTATTTGGATATTAGACTTGTAAATCCATAGTTAAAACCATAGAAGAAAAATGCAAAGGTAAAATATAGTAACTTGTCCTTTTTCTTCTTGGTAGATTGATGGAGAAACGAGAGGTTATTTTATATTGTGACCTTCATGGCCACAGTAAGAAAGAGAACATCTTCATGTATGGCTGTGACAGTAGTGGTAGGTGTAAAGCTTTATACCTACAGCAACGAATCTTTCCACTTATGCTGAGCAAAAATTGTCCAGATAAAGTAAGCACCTTTAAGATTTTTGTCTCCTTTACTACATGTTGCCCATGTGAGACAGAAGAATGGATAATCTTACTCAGTAAACTGCTTTTTTATTTAGTTATTTTGACTGGTTTATACAATTGACCATAAGAAAGCAACTATGTGAAATGTTTAGTTACCAATAATTGGAAATATGAAGGAAAAAATGCCCATTACCCACCACCATATACTTCATGATAAAAGACTTTTCCTCCTAAGGCCAGGAACAAGGCAAGGATATCCACTGTTACCCCTTCAATTCAGCCTTATACTGGAGGTCCTAACAAGTGCAGTAAGGCAAGAAAAAGAAATAAAAGGCAGACAGATTGGAAAATAGTGATGATGATGTGACTGGCTTCATAGAAAATCCAAAGCAATCCACAAAAAAACACCTAGAAGTACTGAGTTTAGCAGTGTCATAGGATACAAGCTCAACCCACAAAAACCAAATGCATTTCTATATACTCACAAAGAACAACTAGAAACCAAATTTAAAACAGTGCCATTTACCATAGCTCCAAAATAAATGAAATACTTAATGACTGCAAGGGGACGGCAAAGGGGAGTCTTTAAGAAGTAATGAAATTGTTCTATATCCTGACACAAATCTATACATGTATGAAAGTTCAAAGAATGGAACACAAAGTCAATTTTTTAAATTATATGGTAAGTAAAATTTCAAAAACTCATTGTATATGCTGATGTTATAACAATCAGGAAAACTTTCAAGTTATCTTTCATATGAAAATAAAGCATCTTTATTCTATTCTGAAAATTAAACACTGATCTTGATTCCTAAGCATGTTTAGGCTCCTTCCTATAACCTTTTTAAAGTCAGCACTATCAAGAATTAACTGGTTTTGAATGATTATATTATATATAGATTAAAAGTAAAATGTTATTGCCAGAATTCAAATCTTTTGTTCTCAGAAATGTAAATATGTCATCCTTAAAATGAGTTCTTTCCATTGGTCATGAAATAAAAGTAGCTTCTGAAGCTTTAGAGAGAATTAACTGCTTTTGCACAACTAGGCATTCCATTTTCAACCCTACTTCCTAAGAAAGACATTGTGATTAGAAAAGCAGTGGGTCTCATTTTTATTTGCTTCTTTCCAGTTTTCATTCTCAGCTTGCAAGTTTAATATTCAGAAGAGCAAAGAGGGAACAGGAAGGGTGGTAATGTGGAAAATGGGAATCAGGAACAGCTTTACCATGGAGGCCACTTTTTGTGGATCTACTCTGGGTAAGATCAAGGATTCTCATTCATGACTGTCAGAGGTTTAAATCAGAGACATTTTTAATGTAAGCCTACTAGTGTAGACAACTGAATAGTGAGCACTTTCTTCCTGCTTGGATACATTCTAATATCAATTCTATAAATAGGATGAATAAACAGACTCCTACTATACGTATCTCTATCGCATCATTTTCCTTTGTTGAGAAGAGGAAGTTTTAGCATATGTGTAGAATACCTAAATGGTTGTTTCATAAACTAAGAATTTTTTTAAGGGGTTCCTACAAATGGCTATAATGATTGCAGGAAAAAGCAATGCTTATACTTAAAATACCAGGACAGAAATATTTTTAGTGGATTTGCAGTTTGTAAGGCAAAATAGACTGGGCTTTATTTTGTTTTTTGTCAATTTATATTTTAATTGGTTCCTTGAACTAAAAATAAAAGTTTGCTCTAGCTGCATTTAAGAAAGCTTTTAGTCACATCTAACATATCCTTAGAATGCTCCATATTAAGGTGACTGGCACATTATTAGAAAATGTATTAGCTCAAAGGAAAGTGTTAGAAATCATACATGTAACTTCTGGCTAGTTTTTAAAGCACCTTAAAATTGATATAACATTATTAATGATGATGAAAACATTAAAATATTTACCCAAGTTTTTCTCTGAGTAATTATTAGGGTGCTTATAACTGGTAACCAAGTATTCCATAACTTTCTTATTGAATTTTCTTCTGCTTTACAACATAGACGAATCTGTATTAAGTCACCTTTGGCCAAAATGGTGGAGAGGGAACGAGCGAAAGCAATATGCTATTAAATGACCTGCCCTAGCAGAAAATCCAAAGGGCAGAATATGGAATCATACCAGATGTGTTGGTTATACTCTCTGTTTTGCAACTTAGGCCTGCCCGCTAAGAAAAAATGTTTAACTCACCCTCAAGGATGGATAAACTTACTGATTTTTTTAGGTAATAAAAGAGGCACTCATTTCAACACAAAAGACTTGGAGTCAATGGGATATCATTTTTGTGATTCTCTCTTGGACTACTGTGATCCAGACCGAACTAAGGTAAGTAAAGTCCATTTGGTAATACATCAGACTCCAGCCTCTCATGTAATGTACCCTGCCTGTAGGCCTACAGTAGTTTATTCCTTTTTAATATCCTAAGGTCTGTAAGTATTCAGTTAGTTTAATTAGGAAACAGCTACTTTATAATTAACTCATTTATCATTTTCCCCTAGTATTATCAGTGCCTAAAAGAATTAGAAGAAATGGAAAAACATATAAACTTGGAAAAAGTTCTTGATGATTCAGATACTTCTCTGAAAGAAATTACATTGGATCTAGAATCCAGGTTAGTCAACATGGTGGAAGTAATGTAATTTGTTGTGCTGTTTTACTATGCCCTTTATAATAATACTAGGATATAATTGTTAGTCTGTACTGAAAATCCTGGCAATACATGGAGGAAAATTCTTCCCATGTTCTTTATTTTAGCCAGACCTCATCAAGACTTCATTTATTCACTTAATATTAATTGAGCACTTACTATGTTCTATACGTGAAAGACATACTCAAATTGTTTTTAATGCTGTCATTACCCACAGAGAACTGACACATTTATACAGATGCCATATAAATACTCTAAGTTAATGAATAACAAATGCAAAATTTAATGTGAAGGGAACGTTATTGGAAGAAGGAAGGTACTCATTTTAGTACAGTTCCTGTAGGAAAAGCAGAAATGTTTGATTCATCTTTATTTATAAATTTTCAAACTTTGAGTTAGTGCCCCTGCAACCTCCAGTGGTGACTAATAAGTCTGTTTGCAGATAGAGCATCATTCTGAACTCATTCTGTTTATATTTGATGAGTTCCAGTGAATTTGAGCCTTCTTCTAATACTCTTCTAGTGCCTAGAACTACTAAACATCTATACCACCTTGTAAATACTCTTCTTATAGTTAGAACTATTTCTAACATGCAATAAGATAATAAAGTAACAGTTGAAATTTTAAAGTACCACCAAAAGATTCTGTAAATTAAAATAATATATTACTTTTTTGTAGCAGCCGTGGCTCTGACAGTTCAGAATCCAACGACTCTCAGACTGATCTTCTCAAGTTAAGTTCTCAGGTATGATTGAAAATTTCTGCCTTTGATATGGATATGCTACATACGTACTCTTATTACTGTGACTAACAATCAGGGGGAAAAAGTTTACAGTTGTATAGTTACTATATGCCAGTAACTGTTATTTTCTTTTTTTTTTAACATTTTTTATTGATTTATAATCATTTTACAATGTTGTGTCAAATTCCAGTGTAGAGCACAATTTTTCAATTATACATGAACATATATATATTCATTGTCACATTCCTTTCTCTGTGAGCTACCATAAGATCTTGTATATATTTCCCTGTGCTATTCAGTTTAATCTTGTTTATCTATTCTACAATTTTGAAATCCCAGTCTGTCTCTTCCCACCCCTCACCCCCTTGGCAACCACAAGTCTATATTCTATGCTTATGAGTCTGTTTCTGTTCTGTATTTATGCTTTGGTTTTTTGTTTGTTTGTTTGTTTTTAGATTCCACATACGATTGATCTCATATGGTATTTTTCTTTCTCTTTCTGGCTTACTTAGAATGACATTCTCCAGGAGCATCCATGTTGGTGCAAATGGCGTTATGTTGTCGGTTTTTATGGCTGAGTAGTATTCCATTGTATAAATATACCACTTCTTCTTTATCCAGTCATCTGTTGATGGACATTTAGGCTGTTTCCATGTCTTGGCTACTGTAAATAGTGCTGCTATGAACATTGGGGTGCAGGTGTCATCCTGAAGTAGGGTTCCTTCTGGATATAAGCCCAGGAGCGGGATTCCTGGGTCATATGTTAAGTCTATTCCTAGTCTTTTGAGGAATCTGCATACTGTTTTCCACAGTGGCTGTACCAAACTGCATTCCCACCAGCAGTGTAGGAGGGTTCCCTTTTCTCCACAGCCTCTCCAGCATTTGTCATTTGTGGACTTTTGAATGATGGCCATTCTGACTGGTGTGAGGTGATACCTCATTGTAGTTTTGATTTGCACTTCTCTGATAATTAGTGATATTGAGCATTTTTTCATGTGTCTATTGATCATTTGTATGTCTTTCTTGGAGAATTGCTTGTTTAGGTCTTCTGCCCATTTTTGGGTTGGGTTGTTTATTTTCTTCTAATTGAGTCGTATGAGCTGCTTATATATTCTGGAGATCAAGCCTTTGTCGGTTTCATTTGCAAAAATTTTCTCCCATTCCGTAGGTTGTCTTTGTTTTACTTATGGTTTCCCCTGCTGTGCAGAAGCTTGTAAGTTTCATTAGGTCCCATTTGTTTATTCTTGCTTTTATTTATTCTAGGAGAAAATTTTTGAGATGTATGTTAGATAATGTTTTGCCTTTATTTTCCTCTAGGAGGTTTATTGTATCTTATCTTATGTTTAAGTCTTTGATCCATTTTGAGTTGATTTTTGTGTATGGTGTAAGGGAGTGTTCTAGCTTCATTGTTTTACATGCTGCTGTCCAGTTTTCCCAACACCATTTGCTGAAGAGACTGTCTTTATTCCATTGTATATTCTTGCCTCCTTTGTCGAAGATTAGTTGACCAAAAGTTTGTGGGTTCATTTCTGGGCTCTCTATTCTGTTCCATTGGTCTATATGTCTGTTTTGGTACCAATACCATGCTGTCTTGATGACTGTAGCTCTATAGTATTGTCTGAAGTCTGGGAGAGTTATTCCTCCAGCCTCTTTCTTTCTCTTCAGTAATGCTTTGGCAATTCTAGGTCTTTGATGGTTCCATATAAATTTTATTATGATTTGTTCTAGTTCTGTGAAATATGTCCTGGGTAATTGGATAGGGATTGCATTAAATCTGTAGATTGCCTTGGGCAGTGTGACCATTTTAACAGTATTGATTCTTCCAATCCAAGAGCATGAAATATCTTGCCATTTTTTAAAGTCTTCTTTAATTTCCTTCAATGGTTTATAGTTTTCTATGTATAATTCTTTCACCTCCTTGGTTAGATTTATTCCCAGAGATTTTATTACTTTGGGTGCTATTTTAAAGGGGATTGTTTCTTTACTTTCTTCTTCTGTTGATTCATCGTTAGTGTAAAGAAATGCAACCGATTTTTGAACATTAATCCTGTAACCTACCTTGCTGAATTCTTCGATCAGCTCTAGTAGTTTTTGTGTGGACCTTTTAGGGTTTTCTATATATAGTAACATGTCATCGACATATAGTGACACTTTTACCTCTTCTTTTCCAATTTGTATCCCTTTTATTTCTCTCTCTTGCCTGATTGCTCTGGCTAGGACTTCCAGGACTATGTTGAATAGGAGTGGTGATAGTGGGCATCCTTGTCTTGTCCCAGATTTTAGTGGGAAGCTTTTGAGTTTTTCACCATTGAGTACTATGCTGGCTGTAGGTTTGTCATATATAGCTTTTATTATGTTGAGATATGTTCTGTCTATACCCACTTTGGCGAGTGTTTTTATCATAAATGGGTGTTGAATTTTATCAAATGCTTTTTCTGCATCTATTGAGATGATCATGTGGTTTTTGTCCTTCCTCTTGTTGATGTGATGTATTACATTGATTTGCGTATGTTGAACCACCCTTGTGTCCCTGGGATGAACCCCACTTGGTCATGATGTATAATCTTTTTTATGTGTTGTTGGATTCTGTTTGCTAATATTTTGGTGAGGATTTTGGCATCTATGTTCATCAGTGATAGTGCCCTATAATTCTCTTTTTTGGTAGTGTCTTTGCCTGGTTTTGGTATCAGGGTGATGGTGGCTTCATAGAATGAGTTTGGGAGTATTCCCTCCTTTTCAATCATCTGGAATAGTTTGAGAAGGACTGGTATGAGTTCTTCTTTGTATGTTTGGTAGAATTCCCCGGTGAAGCCGTCCGGTCCTGGACTTTTATTTGTAGGGAGGTTTTTAATTGCTATTTCTATTTCCTTTCTAGTGATCGGATTGTTCAAGTGGTCAGTTTCTTCTTGATTCAGTCTTGGTGGATTGTATGTTTCCAGAAACTTGTCCATCTCCTCTAGGTTATCCAGTTTGGTTCCATATAGTTTTTCATAATATTCTCGTATGATATTCTGTATTTCTATTTTATTTGTTGTAATTTCTCCATTTTCCTTTCTTATTTTGCTAATTTGTGCTCTTTTTTCTTCTTTGTGGGTTTTGCCAGAGGTTTGTCGATTTTAATTTACTTTTTCAAAAAACCAGCTTTTGGTTTGGTTGATTTTTTCTACGGTCTTGTTAATCTCTATTGTATTTATTTCCTCCCTAATCTTTATAATTTCCTTCCTTCTGCTGCCTTTTGGGGCTTTTTGTTCTTCTTTTTCTAATTCATTCAGCTGGTGGGTTAAATTGTTTATTTGAGATTGTTCTTCTTTTTTGAGGAAGGCCTGTATCGCTATAAACTTCCCTCTTAGCACTGCCTTTGCTGTGTCTCATAGATTTTGAGTGGTTGTGCTTTCATTGTCATTTGTCTCAAGGTATTTTTTAATTTCAGCTTTGATTTCCTCATAGACCCATTGTTTTTTTAATAACATATTGTTTAATCTCCATGCTTTCCTTTTTTTCTCCTTTGTTTCTCTGTTGTTGATTTCTAGTTTCATGGCACTGTGGTCAGTAAAGATGCTTGAGATAATTTCTATCTTCTTAACATTGTTGAGGTTTCCTTTGTGCCCAAGTACATGATCAATCCTGGAAAATGTTCCATGTGCACTTGAAAAGAATGTATATCCTATTTTGGGGGGGTGTAATGCTCTGAAAATATCCACCAAATCTAATTTTTCTATTGTATTATTTAATTTCTCTGTTGCCATATTTATTTTCTGTCTGGAAGATCTGTCTGGTGATGTTAATGCGGTGTTAAAAATCTCCAACTATGATTGTACTCCCATCAATATCCCCCTTTATCTCTGTTAGTAATTGTTCTATGTACTTAGGTGCTCCTATATTGGGTGCATATATATTAACGAGTGTAGTATCCTCATCTTACATCACTCCTTTAATCATTATAAAATGTCCTTCTTTATCTTTCTTTATGGCCTTTGTTTTAGAGTCTATTTTGTCTGAAATCATTACTGCAACACCTGATTTTTTGGCTTTTCCATTTGCATGGAATATCCTTTTCCATCCTTTCACTCTCAATCTATATGTGTCCTTCTCCCTAAAGTGGGTCTCTTGTATGCAGCATATTGAAGGTTCTTGCTTTATTATCCAGTCTGCCACTCTATGTCTTTTGACTGGAGCATTTAGTCCATTAACGTTTACAGTAATTAATGATAGATGTGTGTTTATTGCCATTTTGAACTTATCTTTGCAGTTGACTTCTTATTTCTTCTTTGTTCCTTTCTTCTTCCTTTTGTGGTTTGGTAATTTTCCTTTGTGTTATCATGGATTTTATTTAATTTTTGTGACTCCCTTGTAAGCTTTTGGCTTGTAGTTACCCTTTTTCGTAAACCTATTAGCCCATTACTATAACTGTTTTTATTAAACTGATAGTAACATGATCTCAAACCCATCCTACCAAGAACAAAAAATTTAAAAAAGAAAGAAAAAAAAATTCTATACTTCCCTGCCTCCCTCTCCCACTCTCAATGATTTGTATGTCTTCTTTTATAATTTCGTGTTTATTTTATTTGTAATTCATGAGTTATCACCTTTCCAGTTGTGAGTTTCTCATTTCTATAGCATCCTGCTGCTTTTCTATTTAGAGTAGACCTTTCAATATTTCTTTTAGCATGGGTTTAGTGTTGCTGAACTCCTGCAGCTTTTTCTTGTCTGTGAAATTCTTTATTTCTCCTTCTATCCTAAAGGATACCCTTGCTGGATAAAGTATCCTAGGCTGCATCTTTTTTTCATTCAGGACTTTGAATATATCTTGCTACTCCCTTCTGGCCTATAGTGTTTGGGTAGAGAAATCAGCTGAGAGCCTTATGAGGGTTCCCTTGTAACTTACTCTTTGCTTTCCTCTTGCTGCCTTTAGGATCATTTCTTTATCCTTGACTCTGGCCATCTTGATTATGATATGTCTTAGTGTGGGTCTATTTGGGTTCTTCCTGCTTGGGACCCTCTGAGCTTCCTGTACTTGGATATCTGATTCCTTCTTTAAGTTTGGGAAGTTTTCAGTCATGATTTCTTCAAAAACCTTTTCAATCCCCTTTGATCCTTCTTCCCCTTCTGGACCCCTATTATGCAAAGATTGGCACGCTTTATATTATCCCATAGGTCCCTTATGCTATTTTCATTTATTTTTATTTGTTTATCTTGTAGCTCTTCTGATTGGGTGCTTTCTGTTGTCCTGTCTTCTAGGTCACTAATTCATTTCTCTGCATTATCTAGTCGGCTTTGCAAAGCTTTTAGATCATCCCTCATCTCAGTTAGTGAGTTTACCCATTCTACTTGGCTCTTCTTTATAGCTTCAATTTCATTTTTGACATATTTTATATCTCCTAACACTCTCTCTTTTAGTTCCTTCAGCACTTTGATCACTCCTTTTTTGAAATCTTGATCTAGTAGGCTATTGATGTCTATTTCATTGATGTTCTTTCAGGGGATTTCTCTTGTTCTTTTAATTGGGAATGGTTTCTCTGCTTCTTCATCTTGCTCATACCTCTCTGGCACTGTGGTTTATGGAGTATCAGTTATCTATTGTGGTCCTTAAGGAGTTTATCTATCTAATGCCTATGTAGGAATAAGACTTAGGAAAAAAAGAAAAAAAGAGAGAGAGAAAGAATTTTAAAAGAAGGGAGAAAAAAAGGTTTGAAAACAGTGTATAATGAATGATAGAAGAGCAAGTTGAAGCAGAATAGCAGTCGGGTTGAGACATCCTTTTAAAACCTTTAAAAAAAGGGGAAAAGATGAAAAGATGTATTTGAAACCTGTGTATAATCAATAACTGGACATCAAAACCCAAGAAAAATAAAAATGAATTAAGAAGTAAAAATTAAGAGGGTAATAGAAAATAGAACATGTAAAAACAGATTTAAAAAAAAGGGGGGGAGGTCGGTGTTCTCCTGGAGACTGTGTGCTTTTAATGTGAAGTCTTTCTGTCTTCATCCTGTCTTGGAAGCTCAGCTTGCTATTTCCAGAGGCCCTCCATTGGCGCCCTCATCTGTGCTGCTCCCAGTGCCTGTCAGCAAGCAGATTGCACCTCCTCCCAACACTGGGTCAGGTGCAGCTCTCCTTTGCTGTGGGCGGGCCGGTCACTGCCCCTCTGGATGCCGCAGTCAGATGTTGCAGACTGGCCAGGTAGGAGGGCGGGTCGCGCCCCCTCCCAGCACTGTGGTCAGGGTTTGCGTTCCTGCCTGAAAGGCGGGGGGCCGCCCTCCCTCTCCCGGCGCCGGTCAGTCCACTGCTCTGTGCAGCTGCGCACTCTGCCTCTGGTTGGCACCCTGTAGGTGGGCTCGGGGAAGACCGAGGAACAGCCTTGTCCCTGCTCTGGGCCAGAACCCAGCTCCTTGTCTTGGCGGAGCAAGTTCTTTGAGGGACCAGGATGGAAGGATACTATTTGCCTCGGGCTGTAGACAAGCCTCCGTCTGGCCTTTGAGGCTGCTAAGCCCTTAGGTGCGGATGCAGGTTTCGCCCCTGCCCCCGCCTGGATGCTAAGCGCCGGAGGATATGGCGGCTGTGCCTGAGCCCCACCTCTCTTCCCCTGAAGACTTTCCATGGGTTTTCAGAGATGGGGGTATACACCCTTCCCCCCAGGGCACATCAGCCGTGATGTTTTATGGAGGGCCAAGGTTGTTCTGCCCTATGCACCCACAGCCATGGCACATAGCCCCCTACAGTCCCCTGGGGCTGCCTCAGTGCAGCCGCCCCCATCCTCCGCCCGGCTCGGGCAGCCTGGCCCTGTCCCCAGCTGCCGGCCTGCGTCTCAGGCTGGGTGTCGCGGGCACCCTCTGTGCCTGTTTAACTTCGTTCTGTCAGTCAAGGGCTGGTCTGTACAGATCCGAGCCTCAGAGGCTCCCCCTCCATCCCGCTGGCCTCTCCGTTGGAGAGGGGAGACCCAGCGAACGAGTGCCAGTCCTCCTTTGTTGCTCCCTCCCTGCGTCCTGCTCTGGTTTGCCTTTTCTTTTCTTTTTTCCTTTTCTCCTACCAGATTTTTGGCGTCTCTATCTTTTGAAGAGGGTGATGTTCTGTCGGAGTTCGGCAGGTGCTCTGGTTGGCTGAGTGTTTCTGTGGATGTGGGTCTTGGTGCATTTGTGGGAGAGGGTGAGCTACGAGCATCCTTCTACTCCGCCATCTTCTCTCTCCCTCGTTATTTTCTTATTGTGTACCTTATCTTATCAAGAACTTTCTAACCTTACGGTTTTTTAACACCCTTGCTTTATTGATGGGAACAATTAAGATCCAGAGAGACTAAATTACTTCTCAAAAGCCATACCACTTGTTAATGAGAGTTGGCAGCATAACATATATCACCTGACTGCTAACCCAATATTTACTTCTTTCATTAACAGCTATATTCTGAGTTCCAACTATGTACTAGAAATAGAGCAGTGAACAAAACAAGACAAAAATTCTTCCCTTTTAATAGCTTTTATTTTAGTTGGTAAAGATTTTTAAAAAATAATTAAAATATATTATGAGTTAGATGATGATAAGTGCCTAAGGAAGAAATCAGAGCAGGAGGGGGAATGAGTTTAGGTGTTTATTATGTACTGAATGTCTGTGCATACATTCGCCAAATACACATGGGAAACCCTAACTCCCAGCGTGACGGTATCAGGAGGTGACTCAGACAAGCTAAGACAGTACTCTATTGGAACATGTTAGAAAATGCTGCTACTGCCATAAAAGGGCTTTTACAGTGATTCTGGAGAGAGCTCAGAAAGAAAGGAGAGATATAAAGTAAGTTTCCATCTTAGAGAATACATAATTATGTTCAGAAAACTGTTAGAAATACTAATGAAGAGGTCTCAGAAATGAGGAACATGCTATTGGACAAGGGACAAAATGCAGCACTTACTATAAAATGGTAAAGGACTTGGCTGAATTGTGTTTGTGCTCTAGTGTTTTGTGGCAGGTAGAACTTGGGAGCGATAAAACTGTATATTTAGCTAAAGAGATTTCAAAGCAAAATGTTGAAGGAGTGGCTTGATTCCTCCTGACTGCTTATAGTTAAATGCAAGAAGAGAGAAACTGAAAAAGGAATTAAGAAAAAAGGAACCAAAATGTAAAAATTTGGAAAATTCTTAGCGTATGCATTTTACAATGAATGAGAATGTGTGTTGAGAAGAGAACAGTAGGGTGTATGTATAGAACCAGCCATTTGATAAGGAGATTAGTGTGGGTGTGAACACAGAACTAATCAGCCACCCAGGAGGAAAACTGCCAGTTTTAACTGAAGGGGACAGAGACAGGACAGAATAAAGGAAAGCTGTCAGACTTCTTGAATTTTATAGAGAACATGCAGTATTCTTCAAGACAAGTTTCTTTTTTTAATTGAAGTATAATTGATGTAAAATATTATATGTTACAGGTTTACAGAATAGTGATTCACAATTTTTAAAGGTTATACTCCATTTATAGTTATTATAAAATATTGGGTCTATTCCCCATGTTGTACAGTATATCCCTGTAGCTTATTCTATACATAATAGTTTGTGCCTATTAATCGCCTACCCCTGTATTGCCCCTCCCTTCCCTCTCTCCCCGGTAACCACTAGTTTGTTCTCTGTATCTGTTGAGTCTGTTTCTTTTTTGTCATATTCACTAATTTGTTGTATGTTTTTACACTCCACATATAAGTGATATCATTCAGTATTTCTCTGACTTATTCAGTATATTCAGTCTTTCTCTTTCTGACTTATTTCATGTAGCATAATACCCTCCAAGTCCATCCATGTTACTGCAAATGGCAAATTTTCATTCTTTTTTATGGCTGAGTAGTATTCCAGTGTGTGTGAGTATGTATGTGTGTGTGTGTGTATCACAGCTTCTTTATCCATTCATCTGTTAATGGACACTTGAGTTGCTTCCATTATCTTGGCAATTGTAAATAATGCTGCTATGAACATTAGGGTGCATGTATCTTTTCAAATTAGTGTTTTTGTTTTTGTTTTTTTCAGATTTATACCTGGGAGTGGAATTGCTGGGTCATATGGTAGTTCTATTTTTAGTTTTTTGAGAAACCTCCATACTGTTTTCCACAGTGGCTACACCAATTTACATTCCCCCCAACAGTGCACAAGAGCTTCCTTTTCTCCACATCCATGCCATCGTTTGTTATTTGTGTTCTTTTTGAGGATAGCCATTCTAACAGGTGTGAGGTGTTATCTCGTTGTGGTTTTGATTTGCATTTCCCTGATGATTAGTGATGTTGAGCATCTTTTCATGTGCCTGTTGGCCATCTGCATTTCCTCTTTGGAAAAATTTCTATTCAGTTCTTCTACCCACTTTTTAATTTTTTTTTTATGTTAAATTGTATGAGCTGTTTATATATGTTGGATAATAACCCCTTATCAGTCATATCATTTGCAAATATTTTCTTCCATTCAGTAGGTTGTCTTTTTGTTGTGTTGATGGTTTCCTTTGCTGTGCAAAGGCTTTTAAGTTTAAATAGGTCTCAGTTGTTTATTTCTGCTTTGATTTCCTTTGCTTTAGGAGACAGATCCCCCAAAAATACTGCTGCAATTTATGTCAAAGAGTGTTCTTCCTGTGTTTTCCTCTAGAAGTTTTATGGTTTCTGGTCTTGTATTTAGGTCTTTAATCCATTTTGAGTTTATTTTTGTATATGGTGTTAGAGAATGTTCTAAAAATTTCATTCTTTTACATGTAGCTGTCCAGTTTCCCCAGCACCACTTGTTGAAAGGACTATTTTTTTATCCATTGTATGTTCTTGCCTCTTTTGTCATAGATTAATTGACTGTAAGTGTATGGGTTCATTTCTAGGTTCTCTACTCTGTTCCATTGATCTGTGTGTCTGTTTTTGTGCCAGTACCATACTATTTTGATTACTGTAGCTTTGTAGTATAGTCTGAAGTTAGGGAGCGTGATTCTTAAGCTCTGTTCTTAAGACTGTTTCAGCTATTCAGGGTCTTTTGTGTTTCCATACAAATTTTAAAATTATTTGTTCTAGTTCTGTGAAAAATGCCATTGGTATTTTGATAGTGATTGCATTGAATCTGTGGATTGTTTTGGGTAGTATGTTCCTTTTAACAATATTAATTCTTCCAATCCAAGAACACAGTATATCATTCCATTGATTTGTGTTGTCAAGACAAGTTTTAAAGGCCCTGAAGGTGACTAACAGATCATCAGGGCTATTAACATCTAGGTAACAGGGCAGACAGCTTCTAACAGAGGCCATGGATACAGGCCATCTGGAGCTGTGAGCTATGGTGTGGGCCAGGGTCCTGACAGAAAGCCAGGCATGAGTAGCACCCTGCCAAGCTGTTGGAGTCATGTTGCCACCCCAGGGGTCCAAAAGGTAGAGCACTGGGGCAAAGAGGATTACTTGTGACCCTTAAGATCTCATTGTATCTGCCTTGCTAGGTTTTGAGCTTGCTTGAGACTCATCACCCCATCCTTCTTTCCTGTTTCTCCCTTTTGCAATGGAAACATCTATCCTATGCCTGTCCCACAATTGTATTTTGGAAGCACATACCTTGATTGGTTTCACGGGCTGACAGCTAGACAGGATGGATCATATTTTGAGTCTCACCTGTATCTGATTTAGATGATATTGAGATGAGACTTTGGAGTTGAGAGTTGATCCTGGAATGAGTTAAGACTTTGAGGATTGCTGGGATGAAATGAATGTATTTTGCATGTGAAAAGGACATGAATTTGGGGGGGCTCAGGAGTAGGATGCTATGGTCTGAATATTTCTGTCCTCCCGAAAGTCATATGTTGAAATTATAATGCTCAATATTATGGTACTAGAAGGTGGGGCATTTGGGAGGTGATCATGTCATGTTTGTTCCTATAGCACCTTATCAAATGTAGCTAGCAACAGTCAACTCATACTCTAAACTTTCTGCCTTAAAACTGTGTCCAATGACTCCGTTTTACTAAATGTATCACCTCTACAATAACGTGTCACTATTTTTCTAGCTTCCTATAACAGTTTCCATACCACCTGTTATTTAGTAACAAAGCCAATGACTGTCACATAGTTTAGGTTTTTATTAGGACAGCATCCTATTTCTAGGTGTCAATTCATGTTTTATTCATTAAAACAAAATTGTCAGAATCTCAGTAGCTTATAATAGCAAATTATCTGTTTCCTGCTCTTGGATCATCTATGGCTCTACTGGGCCAATCAGAGATCAGTTAAACTGATATCCAGACTGTGGGTTAGGTTTGGAACTATTCTATGGTTCTTCCTTCCCCCCAGATCAGCAGCCAGCCAGGGTATGTTCTGCTCATGGCAAATCACAAGAGTTCAGGAGGGCAAACCAAACCATGAAAGTATGCTTAAAGCCCCTGTTTATCCTTCCACTGGCTAATCAAGTCATATGTCCAGGTCCAACATCAATGGAATGGGGAAAGTGAAAATTTGGGAACAATCCAGGGGTATCTATTCTGAGGCCATGAGTACTAAAAGTGCTATAGCCATGATGAAGGAGCATGGCTGTTATCTTCTAGAAAGACCAAGGAGGCTAATTTGGATAGAGAAGATTGAACAAAGGACAGTGGTAAGAGATGAAGTGAGATAAGTGTTGGAAGTTGAGGGGGTAGGTCATGTAAAACCTGACTTAGGACTTCAGTTTTTACTCTGAGAATGGAAAGTTTTAATCAAACAGAGGAGTGACATGATCTGCTCTAAGTGTTAGTAAGGTTACTTTGGCTGTCATGTTGAAAGTAGAATGGTGAACCACAAGGGAGACCAATTAAGGGGCTATTGCAGTTATCCAGGCAAGAAAGGTGGTGGCTGGACCAAGGTGGTAGCAGCAGAGAAGATGAGAAGTGATTAGATTTTAGATATGTCTGACAGAGTCCAGAGAATTTGCTGATGGCTTGGCTATGAGTTTGAAAATAAAAAGGAGAGAAAGTGGTCTCCAGAATTCCAGGCCTGAGCAACTGAAGATTGGAACTTCCACTTACTGACACAGGGACTACAGCAAAGTAGTAAAATTGTTTTTCTTCTCTACCTACTAAGTCTTGTTCTGAAAGTGTGTATCAGGACTCCATCCACTGCAAGGAAAAAAAAAAACTCTTCCCCAAAAATGGCTTAGCTAAAGGGGATTGGTTGGATTAGTGAGGGACAAGGCTGGCTTTAGCCATGGCTTAAATAAGGGGCTCACAGGATATCACTAGGATTCAGAGGGGTTTTTTTCCCCCTCATTTGAATGTCACTTCTGCCTCTTGAGTGTTGGTTCCATTCTCAGACAGGCTCTGCTCTCTTGCTAGCAAAATTGCTATGGATTTTCAGCCTCACATTCTGACGGTGCTAAGTCTGGTAGATACCCTTCATTCTAGTAGCTTCCTCAAAACTACAGAGATTCTTTTTTTTTTTTTTAACATCTTTTATTGATTTATAATCATTTTACAATGTTGTGTCAAATTCCAGTGTTCAGCACAATTTTTCAGTTATTCATGGACATATACACACATTGTCACATTTTTTTCTCTGTGAGTTATCATAACATTTTGTGTATATTTCCCTGTGCTATACAGTGTAGTCTATTCTACAATTTTGAAATCCCAGTATATCCCTTCCCACCCTCCACCCCCCCAGAGATTCTTTTTTTATTGTAAAATACGCATAACATTTACTGTCTTAACCATTTTTAAGTATACAGTTCAGTTCAACATTCACATTGTTGTACAACCATCACCACCATCCTATAACTTTTGTCATCTTATAAAACTGAAACACCATACCATTAATAACTCCCCATTCTCCGCTCCTGCAGCCCCTGGAAACCACCCTAATCCTTTCTTTCTCTATGATTTTCATTACGCTAAGTACCTCATGTAAGTGGAATCATGCAATATTTGTCTTTTTATGACTGGCTTATTTCACCTAGCATAATTTCCTCAAGGTTCATCCATGTTGTAGCATGTTGCAGAATTTCTTTCCCTTATAAGGCTGAAAAATATTCTATTGTACATGTATACCACATTTTGCTTATCCATTCAATGGACACTACAGTTGCATCCACATTTTAGCTCTTGTGTATAATGCTGCTATGAACACGACTGTACAAATATATCTTCAAGACCCTGCTTTTCATTCTGTTGAGTATGTACCCCAAAATGAAACTACTGGATCATATAATTCTGTTGTTAGTTTTTTGAGGAACCACCATACTGTTTTCCACAGTAGCTATACCATTTTACATTCCCACCAAAAGTGCATATGGATTCCAATTTCTGTACATGCCTGCCAGCACTTGTTATTTTATGCTTTGTCTTTTATAATTGGCATTCTAACAAGTGTGAGATGATATCTCATTGTGGCTTTGATTTGCATTTCTGTAATGATTAGTAATGTTGAGCAGCTTTCCATATGACTGTTGGCCATTCATCTCTCTTTGGAGAAAGGTCTATTCAAGTCCTTTCCCATTTTTGTATTGGTTTGTTTGGTTGTTGTTGTTGTTGTTGAGTTTTAGGAGTTCTCTATATATTCTGAATATGAATCCCTTATCAGGTATGTGATTTGCAAATATTTTCTCCTATTCTGTGTGTTGCCTTTTTACTCTGTGAAGTTTAATTTGTCTATTTTTTTTTAACTTCTGCCTTTAAATTTTCATGAAGTTCAGTTTGTTGGGTTTTTTCTAACCTCTGCCTAAATTTAGTGTCATATCCAAACTATCATTGACAAATCCAGTGTCATGAAGCTTTTGAATTATGTTTTCTTCTAAGATTTTTATTGTTTTAGATATTACATTTAGGTACTTGATCCATTTTGAGTTAATTTTTGTGTAAGGTGTTAGGTAATAGTCCAACTTCATTCTTTTGCAGTGGATATCCAGTTTTCCCAGCACCACTTTTGAAAAGACTGTCTTTTCCCCATTGAATATGTTGGCACCCTTATCAAAAATCATTTGACCGTATATGCAAAGATTCATTCATGGGCTGTCTATTCTAGTCTGTTGGTCAGTATGTCTGTCTTTATGCCAGTACCACACTGTTTTGGTTACTGTAGCTGTGTAGTAAGTTTTGAAATCAGAAAGTGTGAGCCCTCCAGTTTTGTTCTTTTTCAAGACTATTTTGGCATTCAGGGTTCCTTGAGATTCCATGTGAATTTTAGAATGAATTTTTCTATTTCTGCAAAAAATGTCATTGCAATTTTGCTAACAAAAAGCAAAATTAAATCCATAGATTGCTCTGGGTAGTACTGACATTTTAATAATTTAAAGTCTTCTGATCCATGAACAAGGGATGTGTTTCTATTTATGTCTTCTTTAATTTCTTTTAGCAATGTTTTCTGATTTTCATTGTACAGTTCTTTCACCTCCTTGGTTAGTTCCTAGGAATTCTATTCTTTTTGATGCTGTACATGGAATTGTTTTTGTAATTTATTTTTCTGATCATTATTTGTGTATAGAAATGCAACTGTTTTGTGTGTTGATTTTGTATCCTGATACTTTGCTGAATTAATTTATTAGTTCAAACAGGTTTTTAGTGGAATCTTCAGGGCTTTTAATTATAAGATAGCATCTGTAAAGAGATCATTTTACTTCTTCCTTTCCAATTTAGATGCCTTCCATTATTTCTTCTTGCTTAATTGCTTTGGCCAGAACTTCCAATACTATGTTGAATAAAAGTAATAAAAGTGGTGAAAGCAGACATCCTTGCCTTGTTCCTGCTCTTAGAGGAGGTGCTTTCAGTGTGTCACCATTGAGTATGATGTTAGCTGTAGGTTTTTCCTAGATGGCTTTTATTAGGTTGAGGTAGTTTCTTTCTATGCCTAGTTTGTTGAGTTTTTAAAATTTTTGAATTTCATGAAAGGGTATTGGGTTTTGTCAAATGCCTTTTCTGCATCAATTGAGGTGATCATGTGGTTTTTTTCCTTCATCCTATTGATTTAGTGTATTGCATTGATAAGTTTTCATATGTTAAAGTATCCTTGCATTCCAGGGTCATGCTGTACAGTCCTTTTAATATGCTGCTGAATTTGGTTTGTTAGTATTTTGTTGAGGATTTTTGAATCAGTGTTCATAAGGGATAACAGTCTATATATAGCATTCTTTTCTTGTAGTGTCTTTGGCTTTGGTATCAGGGTAATCTCACCTTACAGAAATGAGTTAGGGTGTATTCCTTCCTCTTCAATTTTTGGGAAAAGTTTGAGAAAGATCAGCACTAGTTCTTTAAATGGTAGAATTCAGTGAAACTTTCCCCCCATTGGGAAAATTTTGATTACTGATTCAATCTCTTTAACTAGTTATAGGTCTATCATATTTTCTATTTCTTTGTGAGATAGTCTTGGTAAGTTTTGTGTTTCTAGAAATTTGTCCATTTCCTCTAGGTTATCGAATTTGTTGGCATATGCTTGTTGACAGTACTCTCTTAAAATCCTTTTCATTTTGGTAAAATTGGTAGTAATATCCCCACTTGCATTTCTGATTTTAGTAATTTGAGTCTTCTTTTTTTCTTGGTCCGTTAGGTAAAGGTTTGTCAACTTTGTTGATCTTTTCAAAGAGTCAACTTTTGGTTTCATTGATTTTCTGTATTTTTCTATTTTCTATTTCACTTATCTCTGCTCTAATCTTTATTATTTCCTTCTTTCTGCTGACTTTGGGTCTAGTTTTTGCTTCTTTTTCTAGTTCCTTAAGTTTTAAAGTTAGGGTACTGACTTGAGATCTTTCTTGTTTTTTTAATGTTTATAGTTTTAAATTTCCCCCTTAGCACCACCTTTGCTGTGTCCCACAAATTTCTGTGTTCTGTTTTTATGTTCATTCAACTCTGTATTTTCTAATTTCCCTTGTGACTTCTTGTTTGATCCACTGATTGTTTAGAAGTGTGTTATATAATTTCCACAATTTTTTTAATATTTCTGTTTTCCATTTATTTCTAACTTCATTCCACTGTGGTCAAAGATGATACTGTGTGTGATACCTACCTTTTTTAATCTACTAAGACTTAATTTATGGCCTAACATATGGTCTATCCTGGAAAATGTCCTATATGCACTTGAGACGCATGTGTATTCTGTTCTTGTTGGGTAGGGTGTTTGATATATGTCTATTAGATCTAGCTGGTTTACTGTGTTAAGTCCTCATTTTCCTTACATATGTTCTGTCTGGTTGGTCCAACTATTATTGCAAATGAGTAGTGAAGTCTTTTACTATTATTGTAGAAATGTCTATTTCTCCCATCAATTTTATCAGTTTTTGCATCATATGTTTTGCTGGCCTGTCATTAGGTGTGTAAATGTTTGTAACAGTTATGTCTTCTTGGTGTATTGAGTCTTTGATTAACATATATTGCCTTTACTTGCTTCCTATGACAAACATTTTAAAATTTAAAGTCTATTTTGTCTAATATAGCCACTTCTGCTGTCTTTTGGTTACTATTGCATTGGAATGTCTCCTTCCTTTCACTTTCAACCATTTTGTGTCTTTCTTTGAGTCTTTTATAGACTGCATATAGCTGGATCATGTGTTTTTATCCATTCTGCCAATCTCTGTCTTTTGACTGGAGAGTTCAATCCATTTACAATGAAAATAATTTCTGATAAAAAGACTTACTTTATTCTTTTTTATGGCTGAGTAGTGTTCCATTGTATAAATATACCACATCTTCTTTATCCAGTCATCTGTCGATGGACATTTCATTTGTTTCCTTGTCTTAGCTATTGTAAATAGTGCTTTTGTGAACATTGGATTGCATGTATCTTTTTGAATTAAAGTTCCATCTGGATATATGCCCAGGAGTGGGATTGCTGGATCATAGGGTAAAATAATAATGCCATTTGCTGCAATGTGGATGGACCTAGACTTTGTCATTCTAAGTGAAGTAAGCCAGAAAGAGAAAGAAAAACACCATATGATATCACTTATATGTGGAATCTGAAAAAAGTACAAATGAACTTACTTACAAAACAGAAAACAAACTTATGGTTACCAAGGGGGAAGTGGGTGGGAAGGGATAAGTTAGGAGTTCAAGATTTACAGATACTAACTACTATATATAAAAATAGATTAAAAAAAAGATAAACAAGTTCCTACTGTATAACTCAGAGAACTATATTCAATATCTTATAGTAACCTATAATGAAGAAATATGAAAACAAATATATGTATGCATAAGTATGACTGAACTATCATGCTGTACACCAGAAATTGATACAACATTGTAAAAACTGACTATACTTCAATTTAAAAAAAAAGAAAGAAGGAAAAAAGGGACTGACTTCTGTTACTGTGCTGTTTTCTATATGCCTTTATAGTATTTTTGTCCATTTCCTGCATTACTGTCTTCCTTTGTGTATAGTTGATTTTCATGGTGAAATGTTTAAATTCCTTTCATACTTCCTTTTCTGTATATTCAGTAGGTCTTTTCTTGCTGGGATGTATGTAACAGTGGGGGTTATATTTAATACCCTAAATTTATAACACTCTAATTTGAATTTAGACCAGCTCAACTTCAATAACATACAAAAACTCTGCTCCTTTATAGCTGCATCCCCACCCCTTTCAATTGTATGTGTCACAAAATTAGTTATACACTGTGTGCTCAAAAGCATAAACTAGTAACTCTTTTTAAGCATATTAGTCTCAACTTATGTGGAAAATAAGATTTGGGACTATAAACCAAAGTGACAGTAGTACTAGCTTTTACCCTAATAATTGCTTTTTTTCGTTAAATGTATTAGTCTCTTAAATCATGTAGAAAACAAAAAGTTCAGTTTGAAACTATTGTTATAGTAACACTAGCTTTTATAATTTCCCGTGTATTTACCTTCATTGAGACCCTTATTTTTCTCTATAGCTACGAGTTACTGTCTAGTGTCCTTTCATTTCACCTTGCAGAACTCCCTTGAGCATTTCTTGCAGGGCATGTCAAGTGGTCATGAACTCCCTTAGCTTTTGTTTTTCTGGGAATGTCTTAATTTCTCCCTAACTTTTGAAGGACAGTTCTGCTGCTGTTTTTTCTTTAAGCACTTTCAGTATATCAGTGCACTGTCTTCTAGCTTCCAAAGTTTCTGATGAGAAATACAGTAATGATTTTATTGAGGACCCCTTGCATATAACAATTTGCTTCTCTCTTACTGCTTTCAAGACCCTCCCTTTGTCTTTGAAAGTCTGATTCTGTGTCTTGGTGTGTTTTTTATTTCATCTTACTTGGAATTCATTGAGATTCTTTGATGTTTACCTTCATGTCTTCCATCAAATTTAGGGAGTTTTCAGGCATTATTTCTTCACTCATTGGCATTTCTTTGCTGCTGGCTTCTCTAGCTCAAAGGCTGGGATATATGAGGCAAAAAGAAAACACAGGAAACTACTCACCATCATTCTGCTCATCTGTTCCTGAAGTCCCTCACCAGTCTCCCTTCTTCTTTTCATCTTTTAAAGCCTCTTGTGTTTATATTGTATATAATACCCAGGGTCTTTAGTCATACTTGGTGGGGAGAATAGGAAAAATACTTCATCTTCCTAGAAGTGGAAGTCTCAAGTTACTTCTTTGTCTGCATATATACTGTCTTTGATGTGTTGACTAAGTACTGATTTTAAATATGATTCTCTTACCCAGATAAAAAACAAGAAAAAACATCTGAAAACAAAGAAGGAAAGAAATTCTACTGTAGAAAGCCATCAAAACAGCAGAGAAGAAGAGCAAGAGGTAAATATTCAAAGATACGGTTGTTAAAAGTTGTTGGGAAAAAAACAAGAAAATGGCAAGTTATTTCCTCTAATACCCTGATTTTTCCCCCAGGCAATGTTAATGATTATAATTTTGCTCATATTATTTACTGTTTATAAAAACATAAAAGAACCTTAACAGATGAGAAGTAGGTCTTATTAAGGTGCTATCTTTAAATTTCACTATTATTTACCTTACCTGGTAGCAAGAAAAAAATTAAAACTTATAAAAGTTAATGGGAATACAAGAGTATAAAATAGATTGTGCTGAGAGATTGCCTTCCAGCATGACAGCATGAGGAGCTCTGCAAACCCACTCACCAGCAAAAACTGGTGAAAATTATTTTAAAATATAAGTTTTTGGAAATGGCCCTAAGGGCATACAGCAAATGAAAAAATACCTATTCATGAAAATATACTAAAATTTGGTTTAAAAAAAATGACCAAAAAAATCAGTGAGAGCCTATGGTATTTGAAGCAGATCTCCCTCCTGCCTCCCAGCTCAATGCAACTAAGAGTGCAGCCAACAACACAAGGTCCCCTCTCCCCACAGAAACCAGTCAGAGGGCTATCTTCCCAGGACAGCAGGGCCTTAGTATTCCTTATCCTGCCTCCAGCTGCCTGTTGTTGAAGCTAAGTTTCAGCTTAAGTGCAGCCAAGAAGTCGGGGCTCCCTCTTTCTACCCAGACCCCATTCTTGAAATAAGGCTCTACTTTGAGTGCTACATCACTGAAAATATTTTGGCCCGAATCGCCCCTGTCTTGGCCTGTAAAATGGGGGTTCCACAATAGAAGAGGCAGATGGAGAACACCTGAGACTACTGCCCTCTTCCCACCTACATCGTAGCTCCCAAATTGTAGTAACATTGAGAGAAGAGTGCCATTGTCCCCACCCCCAGCTCCACAGGCACTGACATTGGAAATTTTGTGGAGTTGGATCTAGATGGTAGAGTAAAGGACATGGAGCTCACCTCCAAGCACAAACACATCAAAAATACATCTGCATGGGGAGCAATTCTTACCGAAAGCCAAATGGAAACTGGCAGAAGATCTCCTATGCAACCAAAGCTGCAAAAATGATCCCCATGAAACTGAGTAGGATGGGGGGAAAAGGCATCAGGGCTGGAGGCTCTTCTGGGAGGTATCTGTGAAGGAGGGAGGGTCCACACGGGCAAGCTCTCACCCTGGGACTCCCCCTTGTCTGCTGGAGGGGCCTGGACTTGGCTCAAAGGAGTGTGCATGTGCTGGCTTGCTAGCAGTCAAGGCAGAGAGAGACCAAGGCTGACAGCTGCCACTTTACCACACTTCCCAGAATGAAACATGCACTGGGCAGAGCTGCTAGTAGACACAGCCAGATAGGCACCAAATCTCACCAGGCCAGGATTGGTGGGGGAATGTTCCCAGGGAGTGGATTCGGTCAAGCTGCACAGAGACAGCCCAGAGGGCCTGGGGTGTGGTCAGAGCTGAAGCTCAGAGCCCACTGTCCACACACTAGTGGCACGTAGGTTTGCTGTGACCATACAGGCCTCACCTGCTTTAGCACTCACCTCCTTTGGGACAGAGCATGCACTTAAGAGCAACAGAGGCTTATTGAACTTAACCCTCGGGGCTTCTACTCCAACAGCTAGAGCATACCTCACCCCAACAGGGCTGTAACAGTCACAGAGCAAAGAAGAGGCCCCACTCAACATCTAGCACAAGCTCTGGACACCACAATGTTAATCACACCCCCTATCAAGGGGATAATGGCCAGCATACTCTGAGGAAAGACATGGCTGGCATCCCCAAAACAGCCCTCACATCAAAAATATTGGACATACACCCTACACAGGGATGCTCCCACATAAAAATAGCCCTTCAAGACTGTCCTAAATTTAGAGACAGAGAAGGTAAAATGAAAAAGCAGAGGAACTAGTCCAAATTAAAAGAATAAGAAAAATCCCCTGAAAGAACACATAATGAAACAGATCTCAATAAAAAATGCTTAAGGAATTAGGAAGAACTATTGATAGAAATGCAAATCACTGTAACAAGGAACTAGAAACTATAAAGAGGAACCAGTCAAAATCAGACAACTTAGTTGCCCAGATATAAACCATTCTAGAAGCAATGAATAGCAGACAGAAAGACAAATGATCTATGGGATAATATGAAGCGTGCCAACCTACACATAAAAGGGGTTCCAAGTGGAAACAAGAGAGAAAAGGGGATCAAAAATGTATTTGAAGAAATTATGGCTGAAAACTTCCTGAAATCTAAAGAAGGAAACAGATATCCAGGTATAGGAAGCACAGAGGGTCCCAAACAAGATAAACCCAGACAGACCCACACCAAGACATAGCATAATTAAAATGGCAAAAAAGAGCGGATTCTAAAGGCAGCAAGAGAAAAACAGTCAGTTACAAGGGAACCCCCATAAGGCTACCAGCTGATTTCTCTGCAGAAACTTTGTATGCCAGAAGGGAGTGACATGATATATCAAAGTCCTAAAAGTATCCCTGCATCCTGGGACACTCTGCCCAGCAAAATGATCATTCAGAATAGAAGGAGAAGGAATTTCTCAGACAAGCAAAAGCTAAAAGATGACAGCAATATTGAAAAAAGAAATATTGAAAGGTCTCTAAATAGAAAAGGTCTCTTAGAGAGGTATCTATAGGAAAGGGAAAATCACAGTAGGAGAGGCAAATATATAAGGACTGAAGATCCCTGAAATAAGCCAGTACATAGATTAAACAATCAAAAATTTGTAAAAGTGATTATAACTAAAATTAACAGTAAAAGGATAAGCAGGAAGATGTGAAAATAGGACATCAAAAAAAATCACAAAATATAGGAGAAGGTAGTATAAAAATGTAGATCTTTTAGAATGTGTTTGAACTTGTATGACTATCAGTTTTAAAGTAAGTAGATATAGTTATGGGTTAACATACTTGAAAACCAGGGTAACCACAAATCAAAAACATACAATGGATTCATTAAAAAAAAAAAAAGAAAGGAACTCAAGCACAATACAAAAGAAAACCATCAAAGCACAAAAAGGAAAAACAAAAGAAGAAATGAACAGAGAAGAAATACTAAATCAACTGGAAAACAAGGTTTAAAAGGCAACAAACACATACCTAGCAATCATTACTTTAAATGCCAATGGACTAAATGCTCCCATTAGAAGACACAGTGGCAAATTGGATAAGAAAACAAAAAATGTACAATATGCTGCTTACAAAAGACTCGCTTTAAGGTGAAAGACACACAGATTGAAAGTGAGGGGATGGAAAAGAATATTTCATGCAAATGGAAATGGCAAGAACGCGGGAGGAGCAATACTCATATCAGACAAAACAGGCTTTAAAGCAAAGGACATTATATAATGATAAACGGAGCAATACAAGAAGAGGGTATTACACTTGTTAACATATATGCACCCAGTGTCATCTTAACTGAGGTTGATACCTGAGGTCAACTTAAAGTCCTGTTCTTACTCTAAATGATTGTTAAGATATCAATATATCCCTAAACTAATATTAAAGAATTTTAGTTAACTTTACTTCCTATCAGGATACTCTGAGTAATTAATTTTGAAGACTTTAAGCAAAAACAAATAATTATAGGTTACTATGGTTAGAATGTATAGATTACTTTATAAGAACATTGGCCTGGTGATTTTCTATGAGAAAAATATAATAGTTTATTATGGTGCACAGCACTATTTCAATCAAAGGAAAAGGGATAAAAATGACATTAAGAGTTCATCGAACCCAAATCAATCTACAGATTGCAATCCCTATCAAATTACCCAGGACATTTTTCACAGAACTAGAACAGATAATCCTAAAATTTATATGGAATCAAAAAAGACCCAGAATTGCCAAAGCAATACTGAAGAAAAAGAAGGAAGCTGGAGGAGTAACCCTCCCAGACTTCAGACAATACGGAGAGCTACAGTAATCAAAACAGGGTGGTACTGGCACAAAAACAGATATATGGATCAATGGAACAGAATGGAAAGCCCAGAAATAAACTCAGACTTACAGTCAATTGATCTTTGACAAAGGAGGCAAGAATATACAATGGAGAAAAGACAGTCTCTTCAGCAAGTGGTGTTGGGAAAAGTGGACAGCCACATCTAAATCAATGAAGATAGAACACTCCCTCATACCCTACACAAAAATAAACTCAAAATAGCTTAAAGACTTAAGGCACTATAAACTTCCTAAAAGGAAACATAGGGAAAACATTTCTGACATAAATCTTAGCCATGTTTTCCTAGAGCAGTCTACCCAGGCAATAGAAAGAAAGCAAAAATAAACAAATGGGACCTAATTAAACTTACAAGCTTTTGCATAACAAAGGAAACCATAAGTAAAACAAAAAGACAACCTATGGAATGGGAGAAAATATTTGTAAATGATGTGACTGACAGAGGCTTAATTTCCAGAATATATAAACAACTCATACAACTTAATAACAAAAACAAACAACCCAATCCAAAAATGGGCAGAAGACCTAAACAAGCACTTCTCCAGTGAAGACATAAATAGCCAATAGGCACATGAAAAAATGCTCAATATCGCTATTTCAGAGAAATGCAAATTAAAACTACAATGAGGTATCACTTCACACCAGTCAGAATGGCCATCATTAAAAAGTCCACAAACAATAAATGCTGGAGAGGCTGTGCAGAAAACGGAATCCTCCTACACTCTTCGTGGGAATGTAGTTTGGTGCAGCCATTATGGAAAACAGTGTGGAAATTCCTCAAAAAAACTAAAAATAGACTTACCATATGATCCAGCAAGCCCACTCCTGGGCATATATCCAGAGGGGACCCTAATTTGAAAAGATACATGCACCCCAATGTTCATAGCAGCACTATTTACAATAGCTAAGACATGGAAACAACCTAAATGTCCATCGACAGATGACTGGATAAAGAAATTGTGGTATATGTATACAGTGGACTACTACTCAGCCATAAAAAAGAATAAAATAATGCCATTTACAGCAACATCAATGGACCTGGATATTGTCATACTAAGTGAAGTAAACCAGAAAGAGAAAGGAAAATACCATATAATATTAGTCATAGGTGGAATCCAAAAAGAAAAAGAACTTATTTACAAAACAGAAACAGACTCAGACACAGAAAACAAACAAGGTTACCAGGGGAAAAGGGATGAGGAGAGAAGGATACATTGGGAGTTCAAGATTTGCAGACACTAACTACTATATATAAAATAGATAAACAGCAAGTTTCTACTGTATAGCACAGGGAACTATATTCAGTATCTTGTAACCTATAATGAAAAAATATGAAAAGGAATATATGTATGTATATGTATGACTGAAACATTAAGCTGTACACCAGAAATTGACACAATTTCAACTGTGACATGACACAATTGTAAATTGACTATACTTCAATTAAAAAAAAAAGTTCAAATTGAATCTTATTACAAGTGAATTTTCTTCAGTCTAATTTCATCCCATCTCTCCAAATTCTTTATAGTGATTATATAATATTGCTACTTTTAATTTCATATAATTTTTCTAGAGTATTTCCTTTTCTCTCTCCCTTCAGTAATCTTTTTATTTTTATATCTTCCTCCCATTTTCATGCTAAATATGTCAAAAAATTACTGCCATTCAATTTTATCTACAAAGAAGAGGATTTTAGCTTTTAACTCTATTTCATAGTCCACTTTTTATCATTAGTTGATATGCATTACATCTTGGCAAAAACATTTTCATGTCTTTTCTCAGGCCCTGTTGGAAAATTCTTAATATCCACATAGCACAGATGCAGAAGCAAAAGTCTGGAAGCATTTAAAATGTCTTCATGATCACATAGTGATTTTTATACTACTCAAGACTAGCAGTCACAATTCTCTATAGTTGTTTTGTGTCTCTTTTAGTCCAACTGGGTCATATTGACAAGGTACCTCCTTTGAATACAGACAGCAATGTCATATGTATGATATTTCTTACTCAATCTTTTTACAGGCCAGAAGAAAATATTTTTCACCTTTCCTATATAAGCAGTTTTATAATCACTTATACATTTTCATACAATTTTATATGTTTTCACTCATTTCACACTTACCTTCCTACATCTTTATTCTTCTCATTAAGTAAATGATGTTATAAGCATACACTATTTTGTCTTTTTCTCATCATAAGTTTTATATGAAATAAATTGAACTCCCTTTAATGCCAAAATATAGTATTAGTATTTTCTTCTATCACTGCTGTAGAAGAAAAGTAATGTGAAAGATGTTAGAAGGTTCTGATTTAAAAGATTATTTTTGTCCATTCTAAATCTATGAGGATAAAATGAGAAATGTTGAAAATTACTATACCTTAAATCATATAGGAAACATCTCATTTTCATGTTTATAATATACTATTGTTTTCCCTCTGGTTCTGTGTTCCATTAGGTTTGTGATAAAGGACATTTAGTTCAAAGACACAAAGAATCAAATGCTGATGTGGAAGGTAATATTCTGTCTACCCACTCAAAACAATTCATTTCCTCAACAAACACTTTTTTGTACTACAGCTTTGAGGCTATCACTGTGCCTTGTGCTAGGGATATTAAGAAGTGTACTGGATCATTTCTTACCCTCATGAGTTCATCTTTTAATAAGTGGAGACAGACAAGTAAGCAAGTGCAGTGTTACAGGTGAAATGCAGAAGTCTGTACGGGGTCCCCAGGGAGCACAGAGAAAGGAGAGGTCAGTTACATGGGAGGGCTGGGTTGAGTGGTCCACGTACTTGAGAGATAACCTGATTTGAAAGGTTTTTCTTCTCAGAACAGAATATAGGGATTTTATGTTTTAAAAGCCATCTTGGTCCTTTTGTTTCATAACTTAATAAAGGATGCGCTCAGGAGAGAAATTAAATTTTGGACTATTCATATGCTTCTACAGGAATCTGATAAGTCTAATATAAATTTCTGACTCTAACATTTCTGGGTTTTTTTCTTAATTTTTAATCTCATTATGTTCATGTGAGGTCCTTTGAACATATTCATATAATTTAAACATTTTAATTTTTTCTAAAATAATTCTTTAATTTTATGTGTAGATGTATTTTTGTATGCATTTATACCACATGTATTTTCAAAAAGGATTTCAGGTTACATAATTAAAATTATACATAAATATATATACACTTAGTTTATGATATAGCAGGCTAATTAAAAATAGAAATGGAGGTATGAACCACACCAAGGAGAGAATTTTATAATTAAGATCGTTAAATCACTTGAACCGTAAGTTATTCTTTCTTACAGTGATCAGCCAAGCAGTAACTTTCTATATGTAATTCTTATATATTCCTCTGTTAAATTTAATGTCAAAAATAAAGAACACATTTTAGAATATTTAAGACTTCTTTCTACATACATGTATGCCATATTAATCACAGAATCTTCAGACTTTTGCAACCTATGTTTCTATTTGAAATTACAGTATGTTATTGATTTCTTTACATGTTAATAAATGGTGGCAAAGTATTCCATTGTATTAGTGAACCTTAGTTTATTTAGCCACCCCCTTATTAAATTTTTATTTTGTTCACTTTTTTCTATTATAAACAACAATGAAGACCTTTTAACTCCCTATTTGTGTATATGCTTAATTATTTATTTATAATAGATTCCTAGAAAGGAATTGCTGACACAAAGAGTTGGAATATTTTTAGACTTTACTATAAATAGCAAAAATGCAACAAAAATTCGTAAGATTTGAGAACTGTTTGTATTAATTTCATTGAGCTAGGCTACTATTTTGATATTATCTGCCAGCAGTTTTCATTGAGAAAAAGATAAAAATATGAAATGTAAGGCAGTGAACTATTTTTATGCTACTAATGAACTTTTACCATCTTTTCTAGACATAAGACCAAATGTATCAGATGATTGTATATTTAATTATTTCAGAAGACAGTTCCCTAATCAAGAGTTGTAATATTGGAATATAGACAGTAATGAATGGCCATCTATCATCTGGATGTGAACTATTTAGTAATATGTATCTGATCAAGATTCACACTCATAAGAAACTAGAAGATTATCTTCAAATTGGATAGCCAAGGAAAAAATTCACCTTCCCAGAAATTCTGAATCTCAAATTTTTATTTTTCTCTCTAACTCTAGAAATATGTAAGAGAAGAAAGTAGAACTTCATTGTATGTCAATTTGATTTCTTATAATTTTACCCGATCAGAAAAAAAAAATTCACCTCAGTGTCTCATCTTTTCACTCCCATCTCACTGAATCTTAACGCAGAGAGAGTACTCTACTCTCATCTCCTCCTTACGACAGGAGCCAGGCTCATCCAACCTCTGGTTGACTATGCTTAGTGACACGTAGTTTACCAAATTGCGGTCCGTTCATTCCACTGCTAGGGAGCAATGTTCTTTTTATGCTGAGTTAAAAGCATATGTCCCTGTAAATTTTTTTTACCTCTTTAGTAACACAAAACAAAAAAGAGTGAAGAAACCTTAAAGGCAAACATTCTGACTGACTCATTTTCCCTAATTCTCCTTGAAATAATAAGAACAAATTTAATACCTCTTCCACATGACAGATCGTATTTTTAAAAGTTATCATTTATTTCCCTGAAACATTCCTTCCATTTCTTTCAACCATCCATAATATGATTTAAGGCCCTTTACTATAATATTTTACTCTTTTTACTCTTTTCTGTCAGTATTCAAGCTTGAATGAAACTGAACACAGTACTAAAAATATCATCTATTTAGGATAGCCATCTCTTGGTGTCTGTGGGGAACTGGTCCCAGAAACCCCACAGAAAACAAAATCTGAGGATGCTCAAGTCCTTTATATAAAATGATGTAGTTTGCATATAACCTATTCACATCCTTCAGTATATTTTAAATCATCTCTAGATTACTTATAATACCTAATACAATGTAAATGCTATGTAAATAGTTGCTAGTGCACAGCAAATTCAAGTTTTGCTTTTTGGAACTTTCTGGAATTTTTTTCCAAATATTTTTGATCCATAGCTGGTTGAATCCACAGATGTGGAACCTGCAGATATTGAGGACTGACTATGTACAATAAATCATCATTCTCATTTGTTTCTTTTTAGTTACTAGATTTCCATTAATGCAGTCTAAGATTACATATATTCTTTTGAAAATTATCCTAAAATATTGACGTACTGGATTTATATATACTTAAACCTATAAAGCTTTATTTTCATAGTGGCACTGCTAACTTATGTCTCCTCCATTCCCTACTTCTTCAGTTTTGGTTTGGTATTTTGGTTCAGTATAGTGAGCTTTAAATTTATTCCTGTTAGTTAAACTAAGTCTTAGATTCAGCCTTTCATGAACTCTTGATCTCAATTATGTCCTATTGTTGTGCCATGTACACGTGTGTGTATACATATATAAATACATATCCATACATACATCTGACCTTTTGTTAAAGTGTCAGCCTCTTATATTTAACTGTCTGCTATATATCTTCACGTAGATGTCCCACATATCCACATTAAAATTCTGCTAATCCCACACTAAATACTGGCCTTTCTGCATTCACTATAACTTTGGTGTTACTGTCTACATAAGCAACCAAGCTAGAAACCTGATAGTTATCTTTTTTCTTCTTTCACTTCCACCCTCATATTCAGCCAGCCACTGAATCCAGCTGATTTTACCTCACAGTCCCTTTTTTCTCCACCTTAACTACCATCATTCTTTTCAGACTCTTACCACCTATTAAGCAGAAGCAATTTGATTTCTAATTGGTCTCCTTGCCACCAGTACTGTAATCCTAATTCCACCTTTCATACTACTATAAAAGCAATTTATCAAAAACACAAGTCTGGTTATGTTATACCACTACCTAAAGACTTTCAGTAATTCCCACTTTTCCATCAGTGGTTGAAGTTGGTACAGACCTGAGACTTAAATTTGTTTTAGGCCTTCTCTTTTAAATTTTTTTTAACTTTTAATTTTGAAATAACTTCAAGAATAGTACAAAGAACTATACCTATTTACCTTCCTACCTATGTAGGTATATTTTTCCCCAATCCTTTTTTTTTTGTAGACATCGTGCTTTATCCCTAAACTTCAGCATATATTTTCCAAGAACAAGAACATTTCCTTACATTAAAATCAGCAAATTCAACTTTGATACAAAACTATTTTCTAACATACTGTACTTAAATTTTGCCAGATGTACCACTAATGTCCTTTAGAGCAAAACTTCTCCCTGATGATTCAGGTTCATGAGTTGCATTTAACTGCCATATCCCTTCAGCTGCTCAGCCTTTCTTTGTCATTCACAGCACTGGCATTTTTGAAGACTATGGGCCAGTTGACTTACAGAATGTCCGGTTTTAAATTTTTAGAATTATCTGGAGAGCTTATGATAACCTCAGCTTCAGATTTTGAGTTCATGTTTGTCAACCGCAAAATCTGCATTTTTATAAGATACCATAGATACTTCTGATGTTGGTGATCTGCAGACTACACTTTTCAACTCACCACACTGGGAGCTATAGGGAGAGCTGGTGGGATGCCAAACACTTGGGACCTAGACCATCCAACATTTATTCATCCTGAATAGCTTCCCTGTACAGTTTTTCTTTCAATAATGGTCTGTTATCTTAAAAAAAAATTTTTTTTTGACAACCACTACTGCAACAGAGAAACCAAGTTCCCTAACATGATGTACAAGACTCCCAAAGAACTGGCCCCTAACTACCTCTCCAATTTTATCTCTTGCCATTCTCTGCCTTTTCCTGTACAATTCTTCTTGTAGCCTCAAAAAACATCAGTCTTCTCACTTTCTTGCTCATGCTGTCTTCTCTGCCTGAAACATAATTCTCCCTCTCAACTACATTAGCTACTCATCATTTAAGTAGGTATCAAAGTGTAGTAAGACTCATACAGTTCATTACAATAAGAGATTGAGTGATAATGATATGCACAAATTGTTCTGGTTGCTCAGAGAAGGGGATGTAATCCAGCCTGGAAATCTCAGGGTACGTTTTCTTGAAGGAACTGATCCTTAAATTATGATCATAATGATGATAAAGTCTTAACTGACAAGTTAGGCATTTAGCAAGGAGAAGAGTCACTTCCTTGAATTCTTAAAAGATTAGTGTCAATGGTTTTGTGATCCATTATGTAAATTCTTTTCTTACTGGAGATATATGTCTGGCACTGAAGATAACTCATTCTGACTTCTGTCATTTCTTAACCAATATTTATTCTCCCGTGTGTAACCAGAAGAAAACTATTTGATAGAAAAGACAGAAGCAACATAAGAGCTGAGGGATTCTGCTCCTTGTCATCCATCAGCATTTTTTAAAAAAATCCCAGCAGAACAAATTAACATTATTTGATATATTTTTATTCTGAATATAGCTAAGTAAAATTTACTTCTTGTTGTCAATATTTCTTCATATCTTAGTTCACTTGATATTTTACCCTTCCTGATACTATTCTCCTATGTCTCAGTGACTCTCTTATAATCATCCTTTGTTACATAATCTCCTTTCCATCTTTGTTCAAGTTCTTTTAAAAATCTGAAAATCTGATGTTTATCTGTTTCCCAGAGGTCTCAAGTTATACTAGTCAATGACTGTGCTAAATACTGGCATACAATAGAAAATCAAATATAGTCTGTTCTCAAGAAGCAGAGAGAGAGAGACAAACAAACAGAAATAGAAATATAATGGAGAAAATGCTGCTTACTATGATATGCTATGATATATAGGAGTTGTTTGGGGGTACGGGAGTATCAGAGAAGATTTCTCAAAAATAACTGTTAGGGTTCCAAATAAATAGCATTTTCTCTTTACCATCTGAATCTGTTAAGAATTAAGACAAAAAGTAAGACAAAATACTAGCAAACTGAACCCAGCAACATATAAAAAGGATTGTATACAATGACCAAGTAGGATTTATCCCAGAAATGCAAAGTTTATTTAACATATGAAAATTAAACAACATAATATACATATTAATAGAATAAAGAACAAAATGCACATGATCATCTGAATAGATGCAGGAATAGTGTCTGGCAAAATCTAACATCCTTTCAAGATTTTAAAAAATACTCCACAAACTAGGAATAGATGGGATGTTCCTCAACCTGATGAAGGCCATCTACAAAAATCCCACAACTAATATCACAGTTGATGGTGCCAGACAGAATGCTTTTCCTCTAAGATCAAGACCAAGACAGGGATGTCTGCTCTCAATATTTCTACTCAACATCATAACGGAGGTTTAGTCGGGGCAATTTAACAAGAAGAATAAATACAAGGCATCCAGACTGGAAAGAAGTAAAACTCTAGCTGCAGAACACATGCTCTTATATATAGAAAATCCCAAGGAATATACACACACAAGAAACCTACTAGAGCTAATAAATGAGTTCAGCAAGGTTGCAAGATAGAACACCAACATGCAAAAATCAATTGTAATGGGTGAACTATATGTGAATTAGATCTCAATAAATCTGTTACTAAAAGCAATTGTATTTCTGATACTAGCAATAAACACTCTAAAAATGAAATTAAGAAAACTATTCCATTTGCAAAGAATCAAAAAGAATAAAATACTTAGGAATAAATTTAATAAAAGCAGTATAAGACTTGTTCACTGAAAACTACAAAACACCATTGAAGTATGTAAAAGAAGATTAAAATAAATGGAAAGATTCCCCCATGTTCACAAATTGACACACAGATTCAATACAGTCCTATCAAAATCTCAGCCAAAACAGAAATGAACAAGCTGAACCAAAATGCGGATGGAAATGTAAAGACCCAAAGTAACCAAGACAGTTTTGAGAAAGAAGAACAAAGTTCAAAGACTCATACTTCCTGATTTCAAAACATACTACCAAGGTGCAGTAACTGTAGCAGTGTGGAACTAGCGTAAGAGTAGAGACAGAGATCAATGAAATAGAGTTGAGAGTATATTTATATTTGAATTGAACCCTTATATTTATTGTCAGTTGAGTTTCAACAAAAGTGCCAAGACAATTAAATGAAGAAAAAAATTACCTTTTCAACAAATGGTACTGAGACAGCTAGATATTCACACGCAAAAGAATGAACTTGGACTCATTCCTTAAATCATACACAAAAATTAACTCAAAATAGGTGACAGACCTAAATGTAAGAACTAAAACTACTCTTAAAAGATACACAATGTAAACACAGTAAGGAGACTTCTGGTTTTAGTTCCAACATGTAATGGGCTGGATTTGGAGAGTACACCTTTGTTACGGAGAATATTCTGGATAGATTTTGCAGTGCTTACTCTTCCCCTGCCAGAGCCAGCCCTCTCTAGCCTTCCTATCTCACTGAAGGGTAGGGGGAAGAAAAGCTAAGAAATGCTTGTTAAGGTCACAGCCCAGGGACACAGACCCACTAAAAGACTAAGATTTAATAATAAGATTATAGAATGTTCCCTTTCCCCCATAACTTATCACCACACCAACATGACTCCAGTATAGTAACAATGGTTTATAGCTGAAAGAGCTGCAAGCAAGACACACGTTCTACCTGATAAGTAGCTCTTAGGGCGTCCCAAAGACAACAGGAGAGACAAAAACAAGGCTATTGTAGGAATTCCAAGCATCTGACACCAGCATTTACAGCTAACACTTGGTGAATAAAAATATGGAGCAAGTAAGCATTAAACACACACACAGAGTCCAGCTCCCTGTCAGACTAACATAAAATCCCATACTAATGTCTATTCTCAGTTTCTATTACCCACTGTCCAGTTTCCAACAAAAAAAATTATAAGGTATTATAGAAGACAAGAAAGAACACAGTCTAATTAGATAAAGCAAGCATCAGAACTAGACCCCAGTATGACACAGACTTTAGAATTACCAGACATGGAATTTAAAATAACTATGATTAGTATGTTATGGGCTCTAATGGAAAAAGTAAGTAACATGGGTAATATAATGAAGATATGGAAAGATCTAAGAAAGAATCAAGAGAAAAGGCTAAAAAGCATAAACACTAACAGAAATGAAGAATACCTCTGATGGGCTCATCAGTAGACAGGAAATGGTCAAGGAAAGAATCAGTGAGCTTTAAGACAGGTAAGCAGAAACCTCCCAAACTGATATGCAAAGAGGAACAAGAATGAAAAACAAACAGAATGGAACATCAAAAGGTCTGTGGGACAAGTTCAAAAGATGTAACATACACATAATTGAGACACCAGGAGGAAGGGGAAAAAACACCCCCTAGGATGACTATAATCAAAAAGATAGTAAGTCTTGGCAAGCATATGTAGAATTTGGAACCCTCATACATTGTTATGGGAATGTAAAATGGTGTAGCCACTTTGAAAACTGAGTTGCCAAATAACCCATCAATTCCACTCCTAGGTGTGTACCCAAGAGAAGTGAAAACATTTGCATGTGAGTGTTCTTAGCAACACTTGATTATAGCAAAAGGTAGAAACCAGTGTCTATCAACTAGACATTAATGGATAAAACAGTATGTGCATATAATGAAATATTTAATTGAAAAAAGGAATAAAGCACTGATACATGGCTACAACACAGATAAACACTGGAAACACACTGAGTGAAGGAAGGCAGACATAAGAGGCTGCATATTGTTGATTCCACTTATATGAAATACCCAGAATTGGCAAATCATATAATAGAAAGTACATTAGTGGTTGCCAGGGGCTGAAGGTTGGGGTCAGAAACAGGGAGTGACTACCTACTAGCAGTCACTATTGGTATGGGGTTTCTTTGGGGGGTGATGAAAATGTTCTCAAATCAGATTGTGGTGATCGTTGCACAACTCTGCAAAGATATTAAAAATGTCCCATGGGTCAACCAAAGGGGAAATTTTGATGACAGATGTGTTGGCCTCTGATAGTGTAAAGCTCATTTGGTCAGGTCTTACCAACAGTACTGTTTGCCACAGTGTAACACATGATTCATTGAATCAAAAAAACATTTCCTCTGGCTCTTAGATATTTTAATTTGAAAAATGGGGTTTAAAGAATCTTGATTTCTATGAAGATTTTAATGAAACCACCAGAAAAATAAAACCAAATATAGTTAATATGTTGTCCAAATACAAACGAGACTTTGCTCATCTATCTGCATGGTTGGCTGACAGTGAAAATATAAAATGTATATTTTGGCAAATTTCGTTTCAGTCTATCAGCTTTTTACCAAGGAAATAAAAAGATCTGACCTCCTAAATGTCTTGCACATGTTGTACTTTAAAAAAGACTGATCTGCTATCTTGTGATGAGGCTTTCATAACGAATTTTTGGTCACATTTTAGTTTCCTCAAAACATGCAGAAGAATTTAATGATATTTTTGACTTTACAGAAATGAAAGAAGGTAGTTTCCTTAGACCTGTGCCTACAAGGTGGCTATCATGATGTTGGCAGCCATAGAAAAGACACTAAATCACATTTTCAAATATAGGACAAGAATGACCCTCTCTAATTTGCAAATAGTCTGAAGATGGGAATAGAGGAAAGGACTACAGTAAATCCAAATGCTGTTCCTGTAAATCTATTTGATGATCTTTGAAGAGGTCATAAGGAGCATAGAAAAGGATGAACTAACTGTGCCTGAGCTGTTTGATATTATGTGTAGGTTATAAACTCATACAGTGAATAAAATGACATTTACGGGGAAATAAGACTGACTCACAAATCAAAAATATGTCACCAGAAAGGGCAGCCAAGTTAATCAGCACTAAAAATGGTAATTTACTTGAAATCCACCTTCAGTTTAAGTTCAAATTACCTCTTGTCTTAAAACTTGTCCCTTAAGAAAGAGAAGTTTAACTTACGAGGACATCCAGTGTGCTTCAGAGTAGCTAAAAACAATGGACACTTTAAACATGGAGAACTCTACATGATGAATTTAAAGATGCAAAGAGCCAAAAGCCCAAAAGCCAGTCTACTAAAACAAGCCTGTAGATATAAAGTGGATGGACATTTCTAGAAATCTGGAAACTAATTCCTTACAAGTCTAGAAACCTGCTATTGCTAATAAGTAAAGTCCTGTTCTATGCTCAGATTCCTTTGTTGACAGAATGTCTAACTTGATGTTATTTCATTGGCCTGCCACTAGGTATCAGTGTAATGTGGGCTTCATAAGAGCAGACCTCAAGTCAGAGACCTTGACTTTGAATGTATTCAGTTTTACATAAAAGGATATCCTGAAGGCTACACGCAGTTCAAAGAAGTATTATGGGAAAAGGACACACAAAGAACAAAAATATCAGCAAAGGGAACTATATTAAATAGCTTGTAATAACCTATAAGGAAAAAGAATATGAAAAGGAATATATATACATACATATTCTTTATATATATATAGAGAGAGAGAGAGAGAATTGAATCACTAAGCTGTACACCAGAAACTAACACAACATTTTAAATCAACTGTACTTCAATTAAAAAAAAGAAAAAAAAAAAAAAAGAAGAGGAAAAAAGAGCAAAAATATCCTACTTTATCATGGGACATAAACATGTCATCAATTTTTATTAATTATAAGTAGTATCTATTTAATTAGCTTCATTGTACTTACATTCAACTTTTAAAAGGTCTTAATTTATGTATCGTAAGAAGACATAATAATATGGCCTACAAAATGTAAATATTCAAGAGAGTTAAAATTTGTATCAGAGGAAAAACGTATTATTATTATTCTGACACATCCTATTTAGTTAATTAATTCTATTAATTATTACTAATGGCCACTGTTAACTAGTCCTACTGTTGCTTTTCTTAATAGCATTAACAAGAAGCAAATAATACAGAATTATATATAGTTGTAAATAAATACCTAGTGTAATTTTATTTTATAATAATACACATGTATAGGAGTATTTATTACATATTGTACTAATTTTTTGTTCTGGTATAGCTGGATCCTGAGTTGGCTTTCTAAAAAGTTAGTCTACATACATATAGATGTCCTTCATAGTGACTAATATGCAGAACTCAGTTCTTGAATTGTTTGACAATTATTGGATGGGTATTTCTGCTGTTTGCTAGTCTCTTGCAACAGTTTAACTTAAAGGCTTCCAGAGGAAATATGCACTAATATATTTCATACGTCTGAATGAGACAATGGCAGATTAATTGAAGATAAATATATCAATGAAGTAATTTGCAAAAAAGTAAAAAATTAAGTTTTGTTAACTTTAAAATCTAAGATCAGAAATGTTGTGGTATACTCTCTTTTTTAGCAAAAATACCTGGACAAGCCCCTTCTTGGCTTCTAAAAAGATATTTGAGGTAGGAGAACTACACTTACCAGATTAGACTACCTTACTCCTTTTCCTCTAATATTTTGATTTTGAATTAAAGTAACAGGTAAAAGTGGCTTTTTGATAATAATTGCTAATTACTATCTCCTTATAGTCTACATAGTGTCTGTGACTAGGTTAGTTTTATACACAGGAGCTGCCCATATGATGCATTTTGAAGGGCTGAGATTTCAATCAATATCCCTAAACTATCCCCAGTGGATGCTTTAATATCTACAGTTAGAAATTTATTTCTTTGTTTTATCTGAGTTTCTCTTTTTAAAAAGAAGTACTTCTAGCATAAGATAATTACTTAGCAGTTTAGAATGAATGACTATCAAATGTTTTACTATCTGTAATAGCAACTGAAGCACTGGTCACACAGGGATAATATTAGTACGTAAAAACTGAAAAAGGAATAGAAAGAGAAATCGGGAATAACATAAATAAACTTTGTAGTTTTGTCTAACCCAGTAATTATTGTATCACTAGCCCCCTTGGCAAGTTTCCCTATCTGTAGGAATGATGATGTGAACAACCATCTGAACAGTGGCTGTGTAAGTATCTGAGAACAGACTGAATTTGCACAAGAGGAAACACGTATGCCTGTTCTTCCTTCCTTGGTCTCTTTTCTGAGAACTTGGTTTCTGCTCAATTAAAATGGGTTCTGTTGAAATATGTAGACTCTCTTGCCCCAAAAAACCTAGAAAATTAGGTTAAGAAACCATCTTTGGCCATACCTGTACTTGGATCTAGAATTAATTAATTTAAACTAATACTTAACTTTTTAAAATATATTACTTATCATGTATGTGGAAAGAAATGAAATAACATATCAACATAAGAGAAAGTAACAGAAAAAGTACTGAAGTTAGAGGATATGTATTCTAGACCTGCCCCTCCCTCTTACAGCTATGTTATCTTGAACAATAGCTTAACCTCTCTGATTTCCTAATATTCCCTCTCTGATGTAAGACGGGGATAACACTGCCATCCTGCCTGAATCACAGGATGGGTGAAGGCCCCAAGGTAATATCTGTAACAATACTTTGCATACTGTGAGATGTAATACACAGATATAACATGGCATTACATTACTCTTGATTAGATAATTCATTGTTGACAATGAAATCAGAAATACTCAATTTCTTTCAGCTCCCAAAGTATGATTCAGAGGCTTAGCAAAGACCAACAAGGATATTTTTTAGAAACTAATGAGAGGCCAATCCAGGAAACATTTCAGCCCAAGAGCACTGATTTGTATGGAAACTGTTTCAAAGTGACATCTTTGAAGTGTCCCAAGTGCAAACAAACTCCCAGTTGGACTGAGAAGAGAAGGATACCAACAGAAGGTTTTATTGTTTGTTTGTTTGTTTAGGATTATAATAAATACAAAGGTGGCTTTCACTATATCAACATTAATAAATCCTATGAAATCTGGATTATGGGAACTGTTTTTGTAAGCGGAGGACAGACAGCCATTTTATTCCTGACTCTAAAAAATATTTGCCTTATTTAATTTCTATATGAGTTGAATATAGAGGAAAATTATTTCAGTTTAATACAGCCTTGAAATAAATCTATTGCCTTATTCCCATTACTTATTATTTATGCCCTTCCCATACCATAGAATAAAAAAATAAAGAACTGATACACACAACGTGGGTGAATTTCAAAATCACTGTGCTGAGTTAAAGAAGCCAGACACAGAACAGTAAATGCTATATGAAATCACACCGATATGAAATGCAAGCTAATCTATACAGACAAAAAGTAGACAAAGGTTTCCCGGAGCAGGAAGGGACAGAGTAGGGGAGGGAGGAGAGAAAGGACTGTAAAGGAGCACCAGGAATCTTTTAGGGATGGTCTTTCCTAGATCTTGTTTATGGTAATGGTTCCACAGGTATTTACAACTGTTGAAACTCCAGGGTATTGGGCCAGCAACTCGCTGGATTCAGTTATCATCTGCCAAATGGCAGAGACTGACAATAGAGCAGCAATCCAGTTTAGATATCTTATTTTTGAAGTGCCTTCCAGACACTGAAGTGGAGGTATTGAACAGACGGTTGCATATATGAGTCTGGAGTTCCAGGAAGAGATCCAAGCTAAACATATATTTGGGGATTTTCAGCATAAAGATAGTATTTTAAAGTACGAAGCCAGATAAGATTTAAGTGAGTGTAGGTACAGAAGAGGGTTAAGGAGCAAGTCCTTGGGAATTTCAGCACTGATGAATCAGGAAAAGAGTAAGAATCCAACAAAAGAAGACTGAGGAGCACCCTCTGGGGTAGGAGGAAAACTAAGAGAATGTGTTGTCCTGGAAGCTAAGTGAGAAAGTGTATCAAAGAGGAGGGAATAGTCAACCAAGTCTAATGCTTCTGCTGTCAAGTGAGATGGATTTACTACTGGATTTTACAACATGGAGGTTTTATTTAGGGCAGATCCTGATCAGAGAAATTTCAGGAGAATGACAGAGGTACAAGTCTAATTAAAGTGTTTTTAAGTAGGAGGAGAGAAACTAGAGACAGGTAGTATTTATAGAATTTTGCCGCAAAGGGGAGACTTGTTCTTCAGTGTCCCCCACTGCTTAATTTAAAATTGTATTTCTCAACCTTATACAATTTTTCCTGAGCTGAGATTCTCATGGTTTCTTGATTATATTATAAACATATGTCCTGGTGAATCTTGATGATATACTAATAAAAATTCTACATTTTTTTACTGAACTAAATTATTTCAGACAGAGTTGTCTTTTCTTATTTGTTGGTGTTGCCCCTTTATAATATATAAATTTAGTGCGATGAATTTTCTTCAAAAATGTCCTATCTTCATTATCACTCAGTTTCTTGCAGAAGGAAGTCTGTCCCTTCTCACTATTGAACTATTCAAGTGGTAATGAGCTGGATCTGTCCAAGATTAATGACAGGGCCAGTCAGACCCCTTCAGTTCTGGAAGAGTTTGAATTTGTTGATGAGATACAGTACAGACACAGATTCAGCTGACTGAGGCCAATCAGGAAGGAGAAAATTCATAATAAATCCTGGCAGATAATTTTGTATGCAAGTCATTTCTTCTGTGAATTTGGTGAACACAAACACAATGCTCCTGCAGTATCCAATCTTCGATTTAGCCATACCACAAGCACCCAGAAGTGAGTCATGGCATTTCAGGCATCATCAGGCATCATTTCTCTTTTTTTGGAACACACTTCACTTGCACAGCTTATTTGTAAACTACCTCTAACCATTTTTTTCCAGTGTTGTAGGTGGATTTTAAATATTGATCAACCATTACAGCAAAAAAGATCAAATTACTGAAGCTGAGTGATGAGTTTAAGAGGGAGTTCCTTATACCATCCTCTCTCTCTGGGGGAATACTGAATTTTTTTAACGAAGTCCAAAAGTACTCTGAACTATCGGTGGTGCTCTAGATCCCTTGCCCCCCGTCAGTTTTCTCCGTGACGTAATTCTAATTCCTACCCTCTCTCTCACCTCTATCAAAGATCAGTATTCATTACCTTCACTTCCTCACCTGTATACTTGTACACCTACTACAGTCTGGCTTCTGCTCTCACCATAGCAGTGAAGTTGTTATTTCCAAAGTTCTTACCATACTTGACTTCTCTACTGTTGGGTATTCCCAGTGCCTTCACACTCCCCCTTGATTCACTGAGCAATTCACCAGACATATCTGTGGAACTTCTGTCTCCTTGTTTTAGTCCTGTTTCTCTGGCCGTGCGTGCCTGGTGTCCTACATGGGCTTCTCTTCCTCTGCCTGAACTGGGCCACTCCCCAGCATTCCATCCTTCAGTCCTTCCTCTTCTCACCACATACTTTATTTCTGAGCACTCTCATCTATCCCTGCAGCTTCAGCAAACAACTGACGATCATCATATTTTCTAATCATCAGTCTAGGCATCTCTTCTGAATTCCATATTTATCTGCCTACTGGATATGTCATGTTTTTCCTCACAGATACTTCTAATTCAGCTTGCCCATTGCAGATCTTTCTCCTGCATTCTGTGTCTCTGTCAATAATACTGCCATCCTCCAGTGGGCTAAACAGCCCAAGACATACCCTAATCTTCTATATCTCATTGGTCTCCAGTAAGGAGAAGCTCTATCCATTCTACTCTCAAAGATTCTCTTGAATCTGCTTTTCCTTATCATACCACTTTCCCTCTAGTTCAGACTCCCTTTCTGCCTCCCTTGACTGACTGCGTTAGCCTCCTAACTTGGCTCCCTGCCTCCAGTCTCACTTTTCTTCAACCTGTCATCCTCCTGGCTGCCATGTGGTATTTCAAAAATGCAGATCTAATTATATCATTTCCACACTTAAAATCTTCAGTGGCCCCCTAACAATTCAATTTTTAAAACATAAGCATCTACCAGTCACAAATTATTCCTATTTCAGAAAATTTCTCAAAAGTGCTATTATTACAAACAAGGTGTCTAGTTTTGAACCACTTACTCACATCTACCTGATATTCTAGTCATTCTAAACCATCCTGTGATTTCCTGAATGTGCCATGTTAGTCCCAGTACCTTGATTACTACCTCTTTTTTAACTTAGCTGACTTTTCTTATTCATCAAGACTCAGATTAATTAGGAATTAGGAAGTTTTCCTTATCCAGCTCTAAGCATGGCTAGGAGTCCCTCTTCTGCAACACTCTAGTAAGCACCTTGCCTTATCTCTAGATATATATTCTAATTGATGCTTTACTTTTCCCTCTCTAGTCCCAACTGTTGGCATATTAAAGGCAAGGACTATATTTTTCATACCTATTTACCAAACCAAACAAAATAATAGACACATAATAATCATTCAGTGAATATTTCTTGAATGGCTAAGAATGGCTTCTCAAGAGACTGTAGATAAAATCATTTTACTTGCCAGCATTGCCAGATATTGTAATCATACATAACCTCATTTATCATCTCTCAAGTCCAGCTTAATACAGTGAGTGCTTTAGTCATCTGTTTCCTTTCCTTTTAGTAATGGACAATTCCTTTTTTAAAAAGGCATTATTGTGGAAATTTCAAGTATAAACAAAAGTAGAGAGAATAGAATAATGAACCACAGGTGTCCACCCTTAATAGCTATCGGCATCCTGCTATTCTTGTTTCATCTATATTCCCACCATTTTCTGTGTGTGAAAGTATTTCAAAAGTCAGCAAATCATGCAGATACTAACTAATACATAAACAAGTTTATACTGTATAGCACAGGGAACAATATTCAGTATCTTGTAGTAACTTATGGTGAAAAAGAATATGAAAACAAATGTATGTATGGTCCTATATGAAGTATTGTGCTGTACACCAGAAATTAACACCACATTGTAAACTGACTGTACTTCAATAAAAGCATATTTTAAGAATAACAATAAACAGATAAATAATCACCTCCCCCCACCAAAAAAAAATAAAATGTAATTTAAAAAAAAGTCAGCAAATCAAATTGTTTTGCCCATAAATAGTTCAGTGTATATCTCTAACTAGATAAACATCTTTTTACAAAGCATAATATACTTCTTGCTTTTTTTTAAATGTCAACAAAATTTATTCTTAAATATACAGAGATTATATAATTTATTACCATCTTCTGCCACTCTGATTAGTGTATTCAAAACACTGTTTGAAAGAGACTAGTCCCTTTCTCATTTCCCCATCTTGAAAAGAAAACAAACTAACAAGAATTTTTCCATTGTGAGCTTTCATTCTCTTTGTGATTCTGAAATATGATTTTTAAGCAAGGCTTGTAAAAATCTCCTCCCCTGTTGAACTAATTATGTTGCCTTGAGAGAGAAGACATTTCCTTGATTTTTCTGCGAACCATTTGAGTGACAGTGGAACAGTAACAAATTCTGGCGAGCTGAAATTGTTTACTGGAATCGTTTATTTTATTCTGAGTGTATTCTACTTTTTATTATGCTGTTTACGTATCAATTTGGCATCATAATTATAAGTAACACTACTACATCCTTTAAAATCTACCAAGCTTCCTTCAGGCTATACTCAGGGTTCTCCCCCCCCCCCACCCTATGTATATTAAATTTTTTTTAATTCTGTTAAAATACACATGATGTATTTTATACACATGACTGTCTCAACTGTTTTAAGTGTAAAGCTCAGCAGTGTTAAGTGCATTCACGTTGTGGTGCACATGGGCTTCAGAACTCTTCGTCTGGCAGAACTGAAACACCATACCCATTCAACAACTGCCCATTCCTCCCTCCTCCCAGACCCTGGCAGCTACCCTACTTTGACTTTGGCTATTCTAGGTATCTTATACAAGTGGTATCAAATATTTAGAAGAAAAATGCAGTATTTGTCTTTTTTGTGACTAGTTTGTTTCACTTAGCATAATATCTTCAAGATTCATCTATGTTGTAGCAGATGCCAGAATTTCCTTCCTTTTTAAGGCTGAATGATAATCCATTGTATGTTTAGACCACATTTTGCTTAGTCATTCATCTGTCATGGGCACTTTAGTTGCTTCCACCTTTCGGCTATTGTGAATAATGCTGCTATGAATATGGGTATACAAATAACGCTTCAAGCCTCTGCTTTCAGTTCTCCTGGGCATATACCCAGGAGTGGAATTGCTAGATCATATAATAATTCTGTTTTCTATTTTTTGAGGAACCACCATACTGTTTTCCATTTAGACTGCACCATTTTACATTCCAGCCAACAGTGCACAAGGGTTTTAATCTCTCCACATCCTTGCCTATTATTTTCTGGTTTTTGACAGAAGCCAGCCTAATGGGTGTTAAGTGGAATAAACACTTTTAAAATGAACTTTATTTTTTAAAATTGTTTGTTAAACATTTTAATGTTATTATATGCTTATCACAATTAGCAAAATACACAATAATTCCTTCATATCATCTAATAAAGGTGTTTCTAGTTTCTAACATGCTCTTCCCATAGTTTACCCTACATCTCCATCCTTGTATTTCCTCACACATAAGCTTTGGAGACACCACTGATTTCTCTCTTCTCTCTCTCCATGTCTAATTCATTTGAAAATCCCCAGATATACTCAGGATACTCCTCTCCTTCCCTACTTCTCACCCTCCCAGCCACTGCCATCACCCTGGTCCAAGCTGCCATCCTCTCTCCTGCATTGTTTCAGCAGCCTTCCAAGAGATCTCCCTGCTTGTTTATCCTTGCCTGTGTTCAATCTGTTCTCAACTCAGCAACCAGCATGATCCTGTTAAAGCAAATCTCAAATGTGACACTCTTCTCAAAGCCTTCCAGTGGCTCCCTATTTCTCACTCAGTAAAAATCAAAGCCCTTAAAGCCTGTGAGGCCTTACGTGAACTAAGTACAAGTTACCTTTCTGAATTCACATTGTATCTTTCCCCTTGTACATTCTGCTTTAGCCACTTGTCCCACCTTGGTGTTCCTTGGACACAGTAGCACGCTCCTAGCTCAGGGCCTTTGCACTAACTATTCCCCTTGCCTGCATAGCTCGTCCCTCTGACAGCTGCTTGACTTGTTCCCTAACTCCTCTGACACAGCAGGTTCACAGGGAGGCCTTCTCTGAACACCTTTTTAAAAACAAAAATCAACCCCTCCCCCCAAGAATTCCCTATTCCCCTCCCCAGCTTTACTTTCTCCTGTAAATTTTACTGTCTGATATATATATCTTACTTGTTTATTTGCTTATTTGCTGCCCTGTAATTAAAGTATAAGCTTCAGATGGATAAGAATTTTTAGACAGAATTTTTGGCACATAATGCTCAGTAAGTAATTGTTTAACTAGTTCAGTTTATGTATCTACACATATTTTTATGGTTGCTCCCCAGATCTGCATCACAACTTAAACAGTAATATGAAGGAATGTACATCTTTCCAAAGCAAGAAGGCTGGCATAAATTGGACAGATGATGAAAAACGAATCTACAGGGATAAAGAAATAGCCCAAACTCAAGAAATACTGCAGTATTTGCTCCCCATCATGAAAAGCACTAAAAATGTGCAAACCACTCAGATAAAACAGATACTCAATCCAAGAATCAACTTTCAAATCCAACATCAGTAAGTCAATACAATTTTGTCATTCTTAGCTATTTAATACATACACTCTTTTATAAGGAAACAGGGGGCTTATTAATTCATTATCCTAAGAAACAAACACAGGATCTTAAAAACCTTGGCAGCTACACCACATTTGACAAAGGGACAAAGGCCTAAAGCCATAATAAAACACTGGATATGTGAAGGGGTAGGCTGTCAGGCCTTACTTATTTGATTGTTTATTTGCATGAAACCACTCATTCATTTGGATCTGTGAATAAAGTATGCATTAATAAAGTATGACCATGGCCTGACTTGAAATTTCTCAGGTGTGTTTAAACCTTATAGTCCTAGGGGGCAACCAGAATTAAAAATAACTAACCTGAGCTACTTCAGCTTATACATATTAAGAGGAAAGCAGAAAGGATAAGGCCAGATTTCTTTTAAAGATTAAAAAAAACAGAACCATCACTAAGGCCAAAAGGAAACTCATGTAAATAAAAGTAAGACAATGACAAGCTGAAAATAATATAATACTAATATTATCAATAGATTTTAATAAAGTACTTTCCATGTGCTGCACAGCATTCTGTGTTTATACACACACATTACATTCTACACATAAGGAAACTGAGGTAGAAACAGGTTAAGCAACTTGTCCAAGGTCACGCAGGCAATAGGTGGCAGAATTGGATTCAACCCTAACTAGACATTTTGGCTGCAGTCTTTCATCAGTATGCTTTGACATTTCTCTTCATAATATAAATGAAAAGCAGAGGACCAATATACTTAATATTCAAAAGCTGCCTACAAATCAATGACAAAATTATGAATATTTTAATAGGAAAATGGGCAAAGGCTATGAACCAGAAATTCAAAAAGAAAAAAAAAACCCAACATGGCCAATGATCATTTAAAAATGTTCAATCTCACTTAAATCCAAGCAGTAAAAATTAAAACAGTAATGAAATTCTCTTCATTTTTGTCTCTCAATAGAAGAATTCATTCACTGATTGTTGGAATATAAATGGGTACAGTGTCTAGAAGGCAATCTAACAATATAAATGAAAACTCCCTAATATCCACATTTGTTTTGACTGAATTCTACTTTTAGAAACTGATCCTAAGGGGAAAAAACCTAGGAAAGGGCTAGAAGATTTCTGTAGTGATACTCATTTCAGTATTGCTTATAAGAGTCAAAGAGAGGGGAGGGTATAGCTTAGTGGTAGAGTGAGTGCGTGCTTAGTTTGCACAAGGTCCTAGGTTCAATCCCCAATACCTCCATTAAAATAACTAAATAAGTAAACCTAATTATCTCCCCCCAAAATGAAAACAAAAAAGCAATAAATAAATTTAAAAAAATAAAATATTTTTTCAAAAATTAAAAGAGCCAAAGAAAAATAAAAATGAATCTAAATGTCCAACAATAGAAGACTGCTTAAATAAATTATGGTACATCCTAAAGTGAAAGATTATGTCGTTATTAAATATTATAAGTGTATATTAACTAACATGAAATGATGTTCACAACGTGTTAGTGAATAAAAGCTGCAGAACAGTTTGATTTGGTATGGCTGCATTTATAGATTATGTTTCTACATTTAATGTGTGCATATTATACACACTCACACATATATATCTAGAAAAAACTTTGGAAGCACATATTCCCAATAATGATTATCTCTGGATAGTTACAGTATTGACAGTATGATATTCCTCTTCATGCTTTTTTCCCTAAATTTTTATTAATGCATATTTCTTTATTGTATAATCAGCAAAGTCAATAAAAATCATAAAAATAGGCAACTGGTAGCAGTTTCTAGTAGGATGGGGTAGCTCTCATGCTGGGGAAGGCAATGCCTAACAGAAACTGAATCTAGTGAGTCAGCTAATATGAGAAGCAAACAGACAGTGTAGGCCAGGCAAACAAGGGACTGAGTATGATAGTATCAGCAAAATCAAAAATCAGGAAATTAACAGCAAAATACAATGGACCTACGCTCCCCATCAGGCAAAGAGGCTGAGAAGTTGAGAATCTGGATATAAGCAAGGGGTCTGAGAGGGGACAGTTAGGATGCAGCTTGAGTTTTAGTTATTATCTTCACAAAGAGATTTCTTATATATTTTGAACCTAGACATGCACTCAGTGTGGACTGGCCTGAGCCTGAGGGTGTAAATAAATGGTAGTCTTTATTGATTAAGAACTCTGTGGTTACATATAGCAAAATAATTCAAGCTAGCTTAATCAAAAAGCATAAGGTACAGTGGGGGGAAGAATTATAAGGAAATACAAGGCTATTCATGGAAACAAGAGAGAGAAGGAATTCAGGCAGGATTCAGGAAAGGCCTGGAACTGGGCATGGGAAGCTGTCCATCTTCAGTCTGTGCTTTTCTCTCTCTACAGAGAAGTTTTCACACCCCTTACTTAACTGACAAATCTGTACCCTATAGCAGCTTCACTTAAAAGACTAACTCATTATCTCTCATTCCCAATTCCAAATTGTAGGGAAGGATAGTATGACTGGCAGCCACTCCAGTGGGCAGAAGTCAAATAGTTGTAAATATGGCTGACTGAAGCCCTACCCTTGTGGATCTAGAGGCAGTCCCCATAGAAGGGAAAATTTTGCCTGGGGTAGATACTCCCCAAAAGTATCTAATAAAGGTATACATGGAAATATGAAAAATTAGGAGAGCAGAAAGCAAGACCATTCTTAACAAATGATCTCACTATATATTTAACATCATCCAATTTATATTTTTTGCTCTTAAAACTCATTTCCTTATGGCTGCCTTTTCTCTGTTTTCTGTATCCTTTATCTGACTGACTTGACACACATAGTATCACATGATGACAGGGTGGAATGAGAATAAGCAAAGAATGAAAAGAACTCACCTTTGCTAAACCATTTTAGGCATCAATCCAGTTTGGACTAGGGAGAGACTAGTTAATTAGTACTGTAACAGGTTGCAGAATTAACGTGCTAAAGGATATAACATCTGAACGTAACTACAGAACTGGAACTTAAATTGTTCTTTTCTCACGCCAGAATGAATAGGGTATAAGTGGATTACTAATTAATAGCATATTAGCAAGATGATATACATCTCTTAAATTATCACTGGTCATGGAGTAACAAATCTCACATCTGGAATCCCATCTGGTAGTGATGAAAATTCTTTTTTTAACATTTTTTATTGATTTATAATCATTTTACAATGTTGTGTCAAATTCCAGTGTAGAGCACAATTTTTCAGTTATACATAAACATATATATATTCATTGTCACTTTTCTTTTATAATTTTTTTTTTTTTGCAGGGGGGAGGTAATCAGGTTTATTTACTTTTTTTTTACTTTTTCAGTGGAGGTACTGGGGACTGAACCCAGGACCTAGTACAAGCTAAGCAGGCGCTCTACCATTTGAGCTATACCCTCCCCCCCATTGTCACTTTTTTTTTTCCTGTGAGCTACCATAAGATCTTGTAGATGAAAATTCTTGAGAAAGATTATGCAAATCAAAATCTAATTAGAGACTTTTTCACTTCCTGGAAGATGAAGCAAATGCATTTTCCCTATTCTTCCCACTAAAAACAACTAAAGACCCTAGATGTTGCATATAAAGCAAGCATAAGATAACTTTGAAAGGTGGGAAAAAGAAGGCAGACTAGCTAGGGACCTCAGAGCCAAGGAGTGACACAGTGGGAAGTGGCCTGGGGCTTCTTTTTGCCTCATATATTCAAGACTTGGAGCTGAAGAAGCCAACAACCTAGAAACACCAATGGGCACAGGCCAAGAAAAAAGAAAAAAATGACAATAAAAGCCTGTACTATATGACCAAAAGACCAGGAAAAGGATGGCCTACCAAAATGGAAAATATTCCTTTTCTAGTAGGAGACAAAAACCACACTACTCCAGCCGAACACTACAGATAAACAGTGGCTTCACTCCCACCCACATAAGCAGAAGCAGAGTGAAGGGTCTAGACTTCCACTCCTATGAGGTTATAATGAGGCATCTCTAACCCCCTGCTAGGTAGTGCAAAGACGGGTAAGTGCCAAGTCAGGACTTTCATCCCCACGGGCCTATAGAGACCCCCTCCTCAGGGTATCACCAAAGACCATATGGAGGGCCAAGACTTGTACACCCACTAGACAAAAATGAGGTGCCACTCCCTTTCCCTACCATGGGGTGTCAAAGGAGGCCTAGTGGAGAGTCAGAACTTTCACCAATACCCAGCAGTAATGAGGCCACCTTTACCATAGTGTCAGTGGAGGATGGATACATGGGAAGAGGAAACTCCTACACCTGCCCAGCAGGAATGAGAAGCTCCTCCCCTCTGGTGTCAGTGGAGTCCAAGTGCGGAACCTAGACTTCCACTTCCATCTGTCAGTAATGAGGTCTCACCCCTGCTAGACCAAAGTCACAAAAAGTCAGCTAAAGCAGAAGGTTTAAATAAGATCTAGAGTCTCATAGCATATAAGAATGTCTGTGTTTTAATCAGAAGTAAGTCATCACACCAAGAATCAAGAAGATTAAAATTGACTGGAAAAGATCATCAGTAAATGCAAACACTGAGATAACAGTGACGTTAGGATTTTCTGACAGATTTTTACAGCAGTCATGATAAAAATGGTTCAACAAACACAAACACACTTGAAACAAGTGAAAGAAAATATAAACTCTCAGGCATGGTTGGGGGGCAGAGAAGGAGAGAAAGAAATACAAGGTAATAAGAAAAATCAAAGGGAAATGGAATGGAAAAACACAATAATGGAAATAAAAAGCTCAGAGGCTCAACAGCATAATTGAGAGGACAGAGGAAAGAGTCTGTGAACTGGAAAAGAAAGAACAACAGAAACAACCCAACCTGAACATCAAAGAGAAAACAGACTGGAAATAAAATGAACAGAGCCTCAGAGACCTGTGGGACTAGAAATCAAGATCTAACATTCATGTTATCAGAGTCCCAGGAAGAGTAGGAGAAAGCAGGCAAGGCTGAAAAAGTACTCAGAGGTACTCATATTTACCAACTTGGCAACAGACATAAACCTAAAACTGAGCAAACCACTAACAGGACAAACCCAAAGAAATCCATGCCAAGATACACCAAAATTTAACTTTTAAAAACTAAAGAAAAAGAAAAATTCTTGAAAGCAGCCAGAGAAAAATGACACCTTATTTATGAGGGAAAACAGTTTGAATTGCAGATTCCTTATCAAAAACTAAGGAGGCTAGAAGTGGCACAATGTTTTCAATTACTGGAAGAAAGGAACTGTCAACCCATAATCCTACACCCAGCAAAAATAAAAGAGAAATCAAGAAATGCTGAGAAGAAGGAAAACTAAGAGAACTGTTCACTAGAAGACCTACACTAAAAGAATGGCTAAAGGAATTTTTCTAAACAGATAGAAAATAATTAAGGAAGGAACATCAGGAAAGAAGTAACATGCTGAGGAAATGTACAGGTAAATATAATAGGACTTCCTTCTCCTCTTGAGTTTTCTAAATGTCTTGATGGCTGAAGCAAAAATTATAACACTGACAATTATAAATGTGAGACGGTAAAGGGACATAAAGGGAGATAAGATTTCTATACTCAAGTTATGCATATGCAATGTAGTATCTAGTAACCACTCAAAAAGCTATTCAAAGAGATATACTCAAAAACATTATAGATTAAAAAAAAATGGAATTCCCCCAAATATTCACATTATCCGCAGGAAGGCAGGAAAAAGAAAACGATAGGGAAAAAACAGCAAACATAAACTAAAAAATAAAAGGCAGATTTAAGTCCTAAGATAACAATAACTATATTTAAATGTAAATGGTCTAAATATAACAATTAAAAGACAGAGATTGGAAGAGTGGATTAAAATATATTACCCAATGATATGCAGTCCACAAGAAACTCATTTCAAATATGATGTAGGTAGGCTGAAATAAAAGGATGGAAGAAAACTTATCATGAAAACAATAAAGCAGAAGTGACTATATTAATATCAGATAAAGTAGATTTCAGAGCAAAGAAAAGTATCAGAGACAGACAGGGACATTATATAATAAGGCCAACCCACTGAGAACATATAGTGATCTTATATGTGTATGCACAAAACTACAGAACTACAAAATATGTGAAGCAAAAGCTGAAAGGAGAAATGGATAAATCCACAACTGATCAAATCAGTAGACAGGAAATCAATAAGGATGTAAAAGAATTCAACACCACTGACCAATAAAATCTAATTTGCATTTGGAGTTTACTCCACTCAACAATAGCAGAATACACACTCTTTTCAAGTATGCATGGAGCATGTTTATCAAGATAGACCATATCCTGGCCATGAAACAAACTTCAACATATTTAAAATAATTTAAATCATATAAAGTGTATTCTCTTATCACAGAGGCATCAAACTAGAAGTCAATGCACAAAGGTAACAAGAAAACTCCCAAGTACTTAAAAGTTAAACAACATGCTTATGAACAATTCACGAATCAATGATGAAGTCTCAAAGAAAATAAAAACATGTATTGAATGAAAAATGAAAACAGTGTATAAAACTTGTGAGATGTGACTAAAGCAGTGCCAGGACAGAAGTATACAGAGCTAAATAAACACATACGTTAAGAGCAAAAGTCTTAAATCAATAAGCTCCTACTGCAAGAATTATAAAAAGAACAAAATAAACCCAAAGCAAAAGGAAGGAAATAATAAAGAGATGAAATTGAAAATAGAAAAATGACAAAGAGAGTCAGTGAAATAATTTGTTCCTCGAAAAGATCAATAAAAATTGACAAATTTCAAGCAAGACAAAGAAATAAAGGCACAAATTGCTAATATCAGGAATCAAAGAGGATACCCCTAAAGATCCTGCAGACATCAAAAAGGTAATAGGAAATACTACACACATATATTTGATAACTGAAAAAAAAGATTATTTCCTTTAAAAAATCACAAACTACCACAATCCACACAATATGGAACTGAATATCTGAATTCCCCTCCAACTATGAAGAAAACTGAATTTATTTTTTTTAAAACTCCCAAAAAAGAAATCTCCCACATGGCCTCACAGGAGAATTTTATCAAATATTTAAAGAAGAATTAGCACCAACTATAAACAATTTCTTCCAGAAAATAGAATAGGAAACAACACTTCTCGGTTTATTTTATGAAGCTACTACTAGCCTAATACCAAAACCAAAGGCATTGCAAAAAAGGAAAACTAAAGACTATCTCTCATAAACATAGCAAAAATCCTTAACAAAATATTAACAAATAGAATTCAGCACCATAGCAAAAGAATTATACACCATGACCGAGTAAGGTCCATTTTAGGAATTCAAGATTTGTTCAAAAATCAAAAATCAATCAGTGGGATGCATATTAGCAGACTAAAGAAGAAAAATCATATTATATTAATTGTCACCAAAAAAGCATTTGACAAAATTCAGTACCTATTCATAGTAAAAATTCCTAGAAAAAAATTAGAGGGAAATTTGCTCAACTTAATAAAGACTACTCTCACCACTCTTATTCAATATCCTGCTGGAAGTTCTAGCCACTGCAGTAAGGCTAGAAAAAGAAATAAAAGGCATACTGATAAAGGAAGAAATAAAACCGTCCCTATTTGCAAAAGACATTATTACCTATAATAGAAACCCCATAGAATCTACAAAAATAGACTTCCTATAACGAATAAGCAAATTCAGCAAGGTCTTAGAATACAAGATAAACATACAAAATTAATTATAATTCTATACACAAGCAATGAAGATGTAGACACTACAATTTAAAATAACATTTATAACCTCTCAATAAAAACAATACTTAGGTGTATATCTATCAAAATATGTACAGGGCTTGTATGCTGAAAACTACACAACATGCAAAAAAAAGTCAAAGGAGTTCTAAATGACTACAGAGACATAGCATGTTCATGGATTAGAAGACTCAATTCAATAAAGATGTCAGTTCTTCCCAAATAGATATACAAGTTCTACTTAATTCCTATCAAAATCCCAGCAAGACTTTCTGTAAATATAGACAAGATTATTCTAAAATTGATATACAAAGACATTGAAATAGCAAAAACAATTTTGAAAAAGAAAGATAACATGGAAAGAATCAGTCTCTCTGATTTCAAGATTTTTTATATAGCTACAATAATTAAGAGAATGGAAGTATAGAAGAATGGAAGAATGGAAGTAGTATGGAAGGAGGAATAGACATACATATCAATGGAACCAAACTGAGAACTCAGAAATAGACCCACACAAATATCCTTGACAAAAATGCAAGAAGCAAGTCAGTGTAGGAGAAAGAGCCTGTTTAACCAGCGTTGCTAGAGCAATTAAACATCCAGCGGCCAAAAAAATGAACCTTGACCTAAACTCATACCTTGTACAAAAAAATAACTCAAAATAGATCATGGATTTAACTGTACAACATAAATCTATACAACTTTTAGGAGAAAATTTTTCAGGATATAGAGTTGGGAGAAAGTTATGCTTTATACCAAAAGCATGATCCATAAAAGAAAAATTGATAAATTAGAATTGATCAAAATAACAGCATTTGCTCTTTGAAAGACTCTGGTAAGAGGATAAAAAGACAAGCTATACTATAGGAGAAAATATCTGCAAACCATATAAATAAGAAACTAGAATCTAGATTAAAGAAATTCTGAAACTCAATAGTAAGAAAACAACACAGGGAACTACATTCAATATCTTGTAATAACCTTTAATGAAAAAGAATGTGAAAACGAATATATGTATGTATATGCACAACTAGGACACTGTGCTGTACACCACAAATTGACACATTGTAACTGACTGTACTTCAATTAAAAAAACCAAATAGCTCATTTAGAAAACAGACAAAAGACATGAATTGATCATTTCACCAAACAGAATATACAGATGGCACATAACCACATGAAAAGACATTTCACATCTTTAGCCACTAGAGAAATGCAAGTTAAAACCACAATGAGATATCACTACACACCTATCAGAATGCCTATAATAAAAAATAGTGATAATACCTAAGGCTGATGAGGATGCAAAGAAATAGTGTCACTCATATTGCTGGTAGGAATGTAAAATGGTACAGTCACTTTGGAAAACAGTTTGGCAGTTTCTTTAAAAGCCAAATATATAACTACCATATGACCCAGCAGTTGCTCTCCTGGGCATTAATCCCAGAGAAGTGGAGACATGTTCACATAGAAACCTGTACACACACGTTTACAACAGCTTTATTTATATAATAGCCATAAACCAGAAACAACCATGTCCTTCAATGGATGAATCATTAAACAAACTATGGTACATCCATGCCATGGACTACTTCTCAGCAATAATAAGGAATGAACTACTGAGCCACAAAACAACCTGGATGAATCCCAGAGAATTATGCTGGGTGAAAAAAGCCAATCCCAAAAGGTTACATACAGTATGATTCCACTTATATGACATTCTTGAAATAACAAAATTACATAATTTGGGATGGGGAAGGAGGAAAGTAGGTATGACAGCAAAAGGGAAACATAAGGGAACTGTTCTGTACCTTGACTATATATATCCTGATTGTGTTATTGTTTATAGTTTTGCAAGATATTTCATTTTGAGGGAACCGGGTGAAGGGTGCATGGGATCTCCCTATATTATTTCTTCCATCTGTAGGTGAGTCCACAGTTATATCAAAATGAAGAGTTTAATTAAAAATATAGTTGCGATTCTGTGGTTAAAAAAATGGAATTTTAAAGAAAAACTAAGAGGCTTTAGCTACAATCAGAAATTTATAAAAACTCCCTTTCTTGAGGAAAACTTCTCTCTCTTGAACTCATATTGATCTTTTTACTGACTAAAGGAAGAAAACTTAGAACATGTATACTGAATTCATTCTAATAGAATAAACAAAGTAGATTTTTAGAGCAAAGTGGAATTTTAGAGAACATTTACTTCAACAAGATATATAAGCAAGGAGCTGAGGTCCAGAGTGGCCAATATATCAGGAGGGGAAGCCTTGGGTCAAGGCAGGTATCCAAGTAAACATATACTGTAGGCATTCAGAAATACAGGATTAGAGTAACGCTGAAAAATCATGACCAGAAATGAAGTTAGATCATTCTCATAGAAATAATGTTAAAAGTCATAAGGAAGAATGAACTTACTAAAGGAAAAAGATATGATTTATACTATGACAATACCTAAGGACTACAAATACTTAGGGTACATACTGGGCAAAAACTCACATATTTCATTTCTTTCCTAGACCTCAGCCGTCTACTTACATAAATATAAAGAAATACAGCACATCTTGGACACCACCCAGAAACCCCCCTCTTAGAAGCCAAAGGAATCTTCCTGTCAACTCTTCAGAATGTCTCCAGTCTGTGTCCCAGAAGTCATCTGAAAGTTTGTCACCTCTCAAAGGACCCAAGAAGAAGAAAAAACATTCTCGAGCCAAGGCCACAAAGACAAAAGACATGAAACATGTCAGCGGCAAATGGGAGACTACTCCCTCAAGTTTTGAGAAGGGTGCAGACCAGAGTCTGCAGGCTGAAGAATCCAACCAGCAAGGCTCGCTACAAACAGCCCCCCATCTAATTAAAAATAAGGGAGAGCAACCGAAAAAGAAGGATGGCCAACCCACCTTCTGTTTGATGTTACAAACGGACAAATAATCTAGCTTTATGCTGCTCTGAAAACTGTGGATAAAAGACAACATACGCTTACATAGAAAAAAGAAAGAAAAAGAAAAGCCCTCCCTATCCCCAGCCCCTACACCTCCAGGTGAATGTACTACAAGTTCGCGATGTCTTATCTTCTTCCACTGGAACATCTTTCAGAGAATTAAAAAGAAATACAGAGAAAATATAGAAAATTAAAAATCACTTATTTATATTTAATTTCTGTCAATAAGGAAACAATCTCTGAACTTTTGATTTCTTCCAAAATGACTTATTCATACAACACCTCAAAGAAGGAATGGCATGTACTATCACTGACATTATGTCCCTCCTGGGCACGTCAGTGAATCAGTCAACAAACAGCAATTCCTCAATTCTTAGCTTCAGGAAAACAAAAACCTAAACAACAAAGACATTCCCCCTTAAACCTATCATTGTTTTTATTAGTTAATTTCTAAATTCATAGATTAATTTAAGGGACTTGAAATTTAAAACCACTCATTTCTTATTTTGTAATTTTCTGGAAATTGTCATTTCAGATTTGGTCATGATATTTTTTGCTATTTAAATATCCTTAGGTTTTATGTAGTTAAATTTTCCCTTTAAAAACGAATAATGGGGCAGAAATCCAGTTGTGGAACTGCAGCCTAGGACAATCTTCCACCCACTCCCAGGTAGAATACCAAAATGGCTAAAAAAAAAAAAAAGTCTTTAGAAATTGTCCTAAGAACATAAAAGGTAAGAAACATTCATTCAAGAAAATCTACTAAATCTCAGTAAGAGCAGTTAGAGTTTGTGGCACTTAAGCCACAACCCCTTTCTCCCTTCACCCCAGTTCCCACGAGGGAAATTCCACTCTCCCAAGTGTGTGACCAAGGACACTCAGATCGCACTCCCCAGCTCCCAGTCAGCGGCTGTGGTCTCTCCCCTAGCAAGGCAGCCTGCTAGCATTTCTCACGCCCCACCTCTGTGTTTCAGAGACTAAATTCCAGGCAAGTACAGCCCAGAGGTCAGAGCCTCCCGTCTTCTACCCAACAAGAGGGCAAAGTCTCTTCCCCAGGTTCAGCTGGCCAAGAAAACTGGTGTCCCAGTCAGCTTTGCCCCAGCTTACTCATAGGGTGCAGGTTCCATGCAGGGCAAAAGGACCAGAGGCTACTGCCCTACCCAGCACCATGCTCAAAAAGCAGAGGGGTCACTCTAGAAGAGGTAGGTCACCATCTCCACCCTCAGCTCCACAGCTGTGGCTCAGTCAGCCCCAGGAGGAGAGGCATTCCACAAGGACTGAGAGCTCTGAAGGTCTCCACACCTAAACTGATTTGTTTGGAACAGTGTGGAGAAGGGTGCTGTCAAAAAGTAAGGAGATTCAGGTGGTTAGCAATTAAGAGGAGGCTAGTACCTTAATAAGAGCAACAGACTCAACCAGAGCACCGCTCTGTTGCCAGAGGGAACCAGTGAAAGTGACAGCTAGAAAGCCGCCCTAGGGTTTAAAAAAAAGACTTTAAGTAAAAAATAGCCAACTAGACACATTTAATTTTGCTCCTTCTCAAAAAGCCACTAAAATAATTTTATTTTTTAAGACAAAGCTACAAGAATGAAAATAGGAAAGGCCATTATGGAAGCTAGAAAGCAGAACAGCTTTAAACATCTCAGCTTCTAGTGAAAGCTAGATGGAATGCATCAAGGCTTTTAAAATTATAAAGGCAAATTATTTTTAACCTTAAATTCTATGGTCTTCTAGCTTTGATCAAATTGAAGAGTAAAATGAAGAATAAATCAAGAAGAGTCTTTGATGCAGGAAATTTGATATCCAACATAGGACAGAGGCAAACAGAATCCCAGGATGGTGGCAGCGAAATGAAATGGCAGGATGCCAGATGTGTATCAGCCCAGACTGGAGCAGACTGGAAGGCCCTGGGGAGATCTTCCTGGGAAGAGATCAAGTACCAGGCATACAAATTTCTTGAAAAAGGATTTGATGGTTAGGTTAGTGTTAAGAAAACCAAGCAAACAATCAAAAAAATTAAGGCGATTATTACCTCCAGAAAAGACAAAAAATTATGCAGGAAAAGAAAAGAAATCATAATTTTATACATGGCTCAGCTACTGTACATGGTATTTACATAGTTAAAAAACTGTAGACACTGAGTACAATATTTAAACAAAACAACCAGTTTGGAAGGAAGAGGGAATTAGGACTTAAACTTGTGGAACAAGTCAGGAAGGAAAAAGCGAAATCTTCCCCTTCTATAGCTGAGTCAAAAGATTACTCCTGAAACTGAAAAATCAAGAAGTACCATGATAAGCATGTTACTTATAGAACAGAGGTAAATTCTAAACAATCAGCTAAAACAGGTGAGGTGCTTACCCTGGAGAAGAGGACAGTATGGGACTGCTGTTTCCCATAACAAACTTCAAAGAATTGACTCTTTAAAAACTGTGCATTCTAACTTCAAATAATTTTTTAAATGTGTATACTCGTATCTCTCTTCCAGTGTGTCAGTTCATTCACCAGTGTGCAGTTTTCAGGGTGACTAGTTCATGACAGTACCAAAAAATTAATTTTATCTCTGCATTGAAGGCATTACTGTGAAAGCTGACTAAATACTTAGAAATCGTGCTTTCAATGATAATAGCTATCATCACTGTGTGCCCAGTACTGTACTAAGAACTTTCATGCATTATTCCCAGTCTCCACAACAGCCATGCAAAGTAGGTATTGTTTCCATTTTGCAGGTGAGAAACTGATGCTCAGAGAGGTTAAAGAACTTGCTGATCTGTCAGAGCCCCCCTGATCCCAAAGCTTCTGTTCTTCCTTTCTATCAGACCCCATCACCTCTCTCTAGGGTTTGAGTTTAAAAGAACTACAAAGGGGGGTGGTATGTGGTGTGTGTGGAATGTAGCAGTTCAAAGAACTCCTCCTCTAGGGGAAGGATGGGGAGGGGAAGAGGAACCCCGAAGGATTCAGCAACATTACTAGGTAGTTGTCTACTGACTTAACCAAGCTTAACCCCAAATTGGAATTTCCAGCTGGTCATGTGAGCACAGAAAGCAATTTTTAAACTCTAGCAGGGTGCCCCTAGAATTACAAAAATAAAAGCTCCATTCTGCCCTTATTTTGAAAGAAGAGATGTTCCAGCTGCTCATGCAGGGCCTGAACACACTGGTGAGAACACTAAGAAGACAGGGTTTTGTGTCCAGAGACACCCAGTCATCCTACAAAGCTGATTTCTGAGAAGGAGGGGACAGGTGGTATAACTGCTTCCCAAGGGGTGACCTTGGTTCTGGGATCTTGGACCAGATGCTCTTAAAGGTCCCTTCTGAGTGAGATTCTAGATTGTGTTTATCTTGGTGTAAAATATTAAGAGCTTTGAGAATGTCTTAGCCAGTCTCCTTCCTGGAATTGTTGCATGAAATAATCAAGACACTTACCTGGCTCTTTGAGTCTACTGGTTGGTTGGTTCAGGTGTGGGTAAAGTACTGGGTTTGGTAAACAACAATGTTGTTTACATTCTTTCTTTCTGAAAAGTCATGGGCCACCGGCAAGAAATGAAAGTGAAATCAGGGGGTGGTGTCATCAGCAGAAATGTGCCAAAGTTCAGAGAGCTGTTTACTGCGCCTGCCAGCCGGTCATAAGCTCAGGGCTGCATCGAGCTGCTGTTCCCCTCTCCACCCGCCTTGATTCTGGAGCCTGACATTATTAGGAAGCCAGCAAGAAAGACAGATCAACCGAACCTGATTCCCTGCTCCTCCTCTATGAGTGTTTTGCGGGTTCTGCATCTTCTTTTTTGTAAGTACCTACCCTGCATGCCCCACAGCTCCCCGACGCCTGCCCCTCTGTAAGACAGGTTTGTTTTCCTCTCAGACTGCATTCTAGCAATAATGGGCTCAGGGAAAGGACTGGAAGTCAGGCTCTGGGACCCCCACCCCCAGGTATGACCCACTCCCGTGTGCCCTGCTGTCCTCCCCTCTCCTCCCTTCAGCATCACCCTGTGTGCCTCTGGCCTCAAAGATGGTGAGGTAGTGCCAGGATAACTGGTTAGTAATGCAGGGGAGAACCACGGGCAGCAGGGTTTTGCGTTTTGCACCTGTATGCATATGAAGAAATAGGCGGCCAAACAAAAGCAGATCACTGACTCGCGGTAGCTAAACTGTTACTCAAAGGTAGTTACAGAAACACTTGTCCTTAAAATACGCACTGGGGGTTAGGACTGTCAGAAGGAACTGTGTTCTTGACTCAGAAGACAGCAGGGTCTAGGAGCTTTTCAGACCCTATGTTATGGGACTATATTGCTTCTCACACCTTGATGGAAATTCATGGTAGGATTTTAGTTCTGTTGGTGCAGATCTTAAAAGATGTTTTTTTAATATGGGCTGTTTCCCTAATAATTTCCAGTGTAGCTTCTTCACCTGTAAAATCAAAGGCTTCTTTGGGAAAAGATAAATAGAAGCATACATGTGATTCTGTCTTTCCTTCCTCGCTCATGACAACTGAAGTACATTTTCCAGAATCTTCTTCCTAAACCTCATCTCTCCCAAAGTCCCAAATCCAAGAATCAGTTCATATGACATTCTCCTTTTGATTCTGCACAGTCCCCTTTCTCAGTACTCTTTCTGGCTACCCCTCTGCTTTATCTAACTACTAAGACTGTTTACCAAATTTCACTTTTATGTAAACAGAACACATGATTCTGGACATATTTTTAATGCAAAAAGAACACTCGCCCATAAAGCCCAGAGATACCAGGGCTAACATTAACATTTTAGAACATTTATTTTATTTAGTCTCTTTCTTGCAGTCACACTATATAGTGTGACTGTAGATCTGGTTTTTCTAAAAGCTGCATAGAGTTTTACTATCTTGATATGTCATAATTTAATCCTAATGTTGGGCATTCAAGTTGCTTCTCATTTTTTGCCAAAGTAATACTGTGATGAACATTCCTGTACATAAATCATCAACTGCATTTCTGATTGCTGCCTTAAGGTAGATTCATAAGTGGAATTACTTGGCCAAAAGATATGATGATTTTTAGGGGGTTTAGTGCCTTTTGCCATATTGCCTCCCAGAAAGTTTTCACAGCCAACATCATTGTATGAAAATGCCAGTTTTACTGCACTCTTGGTATCAAGTGTTTTTACCTGCAGTTCTGATAGGAAAACTCATAGGTTATTTACTTGGCATATCTTTGATTACTTTACAGAAGGTATAGACTTTTTTCATGTTAGTTGATGTGATATAGGATTTATAATAAGAAATGTATGTTTAGTCTTTATCCTCATTTCTGTCACAGAGCTCCTAAAACCCTTGGAATTAGTCCTAAGTGACAATAGAGGCAAAGGTGTCTTTTTTAATCATTACAAGCCCCTTTCAGCCACCTCTGAGTTTATGTTAACAACTGGACTTTTGGAAAGTCCCTAGGGATGGCGGCTGGTTGCCAGGGGAAACAACCACGTCATTAGAGGGTTGGAACTTTCAGCCCCACCCCCAACCTCCAGGGAGGTGAGTGGCTGGAAACTGAGTTCAATCACCAATGGCCAGTGATTCAATCAACCGTGCAAACCTCCACAAAAGCCCCTACAGTACAGAGTTCAAGAGCTTCTGGGTTGGTGAACAAGTGGAGGTGCTGGGGGTGGGGGAGTGACAGGCCTAGGGTGGGCATGAAAGCTCCACGACCCTTTCCCCCACCATCCTTTGCCCTATGCATCTTCCATTTGGCTCTTCCTGAGTTGTATACTTTTATAATAAACCAGTATTCTAGTCAGTAAACTGTTTTTCTGAGCTCTGTGAGCTGCTCTAGCAAATCAATCAAACCCAAGGAGCGGGGTCACAGGAAACTCCAAATTTCAGCTGGCTGGTCAGAAGCACAAGCGACACCTTAGACAGGATTGGCACTGGGGGATCAGGGGAGGTGGCACTCAGCTTGTGGGACTGAGCCCTTAATCGTGGGATCTGACGCTATCTCTAGGTAGATAATGTTAGAATTAAGTTAAATTGTAGGATATCCAGGTGTCACAGAGAATTCCTTGGTGGGGAAAAACCCTCGCACATTTGGTGTAGGGTACAGATAAGGAAAAAAGAGTTTTTTATAGTTAACTATTTTGCATTCCTTCTTATGTGAAATACCTCTTCATATGCCTCGTCCATTTTTATGGGGTTAATGTTTTTCTTATCTATTTGCATAAACACTTTTTATATTAGGTACATTAATCATTTCATATTTGGTACAGATATTTTCCATGCTCAATAACTTTTAATTTTGTTTTTGTTGTATAGAAATGTATATTTTAAATAGTTAAATCTGCACAATTATTTTCTTTGTAGTTTCAATTTGCTTTTAAGTTCAGAGCAATCTTGCTCATTCATAAATCAAATAGGTACTTGATTCAGTGACTCTAGTCTGCCTTAGGCCTCTTAAAGTGAAATACATCTTCAAGTGAATTGCATCTTAAAGTGAATTAATTAATATAACAAATATCTTAGGAAGTTTAATCTTTAAAGACACAGACAGTCTGTTCTCATAGAAACTGGGATTTTGCATGGCTTTATTCTGTACCCCTAGGCTCACACGGCCTCAGCTTTCTCAACCCTGTCAAATGACAAAACTGAAACAGTTTAGTAACTTACTCATTCCCTCATTCAAGGGAAAATAGTCCCCGGGTCCGGGGAGCACAGCGCCTCACAAGCAGCAGAGCACCCTTCCCAGGGATTCTGGGTAAGAGCGAGCCTCATAGAGCATGAGAAGAGGTAACTCAGAAACAGGGCAGGACTAGCTAGCTAGGAGGTGGGGATGCCTTATAAGCCAGCAGGTCCTGTTTTCTAGGGAAGGTGAGATGACTAAAGCTGCTGGAGGATTGTGGTTGGTGTATGTCAGGTTTCCTTGACTTGTTTTTCATGCAGGCTGACCTGGGTTTACAGCTGTGACCTGGGTCGGGCCACTGGGACCACCTCCATTTTGTGGGTCCCGATACAAGAATTAACTTTATCAGCCCAAACCTAGACTTCAGTAGACTTTGGGAGGGGATCCCCAGATCCCCAGCACTTTTGTCAGGACACAGACCTTTTTGTCCACTTGGCAGCAGTAGGGAGGTGGGGGTTCTAACAGCAAAGACCCTGGCAGAGCAGAGAATGCAAAGGAGTAGCCACCTCGGCCCTTTCCCGCAGCATGCCGCCCACCAGGAAGCGAAAGGCCACGGTTAGCGCCCCACCAAGAGTGACCAGGGAGATTCGCTTTCTGAGGGATGAAGGGGGAGGCCCGTAGCATCTGCTACTCTGTCTCTGATTCACTTTCTTTGAGTTATTTTGTATGTGTTAAGAAGCCATTTCATATGCATTACAAACTCTCAGGTGAGAATAGCATCCTCTTGTGTGAGTGTGAGGGTGAAGTCCTGGAAGACTTAGCCCCTCTTCCATCCAATTCTCAAGACACCTTCTGCAAAATCGAAGGCTTAAGTCTTAGTGGCTGTCCGTATATATATATATATACACTTAGTGACGCTGGGGGCAACTACCTTCAGTAGGTTTACAGCAGGGCTGGGCGCCGCTCCTCTCTCCCAGCCCAGAAACCCTCTGCACTCCCAGCACCGCCACCTGGGACCTAGTGCCTTAGGTTTGGAGGAGCAGAGGCCTGAGCTAACAAAGCATTTGGTTAGGAAATAATCCAAACCTGGCCTTCAAGGCCCTCAAGGACCTGGGTCCACTCACCAGTCCAACTTCGTCCTGTCCCCTCCCCTCAGTCGCTGGGCTGCCACCTGCCCCAGGTCTGTTCCTCTCCCAAACAGGAATTTATAACCACTGCAGTGTCTTCTGGAAGGCTCTCTTCCTGGCTCTTTCACATCCCTCAGGCCTCAAATCAAATATCTCCTTGGCAGACAGGCCTTCCCTGACCCTCTAACTGAGACTCCTACCAGGTTCTCTCCTTCATGTCATCCTGTTTATTTGCTTCCCAAAACTCTTCAAAAATTATAATTATCTTTCTAAAAATACACATTTGGTGTTTGCATCCCCAGCTAGAGCGCAAGCTCAACGAAGGCAGGCCAGGCCCCTGGTTTGCCCTGCACGTTACTGATTCCCCGGGGCCTGTGACTCAGTGCATCAGCCAAAATGTGTCATTACTGGAGTCACAAGATGAAACCCTGGCCTGGTCAGTAGAAGGGGGCAGGGCAGGAGAGGGGCGGGGGCAGGACAGTCAAGAGTCACAGCCAAAGGCAGTCACTAGTTTCTGGCACTGTTACTTGTCTTCAGAGTCGGCTTTGCATCCTGTGACTCTTAGCCTCCTGTAAACTGCACTGTGAAGTCCCACCAATAAAAACCAAACGAGGATGGGTCCCAAGGTGCACGCAATTTCTTGTTTTTAAGGGCTTTTTCCCCTCGCCTAAATTTTGTTTGACCTTTGTTCCCAACTGGACCACCTACTTGCTAGCAGGGGTTAATAAGCAACAAAACAACTGAACAAACAGCAAGTTAATATTAACGGAGCCGCTGAGACAGCATTTCCAGCTATTTCAGTAGCTTGCTGGATGTGGAGATGGGGAGACGGTGCTCTGCCTCTATACTGCAGTCTCATGGTGTAGTCATGTTTCTGCTGGCAAAGCTGTTTTTATTTACATGGAAAAATTAAGTAAATCAAAACATCACGCGTCCCATAAACAGGTGGCGCTGGCCTGGCGTCCATGGGGCTCTCTGCCACTGGGGCTGCTGCCACCACCCAAACACATCGTGGCCCCGTTTTTAAAGAACCTGGGCTCATATTTCTGCCAAAGGATATGACACATTTCCCTTTCTTCTTCCCTTTTTATTTTCGTCAGGAGCCACACCCAGACCATGAACACACTCATCCTAACTGTGTTCAGCCAGAGAGATTTTCATCAGGGCTGGTGCCTTCCACTGACAAGTCAGCATCCCACTGGGCTCTCTTCTCCATCGGATTCTATTTCCCTGGCTTTATTCTGCTAATGTTTTCTTCCCTGGGCTTCACTTCTCTGCCCATTTATGCTGCAGTCCCGCCCCTCCGCCTTGACCTTGCTCCTTCCCTCTTCTCCCCCTTCTCCCCAAACCACAGCTTCATCAGCCACGTCACAGCAGGCACCAGTCCATGTACACAGATCAAATTAACTCACTCCAGTCTTACAACAGTCCCAGGAACAGGAGGCAGATGGGTTACAGGTGAGGATGTAGGACGGGCAAACTTGTGACATACCCAAGATCACGCGGCTGTGAGCGACAGAACAGTGGCCAGACCTGAACCCAGGCGGCCTGGCCCTAAGGTCCCCGTTCTTAACACACCTCCCTAACACCATCCTGGAGTCATCAGTGCCAGACACCAGCAAGGCCAGCTTCCTGGAGTTCAGGTCCTCCCGTGAAGCTCAGTTCATGAACTCCAGCACTACTTGTCTCCCCCAGAATTTCACTTCTCTGAGCTTCAGTTTCCTCTCTCTAATAATAGTAATTTAAATAATACTTAGTAATGTTCCACATGCTCTACATAAATTACCTCACTTAATTTCCATAACATCTACAGAACAAGTTCTGTTACCATACCCATTTTGCAGATAAGAAAATGAGTCAGAGAAACATTCAGCAACTAAGGTCATGTAGCTGGTAAATGGCAGGGCTGGAATCTGAACCCACACAGCTTCACAGTCTATGTTCAGAACCACCAGGACACACAGCTTCACAGCCTATGCTCAGAACCACTACTCCACACCGTCACCACCATGCAAGATGAGAATGATGTGAAGTCTGTGCACATCATACTGTTGTGAAGATCAAAGGGGATAAGGCATGGGAAGGGTTAGCCTCAGGAGGCATTTGCTCAGGTTCTTACAGTGATTTCAGCATCCTGCCAGACAGGGCTCACCAGCCACCGGCTGTGTGACCTTGGGGAAGTTACTGAGCCTCGCTAAGCCTGTTTTCTTCTCTGGAAAATGGAGAAAATAAACAGTAAGTCTGCTCTCATAGGGTTGTTCTGAGAACTAAATAATACTCACCAAGTGCTTAGCACAGGGCCTGGCACGGCACAAAGTCAATGCTCAAAAAGATTCTGAGGTCAGTATTTGGTTATGAACAAGCCCTCAATCAAATTAGATTCCTTCTTAGACGCCTTCCAGTGATCAAAAAGACTTCTTAAAGCAAGTCCTGCCCTCTGAGGTCCCCTATGGCTTTCTTACATCATTAAGGAAAAGAAAGGCCGGGAGATGAATTTGTAGCTGATAACAACCTAATATCCTACTTGTTTTCTCCTTTGAGCTTCTATTCCATGAAACTTGCAAAATGTGTAGTGTCTGACAGCAGCAAAATGATAACATCCAAGTTTACCAGGCAGTTCTCAAGGCCGTGGCAGTGACTGCTCCGGGTGGCACCAGGTTGGGGGCAGGGAGGTGGGGGGTCAGGAGGAGCTGTGGCCCCTCAACCTCAGCTGTCTCCACAGCTAGAGTCCGTTCTCACCAGTGCTCTCAAAGCGGCCAGCCCCTGAAGCTACAGGTTCACATACATATCTGAGAAAGAGGGGATAACCCTGAGGAAACTTCCATTTAGGAAATGGTAAGAATAAAAATAAACAGAAAAGGATCAGATGGAGGAGAACCGGGACAGACAAAGTAGGCCAAAAAAATAGGGCGGTGTTTAAGAAGCTCTCCGTGCCACAGCTGATGCTCACGCAGCCATTCGTGGGTCATCGGCGGATATTTCCTGAGTGCCCACGATGGGCAAGGTGGCCCTGGGTGTTGGTGATGTAACAGTTAAAGAAAGATTCTGATGGACAGATGACAGAGACAGACAGCCACAGACACAAAACAATGCGTAACGGACAAAAATCCCTGCCCTCGTGGAGTGTACATCCTACTGGGGGCTGTAGGGGGAAGGCAATAAACAGTATGTAGAATGTTGGATGGTGCAAAATGCTACAGAGGGAGAGCAGGAAAGGGGACAGGGAGTGCTGTGGAGGGGCTGTTACAGTCTAAAATGCCAACCGGGGACGGCCTCACTGAGAAAGGGACATCTGAGCAGAGCCCCAAGGGAGGCAGACGTGATAAATGGAAGAGCATTCCAGGCGGGGAATTCCAAGTACCAAGTCCTGAGCATGCCTTAAGTTTCTGGAAAATGCTCAAGAAGCCAACGTGCAGAAGCTGAGGGAGGGAGTGGAGAGCAAGGATAATGGGAGAAGAGGTCCCAGAGGAGACACGGGCACTAACGGCACTGAGGAATCCTGTGCTCCAAGAAGCAGGGAGATTGCCAAGTTATTGTTAATGTTGTCCGTGGAAAGAGGGCACCCTGGCTGCGAGAGTCACCCTCGGTAAGAAGCTCCAGAACATGTTCACCCCCATGGGGAAGAGCACGCTGTGTTCTTCACTGGTGGAGGAATTCAGATGTTCCAGAGCCGAGTCCCCACCCTCCTGGAGGGGGAGCTCCACTGAAGGGGACACTCTACGGGCACTCACATTCCTCTCCACTGGGCGCACAGAAGGGCTTACTACACACTTCATGAATGACAGAATTTCTGCAGAGGGTGGACGGGCGGTCATCTGACAGGAGAGGTGGGGCAAGGTCGGTGCTCTTTGAGGTTACCCTCCTGACAAAGGTTCAGGCAATGAACTTGGGAAATGGAGAGAAACTAAATAAGCCCCTGCTGTGTATAAAGTATTGTTACTGAATATCATTAGACATTCAGGCAGGAAGAATGCATTCAAAAAACAGGAAGAGGTGGTTTTTTTTTTTTTTGGTTGGTTTTGTATAAGTCAATGTAGAGAAGGGAGTTTTGTGGGGATCTCAAAAGTTGGGATAAGATGAAAATGTAATATGTGAAGCCATGATTAGAATGGTGACAAATTAGAAGTTATAAATAAGTGTATGATCAATATTTGTATAGAACAGTTACATAATGATTAAGCTGACATATTTTAGCATGTAAGAAAGAAGTGCTTGGGAGCTGGAGGTTGGAGCTACAAACCTCTACGTACAGGAACAAAGGTACGATGGGCAGTCTGTAAAGTCCGTTGTGACTCTGACACTCAAGAGGGCAAATGGTGGGACTTCAGCCATCAGAGGTAACTAAGTGGCAAGAACCAGCTGCCTGCTCAGTCAGCCCTTCTTAAGTGTTCCTTACAGTCAAGGGACAGGAAGACCTATGCTGGGGAAAGCTCTCTGCCCGCCAAGTGTCTTGGACTCAAGGCATGGGCAGCCAGAGGGATTTTCAGTGCATCAGTCTGCCAGAGCTCTGATCCTCCCTCAGACACAACCTCATGAAAGTTTCACTCTGTTAACATGAAAGTGACAGGAACATAATTTAGAAGATTAGGCTATGATGTTTGTGCCTCTATCAGCCACCATCCTATCAGTGAGAGAACTTCAGAGGTGCTTAACCATAAAACGAAAACCAACAAGCAAACTGCCTCAGTCTGAGAATGTTTTTCCTTCTGTTTCTCTAATTGGGAATCTGCTGCCCTGTGCTCTCTGGTGACACAGGTTAAGCCACACACTGGCTTGGAGTCCAGATCTGTGTTTTGGTCCAGAGCCCCTACTGCCGCAAAAGGGTTATGCTCTATGACAACCATTATGATGGCAAAAGGCTAGCAGCCTTTATTTGTAAAGAGCTCATACACATGGACAAACAAAAACTGTAACTGAAAATGTTAACAAGGGAAAAAAAAGGGAACTGACAGCACTCCCCAAGAGTAAAAACAGAGATGGTCAACAAACACTTGAAAAACATTAAACTTTTCTTGTTAAAAAGAAACAGCAATGCTGTGTCATTTTTCATTATCAAAGATGGAAAGACAAGAATATTCAAACAGGGAGGACGATTCTCTTAAACCACCGGTGGAAGGATAGTGATTCACAAACGTAGTCACCATGGCAAATTTATAACATTACAAAAGTGTCATAAAATATAATATATATACCATACATGATGGTACAGCTGTATGTAGCCATTAAAAATAGTGTCTAAGAAACATTTCCAGTGACATAGGGAAATACTAATGCTATGCTTATGTTTACAAAGTGGAGTACAAACATATGTTTATGTGATACCAGCTGTGTATAGAAGGAAATGGGTCGTTGAGTGATTATTTCTAGGACCTGAAGTAATGGATGATTCTTAGTCTTGTCTCCATGCTTTCATGTATTTTTCCAGTTTTCTACAACCAGCATGCATTACATTATTATAAATGGAAAATTTCACCTAAAAACAGCAACAGTGACTCAACAGTCTCCCCTTCTGCCCTCTGAAGGAAGCACAGGCTTATCATCAAAGGGAATTAAAAAGCTCATTGTGGTGAGAATGTGATTACTAGGATTATTAAAAGCCAAAACAAAACAAAACAAAAAACCAGAGCAGGCTCTCAGGAAGGCAGAGGAGAAGAGTGCCACAGAGTTTACCAAACAAATATTTGGAACAGGCACAGTCTGAGCAGGTGCTGGACTAGGAGAAGCAAGAGTGGAAGACCAAAGGGAGCAGGGCCTCACTAGAGAACCCAAGTTCAAGCTCTAAGTCGCACCAGATGGTAGTGTGCCTCCAGGATCAGGCACAGGAGGTGGGACTGCGTTCTAAGTGCATAGAGGAAACCAGGGACTACCATCTCCTCCAGGTGCCTGCTCACAGGCTTCTCAGCTCCAGGTTCATTTTGTTTCATTTCCTATTGAAAACCTCCAAAAGGCCAGTTGAGAGAAAAGAGGAAGTCAGAAACAAAGGGTGCCTGGGGTGCTGCGGCTTAAGGGGCTCATGCCATCTCTTCTGAGAACCCCCAGGAATCTTTTAGAATTAAGCTTAATAATAACGATTTTTTTTTTAGCCACAAGTGTAACAGGCTTGAAAAAGAAGAGAGAATATTTATACAAAGTCACCCCAACTCCCAACATTTTGGTTCCTAGATCGTGGAGGCAAATGAAACCTTATTTCCTATAGCATAATGGTATAAATCAGGGTTCCAGCCCTGGAAATCCATCCTACACCCTGAAAAACCTAAATCCACTAAAAACGCAGATACAGGCTTTTATAAACATTTGTTAATATGCAAAACCATACACATTACACTCCTGTCAGGAATTTTTCTCATCCTGTGGGCCAGACTAGTTAAAACTTCTCAACATAGCAGTCTAGTAACATGTGGACTGAAAACTCCTTTGTTATACCTGATAAATCTTTCTGTAGCATCACTGCTCCAGGAATTTACTAACTACATTCAAACAGGGGCCTTCAGCCTCTCGGGTTTTCACAAATTCAGGCTCCAAAGATTTTGACCAGTAAGTGCTGCTGAGGAGCAGCCCCCAGGGCCTCCTCTGACCCGGCCCCTAGGAGACGTGGGTAGGTGGTGGCAGCACGGGTTCAGAGGGTCTGTTTCTGTTCTAACAGGCCCCTGCCTCAACTCCAGGCAACGTCCCCCGGTCTCTGCCGAAGGGGTCGCTTAAATCCTTCTTCTCATTATTCACACTGGCTTGGGTCCTTTGAATGAAGCTCCCTGCTGCAGACTGAATGTCTGTCCCCCCAGAAATCGTAACAGTATTTGGAAGTGGGGCCTTTAGGAGAGTAGGACGAGAGCCCTCATTAATGGGATCAGTGCCCTTAAAAAAGAGGCCCCAGAGAGCTCCCTTGTCCCTTCCACCATGTGGAGACACAGCAGACAGCTGACCGCCACAGACCCAGTCAGCCAGCGCCTTGATTTTGGACTTAACAGCCTCCAGAACTGAAATGTTTCTATTGTTTACGAGCTTCCCAAACCACAATAATTTGCTATCAGCCCAAACGGACTGAGACCTCACCCTCTCCCTCAGCCTGTCCCACATCCTGTTCCTCACACTGTGCTGTTTTCCCACATGCAGAACAAACGTGGGGTGAGGTCCAGCAGACCCTCCAGCCAGCTTTGGGAAGGGGAGGGGCTACTCCTCTCCAGGCTCCCTTGAGAAGCTGAACTCCAGGCCACTGACGGCCACCAGTCCCTTTGCTGCCCATACCACTGGCAGCCCTGGCCTGGGGTACTGAGCAGACACCCTCCGTGTTCCACCCATGTTCCCAGGCACTTCAGGATGTGACTGTTTTGCTCCATACTGGAAAATTTATAAATGCAAAGGCATAGTATGCAGACTACTATTTTAGAGGCCAATTTGGAGATGTCCTCTGATTAAAAATTCAGTGAAAAGGTTTTTCCAAAATGATGAGGCAGGTACATACGATATATACCATACACTATGGAGGGAATACAGTAAGCAAGTTTTCTGTAGACCACTTAAAAATATTCCTTGACTGTAAGTTTAAATATTAAGCCTAAAGAAAAAATCAGATTCCAAACAAGAATCATACCAGCATCTCCTTGATTATCACTTATAATGGTGACAAAGGGAACAAACAGTGAAATGGATAAATCTATGACATGAAACATCATGCAGCCATTACACGTTTTTGAATATATAACAGCTCTGAAAAATGTTTACAATATTCAGTAAGAAAAGCATTATGTTCCATGGTATGACTATTTAAAAACACACCAGCACATAGGAAAAACCATTAGAAAATGAACAGTGGTTCTGTGTATGTGGTAGAATAAAAGGTTATTTTTATATTTTTTTCTTTTTATAAATATTTCCCAATATTTCTCTAACATGTATTACTGTTGTCAGGGGGGGAAAAATGTAGATGTTTTAAAAGTAATGTGTCTTACGATGTTATTTCATCACCAGGCGGCATCTCGTCTTGACCCAGAGTAGGGCAGGTAAACTCAGAGAGGTCTAGCGCTGGTCCTCCAGACTGGCTCACATTAGAATAAAGGATACAGCTTCTAGAACACACTAGCGCCTGGCCCCAGCCTCAGAAGTTCTGGGTTGACTGGCACGTGGTCAAGCCATGGTCATTCTTACAGGTCACCCAGTGGTGCTAGGGACAGCCACCCTGAGGACCTCAGGTCCCAGGCCTTCAGCCGCTCCCTCCACCTCCAAGCACCAGTAACAGTGAGCCTCTCCCGCACCCTAGTCAAACCCACCCTCAGTAGGGATCCAAGAAACCCCCTCACAATGTTTCCAATGGCCTGTGGTGCTTAAGCCTCAGCAAAGCCTCTGGCCAAAGGGTTACAACATTCCAGGCACTCAGAGCTGCCAGGAGAGCCTTTCCTCCTGAATTCAGCCCAGAGAGGCAGCTGAGGACTTATCCAGTGGCTCCCGCCTGGTGGTCATCTCAGATTTCTTGTTTGGGGTTTGGTTGTTTCGAAGGGCGTTTGCCACAGGTTTTTACGGAATTCCCAAAGGAGACACAAGTTTGAGAAGAAACCAGGAGGGAGAAAGGGAGAGCAGGACACTCACTAGTGTGACTTCCCACAGGCACCGAGGAAGGCGGCCCTGGGAGGAGAAGATGAGCAGCCTAAGGTCAAGGTGGAGTAGCCAGCTGCTGTTCCTGGGCATCGTGGTGCTCACGGTCGTGGTCATCTTCCTACTGTTCTACGCTCTCCTCTGGAAGGCCGGCAACCTCACTGACCTGCCCGACCTCAGGATTGGCTTCTACAATTTCTGCCTCTGGAATGAGGACATTGGCGCCCTACAGTGCCACCAGTTCCCTGAGCTGGAGGCCCTGGGGGTGCCTCGCGTTGGCCTGGCCCTGGCCAGGCTGGGCGTGTATGGGGCCCTGGTCCTCGCCCTCTTTGTCCCCCTGCCCCTCCTTCTGGCCTGGTGCAACAGCAACGAGGGGGAGTGGAGGCTGGCGGTGGGCTTCCTGGCCACGTCCTCTGTGCTGCTGGCCAGCGGCCTGGGCCTCTTCCTCACCTACACGTGGAAGTGGATCAGGCTCTCCCTGCCAGGGCCTGGGTTTCTAGCTCTGGGAGTCGCCCAGGCCTTACTCATCCTCTTGCTTATGGCCACAGCTGTGTTCCCTCACAGGGCAAAGGACAAGAGCAGGCTCGAGAGCTGCTGGTTCTGACTAAAGGCTGCCACAATCGCAAGCGCTCGGTTTGAACTACGTTCAGAGAAGATGCCAGAGAATTCCTGGGCTGGGACATCTTCTCAGCCACTCTGTTTCACAGCTAATGCGGACCTCAAGTTCTAGCAGACGGGACCCACCGCGGAGTGGGTGGGGTACCCAGCGTCAAGGAGGCCAAGAGGCAGCAAGGGCGTCCAGGGCACCTCCGGCTTCTTAGAGTAGATGTCTGTCCTTCGGGACTCCCAAAGTTCCTAAGGACACCCTAAAACCACGCAGCTCATTGTCATGAGAATTTCTGCCTTAATTAACTGATCTGAGCAAGCCATCCGTGCTTTATCCTCAGAACAATGGGGAGATTAGGCTTCCTGTCATGGGGCCAGAGTTCCAGAAGGAGTTGCCAAATGCCAGACTGGAACCCAGTGAAGGTTTATGAAGGAAGACCTCGGTGACCCTGGGGGTTCTGGTTAGTAAGCGCCCCTTCACCATCCGAGGGGGGACACGGTGAGCCCCTCACCCCTGAAACCACTCCCAGAGGCCCAGGAGTGATCTGAGGGACTCACCAAAGACAGAGAACACATGGACACAAAGAGCAGCCTTGGTGGCTTTGAAGGTTCCCCTGGAAAGGCTCCTGGGCCTGTAGCCAGACAGGGGTCAGCTGACAGATGAGCCAAATACGCCAGATCTCCAGTCAGGAGAGGAAGGTGACCGGGACTGAACGGCTCTACATCCATGTAAATGCTGCAGCCCCTCCCTCTGCACCCCTAAACCGGAAAGGATACACGCACAACTCACGTACCGGGGAACTGTGTGTATTTTTCAGCATCCACCTACAGGAAAACCCGTACAGCAAGTGATCACCTCACTCTATGCCTGTCAAAAGCCACACTGAATACAGAGACAGAAACATGGACTCCGGTGTGATGTCTTGTCCTTAGCATCTCCTTTGGGCTCCTGTCCCACTCTTGCTTTCCAACTGCCTCTGGACCAAGGCCAAGGGCACCAAGTGGAAGAAAGGTAGCAGCTTTGTTTGGTCAGGAGGCTTCCCAATCTGTGCACTGAGCCTCAGGCTCCCAAGCGGAGCCCCACACTGTGGCAGGATGTCTGCCTTCAGGGCTGGACGAGCGAGGGCTCACAGACTGACTGACTGCCTCGTGATGGAAGCTATATTTAAACAGGCTTCCTCCTTAGGGAGACTAAATCACAGAATTCCAGTGTCCTTAGCAGCCATACTTGTTTTTCTTTGAAAATTAAGTTGACTCTTCAGTTCCAGTAAGTTTGACCACCATGACCTCATTTCCCTGGAACCAGGTAACTGAATAAAACAACTGTTGGGATTCCAGACACTCTGAGCAGGGAGAGGGCACAGTGCAGGGAGGAATTCTAATGGGAGCTCATTTTGATTCCTCAATTCCCACGGCCTGGAGCATCTAGGCACTCCTGCTCCAAGATGAACCTGCCTGGCTCAGGGGGGTGTGGAGCTGGGAGCAGAAGCCACAGTTTGAGGGCAGCCCCACTACCACTCCCGGCCAAGAGGGGAAACCCGGCTTCCTTCAGCCGCTCGGAGCAGGATGTGCTGGGAAGTCTATCCCTTAGCTGAAAAATATCTCCCTGACGTATTTTAACGCGTCTTGATCCTCCCCGGGGCTTCCGCTGCAGGCCGGGTCAGAACTCGCAGGCCCTGGAGGAGGGGAACCCGGGGGAAGGCCAATGTCCCCACTGTCCCCGTCCTCACTTCTGTCCTCAGCTGAGCTGGCGGGGGAGAGCTCTGGCTTATCAGCTCCTGCCAGAGGCGGCCGCTCCGAGGGCTTTTCCTGTTTTCGGTCCTGCTGAGTAGAAGAAAAGGCAGGCGAAACAGACAGGTTTGACTTCCCTACCGTGCTGGTTTGTCTGTCAGTGATCTCAACGCATCAGAACACATCCAGAAGCAACCACGAAGCCAGCGTGTGTGACCAGTGGGGCCTGCTCCCCAGTCACAGATGCCCCTACTTTCACCTCCCCTCCCGCCGCCCCTTCCAGACCATGAAGAGATCAGGAACAGCTTGGGAGGGCAGCAGCCAGGGCCTGAGGAACAGCGGCGTAAAAAGAGAAACAGAAGTATGTGGAAAGGTAGGGGGACGGAAGGGACGGAGCACAGGTCACAAAACCTGAGAGTGGGCCTCAGCTCAATCACTTGTTGGCACCAAGTCCCTTATTATAACTAAGGAAGGTCCCTGAGTCTCAGATGGGGACAGGAGTGTATGCAATAGCTGTCAGCAGGTTATCACACGGACTGAATGGGACAGTAACATATGAAAGTCCCTGGTCTGCTCTCAAGGTCTATCTGACTCAGGTGGGCCAGGAAGCCAGGAGACAGCAGTGTCGTGCTCAGAAGTGCGGCGCTCAGAAGTCAACTCACCCAACTGAGCTCCTTCAGAGAACACAACATCTGTCCCCTCCACATGCCACCAGCACAGAGTCACCCAAACAGAAAGGGTGGCTCTCCCTCTCACAGCCGCACCCCCCCAGGTATCCAGCCCCCCATGCCAGGCAGGTGCACACCTCCTGGGCCCCCCACAGCAGGCAGGCCCCTCTTTCATGAGCACTGACCAGGGCCTAGTCTACTTTCGGCCGCCAGGAGTTTCTGCTTATGAGAAAAGACACAGCTGATTTTACCTCAATCAGGATCCCCAGAGCAACGTCCACGATTTCAGCCTCATTCATGCAGTACACAGTCCTCGTGGCAGGAAGTCTGCAAGAAAGGCACGAAGTTACAGGCGGGCACAGGGTCACAGGGAGGAGAGAAGGAGAGCAGCCCTCGCGTCTCTGGGCCCGCCCTCCAGGGATGAGAGCGGCAGCTTCCCCAGGGTGGGAACTGGCTTCCTCATCCTTGTAACCAAGGACTGGCTACACGGGTTCACGGGGCAACACTGGGGGCTTCCTGCCCTTTACCATGTCCCCTAAGAACCTGGAAACAGGGCACAATGGCCAGCTCCGGGGAGTCAAACTGACACACACAGTGGATGCCAGCAGATCAAATGGACCAAGACTTACATGAACCCCTTTGTACACCAAATGCATGAACACAGTAAAGAAGGTCTGGGAAGATCAGAAAGGGAGGCCATGAAGAAAACTTAGAAAAAGGAGAGCCAGAGAGGGATGGGGCACACCTGGGCAGCATCCAGGAGAGGCAAGGGCATCCCCTGCTCCCCAGCAGCCTGGAGACCCCACCCCCACCCCACCCCCGTTACCAACATTCAACCAACTGCCCTACAGCCTCTGATCTCAGGCCGGCCCTGCAACCTGCAGGTTGTCTGGCTGTCCTGAACATCTGCCCAAAGGGAGACTGGACCACCTGGTCCACTCATCTTGCCCACTGGATGAGCACAATTTTTGTGGCAAGTGCAGAGACTGGCATTGTGGACAAGTGGTGTCTGAGAGCTTGGCTAATGTGGGTAACCCAGGATGGGGAGCTGCTCTCTGGGAGGTGATGGCCTGGAGGTGATTCGCCAACAGAGGCAAAAGTGGGCACCTGTCCTGGAGGGAATAGCTTGCTTTGCCGTTTGCAGCCTGTGTACCTCCTAAGAGCTGACTAGAGGTCCATGGACTGAAACGCCCTCACCTCACTGTTCTGCCAAAGCTGGAAGGCCTGGCCCCAGCAGCTTTGATGTCCCAAGTCCCTCCCCACTGCTGACTACCCAGGGGGACCCTGACCAGAAGCTGCCCCACCTTGCTGTGGCTGCCGGCACCACTGCAGTTCTCCTCCTCTTGGGGATCTTCACCTGTGTCGTCCTCTTTTCAACCTCCTGGGCTGTCATCCATGTGGGGAGGACCCTCTTTTTAGTCCCGGCTTCTAAGGCTTCCATCTCTCTAGTCTCTCATGAAGAGGGACCAGGGCCCAAGCTTAGTGACTTCAGGACAGCAAATCCCACTCTCTCATCACACCAGGAATTGCAGGTCTGTCCTGAAGGGGAGTCCAGCTTTAATTCCTACAAAGAACAAAGTCCAGTGAATTCTAAAAAGCTAGAATACTTCCAGGCAATCACTGGTCAGGGCAGGCCTGAGGTGAGCTGGGCAATGAGAAGGGCCCAGGAGACTCAGACTCGGGGTTCACAGGGCATGAAGGGGTAGGTGTTGAGTGGACAGGCCGAGGGGCTAGGGAAGAAGCAGCCCAAGTACCCACCGCAGGGCCCAGGGCCCTCACAGGCAGCCAGGCCCAATTAGAAATGCCTCCAGTAGCCTCTGCACTGAGCCATTCAACATGGGAGAGGGATGAATACCCTCCCAAGAGGGAGGAAGGAAGGAGCCCCCCCCAGATGCTCACTGTGCCCAGCCTATCCCACCCTTAAAACATCTCTCAAAGGATCCTTCCCTCACCTCTCTCAACTCCAGACTTTGCGTTCCCTTTATCTTGGTGTGGTTATAGGAAACCCCAAGGCCATTTTGATTCACAACGAGGTTTCATTGGCCAACACCCCCTTCCTTAATCCAAAAATACTTCTGGCAGGTCAGAATTTAGCCAGAAGCAGGGGTCAGGGCCAGCTGTGCCTGGCTCCCTGATGTGTGGAATCCAGGAGAGCAGGGGCTGTCGCTCCCCAGCCCACCCCCACTAGCCTCCAGCTCAGCCCCCTCCTCCTAAAGCTCAGGAGCAGGTCTCTACCCTCCACCTGGCAGTAACTCTGACAGCAGCTCAGGACTCCTCTGTGGAAAGGATCTCACTGGAGCAGAGGTTTGACTAGAAAAGGGTCAGCCAAGAATAAGGCGCTCCTCTCTGAATCATAACTGGCTCACTTATTGTTCATGTAGAATGGCTGTTTACAACTTAAGAAAAAAATAAGCAGGACATCATCCTAACCTATCTAGCCAGAGGTCAGAGTTTTGCCAATATTCATTTCTGCCAAAATTCAAGAGGTGGTAACAGTCATTCCCACATCTAATGAGCACTGCTAACCGCCAGGCCCAGGCACAGCGCTGCGGTCGATGTAGATAGACACTGATTTGACCATGAGGTAGATATTATGAAGCCCATTTTACAGATAAAGAACTAAGACTTAGCAATCTGCACAATGTCACAAAAATGTCTGAAAGAGCCGGCCGGGGCTCGCACCCGGGTCCTACAGGCTCGTGTCAGTGGCCCAGCCGCTGAGGCTGGTGAGGGCCCGGGACGCCCCGGCGCGGCCTCGCGGGAAGCCCTGGCCAGCGCTCCCGAGTCTCGGCCACAGCTGCTCTCGGGGACCCCGCGCCGCCCCGGCGCCCCGAGACCAGTGCCAACCTGCAGGAGGGGGAGGGGAGACCGCGGCATCTTCACGGGGCCTCGCCGGCGACCGCCAGCCCTCGTTCCGGCGCTCCTCCACCCTGGGCTTCCTGCTTCCCGCTTCTTGGCTTTCGGGGAGGGTCCAGGAGGCGGATTCTAGCGATGATAGGGCGCTCAGAGCTCGCCCCGCCCACGGCGTACGCCTCAAGGCGCCCGAGGCTCCAGCGGGTCTCCGCACTTCCGGTTCCCGGCAGCCTGCTCGCGCGGGGGCCCGGGCGCGCCCCCTGCCGGCAGCTCGCGTGATCTGCGCCCCCGCCCGCGAGCCAGAACTGCCGGGCTGATGGCAACGGCCGGCCCCGCTGTCCCGGGTCCTGACAAAGTCTCTCCTTGACCAACTCAGGTCAGGCACCTCTGAACTCTTGTCAACTAGGCCCTGACTTTTGGACTTCCGTGTGCATCTCCACGTTGTTCATTTTTAGCAAGAATACTGCTAAGTTGGTTTAGCCAGAGCCCACTCACCCTCCATATCCGATCCTCAGCCACCACTATCCCCCAGGTGATGTCTGATCACTCCGCCTGCCCTTAATTGTGAGGCCAATTTAGCCAGAATCTCCCCTTACACCTGATGTTTCCTCTTAATAATTATCCATCCACTGAGCCTACTCTGCCACTTTTGCTTGTATTGGGAGTTGAACCCCCACTGCAAAACCTTAATTAGTAGCCCCCATGAATAAAGTTTGTCTTACCATTCTTTAACAAGAGTCACGAATAATTTTAATGTTTTTTTAACAGTCTCCAAATGTGGCTCCATTTGATGCTTACTGGTTCGACTTTGTTAAAGTGTCAATTCCCAGGCCCCTTGAACCAGAAATTAGGGTGAGGGGAGGAGGGGGATATGCATTTTTGAAAGCTCTGCTGGGAAAGGGAAGAGCAGGAAGGGAATTCCCAGAGGACTCAGTTCAACACTCCCTGCTGGAGGCATGCACCCCCCAGGAAGGAGGGGTAGAGCCCCTAGGGTGCAGGAAGAGAAGTTAAAGACTTTACATCTGTGATCTTGAAAGCAGGTGTTACTGGTAGTACTCAAATTGGCCAACGAGTTGTTCCCTCTGCAAACAGGGCTGCTCCACAAAGCTGCCCAGGGGTCCTCGCTGATTTGCTTTCAGCCCAGTGCTGAGTGCTGCAGTTTACATGTGGAACTGGCACCTAATTTTACTTAAAATCACACAGCTTGAAGTAGCCTAAAAGGCAGAGAAAACCTTTTAGTGAAGTCATAAACACAACTAAAACGCAAGCACAAGCAGTCACAGGTGAACTTCCCACTACATTTTTGAGGCAAAAGGGTGAATGGAACCAACAATCTGCCTCCAAAATGTGAAATTTGAAATGCGACTTACAAGTTGAGTTACTAATAAAATAGCTACTCTCCAAGTACTAGAGGTGCAGGATAGGGGAGCATCATCCAGTTTGGAAACCCTGACTCCAGAGCCAGGAGGTCTGTCTCCAACTGTGTGGTGCCTTTGGTTTCTCCAAAGCACTTTCACCCCATACTAACCCTCAGTCCTAGAGAAATAGGCTAGCCCGGAATGTTTAAATCAATTAAGGTTTAAGGAGCTAAATCAATGGTTTCAAGTCACAAAGCCAACCTGCTGTGTGCATCAGGGTCCTTTAAGTTTGGGTTGAACCTGGGCTTTAACTCCAGCCTCTTCAGGAGGCCAACCCACCTGGGCAGCACCTGCTTCTCTGGTTCCGTAAGGGTTCCAGAATCACTGAGGTCTAGGATCCTCCACTCCCACAATCTGAGCCAGGATAAGCCCAAGTCTGATTGGTAAAGATGCATTATTTTGTTTTGTGAATAAAGGAACAGGGAACACTTGCTATTATTAGTAGAACCATGTCCTCTGCCTTTTTCTCCTTAAAAACTTCTTCCCATAGCCAGGTAAAAAAATGGGGTCTTAGGAACACCTGGGTCTACCTAAAAAGCTTTGTGAAAGCAAGCCCAGGTAGGGATAAGAAACCATAGTTGTGTGATTTGAATGGGTTGGAATGAATTCCCGAAGCATCTGAATGAACTCAGGGCATGTGAGGTCTTGGCACAGAAGCCGGCAAGCTCAGCTAGGTCCCCAGGACAGTGATGGGAAATGCACAGCCCAGCCCAGAACCACGCAATTGGCATGTGGGCTCTGAACCTGAGGCTGGACTGACTTAATGGTTTTCTTCTCGTTGCCCTTGCCCAAGCTAGTGGAGGAGTCTTGCTGGGGTTTTTGGGTAGATGCCAAGCAGGTATTTCGAAGGAGAGGTAGATTTAAGTTTTGACATGCTTTATTGGAAGATGTGAGAGTTGACCTTAGAGGAGCATGGGTAGGACAAGGAGAAAAACCAGGATGAATGCACGCTGACAGGCACTCAGGATGGGGTGGAGGTCAGATAGACAGGCCAGGAGCAGGCAGGGTGGCCTGCAGTACATATTGAACTTGCTAATTTCAAAGGGTCAGCGGTTAATGGTGTTTCGGTTTTGTGTTTTAAGGCAGCTTCAAAATGTAGAACCCCACCTTCCCACTCTCATCCCTCCTGGTGGAGCCTCTATCACATCAGCTATGCACCAAGCTCAAAACAAAAGGGAGATGCAGACCCAGCCCAGAGCATAAAGGAAAGGAGAGAGGAGACAGCTTTTCAAGTGTTGTTTTTCTGCAAACCTTAGAGACATTTCAGCAAACTGTGGAGACTGTATTGAGGAGAGAATGGGCAATGAGATAGAAACTTTGAATCAGAGAGGAAAAGTTACAAAAAATATTGAATTCTCTCACTCAGATGAAACACATGACCGCTTTTCAAATGTCCTACAAAATCACTGGGGGAAATAAAAAGAGATTGTTCTTTCAATGTATTATATGGGAAAAATTGTAAATGGAAAAATCTTGGGTTTGTTCATTTGAAGGAGGATTACCAGGTGGAAATGGGTAAAAACGTGTAAGTAACTACTTATCACTAAGTCCCTGGTGTTTTCTCATAATTGAGCCACATAAATACCTCCCTACTTCCCTTTCAACTCACAGCAGACTGGAGCCAAAGCCTTAGTACCACTCTTCATGGTATTCCAAAAGTAGGTAACTGGGAGCACCCCCTCATCGGACCTGCACCCCGGATCTGGGCTGGAGCCCAAAGAGCCTCTGCAACAACTATTCCAAGCAGTTCAATGACAAGGCTGCACCTGTCAAGTGCCAGGGAGCTTGAGGTCCAGGCCTGAAATCTCAACACGAGGCTTATGGGCAGAGGACATGCCTCTCCACCTCGGATGGAAATGCAAGCGGGTCAGTTCTCATTCCTCCCCACCCTGTGAGGGCATCTGCCTCTTCAATGTCCCACTCCAGCCAGGGAGCAGAGGGCCAGCCTGAACCCCAAGTTCCAGGCTCAGCTTTTGGCCAAAGTGCTCCTGTCCTCTGGTTGTTCACCAGCAGAGGGCGCGAGTGATTGGCTCTGTTCAAACTCTAGGCTGTAAAGTTGAAAGAACGGGAGGAACCACCATGACAGGTACTGGGAAACCTCAGCCACCCGGATACAGAAGCTTCAGACCCTGCCCCTGTCCTGAGAGGCTTCTGTAATCCGAGCTGCCAACTCTCAGGGAAAAGAAGACATTATAGCATCCTTGACAGGAGCCCAAAGAAACAGAACAGCACAGACCTTAGTTAGCCAGGGGGACGGTAGAGAGAGGATGTCCTACCTCTACAGCAAACCAACGAGCAAGCCTCTGATAAAGCTCAGCCCCACACGGGGAGGTGAGAGCTTGGGTTTGGGCCTAAGCTCACAGTGACCACGGCCAGGACAAAGGGTGAAAGGAGACACTCTGCTGCACACACACATTCCAGAAAGAGACACCAGGTGACCACAAGAGCATTCTTTTTTTAAAAAAGAAAACAACAAATATATACAAAATACTTTCAATCTCTTCTGGGCCAGCAGAGCAGCCATCACAACACTCCTCCTGTTTCCTGAGCCTTCCTCCAGTGTGTGGAGCATGCTCCTGCCAGGGCCCAGCATGCTGGGATCTGGGGAACACGGGCCACCACTGCACATGGCTCCTGCTCCAGCCACGGCTGCTGGCCAGTGCCTGAGGCCCTGGAAGGCTCTCCCTGAAGATCCCCAACCCTGGCAGGAGCCGGGGATGGAGCGTCCCATCTTTCTGTCTCGTCTCTCCCTGCCCCAGGATAATACTGCTTCTGTGGGTGCCCCTCAGGGCAGGTCCCTCAGAGTTTATGGGCCAGCAGGGTGGTCAGCTTGATCTTGCCGTCCATGGAGGCAGTGAGGCAGGTCCCGCAGTCCATGGCCGTGCTCCAGTCCACAGTGACCACAGGGGCACGGTGGCCACCCAGGCTCAAACAGCTCTCCAGAACTTTCTCATCCCCACACAGCTGCGGAGGACAAGAGAGAGGAGGCGGCATCATCAGGCACTGCGCACAAACACATCTACTTTAACCACTTTCCGTGGCCAAGCTGCCTCGAGCCTGGGGGCTGCGACCCCAAGCTGAGCACACACCCAGACACACATGCCCACCTGTCCAGAAAGCCTCAGGTTCATTGCTTGGACCAGGAAATACCTTCATTTTCCCAACTATAGTTACTTCTTCAACTAAAGTGGAGAACAAATCCCTAATATGGTCTGAAAGACAGAATTTTCTCTGTCACCTTTAACTCGCCGTGGGCCATGCCTCCTACCAGTGCCCTGGTGTTCTCTTCCAGCACCATTTACCACTCCCACGTCATATCCCGTCTCTGCCTCTCTGCTTTATGCCTGCCTCCCTCAGGGAGGCACTGGCCGTCCAGGGCTCATTTGCGTGTACAGGTGTGAGGGGTTGGAAAGGAATAAGGAAGGGGAACTGGGAGCAGACTGAACATCAATCCAGCTACACGGAACATCCGTGAGCAAGAGAGGAAGTATTCAGCCTTCGTGGAGAACACGTCTTTAAAAATCATAAATTGTTTACAGGCTTTAAAAATGGGATCTGAAGGTCATTACGTTCCTCAAGTAATTAGACCCCATTACTGACATTTTTTAAATGATACAGAGGAAAATCTTTCAACCCGTTAACCAGTTACAGAGCAAGTCTGACTGCAAACCATATGAGCTGATTAGGACAAATGATAAAGACTGCATGATTAAAAATAAAACAATACACACACAACACACTTAATCATACAGAGAGCAAAGTATGATCCGCCTGAATCTTCAAATAATAAAAGAAATTAAAGCTTGTAAACAAAGCTTTTTACAGTATCTCTCAATAGCAATTAAAAAAATTATGAAGCTTTGTATGAAACCATCACATTGTAACTCCTTAAATATACACAATTTCTGTCAATTGTACCTCAATAAACCTTAAAAAAGATTTTTAAAATATATAAATAAACAAGTAAATAAAAATAAATTATGGAATGAATTTTGAAGGAGAGGACAAGCCACCCAAATCATCTTCACCTGTGGAGAAGTGGGGCCTCAGTAAACCTAGCCTCCTAGTACCACACTCAAGGTCAACAGTCCGGAAGGCTCCTTACTTCTCACCTCAGCCACCCCTCCCCCCTCCCCCCACCATGTGCTCTCGCTCCCCTCGCTCCCCTCTGCCCGGGGGCCCCAAGGCCTGCCTTCCTCCCAACTCCTTCAAAGGCCTCAAATGCACGGCCCGCCCCCACTCTCCCTGAGGACTCCGTCCCCACCCAGCTTCCTCCCCTCAGAACCCTCAACTCGGTACTGTCCTCACTGTTGGTGCCCGTGCCTCTTTCCAAAGTGAGTGTGAGCCCCAGGAGAGCAGGGTCTCCTGTACCCACTGCACAGGGCCGAGGCCGTGCCCACGCACAGCTGCTGTCCATAGACTAAACACCAAAGAGCTAACCCTGAGGCTAAGAACTGAATTCACTTGGAAGCAGAAATATGTGCTTAGGCCACAACAAAAATCCTCACTGCTAGCCTGTCAGACAACGCTAGCAAAATAGGAGACGTTTATAATTTCATACAATTATATATTTTTTAAAAGTACATGAACCAGAGAGTGTGACATGAGAATTAAAATTAGCAGATAAACTGAGGGACAAAACAGTGGACAACTTACATCCCCTGTGACAAATCACACGTGCAGATCTGTCCCAGCCATGGACTGTAATGTCCTCGATCCACAGGCCCTCCCATGAAACACAACTCTGCACCAGGTTAGAGTAACCTAAGCACTCACTTGTTTAGGGTGTGTTCCCCTAAACCGACACACAGCCTTCTCCCTAGTTCTCGATGTTTTCTATAACTGGCATTATTCCCAAGGAATGGAGGCAGAAAAGGGGCAGAGTCTTGTTGGAGGACAGTGAACGGATGAGCAGTGAGGAGGATGGGCATGTCACACTTGTCCCCACTCCCACCTGCTCTCTCGAGCCGGACTGCAGCCAGGAGACCCAGGCACTGTCGTCCTGGGTCAAAGGCTTCTCCACAGCCCTCGGGCAGGGACAGACACAAGGATGGGGACAGACGCCTGACTTCAGCCGGGCCCAGACCTCTGGGGAGGAACCTCCCTGCCACCACCACGCCCCAGGTACCTTGTAGATGACACCCCCTGTGGCAGAACACGTCAGCATGTAGTTTCCCTCCGAGTCAAAGGCGAAGAGTCGGCCCCGGGGGACTTGAACCTGCTTGTAGCCGCTGTACCCGGACAGCACAAAGGGGCCCGTGGCGTCCGCAGGGAGGCTGTACTCAGACACCTTCAAGCCACTCTTGTGGATGTTCCACTGGATGAACTGCAACCACAAGGCACGAGCGCACGGGGCTGGGCCACGGCCCGCCAGGCGCGGGTCTGGGAGGAGGAGCGAGGCCGGACCCCAGGGAAGAGGGGCTGGGCCACAGCCCGCCAGGCGCGGGGTCGGGGAGGACGAGCAAGGCCGGACCCCGGGGAGGAAGGCCTGGGTCCACAGGCCCCAGGAAAGGTAGTGGGATCACCCCCAGTCCCAACTCTTCCCAACACAATTTAAGCATTTTTTTAGGGAAGAAAACCTAGAAAAAGAGTCAGCAACCTAGGTCAAAGTCTGAACTTTCTCTCTGGCCTGACTCCAGAGGAGGAAAAGGGTCGGCTACTGACTTCGCCTGGACTCCCATCTGTCAAGCAGGGGCAATGCTCCCGTGACTGTTACTACTACTGCTGTTGTTGTTATTATTACAATTATTATTAGGGTTAGAAACCAACTAAATTTTTCTTAAAAATAGGACAAATTCCAAATATCCTTCCAGTTTCTCAGCAGTGCAATCAACTACCACGAGCAATGGAGTGTCAGCTGAGCTTCGGTGCCAGAGCGCACAGCCCCGGAGCCCACCCCAGGCACAGGCAGCCCAAGAGTCCTACTCAAATAAATAAGAAGTCGAGCTTTGATCTCAAAATCCCTTCTTACAGTTTTCAAATGAAGAATTCATTTGGTAATGACTGTCTTCGATGGCTAACACAGGTGAATAGCATACAATCCAGAAAGTCCCAGCGGGTATACATGCAAAGCAAGTCTTTCTCCCACCTCTGCCTGCCCCAGCCCCCTTTCCAAGGATCCTAACGAATCATTCCAGAGAGAATCTAAACGAGGAAACCTATTTTTACTTTCTTCCTCAACTTCCTTTTTACACTTCTTGACTCTGCTCAGGCCTCTGCGAGCTACCTCTGAGAAGCTGTCCCCAGCCCCCACCCCCCAGGAAACTCCACACATCCATGCTGTGACCACCCAGTGACCAAGCTCAGTGAAGTACACCCTGCCCATCAGGACCCCACCGAGTGGGGTGGGTCAGTGAGATGAGTCATTTTTGCTACAAGGAGAAAGGACATGGGCCCACCCCACCTTTCATAAGAACAGCCAACTCCCACTGAACTCATTAAACCTCACAAAGGTCCTACGAGATTGGTTACTACTCCTATCCCTCTTCACAGACGACAGAACTGAGGCAGAGAGAGCTAGGGAAAGGCAGTGTCGGGACTGAAGCCCAGCCCATCCTGCTGCTCTCATCCTCTCTAGAACCTCTGATGCCTTGGCCAGAGGGGGTAGTTCCCACTAAACGCGGCCCCACCTACCTTCCCGTCCTCACCGATGCTGTACACCGCGTTCTCGTCGTAGCTGAACTCCACAGAGCAGACCTCCCCGCAGTGGGCCTTCCAGCTCATGGCGCATTCGTGCTGCTGCATATCTGAGACAAGGAGACGCCGCTAGGATTCCCTCCCGGGCCCAGGAGGCACCGGCCCATGGCCCAGTGGGTGGGGGCTGTTCTGGAGGCAGAGGGCCCCCTGGACCCGACAGGAGTCACAGAGCTGACCCGCAGTGAAGAGGGGTCACTGGGTATTCAGTTCTCTCTTCCACTGTGCCTAGTCTTCTGTTAACCTATCTTAAATGAAACCTTCTTTCACTGGGTCAGGAGTGAGGTTCAGGAATCCCTGGGCGGAGCCTGAGCTCATCTGGGGAGCCTGTAAGCCTAGGAGAACATAAAGTCCTTCCTGGGGGGCCTCTGTATCTTCCCACCAGTTAGCTCTGGGTGCCCTAGAGACCTGTTAAAGGCCCAGTTCCTGGTGCCTTCCCAGACCCTCTGACTCCAGTCTCCTGGGACAGGCCTGGCGTAGGGAGCTTTAGCCAACAACTCTGATGCACACCATCCTAACGCTCTCATGGGGACAATGACGTGGCTGCACCAAGAGGACAGGACGGCATTACTCTCCCGCATCCTCCTGGATCTCATTCAGGCCATGAGGATCAGATCCAACAACTCAAGACTCAAGGGCTGCTGAGCCCCACCCCTTCAGTGGCCACTGACACCAACCACGTGCAAGGTGATTATGAGGGGCAGACTCTGACCAAAGTTAAGTTTGATTGTGAGCATCCTGAACTGGGGTTTTCAGTAGCCTCTAGACCAGCTGGCAAAAACCCAACTCCCTTCCCTGGGACATTTAAGGAGGGGTCCGGATGGCCGTGAGTACACTTGCTGACCGAACAGCCGGATGACGCCATCCGCCGCCCCCGTGACCAGCAGGTTCCCATTGTGGTTGAAGGCTGTGCAGTTGATGGCAATGGGCTCTGGATCCAAGGAGAACTGGAGCTAGAAAAAGAACCAACTTTAAAATGTATGACAATAATAAGCCAAATTTCAAGACAGGTTCTGTCTGAAACGGGGAAGAGACTAAGACTGAGGAAGGGCACACCAGAGCATAACAAGTATTGGTGATGCTCTACTTTTAAACTGTGACGGTAAGTAGGTGCTCATTTTATGGCTTATCTTCTCATTATTCCATATACCTATGATCTCAATATTCTTTTCTATGTTTAGTTAAAAAATTTTAAATAACAAGTAAACATTAAATTATAAATCACAAAAGGTCCATTAACAGAAAAAAACAAGATTAAAAAGGACCGAATCAGACCAGGTGGAAGAAGGGAAGCATCTACCGGATGCATGACACTAAGTGAAAGAAACCAGTCTGAAAAGGCTGCCTGATTCCAACCACACAATATTCTGGAAAAAGCAAAACTACGGAGGCAGTACAAAGATCCATGGTTGCCAGGGGTGGGGGCCAGGGAGCATAAAGAGAGCAGAGGATTTTTAGGGCAGTGAAAACACCTTTTGTGACACTATAATGGTGAGTACGTGTCACTACACATGCGTCCAAACCCACAGAATGTACAAGCCTCAGACTGAGCCCTGATGTAAACAATGGACTTTGGGCAATGACGACATGTCAGTGCAGGTGCATCAGTAATAACTAACGTCCCGCTCCAGTGGGGATCTGACAGCAGGGGAGGCTGTGTGTGTGTGGGGCCCCGGTATACGGGAAACCTCTGTACCTTCCTCTCAATTTTACTGTGAGCCTAAAACTGCTCCCCATAAAAAGAAAAAATATTCTTTAAAAATAAAAAAAATTTTAAATAAGCCTAAAGGGCCTGCCGGGAGGCTCTGTGTGAATTCTAAGTTTGTGGCATGATCCTGAACGACTTCAGTTGCAATCTGCCCAACCGGAGTATTACTACTTTTCAACACCTAAACTTTGAAATTTCCTCACAAGTCAAAACGTGAGGAGCCTGAAGCAAAGAGTGGGAAGAGACCTCCAAAAGAGGGCAGCGCAGGCTGTGATCCCTCCCGGGAGGGTGAGCAGCCCCAGGGAGACCCCGGACAGGCCCGCACCTGCTGCTTCATGGCTTTCGTGTCCCACAGCAGCAGCCTTCCAGGAACATAGTTAGCACCCTTGCTGCTGATGTCCGGCGCTGACAAGTCCACCTGGGCAGCGAGGCTCGGAGCTGCGGCGGAACAGACGAAAGAGGCCCCGCTGGGGCTGCAGGCCAGAGACAGGATTCTGCAACACACGTGGGGCAGGGTCAGCGCTCCGCCACCCACGGCAGGAGGACGAGCTGGGCCCCAAGAGCACAGGGGCGGGGGGCAGCCTCCAGCTCACCTGGCCATATCCCTGGGGGTACGGGGGCAGGGGGCAGGGGGCAGGGGGCGGCCTCTGGCTCACCTTGGCATATCTTCATTGATGTTGATCTCACAGAGATTCTTCTTGGCCTCTGTGTCATACAGGCGCACAGTCCCCACGCCACTGCCCAGCAGGAGCTAGAAGGAGACAGGCAGGAGGAGCGAAGGACAGCTAGGGTCAGGCCCAGCCAGAGAGGCCCACTGCAGGGCCAGGCCACAAGTGAGGCCCGCCTCCACTTCTCCAGCTAGTTCAAAGGTAATCCGGCTAAACTGGACATCATTTAAAAACTAAGGACATCAGAGATGACTTTGAGCAGAAGCAAAACCACAAAAGGAATCTGGAATGGGAGAGAAGGATCACCTTAGGTACAGCTGGAGACCAGGCCCTCTGCCTGCCCCTCCATGTCTTCCAGTTTAAATCCCAGCTGTCCTCCTCCTGCCCTCTCACTCCTGATCCACCACCACACCGCCCTGGGCACTGGCCCCCGGCTGGACAACTCTGGCTCTGGGCCTATAAAGGCCTCCAGGAAAAATAGAGGAGGCTCTCCTTGCCTTCAGGAGCTTATGATTTATTTGGTGAAAACTTCAAAGACAATTAACGAGGACTACCAGAAGAAAATACCAAAAGTAGGTCTGAGGGCCCCCCCTGGAGTATTACCTAGAATATGGCCTCAGCATTCACTTGACAAATTGACACTGGTATAGGGTAAGCCCCGAGATCCTCGTACATATGGATAATTCCTGCAGTTCTCAGAAATTATTTTTAAAAAATGGGGTCGGTATAGCTCAGTGGCAGAGTGCATGCTTAGCATGCCTGAGGTCCTGGGTTCAATTCCCAGTACCTCCATTAAAAATAAATAAATACACCTCTCCCCCACCAAAAAAATAAACAAACAAACAAACATAAAAAAGAGTTTAAAAAATTATAAATAAACAAGGTTTGCTCCTTGGGCTGCCAGCTAAGACCCCCTCTAAAATGGAATATAGTGGGGAAAAAACTGTAAATCAACTTTATCTCCTTAACTGCAGATTCTATCTCAAATATTAAAGTCCAGAAGGAAAAGGCACCCTGTGCTAACACCACTGTGTGAGCCCCTTGGGGACCACAGAACAGGACACACCCCCAGCCCAGCATGGGGAGGGGTCTCAGCAGGAGGAGGGAGCAGCTGAGAACATTCATGGTGGTGGTCAGGAACATGCAGGGGTGACAGGAGCTGGTAGGGGAGAAAGCTGGTCTCTCCCCAGGGAAGATGGAAAAGCGAACCAGACCCCCACACATGCAAGAAAGCCTCTGCCATCTGACAGGAGAGCGTCCTCCAGGTCCCACTGCAGTCTCATTCCAATTCTTGTTAATCCAGTACCCTCCAACCAGGAGCCTGCTGGGACAGTCCTAGATGTGTGGTCCCTGAATTCCCAGTAAGAGAGAGAGGGAGGGGCTTGGCACAGTTGCCTCAACCATGCCCGTGATGCCGGAGCCGCCGGGGTGAGGCCCGGGGAGTTCTTCACTTAGACCATGAAGCCAGCAACGAGGCAAGACTACTCACCAGCCTGTCCCGCTTGGTGGCCCACTCTAAAGAGAGCAGCGGTGACTTGGAAATGGAGGACGCCTTGGTCTGCATGATGGGGTTGAAGGACCACACTTTGATGACCCCGTCCACATCTAAGCTGGCGACCCTCCTCCCCGAGCAGTCCACTCTGAGATGAGAGAAAGAGGGATGCTGTTAGCATCTTGCCTTAGTCCGCCATCCTCTTAGTCCTCAACACCTAGAGGACTGCTTTTCTGATCCTCCTCCTGTTTTAAGAAATAATCCCCAAATGCCTATACTCCGAGGACTGACATGGACTATTTCTAGAAATACTCACTCACTCATCTGTCTGAGAACTACTTATGAAGCACCTACCGTGTGCTGAGCCCTGCGGTAAGCACAGGGACAGAACAGTGGGCAGATGCACACGGCCCACCCTCAGCACTCACAGCCTCTGGAGACCAACAGCCTCCCGCATCACCTCCCGAGCAATCACGTCCGCCAGAGCAAGGGATCACTGAGCCTCTGGACGTCACACTCCGTGAGGATCAGAGAAAGTAGAGATCTGACCAGGCCAGAGGCTGCTCTCGGCAGGACCCTCGAAGGCAGCTGTCCAGTGTCCTCTGACAGTTTAGGAGTGACCACGGTCCCTTGGGACTGTCCCACCATCAGCACCTGTTCTCCCCATCCTCCTGCCTACTAAACCTGGAAACCCAGGCTTCCAGGGAACCCAGTCCCTCCAGCCACGTGGCCCTGGGAACCCACCTGCAGTGCATGATGGAGGAGTGGTGCTCTCCGTACTCCTCCTGCCCCAGCACAATGAATGGCTGCTCGGGGCGGACACCCCCACCCTCAGGGCCTGCTGTGGGGGCCCGCGTCAGTGTCTCCAGTGCCTCCACGTGGAGCTCTGGGCAGGGCTCTGCCTCCAGGCCACCAGCTTCAGGCTTCTTCTCTGCACACTGTGCCAAACAAAGCGGGATGAGTCAGTTGTGCCAGGTCTGCACTGGGTCCAGTCATTCCCCAGGTCTGGGAACCTACTGCCGGGTGTCTAGGATGCCAGGCCTCAGCCCTCGGGGGAGGATCTCAGTGGACTCGGGTCTGCAGGAGAGAGCTCTGGACAATGAAAGCAGAGCCCAGCTCGCCCGGGAAGATGCAGTGCCTGCTCTGCCAGCGGCCCCTTCCTAGGGCCTTGCTCCTCTCCCAGGCCCTGCTGAGGGCATGTGGGCCACAGGTTCCTGGTCACGACAGACGGGATTCAGGACACACACCAACTTGACAGACCTGACCAATGATCATGAGAGTGGGTTACTGAGTGCCTATAGCGTGCAGGCACTCCTGACTGTCTCATTTAATTCTCCCCCAAACCATCTGAGATACTATCATTGACCCCATTTTATAGTTCTGGAAACTATGACTGAAAGCAGAAGTTAAATAACTTGTCCAAGATCAAGAGCTTACAGGGGGATGTGGATGTGAGGCCAGGTCAGAGGTAAGCCTGGCCCCTCACCAGTTCACTGCTGCACCAGCCAGCACCTCCTCCTGGGAAGTGGTCTCGAGAGACTGGGGCGACTAGCCAGACAAAAAGATCAACCCAAGAACAGCAGCAGAGCCAGAGCAAGGGGGGGCACAAATGGCACCCCACACACCTGCCCCCAGGTGGGCTGCAGCTGCCCATCTTGTCACCATGATGACTGCCTGCTCACCCAGACATAACTCCAGCCAGGGGGCATCAGCCAGGGCACGCTTTACCAACCCTCTGGTTCCTGAGGCTCCTCAGGGTCACAGAAAAAGCACTTCTAGAGTGAAAAACAGATAAGACAGAGGAACAGGGACCTCCAAGCTCAGAAAGGTGCCTTATGGGAGTGGCTGAGCTCAGGTGCACCTTTATCCTACAGCACTGAATAGAAGGATTTGAGATCAGAGTCTTAAGAGTCTATGCCATCAAACCAGAACCAGTACAGTACAGTACAGAGCTGCTAACACCAAAAATGTCTTTAAACAGGCAAGAAGCCCCTATTAGGAGATAAACGGTCAACAAGGTGACTTAGGCAATAAATCCTTTGGGCTTCTGCCTTCAAACCAGAATATTTAACTGAAGTGGAAGCAGCTTCTACTTCCAGGAAGAGCATACCCCAACCTATATTGACTAGTGGGGGGAGTCCCTAAACTCAGGGTGGCAAGGCCCAGGCCGCAGCAGGATGCTGTGTGGGCACAAGGCCCTCGGGGCAGCAACTCCAGTTGGGAGTGCAGACGAAAGGGATCCTGTGATCGAGCAAGTCTGCGTGATGCTGGGTTAAACCAAGAAAAATGGTCTCTCTCCAGCTAATTTTTTTTTCCTTTTCCATTATAATTTATTGCAAGATATTGAATATAGTTCCCTGTGCTACAAAATAAGACCTTGTTATTTATCTATTTTATATATAATATTTTGTATCTGCTAATTCCAAACTAATTCATCCCTCCACCCTGCCTTTCCACTTTGGTAACCATAAGTTTGTTTTCTGTGTCTAAGTCTGTTTTGTTTTGTAAATAAGTTCATTTGTATCATTTTTTTTAGATTCCACATATAAGTGATACCATACGATACTTGTCTTTCTCTGATTTATTTCACTTCGTATGATGATCTTGAGGTCCGTTCTGTTGCTGCAAAAGGCATTCATTCTTTTTTATGGCTTTTTGAAAAATCTCTCCCACTGATTCTGAGCACTCATGGCATGCTAACATGCGCAGTTAACCTAAGGGAAGGACACAGCATGCCAAGGGTCCCAAACCAATTATTCACAGATCTCATCTTCTAGGAACATTTTTAGAAGCCGGCATTTCATAGCCCCTATTTAGGGATGCACTACACCGGAAAGAGGGACTCCTGGAGAGCCAGGTTGTTTTGTTCTAAAATCCAGTTAGGCAAAACCACACTCTACAAAGAAGAAATCAAGAGAGGTAAGAGCGCCCCCTCTCCCATTTTCCACAGCCCTCCACCATGTAGCCCCGTGGTGTCCCCATGGGTGTTCGTGAGATGCCGAGGCCAAACCACACCTGCAGAGTCATGGAGAGGAGCTCCTTCCGTTCCTTGCCGTGATCCTGCAGACGCCGCTGCCGGTGCTGCGACCAGCTGGACTCCCCCGTGGCCAGTCCGCTGAAGAGGTTCTTCCCGTCCTTGGGTGCGCTCGCTGGCTCCCTGCCCTTGGCGGTCTGGAGAACGAGACGCCAAGCTGTGAAGTCTATTCCCACCTGTGCTCGGGCCGTGACACCTGGGCCAGGAGGGGAGCAGGAGCCAGGGAGTGGCCTCTACCCAGCAGCTCGTGGGTGAGGTTCCTCCCTGGCCATGCTGAGCAAGTATCTAAAATGTTACTATCTCAGCCCCTGAGCAAAGTCAAGGATGAAACACAAGCAGTCTGGACCTCCTCCTTTCTGTTCCCCACTCCTCAGTCCTGAGAGGACAGGTCCCCAGCACTCCTCCGCCAGCCACATCTATCACCTGGAGGTGGAGATACACAGAGCTCTCTGATCTAATCAGAACAGCTGACTTCAGTTAAGGGGAAGAGACCAGCACTTAGCAGGCACGATTAGGAGGCAGGTCAGGCCCTACGCTAGGTGTTACAAACACTGATGAGCAGCTACATGTTTGGGCAATACAGAAAAAAAAAAAATTATGCAAAATACAATCACCCCTCTGGAGGGGAAACGGAACATAATAAATACCTCTCTTGTTTTGGGCCAAGTGGATGACTAAGCCAGCCAATGTTAGCAAATATTGAGGTTTTTGAAAATGATTAAAAGGCAATCAGAAATTCTTAACAGAAACTGTTGGAAACTCAAGGACCTTTGAACAAGATAAACATCACAGAAGAGAAACGCATCTCCTGGCTCCTTTTCATAGCAAGAGAAAGTCAACCAAGGTTACAGCTAACAAACTCAGTAATCCCCACCCCGCCCCCATACAGACTGAAGATTACTGATCTAGAGCTTTTTAAAAGGGAGCTGCTACCTCTTCACCTTTCCAGATTATCTGGCTGGGTTCTCTTTTTCCAACCCCATTCCCACAAATTGTGATGGTCACCCTCCTACTCGCCCCTTCCTTTATACTCTTAGCAAAGGGATCTGGATGCAGACAGCCATTCTGCCACCAACCTCCTCACAAGCCATTTGCACACAAGACCTAAGTAAAGAGAGTAAACTCAGCCTAAGTCTACTTGTGGCTTTCCAGTTCTTCTTATTATTCTCACGTTAATGTTAAACAACTTAAAATGATTAACATAGATTCCTTGGACCTGGAGTGATGAGAACAGTTAAGACAGGAAATTTTAAAGGCTATTAGTTTACGTGGAGCCTCGCTGTGGCTGACCGACACGGTACTGATTATCTTTGTTTTTCTGGCTGAGGCGACCTCCAGTGGTGTCTACTTGTGCCCGTAACAGATGTTTCTTCTAGAGAAAGTATTTGATTCTCTGAATTCTGATTTATTTTGAAAAAAGTAAAGTTCTTAGTTAAGATTAAAAAAAAATGACCTAAGAAGAAAACCAACATCAATATATGTTATTCACTGAGTGTTTACCATAAAAGGCGCCATGCTAAGATCTTTACAACATCCCCTTAAAGATGAGGGCATCATTTAACATGGAGAGCGGATGCTTAGAGAGGTTAAGTTACTGGTCTACACAGGGAGAGCTCGACAGAGCAGGGATTCACACCCAGATCTGACAGCAGCCCCACGCACTGAGAAACCTGAAGAAAGCACATGGAAGAAAGTGACACTGAACAGAAGAGACCAGAAGAAACGTCATAACCCCAGAGCTAAACAACCACGAAGATAAAGCCCATCTCTCGGTGCTTCTGGCCCTCCTTGAGAAGCATCTGATGGTCCAAGGAACACTGGCCAGGTTCCACAGTCTGAGAAAGTGGAAGGTAACTTCTCCTCCCAAAAGTAAAAGGTGATCTTGAGGTAACCATGGTCCCTCACACGTTCCCGGGGCAGGGGTGGAAGAAGTCGGGGGGACGTTCACTCCCCAGGATGTGATCCAAGAGTGCCAACCTTTCTTACACAAATCCATTGGTTCCTCTCCATATCTACTGATTCAGAGGGCAAACTGCTCAGACTGAAGAGTTCCACAGGATAGGCTATACTTAGACAAAATAGATTTTAAGTCAAAGACTGTAATAAGACAAAAAAGGCTGTTATATAATGAATGATAAAGGGGTCACACCAACAAGAGGATATAACATTTGTGAATATTTATGCACCTGATATCAGAGCACCTCAATATATAAAGCAAATATTAATTAACTGACCTGAAGGGAGAAACAGGCAGCAACACAATAGTTGGGGACTTCAATACCCTACTTTCACCAACGGATAAGTCATCCAGACAGAAAATCACCAGGGAAACACTGGACTTAAACTGCACATTAGACCAGGTGGACTTAATAGACATTTACAGAACATTCCATCCCAAAGCAGCAGAATATACATTCTTCTTAAGCACACACGGAACATTCTCTAGGACAGGTCATATGTTAACCCACAAAACAAGTCTTGAAATTTTTAAGGAGACTGAAATCACATCAAGCACCACAATGGATGAAACTAGAAATCAATTACAAGGAAAAAACTAAAAAATTCATAAATATGTGGAGACTGAACAATATGCTCCTGAGCAACCAATGGGTCAAAGAAGACATCAAAAGAGAAATAAAAAAATATCTTGAGACAAATAAAAATGGAAACAGAATACACCAAAACTTATGAGGTGCAGCAAAAGCAGTTCTAAGAGGGAAGTTTGTAATAATAAACATCTACACTAAGAAGAAAGACCTCAAATAAACAACATAACTTTACACCTCAAGGAAGAGTAAGCGAAGCCCAAAGTTAGTACAAGGAAGGAAATAACAAAGATCAGAGTGGAAAATAATGAAACAGAGACTAAAGAGACAACAGAAAGGATCAATGAAACTAAGAGCTGGGTTTGGGAAGTTAAACAAAATAGACAAAACTTTAGCTAGAATTATCAAGAAAAAAAAGTGGACTCGAATAAATAAAACTAGAAATGAAGAATTGCAAAACATGTCTCCAAAAGTTCTCACATTTTGATACAAAAGACAAAAGAAATGGCAGCAGAGGCCACACTTTCTAGATTTCAAAGGTGGCCACGGGGGCTCCACAGCTAGCTACGAAAACAATGCTGAGAGGAGAAGGAAGATCAGCTTCCTGGGTTGACAGCTGTTTTCCAAAATAGTAGGATCCCTGCAAGCAACGAGATCTCAAACAGCCTGACACAACTATGATTCAGGTTTGACAGATTTATCGCCTGACCAAGAGATCTTTAAACTGGATATCTGAGAAGAAAGCGGAGAAGAACCTATTTAATACTGCATGCGTTCCCAGGGGAAGTACGTGGACCACAGGGGTACCCCACCTTGGGACCACAGGTTGGGGAGGATGCAGAGCAGGGACAGGCACTTGGTGGCACTCTCGTCTTTCCTTTTTCACCTGCTACACCTGGTAAAAGATGTCATTTCCCTTTCCAGTGTGCGCTGTGAAGAGTGCTCAATTCAATTGGCCCATACTAATGGAATAGGAAGGCTTAGGATAGACTTCAAATTCCTCTAAACGACACAAAAGCCACCGTAACGCTTCCCCAGCGAGTCTGGGAAATACAATATTAAGAAGTACAAAAGCAGTGCTTCCCTTGCCAAGTCAAGATGGCAAGGACACTGTCCCATACATCACTGGTTGGGGGCTGAACAGTGCTCTCAGGTGAAAATTCAAACAGGCATTAACGTAAGGCACTGCAATAAATTTAGAAGAACTACCTTTATAATGATAGGGTAGTCTATACCAAGAGAGCGCTAGACCTAAGTGTGACCTATCAGGTCCTGCTTAGAGACACCTTATCCTTAAACTGCATCTAAGCTATTCAAAAGAATAGTGTGCTGAAAGCTGATGAATGCAGCTGTCCACCAAACACCCAAATAAGCAGGTTAAGGTGAATGTGTCTAGCTACAAATGCACATAACTTAAGTAAATGTTCACTGTGACACAGCCAGTAATTGAAAGCTTTGTTTTAAGCACAAACCTGATAAAAATCTTAACTACCAGACATTCCAATGCTCCAAATTATATTTTTATATTCTATCGTAATCTACCTGTCTCCTATAGTTCAGGAGAGCTATCTTAGCCCAGGCTTTATCATTTGACCTTCTCACTTCTCACTCCAGAGAAGGACCTGAATTCATTTTCAGTGGCCTGAATAGAGCTTGCCAGGCAGTCGTCCGAATGGGACAGAGAACAAGTTCCAGTAATCTGGCCTCATCTGAAGCAAAATAAAGCCACTCAGAAGGCAGGCACTGGGAACACAGAAATCACAGAAGGAAGATGGGGAAGAGGGCTCCTTTTCCCCCATCCTGCTAAGATGCACAGAAACAGCCCCAAGGGCAGCATTCTTACTGCTGCTGTCTCAGGAGCTACGAGGTAGCTGATACTAATAAGAGATACAAATACAGGAGTCCGCGGATGCTTTGCTTTCTTTACATTACAGCCAATTAAAGGTTATCGCTGTAATAACTGTAATTCCCCCCGGCAGTCCCATGGCTGACTAAGCGCGTGTGGAAGGGGCGGAATTAGAACCAGCAGGGACAATGGAGTAAAACTGCAGTGGGGGGAGCCTGCAGAGGAGGTGCCCTCGGGGGCTACGGTCGCAGAGATCCCAGAAGAGCTTGGGAATTGTGGTTTTAGAGTCACTTCCATCTGTTTTTAAACATTTGCCTCCAGATTCATATTGAAAGCATGGAGAGTGCATCACCATAGATTTTGCATCTATAATGCTATGAACTTTTCAGTAATAACAACAGTTACAGCAACCCGTCACAAGTGCGTATGATGTTGAGACAATTGTACAATGCTATATGTAAATAATATTTAAAATAGGAGGGGGAGGGTGTAGCTCAAGTGGTAGAGCACATGCTTAGCATGCATAAGGTCCTGGGTTCAATTCCAGTACCTCCTTTAAAAATAAGTAAACCTAATTACCTCCCCCCTTGCCAAAATTAAAATAAGTAACACAATAAAAAATAAACTATAAAAAAAAAAAGAAAAGCCTAGTCATCTGCATTGCTAATTTAATAATGCAGCTTACGTTGTTGTTTGATTATCAAGAGTGAAAAAGAAACAGGGAGCTCTGGCATGGCAGTATTGAGGAAAATACTATGTGTTTAATATATGAACAAAGCCACGTGGCTTATTAAAAAATGGCATTTCTTACTATATGATATCGCTTGTATGTGGAATCTAAAAAAAGACACAAAGGAACTTATCTACAAAACAGAAACAGACTCATAGACATAGAGAACAAATTTATGGTTACCAGGCAGTAAAGGGGGTGAGAAGGGATAAATTGGAAATTTGAAATTTGCACCTCCTGGAGAGTGATGGAAATGTTAGCTATCTTGATTGTGGTGGTAGTTTCATTGGCACACACACCTATCAAATTGTACATCTGAAGTATGTATAGTTTACTGTATAGGAATCATATCACAATAAAGGTATTAAAAAACGGCATTCCTATTGAGTTCTATTGAGTTAAAAGCAATACATCATTAAAATCATAGGAAGTGATCATACAGCTGACTGCATTTGGTATTGGTAAGAGAACATCTTGAATTGTACACTCAAATTTGGCCATCAATTGTACAGAGGAATTAAAAACTTAGACTGTCCCCCCAGAGGAAGAGAACCAGGATGGTGAGAGGTCTAGAAATCATGCCATATGGGTTAGCAGTTTGGGGGAGAGGCAGGAATGAACAGAGAGTGCTTAGCCTGGAAAAGATAGGAAGGGTGGTCCTAACCAGAAGCCTTATTCCATGTAGCTTGAAGGCAAACCTAAGTGAGTAAAAACCATAGCGGTTTCAACTAACAGCTTTCATCAAGCAAACAACCCACGTACATAAGCAGTGAGCTTCCCACCATGGGAGGCAATCAATCAGAGAACATGAATCTCTATTTAGTAGGAGGAGGGCCAGACGATCTTTAAGCTTCCTCCAAATCGAAAATTATGTGATTTTCCTGAACCTCAAATATACTAGTTATTTTTAGAACTGAAGTATCACTGCTTAGTCAATAAATCAATTAAAAAACAAGTGCCCCAATCACTAGGTTTTTCAGATCACAGACATCTATTGTCTCCATTAGGGAAATGGAAAGAGGGCTACCCCTCCCCTGTTAACATACCACACGGTGACCCAGGCTTTTTTAAATATTTCAGAGGCAAGGTAAGGAATGTCTGCGACAAATTACACATTCTTGTCCTCATCTCTTGAACAGTAACTGCACAGAACATTTCCAGTCCCATTTCACCCCTACCATTGGGCACCGAGTGCCTGAACACACAAAGACAAGGCCGCAGGTAAAACCCCAAAGACCCTGTCTCTGTGTTTCCTTTCATTTTAAGTCGATGAAATTGAATTTCATCCTTTCATGCACATTTCAAGGGACCCAGCACTCCACACATCATCTATTACACTTATAAAAGTCTTGCACAGTGAAAGATTTGCAAAGCAAACAGTAAAACTTACTCAGCCACATTCCATAAAACTAGATTTCTAATTTTAAGGCTGGAACTTCAGAAAGTTGCAGGAATAATGGTGACCGATGTTTGACCACAACAAACCCCCTGGATGCTGAGGCTGCAGTCACCTTGCATTGCTGCCACTTTTAGGTCTCAGAACTGACTCGGGTACCCAATCCGCCAGTATCTTCCCAACAACAACTACTGAAATGTACTGCCTGCTTATAACCTGCCAGGCACTCCATACACCAACAGCCCTTCTGTCAGCTCAAATAATTCTCCCCCAAAGGAGGGAATGCTATTATCACCATCCTAAGCAAAGTAGGGTGTTTTAAGCAAGCTGAGCAAGGACGATAAACAAGGTACAGCTGCCAGGCTCCAAAGCCCGCCCTCTCTCTTCCCCGTGTCCTGCTCAGCGTCTGCATTTCAACAACAGGACGAAACCTAAGGGCTGCGCTAAGAGCCCTGACGTCCCGATGGCGGTCTGGGGCAGACCTGTCTCCCCGAGCTGCCCCACGCTGCCACCGCGGCTGCCGCCGTGTCACTTGCAGCGGTTCACAAGCCAAGGGTGGCAGGAGAGGAAGGTGGAGATGATGACGACTTACTTTATCGACAACTAGTAAAAATGAATTAAAAGGGAGATACTCCCTACCCAAGTGATAAAGTGTGACTGTGGGTCTGTTAAACTTTCACTCTGGTCAGCATTTCTGAAAGCAATGAGTTCTGGAACTCTAGGAAAACTACTGGGTTTTGGACATAGGCTGACATAAAAGAAATTCTCTTGCAAGCTTCTATAAAACTAAAAAATAGCAAAAATCCTTTGTAGAATCAGGAAATAACTTGTCAAAGAAATTCTACACCAATTTAGAAGCAACTCTAATTTACTCATTATCTACAGGCTACTTTATAGCACTGAAAACCGCAAAGTCCAGAATTGCTTGAATTTACGCTTGAGTCACAAAATTGCGGTCAGAAGCACTCATGAGTTCAGAGGAAATTTATGAGAAAAGGGAAGGGACCCTTCAAAGCACACTTCCTCTCGCTGCCATCCACCCCTTCATATGCAGGGTGTCGCGGGCTTGAGAGCTGGCACCAGAGCACAAGCACCGGGTGAGGCCTAGGGCTGAGAGCCAGCCCTCCTTCTTGATCAGCACGCCCGCCCTGGCCTCCTGTCTCATTCTGTCCACAACACCTGCAATTCTAGCTGATGAGGGGGAGCAGGCGCAGGATGCCTGAAGTGGACTTTCCTCCACTACACTCATATCTACAGTCTCATCCTGCAGAGCCGTCACTTGTCTGTGAGGCAGAAGCAGGGAAGGAGGAAGAAAGGGAATGAGATGTGAGTTTAGGATCTACACCAAAGAAACCGGTCCTAAGGGGAAGGCGGACAAGTCTCCACCCGAGGAGTAGGTCTGGAAGTACAGTGGGTGGTCAGAGGCCTCCCAGTGAGAGTCAGAAAGGCAGGACTTATGCTTACCTGGCTGCCAAAGGACTCCTTCTTGGCCGAGCTCTGAGCCTGAGGGGGGCCCTGGGCAGGCGACAACCTCGAGGGGCTCTTCTTACTCTGAGGCAGCAGCGAGGACAGGAAGCCCACGCGCGGTGACTGGGAGAGAGACGCGTTCCTCTGGCTGCACACCATGGCCCTGGGCAAGCAGACACAGCACAACGTCACAGCGCTGCAGGGGACTGGGGGAACGCGGAGCACAGACCTCCTGGCCTATGGACGCCACCGTGACCAGGGCCTGAGCCGGGTTCACGCGCCGGGGTCTAAGGAGGCATGATGCTTGGTACCGTTCTTGTACAAGGGAGCCGGTGGCCTACCAAGCACAACGGCAAGGGCCGCGGTGAAGCTCAGAGCAGCGCCTCCAACAGCCACTGGCCACACGTGCACTGAAGACCTGAAATGTGGTTAGTCCAGGTGGAGACGTGCTGGAGGTGTAAAATACACACTGGAATTCAAGACTGAGCGTGAAAGAGTGTCAGCTAGCTCATGAATACTTTGTTTACATTCACTGCATGTTGAAATGATATTTTGGAAAAGAAGGGATAAATAAAATATATCATTAAAATTAATTTAAAAAAAAAACAAATAGCCACTAAAAATTTTTAAGTTTGATTTTTGGCATGCATATTATTTCCATCAGAGGGCGGCGGCTCAGAAACCAGAGCAGTTCAATCAGTGCAGTCCTTGGCCACATGTGGATTTGGAACCTGGGTTTGCATCCTGAGTCACTGATCACTCACGTGTGGCCTATGGTGTCTACAGGGGGTCTCTTCAACTATTATTATCATTGCTGGGGTCTTCTGCTTTAACTGGCTGTTTTCAAAGGTGGCTCAAATACCTCTCTCCCAATATGACTTCTCCAAACTCTTGAGACTGGAGCATGCTTCCATGGCAGAATGCATCCAACCTGTGGTTGCCAATCTTGTCATCCATGAGGTGCTCCTTTCAATGCACAGAAATGTCCCAGGGCTTTATGACAGCGGCTGTGTTTTTCAACCCAGGCTGCATACATCTGCACGTGCAGGCCCCTGGCAGAGCCATGCAGGCAGGCCCTGAGGCTGGGAGGTAGGGAACAGCTAGAGGACCAGGGTCCTTACTCCCAAAGCTCAGACCATTTCGAGTCGCCAGGAGAAGGGGAGACACAGTGAGGTGCTCCCCAGGGGAGAGCACAGAGGACAGAGAGAGGAGGGGGTGCGGCACACACTCACAGTTCTGAGTCCCCCAGGCGGTCCATGTTGGAGACATAAGGGGGCAATTTGTGTTGGACCAAGGCCTCCTCCTCTTCTGGCTGTTGCTCTTCTTTCTTCAGTCGGTGGATTTCGGCTTGCAGTGCGAACAGCTACATGGGGTGGGGTAGGGTGTGAGTTAAACAGTGAGCTTGCCTAACCTTCCCTCCCCTTAGACACATCAAATCCAAAACCCAACCACGCTGGCTCATCAGGCCACTGGCCCTCAGCATCGGGGTGCTCATCTCACTCTCCACAAACTGGAAAAATGGGTGAGGCGGCTGCTTCTTGACCACAGTGAGGTGAGAAAACTAAAAACTGTTACATATACAAAACCCTTTTTTTTTCTTTTTATCGTTTGACTTGCTTATTCCTGGATTCACTGAGAAAAACAGCTCCACCCAATCCTGCTTTGCTCTTTGGAATCTACAAAATCGGCTATGGAACTCTAACAGAAAATTTTTTTCCAATGAAGTTTAGCACTTTTGACCTTTTGCCTGAAGAAAATTATACACACACATCCCCAAACCCAAGAATCTTAAACCCCCAAACCTAAACAGCTTACAATTTTCTTCTGAAAAATCTTCTTGTTTTTCCTTTTTTTTCCACTCTGCATTCTTTTTGGTGGAGGAGACAATTAGGTTTATTTATTTACTTATTTTATTTTTTTTAATGGAGGTACTGGGGATTGAACCCAGGACTTCATGCATACTATGCAAGTATTCTACCACTGAACTATATCCTCCCCGCTAAATAGCCTCCTTTTTCTGAAGATAAGTTCATTTCAAGGTCAGAGAAAAGCTCCTCCTCAGGCCAAATGTAGAGGCAAATGCGGGTTGGAGCGATCATCTTAGCAGACTAGAGAAACCTAGTTGAGCTGAGAAGAATTAAATCAAATCTGGGCTGTAAACACCCAGATGAGAGGACAGGTGGAAAAGGACCCAGGGTGGGAAGAAGACATCTGAAAGCAGGTTAGTTGTAAGGTGACATCAATGCATTGAGTCATTTTCCTCCTAAAAGTTCACTACCATCACCAGGTTGTGTATGCCACACAACTTACAACATGAACCCTGCCTCTGATTTCCAGACTGTCACAGCCCCCAAGTCCCCAACACTGACTTTCTGGTCACCATCCTCTGACATCAGTGCTTTCCAATATTTGATCAGCCCTCCACTGCCACTACCCAATTTCACACACAAAAAGCAGAAGTTCCTCCCAAGGAGCAAGTATCGTTCGGAACAAACCTTCTGGCGCAGAACTTCATTTTCTTCTTGAACCTGGTTGGTCCTCTGGCATTCCGCATCAAAGTTCAGTATCACGGGAACTGGTGCTCCAAGTTAAAGAATAAACCTGCCTTTTAATTAACTTGACCATGGTGTGATCGTGTCACAAAGTATACATATACGAAATCATCAAGTTCTATAACTTAAATACATACAACTTTAAACTGTCATTTATACTCCAAAAAAGCTGGGAAAAACAGTGAATTGAAATATATATTCCACCAAAAACCCTGCAATAAAACAATTCAATAAACCTATTACAAAAATAATAAGCCTGCCTGCGAAACAGGTAAAAGCCCTTCCCAAACTCCTGACAACCACAGCAACACCCTTGAACATGAGACGGGGTAAAGACTGTGCTGTGTGCTCTTCACAGCTTTACGAACAGTCCCTCCCGTGACACGAGGCCTGGCCCAACTTCGTTCAAACAGACTCACGGACACATGACAAACTGCCCGGTGAGCCCACAGAGAGGACATAAAGCCAAACCTGACGTTTTCTCCCCAATACCAGCAATAAGAGCCAGCATCCTACAGGCTTCACAGCCAGTTTAAGCTGTAGTGACACTCAGCTAAAAGCCAGCCCAGCAGCCAGTGGCTCTGCAGGCAGAGTGCCAACGCTCTACCAGTGGGGCGGAAGGACAGGCCACTTGGCTTTCCCTCCCCAGGCTGAGCCTCCTGTGGGCAGAGGTTTAGACTGAGAAGCAAGCTTCCTGCAGACTGCCACCCCATGAGCATCCTCCTTCTGGGTCAGGGTGTCAGTCTGTCCCAACCACCTTAAACAGCTTCAGTCCAAAGGAGCACAAAGCAGGCAGGGCCTTCCCTAGAGACCCAGAGGGCCCATGGGTCATGCCATTACCACCTCCGGGCCAGTCCCCTGCTGGTTTTGTTTCAAAGTCCTCAGGATAAAGAGCAGGGGGAGAAAAAAGGCAAACCTGGCAAGAGCGTAATTCACACATCACCACAGCACAAAAGGAAAGGGCTCCCTTCCTACCCCCACCAAAGATGCTCCTCCCAGGGGCCAAAAAGGAGATGCTGGGAAGATCTCCACAACACCCAGTCTATCAGTTACTCACCAGGCAGCCCCTTTCAAACCCGAATCCCTGCTCCTCCCCTGGAATTCCTGCCTCAAGAGCATAAGCAAGGAGGATGTCCCACAAAACAGTAAATAAGGTAGGCTGTAAATTACTTACATCCTCTCTCTCTCTCTTAAATATCTACATATATTCCTAAAGTTGCTCTCCTTTTCTCTGACAAGTTGAGGGACACTGCAGTCCCTAGAAAGAGTGTGACCCAGACACTAACACAGGGAGGAAGTTCCAACCCAAGAAGTGTTCTCACCTGCTACCTAATCCCAATAAAGGCAAGTGAAATCCTGGGGGGCATGGGCATGCACAGAGAGGGTGCTCTGAAGGATGGCCAGTTTCACTGCAAAGCAGCTCTGTACCGGCCCCTGTGTTTGCTGAGAGAGACCCTCAGCCCTATTTGAGGGCTGCTCTCAGAGCCTAGCACCAGCCCTCCACTATTAGCCTTGTCCCTGCCCACGCATGTCAACGACCACTTCAGCAGCAGAGGGTCAGAACGAATATTTATGATTCCTGGCCTACTGATCAAAATAACCACCATCTGTCTAGCCCCCTCACATAACACATGACAGTGACCCTTGGGCATTTTGTAGAAGAAATGGTGGCATTAAAAGCAACAGCATAAAAAAGAATGAAATAATGCCATTTGCAGCAACATGGATGGGCCTAGAGATTGTCACACTAAGTGAAGTTAAGTCAGATAAAGAAAGACAAATATCACATGATATCACTTATATGTGAAATCTAAAAAAAGACACAAGTGAACTTATGTACAAAAAAAAAACAGACTCACAGATATAGAAAACAAACTTATGGTTACCCAGGGGGAAAGGCGTGGGGAGACAGGGATAAATTAGGAGTTTGGGATTAGCAAATTAAACTACTATATGTAAAATATAAACAAGGTCCTACTGTATAGCACAGGGAATATTCAATATCTTGTAATAATCCATAATGAAAAAGAATATATGTATGCATAACTGAATCACTATGCTGTACAACAGAAGCTAATACAACATTGTAAATCAACTACAATTTAAAAAAAAGGGAAAGAGCAGCGGCCCCTGATCACACCGTCTGGCTGCCTCAGACAGGGCAGCCGAGAGGATATGCATGCACTGAAACAGGACGCTCAGGAAGTTGTGCAGGGACACGATGAAGGTGTCGGCCCACTGGCGAGAAAAGTAGGTGGCAAAGGTGGGGTTGGTGTCTGGGGACGGCAGGAAGGGCAGGACAAACCAATCCTTCCACTCGGCCTGGTTCTGGAGCTCTGTGGCCTGCTTCACAAAGAACTCCTGAGCCTTGTCATTTCTGTTTGTCTGTCAAGACACGGAGGAGGGAGCAAGGAAGGGGAAGAGACAGAAGTCCGGAGGTAAGATTCTTCACCACTGCACAGCAGAGAGCCTTTGCATATCAGCCTGCTACGGAAGCGGCCAAACATGATCCATAAACTTCATAAAATAAAGGCAATCATTCTTTTCTCAAGTTCCTTGTAACTTCAAAGAAGCTGGTTTAAACTAAAGTGTTGATGGTAAATGTCATCCTAGAAATTAATTTCTAGTTGATTTTCAAATAATCTAAGTAGATTTACCTCCCCAGGTCAGCCATAATCTTTGTTTACTCAAACTTTAACTCAGCTACTTATATTCTTTAAAACACCGCCCGGGCTCACATGCTTAACACATGAGGGGAAACAGGAATAAGGAAGATAAGTCAGATGATCTACAGATGAGAAGGAAAAAAAACAGTAGGAAAAGAGTCAAAAATAATTTTCACTGTGACTGTTCCTCCCTTTCCCAGAGTAACACAGAGTTGTCCCTAGGCAGTAAATCTATTTCTGGATCAAAGAACTCTCTTCACCAAGAAATCCCTGAACCAAAAGCACCTGGATTGTGTAGACGAGATAAAAGCGGAACAGGCTGGTTTTCAGCTTGTTGATGGTGGGTCTATACATATCCTCCAAGCGGCTGAAGAGCCGACGCTCCAGGTAGCTCCAATAATCCCGAAGGGCAGCCAAGTCATACACCTGCATCAACTGCTGCAGCTGGTCCACAATCTTGTCCACCTGGTGAGAGAAGGGTGGGATGGAGAAGGTGGTGAAGGACAGAATGGAATTCTCTCCTCACTCCACAGAGTTAATACAGCTTTTCCTTCTTGCTGTGGCTTCTGGATGTTAAAAAAAAAATAGTTTACATTAGCAATCTAGAAAACTTTCCAAACACAGTAATGTTATAGCTTTTAAGTTATTTTCTGATGTTAGATAATGTGTTCTGACCCTCTAGCAAGTGTGGAAATTTCAGGTGTAAAAGCCCAAGAAACAGGAGGTCTGGGTCCAGGTCCTGGATCTGCCTCTGACTTACTCAACCATCTTGGCAGTGTCACTTCAACTCTCTGGTCTCAGTTGCCTAAGATTTAAAAAACAGAAAGAAAGAAGAAAAAAAAAAGAGGGTGAAACAATCTCCTAGTCCTCCTCCCAGCTTCTCTACTCCAGGATTCCAAGACTCATGGTGAATGTACTGTCTCCTTCAAGTCCTCAAAGCAGCACCAAAGCCCTGGCAGCTGCCCAGGGTGTCTGCCAAAGGAGCCACCTCCTTATGAGGAGCAATCACACCAGAGTACACAAGATGGAAAAGCTTTTGGATATTGATACCACTACAACACCCCTATTTTACACATCAGAGCACTGAGGCCTGGAGAGCTGAAATGATTTGCTCTTGCCACAAAGAAGCCACTAACTTTGGACAGACAAGAACCCAGATCTCCTAACTCCCCTCCAGTGTTCTTGGTGCTAGTCCACTGTCTCTCTCAATTCACCTGCCAATACCAACTGAAATCAGCAAACATACACACAAATCATACACATATAAATTCCAAGAACTTCTCAACAGAAAATCATGTCTGAGCAGAGGAAGTATGTTTTCAAATGTACAGCAAGGTCTTCCTCAATGGTGAAGCAAACTGCCAATGAGTCACTGACCAAGACATCTCAAACAAACAGATACCTGAATCCAGCTAACATGTTGGGCTGCAAAGCCCTTTGCTCCAATACCACTGGACGCCAACTTTAGAATATTTCTGTTGCCAAAACCCACCCACCTATCCAACCTTAACTCCTAAAACCTCAGCGCCATCCTGGCCAAAGATTGGCCAGCACCTGCTCGGAGGCTGGGGTGGAGAAGGGAGCCCTGGGCTCCAGCCTCGGCGATGCTCCTGACTTGCTGGGTAACTTCAGGCAAGTCATGTCCCCTCTCGGCGCCTCAGTTCCTCATCTGTCAAGAGAGTGCCAGACGCGCTGATGTCGACGGTCCCCCTGGCGCGGTGATAGCGCCGCTCCCGCCCTGGAGGGTAGTGTTAGGGGAGAGCCAGCTCCGGACTCCCTCGGGGCCGCCTCTGCCCACGCTGCACCCGCTGGCCCCTCACCCGGAACCCCTTCTCCTTGTCTGCCTTGATCTCGGCGTCCAGCTGCCGCAATGTGTGCGTGAAGCCGCGGAAGAGCAGATACTCGCGGACCAGCTCATCTGTGCGCTCCACCGCCTCCGCCATCGCTGCGCCAGCGCTGTAAGGGCCCGAGGCGCGCCAAGGACGGAGGGGCGGGGCCTGGGCCGCGGGGGGGCGGGGCCGGACGCCGGCGCCGAACACGTCAGACCGCGGCTGGCCTACCAACCCGCACGCTCCGCAGGCCGAGCGCCTTTGGCCCCGCCCCCTTCCCCGCCCAGCTGCTACATCATCGTCACCCTCCCCGGGGAGCGAATGAAAGAAGCGCTTCTCGCCGGAGTTTACTGGCAGGGCTGGCGGCGGCTTTGTCATCTGTTATTGAAAGTGGCGGCTACCGTCCAAGTCAAGTAGGGCTGGACCTTGGAGATCATCCCAGATAGTCACGAGGCGGGCAGGGGGCTGAGGTGCCCTCCTCATTGGCATTACTGAGCGGAATCCTCTGTGCACTGCCTGTCCTCGTTTTACAAATGGGCGAAACTGCAGTCCTAAGAGGAAAAATGACTTGTGTGAAGTTACACAACCAGGTGTGTTATCAGAGAGCTTTAAGACCCCCAAAAGCCTGCTTTCATAAGATTTATTAATCACACGGCAAGATAACCAAGGTACACTGTTAGTAGAAAAAAGGCAAATTTCAGAACAGCATGTATAATAAGGTCCCAGTTTCCTAAAAAAAAAAAAAAAAGGTGTGTGTGAGTACATTTAAAAAATTCAGGAAGAGTATACACTAATCGCTTGCAGTTGTTTCCTCTAAGAGGTGAGATTATGAGGGACTTTCATTTCCTATTTTTTACTGTGGCTTTTTTGTCTGTTTGAAATTTTTATAAAGTTCATATTTTTTGTAAGCAGGGAAATAATATCTTTGAGCCTCACTTTCCTCATCTGTGAATACTGACAGTGACATTTACCTTGCAGAGTAATAATAAAAATGTAATAAGATAATGTATATTAAAAGCTTAGAATGGTGAATAGCCCATTGGTAAACTGCAAGGTTTGTTTCCCTTCTCCTTCCCTCTAAGGGTGTGGCTTTCTGTATTTGTCAAAGTACTACTCAGACTCATTACTGCCACTCTGCTCAGATCCTCCAACCCAACGACCTGGAAATTTAGGCTTTTGAGTCTGCACTAGAGAAACCTGAAAAGATAACAGAGCGAAACCCATAGCAAGACAAGGTAGAGACATATTCCACTCTCTCTGTCTGCTTTACCTGTAAGTATCCCCCAGGTAAACAGCCTTGCTGCACAGGGCAGGAAAGAAGAGTCGCCTCTATGATTTCTAGAAGGACCAGGCCAAATCCTACTTTGACTGGGATCTCTGAACTTCAAAAGCAGACAAGTAGCCAACACCAAACACTCTCCCTACTCCAGGAAAGTTGCTAATTAGAATTCCCAAAGGCACTTGAGGCCACAGCTCCCACCTCCCTCTCCTCCAACTGCCCTGGCAATTTCAGACCGGAGCCTATAAAACCAACTAAGATTGGTTTTCTGATCAACAAAAGGCAGCTGCTCTGGGCCTTAGTAGGAGCTCTTTCCTCTCTCAGGAATGTCTTCTTCCAGAATACCCACATGGATAGTTCACTTGAGCAAACACATGAAGGAGGCTTCTCACATTTGCCCTAATGCCACCTTCTCAGGAAGGTCTGACCATCCTGTACAAAATAGCAGTACACTCACCTCGAGAATTCCTATCCCCTTGCCCTGCTGTGTCTTTCTCCATAGCACTTATCACCATTTGACAAACTAGATATATTTTATGTATTTAACTTATTTTCTGTCCCCTGGCCCCCACCCCTAAAATATAAGCTGTGTGAAAGCAGAGATTTTTGTCTAAATTGTTTGCTACTATATCCCCACTACCTAAAACCATGTCTGGCTTATAACAGATGCTCAATATATATGTGAATATATAATTATTAATCAATATAATTATGAATGAGGACGATTTCAGTGAGGGCCCAGCCTTGTTAGATGGAATGTAAACTCCTGGGTCACTCCAGTACATAGGCTCTGTGGGTTTCTGACAGGTTCCCTGTCCAAAGCATTCCTCTTCCCCCATCTTCCCTTCATACTATTTTACTCACCCTTTAAAGATTTGGGGGGACATTTAACTGAGTTGTCTTTATGTAACCAGAGAAGGCACTAGATTCTCCAGCTCCCTTATTAGCTCCAGTTGATCTGATTAATCCTTTACTGCTTAGGCTCTGGCCCCTGCTATGAAAGCAACAGGTAACCTGAGGTTCTTAAGCAGGTGCTATTGGGGGCCCACAGCGGTTCCATTATGCAAAGAAAAGTATGTGGGTGCCCACAAGGTGAATCACAAGTTATCTTTTCTTCCAATCTAACAACCTCTCTTTGCCTTTGAGCCTTAGAGTTGAGAGAGAAGGGAGGATAGGAAGCATACGGAGGGGGTAGGGACTAAACATTTAATGAACACCAGGCACAATTATAAGCAAGATCAGGGTCTGTGCCCTCAGGACTACTCTGGTTGGCTGAAGAGGCTGGATGACTGAAGCACACACTCTCTGGCTGCAGACTGGAGACTGGATTGGATGGGAGCAGGGCTGGAAGGAAGATGGTGGACAGTTAGAAGGCTGTGGCATTCCAAGCAAGAGATGAGGCTAGACTGGTGGCAGTAGGGATGAAGATTGAGGGGAGGATCTGAGCATTACAGAGGAGTGGAATCAGCTCAACTTGGTGATTAATTAGCTAAGATGGGTGAGCAGCAGAGTTATTAAGTGATTGGCAGGTGTCTGTCTGGCTTGGGCATCTGGGTGGATAATAGTGCCATCTGCAGGCAGACAAAACTCCAGAAGAGGAGACCATGGGACATCCAGATATAGTTTTTCATAGAAGCTAAAAAAAACAGGGACCTGTAAACAGTAAACAGCACTGGGACCTAGAAGCAAGGCTGTCCTACCTCATCCTCATGGAGCCTTCAGCTCTGACCTATACAGTGATGACTCCCAAATCTTACCTTTAGCCCAGATCTTTCTCCTGAGCTCCCATCCAAATACCTGGGGACATTTCCACTTGGATATCCTGCAGGCGTCTCCAACTTAATTGTACCAGTTCAGCTCAGAAGCATTTTTTGGAGACTCTGAGTTCAAAATAGTGACTCAGTCCTGCTACACTAGACTGTAGAATTCAGCTCCTGTTTCTCCAGAGTGTAACTGTGTCCCCACCTGCATCAGAATTACTTCAAGGCCTTGTTAAGTTACAAATTCTCAGGGCCAACCCAGACCCACTCAGGCAGAAATGCTTGGGATGGTGCCTGGGAATCTGCATTTGGACCGATTTTCAGGGGATTCATAGAAACACATATGTCTGAGAAATCACTTATTTCATAGAAATAGAGGATAGAAGGGGTCAGCTGCCAATTGACAGAATTTCCATACATGAGTGACTATTATAAGTTTACTAGTAACGGTAATAACAGTAATGTCTGCCTCTGCAAAACACTTTTACATTCCTTATTTCATTTGAATCTAGTGCAGCCCTGTTAAGTCTTTTTCTCTCATCTTAGAAATAAGAAACTGAGGTTTAGGGAGACTAAATGATTTATTCAAAGTCTCAAATTGATGCTTCTGATTCCAAGTCCACCAGTGCTCACGGCAGCATCACTGATTCAGCCAACTTGTGAGACAGGCCACTGGCTGAATGAGGATGAATTACCCTCTTCCTGAAGAGTACTGGAGCTCAGACTAACCACGCAGCGTCTCTTTAATGGCTGAAGCATTTTGCCTGGGGCAGGGAACAACCACTTTAACCACAGATAACAGAAATAACAGGTCAGAGCACCTGGCACTCTCCAAGGTTCTGGGATTACCTTAGAATTTCACCTTCTCTTCTAATCTTGATGCTCTGGGCTGCCTTTTGTTTAACCTACAATTTCTGAGATTTCTTTCTGCCTGCAGTTGTTCCCATGAACTCCTACTGTCCTCTAAGACTCAGCCTAGTCATCCCTGGCCCTCAGCCCTCCAGTAGCACTTGGTGTTTCCATCTCTCTGTTCCCAAGGCTTAGCACCCTGTCTGCTTATCACATTGCTTTATAACTATCTGTCTGTCTCATCTCCTTGATTTTAAACTCCTGAGAGCAGAGAGTATAGTGTGTCTGGCTGATCCTAGTGTCTCCAATGCCTAGCACAGTCCCTTGAAAGGAGGCACTCAATAGCTCTTCAAATTAATGAGTGAATTAAGTCATGTGACTGCCCTACTTGGGATTCCAAGTTACATGCTCAGTATGGAGCTTCCATCGCCACTGCCTTCAGCAGAGAAACCTTTTTTTACTGTGGTCAGTGCCTTAAAAAGTCCTGAGCACTTCTGAAAACTGGCAGTGGCCCACCATGACCCATCTAGTTAGCCACAAGTTCCCTGCTGAAAACCCTCAGCCTTGCCTTAGGAGGCAGCCTGTTCACTCGCTAGCGTTCAGCTCCCTGAAAATCAGTGGCATACAAATTAAAATAGCTGCCCTTTCACTTACAAATTGCACTTAAGAAGATCTGTTGCCCAGCATTGATAAATGCAAAACCAAGTGGGCATTCCTACAAAGCTCCAGAATGAGCTACTTTTCTAGGGATGACACTGTAAATGACCACCCGTCCCCCAGAAAAAAATGTTTCATACTCTTGAACCAATGACTCCACTTCTAAAAATTCCCTCAAAGAAATAATTAAAAATGGCAAGATTCATGTAGAATGGGTTGTTTATAACAGTGCAAGTTATTTGTAATAATGAAAGTTATTTACAATAGTGAAAGTTGTTAAGTACTTCAGAGATTACAGTGAGCTCTCCTTCAAGAGCTTAGGAATGACAATACTGCATTTCTCACTGAGTGTTGAACTTGGACATCTGTCCCAGAGAAATGAAAACGTATCGTCATATAAAAACATGAATACTCATCGCAGCTTTATTTAATTGCCCCAAACTGGAAACAACCAGGGTGAGGTTATAGCTCAGTGATACAGTGTGTACCTAGCACACATGAGGTCCTGGGTTCAATCCCCAGTCCCTCCATTAAAAAAATAAATAAATAAACCTAATTACCTCCCCATCCCCAAACAAACAAACAAATAAACAAACACACAAAAACTGGAAAGAACCCAGATGTCTTTCAACTCTTGTTGGTAGAAGTTAAAATAAACAGGTTCAGCAAGCACCATGGACAACCTACCTTACCTCCTCTAGTTAAAAAAACTGGTACATCCATACCAGGGAGTATGACTCAGCAATGAGGAGACGTGATTTACACAACAAATGGTTGGATCTCAAGGAAATTATGCTGAGTGGAAAAAAACAGTTCCAAAAGGTTATCTATATACCAAAAGGTGGGTATGATTCTATTTATATAACATTGTGAAAAGACAAAATGTAGACATGAAAAAGAGATTGGTAGTTGCCAGGGGTCAGGAATGAGTGAGGGGGATGACGAAAGGGGAGTGACTATAAAAGGGCAAAATGAGAGCCCTTCGTGGTAATGGGGCTATTCTGAATCTTCACTGTGGTTGTGGATAGATGAACCTACACATGAGATAAAACTGTAGAGAACTAAACACACACACAGACAAACAATGTGCACAAGTAAAACAGGGAAATCTGAATAATACCAGTGGATTTTAAGTGTCAATATCCTGGTTGTAATATTGTAGATAATTTTGCAAGATGTTACCATTGGGGAAAACCTGGTAGGGGGTACATGGGATCTCTGTATTATTTCTTACAACTGCATGTGAATCTACAATTATCTCAAAATAAAAAGTTTAATTTTAAGAAGTGTAATACAGAATTGTATACAATATGATTGCTTTATATAATATTTTTGATGTATATGTACACACAAAATATTTACGATTATTGGCTTTAGGTAATAGAGATGGATTTTATGGGTGATCTCTGACTTTGTTTTATGCTTTTTAACATTTTTCAAATTCCTTACCATGAACACATATTAATTTTATTTTATAAATATAATAAGTATCCTTAAATATAGCATGTTCATTTTTCATAACCGTGTCTTTGTACCGACTCCCACAAAGCTTTTATCAACTATCCCCCCAAAACTATTAAATATAAATTGATACTAAACTAGGAATTCCCAATCCTATGCTTAAGCAATTAAGTTTTCAGAACCAAATACAGAACCTTACACCTGAACTCTGATGATCAAGTTGTGTCATTTCTCTGGCTCCCAGCTTCCTCATCTGCAACATAAAGATGTTGGGTCAGAAGGACCCTGAGGTCCTTCCAGCCTTTATGGTCCACAGGCCTCATGCTGGTATAAGACACCTACTGGGAATCTTGGTGTGTCTGTTTAGAGATAGTAAGTCCCAAAGATGGAGAGTGATCCACCTTCTCCCAGATCACTGTGACCATATCCCTTGAGGAGTAGCTCAAATTAGAGTGAGATCCTGCCTGTCTCCAGCCCTCTGCCTTCCACCCTATAAGGCAGCAAAGTCCCCATTTGCACAGGGGAGTAAACCACCAATAATGGAATTAGACTGTTAGCAGCAGGAACCCACAAGTTTTTGAGTCTATAAAATCATTCGCTTTCACTGATGGAACAATTCAAGTCCCCTAGGTTAATAAGAAATATGCCTTCACAAACATCAAGTGGTAGACAGCCAGGGGAATCCCATCTCTGTTGCCACATTTCCTAAAAAACAACTCCTTACTCTCTGCAATCCTGTTTCTACCTTCTGCAATGACTGGGGCAGGTTCCCCTGCCTGTCCCTCACCTCTTTCTCTGTATGAATATATATATTCTGATTCTCTGAAGAACCCTGACTAAGGTTCTGACTAAGGCCGGGCAGGTCAGTTTCTGGTACACCTTGGAAAACTTTTCTCCACTTTCAAACGAATTCACTATTCCCTTATGGTTGTCTAATATATGAATGTTAAGCAGTAGTGAAAGCAAATGAGGTAGATCTCTGTGTACAAATACGAACTCTTCTGCAACTCATGCTATTGAATAAAAACAGCAAGCTGCAGACTGATGCATTTGCGTAAAGTTTTTTCCTCCAAAAACTCAGAAAACTTTATTTTCCAAGGGAGTATCTGTAGGTGTGTAGACATCTAGTAAAGGATCTGGAAGCATTCACACCAAACAAGTAACAGGAGTCTGGGACCCCTGCCTGTCGTCACATGAAATGAATGGAAATCAGTGTTGCTGCAAATAATCAATAAACAATCCACAATAAGGGACAGAAGAGAGTTTCATTTGAGCCAAAGTGAGGACTACAGCCTAGGAGACAGGTTCAAGAAGCACCTGAATTGTGTTCCACCCACAAAGTGGAGGAGGCTTATATACACAAAACCCACAAAGTTACATAAGTTTTTTGTCAAGAATTAGGATTAGAACTGACAACAAGTAAGGACGCTTGTTAAGCAGGGGTTAGTTGGGGCCTAAAATGGTTACACAGTTACAAGGGGATACCTTGAGACTGTAAGGTTGCAGCTGGTGATTTCCTTGAGCTTGATATAGTTCAGAAAAGTCAGGAGCTGATGCAGGAAAATGTCTGAAGCCACATCCACAATGGCTACCAGGCTCCATTTTGGATGCCTGAACTACAGTTCTTCCATTTTGATTTTTAAAGGAGTTTAAATACGTCATCCCTCAACAATAGAGAGCAAGTGAAAAAGGCCTTTTCTCCATCCAGAAAGTTAGGGCCGAGGACACAGAGCACAGGTGGCCACACTGGATTGGCATTAATGCCGGAATCTCAGAAGGCTTCCGGGTGGGACTGGTGTGGAGCTGGACCTGGGCGGGGGGGATGCTCTCAGGCTGGTGGAGGGCGGGGGTATTTCAGGGCAGGATCTATGCTACTTGGGGTGGTGTTTGGGGCAGGATCGCTGTTACTCTATGAGGGGGTGTATTTCAGGGCAGGCTCTCTGGTACTGGGAGGGAGGGGTCGGGGTTCAAAAGGTGACAGTGTGTGTATGTCGCTGTTGCCGGGGAGAACTCTGATTGTATCCAAAGCTGGGGAGAAGCCACTAGGAGGTCCCAGGGTTCATGAGCAGAGCCCTCTGCCTCACAGCTGTGGGGAAGACTGACTGAAGTAGATAAGAGATCTTCATTTTCAATCAAGAAATCAGGCTGCAGCAGGTAAGGAAGCCTCTCAGCAGCATCCCACCCCAGGGCTGCATTTCTTCCGGGTGTAGATGTGCTCCCCAGTGGGCAGGGTTCAGGGAGGCAGAGTGTGGTGGTGTGGATGGGGTGAGGGGATGACTAGCTGAAAGGCCGGGCAGGTCAGTTTCTGGGCCTGTGTCCGCTCAGTGCACAGGTAAGGTCCCCAAGACAGAGGTGCTCAGACTCCTGAGTGCCTTCTGCTCCCGTGGGGTCTCAGCCATTGAGGGTTGGGCTGGTGGTGGGAGGCAAGGAGCAGAGCCAGGGAAGAGAAACCAGGAAGTGGAGGATGGGAGAGAGGGGGAAAAGCAGGTCCTCGGGGGCCCTCAGTGACCCAGGGTCAAAGAATGCCTGACAGCCAGAAGGGACAAGGCCTAGACCTAGGCAGAATTTTGTTTTAAAACGAACATTTTACATTTACCTTGAAAAGGAGAAGGAGAATTTCCTCCTACTGGGTGCCTTCCACGTGGCCGTTTCTTTCCACATAACACAGCATTTAATGTAATGTTCCACAAAAATCCGAAGGTGAATTTCAGGAGTGTCTACCACATGCCAGGTACCTATTTGTCTGCTTTAGGTGGAAGTCATTATGGTCCTCGCGGTCACTGTGAGGTGCATCCTGGATCCAAATCCAAATCCAAGTGCCACCAGGCCCAGGCTGCTTCTTCGAGGCTGTGTGACCTCAGGTTCACCCTTGCCCCGGGTCAGAGAGCAGCAAGGGGGCATCTGGCCTGGTGGCTGCTTCCTAGAGTAAAAGGAAGGCAGGGATCACAACCATTAGGAAACGTTAAGGCTGCAGGAATTCGAGTAAAAAGACACCTAAACACAAGAGTCTCTCTGTACCTGGGGAAAAACAAAATTTTTCCTTAAGCTGGAGGAATACCTATTTCCTACTGTCTCAAAGAGTGAGCACTTTTTTCTTCTTGATATTTTGATCCCACCTTTTAAGGTCTCTTCTGTGCAACGCCTCTCGTGCCCCCCACCTCCATTTCTTCTTCCCTAGTTTAAAACATCATTCCCCAGCCCCCCTTTTATGTGTCTCTACTTCCTCACACCTACATGCTTTCACCTCTTCCTGAGACACGGAGCCTGTGCTCTGGACCCTTCAATGAACGTGTCTTCTCCAAGCCTCAGGATACGCACGTAAGGCAGGGGTCAGAGCCCCGTTTGGGCTCCGTGTCAGGTGAGTGCACCCCAGTTGGAGGACAGCCATTTAGTCCTCTGTGGGCACATACAGGCTACGTGGGGCACCTGAGGTAACACAGGTGTCCTCTCCCTGCGTCGCTAGGCCTCCCCTTGGAAAGCGGCCACCAGGAAAGGTGAGAAGGTCAGCCCCACCCCTCCGTCCTCTCCTCATCTCTTCGTGTTGCCCTTAGACATGTTACACTGTTTCCTCCACTGTCTGCACCCTCATTGGCCCGCCACCGCACGTCCCCATTGGCTGCAGGCCCCGGGACACACCGCGATTGGTCCCTGCCTTTGTGCCGAGGTGCTAGGTCTGTCTGGCACGGGCAGAGCACGGTCCCCACTCCAGCTGGCGCGCGAGGCCAGTGACAGCTGTCACCGCTGTCAGGGATTCCAGCGGCCCCGCGTGTCCAGGGACTGGGGACGTCGTGCGCCCGGATGCCTATCTCCCTCCGAGGGTAAGTGTCCACTAAACGCTGCGAATACCGTGCCCACTCATCTTCAGAAAGGTGTACTTGGACTTGTTGGTGTTTAGATACACGAGAAGTGATTCAAGTCTGTGGATCCAAACAGGTGGACAGTTAGGTCTGGGTCTAGAACTTTGATATGAGCGATTGTACTTGTCACTGTGATGCCCTACATATTTCTGAGAATGATTTTGGATTTTTTTTTTTTACATGATCTGATAAACATAGAGAACCAAAGGAAGCTACTGGTGGGCTGTAAAACATTATCCAGTGTCATGTGTGCAATTGCCTAGGGTTTGCTAATGAGACAGGATCACACCCAAATGTTTTGTAGATTGATGCTTAAAAATGATTGAAAGTTACTCCGAACCTTGGAAAGGGTGAGGTCATATTTTTTTAAAGTTTAGCCTAGGGAGTTTTAAAAACATCAGCTCTAAGTGGGTATTAAGTGGTGTTTTAACAGGAAAATCTTTGGTAATGAAAACATACTTTGCTTTTTATACATAAGTGATAAAAATATGGCATGACAGTAGGAACCTTCACAAAATGCCTCTTTAGAAGAAAGTTAGAAGCTTTCTTCTAACTTTGTGAGACTGAAGGTTATGCTTAGCAGGCTGATTTAATGAATAGGATTGAACACAGTAAGAAGTTTTGAAAACGGAAAAGATGTCAGAGCTCTGGTCATTCTGAAATGCTTAAAATTATTTTTGGCCCCAGTTTCCCACATAATGAATGTGCTCTGCACCAAGTGCCCGGTAAACATTTGCTTATTGAACTGCAGTTCCCAGAACTCCTTCAGATGCAGTTTCCCACACGGTTGTGTGTTCCGTGCTCCACTTCTGTCCAAATGTAAGCAACTTGGGCTGCTAGCCCTTGCTCCAGATAGTCACAGAATCGTGGCAATGACCTTACAGAAGTGGAAAGTTTAAACTATAATTAAGTTAAATACTTCTCCACCTCCTTTATAAAGAAATTAAGATTTCAGGTTTCTTGGCTCATGCAAAAACACATCACTGGTTAACACAGAGTTAGAGTTAATCTGTAATCCGCCCTGCCTTTCCCCAAACTGGTTCATTCCATTGGCCAGGTACCATCTCTGGGTGCATCCCTGCATCATCCCACCCATGGTGGATTCGTAAGACTAGCTTCCTTCCACCTACCATCTCTGAGTTCCCCCAACTCTCACGATTCAGATGCCCAGATATTCACACTCACCCTCCAAACATGCCCTGTTTTCTGAGTAAGAACAGGATACCCAGCTTCTTGCTTCTGTATCATCCCTCCCCAACTATCTCATGTGGCGATTGGCCAGCATCACCTTCAAAGGCTTTTTAAGCTTCTCACATACGTGCCTTTCACCGTGAATCTTGTCAAGAAATGAATTCATGAGGTTGTAAATGCTTAGGATACAGAGAGGTCTTTTGGATCAGGGTCGAACTAGCTGTTGTTCCTTGCCCCCAAAGTTTTCTCTTAATACTATTCCATCTTATTCCTATTTTGATGCACCCTGGAGGGACATTTAGATGATGGATACATGGATCCTGATAAAGGATCTTACTGATTTGTTGGCAAAACAAGATTTACATGAGAAACCAGTGTGGACTGGAGCTGGTCAACTTCTCAGAGAAATTAGGACTTGAACTAGGAACTGACACACAAGCTGACTCTACATAAACTGGGGGCAGGAGGACATTCTAAGTTGGAGGGGAAGAAAATGGCCACAGAATAGAGGTTGGTGAGCAGAAGAAAAAAGGTTTCTGCTGCTAGTAGTAAGAGAAGGAGGGAAATGGGAGATTCTGAGTGGTCAAGGCTTTAAAATGCAGATTTCTGGGCCTTTGGGGTGGAGTCCCAGACAATTCTCTCTGTACTGCTCTAATTCCCTACACTGCTGGGAGCAGCTTCCTTACCACACTTTGCATCTGAGTAGGGGCTCTAGAAGAAAAGGTTTGTTTTTGTTTTGTTCTGTTTTTTAAACAAAAAACAAAACAGGATCTTGTTTTTTACAGTGAGTTCCCTGATTCCTAGCAAAAGAGCCAACCTTGCAATAAGGCAGAGGAAAGTCCTGCCCTCCCCTCCCCCATCTGAGAACGTGACTTCTATGGTACTTGTCCTGGGTGAGCCATCCCTTCACACAGATCGCAGATGCCTATGGGACAGAACCAACTGTATGACTGCAGCAAAAGACTGAAAAATAGCCACCTCAGCTCCTGCCAGGTCCACAGTGCAAGTCAAGAGAACTTGGAAAGAATGCCTTTTGGGGATCATACCAAATCATTCCTAGTGGAGAGCAGGATGCACACTTAGGAACAGGATATTTAAAACTGCACGAGGTCTAACATCTTGGTAAGATACTTGGCTTGATTCTCCCCTTCAAGCAGAGTGGAAGGATCTTCTCCCACCTTTCCCTGCGGTGCTCCTCCCTCCAACTCCCACGGGGAAGACATCTCCCAGCTCCTGACCCCGGGGCACCCGCGGCAGGCCACAGCTCCCAGCAGCTGGGCTGATGCTCCGGCGCCATCCTCACCCTAGAGGCAGGCGGTGAAGGCTGTGCCCTGCGGCAGCAAATAATGGGAGGGTCTGCCCTCTATGGGAGACGCAGAGGGCTGCACCCTTGCCCAGAGACTGCGACTCTCCACACAGCCACCCATTCGGATACTTCCGGGCATGTATATTTTCATCAGTACCCCCAGGGGGCTGACAAACATCAAAACCGGCCCAGGTCATGTATGCATTGTCCCTCTGCAGCAGGACTGAGCTCAGGGGAGAGCGGACCCGTGCAGAGCTCCCATCCTAATTCACTCAAACCCCCGCACCGAGTGCACAAGGGGCTACAGAGGTGACGACAACACGGCCCCTATTCAAAGAGCTGGCAGAGCCATCCACGCCTCAGTTTCTTGTTAAAACTGTCACGTCATCAGCCCTAGAATTGCCTCTCCTACAAAAGGGCTCCTGATTTGTAAATTCAGGTGTGACCAAGGACAACAAAATGATCATCTTCAGAACCCACTGAAAGAGGAAAAGGCAAACCAGCTTCCATTTCTCTACTGTCATGTGACTTTTTGCTTTCCCATGTAGAAAAGCGCATTCTCTTCTTTTTGAGACATATATGCAGAAAAGTTCACAAATCTAAAGAATACACCTTGATGGATTTTTTTCATATACTATATGTACCTGTGTAACCACTGTCCAACTCAAAGAGGGGTAACTTCTTAGTGGATAAAAGGCCTCAAAGGGTCGGACACATACCCATTCAGCTTCTAACAGACTGTAAAAAGTGAGACCTCAAAGTACAGCTTGCTCTCCTTGGCCACCACAGTCAGTTAACAAGTGTCTGGTGGGGGAGGGTATAGCTCAGTGCTTAGTATGCACAAGGTCCTGGGTTCAATGCTCAGTACCTCCATCAAAAATAAGTAAGTAAGTAAACCTAGTTATCTCCCCCTCCAAAAACAAAACAACAGATGGGTTATACTTAAATCAAAAAACAAAAACCAAAATGTGTCTGATGAGTACCTGCAAGGTTCTGGAAACTTCGTGGTGTAAAGCAGCAGTGCTCTTAAACTGTTAAGTCAAAAAGGAGCACCTTTTAGGAGTCAAGATTCAATAACAGATTTGTATCATCTGCTATTTAATGCGTATCTGTTATACGCATAATCAATTATACTCATTGGTCTGGGACCTTTTACTTGGAAGTCATATCCCCTCCCTTTCTTTCTACTTCAGTCTGTCTCACTTTTTCTTTAATGTTGCATCTTTATTATATAGGGCCAAAAAAAAATCATATTACATTGCAGCTTACAATGGCGACCTCTGAAGAAGGCAGCAACCCCGGCAGCAGAGCGACGCCTGGGCCCCTGGCACAGCCGCAGGAGCTCGAGCCGAGGGTGGCCCGCAGACGCCTGTCCCAGGCCCGCCACCGGGCCACCCTGGCAGGGCTCTTCAGCAACCTCAGGAAAACCGTTTACTCCCATTCTGATCTCACAGCCTCCAAGGTATGGGGGCCTGAAGGTGGGGAGGAAAAGTTCCCACACGTGGAGGGACCGGCCTGGAGCTCCCACCCCTGAGGCAACGGACACCTCATGGCTTTCTGTCTGCTGCTGCCTGTGGGTAAAGCATGAGAGCTGGGCCTTACCCACCAGCCGCAGACGAGCCTGGCGTCAGAGGGAAATGACGGACTCGAGAGGCCTAGAGAGCCAGCGATTCTTATGCCATCCCTCCACAGGCAGTGGTGAGCCTCCAGCAGTGTCCAGACCCTGCATCCCCACCCCAAGCACACACATGCATGCACACACGCCCCTGTGCACCCCTCAGTTGTCGTGCACCAACCAGGTCTTTCCTGAGGCAACAGGGCTCTCCAGGTAAGCATGTATTTTTTTCTGATCTTGATTTCACCTTTCTCCTTATATGGCTTTCTCATTGCTGATTAGTGCCTCTGGCAGAGCACAGGAAGTTTCAGGGGGTTAGGGTGGGGGTGGAAGGATGGAGTTGGTATCACTGGAGGGAGCATTTAGGTGTCCAACAGGGAAGGGGTCCCCAACAGCCTCGCATTCCCCCGCCCTACTCTTCTCACAGAAAGGGACCATTTGACAGGCGGAATGCCCTGCTTCCTGCTTCCCGAGCTGGCCCGGATTCTCGTTGAGGGCAGGCACACAGAAGAGCGCCTCAGTGGGCCAGAAGGCAGAGGCCTCTGTGGAAATTAGAGAAGGGCACCCTGAGCACCCTTATGAGGGGCTCCAAGTGGAGCCTCAATTGTTTTTAGCTGAAAGAATTGCAACAGAGGCCCCATCTGCTCATACAGAAGGCTAGGTGTGGGAGGTGTGGGGAGGGCTGCTCCTTTCTGCTGAGCCGGGCTCAGGGGCTCAGGACAAGGGGCTCACAAGGTGGGGCATGGGGAGGGAGATCCCACATCTGGGCCTCTCAGCAAAGAGCCTGCCAGCACAGCTCTGCTCCACATCACCTGGGGGAAGAGGTTATGCTGTGTGTTTCCAGGGGTGCATGGACACCCCAAAGTCCCCGCCATTGGCCAATGAGGAGGTGTGCACAGACCAGAAGCATGACTGAAGAAAGGACAAGTATCCAGGGCAGTAAGGAGGGGAAGTAAACCTAGAGGAAAACCCTTCGCACCCTCTAAAATTTGCTGAGAGCCGGGCTGTCAGCCGGCCTGGGTCCACGTGAGGCAGGCTGCTTGAGGAGCTTCAGGTAACACGCCTGTTAAACCGGGGCAGTGGTCACAGCTTCCCCAGGGGCCTGCTCTGGAGTCCGACAAGAGAACAGCATGAAAGATGCAGCATGGTCCTACATGGTTTAGAATGCTGGTACCACTTCCCAAGGTGTACCTCATTTGTTCCTCACAGTTCTATCCAAATCACCCTCATCCTACAGAGGAGGAACCCAAGGCTCCAGAAAATTAAACCATTTGCCTGGGACGCTCCAGCTAGGAAGCAGCCTGGAAATCAGATGTTCCCTGTTTTATCCCTCCTACTCCCTCCTGCTTGAGGGACAACCCTGAATTTTTCATTTGTGATGTCCATGAAGAACGGATTTGTTCTATGGGAGTAAGGTCTTACTAGCTTTCTGTCGCTACCCAAAGTACTACAAACCAGGTGGCTTAAAACAAGAGCAATGTCTCAGAGGCCTGGACTCTAGAAGTCCAAAGTCAAGGTGTCCGCAGGGCTGTGCTCCTTCTGATGGCTCTAGGGGAGAGGCCTTACTCACCTCTTCTAGCTTCTGGCACTTGCTGGCTGCCGTTGCTTATAGAAGACTCACTCCATATATGTCTTCACATCGCCTTCTTTCTGTGTGGGCCTGTCTGGGTCCAATCTCCCCTTTTTATAAGGACACCAGTCATACTGGATTGGGGCCCCCTAATGACCTCATTTTAACCTGACCACCTCTAGAAAGACCCTATTTCCAGATAAGGTCACACTCACAGGTTTGGGGGTTAGGACTTCAGCATATCTTTTTTAGGGGGACACAATTCCACCCAGAACAAAGATCCTAAGAAAATTAGCCTGCCAAACCATTCTAGAAAAAGAATTTCAGTAAATTGCACCTGACTTAACTGGCTCTGTTTTGGTCCCGTGTGACGCAGTAAGACTGCAAGGTGAGGGAGGGGTGGCCCTGCTGAGCGGATGCAGGTCACCTCCCTGGACCAGAAGGCTGGAAAGTCCTCACCTCACCCTAAGAACAAGTCTGAGGTTCGGTCAACCTGTCGGCTGGTGGACCCAACAGTGTAATCCTGAGCCCCGGGCCTGGGGGCAGCAGGTGACCCCTGCTCTAAAAGGCATGTACTGCGATCCTGTGGTCCACTGCGTTCTCACGCTGCTGTTCTTTGGGTCCACAGAGTGCTGTGCTGTTCTGCCCCCTCAAGTCTCCTTGTGCACCGGCCAGGCGGCGAGCCCCAAGCTACTTTGGGGTCCTCTCCCACCCGCCCCATCTCCCTCTGGCCTTTGTATGGTGGCTCAGGGAGTCAGTCCTGCTCTCAGAGTCTGCGCGCCCTCCGGCTCAGCCTGGCCACCTGGCCCCATCCACCCCTCCAGTAGGATCCGCCCCTCCTCCCCCTGCCCGGGTCCCCACAGCCCTCTGCGCCGCTCCCTGAGCTCTCGCTTGTGCCAAGAGTGGTGTTAAGTGTTATGAGCAGTTGTTTCCGTGGTCGTCCTTCCTGGTAGAACGTCAGCGGCCTGAAAGCAGGGCTGTCTTGTTTGCTCGGTCCCGGGGCTGAGCACACGGCTTTGCCCCCGTACAGGCCTGATGAGTGGGTGGGACTCTGCACAGGCATCGGGGCTCAGCATAATGAACAGTATCTAGCTTTTCTCATTTTTCAGTAATACTGCAGTTACCATTTTGACTTTGGTAATATTACATACAGCAGGGAAAGAAGGGAGGGAGGGAGAGGACACTGTGAGTCTACTCTTGTGGAACAGGACATTCAGGGTTCAAGTTGACAGAGCACTTGACAAGTTTTTAGATCAACTAGAGTACGTATTTAGCAAATAAAAAATATTAGAATTGTACACTTACTATTAGCCAGCCAGTTGCACACTGTGACAAGTGAGCAGAAGTTAATTTCGGTCTCTGCGCCGGCCTAGAGCTGCTATTCATCCAACCGCCTCCTTGGTCACTATCTGTCCCACCTTCAAGTAGCGTGCATAGTAGTTCGCAGCCCTGGCTGTTTGCTGAATGCTGCTTGTTTCCAAAAACTTCGGTATTTCTGTGAGAACCATTTCCAGAATACAAAGTAAACGTCATGCCTTCTGAGCATCAGAACAAATTTCCTACCCTTTCTATCGACAACGTGAAGGACTGTGACTTCGCACTCAGATTCGTGAAGGGGTCTGTGTCCACAAACCCATCTCTGCGGTGGGAGGCTAGCTTTTCAGCCCTGTCTGTCTCTGTCCTCAGTGGCAGGTTTTGAATAAGGCGAAGACTCACATTCAGGAACTGGAACAAACCTTGGATAATCTGTTGAAGCTGAAAGGTAAGAGCTCCTACTGTGCCTCCCCACTTACCTCCCAGGAAGCGTTGATTGGTTTTTCTACTGAAAACAGAGAGACTGGGCTAAGCCAAGTGAACATGTGTTTCTGGTGCCTCCTGTGTGCCAGGCACTGTGCTTGGTCCAGGGTGTGATGAGATCCAGGCCCCTGTCCTCGGGCAGCTGAGGGTCTGGCAGGACAGACAGAAGTCAGCACGCTGTGTGAGCACAAGGAGCTCCTTCCTAGGTGCTGCTGAAGGGTACCTGACCTCATCCTGAGAGGCCAGAGGAGTGGGCAGTACTTGTCCATCTCCAAAGCAAAGGGCAGAAGCTGTCTCCCTTCCCTGGCACTCAGTCTGGGAGACATGGCTGGGGATTTGGGTTTAATGAGCTCATGGAAGCTGAATTCTGAAAGGGATACTTCCCATGTCTTGACTGAGAAGGGCCAGTTCAAGAAGCTCTTCCCTTGGTTCCAGTGCTCTCCTCCCACGTCTAACTGGAGAGGTGATACTGGGCTCTGGACTCCCCTACACTGAACCTGGGCGGGCTCAGCAACCACCCAAGGTCCACTGAGGCCAAAAGGCAGGAGAGACCCGAGCAAGTCCCGACTTTATCCTGTGTGACTCTTGCCTTTAACTGCCCCCCAGAATCCTTCAGCCTGGAGGACGGGAATGCAAACAGCCTAGAAGCAGTCAAGGAAGAATATGCCAGCATGTACTCCAGAAATCCCGGGTAAGACCCCCCAGCACCAGGAGACCCGGCACCTGCTGACCACTCCTGCTCTGCTACAACTCGGCAGCCCCATTCCCCTCCAGAATGCAGTACAGAGTAAGAGGTGCCGCTCACCTACTTAGGACTGTCTTGTGCCAGACAGATTTCTTTTCTTATTTTAATAATGTGCGTTGGATTTTTTTCCCAATTATAAAAATAATCCTGCTTATTAAAGAGAATGTAAAAAAGACAGAAAAGCTCGAAAAAATAATAAAAATACATATTATCTCATCACTCAAAGAAAGTCAATGTTAATCTTAAAGACTATCCCAGTTTTCAAATTTTGCACATTATTTTATAGAGAAATGAAATCATAATGTTCACAGTGTATTATAGCTTTTAAGAAAACCTCAACTAATGGCTTTATTGAAGGATACGTATGAAAATAAGAAAAATCAAAATCTCTACCTATTTTTCTAGCTTCATAGGAACCTAAGAAAAGCCAAACTGGACTTCAGAGAGGAAATGAAATAACAGAACACCCAGGTGTCACAGATGCTGAAAGGGGAACTTGTTTATAATGTCACACTCAGACTCTTAAAGAGAGACTGGTTTCAGTAATGTCTTTCTCGTACTTTTATGATCTCATTTTGGACAATTAACTCACACATTGTGATGTGTACTTTGTAGATGCAGTGTTCACTGTGCTCTCAAAGGATGACACAAGCCCCGCCCCACAGCATCCTGCAGAGCCGCTTCAGAGGTTGTGTCCAGCACAGTGCATGTTCAGGTGGCCTCTGAGGAGGCACAGGAGTATGTGTATAAAGAATTTTACTCACTCTGCAAACTGCTTGCTCTCAGAACCTCCCAAGAGCCTGCCGAGGCAAAGCAATGCTACTTCCTCTCCTTTTGGGTGGGATAACTGATGACTTTTATTTTCTTCTCCCTGCTTTTCTGTATTTTCCAATTTTTTTTTAAAACAACGACTATGTATTATATCCTAAGGGAAATAATCAGAGGAGATGATAAATTATTAAATTAAATTCACATGGTAGACACTGTGAGGCTACAGAAAAGTATCAAGATCACCTATAATCACACTCCACACAGACACCTTCAAGCACCGTTTTGGTCATGGGGGACAGAGGCAAGTGGTGTGTGTGTGTGTGTGTGTGTGTGTGTGTGTGTGTGTGTGTGTGTGTGTGTGTGTGTGTGTGTGTGTGTGTGTGTGTGTGTGTGATGCTGAGTACATGGCAGGGTGTTTGTGGCCCAATTTTGACTAGCCCCCTCACTATCAGCCTGGGAGATGATCTCAGTGAGGTAGGTGTTAGCTACTTTTATTACATAAGCCATCTTTTCCTTGCTGATTTAACATACTAAAATCTTATTAATACTTTCATCACTTACCAAAATGGGAATAGCTAAATTTCTTTTAAAATCATTAACTAGGGAGGATTTTTTTCACTAGAATTTTTATAAACCTACAATAATTAAAACTGTGGTACCACCAGAGAAATAGATTAATTCCACTTTATAATTATTATACTTTAATTAATTAAGTTATGAGTGAGTTTAAGTGCCTTTGTTCAGGATCATTTGTATTTCCCTTCCTGGGAGCTTTTTTTTTTTTACCTATTCTTTGCCCATTTTCCTGTTGGGTTGGTGATCTTTTCCTTATTTAGTGGTAGAAACTCTTTATGTATGATGAGAATTTAACTCTTTAGTATATGGATTACAAACAATTGTATGTTGGTTGGTTATTTTACTAGTTTGGTTTTGATGATTCTGTTTTGTGTTTTGGCCATGCAAAAATGAAGTCTAATCTGTCTGTAATGGCACCTGATGTTGGGGGAATAGTCAGGAAGACTTCCTCCACTCTGAGATTTTAAAAAAGGAGACAGAGACAGAGATTGAGAACCCTCCTGTGATTTCTCCTGGAGCCCTCGTTTTTTAACTCAACTTGATACCCTGGGGATTTCACTATCCGTATGAAGAGATTCCTGGTACAAGTCCTGGTTTTCCAAATTGTGTTTCGTTGTTTCATTCTCTTAAAGCTGTATTCTAAAGAGCAGAATTTAAAACTCTGAAATAAATCTAACTTATTTCTTTTCTAGATTGAGTTTTGGGTTTAAACCTAAGTATTTAACCTAAGTATTTCATGGTCTTTAGTGCTATTATAAACAGTACTACTTTTTAAAATTTCAATTTCCAATTGTTCATTGCTAGTGTATAGAAACACTATTGGTATACTGGCCTTGTATTCTGCAACCTTGCTCTTATCTTAGTTCCGGTCACGTTTTTGCAGATTTTCTACGTAGGAGAAAAAAGTTTTATTTCTTCCTTTCCAATCTGTATATCTTTCATTTATTTTGTTCACCTTATTGGACTGGCTACAATCTCAAGCATGATTTTGAATACAATGGTAAGAGTAGACACATCCTTGTCTTGTTCCCTACCTGAGCAGAGAAAGTCTTTTACTGTTAAGTATGATGTTGGTTTTTTGTAGATTTCCTTTATCAGGTTGAGGAAGTTCCCTTCTATTCCTAGTTTCCTGCGAGTTTTTATCATGAATGGGTGTTGAATTTTGCCAAGTGCTTTCCTGCACATATTGAGATGATCATATGGTGTTTTTTTTCCTTTGTTGCTAATGGTGAGTTACACTGATTGATTTTCAAAGTTTAAACCAGCCATCGTACACTCCTAGGATAAACCTTACTTGGTCATGCTGTATTTTTCTGTATTTACATATAAGGGGGCTAAAACTGAGTTAAGAATTTCAGTGTTGATGGTCATGAGGGACATTATCTGTAATTGCCTTGTTTCTGTTTCCTCCCTAGCCTGCTGTCAAATGAACTTCATCAGGAAGACTTTGACACCTGGTGTCCAATCGAGGTAGTCGGGAAGAATGCTGAGGAGGAAGAGGAGGAGGAGGACAAAGAAGAGGAAGAAGAGGTGGAGGAAGTAGAGGAGAAAAAAGTGGAGCTCTTACACTCTCCTGTCACCTTGCTGCCAGACCTCATGGAATTTGAACGGTGTGAGGAACGGAGCTCCTGTGGGGAAGGGGAGAGGGGCTCCAGCTGGGGCCCACTGCAGACCAGGCCTCAAGTCAGGGAGCTCTAGGATTTCCACATAGGAGGGGCTTGGGGTTGGCAGAAGGCCTAGAGAAATAGTCTTGAAGCCCCCTTTGAATAGTACATACACTACGTTTACTAAGACTATTTCTTTGGGGTGACTCCGGGGGGCTGTTGGTGGGGATTACAGAGGCTAAAGTTCCTCCCCCACCCCCAGCCCAAGTCTACTTACTGGTCTTGGAGTAAGAAAGGCTCAGAGTGGGAATCTGGCTCAGACTCTCCGTCCTCACTGCTCCTCCATAGACTGGAGACCCTCAGCATCCAGGTGGACTTCTCGGAGGCGTTGGCCCAGGGGAGGCTCACTCCACAGCTTCCAAATTAAAGCGAGATCACATCCTACCTGCACGTTCATGGGCTCCGAATTTTAAGCGGAGAGAGAGCTGAGCCTGCCCCCGGCTCCCATGCTCTCTTCTGTCCCACAGAGAGCTCCGCAGGGCGCATCGGGAGGACTTGGGGAGAAACCCCGAAACACAAAGCTATGTCCTCCCTGGCTTCTGCTCTCCAAGGGTCAGGGCAGGAGGGACTAGTGAGGTTAAGCCCCTGGTCCCCCACGGCGCTGTGGCCAGGCCTGCGTGCTGTGCACCAGCCCAGCCGCGGGATCCCGAGGAGCCGGCCTGGGGAGGGACCTCCGGCCGCTGGCTTCAGGTCTGGGAGTTGCTGCCCTTCCTGTTACAGGTATCTCAACTTCTACAAACAGACGATGGACCTTCTGATCGGGAACGGGATCGTCTCCTCACAGGAGGTGACACTCCCCATCGTCTCTGCGGCCATCTCCCACCTGTGGCAGATCCTCTCTGAGGAGAGGAAGGCCGACCTCCTGCGGGCCTGGGCGCAGAAGCATGGCGGCGTCGCAGGGACCTGCCAGGAGCCAGCCTGTGCCGAGGGCAGCGTGAAGGACAGCGGAGTCGACAGCCAGGGGGCCAGCTGCTCGCTTGTCTCCACCCCGGAGGAGGTGAGGGGACCCGACGGGTGAGGTGGAGGGTGGGCAGCAACGCCTCCATCACTTTTGCCTGGAGACGCCAGGAAGCTGCCGCTGGTGTCACTTGGCAACTTGCAGGTGCCATTTGGAGTCTGGCGCACTCGGTCAGCTTCTGATTTTTCCAACAGAATATCCGCAACCACGGAACATTTATTTTTCTCCTGTTAGTGTCCCCTGCCTTTCCATGGGGATTTTAGAAGGCCTAGGAGGTTGTATCCATTAGGATTCTGAGTTGCTAGTTACTCTCTCATTGAACCGGAGTGTGTACTACGCACACCCGCGCTGGGCCCGAGGCCGGAGGGTGACGTCACGGTGGGCTCTGCCCTCCCCCGGGCTCTGCCGAGGTCTCACCGTTCTTCCCTCCCTTCTTCCCCTGCCCCACTGGCTAACTGTGGAATGGCAGCTGGTAGCAATTGCGCTGTCCTTTTGTCCTCCTCTACATCATGTAAAACAGAAAAAGACGCCCTGTGGCTCGCTTTTAAGGGGCAAGGAAGAACTTTTCCAGAAATTTCCACCATATCTCTTCTGTTCTCTCATTGGCCAGATTTGGATAGATTGACAGAACACTGAGCCAATGAATAGTCGAAATGGGATTCTCTTGGACCAATCAGACCCAACCCTTGAGAGCAGGTCAGTTCCCACCCCCATAGAGCATTGCTGCCACTCAGTGAAGAGACCGGAACCCATGGGCGGGGTAAGCCACACGTCTCCGCTTTTAAGAGTTCCAGCTGTAAGAATGGCTGTGGTTAGCCCAGTGGAGCGGCGGGTACCATTAGCCATTGTTCAGTGCTGAGCTCAAAGTGGGCCCCTTATCTGCCCTTCCAGAATTAAGACAGCCTCAGAAGGCTGCTGCTGCCACTTGGGGCTGCATCTGCCCTCCCTCCTCCAGGGAGAGGGGGCAGTTCTTTGTTCTATGCTCCTGACCACTGCTTTGTAGGACATTTAGCTTCCATGGCCTCTACCCCTGCTTTGTCCTGACTTTCCAAACACCCCTCAGCTGGTGCTCCTTTGAGGAGCTGTCTAGGGACTCTCTGGGGAGTCTCAAAGCCACAGAACCTCCAAGTGCGTCTGATGCTGGGGGGACGGCCCTGGATGCCCCATTCTCTGTGAGGTTTCCCAGCCACGAGGGCCTAGGCCTGGAGAACTGTGGTCACCTTGTCCAGTCCTTCTAGTTCACAGAGGAGGCCCAGTGGGGGGGGGGGGGGGGTACTTGTCCAGGACACCTAGTTCTTACTTCAAGGACTGCATCTCCTTCCTCACAGATTTTCTGCCCTTTCACCTATTTATGGGCCACCCCTCCCACCATGATCTTCCCTGATGCTTCTCGTGTGGGGTTTAGTTAAAGGCAGGTGCCTAGCTGGTACCCCAGGCCCACTGAATCCAAGTCCCCAAAGGGGTGGCTCAGAATCTTCATTTGTAACAAGCACCCCAGGTGACTGATGCTCAGGGGTGTTATTGGAGGGAACGCTCAGGGCATGAACTTGCTATTACACCAGACTTTGGCTTCTGATCTGATTTTCCAGTAATGTTGGGTCCATCATGAGAGGACATGAGTTCTCCTCCAAAATGGTCAAAGCAGGGCCAAATGACCAGCAGCAGACCTCAACCCAAGGCAAGCATCAGCCAGTCTAGACATCTTTGTAGCGCCCAAGTGCCTGGCCCTGGGGTCCCACAACAAAGAAGGTGAAAGAAAAACATGTAAATTGGGTGAAATTTCTATCAGACTGTAAACTGTACTTGTGGGCATGCATGTTTCAAGCACAAACCTTTGCTCAAGAAGAGCAGACCCAAAGAGAACAACCCAGAATCAAATGGCTTCAAACCCTGGAAGCGGCTTGCCTGGCCTTTTCCAGGAAGGCTAAGGGCTCATGTTCTTCTGGTGTGGAGGGAGGCTGCCAGCAGAGTCCCTCAGCCGTGCTGAGAACCGGGCTCTGCCCACAGCAAGACATCCCCAGGCTTGGGCCAACCCAGGGCTGGGTGACAAGGTGAGTAGGACAGAGGACAGTTATGCCCAGGATAGGGACAGAGCCACAGTTCCTCCTGTTGTGGTTTCAAAATCATTTGCAGGGAAATCTCTGTAGCTCCTGGTCCACCTGAGAGGTTCTTCTGCAGAACGACTGTGTTTGGGGCTAACCCTTGGGCTCGGGGACAGGTGGACAATGCTGAGAGGTGCGGGCATCAGTGTGCTGGGCGCTCTGGCAGGGCCTCGGAGCCTGGCTATTCCCCTCACAGGGGCTGGCTTGTGAGAGGAGTTTGCAGAGGTCAGGACAGTGTGTGGCTTGTTGGGGAGGAATTGATGTCCTGGGTTCCTGCTCAGTCCTGCCGGGAAGGAACACAGAGCCAATACATTTCTGGGCTGATGGACAATAGGAGCTCAAGCTTTTCAGTGGCTCCTTTCCAGATCCTCTTTGAGGTGACTAAAGGGCTCTCAGAAAAGAGGATACCATAAAATGTCCAGAAAAGGGAGCCAGCTACATGGCCAGAGTCCCAAGGGGACTCAGTTCAGGGGAAGTAAATTGTAAGGAGACATAAAGGGCAGACAGAAAGCCTCCAGGCAAAGAGCAGTGTGTCCCAGGTAAGGGGACAGGAGGCCCTGGGGAACCTGCCTGAACCTGCCAACCCAGAGCCAGAGAACTCCCTCTCCTCTCAGCGTGGCTGCCCATATAAAATGGGGTGCCAGGCAAAATAAAGCATACTTGGTTAGAATTTGCATATAAGAATGTCCTACGCAATACTTGGAACATTTGTATGCTAAAAAAAATATTCATTCTTTATCTAAAATTCAAATTTAACTCAGCATCCTATATTTTTATTTACCACAATCCTGTGTATATATCATGTTTTGGTGGAATATTTCATATTCTTCAACAAATTAAAGAAAAGCACTACTGAAAACTATCTAAACAGCAAGATTCCAAAACTGGAAATACATGCTATAATATGTCCAGGGAAATGACTGGAGGGCAACAGATCACTATGTCAACAACGGACATCGCTGGGTAGGATTGTTTCTCCGGGATTTTATCTGCTTCTGTTTTCCAGAATTTCCATGATGAACACGTATTTGTTTTATAAATCAGATAATATTCAATATTTGAGCCATTATTAGGTACCAGGTGCTTCTCATTTAATTTTTGCAGCATCCCTGTGGGTAGGCACTGCCGTGATTCCCCTTTATAGTGGAGCATTCAAGAAATTAAGTCACTTGTTGAGGTCACACAGCTCAGCGGCTGGCGGGGCTGGGAGCTGGCTGTCCTGCAGCCTAACTGCAGTGCCCCCCACCCCCACCCCATAGCCTCTATATTCAGCTGCCTTGGCATGAAACCGCTAGACTGCAGATCCTCAGCTCAAGCCGTCCCCAGCCCTCGGGAGGTGTGGATGAGCCCTTCCTGGTGTAAAGCGACGCTCAGCTCTGGCTGTGGCGTCTCACACCTCAGCTCCCGCCTTCTTTAGAAGGAGGCGGCCACAATTCCCAGTGCGTCCTTGTCCCTCAGCCACCTCTGGGGTTGGCAGTTTGTTCTGGGCGGGCAAGATCTTAACATTCAGCCCCTGGAAAGGTCACTAAGCAGAGACCCCTGGGCTTGGGCCCCAGCTTTATCACGCACCCCTCTGGGGAGAGGGGGTAGAGAGCCTTCCTCTGCGTCTCCCCGCCGGCAGCCCAGAGCTAGCGTCGCACTGTAGAGTTATTTCTGACACATGAAATTCTCTGCTTTCTCTCAGATCCTTTTTGAAGATGCCTTCGATGTGGCAAGTTTCCTGGACAAAAGTGAGGCTCCCAGTACATCTAGCCCCAGGTGAGGAAGGGGGTGTAAGACAGTGCATATGAATGTGTGTGTGCACTTGTACCCTTGCTGGGATGTGTAGGAGCCGCTCCCCGGCACCCCCCACAGGGGTGCCTAATTCAGTGGCAGTTCTTGGAGAACCACTTTTTTTCTGTGGTTCACAGTGGGCTGGTCCCAGGATTCTGCCATTGCCCCGGGGGTGATAGTGTCTGGGGCTTCTTCAGAGTAGAAAACTCTTCCATCCTGGCCCAGGGCTGGGACACACCAGGTTATCAACTCCAGGTTGTTTGTGCTGCACTGTTTCCCAGGGTGAGGTGGCCCTGGGCAGGTTTCAGCGGTCAGTCTGGTCCGAGGGGTGGGGGGTGGGGGGTGCTCTGGGGCACAGAGAGCCTGGGCCAACATAGAAACAGGTCCCATGCCCTGAGCTTGGGGAGTCTCTGAGCTGCATAAGAGGGGTGCTGATGGGAAGGACGCGGAAGGAGGAGGAGGGCTGACCCCCTGAAGTGAGAAGACACCAAACAGCATTTGGGGAGATTTTCAAACAAGAATCGGCTTGACTTGGTCTGTACCACAGGGATGTTTTCTCAGAAAGAACTAATTTAGGACTGAAATTCCCTGGCTACTTTGAAAAGCTGTGGTCTGACCGCCTGAAGGCATAGGCCCTTCAGATACCTGTGCTTGTGCCATGGCCAAGAGGAAGCCTGAACGTTTAGTTTATCTGCCTTGGAAGTGAGGACAACGTTCGTATCCTCGTGATCCCAAAGAACATCTCCATTCTCCCTGAGGCCGTGTGGCTACAGCCTGGAACCCTGGCCATCTGCAGACAGATCAGACGCATTTGCTCCTCCGCCCACCTGCTCCACCCCCCAACTCCTCCCCCAGCTCCCCACCCCCGCCCAGAAGACTGGCCCAGAATCTCAGAGCACTTTTCTGTGCCGACTCAGGCTCTTCCTGGCTGTGTGTGGAGTTTGATTTTGCTGAAACTGGCTGGAGACAGACATTCCTATTTCTGAGCTGGGCTGGGCTGTGAAGACAACTTTGTTGCAAAGTGACTAAAGTGTACTTGCCAGACAATTTTGGAACTTCTTACCCTGCTGATGGAACAGAAAACAACCTATTTAAAAAAAAATTTTTTTTTTCTACTTTCCCTAGAAAAGGCAGGGGTTGCTGCCAGGGGTTCCCACGCTGACTCCTTCCAGCAGGAAGTGAGGTCAAAGCACTGGCTGTCCCCGCCTGACTGGCGGCCCCAGTCGGAGGGCTCCTCCCCTTGTCCCAGGAAGCAGGGGGAAAGGAATCTGCAAAACAGCCTTCCCTCTGCGCCAGGAGAACCTCCTGACTGGAGGCGTCTCGGAGGACCGAACTTGATAGTGCTATGTGCTCCCTGGGCTGCCTGGGCAGCCACCCGTGGGAGGAGAGGTAATCTTGCTCCTTGTTCCACAGGTCACAGCTCAGAACAGTAAATTAGGGCACAAGGTCCAATCTCCTCGTAGTCTCGCCTCCCCAGCTGGTTCCAGACGTGACGTTGGACCTGGGCCAGTGCAGACTTTCCAGGGAGGGCTCTGTGCCATCCAAGGATTCAGCTGGGTGTTTCAGAGTGCTTGGTTCACACTGTAATCCAGGTATTTTAGGGGGTACAAGCAGAGGTAAACGATTAGGATTCTAAATATTTGCTCGTTCTCCTTCTTTTCTGTTGTCAGTTCCGTGCTGGCCGCCTACAACCCAGAAAATCCAGAGGAGAAGTTTCAGCTCTACATGCAGATCATCGAATTTTTTAAAGGCCTTTGCTGTGTTAACACTCAGTTCAAACAGGTAGGACGGAGCAGAGTGCAATGAGGCCTCTGCTCACCTGCCTCGGATAGCAGAAAGTGCTTTCGAGGGATCCCCAGCCGCAGGTCATCGTGCTCACAGCACAGGCGACATTCTTTCATTCTCTCTCGCCTTAGCCATGGCTGGTTGACTTCAGCCTAATGCACCCTGTGGAGTGGAGGATGTCCGGGGAACTAAAGGAACAGACAGAGGGATGCTCTTCAGGGCAGACCTGAGCCTGGGAGCCCCTTGATACAGGGACCAGACCTCAGGGGCCTGTCCCTTCGCAGGCATTCCTAAATGTTGTGTGACCCCTTGATAACTTTCTAAGAGGCTGAATGCTCCATCATCTTCTGAAACCCCGGGGTGATATTTGCTGTCAGCTTTTGTAGGATATTAATTTCTGCTTCCAAAAAGCTGACTGTGCAGCTCATGGTGACATGCATTGTGGGGTCTTGGTTAGAAGGTTCATTCCTGGAAGCTTTCGTGGGGGAAGGGGTCAGGCCTGAGCCACGGAGAGGACAGGCCCTTTCAGATTTACAGCCATGGATTTTCTCACTAATATAGCAAAAATATAACTTTGTTTAAAAAGGTAAGTGATAGTAATGAAAATGTCTAAAAATAATTAGGACAGCTTTTCGATGTGACCCTCTTCCCACTAATCCTTCATCTCCCTCTGCCGAGACCTCTTTGAATCTCCACTTGGGAGCCAAGGGCCGTCCCTGCGGTTTGCTTTCTGCCTCCAGCCAACCCTCAGCCGCCGTCCCTGACCACTGTGTCCCTTTCTCTCGACACAGTGAAGTCAGATCACTTTACCAACGCCTTGAGTGTGGATCAATGAGGCAGCCCGTTTTTCCCCACTTCCTTTGTCTACACACAGCAAGAAGGAAAGAGCAGGCAGGACTGGAGGGCCCATGTAAAGCAGAGGTCTTGAGCTTGAATCACCTTGGGAGCGTGCTGGAAACGTAGATTCCTGATGCCCCCACACCCCTGATTCCCATTCAGTGTTGCGAGACGTGGCCCCGGGGAACCTGTATTTTGAATAAGTCATCCAAGGGTGTCCTGGTGCAGGAGGCCTCAGGCTTTGGAAGACGGTGGTGTTAAGACAGAACCTGCATTCTCATCTCCATCCGTCTCCCTGACAGTTTCATGGGAGGTGGCTGGATGAAACTTAATTAGTACCTGTATTGGTTTCCTAGGACTGATGTAACAAATTACCACAAATGTTGTGGCTCAAAACAACAAAAATTTATTCTGTCATAGTTCTGGGGGCCAGAAGGCCAGATTAAGGTGTTGGCAGGGCCATGTTCTGTCTGAAAGCTCCAGGGAGGAATTCTTCCTCGACTTTTCCTGGCTGCTGGTGGCTCCCAGCTGTTCTCGGTGCCCCTTGACTTGTACCTGCACCACTGTGGTCACTGCCTCTGTGACCTCTGTTCACATGGCCTTCTTCTGTGTGTCTCTGTCCCTCTCATCTTATAAAGACAGGCATCATTTGGATTGAGGGCGCACCCTAGGGACCAGGTCCCATATTCACAAGATGGATGACTGGGGTTAGGGGTGCTTCCCAGGGCCCAAGGGCATCAACCCCTGACCAGCAGGGCTAACAAATTACAGGAGTGATTTCCACTGCAGTGAGGAGAGGCAGGAAATGCAAACCCAGGAATGTACTTTTAGAAGAAGAGGTAATGGGGAGTCAGAGAGGTCGGCTGGGGTCATCATTAAGGGAATGAGAAACCCTTGCTAAATGAACAATGTGCTGTTTCTTTAAAAAATTATCTCCTAATAGCTAACTCTTGAACATGGTTTAAAATTCAGAAGTTACCAGAAGATATGCAAAGAAAATGTAGTCTCCCTCCTGCCAGGGTCCCTTGGTTACTCCCCCCCTCGCCCCAAAGCAGTTACCACGACCAGTTTCTGGTACAGCCATCCATCCGAAGATATACTCCAGATATTTCTATAATCTTTCAAACACAAACAGTCGCCTACTATACACATTGCTCTGTATCTTGCCCTTTTTAAATAGTATATCCCACAGAGAGAGAGCAATCTCGTTCCTTTTTTTGGGAAAGAGCTGCATGGTATTCCATTGGTGGGTGCATCATGGTGTAATTCACCACCCTCTGCTGATGGTCATTTGGATAAAGCTTTGAGATTGCCCCTGCCTCTCTTAAGGGATCCCAGAAATCCCCAGGACAGGGAAGAAGCCAGTTCTGCTGTATCCAGGAGAAGCCTTTCTGGAGATTTTAGAGTATGGAGTGAAGTGAAATGGGAAAATGGATGCCCCCCTCCCTTGCCCCTGCCCACTGCTCTTACTTCCTGGCCAGAAGCTGGAGAAGAAGATACAGCTGCAGAGATGTAGGAGGACAGACTAAGGGAGGGGGCCCAACTGAGATGATGGGGCCTTTCCTCTGCCTGAGGCCTGGAGCTCCTAAGTAAAAACTGAATCCTCTTCCACGTGTGTTTTGCAGGAGCCAGATCTTCCCGTTGATGATGATTTGATCATGCTGAGGTGCATGGAGACGTTTGACGATGAAGATCTGTGATGTGGAAGGGTCTGGGGGCAGGGAGTGAAGGAGAGTGGGCAGTCTCCAGGTTTGAATGCTGCAGCCAAGGCTGCACCTGCCTCAGCCTGGCAGGACGTTTTGGAGTTTGCTGTCCCGAAAGCATTTTGATGGTTGTAGTTTCTGATTTGTTATAAAATATTTAAGAGTAGTGAGGCCCAGTGTTGGTCTTTCAGGGTTGTTTGGTGTGAGGTGCTGGCTTGCTGCGGGCACACACCTGCTCCCACTGTGCTCCTGTTCAGGGGGTATCAGGTGCACCTGAGGCCCAGGCTGTGGGCCTTTCAAGAAAAGCACAGGCAGGATCTGTCCCTGGAGGTTCCAAGATACTGGGCACTTTCAGCACACCCTGGGTTCAGGGCCCTGTTTTGATGGATCCCAGTGCTACAGGACATCAAGGTAGAATCAGCTACATCTGCTGCTTCTGGTGATAAAGACTCCTGAATGGAGTCCAAGCCAGGGTTCCACACTGTTCTGAGTGCTTTCTGGTGATGCCAAATGTCCCTGGGCATGTGTATTACACTGGGGGTAAGGGTTAATTTTATGTGTCAACTTGGATAGGCCATGGTACCCAGATATTTGGTCAAACATTATTCTAGATGTTTCTGTGAAGGTATTTTTTTAGATGAGATTAATATTCAAATCAGTAGACTTTGAGTAAAGCAGATTATCTTCCACGATGTGGGTGGGCCTCATCCAATCAGTTGAAGGACTGAAGAGGCCGAAAGATTGATCTCTCCCAGGAAGAGGGAATTGTGCCAGTGACTGCTTTCAGGCTTTGGCCGCAACTCTTCCCTGCAGACTTTGGACTTGCCAGCCTCCACAATCACATAGCCCATTTGTTAAATCTCACTCTCTCTCTGTGTCTTAATCTCTCTCCTCCCATACATATGTGTGTGTTTGTACATGTATATATATATATAAAATCTGTAGACATGTTTGCATGTGTAGGTATATGTATGTATACACACACACACATCTAGAAAATCCTGACTAACCCACTGAGTATGCAGAGAGAACAGGTTCACCTGGCTCTTTACAGTTTTTTATAAATCATAACAGCAGCAGCTCCCCTCCACCGAAGGCCTCTCAAATGCTTTGACTGTTTCATCTTCCCATGAGAACCCAACACGCAAACGCAGTTCTGTCTGACTCCACAACTCCAGCTCTCGCCACCTCACTGCATCCTCCTGTGATGCATGAGCTGACCCTAAGGTGTGGCACTGGGAATATGCAGAGATTGTGGCTTTCCTGGCCCTTCAGTGTTTACAAAGGGCAGGGGCTTGGAGGGGCCAGCAAGGCCTCCTGCCTCTTTGAGGAGGAAGAGAACTGTTCCTGTCACCTTTCAGCAAATAGCCCTGTCTCCATCCCCTCTAAGGGGCCTCTTCCTCGCAATGCACCAAAATACTTCCAAGAGCACATGGACTAAGAGGGTTTCTGTGTGGACATCGGGCTGCACTGGTTTACACTGCGGACGGGAGGGCTGGAGCAGTTACACCTAAGGATACAGCTTGAGGCCAGACCTCGATGACCAAGTGACCAGATCCAAATACGCTTGTCATGGTCTTAATTTAATACTAATACTTATTCATCTGCCACCATGGGTGGGGTGGAGCGGTGCTTGAGAGGGCGGGGTGCCCACCCGTACGTGAGCGGGGAGATCAGCGCATTCGGTGGGGCGGTGGAGAGGGCTTTGGGACGTGCAGAAGCGGAGGTCTCACATCCTGGTCTCTGTGGCCCCCTTTGGCCGCTCTCCTGAGGAGTCCTGGGAGCAGAGTGTGAGCTGGCTCACTCCCACCTCACCTTTCCCACCATGTTCCAGCCTGGGCCAAAAGGGGAGGCCCCGGGTGCAGGAGGACGTGCAGAACTTGGTGCCAATCCCACAGGGGAGGCTGTAGACCTCCAAGGCCTTAGTCGTCTCCTCAGACTCCTCCTGGATTTGATTCCATGTCAGGAGGCCTCTCTCCTCCAGACTTCCTAATAGGAGACAGTGAACAGTCAAGAGTGGGCCCCGAGGAAGGCGGACTTGGCTGGAGGGAGCCTCTGGCGCCCCCTGCGGGCACTCACGAGGTCTCTTCTCAGCACCCTGTACCTGCCAGCAGCAACTCCTCCTCCTCGTCCTCTTTCTCCTCCTCCTCATCTTTTTCCTCCTCCTCCTCTTCCTCCTCCTCCAATCCCATCTCAAGAAATCAGCTCAACTCAGCTCATTGTCAGGCGTCCCCTGAGCTCACAGGTACGATCTTCTATGAACCACTGTTCTATCCTCATCTTCAGGGGCAGGCCTTTCTATGTTTCAGTGTTTCTGGAATGCAGGTGCATTTTACATTTGGTGGTGAGAAGCAATGTGGAAAATGAATACCACGAAGCATGTGCTGTCACAGACCAAGAAGGGAGCACCGAAAGCCATCAGTGAGGGCAGATCCGTGCTCTTCGCCTGAAACGTCCTCAGTGCTTGTGGACCCGGTTGGCTCGTCCTCACACTTATTATCTTGCACTGTAATGTTCTGTTTTCATGTCTTTCTTCCCTACTAGCCTGTGAATTTCTGGAAGGCAGGGGGCACGTCTTGCTGCTCTTTGTATCCTCAGCATAGAGCACCTGGAACACAGCACTCTTGCTGTGGTTTTTATTAGAATATAAATGAATGAAATCATGCATTCTCTCCCTCACCAACTAGACTGCAGCTCTAAGAGAGCTGGGGCTGTGTCTTTTGCTTTTTTCATCTGGTGTATTGCTCACCTTAAGGCCTTTTCATGAGCTGAATTGTAACCGCCCCCCCCAACCCTCCCCCACCATCAGGATGTACTTGAAGACACAGTCTTCAAAGAGGAGATTAAGTAAAAGATGAGGTCTTTATGGTGGGCTCTAATTTAATTTGATCTGTGTCTTTATAAGAAGAAGAGATTGGGATACACAGAGAGACACCAGAGACGCATGCACAGGAAGGAAAAGCCATCAACCTGCAAGCCAAGGAGAGAGGCCCCAGGAGAAACGAACCCTGCAAAACCTTGGTCTTGGCCTTTCAGTCTCCAAAACTGTGAGAGAATACATTCCTATTGTTTAAGCCCCCCATTCTGTGATATTTGGGGATGGCAGCCCTAGATAGGACATGCCCACACACCCCACCCAGATTCAGGGCCCATCCAGGGTATGCTGTGGCCAGCCTCACATGGGAATGGGGGCCAGAGAAGCAATGTGGGTGGTCCAAATGCTGACCATCTACCCAAACTGCTAGCTTACACGGCAAAAGTGAGCCCTACCAGGGATGGTGTTGTCCAGTAGAAAGCCCAGAAGTCCACCAACAAACATGCCCGTGGTCAGCAGCACCTGGATGACCTGGTCCAGTTGGAGAATTCCTAGAGGGGAGACAAAAACGATAGGGATTAAAAAATGGGCAGAGGGTCTGAACAGAGATTTTTTTTTCAAAGATACACAGATGGCTAACAGGTACTTGAAAAGGTGTTCAACATAACTAATCATCAGGAAAACGCAAATCAAAACCACAATGAGATATCACCTCACATCTGTTAGAAGGGCTTTTACCAAAACAGACAAGAACTAAGAAGTACTGGTGAGGATGTGGAGAAAAGGGAACACTTATGCACTGTTGGTGGGAGTGTAAATTAATGCAGTCATATGGAAAACAGTGTGGAGGTTCCTCAAAAAATTAAAAATAGACCTACCATATGACCCAGCAATTCCACTGCTGGGTATTTGTCCAAAGCAAATGAAAACACTAACTCAAAAAGACATATGCAAAGCCACACTTACTGCAGCGTTATTTACAATAGCCAAGATGTGGGAACAACCTAAGTGCCCATCAGTGGATGAATAATTGAAGAAAATGTGGTATATAATTACAATGGATATTATTCAGCCATAAAAAAGAATGAAATCTGGCCATTTACGACAGTATGGATGTACCCTGAGGGCATTATGCTGAGTGAAGTAGGTCAGACAGAGAAAGACAAATACTGTATGAGCTCACTTATATGTAGAATCTTTCAAAAAAAAAAAAACTCATAGAAAAAGAGATCAAATTTGTGGTTGCCAAGCAGGGAGAAGAGGGAGGAAGAATTGGAGCAAGGTGGTCAAAAGGTACACACTTCCAGTTATAAGATAAATACAAGGATGTAGCATACAACATGACTACTAATGTTAATGCTGCTGCATGATAGACGGGAAAGTTATTAAGAGAGTAAATCTTAAGAGTTCTCATTACAAGCAGAAAAAAGTCCCCCCCCCTCAATTTCCTTCTATTGTTTCTATATGGGATGATACATGGGTGTTGATTAACCTTATTATGGTGATCATTTCACAGTATGTGTAAGTCAGCCTTCATGCTGTACACTGAAACTCATTCAGTGATGAATGTCAATTATATCTCAATAAAACTGGAAATAAGTAAGTACAGCGTGGTGGCAGAGTCAATTGTGTTTTTTTTTAAGTGACAGACATTCCCAGAGACCAAGGACCCCACCAGCTCTGCCCCTGGGGTGTTCACAGTCTAGAGGATAGAGAGTCACCTGTGTGGACCTTCTCTGGGTTCTTGTTCACCCAGCTGGGAACGGCGAGCCCACAGTAGATGGAGAAGCCAAAGACAAAGAGGTTTCTGGATGAGTTCATGTCCACGTACTGCAGGAGAGAGGCCCCCATGGCAGGCCCAGAGCCATCAGCACCTGTGCTGCTCATCAATCAAACACCCCGCCAAAGCCCCCTCCCCTCCCTCCGACCTGGAGGTTGGAAGGGGAAACTGGACTCAGAGGGCATAAGCTTTGACCCAAGTCTCAACTCCCACTTGACCCTGGAAGGGGAGTGGTTTGGATAATCCAATTAGAACTGATGCAATTTTGTTTTTTAGAAGTTTGGATGCTTCTGGCTATTTCCTTCTTCAATTTGGAGCCAGTTTCTGGGACCTAGGAGTCCCTTCCATTCCTCCCTTGCCCCCACTTTGTTCTGTTCATCTACATCCCCGTGGGCTTCTTTCAAGAGATGCAATATTTTTCTAAGGGTGCCTTGCCTCACCTGAAGATTGGAGATCCCCACGGCAGTGATGACCCCAAACATCACCAGGAACATGCCTCCGATCACGGGGGTTGGGATGGTGGCAAATGCAGCCCCGATCTTCCCAAATATGCCCATCAGGAGCAGCACACAGCCCGCGGCAACAATCACCATCCTGCTCCCCACCTGCAGCCCTCAGGGAGATGGGGTGGGCGAGGAACTCAGTACCAGCCGGGCCACACGCCCAGAGGCCTCTGCCTTGCTCCTGGTGCACCACGAACAACAACACTCCAGGAGACTTGCAGGAGCAGGACTGCCTGATCTGGAAATGGCCCCTCTCCCCTCCCACATGGGGTTGGGAAAGGATGAGGGTGTGACCTTGGGTTCCAGCTTCTGCCCTCACCATTCCTCTCTGCTGCTCTCATACCTGTCTTCAAGTCCTGACTCAAATCCTCCTTCTTTAAGGAGCCTTTACAGTGAGACAAGAAATCTCTCTTGGGATGGAGTGGCCAATGGTTAAGTATCAGGTTTGAGAGCCAATCCCAACTCTGCCTCTAACTAGCTGTGTGGCTTTAGGCACATTACCTAATCTTTCCAAATGTCATCCCCCAAATTTACCAAGTGGGATTGATAATACTTATTTCACAAGCTCATTTTAGGAGGCCAGCATTATCCTAATACCAAAGCCAGATAAGGACACTACAAGAAAAGAAAGTACAGTTGACCCTTGAACAATGTAAATTTGGACTGTGTGGATTCATTTATATTTTTGCATACTTTTTAGTAGTAAATACTACAGTACTTACTTAATACTACAGTGCTTAATCCATGGTTGGTTGAATCTGTGGATGTGGAACCACAGGTATGAAGGAACCATGGATATGGAAGAACCATGTATTCAGTGAGCCAACTATAAGTTGTACACTGGTTTTCAACTGCACAGCGGGTTGGTGTCCCTAACCCCCTCACCCTACCCCTATGTTTTTCAAGGGTCAACTGTACAGACCAATATTCCTGACAAATACAGGTGCAAGAAATAGAAAACCAAATTTAATAGCACATTAAAAGAATCATACACCATGATCAAGTGGGACTTATCCCCATAATGCAAGAATGTCTCAACATAGCAAATCAATAAATATGATACACCACATTAATAGGGTGAAAAATAAAAACATATGATCATCTCAATAGGTGCAGAAAAAGCACTGGACAAAATACAGCATCCTTTCATGGTAAAAACGTTCAACAAATTAAGTATAGAAGGAATGTACATCAACACAATAAAGGCCATGTGCAAAAAGCCTACAGCTAACATCTAAAATCAGAAACAAGACAAAGGTGCCCATTCTCACCACTTCTATTCATCATATGACTGAAAGTCATAGTCACAGCAATCAGGTAAGACAGAGAAATAAAAGGCATCCAAATCAAAAAGGAAAAAGTAAAATTTATCTTTATTTGCAATATGATCTTATTTATAGAAAATCCTAAAGACTCCATCAAGAAATTGTTAGGATTAATCAATGAATTCAGTGAGGTTGCAGGATACAAAATCAACATACAGAAATCAGTTGCAGTTTTCTCTACACTAACAATAAAACTTTTGAAAAAGAAATAAATTCCACTAAGAATAGCATCAAAACAATAAAATGCTTAAGAATGAATTTAACCAAGGAGGTGAAATAAGACTTTGATGAAAGAAACTGAAGACAAATAAATGGAAAGATATCCCATGTTCAAGATCAGAAGAATTAATATTGTTAAAATATCCATACTACCCAAAGCCATCTGTAGATTCAGTACAATCCCTATCAAAATTCCAATGGCATTTTTCACAGAAACAGAAAAAAAAATCCTAAAATTCATAAATAACCACAATAGAGCCCCATAAAGCCAAAGCAATCTGGAAAAAAAATAAAGCTGGAGATATCACACTTCCTGATTTCAAACTTTACTACAAAGCTACGGTAAGCAAAACAGTATGGTACTGACATAAAAATAGACACATAGACCAATGAACAGAATTGAAAGCCCACAAATAAACCCATGCATTATGGTCAACTAATATCTGACAAAGGAACCATGAAAACTCTATGGGGAAAGGGTAGTCTCTTCAATAAATAGTGTTGGGAAAACTAGATAATCACATGCAAAAAATGAAATTAAACCACTACCTTAATACCACTTACAAAATGTAACTTTAAATGGATTAAATACTTAAATGTAAGGCCTGAAACCATAAATCTCTTAAAATAAAACATAGGGAAGCTCCTTGACATTGGTCTTGGCAATGATTTTTTTGGACATGACACCAAAGCACAAGCAACAAAAGTGAAAATCAACAAGTGGGACTACAAACTAAAAAGCTTCCGCACAGCAAAAGAAACAATCAACAAAATGAAAAAGCAACCTATGAAATGGGAGAAAACATCTGCAAACCATATACCAGATAAGGGTTTAATATCCAAAATAAACAAAGAAGTCATACAATTCAATAACAAACAAAACAAACACTTTTAAAATGGGCAGAGTAACTGAATAGACATTTTTCCCAAAGAAGACATACAGATGGCCAACAGGCACATGAAAAGATGCTCAACATCACTAATCATCAGGGAAATGCACGTCAAAACCACTGTGAGATATCACCTCACATCTTTTAGAATGACCATCATCAAAAAGACAAGAGGTAACAAGTGCTGGTGAGGATGTGGAGAAAAGGGAATCCTGTGTACTGTTCGTGGGAATGTAAACTGGTGTAGCCTCTATGGAAAACAGTGCACAGGTTCCTCAAAAAGTTAAAAATAGAACTACCATATGATCCAGCAATTCCACTTCTGGGTATTTCTTTAAAGAATATGAAAATACTAAGGCAAAAAAAATGTATTTCCCACGTTCACTGCAGCATTATTTACAATGGCCAGGATATGGATACAACCTAAGTAGCCATCAACGGGTAAATGGATAAAGAAGATGTGATATATATGAACACACACACACACACAATCTATATAAAGTTAATCCATTAAAAAGGATAAAATTTTGCCATTTATGACAACATGGATGGACCTTGAAGACATGTTAAGTAAGTCAGACAGAGAAAAACAAATAGTGCACAATATCATTTATATGTGGAATCTAAAAAAGCTAAACTTGTAAAAGTAGAGAGAGAATGGTGGTTACAAGGGCTGCTGGGCGGGGGAAATGGGGAGGTGTTCCTCAAAGAGTACAAACATCCAGCTAGAAGATGCCTAGGTTCTGGAGATCTGAGGCACAGAGTCATGGTTATAGATAACACTGTATTGTATACTTAAAAGTTGCTAAAGAAGTGGATCTTAAATGTTCTCACCACAAAAAAGAAATGGTAATTAGGTAACATGATAGAGTTGTTAGCTCAAGGTGGTAATCATATTGCAATATATACGGGTATCAAATAAACACATTGTACACTTTAAACTTACACAATGTTATATGTCGAGTGTATCTTAATAAAGCCAGGGGCAGGAGACTGGTGTGGGGGGGCACAGAGTGATTCAGGGAGAGAGACAGGAGATGGGATAGGGAGCAAGGAAAGGGCTCTGTAATGAAGTGCTTTAAGGGCCATGGAAAGGAGTTAAGACTAAATTCTAAAGATAAGGCATAAACAAAGTGTGGTCTATTCATACGATGGAATATTATTCAGCCTTAAAAAGGAAGGGAATTCTGATACATGCTACAACATGGATGAACCTTGAGAACATTACGTTAAACGAAATAAACCTGTCACAAAAGGACAAATACTGTATAATTTCACTTACCTGAGGTCCCTAGAGCAGTCAAATTCTTAGAAACAGAAACTAGAATGGTGGTTGCTAGGGGCCGAGACAGCGCCAATAAGGAGTTGTTGTTCAATTGATCCAGATTGCAGTTTTGCAAGAGAAAGTTCTGAAGGTTGGCTTCACAATTTGGATGTACTTTATTGAACTGTAGACTTAGAAATGGTAAGATGCTAAGTTTATGTTATGTGTATTTTACCACAATTAAAAATCCAAAGACAAAGGAAACTCGATAGTCATGTTAAGCAGGGGAGTGATATGATGTGATTTACATTTCAAAAAGTTCCCTCTACAAAAGTCACTTCATTATTATTAATTGATACATTTTCTTAATTAATTAGGGCAAGTTAGATTTTCTCAGCAAGCAATTATTATGGACTATGTGTAAACGATTCCTCCTTCATCTATATGGATGTTCATTAAGATAAAACTGAGATGAGGCTCCTTCCGATGGTATTTATACAGCATTAACTGGTCCAAAATCAAGAATCTTAAAAATGAGTTTTTCTCTAGTTCATTTCTATGGAGGATTAGTTGTTGTGCTAGCGTCACCACTAATTGTGGTTTGCATGGAGTTTTTCAAGTAGCTAGGAGTTTGGGAATGCTAAGGAAGTGCGTGTCACTCCCTTAGAGTGACTGTTAGATCTTGAAATAAAATTAAGTTTCTACAAAGATTTAAAAAACAAACACCACTGTGAAAAACAGGCTGTGGTCCACATCCCACCCCATCCCAGAGCCCGTCCCAGGGCCAGGCACACACAGCTATCATACAGCTAGACATCACTGACTGTTGTGCTAGTCAAGGGCTGTGTCCAGGGTTTGAGTGACAGCTACCAGTAAGACAAAATGACCTCTGACCTTGATGCATTCAGCAGCATCCTCAGAAGTTAGAGTTGAACTGCAAATGTCTGAATTTCCTGTCATAAGTCTATTATCAATGAATGTTTTTAGGTAGTTCTTGAATGTTTTCTCATCCATTTGTGTCTCCTCCCAGTCCTTAAAAGATACTCCAGTATAGTTTCAGCTTTGCAAGAAGAAAAAGTTCTGGAGATCTGTTACACAATGATGAATACACTTAATACTGCTGAGCCGTACGCTTAAGAATAAGATGGTAGATTTTACCTAATGTGCCTTTTACCACAATTAAAACAAAAAATTTTAAAGATACTCTAATGTAAACTACCTGAAGTCTATTAATGCAGAAATAAACTAGCAGATTCTGCCTTTGCCTATTTTTCTTTCCAGTCTAAGAGCTTATTTATTTAACTGTCTTCATTAGAAGACATGTGATAAGAATTAACCACATCAAAAGAGCTTTTTGTTTTGTTTACAACCCTAACAGTGAACTGTGGGAACAAAGGCATGAATCTAAGCACAACAGATCAATTTGTCAGGTTCAGCTAAATGCCCTTTGGATTTGCTGATGCTCTCATAAAAATGGTGGGAAATCTGCAATCCTTACACCACAGAATTCATCATGCACCCTGGGCCTCTTCTGATCTCAGGACTGACACCTGGGCTGGGAGCCATGACGTCCTGGAGAAGTGATAGGAGGTCTCTGGCTTCCAGTCTGATTTCTCCCCACGGGGAGAACCAAGATCAGGTCAGAGCCCATCAATGCAGATGCAACGCGGGGCCACAAGGGGGAGGTGTGACTCTAGACCAGGGTTAATCCATCTCCTATGGGGTTTGTAGCCAGCTCTGTCTCCGTACTTTCTTCCCTGCTCTCCTCCTCTAGAGGGTCTTAATTTAGAAATGATATACTAAAGAAATGCTTGTTCTGTTTACTGAACATGATTTTCTGTTCTGCATAAGATTTGTTTCCTTTAGCAGGAAAAATACTCGCTGCTTTATATTTATGTAGGTCATTCCTGTTACATTTCTGTGTGGGTCAGTGGCCCACACAGGTGAAAACGTTCCTCTCACTTGCACTAAACTTTGGGAAAACATCAAAGAGCCCACAGTGTCAAAGCACATAGAACTTGCCGTAGGGGTGGGTGCTGGCTCTGCTGTTTGCTCAGATTTTAGCTCCCACTGTGGGCCTGAGGCCCTGCAGGGTACAGAGGTGGAGAGGTCTGAGGGAGCTATCAGAAAATGCAGGGTGGGGATGTGGGTGGGGAATCTGTATTTCCCAAAGCTCACAGGACTTGTGCTGGGAAACACTGCACCTATACACTGAAGTGCATGGAAAAGCAACGTCGTAATGATATTCTTTTCTAAGTCACCTTAGAAAGCACCATCTTGAAGAATTCCTGCTGACCTTATGGGGCTTCCTGTGGAAAACGGGAGCCAGGAGAGATTTTAAGCAGAGACAAATCTGGGTTCCAGGAAAATCCTTGGGCAGCCACGTGGTAGTAAGAGTGGAGATGGTCAAGATCCTGGGAAGAGAGACCGTCCAGGACAGTGTGTGTCCAGCTGGAGATGATAAGGCTGTGGGACTGGGAAAGGAGAAGAGGACAGGAGGGCAGTAGGCGTTTTGAGAAAATAAAGGCCACTGTGAGGGGCGCAGGGCAGAGAGAAGTTAAGGATAACTTGGGTTAATTCACTAAGAAAAGGTTTACGGGGCAGGGGGAGGTAAGGGTGAGGGCATGTACTGAGTATCACAGAGGCCATACTGAGTGTGAGGTACCCTTGGGACATTCAGGTGGAGGTGACCAGGTGGCCACAACCAAGAAAGTCAAGTACGGTAAGCAGGGGAATGGCTCCTCAAAGACGTCCATGCTCTAATCCCCAGACCTGTATGTTCCCTTACGTGGCAAGGGGACTTGGCAGTGCGATTAAGCTCAGGATTTTGAGATGCTGAGAGTGCCCTGAATTATCCAGGTGGGTCCAATCTAATTACATGGCTCCTCATAAGCAGAGTATCTTCCCCAGCTGTGGTCAGTGGGAGACGTGACTAAGGAAGATCAGAGAGATGCACCCCTGCTGGCTTTGACAATGGAGAAAAGGGGTCATAAACAGCCTCTAGGGTGATGGAAAAAGAAGAAAATGGATTCTCCCCGGAGCCTCCAGAAAGGAACACGGCCCTGCCAATACCTCTATTGTAGCCCTGAGAGACCCATGTTGGACTTCTGACCTTCAGAGCAGAAAAACAATAAATCAGTTTGGGTTATTGAAAGCCATTAAGTTTGTGATCATTTGTTGCAGCAACAACAAGAGATTAAGACTGATGACAGATTCAGACTCCTAGCCTGTGCCCCCAGGGCCCATGTTAGCAGCCTCACCCTGGTGATGCCCAGCGCGCCGACATTCTCGCTGAAGGACGTGGTGCCGTTCCCCGTCCCCCAGGCCCCTGCCAGCAGGCAGCCGAGGCCCTCAATGCCAATGCCTCGGTTGATGGCATGCTTAGGAGGAGGTGGTGCCCCCACCAGGCGGGCACAGGCATAATAATCGCCTACTGACTCCACCACGGAAGAGATCACCCCTGCAATGATCCCAAAGACCCCAGCCAGGCTGATGGTGGGGCGGCCCCACTGTCCTGAAAATGCAATGAAGAGGGAACATTAATCCAGAAGATAACAATTCTGCTGAACTCCAAATAACTTCTTTGCCAGAGGGTTCGCTGGAAGGCTTTAAAGACTGGATAACACGTCTTCCAACCCCACAACTATCCTGAGGCTTTGTCTGGGACTCCTGCCCTACCATGCCTCCCTGAAGGTAGGTCAGATGCCCTGATCTTGAGGTCACTGTGCATAGAAAGGGCCAGCAACCAGGCCTCTTCCCAGGAAGGCCTTGATGCATTCTGAAGCCAAGATTCTTACTGAGGAAGGCGCTAGCTCCCCAGTCCATAAGGCCAGGCCAGCCCTCACTGGAGCCTGGTCATTTGCACATCCTGAGCCATGAAGTGCAGGGAAAGGAGACCAGACGTGGCCTAAGGGATGGTCTTGACCACCTGCCTGGAAATGTTCTAATTCAATCATGAGCCTCCCTTGCATGGGATCCACCAAATCCAGGAGAAGACACAAAGGTCAGCTAGGGGTTTGGGACCTCTCTGTCCTCTCCCCAGTCCCAGGCTATGGGGTCTGAGCAACATGGAGGAGCGGATGAGGCATGTGGGCCAGCTTGGAGTAGGTCTGGGAGTGGAAGCCTTTGGTCTACCACCCCCACAGGGCTCTTAGGACAACCCAAGGGTCTCTTCTTCTCTTAGGGGGGTCTCTCCCCAGGGCCTGTCCCTCCTTGTCAGACCCCTGAAGGCGATCTCTCCCTGGCTCTATTTAACCCTCCCTCCAGTGCTCACCCGCCTGCGCCGTCCTGGGAGACGTGTCCCAGGCAAGATGGGCCCCATCTTCTCGTTACCTGGGTAAGGGAGACGAAACCAAGGAGCCTGGTTCAGGACGTTGCCTTTGGTGTCAGTTCGGGCGAGGTACCCGTAGGCTGTGGGTACCGAGGGGAGGGCGTTGGTGACGGTGAGCACAAAGCAGAGCAGCCAGGAAATGCAGAGCCCCATCAGCACCTGCCAGAGGGAGGTGCCTTCACACTCGCCCCACCCCGCCAACACCTCCCACGGGGGCCGGGCAAAGCTGGGAGTCAGCAAAGCTCTTTCAAATGAGGAAGTGTTGGGTTACGAACACTGTCAGTGACAACAGGAATCTGCTGTGTCCGTGGATAACTAGTGTATTAAAGGAACATACAGAATAAACCACGGGGACACCCTGTGTCAAGTAGAGGCAGAAATGTCTAGGAAAGTGGACACGGCCTGGGTCAGAAGGAGTGCAGTCTGGCTCCCTTTCTGCTCTTTGCTGGTCACATGACCTTGGGTCAAACCCTCTGGGCCTCAGTTTCCTACACAGATAATGGGAATTACAACCATTGTTCTGCAAAACCTGAAGCAGGATTTCTTAAAACAGGGTCTTCAGATATACTGATTTTTAATCTCTGGTGGTGGAACCCCCAACCCTCTATTTTTAGCAATGTCCCCAAGAGATTGTTACGCACACTGAATTTTAGAACTACTGGCCTACAGGGTTGTTGAAGGGTCAATGAGATCATTATGTGGATCATTACTGACAAAGCGGAATGTAATTTACAGATAAATGAAACCTGAAAACACATTTTGTGGTTTGCAGCTGTACCTGCTTGACAGTGAGGACCAAATTCAACAGAGATGGCTCTGAAAGGGAGGTGTCACCATCATCCCTGGGTATTTGGATTACCCATGGGCTAGTGAGAAAAAATCTGGCCTAAGCAACCTGGCCTTTAGTTTTGAATCCTTAGTGGTGAGCCTGGCGGTCTCCCGGTGCCATGCTATGAGGACGGCCAGGAACACGAGAAGCCTGTCCCACACTGGTGCCCAGGGCAGCAACCTAGGGCGAGCTCTCTGCTCCTGGACGAGAAGCACTGAGGAAAGAGCTGGGACATTACATACACGGCATTACACCTGTGGTCAGGGGGCTCCCACTGCCCTCAGGGTGCGGGGTGAGACAGGGGGATTAAGAGAGGCTGAGGAGGTGAGGCCACTGCAGGTGGAAAGCATGTGACTTGGGGGCATCTGGGAATGCAAAAGGCTGCCCTCCCTCTCCAGGTGAGTCGACTATGAATGGCAGAGGGTGGGAGTGCTTCTTACAGGGAAGACCTGAAACAGGTAGAACTTAGAGGTGTGACACTTCTTCTCTCGTCCGTAAACGGGCACAGGCACCGCGATGCTTTTCAGGTACTGAGAAAACAGCACGATGAGGAAGACAGTCCTGAAACAGAAACAAACCACACCCAACCTGGCGAGCTGGGGCTTGTCCTGAGTGAGGGTCTGGGAAGCTGGGCCACCACGTGTCTCTGGGACGGGGCAGGGGGCACAGGTGCTGTGCTGGGAGGGTCCCCACATAGGCCCCACTCTTCAGTGGGCTCTGAAAAGGTAGGCGGGTCCTTTTCAGAAGCTGCTGGTGTCTGAAGAGGAGCAGTGAGGGGACCACGCCCTTGGAGCCTAAGAGAAATAAGCAGGGCAGCCGGACAGAGTCAGCAGTTAGAGCCAGTGAGGCCAGAGTCAGAGACCATTTGCTCGTCCAGGTCGTCCTGCAGGTCCTATGATCAGACCACAACGGACAGAGCGAATGAGCGCGTCCTGTGTCATCCTCAAGTCCCTTAAAGCTCAGTTTAAGTGCTGAAGGCCTCTTTTTCCAGGAAACCTTCTTGACCACCCCCTAAGCTGGCTGTCACCACTCCGTCCCCTGAACAAGCACGGCAGTCTGTGACTCTCATCACTGTCTCCTGGTGTCACAGGTACTTAGATCCACATCTTATCCCTTTCCCACACTACAAAGTGCTGAAGAGCTGGGGCCATGTCTTTGCACCCTTCCCAGGTTCCGGAAGTTTACAAGCGTTTGCTCAGTGAAAACCTAGGAGGCAGGGGACAGGCGCATCAGCTTTCTGTGAACACTATACTAAGTGTGTTTATACACTGCTTGCGATGAACTCATTTCCTGTGAGTACTAGTAACATAATAAATAGCGACAATACATTATAAGTAGCCATTTCACTGATTTTTTTTTTCACTGCTTTTTAAGGTATAGTTCAGGGAAGTTATTTGTAAACCACAAGAGTTTGCCAATGTCCAGGACTCATTATTCTTACTGGGTAATCTTCCGTCAAAGAACTTAGATGATCCTCCCTCCCCGGAGAGAACTTACGTGGCGGCAATCCCCCAGTGGATCCCAGCGTCACTGCCCGCAGTATCAAAGAGAGGCAGGGCCACCAGGGCGATGGTCGGAGCAACCGTCAAGGGGCCAATGAAGCGCATGAGAAAGCCAATGAGGCCAGAGAAGCCCACCAGCATCTGGACACAGGAAGCGACCATGATGGCTCCCTGCAGCTGAAAAGGGAGTGTGGGCTCAGCACCTGAGAGCCTGCAACAAGGGCCAGGGCCTCAGTCTGACCCAGGCCACCGGGACTGGTGGCAATTTCGGCGTCAGTGCAGGGGCAAAACTGGACCCCAAAGGGACTGAGGGAAGGAGAGCTCTGACCTCACTCCTCTCTCCAGTCCTGTATTTCCAACCGCCTGTTGGACATTTTCACTTAATGTGAAGTTTTTCAGGAAGTAGTCTTCAAGATGATTTATTGTTCATAGTGATGCTGCTGATGACGCATAATACATAACACTGGCATCACCCAGTAGCGTACTGAACAACTTGCCGCTTTATTTTTCTCTGTTTCCCTACTTTCCGTTGCAGGGGTGGGCAAAGGTTTTCTGTAAAGGACCAGAGAGTGGAGAGCTGAGGCCCTGTGGGCCACACAGGCTGAGGCGAGACTTTTCCAGGTAAGATGTGAACAAGTGAGCCTGGCCGTGTCCCAATACAGCTCCACCGGTAGGCACACGGAAATCTGAATTTCATGTAATTTTGACATGTCAGCAAGTATTATTATTCATTTGATTTTTTTGACAGTTTAAAACATAAAACTGTCTTCAGTTTGGGGGCTGTATAAAGAACAGACAACTGGCCAGATGTGGCTCATGGGTTGTAGTTTACCAACCTCAGATCTCTTGGACTGACTGAGTTTACTTCTTTTTCACTTTACTAACTTGGGTGTTTTACATTCTGTTTTATCCCTGAAAACTTTCCTTACTTTGAAGTCTGCTCTTTCTGGAAAGAAAGAAGTGTGACTCCTGTTTTCTTTTGATTAGTGTTAACATGGAATACTCTCCATCCATTTACTTTTAATCGATATGTATCTTTATATTTAAAATAGGTTTCTTCTGGACAACATGCAGTTGGGTCTTGTTTTTTGATCCACTCTGACAATCTCTTTTAATCAGTGCGTTTAGACCAAAGGTGCCCAAAGTGATTAGTGATATCTTGGATTAATATCCACCATATTTGTTACTGTTTTTTATTTGTTGTTCGTGTTCTTTGTTTCTAATTTTGTCTTCCACTCTTTTTCTGCCTTTTGTGGTTTTTGAGTTTTTTATATGATTCCATTTACTCTCCTTTCTTGGCATATCAGTTATCCTTTTTTTCCCCTGTAGTAGTTGCCCTAGAGTTTGCAATATACATTTACAACAAATCCAAGTCCACTTTCAAATAACACTATACTACTTTATGAGTAGTGTGAGTACCCTACAGTAACAAAACAATCCTAATTTCTCCCACCTAGTCTTTGCACCACTGCTGTCATTCATATCACTTTTATATAAGCATATATAAGTATGTATACTTTTAAAAACCACCATAATACTGAAAGGTGAAGCTTAAACTGGTCTAATGTGTTTTTTAAAAAAAAAATGAGCTGGCCATTTCCTCCCAGAGTTTTCTACTTTTTCCTTCACCGTATTCTTAAAATATAATCATTGTTTATTTGTCTTCTCCATTACTGCTTATACCCTAGTAAGTAACAACATTCCTATTGGTCCTGTATTTGCATCACATTAGTATTGTGATGTACAGTTGGACCACTAACCATCAGTAGCTTCAAGACTTGTAATGTGTGTGATCAAATATAACTCAGTGAAACATGGAAAATCTACCTTAAAGTCCAATAGGCTGGCTCAGTGAATTAAACCAATTAGTCAATTAATAAAATGAGGTTGAAACTTCGAAGAACTCCCCCTGACTTACAGCTCTGGTGAAAAACACTGGGCCAGCAGATGGAGCTGAAATGCCACAGATAAGACTCTGGGTTGGGCTCCCTGTGGGACACCTGGAAAAATAGCGGAGGCCCCTGTTTTGGATCTGAACAAGAGGAACCCCTATTCTAGGCCCTGTGATTTTTTTGTTGTTGGTGGGGGAGGTAATTAGGTTTACTTCTTTATTCTTAGAGGCGGGACTGGGGATTGAACCCAGGACCTTGTGTATGCTAAGCATGTGCTCTGCCACTTGAGCTACACCCTCCCCCTAGGCCATGTGTTTTAAAGCAGGAGTTGGCAAAATTTTTCTGTAAAAGGCCAGACAGTAAATATTTCAGGTTTTTGTGGATCACATGTAGTTTCTGTCACATTCTTTTCCTTCTCTTTTTTTTTTTTTTTTTAAGCAACCTTTTAAAATACAAAAACCATTCTTAGTTGGCGAGCAGTCAAAAAACAGACCACAGGTTGGGTTTGGTCCAAGAGCCATAGTTTGCTGACTCCTGCTTTAGAGGAGACTCCATATAATCACAAACACAAAAATAAACAGTAAATGTATTAACAAAGACATGAGCGTGTCAGTCGCTTGGAATCCTGTGCCCAATGCAGACACAGCGTGACCCATGTCCCTGAACATCCGCCTTCACTACCAATGCCATGGCCTCAGAACACAAGGTAACTGCCTCTGCATGTGGTGAAGGTTTGTAGCACTGCAGTGTTGAGACAGACACGACATTAGAACACAGGAAGGATTCAAGCAGCAGCAGTGCTTACATAGAAGAGACAAATTAACTTGTCAGATCTTTCTTCTTGGATAGTATAAAGGCAAGAGATTCTTGCATAAGAAATTATAGTTCTCAGTAGGGCTGAGTGAACGGGAAAGCCTGACCCTGGCATCTAGCAGAGCAGGGCAAGAAAACTGATAGAATTTATATTTTACGGCAGGACAAGAAAAAATTAAACATAAAATTCTGTTTGTTTGGGCCTCCTCCCTCCCTAATGTGCGGTGTGCACATTACACATTAACCAGAGCTCCTCAAAGCTGGGAGTGCCTGCTCAACCAGAAAGATCAATTTTTCCCCTTTCTTCTGACGCTAACAATGTAACTGCTTAAGAGAACAGTGTTCTTTCCCAGCTCTGCAGAGGGTCCTGGTGACTTGTACGTGCCTACCTGGACCATAGATCCTTGGTGAACTTTGTGTAATATATCAGTATGTCATTTTGGTGTACGATCCTTTGTCTCAAAAATCTATGACTCTGCCTTCGATTCCCAGTTCTCAGATCCTTCTGAGAAGCTGCTTCCTGGGTTATAATCCTCAGTTTGGCTTGAAAAAAATTCCTTTTTCTTCTTCTTAACTTGGTAGCTAATTGAATTTTTGTTGACAAACCCCACTTATTCTTTGCTTAGTTTTAGTTTGGATTTATCAAAGCCAAATACTGGCTCCCTGGAAGAGAGCAGGAAAGAAAACAAACCCCAAAAAGCCTCAAACCACGTGTGTTTTGTGATTCATGTTACTGATGATGTAATAAAGCTAGACTGCACTGAAGGAAAAACACACCTGCTTTGGAAAAGGTGGTACAACACATGGCATTTGGAGACTGGTCAGTTGACTTGGTAAATATCCAAGGCCCACCAGCGTGACAAATGAAATTCTTAAGTATATCTTCATCTGGAACTACATGGAAAAGTTCTTTAAAGATTAAAAACCCCTGTTAACTCTGGGACCACCCTGCGAGAAAAGGAAGCACAAGGACTTGATAGATCACTGAAGGCCGTCCACACCTGGGCGCACTGCTGGACTGTGTATCAGAGCACAGGCACGTGCAGAAAGACTGTTTTTGAAAGGGAAGAAGAGCAGAAGGTTCTGGCTGAAATTCACAAGCTATGGCTCAGACTGGTCTCAGATTGGTATCCTTATCAGCACGGTGCTCCTGAGATACCAGCATGTCGGTGGTTGTGTCCACGCTGAATGAGGACTGACCCCGGCAAAAGCCCCGGCAAAGGGGGCTTCAGCTCTGCTGTGGGGTGTTTGGTGCAGATGTGGCCCAGAGCAGCTACCCAACCAGTCTCCCTTTGAAAGACCAGGCTTAACTAGTCTGCTACTGGGCACTATTTCGAATCAGACCCCTACTGAATGGCACCAAATAATCACAAGATCAGAGGTGTCTCTTCAAATCTTAAGTGATTTCAGAAAGACACTCAAATAAGGAAGGGGCTGATCAACAGAATTTGATGATTAAAAGGAAGTAATTATATTCAGGAAAAGAAAAGACAGTCACACAAGGAGGGGTTCACAGGATCCATGAGCAAGTGACAGTCCCCCCTCTCCTGGATGGACACTCCTCACTAGATAACCTAACTATCAACACGACTTGAATCCCACTATGCAGGTCTCTGAATTTAAAAAGCACTGGTTGGAGGGAGAGGTTACAGCTCAGTAGCAGAGTGTCGGCTTAGCATGCACAAGGTCTTGGGTTCAATCCCCAGTCCCTCTGTTAAAAACAAACAAATAAACCAACCTGATTACCTCCCCTCCCCAAATTTTTTTAAATAAATGAATAAAAAGCACTAGTTGGTGTCTTGCTGATGGTGCTGCTCATCCACCTGAGAAAGACTGAGACTGGAAGAAAGTAACATTTCAAAAGAAGGACCTTGCTGGAGGAAGGAAGGCAAGGCTAAACGCAGCCAGTGGAATGAGTTACGTGTGATGTGACTGGCAGTGCACATGTAAACACCCAGAGTCATCCCTTCAGACTTACACAGCCTCATGGGCTGTGGCCACTGAAGTAGCCGTTTGGTCTGGCAAGTGGCCCATATAAGGCTCTAATGAAATTTCACCTTTTGTGGGACAGGACTTTATTGTCAAATCTCAAATCCTGGTGGTTCACATCGACGCCCCTTAAAAAAGAAGAGGGAAGTATGATTTTGAACGTAGGGCCCACGAGATGGCACCTCAGGCCACAGGCCATGCACACGTGGGCTCACCCACCTCTCTCTGAAGCCACATGTGTTGCCTAGGATGACCGAGGCTGCCAACAGCAATGTGCATGTGAGCCTTTGGTGGGAGAATATGAGGGTAAGTGTCCCATCACAAAGCTGGCAGGCTGCCTTTACTGGGCAGTCCACAGAGCATGGGAGGTTTTAACACTTTTTAAAACTGGTATTGACAGTTTTTCTGGTTTGAGCTATGTCTATCTTGCAACTGAAGCCCTGGCCCCATTACTAGAAAGAGACTAGCAACCCAGATTGCCTACCAGCACGAATATCAAATTATATATCAAACAGTCCAAGGATCATTTTTTGCAGCATGAACAGGACAGGAGTAGACCAAGAAATACAGTATCAAGCGGTCTTTTCTTATTTTATATCATTTCCCCAAAGCAGTGAAATTACTGCAAAATCAGAATGTGTGCTTGAAGCAACAAAATGTGAGTGACGAAAGCTCAGAAGACAGGCTTTTCAGGGTAGGATAGTGTAAGATCCAGCTAAACGTGGGGCACAAAAATGAGTCACCAGTGGAACAATTTGTAAAGGACAGGATGGGAAATACAAGGGTAAGAAACCCTATTTTCCCAGGAGCAGGCATTTGGTTGTGTTCCCTGAGACAGGAATAACAGGAATCAATCTAATTTGACTTACTGGAATTCCGATGGGATTTATGGGCCAGATTGGGAAGTCTGGTGCTTTCAGGAAGCATCGTACCCAGTGCAGAGGCTGCAGTGACAATATACTTGTTAAATCATTTGAAAGTATCCTGGGGAAGGACACTCATAAAGGGTTTAACAGAGTTACTTTCGCTGCCCATTATTAAAGGCCAACAGAGAAAGACTCAATCATCTCCTTCAATAGGAGGAAGGGGATGGGTTAAGAAGAGCTCCCAGTGGGCAAGCAGGAAGATGGCAGCAGAAAGAACAGGAGTCATCAAATTATTGTTTCAAGAAATGCTAATTTTTCCCTTTGCATTTAAAATGCTGGAAATATGAAAATGATTTCTTAGCCATATTTCTAAATACATCTTCAATCTAGGATGAGGGGTGCTAGCATCAGAGTTGATTCTACCAAACTGAAGCACATCTATTAAGACTAGACCAGGAATATACTGGGCTGTACGGGATGGACAATGAGGAGTGAGCACTGTGGAAGCAGCCAGTTCCTATCATGATGCTGGCATATTTAGGACGTGGTCTGTTGTTTGAACTTTTGTATAAGATTAAAATGGGTCATGGGCTAATTATGAGTTCATATAGGTCATTTACATGATACTCAATGAAATGAAAATCATGGAAATAATGATAAATGACAAAGTTTATATTGGGATATCCAATATAAACCTCCAATCACCAGCTAATGTGATACACGGAGGAGCAAAAGAGACCCCAGAGGGTCAAACAGAACTACAGGATGAGGACAGACAATAACAGTTAACTCTGAATCATTCAGTAGCATCATAAAAGAAAGATACAAGTTTACCATCATGCACTTACCAGAGTGGCTAAAATGAAAAAGATAGAAAATATTGGTGAGAATGTGGAGAATCTGGAACTCACACACAATGCTGGTGGGAGTGTAAACGGGAGCATCCACTTTGAAAACGTATTTGCTAGTGTTTACTTAAGTTGAACATATAAATACTGTGATGGTGAATTTTATGTGTCAGCTTGACTGGGTTGAGGGATGCCCAGATAGCTGATAGAACATTATTTCTGGGTGTGTCTGTGAGGGTGTTTCCAGAGGAGATTAGCATTTGAATTGGTGAACTGAGTAAAGCAAATGGCCCTACCCAATGTGGGTGAGTGCCATCCAATCCTTTCAGGGGCCCAACAGAACCAAAGGGCAGAAGAAGAGTGAATCGCTTTCTGCTTGAACTGAGACATCACTTTCTCCTGCCCTCAGCTGTCAGCACTCCTGGTTCTCAGGCATTTGGAATCAGATCAGGACTTACACCATTGTTCCTCTGCCCCCACCCCACCCCAATGGAATGTTTTGTCATTTCTATTCCTTCTCATTGCTCAAATATGGGTAAGAATAGGAATCTTGTTGCCATGTCTCCTTTTCCTTCCTCTTCCTTTATCATTCACATACTGAGGATGTGACACTTACTGTAGCCGCGAGGCTGTGAGGATGCTGAATGTGGACTGGGTCCACAGCCCTGACTCAGGAATTTCCTTGGTCTAGTTCTAGTGAGCTTGGGGGAGGCAATTCTGAAGTCAGTAAGTGAGGGCTATATTCATGCCGGAGTACTGCCTTGTACTGGAACCCCATCATCATACAGTGTTATGCAACTCTGCCCTGCTCCAGAGGAAGTGGTCCTTAGCCTAGCTCCAAGCCTACATCTTTAAGGTCAAGCTGGGAGGCAGATGGTTAGCCTTCTTAGAGATCTCAAGTGACCTTCACTCTCTCATATGTACCCCAACCATGGGCGATCCTTGACCCCCCACCCCTTATGCTGAGTGGGGATGTTGGGGTTTAGAAACTATCAAGTCTATTACTGTCCCTGAGGGTGTGGCAGAGCTGTCTGCCAAGAATGCTGTGTGCTGGCTTCCTTATCTGTCGCTGAGATAAGCCAACCTGGAGCATGGCCAAATTTCAGAGGCTGCTCCAAGACCACTAGTTTCTTTCCCCTAATGATACAACTGAATTTCATGACAGATAAGCAAAAAGGCACAACTGTACAAAGTGGGCAGACTCTATTCACAACAGCCAAGACGTGGAAACAAAAGCTAAATGTCCATCCATAGATGACTGGATAAAGAAGTTGTGGTATATATATACAATGGAATACTACTCAGCCATACAAAGAATAAAATAATGCCATTTGCTGCAACATGGATGGACCTAGAGATGGTCATTCTAAGTGAAGTAAGCCAGAAAGCCAGAAAAATATGATATCACTTCTGATATCATATCCACATATGATATCACTTATATGGAAAGAAAAAAAGACACAAATGAACTCGCTTACAAAACAGAAACAGGTGCACAGACACAGAAAACAAACTTACGGTTACCAGTGGGGAAAGGGGGTGGGAAAGGATAAATTGGGAGTTCGAGATTTGCAGATACTAACTACTATATATAAAATAAATAAACAAAAAGTTTATACTGCATAGAACAGGCAACTGTATTCAATATCTTGTAGTGACCTATAATGAAAAAGAATATGAAAACGAGTATCTGTATGTATATATATGACTGCAACATTATGCTGTACACCAGAAATTGACACAACATTGTAAACTGACTATACTTCAATTAAAAAATAAGGGGGGGGGCAGACTAAGCGGACAGTACCCACTAACAAAATGGTACTGAGTCAGGCCTGCTCCCACCCATTGGTTTTCCATTAATCTGAGCCTACTCTGGGTATCTGTCGATATGGCACTTGTGCATCAATGAAAAACTTAGAAGAATGTCTCAAAAACTCTTCAGTACTCAGTAGCTATGATCTACTGCTGCCACCACCACCATCATTATCATCATCATCACTGTGATGTGTCTCTCTTCTCTTGCCAATCCCAGCACTTAGCACATCACTTGGCATCTGGCAAGTATTCAACTAATGATGTTTGATGACTTAATGCAACACAGGAGTAATACCCCAGCCCTCTCTGCCTCTCAGGACTGGCTGGAGAAATGCCTGAGCTCTTCCTCTTTGAAAGATGTGACTGTTTCCAAGTAAACCTATTTTCACTCTCCATCCATTCCACTCTGGCAGCCCCAATCCCTGTATGCTCATTATCCTGTTTTATTTTCTTCATTGCACTTATAATTCCCTGAAATTTTCCTTTTCTGTTTACTTATCAGAGTATTTCTCTCTCCCTCCCACCCTTCCCCACCATTTACATACACTAATGTTAGTTCCATGGGGCAGAGTCCTTGTCTGTCTTATACAGCAGTATCTTAAAGCCTAGAATCTTGCCTGGCAGTTAACTGAGTAATAAATGCTGAACAAATGAATCAACTCAGGAGCCCCTGTTGAGGATCACTCCATCCCTCTCCCCCACCCTCTTGCCCCATTACCTCTCGGATCCTCTTCTGCCATTCCTCAGTGAATTCAGGAGAGCTGGTGTTCACCAGGCTGGCATTGAGTGTCCATGTGGGGCACTTCCAAGTGGGAAGGGACAGCATAGCCACGGAAGGTGCCACAAAAGCAAATGTCCCTCCCTGGAGAATGGGAAGCCTGGAGAAGGGGAAAGGAAGCAGTTACCCATAAGCTCCTTTAGCACTGGTCTGTCACTGGCCAGAATGGGGACCTTTTAATCCCAAATCCTACCTTGGTTTCAAGGCAACACATGGCCCCTGCTGTTCTCACTTTACAGGGAACTCTCGCCAAGCCCCAAGTTAGACCCATGAACCCTGCCACTCTTCGAACAGGCAGGAGACGTGGGAGGGAAAGACAAGCAGACTTAACCCCAGTCTTGGAGCTGCAAGCCCAGGAGGAGGGAGTCAGATGGTGGGAAGCGATCCGGGGGCAGCACAGAGCACAGGGAGCACACTGAGTGGGCGTCACTGTCTACCCTCGTCCCAGAGAGTCTTCCCCAGACCCCAGGATTGAAGCACAGCTCACACATGTGGAGTTTCTTCACTGACAAGAGATGCACAGCCTGAAATCTGGTTGCAAAATTAACAGCAATCCCAGACTTCTGCCTTCAGGCTCCTTATTATCACATGAACTAAACAGGTTTGAGGTCAATTATCAGGGTGTGTCCCCCATCCAGGCCCTTCTCACTCCTGGCGAGGGTCTCACTCTGGCCTCTGTGAGAACTTTCAGTTGTACCTGCCCCCACTGCACTTGTCTCCCTTCAAGGTGAACACAGCCTGAAGAGTGGACCTCCAACAGTCTTCTCTTACTAGCAGCTATCCAGGCTAACCTGGTCTACTCGCTCTGGACTTTAGAATTTGGGGCTGGGGGGATGGAACAGGGGGACCTCGGCCTCTTGCTTGCATTTGTCACGATAGCACACCCAATTCAGGTACTTTTTCTTAACAATACTAGAAGGATTTTTTCTTTTTAGAAGGGTATTTTTGAACACAGGATTCCATGAAGACTTAAAGGGCTATTCTTAAGAATGACAGAACACATTTAATTTAATAAAGATATAAAGTATATGAAAGAGTTTTGCTGCCTAAGTGGCCTTCGTCCTGGCTGGAACATAGGAATCAGTGATGTCTGGGCATCACCCTCAGATGAGTTAGTCGGCTTGTTGAGGAGGTGCACCCAGGCATGGGGTGGGTGGAGCTTAAAGCTCTAATGTCAGCCAAGACTGAGAACAACTGATCTAGATTCAAAGATCTAGACCCATAAGTCTCCAAAATAGACTGGAATATATGGCACACCTAGAGCAGGAACACATGGGTGGCAGAATGGGTATGTATGAATCATATTTTTAACTAAAAATTATGAATCTAAGTATCCTGACACAGAAGGGAAACATGCTGTACTTATGTCATTGCAAAATCTCTTTGAGCTTTTAAAATGAACATAGAAATCTTTGCATATCATATGTACAGAGACTACATAATACAAGACTTGTGTTTTCATTTTTTGCTGTAATTCCATATGCATGTTTTATTCATTCAGTAAGTATTTACTGAGGACATGCTATGTGGGAGGCACTTGTTGCCAGGTACTGGGGACACCATGGTGAGTGAGACAAAACTCCCACTCACATTCTAGTTACACACTTCTCTGTTAGCCCTGGTACTAACAAACCCATCATTTACAGTGATTTACTCTCAGGGATTCTTAACCACCTTATGATTATGCTTACAAACACTCCACCACTCTATGCCGTTGTCTCAGCCCTTTCAGTATTACTGGGTTCTGTGGGGGCAGGGATTATTATTTTTCTTTCCCATCCCTCCAGCACTGCTGCAAAAAACCTACCTACAAACGTTGGGTTTTATAATTTTATTTTATTTTTTAGTTTAATATGCATATAATGAAACCCTAACACGCATTAATTTGCATTTCATTAAGTCATAAAAGATGTGCACTTTGTGATTTGTGTGATTTTATGTCTGTTTTTCTTTGTCTATAAACTGTCTACTCATTACACAGAATTTGGACACTGTCAAAATGTATTTATAACAGTTCTTACGATAGTGAGCTTTATTTTTGTTGAAAAGTGTTTTCTGTTATTGTATGCTGGAATTCATCCCCAACTTAGAAATAATGCTTAAGGGACCATTTCAAAATTTTCAAATAGTTCAGCCCTTTTCTAACTCTGTTCATGTTATTTTCTTTCAAGATTACATGCAGTTGGGATAAGGTGATATATGAACTTTCTACTTTTTGTAATTGCTAAATGTTTTATGCTCAAGGGCAAGATGAATTTTTCCCACTTATTTACTAGAGTGTATTCCTGTGTCCTACCTCTAAACTCACACAATGTATCAATAATTTCTTTCCATATCATTCTATACTCAGACCTTCCAATCCCATTTTCCGTCCATTCTTCTCCCCCTCCCCACCTCGTTTTGTTAGTTAACATTCCTGTTTCTTTCTCATAACTTCTTATTGGTACCCTTTTGAGAAAGAGAGATCTACACATATTTCTTGCATTTCTGCTTTTATGCACTTTCCTGGCACATGTTTGGGACACATGCATTCCGTAGTAGTATTCGGTTTTCATTGTTGTATGTATCTTTTACCTTTTATGGTGACCTTAATGTGTATCTCAGTGCTCTTTTTAATTTCACAATTAATTTCATCTGCTAGTGTGATGGAAATTCCTATTTTTAAAAATTTCCCGTGAGTATGATTCACCATTATTATATATGCGCCTTCTGACTTAAATGTCTCTCTTGTAAACCAGAGACTGTTGATTTTTAAAACGCAAAGAGCCATTTGAAGCATGTCCAGCGTGGCCCTGTCATTTTATAGAAAGGAGGTTTGGAGTCCAAGATCATAATGTTAACCACGATGAGTGCTTGGGTTTCCTCACTTATCAGCACTGCCCTATGACATGAGTTAAGAGTACAGTGTGGACCAAAGGTGGGTTTGAACCTGGCTCTACCTTATCAGTTGTGTGACCTGGGTATTTACCCAACTTCTGCTCGCCTCAGTGTCCTCTTTGATAAAAATAAAAATAATAGTGCTCTCCCCAAGGAGTAGCTGTGAATAAAATATGTGTAAATAATTAGCACAATGCCTGGGGCAGACACAAGCCCAACAAATAGATTCTGTCATTATTATTCCCTCTGAGATGTGTGGGGAAACTTCTGGAAAAGGTAGTACACATCAAAACGTTTTCTTAATGTTTCCTCAAATAACAGATGTTACAGTATGGGCTGCTTGTTTTTGTTTTTTTTAACTTCTGTTTGGCATTTCCATTTCTTGCAGGTTGTTCCCTAAGATTTGTTTCCCTGTCCATCCTCCTCTTCCCATAACCCTTCACCATCTCATCTGTATGCTCGAGTCTAAAGAAGAGAAAACACCCCACCATCTTCTTTCACAACAATGACTTGCATGTAAAATGTCAAAATCTGCAGTCTCAGGAATATCTCTTCAATGTTTGACAGGACTGGTAGTTTAGGTTGGCAAAGCCACAGAAATGTGTCTGTCAGGGGGTAAGGTCAACATCTAAGTTTTGATAGTGTTTTAAAGCTACACAGCACTTTCGTATCAGTATCTCAAGAGACTTCAGGGTGGACAGACAATACTGCATTGTCTGTGTCTAAGGAAACTCATACTGCAGGGAGGTGCCAGTGGCAGGGTTCATCTGGGAAGTGGAGAGCCCTGATCAGAAAGTCTGAGTCATGGGGCCGAACTGCAACAGTATGTTTGTTGTAAGAACAACTGATAACTGACATGGGGTAAGAAAAAACTACTTGAAGAGTGTATGCTAATGATTAGGTGGGAAATCTTTCTCCTTTCTTGGTAGTCCCATTTTGGCCCATAAAACAGAAACACCTAATGTTTTGTAAGTATTGGGAAGTCAAGCTTCAACCCTTCTCTCTGAGCTCTCATGTACTCTTGATAAAATATTATTCATAACGCTGTTAAAGACATTAAGGCAGATTTTATTCAAGGGGGGCTACGCTACAATGGGGTTTTGTAATAGGGGAGAGAGATCATGTTCAACTCCCAGTACAAGGAAAAATAGGAATTTATAGCCAAGGAGCAGGGCAAGGTTCAATGGATGGAAAATTACTAAGCAGAAATATCAAAGGTAAGGAGAGGATTCTTGCTGAAGGCAGGCCAAGGTGATCAGACACGGTGGAGAATGAGGAACACCTCTCTACGGTGGAGAGTGAGGGTGGGGATTCTGGCTACAGTGACTGGGCAGGATTCTTGCAAAAACTGGACAATGCAAAGACCAACATGGAAGGTCAAAAGTCAAGCCTAATTGAACAGCTGTCTATTGGATTCAGCAGTATGATGATCACAGCGGATCTTGTATGTTAGACACTATGACTAAATAGATCTCCCCCAGTTACATGATAAACAGACAGAAAACTCAGCACAACTTGGGCCTGTACAATATCCTGCAGCAGAAGCAGGAAGGTTACACAACGCTTTAGGCTTCTTAAAGCCACACAGGAAACTAGAAGGCAATGGAACGATGCTTTCAAAATTCTGAAAGAAAATTATTTCCCACCTAAAATTCTACACCCAGCCAGGCTGTCAATCAAGTGTGAGAGCAGAATCACGATATTTTCACATATGCAAAGTCTCACCTCCCAAGCACTCTCTCAGGAAGTTACGGGATAACTGTGTTCCACCAAAAAAAGAGGAAGACATGGGAACAAGAGATCTAGACTTGAAAACTGATGCGAAGGGAACAGCCAGGGTAAGGGTAAAGAGGCATCTCAGGATGATACATGTAATGTGTACCAGGTAGCAACTGTTCGGACAGCAGCAGGTCACAGAGCCTCAGGAGGCAGTTCATGGAGAGGATGAAGCTGACAGGCTACCTGATGTGACAAAATTATTAAGTAGAGATTTAGGCAACAGGCAGGGAGTTTAGAACCGAATTAAAAACAGATAGAAATTTGCATACATTAAAAACAAGAAAAATATTAATTCCAGGGAAAATAAAAAGTTGGGCAGGAAAAGAGCTTTGTGATTCAGTTCAGAATGGCATCAGTCACTGTAACATAAACACTCAGTGCTGATCTGTGCTGGGAGGGGGGGAGAATGGGGAGGTGGAAAATACGCTTGTATGTGGTGGGAGTGAGGGGCTGTGAGAGAAAATGAAATCATAATCACCCATTTTGGCGCTTCAGTCAACAGTGCCTAAAACAGAAACATACGAATTAGAGACTTGGTGGAAAATACCTAAATAATCAGCTGGGAGAGATGAGAGTGTTTGCCTCTGCCTAGAAGAGAGAGAAGGGTGGAGCTCTCTGGCTGGTAGGGGAAGCCTGCTTGTCTGTCTTCTTTAAACCCATCACTACCCACAGCCTTGAGTGTGCCTTTGACAGCAGCCCCCATTGCTCCAGTCCTCCCTTCTGATGGGCCCCAAAGATAAGCACACTTAATGCTGACCACCACAGAGAACCGGATTGGGGAAACCCAAGATAAAAGCAGGCAGGTGAAGAGACAAAGGTTGCAGAATCTAGGAAGTTGTCTCCAGGCTGGAGCCTTGATCCACAGCTCCCAGCTTCCTTTCTAAGACGGTAAGGGGCAGCCTACTGGACTTTCGCTCTCAGGCAAAGATCAAAGGCTCACAAAACATGACCTGATACTTTTCTTTAAAAAAAAAAAGTTTTAAATGGTTTTTACTTTTCCCAATTATAAAGAAATATATGGACTTTGAAGAAAAACCAATGGCAAATAAAAATATAAAGAATAAATTTAAACAACCATAATTCTACAACCTAGAAGTAAAAAATCCCCAAATTACATTTTGTTCTTTTTTTATCTTTAACTAGATAAACTTTATCAGCACATATACAATATATACCTTTCATATATAATGTTTAACAACCAGAAATACCTTTAACATTTCTTCCAGTCTTTTTTTTGTCTTTAACTAGAAAAATGATTATTGGTACACATAAAATTTCTCTCTCTCATAATTATGAATTATATTGGTCACTATTACAATAGTGAAAAACTCAAAACAACTTAAATGTCCTTTAATAGGAAATGGTTAAATAAACTAGAACATGTAATATATTCTAGAATACTGAATACTAAGTGATCTTTCTCTAAAAGTGCTATTGCGGAAATGTGTTTATTGAAATGAAAAGATACAGTGCATTGTGAATGTTTAAAAAGAATGGGAGGAGTGTTTTTACCACAATTAAACTTTTTTCAATTATTCAAAAAGGGAAGGAGGGTCCAAAATTATGTACATGGTAATATCTCTTACTTGGTGTGAAAAATAAATTTTATGTACAAGGCACTAAACTAAGCACTTTATATACATTATCTAATTTCTCAATGTTTTGGTAAAATTTTTAAAAATTTCCTCTTCACAGAAACATGAGGACTCTGAGAAAAAATTAGTGCAAAAAATTGTCAGATGTAGAAAGGAGAAAGGAGCATTAAGTCCCCACTAGGTAAGGAGATACAGCCTGGGCACCCAGGAACCTGGAGGGGATGAGCCCTCCGAAGAGGTCTGGGGTTGGGACATGGGCAGTTGGAGGGGCTTGTGGGCCAGCAGGGAAGAGGTCAACAGCTGAGGACAGGTGCATCTGGAGCCTAAGCTGCTGGAATCCATCTTCACCTGTGTCATCATTTTGATGTTCTTTTTTGGAGTCAATCCAATCATTAGCAAAGCACGATGTCACAGGGACGTTTCTATGAAACAGTTCAGAATGGGAAGCAGAGTTTTCAGGAGTATTGAAAGGGACTGATGAATTCTTCTTGAACTTAAAAGGGTTGCTGTGTTGTGAAACCCCGGGAACCTTAAGAGCCCCAACTAGTTCACTATCGGACAAAGAGCATTAGTGTTCGTCTATTTACTGAGCTTCCTACCCCAAGCAGGTAAGAGCCTGCTGGACTATAGCAAAGCACATCACGTGCCTTCCCTGTAGGTAGCTTACACCCAGAGGAGGCAGTAACACCAGTCCCTTCTTTGGGACACAGCAACCCCCCCCCCTCCTCTGACACAACTGATTACCAGGTCACACTTCTACCTCCAAAGGCACCACCGTTACTACTCCAGTCAGAGCTCCAATGGCACATCTGGGGACCGAGTTTTCATTGGGGCACGGGCAAGGTAGCTGCTGACCTCTGGCAGTGGGCATGGATTTTCTGCAGAACCAGATCAGATTAGCGCAGATCAGGGCTCAGCTGTGGGAATTCATGGAAGAAAAGGACCAAAGTCAGGGTTGATTCGGGCAAGACTACATATAAGCCAGCATAAGGCATCTGAATGCACTTTGTGGCAGAGCTACTTGCCCCACACCTGAGACATTTCCAAGGAAATAAAAAGGGAAACAGATCACCCGGAACCACTTCAGAAAAAGAAATTTCCAGGTAAAAATTATGACTAATTCCAGAGATGGAGTGAAGATCCAGAATTACACATAGTCACTACTTGATTTCCCCTAGTGATCACCTTTAAAAGTGACACTTTCTCTTGAAATGAACGGTGACATATGCCCTTACATAAGGTTCGGAACTGAGCAATTAAGTGAGGAAGGCCCTTGGGGGACACACCCAAGACCCCTAAAGTCACACCAGGGAAGCAGCCATCCCTGTGGCCAAGGGCTGCAGCCACATGCCCCACAGCAGGCACCGAGCTCTCTCGCTCTTATCAGGAAAGTCATCATTGCCTCTTATCACTCCCTTTTAATCATGGTTTTACTCATTAAGATCTTCTGAAATCTTATTGCAGCATGAGTATTTCTGTTTGTAATCTAGAAAAACACATCATTAAACATTGGTTAGCAGATGCCAGCAAGAGAATCTACCTGACCTTTGATTCATGAGCCATCAGCCAGGTCTTATAGTCCATAATGTCTTAGATAGTTTCTCATTAGCCTCTGGGCTCCCAGGAAGTCCATTTCCATGGGTGAACCAAACTCAAGGGTGTTCCTGTCCCCCCCCTTTGTCTAAGGACATGATTTTATGCCTTAATTTTAGTTCCCTCATTCTTTGTAGACTCTTTGACTGTAAGTCCCGATTAGTTGTGTGTCTCACAGCGCTTACCAGAAGGCTAGGCCCGCAGGCATGCTCACTACCGAGATTCCAGTTGAAATACTGCACTTCAGATGTAAGGGACTTAAAGATATTACATATTTCAACTCCTTCATTTTACATATGAGAACACTGAGCCTTAGAGAGGGTGAATGAACGTCCAGTTTCCCACAGCACAGAAGCCAGCATTAGAATTCAGGTCCCCAGTTTCCAAGCTCAATGTTTTTCCATAATTATAGGGAACACCACCTCAGACTTAAGGGGAGGGGCTTCCCATCCAGAATAGCCTTGCGTTTGTCACTCTCCATGGGGCAGGGCAGGGATGGGGGCTCCGGGGTATCCAGGCAGGTGGCTGCAAAGCCTCTCTGATGCTACAGCAGCATCTGACACTCAGGGGCCAATCCTAGACAGGTAGGAGGGGTCTTGGATTTCAAGGGCCTAAGAGACAGAACAGACCAAACTCTGCATTTCTTTGAGTTCCTGGTGGGGGATTTGGGAGAAATCTTGGCTCATGCAGATGGTGACAGAAGAAGGAAGAGTGACAAGGGAAATAACCTGACAAAGATGTAGGCACTAGTGTCCCCTCCTGGACAGAAAATGGGAGAACTTAAGCACTGGCACATCTCCTGGAAATGACTTGCAGAGGAAGCACTTTGAAAAGAGTCTTTGATTTGATTTGATTTGATTTGGGCAAAAAGACCATATTAGGGATGAATATTCTCTGGATGCTGTCTACAGACAACTTGTCCTGGAAATAACTGGCCTCCTTGTATCAGTCTACACCTGTGTGGTTTGATTCAGATAACTGATAAAGAACAAATAAATGATAAACGGTAAATCCTAAGAGTTCCCATAACGAAGAAAAAAATTTGGGTTTTGTTCCTTTAATTTTGTATCTGTATGAGATGATGGATGTTCACTAAATTTATTATGCTAATCATTTCACGATGTATGTAAGTCAAATCATTATGTTGTGTACCTTAAACTTATACAGTGCTATGTGTCAATTACATCAATAAAACTGGAAGAAAAAAAGAATAAATGGATATTAATTTTTCCTGTCAAGTTATTTTCTCTTAGAACAGGTCAGGCAGAAGCACACTGCAGGAAATGCTTTCCACTTTCCTCTGCAACTCCAGGGCTGAGCACAGACTTGACACAGATTAGGCCAAAAGCAGATTTACAGTGAAAGGTCCCTCACTTGCACGGCTCCTTCTAAAGTCCATGGAGGAGTCCCCACAACGTGCTCACTAATCATATGCCTTGTAAAATTTGCAAAACTAAAAGGTTTCAGGCACAACTGTCTGCAGCTATTTGTGTTACTTTAACCAAGAATACTGGCTAATGTGGACAGTAAGTTTAGGAGCTATGACTTGAATCCAGGCTCTGACTTCTAGTCCTATCCTCCCTTTGTCATGTCACAGCTTCCTAACTCTTCTCTGGCTGCAAACCAGGCAAACCTTGCTGATATCCTGGCAGGTAGAAGTCAGAATACATGGGGAGGAGTTTTACCTACCTGACTCCTAAAAATACTTGCAGGAGAGTGCAGATACCAGAGACGAAGAACATGGTGCTGATGAGGTAGCTCTGGGTCAGGGGGTCGTGCTGCAAACACAGGTCCTTGGCCAGGATGAGTGGCACTGCCACAAGCCCCCCCAGGGCCGTGAGGAAGTGCTGTGGGCAGAGCAGAGAGAGTATACAGGCATGTAGAAGCTGGGCCTGCCTGCTCCACCTTCATTCCTATTCCCACTGCCAGAGGCAAGAGCTCCAGCTCTGGTCTCAGAGGAGCCTGGCTATGGGTGACAGGCAAGCAGTGGGAACAAGGAAGGCTGGGCAGCAAGAAGCAGGGACCCAGCCAGAAGGTCTGGGGTTCCAGGGCACAACCCTAGTGCCAGGAACTGATGTTCTAGGTAAGAAAAAGGCAAGGACACAGAACAGGAGGGCATAACAGGAACTGAGGAGTGGGCCTTAAGAACAAGAACAAGGAAAGAGGCTAAGCATTAAAATGAAGCATAAGGTGAGAGTAAGATCACTGACCAGAAAGGTCAGAGCATATTCTCCAAGACAGACTATACTTTAAGTCGCAAAACAGCCTTAGCAAATTCAAGAAGACTGAAGTTATACCAAGAAGCTATTCTGTCTGCAATAGTATAAAACTAGAAATCAACAACAGGAGGAAAACTGGAAAATTCACAATTTGTGGAAATCAAGCCATACACTCCTCAACAACCAATGAGTCAAAGAACAAATCAAAAGGGAAATAAAAAAATATCTTAAGACAAATGAAAATGGAAACACTACATACCAGAACTAATGGGATTCAGCAAAAGCAGTTTTAAGAGGAAAGTTTATAGCAATAATGTCTACATTAAGAAAGATCTCAAATAAACAACCTAACTTTACTCCTCAAGGAACTAAAAAAGGAGGAATAAACTAAGCCCAAAGTTAGCAGAAGAAAATAACAAAGATCAGAGCAGAAATAAATGAAATAGAGGCCAGAAAAAAAACTACAGAAAAGATGAACAAAACTAACAGCTATTTTTTGTTAACATAAGCTAACCCTTCACTACACTAAGAAAAAAAGAGGATTCAAACAAATAAAATAAAAAATGATACAGCAGAAATAAAAAGTACCATTAAGACCCTAGTATGAATAATTACATACCAACAAATTGGATAACCAGGAAGGAATGAATAAATTCCTAGAAACACACAATTTATTAAGGCTGAGTCATGAAGAAATAGAAAATCTAAACAGAACAATAACTAATGAGGAGATTGAAATAGTAATCAAAAACCTCCCAGCAAAGAAAATCTCAGGACCAGAAGTTTTCACTGGTGAATTCTACCAAATACCTAAAGAGGAATTAACACCAAGACATTTCAAACTCTTCCAAAAAAACTGAAGGGGAGGGAAAACTCCTAAACTCATTTTACAAGGCCAGCATAACCCTGATACCAAAGCCAGATAAGGACACTACAGGCCAACATCCCTGAGGGATATAGATGGAAAAATTCTCAAAAAACACTAGCAAACTGAATTCAGCAGTACATTAAGATGGTCATACACCAAGTGGGATTTATCCCTGAGATGCAAAAATTGTTCAACATCCACAAACCAATAAATATGAACACCACATTAATAAAATGAAAGATATAAATCATACGATATCAGAACAGATGCAAAAAAAGCATTTGACAAAATTCAACATCCTTTCATGATAAAATATCCAAATTATCCATTTTATTGGCTCTTAATAATATTTTCTAAATAGTATGACATTTGTTCTTCTTATTTTGTAGGAAAGCACAAAGAAGCAAACAAACAAAACGTGTATCCTATCCCTGATATCCCACACTGAGCAATTTGTAAAATTGAAAGAAACGTATCTATGAGATTAGAAAATTCATGCTACAAAATTTTACAAAAAAAAGTGAAAGCTGAAAGCTGCCCTCCCTTTCCTAGTTCCTCTTCCTCAGGCTAACTACCTTTATTAGTTTCTTGTGAATCCTTCAAAACATACAAAATTACTACATATACTTATTTCTATTGTTATATCTCTCTTTTGTTTTTAACATAAAAAAGAACACAGTATACAGTTATTTGCTTTGCTTTTTTCATTTAATAAATATTGGTGGTCATTTTTTAACTGCAAGGTAAAAATCTCTTCTTAACAGCGCACAGTTTATTTAACTAGTTCTCCAGGATGGATACTTTGCTTGTTTCTGCGGTTTTGTTTGTTTGTTGTGTGGTTTGATTTTACTATTACCAATAATGTTAGAAGAACATCTTTACACTTATCTTTACAAGTCTTGCCAGCACATCTACAAAGAAATCCTTAAGCACTAGGGACTGGGTTAGACAATGTATGTGTTTTACATGTTGATAGAAATTACCAAATTGTCTTCCAGAAAAGTTGTACCAAACATTCCAAAAAAAGTGTTTGAGAGTGCTTGTTTCCCCAAATTCCCCAAGTACCAGTTATCTTTAGTTGTTGCCAAACAAATAAATTACAATTGGTATCTTGAAAAAGACCCAGGGGCCCAGTTGGTGTCCTTGATGTGAGCTACCAGCTTAGCAGGAGGGAGAATCCTCTCTAGTTCCCCACCACACCCCCAAACTCCTAGAAAGAAAGAGACTGGAGAGGCTTTGAGTTCCCCTGGAAATCAACAACGTACAAGACAAGAATACCAGTACCTGCAGTTGTGGATCTTGACTAGTTTGACCTGGATGTGTGCTGATGTGGCTTTTAAGACAGAGCCTCCTTGGGCCGAGTGCTTACTGGGTGGCATTACCTGGACCCCCAAGAAGATGCAGAGATACCATGGTGGGATATCCAGGACGCCGTAAGCCAGGGGGCTGCTGCTGGGACTCCTGGGCTGGCCACCCTTCTCCCTTCCTTGGCCACCTTCGTGGGAGCTGAGCACACCATCAACCGTCTGCTGGAAACAAGAAAAGAACACATTTGAGCATTTCAAGAGGAATTAAGCAGACTTTCTGATTTCAGCCGGACAGATGGGCAGCTTTCCAGAGGCAAGAGGCCATGGGACAGGGATAACTGATGGCCAGCTTGGGATTTCTAGGTCCAGACTCAAAAGACCAGAGATTTTCTACACTAACATCTGCAGCCAGGCCTCTGTGTAAAGTCTGGGGCCATGCAAGAGGAGTGAGAGCCTTGCCAGAAGCCCTGGCAGAGAAGAAATTTTGTAGGGGGCGGGGGGCCAACTCCAAAGTCAGAAAATGGGCAGGTAAATGGGGAATCTGGCCCCAGAATGGTGTAGCTGCCTTTGTATGTGCTCCCACAGGCCAGCCCTGTGCCAAAACCCTCATCACAGCATGTTTATTATAATGGACTCTTTCCTTATCCATCTTGTCTGCTGGAGTGTGACTTCCTAAGAATCCATTCACTGTGCCTTACTCTTCTTTGTTATCCCACCTTCTAGAACAGCCCCTGTACTCAGCTTATACTGAATAAATGGATGAATGAATGGATGTAAGACAAATGTAAGTAAGTGCAGGGCATACAGAATGCTCCAGGGTCAACAGCCAAGTTGTATTCCTACCAGTTTGCCTCAAAGTGACTTTGAAACATAAACTTTCTCCTCCAACTTATGGACTGTGTAGCTTACCAAACTTGCCAACTTACTAATATTTTTTAGCCTGTTTTCTGATCTATATAACAGAAATGTCAGTAACATCTACTTCACAGTTGAGAAAAATAAATTGAAACATGAAGAAATGTGGAGATGTTGGTCAAAAGATACAAACAAATAGCAGAAAACAAGTAAGTTCTGAGGATCTAATGTACAGCATGATGATTATAGCTAATAATATTGATTAGATATTTGAAAGTTGCTAAGAGAGTAAATCCTGAATGTTCCCATTACAAAAAAGAAATGGTAATTATAAGACATGAAGACATGATGGAGGTGTTAACTAACCCTGTTGTGGTAATAATTTTGCAATACATAACTGTATCAGATCAATGGCTTGTACACTTTAAATTTACACACTGTTCTATGTCAATTACACGTAATAAAGTTGAGGAAAAAATGAAACACGAAGCACATGGTCCGGTGCCTGGCACACTATTACTGCCTCATAAGTATCAGTTGTTATAATTATGATGAGCTTCCAATCCCATGTTTCAAAGGCTTTAAACTCGTGCTTGTAAGTGACATCTGAGCAACTGTGGATGAGAGGAGGGTGAAAACAATGTCTTTAGTGTGGCCAGAAGGGGGCAAGGCCACCAGCAGGACGATCAGCAACTCTAGGCGATAGGCAGGGTCCTGGGCCCTGGTCAGACCACAGAGGGAGGGCGGGGTCTGCACAGTGGTACAGCCAGGGCTGCCCTGAGGGTAGTGTGGGCTTCTCATGGAGAAAGTTCTGGAAAGGATATTAAAGTCACCCACATCCAACACCCACCTCCATGTCTGACCACCCTTTACTCCAGCACAGCCTCAAAGAACAACTTCTGAATCAAGGTTGCATTACTGAGGAGGGTGGTACAGTTCAGTGGTAGAGCGCTACGTTCTAGGTTCAATCGTCAGTACCTCATTAAAAATTATTTTTAATTAAAATAAAACAAAGGCTGCATTATGACTCCTGTGGGTACTAATCACTTCAACTCTATAGGCTCCTTTCATTAAAAAGTTTAATATTTTTTGTGACTGCACTGATAGAAGACAAATATATTATTATACTGTAAAACATTTTCTTTGGTCTAAAAATTTTTTTCCTCCTGATTTCAAAAGAAATTAAAACATTTTTGTTGGCCCCGCAAAGAACTGTGGGCGCTGGGTACCAGGGCAGCTCTCCCCAAGGACCAGCAGCCTTGCTCTGGAGGAGAAGGAGGTGGAAGGGGTGAAGAGTCAGCACTTGCTCTGAAATGGAAAGAGGCAGGAAAGCCACCAGACTAAGAACGGGGTGGCTGTCCCCTAGCACTTCCAGGACAGCCCTGGCCCCTCGGGAACATTATATTGTAAGACACAGTTTCTCAACCTCAGCACTAATGCTATTTTGGATGGGATAATCCTTTGCGCTGTGTGTGTGTGTGTGTGTGTGGCAGGGGCAGGGCTGTCCCGTGCACTGCAGGATGTTAAGTAGCACCTCTGGCCTCTACCTGCTAGATGCCAGTAGAACAGCACTGCCCCTACCCTTAGTTGTGGCAACCAAAAACGTCTCTAGACATTGCCAAATGTCTCCAGGAGGGTGGGGGTAAAATCGGCCCCAGTTAAGGAGTACTGTTTTAAGAACATTGACCAATTCCCACCACGGAAGCTATGACCAGGGACAGTGCTGCTGATGTGGGGCAGTGTGTGGGGTAGACGTGCAGTCCCTGTGTGGAGACAGAGGAAGCCAGTCCTCCTCCTCCATGTGCGCAGAGCACTGGCAAACCTGATCCTCACGTCTTCCCAGTACGTGGGGCCCGCATCACTGGGATGGAGATGACGACACAGCGTGCTGAGCCCAGGGCAGCTGGAGGAGCCCAGGGCCATGGGCAGGCTTGCTGACAGTGAGGGGACGGATCCAGCCACAGCACAGCTCTGCACAGTCATATTGTTTCTGGGGCTCCAAACAGCATTTGCTCATTAATCATCTAACATTTAGTTCCTGAAACTTAAATGTGAGTTTTTTTTTTTCAGGGAAGGTAATTAGATTTATTTATTTATTTTTTTAATGGCAGTGCTGGGGATTGAACCTAGGACCTCATGCATCTTAGGCACACATTCTGCCACTGAGCTCCACCCTCCCCCTAAACATACGAATTTTGCTTCTGTTCATTTCTTGAGCAGTGCCTGGAAGCATGCATTCCTCAGCCCGCCCCAGGAGGCCTTTCCTGATTTCACCCCACCCTGGCTTCAGACTAGACAAGCCTCCTCTCCTTAGGCCCCCCAAAACCACGTGCATGTTCACCACGGCCCCAGATGTGCCTTACTGCCATGTTACTACGTTTCCTCATTCAAAAGGCCGTAACATCCCCGTAACTCCTCTACTCCATCTCTAGCACAGAGCTAGTGCTCACAGCACTATCTGTTGAACGATAAATAAATGAACATGTGCATACACTAATGACTATCAAGAATCTTTCTCATTAACTTTTTAAAATAAACCATTATTGGTTAGAACTCCTTTACAACATCACGCTGATCCTATTTAAACTTCGGAAAAGAAGGATGCGCTGATGTTGCTCAGCACGTGAAAGAAGGTTGGTTTTGCCTGAGTGTGAAGGAAAAGCTGGGCTGGCCTAACAAGCTAACTCACAAATCTAAGTGTAACAAGTGTCAGATTACTGATCTGAGTTCTGCTGGGCTACCTCGTAAAGCTAAGTTAATTAGTGTTGGTCTGCTGATTCCCTGTTTATGTTTTTTTTGCTAGCCAGCTGGATTTTCAAAGAGACATATCTGGCCTTGAAATGTTGGTTTGCTGCCTCCCTGCCTCTACTTTTGTAACAATGATGCTGCTAAAGCTGTTCCATGCCTATTGGCCGAATACCCCAAGCTTGTAATTAACCCTGTAAAACCTCATGCACACGTCTTGGAGGTGCTTGGAGCTTCGGAGCAGAAGCCCCTCTGAGCCCGCCGGCATAATACGTCTGAGTACTCCAACCCTCTGAGTGGTGCTTGTTTCTTGGCTGGCCTGTCATTTCCATAACATGAGGAGGTCGAGGACGAGCCACAGATAGCCTGGACGCTGCCGGAGGGAACTCTGGAGCACTTATCGGCAGGTTTCAGTGAATGTGTGGGACAATCAGTGAGGGCGTCAGAGAACAACAGGCTGAGGAAGAGAGGAGGCGAGAAGGGAAGAGAGGTTAGTTGCATGGTGGTCAGTGGACTGATGCTGGGTAGGACACACAGAACAGCAGAGCGTGCAGTCTGAACTTGGGGAGGTGTGGTCTGTCGGTCCCTTCTTGGCAGACATGGGAACGTCACTTCCCCCTCCCGCAGTCTCGGTCACCCCTTCTAACTCTGGGCTGGTTGCAAAAATACTCAAAGTGTATGTGGCATCCTGCTGTGTGTGCTTGTGAATGAGCTCACAGGGCCAGGGCAGTGCAGCTGCGCGTGTCCTGCCAGCAATCTCACCTCATACCTTCTCCCAGGACCTCTCGGAATTCTCAGAAAGGTGAGGGGGACGGAAACACAGACTGGGGGAAATGTTGGTTTGGGGCCTTTTTTTTTTTCCTATTAGGAGCCAGTGACTTACAGACTGTTCTCAGCCTGATGACCTCTGAGAATCCTAAGTTCTGTCTGGATATCAACTTGGACCATCTGAAGGTTATGGAAACCACTTCTGCAACTGCTTTAAAACAGTTTTCTGTGAAACTGAACTTGCGTGAGGCTCCACATGAAAAAAAAATTAGAACTTAGAGCAGGGAAAAACTTGTCTTCCTTGAGAACAGCTGGTTCTTTCCTTCTGATAAGGGTGTGTGACTCTGTGAAACCTGTCAGCCATGGCTGCTAAAAAGCACAGAGCCTGATGAAAATATATCTTTTGTTGTAAAGTACCTCACGCCACTTATGGAAAGTGCTGGGGCAAAAAATAAAATAAGCAGGCATGCAGTGTACTAAGATTCCTGTGTGTCAGAGATGAGTCACTAGCATATCAAAGACATACATAGAAACAAGAGACGTCTCAGAGATATTGTAGAGCAGGGCTTCCCAGATGGAGGTGGAAGAGGCCCCAGACTTTTCTGAATACAGGGAGTGCCTCTATCCCACTAGAAGCCCTTGTTGGGAAAAGTATGTGACTCTTACAGCAGCACAAGAAAGCCTATGAACCCCCTTTTGAAGGAAGAATTAATTCTTAGTGAAGCATTCCCAGCAGTGAGCACTGGTGTGAGAAGAGGGGCCACGAGCTCTCCTTCCGGTTGGAGGTGACTATCAACTCAACACATGGGCTGTAATTTCACCAAAGACTTGCTCAAAAGAGGTGTTCTGATGAGTCGTGGCATTTTATAGCACTTTACAGTTTGCAATGCATCCTCTCATTTGATTCTCACAACCTAGTTCACGGATGAGGAAACTGAGGCTCAGACAGATTGTCCAAGGTCCCTTGTAAATGTGGGAATGGAACCGTGTTCTTCTGGTGTCGAGGGCAGTTGCCGGCAGGGGCTTCCCTGTGCTTACAAGGATAGTCCGCCAGCTCTCTGGAGCAGACAAACAGAGCGGGAGGAGACTCTGGTACAGCGGGAGCAGCAGTGGGAAGGAGGATTCCTGGGGGGAAGAGGAACCCCTTGTCCCTCTGACTCCATCCATCCCCCACACAGCCTCCCCTTCCCCGACTTGCCCCCTTCGTTTCCTAACACTGCTATTCAGCTGGCTCTAGCCAATGGGCTTGTCCAGATCTCTCCAAACATGGCCTCAATCATCCTGCTTCAGTGCCTTTGCCCACCCAGTGCTCCCTGCTCCATCCCCACCACCCTGCTCCCCCTAAACACGCCTTCAAAGAGCTCAATGCCTCCTCCCTTACCTGTCCTGATTCCCCAAAACCTATGATTGTCCTCCTTGCATTCCCTTCACATCCTGTCTGTTATATAATTTACCATTTTCTCCTTTTTATCAGAAATATGTTTTGTATACCCCACTTTCCTTTAGCTAGGTTATAAGCTTTTGGGGCGGGGAAACTGTCTTCCCCATGTTTATATTCCTAGAAGGTTCTAGCAGAACAACATGTACATGAAAACCAAAAACATCTCAGAAAAGTGACTTCTCAATCTAGGTGCTGACCCTGAGGCTTGAGGAAAATGAAAAGACAAGCCACTGAAAAGGAGACAGATATATGCCCAGATCCCTCCACTCCCTAGTCGGCCTCAGGTGAGCCAGAGATGTGGAAAACATCACAGCCTTCAGAAGATGGAGTCTTCAACTTAAAATCTAAAGTATTTTGGGTTTGTTTGTTTTGGGATTTTGTTTGTTTTTTGGCTTCCATGAGGTAATGGCAGAAGTGTTTTAAAAAAACAAGAAAAAGAGGCCCAAAATGGAGTCACTTGTGCTAGGCCCCATGTCAGCAAACCAAGACTTAATATCTAATCTAACAGCAGTTTCAGTCTCTCCTGGAATGTGACCTTTAACCAGCGAGTCTGGAATTACCCGGTCAGCAGGAGTGAGGTAATCTGCCCAGCAGACCCCTGCCTTCAGGAAAATGACCTCGCCTGAAACAATCTACTCTTCAATAGAGTAACCTCCTTGTCCTGCCTCCTGCCTATAAAACTCTTTCATTTTGTATAGCTCCTCAAAGTTCCTTTCTATCTGCTAAGATGGGATGCTGCCTTATTCATAAATCATTGAATAAAGCCAATTAGAGCTTTAAATTTACTTCGTTTAATTTTGTTTTTTAACAGGAGGAATTCTGAGGAAAAGAGAGAATTCCCTCAGATGCCTTCCACAATTTTCCCTAGCAGACAGCCAGGGCCTCTTTATCAGAAGGCTGACCAGCAGTGGGCAGGGCTTGGCAGCCTGGCTCCAGGCCACAGTTCTGAGGGCCCAGCCCAGGTTCATGGGGGGCACCTGTCTCACAGACACCATGGCTGGGTCTCATTAGGGCTGCAGCTCTGGCCTGGTGGGGAGAGGGTCTCCACTCAATCCTCCTTGTTATTTTTAGGTGGCCAAAACAGGGTGGAGAGGGTGGTGGGGCCAGAGCTCAAGGACTAGCTAGAGAGGCCCCCAGATGGGTTACTGCTCTGGGCCTCAGGTTCCTCATCTGTAAAATGGGAACAGAATGCCTCACTGGCTTTAAGGAAGAAAATATAGTACACAAAATGCCTCGGGCATATTGGTTATTCATTAAATATTAGTTCTCTCTGTCTCTGTCTCTCTCTTTCTCTCTATCTGCTTCCCTCTCTCTTTCTCTTTGCTTTGCTTTAGAAAGGGCTTCTGATCAAAGAAATCATAATGCTGAGAAACCTGGAGAACAAACATTAGATTCAACAGAGTAAAGCAAAGAGGACCTTCCAGTTCTTCCCTCTGGCTCTGAAACTCATTCACAGAGTTTGGCACTCAGGGAGGAATCTTTGCCTCTGGTGATGGCATCTAAGAATCCAAAGCCTTACCTAGAATGTAAGCCACTATCCTTAGCACGAAAAAGGAAATCAGGGCATTAGGACTCCATGCTGGGCCCTCCTCCAGGCCTCTTTCCTCCTTTCTGCTTGCCCTCCTCCCCCTTCTCAGTCCCTCTCTGCCACCAGCACTCACCAAGGGGCCAGGGTGCTCACAGCTGGTGATGGCAGAGTTCATGGCAGCTGGGGTCTTTTCCTTTTGGCTTCCTCTGAGTACAGAAAAGAAGAGAAGCTGCTCCAGTAGAGGAAGATTAACTTCTCAATGCCTGCCAACATAAGAGAGAGAAACATGAGGCTCTGGGGCCAGCTCCAGGAAGGGTGGGGCCTCCAAGCCCCACCTGCTGATCCACAACAGACTCCCCCTCCAGCCCCCTCTCCTCACTGCAGGGGACCAAGGTGCATTCAGTGGCCCGGAATGTTTCATAATTTGATAAGTGTGGGCAATTACAGAGAAGTTAATGACCGCACCCCCATGGCACCAAGGAAACAAATCAGAGTACAGCCTGTCGGGATGTGGCAGGACAGCACTTTCTGGAAGCCAAGTTCCCAGGGGCAGGAGATGACGGGGTGGGAGGGTGAGGCTCTGAGCTGAACACAGAGGCTTTTCAGTTTTCTTAAGCTGATTTCTAGTGACTGGTTGAGCCGGAATGAAAGTATTGTAAAAGTATCCCATGCAGCCTAGCCCCTGCGATGCACTAACAAAGTCAATAATGAGGAAAAGGGTATTATTGCTGACCTGGGAGAAGCTGCTAAAGCTTATGGGTGGAGCAAAGGCCTCAGGTGAGAGGCTGAGAAAAAAAATGCTTCTAATCCCGGGTGCTTGTCTCCCTAATACCCAGAAACTTCTAGTAACCCACCTTTCAGAGAGACAAGTCAGGGAAGGCAAAGTCTTGCTCTTATTCTGCACAGGGCACTAAAACCATCCGCAAAACTCTCAATAAACCCCACTCTATGAAGTCCAAAGCAAGCAAGCACTCACTATCCATAATGATGGAATGTTCTGGAATGAGTGGCACTGGATCCGAATTTTCGGAAAACACACAGTGGAACACACATAAACGTCAATGGGAGTTGGTCTAAGAGGAAGCCCTGAAAAACACGAGAAGTTTGACGAGAGAAGGGACAGAGCTAACCTAGGCTGTAACAGAAAAGCCAAGGTCAGACTCTTTCCTATGAGAGTAAGTTGACCTTTACTGAATACTTAACTCTTCACTGGGCTACATTTTTTTTGTAGTATCTTACTTATTGTTCACAATAAACTAACATTTACATCCTTATTTTACAGGATGAAAAATCCTGTAAATTCAATTTTTTTTTAAGATTAAGGTATTCGGGTGTTGATGGATTAAGTCATTTGCCCAAGATTCATAACAAATACTAGAGCTGAGATTCAAACCCAGTCTTGTTCCACAGCGCGTGGGGGTCAAGGAGATGCCTGACAAAGGCAGGGAACCGCTCTAGGTCTGGAGATGTGAAGGGCAAAGTTCAGGGGATTGGTACAGGGAGTGAGGCTGTTAGGCAGTTAGATAAGTGGGGGCACCGGGCAGATAGGTGGAGGAGAGAGAGGAGGGTCAAGATGACATTATGCCCACCTCCAGCATAAAGGGACTTTACTTCTAAATGAGTGCCAGCAAAAAACCAGATAAGCTCCAACAGCCACAACTGCTCAGTAGCAGGAAGGACTTACCTGGACATGACCCAGTGTTCACTGTATTATAGTTTACATAGTGGTTTAGCACCCCCGCGCTGTGGGGCTTTTCTGTGTACACCCCAGATAAGGACATGCGCAAAAGGGGCCAAACGTGACTAAGCATTCCAGGAACAGGAGCGGTCAGTCAATCAAAAGACCACCTCTAAGCGCCGGAATAAGAGAAAGGGGAGACAAAACCCGCCACTTTCCCTCCCTGGGATCAGCCAGCAACCATTCTTGGAGGTGTACTTTTCATTTTCTAAATAAATCTTTAAAAATCTTTCAGAACACATAGTTATAGTCTTCTGACTATAAACTTACCTTTCCCGTACAAGAACTGAGGTCTTTACCTTTCGGGGTAACGAGGCCACAGAGGGGCTTCCCTGAAAAGAGACGGGGATCCTCGACAAATGGCGCCAGGGCCCGAGTTCACCCGCGAAGGGACCGGGAGGCTAATGCGGGCGGGGAGCGGGGACGCCGTCTGCGGGTTCTCGGGCGCCGCGGGAGCGCCCAGCCCCGGCGCTGCGCGGGGCAGGTGCGGGCAGAGCGCAGGCGCCGGCCTGCACGCGGGTCCGTCGGAACCGCAAGCGCGCGGCTCCAGGAAGGCCCTGCCGGAGCGGGTCACCCCAGGCCTCGCAGGCTGCTGCGCCGGCCAAGCCGGGGTGACCCTCCGGGACAGCAGGGAAGGAGGGGGCTTCTCTGACTCTGCCCGCCCCACTCTAAAGGCCCTGCCTCTCTCGGCCTCGGCCTCTCCTTCTCCTCCGCCTGTGGCGCTTCAGAAGTCACTTCCACAGACCGGTTCCTCCACTCATCATTGGCCTCTCACCCGGAAGCCACGGGGGGCCCCACGACTCCCCCACAGCATCACCTGCAACGCCTCCCCCCCACCCCCACCCCCGCCCCCACACCAGCCTGACCGCCGCAGTACACACCCGACGCATTCACAGGTGATTATTTACGACCTTTGTGTTTTGGGTTCTGGTAATCTAGTTCTAGAAACTAGAAATCCAGTTCTAGTAATTAGCTCAACCAATGAGAGAATTTTAACAATATGGGGTCTTCCTGGGAACCCAGGATCTCTCCTGAGACACATGAAGGAGTTAAAATTCTTCCATTACATTTTAACACATAAAGGGTTTCTTTATTTTTTTGTGGGGGAAGGGTAATTAGTTTTATGTATTTATTAGTTCTAATGGGGGCCCTGGGGATTGAACCTTAGCGATTGCTAAGCACACGCTCTACCACTGAGCCATACCCTCCCTGCATCACACATAAAGTTCTACTCCCAAATTTGAGGCGGTTAGTTCCTCAGGCCCCAGGCACTTTGAGAAGAGGAAGGAACTGGCCCTCTCCAAATATAATGCATAATGGCCCCTTTGGATGCACCATCTTTGTGTGTGGAGTAGGCTACACAGGAAGGCGTGACCTAGACCTTTTCACCGTTGAGGTCAGATGACTTGGCAGTTGGCTGTTGTATGTTGGTATATGCCAGGGGACAGGCCTGGTGCAAATCATACCTGACAATAGGAATGAAGGAAGCCAACAAAGTTTCTGGGAAGATCAAACTTAACTGAAGATGCTCCTCTTGCATTTGCCATTGAGAATCCATTTAGCCTTCCTTCATTTTCCTCATGGAAACCATCCTGATCCACTGCAACCAGTCCACGGGCTTTGGGCAATTTACTCTGCCCTGTGACCACTCTGCATGAAGGCAAGGGACCAGCTGGAGCATGCAAACTCCTGGCCACAGCCATGGATTAGTGGTGAGCATGGGACCCAAGAGATGCAGTGAAACTTTGCTGGAACTCTGGGGCGAGAGGCATTCTCTCTTTTTCATTAAGCTTGAACCTAAAAGATGTTGCTCTGTAGCTGCTGGCAGGCATCTCATGACTGTGTAGAGCCTGTGAAGGAGGCCAACGTGGAGAACAAAGCTGAGAGAGAGAAGAGAGACCAAGTCCCAGTGATACTTGAATCCAAATGTCAAGACATTCACCTCTACTAGTAAATTCTCCTTTGTGCTTAAACCAATTTTATTTGAATTTTCTGTCATTTGCAACCAAAAAACCAATCCACAAATTTACAGTTTTATCTCCAGTCCTGGACCAGTTAGTTCTTTTTCTAGAGTAACTTACTCAACATTTGCTAATGTTTTACCCTTTACTAACAAGGATTGTTACATTTCAAGGGCATTAAAAACAACTTAAGCATCAATTCCAATGCTAACCACCTCAAAATATTTCTACACAACAGAAACAGTTGTCTAAGAAGTGGTAAAAAACAGTCCAAGAACTGGAGAAACAATTTAAAGGCTGCTTGTCCATAAGATTCTTCACTCAAATGAATACCTGATTCATTCATCATATACTCTTGATCTGAAAGGCCAAGAAACCAACAGTAATCATGGAGGCTGGAATTTCCTTCATCGAGCTCTGATTTGTTTTAACAGAAATTGGAGGTGCAGAATTGTAGGTTTGGATTTGCAAACTTATTAACTTCACATTTTGATATGTGCAGCTCGGAAAAGCTTCCTCAAGTGGATTGTGGGTCTTGATTTAAGACCTCATGGTCTGAATAATTCCCAGAATCAGGGAATTAATTAAATCTGCATTTATAATACAGGGACTGGCAAACTATGACTCACAGATCTAACCTGGTCGATTGCCCATTTGTGTAAATAGAGTTTTCTTGGAACACATCCATGCTCATTCGTTTATACATTCTCTGTCATGGCTTTTGTGTACAAGAACAGAGTTGAATAGTGTGACTAGCCCATAAAGCCCCAAATAATTTACTACCTGGTCCTTTACAGAAAAAGTTTGCCGATTCCTACTCTAGAACACCAGTCCGAAAACTCATGTTTTAAAAAAAACACTCCATTTTAGAGTCTTCAGGTTATCACTTTTCATCTATAATTATACAGTGTAGGTACAATTTAAATAGATAAATTTCAACAAAGTATAACTAAGAATTTTTTTTAATCCCATTTTGTCCTCTTTAATTGCTGTCAGTCTGCTTTTCTCTTCCAAAGCTCAACACACTACGAACTTTTCTGAGTTCACTCCTCCAGAGCACAGGCACGATTCCAGGGCTATTTAACAGGAATAGTCACATGTTCCCACCTAACGTATCAGGCAATTTGCCCGTAATAATCTTTTCTCTCTGTTCTTGTGTAACTACATTCTTCTGCTAACCCTTCAGGTTGTTTCTGTCTCAATGCACACATCCTTCTGTCAGACAAGCCAGGCCCAGGGAAAAATATCCAGGTGGGATCCCAGGAGAGAGGGCTGGACACCTGGATGAGATGGAACTGACTGGGGGGACTGCCGACTGTAAAACCAAGATCTGAAACCAGCTTATGGAGAGTGGGGTTGAAAAGCCCTACTCTAATATAATCAGCCAGATTCCAAAGTTGGAAAACAGGTTGCCAAAGTTTAACTGCTGCTGCAAGCTGCCCCTTGCCCAGCCTTGGTGTCTGTATAATTCCAGTTCTTCCTCCAGCATACGCTACGCCCTTTGCTGGGTCACTAAGGGTCAGAGAGGAGGATGGGACTAGATGAGCAGAGACCAGTGAAATTCAGACAGATTCTCCTGCAGAGACGCCTCTGGCATAAGAGATCCAGGACTTACAGACTCCATCAACCATGAAGCTGTCTGATGGAGGGCCTCATCTAACCTTTTCCCCAAGGCCTGAGCACCACTCAGCAGCCTTTTTGGGGCACTTTGTGACCCACATACCCAGAGGTCAATATTCCAGAGTGCTTCTTGGCAACTCATGACTTAACTCTATGACTGCATGGCCATCAGAGGATCTGGGCAATCAGAAGATGCCTGATAGATGTAAACCAGAGGCTGTGAGTTAGTGTTCTTAATTACAAGCAACAGAAACTGACTCTGACTAACTGAAGCGAGAAATGGGGATTTATTTGAAGAACACTGGTAGCTTAGTGAATGAAGAGTTGAACAGCCAGGACTTGGGAAAGATACAATAGTCCATCTAGGACCACAGCGGCAGGACTCCATGGACTTTCTCTTTAGGGTGTTACTGTCTGGGAACTGAGCCCCACCCACCTTCTTTTCCTTGTGCCATCACTCAGAAGTCAAACTCCAAGGAGGCAGGACCTGACTGGCTCAGACTGGGTTAGGCGCCCACCCTGGCAAGCAGCCCACGGTACTGGGGTGGAGGTAGGGTCCTGCAGCTGGCAGCTCTCCAGGAGGCACATAGATTGGGGAAGGGGCAGTTTTTCCAAAGGAGGAGGAAGATGCAAGAAGGAGGTGGTCCCTCGGCAGCATTATCTGATAGGGAGCATCATAAGCCGAGAAGCCCAGTGAGTTTTCCCTCACAAATTCTGTGCAACTGCAGCAAGGGACCCGGGCACATGGTCAGTAAGGAGAACAGGCTGCACGTGCTCATGGGCACTGCAGAGGCGCTTTCCCCCTCCCCCTCCCCCTCCCCCACTAAGCACATACCTGGGAGGTGATTATCTGCTGCCCTCCCCCTTCCCCAAGAAACAGAAGTTTCCTGTAGCTGATAGGCCCTGTTTTTGCACTATTAATGTGTGTTTTCTGTGTCGGCATTTTCCTCTTCCCACCCTCCACCTATTCTAGAGGACACATCTCTAAGGAAGGCAGGCAGGAACCCTGAACTGATCAAGCTTTAGAACGATAGGGTTAATTTCTTGCACCCCTTAATTTTCTAAACTGGGAGTCCAACCCTCCGGTGCAGGGCCTCACCCAGTTGGCCAAGATCACACAGGCAGAGGCAACTGCTCACAGACCTGAGGAGAGCCATGCCATTCAGGCCATGAGGAGCCCAGTAGAATCACGTGCAGCGATTCTGTCCTGGAGGACAGGGTTCAGGGTGACTCCCCAGGCTGCATGGAGGAGGGTCCCGCCAAACACGAACTGCCTTGAGCAGATCCAGGGCCAAGGGCAGGACAAAGAGAAGCGGTGATGCAGACTGTTAGAGGTTCCAGAAAATTTATTCCTGATTCACAGGAAAATATTAGACAAAGAGAGGTGTGGAGGATGAATTTTAAGCCCCCATGCAAGACTTGGAATTTCTGAAAGACCTGACCCTCTTCCTGGAGAGGGAGGGGACAATTCCACAGGCCCTGCTGGGACTCTGCCTCTAGGGCAGAGGGGTGTTTCCCAGAGCTGGCTGCACTGGCTGGTACTTGGCAGGTGTCATGGGCCATCAGGCAGGGGCACCTTTACTGGAGGGCAAGACTGAGGGGCCCCCAGTGCCCACCAAATGGTCAGGGAGTTGGGCTCAGTGCAGAAACTGAGTTCAGGGGAGGATTCTGAACCCACAGCAAAGCTAGAGCAAATGAGGCATAGCTCCAAGACAGCTCTTCAGAATTTAGGGTCCATGAGTGTCCTTTTTGGCTGCACTTCTAAGTTTCTCACATTTCATGGGAGACTTGACCCATAAACTTATGAACTCTCAGCTAAAAGCGTGAAACTGAGGTGTGCTTGGGGAGGTCTCAGGAGACCAGGGGCACCAGAGGCAGGAGCCACGAGGGTCCTACAAGATTCTAGTCCCAGCTGACCCCACACCCCCGCAGGGGCAGAGAGCCGAGGCCCAGGGCAATGACTAAGGCAGATGCAGTTGCGGCTGGAGACTGGGGACAGGAGGCAGCCCATGTTTACTGCTGCCTTTAAGGCAAAGACCACAGGGAATAAAGCACTGCCTGAAGGTGACACACTCAAAGGCTTATCCAGATTCAAGACAAGTTCTGCTGGGCCCCTGGGTGGGAGGAGAGAAAGAGGGGCCTGGCATGGTGCCAGGAGGAGGAGGCGTGCTCTTTGTCCTGTTCCCAATCTCAGCTGGCTGTCCCCGGGAGGCCCTGGGGAGCAGCTCACCCACAGAACCAGGCGCAGTCTGTGCAGGGCAGAGCCCAGTGTGCCCCTTCTTTGTGGGGACATAAGACTTATCTGGAAGACATTGTCAAAGAATAATGGTTTTGAAATAATAATAGTGCTAGGTTCCTCAAGCCAAAAAAAAAAAAAAAGAAGGACAAAAAATACTATATATGAAGGGAAGGATTTTACCCTGCAGGGGGTTGAGGGTCAGTGATGAGGAGAAAGAGAGAAAGCAAGAGCCTTGGGGGTCTCAGAGAGGTGGCTGTGCCCTACTTCCTGGGGGAGAGTCCAGCAAGAGGACAACAAGACCCCAGAGAGGGACCATCTGCATGACAGGTCCAAGTGGCAGGGACCCCAATGGTACTCTCCCAGGACACTGAAGGAGCTGAATGACTCCTAGGTTCTTGAGCCACAGAATCAGAGAATCAGAGGTGGTCAAGATGGGCATGAAGTGACCGGGGCCTTCTTGTGGGCACATAAATGAACTGAAGGGCGTGGACCAGACAGACAAGAGACGACTCCAGGGGCACCTGTGAGCACAGGTGACTCAGGGTCAAATGGGGCCTTCCCTAAAGCCTTGGCACTACCCAAGTGCTCCCAAATTTAGCCACAAGCTCCAGGAAAGGGGGAGAACCCCAACCAGAAGTCTGAACATCTACCATGCAAGTGGAACGGAAGTTCACAATAAAAATGAACTTTTTTTTTTTTTTTTTTGCCCACCTGCATCTTTTGATTGAAATTCATACCCGTTATGGACACCTTAAGGAGAAGGGAGGGCGGAGGCACTGCATCACTGGAAAATTTCTCCATGAGTAGCAGCTGTGGTTGTATGATGGGTTGTTGGCAGCAGAGGGGCGGGGAGCCCAGGTCTGAGGAGTCTCCCAGCTCCTGCATGTCCTCCCTACTCTAGTGTGAGCACCGGCTCCAATCTGTGAACTGGCTGCAGCTGGGAGGTCTGGGAGCCCAGGGCTGGAGACCTTCTAAGATCTGTGCTATTCACTGAATGTTTGTGCTCCCTCTAAATTCATACGTTAAATTCTAACACCCAGTGTGATGGTGTTTGGAAGTGGGGTCATGGGAGGTCATGAGGGTGGAGCCCTCATGAATGGGATTAGTGCCTTTATAAAAGAGATGCCAGAGAGTTCCCTCTCCCTTTCCACCCTGTGAGGACACTGCAAGAACACGGCCATGTATGAACCAGGAAGCAGGTCCTCACCAGCCACTGAATCTGCTGGCACCTGATCTTGGACTTCTCAGCCTCCAGTACTGTTGCTATGGCATTTCTGTTATTACAGCCCAAACAGACTAAGACAAGCTGGCATGTGTGGAATTCCCTTGTGTTTGGCTTTACAAGAAGAGAAGAGTGGTTTTGGCCCCTTTTTCTTTACTCAATTTCTCTCAATAGGATTTTGGCCTAAATGTTCTGTGCATGGGATGTCCATAATGTCTTCCAAGGGGGCTGAGGCACAGGAGAGCTTGGGCTACATATTAGAGATGCTTCTCCCGAGGAGCCAACATGGCTGTCGTGGGTGGTTTCTGCCCAGCTCTGACCAAGCCCCATGTGTCCTCAGCTCTCCACTGAGTGCCAGCCTGGCAAGATGTTCAAAGGCTGACTTCAGGGCCCACTAGTGAAAACATCACTTCCTCCTTTTATGCCTCCACCTTCTTACAGAGAAATTTTCCTTCTGGGAAGTAGAATTCTAGATTATAAAAGCTGGAAGGAACTATAGGAGAATCTAAGGCCCAGAGAAAGAGGGAATCTTCTTGGCCCACGTGTCTCATCTCAGTGAGTGACACCAACAACCACCAACACCCAGGCCACCAGAGTTCAGTCTGCCATATGCAGTTCTTCCCAAGTTCTGCCAAATTCCTCTCCTAAATATATCTCATGTGTATCTAGTTCTCTAATGGTAGCAAATATATTAACTTCATCTAAGCCAAACTCACTGCACCAACTCTTAAAACATGAATCCAGTCACGTCATTCCCCCTTGTAGAGCTCTTTCTGACTCACCTGTCCTGAGAATACAGCAACACTAATCCTTAGCACGGCCTGTGATGTCCCTCATGATCTGGCTCCTCCGAGCTCCGCTGCTCACCACTCCCCATCACAGGGTCTGGCACACACAGTAGGTCCTGCATGAAGGGGCAGTTGGATTGAGACAAGTTATCCAGGCTTATTCAGTATGTCTCCATCATTAACTTGTGACTCTGAACTCTTGGGCCAGGTTTCTGTCCACAAAGAGGTGGACTTACTTCATCACCCCCTCTCCCATAGTCTGAGGTTCTGGGTACAAAACCACAGGGGACGTCCAAAAGCACAGGTTCTGGTCTCCTCTGTCTGAGCCCAGGGTTGGCAACAGGAGGTGGACTGTTGGACGGGCAGACCTCCAGGGGAGGGGACGCTGCTGTCATTGCCAAGGGGGAGGAACTGCGCTGGCTCTTCTCCAGAGCTTTAGAAATCTCATCTCCATTTCAGAGGATGACACAGCCCTCAGAGAAGGGCAGAGCTTAACCAAGGCCTTTGGCCTCCATGATGGTTTAAAAATGTACCTGGGATTGTGCATTTTATTCAGGTATGATGAGGCCAACAGATCAGATGACGGCCATTGAAAAGATAGATTGTTACTCACAGTTCCTAAGAGGAGGGTGCATGGCCTTGGGCCACACAGAGAAGCACCAGATCAGTAAGGGGGCAGAAGTGGGGACATGAAAGTATAGGCCAAGGCCTGTATTGTGTTTTTTGCAGGAAGGAATGAGCGGGGCAGGGTAAGTGGCTGAACAGGCTTAGGACTGGTTCGTGTGAATAGTTCTGGTGGGCTCTGGGCCTTAGGTGCTGTCACTGCTGGTGTGGTACCCTGCCCTGGGATGATTAGGGTAGGGAGGATAGTGGCTTGGCCAGAAAACGAGGTGGTTGAGGGTACGGGCTCCGGGTTGGGTGGCTTGTGTATGAAAGGCACACTCACAGGGGAGTCATTTTCTATGTCTAAGGACTGGCTAGTCCTGAGAAGGGCAGTCTTCCTCTGGTCAGTAAGCCCCAAATGCCAGAAAATTAAGGAAATATAGTTACTATGCTGCCAGATGGAGAGGTTTTGAGTTTCTCATGAGCACAGTGCTTGCCAGAGCAGCTCCTCAGGGGTGTTACCTTTACCACTATCCCCTTTGAAATGACCTCAAACGTCCCTTCTTCCATGAAAGAGGCCCATGGAGAAGGACAATGGGAGACTTCTGGGAGAGAGGAGTGAGAGTTTTAAATAAAACTTTTTCTTATTCTTCTAAATATGCTTTACAGTTGGGTGGGAAAAACAGGCTGATGTTGGTGCTGAGAAAGAAGAAGAGTGACAGAGATCTCAGAGGAAAGTGGCTGCAGGATGGCTTAGAGCTTAGGAAGCTTGAGTCACCTGCCTCTTAGTCACTTGGCTTTTGGTCTGTGATCCAAATGGACAGTCGCAAAGGTCAGTCCTCACTGGTGTGACCTTCCCTCCCTCAGACCTGCTCTGGGTCAGGTCAGGGTGTGTAGAGGGCTGGGAAAGGGGTCACAGCCGCTGATGCAAGAGCAGCAGCACAGTCGGGCTTAGCAGCTTGGGTTTACAGAGAAGGCAGATGTCAAGGGATTGCATCGGCAGCTCTGAAAATGATGAACAGGAGAGAGGGTGTAGGAGGGAGCAGTTCTGTCAGGGCGACTGGGAAGTGAGCTTCCCCGCACTGAACTCAGAGGTCCAGTCAGTGCAGTGTCTCACGGAAGTTTCTTTATGGGAAACTTGCACACACACCCCTGCGTAAGTCTGCACACCCTCTTCCTGATACTGTCTGGTTTTGGTTTGGGGTTTTTTCTTTCTCAGGATCATGAAAGTGCAAAGGGCTAGACCATTATCTGCCCCGTGTCTGATGTCCTGGAGAAGCCTGAAAGCTGCTCCAGTTGCCACAAGGAATATGGACGAGTTTCCTGAGCAATTCCACTCCCTGGACCAACACAGAGAAGAATTTTGGGGGTCGGCTCAGAACTCTTCGGAGGGGTTCTAAGAGGCCTGGTCTACTAGGTTAAGCATCCTTCTCCTGAGACAGTCTGGTAAAAGTGACTTCCCTGGCCAGGGCACCCTCACTGACCAGAGGGCCTGTGGTGGGTGCCATGGGTGTGTGTTGGGAGGATGGCGGTGGGGGAAGAATGATAAACTTGAAATGATGGAGCAGGGCAGGTAGAAATTAAAAGGCATTGTAATGTTAGGTTCAGCTGTAGGTGCCTAGGGCAGGCATGTTAAATTGTAGGCTTAAAAAATCATACACCCTCTAAGTGGACGTGAAAGCTCAGAAGCCTGGGGATTTAGAAGTACAGTGCTGTTGTCTTGGCATAAAATGATCAAGTCACAAGCAGAAGCATACGAATAAGCCAGGACGCAGGGCAGGACGACCTCTTGTAATAAGAGCCTCTGGACTGACCTTCCCTCCTGTCTCAGACGTGGAAACCACTATCCTTCCCAAGGCGTCCTTCCCCACAGGGAAGTCCTGACCTCATTAGCTCCTGAAGCCAAAGTCAGTTGCTTTAATGCCACACAGCATTCTGCTCCCAAACACTGAAAGATGACTAGCCCAACACTGCAGTCATGAAGCCTAAAATAATTCACTTAAAACGTGTTCCCAGACCAACGACCACTCTGAGAACCCAGATTGGGCCCTTAGCACATCAGAAAATAAGAGATGACTGGAATCCAACACCAGTGGTTTTCGGAGGGGCCAAAAAAAAAACGCCCATGGCAATGGCTGCATTTATGCCAGATGCTGTTTAGTTAGGGAGGGCTTTATAATGGAATTGGTGCTGGAAGGGACAGGAGGGAGGTTGTGCAGTAAGAGGGCCGGAGGTGTGGTGGTGCTGAAGGCGCAGAGAGCCTGATCGCCTCTTTCCCTGTGTGTCCCCACCGAAGTGGCTCCTGTCTCCATTCAAAGCATGGTTCTGTGGGGTGAAACCCTGTCATGGTCACAGGGCATGGCACTATGGCTGGTTTTACCCTTGATGACACTCTTCCATAATTGTTTCCTGGCATAGAGATAAGGGAGTTGCTTCACTCAGCTCTAAGCGTGGCCAATGGGAGATGAAACAGCAGATCTAGATCCCAATTTGGCGACAGAGGGAACCGTCCAGTGACTTCATGGAGATTGTTTGGGATGTTCTGTGATAGAAATATCTGTGGGGTTTTCTGCCCAGAAATCTGTTTTCTGCAGAACTGAAGGGCTGTTCTTTTGGGCATTAGTCCTCTTAATTCCAGCAACTCCTCTGAGTCCATCTAAGGAGCCCAGGGCCCAGAGCTCTGCCCTCCTCCTCCTCTCAGCTCCGACATTATCCAGGCAGGCTCAGGCTACTCTCTGGGCACTGGGGTTGTTTTTGGTGCTGAGTCGGGTGTCAGCTGATAGGCTGCACTGTGCTGACCTGTCCCTGGAGGGACGATGCTGCTGTCTGAGATCCCAGAGTGTGGGCACGCTGCACACCAGCACACTGCGAACCCTCTCAATGCAAGGGAAGCACGCCAGGGCCTGACCACTCAGCTCTCATGTAACTCTTGAGCCCTCCAAGGGTGGGTTCCACAGAGCAGTGAGTGCCTCTGGCACAGACAGTGCCATCGCCTGGCTGGCTCCACCTTCTTCACCTGCGCTGACCCTGTGGGTGGCTCTGCCCTGCAGAGGCAGGGGAGCCCAGTTCCCCACACTCGTCCTTGTTCATGCCTGCCTTTCCACTCAGATTTCGCAGAGGGCTGTCCAGGTTCTGACGGGAAGACGCTACAGCTGGGGGCATCCTGGCTGCAGGAAACCACTGCAAGCAGGGAGTTACATCAGGGAACATCCTCCGACCCTCATCTTACCACTGAGGTCAAGCGGGGTTGTGGCAAGGTAAGTAGCAGTTAAAGACTAAAACCTACTGCTGGGCTCCAGCCAGCATCCTCTGGACTGACCCAGATAATTCTTTCCCTGTTCCCTATTTGGGGGAGAGGGAGGGGACTCCTTTGCTTTATTGCCTTGCAACCTTGCAGTCGGCCAGAGCCTGTATGACAGAGAACAAGGGGAGCAGTGACACCCAGTGGAGAAATCATCGCCATCTCTCTTCTCCTGAGAGACAGGAATTGGCCTGCCTTCTACTTGGCCTGAATTCTGAACAGATCTCATCTTCCCAGGACTGGGCTTGAGTCCTGTCCATGGTGCTGACTTCCCAGGCTGGGAGGAAAGGAAAGCTGGACTGGAGAGGGACGGAGGGACCAATACCTGACACCTGCTCCCTCAGGGAGAAGCCCACAAAGCCCCACCTGGCTCCCAGGTGCCTCTCCCAGGACCAGCCCGCTTCTCTCCACCCTCTAGGTACTACTTGGGGAGGCAGCCCAACACAGGAGGAGGTATGTGGGGCTGCTGGACAAGGCTGGCCTGGGGACACTGCCAATTTCCTGCCTTTTACCCCATCACTCTAACCACCCCGATAACTGAGGCTTTCAGAAGTAACATCTCAGGGTGGACCACACCCTGATCTCTGTGCCTGAAACCCTGGGTGGCCCACTCAGGGGGCAGAGTGGGTCATGCCGAGGTTGAGTTACCAGTTTGGAATTGTTGCTTTGGGCTGGGGAGCAATGGGACGAGGATGCTGGACGTGGTACAGACCCTGGATGCAGAATCTGTTTCTTGCCCCCACATTTTCTGCCAGTGCCTCAGAGTCTTGCTTCTTCCTATCAAAGGCCTAGCACACACCCAGCCTCCTGCAGAGGTAGGCTCGCCCCCTGGAGAGCCTCCTGGCCTGCCACCCTCACACCCTGCCCGGGGTCCTCCCTGGTTCCTCCCATGCAGCCGGGCTCACAGCAGGCACCTGGGCCTTGAGCAGGGCACCAGCAGCAGACCCCACCTCACTGCCCATCCCTGAAAACACTCTTGCTCCCCCTCACGCCCAGCCACAGGTTACTTGGACTTCACTCGCCTTGATAACAGTGGGATAATGCAAACGGACCTCACTCCCACAGTCAGTCAGTGCCTCTCCTTAGATGGTACAGCTTCGCAGTGATGGCAGGTGTGGGGAGGAGGAGGTGTGACTGGAAAAGGCTGGACAAGGTAGCGGACTCTGCCCTAATTGCCATTTGGCAAAGAGCAGCGAAGGGACATGTCTCAGGAGAAGGTGCCTGTGCCCTTGGCCAGCGAAGGCTAGGGGAGGAGGCCCACACTCTCCTCGGGCAGAGGCCGCATCTGTGTCCGGAGAGCAAGACGGGGATGCAAAGCCAGAAGGCCACCCACTCACCCCTGCCGGGGCGCTGACTGATGGCGCCCAGGATCCCTCATGTTTCCTACCCTCCCTCCTCTCTCATCACTGCAGTGCCAGGGATGCCTCCTCAGGCCAACAGGCAGGCCAGAGTCTCCCGGAAGGAACCTGCATCAGGGCCCTCTGGGCAGCTCCAACATGAAACCACCAGCTTCAGGGACCAAGGGGCCTGCCCTGCAGCTCAAGCCTCAAAAGACATGCCTCCTCCAGGGCTCCTGAGCCTGGAATCCCTGGGAGAGCTGGGAGGAGCAGCAGCAAGGCACCTACTGCCCGGGCTCCTGCCACCACCTCTGAGCGAGCAGCGGGGGTGTCCTGGGACACACTGGCCCCTCCGGGGTCTGCGGTGAGTGTGGAGTGGCAGGACGCGGGAACCGTTGCTCACTCACAGCCATCTGTCCTGTCTTCTCCATCCTCCGTGGGGCCCACGCCAGACTTCTAGGATGGGCTGCAAAGTATAGGCCCCAGCCCAGGATTCTGACTGCAAGCTCTGCCCCTGCCAGTGGCCTTCACTGTATCAGCAGAAGGGACTTTCTAAGTCACCACATCCTGTCTCTGAGGGAGTTGGATGTAAGGAACAAGATGTCTTAAGAAGGCTGAGTGCACCGTGAGGACCAGTGACGAACTGGATGACTCTGTCCCTATAAATCTTTAGAAAGAAGACAGGCTGCCTGCCAGTGACTAGGAGCCACTGGGGACAGCATGACTCTGAGAACCACTCACGCTTAATACCTGCAGGGCCCAGGGGATAATAAGTACCACGTGGCTACTTAATGAAAAGTTACAAATCGAGCTGACGAACTGAATAAACAAGTTCTGTCACTCCACCTCGACAAGTACACCTTCATAACCACCTGGGCGCCGGTCTGCACTTAGGATTCTCTGACTCCCTGGATTTTGTGCTCAAACTCTGGCACAGGGAGAGAGAGCAGAGCAGGCCTCAGCTCACAGCCTGACCCCTGGCCCTCCTCACCCTTGGCTCCATCCCACACCATGACAGCCTTGGGCATCTCACATCCACGCTGTGCCCACCCTCCCCTAGGGGCATCTGCACTCAGGCACTCCTCCACTGGGCCCCGGCCTGCACACCTGGGGAGAAGCCTTGCACAAGCTGGCAATTGGCCATTTGGGCAGGAAGACCAGGATCTGGGAAGAAGATTGTGGTCTGGAAAGGGGGCCATTGCTCCGGATTGGCTTGTTTCCTTGGCCCCACAGACTCCGAGGAGGGCTGACCCAGAGTCTCACACCAGTCCTGAGGGTGGTAATGGGCAGGGCAGCTCAGCCCCTCCCTCTTTACTGACAAGTGATCAGCACATGGACCTGCGAGCCTCACGAACAGTGCCCTCTGTCCCCTGTCCAAGTCCTTCTCCCCCCTGTCCTCCAGCACCATCAGCCAGACTCCCACCAGGACACAGAGGGCACAGGCACCTTAGATCATCTGCAAAGGTGGAGATGGAATATAAGGCAACCACAATGGAGACGCAGTAACCCAGGAGCAGCAACAGTGGAGGAACTGTTTCCACCCTTAGGCCCAAGGACAAGGGGAAGGAGGAGGTGCTGGAACCCAGGAGGAGAGAGTCCTGTTGAGAGGATGATTCGAAAAGTATGGGGACTTTTGCTGAGAGATACGGCCAGGCCAAGATGCCTCACAGGGAGAGAATCGAGAGACTAAGATCACAGCCTCGCTCTCCTTCCTCTCTCTAATTTCCTATTGGTGCTCCCCATGGGCCAAACCCAATCAAAGCCACAGGGAACAGGGCATCCTCCCTGGCCCGAGCATAGCGTGGAGAAGGGTGAGTGGTGGGTCTGGAAGGGAAAACGGAAAATATCCGGCACAGACACTAGATAATGACTCAGAAAAGATCAGTGATGGGAGATGAAAGGTGAGTGTTAGTGAACAGAGTTTGGTCCTGCTGTGTAATTGATAACAATGTGCATGTTCTGTGCTGTGCTACATGGTAATTGGGCATAACTGGCATGCAGCTTCCGTAGACCATGCTACACAGTGTGTCCCAACCCTGAAAGGTTGTGAGTCTGCTCAGAGACACCCAGCTGAGTGCAAGACTCCAGGTGAGACCAGAATCCAGGTCTACTCTCAGCCCATGGCTTCTCCCACATCCCTCTCCTGGACTCACAAATGAAGCCCACCAACAGGGGAGGGAGCGAGAACAGGTTTCGGGAAAAATGGAACCAGGTTCCATGCATATTGGGTGTGAAAGGACATCAGAGTGGAAGTAGCCAGCCAGCCAGTGGCTGGACATGCAGGACTAGAGTCCATAGGAAAGACTTGCTTATGAGCTCCCTGTCCTTGAGCATCAGACCCAGACAGGAGAGCAGAGCTGGCTCGGGGACCAGCTGTCCACACCAAGGCCATTAGGAAGCATTCCACTGTTCCTCCCATCTCCTTCCCACATGCTCAGCTCCCTGACCACTGCCCCACACACCCTGGATCCTTCTCCTGCCCTCAGCACCCTGAGAAGGCAACTTCCCTTTCCTTAGTTCATCTAAAACCTAACAGCAAGCAGTATACACCTCCAAGGACCAGATTCAATATGAAACATCATAACATGCAAAGAGGCTAAATTAAAAGAAAATTGAAAGGCGTGATACAAACTGGCCGGATGGTGGATACTAAAATGGAAATCCTCCATGGTTTTCCACTGAAATGTCATCTGATCCGAGAGCACAGGCACCGTGCGAAGGGAATTTTCCTGACTATCTGATGTGGAGCCTGCTCCAGGGAGCGGTTCTCTCAGCCCCACCAACAAACTCCTGCTCTGCTCACCTTGAACCGTGCTGATCGGAAGGGGAGATGTGCCAGCTTTCTCATCATTGCTGGCAGATTTCTTAATTAACTTACTGATACTGCCGCTGTTTTGGAGGGAAGCCCTACCGCCATTATTTTTAGGGGCTTGTGCTTGGAACCCAGCTGCCCCTTGGCCAGTCTGTCATGTGTGCTGTGAACGTGGGCGCCATGGATCACACAGGAAGGGAACACGGCCTGTGTGGGGCATCCGGAGAATTTCACCTCACTTCCGTGGGGCAATTTGGTTCCATATCCTCTTCCCACCTCCCCTGCCCCAGAGTCTCCACATCAGCTCCATCAACCAACACCATGGCCCTAAGAAGCCAGCCCAGGAGAGGGGCTTCATAGATTGGACTAAGGGGCCCAGAAGCCAGATGAACCATGATGTTTGGAGCCTCACAGGGAAGAGGGCTAAGTGACACCTGGTGACAGTGAGTCATAATTACCAAGTCCCAGTGTGGACCGGCACTTTTTCCATATTCCCCCGTCGTAAATAGCACCCCCAAGGCTGGCTAATCGTCTGGCAAATGGGTGCCACAATCACAAAGGTAACTGAGTGGTAATGTATTAGAACAGAGGAGAATTTTCAAAATCCCTTAATCCAAACCCCTCATTCAATAGATGAGAAGACTGTGATCCAGAAGAGCAAAATCACGTATAACTTAGTGTCACACATGTAGTCAGGGGCTAAATGGAACTAGGATCCAGGTTTTGTAACACCCAGCTTGTCACATGTCAACAATGTGTATCACAACTACTGGATACATAAAGTCTAAGTCCTGACTGAGAGTCAAGAAAGTCATCCTCACCCCAATGTTCACAGCAGCACTAGTTACAGCAGTCAAGACATGGAAGCAACCTGAGTGTCCATCGACAGATGACTGGATAAAGAAGTTGTGGTATATTAATACAAAGGAATACTATGCAGCCATAAAAATTTATATATTATATATATAAATTATAATATAAAATTAAATATATATATATTATATACATACATTATATCACAACCAACAATAAGTAAGATTGGGCTTTAGCTGAAATTACAAGCGTGATCACATACCGAGTAAGAATGAGGATTAATAATAAAAATTCTAGTGTTATTTGCAAAGGAGATGAAGAATCTCACACATATTTAAAAAAAAACTAGTCCCCACTGACCACTTCCATTTCCTCACACCCTGTTCACTTCTTACCTCCCTATAATTGCTCTGCTACCTTCCCTGTGGGAAAGGTTGTCAGTAGCCACACCTTTCTAATCTGCCAACTGTGTCCAGTCTTCATCCTAACTGACCTCCGTGGCATTTGATGTAATTGACATTGACTCTCTTTTCTCTCTTGGCTTCCATGAAAACATTTTTTTTTTCCTGGTTCTTCTTTTCTATTTCCTCTCAGTCTCACTAGTTGATGTTCTCCAAGATCCTACTTAGGGTTCTTTTTTAATTCTCACACCTCCCTGAACATACTACCCACATACTGACAGCTCCTGGATTGCTGTCTCTAACTCTGTCCTCTTTACTGAGCTGCTGTGGGGGGGGGGTGTGTGTGCGCGTATATTTTGTCCACTGTAGATTACACCCCACACAAAGTCACCATTTCTCTTCCTTATAGCCAATATGCAGTGTACAGAGTACAAACCAAAGACCTCACTCATCTCTGTCCACTCCTCCCCTGACCTTTTCATCCATTCACAAGTCCTGCCAACTATCTCTCAGAAATGTCTCTTAAACTTAAAGTACTCTTATTGGGGAAAAAAATCTAATTATTCTTTTCCTCTTTAAACTCATTATCTCAATTCAGACTCATGTGCACTTTCTTACCAGGATGACCCCAATAGCTTTGTTTTTTCATTACAGTAAAATATACATAACATAAAATGTACCATTTTAACCCTTTTTGAGTGAGAGATTTGGTGGCACTCAGTGCATTTACACTGTTGTGCTATCCATCCCTGGAACTTTCCCATCATCCCAGACTGAAACTGTACCCATTAAAGAGAAGCTCCTCATTCCCCTTCTCCCCAGTCCCTGGTAACCAATATTCGACATTCTGTATGACTCTGACTATTTTAGGTATTGCATGCTAAGTGGAACCATACAATATTTGTCCTTTTGTGTCTGGATTATTCTCAATCATTTTAAAACTGTTTTCATTACCTCCAGTTTTTCTTCTCTTCCAAACCTTTTGGTATTGTACAATCCAGATTATCTTTCTAAGGTATGAAAAGACTGACTCTTCCACATTGACTACAAAGGAGCTGACATTCCTTAGCATGGCGGGCAAGGCCTTTCAACAACTGGCCACCACCTGCCTCTCCAGCCTCACCTCTTGCTGCTCCCACACCACTTGGTAAGCCCTTCTATGCCTCTCTGTCTAGCCCTTTCTCACTGTCTTGTACCTGCCACCTCCTCTGCTTGGAAAGCCATAGCCTCTCCATCCTCAGTGCCCTCCCTCAAGTCCTTGGTCTTCACTTAGCAAACTCTACTCATCCTTTGAAGCCCAGCTTCTGTTTTCCTTCCCTGGGGAAGTTGGCCCTGATCCTCCACGACGGAACCAACCTCTCCTTCCACCATGTTACTATGTCACTTTGCACATCGAGGTTTTATGTAATTTTCATTATGCCTTATATTTCTCAATCAAAAAGCTTTAAGAAAGATTGCTGTCAGTCTCCCTTTGAGCCTATGATTTCCCTAGAGGTCGAGAACAAATCCTTTCATCTTTGGCACTCTAGCTGGTGGGTACTCAATAAAACAAGCATTCAAGGAATAAATAAGCAAAATATCCATCCGTCCATGCTGGGTTAAAACTCAGCCTTCTTTGATATGTAAGGACACATTAGGTGGTCCCTAAAGGCTTCTTAGATACAGGATTCCCAAAAACACTTTAGATACCCTGCCACATGCCGTATAGAAATATCTTCTCCAACCAGGAAAAACTGGGTAACAGTTGTGATCACTGGTTACAATCAGTAGCTCTTTAAGTATCAAATGTAGTAAGGGCAATAACTCAAAGTGTCATCTCGACAGTCTGAGACAATCAAGCCCAAAGCACTGGTTTCCCCCCAGGAGGGTTGCAGCAGAATTTAAGCCCCTTGAACTGAAGGTCTTCTTGAAGGGAAGTTGTGGGTGCCATTCCCAGGGGGGAGTGATGTCCACAGTGCAATGTGGCCTGTTGGGGGCTGTCTAGGGGCTCCTCGAGTGGTGCTGAAGAAATCCACATGGCCATAAGCTTATGCCCACATTCCCAGACACCAGTCTGAAGCTTGACAGCAGTATTTCATGATGAAGTCACTTTGCAGCAAATTACTACACACTCATTTTTTTTGCATTTGTGCTGCACTTCGCTTTCAAAGCACTCTCATTTATAACATTTCATTAGAACCTCCCAGTCACATGCGTATCATGACCTTGGTGTCGGATGAAGAGGCTGCGGTGGTCTTCCCGTGGAGTGAGCAAAACACTTTCTGCTGTGTTCACATCAGGAGGCTCTCAGCTCGATTAAGGTTACTAACACATAGGTTGTGAGTATTTTCTCCCAGTCTATTGTTGATCCAATTTTGTTTATGGTGTTTGCTTTTATAAAAGTCTTAAGTGTAGGTTTAGTAAATAGATCAATATTTTTTCTCTTGAGTCTTATTTTTTTGTGTTTTGCTTACAAATGTTTTCCGTACCCCAAGGTTGTAAACATATTCTTCTGCATTTTTGATAGGACTGTATATTCACTGCTGGACTGTTTAACAGTCATCTCTACCACCCAAGTACGAGCTCTTAGAGAGTGGGGGTCGTGTTTGTTTTATTCCCAACTGTACCCCTGCAGCATGTCACAAGCTAGTACCTCTGTGCTCAAGAGGTGTTCAGAGTGAAGGGGAAAAAAAAAAGGATGATGTGGATAATATCAACAAGAGAATACCGATATCCCTGGAGGAAAATCAATACACAAAAGTTGGCTATTGTGAATTTCATTTTAAAGATTCTGTGTATATTCTATTAAATTTTACACAATTTTGAATTCTGGTGATCGCCAACTTCTGCAGCAATCCCCAAATAATCATAAATTTTTGAATTTTGAAAGTTTAGGGATCACAAAGCCGTCCAACTTCATAGTTGGTGTGGCATTCCCTATATGGCTCTGCCCACTGATAATAGGCTGTTTAGCTCATGGGCACCAATTCCCTGTCCCAGGAGACTTAAGTGGGGTTTAAGAGCGCCCCCTACTGTCAGCCTTCTATGGGCGCAAGCCTTGTGGTGAGCACATGTCTGTTTACTAAAAACTTCTGGTAGTCTCCATCACTACCTCCTTTCTTTTTTCTGCTGTAAGACTGATAAGCATTTTGGGGCGACATCAAATTATTCTAATTGGCTCCATTTCAGATATATGCTAACCTCAACTAAGCCCTTGTTACTTGATACCATTCTTTTTATCCATTCTTTTACCGTCCTGCTACATTTTCCAAAGAGGTAGTTATGCATTTTGTATGTTCCCAAGCTCCAAATCCTGATCCTACCTCTGGCCTCCTTATTATACTGAGCTGACGGGTTCCCTTAACATTTCTTGTTTTTATCTCCAAACCCTCTTAACTGGCTACTGTCTTAGAGGAAAAAGTATCCCTTATCCTAAGAGTTAACTTCCATGTGTGCTCTTGATTCCATTCAATTCGCCTTTCTTGTTCAGATTTACTTTTCTGAATAGTCTTCTCTGACTTCTAACAGGCTGGTGACTTCCTAGGGGGCAGGGGAAGCTGCCTTTACTCTGCTTTTGCCTCTCAAATTGTGTTGTCATTAGCTCTCTCTCTCACTCTTTTTTCAATGGAGGTACTGGGGATTGAACCCAGGACCTCCTGCATGCTAAGCATGTGTTCTACCACTGAGCTATACCCTCCCCACTGCATTATTTCTTTATCAAAGGTCTTTGCCATACATTATCTCTAATTCTTTAACTCCTAGTCTCTCTTCATTCTTCAACCTACTGCAATTGGCTTTCAGTACCTCCTCTGGATTAAAACCAGTCCCTTGAAGATCATTACTGACCGCCTACCAATAAAATTTAATACCACCCCACCACCCAAAGTTTCCTTCCTTCCCTCATGTATTCAAACAGAATGGCAGGTAGTATGCCAAGCCCTGGGAACATGTGGACAAAAAGAAACAAAACATCCCTTCATCGTACATAAGGTATAAAGGGAGGTAGGACCACCTACATTTGAGAGAAAGCTTCAAGGAGCAGATGACCAGGGTGAGGATAAAACTGGTGTGAGCATTCCAGGTTGAGAGGGCAGAAATGCATGAAACAGAGTGAGTCGCATGAAACAGAGACTACCCTGTCTGTTGGGGAGAGGGCACTGCATGCCACACTAGCAAAACTTACCCTTCATTATGAAGGTATTTGGGGCGGGGGTTTTGGAGAGTTTTGAAGGGAAGTGACAAGATCCATTTTTAGATGCTCTAAACCACAGGTGCTAGCTTGTCTGTTGACAATCAATCATCAGCCCCACAACCTGCTACCCTCTCCTCTGCACCACAGCTCTCAGATTCCTTCCAGCGGGATCCCAGGTTAGATTCTGCTGATAGGAGGCACAAAGGTGAAATCTGAAAGATGAGAAAGAAGTCTTGCTTCTAGAGTTGGCAGCTGTGTGCAGGTGAGGGGCTGTTGGCAAACATGGGGTTTTGGAAGCTACTTCCCAGAGGCCTCCTGAGAATCACCACGTTGGTGCTGCAGGCAGCGGAGAGAGCTCCTTGGTAAAGGGTTTCCTATGACTCCAGCCCTTCCACATCTCTTGAAAACCAGCAAGGTCCTCCTGACCTTTCCTCTCTCAGCCTTTCCAGTGGTTGTGAAATCCCTTGTTTCCTGATGAAACCTTGATACATGATGCCATTTTGAATAAATCTTGCTTAGAAGCAGTCCTATCCTGACACCCAGTTCTCCTTCATGTCGGACCACTCATCTCTACTTTTCTCAAGATTTTTCACTTCTTTGCACTATAAAGATGACTCCAAAACTAAATTTTCACCTTTGGCCTTTCTCCTAAGTTCCATATCCAAATTTCCAACGATTTCCTGAATGACCACCCCCTGGATGACCAGCTGAAACCTCCAACACAAATTCAGTAATAAGAATCACCTTCTTTTTAAACTAGTTCCTTTTCATTAGTTTACTGTTCTTTTAAGCACAATAGAGCTTTTTATTCCAGTTATCTGGCTTAAAACCACAGCCACACTATATTTCACTCTTGCTCAGGTAAACATTTATTGAGAGGCTGCTCCGTGCCAAGCCCTATGCTAGGTGCTGGGACTAGAATGGTTAACAAGATGTGTTCCCTGCTCTCAAAGAGCTTACAGTCTAGCAGAGGATCCAAGAGAGACCTAAACAAGTTTCTTAAACAGCTTTTTTTTTTTTAATCCTTTAACTATATCCTTTACCTAGAATTTGCAAAAATTCAAGATTCTGAAATGTCTTTTGGATTATTTGCCCTTCTCATTCCCAAACCCCTTATCAACCAATAACCTTCACCTGGACTATTTCTCTAGTTTATTAGTTAGACCTTGTACTGAATCATGGACTTTTTAATGTTTTGATAAAACACATATGCACAGACCAGATTTTGCAGGAAATTTCAGGGGGTCATCAATAGTCCCTTTGAGGCCAAACCCCAGATCCTTGGGGTTTATCATTGACTCAAAGAACCTCACCTGGATGTCTCTGCCATCTTCACCATTCCTGCCGACGGCTGTATGTTTACAAAGCACTGTCCTATCATGTCTCTCTCCTGAAACAGAAATTGTCAGTGGCTCATTTCCAACAAAAGCAGTGCCCAATATGCCCCCAGGCCTTCTCTCTCACAAGTCCCCCGCACAAACCCCAGGTTCCTTCCAAACTGAGATGCAATCCCTAAACATGCCCTATATAGTCTCATCAGTCTTTTGCTCAGATTGTATCCCCAACCCAAGTCTCAGCTTATCCAAAGCTCTCACTTCTTTGAGCTACTTTGACATTTGGTACATCAGACATTCACGTCTTAGTTTTAGAGTTGACTATCCAAACTTTTTCAGAGTATGAGAGCAGGAATCATTTTATGTTTGTACCTCCAGAAGCACCTGGCATAATGTCCAGCCCAAAGGAGATGTCTGGAAAAAATGTGAGACTAAATCAAACTCAAATCTCTCTCTCACATCTTAGTCCCAGTTGTGTCCTTCATCCTTTTTCCTCTCCTACATAACTGTCCTTCAAATATTTGAAGACAATTACCTTGTCCTTATTCCTTACCTGCACAAAATCCAGAAGATACTGGCTAACTTGGTAATCTAATTCAAAGTAAACAAAACTCAATATAAGTGCAAAATACTCAAGAAGTCCCTAAGGGCTCTATTTCCCTACCAAATTTTGACTCACACTGTATGATTTGGGACAAACAATATCTCTTCATATGATACCCTTTCTTCTACCACCACTTAGCTAAAATAAGAGGAAAACAGGTAATTCCACCCTCAGCTTAGTCATTTTATAAATATAAACAAGAAAGTCGGCAAAGCACTGGGAGCTTTGGAACAGGAAGGGGGCATAAGCAAAGTTATGGCTAAGTGTCACCGAGAATGGGCAACAACCAGCTGTAGCCCTGCTATTAAATCTTGTTATTTATGAACCTTAGAGTTTTAAAATCACCAGGCCTACAGAGAAAAATTCTATTTGGCCTATTCATCTCTATTGGTCTTATACATCTACCTCCATCAACTAGGAAGGGAAGGTGTGGAAGGAAGTGCAATGCCTACACTTACAAACACCTGCCTAGCACACTCAGCTTCTCCCAGAGATGGACCAGATGCAGAATATATTCTTTAAGACGGCCAACTCTTGTGAACTGTGCCTTGAACATCTGGGCCAGCGTTTATGTTCTTTCCCCAATTATCTGGGTTACCACCAATAGAAAAAGTTATTTCACCCTTTAAAGGGAGTTTTCTAATCATGTACTCATTACTTTTGAATCAGTTTGTTCAGAAGCAATTTTAGAAATGTAATTTCAAAGGCAGCTTTTCCTGGTAGGAAATTGCTTGCGTGTCTGAAGGCTATGTCTGGACTAAGTTTATGATGTGTTAAACACAAATAAGTGAGTACTGATTTTCTGTGACAAAATAAGTGTTTGGTTTTTTGAAGAATTCATGCTAAGGTCCTCGGTCATCCTTCACTTGGAGAGACCACTTGAGTGGAAATAGTCACATCTGACAAAGGATTTGCCTCATGGTTATATTCAAGGTATATAAGCTGTCAACTCTTTAAAATACCCTAAATACAAAAAAGGACCTTGAACCAAATGATGCTGGAAAAAACTTGATGGAAAACTCAAATAACTTGTGCAGTGTATGCCATGGCTTTAAATTCAGGCAGGCAGTGGTGGAGAGCTCTGCACTGGTTGTCATAATACAATCCTTGTGGAAATACACTGTTGACACTTATTACCTGTTCACAAAATACAACTTATATATAGTTAAGGAGAGGCTATTCCTTCCTCCTCTGTAATTTGTAGAATTGCTCTAACTCAGTGTAGCCTAGAAAATGACCCACATACATCTGACTTGCGACTTCCACTAAAACTGCAGTAAAACTTGCCTGTAATATCCAGACTGAAATTTTAACCATTAAAATAATCCCCTGTGTGATGAGCTTCTGCAAAAATAAACTATTGACTATAAATCAAGAGCTTCATTGGAAAAGAAGATGTTAAAAAGAGAGGAACCACTTCCAGGTCAACAAAATAAACATGTGGGCAAGTGCCAAACAAACCAAGGAATATACAACACGGTGGCTAGTGCTTACTGGCCAACAGCAAGAAGCTCCCTCCACCTTACTGCCTGACAGACTATGCCTATCGGCTTATTAAACCAGAGTACAAACCTGGACTAAGATGGTAGATTAAACCTGCGTACTTAATTTCTTCCTAAAGGTCTACTAAAATTAGAATAAAAAAAAAAGCATGGAGAACATGATAGGAGACAGAATAAAACACAGTGACCTAAGAAAGCAGATCGTTGACTGAACTCACTTGGCTAATCTGAGAAGCTTCAAGCTAACAGTGGGGGACGCTGAAACTCAACACCACTTACACCAGAGAACCCTGAAGGACACAGAAATTGACAGTGCCTGGTACCCCTAGAGCCAAGGATAAAATGTGCAGGATGGGCTAAACTTACTGAGAAAGCTGTTTTCAGAAGTTAGTTTTCGAGATTCATTCCCCAACTCCACACCCTAGTGCAACCACACTTTTCCCAAGAGGGCAGATATTTGGGGACAATTTCTGGAGAGAAAAAGACTCACAACAGGGATTAAGTAAATATATTCAAAATGAATTCAGAGACCACCACTACAGGTCAGTACAGCCACGACAGCCAGACCCTTAGTCTTTAGGCTAGCCACGTAAGACTCTTCTCTATGGAATCTGACCAGACCAGGAGAAAAAGCCTAAAACACGGACAGTAGGGGTTCCCCAAAACAGAGCTCATCCATGTCTTCGAACCATGAAGTTCAAAGTTGGCTTGTCTTCATGTTTACAAAACTTCCTATCAGCTTTTTAGTTTTTTTCACGAGCAGATATCAAGGATTATCAGGGGTCTGAGAAGCCTCTAATACGGAAGATAGAAATCAAAGCAAACCAACTTAGAGAAATAAAATGCAAGAATAAAACTATAAACAAAGTTGAGATAAAACTTCCTAGAAAGAAGAGCAAAAGACACAGATGAGAAATTGGAAAAAAGAAAAGGAGAAAGAAAGTCCAGAAGATCTGATATTTAAAAAAGGGAATTTTTAGAAAGGGAGAACAGTAGAAAAATAATTCTAGGAAATTTGCTAGTGAAGTAAGACAAGGAAATTTCTCAGAACCGAAGGAGATGAGTCACCAGATTTTAAAAACCTAGTGTGGGTCCATGGTGTCCGGCACAACGAATTAAAATAGACACACACCAGAGAACACAGAAGACACAATTTCTACAAGCTTCCAGAGAGGGAGACAAAAGGGTTCCATATAAAGGGTCAGAGATGCTTTGGATTTTTTAAGCAAGAGACAATAGAGTAATGCTTTCAAAATTCTAAGGGAAAAAACACCTACAACTTACAGTCTTCTATACACCTTCTATCAACTGAAAGAGAATGTTTTCAGATATGGAAATTACTGAAATATTCATCTTCCCCACACATTTCTCAAGAAGTTACTGGAGGATGTCACTCCAACAAAATTAGATAAGAAAAAAGAAAAAGACTAGGATGTGGCATATAGGAATATAGGGGGGAAAAACCCAAGAAAGGAGAGAGGTGAAAGAAAATACTAGGAAAGTCAGCTGTGCACCAGATCCAAGTATCGTGAACCAAGAGACAGACACAGAGGGCTGTCAGTACCAAGATTCCCACGGCTGTTACACCAGCAGAATGCCTGTCAGTCTGGTCCAGGTTCTTTTCTGTACTTATCTGATTTTGACCAAACTTAATGAAATTTCTGTTCTCCCCACCATGCCCTAGTGAATTGATCAGCTGACACTTATTTTAAACCACCCTACTTCCACCGGCTGTGCTTTGATCGACTCCAGAGGACTGGAGGGAAGCCATGGTGAGCTAAGACACAGGCAACAGACAGCAGTCCACTGTTTGAGACAGTGTCTCCGCCAGACATCTAGGATCAGGCTCACGACAGCCCTGTCTGATGCCCTGACTGCAGTGGACCCTCTTCTCCAGGATTCACTCATGACCTTCCACAGATTCCTACAGAATTGGCTTTTACAAATTATCTGAGAAGCTAAAGACAAACTATGACCTAGAGAATCTATTCAATTTATCTTCTAAAAGCCTTGATCTGATAGTGACAACATTGCCCTTGCCTTACACAGCTAGGGTTTGGTTTTCTACTCAGCTTTTTAAAACAAAACAATGCATTATTCAGGAATACCTACGTAAGTGGCAAAAAAGAAAGACTAGCACAGAAATCAAGATAATGGTTATTTGTGGATGGCAAGGAAAGAAAAGGAAATAAAATTGGAAAGGGACAGATGGGAGGTCTTTCAAGATGTTATAGGTTCTATTTTCAACTTGGGTGGTAGGTGCACAGGTTTTTATTGTTTTATTATTCTTTAAATGATATTTATTTGTTTTATAAGGTCTTCTGTACGTATGACTCATTTAACATACACACAATCATAGCACCACCAGGCAAAGTAGAATTTCCCTCCTTTTACATTTTTATTGATACACCAGAGTCAGGAATATCCAACCACCAACCCCCAAAGCCTTGATTACAATCCACTGCCACATGATGTTACTTGTGTGTCAGGCCACCACTTTGCAGTCCAATGTGAAGATTCAGGAGACCGAAGCAAAGCCTACAGACCAAAGAAAGCCAACACTTTATGGTCTTCTTCCCTCTATCACAACATTTTGGTTATTTTAAAAAAAAAACAATTTGCTATTCACCCAGTCAACATCTATTTGTGGGGACATTTACTTCAGACAGTCTGCTTTACATTTTTCAAGAACCACGTTAAAAATTTGCGGGAGGGTAGCAAATTGAAGTACAGAGTAAAAATGAGGAGAAAAATCAATCTGAAAGCACAGAATTTGTGATCTAAGCGATCTCCTTAATTCATCCTACAAAGATCCCCTTAATGGATGTAGCTGAAAATATGCCAACTCCAACTTTAGACTTCTGAATGTAATCCAAACTGCACAGATTCCTAGAAATCTTGTCCCCTCTTTTGGTCAGTGGTGTGCCCATCTCTCCATCATTAGGTACTCCCAGAATGGTTGGCCATGAAAGATTTATCTGTGGGTTTCCTACGTCAGTGCTTCCTTCTCTCTTTCCCATGGAGGCACCCACACGAGGTGCTGCTACTTGCATGGCACGCTGGCTGCTGGCCCCGCCAGGTCTCCCCAAGACAACCACCATCTCAGCACAACACAGCCTGTCTGCTCCTTCGTGGCACAAGAAGGCTGGCACACACAACAGCACAAAGAAGAATCTTCTACTGAGAGCCACTGGAAGAGGAACACTTGAGAATAAGATGGGCTGATCTTCAGACATCAACAACTGACAATAAAATGAATTTTCTTTTCTTATTTCTTCTCAGCCATCCTCCCTATTGTTGCAGATGTAAAATCAGTGGAAACAACTGATGCCTGTTACCACAATATGGTTCAAACTGACATGCAGTAAAATGGAAAAACAAAAACAAAAACAAAAACAACCCAAGGGTCATCATCAAGTTTTCTGTTTTATTTAAGATTTTAGTTTTAATTCTGAAGAAAGAGGTACATTTCCTTTTTTTTTTAGTTTTAGCATCAGGTTATAACCAGGTTTCTGTTTTCTTTTCTCCTGTCTTTTCAATACTGCACAAACGTCCAGAAACTACAGGGTTAAGTAAAAGCTGCAGGCAAGGAGGTCAGAGATTTTGCTCCTGATGATCAGATGGCCCCAGAGCAGTGCTATCTCAGAGTGCCCTTAGTCAGGTGGATTTAAGGTAAAAGAAAAAAAGATTCTGACAGAGGAGAAAGATCGAAGAAATCACTTACATTTCAGCTCTTATATTATGCATAGGTATTAAATCTGTGAATACTTTTTTTCTTTAAAACATTTAAATTTACTTTAAATCTAAAGCCAAAAATTTTTTCCCCTTTAAAAAAAGTCACTTCTTCCCTCCTTATAAACTCTTTAGCAATAGGCCAGTCACTACTACACAATTTGTCTTTCCATCAACTTCCAATAAATTCTTTTGCTTAACAACACAATCAAGTCCTCTCCATCAACTTACCAAAATAATAAAAATTAAATTAAAAGCGTTTTCCTTGCAATAGTGATAAGCTGAATATAAGATGGACGCCAGGACCACGGCTTCCCCCCATGCATTTAGCAATCTCATTTCAATTAACCTGGTTTTCAAACTTCCACAGTTGATAATACATTTACTTCACCTTTCCTATAGATTAATCGTCATTTTCTGCTAAGCAGATTATGTCATTATTATGCGCAACAGACAAACAGTAATTTTCTAAGTATCGAGACTGCCCTTTGATTTCTTTTTTTTCCTCCTTAAAAAGGCATTTTTAGAAAACATTCAACAGTGTCACTCAAATGCTGGATCAACAGAAACTCTTACAATAAAAAAAAAAGATGGTAATGACCCTGTGATCGCATTGCCTCTGGGGATAGGGAGAAAAAAAACTGATCAGGAACTGGATTCTTCAGAACATAAGAGATGAGAAGGGAGCTGTGGGCGGGCTGAGAGGGAGAAACAGGGTGGGACAAATCCTGCATTTTCTAATGAATTCTCCTCTTTCCCTAATGGCGGTCCAGTGTTGAACTCTGTAGTAAATCTGTGGGGGTTTTGCTGGGGGGTCTGAAGGCTGTCTGAAAGCCTGGGGGTGGGGAGTGGAAGCTGGAAGGATTTGAAGGAGGAGGGTAGGGGTTCCAACTGGCTCTGTGCAGAGGGATCTGTGTGCTGAAGGGGGCGCTGTGGTGGGTCTGTGATGGAGCGGCACTGGGGCCGTCCATCTCTGTGAGGGCCTGAAGGGATTTTAGCCAGTGTGGAGGATTGTCATCTTGAAGAGAGTCTAAACTGTTTCCTGAAGATGCTGGAATACCTAAGGAGAGAAAAGAAAACAAGAGGGAAAATGATGAGTTTGTGCAGAGAGAATAACAAATTTGTCAAACAAAATTTTTTTAAGGTGATTAGTTTATCCAGAAAAGAAACACAGAAGAAATTACAATTTTAAACTCCTTCCAAATAAGACCTTCTTGGTCTCATGTTCCTTTTATACTCCACCCACCATGACCACGATTCACAGACCCATGCCTCCTCTTCAACTAGACACACACTGTCCCCTAGTGTCACACAGGGGCAGAGTTGCAGAAATGAGTCCCCAGAATTGCACGACGATATTTCCCAACTGTGCTTCTCCTTCTCTAGGAGGGACACACAAACAAGATAGCCTTATAATAGAGAGCTTTATTTTTCAAAGTGGAGTATGTTCCTTTAAGAGGGTTAAGTCAGAGCCTTTTGTACTTGGAGGCCTACACAGCACACACGTGCTGTCAGACGTCAGCACCTACTCACGCCAGAAGAAGCAACCTAGTTACCAAACGCCTTAGTACACAACTAGCCCAACAGCTGGCTGAGCCTACACGACTCTGGAGAACGCAACAAGCTACTACACGTTTGTGGCTTTGGGAAAAGAAGATTTCGTTGAAGACACCTCTGTTTTCTGTTAATCTGTGCTAAAAACCAAACTGATGGCAGTCAGTGGAGCTGAAGGAGTGAGAAAGTTACCTGTGATGATGGCTGGGTCTGTCCAGCTGCCAGGGCTGTCCCAACTCAGGCTGTCGGTGGTGGCAGTGTTGGACGTTGGTGCACTGTGGTTGGCGTTGGAGGGGGAGGAAGAATTGGGCAGTCCACCAAAGTTGATGTTAATGTTGGGTAGAAGTGCCCTTAGCCCGTCCTGCCATTCCTTCATATTTAAACTCTCTACAGAACTGCTGTTGTCTGGGAGATTTACCAACAAAAAAATGAAAGATAAAAAAAAAATAAAAAGCTGACGTTAGAAACATATGTTGTTCTTTAGTGGTTAAGTGGGAGAAGTATTATTCTTTCTTTATTGAGCATTTAAAGTGGGTTGTCCTAGCAAGATAAACTTGGGTAGGATTTTGCTCGTGAGCTCAGAGCCCCTGAAGGAAGTCCTTGAAAACTTGTTCAAGGGTCAGGAGAGGGAGCTTCTTGTCCTTCTTACAGCCTCTTCAACATTTTGCACTTGTAAGTCAATAATCCAGTTTAAAGACTCAATGCTCCAAAGCACAATTTAGTTCCAGCTACATTATGAAGTTTCAGTTAGTGGAGCATTTGGCCAGCCAAGCTGATTTACTCTATTAAAAAAAGCAAGCCTGTAAAGTTCAGTACAGGAGCTTATTTTTGAGCCCATTAAATGAGAGAAGAGTCATTTTATGAAGAATAAACATAAGCCAATAGAAAAAGAAAAATAATTACGTTCTTCCTGATTATAAAACTGGTCATGTATTTCAGAGGAGAAAGGCAGTAATGAATAGGCTTCTGAATTTGAAAAGAGGATTTCTGCACTCGTCACAAAGGCCCAGGAGGCAAGGGCGAAGCTACCTTTCAGGTGGAGTCATTTCCAGCAGTCTGCCTACTCTGTCCTTACAGTTCTCCCGATCGTTTAAAACACAAGTCCCGGAGTCCTACACTGAGTTCTCTGGTTCTGTTATGAACAGCATCAAACATCCTAAGACGCTATCAACGTAAAAAGGCTTTTCATCCATTGTGACTAAACTCACTTGGCCTACTACCGTCCAGAATCCATACAGTATATAACAAATTGGTTGTGGAGAAAGGAGTAAAGTGTAACCACTACGCAGAATAATTGTTTTATTGAAAATAGGAATGTAGGTCAGACTACCAACCGCGGTTTTTGAGAAGAGCATAGAAAATTATTTCTGGCTCTACAGAACTCATGAGCAATCTCCATTCATGACGACGACAACAACGACAATGATATTCTATTGGGTACAGTCTATTCTATTTGGTGAATTCAGAATTTTCTTTTTATAATTTTTCCTTTGCACCAATCAGTCATCTATGGCAAATTGTATCATGCTTCAGCAAGTGAAACTTTTAACCCTATTGACGTTACTTACAAAGAGAGAAAAAAAAACTACAACCAAATGCAACAAGTCGTCTCTGAATTTACTGTATTCCATTGTGTAAGAAGTATCAGTACACCTGGTTCAGAACACATTTTATCAAAGAAGAAATTACGGTTAAAATTCTGCCAGTTTGCTGGTAGCCTAACACCCAGTCCATAACAAGTTGATCATCTCACACTAAGCAAATGGACGAGTCTGGTTTTTAGCAACAACAGCAACAAAAATTATTTTAAAATGTATGTGTTAAGGCTGCTGAGATAAAAGTCAAAGCAACTGTTTACTGAATGCCTACAGTGTGCAAAGAAGGCAGAGCACTTAGGCCATGAGTCCTGAGCTTAAAGTCTAGGTGGGTGAGACAGCACAATATGGGAAAAGCTCAACAACCACAATCTGAAAGAGCAACAGAAGAAATGTCACGGGGCTGTACAGGCTTAACAATGCTATGAAAGCATGGTAAAAAGAGGCCAGTTAGGCACACGTCTGGAACCGTGCTGGGGGCTGACGAAGAGTTGCAGTGGTTCCTTCGTGGAGCTAAGTTACTACGTAGACGCCCTGAGCCAGAAAAGACCATGACAAGTTGAAACTATATTCGGCATTTAAACATAACACTAAATGAGTCCAACTACTTACTAGAAAATACATATAAAGACGCATAAGCAATGACTTTATTAAAAACTAAAATTAAACTGTGTTCCAACATCAGGCTGTTCACAGAAAATCATAAAGCAGGAAAAGATGAATGGCTTAGTCAAGAGCACACATCATAGTGGCCAAGTGGATTTCTTCCCTTTCTGTTCCTCGGATTCACTGCAGTATGTTAATTATTATACAGTGCAAAACTTTGCTATGGATGGCAAGGCTGTGGGAAAATCTGCTCTTTTTAAAAAAATTTTTTTTTAATTTATTTTTTAGGGGGGAGGTAATTAGGTTTACTTATTTATTTTTTTTTAGAACCCAGGACCTCACGTACGCTAAGCATGTGCTCTACCACTTGAGCTATACCCTCCCCAAATCTGCTCCTTTTGATAAATTGCCACTGGCAGAGTTCTTCCTGGTTTGCATAAAATCTTCACCTAAGAGAACAATTTTCAAATTGGTTTCACAGACTGCAAAACCACCTCAAGAGCCACTGGGGAGGAAGTTAAGGGGACAGGGTACTAGGGCAACACATCTCTTCCCACCTCCTGATTTCATCTATTTCACAGTTTAGAGTACTATGTAAGACTGCATTTGAAAAACAAGATATGCTGCTAAGAGTGAAGACCGAAGATCCATGTATAATGACAACACGGTGAGATAAAACACACTTAAGAGGAAACCCAAAACAAAAGGCTATCCCAAGTTTTTGTTTCCTCTAATACAATTCATACCAGGTCTGGATTTTGTCTCCTCTTGGAATTCTCCCCTCTGCCTTCTTTTTGGTATCCCCGCAACAAGGTCTTTTCATTATAAACACAGTCTATTAATTAAACTAGCTAGATGCAACTAAATTCACAAACCCACCAATCCCCGCTTTCATGCTCGGGCAGGCACAACTGCCCCACATACTCGGCCCTGATCCTCAGGCTACTCCATTCTCTGCAGTCCCTAGTGCCAGAGACCTCTTCTTGTTAAATTTCTGTTAGCAGTTAAACCTACCCCAGCTAGGGAGGAGTCACTGAGAGTTCTAGCCACAAAATATTCCTGAGTTTACTGTGCTCTTCAGTTTTTAATCCTTATCTAATGGCTACTCCCCAAAACCTCACTCTGCAACCTGATCTTGTTTTCTGAAAAGCTCTTATCTTCCTTTTCTTCACTGCTGTCTTTTACAGTTCAAAGTCAGAGGCTCTCTCTTTAGGTAGGTTACTTAGTGAAACGAATCTTTCTTGGTACAAGAAGTTGTACATCAGAGATCTAGTTCCCATTATGGTTACTCCTTGACAGCTAGACTCTCAAATATTCATGCATTTTTAGAAGGACACACAGTACAACATATCTCAGCCACTCTACCCATCTCTACCCTGTTAGATATTATTTCCTTTGAGTTTGGGGATGGAGTCAATCTCCGTCAGTAAATGGTTTCAAGAAAATCTAAACTTTCTCAAACCTCAGCATATTTCTAAGCAACTCAAATATAAACAAATTATGCTTGTCCTATATATAAAACCAAACTTTGATGAACACACAAAATTTCTCCTGAGAACTTTAAAGAAAATCTTCATGAAATACTGTATTTTAGGACAACCACAAAAATCACTTCATTAACCAAAATTTTCAGGGAAAATGACCACTATGTGAATGAATTCTTTCAAATAGATTTATAAAATAAATTTGTTTATGAAAAAGTTATTCTACTTAAACAAAAAGAACTGACCCTGAAATTTCTAGGATTGTGCTTACTATAAAAGGTAAGATAGACCACTACTGCAGAGCAGATTTGCTGGGGCACAAAATCTTAAGGATTTAATAGACTTGAAACAGATTAAATTAAGCGAAAAATTCTAAGAACTCAAATGAAAAGAGTTCTGAGAACAGAAGAACTTGAACAAAGTATTAACAAAAAATAGTCAAAATTTATTCCCACTGACAGAAGGAAGTAGAAATGACAAACAGGAAGAGAGGCCATGCAGATCAGCTAAATATGATTTAGGCTTTCTGGACTCTGTCTTTGCTTCCTGCCTTTCTCCTTGTCTAGAATGCTTTCCTGATCTCTTTAATTAATTTTTACTCAATTTTCCAAAAGTTTGTCTTCCACTCAGATCATTCCAGATGACAGCACTGCGGTCAGCACCGCACTCATCTGGCAGCAAACTGTGCTGTGACACCCAGTACACCCTTACGTGTACTCACATCTGAAACTCTACTGAAAGGCCCGCAAGAAGGTATTTTATACATTCTTGAGCATGCAGCTCAGTGTCTGAGAAACTTGACATGCTTCAAGATATCTGCTGAATCAAAGGTCAACTTGAGAGGAGCTGAAAAACCACTGTCTTCTCAAAAGCCTATTTAATTCGTATCTGTATAATCAAACCATTCTCTCAAAAGAGATGCAAATCTTGCTGAAAGCAGAAATCAGCTAAATTTGGGGGTCCAAAAGGCCTCTCTAAATAGGCCACTAACATGTTTTCAATAGTGCTTGAAATGCCAAAACACAAGCAAATACAATTTTTAAAATCAAATGCACCAAAATTATTTAAATAAGGAATGCTTTTCAAAAAGATATTCTAATAGTATGTGTGGAGGATCGTGAACAGGACTATCAGCGATATCCTACCCACCTTCCTGCTCTCGACACTACTCATTCACTCACTATGCACTCTGTGTACGTGATCACCTTAGCACCAACAACCCAATGAGCTGGAGACTGAGCAGACTCCGGCAGTTCAAAGAGTTTGCCAAAGGTTATAGAGTTAAGAGAGTTGAAGTCAGTAATCAAACCCAATCTGACTCCAAAATGTTTGTTCTCACCACCAAGCCCACCACCAACCAGCCCCTGTCCTGGCAGGACTCATGGGCCAGGAGAAGGGGAGGGCGGACATGTTTAAATAAGTACACCACGTGATAATAAATGCTGTTCTGGGGTGAACAAAGTCCTGTGGGGCATAAAGAAGAAAAAACAATTCTGCCATTCCACATGCAGGATAAATGATGACTAGAGAAGCTCAGGGGAAGGGAAAGGGCATTCGACAAAGAACAGTGAGCAGCAGAAGCAGCTAATCACAAAATACAGTAGGAACAGGGCACAATATAAGCAGATGTGTTTTGCACTATGTGTACTTTCCTAGAGAAAGATCTTTTAGAATGTTCTTACAAGGATCTAAGAAGGCAAAATCTATTTTAAAGGGGGGGATACCTATGGAAAGATGTCTCTAAATAAAGCTGTATATAGAACAAGAAAAAGTAAACTTAAGAATTAATGTAGAAGATAAATACACTCTCAGAAGCATTATATACTAGATTAGATGGAACCTGAGCTAGAATATACAAGCAAGAGAACTAAATGATGGGGAGGGACTAAAATCCAACATAAGAAATTTATAAAATCTGAAACTGGAAGCTCGGATGAGAGCATTTAAGTGAGCACAAAGACTGAGGACTACGAACAAAAGCCCTGCGAGGACATTCAAAGATGACGGAGGGACTTTATCACACAGGAGAGGATGTATAGATCCACCAGAAAATGATTTCACCAAAGCAAATTATAAAACTGCAGAGACACGGAGGATGTCAACCACCCGGATGTCAACCACCATTAGATCTCTCAGCTCTAAATCTGCTGGAAGAAAATAAACCTGATAAAATCCACTTCCTGACCACCTCTTTCCCAAGGTTTATTAAGGAGGGGAACTTTTACTCTGGACTTCTGACCAACAAAGAACTAGTTGGGTGTTTCAAATATATAATAGAAGCCCTAAGAGTATGTGATGTAATTTTAAGACTTTAAGAAGCAAGGAATTAGAATAACTAGACCTGAGTTTTTGAATGGCTGGGATCCTAGCTATTTTTGCGATCACTACAGTGTATTGCATTCACCTGTTCACATATTAGTTTTTTTTTTTTTTTAACCAGACTGCAAGCTCCTCCAGGAAAGGGCCTTGATTTAATCCTCTTTGTATATAGTGATAGTTCCTGAACTTGAACCTCAAGAGGTTTTTAATGATTCCTAAATGAACAGCCCTGAACATCTGTTTCCAGATTTTTTGAGAACACAGCTTTCCAAAGATGAAAAAAAAAAAAAAAGGTTAGGTCATGGTGGTCCCACGGTTCTAGGAAGCAGTGATTCATAGGCCATAGAAGACGCTAAAGCATGACATTCTGACAATGCAATAAATAATTCTAATAAGGAAAATAAATTGGGGAGAAATCTGAAGAAATTGTTGCACAGGGAGAATCTCATGGGATAAGATTTCAAAGGTTTTCTAAGAATAACCTACCTGCAGATAAGCGTATCATAATCCTTCAGGATTAAAATCAGAATCCATAATGATCTGAAGAATGCTGAAGGCAAGAAAAAGCTAAGTTTGGAACAGGAGAAAATTAGGAAAAGCCACTGCTCAGCCTGCCATAATGTTGTGTCCTGAGAAAAGCCAGAGCTATGTAGTTCCATCTTTATTTTGCTTCCTTCCAACTTCTCTACAAAAGAGCATGATCCTCAAACTAGAAAGGACAGATTGAGCAACGTGGAGAAGAAAACTGTAAGTCAGAAGAGATGTAAAGACAGTAAAAGAACATGTACTCAATTTAAATGAGTTTAAAATCTCTAGGTGCCAAATGGATTCTAACACAGGGTATTAATCCTCACAGATGTGATTGTAGAACCTTGCTAAGAGAAGTGCTGGAAAAGGAAGAAAAGGCAGACTCTAGAAGCTACGTGCTTATAATAAGGTGAGTTCCTGTGAAAATTCAGAAACAGATTAGAAGCTGGATGCTTCCTTCAGAAATGAATACGATGGGTTCAGCAAGCACTGCTCTACTGCTTGCATTTGGGGTGTTTTGCCTGAGAAACAACACATAGCATTTGGGCTAAACCCTCAGCTCCCTTCCAAATGAAATACATAGGAAGTTAAACTTGAACTCTGAGATGGAACAAGCAGTCATGGAGGCAGCTTCTACTGACAGTTGTTTTCCACTGGAAATGTCCTCCTTCTAAACCCCATGGTCCATTTCCTTTCCTCTTCTGTTGCCTGCCCATCAAAGACTTTGCAGCTAAACTCCATTCCCATCCCATTGACACATCAACCCCATACAACAAATGGTACACAGTGATCAATGAGAGCCAAAATGCACTTCCATAAAGAAGCAATCACAACAAAGTAATTTATTTTTTGGACAGGCTTTCTAGGATGTCCAAGTATAATACTTTGAACTCAGCAGTTTCTGCAAAGTTTTCTAATGGTAACCATTTGGTATAAGACAGTAAAGTATGGCATGGATTATAGCAGAGTTTAGATGAATTTTCACAGAACGTAAGATACTGTATGTTAGCCTAAAAGTTCCTGAGATAGTGCTTGGCTCATCTGTGACTCTGTGCTTTTTATTATACTTAACAACACCCATAAAGTTTATTTAAATATGCAAACAGCCAATTCTAGAGATGACGGAATCAATAATTAAAACTAGAACTATTCTTAAATTAAAATTCTTAAATTCTTTACACAAATGTTATTAATAATGATACTAATAACACTTATCTATCACTTTATAATCACATAGTTCTTTCATACAATAAACTTGTAAGATGGTAATACACAAACAGGGTACACTCTAACTACATCAAATCCAAACACATAAAACTTAACAGGTATACATTCAGATTTTAAGAAATGCATTAGGAAAGTGTAGAATGGAAGAGATCTAACTAACCAGTCAGTGTATGAAAAAAGGTTTAGTGGTTTCACTTGTAATATTTGATATACAACTGGGTAATGGAACTTCTAAAAAGCTAACATTAAAATCATGTAAAAAGATGTGAAATGTCTAAATTAGCGATTGTATGACAATGAGCAAATCACAAATGATAACCACTCTGAACCTCAGTTTCCTCATTTACAAAATAGGGATGATATCTACCCCACGGAATATTTTTATTACAAAAACTGTGTAAACTGTAAAGGAATGTACAATATTAGTAATAAGAATAGTTTTAATGAAAAAGTAGATCATCTAATCATATCTGGATTATTAACATCTGAGCTTCATATTTTAAGAAAGGCAGTCACTGGCATGTCAAAATATGCGTAGAAGAGACCTGGACTACAGAGAGAACTAGAGACCATGATAAGTATAAAAGGTTAAAAGAACTAAGGATGTGGCATGTATATCTAGAAGTTACTAGACAAGCGAGAACTGCCTTCACATATTTGACAAGAAGCATAAATGGGAAAAAGATTTTGGTTTAACGAAGAGAAAAAAATCCTCTAACAATTATAAGTTCCCTAAAGAGAGCTCCCCACTTAGGAAAGTATTAAGCTCCCAAAACAGCTCTTCATTATCCACACAGACTTCTGGGAAATAAGGTATTTATTTATAGAGACTTTCTGAATTGTGTGTGTATATATATATATATATATATATATCCCTCTGTTTGGGGGAAGATGTACAAATACTTATGTGTGTGTGTGTAGCTCTGTTTTAGGGTAAGATGTACAAATGATACATACATTTGTATCACAAATCAGAAATCAGAAGTAAAAAAAGTGCTGGTTAGGCGAAATGTTTTAAAGTTTGTGTGTGGAGGGAGGGAGCAGGGTGGCCTTGGGAAACTAAGGAACAGTCAAGAGCTGAGTTTCCAGAGTTCAGAGGTAAAGAAGATAGAAGAGGAGTAATCAAGGAGTGGTGAGGGGAATCTTAACACTGAACTGAATGCCACAGTTCAACCAAGAGGTAAGGTAATTCATGTGCAAATGAATCTGATTCATATTTTCAAAAGTCCAGATTTAACAAAGTAGATCCAGGCTTTGCAGACCTCCACAAATAGACACTAACATCACCCGCTTAACTATTAGTTTTCATTCAACATTTATTCAGTATCTACTCTGTATCATTTTCTCTGCTATAACCTTCTGCAGCAGCTTCCTTAAAGTCACACTGTTCTGCTTGTTCAATGGATCACTGGAGTCTGGCTACTCTGAACAAAGCAGTGACAGCTTTTGATTGTTTAGTGCCAATAAACATTTTTATAAGCTCCTCTTCAGGCTTGCATGCAGACCTATATATTTTGCTGCCTATGTAGTGAATACCATACGGTTTTGCCTATTGAAATTCTTAAGATTTTTGATGTTCATAATTTTCCAAATTAAAAGATTTCTAAATTTTCTAAAAGTTACTAAAAATACCAAAGCCAGTTTTTATTACTAAATCTAAATGAAATAGCTATGGGTTCAATCATGGTGATAAACATTTCCAACCCAACAGACCAAGCATATATCTTTAAGAGTTCTTTCTCACTATACTATTTACACAAACCAGAGATATTCATTAAAGTTTGTTTTGAGGTTGTTTTATAAATAAACATTTGATTTTCCAAACACGAATGTAAATTTGAAACAATTATTTTAGCTATGTGAAAAGTATGTTTAAAAATTAAGACTATTTTGCGTTTTCTTCCTTCTTACTATCTATTCACACACTGGGGAAAATAAAATTTTTTTGCTTCCAATTTTCAAATGATGCCTCAATTTAAAAGGAATTAGTCCTAGTAAGAAGGCACCCTTTCCAGACTTACAAAAGATGATACTCTTAAGGGAATAGCACTGCAAAAGACCCTGATGAATTCAAAGATCTATATGCTCACCATCAGTTCACCAAGGGGCCTTAGTTTAAAATCATTTAAAATAGATATTTATTTGAGTGTTCATCCTTAGCTGATTTATTATAGTTCAATTTGGAAAAGACTGACAGAGGTGATCTTGACAGAAACAATTCTCAATCACTGTTGAGTCTTAACTGTGAAGAAAGGAAGGTAGGAAGGAAAGCAGGAAGGAGGATCAGATGAAAACAGTCTCAAATATAAATCAGAAACTACAATTCCTATTTCACCATGTGCTGGAGCTTTATATTGAATTAGAACTAACAATTTTGTGGAAAAAATTAGTTCTATTAAAAATCACACATATTTGTGAAACACTGAATTTGAGTAATATTGTCTAGACTATTTAGTGATTTTTAAAGAGCTAGAATAACTTAGAAGTTGGGGAAAGTGATAACACCAATCTTACAATGTCAAAAGTCTATCAATTTGACATTTGTTACTCAATCTACTCCAAACGCAGTTTGTGCTTTCTGCTTAAGTGTGCTGTTTTGACTTAAAAGAGAAGAAAAAAATAATACGATTCCTTAAAAGCAAAAGCTAGTTGGAACTAAGACTAGTACTGAGAAGGTAACTGGAAGGTAGCTGATCAGAGACTCTGAGTAAACACTCAGCAGCCCGATAGAGAGCGTGCTTTCTCCTTTGAAAAGGGAAAAAAGGCAGGCCTGTCAGGGATCCTGCAGGGGAATTATACAGGGAGCGCACATTAAGATCTACTCAAGACCTTCCCCTCTAACTGTGGTAAGTTACACAGAGAAAGAAAAGATTTCTTCTTTATCCAAATAAACAGAAACTGGAGAGAGGTCAGCACAAGCTATCTGAGTACGACTCATGGTGGTCAAGAATTAACACCTGAAACTATAACACAAAGGTTGCAGAGCTGTATGCATTTACTTGGAGATTATGTAAGATTTTTGCTTATTTTAGTAACAGGCTCCATTCCAGTCACCTACCATTAAAATACGGGTGTGGTCTTGCAGCACTAACTACACTAAGACTCAAGAAATGTCATTAGTATCTGAGACTCTATTCGTGAATGTTAGCAGTTCACGTATAAAAACAAAAACGAACAAAACCCCCCCAATACCTGGCGGCAAATCATACTCTAAGTGAGGGATGAAGGGACAGGGCATATCAGTAATCCACAGTCATAAATTTTAATAAAAACTTGTATTTTTAATAGAGAAAACATAACTGGAACAATGGTATGTAGCCCAAAACTCAGCTTAAGGCCAGCAGAAACCCTCCTACTTTGTTAATGAAGTCATAACCCAGGGCCTCCTTTACCTTTAGCTGAATACTCAATTTATAGATGTAATAAAGGAGAAAATGAACAGCTTCAGGGTATCAGTCTTCTTGCAAATGCCAACATACAAAATGACAATGTTTAAAAACATTCCAGTAATGTTCCAGATCACCATGTTCTGCTTCGTAGACACATAATTTCAGTACACAAGACTGATAACAGAGATGTATAAATGCTTGGATAGTCCTTGGGATGGGATCTCACCATATTAGGAAACAGCACTAGGCTACAAAAGTTGATTGCAGTCAGCATTCCTGCATTTCTTCTTGGAGATGATGATCGTATTATCATCTTTAAATCCTTGTGGAGCTTTCCCTCTTTTTCATTATGCTGAAAACAACAACCTCCTTGATTGAAAGAAAAATCAGCAGATATGCTATCATTTTACATGGTGCAGCATACAGTAGCTCTTAAAAGATGAACCTGAGATTACCCCTTTAGCGTGGGTGTAGTAAATCTTGGTGCCATTACTGTAAGAAATTTTTTTTTTCACTCCGTAATATTAGAGATGTCACCAGTCTAGTGGTGCATATTGATCCTTAAATGCTCTTTGGCACTGCAGAAAAATCCTGTTTTATTCTTTAGTTCTGACATTTGTAATTATTCTACGTCTACATTAAGAGTACCTGCTAGGTTACAGTTTCCCCCCGACTAGTCACTCCGAGATCACTGGGTCACATTTAGCACTAGGCTGTTTTAACAACTTACAAGATCTGTGGTAACAGTTGCCAGCCGAAAGACACTTTGAAAGTCTTCAATTCATTATTTGCACTGATATTCACAGTTGAAAGCCCCTGACTTGTGAGAACTACTATAATAAACTGTTAAGACACAACAAATTTTAAAGAAAAGATATACTCTGAATTTTGAAGCTTTTTTTCTCCTTGACTTACACGTATGAAAGCAAATTCAGATGGTGAGGACTAATAAAATATTAAATTGTTGTTAGAACATAATTATGGGCAAACCACAATCCTTCTGAGCCTTGTTTATTAATATCATCATTATTATTTGCTCTTTGAAAGGAGGATTGTTAAAGACTATATGTTTTATTGGTCTGAATTTTTGTGATTCTAATACAAGTATTTTTCTTATTATCATTTCCTTAGGTTTTCCCAAAGAGTATGACATGGGATGGATTTCCTTAGTAATGGGAGTAAAAAACGATGAGAAAAAGCTATGAAAATATTTGTTCAGATGAAGTATGACTAGGGGTGAAGTGGGCACCTGTATTGTAACCTTGCTACATTTAAAAAGGGTCTTAATTTCTTAAAAAAAAAAAAAACACCTTTAGAGAAATACTGAATATAAATATAACACTGAACATATGCATTAATCAGAACACAGAAGGAATAAATACAAGAAAGGTCACAGAGAGATGGCCTGAGACATTTTTCTCTGCTATAGTCACTAAGTGGAGAATTTAAATAAAAATTACTGAATAGAAACCAACACGCATACATACACACACACACACACATTCAACCTCACCCCCAGACACAGAGCTAGGCTTATTGTTTACTTTTGCTAAGTAAACCTTTTCTTATATAATGTGCTAATCCAATGTCATGAAGACAGAAAGACTATTATCACAATTTCAGAACAATTCAGTTGCCTTAAACATTTTTACCTGATTCTATATGCAGTTATCATCACATAACCCCAACAAGGACTGGCCAAAATTCTCAGAGCCAGAGTGGGTTATTTATTCTATTTTAACATTAAAATAATTAAAGAACAGTACTACTGGGCCACTGAATTGAAAGCAGTTAATTTTATATTATTGTGAATTTCACCTCTATTAAAAAAAAGGTATGGGGTGCTGTAAAGGCTTTAGAAATTATATGGAGGGGGAAAAAAGCTTTGGGTTGTTGCTTTGTAACAGGGCAGAATAGTAGGTCTCTGTACCAAGGAGCTGGAACAACCAAACTGTTCTGAGCAAGACATGTCACAGGGTCAGGCTGGAGCTTCCAGGAACCTTTAAAATAACCATAACATGTGAAGTGGGCTAAAAACAAGGTGAAGTCAATAGCTGCCTTATGAAATATGGTGTGAAGGAACCTAGAGAAAATGGATTGGTTCTCAAGTACAGCAATTTCTAACTGGTTTATGGAACTTCTAGGTACTTCAGACCAATCCTCACAGCTTATATTAAGCTTGCCTTCAGTTCTAGGTACCTAAAAAGCGTAAACTATATTTTAATATCATTCAGACCCAGGGTAGACTCTCCAAAACACCAGAAAAGAGCAGATTCACCTTAACGAATCTTGAATTCTCAAGAGTGATATTTTTAGAAAAAGCTCCTGGTTAAAGAAGCTGTGGGCTGGTATGTGTAGTAGTCAAAGGCTGCTAAAACTAACACTCATGGCAGCAAATCATAGGGCAGTAAGGGCAGTAGGAGCAGTGGCTTCTCCATCCATCACCAAGATTCCACAAACATAGCATTCTTAAGCAATGACTTTATTTGAAGCATTATCATTTTTAAATGTCATAGTTGGTATCTCAGCTGATACATACAGAACAAGTTCAGTGAGTTTAAAAATATTTTAGTAGAAATTTGGTCAGGATTTTAATTTAGTCCAGGAAATTCAGGGTGCTTCCAAACCAGGCATGTTTTGCTATTAACTGAATAAGGAGAAAAAAACGTTTCATACTTGTATCTCCATTCTTGAGTTCAAAAACTTGTACGTCTGTATCTATTTACACAGCACATTCTCTTCTGGGGGAAATCGTCAAAATATTTTTATAATCTGTTATAATAAAATTCTTAAGTTCTCTCTGTTCTTCATCAGTCTACTGCTTTTAATTCTAATTTGTTATACAGATAAAGTAGAATGGCCCAGTCCAACTGAGATACTTTCCCCATGTAGGTGGAAGGCTGATTCTTTCCAGTCTGTACATAAGCTTGGGAGAAACTAGTTCACACCTGCCATAGGGGCTCCTCAACTACCACTTATATATATGCCATACCTACTTCCTCTGTTGAAACCTTTTATATCTTAAGCACTGGTCATACCTACACCACTCCCATCTCATCCCTGGCTCTTCCCAGGCCTTCCCTTGCACTCTGCTTTCACATCCTCCTACTGTGTTTTGAGGACGTAATATTTACACTCCACTGTGGGAAGTTTTCCTGTGGATCATCTTCAACTTATAGGAAACCTGACCCAGGATTCCCCAGGCAGTAACATGCTTTCTACAATTCTCTCTCATACAGTCTGACTTTCTACTCTCAAAAAAGAATGGGAGGGAAAGCAGGTGGAGAAGAGGCCACAGGGGTTATGAAAGCCAGCCTTCTCTCCACACCCTCCAGCCCTCACGTTAGACATCCATCTACCATCCTTTCTCTGGTTCCCACTCAACATTTCGCAATGAGTGGTCATCATACTGACCACAGTCTCCTAACCTGTCATTCCCTTAACAATACTATACCTGCTCTCTGCCCTCATCAAAATCTAAAATCACTGAGCTCCCTCAACACACTCACACCACTGTTTATTTCCTGCCTTCGTGGACTCTTCTTGATCACAAGATTAGGTATTCCAGTTTTGTCATCTTGAATATCTTTGTGTCCTTTTCTTCTTCACCTTCTAACCAAATTCTCATATTTGCTTTGTCCACTCCTCATGCGTTGTACTGAATCACTGGAACATACCAAACCATATACGTCTGGACTCTCAGATTTTAAAATTTGATCCTTATCTTGACTCAGCAATTCTTAAATTTCTTTTCAGTGCAATTCTAGGCTTATTCTCACAGATTTATTTAATTTCTTTCTTTCTTTCTTTTTTTTTCTGGCTTCCAATTCCACTCTTTCACCCCCATTTTCTCATACATTTACATCCAATAATTACTGGTATGAGCACCTTCATCTGTTCTCATTTTCTCTGATCTCACATTCTCTCTCCTTGATTTTTTCATTGTTCTTACAAACAACAGAGGAAGATATATCCCAGCTCTTAAGTTAAACTCATAACCTAAACTCATCTCAGGAGCCTATCTCCTCCCAGTCCCTACAGAAACCTTTTATTCTACTGATTAGTCTATCTTCTCTTCCACACTACCTACGTCTTCCTCTCAACTGGCTCCGTATGTTCTGCTTTTAAATATTTAGCTAGCTCCCTTACCTTAAAGCAATGTCTTCTAAGATCTACTACCCCTCTAGTTAGCATCTTGTTTTTCTCTTCCCCTTTGTTGCCAAATGTCTTTAGTCAATGATTGCTGCATCCATATCCTTGACATTTCCTCATGAATCCTAGAAATCTGGCTTCCATCTGTATCTTTTTATGAAACATAATATTTTTAAAGATCACCAGAGACCTGGCCAAACCTAAAGGCCTTTTCCTAGATCTCATGCTTTCTGACTTCTAATTCATAATTTCTCCTCCATTCCTACTATTACTATTCTAGTCCAGGCCATCTTATTTGCACTGACTAGCAATGACATACTGGAACTGCTTTCTAACTGGTCCTAATTTCAAGCAAACATATTACCAAATTAATCTCCTTAAAAGGCTACAATTAAGCTATGTCTTTATCAAAGAACATACAGTTCTCTACCACTGACCACATCTGCATTAGGACTAAACTCTCCTTCCTGGTTTTCATTCTTCCTAGTTTTTAAGACTCTTGCACACTTATCCCATATACGACCTGTATTACCTCAGACAAGTCCATCTCCTTACTATCCCTCCCTCCTGACTCCTAGCAGACCACACTAATCTGTGCCTCTGGTTCTTTGTTCAATCTGTTCCCTTTACTGTATCTTCCACTTCATTATTTAATTTCAAGCCATTTATCAAAAGCAAAAAGCCCCACACTTTTTATGAAGCATTTCCCTGAACCTGCTCACAATAACTTCTGTCTTTAACTCCCTTTTTTACTTTTGTATCAGTGAAGTGTCTGATTATTCACTAAACATTTCATGTGTGAATGCCTGCATGTATTACTACCATTTATTCAGCACAAGGAGGCAAGAAGATAGGTACTCATTCAGTTCAAAAGTCTGAGAGGATGGAGACACAGCACTAATAGCAGCAGAACTAGCCTGAAGTCAGATAATTGGCTTGGTTACATATTGGAGAAAAAGACACATATATCACTGTTTTGGGTTATCACCTCTTTATAAAAAAACATTTTTTTCAGTTATTGTGTTTTCAGTTGTATGACACGTATCTCTTAAAGCCAATTAAGCAGATTTGGGAAAGGTACATGATCAAATAAACAAAAAAATCCCAAACCTTACAGCTCAACATAGAACAGCTTTTTGTGTATGCATAAATAACATGGTGGTCTTCATTTTGTAAGATTTCAATGCACCTGCAATTCGTTCCTTTCTCTTGGCTTTCTGAGGCAATGGCTCTGTGGGAGTAGCTCCCTATGGACCTGTATCACAGAAGAAGAGAGCTCTGGCAGTCTTGAAGGTGCTTGGAATACTGTACAAATAGGAGCCGCAACAGTAAAAATGTGCAAACACAACGTATTAAAGTTGTTTTCTTTGAAAGAACATACATACAGAAAGATCTACTTAATTCCCATGACACTAAGAGTAAGAGACATGAGGATACACATGACTGGGAAATACTTAAATTAGAATAATGAATGTATGTCTTTCCTGTTAAGATTTTTTCCAGTCTTTCCAAATTATCATATATTTTAAAATCTCAAGTATTGGTATTCAGTACCCTTTGTTGCCACCGTCAGAGCAATGACTATGAAATGAGTCTGGACTACTATGGCTGTCCATGTGGTTAAAATGTATCAAGAGCTGACCCTATAGAAATAATCGAAATAAAATTGTCACTAGACTTATCCTTGATGCTAGGATCTGTACTTTATTCAACCCTGCATGCCTCAAGACCTAGCTCAGGTCACTACACAGAACAGACACTCAAATATTTAATTAACGTTCTGCTGAAATAAGGGGATAGTATACCAAAGCACCACCTGTAAAAACAAAATGCAACAGTCGAATGAAAAGGAAAGTATTATTAATCAGAAAATATTTTCCAATGAAATCTTTAAAAAAATTAAAAAGAGGCATTTGACAGTCATCATATGATTAAAATCATTCAGTCCAGGTCCCTATTTTCTACAGTGGCACTAAAAACATTTCAAAGCAGCAGTTCTTAATTTTTTTTCCCCTTGGGGGGCGGTGTCACCAAACCCTTTACAAATCTAGTAATTATGAATTTTCTCCCCAGGAAAAAAATGGACAGATGTATATACACAGAACTCGTAACTTTGCAGGTACTTCCAAAGAGTTCTGTACTCCAGGTTAAAAATTCCTGATTTAAGGAAAAGACTAGTTACTCTTTAAAGGTTAAGGATATAAAAGTTGATAAAGTTTCCCTTGAGCATGAGCGATGAGCGATCAATCATGCAGGAATTTATCAAAAACTAATTTGAAGGTTTGAGAATTTCTCATTCTTTACCATCATTTGGTTTCATCAATTTACTTGCAATATGAAGTGGTACTTTCTTTTATGTGTTGCGCAATTTCTTCTGTAGTATAATTATGACTTATATTAAGGCTTCACTTTTTAAAACCATAATATATGAAATATTAAGTAAGCAACACGGTGAAAGTTATTTTTCTAGGCTTACAAGATCTCAGAATTATTTAAATGATAATCTTTAGCTATTCTGTGTGAAAATACCTAAGTTGAAATCTAATTGCCCAAGAAAGTACTTTCCTGATGTGTGTGTGTGTGTGTGTGTGTGTGCGCGCGCGCGCGTGTGTGTGTGTGTGTTTGTGTGTGTGTTTGGCAGGGGATGGGTGAGGTGGATGTATATGGAGCAGGCAAGGAGACAGTTTTGGGATCTAGCAAGTCTGGCAAACTACCTGACAGTTTTGTGGCAATGGCCAGGAATGAGAAAGGAGAGAGAAAGCTACCACAGGAAAGAAGCTTTGTTTAATAGATATTATTTCTCAAAACAGAGAAGTAAATAAATGAGAGCTAACCACCTCTTCAGTCTTTGTAAGAAGACATGAGCGATGAAAGGCTTGCATTGAAGGCTGGAGAAAACTATGCACTAGTAATCCTTATTCCAGGGAGCCCGAGTTTGTCCACAAAGCCCAGGAGCCTCAGCACCACAGGAGACATTAAGTGGATGTCTTGGCCTCTTAAACAGCAAAAGTGAAACCATAATCAACCCATACTAAAAAGAACCCATACTAAAAGGCTTCTGTTTAACAAATCTACAATATTTTATTTCTATTTTCTAAATTTCTTATAATGCTGTCCTAAAGTCACTTCTAAATAGAGATTGTCATTAATGCAGAATTTTATGAAAATAATTTAGATGGTTAGATAATTAGCTGTTTCTACACCTTCGGTTAAACAAATTGAGGGATATCTAAGAACAGATTTTAGTTTACCCACTCTGTCCCATGACAACATCATTTAAGTTGTGTATTATATCTAACAGAAAGTAATCAGACTTTATAGAGAGAAGTAACTTTGAAAACTGCAACTCCAACACAGTATTAATTATCATCTCCTAAAAAGGTGTTTATTATTATTATTATTTTAAATCTCTAAGATTCTTTTTTTGGTATTCATGCTACTCTTCCATTATTTTTAAACTAACTAATGCATACCTTTATCACAATTGTTTTTTGAAACTCTCAAGAAGAGATCGGACTTTTCCCTTTCGTCCCAGATCCTTAATTTAGGCAGAACATGGTCATGTTTTCTGAATCAGCTTTTGTCTAATGCTCAGAACTGAATTCAGTTTATTTCATTATCAGCTTTAAAACTATTTCAAGAAACTGTCTATTATCCCAAAACATCACTTCACATTATATCCCAATAAAGTACTCCACTATTCTCTGTGATTAACTAAAATTACCTATAACAACTTATGTGGCCTAATTTTAGAGGATTCCCAATCTCTTTCTTCCACCTTAGTCTCATTCTGGTCAGGTACTTACAATATAGTTTTATTGCATTTCAATTATTAAACAATGAAATTTCCAAACAAATATCTAACAGAACTACCATTTTTTTTCAATAAAAATGTTACACTACTATGGTTGCTTCTCATGCACAACATTTACTCCACATTCAAGTTTCTGATAAATCAACTGCAATTGAAATTCTATTTCTGAGGCATTTCCTGGTATACTAGGCAGTGCATTAAAAAGAGATTATATTGCATTTAGTTTATAATAATTATTTTTAAGCATCTCTATATAATTAACAACCATTCAAAAAGAAAGTGCAAATGAGAGAACAAAAACAGTTTCTAAGCATGTAATAATAGAGGCTATAAATCCATACAGCTACAAACAGTTGCTGACATCCTTCTGAGCATTAAACGACACCACCGATTATTTTGTTTTGTATGTATTCTTTCTTCTCAAGTATTCAAAGAATGCAACAGACATTATGTTCTTAATTTCCAAATTATTCATGAATATATTAGGATATTACCATTTTTTTCACAAAGCAGAAAACAAGGAACTACTATTGTCTTTGTATATTTTCAATAATAGAGCCAAAAAAAAAAAAAAAAACCAATTCTAGCTAATCTCATCTGGGATCTTAATTAGTACTACAAGTTTATTTGTGTGAGTTAAAAAATAGTATCACTCATGAGAAACAATGCCAAAATTATTATGCTAATAAATTGTGTTAAAGGCCTAATGAAGAAATACTTTAGCAACTATGAGGTAACACACTAGTTGTAGGCATGAGGAACGTTTCTATTGGCTCTTTTGGGTGTATACATTAAATGCAAAATCAGAAAGGAATCATGCAAAAATCCGGTTGCCCATGCAAGCACCCCAGAGTCTAATCCTCTCCTCTCAGTTCTGTTGTCAGGCCACAGTAGTGTGGAGACTTGTAGGCTGCTGTCCTTGTTGTAATGAATGGGAAGAGGCTGACAGTGGCATGGTCGAAACCTTCACCTCTTCTTCCCCTGTGGAAAAGTCAGTCATGGTCTAGTTATGGGTGACTAGATTTGTTAACAGTCCCTTTAAAAATGATTTCAATATTTGGAATATGATACATATATAAAATACATGCTTAATGGTTGGAATGCGGGTGTGAAATAAGACATGAATTTTAAAATATAAACTTATCAAGTACCTAGAAAGTAGTTACACTCCAAACACACCCTTAAATTTAATACTAGGTCAGATTTGAGAGCAAATACAATAGATTTAGAATAATAAATATACAAAAAGAAAAAAAAAAGAGAGACCAGGAAAGCCATTCTTTTCCAAGCCAATTGGACCCCTTAATATATTCAGACACTCCTAATAATAAGTGGTACTTTGTGAAAAAAATTAAAACTAAATTCACAGGAGTGAAAATGTGATTTTTTAAAAGGGAAAAAATGACAAATACGTATTTTAAAAGCAGAAATTATGTTGTTTAGACAACATAAAATATATAAATATTAATTTAGCAAATTATCATATAGCATCTGAAAATTTAATATGCACTTTTGAAGTTATTAGAAAACAGTAAAATGCTAACAATACAATGATCCAATTGACTGAAAGTGAGATGACTACTTCTAGGTCAGAGAACTATACATGAAATAAGGTCAGTTCTCCCACTTACAATAATTATTTGACTACAAGTGACTCGTTTCACACATGATTCAAAATTCAGTCAAGTCACTGTTAAAACAGCTAACTCAGAAACAAAGAACTTTTTAAAAAGTGTCCTTTCAGAAGTAAAATCCTAATGAACAAAAACATCCAGTTTCAAATATTTTTCTAACTATCTTGAAACAACAATGCTTATACACTTAGACTTACTATTATTTGTTTTCCAAATAATTTTTAGCATTATGGATAAAACATTCTTTGAAAAACAAATCAGCAACATTACATTTGGAAAGACAGTTTAACTGATAACGTGAAGAAAAAGACTCCCAGTCTTTAGCACTGGTTATTTCATAGTTTTTCAGTAAACTGGCAAAGATTCTATAAATCCCAAGTACATACCAAGGAGGCTGTGTAAAGGAAATTATAGACTAGAGTTCTTGGTGAGAACATGGTACTCATAAGAACTAAGCAAGAAATTAATTTTCGTCAAGTCAAAAAACTTCATTCTATTTTGTAACTATAGGCCATATCCCTGAGCTGGGCCAAATTGTCCACGAATAGGCACTGTTGACAAAAAGGGACCGCCAAGTGTGTGAGAGCAAAAATCAATTATTGCGGGAAGAAAGCCAAGTTAAAGTAAATACCAGTAATCTTCATTTATGAAGGAGAATATCAATGCTGTAGTGAAAAAACATTTCAGTTACTGAATCTGAGATCTGAGTTTTTATCCTGATTCTACTACTAATTGAATGTATGACTTTTAACAAATTATTTGACCTTTCCGGAACATAGCTTTGCCATTCCTAAAATGAAGGAGTTGAACAAGGTAGTCACTTTTTAGGACAAGAAGTCACTTTTGAAAACAAAAGCACATAGTTCCAATAATAAAAAAAGATCTGAATGGATTTACTGTAACTGCCCACTGATCAAAGTTTTCCCTCAAGAATATTTATTTTAAAAATCCTTCCAAATTTAGCAAACCAGATATGCAGCCAAGAGAATGCTGCTAAAAAGATTTCATTTAATTAAGGAAATAATGAATCTTAAACACAAAAATGTTTTCAATTAGTCAGAGTAAATGGAAACTGCGTTTCTGTCAAACCTCTGGCAACTGTCCTTCCCATGATAGGTTTCAGATATATCAATTTTTAATAACTAACTGAAACAAACCAAAACAAAATTGAATGCAAATATATAAATATAGACATGATATCTGTTATGATACATAGGTGACTAACACCTCTGAGTATTTGCTACCAAAGGTCAGGAACCCCACTCTGCTCTACATATCTAAAGAATAAACATACACACCTTTCCAGTGTTGAGTACTGTCTAAGCATATCTTAAAGTGGCAGGCCTCACAGAAACAGTATGTACTCTCCATTAGGAAGCACTTAACAAACAGCTACCCTGTGTAAGACACCATGATGCTCATTGCAGGACACATTTAACTCAAGCACAACTGAGTTATAACTAGGGGTGGGAGGCAGACATTGTCCACCTATTAAATTGTTTCAAATAATTTAATTAAAATGTACATAGTCTTCCAGAATTTTAGTTTGTCATTTCTAATTGTTACTGAAAATCCTCAGTCATCTGTCTATAATTATAAATTATTCTGTTTGAAGGCTTAGCACATTCAGCTTCCTGAGGTATTTACCAAATATTTACAGGCTATGAAAGGATTTTGCATAACACTTGATAACCATTTTAAGTATTTGGGTACATTAAAACTAAAATTTCCCTGGTCATGAAAGCCTTAAAAATAATCTATAAGAAGCTTAATATAAGTCACCACTTAAATATCAAGCTATTATGCATACTCGAAAACAGAAAATCTGAAATAACAAACTCTCCCCACCTCCCACAAAATACAACGATTCAGAACCTATAGTTGGTGACTTCATTCTTAGAAATTCTGGAAAAAAATGTATTTTATGCTCTATGGTTAAATATATGCTGAAAGAAAGGAATAACCCGAGAAGGCAGGACCATAATTTAGTGCCACACTTTTTCCCATAAGTATCAACTTTAGATAAAGATTTCAAATGACTAACATGAGGACAACTACATTTACAAATCAGTGATTACACATTACCCCTATGGCATTTCCAGAAAGTCTGCTGGCTTGAAATTGGATTAAAACTGCTCTTTTTGTGCTAGTGGACAATATGATAAATATGAAATCAGAAGAAGAAACAATTTATTGAAGATAGCCATGTAATAAATCAAATAAAAGAACACAATGAAGACAGTTAAGAACCAGAGTTCCACAAAGGCATCCTCCTTCCTATAATACGAGGTCCATACTGTTTTGCCTCACTGTCAGAGCTCCCCATCTTCTCATCCATTCTATCTATAAAATACACCTCCTGTTATAGAAGGCAGTTCTATTGCTTCTTAATGTAATGACATACTAAGACCTCTCTCTATGCCTTTATTCAGGAGCTTCCATCAACAAAAAAGGTCTTTCTTTCCCTCCTGTTAACCCAAACCCAGATCAATTCCTATCTCTTCAATGATGCCTCCCCAACAACTTAAAGGTTCCACTGATGTCTCTTGAACTCCAGTGTCATACAGCTACCACTCTCACACATAATCTTATTTTATCTCTTCAGCTACACTGTACAGTACCTGAAAATAGTATCCACATTTTATACTTCTTCTGTATTATCCACATGGCCTAACTCCTTGTTGGGCAAATAGATACCCAAATATTCATGGTAACTGGTTTAATATTTTATTGTTAAATATTTAGAACAATTAGGGGAACTTAACTTTAACTTTTAGTGTAATGATGTTATGAGATACACTACTAGTAATTAAAATGCCACATTTCTAAATGATTACAACAAAGCAAAACAAAACAAAATTACATTCTAATATGCTGTCATGAATGGATGAAAAAAGGAATACCAGGAACCGAACACTTAGTGTTTCACAAGGTCACAAGTGAGTATCATGTAGGAGAGGACTGAAAAAAGTCACTCTTGATTACCTGCTAACTACCATAATCAAATGAACAGATATCATGAGTCCCACCAATGCACAAGCCATTACATTAGGTGCTATCATGTTTATGTAAATTAACTTCACTGGGTCAACTGCTAACTTCACTGTATCAACAGCCACAAACCATACTCTCTTAAGCCACCTACTTGTCTTGAAAATGAAATATTGCTGGTCACAAGGAGAATAGAGCCAAAGAATTGTGATGGATCTCTGTAAATTTATCTACCAATCTTGCTAAAAACAAGAGAACGAACGCCTTGCTGGTAATAGCACATTATTACAATAATGCTGTGCCATGCCATACCGTAAAGGCTATGACATGACAAGGGATAAAAATAAACTTTGTCAATGATGTAACAGAGTGAGGGACTATTCTATTCTACTTTAAAGAATCAAGAGAGAACAAATTCTCTTTTATCAGTCATATCTAAAGCCCAAATTAAATTTTTAAAAACTATGAATCAGAAAGATTCCCTTAGACATAGAAGTCACTTGACCTAATAAATATCACATGGGTCCTTAAAAGCCAAAAGTTCTGAAACCTTCAAGGGTAGCAGTACAAAACCAGAAGTATTATGTTATTACTTAATAGAAACCTAATATTTTCCCCAGAAATAAAAACATGATAGACCAAAAGGGAATATCTCTCTCCTTGAACAGTTTTTTTTTTCACAGAAAGTATACTTATGCATATGTTTGTGAAACATTAATAATGAACGTTCTCAAATATGAAGTACTTTATTAATACACAGCACAGTCTTGATGTGTGTGTGTGTACATGCCTATCAGTCAAAATAAGCAAACTGCCAAAAGGAATTAGAGAGTGGCTTTATCCCTCATGCTCTCACTAATTACCATCTTAAAAATTTTTTTTGAACCAGTTTACTTTTAGAAAGGATATTCAGAAGTCTGACCATAGTGTTGGATTTTATGGCACCAAAATTTCAGAGCCCATTTTTTTCTCATTCTTTTTGCATTTGTATGCCATATGAAAGTTTGGTAACTATTCTATTAAGTAAGATGCTTCCAAGCGATAACTAGGTATAATACTCCACCATCCTTATAAAGCTCAATATTACAAGGCATCCATCTAATTAAAAAATTTTTAGATGATAAAGACTTTTTATCCCTTTGAAATTTCTGAGACTAATGATAAGTACCTTCTGTTATTCAAAAGTTCCCTCCCTACCCACCCAACAACCTGAAGGCATAAGTTATTCACAAATTCCCAAAGGCTATAAATGAACCTACCTGCTATAGGGATCCCTCCCAGACCTGTGTTGTGCTGTGGCGGGAGATTCAAGTCCAAGAAATTACTATTTGAGGTGGGGTTTGCTGTGTGGTTCAAGTGCATGATGCTATTGCGTGGAAAGGCCATCCAAGGATAGCGGGCTGCCTGGCCTGGAAAACTGAATGAATTATAAACCGCTCGGTGCTGCTGAAATTGAGGGAACCTCTGTGGCAAGACTGAAAAGGTACTATTGACAGAGTTGGCATTTGTAGGTGCAGCAGGATGCAGGAATCCAGAGCCTGGACCTTTGGCGGTTGTAGTGTGTGAAGAGGAGTTCTGAAGAGATGTGGGCGAAAGGGAAGGCTGGTCTTGGACTGACAGTTCCTTTTCAATCAGGTCTGCTAAGGCTTTTCGAGTGACATCAAAGGGATCAAAACCCAAGTCATCCTCTGGTTGTTTAGAAGAACCAAAGCCAAATGCTGCTTGCCAGTCTGTAGAGGACGATACTGGGATTGTTTCTGTTGGGAAGAAAATTAGTGATGAGTTTAAAATACATAGCTTACTTTCACACTAACGAAACATCATACTATACGATAAAGGCAAATATATGCAAAATCTATATGATTTCTTAGCACAGTAAGATTGCAAAATTACAAAAGGCCTCATATACTTCTAGCAATGATTACATTAAGTTACAAGCTTCAAAACCTGAATGATATAGACTGATTTTGCTAATCAAAGAAAACAACGTATTACTTGAAATTCAAATTATACTCTCAACTATTCATCATCAAAACCCAGAATAAGTCATTTAAATGAAATAGAGTAATATTAAATGAAATAAAGTTTAAGCCGAATTCAATTAGTAAAGTTTATTTTTATATGTATTTATCAAAGACAAATTATAAATATTTTGAATATGTGCTCTATATACTATAACTTAATGTTAAAAGTATCTATTCAATCTTTCTATATTCTGTAATTATCTTAATTTTATGTCACCCTTCACATTAATGAGAACTTACAATGAATGAAAATGGAAATGGCTCAAAATGCCAAAACATATCTTTTAATATTAACTATCATACTTCTTTGTTAGCTAGCTAGTTTAAATGCAACTATACAAACACGATAAATCTGACTTAAACAGTAAGCCCTTAAAACTTCCTAGAGGAATAAGAATGTGATTATTGGCAAAAATGATCTAACTCTTGATTTCTGGAGAAATCTGTCTATTAAAATATTTAAGTTCTAGGTCATACAACTACTTACCTAATCATCCAATTCCATACAGTCTAAATGTTTACATTTTTATGAAAAGGGGAGTGGGGGAGAAAAAGGATAAAAAGCACATCCAGCAAGGGTCTCATTTTAGTCTGCGTACAGTTACTAATACATGGTAGTACTGTTATGTACCTGATGTGAAGAGGCTCTGTGGCTCTGGTGCTGTAGGCCAGTCACTGGATGTCTGTGGGGAGCTGGGGAAAGGAGGAAGCCCACTTGGGATAGGGTTGGGATGGCGAAAATTGTCTGAGAACAACGACTGTGACTCAGTTACTGCCCCTTCAAAAGGAGACCGTGCACTGTGATTGGATGAACTGATGGGGATGACTGGATTGGATTTTGATAAACCAGGTGGTGGTGAAGGTGTATCACTGTTAGGTATCTGAAATAAAAACGGGAAAGAAAATAATAATCAATATAAGTTTATATATTTTAATAAGCTATCATTTAAAAGGCTTACAAGGAAAGGTATTAGAATAGTGATCTTCAAACTGGGGTATCTGAAGACTTCTTTTTATGAGAGCATAAATTTTCAAAAAAATCCATCAAAAGACTATGTACTCTTTTCTAAAACTGACCTTCCTGAAAAGACTCAAACAGTCTCCTCTTCTTTGCAACCTAATTTCTTGTAATTTAAAATGAAAATATCATTTCTCACTCTCTGGGATCTAACTATGGTATTTTGCCCAAGAGTGAGAACTTTCTGGGAGCCAAACAAAAATTTATTAGAAATATTTAGATTGCTGATGAGAGTGACTAACTCTAACGACTGGATTCCTTGCAAACTAGGTGACTCCCAAAACTTCAGCTTCAAAAAAAGGGGAAGGAAGATCTAATCAAGTAATTTCCAAAATCATCATTAAAAGCAATTTTTATGATAAATCTTAACATGATTCTTAGGTATTTAATTCAGGAGTTCAAAAATTTGAGTGATATTGATATAATATTCTTTCTTCATCTACTTATTTATATGAAGAAAATGTCTCAGCACTTACATTTAGAAAAATGAAGACATGACTAGGATTGCTCCTGATACTTATCTCCTTCTACCAACAGGTAATATCCATCCATGGATACATGACAACTAATTTTAAAATGACCCTATCCACTTCATTAAGAGACAAATTTAGTGTTTATGTTTAATGATTAATTTTTGTTTGTTTGTTTTGGGGAGGATAAGGTTTTTATTTATTTATTTATTTTCAAAGGAGGTACTGGGGATTGAACCTGGGACCTTGTGCATGCTAGGCACACACTCTACCATTGGGCTGTACCCTCTCTCCTAATGATTAATTTTTAATCAAAATCTGTACTATATATACACACACACACACATATATATATGTTATTTTGATCAAATCAATAATATAAATAAAAATTCAGAAGAAATTTGGCATGTGTCAATGGAAATATTTGTTTCCAATTCAAAATTTATATGTGTATTTTTATTGGAGAGAGGTATATGCCTATCAAGCATAAACTATTGCATTAATAAAAAATTCTGTTATGCCAGTAAAATTAAAAATGAGTTCATGGAGACCAAGGAATGAGGTAAAATTTCTGATTGTTAAAGAAGAGCTTGTGTAAATAGATGAGGGAGTAACAAAACATTCTGATATTTAAATCTCTCAGATACTTATTGAAAGTACATTGAGAGAAATAGAAAATTAGAGTTGACAGCAAGGGACAAGAGGAGCATAAGGCAGAGAAACAATTCAAAATCAAGAATTCAGAAGGCATGCTAGTCTGGGACCATTGCATGTAGGGTCATAAAGACCAAGAGTATCAGTGGACTCTATGCACACTAATGTACTGGCACACAGAACAATAACATATGGTCATAATGATAAATTCTAAGTCATCAAGAAATGGTTAAATTACGCTCTATTCTGTGGTGCAAAAGAGGGCTAATTATAATACATTTAACAAAGATGTCCACTAAAAGTGTTTTAGAAGTGTTTCAGGAGTTAAAGTATCTTTCACTATCTAGAAAATTCCTTTGCCTAGAATGTCTTGTTTCAGAGAGTGGAAGATAAATGAACAATACAATATCAAAGTCTCACCTGTTGGGAATTATCACCATTCCCTATGCTGAGAGAATCGGAAGGTTTGTCAACGGGGCTGTAAAAAGAAAAAAAAAAATCAAATCAGAGTAAATTCACTTTTCCACAATAAAAACGCACTCTCCAAAAACCCAGGAAAATAGGTATTTTTACCATCTTAACATTTATAGAAGTACTCTGCTGTAAGACATTAGGTTAGACGTTGAGGACACAAAGAAGTGTAAGATAAAAATCCCTTTCGTTGAGTAACTTACAGTCTAATTACATTCTCCAAAAACAACAGGTAAAACAACAGATTATTTAAAAATAAATACTACTTAAAATGGATAGTAACCCATTATTTAGTTTTGTGTAAATGACAAGTACATTCCCTATTAAAATTCTTGAAATAATACTCACCTATTTTTCTAGGTGTTTAAGGGAGGGCAAAAAAGTTATTGAAATCCACAGGTTCTTAACAGCAATATATTTCTTTTAATACTTCAATATCCTAATTGTGACTCTAGAGAAGGCATATGTACGTGCATACACACACACACGAGACTAACAGAAAGAAACTTCTGTACAAACTATAGACTCAAAAACATTAAAACTTGACTTCCATAAAGAGGAAATGCAGTATTCTCAGTAAAGTAACAGAACTGCCAACTTCAAGTCCGTTTTAACTCATCTGACTTAAAAACAAAACAGAAATCCTTATGAGCATCACAACACTGACCTAGCAAGCTATTTCTATAACTAATTTTAACCCAGCTCATGAAGAAAAAGTATTAGCACCCAAATACTTACACCTGTTTCTGATACAATATTATAGCAAAAAAAATTAAGATCCCCCAAATCTCAAAATTATTTTATTGCCTGCAAATATATACAAAATCACCTTACAAAGAGACAGCTTACTGGTACCACATTAACTTGCTCTAGAAAAATTTAACAAGGGCTAGTACCCAATCTGAATACCAAGTGTATCTTCTGCAGAAACCCTGCCAAGATGCTCTTGGATCTGACAGATAGGGCAGAAATTTACTTGAAGAGCATCTTTACTCACTATTCACAATGTATCAATAAATCAATTCATATTATTAAGTCAGGTGGGTAATACAAATAATTTTAAGATAGAGCTCTGAGCCCACTAAGTTTAAAATATTTGGGGAAACAAGACTGGTGTACACCAACAAATATTAGTCAGTATCAACTATTAAAAGAACTATTTAAACATTAAATGCCTTAACTCTTTAGAAGAAAGAGGAGCCACTTAAAATGGAGCAATTAGAAAAAGTTTCCTAGGGGAGTTCAAATTTAAACAAGTCCTTAAAAAAATGTACACATTAGGAGGAAGAAAAGGAAAAGGGGGGGAAAGCACCAAAGGTAGGAATAGCAAATGTATCAAGAATCAGAAGGTAATAGAAAGAGTTGGGAGAAAGTTAATTAGTTTTGCTAAATAATTGGATGGTTTTAACGGGGGGAGGGGGGGGTAAGGACAGAAAGACAGAGGCCAGACACCAGAGGCCAATGGAAATTTTTGAGCATAGAAATGATTAAAAACAAAGCACTGCTTTGGAAAGATTAATTTGGAGGTGGCATGAAGAACAGATTGAAACATAATTCAGATAATCTGAGATAAATTTGCAACATATTCTTTAAAATTTTTATTGTGATAAAATACACTTGTAAAATTTATCTAGACCACTTTAAAGTGTACACTTTAGTGGTATTAAATACATAACACATGTACCACCAATAACCATCCCCGTAACTTTTAATCTTGTGAAAATGAAATTCTATACCCACTAAAACATTAACTCCTCATTTCCCCCTCCTTCCAGCATCCACCATACACTTGTCTTGATGACTCTGACTACTCTAAATACCTAGGGTGGAGCAGGCGCCATGGGGAATTCCACGTGTGTCATGACTGTTTTTATTTCCAGTGACTAGGCATATACTTCAGTAGCTGTGCTCATTATTTATAACAGGCCCATGTAACAGTTGAGCTAGTCTTCAGCTATGGTTGTTATATAATGAAGCATTTTTGACAAGATTATATATGCTTAATAACAAAGTTATTTTTCTTTAAAAAAAAAGTGGAATCATGGAGTATTTGTGGACTCAGAGTCTTTTTGTGACTAGCTTATTTCACAAACAATAATGTTCTTGAAGTTCATCCATGTTGTTAACATATTGCAGCATGTCCTCCCTAAGGCTGAATGCTACTACACTGTATGTATTTAACACATTTTGCTTGTCCACTCATTGGTCCATGGACACTTAGATTCAGCTACTGTGAGTAATGCTGCTATGACATAGTGTACAAATATCGCTTCAAGACACTGCTTTCAATGCTTCTACATATATACCTAGAAGTGAAATTGATGGATCATATGGTTAATTCTACTTTTAATTTTTAAAAGGAACTTCTATACTATCTTCCATAGTGGCTGTACCATTTTACATTCTCATCAATAGTACACAAGGGCTCCAATTTCCCCACATTCTTTCAAATACCTGTTCTCTGCTTTTTTGATGGTAGTTATGTGGGTGTGAGGAAGCATCTCATTGCAGTTTTGAGTTGCATATCCCTGATGACTGAAAATAGGCGTACAAGATGTTGAACATCTTTTTATATGCTTATTGGCCATTCATATATCTTATCTGGAGAAATGTCTTTTCAAGTCCTTTGCCCATTTTTGAATTGGGTTATTTGACTTTTTTGTTGTTGAGTTTTAAGAGTTTTCTACACATTCTGGTTAATAATCCTTTATCAGATATATGATTTGCAAACACTTTCTCCCATCCTGTGGATTGTGGAGAGTGTCTTTTGATTCAGTTTTTTAAAATTTTCATGAAGTCCAACTTGTCTATTTTTTCTTTTGTTACTTGTACCTTTGATGTCATATCTAAGAAATCACTGCCAAATTCAATGGCATGAAGCTTTTGTCCTTTGTTTTCTTTTAAGGGTCTTTTTTTATTTTTTTTTTTGAGAGGTGGTTGTTTTAGGTCTTAAATTTAGGTCATTGATCCACTCTGAATTAAGTTTTGAATATGGTGTTAGGTAGGGATCCAACTTCATTCTTCTGCATGTGGATATCCAGTTTCCCCAGCACCATTTGTTGAAAAGATTGTCCTTTCCCCATTAAATGGACTGGTCTTGGCATCCTTATCAAAAATCATTTGGCCACGTAAGTGACAGTTTATTTATGGGCTCTCTAGTCTATCTCATTGGTCTATATGTCTATCTCTATGTCAATATCACACTGGTTTTGGAAGTTTTCAAAATCAGGAAGTATGTGTCCTCCAGTTTTGTCTTCTTTTTCAAGATTATTTTGGCTATTCGGGTCCTTTGAGATTTTTCAGATGGGTTTTTTTTTTATCTGCAAAAAAATTTTTTTTTTTTTACATGAATGGGACTGAAGTGTAGATTGCTTTGGGTTGAACTGACATTCTAAATCTTTCAATCCATGGACACAGGATGCGTTTTCACTTATTTATGGTCTTCTTTAATTTCTTTCAGCAATGTTTCAGTTTTCTTGTACAGTCTTACTTCCTTGGTTAATTCCTGTTTTACTCTTTTGATCCTATTGTGAATGAAATTGTTTTTATAATTTGTTTTTCAGTTTGTTCACTGTTCACATGAACACAGAAATGCAAATTAATTTTGTGCATTGACTTTATATCCTGCTACATTGCTAAATTCACTTATTAGTTCTAACAGGTGTGTGTGCATGTCTAACCTTTAGAATTTTCTACACATAAAACCATATAATTTGCAAAAAGAGATAACTTTACTTATTCTTTTCCAATTTAAATACCTCTTCTTTTTCATGGCTAATTGCTATAGCTAGAACATCCAACAATGTATTGAACTGAAGTAGTTAAAGTGAAAAAGTGAGTATCCTTGCCTTGTTTCTCATCTTAGAGAAAAAGGTTTCAGTCTTTCACCATTGAGTACAATGTTCACTGTGGCTTTTCATATGTGGCTTTTACTGTGCTGAAGTAGCTTCTGCTATTCCTAGGTTGTTTCTGTCATGAAAGGTACTTAAATTTGTCAAATGCTTCTTCTGCATCAAGACAATCGTGGTTTTTACCCTACAGTCTGTTGATGTAGCACAGTGCATTGCTTAAGTTTCATACATTAGACCTTCCTTGCACTCTAGGGAGAAATCACACTTGATTATGGTGCATAATCCTTTTAATGTGCTGAATTCTGTTTGCTAGTCTGCTGAGAATACGTGCACCAATGCTCATTAGGGGTCTGAAGTTTTCTTATAGTGCCTTAGGCTTTGGTATCAGGATAATGTTGGCTGGATAGAATGAGTAAGGAAGCATTTCCCTCTCTTCAATTTTTGGGAGAAGTCTGTGAAAGATTGGTATTCATTCTTCTTTAAATATCTGATAGAATTCACCTGTGAAGCTATTAGGTCCAGGACTTTTCTTTGTTAGATTTCTGATTACTAGTTCGATCTAACCGGTTAAAAGTCTATTCATGTTTTCTATTTCTTTGTGACATAGTCTTGGTAGAGTTTGTGTTTCTGGGTATTTGTCCATTTCATCTAGGTTATCCAATTTGTTGGCATACAACTGTTTATAGTACTCTCTTTAATCCTTTTTATTTCTGTAGAATTTGTAGTAGTAAGATTCACATTTCAATTTTTTATGTTACTAATTTGAGACTTCTTTCTTAATCCATCTAGCTAAAGGTTCGTCAATCTTGCTGATTTTTTTGAAGAATCAACTTTTGGTTTCACTGATTTTCTCTGTTGTTTTGCTATTCTCTACTTCATTTATCTCTGCTCTAATCTTTATTATTTCCTTCCTTCTGCTAGCTTTGGGTTAACTTGTTCTTTTTTTAGTTCCTTAGGTTGTCAAGTTAAGATTGTTGACTTGGGATAATTCTTATTGTTTTATATTGTAAGCATGCATTGCTATAGTTTCCCCTTAGCACCACTTTTGCTGCTTTCTGTAAGTTTTGAAATGTTTTCATTTTCATTCATCTGAAGTATTTTCTAATTTCCCTGTGATTTTCTTCTTCGATCCACTAAGTTGTTTAAAAGTGTTGTTTAATTTCCACAATTTTCTGAATTTTCCATTTCCTTTTGTTAAAGATTTCTAACTTCATCCTGTTGTGGTCAGAAAAGACATTTGGTATGATACTCATGTTTTAAAACCTACTGAGACTTAATCTGTGGCCTACCATATAGTCTATCTAGGAAAATGTCCCATGTGCACTTAAGAAGAATGTGAGTTATTATTGTTGGGTACAATGTTCTGTACATGCCTGCTGGATCTACTTAGTTTATTGTGTTGTTTAAATCCTCTCCCTATCTTCTCACAATAATTCTATCCATTATTGTGAGTAGGTTACTGAAGTCTGCAACTATTACTGCAGAATTATTTCTCCCTTTAGTTTTGTCAGTTTTTACTTCATATATTTTGATGGTCATTAGGTATGTAAATGTTTATTACTGTTCTATCTTCTCGCTGTATTGAAACTTTTATTAATATATAATGTCCTTCTTTGTCTCTTGTAATCGTTTTTGATTTAAAGGCTGTTTTGTCTGATACTAGTATAGCCACCCCTGATCTTTTTTGATTCCTCTTAGGTAGTATCTCTTCTCATTCTTTCACTTTCAACCTGTTTGTTGGGTCTACTGTTAGTCTCTTGTACAGTATATAGTGGGATCATGAATTTTTATCCATTCTGCCAATCTGTCTTTTGACTGGAGAAATGAATCCATTTACATTTAACATACTCAGTGATAAGGAGTCATCACGCTATTTGTCTTCTATATGCCTTATAGCTTTTCCTCCTTCATTTCTTGTATTACTGTCTTCTTTTGTGTTTAGTTCATCTTTTTGCAGTGAAATTGTTTACTTACTTTCTCATTTCCTTTTGCATATTTTCTAGAGCTCTTTGTTATCATGGGGATTACATTTAATGTTCTAAAGTTACAACAGTCTAACATAAATTTATACTAATTTAACTTCAATAACATACAAAATAGCTCCATCCCTACCCCTTTTGGTTGTTGATGTCACAAAATTACACCTTATACACTGTTTGCCCCAAAACATAAACTAATAATTCTTTTAAATGCAGTTTCTTAAATTATGTAGAAAACAAGATTTGGAGGTATAAACCAAAGTTATAGTAATACTAGCTTTTACACTAACGTACTGGACCTTAAACGTACATCTCTTAAATCACACGGCATAGTTACAAACCATTGTTACAATAACACTCGCTTTCATAATTGTTCATTTATTTACCTTTATTAAGATCTTTATTTCTCATACAGCTTTGGGTTACTGGCTACTATTGTCCTTTCATTTCATCTCGCAGAACTCCCTTGAGCATTTCTTGCAGGGAAGGTCTAAAGGTCCTGAACTCCCTCAGCTTTTGTCTATTTGAGAATGTCCTAATTTCTCCCTCACTCTTTGAGGACAGTTTTGCTAGATAGAAGAGTTCTGACTGGTAGGTTTTTTTTTTTTTTCCTTCCCCTCCTCCTTTTAGCACTTTGAATATATCAGCCCATTGGCCTCCAAAGTTTCTAATGAAAAAAATCTGCTGATATTCTTACTGAAGGGCCCTTCTATGTGATGATTTGCTTCTCTTGCTGCTTGCAAGATTCTCTCCTTTGTCCTTCTGTGTTTGATTATAATGTGTCTCAGTATGGGTCTCTGAATTCACCTTAATTAGAATTTGTTAAGCGTCTTCGATGTTTATATTCCTGTCTTTCAGCAAATTTGGGACGTTTCAGCCATTGTCTCCTTAAATATACTCTCGGCACCATTCTCTCTCTCCTCCTGCTAGAACTCTGATAATGTATATGCTGGTCCACTTGATGGTGTCCCACAGGTCACCTTTCCTCCATCATTTTTACTGTGTGTGTGTGTGTTCCTCAGACTAGCCGATTTCCATTGCCTAATCTTCAAGTTTGCTGATCCTTCTGCATGCTCAAGCCTGACTTCTAAGCTCCAGAATTTCTTTTTAGCTTCCTTTTAGATTTTCTACCTTTTATTGATATTGCCATTTTGTTCACACATCACTTTCTTGACTTTATCCACATCTTCCTTTAATTCTTTAAGAATCCTCAAGAGAAGTTGTTTCAAAGACTCTGTCTAGTGTATCTATTATTAGGCCTTTTTCCAGGGACAGTTTCTGTTGATTTATTATTTTCTTTTGAATAAACTACATTTTTCTGTTTCTTTGTATCCCTTCTGATTTTTTTGTTTAACGCTGGCCATTTGAATTTATCTAGTAACATGGTACCTCTGGAAATCAGATTCTTCCCCTTCCCCAGTGTTGCTCTGTTTATTATTATTTTTTGATTGTTGTATGCTGTCTCTGTGCCAAGGATCAGCCCTGGGTATAAACTTAAGGTCTTCTCAGGTCTTTTCTGAGCCTTTCCTAGATATGCAGAGTTACTTTCTGATTTTCGCAGTATATGTAGTTATTTTTGAGTGTCCTAGTCTTTAATGTCTGGCTCCTTAAATGGGAAAAAGTAAAATTTAAAGTGGCGTGGCAAAAGGATGTCAGTCCTTTAAATTCCCTGGAAATGACTTCAGCCAGAGGGGAAAGGACTTGCAACTAACGGGGGCAGTACAACAATGACTGCCTGCCTCTTCATCTGTACCTGTGATCAGGAGTAATCAGCAGAACAGAGATCCTCAATATTTTGAGGACAGGGTCCTTTTTGCCCACCCTGTCTCCCATAAGCTGTGAGTAAACTGCTTCAGGAACATGTACCTAGCAGCCTGCCATGTGGCTGGAGGGCAGGGGATCAGTAACTGCTACTGTGCTAAGAGCTAAAATTGACCAAATTTAACTGCCAAGTCTTTCCCTGAAAATTGCAAGCCTTCAAAAGACTGCAGAATTCCGTAACAGTTACATCAGACAGATTCTACAAGTGTTGCCCAGGAGGGTAGACAGATTCCTGGTGCCTCTACTCTGCCATGTTCCCCAAACTTGCACTATTCTTATAATACAGGAATAAGAGCTTGAAGTTGAGAGGAAGCATAGTCATAGAAACAGAAGGATGAAAGCAAGATATTACAAAGGAAGAACAGCAGTGTCTTGATCTTGGTTCACTTCCTTGACCACCACCATTGAAAAACACTGAATAACAATTTTCAGTATAGATGAGAACAGTCTTGCTAATGTTGAGGGCAATAAATGAAAATATTACAGCATTGAGATAAATCTTGAGAATGTTTCTGGATTACAACTAATTAGAGTATTATATCATCTTGTCTACCACTACAACTGCAGTTTCATAAACAATGATCATTAACACTTAACTCTTTATCTGGAAGGTTTTATCAAAGATTTCTAGATCAAAATTTCTAGATAGGTGCCATCAATCCAAAGACAGCTGCTGAAAAATCAGGATCAGAGCAAGATATTAGCAGCTGATGCTCCCCTCACTTTTAGAATATTCTTTAACTTATTTTAAGAACAATTAACAAATTCAAGTAATAATAAATGAAAGGTTTAGGAATAAGGATATAACTAGAAAGTTTTATCTCCTATGCGGGCTATAAAGGTCAAGTATAGTTAAACCTGCCATTGTGCAACTATCAGTGCAAAAATGGAAAATAAAGGTGGGAGAGTCCCTACAAATGCATGTGTACACTCAAGAGAAAGAAAAAGTGTATTCTGAAAGTCTAACTGCAAAAAATGTGAACTCCTTGGACTCTGTGGCTGAACAGAAAACAGATATCCCAGAGCTACCAGTAACAGGTCAGAGTTCTCACAACTCCCCTGGCATCAGGTGTGTCTAACCTTCTCCATCAAGACCTGGGTTTGCTTAAGCTGCAGCCATATTAACAAATTTGTTGTTTTACATTCAACATCCATCCACCTATTACCATGCCAAGAAGGTTAAGGAAACAAAACTTCAATAATTATCACATTTACTAATGAAGAAAGAGGCCTACTCTATAAATGAACTATTCTCTGGTCAAGAACTGCCAAGCCCCAGTGATATCAGATGAAAGAAGATTGGGTATACTAAAATAAACTGCACAGGGCTTTTTAATTTAAAAATCAACAAACAAACAATCTACAGGCTTTCTCCCCCTCCTCCCCCTGAGGTCAGCACAAAGTTTATTAGTCACTTCTGCTCAGAAGGGCCCCTTTCTGAAAAGGACTATTTCTCTAATGTTCCAGGCAGGAAAAAGTCACATCTACAGAGGGCCCCACTTTCATTGCATCTCAAGTTACACTAAAAGCACACCTTCAGAGGAATGGCAGCTACTTCCTGGGGTTCCCAGGGAATGGCTCTAGAATAGGCTCTAGTTGTAGTTTTGGTTCCAGGTTTGGTTCTGGCATTCTTTGTGATACTCTGCCTAGTGTGGGCTCCAGTGCTGGGCCCAGATCCAGCCCTGCCCAAGTAGTGGCTCTAACTCCAGGCCTGGCTTTGGCCCTCATGCCAGCCTGGGCTCCAGCTCTGATGACTCCAGTTCTGGCTCCAGTAGTTTTCTTCAGCTCATCCACCTGTCTGTTAGAAATGACAATGAGCCTATGTTTCAGGCATCTCCTCTGTTCCTGAAGATCAACTTTTTCCTGGTAGTAGCAGCCAAAAGCCCCATCCCTGGGGATTCCAGGCCAGAGGAAGTATAGCAGGTTCTCAGGTAAGTATTCCTCAGTAAGCAGCTGGTAGTGGTGGATGACTTCAGCACCTTCTTGGTGCAGGGCTGCACAGGGGAGATGAGCACCATTATCCACCCAGAAGCAGCTAATGTTCCCTCTTCCAATGACTCACTGAAGAGTAGTAGAAAGGTACCAGAGATGGTCTTCAGCAGCTGGCGTTTCTGACTCCAGCTCATATAGCCCATGATGCGGTATGATATAGCCCATGATGTGGCCATCATGCCAGAGATCCTTCAGGTGGTCATGTTCCAGGTCCAGAATTTTATAGGGCCATGTCCAGAATGGTGGCTTATCTCGAGGGCTCTCTTGCTTACTGAAGTCAGCCCAGGACAACAATGCACCCTCAATTTTAGAGTTCTGCCCAAAAAGCTTGTCCCTCAACATGCTCAGCTGCACCAGGTCGAGGCCTTGGCCAAAGTAGGAGAAATGCCAATTTAGAACAGAACCTAGCAAGCTCCAGGATTCTGGGGTTTTGTTTTTTTGTGGGGAGGGCAGAGGATGGGGGACTGGCAAAGAACTGCTGAATCTGGGGATGTGAGCCCAGTAGACTGCACCACAGAACCAAGGATCAGGCAATAAAGAGTAGGTTCATGTTAGAAATAAGCACCATAGAGAGGGTGTTTGTTTTCAGCTCCTGCTTCAGATCCTGGTAGGAATATCTGACCATGAAGCTGATAATGTACAGTTCTTGTCATGTCCAGCAGTCCTCTATTGTTGCCCTTTCCAGAACCATCTGAACACTGCTCCACCAGAGTCAGATAGCCCAAGTTCCAAATTAAACCCTGAATCTGTCTCTTCTTGGGGGTCACATTTTTTCTGGTTTGAAGTCAGAATGTTGAACTTTTAGAAACTTTGCACAGTTGGCCCTCCACATCCATGAGTTCCACACCTGCAGATTCAACCAACTGTGCATCAAAAGTATGTGGGGGAAAAATTTCCAGAAAGTTCCAAACAGCAAAAATTGAATTTTTCTTGTGCCAGCAACTATTTACATAGTATTAACATCTTACTTACATTGTATTACGTATCATAAGTACTCCAGAGGTGATTTAAACTATATGGGAGGATATGTAAAGGTTATATACAAATACTACACCATATTACATAACGGACTTGAGCATCTGAGTATTTTGGTATCCTAAGGGGTTCTTGGAACCAATCCCCATGGATACTGAAGGACACTTCAATTAAGGAAGATTACAGTCAGTGGCAACTTCTGCAGTCAGTAACCCAATGCCTTCCTGGAATCTCAGCAGCCTTATTTGGACGGTGAAATTCCTCTCAGTGTTGAGGATAAGGGGTCAGCGGGGAGTTTGGGACATGAAGGGCTGGGTTTCTATCACAAGGGCTTTGTGGAACAGACCTGACAGCAACCCTGTGTATGGGGCCTTCCAGAGGTCCACCCTTTGGTCAGAAAGGTTGTCCTAATAGCTAACCAGGTGACTCGATCCCTTCAGCTCCTTCAGCAGATGATGCAAGTGAAACAACTGCTTTGCTCCAGTTGTTTCAACCCATGGTCCAGGGAGCTCCAATTCAGGTGCTGTGTTCCTGGACTTTCCATGCCTCTAACTTTGGCAGCAGTACCTCAGCTGGCGTAGTTAACTGGCCTAGCAAAGCTGTGGAGGGATCCAGCACCTCTTTTGTCCTTTTGTCTAGTTCATTGAGAGTTTCCTGCAAAAGCTGTGGTTTGTTGGGGGTCCAAAGAGGGTGTCTTCACTGGGGTCTGGATCTTATTATCTGAAGCAGAAGACATCCTGCTGGTCTTTCAGCTGGTTGATGGATTTTACCAGCTTCTCCATCATAGCCCCTTAATTCCAGGGTCCAGGACTCAATCTCATGGTGCTGGCTTTCCAAAGGTGCTATGAGGTTTGCCTCTCCTTGCTCCGACTGAGCCCTCTGAGCCTGGATCAGAATTAAAGAGATCAAAGATGTCTCAGCCAATTAGGTAGGGCCTCAAGGAAAGGCCTGAACGTTCCAACAGAATCTTTGCAAGTTGTGCTGTAGCAACAAACACGCAAGGTCCTGGCTGCAGCAGCCACTCTCATTATTCATTTGGTTTAAGAAGTGGAAGAACAGTATCTTAGCCTTGGAATCATCGTTGTCCAGTAATAACATGGAGAGAAGGAGAAATCAAGATACCGGAACCACACAGGACCAAAAAGCACTGGACTCAAGTGGGACTGAGAAATTATAATAGGTAGTTAGGTCCCAACATAATCAAACTGTGATTTCCAGAAGGCAATGCTGTGTGTGTAAATTCCCGGACATAAAAATTTATAAACATATAATGTTTTCATATAAACAGTCTCACTAAATTTTTTAAGTTATAGTCATAAATAGTCCTGAAATCTATGGTGAAATTATAGATTTCTCAGGAGTAAATCCTTTCCAATTAACCCAACAGTTGGAATCCAGTGCTATGAAGCTTTTCAAAATATTAATATTTATATTTATTTGTTTAAAGTACTAAGATTCTGTCCTTGGAGATTGATTCAATTAGTTTAAATTGAGACACCTGATATCTGATGATCACTGCACTAATGGAAATGAAGAGGAACAGTGAAAAGGCATCAGGTCTCCTCAAAGCCTCTGAAATTACTAGACTTTAGAGCCAGAAGGAATCATTAATATCAGATTTAAATACTCTGTTTTACAGATAAACCAGAATTCACAACTATCTGACACAGCTGTGCCTCTGTCTGGATCTTCAGATGCTCAGCCAACTTTGCTAGCTCACAACTGCCCCAAAGGCAGTTCTTAGAGTTTTACTTCCTTGGTGGTGATGCCAACCAAATTCCTGAAAACAGACTCTTGGCTACTTTCTAAAATTTGCAACATAAAATAAATAGTTACATAGTAGAAGCATCAAAGAAAAAATTATTTTCCAGAACTTGGATAGAAAAAATATTCAGACAGTCTAGTTTCCTTGTTTATCACATTCAAAAGATAAAATCAGTATTTGTGGGTATACGAATTTTTGTTGCATTTTGAACATATAGTAAATTTTGAGACAGATGTCAATATAGTGGACATTTCCAAGTTTCTGTCATGTTACTATATACACAACTACACATTCACAATGCTCCTAAAAAGTCCCACATTCATTGAGAATAATTCATTTTAATTTTCACACTTGCCAGTCTTAAACAACTGAGATAGTTTGATACTGCAAATGACAAATTTAAGTTATAGACAGGAAGCTTGCTTTTATAGAATTTATTTTGATACAGTCTTCAATATACATTAACATTTAAAGTATCACTTTGCTGCTAAAATACAGCCACATCTTAAGTAATGTGACACAATTAACATGGCAAGAAAAAAAAATCCCTCAATAAACCTGGACTGATTGTAGTTGGCAAGTATGATTTTAATTGGAATTTTCTTGTAACTCCAGGGCATATCAAATATGAATGAAAATATTTTGATTAGTAAGCACAAAAATTTAATTATCCTTAATATTAAAACTGAAAGATAAGGCATCCACCATCCTAAACATATCATAGATGTGGCAAGCTTTCAAAACCAGCAAGCAAAATCTCTACCTATTCATTTTAATTTTGTATTTCAGTAATAAAGTCTGATCTTAAAAGATACTAAATTGAATTTAAACATACAATTGCTCACTTGATGTGCCTTTTCTTCTATTCTAAGAAATAAGGGCACCAAAAACTCTATCTCTAACTCCTCTCCATCCCATACCCTTCCCTCCCTCTCTACACCCTCTCACTCCTTACACCCATCCTCTAGAAAAAATACCAGTGGCTTTCTATTTTGAAAATATTCTGCTTAGGTGGAGCAAGATATCAGAGCAGACTTACTAGTTTTCTAGTACGTATGTGCACATGTGTAGTAACTTTTTATGTACAAATACAACATGGGAGTAAAATTTCTTAAGAGAAATAGGAAAGATTCTGAGAAATAAGTTCAGAAAAATCTTATAATGCATGAATTTTAATGTAATATCCAATTTTAGCAAACCTTACCAACTCATTAACTTAATTTAGTAATAGCTCTTAGTTTTATGCAAAAACATAAGTAGAGAACTGCAAATCACTTATCTTTTACAAATGACAGAATGCCTCTCTGGGGAAACATTTTACAAAAAAAGGGTACACCACCTTTCATGGCACTTGTCCAAACTGATAATTACTGTGTTATACTGCTCCTGAAGTCACCTCTATAAGCATGAGCATACACTAGTAATTTGTAACTATTTTTAGGTCATGGATCCTCCCTCCAGAAAAAAAACGTACATACACACACAACTTTACATAAAATTTGAGTTCACATATATCCAGAAGCCTATACATGGTTTAACAAGCTCTACTTGAGACTTTTTTGGGGGGGGGTAATTAGTTTTATTTGTTTTTATTTATTTTTTTTAATGGAAGTACTGGAGATTGAACCCAGGACATTGTGCATGCTAGGCAGACACTCTACCACTGAGCTATACCCTCCCCCTTACTTGAGACTATTTTGACTCTGGATTGTACTTTTTTCTAAATCTCTGGAGTTTACCAAATGATGTCAGGACAGGAGAACAGGATTCACACAGTGACTACTCCCATTCCGCCAAATAAATAGGGCACTCCACTACACCCTCGGTATATCAGAGCTTATATTTGATTTTCAATAGAGACATAGCTGTGTATTTTTAAAAGATGTACATTTTCCTTCAATGTGAAAAAAACTGACAAATTCCTATAGAAATTCTTCTTTCATTTCTTTCACTTATCCTCTACTGCCACCAATCTGTGGTTTAGAGAAGGTTTTGCTTAAAACTTCCTTGGAATTTATAGTACGTTCACTACATGTATCCTGAGGTAATAAGCCTTAAGTACCAGAGATCTTCAAGGTCAAACAACACACAGTTATCACACAGTTTCATTTAACTGAATTCGTTTGATTCATGTTAGAGTTCTTAATTAGTGTCAGAGTGTTAAAGTATTTTACCTCTTCTAGACTAAGCAATGGCAGAGTGGGAGAATGACCTTAGGCTTAAGAGTGACAGAGATTTTGGGCCAAAATCCGGTCTATCATTTATTTGTGTAGGATACTAGTAAATTACCTAAACTCTCTGAGACTTGGTTTTCTTGCCAGTAGTAAGATAACAATGATATCTACCACACAGGACTACTGCGGAGATTAAATGAACACAGAAGACACCAAACTTTTGTTCAACCATCTTTCCACCTAAGTCTAGGTGGCTTATTTGACTGAGCCACAATATCAAGTAATAATCATAACCTGTCCCCTCAAATACTTGTAGGTAGGCCTACTCACTGTCCTGGGCATACAGCAGCCCATCTAGCTACTACCATTTCTTTTTTGGCCTTCAGTTGGTGCACAAATAGTGTCTCAATCTAAATAAAGGCATTTCAAAGCCCCAAACTTAAAAACAAAACATCCAGTCCTTAAGCATCACTGCTGCATGACTACCTTACTCCCTACTCTCATCATTTGAATTCATTATCTCAAAGTAACTTATTAATATAGAAAACTAGCATATCTACAGTCAATAATCAATCTGACCGATATACTTTCAAACTCTTAATAATGGAGGGCAGCAATTGGCATATACCTTCTAACTTACTCATTTAAGTGAGCTAGGAAGAAGACTTATTGCAGAAAATTCGCTATCTGACATTAATGTGTATCAGGGGACCATGTCAAGGTTCAGTGAGGATTAGCAGCTACGGTACTCTTAATATCTGCACTCTGACTTCATTAGAAATGAGAAAACTACATTTTAAATTTAATGTCAATCTATAAGGTTCCAAGTTTTGCCTTCTTGCCATTTTTCTAAAATTGCTACTTACTACACAAGAATGCCAAGAAAAGAGGAAGAGGAACCATTCTTTTTCTTTTTTCCCTAGAAAGTTTAATTCTCAACTTATCCTGAATAAGAAAAATGTTCTCTCTTGGACAAGACCACAGAAGAGTTATGCTGGTCATCATCCTAACTTGGCAGGTCTTCCCTGTGGGAAGAAGAAAACTTATCTACAAATTCATCCCTACTACTGTACCCTGTATAGTGGCAATGTAAAAATGGAGACCAAAGCAGACCTTCAATATTACTGACAATCAAATGACTCTCTTGCAGGGGTTGGAAAGAAAGCAAGCTATAGGAGCTTGCAAACAAACAAACAAATTCTCTGTATCTTGGGCCATCCATTGCCTTTAATAAATTTTAGGAACTTGTGTTAAATAAACAAAAAAATAACCGTTCTCCCTCCCCAATCATGTACTTATGCCAAACATGGTAACCATGTGAAAATTTATTTTAGTTCCAGCTGAAGTTCAGTAGTGCTGGCTTTAGGCAAAGTTATTAAATGAGTATAATGCCCTTCTTCTTCTTTTTTTCCTCTATAACTTGTGGCTGCTATGACACTCCTCTCCTATTACTGAAACAGTTATAAATGTGCTCTACCTATACTTTATATGAAGGCAAAGTCAATAAAATACTAGTAAATCCATTAAAACCTGATCACAAAAAATAAGTTAAAGAAAGCTAATAACTTGTTAGAATGCTGAAAATTCCGATTTTCACTTCCAATCTAAAGAAATTAAGCTCAGTAAGTTAAAAATAACCAGGTATTTTTGCATTGTGACTAAAAATTTATCTCAAATAAATGGTCAAAATCATATGAAAGAGCGACTAAAACACTGGAGATATCTGTAAAAGTAATGAGACAAGGATGCCTGCCTGCTAGCACTACTTTCTAATACTGTTCTTTAATTTTTAGCCTAGGGATTCTCAAACAGAAAGAGGGAGACCCAATATAAAAAAGGGAAGAAACAAAAGGAAAATCTTTCCTGAGAGACACAAAAGACTTAAATAGAGAGAAATACCACGCTAATGGTTGAGAGGATTCAGTGTTATAATGTAGAGTATGAATTCTTCCCAAATTGATCTATAAATTCGAGTACTTTGAAACAAATAGACTTGGTCAACTAATTGGGGAAAGCTGGATCTAAATACTGCACACAAAACACTTGTATACATCAATAAAACATGGCAAAGAGATGTGAATTCACATTGTATCAGAAGTCTACTATATTAATCAAACATAAAAATGAGAGGTTTTTTATCAAGTTGGCAAATGTGCAGGAAAAAACACTCAATTCAAGGAAATACGTACTCATAATCATTGACTCAGCGGTTCTAAGAGCATCAAAACTATAACCAAGATGTTTGTATGAAAAAAGTGTTCATCACAGTGTTACAAATAATAGCACCAAAATGATAATAACATAATCACTAGCAGGAGACTGTTTAATAAATTTGAAATTCTCACATATAAGGAATACTACACAGTCAAAAAATTATGTTTTCATAACATGGGAAAATATTCATAATCATTGGAGTATTAAGTTTTAAAATGTAACAAACCAATGTATTTTGTGTATATACACTCACAGGAAGGAAAAGGACCACAAGGAAATATACACTGCAAGGAAGATACATCAAATCATTTTCAGTAAAAACGTCTGAGTATTGACATCACATACAATATTTACTTTCTTTTATATGCTTTTATATATTTTTCAGATTTCCTTCAATAGAAACATATTACTTCTATATTCTGGAAAAAACAAATACTATCTCAAAGAGATCATCTAAATTTTACATTTCTGCTCTGAATTCTCTAGGGGCTATAACCCCAGAATATGATTTTAAATAGAATGACAATGGTAATTTTTAATGGTAATAAAGATGTGCATTTAAAAGCATCTGAAATAAATTTTTACTACAATAACCCCATTCTTATACAATGCACTACAGAGTTAAGCAATTGGTGAGGTAAGTAATAGCATAGGTTCATAATCAAATAAATATACAAGGGTAGGTACAGAAAGATCAATGAAAAGGGTCAAAGCTTACCAACCCAAAAAGGTTTCTTCTGGACTTAGCTTTTATTCTTAGCTTTGATAAAACAAATTTCACATAGTTTACTATATAGTAATTTTATGTTTTGCTCTGTGTCCTCTTATGTATTTATATACACGTGTGTGTGTGCGTGTGTGTGTGTGTGTGTATAAACAAGAAGTATTTAAACTTGAATAGCCTTATAAGTAATCTTTACTATCAAAGTGAATAAACTTTACAAGGACTTCAAGAATTTAAATACAACACGTTTTTGAAGAAATTGACTCTGACAACAATCCATGTAGTTATTATTAGCTGTGTTTGAAAATGGCCCTTATGTTATTTTAGTGCTAAATAGGCATTACAACATGTAATACCCAGACATTTAAAACATCACTTAAAGAAATTTAACTCTGGAATAATTTTTTAAAAATAAAACCAATCTAATTATGGCTATTTACTTTAAATGAATTACCTTTACAAAAGTTAAACTTACCAAACTTAGAAAAAAAAAATCCTAACACATCAAACTTAAGGACCATTCAGAATAAAGTATAATCCCCAAATTATCATTTTTATTAGTCATACCATTTTTTGACAGGCCATAACCAAATACAGTCCCAAATGTGAAGATCACCATATCAGAATGAGACTCAATACATAAGATTGTAAGTTTGTTTAAACATCAAGAGCATATAGGTCTACATAGAAACAAGCTGTCTCCTAAGATGAGTAAGATCTGAATATGGGATACTGTTCTCGCTCAGAGGATATAAGAATTCAGTGATTCCTGAGACTAAACAACCATGGATAACTGTATGCCCAACACAAAATGCTTCAGATAACTCCCACTTTCCCTTTTACAGTATTTTCCCCCTCATTATATCAGAAGAGAAACCTTAATGAGGTAACAAGAGCCTTTTAACAACCCACATCCCCTTAATTTCCATTTTATCAAGGAGAGTGTTCCCACGGCTCAGGGTAGTCTGCAAATCAATGCCAAGGGGAAGCATCAAGAGGCTCATCTGAAGTATTACCAGGGAGCAGCAGGCAGCAAATATTCAAACCCAGAAATTGTGACTCAACATTTCCTATATAGTACAACAACTCTGCACAAAGGATAGACACTGTCAAGAAGAACTCTGCCTGAAAAAGATGTAGAATGAAGAGAAGATTGACAGACATGAAGATAAGGTATCTGATTATACTAATATCGGTACTTACGTATCATACCTCTGCAGTGGTGTTACTTTGTTCTTATTCTTATCAACTGAACCCGTAGACAGTTGAAGAAAATTGGGGTTTAATTTATATAATTCTTGAAGTAGCTTCTGTTCATATTCTTGGTGTTTACCCGCCTAATGGAAGAAGAAATTAAAACTGCAGTGGGATTCGCAAAGTGGCTGGTATAAAATACTGACGTACTTTCTGAATTATTAAAGACTAAGGGTTTTTCATGGTGTCAGAGGAACCTGTAAGGAAGACATCATACAACTTCCAAACCAATGAAAGTTCTTCCAACAAAACTACATGAGACATACTTCATTAATTAAGGCATTTCATCAACCACTTTACGTGGAGAAAAGCATATTAACAGACAACTTCTTTGCTAGCTCAAAAAACTAGAGGGTCCCTTTTAAACCTACTTTCCCATCTTTCATGTAAGAATTAAGTCTTCTAATAGGTCATTACAGAATTTTCTGAAGATCATTGAAAATCAATGTCTGTTTTTAAGAGATTAGCACTGTAAGTAATACACAGATGAAGAGTTTTATTATATTTTACATTATCTTAACACTAAGTAACAATTACATTAATTTGTTTCTACATAAAAATGAATGTATTTTAAACTCTAGCCCAGAGGTTGGCAATTTACAGCCAGCCACTTTGCTTTTATAAATAAAGTTTTACTGAAACAGTCAAGCTCAGTCATTTACATGTTATCTATAGCTGCTTTCATGCTACAATAGCAAAGCTGAGTAGTTGCTGCAGAGATCAGGTGCCCAGAAAGCCTAAAACATTGGCAAACTTTTTCTGCGAAGGGCCAGTTAGTAAATCTCTGCTCTATACACAAAAAACACAGCTCTGTATTTACTGGAGTTGATAGCTGTCTGTCAGAAAGCAGTGTCAGAAATGTTACAGAACAAATCCATCAAAGACTGACAGTGAAGTCACATACGAAAATGGTCAAATACAAAAACAAACTACAATGAAATTACTTCAAGTAAACTGTTTGCTTGTATTTCGTGACTACAATGCCATTTTTACTTACCTTTCAATGTTGTTAATTACTATAAAACTGTGGTCTAAATAGACGTTATGGGAAAACCAAAAGCAAAACAGATCAAAACAAAAACAAAACAGTAAAAACAAGCAAGGGCAATATCATCTAATCAAACACAATTATATCATATACATTGCACAATGCATCGTTCCCTGTTCTGAGAGGGCTCTTGCCTATTCAATTGAATCTGTAAATATTTCATATGGTACTAAATTTTGAGTTATGTAGTAACAAGGAAAGATCTTCCGGTTTTTGCCATGATATAATTTGTTCAAATTTCCTTCCTACATTGAGGAAGTGCTTTAACAAAGAAACCTCTTTTCAAAGTAATTTTAAACTCATATAAAAAAGAGTGAGATGAATTCAGGACAATAATATGAAATGAATTTTAAATTATTAAGAGAAAATACTGCTAGATGTGGGTTTTATATCTTAAAGACATGGTAAGTCTTGAAAATTCTTTCTGCAATCAGTACTTGAGGAGACACTACGGCTTTGGCTTTGGTTAGCCACAAAGAGCTCAATCTGGTATTCAAATGATTCAACAGGGGCAGTTTACAGACAGGTTAAATCTCATTACAAGTAAGTTCTAAGAGACCATCCATTTTCTTTTTCTGTTCAATAATACTTAAAGTGAGATCAACTGCAGCTCAGAAATTCTTTGACAGAGATTTTCATTGTAATAGTACCCATGAGTGAAGCATAGTCCCCACTAGTCAAAATTCAGCTTGAAATGATTCAACCTTAAATTTCATCCAAGAAAGTTTCACCCAAAAGAAGAAAAAAATCAAGAAGCACTTAGGGAATAAGCAAGAAAAAAGTCACCTGTCCCAATTAATTATCAGAGAGAACTTATTTAACACTGTTTTGGGATCATAAAGAAAATACACACTGTCAAGAAATCACAATGTATTTATTATAATGGGATTTAATCTGCAGTAACTCCAAGTCAAAAAAAGTAGTATTTCATTTTATTTAACAATTGGCTCTGAAAGGAGCCCCTCCTAGACTCTCTCTAGTTTGACCTAGAGAACGAAAGGTAGCAATCAGTCAATGCCCCCCACCTTCTAAATGAGAAGTGTTCCTGCAAAAGTCCACAGCAACAATCTGAAGTCCTCATCTATAATAGGGAAGTGCAGCATTGTGCTTTGGTATAATCCTCATTTAGTATGCTGTATGGTCAACATTTTTACTTGTAAAGGCATGTTTATACTATAAATTGAAAGGAGACAGGAGAACAGGAAATGTAAAAAAATAACAGAGGATAATAAGCCTTCAATTCACCCTTTACAGGATACTGACTTAGTGAACACTTTCATGGGGAGAATCATTTAATAAAAATGTTAGCTTATCTGCAACATTTGATACAGTATTATTTTCTAGCATGTTCTGTAAAGAGTAGAGACTGGGCGGGGTGGGGATGGGACCTCATAATTACGACATCCCACTTAGCTTTCATTTTGCTGACATTCCCCCCAAAGTAGCATTTACCAAAATACTTTCCTTGGTCAATTAAGTTCTGGTTCTACATCCCCCTCCGGGATATGTATTAGCATATTAAAGACTCTGAGAAGTACAGCTGGAAAAAAAGAAAAACCCTATTTTCTTCATTAATCTAGCATTTTCAAACTTAGTGGAACACAGATCCATTTTTATTATAATAATATCCTGCAGAACTGACATTTCATGGAACACTGTTTGGAAAATGCTACTTTAAAGTAATACCAGTTAAAAAATAATAATAAAATCCCTAGATCTCAATTTTCACCTATAAAGAAAAATACTTCCTTTTCTACAAAGTTGATAATCCACATTACTTTACTACCTGCATTTCCTCTTTTGTGAAGCTGGCCGCCTCGTCCCCCAATTCATGTAGGTACATGCAGTCAGGCTTTGGACACTGCATATTCTTTAAGAAGTAACTGCAATATTTTGTTGTACCTAGAGATGCCTGCAGGAAGAGGAGAGGAGGGGAGGGGAAAAAAGACCCAAAATGTGAGCTGGCACCACAATGATACTTTCCATGTTTAGTGTTTTCATTTCGCCTAAAATGAGGCACAGACACAACAAAATAAGAAATGTGCCTAGTAATACTAGAGAACTTAACTATTATTAGCAAGATTTATTTAAAATGAGGATCATTTGAAAGAACTAAAAAAAAAAAAACTCAGCCTATGGTTTCCAGAACTTGAGCACCCAAATCATTTCCCTAGAGACTGGAAGAGTAGACAGCAAAGCCTGTTCTATGATGTAAGTGGTTAGGCACAAAAGAAGGCAAATTCCTTACTCTAATTATGCCGTCCTTCTTCCATTTACTTAAAGCATTGCTTGGTGGGACACTCAAACCTAAACTGATCAATGCCCAGATATTTAAGGACAACAAATCAGAACCATTATCCATTTCTGACAGGAATAATAAATCCATTTTCACAAAATATATATAAATATAGGAGATTTTTAAAAGCTTATCTCCTAATAATAAATGTGTTTATTTCTATCTGGCAAAACAGACCTCTACATAGGTCAGTTATAAACAAGGTAGCTGATGTCTAAGACGCAACCTTCAAATAAAATTTCCTTCATGTAATACATAAATGCTAGGCTCTCCTCTACTTCTACAGTTCATCCTTTCCCCTTTGAAAAAAAAAAAAAAAAAAGTCAAGAGGACCATTATTACCTTAAGTGTTCTGCCATCTACCACCACATTGTTGACACACTGTATGGCTCTGAGAGCATCTTCTGACCGGATATAGGTTACATAAGCACTGGCACTTGGACCCTAAAGTGAAAACCCACTGTTATTAGTAACAAATCCAACAAAAACTTAAAAAACTTCTTGCAACCTACCTAGGGAATTCTAAAGGTCTTTACTACTACTACCATTAATAGTAATGACAATGATTATAAGTAGTAGTATCTTTGATTAAACCATACACTAGCTCATCTTAAAATAATCATTCTTAATGAATTTCATCTGATCTTAAGTAGACTAAAATATATGAATAAAATATCATCTTTGGCTTGGCACTTATTTTTTTAAAAATGTCATCTGACAGTCTCCTCAAGGTTACAAAAAATAAATACTGAAAGTTAGATTTAAAAAAATAAGATTTGAAGACATTGTATCAAACTATGTTCTCCCAAAAAGAAATGCAATCTGTAAGAGTATTCTATCTGCTAATACCAGCATGGCAAAGACGCTCTATTAAGTTTACAATATCTGAAAATATTAATTAGAAATCATTATCTAATTTGACAGGCTGATAATAGACTCAACCTCCCGACCCCTTCAAACTACCACTAAATGTCTGTTTTACTATTTCCCTCTTATTACTATTAATTCACTGTGAAGTCCTGAAAGGGTCAAATAAGCACTAAAAATTCCCCACCCCACCAACAGAGGTCACTACACTGCTTAAATCCTTGGCCCTCAAGCTTTCTAATCACAGCAGATTTTCCTTCTGAACAGCCCAGGTCAAGCCCAGACCACAGGGAGCAAAGGCAAAAATCCCTATAATTTAGTTACCTGTGAGCCTGCATACGATGTGCTATTATTGATGACAACTTTATGTATTTTACCAAACTTCCCAAAATATTCTGGTCGTTTTAAAACCTATAAAAGAAGAAGAAATAAGGTATAAACTGTCCCCATTTTCATCAACTTTATCCTTATAATGGGGACACACACCACCCCTCTCCAGTGAAAAGAAAATAATTTTTAAAATTTCCAAATAAATGTGACTACATCCTAATTACAATCTGTGTGGTTAGCCTACAGGAAATCATCACAAAATCTAAAACGTGTTTTTTACTGACTTGCTGAGTAGAAACTGGGACTTACTAAGTCTGGTATTATCTACTATGTTCTAATACCTACACCAATAATCTATGGGAGCTTACCTTCACAGTATCCTTAAACACAAAACAGATCAAATATTCTAACCATATTTTCATTAATAGGCGATCCTTATAAGAAAGTGATTCTCAAAACAATGACCAATATTATATATTAAACAGAAATAGAAACTCACGAACAGACACAAGACAACCTTTACTCATAAATGCATTGTATGTAGTATTTTATATACTATATTGAATATTGTTTATAAGTGACAAATTCCAAACAAGGTAACAAAATGTTCTTCAACCTTCCATGCTTTATGATTTATTATTCTGTGTGTGTTTCCTTATGTCAATAAATTTTACCATTTCTCAACTGTCTCGTTTTTTTCTCTTTTCCTGATAACTTATTAACGGAGGTGACAGATTAAAAAAAAACTGGGGAAACAAATTTATACATTTTTTTCTCTATTACCTGGTTACTTTTTCATGGTTATTTCCCCTCATACTTGTCTCCTTTACTTTGTGATCACTATAGGCATTCATTTAGCTTCCCTTACAAACTTACCTAACCTTGGCTAATTTAACCAGTATGTAATCTGATAGAAAAATCTCTCATATGATTTGCAACTATTTCAAAATCAAACTTTTGTTCTTTTCCTAGAATAAAGTAAAGACCCGCTCTTCCTACTATTTCTCCAAACAGCAAACTCTCTCTCAATGAAAGCTTTCTGCATATACCTGTTCAAGTGCATGCAAAGTATTCTTTCCAAACACACTTATTTGATAATACTCTCACATTTTTACAACTTAGCTAATATGTTCTGCATCTGACAGAACCAGAGCTTTGTGAAACAGTCTATGGTTGGGGTGTCATTAATTCTTAACAGTTTTCAACTTAATTAATATAATTACTCTTATTTGATTTTAGGTTTTTATAAGTATAGGGTTGTTATGTTTTCTATAGCCAATTCTACTGGATTAGAAGGTAAAGTGATTACACTGGTTTTCAATCTTTTTCCCACCCAAATCTCCTGAGGGATATGAGGGTAAGAAAGGCAAGGGCACAATGACTCTTGGGTTGTTCAGAGAAAAGTCTTGGGACTCAGGGGTAAGGAAGAGTATATTTTGAAAAGTTTTCTGGTTAGTGGAGTACAGAACTGCATTCAATATTCCAGCTGGATGCATACCAACCCAGCAAAAGGCCTCAGTCAAAATACTTACTTCAAAGGATTCAGGCTGGTCACAAGTTGTACTGCATCAGCACGTCATACCATATCTGAGTTTATGGCAGTAGTTCTCAATGAAGGCAGCATTCAAGGGAGCATTTTGGAAATCTATGGGAGCTTTTACTAGGGGAGCTTGTCAAAGTGATTGGAAGACACTACTGGTGTTCAGTGGATGGAAGCAAGGAATGACTTACAACACTCAGGCTAGCCCTGTACAATAAAAATTGTCCTACACAACTTCTGAATGTTCTACAGGACATTCATGTAGCTGAGAAGCCTGTTTATAATTAAGTGAACCTAGAAAAAATAATTCCACACTATATGTAAATGTAAAGTAGTTCCCCACAGTTTTGACATGTTGAATTTACAGGAAAACAAATAGTATGTAATTAAGGGACAACTACAAGTGCTTTGTTTGGAATTTTACTAAGAGCTGCTTCAGAAAAATCACATCATTGGCATTTCATGGCACCTGAGTTGCCAAAACATGCACCTGTAACAATCTGCATCTGTAGTTGTCATATTCACACTGATTCTAGAGATGTCAGAATCTATTTTATTATATACTGAAAAAAAAGTACTTGGCAAACATATATGCATATAAATCATTTGAGGATCTAGTTAAAATACATACTCTCAAACCCTGAAGGTCTGTATAGTAAGCTCCTGGATGATACTAATGCTACCAATGGAGACAGATTACATTATCAAGAAGTCATTTCACGAAATTCAAAGGGTGTTATAAAATATCAGTTTTTAAATGTGGGTACTGGGTCTGAAAAGGTTGGAGACTGGCTTATGAAAATAAGTTCTGGCCAATATATGGGTATAACACTTGCAAAGCAACGTAAGATTTGTATGTAAATTACACTGAGCAGCCAGAATAATATTTTCAAAGCACAAATTAGATTGCCATGTCATTCTGTTCTTAAGAACAATCAATAGGTTCCCATTGCCTTTAGGATAAAGTACAAACTCCTTAGCATGGTTAGAAAGCCCTTCATCATCTGTTAACACTTACCTCGCCAGCCTCATCTCTCACCATTTCACTCTAATCTTCCAGCCAAACAGATCATTTGCACATCAAGCTCTTTCTCATCCAGAAGCACCTGTATAATTCCTTTGCCAAAAGCACTTTACCTCAAAGATAGCAGGGAAGTACATACCTTCCTCTCAAGTACAGGTGCTATCTCTTGTGCCTCTATAGCATGCAGCACTCCTCATAGTGTACTGTTACTTTTGAAAGTAAGCAGGGTCTACCTATTTATTGGTTTATGTTCAATGTCTTACACAGTGCCTGGCACACTGTAGGTACTCAATAAATGCTTTTGAAAAATAAAACTGTCTTAGAATTGAACAACATGGATATAAAACATTGGTGGGCCTTAATGTATTAGCAAATAGCCCGATAAGAAATTGCCTGCCTAGACAAGGGAAATTTAAATAATTTGAACATTCTATATTAAGGTGAATACTCCAGATTCTATCTAAACATTAACAGTCAACTAGCAAAACAGTACTCTAATAAATAATGAGTATGGCAGTAGGCAGAATACTCTGCATATCACCACATTACCCATATATTCAATGTCCTGTATTTACCTCACAGTGAGCCAGCTTTAGTACTAACAGTACATAACAGGCCACGTGACAGAATTATAACTGCCCAATGGCATACCTAATGTGTAAACGATCTTCCTATATATTTTCTGGTAACACAGTTAAGTGTTTATGGACACTACAGAGAAAATCGAAAATGTGGCAAGCAGATGAACGATGAATGGATAAATGGATGAGTGGAGGAACCACAGACCAGTCACCAGTGTAAAATACATTGGAATAGGAATGCTAAGACTGGAGAGTTTTCTAGTCCTGGCTCTGCTATGAAATAGCTGTGTGATCCTAGACAAGTCATTCAACTTCCCTGTGCCTCAGTTTCCTATTGGTTGTGTCTTTTAAAATCTTTCGCTTCCTCAAACAAGCTGCTCTCACATGCCATCACACACCTGGGACACTCTTGTCCTAATTCACAACCCAGCTAATCCCTAGTCATTTTTAATCATCTCTTCCTCAGGGAGGCTTTTCATGGATCTCTATACTAGCTAATTCCTGACTGTTATATGTTCTCAAAAAGCCCTGTACTTCCCTGTTTATAAATGCTTGGCACACTTACAAGTACTTAATTCTGTCTGCTTCACTAATTGTAAGTTTGTAAGGGTAGAGACTATGTCTGGCTTGCTGAGCTACTTCATTGCCAACATCAAAGTACCTAACACATTGTAAGTATTCAAAGTTAATTTACAGAATGAATGAACTGGGTATCGACAAATACAAAATTTCAGGATTTAGAAGATGATTAATTCTAATCAATACCTCTAACTACCTTCTAAGGTAGTTTTTTCTATTGAGCAATAAATGAATATATTTGACAATCGTGGTATAAAGATTTTGAGTGTACAAAAATTATTTTCAAAATAAGCTTTAAATTTTCCTAAATTTTCCTGTTTTGTTAATCAGAATTCATTCAAATATCTAATTGTTCATCATCCAAAAATAAGCAAATCACAGAGAACTTCTCTGACCCAAAAGCTACCCTAAGAATTTGAAACTTCGATTTTCCAATGAAGCCAACTTTAAGTTTTCCAAATTGAAAAGATTATGCAATTGAACTAAGAAAAAATTTAAGGTATTATTTAGAAGTAGTAGTTTATTAAAACACTACTCTCTGATTTTCCTAAGCTTTCAAGAGAAATAAATGAGAGGAACCAATGTTTAAAAAAATTCATTGTCCTCTCACCAAGCAATAATGATTTCAAAAGTATAAAACTAGTAGAGTGATTTTTTAAAGGTATATTTAGACTCATGATAAAGTGCTCTCTCTCAATAGTCACCCCGTAGGTTAATTTCTTTCTCTGTAATATAGTTCTTCAGATTAACCTTACTGGAGTCATGTTATTTGAAGTGAAAATAAGAAATCTCTGTACATAAGTAAAAATGAATCACAGACTCTAAAGAAGGGGTAGGATACCTATAATCCAAACATCAAATTGAGACTATGGCTTCATTTTATCTAGCCTTTGGGTGCTGCTCCGTATGCCTCCAGTAATACTGCTGACCCAACCCAGGATGTATTAACAAAATCAAGTATATCCATATTCAAGAGTTGTTAAATTAAAATAAGAGTTCCATTCATTTACTAGAGTAGCAGTTTCAGAAATGCAGAAGTAGATTTTAATCAATAAGATTAGTAGGAATAAATAGAGGTAAGTAAAAAAAAAAAACTTGCAGAGGTAAGAAGTGTCCTCTGGTTGAAAAAAAGGCAATGCTGAAAGGGGTAGATAGAAGAATTGGTACAAAGTTGTGGTGTTCAAGGGTGAAGTGGGATTCTGCCCATCTGGAGAGTTAAGTACCAGATTCAGTAAAAGGGCTGCTGAGGTTCAGTCATAGGCCTAAAATGAGCTCTCTCCTTAATATCTCTTATTAAAGAAGTCTTCTCCCATATGAACTCTAGATCCATCCCTTTGGCTTTGGAAAGAACCTGGTTTCTAGAAGATCATGTAGCCCACTAATGCCAGCATCCCCGGACTTAGGTAATTCTTGAGCTGCCTCCACGTTTATTACCAATGATAGAGACGTCTTAGAATGGTCTCCCTGATTTTCTTCTCTCCTGATCTTGAAGCCCTTCACAGCCTCAATACATAGCAAACTGATCAGCAATAAATTTTTTTTATTCTTTCTGAATTGATATTTTTAAGCTCCTCAAATTTCCTCCTCCTGGGGCCTTTAGCCCACTTAGGCAAGTCCAAAGATTCCTACCTCCCTAAGCATATTCAGTATAATCCTCTCTCTGATTGGTACCATCATGAGGTACCATTACTTCAAACCCTTCTCAAACAGCACTTTTGGCAGATCCCTCAAATCCACACTCTCCTACTGAAGTAAACATTCTGGTTGTCTATCAGTTTCTACCTGCCTTCCCACCAATCTTATCAGCACCTCCTGGTATATCAGAAACTAAAATTAGAGATGTTCATCCAAAGACATCAGGGAGTTAAGAGTTCAACATTATTCTAATAAAGCTGGTGGAGGAAGGAGAAAAAAGAATTAAGTAATAAACAAAAGGGTTAAGATATCCCCTGCTTCCAAACAGATGACAAAGAACCTGGTCCATTATTTCCTTTCATCACATTCTCCCTCTTTCCCCAAAACTGGCTTAAAATGAATGAGTAAAGAATAATGATACAGGATAGCAGCACTTCTATCGTTCTATAACTAAGAATTACTACTAATTATAAAAAACAAAACAAAACAAAACAAAGTAGATCTCTAGTGAGTTCATGAAACTGCATCTCCACTGTTGGTTCTTATATGGCTACAGAAGAGAGGAAAGAAACATAGTCATGTCAAATTAGCCTTAACAGCAAAATAGAACCATTATCCAACTTTCACAGACTATTAGCACTAAAAAGGACTTTAGAGATCTAGTTCACCTGCTAGTTTTACAACTGGAGAAAATGAGCAAAGAAAGATTAAGACACTTGCCTAAGATCACAATTGATCACTGGTTTCTTAGTAATTATTAAAAAATAATTTCCCATTTTCTAAGTTTTAATATTTTCAGGTGAATCCTATAGCTGGGCAAGATGCGCTGTTATTTCCAAATAAGCTGTTATCTCCAAGTTGAGAAAGAAAAGAAAAGAGGACTTACCTCTGGGTCTGCTAGGCGCTGAGAAAGACCTACAACAAAGACGAGGTTTTTTTGTACAACACGTACACTAGCCAAATGTTTGCGATTTTCTGATATTTTCTGTTTTCTCTCATTTTGTTTCTGTTTTTTCTCATTCTTTATCCTTTGCAGTTCTTCCTGGGAGAGTGGTTTATAAACTGCTGGGTCTTCTGGATATGGCTTTAGGCATAAAATAAACATGGAAGTTATTAGCATCAAATAAACAGAAAATTGTATAAATGAACAACAGTTATCAAATTCTGGACGATGGGTACGCAGTTATTTGTTTCATCTCCCCTTTTCTGAATCTTCTAATTGCTTAAAACACTTTTTATTTAATAAAAGTTAAATGCTAAGTAAAATTGTTTTAAAAATAACTAGTTTTCAGAGCTTAGCACAGGTCACTTTTAGTGCTGAAACTTAAAAGATCACCAAAAGTTCTAAAATCTAAAACAACAACAACAACAACAACAACAACAAAACCATCCTGGTGTTCCTTACAATGCCTGGCACATAGTTCACAGGAAAATTAAGCTTTTAAGGTCCTGTGTAAGAGGCCAAAAGTCTAAATCTTCTCATCTAAATACAGATTTATGTATTACAATCAATAAATATTTAGTGAAAACCTACTATATGTTTGAAGATTAATGAAATGCTTGTTCTTTAATATATTCCCAGTGTAAGAAGGACACAGATGGGCAAATAAACAATAATACACAGATACTCTGGCTCAGGAGTTTGAATTTAGTCTCAGCACCTTTAGCCATGTGGCCTTAGGCAAGTCAATTAAACTCATGCATCAGTATCCTCATAAGTAAAATGAAAATAATCTTAAAGCCTAGTGTAAAGATAAAATAACACTATAAAGCAATTATTATTACAACGGGCACACAGTAATCCTTCAGTAAATACTAGCAATTACACTGATGAAATGTCTTCCTCTCTCATCATTGCAATACTGTTTTCACTGCTACTGCTAATACCAAAGCTACTGGTGGCCTGAATAAGAACTGTGGGTCACACTGCCTGGCTTCGTATCTTGGCTCATTCTTTACTAAGAGACCTGAGCTAAGTTTTGTAATCTGCCTCAGTTTTCTCTTCTGTAACATGGGAATCACAGCACTTTATTCAGAGAGTTTCTGTGAGAATTTAAAAAGACAACACACTTATAAAGTGATTAAAACTGTCCTGCACATAAACAAACAATAAGTCAGTTATTATTACAGCTGGCCCTCCATATCTGTGGTTCCACATCCTCAGATTCAACCACCTGTGGATTGAAAATATTGATGGGGGAATTCTAGAAAGTTCCAAAAACCAAAACTTGAATTTGTCATGAGCCCAACAACTGTTGACATAGCATTTCATACAACATTTAAATTGTATTAGATATATACATAATCTAGAGATGATTTAAAATATATGCGAGGACACGCATAGGTTGTATACAAATACGCCATTTCACATGAGGGACAAGCATCCATGGATTTTAGTATGGGGAAATGGAGTGGGGAGGGGGAGTTTCTGGAAACAATCCCCAGAGATACTGAGGAACAACTGTACTACTAATTAAAAAAAAACAAGTTAATAATAAATGGAAGATGGAACACACTAAATATAGTAATATCTAAAGCTGAGTATGAAGAGATCCCAGAGATAGGAAATTGTGCCTATCAGAATACCAGAAGTGGGGACTAACAGAAACAATGGCATCAGGAAAAAAACTGGAACAAGGAAAGCGAAGGCAGTGAACATAAGTCTGTAACCCTGCATGCCTTTAACATAAAGTTACTTTCATAGACAAGTAGAAAAACCAAACAGATAAAAACCCTCAAATTTGTGAGCACACTCTGATTAATGCTGAAGGCAATTAAGAAAGTTGAAATTTCCCTTTATAGCCCTCAACTTCTACTAGTAATAGGATAAAGTCTACAAAAACTCTGTTCTTAAATATTCAGGCATAACTTTTAGTGGTCCTGCAGGATGTAAGCACCCATACCACTCGATTCCCAAATTAAAAAATCTGAATCTTTTAGAAAATTGGTCCTATTTGTCATACTACAACCTACTTCTGAGTGGGAGGCATATAAAATAGTTGATTCAGTAACTTATCTGACTTTTAAATGGCCTGAGGGCTTTCTCCAGGATCAAATATAAAGTTTGTATCACACATTTTAGGGGCTCCATAAATTCTTGCCACATGAGTATCAAGCTACTCTCTAGAATTGGAAATTTAGCATAATAATTTTTTAAACTCTTATTTCAAAATGTTCTTGCATTTTAATTTAAGGAACCAAATGGTTCAAGATCTATTACAATAAATTCAATTATTCAATCAATGAGGTAACCTTCTCCCATTTACATTTTTTCTCTCTCTTCTCCATTCTCCCTTCTGTACCTGTATTATCTCATTTCAAATCTTAATCTGTCTGCCTGGATGATTTTAATCCCATGAAGTCATTTAAAGCTACAGAGGCACAAGTATAAAAATGAACTACACATAAACCAATTAAAATAGTTTTTCGTAAGGTCACTTAAATTTTTCATTTGCATATGGAAAAGCTACTTTTTACTACACAATTTCTGGGTAGTTCCTTTTGGAGTGTTTACCATTAAGTTCACTTGAAAGCTGTTGCCTCTCACTAACAACTATAGTGGCGATAATCCACTCCCTGAATGGATCAAGATTATAGACTGTTACTAGTTCCACCTCAATGTCTGGTCCACACACTGTGCTTCACCAGTCCATGGTAAGAAAAGCACAAAAATTGAGAGAAAGCATTTGGACACTCTTATAGCAACTTAACATTGCCACAATATTCAGGTATGTCATCAGTGGACTCTGCAGAATAAGATATTTATCAGTGTGGTTGTTATTGAATTTAGGGGGTAAATCATATGACACATAGGATTCTGGATCAGTCCCCAACAGACTTGGGAGTGGGGGGACACGAGTAGGATACAAATATGGTTCTGCATCAGAGACAGTTTAAGAAACATTTGTGTAACTTTTCTGAGAACATGAAGGATTTGACCAGCACTCAGGTTTTTTCTTGCTAACAATCCCTAACGTAAAATCTTGATAAAAGATGATGCAAAGTAAGGTAAAAGAAAAAAAAAAAAAAAAAAAAAAAAGCACAAATACACCAAAAAAAGATGGAGAATGATAATTACCAAAATTCGAGTTGCAGTATCATTTCTCATGAAGTGTATTATTGATGCACCATCATGTTGAGTATGTAACACTGGTTAGCCTAGTCTTTTTCTATGTTATTTCAACTTTTTTCTATGGAAATATACTTTCATCAGGCTTCAAAGTCAACTCTATTGGAATACAACTGCTACATAATGCGAAAGATATCAATACAGGAGAACAACAAATTACTATGATTTACCCTCCAAGTATCTCTTATTTCAGCAACTTAAAGGAAGTTATAAATATTAGCTTTTTAATCTTAACGTATCTGTGAAGCCACATCTCCATTGTTAGAAGAATTAAATAAATTTTCTAGACAATGCAACTTTGAAATTTAATCTAAACACAAGTGACAAATATACAAAATCTTATTAGCCTTAATAGCCTTAATATGTCTAAAGATTTCATAAAAAGTTGGGAAAGCATGCATTCTATTCTGGCTCCTCCTCCACACACACACCATCATAGATACCTACTCTAGAAACCTAATAACAGAACATGAGCTGTTACAATAAAATGAGGAAAGAAGGTAGATTAAAAATGGGAGATGAAAACACATAATTTGAATAACTGCAGACAGAGAGTGTGACCCACAAAGCTAGTATTAGCAGTACTAAAAATGAATATATAGAAAAATGTATCTGGTCTACTTTTTGACTGAAACACATAGGTTAAACTGAATTTTCTAGGAATATAGCACTAAATAAAAATTACAAGCAAAAAATTTTTCTTTAAAGGCACTATTGTGTGTTATAAACTAATGCTAAATAGAACACCTGTGGAGAAGCACTTTCAATGTGTAAAATATTTTTAATAGTGTTAATTTGGTGATAAATTGCCAAACTACTAATTAAGATGATTTGTAGTCTCTAGTATAATCACTCAATTCCTTTCACATGTGTAGTTATGGTCCCACTTTTACTTCTATGTATTTACAAGTGTCTTCTCTTTATTTTCTGACCAGACCACCAAGACTTTATTTCATTGGCCTTTTTAAAAAACCAGCTCTAACTTTTATTTAAATACTGCTTTTTCCTACTTCATTAAATTCTGCTTAATCCCTATCTTTCCACTGTCACAATGTTCATTTTTCTGGTTTCTTAATTTGGAAATAATTTTTTCATTTATTTTTGTTCTTCATTTTCTAATAAATGCATTTACAGCTTTATCTCTTCCTCTTACTAAGGACAATGAAAAATACTATATAAAACTTGTTTTTAAACCAACATCTTAAAAACAGTAATGACCTGTCATGGGGAAGTCTCAAGCCAGTTTCTGGATAAAAGTCAAAACTCTGAAAGATAAGCGGGAAGTCTGAGTAGCAACAAATGGCGAGAGAGGGACAAATGCAGGAAGAGGGACAGCATTCAAAGTTCAAGGCCAACCTAAAGTGAAGTCTTTCAGGAGATCATTCCCACATTAGGCTGAGAACCAGTTCACCCCCCAAAAAGGCTTATTTCCTTTAGTCTCAGGAAAAGTACAAACTACAGAGAGGTCAAAACAAGAAAAAAAGAAAGGGGTGTAGAATTAAACCATCCTAAAGAAGTTGAAACCAACCACAGGAAAGATGTGTACCCTCCCTAGAGAACAGAAGACCTTTATGCTTGGCCAGAGCAAAGACCTTTACATTTGAGGCATCCCAAACGGCAATGTTTACAGGATCTAGCAGAAGCCAAATCAAGGCCTCTCTAGAGGAGGGCAAATCCATCTTAGGTCTTGGAGAACCCTACAAATAGTTCAACGACAACAACCAGGAAGCAGACAGATAACCAAGCACATAAAGAAATAAAACATGAACAACCACCAGCAGAAACGTCCCTCATAGACTTCAGCTACTGGAATTACTGGACACAAATTTAAAATAATGATGCTTATCTGTTTAAACAAATACATGACAAACTTGAAAATAACTGCAGGGTGTAAAATCTATTTAAAAAATTACATCAAGTATCAGAAAAGAATAAATATTACTTCTAGAAATGGAAAACACAATGACAAAATTTTAAAACTCAGTAGACCAGACCTAAAAAAACAAACAAACAAAAAAACAATTCAAACACTAAAGGACTGATCAGAAGAAACCATCCATTAAGTGCATTAAGGAAAGAAAAAGAAAGAAAGAGAAAACAGATTAAAAAACATGGAAGACAATGAAAAGATCTGGAAAACATGTAATCAGAGCCCCAGAAAGAGAAGAAAGAGAATAAAGGCAATATCTGAAACAATAATAGCTTAATTTTTTCCATAACTGATAGAAAAATCCACATTCAAGAAGCCCTGCAAACTCCAAGCAGGATAAATAAAAAGAAATACACAAGTGAGTTCTACTTTTTGGAACTAATTAGTATTTCCATTGTGGTCTAACAATCGATTTTTGTGCCCAGTGCACTTGTATTTTAAAGTTTTATACAAATTTATTTGTACAAAGTTATGTGCATGCTTGCTAATTATGGAAACTGCTAATTTCCATTTCCTTTTTATTGTGTACTTCATCTATTTCTAAAATACAGAAATTAGAAGCCTCTCCACTACGAAGGTGGATGCAGTTTCTCCTGGTATTTATATCAACACAATATACTTCAAAGCTCTGCTGTTAAGCAAATAAAAGTTTCATGACTTTGGAGGCCTTTATCAGTAAGAAAAATATCCTCTTTATCCTTTTAAAGTGTGCTTGATCTTGAATTTGACTATGACTAACATCAGTACTATTATACCTTCCTTCCTATGATCTCCATTTGCCCATTCTATCTTTCCCCTAGTTTCACTGATATTCTTCTTGTAAATGTTCCTAGTCAAACAGTTCTTACAAGGTTTATTTGGAAAAAGAGCAATCCCCCATATCCTTCCTCCCCTGCAACAGTAGCCTCTGCCTAGAAATGTTTACTCTTTCAGATGATTTGTTTGTTGATTACTATCGCATCGTTAAATAACATGCCTGTGTTGCTACTTCTTAATTTTTCAGTATTAAACACTATAACATTATGTAAGTTGAAAATTTAGCTTTCTTTCAGCCAGCCTAACCATACATCCCAAGTCCACATTCTAACCTTCCATCCTAATTTTAGTTAGGTCAATATTCACAGTTACATTATTATAAAGTTCAAATGTTATTTATACACTTCCACCTCTGGCCATGCCACATTAGGTGGTGACAGACTAGGGATACCAGCATAAACAACTAGAAAACTAGACAAAGTATATGAAATAACTGTTTTCAGACACTGAACAACAAGAAATGAACAGCAGGTCTATGACCTCTGAGAGAAGAGAGATAAGACAGATGAAAACCATGAGTGTCCCAGCTTTCTGCTCTTCTGCAAGTTACTGGACCCTGGCACTGGGTCCCAATCACACTGAGCTGAGGGGACAGTGATCAAAATTTGAAGAGGCTGAGGCAACTGTAATTTGAAGGGCAAAATACAACAAGGAGGAACTAGTACAGAAATAAATTCAGAAATCAACACAGAGGAATCCTGTGGTAGCCAGCTTCCATATGTGGCATTCAATGAAGACTCTGATTGAGTGTCAATAATGAATTGGGGGAGGAAATAAAAAGAAGTAATACAATCACATGGACACTCTTTCAGAATACAGAGAATGATAAAACACTTCCTGATTCATTTTATGAAACTAGTATTTCTTTGGTACCAAATCTAAAAACAATGTAAAAGAAAGCCACAGATAAATAACTCTCATGACACAGACACAAAAATCCTTCTGAAAATATCAGGTTCTTGACTGAGATGGGTAATTTCATAACTGTGTGTTCAGCACTCTCTGGCAAAGCTAAGTCAGGTCTCAGACTCCAAGACTCTGTGTTGCCTGTACTGTCTGCCTTCTATGACCCACTCCAGCCATGAAACAGGATTGAGCAAGGTCTGGTAGTTAAGAGACTAAGGAGAGATTCTAAGAGTTGTGGATATTAAGTCAACAAGTATCCAAAAAAATTACTCCTGCTCCATTAACAATAAGTGCCTCAGGTAAAGACTAAAACTTGGAGACTAAAAGAAGTAGCCTTATCCTTCTTTAATCTGGATTTTTTTCTTTTTTTTTTTTTATTGTTCTCTTTTATCTTTTTGTTTTTGTTCTGTGGGTTTTTTTTTTTTTTTCTTTTTGTCTCATTCTTATTGCTTCTGCTTTTTCAAACTCTGTATACAGGGCTGACTTTCAGTGGATAGCAGGGAGGGTGCTGCTCTGCTACATACAAAACCCCTACCCAGAAGCAGATTGTCTACAAATGTTTTAGCATCAGGTTCCCCACAAATGTGTGGGACGGGCAAGGAGGTAGCCACCTTTCTGGCAGTATGGCGCCCGATGTCCCAAGACAAAGGGCTCTCTGCACCGAACTGGTCCCAACGCTGGTGGGGACAGGAGGGGACCGACTATCCGAGGCCAACGATCCTAGCCCAACCAAGGTTCCCCCTGCACTGCCATATCTTCCACCTGGGCTGGATTCTGACTTAGAGGCGTTCAATCATAATCCCACAGATGGTAGCTTCTCCCCATTGGCTCCTCAGTGAAGCCTATACACCAAGTATCTGAACCTGTGGTTCCTCTCATATGGAGCAGGATTACCATGGCAACAACACATCATCAGCGGGGTAAAACTAACCTGTCTCACGACAATCTAAACCCAGCTCACGTTCCCTATTAGTGGGTGAACAATCCAACGCTTGGTGAATTCTGTTTCACAATGATAGGAAGAGGGGAATTTTTTTTCTTTTTTTCTTAGACAATCTCTCATCTTTTCTATTGACCCTCCCTCTCTTGTGATTTTATCCAGTATCATTTTATAAAAACATTCTATACACTGATAACTCCCAAATTTAAATCTCCATACCCGAACTGAGCTTGAATATTAGATCTCTAATAGGAATCTCAAACTTAGCATTTCTAAAACTGCATTCCTGATCTTCTCAAAAAACCTGTTCCTACTGCAGTCGTACCCATCTCAGTTAACGGCCATTCTCTACTTCTAGTTGCTAAGTTCAAAACCTTGTGGTTATCCTCTACATTTCTACTTGTACTGTACAGTGAATATTAAACTTTACAAATCACTGTATGTCTGGAAAATGTTTTATTATGCTTTTACATCTGAATGAAATTGAGAATGCCTCATTCAAACTTATTTTCACTCAAAAATTTAGAAAACAAATTTCTCACTTGTTTTCTCTTTATGGTTGTAAGCCAAAACATTGGTATTAGTTTTACTCTTGCTCTTTTGTGATCTATATATTTTTCTCATATCTTTCAGAACTTTTTCTTTATTCTAGATATTCTAAAATTTCACAATTACATAAATAGATGTTGCTCTTTTTCAGTAATTTTGTTTCATACTCAGAGAACCCTTCCAATATGGGGACAATTGCTTTTCATCATGAAGAATTTTCTTCTATTAGTTCTTTGCTTATTTCTTCCCATCCACTCTTAGCTCACTGCTTCTGAAACTTCTCTTAGCAGACATAAGAACCAGTAGATCTATCTTTTACATTGCTTAATTTTTCTTTCATGCTTTCTATTTTTTTAATCTTTCTGCACTATACCTTACAAAAAAATACTCAGTACAATCTTTCAACTTACAAAGTTGCTCTTGAACTGTGTTCATTCTGTTCTTCAGCCTGTTCATTTTCAAGATTTCTAATTTGTTTTAAAAAAAGTTCTTTCTACAAGATTGTCATTCTCTCTTACCTCTTTGAGAAGTATTAATGACACTTTAGTTTTTTTCTGTTTGCTTACTTATGTTAGGTTCTTCTATTTACTGATTTTGTGTTTCTCTTTTATAATGTTGGTTTTCCCGAAATATCTATTGATTCCTGGTTATTGTACATCTTTACATATAAAAATTCTGTCAACCAGTCTATAAATGCTATTTCTGTTAACTGTAGGACATTCTTTTGTGACCCTATAGAGGACAAACTGCTGGACAGGGTATAGTTCATCTTCTGAGCGTAGGAGATCTTAGTTTCTCTATGGTATTTCCATCTCTTTTAAGGCTCTGACCCAAATTTATAATCAGTATTCCAGCTAGAGGTCATGTGTCTCTATTACCTGGCATCAAGTTGTACTGGACTCATATGCTGCTCCAACGCCATACTCAAAAGCACATTGACAGCTTTCCTAAGATCTTGAAGCACCACTATTATTACCTTTTTTCAGCAGTCCTCTCCTGAGTGTGTTTTAAGCTAATCCTTTTTCTTAAAACTGATTCCAATGGCCTCTGTCCTCCAGAGTCCTCATACTTTCTGGTCCTCCCCAATAGGTCCCCTTTTATTGATAACCAGCTTTGCTGAAGTTACTGTTTTGTTTTTACTTTTACCTTAATGTCTTTTCTATTTTTTTTCCCCACTTTCTAAGGATTTGAGGTGATTTTAGGTAATCCCTAAGACTGAAATGAATTTCTTTGCCATTTCCCCCAATAGTCTTACGTTATCCTGAAAGTTGCCACTTTCAACATAATAGTTCAATACAACTATCTTATAATGGAATGAGCAGAATCAATTTTTAAAATATGACAATGTTTAAAACCCATTAACACAAATTTACTATAGATTTTGAGCAAGCTAATATTAAGGTTTTCATTTACCTTTCCATTCATATTGTTAAAGTATATAAACTATATAAAAAATACAATATATATACATTATAAATATCCATTACATGTCTATATACACACACTACATTAATTATCATTTAAGTAGATGTAAACGTTTTTCATTCATGTAATATATATTAAATGCCCACTAGATTAAAAAAAAAACTGGACAATGCATTGCCTTCTGAGATTATAATTCCTCTAGAAAGGAAACTGAGAGATAAAATTGTTAAAAATAATCTAGGTACTTAAAACACATTTCCACTTTCTCAAAATTTGTTAGTAGTGAACACAAGAGCTCTTTGAAGTGGATAAACAGAAAAGTTTAAATCATGCAAACATTAAAGAGAAGGCAAAAAATAGATACATGTTAAATCCTAGAACCACAAAAAAAGTCCTTCAAAATAGAAATGTAGCAATCCTGCTCACCCTAATAGGTTAACTACACTGTAACTGTTGCATTTGCTTATGAAAACAACAAAACACCAAAACTATTTTAAAAATCAGATTTTTTTTTAGAGTTAGGACTCAAAGGACTTGCATCTGAACCCCAAACCTTCTACCCACTAGTTGATGCCTCAGGACAAGTTATTTAAAAGGTCTAGTTTCCTTGTACAATGGGGGCAACATTATCAGCCTAGAATTTACATTAGCACAAAAAATGAGTAACTATTACCTGTTGAATCAGGATTTCTCTGTCACTTTAACCCATGACCTTTTTAGTAAATATCAAAACTTCTCTACTATTTCGTACCAGAAAATTAAAGCAAATTTCCCCCTAGATGTAAAACTGAATGTTTTTCCAATTTCACATCATCCTTTATAAATCCACTGCCTCTCTCTACTCCCAGTCCTCTTAAATAGCCAGCACTGCTGATCTTGTTAACCTCCTCAGAAAAGAAAACTAAAGGCCAGAGAGTCTATGTGCCTTTACCAAGGTCATATACTTAGTTAACAATAAAGCCATCTTGACTCTGACTTCCAGGGCAGAGTTCTTTCTACCTCATTATATCTTAAAAATATAATGCTACACGTTATCTCACCTGAGGTTTGTAGATTCTTTTAAACCTATTTACTTACATGCATGGTGAAAAAAAACCGAACACAAAATCATTTTGAAGTATTTACCTTTCTACACGCAGGACAAAGCCCATTTTCATCAGTGCGAATTCGATGCCAACAAAATCGGCAAATCTGGTAGCCACAGGTGCAAGGAAAAAAGTTGATATCATCTATCTCCAAGGGCTCCATGCAAAGAGGACATTCCACAGGGTCTTCCTTCGCATCAGGACTGCGAGACATCTTCACGTTTATTAAACAGCAGCAAAAGTTTATAATAATTTAAGGGAGAAGGAAGTTCAGCACTGAGAACTAAAATGTAGAACTTCAAAGACCTGCATGAAAAGAAACAAAATATACTGTTTACTACTGAAAAAATGGCATTTTCAATAAATAAGAATCATTATCAAAAAATTTGAAAAATATTAATCAGACCATTTTTTGCTATTATTGCAGAAAATATTTCAAAATGGAATTCTGAATTTTTTTTACATGTCAAGAAAAAGGCCTGATATTGTATTTTTTGATTCAACAGAAAGACATAGAACTTTTTTTCTTTTTTAAGATAAAACATTTAGTATTAACTCAGTACTAATCACAGAACATTTCAGGGGAATAAATAATATACAGAAGCATCTTCAGCCTTAAACTTAAACTGTCTTCTCTTTGATCTAGAAGCTAATAATACAGCCTCACAACTAAAGGAGTATCATAGTAGTCCAAAATGTGTTGCAATTTACAAAATAAACCTAATGAAAAAGAGGCTCCAGTCATCTATAAATACATGTTTATATCAAACCTTTACCACAGAAATCGTAAGTCAGAGCTGAAAAAAATATGTCATAGAACCTAATTATTTACAGTTAAATATGTACTGACATGCTAATGAACACTTCTGGGAACATAAGCACATATTAAACAGAATAAAAGTATTCCTTTTTATTGTAGTAATGCTACAAAAAGCCTACAAAAAACAGGAAGGGGGAAGAGAACAAAAAGACCTCAATCTCCCAAAGTCTTTTTAAAAATTAAATAATTTATCTTTTTAGATTATGGAGAATTGAAAAATTTTAGGTAACAATTTAGACTCAAGTCACTATTAAATTAAAATGCTATGTCAAAAATCACTATTTTAGGTTAAAAAACTGATAGCCTCCAAAATATAACTCAATGCAATCCCTATCAAAATAACTGAGGTTTTAATGTGGAGGGTATAACTCAGTGGCAGAGCACATGCTTAGCATGCATGAGGTTCTGGGTTCAACCCCTAGTACCTCCATTAAAAATAATAAACAAACAAATAAATAAACCTAATTACTCCCTAAAAATTAATAAAATAAAATAAACTATCAAAAAAGAGAAACTGTTCAATTTATTTTTAAATGATTTTTTTGTTTATTTTTACATAATTTGACAAACTAATTCTGAAGTTTACATGAAAGAGTAAATGTATGAGAATTACTTTGAAATTCTGGTAGGGGGAATGTGAGGATTTGTCCTATCAGATACTGAACTGCACTACAAAGCTATGTAACTTAAATAATTTGATGTTGGTACAAAAATAGACAAAAGATCAAAGAAACTAAAGAATCTAGAAACAGAACCATGAATTTATGAAATTTTAGTATTTGGCAAAAGGGACATTAATCAATATAGCAAGAATGGACTGATTTATAAGCAGTAACAGGATTCTGGTCTATCCACTTTAAGAAAAAAAACAGTATATATCTAACACTGCAATCAAAATAAATTCCATATGATCTGTCTAAAGAGCTATATACATTAAAATAAACTACTGAAGTGTTAGAAGAAAACAGAATTTTTAAAAATCTTGGAATACTGAAAGTCTTCCTAAGCAAAAACAAATTCAGAAGCCATAAAAGAAAGATATGGTCAACTTAGTAATATGAAAAAAAAAAATTAAAGGCAAGCAACAGAGTAAAGGATATATTCGCTGTACACAATGAAGAATTGTCCAGGATACATAAGGAAATCTTAGAAAGCAATTTTTAAAAGACAAATTAATCAAAAGAAAATTGAGAACAGATTATGATGAGTATTCACTGAAGAATTACAAATGATTATAACATATGAAAAGATGATCAACTTCTTTAGTCAGTAAACAGTGAGATAGCATTTTCCCCCATTAGTCTGTCAAAGAAGATAGTCTCCCCACAAAGCAAAGATTATCACTGATCTAAGTTCCTCTCTGCAAAGAGGAAAAGGGAGCACAAAGAGTACCTTGCCTTAAATTGCGTAGCTATTAGATGGTGCAGCCTGGATCCATTCCAGGAAGCCTTAGCCCCAGAATTCGTGCTCTTCACTCCTCTTTTATACCACCTAAGACTCTATCCTACATAAATACTCTCATAAATGCACCAAGTACTTTGCTATATATTCTGCAGCACTGTTCATAAGAGTAGAAAACTGCGAACAATGTTAACTTTCCATCAGCTGGGAAATCCCTAAGTAAATAATGATACAGCCATAAGATAGATGTGTGTGTTGACTCAGAAGATGTCTATTACACAGGTTTTTTACATTTTTAAAAGCAAGCTGGAGACTAACATAAATATACAATTACTTCTATATAGATATATAAACCCTATATATGTATGTCTTTGTTTCTCCAAGAAAATAAAGTACATGAAAGGTTATACTCTAAAATGTCATCATATCACAAAAGACAAAGTGGAGGTACTAATTTTTATTTTTGAAAATCTGTATTACCCATACTGCTGTAATAATCATTTTTGCAATTCAAATGGCCAAACTTGTAAGAAAGACAGAAATTATTTTATCTCCTTTATGAAAATTAAATCTGACTTTTGTTAATAATTAGAAGAAAAATAAAATAGCTCCCTATGAATTTATAATTATTTCAAAATAAAAGCTTTTTTAAAGAAAAAAATGGTATATGTATTTATAAACAATTCAGGAATCTTGGTCTTTATATATATATATATATATAAAATGAGTGGTTTAGAGCTGATTTCTAATAGTTCCTCCCACTTGAATATCCCAAAACTACTTGTAGAAAACACAGACTCAAACATAGGTTCTACAAACAGGAAATAAAATAAAACAATCAAACGGTGCTGTCTATACAAGACATTATTTCTAAAACTATAGCTTATTAGAGTTTCAGAGAAGTAATTTATGAGATGCTGGGAAGGAAACAATACAATGGGGTTTATGAATTGAAAAACTTTCTAGAAAGGAAATTACAATAAATAAAAGATGACATATTGAGACTTTGCTTTTGTCTTTTAATTTTAAAAGTTTGCAAGAGTATCCAGTTTAGAGGGAAGAAGAGAGACAAAATAGTAAGAAGTTCCTCAAGGTGCTTAACAGAAAATCAAGTACATTTGTACACTTTTAGCACCATGGAGAGATGCCATGAAAGCCAGCTGTCAAACGTAATCACCTAGCTGGTAAAATGTAGTAGGGAAGTCTGATGTAGAACGCTGGAATACAAGGTAAAAGTCTCATCTTTTCCAACAAGTAGCTATACAATCTTGGATAAGACACTCAAAAGCACTGGGACTCACCTGAAAAATGCTGAGACACAAAATTAAACGGAATTTTCAAGTACAGAAATACTTCCTTTATGTAACCTCGTTGAACTAAGCTTTTAAAATAAGCTATGAAATAAACTCTCTCCTCTCCAAATACCCTAGCCCAAATTCTCATTAGAGAAGAGTAATTTTATTTCACCATCCAGTCAACTAATATTAAAATAAAAATAAAACAGAATGAGTTGAAACAAGATTTATAAAGGTGCAAGACAGAGAAATAAAAGATGTTTTTAAATGAAAAGGGGAAGTTAAGTCAGTGACTTTAGATGAGGTGTGGGGCTTCTTAGGACAGAAGTGTCAGTTTTGATTAATTAATTTTGAAAAAAGTTTATTTTCACGTGCATTATCTAATCTTCACTGTGACTTGGTAAGAATATATTACTCCCTTTATAAAATATGAAACAGGAAGGAAGGGTATAGCTCAGTGGCAGAGTGCATGCTTAGCATGCACGAGGTCCTGGGTTCAATCCCCAGCACCTCCTTTTAAAAATAATAATAATAATAAATAATAAAGCTAATTACCTCCACCCTCCACTCCCCCAACCCCACCCCTGCAAACAAACAAACAAAAGATGAAACAGGGATGAGGGGTGGGGTAAGTTGTTTCTGAGTCCCTCTGATCCAGGTGAAAAGACCAATTAAAGACAATTCAAAGTAAGACTGCCAACTTCAAAGCTTATGTCCTTTCCAAAATGGTAAGGCAAAAGTTATGATTACTGGAGACTCAGCTACATAATCTTGGGTATAGAGTGCAAACGTTCTAAAAGTAAAAATACACCACTTTTTCAAAAACTTAAATCCTATAGGAAAGCTCTACCTTATTATCTGAGTTCTTGTTCTCTGTATTACCTGTAATTAATACCTCAACACAGTATAAATTCTGATATAACATAATAATGCTCCTGAATTACCAAAAATCTCACATGTAGTAAGTGCACAAAATAAAAATCATACATTCAGAATTTGACACATTGTAAAGTGATTATAAATCAATTAAAAATGTTAAAAAAAATCATACATTCAAAATCATGCTCAAAAGTTCCTCATCACTCATGAAGTGCTGTATACATGACTTTGTGCTTAGGACTCTATTCAAAACATCTGTAAAAATACACTATAAAATGTCAAGTATTGCAACTGCTATGGAAAATAGTTTGCTGGTTCCTCAAAAAGTTAAACATAAATTAGCATATGACTCAGCAATTCCACTTCTGGGGATACACCAAAGGGATTGAAAAGGACCTGAACAGATATTTATACACCAATATTCACAGCAGCATTATTCAAAATACAACTCAAGTGCCCATCAACAATGAATGGAAAAACGAATGTATGCAGTCTATACATTCAGTGATGTGTTTATTCAGCCACAGAAGGAATAAAATTCTGCTGCATGCTACAATGTGGATGAAACTTGAAAACATTATGCTATGTAAGATAAGCCAGTCACAAAAAACAAAGATTGTATGTCCACTGACATGAGGTATCCAGAACAGGCAGTTCACTGTCACAGAAAGTAGAATAGAGGTTACCAGGGGCTGGGGCGAGGAAGAATGGGAAATTTTTGTTTAATAGGTATAGAGCTTCTGCTTGGGATTTTAAAAAAGTTTTAGAAATAGAAAGTGGTGATGGTTATACAACACTGTCCACGTAATTAATGCCAGTGAATTGTACACTTAAAACACTTAAAATGGCAAGTCTTATATATATTTACCATAATAAAAAAACTTTAAAATGCAGGATATAATAAATAGCACTTTTAAGTATTTGGTTGTCTTATTTAAATTAATTGTTTAATTTTTAAATTTTGTGCCAGTCTGGTAGCTGAATTTGTGATAAGTTAAATGTGTGTATGATGCAATTCCACTGAATAGTTACATATAAATTACAGTCATGAATACATTACATACCCCAAATTATATGTACACTACAGTTACACATAATATGAAGCTATTTATAGATATGAAACATATACACACACACTTTGAATGATATCTAGAATAACGTTAGTTTCCATAAAATCCACACATTCAATTCAACACATACACAGAACTATAAACTAACATTAAAAAAAACCTGTAATAAATGTAAATACAATTATCACACAGCTTATATTTTACTTAGTCAATGTTTTATAACTATAAATTCTTATTTCTTTAATAATCAGTTTACCCTCAATACAATGCAAATTTTCAGGAGAGCAGAGAAATTACCTGGTGTATCACATTTACGATGGTATATCATGCAGCTACAACACGGCTGCTGGTAAACAGTAAGCACTCACCTATTTGATGAATGACTAATGAATAAAAGGAGGAATGAATTATTTGTTATACCTCAGTCTTGACTGACAACTCTCTTCAAAAATAGGAAACAACACTCTAAGTTGTACACTGTTTCTGTATTAGGCATGTATTTCACAAAGTATGTTATTTATATAAACTATACAAAGGCAAAAACAGACTGAGCAGTAGCTCTGAACAGTTTAAGAAAAAGCAAGGTAAATCAACTGACTAAATATCAACACTATACCTTTTCCACTTTTTAAATTAAGTACCAAAGTACCAATATACATATACCATGAAGACAGAGACTGTTTCACTGGTTAGCATACCCCTAAATCCTAGAACAGTTCTTGGGAGATAGCAAACACTTAATAAATGTTTGTCAAATGGAAGGAAAACAAGAAAGAAGGAGTGGAAGAAGAAAGAGGGTGAAGAAACCGAAGTACCTATTCATTCATTCACAAATGTCTAAGCACCTGTTTTAAGAGTCACTGAACAAAACTATGCCAATCTTTACAAGTCTACACAGAGCAAATATACATTAGACATAGTAACAGACTTCTCTGAACATTTCATTGAAAAGGCAAAGGTTTTTCTATTTTCTTATGTTGCAACACTCAATATTAAAAAAATAATTTGCTAATTTGCATATAGTATGCATTTGCATAGTAAGAGCAATATGATTGTTGATTTGGGGAGAATGGTTCAATAAAATCCACCAATTTATCATCTGTATAAATCAAAGACAGCAAAGATGACAAATCATTTAAATCAAAGTGATAAAGAAAAGGAATCTTTGCATATCAATGTTGAAAACTTAACACTATGAAAATTCAAATGTATAAAAGAAATTAAAGATAATCATTTATGTGAAAAATCAATTTTAAGGAAAAAAATTTGCTATAAGTTTTCTTTAAATAAAAATGTTTGTAAACACATTTAAAATGTAAAAGTATCTAATTTAACACAATTTGATAAAGGCCTCTACTACTTACAGCATACTAGGTAGAACTTAATGATTAGTCTCTTAAAGGGGGAAAGAGTTAAAAAAAAAAAAAAGCACATTTAGGCTCTCTTAACAAGAAAGCTAACTGGTTGTTCTAATTGTATTCATTATTACAATAACATTACTTATTATTCTCTCTACATAAAAAGGTTTTAACTTTAGCACAAAAGTTAGATGACTGGCAAATAAAGGTTTTTGCCATCTAAAAGTTCTTTTTTACCTTCACTCATTTAGTAATTAAACAGTTATTAAGCTCTTGTTTCAAATTCCAGTCTAGGTCTTTGAGATAATTTAGTGGTCTCCACAGGCAAAAATCTCCACCCTTACTTCCTAACTTTTAATTTGAAATCAAAACAAAATCATAATAAATCAGTAAATGAAGTATGCTAGGAGGTGATACATGCTGTGGGAGAAAGTAGAAGGTCCCAGAATTGGGTTGCAATTGAAATGGGCCAGTTGGAGTAGGTTTAGATGAAAAGGTAAGATATAAAGGAGATACCTGAGTAAGCCATGTATATCTGAGAAAAGAACAAAATAGGCATGGAGAAGTCACTAGAGGCCTCAAGGAGGGAATATACCTGAAACGTTTGAGGAACTGCAAATTCAGAGAGATTGGAGTACAATAAGCAAGGGGAAGAACGATTTGAGATAAGGTCAGAGGGTAGCGGCCCAGGATCTTGTAAGAATTCATCACAGACCACTAGAACAGCTTTGGCTTTCTTTGTGAAATAAAGAGGACCATAGAGTTTTAAAGAGAGGAATGGCATGAATCTGATTCATATTTTCAAAAGATCTCTCTGGGTTCCACTTCGAGCGTGACACTAGTATAAGAAGCTCTATGAGCCGACTCCCCAGTGAAACTGATGAAAATTATTTAAAACCAAATATTCAAAGTTATCTGGAAATGGTCCTAAGGGCATAAGGCAAATGAAGAAACACTTATTCAAGAAAATCTACTAAAACTCAGGAAAAATAATACTATGTGGTATCTGAACCAAAACCTGCTCCCTCTTTCCTTCCCTCCCCCTTCTTAGCTCAGTGAGACTGAAATTTCACTCCAGGTTGGTGCCACCCAGAATACAGGGCACCCTCTCACCAGTTACCACTCGAGAGCCAAGTTCCTAGGACGGACAGGACATCAGCATTTCTCATCCAGCCCAAAGGTACCCGATACTAAAGCCAAGTTCCTGGTAAGTGCAGCCAGCATGTGGAGGCTCCCCTCTTCCACTCAACTTCTACTCATGGGAGAGAAGACCTACGTTGCTGCTGCATGTTGAAAATACTAGGTCCCAGATTGCCCTCCAAGCAGCTATTTCGTAAACTGGGGGTCCCACACCAGGAAAGGCAAGACAAGACCTGAGGCTACGTACACCCCTGCAACCAGTGCTCAGTTACTAAACTGGGGGTGTCACATGGAGAAAAAAAGCGCACCACTGTCCCGACTTCCCAATGTCAGAGCTTTGCCAGAGATTTTGCCAGGAAGGTAAAGCAGGCCTTAAAACAGAGAGCTCTGAATCTCTTCCAAAGGAACTTCATTTGTAACAGTCTGAAGTCCAAACCTAATCACAATCTCAAAACCACGAAGGTTGTGTTGCAAGACAATTGGAAGGAGAGTCGGACTACAGGCTGAACTGTAAACCAGCTAGTTTGCAGGAAAGGAGAACCAGGAATAAGATAACTGCTGGGAAGAACTTCCTGGGGTCAGAACAAATTTCAAGCTCAAGGACTACCCCTTCAAGTGAGCTCAAAATTTTCTGGATCAAGCTTAGAAGCAATTTATATCCTAGGGTACTGCTGAAAACAACTGAGCAGTTAGCTAGCAATTTGTGGAGCTTAACATCTCGGTATGGTCAAGGAAAGACACAGTGGAAGAATGCCCTGCCAAAAACACTGTCATCTCAGGATACATGTGGACATGCCCAAGTCTGCACCTCTCAGGAACACCACCAGATGCTTAACCTTCCAAGAGGGAAACAGATTTCACTGAATTAATCCACCCAGTCACTAAACAAATAAGCAAATAACACTAACAATCCCTGGGAAGGGTAGGAGAAGACTAGTACTCAGAGCTGCTGCAATATTTTATAAAATGTCCAGTTTCCAAGCAGAAATTATATACTGTGCAAAGAAACAGGAAAGTACAACACCAGGAAAAAAGCATGCAACAGAAACTGCCCGTGAGAGCCAGCAGATGTTGGATTTAATAGACAAAGATTTCAAAAAAGTCATTTTAAGTATGTTCGAAGAACTAAAGGAAACTGTAATTAAAGAAGTAAAGGAATGTATGACAATGTCATATCAAACAGGGGATTTCAATGAAGAGTTAGATTTTTTTTTTAAATGAAAATTCTGGAGCTGGAAAGTGTAATGACTGAAATAAAGTCACTTAGAGAGGTTCAACAGCCATGCATGTAGACTGTCGGAAGAATGAACTGATAAAAGAGAAGACAGATCAACAGAGATTATGCAATCCAAAGAACAGAAAGGAAAAAAGAATGAAGAAAAATGAACAGAGAGAGCTTCAGAGAAATGTAAAACACCATTAAGAGTATCAACACACACGTAATAGAAAAACCAGAAAAGGAAAAGAAAAAATATTTGAAGAATCAATGGCTGTATGAAAATGAAGAACTAAGGCTACACAACAAAGATGATTCCCACAAATATAATGTTGAGCAAAGGAAGCGATGAAATGTAACTGTGCTCATATAAATTTCAACAGATAAAAGAAAACTTCATTTTAGGGATACACATAAGGTGATAAAAAGTCAGGATAGTAATTATCTTTAGGTGAAAGGGAGAGAGTTAGGAAGAGATGAAGAAGGTGTGGTTACAAAGATGTTTGCTTCATAATTAAACTGGACATGTTTTACGTGTTTCTGAATATACAGTTCTTACTTTCTTTCAAAGTCTTAAAAAAAAAAAAAAAGATAATAGCAGTATTTTTCCCAGAATGGTTTAAAATAATCCCCAGATCTAAAAGCACAACATACCCAAGTGGGATCAACAATTCTATACCCAGAAACAAGACAGTAAAACTGCAGAACACTAAAGGCAACAAGAATCTTAAAAGTAAACTAAAAAAGGACCCTTCACCCAATGAAATGATAATTAAAATTACAGCAGACTTCTCAACAGCAACAACTGAAGCCAGGAGGGAAAGACAATATTCAAGATATTGAGAGAAAATTACTGTCAACCTACAACTGTAATCCTTGAAAACAATAATCCTTAAGATGAGAGTAAAATCGTAAAACATTTTTGAGAGAATCGAGATTTTCACATGGACTGGTTATTAGAAGACATTAGTTAAGTATGATAATAGTATTGTGTTTATTTTGTTAAAAAGCTCCTCTATGGGAGATACATTCTAAAGTGTTTGCATATCGTCATGATATGATATTTTAGCAGGAAAGAAGGCACAGAATGGGGAAGAGATGAAACTACAGTAGAAGAATGTCTATAACTATGGAAACTGAGGGATGGAAATAATTTAGTTTCATTATACTTTTGGTCTACTTTCACATATGCTTAAAATTTTCCATGATAAAAACCTAAAAATAATTGACAGAAGAATGAGGCTAAATTAAAAATTAAAACAAATAAACAGAAATAGAGACAGTTCACCAATAAGAGACCCCCACTAAAGGAACTTGTGAAGAAATTCTTCAGGAAGAAGGAAAATGATCTCAGAAGGACAGGCAGAGATTAAAGATGGTGAGGAACAAATATAGTAAAAAGGTACATAAATTGAATCACATATTTCCATATAAAATAATATAATGTGTTTGATTTAACAAGGATTAAAATAAAACAAACAATCATTAGGAGAGGACTGATATAAGATGAACTGCTTTAAGATTCAATTTTAAGAGCAATAAGAATGGTAAAATTTAAAGGATAATGACATTCTCTAAGATCTTTTAAATTCCACTTTCCTATGTATTTCTTAGAGATACCATTGCACTTTTTTTTTTTAATTGAAGTATAGTCAGTTTACAATGTTGTGTCAATTTCTGGTGTACCATTAATGAGAGGGCACGTACAAATAGTTCCAGCACTGTTTGTAATAGGAAAAAAATTGGAAATCTAAATGTCCATCAATAGGAAGTGGTAAATTCATGGCATATCAATAAAATGAAATATTATACAGCAACTGAAAAAAACTAAGGTAGTGTAGCTATGTATACACAAACATAATGAATGAAAAAAGTTAACTGCAGGTATTGTGTAACAATTTTTACATTAAAAAATAAACCATATGTTTTCTGTATATACAAACAATACAGATGGCCTCCAACTTAATGATGATTCAACTTAAGACTTTATGATGATGCAAAAGTGATATGCATTTGGTAAAAGCCAAAACGTACTTTGAATTTTGATCTTTTCCTGTGCTAATGATGTGCAGTATAATACTCTCTTATGATGCTGGGCAGTGACAGCGAGCCACAGCTCCCAGGCAAGGCAGCCACAGTACCCAGTCAGCCACAGGATCACAAGAATAAACAACCAACACATTTAAATCATTCTGTACCCAGGCAACCATTGTGTTTCTCACTTTCAGTACAGTAGTCAATAAATTACATGTGATATTCAACACTTTATTATAAAACAGACTTTGTATTAGGTGATTTTGCCCAGCTATAGGCTAATGTAAGTTTTCTGAGCACGTTTAAGGTAGGCTAGACTATCCTATGATGTTCAGCAGGTTAGGTATATTAAATGCACTTTCAACTGGCAATATTTTCAATATACGACGGGTTTATTGGGATACAACCCTATCATAAGTTGAGGAAAATCTGTAACTATATATAAAAAAATCAGCAAAAATTATACACAAGCTGGTAATAGTCGTTAAATTTATATAAACAGTGAAGGAAATGGGATGGATTGGAAATTTGAGCCTTGTCTATGATTTCTGTAAAGATACTACACGTATTTTTTTCTGTAATAGAAAATTAATTTTTAAAAATAACTTAAGGATATTAAACTTTGAATCCTTTGAGTACAAAGATTGTGTCCAACGTTGTACCAGAGGCAAATGCAAACTATAGGTTCCCACAAATGGGGGAGGTGGGGAGAGATAAACAAGAGTGTCTCACAAGAATTATACCAAAGTAGCAGACTTTATCACTTAGTAGGGTAGTTATGAATAGTTTCTTTTCTTCCTTTTATTTTCTTCTATTTTCCAACTTTTAGAAAATAAACATTTAGATTTATAATGGGAAAAACTATTGTAAATTAGCTAAAAATTAGGTACAACTGACAAATAAAAGGAGACAAAGTGATGAGATGAAAAAACTTTTGAATGTGTAATTAGAGAATTAGCATCAACATGTTTCCTATTAGCCTAATGCTTCTATGAAGGCTAGTTTAAAAAATTAAAGGTTAAGACTGATTAAAGTGTTATTAATAAGATAAAATCAAATCTGTACAAAATCAAAGCAGAGACTAATTAGTGTGCTAATTAGTTCTCTACTATACTTGTGCAGGTTGTCTAAAGAAGGAGTTGCCTACTTCAATAAATTTTCAATTCAGGGGGGAAAAAAGCTATTTTGGGGGGAAAAAGTCTGGTAGAAGGGTATGCCTATTTTAAAGTTTTTAAGAACTGACCCAGAGATCAATATGAAACAAATGGATCCAGGTATCAAAAGCTTAAAACCTTCCTAGTCACTCTGGATTTATTAAATTATATCTTTTAGAGATGCTTCTGTATAACAATTTACAATATACCAGTAGTAACAGAGAAGACAGAAAAAAATTAATCCAAGGAGAAATACTAAACTGAAATGCAAGGGCCAGTATCACCCACTCAGATTTTTTAAAAAATATTTATTAGCATGGTTAAAGTGTAACCTCTTCTTTACCCATCTCTAGATTCTACCACCTCCTAAATTCTTATCCTAGATCACATGCTGCCAGTCAAATGCTCCTCTTCCAACATGAGATCAGCCCCAATTCATCCATCCCTAAGTTCTTTCATCCTGCCACCACTTTGGTCTTCCCACTTCATGGCAAATATTAATAAGGAAGTCCATCTATCCTTTCAAGTGTTTGGCAGGGTGGGACACAGAAGGGTACAGTAAGATAGGTTTCATAAAAGAGGAAAGATAAGAGGTAGCTGGTTAAAGAGTGACTTTTATATGGAAAAAATGAAATTTAAACATTAATGGTAAACAAATACAGGAATCAAGCTTATATCTGAATACTCCCTGTAACTGTCAGTATTATATACATGACTTCTAGATATGTTACATGCAGCCCATCCAGGATAAAACTAAAAGATTAACAATGAGGATTTTTAAGAGGCCTAATACAGAGAAATAAAAGCTATCAATTCTCCTTTAAAAACAAGACAAAAAATTAATATTTCAATTTGCTTTATTCCTTCCTAATCTCAATGTGTGTCTTGATTTTATTGTAGAAAAATAAAATAAAATCTAGAATGGTAACAGTTTTACACTGTAAAGGCAAATTATTTCTCTCCACTCTGAGTATTTACTTTTACGTTCTATGCTGATTTGGCCCTAGCATACCATAAAAAACTACCAGCACTATTTTAAAATAATAAAAATTCTTTCTGCATCTTCATACTCTTGCTATAAAATTTCACAGACTTGTAATAATTTGTGGACATAGGCTTTTTTCCGAATTCGACAAAATTCAGTTAACAAATACAGTACCTCAGAAATACTGACATGAAATAACTTACCTACCTACCACATGACAATTACAATAAAATCAAGTCCATTCCGAATAATAGATGTTGAAGTATTGAGTAAAACTGTCCCCAATGACGTTCATCAACACTTACTAAATTTTTACAAAATGTTCCTGCTGTTGGGGGCCTCAATAAACTTCTAAATATTCATATTATTTGTATACAAAAATACAAAGAGTGAGAAAATTACCAAGAAGTTTAGAATTGGGAGAGTTTCATAATTCATATAAGAAATTGTTGCAGGTTGAAAAAGGAGTAATAATGAAAATAAAATCTGAATAATGAAAAATGCAAAAGCAGAGAAAGTAAAGGCATGGAAGTGCAATAAAACAATTATTAGCATCTAAGTTACGTTTTAACAAGAAAGGAGAATAGAATAGAATAGGTAGACTAATGAGTTTGATACCATATCCTCTGGAAGCAGCTGGGTTTAATTAAAAAGAAAACAGTATATATGAACAATGGTAGTGAGAATGGAAGGAGAAAGAGGGAATAAAAGAGCAAATAACCAAAATAAAACATCAAAATTAAGTCACTAGTTATCCAGTTACAATTGCGCCCCCTCCATCATTTCTGCAATACAGTTGTAGTCTTATTATATAGAACTATGCAACTGCTACCTTTCAATTATTGTAAAAATGACAGTATATCCATTAATGGGGAGAAAGTTTTAGAATCAAGCTGGTGATACTAATGATATGCATGCATAATAAAATGCTGTACGTAACTGTAATCTCTGCTACTGCACTAACAACCTGTGAAAGTGTCTAAATTTTGATAATGGCTAGAACTCCAGAATTTCAGCACTTATCATTCATCAGTTTTGGGGGATGAGGTAAATTATGGTAAATAGTTTGGAACACCTACAATATTTCTAGAAGCTTCAATACATAAAATAAGAATTTTTAAAAAGAGAAAATTCTACTTTAAAGCAATAGAAAGGTATCGAACATAAGAACCAAGCATTAATTTACATCAAACTAAGAGTCACAGAAGAACCAGCTTGAAGTTTCTAAGTAACAACCTAGACTACAACCTATTAGGTGAAAAAAATTTGCTTAAGCAGCAAAATCAGATTTATAAGATTACGTCTCCTAAACAAAGACTAATAAATAAATTAGCCTTACAGTAAGGAACAAGAATAAGTATAAAGGGCCCTGTATGTCATAAGTGCTTAATAATTGTAGAGAAGGAGGAGGGAGAAAATGCGGAGGGAGAGAGGGAGAAGAGTAACAGAAAAGAAGGAATTATATCATAAGATTAATACCAAAATCTGACTAAAGAAAACTACAGATCATTCTCATGAAAACATAAATATAAAAATACTACATACAATATTAACAAAACCAAATTCAACAATATTAAACTAAATAAGAGTTTTCCCAGAAGTGCAAGGACCTGATATTAGGAAATTTGTCACCCCAAAAGGTCAAAACAAAAAACTGTCCAACTCAAGAAATACTAAAAGGTCACTTAATAAAACCTACTATCTTGTCATCACGAACATGAATTAAGGGATTAATAAACTAGGAATAAAAAGATTACCCTATAACATGATAATGAATATCTACCTCAATACATTCTAATGATTAAACACCAAAGGGATTCCCACTAAAATCAGGAATAATATAGGATGCTGATAGTAACTATCATTACTATTAACATTATTCCAGAAGTTGTAGTCAATGCTACATAAAACTTTTAAATTAAGCAATATTATTATATGTAAAGAACAATTAAAAATAGAAGATGTAGAAGACAAACACATTACCAATTACATAGTGAAATGAGGACATTATTACAAATACCATAAGAAAAGCATAAATGAGAATATTATACGCAACTTTATGCCAATAAATTTTTAACTGAAAGGAGATGCCTAGATTCTATAAAAACACAAGTTTCTAAAACTGACCCAAGAAGAAATAGAAAATCTAGATTGTCCTTTATAGGTTAACACAATTTAATTTAAATTTTAAAAACTTCCCAGATAGATTCATGGGTGAATCCTCAAAATATTTTAAAAATAAGTAATACCAAACTTAGACAAGCTCTTTAAGAGAAAAATGGAAGAGGAAAGAAACACTTTGCAAGGCATTTTATGAGGCAGCATACTCTGTTATCATAATCTGACAAAAACATAACAGGAAAATTACTGAACAAGAACCCTCATGAATACAGACAATAAAATTCCTTAAAAGTTCACAAACAAAATATAGCAAATATATTAAGGGAAATACATGATGACTGTGATTATCCCAAGAATGCAAAAATGATTTAACATCCAAAAATTATACAGGAGATAAATGCATAAAATGCCAGGGAGAGTATACCAGGATGTCAGTGACACTGAGGAATAGAATAAATATAATGTCAAGCACACCAGATATGAAGACTGACCTGAACAAACCACTGCCTCAGTGAGCAAGTCTATTTGAAGCTGAACACTTTCCCTGAAATCAAGAATAAGTCAGTGAAAAGATACACACACCCCAATGCTCATAACAGCATTAAATACAACAGCCAAGGCATGGAAACAATCTAAATGTCCATCGACAGATGACTGGATAAAGAAGCTGTGGTATATTTATACAACGAAATACTACTCAGACATAAAAAAAGAATAAAATAATGTCATTTGCAGCAACATGGATGGACCTGGAGATGATCATTCTAAGTGAAGTAAGCTAGAAAGGAAAAGAAAAATACCATATGATATCACTCATGTGCAGAATCTAAAAAAAGAGAAAAGAAGACACTAATGAACTCATCTACAAAAAAGAAATAGACTCACAGACATAGTAAACAATCTTATGGTTACCAGGGGCGGGAAAGAGGGTGGGAAGGGATAAATTGGGAGTTCGAGATTTGCAAATATAAAACAGAGAAAAAACAAATTTCTTCTGTACAGCACAGGAAACTATATTCAATATCTTGTAGTAACCTATAATGAAAAAAGAATATGAAAATGAATACATGTATGTATATGTATGACCAAAACATTATGCTGTACACCAGAAATTGACACATTTGATGGGGGCAGGGGCATATAGCTCAAGTGGTAGAGTGCATGCTTAGCATGCACAAGGTCCTGGGTTCAATTCCTAGTACTTCCTCCAAAAAACAAATAAATAAACCTAATCATCTGCCCCCAAAAATTTTTTTTCGAAAAAGAAATTGACACATTATAATTGACTGTACTTCAATAAAAAATAAACTATTGGAAAAAAAAAGAAGAAGAAGTCAAGACTGTCTGCTATTCAACGTTTCACTGGAAGTCCTAGAAAGTACAAGACAAGAAGACTAAATAAATACATAAAGATTGTTAAAGAACTAAAACCAGTCTTTATTCGCAAATGATATGACTTCATACATAGAAAAATCCAAAGGAACAGAAAAATTAGTAGAACTACGTACTAAGTGAATTTAGCAAGACTTTTGGATACAAAAGGAATATAAAAACATCTATTTTATTTCTAAATTCTAGTAACATGCAATGAAGACAGAAAGTAAAACCACAATACCATTTACAATAGCATTAAATAAAACATCAAATACTTAGGAATAAATTTAACAAGATGTGAAAGACATCTACATCAAATCACAAAACACTGCAGAGAGAAATGAAAAGACCTTCAATAAATGGAGAGATACACAATGTTTATGAATTGGAAGATGATATTTTTAAGATATCAATTGTCCTCAAATTAATGTATATATTCAGTGCAATCAAAATCCAAATGAAAATTCAAATGTGATTTTAAAATAGAAACTGGCAAGCTGATTCTAAAATGTACATGGAAAAAAAATTTAAAAAAATAAAATGTACATGGAAATATACACAACTTAGCTTCAAGCAATCTTGAAGAACAAAGTTGAAGAACTCACACAGATTTCAAAATTCAGTATAAAGTTACAGTAATTAAAAACAGTGCTGGCATTGTGGTACTTAACTTCTGGACAGACATCAACAAATTGAAAGGAGAAATATAGGTCTTTTCCATACATGATATTGAAGAAACTGATTATCTATGTGGGAAAAAAAGTGAACCTCTATTGAACATCATATACATTATTAATTTCAAGTGAATCACAGACTTAAATGTGAGTGCCAAACTATATGTTGCTGACAAAAGACTCATATCTTAACTATCTAAACTACAAGAAGAATCCCTACAAGAAATAAAGGGACAAATAATTCAATTAAAAAAATAAATAGCAATATACATAAAGCTTTTAGAGGAATACTTAGGAGATATATTCATGCCTTTGGGATAGGGAAAAGATTTCCCAGCAGATAAAAGGCAATAAGCATAAAATTCTAAATTGATAAAACAAACTTCATCAAAATTAAGGCCTTCTGCACATCAAAAGATGCCAATAATGAAGTAAAAATCCAAGCTAAAAAAATCCAATCACAATACACACATCCAACAAAGAATTCGTATCTAAAATACATGAAGAACTCCTACGAATCAATAATAAAAGACAACACAATTTACACAAATAGTCAATAAGCACTTAATGTGTTCAACACCACTGGTCATCAGGGAAAAGCAAATTAAAACTACAATGAGATATCACTACACATTCAACAGAACAGCTATAATCAACAAACCTGACAACCCCAAGTGTTAGTAAGGACATGAAGCAACCAGAACTGCCATATTTTGATTACAGTGTAAAATGGGACAACAACATTTTTGGAAACTAGCAGTTTCTAATAAAGTTAAACACACACCTACCCTGTAACTCAGAAATTCCTCTCCTAGACATATATTCAAGTGAAATGAATGCTGATGCCTACAAAAAGATTTGTACAAGAACAGTTACAGCAGTATTATTCATAATAGCTTCCCCTCCCTCCCCTACACACAAAAAATGATTCAAATGTCCATCAACAGCAGAATGAGTAAACTGTGCTATATTCATACAATACTGCCTCACAAGAGAAAAAAATTACTAATACAAATAACTACTTCGATAAATCTCAAAAATATTATTGAGAGTAAGGAGCCAAGCACAAAGGAGTATATGGTTCTATTATACAAAGTTTGAGAATAGGCAAAGCTAACCATAAGTTAGAATGTCTACTTCTTAGTAGGGGCAATGGTACTGACTGGAAAGGGGCACAAGTGAACTATCTGAAGTGATGGAATTATGTTCCATATCTTGATCTGGACATTGAAGACAAGCGTGTATGCATATGTAAAAGGTTATAAGTCTACCCTTATATGAACTGTCCCTCAATAATGTACTGTGGAAAGGAAAAGAAGGAAAGGGAGATGAGGGAAGTAGTGTCATTTTAATTTAAAATTCACGGTCTAAATCAAAATTCTATCTCTGAAAGTGACACCAACAAATGTTTTGTGGAAGGGAGTGTTTTCTATGATATACAGTCCCTCAAATTGTTAGGATTATACCCTAAAACTGTATCATTTTCTTTGAATAGCCCGAAGAAATGCCATTTCTACATGCTCAACCTACTGAATGTCTAAGGATAATACACTGAGAATTTTGACATCAGTTCTATTTTCTTTCATTTGTCCAAAGACTTCTAAGTTTGCATAGAGTAGCCATACTTCTAATACTATGCTACATGTTGATATACTATCTGCTCTCTTTGTGAATTAAAACTCTATTCAAGTTAAAATTTTTTTCCATAAAGGTCAATAATTTAATTTCACTATAAAATAATTAGCAGTTACAAAACAGGAACAACTCAAAAAAATATGTTAAGTCCCCCACAATCCCATATTCTAATTAAAGGTTTCTGTACCTACAGACCTCAATTATACATTATATATGTTTAAAGGGAGGTGGGAGAACCATGTTGTGCACACTGCTCTGGGATCTGGTTCCCTGCTTAAGGCAATTAATATCTTTCCTTTGCATAAGTTACGGGTGATGTTTCTCAATGCGTAATATTCTTCTACACAGATGCCTGTAATTCATTTAATCAGTCCCCCATTACTAAAACATTTGTTTCTAATTTTTCACCACTGTGAACAATACTGTAACAAACATTTCATCTGTGTTGGTTTTCTTCACCTGTATGATTTTTACTACAACCTCTGAATGGCCTGAAATGGTTCTTTGTGACCATTTAGAGCCTTCTCTATGATTCTGATAAGATATCAACAATTTTTCTTCAAAGGCCAGATAGTAAATACTTTAGGCATTAAGGGCCATGTATAATCTTTGTTGCATATTCTTTTGTTTTGTTTTTATAAACATTTTAAAATGTAAAAAACCATTCTTAGCTCATGGATCTTATAAAAAAAAAAGTCTGTGGACAGGATTTGGTCTACAGGCCACAGTTTGCTGACCCAATTTAGATCATGGTCTGTAAAGACCCATGAAGACAGAAAATTACCCTAGAATTCTAGGTGGGTGTGCCAGTCACCATACTTTAGCATAATTAATTTCTTAGTTACTTTTAAGGAAAAAAATTTATTTTCATATGATCTCTTATTTTAACTCTCACAAGACCACCCAACGTCTATCCTGACTAGATTATTAAAATGTTTTAAATTTTAAAATTATAAAGGCTAGTGTGCAAAAAGACATCATCAGTTTTAAAAGTGCTTATCAGAATAAGTAGTTTTGCTGATGTTCATAATTCTTAAACTACTTTTATCAATTCAGAAGATACTCTTTGAATGGATACTGCCAACAAAACCGTACTCCCAACTGTGGCTACCTAAGTACTCACAGCTATAGGAATAAACATCATCACCTAATTGTCCTCATCTTATTCCATAGCCTGTGCTTGCTTTACCTATAAAATCTTTATGAAAAAAAAAAGTAGAAGAAACACAATAAAGATAATATTAAAAAGTAACTCTTTTACCAATATGTGATTTCAGTAAAATATTCTAAATAGCTTCAGCAAATCCTATAATTTAAACAATACGGATAAGACCAGTGTCATTTCAAAGAATTAAAAGAATATATGTCTTTGAATATATTCAATTTATATTTCATTTTTCTTTGTTTAAAAAAATTTACTAAGCAAACAATGCTTGAAGAAGGATAAAAGAAAGAAGTTTCTTTAAAAAAGAAAACACAGAAGACAGACTTTACAGGTATAGGCTGGAAACCTAATGGAAAGAGAATTCAACCACCACTTTGGTAGAGTCTGTGGTGCTTTTAAAAATCTACTGGTTTTCGTTTCTTTGGTTTCTACTGCTGGGTTGGAACATCAGAACCAGTATGGAAAGTTACAAAATGTAATTAACCTACTCCAGTTTGACCCTATCTCCCTAGGTCTAATCTCCCTATTTTGGTCTAGTATAATAGGTCTTCTTTACAGTCTTCCTATCTGCACTCTGAGAGTGAAAGAAGAGGGAGAAGAAAAAGATGAAATAATTAAAGACTGGATAATTATTAACCACATGTCACTAAGACATAGACTTAAGACATTTTTCTCACAGGAAACTTCACTCTTGACTCTTTCCCAAAATATTTCTGGCCACTATAGGTTCTGGTAGATTTTTTTACCAACGAAAGAAACAAAAATGCTAATATTGAGCACAGTCTCTATTTCAATTAGACTCAAGGTTAGAAAGGGTCAGAAAATAAAGTATGCACATAGCACGAAATCTAGGTTACAGTTCTGATTTTTATAATAACCAGTTTTGGGAAACTGGTCAAGTTACTGACTTTCTATGGAACTGAGGCTTCTGTGTCTATAAAATGAAGGGAGCTATATTAGATAAATCACTAAGGTCTCTCCTGGTTCTAAAATTCTAAAAATGCAAGGTGATTACATTAAATCTCCTACAGTTAAGCACAAAGTATTTTAAAGGGATTACATAATAGCCAACAACAGGAATAAAATGTTATTAGGAAACATTTAATGATAGTCCAACATGTTATGATTCCAAAATTCAAAATTGTCACCATTCGCAAGAAAACTGTAAGTTTTATTTAATAGAATCCAATGTTTTGATATTTAATGTTAATAAATAGCTCTTAATTTTAGTGTTATAAAGTAACAGCTAGAAAAACCTAAAAAGAAGTTATTGTATAAAAGTTTTTCCTAAATTTTTCCTATACAAACACAGATTGAAGCTCTACTAATTTAGACTGGAAGAGAGTCTGAGTTAGTAGATTAGTTCTCTGTGTACACACTGTTTCTTTATACATCAGATTGCTACTGATGGCACTAAATCATTGAAGGTGATATGAAAGACAGCTTGGTTACTAAAGCAGATTCTTAATAAATCTGTCTTATTTTCTAAGTGCTGCTCTCTGGTTTTAGTAAATGAATTTTAAATAAAAGTATAGGACTTGGTTAGATAAGCCAAGAGTGCTGTATCCTATGTGTAATAAAACCGTATGAAAAAATACAGAAAACTTCCTAAAACTCACCTAAGGAAAACTATAATTTTAAACATTATTTTTTAAGTACGTATATTTTTGTGTATGTATAAAATCTCCGAAGTATAAATGCCAAACTGAACGGAGGAGTTAGTTATCCAAGTGATCTGGATGGGCAGTGGGGTTCAATTAAGAGGGACTTCTGCTTTATCTGCAGTTTGAATTTTTCTAAAAACTCATCATTTGTGTGACTAAAGGTAAATTTTTAAAAACAAAATTTTTAAGAAAAATATACTCAAAAAGAAGTCATATTACTACAACACAGAGACTACTGGTTGGGGCAGGTTTATATGCTATACTTAAATGTCTAGAAAAGAAGATAAATGACAATAAATAAATTCAAATTAAAAAAGAGAACTTAATAGACTAGATATTTAGGCCAAATTATTACTCCTCCCTAAAATACATTTTCAATTCTAGGACTAAGCACTTCAATTTTCAGTAATGTTTACTTTATCTTTCACCATCTGTGAATTTTCCAGGGAAATGAATTTCATCACTTTTAAAGCAGCAAATGCTATCTACCTACTACTACGTGTCAGATATAGTGATAGGTATTGAAGATAATGATGTTGCTACTGATGATCATGATGATGTTTTTGTTGTTGTTTGCGAGAGAAAATTAATGACTAATAAATTTACTGTACACTCAATGACCTTTACTCTATTTACGCAGGCAAATTTCAGGTTCTTCCAGATTTAAAAATAAATCAGCTATGTTCTAAACATAGCTGTGCAAACTACTGTGCAATTCTGCCTACTCTATGCTGCCACAACTTTCCCCATCATCACTATGAGTCAACCTTTTTTAGTCAACAGTCTATGATGTAAAGATGTAAAATTACCAGAAAATCTGAATGTCTAAGGAAAATATAGGGTGGTATGATAGTCAAGAGCAAAAAGAAAATACAAATGCTGGTGCTTTAACTGAATTATGCAGCATACGCTTTTTTTTTTTCATTTCCTTTACATATTTTAAAACTATTTATTAACTTGGAAAAGTAAAATTGCTACAGATTACTTGATATGTACATTAAGATTAAATTTGAGATATTTGATTTTTAGACTGAAAGCAAAGGAATAAAACTCTACTATAAATTTTCCCTTAAATTTTACATATCTATTCCTTCCCTGAACTTAGTTATTTAATAGCCATTGGTATATTTTCTACTTTCTCCTTATAGCAAATCAGTATGTAGTTCACTGTATATCACAATCACTTAAAACCCCATGCTTCACTCCTAATATCACAGCTTTCATCTTCCTTTTTTAAAATCTGCCTTACACCCAGAGAAGGGTACAGGGAAAGAAATGAGGACAGAGGACCACGGCCTGAGTAATTCCAACTTTGTAGAGACTGCAGTGGAGAAAAAGGATGCACGTAAACACCACAAAGACACTTGAGAAAAGTAGGAGAAAAAAGAGCATAGAGACCGTAGAATTTGAGAAAGGTGAACAAGTCTGAAAAATATTCTGGCAAGAGAATAGACTAGATGATAGAAAAAGGAAGAGAAAAGAAGGAAGTCCCGGGAATGACTCCCAATATAACTCTCAAAGATGCCCAAGAATATTCATTCATTCATTCATCAAAATATTTATTCAGTAATATATGCAGTGCACTTTTCTAGCATGTGGGTCACTTGAATAAACATACCTAGAGTTCAGTGCTGTGAGGGCTGATGAAATACAAATTTTTAACTCAGACACAAACTTCATATTTAAAGTTTTGATGATACTGCCAGGACTTTCTCATTTATGTGACCCAAAATACATTCTCCTTTTGTTTAACCCAGTTTGGGTCAAGTTTCATGTCATTTGCAACAAAAGAGTCCTCTTCATAGGATCCTCCTTCTTTAGTCTCACCTTCAGCCCACTCTTCAAAAAGCAGAGTAAAATTACACATTTTGTTTTATTCTCTTCTCTTAAACCCTTCCATGGCTTTATATAGTACTAGGGATAAAACCCTATTGAATATGACCTCTAAGATCACTCATGGAATATCCTTAAAGTCATCTCTCACTTCCATTCCCTTCTATTACTGTGCTCTAAACACTGGCCTTTGGAAAACAGTTTTTAAGCAAACACTTAACCATCTAACCTAGCAATTCCACTTCAAGGTATTTACTCAAGAAAAATGAAAACATATGTCCATAAAAGAGCTTATACATAAATGTTCATAAGCAGCTTTATTCATAATAGCCAAAATAAAACAACCCAAATGTCTACCAACATATGAATGAATAAAAAAATGGTTGTCTATCTGTTCAATGGAATACTACAATACTACTCAGCAATGAAAAGGAACTGCTGATAGATATGACATGGACAATCTCAGAAGCATTATGCTAAGTACAAGAAACCAGTCGCAAAATTATTTCACTTACGTAAAATTCCATCAACAGTCAAAACTAAGCTCTGGTAACAGAATCATAACAGAGACTGACTCTGGGGGACAGGTATCAAGCAGGAAGGGGCATGAGGGGTTTCTGAGGTCACTGGAATGTTACAGACCGTGACAGAGGTGTAAGTTACACTGGAGCATGCAGCTGTCAAAACTTAATTGAATACTCACTTAAGAAATATATATTTCATTGTATGTAAATCATACTTCAAATTATTTAAATATCATTTTTTTAAAAAGCCATAAACAAAATCTCTACTTATCAGCTCTTCATGCCTGTAGAGACTTTCCAGTTAAACTTATTCTATTAGAATTTAGTTTCATTATTCAGTTGGTGGTAAAGACTTGTAGCAAAGCCACGCACCCAGTAAGGGGGCGAGGGAAGGAAGTCTTCTAGCTCTCTGCCCTAAAAGTGTAAATCCTGAAATATTCAGCACAATTATCCTAAATTACAAGTAAACCATCAGATTGTGGATTGTAGAGAGAGGAGATTCTGACTGATAAAAAAGTTGCTATGCACGTAAAACCAGAGACCACTCAAACTACCGGAAAAACTTGCTATTTAAAGAAACTTTTATAAGTGTCTTTATAAAACACCTATCTTATAAAACTTGAGATTCCTCAAAAAAAATTATTAAACTACAATTACGAATTATGAGAGTTGTGACACATGTCTAGAAGCAGCACTTTCACCACTGGTATTAAAATTGTAAATAAGTTAAAGACTTATGAAAAAATTATGTTAAAGACTAAATTTAAAGGGATTTGATAAAATTATGTTTGGGTAAGCTAAATCATCAAGAGACAAGCAAAGTTAAAGGTAGAAAATAGCTCTGAAAGTAAATTATTCATTGCTTTTTTCCTTCTCTTTATTCAGTTCTCGAGTATACAATGACTTTTATTACTCATAATTGTCTTATATTATATACAATAATCTTGTCATTTAGCTAGCCCATATGCTAGTGCCTTTAAGGCAGTGTCCCAACCAATATCTAGCAGAGAGTTGAAAGGCATACTTAGTAGCCAAATGAGATCTTGTTATATATTATATTTGCGGTTCCTCACTACAAGTAGGTCGTGGCAGAAAGTATCTAATAAATAGCACTTAAGTAACCTTTTCAAAGTAGCTCTAAAAGATAATGACTGGCTCTAAAACAAATTAAACAGAGATTTAAAAAAAGAAACTTAAGTATGCACCTCACCAATTATAAAAAATTCTAAATAAGAGTTAAAAGTAAATCTTTTAAAAGATGCAATTATAATTTCTTATCTTATTGATATAAAAATGATTAACCTTCCCTAGAATCATGTTTTAATAAAATCGTTGGTTGGCTCAGAGGTTGAATAAGAGTCCTGAAAGTATCGTAAATGGGAGAGTAAATTTTTAAAAAATTCACTTAACCTATTTAAGTACACATTCCTTGTTTTCTGACAAGTCAACTAGTGACATGCGTAATTTAAAAGATTATTTCTAAATTTCTCTTAGTAATGTAGAATGTAGTTTCAAGAACTACATTCAAAAATGGTAAGAAAAAAGTGAGGCTACATTAATTTTTTTTGTTAAATAGAAAAGACTAAACAAGAAAAGCTATTAAAACATGACAGAAATCATTTTTTATTCATTTTCCTGCAAAATATATTATGGCATTACTAACTTGGCAAAGAAATAAACAGTAAGTTTTTTAATTGACTGAACTGAGCAGACACACAGAGGCAGATTTAAGCACAGTGACTGTCAAACTGAAGGATAAAAGTAGCATATTATTCTATTCAGAGCCTAGAGGGACATAAGACAAAAGAACTCCTCTGTTCCAAGAGTACAATAGTGCTCTTGATGATTTTCCTTCCAGGGACACTCTATTTCATTATGCTAATAACCAATCTTAACTTTTAAACTGGTTTTGATTCAAAACATTACTGTAGTGAAGGTTCCATAACCAAATACTCTGGTTAAGAGTTAACATTTTCCCAGCCTGCTTCTGATTTGTTGTTTCTATTAAATTTCTACACAAAGCAAATGAAAACGTAAATGAAAGTAACTCCACAAGACCATTTGATTCCTAGTTAAGTAAACATTCTCACATGATAACTAATTCTAAAGAAAACATACTGAAACTGAGGTGTTTATAGACTGCTCATAGCATAATAAATTAATGCAATCCTTTTGAAAATCAATACAATGCAAAAGTCTTATATAATGATGGTACTGTCCTCTGCTCCAGTAATTTCGTATCTGGAAATATAGCTTAGGCAAATAATTTAGCTAAAAGAAATGCAGACTGTTTCAACCTTGCCTAGGAGAGTCCAGTTAATACAATTTAGCAGTCAATTTAAACCAGCTGAAGTCTGGTTTCAGTTAGTGTGAAGATCAATATTTCCAACACAAAATTGCCTTGCAATACTCCACAGGTGTTATCCATGTGACAGAATAACCAATGGTAACCACAGAACAAAACTAGCAAAGATATGTATAAGCCACATGCAAACAGAATTCTACATTTAAAAATCTCATCATCGGAACAGGAGGCATCCAAAATAAAAGAGGTCAAAATCATGACCAGTACTTTGCAGGTGAAGAACAAATGAAATACAAAAGAACTGAAAGAATTCTGAGACTCACTGAAGATGACAGTTAGCAGTCCTATAGTATCAAAGAGAAATTGCCTACAATTTTCTCATGGATTAGCTAAGAAATACAACATCAGTCTTCTGTCTAACTCATAAAGAAATATAATGACAGAGGGAATCAACAAAATCAAGCAGACCATGACTAAAACCGCACATAGTAAAACATGCTACTAAAAACTGATGAGTCAACTCTTCTTGACAAAATTTCAGTGTACAATACAGAATCAATCCCAATAAAAATAATTCAAGTTTAAAAAACTGGAAAAAACAGTCTGAAAAAGCTTAATGTCTCTATGTAAAATAAAGGCCAATAAATTTAAATGATTTATTCAGTTTTCCACAGAAGATAATTTAATTAAAATTCATTAATGTTAGTATGACTGATTAAAATGTTGCATTTGCAACATTCTTGGAGGGTCAGTATGTCCACTGGGTAAAAATGATACTCAATTTAAAAGGTACACCACCATTCTGTTTATAACGTCAAAAACACTGAGAAATACCCAGATACCCAATGGGGGGAAGGTTTTCCTACCCAGGAAGGCTGTCTTCCTCAATGCACTAGGGAGCTTTATGAGTGACAGATATGCAACCATGAAGAAGAAAGACACCAGCCCATCCGACTCACAAGATTAGCCATTAACCCAAGCAATCAATGTGGTAACATACACAATCACAACTGCATTCCTCTCAGAAACATAATGGAATACATTTAATATTGATGCTTGCAAATTTATCTCCCCATCTTATTTCAGAAAGTGTAATATAGAGTATATGACAACCAGAAACATTAATGTGAAGTAAAATAAACTAATACCCCCCAAAAGTAAAATGTAAAATAAAAAGATGGAAAGAGAACACAGTAAAACAAGATTGTTAATAACAGCTTTGGAAAGACTTTTCCTCCACACATCATTTTCACACCTTCTACAATGAATATATGCTATATTTAATTTTACTTTTACCAATCAGTAAAACTGATCAAAATTAAAACACAAAAAGGGTACCTATTAACTTTGTTCCCATCTTTTAAAGTTCTAATGACAACCACTGTAAATAATTCTTATGTATTCTTCCAGATATATTCAACGCATATATAAGAATATACTTAGAAGCATCTCTTTTCTAATTAAAAATGAAAAAGACTGTGTGGATTGTTCTGAACCTCCCCTTTTTCACTTAACATACACAAGAAAATTTTCTATCTTTATACATATATCTCCACTTCTTTTTCATGGCTGCAACATATTCCATCATATAGATGCACATATAATTTAACAAGTCCTACTGACATTTTCAGTGGTTTCAGTCTTTCAGTATTACAATACTGCAATGCACACCCTTAAACATGTGTTCCTGTATGTTAGAATATCAGAAACAAATGCTCCAAAATTCAGTCTGCTGAATAATAAATTGACTAAGATTGCCAGTTATGTATTTATCTCAAAGATCTGAACAAATGAGACAGACACATGACCTTGATTATATTTTATATTAACACATATCAAATTGTGTATTAACACATTGTCATAACATATATGTGTATATGTAGAAATATATTTATTAAATATCTGTGTTTATGTATATATTAATATCATAATAAATACAGGTGTCTCATAATTATTTATAAATATTATTTCTATAAATATCTTATACTTATTAATACAGGAAACAGATTTATTAGTTCCAAATTTCCAGTCATTAAAATTTTTAATTTGTCTTTTGTGGTAAGATTTAGGGACTTTCTCTACTTCTTTCACATTCTTGTTTGAATGAAATATTCCCTTATTCCACTCTTTAGTTAATTTTATTATTCTCCAAGCCCTCAAAGATAACATTCTTAATCTTTATAGCAATTAATAACCAAAATATCAGCATTTCCTACTGATGTGGTTGTTCTAAGTATTCTTTAGCACAAATTTATGGTAAATACCTGTTAGATATATAGTGAAATAATAATTACTGATAGTGGCTTTTTTTCTGAATATTAAATATATTCATAAAAAAAATCAACCAAGCTATGACCCTGAGCTTACAACATTCCTTAAAAGGTTATGGGGGAAAAAATGTCAGCCAAATCCCATCAAAAATCTTCAAAAGCTATTAAAATCATTCCATCCAACATAAATAACCATAAATTTTAGTCAAATATATAAAAAATACACACTTTGAAACTGACGAATCCTAAAAATATTAAAATGCTAGAAAAAAAAACTTCTAAAAAGATTGTAATGAAATCAGAAAATGCTGGGGGGAAACCACAGAACAACTTTTCAAAGGACTGGAAACAAATCAGAGTAAACTGAAAAATTCTCCCCTGAAATAATGCAATTTTGTCCTTATTCATTAGAAAAATACTCCCCTGAATACACTGATAACAAAGACTGGTAAACTTAACGAATCAGCCTATATATTAATTGACCTAGAGCCAGTACATCTGTAGAACAAATTCCTAAAAATGAATCTGCTAGCTCAAGCATGGTATGTACAATTTTTAGTTTTGACAAACACTACCAAATTGCTCTTTAAAAAGTTGCACCAATCTACATTCTAAGGCCTATTAGAATTTAATATTTTAATCCTTACCAGTCTAAAATGTAAATACTGGAATCATTATTTTTAATTTGAATTTTTAAAAATTTGGGTGAGAGTGTATGTATTTTATAATGTGAAAAAATCCTTTAAGTTATGAAGAAACATGAAACATATTTATATAATAAATTTTTAAAGTACACAAAATAACCTTACTCTACTAACAACAAAGTAGAACCAAGTTCACATATTAATAAGAAATCAAGACAACTTGCAAAAATAGTGAAAATGCTCTTTATTTTAGGATTTCAGAATTATAAAAATTTTTCCATTCCTTTTTCAAGATTTTCTCATGTTATTATTATGCTGATTTTCTGTGAACAAAAAGTTCTAGTGGCCCTGGGAGTAAAGAATAATCACAGCTTTTTATGCCACCCAGGCTTTTTATTTCCTGTCAATGGGCCCACCCAGTTTTCAGTTGCCCAGTGCTAAAACTTAATCATAATCTTTGATTTAGCACTCTCCATTCTCTAAACCCTAGTCATTAAATCCTTGACTGTATTCCTTTAATACGTCTTTCTTATATACTCTTTGGTGTCCATTTTAACTGGATAATTAATATAGGATCGAAATGAAATCTCTTGCCTCTAGAATCCAATTTGCATATGGTTCTGTTTGATTAATTTTCCTCCAGATCAGTGCTTATTAAACTTTATCATGCATACAAATCACTTGAGTAACTTGTTAAAAATGTAGAATCTGATTCTGTAGGTCTGAAGCTGGGAATTAAAATCTGCATTTCAAACAAGCTCCCAAGGTATGTCAATTCTTTATAACACATTCTTCAGGTCAATCTTCAGAATAAAACCTTTGAATCTGCTATTGCCTCTTGCTCAAATTTAAACTCTTTCTTGGTACTCAGGAACCCTCTCTCTCTACCTTCTTAGTACAGCTGACCCTTAAACAACATGGATTTGAATTGTAAGGGTCCACGTACACGTGGATTTTTTTTCAATAAATACTACGGTACTGCACAATCTGTGGTTGGTTGAATAGGTGGATATGGAACCAGGGATATGGAGGGCCAACTGTAAAGTTATGTACCCCTAAACCCTAAGTTGTTCAAAGATCAACTACCGACTAACTGTACTGCCTCACAAAACATCTCTCACTTTCTCCCAAAGGCTATGCTCATTTTTGTTCAGTAGTCCCTTTATACAGATAATGTTCCTTTCAACTTTCTTTCCCACTCCACCTCAAATACACCTGATCCCTGAACAACATGTGTTTGCACCACACATGTCCACTTATACACATAATAATTTCAACAGTAAATGCTACAGTACTATATGATATGCTGCTGGTTGAATCCGCGTATGTGGAACCTCAGATACTGAGGAATCTTGGAAACAGAGGAACTGCATATATGGAGGACTGACTATAAGTTATACTTGGATTTTCTACTGCATGGAGAGTCAGTATCCCTAACCCCTACACTGTTAAAGGGTCAACTGCATTTTTCACAAGACCACACAAGTATATCCTGTCCACATTCTTTACTCCATTACGGAATTCCTTTAGTAATTCTCCATTAAGCATTTGGTGTATGCTGTCTTGTATTATTAGAAACATTGCAGAGGTGTTCATCTTGTGTCCTATGAAGTGCCTTGAAAACACATTTTCCTACCATTTAATACACAGCAATATGTTTAGCATATAATTCCTATTCAGTCTAAGCTTATCCAGAGAATCATACTTTGTGAGTGCCTTTTTAAAGAATAATAAAAACACACCACCAGATTTCACCTTGGAGCAGTAACATTTCAAGACCAATTTACCACCAGTGTAAGCACAAATTACACTGCCAACATAAAAACTAGTGACTATTTAGAACAAAGAATATTAAATTTTGTTTAAAACTATAGAAAATGTCAAATGAGATATGGATCATAAAGAATTTAAGGGAAATAAAACATTATAAGGGGAAGAAGTAAGTATGTCAATGATGCTATACAAATCAACAATAAGGAATATGAACCAAATAATAATGGATAGGGAGGGAGTAAGAAAAGAGTTGCATAGGGAAAGGTAGGTGGTATTCCAGCAAGACTATATGGAGTCAAAAATAAGTAGAACATACATTCTTTTCAAGCACTCAGAGAACATTCATCCAGATTAACAATATCCTGGGCCATAAAACAAACATCAACAAATTTCAAAGAACTGATATCATAAAAGACTATGTTCTCTCTCAATAATGGAATCCAACTAGGACTCAATAAATCTCCATACACTTTGAAACTTAACACAGATACCACTGAATAATCCATGAGCCAAAGAGGAAGACTCAAAGGAAATTTTAAAAATGCACAAAGCTAAGTGACAATGAAAATACAACATATCAAATTTGTGAAATGCAACTAAAGCAGTGTGCAGAGGAAAATTTATAGCATTAATATGCTTACATTGGGGGGGGGGAGTCTTAAATCGATAATCTTAGCTCCTACTGCCAGAAAATACAAAAAGAGGAAAATTAACTCAAAGCAAGCAGAAGGAAGAAGCTAATAAAGTGCAGAAGTCAATAAAACTGAAAAACAGAAGCAATAGAGAAAAATTAATGAAACAAAGAGCTGGTGCTTTGTTTAAAATAAACTGATAAACCTGTAGCAAGACTAACAAAGATAAAAAGATGAAAGACTGGAATCATAAATATCAGAAGGAAACAGGAGGTTATCAGTTACAGATCTCTCAGCCATTAACAGGACAATAAGGAAATAATAAGAATCTTATACTATAAATTCAACAACTTAAGGAAAATGGACCAATTGTTAAAAAATCACTTATCTCCACAACCCAATAAAGATGAAATAGATAACCCGAATAGTCCTATTGAAAAAAAAATCAAATCCACAGTTTAAAAGCTCCCCTGGCCCAGATGGTTTCACTGGAGAATTTTACCAAAAATTTAAAGAATTAGTTCTATTTTTATGCCATCTTTCAGAAAAGAGGAGGGAACACTTTCCAACTCATTTTATGAGGCCAATACCACTCAGGCATCAAACCAGACAAATACAGTACCAAAAAAACAAACACTTCAGACCACTATTTCTCATGAACTTAGATGCAAAAATCCTAAACAAAATATTAGCAAATAAAATCCAGAAACGTATAAAAAGATGATTGGGATTTATTCTAAGTATGCAAGTCTGGTTCAGATGTGAAAATCAATCGTAATCCACTAGAAAAAAGGGCTAAAGAAGAAAAATTATATGATCATATCAACTGACAGAAAAAGCATTTAATAAAATTCACAGTAAAAATTTTCAGTAAACTAGGAATAGAAGACAACTTTCTTAACTTGATAAAGACCATCTATTAAAAAAAAATAGGTAACATCACAACTTAATAGCAAAAAGTATATGCTTCCCCCGTAGCTAACATCACAACTTAACGGTGAAAACTATAAGCTTCCTCTGTAAACTCAAGTACAAGGCAAGGGTGGCTGCTCTCACCAATCTTTTTCAACAGTTAATGGAAGTTCTAGCCAGCAAATAGGTTAAGAAAAGGAAATAAAGGCAAACAGATTGGAAAGGAGAAAAAAATCTGCCCCTATTTGCAGATGACACAACTTTCCACCTAGAAAATCCCAATCTATCAAAAAATGTCCTAGAACTAATAAGTGAGTTCTGCAAGGTCACAGGATACAAGATTAACACATGAAAATCAATCACATTTCTATATACTAATAATAAATATGTGAAACCTAAGTTACATAAATGTTATTTATAATTACTCCAAAGAAAATAAAATACTTAGGTACATAAATCTAAGAAAATGTGCAAGATCTGTATACTGAAAATTACAAAATGCTGATGAACAAAATCAAAGAAAACCTATACAATTGGAAAGACTTACCATGTTCACTGACTGGGAGACACAACATAGTAAAGATAGCAATCTCTACAATTGAAATAGATGTAATGTAATTCTTAGCAAAAGTCCCAGAAATATTTTTTACAGGCATAGATAAGCTTATTCTAAAAGCTTTATGGAAAGGAGATCCTACAAGACCTAAAACAATTAGTCTGAAATGGATCATACACTTAAATGTAAAATGGAAAGCTATAAAACTTCTAGAAAAAAAACTTAAGAGAAAATCTTAAGACTTAGGACTAAGTGAAGAGTTTACTTAGGTGAAACAAAAGGCACAGTACATAGAACAAAGAATTGATCCTTACCAAAATTAAAAACTTGCTCTGTGAATAATCTATGAAGATGAACAGACAAGGTACAGACTGGGAGAAAATATCTGCAACCCATGTATTTCACAAAGAACTTGTATCTAGAACATATAAACTCAACAGCAAAAAAACTGAATTAGAAAATGGGCAAAAGACATCAACAGACATTTCACTGAAGAAGATATATGAACAATCAATAAGCACATGAAGACATTCTACATCTTTAGCTATAAGGGAATGTATACAATGAGGTATCATTACACACTTATTTGAATGATTACAATAAAAAAAAGAAAGATAACACACACCCACTTTGAGTAGAATGCAGACTAACTGAATCACTCATACAATGCTTGTGGAAATGCAAAATCATATAGCAACTCTAGAAAACAGTCTGACAGTTTCTTTTAAAACTAAACATACACTTATCTGATGAAGCAGTAAGTGTGCTCTTGGGCATTTATCCCAGAGAAATGAAAACTTTCATTCACAGAAAAACCTGTACACAAATGTTCGTGACATCTCTCTTAGTGAACTGAAAACCCAAATATCCATCAACAGGTAAATGGTTTAAACAAACTTTGGTATATCCACACCATGAAATACTATTCAGCAATAAAAAAAGAGAACAAACATTTGATATACATAGCACAGATGGATTCAGAAGTTATTCTTATGGATCAACCCAAATCTAAGTCTGCATAGTCATCAGAAATCAGGCCTATCCTCAAAACTTAGGAGGAACCAAAAAGGTACTCACGGTATTCTAAGATCCAGAAAACTGACAAGCAGCAAAATCTTTCAATCTATCAGAGTCTATCAAGGTTATCCTTCCTTTGAGCATCTAAGAATGTGAAATTAAGTGAGCTCACTTCTTCCTTCCCTCATTTCTTATTATCTCTGTTCTTTTCTCTCTAAATATCTTTTCTCCCTTAATTGTCGTTTTAACCCTTTTAAAAAATTAATTCCAATCATCTAAAAAAAATTTTTTTCAAGCTTGTTGACCCAAACTTTTTTTACTTCTTATACAATCTTCTTGTGAACATGCCTTCACATAATTTTCAGTATCTATGTACTGTGGACTTTCTTGAGTAGGTGAGAATAAGTTCTCCAGTAAATAATTTTCAAATGCCTAACAAACACATTTTTGTTAATAGTTTGATGGTAACAATTTATCATGGGTTATTTTTTTGAAATATATTTTGAAGCTCAGAAGTCAATACCTCCCTTTTAATCATCCATAGCTATTCAAATCAGTTATTCACTTCAAAACTACCCAGATCAGAGCTATATGCCACTTAGTTTTAAAGAGTTCATAGCTCAATCCTAAAAAAAGCATTCACTGAACTCCATATAAATTTTTTTTCAACAGATCAAAAAAGGTAATAGAAATAAAATTGTAAACTTAAATCCTTAAAGGATTATAATATGAAAGGATAAAGAGTAATAACGACTGCTAGGTTCCAAGTTTCTGAAAGTTTATAAAACCTATGACAGCAGACTGCGTCAGTGCAAGTGTTTTTGCTTATTTATTTGTCTGTAGGGTTTTATGTACAAGCAGACAAAATGTCTTCTTTCATACATAAAATTTTCAACTCATTTTCTTTCTGTAGATTGCCTTTATTTTAAATTTTTAAATTTTACAATAATAACAGAAGGATTTGTAAAATATACAAAATAATATTTGTAAAATACTGATAGTCCTAATATTAAGAAATAAATAAAACATCAAATCTGATACTTTTTAAAAAAATCCTCCTTCAAAATTCTTCCAGGCAATGTAGAGAAAGAATAACTTATGCCTATTTAGTACCAAGAGCACAGTATGGCAAAAGTCAAATGATTAAGAAAAAAAACAAAAAACTCAAGGCTTGAGAAAGCAAATACTAAGAAGGAAAACAACACAAAAGTATTAAACGTCAGAAATAGAAATCTTATTATAACATAATATCAAAATCATATTTAGTGAATATATAACAGATCACTGAGTTAAAATAACTCAAAGTGTTAGGATAAAAAGAAAGTATAAGACAGCAGTGTCCAAGAGAAATATAATGCAAACCATATATATAATTTTAAATTTTCTATTAGCCACATTAAGCAAAAGAACAAGTCATTAATTTTATTTAACCCAGTATCTCCAAAATATTATCAACTCAACATGTATTCATTATTTTACACTCAGCACACATCTCAGTTTTGACTAAGCACATCTCAAGTGCTCAACAGCAAAATGTAGCATGTGGGTACCATACTGAACAACAGAATTCTAAGAAACAGCTTGAAAAAACAGCTATCTACATTTTATCTACCTTCAGACCAAGAGACAGAGAGACTAAGTACCATAATCTGAAAAGATCTGATATCAACAGTAACGTACACACAATATCACAATTTGTAATATGACTGCTGACCCCAGTTTAAGAGAACTCTCTGAAAGGGAATCAAAAGAAAACCAATCGGCAAATATTTGCCTTCAGAGAGAAGTGGAGGGCAAGACCATTAAAGAGGAATTTTAGAACTTAAGAAGCCACAGTAATAGAAGCACCACAGATGATATATATTGAAATTACCAAGAATTTTTTCAAAAGGGGTAGTGTTAGCAAGAATGACAGTAAGCTAGGAGCTAAAAGTGAAGAAAAGATAAGGAGTAACTCAGAATGCAGCAGATACCAGCAAACATAAGGGTTTATGAACAATATAATCAGGCTCCCTCCTCAACTCCTATTCAGTGGAGGAGGTCAGAATGGGAAGTACCTTAAATCTCAGTGCATGGGACTCCCCACTGAACCTTGATAATAGCATATAAGAAAAAAAAAATGAAAAACTTTATAGCCAACATGTATGAGGACCACAGGGGAAGCACTGTCTTCGGAAAAGCAGAAAGTAGAGGAAATGTTGAGAAAAAAAAGAAAAACAAGGATACAAGAAATTTTGCAGACGACGGAGAGGAGTGAAAAGATAAACATTCAGGACCTTGTGAGGATTAAAGTGTAAGATGTGAATTGTCACCTGGGAAAATGGTAGTAACTGACATAAAAAGAGATAAAAGATATAATAAGATTAGTCCTAATGGACTTCAAGCAAGTAATAGTGTCAAGGCTGTGACCACTAGAGGAGGGATGAAATATCCTAAGCTCCCTGTCAACAGGAGACAAGAGTCTGGGGAAGCACTGCTCTCCGTCCCAGTGCAAAGGGCTTCTCATTCACCTGTATCGGTGGCTTATAAGGAAACTGTACTGTACTTGTAAGGTTGTAGACTTTTTAAAAATAATATAAAGAGGTTAGAACAGTTCCTAGAATCTAATAAGCATGAAAATATAAGCTTTTATTTGCTAATCGAATGTAAAATATAATTATTTCAGCAAAAAAAGAGATTCATCTTACATTCTTCTTCCCTCAGCTAAATGGGTTCACCAAGTGATTTCCAGGAAAAGCAGAACCAAAATGGACTCAGAAAACTCGTGAGAAAGAAGAGGAAGTCTTTAAGAAGATCAGCTTCTATGTAGTGTTCATCAATCTCAGAAAAATGGCTCTCCTCCAAAAATCTATCACCATCCACCAGCACTTAAACTCATTTCCCTATCCACTCCACCTCAATGGTAAAATAATTTATTCATTCAACAAGCATATACTGAGCACCTACTATGTACCAAATACTATTTCCAGAACCCGAGATACAAGGAACAAGGAATAAACATCCCCACCCTAGTAGATGGAGATCAACAACAAATTATACATAGTAACTGGATTATATGATATGTTTGAAGGTAAGTATTATAGAAAAAAAAGTAAAACAATGCAAATACTGAGGGAGAGGAGCCTAGATGCTAAATGTAAATAGTCAGGACAGGCCTTACTGAAAAGGACATCATTTGAACAAAAGAGTTGAGATACCTATGTGGTATTTGGAAAAGTGTTCTCCAGGCAAAAGGAACAGAGCAAAGATTCTAAGGCTTTTCCATGTAGTCTTCGCACTACTTGGCAATAATTAATTTATTTTCATATTACTCCCCTTCTAGCCTCCAATCCTAGTCTACCTCACTTCAGCAGTGAATGATAGTTACAGCTAATATTTATCAAATGTTTACTACATATCAAGAATTGGTCTAAGTGTTTTAAAAAGATAAGTAATTTAATCCTCACCACAGATCTATGAAATAGATCTCCATCATTTACAAAGGAAAAAACTTAGGCAAAAAAAGATAAAGCAACTTTCCCCAAGATTACAGTTAGCAAGTGGTAGAGCCCTGAGGCACCACATATAATAAGCCTTCTATACTGTGAAACTTAAGAACATTCAGTACAAAGACTGCCTCAAGTTTTCTCATTTCCAATAAATAGAACCTTTCATATTACACATCCACTAACTATGAAAGCTGCTATTATAATTTATCTTCTTGCCATTTTTACAGCCATTACCTACTACTGAATAGTCTTTACCTACAATTTCTACCTACCATCTTCTTTAACCTCCCTCTAATTTGATTTACATCCCCAGTCTACTGAAATTGCTCTAATGTGGTTAGTGATCCTCACATCAAGAGCCAAAGGGCTTTCTCTATTCTCATTCTCCTTGAATGCTGCACTTTTTCTTGAAGTAGAAGTGATACTATCCTGAGTCTTCCTATCCCAGTATGTGACTGCTCTCTCCTGGAAAATCTCTTCCTTTGTTTTTTGAGATGTACTTTTTCCATCTTCCTTTAACCTCTCCAATTGTTTCCTTTAATAATACCTTTTTTGCTTCTATCTCTTAAAGGCAGGGATTCCAAAAGTTTAGCTAGGGTCCTTCGTTCTTGTCTGTTACCTGAGTCCCCCCTTAAGGTTCATTCATCCCATAAATATTTATTAAGCACCTACTATCTACAAGGCACTGTCTGGGTCACTTTGGATAGATCAGTGAACAGAACAGCCAAAAAAGTCCTCATGTCCACATAAAATCAAATAATTCTGTGCTACCAAGGACACTCAAAGCCATCTTCCCCTACACATTATTTTAAACACATCATTCTCTTCAGTGAAACAAAAACAAAATCAAAAACCTCCTGACTTAAAAAAAAGACCTGCAGTGATGGCAATGATTATCCTTTTATCAAACTCATCTAAATTTCTCTGCCTTAGTTCAAAACACTCCATAATTATTTTCTATCATACGTGTCCACGTTCATTTTCCATTTCTCCCTAATTCAAAAGAATTCCAGGTAGGCTTGTCCTTTGATTATCTGGTGAAACACATTACCTATGTTTCCAGCTTGTCAAACAACTACTGAAAATATATGTCCATTATCTAGACATAAAAAAGTATACTGAATAAAAAGGTATGTCTTCAAAAATAGGTGGTTTTCTTTTACTCTTTCAAATGTATAAAAACAGCAAACACTTACACAGGGCTTACTATGTGACAAACACTATTTGAAGCACTTCACATACATTAACTCATTTATCCCACACAATCCTAACAGCGCCATTCCGTAAATGATACCCAGACAGGGTAAAGTAACTTGCCCTAGGTCTGACAAAGTAAGTGGTAGAGCCAAGATTCACACTCAGGCAGTCTGGTTCCATAATAAACTGCATACTCCAAGGAGAACCAATAAATAAAAATAAGGGGAGTTCAAGGGCTTACACAGAAATCTATAGGCTAATGAAAACTATGTTCAACTATTTAAAAAATGTATCATTTAAGTTAGCCCTTTACTCTAAGAGCAGTATTTCCTTTAACATAACACCAAGGTTTTAAAATTGCAGAATTTAGCACTACATAATAAAAAGCACAATCTGTAAACACAAACACATCATATATTATTATTCAGAGTTCTACAAAGCTGCTGAAAATATTTGCTGGGCATGACAAAAAAAACATAGGGTGACACATGACTAACAAATGTTCTTTTGTTAACATGGCTATATTAAAGTATTTTACTGTCATACTTGTTTTCATCAGGATTAAACAGATTTGAATACAATGCAGGGAAGGTAACTACCTTTTAAAAAAGACTACTATCTTTACTTTTTAGAAGCAAAATTCACATCTAGGACTAGGCCCAGTATGACAGAAAAGATTTTAGTGGAAGCAAGAAATTCCAAAAAAAGTACCACTAAGCATCTAACATATCAGTACCCTTCAATCTATCACCCACTTTATGGCTAAAGGACTTCTTAAAACGTTTCTAAGGATTCATTTAGTAAATTCATGAAGGTCTTTTATTACTGATTATGTAAAATTAAAAAAGAAAGGAAGAGGTTCCTCTACAAAGCAATCTTAAAGTAATCCAACCAGCATATGCGCAGATGAGTATCACACATATCGTTATCTTCTCTTTCCCACTTCCCCCTTCCTTCTGTCAGAGAAAAGACAAAACTTGTCAGGTTTTGAGCTGGAGATTAAAATGTACAAACCTGGACAGGGACAACAGTTTGATTAGAAAAGGCTAAAGTCTACAGCCTTCCCAACTAACAGCCTGAGAGAAGAAAACCTCTAGTAGGTAGCCAAAGGCAGCCAGCACCATCAATGCCTTAGGCAAAAACGCACAGTGGTCATTATCAGCATTTGAAGTCTTCCACTTTATTTTCTGCCTCTCCTCCCTTTTCCTAGGTTTACAATGCATCTACCCTCCTGGCTACCCAAGATACCCCCAAAGCTACTCACAAAAAGGGCTCTCTCCCAAGAGTTTTATGAATAAAAAAAAAAAAGGAAAAATATTAATAAATTGAGATTAATTCAAGTTATAAAAATCTAGGAGAGATTTTTGGAGTACGGAGCCATTTTCTTCTCTCCCCACCACCACCCACTGTAACACTTTTAAGTGGCTCCACACTCCAATGCATTAAATTAAAAGTCCTTGGGGAAAAGAATGGAGTGGCAGCTACCACTGAAGATATTCTCAGACACTAAGGTTCTCCTATACTGCATATTTGATATTTATTTCTTTCCCACATAGACTGGATGGCAATAAGAAAGAAGCATAATCCTCCTCAAGATTCTCCTGCACAAAAGGAATCTCAATTTGCTCTTAAATCCAAAATTAAAACATTAAAGACTCTGTTAAAACATACCCAAGGAGAAGGCAATAGCTTTCTATTCTAGTGACCAGATTAGACAGCACACATAACCCACTAAATAAAGAAGGAAAAAAATGTCAAAAATTGCTCTGTCACATTACTAGGATTAAGGAGGTTTTAGGATGGAGGGAATGTCAATGAAAAATAGATATTTCCCAACAATGCACTATATTGCATCATCATCTTTATCCTTATTAATATTTCCCAAGTACCCAAAAAGCCTATGGCATTATGGTAGATTATAACTTTTATAATAAGAGGGGAAAAAATGATTGGTAAATTAAGATAAACTTAATTTTGAAGTTGTAAGCACCTTAAGCTTGAGATGTTTCAGACTCAATTGTGAGAATTCTTGAGATCCAAACGCTAAGTATTGTAAAGAGGGAAATACATGTGATACCAAGGGAAGCAGGAAGAGAACAAATGGCAATACAGTATAATTTGTCTACTATTTATAGATCCACAAAAAGAAATCTACTCCCCTCCCCACTTTAAGATAAAAAATGAAATTTTCCTTCACACACAAAAAAAGCAAGCATGCTATCCAGAAATACACAAGAGATGAAGTTGGCTTAATGAAGAGTCAACAAACCAAAACAAAGAAAAGAATAACTTAAAGGGTCTCAGAACTTAAAAAAAAAAAATCCAAATAAAATAAAGATGGCTGTTGTTTAACCAGATCTGTTTCTAACAATGCCTTTGCAAAACTAAGTAGATCAAAATAAATGAAAGAATAAACTTTCACTTAATAATGTCCCTACATTCTTCCTTGGCCTGCTGACCTATCCTTATTCATCCTTAAGGGAGCTTGGGGCTGACAATATTATTGCCCTACTTCATAAGAGTTTTCTGCCATTCCTTCTGCTTTAATCAGGTCATTATTAAGCTTTAAAGATATCCAATAATATATACTGGTTACAAGCTATTCAAATATACATTTCTTAATACTCTTTCTGAACTCATACACACACGAGAAGCAGATGAGGCATAAATTTCCCTTTTACAAATAAAGTCTGTTCCATTTCATTATCATGTAGTAAAGATTTTCTGCATTTTCCAAACTCTTATTTCCCAATGAGTAAATATCTAAAATTACTTGAAAACACTGATAGCTATTTTCTGCTGAAATTTTTTGAGGTTATTTGAGTAATCATGTATCACTTCCTTTCCAAAAGCTGTGCTTAGATAACAAATTACAGTCTACTATCAAAGACAAATGGGCTACATTTCTTCACTTTCTATTCCCCAAAACCTTGGTGCCATTTCTAGATGTAAGAGACTAAAGAAAAGATGGACTCAATTAGCTACCAAATACTGTAAAATTTCCACACCAATCTCTTTCTGATGGTGCCTTACCTCAGTGGCCTACACATTAATTTTTCACTCACTGCCAACCTCAAAATATGCTGCACACTACTGAAAGAGGAATCTTTCTAAAGAGCACTTTCATTATGTCCTCTCCTGCCCCCAACAAACTTCTACTGGCTCCTTACCACTTAGCACCTCAGATTCAACCTGACACTAAATACACCTCATAATCTAGCTTGACTGTAGTGTACTAATTTCTCTGACATCATTCTCAGAAATTAACAACTTACTCCACTGAAATCAGATTCCTTGCAGCTCTCTCACATCATGCCAGTCCCCACCAAAGTGTATGCTACTGCTTCCATGCCCTACATGTAACGTATGGAATATTCTCCTTATGAAGACACTCTGCCTATACAGATAGTACATGTTCTTTATTCAAGTCCCACTTTCTCAAGGAAGCCCTACTCCTAAAACTTTAGTCTAAAGATAACCTTATACTAACACACTGGACTCAGACTATATATACTGGACTCAGACTTATGTATCAAAGCATTACTTGTATAATGCTTTGAACAGTGCTAGTTTTACTATTATGAAAGTAAACCCAACAAGATAATAAACTATTAGAAGAGGCTGGGCCATTTCCCAAGAAGTAGGTCTATAATAAGTACTTAAATACTATTAGACAAAGTGATTGAATAATACGGATTTAAAAAAAAAAAAAGGATATTTTATGTCAAAAGAGTTCTAGTACAAATGAAATAATGTGATGACTAGGATTTGCTTTAAATAATCCAGGTCAAAGAGTAGGGAGACAAGGAGTAAACTAATTTGTGTAAAGATGAACCCAGATTGGCTATGAGTTGATGACCTTTGAAATGACAGCTACATAGAAGTTCATGTCTACTCCTGCTTAAAACTTTTCACATTAATAAGTTTTTTTAAATACTAATATGGGGGGGGAGCAGGAGTGAGGGTACAGATCAGCGGTAGAGTGGGTGCTTAGCATGCACAAGATCCTGGGTTCAATCCCCAGTACCTCCATTAAAAAAGTAATAATAATAAATAAACAAACAAACAAACAAACAAACCTAATTACCTTCCTCCTCCAAAAAAAAAAAAAAAAAAACAATAATGTCCTTACTTCATTTTAAATGAGAAAACCAAGATATATCATAATATTTTTCTTTACCCAATAAATACCTAGGTCCCCATTTAAAGTAAGAAAAAAATTTCTGGAAAGGTCTAATTTGACAAGGAACCTGCATGATCCTAATTCTTAACTAAGAATTTAAAAATCAGAGGGGAAAAAAATCTAATCAAAACAGAGGAGATCTCCATGAAAGAAAAATTAATCTTACCACCAAAAGAAATACTGTTTACATTTCAAATTTTCATTCAATTATAATATTCACAACTGAAAATCAAAAACACCAGAGGGGGAATAAAAACCATAAGCAATATATGAAAGGCAGAAAATAAGAAGAATCAATGTTCAGTAACACAAGTCAGTCGATGTTATTTCAAGAAATTCACAATCTGAAGACACCTATTGCCTTTAACAGGGATTGAATTAGCAGGTTCTCAAATAATCAGAAAAATGAACACTTCCTCTCTATTCCTAGGACTGAAAAATATGCTTAAGAAATTTCAGATACTTGGCTTAATGTCAATGTATGTCTGTGCTGCTAAAAAATGCTCGACCGCTTTAATACCTGTCCATAATTACTTTTCAAAATTCAATCGTTATTTCCCTACATCATTCACTAACTCCTTCCAAAAGCAGTAGTACAACACCTACTATCTTTAAATGTTGGTATTTTATTCTTCTAATTACACTGTTTCTTTGCCTTGACTTTTTTTCCCCCAAACTGGTTTTAGGCATATATATGCAAACCAATCTGATTATTTTGATTTCCCCTTCTCTATATTTTCTCTAAACACTCAAGAGGTAAGGTTTTAATTAACTAAAAAAACATACTTGATTGTGGACAGATATCCTGACATATACACATATACAAATGGCAAAGTTCATAATAATAGCAATAAATCATCTGCCCATCACCCAGTGCAATTAAAGTTTAAAACAGGACAAGTCTCTTGTATACACAGAGTTTAGGAAGAATGAAACTATCCTCACAAATAAACTCCTCAGGAGAAAAATAAACTCATACTCAAACTGCACTGTACTTGCACTATCTTTAAAGTTTCATTTTCCTAGCAAGTAAAAGTAATCATCTTCTTTTTAGTAGCATGTAATTTCTCTTTTCTGGTAAAAGAAAAACTGCTACAGGAAAGCTAATCAAAGGGGCCAAAACAATGCTGAAATTTTGTCTTCTATAAACTACTTTCTGATCAAAAAATAAAAGACTCACACTATGAAAAAGAAATGTGACATAACCCACTGGATTAATATTACTACATTTCAAAAAGTTGACATTTACCACACAATCTTTTTAATAAAGGCCACATAACAATGAGATTAAAAACAATTCTGAAACAGTTCCTTCAGAAAAACCACTAAATATTAGATTAAAAGTCTCACTTATCTTCTTTCATTGAATCATTAAATGAGTAAACTATGCCATCTTTATAATTTGTGTACTCTCAACTTCTGAGAAAAAAATATTACTACCAATTACAACCTTTAAAATATCAAGAGTATTGTCACATTTTATCTAAGAACGGGCATTTGCAGATTTATCCTAACATCTCTGAGGTAACACAAAATTTTTTTAAATCTCAAAATGTGTTAACAAGTTTTATCCAATATATGCTATTCCAGTGGGATGAAAACCATTTACAAGTTCCACTTAGATTAAGAAATCCTTTGAGAAAAGTATGTAGTACATTCTAGTTATACTATTTTTAGAACACTAAAACTCTCTATAACCTATTTCCCTACTGTTTTTCTTTAGAAAAATTGAGCTGAATGTAATTTCCTTTACAAAAAGTCAAGACAGTACTATACTTAATGACAGAAAACTAACTGAACTTTCAGCACAGGCTCAAGTTCTCACAAATTAAAACCTTCTATTTTACTTGAATAGCCTATAAAAATAGTAACACTGAGTTGAAGTAGATTCAATTGAGTATTATTTGCAGGCACCAAAAAAAAAAAAAAAAAATTAAAATGAAGAGTGTACCTTAACCTTAAAGACAGGAGTAGTGAAGGAAAGGGAAGACTTCTAAAATCATACTGCTTAAACTGAGAAGGTATTTTTTCATTCTCTTAATACATGTAAAATCATTTTAAGAATAAAACTTCCTTAACGCAAGGAGTTCACCCTTAAGCAACACCCTCTTTCTTTTACAGAGTAATGAACTGTAAGTTATCACTAGTGCTCCCATTCAAATTAAAGTTGAAGGGCATTACCAATTTTTCTGCATTTCACCATCTGATTATAACCATCTCATTCTAATAAAATTTAAATTTGTCTACGGAACTTTATGAGAACAAATTTTACAATAAGTCAACCTTAAGTAACTCATGTTCAAAAAACTTCCTATAGAAATAATCTATTCATTTGAAGAATTCAACTACTGAACCTGACAGAAAGTATTCCAAACTACCAAAAAAAAAAAAAACCCCACAAAATTATGAAGCTGCAATGTTCATAATGTTACACCTAAAAACTTAAATCATACAAAAAGATTTTGAAATCTCAGCTCCCTATTTCCTATCAAAATGTCAAAGAACTTTAGATATCTTCTTTAGACATGTTAAATATCTCAAAATAAATTCATTTTGACCTCAAGAGTGCTGAAACTAAGAATTTAATGATTGCAGGAAAAAAATATGGAATAGAGAAAATTACTTGTGAATGTTTTTATTGAGGCAAAATATCTTTACAAAAGATGTATTAAAATCATTTACCCTCTTCTGCCAAACAGTCCTCTCCTAGAACACACTGCTTACAATTCAGCCAAGTACGACTGCCAAGGGTTTCTAAACCTGTGTTAGGCTTATTCAAAGTGGAAAACTTCTCCACCAGTGTATTACAAAGAAAAATGAAATATATTTTTTGCTTAGAGTTGAAGATCAACTGTATTAAATATATTCCTACTGATAAACTAAATGTAAGTAATCAAAAAAAAAAAAAAAAAAAAAAAAACAAACCCAAAACCTCAGGTTATAGCACAGGACAAAGTTTGCTATATAAATTGCTTCCAGAATTCTCAGAAGAGTAAGGATTTATTTAGTTTCCCCAAATTGTGGCTTACATGGCTGAAAAGGAAAAAAATGAAGTTTTATAAACAGCTTTTCTAACTTAGTTTACATTTGATAAAACAGACCATTTATCACAATCAAGTGAATATAAAGCCAAACTAAGATTCCTCAAGTATTACAGGTAAAATCTATTAAAAAATCACAATAATACCATAATATCCAAAAGTGATTAAAACAACTATATGTACTTGTATTTACCCTTGAGGTAATATTACTTTTGCAAATAAGAGATATTAGTGCATGAGATTGCTACTATGACTTTTAACATTTTTTTCATATATATTAAGAACACAATGTTTTATTTATCTTTAAACTTGAGATGTATGTATCTGATCTATGTTATTCTGCTTTCCTGGTAATTATTTCATAATGGTCTGATTATAGCAAAAACTCGTTCTTCCCATTATGCCATTAGTACATTTCAATTTAGCTTTCACCAAAACAGACATCATAAGCCATCGCTGGCTTCTAGTTTTCTGCTTTTTAATGTAAACAATGACAGTGAGGGCCATCAAATGCTTACATGGGCACAGCTTTCTTTTCCCAACCTCCTTCTCTTCTATGGAAAAAATGAGGGATTCAGTTTTGAAAAAAAAAAAATCTATTTTTCTTTTGCACACATACCTAATGGTTTTCAAGAGAAGGCAGTTTATTCAGATATCTACCATCCAAGAATTTCCCAAATCCAAAAACATTAAGTAAGCCTGAAATTAGCTGGAAAGGAAATTTCCACTCAAACCATAAATATAATATGTCATCAATTAAGCCGAACATCAATAAAACTCAGAGTCGATAATCAATTCTCAGTTTGGAAAGGATCTGCAACCCACACACAACTTGCATATAATCAAAATATTACTTATATTTGTTCGTGGAGTTCACAGATGAATTTGGTTGTGGGGCAGATTTATCTTTATACTTATTGGTATAATCAAAGCCCACATTAACTGTTCTGGGAGAGGCAATTCAGAAGAATGCTTGGTAGCATGGAGAAACCGGGCAAAAATGAAAAGAAAAAGAAAGAGAAAAAAACAAAAACAAAAAAACCCCCACGTCTCAACAGAGCGAATAAACCACAAATAGATCACTGGAAGTAAAACGAAGACGTTCCTCTCTGGAGTAGCCTGAATAAACGATCCTCTCTCAGAATGTATAATAGTATCCTACCTCACTTCATTCACTTCCCAACTTCCTTGACTTTTCTGGGGCCAACACGGGGCACCCCTTTTTTTTCTGGAAGGGTATGTTGAAAGAATCTGCATAGGAAAGAGGGAAGGAACGGGCAATACCCAAGAAAGCTGTGAAACAGGTGGGTTAGAACAAGCAGCAGCATAATCTAGGTACTTAAGGGGCAGCTTTAAAATGACAGATGTAGTTAAAGGAAAGGCTGCAAATCGGAAGCAGCTCTAGGGTAGCAGACTGGGGGCTGACTGCAAGCACCAGAGGGGGGCAAAGGCTAACTCCAGAGTGGTAGCAGCGGAGCAAAAAACAAGCAGCAGGACGAGTGGGCAAGGAGCAGGGAGATTAATGAGCAGCAACAACACGGGTCAGAGTGGAAGTGATGGCTTTGGTCTTGGGAGACGGGGGCCACCGGGAAAGGACGTCAGAGAGGGAAAAGAGGGCTAGGAAAACAAGGAGTCCTGAGACCTAAGATTCCTGCCCCTACAAAAACGTAGGGGAGAGCGCTGAAGACGAGAAGCCGCCTCGGCTGCCCAATTGAAGAGATTTTCGAAGCAGTCGGTGCTCGCCGCCGCGCTGCTTTCAGCCCCGCTCCCTTTTCCTGGTGGTAACTGCTGTGGCGTAGAGAGGAGAAGGAGGAGGAGGAGTAGGAGGAGGAGGAGGAGGAGGAGGAGGAGGAGGAGGAAGAGGAGGAAGACTAAGAAGGAGGGTGAAGATGAGGCGGGGGGTGGGGAGAAAAGGGGGTGCGGCCTGCACAGTCCCAGCGAAGCCTCCGTTCTCTCGTAGCCGGTCAGCCCCGGGTTTCCCCTAAGCCCAGCTCCGCATAGACTCACCCGCCTGCCTTGCCTCGCTTTTCCCTTAGCCGACTCCACGCGCTGCCGCGTCCTCACAAGAGACCACTGAACGAGTGTCGGGGAAAAAACTCTTCAGAACCGGGCCTGATTGCTTCAGTGAGTCCGACCTTTACGGCTGAGAGAGAGACTCTCAGCTTTCGGTGGGTTCCACAGCCAGACGGGCCACCATCTTACATTAGGGTAAGACTCCTCCGGCCTCCCGTGCGCAGGCGCACGCCGATCCGTCCGGGAGGGGCGGGGGAGGGGCGGGCGGAGCGGCTGGCGGCCGCTCCCGCAGCACCCTGGGAGTTGTAGTCCTCGGAGGGCAACCGCCCAGCTGCAAGCCGGGAGTTGAAGTTCTCACTCCGAGGGCAGATGGGATCGCCGACCTCACGTGGGCATTTACGCCGCTGACTTTCCTCATGTTTTGCTTCCTTCTCCGCCCGCAGGTGCTGCTCCGCTGTCATTTGGTCTGCGGCCTTCGTTAGTGGTTCCGTTTCCTCGGTGTTTGCTCAAATATGCGAAACCAAAACTCCGGGCGGGATTTACCAATTTGGGGGGAGCCGAGAACATCTCTGCCCCGCCTACCATAGGTATTAAAGAGGGCGGGGTAGAGGCAGGTTGCGGGTAGGAGGAGCGCGGGATTTGATCTGGGTGGGAATTGAATACTGAATTGGCCTCTGCGAAAAGTGAGTGTTAACCTGTTTCCCGTGTTTGCGCATTCTGGAGCCACCACCCTTAATACCATTCTCACCGTTTATCTCCAGTGAAGAAATAACCTAAATTGTCCTGTTCAGACGTGCAAGAGAACGGAAGACCCATGCACTTACAAAAATGTGTTTCTAAGGATGTAATCTGAGAACATTGCGCGGTTTAGGTGCAAATTATTGTTAGGTAGATTTCCAGCCTGCACAGCTGTGCGCGCGGAGTTCACAAACCCTTCGTACATCAGTGCATTCCAACGAATCTAAGAATGCAGTCGTAATCTCTCTGAGCGCCGAGGAGTCCTCATTCTCAAAAAATCAGTCAAGTTCCTGGTCCCTCCCGCATGCCTCCTAGAATTCTGGTGGCAGTTGGCGCTCGACGCAGTCGCTTTTGCTTATTGCGTGTGTTCTTCACCCATTCATACAACAAATACTCATTGAGCTCCTATGTGCCCGGCGCTGTTCTATACAAAGGGAGGCGACGGTGAGCAAAACATAAAATTCCCTGTTCCTATTCTAGGAATTCCTGTGTCTGTTCTAGTGTGGGTATTGGAGTGAGGGAAAAAACAGAGGGGACAATTTTAAAACATAATTAAAATGCATAGTATATCGTAACTGATGAGAAATTTAAAACAGAAAGAGAATAGGGGGAAAGGTTGCAATTTTAAAACTGTGAACGTAGTCTCATAGTAAGAAGACTTCATTTCATTTTTTAATACATAAATTCTTTGTGTTTTGGTTTCTTCACTATCAAGCCTAGAGATTATTATTTGGTGAAACGTTAAAATATGTAATAAGCTCACAATTTACCCCAAATTTGAAATTATAGAATCATGAAATTACTACCTAGCAAGGAAACTTGGGAAATCGTTTGGATTCACCACCTTTAGGTAACTGTCTAAACAGTCAGGAGATATGTGTTTTTTTAATGTGTGTTTATTTTTTTATATTACCAATTTTATAGTGGAATATAAACCAAGTAATGAAAAGAACAAAATTAAGATTAGAACCACCATATTAAGAACTAGAAAGGATCTTGGTCATCATCTAATCCGTCATCTTATTTAACACACCTTTTTTTAAGAGCAGTATCTTCATAATGTCTCTTTTATTTAGCCTAAAATGAAATTCATGAATAATTTATGATTTCATCTACATACATGATTTTGTTTTAAATCAGAATAATGTCCTATATATGATATAAAAAGTACAAGGAAAGCAATTTATAATACAGTGATTTGTATTTCAATATATAAATGCTCAGACTTGACTAGTCTAAGAAATATAATCAAATCATCATTTGCTAGCACTTACAAATAAAATCCCTATGAATATGAAAGCTACAATACCAACTGACACAGACAGGTATGGTGTTTTGGCCACCTTTGGTGACAACACCTATCTGTCCTCAGTGACCATTGTAGATGCATTCCTAAAACATTTACTTTAGAATTATGTAAAAATTAAAAACAGCTTTGTGTTCATATGTAAAATAGATCAGATTTTAGGTATGGATCATTATATACAGTTTTTTCGCCTAACTGGGGTATTTAAAAGTCATGAGGGACACAAAATAATTTTTCATGCGAGGAACAGTCCTACATTTTGCAGGAAGCCTAGCTTACCTGGCCCCTCCCTTCTAAAGATCAGTAGTACCTCCCACAATATCCAACACTAGGGGGCAATACCACATCTGCTGACAGTCGTTGATTCTTGGAGACTAATAGTGAAGAAATGACTTTTCCTAGGTCACCAACTAATTAGTGACAGAGTCATTTCCCTCTCAGGCCAATGCTCCTTTTACACTACATTACTAATTTTTCATATATATGTATATGTTGTATGTATGATTTCATATAGACTTATCCATGTAACATTTAACATAAAAGTTAGTTAACACTAAATTCTATTACCTAGCTGCCTAATGATTCCTCAGTGCAGAACATACCATATACTGACTTAATAAATGTCTTTTGCCTTTGAGTATTGTGCTAGGTATAAGTGCCTAGTGGAGGAGGTAGAGATGAAAAAATTAGACATTTAAATAAAAACAAGTATATTAATATAAATGCAATCTCTTATTGATAATTATAACTGGTGATGAATACCATGAAGGTGTTTACAAAATGTTATGAGAATATTTAAGAGGGGAACCTAATTTAGATTGGTAAGCAAGAGGAGGATAGGGATGATGTTTTCAGGTTAAGAGTAGAAAATATACAGGACCATGAAGTGGAAAAAAACTTACTGGGAGGCTAGCAGGGATTATGGTGAGCAAGGGGAGGTGGGATGTAAGGCAAATTAAGGAGAAGCAAGGGCCAGATCATTCCAGAGCCTTGCAGGCCACGGTAGGAAGTGTGAACCCTATTCCATGGGAACAGGAAAGCCTTTGAAGGAAAGAGGCATGATCTAATGTACATTTTTAAAAGACTGTGCTACTGAATGTTCATCACTGGGGAAGTTATTAATTCAACTTTTAAAATTCCATTCTCTAGGATGTTACACAACTATGTTAAAAAGAGAGAGGTAAAGAACTATACATTGATCTGAAAGAATGTCCATGATATGTTATTAGGTAAAGAATAAGTAAGTAAATTATAACATGATATATTGGGTATAATGCTATGCATTTTTAAAAACTAAAAAAGAATTAGTCAAAAATATTTCTGTATAGCACAGAAAAAAATGGGAGGATAAATAAACAGCAAATATTTAGTGTGTGGTTGGTTACCTTGGGGGATTGCAATTGGAAAGGAGTGGAGGGAGAATATAACTTTTTCTTTATAAATTGCTATATTGATCTATTATATGTATGAGTTCATTTTATACATTAAAAAAAAGAGATCACTCTGCTATGTGGAGAATGGATAGGAGAAAACAAGAATGAAAATTGAGCAACTAATAGAATATTTCAGTTATCCACACGGTGGTTCTGATTGTGGTGGCAGTGAAAATAGGAAAGAGATGATGAATGAAAGATATTTCCTGAGGTTGAAACAATAGGACTTGGTGATGAACTGGATAAGGAGGGGTTCTCATGACAGCTCTCAGGTTTCCTGACTTAAATGATGGCTCATTTGGTCAAAGGAGAATGACAGATATTCAAATAGCATCTGTAGAGAGAAGAACAGCTTCATCAGAAAAACAACAGCATTTCAGGGAAATAATGACTGCCTGTCTGAGGCTGGTGAACTTAAAAATCATGCTGATTGTATTTTGCCCAAATGAATGGTTTTTCTCTAACAATTCTTGTCTGCTTGGATTCTGCCATAGAAGCAACATACAGTTGGGCTTATCTAGGCTGGAGAAGGAGAATGAAAACAGGCAATATAATGGGTTGTTTCCCATCTTTTCAGCCTTCATAAATTATTAATATGTGGATATTTTAAATAAATTTTCAAGTTACATGCTTAGGATATAGTCTCAAATATAGACCTACTGGGCCAGTGGAAATGATTAGTTTTATGACCCTTGTAATGGCCAGATTGGTTTAATATTAATAAATATTAATGCTACTTTATATGTATATCCATTTACTTGGAGTTTTGTTGTTATTATTTATCTTTTCTAGTTTTAATTATTTAGTGAGTATTTGAGTGCTAAATATTGGTTACATGGAAGTGAGCAAAGCACTAAGCTCCCTCAAAGATCTTAGGGAATAAAAGAGAAGACAGAAAACAAGTAAAATAATAAGCAAGTCAGACTCTACTTATGTGTTGTCAAAGCATTAGGAAGGAAAAAGAACAGAGTAATAGATATATCAGGCTTTACTTGAGACTGGACAGCCTCTCTAAAGGAATGACTTGATCTGAAATGTAAAGGATTGGAAGGGATCCCCCTTTTAAAGAAGGGCCTGTGCCAAGACCTTGATACAGGAATGAATTTAGCATAGAAAGTTAACCAGTGAAGTCAGGGCATACAAAGGCCGAGTGGTAGGAGATGAGGTTAGCAGAGAAGGCAAAACCCAGACTAAGCAGGGTTTTACATGGAATTTGGATTTTATTCTAAGTAAGTTAAGAGACCATTGAACGGTTTGAAAAAGAGAAGTGACATAATCAATTTATCTTTTTCAGAAGATCAGGCTGGCTGCCATGTGGAGAATGGATCAAAGAGGGGAGGCAAATGTGGAAGTGGAGAGACTAGTTAGGAAGCTATTGCAGAAGTGCAGCCTGGAGATAATAAGTAGTTTAGACCACTGACGGGGCTGGGCCTAGGATGAAGCAAGGGAGGTATTTGCTTTGGGCACAGAATTTAAGCAAGCACCAAAAGGTATAGTAATCAATGTAAATCATATTTTGACATAACACTTTTTAAAATCAAAATTAATGCAAAAAAATCCATGATGAACAAAATATTAAAACATAAAATAAATACAAAAGTCTGACCCTCAATTTATCCAACTTTGTGTCACTTTCCTCCGACTGATTCTGGCCCTGATTTCAGTAAAAGTTTTTTTTACAAAGATAAGTAGGTGGCTCACAGGTACTTTGCTGGTTTGATTTTTAAAAATTATTTATATAAAAGGAAACACATATGGCTCATTAATATATATCCTACCACCAAACAGTTCATTCCTAGGTAGGGAGTGTGTGTGTGTGTGTATGCGCGCGCGCGCACGCACCAGGGGTCTTAATGGCAGCATTAGTTGTAATAATAAAAGCACTGGAAACAACCCAAATGTCAATCAATAGTAAAATCGATAAATTTAGTAATTTAATACAGTGTAATACTATACAGTAAAAAAAAAAAAAAAAAAAAAAGAAGCAGCATTAACTACAGGTAAACATTTCAATTTCCAAAAACAAAATATAGGGCAAAGGAAGAAAGTCATAGATGACTATATAACAGTATGATACATTTTATATTAAGTTCAAAAATAGGCAAAACTAAATAATATTTCCCAGAGATACATAGAGTTAAAATTACAAATAAAACAAGGATATGTTTTACACAAAATTCAGGATAGGGTTTCCCTAGGGGAGAAAAAGGGACATGACCTTGGAGGGTTACACAGGGAACTTCTAAGGAACTTGTGTTATTTCTTAGTCTATCTCATAGACCTACAGGTGTTCGTGTTACTATTACTTTTAAGAGATGCAAGTGTGTTTTGTACTCTTCTTTGTGTGATTTGCTTCACAGTGAAGCAAATACAGGGACATACTTATAAAAAAGTTGAATTTGTAGTCAGGTTTCCCCTGCTGAATCACACCAAGTCTGAATATTTTTGCAAGCTCATTTTGCCAGTCATTCAAGAAATCAATAATGCCTGGCTTATTCAACTTCTTCACTGATGAAGATAAATTCGGTATGATTTACCACATCGATGGATTAAAATATAAATACATATGATCATTCTAATAAATGCAGAAAAAGCTTTCAATGAAAATCAATTTTCAATTATTAAAATATTTATTTTAGCAAAACAGGAATAAAAGGGAACTTCCTTAATCCACAAAAACCTACAGCAAACATTACACATAATAGTGGAATTTTAAAAGCATTTTGTTTAAAACATGGCAAAGATGTTCACTGCTATCATAGTTACCATCCAACATCATATTGGAGGGTCTAATCAATGCTGCTATCATAGTTACTATCCAACATCATATTGGAGGGTCTAATCAATGTAAAAAGACAAAAAGGAAACAGATATAAGAACTAGGAATGAAGAGGGAAAAAAATCCTCTAATTATATTCAGTTATTATGATTGTCAGCATAGAAAATTCAAGATAGTATATGAACAAACAGTGAAAACTAAAGGAGATTCAGCAAGATTGTTGGATACAATATCAGCTTACAAAAATCAATAGCATTCCTACATCTCTGCGATATCAGTATGAAACAATGCAAAAAAATGCACATGACAAAATAGCAGAATTTGTTAGGTTTGGGTGATGGGTTTTTAACAGAGCGTTTGGAATTTCTGGCTTTGGATAATAACGTGCCAAATGGTTCTGACCAACCTTTACCCAACCTGCAAAGGGAGCAGAGGCACATGCACACCACTAGAGCTACATAGTGTAAATGCAAAATAAGATTGTGCGGGGAAAATGTACTCAAGATGCAGCACAGCACTAGTCCTCATTATGCAACAAAGACACAGGCTTAAGCCTGGCATAAATAGACTGGGTATACCAGTCCCCAAAATGGAGTTTTCCAGGTGAGGGACAACACTCCTGTAATGCTTAACCACTTATAGAGAATGAGAAATAGGGAATCTAGGCAATTATGTAACGAGGAGACCCTCCTGGTTTGGGGAATGACCTGTTAGAAGAGAGTAGCTTCTGGAGCTCAGATTCTGATAATAGGCTTTTTTTCTGTTGCCGTAACTAAGATCTGCTGAGTCAGCTTCAAGTTAGGCTACATGCACTATCACCACAAAAATGCTGTGTAACAAACTATCCCCCAAATGCAGTGACTTAAAAGAATTCTCATTTGTTTTCTCTCACACAGCTGTCAATAAGTTGGGGGTCTAAACTGGGCTCATCTGAGTTGCTCTGCTTCAAGCTGCAAGTTCAGCTGGGGTTGGCTCTTCTGTGGGTTGGGCTCAAGACTCCTCTCACGTGTGTTCATTCTGGGGCCATGCTGAAGGAAACTTCTCCTGAGGAAAGTTCTTTTCATGGCAGAGATAGGTACAGGAGGGCAAGTCCAAGTACGCAAGTGCATTTGGCCACGTCTTAGTAGTCAAAGCAAGTCACAAAGCCAACTTCAACATCAAAAGGGCTGGGAAGTAGACTCCTCTTAGGAAGGTTGAGTGGAATGAGTATGTGCTGAACAATAACCTAACCTATCACAATAATGCAAGAGGGACAGGAATGAATCTCTAGGACCATTGGGATTTGTGTCTCTTAACTGCACTTCCTGGCTCTTGGGACCTCAATACATGTGAGTCCCTTTATCCTTTCACTAAAGACAATTAAAAAGAAGTTGGATAAATACCAGAAGCATTTACAAAAAAATAAAAAATAAAAGCACCAAGACAACAATATAGTAGGCCATTTACAAAAAAGCATGAAAGACATAATATAGTAGATCTGGGAAAGAATTGGAGCTTAAAGAGATGAATTGAAGCCATTTCTGTCCAAGGGGCATTTGCTTGTACAAAAAAATAAGAAAAAAGCTTCTGAGAGACAAGGCTGCCTTTGGCCAAAGGCCAAAGATAAAGATCCCCCTCTTGTTAGATATGCTAAAGGGCTACTGCTTTTACCCTAGGGCCATTTGCCAACCTGAGGGGAAGAACTGAAAAGTGGGGTGGTTTTGTGGACATCTGGGGTTTAAGGAACAGGGGTTGGAACCCAACACATCTGAAGGTGGAGACCCTCTGCCCTTGACTGGGACCCTGAAGTCCCCTACTTCAGAAAGTAAGGGTGGGTACTCTCCAGGGGGTTATCTTGGTAACCCAGTCTTGCCCTTGACTGCTAGTACCATCAGGTACTTGGTGGAAGGGAAAAAATAATCTGGTTGTAGTCTACATTATCCTAGTTTTTCAATTATTCCTAAAAGTAATGTTTAAAATAAAATGTGTAGGAAATAATAAGAGATTATGGAATACACCTCAAGTCAAAACAATACAGGATTGAACACCAGTTACCCACCACAGTAAACTGATCATCAATGTGCATTTTTCTCTGTTCTGTCACATCTTCCATACCTCCTCTGTACTTTTGTACTTCATGGAATCATCTCCTACGTATCTACTTTCACCCAAGTTCTTACCTCTGGGTCTGCTTCTGAAGGACTCTAAACTTGTACAACAGGTATACAATCACATAACCCACCACAATCAAGAAATAGGACCTCACCCTAATGCATGTCTTCATACCCCTTGGCAGTCAGTCCTCTCCTCCTACCCAGTTCTCAAGCAACTGCAGACCTGCTTTCCATCACTGTCATTTTGCTTTTTACATATTTTCATATAAAATGGAAACTTGATTTAAAATTTTTTTATCTTGTTGACTTTATTGCAAGGAAGTTAAAGAGAATTTATTATATATGATTGAAACTGCTAATTTTGTCCGAGAAGGACCCGAGGGACATTCTCACTTATGTCTATTGCTAGGAATAGTACAAGTTGACACCTCTGGGAAACTGAAGGATGGCCACCAGAATTCTAGCTGTAGAAGATGCCAAGAAATCTCCTGGGAGACATGAGTCTCCAGGGAAGAACCTGGCATACAAGACTGTAACAAAGCCTTAGTCATTGAAGGGCCAGGGGACAATACTGACTCATGTTTGTTAGTCATATCTGTGTCCCAGTTCAGCCCCCTGCGTAAAATCGTATCTGAGTAATGCAGGCACCAGGTGCCAGTGTAAGTACTGGAGAGAGGAGGAAATGTGAACTATGAGTCAACTCTGAAAGAGCAATGTCCCTAAAATCTCTGTGTGACCTTGATACACAAGCATCATGTTCTTTAATAGTTATTCATAAAGGGTGACATCCCAAGCACATTTGCCCAGAATCAGAGGAGCCTTGGCACCTTGAAAAGTCCAGCATATTTTCCACGGTGATGCACAGTGAGGGAGGAGATGGCAACCAGGGCAAGTAACAGCTTGGTGAGCACCAGCACCATGATGGGCACCTTCACATGGCTCGGCAGGAAGCTGAATCCTGAGCACTTATTGCTACTAGGGTCTAAGAAGTAAACAATACAGCCCAATGGTTAAGAATTTGGACTTCAGAGTCAGACAGGTCTGGACTGAAAATCCAAATATGATTCCATCCTACCAACATGAGGTGCCTTGATGTGCCAACTAATGGTGTGTGTCCAATTTTAATGAATGTCTCATTCATTTAACAAATGCTTATTGAGGACCTACAACATGCCAGGCACCATTGAGGATATGGCAGTGAGCAAAGCAAATAAGTTCAAGGGCTCAATTCCCTGTGTGCCAGTTACAAAGACTCACTCAGCCTGCTCATGGTGTCTTACTGTTTCCAAGTTATAGACCCTTTGCCACCTTCCACCAAGCACCCTTTGAACAACTGGATTTGAAATTTGCATTTTTGCACTGTATACCTTCAACAGTTTCCTCTTGACTCTCTGGCTGTTCCCTCTCCTGCTGCAATCAGCTCCCATTTGCTGGGAAGAAGAGCATTCAGACATGTATCCTTCAATAGCCCTGATAATCTCATCAGAAGGAAGGAGACTGACCTAATCCCCAGAGACCAATGCAGCCCTTATGTACTTTTGCCCTGCTTTTTGCTTTCCTGGCCTTGCATGATGAGATCAAGTCTCTAGCCCAGCGTTAGAGGTTCTCCAATTTAGAACCCCAGTTCTGGGGATCTCTGCCCCTGCCCTTATTTCTGTCAGAGGCTAGTCCCAGTCACTGTATGTTCACTGTATCAGTCCAGGTTCTTGAAGACAAAGAGCAGTAATGGACCCCGTGTAACATAAGTGGAAAATAAATTTATTAGAAGAACATGAGATGACTCATTGAATTGGCTGGGAAATGGAGAACCAGGCTTGGAAAGCAGGCAGGAACCAGGAGGCTGGCAGCTGGAGCAGTGTGTTTGAAAGGACAAATGTCACAGGCATCACGTATATCACCGTTGTTCTATAGGGCTTAAATGACACTGTTGCCTCAGTTGCATACTGCCGCAGGTAAATCTGACTAACCCTTCCTCCTTGCATCACTCACCAAGTCCTAGAAAGAGCATCTAATTGCAGGGCTTAGGTCACATGTGTGGCCTTTAGCCATCCGGATACTCAGGCAAAATTTGATGCCATTTTGATTGGTATTTTTGCTTTGTTGCCGCCCCCTTCCCCTGACTGATACTCCCCCAAGTTCAGCGGATCTGGATTGGTCATGGTTTGAGATGTAAAATCGTGTTGACAAAGAGGCTTCTGTGGGTTTCATGCTGACCCTATTTGGACTCATCATTGCATAGCCATCCTTTGGATACTGTTATCCTTTCTTGTCAGCTCAGGACTTGCCCTTGGTTTCATTGTAACTCCCTTGACCTTGTTCTCGGCCTCTCACTTTGTGGTGTTTCTCTGCAACACTATTTGAACCTGTTTATTCTGCTGTGCTTTCATGACTAAGCCCCTTCTCCTTCCAGGTTTAAGGCCTTTGTACAGTGGAAAAATCTGTGCACATGTAAAGTTATTTCTCTTCAACCATCTTGTGCTGCTGTCCAAAAACGTCACTTAACTCTTAAAACAATCTGCTCATAAAGAGAACATTCATTCCAAAAAATCCAGTTTTCTTTTGCATGTTATAAACCTCTAATTTACATTATACTTCATTGTCCTCTTAAATTACTAGAGAGTTTAATTTTTTTCCTTTTTTTAAATTTGAAAATAAATACCCTCCAAAGGATTTCAAAAAGCCTTCTTTTTCATTGTTTACCTAATATTATTTTCCCTCTAAAATACCTGTGGTCTGTATGTTTAGGTATATGCTTTTCATAATTGTTTATAATAGCAAAAAAAAAAAAAAAGCTCTAAATGTCCAATGATAGTAGACTGGCTAAAGAAATTATAGTATATTCATATAGTGGAATTCTATATAGTCATATAAAGGAATGATACAGATCTGTATATACTGGTATGGAGTGAACTCCATCATGTGAAAAAAGGAGAGACAAGAAGTATGTGTGTGGTATATTACCACTTGTGAAAAATAATTTTTTTGTATATGCAAAGAATATCTCCAGAAGGATATACAAGAAACTAGTAACGGTGATCCCTTCTGGGAAAGGAATCTTTTGGCTGGGGGAAGAGGTGAGAGGGAGAGATTCTTTTCACTGCATGCTCAATATGGTACCAAAATAAAATAAATTATTTCTAATAGGGGAAAATCCAGACACAGAGACAAAAACTCTAATAATTTATGATTCATCCGAAACACCTTGAAAAACGACTCCATTTAAAGACTTTGGGTTCATGGTTTAAATATTTTCTGATTTCTCCTCTGGGTTTGATTGCCACAAAAATGTCGGGGAAGACAGGATTGGGGGTTTCGCTTTATCTCTTTGGAGATGCTGATCTGCATTTTGGAAGAGCCAGTCTAGAACATAGGGGTTGGATAACTTCTATGTTACTCTCTTCAATAAGTATTTATAGAGCACCTGCAGGGACACCAGCCCAGTTCTATACACTGAAGTGGCCCATGTGCTGCAAACAGGTTTCACACTCTGATGAGAATGAAGTGGGAGAAAATCTAAACTTGACCATGATAACTCTTGCTCCATGGGGCATGATTCTGTGTGATTCTCTTATTCCAAGTCCTAAAAATACCATGAAAGAGACTTAAGAATTTAAAATTTAAAAAAAAAATTTTAATATTCAGACACATTTACTTCCAAACTCTGCTTTTTTTTCCTCCCACTATGCCAGTAAGTATCAAATAGTTTTTAAGAAACCAGGATTCTATTTTCAAGGCACAAGCTTTTGTAAGATAAATCAAGTAAGTAATAAACTGTAGAAAATGTCATAGCAGAGGTTTCTGTTGAAATATTTTAAATTTGTATATTTAATTTTCTTTCAATCTTTTTCACAATATTTGCTTGAGACCTAAGGGATTTCAGCAAAATAATGCTGCATGTTTGGAAATAAAATCATTCTCTTAGCCTTTTTTTTTCCCATTTGGCACTCTCCTGACTTCTAGCAATGCTATGAAAATCCAGTTCTTCAGTGCTTTTCCAAAGATTTAGACAACTTTTCCACCTTGAGACATTTGTAGAGACTAAATAAAAGTCAGAGTAACTGAGACAGAAATATCTGGTACTTCACTCAGCCGAGTTGCAATTATAATGTTCATCATAAAGGAAGCCATCAAGAAGTCACTAGGAAAGTAATTCACCACACAAAAGCCTAAGGAACAACAATTCCAGATTATATAGTGCATACAGATAGATATTCCATCCATCCATCCATTCATTCATTCATTCATATATTCATTCACCTTAGTAGTGACGTGGATGCTAGAGTCAGACTGCCTGCATTTTAATCTTGACTTTGTTACTCATTACTAGTGTGTGACCTTGTTCCAATCACTCAACTTCTCTGTGCCTCAGTTTCTTTATCTGTAAAATAGTACATGCTTCATAAGAAGTTTAATATTTGCTCTTTGAACAGTGCCTGGCACATAGTAAACATTATACAAGTGCTTGTTAGAGTAATTTATTAGTTTCACAAGTACACATTGAACAACTACTGTGGTCCAGACATCGATCCTGATGCTTCGGTTACAGTGGTGAATGAGAGGGTCCCAGTAGCTGCTGCCATAACTTTGAGATGATGGAGACAGATAATTAAACAAGTGGCAACAGAAAATGTGAGGACTATTTTGACAGGGGATGTATAAGGCATTCTGGGAGCACACTGTGCAGGGATATCCCTAGCCCTGTCAAGGGGAATTCTGGCTGTTCTTGGAAGGAGCTTTGCAGACAGAAGAAGAGGCTGTACAGTATATTGGTTAAGTGACCTTGAGAAGCCCAGACTTCTGGGTTTGCATCATGGCTTTCCCTTACTGCTTTTGCGACCTTGAGCAACTTAACCTGTCTGTGCCTCAGGCTCCTCATCTATAAAATGGGAATCATAATTGTACCTGCCTCTTAGAGTTTTAGTGAGGATTAAATGAACTTATGCATCTAAAATACTTAAACAGTACCTGGAATATGGTAAGCACTTTATAAGTGTCTCATTAATAAGTGTTACTTGAGTATTAAGTACTATAACTTAATAGTAAATATTATGACATAATGAAAATAGGAAGATAATGTGATAATACTGTTGTAGTTGATCTTGTCTACTTCTCTTTCTTTCTCCTTTCATGAAACAGGTAAAAATTTTAGAGCATTATGCATCTTTTGCCTAAATCAATGGTATAACTAAAAACTTCCTCCACACTTCCTCCTTTTGAATCTAGCTTTTACTACAGCTTTTAAAGGGGGACCTTTAAAATTCTAGAAGCTGGAGCCTCTGCATGCACCAATAATAACAGCATGCCTTATAATGTATTTTGGCTTTCCTCTTCTGGAAAGAACACTGAATTTCCAATTAGAAGACTTAGGTTTTATGCCTGGCAGTGCCACTTTCTGGGTGCTCTCAGGCAAGTCACCTAACTTGTCTGATCTTCAGTTTTCTTATCTGAAAAATTGACTTATCTGAATAATTCTTCATTTACCAAGTTGTTAACAAGGACAGATGAGATATCCTGGGAAGGAAGGAAGACTTTGTGACCTGTAAAGATTCAGTCAATTAGAAATACAGCTGATCGCATATGTGGAATCTGAACTAGTCAAACTCATAGAAACAGAGAGTAGAAGTGATTGCCAGGGGCTAGGGCAGCGGGGAATGGGGAGTTGATGGTTGAAGGTATGAAGTTTCAATTGTGCAAGATAAATAAGTTCTGGAGACTGACTATACAGCATAGCGCCTATAGGTAATTATCGTATACTTAAAATTTGCTGAGAGGGTAATTCTTAAGTGTTTTCATCACATACACGCATACACACACAAATAACAACAATAATAATACTAGTGAAGGAGGTGAGAGGAAACTTTGAGATCCATTTCTGGCTTTGATGGTAGTGATGGTTTTACAGGTATATACTGAACCCAAACTCAGCAAGTCGTATACATTAAATATGTTCAGCTTTTTACATGTTGGTCATATCTCAATAAGATGGCAAAAAAAAAAAAAATTAGAAATACAGCCACATGCATTTACCTTTTATAGTATCCGACGTAGTTTTCCACATAGCTGGCCAAACTGTGGCCCATTCATGTTACCCAGTAAATCTCAGTCGTCTGACCCGAAGTTTGGCTACTATTTACTTCCATTCCAGATGAATTTAGGAAGCCTAACTAGGGCTTAAATTGCAAGAAGGGTAGGTGTGTGGATATTGGAAAGAAACTAAAATTGTTTTCTTTTTTTCACCCCATTCTGTTTCTGCTCTGTCTTCTCTACTTCCTGAAAAACCCTTGAACCACTCTTTAAACAAAAGGGGAAGAGGTAAGAGGAGGTTTTCTTCCCGTCCCTTACCTGTATTTCTATGGTCCTTTATTCCATCTGTATCCCATAGAGAGTCACCGTGTGTTGTGGTTATGTGTTGATACAGCTCTTGTTCCCACAGACCTCTTTTTTGGTTTGTTTTTCATGGTAGGTTCTCAGTCATGTTTGTTGGACTGAATTTACCTGAATAGAATGTAATATAATTGAAGCTATTCAGAGCTCAGAGCATATTTCACACACTCATATCAAGTGATTTATTCAAAAAGAGTTTCAAGGGGGTTAAAAATAGAAATCTAGATCCTGGCAGTTTTGTTCAGAGAATTTCGAAGGGGTGAAATTGCTCTGGTTGCCTGCTAGGGTCTTTGTAATGAGAAAAGTGCAAAAATGAAGAATTGCGAAACACCACTAGGGAAATGTCTGGGTATTTTTGAACCTTTGGCAGAGATGTATTTCTGTCTGGAATATACTTCCATCCATTCCCTCACGTCTCTAATCTTAGCCATGGCTTAACCCAGTAGCACATAATAAATAAGCAACATTTATAGAAATCTTTTTCTAAATCTTGATCCCTTGAAATTATGACTTGGCAATTTCTTCCCCAACCAATAATTCTGAATTCAACATGGCTTATAAATATGGCAACTGCATGTCCTGGCTTTCCCACCACAATTTTGATTTAAAATACTATCTTAGTATCAGACTTGCTTCATTTTTGGTTCTTATTTAAGGAGGTCCTATAATAAGTAACTTATGTGAGAAAATGACTGGATGACACTATTTTCAAGGTATTATTTTTTTAAATTATGTTTTTAAATAGAAGGTAGAGATGAAAAACAATATGAAGATGAATATATGTATATTCATGTATGACAAGAATTGTGCTGTACACCAGAAATTGACACAACATTGTAAACGACTATACCTCAATTAAAAAAAAAAACAATTAAAAAAAATAGAAGGTAGAGAGATTTTTGGATTCCAAAAGACAGTTATTTGAACAAATTCCTGAACATGACCAGCCCTAAAAAGTGCAAGTCAAAGTTAGATAATCACTTTTTAAAAAACTTCTTAGTAATGTGTATTTAAAAGTTATAATATTTAGTGTTGGTGAAGTTTGGAGAATCAGGTACATTCTCTGGAGGGAACACAAAGTCTTAAAAACAATTTTGCAATATCTACTGAGAGTATTTTAAAAAATCTAATAATTAAACTAATAATGTTTCTTCCAGGAAGCCTTTCTAAAGAATGTTGACAAAGATCTATACATAAAGATGTTCACTGAAGTATTTATAACAATGAAAAATTAGAAGAAATCTGAATATTCAGTGTTAGGAGCTCAGCTACTTAAATTTAGGACTGTTAACATCCATGTGCTGGATTAATATGCTGGTTTTTGAGTTCTTAACACATAAATGTTCTCTGAGCAGAATAAAGTTTAAAATAGTGATTTTGGAGAATATTTAATGATGAAGATAAGGCTCATGATGTTCTTATTAAGAACATAAGAAACAAAGTAAATATATAGTATTAATAATTTACACTAATATTGATGTGTCCAGCTGGAATTGAAGCAGGACCTTTGACTATGGGATTATGGCTAATTTCAATTTTTGTTCTTTGCACCATTCTGTGTTTTCTAAATGGTCTGTAATGAGCGTGTGTTATTGTTATAATCAGAAAAAAAAAAAATAAGTTAAATGGAGCCTTAGTTAACCTCAACATAGAGATAAACTGTTATGTTAGAAGATAGGTAGGGTGAGTGAAGGAGTTGGGAAAGGTCTGTCAAAAACTCTTGCTTGGAAAGAGCATCACAGAGGACCACTCTGCAGACCCAGAGGTGAGAGTTCAGCTTTGCCCTCTGCAATACAGAGAATATTTAAGTGCTAAGAACTCTGTAAGCCAAGATCATGGAAGAATTTGAACATGCTTGAAAGAACTGAAAACTCCTCTGTCTAGAAGGAGAGAGGGTCAGAGAAGAGAGCATCAAAAGTTTAAGGAGGGTATTAATGAAAGCTGATGGCTATGAAGTCACACAGCAAGGAAGAAGAGTGACCTAGACAGAGGTCAGCCAGCCACCCAGACAGCACCCCTCCACACCTCTGCCCAGAAAGGTGGAAACTAAATAATTATTCTCATTCCATTTGCTTATCTAAGATAATTATTAAGTACCTCCCAAGTACTTGTCACTGTGCAGAGCCCAGGGAATATACTGGTGAATAATATACTAGGAACACAGGTACAGCTGAATAAGCTGAGTTTATTAACTCATTGCTGCAAAGGAGAATACACATCATGGGGAAATGTGGGGTGTTTCAGTGAAAGGGTATTGGAAAAATCTTAAAAGGGTTTTGGTTTTGGTTGGCTAACTTGGGGAGGGTTCAAGGAAACAGAGGTTTGGTCTGGATTGAGTGTTTTCAGGAAGTGGGGATAATTCTGTGATTCATCGTATCAATTTATGTTATCTATAATGAAGACAGTCTAGAGTAAGGCTAAAACTGTAGTTGGTAAAGAAATTCAGTCACTCATATTAGCCAGAGAGAAGATATCTGGTATTTCATAGCTTGGACAATAGTAATGTTTTCTCTCTATTCAGATGTGATTACAGAGTGGTCTTGTTTGGTCTTGATTCATCAGGGTCATAGAGTGCCTTTATCTGCTGTTGTTGATATTGTGTGACATTGTTTATGTTCAGTGGAAAACATCAGGACCAAGTTATGAGTGCTGAGCCAACTCATAGCAACGCCAAGGCCTAAATGATTATATCTGGCTAGTTCCTGGATGTCAGGGGGCTACTTTTCTCTTTCTCATAACTAAGTAAGTAAATTATGCTAAGTGCTATAAAAAGTGAATAGGGTGCAATGATAGGGAATTGAGGATGGGGGAGATCCATTTGCACAGGTTGGTTGAAGATAACTTCTCTTAGGAAGTAATGTTCCAATCAAGACATGAAGCACATTAAAAAAAAAAAAAGACAGGAAGCACATTACATTTGCTTATATACATGTGGATCCTAGATGATGATGTAGAAGTAAACCTTATTGTGGGTTGTCATAAGAAAAAAAAAAGGAAAAGCATTGCATGATAAAGATATGAAAATGGGTAAAATAATGAGAAAACATTGGGTTCAAAACATGCAAGTCCTGAGGCAAAGAGTTTCTGTTTTATTTTTAGTAGACTGATCAATATAAAATTGTTGATTTTCATTTTTGATGAGTAATTTCACTTGGTTCAACTTAATGCAGCTAAACACTATTAAAGGTTTTAAGCAAGAGGGTGCAATGATTGGATTTATGTTGTGAAAAGATCACTGCCAGTGGAGGATAGATGGGAGGCAGATGAGAGGGCAGGGAAAAGATCAGTAAGGATGTGATTGCTTTGAAATAATCCTGTTCTGATACTGACTCCTTGTATTGGTTGGCTTAGAAATCTGTGTTGTTAATTACCCAGTGAAGTGTGGGCAGTAGGAAGTTGATTCATGCCAAAAAATTCACAAGAGATTGATAACAGTAGAATCAGAATGCCAATTTATTCACAATGAGAAATAAAACTATCAAGCAACTGAATTCTTGTGCTTATTGATGAATGCCATCTTTTTACAAGTGTAGCTAAATTCAAATCAATAGGTTATTTTATGGGATTGCAAGAAATCAGAGCAAGGGGAATTAGTGAGAGCCACTGCTAGCAAAATTTGTTAGCATGATCCCTAGTTGGAAATACATTTTACATAAAGACCTAGTTTACATCACACAAAATAGAGCTGAAACAAAATGTTTACAAATCAGAACATTCCCCTATTACTCAAGAGACAGTGATATTTTGTTATATTCTGTTTTTTTCAGGAACAAAATATTGATAAATAGGCCCAATAAATTGATTTCAAGATCTACAGCTTACAATTTCAATATCGCTGTGTCAGATCATCTTAATGTTAGTTGGCATCACAATGTGATAATCTAGTTTGAGGTGATGCCTAAGAGTGGCACCTTTACATTCAGGGTGAGGCTGCAGGCTACTCTCTTCAACAAATTCCCAGCCTTCACAATTCAGAGCCTGGGGCCATCACAGGCTCTGTTTCCTATTATCCTCCAAAACCTGCTGGGGGCCTTCTCTTGCCACAGCTTTTCCCCAGTTTCTGCCCAGGCCTGAGGCGATGAGCAGCACCTTGCTTGAACTGCTTCCACCTCACCTTGCCTTTACCCTGTTGAGCAACAAAGGCCTTTCTGGCTCTAGGTGGAACAGAAACAGAATGAGCCACCCACACAGCTGGCAGCCGGTGCCCTACAATGTAACTGTGCTGCTACTCAGCTCCCTATTTCAGATGCAACAACTTAAGTTTAGATATAAAGATGCAGTTCCACCTCCAGACTGATTGGACCCTTGGGTTGCAGGTGAAATGAGGACTCTGCAATTAGAGTCATGATCCAAAATACCCAAGATTCAGTAGGCCAGCAGCGGCCCCTGCAAGTGAGGTTCTGCCATGGAGAGTTGCCCCTTGCTACTGATCCAAGCTTCCTACTTGAACAGCAAACAGACAAATGCTTCCCAGAGATCCATTAGGTCACCCAAGGGTGAGTAGGTTAGAGGTTGGGGGCAATGATGCTGAGATGAGTTAGAGGTCAAGAAAGCCGATTCAGCCTGTCGTGGGAGTGGCCCTCTAGAGAGGCCCAGGTTCAAGTGTGGTCACTCCAACCTCTTTTTGTTGACCCTCAGTAGAAACGCCCTGCATAATTCTAAGTAGTACTGCCATTCATATCTACATTCAGGTCCTAAACTTGTTCTGGTTGTTGAAAGGATTTTGTACTTTTTCCAGCCTCAAGTCTCTGAGATGGGATTATTCCTACTAAAAGTGCTCAAAACACTACAAAAAAAAGAAGTAAACATTTTGTTAGATAATGCATGATTTAACAGTCAGTGACAGATAGTAAAGTGCCCTAGTAATTGGGGAATGAGGTCAGGAAAAACTTATCTTCTGAGATTACAGATTCATTCATTCAACTGTTTATTGGACCAGGTACCTTAGCTAGTTGCTGCCTGTTAGCTGTAAGAGGACGATGGTCTCTTCTCTCATATCCTTTAGTGAGACAGTTAGGCATTAAATAATTAATTTACCAAATAATTAATCTGAGAGTGAAACTAATAATGATTATAAACTATAAACTAAACTAGTGATTACACGGTTTATTGGATGAAACTGCCATTTGAAGAAATCCCATCTTGGTCCTTTCAGGCTGCTTAAAGCAAATATCATAGAGCAGGTGGCATATAAACAGCCGAAATTGATTTCCCACAGTTCTAGAGGTAAGTCCAACATCGGGGTGCCAGCATGGTTGACTGAGGATCCTCCTCCAAGTTGTAGACTTTTCTTTGTATCCTTGCAAGGCCAGGGGGTGAGCCAGCTTACTGGAGCCTAGTTAGAAGGGCATTAATCTCATTCATGAAGTCCCTACCTCCTAATGCCATCACATTGGATATTAAGATTTTGATATATGAATTTGAGGGGGACACACACATTCAGATCATAGCAAATTATAAGAGAGAGAGTGCAAATGTGTTACAAAAATTTGAACGACCGTGTCCAATCCAGAGACAGGAAAGCTTCCAGTCTCATCAAGAGGTGGTTGATTGAATCAATTCTGAAAAACAAAACAAGAATATGTTAACAGAAATAGAGTGGTCTCCTTTCTTAGGAAAAGGGGAGCAAAAAAACCTAGATTTGTGGCTTCCAGTGTCCTGTAGAGAGGGTCAGGAATAGCCTACCCAAAGATTTCAGCTACATTAGTGATATCTCTGGGTAGACACACTAGTAGTCTCTTTTGCCATTTACTCTTCTTATAAAATAGAATTAGGAAGAGCCATTGAATTGAATTCTTAAAGCCCATTTGGTCTTGATATATTAGTCTTTCTGTATATTGCTGATTTTATTTTGCTATTTTTGGTAGTTGTTCCTAATAAGGATTTTGGTGTCTATGCCGAAAAAATTGTAAAATTTGTCTGTATTTTTTGGTAATGTCATTGACTTTATCAGTAATAATGACCTCATAAAATTAACTAAGAACTGTTTGCTTCTCTATTTTCTTAAGGACCTTGTGCAGGATTGGTACCATTTCTTAAACATTTGTTGACATTCACCAAGTAAGCCATTGAGGCCCTGAATTTTCTTTGTAGAATAGTTCTTTGCCAATTCAATTTCATCCACAGATATGAAGCTATTTACCTTTTCTACTTTGGAAATTTTTGTCCTTCAGGGGAACTGATCATTTTATTTACATTGTCAAACATGTTGGCGTGAAGTTGTTCACAATATTCCCTTATTACCTTTTGAAGGTTTGTAGCATATTAACTGATGTTTCTTCTTTCTTTTTTGAAATGCAGAGAAGTGGGTTTAGATGACAGTCATGATAAACACAGTCATGTTCACTCAATATCCTCTTTCTTAATATTGGCAATTTGTGTTTTCTCCCTTTTTTTTTTTTTGATCAATCAAGCTAAAGATTTATTTTTTTTTCCCAAAGAAATAACAGTTGGCGTTATTGACTTTCTCTTTTTCATCTTTCTTTTTTCATTTTCTATTTGACTTCCATTTATTTATTGTTTTCTTCTTCCACATACATTTAATTTGCTTTGCTTTTCCAAGATGCTTAATCTTAATTCAGTTTAAATACTTTAAAATTTTGCTTGTGATATTTTTTCTTGGATCCATTTCAATAGTTTTTTCTCTCTCAATCTCACTCTGCCTTGTGCACCAACTTTTCTCTCCTGTATATTCATTCATTCAGCAAATATTTATTGATTGCCTGCTGTGAGGTGCTAGGTACTGTTTGAGATTCTTGAGAGACATGAGTGAATAAAATAAGTATCACTGCCCACACAGAACATATATTCTAGTGGGAGCTACTATTTTATGATTTGGCCTATATTTACTTACCTTCCTTTTGAAGTCTTGACATACTATTTCCTTCCTATGCCTCCATTATGACTTTACAGTGCTTATTTGCAACTAAGAGATGATACCAGTGACTTTTACATTAAAAAAAAATACATACGACCTCATATTTATACTTTAAACAGTTGGTTCAAACCTCCTTTCTGCATATATTTCCTCAATTTATAATCATCCTTTTGAGAGAGATGGTGTTTATTGGGAGATGTGTCCTTCTCTGTCATACTTAGGCCTTGTTCTGTCTGAACTCAGGAAGATGGACTGAATATTCATAACCATTGTCTAGCTTTGGGATTCAACTATAACCGAGGTTTCCTAACATTGCCAGTCAAAAAAAATTCTGGTATTATGCTGATTTAAATTTTTTCTTTTATACTTTCACTGTTTGAAAAATGAACAAAGGAAGGAAACTTGCAATGACTTTCAACAAAATTAACAACTTTTTCTGGTCACTTGTGAAGTGACCCTAGTTTTTAAAATAATGCATTAAAAGAAAAGCCCAAATAAATATAAAATGAAACCAAAAAAATTAGTAGCTGATCAGAGAATCATATCCAGAATATATGAAGAAGTTTTAAAATTCAACAACAGCAAAAAATCAGATTGAAAAATGGACAAAGAATTAGAATAGACTTTTTTTCAAAGGAGTTATACAAATGGCCAATAACCACATGAAAAGATACTCAACATGACTAATCATTAAGGAACTGCAAATGCAAATGACATACCATTTCATACCCATTGGAATGGCTATTATCAAAAAAACCAGAAAATGACAAGTATTGGCAATGAAGAAAAATTGGAAAGCTTGTGCACTGTTGGTAGGAATGTAATATAGTTTAACTGCTGTGGAAACACTATGGCAAAAAATTAAGCACAGAATTACCATATGATCCCAGTTCTGGGAATATTTCCAGAATAATTGAATGTGGGCACTCGAAGAATTATTTGTACACCCATGTTCATAGCAGTGTTAGTCACAATAGTCAAAATGTGGAAGCAACCAGGTGTCCGTGGATAGGTGAATGGATAAACAAAATGTGGTATATACATACAGTGGGCTACTCTTCAGCCTCAAAAAGAAAGGAATTTCCGACACCTGCTACAACATGGATAAACCTTGGCATTATGCTAAGTGAAAATAAGCCAGTCACAAAAGGACAAATATTATGTAATTCCTCTTATACGGGTGCCTAGAATAGTCATATTCGTAGAATTAGAAAGTAAAATAGTGGTTGCCCAGGGTCTGGGAAGAGAGGAGAAGAGGAAATTGTTTAATGAGTACAAAGTTCAGTTGGGAAAGATGAAAAAGTTCTGGAGATAGATGGTGGTGATGATTTGAGAACAGTATGAATGCACTTAATGCTACAGAACTGTACAGTTAAAAATGGCCATAATTTTAGGTTATGCTTACTTCATCACACACAAAAAAAGAATACCAGACTTGGTCTAGGCACTATGCAGATGTCATTTTAAAAGCTAAGAAGCAATAATATTTCAATGCTAGATAGTACCTTTTTTTTTTTTCTTAAACCACATTTTAAAAATGATTATTTTGCTTTGGTGGTGTCACACTTCTCACTGGAGACTGAAATCTTAAAATCACAGTAAATTCAACTCAGTTCCAGCAACCACATTAATTTTCCAATTTTAAAAACACTTAAATTAGTCTTATTACTACTTATATGCTTATTAAATGTGCAATTTAAAATGTATGGGGTTACACAACATGGCTGAGTTAGCACTTCCATGGGAACCTCATTAACAGAGTTCATTGATGCTATACCATTATTAATACAGTCGTCCCTGGCTATCCACGGAAGTTTGGATCCAGGACCCCATACCAGTACCAAATTCTGAGGATGCTCAAGTCCCTTATATAAAGTGGCATAGAACTTGCATATAACCTACACATGTCCTCCCCCCAGCATACTTTAAATCATCTCTAAATTACTTATAATACCTAATACAATGTAAATGCTATGTAAGTAGTTGCCAGTGAAAGGCAAATTCAAGTTTTGCTTTTGGGAACTTTCTGTAATCCCCCCCCCAATTTTTTCAATCCGTGTTTGTTTAAATACACAGCTGTGGAACCCACAGATGCAGAAGGTTGACTGCACTAATGTATCTTTATTAGATCTCTTATTCAATGGCTCCTTTTTCCTTTCTTTAATCCCATATTTTACCATCATTGTTCTTCAGTCTGATCGTCCTATGACTACGGCAGAACATCTTCCAAGTGTTTTGTGTTAAATTCATATGTTATTTTACTGAATATTCACAGCAACTCAGGGAAGATGTTATTTCTATTTTAATAGATGAGGAAACTCGGAGAGGTTGAAAAACTTGCTCACTATCACACAGTGAATCACTGGCAAGGTAGAAATTTAGATTCAGGGCAACCTGTCTCAGAAGTCTCACCTCCACCAGCATGCTAAACCTTACCCTGTTTATTAGTTCCTTCCTGAAATTTCAACTCTTCCACAAAGCAGGAAGAGAAGATACAAAATACACCTCACTGAAGAACGGCCCTAAGCCAAATGCAAGCAGAGAAATGATACAACAACAGCTTCATGTTAATGTGCCGTCTCAAAATCTCCTTTCTATTTTTGCATTTGTTTGCACTTGAAAATATTTCCTATTGTCCTTTGTTTCTGAGTTTACATCATGTCCTGAACAGTACAGTAGTTTATTTCAATTAATGCTTTCTTGTTCCTCGCACATAGTTTCACTTTGAGTATTCTTCTGATGGGATGAATGCTCTGCTCCCCAGCACAGTCACACAGAACTCAGTCACTCCCCACTCTCCCTCACACACTGCTGCCCGAGACCGGAGCCAAGTATTCATGCTAATTCCGAGAGTACAGTTCAGACTCTTTTTTGATCAGATAAACGGACTTTGCCACCAGTACTTTTACACTCCTGTGCTCCTGCTCGTTTTCCTGTTTTATGTCATGCACTGCTGCGCTACATGCCTGCTGTCAGGACCGAATCTGTAGGAAAACCTCTCAAGGAGATTCAAGCAGCTAATTCCTTGGCTGGAGCCCTGGTATTTTTCATAAAAGGAAATACTGGGTACCCTATCCCCTTCAGGTCTGTATTGGTAGTCCATACATCAGGAAAAAAGGACCAGCCTTCTTTTCCTAGAGTTTGCAGGCACTTGAAAGAGAGAGGGTGGTTTATGAAACTGTTTTCAAGGAGCTCACAGTGTAGTCTGGCAATGAGAGAAGACAGCAGCTTGACCTTTCCTCCCTCTTATTCATTCAACAAACATTTATTGGCTGCTTCTGGGCTGCCTCTACTCTTCTGTGTGCAGCTTTCAGTCCTGAAGGGCAACGTAGTGGAAATTACGGTACAGTATTGGAGAGCACAGGAAGGCATTTAATCCAGGCCAAAGTAGGAGTGGGGTGGGGGAAGGTGATGCCTGAGAAGAATAACCAGATGAAGGGCCCACAGGTATTCTAGAACCAGTAGATAGTGCCAACAACAACTTGGAGGGAGGGAAGCTGCGACTCTAGTAGCCAGAGGGAATACCCCGTGAAGAAGGGTCTGCACTAGTCAGGAGCTGGGGGAAGAGGGGCCTGGAGGGGCTGAGAGTGCATATCTAAGTAACTGCTTCTATCACTAAAGAAGAGCCTAAGCAGAGTAGATTGAAGAGGCCTGAAGGAGCCAGATCCCGAACAGCCTTGTGTGCCATTGTAAGAAGTGTGGACCTACCCTCAGGTCAATGACAAGAACTGGAAGGGCTTCAGGGAGAGGATGAAGTGATCCTTCTGATTACAGTAGAAAGTAAACTGGGAATGAGTGAGACTGGAGGCAGAAAGACCAATTAGGAGGCAGTTGGAGTAATCCAGCCTATGAAGGGAGACTCTTTCACAGGACCATTTGCTGCATTGTGGTTGCGGCTCTCTCGGGAAATCTGGGGCACATGTGTTTCCTACTCCATCAGAGACTGCCAGTGTTCCAAGGTCGACAGTTTCGCAACTGCAAACCCACAGCTGGCCGCTGACTGGGGTCAACACATAACAGTGAATCTGTCATGCCTGGAGTCTTCTACTGGCTGAATGTGGAAAATCACAGAAACTGAAACTCACCTAGATTTCTAAAGCTTGTCCAGAGGAGTTGTTGCAGCTCTGTAAATATGAAAACTTGGTCTTTGTCACTTGTTCACTGATCTGTTCCTCCACTCCCAGCCCCAACACACTTTCACAACCACGTAGAAATCCTACCATCTGTCCATTCAAGAGACACTTCCTTCATGTACTTTTCCCTAATTTGTATTTCCTGGACTCCAAATAAGAGTTAACTGTCCTGGAAAGATATATGTATCCTCATCCTCATGTTCATTAAAATATTATTTACAATAGCAAAGATATGGAAACAACCTAAATGTCCACTGATGGATTAATGGATACAGAAAATGTGGCATATATATATATATATATATATATATATATATAAATATTATTCAGCCATTAAAAAGAATGAAATCTTATCATTTGCGACAACATGGTTGGAACTTGAGGGCATTATGCTAAGTGAAATAAATCAGATAGAGAAGGATAAATACTGTGTGATCTCACTTATATGTGGAATTTTCAAAAAACAAACCATCCAAACCAAGCTCAGAGATACAAAGAACAGATTAGTGTTTGCCAGTGGCAGAAGCTGGGGGATAAGTAAAATGGGTGAAGAGAGTCAAAATGTACAAACTTCACAGTTATGAAATAAATGAGACATGAGGATGGACTTACAGCATGGTGACTATAGTTAATAATACTGTATTGCAGACTTGAAAGTTGCTAAGAGAATAAATCTTAGGTCTTATCACAATAAAAAAATTTCTGTGATTATGTGTGGTGATAATATAAACTAGACTTACTATGGTGATCATTTTGCAGTTCATACAAGTATTTAATCATTATGTTGTACACCTGAAACTAATATAATGTATATAATTACACCTCATTTTTTTAAAAAAGGAAAAAGAATTAACTGTTCTTATTTTAAGATTTCAAAGAATTTTGTGCTTATGGGTAAAACTCAAGTAATTGGAGCAATGAGTGAAATTACAAATAAAAGATCAATTAAACTAGGGCACAGACCTACCCTCGACCCTAGATAAATCACATATTGTTTAATTGCTGACTGCTTCCACGTTTGCAGTGCACTCTAACAACTTGGTTAAACATGTCCTAAGTAATTGACTATACTGCCATTGAGCACTTATTTTAGCTTAGAAAGCGTCTATTTTTATTTAACAAACACTCATGTAACACTAAATGTCAGGCACAGTCTAAGCACTTTACAAATAAGCTTCTTAACAACACTACCATGTAGATATTAATATTATTATCCCCCATTTAGAGATGAGAAAACTGAGCCACCAAGGAGGGTTTCAAGGTAATAATTAAGATACACAGAATTGGAACCCAGGAAGCTTGGTTTTAGGGTTTGTGCTCTTAGGCACAATTGCATATATGCGGCTCTTCTCTCTTCCAGTAGATCTTGGAAGCACCAAGCTCAGCAGATTGTTTTTTCCTGAGTTGTAACTGCAAGCCAGGGATGTGGCAGGAGCAGGGAATACAAACAGGAAAAGACACAGTTGTTGCTCTCTGGGAGTAAATCAGTTGTTTATTGAACATAACAAACCACAAAACTGTGGCTTAAACCAGCAGCCTTTTACTTGCTTACAATTCTGCAATCTGGACTGGGCTTACTTACCCATTTGCAGTCAACAGATGGCTCCATTATGAATAAAGGATCTGAGATGGCCTTACTCATGTCTGGCATCTCAGCTGGGATAGCAGGAGCAGCTGGAGGCTGGCTAGGCTTCTCTTCCCCTGGTCTTTCATCCCCAAGAAGGCTGGCTTGGATTTCCTTACATGATGTCTCAGGGCAGTAAAAAAAAAAAAAAAGCCAAAACCAAGAGTGGAAGCAGCAGGGCCTCTCAAATGCTAGGCTTGGAATGCACCTAACATCATTCCAGTGTACTTTTTTGGTCCAAGCAAGTCATAAGTCCCACCCAGATTCAGTGTGGCGGATGATTATATAATGGCTTGAATTCAGGGATGTGGGTGGTGGTTACTCGGTGGGTGGTCAACAGAGAGACATAGAAGGAAAGATAGGCATTCCAGATGGATAAAACAGCAGGTGCACAGATACGTGGTACAAGAAAGCATATTGTACTTGGGAGATAACAAATAGTTCAGAGTGGTTAGAGTAAAGGGCATGTGAGGAAGAATAAGGGTGAGGAGGTTGAAGAAGGGGCTGAATCAGATCAGGAAGTGGCAAGAATGCCTTGCTAAGAAGTTTCAAATATTATTCTTGGAACTAGGTCATTGAGAAATTTTGATTAGGGCAAACACACAATATGATTTGTGTATTTGGAAATCACTTTAGGGGCTATAGGGGTCCACAGGAAGGGGTGAGATGGAAATCAGAAGACCAGTAGGAAGGCTATTGTAAAATACCAAGTATAAGAAGATGAGACTTGAAGGGAACAATGGCATAAGGGGCAGAGAGGAGAAAAGGGGCTCTAGAAATATTTACAAGCAGGATGAACAGTATTTGGCAATTGAAGGAAGAATATGGAATGAATCCCAGGTTTCTGGCTTTGGCAACTGTGAGGATACAGGTGGTTGAGTTTTATGAAAAAAGTGCTCATTTAAGTTTTGGATTAATTGATTTTGAGATGACTGTGTGACAATCAATAGAGGTGTGAGGTAGACAAGTTGGATATACAAATCTGAATCCTGAGAGAGAAGGAACTGATTAAAGATATAAATACAGAATTCATCAGCAAACAAGTGGTAGTATGAGGCTATAGATTTCCCAGAAGCATGTAGAATGAATGGAGTAGAGGCTGGAAATGACCAAAAGGGAAGAGCTACATTTAATGATGAGAAGAGGAAGAGAAATTCATACAGGAAATGTAAAAAGAAGAACTCTAAAGATAGGAGTTTCCAGGAGGGGTGGTGCCCCACAAGTCAAGGGAGAAAAGAATTTCGAAGGTATCAGAAAAGCACCTGTGGGGTTTGACAGTTGATCACTGGTGACCAGATAAAGAGCAGTTTTAGAGTAGTTATGATGCCAATGTGCCAATTACTATGGATTGAAGGAACCTTTGAGAGAATGCTTATAAGGGGGAGTTGCAGGAGGTTAAAGAGTTCCTTCCTAGAAAGTGAAGTGATCTACCAAGAGGGAAGTGTGTGGGTTTAAAGAATGTATGAGGGGGAAGGCTCATAATAGTTGTGCTGAGAAAGAAAATCTTTGAATGCCACTTCCTGCCAAGTTTCTGCTCAATATTCTTCTTACTTTCACACTAAACTTCAGAAAAAAATCCCTTTGCCTTTTCATTCTCTCTTTCCCTTCACTCTTTTAAACCTCTTTCCTTGTAATCTGGCATTTGTCTCTATATAACAATGACTCAAAAAAAAAATCACCAGTGACTTTTGTGTTCCACCTAATGTACGTGTGTCACTCAATATTATTTGTTCAAAAGAATGACTATGCTCGCTATTCCTAACAACATACTCTGTGATTTTATCCAAATTATTTAATTGTGATTTCTAACGGTGAAATGGGAATATAACATCTATTTTCTCCCAATCTCAGTGAAACACTGGAGGAGTTGATAGTGAAGTTGTAAGGCACATGGAACATCTCTGAGATAAGTAGCTATAATTATGTCTCTCTAGTAGATTGTTTCAGGGATTAAGTGAGATAGAGTAATAGTAGTAACAACATTATGATGTAAAATTCTTAATAAATATCTGGAAAATGATAGCAAATGGTAATGACCATATTTTAGTTCGAAAATTAGCAAATAAAACTTAGCAAGTGAAAATAGAAGGTCTAGTTATTTGGGCATGTTTGGTTAGAAAAATATTTGGTGTTTATGAGTTGATATGTTTGGAAATTGCTTCAAAATAATCTCCCATGTTAGGGATAGGGTACAGGAATTGACTATGCTATGGAAGCTGAATGTTCATTATTCTAATTTTGTATACACGTGAAATTTTTGTAATAAAAAGTTATGGTTTCTTCACTGTATGCAACTATGTTGATGCAATACACTCGGTATATTGAAGTGTAATGAAAATTTAGTTCGTAACAGATTAAATGGCTTTTTGTTTAGACACCTTATACCCCACTCCACTCCCCAAAGTCAGGAGGTATCCAAGGGAGATTTAATTTGAAATGGACATAATGATTTGGGTTTACAAATTTTATAATATTATAAGTGGGTGTCATTTCAATAACTAATCTCATAAATTTTTTTTCTGTTCCATCAAACCAACTTTAGTAGTCATCATTAGAAACAAACTACAAGTCCCAGGATGCACTGCGCGATTAACGTCAAACCGAGGACTTGGCGTCTCCGAACCGGTTGCCTTCGCCTTATTTGAACGGGAATAATCCCGGCGAAAATTGACGTCCGTGGCTCAGAGCAGATTTTCGAATATTTGTACGCCTGGGTCGGTCGAGCGCGCAGCTCGGAGGGGACAGCGTGATACCTTTCTGATCAGGCGTCGCTCCGGGCAGCCTCACCCTTTCCTGGGGCTTCCGTGCGGCAGGAGGGCGCCGTTAGTGCGCCTCCAAGATGGCTACGCTGTTGGCGGTAAATTCGGGTAGGTGCGGCGGGGGCAGAAGGCAAACTGTGGGCGAGGTGGTGATCTGTTCTTCAGGGAGACACCTGGGTTGTGAGGTTCCTCGGGGTCCAGGCCTGCGCTTTGGCATTGTGGCCGCCTTCCCTTAGCTTTCAGCCTGGAGTCCCGCCCCTCCTCAGTTTGAATGGCGCGCGTCGGCGTTGCGGCTCCAGCCCTAGAGTTGGGGTTTGAGGGTCGAGGCAAGGAGGCTTGGTCCATTGGAACCGGGCGTGCAGTTCTTGCAGCCCAGGGCCGAGCCTGGTCCCTTCTGTTCCCCACTCCATTATGTGTTTGTGGTCCGGATTCCGGCAAGATAGACAAGCATCCGGCAATGCGGCCACAGGACCCGAGAAAGAAATTTTTTCAGTCATGAGCTCAGGCTGAAAGCTGGCACCTCAAAATAGGCATCGGGGCCCCTTATGAAGGTTAGGGGGTCCTGCAGGAAGCGAGATCCCTTTGTTATGAAGCCTGCAATCCGGAAGGTGGCCGAGGAGTGCCATGATTCCTAGCTCTGCAGGTGTGGCCCGTCCCTGGATGCTCCTGTACCTTTGGAGCGGATCTGCGGGGCGGAGCAGAATCTAGAAGGTAGTAAAGGAACTCTGGAAGGTTTGGATTGGGTCTTCGTTTGGCAATTCTCAATCTGGGGCGGTACTGCACCCCCTGGGGCGTTTGAAAGAGTAGGTGCATTTTGATTGTCACAATTCCTGGGATCCACTGCTGGTGCCTGGTGGGCTGGCCAGGGATGCCAGAAGTGCTGCAGCGACCCGAGCGTTCCTGAAAATGAATTTCCTGCTCAGAATGTCAGTGCCTGATTAAGATGTCCTAAGCTTCATGGGCATTTAAGGGCAAATCTGTGTGGTAAATGCTTGTAGAGAATCTCACTCAGGAGGACTTTTTCCTGGGCGCCTTTTCTTTCCGTTTCTATGCAGTCTTTTTTGGATGGGGCAGGGGGCGGGTGCTGGTTTGTTCTTTCCACACGACTGATATTTTTGAAAAATTGTCTAAATCTGAGTTGTGCAAATCAAGCCATTTCAGAAACACAATGATAAATTATTTTGTTATAATGAAGGATTATGTTTATTGAGCATATGCTTTTCCCCAGGTTCTGGACTAAGAGTTGTACTTTCATCTCATTTAGTCCCTTTTATACACCTATGGGGTAGTTGCTTTTAAGTACTCCATTTTACAGATTTGGAAATAGAGGCTTAGAGTGGTTAAGTAACTTCTTCAAGGTTATACAGCTAATAATTTGAAGCTAGTCTTTGATACTTATTTCTACATGCCCCTCCTTAAGCACAACCTAATTCATTTCATTACATAAAATTTAATATATCTGAATGTTAGTAATGAAGTTACTTCTTTAATATTGCTGTCTTGCCTTTCCACCCAAATGTAAACTAAGACAAGACTTGCATGTTATATGAAAGGTTAAATACTTTTCTTTAGTACATACTTATCCTAAGTTACTATCATTAAACAAACCATTGAAGGAAAAGGAGTTGCCAACAGCTGCAAAGAATATACATTGTACAATAAGGCCTTGTGGCAGGCATGTTTAATTGGCCACATAAAAAGGAAAGATTTGTAAAAGCCAAGAGTCAGAATTTGTTTTTAATTACATGTCCTGGGAAGCAACCCAAATGAATGAATGAATAAACAATGTAGTCTTTAGATATAATGGAATGTTATTCAGTCTTAAAAAGGAAATCCAATCCTGTGCTGCAAAATGAATGAAGCTTGAAGACATTCTGCTAAGTGGATTAAGTCAGTAACAAAAAGACAGATATTGTATGATTCTACTTATATGATGTATTGAAAGTAGTCACATTCATAGAAACAAAGAATGTTGGTTGCCAGAGGTTAGAGGGAGTGGAAAATGGAGAGTTGTTGTTTAATGGGTACAAAATTTCAGTTTTCCAAGATGAAAGAGTTCTGGAGGTCTCTTGTACAACTATGTGAATGCCCTTAGCACTATTGAGCTGCACATTTCAAAATGTTTAAGATGGCAAATTTTATGTTATGTGCTTTTTTACCACAATTCAAAAAAAAAAAATTAAACATGACAGAGTTGTAGAAGGGGAGAAAAATAGAGGTTGTAGAGTTCTAAGTCCTATGCTCAAGTTTCAGCTGAAGGATTTACTAGTACTGTGACCTGTATCATCCGGGCTGAGTAGACCTATGGCTTATTTGTAAGCAGCCTTTAACGTTGACTGTCCTTGGATGGCTGGCGGGGCATCCTGTCCTGTTCACAGCAGTGACTATTTCAGGCCTTTTCCACGCTCATCAAATCTTTAACCTCCAATTGATCCCTCATTGTCCTAATCACAGAGAAAATAGAAGCCAACGGGCACAAACTCTTTTTTTCACCTTCAAACCTACAAACTGAAATATATCTGCACTCTTTGAGTCAGTTTCCCTATGTCTTCCTGTCTAAGGTGAATCCGACCCTTTATGCCCTTCTCCCTATTACCCCCTACCTTTCTTTTAAATTTACCTCTCTTTCTTTCTCCTTTTCCTTCAGTTAATCTCCCATCTTTATCTTGATCTCATGCCTCACTGCAATTACTGTCCTCTTGCTTCTTTCCACAATTCAGCCTTTCAGAGATTCATCAGTATTCACTGACTTCATTTTCTTACCTCCTCTTCCTCCGCTCACTCTAGTCTGTTCCCATCCTGCTAAACAGCTCTCAAGGTTTACATGCTTTTCTGTTTCACTGAATCCAGCAGACATTTAAAATCTTTATCTTACTTGATCTTTTAGTCTGATCTAAAGACCAGAATCTTTAACATGGGCTCGTAAGTCCTGCAAGCTGTGTCAGAGGCCTCCCTTGCCAAAACCTTCTCGGTGCTCTAGCTCTCTTGGCCTTCCCGGGTCTTTGAGAGTGCAGTGTTCCCTCTTGCCATGGGGACCTACATGCTGTCCTCTTTTCCAGAAATGTTTGTTTACTGCCTCCCACTCCCAGTTTTATCCTTCAAATTTCAGCCCAGTCATCACTTGCTCAGTGAATGCTTCCCTTCCCTGACCTCCCTGGCTAGGCCAAATTCACCTGTTATATGATCTTTGCCCTGGGTACTTCTCCATCATAGCACTTAACAAATTGGATATTGCACTTTTGTATGACTGTGTTGTAAATGTGCTTCCTCACTATACTGTGAGCTTACCCACACCTAATACATGATGGATGTGTGAATAAATGGGATTTGCTGGAGGTACCCTCAACGTTTAGGAAAATAAGTGTATTTCTCAAACAAATCACTATGTTAAAAATACATATTTAGTAATTTGTAAAACATTATAGCCTCCTTTTATTTGTAATCAGTAACAGGAAGATATTTACCAAAATTAGTCATATCAAAGACAAACTGAAGTTAAAGCTTTGTCATCATCATCTTCTGTCTGTTATGTGTAATGTCAATGATGGACTCAGGAGGCTGGTATACTTGGGGGGTTTTTTGTGTAGATTTTTGACCTGTTGTTGGGTTCCTCCCCAGAAAAGGGAAAAAATGGAATTTTCTGTAGAACTCACTGAGCTTATTCAACCTAAGTATGTATAGTGCAAAGAATTTTTTTCAGAGATTCTATTAAGTGTTACTTACACAGACAGTATACTTTTGTTAACTCTTTGTCAAATTTTTAAAATACCTCTGGTAAGGCAAGTTTCAAATATGCCTGAGTCATTTTCATAACTTTCCTTTATACCCTTTGCCAATCAGTTACCAGTTCTGACTCTACCAACAGTCCTTGCCTTTCTGTTTTGCTTCCCTCATCCTGGTTTAGGTTCCGTCACTTCACGAGCAGCCTACCCTACCCGTCATCCTTGGTACCTGACGCTGCCTGTTCTAGTTAGTCCTTCATCACACCAGTGTCCAATTTCATTTTGTCATCCACTACTTGAAACTTTCCCATTTACTAATAGAAAAAATTTCATCTTGGCCTAGAATCCAAGGCTCTATCCTTTGCAGCTGGAAAGAGCCAAGAAAATGATCTCTAGGGAAGTCAGCTAGTCACCATCCAACTAGCACCTCACAGGCAGTCACCAGGATCCAGGGTTGGGTCCTCATTTTAGCAGGCCCAGAACTCTGATACTTGTTAGTGTATCCAGAGTTTATTAGATCCCAGTAAGTGATTTTCTCTAATCAGACTCAGAAAAGAGAGATATATAAACCAGTATGCCAATTTATTGATGTTTAGTGGGAAGTGTGTCTGCATGAGTACTCATATGTTATTTCGTCAACACATTTTCTACTCTGGGAATTTATATAACAAGTTACATTTTTTTATCAGAAGATTGACAAGTATAGGATTAAAGCAGGAGAAGCAAAGCAGGGAGTAGGATGATCGCTCTCTGTGTGAGGGCTAACTGATGATTCCCATTCTCCCATGTCCCCACACCAAAGACCTGACGCATAACTTCCTGCCCTGTCCTTCAGATTAGGTTGGTTTCTTTCTTTTACACGTGCTCATAGCACTCTGTACTTCTCCATCATACCTTTTATTAGACTGGTGGTTGTGTTTTGAATTCTGCATTTAATGCCTGTCTTTCTTGTCAGTCTAAGTTCCATGAGGCCTGAGATCCTGTCTGTCTTGCTTGGTGTGTTGTCCTTGGTACACAGAAGGCGCTCAGTAAATGTTTGTTGAGTGAATGAATGATCCAGCTTGACTAGTTTAGTCTATCCTCTCCCTGCACATCCCTTCTTTTTTTTTTTTAAATATTAATAACCAAACTTTTATGAACTATTACTACAAAGGACTTAAGCAAGAGGGAGCATAAAGTTTAGTGATCTTTTAGTAAACATTTTTAGCATACCAGTCTTTGTAACCAGATATTTTTTAAAAAATCAAACTTATAAATACCATTGCTTTGTATTCAACTGGTGTACACAAAAATAGGATAATAAATGGAAATACATGTTCTTTATAGCATTTCCACAGAAAGTGTTCATATTTTTCATGACAGTCAAATCATTTAGCAGTTACATATGCTACATTAACTAAAACGCAGGTATTCTTTATTGCACATTTCAAAGTTGTAAGGAGGCTCTGGCTTACGAGGTGATTTTTATTTTGGGGAGGTGATTTTTAAAATTGTTTGGCTTAAAAGCACATACTGCCCGGGCAGCTTAGTTCTAAAAACAAAACTTTTATGGGCTCTGTTTTAAAGCCTGTGAACAGTCCTGGCTGGTGCTCTGAGAGGCAGAGGGGGCTCATCTCTAGAGCCAGAAGGCGGTAAGTCCCTTGGAGCAGAACCTGCACATCCCTTCGGGAAAAAAAAAAAAACAAAACCCAAAATTGCCGAGTACTTTGCCTTCTTCTGACAACGTTGTTCATAAGATTGTAATGCATTTAATTAGGTTACAGTTATCTTGCGTGTCATTCTGACTGTCCTGGTAACTTTAGTGGGATTTGTGTTTTCTCAGATAGCAGTTAAACATGTTTGCAAACCACCCTTTACGGTTTAAGCTATACTTAATTCTAGGATTCATCTGTTGAGTGAGTGAGTGGTTTTGACTAGTTTCTCTTTCAGAGTCTTTGTAAACACATGGGGTACTATATCTGGTTGTTTGCAAACAGAAACCTTGGGCTTCAGGGTCATGTTTTTCAAACCATGCTCAGTAGCACATACCAAAAGCTCTGTGATACCCATTGTTATTATCTTTACAAAGAAAATGTGACCCTTTTTATGTGAGTTTACAAAAGAATTCCATATTTCTGTTTTAAAAAAACTAATTCAAAATTAAAAATTGAAATATAGTTGATTTACAATGTTGTGTTAGTCTCAGGTGTACAGCAAAGTTATTCATTCAGTTATACATACATATATATCTTCTTTTTCAGATTTTTTTCCATTATAGGTTATTACAAAATATCTATGCTGTTTTTTTTATAGCTAGTGTCCCAGCCATAATAAAGTACTTATTTTCTCAGCTTCTAAGTTTTACAAAATCTGATTTTTTCCTACTATTTCTGCTTTTTCATTTGAATGATAGGGAGGGAAGGAAAGGCAGTTACATTTATTGAATGCCTGTGATATGCCAAGACACTGTATTGTTTTACCTAGTTTCTCTCATTTAATCCATTCAACCCTGTGAAGCCAATGGTGTCCCTATTTTATATATAAGGAACTGAAGTTTAAAGACGTTATTTTCTCACTCCATGTCACACAGCTAATAAAGTGGCAAAACCAGGTTCGGCTGATATTTCAATTTAAAGTCAGTATTTATTTTATATTAAGTTAGATAAAATGACATTTATATTATTGCTTGTGAATTTTAATATTCTTTTATGTCAACATGTGGTTTATGTGTAACATATATAACTTCTTATATTTAAAAGTAGCTGTGATATGTTTTATTTGATGATGGTTTTATTTATTTTTTTCTTTAAGCTGCTAGTCTGTGGGGTCCTTACAAAGACATTTGGCAAACTGTGGGAAATGCTCTTTGGAGAAGACAACCTGAAGCTGTCCACCTTCTTGACATGATTTTGAAGAAACACAAACCTGACTTCATCTCATTGTTCAGAAACCCAGTAGGAAATTTTCTTTTTTCTTCTTGGATTTGCTTTTTTTCTTTAAAGATTGAAGGAGCAAGTAAACTCTTCATGCATATAAATGAAATATGTTATTTGTTCTAGTCCATTAATTGAGGTTTTTTCCAAAAATGGAATTTTTCCTGGGAGCAATTATTAACTTCTTAATGTTCACCACAGAAGTTAGTAATTGTGTTTATCTCTAGCTAGGTGATATCTAAATAACACTTGACTAAGATTTAGACAGGTCAGTGTATTCCAGAAACATGAATCTCCTTAGAATTTCTGACTTATAGTTAATATATGTAAGCTTAGTAGGATTGATTATTTTATTCATTTCCAGGTACACTTCAACATTTTAACTCTTCACAATGTTATGTAGGGTGTGTTAGCTGAACTAATTAATTCTTACATATTGTTAGTTACTGCATCCTGATACACTTTTCAACCAGTAATAGAGTACTTCAGTGGAAGGAATTCGTATTTGGAAATTCCTTTCCCTTCTGTTTGAAAGTTTTTTTAATAGACTAACAAGACTATCTAAGAACTATTTATGGGTTTGTTTTATCAGAAAAGGCTCTTTGCTTCTTTGCTATTTTGCTTTTTTTAAAAAAAACTATTTTTTAGTAGAAAGAGCCATAGCCTGGGAACCACTTGAATTGAGTTCCGGTCTTGGCTCTACCACTAAAGAGCTGTATGACCACAGGCAAGTCACCTGACTTGGACATCAGTTTTCCCTTATGTTAGTAGAGGAGTTGGATTAATTGACTATATGGCCTTTTTCAAGGTTTAAATACCTTGATTTTGTGATCCATCAAGTGAATCATCCCTATACTCTATGTTATTTACACCAAGTAAGCCTTTTTGTGATTAAGACTACATTTTAAAATAACATATTAATAAACTATCATTAGCCCTACTAATTCAACAATTCATTTCCATTTCTTATTTCCCATTTGAAGACTTTATTGTTTTTATATTTATTAAATATATAATTGGCATTTTGTAGTTCAGAGTTTAACAGAAGTGGTTATTGAGAAGGTAATAATGGTATAAAAAGTTAAAGATGATATAAAATGTTACCTCGTAAGGTTCTAATTGTAGATTATCTGATAAGAAATACTCCTGTTTGTCATGTTACCAGGCTGCTTTATGAATAAACTTCTCTGGGTAACATTTTAATACCTTATGTCCATTATGCTATTTTCATTATGTGATCCTATTAATTTATTTTTATCATTGTAGCCAAAAAATGTTCAACAACATGAGAAGGTTCAGAAAGCCAGTACAGAGGGAGTTGCCATCCAGGGTCAACAAGGAACCCGACTTCTTCCTGAACAGCTCATTAAAGAGGCCTTTATCCTCAGTGACCTTTTTGATATTGGAGAATTGGCAGCTGTTGAACTTCTCCTTGCTGGTAGGTTGACATTTAACTGAATCTATGGTAAGGCAGGACATAAATATACAATTATTTACTTAAAATTTGGAATATTGTGTCATTTGGATTCCAGAATAGTTTCTAAGGATGTAGTTTATTTGATATTCAAAATATTTCCTTTTGTTTACCTTTGACCAGTGGGAAAGCTTTAGTTTAGTGATCAGAGTTGTTAAAGGAAATCTGTTTTAAGATCAACTTTTTCATGGTAATTGACTAGCAAAGAATAACTGGCTGCATCTCAGAAGTTTTATAGCACAAATCCATTACTGTCATATAATGAGTAAGAAGGGAAGGTCACTGCTCTTTTTAGGGGGCTGATTTAGATAATGGATAGGTAAAGAATAAGATAATTTCAATAATACTGAGTTCTAGGAAGAAAATAAAACAAGATAATGGGATATAGAGAGATGGGGCTGTGTTTTTGGGGGCGGGGGTTGGGGACTGTAAGTAAGGTATTTAGGGAAGGCCTCTCTGAGACTGGGGCATTTGACCTGAGACCTGCATGACAACAAGATGCCAGAGTTGTTGGGAAAAGATGTTCCAGGGAGAATGGACAGCTTGAGGTGAGAACAAAGGCATGCTGAAGGTTACAAAGACCACTGGCCGGAACATCAGGAACGAGGGGGAGAGTGAAGGAAGACAGGCCGGAGCAAGAGTTAGATTATAGTCTTGCAGGCCATAAAAATTATTTGGATTTCATTCTAATTGCAATGGGAAGTTGTTAGCAGAGGCTTTAAGCAGAAGAGTTACAGAATCTGGAATAACTGAAATTATTTCTCTGGCTGCTATTTAGAGAAGAAATTGAAATTTCCACAAAATATGCAGTTCATTGCAATTATAACAGAGGAACCATGGGAAGAAGCCAGGTAGAAATTTTAACTGGATGAAAATCTGATATGTCTAAAGATATCATGTGGCTACCAAAATCCTTTTTGACCTAAGGCTGCATTAAAAGAAGTGTGATATTGAGGGTGCCTAAAGTTGTTTTCCTATCCTGTAATGCAGATGTTAACTGGACATGCTAGTTTGAGTTTAACTCAAAATTTCATTTAACAAACATTTATTCTATGCATATTATGGGCTGGGCATTGTGTTAAGACTCTAGAGATATAAAGATGAATAAAACCTCAGCTAGAATAAAGGAGCTCATAGTCTAGTTATTGAGAAAGAAATGGAAAGCAGTAATTATGACACTGTAAGTGCATTAATGCAAGGTTTAGTGATGGTCCAGAGGAGAAGCATTTAAATTGACCTTGTATTGCACAGAGAAGTCCTCAAAGATCATGAGGCTTAAGGTAGTTGTTGAAAAATGAATAGGCATATGTCAGGTGGAATAGGTGTGCACTCAGGAGGACAAAGGGCGTCCAGGCAGAAGAAATCGCCTGTGCAGAGGTGTGAGGCAGTGACATGAATGTGGGGACCAGAAGGGAGTAGAGTGGAGGAGTGATTGGGCTAAGGGGGAAAAAAAGCCATAGAAAATGAAACTGAAACTGTAGGCAAGGTATTTTTGAAAAGACAAAGTAGAACTTATTTAAAGGAGAGCAGTTAAAAAGGCGAATAAAAGTTGAAACATAAGAAAGTGTTATTTAATTTTTAGAGAAGACTCTAGGGGCAGAAACTTCCAAATATTTGAAAGATTTCATGTGAAAGAGAATAAAACAACGAGTGGGTGTTTGAAGTAGAGGACCCTTAGAGCCCCTAAGAAATGTGATTTTTTTTGGACTGAACATAGACTTAGTGATTTTTGTCTCAGCCTAAACATGTGTTTATTTACTAAATTATTTCTCAACTTCCTTTTCTAGGAGAGCACCAACAGCCTCATTTTCCTGGCCTCACCAGAGGATTAGTAGCTGTTCTTTTATACTGGGATGGAAAGCGATGCATTGCAAATTCCCTGAAAGCCTTGATACAGTCTCGACGAGGAAAGACATGGACCCTTGAACTCAGGTCTGTTTGCATCTTAGGATTTCAGAGTTGTTTTTAATCAGAAATTGCTTAAAGAATAATAATTTTAGAATCAAAAATTTCTTCTTATTATACATTGAGTGATAAATACTCCCTTATTCTGCCAAGAATGATAGAACAGTTTAAACCTGCTTTATTTTGTTGACAAATAAAATGTAATTCAATTGCTTGTGGTTAGAAGTTTATTGAACTCAATGATATAGAAAGTATGAAAAGAGCTAGGTTATAACTCATCCTGGTTGTTTCTAGTAATGCAACATTATTGTCAAAAGAGCATTTTCTATATCCATGTGCTGAGGAATATAAACATTATTGCTCATCATAACTTTATTGATTTCTTTCCGTTACAGTCCAGAGCTGGTTTCCATGACAACACGGTTTACTGATGAGCTGATGGAGCAAGGGTTGACTTACAAAGTTCTTACTCTGGTGTCACAGATTGATGTGAATAATGAGTTTGAGAAACTACAGCGCGAGAGAGGTTTGGGCAGTGAAAAACATCGAAAAGAGGCAAGGGTTCAATGATATCAATTCATGGCTTGTCTGTGTCAAATCTTGGAGTCAGAAAAGTCACGTCTATGAGAAAATTCTACTAATAGAGTCATAGGAAAATTAAAAATGCATATTGAAGTGTGTAAGCAGTTGTGTCCACGAAACTGACTTGCACCTATTTCAGCTTCTTTCTAGTTGCTATTTGTCACACTAGCACATTTTCTGAATTGAGCTCTTTAAGAAATTAGTTGTCCTATAGAGGAGGTTGGAACTTAAGAATGAGAAATTAACAGTAGAATATGTTCAAAATTGCAGGGGTGAGATTTTTAGGGTCACTTTGGATTCAGATTCATTTATTTAGTTTGCTTTTACAATAGTTTACATTTTACAATAAGATCAGGCTTCACTGTAACTTACTTATACCTATAATCATTTTTATTTCTAGGTTTCTGATCTCATCAAGGAGTGCAGGCAGTCTCTGGCAGAAAGCCTTTTTGCCTGGGCTTGCCAATCACCTTTAGGCAAAGATGACACTCTGCTCCTTATTGGACATCTGGAAAGAGTGACAGTTGAGGCCAATGGCTCATTGGATGCAGTGAACCTGGCTCTTCTTATGGCACTTCTGTACTGCTTTGATATCAGCTTTATAGAACAAAGCACAGAGGAACGTGATGGTATTGGATTTTGTACCTGTTAATACATTTGTTTCCAAAAAATCAGATTTAATTGTGGAGATAACATTTAAGAAAGGTGATAGTTTAATAACTAAAATTAAAAATTGTATGTTTTATTCCCTTGTATATAATTCATCAATATTTGAATATTTAGATATAAGATCACATTTTTAAAGTAATTGCAACCATATTAGATGTTTCTAATGTCTTTGGGATTTGGGGATGGAAAATTGTTAAAGGATGTATGATATATGTTTGTGAGTTATGCATGCCTAATTTACCTAATTACTTGTTCCTTTACTATTTATTCACATTGTAAACCTTTCATGAAAACATTCTGAGGGAGGATGACTTTAATTTTCAGTACTATATCATCTTTGACTTTTTTTTCTTTGAAGGAGATAAAATTTCTCTTGGTAACCTTATAAAGTAACTGCTTAGAACTGAAGAGCTCAAAAATGATTCCCACAAAGGAAGATTATTGCCACTTAATGTCATAAATATTTATAGTTTTCCAACAATAATCTCCTGTCTGCTTTTGATTGTATCATCCTGGTCTCCTCTCATTCGGTATGTGAACAGGGTAGACATTTTCCACTCCTCTTAGGTGATCTTTAGCCACTAGGAAAGGCTTATTTAACACACAGCTACCCCTTATCTTCAATCAGCTTGTCACATAGTACATTGTGTGTCACATAGTAAGTGGCACCTGTATCGTATAGTCCTGCTGCCAGTTAATGCATTGATCAGCTTTCCTGCATTGAATGAAATGAAGCACATAATTAAGTAGATGTACGCTGTTTTAATGGAAGTTTGTAAGCTGGAATTTTTAAAAGCTAAATGGAATGAATGCCTGGAAAGTTTCATAGGCTAAGATGTAAGGTTTTTTACACTAGGTTGTGATGGTATTCAAGTAAAAACCAATGAAAGCAATATAAGGGACCTATGGGATAATATAAAGCGTGCCAACCTATGCATAATAGGGGTCCCAGAAGGAGAAGAAAGAGCAAAGGGGGTTGGAAAGATATTAATTTAGGGCCCTTATATTGATGAGTTCATTTTAGCTGTAGTTTGTTGATCACTGTTTATCTTTGTTAATAAATGGGAGAAGTGAGTTATTAATTCATGTATAATAGTATAGACAGGAACTTTAAAATATACAGGAAATTAAATAAAAAATGTGTTCTTCCTAGTTAAAGGTTGGGAACCACTGAGGTAGTTATTCACAAGATGACATCAAAAGGAAGTATAAGAAAATAATGGAGTAAAATAGATGAATTTATAGGTGGTCAGTGATATTTCCCATTATTTTGGTATTTAGTTGGAATCCTGTGCTTTGTTTGAAGTACTATAGTACTCTGATTTTCTGATTCTTAGACATTATTCCTGTATTTCAAAAGAGAGAATTTCTCTACTTTTTAGTAGAGTGGTCTATTTTTATTTTCAGATATGATTCATCAACTTCCACTGTTGACAGAGAGACAATACATTGCAACAATTCACTCTCGCCTTCAAGACTCACAGCCTTGGAAACTGCCTGGGCTGCAAGCCACTGTGAGACTTGCCTGGGCACTGGCATTGAGAGGGATATCTCAGCTACCTGATGTGACAGGTAATCTGATTGTAGGTCATTTTGTTATGAGAAATGTTGTATCAACATTTACTGGTATTTTGGAAAGGGTGTTTACCTTTGGCGTGTGTAAGCATGAGCCTAGCAAGATGCCTTAGAGCTGTGGTAAGTGAAACTTTGTATCCTGGCGGAATACAGACCTTTTCCTTTTTTCTTGTCTCCCCAAAGAAATTATTTGGAATGTTTTTTCCCTTTCTTACAGCTAGTAGAATTCTCTTAGCTTCTTTTTTTCCCTTAAGAGTTTTAAATTTGAAATGATGGTATAATAATACATTTTTTTAAATGTTTTTATTTTTGGTTTTGTTCAAACTAATTTCTCTCATATTGTGTCCAATTAAAAACTAGTATTATTTTTAAATACAGTATATTAGAAAGAAGATATTTCACTCAATCAATAATGGATGTGGAGTTCTGACTTGTAACTATTTTGTTAGCTGCTGTAGCATATCCTCTTCTGCTATTTACATTCTTGTAATTATCTTACTAAAAGTGGTTTAACAGGATGAGAACTATGATCTTATTGTCATTTAAAGCCCAAAGAACTGTCACTTCCATAGGTTTTTGTGGTAAATCTGGAAAGATTTTATTAAAGTTTATAGTCCACGTCAATGTTTTCTAGTCTTAGAGTGTCAACAAATTCTAATATCTTACCTGTTGTGTGATTTCAGAACATTTTGTTCACTAGTCTCGTGTTGTTCCCAAGTGGGCTGCAGAAAGCTCTCTTAGTGTTACAAGTTTTTCTTTCTTCAAGTGTTTTTTACATTACAGCTGATAGATGGCAAATTAGATACTTATATTCATGTACAAATTCTGTTTCTCAACTATACATCTTATTCATTTATAAGTCTTATTTCAGTACTTTTCTGGCATAAAATTACCCTATATACTTGTAAGTAACTTTGTGATAGTTAATCAGATTCATATACTATAGGTAACTGTACCATTGTCCTAGTCTTGAGAGGCATAGTAGAATATGCTATACTGAACAGTAGATAAGAATAGTCTAGAGATCCAGACCTGGTTTCAAGTACTAGATCTTTGGCTATTTAGTTACTTTAGTTTTACTTGCTCATACCCTTTTATAAGCTTGGAAATTAGGGGCATTATAATGAATATTTTAAACTATAAAATTTTTCTGTTAATTTATATTTTAAATTATTAGAAAAGATGAATAGCTTTTCTTATATTACAGAAATAGTCATTTCTTGAAACAATTCAGACAAGTTTTAACAATGATCTCAATTTTGAAAAATTAGTTCCTTTATAGGAACTTCTTTATAGACGTCTGGAAAATTTATCAAATAGGTTAATTACATTATTTTATAAAAATGTGTCTTGAATTTTACTAAACTTTCTAAAATTTTTATGTACTGTTTTGAGGAATTAAAGCTCAATTTACACTGAGATATTAATGCTCTTTATTAAGTAAGTAATCTTCAAGAAATAGTTCTTGAATTGATCATCTTGCAATTTTAATTCCAATATTTCTGAATTCAAGTGAAGGTTTGAAACTAATTATTTTTGTTATTTAATTAATATTAACTAATAATTTTAGTATTCATTATTAGTAGTCATAATAAAGAATTAAGAAACTATTTTGTTCTCAAGGAGTTTATATAGTATGGGTAGATATACAGGCTTTGTTTCAAAATGTAAAACAACACATAAACAAAAAAGAAAAAAACCAACCAGTCTCTTTTCCTCTGGTTGAGACTGTCCTGGCTTTTATCTATTCCTGATCCTTTTCTAGGCAATGAAAATCTACTTTAAGTAGCACAGAATGCATTTGGTCTCTATGACAGTCAAGCAGAGTAAGCTATTTAACAGTTCTTTTTCCAAAGCCAGATTACCATAAAATTACCTAGCAATTTTATATTTAAAATTTAAAAGAAGTAAACAGCAATGTAGTTTTTGATGATAGGACACAGCATCACCTATGACATACTTTACTGAAAAAATGCAATGTAATTGATTAAGCCTCTGTAGGTCAAACTATCAATTTTTAGTGTATCCAGAGAACAAAGGAATATGGTAATTATACCACTGGGATGCAATGCCAAACCACATTGTGGAAAATACTACAGGATAATAGGCTCAGTTTCTTCAGCAAATGAAGAGCAAGGGAAAAATGAAAAAGATGTTGGAGGAGCCTACAGTTCTGTCAGTTAATTGCAATGTGTAGCCCTTATTTGGATACTGATTCTAGCAAACAGATTGTACAAAAGATAAAAAGCAAAAAGACGAAACCAAAATCTTTTGTAACATTTATGGGACAATTGTAAATTTGACCACTGTCTAGATATTTAATATTGAGGAATTATTTTTTAAGATATAATGGTATCATGTGTATACGTGGTTTATTTTTTTCCTTTGGTTTTTAAGTATCTTTTTGAGTCATGTACTAAAATACTTAAGAGTGTAGTGTTAAATTGTCTGTGATTTGCTTCAATCTAATTTAGGTGGAGAGGGGGAATGCACGGAGATCTAGATTGAAATAAGATTAGCCATAAATGGATAGTATTGAAGCTAGGTAATGGGTATGTGGGGCTTCAGTATACTAGTTTTTTTTTTGGTATACTAGTTTTATCTATTTTTAGATCTCTGTTTGCACTTTTCCAAATACAAAGCTAAAAATATTACAGGTGGGCCACTTTGTCTTTAGATGAAGATTTAGTTTTTCAATTTTTGCTACTTGTTTACCGAATTAGTAGTTACTTAAGTGGTAATGTTTTTGGTCTTCACTTGTGGGCCGTGAAGACTTTTTCTGAGTGATCCAGTTCATTTCACTGAGATTAAAGCCTTTGTATCATTTTACTATGCTAATATTTTGATAATAGCTCCCTGACTACATCTGTGTTACATCATATGTCTCTTAGATATTTTTTTTGATTACTCTTTATGTTATTGTGAAGAGCACATGGTTTTCTTATACACTTTTTTCATAGTTCTTTGGGGTTTGTGAGTCAATTACAGTTATACACTGTCTTACTTTGTGTATAGCACATGCTAGAAGGTTGAGAAAAGATCTGAATTTTGAACCATCAACAATATTATGAGATATAATCTAGTTTAATAACTTTTTCTCTATGTGCTGTTTTTCTAAATATGTTTCTAGCTCTGGCTGAATTCACAGAAGCAGATGAAGCAATGGCAGAGCTTGCAATTGCTGACAATGTTTTCCTGTTCCTCACTGAGTCCGTAGTGGTGTCAGAAAACTTCTATCAGGAGGAATTTTATATACGTAGAATCCATAATCTCATCACAGATTTCCTGGCACTTATGCCAATGAAGGTAAGCGTAATAATGTAGGGTGCATAAAAAGTAGTAGAAGAATTTTATAAGATAATTTAAAATTGATCAATTAATCAACTGTGTTTTGGAAACTAATAAAATCTTTTATTACAGACTAACATTCAGCAGTAGTAGTTATGTTATGCCTTGTGAATGAGTTTGTGATTCATGAAAATGAAATAATATAAGACCCATTAACTGAGAATAAACTAAAAGGAAGAAACATTTGACATTGAGAATAGTTTATAATGAGAAAGTAATAAGCAAATGAAAATAGACTATTTGTAGAAAATTATTAACTCCATGCTACTCTGGGGAATCAATGCTAAGGCTTTTTATACATGAGTTTTTAAATGCTTTTTGTACATGATTTGGAAGAGGCATAGGGGAAAATCTCCAGTTTTGTAGATAATTGTTTAGACTCTTAATTGTAGTGTGAAAATGGACTTCCACATGGATACAGATAAATTAACGAATTTAAGAAACTAATGCAAAGTTTACTTTTATTCTTTCTTTTTTTTTTTTAAATAACAGGGTCCATGGGCCCTGCCCACCTCTGGTGAGATTATTTTTAAATAAAGCATTGGAGCTATAACTTTGATCCAAAAAAGTTTTCTTAGAGCCATTTCAGGCAGTTCTTACATAGTATACGTTCCATGTGCCATTTTGTGCCAAGGAAGCCATTGAAGTGGTGGCAGGAAATTAAAGAGGGAGTAAAGTCTTATAAAACTGACTTTTGTTTATGTGTGTTATAAAAAAGCATCCTAAGAGTCTACACTTGTAATACTGGTGTGTAGTTCTTTTTTTTTTTTTTTTTAATTTAAATCTATTAGAGGTTTTATTGGGACCACATTGAAATTAGACATTAACTTATAGAGACACAATGTATTCTTAAAATACTGAGTCTTCTATTCAAGGTAGTATAAGATGTGCAGTTCTGATACCATACCTGCTAAAAAACATAAAGCAGAGGGACCAAGTAATAAGCAATCAAGGAGTTGAATGCTTCCTCATGATATAATGGATCAGGTATTCATTGAGTTCCTCCTGTGCTCCAGATACCTATGCTAGGAGTTGTGAAGAAGACAAATGAATAGGAGACTCATTCCCTGCCAGCAGAGAATGTTTAAGCTAGTTGGCAAAATAAGATAAGATATACACAGAGAAATATAGGTAGTAACAGTAAGTAAATGACAAGTGTAGACAGTAAATTACAATGGATTTCTTAGGCTAAGGCTATCTCACTCAGGACTAAGCTAGTCAATGAGTGTTTATCAGATAACTTGAGCCTTCATCAGCTTTGAAGGACGTGATAGATTAACATCATAGAATTTTAGAATAGGAAGAAATCTTTCGTTTTACAGTTGTGTAAATGAAGCCCTAGAAAGGGTTAAGGCTTTAACTTTTTCCTAATTGTTAGCCCAGAAGGGAGTTTTATTATGGAAAGATAATGGTGATTTGGAAAAGATGAAGGCTGAGAGGAGTTCGAATAGACAAAGTCATAAATGGCTTGGATAGAGGGGACGGTGTAGCTCAAGTGGTAGAGCACATGCTTAGCATGCACAAGGTCCTGGGTTCAATCCCTAGTACCTCCTCTAAAAAATAAATGAACCTAATTACCTGCCCCCCAATAAACAAACAAACAAACGGCTTGGATAGAGTAAACAGTGAAGTTACTCTCACAATTCTGGGGTACTAGAGTTTTGTTAACAGATACAGTACTATTTAGGTTATCTATTTCTCCTTGAATGGACTTCGGTGGTTTGTGTCTGTCAGTGAATTTGTACATTTCATTCCAGTTATCAAATTGATTCAGCATAAAATTATTCCTAATATTCCTATATTAATACTTTTTATGTCTATATGATCTGTAGTGATATTTCTTTTTTCATCCCTAATATTAGTAGTTTGTGTCTTCTTTCTTTTTTCTTAACCTGGCTAGAGGTTTATCAATCTTATTGATCTCTCCAGTGAGCCAGCTGTTGGCTTCATTGATTTTCTTGTATTTTCTTTCACTATTACTAATTTCTGCTTCTGTTATTTTCTTCCTCTCTATTTGGGTTTTAACTTGCCCTTATCATTTCAGTTTTTTAAGGTGGAAGCTTAGGTTATTGATTGAAACTTTTCTTTTTTTCTAATGTAGACATTTAATGTTATAAATTTACCTGTAATTACTGCTTTAGCTTGTTTTATAACTAAGTATATAACCTATTTTGATAAATGTTCTATATGCATGTGAAAGGGATATATTGTTGCCGTTCTATGGAGTGTTCTTTAAATGTCAATTAGGTAAAGTTGGTTGATAATGTTATTTAAATTTACCATATTGTTACTGATTTTTTGTGTACTTGTTCTATTGTATATTCAGAGAAGAGTGTTGAAATCTCCAACAGTAATTGTGAATTTGTTTAGCTATGATTTCTTATGTCAGTTGACATTTAATTGACACACATTGTAAGGCAATGGTTCTTAACCCTAGTAGTCCTTCAGAATGTGTTTGGGAAATGAGTGGGGCTACTTTTGCTCTCGACATTGACTGTAGTGGTGGCATTGGTGGTAGGTAATTCCAGGGATGCTAAATGTCGTGTTAAGTTCAGGATTATCCATCCCAGTAAAGAAATGTTCTGCCCCAAATGTCAGTAATTGAGAAACACTGGTTAAAATCAACTTAACCTGTAGTGGAAAATACATTGAAGTTTTAAGATATAAATTATGGGTAATAATATTGCAATAAAATTCCTAACATATTTTTTCACATCATTAAAGTAGAATAGATATTTAAACAGTGTTTTTCTTTCATGTGATCACTTTTAGACAGTTGCCTGATTTGCTGATTTCATTATTATTAATCCATATAATAAATTTACATATAAACCATATATAATTAATAGGTGAAACAGTTGAGGAATCGGGCAGATGAAGATGCTCGAATGATTCACATGAGTATGCAGATGGGCAACGAACCACCCATTTCACTTAGAAGGGATCTGGAACACTTAATGCTCTTGGTAAGCCATTACATTGGATGGATTGTCATCTCCCTCCCTCCGTTTATGTTTTCAGTAACTTTGGAAGATTTCAGGTCTAATATCTTAAATATACAAATGAGTTCAATAAGAATGTAAATTTTTATTTGAAAGTAATTTGTAACTTATAGACGTTTTCCTACTGTCTTTGTTTACTCTTTGCAGATTGGTGAACTATATAAAAAGAACCCTTTTAATTTGGAGCTTGCGCTAGAATATTGGTGTCCCTCAGAGCCTCTTCAGACTTCCACTATCCTGGGTTCCTACCTTGGGGTGGCTCATCAGCGACCCCCTCAACGCCAGGTGAGCTTTTAGTTTTTCTACTTTCATACTCTGGGGTGGTGATTGGAAATCTTAAAGACATGAAAAACGATATTTCCTGATGTTATTGCTATTAACAGAAATGAATAGTATTATAACCTTTAGACATTTACACTTTATTTAAGGAAATTGAAACTCTTAAATTGAAGATCTGATCATTTTGGGGTTTATATAGTCAGCCCTTGTATGCATTGAATCATAAAGACACAAAAAGGTGTCTAGTTTCTTTATAAGTCACTAATTTGGACTTTGTTAGTATTTATTAGCTTCTGTCTGTCCTATATAGGCATACAATGACCAATGTACGTCATTCTTAGCAAGGTAGGGAAGATAGGGGAGGCACAAATACTAAAGGAAAAGGCCTAGAAGTTATAATTAATGACAAAATGCCTATGAGTCAGTAGATAATATAGGAAAAAGTCCATTTTCTATCCTGTATTAACTAAAGTTTGATATGCAGCAACAAATAAGATGGATTGCCATATCTGTCATCATCTTTTTGGGATTTTCTATTCTAGATGCTTTCATACCATATAATATAATTTCATTTATGCTAGAGTTGAAGATCAGACCCCTCCCCTCCTTTTACTGTATTTCTTACATTTATTGTTCTACTTTTTTCCCCATTTAAAAAATGTTTTGGAGAGGATTTACTAAAAAATTTTAAAGATTAAAAAAACTTTCCATTATGAAAGTTTTCAAACATATGGAAGAGAATAATTATAATGAATACCAACATATCTATTTAATAGCTGTTAACATCTTGCCATGTTTACTTCTCTTGTTACTTCTACTGCTTTTATTTTGCTGGGGTATTTTAAAGTAAATTATAGACAGCATGGCATTTTACCTCTCATGGGTTACTATCTCTTAAAAATAAGGATATTTTTCTTCATAATCACAAAACCATTGTCATTGTTAAACCTAACAGACTTGACAATTTTCCAGAGATCTGTAACATTTTCAGTGCTGAGTTCCAACTAATAAGTCTGAATGTTTTGTTATTGATAATAGATTTAAGGCATAAGCAAGAGTAAAGAGAAAACTAAGAAGTGAACTTACAGAAGTGTAGGAACATGATACAGGCAAGAACACAAAATAGAGTATGTGTAGGTTACCATCAAAAATTCTCTCAGGTTCCTAAATATACTAGATTTGACTAGGATTTGGGAACTCTGGGTTCTAAATATGTCTTTGAATTTGCTGATTAATTTTAGATAAGTAAATTTCTTTTAATTCTTTTATATATTTAGAAAGTGAACAGTCTTATGTTTTGTAACATTGAGATGTTTTGAAAAAATGTACTTTATGTTCATAAAGATATTCTATAATTGCATTAAATTGCTAATGACAAAGTTGAAAATGTAATTTTTCATAAATAGAATACCAGATTATTTTGCTTTGGGGGGTTTTAAATGAGAGTACTTAATTTGTTTTAGTGCATACATAGTCTTTATTAGCTACTCCATGTTGGCTTAAAGTTAAGGTATGCTTTATGTAAACTATTGGCTTTTTCCTATTTCAGGTTGTCTTGTCCAAATTTGTTAGGCAAATGGGTGACCTGTTGCCTCCAACTATTTATATTCCTTATTTGAAAATGCTTCAGGGATTGGCCAGTGGGCCCCAGTGTGCCCACTACTGTTTTAGCCTGCTCAAAGTCAATGGCAGCAGTCATGGTAAGAAAAATCTGAATGTTCTCTGAGCTTGTTGTGACGTTCTTGAGTTCAGTATCCATGTACCTAGTAAAGCATATTATGCTAGGCATATGCATTATTTTTGTAATGGAGAGAAGCACACTGCTGGCTCTATGTAGATGATGCCTTGATTATGGTCTCACAGATTGGGGAATTTTACCATTTGCTTTGTAAAATACAGTTCAGTTTAAGAAATCAGAATTGATATAAATTTTCAAGAACACATCTGGTGCTCAAAGCAAAATATATACCCTTGCTACATAAGTTTGATTTCTTTAGTTTATCTTCATAAGTCCTTGTTTTCTAAATTTCTGTGCTTACAGTTTTTCTGTCAACCTTCTCCCAGTTTCCTCATTAAATTTTCAGACTTGAGTCTGGTTAAACCAAAAATACTATAAAAGGGAAAAGAAAGAAATATATATTAAACATCTCTGTTAGGTAGATATTATTACTTTAATTTTCACATGTGAGGAATCCGGTTTAGAGAAGTTAAGTAATTTACTGAAGGTCATAGGTAATAGGGGAACCATGATCGGAGCTGAGATCTGTCTGGCTCCAAGACGGTGTTTTGGCTATTCTGTCAAGGCATGCTTATATTGTCTGCTAGACTTTTGGTCTCAGTGTTTGGTATGTAACGGAGTAGTGTAGTTTACAAATCTAGATCACAGTTATCTCTTTCTTTGGGAATTTAAGCTCAACATTTTGGAACTACTCATGACATGAGTTATATGACAACACAGAGTACTGGCCTGGAAATGAAGTAGGTTAACTGACATCCAAAGTAATTTACTTTTGCCTTTATATGGGCACCACCCAATCTTAAGTCTCAAAGAATTAATCCAGAGTTGTAGTTTACAGAGGGTTTCTAACTCATTTTCAACGTACTACTTATCTAGGACAAAGGCAAACAAAGTTTATTGTTTTAAATTTATTGTCTCCCTCCATTTCCAAGCAACTGCTTAGACACTTTTGAAAAGAAGTTCTGTGCTGTGTTTCTTTACAGGTGAAAATATTCAGGGAGCAGGTGGCAGTCCTGTTTCCTGGGAACATTTTTTTCATTCCTTAATGCTTTACCATGAACACCTCCGGAAGGATCTTCCAAGTGCAGATAGTGTCCAATACCGTCACCTTCCTTCACGTGGCATCACTCAGAAGGAGCAAGATGGATTGATTGCTTTTTTACAGCTCACATCTACCATCATTACTTGGGTAGGTAACCCATCCGCAGCATGTGAGAACATAATTTTATTTGTATTCTAGCACAGTGGCATTTTAAGGAGCCCCCAAGTTTTCTTGTTATGCTTAAAGTGTATGAATGGTAAATTTAGCATGTGTAAAGCATTCTGTTCTTAAGCTCTTTGTTTCTTCATGTAGAGGGTGTCATTATGATAACCCCTGCTTATTCCAGTAAGCTTATATTAAAATAATAACCTAAGCCCAAATGAAAATAGAAGGGCAAATAAGAGTCAGTTGTTCAATACACATCCTTTTAGAAGGTTTCCTAACATAGGTATGGATATATATGTGTTAGTGTGTATAAAGAATATTTTTAATTAAAAAGAAAATATTTACTCAATCTTTTTTTCTTTCCTTACACCAAACCATTTTACCTGCCACTAGCAAATGAATTTTTGTAAAAACATTATTATCATTATATAATTTCCCTGCTCAGAAATCTCTTCTAGTTATTTTTTTATTGAAGTATATTTGATGTACAATATTATATAAGTTACAGGTGTACTGTATAGTGATTTACAATTTTTAAAGGTTATACTCCATTTTTAGTTGTTATAGAATTTTGGCTAATATTCCCCATGTTGTACAATATATCCTTGTAGCTTATTTTATACATAATAGTTTGTACCTGTTAATCCCTTACCCCTGTATTGCCCCCCCTTCCCTCTTCCCATTGGAAACCACTAATTTGTTCTCTGTATCTATGAGTCTGTTCTTTTTGTTAATATTCACCAATTTGTTGTTCCACATATAAGTGATATACAGTATTTGTCTTTTTCTGTCTGACTTATTTCACTTAGCATGTAATACCCTCCAAGTCCATTCATGCTGTTGCAAATGGCAAAATTCCACTCTTTTTTATGGCTGAGTAATATTGCAGTGTGTGCGCGTGCGTGCGTGTGTGTGTGTGTGTGTGTGTGTATCACATTTTCTTAATCCATTAATCTGTTGATGGACACTTAGGTTGCTTCCATGTCTTAGCTATAGTAAATAATGCTGCTATGAACATGGGAGGTTCATGTATCTTTTGGAATTAGTGTTTTTGTTTTTTTCAGATATATACCCAGGATATATTGCTAGGTCATATGGTAGTTCTAATTTTAGTTTTATGAAGCACCTCCATGCTGTTTTCCACAGTGTCTGCACCAATTCACATGCCCACCAACAGTGTACAAGGGTTCTCTTTTTTCTACATCTTTGCCAACATTTGTTATTTATGTTCTTTTTGATGATAGCTATTCTGACGGGTGTAAGGTGGTATCTAATAGTGGTTTTGATTTGTGTTTCCCTGATAATTGGCAATGTTGAGCATCTTTTCATGTGCCTGTTGGCCATCTGAATGTCCTCTCTGGAGAAATGTCTGTTCAGGTCTTCTGCCTATTTTTTAAACGGGCTGTTTATTTATTTATTTTTTTTGATGTTGAGTTGTACGAACTGTTTATACCTTTTGGATATTAACCCCTTATGGGTCATGTCATTTGCAAGTATCTTCTCCCATTCAGTAGGTTGCTTTTCTGTTATGTTGATGGTTTCCTTTGCTATGCAAAAGCTTTTAAGTCACATCTGTTCTTCTAGTTGTTTATATTGTTCAAAGCTAAGTTCTTCAGTCTGATATTCTCTCTGAAGGATAGATACAGTGTCTTCTAACTTTTTGGTTTTAATAATGCTTTAACATTGTTGAAAAATCAAAACATAAAGTGTATAATTATTTCTCATTGAATTAAAATGGAGTGATACTTGATGCTATGTGTGTATTTCCATTTTTTTTCCTTAGAAAAAGACAAGGTATTTTATTCATTGATATATTACATTATAGTACAATATATTACATTGTTCCAGAAAGGATTTCAAATGCCTAGGTAAGATTTATGTGACCCTGGCAGACTGTTTATCTTTTTTTGTATGAATTATTTTCCGTTGTTAGAGCTGTAAAAGTAACTCTACAAAGGCTGTTTTTCCTCCATGTTTTACATTGTCTGGGCTGGTGATCTGGTTTGATCTCTTGGTAGAATTCAGGCATTTGCCATGGGCTTATCTTTGTTTTAGGATGTCTTAAGCCTGTGAATACTCAGTATAAGTGTTAGCAATCTAGCTGATTGCTGGTCATTTTTCTTAGCTTTTAAAGATGGAAAGTCTCTTATTCTTTTTGTATTCTGTTCTTAGAGTGAAAATGCTCGTTTGGCACTCTGTGAACATCCTCAGTGGACCCCGGTGGTCGTGATTCTGGGACTCCTGCAGTGCAGCATCCCTCCTATACTAAAGGCTGAACTACTGAAGACACTTGCAGCATTTGGGAAATCTCCTGAAATCGCTGCTTCCCTCTGGCAGTCACTGGAATACACTCAGGTAGTGTTACAATCTTTCTTACTTACATTTTTACAGTTTGAAAAGTGAGGTTTCATAATGTATAAGCAAGCACATCCAATTTGAAACTTATAGTATACCATGAACTTCCCAGATAGGGAGTTAGGATTTGGTACCAAGCATAACATCAGAAACTAATAGGCTTGGGTTTTTCTCTTGGATCAGTTCACAACTTCACTGGGTTGCTGGAGACTGGCTCTTCTCTTAAGACTTTGTTTCCCGTTGTCTGTAAGATTAAAAAATGGACAGAATTCCTCAACTCTGTCTTTGAGACTTAGCTGATATAAGCCTTCAGAAGTCATCTGTACTCAGTAAACGTGGGGAATGCCTATTTTTCCTTTTTGCTAGTTCCTTCTGTGCCCTTTATGTCCCAAAGCAGATGAGTGAAGTGTCTCTATCAACTCTTACTTCTTTAGATGTAAGCCCTATTGGAATTGTTCTGTTGAGACAGTTATTCGATATGTGGTAAAGAGAAAAAGGAAAATGAGAATGTGTTCTATAGAGAAACTTGTAGGAAAATGGTTAGGTGAAATACGAGTTTGTCTTAGAAGTAATACAACATAGGGAGCCTGTGCTTCTAACACACTGGTGGAAGCAGCTGTTATGAAGCAGCATTCTAGTTATTTTCTAACGTATGTGTCCAGAAGATGTTAGTGAGAGTTATCAAAACAAAAGTTAAGGGAATGGGTGTGTCCTGAGAGGCTGAGTCACTTTTAGTTTAGTATTGATACTTCATTTTTTCATTCATGAGTGTGTCAGTGCTTATCATTGTCCTAAATGCTTAGTGCTTCTTAATACCTAAGATGGAGTGTGATTGGGTTTAGACATTTTTATCCTTAGAGTAAGACTTTTTTCAAAAAAGGATTACACCTAATACTATATTCTCAATTTGCAAGAGATTAAGTAACATGACGTTAAGTATGATTAATTATACCATAGACTATTTATGCCTCTAGCAAGATCAGGACAGAACTTCTTAACTCAAAACTTCTGCCCACATAAGAAACCTGTTTTTAACAAATTTACTTCTTGGTTTTCCGGTGCCAATAGTAGACCTGGTTGTAAAGGACCAGTGTCATAAGCACTGGTGAGATTTCATCCCATAAATTCTTTCAAGATTCATTCCTAGAATATCTGGGAGGAAATTTGCTGAAAACATATCTTGTGTGCACTTAGAAATTACCACTTTTCTGAAGTCTAGGTAATTGAAAGTTTTCCCTGGTGCTGGATGCAATTGCTAATGAAAGTTCATCAGAGACTTCTCAGTTGTCATTTCTGATTGACATTTTAAGATGTATGGATGTGGTGGGTGAGCTGTATGACTGTTATTGCAAAGCTGCTACTTTCACTGATAAATGAGGACTGATCCTAACATTTAATTCTTATTATTTTAAGATACTGCAGACTGTAAGGGTTCCAAGCCAGAGGCAAGCTATTGGTATTGAGGTAAAGTTTTCCTTTTAGCTTTAAATGCTATATTCATACATTCACATGATAAAAAGACTAAGAAAAAAAAATTCTTACCTTATGGAGTTCTATAATTTTCAAATTTAACATATTTTCATTTGAGGGTTTTCTGTGTTGAAATGGAGAAACTTTTTATGAAAGGAACCAAAATACTTTGGGCTTCAGAGTTGGAAAAGTATATTAGATGGTAGCCATCCAAACTGAAAATTTGGTTTGAACTCAATTTAATTAGGTTACTTTAGTCAACCTAAAGTGGGAATTTACTTGTTTTAGTCTCTTCTTCTCATACTCCCTTCCTCTTTTTTGAAGAAACCCTTAAGATTTCTATTTGTAACTTTTGTGTCTTTACCTGTAAATGAAAAATGGTAATATCAGTATGGGTCTTTGGGTGTGATATTATACTAATATTAATGAGTTAATGTTTGAAAAATGCTTTGCACTATATTACAGCTGATGGTTTTATATTACTGAAATTTATTTATTCATTCATTCATTCATTCATTTATTTTGGAAGGTGGAACTAAATGAAATAGAATCCCGGTGTGAAGAATACCCGTTGACTCGCGCCTTTTGCCAGCTAATTAGTACCCTGGTGGAGAGCTCCTTTCCTTCTAATTTGGGTGCTGGACTGCGGCCCCCTGGCTTTGACCCGTATTTGCAATTCCTTAGAGATTCTGTGTTTCTCCGATTCCGTACGAGAGCTTACCGGAGAGCAGCTGAAAAGGTTATGTTCAGAGAAAAACTTTTGTCTCCTTATTCATTTATTGCTCCTTTTTCTTTTATTTAAAGGCATTAGATGCTATAAATTCACTTTAGCTTTTAAAAACTAGTAAAATTCATGTTCTTTTACTGACACATCCATGATCCAGTTGGTTTATTTGTATTAGAAAATAAATTTGGGCATTAAAACCAAAGCATTGACTTTTTAGTGATCAGCAGTTTAACTGATATGAATTCATAGTTACTCAGATCCTTAATTGAACAAATTTTGACCAAAATTGAATGAAAAGTTGTATACTTTTGGCAGTTCAAAACACAGTATCCTTTATCGGGATGATTTAGGTTAGGGATTGAAATAAGTTTACACGTGCACAGCAATTTCTATTGATTAGTAGCACTTCTGGATTGTAGAGTCTTGGCTTAGTGGGAAGTGAGTATTGTAGCTCAATAGGTGTGTTTGCCATGGGTAGAGGCTGAAGGAGCACTGACATTTATGCACATAATTGCTCTGGTTGCAACACATATGTAACTGAGCTTACTGTATGTATCATCTTATGTCATTCTAATGTTACTGTGAGGCAGGTACTATTAATATTCCCATTTTACAGATGGAGGCTTAGCAAGGTTAAGGAACTTGCCTAAGGTCCAGGACCAAGATTTGAACCTAGGACTCTGATTCCAGATCCAAGCTCATAACCACTAAGCTATGTAAGAGACCCTTCCAGGTTCTGATGTAATTACTTTAGTTTATAATACTGTATATTGATTCACAGAGTACCCTTGGATGTATGCAGTGTCATTTCTGCTTTATTTTTATAGTTTGCTGTTTTTGAACCTGTTGGGTTTACTTGTTGTATTAGTGATGATAAAATAATTGAGTTCATGCTAATTTGGGTCAATTAGGAAAATATAGAAAAATATGAGAAGAAATTATATCTCCTGTAATCCTGTTGCCAAAGGAAAGATAACCACTTCTATTCTTTTTCCTTTGCATTTCTACTTAAATAGAGAGAATTAGCTACATTAGCTTGTATCCCTTTTTAACCACTAAACATAGTGTTATGAGGATTTTTTTCATGGTGTTACTGGTTTTTGAAAACAGTCTTTTAATGACTGCATAATCATTACGTGTACCTAGCGTAGTTTATTTTTCATTGCCCTATCATTGGACGTAGTTTGTTTCTAATATTTAGCCCCAAATGACTAAAGTTTATTTTTTGTCAATTGCTTTACAGTTTTTGCCTCTCATGTGATAGAAATAAACCCTGAAAGGGGTATACATTTTATCGAAGCCCTAGAATTCCCTCATTAACATGTATTTCCTTATTTAATGAAAACAATAACAGCAACCATGCCTCATCAATAAAAGTCACTTCTGATGGATAGTGGATGCTGATAATTGCAATCTCTTCAACAAACTGTTCTGATACTTTTTGGCATTTCTTTTAAATATCTTACTTACCTTTTCTTAAGAAGGTCATCATGACCTAAGTGTTTAGAACTTTAGTCAGCCAAGTTCTTTCTTGGTGTTTATTATTTTTCACCCATATGTTTCTGTCTTTCTAGTGCTGCTGCTCTCCCTGGCTACCACTGGTTTCAGTTTTACCCCAACATCTTACCCTAAGAAATTATCCCTCAATTCTGTGAATTTATTTTACTTGGAAGTCTTTTTCAGATTTAACTTAACATCATTATATTAAGAACACTAATCTCACAAAAACAGTGCTTTGGATTGAGATAAATAACTATAAACAGAGAGTTAAAGACGGTGTGTATATTTATTAATCCTAAAACCCACTATTATGTGGCAGTAAGCCTATTTTTTAAATAAATGACTTTGAAATTTTTAAAAAATATAGAAAAATGAATAATTAAAAAAATTTTTTTTCAATGACTGTTGTAGTCCCAGTTCTCAAAATCAGCCTTGAGAAAATTATGTGCCGTGGAAATAATGACTTTAAAATAATAATTTTAAAAACCACCATCTACAGTTACCAAACTTGGATAGAAAATTCTATGTAATGGACTTTTTAAGCAAAGTTTAATTTTACTGTCTGTATAGTTGTATATACTTTTCCTTTGCCAGAAATATTTTTCCTTGTTGATACATAGCTTTTAAAAACACTTTTAATGAAGAGGTGATAATAGGGTCATTTGGGGGAGGTCTACCAGTGATTCTTAACTTCTTTGGTTCAAGCCATGGGATAGAACACTGGTCTGGGAATGAGAAGTGCAGGGTGGACTTACAGCACATTTGCTGCCAGGCTTTATGGTCTTGGGGAAATCATTCACTGCTCTGAGCTTCACATGCTTCACCTGTGAAATAAGGGTGATTAGAGGAGATGCTTTCTCAGATCTGGTCCATCTGAGATCCTGAGAGAAACTGAAATATTTGAAACTTCGGAGAAGTGTTCAAATCTGATGTTGTTTAATTCTAAATTGCCTATGGCTAGATACTGAGTGCTTTAGATTTATTAACAAATCCTAAATAACTGCTATAGAAATGTTTCTTTTACGAACGTTTTACCTTGAAAAATTAGCCTTTAGCATTGTCCTTTAGCAAAGCAAAGCAAAATGAATTGGGATCTCTATATTGCTTGGCATAAAAAAAGTAGAAAAGGGACTTCACTCATTTTCTGGAGAAAAGTGAGATGAATGAAAAACCTAGCAGGCTGTCACCTTGGACTGTTGCTGTTACTGAAATACTTGTGTCTCTGTAGTGGGAAGTGGCTGAGGTCGTTTTGGAGGTGTTTTATAAATTGCTTCGAGATTATGAACCTCAACTTGAAGATTTTGTAGACCAGTTTGTGGAACTACAAGGTAAGTTAATTCTGTCACTTTCAAATAAGATGTTAGCTATTTATAAAGCTATTTCTAATTTATAAATTATTATACATAAGATATAAATTATTTCTGTTTATAGATTAAATTAGAATTTTATATTTTTTGTTAACATTGTTTTAGTCATTTTGATTGTTCTGAGCAAGAGAAAATAAAGTGAAATTTTACTGAGTGGAAGACTAAGAACACTATCTTACAGATTCTTTAATGAGTTAACATGTAATCTGTGGACTAACTGCTGTGTGCAGATCAGCCCTTTTGGGAATTACCACGGTATACAATTTGTGTCACTGTCTCTAAAATTGAAACTTACCTTCATCTGCTTAGATACCGTTTAATTTACAAAGCTCATACGTTTCATAGAAATCAAGGGTGTGACAAAGACACTGATTCACCGTCTCTTGGACTGTGTTATGTTCTATTTAGGAGAAGAAATCATAGCCTATAAGCCACCAGGATTTAGTCTGATGTATCATCTTCTGAATGAGTCACCCATGTTGGAGCTTGCTCTTAGTTTACTGGAGGAGGGCGTTAAGCAGCTTGATACCTATGCTCCTTTCCCTGGTATGTGTCTGAATGTCTTCATATCTTGAAAACCATTTTGATATTTTTGTTTTTTGTAAACTGAAGGTTTGAAGTAGATGACCTCTGAAGTTCTTTTTCACTGTAAGATTCTTTCTGTATTTACAGTGTTGTTTTAGTGAGCCATACAATGCAAGTATATTAAATGCAAGTATATTAAAACTGAATGCAGACTAAAGTACAGAGACTCTCATTATAATATAACTCATATTATTGCAGGGTCTCTGGTAGGTAATTATAATGTCTCTTATCACTTTAACTTCTTTAACATGCCTAACTTTAAAGTACCTTTTGTTTTATTTTCTCCATAGGATTTGTAAAAGCACTTAACTATTGTGCATGGTACATAGTATTCAATAAATTTCATTTAATATTGCTGTTACTACTAATTTAATTCACTTACTGAGTGCTTACTCTGCACCTGGCACTTTTAAAAACACAGTACGTATATTAATACATTTAACCTGTGCAGAGGTCCTATGTGGTAGATATTGTTTCCATTTAATGAATAAGGAAGTTGATACAGAAGGAGGTTGCACATCTCTCTCCAGGGTCAGGGCTGTGATTTGAACATAAGCAGTTTGGCTCCAGAGCCCATATGTTTTAAATTTGAATGATCGGATTATAGATGACCCTTATATTTTCTACGTCCTTATTTTCCAAATTGTCCACAGTGAATGTGTATTATTCTAAATCAGTTTCTTGGCCTCAGCACCATTGACGTTTTTGACAGAATAATTCTTTGATGTGGAGGCTGTCCTGTGTTTTAGGCCTGAACCCACCAAATGCCTGCAGCACATTCCTTGTTGTGACAGCCAATGTCTCCAGACATTGCCAGATGTGTTCTGGGTCCAGAGTCACTCCCGTTTGAGAACCGTTGCTGTAAATAATTATGGAAAAGATACAGAAAAAAACACTGAGAAGCCATTGCATTAATGTAATCTGGGTCACAGAAGTTACTCTGATTTGCCTGGGTGAGCAGTTTTGTGAAGTTACTGCTGAAGGTTTGAAAACTTGAGGGCTTTTTGAATCTGGAACTTTTCCTTTATCATGTTTTCCTAAGAATTGACTATGAGTTTCTAAGATTCACGTGGAACTTTCTAAGTTTGATTTTGGTCCTTAGGGAAGAAACACCTGGAGAAAGCAGTGCAGCACTGCCTTGCACTTCTCAATCTTACCCTGCAGAAGGAAAACCTCTTCATGGATCTTCTAAGAGAGAGTCAGCTGGCTCTAATAGTCTCTCCTTTAGAACAGCTGTTGCAGGGAATCAATCCCAGAACTAAGAAAGCTGATAATGTGGTGAACATTGCCAGGTAGGTTCCATTTGTAGGTAAGGAAATGATGTAATGAATCAGATGACACTCTAGCTTTGATTTCCAAATCTGGTCAGAACTCTAATGCATCACATAAAAATCTTTTTAGTCTCATTATTGTCTTCTCTAGCTCCTCTGATTTTAGTTACTCTGAACCTTATAATTTCTTTTTTTTCTTTCTGATTTATTCTATGTCCTAAAAATTTCTAAGTATAAAATGACATAATATTGTTTGCCTCCTGTAGGGAAGTTGGATGTTTGGAGGATAGGGCTGAGGAGCAAACTTTTCTTTGTATACATCTGAACTTCTGGTGGTTTGCTGGCAGTGCTTGGTGGTCCATGACTTGTAGAGGCATCACTCCAATCTCTGCCTTCAGCTTTACATGGCATTCTCTCTCTGTGCGTGTCTGTGTCCAAATTTCCTCTTTTTATAAGGGGATCAGTCGTTGAGTTAGGGCTCTCCCTGATGACCTCATCTTAACTTAGTTGACTGTATCTGCAAAGGCCCTATTTCGAAATAAGGTCATTCTGGATTTGGCTATCAAAGTAAAAATTCTGGGGAAACACAGTTCAACCCTAACAGGCTACATCTAGTTAGAAGGGGAAACTTTTGTCTAATTTACCCAAAAGTGTGTCTCAAATGTTTTTTTGTTTTAAAGATACCTATATCATGGCAATAGTAATCCAGAATTGGCTTTTGAAAGTGCCAAGATCCTCTGCTGTATCTCTTGCAATTCCAATATTCAGATAAAATTGGTTGGAGATTTCACACATGACCAGGTAACTGATTTTGTTGTGGTTGTTATTTTTTGGTGCCTCCTAAGTATATCTTATTCTTGTTTGTGGAGAATTTCTCTGAGGATAAGTACATTTGTTTATGATGGATGAAAGCCTCTTGATGTGTTGGGCTCTGGTTTGTGTTTGAAGACAATACCATTTCCAGTGCTATTACGCACACTGTGGTGTGTGATTCTACCATATATACTATAGTATGTGACCGTATGGCCTAGTGAGACTGTTGCTGCGCTGAGTACATTAAAGTGATTATTAGGTTTATAAGTGTAACTTCTGTTTGTTTTTTGCATCCTTTGTTTCATCCTTTCTCAGTTGCCTCTCCTGAGTGAGCCTCTGCAATTCTGATTTCACTGTTGTGAGTTGTCTAGTTCTGTGGCTTTCTGCTGACCTACATTTGTATCTCTTCATTTGATAACACACTATGGAGAGTTTTTAGATGTTCCTCTTTTAATCCAGTCTGTAAGTTCTCTATTCACTGGATAGCTATAATTGGGGAATCCAGTTCACTAGATAGCTATAATTGGGGAATCTTCTGGGTTTTTTTCTCTTTATAGACATTTGTCCCCTTGTATTTTATGTTGGAAAGCACTGCTTTAGCTAGTTGAGTTTTATTGTGTATTCCTTCACAGTGTTTTGAAATAGCGACTCTTCTGGAATTTTGGGTGGACAGATCATTTTATGTGTAACTGCGCCTCAAATTGCAGGACTCTTAGCATCCCTGGTGCCCTCCCACCGTCTGTCAGTATTAATCTCTAGTTGTGACAACTCAAAATGCCCCCATATATTTCTAAGTGCCTTCTAAAGGCAGTGCACCCAGATTGAGAACCACTATTTATAGTAAAACAGAGATGTCTAATCTGGTTTTTGGATGAGATTCATGAAACCACATGATCATCAGGAGATGTTGAAGATGCAGATTTTCAGGTCATTGGCATTCATTTTAGTATGAATAATTATTACCAGTTTTGTCCTCCTGCTAAATTTCTTAAAGGAATAGTATCTGATCTCTCAGCCCAGAAATATAAAACTGGTGTAAGGAGTACATTTCTAAATAGAGGAGAATTTTATTTTATATTTTAGTTAAGATCTGATAGAACTGAGTATATAATGAAGAGGTTATAAAACAGCAATTTCATTTTTTTTTTTTAAACTAGTCTGATTCTTTGGGAAAGAAGATTAGGGAAGCAAGTTTTGAAACCAATAAACTTTAAAAGTTTTTATTTCTTTAATTATTTTTGTAGTGAGCTAAATGGCAATTTATGGAACTGAGTTTTCTATTAATTAAAAATGTAACTAGATTTAAATACTTTCCTTGGAGCAAACTTCCTTTTTTCTCTACAGACAAATGTTTACGAATATGTCATGCTTATCATAGTTTTTCTAATATTTAGAAACTTACTATAATTTATCTTATTGTAATCTTTATATGGCTTCAGAGTGTAAGTCAGAAGCTGATGGCTGGATTTGTGGAGTGTTTGGATAGTGAAGATACAGAAGAATTTGTACGTCTAGAAGAGGGTAATGTCTTAGATTAACATGATTTTTTTTTTTTTACTTTATATAAATAATATAAAGAAAACTGTTAAATATCTAGTAGTGATGTAACAGAAATTTGAGAATTTGCTAGCATAAATGTATATAAGGCTTTTAGGAAACCTTAAATCTGAACTCAATGTAATGGCTAATCAAGTAACTAAAACTGAAATAAACATGGAGCTTTGGAATACAAGTTTTATATTTTGCAATCTGACTTAGGTTAACCTTTTATTGTTTTGTAATTTTGTTTGTGATTTCCACATTAAGGATCAGAACTTGAGAAGAAATTAGCTGGAATCCGTCATGAAACGAGAATCCACATCTTGAATCTTCTCATCACCTCTCTGGAACGCAATCCACCCAATCTTGCTCTCTACCTTTTGGGCTTTGAATTGAAGAAACCTGTCAGTACCACAAACCTACAAGACCCAGGTATGGCCGTAAGACACACAGGCATTTATTTCTTTTGATACTTATGTATCTAAATGGTCATTTATTGAATTCTGGACTCATGGGGATAATTCACTGAAAGAAAGAAAGAATGTATGAAAGGTAATGTAATGGGTCAATCTTTAGGGCTTAGATCAAGTCTGCACAAACTAAGGCTTAGAAAATCAATATTTAACAGGTTTTCTGTGTCAGTAGTTGAAAAGATGTTTGCAGTAGAGTATATGTGTATGGAATTTAGCTTTTGTAAAGGTTTTTCAGGTTTTTAATGCAGACATTTTAAAAGAAAAACTGAATTTCCTTTTTGGTTTCATGCAGGAGTGCTAGGTTGCCCTCGGACATGCCTTCACGCCATCTTAAACATCTTGGAGAAGGGAACTGAAGGGAGAACAGGCCCGGTGGCCGTGAGGGAATCTCCTCAACTTGCTGAACTGTGTTACCAGGTACACAGAAGGCTGCACTTTGTAGCACTTAACGATAGAAGAAGCTTAACTAGGTGCTTCAATCCATCACAGATAGGAAAGTATAACAGTTAGGACTGAGCTGAAATGAGTTCATTTAGTAGTTTGACCAGTCTTTCATTAATGTATAAAATCCATAAAGCACAAACCCAAGATCCTGTAGATCCATAAGATCCTATATGTTAATCACTTGAAAAATAAGGGAAATTGGATGGCCTTAGACCAGACAACGTAGGAACTTCCCAAGGATGCTATGTTTCAAATTGTTTCTTTTTGGTGTAGAAAGTAGTGGATTTGGGTCAGAAGACCTCTGGTTCCTATCTTTACCCCTTAAGTAGCTAAGTCACTTTGGGCATCCTGTGAAACTTCTCTTGAGTTTTTAAAGCTGTGAAATGGACTGTTGTGAGACTTAAATGAGAATGTAAGAATGTAAGGGAAAGTGCTTTTTAAGAACCATGTAAATTATGCAGCCCTGTAGCTATATATAAGGTGGTAGAAAGTCAAATTAATGTAAGATTAGACTATAATGAGAACTGCTGTTTTACTTGTGTTTTATTGTTTTATTTTTTGTTTTCTTTATTTTATAAGTATTTAAAGAACTAGGCTTTGTAAGATACAACTAATTTCTCCATTTAAGTTGTACTCTGATTCACATTTTCATGACAAGAAATACGTCATTAACTTTTAGTAACATGGAGCTTTTTTTTTGTTATTCTCCTATTTTTCTTTTTGTAATTCTTTGCTCTTTTCTTCTGTCCCTGGCTATCCAAACAGCCCTCATGCTAAGTACTACAGGGAGGTCTTCCTGTGAATCCCTTAGTAAGGGAACAAACTTGATGTATATTTTAGCACAGTGTTTACAGAATTTGAGATACTTAGGTAGAAGCAATTGATGTGGTTAATCATCTGAGCTAATGGAGTTAGGCAGGTTAAGTAATTGAATGAAGCCAGATTTAAGAAACATAGATGGGGAGGGAGAGAGGGTCGGAGAACCTGGCAGACTGGAGAGCACATGCCCTGCTACTCGGCCCCTGCTCATTTGTACCAGTTTGGAATGCGAGCCCTGGTTTGCCAGATCCTCTGCTTTTCAAAACACTGTACTGGCCAAACAAAACATGTCTAAACCAGCAGTCTGCCAGTTTATTACATATGCTCTGTGACTCTGCTACTTGAAGTGTAGACCAGCATCATCAGCATCCCCTCCTGGGAGCTTGTTAGTGTAGAATCTCAGGCCCTACTCCAGACCTGCTGATTCAGAACCTGCATTTTAATAAGAAGTGCTATTCCATATTTAATGAGAGACACTTCCATTACCTCTAGGTTTATACTCTACTATGCTTCAGGAAAAAAAACAAACCTCTAAGAAGAGCTTGTTAGTTTAAAAATAAATCTCAGTATATGAGAGGGAAATAATTTGGGCTTTATTGGTACTTTCATCATCTAGCCTTGGAAGGCCTTCTGGGTGAAGAGTTGACACTGAGCTTTTTGCCTTTGCTCTCTTCTCTTTAAGGATGGAGAGTTTTTCCTACCTGCTTTTGGGAACTAGGAAGGATACTGGGTACACCCTTGTAAAGAGGCTTTTCATGCTTTTGGAACTCACTTTTTGTGTCCTTCTCATTCTAACAGTATTACCTCCCATATTTTTGAGCATCTGTCCTTGTGTCTTTTTAACCTGCCATCAGTAGGAATAACTAGTTTTTGTTTTGAGAAGTTCAATATTTATAGCGTATCAAAAACAGTATCAAAGCTGTTTAAAAGAAAAGCTTATATCTGCAACAGAACTATTTACGTTTTTACCTTGTGTTCTCTTATCTTTTTGTTGTGCATACATATTGTATATTTAGTTACGTTCAGTAGACATACCAGCTTGTGTCCTTCCCCTAACTCCACCTCTGTAAATGTTCTATGCTGCTACAATGTAAATTACACTTAGATTGTTTCCAGTTTTTTACTGTGCTTTACTCAACATTAGTTATCTTTTGTTGTTTTATATTTTTCTTAAGACTATATTTCTGGACACAGATTTAATTTACAGCCAGTTGTCATTACTAGTTTTCTAAAGTCACAGCGAACACTGAATTGGTGAATACTGAACCACTGCTCTTTGGAAATATATAAGGTTAGATTCCTGCAAGGTATACTCTAGTCACAACACTTTCATCAACTGATGAATGTATAACCTTGGTTTTCAGAAGTTACTTCCAAGTAATTTGCTACTAATAATAGTTAAAATACTAAAACTTGATAATTAACTATATATGATTTCAAGATTAGTCCTATAATAATGTCATCAGCATTCTCCAGTTGTATTCCAATATATTTTGAGTTAGTGTGCCAAGAACTGCTTATAATGCTGAGCTTCTGTTTTATATATACATGTGTTTATCCATTTTGAGTTGTTAATGGGTCTTAGTTTCCACTTAGTAGACTTAAGCTCACTTTTAATCTTAAAATGTGTAATGCAGAAAACTGATTTGGGGATTTTCTTATTTTATTGTAATTCTTTAGGTGATATATCAGTTGTGTGCGTGCTCTGATACATCTGGTCCTACTATGAGATACTTGAGAACCAGCCAGGATTTCTTATTTTCTCAGTTGCAACATTTACCGTTTTCTAACAAAGGTAGGATATTATTTTCCCTTATTCCTATAACAAATTTGTAAAATTTGTGTTGAGTGATTTTAATTTCCCAGCATTTGAAGGTAGCAGTTTTAGAATTCGTGGAATTTCATTCTCATTTTGTTACTTTGCTTCTGTGTTACATTAGGTTGCTTTTGTAATTTGTGTTTGAGAAACCTGATATTTTAACTGCCAGCATAAACTTATTTTAAAGTAGCCTGTTAATGATGGAATCTGAACCTTATACTAACATAAAATTTTTTAATTGTTTTGAAGGAATAAGAAAATATTTATATAAGATTTCAGAAATTTAGATTTTTTGAGTGAAAATTGTTTTGTAAAAATCTCTGTTTTACTTCTGTTTCTTGTCTATATATTGAAACCAATTCAAGTCTTGAAATGAAAAGTAGAAAACTATTTATGGTAACTTTAGTTTATTGACCTGATCAACACAATTATCCCAGGCTTACCTATGTTTTATAGGATTCTATTTTATATAATATTCTTTTTGATCAATTTTTAATAATATTCTGAGTTATATTATATCCACATAGTAGTGGTTTTATTGAACTTCTTAAAAGTTAATTTTGTATCATCTTTATGTTTTAGGAAATCTAAGCTCACAAATTTCATAATAAATTTCCATTACTGGTGATTATCAGCTTCTATTTACTTTTTAAAGTATGGTGTGAGAGACTGTTGGGAATTATCTAATGGCAAAAATTTTTCACGTCATTTTTATTATAAGTGTATTTTAGTTTTAGTCTGAAGATTTTGTTTATAAGGTTTTTAAGAAACCTTTTTTTATACCTAATTAGAAAAAAAAAGTTAATATCTTGCCTATTATGGTGTCTACTTAAAAAAATGTACCTAACTTTGCTCATAGTAATAATTATTATTAGTAGTAGTAGCAGTGTTTGGTGAACTTTATATAATTTAGGACTTCAAAGCCAGGCATTTAAAAATAATATTGGATTCAGAAACTTCTGTTGTAAGTGATTCCCGATCCGAATTATATGTTAGACCAAATGTCCTTGGTAATCATAAGACATCATAAAATTGTGGAATTTAAATTTATTTCAGTTTTTAAAAATGTATTTTTTTAATAAAAATCAAATTGTATCATAGTTAAAAAGTTAAATATTTGAGAATTACTTAGGTTTTCTGTTTAAATACTAAATTCTGTGTTAATGAATTATGTCATAGACTCAGAATTCTGTAGATTTGTGTGAAATTATTCTGGCAACAGAAACTTGATTCTCTTTTGTTCTTCAGTTGCTTTTGCTCACTTTTCATAGACAGGTACTAACTTATTTTTTCTCCCTTGGCATCTGTTTTTTTTTTTTCTTTTTAACTTTACAGAGTGATAAATTATTATGTTGCCAAGTTTCATAAATTATTAACTTTATGATATATGTGAAAATGTCTGATGAGTTACGGATTTTAAGTCTGTTCTGATCTTGTGTTATTGTTCTGAGAAATTAAGCATGTCTTTAAATTTCAGAATATGAAATATCTATGCTGAACCAAATGTCATGGCTGATGAAGACTGCCTCAATAGAACTAAGGGTAACTTCTCTGAATCGTCAGCGGTCACATACCCAGAGGCTCCTACACCTCTTACTGGATGACATGCCGGTGAAACCATACTCAGGTGAACATGTGAATGTTGGCATTTGTTTTGTTGTGTTGCCGCCTGGTCTCTGAATGCAAGCACAAATCTGAGTCTTGTGTTTAGTATGTGATTGGAGGCCAAACAACTTCTTTCTGCCTTTAGAATTTTTTTTTTCTTTAAACACAAAATTTAAAAATCACCCATAATTGCCATTATATTATTGTTTGAAGCATCCACATTTTGCTATATTCATATACACAAATATTCATTGGAGTTTGTCACACTTAGCCCGCATGACCCAAGATATTCTAACATGTATTTTACATGCAAATTAAGCATGAGCTTTTCTGATCATCTCAGTGGCATGATTAGGTCCTGCCTCTTTTGGAGCTTTGATTATCCTCATTACAGTTGTGAACTGGATCCCATAGAGACAGAAATAATTAGATGAATGTTGCTGATAAGTCCTCATCATCTTTGCATTTTAATTATCCATTTGTAAGGGGCTTTTTGACCTAGAAACAATGACATAGAAATAAAATACCTTATGTTTGTTATTTCCAAATAAATTTTTTGAGTGTGTTGTTCTTTTTCTGATCTGTTATTACTGATGCTCCAACAGATGGGGAAGGAGGAATAGAAGATGAAAATAGATCTGTCTCTGGGTTCCTGCACTTTGACACTGCTACAAAAGGTAAAGCCCTTTGATTTGGTAATACATTTGTCGATAAGTATATATCAAATTGCCTAAAATTTCAGGAGAGAAATAATGCCTTTATCTGCAAAATCTGAACTGGTATAGAAAAGCTATGTAAAGGGTTATTTATCATCAAAAAAATTTTTTATAACTAGAATGATAGGATGGGAAAAATAATTTTGCAAATGGATATATTAGAAATAAAATCAAATTTAGATTTCAGCACAGTCTTCAGTTTCCAGAATGATAGTACTGTCTTTGTGAGCTGAGTACAATGGTTTGCTCTTCTCCTCAGTGTCCCAAGTAAAATTGAACTACTTTTTATTATTTCTAGTGCGTCGAAAAATTCTAAGTATTCTCGACTCCATTGACTTCAGTCAGGAGATCCCTGAGCCTTTGCAGTTGGATTTCTTTGATCGAGCCCAGATTGAACAAGTTATTGCTAACTGTGAACACAAGAATTTACGGGGACAGACAGTCTGCAATGTCAAGGTGAGCATTGTTTTAGACTGTGTACAGTATTAAGTAGTTCAGGCATTGAGTTGTTAGGAAAAAATAACTTTTTTAATCTAACAGAAATAGTGGTTTATTGGTGTTCACTTTTCAAACAGCCAGGAAATAAAAGTGAATAGGCCACACTACAGGGTTCCCTGTTACCTTCCTCTTAGTAGTCATGCCGCCCAGCTATGACTGTGGAGTGGTTTTAACTGTTTAACTCCCTACCAGGTAAGTGGTAATGGCCTCACTAGTAGGAAGAAGATACCCAGGCTGCACTGAGTTTCCTGCCACAGAGGCTCTTTGGTACCACTGTTTGGAATGGGATATACCCACTGTTTTTGACAGAAATTGGACAGTGCCACTATTAGTTCACATGTAAAGGCATCTGAAACTTTTCCCTTTAGGGCAGTTTATAGTAATTGCTAGGTAATTATTCTACTGGTGTCTGAAATGGTCTTATTTTTTCTCTTTTCTCAATTATATAGCTTCTCCATAGAGTTCTGGTAGCAGAAGTAAACGCCCTTCAGGGTATGGCAGCCATAGGACAGAGACCTCTACTGATGGAGGTGAGCCCTGTTGAGTATATGTCAGTTTAACCTTTTAACTGCTTAAACTACTTAAATTGCCAGTAACAACTGGTTGATTGAAAAACAATAAATTGATTTCTAGTTCATCAATCAGTAAACTACTTAAAAAATTAAACTTTAATCTTTCAGTTTTGATTTAGAGCCGTTATAAGCTGAACTCGGGTTAATGTCTGGATGCCAGAGTAAATAACATCTTTTCTGCTAAGCTAGTTGAGGATTTACAACCTGCCTATATTGTGTAATAGACTTCACTTGCTCCCTCTCAGTGAGGGAGGAAAGAGTCGTTTCTCATCACACATGGGGAAATATGGGTAAGAGGTCAGATGGGAAGGACCACATACATGGAAATGGAAACACAGCCAGCTAGCCCAAAGCAGGAGACAGAGAAATAAATGACACATCAAGGAAACATGCCATTGAACTTGAGTTTTAGGCAACTCTCGTGCTCCACAGTAAGTATAAGTAGACAGTTGCAAGAAGGAAGATGGGTTAAAAAACTCATTTCCACCCATATCACCTCTGCCTTCTGCCTTCTGCCTTATACACTCACCCACCCGCCCACACAAATACACACACACACACACACACACACACAGCCTTATGTATTATTTTTCATAGCTCTGGCCACCAGTATAACATGAAAAGTTATCTGCTGGCTGGCATGCATGCATAAGGTTTCCACAGTATACTATAAATGTTTTCAGATCAACTGGCAGTGTTAAAAATATAAACCTGTTGGTAAAAGACATTATTTGCCTGTGTGTTAACCTTGTGATTCAATTTCTGTGGCTTCAGGAAATCAGCACTATACTTCAGTATGTGGTAGGAAGAAACAAGCTGCTGCAGTGTCTTCATGCAAAACGGCACGCACTGGAGTCATGGAGGCAGCTGGTAGAAATTATACTGACAGCTTGTCCCCAGGACCTCATTCAGACAGAGGATCGACAACTGATTATTCGTGATATTTTACAAGATGTGCATGATAAGGTGACATGCTTTTTAAATTACTCTATACTGCTGAACAAATATTTACATCATTTAAATAGTTTGCCACTCTCCTCTTTTTCCATTTTAGATTTGGAGTAAATAGAGTTGTGCAATGCCAGTGTTAAGACTTTCCTTGAGAAATGTATTAACTCTGTACAGTAATGGCTCTCAACTAGAGTGTGTATCAGAATTTTCTAGGAAGCTTTTTAAAAATAAACATAACAGATCCTACCCTAGACATACTAAATGGAACACTCTAGTGGTAAGCCCATTGTGTCAATTTCCTTTGAAAACCTTAGGAAATATAATAGGGATTTCTTCTGGTTAAGAACACATCACTCAGCATCCAATTTAAATTTCTTTTTATATATTAGCTTTCATTTTCTTTGCACAATACAATTCCATTCTTACATTCTTATGGCAGATGAAAAGCTAAATGTATAAAACATGTTAATGACTGTACCTGAAAGCAGGATCCTCACTCTGATTTGTCTTTCTGCTTTAAGATACTGGATGATGAAGCAGCACAGGAGTTAATGCCGGTGGTGGCAGGTGCTGTGTTCACCCTGACTGCTCACCTCAGCCAAGCCGTTCGCACAGAACAGAAGCAACCATTGGTCTTGGGACCCGGAGAGGCCCATTATGCGCTTATGCTTGATAGTCCTTTCGCCTCACCTCCTCCAGCAGAAAATCCAGTGGTGGGCTTTGCTTCTATTGGCGATTCTTCACTTCACATCATACTGAAGAAACTGTTAGACTTCATTTTGAAGACAGGTTTTTTAATCTGAATTTTCTATAAATTACAACTTTTGTATTTGTTTTAACCTTAATTTGAAAAAAGGTTTTTTACTTTACTGTATTTTCCTAGGTGGTGGATTCCAGCGAGTGAGGACACACCTATATGGCTCTCTGCTTTATTACTTACAGATTGCCCAGAGACCAGATGAACCAGACACCTTAGAAGCAGGTATAATTAGAGAGATTTCTAATCTTTTCTGTTCTTAGAGATTGGGGGTTACTTTAAATTTTTTAAGAATCACTTTTTCATCTTTGGATAAGCCAAGCAATAATAAATGACTCTTTGTGGATAGAATCATTAAATTGCTTATTCTAACGTCAAGGAAGAATGTTTAGTTTTCTGAGATTGTGATGATAGTACATGAGAGATATAAAAACAAACCCTCAAATACTACTTTAGCTTGTATATTTTTATAACTCCCTCTCACCTCTGGTCCCATTGAACAACACAAACAGTACATATCTAGTTGAATCTTTAAAAATGGCTGTTATTCCACAGTTTGGAAGTAACATTTATTTAACCATTTGCTTTATTCATAAGCATTTAAATTGTTTCTAATTTTTTACATAATATCTTCTTAGAAAGTAATAATAGCCAAGTGATATATTTATAGTAATGTCCTACCAGCTTAAATAATGCACAAAAATACCTTTAAGGTCATTACAAATAATAGTTCAGAGACGCTTTTTAAACAAATAGCTTTTTTAAGAGATAGTAATGGAGATTTCACTCCCCACTGCTTTCTGCCAACACACCTCCCCCATTTTCCTCTTGACTGAAAGAAAAATTTTAACTTTGTATTTAGTTGAATTGGCAAAAATCACCACTTAACCACTAGGTGGAGTTCTACAACATGCTGTATAAGAAGTCATTATCAAGATGTGAATATAGTGAGATCATAAAAGAAAATTCTCCTTTGTTTTTAATTAAGTGATCTACTTTTATCCCTTAATCATTTTTTCTTAGTCATAATTATTGCTTATTTTGATTTATTTTAAATAGCAAAGTACTTTATTCCCTAGATACTATTTTTTTAAGTTTAAAGTTAGAAATATTAAATTTAATAAACATTTATTGAGCATATACTTTTGTGCCAGACACTGTACCTACTTCACATTTGTTTTAAGACAAAACTGAATTTTTAATATTTGTGTACTTATTTTTCCATACCACTTTTACTTTATTTTTAACATTACCATATATAGTGGGTACTGGGCAGCCATGTTCCCTGTTTTGTTTAAAAGGAATCTGACAAATAGAGGCTAAGTGACTTGCTTGTTTGTGACATGTCTGAGAATTAGAATTCAGTTCTCTCAATTTGTAGCAGAATGTTGTTTCTCTCAACCTTAGCATGTCACATCTTCATCTTTTTATTTTATCTTTTTGTAATTGATAATTTTTCCTTATTGTAATTTGGTAGGTAATACCAGCAATGTGTTTATAACTTGTATCACAGTTGATTAATTTCTAATATATAAAGGGCATCTACAAAACAAAAATCTCTGTAAGTAGATCCTATTACCTTGAGCTGGCAATGCAGTAGGTCTAGGGAGGAACCAAAGATTATGTATTTTTTGATAAAATTATTTGGAGGATCTTATATTTCTCCCTAATTAAGAACAGTGTAGTTGAAATCTGACATTGCTTTTGCATATCTAATTCCTGGGGGTTAGCTGACAACCATTGACATCATGAGTCTCTCTCTTTGTCTGTATTCTTTTCGCTTTCTATTTTCTCTTGTTTCTGCCAGAGATCACCAGGAGGAAAATGTAGGTTATTTGACCAGAGCCTACATGTTTAATAGGAACCACAATTATTATATTCTAGATTTCCTTATTGATCTGTTTCTTAAGCTCTAGTATTATAAAAATATTTCACACTTAAAAACAGATTGATAGTGACACAAATATACATTTTTCAGCATATTCTTAATCAGATTAATTAAAAAAATTTATTGAAGTACAGTCAGTTATAATGTGTCAGTTTCTGGTGCAAGATTAATGTTTTTAGTAAAAGTTTATATAGCCAACCTATAGCATTATGTATGTACCTTGGTGTAGAGGATATAGTGTATCCTGCTTAGTTTTATTTCCGTGAGATTAGCCTTGTTTGAATGTTTTGTTGTAATTTTAATAAAATGGACTCTATTGCTGTTTAAAACAGATTCATTTTTAACTTTCCATTTTTGTAGAACCTTATCATTCAACTTTATAGTTGATTTATGGAAGATGTCAGTTTGAATTCTTACTCCTAAAATTGTTTAAATTGTTGCAATTTTAAACATTATTATAGGTTTTTCTCACATGTTCTTTTTTCTTTTAAACTGGCTTTTCTTTTTTTTAAGTTTGACCAGTTAATGATATTCAATAGTATCTTTTATTTGTAAGTAAGAATTAGGGATTATGGTAAGAGTAAGCAATTTTCTGCTCTGCTCATAATTCTTTTGCACTATTGTAACTTTTGATCAGGAATATTGTTGTTCTTTGTTTATGAAACGGAGTATCCATTCATCTTAAAAAAAACAATTAGAAAAGACACTCCATTGCCATTATTAAATTTTTAAGAATCCTATCATGAGATTTTCAGTTTTTTTGGTCCAGGTGTTAGTATGATGCAGAATTACAGTATAACTGTATCTGTGATTTTAGTCAAAGTAGTGGAACTGAAAGGATTTCATAAAACATCTTGCCTATTGTTGACTCTGTTCTTTTGAATCCAACTCCACTAATGACTTAAAACACTAGTGTGTAGTAGATGCAGGCCTTTTGCTTGAGGTAAATTTAGATGTCCATTTCTCACCACTCCTTTTACTTTTTTACAACCTGAGTCAGGTCCTAGAACCTTAGAACGTCTAAAAATTAATACTCAGTTATTTAAAAAATATCTTTTAGCTTTCATTTTTTATTTCAAAATAAATATTGATTGTGGGAAATTTAGAATATAGTAATGAACAAAAGGAAAAGAAAAGTCACACATTCTACCCTTCTAAGATAATTACCACATTTTGTTTATAGCCAGCCATCTTTTTTTACTGATGTATGTCTTCCTTTTTCTTTCTACTTAGTATTTTATCAGCTTTTACCCTGTCATTATATAACATTTTTAATACCTCTGTAGATTTTGCCAGTTATGGATATACCATAATTTATTTAGCTTACCCATTGTTAGCCAAATTCTCAAAGATAAAAACAGACTGATTAGCAGGATAAATACAGAAATTGGTTCTCTTGGAGTCTCATAATTCATTTTGATTTTTTTTTTCTTATTGAAGTGTAGTTGATGTTCAATACTATATAATTTATAGGTGTACAATATAGTGATTTACAATTTTTAAAGGTTATACTCCATTTATAGTTATTATAAAATATGGGTTGTATTCCCTGTGTTGCGCAATATATCCTTGTAGCTTATTTTACACGTAATAGTTTCTACCTCTTAATCCTCTATCTCTGTATTGCCCTTCTCCCCATTTTGATTTCGTTAATAGTTTAGCCTTTTCCTAATGCCATTTAGTGGCATCTTAGTTATCTTAGTGTACATTCATGGAATGGTGCATTGTGTTCTTTAAGTTTACCTGCTCAGACTCATTGGTTTATGGGTCTTTGTGTACAGACAGTAATGGAAGGATTTTTTTTGTTGTGTGTAAGGTGTAATTACTCAGTTACCAAGCTGCTTTTTGTTGAAGTGTTTTACATGTCTTCTTTATAACCCTTTAGCCAAGAAAACCATGTGGGAAAGGCTGACAGCCCCCGAGGATGTATTTAGTAAATTACAGCGAGAAAACATAGCCATCATTGAGAGCTACGGTGCCGCCCTTATGGAAGTGGTCTGTCGAGATGCTTGTGATGGTCATGAAATTGGAAGGGTACGGTAACTCCTGCTTAGTATTGTAATTGGATAAATATTTTGACTTATTAAGGTATAAATTGAATCAACTTTTCAAGTGTATGTTACATATTGAGAATTATTTTCTGTAATGTATTTTAGTGAATTTGCTTATTTGCTTTAATTTGGGATTTTTTTGTTTGCTGATATGTTTTGTTTAATTCTGTTCAGAATCTTAATTCGTTCAGAATGTACCCTCAGAGTAATCTTTTTGCTAATTTTGTTTCCTTTCACTAATAGAAACAGCAGAGATGCTGCTTGATAAATATCTGAGTAAGAATGCTGGATAAGTAGCCTTTATACTAGTGTATCTTTCTCTGCTTTGTGGAGGAGTATGTGTATTTATATATCTTTTAAGTATTGTGTCATACTGCAGTGAGGAGGTAATTTCCTGCTGAGAGAAAATTACGTAGCATTTGAGTCTTGTAGTATGCTCTCAACTATGTTTTTAAAAATGTTTTTATGCATAGAAAAAAGGCTGGGAGGCTATAGATCAAAATTGTCTGTGTTTATCAGATAATATGTTTTCTGTATACTTTTCTTTTTTTCTACAATGAGCATGTAAAACTTCACCATTGGAGGGAAAAGCTATTTTTAAAAATCCTCTTTTTTCCAACAAGTAATGTTTAGATTCTGCTAAAATATATTTAATGCCATTACTTTAATGTGTTGAATTTTGTTTCGGAAGTATAACTATCCTGAACTTCTTCCTTTTATTAATAAATTGAGATTCTGGGTATATAGCTTTCAACTTTTAAAAAAGGAAAGGAAGAATGTTGTATTGCTGGCAGCCATTCTCCTTGTAAGAAAAGTTCCAGGAGTTAGTGTTGTTGATTTGGGTAGTCATCTCCGTGTTTTGGACTTTGATTTGTTTTCCCTGCAGATGCTGGCATTGGCTCTACTTGATCGGATTGTCTCCGTAGACAAGCAGCAGCAGTGGCTTTTGTATCTTTCTAACAGCGGCTATTTGAAGGTGCTTGTGGACAGCTTGGTAGAAGATGACCGCACTTTGCAAAGCTTACTCTCTCCACAACCTCCCCTTTTAAAAGCACTTTATACTTACGAATCCAAAATGGTAAGGCTTTATATTCATTTGAAGTTAGATCAACAGGTCATTTCCTCTTGGGGTTAAAGATGTATTAAAGAAAATTAACATGGCCTATGTTTTGAATATTTCTATCTTGTAAGCTGTAATCATTTCTGAGGAGTTTTGAATTTGGGGACAAGTGCTAGAAATGTTTCTTCTGAGCATGCCAGATTGGGTTGATATGATTCTGAGAGGGTTGGTTGGATGCTGAGACAGCTGCTTACTCACATTGCTGATGGTGGCGAAGCAAGATGATGCTCGCTGCTCTATGAGAAGAGTGAGCAAAGATGTGCTTCCTGACAAAAATCAGACTGCATTAGTTGCCTACTGAAATTCCAATGGAGATGTGCTGGTTCTACTTTAAACACAGGATTTTCAGTACTGTATATAGAACATATCATTTCCTTTCCTCCAGATCTGTTTTAATTTCTGTTTCCTCCTGGTTAAAAATGCCACAGGTGCCACAATAAGAGAAGCAATAAAGTCTTACCTCTTTTTTCCCTCCTTCTTTCATTTATTCAACAAGTATTTATTAAATACCTGTTATATACCAGGCATGGCACTAGGCAGTAGAGACAAAACTGTGAGCAAAACAGTCTTTTCTACCCTCCATAAGCCCACGTGATGATAACAGAAACTACGGTTTAGTTGAATGCTTAATCCATGCGAGGCACATGTGGCATTTCAGATATGCTGTGCCATTTACTCCTCATAAAAATCCCATGGTAAAGGTGGTATAGGGTGCCCCGTCATAGCTAGCCCAGAACTTCTCTTTAGCGATGATTATAGATCAGAAATGTGCCGTGAGAAAGTCTCATTTTTATATGAGATCCTTGCATATGATCTCTGTACTAATGATTGCTGTTTTATAACTTCTTAGGCATTTCTCACAAGAGTGGCTAAGATACAGCAGGGTGCTTTAGAGCTGCTGAGATCTGGGGTGATTGTGAGGCTGGCACAGTGCCAAGTCTATGACATGCGCCCAGAAATGGACCCACAGGGGTAAGTGTCCATATTGATTGGCTTTTTAAAAAGTTCCCAGTAAAGGATTATTACGGAAAACATTCCAAACATAATTTTGCCATTTATAATTGTGTTTGAGCAGTACTCTTTCGTCTTGATGATTTTCTTTGGTCGAATACCCCAGCCATTTTACCAGTAAATGGATGTTGCTAGTGAGGGTAAACGTGGGTAGGGACCTAACGCTTTCCATTTTAGAGCAGTAACATAAGAGGAAAATGGGAGAGCATTTTTGTTGGTTGATGTTTTTCTTCATGACTTTATTGTTCTGTTCAGTAGAAATACATGTTTTCAGTTATAGTGGCCTTTTAAAGTACTGTGAAATTATAATTTGTTGTGGATTTTCTATTCCTAATGACTTGAATAGTATTTTATATTTTTCTCATTTTAACATTTTACCAACTGCTTGCTAATTTGAAAGCTTCAAGTAAAATTATTTTAAGTTTCAAACTTTTTAGCAGATTTCTCAGTTGAGTTTGATGATGGATTTTTTTTTTTTTCTTTTTTGTCTACATGGCTGCAGTACTGTTAGGCCAATAGCACACCCTCCTAGCATTAAATAACATTTAGGTCAGTCTTAGTAGTTTTCTTCGAACGATCCATTGCCAAATTGAATGTTTGAGTTTTTCAGGCTTAACTATAGAACTATTTTACTTCTAGAGAAAAAAGTTTTTTAAAATATCACTTCCTAAAGTTTTAAACATGAGAGTGATTATTCTCACCTTATTTGAAGAGGTTGAGTTAATTATATTTCTCAGTTCATGGCATATTTTTATCACCTGTCTTTGGAAAGTCTTTCTATTATTTCTTTTTATTTCCATTTTCTGTTTTCATTCTCTTCTCTTCAACAGGCGATCTTTTTTTTTGTCTAAAAATTTAAATGTAAACAGTTACAATAAATAATAGTTTATGAATACAATATTCTGAGGTGTAATCTTAAATGTTAAATAATTTTACAACCTCATTTTAACTTTTTAAAATCTAGTTCTATTTCACAGAGTGGACGATGTAGATTCCTTTTTGGCTTTGGGTATAGGAGAGGGAAATTTGGGGAAAGTAATTTTTGTTTCTGTCTGTTTCTCACTCATAGTCTCTGTGGCCCAAGGGAACATTTAGAGTAGAATAAATATGTGCATTCGGGAATTTTAAGCATTGTCTTTTCAAATTATGCAAATAGGCTTTACTAAGAGTTTTCAAAGTTCAAATAACTCTGTTTGCACTAACTGTACATATAGGATACAGAGTACTCATTAGTAGCTTCATATCTTACTCAGCCCCCTGTGATTGTTTGCCATGGAGATGGTCAGGGACTGTTGGCGTGTACCTTAACTCTTGGACTGTTGCTCTCTCCTTGTTCATTGGGAATGAATCCAGCATGTTTGGTATGAGAGACCCCCCAGTGTTCATCCCTACTCCGGTGGACCGGTACCGCCAGATTCTCCTTCCAGCTCTTCGCTTGTGTCAGGTCATCCTCACGTCTAGTATGGCCCAGCACTTGCAGGCAGCAGGGCAGGTAAGAGGAATCCTTAGCGTAGAAATTATCTAGTGCAAATATCGTTATTTTACAAATGCAGAAGCCCTAGGCTTAGAATGCTTAAGTGAATTTACCTTAATCAGTCTGTTTGTAGCAGAGCTGGATATTGAAAATAGCCCCTTGACCTTTGCTCTGAACTTCATGGCCTGTTTCTATAGTCTTTTTTGAATGAAACACTACAGCTAATTAATAGAATAGTGAGATGCAAGCAAGCGATATATATTTGTTCTTCTACAAAAGGAAGCAGCTATGTGATAGAAATAAACTGGCTTCTAAATTATAATTTAATTAGTTTTTATTAGAGAAAGCCATACCCTTTATTAGACCTTGCAGAAAGTACAAAAGATAGATGATAACACCACATTTAGTTGTGATATTTAAAGAATGAGTAATTTAAATGTGAATGTCTAATTAATAAAATGTTTTTCCTTTAACCACCAGAAGTTAGTTTTATTTTCATTGATTTTCAGTGAAATCTTTAAAAATATATTTTTTCTTTAGTAATGCAATATACAGTTTAGCCTCTCAGTGGGTAACTGGGCTTGTTGTTATGAATCTGCAGGTAATTTATTGTATTGCTCTGACCTGTGGTACCCCCAGGACCTGTGTCCTAATAATTTATGGTATTTTATCTGCTTTCCCTACCATCCATCTTCAGACTTACCTCACTAAGGTGGACTGCTGTGGTTTGTAGTGTGGCACCTGATTTTACACTGCATTGGTCTAGCGGACATTCTGCTCCCTTTGTACATGGGCTTTGAGTCAGTTCTTTAACACTCGGAGACTTTCTTTGTCTTCTACTTTATTGAGATTAAGATTTTTTAGTAGAAGCAAGACATTATGATATAAGACCAGTCTTGTCCTGAGCATAGTGGAATCATCTTAGTAGCTTCTTTAAAAAATACAGATTACTGAATTTCATGTCTAGCAGTGATGGGCTGAGCCAGGAATCTGCATTCATGTATAGAAGGGCACAGTTCTGAGTGATTCAAATGTTCAGACTGTTGTGGCAGAGTCCCTGCCTTCAAGGCATTTATAATCTAGTTAAGATGTTTGGATGTGAAAATGAGTCCTCTATGATGGTATGTTATAAAGTGCTAAGCTGGAAGGGCAAGAGTATGGAGGTCAAGGTTTATATCTTCTTTATTTTCACCTTATCAAAAGGAGAATTAGACGAAAGCTTTTATGTGATTATCCCCATATCACACTAGCCAGACTTCCATAGAGCCAACTTGAATTCAGTAAGTCATTTTTGTATGCACTCATTTTAAATTCATCTTCTAGTTTCAAAAAAGTCAAAAATAAAATAGGGGTCAAATAATAGTTTTCATACAATAGTTCCAAGTTATACTCTTCTACAGTAGCTTCTAAATATATTAATTTCTTAGCTTTCTTGTGAAATTTAGTTAAATGTTTGCTTCTTGAAGAAATAAACTATGCAAGTGCAAAAGACAGCTGCATGTCTAATCTTCATTACATTAAATTGCTTGTCTCCATGTTATTAAACAGATGAATATAACATATATCCATTTCTCCTCCTTTTCCTCTCCTTAGGTATTACAGTTTCTCATTTCACATTCCGACACCATACAAGCAATCCTGCGCTGTCAGGATGTTAGTGCTGGGTCTTTGCAGGAATTGGCTCTGCTGACAGGAATTATAAGTAAAGCAGCACTTCCTGGTGAGTTGATTATGTTGAATGGATTTTTATCAGTGCTTTACAGACTGACCTACACTTGCTAGGAGGAGGTTATTATTACTTTGCAGCTGTGTATGACTTAACTGGAAATTAAAATTAAGAGTTAATTGCCTTTTAAAAAGTAATACATTTATAAAAATGATATAGGGTCAGTATAAAAAACTCCAAAAGTTCAAAAAATAATTAACACTCAAAATCCCACTATGTAGAAATTACCAAACGTTAACATTTGGTAAGTAGCTTTTGAAACATTGTTCTATTTGTATGTTCTTGTGGAGGAGATGGTGTGATGGAGAGAAACAGGGACATACAGAGATAACTTATGAGAATGGGATACCTTTTACATGCAGTTTTCGAAAACTGCTATTATTTTACATGAACTTAACAGATAAACTAATTGAAGAGACTGAAGACTGATGAATTCCAGAGAAATGTTTCTTTACTACAAGTGTACAAGAGTATTAGTTCTTAAAGATCTCTATGATTAAGAAGAAGAAAAGATTATGAAAAATTAATAAGATATTTTGGTCATTAAAAAAATTTTTTTTACTACATGTAGATTTTAGACAGAATTAACTAGCTCCTGATACGAAAGATGAAGTAATGACTTATTTTACAGTTTTTTTTTCTACCTACAGATATTATATATTATCTTTACTTTTTCAAGTAAATACCATTTACATTCAGTCCTGCAACATAATACCTCAGCTATTTAGTTTTGTTTGTTTATTTACATGGATTCACAGAAAAACACCAATTCTTTTTTTTCCTCCCATAACGTCACCATTCCTGAGTTTGTTCTTTTGGTTTATCGCTTGGTATTTTTAATTTGTATTGAGTACCCTTTCCCCAAGCAAAAGTAGATAATATTCCTTGAATTCGCTAATGTTTATGAATGTCTTAAGTTTGCCTTTGTTCTTGAGTGACAGTATGGCCAAGTATGAGTTTCTTTTCCTCAGAACTGGTAATATTAATGGTAACTCGTATTTATTAAGCATTTACGTGCCAGGTACTATTTTAAACACATCATGTTAATTGACTTAATCCTCACAACAGTCTTATGAGGTAGAACCATTATTGTCCGCATTTCACAGATGAGGAAACTGAGGCACAGAGAGGTTAACTATTTCAGAGTCACACAGATAATACTGTAGGGTTTTCCAGGCAGTGTGGCCTCAGCCTGTGCACCTAACTGCGAGGCCATATTGCCCCCGTTTTTATGCTGCTTTGAAGAAGTCTGAGACCAACCCCTGGTTCTGCTCCACCACCCCCAGGATTTTTTCCTCTCCGGGCATGCCTTTGTGCCTGAGCCCTTCATGCTGGGAAGAGGAGAGAGTTTGGCAGGGCAGAGAGCAGTGCGTATTAAGGCACTTGGAGCCTGTGCTCCTTCTGAGGGGATCCCAGCATCAGCTCCACCCAGCCTTGGTGTGTCTCAGTCCTGTGTGCGTATTATGCTCATTTCCCTGATTCATTCCAGTGTCCTTAGATGACACCAAGACAGGCCACCCTTCTTGCCTCTGCTAAGATCCTGTAGTGCTATGTAGTAGTTCTCCTCCTAATGGTTTTTACCTTGATTTCTCATAATTACTAATTCTGCTAATTACTTAATTTACTTAATCACTCCAGTATGCCTCTTTGCAAATTGCAGGGTCTCCACGAGAATTTGCTGGAGTTTGTTGACTTATCCTCTTTCCTCTGTACGGCTTCTGAGGGGTGGGATGAGAGTCATGAGTTGAATCGTGCTGCTTACTCCCCTGGGATTTTCTCTGTCTCTCTTTTTTTCTTAACCATCACCATTCTTTAGTATTTATGGCATAAGTTGGCCTCTTTCTTTTTTTTGGTGAATTTCATTTATTTGTAGGTTGATGACAGGAGGGACATTCTATGATACTACTCCATTCTGCTATCTTAATCCAGAAGCCCTGAGCAGGTATAGAGGGAATTTACCTTTTATCAAATCCTCTGGCAGGGTGATTTTATTGATGAATTCTCCTTTCATTAATTTTTGTAAACACTTGAACATTCTGTATTTTGCTAATCGCAGCATTTGACCCTGTCACTGTATTAAGGTTATATTCAGAAAAGCACAGTTTATTTTAATATGCTCATGATAAATTCTAACAAAATAAAACAAGAGTAAAAGCACCCTGACCAGCAATATCTGCTCCCTAAAAGGAACCAGTTATCAATTTATACTTCATTTTTCTAGCAATTTCTCTGCATATGTATATAAATTGTTTTCCTCCTTATACAAATGAAATCATACCATACACACTGCTCTGTAATTTTTTTCTCCCATTATGTCTTGGAGATCTTTTCTCATCAGCATCTGTAGTTCCTACTTCATTCTTTTAATTTTTTGTTTTTATTTTTTAAATTATTTTTTAGTTGAAGTGTAGTTGATATAAAATGTTAGTTTCATGTGTACAGCAAAACAATTCAGTTATACGTACACATACATATATATATATTTTCAGATTCTTTTCCATTACCGCTCATTACGAGAAATTGAATATAGTTCCCTGTGCTATGCAATAGGTCCTTGTTGATACTTCATTCTTTTTAATTGGCTGAATAGTTTCCCAGTTGTGATGTAGTTAACCTGACCCCTATGACATGTTGACTATTTCCAGTCTTTTTAAAAATTTCAAATAGTGTGGCCTTTAATAACTTGTGTGTATATGTATGCATTTTTGTATATTTGAGCTGGTGTGTTTGATAAATTCCTGGCAGTGTTTGTTCACAAGTATATATACTTTAAAATATATATATATTTTAAGATAATACAAATACCCTCCTAATTTTAAAAAACAATTCAAACTCCTATCAACCCTACTCTCCCAGTTCAGCCCTTGATTGCATATGGTTTTGTATTATCATATAATTTCACAATATATTTTTGTCTTAAATACTAGCACAGTACTGGATATGTTGTACCTCCTCAAATACATATCAGCAGGCTAATTTTTTGTCTGTGACCTACAGATATTCTGTACAGTGTTTTGGAGTTGAGGATGATATATATGGTACGCAACACTCAGGTGGCATTCAACTGAAAGTACTTACAGTATCTGAGAATTGGTGGTCTTTTAAAATAGAGGCAGCAGTTTTGTGCAGGAGGAGTGAAAGAAGTGGGGAACAGCAACACAGGTTGCAGAGATCAGAAGGTTTAAGGACAAACAGGAAAAAGCCAAAGTTCCATGTTGGTGTTAAGTGCAAACTCCAGCTTTCAAGGGGTTAAGATGGAAAAAGGAAAAAGAAGGTGTAAGAATTACAAGCAGCAAATGTGGAAAAAAAATATTTCCAGAATTTGATATTAATCAAGTTTTTGCTTTTGTTTTGTTTTGGAGTACAAGGAGGACCTGAACACATTTTCAGATGGTGAGGAAAAATCCTCTGTGGCAGGGTAAATTTTAGAACGTAATTGAAGGAAGTGATTCTGGGAGCAGACTCCCAGAGGAGGTGGAGGTGGGAAGGGATAGGATCCAGTGGAACAGTGAGGCGCCGGTGAGGTGTAACAAGCCGGCATGTGCCAGGTCATATGAGTATTTTCCATTTGTGTTGAGGTGATGGGCTGAGAAATCTAGAAAGAGGAGGGCTTGTCATTATAAGGAGCAAAGGATAAGGTTCTGGGTTATGGGCTATGAAGTGTATAATTGGAAGTAAGAAATGGTTTAAAGGACCTGTGAAAACACATGGAAAGTTAGGGAGGCTAGGATAGGTTCAGGTGGGTTCTTCTCAGCATGACGGCAGACAGGGAACAAAGAAATAAACCAGTGGGGAGAATGACCTATGGGTTTGTTTGGAGGGCTCAATAGAAATGAAGAGAGCTCATGGTACTATAAAAGCTTGATCAGCTTGGTTTAGGAATTTTGTAATGAGTCCAAGCTGAGAAATTGAATGGAAACTTCTGTGTCTGTGCAAGCTATACTTTGCCTAATGGAAAAGGGAAAAAAATCAAATAATACAATACCTATAAGAGTTAAAAGAAAAAAGGAATGTATTTCAGTCTTACTGTTTTATATTCTAAACTGTTTCATGAGAAAGTAATTTATTGCTGAGTTTAGAACACTTTTAATTTTTATGGTTATAAATAAAAAGATTTTTCTCAAAAACTTTTAAAAGTGCCTTTTAAATATCACTAGATTTAGATTTCATAGCAATGAACATGTGATGGTACACTTACAATCTTTGTAAAGTCGTATGTCTCAAAACTCCTTCATGGCAGAGTCTGTCTATTCACGCATTAAAGAATATAAAGTATTAAAACTTTTTTCTAGTTTTTTAAAATGTTTTTATTTTGTCTATTATAATACAACATTTTAAAGCATTCTAAATTTTATAGGTATATTAAGTGAACTTGATGTTGATGTAAATGAAGGCTCTCTAATGGAGTTACAGGGACATATTGGAAGATTCCAGGTAACTGATTCTTTCTTCTTTAAAGAGCAGCTATAAGACTTGTAACAAAATACAGCCGTCCTCTCACCCATCCTCCCCTTGCTGCCCCCGGACCTGGGTAAACCCTTTCAGTGGTTTTAATTGCTTCTTTGGTATCTCTGAATAACATGCTTGTGTTGGTACTACTTGATTTTCCAGTTTTAGTAATCATCTATTGACCTTCCATCAAGGAGGATGAGAATTAGATCTCTTTACTCCTGTTCTTTCCCCCACACGATATGTACATTTTTCATAACACACCCTCCCCGACTCAACCTAATCATATGATTTGATTAGATTAATATTTAGTGTCACATTATTCCTGCTATGTAATTTATGAATAAACCATGGGCCATATGTTACTTTCCTGTGCAACTTTATGTTTTCCCTAGAGTAAAAAATTGTTTCTTTATTTGCTTGGTTTTATATACTTATTTCTAATTCACTCCCAAACTCTCCTCGAGTTGTATAATCTCCTTCCAGTATATTCAAACATATTAGATAGCTTATCAATTAGGTATTTTATCACAGTCTTTCTGGGAGCCTCCTGGCCTGCTTTGACATGAACATCTTCACTTTTTTTGACAGCAGAGGAATTATATGTATGAGGTAGAATTTATATTGAATTGTTTTTGATACAGTAATTTTCTTAACTAATCCTCTTTTTATGAGCTATTACTCTAGTTTCCAAAAGAAAAACTGCCAAAAGCATTTTTGTGTACCAGTTTTTAAACTATAGATTAAATAACGTAAGCGTTATCACTGGGTCCAAGGGTATATAAGTAGTACTTTTTGAGTCATTGTCAAATAGCACTCCAGAAAGGCTTGCACTCTCTCCAGCCAAGCCAGAGTACTCTGATTTTTTCTCAGTCTTCTAACTTTTTTCATTGTTGGGGAGAAAAAAATATTTTTGATGGCTCTTTCATAATGTGGCCTCTGGAAATGCATTAGTGCATCTGATTTATCTGTAAGAGTAGCCAACAACCAGTTTCAAGTTTTAAAAATAGATAACAGCTATTTTGGCAAAGTAAGTTAAAATTATAGTCTCCTGAATATATTTTACTTTATCCAAACTTTTAATTTAAACTAACATCAGTTTAAATCAGATATTATATATGTATTATATCTGTATAGGTAGGTATGTGTGTGTATAATATCAATTTTTAAAATACATTTTTTTATTGTGCACTTACTATGTGCAGAACGCTATATACTAAGCACTTCAAATACAATTCAATGTCTCGGGTAACCCTAACAACAATCTTATAAGGTAGAAGTTGGTATTATTACTGTAGAAATATGAACTTAGAGGCTTTCGGACACATAGTAAAAAGTCATGTACCTATAACTGGAACCCACATCTCTTGATTCCAAACCCATATGCTAACCACTGGACATACTGCCAATTTTGCAAAGCTTGTCCTTTCCCTCTGAAAACCTGAGGAACAATTGTATTCTCAGGCAAAAAGTACTAACATTTCAAACAAATGACCTTTGTGTTTTATCTGCCGAGGTTACCTCTGTGTTCCCATCTCCTTTTTTCCCCCATCTCCTTTATGAAATCTCCCGAAGCAGCCACAGGAGTAACAGCCTTTACATTTGAGCCTCAGTAGATAAGATTATCATGGACTTGCTTTTATTTGCCATCTTATTTTGCTTCTCATTGTTTATTGACTAGTATTTATGTAATGGGTATCTACCAAGAAGTTATTTGGTGTGATACAGGAAATCTTTTGGCAAGCACATAGGTTATAATGGGGATTAACTGCTAAAAAATGTTGATTTTTAATGAGTTGACTGCCAAACAAATACATTTGCAGAAAGGTGGATTTTAGTAGTGCTAAGTTCAGCTGACTCAGTTGGAAGTAAGAAATCAGATGCTGTAAAGAGTGATTTCTACTGCCTGCTGAATTTTTCTTTTTTATATCCCTTTAGAAAGAGAGGTCACTAACTTTAAACATATCCAACTAGATATGAACAAAGTATCTTTTTCTTCCTTAGCGCCAGTGCTTAGGACTACTAAGTCGCTTTGGTGGCTCTGACAGACTGCGTCAGTTTAAATTTCAAGATGGTAACGTGGAGGGGGATAGAGTGAGCAAGAAAGATGAGATCGAACTGGCTATGCAGCAGGTAAGAGGAATGAGAATTGTGTAACTATTCTTTAAGATTTTTATGTTTTTGGAAATACTTGAGAAAAATAACAGATGTGGGTAATTTTACAAATTGATCTATTACTTTGTTCTCCTTCAAATATGAATTTCCATGATATTAGGGTATTTAGGGAGCTAATATTTTTGTTCCTGTTGTTCTTCCTTTGTAGATTTGTGCCAATGTCATGGAATATTGCCAGTCCCTCATGCTACAGAATTCCCCTGTACAGAGTGCCGTGTGTCTCTTCACCCCCAGCCTGTCAGAAACAATTAACAGAGATGGGCCCCGGCAAGGTGAGCTAGTTCTCTCTTCCTGTATTTGAGGAGTGAAGTTGCTGGGATCATGACAAGGTCTAGTTGGCTCCAGTAAGATGTAATTTTTTCTTTTCCAGTAATTGATGGGAAATTTTTTTAAATGACTTCTGTAAGAAGGGGTGATGAGGAGGTACTATTGTCAGACCTGTGGATGTAGCTGGAGAGCTTGAGAGAATAGAGACATTCAGGATTTTCTGAGGCTGAATCTGGAAGAGCCATGTGGGAAGAATATAGTTTTATATAGTACTTGAACCCCAAAGAAAGAATCTAGAAGTGGAGAGTAAACAAGCTGGGTAAAAAGTATGAAAATATAATAAATGGTTTGTATGTTAAATCATGTTAAGCTGAATTTAGTGCTTTAGTTGGGTTTTGTATTATAGCTCCAAATTTCTGTCACATAGCAAAGTAAAATTTAGATAATTAGTAAACTGATGTTGCCTATTATTTCTTAATGACCCAGTAGGGAAGATTTAGAACATGAAGCAGGATTTTGCATTGGTTAAAGCTGTTCTCCCATGGGACATTCAAAAGCCAAAAGCCCATTTGGATCTTGGTGGTTGTAATGAACTGGTGGTGATTTCAGTAAATCTTCTGTTTGCGGTTTCTGAGAATCGTTTTGTCACGTTTTCATCCTCTTATATATCGTATTTTCCTTGAAAATTGCTTAATCCGATAAAGTATGTATTTAACAGAGTGACATTATGAAAGCTGTATTAGTTTAACAGCATATAACTTCTAATTTATATAAGTTATGCTAAGAACTCTTGTTTGTCTAGCTTCATTATACAATGTCCCAGCTGGTGGAATTAAGAAAAAATTTTTATTGAGATTTTATTTGCATACAACAAAATTCCCCCATTTTAGGTATACAGTTTGAGTAATTTTGGTCATTATATATAGTGTGTAACCACTACCACAACCAAAATACAAATTCCCTCCTCCTTAAAAGTTTCTTCTTGCCCCTTTGTGTTTCATATAAAAAGAATCATATAGTATGTAGTCTTTTCTGTGTTTTGACTTCCTTCATTTAGCTCAATGTTTTAGAAATCCATCTGTGAGTATTACTATTTTGTTCCTTTTATTTCTGACTAGTATTCCATATTAAAAATATACCACCATTATACACTAGTTGATAGACATTTGGGTTATTTGCATGTAATGTTATCTGGGGACCAGGGCACCTAATTTCACTAGGAGAAGGGTCTCTGTAAAGACCTGTATCATGAGGACTGTCAGATCTTCACTAAAGACTGGTAAAGGAAACCTGGCAAGTCAAATGAGTCTAAGATGGTTTTTTTGGTGGCCACGTCCACTGACAAGGGACTCTTCCTCTCCTCATGAGGATTTATGAGATTTGACTTTGGAGTGAATTCAAGGGAGATTACCATCTGGAAGGAAGCAGACACAGATCTCTCCTTCAGTATTCATGGCAGTTGGGGCCATTAAACAAAGATTATCTCCAAATTAAACTTGAAATTACTAAGGTATTTCTCAAGAAATCCCTCTGTCACCAGAGGAGATTGCTCTGTTTGCCCCACATAAACCATTTCTAGCATTACCGCTCTCTAGTTCTTCCCTCAGCAGACAGCTTTTCCAGCATTGCTCTGTTCCTTCACACCTTCATCAGAAAGTAGTCAAGTAAAAGGCAGAGCATTTTGTTTTGCTATCCCGATGGAGTTGTTGTGGTAAAAGACTTATTAAATTGTAAATTTAATTACATTTTTTGAATATTTGTTAGTGTTCTTGTCTCTTTGAAAGAATGATTTGAGCTGGGAATTCAGCAACAAGAAAGATGCAGACTAGAAATGAATCCATATGACTAGAGCCATAGGGTGAGGCAGGAGTTACTCACCTGGGGTCAGGAAACTACAAACGGTGCATTTGTGTGCATGGGGTGGAGAGTAGGGGGTGGAGAGATGGGTGTAAAGGTCTGTAACTTCCATAGAGCTCTCAAAGAGGTCTTCACCCAGTAAAAGGTAAGCATTATTGGTGTCCATCAGCCAGATATCCTTATTTTCTCGAGGCTCCAGCCTTATGTACCTGCCTCATTACAGTAGTTCTTAACCACTTCTTTGAACTGTCTCTTCTTGGCTTGGTTTACATGCTCTTAAATTCCTGGGCTTTCCTTTTTAGAAACCAGGCCATTTGAAATTCATATAAAATGGTTGTAAGTAGAATTTTTTTTTTTTAATCATTAACTCTGCTAGATACCCAAGCCCCAGTGGTTCCATACTGGCGCCTGCCTGGTTTGGGCATTATTGTCTACCTGCTGAAACAGAGTGCTAACGATTTCTTCAGCTATTATGACAGTCATCGAAGGAGTGTCAACAAGCTACAGAACGTGGAGCAGCTTCCCCCAGATGAGATAAAAGAGGTATGAACCTTATAATGAGCCGTGGAGACTTTTGAGAAGCCATTGCTTTCAGTAATAAGGACCAGGGGACTTGTGTCAGACTTGCAAGTAAAGATGATATGTGCAGTGAGACAAAAGGAATTAAGGCGATTCCGCCGCGTAGCTTGAAGAAGAGGCCCTCACACTTCGTAAACACAGAAAGTCGACAGAATGACAGTGAAGTTGCACCTGCTCAAGAAAACCGCCTGCCATTCAGTAGAAAGGCTGCTGACCTTTGAATAAAGAGTTTTGCTAATTTATATGCTAAAAATTGGTGCTGAGAAACTTAGGTTTCTATTGAAGATGCTTTTTCAGTTAGAAGTGATTCCTTAGGTAAGATGTCTCTGTGTCTTAAGCATCTTCAGTATCTGTAGGTGAATTTTTCAGACAAATGGGATGGTGTATCAGACTTGACTGGCTTCTCTCAATGACCCAGAATCATCCCTTGGCATCGATTGTAGCTACAGATGCTGAGTTCCTAGGCTTGCTCCCTAAGCAGCCTGCCTTCTTTTCCATTTGGCCCAGATGAACTCTTAGGCATCCCTTGGCCAGTGCTGAAGCTTCTCGGTGTCCCATGTGGCGACCTGGCTGTTGAGCCATTTTGCCATTCCTGGTTCACACCAGGTTTTCTGAAAAACACCATGTCACTCTTAAGAATAGTCAGAGCCTACTCCCTCTCACCATTCTCCTGATAGTTCTAGGGAATATTTATTAAGACTTTATGATGTACCAAGCCCTAAGCTACATGTTCTACCTGAATACATGAGGCTTATATTATTGCTTCTCCCATTTCTCAGATGAGGAAACTGAGGCACTGAAAGATTGAATAACTTACCCAAAGCCGCACAGCTGGCAAGCACAGGTTGAGGCAGGCATTACTGACTGGGTTCAGGTAACTCCTGAAATTATGTGGTTTACACCCAGAAGTTCTTCCCCTTTGTGTACAGCTTATGGGTGATGGTAGTACTCACAAGAGGAACTGCAGTATCACAATGAAGCATGTGGACCCCATCAGCCCCACTTCAGTACACCTTCTGGCCCCTGTCCGTGTCTGCATATTAAATCGAACCGTTGTGCTTGCAGGTGTGCCAGATGGAGAAGTGGTCAGGGGATGATCTGGTTGATGATCATATATTTGTTACACTCCAGAAGTCTGATTTGCCTTTTCTTCATAAGAGATCTGACAGCTGTTGCAGAAATCCTCCATGGCACTGTGACCCTTACTGCTTGAAAATCCCACTGTTTTGCTTTGTTTTACTTTGACAGGAAGTTCAGGGTTGGTGGGCCCATCAGCAGATTGGAAGTGCCTATTTCAGGAACTGGGCTTTTTCAAAAAGCAGCAGATGAACATTCATTTATGAATTCAACTGCTTCTTTGGCTCTTGTTTTTTAAAATTACTAGCTTCCTAACTAGGTAATAAATTCTTGTCTGCAAGGATGTTTAAATTTATTTGAATGTTTTTCACAGTACTTATCACAAGTGACCACTGATAGTAGATTTTCATTAAATTTTTGTTACCATATATGTCATTCTTAATACCGTTGTTTGTTTCTTTTTCTTAGTTGTGTCAGTCTGTGATGCCTGCTGGTGTTGATAAAATCTCCACTGCCCAGAAATATGTTCTAGCAAGACGGCGTTTGGTGAAGTTGATCAACAATCGAGCTAAATTGCTTTCCCTTTGTTCTTGTATCCTTAATGGAACCACAGTGGGGCCTGAAGGGTGACCTATAAGAGTCTTCAAATGTGGGAACTGTTTCCTTATTGTCACATTATTTGGGTATCAAAACCGTATGGAAAGGGACATAATTACTGTTCATTTTATTCCAGTAAATGCCTGATATATTTTTAAATTGAAAATTTTTTTCTTACCTTTGAGAGTAACTAGTAATCCTCATAATATACACAGACAGTTTCTGCCAGGACAGGAGACGAGGACACTGAGGGCTTTGCTGGCTTTGCTTCCTCTCAGCACATCATGCTGCTTTCTGGGGAGACACCTTCAGTGGCTCCTTACGCCTAGCCTGTTAGACTGAAGCTGTGTGTACATGACTGAATGGTGCACTGTCTTTCTCCCTCTGCTCAGAAGCTGGTTTGTAAAATGGTGTGAGGAGTTTGTTTTCCTTTAACCTGAGCTCTCTAGTTATCATAGAGACCTGCCTGTTTATTCTTTGGCGCCATCTGGAGTACTACTTGTTAAATTGCACTCCCACAGATTCTCAGGATTCGTTGTTTGCCTCCAGGACCTCGTTTAAAGGCAGAAGACTACAAGGTAAACTTTATTCTGAGTCACAATGCCTGTAGATTTTAGCACCTTGAAAAACTAGTTAGATTTTAGTCTGTTTTTACTCTACAGGTTACTAAGGGTGGATTAGGTGTTCGAGAGCTACATAGTTACTATGCATAGCTGTGTTTTGTCTTTCCCTCTGTCCATGGGAAATTGTGTGGAGCACAAGAGCATCTTAGAGGCTGCTCTTCAGATGCTGCAGTCGATGGCTGATGCAGGTTCCAGAGTCCTTTGGGCACAAACAATTTTCCAGAAGATTGGAAGTGGGTCAGCCTAGGCCATTATGCTTGTTGCTAGAGCGAGCTTCTGTGACTGATGGGCATGTATTGGATCCCTTAGGTGGAAGGAAACAGAGGGAAAGCGTGAGAACCCTAGTCTAGAACAGTGAAATGCTTCTGAAGGGCTTCCGTTTACTGAAAGCTGAAATAGAGTTCTCAGTTTTGACCTGTGCTTTTCATGGCCCTGTGGTTCGTTGTCATCAGGTTCTTCCACTGTGTAGTGGGCAGACACTTGCAAAGCTGATTTGACTGTGTCTTTTATCTCTAGATTCCTTCGCTTCAGAAACCAGTCTGGATTTTAGACGTGGGCTGACTGTAGTGAGCCAACATGATATCGACCAGGTAAGGTTCTTTTCTCTTTCCTTTTCTTTTCTTTTGGAAAGTTAAAAAGGGAAATCCCGTATGTTAGTAAGATTATAGTTTTCAAGGTTGCATATAAAGACCTGATTTGAATGCTGGCATAGCCATCAAATAGCTTTGTGACTCAGAACAATTTCCTTAGCTTCTGAGCCTCCATTTCCTCAGCTAAGAAATGGGAATGATAATTCAGCTTCAAAGCATTTTGTCACAATTAAATGAGGCTTTATGTGTGAGACTCCTAGGGTAATGTCTAGAACACAGTGAAAGGTCAGTAGTAATTAGTAGGCATTGTGATCTGGAAACTCCATGTATCAGCAGCAGCATCAACAGTCACTGCTATTTAAAGCAAAATTTAAAATTTACATGTTCATACAAGAAGGGAAAGAAGAAAACACATTAATGTCATACCAATAAATTCTAGGGTGGAAAATGTGAATGTTGACTTAATTTGGCACAGGAGTAAAGCCCACATTACAAAAATTTAAAGATATTTTAAATTGGAGGACACAGAATGAAAGAAATCTTTGAGACTACTTTATAATGAAATGTCATCTGTGTTACCTCTAGCTTCAGGCTGACGCCATCAATGCTTTTGGAGAGTCACTACAAAAGAAACTTCTGGACATTGAAGGATTGTATTCAAAAGTTCGATCTCGCTATAGTTTCATACAAGCTCTTGTCAGACGTATCCGAGGCCTGCTGAGGATATCACGGAACTGAGAGCTGGTGCTTGTCCTCTTCTGAGGAAGAGATGAATTGGGGAAACCTGTCTCCTTTTTATAGTTTCTTTCTAAATTATGACCAAAAGATATTTTGCTATTTCTTTCTTTATATATGGACATCTTTTCTGTAAACTTCTTTGCCTGGTTCCATCTTCACTAGTGAAAAAATAAATACTTTTTTAAAAAAAAGTATGGTCAGTCTCTTGAAATTTATCTAGAAAATGGTCAACATCATCAGGAATTCAACAAATAAACCTTCCACAGCGATGGTTTCTCCCCAGGGGTATTATTCTGATGTAAATTAAAGGCATAGTCTGGAAATTCTAATTTTTTCTCCCTTTGTTGCTACATTAAACTTTTACGATAATGCTGTTTAATAGAAAAGTGTACTCAGTACTGTGTATTATAGAAATGTCTCAAAAAGTCAAGCCATCTCTTTACTAAAATTATTTTTTTCTTTTCTGCATGTAAATGACAAAATAATTATTTGCATTTGTTCCTTAAAATGACTGAAATTTTTCAAATTGATCATCTACCTACATTTCTCATATAATTAGTATGATGGCTGCAGTTAGGGAAAAATTCTTTTTCCCTATCACCATTCACCATCCTGTTACTTGTCTGGTTGTATTTAAGTGCATATGACTGCATCATCTGAAAGACTACTTTTCCCTTTCCGGTCACCAGTATTCAGCCTAATATATAGAAGAAACTGCTGAGAGGAGAAAGAGTCTTGACTCTCATGTAGTGATAAAAAATGAATACTTAATTCTACAGTGTTCCTTTTTTTCCCCTTTCTTACTCTTGAAAGAAAATTTCCATGGTTTTTTAGGCATCTTTTAAAAAAAAGGTTTTGTCACTGTTGTATTTTGAAATTAATCTACTGCCCACCACTTAGTAACATCAATCTTTAACTAAAAGCAGCCTGTTAATAAATAGCATTCTTAGAGGGATGTGAATGAATAAATAACTGGTACAAAATGTAGTAATATTGACTGTTGCTCCATTGGTCAAGCATATGGTAAGCTTTATCATCTGGAACACAGACATAACACAGAAATAATCAGAAAAGAGCCTGGGGCACAGAATCAAAGCAGTTTATAAACTTCTGAAGTGTGACGACTTCCACAGGACAAAGATGCTAGCTAAATTTGGAGTTAGTTAAGATTTTGGATTTACTAAGCTTCACTATTTTTTTTCCTCTTCATTTCTTCCAAACTTACAGCAGAGCATGGAACAGAATGTGGGGCAGTGGAGAAGTGTGGGAGGGAGGAGCAGGAAGGACTGCAGCTGCATGGATTCTGCTTAGAAGGCTGACAGAAATGCTGTTTGTGTGATAAAACATGACAGGGAGAGGCAAACTCAGGGCTGCAGGGGACATGCCTGACTTGGCATTATCTGGGGTGTGGCGAGAAGCTATTGGATGCAGCATGTGCTCTTCAGCAAAGTAAAGGAGATTAAACAGATTTTAGATAATTTGTTCAAAAAAGCTTTAGCATTTAAAGGGTAGATTCGGGGGGGGAGGGTATAGCTCAGTGGTAGAGTATGTGCTTAGCATGCATGAGGTCCTAGGTTCAGTCTCCAGTACTTCCATTAAGAATTAAACCTAATTACCACTTCCCCCCAAATAAGGGTAGATTCATCTATTCCTCAACAATAGCAAATAAATATAGGAACTTAATATGTTGTTTTTTACTGAGTTAATCAGTTTGGTGGGATTAGAAAATAATCTGAATGCACATTAAGTTTGAGATCCATCTTATCTGTGTTTGATGCTCAGAATCACTAGTATGGGACTGAAAAAGGCAGACTGATCAAGAATTAAAATTTGGAAGGCAAGTATCACAGAATGGCAAACAAAAAGGAATAGATAAGGGAATTGAGGCTAATGGGCTTGACTGAGGTTCTGATCTCTTGGGTTTAGACCAGCTAGAAAGGGAGGGAAGCCAGGAGGAAGCGCTAGCTTGTGAGAATATGGAACAGCTGAGAGTTTGGACCTCTGGCAAAGGTCAAAGGTGATAGGATAGAAGGTAGGATTTTTGGGATATAATACTTCACAGGTGGATTGACACAGTGTGGGTTATGAACATGGTGGATTGCTGAAGTAGGGTGAGGATCAAGGCCACTGGAGGTATGGAATCTGAAAATGCAAGGGTTCTTGGCCTTTGAAATCACCCATGATTATGATAGCTTGGGGCTGAAAGGCAAGCTATTAGATACCAAAGTCTTCTGCCTAGGAAGTCAACAGATTAAGGCATTGTAAAGGAGTAGAGGGAAGCCACGAATTTTAAAGGAATTTTTTTAATATATGAGGACATTTAAGTAATAACCTGAAAGTAGCAAGAGTCCTGCCTTTCTTGAGAACCCCTGGTTAAGACTTGACTGACTCAAATTTTTACCTAGACATATTGGAATGTAGTGTGTTACAGCCATCCATCAGCATCTCCTCCTTCTTGGCAGCCACTTTACTTCAGAGACCCTGTCCCTTCTAGTTATAATTGATTGGGAAGCAACTGATACCAATCATCATTCCTTTCCCAGGAATTTGAAAATTGTAATGAAAGAGTGATCCAGTCTTTCTATTGGATGGACCATTTAATGAGTAGATTCAAGTAAGTTACAGTGGCCATATTTTGAAAAGCAGAAAATAAAAAGGCAGAGAGAACACTGAAGCAGATGTTTGAAGAAGGGCAGAAATGGGGAGGGAATGCTGCTTAAATTCCTAAAGCTTTCCTCCCATTCCATTTAAGCAAATATGATTTTGTTATTATTTGGAACCAGAATTCTACCTAATATAGCAGATGAGGGTGGATTCATTAGGCTGAGAAGAAAAAGAAAATGGTGGTCTTGCTTTGTGTGTGTTTGTGTGTGTTGATGGAGGTTGTAGAGGGATTTAAGACCAGGAGTAGGTGGTGGCCCACAGGGTGAGGGGGTGGCCCTGTGTGGAGCGAAGACAGGAAGAACTCACTGTCCACACCAGACACAGAATAAGCATTTATTGATCTTTTACATTGTCTTACATTATCCCCTCAATAATTCAGCAAGGAAGCTGGTGCTGGCCCCATTTACACTGAACAAACGGAGGTTAAGTAACTTGTTTATGGCTGCCAGGAAGTGCCAGCCAGTCATGAATTGGACCCAGCTGTGCCAGACTCCGAAGGCCTCCATCCTACTACTAAATCTCTATCATACATTCTCAGTGCAGGTTACCCAGCATATCCATGGAGCTTCTGAAAAATACAACTCTCTGCGTGGGGCCCCGATGGAGTATGGTGCAAAAGCTCCACAGGTGATTCTGCTTTGCATGTGGATGTGAACCACTGCCTCCTGGAGTCCTTCTAGGTCAGGGAGGCCTAAGACTGGCTGTGCATTAGAATCGTTGAGATGCTGGTAATAATACAGGTTCCTGGGCCCCAATCCAGGTTAACAGAAGCGGGATTTGGGGACTGGGTCCCAGAATCTGAATGTTCAAAACTTCAGGGCAGCCTTGGAACTTGGAACTTGCTCATAGCGAGCCCCACGTGGTCTGGCAGGTCCGCCAGTTCAGGAGGTGATCCAGAGGTGCCCCGCCATGGGGAGCCCGGGCGCCGAGAGCCGCTTCCGGGCGAGGCGGGAGGTGCTGGAGGGGCGGAGCGGGCCGTGAACCGGAAGTCGACTGCAGGCTCCGCCCATCGCGCCGGGGGAGGCAAGCTCGGACCGGCCCACGGAGCTGCTGCCGCCCTTCGCGCCCTCCTTGCCGACATCATGCTCCAGTTCCTGGTGAGTGGAGCTGCCGCGGAGCGAGCCGGGGGCTTGGCCCAGGGCCCTCGGGGCCTCCGGCCTGGGCCCGGGGGCCTGGGTGGGGATCCCGGGGATCCCGCGGGCCCCGCAGCCCCCTCGCCTGCCCATCGCCTGTCGGGTGGGCTGTTTTGTTTTGTTTCTGCCTCGCCCAAATCTTTTTGCCAGTATTTTTCTGCAGCTATTCGAGCCCCTAAAATTTTTGAAGTGTCAAAGCGTGCGTTTTCAAAACTGTTCTGTGACGTGCCTTGAGTAGCTCCCGGGGTCCTTAATGACTTCTGCCTTCCCGCCCCGACGTAGACACGTACCCCATTCCCGACTTAGAGCCCTGCTGGTTGGCATCTTTGAGAACGGAGGAGGGCCAGGAGGGGCCAGGAATAAACTCTAAATGAGTAAACCACCAGAGTTAAAGGCTTAGGGAGCTCTCATAGCTTCCGGACTGAGGATGTCTGGTTGCTGGCATGAGTCAGACCCTGGTGTACAAGTAATTTTTCCAAAATGCTCATTCTAGGGGAAAATGAGTGTTACCACGGGTAAATAAATAATTTCTAATGGCTCTTTATTTCAGTTAAAAACGAGTTTTCTGGCAAAGCCCAGTGTGTTTCAAAGATTGTCTGGTTAAAGGTTTCAGGAGGACTTGCCAAATTTCCAAGTGAAAGTCTTTCAAGTTTTTGTGCCTTTAAAAGTTCGTGTTTAAACTCTGATTCTGATAAGAGGTAGGTGTTCTAATAACCTTCCAGGTGGCCAGTGGAAATTGAGTGCTCTTAGGATGAGGTATTTTCCGAAATGTTTCGATCTTTTTTGGGGGAGGGGGGCGAATTTAAGGCTTTGATTGAAGAATAACATGTAGAAAAACACACACTAATAAGTGTGCAGCTCTTGAATTTTCATCAAATAAGCTCACCTATGTGACCAGCACTCAGATCAAAAATCTGAACATTACCATCTCCCCAGAACCAAATGTTATATTCTTTATCAGAGAGATTAAAAAAAAAAAGTGCCCCTTTGTCCTTTTTGAGATGGTAATTGAGTTTTAAATCTTTAGGCCAGAAGAGGGTATCTTTGATGTAAATTGCCCAACTAAGACATGGCTGCTCCTCGACGCCTGGAAGTTTCTCCAGTGTCCTAACAAGGTATTAATTTAGGCGTCAGTAGAAATAATTACAGCCATTTAATTGTAGGAAACACTCAGGTTAAAAACAGTATCAGCCCCAAAGTGTAATGTGACATAATTGAGCATCTTACTGCAGCTGTAGCTCATTGATAACTGGGAGGACATGGATTCATTTACACTTAAACTCACTCTGCAGAAGCACTTACAAAGTTAGTTTTGGAATAAACTTGGCTTTTGTATAAATATGGATGTGACTGATTTGAAAATTCAGAATTCTCAGCATTTCAAGGAGAGGTGCTGAAGCCATTCGTTAAATTCCTAGCTCAGAAGTAACACAGGTGTTCTCTCACCTCCTCATTGCATTTGAAAGAAGTGATAGCATTACTTTACTTTGTACCTCTGTCAGATGACTCACTGGCTCAGTGATCTTGGGCAAGTCTTTCTCTTTGCTGAAAGCTGTTTCATCTATAGAACAGTGGGGTTGAAATAGATGATCCCTAAGATCTCCTCTAGCTCTTACCCTGTGACCAGCTATCATGTCCTCGTGCTTAAGAAGTCAGTCTACAGAACCATCATTTTTAAGCACCGGGAACTTGGGCAAGTTATTTAAATACTCCATGCTTCATTTTCCGCATCTGAAAATGGGAACCCACTTCATGGTTTTATTGGACTAAAAGTGGTTAATACATTAAAGTACTCAAAACAGTGACACTTAGTAAGGACTCAAATAATGTTCAGTTTCTCTTTTGCAAGATATCAGTTGAACTCTGATTTAGTTCCTTCTTAGGAATGAGGATTAGTTTTCCTCAGAAGGGAAGTGATGGAATAGTCACAAGCTAAGTATCTTGGAGGGTTCACTGTCACCACCCGCGTGGGACCCTCCGGGGTGTTTCCTACAGTTGTCATTTCCAGGAGCACTATGTGGAAGCCACAGCACCTGACTGTGTTGCTTATATGTTCTTTTCATTGTTCATTTCTCCTTGAATTAAAATATTTCCCCATCGTCCCTATATCGAAACTTGTTCCTGTGGTTCAGCTGCCTCTTTCCTCTTCCTTCTACTGCAGTAGCTTCTTTAACTGCAGCATGGTTTAGCCACAGGTTTTGTAAGGAAGCTTTTGCAACCTTAAAGGGAAACGTGATACGATGGGCGCTGCTTGGGGCTTGAGCACACTGCCTGTTGTACTGTAACTGGGGTCACACGCTGCTTTTCTTACCTCTCAAAGTGGCCACACTTGGCACTCTTAATCACCTCTTCTTTAATCCCCTCCCTACCCGCCTTGGCTTTTGGATCATGCATCCCAATACTTTCCAACATTCTTTCACGTTATAACGCATGTGGTCTTATTTTTATGGAGGAACCTGCACTGAGTGCAGGTGACCGGCCCTGGGTGCTGGCCTCTCCAGGGGCCGAGGGGATCAGTATCTTGGTGCACCAGCCGGGAAATGGCCCTATCTAATCTCTCCAGTTTGTACTGGCTGCTTCTCCGTGCTTTTGGTTTCTGGTGTTTCTCAAGACTCAGTCCTTGACTCTCTGCTCTTTTCTCCTACACCCTTAGGGGGTGTGTTCTTGTCATGTGTCACCTTCCCCCCCTTGTTGACAGCTTCCAAACTACCTTGAGTCTTTTTCTCTGAGCTCAGTTCCCAGTCATTGACTGCCTACCGAACATCTCTTGTTGTACGTACCCTCTACCTTAGACCCATTACCTCTTCCCTTCTCTACCCCGTACCCCCACCTAACTTCTTTCTTTGTTCACTGGTCCTGGCTTTCTCAAATTGGAAATATTGACATAAACTTTGATTTTCTTCCCTCCTTCATTCTCCATATCATTTACCAGCTGTATATTCTTGAGCAAGTTACTTATCTGCTCTCTGCCTCAGTTTCCCCAACATAAACTGGACAGTAATAGTACCTGCTTTATAAGATTATGAAGAGCATGTATTAATTCCTGAAAAAGAGTTAAAATGCTGCCTTGTGCATAGTTAGCCCTTCATAAATGTTAGCATTGCTTTAAGCCATCAAATAGTTGTTACCTTATGAAAAGTTCTGTTTTTATGTTCCCACTACCAAGTTTGTTGAACAGGTCTTTTTCTCTCCACGCTTGGACTAGCTACCCTAGCCTAGTAGGTATGAGTTGGAAAAGTTATTTTAGGTTTTCTAGTTCAGCTAATATGCTGATGCTAAAGTCTTCACTACTGAGGGGGCATCCAGTTCATGTTTGGTCACCTCTAGTTACAACAGGCTATTTCTGTTTCACTTTTGGTCAGTGTCTCCTTCCCTGGTTCTACTCTGATGTGAAAGAGCAATTCTCGTTCACATGACAACTTTTTACGCATTTGAAGAGCATTACCTGGTACCTCTGCCTAACCCCTCACCTCCACCAGTCTTTTCTTTAGGCCACACAGCTCTACTTTTTCCATCCATTCTATCCATTCTTCATGATTTCAGGTTCATGCTGATCACTCTTCTCTGAATATTCTAGTTTTAAAATCTTTTTTAAAAACAGTCCCAGTACAGTCTGATCACCCATAGAAAAGCAAAGCTGTTTGTTGCCTTTTGTTCAGTGTTTTCCTTGACACCCTTGGTTCTGTCCTTTCTTACAGCTGCTAAAGTCCAAAATCCATCCAGGATTTGTTGCCTTATTCACATGCTCAGAAACTGTCATTGGTTCCTGTGTCCTTACCTATCACATTGTAACCACTTTTACTAGATTTTCAAGGGTTTCTAGTTTGGCCCCATTTTCCTTTCCTACTGCCCGTCAGCATATATCCTTTGTTTTAGGTTGGTGGGTTCATCTCACCCATCCGTACCAGCCTGCAGACCTTCGTGCCTACATACCTTCCCGCCTGGTTTCCCTTCATCCTCCTTTTTGCCTTCCCAGCTACTCTTAGTGGCCCAACTCCCATCTTTTTCCAGGAGCCTTCCTGATGACTTTAAGCTTCTGAAACCATTACACTGTTGCAATCCATCTCCTCATTTATGTTGTACATGTCTTTCATCAGCTTTTTTTTATTTTCTAAGAAATAGTCTTGCCCTTTGTTTTTCTAGGTACTTTTTGGATTTACCTAGTATTTTTTTTTTCTTCCAGTTTTATTGTATTTAGTTTTGCCTGGGATTTCTAGGTACTTTTTAGTTTTGTGGTTTGTTAGTGACATTCTTTTTAAAATTTTACACTGTAACAGAGCAAAGGGCTTATTTGCTCTCTGAGCAGAAAGCCAGACTAACAGCGGGTGTTTGCTGCAAAGTAAGGGTTTCATTGCAGGGCACCCAGCTCGGGAGTGGGAGACAAGCCTCAGATCCTCTTCAGCTTGGTCTTTGAATTTGGGGTTTTTTAAAGGGGAAGAACAAGAAGCTGGGGTTAATCATCGTCTTGTGATATTTCTTCATTGTTGTTTTTGAGTCAGGATGTCTCTGGTTTGCAATTCTTTGGCCGGTGGTCCGTGGCTTGGGGGCCTGTTAGTTCATCTTGTCCTGGAGAAACAACCTGAGTTTATACGTTGGGGATGCTATCGACAACAGCAGTTTGGTACATTAATGGTGTTATTAACAATGGTGATTTTACTCACCTGACTCTGTTTGATTAGTGTCAGTTAGCAGAGGGTTGAGGTCAGAGGAGACAAGAAAGGAGATAAAAGTTTTGGATAGAGAGGTTGGTTAATCATAGACTCAGCAGGGGAATTCGGTTTTCGGAGGATGCGGATTCAGCATTTTCAGATTAGTTGTCACAGATGTGTAGAAAAGCTAATTATTTTGGTGTACTGATTTTATATCTAGCAGTCTTGCCTGTCTTACAGCTCTAGTAGTTTGTAGATTCAGTTCTAAGTGAATCAGGGAAGGCAGTGCTGTGAAGGCAATTATATCTCCAGTAAAGGCAAAAGTGACAGTTTTGTGTTCTTTTCCAGTTTTTCTTCCTGTCTCTCTTGCTCTCACTCTCAAGCTAGAAGTAGAGTGTATTCTAGTGTTGTTTCTGCTTTTAGTGCAAATGCTTCTCAGGTTTTAGTATGATTGTGTTTCTGATATTTTCTAACATATTAAGGAAATTCTATTTCTTAAGAGTTTTTATTACGACTGACTGTTGAATTTTATTATGTTGTTTTCCCTTCTGGTGATCATATGACTTTTCTCCTTTAATATGTTACTGGGAATTCCATTAGATTTCCTAACACAAAACACTTAAACTCTGTGGCCTAGTCAGACCATCATTTGGTGATGTGCTGTGTTTTGTTCATTTGTACCTTCATGTATTTTATTGTAGTCTTTTTAGAATAGATCATAAATTCCATAGGAAGAGGCAGCATGCCTTATACTTAGATTTCCCAAGCAAATGGCACTTAGTCCATACTTTGTGGTTGATTTTATTTATTTAATTAGATATTCCTCTCTTGCCTATTACTACTCTCAGATATTCATGAGATACTTGCATATTTGAATCAGCTTCTGTGAGAAAAGGCAAACCAGTTCGGCCTGATGTACCTCTTTCCAGAGTGTTACTGGCTAACTTTTATACATGACCCTGTTTAATTTACTGGTTCAGTTGAAGAATTAATGGCTTCTTTTTGGTTCTTTCTTCATTCACTGAGGAAAATTATTGAATATAATAAAATCTAGCTTACATCTTAAAAATGTGCTTCTCTGTGGTGGTAGTAGAAGGGATATAGATTATATCCTCAGCAGATTTTTATTTTAATGTCCAGAATGTGAGTTTTATTATTACTTGAAGCAATTGTTAAACATATTTGAAAATCTCCACACCAAGTCTTGTGTGTTTAAAGGCTAAGGTACAGAAAAGGGTGAATTTTTTTCCTGCTTCCTTGGAATGGAGAGGCCCTCTGACAGCTTCTGTAGCTGAGACTAAAACTGAGAAATAAAATTATCAATTTATCTTTTATTAGTGTTAGATAATGTGTACTTTTGGTTTTCTTGTCAGTTTGTAGCTTTTCTCATCTGAGACCATGAAACATTTTTAGGTGTCTTTTTGAATGCTAGTTGTGGCTATATTTGCTAAATAAAGTGACATAATTTTTAGATTTCTTACATCCTTGTTGGTAACTATAAGATGGTTCAGATTCTGTGTCATAACTTGGGTTTGGGTGTGTACTTTTTAAAATTATAGTTTAATGAGTCATATTTCAGACTTGTCAGGTTGTAGTTACTCTGAGTTACTGCCACCAGCCATCCCCAGATAAAAATTATAAATTATTTACTGATCTACACATGTGACTTTTTGATTGGGGCAGGAGTTGAGCAGCAAATGGTGAGAAGAGTCAGATTACTTTGGAGTTGGCTTCCTTCTTTTTTTTAAGACTTAGTGCTTCTTTATATAAATAGATACAGTGCTGTAACTAACCTGCTCATGTGTCTGTACACAAAAAAGAGTCAGCTGACAACATTTTCTGTGGACGTCATACACACAGCAAACCATTTATCTGATGGTCCTCATTTTTTCACCCTCACATTTCCATTCTTTTAAAACACTTGTCCAGTGTTGTCTTTGATTTCCTCAGTTTTATCCCACATAGCTGACATTCTACCAAATCTTACTGATTTTTTTAATATACAATTCACATCTCATACAATTCACAGTATAGAATTTAATGGTTTTTAAAAATATGTTCACACAGAGTTGTGCTAGCATCACCACCATCTATTTTTTATATCTAATATTTCACTGCCCCTAGAGAAACTCCATACCATTAGGATTTATTTCTCATTCCCCTCACACCCAACCCTGGACAACCACTTATTTTGTGTCTCTCTGGATTTACCTATTCTGGACATTTCCTTTAAGCAGAATCATAGCAGTATGTGGTCTTTTCTGACTGCCTTTCACTTAGCATAATGTTTTCAAGTTTCATCCATGTTGTAGCATGAATCAGTGCTTCATTCTTTGTTATGACTGATTAATATTACATTGTATGAATATACTACATTTTGTTAATCCATTCACCAGCTGATGGACATTTGGGTGGTTTCCATCTTCTGGCTATTATGAATAATATTGCTGTGAACATTCATGTGCAAGTTTTTGTGTAGCTATATGTTTGTTTTCTTGGTTATACACCCTAAAGTGAAATTGCTTCCTCAGATCGTAACTCAGTGCTGAACTTTTTGACAATTTGCAAGACTGTTTTCCAAAGTGATTGCACCATTTTACATTCCCAACAATGTATGAAGGTTCCAGTTGCTACATATCGTTGCCAACCCTTAATCATCTTTTCAGTTTAAGTCATCCTAGTGGGTGTGATGAGGCACCTCATTGTGGTTTTGATTTGCATTTCCTTAATGACTAATGTTGTGGGGCATCTTTTCATATGTGTGTTGGCCATTTATTTATATCTTCTTTGGAAAGATGTCTATTTGAATCCTTTGCCCATTTTTAAATTGGGTTATTTGTCTTTTTATTGTTCAGTCATAAGAATTCCTTATATATTCTGGATACTTATGTAAGTCCCTTATCAGATATATGACTTGCACATACTTATTTCATTCTGTGGGTTGTCTTTTCACTTTCTTGTTGGTGTTCTTTGAAGCACAGACATTTTAAATTTTGATAAAATCAAATATTTCTTTTGTCACTTCTGCTTTTGGTATCATATCTAAGAAACCATTGCCTATCTCAAAAGATTTACTCCTGTGTTTTCTGCTAAGATATTTATAGTTTCAATTCTTACATTTAGGCCTTTGATCCATTTTAAGTTGTTTTGTTTATGGTGTGAGGTAGGAGTTCAACTTCATTCTTTTGCACGTGGGTGTCCTATTGTCCCAGCATCGTTTCTTGAGAAGACCGTTCCTTCCCCATTGATTATCTTAGCATCCTTTATTGAAAATCACATGACTGTAGATGAACAGGTTTATTCCTGGACCCTTTGATTCTAGTCCATTGATCTTCATTGATCATGAAAAACAACTCATTCACATTTGCTTGCTATCCCTTGTGCCTTTTCTAGTCTATATTTATTCAGTTCTTTTTGAGTCCAGCTACCAGGTATACTCAATGTTTACAAAGCAGTGCTTTTATCATGTTGCTGATAAGAGTAGTCAGTGGCTCCCTGCCATCTTCCATGTAAACTAAACTCCTTTGCTTGTTTTTGAAGTCCATCAGCTAGCCCACCCAGCTCTGCATACTTATATTTCTCTCCATTTTTTAGTTCAAATTCTCTTTTCTAATCAGACTTACTTTTATTCAGGTCATCATCACATTGTCATCCCTGTCTTGTATCTTGATTCTCCACTGTCACTTCCTTTTCCAGTTTAAATTTAAAACTTCTTCAGCATCTTTAGAGCCTTTAATAACAAATTGAGGTACTTTGATCTCTTTCAGGTATGATTTCTGGAAAAAAAATCACTTCTGAATCATTCATTTTGTTACTTGCATCCATTACATTCAAGGTCCTGTGCTGGGTGCTGTTTTCTGTTGTTACATAGTTATTTTACTTATATGGAGTTTTTCTTCCTATACATCATATACATTCTTTAAGATAGAGACCATTTTATAATCCTTTCACAGGGCTGATTATGAAATTGAGTTTTAGTATATAAGGGTCTGCAATCCTTTAATCAAAACAATTGGAGGCCAGATGTATTTGGGATAATTTTTTTTTTTTTTTCAGATTTCTTCTCACCCATTTGTCCGCTATATCACTGCTCATGTCACTCCTCAGTCCCCAAACTTCTGGTATTTTACCATTTATTGTCCTCAGTATGTTTGTAAGAAGAAGCCACATATACCTAAAGTCTCAAAATGATGCAGAGAGGAGTCACATATTTAGTGTTGTAGGCATTTCCCTTCCTCTGTACTATCTTCTCTGCAGGGAGTACGCTGGGGGGCCCATGTGATGTGGAGGAGGACTGTGGTGAGGGCATCCAGCCACCGGGTGGACTGCTGATGAGGCTTCCAGGTCTTGGCCTGGAAGAGGTTAAGCGTCCTTGGCCTGCACAGAGGTTTCTGACTCATTTAAGACCTTCTGTATTCTGGCGCCATCTAACTTCTCAGACTGATGAGTCACTGTTCCTCAGATTTAGATTTTACTCTTTTAGATTCTTTATTTATTCAGATTAAAAAAAATTTTTTCTCTGTGTAAACTTGTCTGTTGAGTATCCCATAAACAACATATAAATGCTTTTCTGGCTTCATGCATTTTCCTCGACATTTCTCTTAATGTGCACCATTTCTCTTATTTTGTGTATTTAATTTTACAATATCCCTTTGGTAGACTTGGCAGTATTTCTGAAACTGGAATTGGATATGACTTGTCTAGAGGCCCATGGTTTTTGTTTTGTTTTGTGTTTTTAAATAACTGCTATTTTTTTCATGTGCCCTGAATGCCTGGTAAAGTAGCCAGAATGAAGCCACATTGGATATGCCATATTTATTTTGAGACACACATGGTAAGAACCAGGAATCCTAGAATGTTGGAGATGGAAGGAACATTGTTAATGTAATGTTTTATAAAATCAGGAAATGCAAATCAGCAAAGCGCCAAGGAATTTAAGTGTCTTGCCTGAAGGCAAACAGCTAGATAGTGGTAGGACCAGAAATGTAATTTCTTTTTCTTAAAAATTTTCAACTCTCTGTTCTTTCTGTTTGGTGTTAGAGCTAACATTTTCAGATGACTTTTTCCCCCCTCTTCGTTTAAGCAAATTTAATACTCTTTCTGGATCTGGGAAGCCTCTGACTACCTGGTTTCAACTCATGGAAATGAAAAAAAAAATCATTTTGCTTCTTGGTAAAAATATTTCAGATGTGTGATTAATCAGATGATCAGAAAATGGTTTATATGTGTACTTGATAACCTCTTTTATGCTTCTTAATTACCAGCAAACCAATTTAAATTAGGCTTTTGGTGTTTAAAACTTAGTAAGGATCCAGCTGTATTCTGTGCCCCATATGCATCTCCAGTTTGAAGACAGCTCACACCACTGTGACCAGTACTGTTAAGTGCCACACTGTTTTTCTGTTTGCCTCTGCTGTGTATTGAGTAGGAGCAACACTGATTGAAGAAATGATTTTTAAAAAAATCAGATACCAGTCTGAATTTATGCAATTAGAAATTAGGCATTCAGTTGGAGATTTTTAATTATTAGGGGAAAAAAACCCCAGGGCTTTATAGATCATCATTAAAATTCAATGTTTAAGGAGTTTTGAAGCTCTTTTGATGTGAAGGGGGTGATTTAAATTTTCACCAAGTAGTTTTTGTTCAGGAAAACGTCACCAAGTGGGATAAACACTTACAGTTCTCTAAAACCATACCCATCTCTCTTGTCAGAGCTGGTCAGGGGACCTGTGTCATCTGCAGGTCCTAATTGTCCTGCCCGTTAGCCTCCACCCACCGCAGAGTGCTAAGCTGTATGCTCTCTCAGTTGTATGTCAGTTTCCTGTGCTTTATGTCATCGTATATTTCAGTTTTTGAGTAGTTTCCTAGGCCTCTGTTTCCTCTTGAAATATGAAAAGGTTGAACTGTGAAAGTCCCTTTTCTGAGATCCTGTGATTTAGCTGAATACTTTTTTAATCGAATACTTTTTATTTGATGTAGCAAGAAATAACAAATCTCATACCCCCCCCACAAAAGACAAAAATAAATTGGAGCTTTTAACAACAAAAAAGAGAATATTAGCTTGGGTTTCTAGAACTTATAGCCAAGTATTTATGGGGGTTCTGAGGGGAGGGGCAAGGAGAATTTGGGGTAGATGTATTCAGTGCTACTGTGTATTCTTTTGTATGCTCTTTAACCTTTCGGGAGGATATTTGTATGCTTATTTTATGGAAGGAAGATATGAATTTCATGCTATACACAGACTGGGCACTGGTGTTGTCTAACTGTCCTGAGCTCCTTGGGACAGTATTGTCTGGTTTGGTATCAGATGGCACAGAACTCAGTCTCCAGTGTGACTCTTCCCATTCTGTTCTTACAGCTTGGATTTACTCTTGGCAACGTGGTTGGAATGTATCTGGCTCAGAACTATGACGTAAGTGACGATATTCACATCCTCCTTGATTCCACATGATTAATACATAGTGACTTGTGTTAGTTGGAGTAAAGTGTGCCTTCTGGTGTAAAGGAGGGCCATAGGTCTGAGGGAAAAGTCCTGAACTTCGTAGAAAGATTTTCCAGTGTTTGAAAAAAATATTAGAATGCACAGAAACATCTGTCCTCCTTTTCACGGGAAGAGGGCACAGTCCCATCTGTCCCATTCGTTTAGGTAGTCTCGTCATGATCCTGGGCTGTGTGTTTAGCTCAGAGTAATGTTAAGTTAGAGGCTTACAGTTCTCTGGAAAAGCATGTGAACTGAGGCTGTAATTGGGTCACCTGCTCAGTCTCCTACCCGGGAGTAGAGATGACTGAGTAGTTTGGAGGTGGCTCTGTCTACTGCAGCACACTTAGGGAGGACAGAGTTGCGTGAAGTGGGGAGTTGTATTAGCTTCGCGTTACAGATGGGGAAGTTGAAAACCAGGTGACAGCACCACCCATAAATGGGGATCCTGAAAGGATTTTGTTTTAAAGAGACAAGGAAGGGAAACATGATAGTAACTTTTGATTTGTTTGGTAGTGAAGCTTTCAATGTGACAGAGGGAGTTCCCTTAGTCAACCTTCACTTGAGTCATACGGTTTTCTGGGCAGGGCCTTATTGACGTATGTCACGTGTAGCGTTCATGTGTACAGCTTTTACTTGGCGCTGGATTGAGGGGCTGAGTGGGTATATAAAAGTAGAAGTCAAGTCTGGCTTTTGGAGAGGGAGCCTCCTTTAACTTACAGCCTTTGATACCCTTCTTATGCAGGGTATCAAAGGCTAAAAAACATGACTGTTTAGAAGGTTTCTTTTAGAGGAAAATAAAAAACCATTTATCTTTGGAGGAAGACAAGTGAAAGAATATTGATTAGGTAGATGTGAAATTATAATAATTTCTTTTCTCTTTAAAGATACCAAACCTGGCTAAAAAACTTGAAGAAATTAAAAAGGATGTGGATGCCAAGAAGAAGCCCCCTAGTTCATGAGGCTGACTCCAGCACTGCCTTCTGGAGAGACTGGTTCCACTGTTCTCGAGGGCCTCCTTTACCGTCCAAACCAAAAGCTTCTGTTTTAATCTACTGTCTCAGCAGTTTTCTTCTTTGCTAGATCCAGCATTGCCATAGAGCACAAGTGGAGCTACAAATTAAGAATGACCCTAATTTTTCCAACATCCTCACTCCTTTCCTTCATCCTTGAAGCCACTTGGGAGGTCCTAAAACTGGAATTATGGTGCTAGATTAGTAAACATGACCTTTAATTGGTAGTCTCTCCCTTATTCTTTGGGATTTCTGCTACCTGTTTTCAAAAGAAAAACTGATGAGTTTTATATAGCTGATGGGATATAAATAATGCTGATTTCACAGTTTAGCAATTACAATGGGTGTTTAAACATGTGGTACTAAATTATGTTGTTTCAAAGTAGTAATTAAAATCTAGAAGTCAGCTTTGGTGAATTATCCATTAATTTTATATTATCAGGAAGCTCCATAGTTGCTAATTTAATCAGTAAATCAATTTGCTATTCATTAACCAAAAAACTGTTCTGAGAACCCTGTCACGAACTGGGGAATTGAAAAATATTTAAAATAATGGCCTTTGTCCTCAGTAGAGTTCATAGTCTAGTATGAATGTTTTCTCTTAATGATGTATTGGATCTGGCTCTTTTCCTTCATAAAAATCATACTTATTTGAAGGGGTTACAAGCGCATTTGACATTACATGGTGGATAGATGAGAAATTGTCTATCAAGGAAATTTTATGCCTTTTTACATCTAAAAATGTATTTACATTATAACTTTATAGTGATTCTCATAAGAAGACTTTGTGTTACTTTTCTCTGCAATTAGAAATTACTCTTGTAATTTGTCAAATGTATAATCAGTCCATATTTTTTTTAATTAAAAAAAATTTAAATATGTAACTTTCCCCCTAGGTCAGTAAAAAAGTTATTTGGAATAAAGGGCCTGCCCCACCCCTGTCCTCCAGCTCCTAGTTTCTCTTCCTGGAGTCAGGAACTGTCACCAGTGTCCTGTATACTTTTGAGAAAGATTCTGTGCCTAAACACACATGTGCACACAGGTTTTTATACAAATGATAAAAAACTATATAGAGTTTTCCCCAGTGGAGGTCACTCCATATCAGTATATAAAGAACAAAGAACCTCTTTCCTTTTGTGGCTACATAAGGTTCTGCTGAATGACTGTGCCATAGTTTATTTCATCTGCTCCTGATGAACGTTTAGGTTGTTTGCTGTCTTTTGCTATTACAGTGATAACCTTAAACCTACTGTGCAGGGGATAGCTACCAGCTAAAGTCCTGGAAGTGTAATTAGCACTAAATATAAATAAAATCCTGTCTTACTGGGTGTTTTGTATCAGAGGGCTTGTTGGGTAGCCTCACCGATAATGCCATTTCTGAAGACATTTTAGCAGAATCAGTAAACTGGAAGAATGACTTAGAAATACCCAGACAGTGATGACACTGACACTAAATGTGATTGTAAAATGAAGTGATTCTACTACTCTTTGAAAATATGGATCCCTCATACATGGAGATAAGTTTTGTCCCTGTCCGGTTGTCCTGGTGTTTGAGACAGATTAAGATCATGTAATGGTTTGGCTTCTCCCTTGGAGTATGTTGGGGACAAGTGGCTTATTTTTCTGAAACTGTTGTATTTTCCGTAAGATGCGGACACAATACCTACCTCATAGGGCTTCCATGAGAAACAGCTGAGATAATGTATGTGATGTGTAGCACAGTGCTTTGCAAATTTCCAATAAATAGTAGCTATTAGTCTAAACATGCTGCTTTTGGTCAGAATACTTTTGTTGTTTCTGCATTCACTTTTGGAACCAATCTATCAGCCATGCAAAATTTGTCATCATTCTATGGTCACTCTCTGTTGATGAAAATCCAGAGTATCCACCTTGATCCTACCACCTAGTTTACAAGGTTTGATCTTGAATGACCGAATTGTTAGCAGAATGAACCACAGTCTTGAAGGATAAAGGTTTACCATCCTTGAGGGTATTCAAAATGCCACAAGCTTAGAAAGCTGTTTGCAAAGAGGGCTTCTCGGTTATCAGCCATGGAGCAGTGTTACTTGTGTGTGTGTGGTATCCCAGGGCAGCTTCTTTGGGGATGAGGGTCACATAGATGTTGTAAGATTAGGTCCCTGTATATTCTACATTGTAAACAAAGCTGGTTTGGACTTAGAGCTCCCCTCAGGAGTGACACTTAACCTTGCTGGCAGGATCATTTCTGCCAGTGGGAGACACCCAGCAAATCACCTGCATCGTGTAAACTGCTACACAATGAATGCAGCCTGACTTCGTGGTCACCATTCAGATCCCCTAAAACTAGGAGTTTTAGGTTCTTGCAGGAGTGAAAAGGAGCTGGGAGTTCTCAGGCAGGATTATCTTGACAGAGACATTGTTGGAGGAACCCAGAACCATAGTAGACTTTAGGGAGTGCGGTGATGGTGATCATGATGCTGGAAGTTATGTCCCCTGTGATTTGTAGAGGCCCTTGTCTCACAGGTCATCGGAGGAACAGCAGAACCACTGCAAGACAGTCCTTTTTTTTTTTTTTTTTCTTTAAAAAAAAGGTCAGAAACTGCTGCTGATGTGATTTAAAGAAACTTTGCTACACTTGACCATAAAAGGAGGGTTACGTAAAATACTGCTGAAGGTTACTAACGTGAAAAATGAGATTTCAGGATTGATGTTGGGGACTTAAAAAATACATTGAACTTGAAAGCTTATCTTTAAACTGTAACCCTCCCTGACAAAAAACCAAAGGGAGAGAAAAACCAAAACAACCTTACTTAAAATTGTCAAAAGGCGCTATATTTTATACGTTACCAGTTGATGTCTTTAGATGTCTCTTCTGATGTAGTGTTTTATACAATTAAGCAGTTTTTGGTTTAAAGGAACAATTTTATTTCCTTTCTCACCCATTTACTCAGTTTTCATTTGTGTGACTCTAGCGAAGAGTGAAGATGTCCGGGTTTTCCAGGCGTCTGTACTTGTGGGCTCATGGAGCACAGGTGACATGCATGGTGTTTCCATCTCCACTGAGCAGCTGCTCCTTGGATACTACACTGGGGTTTGTTTTTCTGCTGAGAGCCGCCACATGTTAAGTGCTTTTTCTGTGACTCCTCCTGAAGGAACACTATATACTGTACTGGAGCAAATGAGGCTTTTCTTCAACTTCCCGGCTTGGACTTTGCACGTAGCATTTCCATTCCTTACGCAGATGAATGAGTTCTTTTTTCCCCTACTGTTAGGGCCTTGCCTTGTGGAAAGGAACCAGGTGGTGAAGGGGAAATATTTTGAGACTTTGGTTTTACTAGGGAGTTTGTGAGACTTGGATTTTCAAATGTTCAGTGTATACCTTTCCTAAATCTGGGTGCAACCTAGTTAAGTGCTGAATACCTAGTGGATGGCATGTTTTGAGGTCCTGGGAGAGAAACGAGCCAAACTGAAGTTTTGTGGAAAGTGCGTGGAGCGGGACATTGCAAAGCCTGGGTCCTGGGCCTGCTAATGAAAAGTGCAGTGTTGTTGCCTCATTCTTTTGTGCACAACTGTACAAGACTGGGCCAAGCAGAGGTGCATGTAGGTAGTGCGGGCAGCGGGCTGGGGTTCGTTCAATGAGGGCAGCCCCGGGACGGCTCCCTGTGGCCGTGGAGCTCAGTTCCCCTTGTCTTCTGATGGTTCTGTTCTCTCACTCTAGTGAGAGTGAGTCTAGTGTTTAGAAGTACTTTTCAAACAGGGTCCCTGAATGTGAAACCACCTACTTTATTTGCCATTCAGTTAAAGAAACAGGGATCTATTCTGACAATACAGGGAGAAGTAGCTAATATAGCACGTGAGTCCCTGTGCCACGTACATACTAAGGTAAAAGATCATATAGTGTGTACTTCATGGGTGGCTTAAAGGAACTTCAAAGGCAGCTTCAAGCAATTTTGATGTTTAATTGACTTCAGAATAAGATGCAACTCTAGTTAGTGTCTTTGTTTCTCAGTTTCATCATCTATAAAAGGAGTTGGTATAAGATGATCATTCACAGCTTTTCCACCCATAGTGTGATACTAAAAGATAAAAATCAAACGTAATATATTTGCAAGAGACACAAGACTACCAAGTAGGGCTATTTGTCCCTGTCCAACAGCAGAGCGATTTTAGAAGACAGGGAGTTAGTCGTATCTGACATTTCCTGCTGTGGGAATGAGCAGTCTTGTTTGCGGAGAGTACAGTGCTGTTCTTTAGAGTGGTTAGTAGACCAGACAGAAATAAATGCTCCTTCCGAATTTGCTACCTGAGTGAATTAGCCCGGCTCGGAGCAATGGCAGGGGGCGTCGCACTGCCGTCCCTTTCAGAGACGCAGCTTCTCAAATAGCTGAACGGCAGCCAGTCATTCTAAGTCAGCCCAATTCTTACTGAATCTTACTGATTATCTGCGCCTTTGTGTTATTGTCTGACTTAGAAGCTTGGTGTCTTAAGTTGTTTAATGGGTCAGACGTTTTTTGACAATTCAGCTACCCTCACAATAGGAGTAACAGCCTGACTCTTCTGAACGTTTTAGAGCAACACAACCATGGTGGTGCTGGCCTCACCACGCCAGCTGTAGTGTACCTAATGTTGGTATTTCATTTGGGCTCGTTGGGGCTTCACTTTTATAAGTGGCCAGATAACTTGGCCTAAGTTAATTGGCAGAAGGAGTAATGTTCCTGGTTAAATCTGGGCAAGTTTGGCACAAAAGCAACTTTTTAATTCACGGATGTTTGATAAACTAAGGGAGTGACTTTGTTGGTAAGTTATTTTCAGACCCTGGGCCACAGCTGCTCTGCGGTTGTGGGAAGACTGCACAGACTGCCAGTAGTAACTCAGAATCAATTCGAAGGGTGCAGTACCTACAGGGTTCTCCTTTCCCCAGATGTATTTAGCAGGTAGCTGATGGTAGAAATCAGAAATGTGTAATGCCTGAAAACTGGATTGGGAGCGATACCCAGTTGTACAGCAAGGATCTCTGTCATGGGGGAAATGGTGCCGTTCAGGAAGAAGGAGGCCTGGATTTCCAAAGTGACTTTTCTCACGGGGAGCATTTATTGAGCAGGTACAGTTTACTATACTGTTTAAGTTGCTGGGGACTTTAAGAGACATGAGACATCTCCCCTCCCCTCAGGGGGCTCGTTAACTCGTATAAAAGGACTGGCGTGTTTGGACCTTTTTGTACAGGCTTCTCAGGAACGAACTACTCATTACTGCCAGAAGAAAGCCTGTCAGATATCATTAATAGTCTTAACTATTAATGGTCTTAACTACAGTTTCGGCCTCCTTAATAAGGTAGGTATGAAAGTTTCTTCTCTCTCCCAACACTTAGCCAGCACAGTGGTATTGATGGTTGGTGATGAGTGACAGAGAGCTTCCAATCTCATTGTGTCTTCTTTCTCTTTTCCTCTGACAGACAGAACAGCACCAGCCTCTTTGTAAAGGGAAACGCTATTTCTTTACAGGAATTTGGTGCCGAGGTCTAGAGAAGCCATTGAAGAGAGACGCTTAAAAGGGAATCAGAGCAGTGATAAAAGAGTACTGATTGCCACAAAGAGGACTACTAAGAATTGCCTTTTTGTGGAGAGAACTTAGGACAGAAACACGTAGGAGAAAGGAGCCGACGCTGGGTCTCAAGTTCTGGGTGCGACTTTCCCCCAGAGAGGAGCTGTCACTGGCTTCACCCTCTGTGCACAGGCAGGGTGACTGGGATTTCTCCTTCAGCTCCTAAGAGGGATCAAGATGTTAACAGTAACGCCAAACCCAGTGAGACTGGTCAGTTTGCGAGACTTAGCCTCTGAGGAGCATCTGAGACAGGCTTTGGACCCTTCCTGTCTTCATTAAGAACTGACTGGAGAGATAAGATACGAGGAGGTGAGAAAGGTTTTGGGCTTCCTTGAGCTGTGGTGCTAAGGAAGGAGGGCAGAGCAGAAGACACTGACATCCAAGCCTGTGCTTTGGGTTGTTGGAGGCTCCCTGCACTTAACTCGAGGTGTAGATGGCGGAGTCTTCTGGTGGGGCTGTGTCCTCCTGGTGGTTTTCTTGGCCTGTTGGTCAGGTTCTGCTGGGTGCTGGTCGCTCCTTTGGTTGGGCCGTTTGCCCACTTGTGTTAGGCCTGGTGGGTGATGTTACTGGCCTGAGCCCAGGTGGGAAAAGTGTCCAGGTGGAAGAGGCTAATTCCCCATGTATTGATGGCCACCATCACTATCACCAGGCCAATGACATTGACCCCCAGACCAGCTTTCACCTGCAGGACACAAACCAGCACAGCCTAGTCACCCTGAGCAGGCAGCTGCACGGATCCCCATGAGCTCCCCTGCCTGAGCCTCAGCCCTGACATGATCACAGCCCCCCTGCTTGGCCTGGTGTGTTCCAGTCACTGCCAGGGGTGCTGGTGGTGACTTGTAGGGGCACAGGACTTGGGAGGACCGGCGAGCAGGGAGGGCGTGGGGCTGGGAGAGGGCCGTTGGAATCACCCCACCTTGTAGCACTCTCCCCATCACACAGAGGCCTAGAAGGTGTGTGCCTGGAACACCAGATCCTGGAATGTAAGTTACACTAAAAAGGGGCCCTGCGGCTACGTGATAGGGAAATTGTTCATCAGAGTTAAACAGAGCTCTTTAAAGCAGGAACCTCTCAGAGCCTTTAATGTGCTGACTTGTAGGAGAGGTTATCTTCTGTGAAGCTTTGCTACTGTTTCCTTTGACCCCCAGGAAACAGCTCATGGACGTGGCGAGGCTGGGGTTCACCTGGGGAGACGGGTCTGCTGCCTCTGCTTCCGCAGGAAGGCGGCACAGCTGCCCTGGCTGGCGTGGGCCTGTGCTGCTTTCTGCAGGGGATGTCACCCCCACGACCCCGACCCCCTCTGTTTCTGCATGGCACTGACACTCGCAGGCGGAAGGGCGACGTGAGGGATGACGGATGGCAGAGCCAGGGCCGCTTGGAAAAATGTTCAGCAAGGATGGCTGGCGTCCTGCCGGCTAATGACCAAATATAGAGAGTGTCACCACCGCAAGTCCGCTGGCTGGGATTAAGTTGGGAAAGTTGTGAGGGAAAAATGAATGTTAGGAAGTTGTTCAAGCAGATGACTGGATGTGTCGCCTTTCTGCCTCCGGCCTGAGGCTTGGACTTATTAATCATCCTGGCCCCTGGGTCTTTTGATGTGGAGAACTGCCCGTGTTTCCTAGCAGGTGAGAGGATGCAGATTCTGAAGGAGTTAAATTAAGATCGTTTAGAGCACCTAGCTTAACCTCCTCACTTAACTGGTGAGGAAAGTGAAGTCCTGAGCCAGTGCCAGGCTGGGAACAGAACCCAGGACCGGCTCACTGCTTGTCATCTGGTGCCTCTAAAAATTACTGCCTCTGATCACGTGACCAGGGTGGAAGGCTGGGGTGAATGGTGGGAGCACACGGCAGAGGGAGCAGGGGGCGGGGGTGTTGTGGGGACTTGAGAGTTGGGGCAGAGCTCCGTATGAGCAGGCTGAGGGTTCTGCAGCAAGATAAGGGGGACAGAGGGGTGGCCAGGACCCCCCTTCCCTGAAGAAATTCAGATGACTTAGGTGAGCAATTTGAAAGTAGAAAGGATCTGAATAACTGCCACCAGCTTGACACTCTCTTCCTTTTCTCCATTTGATATTTACAGGGCTGCTGAGAACAAGTTTGGATTCCCTCAGCCAGGGGGAATGGGCCCTGTTTGAGTCAGCCAGGCCCCAGTTACTTGAATTTGTTTTTTCGTCCCTCCCCAACCCCATCAGCCTGGGTATAAAGAAGCTTAGCAGGGAGGAGTGGAGAGTGGATGTGCCCAGCACTAAAATCAGCAGCAAAATGTCTCCTGAAAGCCATCTTTTGTGAGCTTAGCTGAAAGCTGAGGCGTGAGCTATGGACGCTTTATTTTGTCATTGTTGCTTTGGGGGTTTCTTGCTTCAGGGAGAGAGTGGAACAGAAGGTCCCTGTGCTCACAAAATATCTTTCACCCGAGGTTCATACAGTTTCTCACACTTAACCATCTATGAGTAAACCAGCACCGCTTTGAATGAACAGCCTCAGAGTCCAGTGACGAAACTGAGGCAAAGACTTGAACAAGCTCTCACCTGGAACTGGGTCACATCCTGTATCCGGCCTGGCTCTCTCTGTATACCCACTTTTTCCCAGAAAAGGGTTGAGGAGCACATTATTGCTATTCTTGGTGCTTGTGGACCAGACAAAAACCTTTCACCAGGCCCAGTCTTTCTGCCACACTAGACTGAGCGTTGACAGATCAAGGACACTGCTTACAAAATAATACACTTCAGGAGAAGGCAGTGGAGCCAGCCATCCTTGTCCTCAGGGTGGGGGGGGGGGCGGTGGGGCTGGCAGGAAGAGGACACCAGACTCACCATGTCTTTGATCTGACAGTGCCCGTAGCTGAAGACGATGGCGTTGGGGGGGTTGCCCACAGGCAGCATCACTGCAAAGGAGATGCACATGGTGACAGGGATCAGGGTGTAGAGTGGATTTATGTGCAGCGTTTCCGACTAGAAGAGAGAGTTCACAGAAACATGAGCGTTGAGATTAGACTTGCATTTCCTGTGCTTACCATCATGAATGTGCTTTAAATGATGGCTTGGTGTTGGCTGACCTTGGCTGGACGCCACGTGCTGGGGGTAGGTAAATCACTGCCCTCAAAAGTAGGCAGCGCCGCCTACTCAGAGGGGCTCCTGCTGCTCACTCACTTCCCCTGGAAACACGGCCTCTGAGCTCCTTCCTAGAAGGTATGTTTCATTTCTTGGTGCTGGTCTTAGGAAGTAGTTTTACAATTTTATTCTTTAGCTGAGAAATTCTTCAAACACATGTCTCATGAATAAGCTGCTTTGATTGAAATAGACATCTCTCGCTTTTAGGGTGCAGAACTAAGGTTTTTTTTTTTTTTTCCCTAGGTAAGATAATTGCCTTCCCTATATGGGATTTGAGCCTGTGGTCTTGCCCTCAGTGTTGCCAGGTTTTCACTAAGTGCATTCCCATGCTCACACAAGCAGGGTGATGGAGAAGTTGGAGGGAGACATCTGAGCAGGGAGCTGAGAGTGGCTGGGAAGGGTCTGGGGTTAGAAGGAGCAGGAGGAGATTATTTTGTTGGTGATGAGGAGGACCCTTCCTTTTATTGGTCCCACCTCACGGACTGGGACAGATGCAGCATTTTGTCTTGTGTGTTACCTTTGGGGCTGCTTAGCCAAGCTGAGATTTGGCAGTTGCTCCCCTCCCCTATTCCATTAATCACAAATTGTTCTGACACCGTGGAATGAGGCTGACACTGCTCACAATTCTCGGAATCTCCTGGACAGAGAAATTGGGTGGAGACGGTAGTGACAGAGCTGCGGTTTTGGTCTCTGCAGCTGAGAGTACTTCTGGGGGCATTTGCCTCCATTTTCTGCAGCTGTTTCTCCTGCCCTCCAGTTAAGTCTTATCTCAGAAGAGAAAGGTTGACAATGACTGTGGGGATTTGGAATCCTAGGTTTAAGGTTATTTTGTCCATTCTTGTTTCCATTCAGGGCTGCCCCTAAACTAAGCCTAGTCTTTTGGAAAAGGGTTTCTACAGCTCTATTATTAATTATCTATTTACTTATTAGTTACTACTTGAAAACTTCATTTTTTCAAACTATGGCTTGAACACCAATCAGTGAAGGCTGTGGCAGTGACCAGAGGGGAGAGTGTGGCCATGGAACTATCCCCAGGCTGGGGTCTGCCACTGCCTGTTCCTGGGGCAGCCTGCCTGGACATCTGAGCGCCCTGCTCTACTCACCAAGGTGCACAGGATGGGCAGGAAGATGGTGATGGTGGCTGGGTTGCTCACAAACTCTGTGACAATGGACACCAGGATGCAGGCCAGCAGGGTGACGGCCCATGGTGGGAGGCTACTCAGGGACAACATCTGGTGCCCAATCCACGTGGAGAGGCCAGAGCTCTGCAGGAAGACAAGGCGATGCGGTAAGGAGAGAGGAGGAAGAGCACACTCCGGTGGAATCCTCAGCCTCCAGAAGGCCCAGGTGGGGGGCGGGAAGGGACCACCAGGAGCCATCTAATTTGCCTCCCTATTTTCAGGCAGACTGGACCTACAGACATTTCTGATTTTATGATTAGATCATTTCTGTAGCCCAGAACTTTTTTTTTTAAATGATTGTACAACATCGTCCCAGGTTTCCTGGGCCGTCGTTACAGGGCATGGAGAACCACCCACTCTAACTGCTGCGATCCTTCTTAGCACGGTGATGACTCGGCCAGGACTGGAGACCTTTGGGGCGATCAGCCCCTCCACTTCAAATTCATTACTCTTCCTCTAGCCTCTGACACTCTCCCTGTATGCATTCAGTCAATACACAGACTGCCAAGTGTAATCCTTAATTCTGCTTTTTGAAATCTGTTCCTCTTATTTTATTACCCATAAAAGGGAAAAATTATCAACATCTTTGGATGATGACATCTTCTGGTTTGGGGGATGTGAGTGGGCAGGGCTGGACATTAGGAGTTTCATATGAGTAACGAAGGAGAGAGGGAGTGAGTCTATCTTCATTTAGTGGGGAAGGTGCCACCTCTCTGGCCTATAAACATAGTCATCCAGTCTCAACCTGCTTTAGGTTCAAGTGTCATCATGGATCTGTGATTGCCCATATTTTTTGACGACACGATATAAAGGCATATTGCCATGCTTAAACCCTATCCACCAGCAACATATCAACTCAAATAAATGAATATTTCCACTTAGAGTAATTCATTTGGTTGGAAGATGTTCATCTGCCAATGATATGGTCTCTTCCCCTCCCCTAAAAATGAAGGGCACAGTTGAGTTTTTGTTCTAAAAAACCCCAAGTTGCCATATGCATTCTCAGGCTCTCCCACTCCCCTCCTCTCCCTTCTCTGGTTGACATGCTCTGGCTTTTCCCCTATAGACTGCAGACGCATTCGAGGCCTGGGGAGCAGGCCAGGAGGCCAGGTGAGACATTTTATGATTCAAGCTGTAAGCCCTGCTCATGCTTTACTGTTAAAGTCAGCCTCACTGCGTTGTCAGTGGGCTACCTTCTCTCCTCATTTCCAAGTTCATCAAAAGCTCGTCTGATCTCCACAGCACCCTGGCCACTTCACGGCAGGCTCACAGACAACTGATGACCAAAGGACTTCTCAGTTCTCTGTTGAAGCCATTTTTACCTCGGAGCACTTTCTTTTTTCTCAAGTGATTGAGAGCTATAAATCCAATATGTGGGAACCACTTCAATTAATGGTTGGTTCAGAGCCTCAAGGCCTATGGGAGCTCCGTAATTGTTGTCTCTTGTGACACATTAAACCTTGCTCACTGGACAAAGACAGGGGAGGGAGAGCAGTTAGCTGAGTGGAAACTGTTTCATAAAGAAATGGAGTTTTACTTATGTTATCCAAATAGTACTTGTTAGTAAAGTGAAATAACTTAATGGCAATTATTTTTTTTTCAGAAGAACTAGTTTATCATTTGAAATAAACTGATAAATTAGACTGCACAGTTTAAAAAAAAACACAACAAAGGAAATCTTGCTTTTTTAAACCCTTGGTATGAAAACGTTTTTCATTGGATTTTTCCTCACTAAAGTTAAGACTGAAATTATTTCAGATTCAGTAGGAATCACTTGTACTTAAATTATTAAGTTGGTAGAGTCCATAGGTTTTACAACTATACATGTACAATTTTGGTTAAAAAAAAAGATCTTGCCAGGCTGGGCTCAGAGGCCAAAACTAACCATTGAAATTCAACAAAGATAAATATGATATTGTGAACTTGGAATTAGAAATATTGACAGCATATATACAGGATTGGTTGAAGGACCTGAAGCTTAATAGTGGCTAACAACAATGAGAAAAATGAAGGGTTTTAGTTAACTACAACTTCAATATAAACACTGACATGAATGCCAATGAAGCCTTATAAAAGCTTCCATGAAAATGCAGACTGGGGCTTGGGTAATTACTCTACAGTAGACTGACCACCCCTGGACCATGTCTGACCAAGGGCAGAGCATAGTGAGTCCTAACAAGAGGGACCAGCGTGGTAAGGGGTCACTGTGACGAATGGTTAAAGGGATTAGGGAGTATTAGGTGGAAAAGAAGATGACCTAGGGGGACCTAATAACTGTATTATTTTTTATCATTGTTACTGAGGAGCAGGTTTCTGAGGAGAAAGCCAGAAGACCTGAGCTGAAAGTAAAAACAGCTGTTCTCTGTTGGCTGAGCAGGGCATGCCCTGTCACTGGAGGTGTTCAAGCTGGGGGCTTCGTGGGGGGAAAATCTCTCATCGGGTGGGAGATGGGACTCAGTGTCCTCCATGTTCCTTCCAAGTGGAGGGTTCTCTGACCTCACTGATGATGCAGATAGCATGTAGGCCCAAAATGAACGGGCGAACAAAAGTGAGCCAAGTTCAGAATGGCCTAATGTGCAGAGAGCAGGCAGAGGAAGAAAACAGTGACAACCTTAACCTGACTGAGTCTTAAGGTTGTTTCTATTTCAGGAGGGGCTAACGCGCTAGGAGATTCAACTATTTCCCACCAGCCCCCTTTAAAAGACCTCATCCCAAATCCTCCCAAGCAGGAAATCAGGGGACACTTACATCCGCTTTAGCATGTATTCGCCAAAGGGGCTCAATATATGCCTTTGGGCTGACGGAGAGGCAATTTGCTGTGGGTCAATCTGAGGCATTTCTGGACCCTTACAGACACATCTGTCACCACTGTCAAAACCCCAGAAGAAGATGGCTACAAAATCTAAGGTCTTTTGCTTGTAGCAGTGTGGGCCCATAAGCGAGGTGTGAATGCCTGTGTGTGGTGGCTGGCACAGTTGATCTGTAACTGTTCCCAGTAGTGCCAGCTTAGAAGCTCAAGGGGGGACAGGCTATCCATCCTTGGCTGTACTGCTTCCCTTCCCAGAGACTTGGGTGAACATTAACCTCTCCCTCAGTGTCTTTGCATCTTTCCTCCCAGAAGCATAATAATTCATTAGGTAAAGCTGCTAGGAAAATTATTTGGCCAAGTAAGAACAGATTCAGGGGTTACCTTGCTGCCAGAAGCTAGAGCATAGCCTCCTCCCACCAGAATGACAATCTCCCAGGGCATGGTCTTCTGGAAGTCCTTCCACGTGATGATGGGCTCCATCCCCAGTGAGGGCTCCTGGTCCTCCCCTGGATCACAGGTAGACAGGGAGGTGGAGCCAGGTGAACGTAATGGGTCTGGTTTGTGGAGATAGGGGTCTAATGGATGAACCGGATGATTTGGGAAGATGCTCTGCTATTCTAGGGTGGAACCGGGGGGGCTTCGGTAAGGCTCCTTCTGAAAATTCTGACTTGGACCATTATTTGGCTAGAGCCAGCACCAACCTCTTCCCTTGAACTCCTCTCACCATCATTCTTTTTCCCAAAGCAAGGCTTCTTGGCTGGAATCAGGAAGAGGAGGAAGCCAAGGAAGACAGAGACTGTGGCATCAGTGCGATAGCCCTTCCTGGCAAAGAGACAAGAGAGCTGGAGGAGGAGGGTCGGGAAGCCTCGGGGTAGCACCCTGTCTCACACAGTCTGAGTACAGTGCCTCTCTTTAGGACCCAGTCTCGGGGATGTCGCCCTTCCTTCTTGCCAGCTGCTGTCATGCTATCCAGTGGTAGATTTAATGGGCAACAGTTAATGTCCAGAGGCAGGGCCCGGCCAGGGCAGATATCTTAGTGTGACTTTATGGGCCTATCAGGAGGAGTGATCAGGAGTTCTTCAGATGAAGAGAAAATGGTGAGCCTTCTTTCAGGGGAGGGTCATAAGCTGGTGCCGAGAGCTTGTGGCCTGTGGCCCTGGCCCTCTGGGGGGTACACAGGGAGGCCCAGGAGCCTGCACTGGCCTCTTCCCACACAGGCTCCAGCTGCCGTGGCCGTCATCTTCACAGGTGATGTTTTACTTTACAGACATTTCTCCTTTAACTCTCATAACAACTATGAGATAACTGAGGTCCCCAGAGCTTCAGTGACAAGACCAAGGTCACGTGGCTGCTGGGTGGCAGCACCTGATCCCAGTCCCAGACTCAGACGCCAAAGACTGTTTTCTTCCTGACTCCACCCTGCAGCTTCCTGAAAAGAGGGGACTTTCAAGAGAACAGAGCGCTTCCTGAGTTCATGACTGCCCAGAAGAGCCTAGGAGGGGACCCCCGTGGGTCCTGCCGGAAGAGTTAGGGTGAGGGCTTGTTCTCAGAGACGACATCACTTACTTTTCAAAGAAGGAATCCCAGCCGGGAACAAAGCCAGGCTCCCGAGTAAACCACAGCACCGTCATCAGGATGAAGAAAAACCCAGTCACCATTTCAGGGTAGCTGTAAGATAGAACAGAAGGGCCCGCTCCAGGAGTTGGGAGATTGCTGTGAGCTTTTTCACTTTGCCCTGGGACGCTCCTGCATTCCGAGCTCCGGGACCGGAGACGTAACGTGCAGTTACTGCTTAACCACCTGGACGTGGATGGTAGCAACGGGAAAGGGTGGCCCCTCGAGTCTGGGCCAGCTTGACTTTGGCATCAAATAGCACCTCCAAATGCCTGAGGAAAGCTCGCCCAGCTCAAGGGCCGCTGCTGTGCGCCCCCTCGCCAGCCACCCGCCTGCCCATGGAGGGAGGGCCCGTGAGTGGCTGCCTCTTACCTGATGGCTCCCAGCTTTTCATATTCCGCTCGGATCCTCTTCTCTGACAGTTCTTCCCTTTTGGTCTTCTTCTTCTTGCTCAGGGAGCAGGTCTCTTTAAAACTGAGAAAGGAGAATGAGCAAAATAGTCAGGGAAGCACACTTCTAAGGCCCAGAGCCGATGGTCTTCGGCAAATACTAACTCCTGGTGGGCTGTGGTCCCTCGTCTCCCTGCCCTCCCACCTGTCATCCGACTTCATCTACCAGAGTGCGCAGCCTCGTCAGCCTGCCCCCAAGCCTTCCGGGTGCGTGCATCTGGGCAGACCCCTGCTACTTCCACATGCAGTCGTGTCTCCGGGATTCGCGTGAGTGTACTTATGTAGGTTGTTTCTACACACTCGTCCTTTACATAAGTGAGAGTCAGTGTGACGTGGCGTATGTCTGCAGATGCTTATTTATTTGTGTGTTGCACGTGGTGTGTGTGTGTATCTGTCTAGAGACGAGGCTGGTCTGGGGTAAAAGTGGGTGTTTTTTTCAATTAGTAACAGTGGAGGCATTGAAGTATACAGCTGTTGTTGGTTTGACAATTGTGTCTGAGGTTTTTTTTTTTTTTTTCCAAAGTCGGCTCAGAGAACATTGCCTCTGAGCAATGGGAATGTTGTGTTCCATGGACTAATAGCAAAGCATCATATATACTTTCCCTTTATGTGTTATAAGCTGACCAAATTTGAAGCATATGGTAATGAAAAGAAGGATGGCTAAGCAGATGAATATTAGAGATAATATTGCAAGAGGAATGTCTAACATTATTTTGAGGGTCAGGAACATACTTCGTATAACTACTAAGTATATATCAGCCATGTCTATAAAAGTAAGCCTAGGGCAACTTCTACTTGGAATCATTTCTTTAGAAATTAGTTCAAATTATATGCTTTGAGAGAAGTGAAACCACATTAAATGCTCCAATTCAGACTCTTTTGTGAATCCAGGACTTCCTCTAACCAGTTAGTTGAAATTAAGACCATTTCATCGTTAAGCTCAGAATGAAGTGAGGGGTCCATGGATGTTTAAAGTGTCTAGAAAAGGTGATGCCTAGCTCATCTAGACCCCTGCGTTCTCCTCGGGCATCCCCTGTGGTTCCTTGGCAGCCCCCCACAGAGTGGTGCCCTCTAGGGCTTGGGCTGAGGCCCTGGGTGGACAGGAGGGCCTCAGCGTCTTGCTGGCAGGGCCCTGAGACTCACTTGCAGCCCAGGAACAGCCAGTGCATCCAGAACCAGCTGACCACCAGCATGATGAGGGAGATGGGGAGGCTGAAGAGGAACCAGGTGCCGAAGTTGACCACTTCTGCAGCTGGGTACTGGCTGCAGGGGAAAGAACCAGGTCAGTGATTAGAAAAGTGTGGGTTTCCCTGTGGTATTTTGTGGGTAATAAGCTAAATGCTCCTTAAGAAGACAGCAGAGCTAATGGTAGAGATAATGATAAAAATATGGCAAAACATTACCTTGAACTCACTTGATGGCTGCAGCTGTACCCAGCCCAGCCAAGAATTATGAAATAAAGCAAAGAAAGGCATCCAAGCAACCAAAATTGATATCCCTGAAGTGTGTCTACTTTGCACTCAGGAGAATCTCTCCAAATCTCTTTAATTTATGTAAAGATTCTGGTAAGTTTACTCATCTGGTTTTCAAGACAACAGAGAAGGGAGAGGGCAATCTGCTGCACTTTGTTTATAAAGTCATCAAAGGAATGTGAGTTTTGATGGGGGGACACAAGGCATCCCTTCTGGAAAACTCTGGTCTCTAAGAAGCACATGAAGGTTCCAGATGTTAACTGTGCCTATTGGAGAACCATGACTTGGAATCTCCAAATCTTTGATCAATGTCTGCTGTTGTCCTACGGGTCCAGGGAGGTTATCCAGAGGATCCCCGTTCATCACTGAGCAGAGCTGTGGCCCCAGCCCAGGTGCTGTTTCCTGGGGAACCAGAATGAACCACGTGTGAGCCATGACTTTAGCCTAAACAAGGCCTTGGGCCCTTCTTGTAGAGGCTGGGCACAGAACTCCTCAAAGGTAGGAGCAGACTCTGCCCCTCTTTTCACACTAGGCTCTACACGGAAAACGAGAGAAAGACCAAGAGCAGGATCCCCCGCAGAGAGAATGCAAGATGTTTAATCTCCTGTCATCACAGGGACATCTACTTTTGCACAGTGACCTGGTCATGGACTTACCTTTAGGAACATTTGTGCACCTCTTGGAGAAGTTGTAAGAGCTTGTGCCCTCCCAAAAGGCCAGAGTGGGTCACTGATAGTGGACATTGGGAAGAAGGGCTTTTGGAGCCAGAAGGATACCAGAGGGTAGAAATCAATCGGCGACTCTATGGGCTGCCCTGGGCTAACTGGCATAAAGTCTGTCGCATCATCTTTCTCTGTACCTAGGAGCCCAGGCTAGGCTGGGCTCCTGGACCCAGGAAAAGGGGTGGACTTTAAGAACTGATTAAATAGGCTTTTGTGGTTGAATGTGAAGGCCTAGTACCATTTATAGAATTTTTAAAAGTGAGAATATATATACTTAGTGTATCAACTAATTTGTAGATTCTCGCACACAGCCAGATGAACTCTGGGGGTGGTCTGTTCACCAATGCCAAGAAAAACAGCACGGTGGCACTTTCAGACCAGGGAGCCCACCTTCCTTTCACAGAATCCCTATTGTCCAAGTAAACCACAGTTCTGACTAAATATACCATTTTACCACCCAAGAAATAGACTAAAAGAATATGAACTGGCCCAATCACCAAGGGGACCAGAAATTAAAGAACAGAAACTCAGAGCTGAGACAGAACATTGTGGTGTGAGGAGCTCAGATCCTGGGGAATTCGGTCATAAGCTTTGACTGAGCCTTCCTCTTCCCACATCCTTCTTCCTTTCCTCCCCTTTTCCTTCTTCCCTTCCTTCTCTCCTTCCTTTTCCTGCTGAAATGAGAAGTGTGTTTCTCCCCGGTCCTTGATCAGTTTCTTCACTTCCTGCCCTGCACTCCACCCTTCTTGTCTTCCCAGTGATGTCACCGTAAGTCATCCCCTGTCCCCCAGATCTTTAATCGTCCTCTCGTCTGAATCATTCTAAATGTCTTCTATCATAAAAACCCCTTCTTGACTCCACTCTCCCTTTATTATCGCCCCATAGCTCTCCTTCTCTTCATAGCCACCTCTCTGTTTCCCCACCTCCATCTTACTCCTCAGCCTACTGAAATTTGGCTTCTTTTCCAATCATTTGACCAAACTGCTCTTGCCTAGGTCACCAGTAACTTCCGTGTCACCAAATCTAATAGATAATTTTTGTTCTTATTTTGCTTGATCATTCAGCAACTTTAAACAATATGGACCATGTTATTCCCTTGGGTAGAATGATACCAGATCTTCCTCCCCCCTGTCTGCTACTGCTTTATTCTCCCTTTTGTAGTCAGTCTACTTTAGATGTTTGTGCTGAATGTTTACCCCTCCTGCTCCACTTACTCTGTGTGTTCTCCCTGAGTAATCTCCATCACTCCGATGGCTTCAGTTTCCATATGCGTGCCACCAGGACCCACTCCTATCTGCTTTGCGGGGCCCAGTGTAAAATGCAAATAGGGGGCCCCTTGTTCTCTGACAGCAGAGCATTAAGACACACATGGGGCCCTTCTGAGCATGTGGCCTGTGGGGCTGCACAGGCTGCATGCTGTGAACACAGCTCTGCAGGCCACCGACTCCAAATCTATGCCTTTAGCCTAAAACTGTCTCTTGAGATTCAGAGCTGTGTCTCCAGCTGGACATCTCGATCTCTACATCAACATTTCCTATCTTTCCCCTCATTTAGGTCAAGGGCAACTCTATTTCCCCAGCTGCTGGAGCCCCGGGCCTCACAATGAGACTTGGCCTTTCCCTCTCTCAGACTCTTTCTAATCCTGCCTGGGCTGGTCAAGTCTAGTTCTGAGTATCTCTCAGATCTGGCCATTTCTCCTCCCGCTGTTACGCAGGCCCCCACCAGCTCTCTCCTGGCATCTGCAGCAGCATCCCAGATTCTCTCCCTGCTACCTGCCTTTCCCTCTCCAATCCATTTTAAAAATCCAGAATGAGTTTTCAAAACTGTAAACCTGATTCCCTCACTCCCTGCCTAAAATTCTTCAAAGGATTCTCACAGCCTTCCAGATGAAGTCCAAGGCCCTCAGTGGGCCTGGCGAGGCCCTCTGTGATCTGCGTGTCTACCTCCCTGGCCTCCCTTTGCCCTCTGTCCTTTTATGTGCTCTGCTGTCTGGCCTCTGAGCCCTCCTACACTGTTTTCTTTGCCTAGAAGACCTCCCTTCCTCTACTTAATGCCAGCTCATGCTCCAGGTCTCCCCTTCCATCATTGCCTCTCTAGGGAGGCACTCCCTTCCAGTAGACTGGGTGGGCTCCCCCAGTGGGGCTCTCTCTGCTGAATCTCACCCCTCTCAGCACACTGAACTGTAATGACTTGATTGTCTCTGTTCCCTCTTGGTACAGAAAATGTCTGGTTCAGTTTTCTGCTGTATCTTTACACCTAGTTCTGTTCCTGACCCATGGTGGGTGGTTAGTAAATATTTATTGACCAAGTAAACTGCTTACTTGTTGAAGTGTTCCAAGAAAATGAGGCTGGTAGAGGTGCCGATGATGGTGGTCAGGCCCCCAATGGTAGCAGCATAAGAGATGCTCAGCGAGAGGCATTTGCAGATCATCTGGTCATGCTGGGACTTGTACTTTCTTTTGAGTTCCTGGGTCCTGGGGCGGGGGGTCAGGACCAGTGGCTTTTCCTACCAAAGGAAAATCAGTGAGTTTCTCCAACCCAGCTTGGGCTGTCTGGAAAATAGCATGAAAAACAAGGGACCACGGTACAGGAGGAAGGTTTTAGAAGGACAAATCCCAGTCCCAGTTCTGCCGTTTACCAACTTGGGCAGCCCCGTCTGAGCTGCAGTCTCTTCTTGGGTAAAATGGGGCAAATCCTAGTTTCTCTGCCAGACTGTTGTGGAGAATAAATGGAAAGCACTTGGAAGCCTTGCTGGCATTTAACAAATGGTAAGCTGTTATTATTTTTGTTGTTATGAATATTAACAGAATGTTCTGTTTTTTTACTTGAATTCCAATAGAACCGGTTGCTTTCCACTTTGTGTTTAAATACCAAATAGAAGATGGTTGTTCTGCATGGAGTTAGGATACAGTCCTGGTTGGGAGACGACTGAAAAATCAGCCTTGCATTATAGAAAGAGTCTAGCTTTCATTGGGCCGGGAGTCAAAGTGTGTAGTTCGTTCCTCACTCTTTTTCCTTCTTGCCTACTGGCTTTTCTTCCCACCTTCCCCTCCCCCCTGCATACAGGCTTTGTGTGTGAGGCCTTGCTGTGGTCCTCTCAGGCCCTGCGTGGTCCACATGATGGCCTTTGAGGGTCAGAAGTTACTGACCTCTGGTCTCAAGTGTGGACTTAAAGCAGCAAGTACCCCCCCGACCCACCAGGTCTGGCCTCAAATCATGAGTCTAAGAGTGGCCTGGCACATATGTCAACCAGATAGGTCATAGGAAAGCCATGGGGGAGAGGCCAAGTCACCACATTTCTCAAAGCCCTTAACCACTGTTTCCTAGGAGGGCCCAGGAAAGGCTGGACCCCTCCAAATTTTCCTGAAAGGCTCGCTGATTATCAGAGCTGGAGGAAACCTCATAGATTCTCTGGTCTAGTGGTTTTCCACAATCCTTTCTTCTAATGAACATTTACGTGGACCTCCAATAGAGAAAACATAAATGTAGCATTTAGTGGTTATACAACTATCTTTTAACTGAAAGTGTGCACATGTGGACAGGGAGACTGGGATTTGAATCGAGGTGCTCCTCTCACGAACTCTGAGGCCTTGGTACATGATTTCATCTCTCTGCATCTCTGTAAAAGTGGAGTTCAAAATTGCTACCTCATCGAGCAAACGCTCAGCATAGGGCTTGGTATTTAATAAGTGTTTAATAAATGATGGCATTGATTTGTTTCATATGGATGTGACATAACTGAGATGATTTTGATGAACACAAAATTTGAAATCAAAGGCTGTAAGTGACAGTTGCAGTTTTACACCAGCTTCAACATCTGTTTTCCTTCTGCATTTCGTTCCCATGACATAGTGCCAGGAAAATCAGGGGGCAGAAAAGCAATTGCCTTAAAGTCTCAGGATACTCAAATGTTTGCCGTGCTCCTGAAGCACCTTTGAGGAATCGTTTGAACACTTCTGATCTAGACCAACCCTCAGCTTTCTTAGTTGAAGAAACTGGGGCTCCGGGCAGTGGGATGACTTGACGAAGTCAACAGTGAGTTAGATGTCTTATCTCTGTGACACCTGCAGGCCAGACACGTGTGTGGATAGAGTGCCTGGGGATGACAGCTCACTAACCTGATGCTCTCACAGCTCCAAGAGCCGTGCCCCTGGGAAGCGTAAGGCACTTCATGTAGGAAACAGGATCAGGAGGTGCAGTTCCATTACCTGGGATGGGTGCTGCTTCTTGCCCTGGTGGTTTGCTGTTTTGACGGGGTTGGTGGTTGTGGGCACACCATTCAGGTTCTGTTGGGACAAAGACCACACTATCAGGAAGAGGGTGTGGGGGCCTGGAGAAGCCACCTGATCATCCTGGGGGCACCCATGCCTCAGCCCAGTGGGACTCAGAGACCAGAGCCAGGGGGAGCCTGAGGTGAAGAGCAGCCCCAGCTGTGCCTGCCTCCTTTTCATAGGTTCCCATCTGGCTGGGGCCAAGCATCCCATTTAGGGAGGCTTTTGAAACTTGGCAGAACGGCAGAACGTGGCTCTGTCCTTACAGGAGAGCTTGGCTTTCTAGAACATCATTAGCTAACCCTTCATTTTTCTTTAACACAAAGAAAATGAAAAAAGATCTCCCCACAACAAGGTCCACAGTTTGGACTGATCACAACCCATCCTTTGGGACTGCGGTGAGAAGGGATGTAAAACCAGCTCTTTGGCAGAGGGGGGTGGGGGCGTTGTGGGATGAGGCCGAGTAGCAATGTGCAGGGAAACTTGGCTTTCCCCTATAAATGCATCCCTTTTCCTAATAATACTTCTGTAATGAATCCCTCCTGACAGGAAACCTAAGGATGAATCTGTGGCTCTTGAAAATCTGGATGGCTGAACATTGGTTTTCCGTGAAGAATGGTTAACCCGTACTTTGTGAGGCTAAGCCAGGGCTCAGGGCTGGGGCTCAGAACCGCACGGAGCCTCACGGGTCCAGGCTCAGGCTCTGCTCTCAGATCAGTGGAGGCCACTGGGCTCTAGGAGGGACTGCCAGGCATCTCCATCCCTGAGTCATCTTGAGGGTCTTTCTAGTATCTCAAAGCACAGAAAAAACCCAAGGCCGTACCTTGTTTTGCATCAGAGAACTGAGGTCTGCATTCGACGTGCTGGAAGAAAGCAAAGAAGTGGGGAAAACAGCAGTGGCCCAGGCTTGATGAGATGGGAATTCTCCCCACACCAGTGTTTGGTATCAGTGACCCTTCTAGACTCTGCTATTCTGGGCTTACAAGGAAGACCAGCCTCACCCTAAGAGATGCAGTAAGGTTTCGTGGGGACAGGAGCAGGGAGTTTCCTTTGAAGGGAAACTGAGACTCTTAGCAACAGTGAACGAGGAGTGCTTATCTGGTACTGAGCACTCAGATATGGACTTGAGCATCCCAGAGATCTGTGCGGCAGGGATCACTGCCTGCATTTACAGAGCAGGGAACCAGGCAGAGAGGGTACTGGCTTCCCGAGGGCACCGGTGCTAAGAGGAGGAGCAGACAAGTTCCTGTCTCTGTTTGCCGGGAGAGCCGGGCCCCAACCGTGTTCTCACTGGCTGACTCAGTCACTGTTTAGAAGGAGAAATGCCAGACGCTTGTCTGAGGGGACAGGAGCAGCGAGGGCCAGGACCACACGTGGTGAAAAGCAAGTGACAGCAAGAAGATGGGGGCTACTTTCTCATCAGCAGCTGCACCTCCGACGGCGGCAGCCATCGTGGGTGCCCAGTCCCTCCTGCCCGTCCTGGTCCCCAGCCTTTGCCCTGAGTAGAGAGAGAGGAAGGGGAAGTTTAACTACCAGCATCAGAGACTTACACCGGGCACTGAATGCAGGGTTCTGGTTTGTCTTAGTTCTGAGGACAGTGGGGGGCAAGAGCTCAAATACTGGGAAGACCAGCGAGAGGTGCTGGACACCCGTGCGGGACGTGGGGTCCTGTGGTCATCAGCCACCTCAGGGCTCTGTCAGGGAAGGATGGGAGTTGATGGGGGCTCAGAGGGAAGCAATCTCTGGGGAGAGAGCCGTTAGCCTGGGAGGAGGAGAGAGTTGTGCATTCCCTGCTCCTTCCCACATCGGCCGAGGAGGTCGGCAAGGAACCCCCAAGACAGCGTGGGAGGTGCTGGCCCTCCTCACGGCCCTGGCTCCCACCAGCACTCTGCTGAGGGAGTTCAGAGGCAACCTGAGCTTTGGCTTTGGAGTTTGGGGACACATTTTTTAATCCAGAAAAGAACAAAGGCAAGAGGCCACACTGCCTGACAGGCCAGAGTGAGGAGAGGAGACCCGCTGCACTGGGAGCAGCCGTGCTCTCAATGTCCAGGGTCTTGTTGGAGTGGGGGGCCCACAAGGAAGGTAGCTGGGCTGCAGCCACCTTGAAGAGGCCCTGCCCAAGGGGCGGAGGCAACCCCAGAAGAAAGAGGCTGTGGGGAGTGCCCCCAGCACACAGAACCAAGGGGGCATGAGTAGTCATCACCGCCAGCAGGCCCAGGCTACTTGGAGGTGGCCGCAAGGGACACGCCGAGGACCCTGAAGGTGAGAGCCTGACACGTGACAGTGTGGGGATCTGGGTCCCAGAGAGGACACTGACCCCACTCTACAGTAGCTCCGGCCAAGAACCTTTCTGCCCCTTTATCTTTCCCGCCCCTACAGCCTCTGCCCTAACCCTGGAGAGGTCGGGAGTAGCAGAGAGAGCTGGTGAGGGGAGGGAGGGGGAGGAAGAGTGAGAGACAAGTCAGCTGTCTCCTCCTCTGATTCTGCAGACCTGGGCTGGCGAGGCGGGTGTGAGTGTGAAGTGGGTGGGAGAAGCCTTGGATGAGAGATTGCAGTTTTGATTTGAGTCTGGACTAGTTGCTGAATATCTGAGAGTGAGATCATCCTAATATCTGAGAGGAACTGGAAGAGCTGTGGGATTTGCCTGAGGTGTCGTCAAGGATCGGGAGGGAAATCCAGTGTATCATGGTTGGGGACATTTGGGGAGGGGGCGGGATCAGGCTGTTCCTGCTGGCACCCGTCTGCGTCTGTCCCTGAGTGCTGGTTCCACTCAGTGTGAGTTCTCCACTGTTTAATGAAAAGAGCAAACTGCATAACTGAGCTCTCATACAAATCTAACTTTCCAAATGTGCTGTTCATCACAGTATTCCTTGAAGGCCACATTTTGATATTGAATAAAAGAAATCAGCTGTTAATGGATCTATCGCACATGAGTGTTTGAGACGATATTTCTCCTTTTCTAAAAGCTGATGCTTTGTGTCAACCCATGGCTCCCACACCAACTGCCCTCTGATCCCTACCTGCCACCCAATCTAGTCAGATCATGTCTTACAGCTGTACAATGTGAGTCTCGAAGAATCTCCAATGACATCTCATATGAGAGCATTTTTTCATTAATAGATTAAATATTGTTCTCCCCAGAGGGACATCAGTTTAGATGAAATTCCACTTGGTAGATGCATGGACCGTCCATAGACCCCTCAGAGTCAGGGTGGTCTTTTCGATCTCTTCCCTCAGCACTGCAGTACCTTGTGGTTAAGGGAGTTGCCCTTGAGATCTTGGCAGGTGGCTTCTGGGTCTGGAGGGGACATCGGGGTGGGGGCAGGGGAGGTGATGGGGTGGCAAGATGTGAGCTTGCCCATACATCTAGAAGAACTTCTATGGGCTCTTTCCTGACCTCTGGAATGGACCTGGAGGGGCTCTGTCTGGGAGGAGGGCAGTCATACTCACTCTTCATTGACAAAGATGAGTTCCAGAGAAGGTTGGGTATTTACATCAAGACCTACAGTAGCAAAGGAAAGCAGAAAGTGAGATGTGGAGACCGGCCCCGACCCTGAAGGGCTGGGGCTGAATGGGGAAACGAGGGCATAAAGGCTCCTGCTCTGCGTGCGTGATGACCCTCCCCCTTCCCTCGGCTTCGAAGGCACGGCGGGGTCACGGACATGGATAGGCCCAGGGTCTTGTAATCCTGGAGCATTTTGGGGGAACGGCGCAGTGGTGGCTGCTGTAAGCAGGGCAGGGAGGGAGCGCTGGGAATGGGGGTCACAGAGAAGCTGCAGGTTGCCAGGGCTGGCGCAGGATAAAGGGAAGAGGAGAGGAAGCAGCAGAAGCTGGGAGTGGTGGTGGTGCGGACGGGGTTGAGGGGTGCTGGGGGCAGGCGCCGAGCTGGGCAGCATTGTAGGAGGAAGGTGGAGGAGCAAAGGGGAGATGGACTCCGGCAAACTGTACTGATGGGCTCGGCCTCTTCGGTGCTGGAGTTGCCGGCCATGAGCTGCTCCTCGTCGGCACTGACCAGCTCCTGCAGCACGGCCTCCACGATGGGCATCACCATGGCGGTGGTGGACGTGTTGGAGAGCCACATGGAGAGCAGCGTGGTGCAGCACATGAAGCAGAGCAGCAGCCTGGAGGGCGGGGCGGGGGGAGCGGGACACGTCGCAGCACGCCAGCCTCCCTCCCAGCCCAACTGCCCACCTCGCAGGGCAGCCCGCTGGGGCCGGCTTGGTCCAGAAAATCAGGTTTGTGCCCTGCATTCAGCTTTGTATGCCCCGGGCGTGGCACAGAATAAACATTAAATAAAGATGTGTTGAATGAATGAATCACACCCCATGGGCTAGCAGCCATAGCCGAAACAACAAAAACAAACAACAAAAACAGCAAAGCCCTTGCTTAAGTGAAGAAGAGCTTTGGTAGTAGGGTCCCAGGGTACGGACTACTGATGGTTCCCTTCTCTGCGGACATTAGCTCGGTGACGGTGTGTGTTTTTTATATATAAAGGAATTATTTTTTGGCCCTTGCAGCTAGCAGTTCTGTGAGTGCCATTACATCCCTGGCTTTGTAGCCAAGTCACTGCAGTTATTAGTGACCAAACAGGGATTAATGGGTAGGGCTCGTGGCTCCACCCACTACTTGTCCCACTACGAACGAACGTGTGGAGAGCACACCCCCAAAGGCACAGTGGGGGTCCCATTTCACTGTGTGCACTTTTCCAGCTGGTACTTAGTTGATGCTCGGAGGAAAACATTAACAAAGATAACTCATTACTCTTTGACTTTGAAAACATGCAATGTGTGTTTGTACAGATACAGTTCTTGTTTCCATAAGAGAAGCCAACATAAAGACTGCCTGTGTGGGTCACTTTAGGTGGAATCACTGACTTCGTGCAGTTTGGGGCTGGCACGTTTATCATGTGGATTATGACCGGATGCCAGAGTCCTGAGGGTGTTTTGTTGAGGCTGACGGAGGCATGAGTTTGCCTCCCTGGACGTGCCCTGGCAAGCGGAGAGCCCCACGAGGGTGGGAACTTGCTGGTGGATGCGGTAAACAGAGAGTGGAAATGCAACGGGGATAAAAATTCTTGAAGACGGTACCCAGCGGTTTTAAAGAGCTGCAGAGTCCCAACATGATGTGAGGAAATGCTGCTGTGTGTGCGGGCGGCAGAGTGTGGGGTGATTAGTGAGTGAGGGGGCGAATCCTGCTGAGTTAAGCTGTAGTTAAGTGGGAGACAGGAGCATCATTTTAGTATAACCTGTACTCATCTAACGACTAATGCTGAAAATGGATGCCACGTTACTTATTACGCTCTCTTGGACTCCCAAAGGAGTCAGGGCAGCTTACATGAAGTGTTGCAAGAAAGTTGTCAACGAGAAGGAGGTGAGGACGCTATTCCAAAGGGAAGGTAACGGCGGGGTTTCCGACAGAGCAGGATTGAGTTCACAAAAAAACCATTTATCCTGACCTTGCTACACACCCTGAGCAGCCTTCTCAACAGCAAAGAGAAGAGAGGAAGAAGCTGAGGGCCTGCACGCACTGCAGGTGTCGGGCTACATGCCACGTGTTTGACAGGCCTGGGTCTGAACCAGGGACAACAAAAATTCAGAGTGGACAGGAGGAAAGTGCCATAACTCCTTAGATGACAGGGGAGGAGACACCCCTTCGTGTCCAGCCTGCTCCCTGACACCCCGGCAAAAGTGGGGAAATAGTTTACGTCTGTTCACCTTGTGTTACTGAATAAGCCCCTTATATTTTGGAACCTGCTGCCCTTGGGGTCTGGGTTACTCAGGTACCTGATTTAGACTGTGACAACAGATGATACCAAAGTCACACACTCAAATCTCCATTCCACGGTCACAGGCCCTGTCCCTGGAGGGGGAGGTCAGAGCCTTGTGGCCTTGGTGTCCTCCACCCCCATTGGTAGAAGCCTGACTGACTGGTCAGTGGGTGGCCCACTGGGAGCTGGGGGGTGGGCACTAAGTGTGACTTACATGCCCGGCTTGGCTCCGGCCATCAGGACCATGCGCAGAGCAATGCGCTTGTGCAGGTTCCACTTCTCCACGGCGGCCGCCACGCAGATGACACCCACCAGCAGCAGCGTGGTGTTCTTGAAGTACTCGGCCGCCACCTGTGGAGGCCAGCGCGGTCACCCCACCCGGCCCCCACCCGACAAAGCTCGCTGTCAACCAGAGGCTGGCAAGCAAGAGGCAAGGAGATGAGGGTTATTAAAACAGCCCACTGTTGTATACACATTGCATACATATAATATCTATTATTTAAAAAATTTAATACATATACACATACTACCTTGCGCAGGCACTTTGCTAAGTCCTTTACAGAGATAATTTCATTTAATCCTGACAATAATCCCCTAGAGCAGATATTCTCCACTTTCTAAAAAACACAAAAACATTCTGTTTAATTATATGAATATGATTTCAAAGAATAAACATATTTATAATTTTATCCTAATCCTTAAAAATTATTAAAATAACCCCAGGTTTGTCCACAAATCTCATTTTCTTTAGCTTTTTAGAAAATTACATTCATTTTTTAAATTAGGAAATCAATACATGTTTAAAAACTTTGAGATACATAAAAATTAAGATAAAATTACCCTTAATCCTACTACTGTTAATACCTTGGTATATATTTTCTCCAATTTTTAAATATTGCTATGGACACATAATTGGACTGATAAGGTGTGTCCTGGTTTATATCCTGCTCTTCTTCATTTGACATTGTGCCCTGATCATTTTCTTAGGAGACTTAGATTTATTGGGGAAATTCATGCTAATGGCAGCACAAAGTACCATAGACTTTATTTGGCCATTTTGTTGTTGAATATTTAGGTTGATTCCCCGCCCCCCCTTTTTTTTTTTGCTACAAGTGATTAACCTTATGTAAATGTAATGATTTCCTTAGGATAGAGTTCTTGAAGATGGCTTCATAACTCGCCTTAAACCTTTAAAAAGACTTAATTTGAATAATTCCAAATAATTCTAAAGTTCCAAAAGGATCCAAAATGATAACAGCGCAAAGAATATTCCTGTCTTTCTACATTTTTTTCCCCTCTGAACCATTTGAGGGTAAGTTATATACACTTAGCACTTTATCCCTAAATTCTTCAGTGAATATTTCCTAAGAATAGGGATTTTTCTCTCACACAGCCACAGCTTCTTCCCCCTTTTTAACGATGAAGAAATTGAGACCTAGCCCTGTTCAAACATGTTTCCTGTGTTTGGGCTCCAGGACCAGCTCTTCACTGATTCCCTCCTTGGAAGATTCTCTTCTTATCTCTGCTCTGAACAACCAGACTTCAAAGCCCAGTTCAGACCTGGTGCCCAGCAGAAAACCTTCCTTGTGACTCTAGCCTCTGATTCCAGAACATTCCCCGTGGGCATCATTTGTCCCAGAGTCACAGAGCACATAGGGCAATGCTTGAATGGTTGCTTCATCCTTGTACTGTTTATTTTGTGTGTGTCCCTCTCTGGTCTCCCAACTGAATTTTAGGCTGCAAAAGGCCAAGGACCACGTTTTGTGGTAAATCCCTTAACATTCTAATAGGATACTATGCAAAAGTAGATGCTCAATAAATGCTTGTCACATATGTGAGAGGTGTTCCCAACAGTGGAGCCATGACAGAAACTGAGGGGAAATAAGAGAGAAGAGTTTAACTCCTAACTTAGGAACCCTCTTAGAGTGAGAAAAGAACATTTTTAACTGCAAGAAAAGTAAACATTGGACAGGGAAGGGAATGCACATATAATAAGATCTGTGGTGTCTGAAGTAGACAGAATTGTCATAATCACACTGTTACACTTTGATTATTGGGTTATATTCCTGTACTGGGAGGATAGAGGGAAGAGAACTGGGGGTGTAAGGGGACAAAATCCTTATCTGCTGTAATCCGAAGTCAACAGATAATGCGTAGAAGTGCTAACTCAAGAATTAATATAAGAGTATCACATGGGAATGCAGAGCTTACTACCAGAAGCAGCAATGAGCAAAGTTAAGTTATTGACTCTGGGTGGGGGAAGGGGGGATTCGGTGGCGGGTGCAGTGGGGGATGGGCGGGGAAGGAGACTAATGTTTTTTATTACGATCTTTTCAGCATTATTTGATTTTTAAACTCTGCACGAAACACTTCGAGAAGGTAAAAGCCCAAATAAAGGCAACCTGCCCCATTTCTTCTCTCTCTTGCCCCATGGAGGTTTCCTTGTGTCAGGCTGGTGTGGCAGAAGGATCAGCACTTCTCTCTGTGACCACTTCCTGCAGGAAGCGCCCTCTGCTTCTGGTTAACCTGTCCTCAACTCCAGTCCTCACTGTCACTGTCACTAATGCTCCCGGAGAACAGAGAAGGCCCCCTGCCCTGCTGGGCTGTGACTCTCAGGCAGAGTCCCCTCTGGGCCGTGTCCGTGGGTGGAGGTGCTGCCCTCTAGCGGGAGGTGTACACACTGCTGGGACGCCTGAGGGCTGGCTGAATTGGGGGCCTGGGACTTTTCACACTGCCCCCTTACCTTCCCAGGCAGCTAAGAGGCAGCTTTGTGGTGGAATCAGTGTTTTAATTCTGTCTACCAAGGAGGGAAACCAACAAAAGACCTGATACATCGTTGTCCTGGGTGCCCGTCCCCCCACTGGCTCCCTGGCCTATGACCCTCTGTGAAGCTTTTAAAGAGTCAGTGCTACCAGGGTTGCTTCCCCAGGGAACTGACTGACATTTAAGTTTTTGCCTCTTTGGCATGTGTCATAATAGAACCCCAGTTTGTGCTGGCCTTTTGGGAGGCTCAGAGTCTGTACAACAGGTGGGGGAACCTTCTCTGGGCTCCTTTCAGAGGGAAGGAGAAAAGAACTAACATGTGCATAGCACCTTCTACATACCAGGAATTTTGCATTTTGCATTCAGTTTCTCACTTCAGGTGACGAAACAGACTCAGAGAGGTTAAGGAAGGCTTCCAAGATTGCAGTGTGAGGGGTGGAGTTGGGATATCAATCCAGGTCCATCTGAATCCAAAGCTAGTTCACCATATGGTGGCCAACTGGAAACCACCCATCTAAATCACTCTAGGGGAAATTCTTGGTCTCCCAGACAGCACGGGGCAGCCCACATCCCTCATCTTTATTTGTAATCACAGCCCTGACACTGGATCCAAATACCAAGGCCTGGTCCAGTGTAAGCCGCAGGCCCAGCATTAGCGGGGTACCGGCCCTGTGCTGTCTTCTTATTTGTTGTTCGGTGGGCTCAGGTCTGTTCCTGCGCTCTCCCTGCCCCCTTGTAAGCAATGCCACGTGCTTGGGTGATATAGCCTGGGGGTAGTCTGTGATCATGATGTTACATAGTCAAATGGGGAAGAGTGAGGGCTCTGGAGTCAGCCAGGACTCGGCTGTGTGACCCTGGGCAAGTTATTCAACCTCTCTGGGCTTCACTTCTCTCATCTAAAAAAAAAAAAAGGATTATATGAGTCCCTATCTATTGTAAAGTTACTGTGAAGATTGAATGACACACGCAAGCCAGCAAGCATGGCCGCCACATTGACAGCCAGGTTTCCTGGTGGCTCTTTGTGACTAAGGGGTCCACACAGAGGCTGACCTGGTCTGAGGCCACTAGCACACAGAGAGGACCCAGGCACAAGGCTGCATTTTCACTTTGATACATAAATCCTGTCCTGTGGTGGTGTTGGTTGGTTTTCCAGCCCACTGATTTCTCTTTTACAATGAAACCTTGGTTATTCAGAACCCCTCTGGGAGTTCCAGGATTCTTGAGGATTATTTTAATCGTTTTCCAAAATGTGTTGCATACTCAGCTTTGCCATGAGCATTCCTTTCCCCCCATCTAATTTCCAAGACTAATATCCTGTGAGTTGGGAAGCAAGATAATGAAAATGGTTAGAATTCTTTGCAAAGAGAAATTAGATTCTAAAATGAGCGCTCCTCCCATGGCTAAAGTGTGTGGATTTTGCGCCATTTGTGTTGGCAGTTTTCTTGCCTTTACTGCTTTTCTGCTCTGTGGGTTTTCTCCGTGCGCTGAATCCCTGAGCTTGGAGACCGCAGGGATTTCTGGCCTGTGTTTAAGAAGAGAAGGGCTCAAGGAGGCTGGTTTCAAAAGGTGGAGACTCACAGGAGAGCCAGAGCTCAGGCTCTGGAGTTCAGACGACCTGGGCTCATGCTGGCTCCCCGCAGATGGGTCGTATGTTCTGGGACCAACTACTGAAGCCCACACCCCCACCACTCCAACCATTTACGTAACAACACACAGCACATTGAATCCGGCACAACGTGAGCCTCGAGGCAGCCAGACCTGGCATGTAGGAATGGCTCACTAAATGTCTGTTATTATCATTAGAGAAGTGAAAAGATGAAATGCTTCAAGATGAGATGGGGGATTAAGAATCCGGTGTGACCAAGCGGGGGAATAAGAGAAAGAGACGAAATAAGGAGGAGCAAGGTGAACCTAAAAGATGAAAGATTCCGCCCAGTTTTCTTAAGTGAAGGGGGAGTCCGTCTCGACAGCTTTCTAACCGAGCCTGGGCTGAGAGGCCCAAGGGGCAGGAGTGCCAGCGAGTGTTGTCTGTTAACTGATGAGTTCATTGTTAGTGACTTGCCCGAGACGTCCATTAGTGGTGAGCTTTTAAAAACATCACTTTCTTTGGTCACAGAATTATTGCTCTCTAGATATGTCAGGTTTTAATTGTTTCAAAAAGTTTTTTTTTGTTTTAATGGGAAGGGGGGAGTTGTGGCTCTAATCCCAGAAGTTTGAGGAGAAGGGAAGTCTGGACATTGATCTCAGCTCAGCATTTTTCTCGCTAAGAATGAAGCTGTCCTCTGGGGGTGGGGAGGGGGAGACAGAGACAGACCAACTCGTCATTCACACAGCAGAGCCAGGTGCTGTGAGGGGCCCTTTCTCACTCAGAAAGCTCTGAAATCCTCACAGCTCCCCACGAGGTGGCTATGTCCATTATTCTTGTTTTCCGGATGGGTAAAATGGCAGTTTCGAAAGGTTACACACAGAAAGAGAAGAATGCTGCCCACCGTTCTAGCTCTACAAGGTTCAAGTCATTAGCCACTGTGTTGTGATCCCCGAGGGGAATTCAGGATGGAGAAAAACAGGAAGCATTCTCTGCTTTGATGACCAGCCCCTAAATAGTTAAGATGTATATCTAAGGAATAATTTCAATGGCCCCAGGTTCTTGCATCACCCCACAGATGGAAAAGCACTAAAATCATTAACTTGAGATGTCTGTTGCAATTAGCAGTAATTTTTTGGTGTTTGACTACATGTTTTTTTCCAGAGGGGGTAAAAAAAGTTCATATATATCCTGGCTCCTCCCTTACCTCTTAGAGCAGTTGCTCAGAGCTATCTGAGAGGCTGTCTCCTGGGCTGCAGTCCTCAGTAAGTTCCCCGAATAAAACTTAACTCACGTATTTTAGGTTGTGCATTTTTCTTTCAGGTGACAACACAACTTGCTCAAGTCCAGTTAGTGACAAAACTGGATTCAAACTAAGTTCTCCCCTGACCCTTTCTGCATTGTCACTGTCCTTGCTCATGTTGGTGGCAGCCAGAGACTGGCAGGATGTGTGGACCTGACTGCCCTGACATGGGCATGGCTGGCAATGTGTGGGTCCCCTCAGAAATGCAGTGGTCACACCCTGCTGCTGGCCACACAGACCCAGGCTCTCTCTGCAGGTCGGCCGTGGGTGGGCCTCTTCACGTGGCGGAGTGTGGCATTCCCCCAGGAGACAGTGTGGTCTCTTGGAATGGACCTGCTTTGAGGCTTTCGTGGTTCATCTGAACAGTGTTGCAGTGACCCCTGGAGGGGATGCCTGGGCTGGCCCTCCCCCAGCGTGGAGCTAAGCCCCCATCAGAGCTAGAGCCCCCCACACCATTCTAACCATGGCAATGCAGCGAAGTCCTGTGTGGCTGCCTCACTGCCTCTCCCGGGGGCAGGAATGCTGCTTCTGCCAGGTGAGTCTGTGCGGGCCCAGACACCCTCCTTGTCACCTGCCTGTATTCCCTGAGGACAGAGGTTTTCAAACTACTCACTGCCTCTGAAACTTCAGGGGCCCATGTGGGAATGGGGTGGCCACAAGGTATCGGTAGGGAAGGCCCAGTGGCCTGGCTCTGGGCCCCCATGCCAGTTGGAGAAGGATTTCCTCTTCCATCTGTTTTACATATTGATTCTACTAAGATTTAGTTTAAAGAAAAGGTTTTGTTCCTCAAGAAAACATTCTTTGCAAACCCTACCCTCGAGAAGTCTAAAGCAGAGAGACCCAGATATGTGCTGACCTGGCCCAGAAGTCAGCCCAGCTCCTGCCGAGCTTGGAAATGCTGACACTCAAAGTGCCCCCAGGTTCTTCGGGTCTGTATGATCGCCCATGTAGCTCTTCCCATAGAAGTATTAGCTTGGCCTCAAAAGGCTGCAAGACCTCTAGGCTCCTGGTGTCAGGCCCCACTTATGGCCTGGCTGTGAGCTCAGCTACGGGCTGTGTCTGGATGGCTGTGGGTGATGGCAGTCTGGGTTAACAAAGTCAGGGTCTAGGCACTGGTCAGGAATCCAGTGGGTCGGAGAGATCAGGAGCAAACAGGGAAGCAGATTTCATGACGTCAGACTCAAGCATCACTTGGCTGTACAGGTTGTTTTGTTTTTCCAGCTGGAGCTGCCTTGTGCCTCTCTTGCCCTGGCAGGAACTAGAATCTGAACGAGACTTGCTGGGGGCCTGCAGTGCAGGGTCACTGAGAAAGCAGAGGGAGTGTGTGTGTGTGTGTGTGTGTGTGTGTGTGTGTTTGTGCGCACATGCGCGTGCATGCATGTGCGCCCACACATGTTGTGGGGTAGAGCTAGAGAGCAGATGTGATCACTACCAGAGTAGTTCCTGACCCTGGGCATCCCTGAGATTCTTTCCAAGCCCCAGTGTTCAAACCATGCTGTTTAGTTCCCCAGAGCCCCCCTTGGCCCCCACAGCTATGCCGTTCTCTTATAAAGTCAATCCTGGCTCTCTTGATTGACACAGGTACTGTGCAGGCTATGGTAACACATTAGAAGAGCTGAGAGGACTTTCAGGGCAGATACGATGACAATAATGAGAGCCACAATGGAGGCAGAACAAAACAGCAAGCCCGAAAACAAATCTAAAATACAGGACTGAGCCTTGTACATCAGCAGAGGGAAGCAGTGGCTGGATGCTTACAAGATGATAGAATCCTACAGTCAAAGGGCCTTTAGAGCCCGGCCCCTCTTCCAAGGCACGGAGTCTACCTCTCATGCCCCTGACACGGTCATCTGGCTTGCGCTTCCGGGCATGGGCACAGCAGGACTATGCGTGGCCCCCATTTTGGAGTCTCCCCTAGAGAGGGGGAGCTCCGTTATGGTGCTTTGACTCTGGTTCTGGTTTGAGCTTCTGAGCCTGGTGTGTTGAGCTGTAGAAGCTGGAAAAATCGTGCCCTTCTTGAATCTTCATTCCTTATGTGACTCAGCTTCTAGATTTTAGACATCTTGGCTACCCACCTCCGAATGAGCTCCTTATCCAGAAATTGATATTCTGGACACATATGTTTATTAATTCAGTAGATTTCAGTACATATTGGCCAATGGGTAAGGGTGCAAGTTCTGGGATCATGCAATCCTGGGTTCAAGCCCTGGCACCACTACTTACAACCTCTCTGAATGTCAGTTTCCTCCTCTGTACAATGAAGGTAAAAATAATGGCCACTCTACAGAGGGTTACATGATACAGTGTATGTAAAGGACCTCCCATCGTGCCTGGAAAGGCTTGACATTTTAGCAGCTACATTGGACTGACAGATGGTTCCTACTGAGTCTATACTCAGCTGAAAGCCAAGGGTCTTTTTCACACAAGCTGCTAACATTTATCCTTATTAAACTTCATTGAGCCAGTTCCAGTCCATTGTCTCATCCTGGCAACATTGATTTTGTCACCGTGCATTAGCTTGTCCACCCAGTTTTGAGTCATCAGCAAACCCAATATCATGCCTTTTATATTCTCATTTGTGCTCTCTCTCCTGTACGATGCCAATATGTTACTCAGGATTCTTTAAGTTCAGCTATTCAGTCAGCACTCTAGTTACTCAACTGTGCTGTCATCCAGCCCATATTTGGCTCCTCTGATTGAGAAATTTTTATCCCTGGAAATATTAAAGGCTCCAAAGGAAAAGTTAATTTACATTCAACAACTCCTATTTAAGGGACCAGGGAAATTATAATGCTTTATGGAAAGATCTCAATCAAAAAGTGGTTGATGTAAAGTTTGGATACTTGGCAGGGTAAATTTCATTTATCTAGAACATTCTCTCATGGGGAATTGCATAAATCCTCTGCAGGGCCAGAAAATGAGACATTACTACTTTAGGTCTTCTGTGTTATTCCATGCGGTTTATACTTTCTCTCTGTAAGAACAGGAACTCGTCAAGGTCAGGGGCCACATCTATCATTTCCTATCTCTTTTCAGCACCTGAGTTTGACGGGGAGAAGACAGTCTAAGCTTTGCACACAATGAACTCTTAATACCTGCAGTATAACAAGTCATCACTATAAAATAGAACTATTAATATACACACATCCAGCCCCAGTGGGAAACTCAAAGCATTAGCTATGAGATTCAAGAGGGCAGAAATTATTATTATTTTTTTCATTTTTGTCAACTGCATGGTATCTGTAACATCCCATATTACCCAGGGTAGGTAAAACACCCAGAAAATATTTTTCTGAATGTTGACTGAAAAACAAAAGCCACAGTTTCAGGGTCTCACTGATCCTATTTACACGCCTTCCTCCGTATGGAGAGTACACTGCTTAACACACCATCAAGAAGCACTGCCATCAAGAAGCATTAACTGAGGGCTAGGGCAAGAATGGCCCGTGTGCGTAAGACATCATAAATCCTAGCGGGCGTCAATCTTGCTGGAGAGAGGATGCGTCTACGGCCAGTTTATATCTGATGTGTCTGATGTACCATTTAAAGGACAAAGATATCAGGGAGGCTTCATGGGAAGAGAACAACGCTTTTGAGGTTTTTGGAAAGGTTTAACTGAACAGGGTAATTGTGTAGGATTTTAAAAGCTGAAGGAATTGGAGAGAACTTTTCAAGGTAGAAGAAAGACCTGAGTCCTGGCAAGGGGCTGGGCAAGCACAGGTGGGTTTGGGGGAGTGACAAGCAGATGACTTGCCTGGAATAGGGGCTCCTGCAGACCCCCAGCCTGGCTGTTCCTGGTGAGCCATGGCACATGCAGGTGGAGGGGTGAAGTTGGTGGCTGTGGAATAGACATTTTCTCTGTCTGCAAAGTTGGCTGGCTCACAAAGGGCTGTAACCCGTGTCCTCTATCTCGTTGGCATTGCCTCTAATCCGAGTTTAGAAGGTCAGGATGTGTTTGGCCTAAACTGCTCCAGGTAGCCCAGCTGGTAAACATCATCACCAGCCAAAGCCACTTAATCAGACAGCTAGGGTAGGATTTTTCTAACCTCAAATGATAAAATCTGTCCCCTGGTTCCGCCAGTGTTTTCCATCTTTAGCCTTAGAAAAAACAGCACCTAATCTCTCCCTGAACAGTCTTCGTTTTTTCCTCCCGGAGTCATGTTATCTTCACAAACTACTGCCTCCCTAGACCCCTTATAGGCTTGGCCTTCCTGGCTGTGCAGGTGGGCACGCCCTTGGATGAACGGTTGCCTGGCAACATGTTTACTGCGTGGAGGGGCTGACTGGCCCACCTGTCTGTAGGATCCGGCTCAGGAAACCCTTGGGGAAATAGAGATGGCATCTACCTTAAGGCTAAGGCACGCTGTTGGCTTTGGGGCTGCCTGTAGCGAAATACAAAGATATTAGTCTTCTAATGAATAGTCAGAACACTTTAAAATGTTACCTAAGTTTCAATTCTTTCTATAACTTCATTTTTTCCTCCATTCTCTACTTTCACCCCGTGACTCATTGGCTTTTGCTTTCACAATTTTAAAGAGAAATCTGCAGAACAAGTTCATACATTTCTCTCAAGAAAAGTCCTGTTTAAGGCTGATTGTTCCTTTAGGCACATACAGAGATCCAAACTGCCTGTTCTCTTCCCACAAAGGGGGACAATGGAAGCGACTTCCTAGTGCTTCAGGTCCCAGGCCAGCTTTTATGTGGGTCCCCAGGATATTAGCGTTAGATCCATCTCTGGAAAAAAAGCACTGCTGAGGGTTTGGGGAATCCTATCCTTTCTTGGAGAGTCTGAGGCTACTATGACTACTCAATGCCAACAAACAAACAAACGTACCAACAACCCCCAAACTAAAATGCCCCGCACCAAAAGAAACAAAAACCGGCCAGTTGAGTCCATCCACTAGAAGGACAACCTGTTAATTTGCATCAAGCACAGCAATTAAAAGGTTGGTGTAATTTTATCTTTCAAAAGAAGTTCTGTTATCCATGGTTAAGGCATCCCACAGACCCAGATTCATTATCCCTTCCTCACACCACACAGGTGAAGAGATGCACAGTTCTCAGCATTAACTCACCATGAAGCTACGTCATACATTACGGAGTGTTTTTCTTATGGTAAGGTAAGCAAGTGTGTGGACTTTGAAATCTAATAGGTATGAGCTTGAATCCAATTCTACTATTTCCCATTCTGTGATCTTGGGTAAGTTTCTTAAATCTGCGAATCTCTTTCCTCATCTGTAAGATGGAAATATGAATATGTAGGGGTCTCAGGAGTATTAAGTTACATGTAGATATGTGTATATATATCACTGCTGGTATGGGGCATGACTAGTTAGGAACCATTAGTTCCCTTTCTTCTTTCTTCTGTGTCTCTGTCCTTCACTAACCTCTACCATTCAATCTTCTTCAGAAACCCTGAATACAGACCAAATGCTATAGCGAGACAGTCCAAATGGAACTAGGTGTTAATGAATGAGGACTGTCCATCTTGCTCCTGGTTTCTGGCTGTGGTTTTCTTCTCTCCAAGCAGCAGCAGACTTAAGTGTTTGCCCTGAAATTTGACACCCCCCTGGGCTTCATGTTAACACCTCCTGTTAGAGCTCTAAGAATGCTAGAGAGAGAGAGAGAGAGAGAGAGAGAGAGAGAGAGAGAGAGAGAGAGAGAGAGAACAGAGGGCAGACTCCAGGTGGACAGCAGATAAGGGAAGAATATGCAGTCATCTTGCGTTGGGGAAGAAGGAACAGAAATGTTTTTTAGAGGAAGTGGATGAAGACATCGTCAGGTCTCAGGGAAACATGGTAAGTCTTTCCGTCAGCAAGCATTTATTGAGCACCTACTCCATCTGGGCTCAGCTTTACCGTGAGATTCCAAAGATATGGGAGCCTGATTCCTGCCTTTGATGGACAATCAGAAGGCTGAGAAAGATGAGCAGCAGTCTGGTTGAATGTGCCAAGCACACATTCAGGCTGAAGGAGCCATTGGCTGTGATTAATCCAAAGGCTTCCTGAAAGAGGCAGTTTAGGGGAGATGAGGGTCATGCATTGAAGGTAAGGAGCTCAAGGTCCAGAAGAGCAGGTGCCAAGGCTAAGCGCTAAGAGGATGCTCCAGAGGGTGAAAGAAGTGCCCTCCTTAAGTGCTCTGTGAATCTCCCTTCACCTTGAGCCCTCCTTCACTGGCCCAGCAGGGACCAAGCAGGGAGCCGGCCACTAGTGGTCTAACCTCGCTAGATCGGAGGACTCCGAAGAACGGGTAGAGGAAGGCAGGCACCAGGGCTGCAGCTCCAAGAGGCACCGCCTCGGACACCCAGTACACAGCAGTCACGATCAACACATAAGCACACGCAGCCTCCTGGAAGGGAGGGAAAGTGGGTGATTAGTCACAGAGACAGTCACTGCCACTGCGAATCCAAATGAGACTCCGGGCAGAGGTGGTAGGCACGTGGGCTCAAACGTGACACAGCCCTGGGAGGTGCAAAGCTGGACTTGGCAGAAGACTTTGGTGGATATGTGCCAACATATTTTGGTGGGTGAAATTATGGCTGCTCCTGGGGTGGACAGATGCCTGGCACATGGTTTACATCGATTTGCAACAGGGTGGCCACTGGACTGTTATGCTAGCACAGCTCTGCTGGTTCCTGAAGCTGAGCAGGGTGGGGACTGAAATTAACTGCAGTGTCCAGACCCAAGATCATGCACTATAAAGCTGGAGTTCACAGCTTTAACTTGGGCCAGGGAGAATATTTTGGTGTCAAGTCAATCAGACACTAGAGGTTCTTGGAGTAGCTGAAGGCGGGGATTAAGTTGTGTAACTGGTTCACATGTGACTTCTGAAACTGGCCGTTTTTGGGCTGGATCATTCCTTGTTAGGGGGAGGGGGTGCCCTGTGCATTGTAAAATGTTCAGCAGCATCCCTGGCCTCTACCCACCAGATGCCAGTAGCACCTCCCCAACTGTGACAACCAAAAATGTCTGCAGACATTGCCAAATGTTCCTTGAGGGGAAAAATCATCCCTGGTTGAGAACCAGTGCCCTGACCAGTGTCTGGGACTTCATTCCACCTGCCTGATGCACATGGAAACACCCTTCTGACAAAGGGAATGAAGAGTGCTATCCACCTGGAAGGGAAGTCCTGGAAATGTACCAGGGTTTTTCTCAGTTCATTCACTTTGCTGGTTGTACAACTTTGGGGTGCAAGGAATTAATAAGTACAACATTCTTATAAAAAAAATCAGTTCTCCTTAACTTTAGCCTCCAGTAATGCTGGTTGCCCGGAATTACTGATTAATGGTGGTGAGAAAGGTCGCCGGCTTACTCTTGGGAGAAGTTACTATCCAAGGGCTTTACTGACGGGCCCCGATGGGCCAGCGTCTAGAAGATCCAAGCCGGCTATGGTTTCTCCGTTTATACCTAGTTCTAAACCATCTGGGCTCAGGTCTGACCTGCCCTGAGGCTGGCTGGTGATCAAGGAACCTGACGGATCTTGTTCTTGTTTATCTCTCCCTTGGGTTCAGAACAAGCATCCTCCAACCCTTACACACAAGTTACAAAAGGTCGCCACGATCAGTGAGGGGCGTCAGGAGTGATTAACCCAGCCTGGCTGGATGGGACCTTGCTCCCTCCTGGTATGCATGGATTAGGGGGTTGGGGCTTGAGAAGTGGGAACTGGGCCCAGCAACTGTTGACTGTAGCTCCCACTGAGATTTCCTCTGGGGCCAAAAGATCAGAGAGAAGTTAAAGCTTTTGGAAGTGCTGATAAGACAACAGAATCAATGGGGGGGGGGGGGGGAACGGGAGGGCTCCATCTGGAAAGGAATGCAATTTAGAGAAATGCTCCTTTTATTGCAGAAATAAAAATACCCAAAGGAGTTCACAGCCCTTTCACCCACTTGATCCCACTTAGTCCTGTCTTTTTCTCTCCAATTGAAGAAAAGAAGATAGAATGTCTTTCCCTCACTGAGAAGCCCTTACTCCTTCTTGAGAACCTTCAGTCTTTCTAGGCTTGGTCATTAAAGGACCACACATGAAGGGAGGGGAGAAAGGGAGACACACAGAGAGAGAGAGAGAGAGAGAATTCTATCATTCACCATTTTGGTTTGAATTAGGAGAATCTGGGTAAGCCAAGGTAAACTTTTTGACTGTAACTATAGTTAGAAATTAGGTTACTGGAGGAAGTCACCAAGCCACCTTCATCTCAAAGTATTAGGAATCGATAAACGACCATCATTTTAATCTAAACTTCCCTTAAAGCAGAAGAATGGCCAAGAGATCACCTTCAGAGGGCCTTTCCATCTGTTTTCCATTCAGTTCACCCCTGGAGTTTACGTCAACTTTCTTTGGCCCCTTCTCAACCTTCTCAAAATTCAGTGGGTAAGTGTATATTCAGAGAACCCAGAACACTCTGTGAAGTTGATTACAGGAGTGAGTCTGGCCGGGGTCTGGTCGGAAGCTCAGTCAGTGTTGGTTGAACTGAATTGGGCTCCTCTGCTGGCCCACAGGTCTCTCCTGTCTACTGGAGAAAATATTCTGGGAACCTCCAGCCCCTTATCACTGCCACTGGTCAGCAGGTGAGGAGGGGTTGGTGCCTATATAGTGCCTTTAAGGGATAGTGTTATCAGCTTTTTTGCTCCTGCTTATAAATAAAGGAGCCAGTTCCAAAGTGGCACTTCCCCATATTGGACGTTTCCTGACTCCACTACTAAGTAATGTTTGTATCTGCTCCTTTCCACACAGTCAGACCACCCCAATGAAATCCCATTCAGACTTTACTGGAAGGAGCTTGAGGTCTGATTCTCTGGTGTCATAAATGACTGGAAGGCCTCTTTGAAATTTCGCTTGGGACTTGGGTGCAACTTTTACCCTAGTGGGACACTGAGGCAGGGCTGAGTTAGGGATGACCCCCACCCCTTGACCCTCCTCTTCTGTAATACGGTAAACTGAGTCTGGGCATCTGGTTTTAGAGCGTTGGGCAGGAAAAACAGGAAGGTCATTCTAATCCTCCCTAAGATGTAGCTGCGCTTTGTCACTTTCAAGAACCGTCACACTGCAGGCCAGGACTTCCTGCCTAGGTCACTTTGCTCCAGCGCAGAGCTAACAAGTCCACGTAGGAACTGTCAGGACTAAATGTCAGAATCTGAAAGTATGATGCAAGGGGGCTGAGAAGAGGACAGACGGTCGACATGGTGGTTTATGCTACCTTGGGGGTACTGTGGCCTCGAGGTGCTTCTACACCGTCACAGAGGAAGGGCAGTGTGTTGCTGACACCATGACACATGGAGAAACCGTCTTTGTGGGGCGCACTGCAGTAAATAGCGAGTAGGCTGCAGCAAGCTCTGAGGGCTCCGGTCACCCCCGGCTCCCCCCCAGCTGTCCTGAGGGCCGTGGGGTCAAAGCACGACCGCCTACCACCCCCTGTGCACCGACGGGGAAGCTCTGAGGTAGCGTATTTTGTTTCCTTAAGGCACTGGTTCTCAACTGGGGGTGACTCCCCCCCCCCCAGGGGATATTTGGTAATATCCGGAAGCATTTGGGGCTGTCACAGTGCGGGGGCGGTGCCTGTGTGCTACTGGCACCTAATGGGTAGAGACCAGGGATGCTGCTAAACATCCTACGATGCACAGGACAGCCCTCCCCCCACAACAAAGAATTAGACCCCTGCCCCCACCATCACCCATGTCACTAGTGTGGTTGTTGAGAAACCCAGTGAAAAGGGGCCAGGTCAAGGAAGGGCAGTCTCTTGGTTTTAGTGAGTCAGCTTTAAAAATCTCTTCAAAAATTATTTATAGACCCAGCAAAGCAGAGGTTCACCTGTCTTTCCTTTCCTCTCTTGGTTTGTTTTTTTTTTTTTTTTTTGGTCACAACACCCCTCTTATGTCGAATTTATAGATTATTTTGTCTATTTTGATAATTTGTTATTTTCTTTTTTTCCTGTGGATACGTCTCACTAGTCATTAGTCACCAAGAAGCTCAAAGACAGGCACCCAGGATGAAATGTAGGCAACACGACACCCTGGAGTCATGGTCCCCAAAGATGGGGCTGACTTAGGGGATGCGGTGGGTGTTTGATGCTGCTATGGAGAAGAAGGTGCCACTTGGTTAGATTTCCCTCAAATTCATCTGCCAGTGAGTAAAACAAAAACAAAAACATGAAAAGAAAAAAAATCAGCTCATTTGGACAAAGCAGAAAATTGCCTAGGGTACAGTCCAGGAAAACTGTCAGCACCAATCACTGTCTGCTAATCCCAGCCCGGTTTCCATCAGCGGCTCCCTGGCACTCTGGGGTATTTATTCTACTAAAGATTTAAGCCAGTTTGTTTTTAAGAAACCATCCTAATTGCCTCTGACTTTATAATTTAATCTTGGTTACTAAGTTACTCAGGGAGCTGAGCTGAGGACGCCCTTTGCCTCCTACCAACCTGATTAACCTCTCTTAGCTGATTTTTCCTTAAGTCTCAAGGGTAGTGCCAGCCGGGGGAAGGGGTAAAGGTACTGGGAGGAGGAGGGGGAGGAGGGGGAGGGAGGGGAAGGTAGAGGGAGTATAAAGGGAATGGAGGCAAATGAAGATCTTAGAAGAAGCAGACCCGTGGCTCCTTTGCTCACATAAGTCTGGACAAAATATTATGGCACAGTCTAGAGTTGGGGGCTCTTATTTATTTTTTATCAAGTCATCTGTTGTCTCTCCTTCAAGAGCACAGAGAAGAAGACACAGAGGATACAAATAATCAAAGGGTCATGTGCATGGGACCAGGGCAGGAAGCCAAGTTCTGCTTTCAGCTCAGTGGGAACTTGAGAGGGGAAGTTTCCAATCCTGGTTTTCAGAGCCGACGGTGGTTGTCCACAGACCCTGGCTGGATGCACAAGAGCCTGGCCAGGGCCCCCACCCCACCCCACCCCACCCCAGTCCTGCGTCCACAGTCCCCTCCCCCATCCTTCTTCTCAGGGTCTGCAGGGAGGTCTTCCTGCACTTCTAGCTGCTCTCCCATAAGGATGGTCACATGTTGACTCCCAGCAAATACCGGCTCACCAGAGCTACCTTCTCCTTATCAGCATATGCACTAGGCCCTGCTCCCAGAGCCGGCTGGCCCACTGCTTAGGGTCACACACATCAGCCAGGCCAGGCCCCACGCTCCTGGTGGGGGCCATGGTGCTGGGGAACTGGGAATGGGGTAGCGGGGTGAAAATGGCAGTTTTGAGGCTGAAAGTATTTTAGCCTCCTCCAGGAAAGCATTTCCAGCTCTATAAACCAACAGAAAACCACGATGAAGAACTGCATGAACACCCCATTGCCTCCGCCGACCTCCCCTCTTTGCCCTCCCACCTGACCCGCTGGCCCCAGGAGGGGACCGGCTGGTACTCACGCTGCTGGGGTGGAGCATTGGCAGAGGCAGCAGCAGGAGCGGCACGAAGATGACGAGCAGCAGCTTCCAGGCGCGGAGAAGGCCCTTCAGCAAGCCCATCCTGGGCCTCTGCGCTCTCCTCCCCTCCGAGCCCGCGCCCCGCCGGCCAAGTGCCTGAGCTGCTAGCAGTGCTCGCCCGGGTCCGGAAAGGCTTCTTAAACCTGCCTCGGCTTCCAAGAGTCCTCTTCGTCTTAAGCACAGAACAGGAGGGCAGGTAGAGTCCCTGTTTGCACCAAAGGCTGGGCTCCTTGCCTCCTGTTTTAGGTGGGATTGGTGAGCATAGTTTTATGCCCAGCAAAAAGGCAGCAGGAAAGGACGGTAAACCGGGGCATCGTGGATTCCCTCTTTGCTTGACCAGTAATGGAGCAACTTCATTCTAAAGCTCAGCAAAAGCCCCCTTAACCAATCAAGAGTATACCTCTGCTGCAGCTGTCTGGTCATGAAGAAGTCATTTCAAAGCTTAAAAAAAATTAAAAATGCCGAGAGTCTACTGCGCCTGCCATCATGTTCCCTCTCTCTGATGGCCTGTTTTGGGCAGTACCACTTTCACTTGCTGCCTGTGCAGGCTGTACCCCCTTCCCTTAAAAAAAAATCTAGTTACCACCCCCCCACCTCCCCTCTTCCCTTAAAACAACCCCCCTAAGATTGTAAGCAGAGGGTGCAGACTTCAGGTAGGGCTGGTCTCCTCTCCCAGGACCTGGCACCTTAACTCTGTTCAAATTTCTTTCCTTCTAATTGGTTCCCCATTATAATTTGCCTTGAGCCTGGGTCTCCAAAGCAGAAAAAAAAATCCCTAAGACATTCCTTTTTGTCACGGGACAGTCTTGCTGGAGGCCCACCTTAACTTCCCTTCACCTATGGGAAGCAGGACTGAGGCGGTAGCCACGCCCATTCCTAACAGCCAATCAGCACGTTGGAAAGAATGAATCGATATCTCTTCCAAAGGCAGTTCAGGATTGGTCCCAGCAGGGTCCTGCTGATTCTGCCGAACCTAAGCAACTTGCAAAGCTTATTTTTGTTTCTCCAGCATCCTAGGGGCTGGAGTGTTGACCGTCATGGTAACCATAATCCCACTTCCCTAAGCACTGCACAGGACACCGAGCGTTCTCTGGAAGGTCCTCTTGCTGACCTAGTCCTTAGGGAGATGATATGTCTGGTGGCAGGGAGAAAAAAATATTAATTCTGGAGAAATTTGCCCCAGAGCATACAATATTAAGTCTTTCAGACTTGCCTGGTGGCAGAGATCGTTTGCTTCAACATCTGGGTGAATGTAAAGCGTCTGAGTCAGCAGAGGGTATTAGCCTGTCGGAGACCACAGACCTGTTTAGGGAGAGAGGGAAGGGTCGCTGCTTCTCTGGAAAAGTCTAGGTGCCTGTATCATTTCAGAGGCCCTTGGAGCCCAGATGTCAATGATCCTTCTGGCTGGAGTAAGTCCTCAAATTTTCCTCTCTGAGGCTCTTTACCCCCTACCCCCAAAATAAATAAAATAAAATAAAAGGCAGAAGGCTTCCTTTGGCTGGTATGCCAGGAGGAGGTGTGAAAAAAAAATCGATGAATTCAGTGACAGGGCCTTCGCAGCCCTTGGATTCTGCAATTTTTGCTGCTTACAGATCAGGAGAAGGGTTTCTTTTCTCAGGAAGGTCATGTGGGTATGAGGCAAAGAAGAAAAAAAGAGAGAGAGAGAGAGAAAACCCCTAAACTTTTATAATTGGTAGTCCTTGGCAGCATTGCCTTGATCGGAGAGGTACTGACCAGAGTCAAGGGTTATGAAATCCATGTTCTCTTGAATTCACAGAATGCAAGGAATGGCGTTCCAAGGTCTGCTATGCCAGTTGGAAATAATCCCCAGGCTAAAGGCAAAGTGACTCCAGAAAAACAGGTCTTCTTGACCCCTAAGGCAGGAGCAACCACAGATGACCCAGATCCCCTTTGAAATTGTGTTGCCATTGTAGAATAGGCTGCTATGACTCATCTGTTTAAATTCATGTTAAAGACCAGCTATTTTCAAGCCTCATTTTTGGTGATGATTTTGCAGCTCAGAATGAACAATACCACATGTGTGATGTTTTGGTGGCAAATATCAAAGAGACTGGATGAAAATAAACAGCTGAGGAAGTCAGCGTTTGCTGTGAAACCCATGAGCCTCTTCAAATTCCTTGGTGAGATAATCTGAGATAACAAAGACTCCACTGAGCCCGGGTACTCGCTCATGACATTTTTATTACACCGCAAGTGAGTATTTGTTAAATTATAAAATTACGTTAAGGTGAGTGACAAAGTGAGACCAGTAGTTCTCCTTCAGGAGTCTATCCATTTTTCAGACAAAGAAAATATTTTTTAAAAGATTATTTTATCTATTGCTTAAGAAATGTAAGACAAATTTCACTTCTATGAGGTATCAAAAGGAGTCAAACTCTTAGAAAATAGAATGGTAGTTGCTAGGGGCTGGGAGGAGGGAAAAGGGGAATTGCTGGTTCATAAGTATGGAAATATTTTTGCAAGATAAAGACATTCTGGAGATCAGTCATACAACTATGTGCACGTAATTAACATCACTGTACCATACACTTAAAAATGGTTTGGATGGTAAATTTCACATGATTTTTTTTTTACCACAATAAAAAAAAAAGGAAGATGTTAAAATGAGTTAGGAAAGCAAGGGGCACCATATAAAGTCATGTACCAAGCATATAACTTGAGACCAGTGTACCTGTGGAAATACCTTCTGACTGATTTACCACTTATGTGATTCTCCTTTAGTTAGATTCAAGGTGAGATGACAGAGCACTGACAATTTCAGCACACAAATGTTTTCCAATGTCTCTTGAGGGACACCAGAGGTAGCCATAAGAATGCCAACTATAGAGGAAAATGCCAGAATTTTTAGATCCTTAAATTTCCCGGTGGTATAGAAATGGCAGAATAGTTCCAGTAAGTCACGGGCAAATTTCTACCACCAATATCACACCCCAGATTCTTCAGTCTATGAATAAATATGACAAAACATGACTTGGTTTTGACTGTGGTGTGTGCAGTGTGGCATTAATGAGGCAAAATGGGAGAGTCTGTTTTTGTCCAGTCTGCACCTTCACTGCTCTTTGGGCAAAGAGCTGGGTTTTTGGGTGGTAGCGGTGAGTGGAATATTTGATTTTGTAAATGAAGTCATTACTATAAAACTTTTTGTGGGTAAATAATTAATTTACATTCAGAGTGAAATAGTGTTTAAGTATCTAGTTACTGAAAATGAAATTTTCATTTGTCTTTAAAAAGGTTGTACTCCTCTTGTTTCTATTTTTTTCAGTCATTGATTGCCACCTAAGTATGGCCCCTGATTTATAAGTGCAAGAGTGCTTTTAATTTTTTGTGGCAGGTTGAATGAGCTGCCATTGGTCTCCCTGGCCCTGGGACCATTCTCCTACTACCAGGAGCAGCCATGCTTCTGGCATGGCTGGCAGGGACGACAAGGGTGGGTCTTTCCGCCTGGTGATTGAAAGAAAGCTCTCAGATCCGTTCTGATAGGGGTGGAGCCCCAGGACAGCTTCTGACTGTCAGAGTATTGCACGGTGTCCAGGGATTGAGACCTCTGCTGACCCCCTCCCTGCCCCACATCCAGGAAAATCACACAAAGTGGAGGTAGGGCATGAGGCTAATCTGATTTCTGGGCAATACCAAACTTGTCTTTTTTGTTTGTTTGGTATTTATTTATTTAGGTTTTTTTTTTGCAGGGGGAGGGTAATTAGGTTATTTATTTATCTTTTTTTTTTTTTAATGGAGGGACTGGGAATTGAACCTAGGACATTGTGCATGCCAAGCATGCACTCTACCACTGAGCTATACCCTCCCCCTCAAACCTGTCTTGACCTTTGTTTTAGTCAGTGATACTTGAAGGAGACGGTGAGCATCCAAATATGGGCAGGCAGAGATAGAGCAAGAAATCCAGCAGAAGATACTTGGAGGTGGATCGAGGAATGGATACAAAGATAATCCAAGTTGGGCCCAAAGACAGAGCAGCAGAGACACCAACTAAAATTTTTTAAAAAAGAAAAAGACTAGTGGAGTAACCAGGGCAAAGTGAACAGGTAATACTAGAAAGAGAAAAATTGAACAAAAAGTATATATCTGAGCGTGCATTTGAGGGAGGCAAAAGAGCAGTGTCATCCGGGAATGAGAACCAGAGAGACTGACAGCTAGTCCTCTTCTGAGCCCGAGAACATCAGGATGCAGAGCGAGATTTTTCTCTGATGATGAATACCTTCCTGCATCCTGATATTTCTCCAAAAGATTATGCAGCTCATGCTGCTGCAAAGCTCACTTATTCAAAGATTTTAGAAGTCCAGACCAGCTTTTGTCATAATGCAGAACAATTGTTAAATACACATTTCAGAATCAAATTTAGCCCAGTGAATCCTCACTTAGTCAAAAGTCAGACTTCTTGCAACGTTATCCTCCAGAAACCAGCTGCAAACCTAGGAGAAGCTGGAAAGATCTCTGAGCTGGTGTTTTACTCCCAGCAGAGGCCTCCACCTATTAACCCTTACTTAACATAGAATTATAATAAGATTCACTATCTTGTTTTTCAGGTGATGGCCAGTAAGAAAGAACAAATTGCAAAGGGGAAGTCATGTTGTAGCAAAGAAAAGCACGCTCTTAACAGCCTGACAGTGAGGAAGGCAGCAGAAAAACTCACACCAGGCACAGAATTAGCGAAGTCTGGGACCTTTCAGGGTTGGATGACAATTAGTCCAGCAGATGTCTCAGGTCCAGGTGTCCTCCCTGTAACATCTCCTGGGTAGTTAAATGATAGTGGACATTTCGGAAGTAGGGGAATCTTAGAGATGATCTCATCTAACTCCTTCATTAGAATGTTTCCAATATACTAAATAAAAGCTTAAGATACATCATGTGAATAGCTTAAAAAGATATCAAGTCAATATTACCAAAATGAAAGCTTTGGCATTTGAAAGGGTAAAATTCTGTCATCTGAAAATCACTTTTATTAGGAGCACTTAATTCTTGGTGGACGCTAGATAATTTTAGCATTAGGATAGGCAGGACTGGGTGTTGGTGCCGCCTCTTTTGTTATGGCCCTTTCTGCATTAGCTTGGTTTCTCTGTTCAAGAAGGAAGGCACGATGGTCACGTTTCTGTGGGCCCCCTTTGTGTTCCTCCCCTGTATTAGACCAGCCTTCAGAAAAGAACAGTCCAGACATACATGTCATAATATTACTGATTTTCCGACTGATTATTCTTGGCGACTTTTGGAAAAGCTGAAAAGTGTATCCTTGGCTAACAATGTATTCATTTTTGTCTATAGCTCTAGTTTCTTTAGAGCTTACTACAGAACCTTGGGAAGATGTTCAGTCAACCCAGCACCCTGACAGGACCAAAGAGCTCTGTCCCCCATCCCCCTGCCACACCCAGACTTCTGTGATGTCTCCCCCAGCCCTGTCTTCACTCTTGGGTGTTTGTGTCACAGTCACTCAGTGTTGAAGCATATCTGAGACTCCTGCCTGTCACCAGGCAAACATTTGGCCTCTGGAGGCATCTTGAACTACCATTCCAGCCCTTTTTTTCCAGCCCAGGTCACGTTATGAGATGAATCAGATGCGACTGTCAAGAAGTTACAAGGGGCAAAGAGCATTGGGTTTTCTTATATTATCTCTGCTACTCTGAGTTGGTGGTATTGTTTTGTGGCTGGTCTCTGTAAATAGAGTAGAGAATGAAGAATTTCTAGATTACTGTGTGCTGGTCTCTGCTCCACAGTTCTGGTGCTGGCCAGTCTCTCAGGGAGACGCTCTGGGGTCTGAGGACCGCATCAAGTCATGCCTCAGGGCCTGGAAGAGGCTAAGAAGGGACTGGGCCCAGACATCCTTCTGATGCCCTTGGGACCCGGCTGTGCGGTAGGCCGTGTAGGCCAGGGTCAGCGCTGTCCTTTCGAAGTCCTCTTTCTTGAGGATGCCGGGGTGGCTGGAGAGGTGGGCGCTCAGCCGGCGGATGTCGGGGATGCTCTTGGGGATCACGCTGTTGCAGATGGTGTGGAAGTGGGAGGCCTTCCGCAAGGAGGCGAGCTCCTCGTCCCTGATGGAGATCTGCAGTTCGGGGCTGATCTCAAGTCCAGCCAGTAGGAACTGGGGAGAAACAAGGGGCGTGGAAAGGCATGAATCAGGTGGTATTGGTGAGGACACTGCAGGGATCATGGTCACACGGGCCCATTTAGGGAGGCGGTTGTGGAGAGAGCTTCGGAATTAAGAGACCTGGGTTCCAGTTCTGACTTTCCCACTAGCTGTATAAACTTGGATGACTTATTTAGCTTCTCTCAGCCTCAGTTTCTTTCTCCGTGAAATGGTTAGTAACAACAATACTCCACTGGGATATTAGAAGGAGTAAATAAGTCAGATATGGGCGACATCTAACACTGTGCCGGTACAAAGCCACTATGTAAGTGGCTACTTGTTTCTAGTGTTCCGAATCACCCCCTGCTCCCCTTCCTCCCCTTCTATCCTCCAAAGATCTTCCAAAGCACGACCTCACTATTTTGGATAATCTAAAATCAGAAGCTGGGAATTTGAAAGATGCAGAGAATTGTGCTAGGAATAAAGGGGGATACAGAGATTTGTCCTCGTTTCTCACTTGTTCTTTCAGAGTAGGGGTGGGATCTGTCATATGCACCCCCCGCTCAGTGCCAGGCTCACGTCAGGAACCTAATAAGTACCTCCTGGACTCAGAGTCTTAACTCTTCTCTCTGTCTCCTGCCTCCCCCAGCTCTAATCCATCCTCCATGCTACTGTCTGTTATCTTTCTAAAACAGATCTGTTTCTCTGACTCCCATGTGCATGACTTGGCAAAGGCTATGCATTTTCCAGCTTGTTCCCCGAGGCAGGATTTGAAGTCTGCCCCCCGGCTCAGCTGCTTGGCTGCAGCAGACTTTCTCCTCCTTAGCCAGGCAATTCTAGTACACGGAGGATGTCAAGGCAGGAGGGGAGCTTTGGCGGTCATTGGAGTCCCTCGTTTTACAGATGAGAAGATTCAGGCCCAGAGAGAAACGGGCTGATGCAAGTTCACATAGCCAGTGGGTGGCAGAACCAGAACTAAAGCTCAGATCTTGAACCTGGAATTTTATTGCTGAACCAAACCAAGCAGCCTGGGGAAATTTACCTGTGGTTTAGAGGAGAAGAGAGGTCTTGCTAATGGAGGTGACAGAGGCAGAGGAAGAGAGCCTTTGGGGCAGCCCCAGACTGTCACAGTAGAAGGTTACTCAGACATGGCTCCACTCAGACAACCACTGCGGGGAGACTGCTGCCGAGTCATGCCTGAAAGGCCTGGTGGGGGAATACTGCCCAGTTCCACTGCTTGGGTGCTGGCAGTGGCCCCTCTGTGCCAAGCCTACATCAACATGCCTTGGCTGAATCTCAATACCGTTATTCCCTGGGACGGCATGTGGGACAGGAGAGGCCGTATAAGGAACCCCTTCCTTGGGGATGGGCAGGATTCCATAGCCTCCAAAAACACGTCTAGGCCGGTCCCCTGGGCAGCAGAGGCTACTCATTTTCAGGGGCTCAGGTCACTCAGGTCACAGAGAAGGAGCTGTGCCCTCTGGGTGACCTGAGTTACGACTCTGCCCTCTGCCTACCTCATAGAGGAGTTCCACTTCCTCCAGGGAGCTCTGCAGGACGGGGTTCAGGGGCACCGACGAGGACCTCTTTGGCCGGTGGGCGGCAGGGAAGAGCACAGCTATAAGAAAAGAAGAATGAGCTGGCGGGGCTGCGTGTGCCCTGGCTTCTCCCACGGGTGAACCCTGAGGGTCGCCCCTCAGTCTTGAAAGGGACTGACTCCAAGTGGGGGTGGACACGAAGTGGGAGAGGTGACAGCCAGCCCTGGTGGGTCCCAGAGAACGACCAGGAACGTCAGGTGTTACTGTTTCATACCAGCGACTTCAAACCTGTCTTCTCATAAGACTCATCTCAGAAAATTTAGAAAAATATGTATGTCTGGGGGTATGTCTACCCAGGGGAATTGATGTTAAAACAAAACAGAAATGAGCAAACAAAACCCCCCAAATTCAACAAACGAGTTCCTTAATACTACTGTTCCCCAATAGTATCGCACATTTCAGTACTTGGTCAGTATGAAGTGCTGGTTTCTGTTTACTGATGACTTTTAATCAGAGACTCAGACTCCTGGCTATTCCTCAGCCATCCAGAATAGAGCTGCCAAGAACTTGAGCACCGGTGACAGAGCGCAGGCAGAGACCCGTGTAGACCCTGACACTGGCTCCAGGGGGTGTGTGGAGCCAAGCCCAGGGCCTCCCCTCACGGCCTGACTCAGAAATGCATTTGGTATAAAGTCAATGACCTGACACCATAGTCCCTCAGTGGTTGCATCTCAAAGTGGCAGCTGGAGGAAGATATGTGGGCTGCTAGAGGTGGGGGGGGGGTACCAAGAATTAGGAACTGCCTGAGGACATGTAAGGAGGAGACAGAATATGGCAGAGTGTCGGAGTCATTACAAATTGCACTTCTCCAGGGCCGTATCAGGCAGAAAGCAGACAGCCCTGCCCACCCCACGGCCCGTCTGCGTCCCAGAACACCGTGCAAACATGATTGGCAGGCCTGCTGCCAACTGACAGAAAAAGGGGCAGCTTCCTCAAGACACTTGATTGTGATCCACCAGAAAACTGGGCAAGTAACAGTAGAAATCTGTGTGACTTTGCGGTAGGTAGCGCCCCCTGAAGTTGTGCAGAGCACAATTTGCCTAACCATACATGACAGCTCTGTTTAAAAATTGTGCCCTTGGGCCATCAAGAAAAGGTCCGGTGACATCCAGAGAGCTGTATTGAAGAAGGGAGCTGCATAATCACTCAGAAGGATTTCTGTCAGAAGTGACAACAATGAAACATCTCCAAGGCAAAGGACATTTCCTGAAAAGCTCACTGGTAGGAATCGCCCGCCTCCTGGAGAAAGCTGGTTGGATGCAGCATTGCTGTAATATTGCTTCTGTGTAATCCATGTATTATCTAGCCCTCGAGTTCCCCGGGGTCTAGGATAAATACGGTTTCATGTTTCTGCACCCCGAGGGGAGCCTGGCGGGCCTCCAGGGTCGGCTGACCACGTCCCTGCATCTAAGGGGCCTTGACTGGCAGAGTGACGGCCTGCTTCCCCAGACCATATCTGGGGAAGGAGCCTATGAACTCCAGAGTGATATTTCCCAGCCTAGAATTTTAGCAGAATTTGTACTCTTTGCCAGAAAATGGCCCATTTCCCCAAATTCCCACAGAATCATAGATGTTAGGGGCTGAGAAGGCCTTCGCTTCTGCTCACTCACGGCCTCTGCCTGTGGTCTCAGGTGGAGCTCGGGAGGACGCGGCCTCTCCTACTGCACTGGGTCCGCGAGCTTGACCACACGCCAGAATCACCCCAGGGCGCCTGGGTCCCAGCCCCAGAGGTTCTGATTTAAGTGACCAGAGTGCGATAGGATGAAAACCTCTTCTCTGGGTGGGATCTGAGAGCAACTTGACTTTTTTTTTTTACTTTTTCTGTTATTGTGAAATTAAAAATATTGTTCCCTTAAAAAAAAAATCGCACTGCAGCACATGAAGGGGAAAGGGATTCTGCTCCCTCCGGGATGGCTGCCTCCTGGGAGGTAATTCACGGCCAGACCTGCACTTTCCTCTCTCCTTTCTTTCCCTGCAAACAGCAATACTCCTTTGACGTGCACACCCCAGGTGGACCCTTAGTTTTCAAAATAAAATAAAATAAAATAAAATAAAATAAAATAAAATAAAATAAAATAAAATAAAATAAAAGAGTTGGGATGAAAATATTTCCTGATGCAAAGCTGAGCTTCATAATGGAAACAATGTTTCCAATAACCCTTGTGCTCATAGTTTTTAGAACAATAACACAGCTTGGGGAAGATTGTTAGAAACAGCTTCAGCCTCTAGGCTAGGGCTGATTATTGCTTCGGAAAGTTTGTGTGGGAAGCACTGGAATCTCAAAGATGGACCCCCCTCCCTCTGTCCTCCCATGACCCCCAGCCTTCCACCACCTTCTGCAGGTGCCCCTCATGCTGCTGCTGCTGCTTTGACGGCGTGCTTAGTGCAGGGGCTTTTACGACCCCTCGGGTGGTGTACGTGCAGCCAGCTCTGGGGAAGACATCTCAGCAGCTGCCCATGTCTGACTCCCTTTGAATGAGACGAGGTCCGGAGACATGAATTCATCTCCCCTGGAGATGCTGCAGGTGGTGGGGGAGAAATAAGCTGTGTCTGGTCCATGTCAAAACATTCGGGTAAGAAGCTGAAGGTAGTCACTCCAGATGTCCTTGTCCATAACGATGAAGGCTGGGCTGTGCCAGAAATGCAAATGGCCCGAACAAGAGCTGACCAATGCCAAGAGGTACGTGCGCAAAGCTTGTTCCCACATCGTTAGAAAATCAGGCCTGTTCCCCTAGGAAGCGTTTCCCTGTGATCCCCCCATACACTGTTGAGTTCCTGCTCCATCTCCTTATTCTCTTTACATCTCCTTCCTGCGTCCTTTCTACACATGTCACATCTTGCTGTCTATTGCCGGCTGCTGGGAGGGAGAAAATGGGTTTTAGGCCTCTTCTGCTTGATCTTGGTGCCTGCATAAAGCTCAGTATATATATTGAGTGCAGTCTCAATAAATATATTTTGGAATGATTTTAAAAATACACCAAGTATTTAAAAAACACCACAACAAAACAAAACATTACTGGAGACTCTTTAATTCAGGCTTTGCTGGTTTTATTTCCTTTCCCTTTTGTCCCATCTCCCAAATTTATGAGGTCATTTTAAGTTCGGCTCCCTCCTCACTGTAAGCAATCAGTAAGCTGCTTTGAGCAGGACAGTCCTCTCAAGGCTAGCAGTTCTGAGGCCTGAATGCTCCCGCTGGACGGCCGTTACCTTCTCGGAGGGAGGAGAGAGAGCAGAGTGGGGTGGGGAGGGCAGGGCAGAAGGACCCCACTGCCTCCTGGGCAGTGGAGCCTTGGGCAAGAAGGCTGCTGGGGCAGTGTTTTCAGAATCACTGGCTTTGTGTTTCTTTTGCGTGGTGTAAAACTGGGCCCGTTTGTTTCTTTCCTCTTCACTTAACGCTCCACGTCCAGCCAACTCTCCAGCTATTTCTTCAGGTTGTGAATATGCTCACAAGGGCCACTCAGTGTGACCAGGGGATGCCAGAGACTCCCATGTGTCCTTGCATGAAGGCCCGCTGCCCGGGCTGGCCTTGGGACAGGGAAACCAGCCCCTCCCCCTAACTTCCTGGACTCATGAGCCTTCAGGGGACATTATCTATGATACATTGGTCTAACCTGCCTAGAACAAATGATTTACTTGCTAAAGTTCATGCCACATGCACTGAGTTAGTTCAGGAACTGGATCCAGAAATTCACGTGTCTTAGCATATTCTGTCCATGTCTTCTGTTGAGAGACACATTTGGACCTCAGGCCAAAGTTGTTCAAATGTGGAGCCTGGATGTCGCAATAGCTTATGAGCCCACTGTGAGCCAGTCACTGTGCTTTGTGCTTTCCTCGTGTACCTTGTGAGCTAAGTATTCACATCCCATTTAATGGATGAAGAAACTTGCTCTTGGCACCACCCCCCAACCCCACTTGTTTGTGGTAGGACTGAGATTAAAATCCAGGTCTCAAGGGCTTCAAAACCCAATCTCACTGATAGGCTGAACCATGCTATCTTTTTGTAGGTGCATCTGCCCCAAGACCAGGCATTCTTCATTTCTCTATTACTACAGGAAGGCTATATGCAGTTAATTATTAATGAATGTGTATGATATAAAACATATTCTTAAATGAACCACACATATTTTTAAAAATCTCTAATTTGATTTGTAATACGCTAGGCAAGTTCAAATTTCTATAGCCCTATGATCCTTTGCACAAATCCTCGTCTCTTTTGCTCCCTTTTTGTTCCTTTGCAATCACTTGGCAAAAGCACCACCCATCTCCTTACCTGTTCCACACCTGCACCTGTGTTAAGTGGTCTCACTTGAAATTCACAATTGTTACTCTCACATGGGTCCTGAAACACTGCCTGACCATTATTCCCTGATTCCTCTCACTCTGTTTCACTAGGGAACAGATGATGATTTCACAGCTCCTCCTTTCTCCTTCAAGCAGTTCCCTCCACCTCCCCGGAGACTCTTACTTCCCTCCTGTAATTGTACCCTTGCTCTTACCCAGAGACAGCTTTTCCAAGTGTGCATGAAGTCGCCAGTAAAGACGGTGCTCACCTTTCCACCTTTCTCTCCCACATCGTTAATTTTTCCCTGTCTACTGAATTTTTCATGAACACGTGTTGCAGCTGCTTCTTTAGGGAAAAAATTCCTCTCATCCCCTGTTCTTCTTTTTCATCTACTTCTTCATGTTGCCGACTCCTGGTTTCAACCTGGGTCTCTCCTCCAGCCACACTTACTTCTGTACTGATGTTCGGCTTTGTCCTCCCAAGCCAGACTTCTAGACATCCGACTGCCTACAGGAGTCTCCTTTTGGATTTGTGATATTTCTCTCTCCTGATCCCCAACCCCACCCAACTGCCCCCTCTCCTAGCACTTGGTCCCCATCTCCCGCAGTTGCTCAGGTCAAAACCTGGGGACTCATCCTTGCCTGTTCTTTTCCTTTCACACTTCACACCCAAATAATCAGCAAATCTTGTTGGCACTACCTTCAAAATATATCAGGAATCTGGCTATTTCTTACCATATCCCAGCTAGCCTTCTTGTCCAAACCTTGAGCCTTTTCCCTCAGGGTGTCTCTGCTTCCATCCTTGGCTCCCACTCTTATTCTATCCTTAACACAGCAACGAAAGTGATTCTGAGAACTCGTAGGTTTGACAGTGTCAAACCTCTGCCCAGAACCCTCTGTGGCTTTCCATCTCACTCAGAGTAGAAGCCAAATACCTTCAGATGGCCACCAGGTGCTGCATGACTTGGGTCCTTACTGCCTCTCTGAGCTCATCTATTATCCCCAGATGATGCCAGTCCAGCCACAGGCCTCCTCACTGTTCCTTGGGCTCACCAAGCTTGCTTCTGCCACAGGCCTTTGCACTTCTGTTTCTTCTGCCTGGAATACTCTTTCTCTGGATACTGCATGGCTCACTCCCATGTTTCCTTCAGGTCTCAAATCACCTTCTCAGTGAGGCCCTCCCTGACTACCCTATTTAAAATTATAATCCTTAAGACCCTCTAACCTGTCCCTTCTTTATTGCTATCCAATGAACCAGATGTTTTATTTCTATATGGGTTTAGCGTTTGTTTCCTTTCACTAGGATGTCAGCTTCACAAGGGCATGGGATTTTGTCTGTTTTTTTCACTGTATTCCCAGTGCCTAGTATCCTGCCCATGACTGTTTGTTGAATGAATAAACAATCTCATAGAACCACATTAACTATCCTTATTACTAAACTCCATTCTTTTCAGAATGCTTCACTAAATCCTTCCTTTTTTTAACAGAGTGATTTTAGAACTGATCTGCAGTTACAGGTCCTGGCTCATTATCAGGAAGTAGATATTGTCTCCTGTCTCCCTCACACCCTCCCTTTATCTCTGAGGAGCCCATGTTCCCGCCTCAGAGAAGCTACTTTTAATGATCTCAGTCAAGGCTGCCACCCGTCTCCCAATTGCCTTAGCTCCCCCAAGCCTTCTTGCCCAGATATGCAGGCAGAAGACTTCTTAAAAGGAGGAGCCTGTCTTTGATTTGAGCCTGATCTCTTTGACTTTTTATAACCTGGGATAAAAATCTCTCCTCTCCCATCTTCCAAATAGTTTAAAAAGAAAAAAAGAACAGTATGAAAGCTGTTGTCATGGTTTCCATGTAACTGTGTGCAGCATCCATACCAAAGAGCTCATTGGAAAGGATTCAAGCCGTGGACCACATCAGACCAAAATACAACTGTATTTTTAATGAATCAGTTGAAGCAACTCTATGGAAATGACAGTGGGTGTGGGAAGGGAAAGCTCTCAATTATAAAAGATCTTTTGCCAGAGCCTACTGATGTCATTTACTTTTTTGCTCCTGGGCCAGCCCTATAGAAACACAGAGATACTCTGACGGAGCCAGGACGTTGGCCCCGTGTGTTGGGGTCCCTGGGAGTGCTTCTGGAAGGGCTGCTCTGAGTCAGCTCCCCTTGGCCAGAGAGTCCTACACACCAGGAGGACCCCTGGACTGCTGGGAGCACCCTGAGGGTGGAGTGGCATGAATGAGGACAGGGGACCTCTGCCCCTACAGTCGGGGTCTGGGGAGTCAGGGTCCAGCTCTAAGCTTCCAGCTGAGGTGTCTGGTGGGGTGCTAACTCCTTCCCCATCCTCCAGTTTCCCCACTGTGAGTGGTTAGAACAGCTCCTGCCTCCTGTACTGACTGTGGAGTAGACGGATGGCTACACACGGTGCAATCAGTCATGCTGGTCTGTTAGTCAGTCAATACTTATTGACCACTTCCCTTCTTGGAACATTCATGGCTGAAAACACACACTAAAGTTGACACCTGAAAATGACATACATTCAGCCTAATAACTAAGGGCTAGCCTTCCTTATTAAACTGCTTTTCAAAGAAATAACATACGTATTTAATAAAAGCATAGATACTTAATAGGAATTAATACATGTATTTCGTTTTTTAAGACTGGCTAGTCTACCCCAAGCCCCGCAAGCGGTGCCCTGGCAGGACCTGGGTGGGGCTGAGATGTGGGCCAGGTGTGTCTGCCTATCCGGCTGCCTCACTGACCACAGGTGAGTCATTTGGTCTTAATAAATCGGGGGTAGGGGGCTGGACTGGCATCCTGGCGTGGAGAGCTGCCTCCCAGGGCGGAATCCTCGAGAGCGCTTCTCAGGGAGAGGCTGGGAGAATGGTAGGAAAAAAGATGTCCTGAGGCAGGGTGTATTCCTTTTGGATTTATTTCCACATTTCTACACGTGGAGGCAGAGGGTGGAGGCTGGGGTGGTGCTGAGGGGTGGGAGAGGAGGATCTTGTACGGAGAGGTCGCCCTCAGACTGTTTCCAAGGACATTCTTCTAAATTATGTGTGGGGTGGGGGTGAGGTTGGGAGTCGGGTAAAGATGAAGGTGAAAGGAACAGTTAGTACATTTGGGAAAACTGGTTTTTCTTTGGGTGTGACTCCCATTGCATCTTAAAAAAGTGGCAATTGTGTCTTCCTCTTATGATTAGGAAAAATACTAAAAATGAAAAAAAATCAACTACGTGGAAGACTTTTGATGATGATTGGAAGGGCTCCGTGTCATTTGTTGGCTCTGAACACTGACCGCTAATTCAGCACTTAACATCAGCTGCTTCACTGTGCCTCTGTTTCAGCTGTGTTGGCTCTGTGTCTCTATAGATTGTTATTGCTACTGAGGGGCAGTCCTTCCCCAGAGAGGAGGGGTGGGGCCAGGGCAGCAGCTCCCGGGATGTTGCTATAGATCCCTCTGTTGAGAACCTCAAATTTCTTTAATGAAAAAATTTTAAGTGGCAGGTAATAGCTGATATTTATATAGCTGCCCGTTATTTACAAAGCATTCTATATTTTTTAATATGACTCTCACATGACAACAAAGTTGTCAGTTTTTTTTATTGTTAATATGTTACCTGTTTCTAAACCAAAGCTCAAAGGGGTTAATAGACTTGCCAGATGTCACACAGCCAACGAAAGGCCGAAATTAGATCTTTGTGTTCCTTGCAGGGGCTGGGTAGCTCATGACGCGGCTATTGTGTTTATAAGCCTGGTAACAAACCAAATCATCTCATTTGGCTTTCTAACAGCCTGTGTATTACGAAGAGTGGAGATTATCATCCTTTATTTAATAGGCAAATTGAGGAAGGTTTCCCAGTATCACACAGGGGTAAGTGGCAGAACACAATGCTGAGGTCTCTTTGCTCTATGCTTCCAAGTGTTGCCCCCAGGGTTTGTGCACCTGATGAGCAGGGAGGGGTGTGTATGTTGTGTGATATGTTTATGGGAAAATGCTATGTTAATTATTTGCCTCTGGGCAACAATCATTTAATAGCCCAGTTCAGAGAATTGGCAAGTCCCTAGTCTCAGGTTTTAAAGTGAAGGAATAAAAACCCTAATAAGAGCAGTGGCTTTTGCTTTGCTCCATTTCAGATGTGCTGCTTGGTGCCCCAGCAGCCACTCCTTCCTTTCCTGACATTGTCCATGAATGGGAGGCTTATTCCCACAACTGCTGGGCAGTCTTCACCCCAGTTTGAATCTGTAGAAACACCACTGAGCCTGACTTCTTTTTCCAGTTCTTTCCAGGAGACAGACCTCAGTTGACTTTAGGCAGTGGAAAGATTTCAGTTCAGATCAGCGTGGAGCGGTCAGCACCGTTGGTCCCTCACTTTCTGAGTGATAAACCCAAATTGGCTGGAGGTGCTGCCAGCGTCTACCCACAGGGGCCAGAGAGGATGCCAGGTCGCCTCTGAGGAGCTACATCCCGAGGGAAAGGAGGTCGGCTGTGGAGAGAAGCCTTGCTGGGCGCCTTCCTTTCTGAGGTGGGCTGGCCGGGGCAGTAGGACTAGCAGCTGGGCAGACATGAGATGCTGAGGGCTTACTCTTCCTTTCCTGCTGGGAAGATGTGTCCACTCCTGCTCAGGAAGCAGCATGGAGACCTCCACGTGGACAGCCCATGCCCAAGCCTCTTCTCAGCCCTCCTGCTGGCCAGCAGCCCCGTCCCATCACGTTAGCATCAGTCTCCCACACCTGTTCTCCGCACGCTCTGCCTGGCTGCTGCAGCCTGGGGCGAACTCCAGGGAGTCTGTCCACATTCTCTGAACCAAAGATGACTTTGCTGTAGCCTGTCAGGAAGGGATGCCCTCTGCATTCTTCACCCCGACCCAGTTCCCTCAGCAGCTTTGACTTTTTCAGTGTCATCTCCCCATCACCTTCTAACACTTTCTAGCACGTCAGGAAGCATAAAGCAATTGGCAGAGACGAGGTAAAAGGCGGGCCCAGGGCTTTTAATTTCCTTCCGCCCCTCCAATCCCCCCTCCACCAAATTCCTAATTGTACTGAAGAAAGAATAATGAGCATCAAATAAATAAATAAAAAGCAACTCACCCCTGCTCCATCTGTGGGACAGAGTGTCCTGAGCATCATAACACAACAGCAGAAGCAGCAACGTCTTCCAACACATCTTTTCCTCCAGAAAGGTGAACAGTCTCCCTCCAACCTAATGGGACCCCAGGAGCTACAGGTATGCCCGTACTGGTCCTCCCCGTGTGACGATATAGTTCTTACTGTCCTTCCTTTTCCAGACGTGCTGAGATGCCCTCTCCTGCCTCAGAAAGGTGGAGGCAGGGGCTGCCTCCTGGGAGGAGAGGAATGGGACCTCTGTTAATCCTACTCTCTCTGGGATTGGGGGACTGGGCTTCCACAGAGAGACTGTTTTTGAGCACATCTGGAGTGACTCACGGGGCATGTGATCTCCTTGGCAGTGGGGTGGATAAATATAATTTCTGTACTTGAGTTCCATGTGTTGGATGCACCCACTGGAATTTTTCTTTAACAAACAGACTCGCGGAACTTGTTAGAGAGCCCGGCAAAGAGCTGGCAGCAGTCCCTGTCGACACATACACACACACACCCTGGAGCCAGGGGCGGGGGCTGCAGCAAGAGCTGGGAGCTTGCCTGACATACACTGGGGCCGACTGGCCCAGAGTTGCCTTCAGGATGGCAAAGTCATTGTTGTCGGGGCTGAGTGTCACTTGTGGCCCGTCCCTGGACTGGTTCCAGTGAGGAGCAGGAGAGAGCTGCCATGGTGCCCACCACTTTGATTTTCCCAGGCAAAACGGTAGTGTTTTTCCATGCTTGTTTTGGGGAGGCATTTAATTAATTTTTTTATTGAGCTGTACTTGACATAGAGCCTTGTGTAAGTTTGAGATGCACACCGAGTTGATTTGACACACTTATGTGTTGCAATATGTTTGCCACCACAGCATTTGTAAACAATTCTATCACGTCATGGTTATTATTTCTTTCTGTGGTGATAACATTTAAGATGCATGAGCCAAGTGTCTACCTTGATTTTATCCAGTACCACTCCCTCACCTTCTCTGAAATTCCAGACATGCAACATTAAAGCTTGCAGGCCGTTTAAAGTAGATTTCACTCTGTGGGTTTCCAACCTGTGAAGGTGGTACCCAGGGTGAATGGGCCACTGGGGAGGACACCCCCTCTGCTTTAATCAGAAGTCCTTTGTTATCTGTTAAAAGAGGTTGCTTGAAAAAAAACTTGACTATAAAATTTGATAAACAGTGATCTTTTTAATATTAAGAAGAGCTGTTGGGTGTGTACTTTGTTCCAGGCACTGTGCTAGGTGCTCTCCATGTATTAGCTGATTTAATGCTCATGCCAAACAATGAGGTCAGTATAGAACAGCCCTCTCCAAGGGATTATAATTTGAGAAACAAATGTAATTCAAAATGTTCTACTAGCCACGTTAAAAAAAAGTAAAAAGAAACAGGGAAATCAATGGTAGTAACATATTTTATTTAACCCAATATATCTAAAACATTATTTCTATGTGTAATCAGTATATTTAACAAGATATTTTCTACTCCTATTTATTTCTTTGGCAAGAGGGAGGCAATTAGATTTTTTTTTTTTAATGGAGGTACTGGGGGCTTGAACCCAGGACCTTGTTCATGCTAAGCACACACTCTACCATTGAGCTATGCCCTCCCCCTTCTATTCCTTTTTCATACCAAGTCTTGGAAATCCAATATGTATTTCACACCTATAGCACATTTCAATTCAGACGAGCCACATTTCAAGTATTTAATAGCCACGTGTGGCCAGTGGCTACTGCACTGTGCAGTGCAGGGCTAGAAAGTAAGAGGGTAGGGTCTGCAGCCAGATGACCACAGTAGGTTTACTTAACATCAATCGCCTTACATAGTTACACATTTTTTTCTTATGATGCAAATTTTAAGATCTATTCTTTTAGCAACTTTCAAATATATGATACATTATTATTAACTATAGTAGCTATGACATACATTATATCCCCAGAACTTATTTATCTTATAACTGGAAATTTGCACCTTTTGACCACCTTCACTCATTTCTCCTACTTCCCACACCCCGACTTCTGGCAACCATCAATCTGTTTTCTGTTTCTATGAGTCTGGTTTTTGTAGATTCCACATGTAAGTGAGATCACATGGGATTTGTCTTTCTTTGACTTATTTCACTTAGCATGATGCCCTCAGGGTCCATCCATGTTGTTGCAAATGGCATGATTTCCTTCTTCTTTATGGCTGAATAATATTCCACTGTATATACACATATCACATTTTCTAACCCTTTTTTTGTTGATGGACATTTAGGTTGTTTCCATGTTTTTGCCTATTGTAAATGATACTGCAATGGGCATAGGAGTGCAGATATGTCTTTGAGATAGTGATTTATTTCTTTGGATATGTCCTCAGGTGTGGAGTTGTTGGATCATATGGTAGTTCTATTTTTAATTTTTTGAGGAACGTCCATACTGTTTTCCATAGTGGCTGCACTAATTTACATTCACACCAACAGTGCACGGGGTTCCCTTTCCTCCACATCTTCACCAACGCTTGTTCTCTCCTGTCTCTTTGATGCTGGCCATTCTGACAGGTGTGACGTGATACCTCATTGTGGTTTTGTTTGGCATTTCCCTGATGATTAGTGATGTTGGGTACCTTTTCATGTACCTGTTGGCCATTTGTGCATCTTCTTTGGAAAAATGTCTATCCAGTTCCTCTGCCCATTTTTTATTGGATTGTTTGGTTTTCTGCTATTGAGTCGTGTGGATTCTTTATATTAACCCTTTATCAGATATATGATTTGCAAATATTTTCTCCCATTCTGTAGGTTGCTTTTTCCATTTTGTTGATGGTTTCCTTTGCTGCTCAGTGTACTTCCTTTTTCAATCTGTGAAGCTTGCCCAAAGTACAGGACTGGACACTCTGTAGTTGCCCACTGAGTATTTGTTGATTGATGCTGAAGCTGAGGAAGTTGCCAAGAGAACCCCTGTGAGCGAGGAGGTTGCTGAGGAGGGAAGATGGCCATGACTGGCCTGGCCACGGGAAACCAGGCCCAGAAATCCCAGGCTTGGCCTCCAGTCCTGGACTTTCTCACCTGCAGACGCAAATCATCAAATGTCACCTGCTAATGACTAAGCTGAGATGAGGACTAGCATTTGGATATGGGCTGGAAGCCAGTGGGTTTGTAACTCATTTCATTTCATAAGGTGATTGGCCAGGCCCTCTCTCCCACTGCTTCAACCTGCAGCAGGAGGTGAGTGTGTACAGTTTCTCCAGGAGCCTGACCGAAGTCTCGGGAAACCCTGGCCTAACGCACTGATTTTTGTCTTTCTCCATATTTTTCTTGTTCTTGCTGCACTTCTGTGCACACTGGTTAAGACTGGCAAGCAAATGGAATCACTGCCTTTTGTAACAGCACAGTGGACGCATAACAGTGGGGCTCCCCAGAGCTACTGACGGTGTGTAGAATGCTTTTTGTAGGGGAGGGATGTTCCCCTCAAGGCAATAGTTTTCAAGGGCACCTTCACCTCTGAACTCCCACGGCATCTACCTGCGTCTCTCTTGTCAGCACCATCTTCCAGCTTACTTTGTCTACCATTTGCTGGGTTCTGACCACACAGCTTATTTTATTTCATTCAATTTTCACAGCAGTTCTGTTCACTGGATACTGTAATAGAGTCCATTTTACACACGGGAAACTGAAGCTTAGAAAGGATAAATAACAGCGTCACACAGCTACTAAATGGTAGACTGCCTACGAGGGGCTGAGATGAAAGAAACACCAGTGAAGCAGCTTCTATCGATTGGAAGCATGATACAGTAGAGGGTGTGCTGGGCGGGGACCCAGGTAATAGTAACACGGGCAGGGGGCAGTGATTCTGTTCCCATTTGATTGTCATTCACTCATTCATTCATTAACTCTTTGAGCATCTCCTCTGTGCCAGGTAATAGATTTATCAAACCAAATAAGACATGGTCCCTGCCATCAAGAACCTTCATTCTAATGGTGCTTATTTCGTCTCAGCCCCTCGTAGGCATTCTACCATTTAGTAGTTGTGAGATGGTTTGACGGCACTGCTCTGTCCCTGTCACCAGGAGATGCCGAGGAGTCCCAGGTTTTCCACAGTTAGGAATCCAGCACGGCACCCAGGTTTGGAGTCTCAGGAAGCCTCCCTCTTTGTGCAGCTGGCACCTTGAGGCTGGATTCTATTTTCAGGCTGTGCGTGACGTAATTTGGTACGACAATCAAAACACAGCTGTAATCATGATGTGCCAGCCTCCGAAGCTGGACAGCCGCCGGCCTTCCCTGCTCGCTAACAGTGTGAATGAGTCACCCGTTCTGTGCTGGCCGTGCCGGGGGCCAGGCCCCCTCCTGCGCCAGCCCGGATGAAGGGAACACTGTGGTAATTCAGCTCCTGGGTCGACGTGAGGCCTCCATAGCCGGTGTGGCCAGCTTCGCTTGCCAGAGCAGTCACACAGGGAGTGAGGGTGGCCCACCGACGGATGGGCCAGTTGAACAAAGTGGGCCAGACCTCTCCTCTGGCTGGAATGCCGTCAAGATCAGGCCGCACTGGCAGAGCCTCTGAAGCCGGGTTTACGTGTCACTGAGGCACCCGCAGTACCATCAGGTCAGCTGCTTGGCTCCGGGTGGACCCGATGACTGTGTCATCTCCACTCTCAGGCAGGGACCTTGACTTGTCCAGCCGGGGTCTTTGTATTTCTCAGATGAAAAATAACCGATGCCAGCCTTTGCTGCTAGGGTTTTTTCTTTGTTTGAGGGAGGTTGCTAAAACTGGGACATGTAGAGATTTAGGTGGAACAAATTCTAGGTGTTCCCATCCATCACTCAAGTTTTCTAACTGCTAATAATGCCACAAATTCTTCTCAGAATTATCCCACAGACAGTTTCTGGTGTCCCCCACATCGTACAAGCCACTCTGGGGAAAACATAAACGGTGGCCTTGCCCTCTGAGAGATGGTCAGATAGCTTGTAGAAGCCAGACCAGAGAGCACCTCAGGGCAGATGTTAAGACCCCTCCTTTACTGAGCAGGTATAAGGCAGGTAAGAGACCTTGAGAAGGGATGCAAAATGATTTCTTTGAAAAGCCTCTTTTGGTATGGAAAGCTCTCAGGAGAAGGTGGTCTAATGTGCACATAGAGTCCCAGGGTATTCGGAGAGGGAAGGACTAGATATTCACTTTATTAGTCAGGACTTGCAAGGTTATGCTGCTTTAGCAAATAACCCCAACATTTCAGTGGCTCACGACAACAATAATATAGATTTGTTTCTCACTCATGCAACATATGCATTATGAATTGGCCATGGCTTTACTCCACATTGTCTTCATTCTGGGATCCTGGCTAGTGGAGCAGCTTCCACTGCTTGGGCAACATGGCAGAGGGAAAAAGATTCGTGTAAACCACACTCTGGTTCTTACAATTTCTGCTGTAAAATTGCACGTCCCTCATTTCCAGTCCTCTCACATTTAAATGGCTGAAACAAATCACAGGGCAATTCCTGATTTCAGTAGGGCAGGAATGTATAATTCTCCCACAGGATGGAAAAACAGAATATTTTGCGAATATTAGTATAATCTTCCATATGTATTTGCATCTTCCTCCTGAGATTCAGGATTAGGGAGATGTATTGGTGTTGGCATCAGGTGGCTCTAATCATGGCCAGTCTCAGGGATTGGTAACTGGATCCTCCAAATGAAGTTACCAGGGATCTGGAGATAGATGGATGGGTAGAGAGACAGAGAGATAGAGATATCTGATGGGTCCACCTGAGTGAGGCTGGAGAGGGGGGTAATGGTTCTGGGTCCATGAGGTGCTTGCGGGAGCCCATCCTAATCCAGTTCTCCAGGGGTTGGCTCATCCTGAGAAGCAGCTGAAGGAATCCTTGGGAGAGAGGAATCCTCAGATTCCTGGTGTAGTTTTCTTTTTTACCTCCAGTTTTATTGAGAAATAATTGACAGATCACTATATAAGCTTAAGGTGTATAGCATGATGGTTTGACATATTGTGAAATGATTACCACAATAGGCTTAGTTAATTAACATTTATCATCTCATACAGATATGGTACAAAATTACTCTCTTAACAACTCTTCTATGTATCATCGGCAGTGTTAACTACAGTCATCATGTTGTACATTCCATCCCTAGTACTCATTTATCTTATAACTGGAATTTTCTATCTTCTGACCACCTTCCTCCAAGTCTCCTTCCCCCTGGAATAGTTTCTTTCTTTCTTTTTTTTTTTTTTTAATTGAAGTGTAGTCAGTGACAATGTGTCAACTTCTGGTGTATAGCATAATGTCCCAGTCATGCATATACGCACATATATTTGTTTTCACATTCTTTTTCATTAAACGTTATTTCAAGATATTGAATATAGTTCCCTGTGCTATACAGAAGAAATTTGTTTTTTAATCTATTTTTTAATATAGTGATTAACATTTGCAAATCTCAAACTCCCAAATTTATCCCTTCCCACCCCCTTTCCCCGGCAACCATAAGATTGTTTACTAAGTCTGCAAGTCTGTTTCTTTTGTAGATGACTTCATTAGTGTTGTCTTTTTTCTTTTTTCTTTCTTTCTTTTTTTTTAGATTCCATATATGAGTGATATCAATGGTATTTTTCTTTCTCTTTCTGGCTTACTTCACTTAGAATGACAATCTCCAGGTCCATCCATGTTGCTGCAAATGGCATTATTTTATTCTTTTTTATCGCTGAATAGTATTCCATTGTATAAATATACCACAACTTCTTTATCCAGTCATCTGTCGGTGGACATTTAGGTTGTTTCTGTGTCTTGGCTATTGTATATAGTGCTGCTATGAACATTGGGGTGCATTGCAGTAGTTTCTAGACTGAGCATAGCCCAGAGGGATCCCTGCTAAGGTTTCCAGGAGACACTTTACTTATTTTGACTCGACACCCAGGGAAATGAAACTTCTCTCCAGCTACCAGCCTGCCACTGCTGTTGGCACAGCTAGAGAGGACTAAGTGAGATCTGACCCCTTCCCTTTGTCTTCTTTGCATTTTCTCCCCCAGCCCCCACCTACATAACTAATAAGAACTCAGATGTCTTTGGATATGTAAAGGCAAAGAAACTGGGGCTTCAGAAAATACAGACTGGATTTCCAGCTGCTACTAACTCTGGGACCTGGTTGAGGTATGCTATTTGTACTACAAACCATAAAGAGGGACATCTCAGTTACATAAAAATGTATAAGTCATAATTCCTCCAAGAATTATGACCTAGAAAGCAAGACATACAATTTAGAAAAATGCAATCAAGGCAATATTTGGTAAGAGCAGCAGGCATTAAATGGGAGGGACAAATAACCCTTCAGTATGTTAACCCACTGATATGCTGGGAATGTTTGTTACAGTTGGCTATAACAGGACTAATATTCTCTGTGTGTGTGTGTATGTGTGTTGTGGGGAGGTGGCAGTAGGTGTTGGAGATCCCAAAGGAATTTCTCAAACTGGAAAGTTCTCTGGGGTGGACATCTTGGCTGCTTTTTGACTAGATTCCATAGAAGGAGACATTGCTGAGACTTTATGGAGGAAGTGGTTGGTGTCTGCAAATTGATTTAATTTGCTCCATCTTCTCCCCTGAACTCTCTCTCCTGGAAGGGATTTGATGAATGGATATGAAAATACACTATTTCATAGTGTAACTTACATAACTTAGTGGAGCTGTAACTTACAGTAAATGTCCCCGTCGTCTTCAGAGCCAGTGGGTGGCCAAGCTGGGAACCTAGGAGAAGTAGCTGGGCTGGAGTCTAGTTTCCTGATCCCAGCTGGCCTCAGGAAGAGAGGCTAGTTATGCAGGGAATTTCCTGCCTTTGCAATCCTTCATGCCAATAACCACAGTTTAGCAAATTCACCTTCTGGTTCCTTTTGGTGAATTTTCAAGAAGTACCTCAAAAGCTCTTTTAAGTTTGTCCTTAAAATCCAAACCCAGTTCAGGACTGGTTCATTTTTTAATCAGACTTAGCTAAATAACTGAAAACTAGTTTATTTCAGCAGCTATCAAAATGGAAGAAACACTTTTTCTTTTTTCTTTTCTTCTTTATTTAGAAGTGCCAGGGGAGAGGGGTTGGTGGGGAGAATTGAAAGAATTAGAGGTGGGTGGAGGGCAGGGAGGGGTTAGAAAATATCTTGTTTTTGGATGGCACCCTCAGGGGCTGGGAAGAGGCTGACTGCAGTGGTACGAGGCTGTCAGGAGCTGATTATACACAGTGTTGTCATTTTAAGAAAAGTGGGAGACTAGTTTAGGGAAAGGAACAAGGAATCAAGTAATAGACAGGCACCACCCCTGCCTGTCGTGAGGATGAGAGAGACATGAGCTCAGGGACCTTAGGATCCCAGGGAACAGTTTCACTCCCTATCATAGAAAAGCAAACTGGGTGGATGTGAGGGGTGTGTGTCTTGATTGGAAGGGGCTGGGAAAGCAGTGCTGTACTGGGTCAGCTGGTGCAGATGAGGTATTCCTGGGGCACACACAGGGTAATTTGGGAGACAAGCAGGGTTTAAAAGGGAGATAGAAGGATCCGAAAGTCTTGAGTAAAGGCTGTTTAGTTGTGACATCTATACCTGGTTGTCCTCTTCCCTTTTCTTGTGAGCTCGTAAAGAGTGGCGCTTAGTAGAGAAATGGAACGAGTTAGGAAAAGGAAGAGGAGGGGTGTGGAAAGAAGGATGAGAGAAGACCAAGAAGGAATGAGATGGAATTTGTGTCCCCCCGCCCCCCGCCCTTCCCATGCTATGTTCTGTCCCAGGAATGTGTGAGGAGGGGAGGACTTCACTGGTCGGTGCCCGTGCTGGATGGTAACTAGCGCCATAGTAATAATGCAGACCATCAGGAGTTCACGACCATGCGGTTCAGTCAACATTAGTTGAATAAATCTTAAGGCAAAATGGTTATTTATTTTTTATGTGTATCATCCAAATGATTGTTCCTAGCCTTTTCTTTGCATGGCCCAGAAAGACCCTTTCTGTGGTTGGATGCCTGACTTTGTGCTGGAGTTTCATCGGGCACTGCAGTTAGACTTGCGAGGTGTAGTATGAATGTGTTAGAGCTTGCATTAGATGAAGTAAAAATCAGGAGGAAGCAGAATGAGTGGTAGGCATTCCCTGAAGGATCTGGAAACACCATCTGACAGAAGTGCTCTGGAGACTGGCTCATAGTCTTGTGGGCCTCACGCTTTCCCTTGTAGCTCAAGGAAGGAACTGCTATTTTCCATGGAGAACAGAAGAGCTGGTGATGTGGGCACACGCGTTTGCATCTCACCATCTCAGCTGACCTCTCTCAAATCGCTTCCAGTGGGTAAAACGGGAGGGCATCTTTACTTCATGAACATACGTCATCTGGTGAAGAGAAACAGGCGTGTTTCTTGTCCTTGAATAAGGCGTCTCATTGGTGAATTCATAGGTGCAGGAGTCACATCTCTGTTTATGAGGAGATGGCTCTGTGGTTCAGGGAAGACATTGTCGTCACTTGTGGGCAAGTAGGAGCTTAAGAGCAGCTCTTACTCAGAGAAGAGGTTGAGTTAGAGATCTCATTGCTGAAAGAACCTTCAAGGTCAGCCAGTACCTTTCTCCCTCATCACCTGTGACCCATGGTGGTGACTTCTGTTTAAGTTCATTTGAACAGAGAATTGAAGTAGTCACAGGAGACTAATTAATTAAAAAAATCACATGAACGTAATAGCCCCAAACTGAAAACAATGCAAATATCCATCAACAGGAGAACAGATAAACAGAATGTGGTATGTTCACACAAGGGAATACTCTCCCAAAATAAAAAGAATGTATGACTGTCACATCATGGATGAACCTAAAAAACACTATGTTGAGCAAGAGAACATGAAGTTGATTTCAGGTTGAAGAAAAGGCAAACTATACTATGGTGATAGGAGTAAAAAAAAGTGGTTACTTCTTGGGATGAGGGTGGCTATTGATTGGAACAAGGCATGGGAGAAATTTCTGGAATGATGAAAATGTGTTATGTTTTTATCCAGATGCATAACACATAGGGGGGTGTGTCTGTGTGTCTGTGTGTGTATTTAAGGTCTGTACCTTTAATTGAATGTACCCACCAAAAACAAAACAAAACAAAACAAAAAAACCCTCAAACTGAAACCCAAACAATGAACAATACCGAATGGGAAATATGTGGTTAACTGAGTAAGGAACATTTCTTGTTGATAAGTTCAATGGAGCAAACTGACTAGTAAGCAACACTAATAGAAGTCCTCTTGCCTAGCAGTTTAAGTAACTTGGGAATGTTACTTACTGTCTCTGAATTTTCGTTTTTCTTCTATTAAAAAAAAAAAAGAGGATTCATTTGTTCCTTGCACGCAGGATCTGCCACGTTAAATGGCACTGGTCTAGCAGGGGAGAGGACACACAGACTCCAATTCCAGGCCTCGGCGCTATTCTGCCGGGACAGGGAGCCCAGTAATAGAAGTACACGTAGCTGCCAAAGCCGGCCCTGCCCTGTCTCCTCTCCCTGCCTTTCCGGTTACAGCCAGCACCGCAGGAGCAGTGAAAAGGCCTGTGTCTAGGCCCAGACGGGGGCCTCTCTCCTTTCTCCAAGGGCCTTGCTTCCCCTGTGCTCCAGAGCCTCCCTTGTCTTCCAGCCCAATGGCCATGAAAGGCTCTTTCTGTTTGGTGACTGAGTTTAAAGCCAAGGAAGGAGGGAGGGAGGAAGGGAGGGGGAAGAGAGAGAGAGAGAATCTGAGGGCACTTGACTCATGCCCAGCCCCAGTGCCTAACATATGTGGCTAAGAATCCAAGTCCAACTTCCCCACAGGGAGGCAAACGACAAAGGTCCTCCTTCAGGCAAAGAAGGAACATACATGTTCCCAAGGCATGTACTGAGGTGCCAACCCCCCCCCCCCCCAGCCGGGCCCACCGCCCCAAGCTGTGGAGCTGGTCCTAAGCAGGGTCTCTCCTGCTCTTTCACTGCCCCAGAGCCCCAAAGGGAGAGAAGTGGGGTGCTCGGACCTGGTCACTGGAGCAGCATCTGGGTGATTTTACACCTTCCTTCATGTACTCAGTCCTTTCCTCCTGACCCAGGGAGGCGGACAAGTTAAGTGTCTCTTATTTGCTGATGGGAAAACTTAGGCTGGAGATAAAGGCGTCCTGACAGAGGTCCTCGGGCAGAGATCACACTCGCCCTCCCTGGCTTAGACTCAGGAGCCACACGGGAAATCAGTTTATCTCCCTGGCCTGGAGCAGAGTCAACAGACCTTGGTCAAGGCATTCTTCTAATGGGAGCAGAGTTCAGGAAAAAAACAGAGATATTGACCCAGTGAATCCACAGATTCCTAGGCAGGAAGGGATGTGGAGATCAGAGATTCCACTGTTATTTTACAGATGAGGAAACTTAAGCTGAGAATGGTAAAGTAACTTGCTTAGGAACAAAAGCCAGTCAATGATGGAACCAGGAAAAGAACGCAAGTGGCCGTGTGCATAAAAATCCCCGAGCCGACCGGACAGACCCGATCACGTCACATCATCCACTAGACCAGGGCTTCTCAGCCTCGGCGCAGTTGACATTTGGGGCTGGATAACTCCTCTGTTCTATGCATTATAGGATGTTTAGCAGCATTCCTGGCCTCTACCCACTAGCTGCCAGGAGCACTCCTTAACCCGGTTGTGACAACCAAAAAATGTCCCAAGACATTGTCAGATATCTCCTGGGGTGTGGAATTGTCCATGGTTGAGAACCATGGCAGTAGAGAGCCCATGCTTTCAGTTCGACACACCAAGATGCATTGCGATGCTCTTGTTATTTGTATATCTGTCCCAGGTATTAGTCTGTAAGTCCTTTGAGGGCACAGACAGGGTCTGATGCACCTTTTTGTTTCCTATGTCTTGCGCAGTACCTGGTGAGAGATATGCAATAAAGGATTCTGAATGAATGAATGAATGAACAAACTAACTCCCCAGGAGACCCTGGAATGTAAACTTTCATTCCCTGGATATCTGGTATTATATTAAACATCAAGCCGGTAGAGGCAGGTGGAGAGGCAGGAGGGTGACCTGCTTGACCTTCTTTCGGCCTCCTGTTCACCTGCTTTGTCATTCACTGTCCCAGCCCCACAGAGGCGTCTTCTCCTTGAGCTCTATTCCTCCTGCTCCAGGCTCAGTTATGTGGTTTCTTTTCAATCTTGTAACACAATAGAAATAGACATGACACCAAAGAGATTTTTCTCACTGGGGGTAAAGCCAGCATTCTGGAATGTTAACCCTTAAGATTCTCATAGTTAGAAGCCAAAAGCCCCTAAAGAATACCATGAGCAGCCATGAGGGCCCCTGGAGGATTTTTGTGATGGAGTCATAACATTTTGGCATTGGGAAAAGTCACACGTTAAGTACAAAGGGAAACGTTTCTACCACAAAACCTATCTTATTTTTTTTCTTAATCCCAGAAATCTTCACCGATGTTGTCTTTGGGCAAGTGACTAAACGTCTGTGTGTCTGTTTTCCAAACAATTAAGTGCTTGAGAGGGTAGAGTTCTTTTTTGTAAAACAAAACAGAACAAAAAACAAACAAACCCACCAAAACACATTATCAGAAGACCTCATATGCAAAGTTACAAAATATAAATTTCAGTGAATCTCAAGATTCACTGGATTCTTGAAATTCATGGGAACATTATATTTTATGGTTTACTTTGGGCAGAATGAAAATGGAAGGGGCTGAGAGAAAACACAAGCTGTTGGTCACGTGGCTCTCCTAGGGGAATTAATTTTAAAAAATGAGGGACTGAGCTTTCCAAAGACTCTACTGGTCAATTAATTCAAATAGACAAATTGACTTGAATGTAAATGGTGAAAGAGGACACAGTTAAAGCAGAAATAAGGCCAGAAAGGGGAATAAGGAAACGGCAGTGAGAGGGAAGAACGACTATGTTGTAAGATGATTGGGTACTATTGGGCTGATACGATTTTAAAGGGGAATTTTACCAAGCTACTGAGACGCATGGAGGGTGCTACCAGAGACCCCTCATGTCTGGCCTCAGGGTGTTAGAATTCATGTGACTGCTCTTCAGCCTAAATTTTAGCAGGTCACTGTCAGGGAAAATGATTGTTGCTTGTTATTGACTGATTGCTCCTGGGGAAACAGCAGATAAACCAGTGAGATAAACCAATGAGAGAGCCAGAAGGCTTGGGGTCCCATATCAAACGAGGACCTCTGAACAGGACCCATGTGGAGACGGGAGGGAGAGGTTAGGAAGGTGCAGAGTGAGTGTCAGATGTCTCAGGAGGAGCTGGGAAACAGTTTGCTCCTGGGACTGCCATTGAAAGAGGAGTTGGGGCAGGAGCTGGGCCCCTGGGTTCCTGCGACTTGACTGCTCAGGTCAAGTCTGGCAGCACCATAGGGAGGGACATGAGACTTTCCAGCCAGCCGGGGGTGCACAGACTCACAGAATTTCGAACAGGAAAGGTCTTAGGGATTTCATTGAAACTTTGATTTTCAGATGGGGCCCAGGGGTATTGACATATGCAAGCGGGAGTCCTCCCTGAAAAAATTTCACCGTCTCCTCTAGAGAAGTGGTCTCTGTTTTCTCTGAGAGCACAGAACATATGTATTGGGTTTTTAGGTGTGCAGCTTGACCTCAGGCAAGCAAGTCTGAAGCACCAGATATGAAGAGCCTCCCAGGGAGATTTATCTCTGATGCTTCTTGGTGGTGAAACTGGATCCATATCATTTCATATGCTTCTTTGGGGGGTACCCACATCAATTCTCATCTGCAGGTGACCAGCCCAGGACTGTGTGTTGGCCAGAGCCAGCCTTGGGGGAGGGTACAGGAGATGAGGGTAGAGAGAGATGATGTGGCCAGGCTGCCAGATTTAGCACATAAGAATACGGGATGTCAGTGGGAGGGTATAGCTAAGTGGTAAAGTGCATGCCAAGCATACATGAAGTCTTGGGTTCAATCCCCAGTACCGCCATTAAAATAAATAAATAAACCTAATTTACCCATCTCTCCCCCTCAAACAAACAAAAATAGGAAATCCAATTAAATTTGAATTTCAGATGAAGAATGAATGATTTTTTCTAGTATAGGTATGTCCCCAGTATTGCATGGGATATGCTTATATATGAAAAAATATTCACTATTCACCTGAAATTCAAATCTAACCAGGCTTCCTATGCTTTACCTGGCAATCCTTTCTTGGGACTGTCAGCAGCAAAGAGGCCTGGATCTTTGACGATGGAGTGATGTTGAGGGAACTGTGCTGCTCCTGTTTCAGGAGGGCTGCCTGGCCCTCTTCTCTCATTCCTTCTCTCATTCACTTGGGGTTCCTAGAAGAGACAGGAAATCCTAATGTCTTGTAGAAGTCCAGGCAGTAAAGGAAGGACAGAACAGCATTTGTAGGTCATTGCTACCACGGATTTGTTCCTCCAGTTCCCTTTTGTCTTGCTCTAGCAAGAGGAACAACTCTGTCTTTAAGGATTTGCAGACAGAAGGAAACGTGGCTAGATAAAGCTAGCACCCAGTGGAGCATGTGTCCTGGGGAGATAATGGCTCTGAACCTGCTAAAACAAATGGTCTGCTTTGTTCTTGAATAATAATCAGTTGGCAGCTTTGTTCTCTCTTCCTGGCAGCTGGATGAGGTGATTTTGATTTCAGAAGCAGTGATCTAGGGTGGACCACATTAGACAGGGGTGGAGGGTCAATCCACCACATCAGGGAGCCCCACATGGAGATGCAGCCCCTTGCTGCAATGTATTTCCCCACTGTCTGTCTTATTGCCCAAAAGTTTGCCATTAAGTCTTAAGGTTAATGACCTTCACCTTAAAAAAATGCATACATCCTTGAGAACCACAGCATATTAACCAATAATCCTTTTGGAATAAATTAGTTCCTTTTTCCAAAGGCTTATTAACAACAGAAACTTATTTCTCATTGAATTAGTTCTTTAGAGCCTTCCTAACCCCACATTTGGTTGTAAGCAGGGTCTTGGGGATACTGGATCCTAGGAAAGGGAATTCTTATGGAGACTAAGAGCTAGAGAGGTTGGCCCAGAGAGAGAGAATATGAAGGAAGCCCAGGAATTAAGGGTCTGGGCAGTTCAGGAGAACAAGGGAAGCAGGGAGAGGGGAGGAACAAGAGGAGAGGAGACACAGAGAAGGGGACTGGGCAAAGCCACCTAACTTATTTGGTGCCATCTCTGCTGGGGCTCCCATGGACGAAGCACCCCTGACTTTCTGGACAAATTTGGGTTGGGCATTGCTGAGGTTAGGGCACTGAATTCCTGTCCTGCTCCTCTGTGTGAGTCGGAGCCAGTCAGTTCTACTTAGTTTCCTTACCCCCTCCTCCCAAATGCCAGGAGACAAATGAGAGCACAGAGAGGGAGGGCTCTGCCCAGCATAGCTGGGAGGGATGCACTGGGCTGCAGGGAAGGAAACCCCCATCCAGTGGCTTGAACCTTACGGGGCTTCTTCCCCTCACGTGACAGCAAGTCCAGAGCAGTCAGTATGGGCTGACGTAGTACTTGAGCATGTCGTTTGGGATACAGGCGGCATCTATCATCCTACAGGAGAGGAGGGCAAGGGGCTTGGAATCAGTGTTCAGTAAACTGCAGTGGCCCAGAAGAAAATCCCTGGAACATATCAAGATAGCCCTGGCCTTCTGGGCCTTTCTCTTTCCACCTGGAGAGCAGCCCACCATTCTGATGTTGTGGTTTCCAGTGCCACTCATCTTGCTGACTGCTTGCAGGTTTCATTTCCCCCACAGATATCTGACTCCCTCCAGGTGCCACCTGTGCCTTCCCTTCTCATTGGGACGGTACCAGGAACACTGCAGGGTCCAGTTTGGTGCATGGATCTCATTAGATTCTCTGGACACAGGGTGACTTTTTCCTGAGCCTTCCATCCCAAACCTGCTCCACAGGAGGGCAGTGGTCCCCGCTCTTGCTTCCCCTCCACAAAGAATTCTTTCGCCACAGTCAATTCAGTTCCATTTTTTTCCTGAGACTAAAGTCTGAGAAAAAGACACAGTGCATGGCCTGAAGGTCAGAAAGCTTGGACTAGCTGGAGCAAATCAGGCAACTTTCCACTGAAAATGACCCACACTGTCCTCCTCCCCCAGGAAAGTCTGTAAGTCCCGGGGGCCACCCTCCCCTCAGTCTTGACTAGCTGACTGAATGCTGTTTATTCCAATAGCAGCAGAATTCGGAGTGTGATAAGGCTGATTGCAGAACTCTCTCCAGGGATGGATAGAAACTGACATAAATAAGGGTTAGGGGTTCCAGGGCCGTGGCCTGTACTCAGACTTGAGCCGGCTGTCCTAGGAATGTTTCCTCTAGGCTCAGCGTGTCCCCTCCATGTGACAAAAGCTTCCTGATTTAGTGACAATAAGAGCTTTGGAGTCAGGAGGCCAGGAGGCAAGCCCTGGTTTCCTCCCATCTCTGCTTGAACAGAGCTGTACAAGTACTGGGCTCTCAGAGACTGCTTCCTCCTCTGTCAGGTAGGGATAAACATCCTGACTGCTTCTCCCCTAGGAAGGTCATGGATATGAATGCAAATTTCAAACGCTGAGCTATTACACAGCTGTCAGGTAGTATAGTTTGCTGGTTGTGATCACAACTGTGGATGGACTGTGTTAATTTCATCATCAAGGGACAGTCCACTTGGCAACTCAGTCCCTGATTGTCCCTGACCAGGACAGGGATTTCTAAGGCAGTGCCTTGAACATAGTAGCTGCCAATCAAAGTGAAAGTGACATGAATTAGTCCAGATGAGCAACAAATGGCAAGGACCCTCTCTTCTCTGTTTCAGCTCACCCCCAGACTAGGGACACTGTGGTCCAACCAACTTGTTCAAAAGGATTGTCCATTCTGAGACACACATCCCTAAATGCGCCCATGAGCTGGGGCTGGCCACCAGTCAGGCACAGTCCCATTACATAAGCCCCTTCTGCCTAGAAGGACATGAGAACTGCTTCTTGGTGGACACCCTTGTTTGTCTAGCTCTGATCTTCCCCAGGAACTCTTCTTTGCTACTAGAGAGAATCTTTTCATTTTCTGGTTACAAAAAATATATTAGTGTAAAAAAATCATTGGCTATTTCCAAAATGATAAAATGAAAGCAATTATCTAGATGATTCTGGTCAAAACCTTATCAGACATCCCGTGCATGGATATGGGGATGCCAATGGACAGAAGAAACAATGGCTAATATTCAGTGAGTGGCTACTGTGTGCCAGACACTGCCTGAAGTGTTTACACACATGATTGCATTTAGTTCTCCTTGGGGTGAATAGTATTGCACCCACTTTACAGATGAGGAAACTGAGGTACAGGCAGCTCAGGGAATGTACCCAGACAGCTAAGAAACAGCTGGGCTGGGACCTAAGCCCAGAACTGTCTGATTCCAGAGCCCAGGAATGGTGGTTGATCTCAACCACCATGTATTTACCTCTTTGCCTTATTTTTCTCCCCAACTTGTTCCAATCAAAGAGAAAACATACTCCTTTTGCCCCTTAACTACCCACGTCTCCTTTCTTCTATTGGCAGTCCTGGGTTTAATTCCACAGGGAGGCTCTGCCGCACTGAAAGGAGAATGGGCTTTGGTGTTGAGCTCTGGCCCAGGCAGGCTTTGAAGCTGTAAGCAGTCTGGCACCTTTGGCAAGGACCATGTCCTTGGCACTAAGGGTGCTGCAGATGCCCCTGGCAGAGCTTGGGGATGGGGACAGAGCTTAAAGGGTCAGCAACAGGATGTTCTGCCACCATGGGGTGCTCCCTGGGGCTGGCAGGAGTCCTGCCTCACCATCCAGCACTATCCCCCCAGCTCCAACCCCACAGGCAATCCAGGGACAGAGCTCACGTCTCTCTTTCCACTTTCTCCTCCTTTGAAATGGGTATAATGATGGGATACCAAGGGATAAAAGGCTGAGAATATGTATTTTGCCAGTTGTTTTAAAAGGCACGGAATCAACCCCATGCCTCCCTACTCTGCAAGCCTTGAAGAAGCCTGGCTGCTACTTCCCATCTTAAATCAGTGCTGGAGTCTTACTCAAGTAAGATCTTGGTGGGGTTAGGACACCCCCCCCCGTGCATTCTGCCATCAGAGTGCATTATTATCACATTAATGCTATTACTGTTTCCTTATTGGTCACCTCCTAGGCTCCTTGAGAGCTGACTACACTTCCTGGCATGTAGCAGATACTTCCGCATATCTGTTGATCTGAACTGAAACTGAGTTGAAGAAAAGATCAATATACATTTCAAAGGTTGTTTTTTATTTGTTTTTAATACTCAATGATTCCACCCTTTAGGCAGAGATGGTGCTTGGAATTTTAGCCATCTTTGGAAATTTCCTTGCCCCATTCAGATCTCTGGGTCATGACTTTGTGTTCCAGGGAATTCTAGGGAAAAAAAACCATTTGCTTCTGCGAACCCTAATGTCCACTGTTTTGATAAAGGATTCCAGCTGTGACAAGGAGATTATTTACTTGAAACTAATGAGCAAAGCTAATTACTGCAGTAGACTTGGGCAGGGACAGAGTGTACCAGAGCAGGCTGCCGGCAAATGTTCCTAACCCTCCAAACTTGGCCACTGAGCCAGGCAGCCCCCTCGATGTGCCAGTGCCTCTCGGTCCTCCAATTGCCTGTTCAATAGCAAACAGGCTTTAGGATTGTGGTTTGCGGCTCCGTTGTCTGACAGGAGCCAAGAACGCATTTCTGTGGCTTGTTCTTTTTCTCCCTGGTTCCAATTTTTGTAAGATATATAAGAAAATGATTAAAGCCTGACCTTTTTGAGGCTGTGGGATTTGTGGTCCACCCATCACTTCCACACTTCATTCCTTACAACTCCTCCACGGCTCCTCTCCTCCAGAACAGGAAACCTACTTCTTGTCCCTGGCTCAGTAACGCCTGTTCTCATGGCTCAGGCTTATCTGCCTGCAGTTGGAGCCACGTCCCTCCTAATGCCACCCCAGATCACCTGCCAGGAAATGACCGCCACTGACCCCACCTGACGATGTTCATGCCTTTAGTCGGCATTCTGAGCTGCGCTTGTCCCAGATGCCAAATCCCATTCTAATGAACTAAGTGGGGCATCAAAATTCTTTCCTTTAGGTGGAATTTTGTGAAAATTAGACCTGAGAGAAAGGAGTTGTGGCATGGGACGAAAATTAAATGTATGAATTAAATAACATAAAGGGCTTAGTCCAGTGCCTGGCACAAGTTATATACATTTTTTTTAGACACTGAATGTCAACGTGCATCTTTAGAGCCTAATCCTGTTCTCTATACTGAATAATACTACTGCCCCCCCACCCCCAAAACCGTGGTCTCTGCTCCCAGAGGGTTAGCATTCTGGTAGGGGAGTGACGAGACACATGTGTGTCTCTGTGTGACCAGCTGGAAGCAGTCTTCATGTGATGTGTAGGTGACAGGGAGAGAGGTGGCACGCAGCGAAGGCAGAAGCAGTGTTGGGATTTAAAGTGAGGCCAGGACGGCCATGATGAGGTTTATTGGAAAAGGCTTAATGGGAAAGGTAGTCTGAAAGTGTAGGTACTGTTTTGCCAGAGACTGTTGGAAAAGGCAGCCTAGGTGCAGGGGAAGGTGTGAGGAAGGCAGAGATGGTTACCGGGACAACAAAGGAGGACAGGGCTCTGCGGTGTGCAGGGTCTGATGGGCCACTGATAGGGTCCCTCGGAGCTGAGGCTCGGATGGCCCGTGGGTTGGCTCATCAGAGAAACTGTCAATGACTTCACAGGAGGGGTTGCTAGATGGTGGATATTTCAAAATCTGAGTTGGGAATACGTTGGTTTTGTTTGGAATTCTGGAGGGAGGAGCATTACCCAGCTGAAGTTGGAAGCAATCAAAGGAGGAGAGTCTGTGTTTGAGAGGAATGCGGCTGAGGTGTGCTCTGGAAAATGGGCAGGTACAGCTAAGATGAGGTGGAAAGAAGAGGTGAAAATGGCCTAGAACAAAGGCAGTTTAGCTCTGGGAACTGGGGCTTCACAATACAAACCACAGAGGCCATAGCAGGGAGCTCTGGGGTGAAAAAGAGTGGGCACCCAATTTTTGTTTTTCGTTTTTGCACTTAATTAGCAAGCACATACTGTGCGTTGTGCTTTGAATCCTTAAGGACAAATAAGAAACTGTCATGGATCTAAGTTCTTATAGTAGAGAGATTCTTGTCCCATAAAATTGGTCAAAATAAAGGGGAAAAAACCGTTGAGGAATCAGTATAACAAAAGGACCTATATATCTTAAGCATTTTAATTTAAAACATGAAATGTACATCTCCTAACAGTTTACTATGAAGTCTAGGCTTTTTCTCTGACCTTGGGTATGCTGATTGGAGTGCTGTATTTTGTTTCTTATATCAACAACATTGACGGTGGCCACAAGTCTTTTGGTCCTCCTTCCTTTAAGGGGTGGAGTCCAGTACTCCTCTCCTTGGATCTGAGCTGACCTTGGTGATTTTCTTGGCCTACAGACTGCAGTGGAAGCAGTATTCTGGGCTTGAAACTCCCCGCTGGGCTCCTGGGAAAGCTCTTCTGGGAGCTGCCGTGTAAGAATTCACTACTTGAGTTCCCCAGGCTTGAAAGGCCATATGTAGGTGTTCCAAGGGACAGTCCCAGCTGGGCTCAGCCTTCCAGCCATCCCCATGAAGGCACGAGACATGTGAGTGCACCTGTCTTGGGTCCTCCTTCACTGATACCATGTGGAACAGAAAAATTGAATGGCTGAGCCCTCTCTGAATTTCCAGCCCACAAAATTGTGAGATAGTAAAATGACAGTTGTTTTAAGCCACCAAGTGTTAGGATACTTTGTTATGTAATTGATACCTGGAACTTTGTTGAAAAGAAGGCCAGGCACATGTTCATCGGGCCGGGAGAGACCTGGAGATCAGGTAGTTCAGCTCTCTGATGTGCACATAAGAATTCTGAATCCTGGCAGAGGCTTCCAGAAACTGACTACAAATGCAGTGATCACGCAGAAAGTGCCTGAGACTCCTAATTTCAGCTTGTCCTTCCCTGCCCTTGAAAGTGAAGGGTCCCCTGTGTTTACCCTTTCTGGATAACCTTGCCGGACAAGTGCCAGGAAGCAAGTTAGGTATATAGATGGTCAGCCGCATGGTCTCAGCCATGTGAATTTGCTCTAAGAATCTGTGCTTCAGCAGTGAGTGTCTGCCTTCCTCGGGCCCGAACAGTCTCTGAGGTCACAGATTGCATTTCCTATTTGCCTGACTTCACTCCCCTTCCCATGCCTTCCCCAGGAGAGGCTCCTTCCAGCCCAGTGAGGGCAGCAGCCCAGCTTAGGGAGAGCTTGGAACTTCTTACCTGAATGCTAAGGCTTCCATAGACACTCCAGACTTCCTGAATGAAAGCCTCTGGGGGCGAGGCCGGTGACCTGCAGCCCGACAACCCTCCTGGTGATTCTAATGACCACTAAAGTCTGAAAACCCCTCTCCTTGAGACGCTTGGCTGAAATAAGGCCCTCTACCAGCATCCACAATTTCAGCCTTGACACCCGTGTGGCAGCCAGAATGTCATTTTTGCGGAGGAAAACCACAGTAACTCTTTCACGTAGCAAGCCCTTCCTCCACAAACACACACAGAAATACACACAAAAGGAAAAGTGCTTTGCCTCTCATTCTTCTGCTCTTTAACATCTGTTACCCGTGCTTTGGGTTGTTTGAACAAGAGCATCAGTGTCAGAATAAACTTGCTTGTGGGGTGTCTGGAAGGCAGGTGCGGCTGCCACTTTTCATGCAAGCTCAGAACAAACACAGTGTACCGAGCCCCAGTCAGCCTTCTGCTGCTGGAGACAGAGGTGGAATTTATGTTTTGCTAGGATGCTACCCCCTGAGGTGCTGCCGTACCTTGGGGCTTTAATTAGAAGCAGCAGTGGCCCTTGGGCCTGCTGAGATTCTATTTGATGTGCTTGCCCAAAAGAGCTGAGATGGAAAACTAGACCTGTTACTTCACAGATTCTGAAGAGCTTTCTCATAAAAATTCCCTCCCAGTTTCTTATTTGCTGTCACATGCACCAGGGAAATGTTAAAAAGATTTATGCAGGGCAAACAATTAGCAATGTCTGGTTTTCCCACGTTTGCCACAGATTATCAGATTCAATTTATGTCATTCTGGCCCCACTTTGTCTCTCTCACAGAGCCCGTCCCTCCCCAGGTACCCTCCCACGTGTTCATCACTGCTTCCCTTCCCTCCTCCCTGTGGGTTTCTCTCCTTCTTCTTTGGGTCTTTCTAGAGAGGTCCTAGTGTCTAGTATTAGTTTGGAAGCTTGAACATGTAAAAAATATTCAAGATAAAAGTGAAAATTCCCACTGGAGATGTGGGTATTTTAATTTCCTAATTGCACCCCCTAAATTAACCTGGTAAATCAAAATAAAGAGCTACGGAGATTTTCTTGTCTTTTTCTTTATACCAATACAGGCAAGAGACGACACACTACAGGCTGTGAGATGTAAGCTGTTGGCAATCTGAATGGCCAATAAGGAGCTGGAAAGAAGAGAGATGTGGTAGTTTTCCTTGATCTGCCACACATGTCTTGTAAATGAGTTCACGGGCTTAGCCCAGTGCACCCTTGGCTCATGCTAAGTCCTAACTAATTGTCACCTGTGTGGTACTTGGTGGTGTAGCAAAGTACTCTTACCCTGGGCTAACTGGAAACACATAAGAACTGATATCTCCTGACATATGAAGGAGGTTTTGCATCACGGTCTGTGGCTCTGCGTTGACTGGATGAAGCCCCTCGTTGCTGTTTGTCTTGATTCTCCGGTTTTCGAATCATGGGTTACTCTTTTGTTGTTGTTGTTGTTGTTTTAAACTCACTTAATTCTCTTTAAGCACAAGTGGGAATTTATTGGATCATTACTGGGGTATCTCAAGAATCCAAGGCCAAGGACTATAGACTGAGCTTCATGAAGGCTTAGAACTAGGAAGTGAGTTCAAAGTCAAGAACCTAGTTACCTATTTCATACTGGCTTTTCTCTCTCTCTCGGGGTCACCTGGATCTTTTGGCTGTTTTTCCATGTTTGATCCAGGCTTCTTTTTGTCTGTAGACCAGCTTTTACTTCTTTGGCATTAGCACAGACAAACATGGCTGCCACAAAATGGCAGACTTTGCTCCCCAGCTCAAGGGGGAGACTTGAGGATGTCTCACTCCCCAACACCTGGTAGAGAAGCTGAGCAGTGGAGGTCAGCCCAGTTGTGTGATCTAGGCAGTGGCTAGGGACAGGGTCATGTGACACCAACATTATTGCCATGATTCATGGTGGGGATTTGTTCTGTTAAGATAAATATCTCAAATTTGGAAATAAGGAAAAAGAAGGACAGTATGTCCTTTAAATGTCATATTGGAATGTCATTTAAGCCCTAAGGGTTCTTCAGTTATCTAGGGGAATGTATCATTATATGACACACTTTCTACTACTGACTAATGGCCCAGACTCTGGAAGATACATGGTAACTTACAGGGTCTGTCCAGCAGATATTCAAATAATTTTTTTGACTATTTATGGCTGGATAGATTTCTTTTTGTCTGTTTTTATTTTCAAATGATTTCTATCTGGTAGAAAATATAACCGCAGGTTATGGTTTTATTGCCCATAAACATGTTGACTAGTTTTGTTCCTAACCTAGCAATCTTATTCCAGTATTTTCTTTCTTTAGTGACTGATATTCCTTTAACCTACATTCCTTTGAACCAGCCACACTATCATGCTGATTTCCTCATAAATGAGTTGAACAGCTCTTGACATATGTTTACTTTGTTTTTGTATAAGAGTCAATCAAATGTATCTGTTAATTTTTTGAAGATTGTATTTTTATAGTTCTCAGAAAAAAACGGGAGGTGGATTGGATTGACACCTCAAAAGTATCTATTATGCCTTCTTTTTTGGTTCCTGTGAATTTCCTGTTTTTTGATGCCTTCCACAACATTTTACAAATAATCTGGTCTTTTGCTTTAGTGAAAGTCTGCTGTTAGTATAGTTTTTCTGTTTCTGTTGGTCTGAAATATATTTGTTTCATCTTTGTTCCTGAAAGAAACTATCACTGGATATACATTTTAAGTTGACTCTCTGTCTTTGAAAATATTCTATTATCTCCTGGCTTCATTTGTTACTGTTGAGAATTTAGAAATAAATCTAATAGTATTCTATCATAGGTAATTTTTCTGTTCTCTCTGGTTCCTTTTAAGGTCTTTTTTCCTTTTGGTATTCGTTGACTATAAGAATCTTAATCTATATCCTTTTTTAATTTACATTGCTTGAAATTCATGGGGCTTCCTGATTCTGAAGATTTGTGATTTTCCTCAATTCTTGGAAAAATCTGGTTACTATCTCTTCAAATATGACTTCTTCGAATTTTTCATATTATTTTATTCTAGAATTCCAAGTAATTATATGTTACATATTCTTACTCTATCTTCCATGTCATTTAACTTCTATTTAATCATCTTTTTTTCCCCTCTCTGTGCTATATTCTGGTAATTTCTTCAAATCTATCTTCTAGTTTACTAATTCTTTCTTTAGCAGTGGTTAATAGTCTCTTCTACTCAGCAAACATATGAAAAGGTGTTTAACAGCACAATAAGCAGGAAAATGCACTATAAGGAGGAAATTATTATCTTCTCATCAGAATGGCTAATTTTGAAAAGAAAGAGAATTCCAAATGTTGACAGGACTGTGGAGCAGTAGTTACACTGCTGGTGGGGATATACTTTGGTACAACTCTTTTAAAGAATAATTGTCATCACTTACTCATGTTGAAGCTTCTCATACGCTTTGAGCTAATAATTCTGCCAGTAGGCGTATAATTAACAGAAATACAGGCACATCTTCACTAAGAGACTTACAAGATTGCTCATAGCAACATTATTCATAGTGGCCCCTAACTGGTAATAACTCAAATGTCCATTAAGAGTAGAATCATAACTACATGATGATATATTCATACAAATGGAGAATTATAAGCAATTGAAATGAACAAACTCTAGTTATAAACAGCAATATGGATATGCCTCACAGGCCTAACATTAAGCAAAAGAAACCAGGTTCAAAAGAATATATTCTGTATGAACCCATTTACAAACAAATGGGAAACCAAAACAGTTTAGCAAAACTAAACCATTGTATTTAGGGCAAACACTTTGGATTACAACTATAAAAAAAAAAAAAAAAAAGGAATAGATAACCATAAAAGTCAGGATAGCGGTTAGCTTTGGGGAGGCGGGATAATATAGTGATTGGGAAGAGGTACTCAGGGGTTTTCTGGGGTGCGCGTAATACTCTGTTTTTTGACCTAGTTGGTGGTTACTTGAGTGTTCATTTGGTAAAAAATCATGGAGTTATATGTTGCTTTGTGAAGAATAAAATACATACTTTTACTTGTAAATAATGAAACCACTACATATCCAAATTTGTGAGGTGCAGCTAAGGTGGTGTTTGGATGGAAATTTAGAGCTTTAGATGCTTATATTACAAAATAAGAATGGTTAAAAATCGAGGAGTTGACATTCAATGTAAGAAGTTAGTAAAGGAACACTAAAATAGTTCAAAGAAAGTAGAATAAAGAAAACAAAGATCGGAGAAGAAATTAATGAAGTAGTAAACAAATGTAGAATAAAATAATGATCAATTCAAAGAGTTTATTCTTTGCTATGACCAATTAACAGACTTTCAGAAAGATTGAAGAAGATGGAAACAGTCAGTTATGAAGAATAAAAAAGGGAATGTACAGCAGATACAGCAGAGACTACAAAGACAATAAGAGATTGTTGTGAACAAATTTATGCCAGTAGAACAGAAGCTTAGGTGAAATGGACAAATTAATGGGAAAATATAACTTACTGAAACTGATTGAAAAGTAAAAGAAAAATTAAATAGTTCTATAATCACTGAATCAAATAAATTGAATTAGTAATAAAGAATCTTCTCATTAGGAAAATGGCAGGCCTATTTTTATAAATAGGTTTCACCAGACTTAAAGAAATAGATTATTAAAATATTATACAAACTCTTGGAATACAAAGAGAGAACACTCCACACTTAAATTTATGAAGCTAGTGAAAAAATCTTCATAGCAAAAGCAGACGAGGGCAATATGAGAAAGGAAAGTTGTAGGCTGATTTTACTCAATGAAAACAGATACAAATATCCTAAACAAAATATTAGCAAACTGAATGAGCAATATATAAAAAGACAACAAATCACAACTAAGTTAAAATATGGACTTATCCCAGAAACCTAAGATTGGTTCAACGTTTGAAATAGACTGGTATCATTTACTATGTTCACAGATCCAATGAGAAAATTCACATGGCATTCTCTCAATGAAAGCAGAAAAACTCTTTGATAAAATCCAACATCAACTTATGATAAAGACTTAACAAATCAGAAATGGAATGGAGTTTTATTAAACCTGATAAAGAAAATCAATGTATATATAAGAAAAAAACTTACAGCAAATACTACACTTAATAAAAAAGTGAATCCTTTAGCAAGCAGGAACGAGACAAGGATCCTAGCTTTTACCACTTTCTAGCCAGTACAGTAAGGGAAAAAAAAAAAAGATTTACACGGTATCAGGACTAGAAAGGAAGAAACCACACTGTCATTATTCACAGGTGATGTGACTATTTGCATAGAGTCACAGACAATTTGTTAGAATAATGAGTTTGACAAGGCTGCCGATTATAAACCCAATATAAACAAGGCGATAGCATTTTTGTATACCGGTAACGTTTGGAAAATTTAATTTGATAAAGCTATCATTTACAATAGAAATAAAAATATAAGGAAAGTATGTCCATTTTTCCAAATTTGAGCTTGCGACTGAAAGCATTTCCAGTAAAAATACCAACGTGGTTTTTCATAGAATTTGGCAAGCTGGTTCTAATATTTTTGTGGAAGGGCAGAAGTCTGAGACTAGCCAACACAGTCTAGAGGAAAACAGGACGGAGTGGAGGAATTTGCCTTCTTAGCTCTCAAGCCTTATTGTAAAACAATAAGAATAAAGACAGTGAAGTATTAGTGCAGGGATAGACAGAAGGACCACCAGAACAGAACAGCCTGCACACAGACCTAAGTGTATTTAGAAGCCTGATAGACGGCAAAAGAGACATTACAGAAGAGTGGGGAAGTGCTACACTGCTCCATAATTAGCCATGTGGAAAATAAAAGAAACTAGACCTCTCTATCATTCTATGTGCAAATGTCTGTTCTAGAATGATTAAGGACTGAAAGGTAAAAGGCACACACTTAAGCACTTTATTTTTATTTTTGAAAGCCTTTTAGAAAGAACATCTTTAAGACTTCAGGGTAAGGGAGGATTTCTTAAACATTTCACAAAAATTCAAGGCAGCAAGAAGACTGATAATTCCCCCACTGTAATTAAGAACTGCTCGAAGACTCTGGGGGGAAGGTATAGCTCAGTGGTAGAGGTCCTGGGTTCAATCCCTGGTACCTCCATTAAAGAAAAAAAGAAGAAGAAGAAAAAGAGAGCTGCTCTAGGACTCTATAAAAAGAGCAACAATCAAAGCTCCAAACAGGGAAAAGGTGTTTGTAACACACATGAACAAAAGAGATTGTTATCCAGAATATATTAATAACTGCCAAACATCACTAAGAAACGGGGATTACTACATACAGAGAAGACATGTGAACAGGAACATTACAGGAAAGGAAACACAGATAAGAACATACGAAAAAATGCTCAACTTCATGATCAATCATGGACTGTGAATTAAAACAAGAAAAAGACACTATTTTATGCCATCAGACTGACAAAAATGAATAATTCAGACAATACCATGGATCTGAGCAAAGCACTACTGGTGGGTGTGTAAATTGGTACTTTGGAGAAAAAACTGTATTTAGAAAAGCTAAAGATGCCACATGGCCCAGGAAATCCACGATGTGCCCCCTAGAGAAATTCTTGCATAGGAGCTCCGGGAGAGGAGCACAAGGATCTTCGTGGCAGAACTATTGCCAAAAACAAAAAGACTGGAAATAACACAAATGTCCACCCAGGAGAGAATGAATACACGAATTGTGCTATACACTGAAACATAAACAAATGACAGCTCATACATTAACCTGGAAAAAAAAATCTCAGCAGCAATGTTGAGTGAAAGGAACCATTCACAAATGAACCCACATTCCCCCATGACTCCATTTCTACAGCATTTGCAAACATGCAAAAACCAAAGGTCTCATTCAGGGATACATATATGTGCTGAGATATTTTGCAGGTGAGCCTCATAGTAGACACATTCTGTAGACTAGGCTCCCAGCAGCCTACCATTTTTGGCAAGAGGACACTTACCTGGTTTTCTGAGAGATGAGGGGCCCCTGAGTCAGGACAGCAGGTATCCTCAGGCCTGCCCACGTTTCTGGGTAGTCATCAGAAATAATTCCTGACCGCCTGAACTCTCCCAGCCCAACAGAGGGGGCCAGTTGACAGCCTCCATCTTCATTCTCAGCCCTCTGCTGGGCTCTTAGGTTGAGCCAGGCCCTACTGGAGGCAAGGAAATGTCTGGACTCTGAAATCCCAAATTAGATGGCTTGACAAGAATTTAATCTTGTTCGAGCCAATCCCCCTGGTTCCAGAATTTCTTTTTTTAAATTTTTATCTTGCGTCTACATCATGCTGACATACTAGACATACTAATTTTTATTTCAAAAACTAGGACATGATCTGAGAGGTGTACCAGGTCACATTGGGTTCAAGTAGGGGTGAAGGGCAGTCACCGAAAGACCCAGTTTCTGGCCCCACGTCCAGGCAGGGATGCTGTGACCTGTGGGCTGCAGGTGCTCCTGCTTCCTGCTGAGGGGCTCACGCATCTGCCCCCTCTTCCCTCCTCTCCAAGGCAACTGTCCAGTGGGATCAGGAAGGGGAGGAAGGTAGGTGACAGGGGAAGCAAAGGAGGACAGGGACAGAGGGAGGAGAAGGGAGTGTGAGGGGAGGAGACCCGGGCGGGGCTGGAAGTGCAGCTCTTCAGCCCCAGGGCCAGGATTCCTTTTGAAATACACCAAGACTTTTTCAGCAGGTCCTCAGACAGACCCACCATTCAACCGGACAGCACATTTTTCCTTGCAGAAAGTAACCTTTTGTCAGCCAGCCAGCAGCTCTTGGAATGTGGGCTGAGGAACACGGTCCAACGGGCCAGCCCTCCTTCACCCACGGACGCCAATGGCCATCAGGAGGTGACATCAGGGCCTAAAAATAGCCTCCACCTTCCCCCTCCCACTCTGGGCCCCGCGCTTTCCAGGGACTCCTCTCCATGTTGACTTCGTCTGGGAGGAGAGTGTCTTTCTGGGAGGAGAGTGTCTTTCTGGAAGGAGAAGATTTCTATTCTGAGCTGCTTTTTCCTTCCAAGTAAGGCAACCTGAAAACACTTATCTTCAATGAAACATTCAGTAAGAAAAGATTCGTGTGTTCTACCAGTTTTGAGCACCTGATTCAAAACCAATTCAATCGAAGGCCAAGGTGCTGTCAGCAGAGTGAAGTACACATCATGACAGGTGAGTCAGATGGTAAAATGGGCCCCTCGGCGAACTGGCGAGCAGGGCTCGCGTGAAAATCTGATGCTCATTAAACTCGAGGACACGGAGTTCAAAAAGAGTGAGCCCTCAAATGACAGCCTTTACACCTTTTCCGAGCTTACAGGCAATAGACTTAAAAATCATGTGACAAGGAAGTTGTCATTGAGTGAAATGTGAAAACAGGTACTGATGTGGGGAAAGTCCAGGACTGTGGACCATGAAGAGGGTCAGGCCAGGGCCCCTTCTCCTGGCGAAGGAGCACATGAGGGTTCTTAGTATAGTTGACTCTGCCATCACCTCAGTGTGCTACTCCCCACGGTCTTCTCATCTCCCTAGTCGACCTCATTAATCATCTTCCCACCTTGAATCTTAACTTCCTTTCCCAAGGACCCAGTTCCTACCAAGGGGGCTACTTGTCTGGTTTTCAGATACCCCAGAATCGTCTATGGTAACTTCCCTGCACTTCATACCTGATCCTCCATCGGTCCTCAAGAGCAATTCTTTTCTTTCTTGGAAATGAAATATTTGCCACCTCTCACTCCAGCTCTTGTCATTCTAACAGCACTTTACAGAGACCCCTCCCAGTGAGTCTTGCTCGTCTCTGTCAAATTGATGTTATCAAAACACTGATTTTGTCATATTCATACTCAAGAACTCATAATAGCTCCCTGTAGCCACCTCCACTTGTTTTTCCTTGGATGGCTCTTGTTTTACCTGTTTAGCTTCATTTTGTGTGTGTGTGTGTGTGGACTTTATTACTCAATTTCAGGTTCCCCTTCTAGCTCATATCCCCTCATTTTTGAGGGAGGAGGAGGGGAAAGGAGAAGGCAGGTGGCAGGGAAGGAGAGGCTCACGTCTACCTCTGTGACTGGCCGTCCTAGCCACCTCGCCCTTTGCCTCTGTCTGTTCTTCCCTGTCTTCTCCAACAATCCAAGTCTTGAACTTTCTTTCTTTGAGACTCAGCTTCATGGTGGGATCTCCTCTATTGGTAACATCTTACTCCTTTGTCTTCTGAGCTCCTTCAACCCTAGTGGGTACAGCTTCTATGACTCAGGAGCTCTATGAGGAAACATGCTGGTGCCATTGTTCTCCTGCTGGTCATGTCCACTGTACATGGAAAGTTAGTGATCCACTTAAAGATCTGCTGCCAGAGATTGAGTCACATGGACTGCCCACATCTCTGGGCATTTCCCAGGCTTCCTAAATAATCTACCTATGTTTGCTTACTAATGGTAGGGGAAAGGCTGTCCCCCAACCACTGGTAGGTCAGTTTCTTCTCTCTGACTCATTATTCATTTATCAAATGAGCACCTACTGTGTGTACATTTTCATCTTTGTGGATTCAGATGGATATGGCACAGCTTCTGGCCCCAGAGAGCTCACAGTTGAAGAGAAAGGAGACACATGGTAAGATGATTATAATGTAGTGTGATTAGCGCTTTGATAAAAGATAGGCACAGGACACTGATGAAGAAATACTGATAGGCACTCAATGAAGGAGGAAAGTCAGAGAAGGCTTCTTGTAGGAGGTGACACCTTACTTGCATCTTGAAGAATGACTGAGGGCTTAGGCAGGCAAAGAAGGTAAAAGAGTGCAGAGGAGTGGGCTGGATGATGACCCCAGGCAGTTGGAGGAGCACTGCTTCCTTTATGCCCCTCATTCAGCCTCTCTTTTGTCCTCGCCCCCTTGGGACACGTGGCTGAGAAGACAGGAAACATTCAGGAGCTTAGCCACCCAGAAAAAAAGCAAACGCTCCTTTCCAAACATGCTCCTGCTTAGCACACCAGTCTAGGGAGTAGGTAAGTCCACAATGGGCAATCATAAAGGGCCTCCACGTCCCCATTTTAACTCAGAGAGGGACACGGTTGCTCCAATGGCTTAAATAGCTACAGTTCTCATGGAAAGAAACTAATCCATCAATTTATCTATGTCTGTGGTATCTAAGAACTGACCGCAACACATCAAATAGTAAGTAGGCGAGTGTCGGAGCACGAAATGTTGCTTCTGAGAGAATTGTAGAACACTGCCATCATGTTTAAAAGTACAGTTATGGAGAACCAGTGGGAGATGCCAGATGCATTTAGACTTTCTATCCTTTTGTGTTCTTGCCTTAACAACAATTTTTATCTTAAAATATCATTGCAAATAGCCACTATGGAGGACAGTATGGAGGTTCCTTAAAAAACTAAAAGTAGACTTACCCTATGATCCAGCAATCCCACTCCTGGGCATATATCTGGAGAAAACTATAATTCGAAAAGACACATGCACTCCAATGTTCATAGCAGCACTATTTATAATAGCCAAGACATGGAAACAACCTCAATGTCCATCAACAGATGACTGGATAAAGAAGATGTGGTGTATTTATGTACAAGGGAATATTACTCAGCCATAAAAAGAATGAAATAGTGCCATTTTCAGCAACATGGATGGACCTAGAGATTATCATATTAAGTGAAGTAAGTCACAAAGAGAAAGACAAATATCATTTGATGTTGCTTTTATGTGGAATCTAAAAAAGATACAAAACTATAAACAGATAGGTACAGTGGCTTCTTCCCAAATCTGTCCCCTATCCTGCCAGTTTCTCTTCCTCCAGTGGCGATCCAATATTATTTAGTTTCTTGGGGCATCCTTTCAGAGGTATTATTAAAGCAGGTACAAATATGAATAATAAAGGCTTTCCTCTCCCAACTTTTTAAAAACAACTAACAATGTTCCCTGTATTCTGTATCTTCCTTTTTCCTCTTAACATCTTATTTGAAGACTTTTCCATATCAGTTCCTTAAGAGTTTTCCCACTCCTTTTTGGAGTTGCATAATATTCCATTTTGTGTCTGTACCATAATTTATTTAATCAGGTTCCTATTGATGTACATCTAAATTCATCCTAATCTTTTGCTATTGCATACAACACTTCAGTGAATAACTTTGTAATAGGTCATTTTGCATGTATGAAAAAATGACTGTGGGATGAATCCCTGAAAGTGGAATTGTTGGGTCAAAGGAAACACGCCTGTGTGAGTTAGTAGATATTGTCATGTTGTTTCCAAACAGATTGTATCAATTGCTCTCCCACCAGCCATAAGGGAGAGGACCTATTTCCTCTACAGGCTTCTGCCTTATTAAACATTTGGACTCTTGCCAATTTGTTAATTAAGAAAATGTGTCTCAGTGGCTTTAATTTGCATCTTTTATTATGAGGGAGGTAGAATTTGTATTTCCTTTTTACAAGCTGTCTTTCGCCTGTTTGACTTTGGGCCATTGATATTTTCTCTTGTTATTTTGTAAGAGATTTTTGTATATACACGTTGTGAGTTGCAAGTATTTTTCTATTTGTCATTGGTCTTTTGTTTTTAATTGAAGTATGGTCAATTAAAATGTGTCAACCTCTGGTGGTCATCGGTCTTTGTTTATAATAGTTCATTTGGCTATTTGAGATAGTTTTTCTGTCAATATTTTGTGGGGGGGTTGTCTGGTGTATCATCATAGAATCTGTAAATAGTGATGTTTTGTTTCTTCCTTTCCAGTTTTTTTTTTTTTTTAATCTATGTACTTTCTCTAGGAAAGTCTTGTTCTAGGAAAGTTAATGGAATGGTTCTTCAGTAACACACATGCAGGGCAAGTTCATGGTAATGGTGAGAGTTCAGGCACATTTATACACAGAGCACAGGTGTTTCCAGGGAGGGGATGATCTGAGACCCTAATCCCTTCTTTAGAAAATTCAATGTTGTTATAACATATATTATAAACTGAGCTGCCCAGCAGAGGTTAGACGGCAAGAAAAGATAACAGGAAGCTTTGAGGGAAAGCGCACCTTAGGGTTGTGGGGTCTGGCCTTGGGCTCAGAGTGCGCTAATTCTGGCCACAAAATTTGGCATCTTGGGAAACTACTCTAGATTCAACTATCTTGGAGCCGTGGGTATGACTTTGGGAAAAATAACTGAGTGTGTGTGTGTATCTTCCTGCATGTATGGATGGAAAGAGTGGGTTATTGGACCTGTAACATTTGAAGTCTAAGTCTCTACCTGCTTTCATGGGCTGCAGCATGGCTGGGTACAGTGCTGGGGATGAGGGGCCCCTGCATGGTCTGCAGCTGCAGTGAGCACTGTGCCTTGGGCTGCCTTTATTTCTGAAGGTTGGAGTTTCCTCCATGGCCCTGGTGACTCCTTGGGTGAATGGGCCAGTCCTGGGCTGCTGGGCCCCTTGGAGGTGATACAATATCATGTTTTAGGAGCAGAGGCATCAAGGATGGAAAATGGGGCTATCGGGGGAAGAGCAGGGCACAGATGCGTCTCCACCTCCAAACTTCCAACCGGAAGAACCCTGCTTCAGAGCTGAAGTGCACCAACTCTGCCCACTCCCACCAGATGGCAGGAAGGGAGGTCATGCAAACGCAAGGTCCTTTCATAGCAGCCATACTGTTTTTCAGTTTACTGTGTTTTGCGTATATACAGTGAACTATTACTAGAGAGTAGAGGTGGTTAGAAGGACAAAGGGCAGATCAAGCACCACATGAGATGTCTGTCAAGTCAGAAGGAGACCAAGAACAGTGACTAAGGACATCAAAGATCTCTGCAGCTGTGATGAGAGAATGAACACCAGTCGGAAGTCTTGACTTGATGATATATATAAAACATCTTTATCTTTTCATCTGTTGATGGACATTTAGGCTGTTTCCATGTCTTGGTTATTGTAAATAATGCTGTAATAAACATGGGAGTACAGATATCTCTTTGAGATTCTGTTTTCACTTCCTTTGGATATACACCCAGAAATGAGATTGCTGCATTGTATGGTAGGTCTATTTGTAATTTTTTGAGGAACTGCCATACTGTTTTCGATAGTGGCTGCACCAATTTACATTCCCAACAAAAGTTCACGAGGGTTCCCTTTTCTCATCAACATTTGTTATTACCTACCATCCTTCCTTTCTCTCTTTCTTCCTTTCTTTCTCTCTTTTTTCTTTTCTTTTCTTTCCTTTCTTTCTCTCTTTTTTCTTTTCTTTTCTTTTCTTTTCTCTTCTCTTCTTTTCTTTTCTTTTCTTTTCTTTTCTTTTCTTTTCTTTTCTTTTCTTTTCTTTTCTTTTCTTTTCTTTTCTTTTCTTTTCTTTTCTTTTCCTTTCCTTTTAATGGAGGTACTGGTGATTGAACCCAGGACCTCATGCATTCTAAGCACACGCTCTATCACTGAGCTATACCCACCCCACTATCACTTGTCTTTCTAATGATAGCCACATTGTCCTCTTCTAGAGAAGGCTTCCCCAAAGGACATACAGCATTCATAAGTGGTGTTAAAGCTTCACATGGTTGAATCACAATCCTATTGTTGGCAGTGAATCCAGAGGTGGCTTGTTAACTTTAGACTGACAGCCCTTTAAAATCAGATCTGCATTAAGCAGGAAAGCTGTGCTGAGAGTAGGCAGGGCTACCCTTTGGTTTGAGTAAGCAACCCTGGGATTTTTTGGAATGTTTTTCGGGAGGAAGTTCTGGAAATAGGTCTTGATTTCTTACTAATTTAGGCAGCTGGGGGCTTAGAGACTTCACAAGAAATGTGACTTTCCTTTGCATCCCAGGCTTGTGCAGTGGAGCATAGTGGGTATTTCTTGCCCTTTCTTCAATGTGTTTTTCCCCAGGGGTGTGTTCTCCTTTGCCCCGAGGAAACAGAGGCAATGTACTTGACCCTGAAATATGCAAAAAATGCAATGGTGAGGAACCACTGTTGCCAAACCACCAAAACTGGCTGAAAGTTCTGCTGGTAGCAGCCCTCTCAAACAGCAGACACAGGACCCCTGATTACCAGCCAAAATCTGGTGTCCAGCATGTGAGCATGAAAAGAGCCAGAAGACTTGGTCAAGAGTCTTCAATTCTGGCCACACATCAGCATTTTAAGAGCTCATGGAGTGTTTACAAATCTAAGTTGCTCAGTCCTCTTCCCCCAGAAATCCCCATTCAGTGGGTCTGGGTTGGGGCCTAGTGAATGACTCATATGTCCAGCCAGGGTTAGAAACCGCCAGTCTAGGCTCACCCCAGTGCAGTCACTAGGGAGCTGGGTGGCCTTTGGCAAATCACTTTATTTCCCTGGACTTAAGTTTCCTCATCTCTAAAATAAGAACCTGGGTTGGAGATGTCCGAACTGGCTGCAAATCAGCAACTGCCAGAAAGCTTTAGGAACATAGATTCCAGAGTCCTGCTCCAGATGTACTGAGTCTGAATCTTTGGGACCAGGGCCCAGGAATCTGTATTTGTAAAAGTTGTGTCAAAGTACACATGGCATACATTTTACCACCTTGGCTATTTCTAACTTTACCATTCAGTAGTGTTAAGTATATTCATATTGTGCAACCAATCTCCGGAACTTTTTCATCTTGCACAACTGAAACTCTGTCTCTTAAACAACAGCTCCCTATTCCCTCCTCCCCCAGTGCCTGGCAACCACCATTCTACCTTCTGTCCCTATGAATTTGACTACTCTCATAATAACTTGAATCATATAGTGTTTTCCTTTTTGCGACTAGCTTATTTCACTTGGTGTAATGTCCTCAAGTTTCATCCATGTAGCAGGTATCAGAACTTCCTTCCTTTTTAAGGTTGAATGATATTCCACTACATGTATACACTACATTTTCTTTATTCATTCATCTGTTGGTGGGTACTGGGGTGGCTTCCACCTTTGGGCTATTGTGAATAGTGCTGCTGTGAACATGGGTGTGCAAATATCTGTTTAAGATCCTACAATTCTTTTGGACATAGCCACAGAAGTGAAATTTCTGCATTATACGGTAATTAATTTTTAATTTTTTATTTTGAGGAACCATCCTACTGTTTTCTTCAGTGGCTGTACTATTTTACATTCCTACCGACAGTGCCTAAGTGTCCCAACTTCTGCACCCCCTTGCCAAACCTGATGGGCAGCAGGAAACTGTATGTTTAAGAAGCTGTCCAGGAGGTCCGGATGTACTCAGTCACCGGGACTCAGGGGTGACTTGGGCCCCTTTTAGCTTGAAAATGCCTGAAAGCAAGTATAACAATAAATTCAAATGACTAAGTTTATGTCGCGGGTCGGCAGTTGTCACGATTTGCCTACCTGCTAGGTCTGTCTGAGAGTCTCTGGCTGTTTTAGGTATGAGTACTTTTTCAAACTGCTGGCATCCGTGCCTGGCACATAGATGGCTCAAAAACTGAATGAATCAATGAACAGATAAATTACGCTCCTATGGCAGAGAACAGGTCTCTGTGTACGATGAACCCCTGACTGCACCAAGCAGAAGTGTGCTAACACAGCTGATACTAGTAAGTGTCTGAGTGTCAAATAGACATGTACAGATCGTTTTTGCCAGTGTAGACGTTGGCACATTGAGAAGGCTGAATGCAGTGTGGGCCCCAGGTGACAGTGCTTGGGTTTTGTCATTATAGGAGAGTTTTTTGGTCAAGGCAAAGCCTGTGTAGGCAGTGTCAGGATGCACGGGGTCTAGGGGAACGCATCTGGACGATTCTGGGCATTTCTCTTCCCTGTGCACGGAGCTCCCAGGGCTAGCCAGCTGTTGGCAGGCAAGAGAGGGTGACACCCTGGAGCAGAATCCATCATTCCAGGGGAGCCTCCCATCCTGCTGTGGCCTTCCCTGCCCTGCCCTGCAGGAAAGCTGGAACCCTTCCTTGCTAGGTGGCCCAGAGAAGCAGGAGGGGAGACTGGTGCTTTGCTGTCTGGAAGGTGGAGCAGGCGTAACCCCACAGTTCCAGATGTCCTGGAGATCACCGCCTTGTGCGTGTGTCTGGGGCTGTGTCCTGCCGGCCCCCACTGCCTGCAGCCCTTCCCATCTGGACAGTGGTCCTGGAGAAAGTGGCTGTGCAGCCTCCTCGCCATTGTGGCTCTCACTTCGGGTGCGCCCAGCTGGGGCGGGGCACCGGCTTAATCATGGCCGATGTGTTCAGCCAGTTCTCACCTCTGAGAGCTCCCAGGGTTACAAATCAGACGCCTTAGAGTTTGCAAACCACATTTACATACAATGTCATATTAAGTCACACTCAGGGGGTTGTTTATCAGCTTTGCAGGGTGAAGTGAAAAGGCATATTTCTTTAACAACCTTTGCCCCAAGCATTGATGTCATCTGCTCCCTCAACTCGCTAATTGCAAGCTCTGCCCTGCCTTTCACTTCCCCTTGTCCAACAAAGAATGTTTATTAGAACAGCAGGCTCTTCTGGCTTCTCTAATGCTGAGTTTTCTCTTGGAAGTTGGCAAAGATTGAACTAGTGAACTGATTTAAAAACCAGGATGCATCCGGGAGAAGGTGGTTAGAGAGAAACGTATATATCCATAAGATTAACAGCAATGTATTTGCAACCATGACCGACATGTGCACCGTGTGTACTAGGAGCTGGCTCTTATGAGCCCCTTCCGTCTCCCAGAGGAGAACATGGAGACCCTGAGAGGGCGGGTGACCTTCCTGCCGTCACACAGCTCCTTGTGGCAGAGCTGCTGTCAGCTCCATCTCGGTCTGTTGTTCTTGTCACCACCGTGTCACTTCCTCAGATGCCTTCCGCCCCTTTATTCTCTAGTCCCTCCTCCACACTCCCAGCATTTAGAAGAAAAAGGGAGGCAAAATGCATATAACATAAAATTAACCATTTTAATGTGCACAGTCCAGTGGCATTTAGTATGTTCACAATGTTGTGCAAACATCACCTCTAATTAGTCCTAGAACATTTTCATCACCCACAAAGGACACCCTGTGTTCATTTAGCAATCGCTTCCTGTTCCCTGGCTCCCTAGCCCCTAGCAACCACTGCTCTGCTTTCTATCTCGATAGAGTTGCCCATTCTGGATGTTTCATATAAGCAGAACCATACAATACATGGCCTTTTGTGTCTGGCTTCTGTCACTTAGCATGTTTTCAAAGCTCATCTGTGTCATGGCATGTGCTTCATCCATTGTAATGGCTGCTCATAGTCCACTGTGTGGAGATACCATGTTTTCGTGTTCCATTCCGTTGTTGGTGGGCACTTGGCTGTTGTTAGTAGTGCTGCTATGAACATTTGTGGACAAGTATTTGTCTGAATATCAGTTTTCAATTCTTTTGGGTCTAGACCTGGGAGTGGAATTGCTGGATCAAATGGTAATTCTATGTTTAACTTTTTCATGAACCTTCTGGCACTTTCAAGTTGGAGCAGGTCTCTTCTTACACTAAGAAGACTGGGACACACTTACCTGTCTTTACACAATGCCAGATATCTGAATGAAAAGTCAACTGTATGTATGTTCCCAATATTTTATGATCCACACGTTTGGCTCTAAGCACCTTTGCACCTCACACACACTGACACCCAAACACTTGGATGAAGAATGAAAAACCCAGCAAATACAGAGACCACAGGCATTTGGAGAGAGAAGCGTTGAATGGCTGACTGCTCTCGAGGCTGGTGTCGTAGACAGCAGCTCTGCATTTCTTACATCAACATAGGCTCTGACCAAAGCCCGATCCGGGTCAAATGAAATGAAAACAGGGGGCAGAGCCTGACCCCTGCCTCCCTGGCTCACCTCTCTGGCCACTCCTTCCAGCTTCTGGACTCTAGGGCATGTGCCGACTTGCAGCCTCAGGAAGCTGCTTTCTCGGCTCTGCCCTAAGAAGGCAGAACAGCTCCCTTATCCCAACATACCACAGCTACTTAGAGGTGGAAATTTCACCTTCTTAAAAAGAAAATCCCATGGCTCACCCTGTCCATCACTCTACTGGAAAGAGTATAGCCTGATAGATTGACAAAAGTAGTTAGCTAAAAATATCCCATCTATATGGCATCTATTCTGAAAATCTGAGACCTCTGTTAAGCTGGTGATTTCCAGGAGTAAGTACCTTGGGCCTAAGGTCAGTAGACAAGGAACTTTCACACATGGCAGTGCTGCTTGGTGATTTTCAGAGTCCTCGTTGCCTTTGGGAGGCAGGAAAGAGAAAGGACTTCGGCATTAGGCTGAACTGGACCCCCAAGTCTTGAGTCTAATGCTTCCCAGTTATGTGACTTTTCTTCATGAGCCTGTTTTGGTATGTTTTGTGTTTATTTGCTAATGTACTAGTTATCTTTGGGCTGCTGTGAGCATTCGATGAGATAAGGTGTGTAGTTTGTTCTTTTCTGGGTCAAGCAGGTCAGTTCCCCACATGCTCACCCCTTATCCCTATCCCATGTTGCATCTGCTCTCCACCCAGTTATGTTCTTGTTGTCCAGGGTGTCAGGGGCGAAAGACGGAGGACACAGCACAGAGGACTGGCCTGTCTACGTTCACATAACAGTATATAAAAAGACTCACATGTTTTCCTTCTGTTGAGGTATTCCGTGAGCCTGGCTTCCCTCTGCCCCTTCCTTTCCTTTTCATTCTACTGCAAGATGAATTCGATCACCCAGGAGGCAAATTCTTTATCCAAAATGTCAACACACCCTGTTTCCTTTGAAGAGCAGAATCAAAGGAAAGCAAACAAGCAACCCAAAGAAACCCATTGTGCGGGCTGGGAAGACCTGGGTTGCCTCTGGAACGCTTGGATCTGAGCCCTTTACTGCAGCGCCAGCGTTTTCAGCTTGCTAGACAAGCTCTCTGCTCAAGTGCCATCTTCTGCCTTCAAAACCCTTGCCTCTTCTTTCACAGTTCCAAGTTCATGACTGCTGTCTACCTCAGCTCATGAGGACACCCTCCCTCCCTCCCTCCACAAACATGTGGTGTGTGCTGACCACGTGCTGTCTGTGCAACCAGCCACCGGGTTGGAGCTGCATTTCCGAATGAATGGGTCCAATGCTAGTTATACGGCAATGATTTTATTAGCCTTAGGTGGGGAGGTGTCTTAAAGGACTTACATTTAGACTTTGCCAAAATAGTCAAATTATTCCAATAGCACAGGAGGAAATTCTTGACCCCTGAGTCTTTAAAATTTAAATGAAGGATTTTCCCAATCATTTGTGAGTAGTAAAATAAACAGCCTTCTAGCCCTCTGCGTGTGTAGAAGTCATTTGGTTAAAGGCAAGCACACCCAAGACAGGCTCCCTCTTAGAGGGGTGGAAAACTTTCTCTCGTCCACCCCGCGTTTCTCCATGAGCTCTTCCGCAACTTCTAAAGAGCCAGGGAGAAACCTGCCTTTCCCTCTCTCACCTAACCCTCGCCACAGGGAAGAGGCAAGATGACACCCAGTTGGTTAGGTGGGGAGATGGGCCTTGGAGCACATGCCCAGCAGTACCTTCTTGGCTAAGGAGGCTCCATTACTAACTCAGCACCTGCTCTAGGACATGCTCTCAGAAACTCCCATGCTGGAATTCATGTTTCTCTGTCCATCAACTAAGCTTATATGAGCTGGATGTCTGCTGGGGCCTCCTGGTGTCACACTGCAGAGCTACACTTGGCTGGAATCTCCTGTTTCTTCTAATTCCAGGGTGGAGAGGGGGTCCTGTCATCACTGCAGCTTCCAGGCCCCCAAGTCTTTGGATGTGTCTCTGCCCACAGCTCAGTTGCCCAGATGTGACAACAGCTGCTGCTTCAGCTGCCAGAAAGTCCCACTTGGACTAGCTGAATGTTTCCTAGAGTTGGGTGCTTGCAGAGAAGGGGCGTCCCACATCCCCAGACAGCCCTTCATCATCTTGCTGACTTCTCATCATCTCCCTCCTGTCTTTCTTTGGCCTTTTGTTTTTCTTCCTTTTTTTTTTTTTTTCCGCTTTGGTGTAACTTGGGGAAGAGAAAATGGCCCCGAAGTCCAAGTAACAAAGAGGAGGGAAGGGAAATTCACACATGGCCACATAAGGGTGCACAGGCTGTGCACTGCACAAATCCACAGTCCCCTTCACATGGACTGTGATGTGATATGCAAAATGGGGTTTGCCACCTGATGAAAATGATTTCTTTGAGCTCTGCCTTCTCTCATTCAAGGACAGTATGGATGCATGGAGAGGTGATGCACTTTGAGCCCTTAAGACCCCAATTTGAATCCCCCCAGTTCTGTCACCATCCCATTAAATGGCCCTGGACTACTCTCGTAACATCTCAGACCCGTTTCCTTATTTATGAAAGGAGGATGATAGCACTTCCTTTGCAGAGTTTCTGGGAGAAAGAAATGAGCTCTGATGTTAATCAGATGGCATGTATTAGGTGCTCAGTAGATGCCGGGAGGGTTGTCTGGTTGAAGAGTATTTGCCTGTCTCACCATTGGCCCTTTTCAAGTGAAAATAAATAGGGCCTTCCAGAGATGCTGAGTGTATATCTGTTGGAGGCTGAAAAAGATACAATTATTCCACTTGGATTTCAATTGAAGAAAATAAGGAATTTATTAAGATATGTGGCCTGTTGGGACATTCCAAAATTTGCAGTTGTAACAACAGCCATGACAACATATTGAGCACACACTGCATGTTAGGCATGGTTGAAGCATCTCCATGTATTATTGCTCTGGTGAAAATCAACTCTTCTGGGAGACAGCCTCCCGGATGCTGTCCCTGGAATTCTGTGTCTTGGCAAAGGGTGAGAAAAAGCTTTTCTTTGCTTCCCAACCCACTTCTGGCATTGCCTGGTACTTTTATAGATCTTTGGGTCTCCAAATCTGCTCTTTTTATATCAGCCCTTCTGCCCTTTTGACCAGTTACTTACCTTTGATGGTGAGCTGGACTCTGCAGGTAAGCACAAGATGCAGGTCTTTGAACTGGTGGGGTGCTGGAGCCAGCTTGCACCTGCTGCTGGAGCCTGCAGTCAGCATCTCCTCCCAGCTCGGCACTGGTGATGTCACACTGGTCCTTGTGGTCAGTCACTGTGGAGGTGCTTGTGGCAGGGAAACCAGCAGATGCTATGAATCAGGACCAGCCCCTCCATCCCTCCCTGGGAGCTGGTTGACCACCCCTCCGCTGACTTCCTCACAGCAACTCTGTGGCCGGAGAAACTCAACAGGATGCGTTGGGCTTGAATGGAGGTGCTTGTAGAAAGCCTTTAATTCACAAACATGAGCTAAATGGAGAATTTCAAGTAGGCAGATTTTCCACTTCTATTAAGCTCCAAATTGAGGAAGACGAGGAACAGGTCTTCACTTGCAGACACAGAAAACAAACTTATGGTTACCAGGGGGGAAAGGGGGTTGGAAGGGATAAACTGGGAGTTCGAGATTTGCAGATACTAACTACTACATATAAAATAGATAAATAACAAGTTTCTACTGTATAGCACAGGGAACTATATTCAATATCTTGTAGTAACCCATAATGAAAAAGAGTGTGAAAAGGAATATATGTATGTATGCGTATGACTAAAACATGCTGCACACCAGACACAACATTGACACAACATTGTAAACTAACTATACGTCAATAAAAAAGTAAGTTTTGAAGTTAAAAAAAAAAGTGTTAAGTATAAGACTATTACATTTGTAGTAATTTAAAGAGTGGTTTATAGCATATTTGTATTATTTTATTCAATGCTCACATCCCTAGTCATAGATCTTATTAGCCTCATTTTATAGGTATATAATAAAATTGAAAAGATTTGTATAAATAACCTCTCCCCCTCAGGTAACATCTTTAAAACTATGCTGAAAGGTACCCTCTGGAGACCAGGTGGATCTTTAGTGTCCCTTCCTGTCCCTGGAAACAGCCTAACCACTCAAGTGATACCTTAATTTTCTTATAATGCCATGTCTCAGTGTACTCTGGAAATCAAACAGGAGGGCACAGACCTAGTAGAAAGCAGGTGAACTGGAAGGAAAAGAATGCGTGAGCACATCCTGAACTTCAGTGTTTCTACACAAGATGGCGCTCTCTTCTCAGTAGAAGGGGACTGTCAGGAAAAAACGCTAACTGCCGACCAGCAGCAGAGGATGGGCAGTGTTGGGCTCACCTGCATGTTGTAGTCTATTGCATTAGGGCAATTGGTTTGAGCTCAGCAATATTAAGGTCAAAGCCACCCACCCACTGCACAAATCTATCTCTGTGATCGTATGAGTCAGCATTCATTATTTCCGCTCCAGGGGGAAGGGGAGTAGAAAAATCCCAGCCCTGCTGCAGGCCCTGTAGCTGGTGAGTCTTATGTTCACAGGTGGAGAGGAAATTATAACTGATCCTTTACTTCCCATAAGTAACCCAAGGGTTCCTCTGTCTCCAAATGGAAGATAAATAAAGCGTCAGAGACCTCTCTGCAGACCGTGCTTCTGAATTCAGGGTTTCCTCTTGTTCCCATCGTCTCTGCGGGTCTACTCTCCCACCCGCTGCACATCACCAGTTCACATCCATAAGTAAATGCCGCTGTAAGGGGCAGGGATTCGAAGGACCTGGTGCTGCTCAGATGAGGTCAATTATAGATGCAGATCCAGCCTGGCATGGGTGTTGGTATGGACCCAGGCTCTCGGGGTACTCCCCATCAGTCCTCTCCCCGCTGTAACTAACTTGCAGGCCCTGGGAATTGTCCCGCTCCTGAGCTGCCCACTGTACCTGAACCCCAGCCGTACCTGAGCCCCCAGCCTGAGGCCAACCTTTTACCTTTGACCCATTTTGCTAACAGATGCTGGCTCTCTCTGATCTGAGCTGCACCGTCTCTCCTGGAGGCCGCCTGTCCCTCTGGTCTGGCTGTGTTGTCACCTCCAGCACTGTCTGCCGAGCTCTCCGCTGGTTATGGTCCCTCTGGCTCTTCCTGCTCCTCTGAGCTGAGCCCTCCTCCTCTCCAGAGGCCGTTCCCATCTCTTGGCTCCCACTTTCCTCCTGTGCCCATTGGCCCCCCAGCTCCTCGGCATGGCTTGTCCTGTTCCCCAAGCCCCTTTGCTTCAAATCAGCTCTCTCAAGCTGTCCTCTGTCTCCCCAGGAAACGAGGAGCCTTCAGAAACTTCAACTCTGCCCTCAGCACCACCCTTTCAGCAGGAATCATCCTAGGGAAGCAGAATCTTGGGAATTTCATGAAACAAATCTCTCAACTCTTGTTTTGAAGAGACTGCAGATACCTTGCGCATGTCGGCTCACGCCACATCTTACAGTCAAGAGTAAAACTAATGCACAGCGGCCTCATCGTCTGACCTTTGCAGCCTTTGCCAATGACTTCGACAGGCCAAGATCCCACCTTGCCTCTTCCCAGCTGGTCATGACCAAGTCCTTCTGCTCCCAAGTTAAGTCTCACGATGCTGGTTTGATGGGAACAGCCATGTAAGGTCGCCAGTAATCCTGGCTTCCCACCTCCTCCTTCTATTCCTTACATTTCAAGAAGCCAGTAGCTGGAGAGGCATATGAAGTCAAGTGAGGGTTTATTGAAGGTGAACAGATCATGTGAATGCGGATGGGGTGATCCAGCTGGGAGGGAAAGCAGTAGTAGTTGTGGTTACCTGCAGTGAAGACCAAAAGAGCCATCCTTCACCCAAGCTTTCACTGCTCCCAGGCGTGGAGAAGTCAAGAATGTGCCCTGGGGTCAGCATGAGGCTCATCAGCCCTTCTGACACTAAAGGGTCACGTCTGCTGGTGACCATTCCTATCCTTTCCTTCCTAATGTTACCAGAAAGATTGCCTTGCTCAATCCAGATCTTGATCTGTCCTTGGAATTCCAATCTCTTCCAGTCTTTTTTTTTTTTTGCTTTCAGGCACTGTGACAGATTGATGTCATTAATGACCCCCACACGTAATCTCTATCTGTGCCCTTTGCTGGGCAGTCCCTGCCCGCGCTGATTCTGGGACACACAACTTGCCGCGGCCAATGGGACAGGAGCAAACTGGATGAAAGTAGAGACCTGGAGAAGACTCGTCTGGTTTCCTCTCCATCTTTAGCTCCTGCTGCCTTATGTGAACAAACCTGAACTAGCCTCCTGGAGGATGAGAGGGTATGGAGCTGAGTCATCTCCGCGGAGGCCCGCTGGCCCCAGCTGGCCCTCAGCTGACCTGCCAGACAGGAGTGAGCCTGCATGGGTCAGCGGGACGGCCCAGCAATCCATTGACTCATGAGCATAAAGAAATGTCTGTTTTTGTGCTCTACCGGGGGTTTGTGGTTGTTTTGTTGCAACAACATTGTGGTAACAGAGCTGATACTGGCAGAATCTGTGAGGTTCATCAAAGGAGTTCTCACCCCTGAGATCCTGGGAGTGATAGGGCCTGCCTCGTCCCGCGTCTCTCTGTTGCTCTAGGCTAGCAGGAGTAGCCTGGGGAAGTGCTGAGAGATTCTGGTGACATATTTTACTAACCAAGAACACAGAAGTTCATGGCTCTTTGAGCCGGCTGTGTATAAGGGTGGTATCTATGTGACTGTAGGGAGGGACTTCTGTAATCCTTCCCTGGGCTCCATCATTGACGCCTCCTGGTAACTAGACTTCATTTAGACCAGGTGGTTGAAGAAGTGTGCGTCTCTTGCTTGTCAGGTGCACTTGGAGACTCTGGGTGTCTCACGTGTGATGCAGTAATTGCCCACATGGAACTAAAGTCTAGCCATGAGGGCTTCATCGCCTGGATTATTACAAGAACCCCTTAACTCGTGTCCAGACCAACCTATCTTGCCCACCACTGCCAGATTTATCCATCCCCAAACCACATGACTTCTGAATTCTCTTTTCTCTACTCAAGGAAATAGAGCGGCTCTCCGCAGCTTCTTGGACTCAGCCCAGACTCGGTCCAGCACATTGGAAGCCCCATAACCTGCTGCATGCTAGTTGCTTACCCCTGTCTCTCATTCTCTCCTCCTGCCCCAGTGTCCTCACACACTCTGGCCCGTACCAGGCTCTGGGCTTTCCTGGGCCCTGTCCCTCACTCCTGTTTCCCTCCCTCCACCCCACTCCTCATCTCCACGCTCTGGACTGAGCCTACATACCCTGCAATCTTGTCTCAGCCCTCACCTCGTCCAGGAAGCCTCCTTGGTCACTCTGGAAAGTGTTGTGGAACCTGGGATACTTGTCACTGGAAGTGAGTCTTACAACCTTCCCTTTCCTCACTGCCCCGTCTCCAGAGAGCAAAGCTGTTGGCAGAGAATTTAGATGCATCCTCCCAAGAATGGTCAGTTCAAAGCTTCTCTTGTACCTGAGGGACGGCTACCAAGAAACGTGTCATCTTTTTCTTACTCTATAAGCCTGAAGAGGAGTATATAGTAGAGAGATAGTAATATGATTTTCTAACCTCATGGATGGAGATTATGAAACAGGAAATATTTTCTTCTCAGGAGAAGCTAGTGACTCTGAGAATGAATGTTTGTGTCGTGTGTCGTGTGTGTGTGTGTGTGTGTGTGTGTGTGTGTGTGTGTGTGTGTGTGTGTGAGAATGGACCTGTTTCAACAGGTCCAACAGTTAAAGAGACAGTCATGCCTATAACCATGTCAGGTGAGAGATCACAGAGGCAGTCTGACCTAGAAGACCCTTCTGGACCCAAAGCTGTTCCCACTGGATGCTCTGTGGGATTTGGGGTGTTCGGGCCATCAGTGATAATCTAGGACAAGTCTCAGGACCTTCGTCCAGACTAAGTAACTTAGATTTGGAAAATGCACTAGTGGGAAGAAAGGGGATGGTGGTGGCATTGTGGTCCCTTTTGGCACAGAGGGATTTGGTTTTCCCAAAAGGTAATTGGAGATAACTTGAGAGTTTTGATGAAAGGAGATGCTGTGACGGGAGATATGGGAATTCTAGGTCTGGAGCCAGGTTAGGGGCTGAAGGTACATCCCAGAGGGGCACCTCTGTGGAGGTATTAACACTATAGATCCTTCCCCTTTGGAGTCCAGGAAAATCCCATTTGTTCAGTGCTCGGCTCTGTTCTTTCCCCTCCAACACTGAGTTCATCCTTTTAATTGACCTAAGTCTTGCGAGCACACTCCTGCACAGCCTGGCATGGAGACCCAGGGGAGCGGGAAGGTCTGAATGGAGGGTTATGAGTACACCTCCACCTTCTCAAGGGTTTGTGACGTCTTCACAATCATTTTTAACTTTATGATTTTAATTCAGGAAAAGTCTAAAAGTGCTAATCTAAGAGCTTCTGAATGACCAGTTTTTAAACCCAAACTGTCATAATATTTTCATGCATGCATTTACATTTTTGTACCCAATCCATCTGTAAAAGTGAAGCCAAATGATATGGCAATGGTTGTGTGCATGAAGCTTGGAAGTTCCAAACAAGGAAGCGAGGTGGGAGGGCTGAGTCACCTCAGGGCTCCCAGTGGTGCAGGCGTGCCCCGCGCCAGAGAACTGCGCCTGCACCGTTGCAGCTTCCCGTCCTTATTAATCAGGGTTCTCCAGAGAAACAGAACCAGTGTGATAGACCGAAAGGGATTTATTATGAGGGAGTGGCTCATGTGACTACAGAGGCTGAGGAGTCCCATGACCTGCCAAATGCAAGCTGGACGCCCACAGAAACTGGTTCCAGTCCAAACCCAAAGGCCTGAGCACCAGGGGAGCCAATGGTACCAGTCCCATCTGAGTCTAGAGTGCTGACACTCGAGGGCAGGAGAAGATGGCTGTCCCAGCTCAAGGAGAGAGCAAACTCCCCCTTCGTCCCCCTTTTTGTTCTACTCAGGCCTTTAATTGATGCGATGATGCCTGTCTGCATTGGTGAGAATGATTTTTTTTTTTAACTCAGTCTATTGATTCAAATGCTAATCTCCTCTGGAAACATCCTCACAGACACACCCAGGAATAATGTTTCACCAGCTCTCTGGGCATCCCATCAAAATGTCATAAATTGGATAGCAGTGTTAAAGGCATAAAATTCAAAAAGGACATTCTTTCTCCTCCATTTCTTTTAAAAAAATGTTCAAATCCAGAGCTTTTTAAATTTTAATTTTTTCCATGTTATTTATTTACTTATAATGTATTAGATTCTGGTGTACAGCATAGTGATTCAGCTACACACACACACACACACACACACACATACACACACACATATACACACACACATACTCTTTTTCATTACGGGTTATCACAAGCCATTGAATATAGTTCCCTGTGCTCTACAGTGGGACCTTGTTGTTGATCTGTTCTGTACATAGTGGTTTGTATCGGCCAATCCCAAACTCCCAGTTTATCCCTCCCTCCTCTCTTTCTCCCCTGGTAACGATTCATCCTCCATTTCTTTTTAAACATTTAACGTTCTGGCAAAATTCTTTAGCTAGGCTGTAAGTTCTGATAGTACTGGGGCCTTTGTGTCTCCCATAGTGCTTAATACAGTGGAGGGGTTCAGTTGATACTTACAAAGTAAAAAGGTCTTATCCTTGAGCAAAGGAAGGAAAAATAAACAGTAACCTCTGAAGAGTCCTGTACGTGCCCCTCCAGGGAATCCACCGCTGCCGTAAGTACTAGTCTATGCCTGCACTCCTAAGGAGACACCCTCACCGCCGACACACACCCCCGGCCACACACACAGACACACACATGCATTCTTCCTTTCTTTGCAGGGCAATGTGATGGTCCAACTAGAGCATGGTGATGGGGTGGCCATCTGAAGCCTTGTCCCCAGAAGACCTTCCCTGCATCTGGAAATCTGACTCGACCAGCTCAAAAGGGGTAATCTAACCCTGGTCACATTTTCAGTGAGTTCTCAAGTATCAGCAGCCTTCCTGATACATACCCAGGGCTGAATTTCCCTGTGGGCTAGCCCAGGCCAGCCGAGCATCTCAGAGCAAGAGCAGAGCTCCTGTGGGTGGGCTTAACTGCAACCTACATTGTACGGCGAGGGCAGCGGGGCCCTGCCGGGTCCGCTGCAGCACTGTGAGTTATGGACCAAGCAGGCCCTGGCGGGTATGCCTCTTTTCCATTTTCTAGAATGTGTAAACAGAACGAAAGGGAGACTCCAGCTTCTCCACCCACTGGAACTCCAGGGCTTTGGATCCAGACTGGAGGCAGGGCAAAACCCTCTGAGGGTGGGGCCCAGGAGTCTGAATTTTAAACAAGATCCTCATGTGATTGTGAAGCACTCTCAAGTTGGAGAATTACTGAGTGTGTTAAGGCTCTCCATGCTGTCAGCCCTTCCCCCGTGGGTGAAGGTCAGAGTTTCTCCCCTCCCCAGTGAAGGGCCAGGACCATCCCCACAGGCTTGGGTCTTGAGCTGTGGCCCACTAGCCCCCCTGCACCGCCAAACCAATCCTTGTTGGCTCCGTGGTGGCAGCAGCCTGGTCCTTCAGGCCATCGGGGTGGGAGCTGCGTTGACATTTACATCTCACTCTCCTGACTCCAAATGTCGTCACCCCCAGCAAAGCCCCACCCTTTCCTCCTGCCTCCTCCCTGCCTCTGCAGCTGGCGGCTGCGTCTCCCTTTCTTTTGCAACCATCACGTGCTGTCATGGAGAGAGAAGGGCTGAGGTGGCCGCGATATCGTGTCTCTTGCCCGTGGTATGAGCTCTGTGGCTCGTCTAGATTGAGGGGGCTATTACCAACATTAGCAGGCTGAGGGCCATGTGCCAACTCTCCAGTATTGGCTCAGGAAAAGAGGGCGAGTAGACAGAGGAACCTAAGAATTCTCTCTGCCCTTTCTTCTCTCCTTTCCTCGCCTCTGCCTTCCTCCCCATCCTCCCTTCGCCATCACGTCACTGCATCCTGGACCCGAATCTAAGAAGCGTGTACAACAACAGTCCCATTGGCCAAGGGCACACATAGCTTTCTCCCCCCACTCCTAGGCTGGGTTCGTATCCTTAAGGGCCGAGCCCCCTGGACTGTACCTTAAAGCTGGTGGAGGCATTTGGCATTATCATGTTCTTGCTGTGCGTGTCGCTCCATAAATAATAATCATTATCCTGAGGGACCAATACAGCCATTCCAGAAAAAGCTAACCTGATATTGAGGAAGACAGGAATCTGCTGCCTGAGGCTTTCCTCCCGTGGGCCCGGAGGGCTGGATACGTTTCTTATTTTCAGCACACTATCTCTTTCTCTTTCTCTGACTGAGTCTACGAGGCGGCTGGATTTCATTGTTCTTTCAACAAATCGAGTACCTACTGCGTGCTCTGCTCTGCCAGATGTTTCTAACGCCATCTTTTCATTAGAATCACCTGGGGATCTTTAAAAATTACAGTTTCTTCCTCCCTGAGACCCCAACGCAGTCAGTCTGGGATGGGGCCCTGGCATCTGTGTTTTTCACTGTGATGAGTTGGGGAGCCACAGCCCCACACCGTGGTAAGTGCTGTGGGGACACAGACGGATTATGACGCCACTACTGCCTCTGAGGGGCTGGTAGTCTAGTCAGGGCTGGGTATTTTACACGCCCTGCGGCATGATGTTCTGTTAAGTTCGTGAGAGTAATGTAGAGCCCGTGTTGTAAAAAGATGGAGAGAGTGGGATGGAGGCGAGTCTTCCCACAGTGTGTGTTTGTGGGTTTAGCAGTGAATTTCACTTGTTTTCCAGAGCCTTAATCGGTCACTTGTTTTGGAGGGTTGGAGGTAAGCATGCCGGGCTCAGAAGTTCATTGAACCAGGAGACTAACCTAATCCAGACACCTGCATTTACCGTTGAAGACTCTGAATTCCAGGGAAATGATGTGACCTTCCAGGAAGGTCCTGGTAGAGCTGCTGAGGACCTCGGGTTCAGGCTAGATTCACAGCATCTGGTGTTGGGGAGAGACAAGCCCCTCCACCACAAATGACCTCCTCCCAGAAAGGAAGCAGAGCCGAGAGCTTTGGCACAGAACCCGCTTCTGAGTATCTCACCAACCCTGCTCAGTGGGCTCCACAGCACTCCTGAACCTGGGGCTTCATTTCTGTCCACTCCACCTCTCGGAGCTGTCGAATTGAGGAAATTCACAAGAAAGAGCTTTTTCACTTGGGCAACTGGAGCCAGATTTGCACCTGAGTTTGTTACTTAATCAATAATTGCTTTGCACTCAGCAAAGTGCATCTCACACTGGGTCCTAGAGCCAGAAGGGCACTGGGGTCCAGGACCTACCAGACTGGAAGGGTATCCGCCTCTGATCTGTAATCCTCCTTTCTGGGAAAGTCTGGTTACATACCCACAGCAACGCTGAAACAGAGAGACTCCATATTCGGACCAGCCATCTCTTGTCTGGGGGACAAGAGAGAGGCTAGAAGGAAAAGCAGTCTCAGAGATGAGGACGAGGGTGGGAGTGGAGAATATGAAAAAGAACAAGCATAGTGCTTTCTGGAAACCAAAACAATTGTTGCCCTTCTGTCTTTGCTGCAGGGGAGACAGTGCTAGGAGACGGACTTCCTCTTGAATCTTTTTCTGTGTAGGCTGGATGTTCTCTTCATCATCTCCTCCACCTACCAGCTTTGGTCTTGACTAATGTGACCCAAGGTGACATACTCTCGGGAGGGCTCTGCTCCTCTTATATTTCTGTTGGATTATGGACTCTACATTTCTCCCCTGTCTCAGGGACTCTGAAGTGTTCTTGTCAGTGCTTCCTGGGGTCTGGGGTCCTGTCCCTGAATCTAAACCCTCTGGCTAGTTCCCTTGGCTCTTATGCCCTGTTGACAGTCTAGATGGTTCTATCATGTTCAGAAAAGCCATTTAGCATCTGTGGTAGGCTGAATAATGGCCCCCAAAGAAACCTGCACCCCAATTCCTGAATCTCTGAATGAATAGGTTGGATAACATGGCAAAGGGAACTTCTCAGATATAATGAATACAGGCTTTAACGGAGGGAGATTATATGGATAATTGGACTCAGGTGAGCCAAATCTAATTTTTTCAAAGCAGAAAAGTTTCTCCAGCTGAGGTTGGAGAGGTGCAGAGGAAGAGGAAGGCAGAGAGATTCCAAGTGTGAGGATTTGGTGCATCACTGCTATTCTGAGACTTCGCTGCACAGGCGTGGGATTGAGACAGGCTTCTATGAAGTAAGGTTGGTTCTGGCTCCAGCCAGCAAGGAAGTGGGGAACTCAGTCCTATAACTACAAGGAGTTGAATTTATTTATCTAATAACCTGAATGGGTTTGGAATCAGAATCTCCCCTGAGCCTCCAGAAGGAATACAGCCTTGCTGATATCTTGACTTTAGCCCAGTGCAACCTCTGTGGAACTTCCAACCTACAGAAACTGGGAGTAATACATTTGTGTTATTTTAAGCCACAAATTACAGTAATTTGTTATGATAACAATAGCAAACGGGTCCTACGCCTTTCTGTGGTATTTCAATAACACAAATATATATACAACGGGAGCAAAGAACACACAATGATCAGATTGAAATTGCCACCCCCCCCCCAAAATTAAGGTGCTCACTAATCAAACCCTCCATTTTCAGGGTTCATCACCCCTCTACTAAATGTGTCAATATTTCTCCTAGGGCCCCATGTTCTTCTAACCCAGTAACTTTCTGTTGTTGCTAAAGATGAGCCAAGATTACTACGAGATGAACCGCTTGTGATAATTACCATTCCACGTGTGCTTGTTGTGGTCCATTGGCTTTACAACCATCACTTCATTTTCCACGCCCAGTAATCACGCGAGGGCGGTGTTACTGCCGTCACTGTACAGATGAGGACACTGATATTAAAGCTCAGAGGGGCTGAGGGACTTGTCCCAGGTTATATGCTTGTTAGGTACCTGGGGACTGGGATTCAAACAGAAGGTTGTTTGATTTTAAGGCCTGCTTTTAACCACTGGATCTGTTTCCTCCCAGGGTTGAGAATGTTTTGTCCCTTGGATTTACCATTGCTCATTGTCTTCCTCTTGCAATGGGGAGTGTTCTGATTTTAAACAGATGATCACAATTTCTTTAATCTCCTTCCTTGAAGAGGTGGACTTAATTCCCCTCCTTTTGCCTGGGGCCCTGGTAAGTCGCTTCTAATGAGCAGAATAAGGTGTCAGTGATAATGTGTGACTCAGCCACTAGGTCATAAAAGGCACTGGGACTTCTTGCCTCCTGTCTTTTCTTAGATGGCTTGCTCACTCTGAGGGAAGCCGGCTGCCAGGTTGTGAGCCGCTGTATGGAGAGCTCCACCTGGTGAGGAACTGAGGCCTGCAGCCAACAGCCTGTGAGAAACTGAGGCTGGCCAGCCACCATGTGACCGAGCTGGGCGGGGATCTTCCAGCTCCAGATCACTGGGGCCCCAGTCTGCAGTGCTGGCAACCTCCCAGGACACACTGAGCCGGAATCACCCAGCTCAGCCGCTCCCAGATTCCTGACCCATGGAAAAGGCGAGATAATTAACGTTTGTTGCTTTAAGCTGCAAAGCTTTTGGAGTAACTTGTGCTGCAAGAGATAACCAGTAGCGGGAGACGCTCGTCCCCTCTCTGTCACCTGGCCTCAGAATTAAACTCTTTCCCGGAGTCACAGATGTTAGGACTAAAAGCATCTTTGGAGATCAGGTAGCTTGATGCCCTTGTGTCTGCAGTGAGCCACACACACGTTTCCTTCACCAGGCGTTTGTGACAACTAAGGGACAGGGCAGTACGTCCAGTGTTTGAAGTGAGTGCTCAGTGAAGCACCCCCCATTTTGGGTGAGGATGCCAGGGTCTGAGAGGTGGGGTGACCTGCCACGGCCCCAGAGCTCGGCAGCCGCAGAGCCAAGTCCTAAACTCAAATCCCTGGAGTGTCAAGTGTGGAGCTCAGTGTCTCCCTCCTCCCACTCTCTCTGCCTCTTCCTTGTCCACCAAATGGAGTAAAAGCACCCATGAGTGATGCAGTTGATGTTCGAGGGGTGTGAACAAAGCATGTGGGGAGGTGATGGGCTGCACCCTGCAGGGTCACAAGCCTTGTAATTGCTCAGCCTTGAAACTGAAGAAAGAGTCTGGAAACAGCAACAAAAATATCAATGGTTTATTGGCCGGGGGATCTGAAGCCAAAGGTCCTGGAGTGACACCGCGTTGTGGACGGCAGGCAGAATGTGGCAGGAATCTTCGGTAGTCAGTGGGGAAGGCGGCTACCACTTACAGGGGGAGTTGACGTCAGGTGTGCTCATCAGTTACCAGGGACTGCTGAGCCCTGCAATTAAGAAGGCTGGAGAGGCATGTGAGCAAAGCAGGGCCTGGTCGAGCAGGGGATGTACAGAGAGCAAGAGAAGAGCCATCTTGAGTGGCCTGACCATACGGGAGGCGTGGAGGGAGCACCAGACCAAGGGCTGTGCTGTGCTGTGCTGTGCTGGGGACATTGTATTCAGCCCCCCAAAGCTAGAGGACTTGTTGGATATTCTTAAGGCAGTTGTGATGGAATGAAGCCTGAAGTCAAGGAAGGTGATGCTGGAGTCTGGATGGAGTGGAGGGAAGGACTGGGGCCAGGACACTGATGGTGAGGTCTGGGTGAGCAGCTCGGGTCCAGCCCAGCTCCATGCCCATTTTCACCCAGCATCTGGCACAGTCACCTCGCACAAAGCAGGCACTAGATAAATGTGTGCTGTCCTGGCTGTGAGTCACGCTGCTGCCCTGCCTCCAATATGCCTCCTCTCTCAGGTCCCAGGTGCTAATGCTACCCGCTCTGCAAAATGCAGCTCAGAAACACCATATCCCATGCACAGCATCAGCATGGATTTTGCAGAGCCATGGAAGAGTTCACTCTGGACTTGCTATGTGCCAGCCCATTTCTCGTCTATCCACCTCTCCCAAGATCTGCCGGAGCCCCGAGTCGTGAACAGACCCTGCTTGCCCACCTGGGTCTTATCTCCACTTGACCACCTGATCTCCTCTGTCCTTCGCGGGTCATTGACCTTCACATCGGTGAGCACCCGGGTGTGGGGTGTTGGAGGGAGGGGCGGGCAGAAGGGTGAGGCTTTGCTTCCTTGAAATGACATCATATTAACACTGTAAAAAGACTTTCATATCAAATGTCTCAGTGTGTGCTGTGAAGTCAGGTGTTTGCAACTGTCCTAAAGGTAGGAACAGCTGACAACACAGAGGGGTTGGTAACTTACCCAAGCCTTACAGTGGGTGAGCTGCTGGGCCACACCCCAAGTTTGGCTGTGCTGGATGCGAGTCTGGGCCACTAACAGCTTTGGTGTGCATGGCCCAGTTGTTGTCCCACAAAGTGACGTTCTTCTGTACCTGAAGATTTTACCCTCTGGGCTCTCGGTGGCCCAGGCCATCTGCAGTGGACTTGCATCTTATAAGGGCTTCAAAGTCATCAAGTCAGGTAAAAGGCTCATGGATTCAAAACCATCTTTGAAAAATCTCTGACATTACCACAAAACTCCTATGTGTGTAAAATCCTGGGCCAAGTTATGCAGCATGAAGGTAGAAAGCAATGCCCAGCATGTAATATGTAGAAAAGGAATGTGTGCATATGCAGATTATTTTTACCGTGTTTTACATATAGCCCCCCCACAAAAGAATGCTCTTTAGACACAGGAATCACACTCTTAGGTTGACCAACTGCCCCAGGTGCCTAGCACTGTCCTGGCTTTTGTGCTTTAAGTTCTGCATTTCAGGATACCCCCACATCCCTAGCAAATAGTTGGTTGCCCTATTTCAGCACTGACAGCCTCTCACACTGTAAAAGGCCTGTGGGAACGGAGACTGATGTGGGCTTTGGGTATCGCTACTGGGCTGCACAACAAATCAGCCTGCAGCTCCTCTCTTTCTGTCTCCATCCTCCTAGCCACAGTGCATGGAACTGAATTTGTATCACCTATATAAAATATCCTTTAGTTACAGCCTCTTGGTTCTACTGGAAAAGCAGCAAAAACGTAGGCTTTTCTAATGCTGAATCCTTGACAATGAGAAAGGAAGGAAGAGGGCAGGGCACAAGCATTAAAAGAATGACACAGCCATGGAGGATAGGACAAAAGCTGGTTAGAACCTACTAAGCTCAAGACGGCAGAAGATTCAACTTCCAGTAGACCTTGAGCCTCATTACGCACTGCTTACATGCATTAGCATGCTAAATGGCACATCCATGGGCGCCATGACAGTTCCTAGGCTGACCATAAAATGTCAAAAAGTGGGTGGGGCCCAATTCCTGGAAATCCCTTCCCCTTCCCCAAAAAAGCTGGAATAATCCTCCCACTTGTTAACATATGAAATTATCCAGCCCATAAAAAATGAAACACCCCTGTACCCTGGGCCACTGTCACTTTCCAAGATGACCCCGTGCCCTGGGGCTGCTATCCCTTCTGAAACAGACTGCATTCTGTCTATAGTAGGTGTACTTCTAGGTCTGCTCTCATTTTCCAAAACAACCCAATCTCCCAGGGCCTCTTTTGCCTTCTAAGACGGCCCACACTCTGTCTATGGAGTGTGTATCTCTCTCTGAATAAATCTTTCACTTTACTATGGCTCGCTCTTGAATTCTTTCCTACTCAACGCCAAGGACCCTCACTTGGCAGGGCACGTCCCAGGGACTCGCCCAAGACCTGGATCATGACCATCCTTCTCACGCCCCATTTTCCGGCAACAATACCACCTGCATAGCAGAAAGTTGGGAGTGTGTGTGTGTGTGCACGCGCAGAGGGGCAGGGCATGGTGTACCAAGAAGCAGCTTCTGGCAGGTGTCATGGCTCCTCTTGCTTACGAGGCTCATTCTACCAATTGCTGCTGAATGAAGTTGACTGCTCCTGGCTGCGGCTGCTCCTTGGTGTCTTGCAGCAGCAGCCAGCCAGTGCCAGGGCGCACACCTCCCTGTCAGATCTTGGACGGGACGGGGAACAGGTGACTGATAGCTGCTCCCGTGTTTGGCTGGCGCTTACACCCTAAACTTGGGTGCGGTATCAGTGATCTCTCATCAAACCCATGCCTTTTCCTTGTGTTGCAGTTGCCTGGACAGAAGGCCACTTGGAAAAGTTTCTTCTCCCTCATTCCCTGTCTGGAATTGTCTAGAAACAGCTGGCTGATGGCAAGAGGGTTTTGACAGGGGAGCATCATTTAGTTCTACGAAATGGGGCAGGGCCAAGCTACTGCCGTATCTGAAGAGGGGGACTGAAGCCAACGAATTCATGCATTGTTCCTTCTCTGATATCCCAAAGCCTAATGAAGGGGGTTTAAGCAATGCCAGGAATTGGCAGTCTCCCAGAGGCCTGGAAGGGGTGAGATAGGACCAGCGCAGTGGCCAGAGACAGGGACAGGGACAAGTGAGACAGCCGTCCCTGAGAGTGCCCACCACGCAGCTAAAGTGTCACCTGGAAGAAAATCTGTGAACGTTGCATTCTGATTCTGCGCAGGCCCAGAGTTTGCACTCCAGCCCCTCTGCTCTTTTCTCCAAGAAGTAGGCTCTGGAATAGCCCCTGTGGTCTGCATTCTCACACTAGGAATATTAATGGCTGGCAATCTGATCAGTGTATGTATGTGTGTTTTGGTTTTGGCTGTTTTATATGTAATTAGGCATTTTCTCATTATCTTGAGAAATATAGGAGCATCTCAAAGCCTTCCTCTGTTAATGGATCTTCCCGAGGATGAGGCCAGGCTTGGGGCGGGGCATCAACTGAGAAGGAGGATGGGCTGTGGGTACCCGCAGAGGAGCGGTGCTTCGTGACCACGTGTGTTCCTGGCGTCAAGGGCAGAAGGAAGCAGTGGGTATGGCTCCAGCTCTGTGCTCTGTGCTGTCTTTGGGGCCAGCTCGAGTTTCAGCTGTGGTTAGATGGCCTCTGCAAAGCATGGCTCATAAATTTCCAGGTTTCCACATGTCACTCCATTTCACCAGGTCCGCCTTATCTGAGCCTGCCCAAGTCACTCCCAGGCCCAGCGGCTCCCTGGGAGTATCTCATCGTGGATGCTAATTACGTGTGTGTTTGCTGATTTACGTGCTGAACGCCTGTTTGCTGTCTACACTGAAGTCCAGTGAGAGAAGGATTGAGGCTGTTTTGCTCAGCATTGTAACTCCAGGCCCCAGCATAATGCCTGGCTTAATGTATGTGTGTTGTAAATATTTACTGAATAAATAATTGTTCTTTCCTATGAGGTTCCGCTGTCTTTTCCCCGGGAGGCTGGCAGAGCTTGCTAAATGCTGGTACCCAGGTGTGAATGAATATTAAACAGAAGACACAAAAATACCTATGTTACTTTTGGAGAGTACGTGTTATATCTGGTGATGTTTGTTCAGTCCCTCTTGGTCTCTGTTAATGAGCTTAGAACATGAGGTAGAAAAGTCTGGAAGCTGTTTGCCTTTCAGGCCTTTTAAATGGGACACAAAGGAGGTGGTTCTGGGGACAGAGAAGGAAGGGAACAGAGTGGAATTACAATGCTGAGCCACAACTGCCACAGTCCTTCTCTCACTGGACTTCAGTGTAGACAGCAAACGGGCATTCATCACATAAGTCAGCAAACACACACGTAATTAGAATCCAAGGTGGGGTACTCTCAGGGAGTCGCTGGGCCTGTGGAATTTTTGCGGCAGGTTCGGGGTGTGGAGAGCAGGTCAGCCCCAGCGAGATCCTTCCAGGCTCATTAAAGATAATTTGCTTCCAGGCCCTGTGCCGGCCCCTCCAAAGGAGAAGAGTGGCAGACCGAGTAACATCTGGAGAATTCAGAGGCCTCCAAATTAAGCAGATGAGCAGAGGAAAACGAGGAGCTCTGAGTTGTGGGGGAAGGAGCGAGGCTGGCTAGGTCACATCTGTGCTGCTCCCACCCCCTGTCAACTTGCCAATGAAACCCTCCTCTGCCAGACAGGAGACAACGCATCTCACTGACCTCCTAGAATCCCGGCCACAAATAGCGCTTCGGTCATTAGCAGGGCTTACAGGCCCCGCTGCGGACGCCTTGCTCTTTGCTGGTCCCTGAAGGTATCTCTCTACCTCCCTGGATGCCCGGCGTCATGGGGTCACTGTTTCTAGGCAAGCTGGGTCCAAGAACGTGATCTCACACTGTCTACAGTGGTTACTGAAGCCTGCTCTAGGGTGGAATAGGTTTAAATTTGGACCCCTTAAGCCCAAACTTCCCTTTCATCCCTTAAAGGGCAAACAGGCAAGTCACCCATGGAAATCCCCGTTGCAGGGATTCCTGGGGTTGCGATGCCTGTGCTGACAAGTAATTCACCAAACTGGTGCTTTTCCAGCATGGCTTTGTCTTTGTGTTAACACAGTGTCAAACTGTACATTTTAGTAACGAGGCACGGATGTGGGTTCTGAGCCCTCGGCGGGCATGGGTGATTAGACAAAGCAAAGGTCCTGTGAAGGTCCAGACATCGTCCGAGGCGCTTTATGAAGATTGGCTTCATTTAGTCTGTGAGTGTTCCTGGTCTTCAGGGAGCCCTGCATCCATCTGCCCGGCATGGGATTAGGAGGCAGATTCTGCCCAGAAAATTGAGTTTTAAGATGTTTGGAGCATCAGTGATGTGGGAAACAACATGCTGGGCTCCGAGATGACTCAAGAAGTCAGAATTCAACGTGTCAGTTCGGCCGTGACGCCCACCAGTCACACAGGCTCTCCCTGGCTTGTGGCCTTGAGCTCTGCAGCTGGGTTGCCTCTGCAGCTGGGTTGCTGCTCCAGCGGGAGGCAGGACACCTGGTGTCTCACTTCCTCCAGAGCATTGGTACCCAAACTAGTCCGCGTCAGAACCACAGATGAACCCAACAGCTGGAGTGTCTGAACAGTGGGGCTGAGAATTTACATTTCTACTAAGCTTCTAGGTGGTGGATGCTGCAGGCCCAGGGGCCACACTCAGAACAACCTCTGCTCTGGAGCACTTGCGAGAAGGAGGCCCCTCTCAGCACCTGCTAGGGGCAGGCGTCTGGGGAGGGGTTGCTTCTTGTCAGTGCAGGGCCTTGGAGTCCCTCAGGCTGTCTCTCCCTGCCACGCCCCTGCCGCTGTCCCTTTTCTTACTGAACAGGCTGCTGAGGGCAGGGACAACAGCAGATAATCTTCTCCTTCTGATGTTTTATAATTCAATTCTTTCAGCACTTTGCAAAACCTTTTTCCTTCTCTTTTATTAAAAAAAAAGGATCCTGGTGTCCTTGAAGACAGAGGTCTTTTTAGGTTTGCTTTATCGGGTGCTTTTAGCTGCCTATAAAGCGACCATCTTAGGGGGCCCAGTTTGTTAAGTGTCTGGCAGGGAAGCCAGTGAACGAACAGTCCCTGTTCCCAAAGGTCAAGCCAAGACCCCAGTGTTCAGCAGCACCGGACCCCTGACCGCTATTATCCTGATACCGAATGTTCTACATCGGCACCCGGGGAGAGGGTAATGAAGGTTGACTCCAGGCTCAGGAAGGCTCTTGGCTAATGTTTATTTAATGGATAGATGGAGCAAGGGATGCAGTGCAAGGTTTTGTGTGTGTTTGTGTCCTATTCTTGTGTCTGGGAGGAAACTCCCTTCTATAGAAACAAATTTATTTCCAAGTCCTGTTTTCATAAACTGACCCTACTGGACAGAGGGGTGAAGGTCATTGTTAAGGGCATGGGCTCCACCCTTCTAAGTCTTCTTTATAACCAGGGCATATTGAGGGTCCCCACTTGGAAGGGAGGAAACTCCTTGAATGTTTCACCCCAGGCCAGGCACGAGGCCAGCGCGGCAGAGCTGGTGGCTGCCCTCCTTGTGGATTTACGGCTCTGAACAGGCTTCCTCTCCTGGGACGTCAGATGTGCCGGGAACAGGCTCTTCCTGTTCTCATCTCTGAACAGGCCGGAGGCAGATGCGGCGACAGCAGGTGCTGATTATTAGCTGGAACCCGAGCAGCTGTGCCGAGCTGCAGAGACTCCAAGTGAGGCTTTGAGTCTGAAGTCTCTGTGCAGGTCACTGCTGGTCCCTCGGGAGAAACCGGCACTGCCAGAAGCCCAGAGAAACTGTGGGAATCTGATGCCCCCCATCCCCCCACTCCCGCCTCACCTCAGGCTGAACGATGCCTTGGGGCAAGTGTCCACAGCTCTGTTGGATTTTCTCTGATGGCAGGTGGGAGAAAGGACATTATGAGATCGTGGTGGGCCACCTCCAACCGGCCATGCCAGCCACTTCCCACATCCTCCTCCCAGCACCCACTGAGGAACTGAGGGGCCGTGCAGATCCCAGAGGTCCTGATTTTCCATCTGACAACTTTCTGCTCTAGGTGTTCTCCATCTCAAGGGCCCCTCCTCAGCCCACCGCTCTGCGCTCTAGATCCTTCTCTGATTCCGTGTCAATGAACTTCATTTCAAAATGGGCCCTCTTTTGTCTCAGTCCTTCAGGTCCTCTTCTGCAGTCTTTTTATTCATTCGTTTACTCGTTCATCCCGCAGTGATTACTGAGTGCCTTCTCTCAGGGCAACAACTTGCTAATCAAGCCTGTGTGATGAATGAAACTAGGACCTAAGTGTTGGGCCTGCTGGGCACATAGTTGATGGTGACAAAGTGGGTCTCTGACTCAGTGTGCTTCATGCTTCAGACTTTTATGACAGTGGCCAGGGGCTCAGCCTAGCTGCCCGTGGCATGGAGGGGAAAGGCAAGGTGGTCACCGGCTCCCCACTGAAGGCAGAGGAGCAGATGGTGAAGGTCTCTGTGTAGAAGGAAGTGTTGCTCCACACTTAAGCCCAATGGTGAGCTCTCATACTCCCTGGCTTCTCTCTGGGCATCGCCTGCTTGACTGGGAGACTTGTTTCTCTGAAAACAAAATTACCTGGATCATTTTTGGTGTAGGGAATGGCAACACCAGCCCTGGGAGTGAGTCTGCCAGCGTGTGGGTGGATGTGAGAGGGGAATGGAGCCCCACTGCATTTCACGGCTCTGCCCTTTTCCCAAGGTTGACCAGATATCTGCCCAGCTGGAGGAAGTCAGCAAGTGCTTTCTCTGTCTTCTTTCCAAAGGGTCAGCATGGACACTGAGGATCTCCTGGTGGGGAGTGTGGGCACTATCACACCTAAAGCCTCACATATTTTCATACAGAGCTGAGTGTCCCTCCCCCTCCTGTGCTACTGAGACTCACTTTCTGTAATGAGAGACATTCCTCATAGGACACGATGTGCTTATGAATGACTCGGGGGCAGAGGAAAGGGGGAGAACCACTGCCTGCCTGCTTTCATTCATTCCCTCATTCATTCACCTCCAGAACCCTTACCGAGCCCCTGCCTCTCGTGGGCACTGGAATACTGACATGAAGAGTAGGCTGAAAGGAAGCATTTGCTGACCTTCTCGGGGGGGCTGTCCATCACGGGGAGCCCATAAGAACCTGGTTGGAGGGAAAAGAGGCTGACAGCCCCTCTGTTAACTTCGGACATCGTCACCCTCTCTCTGGGGACGCCCCTCACACAGGAAGCGTGGAAGTCAGGAAAGTTCAAGGTGCCTTCTCCAGAGTTTTTCTGCTCAGTTGACCAGAGCTAGGTGCCCAGAAGCCTGGGTTGTGAGTTTAACTTCCAGAGATAACGGGTATCTGATCAAAGAGGGGAGACCATTCATAGGCAGGCATCTTGCAAATTATGTCCTTGGTTCTGGGAGGTGAGGCTCAGGGTGGCCCTACACTCAGGAAACAGACAACTCAGGTGCAAGTTATGAAAGTGAATTAAAGGTCGAGAGTGAGGCATGTCCAGGGAAGCCGGTGGACCCAAAGAGGCCTCACAAAATGGTATTGATACCCTCCTCAAGGCCTAGGGTCTGCACCCTGCCTGATGAGCTCAGAGCCTAAGTGTTCTGGAGGGGAAATCAGCCAGCCTGTGTTTGTGGAGCTTTTACCATGTGCTCAGCACTGAGTGAGAATCTGGAAAATGCACAGGTCAAGACAACGCCTGCACTTCCTGGGGCCCTGTCTGTCTGACTCTGCACTCAGTGGCTGCCTGAGAAAGGCAGAGAGACCATAATGTTTATACGGAATTTAACAAGCCTGCTGGCATTTCTTTTTTTTTTTTTTTAATTTTATTTTTTTAATTGAAGTATAGCTAGTTTACAATGCTGTATCAATTTCCGGTGTACAGCATGTTTCAGTCATACATATACATACATATGTTCCTTTTCATATTCTTTTTCATTATAGGTTACTACGAGATATTGAATATAGTTTCCTGTGCTATACAGAAGAAAATTATTGTTTACCTATTTTATGTATAGTATTTAGCATCTGCAAATCTCGAACTCCCAATTTATCCCTTCCCACATTCTTTCCTCTTCTCTAACCCCAGTAACCATAAGTTTGTTTTCTATGCAAACCTGTATATTTTAATTCTGGGCAACCAGAATTGCTACCTTGAAGTGGCATTTCTCTTTCCCGTCTTGGTTGTGATCATCTCAGCCTTTATCTCCCCACGCGCACAGATTCCTGGGCTTCTCCTCCCTGAGTGGATGATAAGCATTTCTTGCCAAGGGTAGCTCACTTGGTCCAAGTGGAATCTTGCTGCAGGGGCTGCAGTTTGTGGGTGGCCACACCAAGGCACCCTTGGGGGAGTGCGGGCTGTCAGCCAGGCAGCCACCAGCTCAGGGGATCAGAAGGGCATGAGTCTCTGTGGAGCCTGGGCCTGCTTTGGCCACGGGGGACCTGTGGGGATGGGGCAGGAGTGCAGGAGCCATGCTGGGAGGCTGGTGAGCTGGCGGGTGCCAGGGTGGCCCCAAGAGCACACAGCCAGGGTTCCAGGGCCCAGGGCAGCTGGTGATGGTGTGGGAGGCATTCAAGAGACTCATGACGGCAGTTATTTACCAAAGGATGAAATCTGTTCTGTCCTTCCCTACCTGGAGCCTTCTGTTTCCCAGCTGTTTTTTTGAGCAGATTCTCTAACTGAACTTCAAAATGCATGTACTAGGGAGCCAGCCTCATTCTTGTTCCCATATCCTTGGAGTTCTCCTGCTTATGGAAAATACAAGGACACGGAACTGAACATCATATTTGGGGAAGGAAAGGGAAGGAAATGGTATTAAACCAACTAACTACAATCTATTTAATTAGATCCCCAACCCTTACCACCATCCCCGATGTTGATCTTAATGGAACCAGGCCACATAGGACTCATATGATCAGGCCCTAAAGCCTGACATTTGTCTCTCTTCCTTCCCTGGCTTCCAACGCTGCCCCTGCAGCCCTTCTCCCATCTGCCCCGCAACAAGCCTGTTGAGAGTCTCCACGGACCAGTGATATCTTTGTTGGGAGCAGCTGCAGGAATCCTTCCGGCCAGATGCTCCCTGGGCCTGGAGCTCCATGCGTTTCCAATCTAAGCTGATGTGACATAGACCTAATCCATCACTGTCTCAGATGGGAAACGGGAGTGATGCTGTTAGGCCGTGGGCTGGTGTTCTCATGGGTGCCTTTGGCTGGCACAGACACAGGACCACAGGACCACTTGGGCCACAGTCGTCACGTGTCTGCTCATTCCTGTCTTCACCAATACCAGGGGACTGGGCTGGCCAGTGCCACTGTCACAACACCAAACTAACAGTATCAAGAACATGGGGGTTTTATTATGGCCGGTGCTAAGTAGCTTCAGCAGAAGAAAACCCTCCATCTTGCGGACACAGGTGCACTTCTAACGTCGTGGATGTACCCTGGTCCCAAAGGAGATGAGAATAGAGAGCGGGGCTGGTTGGCAGAACCCAGCCTGACGCCCAGAAAAACATCCTGGAAAACATGTTCTTTAGATGACGATTGTTTTCCATGGTCTGGATGACACCTCACAGCAGAGAGAGAATGTGGCTGTAGTTAAGTAGGAGAACAAGGCACTTTGCCCTTGTTTGTTCTGATCTCTTGCTTTTACTTATTTTTCTTCCCCCCTAGTCCAGGGATTGCAAACTGGAGGTTGGGATGCTGAGTCTAGCCTTCAGATGTCTTTTGTTTGGCCAGTACATTTTTCAGTCATGAATTTGAAGGCCTGCAGGTGGCGTGTTAGGCCCTGACTCACATAATGTTACTTTCCTGGCCTTTGTCATTTGATTTTGTCCTATAAACTTTATGCCAGGTGTGAAAACATCTGCCCCACTAACTCTGTTGGTTTGTGACTGATCCTTATGAACCTTTTCAGGACACATTTTGAGATCATAGACACCATCTCTTCATCTGCAGGGGCTGCTGACTGTTGGAGAGCCAGGAAGCTCTCTGCCCTGACATTTAGGGCTTTTGTGGTATGACCCAACCCAGGGCGCCGCTCACCCAGAGCATGGTGCTCCTGGAGCTCCTGGGGGTGGGCAGGGTGGCCCTGAGGTCTATAAGGGTGTTTCAGCTCTAGCCTCTTGGGCTGTTATTACTCTGCCCTGGTTACACCGAAAGCTTCTGCCCACTTGGGGGAGTGGCACTCACAATCAAAACAATAATCTGAACAAATGAGCATGAAAGCTCTCACCCGGGACCCCTTATTCTGGACTCGAGCTGTGGGCCCTGCATGTAGAACAGAGGCCTCGTGCCTGAGGAGCAGGGACCAGAGTGGCCAAGGCCCGAAGGGGTTCCGAGCACCGGGAGAGCTTCCATAGTAAGCCCAGGCCCGCTGCCTGCCTGACCCAGACGCAGGCCTGCGCCGAGCTCTGTCTGTCCCTCCTTGTGTCTCTCTCTCTCTCACGTCTTTTCCTGTGTGAGCAGAGAGGTGCTCCCTAACTCCTTATCCTCAGTTTTCCTCAGGAAAGAAAGGGTTGGGGCAGCTTAGCCAGGAAAAGCAATTCGTTTCAAAACCTCAGGCTAACCTGCGTTCTCCTTCCCGGCCTCCTGACTATTTTAATCTTGTAAACGGTAATGATGTGTGTGGGGAACAATTTTGCTCTTTACTGGAGCAGTTGAGTGACAACTGCAGAGAAAGGAGAAAGCGGAAGGCTTTCCCCACATCTTGCATTTCTCTCTGGCATTCTCTGTGCTAACAGAGGCCCTGATGCTGTGTCTTGTGCTCCCAGCTGCCAGACCAGGAGAAGGAGCTTAAGACCTGGACCCCCTCCCGCCGAGAAGAGTGAAGGGGACCCGACCGTGGCAGGGCCGGCAGACTCCTCAGGGTGGTTACGAGGTAGAGAGGGTGGCTTTGCAAATAGCTCTCAGTCCACAAGACGGGGGCGCCGGGTCTTCCGAAATAAAGCCACGATAGAAAGTTCCTTCTGGTGTCAGATCAAAATGTATTCTGCTACAACATAAAAAGAAGGAAGATTGACCAAACTAAACAAATACAAAATTATTTGATTTGATTTGACCTTCTTAATTTAATCTGTTTGTCCTTGTCTGTGTGACTACCATTCATTAAAAATTCATCATCCTTGTAATAGCCACGTATATTGCTCTTTAACAATGCACATCCCTCGAATTAGCTTCTCGTCACTGCCAGATACAGAATGTACTGAATGCCCGATGGATGTAGAAGCCTGTGGATGCAGTGGGCTAGGAAGTCAGGGTGCAATTTGCAGTCCTGTTGGGTTGAAAGAACTCGAGTCCCACAACTGCAGGATGTTTTACATGCAATGTAACAAATATTGTAATGTTAGAGATGTCATTGCTTAAGTGGACGTGACCACACAGCAGGCTGGGATATGAAGATGTGGGGTCAGTGGGGAGCACAGGGAAGGCATCCAGAGCTGCACAGGACTCGGGCTCAGGGGATGGTTCACCCACAGTAGGGCTGGACAAGATGGGATTCATGAGCTCTTCCATCAGAACCACTCAGGACTGGGATAGGCGGGCGGGCCAGGCGCCTGCGTCAGCATCTCCTGTGGGGGGCACAGGACTTCACTCGCAGCAAGCTCCCAGGTATTCCTGTGTGCACTGAGGTGTGAGCGCCTTGAAGCCGTAGGGTGCCTAGGTATGGTGTGTAGGGGTGGCCGTCCGCGGGCTCGTGGAGCGTGGGCATGACAGCAGGCAACCCTGACTGGGGATTCAGGGGCATCTCCACTTCCCCAGGGGAGGGAAACTGACAGGAGAAGACCAGGTAGCAGGGCCTCGGGACACGTGGGGAAACCCAGCGTGTGGCAGGACTTGGCCGAGAATATGACGCGGTGGGCATGAGGAGGTTCGGGCCTCCCCAGGCAGGCGCAAGTTTCCAGGTCCCATCTTCTGATAGGCCTGAGGCTCTGAATCTCTTTTGGGCCTTGATTAGGACTGGCTCTGGCCTTGGGTAAGGCTCTGCAGGTAGGACCGAGCAGGAGGGGCAGAGGCAGGGAGCCAGGTGTCAGCAGAACAAAGGTGATCGACCTTGGAATTGAAGACTTGAGGTTTTAAGGAAAAGCTTTTTGGTGGAGAACTTTTCAGGTTCCCAAACAAATCCACAGAAAAAGCTGGAAGACTCTCAAATGTGACAGAGATATTGTTAGGGAACATGATGGTCTTCCTTGGACCTGCTGGGGTGGAAAAAGAGCCCATGGGTGTGGGATTTCCGAGCAGGCTTGCCCAGGCCCAGGCAAACTTGACTTTGCTGGAGTCGCCGACAGGAGCAGGGGCACCTCAGACAGAGGAAGGTCCAGGAGGCTTCTTTTCCTGATCTTGGTGGAGGCGACATCTCTCAGCCCTTTACTCTGTTCTTAATCTGAAATCAGGACTGGCTTTAAGAAAGGATGCTCAGTTTCAGACCTCTATTATGTCAAAAATCCCAGACTTCTCTCGTTTGAACTCGGTTGACTTCCCTAATCCCCCAGTGAAATTCCTGCAGCAAGCCTGTCCAATTACAGGGTATCTGACTCTCAGGATTCTTTTCAAAGAGAGACTAAATCCGCTCTCACCTAAAAGCCAGGACTCTCATACCCGCAGCCGCTGGAAACAATTCCTGAGTCAGAATAAAGGGAAGTTTTCTGGGACAAAACAAACAGTGCCTGAGAAAGACCGTCTTCTCTTTTGGGATGGGCTTGGGAGAGCAGCCCTTCTCAGGTTTATATGTCTTGGAACCACTGGAGGAACTCGTTAAAACATGAACTTGCCAGACCCACCCCAGAATGTCTGATTCAGTCGATGTGAGGTCGGACCTGAGCATTTGCATTTCTAACAAGTCTCCGGGTGACGTGGGCTGTGGGCCACACTTCGAGAGCCACTCTGCAGAGCTGGGCACACTCACCCCTTCCCCCTCATGACCAAGGATAAGTGTTTGGGGAGCAACGAGCCAAGGTTGCTCATCTCTAAAGAGCATCTGCAGGCATTTCCCTGAAGATAAAACTTCTCCTTTAATTGTACCCCGCACACTTAGCCAAGGCAAACTCTGGGTCCAGGCGGCCCTGCCCTCCTTGGTCAGCACAAAGCAATTACCATTTGACGCAAGAGTGCAAGAACCGGGCAGGACTTGGTATTATGGCTCCTATTGGGACCTAAACTTTGAGTTTGTGAAACACAATTTCTTTTGGCTGCTGAGCCTCTGAACTTGCTCATTGACTGATTTTTTTTTTTTTTCCACTGTAACTTTCCATATCCTTTATTCTTTCACAACCTAGAGATCTTTACCTTCAGGAGCTTCTGTTTGGGGCGCATTGGATGTGGGAGGAGGTTGGGGAGGCATTATTTAGTATGGATATACCAAATTTATTCCCCTTTTGATGGCCCTTTAGATTTTTCCAACTTTGCCTATTATAGTCAGTAATTGCAATGAGCATGACTCTTTGTATATATGTGAGGCTATTTCTCTATAACAAATACCTTGAGATTGTAATTTCGGGTTAAATGACCACTCACAAAAAAAATCAAATAATTCTCTTCTTGTCAGGATCCTTTAGCTCCTGGAAGAATTGAAAAGTCGAGGCCACTTGGGTCAGTCAGTTAGAGCATGAGGCCAGTGAGGCCAGGAGATGTTGAATTTGAACCTTAGTAAACAGTGAGGAGGACGATTACACTGCACGGTCACCGAGTGCACCCTGATCCTTGGCTCGTTGCTCCCCAAACACTTATCCTTGGTCATGAGGGGGAAGGGGTGAGTGTGCCCAGCTCTGCAGAGTGGCTCTTGAAGTGTGGCCCACAGCCCAGCGTCACCTGGAAACTTGTGAGAAATGCAAATGCTCAGGTCCCACCTCACATATACTGAATCAACATTCTGGGGTGGGTCTGGCAAGTTCATATTTTAACGAGTCCCTCCAGCAGTTCCAAAACATATAAACCTGAGAAGGGCTGCTCTCCCAAGCCCGTCTCTATTACTAGAAGAAGAAACAAAAAGTCGATAGAACTCAGTGCACGGGTGTTGGGTGAGGAGCAGCAGAACTATGTCAGGCCCACCTGAAGCTGCTACAGTTTGGACCCTCCTTTTTCTGGATGGTTTGTTCCTTAGAATCTTCGACCCCAGATCACAGTCTCTCCCACCACACACTCTAACTCTGCCGTCCAACCACAGTCACCAGAGGTGTCCAGCAGGTTGGGGTGTCTTGCTTATCATCTCACCTTCATGACGTCACCCTATGGCTGCCTTAACCTCCATGGTCTTTGCTCTTGACCCTGGAAATTCCCTGCCTCCTTCAACACAAGCTGGAACCCATGGCCCACGGTCTGCTGACCAATGTGGGAGAACAGTACCTATGGACACTTCTATTTTCTCTTCTGCTCAACCATCTGGGGCCTGCTGATACCTCTGCTGGGCTGTGACAGTTATTTCTATATACAAGGGATGGCGTGTTTGCTTTTTCATATTGCACCATGGACTACAAATTCCAACTCTGTAAATTGATATATTCAAGCCAACTGTCATTGCTGTGATGCAAGGAAAACTGAATTTTAAAAGGTTTTGGCCAGCTTTCCCTGCCAAGGAACGTCCCCTGTAGTTTTACATTTATTGCATCTGCCTCCAGTAAAGCGAGATCATCACCAGCCTCAGAAGGTGTGAGAGGAGATCCCATCCAGCTGACTTCAGTTGTCTCTAGCATGAGGGAGAAAAACTGATCGCTTACAGATTTTTTTCTTTTGATGTGTCTTATTGGTTGAATTTGTGCCCCCCAAATTTGTATGCTGAAGTCCTAAACCCCAGTAAGTCAGAATGTGGCTGTATTTGGAGATAGAGTCTTTATAGAAGTAATGTAGATACATTGAGGTTGTTAGGGTGATCCCTGATCCAATGACACATGTCCTTATAAAAAGAGATAGGCCTGCAGGGAGAAAGCCATGGAACATGAAGGCAGAGATTGGGGTGATGCTTCTGTAACCCAAGGAGCCCCAAAGATTGCCCGCAAACCACGAGAAGCTGGAGCAGAGCCATAGACCAGGCTCTCTCTCACAGCCCTCAGAAGGAACCAACCCTGCCAACATCTTGATCTTGGACTCTGGCCTCCAGGACTCTGTGACGATAAATTGCTGTTGTTTAAGTTGCCCAGTTTGTGGTACTTTTCCAGCAGCCCTGGTAAAAGAACCCAACACATCTGCCATCTTATACTTTTCTTCTGAGAGTCATCTTGCCTCTCCAATCTCATCAGCGATTACACGGGCTCCTGTGAACAGCTGGTCTCCCTGACTCCAGGCTCCCTACCATCCATCCTGTCCAGCAAATCTTCATCAGAGCAAGCTTTGCTAAGAGTGTTTTTCACCTCCTCCAGCACCCTATTCTTCCTACTTCAGGTCTGAATCCCAGACCACAGCCTGCTCCCTGAACCCCTATGCCCATTTAAGATTTAAGATGGTTTATGGGAAATATATGGACAAAAATTAGCAGTTAACTTTATCTCCTTCACCCAGACATGCTTACAGAGGGTCTTGGAAAGCATCTACCAGAAACTGGCAAAGACATGCCAAACAGTGATATAGAGAGATGGGAAAGCCTGGAGCGAGCAGGACCACCCACCTGCACTTCTGGCCCCGAGCAGCGGTACCCACAGGCTCCCCTACAGCAGCGACAGGCCTGGCTACAAGGAGCCCTTTTGTCCTGTGACCTGAGGTAGGGACTACTTTACAGAAAACTTGGGCTTTTAGGTTTAGGGGAATTTGCCCTGGGCAAATTCCTAGGTTCCACTTCTTGCATATTCTTGTTATTTGGTCTGGGATGTGCTTCTGCTTGGGAAAAACCTATAATTTTAGAGGCCATGGAGTGAGGAAATTTTAGAGTACATGGGTGAGCCTGGCCAGCACTGCCACATCTCACATCACATGATACCCGGGGCATTAGCGTCAGGGGATCGAATATGGTGGTGCCCCCTGCAGTCGCTAATGCAGAGCCTGTGGCCAGGGCTGCTTTTTTAATTCTCTGAGCTGTGGTTTCTTCATCCACAAAATGTAGGTAATAATATCTGCCTTGCAAGGCTGTGGAGATGATTAAATGAGATCAAGCAGGTAAAGCTTTAGCACTGACTCTGATGCAAACAGGAAGTACTCATTAAAGAGTTACAGCCACTATCACCATAATCACTCCCATCAACATTTCATTTCTCCGTCCAGGGCAGGCAGGGCCAGATGCCTGTGAGCAGACTGGCTACTCAGCACTTGCTCCAGGGCTCTTGGGGGAGAGGAGGAGGGGATTTGCACGTTTCTTGCTCAGCTGGCAGCTGCACGTGCAAGAGCAGGATAGGAACCGGGCATTTCATGCTGCTGCTCGCTCGGTTTCCCTTCTGCTTGGTCAGTGCTGCCTTATAACTTCTGGAGTTCTCTGAAATTTTTGCCATTCTTGGGCCTCCTTTTGCATAATAAAAATTAAAACTTATGTTTTGCAATTGCATTGGTATAAAAGTGAATGCAAGCCAGATTGGATTACATTCACTTTTTTCTTCTGAGTTTAAAAGAAATTAAAATGTCTTCTTGGACCCCTAACCTATGGCAGGCTCCAAGCACTATGGCCACCCTGGACCCCGATGGCCCATGCACCCTGCTTGCGCTGAGCCTCCCAGCAGCTGAGCATGGCTCGGGGTGCAGGACGGCCAAGAGCCCCAGCATAAGGTGTAATTTTACATGCAAAGTCTTACTTTCTTAACTAGGTCACAACTGCCTCCAGAGCAGGGATTTTGCTTTTTTAATTTCCTCATAGCACGGAGTGCAGGGCTGAGCACTGGGGCCAGCTTGCTTATTTTAACACCTTGCAACAGAAATGCATTTTGTGGTTAATAATTGTTAGGAGGCTCCTTCCCAAGCCTTGGGAACCCGTTGTTCTGCGGCTTCCACAGTCATTATCAGACTCAGATGGGCTTCTCAAGGCCTTTGTGAGGCACAGCCTTGAGAAATTGTCCACAATAGTCTCCCACCACTGATAAAGTGTCACTGAGGCCAGAAGAATGAGATGATGCGGGGGTATATGGCTCTGGGTTCTCAAAACTGCAATTCAGAGTCACGCTGTAGCTCCCTGTTTGGGGCCGAGCTTCACCCCACGTGCTCACTGGCTCTCACTCATTTACAAGATGAGGTTCCCACTCACGCCCTCTGAGCGGAGGTGGACCGGCAGGGATACTGTCTGGGCATCGCTGCGCAATCATCATTCTCTGCTCTTCTTTTCCTAGATCTATTGTTGGGGAAAACAGCACGTACCACAGGAAATACCCAACAGTATTACTCCGTCCACCCCAATAGAAGCATTTAGGGGATGGTAAGAGGAGCATGACCCTTACAGGGGTGTGTCACATGAAAGTGCCCAGGGGCTGGCCTGATTGGGAAGCTGGCGGACCGACGGTTGGAAGTTGGGTTTCTCAGCTCTCTTCCCACGTTGGTTCAACTGAGAGTGCGTTCACGTAGTAGGTCGAGCTGACGCCGAGGAGCTGACGAGACAGTGACAGTGGAGTTGGGGACAGATTGCAGAGGCTAAACAGTGACATCTCTGGAGCAGACAGTGGCTTGGCTGTTCCTTTTGGATGCTTGTTTTAATATGAAACTTATTAACTCTTATTAACTCATCTTATTCATAATAAATCGCCTGTTTATCTGTTGTTCTTGATAATCTATTATGTTATCTCTGAATTTCTTTTGAACAATTTGAAAGCTGCCAAAATGCTTAGTCACCATTACCAAATGTACCCAGTGACAGCAAAATGTAAATATTGAGCTAAATGCTTAGTTGGGAGATGCAGAAGCTAGTTACTAATTAACCCCGAGCCTCCAAAATTGTTGGGATGTCGTTTATGGTGCAGCATAGAGGGAAGGATATAAAAATTAGGATTAGGGCCCGGGAAGTAAGATGGGTGGGATATAAAAACCCCACTGATGATTTCAAAGAGGTATCTCAAGTTGCATGGGAAGCAAAGACTATTTGAGGACTGGCAATGGGGGAAGGAGTCTGTAGGCCTGACTGTTTTAAAAGAAGGTTTGGCTATGCCAGGAGGCAAAACACAACTGGAGACCCAGACCAAAGTAATAGTGACTCAACAGCAAGGGTATTGGAAACACCAAGAAAGTTCCTCCATCCATTTGTTGATTTTACAAATATTGTCTGAATCCTGGCACAGAAAAGTGGAGGCAAGCATGGTTACAGACACAAGAAGAAGCACATCTGTGGCCCCACAAGTGAGGGGAGAGCGTAGTTTAGATGGTCAAAGGGACAGGCCATGAAGGATCTGGGAAGCCATGGGGAGGAATTTGGATCTAGGACTTAGGGCAGTGAGAGCCATTGAGAGTTTCAAGCAGAAGAGTGGGGAGCATGGATTACTCGGGAGCAGGGCCAGTGTCATGGAGACTGTTAGAGGGTGCTGTGGCAAGCCAGAAGAGTAATTCCACTGTAGGAGCTAGGAGCTTCAGCCACAGGAGGCTTAGCTGTGTCTCGTGAGAGGGGTTGTTGAGGTTGCAGCTTGGGGTTGGTGGAAGTGATGTTTAGATTGGGAATATTGAACTTGAGGGGCCTGTGGGACTTCCCAGTGGCTACTTGCACCTGGGGTAGAGGTAAAGTTTTGGGAGTCATAAGAAAATAGATAGTTATTGATGAAGCCTAGGAATGGCTGAGGTCACCTTGCTAGATGATATGGAATTGGAAAGAAGCACTGGGGCGGGGCTACTTGAAGAGCAGTATGTCGAGGATGGGCCAAGGAAGAGGAGCTCTTGAAGGAAACTGGAAGGGAGAAACCTGAGAAAAGAGTCTTAACAGAGTGTCATGGAAGCCAAGGAAAGAAATGACTTAAAGAGCAGGTCATTATGAGTGTCAAATGTTGGAGAGAAGGCATACAGAACTCTAAAGTATTGATTAGATCTAGAATAAATAGATCTTTGGTTTCCACTTTGGGGAGTTCATTTTTTCCAATCAACAAATATTTCCTGGATATCTGCTCACTCATGGCAGGCACAGCTCTCGGCTTGAAACTTACATTCTGGTAGGAAAGACAAGCAACCCACAAGTAAACCAATGACTGGACAAGGTTGTTTCAGAGAATGATAAGAGCTGTTATGAAAACAAAACAGATGATATGGCCGTGAATGATTGGTGATGGGTGGGGAGCTTATTTAGATTGCATGGACAGGGAAGGCCTGTCTGAGGAGGTGCCTTTGATCTGAATCTTGAGTAAGAAAGGACTATTTGCATAAAGATCTAGGAGGCAGAATACTTCAGGTAGAGGGAAAAGTTTGTGCAAAAGCCTCAATCTGTGGTTCTCGAGCAGGGGTAACTTTTCCCCCAGGGGACATTTGGCTATGTCTGGAGGCAAAACGCAACTGGAGTGGGGAGGAGTGTTACTGACATCTAGGAGATAGAGGCTGGGGATACTAGTTAACATCCTACGCTGCGCAGGACTGGCCCCACAACAGAGAATTATCCAGCCCCAAATGTCATTAGTGCCAAGAGTGAGAAATCCTGCCTTAAATTAGAATCAAGTTTGGTTCATTTAAGGAGTAGAAAAGGGGTTAGTGTCTGGGAAACAGGGAACTTGAATTAGAGAGGTGGGCAGAGCTAGATGACAGAGTCCTTGGACGGAGGGCTTGGCAAGGAATGTTTATTATTTTACTTCTGCAAGTGCAATGGGAAGCCATTAGAAGCTTGTCAGACGAGACAATCTGATTTCCATTCTGAAATGACACTCTGGCTGCTGTGTAGAGAAAGGATTGCAGTAGGCACGAGTGGGAACAAGGAGGCTCTGCAGCCATGCAGGTGAGGAGAAGAATGGGATATAAATGGACAATTAGGTAGAGGTGATGGAATTTTTCTGATGGATTGGGTTTGAAGGTTGAGGGAAAGTGAGGATTCAAAAATTACTTCCAAGACTTTGGTTTGAACAACAGGATGGGTGAATGTGAAACAGAGCAGGATCCTGTGGGGTCCTCCCTGATACAAATCCTTTCTGTGTCCCCCATTTCTTGTTTATAGGAAATAGGCTTCATTCAGCATCCTTGATCTTCCCTGGGTTCCAAAGGGAAGGGAGGAAATGCAGAAAGAAGGGAGAAACAGTCAAGAAATAACGGTGCAGCCCTGGGGCAGGGTCCTGGTTCCTCCTCAAGGAATATACGTGACAACATCTTTTAGTTCTTCTGCAGGAACTAAGGACCCCCCACCCCCACCCCACCCTGCCTCTTGCTTATGATTGAGCAGAATCTGCAGAAATGTTTGGTTTTTTTTGGGAGGGGGGCACTGAGTCCACCAGATTGCTGGCATTCAGATTAAAAGCAACTTTCCTTTTGTTACTAAGACTGTTGCTCCTAGGATCATACCCCTGCCCCTCCCTCAAATAGAAACAGAATTAGAATTATCTAATTCTCAAGAGGCAGCTGCAAAGAGAAGAAACAAGAACTGGATAGAACCAACAAAGCTCAAGAAGGCGGAGGATTTGACTTCTATTAGACCTTGAGCCTCATTATATGCTTATTGTAATGCATTAGCATGATCAATGACATACCCACCAGCACCATGAAAGTTGACAATTGCCATGACAACAACTAGAACAGCCCATACAAAGATGGAAGGGAAGTCATTTGGCTCCATCACACCTGGAAGGAAGATATGATGGCGGAAGTCTCCCATAAAAGTCCACAAGGCCTGAGCCACAGCTGGAGCTGACTCCACTGGCCATCTTGGCTGATGGCTCCCTGCTCGAGTGCATTCTTTCCCCACTTGAGCACTTCTCTCTCTCTCTCTCTTTTTTTTTTCCTCTTTTGAGAAATAAAGCAGCTTTTTCACTTTGTTCCTCTGCCTCTGCTGTGAATTCTTTCACAGCTGGCAGCAAGGACCCACACTTTGGTGGGCTTCCTAATTTAGGGGTCTCTCTGCTAACAAATGCACAGCCCACTAAAGAGAAGACAGGGCAAGGTTTATAGAGAGAAGATAACAGTTTGAAATGCATACTAAGGGGGTTGTCAAGGTAGTGGATGAGGGTTTAGCTTCTATCATGTTTATCACACAGCTTTTTGAAATATTTGCAAACAACTTAGTTATCCAATGATAGGAGATTAATTAACTAAATTGTGGAACCAGTATAAAGTACTATTACAGAATATGTCTATTACATGGTCACAATACAATAAGTGAAAAAAATTATTGTAAATAGTATGTGGAGTATGACACTACCGGATTCTTCTTTCACTTTTTATACCAAAATATGTACTTTATTCCATGAAGTTACAATTTAAATGTAGAAGTAAAATAGTAAAAATAACAGAAGAAAATAAGGGTGACTTTTTATAACCATAGAGTGGTGAAACCTCACATAATATATTAAAACAAGAAACCATGAGGAAAAGATGGATATACTTGACTGTAGGAAAAGGTAAAACTCTTGTAGGTGGGGAACCCATAGGCAAAGTGAGAAAAAAAGAAAAAACTGGGAAAACTTGTTTGCAATCAGCATGACAGAGTTAGTATCTTTATTAGCAAAAGAAATTTTATAAATTGATAGAAAAGACAAATAGCCCAGCTGCCCCCCGCCCCAAACTGGACAAAAACAGGATTAGGTGATTCCTAGAAGAATAAATAAAATGGCCAGTCAGCATATAAAGAGTTCAGTTCCCCGACTATGAAAAAAATGCTAATTGAAACAATAAGTTTATTTTTTACCTATCAGGTTGGTAAAAATTTAAAGATTGATAATGTCCACTTTTGGAGAGGGTGAAGGAGAGTACCCAACACAATCTTTTTAGAGTACAGTCTGGTACCATCGAAATGTAAATGTGCTTACTGTTTGACTAGGCAAGTCTACTTTTGGCTGTTTAGCCTACATGAATAACTGGACAACTGTTAAAAGATATAGGTATAAGATGTGTAAAATTCATTGGTAGTAACAAAAACTTTGAAATAACTCAAATGTTTCCCAAGAAGATGCTTAAACAAATTGTGGACTTTAATAAATAATAAAGCAATATTCTTCTGTTAAAAGGAATGAGATGATGGGGGAAGGTATAGCTCAAGTGGTAGAGCGCATGCTTAGTATGCATGAGGTCCTGGGTTCAAGCCCCAGTGTCTCCTCCAAAACTAAATAAATCTAATTAGCTCCCCCCCATTAAAATAATTAAATAATACAATAATAAATAAATAAAATATTAAAAACAGGAATGAGATTGATTTGTGGATCTTGATTTGGGAAATTGCTCATGACATTAAGTGAAAAAAGCAAGTTCCAGTGCAGTCCGTGTGATATGGCCTCATTTTGTAAAACTAACTAAATAAAATTATGTATTGGTAGATATGGTTATAAATGTTTAGGAAAAGGTCTGAGAGGAGAGGCTTACACAAATTGTTTCAGTGTTGTCTTTTCCAGGGAGTCAAATTTTTAGGTCCTATTTTTCACTTGTCCCTATTGTTTATTTATTTTTATCACAGTGGCATGTGTCTAAGTACACTTGATAGTAAAAATTACACATTGGTATATCGGTAAAGATGGACTTAACATCATTAGGAGTGTAGAACCTATTCCCTACGTCAAAATTCTCTGCCTAGAATTTCCACCCTTGTCTCTTCACATCACAATAGATGTAATTAGAAAATAAATGAAATAGCGGCTGACTGATAAAATGTTAAGAAAACATCACATCCCTTTGCTCCCACTGTTTTCTGACAAGTAAATGGATGTGTCAAGTTGTCACAGAGTTCCTTCCTCAATAACGGAAGCCAATACTTTTTTAAATCTTTGGGTAATGCAGAAGTGGCAGGAAACATAAACTGGTTTGATTTATGTAAGAGATGCAAAGATAAAACAGCAAAAGATTGAGTGAAGAAAAGAAATAGCTGTGGGCTATAATGTTTTACAAGCTCACTATTCAAGAGAAGGCAGTGCTGGGTAAGGAGTACCCCTGTGTCCATAAGCCATTGCCATCGCCCATTGCTTGTTTATCTGTCCGTCTGTGGAACATTAGGACTCACGCCGAGTTTTCTCAAAAGCGGTCTTTCTCTTGTCTTCCATGTCGCTTTAAATCTGTTCAGGCACTGGTCATTTCTCTGGTTAAAAGAGAGTTAAAAGAAAGTTCTGAATCATGTTAGGTCACAGTCTCAGTCTCAGTTAGTTTACTCCCCAGGAGTGAAGTTAATATCTAGTAAGCCTCAGCCTTCTTCCCTGCTGCCCTGACCGTCTCAGGCATGAGTAGGTCCCAGTCCCTCCAGCCCCCAGCTGCAGGGGACATGCATTAATATCTCCAAGCTGTTCCACTAAAGCATCCTCACTAGGCTTGGCAAGAAGGCAGAGCTCCCCTTAATCCTTCCATCCTTGGGGTCTGAGACCCACAGCACTCTAATGACTCTACTCAATCCTTGCAATGCCCACCCCTTCAACTCTTCATCCTCCTGGTGAAGGAAGGAATTTAAAAGTCAGAGTACTGGTCCTTGGTTTTTCTACTTTGAAATTTCACATCTGGTCTAGCACATCCTTTGGAATGTAGTCTTTATTCTATCTTGGTACTTCAGCCCCAACTTCTAATGTAACATTTCGTTGTGTACAAATGGTGATGAGCCACAGCTAATACAGAGGGAGAAGCTGAAGATGCAGGAGAGAGACTGATGGAGCTAGGGTCCCAAGCCTTGGTGGGGAATTGGTCCAGAGGGAAGGAGGGCCTCTTTCCCACTGTCTTAGATTAGATGGGGCAGGTGAGGAGCCGATGAAGCTTCCATCTGGTGATTTCCATTTTCTCCATGAAATAGGAGGTCAGAGGTTTACCAAAGCACAGTGAAGAGGAAAAGTCTTGATTGCATTGACCTGAATCATGTGTGTTATGGAATTTTGAGGAATTTCCAGCCCAAATCCAAGTTGTGAAACCCGGTACAATGGCGTGGCGTGGGCTGCTGAGTTCCTCCTGCATATGGAGAAGTCTAGGCTAACCCTTAGGCTAGGCTGTCGCGGTGGCTACCAGGGGAGGAAAGATGAGAGAGCACAGATACCAAAGAAAGAAGGGTACAGTATGACAAAGGAAGACCAGAGAAGCCTGAAGGTAGCCAGCCTCCCTGGATTGGAGAGGAAACTTATCTTTGCAAATAGACTCAGAGTTCAGGTTTGAATGTCCTGAGTCTCGAAAGCCCCTACGATACACTAACAAGCACCCCTGCTGAATCCTATAGCTCAAAAGAGGAAGACAGTATAAAAGAGGAATGGTGATGCAGCCCACAATTACTGACAGGTTTTGGGAACTGGTGGCAGCGAAGGATGAAGTCCTTTGGGCCTATTCTGCCTCCAAACCCGGTCTCAGAACCCCTGATTTGTTCAGACCTGGTAGGCTCTCTTGATTTTGTTTCAGAGCAGTACGCTGATATCCACGATTGACAATGAAACTTTCTGATGTCTCAGACACCTCTATCTCTGTTGAATGGTAAGGGTGATTGGGGCTTATTGTTAAGTTGGTGCCATGTATGGCCAAATGCTCTAACAGAGCCTTTAACGGTAGGAGATACAATTATAAGAACTGAAACTAACATGTTGGTGGTAATCCGAGGCCAGGGGAAGACGGAAGAGAACTAGAAAGTGAAGCATTAAGATAATTTTTCAAAGCTAAATGGCTACTCACAATCAAGGGGAATTAATAGAAATTAATGAGCTACAGTTTTAAGCAGGGACTTTCTTGGTATGCCCTAAAATAAGTCACATGGGCAAGCACTATTAAGCCTAAGTGATAGGCTAGTCTGATTTATACGGGGTCCTAAATAGGGTGCGTCGACTGAGATGGTCACTTGGTATTGTCCCCAGTCTTTCAGGTTTCTTTTCATGGGGCTACGTTGGACTACTATTGGGCCACCGAGAAACCATTTAGCATGTGTACAACAATTAATTTCTAAAATGGAACTTTGCTTTTTCTTTGGAATGCCCCATTCTAGACTTGACACACTGGAGAGACAAGGGGGACGGGTCCCTGTCACTGTGGCACTGAATGTGTGCACGTGACCTGCATGTAGTTTCTCAAAAGAGATCAAAATCTTCAATCTGAACAAAAAGAAGTGTGTTCTAGGGATTTTTAAAAGCATTGCCACCCATAAGGGCAACCCCTGAAAGGTAGTAGAAATAAAGAAAAGGATGTAGATTTCCTCAATAAGGATCAAAGCTTTTTGATTGCAATCCAGTTAAAATCTCCAGTGCTAATTATTGCCTGGCTTTATTCAGCCACGAGGCCTCTGAAATCTGCTGGCTTGAGTGTGAGACACTCCATTTTAATGTTGCAAAACCTCTTCAATAACCACAAAGGCAACTGTTTATCTCAATCTTCCCTTAAAACACCTGCTTACTGATACTTGATAATGTGTTTTGAGGCTTGTGATTGAGAGTCTAACACCTGGCTGATCAGGCTGATGTTTGATCATGTTTTGAGGTGCAGTCTTACTATTTACCGTGTAGTTTCGGGTTGCCCTGCATTATGTGGATCGGATGCCTCAAAACTCTCATTGTTGCTCTTAAAAAATAACCATTACAGAATAATAGCTTGTTTTCATTAAAGAGGAAATGAACTTAAAAATTCTTACACCACGATGCGGCCTTATTCTTTAAGACAGTGGGTTTCAAAGTGTGGCCCCGGGGAAACCAACCTTGAATTCCTACCATAGCCCTCCTGAGTCTGAATCTCTTGCAGTGGGGCCCATGACTGACATTTTGAACATTGACATTAATCTGCTCTGTTGAGAAATGCTGCTTTAAGAGGAGGCAGCTTTCAGTTGGATCCTGAATAGAAGCTGCAGGTTTGTCCGTGTGAACCAGAGCTGAGAGGTTCCGGTGGTTCCCTGGGAGGGTGCCGAGCATGCGTGTGGGCCCTCACATTGCCCCTCGCTGGGGAGTGAGCCCCTGTGACAAGTGTCTGAGAAGTGAGAGACGTGTGCACTTAGGACCGTGAAAGGTACCCACTTTCCCCCTTCACTTTGCGAATGAGAAAACCGAGGCCCAGAAAAGTAAAAGGACCGACTGAAGGTCACTCATTGCAGAGCTGAGGCTAGAACCCAGGATCCAAGTCCCTGCCCAGTGTTCTCATTCCTGGGTCACTGAAGTGAGACCTTCTAAAAGGCCCAGACCCTGGGGGGTCCCCTCGCCATCCTTTTTCTCCTGCTCGGGGCCAGGAGGCTGATCTGCTTGGACTGCAGCCCAAGCATCCTGCCCTCTGTCGTCTGGCTGGATCCAGGAGACAGAGAAGGAGCCTGTGGGTGAATGTGTGACAGGCTCCCCTGAGGGCATCACACCAATCTGAGAGGGGAACAGCCTGTCCAGCCACACTACTTACCTGGACTGAAGGGTTTCCCGGGACATGAGACTTCCAGTGTTCAAACTGGGACGGTTCCAGGCAAACTGGTGTGGAGGAAGTCCTTTAAAATTGGACTAGAGGAAAAATCGAGTGGTCTCAGGACTAGTTAATAATCATGAAAGTGTAGATGCTGTTGCCATTTAAAAAATAGCCACATATTTTATTATTTATTTGATTAAAAATGACATAGTTCATGATAGAAAATTAAAATGTTTTAAAGTGGTGGTTTTGCTAAGTCAGTCTTTCTCCACTCTTGGCCTCTGTCAGTTTTCTTCTTGAGAGACAACTGTGGCCAGTTTCTTTGTGTATCCTTCCAAAGGTATTTTATGCCCATTCAATTGTTTAAGTATATTGTGCAAAACATCCACATGGTAGCATACAGTGTTCCTTACCTTGCTTTTTTCACTTCACAGTAGATTTGATTCTACAGCAAGTGATAGTTGCCATATTGTTTTTAGTGGGTGTATGGTAGTCCCTCGTCTGGATTTATTGTCTTTTGTAAATTTATCAAGCCACTATTAATAGGCTTTGAGTTTGCTTCTAATTCAGTGCCATTATTAATACAAACAATACTGCAATGGACATCCTCGAGCATCTGGGTCGAAGGGAATGTGCATTTAAAACCACGAGAGTCAATGTCAAATTAGCTTCTATGGAAGCTTGTACCAATTTACACTCCTCCCATCAGTGCAGAAAAGTGCCTGGTTCCCCGCAGCCCCGCCAGAAGTACACCCTCCAGTTCAGCTATGGTCGAGGCTTGGTTAAGCAAATCCTAACTTTTGCTAGGAAATCAGGTCCTGTCCCATTTTACTTCCTTACTGGCCTCTTTCCGGCTACCAAGGCAAAACTATCCTCTAGCCAGAGCCATTTCCTGCCTTTTTTGGCTGCTTTTGCTGAGTCAGCTCATTAGCTTTAATTGTCTTCAAAATGATCTCCAGCTGTGTCATTCTTTCCAGACCTGCAGAGTTTTGGGAAATGCTGTCAAAGCTAGGGGTGTGTCTGTAGGAGTAGAGCGAGGTCTGCACAACCAGTAGCCAAAGCTGGCAACTGGAGAATAAATCATCGTGGCTTTTTTTTTTGGTCTGCAAATAGGTCAAATCCACAAAGCCAGTGAAGAGCTGGAGGGCTTCATGCCAGGGCAGCCACGCCAGAGTCTAAGCTTCCTTCGAACACCCAGAGCTACGTGTGGAGGCACAGGACATCTTTGTGGGACAGCTGGATTTCCTGATCCCCAAATATCCCATCCCTACCTCCCGTCTCCACACATTTTGTACACGTGGCTCTCTCCAGAGCTCCCCCAGCCAGTGGTGTGAGGGGGTCAGCTGGTGTCAGCATTTGAGAACTGACTGTCAGATTTTTAGGAATTTTGTGGGCTGGTTGTTCAGTACAGCCACTATTAAACATCATATACATTTACAAATAAGTGTATTTATTAAAAACCGAGGTAATAAATACACAAAACACATCACTGTCTAATTATTATACACATTTTATGTATGCTTCTGAGTTTTTTTTTTTTTACATTGATTGTATCTTTTGGCAAAGAAAAAATTAATAGTTGATCTAAGAAAGAAATGGAAAATTTTATTCAAGGCAAACTGAGGATTATAACCCAGGAACAGCCTCTCAGAAATCTCCGAGAACCGTTCAGCCCATGAGAGATCTAAAGCACAGCTGTGTGTTTTTGAGACAGAGGGCTCTACATACAATGATGCATTATTGACAGGTTACACAATCCAGATCTACATGTACAAGGCAAGTAGTGGGTCATGGGGCATCTGACTCCTTACAATGTTAAGAAGGAAAGTTATCTCCTAAAGAGTCCTGATGCTTTATGAGATTAAGAAAGAATGTTCTCTCCTAAGGAGGTCTGGTTAATGCATTGCACAACACACTCTAAAGGGAAGGGAGGAGGCACAAATGGGCAAAAAAAAAAAAAATTTATGTTTAAATTTTTCTTGTCTTGCCATAAAATATAAATTTTATTTCATTAGGTGTAGAGTGGAAATACTATGTAATAGTGCGCCACCGTGTGTCTCTTCTCTACTTGGTCCTTAGTAATGTCACACTGAAATTGAAATTGGCCACGATGGGAGTATTTACACCAAGGAAATTGGCAAATGCTATAAATCAGTGTTTGATTTATTATTTTGTTGCCTGTCCAGATTTAAGAACGTCAAGGACAAATTATTAATAATGCAAAGTAAACTTAAAAAAATCTGACAGAGCCAAAGGTGAACGAGGATTCAGTTCAATGAACATAGTTTGTACAAGAGTGAATTTATCAGTAAATCTCTTCATATTTAATGACAATAAATTTATTGGGAAAAGAGCAGACTGAGATGCAATTCCATTTGTCAGATGATGGTTGAATTGAAACCATGGTTTGACTATGGATTCAAGAGCATCCTGGGAGAAAAATTAACTGGATGGGATCTGCAGTAAAAATGATTATGTATTTTATTACTATCTGTAAATTGTGTTGTAGATATACATGATTTATATCAGGAAAACTTACAATATCCTTATAGATGTATGGACATAGATTTACCTTTTTTTTTTTTTTTCTCTAACAGCTGGTTGTTAAGTATTTACCTACCCACCAACATCTCCAGCTTCAGAATTCTGTGACTATAAATTGAGTTCATGCTATTATCTCAGAGGAGGTCCTGCTATTTTCATTTTCACTAGTCCACATTCTGTGCAGTGGGGATAAGAGGTGGTGAAGACACCGTTTGGCTCCTTTCTTCAGGAGGAGAGCTGGGGCTGGAGAGAGGGTTCACCTGGACCTCAGTTAGTCGATAATGACTAAGGTGGGGATTAGCTGGTTGGCTTGGGGCCAGGCCCTTTCTGCTTAACCTTCTTTCTGTGCAGTGGCCAGAAGTTTTTGGCATTTTCCTAACTGAGGGGTTGGCAACCCTTCTGAATTAGCAAGCCAAGTCCTCATTTATTCATTCAAAGGTAGTATGTGCCAGGAATACTTTTTAACTTTTAAAAATTCTCCCTGTTAATCCAGGTTCTGGCCAAAGTCACTCTATAGAAGAATTCTTTTATTAAGATATAACCCAATGAAACAGAAGGTCAAAAATATGCAACTTCTTTAAACTTTCGACACGAGCTGAATACTCGTTATTTTGTTCCCTGCCTGAGGGAGATTTTCATCTTGTCCCAGGTGTCTTGGGCAGTAGGGCAGGTTCCTGGCACCCATGCCCCAAATCAGTGCTTCAGGGCCCCCGAGAAGCCCCACTCACTCTCTGCCCAGGATGTTTCTCCTTCCCTGCTAGTCATGGATCCTCTCAGGCAAGGCAGAAGCAGCTGATGAAGTAGTCACAACCCTCTAAGAGGAGACCAGCGGGTGGAATTCGCAACAACCTCAGCCCTGAGGTTTGGAAGACAAACGACTTCTGTTTCAGACAAATGGGAGTGTCAGGTTATTCCAGCCTGATGAGATTACAGCTCAGAGGATCACGAGGACTCAGTTCTTCCAGAAGAGGAAAAAAACAGCTGGCACAGGAGCGCTGCAGGGCTTTCTGCGGAAGGTAACATGGGGTCACAGGCTGCAAGCTTCCAGGTGATGACGGGGTGAGGGCAAGAGGGAACGGGCATGGGAAACAAGCCCAAAACATAGTCAGTGATGAACCCAGGGCACGTCAGGAAGGCTTGCAAATAGGAGCATGACTGATGATTCAGAGCTACTGGCTTCTGGGCCCCTTCTGTTTGTCCAGACCCAGCAAAGGAGGGACAGGAGTTGGGACTGACAAAGAGGGGCAGTAGAAAGCTAGAGTGACCAGGAGAGGCAAGAGAGGAGAGTGAGGCACTTTCTCCAGCCACGAAATTTAAGGGGGAGCCCCAAATCTCAGAAATCAAGATGAATAATATTTCAAGGCAGTTTTTACAAAAATCAAAGTTAATGCAAAAATTACCTGTGATGAAGAAAATACCAACATTTTAAAGGAAGACTGGATCAGCAACAGTGCTCCATGAAGCCCCTTAGGGCTTTAGGCAGAAAAATCAATATTTATTCTATCTTCATTAAAATTTTTGGCCTTTTGTTTATCAAGAAATTTTTGCATTTAGAAACATTGTGATGAAGTATCTATAACACAAAACTTACCATTTTAACCATTTTCAAGTGCCCAGTTCAGTGACATCAAGAGTAGTCACACTGTTATGTAACCGCCACCACCACTACCACCCAGCTCCAGAACTCTCTTCATCTTCCCAAGCTGAAATTCTGCACCATTAAACACTCACTCCTCATTCTCCCCTCCCCTGGCAACCACTAGTCTACTTTTGGCCTCTATGAATTTGACTACTCCTGTGTTCCTCCCATGAGTGGAATCATACAGTATTTGTCTTTTATGACTGGCTTATTTCCCTTAGCATAATGTCCTTAAGTTTCATCCATGTTGTAGTAGGTGTCAAAATTTCCTTCCTTTTTAGGACTGAATAATATTCCATGTTGTGTAGACATCACGTTTTGTTTATTCATTCACCCATTGATGGATATTTGGGTTGTTTCTTCTTCTCGGCTGTTGTGAACAGTGCTGTGATAAATATGGGTATACAAATAACTGTTCAAGTCTCTATTTCAATTCTTTTTGAATAGATACCCAGAAGTGGAATTGTTGGATCATTTGGTAATTTTATGTTTAATTTTTTGAAGAACCACCAAACTCTTTCCTACAGTGGTTTTGCATTCATTTTGATTCTTTAAAATTTTGCATTAGGATATTATTTATCTTAAGGACTGACTTTTTTAGGACTTGCTTCAGCCTAGTCCCAGTCCTGGAAATACACTCCTTATTGACCAGTGGTTCATCCATGGCACCGAATGGAGCCACAAAGCTCTTTTCTAGAACCATGGAAGGACCCCCTGGCTGGCCTGTTATTTAGTGTTTTGCCCTTATTCGGGAAGATGATGCTTTGGGTTGTTTTTCCAGTTGTGAGGCCAGGTAACACAGACCCCATCTGCTACCTTGTGACACTGGCATAGATCTGTGAAGGAGCTGCCAGGGTTGGGGTGCAGTCTGTGACAAAGAGATTCATTTCTGAGAGATGGGATGATAATTGTTCTGAGCAGAAACTGTCCCTGTAGGCACTCTTGATCCTAAATTTCAGTAGCAGCACTTAATTCTACACTGTCCTCTCAGTTTTCTTATCTTTGCATGGAGTTTCTCTTCCATAAAATAAACCAACAACGTTTTGAACACTTTCTCCAATCTTTATTTTTTTGTTTTGTTTTCATTATCAGTAGAAAGAAGAGCGGCCTCACCCCTGGAGTAACACATGACCTGTGTTCTGACACAGCCTTGGACAGCCTGAGCACATCCTGGAATTACAGAAACAAAAGCTGATCTGAGAAGCAAAATGGCTCTTTTCCATTTGTTGTTCCTGAGAAAGTGGACGTGCTCATGGCTGCCTGTGGTGGTCCCCGAGTCCCCTGGGAGCAGATGGCGCCTTGAAAGCGGACACATCTGGGAGGCCCCAGACAGGTGCTCACCAATCACTTCCTAGGAATTCGCTCCAACAGGGCAACTTACCCTTTGGCTTTTAGGTTAAATATGGAATTTCGAGGTAGTAATTTCCACTCCCATTTCAGAATGTCTCCTGTCGTTCCGCTCCATGGAGGTTGGTGAACAGTCTCTTTTGTCCTTCTGCTCATCTCAGGGCATGTTTACTCCTCATCTCACACCCAGGGACTTTCTCTTCTTTTCTCACTTGGTTGAAAACTGGATAGGGATTGGATACGGGTGCATGGAGTGACACTTTACCCTTGACTTGGGGGTGAGTGACTCTGAGCCACTTAATAGCTTTGTGCCTCAGTTTCTCCAATGGTTCAACATTAACATCTGACTTCCCACCCACATTTTGTCTCTATTGGGAAGAGCACCTTTGACATGAGAAGAGGAGATGGTGATTGAATACAAGGGCATATGGCTGGCTGGCTGAATGTATTAATTCTACAAATAATCCTGGGGGTCCCACTATGAACCTGGCAGCCTTCTAGGCACAAAATATATAGGATTGCTTAAACATGATTGGAGTACAGTTGGCGGTGTAGACAAGTAAAAGGAGTTAAAGACAGTATACGTTTAGAACAGTGCCTAGTACAGCTTAACAAATGGTTGTCCCTGTTTCTATTTTCCACCCACACCCCCTCCCCACTGTCATCACCATGCGCTGTGCTAGGCCTTGGAAATGCAAAGATAAAGAAGCTATAATTTCTTCCCTTAATTTGCTAATGATCCAGAGGGGAAGGTAGACATGTGCACTACAATTTATGTGTGTATGAGATTAAAGCTTCATACCCATCTGTCTCCTCAGTAACTCCTCACAATGACACCTCGACAGATTGAGAAACAAAAGCTCATAACAGTCATGTGATTTCTTTCAGACATGCCAATAGTAAAAACAAAGCTAAAATTCAAACGCAAAACATACTGATGCCAAAGCCTGAGCTGATCTGACTTGTAGAGATGATGGTCAATGTTTGTCAAATGAATATTCATTCATGGGATGCATGTGAAAATTTCCAAAACAGGCACAAAAGGTGCTTAAAATTTTTTAAAAGGATATCTGAATTTTTTTTCTCCTGCAATGTGTACATATAAAAGAAAGAGAGAGGAAATAGCAACTAAAAACCATCTTCTGTGAATCTGTAGTAGAGAAGGACATAGACACAAAGCCTCTAGATTTTGCAAAGGATTGAATTACCAGATGTTGATTTCAGAACTGATAGCTGACAACTGTTTCCTTCTATTGGGATGATGTGGGTCTATTGTCCTTACTTTTACTCTATACCTTCCAGGATAATCACTTCTTCTTTGTTTTGTATCAAGGACTTGTATTTGGGTGATTGACAGGGAAGCAGAGGTGAGCAGACAGCTGAGAGGAGAGGTAAGAGCCGGTGGTTACTTTCCTTTCTTAAGAGCGATTGATGAAAGCTTTGCACCTTCTGGCTGTCAGGTCTGTCCAGGGCCTCATAAAATATGTTAGCACATTCTAAAGTGACTGGTTTTCCCCCAAAAGGAAAACTGCTTTTTTAAATTATAAAAATTATACATGTTCATTGAAAAAAAAGACACACATTAAGGTATATAAGAAAATGAACATCATTCACTATTCTATCACCATGAAATGCACACACACACATATTACAAAAATGGGATCATACTGGAAATAGATAATATTGAGTTCATGCATAAAAATTTGTCTTACTCTGGGAACATCCCAATAATCAGAATTGGGTAGGTCTTATATAAACATAAAATCGCATGTTTATGTTATTTGATGAACCAAAACTGATTGGTTTTGGTGTAGACATCTGAGCCAATCTAGACCAACTTAGAATATTTGGAAATTTGTTTCTGCTGAGGTCTCTGAAACTATGCTGTCTTCTGTCCTGCTCTTGTTTCTAGTTGTTTTATTCTTTCTTCATCCATGAAATAGCCTCAGCATATTTCCAGTAAATTCCTCCCCTCCCCTCTTCACTCCTCCTCCCCTTCCTCCTCGTCATTCTGTCTTTCTGCTTATGTGAGCCAGAATCAATTCCCTTTGCTTACAACCTGAAGAAATGTAATGAATAAAATATTACATTTACTGCTTTCTAACCTTTTCCACTTAATAATGTGTTTTGGGCACTTTCCCATGTCAATAAATATAGACTTGTAGGTTCCTGTGTAATGGTGGCATGGTGTTCCCCTGGATAGATATACCACAACTTCTGTAAATAAGAGGAAACAGTTTTCAGCGGTCAATTCTGAATCTATTGTCTAGTAACTAAAAGCTACTTTTTTGGCTTTTATAGGTAATCCTGCAACAAACATTATTGTATATGCATCTGTTTGTACTTGTTTCATTATTTCCTTATGACAAATTCCAGAAATGAATAAGCCAAAGGGTTTGCACATTTAAAAATTTTATGTGTATCACCAGACTGTTCTTCAGAAAAGTTGCACCAATTTACATGATCGATAATAGAGTCAGAGCACCCAGCTTAGGTATTATAAATCTTCCCATTTATTGCTAATCTGTTGTGAGATTACTCAAAAAATGACAATATGTTTTTCACTCTGTGTATAGTTTGATCCTGAAGAAGTTTTAAGGGGAACATGCAGCTACAAGTCACCCCAAATCCACTATCTGTTAGGGTCAACTTCCTTTCAGATGTCTCTTTATGCACAGATAAATAGAACACGTATGTAATTTTAGATAAATGGAAATTATCTTTTAAGAAATAAAATATGTCAGACACATCAGAAACACTCAGTGTCAATACTCCTTCCCCACCCCTCTCTCAGGAGCGGTAGCCACTATCTTCAATGGGGTGTTTATACTTTTAGTGCATGTTCCTATACCATAATTATAGGTGTGTAACTGTAAATAATATAGACTGTTATTTTACTTGTTTTAAAACTTTCAATAAATTATATGCTGTGAGTACCACATGGCAATTTGCTTTGTTCACTCAACATTATGCTTTCAGATTTATCTAGGTTGACAGATGGAGGTCTAGTTGATTGATTTTAACTACTATAGATTATTCTGCTCAACTTCAAATTTTAAAGTCTACATTTTCTGTTACTGATTGAGATTTAGAAACTCCTTGTATGTTTTATATATTGTGCCCTTATTGGTTATTCATGTTGCAAATATATTTTCCCAGTGTATACCTTATCTATTTGCTGTATTTTGTCTTTTTTTGAACAAGTTCATTTCATCTTAATGTAAAATTTATTAATATTTTCCTTTATGATTTATTTATTTTGTGTGTCTTGTTTACCTCTAAGTCTTAAAGACATAATGCTGTATTTTCTTCTGAAAGTTTTGAAGTTTTGTTTTTCACATGTAGGTCTTTAGTCCATCTGAAGTTGACTTTAGTGAATGGTATAAGCTACCATTTAGACAACTCATTGTCCCAACTCCTACTGGTTAGTCCATCTTCTCCCCATTGATTGGAAGAGCCATGCCTACCATGTGGCAGGTCAGTGTCTGCACCTCATCTATGTGTTCTATCAGTCTAGCTTTCTCTGTGCTCACATCATGCTGTCTTAATGACTGTAACTTTATAAGGCTGATGTCTGATAGAGTAAATCTTTCCAACTATTTTCTTCAGTCTTTGCTGTGGCCCTTTGTAGTTTCTTATGAATTTTAGGACTGTCTTGTCTAATTCTGTGAAAAAAGCCCATTTGATTTTGATTGAACCGTGTTGGTTAGAATTGACATCTTTAAGAATTGAGTCTTTCCATCAATCAACATGGTTTATATCTCTATTTAATTACAAATTTTATGTTTGCAAACAATACATCATAAAATTTTCTCCTAGAACATTTCGTACATATTTTGTTATATTTCTCCCCACTGAGAAGCTTACCATTTTTATGGCTGCTTGCATGAAATCCTGTTTTGGATGAATATTTTCTAATTTGCTACTTGTGTAGCTATTGGAAGCCCATTAACTTTTCTATGTTGATCTTTTATCCAATATCGTATTGAATTCTCTTATTAGATATCATAGAGTATATATGGATTCTATTTTATTTTCTTAACAATCTTAACATCTGCAAACAAAGATAGTTTCCTCTTCCTTTCCAGTTCTTACTCTTTTTGTTTCTTTTAAGAATACCTTTTAAGGAAGCCTTATTGCGTTAGCTAGAAACTACAGACAGTACTGAATGACAGAGGTGATAATGTGAACATTGTGCTGTTCCTGACCTAAATTTAGGACTTCCATGGTTTTTATTTTCAGTCTTTTTCTTATTTATTTTAAATTATGATGAATTTATTTCAAGCTCTAAATTGCCTCCAAGTACAACCTAAACCACACCCAGAAATTTTCATATGCATGATTTTCATTGCATTTCAGGTCAAAATATTTTACAGTTTTGCTGATGATTCTCTCTGTAATCTACATCTGATTTAAGAGTGCATTGTAAGCTTTCAACATATGAGCTGTTGTTTGTTCAAACTGTATCTTGGGCCTTAAAAGAAGTCTCAGCACATTTCAGAGCGTTAAGACTACAGAACATGCTTTCCTGTCCCGGGTAATTAAGCTAAATCTCAACAACAAAAACAACAACAAAGAGGACTCAGAATTCTTTAGATTTGGAAATCGAGAATACTGTCATAAATAACTCATGCATCAAAGAAAAACATCACAATAAAAATGAAAGTATTTTGACCTGGGTCATAATGAAAATATGACAGATGAAAACTTGTGGATGCAGTTGAAGCCTTGCTTAAAGGAAGATTGATAGCACTCCAAGGCACATATTTGAAAAGAAGCCTAAAAAGCAGTAGCTGGGCATCTCCCTCAAGGAGGTGGGTGCCGCAGTGATGCAACAAACACAAACATTCATGAAAGGCACCTGTGGGGCCATCTTCAGAAGATTTGTGTTTATTTCTTTTCTTGCTCTCTTCACATCTAGAGTTTTATGATTTTTGCTGCTGCTTCCACCTGGCCTTTCAGGCTCTGAGTCCAGAATCAGGTCTGACAATGATATTTTGAGGTTCCTGCCGCATGGAAATATGGGGGATGATACAGCTTAATTCCTGTGCTTGGAGTTTGGTTTTGTCCCAGGCAGCAGGTCCGTGGCCTTGTTTCTCAGCTTCTTTTCACAAGGCAGGAAACTCTCATGTTCCCCGTCCCTAAATCCCTGCCCCACACCAGGTTCCAACAGGGAACGGGAGGCCAGTCCCTTCTGTTACGGGCTGAATGTTCGTGTGCCCCTCCACAGTCGTGTGTTGAAGCTTATCCCCTGCCGTGTGGCTGATTTGGAGGTGGGCCTCCGAGCAGCAGGTTAATTGAGGTCCTACGGGTGGAGCCCTTATAAGAAGAGATGCCAGGGCGCTCCCTCTCCTCTCTCTGTCTCTGCCAGCACAGAAGACGAGCCATGTGAGGACAGGGTGAGAAGGTGTCTACAAGTCAGGAAGAGACCTGGCACCAGAAATGGCTCTGCTGGACCTTGATGTGGGACTCCCAGCCTCTGGAGCCATGGGAAGATGAGCTTGTGCGGTTCAAGCCCACGGTCTGTGGTCCTTAGTCGTGGCCGCCCAGCAGGCTGACACACCTGCCTAGAGACACTGAAGCGGTCGCCGCCCCTGCTGCTCTGTGGCTCAGTAACCTGTGTCCTTTCCTTAGTTCTGATTGCTTTGCTTTTCAACTGCTCCACAGGGATGTTTATTTTATTTTTATTTGAGTCCAACTATGACTTTCAGGGGGTTTTGTTGAGGGGGAGGGACTTCTTTCACGTATTTTATCTACAGTAAGCTGACCTCACAAAGTATTAACAAACTGTTTAAGATCCTTTGTGTGTTCTAATAGGAGAATCACCAGGAGACAAATGTGCTGTTTAATTTGGCCCTAGGAATTAATAAGAGTCAATGGCTTTACTAAATTGCTTCCTTTTTCTCTCATGGGCACAAGTGTTTGGAACCAGCTGGTTACTACTTCATAGTGAGTAAATAGTCTGGGGTTCACTATGAACTAGTATTTTCCAGATCCTCCTGGTGGGGGAGGCCTGTCAACCACTCCTTCCCCTTTTCTTTCTCCCAGTCTGCTGATCACGGCGTCCCTCCAACCACAGGTCACCCCAGCTCTTTGCGTTTCTCTTCCCACCTTCCCACCTTCCCACCGACACCAAGCTTCACCCTCCCATGCAAACGGGGCAAAGTTGTGTCTTTTTTATGTACCTAAATGAGACGGGAAGCGAAGCCACAGTGAAGGATTGTTTGCGAATGTGAATGTCTGTGTGTACACGTGTGTCTGCTTTACATCACTGCTTTGGAAGTGTGGGGTGATGGTACTGCTTCTGCCCACGTAAGGCCGATGCACCTGGACGCGATATGTAACTGTTGGTCCCCTCCCTCTGCTCACCCTTTGGTGGCTTCTTGGCTTGTAGATGCAAACCTTTACTCCCAGGCCCTAGAGGCATTTGTGAGTCTGCCTGACAGACTTAAAGCAGAACTGGGGCCTTTTCTTGACGTTAGCTTCTTTCTTCCTCAGCGCTGCAGGATTACATAGCTGTGTCTGTGGTTTTTAGCATGTGGTGTCGAGGTTTGACAACCAAGAATCAAATGGAACAAATGGCTTCAGATGCAATTCTTTTTGAGTCCAGGGGGCTGTGTAACAAGGTGGCAATATGACGGACTTTTGCGTCGCTCAAATCTCATTCATCCATCCATTAGCTGTGTGGCCTTGGGCAAGGTCAGTGAGCGTGACCTCTGTGAGTTCCCCTGTGAAGTGGCATTATACTGCCTAGCCCGCAAGGTTAGTGTGTGCGTCAAACATGTGTACGGCACCCAGCCTGTGCCCGGAGATGCTCAAAGTCTATTACTCTCCTTTCCTCCCTCCCCTGATCCTTCAGTAGCGAGGTCATCATGTGCCTGTGCCTCATCTTTCCAGGCGCCGGTGTAAGCCCCATGAATCCAGCAGCTTGACTGCAGCGATGGCCTTCTGGTTCCGTGATGCTGTGGCTGCCATACAACAGATGTAACTCGGGCCCCGGAGGTGGTCTGTCTGGTTTTTCCCTGCCCCGCCCACCCCCCATCATTGAGTCCTTGGCTAAGGAGCCACCAGTTGTTTATGACTGTATTGATTAGGAGAAAAGAAGAGATCATTTTAAAAAGGCTTAAAGAGAAAAGGGGGTTGGATTAGAACCTGTCAGGAGAGGGTGTGAGACTTGAATTTGCTGAACCCAGCAATGGGAATAGTCTTTTCCCCGTGCAAGAAGGCAGATTGAGTGAGCGGATTTCTGTTCTTAGGGAACTGACTGGAAAGATGGGGAAGAGAGCTGGCTTGCTGCTCATGCAATTCTAACCCCTGGGAACACTACAGAAAAGTTGGACTCTGTCCTTGACATGGTCCCCTTCCTCTTTTTGTGTCCCTCCTCCCCTCCCCTTCCTTCTGTACCCTGTGGTACCCCAGTGGGCCTGGTTCCTTCAGTTCTCATAAAATGTACCTCTTTCCTCCTCAGATTGAGTATTCTCTTGGTGCCCAGTGGTCAGACTTGGCCCAGAGGAAATAGATCTGAGAAATCAATTCACAGCTAGGTTTCTCTCTGTAGTGTTACTTGTAAACTCTTCCAGAGGTATTTGCATCTTTAAAGAATTGCTTCTTACTGGAATGATGTGTTTCATTGGACTGTTCTATACTAATTGTAAAAAGAATGAATGGTGTGATGTGTTTGCCTTGGGAAGGTTGCATTAATGTGAACATAATGTGTAGCACGGAAGAGGCGTAAATCCCAATCTGACTCCATGGGGCTCAGACTTCCCTTGGAGCTCTTACAGGTGATCCTGGATTCCTTGCTTTAAGAAACATCTAGACGTAATGGGATACATCTGGATCAGTGAAGAGTGAAGAGCAGATTAAGCAAGTCCTGGGGAACTGCCCTCCACTCTTGTGAAGGATAGACCCGCGCAGTAGCATGTTGCCCAGAGGGAGAACTGGGACCATTGGGTGGAACATACAGGGAGATGTGTTTTTTGTTTTTTCGTTCTGTTTTTGGCCCAGTGGGAAGATGGCTGTTCTTTGAATCAGAACTGCCCAAAGATGCAATGGGCTGTCAGAAGGGCAGCTCTCAAGGGGATTCCAGCCCAGAAGAGTGGTCTGACCCATTCTCCTTCCTGACTCTTCCAGCCCAAATCATCTAGGCTCTCCGTGAGTGAAATCCCAGAGATCCGCTTGTGGATGGGGTGAATTTGGGAGTAAGGAAAGATTCCTCCCCAGGGGTTTACATCATTTTCTCTAGGCAAGTGCAAGGCTGAGCCTTGAACAGGGCTGGAGTTGTCTAGAAGGGGGGAAAGAAGTCACTGCCGGGGGCAAGGCTTTTATTCCCCACTTTCACACAACAACCCAGTTGTGGCGAATGGATATCTCATGTATTCGCTGTGGTGGCAACTCTCTGCTGCGGTGGCTCCTGAGTGCTTATGAGTATGAACCATTTTTATTTCATCTCTGTGGACTGAGTCCCCAGCAAGATAAGGAGGCATCTTGCCAAATCTAGATATGCTGTTTACGTGATGGAATACATTTAACTTCTTTTGAGGATCAAGTTATTTTTACTTTTGAGCCCAGACAAACTTTCCCTTCCAAAGAAAACTAATCTCAAAGTTTGTGTAAGGTATTCAAGATTCTTTGGCTCTTGTGCAAGCCTGATTCAACCTTACCCAGGTGAGTTTCAGGTATAGTAGAGCTTTGAGAATTCCATTTTCTATGAACTATCACTCATGAGAATTCTTTCTTTCAAAGATCTAAATTGGTATTTAACAAACCATTATTTATCAGAATGAAGCTTTCTAAAGTGCTCATGACTCAAATAAACCAGACAATAAGTTACGTAAAATCACATAAAATCAAATACATGGACATTGTTACGATTTAAAATTCCCACTTGACTCTTCTGCTATCCGATAAGCCCTGTAAATAATACTGGCAACACTGACAATTAAGTATCTTTTATGAGTAACAGAAGTCCTTCCTAGTAAAAATTTTTTTGTGGTGATTTACTGGTGGAAATTGAGAATATATAAGAATAAAACAACAGATGCATGAAATCAATATCCATTATAATAAAAACTCAGCACACCAGGAATAGAAAGGAATTCTTCAACCTAATAGGAAATCTACATGTCTCCAAAACACCTACCGCTAACATCATACTTAATGATGAAAGACTGAATTCTTTCTCCTTAAGACAGGGAACCAGGCAGATCTCTGCACTCATCATTCCTATTCAACAAGGTACCGGAGGTTCTAGTTGGTGCAGTACGGAAAGTGAAAGAAATAAAAGGCAGACAGATTAGATAAAGAAGTAAAATAGTTTTTACTCACAGGCAGTGTGATCTTGTATGTAGGAAACCCCAAGAATCTCCAAAAAAGCTACTGATATCTTGTATTTGTAGGATACAAGATTGATAAAAGAGGTAATTGCATTTCTATATACTAGTGATTGGACATTGAATTTTAAAAATGCCAATAGTATCAAAAGTATAAAGTACATATGAGCAAATTTGACAAAAGATGTAAAAGACCTATACATTGAAAACTATAAAACATTGCTGTGAAAAATTAAGGAACTCCTGAATTAAATTGAGAGATGTCATGTTTATGAATTAGAACCAATATTGTTAAGAAATCAATTCTTCCAAAATTGATTTATAGATCCAAAGTAAACCTAATTAAAATCCCAGCAGGCTGTTTTTGTAGGAATTAACAAGCCAATTATAAAAATTATAAGGAAATCCAAAGAACATGGAATAGTCAAAGCAACGTTTACAAAGAACAAAGTTGGAGGATTTAGACTACCCGATTTCAAGAACTATGAAGTATAGCAATATAGACAGTGTGGTGTTGGCATAAAGACAGACGTGTAGATCAGTGCAACAGAATCAAGAGCTTAGAAATAGACACACACATATGTCAATATCATATGGTCAGTTGATTTTCAACAGAGGTGCCAAGGCAATTCAATTGGGAAAGAATAATCTTTTCAACAGAAAACCAAAACCAAGAAAAAAAACACAACGAAAAAGTACCTTAACCCCTACCTCACACAATCTGCACAAAGACAGTCATCAACCCAAATACCAGAGCTGAAACTATAGTATTTCTAGAAAAAAACGTATGTAAAGATCTTAGTGATCTTGAGTTTGGCAAAGCTTTCTTAAATAGGATGCACACGTCCCAGTGAGATGAGGGGAGGTGGTGCTGCACTCTGCCTCCCATGCAACATTATGAGTCTTCTTGGTTCTTATTTTCTACTGTTTATGCTGGTTTAAAACAATCTCCTCCTGGGTCTCCCTGCCTCCAGCCTGTAGTATGTTATGCACAGGCACCAGGACGTGACTTCTAGGCTCCTATTTATGTTGCTGCTTATGTTAAAAAAAATCTAAACTACTGCCTATTTTACTGAGAAAGTTGAGGCCATTATATTTTCTTAATCTCATTTACTTATCTCTCTCCACCTTTCCCTTCATCTCTCTTGACGCAGAGAATAAAATACTCCTCTTTCTGCTGAAGGTCGGTCCTGCCACCTGTGTCCCAGACATCCTCTAACCCTCCCCTCCCATCTCTGGGCTCTGGCTCCACCACTCAGCTCTCCTCTCCTACATCCAACCTCCCCCTCTTTACTGGCTTTTTACCCTCAGCACACAAACATACTGATTTAAATCATTCTCATCATTAAAAACATGCTCACACAACCTCCTGTGACCTCTTTAGCTGCTGTTCTTTCTCCTTCTAGTCTCATTCAAACTTCTTGAAAGACTTATTTTTTATTCATCTCCTCCTCTCCAATTCAGTCTTCATTTACTGTAGTTTGACTTCCACCTACATAGTTCTATTGAATGTTAGGAGCCCAGGAGCGCTGATTGCCAAATCCAATGGGCAATTTCTATTCATTACCTCCCTTGACCTCTCTGCTAAATCTAACACCATTCATCACTTCTGCTTCCTGGAAACATTTATGTTCCATGACACGTAGAAGAATGTCCTGGTTCTCATCATCCCTATTTGACTATTCCACTGTGAGCTCCGCTTTCTTCACCCATCACCTAGTTGTTGGTGTACCCCAAGATCTTATGTTGTGCATCCATCTTCCTCTTGTATATATTTTCTCTGAGCATCTGGAGACTGATAACTCCCCAATGTATACCTTCAGCACAGACATCTCTCCCAAGCTCCAGACCCATATATTCATTTCCATCCCTGGGTGTTCCAGAAGAACCTCAAATTCGTCATATCCATAACTGAATTCATCATTTTCTAGTTCTGGGATTCTCTACATCATTTAGTGCCACTCACTAGATACATAAGATAGAAGTCATCAAGCCATCTTTGTTTTTTCTTTCCTTCCGTGTTCTATCTCTCTTCAATCACCAAGTCCTATTGATTCTGCTTCCTAGGTATTTTTCAACCATTATCTCTTCACCTCTGTTACAAAGACCTTAGTTTAGGCTTCCTCTTTTCTTGCCTGTATGATTCCACAAGCGTTCTAATAGGTCTCCCTGGCACCCATCATAAACCTCCAACCAATCCATTCATTCAATATATATTTATAGAACACCTTCCATATGCACTGTTGGGGTTGGGGATATAGTGGTAAACAGAATAGAGTGTGTGTGGGTGTGATGTGTGATTAAATAATTACATCTATATGAAGTAAATCTACATGAAATTAAAAAAATTCTAAACACTGTAGCCAGAGAATCAAAGTCATCCCTGGTTTGTTCCTCCTTTTCTCTCAGGAAGACTTCCTTGGCACCTCTCCCTCCCTGGCTGTTAGATGTCTCTTCTTGATGCCCTGGCACATGGGCATTTGGTGTCTCTGCTGTAGTACCAACATGTACTGAAATTGCCCATGTGTGTATCTGGAAGCTCCTAAGGTGTGAAGACTTTGTTGATCATTTTATTTCTATCGTCTAGCTCTGTGCTACTTGAAGTTTGGTCCCAAGACCAGAAGCATCGGCATCACCTGGGAGCTTGTCTGAATCTGCATTTTGGCAGGGAGCACCCCCTCAACAAGAGGACACATAAGTACCTTACAGTCTGAGAAGCTGGCTGTTTCCTGGAGACGGTAAGTGCTCACTGAATGTTGAACTTAATGGAACCAGCAATCCAGTCCCGAGTGCTTAGAGCGCAATAATGATTTCCTTTCGCTGAAACAGATCCAAGTCACAAAGTTTAGCTTCAAGGAGGTGGAGTCAACTCTTGACTGGGTGCTATGGATGTATTAAAAATGTCTGTCACCACATGGCTGATGACATGTTTAACAAAAGTGGTTACATTTACTTCAAGCGGAGGAACAAGAGCATCAGCAGTTTCGGACTGGATTGGCTCAAACGTACTTTTTAAAATAAAATACTCTGTAATGTTTTGTAAAGTCACCCATATAATCTAACACCTAACTTTTCCCTTTGAATAGTTAATCCTCTAATTAAGTGTCGAGAACAAACTTCTAAGTTCTAATGGCAGGTACTCTGGTCACGTGTGAACTATTAGCAAACAATGCATAAGTGCTAATTAGCTCGTTAGCACTTCTCTGTTATTCTTTGAGATGCTCTCAATTATTTTTCAGCCTAAATAAATCCAGAAAGTCAAAAGTTCCCAGTTTCGCCTCTATCTTTCTTATAAACTTGGAAAAGCTGCTGTACCTCCTCTGCCACAAGCCACAAAGTGGGAGTAGCAGTCCCTTCCCTACCCAGCTCCCCGAGCCCTTGGGGGGTGACGATTTAGGGCCCTCACAGGCAGGAATTCTGACGTGCTTCCCAGGCCCCTGACACTCTGGTCGTTGTGTCCCTCAGGCATGGGTGGCCTGAGGATAGTTGTGCCAGGTCAGCTTGTAGGAGAAGAAGGGGTGGGGACCTTATCTCCTCAGCATTGCAGGAGCTCAGGGAATTTAGTACTGCCTGAACCCAGAGGTGTCTCTTTGATACTAACTCTTAAGACTCCAGCAACCTGAACTAGCCCTGCAGTGGACTCAATGTGCTTTCCCAAAGTACATACGTTGAAATCCTAAGCCCCAATTTGATGGTATTTGGAGGTGGGGCTTGTGGGAGGTAATTAGGCCATGAGGGTGGAGCCCTCTGGAATGGGATTAGTGCCCTTTATAAAAAAGGACCCCAGAGAGCTCTCTTGTCCCCTTTCCATCATGTGAGGACCCAGAGGGAAGTCAGCAGTCTGCAACATGGAGAGAGAGGGTCCTCTCCAGAATCTGACCGTGCTGGCACCCTGGTCTCAGATTTCCAACCTCCAGAACGATAGGAAATAAATGTTGTTTGTAAGCCACCCAGTCTGTGGTACTGTGTCGCAGCAGCAGCCCGACTGACTAAGACCATTGCCTGGAGGCAGAAGCTTCACCTGCTCAGGGGCTTCCTGGTCAGAACAGCTCTCACTCCCTACCTGGAAATCTCAAGTGAAGCAAGAAATGGCTCTTTTCCATGAAATGCGAGGGAAATTCTAGACCCACCAGCTTCTTAGTTTAAGGAAAATCATGATGAAAATCAAATGTTTTATCTTTAAGATGGGAAAACTTACTTCCTTAACAATATAGTGAAAGCAATGACAGTCTTTTGCTGTTACTGTTTTTGTGGAGTCTGTGTGGGATATTGCAAAGAATAGTGACCTGGACATGGGGGATCTGGGTCTTGTCCTCTTTGTCCATAACTGGCCATGTGACATTCTGGTCACCTCTCTTGGCCACAGTATTTTCACTATGTGGCCTCCAGCATTCCTTTCAATCTCAGCATTTTAGGACTCTGTTTCTATCTTTGCTGGTCTTTTCTGAAGAGAATTAAAAAATGAAATGCCTCAAACTCTAACCCTTTCTGAATGTCTATGAAATCCCAAGGATTCAGTTGCAAGCCTGTGATGTGCTAGTAAATGTTTAAATACTGGGACAGATTTGTAGTATCTGCCAATTTCTGTGGTGTAAATAATCTTACCATGGCTGATTTCCAGCTATCAGGGTGGTAGCAACCTGCTCACAGAATTCTTGAAAATTTAACAGTCAGCTTTCATGAGTTGCTGTGAGCTGGCACCAGCGCAACATTATGAACAAGCCTCCTTGTCCATTATTTTAAGAGAAGCAGGACTTACACAGGAAGGGGCAGAGATGTTCACTCATTATCTTGGCTCTGTGCCTGACTATTGGGAAAAGTCTGTGCGGACATCAGAAGAGTGTAGAAGACTGGCATTGAAATGTGTGGTCAAACACTGAAAATCGGGATGATTCCTATTTATCAGGATGTCTGGCAACTCTCCCGGGGCCCTCTGCCAGAAAGTCTCATGCTTTTAAGCTTGCAGAAGGGCACACAATGACACTCAGAAATTGGATTGCCAATAAGAGTTGTTCCAAGTCAAGAGGTAGAGTCTTTTCCCCAGCACCAGATGGAAGAGAATGTGGGGGTGGAGTGGAGTGGAGTGGAGTGGAGTCTCTCTTGGTCTTATGCTTATGAGCTGAAATCAGCTTGTCATTCTGGGCTGGCATTTATTTTCCTGTTGATATGTATTCCTTTCTCGTTCCTATTTCTGAGGGCTGGTGCTCTAATTTTACTGTCTTTGTTAAAAAAAAATAGTTTCCAGGATATGCTCAGGGAGGGACTCATATGTCCCTCTTATTTAACTGTAACTAAAAGCATAATGGAGGTCTTGGTTCCAAATCAGCAGGCGGTGAGTTATACTGAGAACAATCTTGTCCCCTGGCCACGGACTGTGTGATGTTTAACTGAAAGCACTTGAAATAGAAAGAGTGTTCCATACATATTCTGTCTCCTAATGGAAACATCAGTGTGGGGGGGGGGCTGTCCTCAGGGAACTTGACGTATCAATAGAACCAGAGCTTAGCAGACCTGTAATGTCAAGATAGAGCTCAGTTTGCAGATACTAAACACTGACATGAGTGTTTTGGGTGAAGACTGGGTGGGACGTCAGGTTGAATGCATTAGCCCTGAAGTTCTTTGCTCCCTTCCCAGGACAACATACAGCAGCCATTAAGGTTCATGGCCAAGGGGTACTGAAAACTAAGACGAATTACGGGTCCATCTCTAGGATGATTAAGAGGAAAGGGACAGGGACCCTAATCTAAAATTAAGAAAGCCTTGACATAATCTCAGCCATCCATTCTATACATGAAGATTGTTGGGCTCAAGGAAGATAGGGTGGGACAAGGTAGGTGGGCTCAGTGAACCCCATCTTCTTACTGGGCAGACACACACACCCTTCCAACAAAAGCACAATTTCTATCTTTTCCAGAGTATGGATGAGGACTCCATGGATAATCTGTGCAGGAAGGATAGTATGTTACTGAGGATTTGCCTGAAAGACAGAGATACAAATTAGCTTGTGTATGAAGAGTGTTTTAATGAGAAAGGGAGTCTACAAAATGATCCTTGTGTTAGGATTATAATAATTGCAAATATTTATACATATGGATACCATTTGGAAGAGGATGCAGAGAAATGAAAATTAAGGTGGGCTGGTAAGATTGAATATTTTATAAACTTTTGTTTCCTAATTTTGTAATGTCGTTTGAATGTATTTGCATCTTTCGTGAAAGGGATTTTCTATCTCCACAGAGAACAACATGAGCTGGAATTTCCCTGGAGAAACTGAAATCAGATATAAGAAAGCATTTCTTTTTGGGATGTCTAGACCTTGGGAAGTGCTTACAGGAGAGGTGAGAAACACCTTCGAGAATGGAATCCCTCATTCACCGTATGGAGAGCACTTGTGGTCCCTAGAACTGGGGGGATAAACCAGATTGTTGCTGGAGGATTCGCTCATCTGGAGAGTCTTATATTATTTCCTTTTCACAGATGGGGATCCCAGTATTTAGCATTAACTGAGATGCAGATGTGACTCGGTGAATTGATGGCAGAGCTATTGACAGGAAAATCTATGAAGTAGGGAAAGAATAACTGTGATGACCGCTTTAGAGCTCCTCAAGTTACGTGCCTCCATTCCTGTAATTGATCTCGGTTTTCCCAGCAGCCGGAGCGCTTAGGAACCAGGTTAGTGAATCCCTGCCCCCAGGTTAGTCTAACATGAGAAATCTGCAGAGACTCTTGTAGTCATAAATATTTTCAACTACCTAAAGGAACACCACCAGGGTGCAGGAGAGGACATGAAGAGCAGCTTTCTAGGATGGGAAGAAAGGGTTTTTTTGTTTTGTTTTTTTTTTTTTGTTTTTTGCCACCACAGTGGGTACCAATCTGGCACCTCCCACCTAGGCCATACGTCTGCTCCAAGTCCAGAGCTCCCCAATAAATAAACTTTTTCCCAGATAGGAAAGTTGTTTTGTTGTTCTTGTTTCAGCCACTTGGATAGCACATGGACATATCTGGTTAGAAACATGTTGCTTTCCTGAGAGAGAAAGTTCCCTTAGAGTTAAAGGGCGTTCGTCTTCCCGTAAGAAACATCTGTGTAGCAATACTTCGTGTCTGAGCTCGGGATATGGACAGGCTCGATGTGGAGCTGGACCTCACCACCTGCAAGCTCTCAGAGCCTCAGTTTTCTCATTTGCTAAGTGAGGATACCAACAGCTGCCTCACAGGGTGACCGAAGGGCAGTGTGGGGGGAAAGCGCCTGGCGTGTGGTAGGCTCTCACTGAACATTACTTCCCTTGCACACTATATGGGTCAACAGAGAGGGGAGACACATTTGGGGCTCCTGCATTGCTTCCTGTGCTCAGTCATGCCTCGTTCTCACTGGTGACCAACACCCAGAAGGTGTCAAATAACAGACCTCACCAGCTCTGAAAAGTCACACATATCTGGGGTGACTGGCACCCCTCACCATGACACTTGGGTTTAACCACAGATATTGCCAAAGATTGTCTCAAAATAACTGTGGGGCCTCCTCCCCAAGAGCCACTGTGAAATCCTGTGAATGCATCTGCTCCAGGCCCCCATTCTCCACTGGGGTCTGGTGTTGGCTCTGGGTGCTTGGCACACCCTTGGGACAAGATGGCCGTTCTGGACTTCAGGGCCAGAGCTCGCCAGCCCCCGCCTGCTGGTGGATGAGGACTGGCTGCATCAGGGCCGCTTAACCCCGCCTGGGAGCCCAGAGTAGAGGCGGTCTCAGATTGATGTAAGACTCTCAAGCAGTCATCTTTCAGGAATAGGGGTTAGAAGCACAGGCTTTGACAGCAAGTGGACTCCAGTTTAATCCTTGACTTGGCTCTTTCCTAGCTACGTGACCTTGAACAAGCGACCTAACCACTGAGACCATGAGACTGGAGGAGACCGTGAGATTGGATGTTCTGACAAGGGAGAGAAAGGAAACGGAAAAGATGAGAGATTGTCTGAGGATGAACTCCAGGCTTCACCAGCATGTATAGAAAGAAGTCTAGGTGAACGAGGTCCTCAAGGGGTGCGTTGCCCTGGGGCCTCTGAGTTATAAGCTTTAGCTGAGCAGTTATTGTTATTAGTCAGGCCAAGAGTAGTCAAAAAAAATTCTTCTTGACTTATTGTAACCACAGCCCCTATGACCTCACCATAGTCTCGTAACTACCAGACCGTGCTCACTCCTCTCTCCTGGCTGGAGTGGGTCATGGAGGCAGGCAGTGCAGGCCACACAGAGTCTCTGAGTCTGAGATCTGGCTTAGCCTTGCCAGAGAGTGCCGAACACACAGTTACGAGGTGGCCCGTCTCAGTCAGGGACCAGTGGGTCTTCAGGTCTCTGGGACCAGCCTCAGAGGTTGTGTTAACACACAAGGAAAGCACAAGGCTGCTAGAGGCCTGGAGAGGACTATGAAGTGACCTTTTACACGTGGCCCAGCCCTGCAGGGAGCGGCCTGGGGAGGCCACTCTGCCAAGTGGCAAAGTGTGACGATCGAAGTAACCTTGGAGATGCAGGCGGGAAGTTGGCTGCAGCAAGCTCTGGCTTTGGTCCTCAAGAGGAAACCTGCCCTTTCACATCCTCTGGTTTCAGAGCTTTGAAGAACAGAGACAGGTTTTTTTAAAAACCAAAACAGGGTTTAGTGGTCTTAGCTGTTGAGCCTGGTGGGGTCTAAAGGCCCTCATTGCTTTGCTTTTCTTAGACACAGGCCACCTCATCATTCCTAAGACTTGCTGCCAAGTGGAACGCGGCCTCTGAGTCCTCTCAGTGTGGCATTTTCAAGAAAAAGTTGGTAGGATGGTTGGGGGCCTGGAGGTGTTGGTGGTGCCCTGAGGCGGCTTTTTATAAACTTGACTCATAGAGATAATTAGTTCTTTCAAATCTTGATCTTCTTAATTAGGTCAAAAGAGCTACCAGAGTGCTGGTCTTTAAAACCTCACTTGTCCTTGCTAATCTTCCTTTCTTGGGCAGAGAAAGGCTCCAGGATCAGGGCCTTGGGAAGCCAACAGGAGAACTTGAAGTCATTGTCTTTATTTTTAGAATTTATTTTATTTTCATATTTGCCTTTTACTTATCACAAGTGATAAAAGTAACAAAAAAGTGACTCAATTTAAGAAAAAGAAATCAGTTAAAAAAATAACACAAGCAGTTTGTGGTTATGACCAAAATTGTGACAGTCGTACAGCAGTGACTGAGTTTGGAGGGGAACGTCCTGCCACGGTGAGCTCTCACGTGGGTGTGCAGGGAGAACAAGTGCCTTTAACAACAGTCAAGATTTCTAGGTCAGAAATCATTGTCCCTAAGTATTTTGAAGACATTGCTCCATTGTCTGCTGGCTTCCAGAGTCGCGGGGGAGAAGTCAGAAGTCATCCTGACTCCAGATCCTTTATAAGTGATTTTGTTTTCCTTTCTTTGGACGCTGGTAGGGTCTTCTGTTAGTCCTCGGTGCTCTGAAATTCCATAATGATGTGCTTTGGGGTGAGCCTGTCTCACCTGTGTCAGCTCTGGGATGTTTTCTTTAAAAAAAAATTGAGGTCTATCTGACATACAATATTTTGTGTAAGCTTAAGGTATATAACTTGCTGATTTGATGCATTTATATTGCAGTATGATTGCCGTTGTAATGTTAGCTAATGCCTCTATTGCATCACATAATTATCATTTCTTCTAGTGTTGAGAACAATTCAGATCTAGTCTCTTAGCAAGTTTAATGATTATAGTACAGTCCTGTTGTCTTTAATCACGGTACTATGTACAGATATTCCTTGACTTACAATGGGGTTACATCCTGATAAACCCATGGTAAATTGAAAATTTCTTAAGTTGAAAATGCATTTAACACACCTAAACTTCTGAACATCATAGCTTAGCCTAGCCTACCTCACATATGACCAGAACACTTAATTAGCCTGCGGTTGGGCAAACTCATCTAACACAAAGCCTATTTTATAACAAAGTGTTGAAAACCTGATAAATCACACATTTCTTGAATACTGTGCTGAAAGTGAAAAACAGAATGGTTGTGTGGGTACAGAATGGCTGTAAGTGTGTTGGTTTTATACCTTTGCGTTCGCCTGGCTGACTAGAAGCTGGGGCTCACTCCCCCTGCCCAGCATCGGGAGAGAGGATCACAAACATATCACTGACCTGAGGAAAGACCAAAGTTCAAATCTAAGGTATGGTTTCTACTGAATGCATATTGCTTTTGCACCATCATTAAGTCCAGAAATTGTAAGTCAAACCATTGTAAGTTGGGGGCTGTCTATGTAAGAGCTCCAGGATTTATTTATCATTTATTTATCTGCTAGTTGCCAATATGCACCTTAAACAACATCTCTCCCTCTTTCCCCCCTGCCTCCACCTCAGCCCCTGGTAACCACCTTTCTACTCTCTGCGTTTACAATTTTAGGTTTTTTTTTAAGCTTTCACATATAAAAGATATCATAGAGTATTTGTCTTTCTCTGACTTATCTCACTTGGCCTAAGGTCCTGAAGGTCCATAGATGTTGTTGCAAATGGCAGGATTTTTTTCTTTCTTATGGCTGAATAATATTTCATTGTGTGTGTGTGTGTGTGTGTGTACATATATATGTAAATATACCATGTCATCTTTATTCATTCATCCACTGATGGACACTTAGGTTGTTTCCATCTATTGGCTATTGTGAATAATACTGCAGTGGATAAATAAAGCATGGGAGTGCCTGTGTGTCTCTTGGGTAACCTGTTTTCACTTCCTTTGGTTATGTACCCGGAAGTGGGACTGCTGGATCACATTGCAATTTTATTTTTAATTTTTTGAGGAATTTAATTTTTTGAGGAAGCACTCCATACTGTGCTTCATGGTGGCTGAACCAGTTTATAATCTCACCAACAATGTGCAAGCATTCTGGGAAATTTTCTTGATTATAATAATAATTTATTTTATGTTATGTTATTATTTACTGTATTATTTTATGATTATTTTTGTTATTTTTAAATTTTCTGTTTTCTCTCTCATCTATAGAGCTCCTGTTTGTTCAGATGCTACTCTCCTCTTCAGGATTTCTGTTTTTATTCTTTCCCTTTGTATTTTCATCTCTTTGTCTTTCTAATTTCTGGGTGATTTCCACAACTTTTAACATGTTTCTTTACTAAGCTTTTAATTTCTGCTCCTATACATTTATTTCCTAGGAACTACTTTGTTTTGTTCTGTCTGAAAGTTCCAGTTTTAGATATGAGTCTTATTTTATAGATCAGTGTCTTCTTTTTATCTTTCTTAGGATGTTCATTGTATTTTTGCTTTGTTTCCTTTTCTCTGGATAGTCATTGTTTCCTCCAAGTTTCTTTTTTTCTGTTTGTGTTTTGTCTGTCATTATAAATACTTTCCTCAAATGTCTGATGATCCATGATTATGAGGAATTAAAAAGTAACTGGAACACCCAAAGGGACTGAAAAGAGGGACTTAGATACTTGTATGCCAGGGTTCATTGCCGTGTTATTAATACTAGCAGAAAGTGGAAACAACTTAAGTGTCCATCAGCAGATTAATGGATAAACAAAATGGGGTATATACGCACAGTGGAATATTATTCAGCCATAAGAGGAATGAAATTCTGATACATGCTACAACATGGATGAGTCTTGAAAACATTATACTAAGGGAAATAAGCCAGAAACAAAAGGACAGATACTATAGGATTCCACTTAGATGAAATATTGAGGCTAGGCAAGTTCATAGAAAAAGAAAGTAGACAAGAAGTTACTAGGGGCTGAGTGGGGAGGGGCGAGTGGGAATTATTGCTTAATAAGTAGAGTTTCTGTTTGGGGTGATGAAAATTGTGGAAATAGCGGTGGTGATTGCACAATATTGTGAATGTGCTTAACGCCTTTGAATTGTAAACTTAAAAATGGTTAAAATGGCATATTGTGTGTAATTTATATTTTACCACAATAAGAAAAACAAAAAAAGTGATTGGAGCCCTGAGCCGATGGGTAGGGCTTACTGACTGTCAGGGTCAGTGTAAGGAGTTCTGGCTAGGTCAGTTCAGGGGACCCTGAATTTCAGAATCCTTAGATTGAGATTCCCCAGTGACACCTCTTTCAAGGTCTTGCCCGCAGCATGCAAACCTGGCTGCTGGCGTTCTGAGAGAGAATGGGGGATGACGGCTGGGAGGAGAGGGTATCAGTATTCAGCATAAGTTTCCACGGAATCTGCCGTTTTCACTATTAAAATCTTCAATCGAGCCTGGTGTTCCCTGAGCCAGAGTTTCTCCCGCTTACTGTCTCCAGAAAATGCACGTCCAGGCTTCTTGGAGAGGAAGAGATGGGAGGGGCAGTCACCTGGCTGTGCAGAGGGGAAGGCACTCTAAGATCCAAGTGCTTCCTAAACCCATTTCCAGCCAGTCCTATTTTCAGATCTTTGTCCATCTTTGCTTTCAGGGCTTCCTGTTTTCCTATAAGGTCTGGATCTTTTGGGAGTCAGTCCCAAAAGTGTCTCCACTGCAACTTAGGAATTAGATTTTGTGGATATATATACACTATATATATATAATCAGTTTCCTGTTTTAATGAGACTTAACTTTCTTTAATTCATGACTTATTTATGAGCATATTAGTTTAAAATAAGTTTCCACTACCTTTTTGGGGCTGATTTCTGATTTAATTGTATTATGGCCAAAGATGTGGTCACTCTGCAGAGTCCCTGAAATCTTGGGGAACTTCTTTGTGATCTACTAGGTGTTCAACTTTCATCAATGTTCTCTTGTGTAATTGACCCTTTGAGGTATGTAAGAGGGGATTATCATCCCCATATTGCAGGCAATTAATTAGGAGCCCAGAGAATTTTAAAGATGTGCCCAGAATTCCTCCAAAAGGCTGGACTAGAACTGAGGAATGTGAAAGAAGGGAGCGGAATGGTTAAGAGCATGGACTCCATGCTGGTTACCTGGGTTGCCGCTAGGCTGTGCCATTTACTAGCCATCTGCCAACCGGGGATTGCAATAGTTCCTGCTTCATAGGGTTCTTGGGAGATTTATGGCACACAGTAAATGCTCAATAAAAGCTATTATTATTATTATTATTTCCACTTTTACTTTTTATCTAGGGTTCGTGATGCATCTTGTACGGAAGAGTCCTTCCATTAAAGACTACATCTTTAGAAACGTTTGCAGCTACTCCTCAGCCCAGCAATTTATATTCTGGCTACTGTGCATCAGAAATTATAGCCAGAAATACCACAACGGCAATAGAAAAGCTTTCTGGATGTAATGCATAGAGGGCACTGAAGTCAACTCAGCAAGCTCTTTATTGAGAGCTTACTATGTATTGTTACTCAATTCTTAACCTAGTTTCTATCTTCTGGGTCTTACTTATGCTTTAACAAGATAGGTATTCAAAAAAGCCTTTATAAAATGAACAATAACAACAGAAATGCTTAGAACCACAGAGTTGAAAGATGGCTGGGAGAGCAAGGGTTGGGGAGGGGGTTGACCATCCACTTTATGGCTGATTGTCCTAAATAAGCAGAATTATCTGGGCCTCCCAGACTGTCAGGTGCTAATCCCCACGATAATCAGGCTCGAAGCTCTCAGAGCCCCAGAATCAGCGAGCTGGGAGGGGGACCAGCCAGTGGTAGTTGTGTACTGGGCTGTTCATGTGGAAGCAGAGTCCTCTCTTTCTCTTTTGTGGACACAAACAGCTGACAGTCTTAAAATAAAGGCGCCCGGCCTGCCTCTGGGCTGGACACCTGGAAATAGGCCAACACTCATCTCCCTTACTGCAGACTCTGTGTTCCGCATCAGTCTCCATGAAACCAGCTTTTAAAATCTGTCTTTTGTTTTGAGTCTTTCCAACTCCTGGCTCCCTCCTTCTTCATGTCGGGTAGAGAAACTGTGCATTACTCCCTTCTGTACCATCTCCTCCCTCCTCCGCTCCCCAAAGAAAATGTGGTTGATAATTTATTTCTCTACTCCCACCACTATTGCAAGGAATGTGACATGAAGGGATATTTAGGGAAATTTTTATTTTGAAATAATATTAGAGAAAATGTGCAAAAACAGCACAGAGCATTTCAGATGCCTTTCACCCAGCTGTCCTAATGTTAACGTCTTACCTAGTGGTAGTACCATGGCCAAGGAATTAGCATTGATACAATGCAAATAACTCAACTATAGATTTTATTCAGATTTAACCCATTTCCCAGTTAATGTCCTCTTCTTGAATCCCAGATCCCATGTTGCATTTAAAGGTCCTTGAATCCTTCACTATGACAGTTCCTCGATCTTTCTTTGTCATTCATGACCTTGACATGTTTGAAGAGTGTTGGTCAGTTGTTTCACAGACAATTTGGGTTTCTCTAATTTTTTTATGCATACGTTGCGGTTATATATTTTTGGAAAGTGTTATGGACTGAATTGTTTCCCCTCGAAATTCATATGTTGAAGCCACACCCACGGTGACTGTACTTGGAGACAGGGCTTTTTGGAAGTATTTAAGGTTAAATGAGGTCAAAAGCATGGGGCCCTAGTCTGATACCAGGGTGACATGATCTCAATAAGTTTTATTACCAGTGCTTTTCCCTCGATCAGTGGGATAAGGTATGTCTGACGGGTATTTCCACTGTAAAGTTCCTGTGTTTCCTTTTGTGATTAATAAATGTCTTGGTGGGGGGATACACTTAGACTATGCAAATATTGTTTTTAAACTTTTGCCTACTAATATTAGCATCCATTGGTGAATTTTTGCCCACAGTAATTATTACTAATGGTGATTTTATGTTTCTTCTTTCCTTCTATATTTATTAAGTGGGATTTTTTCTTTTGTAAGGAAGAGCTATACCTTATTGCCAACTTACTCATTCAACTATCAGAATAGACTCGTATGTTTACTTTAGTCTATGGATTACAATTCAATGTTGTTATTTATTTCGTTGTTCAGAGTACTCCGGCTTTGGCCGATGGGAACTCTTTCATGTTGGTTTCTATGCTCTCTCATCCTTTCTGAGCACATTCTTACTTTCCGGCACCACAAGATGCTCCAAGATCATCTTGTGTTTTTCTTGCCCAAATCTGGAATCAACTGCTTCTTCAAGGAGCTCTGGGACATTGAAGAGGAAGAAGGTGTTCACCTTTGGCTGTTACAGCTTCCTCAAGTGCTTCCGGAAGGCAAATCCGCTCTTCATCCTACCTTTTTAACATTCCGCAGACAGACTAGGTCTCCTTCGCTCTCTATCCTGGGAATGTGCAAAGTATTTTGGGGCAGAAGGTTGCTGAGAACTGGCAAAACTATCTGGGGAACCCTTCGATAACTCATTTCAAGCTGCCTTAGGCCTTGATGTCCACTTTCGAAATTGTGTTCTCCTGTGAAGTTCTGTTCCTTATTTGCCCAATCGTGTAATTCTGGTCCTTTTGTTAATCTCAGCTCCTTTCTTCTCTCTCAAATGCATCTGATCATTTATAAATTCTTCTGATAATCTGCACCTCCTTTCTTCTTAGTGTTAGCATCTTATGTTTTTCTCTGTTCATTTACATTTAATCTGTATGTGTCTTTATCATTAAAGTGGGTTTTATGTAAACAACATATGGTTGGGTCATATGTTTTGATCACCTCTGAAAATCTCTTTTAATTGATGCATTTAGACCATTGACATTCAGAGTGATTATTGATAATGGTTGGATGAATAGACACTATATTACTGTTTTCTGTTTGTTTCCCTTGTTCTTTGTAACTATTTCTATCTTCCGCTCTGTTTCTGCCTTTTGTGGTTTTAACTGAGCTTTTTATATGATCTTATTTTCTCTCCTTTCTTAGAATATTACTTTTAAAAACTTTCTTTAGTGGTTACCCTAGAGTTTACAATATACATTTACAATTAATATTATAATATGGTTTTATTTTAGTAAATATAGTAGCACATTTCTACTACTAATATATAAATAAATACAGTAAACCTATCTTATTTTCCTTCTCTCTAAAGAACCTTTTTTAACATTTCTTACAAGACAGGTCTACTGGCAACAAACTCCCTTAATTTTCGTTAGTCTGAGAAAGTATTTCTCCTTCACTTTTGAAGGATCATTTCACAAGTGCAGAATTCTAGGTTGGTGGTTTTTTCTCTCAACACTTTAAATATTTCACTCTACTCTCTTCTTGCCTGCACGGTTTCTGAGGAGAAACTGAATGTAATTCTTACCTTTGTTTCTCTATAGGTAAAGTATTTTTTTTTCTCCTGGCTTCTTTCGGAATTTTTCCTTAGCTTTGATTTCTGTAATTTGAAAATGGTATGCCTAAGTGTAGGTTTTTTTGTTTTGTTTTTGTTTTTATTTTTGCTTGTTTGTTTGTTTGTTTGTTTGTTTGCATTTATCCTGCTTTGTGTTCTCTGAACTCCCTGGACTTGGGGTTTGATGTCTGATATTAATCTGGGGAAATTCTCAATCATTCCTGTTTCGAATATTTCTTCTGCTCCTTTCTCTTTCTTCCCCTTCTGATGTTCCCATTATGCACAGAGTACACCTTTCGTAGTTGTGCCATAGTCCTTGGATAATCTAGGGCTTTTAGTGCAGTCTTTGTTCTCTTTGCTTTCTGGTTTGGGGATTCTATCGGTATACCCTCTAGCGCAGAGATTCTTTTCTCAGCTGTGTCCAATCTACTAATGAACCCTTCAAAGGCATTCTTCATTTCTGTCACAGTGTTTTTTAATCTCTCGCATGTCTTTTTTGGTTCTTCCTAGGATTTCCATCTCTCTGCTCACATTGCCCATCTGTTCCTGTGTGCTGTCTGCTTTATCCATCAGGGCCCTTAGTGTGTTAATCATAGTTGTTTTAAATTCCTGGCCTGATAATTCCAACATTGCTGCTATGTCTGGTTCTAATACTTGCTCTGTCTCTTCAAACTGTGTTTTCTGCCTTTTGGTACGCCTTGTAATTTTTTCTTGATAGCAGGACATGATGTACCAGGTAAAAAGAAGTATCGTAAAGAGGACTTTAGTAACGGGGTGATGAGCGGTGGCTGGAGAGCAAGTCCTATAATTGGGTCTCAGTGTTTTAGTGAGTCTGTGCCTCTGGACTGTGGACTTCACAAGTGTTTCTCAGTTTTCATCTCCTTTCTTAGGTGGGACCTGGTGGCTAGAGTGGGCGGGAGCTGGGTACTTCTGTTCTCTCACAGGGAAGCTAGAGCCAGCTGGAGCTGGTGTTTCCCTGCCCCGGGTCATTTAGGCTTCGATAACACCCCCAGCAGGTCCGGCTTTGGTTAACTGCTTTCACCTGAGGGCGTGCCTTGTTGAAAGACCGGCATGCTCTGGTGAATTTATAAATGGTTCCTTTTCCTCTCCCTCTTCTGGAAGCTCCCAGGATTTTTCATGAGTTTGCTGAAGAAACCTGGTTGAGCTCCCAGAGGTAAATCTCACTGTGTTTTGGGAGCCCCCTGCCCATGACTTGGTCACCCTGAAGTTTTTAACTGTCCGAGTTGCCCACATCGAGCCTCCAGGAGCTCGTTAACTGCAGGTTTTCCTACCTGGGCACTGGTCCCTGCTGCTGCTTCTCCTGAGTCTCGGCTTTGGTAAGTTATGACTCCCTGTATTTCCTTATCCTTCTCTCTAATCTTCAGGGCAGTGTTTTGCCCTGGGTCCTCTGCTCGTTTACTGAATCAAGAAGAGTTGCTGATTTTTCAGCCTGTTTAGCTTTTTACCTGCAGTTGAGTAGGATGGAGTGGTGACTTCTAAGCTCCTTACATGTGGAAGTGGAAACTGAAAGCTCCCCTCTTTCTTCTCTGGCTTCTAATTACCATCCAAGGTTGGATTCCCCCACACTGCACCTCTCCTCCCCCATCCTAATCCTGTAAACATGGTCAGAGGATGTGTATTCTGAAGGCCAAGGCCAAGAAAATAGCTAGCTATCTCTCAGGGGGGCTAATTCACATGGTTTGGAGGATGTGGCTAGAAGTGGGCAGGGGAGGGCCGTGGTAGGCTGACAGAGCTGGAACAGCAGTAATCTTCCTCTGGGCTCCTTCCCCACCTCTGACCCTCAGAGTCACATGGTGACCCCTGCAGTCGCTCTGGGTGTGGCGTCTTGGAGATCTGGATGACTTCCCTGATGAGCAAAGGTCTTCCACCCTGCAAAAGCTCGGGCTGCCTGAAAAGCCCACTGCAAAAGCCTGTCACCTGAAGATCTGTGACAGCACATTATCCTGTTGGACTCTGTGGGAAGGAGTTGGCACTTTGAGTTATCAAGCACCCCTATGAACAGGAGAGGACAGGAACTCTCCCACCTGGCATTTGTAGTGCCAAATCGTGTCTTGGAAAGCTTTCAGACTTCTCAGCACTGGCAAAACCCTGGGGAGAGGCGATCAGCCAACTATCATTTATTTATGCTTTCAAAGGGCTCTGGAAACACAGGTAACAATGGGGTAGAAGAACAAGCCCTGTCATGTGTTATTAAATAGGAAGCCTGATAGCGGGGAGGGGGGCTCCCCTCTCAGATGGGTCGTGGGGGGCTAATAAGGCTCCCTGAGGCTCCGGGCTGGGGCCCTTCTAATGACTCACTAGTGAGGCTACTGGAGAAAGAGTGGCATTTTTCTCCCCTCTTCAGCCACCTTTGTCTGAGGAACTTTATGATATTTTATTAGCAATTTCTTTAAAAGGAGGCAGATCCTGATTTACTTGGGATGGACCCAGAGCAGATATACCTGGAGGCTGGACTTTAAAAATGAATGAAGTAAAATATTTATTGAAAGTTTATGAACTGCCAGACACTCTGTGGGGCAGTGGGGACACAAAGATTAAAACAATGGTCCCTGGCATGTAGCTCCCAGCCTACCTGGGTGTTCCAGGTCAAGGGCAGAGCATGTGTCAAGGCTACTGGATCAATTAATCTACAAGTATTTGTAGATAATTTGTACGCTCAGGGGAGGCAAAAAAATTCATAGCCTATTCAAGGGGCTAATGACTGAAAGGAAGGCAGTAATAAATCCACTTGGTAGAGTATAAGGAATCACGGGCAGCAGGACTTGGAAGAAGGGCCAGGTCTGTGTAGATTGGAGTTTAGAAAAGGTTGTGAAGAAATAGTGGGAGATACATTTGCAAGGCGATGATGACATGAGAAAGGGCCTTAGGAGCTGGGCTAAACAATTGAACTTGATTGGGTGAGAGAATAGGGAGCCATTGAATGTTTTAGAAGAGAAGAGGGCTGTCAGTTCCCTAGGGCTGCCCTAACAATAGCACAAACTGGATCCCTTAACACAACAGATATGTATTGTCTTGTAGTTCCGGAGGCCAGGAATCAAGGCACGTGCAGGGCCATGCTCCCTCTAAGACTGGGTAGAATCCTTCCCTGTCTCTGCCTAGCTCCAGGTGGTGGCCATCCATTCTTGGCGTTCCTTGGCTTGCAGCTGCCTGCCTCCAGTCTCTGCCTCCATCTTCACGTGGTGTTCTCCCCCTCACAGCTAAACATCTTAGAAGGACACAGATTATACTGGATTAGGGGATCATCCTACTCCAGTATGACCTCATCTTAACTAATTCCATCTGCCACCCTATTTCCAAAGAAAATCACGTTCTGAGGTACTGGGGGTTGGGACTTGAACATTTACCTTTTCAGAGAACATAATTCAACCCATAACAGTGATGAATCCGTGGGAGTGGGACAATGATAATGTTGGTCTAAATGAAGTATGTTAATTGACTGATTGATGTGGGAGGGCCTTTCTGCTGGGGGCTGGGACAGTATCAGGGCCAGCAAGGGGAGGGGGCGGGGCACCAGTGTGAATGGAGAGTTAAACTTGGCCACGGAGGGTTTTTATGGAAGAAATGACTGTAAGAGAAGATGAAACGAAGGGTGTATAATCAAGCAGTTTTGGCTGGGTTTTAATCTACATGATTAAAAGAATACTGTGATATACATTCAAATAATTGATTTTTGTAAACATTGTATTTAGCAGGAATGAAATGTTTTCTTTTTGTCGGTGGGAGGGCAGTGAAGATCATAGGTTTAGGTTTGGATGGAGAAGGCAGTTGGAGGTCAGGGCCCAGCGCTTGGGTGAAATTTCAAAAAAGCTGTGGATCTGGGACTTATTCTCTGGGGGACGCTCCTGGAGCCCTTGAGTTTTTGTCTGTACCCCCGACCTGGCTTTTGCGTTACTGTTTCTTGCTTTGATGTTGAACATCTGTGTAAGGAACACTTCTAGTTGTGTACAACTCCTCTTTGCAATAGGGTGGAGACTCCTGTCGTAACAGATGAGCACTGGGTGCATTGGGTCGATGGTGTGACGGGCATTTTGTGGGGACTGCCTCCTTGAGAATGAGGTGAGATAATACTGCTTTAGGAGTTAGGATGTGGAAGGATTCTATCAAGTTGGCCTGAAATTCTTGTTTCTGGGGTGTTCCTGCTCATGCCTCTACACTCTTAGAACCTTCACTTGTTGGGATTGGAAACAGGATGTTTTCAGATCTCCTAAAACCTCACACAACTGCTTTCTTAAAACATATTGTCTGTCTTTAAACATCTTGAATCATTTCATAACCACCTTGTGTTGCAAAATCGGTGCTTACTTCAGGGCTGTCAGCGCTTTCGTCTTGCTTGGTTACCCGCGTGTTTGACTCCATTAGTCAATCCAGTTTAAATCCGGCTCACTGGCACTGCTCATCAGCTGCTCACGTTAGTCCGTGGGGGCCTGGGTGGTCTTAATGGAACCTTATTAGACCCATTAAGCAGCACCGGGGAGGAAGCAGGAATGAGGACCTCTTGATTGAATTTTTGTTGGATGGATTTACTTATTTACAAAGAACTTGATCACTGGTGTCAGAACTGTGTCTGGGCTCCTGGGAATCGCATTTCAGCTCAGCCACATGTGAGCACAACAAACCTGGACAAGTTCCTCTAGGCTGCAAGTTCGTCTGTAAAGAACTGGCGTGTCTCAACGGGTGCCAGTTCGGACATAACACAGTGTGAGCAAAGGAAGTGCTTCTCTGCGGGGGTCCGCATGAGTTCAGCCTCAGCAGCCCCTCATCCTGTACCTGGCATCTGCTTCCACACCCTCCCCTTTGTCATATTAACCCACAGGCTTATGAAAGCTTGTATTTTTTCCTTCTTAACAAGGAGACAATGACTTCAAAGAGAAAGAATGGGGCCAAAAGTATGGATGTGATTTTTGGCAAAAAAGAATTGTCACATTAATTCATGACATGGCAAATCTCTAAACATAATTCTTTCCTAAAATATGTCAGGAAGCACAAGCAGTCTAACTCAAATAAATAATTATGGCAGGAGAAAAACAATAATGCAGAGATTTCCCCTTTGTTCAACATGCCACAATTTAGGAGGCATATCAAGTCATGTATTTGACTCTCATAGTAAGATAGTGAATATCTCAGAAAAAAGGGATAAATTTAATCAAATGAAAATGTTCTGGGCCAGAGGTATTAGACTTTTTTTTAAAGACTTCCTATATTTAATCAGTAAGACCTCCTTTTAAAATATAGCCCTTTAATTAGGAGTTTGGGATTAACAGATACACATTTCTGTATATAAAATAAATAAATGACAAGGACCTTCTCTTTAGCACAGAGAACTATATTCAATTTCTTGTAATGAGCTATAATGGAAAAGAAACTGAAAAAGAAAAAGTTTAAGTACAATGAATCGTTTTGCTGTGCATCTGAAGGTAACATTGTAAACTGACTACCCTTCAATAAAAAGTAAATATTAAAAACATACCCCTTTAATTTTAAATGAGACAATTTAAACTTTTAAAAGATAATCCACTGGGTCACACAGTCCAAATGTGTGCTATTTGGTTTGGTTATCACTGGGGAAGAATTCCCTCTTTTCCTCGAAATCATCAAACCTCAGCCATGCCTCCTGAGTGAACCGTTGCTTGTGGCAACTGGGTGGCAGATATCCAGGTTTTAATTGGGGTTTGTACTGATTCTTAGCAGCTCTTTTCATGATTATAATAATAACATGCAACAAGATTTAAACTCATCGCTACTGAGATGAGATCAACTCGGGATTTGTGTAATGGGGCACACAGAAAGAAAAGGGGGAGTAAGAAAGATGACAAGGGCTTTGTGCCTAGTGTGAGGCATAGATATTAGAAAACACATCCTCCTTGGGTCAATGAAGGCTGGAGGCTCCGTGCCTAATTGGTAAAGCAAGCTAAGCTCTGATTGTCTTCTCCCTGGACTTGGAAGCATTGGTAGCTCCTTCCAGAGACAGCTGTGTGGTCCCATTAGGGCAATCTAGTTCGAGAGCTCGGGGTGGGGCCCTGCCGCTGCCCCTTGGTTAGTGAGCACACACAGTGCAGGGAGATGGCATAGGAGCATCGCTGGCAGGGACATTAGTGCGGTGCCAGGCGATCCCCGCCCCTCCCCCACCACCCTGAGAGCCTGCTTAATGCCTAGTCTGGTCTCAACACCACTGCCACCAACCACCTCCCCCCGTGTCTCGGCCTGCATCAGCACCACACAACACAATAAACCAGAATGTGGAAAAAGTCTAACCATATGGAACTATATTACCTGAGGCCAAAACATTTCCTTCGAAGGCATGAACCCATGGAGCAGTACAGACCAGAGTAAGACACAGGTGCTTGCCCTCGGCCAGCCAGGAGGGCCTCCGGCACCCTACGATGTGTCCCCCAGCCCGGCTTATCCCTTTCTGTCCAGCGCACATCAGCAGCTGCAATGGTTTTATTTAGAGGTAGACTTTGTCTTTTCTCTCCTCCTAGGATGTCAGTCCTATCTGGGCAGGAGTCATGTCAGTTTACCACATTCATCATTTTCTTGTTGTATCTGCAGAGCCCACAGTGGTGCCTGACACATTTATAGACACTCAGTAAATAATTGTTGAATGGATGAGCTCACATGTTAGAGAACTATCACCCTACCTACCTTCTTGCCCCTGTTACCCGAGGCATTTCTTAAGCTTTTGGAGCCACAGTGGCTGGGATGGGTCTTAAGAAGGCTGCTTTGAAATGATTCCACAGGTCTTGGTTGAGAGAGTGCTGGGAAGAGGTAAAAAACTAAGTGTGAGGGACCTTTTGCTGCCACGGTCATTCTGGACACAGCCCTCAGGCCCACACCCTGCTGGCCATAGGTGAGGGGCCCCGCCTTCACGTCTGGGCCAACACGGGCTCACCTGGCGGTTAGCGTGGGACTCGCAGATGAGAGTCTTAGCCCTTGTGGCTCTTCTTTATTCCATTCATGCTGCCCCCTTTTCCCACCCCAACCCCATACTATTTAAGCCATTATTTTGCCTTCAAGCCACTAGCTGGGCACAGGTGTTTGGCTCATACCAGCAAATCCCCATTAGCGTTTGACTCCTCCAGGAGGCAAAAAGAAAAACCTACAAGGATGTGAGAGACTGTGGGCAGATAGAGAGGGATAAAAAGGATTCTGCAGAAACACAGAGTTTATTATTTATTATTTATAGCATCTAACCTTTCCTAGACAGAAGGCCAAAGGTTTTGCTTTTAATCTATTTTGCTTTTCTTTAAGAGTTTGAAAGAAAGGGAAATCCTGGGCCCTTAATGGTAGTTGCTTATATCTCACAGGTGTGTGTATTTAAAAGAAATCATTTTCCTTTTAATCATTTTCTTGTCCCCAGGTGATGCTACTGATCCCTCATCAGTAAATGTCTTTCATCTAGAGTGTTTCATGCAGCAGTAGATGGCTGATCCAATATCACCCCAAACCCAGTGGCCTAAACAACCACTGTGTATTTGTTCATGATTCTGCAATTTGAACGGGGTCCACCTAGTGGCTCTCCTGCTGAGCTCACCTGGGGTCACTCGGGGCTGGAAAGTCCAAGCTAGCCTCCCTCAGCTGTCTGGCTGTTAGCCGGGGCTATTGGCTGGGTTGCCTCAGTCCTTCACGTGGCCTCCCCTCAGGTATAATTCTGAACTTCTTTCCAAGCTGAGGTCCAAGCAGGCAAGCCCCAGTAAATAAGCACCTGTTCGCACCTCTGCTGGTTTCGTGTCTAATATCCCACTTGGCCCCGGCAAGCCACATGGCCAAGGCCAAGAGTCAGTGTGGGAAGGGGTTACACAAGGGCGTGGATACCCAGACGTGATTCACTGGGGACCATGACAGTAACAGTGTACCCTGGGTGTGAAGAGATGTGCGTTATTTATGGGTTTGGCTTTTCATTTGCGTCAACCAACACATTACATTTTCCTGTGACTTTGCTCCTCGGCCTCGGCCAGTCTTACAGGGTTTTCATCAACCTTTTCCAGCTAAACATCTATACCAGGAGTTGGCAGACTTTTCCCATCAAGGGCCAGAGAGTAAATATTTCAGGTTTTGTGAGTCATATAGTCTCTGTTGCAAGTACTCACCTCTGCTGTTGAAGTGTGGAAGCGGCCATAGAGAATCTGTAAGAGAATGGGTATAAGTTATGTTCCAATAAAACTTTATCGACAAAAAAAAAAAAGAAAAAAGAAAAAAAAGGTAGTGGGACAGGTTTGGCCTGTGGGCCATAATTTGCTGATTCTATCCCATAGTAATTCTAGACTGCCCCAGAAAAGTATATTACATTCAAGTATTGCTATTTCTTGAACTGAAAATTAAATGTCATCTTTGAAGACTTTGATTCAGTCATGGGAAGTGATTGATAAATGCATGTTATTTTTCACCTGTTTAAAATCATAAACATAAAAACATAAAGTTCATAATCATATTTTTAAGTATCTTTTCAGAACTTGGAAAACGCTGTGTTTGTTGAATAAAATGCGATGAGCTGGTTCAGTGAAAGTTGGAGAGGCAATATAAGAGGAAGAGCACAAATTTTAGAGTCAGACTACCTGAGTTTAAACTCAGCCTACCACTAACTGGCTGTGTGACCATATACAAGTTACTTGACTTCTCTGAGCTTTAGTTCTCTGATTTGAAAACAAATGACAATAGTTCTACCTCATAGGGTTTAAAAAGTTTTTTTTTTAATTTTTAAAAATTTTTATTGAAGCACAGTCAGTTTACAATGTGTCAATTTCTGGTGTACAGCATAATGTTTCGGTCATACATATACATACAGATATTCCTTTTCATATTGTTTTTCATTATAGGTTACTACAAGATATTGAATATAGTTTCCTGTGACATACAGTATAAACTTGTTGTTTATCTATTTTATATATGGTACTTAGTATCTGTAAATCTTGAACTCCCAATTTATCCCTTCCCACCCCTTCCTGCTACCAGTAACCTTAAGTTTGTTTTCTATGTCTGTGAGTCTGTTTCTGTTTTGTAAATAAGTTCATTTTTTTTTTTTTAGATTCCACATATAAGTGATATCATATGGCATTTTTCTCTTTTTAACTTACTTCACTTAGAATGACAATCTCCAGGTCCATCAATGTTGCTGCAAATGGCATTATTTTATTATTTTTTAATGGCTGAGTAGTGTTCTATTGTATAAATATACCACAATTTCTTTATCCAGTCATCTGTCAGTGAACATTTAGGTTGTTTCCATGTCTTGGCTATTGTCAGTAGGGCTGCTAGGAACACTGGGGTGCATGTGTCTTTTTGAATTCAAGTTCCCTCTGGATATATGCCCAGGAGAGGGATTGCTGGATCATATGGTAAATCTATTTTCAGTCTTTTGCTACCTCATGGGGTTTTTATGAAGATTAAATTAATCAGTTCACATGAAATACTTAGCATGGTGCCCAGACCAGAGTAAAAGTTCAGTTAAAATAGTGAAACAAACACTAAAATGTCATAAAACTCTAACTCCCTTAAATAGTAACTTTGGATAACCATGGAAATATGATAGGGTTCCCAGGTTCACAGTGTTGTAGTTTAGTTTCAAGAACTTTTAAACTTTTATTTGTTAGAACTAATAGGCAAGTTCAGTAAAGTCAAAGGATACAGAAATCAACCTACAAAAATAAGTTGCATTTCTCTATACAAAAAAATATCCAAAAGGAAATTAATTAAATAACTCAGTTTACAACAGCATAAAAAGGAATAAAATACTTAGGAATAAACTTAACCAAAGAGGTGAAAGACTTGTACACTAAAATCTACAAAACATCAATAAAAGAAATGAAGTCAGATGGAAGGATGTCCTGTGTTCATGGACTGGAAGAATTAATATTATTAAAATGTCCATAGTTTCCAAAGGTATCTATAGATTCAATGCAATCCTTATCGAAATCCCAATGACATTTTTACAAGAACAGAAAAATAATCTTAAAATTCATTTAGAACCACAAAAGAATAGCCAAAGCAATTTTGAACCAGAACAAAGCTGGAACCATTCCCTGATTTCAAAACATATTGCAAAGCTAGAGTAATCAAAATAGTTTTGTACTGGCATAGAAACAGACATATAGACCATGGAATAGAAGAACCCAGAAATAAACCCTCACATATACCTATGATCAACTAATATTTCACAAGGGAGCCAAGAATGCTCAATGGGGAAAGATAGTCTCTTCAATCAATGGTATTGGGAAAACTAGATACCCACATGCAAAAGAACATAATTCTTACCTCACTTCATATACAAAAGTCAACTCAAAGGGGATCAAAGACTTAAACACCAACCCCAAAAACATAGGGAAGAAGCTTCTGACATTGAATTGGACGATAGTTTCTTTGATATGACACAGGCAACAAAAACAAGACACGTGGGACTACATCACACTAAAAGGCTGCTGCACAGCAAAAGAAATCATCAACAAAGCGAAAAGGCAACCTATTCAATAGGAGAAAATACTTACAGACCATGTATCTGATAAGGGGTTAATATCCAAATATATAAGAAAACCCTATAACTCAATAACAAACTCCCAAATAACTTGATTAAAAAAATGGGCAAAGGACCTGAATTGGCATTTCTCCAAAGAAGACATACAGATGGCCAACAGAGCTATGAAAAGGAACTCATTGTCACCAGTCATCAGGGAAATGCAAATCAGAACCACAATGAGATATCACCTCACACTTGTTATGATGGCTACTATCAAAACAGAAAACCCACAAAGGACAAATGTTGGCAAGGTTGTGGAGAAAAGGGAACTTTTGTATGTTGTTGGTGGGAATGTAAATTGGTGTAGCTACTATGGAAAACAATACGGAGGTTCCTCAAAATATTAAAAATGGAATTACCAGTTGATGCAGCAATCCCATTTCTGGGTATATAGCCAAAGCAAGTGAGATCTAGATCTCAAAAAGATAGTCTATCTATATTCCCACGTTCCTTGTTGCATTATGCATGATAGCCAAGACACGGAAACAAACTTAATGTTCTTTGACATACAAATGGATAAAGAACATATGGTGTGTGTATATATGTGTGTGTGTGTGTATGTGTATATATATATATATGGTGTAGGATTATTCAGCCTTGAAAAAAGAAGGAAATTCTGCCATTTGCAGCAACATAGATGGACCTTGAGGGCATTATGCTAAGTGAAATAAGCCAGACACTGAAGGACAAATAATGTACGATCTCAGTTATGTGTGAAATCTAAAATAGTCCAACTCATAGAAGCAAAGATAGAACAGAGGTTGCCAAGGGCTAGAGGACGGGGGGACATAGGGAGTTGTTGGTTAAAGGTTATAGAGTTTCAGTATGCAAAATAAATAAGTTCTGAGATCTGCTGTTAAGAAGGGGAAATAAAGGCACAAAGGCTGCAGAACCTCCCTGAGTTTTCTGGGAATGGGTATGAGCATTGATTTTGGATATCTGGGTGAGAACAGCTTTCACTCTTCATTTAATTTGAAGGCGTGTGGGCTCTAAAATCGGAAAGAACTAAATTGTACAGATCCTGAGCTGTTTACTGGCTGTGAGCAAGTTACTTAACTTCTCTTAGTCTCTCTCTCTCTCTCTTTTAAAACACATTAATTGTAAAAATTGAATAAGGAAATGTAAAAAAGTTCTCTGCACAACTCCTAGCTGTCATCTAATAACTAAAAAAATTTTTACTAGTAAAATTAATGTAATTAACTTAGATCTCAGTACTTTCAAGCCTACTGAGATTTGACTAGCAAGTCACCAGCACTGGCACATCGCTAGATTTGGTGGCCTGACACGGGATGTGTATAAATGTATGGGACATTATTAGATATTAGGAGGAGGATACACAGATATATGATACATTTTCAGATTTGTTGGTAAAACCATAGAATAGCACACATTCTTAAAAAAAAAAAAAAGTTATCTGGTAGTATCCTCAAAGCCAGCATCCAGTTGCCAGGAATTGTCTACGCATTCTCCTCCTTTGTGACAAGATGCTGTGGCCTACCAACCAGTGACCCATCATTCTATCCAAACCATGTAAATAAGATCGCCCTCGCTGCTGCAGCTGCTGAATGCCTAGAGGTTGCTAGGGTGACCAGACAATCCTCTGTTTTGTTTCTCAGCGTACAACTAGCTGTGCTTTAGCATAAGCTACAATAGCCTGGTGACCTGCATCTGACCCCATATGGGGTCAGCATTTCCTCAGCGAATCCTTGTGACTGCGATGTTCGTCTCCGCTTTGTTGATTTGGGTTTGCCGTATCAATAGTACTTAGAAGGCTGCTCGGCCAATGATCTCGGTACAATGACACTTAGGTGTAGCTCCATGGTCCTGATAGTAATCCTTTAGCCAGGATTTACTAAAACAAAGTCTCTCACATTAGACTGTACAATGGTTTGACATTATAGTTCAGAACACAGTGGATGTCTACTATGGACCACATGCTGTTGGAGTTGCCGATAAATTCTATTTCCACATCAGTAATTGTATTTCAATGAAGTAAAAGCCTTGAAGAAAAACATCCTATGGCTGATGTGTGATGATCTGGTTAGTGCCTGGGGAAGACGGTGGACCTGAAACAGGAAAATGGTTAGTTGGCACAGAGGTGGCTGTTCCCGAGCCAGTGGCACACCCACTGCCATGGAGAATCCGTAGTCACAGCGCTGATGCCAGCACAGCGCAGTAAGGCTGAGAAAGCAGCAATGGGTCTCCCAGAGAGGGGCTCCCCTGCTGCAGGACCGACAGGCAGAAGCCAGCAGGGGCACAGCTAAGTGCCTGGAGCCATCCAGTGACCTGCAACGTGGCAGGCACGAGATAAGGAGATCATGACCTATCTCCCGAAATTCCTTGCATGCTCCCCTTACCCCACTTTGGAATTCAAAGGACTTGGGCAAGGCTCAAGCTGCAGCAGTTCAGCCATGTGGATATAACTCTGGGCTGCTGTGGACCATGGAAATACTGTCCACAGCAATTGATGGGACATCCTTCATGGAAAAAACCCTAATAATGAAGTCATTCTTATTAGCGTCACATCTTTGGAGCCATTGTTGTATCCTGACTTCTTTTGCCCAGAATGTCAGTGAAGCTCATCTTAAGATTTTCTTGGGTGTCCAGTGTTGCTGTACGTGCGTTAGCAGTTTCCACCTACTACAAATTCTCTCTAGGAAGCCACCCTTGATGACATCAGATTTACAGGCTTTTTGACTATTTCTCCTCCTGTTTACGGTCTTGTACAAACTTGTGTGTGTTGGAGTCATCTGGAGGGCTTGTTAAAACAGATTGCTGGGCCCGACCTGAGTTTTTCATTAGACCTGGGCTGGGCACTTCTATCAAGTTCCCAGGACATAGTGATGTAGCTAGTCCAGGGACATTTTGAGAATCATTAGTCTTGCAGAAAGAGGGGGAAAAAAATCTAACAGTCTGACATACTGTATTGTGTGGAAGTTCTGTGATAGCTGTTCTAATCACAAAAGAATTTCGTATCAACTCCCAGCTCTCTTTCCTCCGGGTGTTCCTTCTGTTGATGTATAACTGGTCTGCTCTTCAATGATTATATATAGGGCTCTGTTCCCTTTAAAATATATTTAAACAGTTTTATAGACCTTAATTCTCGTGATAACTTCATTGCTTAAAAAACTTTCTATGGACACTCCCAACCTATAGCCACACCTGTTACCTCCCTTTTATGCTTCTGCTGACAACATGAAAGTTCTGAAAGACAGATTTTGATGTATTTTAGCATCTGTACACATTTCTTTTTTCCACCATTAGTGGACTTTTTACTTCTAGAAGTAAACTATCTGCAATTCTTAAGGTGTCGACGAGATCGTGACAGAAACCAAACTAATTTATATGTAGTCTTGTTCAGTTTTTTTGATGTTCAAAGTGATTTAATGTTAAGTAGAACATTTGTCCTAAAAAGTACACCCTTTTCGGGTACCCCTGAAAAGAAGTGCTCGCGGTCAAGTGAGTTTGGATAATACGAACCTCCAAGGAATGTGTGGCAACTTGAGCAAAAAAAATAAGCACATGAAAGGACCAGAGGTTCACCATGACCGTTTTCTTTAGCACCTATTAAGATCCTGACACTCTAGCACATCCTGAGACAGCTTGCTCCCAGTCACTGCTGAACATTTATTACAGTCACACAATTTGTATTAGGAAACTGATAGAAAAAGCAAAACTTCCCAATAAATAGTATAGTTTATTTCAATTAAATCTTTCCTATGTCTTATTTTCCTTCCACTTACTTTTTTCTAGAAGTAGGACAAAGGGGGAAATTTAGATTAATTAAAATTTGAGTCAAACTACTGAAATGGTTGCAGAGAAGCCTAGAAAAAGGAAGGTGACAGTAACTGAGTGAGAAAAATGCTGACACACTGGCTGTAGCACAATTCAAGTTTATTCCATTTGTTCTTGCAACACAAAACTTAAACACAGTATTATTTAGCATTCTGATGTACATGAACTAGGATAATATGAGAAACCCAATTGTGTCAAATGTATTACATTATGGGAAAAATGAACTAAAATATATCAAAATGCACAAAGCACTAGTCTTCCTCCATTACTGCTTAGAAAGATATGATTGTTTCTCCATTTACAAAATAGAATCAGGACAATTTAAATTTTTTAAATTCTGCATGCAAAACACTGCAATTGCTTATGTAGGAGGGCACTCTCACCAGCTTCTTCTATACACAATCGATTATACAACATTGCATGGAAGAAAACAGCAGCTCAGTTGAAGTTTTAGGGAAAAAAATCAAATAGGTGCATACAGATTTGGAAACCATTATTTGGGGGAAAGAAATCAATGGATGAAGGACCTACTTGCTTGCAGCTTCCACACACTGCACCTACCGACCCCCTCCTCCGTGCCCCACTGGGTATCGAAGGTGAGCTGTGCAGAGAACCACTGGGTCGACCTGGGTGCTGTAGCTGAATAGTACGTCTACAAACCCCAGTCTGACGCTGCACGGGGAAGTGGTTAGTATACTAATGCAGACAGGTAAATCACCTGTCTTCACTTGATATAGTGCATACGAAATGACTGACTTAATACAAAACTACAGAACATGCAAGATTTTTTCTGAGATGTTAAATATTACTTCAGTGGAGAACAAAACTTATTTAACCTTTTACTAATGCATGTAGTACCAAAAAGCAGACAAGGTTTTAGCTTCCTTTACTCAAAATATGAACATTAAGTGTCATGAATTTCTCTGCCAAGTGGTTCAGAAATACATCATAAATAACCTAGTTAAAAAAAATTGTAAACCATCTTGGTCAGTCTATTCTATGTTTATCTGTTATTTTCTCAAGCAACCGCCTCATAATTATGGGTTTACAAAATGGCTGAGAAAGAAGAGGGAAGGCAAAGTAGCCTCTACTGCATTACAAGGAACATCAGGATAAACTGTACAGAGAATCGCATGGTCTCTAGACCAGGTGACTGTAGAAGGCAGACGAGGTTTGGGAATGACAGGACGGTGCACACTCTGCGGTAGCCAACTACAAAAACACTGGGAAAGTAAAGATAGGAACTGCGTAGAGGGTAAAATCCAAGCCTTTAAAAGAGCAGTATGCCAAGAGGTGAAAAACAAAGACAACAAAACAACTTGTCACTACGTTGACAGTTACAGACTGATAGAGTGCCCTCATCTTCAGTGAGGATGGCTCCGTGGTTCAGTTCAGTGATGTTATAAAGTACTGATTACTGACTTTTAATCCAACTCTAGTAGGCTGCATTAAGACAGCAGAATTAAGCCAAATGTATCAAAGTATTGAAACCAGCATTTTGTGATTGTTTTCTTGGACACTGGAAAATTACAGGGCTAGGCTAGGTGTAAGTGAAAATGCCACAGGATAAAAAAGGGCTCATGGGGAAAAATACACGCACAAATAAACCCACACACTAACCAACCAATCAGCCACTGGTCAGTAAGACTTGTTACTGGCCAGGCTGACTATTCTTGATACTGGTTTAACCCTGCTGTAGAATGCTACATTGCCTTAAAAAAATCATCATTAATTCTTTATTATCCACAATCTGAATGCAAGTCCCTAACCCATCCTCCCCTCCCTTTTAAAAATTTGAGGTACATTCAATTATTGCATGACATGGCTAAGGAAAAACCCTAATATTACCAATATTTTTAGTAAACTAATACGGATGGCAAGTCAAAGGAATCTTGATGTTTTATATGCAAGACAGCAAATTTAAGGGTGTATGTTTTAATTAGCTGCACTGCTCACAAACATTTAAAAATGTGTCTAAGTTTTTCTGCAGGTCATAAGAACACTGTTTCAGGGCACTGTATTTTAAGAACACAGAATACAATTTGAAGGTGTCACACTATATGCAATGCATAATATAGAAAAGAAACAAAAATACATTATGCAGGTGGGTTGCCATACGTTCAGCAGGAGCCTATCAACAAACTCAGGGAAACCTGGTAACAAGCATATTTTTGAAGGGATGGGGTTAAATTTATCCAAACAGTAAATCTCCCCCCATTGATAGCTTTGGTGCAATAAGTAATCAGCATCCAAGATGGGTCTGAGAGAGGCATTTCAAAGAATGTTCCTTGATTCTTCAAATGTAACAGAGGCCAATCCATTCAAATAGCAAATGAAGAAAATCCATAGGTACTAAGACAACTGTTCTCTCTTTATATGATACTAACAGGCTTATGGCTATGATTCTATTTTAAAATCCCCTTTTACTACCAGCAGGAGTTTGCAAGTGTTTCAATGTTATATAAATGTCTGAATCTAGAGGAGAAAAAAAAATGCATACTGGAATGATTTCTCCTTTAGACTTCTAAAATTTGAGATTTTATAAATAAAACTAGTCAGTTTTATCTAAAGATACATGAAATCCATGTGAAGGGGGAGAGGAAATCCAAAGTTCAGCCGTCCAGCAGTTTAGGAGTGTGCCCCTCCTCGTCTTAACTGAGCTTCCACATAAAGCTGAGTCACCGAGGGAAGATTTGGTCACCAACCACAGGCAGCGCTCTTAACTACGCCGGGAGATCCCACTAGAGTGCGTCTTAAGGCAGAAGGCTATAGCTAATTGCTTATCTCAGCACCCTAAGTTACATCACAGCAGCCACTACTGCACACACAGTAGGGCTGCCAAATATGTAGAGTCGGCCTTGGTATAATCAGACCCTCAACGCAATCTAATAAAATTAGCTAGGGAGCTGAAAAGGTCAAATGTTACTGATATAGTTTGTCCTTGCTCTCCCTTGGGGATAAGCTGTGTATTTTACTGGAAATGGAAAAGAGGCTGACCTGATCAGGAATCCTAGTAAAAGCCTGATCTCGTTTTTTTTTCCTCTCCTCCCAAACATTGTTTTTTTTTTTTCTGGTAGTCTGATTTGTTATGAATTTCTCTCTCCCCTCACCCTTCTTAAAGTATTTTAGCTGAAGAAGCTGGCAGATAGAGAGTGACAGACAGACAGGCAGCAGTGTGAGGCCACAGGAGAGTCATTCTTCCAGAGCTGTTAGCCCATCCGTCCATCACTGAAGAAGGGCTTTGATTGCCTGGTTGTCAGTGGCTTCAAAGGCAGTCAGTCCATCTGGACCTTTCACAGTCTTATCAGCACCCTGGAAAAGAGAGGAAAGGGCCTTTACCATTAAATGAGCCCACAACCGAGAGAGGAGAATGCGAGGCTACGTTATTTGACACAGGCAAAACTGCTTTACTACCGGAATCCATTCTAATGAAGGAAAATCCCCAAACAGGTGGCAAGATTATGGATTAGACTGTAAAAATACCAGATGATTTTTCAGGAACTAGAAATTGTAAACTACAATCACAATTTGTCAATAACATAGGCAATGACTGGCTTTTATTTATACTATCATATATTTACCCAATTAGCAAAGCTTTATAAAAGCATATACTTATGTGTACTATAAAACAGGGAGGGTGGGAGGGAAATCACTTCTGCTAAAGAAGAAAGTATTACTGTGCAAAATTATTTTTCTTCTTTGAAACACCTTTTGGAGAGTGCCTAAGTATTACACATATATTTCTAAAACCCAGAACTTACAAACCTTTTATTTTTAGACAGATTTCTAGAGAGCATGTACAACATTGGTCATTATACCTACAAAACCTTGGCTCTACGTGACTGGGACGTGGACCAGGAAAGGAGGGGCCCTGCTATACTTTAAGGAAACCCCCTCTAGCCTGCTCTGCACGCTTCCCGTGAGGGTGCTTTCTGGAACATTTCACCTGCAACATGGCACTTTAGGTTTGAGAGTGTGTGTACACACATCTTTGTGCCTATCGTTTTTGTCTCCCCTCATTAGAATAAAAATTCAATGGGAGTAGAAATCTTGTTCATATTTCCCACTACTGTGTCCCCAGTATCTAGAAAAGTTCTCAGGGCATGGCAAGTGAATCAGCTCCCAAACCAGGTCTGAACCTCTCTAACTCCCAGAGACAGCAACATTCCACCCACTGTCTGAGGGTTCCCTGCCAGCTCCAGCCCAACCAGTACGTATTCATCAAATAACCTCATGTCCTGCCCTCCTCCCACTGCCAAATCTCACTCATTCTTCTGTTCCTAGGCCTACATAATTGTCTAAATTTGGCATAAATGGTCCTGTAGAGACCAACTCTACTCAAATTCACCAGTCTCTTCTCCCATTCATCTTTCAATGCTCTAATCCCGTGGAACATCTTACCATTCCTGAATGGACCAAGTGCCATGCCTTTCTACTTGCGGGGTTCCATATGGAATGTCCTACCCCCTTTTCTCTGGCAAATCCATTCAATTACTTAACGAATATTTACTGAATGTTTGATGAATAGATACTCTGTAAAGGGTTGGAGAATCAAAGAAAAACAAGGTAGAGTCTGCCAGTCTGGCTGGTGTGGGGGACAAATCAACCGATATGACACAGTGGGATGAGGACAATACCTGCGCTACGCGCAGTGATGAGTGGCCTGTACACTAGAATGGGATGTGGTAGGAGGGTGTAAGGAAGCCTTTCTGAGCTGAGTTTCGATAAGTACAAGTTGACCAGGTAAACCAGGAAGGAGAAGACAGACATTTTAGGAAGTGTTAAATTATCACAAAGTCTTCCTCAATATGACTAAAAAAGTCTGTTTTCTAATTTTCTAATTGAATTTAATTGCATTATGGAACATATGAAACTTAGAGTGGGAAAGAAATCTGTGTGACAGCTTCAAAGTGGTAAGTATTTTAACTCAGGTTAAGTGACAGTAATTGGGACCACTATATTCAAAACACATTTCTTATTCACATTGATAACTGTTTTTATGACTAGCATTGTAAACTGCAATTCTGCATTAACACAAAGTTAACTATCATAGTGAACATCTGTTCCTCTTTAGCTGCCAGAGTTCATTTCCCTTCTTTTGATAACAGCATCCTAATTTCATATTGGGAATAATTTCCCCCTCTCTGTGGAGTCGTGGGACCGTAACTCAAGGTGCCATGTACTTTCATTGCCAAGTGTCAAAGCAAGACATTCACTTCCGGGTTTTGAGTCTTGACTGGAGAGAGCGTGAAGCCAGAGTTCATTTACTTCTGTGTCATCACCCAGAAGAGATGGTTGAGAAACTTCTGCTGTCTCAGTCTTCCAGCTGCCACAGCCCTGGCCTCTTCTGAGCCTGGTCCTCAGCTTTCCTGTTGATTCTATGACTAGTCCAATACCTTCGAAAATTCCTTTTCTACTGTTACGAGTCAAATTCTGCTATTTGTAACCCCCCAAATCTAGCTGATAAAAGTATTTATAAATTTATATATATATATGTTTTCTAATTATAATACAAACTAATTACAGAACTCAGAATACACACAACTCCCCCACCATAAAACTCATAATTCTATAAGCCAGATACAACTAATGTTAACATTTTAGTGTTTCTGATTACTCTTTTGTTCTAAATATGTGCATGTATTTCTTTTAAAAATAAGTGAGTACTCATAAAATAGTGACTCTGTATCAGACAAAAAAACTTTAAGAAATATTACTAGAGATAGAGAGACACTTCATAATGATAAAAGACTTTAATATTCAAATTTCAAAAATGAAAACAAGGAAACAATTCCATTTATAACATCAAAAAGAAGAAAATGTTAAGAATAAATTTGATAAACTCAAACCAGTCCTTCGAAAAAAGGTGAACCAGTTTTGTCAATGTGGATAAAGATATTAAAAGAAAATGATTTTTTGGTACCTGATGCAGTTGTTGGAGAACTTAAGTATATTTGGCCTCATCCCTTCCTTGAGGAAACCATTTTCAATTGTTTGTTATTGGTTCTAGTGGTTATTTCTACAGCTCTAAACAAAATACTCATGCTACTATTTGAGTTATTAACTTTAGATATTACCTTCTGCCTGCTTGCCAGCTTCAGCACACCACCACCTTCTTTCCCAGATCCTCCCCATTTCTTATGCTTAAAATAAGTTTGTTCTTTATAAATTTGATATATTTATTTAAGCCTGTGTTTTTCTGTTCCATCAAATTTGACAGTGTCTCATTCCTCTATAAGATACTTTCTCCACCTTCCATCACCCCCTCTACCTCTTAAAATTGTCAGCTTTTCTATTTTAAATGTCAAGATTAACTTTTATATTGTTCTATTAAAACTGTTTTTTGTTTATTGATTTTTTCCCTATAGTCACCATACTGTACATTATATCCCCAAAACTTACTTACCTTGCAACTGAAAGTTTGTACATTTTGATCACCTTCACTCAATCCCCACCGCCCCCTCACCCCAGCCACCAATCTGTTCTCTGTTGTCTATGAGTTTTGAGAGTGCACATACAAGTGAGATCATACAGTATGTGTCTTTCTCTGTTTGATTTATCTCACTTAGCATAATGCCCTCAAGACCCAACCACACTGTTGCAAATGGCAGGATTTTTTTTATAGCCAAATAATACTCCATTGCATTGCATGTGTACACACACACACACACACACACACACACACACACACAGAGACACATATTCTTTGTCGATGCATCTATTGTGCATCTTGATAGATACTTAGGTTGTTTTCATGTCTTGGCTATTGTAAATAATGCTGCAATGAACACAAGGTATAGATTTAGCATTTTTGTTTCCCTCAGATAAACACCTAGAAGTGGAACCACTGGATCACATGGTAGTCCTATTTTTAACTTTCTGAGGAACCCCCATACTGTTTTCCACAGAGGCTGCACCAATTTACATTCCCACCAATAGTGCGCAAGCATCCTTTTTCCCACATCCTGGCTAACACGCATTATTTCTTAAATTTTTGATAACAGCCATTCTGGTAGGTGTCAGGTGACGTTGTAGTTTTGATTTGTATTTCCCTGATGATTAGGGATGTTGAGGAACATTTTCATGTACCTGTTGGTGCCTGTATGTCTTCTTTGTAAAAATGTCTATTCAGATTCTCTGCCCATTTTAAAATCAGATTTTTTTTCTACTGAGTTTATTTTTCTATTGAGTTACAGGAATTCTTAATATATTTTGGGTATTAGCCCCTTATCAGATTTATGATTACAAATATTTTCTTCCATTCTGTAGGTTACCTTTTCATTTTGTTGATGGTTTCCTTTGCTTTTGGTGTCAAATTAGAAAACTCATTGCCAAAATGAATGTCAAAGAGCTTACCATCTATGTTTTCTTCTAGGAGTTTTATGGTTTCAGGTCTTATGTTAAAGTCTTTAAACCATTCTGAGTTGATTATTGTGTACGGTGTAAGACAGTGCCCAGCTGCATTCTTTTTCATTCTGTCCACTTTTCTCAGTATTAACTGAAGAGACTGACCTTTCCCTATTGTATACTCTTGGCTGCTTTGTGATAAATTGACAGTATATATGTGGGTTTATTTCTGGGCACTCTATTCTGTTTGTTGATCTATGTGCCTGTCTGTATATCAATACCACACTGTTGTGATTTCTACATATCGGTAACATAGTTTGAAATCAGGAAGTGTGATGTCTCTTAGCTTTGTTCTCTCTTCTTTAGGTTGCTTTGTCTGTATCTACTGAGGTGACCATGTGATTTTCATCTTTCATTTTGTTATTGTGGTAGATCGGACAGATTGATCTGCAAATGCTGAATCATCCTTGCACCCCTGAAATAAATCCCAATTGATCATGGAGTATGATTTATTTAACATATTGTTGAATTTGGTTTGCTAATATTTTGTTGAGGATTTTTTCATTTATGTTCATCGGGGATCTAGCCCTGCAATTTTCTTTTGTGGCATCCTTGTCTGGCTTTGGTATAGAGGTAAAGCTGGCATTGTAAAATGAATTTGGAAGTGGTCCCATCTGTACTGTTTTGGGGAAGAGTTTAATTTTTCTTTTAAATGTTTGATAGAACTCATCAGTAAAGCCATCTGGTCCTGCATACTGATAAGATTCTTACAGTTAAAATACATAAATGATGCTTAAATTACCGCTAGGTAAACACTGTTCACTGTGGGACCTGGGGGACTATGATTAGCTTTACATCTATTGTTCCAGTATCACAACCCTGTGCAACCCTCCCAAATGACAGAATCAGGAGATCCACACTGAGTTTTCCCCAGTCCTGCTCATTCATTTACAAATAACAGCTTTTGACCCTATTTGTTATGGTTTGGCTAAACTGTTAGCTGTAACAAAGAGAGGCTAAAACACAATGGCTTAAACTAAGTTAATTTATTTCTCTCTCATAAAACAGTCTAATCTAAGTTTGCTCACTTCCACATCTACTTCCAGCCTGCTGGATGTGAGGGGGAAAGCCCACAGCAAGCGGCTTCATCTTTTAGGTGATGATCTGGAAGTGGCCCACATCATCTGTGCGCATCCCATTAGCCCAAACTTACACAAAGCCATATACACTACAAGGCCAACTGAGATACAAGGGCTAGCTAGGCTGCCATGGGCCCAGCTAAAACTTGGGGTTTTCTTTATAAAAGGAAGAGTAAAAAAAATGGATATGGAAGGCAATGTGCAGCTTAACTTATACTGTCCTGAAAATACTTCAGAATATGCCACTAATGTCCTCCAAATGACAAGTTCAATCAAGATTTATGGTGTCTGAACAGCAATGACAATCTTATTCCTAACTACTTATAGCCCTGCTTCTGATAACAACATCTCCAAGTTCTGTCTGTCCAGCCTGCCTCTCCTTCCTCCTGCACCTTCCTGTTCCACTCCACCCCTCCCCCTTACTTTCCTTCTGGCTTTGTTTATATGCGGGGATTCTCCATGGCTCTGGTCTTCGGCACGCTTCAGCACTTGCTTAATATGCTTTTGCCTGACCATCTCAACCATTTTATGACTTAACTTCCAACTTTTATCATCATTTTGAACATCTACCCCGATCTTTAAGCCCATACATAAATGCATACATGCCACTAAGATTTATCTACTTTAAGTCCCACAGATACCTCAAACTCAACCTTTCCTAAGGTGAATCCACAATCTTCCCACAAACTTGTTTCTTTTTCAGTAGTATTCTCTATCATGATGAAGAACCACCATCCAGGAACTGTGGAGACGCTATGCAGTTTTTCTTGTTTACTTCACATGCAGTCACCAAGTCTTGAGGCCATAATGTTCTTTACATTTTCCACCTATCCTTGCTACCATTACTTTCTTAGTTCAAGATTTTCTTATGAAAATTCTAATGCAATAGTTTCTTCTTTCACTTCTCACAATACTCCAGTTCAAACTCCATACATCTGTTTGGGTGATCTTTGTAAAATGCAAGTCTGACCATACTACTCACCTACATAAAAACCTTTACTGGCATCCTCACAGAAGAGAATGAGATAAGTAACACAACACGTAAGGTGTAATCTGCTCACTACCGAAGTCTCTAGTCATATTTTTGCTAAATCTCTTTTAGTCTATGTTGCAGCCGTGCTGAACAACTTACCTCACCCTAATGTGTTGCAGTCTCTCTTGTCCCTGTGACCTTTCTCACATTGCTGCTTCTGCCTGGAATGGTACTCCAATTCTCTATTAGATTCTTGGAGACTAAGCTTCTAAGACTGAACTCAAGTGTCAGCTGCTTTTTGAAGTTACATTCATGGTACCTGAAGTTGTAATGACATCCTTGTTTATAACACACTATCCCTTTGACTCCCAGGACCACACTTGACCTCTTCTTCCTTCAGACCCCTGCTGTGTTACCTATAAGCTTTGTCACAGCAAATCACAACACTTCAATGCACTTGTTTTACATTTTACTAGACTAAATATATTGACAGTAGTAACCAACTTATCAGTCTCTGAATTCACAAGGCCCTACAGAGTTTCAATAACAGGCAATCAAATTAAATTATAAAAATTAAATATTAAATTAATTGATATAGGTAAGGACTATGCACACATAATAAATGACTAAGTAAAATAATTATTCATTGAAGGCAAATTACTGTGAGTAGATCAACAAAACACTGCCACTATGAACAGGCTGCTCCTTAGCACACTGTATAAATTATTTAATTATTTTCAAGTAATTTCAACATTGAAGACCCTTCAGTTTTGATTAGAATCAGGACGAGGCTCATATGCTTATATTTAGAGCATAATTTAGGTTGTGATAAAGCTTTCTGAAGGAAGAAAAGAATCCTATTGCCAAGTTAAGTGGCCCAAGTAGACAAGACAGGCAATCTGTCATTCTAGGGAGTAAAAAGCTTTAGGGCCTTATAAGTAATTTCTTGATTTTCAAAAGTTACAGTTTTAGATAATCAGGTATTATTTGATAGTAAGTTGTAGAATATGGGGAATGTTTAAACAACTCAAGTCATGCTGTCTGTGCCCCCGAATAGAACAGTTTACAACGTAGCTAAGGAAGATAGGATACACTGGCATGAAACAGCAAGAGTGTATCTTTATCTGCCCCTTATTTCAGATAGCCCAATTCTGCTTTATACCACCAGTTCTTGATCTGTGCAAACAGGCCAAGAAAACTGGTTTAGTAACATTTTAAGAATGAAACTGTTTAACTTGTACTGAGGTTATGTGACATTACCTTGACAAAGGCCTTTGTGGTGAAGATGATGATTACAATTAATACTGATCAATTGTTAGTATACCAAGCAGCTGTTTCGGTGTGAAATTTATCAGCTCAATTAAAGAAATCATTTGGAGATATATATACATACACACACATATACATACACACATTTATATACATGCACACACATACTACACATTTAATATCTTGGTGGACACTTCTGTGTATGTTGCTAGACACTGTTTTACAATCTTAGAATATAATCACTATCTAAGAAATCCGCAACCATGGTTTTGCATATTCAATTCACTTTTAGCAAGAAAGCAGGCAGGAATCAAATACAAAATGAATGTCTGAATGAATACAGTGTATTTCCTTTTATCTGATTAAATGTCCCATAAGGACTCTTAAAATCTAAAGGAACAAAGGAATTCTTTATCCTCTCTCTTTAACCACTCTATCAACTCTCATTCAATTGTTACATTCTCTGTGAAGCCCTTCTGGAATTTCCCAGACAGTTGGCTCTCTCTCCTCCTGTGTGCTCCTGGCATGTTGCTGATCATACTTCAAGGTAGATACCATATAGCTTGGCTCATCCAATGTCTAGCACAATCCCCTTTTTTCTATGCTTTCCTCTCCTACAGAGGCCGAAAAGAAACTGAATCCCCAGAGTCCCTTAAAGCTACAGGTGGCCATCTGGCACAAATTTGGCTCCTCCTGTGGTCAGCTTTCCTTTTCCAATAAAGCCCCAGGGAGGAGAGAGTAGCTTTTCCCACTTCTTCCTGCCCAAATCACAGACACAATGCGTGGAGGTTCAGTAGTCATCTTGTGACCTTAAAGACTGAGGAAGACAGGAGAGAACAGAATGTGGAGTACCGAAGACACAGTGGAGCCAGTTGCTCAGCCTTGGACTGCATACCTTCAGGCATCTTAGTAAGAGCCATTTTTTTTTTTTTTTTTTGAGTTGAGATATAACTGACATAGAACACTGTATTAGTTTTAGGTGTGTGACATAACGATTTGATATATGTATATACTGCAAAATGACTACCACAATAAGATTAGTTAACATCCATCTCCACACAGAGTGGCAAAGTTTTTTTCTTGTGATGAGAACTTTTAAGATCTAGTCTCTTAGCATATATCTTCCAGATATACAATACAATATTGTTAACCATAGTCATCGTGCTGTACATTACCTCCCCAGGACTTAATTATTGGATAACTCTTAAGTTCATAACTTTTGACCCCGTCCACCTCCAGCAACTACCAATCTGTTCTCTGTATCTATGAGCTTATAATTATTTTGATTCTATATATAAGTGAGATTATACAGTATTTATCTTTCTCTGTTTGACTTTTATCTCATTTAGCATAATGCCTTTAAGGTCCATCCATGTTGTCACAAATGGCAAGGATATACTGTACAACACAGGGAATACAGCCAATATTTTATAACTATGAACGGAGTATAACCTATAAAAATTGTGAATCACTATATTGTACACCTGTGACATATAATATTGTATATCAACTACACTTCAATAAGAAAATTAAGCAGGTAGTATGGTTCAAGGACATACTAAGCCTAGCTGTGAAGCCCAATTTTACCACAAATTAGCTGGGTAACTTTAGGCAAGTTTCTTAACCTCTCTGTGATACTTCCTACATCTGTAAACAAAATGGTAAACTATATGATTTCTGCAGAATCTCCTAGATCGAAAATTCTGCTAATCTCTGTTAAACACCAGAACTAATTATAATTCTACAATGAAATATTACTCAGGCATGAAAAAGAGCCACTTTCTTTTTTAAATCTCCACAGCAGGAGTTTTTGCTACAGTTGAACTCTATTTCTCTTGTAGTACTTCTACAGTCCTTAATTATCTGTCAGTTGTGCTTTATTGGCTATTAAGTCATAGGACCAGGGGTTAAATCTCGCTTTTCTAATTTCAGTGCCATGCTCCTTATGTGCACCCCCCCAACCCCAGCCCACCTCTCTAAACACTGTGCTAACCATACAATGGGGAATGTCAGCACTTGCTGAGGACTTTAACTTTTGTGGTTGGCCAAGTGTTGCTGCTGCTGTTTTAATCTTTTACTGTGAAGAAAATTGATTCGTAACCTCAGGTGGGAGAGGCAGGTAGCCACCCCAACTTATTTACATAACAAAAACTAACAAATGAAGCCCCCCTCTACAATGAGGCGCATTCTATATTTCATTTTATTTCTCATTTGGAGACAGTGACTACAGTTCATTTGCAGTTGCATATATAGTGGTCTTGGATTTGTTCTTATGTTATCTCTTGTGAAAATACAATTTTTTAACATCTCTACTGTAGTCATATCTAGCAAGAATAGAGAGATCATTTCAAGGTTTCAGAGAAAAATACATCATGGAAATACAGGGATGGGGTAAAGGATAAATGAGCCTTCAGATTACTTCTCTTAAAGACATTCAGATAGTGAACCATTTATATTACTTGTGAGGTGGTACATCTAAAGTTTTGGATGAAAAAGTTGGTTTATACTTGAAACAGTTAATTTTCATACAACTTGTTTTTCTGGGAACCCTCATTCTTACAGCAAGTTTTTCCTTTTCTGAGAAATACATCAAACATGTGCATCAACTGTAACTGGTCTGAGAATTTACCATGAGCTCAGTATTGCCAACAATGACCTGTATACCTTATTTCATTTAACTACTGGCTACGCTGAGAAGCAGCGCAATGTAGTGGTTACAGACACAAGCTCTGGAGTCAAAGTGATGGGGTTTGAATCCTAACTCCCCTCCCAGTCAGCTGTGTGACCCTTCTTAATGCTCTGTGCCTCCGTTTCCCCAATGGTGAAATGGGGGATAAAAATCATACCTACTTCATGAGATTACTGTGACGATTAAATGAGTTAATATATGTAAAGCACTTAAATGACACTTCCTACATATAAGAACTATTTCAACTGAACTAATTTGTCTTCTCATCAACTCTGTGTGATAAGTACTGGTCCCATGTTGCAGAAGAGAAATCTTAGGCTGAGACGGTAAAAGAACTTGCTAAAAGCCACAGAATTATTAAGCAGAACTGAGACTCAAACCTAGGGGTGTGTGATGTCACAGCATACAGTATATGTCACTAACAGAAACTATTTAACATAAAGATGCACTCCAATCTAAAAGAGCTAAATAGGTAAAAAAACAATGAGCTTACAATGGGCAAACTTTTGGATGAGATTTGTGAGATACAGCAAAACAGTACAGCAACAGGTTTCTTCAGTTATTTAGGGGAGGGAGTAAAATTTCTAGCTATACCAACTCTGGTAGGCCTTATATAAGGCAGTTTCTTCTTAATTTTTTTTAATCGAAGTATAGTTGGTTTACAAAATATTGTGTTAGTTTCTGGTGTACAGCATATTGATTCAGCTACACATATACACATTCTTTTTCATATTCTTTTCCATTATGGTTTCTTACAGGACATTGAGTGTAGTTCCCTCACTTGTTGTTTATTTATTTTATATATAGTAGTTAGTATCTGCTAATCCCAAATTCTTAATTTATCCCTCCCCCATCCCTTATCCCCTTTGGTAACCATAAATTTGTTTTCTACGTCTGTCTGTTTCTGTTTTGTAAATAAGTTCATTTGTGTCATATGTCAGATTCCACATATAAGTGATATATGGTATTTGTCTTTATCTTTCTGACTTACCTCACTTAGTATGATAATCTGTAGGTCCATTCATGTTGTATAGTTTCTTCTTAATACAAGGCAATATAGAAAGGCATCACTAAGTTGTTTGCAGGTTACCTGTCCTAGTATTTTTTTGAAACCAAACTTGCTTAATGTTATATGGAATAGAATTTTGGGGGTTCCAAATCATCATGAAATATGTGCCTGAGAATGTGTGAAACTGTTTAGATTTCATTGGGAGTGGGATAGTGAGTAATTCAAGTAAAAAACAGTGGTTTTTGTCTGCAAACACACCTACTTGTTTAGGCTGAAAAGGGCTAACTTCTCAGCCCTTATATTTTACATACTTGGTTCTCAATTCAAGTAGCAAAATCTATACTGTAGACACTTCTTGAGAATTTGACAGTAAGGGAGGTATTCAAATTTTATCATTAACTGGCTGCTTGATTTTTAAAAATATAGCACAGAAAATACACTGAGCAAAACCATCAATGTTATCAATAAGATGGTTTTCTGTATTTTCTTAGCAAATTGACTTTTAGTACTTTTTACTCTCTATAGCAACTGTACATAAGACATTAGTCATTTCGACTTCCTTTTTATGAAAGGAAGAGTGCTGAGTAAACCTTTGTTCTGTTTCTCACTCATTTATCCTATACAATGAACTCAGAGTAGTCTGAAACAGCTGTGCGTCACTATCATCAGAGCTGCACAATTATCAGCGATTACACATTTTCTGTTGTAAGGTTACAGCAGACGTCCTAAGGAGGTAAATCTGACACAGAGGGAAACAGAATGAAAAACAAGAAAGCAAAGTTTCTTCTGGACTTTCCTCTCTCAGATATAGCTTAGCACACTAAATATCACTAATAACAAATGAGGTTAAACTAACGAGTATGTTGTCAGTTGGTTTCTGTAATCTAAGAATAAAACAGTAAGTATAAAGCTTTTAAAACTTTCATTAGATTTTCATTTCAAGAGATTTGTGATTCTCTCATGTTGGGGTACTTTTTTCTATTTAGTAGTTAAATAGAATTCTTGTCCTAACAGGAGGTTGGTCATTTTTTAATAGAAGTATATAATATATAAAGGACAGAGTACCAACACACACTAGAGTAAATGACTGAAACTTTATGTCTAAATTCTAAATGAGAGCAAACTTAACATCTTTAAAAGTTAATACAAATATTACAAGTATTCCCTCTTTCCCCATAATACTTTTTAGTGGATTATTTAGAAATGGTTTTCCTTAGGATTAGAGAACAAGGATACATTACTTCTTAAAATCCTTTATTATCAAAGGCATTACATAAATTATAAGGAATTTTAATAAGTATTATAGAAAATTTGATACATATTAAATAATATATAATGTTAATATTATAGGAAATGTCTAGCATGATAGTGTATTAATGCCACAGGCAAACTATTATTTCTCATAGATAATTGTTTCCTTAACCACACAGAAACTAGATGAAGATGTCAAATTATATGTAACTGTGAAAAATAAATGAATTTTGGACTTATGAACATCCATCAGCTAGTAATATTATAGTTCAAGAGTACCACTTCACGATAGATCACTCTCTCCTAAATAATGTGTTCTCACAACACTGCTATTATTCAGGCATTTGAGATTTTAACCAGGAAGATCAGTTCAGTAGTATTTTTAATTTTTAGGGCAATAAAAGGGAACCTTATCCAGCTGGAGGATAATTACAATTCAAAATGACAGGTGCTTACCTGGTCTGTTTCTGCTTTCATAAAATCAGACAGCAGTCTGTAAGGCTGGGCTTTTTTACTGACTGCTGTGCGGCTACCACTCCTCCTGTTTCATACTCTCACTTGGGCTTCTGACTCCTCAGGACTGCTACTAGCCCACGGAGCTTCCTGAGCCTGCATTTTTACCTGCTTCCCCTGTCTCCTTTCATCAGCTTTACTAATGCTTCTCATGTACTCTGGATTTGGTGAAAGTACCAGGAGCTTTTGTTCATTCCCCTTGCATCTTACAAGTTATTATTTAACAGTTCTATAACTCTAGCTTTTTTTTTAAATGTTCGTTTTGATATTTCAATATTTGTTTAGATTTATTCACCTACTAATTTCTTGCTTACACTCCTTGCATCTCAGTTTTTCCCTTTGGGTTTAATTTGTTTCTTCCTGAAAGCACTTCCAACTCACTTGTTTGTTGCTCAAGGGTACTGACCACTTCTGGGCTTCAAGCCGCCTTGGATCAGCTCCTACCTTTTTCAACAGTACTCTCTTGCTAACGCTTGCAAATGTTTTCTTTTTCAACATGACCCCACCTGCTTTCTGTCTCTCAAGGATTCATCATGATGTCTTGTCTAATGAACCCCTTCTTATGGTCTAAAGCAGATATCGATTCACTCATTTCATTTATTTTTTAAAGGTATATTTTTTTAAGAGCATAATTTTATTTTTATTTCATTTTTTGGGGGGGTAGTTACATTTATTTATTTAATGAAGGAAACTTGTAAGGATTGAACCCAGGACCCTGTGCATGCTAAGCATGAGCAATACCACTGAGCTATACCCTCCCCCGATTCATTCATTTTAAAAACGTCTTTCCTGTCATTTGAGTGCATTAATTAAAAATCAGGCCAAATAGCTTTTACCTGCAAGAACATACATAATCATTTCTCATAACTGTCCCTGACAGTAAGTCTGAAAGGCACTCTCGAGGAGTAGAAAGAACATGGGCATTTGAGTCATATATCTTGGAGCAAATTTTGATTTTATTATATTCTGTTTGACTTCAGGTAGTTATTTAACCTCCCTGAGACAGATGGTTACTTCATCCATAAAATGGAGATGATTATACTTATGTATTTGGAGATTATATAAAAACTATTTAGCACATTTAGATTTTCCATATATGTTAGCTTCCTCTTTTGCTATATGAACAATAGAATTAAATGTTTTGAATTTCTACTTGTGTCATAAACTTCATTTTCCATTGCATTAAAGTAAAAATACTTGTCCAGTAAGTGATATTGCGTAGCACATAGAGTTTGATTTTATACATTCTAGCAATTCTTTTGTTTTTATAATTTGTTTTTCGCTATTGGTTGTGATCATATTGAGTTTTAAAATTTATTATTTTGGCTTTTTTCCTATGCTAATGATACATCAGTGGAATAATACAGTTTGCCCTTGAACCAGGCAGGGGCTAAGGGGGCTGACCCTCAGTGCAGTTGAAAATCCATCTATAACTTATAGTTGGCCTTTCACATCTGCAGTTCCTCCACATCTGGATTCAACCAACTGTGAATTGTGTGGTTCAACCAACTGCAGCATTTACTATTGAAAAAAATCTGCATGTAAGTGAACTGGTTTAGTACAAACCTTTGTTGTTCAAGGGTCAACTGTATGTGAGCAATATCAGTGAATCTGAAAAACTTCTAAACTATGTACTTTTAAAATGAATTCATAATAATCCAAAAGGATTCTACTTTTGATAAAAGGCAGAACAAACCAGATTTCATAATATAAGCACTGATTACAACTTTAAAAAAAAATGCACTAGAATAGCCTTAATTTTAGCAATTAAAGATTTTTGAAAGAGCACAATTCCCTCCCTCCCTGCCCCCAAAATTTGGCTAACACAACTACAGGGTATCCATTAAAGAAACTTATGCAAAAATAAAATAAAAGTAATTAATTTTGAGAAAGCAAAACTAACTTTTATTATGTTGCTTTCAAAACGGTAAAAAAATCTTTCACCTAAAACAACAGCTCTATGTGGTTACAACTGATCTGCCATCAAAATAGCCATCTCTGAGTATTACTTATTTAGCTACAAAAATTAAGGCTCAGACACAAATGAAAAAACAATATTAAGGGCACAAGTAAAATAAAAAATAAACTAGTTATAAATCAGATAACTCACAACCAACAGTTTAGCAACATAGTACATATTTATAAAGACTCTTCTGGGACACTATATTAAGGCTTAATGTACATTCAAGTCAAGCCAGCTTTTCAGGAACTATTTTAATGTGGAAGATTCTTTAACAATGGAATCTTACAACCAGAAGGTCTCAATGACTTGGAGCATCATGTTTGGAGAATAAGAAATATGCTAGAGAGAGTCCAAACCATTCTTCTATAATAATAATTACATCTTGTTTTATTTGTCCTAGGAGGAAAGATAGGCCTATGAGAAAGAAATACCATTCTGATCTATAGTTTGAGATCTGACTAGGAGGAAAGAGTTGGCTTAGGGGCATCTCATTTAGTAAATGACTAGCGCCCTAAGCTATAAAGGATCCCACGGGGGTTTTTATTTTCAGAGAACAAAATCCTTGGCTGGGTAGAAAAGGTCAGGCAGAGAGGGAGAAAGAAGGCGAAGGAAGGAATCATTCAGTATTTGTGTTTTGTTTACCATGAAGGTATGGGTATAAAACCCTACTTTTTGAGGACCTAAATTAATTGCTTTCAGAATAATATCTTTAAAAAAATGTTAGAAAACCTGAATTAACCATTTTCAGAAAAAGACAACTTTAAAGAGTTGTCAATAAAGAGTTGGGACAAATGTGTCACTTTCTTTCCCAATGTTCTTCAAATCTTAATGAAGCATGAAATCCTCTTAGTCATAGTCTTAAAGCTACTATTTTAAATAAGCACTTATTATGTGTCAGGTACTGTAGAAAAATGCTTTATATACATTCACTCATTTAATTTCTATTTTTTTCCTGCCTCTTTTAGCAAGGCTTATTTTTAAAATTCCAAATGAAATGTTATGAATAGCACTTTTCCAGAGTACGGCCATGAAATCTTAAGGCACCAATATCAATCCCAAGCTTATCTTATGAAAATTTCTTGTCTTCCACCATTTGCAGGTCCCATCCAATGCAGCTAGAATGATCACAACTGATTGGTTAATTCGTGAGGCTGGATTTTGAACTTCATCTAAAAGCTTGTAATAGCAAAGACAAAACATGAGGAAACTCCAAATTTATCATAATCTCAATCAAGAAACCAGATGACTTCGAGAGCCCTTACTTGTAGCAAGCAATCTGCCTCTAATAATCTTGCTCAGTGCATACTACTGAAAATGAAATCTACAAATTTCAAACCAGGGTTATTCAAAGAGCGTTATGTGAACCTGGTACTAGCCCAGGGCAACATTTTCTATATTACTAAGTACAGTGCTTAGTTCAGCTAACATTTTTTTTTTTTAAATAGCAAGATACTCTTGGTGAAGGAGACTGTGTTAACTTACATTGTAGCCCAAGCTCCTTACCTACCATGAACTGGTAACAAGCAGCTTGTGGGCCAGCTATTCTGAGCAACACTGCTCTAGATTTCAATTCTGGACATTACCTCTAATTTTCTGTCCCTGATGCCACACAAAATTTAAGTAAATTACCAACCAAATACTTAGCTTAAACGGTTACACAGTAATGGAAAAAGCAATAAAATCCAGCAATTGACCTCACCTTTGACAGAAGCAATTTCACACAGGAAACATGACCTTCATAGACGGCAGACAGAAGAGGGGTAATATGATGTTTATCTGGAGCCTACGAAATAACAGAGATGTAAATCATCTTATCCATTTTCATTTCTTCCTTCTAGATCTAATTAGGAAACGTTTGTAACTATTTCAAAAATCCACCTTTACCCATTTGCCTTTCAATACAAAACTGTTTCACAGCTACATGTTTTTAGCCTCTTAGAGAGCTGCCAGAGGCCCAACCCACAGCAGCTTCTCCTTGGGAATTAAGAGTGAAATAGAGGGAGCAGGGCTTTGACCCCAGCTGATATCTGGGCTCTGCCACTTACTGTGCAGCCAGCTGTTTAACCTCTCTGAGCCTCAACTCCTCAACACTGCAGAAATGCAAATGAGGTCCGGGAAAAGGGGAGGAACATAGCCAATGAAGAGGTAAAAGACAGCCACAATTGGACCGTGTGACATGGTGTTCCTTGAAACGTGAAAAGTTCATCTCACTTGATGTCACGGTTACTTAAACATTTTTCAAAGACTCTGAAATGCAGAAGCTACAAAAGGCAAGAGTCCAGAGACGATTGCTCCTGTCTGACCTTTGTCCACAAGTCCAGTTCTTACATGACTGCACAGTCCTATGCTCCTCTGGGTGACAGCCATTTGCCACCTATAGACAGTGCTAACTCTCAAGTGTTTTGGAACCTGAAAGGGACACACCCTAATCCCCAGTTTTATCAGTTAAAAAAAAAAAATCAATTTGTTCTGCTTATTTAAGAAAGAGTCCCAACTATATATTTTTAAGTTAGAGGAATTTGGTATAACTTCAGACTATATTCTTACTTCAAATGAAGCTTCTGCAAGTTAACTTACAAATCTACAGAAAATAATTACCTAAAGCATACAACGGAATTTTTTTTCTAAAATGACAATGTTCTTTACATACATTAATATCTGCTCCTTTCAGCAGCAGAAATTCCAGGATTTCAAGCTGCCCACAATCTGCTGCATAATGAAGAGGCTTCCTTCCACCTTCTAGTGTCCGGTTGACGTCTTCTCCCTTATAAAAGAAGCCAAATGAAAACAATATTCATAAGGATGGTAGACTGAAGAAGGGAAACGAAGCACCTGATGTTTTATATTCTTAAAGCTGTTAAGAGTTTCATGAAAGAATTACATTTCTTGCGAAGTGCAGTAAGTAACCAAGAACTTGAAATTAAATTCTGCACAATAGTTAGCACACAGTATAATAATCATTCAAATCATGCTTAGTCAAGCTGAAAACAGTACAAAATAATGCTAAATGTAATGAAATATATTACAGTGTTCTATTTCTAAGGAGTTTAATCAGCATGATGTCAGGATGTGGCCATGGAAGACTGATGAACTCACATACTTGGATTTTACACAGATCATATGACATGTATTATAATACTTCAAAGAAAGCATCACTACTTTGATGGAGGCAGACATCATCATCACAAGGTAATCAGTATTAACTATTAAGAATTCATTTCAGCGGGGAGCTCAATGGTAGAGCCCATGCCTAGCACGCATGAGGTCATGGGTTCGCTCTCCAGCATGTCAGTTAAATTAAACAAAACAAAACAAAACGTAATTACCCCCCAAACAAAAAAGAATTAATTTCATTCACTCACTCAACATTTACTAAAGCCCTATTGTGTATGGCCAGCTCTGTGAAGAGAGGTGACAGCGATGAGCAAAACCAGACATGGCTTGTGATTGCACAGAGCTTACTACCTAGTGTGGGAGGCATATATTAATCAAATAATCACACGAATACACTAATGACTAAACATAATGGAAATAACAATAACTACATCTCATGGAGCTGTTTTGAAAATTAAACTAGGTGATCAACATAAAGCACTTTAGATATTATAGCTAGTATTAATAGAAACATGATTAACTACTATTATAAGTTATCTATGTACATAAGACATATACTCAAGTACTGAATCAAATCCAGTTAGTCTTTTCATTTTAATGTTAAGGGTCACTATTAGATAATGGATCAATTTTTCAAACAATGAAGTCATAATAATTTGAAATTACTAAGTATACAGAGGTATTTTTTTCCCCTAAGGATAAAGTTTAACTCCAGGGCTGTACATCCTCTGGTAAGTATCAGAGTCAACTCTATCATCTTACTTATTATTCAAGGGCTGGTACTTTAAAAAAAAAAAAAAAAAAGCGTTCCAAGAGGTGATAGCACTTGTCTGTCACAACAGTGTTCCCAAGTTCCAGCTCAGATGTATATTTCAAATACACTGTCTCTGTGGAAGATCAAAAATTTCATCAATAATCATTTTCCTCCTTTAAATTACTAGATGATAAAACAACCTTTCCCTAAGTACTTGAGTGACTCAAAGCCATAATTGCTAATAGGTTATTTATTCAAGTCAATATGATACCTGCAGTAAAACAGGGGCTCCTATAAAGTATATGGATATAGAAGGAGGAGTATAATAGGCTTAAGATCACTGGAGACTGTGCTAGGGCTCCAATTCCACCACTTAGATGTAGGACCTTAGGCTAGTTACTTTCTAAACGTTCGTTTTCTTATCTGTAAAATGGGAATGAAAATACACCTCACAGGGTTTTAGTGTATCATAAAATGAGATAATCCATGCAAAGTATCTAACACAGTACCTGACACAGGCTAATATGTTTAATAAAGTTAACTATTATTGCTGTGGGCTCCTAATGTTGGTTCTAAAAGGTTATCCATGATTGGGTTAATGAAGGGTTCTGTATAATGGTTAAATATAAAGATACAATTTAATATACTTTATATTCAGAAACAGTTTTAAATAATAAGGGCAACTTGGTATACCGCCTTAGTCTTTATTCACAACTGTAGAAATGTGAGACTATGAGGTAAAGAGATATTGCTTAAAATAATTCAGATAAAACCAGTTTTCCTTGCATTATTACTTCCTTCCCATTATTAATAACTGGAAAGGATTAACTGGTCAGGTCTTCCCAGTGAAACAAAGTGAAGAAATAACTGCAGTAAGCACTCAGTAAGATAGCTTTGCCAAAAATATATTTTCCTGAGTCAAAGTATGTGGTATTTTCCTTTCCTACTTAGTACAAGTATGCAAAATGCATATTAAAAAGGAACTGTTGTGAGTTTAAACTTTCTCTTTTATCCCTGCAGACACTGCTGTTTACAATTCTTATTTTAGCAGACAAAAATGACAGTACTGGAAAGGCTCTGTGTGACTGACAGGAAAGAAAGGCTCTTCTTCTGCAGGCCTTAACAAAAGCAGTACTTATGGAGAAATTCATAGTACTAAATGCCTGTATTGGAAAAGCAGAAAAATCTCTAACCACGTTTGTACTTCTACCTTAAGAAACTAAGGGGGAAAAAGGCATATGGAACTCTCTATACCTTCTGTTCAATTTTGCTGTGAACCTAAAAATGCTCTAAAAAAGGTCTATTAAAAAAACAAATAAACTGAAAGTAAGCAGGAATCAATAAAATGGAAAACTGAAAAATAATAGAAATCAAAAGCTGATTCTTCAAGATCAATACAATTGCTAAATCTCTAGCTAGAGTGATCACAGAAAAAAAGAGTAAAGACACAAACTGCTAATAATATCAGACTTTACAGTTTATCTTCTCACAAAGAACTCCCAGGCCCCAGATGCCTACACTGGTAAATTTTACCAAACATTTAAGAAAAAAATAATACCAATTCTACACACTCTTCCAGAAAATAGGAAGCACTCGAACTCATTCTATGAGGTCAGCATTACTCTGATTCTAAAATGAGACAAAGATGCTATAAGAAAAGGATACCACAGGCTAATATTTCTTATAAAGACAAATTCTAAACAAAATTTTAGCAAAATGAATCCAACAACATATAAAAAGGATAATATACCACAACTAACTGGATTTATTCCAGGAATACAAGGGTTGGTTGAATATTTGAAAAGTCAGTCAACATAATTCACCATCTTAACAATCTAAAAAAAGAAAAACCATATAATTATCTCAAAAAGCACTTGGCAAAATCCAATATCCTTTATTGATTAAAAACTCAGCAAACTAGGTAAAGAAGGCCATTATAAGGGGCTTCTACAAAAAAAACTACAATTAACATCATATTTAATTGGTGACAGATTGAATGTTTTTCCTCTAAAAATCAGGAAGACAAGATGTCTTTTCTTATCATTTCTAAGAATGTACTGTACTAGATGGTTCCAATCAGTGGAATTAGTGAAAACTAATAAACAAAATCTATCCATTTTGAAAAGGAAGAACTGTAACTGTCTTTATTTGCAGATGACATGACTGTATGTAGAAAATCCAATAGAATCTACCAAAAAACTACTAAAACTAATAAGTAATTTTAGCAATGCTGCAGGACAAAAGATCAACATACAAAATCAACTGCATTTTTATATAGCACTAGTAATGAATAACTGCAAATCAAAGCCAAAATCAGTATTATTTACAATGGCATACAAAAATGTGAAATACTTAGTGATAAATCTCACAAAAATGTGAAATACTTATGTATTGAAAACTACTAAATACTGTCTAAATTAGAGAGGACCTACATAAATAAATGGAGACAGCACATTCATGGGTTGTAAGACTCAATAATGTAAAGATCTCAGTTCTTCACAAATTGATGCACAGATTCATTGCAATACCAGTCAAAACACCAGCAGGCTTTCAAAAAAGAAATTGACAAACTAATCCTAAACTTCATATGGAAACACAAACTATCTAGAACAGCCAAAACAACTTTGAAAAGAAAGAATACGTTGGTGGGTTAACACTACCTGATTTCAAGAACTATTAAAACTGCAGTAATCACCAAAGCATGGTATTGGCATAAAACTATAAAATATGCAACTTAATTTATAGTGATAGAAAGCAGATCAGTGGCTGCTTTTGGACGGGAGGGAAGGACTATCAAGCGGCACTTGAGGGTAATGGATGTTTATCATCTTGGTTGTAGTGATGGTTTCTCAATTATATACGTGTGAAAACTTACCAAATTGCACACTTTAAATATCTGTAGTTTGTTGCATTTCAATTTTACCTCAGTAATATAGGTTTTTCAAAATCAAGTCTCTGTGGTTCTATTCTTATAAAATGAGACACTAACTAATCAAAATTTGAGGTAGAATGCGGACAGGAATGACCTTCATGGGAGACTTAAAGGGCAAAATCTATTTGATGTCAAGTTCCTTCCCTGTTAGTGCTGAATAAAAAGCTCTTGACTTCTATATCCTGTAACTCAACAAACTACATAGAATAAGAAATTTTAAAGTGGGATAAGAGCAGATCTATATGACCCCTACTAGCTGGATGGGGTTTAGAGATCAAAACAATTGTTTGAATTGCTGATAAAACCTCTTAATTGGTTCCTCAACTTCCAGCCCCATTTTGCCTGCCTCATTCTTTACTCTGCAGCTACAGGGATCTTGCTGAACATGAAATGTCATCACATTATTCCCATTCTAAAAGTACTCCAATGACCATCCATTGCTCCTAGAGAAGAAGTCTAAACAACCAGACATGGTTTACAAGATGTGGAGTGATCCACCCAGTGACTACCTTTCCAGCTTCAATTCTCCCAGCATTCCTTCCTACGTCCTTTGCTCGGTTAACTCCTACTAATCCTTTAGAATCAAACTTTAATTAAACTTCCTCTGGAAAGTCATCTTGACCTACCATAACTTTGAGTAATACCTTCATAGGGGTGCCCAAAGCATGCTGTATTTTCCTGTGTCACTTTCTACTTAATCTGTATCCTACTCAGTTCTACTCTATCTGTATCCTCTATGAATAAGTCAGGTATCATGTCACTATTACCTACTTTTGCATCTCTAACACCTATTATGGTTTCTAACACATAAACATTTACATAATAGAAGCTTTTACACTGAACAAATGGTGAAGTTGTTCAATCAACAGACTTGGAAGTAAGTCGTACACAATACCTTCCTTTTCAAGCAAACACTGATAATGCATTAGTAATTTGAGATCAGTGGTATGTTTATGGTTAGAGGAGGTTTGAATGACAATTTCACCAGCTTTCCAGCAGTCTGGGTAGGTAGTAACTTCAGTAGTGATGGTGAATCAGGGAAGGAAGATAGTGCTCTCTTTATTTCCTTTCTACCTACCCTTGGCACTAGTGACATCAGCGGAGAGGATGTTAGATCTTTATTCTAACGTCATGAAACATTGCCAGCTAAAGAGAAAAATCTAACACTAATTTTGCCTCCCAGATTCTGGGGACAGAGGAGAGAGATGCATAATCTCAACAAGTCCCTTAGCATTACACGGCAATCTTACCATGTTTTCTTTCTTTTCTTGCTCTTCCGTCTTCCAAACAGACTATTTTAAATCTCTTCCACTTTTTATAAACCTTGAACTTCTCTATCTCCTCCTTCCTTTTTATTCTCAGCAGATAACCTCATGTCCTTCCTTAAACAGAAAACTGCCTTCAGACATGAACTTCCTCTTGAACTTCTCTCCAGCACACCTTCCTGCAACTGACAAATCCTTTCCTATATAAAGCCAATCCCTCACCTAAATCATCCTTTCTTGTTTTCTTAAAAAAAGGTATTCCTTTGTTTATCTATTTTCTTACCTGTGTTTTCAACCTCCCCTGCTCTACTGGCTCCTTCTCATCAGATTATGCCATTTACAACTCTTCCACTAAAAAAGCAAATAGCAACAGAAAAACCTATCCTTTACCTGACATCCACCTTTTAGTTACTATTCTCTCTTTTCCTTTTCATGGCTAAACCTTCCAAAAGCAGTGTTTATATTTGCAGTATCCAGTTTCTCACTTCCCATTCGAATATGACTTCCACCCTTGACACTATATCATAACCATTTTTGCTGAGGTCAAAGACCTCCACATTACAAAATGCAAAGGTAATATCTCAGTCCTCACCTTGACTGACCTCCCAACAGTGACAAAGAAGATCACTCCTTCCTTTTCTAAACATTCTCTTTCCTTGGCTTCAGGCGTGCCACATTATTGCAGTTTTCCTCCTGCTCTCTGACTACTGGTTCATCGTTTCCCTCTTTTGACTTGTTCGCTTCTACCAGATGTTTAAAACAAATATTTGAGATCTTGGTTATGAATTCAGATTATCATCATATATAATTCAAACACCTGATAAATTTGGTTAGCCTTATAGTCTTATAATAGTATCCTCACAGGAATACCTTGATTATAGAATTTGGGGGGATGACTTTCTTAGTGATAAAGTTTGTGTTTTTAAAGAAATCATCACACAGGAATATCATATGTCACAGAGTCAGGCAACAGTAACATTCTCACCAAGATATGTGTGTAAATAACCAGGCAGGTGACAAAAAAACTCTGCACACAGCATATACTCCCACTTTACAGATGAGGTAAAGCAGGCTGACAAACCTAACTTGTCATCACATCCAGCCTTGTCTAGCTTCACCTCTCCCTTTTTAGTAAGAATAGTTTTTCCAGTTTCATTTTACTCTCCTTCCTGTCATTACAACATGAAGCCTGTTGGCCGTTAAATATATGACAGATTTTTATTACATTAAAATTGTATTTTTTAACCATATTTTTCTTGTACCAAGAAAGTTGTTTAGAATCTATTTTTATTTTTTCTAAATATAATATATTCCAGATATGTTATACATAACATATATGTAATACTGCAGATATAAAATACTATTTCATGATATTTTCTGGTGCATTGTTTAAATTAATACATTCTATTCAGCCCTACCACAGTGACCATGAAATGCTTTAGGATGTGTTGATTCCTGCTGTTCTTCAATAGTGACATTGCTGGCATTTGAGAAAGCTGGTCATATTTTATTTCTTGAGCACCACTGTTCTATATAGCCAAGAGCCTCAGTTATACTGATAAATTCTCTTATCTGACTATTGGTACAATGGATATCCATAAATCAACTAGCATTTACTGCGAAATCAGGTTCCTAGGCATGCTAAGGGTACAAGAAAGTAGAATTGTGGGTCTGTACCCACAAGAATTTTACTCTTCAATGATTGACTAATTTGACAAAATATGTATGAAATGCTAACTATCAACTGTCTACCTACCTATCTCATCTCATCACTCACAAAGATATAAAGCTGCCTGCTCCACTAACTCTCTACCCAGTATTTCTCAAACTTTTTCACTGAAGTACTCCAAATAGCAAAGGATAGAAAATACATGCTTCCCTGAGTCTGAAAGCAGAATCCTAAAGAGCCAAACTAAAAATTCATTCAAATATATCTGTACAAATATGCATGTATCATGAATGTGAGTGTGTATATATATATATATATATATATATATATACACACACACACACACGTATATATGCATATTTTTATTTGTTTTAATATATAAGCCATACCCCCAAATATGAAAGTATTGTTCCCCACTCCTCTTACCCAAGGATGCTTCAGCAATTTGGGCCATGTTTATATGCTTAGATTAACTCCTTGAAAGACTGTAAGCTGATGACAATCTAATTCAGTCTTGTCTATTTCTGATGCCATGGATACAGTATGCTCATATTGGTGGCATACCTTTCCTCTTGAGATCTACAGACCACTAGGCAACCTGTGAATAGACTTTCAAAAAGTTTATATATTCTTTTGTGTGTGTATAGAATTCTCTAGGTAGAGTCTGGGTCAACTTCTCATCAGATTATTCTCAAAAGGGGCCATGACCCCTGAGAGGTTAAGAACCCCTCTCTCGAACTTTCACTGCCTACTTAAGTTCTACTTTATAAAGAGACGTATTAAATAGTGGAAAAACACCGGCCAAGCCCTCAGCTCTAGTTACTTCTGCCACTGCCCACGATGGGGAAGTAAAAAGCCTGGGAGATCTTAATTTCCTCACTGAAGTATCTGTGGCTAGAAAAGATGACCTCTAAAGTCTTTTTATGGTTAGTTTTTGTGCTCTTTACTTCTATGGGTTAAAGGCATCTGGTGGTCCTGTCAATCTACAATTGTTCCCCCCGCTCTCTCTTATATTCTAGACCGAAGAAATAGGTTTTTCTGTACTTTCGGCCATGAAAACAAAGTAGTTCAAGAGTCTGGATGCTGAAAATAGCTGCTACGGTAGGTACACTTAACTTTCCATACAAGCTGGATCAAGCGAGAAGATTTAATACAACATGAACAATGTAAAATATATATATATACATACATTTCAAAGTCAAAAATTTTTTTCTTTCAAATCTATTATTACTTTGAGTTGTTTACTAACAAAGTAGGCATGGATTTAAAAAGGTGAAGAAACACAGTATTTGAAAAAGATACACTTATAATTAATTCAATTCAAAAAACATTTACTGAGCCTATCATAGTTAGTCACTGTGCTACTTGCTTGGGATAAAATAGGAAGGCCTGACTCTGACGGAAAGAATCTGCTCCTTTGCTGGGAAGCTAGATGCAAATAAGTGAATGCCATTTAGCTGAGTACCACAAATGCAGAGGAGTCTAAATGAACAGAATGCTCAGTAACTTAGCTTGTTGTAAATTCATCTTTTATTATCATTTCTATTTCATGTATTTACGTCTTGTGTTGTTAGATCTTAAGGGTCTTTAGAGGTTAGAGACTACATCTTATACTTCTCTTATTTCTACCACAATTTCAAATATGGTACTTTTAAATCTCAATAAAAATTTGTTTTGATTGCTGATTATATAACAGCATATTATAAAATGCTAAATTAAGAAATAACAGTATCAATAAGGTGTCCACTGATTTGGAGAGTGTGGCTGTATGCACACATGTATGTAAGAGAATATGCCTGGAGAAATGACTATATTATGGTGTATCGAATTCTCATAAGCCAACTGGAAATCCAGGAGGTGCTAATTTGGAAAGTACCTACTACAGTGTTGTTGTGAGCCTTCACTGAAATAATGTGATGTGGCTAGAATAAGTTAGCGCTCAATAAATGTCAACTGATAATATTAGAGGCCTCAATAGTTCTCATTTGAACAGCTTTCCACTCAATTTTCCCACCTGCAACAATTCAACAAATGTAAATCAATGTTCCTAAAGAGTAACACTGATCATGCTTCTTCCTCACTCAAAAAATTTCAACTGCTACCCCCTTTTAAAAATTTATTGACATATACTGCTCCCTTTTGTTTAACAGAAAATCCTCATCACGGTACCCAAGTCATCTTCAACACTAACTACCATTCTGGCCTTTTTACTCTCAAACACACACCATTCCCAACACACCAGTGCTGTCCCACATCTGGGAAACCTCATGTTGTCACCTTTCTTTGGTATGGTTACCCCACTTCCACTTTTGTATTAATCTGAATAATTCCACTGAAATTCCACTATCCTTTCAAGATCTATTTTCTCTATAAAACTTTTACATGATACTGTTTTCCCCCCAATACTCTTGATATGTAATTCCCTCCTTTTAATCCTCAGTTCTTGTTTATATGTCTCTTATTTATTTACCATTATTCAATTAGGTATTTGTTATTTATGAATTTCAATGATAACTCCATTAAAGAAAAGACAATGCCTTACTTATTTATAAGTACTGCCTACAATGTCTATGAGTGACTTGTGCATAACAGTCTAATTTAAAGAACTGGTATACATTTATACCATCTTTGTCACACTATGTAACCTGCTGCTTACTAAATCATATACACATACAAAACAAATATAAAGAGGTATTTAAAAAACATTATTAGAGTGCCTGAAAGCCATACAATCTCACTGTTACTACTCTGCCTTGGTGAGTGGGAATGGGTACTTATGGGTTGATTATGTGCTCTGTAAAAACACTAACAGTCGTTGCCTATGCCTGGCTTTGATACAGAAATTAACATATGGCTGGGTCAAGATGCCAGAATGTGAAGTACAAATAAAATGATGTTGAATCTGGAGAACACAAAATGGTGAAATTCACTGAGAGTAAGACCTGCTGATATTATTCTCATGAGAAGTGGGTGTGCGCACTATCGATTAATTTTAGTTCAAAAATTAAACATTAAATAGAATATTTCATACTTTAAATGTAATTTTATGTGATTTTAATAAAGATACTAAATAAGTTAAAACCAACAGGAACACATTAAACCCTAATGCTAATACTAAATGTCTGTAAGTTCTGATATTATCTGAATTATGTCCACAAACTTAAAAGGAATGCAAACTGAACCCCAATGTAAGTAATATACTCTCAGGGAAACATTCCCTGAAAAGCCTGCCCTAACTTCTGTGAAACAAACAGAAACAGACAACTCAAAAAAGCTCAGAAAAACAAACACATTGGCCAACTCCTTGCATATTCATTCTTAACCAAAGAGTTTGCTCCCATCAGATGAAAATAAAAGTGATCCACTATTTTTCTACCCACAAAGGATTATCTTATACAGAGACAGAGCCACAGAGACCTAAGGCACATTCTTGCCTGAAGACAATGTTTTACGTAGTGTATTAGAACTAGACAATAGAGAGTATAAAAGATCTCCCATCAGGCAACAAAGCCACCCAAAAGTAAAATTCTTCTAGCACATAAGCAGGTGATAAGTGTGGTCAGAAGAAATCCTTACATACTGTCTGTTCACACACCCTGAATCTGGATAGCTTTCCTTCTTTAAAGGGTCAGTAACGAGAAAAATATGGGGAGGTATGAAAACTAATCATATAGCAAAAAAAAAAAAAAAAAAAAGTATCATACTGAAAACTCAAGAACTTAATTTTAGAAAGCATTTACAGTGTGACCAAAATGGAACCCAAAAGACGTAGTTTCTATGAAAAAGGTATTCTGCACAGCAAAGGAAACCAGAAGTAAAAGAAGAAGACAACCTACGGAATGGGAGAAAATTTTTGCAAGTGAAACCGACAAAGGCTTGATCTCCAGAATATATAAGCAGCTCATACGACTCAATAAGAAAAAAATAAACAATCCAATCCAAAAATGGGCAGAAGACCTAAACAAGCAATTCTCTAAGGAAGACATACAAATGATCAAAAGGCACATGAAAAAATGCTCAGTATCACTAATTATCAGAGAAATGCAAATCAAAACTACAATGAGGTATCACCTCACACCAGTCAGAATGGCCGTCATTCAAAAATCCACAAATGACAAATGCTGGAGAGGCTGTGGAGAAAGGGGAACCCTCCTACACTGCTGGTGGGAATGCAGTTTGGTGCAGCCACTATGGAAAACAGTGTGGAGATTCCTCAAAAGACTTACCATATGACCCAGGAATCCCACTCCTGGGCTTGTATCCAGAAGGAACCCTACTTCAGGATGACACCTGCACCCCAATGTTCATAGCAGCACTATTTACAATAGCTAAGACATGGAAACAGCCTAAATGTCCATCAACAGGTGACTGGATAAAGATGATGTGGAGTGTATATATACAGTGGAATATTACTCAGCCATAAAAAAGAAATAATGTCATTTGCAGCAACGTGGATAGACCTAGAGATTACCATATTAAATGAAGTAAGTCAGACAAAGACAAATAGCACAAGGTATCACTTATATGTGAAATCTAAAAAAAAAAATACAAATCTTATTTACAAACCTAAAACAAACTCATGGACATAGAAAACAAACTATGGTTACCAAAGGCGAAAGGGCAGTGGAGAGATAAATTAGGAGTTTGGGATTAACAGATACACATTACTATATATAAACTAGATAAACAACAAGGACCTATTGTATAGCACAGGGAACTATATTCAATTTCTTGTAATAACATATAATGGGAAAGAATCTGAAAAAAAAAATGTATGTATAACCAAACTGCTTTGTTGTCCACCAGAAACTAATATTGTAAACCAACTAGACTTCAATAAAAGACGAAATTTTAAAAAATAAATAAATAAACACATACACACATACACAAAATTGCACCGAAGTCAGAGATGGGCAGCACTACTCAAATTAAGAAAATTTAATTAAAGATTTGAGAACAAGTTTAAGAAATTCTGCCAGAATACAGAGGTGATAAACAAGGAAATAAAAATTTAAAAAAAGATTACTGCTGTAACTAAAGTTCAAACCTATAAATAATACATAGCCAGAAAAAAGGGAAGTGAGATAGTTACAAAAATAAATTTTTTTGAGCTCAAGAAAGGCCTGAACCTGCAGATCATAAAAGCTCACCATATTATAGTAAAAATTCAACAGACTCTCTCATTAATACAGCTTTGCAATTTGTTTTATAAGTAAAAAAACACAATAACACTAAAGAAAATCAAATATGTCTGATGTCTTATTTTTTACCTCTCTGTCACACCGAATTCTAGAGAAGAGGGAGAAACTAACTACAGTAATGATATTTGGAGAAGGCCTGGGGACCAGGTAGAATCGAGGAGAGTTACTGACACTAATACTAATAATGGGAGACGTGTGAGCTGTTGAAGGTAGGCAGAAGATTGAGAATCTCTGACCTGCAGTTTGGAAAGAGTAAATTATGACTCATGTATTCACTGCAAGCAAATCAACATTCATGTGTAAAGGCAGTCTTGGGTATCAGCAAATCAGAAAATGTATCACCCAGGCTCCCTTGAGTGGGAGGGAAAGGTGAGGTGCACTTTAGGAATTCTAGGGCAGTAATTCTCCAACATTTCAGTCTCAGGATTCCAAAGAATTTTTTTTCCTTAATATGGGTTATAGCTATAGATATTTATCAAATTAGAAATTAAAGTAGAAGACCTGTTAAATGTTTATTAATTCATTTAGAAATAACCAAAAGACATTACATGTTAACATAAATGAGATCTTTAAAAAAAAACAAAACAAAAATGTATTCCACCCTCCCCCAAATGGAGAAGGATGGCACTGTATCACATTTTTTGCAAATTTTTTAAATGTTTGTTTCAGTAGAAGGCAGCTGAATTATCATATTTGCTTCCACATTTAATTTGTTTTGACATATTGCTTTGGCTGAAATATATGAAAAAAAATTGGCCTCCCACAGATACATAGTTGAACAATTAAAAAAAGTTTTACTCACTTTGCTTTTACATCATCAGTAAAAGTATCATCACAATCAAAAGAGAAAATAAAGTCTTAATACTGTTATGAAAAGAGTTTTGAATTCATGGAACTCTTGAAAAGGTCTGTGGGGCCTCTAGAGACCTACAGTACTTTGAGAACTGCTGCTCTAGTGAAACCAAAGAGATGAATTCAAAATTAGAATGCAAGAATGGGGAGTTTTGGCATAAATTAATAATGAAAAGTAAAGCTAAGTGAGACTTTTAACTTAAGAAATATAGTTAAAAAAACAAGTCTTGAGAGAGAAGATATATAATTTAACAAATATATATAATCACACATTTATATAGAACAGAAAGTAGGTGAGGAAATAAAAAACCTACTAGATTCTGTCAGACACAAGATCTTATTAAGCGACACATTCACAACTAAACGCTGTACATGGGAGGCTTTTAAATAAATGATGGCATATCTGATACCATATTATGTGGAATCATTCAAAATGAAATGAAAATAGCTTATAATCCTCGAATGCTTACCATGTGCCAGGCATTGTTACAAGTATTTCCCAGGTATTAATTCATTTAGTTATGACAAAAGCTTTAGGAAACTAGTACTACTACTATTCTTGTACAAGGAATCTGAGGCACAGAGAAGGTAACTCACCTAAGTCTTGTACTGCTGATGTGCGAGATGATCATGCTATTGAGTGAATAAAGCAGGTATGATCCCATTTATTTCAAAACTTAGAAGAATATGCTTATATACAATCATAAAATTTCAGAGAATACATGCAACAAATTTATTAGTAGTCATCTTTAGAGAGAAGAATTATGAAGATACTGCTGAATTTCAGTAATTTTTTTTAAAAAAATGAGCATGCATTACTCTTATAATCAATTAAAGACAGGTATTTGTTTTGAAAAACTAAAACCAAAGGCTACTGGTTAGTAAAATCTAGACCCAAACATCTTTTCTGATGAAATTTAAGTTCTAGCAGACTTAAAAAATATGAATGCCTTTCAAATCATGGAAGAAATAGAAGCCAAGAAAATAAATTCCTACAGCTAAAAAAAGGCCAAATGAAAGCAAGTTTAAACAAAGTGAATTCAAAATTAAAAAACAGAAAATTTAAATTGATCAAGTTATATCAATAAATGTGAACAGATTTAACTATCAAATTTAGACATAAAGAATGAATCCTGAATTTTGTTAAATGACAACAAAAAGAAAAGTAAACAAAAATCCAACTAGAAGCTGTTAAGAGACATACCTAAAAACAAAGTAATATGAGAAAATGGGAAAATATAAAAGAATGGGCAAAAGTATATCATGCACAAATATCTAAAAAACTAAGAAGAGTAATATTAATATATGACAAAATAGAATTAAAGGCAGAGTAAATGGGAAAAAGATGTTCATTCTACATTTAAAAAACACAGAAGTTAGTCATGATTTTTTAGAAGAGTAGACTTTTCATGAAGAGTATCAAGAAAATGACAGACAAAAATAGCATTCTATACAACTCCAATAACAAAAAAAACCTGTTTAAAAAATGGGCAGAAGAACTGAATAGATATTTTTTCAAAGAGGAAATGCAAATAGCCAACAGGCACATGAAAAGATACTCAACACTGCTAATCATCAAGGAAATGCAAATCAAAATCACAATGAGATTATCACCTCGCACCTGTCAGAATGGCTATCACCAAAAAAGAACACAAATAACAAATGTTGATGAGGATGTGGAGAAAAGGGAACTCTCAAACGTGTAAATTTGTGCAGCTACTGTGGAAAAACGGTATGAAGGGTTCTCAAGAAAACTAAAAACAACTACCATATGACACAGTAATTCCACTCCTGTGATTATATTTTTAAAAAACGAGCATGCACTACTTTTATAATCAATTAAAGACAGATACACAGTAGCATTATTTACAATTGCCAAGATACGGAAGCAATCTAAGTGTCCATCAACAAATGGCTAAAGAAGATATGGTGTGTGCACACACACATACACACACACACCACACACAGGAATACTACTCAGTCTTAAAAAAGAACTAAATTTTGCCATGTGCAGCAAAATGGATGGACTTGGAGGGCATTATGCTAAGTGAAGTAAGTCAGATAGATAAAGCCAAATACAGTGTGAAATCACTTACATGTGGAATCTAAAAAATACAACAAACCAGTGAGTATAATAAGAAAGCAGGCTAACAGATACAGAAAACAAACTAATGTTTACCAATGGGGAGAGGGAAGGCAGAAGGGGCAATATAGGATAGGGGCGTAAGAAGAACAAACTATTGGGTATAAAATAAGCTATAAGAATACATTGTACAAAATGTAGAATATAATTAATGTTTTATAATAACTGTAAATGGAGTATAACCTTTAAAAACTGTGACTCACTATATTGTATACCTGTAACATAACATTGTACAGCAACTATACTTAAAAAAATTCTATCAATCTCCTACAACCATGGTTGAGGAAAGAAAAAGAATAAACAAAATGAAGAATAATAATTTCAGTCTTTAGCAGGGCATGATTAATAATTAGTGAGACTGAATGAATATATATCAAACTCTGGACTCTATGGAAACTATACCTTCTATTTTTATTGAATATTAACAAAACTCAATCATAAAAGACCAAAGAAAACCTCAATACACTCCAAAGCTTATAGAACCCACTCTCTAATCTCAATGCAATAGAACTAAAAATTAATACCAAAAGCTTTAGCACAAACACAAAACAGAACAAAAAATCAAAGGCACAAACAAAAATAACACACAGAACACACAGCCAAACCAGTAGTAAATGTCCTAGATTACTGATGGAGTAAAGAGGAACTCCATACTAGAATTACAGACTATTTTGAAAATAAGGCTAAAAATATTAATTATATTAAAGGTAAAAATATTACTTACAGACAGAACCAAAACTGACTGTGCAAAATCAAGTGAGCTTTTGTGAGACAGTTAATTAAGTTAATATGAAAGTATGGCTTTTTAAAGTCTGCCACAGTTTGTTTACTCACATTAGATTTTGAAAACATTATTTTGGTTAGGTCTTGAAACAACAAAAACAAAAATTTTAAATATACTAATTGTGGTAACTGTTCACATTAGCTGAAAGGTAATGACAATTTTTACAAATTTAAAAATCCATAAAACACTGTGTATAGAAACATAATCCAATCCATCTTGTTTCCAAAGAAAATTAACCTCAGAACACCCTATCTTCTAGTTTTGTAATATCAGTATTAATAAGAGTTCATTAAACAGAGTTCTTTATACTTGAGAAAAAAACCCAATATTTCTATATATATATATTACATATATATACACATATTATATATACATACATCAATATTTCTTTTAGAATAATTATTCCCAAACCTGACACTGTTCAAAATGTATCCTTATAAAAATGAGTATTGAGAACAGAAACAAGAAAATAATTAAGAACAAAATAAAGCAATTTCAGCATTAACTGCAGAAAATCTCCAAGCTTATTTTAAAAAATAAGTCTTACACAGAAAACAAATTTATGATTACAAAAGGGGGAAGGCAGGGAGGGATAAATTAGGAGTTTGGGATCAGCAGATACAAACTACTATATATATAAAATAGATAAACAAGGACCTACTGTGCACAGGGAACTATATTCAATATCCTGTAATAAAATGGAAAAGAGTATGAAAAGGAATGTAATATATAACTGAATCATTATATATGATATATATATGTCATATATATAACTGAATCCAACTGGCAACATTCTGTGCCAAAGGTAAAGAAGTCTTACAATGACTTAAGTTAAATTATCACTTAGCTATGAAGCCTGAAATGCTGAACCACTTTTTTACATGATTAACTCAAAGTGGCTGGCATCCTTTTTATTTCATCTCCTGTTCTTTGTCTTACTTACACCTTAGAAGTAGTTAAGAGCATCTAAGAACACAGAACACCCCTAATGCACTGGGTGATGAGTTAATTCTATAACGATGTTACTCCCCCTCCTTCAGACCCCGTTTGCCAGTGTGTGAACGCCAAGAAGGAGGTGAACTGGTTTACCTGGACTCTGTGCTAATGTCCTTTTTCGTAGTCAGACATTGGATACTCTTCTTTTCCTGTCATTTAGACCCCAAATTTTGCCACCTCGACTTGATACTCCTTAATCTGATTTCGATTTTGCCTTCTGGATAGAGAAGAGCTGCAAGCTCTTTCTACACGGACTCCTCTTAACCCCGGTAAACACGGCTCTAGATCTTCCACAAGACCCAGAAGCTTTAAAGAGTGTTCATTCACTAGCGATTTATTTGATCATTCATTCATTCAACAAATATTTATGAGCTCCCCCTGTGAGCTAGACATTATTCTAAGTGGTAGAAATACAGAAGTGAACAAAAAATACAAAGTTCAAGTCAAGTAATAGCTGTAATTTGCACAGCATGAGCTGGACTATGGTCACTGTGGTTCTAGAAGTTTCCCTTTGACAACAGGTTTGTGCTAAGTCATACAAAAAAAAAAAAATTCAAACTCCATTCCCCTCTCCCTCCTCAATCTTAAAACAAAACTTAAAAAAAAAAAAAAAAAAAACCCAAACAAAAAAAACACCTCATGTTCCTGTTATGGAACAAGAGTGGCTTCTGGAGTCTAACAGATCCAGAGACAAATCTTGGCTCTGCCATTTACTAGCTTAGTTACCCTGAACAAGGTACCTAAATTTCTTCAAGTTTCATTTACCTCATCTGCAAAACAATCTTATTTGGTCTTTTTTTAAATCAAATTTTTTCTGACAATTAAATGAGAAAATGTAGACCAAGCACTCAGTAAATAACCTCACATTAAACAATGGCCATTCGAATATTGTGATCATTGTTGTGATGACAGCACAGGGCAAAAAAATAGGTCTCTGACTGCTTTATCTGTGTTCCAGGGATATTATTATCCTAATCACTTATACGGCCTGGAGAGTAAATTTTCTGCCGGTGGGCTGCTGTTACTGCTTCATTGCAAATACAGCTACTAGAAGTTAAGGGCAACAGGTTAGGTATACTGGTAAAGAAAAAAAAATTCATTTGTGATAAGAAGTGTTCTATCTCTAACACCCACCAATCCAAATACAGAATAAGTCAAGATGAGTCTAGTTTACTTAGTATTTCTATTTTTTTTAAAGATGTCTTACTCTTCCCTTTACTAGATTTCCCCTTGTTTTCCTCAGTCTTTGCCTTCCTCACTCTCCTTAATGGCTTTAATACGGAATAACATTTTCAATAGTTTCAGATTTCCTATCCTTAATGGCAAAAATCTTTTACATGCATCTCAAAAGTGGAGATACTCACTTAGATCCAGTACTTCTTGCAAGCCTCTATCTACTACGCAGCATTAGGTTCATTTGAATAACAAACATTTGAATGGGATAGTGTTCTTTATAATATTTCTAAATGAAATGGTCATCTGACACTGGCAAAGAACTTCCTTTTTAGGCCTTTTTCCAGGTGAAAAGAAACAATTCTCTTCCTTTGATCTCTAAGATATGTACACGTCACTGCAACTGAGCTCTAAGGCCTGAGTACATACCGTACTGTCACAAGAAACCAGTGTCCTCAAAAGCTACTTAACAAACAGAAGATTAAATTAGCATATGAGTGACCATTTTGTAGCACAGCATGTAAATTAACACTGGACACCTGATTGTAGAATTCAGCAAAACTATCAAATTGAACAAATTCTATATAGTTGAGTCAATGTCCCCAATAATTCAGTTACAGTTAACTATTACCTTTCCCTATTTAGAATTCAGAAGTCTGTAAGACTACGGTGTTTAGTATTTTTATAAGGACAGATCCCTTTGACAACTGGATGAATGCTATGCCTCCTCCTTTCCTATGATCCTCCCTCTCTTCTCCTCTCTCCCCTGCCACTCAAGGTTGAGTTCTTACCGCAGGATATCACTTTGCCAAGAAGAATCATACATTACTGCATTGGTGACGTTAGCGGGTAACAGTACCAGAGCTATAAATTACAACACAGCAAAGGGTTCAAATGAATAACACTTTTGTATTTTATCTGGAACTTTATGACACAGAAAAAAACAGATAGACGGCACAACAGAAAGGTAGAAAGTCTGAGAAGTATACAACTTGCTCTTAATCTATATATTTTCTACAAAGTTAACAGGAAAGTTCTGTCACACCAAATGCCTCCAACTCTCAATATTATAAATACAAACTCATTTCAAAGTAATGAACAATAATACCCATAACAAATAATCACTTGTTTAATGAGCACCTGTTTAATAACAATACATGAAAATGCATCTTTATGAAACACTTTAAATGTGTTTTGAACAATAGTTTCTTATTACTAGTTAGAATCTATGTTAGCCCTGTGTTAGGCTGATTCTGACCAAGGTCATCACCTTGTAAAATCCAATAGATTAGTCACTTCAGACATGTTCCCAATTGAGGGTTATTTTCATTTACTAAATTACTGCAAGTGGTAGTAATTCTGACACACTTCAATGGTAGTGATGGCTGAGACTCTGGCCAAAAAGGAAAAAAAAACTGTTCACAAACAAAACACATATATATTATCTAAGGATGAGAACTACAAAATAAAACAAAATCCTGTGTTTTTAACAGTTTTACAAATAACTATGTATCCCTGTCTCTGGGATTCTTAACCTAGGACTATTCAAGGTTCTGGAAGTATATATTCAAATTACAGGTTCGTTTTCATTAATTTACTCAGCAGCATCACATGGAATTAATAGAAGTCAAAGAAACAAAATGTGAGCCAGAAAAAAATGTTCAGTGCAAATGTGTAAGTCTTTATTAGCATGTTTAATCAATGTATGTGCTAAGCATCTGTCTTTCTTACTACAAAAAAAAAAATTTTTAATCCTGCAATAATTAAGGCCACAAATCTTACGGTCTATTTCCATACATAACCATGTATACGTCTATATAGAACTTTAAGGTTTTCCTCTTTCAAAATGACTACTTCAGACATTTAAATTAGTTTTATACAGCTGATTTACTTATTAAAAGCACACTTCTCTTTTTTAGGTACACTGGTTATTTTTCTTCTTTGGAAGTTTAAAAGATTACTCAAGGGGAAAGGGCATAGCTCAAGTGGTAGAAGGCATGCTTAGCATAAGGGAGGTCCTGGGTTCAATCCCCACTACCTCCTCTAAAAATAACAAGTAAATCTAATTACCTCTGCCCTCTAAAAGAAATAAATAAATAAATAAAAAGTGCAACTCATTTAAGAAAAATTTAGAAAAGCAACTAGTCAGTTAGACATTTTCTAACTGAAAATAGCAAAGTATTAAAATTTTTACTGGCGGCATAAAATTAAAATTTTAACTTAACAAAATGCATATTTCTATATGGAGAAAGACTACCCAAATTAAGAAAACCCATTCAAAACATTACAGCAGTATCTCAATTTGGAAAAAAGATTAATATGATCAAAAAGTAGCTTCATTTTCAAGAAACTAATTCATGGCTCCGTAGTTGGAATAAATTCCTAAAACTCTCATGCAGCCTGGGAAATATCTTGTGTCGTTATCCAATGGTTTACATTCTTAAAGGCTATGTCTATAAATAATTCCATGATAGGAAGGGAGAAAGGAAGGAAAGTTGGAGGCAAGAGAGGAGAAAGAAAAGGGAAATAAAAATTCAATCCCTAAAATTTCAAGCATGATCTCTGTAGAAATCTGTTGAGTGAAGTGGGATATACATTTTCTCAGATTATTTTTCTGTAGCCATCATACATGAATGACTTTTTTTTATGAATGACAATTTAAACATTTTTTTCATATATTATATTCCTGACAGAATTGCTGATTTCATTGTTTTCCAGTACCATCATAGAAAATAATCTAAAGGTAAGATGATGTTTTTTGCCCCTTGGAAATTAATGTTATTATTTTGCCCAGGAGGTTACAGACTAAAAAAAAAAAATTTATAGTTAATCACTTTAGCTAGGATGTATCTTGCTCTTCATTTGGGTTTATTAATTTTGAATAGAAGTAGGGACCCTCTATTTCCAATCTGGGGTCTTCTTTTCAGTCCTGAAAACTTGTATTTCTATTTACCACTTCAAACTTGTATGTTTTTCCCTATCTTGCTGGTTCAATTCCAATGGCTTATCTACTATAATACTTAATCTTCAATTTATTCCATCTATGTATTTCATATGTAGTTCTGAAACATTTCAATACAAATGATGGGTAAAGAATACTCTACTCGAATGAATCGGATCAAATCCAATCCTTCCACTCATTCATTAGTTGTAGGATCACAGGCATTTCCATCTCCCTACCTATAAAATGGAGATAAGGCCTACCTGGGTAGATGTGAGGATTAAATTTCATGTCCAGCTTATGTGTATTAATTTATTATGTGGACCATACCAGGTAAGAATAAGAGAAGGCATTCTGTTCTCATTATCTTCTATTTTGAATTTGATATTCTATAGTGTTTATTCTCCACTGTATTGCATCCAAATATGACTTCTTTGCTCTTACAGCAGTCTATTCTGTTTATATAGTTGTAAGTTTTCTTAACACATTTGTGAAGTTGCTTTCTAAGTTTTATTCATATGCCATATATTAAATAAGGAAATAATTTATTCAGAACTCATACAACTATCTTATTTGTTGTTTGTCCTATACATCCTTTTATCTGAATCTACCAAAGGAAACTCATCCTCAGAAGAGTTACTAAATACACTGGCCAGTACTATAAGTCTCAAATGATATTTGCTGGATGAACTGTGAATGAACGAGTGAAAACTGTGCTAACTACCTTCTCTTTTACTTTTAGAGTTAGAAATCAAGCCAGGTCATGCGACTGGCACTTGGGCTGGAAAGAGAAGAATTCTGGCACACTTTTGGTGATAAATGACCTTTAACAGCCAAAAAGATTTAGAATTTCCTTTCAGTTTAAGGACTTAAATTAGTTCCTGTTGGTATGTTTGTAAGTAACAACTCCTATTTTTCAGAATAGTTCTAGGCCTTTTGTCTAAGGTTCAGATTTACTGCAGAGACTCTATACTTCTTGCAGAGAATTTTATTCAGCTTCTCATTCTCTTCCCCCAGCTACATGTGACTTTCTATGCCTTGCTTTTCTTTATACTTCAGTATCTTTAAACCATAAAGATCATATTTTTGAAAATGCTGATCCCCAAAATAAGTTTTATATTTGATCATACATTTTAATTACTTTCGATCTCAAAAACTCAAGGGGAAAGAAATGAAATTTAGTTTATTTGACAATCTAGTTTTTGTGACTTTAGTGTTATGCAGGAGTGAGCAAACGATGACCCACGTGCCGAATCCAATCTGCTGCCTATTTCTGTAAATAAAGTTTTACTGGAACACACACATGCTCATTTGTTTACATATCATCTATGGCTGGTTGAACAACAGCAGAGATGAATAGTTGTGACAGAGATTCTATGGCTTACAAAGCCTAAGAGGTAAAAGAGCCCCTTCTTAGGAAAGGATTTATTTAAAAACACCACAAACAGCAAACATTTACTATACGGTTACAATACGTTAGGCACTGCTTTGTTAAATTTTACATTAACTATCTCTTTTAAAAATTGGGTAAATTTTTTGGATAAAACTTATGGATAAAACATGAATTGGGTACTATTACAATCCCTATTTTCAGATGAGAAAGCTGAGGTTTGAAATTAAATAGCTTGGTCAAAGTTAATACGTGGTAGAGCAGGGAGTCAAACTCAGGTCTACTGAAAATCAAAGAAAAAGCATAATTACTCTTCTTCAGAGGCCTTTAAAATAACAATGAAGGTGTTTTCTAAGGACTTAGTTTGCGGCTAGAAAGCTTTCAATTTTATTGGTTTAATGGTCAACATGCTTTTACATTGTCATAAGTAATGTCACGTTACGCACAGGTTTTAACATTTGTCCACTAACACCAATAAAAGAACAGTGATGATTTTTATTTTTCACAAGGAAATGATCAAAAAAACTATCTTTACTTTTACTGAGACTGCATGGTTTAAAAAATTTAAGTCATATTAGAATTAAATGACAATTTAAGGCAATTATTAATAAACATTTAAATATACATTTAAATATAAAGAAAATGGAAATACTTAAACATTTAAGACTTATTTACGGATTTTAATATTTTCCACAGTGAATAATAATATTTCACATGCTTTTATTCAAAGTGTTTTTTATATATGTAATCTTATTTTTTTTTAATTGAAGTATAAATGATCTACAACACTGTGTTAGTTCCAGGTGCTCAACAGAGTGATTTGATATTTCTATAGATTTCAAAATGGTCAAGTCTAGTTACCATCCGTCACTATAAGAATTATTACAATATTATTGACTATATTCCACACGCTGTACATTTCATTCCTGTGACTCATTAATTTTGTAACCGGAAGTTTATACCTCTTAATCTCCTATTTCACTCATCCCTCCAATCCTCCTCCCTTCTGGCAACCACCTGTTTGTTCTCTGTATCTATGTATCTGTTTCTGTTTTGTTATGTCTGTTTACTTATTTTGTTTTTTAGATTCCATATATAAGTGAAATCATACAGTATTTGTCTTTCTCTGACTCACTGCACTTAATATAATACCCTCCAAGTCCATCCATCTTGCAAATGGCAAGATTTCATTCTCTTTTTAGCTGAATAATATTCCATTGTATGTATATACCACATCTTCTTTATCCCTTCATCTACTGATGGACACTTAGGCTGCTTCCATATCCTGGCTATTGTAAATAATGCTGCAATGAAATTAAGAATTTAACAACTCCTCACTGAAATTATAAAATGACAGCCATGAGAGGTTACAAGTGGAGTTGGCATTATATTTATACAATGGATACAACTTTTGTCACTATTATTGTATTTCACAACTATTGTAGTAGTGTGGAAAAGGTGGACAAAGTTCACTGAGTTTAAAACAAAGAGTTTGAAAACAGAGCTATTTTTAACTAATGAAATGAAGGAATACCATTTATACTAAGAACATCTGTCTCAAAGACATATATGGTAAAACAACTTTGAAAACAACAAAGGAAGTGTTAGTTCCTGGAGATTCCAATTCAACCCAAATTTAACTAAACCATAGGCAGGTAACAGACAATGTGATAATTATTTGGACTACAAAGATAATTTCTATCTTCAAAAAATTCATAGTCAAACAGGAAAGACAGGCAGGTAAAAATTAATACGGAGTTCTTAATTGCAAGCAACAAAAACCAATTCATATTGATCAACAGAATGTAATGCATTAAACAGATATTAAAAGTAGCTCTTAGAATTGTGGGGAAGTTTGAAGAACCACACTCAGTAAATGAGCAGGAACCAAGGAGGCTTACAGGCAAGAATAAAATCAAAATCTGAGATATGAACCACCTGAGCACAGAAGCGATGCCAAAACGGGCACACCACTACCTCTCTTTTTGGAAACTGGATGCTTTATGGCTGCCACTACATCCTTTACTGTGCCCGAGTATCAGTTTCAGGTAAAAACATCCAATTAGCCATGTTTGGGTTCTGGGCCCATTTCCTAAGTGTGGGCAGGAGAAAACAATTTATTTGTTCTTGTTGGCTTTTGAATAGTTGGGAGCCAGTTTTGCTTTTCAGTAAGATTCATACTACATACCAGGGAACTCCTCAAACACAGGAAGGGGTTTCATAGGCTGCGAAGCCCCACCCCCAAGAAGACAAACGCCCCTCTACAAACAATGCATCTTACATCAAGATCTGCAGAGACATTTTGAGGGGACAGTCTCTCAGTTCTCAATTTGACAGGCACTATTCAAATATCTAAATAGTAACAAGTGACACACGCTTATACCTGCATCTGTTTTTTCAAACAGTCATTAACACAAAACACTGAACATTCAAAACTTAAAGACATATTCCACATAGCAAGATTTGAGTTTCTTAAGCCATTCACTGTTTTTCAAATTCAAGTCTGGGGGTTTGTCAGCCAAGTCAGGAGCCTGTAACTCTCAAGTTTAAGAAACTCTACACTAGAACATAAATACAGTAAGAAAGCTCTATATTAGGTACCATGTTGGCATAAATGAGGGATTAACTGCACAGTCAGGGAATGCTATGAAGAAAAAAAACTTTAAAAATTAGCAGAAATTTACCAAGCAAATGGGGTGAGGCAAAAAAGAATACTCCAATAGTGGTAATAGCTAGTATAAACTACTTCATTCAAAAACACTGTAGTGTAGTGAAAAACACACCTGTTCAGGTCAGGAAAACTGAATTAAAGTCCTAACCCTAATTAGCAGCATGATCTGGGTCCAGCCCTTTGACATCTAATTTTGCCTCATCTATAAAATAAGGGAGGTAGATTAGATGATCTTTAAGTAGTTTTGCTTCTAAATAAATTTATGGTTAGTATTATTGATAACAATGGTTAACATTTATTGGCACTCACCATATGCCAGGGAAACACAGTTAATATATATTAAGTAGATACCATTATCCCCATTTGCCCCAGTTGAGGAAACAAGTTCTGAGCAGTTAACTAACTTGTTCAAAGTGATCCAGTTAGTAAGAAAGCCAGAGTGGGAGAGTTTAATTCCAAAGCCAACAGGGAATTTGCCATTATGCCTTCTATTATGCTATGGGTAAAGTGTTTATTATCTACAACCTTTTTTTTTTTTTTTTTGATATCTAAATTTTTCAGATGCCCAAGAATTTAGGCCCAAGTATATAAATATTATAAATATATTACTTCATATTGTCAAATAGAAATCTTTCCAAAATATATTATGCATGTCTCTGACTTTTTAAATAAGAGAAAGTAGACCAAATTTTAACTTTTCTTGAAGCTCAAGGTTACACTTACACATATTACTTATTATACAGGTCTGTGGAACTTTTAAGGTAATGTGACTCTTTGTCACTTCACCTTCTCGGGTCAGTTTCTTATGTTTTTGTTTCTTCTCTCATTGCTTTCACTAATCACAGGTACTCTACACCCTTGTAATAGTCTGTGAACTAAAAAAATAAGCCAAGTTGCAAAAAAAACTACTTTTAGTCATATTTCTCATTACAAGGTGGTCTTTGATGCAGTCCCACCAAGAAATTTTTAATTAACAATTCAGCTGTGATTTGGTTACCTAAACACAAATTCACTGTTTCAAAAACTTTGACACACAACACTGTGATACTGTACCATATTCTCCTAAGATACTTCATAAAGAATGAAGCTAAAGCATCATGTCTCCAGATCACATGATGCTAGTATTCCAGACCAAAAAAAAGGTTAACACTTATGAAGATACATGGGTTAAATGTGACGTAGATTCCAAAAATGCTCATGTTTTCCCTGAAATGATAGGAAAAAGGAAAAAATCTTAAAAGAACCCTCTGGCCAAAATTCTAGAGAGAACATAATGAGAGAGTGGCTCAATCCCACACTAAAACATATGATGAAGCTACCATTAAAACAGTTTAGTATGGGTAGAAAAAGAGTAAGAAATCCAAACACATGTTGGAATTTTCTTTATGATAAAGACAATAGTTCAGATTAGTAGGTAAAGGGGAATTACAATAAATGATGTGAAAACTGTTTAAAAATACATAAGCTATATTCCTATCTCATGCCTTACTTCAAAATAAATAACAAAAAGATCAAATGCCTAAAATGCAAAAAATGAAAAAAAAAAAAACCCACAGAAGTTCTAGAAGGAAGACAAAATTTATTCATGATCTGACAGAGGAGAAAAAACACGTCTCTTTAAACAGGACAGAAAATCCAAGTCATAAAAGGTCGAAAAAGTGATATATTTAACCACATAAAAGGTAAAAAGTAAAGACCGCTATAGAACAACAAGAAAGATGAAGCCAAGACACAAACTGGAAAAAATATTTGCAAAACAAATGATAAAAAACTAACTTCCTTAATTTATAAAGGGCTCATACAAATCAGTAAAAAACAGACCAATTACCTAACAGAAAAGTGAGCAAAAGACATAAACAAGAAGTCTGAGGAAATGAATACAAAAGCTAATAAAGTTCTGATGTTTGTTTGCCTCATTAAAGAAATGCAAATCAAAGCAACATATTTTTCACCTATTCAAATAGCAAAAATGCAGCGTCGTGAAGGAATGAATGATTTGATTCACGTGCTACTGACGTGTGTCTAAGTTGATAAAATTCATCAGGAGGGTAAATACATATATAGCCTCAGAAGGTCTCAAGGCATATATACAAAGGTAATCACGATAACACTTTAATTACAAAAATAAGCTAGAAAGAGATGTTTGTCAAAAAGCAACAGTTAAATAAATAATCGTATATCCATAAAATGGAATACTACTCATCATTTAAAAAGGAAAGAATGAATAAATTTCAATATGGAACCTAAGATAAATCTTTAAGGAATTAAAAAAAAAAAGCCTAGTGCAGAAGTGTGTATAGAATTATTTTAAAGTGGGGAAATGGATGAGTAAGTGAGTTTCCCAATGTTTTTCTGGAATTAATTATGTTAACCTGTTAAGAATGGCTACCTCTGTTCACAGGAACTGAGATAGAGACCCATGTGTTACATTTTCTAATCTGTACTTTAATTAATTTCACTTTTTAAAGTTAACAGGAATTATCCAGATAGTAGAATTATGGGCCAATTATTGTCTTTTTTTTAATACTTTTCTGTTTTAAAAATATCTAATAAAATCTATATTTTACATTAAGAAACCACCTGGGAAGGGATAATGGGCAATGAGGCACTTTGTTTCATTCTACTCAACACAGCTTTATCTCTTAAATAATAAACATTACTTTAAAATTTAAATCAGCTTTAATTAATTACACTTTTAATTATCTGCATTAGTTTGATAATGTTTAAAATCTCAAAGCAAAACACTACACATAGCCATTGGACATCTGAGTGAACACTTATCTTCCAGGGTAAAAAAGATCTTGCTTTATTTTAAATTCAAAGTAAAAGACTAAAAGACTAATATAAAGTATCTACACTAAATTCTCTGTATCTACAAAGGGCACCTGTATCATATACAAGCTGACATATTGGCTGTCTGACTGGGTCACAAGCCCTGCTATAGAAAGGGCATAACACAGTGATAAATTAAAAACAAAACAAAACAAAAAAACCCAAAAAACAAAAACAAGGGGGAAAAAAGGAAACTGCATAAAACTAATAAATGCAAGACAGTTTGAATCAGGACCTCTTTTCAATTGCCTATTTTATTAGGAAAGTGAAAAGTGATCCCAATAAGTCACGCAACTTCTAAAGATTAGATAATACTTTTTCTCAAGTTCAAGAGATCTTTTTCTCTCACAAGGTGAACAATTGTTGCTTTTCAACCCTATTAGAGTGTCAAAGGCAGGTATAATTAGAATGTGGGCTGGAGAGGGAAAAGAAAGGAAACCACAAAGAAAGGGAAGTTAGAGACCTAATGTATAGTATTTCACTGCAAGTGAAACAGAAGCACATGTAAACAAGCGAGTACATACATCAGACCTGCTGGAGAGTCTACGATACTACTTACCAATACAACTCACAAGCATTCACCACTAAGAGAGTTGGTTTCTCTAAACTAAACACAAAGCTCCCCTCTACATAGTCTCAATGGATAATTACCATTCTGCTGTGATTATTTTTAATACTTAAGTACTCAATAATATAGTACCCCTGAGTTATCCAGCCTTACTGAGAAACGAAAGTCAACAGTATGCTGACGTAAATAGCAAAGAGCTTTGAAGTCAGAGAGATTGAGTTCAAATCTCATTTTCATTACTCAAGAGCTTTATGACCTTAGGCAAGTTATTTAATCTTCGCCTCTGTTTCTTCATCTCTAAAATCTCTAAAATCAGTTTAATAATATTAACTATGCTCAAAGGTAGATGTGTAACTAAATGATATTATACCTGTACTTGACATCACAATACTCAAATATATAAAAGTTTTAAGAACATACTTTTGAAAAAAGTGCCATTTGTTTAATTTAAACCATCTGAAAAGAAATCTTAATACTTCAGTTAACTTTTGTTTCTTCTTAAGGCAGACACAATTTAACTTTTTCTGTACTGTATAGGATCATAACTATGAATATAAATTACAAGATTATTTATGTGTGACTATACATACAAAAAAGTTTCCACAAGCCATCAGTTTCTTCAGAGACACACCTTGAGCAAAAATCAAAAATAGCCCCTGACAAGACTTAAAAGTTTATAGAGATGGTATCTCCATGCTACTTCCAAATTGTTATCATTTAATATTTTAAAAACTGTAGCCAATTTACTATGTCCTCATTCATAGTCAGAGATAATTCGTGCTTGCCTCCTGCAAACCCCTTTCTCATGTTCTTAATGTGCTGCTGCTAAGCTACTGTGAGTTAAGAAGCCAGATAACCATTTCAAGCCAGACTGATAAGGGAAAAAAATGTGGGCTGTAGATTCGGTAAGCTCTGGGTTTAAATCCCAGTTGTGCTACTTATTTTGCGATCTTGTTAAATTTCTTAACTTCTCTAAGCTTCAATTTACTCATCTTTAAAATGGAATACTAGTACCTATCCTGAAACATTTTGGTAAAAAACAAATGAAAATTTAAGTAAAAATCTTGCAGAGTGCATTCTAGTACCTGGCAATATAAGTCATCCTGTCAAAGGTAATTATTATTATATAACCTACACAGGATGTTGAAAGTATAGCAAAGTTGAGAATAAAAATAATTTACTTGGAACAAATGCTTTTAATGTGTGAAATTCCTTGGCACTATACTGGAGATACAAAGATGAAAAAGGATATATATCTATCCTTCAGAGGCTCAGAGCCTAATTAAAGGCAGACATATAAACAAAATCACCGCTATGTGATAAGCGAAACAGTCAAAGCAGCAGCACTTCATTTCAAGTCAAAATGCTCTTCTGGAAGACGTGATATTTAAGCTGAGGATAAACAGCTCACCAGGTTGGGAGTTAGGGACTGAGGAGAGCAGACTTGGTCAAGGATGATGAAAGAGCACATGTGAAGATACAAGTAAGAAACAGCATGGCAGGGTCTGGAGCAGAGTGCTTGTGGAGTAGCAAGTTTAAAAAGGCAAGCATGGGCCAGATCTTGACCATCTAGTATGCCAAACCAAGGATGAGTTGGTCTTTTCAAGAGTAAATAATGGGGAATCACAAATGTATAAGAAGGGCAGTGAAAGAGGTTAGCTGAAAAAGATAAGATGCTCAGACTCATATCAGAGAGCGATTCCTCCAGCTGCGATGTGTAAGTTGACCAGGAAGGAGGGGAAACCTACAGTCAAGGAAAATACAGTCCAGGTGGTTAAGAAGCAGTAACTAACCTAAAGTAGTGATGATAAGAATGGAGAGTAAAGAATGAAAGAGAGAGTAAGAAGGGTAGTCTTGATAACACTCAGAAACTGGAGAAAATCCTCCAAATTCTGGTTTGGGCAAATGGTTGGGTCATGATGTCATTAGTCAAAATGGAGACAACAAAAATTGAAACAGTTTCTGAGAAGAAAATGTGAGCTCAATTTGGAACTTACCTGAATGGAGCTACCCATTTGGCAGTGTGGAGCTCATGTGAGGGCTGAATTAACTCCAACGGAAGAAATTAACATACAGGCAGAAATGGAAGACAAAGGCAAAACAAGGCACCCAGAGGAATCATACAGACTGAAAATGGGACTATGAATAGCTACTAACACTGCCCATGAATATCACACTTTGTGGCTTTTACTTGTTTTCAAACTGGACAAACTGCTTATGTAAGTGAGATGTTACTTATAATTTGCATACTACTTTAAAAGCACAACAGCTTTTCCATATAGATCTACTGAATATAGACGTTTAAGTTTTCTAAGCATTGTGTCCAACTTCTTCATTATTGTGCCAGGCCTAGCAAAGTGCTGGTGGCCTGAAAGGTGCCCAATAAAAATGGATGAATTAACTAAATGTGGTCTTTAGGTCACTCAAGAAACCAAACTGTTTCAGATAGTGTTTTAATGTTTACATAAGCGTTTAACATGGAGTACTCTAAATTCTTCTTTATATGCCGCTTTTCCCATTTAGAAAAATAATTTTCAATGGTATGGGAACTCTGAACTTACTTTCCGGGGTTCAAGAATTCACCCCAAACCAACAATTAATGCCTATCCATACTTCAGATTTTTGCATAGAAGTCAGAAGCAGGTAGAAAAGTACAATTATTGATTTTTGAAAATATTAATTTAAAAAAGGGAAAATACTAAACCACTTCACCTATAGGTCCATTCTTATGTTAACAATGGGAGGGATCGTCACTGGAATACTGAGGAGAGTATTTTAAAGACTCTCACCTCTTAAAAGGAAAACTAGACAAGTCTAAATCTTTCTTAATGTACCTTCTTTGTACACACTCAGATAAATGTACATTACATAAACTCAGAAAATAATAATGAGTGTTCACAAATTGGTGGATAAAAAAAGTGAATCAATGAATAAGCAGGGAAGATGGCAGCTGAACAGGACAAATCATGTTATGAGGACTTGAGGTGAAAAGGCACAATAAGGGAGCTCAGGTGCTCAGGCAGTAAAAACTAGAGTGAGTTTTTGGTTGTTCTGTGTTTTGTTATTTTTCACTAATGAAGCAAACGCTATTTTAAGAGACTCAGTTTATTCAATAAAAACTACATAGGTCAAAAGCTCAATGGTCTGTTCATAGGATTACTTTACGGTCAAATCTTTTTGGATAAACCAGTTCTTAATACTTCTTTTTACTTTTCTTTAACTGTCCTTCCCTCTCATGCACATCTTTTTTGTTAATGAAAGTAGGAAGTATGGTAGCAATAGGGAAAAATCAAAATCAAACTGAATAACCTAATTAAAAAACTAACCGAAAAGAAATAATCATTATTAGCACACAATTTTACAAAAATGTTTTTGTGTGATTGAAAACTGTATAATTTATGTGCTTAGATATGGACCTCAAGAATGTCCTACTAGAAATCTTGATATCATAAGCTCTCACAGTTACAGTTTAGATTGTGAGATACTGCATGGAGCAGTTAGAGTCTAAGTTTTGGAGTCAGCAGGTTAGTTCTGACTTCATCATTGGTTATCTCTGCAACTTTGGATTTTTTCCTTAAGTACCGTGCATCTCAGTAATCTTATCCGTAAAATGGGGCTAATAAAAGGACTTATTCCACAAGACTCACAAGAATGATATAAAATAACACAACAGAAATATACTACATAAATTGAGTTATTTTTGTAGCTGCAAGTTGCAACAACTTTTCTTATTTCAAGAATATCAAATAACTTAGGTTCCATTATTAACAGGAAGCCCATTCACTTCTAGAGTACTGCAGAGTCCCACCACTGGGAGTGAACCATGTTGATTAAAGTATTCCAAGTAATTTCTTCCCTTAATCTTACATTGAAACATCCAACAAGTTGGGTTTCAGACTGCCACTAGCTGAGAAGGCAGTGAATAATGTTCTAAAAATCCACTACAAATAACAACTGAGCAGATAATCTCTATGTAGAAAGTCTATCAGTAGCTTGCCTTGCACAATCCTGTGAGTTTTAAGAAACTCTCTTCTGCTTACTTGCTTCCTAACACAGATCTCTGAAGTGAAAACACAGCAGCCTATCAGTGGTCATACCCCTTGAAGAACTAAAGTCTAGATTGGGTTCCCACACTTTTAGAAGGTGACCAAGATGCCCTCCATGATCTCATCATAAAGTTAAAATTTTAGAGGCAAAATGTGCTCCATAGTTATGTCATAAAGCCATACTTTTGGAAAACTTCTTTTTTAAATCATCGTCATATTGAAATCACATGTAAGTTCTCTCACAATTACAAAAAGCACAGTTTCAGGGTCCAAAGGCAGGCCGACTTGGAATTTAAAGTTTACTACTTCTTCGCAATGTGGATTCACATTTGGGTTCAGGTTTGAGATTAGCTCTCCTCATCATGATTTTACCCCCAGATTACTGTGACTAAACCGCATTACTATTTACTACACATGTAAGCATTTCAGATGGAATCAAAGAGAAAGAAAGAGTAATAAAAGTTAACATTCTTGTTTGAAAACTACTCAGATAATCTTAAACATTCCCAGATGCTAACTAACCACCCTACCACTTGAAGCAAACAAGTATTTGTTGGGGGGCCGGGGGCGGGGGTGGTGGAGGAAAAGGCCACACCCAAAGTTAGGACTTTACAGTGAAGTTTCAGAATTTTAACTATTGCTATTTTCGGTACTCTTTTTTCACGGTCAATGACTACTTTAGATTCGTAACAGGCCCAAAGGTAAAGAAAACGTTCCTCTGATCCTAATCACTTAACTTACTTCATTCAGTAATGGGCAGATCCAAGATGGAGAATTACCTCATCCAAAGAAAGATTTAAGTAACTCTGGCGTAAAAGAGGGCCGAACGGAAATCATCAGTGCTCATAAGTGACTCTAAAAGAGCGGGTCACCACTCCTCCCCTCCCCCAAGGGGTCAGGAAGGCCAGCGCCTGGCTGTATCACCACGGCAGCTACCTGACACAGAGCACGACCGCGTTATCTGGACCCTTCTTTCAGTGTAGACGCTCTGACTCCCCACTCTGTCGCTGCCACCTCCGTCCAAGAGGTCTCCCCCACCCCCGCCCACGCCAGCCCAGCTCCCAGCTGCTTCCTCAGCCTACTCTTCATTCCACCTCCGGGCTCTCGCCGACTCCAGGCATCCCCGCTTACCTTGGCCACATAGTCTTTCACTTCGTCCAGGTCTCCGTTTTTCAGTGCCCACATGAACTCCTTGTCGCACATCACTGCAGCGGGGAGGGCCGGCTGGCCGGGCAGAAGACGAGGAGGCGGTGGCAGCAGCAAGCGGATACCGCCGGGCGAGAGGGAGACAGGGCCGCGCGGAGCCGGAGAGAAGAGAAGGCGGGATAGGTTGCCAGGCGGGCGAGGCAGTTGGCCGCGGCGACCGTTGGGGCGGGAGAAAGAAAGTTTTTTCGCAGCCACCGGGCCCAGCAGAGCAGGTTCCGCCTGGCCGAGGAGAAGCAGGAGCGTTTGCACTTCCGGTTCACTCCCAGCTAGGACCCTCCCCCAACTTCCTCTTCCTCTTCCCTTGGGCGGAACGTCCCGCTCGGGACCCCGCCCCGACGGCCCGGATCGAGAGCGCCGAGTGCGCAGGCGCCGTGGCTGGAGCGGCTGGCGAACGCTGGCGGAGTGGGCGGGACTGGGAGGCCTGGGGAGGGCGCTGGAGGTCAGGAAGCGCGGAGGGCAGGTGGAGGGAGAGATAGGTATTTTACCTGGGTTCAGGACGTTTCTGGGCACCATAAACGGGAAAAACTTAAAAAAAAAAAAAAACTACAACCTTGGAAGGCCGTTTTACTCATCTTCAAAAAGTATTCAGTAGGCATGTTTGATTTTAATGCCTTTCCCCCTCTTTCCCTCCTTTTCTCCTTCCGTCCTTTCCCTCCCTCCCTTCCTCCGCTATCTAGCATTCCTCGTGCTCCTACTGCATGTCAGACTTCGCTAGGCACGGAGGATATATTAAAAAAAAAAAAGGCATAAAACAATTCCTGCCCTCAAGAAGCTCTCTAACACTTACGACAACAATGCGAATTCAGTGTATCAATACTACGTATAATGTTCTGTGAAGGGAAAAACTTTACTGTCTCCCTGACCAGCTAATGATGTCCAGGGACTAGGAATTCAGCTTGTTGCCCCAGGGCAGAGAAAACTTAACTGACCAGTACAATTGGTGTTTTTAAAATTTTGTATTCGTTTGTTTTTAATGGTTTGAAGCTTCAGGACCGTTCTAGTGAAACCGGTTCCATTCTTTCTAGAGTTTCACTCTAATAGCCTGCGGCACGTCCACCAGGTAAATTGTGCTTCAACCCTAATGATCCAGACATGCACACATGAACATAGAGAAAGCCAATAAAAACTCTTATTGGAACTATTATATATATATATAGTTTATTGTTTATGACCCACTAAATAGATAAACCAAGGTAATATACTAGGCTTGCCGTGTAGTATAGAGGTTCAGAACACAGACTGGAACCAGAATGCTTAGTTTTGAATAAAGGACCCAACCCTTACTAATTTTGTATCACCTCAGGCAAGTTACTTAATCCTTCTCGGTTCAGTTTTCCATGTATGTTAAATGGGTATGACTATAGTATTCAATAAATGCATATATGTATATGGCTATGATTTAGAAATAGCAAACAGGGGTAGGATTCAGGGCAAAAGAAGAGTTTCCAAATATTTAACAGTTGTTATTCTGTTCACTTTACTTTCTGACAATAAGAAATATAACTCCACATGCCTAACGATGATACATTTCTGGAAACAGATCTGGAGGAGGAATTTGTTAGGTAAATCCTGGAGTTCCTGTCTCTTTTCTAACTCCCACCTGTGTGATCTCTGAGTTATATCCTGCTAACAGCGCTTGGTTTATATCTCTAGTCCAGACTTATCCTATGTGATCCATTCTTATATTTAACTTCTTCACCCAATTGAATGTCTCAAACTTAACTTGTCCACAATAGGATTTGATCTCCTCTAGATTCTAAACCTAGTTGCCCCTAGACCATCCCTTCTCTGTGAATGACATCACCAACCACACTGTCACTAAAATCAGAAACATGATGACAAAAGATTCTCTCCTTGACCAGACTCTAGCCAGACTCCTGTGAGCCTTCTTTTTGACTAGGTTTCAACCTTTGTCTATAAAGACTTGACCAAACATTAACATAGTTTCCTAACAGCTCAAGGCCACATCCTAAAATGACCTCAGTCTCCCTTAAAGTACCTGCATGAGAAAATCTAAGGTTGCCAAAATCTAAGGTTGCCAAAATCTTTCCTCTTTTTCGCAGTCAACCCCTGAGGATAGGACCTCTCTCTCCCAGTCTCTGTAGGAGGGTAGAATCCTAACTTCAGTGATTGCCACTAGCAGACACAGCTGGCCTAACTGCATTTATGGTAATAGTTTGTAATTTTTTCCTTCCCTGACTCTACTGAGCCCTACTCTATACCCATACTCTGCCCGTATTCTCCCTTTAAAATACCTATTCATTGCTGTAGAAATTGAAGTTTTGTTCAGTTCACGTTGGACTCTTTTTCCCTATAGCAATATATACTGCTGACAAAAAATCTGTCCTTACCATTTTAACCAGTGTCCTGCTTTGCTCATCTTTGACAATGGGAGTCATAAATAAGTCCTACTGCTCCCAACCTTTCTCTCTTATTCGATCCATCAGTAAGTCCTTCAAAATATATCTTAAATTGTTTGTTCTAGCCATCTTCCCTGCTGACTACCCCCAACCCGACCCTTCCCATCCCTATCAGTTCTGCCCTGCTGCAGTAGCCTCCCTGCTGGTCTTCCCATTTTCCAATTAATTCCCTATACAGCCAGAGTTACCTTTATAAAACATAAATTAAACATGCATTTCTTATCTTAAAACCTTTCAATGGTTTCCTATTGCATTTAGGATAAAATCCTATTTATTTGCCATGGCCTTCAGGACCCTCTGTGGTCTGACCCTGATGGTCTCTCTCATCTCATGACCCTTCCCTCCCATCCCATGGCTTCTCAGTTTCCCATAGACCTCATCTTCTGTCAGTTTCAGGAAAACCAAGCTAATTCCACCGTAGGGATGTTATGCTTGTTACTTCCTGTCTAGAATGTTCTTTTAAGTCTTGCTTACTCCTGAGGTCTCAGTGCCAATGTTACCTCTTTAACAAGGCTTTCCAGACCATCCAACTTTTAATAGGTTCCTCAGTCATGTCTACCATATAGCCCAGTTTTTCAAAACCTCTTTCAGTTCACTCATCATAAATTTTTTCGTTATTTTTTTTTTGTTTACCTATTTTGGTAGGTAGTCCACAAATATTTCCTTTTGTCTGCCATCCTAAGCTCAAGAGAGAATTGCTCTTCCTGGCTTCCTTGTGGTTGGGTAATGTCATGTAACTAATTTTGGCCTATTAGTTATGAGCAAAAGTAATATGAGTCACTTCCAGCCTTGCCAATGCCAGACCCTTCAGAGCTCTTTTTTCCCTCTCTTGCAACAACTAGCAGCACTCAAAACGGTGGCCGTTGTCAGCCTGGGTTCCTGAGTGACAACAATGAGCAGAACACCCCTGCCGTCCCATAGTGATATATAGTAAAATCATCATGAAACTTTCGTTGTTTCAAGCCACTCAGATAGTGGTGTTTATTACTGCAGCAACACTGACTGACGCAGAAATTCTTGTCAGAGGTGAGCTGTGACTAGAACAAAAACCTTAAGTAGACGGCATTGGCTCAGGGGCTGGGTAGTATGCAACAAAGGAAGTGATTTTAGAAGCCTTATGCATGGTGATTCATGTTCACAGGGGTGAAACATTTGGCAAAACAATCTCCTGTGACAACAAGGTGATGCATGGAAGGCCGATAATGGACCCTGTAAACTTGTAGCTCTAGTGGAAGAGGCTGGAAAATGGAAAGCTGTTGGCATGTGTTGGTAACTATTTTTGGTGTGTTTCAGGGAAAGGCATGTTTTTATTTACTTTTTTTCCAGGTTTAATGTGATAGAATTAGCGTATAACATTGTATAAGTGTAAGGTGTACAAAATGATGATTTGATATATGTATGTATTGTGAAATTATTACCTCAACAAGGATAGTTAACATATCCATTACCTTATAGTTACCTTTTCTTTGAGGAGGTGGGGGTGAGAATTTTTAAGATTTACTCTTTTAGTACCTTTCAAGTATACAATCCAGTATTGTTAAATACAGCCACCATGTAGTACGTTACATTCTCCAGAACTTATTCATCTTGTACGCTGAAGTTTATACCCTTTACCACCTTCACCCGTTTCCCCCACCTCATAGCCCCTGGTAACTACCAGTCTACTCTCTGTTTCCGTGGGGTTCATTTTTTTAGATTCCACATATAAGTGAGATCACATAGTGTTTATCTTTCTCTGTGTGACTTATTTCACTCAGCATAATACCCTCAAGGTTCATCCATTTATCACAAATGACAGGATTTCCTTCTTTTTTATGGCCCATTGTATACACATACCATATCTTCTTTATCTAGTCATCTGTCAGTGGACACTTAGGTTGTTTCTATGTCTTGGCTATTGTAAATAATGCTGCAGTGAACATGGGAGTGCAGACATCTCTTCAATGTGCTGTTTGAAACTCCTTTGGTTATTCCCAGAAGTAGAATTGCTGGATCATATAGTAGTTCTGTTTTTCCTTTTATTGAAATATAGTCAATTACAATGTGTCAATTTCTGTTGTACAGCATAATGTCCTAGTTATGCATATATATACATATATTTATTTTCATATTCTTTTTCATCAAAGTTTTGATAATAAGGTATTGAATATAGTTCCCTGTACTGTACAGAAGAAATTTGCTTTTTAACCTATTTTTACATAGAGAAATTTGTATTTTAACCTATTTTTACATCAATAGTTCTATTTTTAATCTTTTGAGGAACCTCCTTACTATTTTTCATAGTGCCTATAGTAATTTACATTCCCACCAATAGTTCATAAGTGTTCTCTTCTCTCCACAGCCTTTCCATCACTTATCTCTTGTCTTATTCATAATAGCCATTCCTACTGTTGCAGCAAAGTGTTACAGCTCAGTTGTGACAGCAACCTGGATCCAGGCGAGAGACCAAGCAGCACTCGGAGGTTTGGAGAACTCGGGTTTATTACACCAGCAGGCCCAGAGGAGTTAACACTCCAAGCTCTGGACCCAGTCTGTAGGTTTAAACAGGCTTTTACAGGCTACCAGTCTAGACTTTGCAACATTTTGTAACATCATGTGCAAATAAGGTATAACAAATGTCACTAATTAGGAACAAGCTTTGTAGAAATGGATCAACCAGAAATAGATCACCAATCAGGAGTGAGCTCCATGAAAATGAAGCACTACAAATGGACCAATCAGGAGTTAGCTCAGGGAACCAATAGAATCTTAGGGGTAAGTTCCGCTTTCCTAGAGGTAAGCCATTTCAGAGTTTAAAAAGCGAGATAATGCCACTGGGCCAGGGAACTGTATGGTGCTGGCAGGAGAGTAGTGGCCCTGCCTGGGAGTCCTGCTGGTCTTTTTCATGGGGCTTCCCACCTCACTACTAGTGTAAGGTTATATCTCATTGTGGTTTTGATTTACAATTCCCTGATGATTAGTGACAGTGAGCGCCTTTTCATGTACTCGTTGGTCATTTGTATGTCTTCTGTGGAAAAATGTCTATTCAGGTCCTTTGCCCATTTTTATATTGGATTATTTATTTTTTTGCTATTGAGTTGTATGCATTTATGTATATTTTGGATATTAACCTTTTATCAGATGTATGATTTACATATATTTTCTCCTAATCCATTGGTTGCCTTTTTGTTTTGTTGTTTCTTTTGCTGTGCAGAAGCTTACTAGTTTGGAGTCTCACCTGTTTATTTTTGCTTTTGTTGTCCTAGCCAAGAAATCATTGCCAAAATGAATGTCAAGAATTATTTTTCCTATGTTTTCTTCTAGAAGTTTTATGATTTCAAGTCATAAATTTCAGTCTTTAATCAATTTCAAATTAATTTTTGAAAGTGGTTTAGGATAGTGGTCTGGTTTCACTCATTTGCATGTGGCTTTCCAGTTTTCCCAACACCAGTTTTGAACAGACTATCTTTTCCCCATTGAGTTTTCTTGGCTCCCTTCTCAAATATTAGTTGACTATATATGCATAAGTTTATTTCTGGGCTCTCTACTTTTTTCCAGAGATGTACAGTCTGTTTTTATACCATACATTTTGATTAGTATAGCTGTGTAATATAGTTTGAAATCATGAAGTTAGATGCTTCCAGCTTTGTTCTTCTTTATCAGGATTGCCTTGGCTTTTTGAGGCCTTTGTGGTTTTATACTATTTTTAGATTTTTTTTTCATTTCTATAAAAAAGATATTGAAATTTTGATAGGGATTTCATTAAATCTATAGATTACTCTGGGTAGATGGACATTTTAACAATCTTAATTCTTCCAATAAATGAATATGGGATATCATTCCATTGGTCTCTTCAATGCCTTCTCCAATTTTCAGTGTACAGTTTTTTCACCTCTTTGGTTAAATTTATTCCTAAATACTTGTTTTTGATGCTATTGTGATGGGATTAATTTATTTCTTTTTCAGATAGTTCATTGTCGTGTATGGAAGTGCAACTGATTTTTGTATGTCAATTTTGTATCCTGAAACTTTACTGAATACACTGGTTAGTTTTAACAGTTTTTTGGTGGCAACTTTAGGGTTTCCTATATGTAAGATCATGTCATTTGCAGATGAAGACAGCTTTACTTCTTCCTTTTGGATTTGGATGTCTTTTATCTCTTTTTCTCGTTTGATTATTCTCGCTAGGAGTTCCATTACTATGTTGAAGGAGGAATGGCGAGAGTGGTCTAGTTCCTGATATTAAAGGAAAAGCTTTCAATCTTTTATCCTTGACTATGATGTTAGCCATAGTTTGTTATATATAGCCTTTATTTTGTTGAGGTATGTTTCTTTCATACCCAATTGTTGAGAATTTTTATCATGAAAGGATATCAAATTTTGTTGAATGCTTCATCTGTGTGATAAAAAGATTTTTATCTTTTATTTTATTAATGTAATTTTTTACATTTATTGATTTGTATATGTTGAACCATTTTTATTCTCAGGGATAAATATCACCTGATCATAGTGTATGATCCTTTTAATATGTTGTTGAATCTGTTTGCTAATATTTTATTGAGAATTTTTGCATCCATATTCATCAGGGATATTGGCTTGTAGTTTTCTTTTCTTGTAGTGTCCTTATCTGACTTTGGTATCTGGGTAATGCTGGCCTTGTAAAAGACTTTGGGAGTGTTTCCTCTTCTTCAATTTTTCTAAGAGTTTGGAAGGATTGATATTAATTCTTCTTTAAGTGTTTCATGGAAGTTACCATCAAAACCATCTGGTTCTGGACTTTTATTTGTTGGGAGCTGTTTGATTACTGATTCAATCTTACTTCCTTACTCATTATTGGTCTGTTTAGATTTTCTATTTCTTCATGATCTAGTCTTGGTAGGCTGTATGTTTCTAGGAACATATCCATTTCTTCAAGTTGTCTAGGACAACTTAGATGTATAATTGCTCATACTAGTCACTTCTGATCCTTTGTATTTCCATAACATCTATTATAAAGTCTCCTCTTTCATTTCTATTTTATTTGAGTCCTCTCTCTTTTTCTCTTGGTGAATCTAGCTAAGGTTTGTCAATATTGTTTATGTTTTCAAAGACCCACCTTTTTTTTTGTTGATCTTTTCTGTTGTTTTCCTATTCTCTAAATGTAGTTTTGCTCTGATCTTTATTATTTCTTTCCTTCTGCTAAATTTGGGCTTATTTTGTTCCTTCCTGTTCCTTGAGATATAGTGTTAGGTTGTTTGAGATCTTTCTTTTTTCTTTCTTTAGTGAATGTGAATTTTATTAATGACTATGGCATCTGTAGGCACTTGAAGAAAAGTAGTATACTGAAGTTGTCTTCAGGTGCCATTTCATGGTAGGTGGATTAAAGGACCCCTTGAGGCCACTCCATGCCTCTCCCAACCCCTTATCCCCAAGAAGGTCTGCAAGCTATGGTTGGATTTTTAGGTAAGACACAGGTCATCACAGCTATTTTACCCTTCACTTGACCTTCTTGCTGCAGCTAAAGGCTCAGTCCATCTAGCCTATTCCTCCTGATGCCTTTCAATGTGAAGTCTTGAAGCTTGCACACATTTTCCAAGAGACAGACACTGTACGCATCTGGCTCAACTTTATGCCAGTTTTATTTTCTCTTTCTCTGTTTTTTTTTTTTTTTTAAGTTAATCAGTGTGGATAACTTCTACATGAAACCATGAAGAAAATGGAAAAGATATGCTGGAAATGCTAGAAGGTGATCTGCAGTGTTTATTCTCTTCATGGGCTTATTTTTAAGCATTCAAGAGTTTAGTAATCTTTATGGGTGTTTGGCATGCCAGTTTTGTGATGATTTTCCTTGTAGTTTCACTTCTACAAGATCTTCTGCCAGAGTTCAGTAGGTATTCCATGAGAATTGTTTCACACGTGGATATATTTTTGATGTATTTGTGGGAGAAGGTAAGCTCTGTGTCCTTCTATTCCTCCATCTTGAAGCCAACTCCTCTTTCTTTTTTCTTGATGTATGTGTTTATAGCTATAAACACTCCTGTTAGAACTGCTTTTGCTATATCCCGTACATTTTGGTATGTTGTGTTTCCATTTTAATTTGTCTCAAGATATTTTTGAAGTTCCCTTCTGATTTCTTCTTTGATCCATTGGTTGTTCAGGATTGTCTTGTTTATTTTCCACATATTTGTGAGTTTCCAGCTTTCCTTCTATTACTTGTTTCATACCACTGTGGTTGGGAAAGATACTTGATATAATTTATATCTTGAATTTGTTGAGACTTGTTTTGTTGCCTAACATATCTAGAAAATATTGCACTTGAAAAGAATTGTATTTTGCTGCTGTTGGATGTATATGTTTGCTAGATACATTTGGATGTTAGTAACTATTGATTACATAAGATGTTATAGGAAAAGATGAATCAGAAAATAATTGTCAAGCTTGCAATTAGAAATGGAAGAGATTGTGGAGTCCATAGATTCAGAAACGTATACTGTTTATAAGATGCAAATGATTCTCATCTTTAACTGAGTTGAGCAACAAAGGCTGACTAGACCTCAGCCTTGTGTCAAGGATCAAATCAAGGATATGACTGTCACATTCATGACTGAAATCTCCAAGTGGATTAAAGTGGTGCCCAGTATGTCCCTTCAGTTGGATAAAATGGTACAGGTCTCCCCAGTGACAAAGGCTGATGGGCTCAATTTGCCCACAAGAGAGAAATTAAAGAAAAATTTTTGTCTCAGAAAGTGCAGTGGCTGTGACAATAGCACATGGAGCCAACTTGAATCAAATAGAGAAGATGACTAAATTTTTTAGGGTGGTGCCAAAATATCTACCAGTGAGTGCAAAGGGAAGCTGTGAGTGAGACTTAAAATGACCCTTGGGGCTCAACTTTCTGTGGGCAGGAAGTAGTCTGAGAAAGCTGCTCAAAATCTAAGGAGGACAGGGGGCGTGTATAGCTCAGTGGTAGAGTGCATGCTTAGCATGCGCAAGGTCCTGGGTTTGATCCCCAGTACCTCCATTAAAAAATAAATAAATAAACCTAATTACCTGCCCCCCGCAAAATCCAAGGACACATTCTTCATGCTCATTTAATAGAAGGACATGAGGGACAATGGAAAGAACTCCCTTAAATGATGGAAAATGGAGCTAAGGACCACAGGAAAACAATGCAGTGGGGGAGGAGGATCTACCATGGATCAGAACTGAAACCTAATCAAGGAACATTTCCCACCTTAGGGTGGAGGACCCTTGTGATGTCTGCCTGGCAGGATTCCACAATTACCACAGAATAGTGATTGCTATCTCTATCCCACTCTTCTCCATTTCAAATGGGAATGTTTATGGCGGTTATCCTGTTCCTACTCTGCCCTTATCTATTAGGTATATTAATAAACAGTCTGGTGGGGGAGATAGATAATAAACAAGTAAATGACTAAGATAATGTAGGTAGTATTTAGTGGTATGAAGAAACTAAAGATGGGTGTTATAACAGTGAATGTTGTTGGAGAGGGGCAACTTTAGCTAGTAGGGCAGTGAAAGGCAGCCTCTCTGAGAGCAGAATATTTGAGCTGAGACTTGGATGAGAAGGAGTGAGCTACTCAAGCTTCTGCAGGGAGAGCGTTCTACGCAGAAGAAACAGCAATTGCAAATGCCAAGACAGGTGCAGGCTTGGCAGAATCAGGGACTGGGTGGCCTCAGCTAGTAAGAATGTGTGAGTGAACAGTCAGAGCAAGTCTTGACAATAATGTGGACTTGCTGAATGTGTTGTAGGGATTTTTCTAGGGGGAGAAGAAAGTATGACCTGTAGAATATTACTGACAAACTTTTCCAACATGGTAAGAACAGTGCAGTGCTAAAATGGCACTAATATTACACAGAAAGTCTAATGAGTATAAAGTTCAGTTTCCCATTTCTCTTGCTTCTCTCAAGTTCTCATTTAGATTTTATGCCTCAGGTAGATTCCATGTTATGGAGAGTTAAGACCCTTATAGCTAAACAATTTCTAGATGAGGTTTCAAGGAAACCTGCTCTTCCTCATGCCCTGATTAAGTGCCCTAAGATTAATGCACGGTATCAGCACTGAGTTCCAGGCACAGGAACCAAACTTTGGTCCAAGACCAAAGTTGGGTCAGCAGGGCAGCATACAGACCATGCTGTGTGTGGGTGTGTATGGGAAAATGGGGATGGCCGTGAATCTGGGAGGCCCCAGTGTTTGGACTGAGCACACAACTAGCGTTACCACGTGTGGCACTAGAGCTGCCGAGGTACCCCTACTTCAAAGGATCTAGGTTCATTTTTAGAATGCCAGTAGTCAGAGCTTAAGCAGCCTCAACCATTTTGGGAAGATGGTGAGTTAACCTGACCAAACAGAGATGTTTAGTTTGGAGGTAAGGGGAGATCCTGACTTATTGCATATGTTTACTTGTGAGAATTTACCGAGATGTTTGAATTTCTTCTTTGTTCTGAATTATGTTTCAGTTTTTATAGTTAATTATTAGAGGGTGATTTGTCATTACTGCCTTATTTTATAGAAGTAAATAAATTGTAATAAACAAAATAAAATCAACTGGAAAGTATGCAGTTTTTCCTTTTCCATCCCTACGTGGATGTCAGTGCCAGGCACCACTGCTCACATTTGGGAGTACCTGAATTTTCAGACACATCTCTGGGTTCAGATGAATAGTCTCTGAGGTGTTAACTTTGCAATCCTGAACCTAAGATAGAAAAGGCAAATGTCACACTATCACAAGTGACAGCAATTGCTGTAATGGACCCGGAGGGAACTAGGCCAGACAGAATGGATTAAGAAACAGGGATTTAGCTTGCAAAATCTGCCACACTGAGTTGAGTTCATGACACAGCTAACGACCTCTTAAAGGAAGAGCTGAAATCTCAGTGGACTATTAAACAGCAGTCTGCCTTCAAGAACAAGCAACAGTAAATTGCCAGTGTTAATTACAGTAACAATATGGAAACACAGTATAAAGTCTGATCCTATGCATCAAGAATAATTTCCAAATAAATGCTTGTATCTGGAGGGAAATGGATTTTCCATTCAAGATGCACACTTCAAAATGTCTGCATTTATAACATTGCTGGTTAAATAATCCTGAAATGTTTTCTTCGTCTATACTTACTAAAGAATACATATGGGATGAAGGAATCATATTTATAAAATTGAAAGGTGGTTTACTAGGCAATAGAGACAAATGGATACTAATGTGTGTAAGTGGATATGGGTGGGTTTGGACCCATAATTCAGCTTGTGAATAGACTCACTCACTCTACAGTCTCTGAAGTAGCGTTTGATGCTGCTGTCTTTCGGCAGTAACTCAGGAGAGCAATATGATGAGGGGAGAAATGCATCTCCATGACCTGTTCCTCAAAAGACTTTGTACTTCATCAACAGTCAACTCGTTACTACCTTCCAATGATCACAGTCAAAGGACTGTGATCGTCCTTTATGCCATTCATTTCTTTATAGCTTTCCTTACGTGGTTTGTTTTCCCATCCAACGCTGGAGGAGAAAGGCAATGGGGAACTCAGGTTCTTTGGGAAAGCTTCAAATGCTTAGATACTGCCTTGACTATGAATAACGGTCTCAACATTGCAAGGCCCTCCAAGGTAGATGGATTGTTTCGGCTAGGTTTAGAGAAACTTACTAAAGGAAAAAGAAGATAGTAATTCAGACTTCCATGAGCTGTGTTTTCATAACATAAACTATCCAAGTCCATCAATAAAAAAGTTTTATAAATATTAAGACTAACATAAATGTTATGTGTCAATCTGTATGACTTCTTTATGTTTATTTTCTATGGCTTGAAGTAAATTTCTGTTTCAAAGATTATAGATTTTTGTTTAGTCTTTGTTCTTTCTTAGATTTATTTGATGCCATTTTTTTTCAACCACAAATCTTAAGATTGTTCCTAAGAGAAAATATAGTATTTTATGATAATTCATTTTATTTCCTATCTCCAGGTATCATATAGTAAAAATCCTGAACCATCTATAATTTTTTTTCTGCTAGATTTGTGGAGGGTCCCCTTGCCACGTCTTCCCTTCTCAACTCTTCAAAGCATGTGACTACATAGATTCACTGCCTACAAGGGTAGGAGCAAGAGTAACAAAAATGTGTGTTATAGATATGCTGATTTTGTTGCTAAAGGCGACAACAACAACAAAAAACTGCATGACATCCTTATCAGGGAGGCCTACACATATTAACCACAGGGGAGCAGGGTATGGAAAAGAGTTGGGGAGAAAAATAATAACAATGGCAAAAATAAACATTCTACTGTTTATAGATTATTAAATGCTTCTATACTATTTCATCTGATCGTCGAACTACCTTATAATATTAGTTGTATTATTTTATTTTACTGATGTGGAAATGCTGTGGGGAGAGCTCTTGTGACTTTCCAAGGCCACGCGGCTGTAGGTAGGATGCCATCGGAACTTTAGGGCTACACCGTTCAGAGAAATTGGGGTCAGATGTGCGCCTTGTGGGGAGAACAGGAGTTGAGTCTTTTAAATCTCAGGTTCAAATACACAGAACTGAGTGTTTCAGAAAAGGCTTCAAACCAAGGAGGATTTACCAAGGTCAATTTGTTCAAAGAATTTTCAGAATGGAAGATCAGGGTGTGAATTTATCTTCCAAGTTCAAGCTTAAGGCTGAGCTCTGGGGTGACCACTTTGAAAGAATCTCACTTCTTTAAAGACCTGAGAGCCAGAAAGAGTCTCTAGACCAGGAAGGAAAAGGGCTATGGAGTGAGGAAGGAAAAGCGGAATTGTCTGTGAAAGTCCCTCTGTTCACATAGGATTTCTCAGCCTAGGCATTATTAACATCTTGGGTGGGAGGATTTTTTTTATCTGAGGGAGCAGTCCTGTGCATTGCAGGGTGTTTGGCAACACCCCTGACCTCTACCTGCTAGCTGTCAATAGCGTTGCCCTGCCCCATCCCCAGCTGTGACACAAAAAAAAATTTCCAGATGTTATCAAATGTCCCCCAAGAGGCAAAGTCTCTGTGGTTGAACCATTATTTAAGATGAGTCAAGCTGAATTAAGTAACCAAGACTTTAACTCCAAGTTGACCCACCTACATGTGAGTTGTATCTCACCATTTTTTTTCTTACACTCTTGTAAAGTACTTTTTAAAGCAATCCAACCAACTTGCCTAATGTGTGTTTTTTGGACAACCCTCTACAGATGGATAGCATCAGGGAAAAATAAAAGGGGAAAATAAAAGAGGAAATAAAAGATCTCAAGGTAAAAGACCAGAGAAAAATTCTAGATTCTTGAGATAATGGCAGTAGAATATTACCTGGAGCAGAAATATCCCGTCTCCTCCTTTTAGATCCATGTAAGCTGTTGGTAGGCATATAAAATGGCCTTGACCTTGGTGTCAGGGGCTCCTTCTTTAATGTGCAGGGGAGCATCTACTTCATTTCAAGTTCTCTGGCGCCGAATCACATGGGCCCAGAGCCACCTATTCTGAAGTTTCTAATGAGAGAAACTCTCATGACTGTCTCCTAGAAAAATAAAATTAAAATACCACAAGCAATAAGATTTTGAACTTCTTCCAAGGAGGTCATAAATAGAAACCACTTAATTTTTAAGGGGTAAGAGGCTTGTAATATCACAGCTTCTGAGTGTAGAAAGAGCACAAGGATCGATGGGGAATTATAATAAGCAACTAATGAGTTTCTCACGAAGGATAATCCATCAGTGAAAAAATAATAACGCAAATAAATCAGTCAAGCAATTAGTATTTTGACCAATCTTTTATTTTAGTTCCAAGACTACCATTATGACCTTGAAAGGGATATAATGAGGGTGTAAATCCTTGGGAGAACTTCCTGAATTTTTAATACATGAATTAAAAAACTACGCTCATCATGGAGAAATTATTAATGACCACTTTAGCAGACGCTTGCCTTTAAAAATTGTTTTGGCAGTCCAGCATTGGAATGCTCATGCTATGTTTTAGAAATTCCCCAACTAATGAATCTTGGAAGGAAGCAGGCTTATCCACAACCATAGAAGAAGAAAATGCCAAATCCTTGCTATTCTGGCATCTCTCTGAGATCACGCCTCCATCAGTCAGACGATGCCAGCTGAGAACCCAGAGCCAGTGAGGTGGGGGCTGGGAGGCTTGAATTCCGTGGTGGTGACAGCTGAAGGAAAACTGAGTTCCTCAGGGCAGTTGGCTGTACGCAGCATCTAGGACTTGGGGTGTCAGTGGTGCAAGTCCGAACACCTGAGCTTCAGAGGTGACAGTGGTAGTAGCGGGGAAAGAGGGAAGAGGAGGTCTCACCGGGCGGGTCTCCCTTGTGATTTAGCTGTTGTTATCAACAGCACAGCCCCATGTCAGTTCTTTAGTTCTTCCAGTGATTCTGGGAGTCACTCCCCATGTCTTAAATAAATCCCATTTCCTGCTTAAGTCAGCTGGAGTTGGTTTTTGTTGCCTGCAACTAAGAACCTTGAGTGACGTGATTATAACTTATGAGAACCTAATTAACAGCAAATAAAAGCAGAAAATCTGTCTTCAGCACAAAATTCAGTAGTAGTAGCAGTAATAATAACAATAAGAGCTAACGCTTCTTGAGCGCTTATTCTCTGCCAGGTACTGTTCTAAATTCACCACATTTATTAACTCATTAAATCCTGATAAACATCCTATGAGCAAACTGAGGCACAGAGGGGTTAACAGACAGAAATGCAGAGTTGGACTTTGAATCTGAGCAGTCTGGGCCCATGGTATTATCAACGATGATCAAGTAGAGATCTGCTTACCTTGTGTCTACTGTATTGATCAGCACTGATTATAGAACATTTGCAACATTTCCATCATAGGAAGTCCTGCTGAGTGGCGTGGGAATGAGGGACTTCTGCAAAATGAGAGGCTGGAGAAGGCTTCTCTGGGAGAGAAGAATTTAGGCATGGCCTGAAGGACAAGAGAATGCCAGACCTGCAAAGATCAGGAGCAGGGCCCGAGGTAGAGGGAACAAGACGTGTGCAGCCCTTCAGGTGGAAGCCATTGTGGTGTGTTTGAAGATAGTATTGCGGGAACTTCATGACACAGGAGGAGAGGAGATGTAGGACTAAGAGGTAAGGTAGGAGAGGGGAGCTAAGGGGCCAGGTCGTATAAGATCTCATAGTCCAGGGTCAGGGGTTTGGATTGTATTCTAAGTGCAGTGGGAAGCACTGGAGGTTTTAAGTAGGAAAGTAACATGATGTGATTTATGTTCGTGTTCTCAACAGCTCACTTTGGCTGGTGTGTGGAGAATTGATTGTTGGGGATAACAATCTACGAACAATTGATTAATGGTGGAAATAGGTAGATCATTTAGGAGACAGAGGACTGCAGTAGCCCAGGTAGTTCAAATGATGATGGATTGACTCAGGGAGAGGGATGGCTGTGAGATAGAGAAATAGATAAAAGATCTATTTTAGATGTACTATGGATGGATTGGATGGGGGATGGCATGAGGAAGGGAGGAGTCAGGATTTTATCTGCAATTTTGATTTGAATAAAATGTTGGATGGTGGTAAAGATAGGGAAAATGGAGGAAGAGCAGATTTTAGGGCAAAAATGAATGGCTCTCTTCTGGTCACATTAAATTTGAGATGCCTATTGAACACCCAGGTAGTGACGTGAAGAGGCCATCTGTTAGATGTCCATCTGGAGCGCTCTCAAGTCTGGAGATGTAAACTGGGGTCACTGGCCCAAAATGCTACATAAAGCCTTGGGGCTGAAGGAGATTATGATGGAAAGCATGGATGCAGGACTGAGCCCCTAGGGCATGCCAACATTTGAAGAGAAGGAAGAAAATGGAAGAATATTATGTATATCATACTGTCTCTCCCCTTCCCCTCTTCATTCCCTAAAGAGCTGGATTAAAAGTAACAAGACCAATTCCTAAAATGGAGATCGAGCAACTAGACTTCTGTGTGGCAATATCTATCTGTTATTTAAAAAATAAAACAGGGGGCTAGCAGTGGTCCTAGGAGGGACAGAAATTAAATTATAAGAAAGATCCAAACCATTTATTGTGGAGGCCTAGAAAGTCCACCTCTTCAATCTCATCTTGTGCCACTCCACTCCTGGCTCACCAGGCTCTAGCCACTGTGATCTTTCAGACCCTCAAACATGCTAATCTTTCCCACCTCAGGATGTTTGCACATGCTCATTCCTCTGGCTGCCTCTCCCCACCACCCTTCTTGACTGCTCTACCTATAGTAAGTTGCCTTTGTTTTTCTATCGCAACAATTTTTTTTGTTTCCTATATTGTATGTATTATAATTTACATTATTTAACTTTTTAGTTGCCTCTCCCAATAGAATATAATCTTCCCAAACAAAGAAACCAATTTACATCTTTTTTTTACCCTTGTAACTTCAGAGCTTGACGATAAGTACTTGTTGGTTAAATAGCCTTAGTACCTGGGGATAAATACTTATTGTGTGAATGAATTTATTTACTGAATGTTAGACACTAAAAGCTGTTTCATGTGGTTTTATCTTATTTAAGGTGCTTTTGTCTATAATGTAGATATTTTTTATTCTCATTTCACAGATGCAACTACAAAGATTGAATGAGAAAGGTTGAGAAGCTTGGTAAAACTCATACAGTAACAAATGGTAGAGGCAGCATGTGAAGCCAGATCCAGGTATCCCAAAGTGTGCGCTGTAGAAGGTATGGGAATATGGGCAACCCGGAGCAATATGACAGACAATGAGGCGCCACCGCCACCCGAGTGGCAGAGCCCAGGAAGACTGCTGATTTGAGTAGAATCAGGACCTAGGCTGACATTCAAAGGGGCAGCTCCGTGATGCAGGAAGCATGAGGTATGGGTTGCACTGTTTAATAGAGCTGTTCCGAAACTAGATGGGGAAGAATGGAAACCAGTGGGAACCAGGCCTTTCCTTAGAAATAGGGCACAAAGGGATCAGATAAGCAAGTCATTACTAGTTCACCAGTCAGTAGCCAAGCAGACTCCTTCCTGCCACCTGGAAAAAACAGAGGAACTGCAGTATTAAGAAATCTGGTAGATAGGCTCATGATTTTAAAGGGGACAGGCATCCCTCAAGCATTTATATCATGTTTACTATTGTATATTTGTGAGATTATTTGATTTGTGTTTGTCTCTGTGTAGGTTCCATGAGGACTGTTTGTTGTTTGCTTTGCTCAGTGTCGTATTATGATGACTAGAGTAAGAGCAGAGACTAGTAAATATTTCATGAATGAATAATAACAAAAAATGAGAGTAATACTAACAGGAACACATGGAACAGAGACCATGCACCAGGCACTGTTCCAGTATTTCACACATATTAACTCAATTACTCCTTGCAACAACTCTATGAGATAGGTGCAGTTAGTTCCCACATTTTATAGGCGAGGAAACTGAGGCACAGAGAGGTTAGGTTGCCCAAGGTCATGCTGTAGATCAAAAAATGTTGCCTGTCATATCAGTAAACAAAGAGTGTTGTGGCCATCAAGCCAGCAGCCACTGACAACTATGCACCCTAAGGGGATTCAGGATGGAGAAAAACAGGACCCTGGCCCTAGATAGCTAAGCATATCAAAGGAATGATTTTAACTAGCCCAGACTCTTGTATCTTCCCATACATGCAAAAGCATGCTAAATTCATTACCTTGAGATGTCTGGTTTTCTTTAACATTAATCTTTTGATGTTCCAGGTACCTGATTTTTTGTTGCAAAACTCTTATGTATCCTGGCAGTCCCTCAGAGCTATCTGAGAGACTGTCTTCTGGGCTTAATTCCTTAGTTTTTTCTGCCGAATAAAACATCATTCTCAACTTTGAGGTTGTGCATTTTTTTCTAGTCGACACAGCTAATAAGTGGAAGAGCTGGGAATGGAAGTTGTTCTAGAGATGGTGCTTTTGTTTCTTCATTACATCATCTCTAAATGCATGAACTCTCACACAAATGATTGTTCTGAGCACCACCTGGCAGCTCTGCTTTTGGAGTGAGAGCATTCTAAGGTTATTTTCAAAGCCAGATTTTTCTTTTGAGGATGAAGATTGCTGATATCCTGTCTACCTGTCCTTTCATCATTTCCACGAAGGGAACATTTGGCCTGCAGGTAACTAAGTGCACGAAGCAAATAGCTAATGCAGCTAGAATGGGGCAGAGACTGGCAGGAGGGCCCGCCACAAACAAAAGAGGACCTTGGGTAAGGAAATTCTGAGAACATAGTTCAGGAATAGTGTAAAGTCAGAGGAAATATTATAAAATGAGACTGATGTCTTACTTCAATAATAGACTGTTGTGGTCTTCTCATGGATTGTGGAATAATCGTAGAGTTTAAGGTCCAATGCTTTTAAAATTTTATTTTCCTTTTTCTATGATGACACTTCCATTTCCTAATCTATTACTGATACTAAGAGTTTTACCTAACAGCCTTTTAAAATAATATAATTTAGTCTTCCACATTACTCTAAAACCACAACTGAAAACAGATATTTCTTAAAAAGCAATTACATATTTCTGTGCTTATTATTTGCCCTCATATGTTACAAAAGTTGAATGCTTTCTGTTAGAGAAGTTACTCTGAAATCATTCTTAGCTAAATTCATTGTCCTCTGTACTTGTTAGAATAAGTAAAATAAAATGGTAGGAACATTAAAGTTTGAGTATTTTTACTGTACGTTTGGCAAACTCTGAAAATTAACATTTGGAAATTACTTCATTGTGTTGACATTTTGTTATTGTTTAACTATAATAAAGGTAGAAATATGAAAATATTCCAGGTGGTTATATCTTATGAATAAAGTAGGCTCTCATATAAACACAAAGGATAGTAATAATTATAAGATTTGCATAGGATTTTTTTTAAAGGTGTACATATATGTGGTGAAATGATTAAAAAGTTTTTAAAGCCATTTTTACAGCACTTAATTTACAGCAGTTAAAGAACTGAATATGTTTTCTTCATTAACAAATCTAATTTTTTTATGTTCATGTTCTATTTCATTATAGGTTACTACAAGATATTGAATATAGTTCCCTGTGCTATACAGTATAAAGTCTATTTTATATATACTGTTAGTATCTGCAAATCTTGAACTCCCAATTTACCCCTTCCCACTTTCTTTTCCTCCTGGTGACCATAAGTTTGTTTTCTACGTCTGTGAGTCTGTTTCTGTTTTGTAAATAAGTTCATTTGTGCCTTTTTTTTTTTTAAGATTCCACATATGAGTGATATCATATGGTATGCATAGGATTTTGAGAAATATTTTTCACATGTATTATTCTTATTTAATACTTGTAACAACTCTAGGAAGTTGATAACATTTTTATTTTCGTTTTAGGGTTGAGGGAAGAGATTCCAAGAGATAACTTACCTACAGTAGTAGATGGTGAAGGTGGAATTAGAGTACAGTTTTCTGACTTCAAACTCCGTATAATTTTTATTACACAAAGCTGACTCTGTGCAGAAAAGCTAATAGATTTGATCTCAACATTGAGCTTAAGGTGATGTTAGGATTTTCAAAAATGAGTGTTTTGTAAGTGGGTATAGCTATTTGGTTAGCTGTACAGGAAAACTGTCAAAAGTGGACAGGAGTCCTTCCCAGCCCAGGTACTTTTTACTCGTTCCAGGTGGAAGATACAGAGCTGGAGCCACATCCTCTCTCCCTTAATGAGAAGCATCCTCTGTGAAGCAGGGTACTCTGCATACACTCTGGAGGTAGACCTGGGATCCAGTTCTCAGTTCTATTACCTCTTAGCTAATCAACCCTGGACAAGTGAATTCACTCTTCTAAAACTCAAGTTTCCTCACCTACAGAGTGTGAATGAATAAGAACCTATATGAAAAGGTTTTTTTTTTATGAAGGCAAAATGAAATAGTGTATGTATGGTACCCAGCAAATCACACTAGGTAGATTATTAGCTATTATCTTAATGTTCCGCGTCTGGGGGCTAAAATGCTCCCAAGGAAACTAGATTGAGTGTGTGTACCATATTTTGGTAGCTTATACATTAAGACATAATCCCAGCAAATTGGACATGGTTCAAGTCCAAATGGGAACAGGCATTAGTAATGTAACCTCTAAATTTTCTGGGGATACAAATTCAAATATTTTATCCCATTGCTCCCATAAATCAACTTATTTTGACCCAGTGAATATGGTCACTATAAGACTCTGAAACTCTCCCCAGACACACTGACAATAAAGTGAACACGTGGCTGGTATCTGGCTGAAAACATGCCGAGGACAAAACATGTAAGTTAGATGCAGAGGACAAAACATACACGTTCTTGGGGGCTAGTGTGAAATTTGAGCAATATTGACTCTCTGCTCTCAATCTGGGACTATTTTGAGTCACTGCCAACTTGCTCAAAGTATCATAGAGAGTTTCAGCAAGACTGAGGACAAAAGACTACTTTTTACCATAGTTAATTAGCTAAAACTAGTTTTAGGAACTGGACATTATTTAGAAATTACTGCAATGTAATTGTTTTTGCTCATTGATTTGCATAAACACATCCATATATTATTTATGAACAGAAGCAATTTGCATTGTCCACTCCTTGGTGTTTTTTTTAATATGCTTATTATATGAATCCAAAGACCCCTTATAGTTATACTTCTAGATGCTGGAGAATATGTGCTTTGGAATGACGTAATATCCCCAAGAGAGCACTGAACCTCAAGGCATTCATCGATCCATTTGGACCTGGTTAACTCTGAGCCCATGCCCTGGGATTTTTGGGGTGGAAGGAGTGGTGTTCAGAATTTCTGGGTTGATTTGTATTGCTATCATATGGGTGAAATGTCTTGATTTTTTCCCCCCAAATAAACTCATTCTTTAGATTGGAGAACTGGCTAAACTGAAAAAACCTTCCATAGATTGAAATGACATGAAAGGCAGTTTTTCTTTTATTTGTTCAGAGTGACAACTCTTTATTCTCTCATCTGTAGATACGTTTACTGGGAAGTGGTCATATTTTGTATCTTTACATCCCACTCTCTGCTCCTCAGATTCATCTGAAATAACTTCACATTAGGCATCACATTTTAGGATCTGGGTAGGACTTGAGGACGTCAGGAGAAACTACAGCATATGGAAAATGGCTGAAAAATTGAGGATGTTTAGCTTGGAAAAGAGAACTGAAGCTATGATCATTGTTCTTAAATAACAGATGCAGAGAGTGAAACTAGAAGTAATGAGAAGTTATCTTTGCGCCCAGTGTGTGACTTTTATACAGTGGGGATTCTCAGGATGGAGTGGCCCCTTGGAGGGGGGGAAGGCTTAGATGACGCCTCTTCACAGGGGCTACTGACCTGGCTTTCACTTTGGGCAGAAGATTGGATTGGCTGAACTTCCTAAGATTCATTTTAACTTGCAGATGCTATGATTTCACAATCTTTAAGTACGAATCCTGAAAAAAGATGCCCTGAGACCTCACTGCATGACATGGACAAGTCCTGAATCCTTGTTGGGCTCCAAGTCCCTAATCTGCAAAATGAGATGGTTGGACACCAGATACATGTACATGCCGTGGCCCTGAAGCTGCACCCAGACTGAAATCTTAAGAAGAAAGATTAGAAGCTGCCACAGCCTTTTACCTCTCGAAACAGGTATTCCCATTACCCCTTGAAACAGGTTTTACCACCTGGTTCTGACGTTAATGTTTTACTGGTTCATAAGGGTACCAGTCTATTCATTCACATTTAAAAAAATTCATTTAAAGTGGTTAATCCAAGTTCTTAGAAGCAATGATGTCATTTTCATTTGGAAGGAAGACAAAAATGCAGTCTGAAAAATCTTGATTTTTCTTGACTTGGTCCTTGTACGAAACCGTTTGACTCCCATTGTACTAGGTGATGCTCATGGTCTCTGCATCTTGGGTGTTGCTTCCAATTCTCTCATCATTCTTAGAATAATAGATTCTAAGACAAGAAATTTGAAATTGTTGGCAGAGGAAACTTCTACCTCTGATTAGTCATTTCCTCTCAGAATCCAGCATTGGCTGGATCTCAGGAGAGGCTATCGAAGGAACAGAAGCAATTTCTCTTCTAGCAGCAAGAGGGAATACATCTCTTAGAGCACAGAGAAGAACAAACTCAAATTTAATGTGGACTCCAAGTCTTTTCAAAGTGCTTACCTTCTCAGCAACCAGCATCACCTCCTCCCCAAGTGAATGTCCTAGTAATAACAGCCTTTACTTCAGAAACTGATTATTTCTAGTAGAGGTAGCTAAAAATTAGAAATCAGATTCTAAGTTCCCTGAGAACAAAGGTCTCCCTACTGGATTCCTGGAAAGTAGCAGAATTTGGTAGTTGGTAGGAACTCAATGATATTTTGGTGAATGAGTGAACGAAAGAACAACTGAGTGGAACATTTTTAAGAACTTTTCCCATCTGTACTTCTAATGGTGAGAGAGCCTCCTGCTGGAAGAATGGATTTTATATACACTACCTATAGTTAAGCACAGTACACTGTACTAGCTGGACATGTTGTAGATCAAACAATGGACTTCAAAACTGAACCTCATATACCAGAATTTCTGACAGGACCTGTAATAAGAGTAATAGAGGGGATGTAAACATCACTGTCAAATAAAATTTATAAATTAATTGGATATATGCATAAATATTTATGTAGCACAAAGTGATGTATGTAATATATGAAATATTCGTGCTGCATAATCGTTATGCATATAACAAGTAATTGATGAAAGCCACTTGGTATTACTTTTCATGGAATCAAGACAATGTTACAGCTTTTCTTTCCATTAGTTATTCAAAATGAAAACCACTAATACTTTTTACACATGCAGCTTAAAACACAAACACACACACACACACTCTGTCTGGAACTAACCTCTCAATTCTTATGCTTTTTATGCACCTGAGTTTCATTCCATGTCCTCACTTCCACCCATCTGAGTGTTTCTTGTGGTGCTTTGCCCTGGGTATCCTGGACCCTGAGGGCTTAAAGAGAGTCTGGGCTGAGGAAGTGGGAATGACCTTTCCAGAACGCAAAAGCACTGTCACCACACTTTGTGGGGAGACTAGGATGGGGTGGAAGAGATTTAGGCACAGCTTCCATCGTGAGCACGGGAGAGCTCAGATGGTGTTCTCAGTCCCGGTGTCTGAATGAGGAGACAGAAGAACTTGGAGACAGTAAACATGGGGTGCTTTTTACCTGAGAATGGAGGAAAACGTGCCTGGAAGTAGGGTGCAGCCAGCTGGGAGAGCTCCAGGTCCCTTGACCTATTAGGAACACTTCTTTACTCACAAACCCATAGGAAGAGGCCTTCACTAATCACTAAGTACCTACACCAGGGGTTGCCAAACGTGGCTGCATACAGAATTCACCTGGGGGACATGAAAAAGTTCTGATGTTCCCCACATTCAGAGGTTGCGATTTAATTGGTCTGGTGTGTTGGCTGGGATATTGGGAAGTTTTAAAGCTTCTTAGATGATTGTAACATGTAGGTAAGGCCGAGAATCTCTGGTTTGTACTCTGGTGAAGGAAGAAATTTCTAACCTCAGAAGCATGGAGCTAACAGACACATTATTAATTCTAGTTGTTAACTTCTTTTTCTCTTGCTCTATTTTGTTCTTTTCCCTTTTATCACTGTGGTAGGCAAATTAATCACACCTTCCCTCCAAAAGTTGTCTATGCCCTAACCCTTGGGACCAGAGAATATGCCACCTGACATGGCAAAAGGGGTTTTGCAGATGTGATTACATTGAGGGCTTTGAGATGAGGACATTATCCTGGATTTTCTAGGGAGACCCAAGTGTAGTCTCGAGGGCCTTTATGCATGAAAGGAGGAGGGGAGAGAGTGAGAAGCAGAGAAGGAGATGTGATGACAGAAGCAGTAATGAGCTTTGGAGAGGTAAACGTGAGCCAAGGAATGCTGTCAGTCTCTAGAAGCAGGAAAAGACAAGAAACAGAGTTTTCTAGAACCTCCGGAGAGAATGCCGCCTGGCTGACACCTGGATTTCAGCCAACTGAGACCCATCTTGGCTTTCTGACCTCCAGAACCAGAAGAAAATAAACTTGTGTTGTTTTAAGCTACTAAATTTGTGGTAATTTGTGACAGCAGCAGTAGGAAATTAGTACAATAACCAATCCCATTTTTCTTTACCTACTTCTTCCACCGCCATCAGCGATCACTGTGAGGTGTTTACCATCTGTGCTTGGATATGTGTGTGTCCTTAAAGAACGCATATGTTTTACCCCAAGGAAATAACCCAGTGTGACTACGGAGGCTTTCCCTAAGCTGCCCCAAACTCTTAATAGGAAACAAGCCCTTCTCTTCTCATTGTTTTTTTGTTGTTGTTGTTGTTAAAGTTTAAATGACAAATGCAACGAGCCTTGGCTCATTTTCACTCATGCGTAGCAGACAGGTATGAGTGCATGCTGCCCATTTCCCCGGGGGGTGGGATGGAGCAAACATGAAGGGCTGTAAGGCGGGGAGTAAGGAAAGGAATAAGAAAAGGGGGGGGGGGGCTTCAGGGAATCCCCAAACAAACCTCCACTGTTTCACAGCTAACCGTCTTCAGTTGGATGCCCATGATCAGAAGACATGTGCAAAAGATTTTAGAGTTTGGCATAGAGTTTGGCAGGAATGCTGGTTTGTATAGCTTAATTACTCTCTTAGTCAACGTTTCGTTCTTCTTTGGTTTGCTTATTTCACGAAATATAAGACCATTTCAATAAATTTTTTTGTGTGCATTTGATGGGATTGGAGAGTATTGACTATGTGATGGAAAGGAATTTAGATTTAGTGCAAAGGACAAGAATTGTTTAAATACAATACAAGCTATAGATCAATAGGTGACAACAAATTGGGCAAAATAGAAGACTCCTTTAAAATGTCATTTCTTTACATTGGAAAAATTGTGTATATTAACAACAGAATGATTGATTTGGAAATTAAAAGTTAATCAGATCCCTCTCTCCCCCTCTCTTTTCTTTCTTTTTAATAAACTTAAATACAATAGCCATCTGAAACTGTTTTGATGTAATGAGTTAGATCATCTTGGGACCCTCTCTCCCTCTCATTGAAATTTTTATTGACATAATTATAGATTCACATACAGTTGTAATAAATAATAGAGATTTCTTGAACATTTTACCCAGTTTCCCTCAGTGGTAACATTTTGAAAATCTGCAGTATAATATCATAACTGGGATATTGACACTGACACAATTTAATCGTAATCAGATTTCCCCAGTTTTACTTACATTTGTGTGTGTTTATTTTTAAATGACTAGTCAATTGACTCAATACTCTGGTTCTTCTTTTATTGAAGAATTTGAAATGCTTTTTCATCACACAACAAAGTCCTTTTGTATATTTTGAACTCTGTTTTCCTCCCATTGACCTGTTTTTTTTTTCCAATTTTTTTAGACACATCTTATAATCTGGTAAATTAGAGCACTCCTCATTACATTCCTCTTTAAGAAATTTCCTGATTTTTTTCCACATGTTTATTCTTCCAGATTAGCTTTAAAATAATTTTGTCAAATTCCTTTTTGAATGAGATTACTTAGAACTTAGAGGTCAAACTGGGAAAAATTTATATTTCTACAGTGATGTCTTCCTACCAAAAATCTAAGTATGTCTCTTCATATATTTAACGTTGTGTTTCTACATATGTTACATACGTTGTTTTTATATGTTACTACTTAAGAGTCAGTTTTTAAAATACAGATTCTTATGTTTATTTTCTGTATTTATTTTGTAATTTTACTAAACCCTCATTAAAACAATAGATTTTGTTTTTTACGGTAGTTTTATGTTCAGAGCAAAACTGAGTGGAAGGTACAGATTTTCCATTTACTCCCCTGCCCTCCCCGACTCCACACATAGCCTCCCTCACTGTCAACATTCCCAGCAGAGCGGTACGTTTGTTACAATTGCTGAACCAACACTGACACATCATGGTCACCCAAGTCCATAGTTTACATTGGGATTTGCTCTTCGTGTTGCACATTCCATGTGTTTTGACAAATGCAAGTGGTTTTACTGCCCTAAAATTCCTCTGTGCTCTGCCTATTCATCCCTCCCTCTCCCCTAATGCCTGAATTTTTATTCTCTCCATAGTTTCACCTTTTCTGAAATGTCACATGATTGAGATCATATAGTATGTAGCCTTTTCAGATTGGCTTCTTTCATTTAGTAATATATTAAGTTTCTTTCATGTGTTTTCATGACTTAATCATCTCTTTCTGGTGGTGAATAATATTTCATTGTCTGCATATACTACAATTTATTTATCCATTCACCGACTGAAGGACATCTTGGTTGCCTCCAAGTTTTGGCAATTATGAATAAAGCTGCTATAAACATCTATGTGCAGAGCTTTGTGTGGACATAAGTTTTCAATTCATTTGGTTAAATGCCAAGGAGCACAGTGGCTAGATTGTAAGGTAAGAGTATGTTTAATTTTATAAGGAAATGCCAAACTCTTCCAAAGTGGCTGTAGAATTTTGCATTCCCAGTAGCAATGAATAAGAGTTCCTGTTGCCCCACGCCTCCCCAGCATTTGGTGTTGTCAGTGTTCTGGATTTTGGCCGTTCTAATAGATGTGTAGTCATATCTCACTGTTGCTTTAATTTGTATTCCCCTAATGACATGACACAGGGCATCTTTTCATATGCTTATTTGTCATCTCTCTATCTTCTTTAGTGAGGTGTCTGTTCAGGTCTTTGGCCCATTTTTAAATGGGGTTATTTGGTTTTTTTGTTGGTGAGTTTTAAGAGTTCTCTGTATATTTTGGATAATAGTCCTTTATCAGATGTGTCTTGCAAATATTTTCTCCCAGTCTGTAGCTTATCTTCTCATTCTCTTGACAGTGACTCTTGCAGAGCAAAGATTTTAAATTTTAAAGAAATCTAGCTTATCAATTATTTCTTTCATACACTGTGCTTTTGGAGTCATCACCAAACCCAGTGCAGTGGAAAAAAGACAGTCCTCCCAACAAATGGTGCTATAATAACTGGACGTTATTATAGCAAGAAAAAAAAACCTAAATGCAGACCTTATACTTTTCACAAAAATAACTAAATGGATCATAGACCATAATGTATAATGCAAAACTATAAACTCCTAGAAAATAATATGGGATAACATTTAGATATTTTGGGCATACAACCAAAAGGACTAGATGAGGGAAAGGGAAGAATTAAGAATAATTCAGCTTTTGACTTTAGCAGCTGAGTGGTTGATGGTAGGTATTTACTGAGACAAGGAGTGTGAGGTGAGCAATAGGTTTGGGGGCAGAGAGAATAAAGAGTTCTATTTTGGACATGGCAGCTTTGAGATGCCTATTTGACATGCAAGTGGAGATGTCATTAAGGTAGCTGGAAATGAGGAAGGAGCTTGGGAGGAACGTCCAGTCCGGCTCTTTTTAATTTCGGGCTTTTTAGATAGACCAGATGAGGTTACATAGACAAGAGTTCATAGAAGGAGTAACTCTGAGGCATCTACAATCTTTGGATGGCAGATTAAGGAGGTACAGAGAACAAAGGACAACAGTGAAGGCGCGGCAGGAGTGTATGTATGGTGGCATTAGAAGCCACAGGAAAAAAGTGGAGAGACAAGTTGTGTTGATTGCTTTTAAGAAGTTGAGTAAAATGAGAATATAGAAATGTTGAGTTTATTTCCTATAACTAAAAACTTACTGTATGTGTATGTTGTGTCAGCCAAAGCTGGCATAACTCCTAATGGTGAAGGATTTCAAGTAAAAGTGAAAAAGAAGACTGTGATGAAAACCTACCCTTGTTATTTAATTTTTTCTGAAAGAATTAACCAATAAAAATATACAAAAGGAAAAAAATTTGCAATTACACAAGGTTAAAAGTCTTTCCCATATTTTTATTTAGATCTTACTAAATTTATAGATTCATCTAAATGGAATTGACATCTTTACAAGTTTAAGCTTTTTATCTAAGAACAGGATATGTGATTCATGTGAATCTTCTTTTATGGACCTCAGTAGATATATAATATTTTCTTCAGGAATGTTCTCCTCACTTCTAGTTAAATTTATTCCTAGGTATTAAAAAAAATCTTTCTGTTTCTACTGATAACATATCTATACATATATTTATCAATATCTACATCAATATTGATATACAGATGATCTTTAAAATGTATAATATATATTTAAATGTTTATGTACAGAAAGATTAAAGTAGAAAAGAGCAGAATCTTCCTGAAGAAAGCATGTGCTCTCTCCACATGTGTATACGTGGATATAGAGTCTATTCATCCATATACATGTATATAGATATATGGATTATGGTATATATTCATATACATATGTATGTGTATATATATCTCTACACACACACACAGCTGCTCTGGACAATACTTAGATCTATCTCTGGGTGAGTTTGTTTTCTCTGTCTGGTACTAGAGTCTTTATCTTTTTTCCCTACTCTAATTGTAAAATGTTACATCTTAATTTTGGGCATCTCTTGAGATGCCCACCCTCTTAAAGAAGGTATGAAGACAGAGTCTTGTCTCATGAGCCTCTCCAAGTGAAGGGTATGAGCAGAGGGGGAGCTGGTGATGAGTCCCTGAGGGGAGAAGCGAACAGTCCTCAGAAAGCCACTCTCATATTTCCAGTCATGACTAAAACCTGAGCAGAAGTCTTAAGACTCCTGTGAACTGAGACATTAAATTACATTTTAATTCAAAGCTCCCTTTGAATTCCATTTCTTTGGTAACATCTTGTTTTTCCCTCTCTCTTTAATAAAACCTAGTTTCCAGAACAACTAAACTGCTTTAGCTCTTCAAATGATTTCCTTTAAAAGCCTTATAGGGAATGTTTTTAATAAACACTATAAAGTATAGTTCTATTTTTAAACTCTTACCTCAGGTGTCTGAACAGTTCTTATGAGCTTTCTACTGCTCTGTTTAGTCTTATTCAATACAAAACAGGAAATCAATTATACAAACCCTTTCCTAAAAACGTGCAAAACAGATGCTTGAATTAAAATACAGGTACATGTGAACATAACTGATAATATTGGGATAATTTGATAAAACAATGGTCAGCATATTTAAGTAGCATTTGACATGTTATGCATTTTAATAATGTTACATATTAATAATATAGTTGGCTGCTTCTCTGTATAAAAATCAATAACTGCGTTTGTTTTGAGTTACAGACAACAGTGGGATTAAATATTGTCCTCTTCTGGAACTTTGACTTAATAAGTTAATTCTCAGAAGGAATAAACACATAGGTAGGAGGCAAGGTGAACACAGTATGCCAAGATAGAGATCAATAGTGAGATTTGATATCTTCAGAATACTGTTATAAGCCAGTTCATGAAGCTACAGAATTAAAATTATATTGAAAAACTCAATAGCAAATGAATTTATGAATTATACTTGTTGGAAAACTTAAAAGCTCAAAAGGTTTACAGAAAAACAAATGAGAGAAGAACCCAACTTAACTTGACTAGAGATGTGGTCATTATGGCTTAATTTCCAAGTGATCACATGCTTGTCAAGAGTTCCCTAAATAAAGGCAGAGGGAAAAGTGGAAATGGGAGTAGGGATTGTAGATTTGACAAACTCCAAAGAGGGAGAGAAGACTGTCCAGAGACTGCATCCTCCACCTTTGTAAACCTTGGTTTGGTTCTTGTATCTGAGGTAACTCTCACTGTTCTAAATTTCATAGCGAATTCAGTGTTGGTGACAGGAGGTGGGACTGGGGCTGCTTGATTCCATAAATAAACTCAACGGAATATTTCCAGTCCTTCAGTAAGGATGTAGTATTGTAGAATGACTGTTCCCTTCCCATACTCCTGGTGAATCTTAAATTTTGGTAAGGTCAGATTTTGCCTAAGTAGCTCAAGGCTAAGAAAAATTCTATATCAAGGGATTCTCCCATCAACCTCTAGGAGAACCAAGTGAGCTTGTGTGACTCAGTACAACCCATGACTACAGAGGACAAGTCAGCCCAAAGTACATTTTTCTAATATTGGCAGGGGGTGGGGAGGGGTGGTGAGTAACATCCTCCTCATTCAGGCTTCCTCATACACAACTGTTCAGGATACTACTTAGGTAACAGCCACTGTAATACAACAGAAACTTATTTTTTACCAAGATGCACCCTCTTAGGTAGTTCTTCCCATGGGAAAACAAAAATATGCTTATCAATGTCTTGGAGTTACTGACCTGAGCCTGAACAGAGCCCAGAACTCACAAACATAGCTATGTCTTCCAACCTCAAATGTGATTTAAATTATTTTGTTAAAATATTAATTAAATACAGGCACACTTGAGAGAGAGAGATTGCAGGTTTAGTTTCAGACCACTGCAACAAAGTGAGTATCCCAATAAAGAGAGTCATATGAATTTTGGGGATTCCCAGTGCATATAAAAGTTATGTTTATACTATACTGTAGTCTATCAAGTGTGCAATTGCATTACGTCTAAAAAACCAATAATACACCTTAATTAAAAAACTCTATTGCTAAAAAGTGCTAACTACCATCTGAGCCTTCAGTGAGTCATAATCTTTTTGTTGGTGGAGGATCTTGCCTTGATGTTGATGGTTGCCTACTGATCAGGGTGGTGGTTTTTGAAGGTGGGGATGACTGTGGCAATTTCTTAACATAAGATAACAACGAAGTTTGTCACATAGATTGGCTCTTCCTTTCACAAATGCTTCCTTTGTGGCATAAAACTCTTTTTGATAGCATTTTACCCACAGTAGAGTTTCTTTCAAAATTAGAGTCAATCCTTTCAACCCCTGCTGCTGCTTTATCATCTAAGATTAGGTACTATTTTAAATCCTTCATTGTCATTTTAACAATTTTTGCAGCATCTTTTCCAGGAATAGATTTCTTCTCAAGGAACCACTTCCTTTGATCATCCATAAGAAGTAAGTCCTTATCTGTTAAAGTTTTATCATGAGATTGCAGCCATTCAGTCACATCTCCAGGATCCATTTCTATTCTAGTTCTCTTGCTAGTTCCACCACATCTACAGTAACTTCCTCCACTGAAGTCCTGAACACCTTGAAGTCATTCATGTGGGTTGGAATCAACTTCTTACAAACTCCTGTTAAGGTCAATACCTCTTGACGGTTTCCCATCAGTCATGAATATTCTTAATGACATCCAGAAGGGTAAATCCTTTCCAGAAAGCTTTCAATTGACTTTGCTCAGATCCATCAGAGGAATCACAATCTATGGCAGCTATAGTCTTATGAAATACATTTCTGAAATAATAAGACTTGAAAGTGGACCCATGAGCTGCAGAATGGATGTTGGGTGAGCAGGCATGAAAACAATATTAATCTGGTTGTATATGTCCATCAGAGCTCTTGGGTGACCAGGAGCATTGTCAGTGAGCAGTCATGTTTTAAAAGGAACCTTTTATCCTGAGCAGTAGTTCTCAACAGTGGGCTTAAAATATTCAGTAAAACATGTTCTAAACAGATGTGCTGTCATCCAAGCTTTGCTGTTCCATATCACAGGTAGAGTAGATTTAGCATAATTCTTAAAAGATCAAGGATTTGGGGGGCAGTAAATGAGCATTGGCTTCAAATTCAAGTCACCAGCTGCATTAGTCCCTAACAAGAGAGCAGCTTGTCCTTTGAAGCTTTGAAGCCAGGCCTTAACTTCTCCTCTCTAGCTATGAAAGTCCTAAATGACATCTTCTTCTAATAGAAGTCTGTTTCATCTACATTGAAAATCTGTTGTTTGGGTGTAGCCACAGAGTATCATTCCAACAAATGGCAAGTGTTACTTGTGTCATAGATTATAAATTCATATTTTATAATGTAAAGAGTTAATCTGTCCTAAATAGGAAAGTTCCATTGATCTCACTTAAGTTCATTCCCCTTAGAAATAAAGAGATAAGCTAGCCAGAGGACTATTTCAGTAATCTGCTTTGTTCACATTCTTTCTTTGTCAAGCTTTTCTCAGCAATGTTTATGGTGTATTTTCTCAATGATATCAGGATATACATTATTTATACAATCATAGAATCTTTACTTATTTATTAGAGCTGGAAATACTTTAAAGATCATCCTGCCTTACTCATCTTTCTGGTAAACAAGATGCAGCCCAAGGAAATATGCAATTTAAGATGACAGAATTAGTGGCAGAGCTTATGCAAAATCCAGCCCTGAACTCTTAATTTTCTCGTCTTTTTATTTTCCTAATTTTTCCCTTCTTCTGCTCTCCCTCCCTAGTCATACACTGGCTTTTTGTTGCTATTATGATTAGCAAAATGGTATTTACATATGGTTAGTTCTGTTCACAAGCCAGTGATATGACTGGTGATTTAAAGCCTTTTAGGCAGATTACATCATAGATGACCAGGCATTGTTATGAACTGAATACTTATGTCATCCTTAAATTCATATGTTGAAGCCCTAAACCCCTATGTGATGGCATCTGGAGGTAGGGAAGTGATCAGGTTTAGATGAGGTCACTTTTGGGAAGTGATTAGGTTTAGATGAGGTCATGAGGGTCAAGTCTTCATGATGGAATTAATGCCCAGTAAGAGACCAAGGAGGCTGCATGTTCTTTCTTTCTGCCATGGAAGGACACAGCAAGAAGGTAGCCATCTGTAAGCCAGGAAGACAGCTCTCACCGGAACCTGACCATGCCAGCTCCTGATCTTGGACTTCCCAATGTCTGTTCTTTCAGCTACCCAGTCTATAGCATTGTAAAAGCATCCTGAGCAGACTGTGACATTTAGGATATGCTATATCATTGGGTATTTACTAGGGTGGATGAGAATAAAGCAGTAGGCTGGCTGCCGCAAGAAATCTGACTGATACAATTAGGGGAATTTTCTTGGCCAGTTTACTAAAGTTTTCCCATCTTGATGGTGAGGTGTCAGTTTCAAAGTTACACATACCTGCTTAAAAAAAATCTGCTTTAAAACTGGTCACTATTGATATTATGATGTGAAGGCAAAAGTTGAAGATCTAAAAGAAAAATACATCCTAATAATATTGTATTAGGGGACCTGGCAAGGTCTTCTAATGACTGGTCCCATCCTGCTGAAATACATCAATGTCAGAGAACAGGTGTTGAATTAGATGGGCTTGGTATATGTTAAAAAGTAGGACTATTTTGTGCTTGTAATTGAGAATTGGATCTTTGCGAGTAATTTTGTTGGTGACGTATGAGTCAGAGGAGACTACAATTCGCTTCAAAAGCTATACTGAAGATACAGTGCTGACATTGGGGGCAAATGGCTTTGTCGGTAAATAAATACTATACAGACGCAAGGAATTGATGTATATAGTAAACTTGGTCCTCTGTTACTTTTATAAAGTCCCCTGGCCTCCTGATGCTTAAGAAAATATACTTGTAAATAGCCCCTTGAAAGGGATGAATTAGTTGAGATACTGCTTTTCAAAATTTAGACTCAAGTCCTCGCCATAGAATAGATGATGCCTGAGTGCTTAGAACCAAATATCTAACAAATGAAAAATAAAGGCATCAGTTGGCCATTGCACACACTGTCTTTGTATCCTATTATATTTAAGAATTTGTTTGCAGAATATTTGTAGTCATTCTTCAATACTGGGGTAATGGGAAGAGCCTTTGGCACTGAAGACTCCTACATACTAATCTAAGATTTGGCTTTTTTAACCTTTGTAATAGGAGTAATAACGCCTACACTGAGGGCTGTCCTAAGAGTCAAATGAGATCATATATGTGAAATGTGGTCTAAAAAAACCACTAAACAGATATTATATATCCCCCAAATTAGTTCACTTCCAAATTGGAAAATTCAACACAGAGGAAATAAAAAGTAGGTCTGTTACCAATATTGAATGAAGAATGGGTGGCTTGTAAGCCATGCGCATGTGAGTGGAAGAAAAAGAATCCAGCGACTAAGCTTGTTGAAGGAAGCCGGCTTAAGAGGTCTCAACATCCAGAGCCAGGGCAGGAAAGCTCTTCCAGCAGAGCAGTTAGCTGCCTCCCTGGAAGCCAGTTTGGAAGGAGAGCTGGGGGCTCTGGACAAGGATGTGGGAAGCAGTGGAGCCTTCTTTTCACCTGGTTCCCAAGTGAGGGCTGCCTGAAGCCGGCTGTGCATGGGGTGGCCTGCAGCAGCTGAGAGCACTGAGGCCTAAGCGGAAGGAGACTTTCTCTGTGGGGTGGGCTGATGGGTGCAGTGGGCAGGGGGCTTTCCTTCCACCAGCATGCCCACTCCCAACTCCAGTACAGAGATCTTAGTAAAAAGCTAGCTGGCCCTGCGAACAAAGCCTTAAGGCAGGTCTCTGTTCCATCCAGCTTGCCTGTAAGACCTTCCTACTTAGAACTCCTGCAGCTGTCATTCTTTTCTGCACTGTTTTAGAAGAAAAAAAATTTTTTTTCTTAATTTATTTAGAGTTTATCCTTTTCACCAGACAATAAGCACCATGGGATGTTCGTATTGTCAGTTTTGCTTCCCACTGTGTCCTCAGAGCCTGGCCCAGTGCCTGGCAGAGAGCAGAGACTCACAAAGAATGAATTCATAACACAAAGTAAGTAAAAGGAATATGTAAATAAGAAAGGGGTATGGCATCGGAGATGCAACATTTACTGACTCCTCATTTGCATTACTTTACTCACAGTACCCTGTTTGCTCCTTCAAACTACCCTAGAGATAAATGTGACTGAACAGTTTAGTAAACAAGGAAACGGAGACTTGGATAACTCATCAAACTTATTTCTGGTTTCACACCTGGTAAGTGATATAGAATTTGGAACAGATTTGACCAATGCCAAAATCCACGATCTTCCTCTACCTACCAAGGTCCCCCCAACCCTGGAATAGCCTGGATGATGCCACAAGGAGGGGCAGATCTAGATTCTATTCTAAAGGGGCCCCAAGGCAACTCAGAAGCCAATTGTGATTCTGGGGAAGAGAACTGAATATTCTATCTGTTATTAAATAAAGCTTGTGTTTGTTTGAACTGATTTCAATGTTCCCAGTGAATCAGTAACATGGATAAACATTCTTAAGACATGGTAGAGACTCAACACATGTTTGTAGCACAAATGAGTGAAAAAAAATTAATGAAAGAAAGAAAACAATAAATCAACCAGAGAGTGGCAATTTTAACCTAAAAGCCACATGGATGAGCATGACTAGCTGCAGGGAAATGGAAATGTCAAAGGGGAGGAAACTGTAAAAATGGGGAATTAGAGCAATCCCTGAGCCTGCAAGTCATAGAAGGAAACGAGAAACCAGGCAAACGCATTTAAAGCCCACACGTAAAGGTTCTCGTGTCTTCTATTTAGTCCTCTAAACAATAATAATGTATTTCTTCAGTTCATTAAGTAATCTATTAAAAAAAAAAAACCCACAGCCTTTAGAAAGTCAATGAGGCTTTCTAGGGTGGGTTTCCTAGCATCAGGGAAGGAATCTTATGAGCCTTCTGGTGCCCTGAATAAGTTACCACATGTGGATTGCAAATGTTCCTTGTGCTGTAATTATAATATTAATTGTAAGCTTTATTCATTCACTTTTACTCATTAGGCAAGTCGTTTGCTATTGGCTGTGACTAGAATGAGGCCCTTCCCCCCCAATCCTGGCAGGTCAGGATGAGGGAGCATCACAGTTTCCTGATATAGGAAATAGGCTGCTAGATGATATTAACGTTCCTAAGAAGAGCTGCTGTGCCTGGCTTGTCCTCTGACACTTCGGGGTGACTGATATCTTGCTGTCCTACACTCCATCCCTTGGTACCATTCCCAGAGGCAGAATCTTGACATGAAAGGGGCAGGAGCCTTCTGATGCTCATCTGCTCTGTCTCCTTCCTGTGAAACTGATGGTGAGTGAGGATGGCGCTGTCCTGGACCAGCTCAGGCATCTGCTCGGGTGTTCCCTGTGTCTTCCACTTGCACTAGGGAAGCTGAGGGAAAGAGCTCAGTGCCTCACAAAAGCTTAACTGCAAGTTGTTTGCCATTCATTCTTATCATTTGAAACGGTTCCATGAATTTAAATATGGGAGAACCGAGAACGTGTGAGCTGTGATTTATCCAACTTGGTACCAGAAATAATATTGATGTATGCAATAGCTACTCAGTGGTCTGTCCACATTTCTTGGAAAAACAGTTAATAAAATGATATTGAGATGAATTGATTCTTATTAATTAATCTTAATGACTTTTGCTGGCTACTGCACTATTAATTAGGAAGCATTTTGAGACACTGATGAAACACATGGGATTTGGAATTAGATAGGCTGGCCTCCAATCCTGGCTTATTTTCTAGCTCTGTCATTTTCAGGAAATAACCTTACAACTTCAACCTTACAACCTTTGTAAAATGGGCATAAGAGCTGTAGCTTCCTAGATTGTTATGCAAATTAAAGCACGTGAGGAACTTAGTTTAAAAGGTCTACCACATATTAAATCTCAGTGAAAGAATACTATATACTTGCTTGATAGCAAGAGGTACATTTCCCACATTTTGGCATTTCTGAAATTAGAGTGTGTCTTAAAACCTTTCTAAAGAGACTCCAGGTGCTAGCCAGAGAGCCTGACAAGTTACCATCGCTTGGCCATGTTCATGTGCCAACTTCACCCGGTATTAAAGGTAGATATTTACCTCAGTTGAGTTAGTACCATCGGTAGAAGTACAGGTGCTATAATATTTAAATTAAATTTGGAAGTGTAATTGTAAGAATCAACAAAAATATTTTTAAACAAGCTTGTACCATAGTGCAGCTTAGAAACATAAAATTATTGTTTCAGTAGAAGACTGCCTTTTACACATCAGGCAATGCAATTAAAGACATCAGAGAAGGTCAAGTTTTTCATAATACATCTGAGAATTTTCAAAGCTAGGAGAAACGTGCCCTATAACCAATATTATGAAGGTCTATCACTCACGCTCAGAACATTAGAGAAAAGCTTTTAGCTGACTTTCAAGAAAAGCACTTTAAATTCCAGTGATATGTAAGTCAATTAAAAAAATCCTATAAATATAATCAAAACAGAAATTTAGACAAAATTCCAGATTCTTTGATATAGTTTTAAATTATATAACCAATCCCAAAATTGCTACATCTGTCAAGGCAATGGACTTAGGTAATAAAAATTAGAATATCATTATGATCCAAGAGTGACTCAGAGTTATTTTTGTACTTTGTAAATGAAGCTTAGTGTCAAATTTTGACGGTCATACTGATTCTGGAGAAGAGAATGGTATGTGATTATATGAACAAATACAAATTTTTGTAGACTCAAAAATATATATATATATTTAACATGGTGTTTCCTTTTTCTGGAATAGTTGTCAGTAATTGATGCTTTTTACAATGGATGATGTCTTAGAATCCAGGGAATATTATAATCAAGGTGATGAAAAGCTTCATGTTGGATATGGCAGCATCTTTTTGGAGTGTGTGCCCAGCTAAGAGCACCTTCCTGGCAGCCATTTTATACAAGAGAACACCGCTTCCCTGGCCTCAGTTGATCAGACGAGGCATGCATCCCTGGTTCAGATTGAGCCAGCGTCCCTTCCCCAGGAATGTGGAATTGAGGCACAGAGAAGGAGTCTCTGAACTTGGGAGGGTTGGCAACATGCCATACACACAGAGCATCAGAGGGGCTGCTGCGGCAAGGAAAATAGCAAAGCAGGCTGCCAAGAGAAGCAGCAAGGAGAGATGCAGAGAGAGGAACCCCTGTTGCTCGTGACTTCCTACTTCTCAGCTCCAGCCATTCTCAGGCCTGGCTGATTCCAGTCCCACGTCCCTTCAGTCACCTCTGTGTTGTTAAATTCTCCACATTTTTGCTCAAGTTTGTTCAGGTTGTTTTCTACGATCTTTAACCAAAAGGGCCCTAACCGATTGGTTTGTCTACTCATAGACGAAGCCAATCCTCACTTAAAGACCTTCAGTGACTTGCAGTTACAGCTGGAACAAAGTCTAAACTCCTAACCACAGCCTCCAGGACTTGCATGGTCCCATCTCTTCTTTTCCAACCAAATATCTTGCCTTTCCCCTCTTTGGTGAATGGAATTCACCATACTTTTCCCTTGCTCAAAAATGCCATGGTCTTCCCTGCTTCTTAGTCTCTGCATGTGCTATTTTCTCAAACTTAGATTCTCTTTTTCTTTTTCCTCTTTTAGTCTCAGTTTAAGTGACATTTCTTTAGAAAGGTCTTCCTTGACTATCTAATAGAAGGTTCCCTTTGTGATTCTAAATGTAAACAGGTTTACATTTTTTCCATAATGGCTTGAACCATATCATTAAACTATTTTATTTATTTGACTTTTTCCCCCTTATCTTTTCCTCCCTGATGTCAGGGTCAATGTCATCTCATTTGCTTTCCTATTTCTATGACAGTGCCTGACTCAATTTGCTTTATGAATAGACAAGACATTTGGAGAAATTAGTTTATATAAAGGCAGAAGCTCAGCAATCCTTCCCTTTCTGTAGGGGAGGCATTTTCTGATCATTTGAATGGCATTAAAAGCAGTGGTAAAATTTTAGTTACGGAAATAGTTGGGTAGTTTATAAATAGTAAAGCTAATAGAAGAATACGTGTAACTGTGGTGTTTTAGGAGCCTCTGAAACTCGAGATGGTTGAAATCAGTCTTGGGGAGCTGGCCCCATGAAACAATATTCTGATATTGCCGCAAAATGTCCCTTGTATCACCTTTTGGCGGCTGGTGGTATATTTTATTTAAAAAGAAATACGTTTTTCTTGGAATTTCTTGTAGAACTAACAAAACTCTGCCGATTTTTGTAATTGCCAAACTTCCGTTTATTTTTCTCCCAATGAAGATGGAGAGGAGGTAGAAACTTGTTAAATGCTATGATGTTTCTTTCTAATATATTTCAAGCCCAGGTGTTGAAGTGAGCCTGTGTCAGGTTTTAGTCGTTGGTCCTTGTTTTTTCACAGGGCATATTGCTATTTTGTGCCTCTGGATATCAGATATTCCTCTTCTTTCTCAGTTCTTTGTTGATCTAAATCATTAATTTTTTGATTTTATAAAGTATTTTTTATATATTTTATATATTTTATAAAGATATTCACCATAGGTGCAAAGATCTTCCTGGATATGTCAATTGATGAAGAAATTTCTCTTCAGTGATTTTTAAAGAAAAGCAGACTTTACCCTAAGGTTATTCAATAACAGGAGTTCTTAATTCTACTATGAGCTACTGATTCCTTTGAACATCTAACCTGAGCTATGTGATCATTCGGTAGAAAAGTGCATCCACCTGCCTGTACACACATTTTGGATGTTCATTTATGAGTTTATGGACTGGCTGACATCCATTCATGCCCCTTAAACTAAAAACCACTGTTTGCCATGGTCTCTCACAGACCCTGGGAAATTCCTTTAGTTTCCATCTATAAATCAGACAAATCAAGTGTTCTTGATGGCGAAGACATCTTTAAGGCCAGAGCATGAGGGTTCGATTTCTTTCAACCCTCAAAGAGTTAGGGGGTCTTCCTTCATCCTGAGGTTAATCTTCTAGTCTTGAGAGTTACATTACATAACATCTACCATTGCTGGAACACTGTCTAAGTGCCAAGAACTGTGCAGGGCATTTCAAAGTATTTCGTTTTTATAATATACATTGAGATAGATAAAACCATTCTTATAGGAATGAATAAAATAACAGAACTAAATTCCAAAGCCAAAGAGAACAAGATTAGGCTAGCAGAGGGAAGCACTTCTGCTCTGAGTAGGTCATGTTCCTATTTGTTCATTCAACAAGTATCTCCTAAGAGTGTACAATGGAATTTGTACTATGCTGGAGTATTTTGTTATCATCAAAAATATCAGATATAGTTCATGTCTTCAAAGAACTTGGTGCCATTAGGGAGATAAGACAAAACAGCTTATTAGTTCTAGGCACTGGGCTCCTCGCTCTGGATGACTTCAAAACAAGTAAGACCTATTTTTGTACTCAGAACACCTATGATCTGCTTAGAGAATATTGTAAGTAGACATATGGTATTGACACAGAGGCAAATAAAATAGGTGTTGGAGGAGTGGAATAAATCGAAGGAGACACGCTGGATGGGAAAGTGAGAGGTGGAGGATGGCAGACTGCATCTCTGTGCTTGCTCTCTGTTAAATTTCCTGGGGAAACCATGGGGAACACGCTAGTAGAAGACACTATCTGTATCAATCTCCTGACGCTGAGTTCTTGAATATAGGGCCTGAGCCTTGTTATTATTTTTAAAACATTTTTTCAGGTCTTAGCACAGTACTTGCCAAAGAGAAGGTGTTGGGTAAATGTTGGTTGCGTGGAGTTGGAAACAAAACAGAAAAACAGTACCCTTAAAACAAAACCACCAGTCCCACCAAAAATGATACATAAAAGCCTATTGACAAGTGCTCTTGTCCTAAATGCTAACCAAAGAATCACTTTGGTCCCTGACCACTAGGACTTGACAGTCTAGTATAGACAGACTACGGTAGACACAGGAAATACTGTGTATATATCACGGGCCTCCTTGCTTTGTGAAGAAATAATCCAACTCATTGGAGGAAGCAGTGTAAAAGGAGGACCTCTAATTGGTTACTTCTATTTATATGGCTGTGTTTTGTTCAGTGCTTTTTTCTCTTTGGTACATGATGATTTGTGTGATCATCATCTAAAAAATATTGATTTGTTTCCTGGCTGTCATAAATTACTTTATCCACAGACCATCCTGTATTATAATATGGGGATATAACAGTTTGATAGATCTTGTTGCTTTTATTTGTCTTTTGTCATAATTTCTAGTAATTTTTTTTCATTATTGGCAATGCTTACATAATCACATACTAACACCTACAGGAGTGAATCACAGTTCATCTTGCAGATTTATGGCGTGCCTACTGAAAAAATACCTTATGATGCAAACATTAAGGTTGAAATGATCTCTTAACAGTCCCACAGCCAGGCCATGTGGTTTAGAGGCCAAATTAAAAATGAATCAATTTAAACTCTTTTCTTCTTTATTTAAATAACGAGACAAGTAAAGAAGGATTGGGAAATGCCATTAGCAAGCAGATAAGTCATTTATTCACAACACAGTTGAAGCAGAAAACTTCCATGCGTGGGAGGATGCATGAATACTTTCAGCCAGTAGATAGTTTTTCAAAGCAATGACTTCTTAGCCATTTCCATTTGCCCTGGTACCTGGTTGCTCTACCTGGTTTTCTCCCATTGATAGGCATCTTCAGAATTCCACAAGAATTAGCAGATATTTTTGTAGGAGTAGGGAGCTGTGTAATGTTTATGAGTTAATCATCTTTCTTCGTTTTTTCCCCACCATGGCTTCTCCTCCCTTTTTTGTTTCTCTTTCTGTGTCTTTGCTCCTATTTCTCTCCTTCTCTCTTCTGACTCTTTTTATCTGCATCTGTCTGTCTTCTGTCTCTTCTTTTTCTCCATCTGCCTTTCTCTTCACATATGTGTTATGTGTGACCACATGCCAGGCGCTGGGTTAGGAGTTGGAGATTATAGAGATTATACAGAAGGCAGTTTCTACTTTCCAGAGTTCTCAGTCTAATTGGGTATGGGTTGAGAGGAGGGAGATGGCATGGGAGGAGTAACAATATCAACCCACAGAGGCAGAAATGAGATGTCACAGTATCACAAATAAGCATCTTACTCTGTCTGAAAAGGTCAGGAGGAAGTGAAATTTGAAACAAGCCTGGAGAGAAGCTACTCCAGAGGGGGTAGCTGTGCAAAGGCGTGCAGGTGAGAAAACAGCGAACGTTGTGGGAGTGGCAAACAGGACATGTGCTTTGTCCACTTGAAACTAGAAATGGAGTGTGGATCACAGAGCAACGGTGCCTACAATGCAGTGGTTCTCCTTACCTATACACCTACGTTACATCCTGTGCAATTGATGCTTTTGGTTCGTTTTTGGCTTCCTCTCAACAACCACTCTGAAATATATGTATTGAAGCCATGTTGGGGAGCTGTTCTCCCCCTCAGCCTGGACCAGCAGTGTCGGGCTGAGGGGAGCCCTCGATTTCTCTGACGAGAGGGGTTTATGTTCTTTCCTAAACTGAAAGTAGAAGCCAAATGTTGGAGATTTGAAGGCAGCTAATACACTATTCTACTTTTCTTTCTATGAACCAGTTGAGAGAGCGAGAGAGAGAAAGAATAAGGTGGAGGGAATTCCAAACATCCCCTTTATTAGTAAACTTCTGGTAATACTGAACTTGTTGGTTTCTTATCTCAGAATTAGGGAGGCCCACCTAACCAGTTATAAACAATATACGTCTTTGCAACCCTGAGAACATGGAAGAACAGACCACAGTTCTTCGCAGGCAGGCAGAGGAATGGGGAAATGAGGCCGAAGTGCTCACTACCCATGGAAATTACTCCACCACCATGGGATAAGGTGAATGAGTGTGAGGAGAGGTCATGAGCTACCTTGATGATGTTCTGTGGAAACATGAGGCCAGGTCAAAGAAGATGGCACACAAAGTCCAAATCTAGTATCTGTCTGCCCTCTTCCTCACCGTCAGAAATGGACACTTGGGTGAGAAGCCTGTGCGGAAGGTGATATTGTGACCACTGTCATTTGAACCCCTGGTGTGAACTGGGGTGGCAAGCAGAGATGCCTTTTGTAAATAATGTTTCTAGCTATTTCTTCCTTAAAGGAAAGGGATGATGTGTTCGCTTCCCAGGAAATCTGTGACTCTAGAGTATTGTGTCCTGTTAAAATTAGTGGATTTGAGAAACACTAGCATTATGGTTTAAAATGGGTGAGAGACCCAGGTCTTTAGAAGAAATCTAGAACTGAGCTCAGGATTGCAGATCTGTGGCAGGGCGACCTTTTGAGTAAGCTATAAATTTGGAAAGAAGGCTTTCGGATTGTTGATGAGACTTTAAGAGTCCGTTTAAGAGTTTTGTTCTGGTGACATTTAACGGCAGTCTATCAAGCTAACTCCCCTCTCCAGCTCTCACAGACTTTTTGCTTTCCCTCTGATGTAGATTTTATTGGGGTGATGTATTCTTTCAAGATTAAGACACAACTGGACTCTAGCTAGCTTTGAGATGCCTGCCTTTTAGTGTCTTCGTTTGTTTTTTAAAGTGAAACCAGATTTACAATTTAATTAGTAAGGAGCTGTAATCTGTTTGCATACCATGACTTTGATAGCTCCCGAGACACGCCTGGAGGGGAAAGCAGACTGCGGTTTTCCAAAGAGGTGCTACTGGAGTCCAGAAAGTGTATTGAGACCCTGACATCACCTTTCTGGCTCTGTGAACTTGTCTCGTGTCCCTGCTGTTGCTGCTAGATTTGCCCACAGTCTCTGCTTTATAGCCTTGCTCCTGCCCCGCGTAGGCATTTTGGCTTATGGACTCCAGTTTTCCCTGACCCCACTTTCCCTTGAAGTCTGTCTCTAGTGTTGGTGAGCACACCAGTCACTCGGTGCTTGTTCAGAATGCAGGCTCCGGGCTGCGCCTTAGAGATTCTGACGCATTAGGTCTCTGTTGTGCCCCAGGAATCTCACCTTGAACTGGCCCCCCCCAGAGATGCTGAGGAAGGAGGTCCACAGGCCTCCCTGAGAAACACTCGCCAACTGTGATGCTCTGCGCCCTGCTAATGTTCACTCCAGTGTGTGGCCTCGGTCCACCTCCAACTTCTGTCCTCACTGCTCTCACTGAGGTGCGGAAAACCTGAAGGGGCTGGGCTTCTCCGGCTTGAGATAGATGCTTTCCATGAAGTACGTTGAGGAGAATCAAGTTGGTGAAGTGTTTGGAGATGAACGGGGTGGCCTAATCAGGTCGTTAGCATGCGCTTCCCGTACGGTTAGAAGGGTTCAGCTCTGGCCAGTTCAGCTCAGCCTCTGTGCTTCATGACAGGGATCCAGCCCTCCAGAAACCTGGAGTTTGAGAGGGTTCACTGTGAGAGTCTTGTGCTTCCTCCCCAGGCAGCCGGCCAGGAAGCTGGTTGGCTTCTGTGGTTGTGTTGTCCATGATGGGATATTTTGGTTTGGTCAGTAGTCGGAACTGTGGTCTATAGACCATACTGTGAGACACTCTGGGGACCACTTCCATCTGTTTAGGGATATTTGCCCAGAGATATCAGGCCTCGTGAGACTGCAACGGTGACCTCCAGGTCAGGAAAAACTACCATTAGTCATCCTGCTTCGAGGGACTCTGTTTACTTCTCAGAAGGGTATTGCTCTCAATAAGGAATTAATCACAGGACTTCTGAATTTCTAGAAATGTTTGTAATTTTATTTTCTTGTTTTCTGGTATTCTTTTTATTGATATTTACTTTTAAACTACTCTCATGCTACTTAATTCTTCCAGAATATTCTTTTATCTAACATTATTCATTTTTATTGGTTTTAAAACTCTCAGTTTACCATTTGCCATTCTTTTAAATTGTCTATTTAATCATGCTTCGTTTATGCTGTTCTATCTTTCTTACCCACTTTTTAAGCTTTAATATTATTTATCTAACTTGATCGTTTCATAGCTATGACTTTTTGTAAACAGTGAAATTGAATTTTGGGTGAATCCTTTGCATTTTTGTTCATATAGGAAATTACTTTCAAGTTACACAGGTTTGTTGTGCCAGTTTTTCTGACTTACTTTTCATAAGCTCTGCTCCTGATTTATACTTTATAGAAACCATATTTTACTCAAGAGTTGTTTGAAATCCAAACTAGTCACTGTAAGCTGCCTCCAGGGAAGTCTTATGAGAATCCAGTCTGTTTAGGAGAGTGTTGGCATGGTGCTGGCACATCAGCTATTTTCAGTATAGACTGGACATCAAGTTGGCATGACCAGAGGCCAGTAACTTACAATTCCTGAAATTGTCATTGTGCCAATCAAAGCACAAAATTACCTTGGCCAAAGGGATTGCTTCATGGTTGGAAATACAACCAAACCCAAGTCAATGAGAGCCCTTCCTGGGATTTCTGCTACAACTGCAAGGAACAAGGCATTGTCTCATTCTCAGAGTCTGAGTGCTAAGTCCCCATAAGCTTGGAGCTGCAGGGACCATCTTTACTCCCACATGGGGAAAGCTTGCTTGAAAATTAAGTCAACCCAGGGGAAAGAAAGCCGGGCTGAGAGATGGAAAACCAGAGACCATTTCCTGCAGACATTATACAAACGTTATTTGAAAACCTGACTTCAGCTATATTGATCCATGGATTTATTTTTTTAAGTTATATAAGCCAATACCTCCTCCTTTACATTAAAGCTAGTTTAATCTGGGTTTCCATCACTTGCAACTGAAATAGTTCTGATTTATACACAATCTGCTGGACAATGTCCTAGGTGCCCCAGGGACAGCCACTTTCAACAGTTTTAGGTCTTTCTTTTCATATTTATTTCCAAGTAGCTAAACAATAGGCCTTTACTGCTGTTTCTTGATTGGTTGATTTTAGTCAGTAGTGATCGATTTCCTGCTATGGTGATGAATGCCCTCCTCCGTTTCCGTTTCTCCCTCCCTACTTCCAGTCCCTCTATAGTTATGTTACAATGTTTAGCTAAATCATTAGTTAGGAATCACATTATTCTGACTTCAGCCAAAAATCAATTTATCCTATATAATATAAAGACTCAAAACCTTCTAAAAAGGCAAAGGATTAAAAAATAACTTAGGAAGAATTTTACATAGATTCTTAACAATGTATCAAGTAAACCTGAAGAGAACAGAGAACACATATAAACTTCTTCTAGTTGTTAAATTTGCTGCAGGTCAGGAAGTAACATTTATTGATATCTACTTGGAGCTATGCCCCATGTTGGTATTTTATTGGTTATCTTTTTGATGCTTACAGTAAAAAAGCGTCATCATCCTTTTCAATAATATAGGAGTAATCCACGTGCTCACAAATGAAAGGTAAATCCTTTTTAGGAAATTTTATTTAGTTATGAAGTAAGGGCAAAGGAACTCAATTTAACAGGGGCTCAACTTGCTCAGATCTGTCCCTTTATTCTGAATAAGCATAGCTAATGACACTGGTGGATATTATGGGATTTGGGCTTGTAGATTCCATTTTAGAAGCAGTAAGAATTCAGCCTTGTGGCGTCAGTGAATATTTTGAGGGGCAGAATTGGTGGCTTCACAGTAGGTTAAGTAAGAAAATGCAGTGAAAAGTAAAACTTTCATTTGGAAATCAGCAGAACTACAAGAGATTCAAAGTTTTTCAATTGTGGTTAAGGTGGTGGAGGAATTGGAGAAGAAAGTTGATTCAGGGATGGGGGAGGGACCTTGATATTAGAAGGAGCTCCAGCGCTCTTGTCTAGAGATCTGAATTGAAATCCGGCTCCAGCAGTTACTTGATTGTGTGATCTCGGGCAATTCACTTACTCATTTTTCTATTTCCTTAGATATAAAATAGTTGTAGAAACTGCCGTCTTGCTTCTACTACGTGAGTGCTATGAGAAGCAAATGAAATGTATGTAAGTAATTGTGGATCTGCAGTCAACACAAGCGGAAGCTGTGTTCATCTCAAGATACCTGAGGACCAGGAAGGCATATCTACCAACGATTTATTTATATGCTCAGCCACCCAGAACCCTGAGAAATGGCTTATTTAAAAAAAAGAGAGAGAGAGAGAGAGCTAAAGTACACAAGTTTGGTTCAAGAGTAATGGCCATAGGGAGGGTGTCCCGATTCAGAGCATAATAGGACTTGTCTGTCCTGCAGAGGCAGGGGGTGAGGGTAGTTTTCAGTAAATAAGCAAGCCAATACTGAAAACCAGAGCTTTTCTCAAATGTCTGGGCAATGTTGAGACTGCAAGGAAGTTCTCAGCAGGTTGGTGGCAGCAGTGATGGGAAGTGGCCTTTGAAGTCATTCGGAGCACTCTAATTCTCCCTTCAGCACGTGAGCTCCGGCAGCTGCATCACCGAGAAGAGTAGGCTCTGAGATGGGGCCACCCTGTGGGCCTCACCAGCGGTGGCTTTGTGGGCTCCTGCTAGCAGCAGCTACTGGGGATTTTACCAGAGTGAATAAAAGTGGGAAAGGAGGCGAACGTTTCCATGTGCCTGAGAAGGAGTTTAGTTCACGCAGCATATGGGAGACAGCCCCAGAGAACAACTTCTGTGACAGATTTGAAGGTGGGCAGGGAGTTGGGTCAGACAGCCCTCTCAGAGAAACTGGGAGCAGAGCCCCCCAAACGTTTGCCATTTTATGACTTTTATTATAATCCTATTTTTATCCCAGCAAGAATGGCCCAGGGAACTTGAGTGATATTGGTTAGGTAGCTATGCAAATGTAAGGGATCATTATGAAGGCATTTTACAAGCTCATGTGTGCTTCTCTCTGGCAGGTAGACCTCAGAGTGTGTATAAAGCAGGGACCAAGAGTCAGCAAGCTTTTATTGCTCAAAGTGAAGTTGCATTGCATACTCCTGGGCCTCAGATTTATATCCTTAAGTTTTGCTAGGTTTTCATTTATATATGTCAAATTAATGCTTTGAAATCAGAATATTAAAATATTGAAGTTAACTGTGTCATCAAGCTGAATAGAAAATGTAGAAATTTGTAATAATTTAAAACCAAACTGCTGTGCATTCATTCAGCAAATACTTGCTGAAGACACATGAGGCACCAGGCAAGGTGCCAGGAAGCCACTCATTCATATGTTTATTTAATGAACATTTAGTGAGCACCTTGTTCTTGTCACTGCGATACAGTGGAGACAAGAAAAACAATGTCACTGCTCTCATGAAGTTTAATTTAAATGAAAGGAGCAATCAACAAAGAAACAAGTAAATATCATATAGCAGTAAGTTCTATGCAGAAAATTTACAAAGGGGAACATGACAGGGAGCAACTAGGTGGCTGCCTGTGATTAGAACATCAGAGGCGGCGACTCTGCTGGTATTTGAATGCTGAGAAGGAACCAGCCATGTGAAGGAAGGTTGGGGCAGTGCCTTTGAGGCAGAGAACTTGAGGGCAAAGTCCCTAAGGCTGGGATGGACTTGACCTAGGGCCCAGGCAGAAAGAAGGCCTTAAAATGAGGTTGGCATGGATGGCATGAGGTTGGAAAGGAAGGCACAGGTCAGGTTTTGCAGGACTTTGGGAATCAGGTCAAAGGGTCTGGGTTTTACTGTAATTGTGTTCTGTGGCCATTGTGCAGAGAAGTATTTTGGGTTGCAGGAGTAGGAGCAAGATGCTATGGCAATAACCCAGATGGAAGCGGATGAAGGGTTGGCCATTGATGACGTCATTGAAGATGGGTGTAGTGGGAGGATTCAGGATATAAATTAGGAGGTAGAGTTGATTGGATTTGCTAATAAGATTCTTTGGTGGGGCGGTGTTTAGGAAAGACACAACTCAAGGATGACTCCTTGAGGATAGAATGTGACCTAAGACAGATATGACCTCTAACTTCCTGGAGGCTGGGGAGACATGTTAATGAAATAACCCCATAAATACAATGGAAAATATAACAGTGACAATGTTGCAAAGGAGGAACTTTCAGTGCTGTGAGAGGGTTGAAAGATGGGTGCCATAGGGGGAAGGAGATCAGAGGAGGCTTGTTTGGACTAAAATCTAAATCTGAAGCTATACATGGAAGGGAACATCGCATTTTCTCCAGTTTGGGAAACTCTGCTTTATCTGGGGAAAGCTGTTCAGCAAAGAAAAGAGTCAAAATTGTACCCGGAGCAACCTCACTCCCGTACTCCACTTCCCTTATTCCCACGGCCTACAAAAGAATGTTTTGTTTTGTTTTTAAGAAAGTGCAAGAAAAAAGGGGAAAACTGTGTGTGAGAGAGTTCCCAGAAGTTGCCTCTTGCCAGCAAAAGAGCCTGTTCTTTTTATCTGTTAGAAGGTCTACTGAAAAGAGCACAACCTTTCTTTCCCATGAGTCCGCCAGCCAAGAGGTGGTGGGGCCATTTCTTTTTCTCTCCCTGTCATGACTACCTTGTGAGCCTGCCTTCACCCACATCCGAGAAAGGTTTGAAATGATGAATTGCGTGGGACTTGGCATAAGGATCCCGAGCTGGATCCTTACTAGCTGCGTGTGTGTGCCCTTAGGTAACATTCCTAATGCTCAATTTCTTTACCTATAAAAGGGGATGATACTAGCTGGTGTTCCCCCAGCCCTAGCCCGCAGGAGTGATCAACATCTGACTTCTAACCCCATTGCCTAATGTTGCCTGTTTTGGAACCTCATAAAAATACATTCTTGTGTCTGGCTTCTTTTGCTCAGTGTTATATTGCATGGCACTGTGGATTATTTGTTCCTTTGTATGAATTCATTACAATTTCTTTCTTTCATTGATGGGCATTTGATTTGGTTCCAGTTACAAATAATGCTACCAACACACAGTTCCTGGCTTTTGGTGACCGCGTTTGTATCTTTCTGTGGAGTATGTATCTGGGGATGGACCTGCAGGGTGTAGGACTTACACAGCTTCAGTTTTTCAGTAGACTCTTTGAAATTGTTTTCCAAAGCTATTTTTTCCAATTTATACTCCCATCGGCAACATAGGGGCACTCCAACTGGGCCACACGCTGACTTGGTATTGCCACTATTTTATATGTCAGCCATTCTAAAGATATTGTGACATTTATTGCAGTTTTAATTGCATTTCTATGATGACTAGTGATGTTAAGTGATTAATAAGCCCATGAAAAGATATTCATCTACTTTTCGTAGTTTAAATATTTTGCCTCATGAATAAAATGGGATGATAGTAGTAACTGCCCCTGAGAGCTGTGCGGCAGAGTGGAGTAATGAGGGCTAAGCTTTTAGGGCAGTGTCCACCTCGTTGTAAGTGATTAGGATGTGCTGCTATAACAAGTTACCACAAACCGGGGGCTTGAAACACCACATTATTATCTCATGTTCTGGAGGCCAGAGTCTGAAATGGGTTTCACTGGGCTACAATCGAGGGTTCAGCAAGGCTTCCTTCTGGAGATTCTGGGGAGATTCCTTCTCCTTGCCCTCCCAGCTCCTAGAGGCTATTCATGTAAGTTGGCCTGGGGGCCCCATTCGTCTTCCAAACCAGCAACCGCACCACTTTGACCTCTAACCTGGACAGTGGGAGAGGCATTGGGAAAGTTGGGGAGCACTCCTGGAGGAAGGGGTCTAGACCCATAGTGGGCAGGAGGGGATCTCCGTGGGCTCTTTTGGGGGAATGAATAGTAAGGGGTGGAATGGGGATTGGATTGACATTAGGTTTTGGCTGATCTGAAGCATTTGGACAGTCTCTTCAAGGCAAGAAAGACCCTCTGTAGACTTTAGAGAGGTTGGTGGCATGTTCCAACAGTGTTTTGGGAAGATTAATCTGACTGATGGGCAGGACTGAGTAAAGATGGTGAGGCTGAGGACTGGGAGTCTGGTTAGAAGGCTATTGCTCTAGGGCTGGAGTGAGGCCAACAGCTGGGGTGAGGGAAGTGGAAATGAAAGGAAGGGCTGATCCCTAAAAACGAAAGATGACTGGATGTGGGGGATAGAGAGGAAAGGGTTGGAGAAAGCATTGTCTCAGATGACAGGTGTTACTGTGAGGGGCAGAATCAGACCCTTGGCGTTGGCAGTGATGGAGTAAGTGTAAGCTGTAAAGATGTCATGGCAATTTGCACCATGTCAGCACACCTGTTTTTATACAGTAATATTTGATAACTTTGCAAAAAAAAAAAAGAAACTCGGCATGCAGACAGCATGAGTCAGTCCTCTTTCAAATGAGATAAAACTCTAATACTTTAATACTTTTTGAGCCACTGTAAGATCTTCCAACTGTCATCTGTGGCGTAAGTGTTCACTTAGGGCAGGAGAGGGTGTTTTTTCCTTTCAAGAAGTAGCCTAGATGAAAAGGAGTTCTATAATATCAAAAGGAAGACTAAAATTCTAATCCTTCTCTTCCCTTGAAAAGGGAGAGAGGTATAAACCACAGTGCAGCCTTCTCAGTTGTCTGAACCCCCGAGGCCAACGCACAGGGGCTGAGGGTAGGCTATAGGAATAATTAACGGAGCTACTTCTGTGCCTGTGACGTCAAGAGTTGACCCCAGGAAGACACAGATGGAGGCGGTCAGATCATTCCAAAGCGGCGTGGAAAGAGCTGTGGTATGAACAGGAAGACGAAGTAATGGAAAGGCCCCAGGTTTGTATATGGGGACGGCCGTCAGAGTTCTTAAGAATTCCCAGAGAGTGTTTTAGTATTTGGACACTTTTGCCAAACCCACCAATGTGGCCCCGCTGAGCACTGTGTTAGATGCAAATACGAATCCTTCTCTTTCTCCCACTAGTGGCGCATGTTGTGAGTACAGGAGAAGGACCATGGCTAGAAATGAAGAACCTCCACGTATTTTTCTAACTCTCCTCAAAGTCACAGGGAAGGCGTGTGGCACTGGGAGCCTCACTCACCTACTTGAAGCCAGGAGCCTGTACTGTGTGTGGCTGTGACTGTCCCGCTGGGTTGCTGAGTGCTGACAGAGGCTCTGTGATGGGTTAGAACTGACTCCTGCTCTATCATTGCTTGGTCTGATCAGCATCTCTCACAAAGCCAGAAAAAAATCCTCCTAAGTCATCAGATAGATTACTAACTCTCCCATGTAGACATTGGCCAAGGGACAGCTCTGGTTTATGCCTGTTTCCTGACATAATTAGAAGTATCCAGGTTTGGATGATAAACGCTACAATCACCCTCCAGTTAGTGCCATCCTATCTCACTGTGCGGTTAATCTGTCTCTGGTTATGGGTTAGCTGAGCCCACAATTCCCTTACTCCCGGAACTTCCCTTCTGCTCTGCCTGCAAGATACATCCTCATGGATTCCATACTTATAGACGGCGACTCAGACTTCATTCCTGCTTGGAGAGGTGTCCCCCTAGAGGGACCCAGAGAGAGCTGCACTGTGGTGGGCAGGGACCTGACTTGTTCTTTAATGCACACTGGAGAGTGACACTTACTCACTTGTCTCAGCTGTTGCCCTGAGTCCTGAGGGCCTTCTTAGAGGAAGTGTGTGAATCTCGCTCAAGCTAATTGTGGTTACTCTTAAGGGAGGGGAAAGGAGATGGAGATTGTCACCTCCACCCTAAGTCCTCTCAGTAGCTTCCTGGAAGGCTGACTTTCAAGTCTTAATTCTTTCATCCTAATTACACACAGAGTCTAACAAGATATCAGAAGTATGTAGCAGTTTAATAAGAAATAAATGCAATTATAAGAGCCCAAGAATTATTTCAATCTCACGGCTGTGCCCCAAGCCTCTCTGTGTTTTACTGAGCAGACTCAATTTTGTTCGGCAGCCAGAAATACTGCTTGGTAATTTACCAAATTCAGGGCGCTGTTTCCCACCTTGAGGTTATTTATAATTTGTCTTCCTTTATTAGGAAAGGTTTTGTAAAGCAGAGTCTCATAAAGGCATTTTATAAGGAATTTTATAAAGGTAATTATTACCAAAATTAAGATGAGTAATTATGACCTATAATCAACTTGGAAAAATGGTGTGCTTTCACAAGGAAGCAGTGATTATTGCTATGTTCCTTGTATAGTTTCCAGGCTGGCAATTAATTGGTCTTTGGTGGAAGGAAGTGACAGCTTAGCTCAGAATGGCTCCCTGGATTGATTATGGTCACATTTCTAGACAGAATCTTGAAGAATCTGTTTATGTGAGTACCTGAATTTAGAAGTATCCATTTCAGTGATTAATATGACTACATCAATAATGGTAAAAAAAAAAAAAAAGAAAAAAGGTACACTTCTGAACAATTTAATTATCTGAACAAATATATTTTTGGATTAAAAATAAAACTTTTCTCTTTATCATCTTCCCCCAAAAGAAAAGATAAAAGCTATACTTTTTGCCTCCTAAACTTAGTAAGTGAAACTTAGGGATTACCTTGTGTCTTGTGTCTTGTGAGAGCCAGACTGACCTTCAATTATCTAGCAAGCTACCCAGCACAGGGAGATCCCATCACTGACTTTGGTGGTCCCCGGACATCTTACGGAAGCCTCTCACTTACATAAGGCAGAGGCTCTGGTAGATTGCAAAAGTGGCCACAAATTCCTGCACCGCCTATATCCACAAGCTTGCAGTATCACTTTGTAGCTCCTCCCATCAAGAAGTAGAATCTTTTTCTACTCCTTGCATCTGGCTAAGTTATGGGACTTGCTTTGGCCAAAAGAACAGCAGCAAAAATGATACAAGGAGAGACTTGGAGCTTTTCCTGATGACCTCCCATAACTGCCTCCTCCCCTCAACATCTCTGTCTTTAGCTGGACATGGTATTAAAGATGGTGGCTTGAGCCATTTCAGGGAGTTACTCAGTTTTCCTGGGTATCTCCTGTGCATACAGGAGGAATATGTATTGAACTTTTTCTCCTTCTGTTATTCTTTTATTATTGGTAGGGGGAGTCTCAGCCAAGAACCTAGAAGGGTAGGGGGAAAACTATTTTTCCACCCCTAAACTTGCAACATTAATACAGAAGACAAGCCAACAACCAGAAAAAGAAAAACATGTCCCTGAAGTACTCAGGGCTGTTATTGTTTGCATTAATTTTCTTAAACAAGGAGTGTTACAAGGACAGTAGGTGGTCACCAAATGTCAACTCAAACTGTTAAACATTTTTTTTTTGTAAAATTAAAATCCCCAACTAAAGATGGCTTATCTTTAAGTGGTCATCAAATACAAAATAAAACCAGGATTTTGTGAAAATCTTGCTGTAGAAAGAGACTATTGCCCTTCAATTCTACTTTATCTAATTATCCATGGGAAAGTTCAGGGTGCGCTCTTGGGGCACAACATGCACACACACTCTCCATGAAGAACTTCCTCTATGTGCCTGTTATTCTACCTGAAATCTCTTATGCTTGAGATATGTCTTCAGGTTAAGGTGCTACAGGGATACGAATGGGAGGGGCCACAGAGTAACTAACACCCATCAGCTCTTAGCAGAACTCACTGTTAGGTTTGCTTTGGAATAAGATTCTGAAGAAATGAGACACAGTACAGGTAAGCTCTGATAAAAGAGGGGAGTTGGAAGTATGGAATACAATTTAGGAAGACAGACTTACAGGGTCATCAGGTGGGTTTAGCTGACCTCTCCTGCCAGAGACCAGGCTATAAAAGGAGGGAGAGTTAGCAATTGAGGGAAATTATAAGTTAATCTCTGGTCACACAATCTCTGGCATCACAGTTTTTTGTTTGGGCATTTCTAAGACTCCTTTTCCTAGGTAAAGGTGAAGCCCAAAGTGGAGTTTTTCTCTCATCCTGAGCATCACCCCCATCATTTCAAGGCCTTGTGTGCCTCCAGAAATTCACCCTAATAAATGGGTGGTTAGTGATAGCTTTTATTCTCTCCACATTGTTTCTTTGGACTTCTTTTCCTTGTATCTCTGTTCAAGTGTAAGAAGTCTTTATCTGTTTGCAGCTTTCCAACACAATCAGCATCAGGACATGTTAGATAACTAGTGATGAATATTTGTCTCAGAGCAAGGATTTGTGGAGAGAGCCTCCAGCAAAACCAGTTCTCCGTGGAGCAGGCTGTAGTCCTCACAGTGACTTGTGAGATGCCATTGACCTGCCCTGGTTCCCAAATCCTCCACTTCCCTCCCACATAGCCTCCAATCCCAATCATTAGAGATTAGTTCCTCTAGATTAAAGATGAGGGTTCTGGGAGTTCCCTTTGGAAGTTAAGCTCCTGTGGGTGGGACATGAGGTGAGATGGGGAGGAGGCATTTCAGCACAAGTGAATTCATCAACAACTAGCAACTCAGTTCTGTACCAGGGCGAAAGCAGTGATGGGTGTGGAGAGCCTGCAGATGACCAAAGACGGGATGAGTCCAGAGCACGTGGTACACCGCTGAGAGGAAGTGGAGAGTGCTCCCCGGTGGGGAGGAGTTAGCTAGGGCTTACACGGAATAGCTCAGAGGGAGGCACCTGAGCTGGTATTTGACAAGCCCTAGAAACAACTGAAAGAAATTGAACAATCTCACTTAGTTCACAATTTGGCCTAGGGTTGTCCCTGCCCATACTAATTTAAATAAGCTCTGACATCCACAGAGCCCAATACTATATTAGAGGTTTTCATGATTTTTATTTTATTTATTTATTTATTTATTTATTTAAAAAAATCTTTTTGTGTGTGTGTGTGTGTTTTTGTTTGCTTGTTTGGGGGGGGTAATTAGGTTTATTTAGTTATTTTAATGGAAGTACTGGGGATTGAACCCAGGACCTCATACATGCTAAGCGTGTACTCTAACCACTAAGCTATACCCTCTCCTTCATGGTTTTTAATAACATGCAATGAGCACTGTTTTAAATTCTTTACATGTATTTAGAAAGTTGGTTTTCAAACAACCTTTTGTGGTTGGTACTATTCATTTTCCATTTTACAAATGAGGAGGCTGACACACAGAGAAATAACCCAAGGTCAAGTTCAGGTAGATGGTAAGTGGCCAAGCTTGGAGTTGAACCTAGACTCTCTAACTCCACTGGCCATATTCTTAACAACTGTCCACTCTGTCTTTCATACATGGTATTTCTTTTAGAGATGACATGTGCCACTACTCCCTTCTGTTCCTTCATACAAGAACTGTTTATTGAACTTGTTGCTAGCATGTGGGGACCACCTATCCTGGTTTGCCTGTGACTCAGAATTTCCTGGGATACAGGACTTTTAGTGCTGAAACTGAGACAGTCCCAAGCAACCCTGAATCGTATATTACCCTAAGCTAGGAGTGTGATGGTATAAAATACCAGTATAAAAATAGACATAGGGGGCAAACTGGGATTTCAAAACGTAGAATAGATAAACAACATTGTACTGTGTAGCACAGGGAAATATATACAGGATCTTGTGGTGGCTCACAGTGAAAGAGAATGTGACAATGAGTGTATGTATGTTCATGTATAACTGAAAAATTGTGCTCTACACTGGAATTTGACACAACATTGTAAAATGACTATAATTCAATAAAAAAATGTTTAAAAAAAATAGACATAGGACCTGCCCTCATAGAGCTTACAGTCTAGCAGCAAATAATTACACGTGCAGTTATACATTTGGATGTGTCTGAAAGAAAAGACAAGTTTCTCTGAGCAGGTGACAAAGGAACTGTGGGAATAATGAGGATGCTGCCTATTGTAACAGAAGCAGAATCGTTCCTTATGTCTGTTATCTCTATCTCGTGGCCCCAAAAGAGAAAGGGGTGGGTTAATTTTTCCCATCGGAGTGATTTTTATTATTACTAACATTATAAAACCAGAGAAGAGCAACCAATAGTCAAAACTTATACATCTAATGCCTCATTTATCTCAAGGATACATTCATATTACATACTGTTTAAACCTAATGTATTGCACTTTAATTATTCACAGCACATGTGTAATTTTTTTTAAAATTCTGCTTTTGTTTTTATAATTTACAGCTGCAGAGAGCTCCAGGCACTGTTTTTAAAGAGCATTAAGGAACTGCATCAAGAAGACTCCATTTCTAATCGGCAAAATCCATTGTAGCCATGGAATTAAAATTAAATATCATTACATGTTTCCCAAGAAGTTTAGGAGAATATAGAGGTTAAAAAACAGAAAGATTAAAAGCAGCAGGAATGTAACATGTGGGTAAGAACTCCAAGGGCAAATCTTCCCTGGCTTCCTGTGATTGGAAACAGGGCTGTGGATCCACCAGGGCCTGGGACCTACCAGGGAAGGATGGTCCCTCTCCCATGACACACTCCCGTCTCAGCTCTATTTTCAGGACAGCACTGGTTAGTCATGTATTACTGAGAAAAACCAAACCATGAGGCACCTTCATTGCAGGTCAAGCGATGGAGAGAATGAATAAAATATCAATCCCCACGCACTCTTTGCCTTCACTACCTGTGTCTCACCGGCGCGTGTCCACCCTCCTGAGGGTGCACCCACTCTCTTTCTCACACACACAGATCTCAGGAACAAACTGTCCCAGAGCCCTCCGGGGCCCCTCCCTGGGGTCTCGGCAGGTCTCTGCCCGGAGGCATTCCCGCTGCTGACAGAACCACTAGCTGCCTCCTTTAAGCTTCCTGCTCTGGCTTTGAGCCTTTGCAAGCTCTCTCTCTCTCTCCCCCTCTCTTTTTTAAAAGAAAAACAAGACAATGAAAAATCTCAGAAAATATCATGTGAGTGAAGAGACGTCATTGTCTTTGGTCATGGAGAACTAGTCAAATAGGTGAGGGGCGGCGTCCCTCTGATCTGGGGCACTGGCCCTACAGCATGACTTCAGCCAGGACTGAAAAAAGTGTATCCCCCTCTTCTCCTCCCCCACCCAAATAATCAAGTTGTATGCTTCTGTGTTAGTCTGCTCAGGCTGCCAAACCAGATAACACAGACTAGGTGACTTAAACAACAAGAAATTATTTCTCACCATTTTGGAGACTTAAAGTCCATGATCAAGGTACTGGCAGGGTTGGTGTCTGGTAGGCTCTCCCTTTGGGTTGCCGATGGCCTTTCTTCCGTGCATGCGAGGGAGGGAGGAGAGGGGAAGCAAGCTCTCTGGTGTCTCTTATAAAGGCACTAATCCTATCCTGAGGACCCCACCCCCATGACCTCATCTGAACTTAATTACCTCCCACAGGCCCAGCCTCTAAATACCATCACATTAGGGATTAGGGCTTCAACATATGAATTGAGTAGGTGGGGAACACAGTTCAGCCTATAGCAGCTCATATTTTAGTTTAGTGGCACAATTAGAAGGAAAAGTCTTAGTTTCAAGAACTTAATAAAGAGGCAAGAGGACTTTTCAGCTGGTTTGAAGAAGATGGTTTAACCCTAAACTAAAGAACCAGCTCTGCTCTGAAGACACGGCACATCCCTCACCTGGGAAGAGTTCTGGCACAGAAGCAGGGAAGTGTAGTCAGTGGGAGGCTGGAGTCTGCAACTGGCCTACCCTGGTTTGAGCCTCTGTGCTGCCACATACCAGCCACTGAATGGGAATCACTTTGTCAAGTCAATGGCAATGATGATGATTTTTAATGTCACGTGTGGCTGGATGATTAAACGGTCAATGGAAAGTAAGGGGTACCAAGGGCTTCTACAGCAAACACGAGTGAGGGGGTCCCAAGGCAGAGACCGGGAGACCTACCAGTTAGGGAGTCTAGCCAGCTGTTGAGGCTGCACTCGACAGGGCATGGACTCTGTTCAATCTGCTGAGATTGTGTTTGGATCAATGTATATGAAGAAAATCTAGCCTCACACTGATAGGTAGTTGAAAGTGAGAGAAGTGCATCCAGAGCTTTTTCAGATGACTGAGGATTTTTTTGTTTTGATACTACACCAAAACTTGACAAGTTGTACTTCCTTAAATGTTATTTGCAATATGGAACCTCAAACCACACTAATGAACTTTCCTACTCTATTACATTAAAATCCATTGGTCTGTCTTGCTCTTTGAATGAATCTTTTACACATGTATGATTTTGTAACATCATGCATTGGTAATTTGGAAAATACTGATTCACTGAGTTATATAGATCTTCCAAATATCATCACATTTAATTATATAATATAAAAAAATCATATACATCAATGTCACCACTGATCTTATTTAAAAAATCTTTAAGAATTGAGAAGTGTCAAGCTCAGAGAGTAGATTCAAATTATCCAAAATTCTAATTTTTGCTCGAGAGCTCAAATGTTATTATTGGAAACAAACACTGTCAATCACTTTTCTTGAAGTGACAACCTCTCTATTTTCATTTTTGAGAAACTGTCTGCAACGTCTGAGTAACTATAGTTTATCTCTCGGTTGTTGTTCCAAGTCAACATGGTTCTCCATGGAAAAAGTGGCTAGTTCTACTCAAACTCAAATAGTTACATACGTGCTTTTCCTTGAGACAATATGGCACCCCTGTAGGTAACAGAAGGGCTTTATGTGTACTTGGTGCCATGGTCTTGTTTTGTACTAAGGCAGCAGCATTTTTTTTTCCTTTTTCAGTTTTATTAGGTAGAATTATTACAGTTCGACTTCACATACACATTATATTGCATGTAAATACATATATACAGTATACTGCACATTTTTTAGTTTATATATATGTACTGATCATTGTTTCTAAGAAGAGATTAGAGCTTTAGCTTTTTTAACTTGCACAGTTATCAAAGGAATAAAGCCAACTACAAAATAAGAATCAATAGAATGCGGTGATCCAATCATTAAGGACAGTCAAATGTGCTTACTTAGTTATAAGTAATAAGTAGTTCATTTGTGTCCTTATTATTATTGTTACTAATTTTTAGATTCCTCATATAAATGATGTCATATGGCATTTTTCTTTCTCTTTCTGGCCCACTTCACTTAGAATGACAATCTTCCGGTCCATCCATGTTGCTGCAAATGGCAATATTTTATTCTTTTTTTATGGCTGAGTGGTGTTCCATTGTATATACATACCACATCTTTATCCAGTCATCTGTTGATGGACATTTGGGTTGTTTCCATGTCTTGGCTATTGTAAATAGAAGGCAGCAGCAGTTTTATCCACTATTGCTTTTGCAAATGTCAACAGTGAAAAAGTCTTTAACATTATTAGGAATCTAGTTTTGACCTTGCAGATGCTCTGAGGAAACAGTGCCCTAGTGTGTTGATGCCAAGCCTCTCCATGTGGTGAAGTACAGTTTCCTGAAAATATCTCCTCTCCAGCTATACCAGGTCAGGAACGAGTCTGCAGGGAGAGGACCACAGGAGGCTCAGCCTGAGGTCAGAGGCGGGGCTGCAGTCTTGAGTTTCACTGCTAAGAGTTCAAACTAGCAAAAGGCATAAAACAGAAGTAGTAGGCTGCAAGAGAATCATGCATAAAACTAAACAAAACAAAGCACTACTGACAAATCCACTGAGTAAAGACAGGTATGAAAATATTGGCAGGAGGCAAAGAAAGATAATTATGAAGTATCTAGCAAATAGTATTGCTAGAAATGTAATCTTTAGAGATTGTTTTAAGCAATGACGTTTATATAAATTTTTGGTTTAAGATCTCAAAGCACATTATCAACATGGTTTTAGCTTTTCCCTGGTGGGGTTGAAGGTAAGAGTAACTTCTGCTTCCTTTGATTAATTGGTATTAGTATGGCTGTTGCACTTTAGTTCAATATAACTAACATGTTCCTTTTTAAACTGTCTATAACAGAGTGATAAAATGCCAAGAGTGTCTTTGGTGAACTTTCTCAAGGAATGCCACATGTCTTTTGCTTGAGGGCTGCCTGTTGTAGAAGCTGGCCTCTTCCCGAGAACACTGGTGTGCATAGAGAAGGGAGACCTACTGCTTCCTAAGGAGTGGTGATGGATGGTTCTTGTGATTTAAAAAGATGTTCACTAACAGTCTTCCTCTGGCAGCTGGGGACCACAAATGTTATTCATTCTCTTTTTCAACTAGATTGCCTTGTCATTGTGATCAAGATCAAATAGAGTTAGAACTGCATTTGTTTGAGAGTTATTTGTACTCAAATCTTGAGGTTACATTCATGACCATAAGAGATTTAAGTGTGAAGGAGAAAGAAAGATGTTGACTTTTCAGGGTGGCCACTAAGAGGGTCTGCTGCCTCTAATAGACAATTCTGTGTATCTTCTGCTTTATATGGTACATCTTATATAGTATTTAAGTCATATGCCTTCTGTTTTAATTTCCTTCTTGACTCTTTCTATTTGTCACCATCTCCCCATGACATCCTCCTGCCCCCACCCCCATCTTGATCTTTTTCTTTTCCTTGAAGTGATGGCCTAGGTGAAAATAGGAGAAGAAAAGAAGGAATAGCTCTGTTTTGCTCGCTTTCCCCCTTTCTCTCACTCTTCTCGTACTATTTGCTGTCTACGTATTTTCATGTATACTGAACCACGTATCACTGCTTGCCCACCACTTACAGTGTATCCATATTGTATCTATATTGGTTAGTGGTTGTGATGTTTAGAGTCGAGTAAGAGTCATTGTTTTTAAGATTAGAAGTGTCCTAAGAGATCACCTAATCTAACCTTTCTCATTTTTATAAGAGAGGAAATTGAGGACCAGAGTGATGAAGTGATTTACACAAGGTCATAAAGTAAATGGCAAACCCAGATGCCCTCAGTGCAGGAGTGAGGCATTAATGACTATTGCGTGACATCTGTGTTTCAGGTGCTGTTCAATCACTACATTATTTCATCATGGTAAACACTCCCACTTTTATAAATGATGAAATTAGGCTCAAAATGCTTAAGACATCTTCCCAGCCCCAAATTGCAGAATACGAGTCAGCTTGACTGCGAATTCCACATTTCATCTCTGTCTCTTAGCTATCTTCCCTTGTCCCCCTACAAGACCAAGGAGCAACATGTCCCATCAGTTTATGGGTTTACATTGGTAAGAGATGTGGTTAAAAAATACTGTTTAAAAAGTGGCAGAACTCCATTTCTTTAAGACTTAGAAAACTGATCTATAAAAATAAACTTTCTTGGAGACCTCTTGTATGACCCATAAGTTCATTAAAAACATCTCTTCAGTACCACCCCACTGTAGAAGGAAAACTGTTAAGTATGAAATTTATGCATCAGTATTTTAATAAAGTCAAAAACCTCCTTCTTGGTTGCTCAACATGAGAGTTAAAAATCTGCATTTAAATTGTGGTTCTAAAATATAAATCCCAAGGACCCAAGAGGGTGTTTCCCAGAGGAACAGTACATAGAGAGTATGAACTTTTTGCTTATCTTTAATTCTGCCAGCTTTCAGAAAGTTCAGGGATGAGCTGGAAGGAGGAACAGCTTTAGGAAATAACAAGAAAATGCTTAGGGATTTGGTAGAGAACTTCATTTAATGATAAAATTTTCCCACTCATTTATAAGGGCTGAATCTGCATAATCTGACATGAATTATGGTGTGGGACTGCAAATAGGCAATTTACTCAACAGCTGTAGGAAGGGTTATTGCTTTCTGTCAACAGTCACACTTATTTGTTTTGTGGCGATGCCGGGCTGCTGCTGGAGAAGGAGAAGAGTCCCTTAAGTGATGCTGTGCATGGGCTTCTCAACAGTCAGCCTCTGCACAGGCTCTGCTTGCAGGAACAGAGCCTGGCGTGATACCATCCAGAAGGAAAGGAAACCTCAGTTTAGGAATAGCTTTTGTTGTAAAGGAAAATGGCGGGTATATATGCACATAACAGAGAAAATTGTATTTGTCACCCTGTGAACTTTTCTCCAAAGTTTCTGCCAAGTCTCAAGTTTTTCCACTTGTGTGCAATCTACACATCATGATGAGATTAACTTCCCTAACGCCAGTTCTGAAGGTGTGTGATCAGCTTGCAGAGATGTACTTACTGACTTCACCTTGACCATGGAATCTAAACACACCTTCTCTGACTGGCAGTCTAGGCAGTCATCCACTACAGGGACCCCACTGCCTTACCATCCTGACCTTCTCCTCCTCCTCTCAGTAATGAATACTAATCCAAAGCAAACAGCTCTTCTCAAGTGTACCGTATACTTGTTGGCATCTGCTATTGCTCATGAAGGCTCCTCTCTCCCTTTCTTCCTCCCTTCCTTCCCACTGTTCATCAACGCCTCCAGCACCACCTTGAACAGACTCTTGCAAAAAACTCATCACTCCATAGTGGTTGTGAATGAAATGAAACTCTGTGGGGCTCAGTTCCTCGCTGGAATTGTTATTAGCATCAAAAGATATGTGGAAGTGCTTTTAAAGTGTAATCAAAGTCTGGGTTTTGTCTTAATGTTTCTAATGTTGGAGGGAGGGCATAAGAAACCAATGAGAAGATGAGGTTGGACCTTAACAGTCAGCAATGTGTTTAGTTGGAAGTATAGTCAGTAGGAGGCAATACTGCCTTCCCCGAGCTCCTGTCCTCCCCACTTCTTATAAGCGACTTTCCTAGTCACTGGCAAATGTTGACTTAACTTCTAGGGCCACTTGGGCGCCCCGGGGAAGGCGGGGAGCTGGACTATTCATCAGACGAGATCTGCTGGTCTCACTTCCGATTCATTGCGGTCATCACGTGGCTCATGCTCTTCACCCCCACCATCCTTTCCCAAACTCCATCCTGTCTTCTTCTATGTGTCCTATGTTCCTTTTTAATACTCCAGGGACCTCCTACCACAGAACCCTCTTTTCGCACTTATTCAGAAGACTCCAGATTTTGCTTTGCCAGTAAATTTAAGAATCTCATCTTGTTGCACAGTGGTCTCTTTTAATCCAGAGTTCACAGTATTTTGGAATTTATTATACCTGTTTAGGGATAATAAGCAGCTCTTTGCTGTGTCAGTTAAGTTCTAGAGTTACTCCCTCCCCTGCCCTTGCCACCATCCCCTGCTGGAACTAATAAGTCCTTTGAAGCTGACCTGGTTACTATGCCTTGATTAATTCCATGCTGCAGCCCTGCCTCACTGGAATTGCGGCATGCCAAAGCAAAAATCTTAATGATTTACACCAAGATCAGATGCTGGAAAATTGCTTTCAACGATGCCATTGAAGATGATTTCTCAGGGGCAATGTTTGCGGTAAACATTACCTAAATGTAGCAGAGCTGTGTCATCTGGGTTTAGGAAAGTCAAGAAAGTGATGAGTTGGAAAAGCTGACTGAACAATTAAAGGGGATAGGGCTATATTTTTTGTTTTGTGTGGTTGTGTGTGTGTGTTTTGCTTACATATTTTTCTAATGTAGCCCTTTGGATTAGGTTTTGCTTCACATAATAACCCGATATGAAAAAGTCTTGAACATTATAGAAATTATTTCTTTCTCTTGTAAAGCAAAACAAGTAGTAGTGCAGGCCTGGTATGTGGTCCTATGAAGTCCTCAGAGACCAAGGCTTCTTTGAGGATTATTTGCATATACTTGTATGTATATTTTATTTATATATATTTATCACAGTCTATCTACTAGCTCCAGAGATCTGAGAGCCTGTTTTAGGCATGATTGCATCCTCAAATATACAAGACTTCGCTTTGATCATATTCACTCATTCAACAAAAATTTGTTGAACAACTTCCATGTGCCAGGACGCTGTTGATGGGCGGGTGTGACATATCTTTTAGGGGAGATGGACTAGCATGCAACTACACAACTACAGTGTGGTGTGGTAAGTGCACAGTAGGGAACTTGGTATTGAAACAAATGAGTTTTACCCCTTGCTTCACTTTTCTGTAAGAAAAGCGAGAGGGCAGCTGTGACCCTGTGGTCAATCCAGGGACAGACCCTGACTCAACAGGACCAAGTAGATTCTTAGAGCAGAAACTAGTCCCGGGCCATTAAGAGCATTGAGCTGAGAATCTACATGGGATTCTGTGCATTTGGAAGAAAAAGTTTGGGGTTCAATGTCGAAGGCCATTCTTTGACAAGGGTTTCACAAAGGGCATATGAGGAATAAGAGAAGACCCAACACCCCACCCATTTAATAAAATCCACCCTCAAAGTTAAACAGTTATTGTACTTGGTTTTGTTTCCCATTGACCCAAATTCTCCTCCATGTAGCAGGGAGTGACGGAAACAGCTCTCAAATATCTACCTCTGGCTCCTTTTCAACCCTGGCACTTGGTCAACCTACACCTTCCTAAGGTGATGAGGCCTTGAACCTAGTAAAACTATCCACAAGAAACAAGGATCTCATTTTCTCAATCCCACCATTTCCAGAAACTACCAGAAATGGCAAGCACAAATACAGATTTTTTTCCCTCTCAGCTGGAAAACAAATAGATTTTCCAACCACTGCAAATAGGTGTGCCTACCAACAGTTTACACCAAAACAGATTCTGAGTAGATATGTCCTTTGCAAATTCTCAGCCCAATGTTCTAATTAGGATCCGAAAGAGATCATTTTATAACATCAAAGCTAGTTGGTTTCAAAATCTTACTTCTGTATTACTCCAAGAAACAAAGTCCCAGGATATCTGGACCACTGATTTAAGTACCTCAGTCTTCTTGGAGAGTCACTGTGTCAGTGGGACTTGGTACCTTCGTTTATGGGAAGGCTTTGGCTTCATGACCCTGTGCAAGGTCGTGTAAGGAAAAGAGGGAGATGAGTTTTCTGCTCAGGCAGAAGAGAACCCAAGAGATTTTAGGTTGGCCAAATAATTATTATTTGATATCTATCACCATATTTTCTTGAAAACACCTTGACTTTAGTCACTTTCAGTGCTGGAAGAACTCACTGGTTATTAATTTACAGGCAAGACAACCTTATTGAATTATGTCTCCTTAAGTTTGCATATTCAGATTCTGTGTTGATGGATTGGGCTTGGAAGTTGTGCTTTGCCACTAATTGAACTCTTCAGCAGATTTTTAAATTAATGAACCAAACTCTCTCCTTCTAGAATTTATTTAAAAAGAGACATGTCGATAGAACAGGAGCTTGTTTTCTGCCCCTGCATTTCCCTGCTAAGGAAACCATATAATTCATTGAGTGTTTGCAGTGGTTACTGGCTGATCAGTAAAAACGAGGTGGGATGGTGAGTCTGAGTGCGGCCGCCCATCTGCTTGTCTGGTTTGTGTTCAAAGCATTCTTTATTTAAAAGGGGATTTTACTAATGAGCTTACTTGATCATATCTCAGGGACAAATCAGAAGCGAAGGACTGGGTTAATCAACTTTGTAAGAATTCCTGAACGTTATTTACGTTTATCTGTGCTTCAGGATCCTCAGGGGGCCCTGGGGTACAACATTCAGGAGGTTTTCTAGCTGCTATTAAAAGCTGAATATTCAGCAAGTGAGCTTACATAAATGTTTTTCTTTCTTGAATTTGGCCCCATAAATGGTATATATATATATTTTTTTTCTGTCTGTTTGTGAGGAACCTGCTGCTTCGATGCCAGGGTTAAGTGAAAGAGAAGAGATGAGAGAAATGTGTACCACGTTTCCTTTTGTGCACAGCTGATAGAACCCAGCATCATCAATGGAGAATGCTCTTGGGAATGTTTTTCCAGGACAGACTTTAGGTTACTGCCTAAATTCTTTCTCTGGGTCTTTTGATGATTAATAGCCCACAGTCAATGAGTTAGGGAGCTATGATTAGAGTTCGGTGTCTGTTCATGGAACAGAGAGAAGGTAAATCTGCCTGGTATTCTTAACTGCTTTATTATTAACATGCCAAAACACCAGCTTATGTATCTATTGGTAGGATAATTTCTATACCAAACAAAAAACAAAAACAAAAACAAAAATTAAAAAAAAAATTGCTTATGTATCTATTGGCAGGGTCATTTCCATACCAAAAATAAAACAAAATAAAAACAAAAGAAAGAACCAAAAAGCAGAGGTCCATAATAAATAACAAAAAGCCTTTGAGAACATAAGTTGAGGGGAGGATGGTTTTCCATAGGTCCTTGTACAGGGCAGTCACAATCTTACTGATGCTGGTGGTCCTACCACTGGCCGGCTTTGGGACTGGGGGAAGTAAGGGAGGGCTGGAACCAGCGTCGGGTACGGTCAGAGGTCACAGCCACAGAGAGTGCGGGAAGACGGCCAAGCACGAGACACAATGTCATGATAACTGCAGCCCTTCTTATATCCTAGGAATCATAGATTTTGGGCTTGAAGGAATCTTACAAAGTCTAATCCGCTCATTTTTCAGCTGAGGAATCAAAGATTCAGATGTTTACATGACTTTCCCTAAATCAGACACCTGACTGTGTCAGAGCTGTGACCAGAACAGAGGTCTGCAGCCACCCCCACTGCCAGCCCCTTTCCTGCGGACACTTTCATCCCTGGACGCCGTCTCTGTGTGGCAGGTTGCTCGTGGCTCTGGTGAAAGGCTGTTCGGTGGAGCACCCAGAGCCCCTGCGTTCGCTCAACACCTGCGGACCACACGCCAGGCCTTGCTCCAGGCACTGACGTTTTTAGAGGGACCTTTCCATGTTCTTCACTTTCCCCTGTGACTTTCCTTTCTTCTCTGTTGTTGGCACCTCTCTGAGACTCATTTTCACTGTGTGCATTGGCATCCTGGTGGTTCTTGAAGGAGTCGTGGTGTTGGGGGGTGCTACTGACAGTTTCAGGGGAGGAGGGTGTCTGATAGTGACTGGAAGTGATCGCTCATAACTTTGTATGAAAAATGTCTAAAAGGCCTACAAAGGTTTGTTTTCTTAGGTCTTTTGGAATACCAAATGGGCAAGATGGATTTTCACAGAGAAAGCAGAACCAATAAATCTTGGTTGTATTCTGTTTCAAAAGCTGCCTCCTGAATAAGAATTTGCATACAGATTTCTCAAGAAATTTGAAAAAGGCAAAGAGTTTGAAAGAGAGCTGGAAACAGTATCTTTTATATCATGAAAAGTAGATAGATGATTATTTTCCCCCATAAAACTAAATATTATGCTGTTTATTTTTCTAGGACTCTCATGAAATCCCAAGTGGAAGATTTTGCAAATAATCAGAGGTGAGCATTCTTCATTTCTATCTGCTACCGAAGAAAGATGTACCTCCGCTACTTCAACTTACTGAGGAATATAAATGTTGTATTGATAGGATTATGACAGAAACTTATTTCACACAGAAATAAGTCACTTCCATAGCTCAGAGTTCAAAATTCTAATTATCTTAACATTTTGAAGAATTTGCCTATATATGAGACAATGACCTACTATTCAGATCAACACAGGGCTCATTTCACAGTCCATGAACACTCTTTCATTTTTCATCTTTAGGAAAATTCTACAAGTATTAATATAATGTATTAATTCTACATAGACTTAGCCTTCGTAGAAGAACCGTTCAGATGTGGGATTAGCTGTTGTATTGTTAGAAACTGCAACAACCAACACAGAATTTGGGGGATGGGTTTTTGCAAGGAGAGATTATAACCTGGCCACATAACCAGCATCTTTTCACCAGGAATCATATAGAGAAAGGGAAGCTTGGTGTGGCTCACTGCAGTTTTGTTTATTTTTTTTCCTATCTGATGATATACTTGTATTTAACTTATTTTTAAACTCTCCAAATATTTCTGAGTCTGTTTTAATGACTTACTGTAGGTTGAGGATGAGAATGAGGAAATATATTTTGTTATGGGCAGATGTGGTGTATAGAATAATTCTCCCCATTCCTACCCCCGCCCCCAATCCCCAGAGCCTGTGAATATGTTACCGACTTGGCATACAGAATTTTGCAGATGTCATTAAGTTAATGACCTTGAGATGGAGATATTATCCTGGGTTATCTCGGGGTAGGGGGCAATCACATAGGTCCTTAAAAGAACCTTCCTGGGCTGTGATCAGAAAGGGATGTGATGATGGAAGAAGAGTCAGAGAGATGCTGTGTTTCTGGCTTTGAAGATGGAGGAAGTGGGTCACAAACCAAGAGATGAGAGCAGACTCTAGATCTGGGGGAGGCAAGGACATGGATTATCTGTCAGAGCCTCTGGAAGGGAATGACACAGTCCTGCTAACACCTTGAGTCTAGCCCAGTGAGACCAGTGTGGCAGTCCTGACCTACAGAGCTGTAAGATAATCCATGTGTGTTGTTTTAAAGTCACTGAACTTGTGGTAATTTGTTATAGCGGCAATAGGAAAATGATACAATAGAGATGTGATTTCACCAGAGAAAATGTGTGGCAGGGGTGAATGGGCTTTTCTTTAGAGGGAGAAGTGGTAATATTTGGAAGGAGTAGTAATGGAAACTGGACTTCTTAGATGAAGGTTTTCATACATAATTTGGAATTAGGATGGTACAGTGAAACTACAGACTTTCTCATCATTGTGCTCTCTTCTACCGAACGAAATGTCAAACTTCACAAACGGGGAGGTGAGCTTCTGTGTGGGCACATGGCAGATCATAACTTGAGGGGAAAATGACCCAAGTTATGTAGTAATAAAACCACTCAATTACATGCTTTATGGGCTGTTTCAGCTTCTGACCTGGTATCTTTAAATATAATTTTTGAATCTTTATCAAGTGTTGCTAGGGCAACCTAGACAAAAGGCATACATTAACCTCAGGCATCGTGTGCCCATTAGGCACATCTGGAACAGGTGCAGAATATCAATGGTGAGTTAGGATGCCCTGCAATGATCCTGTTTTCTTCTTCACATGAGCAGAAACTTTTAGCCAGGAGAAAGCTAGAGGGAGAAAGAGATCCCAGACCCAAGAGAGGCTGACATGACTTTTCTTAGAATAAACCCTGAGGGAAGGGGGAGAAACAGATCCCTTAAAGGCAGAACCCCTCAACCTGGGATGTGAATGCCCTTAGAGGGGAGCGGCTGATTCTGTGAAGTGTATGAGGCTACAGGATACTGGGGAACATCTTCCTGGAAGCCAGCCAATGGAATAATTTTGGGGAAAACATTTAAAAAATGCAATGTAATAAATTATGAGTTAGAAATCATGATTTGTACCAGTATCTGAAGTAAAGACCTCAGAGGAATTTCATGCTGCCACAGACAATGGGGTTCACTGGGCTCTGGTGCAAGGTGCAGGAAGCACTGATGGGAGGCAGATAAATACCTCCTCACCAGTCTACGTTCACTTACACAACCTCTCCCCAGGGAGCAACAAACAATGGGGATTCTCCAGATATTTCCTTCTAAATTATGACTGGAAGGGTGTTTTCTGAACTAGTCCATCTTACAACATATAAGGGGTATGTGTATACACATACACTCTTCATAACCTGACCTGAATCTTTCTCACCAGATGGCCTCCCACTTCTCTTTGTTGTTCACCTTGTGTTTCAGAGCAATTGTTATCAAAGTAATGTTCATACATATATATATAAATGTCTCTCCATTTTAAAATTTTTTATGGAAACCATCCCTATCTAGCAGGTTAACTTACTTGCTTACTTAAGTGCATGTTTTGCGACTGGAATATACTAAAAGGTTGTGTGACTCTCTGGGAGTCTTACTAAGAAGTTGTATGGCTCAGATGAACATTCAAGTATCCTGCTTAGGCTAAAATCTTTAGGGCTATTAATCCAAAGCCTAAACATTTGGGGTAATTATCATCTAATTGTCTTTATGTTAACCTGGGCACCTAATTTCTTTCTGAGAAAAATCTTGGCTCTGGCCAGGGTTCATTTCTTGGGCTGTCTTTGCAGGTATCAAAAATTATTTTCAGGAATATGTCATTTTTAGACTCCTTGTTCTAATTCCTCACCCAGATTAGTTGAACCAAACCATATAGCTGTGCACTTCACAGGAAAGCGGAAGAGCTATTTCCCAACAGCTTTCAGGAAATATAACCCCAACCTGTAGCTTCATCATACCTGTCAAATCTTTATTTATGAAAGATTGTCCAAAATATGTACCTTATCAATTCCTTTAGATATTTTGAAATTCATATCTTGACTACCGAAAGCTGCATTCTTATACTCTATTGTTTTGACTTTCATAGAATTGCTTTTAAAAAAATTGTGTTTTAATTTTATCCTATGTTTATCTTGAAGAACATAATATGAAAGAGTTCTGGGAATTCTGATAATAATAATAATAATAATATATTGATAATAATGATAATATTCACTATTAATTATGTGATGATACTTCACAAATTCATTCATTCAATAAATACGTATTGAGCAACTTCTATGAGCCAGAAATTCTTTTGAACCCTGGGAATGCAGATGAGTGAGATGAACTTCATTGCCTGCCTTCATTGAAGTTATATTTAAGTTAGTGGTGGGGGGAAGACAGATTTTGAAAAAGAGATAATCTGAGTTGATGATAGGTGTTCTGGGAAGAAACAAAGAAAAGGGATGGGGAGTCTGATTTTAAATAGGTGGACACTGAAGGTTTCTTCAGTGCTGCCTGGTATGACCCACATATTTTGCTGAGTATTTTACATCAGGATGCTGTTCATCACTTAACCCTGCGAAGACGTATTCATTGTATTACAAGTGTCCTCTTTCTGAAAGCCCATGGGAGAACTTTCCCTTGAGGTAGAATTAGCAATAGTTGGGCTTCTCCTAAGTAACTGGTTTCTTTTTATCTACTGGACACCAAGAATCATATAACAGATCATGTTCACCTCTTTGTTTAGACTACAAGGAAACTTAAAACTTTGGCGTGAACTGGGAGTACTGACCTTGCTCTTGGCTTCATCTTACCTTTTCTACTTCATTTTAGCCTCTAGTCCCAGTTGACTCATCTACTTATTTTAAATTTCATTCTATGTTGTTATATTTATTTTGGTAAGCCTCCTTAAATATTTTTTTGAACAAAAGAAGGCATGAATAAAAATAAATACCCAATTCTTAAGTGCACACATAATACATAAATAAACAAATCATCATGTGAAGGTGTCCTACGTCTTCTTTATTTCACTGCACCTTGAACCTGCAGTTCTTATTTGAAAAAGCTTTTCATGCTTCACGGTACCTTGCGTATTACTAGCTGCTCAATAAATATTTATGGAATAACAATATTAGTAGCAGTTACAATTTAAATGACAAAGATATTCATGAATACATTCCATTTGAATACAAAACAAGTAAAATTTTTCTGGCTTAGTTTTTAAAATAATGATATTTAAAGGATCATAAACCTTTAATATGAATATGTGGGTCAAGTCTGAAACATGGTCAATATGTAATAATAACTCTTCTAAATCATTTTCTGAAAGTTTCAAATCAGTGGCTTCTAACAATTCTGGGATGATGAAACCCTTTGAAAACTATCACTCTCTCTCCAGGCAAACTCAGTAACACAAAAAATTATATGCAGTCTTGGAGGAGTCCTGGACACATGAAGCTCATCCCCAACCAACCCCAGGCTATAACTGCTTATAACTTATTTTTCTTTTTAAGTTAATACTAAACGTATTAACTTAAAATTTTAATATCAAAAAGCAGAAAAACAACCTTTAACATCAGCACCAAGAGACATATTTTCACAATATTTGGACATATTTATCTTGTATTTTCATTTTTTAAAATGTGTTATTGATAAAATTTTATATTCTGATATTTTTGCTTAACAGTATATAGTAAGTAGTTCCCAATGAAATGAAAAACTCTTTGTAGACATCATTTTTAATGGTGGATATATACACATATTTATAAATAGTATATACACTGAAATATTATATAACCATTACAAATGATGTATAAGAATATAATGTGCTTTAAGCATTTTTCTAATGTGAATTTACTTACCCACTTCCCTTTTATTTGCTATAAAGTTGCTATGAACATCTTGGAACAAATCTTTGTTGATATATCCAAAAATTTCCTTAAGGATTCCTAGAAGGAGAATTACTGGTTGCAAATGTATGTCACAACTAATATTAATGATATACATGGACAAATCGTTTTTCAGAGAGATTGTTGCAATTATATGGCACCGAGCAGCGTGTGAAAGTATCGAAGTATCTGTCTTACCTCACTCTTGCCAGTGTTGGGTAGTACCATTAAAAACACAGACTTAACCAAGTAAACAGAAGACCGTGTTTAATTTACTAGGTGAAAAATGGTGTCATTTTCGCTTTAATCTGCATTGCTTTGATTGTTAATGAGGTTTACTTTTAAAAATATGTTTTCAGGAGTTTGCCTTTTCTCTTTAATGATTGTGTGTTTGGTTGAGGGGTGTTTTCTCTTTCTTTCTTATTTTTTATGTGCTTTTTATACAACAAAGGCTTTTGGTAAAGTTTAGTTCTTTTTCATGGAAGTCCTACTTTTGAAAAGTTTATTACTTGATGTTACATTTTTTGGTTTTTTTGCTGTCATATGAAGGGAATTTTAAATGATATTTTCTAACTAGTTATTACTGCCATACATAAAGGAGATAGATTTTCATGTATTTATATTTCAATAAATTTTCAGTGGATCCTCTTAGAAATTTTAGGTGTATTATCATTTCTCATCTGCAAAGAAAGATACTTTTTTTCCAAGGTTTATGACTCTTATTTCTGTTCTGTGTCTTGTACTGGCTAAAGCCTTCAGAACATTAAATAATGGTGATGATATTGGGTATCATATACTTTGCTTCTTATTTTAATAGAGATAGCTCTAATATTTCATTGTTAATGTATTAGGTCTAGGCTTAAGATAGGGATAAGCTTAGAATTTTATTAAATGCCTATTCTGCATACATTACCATGATCTTATAGTTTAGCTCTTACTGGCTTATTGGTTTGATATTTTAAATTTCTTAATATTAAGCCATTTTTGCATTTTGGTGATACATTTTATTTGATCATAGAGGGCTATTCATTTAAAGTTCAACTGTGTCGAATTTTCTAGTATTTTATTTAGAATTAGCATGCTAAACTGTGAGACCAGTAGATAGCTTTCTTGTTTAAAACATTTTTGTCAGGATTTAGAGTCAGAGTTGGTTATGCTAGATTCACAAAATGAATTGGGTCACTTTTAATCTTTTTCTATGCCCTGAAAAAAGTTAGGTAGCCTGGGAATTATCTTTTCCTTCAAGTACTTGGAGATGTAGCTATAAAATATTTTAACTTAGACTTGTTATGGAAAATGATTATTTGATAACTTGTTCAATTTCTTCTGTGGTTATTGACCTCTTCAGGCTAATATTTTTAGAATCAGTTTTAGAAGATTAGATTTCCCCCATCACCACTTTCCCCTCATATCTGTGCTCCACTATTTAATTTATTAGGTTCATGTCTGTTGTAATATTATCATGAGTGATGCTTTAATTACTGTAAAATGATCCATCGTCCAATTTAATGACTTTCTGCCTTGCCTTCTTTCTACTTTGGTAACTATATTGCTTCACCTACTTCCTTGTCTCTTTTTTCCTTCCCTCTCTCATCTCCTTTCTTCCTTGTTTTCTTCTTTTCTTCCCCTACGTTTTGGTATTTTTCTGATACAGCAGTAGCTGACCCATTGAAATCTGTGAAATGTTTGGGACACAATTAAGAACAGCTTTACTTCCCTCAGGTCTCTGCCTTTAAGTGTGCCCTGCATATTTCTCTTCCCTGCTCTCTGAAGATATGACCAAAATGTTCACTCCAGTCTAATGTAGACCTCCAATTTCTCAACCAGTGGCAGCTTTCTCCAGCACCCCCTCCTAAGTTCAGGACACTGATGGGACAGGCAGGGTCTACTTCCCCGCCTTTCCCCCCCTTTCTCCTTCCTTTTCCAGCTCTTCTCAGTTGGGGTAGGGGTGTGTATATAGGAGAAGCAATAAGAGTAAAATGCAAAACTCTTTAAAAAAATTACAACTGATCTGTTGTAATCTCTTGGCTAACACCCTCTGAACCCTGTATTATAAGGGTTCTCCAGAGGAACAGATCAGTAAGGGGTGTGTGTGTGTGTGCACGCGCGCACGAGTGCGTGCATGTGTGTGTTTGTGCAGGAGACAGAGAGATAGAAACAGAGAGAATGTATGAATATGAGAGATTGATGGATTTTAAAGCATTGGCTCACATAATGTGGAGGATGGCAAGTCCAAGTCTGCACGGCAGACCAGCAGTCTAGAGATGCAGGGGTGAGTTGATGCTGCAGTGCGAGTCCCAAAGCCTCTGATGGCAGAATTCCTTCTTCCGTGGGGGAGGTCAGTCTTTTTTCTTTTAAGGCCTTCAGCTGACCAGATGACTCCCACCTATATTATGGAGGCTAATCCGCTTTACTCAAAGTTTACTGATTTAAATGTTAATTTTGTTTAAAAAATATCTTTGCAGAAACACCTAGAATAGTGTTTGACCAGCTATCTGGGCACTGTGGCCTATCCAAGTTACGATTAACTGTCACAGACCCACTGAATCACTCTAACATCTTATGTCCCCTGCCCACCACTCTTACCCCAGTAGCATACTTCTTCCTGCTGGGTTTCATCACCCTAGAAAGCCATTCTATTTGGAAGGCTATCGCCAAGAATGCTCAAGCCTGGGCCTTCCCTGGGTCCTCCTGGCCCGTAGAAAATGCTCTCGCCCTTGTCCCGCCACACCGTTGCCTCTCTTCTTTTCCTTCCACTCTCCTCAAGCCAGGCTCCAGTTTTCAGGATTCTTCAGAGGAGCACCAGACACCTGTCTCTATGTTCATTAAGCCCCCAGATTCCCTGAGAAACATGCCAGACTTGAAAGAACATCCTTACCCCTTGCTCCTCTGCTCTGATGGCAACATCAGGACAGGTTTACAAGGTTCCACAGTTTAGCGTGTTGAGTATCAGACAGGAGACCAAGAGGCAAGTCTCCTCTTCTAAGGGCACCGCTGTCTTTCTAGATTGTTTTCACGGAGCTGGGGGATTGTGCTCGCTCCCCTCCTCCACAAGGGGAGAGAAAAGCCTCAGCACACTTTCCTAATGAAGGCTGCTCTAAAGTCACTCCCAGTTCAGCCAAGCTTCCTTTGAATTGCTCATTTTCCTTTATGTAAGCAGGCTGGGGCATAGTGATGAGGGCCCCTTATGCGCCCCGAGGTGCATGAGAGCCACTTAATGCTCTCTCTAGAATTCGGCAATACTTGGCTTCTCAGCCTTGGGGCTCAAAACAAAGTCCAGAGACAGCAGGAAACATCCTATTCAACATCAAAATTTTATCATTGCTATTTTTTTGTGCTTTTAATCTTCATTGTTTTTGTTTCTCTGTAACTTTTATTAATATATATTTGTGTTTTAAATATTCTAATTTGAGAAAATTTTTCTTTTAATAAAAGAAAAAATTATCTTTATAGCTTTTTTATGTACCTGTGTTTGGTTTTCCTTGACACTTATTTTATTTTTCTATTTTTGTGTCTCCTCATGCTTTCCATTGTTTTTTGTCTTTGACTACATGTACTAAATGTTTAGTTTGTCTTCTGTTGTGCTTTTGAAATTAAACATTTTCCTTTTACCTGTAGTAGTGATTGACTTCGATATTACCAAATATCTAATTAATTTATCTCTTTATGGAAGTCAAGAACAGACTGATAACTTTGACTCCTTATGCCTGATGAGGGATTTCACATGCCTTTACCTGTTAAGTCTCCCCACTTTCAAGGTTTGTTAATTTAAATTGTTATAAAGAGGCTCTATTTTTATTAAATATCAATTATTGTTTTAGCCATGGAAATTATCTTTTGAGACATACTGGCAACTTTGGACTTTGAATTGAATTTTTCAAGCATTTTAAGAATAGCTGATTAATTTTTGTGCTCACTGCCAGTCTATTTATATTATAATTTTTCCTTTCTTGCATTTGTCATCTTGACCCATCACTTGTTTACTCTTATATCGTGTTTTTGAGCAAGTTTTTAAGAAGGCTACTGGTGTACTTCCACAGTCTTTGTATGGCTGGTGAGGTCTTTTTGTTGTTTACACATCTGACTGAAGTTTTTCCTACTTTTGAATTATTGAGTCAAAACAAGAATTCTCACAACATTTTATAATCATTGTTTAACTGTACAGCAGTATGTAGTATTTCCAAGAGGTCTAAGATCAGCTTGATATTTAATTGTATCTTTCTGTCTGAAAACTTCTAGTATGTTTTCCTTTTCCACTGACATTTAAAACTTTCATCAAGGTAGACCTGAATGCAGGACTTTTTAAACTTAATTTTCTTAGAACTATTCTTAGTTTTTCAGTTTTCAGATTGGGCATTCTGGTTTGAGGGAATTTTACTAATTGAGGGATTTTACTTTTAGTATTCATTAAAATACTTTTGACTCTAAATAAAGAAAACTCATATCTCAAACTTGTTAAAACAATAAACAGTATCTGTTAGATCAAAAACTGAACAATCCAAAGATAGGAAATTGTACTAGCAAAACATACGCTGGATTCATGTTGTTTTCAGGTTGTCAGTTCCCTTGGCTGTGCCCTTCCTTAATCCTTTGCAAGCTTCATTCTCAGCAGACATTCTCACTTTTAACTGTTGCCAGCAGTGTCTAGAGCTACTGGCTTCCTTGTTCACATCTCAGAGGAGAGATGGCATCTGTTCTAACATTTATTGAATAAAAATTGTGTTTCACTCTGATTGGATAATCTTAGATCACATGTCTGTTCTGAGCCAATTACTTTGCTGGGGGTGGGATGGGGCTGCCTTGATTGCCTTAAACCAGCCAACTTCTTTCTTTCATCTCTGCTATCACCTCTCTCAATGTTTGTATTTCCTACCTCTTTCTTTTTTGTTCTCAGAGACCTTCTCAAGTTTGTCCTCCACATTATCTTCATTATCAATGTTGCTTTTCACTGCCTCCAACACAAATTTTAATACAGTTTTGTTAAAACTTGTATTACTTTTTGGTTTTTAGTCACCTCTTTTTATTTTATTTGTCTTTGTTTCAATCTGTTCTCTTCTATTGATTTCCTGTACTTTTTTTTTTTTTTTTTTATAACTCAGAGGCTATCTCTTTGTATTTTGGCGGTGGGAGGGTTATACTGTAAAGGAACATAAAAATACGTTCTGTACTATATAACAATGTGAAATGTACTTAATGCCACTGAACTGTACACTTGAAAATGATTAAAATGCTAAATTTTGTTGTGTATATTTTATCACAAATAAAAATATACTGTTTCCTATAGAAAATAATTTTAATGTATATTCTCCTTCTGTGTTTTCAGAGTAACATTTTCTTTTCCTTGCAATAAAATATTTTATTGGATCATATGTTTTTGTTTATTTGCTTGTTTTTCTGTTATCTCCAACACTGGTGGGATTTATCCAGGCTTAGTTTTGTTACAAGTTAGGGTCCATGCAGTGTCCCCAAGATTTTTTGACTAAAAATGACCATTCTTCTCTGATCTAGACCTAGAGGTCTGCATGTTCAGAATCCCCAGTACCAATTCTAATTTTTGACTGGAATCTTCCAGCTCTTTTTTTTTTTTTAATTTAAATTTGAATTTTTGTAGAACATAATAAACAGTATTTAATTGTTCTGTATGCAATTGTTTATATAGTCATCCTTTGGTATATGTGGATTCTGCAGCTGCAAATTCAACCCACAACAGATAGAAAATAATGTTTTTAAATTCCGGAAAGTTCCAAAAAGTAAAACTTGAATTTGCTGTTTGCTAGCAATTATTTACATAGCATTTACATTGTGTTTACAACAGTCTATGTAGCATTTACATTGTATTAGGTATCGTAAGTAATCTAGAGATGATTTAAAGTACGCTGGAGGATGTGCTTAGGTTATATGCAAATACTACACCATTTTATATAAGGGACTTGAGCATCCAGTGATTTTGGCAACAAGTCCTGGAACCAATCTACTGTGGAAAGAAGACTATATTTGAGAGATTATGCCCTTTGCATGCCCTGCTCTCAGAAACTCTAACTCTGCTTTTATTTATGGAGCATTTCTAAAGATGTCTACATAACCAGGATAAAATATGCTACAGCCAGACCCTCCACCTGTGCTGGGAACTGAGATCATCAGTTAAAGAAAAGAGACTGTTAGAAGTGAAGGAAGTATGGATTTGTGGAGCCTAGGCAGACAATAGCTCTTGGGCATTGTGTGTGTGTGTGTGTGTGTGTGTGTGTGTGTGTGTGTGTGTGTGTGTGTGTGTGTGTGTGTGTATGGGTGGGGATAGTTGACTGCTTGAGTTCTGGTCATTGTAGCTACTGTATGCTGGCATTGGGACAGACTGTAAAAGGGAGTAAAAGTTTTCCTAATTTATCTGATGTTGGCTCAGGTGTTCTAGTTCACAGATCTCAATTTATTTTAGTCAAGAATAAATGTTTTAAAAATTCCCATTGACTCTGCAACTAGTGTACATGGCCCTGGCTTTTGTCAAGTTTTCTTCAAAGGCAGGAAACATCTTTCCTTCCCAGATCCACAGGTAGGATGAATGAATAGGCTACGACTACTTAGAAGAAGGTCAAGTTAGAACCTGGGGTGCAGCCTGAAACAGGAAACAGTGAGAAAGGCTGGTGTACAGACAGGAACGTGGGGTGGTGTTCAAGCTGTGTGGCAAGGATATGTAATCGACGTTGGTGTTGAGAGCTCTGACCTGAGCTGGAGGACATAAGCAAGAGCCAGGTAACGAGAGCAAGTGTTTATGAACACTGAGTCAGGTGTGCATGTGGGAGAACATGGAAATGAGTGAAAAAGTCTAGGGATTGTTATTACACTATCGTCATTATTGAAGAGCAACTGCCCAGTATCTTTTCCTCGTTTACAAGAAAATGGGAGGAATTTTAGAAAACCTGCCACGTTGTACCGGATGATGTTGGTCAGAATCCAAGCAGAGTTATACGTACAGCAGAGGCCAGAGAAGCAGGTGCAGTCGAGATGATGTTAGGTGGTACATGAGGTGCCCAGAACAGCAGGGAATTGCAATTTTGACAAGAGGTGAACTAAGGCAATGTCCAAAACCTCCCATTACAAACACATAGAAATCCTAGAGAAAACAATTTTGAATACATAGCTCTGATCACAAGGAAGAAAATACCAGGTGTCAGAAATGAAGAAAGAAACAAAACCAGAGTGTTAGGAATATTGATGTGTCTGTTCTTGATATGGGTGTAGGTTGGGGTGAGAGTTTCTATCTCGGTGACCTTAAGCCTGAGTGGAAAATGTGTTGTAAATGAGACCCTTGCATATAGTGAAAACCCTCCAAAAACTGTGCCCTCAATGCAAGAAGTATCTAGAAAACAGTCCACCGTGGTAGGTAGATAAGGAGGAAACTCTCTCTATTGGTCTGAGTTCTGGATTTTAAAAACAAACCCTCCCAAGAAGAACACCTATAACTCAAGCCTGTATCTCACAAGTATGGATTCCTGAAAACTACCTAGGGGTCCTGCAAGTCCCTAAACTGCAAAAGAATTAGAGTTAATCACTATGTATTGATATTCCTGGGGTACCTGGCAGTAGCAAGTGCACGACCACTTTGAAAATATACTCCTGTAATCAGCGCCACTGGTTTTCAATAGAAAAATCAAATCATTCTAATTATTATCTCACAATCCAAATATTAAGTCATGTGAGAAAATAATCAGTCTTGAGTGAGGGAGAGAGAGGAGGAGAGAGGGAGAGTGTGAGCAGACAAAATACACAGGGAGGTAAACTCGACGAAACAATCTGAATGGGAATACAGAATAAATTTTTTATAGGGATTTAAAGGGATAAAAGAAAAAAAGCTATTTAAATAAGTAGCATTACACTTTGAAAAAAATATATAATTATTTGAAAAAGAATCAAGTAGAATTTCCAGAAATCAAATTTTAGCCAATGAAGTTAAGAACTCAGTGAATGGATTGAACATCAGATTAGACACTGCTGAAATGGTAACTGCTTGCCTGGAAAACAGAGCTGAAGAAAATATCCAGAATGCAGCACCAAGAAATGCAGAGATGGAAAAATCCAAAAGGAAGGTTAAGAAGCACAATGTATATAATAAAAAAAAATACAGAATCTATCTAACGGGAATTTCCAAGGAAAGAATAAATAGAGAGGAGGAAATAGAAATATCTGAAGAGATAATGGGTGAATGTTTCTTGGAATTGATAAAAGATATGAATCTTCATATTCAGTAAGCATCTCTAATCCTGAATAGAATGAATAAGAAATAAAGTTATAGAGCAATACTTTCATAGACTATCAAAGGAAAGAGAAAATTATAAAAGCAGCCAGAGAGAAACAAGTTACCTTCAAAGAAATAAAATTTATCACACAATTTTCTCAGAAGTCCTGATAGAGATCAGAAGACAATAGAATAATATTTTTTAATACTGCCAAGGGAAGAAAAAAGAATACAAAAGTAGAGGGATCAGCCACCCGAGTTTGTCCAGAACTGTTCTGGTTTTAGCACTGAATTTCTCTGTCCTGGGAAACTCCTCAGTCCAAGGCAAGCCAGGATGGTTGGTCACCTTACACTGCTCTACACAACTAAACCGTCATTAGAGGGTTGGAGAGAAGAAGATGACACCTGACAAAGTTCACCCCTTGCCGACCATTGCTGAAATGGTCTGAAAGGACCATTGAAGGATAACCAATGAAGGGCAGAGTTTAGCAAAAAGAAATCTAAATTCAGATAGAGGGAGTGGGCTATACGAAGCCGTGGGAGACAAATAAGTGAGATAAAATATTGCTCAACATAAATAGGCATCGACCAAACAAAAGCATAATTGCAATGGCTATGAATTTTGGAGATACAAAAAAGGAGGAAAAAAACCCTGACTACAATGACATGTAAGAAGTTAGGATGGGGAGATACAGTGATGACCAAAGTTAAACTTTCTGAGGTTCTTGAATTGATTAGGATGAAGATAGGATTACTGGCTAACTTAACACTTTGTTAAGTATGCTCGTTAAAAATCCCTGGTATCCCTTCTTCTCCCTTTCTTCCTGAATAATCCAGTTTTAAAGCTATTAGGGTAAGACAGGCAACCACCCTGGGGCGGGCAGGTGCTAGTGGCCCAGAGCGGGGTAGCGGAGCCCAGGCAGAGTAAGGCAAACATCTACACCATGAACAGCCTAATGTGCGTGTGGAAGCTCGAGAAGGGTGAGGGAGTGTCCATGCAGCAGAGTGAGAAAGGTCTCTGCATAGGGGCTGCCTGGCATGGGGTGTCAGAGCCCAGGCCAGGGAAGGAGGGAGTCCATGTGTGTTGGGGGAGGGTGGCAGTCTGGCTGGTGGTGGAGTTGAGTGGGTGACAAGGGTGTCCATCTAGGAGTGGAGATTAGTATGTATGGCGTATTGTTCAAATAAATAAATATATTAAGGAAAATTGGGAGCCAGATACCCCACTATCCGAGAGGGAGAGAATTACTAAGTAGAAAGGAACAAAACTATAAAGAACTACTGCAGTGGTTGGATTGGCATTGGAGGCATCTGTGTGGAGTTGAGGTTCTCAGTGTAGATATAGGAATAAACACAGATTTCGAAATACTCATGTGTCACATGCAGACATATTTCTCAGCTCACTCCACTGAGATGGCCTGGTAGCCAGATAGGGGACCACTGGAGCATCACACTGAACGTCACTGTCACATTAAAGAATGATGGTAACAGTTTATAGCACAGCGTGTGTAAACCAATGGAGGTTACCAAATGAGTACACTGAAATTTTGATGAGCAATGAAAAATTTACATAATTTCAAAATCAGTATTGAGACAAATCAAAATCACGTACATCTGAAAAAATGCAATAATAATAACACAGCCTCAGTCCCACAATATTCCTGTCAAAGATGTGTAATCGTTGCACAAACCTAGATGAAGAGAATTTTACAGAATAGCCCATTTTACAGAATAGACTTTATCACCAAAGTTGTCAAGGTGGTGGAAGTCGAGGCAGGAAGGATTAAAAGAGAATACGGAGACATGGCATCTAAACAGAGCAGATTCTGACTTGGATCCTTTTGCTGTGAAGGACATTATTAGGGCAAATGGCCAAATCTGAACAGGGTCTGGGGATTAGGATATTGTTGCTAATTTCTTGATTTTGATGGTTATATGAAGTTTTAGGAGAATTATTATTATTATTGTTATTTTTTGTAGGAAACATACTTTTGTATTTGAGTGGATGATAGGCATCACGCTGGCCAATTATCTTAAATGATTCTGGAAAAAAAATCTTACTGTACTTATAACTAACTGCTCTGTAAGTTTAAGATAGTTTCTAGAAAAAAATGTTCTCCAAAAAAATTCTTTTTCTGGCAACATTGTGAACTAGATGTCTCAAGAAAACTCTTCTGGGACAAGATGCTTAAAACGTTGAATTTGAAACAAAAGGAAACAACTTCTTAAAAGAATGCAGTAAAAAAGAAAAATATTCAGAGGCCAGAAATGCAGGTAGGCATGATTTCCCGGGAGTGAGCGAGCTCTGGACCCCAGGTCGCTCTGTGCCCTGGAGCCTCCGCTTTATTTGGTCACAAGCAGGAAAGGAGACAAAGATAGCTCAGTGCCTGAGAAGGGAAAGCGGTCTGATGCGCAACTTGAACCTGCTAAGAGCGGAAGAAAAGTTTCCTGCAGAATGAGACTTACCTGTCTCATCAGTCTTGGAGAAGTGTAGAGTGGGACGGTAATTTCAACAGTCTTCTGAGAATTCTGTTGTAAGCGTACACCCACCCCACGGGGTTGGGGGTGGAGTTTATGGCACCTGTGTGATCAGAAAAACTCCCAGGTGTGTGTGAGTTTAAAGTAACCCTGGGTAAGTGGTATGGAATGAGCTGGGTTTTCTAAAATACAGGTCCTGGAGTGAGGTTTAAAGTGCTGAGGCTTTATTTGGGAAGTGCAAATCCAGGGCAGCTAGAACAAGGGAGAGGGAACGGAGGCTGGGGAGATGGGGAGCAGTACCGGGAGGTCCTTAGTGATGCAGGCGGAAGAGGCAGAGAAGCTGCCTGGATGCAGTTAATGAGGGGGGAGGGGAGGGAGGGAGGAATAAAGATTTACCCACCTGGAGCTTCCTATCTTCTGCTTCCCATTGACCAAAGTTCTCCTCCGGGAAGGCCACTCCAGCACACTTCCACACTGAGCCACCTGTCCCCTCAGCACTGTTCAGGATGCCAGGTCCTGTGCTACATGGGGGGGTTTCATTTGGGTCTGGAAGTGGTGAGGGAAGCAGAAACTACATGTGCGGCTGATGGTCGGGGCCATGTGACAGTCTGGGCACACACAGGGCAAGTTCACGTGGCAACATGGTCCAGGAGGCAGGCAAGGGAATCTGAGACCTGTGAACAGTTAGGGTCAGATGCAGTATCCTCCCAGTAGCCACTCAGATCTATCTAATCGCACTCCCCCCTTATTTTAGGCTCTGTTACAATAATACAGAGTCTCCATTTTTATTTCTGTGAGACCATGCTATCCCAATTTCTTCTCAGAGGAGGGAGGAAGAAGTCTTCTTCAAAGTGGTAGCCAGTTGTGATGTTCTGGAACACAGAAGGCAAAAGGCTAGTGTTTCATGCCTGATGGCCCCGCTTCATGCTGTTCTTTATAGTCTGTCTCCCTTCACCACCCCTGTCCTGGATTTCCCTGCCACTTGGTCAGTAATTAAGCTGGTTTGGGTTGCTTGCCCAGGGGTCCAGACCTTCACCTGACCTTTTTGCTATGCTGCCCTCACTGGGTTGTGATGGTTAGCAGATGGTTTGGGGTCTTGCATGTGTACCCTCAGCATGCTCTTCTACAAACAGCAACCTGCTTGCTGGGGACTCCTGCAAACTCTACGACCGAAGGAGCCCCTGCTCCATGGGAAGATTGGCAGCATTAGAAATAGAATCCTCTGGAAGCAGCCCTCAACCACGGACAGACCTAGAGATGGATAGCAACCCCACCGTGTGGCCTCGTGTGTTCTGCACGGACTCTGAGTTGCCCAGCAGTATTGCACACCGGTTGCCTGGGGTTGTAAACTGATTGATAAGATCGGTTTCCCCCTTCCGGTCTTGCCTCTCATTTTTCTACTGGTGTTTCCTGGGCTTACCCCCAAATAAACTCCTCTCACCCAATCCTTGTCAGGGCTTGTTTCTCACATGGAGACACATTTGCTGTCATTGTTCATGGACAGTTAATACTAGGTTTGGTAGTACTATGAGACACCCCAGTGAACCCCAGTCTTTGGTGTTCAGACTTGCTTCTTCCTGCTCCCAACGTGGATGGCAGCCCTAGTTCTTCAAGGATATTAGTATCAATGGCCACCCAGCTTACAATTACTCCTTTGCCTGCTGGCCAACTGGTCCTGCAGCTTCAGATCAGTGCAACTCTTACTGCCATCCCCTCTCCTAAGAAAGCCAGTACCTCTGAGTCCAAATCTAGGGTCAAAATTGTACAAGTGGGCCACTGGGTATGATTTTGAGAGGGGCTGCTTTTAATTCCACTCCTTGGTTACTGGAGTGGACTGATTTTTCTTGTGATCAGAGACTAAAATATATTGGCTGTTGGTTCACTTCTAGCCGTTGGAAACTAGAATATATAATTTGTTAAGTCAGTGCACATGCTACATTCTTGCTCCCTAACTTCACTTGGGTGAACCCCAGTTGGCAGCTTAGCCAGCCTTCAGCAGGCTGTCCCACCATTTCCACCCAATTGACTGCTTCTGGTTGATGCGTAAGTTGTCAGACCAAAAAACCCTGTGGCCACAAGTCTACAATCACACCACTATGACTATGAAATGAGTTCCTTATTCTGAGGCGAGGCTCCGTGGGACACCCTATTGATAAAGAAGATGGTGCTGGCAGAGGCACTGTGGTCAAGAAGAGCAAACGCATGCCAAGAGTGTGCATCAACTTCAGTGAAGAAATTGCTGCCCCTGGAAGTCAGAAGAGATGCTGTATAACCGACCCGCCACCAGGTGGCTGCCTGACCTCCTCAGGGAAGAATGGTTTGCAATGGGCCCTTTAGTCTCTCTCGCTGAGAGCAGGGTGTTCAGCAGGGGCCGTGGTGAGGTCAGGCTGATGAGGGCCAGGCTAAGGCAGCCTCCTGTCCCTTCACTTGCCCCTTAGAAACAATCTCTTTTTAGACTTCGTATGATTTAGACAGGAGCTGGCCCCAGTCCACCTGCCCTGTATACTGCAGGAGTCACAGATTAAACTTTCCACGTTCCACTCTTTGGACTGAGGTGAGAAGCAGATAGTTCCATACCCCACTCACTCCCTGGTGGGTGTTCACAGGGCAGGCTAGGACTCACAACACAGTTCTCTCCAAGAAGTTCTCAAACAGTTCTCTCTCCATCCACAATAACCTGTCCTTTTATTCCATATGGATGGATGGTGTAAGAGTAGTGAAACCACGGTACGTTTGGTTTTGGTCTGGCATCTCACTTTGACAACTGGTGTCTGTCATCGATGGTGTAAGAGTAGTGAAACCACGGTATGTTTGGTTTTGGTCTGGCATCTCACTTTGACAACTGGTGTCTGTCATCTTAGGATCACAGGTGAAGCTTCTAATTTTAATATTCTATAAAATGTGCATAACCTTACATTAGCAAGTTAGCCTTGAGAGATTTTCTCATGTGCACAAGATGACACGTGCAAGCAGTATCAACACAACACTGTTTGTAATAGAAAGAAAAATAAGAAGAAAACAATCTAACTAACCCTAAATAAAGGAAGGGGCTGATGAACTCTAGCTATTCAAACAATGGAAGACTATATAGCAGTTAAAATGAATGGATAAGTATATGAATTAAAATGTGTGCAGAAAGCAAGTTGGTTCCATATGGTATAATATTTATTAGCAACCCTGCAGAAATCTATATGGTGGTTTTGAATACACACGTATGTAAAAATATTAAGTCCAAACATAAAAATATTACATATCAATCTCCAGGGAAGGGGAGGGGAGTTAGGAATGGGTGAAAAATCTTACCCTTTGAGGAAGACAGAAATAGATTTTTAAGCAAAGACAAAATATTTACATTAAATTATTTAATTTGCATTTAAATGTAATACATTAATAATATAACTTAGTAAGTTAATACATTCAAATATAATAAAATATATTTGATCTTGATGGCATTTTAAAAGAGGATTTTATAGTCCTTCTGAAATTGCTCACAATTAAATTAAAAATTTTAGGAAAAATAATGACTGGATGTTGTCAAAAGCTTTAAACTATTAGGTTCTAAATATTTCAGTATAAGGATGATTCTTAGCATAAAGCTCCACTCCTTATTAATTACAGCAGCATTCCTACACATTTGAATAATAGCGGCACCTTGGTGTAAAGTAATATTTGTTCCGTTTCTGAACAGTGAATGATGTTATTAGGAGCCATTTGTCTTGCGATGACAAATACTTAGCTTTTTCTCTGTATATCAATGTTTTTTCCAAGTTGGGAACATTTGGAGTTCCATTCAAAATACTGCTTCTACTCAGTTTATTCTAATTCATTCTCTGCATAGAGACTCCCCCATCAGCTCCTTCATGGATCAAGTCCAAGGAAGTGTCAGTTATCGGGTCCCACCTGCCCCCTCCTCCCTGGGCTGCAATGCCAGGGCACCGGGTGCTGCCCTCCCTCCGCTCTGCTAGCATGGGCTTGAGCTCTCACCGTGGGCCTGTGACTCCCACTGGGTCTCCGAGGCAGGGTGTACCTCTGTCTGTTCATACGCTTCTATTGGTCTTCACACCACTGAGGGCAATTAGGGCAGATGTTAGCCCAAACTATGAATTTGGCAAAAATTATTTTCAGAGTCTCTGACTGTTTCCTCTTCATCACTTGAGATCATTCAGTTCAGCTTAACAACATTTTTTGAACATCTTTGCCAGATCCTGGCAGTAAAAAAGATAATTAAGATACAACTCTTGCCTTCAAGACCTGGGTCTGGAGAATAATGACCTGTTTCTAAATCCCCTCCAAACTTTGAGACCAGGAAAGATCTGGTTTTGATTCTTCTTACTTTGTCTACTGAGTCCCAGGCTCCTTATTTCCGGCTGCTTAGCAAAACTTTCCTCTAGATGTTTCATGGGAACCGCAAACGAAACACATGAAAATTGTTTTCTCTTATTTTCAGACTCTTTCTCATCCTGGCTTCGCTGTTTGTCTCTGACCTGGAAACCTCAGCTTTCAATCCTTCACCATCATTCTTCATCTTCACCATCATAACGTGTCAATGGTAACAGTTTTTTTTTCTTCACTCTCAGGGCTGCTTCTCTTGGTACTCAGGTTCTGGCCACCTTAGTTCTGGACTGACTCCCCTAATCGCCTCTTAATTGGTCTCCCTGACTCTATTTTCTGCCCCTCTGATCCATCCTATTACTGTTGGCAGACTGGTCTTCCTAAAATATTCCCTAAATCATGTCATGTCACTGCACCCAAACCTTCAGTGAGTCCCGAGTGACTAGAGTCCTCCTCCTGCCTTCATTCTAGGGCCCGACCTGCCTTTCCAATCTTACCTCTGGATATTCACTTTCTTGAACCTCACCTTCAAGTAAACTCAGTGCTACTACTTATGAGCATGTGAAGTGGAAAAAAGACTTCCTTGCAGATTTTATTTGATTACCACATTAACCTGTTCACATTTAGTCATCAATATTTGTTGCTTTTGTCTCACATTTGTCTGCACATACTCAGCAAAGCTATCCGACAGCAGTGGGCCCCTAGCTAGGGTGTGCAGTGAAATCATCTGGGGTCTTTAAAGAATACTCACGCTTGGATACTACTCTGGAATATTCTGAATTAGCTGGTCTGGGTGTCAGGATTTCCAGGTGATTCCCATGTGCTACCTAGATTGAGAACCCCTGGCTTCCAGGCAAGGTTGCTGTACACCGAGCTTTGCCAGAGTCGTAGGACAAACCACAACAGCAGCAAAATAAGTGGACGATGCATTTGTTGGCCACTGAGCGCTGCAGTTTAGGGACTGACCTGGTTTGGGGCTAACCTTGCTACGCTGTGGGCCAGGGAAACTTCCTGATAACTGCCTTCATTAACACACAAGCTGAAGAAAGAAGAATCTAAGCTTCCAAAAGAACTCGTCAAGGGGGTGGTCTTATCCTCTCATTCGGAGGCTGTATTTTTCCATCTCCATAGGAGGTCGCTAAGAAAAACACAAGCAGGGGCTCTCACAGTACCGTTGCGGGCAAATGAATCATGTTCTAATTGCAGATTTTCAACAGAATAGCTACAAGTGTGTCAGAAAAGCTAAGAATATTATTTGCTACTGGCAGACAAAAGGTTCTGATCTTTTATGTTTATTTTTAGATAAACAAGAAGCCTATTTTCTGTTTGTAACCGACTTACTGCCTGAAATATTTTAGGCACTCCATACTTATCTATGTGTCACATTATTCATTCCAGACTATAAAATTCCCTAAGATGATATATTTAAAATGAAAGAAACTTCCAGGGAAGAACACCATCCCCTGTGTGATGAACTGTAACTTAACAGATGGCCAGTTAGTTACACTCATGTCCAGAACGTATCAGGCTCACCATCAACATGAAGTTTCGTTCTGGCTGGTAGAGTGGGAGATCAGAATTCCTCCAACAACCTTTAGGTTAAAATTAGCAAGAAATGTCATCAGGAAGGTACTTTAGAACATTCATTTGGGAGCACAAAAGTACTGTTCTTCACTGAGCTGTGGAGTAGTTTCAAGTTGTTGACGGTCTCAAGTGATGATTTTGACTGTTCTATGCAATTTAGGAATTCATGGGTCTCAATTTTTCCATCTGTGAAATAAAGTTATAAGAATAAGGGGTGGCGTTATAAATCATGTTGCTAGTTGAGTACATGTTGTTCTTTTTTCCTCTAGACGTTGTTACTCTATAAAAAAGTATTGTTATATAAGGTTACAAACCAACAGTGGTAAGTCTCCCTCCCTCAGTGGTTGGAGGTCGCACTGTAGTTGAGCCAATTGACCATGGATGACGTTTACCCCCAAGTGGGAAAGTTCTTATAAGTGGTGGGTCAGGATGTGGCTGTTTGATGGTGTGGAGAGGTCTGGCACCATGCCAGAGGTTGTTTTTGTTTTTGTTTTTCATACAATTTAGCTCTTACCAAGCCATTGAACTTTGTTAACAGAAAATTGAGAATGATTTTGTCTTTTAGTGCTGGAATTACAGCAAAGGCATAAAAACTGAGTATAGGAACAGCTAAGTACCATGTATCCTGAAGATAGTTAGCAAACAGTCACCACGTTTAGAGCCTTTGGGTTTGTTTACTAAGAGGTGGTTAACGTGCCTCATGACCACAATCGCCTGTCCCACCCCTATCTGCAAGAGGGTGCGAGATGGAAGGTGTCACCATGGCCCAGATAAGAGGCTTCCCCCACTTCCAATGGGAACATCTCTTTTCTCCAAGAAGCCAGGGAAAGGCCTTCAAGGGGCATCCTCCATAGGGGTTGGGGACACCTATGAGAGGAGAGACCTGTACCTTCTCCTTGATGGGTGGGTACTGAGCTCCGGAAGCTGCAGGCTCATTCTGTACTGACCTTGCAGTGGTGCAGAGCAGGGCAGGGAAGTTTTAGCCTCCATAAGTGTGGGGGACATAGGGACCTGGCCACTAACTTCTGGAGATTCCTGAACAGGAGGTTTGTTAGGACAGCCGTCCCAGCAGAGTAAGGAGCGGCCATGGTATAAGGCGCTAAAGGAGGACAGGATGGGGCTACAGCCACTCTAGTCCCTGAGGGAGAAGGGACCACACAGAGATGAGGGGACAGGCAAGAGCGCAGGGCTGCCCAGGGGCCACACAAGGGGCCACACAGTCCAGAGAAAGGGCTGGAGGCTCGTGCTGCAACTGGAACCATTGAGCAATAAGGTGTACTCTTTTCCAGGAGGTTCTCAGGGTTTGGGGAGGGGTAAGGTGAAACTGAGCATTGCCCCAAGGAAACCATATGCAGTGTCTATGCAGAGACTGGGAGGCCAGGACACCTGCCCTCCCGAACATGATCACGCCTTCACTCATTTCTCCTCCCTGCCCGTGAGGGGCTAGAGGAGCCAGGTCTTGAAAGAGAGAGGAGAGAAGTTATTTCAGACTCAAAGCATGTTCATTGTTCACTCCAAGAACCCAGGACCTATGGCTTGTTCAAAGTTAGAGATGGAAAGTATTAAGAAGGGACATCCAATACCCTTCTTTTTTTGTTTTTATTTTATACATAATCCTTGTTTTGCTAGTACCTAATACAGGATCACAGCCCCCTACTCTTTCCCTTCCCTATACAGGTGTTTTGGGGAGTCCCTGTACACCGAAAAACAGTGTCTGCTCAAGGCCCTGGTTAGTTGCCATATGGTACTTGCTACCCCTGGTATTCTGCTCCAGCCTCGTTACTTAGAGGTACCTGAGGTGCCCTGAAAGTCCACTGAGCACCACACTCCACTCTTCTACCAGGCACCGTTGCCCCTCCTGCTAGGAGCTGCATCATGTCTGCTGTCTCTGAGCAGGTGTGGCCACTACTGCCCGCGCCCTTGACCAATACTTCTTAAAACTGGATAAAGTTTCTTGTGGCCGGCTGCCTCTGGTTCTCTTGGGATGTACTCTCTCCCCAGAAAGGCTTAGTATTTCTAAGCACTCAGTTATTTTTTGGCAAGTCCCTCATTAGTTTACCAGACATGCCCATACATATCTGGTCTTCAGTAGTGACCATAATTTAGGCATAAATGGAGATGCCCTTCTTCAAGTCATGAAGAAATGGAAATTGGGGAGATGTGAAAGTTACTTACCTGGAGCCTCATGATGTGTGTGATTAGAACTAAAATATCCAGTAAGCATGATTACTATCTATGCTTAGAGGAGCTGAGTGTGGAGGGAAGGAGTGAGAAGGAGGAAGAAATAGACCCAAGTCAGCTTCCTGAAGCCACAAGAAGATGGTGTGTGGACGGACAGCTGAGCAAGGCACATCAGAAAACGTCTGTGAGGAAGTCTCCAAGATGTAATTTTGTCCATGGGAGGCCATTTGCATCCTGCCTGATACTAGGTGACAGCCAAGATTAATATGACCACTGAACACTGGAATTTGACACAACATTGTAAAATGATTATAAATCAATAAAAATTTTTAAAAAAATATGACCAGTTTGCTTTTACATTCACATCAAAATCTCTAATTATTTTTATTTTATGACTATTTTTTCCAAATATGAACACTTTCCTTGGCAAATAATGAAAATTGTTTTTCACACTGAGTAAACTTGGAGATTAATGATCTCAGATCTCTTCCATATTAAATTCCATCATGGCTTTGTATTTTATTAAAGTAATTTTATTTATGATCCAAGTCTGGATGCCTAATGGTATCTGGAGCTGCAAATAATGATCTTGTTTCAGATTTTGCATGAAGCATTGAATACTGTTTACAACTTGGAACACTTCATTTTGATAGGACAGATGTACTGTTTCAGAGAATAGTTTCCTGGAACTGATGTGGGGGGATTATGATATTTGCTATAAAGTGAAGAAACTGTTCTTGAATATAGTAGTGATGAAATTCTTCTCTTCCAATGCACTTCTTGGGCCCTTTGTTAGACAAGTTTCTTTTTTAAGGCTAAATGACATATGCTGTGAGGTGTGGATGTCACATGGTTAACATTTTGGAAAATTCTAAGTCAAATTTAGAAGAAACATTGTTCTCCTATTTGATTAACTTCCCTCTAGAATTGTTCCAGATTATATTGTCTCTTCAACCAAGAGATGAGACAAAATCAGTGTCTCTAATTGTTTCCCTTTGAACTCTGCTGAGGACAGCAGGGACAAATATTTAAAGAATTCTTAGTTCTTGATGAAATGGGAAAAAGGGGGAACCAAAGGTCTCTAGTGCTTCCCCCTCCGCAGGAACAGGCCTGACGAGGGTGGTTATTGAGCCCCTGGACCAAGCCGTAACTGAAATGCACAGGGTAGCTTATTTTATCCTTTGCTTTTACGGTAAAGGGGTGGGTGGATATCCAGATGATAAAAGAAAAATTCAAGTGCTTGGGCACTGAAGTTGGCCAGAATAGAATCTGATTCCTGGATCTTCCAGCAACTAGTCTTTGATCTTTTGTCTGTTTCTTGGCTTCATTAGCCTCAGTGTCTTCACTGGTAAATTGTTATTTGTGTGGTAGAATTGCTATGAGAGTTAAACGAAGTGATGCGTGAGTGGTCCCCAGCTCAGTGAATGACATACATTGGGTGAATAGTGAACATTTGATGGCTTGATCACCAAGCATCCGTCCTTTGGGCAACAGTATCTAATTTTCCCTTTTGAGTACCATCCCCTTCCTGTTGTCAGGGGGAAGTGCTACCAGTGGAAGTGACTCTACACCAGCTTCAGGAGTATAATGTGTAACTCAAAACTGGCCAAGTAGCGTCAATGTACCCCCTGCTGTATGACGCCTTTGGGGATTAATGTAAATCAGTCCAATCAAAAGACAGCCCTATGTGGGAGCTACTAGGCAGAGTTGCTTTTCCCCCTCTGATCTTGAACACAGAGAAAGACTGACGCTGTTGGCAACCATTTTGCCCCCACAGAGCCTCAGAATTAAGCCAATGTATGGTAGAGAGCAAAGCCAAGAGATATAATTTAAGACATAATTTGAGTCACTGTTCCTCAAATGTTTCAGCTAAATTAACTAATATATACTAATTTTTACTTAAGTTATTTACTTGCAATCAAAAGAGTCCCGATTGATACAAGGAATGTAATAAATTTTAGTCATTCTGCATCTCCCCATCCCCACATTCCAGGAGCCAGAACCCTGCAGAGGAAGCGAGAAAGCATCAAAGTTCTCCCAGAATTCCGAGCAGGAGGCAGACAGTGCAGGCAAATGCTTTCCAGACTCTGCACTTTCATATACATAAACAATGTCGAAAATATATTTTTATTAAAAAATAAAATTCATAAAACACCAACAACTACCATGTATTCTCACTACTTTTCTCATAAAAGAAAGGGCAATTTTCTAAAATAAGGAGTACAGAATATAATAAAGGATAGTATTTTAAACTGAATCAATCTAGCTTGTGGAAACGTGCACCGCGCTGTTCTTGTTTCTTTCATTTCACCGCAGAGCAGCGAAAATGTCAGTGGTTTTATATGGCCTGAAATGAGACTTCCTAGAATCAAATCCTGACTCCACCACTCACTAGCTGTTCCTTAATTACTCTGAGTTTCCGTTTCCTCATCTGTAAAATAGATATAATAATGATCTCTGTCTCATAAATTTGGGGGATGGATATAACACCCAAAACAACAAGCAACAAAATAAAAAAATAAACAAGTGGGACTACATCAAGTGAAAAAGCTCTGGTAAGGATGAAGGGTATGAACGCATGTCAAGTTTTCAGAATAGTGCCGGGCACAGAGTGAGTACTCAGTGGACACTGTTGTTATTATTATTATTGTTACTAATCAACACTCAGTGTTAAGTGTCTGAGTCAGATATCAGAGTCTAATTTCAGCCTTGACACTGACTCATTCTGTGACCGTGGGCAGATCAGTTCAGCTGTCTGGGGGAAGAACGCCTACTGGTAGAAGGCAGGTACCTGGTTAACTTCCAGAGCACCTTTAGCTCCAACGCTGTGAATGCCTGAAGCCACTCACTCCCTCTGATTCGTCTCTTCTCATGGGGGAGAGAGGCACCATGATTGGTCACTCAACACTCACACGGGACGGGATTGGCTCCCCAGAGGGGAGGCGAATTATCCACGCAGCTCCACAGGGTCAGTGTCAGATGGCTACTTTTCTTTCTAGATGCGCAGGGAAACATGAGAGAGAAAAAGCCTGATGGAGGAGTAAGTGGAGGCATTCAGGGTGGGAAGTTTCCAAAGATGAATTTGGGAAAATGCCAGCGATGCCAGAAAGGATGGGCAGCAGATTTGGGGATGACGGTGCTTCCAGCCACTCCGCTGCCCTCTACTGGCAGAGCCCAGTGACGGGGAGAGCATCACCACCTCGGGTATCCTGCTGGTCTGAGGGGGCAACGTCGCCCTGAAAGGAAAGCTGAGCGTCCTCTTCACATCAAAGTAAAGATGATGCAGTGAAAAGTGGATGTTTGAACTTTAATTTTAAAAGGGAAAAATGGTTCAGGCAACTCACAAAAAGAGCCTAAAGTCTCTACTAGATGATGCACATCAGGGAGCACTGCACAGTTAGAGAACTTCCTTAGCAGAAGCAGGGCTGGGGTTTTAACAGAGCCAGGCAAAGAGTCCTGTATGTGGTTCCGATCTTGACCCAAGTAGCAGTTTTCTGTTACTGAAGCTGCTATAAAATGCGTGTCGGGAACGTTGGGAGAGGGTTTCATATCCTCGCATCTCTTTGCTGGAATTGTTTGCCTAAGTCTCCCCTTATTAGCCGCTGTCAGAACAGCTCTTCGGAGATCTCTCTGCCTGTGGCTTGTCTGTTAACTGTCTCCTGCCACTGAAGGTTCAGGGGAAGGGGAGACAGGTAGGGGAGAAGAAAGAGGGAGAGAGGAAAAGAAGAGAGAAAGTAAAAACGAGGAGACAAAGTCAAAGTAGGCAACTGGGTCTGTTTTAATTCTTTTACAGCTTAAATAGGAAACTTTCCCCAGTCTTAAGAATTTTTCTCAACTTTGTTTCTCAGGAGGCTTTAAACATGTACCTTTTCCTTTGAACTTAATGTTTTCATTCTTATTTCCTAAATAGTCCAGTAAGTGTTTACATTAAGAGAAGTAGAGAGTTAAATCAGAAGAATATGTGTTGTATTATCCTTTAAACTGTACGTATATGTGTAAACATTGTATATATTTCTTTATACATGATATATTCCACAATAAAAATGTCAAAATAAAAAGAGAGAAAGAAGGAGAAATATTCAACTTAAGGCTGAAAAGGAAAACAAAATTTGTATCTTACAGTAACTCAAATCATCCTCATTTGGGTCAGCTACACATTTTTATGCTTAGTGTTAGGTAGGGGAGGAACAGATAGGAAGCAACAGAGTTTCAAGAACTGCAAGTTCTGGGAACCATTCCATTGAAATGTGCTCTAAGATTTTGTCTATCTAAAGAGAGTTTTTGCAGTATATGAAGCTAATGGACTTCCAACAAACACTGGTGAGGAGCAATTTGGAGTATATCAAAGGGTAAGGGGGTTCCAGCACTAAGATGGGTGTAACATCTTGCTGATGGTGGCTTTCTGTTTTTTGGTCAAATTTCCATTCACAGACATGCACTGCTCCTTGCTCCGAACTGCTTTATGACTCTCTTTTAAGATGTGCTCTCATTGTTCTGCTCACATAAGGAATGAATAGCTACTTTCTTGAGAAACCTGCTCTATGGGTGTACCTTAATGAAAAGGGATTGAACTGGAAAATTTAAGCCTATGCTTTTAAAGTCCAATTGATAATAATCGAACAGAGGTATCAAATTGGAGGCAGAGTAGAAAGGAGAGGAGGGTGCTGAGGTGCAGAGGAGACAGCCAGTAAGACTATCTTCTGCTTTAGCCCAGGACTTAAAGCTGAATAAGGATGTGTGATGGACTGAATGTTTGTGTTCCTCCCAAATTCTTATCTGGAAATCCTAATCCCCAAAGTGGTGGTACTAGGAGGCAGGCTCTTTGGGAGGTGCTTAATGCACGAGGGTAAAGCCCTCATGAGTGGGATTAGTGCCTTTATAAAAGAGACCCCGGGAGCATCTTCACCCCTCTTCATGTGAGGACACAGAGAGAAGATAGTCATCTATGAACCAGGAAGGGGCTCGCATCAGACACCACATCTGTAGTGCTTTGATCTTGGGCTTCCCAGCCCCCAGAACAGTGAGAAATGACTGTTTGTTGTTTAACCCACCTCGTCTATGGCACGTTTGTTATTGCAGTTCAAACAATCTGAGACAGAATAGAAAAGAGTCACACCTGGCACAAGTTTATTCTTGGTGGCCCTTCCTCCAGAGTCCCCGAATCTCCCCATAGCCTCATTTTTCTCTGGCCTGCTTCAGCTCTTCTCATGTTTATCACCCGTCTGGGATTCCATAATCGTCCCCCCAACCCTTATTCCTCTCCCTCTCACTCTCTTCCTCCAGTTACATGTGTCAAGCTTCTCCAGAACAGAAGGCATAACAGGACATGTCTTATAACCAGATTCAAGTTCAGCAGCATGAAGAACCTTATCTGTTTATTAGCGTTGGTGTTCACAATTTAAGTTAATTACATCCAATCAATACTTTTGAGAACTCAAGATATGTAGATGAGGGGAATAGCAAGGAAAAAGACATGGCCTCTACCCCCCAAAAGCACACAGTTGGTTGTGCTTTGGGGTCTTTCCTATTACAATTGCCAAGTCCTCTGAATAGAATGACTTCCATGTATACTTTAGCTTCTTGGATAAATTGAGTCCATGTTTAATAACATCATTGATAATAATTGTTACTTAGTAAAATTCATTGAGAAAAAGTAATAGACCAATTATATATTTCAATTACTTTTTTGCTCATAGAAAAGGCAAATGTGTTGTGGAAACCTGGCGGAAGAAGAGTAAATCTCAAAGGAGCTGAGGGTGGGAAAGGATGGAATGAGGAGGGTCAATGAGCTTCTATCAGGAGCAGTGTGAGTGAGCCATATGGCTGCTTAAAAACCCAGACCCTTCCCTGCAGGACTCCCAAGTGCTAACGGGGAATGAGAAGGAAGAAAAAAAAATGATGACTTACTTGGTTTTAATTCTCAACAAGGACATAAAAAATGGATTTTGTCCCAAAGACTTGACATGTGGCTAATTCAAGCCTATATCTTTTTTTTCTCTTGTTCTAGAAAATAGGGTTATTCACAACATGAATTTCATTCCAATAAATATTGAGCTGTGTTATACAAAATGCAAAGGGCTGAATCTCATAGTCTTGTATGGTTACATAACTGAACTTCAGTCATCAAGAAATGAAAAAAATGATTCAATTTGCAAAGCCTATTTAATTTTTATGTTCTGCCTTTTATGTAATGACTTTATTCATTATGATTAAGTTGCTTAGATGAAAATGAAACAATTCTGTCAATTGAAGCAGCTTCAAAATTCTGAAAAATCAGCAATATCAAGGTGGTAGATTAAACTTTACGTTTGATTTAGAGGACAACTCGTGGAGAAGCAACTAATGTCGCTAATCACCATGCCAGGGATCTGGGTTTGACATCTGGCTCCTCCACTTACTACATTACCCTGACAAGTTTTTCAGCCTCTCCGTGTCTTATTTTGCATGTCTATAAAATGGAGTTAATAATAGTACTTAATTACTAGGGTTGTTGTGAAGATTAAATAAGTCCCTCAAATAAAGCATTTAGAAGAGGACCTGGCACAGGGTACCCTCATACGTGTGTTATCATCCTCCTCCTCATCACCATCATCATTACAACCTGGCAGGTGGACTGACGCAGCATCATTTTTTTTTTTCAGTAATAAAGAGTGGATTTGCATCATTTACCTTTCAGTGGAGTTCAACCAGAATTGTCTGTGACGAGACAACAGTAGCCTGCGGTTACAGTCACTGTACAAATGTTCAGCTCATGCTGCTTGTCATTTAACGCGTTCTCCTTACTTACTATTTCACAACCATTTAATTCGCAGCTGATTCAGATGACTGAAAGAACACTATTCCTTCTGTCTCCTTATTTGCTTGGAGTTGAAGCAAGTAGTAGTTGTCTTCTAAAAAAGATAAATTGAAAAATGGGTTTATTTTAGATGCATTCTGCTCTGTTCTCTCTTTCTGGCTTTGCAGAGTAAAGCAATACCCTCCTGAGTCGGTGGGACAGAAGGAAGCCTCACTCTGACCCTCATCAAGTGCCTCTCCATGGCCAGACTCCAGAGCTAGGGGAGGTGAAATTCATTCCAGAAGAAATGGCTTTGGGTTTGGCTTCAGAAAAGGCAAAAATAATTGGATTAATTTTAGGAATTAAAAACTGTTTGTAGTCTTCAAGTATATACATAGTGAACATGTAGAGAGTGGTAGAATCATTTAATTTATATACTGATGACAAAAAATAATGTTTGCTGGCTTGTCAGGAATACAATTTTATGCACTGGTATAAAGTAGGCAAATTCTAGAAAAGGACTTTCTTGGGCTAAGGAATTTGCCCTTTTGTGGATACAGGCCATGTTTCTTATTTCTACCTGTTAATGGAGGACTTCCATCTAAAAAGTCTTCCCTACCCACTGCGTCCACTGCTAACACTCATCCCCTGCCTTATCTCACATTTGCTAATTAAGAAGCCAAATAATAAGCTATCATACACTGTCTGTGATTTTTTTCCCTCTCCCAATCTGGCCCTGTGGGTAGAAACTATTGACAGAATTTTCTCTATCTTTAAAACTGCCTCAAGTTAACAGCTACTGCCTTTGGGGCCCCCATCTGAGCTGTCAGTGATTTGAGGTCACCCCACTAGGGGCGCGTGGGAAGCCGCCATGAGCCAAAGTACAGGAGTGTTCCCTGGGGCCTCAATGAACCAAAGCCATGCTGGGTTCTGTGCAGAAGTGGGTTTTGTCTCCTTTACTCTTAGGTTTTTCATGTGCATCCCAAATCAGAGCCAATTTTTACCCAATGTCCTATAGAAATATTAGTGAACAGTCCCTTTACTTGCTTTGACCTGTAGCCCTCCCTGCTTCCCAGGATACTGAGCACAAATCAACAAGAAATGATCTAGAAGGCAAATCTGAGCCATAGACATCGTGCTGAATTTGGCATCTGCCCTCCAAAGCCTGAGGCCCTACTACTGGGCCACGTCTCTCTGTCTGACATGTTGGGAAGGGGTTTTCTCTGACTTCTGATGGGCTGCCCATCTGCATCCAGATGTGTCCAGGGGAAGGTACTGCTTAGGCTCAGGCTGGACTTTTAAGCTCTGAGGACTGTGATGAAACTCAGTAGAGCACTTGCTCATCAGGTTGTGACTTGGGGAAATATCAAGACTTTAAAATATCATGAAAGACTCATAGACAGTGAAATTTAAATCACAGTGTCAATGGATTACCAATGTTAGATCTAGCATGCACACTTAAAGAGAGAAAGGAAATGTACTCAGTCATAACCCATTATCTCTGGGGTTGTGGGATCATGGCTGACTTTTTTATGTTGTATTTTCACTTCTGTTTACAAATAGTGTGCGTACTTGTAATCAGCAGAAAGATATTAATTTTCTTTTTAAAGAGAATAAATAGCAGCTTAAGGGTAGCTGGCAAATGACAGAGGTGGAACTGACAGACAATGATGAAGATGTAACACAAAACGCGCATCCCAAATTACTGAATAGTTTCATAGTAGTTCCTTCGTCTGCTGTCAGGCACACTGAGAAAACCAAGCAGCTTAGCAGGCCCCATAAAAAGGGCTATGTTTTAATCTCATTGAATGAATTCAGGTTGGGTTTGGTATCTTCAAGTCCTCAAAAATCTAAGTCATCCAACATTTACATTTAATGTGTCTCAGATGCCGGTGATTTCAGTTTCGGCTTTCTGTTCAGGTGCTTTGACACTGTACAGGCAGAGTGATAATGACAGAAGCTGAAAGGAAATAATCTGGCATATGACTACAACTGCATCTTCTTTTTTCCCCTTTATTAATTAGGGCTAAAGGGCTGTCAGGAGGGAGAGCTCTGGAAAGGAGTCAGGAGGAAATATCCTCTTTCTCACAGAATTTTGTTGAAGAAATAAGTTCTTAACTTAGGCCAAAGATGTTCAACGAAAATAGAGTTTCCTTGCTTAGTGTTAAGTGTTCATTGCATCTAAATCCTTAAGGACACACTGCGTTCAAATCAGCCTATTAAGAGTTGGTCTTACTAGTCTCTTAGAAACAATGAAGAGTGTTAGTAGGAGATAACTCAGAAGCATCCGGAAATGAAAATGTTATGTGGTCTCCAAAGTAAACTCTTTTTCAGGGCCAGACCCCCTCTGGCAGGCTACTCTTCCTAGTTCCAGCCACTTCCTGTTCTGAAACCTTCAATGACTCCTGTTGAATTATTCACTTTTTTTTTCAGGATGAAGAATCTTTTGTTTAAAAAAAAATCTCAGTAGACTATGATAGATGCAGAAAGTACACAGAAACCCCCAATATTGTAGCAAAATGTGAACTGCCAGTGTATCTAGATTTTAAGAATTGTGTCAGAAATCATCTTAGAAGAAGGAATATCCTTTTGTTTTGGGAAAAAGAGTAATAGGTTATGTGAAGGCAAGGTCTAAGCATGGCCTGAACAGGAGTGAGTGTAGAGAGAATCAGATGAGGCAAAAGGCTGCTTCCCTTGGTATGAGGGGTTCCCAAGATGTTAATGAGCTGATTTTTCAGCTTCCTCTGGTGGCAGACGTGGGGCGGGCCAGGCTGAGGCCTGGGGAAGGGCCGTGAGGCTGAGAACCCCAGCACCCTCCTCAGGACTCCACAAACAGTAATAATGCTTTTGAGTTTGTTTTCCTTTTCGGCATTATCATTCTCTTAGGATATTCTCAGATTTCAGTAAAGCTGATTAGTTTAGTAGTCTCATGTCTATACCGCGGGCAGGCTGCCTCGGGAAATGCAGCCGATGGCTGCGTCCCCTCCACCGGGTGTGGAGAGGGCATTTCATGGAAAAGCAAGAGAGATGCCCCCAGGAGGGACCAGGGGGAAAGAGGGGCAGCCATCTGGATTCTGATGAGGCAAGAACCAATTAAGCCGTGCAAGTACACCCAGAGAATCCCCAGAAACATTTAGGAAGCGACTAGATTTTCTGTTTATCACATGGAAGTTTGGCCTCTTTTATTTGGTTATTAAGAATGGGAACATTTAAAACCCTAGATAATTTGGAAGAACTCAGATTCTGTACGAAATGAATAAAAGTGGTGAAGCTCTTGTCAAAGGGGAACTCTTGGCTTTCACGGAGGGGTTCTCTGAACCCACAGAATGTTAGCACTTTTCTTTATATATTGCAGATGATCAATAAAGGTGAACTTAATGAATAATTAAACAAATGAATGACCAGTAACCCACAACATGAGGTTCACTGTCTAAAGATAGTGACTAAGAGACGTTTTGTCAGAGTCAAAGTAACTGACTGAAAAAAATGTGATATTTAGACAATTGTGCCATTAGACAAGTTGTTTAGGCAAAAAAATCTTTTTTCCACATAATGCCAAAATAATTATCCCATTTCGAGATTATGAAAACAAATCAAACTGGTTATGCTATCTAGAAAAACAATCAATTGATAAGTTGAATATTTTTCTTTTTACCAAGTAAACAGTGTTTTTAAAACTTATCTCGTTTTGGAATTGGCTGAGAAAATGAGTTGTCTGCTTCGATATGTATGACTGAATAAATACAATTACTCATTTTACAAGAACACAGTTCTTTTAGACACGTTATCTACTGAATCCTCATGGTTTAAAAATTATTCATGTGTCTATTTTTTATAGGAACAAAAGAGAAGGACTGGGATGGATAAGAATAATGTACGTATAAAAAATTCAAAGACAGCATTGTATAGATCAACTAGAGCTGCTTTTTTAATTTAAAAACAGGCAAAAGAAGGCCTTGTTAGAATTAAAACTCATGAGCTTTTGCTTTTGTAATGAACGTAATAAATAGTGAGTCCTGCAGAAGATAGGTCAGGTGGTGCCCGCTCAGGTGCCCCACGTAACACTGACCGGTAGGAAGGCCATCATGCCAGGGTGGGGTTCTGTGGCCTTTGGGCAGGGTTTTGGTAGATTTTGGCCACCATCTCCATGGTATAAACCCAAGGAAGAATAAAAGAACGAATTTGGTTTTGATTATACATTTGTCAAGACTCTAACCTTCTCTCCAGATCTAAGGTTTAAAACTTTTATTTAATTCACTATTGACAACCCACTGTTTGCCAGGCATTATGATGGAAAGATGTGTGGGATGTAACAGTAAACAAAGTGCATAGTGTCTGCCCTCCTGGAGTTTAGACTAGAGGGATGCAATCAATGCATTAATGCATTAACTACAAACTGTGCTGTGTGCTATAGGGAAAGTACTACATATTCTAAGAATGTATTGTGGGGGAAAGTTGGGGTTGGTGTGGGATGAGGCATGGATTAAAAAAAACAGAAGTCATTTTTGAAAACATGATGACTGACCTGAGATCTTAAGCACAATTGCCTTTATTTTAAAGAATTTACCATATGATCCAGCAATCCTACTTCTAGGGATGTATTCAAAGGAAATAATACAGGATATCAAAGAGTTATCTGTACTCTCATGGTCACTGCAGCGTTATTTACAATAGCCAAGAAAAGGAAACAACCTAAGTGCCCATCAATGGATGAGTGGATAAAGAAGATGTGACATGTATGAATACTATTCAGCCATGGGAAAGAAGGTTATCCTGCCATTTGGGACAACTTGGATGGACTTTAAGGGGCTTATGCCGAGATAAGTCAGACAGAGAAAGAATAATACTGTATGATTTCATTTATATATGGAACCTAAAAAAAAAACAAAAACACACAGAAACAGAGAGTAGAAAAGTGTTTGCCAAGGGTGGGGTGGGAGGCTGGGCTAGGGGGAAGGTTGGTAAAATGGTACAAACTTTCAGCTATAAGATGAGTAAGGCCTGAGGCTATACTGTAAAACATGATGACTATAGTCGATAACACTGTTCTGTATGATTGACATTTGATAAGAGGGCATGACTTAAATGCTCTCACTACCCTCCAAAAGATAAATATGTGAAGTGATGGATGTGTTAATTAACCAGTTGTTGGGAATCCTGTCACAATTACATGTATATCAGATCAACACAATGTACATTTTACATATCTTACAATTTTATTGGTCAGTTATCCCTCAATAAAGTTGAAAAAAACCTCTTAATTTTCTTGGTTAAAAAAGAGAATTTATTGCCTTCAAATATCCTCTCAGCAATCTAAGTGGTTAGATGTCTTCTTTGTAGTTGGGAACATTGAACTACCCATAGGATAACTGACTGAGTTAAGAGCAAACAACAGGCAAATGGTTAATGGGATGTGAGATCACACTTTCTTGATTCATGGTCTCATTAATCTCACCAGAGAAAACAAGGCTCCCTCCGTAAATGTCAATAGCTTGGTTACAGTGAGCTCCAGGTAAACACATTTCCGGGAATGTTGTAAGTCTACATCAGAAAGTTTTTCAGCCAAAAAACACAAGTCGATTTTAATTTTCATATTAATAACATCTGAATTTATAAAGGTGAGGATGGATTTCTTTTTAAAGACTCTTTCTTGGTAGACAGAGCATATAGGCAGGATGGTACAACGTTATTTTCCCATTTCGTTTTAGCAGCTCATAAGTTTACAAGCTCCATGTTGACTTTTTTCTTTACATAAAGCCCATGGTTGACTAAAACCAGACTGACGGCAGCAGTAACGACTCTGAGATCTTTATAATTCCTTTCCAGTGTTTCATTCCCCTCACGCATGCCGCTCTCATTTTGTGCTGAGATATTTTAATGAGTTTCTGAATGATTGTTTTCCACTTTTCCTTAATATCCCCATTCAGGTCACTAAATTAGAGGAGAGCATTTTAGCAAATGGGAGCAGAAACAAAAAGTATCATTAGCGGGAGGACTGCTGAAGTCACAGCTATTAGGAATGTGAAATGTCTCTTGACTAGAAGTGTGGAAAAGGCACTGCCAGATGGAAGGGTTAATGACTAGATGCTGGCTTCAAAAGAAGACAAGGCAAACTCAGAAGATCCATTTGTCAATGGCAGTAAAGACGTTTCTTCTCCTGTTGCATTCTGCAATGACTCAGTGCCCTCTCCTGGAATGTGCTGGGTGGGAGAAACGGTTGCACAGATCTTGATTTTCTAAATTTCCCGTGATGTTTCATCATCCATAGACCGGGAGTCTGGCTACTAGCCACAAAGTGCCCGAATCTTCATGTTTAAAACCAGAAGACTAGCAAGTTGCAAATATTTATAACTTGATATGTTTTAGAGTGTTTTCCCAAGTTTCTCTTTTCCTGTGCCCACTCATATGGCATCTGAATTTCTTCCCACCCAAGGACTTAATCTAGATGAAAATTTTAATCTTTTTTTTTTTTGAGCACAAAACCTTCATCTTAAAAAGTACACATGATCACACAAAGATAGAAAATTCTAGTTTTCAGGTACTTTCCCCTTCTATTTCTGTGACAGACAGGAATTGGGTTCTGGAGCAGTGAGATTCTTCTTGCTATAGAAATCATAGGTGGCATTAGAGAAGCAATTTTCATTGCCCTCAACTTAGTTCTCTTGTGGGACTGATGAACATATTACGGGGTGTTGGATGTTCATTCAGTGCATCAAACTGGTTTCTTTGGTGGCTCACAGTTAAACTCTGTGCATGGTAGGCATTCAATAGATGTTTGAAAAAATGAGATTCAGTTGTTTGGGGAAGTCTCTAAACAAAACTATGACTCAAGACTCAGTGAGGAAGATCTTGTATTTGCATTTAAAGCTTTATCTCTGACAAGGAATGAAATGGCTTTCTTCTCAATTTAAGAAATTCAAAATTGGTGGTAGAAAAGGAGGCACCTCAGTGAAACCTACAAAGTGACTGGTATGTAGCCACTCACTGCATAAAGTAAACCCTACTGAAATTCTGTGCATAAACTCAGTTGACTTCGATATTCTTATATAAGAATGACTATTCTGAATGTCTGATAATTGTATGTGTAAAAACTGGTTGTTTCATTTAGATATGAATGTGATTTTTGCCAAGAATGCAGTAACAAATATTGACAAGTGAAGATCCCTGGAAAGAAGTGATTAAAAGTGTAAAAATTAGGCCAATATTACAAAGGAGTAACCTTGGCTAGCAAGCTAGAAGAAATGAGATGTTTGAGACAAGTCTTATTTTAATTATAGGAATGTGTATCTTCACAGGCAGAACAATGGACCAGTGACTTCATTACCAGGACTCCTGGCTCTGGACTAAATTATGATTTTCAATCTTCTATTTGGTAGCACTTTTTTTTTGATTTAGAAAAAATTTTGTTGGTAATGTCGAATAAAGTCCAAGGGAATCTTTGCCTAGTCCTGGCCTAGAAATTCTTTCCTAATGTTAACTCCATTGTAATTACAAGTTTGTTTGCCTCCTCCCACTAGCCTGTACATCTTTGAAGGCAAGAACTATGTCTATTTCCTTTGCCTCTGTATCCTCAGAGTCGAGCATGGGGTATCTGATAACATTAAAAAATTATGCACACCTGTTAATGTAATTGTATTATTAATTATGAATAGTCCTATACAAAATAGAGCACTTGCCTATAAAGGAAATTATTTGCTGCATTTTGTGATGTGATTTTGTTGTGTCCAGGTCCAACTTTTTATTCATAATAAAAATTACTTCAGCATTTAAAGTGGGCGTCAATGGGAAGTGAAGTAAACATTCTTGCTGTGCACTGAAATTGATTTAAGTGATGGGGCATCTATGATGGGGTACAGTCTTATCTGAGTTATTGGCAATATCACTTGTTGTCAAGTTATCAACTTGAACACCCACTTCCTATAGTGATATATACTTTAAAACATTTTCTCAAATGAATTGAAATGGGAATCTGAGGAATGTTAGTTTCTGTGTAATTACTTCAGTATTGAGTGACCTGGTATAAGACTGTCATCGGGCTTATCTTCCACGTCTTTTAACCAAGATTAGCAGTGTCTGCACTTACGGTTTAAACACAAATGCGAGGATGTGTTATCAGTTCCAGCAGTTGTGCATAGATAGATAACACGAATTATGTGTGACAATAATAGAAACGGGCAGAGACAGCTCTGGGGCAGAGATGACGCATTCTAGGAGGCTGGAAAAAATTAATTCTTCCTTCAAATATTTCTGAAACAGCAGTTATGAATCAAGAGATCTAAAAGAAATGAAGAAAGGGGATAGACAGATGGCAGCTCTCTGCTCCTGGACCATGGTTCTTATATAAGACCTGGTGAAACAGGATTCAGTCCCAGGATGGCCAGACCGTGCTCCGAGGAACCAGGAAACTGAGAGCATCTGGTTGAGGTGATGAACGTGTGGGGAAGAGAAAATAGAAGCGTCTGGATGGCAGATTTTGAAGCACAGGTGCAATCAGCTACATTATCACCCAAACCTGAAAATCTGAAGCTAAGTATGTATAGAGCTTTGGTACATGACATATGGTGCTTCAAATATAAACCTTATAGACCATCTGTCAAATCTAGTGGGGCTCAACTCTGGAAGGATCACTGAAGATTGGAGAAGCTGCCTTGTTTTCACAACCAGAAGCAACCAGACAATCAATACATATTAACTGAGTAGGATTCATGGATATGAGCCTAGGTACTGTAAAGAATTATAGGAAATGTAGAAAATGTGCTCTTGCCCTTCAAAACCGATGGGAAGACAATAACAGAAGGGCAGGCAGAGTGCATGGCTTTGCTTGCTCCTAGTTCTTAGGCTTCAATTTCATGGTCCATCATCACGATTATTCTTGTGCATTCACCACAGATTCCCTCATCTCCTCTGGCTTCTTACTTGCTTGCAAAACCACAGCCCTGGATAAATAGAATCTCTCTGCCTTTCCAAGCTGGCAACCACGCAACTGAATGAGAAAAAACACAGTCATTGTTGTCTTGTCTCACTTTAAATTCAGGACTGTAAACCTCAGTGGGTTCCGGATTTGGTTAGGCCATAGAACTCTCCATCCCTTGTCCCCTCCCCCCCTCCCCCCTCCCCCCGCTTGCCTGGAGGGACTCTTTCCCAACTTCTCTGCTTTGCTTCTCTGTTCTCATTTCTGAGGATAAACCTTTATTTCACTCAGGAGATTGAAGCAATCAGAAGAGAATTTCTAAAAGCCCACATCCCATTTTCCTCCCTACAAACACCTGTGCCTGTACAGTCTGCTTTCTTGCTTGTTCCTGTATAAAGCATCTTCGCTTCTATCAAAAGCTGGTTGCTCCACTTGTTCACAAGATCTCATCCCCTTTTGCCTACTCAAGGACCTGGCTCTAGAAATCCTTTATTCTTTCCCCTACGCTTCATTTCCCCTTCATGACTAGACTATCCTCATCAGCATTTAAACATACTGTTACTTCTTTCCTCTTAAACAAAACAAAATCTACTCTGACTCCACTCCCTCCATCGGCTACTACCTGTCTTCACTCATGTTTTTGTACAAAGCACATTGCTTCCGATTTCCCTCCTTCCATTCATTCTTAAACCACTCCGATTTTTATTTCATTTTTTAATTTTTACAAATACCACCAAAACTGCCATCTTGAAGGTCACCAGCGACCTACACCTTGTCAATTCTTGGTCAGTCCAGGACCTCCTCCCACTGGCAGCACTTGGCCCCTCCCTCCTCCTTGACACGTCATTCCCTAGATGAGTCTTCATTTGACTCTTACCTCACTGGCTGCTCCTACTTAGTCTCCTTTGCTGCTTTCTCCTCTTCTCCCCAGCCTTTGATGTTAGAGAACCCTGGGGCTTTGACCTTGGTCTTCTTCTTTTCTCTATGTTTGCTTACTCTTTTGGTGATTTTATTTAGACCTATTTTATTTAGAACCATATAACATCAATATAGATCTACATGATATCTGTATGTTGATGACTCTTAAATTCATGCCTCTAGCCCAGAATTATTTGCTAAACGCTAGACTTATCTGCCCAACTACCTACTCACCTACTTGGCATTTCTACTTGGAGGCCTGATAGGTATCTCAAACTCAGCTTGTGTGGAACCAAACTCTTGATTGTTATGCAACTGACCCCTCTACCTGCTCCACCTGCAGCCTCCCCAAACTCAATTGAGAACAAGTTGATTCCTCCAGCCACCCTTGCAGTCATCCTGGACTTTTCTCTTTTTCTCACACTCCACATTCAATCTGTTGGAAAACCTTCAAATTATTTGCAGATTCCAAGCATTTCTTACCAATCTTCTATAACTACCCTTACCTGAGCTATCATCATCTCTCACCTGGGTTGCAGAAAGAGCCACCTGGGTGATCTCGCCTCCACTTTTCTTATTCTCCTGCTGACTATTTTCAACCCAGTGAGTTGAGAGTAATCCTGTTAAAATGCAAATCCGTTCATGATGCTCCTCCACCCCAAACCCCATCTCACTCAAAGCAAAAGCCCAGACCCAACATAATCCGGCTGCTGCAACCCCCAGACTCCTCTCTTCATACTTTTCTACTGTGTCACTCCCCTGAGACACACTGCCACCTAACAGTTCCTCAGATGTATTCTGTTCTCTCTCACTTAAGGCCTCTTCTTGGAACGCTTGCTCTTCCCCCAGACGTGCTCTTGGTTCAGTTGCACGATTCCTTCAAATCTTTTCCTGTATATCTACCTTTCCCAAAAGGCCCATCTGACTACTGTCCTCGATACTACAAACTGCTCTCACCCCCTACTCCTGATGTAACTTAGCCTATTTGACTCTTCCTGTTGTGAGAACATGTACCATCTTCTCACATATGATGTACGTAACTCATTTGTGAAGCTTACTGTTTATTGTATGTCTCCCTCCCACCCCACCCCTCAACCCCCAGGAAAATTCCGTGAGAGCAAGGATCTTTGTTTTGTTCACCGAGTTATCCCCAGCTCCTAGAACTCTGTCTGGCACAGAGTATGTGTTCAATAAATGTGTTGAATAAATGAATGAATAGTGGTAGTTCTGATGTCATCACCTACACTAAAATTTACCCAAGTGCTTCTTTGCTTCTCTTCTGGATTCTGAGCATATTTCACACATGTTCTTGAAAATTGCATAGCCGTAAATCCCAGATGATTGTTGAGGCAGAAAATACAGACCTCTTATTTCATGTATAAAAATGTAAATAGCGTCCATGGTTTTACATGAAGTCTTAGATTTCTTTGTTCTTGTGCCTTCTGATTTGATTCTAGCAAATTATCTTGCCTGAAGGCCTTGGAACCATAGTCCTTCACGATGAGCAGTTCCAGTAAAGAAAGGAACTCTGCAAACTCAAATGCGAAGGGCAAAGTGTAAGAAACATTTTGGGTAAAGCTGCATATTGAGAACATTTACAGGAAAGAAATTCTGTTGTGGATTTAGTAATATGAACATGTACTTGAAAGCCTTCAAGTAAGACTTTCTGTAAAATTTTTTTTGAAAAACCAACCTTTTTGAGATATCTGGACGTTAAATTTTAGGATATTGAGTACAGAATGTCGACTTCAGTTTCTAAAGGATATTCATGCTACTTGATTATCATGGATAAGAGTATCCAAATTATTCATTGTAACTGTGGAAATATATTACTGGATTGCCCTGTGTAAAGCATGAGTCTCATCTTTTCTCCCCTTTGTCTTTTTTTCCCTTTATGCATGATAGTAAATGAAGTGAAGACTTTTAAGTATAAGAAATTTGTTTTGACAGGTGTAAGAATGTAAGGAAAAAAATCCCTATAAACGGATTCTCTCATCTTTAGATAAGACTGATTCCTCCCAGAATTGAGTTAAAGTGGGAGAAACAACAACAACCACCACAGGATGCTGGATGTTGGGAGACTTGGACTCTAGTTCTAACCCTGCTGTTATCTTCAGTTACAATCCTCAGGGTCTGTTTGGCTCTTTGGGGTCTGAATCAGTTTCTTTATCTCTGATATTCTTTGAGTTTATAATTCATGTCTCAGCTATGTTTATGTTGTTTTGGAAAAAAAAAAATCATCCTATTCCAGATTTAATCAATCTGTAAAGCCGAGATAATTTCTATGACCGAATGTCAGTGATTTTATTCAAGCAACTTTTCTTTATTGCCTGGAGAAAATGTCTGTATCTATCTTAAAACTTCCTGTGTTTATCCTTCTGAAACTTAAGTGGGTGCATTTTGTCTGACTAAAGAATGTGAGCAGGATGCCTGTTAGTCCCATCCTCAGCAACTGAGGACAGGTGCTTTGTGTTGTTGACTTTGGAATCAGCCACATGAATAATTTGGGTCCTGTTTTCTTTAGACATCCATCACCTCTCTGTCAATAAACTTGAGATAATGCCATCAAAATTTGATATCTGGAAACGTATTGTGAAGGAGTCTTGTATTTCCTTTTCTATATCAAGCTGTTAACTCTTGTCTGCAATCTCTATGGAAGCAGAGGGCCCTTTCACCGTTGTACACACTTAAACCAACATGGTGCCAGGTACTCCAAGAATATTTATTGAATGAACAAATGAATAATTGAATGAATACATGAATAAACAAGTGAATGAAAGAATAAATTTTGTTTGGGTACCATATCATGAAGAGGGATTTAAACCATGGACCACTTTACAACAGGAAATATAAAGAACTCTAAGGAAAAAAGACACATTAATAAGACAAAGATTCAACTTATTTCAAACACAAGGGCTCAGTTATGAGCAACAGGGAGAGAACATTTATCTTTCTGGACAGAAACAGAACAAGAGCCCTTTTCAGGCCACCTTGGCTGGGCTGTTGTTCTAGGGAACCTGATGGCAGACGAGTAATCGAGATCCACTTGGTAACAGAAATCTCTTTCTCTTTCCCCTCCTCATACACTTCTCTTTTGTGACTGGACTTTTCATTTGTATTTTCATTTACTCAGCTGTATTTATACCTGGAGACTTATATTTGTATTTTTCCCTTAATTTTCCCTTTTATAAAGGTATTTTCAAAAACTGCAGTCATTTTAACTACATCTAAAAAAATTACATCAGAACTAGTTTTTCAGACTAATTCACCTCTTGAATTACCAAAATCCAATTACCAGAAACATCTCAGGATGCTTTGTTTGTCTTTGGTTTCTCTCGGACCCCTTGCTAGTGTCTGGAACACAAGAGGTGGTCAATAACTGAATAACTAGGCTAACTAGAATTAGCGCATTTGAGCATCTTAGGTCAATCAGAGTTTCCAAGGCACTTTCAATGCTAATATGTGTATTAGAGCCATTTACTTTAAATGTGCCTTGAAAAATGTTTTGTAAATTAGTTTTTATTATAAAATTTAGAAAAATGAATGCATATATTCTATTCAATTGTTTAAACAACTCTAATCAGTGGTATTGTTAAACTTTAGAAGTCTGAGAAATTTATTTTAACTATATTGGTTTTATTATGATTCTGGTGATTTTATTGCTATTTATATTGCTTTTCTGATTCTATTTGTATTAGGAAGTTGTGAAAAATTACTTTTATTTCTTGTTAGTGGGTATTAGATTTTTCTCCCATAATACTTCTCCAGCTTTTATTTTTCATTATGTTAAAATCTAAAATTCCATATCTAAACACATTTTTCATAAGTATTATCACTGACTGCAATATATTTTTATGGTTATTGAAAAGTTTATTAAACAATATGTGCTTTTACTAAAATTTTGCAACAAATTAAACATTTAATATTAGTTTTTAAACTTATTCTGTCTTACTTTCTTAGAGCATAATTCCCACAGGATTTACATATGAGAAGAAAATGGTTTGTTTTTATCGCTTTTATTATAAATGTCGATATTGTTCTTCACAATACTTGTGCTATTTTACATTTTCACCAATTATGCAGTTAAGGTCCTGTCTGGCTGTCTGGTGTTGAGCATTTATTACCATTTTTAAAATCCATTATTTCAAAGAAGATTGTTATGCAATGACATCATTTCGTTTACCTTTATTTTCATCTAAGTTTGAATATAGCAATTTAATATACATTTTAATAAGTTATTTTATTTTTATTTCTTGTACATGTATTTCATTTTTGTATTCTTTTTTCATCTGGAGATTCTTTCAATTTTGTGATTTACATCTTTCTTTTTTATTATTTCAGACAATAAAGCTTTTATTCAGTGACAGAACCTTGAGGTTTAAGAAATGTAATTATAAAAGTAATATATGTTCATGAGAAAAATTGAAGCAGTACTGGAAGATGAAAAATCAAAGTTAAAAGTCTTTTTCGGCACTCTCCAGCACTCATTTTTAGACTCCGTTTATGTTTGGGATTGAGGTTACTTCTATAATACCAAATTGTATGGTTGTACTGGCATTTATTGACTTACTAGCTTTAGATATTATCTACTAACGTCCCAAAATAAAAGATTTAAAGTCTGAGAAAACCGTTGAATGATAAAATTAATCTTCGGATGAATGACTGCAGCTTCCTTCTAGAGGAAGGAAAGAAGTCAACAAATTTAGATTGTTGAACTTTAACTCATATGATACAAAATACTCATGTATATTTCAAATTTGCATTACATTTTTACTTGATCTAGCTTCTAATTGTGCTTTGAAATAAAGAAGTTTATATTTATTTTAAAAATCAAGCAAGGAGACCAAACTTCTAGGTCTCTGATATCCTAAATGAGCCCAATTATTCACCAGTGGTTCTCAGTGGGGCTTTGGAAATGTCCAGGGGTTTGGGGGTTGTCACTATGCCTGAGAAAAATACTAGCATTTAGTTGGTGGGTCCATAGATGCTAAATGTCCTGAAATTTACGGTCTCACCTAATGAGAAATCATCCTATGCCACTGCTCTTATGGAGTCTTTCTGCTGAGAAAGAGCATCATGGAGGCAGTGGTTGTAAGTGAAGACAGGTTGCTGAGGTGGACTTGTTCACCTGCACAGAACTAGTCCTTCATTTTCTTACCCTGTCAGTCATAGTAATGCCACTCATCCATCTGCCTGGAAACAGTATCTTGGCAGCTGGAGTAAATAAACAAACTGCTTCTTAAATATAATTAACTCTTCCCATGTTGATCAGAAGGGGATTGTGCAAGTTCATATACATTATGATTTTGTCAAGAGAGGTACAGGTCAGGGGTGTGGGTGAAGTGTACCCCTCCTCAGACTGTGGCTCTGGGACTAGGGTCAAGAGCTGGAGGGCAGTGTCCCTGACACTTACGTCCTCAGACTCCATCTGATGTGGTTGCCACAGGATGGAGAGCTAAGTACCAGAGTCCCTGAGGAGGGTTTGGACCAGATGGCTCTCGTAGGTCCTTACATTCCAGGCAAGCAACTGAGAACTCGCTCCTTATTTCAAATGTGGGCTGTCTCAGGTGAGTGAATAGTTAACTTTCTTGACATCCTTTCTTGCAAGGAATTAAAAGCTTATTTTTTCTGCCTGTCTCTGATATCAAGTGATGTTCTAGAAAAAATAACATTCGTTTGTCACTTAAGGTTTGCTTATCACACAATCCTGCATATATTGGTGGCAATGTGATAACTAATTATATTTAATCTGTCCTTCTAATACTCCTTCCTTCTGTCTTCCAAAATGGCCCTGGAACTTTATGTAACAGATAATAGCTTGTCACTTTTGATTTTCCCTTAGTCTGAGGAAAAGGCTTTCTGATAATGCCCGAAAGACAAGCAGATATAACTTCAGTCAGCACTTTATCACTGAAACTCATTATAAGCTAAGATTTACCCAGTGCTGTAAACTTTTAAAGAACAGCATCGCCTTACCTTCATAGAGCCAACAATTTCTCTATTCATATATTCATTTTAGAACACTCTTACTCTGTCTCGATTTCTTGTCATGCAAAGTAATTTTTAAGTAGGTCTTTTAGTTTCTCATGTAAACCATCTTCCTTTAGCTCTGATGAGTTAATTATCTCCTAAAATTTCTCCTTGGCTTGGGTTGCTCAAAGAGCCCAATAACGGATCACCTGAATTCTCCACATAATTGACAATGCCTCATTGCTCTTAGAGACCGGATGACTTGACACTAGACCTAAGTCCTCTCTATTTGACCTGCATGAGATGAACCAGAATCATGATCTATATTTTTCTCAAAGCAATCTTATTGTTGCCAGGTGAAAAAAATCTGTATAGAGGACTCACGATGAAGAGACAGATGAACTATTTTGGCCTTGCTGCTATGGCTCTGCCCATATAGCTCTGGTGTCAAAAGGTGAGCTAATATTGGCAGGAACCATTTGGGAACCTAAACAGAGGGAGTTAATGAGGAAATTAGGCTGGAAGGGCACTAGCCACAAAGGATGGCCCCGAGAGGAAAGCCAGTCTGTCCAGTACTGTGGTTAAAACGATACAGGAGCCCAGTCTTGGCTGAAGCAAACATTGTGTGTCAGAGGCCTAGTCCAGTCAGTCAGGGCATAGAAATGAGGGGATCCAGAAACTGATTGATGTCAGGGGATCGTTCATTTACTCCCATCTGTGGAGTAAATGGGGCGGTGGTGGATGGGAGGTTCAGAGAGCAGCATCCTTTTTCAAGGGGAGAATGGCTAAGAGGAAGCAAGCAGGGTACCAGGGCTTTCAGTTACCTGTGGTTTAGGTCCTGAGACAGCGATGTCGGAACTGGAGTGTTGGGCAGGGAGTTAATGTGGAAGCCTAGCTTTTAGATGCAGATCAACATGGTACGGGGGGAAGAACTCTGTGCCAAACCTGGGGTTACACAAGCATGCAAGTGTCCCACTCTAATGGTAAAGGAGAATCAAGCTCCACATACTAGATCTCAAAATTTTAAAAACATTTTTTGAGGGGAGAATATAGCTCAAGTGGCAGAGCGCATTCTTAGCATGCACAAAGTCCTGGGTTCAATTCCCAGGATCTCCTGTAAAACAAATAAATAAATAAACCTAATTACCACCCCTCCAATAAATAAAAATTAAAAATAAAACATTTTTACTCAATTTTTTTCTGGTTAAAGAAAAAAATAAACTTTTTTAGGTAACTTAGAAGATACAGCAAAGTATTACAGGAAATCAAAACTCCTCATAACCTGACACCAAGGAATAGCTTCTCTTAATGACTTCTTACACTACCTGTCCATTTGTCTACACGTCCATTCGTTTACCTTTAGCGTTTGGGATTAGACAGAATTTAATAAACTGTTACAAAGTCAGACATTTCCCCATTTCATTATGTATTGTCTAAAAGCAGACTTAAAGAGTTTTCCTAGTATTTTATTATAGAACAACAAGATGATTTATCTTAATGTTGCACATTTACTCATTCTGTTAATATTTACTGAGTATCTACTTTGCTCCAGGCAGTGTTCTGGGTGCTGGGGACACTTCCGTGACCAAGACAAAGTCCCTGCCTTCTTAGAGGTCACATTCTAGTTACTGGAGACTCCAGCTGTTTCCATTTTCTTTTTGCCACTATAAATAGTGCTGAACAGAGAAAATCCCCGTAGAGTCAGTCTTGGACCCCATTCCCAATGATTTCTTTGGCCATAATTATTTCAATGATATTTTCAACTTTTATCCAACTTTCAGAAATGAATAATTAAAAATATAAAAATGTTAAGTGAGTAATGCTATATAAATATGCACGTATGTGTATACACGTGTATGCATATATACACATCTGAAAGGAAACTGTAGACTCATGCCACTGCATCTCAAAATACCCAGCATCTACTTTCTAAGAACTGCAATACCATTATCATCTAAAAGAATTAACGATCATCACCTAATATCAACTAAAATCCTGTCCATATTCACACTTTTCAAATTTTTCTGAAATTTATTTTGTAGCCTAAAAATATCCAAACAAGGCGACATGTTGCAGTTTGTTGTTGTATCTCTTAGTCAGTCTCTCTCCCACTCTTTCTGTCTCTCTCTCATTGATGTAGTTGTAGATTCACATGCAGTTTTAAAGTCTAAAATAGAGATCCTTTGCACACTTTGCCCGTTTTCCCCCAAGTGTAACATATTGCAAATCTATAGTATAGTGTCATAACCAGAATACTGACCTTGATGCAATCCACTGATCTTGCACGTTTCGTACTTGTATGCATGAGCATGTGTGTGTGTGCAGATAGTTTTTTAAGTTGTATATATATATATATATATTTTTAATCACCTGCATAGATTCATTTATTCACCACAGTCAAAATCCTGAACATTTCCACACCGTAGGATCCCTCTTGTGGCTCTGTAATAATCACACCTGCCTCTCCTCTGTTCCTCACCCCTGCCCCATCACTAACCCTTGGCAACCACTAATCTGTCCATGATTTTTGAAATTTTGTCATTGCAAAAAAAGCTATGTAATGTAGTCATACAGAATGCTGTCATCGGAGATTGCTTTTTTCACTCAGCATAATTCCCTGGAGATTTATCCAAGCTGTTGCATTTATCACTGGTTTGCTCCTCGTCACTGCTGAGTAGTATTCTATGGCATGTTTCCATGATTTGTTTGACCATTCATTCACCTGTTGAAGGACATCTGGGTTGGTTCTAGTGTGGGGGCTACTGTGAAGCTGCTATGAACATTTGTGTGCAGGCTTTTGTGTGAATACGTGTTTGCATTTTTTCTGGGATAAACGCCCTGGAGTGCAATTGTTGTGTCTTACGAAGGGTGTGTGTTTAGTTTTTTTCAGAAATTGCTGAACTCTCTTCCAAAGTGGCTGAATTCCCACCAGCAAGGTATGAGTGATCCAGTTTCTCTGCACCCTCATCACCATTTGGTGTTCTCACTCTTTTTTCTTAGTGGCTATTCTGTTAGGTGTGCACTGACAGCTCATGTGGTAACCTCTAGGCAATTACAGGTGTTGACAAGAAGTGATGGGAGCACAGAAGGGAACATTGGGTCCAGACTATGTGCACAGAAGCCTGTGTGTTTGTGTGTGTGTGTGTGTGTGTGTGTGTGTGTGTGTGTGTGTTTGCGTCTATGCACGTGCTGATATATTTATGTACATGTCAGAAAGACTCCTAGAGGAGCTGAACCCTGTCGACTGAGGTTTTAAGTGTTTTGGGGAGTTAGTGTGAGGCTGAGAATCCTGGTTTATTCTGCAAATCTTGGGATGTGCATTGGAAGGCAGGATCACCTACACTGGGCTGGTCTTTCCGTGTCCCCCAAGAGTTGTATGGGGCCCTTTTCTTCCTTGAGGTTTTCTCTCTCTGTCTCAGGGAGCGAGTCTCAGAATTTCATTTGTGTTTGTGTACAGTTAAGGCTGATAACACCAGCATCACCCTGCAGAGATGTGCCTGCTTTGTTATGATTCCTTAAGCACCACCCAGTTCACCTCTGCCTACAGCCAGGCTGCTGGCTGCTGTGACTCCTGGCCACCAGGGCTCCCTGTTTCCAGGGTGGGTCCCATTGTCCTTCTCAGTTCTTCTCCATCTGCCCCATTTTGCTCCATTTCATGTCAACATTCACGGGCTGGTGATAAATTCCATTGTCACTCAACATCATGTCTCTTGGCACATAGCTGTTGCTGCAAGCTCTTTAAGATCATCCATCACTAAGTGGGTAATTCCCAAACCCTTTCTGTTTCCTCTGTTCTTAATGCGGGCAGGCAGAATGCCACCTGCAGTCACATCTCTCATGCAGAGTTTCCCCCAAGGGGCTACGGGAGTGGCCGTGGGATGTGGTGAGGGGCCTGTGGAGCTTGGAAGTGGACTGCAGGAGACTGACAGCTCTATTCCCGCTTCCCCACCCTGGCCTACAAGCACCAAGAATCGTGCACTACATCACCCAACTCCCTTCACACCGGAGCAGCTCAAACTGGACGAGGATAAACCTTTTTTTTAAGACTTAAAATCTGGAGTGTTTGTTTCAGTTAAATTCAACCAACATTTCTTTAATTACTTAATTAAAGTAATTAATTACTTTAATTCTTACTACAAGAAGGGCACTTCCAGGTAAATACAGCTGAAAAGATACGGTGTCTGCCTTAAGGAAACTCTAATTTGAAGAGGAATAGACAGATACATAATTGTACTGCCTGGCAAAAAAATTGCGGTCGTTTCAGTTAACTATGGACGTGAGGAACTAATGTGACTTTAGGCAAGTCTAGAGCACAGGAGATGTGGCACTAACTATCCAGGAGGGGAGTGGGGTCCTCCGTGTTGGTCTGGGCTCCCGCAGGGTGGTACCCTGGAAAAAGTCAAGATACCATCCCTGCAGGGCCCCTGAGGTCACAGGGAGCTGGACCTGGGTGAGCAGATTAGACCTTATGACACAAAAGACAAGGATCAAGGTAAGAAAATGTCCCTTGGAAGGTGGGTGGAGGTCCTTAGTGGCTCAGAAATCTGACAGAGACTGACAGACAGCTCCAGGAGATGCCGTATCACGACAAGGGCAGGAAGTTTTGATGTGGACTCAGGGTCCTGGACCAGCCAGGAATCTCTGGCTTGCTTCAAGTTTTCTGCATTCTAAGGAATGAACAGTTCAGTGTCACAGGAAAATAGTGGTGTGATTACATTTGACCAACAAGGGGGACCAGGCAGCAGGAGCCGATGCTGGATTCCAGTCTTGTTTTCTGCTGAGAAACACAGAGGGTGGGACATCCCACCAATAACTGCTTAGCTCAGCGGTCACTCGAGAAAAATGGCCTCTTGGTGCCGTATTATTTTGTCGGGAGAGGAAACAAATCTATGTGTCATGGCCTGCGGTCATAAATCTGTGTAAAAGTCTTCAAGGGAGGTTCAGTGTCATCAAACCTCCATACAATTACTTTAAAGTATTGGCTAGACTTTCACGGCAAATGACATCTTCCTTGGATTTATAGGCTTTAGAGAACTGCAGTAACAGATATTGAACACTGGAAGAGATCCTTGTCTTGGTGAGGATGTGCTGATACAGGATGTTTTCCCCCTGAAGCCTCAACGGAGCTTTTCTTTCCCTCTGAATCACGTAAGCGGTAATACTTCATTTGTTCTCTCTTTCACATCCCACCTCTACGGGACATGTCTAGTCCTGGTTAGGGACACGTGTGGTACACAAGCACAGCCCCAGCCTCTCTGGCTTGTTGGTGAAGGATGGTTCCAGCAGCAGGGAGGTTACAGAGATACCAGTGGAAAGTGAGCTCTTCCTCTCACCGAGCCCCGAGCCCCGGCAAATGAGAGTGAGGCCAGGAAGAGGAGACACGAAGGCCCAGCTCAAGCCACCGACGTATTTCAGAGAGAAAGTGTTAATGGATACAATGCAGATCACTGCGTGCATATCACTTGAAATCCTTTTCACTTAAAGCAGCAAATTGAATTCTCTCTAAAATGCCCATTCCCGGTTAAAGAGTGAGGCAATTCTAGGAGTGGTTGCCAGGCAGGGGATAAGTTGGTGTCACTCCAACGTAGTCTAATATTCCAGTCCCCCCTGTATTCTATGATAAGCAACAGTAATTTACAGAAAATATCATATACTGGCTAACTCTGTACTATAAATGTTTGTCTAGGAATAGGCCAAAGTCCTTTTTTTGTTTTTGTTTTTAGGTAGAGCATTTGGAGGATGGCACTGGGACTGTATTTTCTAACTCCTTAGTTTGATGGCTTTGTCAGACTGTGAGTCCACAACCCCGGGTCAAATCATTTCAAGTGTACAGGGTGCAATTAATTAAGTGATGTTGTGCTTATGTAATGTTCCCCTCCACTGCTCCCCCCAAAACAAATTAATTAAATAAAAGGAAGAAAAAATTCTTAAGCTCACTATTTTATTCTTGGAAGCAACCAGATTTCCCCCACTGAATTAACAAAGACCTATTATTCAAGAATGTATCAAACGAGACTGAAAGTGCTTGAACACTCTTTGCAAAACACGCACCTGTAAGGCTAGTTCACAGACGTCACCGTCTGTGAGGGTAGTTCTGACATGTGGGGGCATCAGGGCCAAGCTGGGGGTGAGGGGTGTGGCACATTAGGACCCCAAGTGAACACTTATTGGGAAGCAAGAATCAGGAAGTAAAATAGGGAATGAAGTAGATAAGCCATTAATAGTTTGATGGGCCTGAATATTTCATTGGTATTTCAGAATCTGGCAGTAGAGGAGGGAGAAATGCTGGAGTCAAAGGGAATCAAGGAGAGAAGGAGAGCCTTGGAGCTCTGCTCTCATCTGGGTGGTCCATGGGATGCTAATGAGGACCTAGGAGCTGTTTTTGATGTTTCTAAAAATCTAAACAAGATTACACATTTATTTGTAGTAATATTGCACAGGCTGATTAAAATGTCCAGTTTCTTTGTTTTGGGCTAGGATTATATAAATTCATTGTTGTAATATATTTATCTCAATCTATCTAGAGGTCTGATTATTGGCAGCTGCATTTGCTAGATTAATGAAAAGGGAGAATAAGTTGTTCCTTAATATGTGCCTGTTTGTAGACAAAATCTTTCAAAGAATGAGACCTGTGGGAGGAAATGATAAGAAGGGCCTTAGTGGGGAGATAGTTGATAATTACTACCCCAGAGAAGAGAGACTGTCTGGTGGGTCTGATGAGTTTCTGCTGTACCTTGGGGCTTCAGGAATGCTCAGTGATTATATTTATCTAATCTTTATTCTAGTTACAAGACAAATATATCTTGGGCTTTCTGAATACAGCAACATCTGAGCTAAACAAATACACGAAAGGTCAGCTTAGTAGTGAGCCTAAGGTAAGTGATAGTTGCCATCTCTCAATAAAATTAATCTTACAAGGGAAATTCTTTTTATAAAGTTCAGGGGCTTACTTCTTACAGCCGGGAGCCAGGAACATAAGATGAGTAATTGGATGCTGCCCTGATCATTAAGGAAGCTCTGGGCTGGGAAAGAGGCCCTCGTCAGCCCCAGCTGGGCTCTTCTTCGTCTCAGGAGAATAGGGTACCATTTGGAGATGGGTGCCTTCTGGCTTCTTACCCAGGACAGAATCCAGTATCAGAAACTACCATAAGATTTCAGGGAAAGCACTTGGGTCCCTCAAGCCCCAAATTTTCAACATATATTTATGTATCAAAGACTTAAAAAAAAAATAGAAAAGCCGAGCAGAGGTCACCTAGGGTATTAATTTTCCTCTAAGGGAAAATCCGTTTAGTGAGTAAAAGTAAAGGATGATTGATGTCTGGTTCTTTCTGAATTTGACTGGAGAGAAGATAAGCAGGATATTCATTGGATACACCAAGGAGCTTAAGAAGAAGAGAAGGGGAGGACCCGCAAGCCTGAATCCTGTGGTCCTCACTCTTTGCCCGCGGACAGCTGTGTGTGCTTTTCATTGTTTAAAGGCTGGTGGAGGCTTGTGAGAAAGTGAGCTCTGTTACGGTACGTGTGGTGAGGTGCAGCTTAGGAAGGGGTGCTCCTCAGGAAGCCTCCACTTCAAGCTTTTTGACTTTCTTCATGAAAAGACAAACAACAAATAATCAACTTTACCCAAAGTGCCGTTTTCTCTGGAATGAATCTGGCTTCCCATCAGGAGAGCATCTTGGATGGGGCACAGGTGGCTCCACAGTCTTGCCCTTCAGAAGCTCAGACTTTCGTGAGAGTTCTTGGCATGACACAGCCATGGACCACCTTATTACTAAATTCTGCAGTTTTAGAGTCTGGCTCTATGAATGATTTCTACCTGTCTCCTTTTCTTAAAAAGGCCTAATTTCTTTCTTTCTTTCTTTCTTTCTTTCTTTCTTTCTTTCTTTCTTTCTTTCTTTCTTTCTTTCTTTCTTTCTTTTTTTAAATTCAGTATGATTTGAATATTGCAGAGGAATCTTTGAGTCATATATGAAGTGTTTTCTTCACTGGAGACATTTCTATCATCCAAAGATAAGGGAGACCTGCCACTGCTGAGATAATTCTGACATCCCTTAACTGCATTAAGGAAACGGTGATTTACTGTAACAGTGCAGGGTGTATTGGATACAATGCCATTCAATTATAAGAAAAAAAAAAACAGATTAAGCATGAAACACCACCATCAGTCAAAGGGAGAGCTTTTGGGGGGGGGGGAATTTAATGAGAACTGTGCATGCTAGAAGCAAAGAGAAGATATAAAAAAACAACTTTGTTTTTTTTAGCCCCAGATGAAAGATTGAGAAGAGAAACAGATTTCAGATTTTATGAAAACCCCACTCTTCTCTCCTTCACTCTGCCACCCTCCACCTGCCCCACACACAAAATCAGACCAGGCTTTGAGAAAAACTTTAATTAAGCTTGTTCTGAGAAACACCTGAGTTCTTTATTCCATTTTCTCTTAGTGGGTCTTTGGGGAGCACCGTTATTGAACACTGGATATTCCTTTTCTTGTCTTGCTCTACCTGAAAGAGATTTTATCCATCTACTCAGAGCTCCTCTTTAACTAAAGGCTGTGCGACCTTGCCCCAGGTTCCCGACTTCTGGTCAAGGTGACAATGCTGAGTACATCTGCCCACACCCAGTCTCTCATTTCCAAAAGGAGTAGCTGCCAACCAGCAGTTTAAAATGTTTAGCTTCAATTGTTTTGTTTTACATTCAAGTCCATGTTTACTTCTTAAGGAACAGTAAAAATGTGGGGTTATTACAAAGTTCCCAGGTTTAAAACAAGAATTTTATTTTAACACTTAATCTTTATGCACCTGTATTGCCTTCAGCATTGTTTCAATGTCTCAAGGTTTTATTATCATTAGCATGTGAATAGTCTAAGGGAAAAATTTAAAAAGACATCACAGAACAGTCTCCATCTTTCTGCACGGAGGTAATTTAACAGGTAATTATTCAAAATTTAAGCTTCCCAGGGAGTGAAACCTCAGGGTTAAATAATTGTTTTGCTCTGTTTGGATAGGGTAGAGGAAGAATTCAACCGGTTCAATGATAAGAAAGTCAGTTTTTCAAGGTTAAAAAAAAACAATTTTCATAATTACCATCTTTTGTAAAAGAACAATAGCTGTAGCAAAAGGGAAAAAAGGCCAGGAAAGAATGAGAATGATGAGTAATGAGCTGGAAAGTGATACAATAGGAAACAATGGAAATAACGGAGACCGGTTTGCTTTTGGAAGAGAAGGCTAAGGTGCCTGCCATCTAGGAAGGGTTTTACAGGTAAAAAAATTTTTTCAGCAAAGAACAGAGTAAGATGAAAAGGGCTTACACACTAAGGCAGGGGAGATCCCAGTTGGATCTAATGAAGATCTTCAGGACTGTAAAGGGATCAAATACTGGAATGGAAGGTTCAGGATGGCTACCAGTGACTTTAAAGAAGAAAAGAGACGACTATTTGTTTCAACTGGTTTGCCTGCGTAAAGGAAGAATCACAGGCGGATGGTTTCCGAAAGTCTCTTAAAGATCTCGATTCTCTAATAGTTCCTTTATGCTGTTTTCTTTTGTGATATGTTGTTGTGCAATGGAAATTAATGTTTCCTAGCTTGATGTGCGCATTCCCACTCCCTTAGTCCTCCATGTGACAAATCTCAAGGTCAGTCTTCACTCCTTCTCTCTTACACACCCACATCCACACCCAGACTGATCCACTACAAATCGCTACGTATTTAAAATGCTGGGTAAGTGTCAGGTACTATGCCAGGTGCGGCTTTACACAACTACAGCTAAATTCCAATCCTCACAAAAAACACTTGTAGGAGCCATTTTCAATCTATTCTTAGGCAAATGAAGAAATGGGAACTGAGAGGTTTGCTTAAGCTAATTATAGAAGGAAACTTTAAACTCCAGTCTTTGAATCTAAATTTTGCACCCTTTGAACATGTCATGAAATGACCAACAGCTGGAAGCCATTGCTTAACTTGATTCCTATGCTGTGTAATTTGGGAAAGTTACTTAACCTTTCTGACCTCAATGCCCCTGTTGACTAGGAGACACAGGAGAAGCAGAATGATAGCTTAGTTTTATGCCATATGGGATCTAGCCTGGTCTTAGGTTGACAATCTTCTACTGTGTGCACCTCTTGCTCATATTTCCCAAGAGAGAAAATCCAGTTCCCGAGAGAGGTCTCTGAGGTGGTTGTCTTCCTTGTGACCGACTTGTATCTAATTACTTTTGATTTATGCACTTTACCCTGATCATCAGTTGTGGCCAGGGTGATTGTTTGACATTACTCCCTGCACATGACATGAGCCAAAGAAAGTCTATATAAAGACTACAAGAGGTACTAAATATCACTACAACAGTGATCAATTACTATGTATAAGTGAATCAAATTAACATGTTACACCTTAAATTTACACAATGTTATATGTCAAATACAGTCAGTTAAAAAATACAGTTTGAATGGCTTTTCTTAGAAGGGCTGTGTGTTTGTGACTTCTCTCCATCTATGACTCATAAAATTTAGAGTCTGTAGAATGCTTGAAGATCATCTAGTCCAGGTATTGCAAATATCTTATAATCTGTCCCCAAATGATTGAATGTGGTTTCTTGGAAAACAGAAAGGAGGGATCTGAGACTATATCCAGGCTCATGTTTGCCATGGTCATAAGGAGGGAGGGAAGCATTTGTGTCTCATCATTGTCATCCCTAATATATTAAAGTTTTAATTTTATAGATGAGATCATGACAATCTAAATAGATTTCTGTCTTGGCCAAGACATTACACTAGGGTTTTACTGTAATTTAATACTTTCCACTGAAAAGTATTCCAAATGGCAGTGAAGAGCAAATGAACATCATTGGGGACCTGGGGGTATAGACCCCGGTGGCTCTCTGCAAGCATAAAATTTCCAAGAAGACTGGTATTTTATCTTAAAATCTTGAACTTTATAGATTCATTCAATAACATATCAAAATTTGTTTTAATATAATTAGTTAGTTTTAAATGAGGTTGGTGCTCCGGGACTACTACCACTATTAACATTTGTTTATCCCGTGGCTCCATGTACACACTAGCACATGACTCTTATGAGTTTCCCAACTGAGCGTAATGGAAACAAGGGATGACATAATTCAACTAGTAAATTTTTTAAAGAGTTAAGTTACTGAAGGTCTGAACGTGACTGGCTATTGCCTACTTGCCCTGATTCCCTCTGTCCCTTTTTCAGGGTTACGTATTTATGCTGAATCTTTCCATTTTTCTATTTGCTTTTCCTTTTACCATCTTTTTATTCAATTCTCTTCACCCTAGAAAATTGTTACCTGGCCATCTATGACTCTAATGCCTCCCTTGAAAACTGCTTTTGTTCTAAAGCAGAACTCCATTTTCAAGTGAAATATCAGGAGGGATCCCAGTGCATGAAATGGAATGGGATGGAGTAACCATGGGATGGAGTGAAGCAGGAAGGGAGCCCTAGCCCTCGGTGTCTCCACCTCCCTCACCTGGGATGGTCCGTTCCTTACCTCCTTAGAAATCTGGGATTATGATCATGATAGCTTGAAATGGCTTTGTTTATGAATCTAGTTACTTATTAAAACATATTCTTCATTTTAATTCGTTTTTGTCTACGGAGAGACAAAATTTAACTCTTCAGATCTCTCAGAAATTTGGGAAAACAGATTACTTGAAATTCTTTAAAAGTTGCTCTAATTGTGTGTTGTTGCTCCGATAATGAATAGAAATGTTAATTAATGGCATGCTTATTTTTAAACATAGTGTTGAATTATATTTCTGAAAGCACCATGAGTAGAGAGGTAGATTAACACCCAGGAAACGTGTCAGGAGGAGGTTAGCAATTTGGGCAATGAGGCTCTCACACTCTACCATCCTCCTGGAAACATTTTATCCTAGTTATGTTCATAATTGCTGAGAAAATATAATAGAAATTTTTTTTTTGGTCAGTAAATGTCACCACAATTTACTCAATCAAACCAAAATTATAGGAAGTATCCTTGATTATTGTTTTTCCTTAACTCCCCTAATGTAAATTTTTTTTAAAAAAATTGCAATACAGTCAGTCTAACATGTGTTATTTTCTGGAGTACAACACAGTGATTCATTTACACATATATGTATATTACTTTTCATATTCTTTTTCATTATAGGCTATTACAAGGTATTGAATATAGTTCCCTGTGCTATATAGTAGGACCTTGCTGTTTATCTATTTTATATATAGTAGTTAGTATCTGCAAATCCCGAACTCCCAAATAACGAACTTTTTAAGAAATGGCCTTAGACCCAGATCTAGAATGCTATTGGAAATATCACAACATAAAAGCTGCTGTAGCGTGTTTCTAAAAACATTTACTTTAAATTTTCCTCTTTAAAACATCTCTGCTTTTTCATTTCTGCTATTTTGCTTCTTAATTATTTTTATTATCTTCTTATCAGGTTAAGCACTTTTCAAGTACCTGTAGTGAGATCACGTTAATTGATTCAGGGATTCTTTAAAAATATTTTAAAATGTCTGTTTATTGTTTGTTTTTTCTTAGAAATTTAGCCTATGAAACAAACTGCTCCTGAGGTGGGAAAATGTATATATGTAAGTATTAATTTTTTAGATTGAGTCATGGTCAAAATATATTAAATGCTTTAAAAAAATACAGAAATTGAGTTCCTTTAGAATGAGGTATCTATGAGTTGGATATTTCCTTTAATGTATATTATAGAAAAAAGTTTCACCTAATAAAATTTGCTTTAAATACTTTAAAAAAACTTTTAAGTATTCATATTTAAATTGTAATCATTAGGATTATTATTATAAACTATTCACCTTTTCCTTGATGGTGTGTTTACACATTTGACATTAAGATCAAATATTTTTTCCTTATGGTTAACCTTTTACTATTCTATGAATTTTAAGATATTTAGATGAGAGGTTGGGCAGACTCCCTTCTCTTCACCAGGACACAGTTAATTACTACCCCCTTCCTTTTTTTTTTAAAGGCCTTATAAGATATGAAGTTCCAGGAAAAAGTGTTCTCCAGGAAAGTCCCTTTTATTTTATACTTACAATTACATTAAGTAACAGATACTTCCACTGGTTCCTCAGCCCTCTGCTGGTGAGATATCTTTTCTTTCAAAGTTTGAGCAGTGTTAAATTCTCCTGTCTTAGTTTAAAAAGGTCAAAAGAGGTCCAGATCTTTGTTTTTATCTTCACCACTGCTTGCCTATGGCTGGGGTCACACTTTGCCTTTTTTTTTTTTTTTAAATAGAGATAATTATCTACTATGATATCTAATTACAATTTTTCCTTCTCCTGAAAAGCACAGTCTATATTCTAACAGATCATTACAAAGTAATGATTGGTGAATCAGGACAGGAGCAATATTTAAGGGTTTATAGACTTTCATTTCTTTATTTCCTTTCTCTGCTGTACTTTACATGTACTATCTTTGCAAGAAAGTGCCTGACCTTGTGGTACTGTGCAATATGGTGGTATTTGACAGTTTATCAATCTCATCTCATCCTAGATGCAGAAAGGTTTGTCACATGGCCAATAACTAGGGACCTTGGTCTGCAGGATTTTTAAAGGTTTTTTTTTTTTTTTGGTATAGTTGATATGGCAAATACTAAATTGTTATAGATCTCATAAGAAAAATCAGAGGATTTGACAGAATAGACACCAAACGAGGACCTATGATATTTTGAACCAGAACAGGGACAAACAAATTGAATAAATTCCTTCCTGAAAACCACAGATAAGGAAACAGGTACTAGCTTCAGATGGGTACCCAGGAGCCCACAACTAGGTATTTTGCCCTATTTAGAAGTCACAATAAGACTTATATGCAAATATAATTATTATTGCTATTTAAAAGATTGCTCTTACAAGGCCAAGAATCTTCTTTTTGTGACAATTCGAAGTCTGTGAAAATGCAGCGTGATTAAATATTTACTGAAAAAAGCCTCTTGCTATTGTTTATCACTGATCATGCAGTTAGCTCGTGGGAAAGTATGTTACCGAAATGAACAATTTAAACATATGCAATTGATCATCCTCACAACAGGAAGAAAACTCATGCTGTTTACTCTTTGCTTATAACGATGCTACAGGTAGTGCGTGGTTGTTGAGAAGAGGTCATGGAAAGGACATGACCAAAGGGTGAACCAGGAGCTGGATCCGGGCAATCAGAGGCTCCTCACCCCTTTTCCTGTCGTTGGAATGTATGTTCTACCCTCTGTTCCTGCAGTGGGAGCTGTTTTTAAGGATGCAGCCTTGAGAGAGTAAGGTGCTGTTGAGACCATCTGGACTGAAATAGGTGACTGAAGCCCATTAAGGCCTCTTTATAAACTTTGGAGATCCTGGTGGGCAGCGCGGAGACCTACTCATCTTGCAGCACTCAAGCCAAGCCTTCCAGGTAAGTTCCCTTGCTTAGTCAAACTGCCACCTACCAATGTGGAATACTCTGCCTCTTTCTTCAATGTCTCCTTGCCCTCTGTGTATAGGGGCCAGGTTGTGAACCAACAGTGGTCAAGCCCATCTGAGATTATGTTGGATATGTTTATTCTATTTTTACAATTTTTTCATATTCAGTTTTGGGGGAGAAAGTGGAGACAGCAGCCCATGCTAGTTGTCAGAAAGTAGAAACTCAGCTCAAGGTTTTTTCCCACTTTTTATGAGAAGAAAATTTTCTGATGCACTATAAGGAACTATTTCCAAGATTTTGTGTGTAAGTATTAGGTGAATTTTTGTGGAACAAGACCCATAACTTTCATTTTCAGAGAAGGCTGTGGCTCAAAAAAAGTTAATTTCCAGGTTTGTCTGTTGTTTGAAGAGGAGATCTAAAGTGATGCCATCCTATTTCCTACACAAGGATTACTTGAAAACTGTAGGGAAAGATTTGAGTGTAATTAGAAACAGATCAAGGCATTTCCTATGCATTAGGAAAGTCCTTAGGAGAAGTTAAGTAACCTACTTTGTTATGATAAAATCAAATGTTAATAGGTAAATGACTTCTTTTTAGTATTAAAATAAATCCTTTTATCCAGAAAAAGCAGAATCAGTGAAAAAAGTAATTGCTATTGAAGCCTTTTTGTCCCATGAGTTACCCCACGTATGAGTCAGTAACAGAGGCTGAGATCTGATACAACCTAAGTTGATTTTATGTCCTCTATCAGTTCAGGGAAGGGAAATTTGGTAATATGATTAATAATAACATTATTAACAGAGGGATTAAGCTTAAGTTTGTAAACACAGCCAAGAGTACTTCCTTAAGTATTTTTTCTGTTTAATTTGAAAGACTTGTAAATAGGTAAGAATGCTGGACTGATGGGAATACTATAAAATAAACTCTTACTGCATCAAACTTGTACTGGAAACAGAGTTATCTGTTCAAAATACACATTGAATGTCAGTAATCCCTATAATTATAGTTAGAGATTTTTGTGTAGTGGGTTTTTTGTTTGTTTTTGTTTTTTTGTTTTGTTTTGTTTTACAATGTTTTTCTACTTTTCTGAAGAAGTATTGTGGTTTTATCTTGGGAGTGCAATCTCAAAATTGCAGAATTTTAGAGCCCACAGGAATCTCAGAGGTGAGATGTCCTTGCAGCCACATGAAATAGTGGGAAGACTTGGGTTTTGGAGTCTCAGAGATTTAGGTTTGAATGCTGGGCTTGCCAGTTGTTTTTTTCAATGTTCTTTTATGGGTTTACTTACTATTGATTCAATGTTAATACTTAGCATTGAATAGAAGTTACCTCCTGCTGTGGTTTAATTCCAAATATGCAATCCTGGTGAGACTGGTTCTGAAGAGCCAGGAGCTGTGACTTCATACTTCTCAACTGCTTAATAATCTCTGAAATTTTGCAGACTTTCCTCATGCTTCTTATGCTTTATGAGTTGTGTGACCTTGGCTAAGCTACTTACCCTTTGAGTCTCAGTTTCTCACTGTAACATGAAGATACCCTTATGGGTTGTTCTAAGAGCTGGATATGGTGTGTTCAAAGCCCCTAGCACAGTGCCGGCTCCAGTGGTTAGCCATTTGGTTCTGACATTTGACATCTAGCTTGTACTTGAAAATATTTAGGAACATGGAGATCATTGCTTTGTGAGAATAGCTTTTACACTGTAGCTCAGTTCTTACTGACAGATCAATTATTAGTCCTGGTTTGCATTCCCAGCGATAACAGGCTTAATCACCCTTTGGTATGAGGAGCTTTCAAATATTTGAGGACAGACATTGCATCTCCCCTCGATTTTACAGTCCAGTTCGTTGAACTATTATTGCAAGAGATTGTCTCAAGACCCTTTATCCTTCCCAACACAGTTTAGAATATCAATTTCTCTTTTTGGTGTGGTATCTAAAATAGGGTTCACTATTCTGGAATTGATAGGAGCAACACTAGCTCAGAATAGATATTCTGTTACTGGTAACTGAGCCACCTTAGAAAATTTTGCACTTCAGAACTTTGGGCCTCAGTTTTCTTATTTATAAAATGAGATACTGGAAATAAACAACACCTAGGATTGCTTCTTGCTCAGAGTTACACATTTCAATGTAATTCAGATGCATGGATATTACATTTCTTAGACAGGAGAGCTCTTGTTTAGGTTCACTAACAGTATTTCTTTTTAATTGAACATCTGCTTTGTGTTAGGCTCAGTGAGCCATATTAAAAAAAGTGTAAAAATACTCGTGCTCAAGAGACCTTTGCCATCTTGGTGAGAAGACACGAAGCAGAGAATTTTTGAAAAGGGAGAATAAGAAACATGTCTTGTCTCTAGTCATTCAGCTTCTACACAGTGCATGGTTTATATCTTTAACAAAAGTTAAAGTTATTATCAACACCAATGCTCTACTCATGAACATAATAAAACTAATATTAGAAAGTAAAATGTCCCGTAAAAGTATATTTGATGCTGTTTTCCATCGGGATGGCAGGAGAAGCTAAGCAGAGCTCTGGCCATTGGCGTATGCTGGCAGAGTTAGAATTAGGACTCCCCATCACCAAGCACAGTCCTTATTACTGACTTCAGTCTGAGAACTAGTCCTCCTTTCTGAGATAAAGTATTAACACCAGACCAAAGACACAGTGGTTCTCTGTGGCCTGGGTGATTGAACACATAGGTGCCACCCGAAGAAGCTTTCTCCTCCTCCCTGGCTGGGGAGCCTGGACCGTTTTTTTGGCACCTCCTGCCCTGTGACCCTGAGGCCCCGCACTGCTGTGTTTGATCTCTCTTTCCCGGCTGTTTGTGTTGGCCTGATATTGATGGATGTTAAGAGGCAGAGGTAGTTTATAGGAAATCTCGTTTCAACAAATGAGACTAATAAAAAATTATTTTAGAACAACGATGAAAGAAAATCAACTGCCTTTAATGTTTTAAAAAAATGAAAGCCATATTTTTGTTTGTTTGTTCGTGTGTTTTTGAGATGAAACTTACTGCAGAGGTTTTGCTTTCTTAGGCTGTTCCTTCCCTCTGTGGCCTCAGCAGGCTCCTGGAGGTCAAGAATCAAAGAAAACCTGCCTTTTCCAGGGGGCCCCATCTGCCCTTTGCCTGGGGAGACTTTCATGCACCCTGTGCCCCAGGCCTTGCCTGAAGAGGGCTGGTAAATCTCTCTCTCTCCAGAGGGGATCAGGGCAGAGTTCTGGTGTCTTTGATGACAGCACATTCTGTAGCGTGTCTGGAGTGTTTTCCTCCAGGCTTGTTACATCTTGAGCTCATTTTGCTCTAATTTATTCCGGGCTGTATGTTTCTGCATCTGTCCATTCAGATAAGAGGCAAGTGTGTGTCTGTGCATGTGTCTCTGTGTGTTTTGTGTTCATCTTTTTGTCATTTGTGTAGCTGATTAAAAGCTGTCGATAGACTATTCAGCACCAAGAAAGGCTAAATCACAGATCACGTACAGCAACCTCAAAAGATTTAATTCTGCCTTTTGTTTGAAAGGCAGGAAACTTGAAAGACAGAGTGCATCCCAGCATGGTGTGGGACAATCACAGTTCACACTGGGAGCTGTTCTTTCTTGGCAGGCAGATTTGCAAGGCTGACAGTGTTTGCTGTTTATTGGGACAGACCCCTCGACGTCCCTCCTCTTTTCTGTCGTGGTCTGTTTGAGGCTGTTGTCCTCCAAATGGCACCTTCCCATGAGCAGTTACACTGGCCCTACTGTGCTGGGAGACATTCTACTAGTCTACAATTAAGAAACTTGGTTTTATATGGGTCCTATAAGATCTGTTTATTTGTCAACTCTGCAGATAAACTCTTCTACCCTGGAGGCATCCGAGGGACAGGAACCATTTGTCATCACCTAGATAAATGTCTAAAGCCACTAGGTTATTAGTTTTCTGCCTGCTTTAATACCCAGCTTTACCTGTATTATCACTTCTGGTTCATGGTGTGCCAGTTATGTGCAAGGCTTGAACAAAATGGAAATTGTCTTGGTTCCCATCTGGATTAAAATAATGAACTCTTATGATCTATGAGATAAAGCCAAATAATGAGTTGAAGTAAATGCCCAAGTATGCAACTGAAAAAAGTTCTGAGAAAAGTAGTCTAATTTTTATAATGTTTGACCTAATTGAAACAGACTAGCTTTGTGGAATGAATTCACTGGGTCGTTGATCAATGCCTCAGTTCATTTAGCACAGATGGTTAGGCCAAATTTTGTCACAGAGCATGTGGTGTTATACTGGGATATGTGAGTCATGAGATACATACAAACTTATCTATGACACCCCGGACTAGAAGTCCAGCTAAGTGGGAAGCATCTGGCAAATGTTATTAGTAGCTTCTTAACTAATCTGTTGCCACTGTGCCCATGTGTGGTAGGCTGACTAATGCCTCCCCCCAACCCCAGCCCCGATATTTAGGTCCTAATCCCTGAACCTGGGAATGCAGCCTTATATAGTATCTGGGACTTGCAGATTTAGTACCTGTAATCAGATCTAGATTATCCAGGTAGGTCCAATGTCATCACAAGGGTCCTTAAAAGAGGGAGGCAGAGGGAGGTTTTGCCACACACAGAAGTGAGAAGGCAATGTACTCATCTCAGCAGAGAGAGAAAGAGAGACATTTGGAGATGCTACCCTGCAGGCTTTGAAGATGGAGAAAGGGGCCAAGGAATGTTAGGAACACAGCTCTAGAAGCTGGAAAGGGGAAGGAAACAATTGTTTTCTAAGGCCTCTGGTGGGAGTATGACCTTGCTGGCACCTTAGTTTTAGCCCAGTGAATCTGATTTCATACTTCTGATTTCTACAACTATAAGAGGCTAAATCTGTGTTGTTTAAGCCACCAGTTTGTGGTGGTTTGTTACAGCAGCAATCGGAAACTAATACACCACCTCTGATTCATCCCGCACATTTTGGCTAGATTAACGTTCATCAAACACAGCTTTGTTAAAGCCCCTTCATCATTAGGCTTAATAGTTCAATTTTGCTTAAGAAATGCTATTGAACACCTTCTAAGTAGCAAGTTCTGTGCTAGTTCTGGGGACACAGACATCAAAAAACAATAATTCATGTCTTCTAGTGGCTTACATTCTGTTGAAGAAGATACACAAACTAGCAAAAATTTAAATAAAACTCAGTCAGAGGTATTTTGCAAGTGTGCACAGAGCCCTCTGGGAGCACAAATGAGTGGTACCTCCACTGGTCTTCCAGAATACAAGGTCCAGGGATAGGACTGTGTTGCTGGTGGTGAGAGATTATGCTGGAGAGAAACTGGAGGAAAAGCATTTGTTTATGGACTGAATTACAACCCCCAAAACTTGTATGTTGAAATCTGACCTCCCCCCCAAGTAGGACTGTATTTGGAATAGGGAAGTAAGTGAGGTTAAATGAAGTCACAGGGGTGGGGTCCCTATTTACTGGCGTTAGTGTCCTTATAACAGGAAGCAGTGGACTGTGCACTCACTGCTATGTGAAGACACGGTGAGAAGGCAGCTGTCTGCAAGCCAGGGAGAGGGCTCTCACCAGAAAGTGAATTGGCTGGCATCTTGATTTTGGACTTCTCAGCCTCTAGAAGTGGGAGAAAATTAATGTTTGTTTTTTAAGCCCACCAGGCTGTGGTTTTGTGTTGTGGCGGCCCGAGCAGACTAATGCAGTATCCATGCTCCTTTTTCAGAAAGAAATGGAGGATCAGAAACATGACTTCACCCTTTAAAAATGGAAATTAGCTTTTAATCAGGAAAGTGCTTACGAGCTAGATTGAAGACTTCTGTCAAGTTTTTGACAGGCAGAGAGAATATAAGAATCCTCCTGGTGCTAATAAACTTTCTAATTTAGTTTCTTGTTACACACATTAAGATGCTTTATAAGATTCCCTAGTTTCAAATGTTTGTGAAACCTTGTCTGAATAAATTATTTAAGTCATAAAACAATGGTTATTGTGAAAATTAGTGACGTTCAAAATTTGCATCTGTTGATGTAACTAGTAATTTTACTTTGTGTTTCTTAGAGGAGCACTGTATTCAAAGATTATAAATATCTCAGTTTGTGATTTTCTTATTATAAGTCATTCTACTCTTTACTTCTTCATGGCAGGATACATCTGAAATAAAATGATACCTATTTTTTTTTCCCCCTGAAACTCAAGTATAATCTAATGCTTCTGGTTGTATTTACTTCTTTTTCCACGGAGGGAAGAGGTCAGACCATGGAGAGATTTGTACATGGCTCTGTCGGCTCTCAAATTTATCCTGTTTGTGGAAGCCCATGAAAGAGATTTAAAACAAATGTGTTTAATTGTAGTAAAACACATGAAATTTATGATCTTAGCCATTTTATAAATTTACAGTTTAGTAGTTAGATACCTTCACTTTGTTATGCAACCAGTCTCCAGAACTCTTTTCATTTTGCAAATCTGAAATTCTACATCCGTTAAACAACAACTCCCCATTTTTCTGCTACCCCTAGTGCCTAGCAACCACCATTCTATTTTCTACTTCTATGAATTTGACTACTCTAGGCACTTCATGTAAGTGGATTCCTATTGTGGCAGGTGTCAGAATTTTCTTCCCTTTTAAAGCTGAATAACTCCATTGTATGTACATATCACTTTTGTCCACTCATCTGTCGATGAACCTTGGGTTGCTTCCACCTTTTAGCTTTTGTGAATAATACTTCTTTGAGCACGGGTGTGTGAACATCTCTTTGAGACCCTGCTTTCAATTCTTTTGGTTGTATACAGCGGTGGAATTTATAGATCATGTAGTAATTCTATTCTTATTTTTTTGAGGAACCATCATGCTGTTTTCCACAGTCACTGTACCTTTTACATTCCTAACAGTACATTTACATTTACTAACACTGCACAAATATTCCAGTTTCTCCACATCCTCCCCAACAACTGAACAATTGTTGTTCTTTCTCTCTCTCTCTTTTTTTTTTTTTTTTTTTTTTGGTAATAGCCATCCTAATGGGAATGAGGTGGTATCTCATTGTAGTTTTTGATTGGCATTTCCCTAATGATTAGTGATGTTGAATATTATTCATTGTGCTTACTGGCCATTTGTCTATCATCTTTGAAGAACCCTGAAAGAGATTTGAAACAATGGCATAACGTAGTGAGATGTGGGTTTGGGAAGGTCACAACGACAGCTAAGTGGACGATGGATTATACAGGGAAACGACCCAGGGCAGAGCAACTAGATAGGAGGCTCTCACGGTTTCTACACTTATACTTCATTACTTTTAAAGAAAACCCCTTATGTTGGCATTTATTTCCCTTCACTCACTGGTCTCAGTCTTTTTTCCAAGTTTTACTTTTGCTATGTGTTATAAATTCTGTGTCCTCTTTAAGATAGGCCATGTGTCCCATGAGCATTCCGATCTCACAACTTTGTGACTTCTTTTTGTTCCAGAATTGCACATACCTCTCCTTTTCCTACCTGAGAATAGCTGTACAGTAATTTCCCCTTATCTGTGGGCGATTTGTTCCAAGGCCACCAGTGCATGTCTGAAACCTCAGCTAGTAGTGAACCCTATATTCACTATGTTTTTTCCTATACATTCATACATGAGCACAATAAAGTTTAATTTATAAATTAGGCACAGTAAGGGATTAGTAATGATAACTAATAATAAGTTAGAACAATTATGACAATATACTGTAATAAAGGTTATGTGAATGTGGTCCTTCTCTCCCTCTCTCTCAAAATACCTTATTGTACAAATGTAATGCCCTTTCCATCTTAACTAAGCACTTATCACACACTGTGACCACAGTTTTTGCACTTTGATGAGTGTTGGGGAGGGGGAAATGTCCCCCTTGACTGCTAGTGAGATCTTGTGGCTGGACTAAGAATAAAACTGACATAAGATAGATTAAGAGGAGTAAAAGAAACACATGTTAATTCATGTGCATGAAGGTCCCTTAGAAATGGCCAAAGTAGGTGCTTTTATACTTTTTAGACAAAGAAACAATAAATTTATGAGGAATTGACAGGGCAAAGAAACTGAGGCTTGGGTGCTTAATTAGTGAATAATCTAAACAGAGTTTGGGCTTGAGGTAGTAAATTTAAAAAATTAATAAGATTTATTCATACAGGCTTCTGGGCTCCAAATTCCCTATCTCTGACTCTAAGGGTGTGTTTCCACCTCCAGAGGCAGGGGGTGCAAACTCTCACATGAAAGATTGATTTTCTGCTTTTCAGGGAGACAGAAAGGAGAGTCAGAGTTTCGCTCTTGCATTGACCGCTTCCCAAGCAACTTTAACTCACAATAACCAATATGCCATTGTGCTGTATTTGGGGGCGGCCCACCCATGAGCCCCAATACGTGTGACAGCAAAACTAACATGAATTTCTTTTTCCTGCTTCACAATTTCACGGCTAAATATTCATTCTTATGTTCGATCTTAGCATAGCGTTTTCCCCCCTTATTAAGTTGAGAACTTTCACATTTTCACTTTAAAGAAAGCACTTTACAGCACATATCTGAGTTGCCAGCATTACGACCCTTGCACTTTGGGGCCCTTAGTTAGTAAAATAAGGGTGGCTGAGCATGAGCAGTCGTGACATTCAATCTGGTAACCAGAGGGCTACTAACCGACTAGCAGGTGAGACACGCTGGATGGTTCATGCCCGGCAGGATGGAGCAGACATCGCGAGATTTCATCATGCTACTCAGAAGGGCGTGCAATTTAAAGCTTATGAATTGTTTATTTCTGGAATTTTCCATTTAATATTTTCTGACCACGTTTGACAGCAGGTAACTCAAACCTTGGAAAGAGAAACTGAGATTAAGGGGGGACCACTGTATAGTTTTCCTTAAGTCCCATCTCAGTTTTTCTCCTCCTCAGATAGCATTCTGATTGTCCCAGTCTGGTGACTTGTCTTCAGTCCCTCCCTCTCCCTCTCTCATGCATGCTTGTGGCATTCATTTAGCACTTCTCACAAGTACATCACTAAGAGTTATACGTGTGTATGGTGTGACAAAGTCCTCGAGAACATAGATGTTTCCTTCTGTCTATACATGTCTGCATCAATAGCAGATCTTACTTTTTTGGTCTGTTTGTAATGAGTAGTAAGTGTTTTTGTTGCTATGATAAAAATAAATAAGTGAGTTTGGGAATACTTTGAATTAGGTTGCATTTATCCAACTGCAATTACTGTATAATTTGACTTTTTATGCATATGAAATGGTGCTTCATCAATTCAGTCTCGAAATACAACTGCTTTCAGAAGATATTCAGAAATGGGAGGCGGTAGAGTGTCAAGCAATATTTTCGGAAGGAAAATTCACATTACTTTTGAACATCTTCTGTGAGCCACACTCCATACGTGTTATTTAATCCTCACAGTCATCTTCTGCAGTGGGGATTAATGTCCCCTTTTTAAGATGGGGGGTTTAGGGAGATTCGTGTGAAGAAAGACTGAAGTAGAGACGCTGAACAGTTTGTGTTGTAATGGTCTTGGACAGAATGATCAAATGCAGAATTAGCCCACGTTAGTGAGAATCGGGAGGTGGAGAATGGCTTCTAGAAATGTTTAGGAGGAAAAATGATCAGCTTTTGTATCTGGTTTGGAGGAATAAGGAGATAGGATCTCAAGTTTCTGCTGGTGCCATTCACCAATGAGGGGCAGGAAAAGGAGCCCTTTTGAACCATAGTCCTGAGGTTCATACGGGACAGTTGGGTGAAATCAGGTAACAGAAATACAGGCCTAGAATTTAGGAGAGAAGTCTTAGTTGAAGAAGCAGTCTTAGAATCTTGTGATAAATATATTTAGTCACTCGGCAAATATCTATTGCCAATACCACTAACAGCAGCCAGCCCAGGGTGCAGGCAATAAGACAGTGCATTGTCTGCACAGAATAAAACTAAGTAAGACTTGATCTTCCTTTTTATTACCTTCAAGTACCACAATGCCAGCAATAAAATACTCCTCCCTGAAAAATTCTTTTGTCAATCTAAATTCTAAACAATTGCTGCAGTTACTATTGATTTTAGTTATATATCTGCAAGCTTCAGATGAGCGCATTTAAATCTTATCCTTTCACAAACATTGTCTTCCACATGAGGGAATTAATTGGGAGATCTCCTTGTTAGATATTCATCCCCTGACACATGGGAACTCGGCTACATGCTTTTGTTCCACGAGTAAGTTTATAATTGTCTAGAGTCACTTGTGCTATACTTGGGCAGCAGTGATAGTCCCCCTCCTCTGTGATGCTACATATTTTTGCATTTAAGCAGCAGATTAGCTATAAGCAGTGCTAGCACAGTGAGTGGTGAGGGTGAAGAGACAGAACTTGGGTTATGCCAGTTCTCTTATTTGACGCTGGGAGTTTTAAAATCTGTGTTTCAATTTAAAACAGTGTGAAATTGTTAAGTCAATTTTAGCTCAGATTTGAAACATTTTACTATTTGAATAATGTTTTGAAATTGAAATTTATTCTTTATTGTTCACTGTATTAAAATGAAAAGCAAATCAAGAAAACGATGATTATTATTGATTATTTTGTAATAATCGCTGTTAAATAGTTTTGTTGTGGAGAGGAGAGTTAGAAAATGAGCTGCTCTGAATGTCAAATTAGCCAGGTGAGCCACTGAGTATTACATAGCTCCAGGGTCTGAGGAACCATTCTGGGCTCTGTGGACTCAGCAGTAAGTGAAGCCAGGAGGGCTTAGAGGTTGGTGTGGCTGAAACGGCCCAGGGAGAATGTGTAAGAGATGTGAAGCCTACTCAGTGCTCTGAAGACAGACTTCAGATGAGGAAGTTCCCGCAAAAGATAGATAAGGAGGAGAGAGAGTGGGAGGAGGAGACATAAGAGAGTAGAGTCAGGGCGTCAGGGGAGAAGTTTCAGCAAAGATGGAGTGGTCAACAACACCCAGTGTAACTAAGAAGATTAAAAACAAGTGGCTAGAAAGTTCCCGTTGAGTTTGAGCGTTTGAAAGTGATTGGTGACCTTCCTTCCTGAGACTGTCCTGTGGTGAGGCGCATCTGAGTTAAGGGTGAGGGTGAGGTTCTTTAAGTAGTTTTTAAGTAGTCTTTCCTCTCAATGTGGAAAATAAGACAAGGTAGAGGGAGTGTTAATTAAATTACTTTTCCTGATTCTAAAAGCAGTACTTGCTTATGGTGGAAAACGGGCTAAACCTGTGTCACTAAAGGAACTGTAAACCCATGTTCCTTGGCTTTATTAGGTTGGACTATAACATAGTTATGTTTTCACCACAGAGCCTCAAGCCTCTCCTTGGGTGATAATCAGTCTCAGGCTCACCTGAGTGCCCACATCCATTATTCTGGCAGACACTAGCCGCTGCCACCTCTGTTTTTACCTTTCCTGCTTCAGGTCCCAACTATCCATGCCTGTTGGCCACAAGGTGCTTGGAAGGCCTTCACTGCCAGCACTTATAAGGACACTAGTGTCTGAGCTAAGGGCTGGGTCCGGAAATTGCCAGGCTCCGTCCAGGGGCAGGCACTGTTCTAACTCTGAGCCTCCAGGGAGCTCAGCCTGACCTGTAGTCACTTCCCGGCTTAGTGAACGAACACCTGTCACCCTCTGTCAGTTCTCCCCCCACCATCCCCTTTATGGTGCAACACAACCATGGAACGAATAAATATTCCCTTTATTGTTTTCCTTTTCCCTGAGTTTCAACACTTTCCTCTATAGGGGAGAAAAGCTTGCCACCCCAAAATGTGCTTTGTTGTATGAGGATTAATTTAGGCTGATTCTTATTAAGAAACAGACAACTCAGGAAGTTTTTCTTGTTACCTCCCCCTTAACTGCCTAAAAGAATTTAAATAAATGGCCTGAGTCTCTCTCATGTATACATGTCTTTAAACTTCTGTGTGATTTTCTCCAGTTAATCTGTTTCACATCAATTTAGTTCTTAGGCCAGGCAGAAGAACTTGGAACGTAGAGGAAAATTCCTTCCTGACACGTCTTAAAAGCAGTCTCCTCTTCCAAAAATGCTGCCTTCTCCTCTCTTTTCCATTTAGTCTTTTCAGATTTTTAGCCTCAGATCTCCCAGACTTCTTCCCTTGAGCAGAGTCTCCTCTTTACCCATGCATAATTTAAAAGACTTGCTATTGCATTTCCTTTTCTCCAAAGGACCTGCCTTGCCCCCACAGGTGAATTCGAATGTGAATTCAAATTCAGATTTCCACCTCTTGTTAAACAGAAAGTACTTGAAACTGAAATTACAGGGTTTTTTTCTGACTTCTGTTCTTCCATTATGTCTTAGGACAAATTTTTATTCATAACTAAAGCACAAAGTACTCTACGATATGCTGGCCTGTTCTTCAGCAATTTCTGCAAAATGGAGAGACAATAATGGAAAAAAGAATAAGCTGACCTTTAGTTTTATTCACCCAGACATCTTGCAGATTCTCTCTTTATAACTCCTAGCATGTATTTGATAGTAAATAAATATATGGGGACTGAATATACATATATATCAGAAATTGGGATTGTATTATACATGCAAATTTTTATTATTCTTTTTTCCCATAAGTTATGCAAGTAGGATTTCTTTAGACTTTAGTCTCCAAATTTTTCTTTTGTCATTTCATATCATTTAAAACACAGATAGCAGAAATTATTTCATCACTTCCCCACTGTGAGCCAGTGTAGGATAGGCTGTTTTTACACTGTAGTGGATTCCCTGTATATTACTATTTGTCTGCATTTCCACTAATTTTCTTTGGAAACATATCCAAAACTGGAATTACTGGATGAGAAGATTTAGAACAGTGCCCAGTGCTTTGTAAATACTTGATAACTATTTCTTGGATGATCTGAATGATGATTTTTGATACTTATTTCTGAATTGTCCTTCAGGAAGCTTGTACAGCTGGGCATTTCCCTCCAGCACTGCCACTGCCTCCCTCAGGGCCAAATTTCCTTGCCTCTCCTTTTATATTCAGTATTTTTTTTTTAGTTTTTTTTTTAATTTTATACATGAAAATTGTCTTATTTTTTAAATGTATTTATTTCTTTGAATGCTAGTGAGGCTGCCTTATACTTCCATCTGCTCATTTGACCCAATTCTCTTTTGAACTGTCATGTGTATAGCTTTGCAAGTATGTTTACATGTTGGTGAGAAGGGTCCACAACACACACTTACCCGAAGTTCCTGGTCTCTTGGCAATGTTGGATGAATCATGTCCCCTCAAAATATATGTTCTGAATATTTGTAGGAGAAAGGCAAATGGTGAGAGAGTTAACTAAATTGAAAGTTGTACAATGTTATACAGTCACAGAGACCTGGCTCATCGCGTCTATTCCTCCTGGACGCACAGGAAACCTACTTTCTCCAGACTTACTTGAAATTAGGGAAGGGTCATATAATTTAGTTTTGGTGATGCAATTTGACTTAGTCCTTAAAAATATCTCCAGCAAAACTTTGGTTTTCAATTTTCTTCTGTGAAATATCAGAGGTCATGCATTTAGAAGGGAAGTCTTCTGGATCCTAGAGTTTCTGCCAAATAGAACCACCCATCCTACAGTTGACTTTGAGTAACCAAGAAAAAAACCTTTCCGTATTAAGCTCCTAAGATCTTGGAACTGTCTGATGTAACATCTAGCATTAGTTACCCCACCTGGTGTATATACCATAGGGCCTGGGTTTGGATGAGAAATCAAGAAGAGCCAATGACTTGAAGGAAGGAACATGCTCAAAGCAGTGAAGGTTTCGATGAGGCAGAAAATTAGGTTTTGAGGGAGTAAGAGTCCTGGAGTATAGATATTTATTGTCAGGAGGCATTGAAATGCAATATATTGGAGTCGGATTTCGGGGTCTGGCTATAGAACTGAATGTTGCAGGGAAAATGATGGGGAGGTTGTGATAGTTGAGAGGGCCCATGAAGGGTAAATCATCCAAATGCAGGGGGTGCTATTTCTAAATAGATATCTTTTTATATTGCCTTAAGCTTAACATGGACATGCTAAATCATCTTCATGTGTGCCCACACCCAAAGCTATCAGTTCAAAAATCCCCTAAAATACTTACCAGAACAACAACAAAAATTTAAGCATCACTGTTTATATGGTCATGGGGTTCCCTGTTATTATTAAGGATTCTTTTGCCAATTCTATAGATTGTACCAGGAGATAATTATTTATTAATTTAATGCAGACCCAACTTCTATATGATGTTGAATGACACATGAAATATGGTTGGATGAAAATTTCGCCTTACCATAGGGCAGATGATCATACATCCCAATTTACCCAGCCAGTTCTGGTTTACATTTATTGTCCCAGCAACTATTAATGGCATCCCTTTCACACTCAAAAGTGTCCCGATGGTCCTGATGGTCAACCTGAGACATATCATTCAAAGGCCACAATTTGATATGGCCTGAAGTTTGCTGTAAATTGCTAAGTAACTGCTGAGTGAGGTTGTGACGTTCATGAGGCTTGAACTTTTAATGCTTTGAAATGTGCTTTAAGTTTTGTTCTTGGTATAATTTGCATATAAATGGTTTTTAAAACCTGTGAGCCCATGGTACCTCTCCGGCAGAGATAAGACATTTATGGAACAGGCCACCCATCTTTGAATGACTCAGTTTTCCAATGAGAGTGCACTCATGGCTTGGGCTGTGCCTTTCTTTATTTCTAGCTCTTTCCAGCAGTGTGAACATGCAGGAACTTCATTCTGGAAACAGAACAGAGGATGCAGGCACCAATTACCCTAAAAAGGGGGGTTACTCTCTACTGGGAAAACTTAATATTACTGCTATTTCTATTATGATTCATTCTAGTCTTTCTTTTCAATTTTAGTCAGGCAGTTCATTCCTACAACTGATCATGAGGAAATATATTTCTACATTTTGAAGGAATTAGCCTGCCCTACTCCCACACAACCAACCCTCAGGAGCACCTCATAAGTAGGCCACTGCTCCATCAGCTCATGATCTGAGTCAGGAAAATTAGGCCTAGGACTAAAATTGTTTGGCACTTAATCAAAAAGTACTTCTCTGATTATAAAATGAACACATGCTTATTGTAGAGACAGAAAAGAGAGAGAAACATAAAAAGGAAAAAAAAATGATTAGAATTTTATGACACTGATAAATATTATTTTTGTGTATTTCCCAACAGCTTATTTTTCTATACAAAGATACACTTTGAAAATATTTTTGGAATCATATTACAGCCACATATTTGTATATAGCTTTTTTTTGCTCAGTGCTATATGGTAAATAATCATGCTACTAAAGTCTTCAAATACATAACTTATTAACAGCTGCATAATACTGTATCATATGCCTATACCACTGTTTGTTTAAAGATTTTCTATTATTGGAACATTTAGTTTTTTCTCTCCTTTTCACTGTTAAAACATTGTGATGTACGTTTTTCTATATAAAATGTTGGCTACATTTCTGATTATTTTCATTAAGATAGTTTTCTGTAAATGAAAGTACTGGGATAAAGGACAAACCTTTTTAAGATTCTTGATAGATATTCCCAATTGCCTTCACAGAAAACTTATACCAACTAGACTCCTCCTAGCTAGCAGAGATTGAGAGCTCACCTTACTTCATTTTCATTACCCAGCCCTGAGTACTTTTCTTTAAAATATTTGTCAATTTGGTAAATTTAAACTATTATTTAATTTTAGCTTAATTTTGATTATTAGTGGAGTTGGGCTTTTAAATTTTCTTCTGTGGATTGTCCAATTCAGGTATTTTGTTTGTTTGTTTTATTATATTGGGAATAATAGTGTTGGTTTACTTGAATGTTTTATATACAAAATATTAATTTTATCTGTCATTTTGTTGGTAATATTATGTAATTTTGAATTTTATTAATGAATTCTTTTTTCTTTTTTTTTGTATTATTAATGAATTCTTGAATTAATACTTTAAAAGTGCATGTAATCCAATGGAACATAGTAAAGTTGTCAAATTATCCCTAAATTGACATATAGGTTTAACATAATTTCTAACCAAATCTCAGTAGGTTTTCTTGTTGAGATAAACAAGTGTATTCTAAAATTTATAGTGTAAAGAAAAGGCATAAAATAGCCAAAACAGTTTTGAAAACAGAAGGAAAACTAGGAAAAATCACTCTTCCCATTGTTAGGGCCCTATTGTTCAGCTACAGTTGTCAACACAGTGCGGTGTGGGTGGAAGGGTGGAGGAGAGACCAATGGAACAATATAGAGAAACCAAGACAGACTCACACAAATATGACCAATTAATTTTGGACAAAGAAGCAAAATTAATTCAATGAGAAGGAATAGGAGCGGAAAAGCCTTTTCTACAAAGGGTACTGAAGCAACTGGATATCCATAGGCAAAAAAAAAAAAAATTCTAAGCAAAATCTCACATCTTATACAAAAAGCAATGCAAAATGGATCAGGAACTTACATATAGAGTAAAAAATTGTAAGACTTCTGTTAAAAAATACAGGAGAAAATTTTCAAGACCAAGGACTAGGCAAAGAATTCTTAGACTTGACTCCAAAAGCACAAACCATAAAAGGAAAAGTTGATAAACTGGACCTTATCAAAAATAAACACTTCTGCTCTGTGAAAGACCATGTGAATGGGATGAAAGGGCAAACTACAGAGTGAGTGAAAACATTTGCAAGCCACATATCTAAAAAAGGACTAGTATCAATAATACAAATATATAAAGAACTTTTAAAACTCAACATTAAAAAAAACCTAATCCAATTAGAAAATGAACAGGAAACATGAACAGACAGATCACCTAAAGGGATACAGACGGCAAGTAAGCATGTGAAAAGATTTCTAACATCAAGGGCCATCAGGAAAGTGCAGATACAAATCACTAGACACCTATGAGAATGATTAAAATAAAAAATAGGCACTCCACCAAATGCTGGTGAAGATGCAGAGAAACTGGATCACTCATACGTTTCTGGTGGGAATGTAAAATGGTGCAGCCTTTCGGGAAAAAAAGCTTACCAATTTCTTAAAAAACTAAAAATGCAACTACCATATGCCCCACCAATTACAATTACACTCTTGTGAATTTATCCAGAGAAATAAAAAAGTATTTTCACACAGAAACTTGTGCACAGATATTCATAGAAGCTTTGTTCTTAATATCTAAAAACTAGAAAAGACCCAAATTTCTTTTAATGATTGAATGTTCAGACTTTGGTCCATCCATACCATGGAATACTACTGCACAATAATAAGGAATTAATTTCTAATGCGTACAATAACTTGGATGAACTGCAAGGAAATTACCCAGAGGGAGAAAAGTCCATCTCAAGAGGATACATATTGCATGCTTCCATTTATAAAATTTTCATGAGTTATCATAATTGTAAATTGGAGAACAGATTTGTGGTCACCAGGAGTTAGGCATGAGGGGAGGAGGATGTGGAGGTGATTGTAAAAGGGCAGCATGTGGAGGTGATTATAAAAGGGCAGGATAGGGGAGCCTGTGGCTGTGGGATACTTAGGCTTCTAGATTTTGATGGTGGTTAAAGAAATCTACACATGTGATAAAATTGTATAGAAACACACACATGCGGATGCACATGTAACTGGTGAAATCTGAATGAGCTCTACGCTTTGTCCCAGTGTCAACTTTCTGTTTTTGACAGCGTACTACAGTTATGCAACATGTTACCTGTCTTGAGGAGGACTGTATTAGGGGTACACGGGACCTCCTTCTACATTTCTTTGTAGTTTCCTGTTAATCTATAATTATTTTAGAATACAATTTTTAAAAGAAAATTCATTGTGTATTCATATTAAAATATTTGTGCAACTTGAAAAAATAGAGGAAGATGCATACATATTTAATAATAGATAATAGTTCTGGGAGATATGATAGATTGGTGGGTGTCGGGGAAGGGATGCATTCCACCTTATACAGCTACTTTTGAAAACGTATTATGAGTAAGTGCCAGTTTCATAGTTTAAAAAATAAAGGGAAGAATAATGTAAAACTATGTATTTAAACCTGTAATTATTTCATAGTTAATTTTCCCATTGTTTTAATACTTAGTTCTCTTCTTTTAGAAGTTAGATTTTCGCCTATATTTTCTTACAGGTCTTTATACTTTAGTCTTTAAAATTATTTACTTATTTTTATAAATCTTTAACTCTTTAATCCATTTGTAATTTCTTTTCCCGTATAATGAGATTTTTAATCTAACATAAAATCATTGAAAAATGGCTATGTGATGTTTTAGTACCATTTATTCTTCTTATTTATTTTGATGCCACATTTATTATATGTGAAGTTCTGATACCTACTAGGGTTTGTTTTCAGCTGATCTGTGCAGTTTCTATACTATACAGTATTGATTATTGTAGTGTATAATTTCCCTATGTGGTATAGAAAATCCTTCATCACACTTTATTTTCAGAACTTTCTTCTTGGGTGGTATAATCCACTTACTTTCTTTAATTTAGAATCTCTTATTTTACCAAAGTGGATTTTGATTGTTACTGAATTAAAAGTATTAACTTGTGGAGGATTTACTTATTTCTTATCTAGGGTCTTGGAACATCTACAGTTTTTAAAGGCAACTTTATGTCTTTCAATATATTTAGTAATTTTCTTTATATAGATACCACATTTTATTTTTAAGGCCATTCCTCAGTGTTTTATGTTTTGGGCTGCAATTATCAATAATGAGTGCAATCTATCTTTCATTTCTTTTTTTAACTGGTGTATTACAAACATACTAAAATTGATTTTTACATTTTATCTTGTATCCGATTATTTTGAAAGCTGTATCATTTTTATTGGGTTCACTTTCGTTGCTTTGTTTTGTTGTTCATTCTAATTCTTCATTTTCAGTAGCTCTGAAGTGATTGCTAATGTAGGGAAGGGTGGCCACTCTTGTTTCTGATTTTGGGAATGTGTATAGTGTGCCTCTATTAAGACTACTGCTGAATGTTGCCTTAAAATAGATGTTCCTTATCAGGTATTTGCTATCTTTTTTTAAAAATCAAGAATTGGTACTGACAATGAACTATCAGAAACAGAAATTAAGGAAACAGTCTTGTTTACCATTGCATCAAAATGAATAAAATACCTAGGAATAAACCTACCTAAGGAGGCAAAAGACCTGTACTTGGAAAACTATAAGACACTGATGAAAGAAACTGAGGCTGACATGAATGGATGGAAAGATATACCGTGTTCTTGGACTGGAAGAATTAATATTGTTAAAATGGCCATACTACCCAAGGCAATCTATAAATTCAAGGCAACCCCTACTAAAATACCAGTGGCATTTTTGACAGAACAAATAATTTAAAAATGTGTATGGAAACACAAAAGATCCCAAATAGCCAAAACAATCTTGAGAAAGAGGAACAAAGGTGGAGGAATCACACTTCCTGACTTCTGACTATACTATGAAGCTACAGTAATCAAAACAGTGCAGTATTTTATTAATTTTAAAGGGAGAAGAAATAAACTCAAGCTTGATAATAGATAGTGTTTCTGGAATATTTTAGCCACTCTCATTTTCCATGTTGGTTCTTGAATTTTTTCTTTCCCAAATATTGACTTGAAATGTACCCCAGTTTCTGGGGCCTGACAAGCGCTTATTGTGTACAAGTCTCCTGAACTCACTAGGGCTCTTCGCAGTGCCTCTCAGGTTCTCCGGCTGTGTGGCAGTCAGGTGGTGCATGCCACTTTCCTCCATGCATTCGGTATCAGCCTTCCTCCTTCCCCTTCTCCCAAATGCTCCTCAAAGGGTTATTCATTTTCTCTTTATTTCTTCTATTCTCATCTTGTTGTGTCATTAGACCCAGGGCCACAGTGTATCAACACTCATCTTCTATGTCAGCATTTATTTCTGCCTTACATAGTCCAGGAGTTTGATGAGAGAAAAGTTAATATGGCTCTTTCTGGCTCAGAACTTAGATCCCAGAAGATCAGAGAAGTTACAGCTTAGTGTGATTTTAAGGCAATCTTTGAGTCCTAAGCCTCAGGAAGTAGCATCATATTGATTATAAAAATTGTAATTAGTATATGTCACTCTGTTATTTCAGATATTGTATGTATGATTCATACCAGATTTTATCTTTTTCTGTATCTTTATATATCTTAGCTTGTTCAGACTGCTATAACAAAAATACTGTAGACTGAGTGCCTTGAAAATGATGGAAATTTGTTTCCTACAAGTTCTGGCGTCTGGTGAGGACCTGCTTCCTGGCTCACAGGTGGCTGTCTCTGTGCTCTCTGAGTATAGAAGGGGAAAGGGAGCTTCCTGAGGCTGCATTTATAAGGGCACTCATCCCCCTCATAAGGGTTCCACCTTCATGTCCTAATCACCTCCCAAAGGCCCAGACTCCTAGTACCTTCATGTGGAGGGAATAGGTTTCAACATATGAACATTGTGATGACACAAACATTCAGTCTGTATCATTAAAAGCATGTAAATTGGAAGTTTGGTGAGACTAAGTCAGAGTCTACTATTCCATTTCCATGATTAAAATGTTTGGGGTTAGTAGTCATATACAATGGTATGAAGAGGCAAGTTAGCATCATGCAATATAGTTCTTCAATGAAAAACATATGTGAAAGAAAGCAAAGAATTCAAAGTCACAAAGAAAATTTCAAGGTTAGAATTCAAGATTACTGTTAGAATTATAATTTTCATTTAGAATATGAGTTTATAGCACTTTTAAAAATTTTTTTTGCAGGGGGAGGTAATTAGGTTTATTTGTTTATTTAGTTTTTTGATGGAGGTACTGGGGATTGAGCCCAGGACCTCAAGCATGCTAAGCATGCGCTCTACCATTTGAGCTGTACCCTCCCCCCAAGTTTATAGCACTTTACTTTGTCAGGAAAGGATAAACCTCACTGCCCATATTATTTTTATTTTGATAAATGCAGATAAGTATTGCTTCCTGTATCCCCAGTACATTACATAATGCTCACATTTAGTTGATGTTTCACACAACTTCTAAGTTGATTGATGGAAGACAGGCAATAGGAAGATGGTCCTTATTGTGATGACAGGGAAATTTTGCTTATGTACACCTTAGCCAATGATTTTCCAGGTTATCCAAATGATTTTTGATTGAGATGAGTAGTAGAACAAAATTATTTGAATTTGGAGTAAGTCTGAGGAAGGATATGAGTAAACTCAAGATGGAAATGGAGACCAGATAAGGTACAGTGGTACCGGAGAATTGTGAAGTTGAGGTTGAATGGTGCCATTGCTTTAAGTGTTTAGGATGGCAACAGATAGGATACACAAAATGTTCCCTCATATCCTATCACTATGCCTACAGTTCATTCATTCAACTGATAGTTATTGAATACCTTTTACATGCAAGCACCCATTCCAAGTGCTGGAAATATAACAGTGAACAAAGTAGGTAAAATTCTACCCTCAAGAAGTTAACACTGGGGAGGGAGGTGGTACAAAGTCAAGGACATGTAATAAGTTGTATCATGTGCTAGAAAGTAGGCTGGGTAAGAAGAGAACCAAGAGTGAGCACGGCTACAGTTCAGGTAATTGCTCCCAACGGAGGTTGATTACCTCTATTATTTAAATAACAAAAATTGAAAAGTCAGGTTTCTCAGAGGCATGGGTAACTGGATTTGTACCCCAAAATCTCACTTAATGTAAACATACTTATTTACATGAATATGATATAGCTTAAACCAGTTTTTTAATTAATACATACACCTGGCACAAGTTAGTAGTTATTTTACTGACCTTTTACTGTTTCCAAAATTTACCCAATCCAGCCCTAGCTCTGTATCTGTGTTTGAATTTAACAACGAATCATCCGTATGTCCTTGTTTGTCTGAGGCTTATTCACGGCTCAGAGACCCCTGGCAACCTCGTCTCGACGTTAAAGTTCCTGCAGTCTTCCTGTGACTGAGCATCTCCACAGGCTGTCCAGTCCCGCTGTCCTTTGTTCAGCATGCTTACTCTGCATTTATCTGGATCATGGCAAGATTGCTTTATGCTCCATTTAGCTCCTCAAAGGCCAGAAAGGAGCGATTACCACACAGCGTGCACACTGGTCACTATCCCCCATCCTGCCTTAATTGTTCTTTTCCAATCACCAGGGAAACCTCTCTCCTTCCATCAGGTATTTGTTTTTACTGATTAATTACTTCCATCTATTTAAAGCTAATTTCCTTAGAAACTCCTCTAGCTGACTTCCTAATTATGTTTTCCCCAAGCCTGGCCATTGTCAGAGGACTTACTTGGTATTAAAGAGATTATGTTTCTATTCCCATGAATATTTTAATACTTTAAAACTGATCTTAATAGTGTTTAAAACAGGGATAATAGTTTGGGGCAGAGAAGGCAAATTGCAGGGTAGTGGAGGTATGACAGAAAAGAAAATTTAAAAGAGAATGGGGAAAATGAGCAACAGTGAAGAATTTGGGCACAAATAAAGGTAAAGAATGCAAAAAGTTATTAACGTTAAATAATATATCCGGGCTAATTCAAGCAAATTTTACATGTTAGGGCTAAAATTTATTCTGGGCACTGTATACTCCTGAGATACTTCTGAATTTTTGGAGCAAAAAAAAAAAAACAAAAACAAAAACCCAGTGAGTATAGTGAACAGATTGTGCCAGTGGTTTTATACATATATACATACATATACATACATATATACACACACATACATATACACACATATATACAAACACACATACATATACATACATATACATATATATATATACACACACATATATATATATCCTTTCACATAAACTGCTTGATTGCTTTGTGAACAAGGGAATTACCTCCGACAATCATAGTGTGTGTGTGATTAAGCACCCAGAAGCCTGAGTTCCTCAGAGAAGTGGTCCTACGGCATCTATTTCCATCACAGCATTATGATAAAGTTTACCTGTTTAAAATTCTCGAATGGAGGGTAAATAAAGCAGAGGGACTTTTAGATGAGGGTTCATTTAGAATGTAGGATAAGGATGGTTAAATGGAAAAATAGAAGAATGAAAACATGGGAAGATGGGTGTCTAACAAATTACCCCTCTGGGGATTTCCATGGTTCCTGCTGAGAAAGAGAGGGGTGACAATGGGCCTCCTTCCTCCAAGACATGGAAGGCAGTCTGTGAGCACCGACTGGTAGAATTTATGGGCTTGGAGATAAAAGAGTGCCTTGTAAGAGTTTATTATGTTGTACTGATTACTAAACTAAGGACTACTTGGGGGAATGTCCGGATTGTTTTCTGTAAGCAAAGCATTTTGGGGATCAATGGGATGCAGCCACACTTAAAGGAGGCGGTAGTTGAAAGACTAGTGGGAGCTCAACACTAAGGGATTTCTCTGTGTTCACTAATACCCCAGGCTAGTCCTTCACATCCCAGTGTGGAGACAGGGCCTTAGGGCTCCCAAGTATCTATGTGGCTTGTGTGGCAGCTCCTTTTTGGTGCTCTTCACTAGTCATTAGCGAAGCTCAGTGTTGGGTCAGGTTTGTTTTTTGTGTGAGTAAGGCTGACAGTTTGGCCTTCATGCTCACAGACCTGCTCATACCAGCACTCATTCTTCTGCAGGTTATTTTCTTTTCCTCTTCATGAGGATGTGGGTACAGAGACCCTCTGCAGATACAAGTGCAGATGTAGTTCTGTCTCCATAATCTTATTCTGCCTTCTAGGTTCTTAAAGAACAAACTTTTTCTTCAAATAAAGAAGTATAAGAAATACAATTTTATTAGCATACGTTTATTGTAGAATTCTGAGAATTGTGATTTTAAAATAGGATCACAAATTCCTTGGTACTTCTTTCTTCAAAAATTGAAATTTATTTCCCTCTCCTTGTGTATGGGCCAGACTTAGGGATGCACTTAAGACAAGGGATTGTGGGGAAAGTGATGCTATGTGACTTCCAAAGCTAAGTACCAAAAGAGGTTCTTGTATTGCTCTCTCTGGGATAAACCAGCTGCCATGCTACAAGAAAACTCAAGCATCCCCATGGAAGGACCCACATGGAGAAAAACTGAGGCTTCCTCATCAAAGACCAGCACCAACAAGTCATGAGAGTGAACCTGCTGGAAGCAGGTCAAGCCTTTGGATGGCCACAGCCTGGGCTGACATCTGACTGCCACTTAGTGACAGGTGTCAAGACAAAACTGCCCAAATGAGCTGATCCTGAATTCCTGGCCCCCAGAAATTGTGAAAGATAAGAAGTGATTATTGTTTTAAGCCACTGAATTTTGGTGGAGATGTTTTATGGTAGAGAATGAACACAGTGTTTGGTAATAGAGTGCTGGCAAAAGAAAAAGCTAAAAATGTAGGATTGGCATCAGGGCTGGGTAGGCAGATGCTGGAAAGACTTTGAGGAGTATGTGAGGAGAGTCTAAAGGGAAGAGACTATTATAAAAATGTCTTGATTTAAAAATGGGCAAAGGAACTGAATAGACCTTGTCCCAAAGATGTGAAAATGACCAACCGGTACATGAAAAGATGCTCAACATCACTAATCATCAGGGAAATGTAAATCAAAGCCACAGTGAAGTATTACATATGCCTGCTAGGATGGCTTTTATCAAAAGTAAAAAAATAACCACTGTTGGTGAGGATGTGGAGAATGAAAGCCTTGTACACTGTTGGTGGGAACATAAATTGGTACAGCCATTATGGAAAACAATATGGAGGTTCTTCAAAAAATTAAAAATGTGAGGACTATCTGATCTAGCAATCACACTTTTGAGTCTACACCTAAAGGAAGTAAAATCACTATCTCAATAAAATCACTGTACTCTCATATTCACTGCAGGATTATTCACCGTAGCTGAGATATGGAAACGACTAAGGATCCTTTGACAGAAGAATGGATAAAGAAATGTGACATATATTATGTGAGATATATATATATATACACACACAATGGAGTATTATTCAGGCTTAATAAAGGCATGATTTCAAAATACCAGCCTGATGTCACTGAACACAGAGTTGGGAAGAAGTACGCTGGGATCTGGCTGGCCAGTGGGAGCCAGCTTTAGTGCAACACTCAGTCTTTTCCCTAAGTGGCTTGTTTTCACGCATGCCCATCTGTACAATTTCATCAACAATTCAGATTTGTGTATGTGTGCAGAAAACCTGTGATTTAGAGCTCTTCCTCTAAGACTCTCGGTCGGCTTGCTGTCGTCACTATGTTGCTGCCTTCAGCTCGATCCCTCTCCCTACGAGGCAGCACCGTGTGGCTCTAGTAGCACAACTTCTGAGATTATTTCCTTATGTGGAAACCGGACTCATAATACTTACTTTTCCTACCTCATGATGTGTTGAATATAAAATGCTTTACAAATAATGATTAATTGCTTGTACCTGTTATTCTCCTTTTTTCATTGGCACAACACTTCTAACCCAGAGCCTTAGCTCTTCAAATTTAGTGCAAGTCATATTCTGAGATAACTTAGATTTAATGAGCTTTACCTGATGAAGACAATTTACTTTTGATCGGCTGGTAAAACCTCCTGTCTAGCTCTGAAAATGGCAGGGCTGCTGCCAGTTAACCGCGCCCTAACCTTTAGCTCTGTGGTCGAATGCTTTAGCTGCTTTTCGTTCCGAATCAGTGGAGCCAATTGGTCTACTGACCTTTATGAAAATGCAAACAGCAACAATGAGGAGAGTTGTGTTTATTTTTTCCCACTTACCTATTTAAACATTTGTCATTTTTAGTGAGGCATCGACAGGAATGTGTGTGAGTGTCTGTGTGTGTTTGTTTGAATGTATGTGTTTGGGGTGAGGATGGGGTACTAGAGAGGATTTTATGCTAAAAAAGTAAACTTTATGGGGGAAATTCTAATATTTCTAGAAGCAAATTCTTTCTTTTTGCTGTGCTAATGGAAATATTCAGACCTGTCTCACTTACCTTATTTACCATGTGTTTTTTATTTTGCAGTATCTGGTTGCTGTTGGCTGGTTGCTTGAAATACTCTTTCTCTTCGGTTTCCCAGACATTGTTCTCGTAATTCCTCTCCTACCTCTTCAGTTTATGCTTATCAAGTACTTTAATGGACTCCTCTTTCTTTGCCTGCCCAGAAAATACTGGAATTTCTTGGACACTATTGATCTGTTTTTTTCCTCTCTGTTCTACATACCATTTTCATCCACACGTGCTCTCACCATCTGTATGCTCACGGAGCCCAACCTGATTTTCCTGGTCCCTCTGTTCTCTTGCTCTTTCTAATTGGCTGTTGCTCATTAGGTATGAGATAAAAAATGGAGACCTACTAATTTCCTACTGTAATTTCTTTGGTCCATAATTAAAAATCAGAACAGAAGTTACCTTTATAAAAATTAAAACAAACTTTACTGAGAAAGAAAAGTATTGCCAAATGTCTTTATCAGGCTTGAGCTTTAGGTGTATTTAACTTTTTCCTAACTTGTTTTTTCTCTTTTTAATGACTAGAACATATAGAATAAAATAACCATGTGCTTGACGGTATGGAAGGAAAAGAAGGATTTTGGTGAAAGACAATGGGAAGGAAAGCACTTCATAAATTCATTTTGTTATAATCCATCTTCTTTTTTCACTTTGAAACCCGTGTGTAATGATTAGTCAAATCCATCTCACCTGCCCTTAGTAATCACAGTCATTTTACCACTTACCTGTCCTCTAAGCAGCATGGAGCCTGGACAGTAAGATGTTGGCCTGAGTTGTTTTCTGGGAACTTGGAGTCTCAGCTGCATCTAGTTCAGCTGAACCAGTAAGGCTGGATAGGACCAGCAGCCCTCCAGCTGGGCACGTGCAGGTGCCCGCCGGGACCTTTCCAACCTGAAGAAGCCGCTAGCTTAGTGACGCCTGCGCAGAATGACATTCCAGCACATTTTTCCAATCAGCTTTTCCCAAGTGCTCCATGCCTCAAACCCCCCTGCTTATTTACTCCTCATCCCATAAATACCCCGGACTCCTTGTCTTTGTAGAGGTGGGTTTGAGTTCGGTTCTCCCATTTCCTTGCTAGGCTGTCTTTCAAATAAACCCTCTTTTTGCCTCAAACTTCGGAATTTCAGCATTTTGGTTCACTGGGCATCTGGCAAGACAAACCTGGTTTAGTGACGACTTATCCCCTCTCTTCCATTTCTTCTTACAGGGAGCTGGATCAGAGTTTTAGTTTCTCTTCTCTCCTGAATTCAAGATAGAATTCATGAAACTTCAACCTTATATTTCCAGAAAGAATGGAAGCAGTTCAGAAATGTACTCTTCTTCTTAGGTAGTTAGTGTTAACATTTTTCAAAAAGTACTATGGAAAACATTGTGTGTGGAGAACATTTTTCTAACATACATCATTAATTGATCAAAAATTCTGACTGCTTAAAAATTATATGATATCCTTCTCCTCTTCCTGGAACTGTAGTTTTGGTGTTTGAGTATTTTTTTTTTCAACATTCATTCGTATGCTAAGTGTAGGCCAGAATGTAAAAAGGCACAGCAGGTAAATCTTCTCGTCTAAGTTTTGACCTTGCTTTTTCAATCTGCAGTCTATCGGAGGAAAATGTCTTCATTTCTTAATTCCTGTCAGTTTCCTGTCTCCCTCTCTCATGCATCCTCAGGACTTAGAGATTTAGTCTGCATCATTCTCATTTTTAAAGCTATCATCTAGTTTCCCGTCCCCAAATACCACCCACTCCCCTTCCACTAAGACTGGAGGTAGTTCAGAATCCTCTCAGTTCATCCCACAGGTTTTCATTCAGTAAACGTTGAACACCCTCCTCATGCGAGCCACCTTGCCGGGTGCTTAGAATACAAAGATGTCTAAGTCATGGTCCCTGTCCTCAAAAGGACCTCATCATCCAGTAGGGAGACAGGCACGAAAACAGGAAATTACATTACAGAATGATAAGTACCGTTGCAGAGGAAAGCACAGGGGACAGTGATCCAAGGAGGAGAAATTAATCCTGCCTGTGGGGTAGGGAGAGCACCACGGAAAGGCAGCACTTGAATTTTTCCTTGAGTGATGGGTGGATTAGTAATCTCCATTCAAGAATTTTGTTCCAATTAATATGGAGACACAAAAAGGCAACAAAATTCCCCCACTACCCTTCAATGGGGAACATTACAAATGATCCCAAGTTAGAACATAAAGTGTGGTCTGACACAGTTCTTCTGAAGAGCTAGTCTCTAAATTCATTTCAATTTGTAATTCCTGATTTAAGCTAAAACCTCGAGCTACACCTATGGGATTCCATTTCCCCACTTTCCACATACAGTTTCCTCATCTCAAATCACCATTCTCTTAATGCTTTTGTAAAGGGTTCTCATGGTAGACAGAGTAACAGCCCTCCAAAGATGTCCACATCCTAATTCCTGGATTCTTATGAATATGTTAGCTTGCATGGAAAAGCGAATCGTAGCAGATGGAATTAAGGTTGCTGATGATCTGACCTTAAGAAGGTTGTCGTGAATTACTGGTGGCCTCTGGAAGCCAGGAAGGGCAAAGAAATGAGTTCTTCCCTAGAACCTCTGATATAATGCAGTCCTGCCAACACCTTGATTTGAGCCCAGTGAAGCCATTTTGGCCTTCTGACCTCCAAGAGTGTTGGAAACTTTTGTTTATTTGTGTTAGCTCAACCCATTTTGCGGTATTTTGTTACAGCAGCCCTAGAAAAGAAGTCAGCTGTTAAAGTTTCTCCTCACTTACTCTCATTTTACACTTCATTTTGGCCTGTGATCTCATAGCTTTGACTGTCCCATCAGGGCACGCAGTCTGTTCATTCAACTCTCCAGATTCATTCATTAGTTAAGGAAACTTTGCCTAATTTCTATTAAGTGCTATTTCAGTACAAAACAATATTCAGCATTTCACATTTTTATCTTTTCATATTTATTTCCAAGTTTGACCTGAGACCTCAGTCTCCAGTTTTTCTATACCTAGGCTCCTGCTGATCTCCTTCAAAAACACTAGTCTTTTTTTTTTTTTTTACTACCCACTCAAATCTCATTCTTCTTAAAAAGGCTCTAGTAGCTGGAATACAAAGGGGTACAATGGAAACATTTGTTGATAGAGCTGGGTGATTAATTCAGGGCCCACAGTTACTCCTAATCTACTGCAAAATGGAAAAGTTCCTTATAAAATCGTGGTAGAGGTTGGGGAGCGTGGGCAGAAGCAAGTACTAGTCAAGTGTAAACCCACTTCCAAACTGAGTAAAAGGGCACAGTTACCCGTTTCGGTGCACGTGTCCAGACTGCTGTTCTCCGTCATTCCCCAGTGCCTGCACATCAGGTTGTGGGACATCAAGTTCTGGTGGTGTGGATGCGCTCATTGGGAGATGTGTGCTGACTCCTTGTGAGACCCTGGGAAACATTCCTGGGAGACCTGTGAGTAAAAGTTCAAATGACACGAAGCTGAAGGAGAAAAAAAAGTTCTTTGGGGGCATTTTTAGACCATAAACCTGGGCATTCTGGGATCTAAAAGCTTTTCTGATGAGTCACTTGTGGGTCATTCATTGCTCTGAAAAGCTCTTAGAAATAATGTGCTCTCCCAAAATTGTATCTTCTCCACCCAAAGGAGCAAGTTACTTCAAGTTACAACTAAGCAGGAAATAACTTCCAGGAACATGTAGGCAGGAGAAACACAGACTCTGAGTCAGAGTGGCTCTTGGAGGTAGCATTCGTCGACATTTTAAACTTAACGGTAGTCCATGCCACATTTCTGTTTCCCTATCTTAGAGGGAATCTGATGTACAATCCCCTCCTTCCTGTCCTGATCTTGCAGTATCCTGTTCAGTTTCTTTATTTCAGTATTTGATTTCACCTAAGCTTTGTCTTGTTATTTCCAGTTTGGGAACATATCTCACGTCCTAAGAAGTTATTTTAAGTGTGGAAACCACCTGGAGTCCCCTGTTAAAATATACATATATAATAGTTTCAAGAATTTTTTGAATTATGATAAGGATGGGCTTTTTTCTACAAGTCAGTTCTATATTTCAAAAGCATGAATAAAATAGTATAAAGGGAAATAATAATTTCCTGGCTGTGGTAGGAGTCAAGAACCTAAGTCTAGGATAAATGCAGAGAGGTTGTAACTAAAGGAAGACGCCAATTAAAAAATAATGGAAGCTGAGAGGGTGAACTAGAAATCTGACAGAAGAAAAAGAGCCCACAGTCCTAGATCCACAGAGGGATACCACCTTTTACAACAGAAATAAAGATACAATAATCTCAACTTTAAGTCAATTTAATCAATAAGAGGGGAAAACAGCAAAGGTATTCTCTAGAATGTCATAAGTTACAGGATGGAAAAGAAGAGACACAAGGAAAGACCTCCCCCATCTTGGGAAGTAAAGAGGGCTTCAGATGCTTACTTGTGCTACTAGTTCTGGCTGAGTCAATCTCACACCAAAACTCGGGTCTGGGAATATTATTGAATTGTCTTCATTAAGCACAGGTCTACAGGGTCAATAGCTAATCCTCATAACAATCTTATGAAGTGAATACTATGACTATCACCTACATACTACAGGTGAGAATATTGAGGCGTGACTGTTTGCCAAAGGTATCACTGCTTATAAGTGAATCTGAGGTTTGAGCCCAGGCGATTCAGTGCTGAGGTCAGGAACCTTGATCATGACACCATATTGCCTTGCGGGGAGGCTTTGGACAACGGGAGTGGTGATAGTTTGCTCAAAGAATGGATGGATACGTTAAAGACAGAGCCATCCTCAGTCCTGCAGGAATAGGATGAGAGCTGAGGTTCAACCCTTACTTTGTCACAGCAAGGTGACAACGACATACAAGAAGGAAGACAGTAATCCGTATTTGCAATGTAGAACACCACCAGATTTTCCAGTGGTTTTAACCATCTCCATGATGCTAGGTTAGATCTTGGGGATGAGAGGAGAGAGGAATTTGGAACAGGGCTTCAGAGAGAAAGGTTCTCAAACACTGACCATATCATCTGAATGAAGAGGTGGGGTCTGAGAGTGAGAGCCAGGGCTATGGTGTGAAAGTAGTAATCATTACCAGAAGTGATTTTGATTGTTTTGAAGCTTATTAACAGTGAAAGTAACCTTGTATTACAGGTGTCATGAGTGTTCCCCTTACAGGCAGTTTTGGAGGTGTTGAGTTGCACAACTCCAGAGGGCGGCATTCCCATAAAGTACTGTTCCCCCTGGAGCTGGGGGGCTGCTTTGTGTCAGTGGAGAGAAGCCTGCAGAGTTTGCAGCAACAGCAGTTCCACTTCTTGACTTTGGACTGAGGACTGCATGTAGTCCTCATGCTCCATGTATCTCAGAACTCTCTCTAGTTGATAAGGACTTTCCAATCAGCCTTTTTCATTATCTCCTGCCTGCTTGAACTTCAGACATATTCACATTCATCAGTCTTGTCTTATCTGAACAACGAGCAGGGACCAGCACAAGGGACAATGGAACAGGTAATATGCAGAGGCTTTAATTATATTCACACTTGAGGGGCCTCCAGAAAGAACACTTTGCAAGTTATAAACTGTCAGCTGCGAGTTGCTGCACACCTGTCTCTGACTTACTCCTGAGGGGCGGGTTCAGTGGGGGATGCCTTTGTGTTATCCTTCAAGTGCTCTCTGTGCAGCATCATAGTCCTGGCTTTCTGGAAAGAGTTGCTCTAGCCTGGTTACTTTGGTCAGGGAATCAGAAGGGATAAATTCTTTTGGTTGATGCAACAAGCTTCCACCAAGCACCTGCTAGGTACCAGCTTCTGTGAGGTGTTGGGAATGAGAGAAAAATGATCCTTGCTTTCAGGGGTTCACAGTGAAGAATTAAGGAGGAACACAGAAGCAAATCAATGCAAATCAGCATGACAGCTGCTATAAAGTAGGTGCTTTTAGGAAACAAAGGGCAATGTGGCCAACACAACTTTGGGGAGCTCTGGGAGGCCTCCCAGAGGAGGGGGTGCTTGAGTGAGGTTCCTTGGGTCCCAGCCTTTCAAAGTCTCGGCAGCCACGTGAAATCCCTCTGTCAGGAGTGATCAACCTTGGTTGCATTTTAGATTCACCTGGGAAGCTCTTAAAAAAAAAATCCTAATATTCAGGCTGCAGCCCAGGGCAAGTAACTTACACTCTCTGGGATGGGACCCAGGCAGAGGTACCTTGTAAAGTTCATGATTCCCATATGTATCCAAGTTTGTAAACCACTGTCCTAAAATAAGAATTCAGAAATTCAAAAATTAGGAGGGCTGTATTACAGTTTGGAGACTGTTACTATATTCTGGGAGGGCTGGTGGGATGAGGGAAAGAAGGATATTGTGTGTAGTAGAGATCAGTGGCTGTATCCGGCCAGTGCAAATACAGGAGCATCACAGAATCTATCACAGTAAAGTCTAGGAAAATAGTGTGAGGAGCAGGGCATGGAGTATTTGTTGAAGCAACTTTACGATAGTGATCAGTATATAAGTTTTGTATCTGCCTGCTTCAGAAACGTCTTGCGGAAGCTTGCATCTAAAAGTACTTGACGAGAAGCCGGACAAGTTCTTCTGAAAAGGCAGAGAAAGTACATACATTCAGACACCAACCCTAAAATTATGGAAATACTGTTGGCATGTTGTACTACCCTAAAAACCCACTTAGGATTTTTCAATTGTTTATTTCTTTTTACCAGAAATTCAGTGAAAATAGGCCATTGAGGGTTCATGTATGCATGACTGCTTCAATTAAATTTTAATAACATAATACCATTATTATAATTATATTTAGTATAATTTATGTTTATAGCATGCCTACATATGCTGATACTTAACATATATTATTTTATTTAATTTTCACAATAGTCCTATAAAGTAGGTAACTATGATTATTCCTATTACCTACATAAGGACGTGAGACAGAGAGGTTAAATAAGTTGCCCAGGGTCCTGCATAGCATAAGTCCAGTCTGTCTGATTCCCAACCATTCCCTATTCTTACCTCTTTCCATTGTGTGAGGGAGAAACTTGGTGTAGTTGGAACAAAACTGATTTGAGAACAAGAGATAAGGGTTCTAGGCCTGATGAGCTGCTGTGTGATCTTGAGTTAGTCACTCAACCTCTCTGGACCTTCATGTCTTCTGTAAAGTGATCAAACATGAGATGGTGGTGGCACAGTTTTCCCTTTGGCAATGAGTTGTAATGAGAATGTAGGCTTAAAATGACTTTAGAATCTCACATTCTTTTGAAGGGCATTGTTAGGAATATATCATATACATTGGAGACATATATATATTCTTTATATAGATATTTTATAAATATATGTGTATGTTTGCGTGTATGTATATATATATATTCTTTTCCCAGAACAATGAGTAAAGAGATTCACTTTGCTCGTCTGTGAAAATACTAAAGAAAAAAGTAACTTTTTAAAATCAGAAAATATCATCTTTCTTCCCCATCCTCCTAGTAGTTGTGGAAAACCTGTATGGAAGGCAGGATGCAGGTGCAGACAGATCTGTTTAACCTTTTTATTTTTAAAAACATTACACTGTGTCCTGCAGAGGATACTCTAGCTGGCTCCCTGATCCTTTGTGACCTGGTGGGTCTTTTTTGCTCTTGATCTGGAGTAGGATGGTTCTGAAACAAGCAGCTCAGCCTCCTCGGGAAATTAATCAGGCAGAGGAGGCAGTTCTCTAACAGGCAGGTGCGTTAAGGGGGGTTCTGAAGCTCGTCTAGCATGATAGGAAATTGCCTGGGGGGAGTCTGAGATGGAGGAAGAAATCCAGACAGGCTGGACTAAGGCAGGCATTGAAGTCTGGAGTTGCTCAGACTATTTCATGTTGTTAGAACATGGAAATATTCAGTCCCCAAAGATGCAGTCCATTTGGTGCATGGTATTGCTCATGCCGCAGATAAGCAGGTAGTTGGGTGCTGGAAGACCCTCGGCTTGGCCCTACCCTCTTGTAGAGTCCTTGTGTTCTTGGGTCCCAGTCTTCTTCCTAAGCTGAACAAAAGTCGTTAGGCAGGTATGGGTATAAAGCTGGAGTAGAACTGTGGCCCTCAAGAACTCGTGAGAAGTGGTAAACTCACAAAGGTGGTGGAGACTAGAGAATAAGCACTTTCCTGGGCAGCAAGAGCTGGGGCCAGAGGGGCGGTGCTGGCGCGCCCCTCCCTCCTTGCAGATTCGGGTCCTGTGCGCTTCATCATCACTGTCACTGCCCTTGGTTATGCTTCAGCATCTCTCACCTGGACTAGTGCCTCAGACTCCTGGCTGTTCCGGAGGCTCAACTTGACCTTCCTGTGCCAGTCCAGCCTCCCCACCATGACCAGTGCTGTCTTGCCAAACACCAAGATGATCACTATCAGCCCCCATGGGCTCTAAGTATGGGCTCTACTAAATCTAGTATTAAAGTGCTATAGAGTCTGACTTTGATCTTCCCTGCCCCCAAGGAGGGTCTGGGTCTTGTGAGAGTCCAGTCTCCCATCTGCCTGAAGGGAGCTGGAAAGACAGAGGCAGGGAACCGGAAAGTAGACTAATCAGCTCTTACTTCTCTCCATCCTACCTGTCTCTTGTCCAGAGACACCCAGATGTTTGTGGTGGTTCCCACCTTCTTGAATCTTAAAGGAATCCACAGCTGCTAAAATGTTTTCTAACTCTATAGTGGATATGCCCTCCAAGTCAAGAAGATTCTGTTGTTTGTATATAAAAAAACAATAGAAATATTGGATATGAGTTTTCAAACTACTACATATACTTCCCACTTCCAAAGAACAATTTAAAACAATCCTTATTTCCTCCTTCCTTAAGAGTCATGACATTGGGTAACATCAAAACAGGTTTTAAAGGTAGTCCATCAAATATATTAATTAACTCTTGAGATGGAGCTAGCTTCAAGCACAGATTCCACACGATACCCTTCACACGTGTTCATGTTTGCCTCTATCTTTACAAACATGAGTGGCTGCCACTCCAGACCCCAACCAGAGAGAGAGTTACAGTGCGGCCCTTGGAGCTGAAGTTTCGGGTCCTCTCACTTGATGGGGCCCCTTCCAAGTCTCTGGGGAGAGCCCTAGCAATGTGTTTCACAGCCATATGTGTTGGCAAACTTGGTAAAAGTAAGATATTTTAACTGGGATGATTGTCTCTCCGTTCTGACTTCCCTTCTGTCATTCTTCCTTTGGTGTCGGGCAATGCTGAAGCAGGCATTGTGGGTGTGCATTAAAGGGGAAATGAGGACACATTTAATGAGTTCAGTGGGATGTATTCATGTGCTCCACAGTCACTCTCGTGTACAGTTAAGTTATTGCATATGGACTCGGAATATTCTTTAGGAGGGCCCACCAAATTTACATAAGCTTCAGGTTCCAGTGACCTGACAACCCTGTTCCTTAGACTAATGTTCCTCAGCGTGGTCCTCGGATCGTCTGTATCAGGATTGTCTGGGCTATGTCTGCAAATGCAGCTTTCTGGTCTACACCTAACTTCTACTGATTGGAATCTCTTGGGACAGGGCTAGGGAAGGCAAGCTTCGTGGGGTCAGGAACTTTGGCCTTGAGTCATGTGTGTCTGTTTATTTGCTTACCACTGATTCCCTACGACTGCCTTGGTGCAAGGTAGGTGCTCAATACTCACTAAATTGAATTTTTATACACGCACAGACTTGAGAAATACTGCCTCTGCCTATTTAATGCCTTCTTAAATATCAAGGGTACAGATCAGTATTTTCCAATATGGTGCTGATTTTTATGAGAACAGAGAACGTGAGAAATGGAAAAGTCCTTGGAGGCCATCAGTTCAGTGGCGACGGAAGGCAAGAAGGATGGATGGTGTTTTTTCAAATGACGCTCGCCCAGCTACCCCATATTCTGCTCTGCTTTCATGTGAAGGTATAAGGGTAGGTGATGTCTGGGATTCTAGACAATAAGATGGATGGTGTAAGTTTGGTACTTCTTCATGACGGTTCTGATCCCCCCTCCTCTAGTCAAGAACATTGCTTTAATCCAATCTCTCTTTTAACAAACAGGATCTCTGAGACCCAGAGCAATTTGGGTAAGGCCTCCTGTTTAGTTGGAGAGCAGAGTCAGGGCTTGGACTTAATTCTCAAAAACTACAGGTACAGTAAGTATTCTTTCTATTAGTTTATACACAGGGAGTTTATATCAGCTTCTTTTTCTTCATCTCCTCTTTCTCATCTTCTTCCTTCTTTTTTTAAAACTCTCCAATATTTGGAGAGCACATACAACTTTTACCCTTGTTCTATATTGTTTTACATTGCTTCTCATGGTCTCTTGTGCATAAATGTGGTATTTTCTTATAGTTTAAATTTACAAAGAACACATATCTTTGGATTCTTTTATATTTCTGAAGGTAACTAGCTCAATGATGAGCTAATGTTAAGGGGACAAGAATGGTTGATGATTAGTGTCTTAATATATTGAAATAAATGATTTGGTGTGATAAGACGCCATTAGGTACCACATCGCAAGTGCAAATGAAGTTCTTGTTAGAAATATTGTCTACAATGTGAAATTCGTGTTGACTAAAGATAACAAGGGCCGTGAGTTATAAGGAGGGTACAGCAATCAATATAGCACAGCCTAGAGAAATAGTGACCTTTAGGGGCCCAAGGTGAAGAGGCAGTGTGTTCTAACAGGGCTTCTGAAAGTTCTAAGGAAGCCAGTACTCAAAAGGCAAGGCTTGTTGGCAGATGACTTTAGGGAACTGCTGGCCAGTCTCACACTTGGGGGTTGCATGGAGGCTACTTGAGTAGGTTCAAGGCAAAGACAGAAGACTGATGACCAGAACTAAGGTTTTGAACATGAAACTATGTAAGTTATCAAGAACTTGGCTAATTTGTTACAAATTTTATGCTCTTCTATTTCTTCTTCTCTCTTATTTTCATACAATGATGTGTTTATAATTTGTTGTCAGATTTTTAGATTAGTGCCAGGCAAATGCAGTCAATTTAATTAGGCAAATTAAAATAAAAATTGTTTTTAGGGGCTGTTAAAATTTGAAAGATGTTAACATGTTCTTCTAATGCACTTTTATTATTATTATAAACGTTGCTTAATAATTAGCTCTGTGCTAATTGTTAGTTTGGGGAGTGATTTACATGTTTATAGCAATGGCAAAAATCATTTTGGCTACAGATAAATTTTTTTATTTACTTGAATTTTTTTTCTTCACACAGTGTTTGCCTTTTACAACCACATAAATTTTGATTTAAACCTAAAATAATTTAGTTAAATGGAGGCTTTTTTTTTTTTTTTTGTCCTGTATCATAATCTTTATTTCTCAGGGTTTGGTCAAAGAGCAGAGAAAAACGGACATTATTGTCTATTGCATTGTGACATCCCTTGTGTTGCTGTACTGTTACGTAATGCTTGGCACTTTCTCATTTTATTTACACTTATACATTTTCTCAAAAATTGTAATGTCAGGTACATGAAGGCAAGGACTGTATCTTACTAACTCTGTATGTCCTGTAGCAGCAGTTTCAAAACTAGCTGTATCAGAATCACCTGAGGTGCCCTTTAAAAACTTTAGAGTCCAGGGCCCCAGCTTGGAGATTCTGATTTAGAAGTTTTAAGGAGAGTCCCTAGAATCCAACTTTTTAAAGCTCACACAGATAATGTTTTATGGACAGTTAGATTTGAAAATCACTGGCTTATGGCATGGAACACTGCCTTGCATTTAGTAAGTGCTCAAAATGTTTTTTGTTTGTTTGTTTGTTTATTTTGAAGCCTGAATCACTCAGGAAAGTGACATGAACTGAATCCAGCTTGTTTACTTCATTTTTCCCTCTTTTCTGTGCTTTACCATGCTTCACCAGCTACCTGACAAAACCCCATTCAGGTGCACTCTTTTTGTTTTTATGCATAATCATAATCAAATAGACAACACTTTTCATTGCCCTTTCAAAACTACTTGACAAATATGATGGTGCTTTTTAAAATCTGCATTAGTCCTTTGTAGTAGAAGATGACCCTGCTGACTATGGTCACCAGCCAGTAGTGTTGGCTATGGCTGGGAAGACGGATGTGTGACAAATGTCTGTTTCATATTGCGTACATATTAAAGCCCTGTCCTTCAGCTCCCGGCTGCTGCTGCTGCTATTTTCAGAGTCTTCTGCTGTTTTAAACATAATCCAAATGATGTATTTGTTCCGGAAAGCCATCTTGTCTCTGATTACCCTCTCCGCTGTCTGGCCTTCTGATCACTTCTCTTAACGATTGCCTTTTTTCAGATCATCATATAGCAGTCATCCATCCTCAATACGTGGCCAATCCAGGGAAACGGTGACAGAAAGCTCTGCAATTGTCCTCTGAATGAATGACTTGCTTCAGCATCAAGTAATTCAGTCTCATTCCCATATTTTGTGGGGGTGACCCTGTCTTGCAATTTAAAGTTCAATAAGCATCGTCTGTGACATTGCGGAAGCTTTTCAAGTAGCTTAACTTGTTGGTCGTTTGGTGTATTTTAGGTTGCTACAGCTATAGAAAAATGTGTTGCTGGCTTTATACTTCCTAGGGCAGAAGTAGAGTCGCTGAAAAAAAAAAAACGATGACAGAAATCGGCTAGTGGAGGACAAGGGAGAGAAATAACAGAGAAGAGAGGAATACATAAGAATAAAGAAGAGATGGAGATGTTAAAAAACAAAGTAGCACATAGTAACCTGGAGAGATTATCTAAGTAGGTCTTGCTGTAATGGGATAATTCACTAAGAACATTTCAAAGATTATAACTGACATGTGACTGCACTCCGGCTTACTAGTCTTTTGCAAATTTGGGCTGTGGCTTTCAGTACATTGTTTGCTATTCTTATTTACATCCTTTGAAATACTCATGAGCAGATTATTTCCTTTATATTCATTTTTTAAAAAATTAGTCTAATGCAGGTGTTTTTAACATATGACTTGAGGATTCATGAGTTGGACATTGGTTCACAAATCCCCTAAAATTTGTTTGTAAAATTTGTACTTTGTATTTTTCTCCTCCAGGGAGAAGTCTAAGAATTCATCAGATTCTCAAAGGGATCATTGATTTGAAAATATTTGATTTTTTTAAACTAAAATTTTAAAAGTTGAGCTAGTAGTGGACCCCAGCCTTAAAAAACTATCACTATGTAAACTATTCTCTGGATAACAGTGAGCGGAGCTCCGAATTAGCCTGATTACTGTAGCTGGTTCTCAGGCTGATGCTTCTCCCCTTACCATTAATGGTCGGTTTGGTGTGTGATCAATTCTCAGTGTCACCTTCTGTCTGTTGTCTTCCCAAAGGGGTCTTGAACCCTTGGATATCAATTTTCCACTTTTCTATTAACAAAGATATCAGTGACTTTTTTTTTTTCACATAAGCATTCAACATCAGAGACTCTTCTCAGGTCTGAATTACAGGTGTCATTTTTCTGTATTTAGTATTTCTCTCTTGCAAGCTGGCAAATATGTTTATATCTGCATTCTCAGACTTTTTTAAAAAGTCAGTTGCATTAGTCAGTTTACAAAATATTTTATAACCACTTGAATGTAAGTAGTTTTCCAGAGTTAGGTTCAAGAACACAACTTTCAATGCACACCCACCTCTAGATGACTGTGGTTATCATTAAAACCTTTGAAAATGTTTGGAGTTTCCTGCCTGGAAGAGTTTTATGATGACAAGTAGCATATTCTGATATAAGTTTCAGGTCTCCTGAGAGCTTCTTGAGCATAGCTACATAATCGCTCTCTTATGCTAATTTGTCAGTCTGTGACAGAAACAGGATTTCCATCAGTCTGGCACATCAGTTTTGAGCTGATAAGTTCTTGGCTTCATGTTTATTTATAAGTGATAGCTGCCCATTCCTCTAAGCCCTGATTTCCTGGGAGGACCCATCAGAGACTGAAAATAGGAAGAAAAAGGGGATGAGGTCAGCAATGAGGTGCAATAGAATCGAACCTGTTAACCTCTATTGCCTTATGACAGTGCGTTTGGGTGGTTGGTTAGAGAAGGAACAACCACAGCTTCCAGTGATCCCAGCTGTGACTCGCCATCCTGCCACGGGGGAAGTTTTTGTGTATCCTTTAAATGAATTTTATTCTAGAGTCCCTGCCCCAAAGATATGTATCTTCCATTTATATATTTACTCAATTTAATTTCTTCCCCCATAGCACTATGGAAGCCTTTATTTTGTGGCATATTTCATTGCTTGGAGTAAAATTTTTTTAAAAAAGTTCACAGTTCCTGCTTAATACTTAATTCCTTGTCCTCAGATTGCTTACTACCCATTTCCTACTTCATCACTTACTTTGGTTATTATTCAGATTTGCCCAGCGATAACCATTCCCCCCTAATATGGTACAGCATATCCATATGGATTTGTATTTATATTATCTCTAGCTCCTAGCAAATATCCATAAGCCCATAGTAATGAATAATCCCCCTATGACTCCTAAATCTTTTTCTTTATGCAACTAGGGCAGGGATTGGAGCATCATTAGAGCAGGGCCTGAAAATTATCTAGAAGGGAGGCTCTGAAAGCACTGATGTCTAGAGAAATCAGGAAGTCTGTGCACCAGGACGACTCACCAGGTGTAGGACCTTAGCAGGGACGCAGAGTAGCAAGGAAAAAATAAAGGCCGAAGGAGTCCAGTCACAGCAGTGTCTGGAGGAGCAGAAGCAAGAATGCTGGCGCTTGGGAAACACACACATCATCATGTTGAGTGACAAAGGCCAGAAAACTTTCCCGGAGGGTCAGATAGAAGATACCAGTGCCCAGATCTAGTGTCTGGACCGCAGGTTCAATTAGGAAATACACAGCAAGAAAGTGACCTTGCTAATACATCCTGTGAGCCTTACAAAGACTCTTTATTACATGCTCTCTCCCTTGACCGGGATGAGGCCAACCTGTGGGCCACACTGAGCCCACAGACAAGAGAAAATAGGAGAACAAGCAGACTGAGCAGGCAGCCAAGCAGTTCCCAGCAGCACTTTTGGCAGCATTTTAGCTGGACCAGGTCAAATTGCTTATGTTTGCGTTTTCTAGATGTCCTTTACCTTTTTGATTTATTGGTCAACAGCATCTGTAATGCACCATGTAGCTCAAGCTTTCAACCCTTTTGCACTTTTTTTATTTAGAGAAAAGGAAAGCTCTGTTGGGATGCTTTTACTCTCTGCTATTTTCTGATTCATTTCAACTTTATTTAATCTATCCAAGACCAAATGAAATGCAACGTCTTATCCCATTTTTTAGTACATCTTGGATTGATGCTTTGCTGTTATTATCCCATAAATTTAAAAAAAAAAAAAAAAGAGTAAAAGGAGTTGCTATGACAGGGTCTTGCTGTGTCAAAATGTTTACCACTGGATTCTTATTGCTTTGGGGAACAGCCCCAGCTTGACCCCTTCCTGTACAGATAAGCACATTTCAATGAACCACATGCAAATCAGGCATTGCTGTAGAGTCTGCAGTATAGACTCTCACGGTTGGATGGAGGATTTATACTACAGAGAGTGGAGGTGAGTAATAGGTAGATGTTCACGTTACTAAATGCTCTTCCTCATTTGCTGGTTTGAGTCATCTTCTGAGAAGGTTTAAGTGAGGACTGTTAAGGCCACTGATTTCTCTCCCACAGTGATTGAAAATAGATTTCAAACGGTTCCAGCCAGAGTGAAGGGATGAGATTTCAGGAGTTAAATGGAACTGGTAAATAGCCTACTGCAAGAGTCTTGAGGAGTAAAAGCCTATGATTTACCCATTGGCCTCATCTATGGAAAAATCTGGTTTTCTAATAAGGTGGTACAAACACTAGATACCCAGATAGAAAGTCGCTCCATCACATGTGTGACGCTGGATGTCACTCGGGTGTGGGAGGCGGGGTGGGCAGCCATGACAGCAGGACTCACAAAAGGTCTTGTGAGTGAGGTGCCTTCCTGGTGAGAGAGATGGAGCTCCCCAGATTTCTTCAAATCTTGTCTGGTTTTGAAGCACTGATCTGTCCCTCTCAACATCTTCCTACCATCATTGCGAAATCTTTCCACAGGCCCCCCTTTTCTCTGTGGAATTGGCCTTCTTGCCTGCAGTCAGCCTTTGGAACTTAGTTATTTCCATTGGCTTTTGGTCCGAGAATATGACGGTCTCACAAATTGGCCATCGTGCTCCCAGCCATCTTTTTAATCTACCACCTAGTTCGTCTCTTTGACTGTGCCCCTGTGAGACCTGACCTACTCCATTAGGTCATCCTGGACATCGTGAGGTCTTCTGCTACCCTCTACCCTAACCATGTCTTGACTCACTAATTTTCTGTGAAAAGAGATTTTCATTTTCTATAACTCTGCTGTTATGCTTTTTTTCCCTCTGCCCCACAGCTATCACCCAAGCTGTAATTTTTCTCTTCAGTGATTCACAATATATGTCCTTTCTGGCTTGGCAGCAACTTAATTTTAAGAATTCTGCACTTAAAATTTTATATAGCATCATTGGCTCTGAGTCGGGGAGTGGGTTTTATGCCAAAATATTTATTGTTCCTATTTTGTGACTAGCAAGGTGAGAATTCTGATATAGGGCTATTTTATACAGACTACTGTGAGAGTCTGAATGAACTTCAGAATTAGCTTGAGGAGGAAGAGAGCTAAGAATTTTAAATTAAAGCAAGAGAACCTCTGTTTCCCACCTCAGTTACACTGAAGTTAACAGGCTAACTGATCTGGGCTCTTCAAGTATAATAAGCACTAAATAAAACATCGCATATTGAAGGCCCTCTGTGGCCTCCAGTCCACTGTGTGGAGGCTCACAGGAGATGCAGCCGCCTCATGGGATTAGGAGGTTACAGTCCCTCACAGGAGTATATAAAGCACTATGCAGATATTTATAATTATATTGAGAGGGAGAAATTAGATATGTGAGTATAGGTTTTGGAGCAGGAGGAAGTGCAGAGGCAAAGGAAGACTTAAAGTTTGCTGTGACTCTGTTTGGCAACACCTGTTCTGAATGAAAATGCACTCAAAGGAACTGGAGCCAAATACCATCAGCCTGAGGGCTCTGAGGATAGCATGGTGCCATATCAGAAAGAAGTCTAAGCTTTTGATCCCTTTTCTCAGGTGGAGAATGGGATTTAGAGGTATGTCAGTATCTACAAATTCAGTTCTAATATGGCAGACCAAAGCTTTGAAGCCGATGAAAAGCATAAAGCAGGATTTCATTATAAACGGGTGTCCCAGCCCATGGAGCATTGGTGTAAACATCTGGCTGGCCCTGGAGTGTGGGGTGGGGCAAGCACCCTGGGCTGCCCTGCATCCAGCTGTGCCAGAAGCTCTGAAACAACCACCGTGGAAACCTAGTTGCTGAGGGTTGCCAAGCAATGGCTTCATGGTCTTGGGGGCGCTGGCCCAGTCTGATGCCTCACTGACTATTCAGGGACTAGTGGCTGCAACCCTAACAGTTGATTCTTAGATCATCAGAGATGAATGAGCTCACTTCACACAAAGCCATTACAGAGTCCATAAGGGTGACAATGTAGACAGTCATAAATTCTAAAATAGTGATGAGAACATCTACCCAAAGTCTGTTGTATAGAAAGGACTATAAATCTGGCATGATGGTCATATCATGTTATGGTCTCCATACACCTGGCACTTGGATTACTAAGGGCCTTTTGCTTCACCCTTAATAATTTTGAGAAAGTATATATATGATTTATTACTATTTTATCAAAAGTCATAACTATAGTGCCTTTAAAAATTTCCAGTTCATAGCTACTTTCTTATATGCTAATTTATGAAAGTATTTTAGAAGCTATTATGAAGCAACTTCTCTGTAAACCAAAAGACAAATAAATGGTGGTCAGCAGTTGTTTTAGGCTGAATTGTATCCTTCTAAAATTCGTATTTTGAGGTCCTAACTCCCAGGACTTCAGTATGTGACCTTATTTGGAAATACAGTTTTTGCCGATGTAATTCGTTAACTCAAGATGAGGTCATTAGGATGACTAGTTTAGTATGACTGGTGTCTTTGTAAAATGGGGAGGTTTGGACACAAGCACACACGGGGAGAATGGCATGTGCATCAGAAAGTCTAAAAGTGTCTAAAAGTCGAGGAACACTGAAGATGGCCACCAACCACTGGACGCTAGGAAGAACAGGCCCTCTCTTACAGCCCGCAGAAGGAGCCGACCCTTCCAACACCTTGATCTTGGACTTCTAGTCTCCAGAACTGTGAGACGATTAATTTCTGTAGTTTAAGTGACTCAGTGCATGGCACTTTGTTGTGGCAACCCTAGCCAACCAACACCCTAGCCGACCAAAACATCAGCACATCCATATTATTTGTGATTGTGCCACAGCCTTGAGAGTTACAACCTCTCTCTTTCCCACCTTCCTCTAGAAGCATTTGAAATTTATACAAGGTATGAGTGCTGCAGTGTTGGTAGCGAGAGGAAGGCATGGGATAGGAGAGCAGGCTGAGGGGTGTCACAGGGGAGGAGGGCTGAGCCAGCAGAGGATGCTGAACAGGTCCCTGGAGGGAAGCGGTCGGAGAAGTTAGGTGCTGGAAGGCCCTTTTCCTTCTCACCCTGCACCTGAGACCTGTTGCTCTCATCTGCTCTCATGGTGTCAGTCTCCACTCATTGACTGATAGCTCCCAAATCTCCAGCTCACATCTCTCTCCTGAGTAGTAATCCATGTATGGAACAGATGGTTGACCTGGAGACCACAGGCACCTCAGACTCAGTAAACACAAAATTAACCCTATTATCTTCAACCCAGACCTATGCCTATTTGCAGGATTGTTTACCGGTATCTTAATGTATTCATATTATATGTTACTCAATCCAGGATCGCAGGTCTCATCCATAACCCCGCCCATTCCCTTTCCAACCACATCCAAATGACTGCAAATAACTGTTACTTCTGCTTCCCTCAAGTCCCTCAAACCCATCTCTTCCTCTACAGTTTTGGATCCTACCTCAATTCAGACACATGATTTCACACGATTTTCTTGGTGAGTTTTTTGCATTAAATCTCTTCCTTCCCTCACTGTTGTCAGAATCATATTTCTCAAATACATATCACATCACCTTCATGTGTAAGCCTGCGGCTGCTGCCCCAAACATCCAGGACTGTTTAAATTCCTTGGCTTGTCACCACTTCATGACTTGGTTCCTGCCTGGTTTCTCAGTTTTGTCATCTGTCCCCTTTTGATCTCCAGCCATAAGGAACTAGCAATGAATTAGTTTTCCAAATGTATCAGGCTTTTCCACATGGATGTGAAATTCCACTTGCTTTTACCTTTTTCAGGAATGCCATTCTTTCTTTGATGTGTATGCCTGTTTTCTGAAGTCCATTTATCCTTCAAGACATCCCAAATATGCTGCTTCCCCCCCCACCCTCCTTTTTTTACATGCTCAGCAGATAAACAGCAAGGCACACAGTCACAGTCTAGTCGGGGATATATACATCAAACAAATTCTTTTATTTTCACAATTGTAAGTACTATGAAAGGGAATATCTGACAGGTGGACCATACCTGAAATGACGGAAGTGAGAAGCTTCTCTAGTGAAGTGGCCTTTAAGCCAACATGTAAAGGATGCAGGGGAGTTTTCCAGGAGAGAGTGGGCTCAGTGACCTCTAGACAAAGGCAACAATATGTGTGAAGGCCCTGAGGAAGGCAGGAACTTCCCTTTCTCGACTCAGGCTCTTGAGCATGTGTTTGTAGGTTAGATCATCATAGTGCTGTAATAATTTTCTGGCTTGTGAGTCCTTTAAAGGCAGAATCTATGCAAGCTATGGTCTGGTGTATTCATCCAACTGAATATAGATTAAAGGAGGAGAAACTGGGATTTCCTAAGATTAAGTCAGTGGAAATAGGTTATTATGCCTCAAGAATTTTTACCAGGTTTTCTCTAAAGAAAACCTAAGGACTTAGATTGGGAGTTAATATTAATAGTCATGATTATGATAATGTCATACATTTATGCAGATATTTGGACTTGACAAAGTAGGTTTAAAAAGTGATAAGTAATGTGGAGCACCCATTCTTCAGAGAGAGAATAAAGGAGATAGATTATACTCGTCAAAGGCTCCAAGGTCATCCTTTCTCCCGTCTTGTTAAACCAGGAGAATGACGGACATGATAGGCAGCTGTCGGAGCTGTGATTTTTCTCTTGCTCTACTGGAAGCTGAATAAAAAGGCTGAGCTGACATTGATAGATATGTTCATGACATGGGTTGGCACAGTACCATAGTGACCATTGCCATGATCAGGATGTGTTGTACAGTCAGTCGTTCCTTAACAGGATCACTAGCTTCCACTGGGGTAATCTTTCCTTCCTCTTGATGTTGTATTGTTATGACTTTGTTCCTGTTGTCTCAAGAGGTCCCCTGGCTCCCCTGAGACAGAGATGAGAAGGAGCCAGCCATGTGTGTTGGATGGCTTAGAGATTCACTTGCCTAGAAGGAGGGAGTCTGGGATAGATAATGACCATACAGCCCGAGGTCCAGGAGCCCTGCCTGAATGGCTCATAAGCTCTGTGATGCCCAGGTCATTTCTTCTGCATAATTTGGACGCTGATACTGCCCTGCTGGGCGCTCAGTCACTTCCATCTAGCTGGGGAAAGGGGATCAGTGCCTCATCAGTACCCTCCAAGTGTCACCCGTCTCTACTTTTCCCATCACCATCCCTCAGAATCCCTCAGAACCGCAGGGTTTATAGCCTACATCATCATAGAGGTTCTAGCCTGCTAGCATGAGCCTAACCTGATTTTACAGCCAAGTCAAGGGGGAATGCTTGCAGGGCTAATGATACACTTGTCATCTGAGGAATTCAAAGCAGTTCAAAAATAGTTTATACTATATGGAGTAGGAAATGTAAATCACTGTGTTGGAAAATGGACCATATCATACATTTTTCAGTGATTCTTCTCCTGTATGACTACAGAATGGCATCATCAGAGCAATGTTTGTTTTCCTTTTATGCCGTTGACCATGCCAGGTTCCTTTTCCTTGCCATATTATACTTAATTTTGACAGTAAACAGATCACTAAAAATAGAATTGCAGCATCATTTTAATTACAGCCATTTCCATTGCTCATCAGCATAACAATCAAAAACAGAAGGGTTACCACAACACTGCTGAATTGTCATCTCTTTTAATCATTCTCTGTGAGTGTGGCATGTGTACCACGAGCTAATTATAAAGACTAACTCTGGTAGATGGGATGTGTGTACCTATTCTTAATGATCTGTTAAGCAATGAAGGAGGATGCCTGGTTGAAAACACAAGAATCTTAATCTTAGTTTGGTAGACTTTACCCCATCTACTCTTTTTTTTCTTTTTAATTGAAGTATAGTTGATTTACAGTGTTGTATTAGTTTCTCATGTACAGCATAGTCATTCAGTTATCCCATCTACTCTCTTAACCCTGTTGAATGGCTGGGTATTTAGTTTGCTTCTTTTTTTCCCCTTCTTTTTTTTTTTTTTTAATTGAGTTATAGTCAGTTTACAATGTTGTGTCAGTTTCTGGTGTACAGCACAATTTTTCAGTTATACATGAATATATGTATATTCATTTTCATGTTCTTTTTCACTGTGAGCTACTACAAAATCTTGAATGTATTTCCCTGTGCTATATGGTATAACTTGTTTATCTCTTCTCTACATACCTGTCAGTATCTACAGATTTTGAACTCCCAGTCTGTCCCTTCCCACCCCTCTGCCCTCTGGCAACCACAAGTTTGTGTTCCATGTTTGTGAGTCTGTTCCCCTTCTTCTTAATTTTCTTTAGTCTTTTTGTTATGGTGGAGGAGAGATTGGGGATAGCCAAGAAAGCAAGCAATTAAATTTTTCTGAGTCACAGCCAAGACTGTTTAAAACTTAGTAAAGTCCCCAGGAAAAATTTTCTGTATCTCCAAAACTCCACACAGTTTATTTAATGTTGCACAGAAAACGGGTTATTGATCTCTACGAAGTGGGTGGCAGCAAGGGAGGATAGTATATTCCAGGGATTTCTCTCAGTCTGCAGACTTGCTCTAAGCAGCGGAAGACCCATGATCGATTGCAATGCCTTCAGCCTCCTCTATTATTCCATTGGTGGCATCATAGCAACAAGACACAAGGCAAACATTAGTTTTATACCACCTTGCTTTTGAACGTCGTCAAGAATAAGTGCTTGTGTCTTCCTTCACGAAACTGGATTGTATAACCAATAGATCATATTTAGATGCACTTAACTTTTAAAATAAATCTTCAAAAACCCCATGTCTAAATCATGCTGTGGAATCATTCCCAATGGACAGAGCTCAAAACTTCCAAACAGAGAGCAGTATTTACTCCTATTAGCTTTTTTCACATTAGGAAATTGTTTCAATATCAAGATATGATTTGGGCTCAGAGAAGCTTATTTTAGGAGATCTAACTATGGGATACATTTTGGTTAAAGTCACTGGTAGTTGAGTCAATATGAAATGTTATCAAATAATCCAACTGGTCAGTCTGTCTGAATGAATCCATACACTAAAGTCTAAGAAAGGATGGATCAGAAGCAAATTCAGGTTGTATGGGGTCTGAGGCTTTTATAATTTGGGGAGCTTTCTTCAAGAAAAAGAATACAAAGTTACAAATGCAACTTTAAATTAGGTATGAAAATAAGTATTTATTTAGAATGAGAAATCACAAGTTATGCATTTTAAAATACATCACAAAATTATCACAAAATCCCAAATCATCACAAAATCCTGAAAGACAACATTATTTTTATTAACTAACTTCCTGATGCACTTTTATAATTGCTAGATTTTGGGGCTGCATTTTCAAATAACAATACATTTTTTAAATATCATTTTCTTAGAGAGTAGAAAGAAAATAGTTTTTCCCTTGGCATGACTGACTCAAAATTGATTTGTATTACTGGTAGTTTAGAAACATTTCAGCTTAAATCCTTTATTGGTAATGTCATGAAAATATTTAGGATTTTTGTCAAATTAGGAAAATCCTCTTTAAACTTTGCTTTGTATATAAGCTATATGATTTTAGACATTTGAAGCGTTCTTAGGTAGAAGGTTTCTAGTCTGGAATATTAATTGATCTGACAACATTCATTAAGCAATGCCGATTGTGTTTTTCTGTTTTACAACATTCATCTGCCTTTTGCTTTTTTATTTCTAGTTTGAGACTATCCTGGTGTGATTCTTTTTCTCATGTTAGTGATGCTGATCTATAAGTTACAGTTTCCATCATGATGTAATAAGAATTTTGCTGATAGTGAAACTTCGGCCAGTATTCTTTTTTAGTTTACATTTGGTGTCTTCTTTTTTAAAAATCACATTTGAATTTTGGTATTATCTGTAATTCTGAAAAATATAAAATAAATCTGAAATTAAAGCACAACCAATAGTGGTTTTATGCATTTTAAATTGCTGCTGTATTGAACTGAGCCAAAAGTGTTGTAATTAAATGAATCTTGTATCACACACCATAACTTATTAGTAAATATTTGCACTTGCTTGTTCATTCTATCTCACCGTGTTAGTGGCAATATTTGTACTATTTCATTTAGAACCACTAGAATTTATCTGGGCAATATGTAAGAAATATTGTAGGATCTAATCTAATATCTTGGGATGCATAAAACATGTAATAGCTGTAGGTTCGTGCCCTACAAACACAGACAGTCTGGTAAATTCCATTTAAAAAAGACTCTCATTGAAAAAGGGAAAAATACATGGTGCATTTATAGTTGTGTATGCTGCATAACAAAGTATATCTTTGACAGGAGGAGACTTCAGTTTTGATCATGCATTAATAAGAATGGAATCTTTTGTGTAAAATATCACACAAATTAGCTTTTGACTTCTTAAATTTCAAACGATGTTTCCCTTTCACAACCCAAGAGTTCTGGTGCTGGGTCAATCACAGGACGTGCTAGTGTTACAGCACCACTGCTCGTCATGCATTTTAGGGCATGATGCCGGGTAGGGTGGTACAGTGGACAGCAGGAGTATTTCTATACTGGGAAGACATTTCTATACTGGGAAGGCTGGTCACAACAGAAATGACTATAAGCAATATAACCATGTCCTATTGAAGGCAACTCAGTGTGTCCCTAACTCAACTTCTTAGCCAAAACCCAAAATGATTCACAATTACACCAACATCACCTAACACAGAGGAAAACGTAACAGATGGAAAATCAGAGTGGAAAGAGATGGTTCTTTCTCTCCAACCATTGCAGTTTAAATATTTGTTTGCAAAATTTACAAAAATATGTGATGATATGTGGCTCGATCTCTCAGGGTTCTGTAAGGTGCAATCCTTGTTAGCCCCACAGGAGACCTCATTCTGGGGAAGATCTGTCTCTGTCTCTCTGTCCCTGTTTGTCTCTGTCTGTCTGTCCCTCTCTCTCTTTCCTTCTTCCCCTTAAGTTTACTCTGCAATGGCCAGAGTGTGAGCTCCTCCTTTCAGTGTAAGAGACGACACTGGTTTGTTTTGGGAAAAGAGAGCCATGGAATGATGGAACAATGTTCTATATACGGCACAACTTGACACTCACCATGTTTTCAAGGGGCAGCAACTTTCCATTTGCTAAATGACCTTTAATTGTGCTCATCCGTTCTTTCTAGCATTTTCTGTAGGAAGTAAGGCCCAGTACTTCCACCACCACTGAGAAGCAGTGAAGCAGAGTCAGGCTAAATAGATTTTCCAAGTTTATATGGTGCTTTAATGGCTGCAATGTTTGGGAAATGCTCCATTAAATAGTTTTATTTAATGCAGGACTTCCCAAACCCTTTGAGATGTTAATGTGAACATCAAAAGTGCTTCAAGAAAGAATGAGGGTATGCAACATTTCCTACATTTATTTCACGAAGGATCTTTTTTTTTTTTTTTTTAATATGCAAGGTCTCCTGTAGAACTGACCTTGTGGAGAAATACAATGCTTGTATTTCCATTTCCATTAGCTACCCCCCAGGTGAGGTGTTGAGGTATTCCTGCTTGAACCAACTGAGAGTGCACACAAAATAAGCATGTACTATTCAACGACAGTATAGTTTTCAATAAAAACCTGTTCCCAATAAATCCATCAGTATTCATGAGCCTGTGATTACTAACATTTACGTAGATTTTAAAGTAGATATAATTCAGAACAAGATTTAAATAAATGCAAGCAACTCAATACGCAAACTGATCATCTTTTTAATTCATCTCAATTGTGAATTATAAACCCTTGCAGAAACCTTAGACATTGGTCCCTGCTGTGTACAGGATGTGGGCTTGAAGCCGGTGTAAAGGTGGATTTAAAAGGGACGAGGGAACTGAGTTAAGAGTAGGAGTCAGGGAACGTGTGTGACAATGGGAGGGAGGAGGTGTATAGAAGTATGATGGAGAAGTGACATCCACTTCGGCCGGCGTCCAGGGTCTGAACGCGGCAGTGCTGCCGCCCAGTTCACAGAGAGCCCTTCACTGGAGGCAGTGTCTAGTCTGCTGCACGATCTCTTCCTAAAATGGAACTCACTCTCTGCTGTCACTACCATCCATCAAGTGCAGCCCTGCTTTGTGTTAAAACCGCCTCTTATCTTCCTAACTGGAACCCCTGCCTTATTTCAGTGTACGCTCCTCACTGCTGCCAGAAATACCTCCCCAAATGCAAGTATAAGTATTCTGCAGACACCCACACAAGCTCTTTGGGGAAAAGCCAGAATGATGAAAATGGAGGGGAGATGAACTGACCAAGGCTCTGCTCATCGGGATGGGTCGTGTGGGCCAGGTGACAGGCAAAGGCAGAGGAAAGAAGTGCCCTGGCACCACAGTGCATAGCACACATCTGTCTCCGAGTCCTAGGTCCTGCTAGACTCTCATTTGAATTCCTCAGCAAATCAAGATGTAAGGCAAATCGCTGTGGAGGAGTTGAACCAATTTCCTCCCTGTGTTCATCTAAGCCTCATCAATTGCCGACAGCCACAGTATGAAGTGCAGTATATATTCACTTATCTATGATCAATCACAACACTGACTCATCTTTTCTGTCCTTTTCTAATGTCATTTCTTTCCATTAAGAATCTCTCCACATTTGGCCTGGCTAGTGCTTGAAACAAGGCTTCTGAGCTTCTTCCTGAAAATCAAAACCTACAGCTGTAGAATGGGATGGGAAGAGAGATTTGGTGAAGAAAGAAGGAAAAAAGCTACTAAAAAATACCTATGCTGTATGTTCTGGTGAAAAAAATTAACAGGGGAGTTTCTAGGGAGAAGGAGAAGAATGAATGGAATCCCAGGTCCAAGGAATAACATTACAAAACCAACTTTAGAGTCACAGAGTTATGCATTCAAGCCTTGCTCTGCCAATTTCTGGCTCTGTTAATTTATAAAAAAAAATAAAATGGGATTAATAGTGGTTTGCATTTCACAGCGTGGTTAGGAGAATTAAATATTTCATATACTTAGTGTTTAATCAATGTTAGCTAATATTTTTTGTTATTGATGACTGCCTGATCAATAGAAGTTAGGTTTGAAATTAGAAAAGTTAGAGGTTAGGAAATAAATGAAGATAATCCTTTACTTCTTCCCACTTTGGTTGACTTATTTACAGATTAATTTTTACCATTTTTTGGTAGCACCTATTAGGTTCTAGGGTAGATACTTCAAAACAAAAGACACCCTTGAGAAGTGTAAAATCTAGAATATGCAGCTACTTTAAATCCTGTTTTGAAACAACCTCACAGGTCATTTAAATCACAATTGAATAATCCATCAACAGATTAAAATTTCAGGATGTCACGTTTGGAAGAAAATTCATAGGGCATTTACTCAAACTCTTTCATTTCATAGATGCTCAAACTGAGCTGTATCATTCAGTCATTTGTTAATAATGTTTATTGCATGCCTCCTATTGGTCAATGGACTATTACCTGACAGGTATAGTAGCACCTGGGGCAGAGCAGTGACCAGAACAGACACAATCTATGCCCTTTTAGAGCTTCTATTCTAGGGAAAGGAAGCAGACAACAAATAAGGTATCAGGTGGTGACATGTGCCACATCAAAAACAAAGCAGTGTACGGAAGAAGGGAACAGGAGGGTACAGGTGTGTCAGCATGTGCGTGTGTGTGTGTGTGTGTGTGGACACTTTTTTTAAGGGAAGTTCTTTCTGAGAAGGGGACATTTAAATAGAGACCTGAAGGATGCGAGCACCAGATTTGTTTGTGCCAGAGACTCCCGTACAGCTTCAGCCTGCCCAACCCTTTCAGCATAGGTTAGATTTGGAAGAGTGAAGACAAGACGAGGAAGCAGAAAGGACATATTGGAGGAAAGGCAACGCAAGCGCACTTCTCTGCTTCTGGCTCATGATACTTTGCAGTAGGTTACGCGATCCCTCTGCTGGTGGGTGATGTAGTATTAGGGCATTAAACAAAAAGACTAAAATGAAATGCTTCGTGTTTTCCCATTCCCTTCTTCCTGTTTTTTGACATGTATGTGAGTGTGAGTTAATGTGAGGGTATTTGACTGCTTTATTTTCTGCGAAAATATCATCTTTCTGAAAGTTAAAGAAAAGTGAAAGGAGAACAGGGCTTAGGTTCTAGAGTATATTTTCACGGAGGCAGCAGCATCACAAGGAAAAATCCCTGACAGCAGAGCCAGTGGATAGAGGGCATTTGTTGGAATGAAGTGACAAAGACTCCCACCCTCTTCATTCTTTGCCCTCCGACTGTGGGAGTTAACTGTCAAGAAAAGGGGAATTTTAAAGACAAGCTGAGAAGGAGAGCATGTTTGTTTCTCCCCCTCAATATCACAGCCATAAATGTGAATAAGGTCTGAGAGTTACCAGCAGAATGATGCGCTCTTGACAGGGAGCACTCGTAAAGCAAACCAACCCCAAACCCAACAACCCCCCTAAACCCAACAGATTCAATGCTCTGCAGCCTGGACATTGAGCCTCTAAATGTTATTGCCAACCTCCTTGCCTTCCTTTGAACAATTATCAGCACTGACCTCCATGAAGTCTTAGGGTATGGAACATTCTCCAGAATCTTGATTTTGGATCAGAAATACGGAAAATTGTGGAAATCCTGTATACCAATTAGGGGGAAGGAAAAATAGTTGAAGACAAACGGAAGCCAGCCTCAGTGGACAGTGCTGCCCACTACTGTATTTTTTCCATCTGTGCTGGCCATTGGTTTTTGAGTGGTATCATCACTTAATATAACACTAAAGCAATGCTTCCCAACTAAACCATGACACCATGTTTCTCACGTCTTAAAATGTTTATTTTACATTATCGAGAAGCTATTCTAGACTTATTTAGAGTTAGGGTTTTCTTTTTATCATTTGCCATCTTTGTACATGTATAATGAGGAAAATGCAAGTACAATAAATTGGTTGTTATTGTAGGAAGATGTGGAATGACCTCTAACAAAGATATCTGCTCTGCTGCTTTTAGATGTATACCCTGTTGCTCAGCATCCATGTCTTTCCACATGTAAAATCACTTTTCATTTAATGCCAAATAATGGTACAAATTCTGAAAGACAGCAATGAGAGCCATCATTTGTACCACCAACAATATGGATAACTCAGGTGACAGCCTTAGGAAGATCTATGACCCCAGGTTTGCACATGGGCAGGTGGTCTGCCACCTGGGTAACTGTGACTTAAGATGCCATTAATTGGAAATGCATCTCAATCTCAGAGATGTTGAATGTATGGGGGGAAATAGGTACACAGTTTTGAATGAAATATGGTAGCTACAGAAATAGAGGGTGACAAGGCCCTGTAATACTTCCTAGGTCCATGGAACACAGGGGAGGAAATGCTGTCCAGAGCATGCTTGACTCTAGGTGAATATATCCCTAATTCTGAATGAACTCTGGTGCATGGGAGCTGCTGAGAATAAGCCTCTCTAGGAAATGAGTGGATGACTAAAGTTGACTTTTCTCTCCTGGAGGAGGAGGCAGGTTCCCATCATTGCTGCAGTTAATTTGTAATAATAATACAAATTAATTTTGACCAAAGAAAGATCACTAAAAGACTTCACAGTCTTAATATGATTATTTTCACTTTTTAACATTCTGTCCTAATTTCCATCTACATACACTCTTAGTTTTCATAATTGTAATTATAATAATGAATGTAACATTTTATCTGTTTTCACTGAGCTTTATATCAAGCCAGTTTATTTATCATTTCATGGCTGTGTAGTATTCCATTGCTTTATACTCAATAATATATTTAAACATTCCTTATTATTATCCATTTAGATTGCTTCTGATGCTTTACTATTTTAGATGGAGCTGCAAATAATATTATTGTGCACTTAGTTTTTCCTTCTGTTGAATTGTATCCTTAGGGAAAATTCTCAGGAGTGAATTTTTGGGGTCTAAGGGAATGATACATTTTTATAACCCTTGGTATAAATTGCCATAAAAATGGTGCCAATAAAACTACAGTGGCAATTCCTCTTTGATGATTCTGTAGGACAGGGGATTGTTTTACCCACTTTACAATATTTGTCTTCTCCATTTTGTGGAATGTGTATGTCATTGGAGGCTTGGCTTAAGAATAGAGGGAACAACAGATGAAATAGATTGCTCTGGCTTAGTTAGTAAGTGCTCCCCACTCTCTTACAACCTGGAAGTTGTGATTCAATTATTCCCTCCGCTTTTCTAGCTTTCTCAGCTGTCTGCAACTGGAGAGAAGGCTCTGATGGGCTCTGACTTAAGGGGGTCCAGGAATTATCAGGTAGAGTGTCGAGCAAGGTTCCTTTTGAATCCTTCAGAATTGGATAGAAAAAGGTAAACATTGTTTAAGAGGGGTGGATTGATTATGAAGTGATTTGCATAATTACTCCATGGAATTACTCTGATTCAGAGGATCAAAATACTTGATGCTTATTTTTTAGAGTCAAGATAAGTTAAATAGTACCAGGCTATATAAACAACAGCTATGTTAAAGCTATGTATATGAGAGATGGAGCAGAATTTAGGACAGAAACATGTGCCTCATTGGGATGTGTGCCATTTTGGAATTTTTTCACAACACTTTAGGTCATGTCTGGCTTCTGCCATATTCTTCTCATTGCACAGAGAAAGCTGATAACTAAAGTGACAGAGATATTAGTTTCCCATGATCCTGATGGAAAGAAAGCAGGCGTTATAACTCACACAGTTCTTACGTGGGCTGTGTTCTGCATGTAGGAGGGTGGCACCGTTGACTTATCTGTTGACCTACCCTAAGCAGAGCTCACACTTTGAAATCTTTGGTTTTCAATAAATTATTGAAAGTATTATCTCTTTACTCCCAGTTACAAAAGACATTAAGCTTCTTTTTGGGAGAAGACTAGAGAGGGATAGGGATGTCATATGTAATTAAGAGAAAGCAAAACTATCTCTAGCAGATGTCATTATGGTAGTTAGGACTCTAACCTTTGTTACTACTGTCATAATACTAAATCTTAAAGAAAGTCTCAAGATGCAATGTGATGTTATGATGCTAGTTAGGTCAAACTGGATAAAGCTTGAGTCCACTTTTCAACCACTTTTTTGTCTATAGCATTTATTATAGAAACTGGGAAATCACCAACTCTGAGTCTTTCTAGCTTTCCAGTTTATAGTCTTTTGATTTGACACTTTGCGGTGTGTGCTCATAACCAGGGACACGTGTTTGTGTTACATTAGTCAAGACTTGTTCAGGTGCAGGTGACAGAAACTCAGCAAAAACAACTTAAAAAGAGGAATGTATTGGTTGACAGGGGAGTCTGAATAGTTTTGGGCACAGCGGGATCCACGGGCTTGAATAACATCCTTGCATTTCTATTTCAACCTCCATTTTGTGGTTCTGTTCTTTTTGTGTGCGGCTTCTTTTTTTGCACAGGCTCTAGCCACACGTTAGGGAAGATGAACATGGGAACCCCAAATATACACTCCTTGCTCGTGACTCCCCTCCACCAGAAGAGAGAGCCTGTCTCCTCTCTCAGCATTCAATCTCAGGATAGACTTTGTTGGCCACATTGGTGTCTTATGTCCATCCCCAAACAAATTACTCTAGTTAGGAAAATAATGTCCTCTGATTGGTGAACCTAAGTGATGCTTCACTCCTTTGACAATGGGGCTGGATACCAAGATTGATGACGTCCCACAGAGAGCATGTGGGATGGAAGAAAGTTGGTGTAATAAGGAAAAGTGGGGTACACTTGGCAAAAGAGGAGGAAGGGAATCTGAGCAAACCCAACAAGTAGTCATTATAGGTGGTTCTAAATGCCAATAGGATTCACGAAAGAGATAAGGTGGCCTTTCTCAGTACTTTATTTATTTTTTACATCTGCTTTCCATTATCATCTATGTAATCTGACATTTTGAGTCATGTGTTTAGAAGACCACATTAAGTGTGTACTTTCTCTTGTGCATGAATAAATACAAGCTTTAGATCAAAGGACATAAAATCCATTATCTCCTTCTAGGGTTTGGAATTATTTCCTAGTTTTTATAGAAGCCTTGTTTAGTGGGCTTTGATGTAATCGGGACTCATGTCCACACCAAATGTCACTCTACAACTTTGTAGTGGGTTTTCAGTGGTCTCCAGGACTGAAATAGTAATGATTTTCCTGTCTCAACCTCTGCTCTACATATGAGCACACGTAAGAGAGATATATACCCAGAGCTCCAACTTCAATGATTTTTTTTTCTTGAGAGAGATTTAGTTGCTATGTGAAACTTTATTTGCACTTATTCTTTTAAATGTGGATGCATTAGACCAAGTGACTCCTCTCTAAAATTTCCCTAAGGACTCAATCTTGTAGCTCACCAAGTAGCAAGTTTTCTGTTAGAATGAACTTCCCTGTTCTTTCGGTAGTTTGCTTTATATTTCCTTAATAACTCTTGATTATAGAACTTATTAACCATGTGTAAGCAGCGTTAATTCCCTTTATTCTAGCATCAGACTGGTCAAATGTAGAAAGAGGCACATTCTCTGAAGTTACTGACTTCCAAATACACAGCCTACAGAGAGTCTCTTCAGACTTACTCTAGTTTTCCTATGGTCTTGTTGAGGATTTGGACTAAAGCATAATTATTCTATAACCTGAGGAAAGAAAAAGATTGGTGTGTCTTGGGAATAAATGTCTGATCTGTGGATGTACAGGAACACTCAAGTTTTTTCTGACAGTATTGCCTGAAGTGGAGCTTATCTGTTCATCCCTCCCTCCCTCCCTCCTCTCTCTCCCTTCTGTCTCTCTCTGTCTCTGTCTCTCTCTCTCTCCCACTTCCTCCCTTCCATCTCTTCTTTCTTTCTTTCTTTCACTGGAGTAATGAACAGCTCACAAGCTGAGCTGGCTTAAATGGGTTTGAAGTGAGAACTTGTCTGAAACTATAGTGTTACAGCCATTGCCTAAGGTAAATAATACTTTATATAAGTAGGACATTTTTCTGCAGTCCATGGAGCAGTTGATATTTATGTAAAATTCACTTTAAAAATAAGCCATAATTAAAAAATGCAAACTCTGAGAAAAATCTTACATAAAAGGCTGACCATGGAAAAAGAGATAATTCACCAATGTTTTCCATTAAGATTAAATTTCCAAAGAAGAGATGGACTAAGGAAGATAGATTTCTTTTTAATTTTGAGGATGTTTCTTTTTCTGAAAACATAATGAATCAGCCAATCCCAAGTTCTGTCTGGGCAGAAATGAAGGAGAAAAAAAGTGTATAAGGTTCTCTCTCACCTCAGTGACAGAGAACAACAACCTTGTCCTGATTAAATAGCCTACTTGGTGGATGTGGCTGAGAGCTTGCTGATGAAACCATCTACTGTTGATTCTTCAGCAGGATTGTACCCCTGTGATTTTGTTTGTTCTCTTAATTATCACTCATAGCTCATTTGTTTGCATGTTGGGTAATTCCTGAGACACACACAATTACTAGCATTATTAAAAAGTTGCATTTTATATTTTTTACTGAAAATTTCCACATCCACTATGTAGGATTTCTGTAGGGTCTCCTGAGAATCTAATTATCAAAAGTATAATAAATATAATTAACATTGTTTACTTCCAACTAGCCCAGTGCTTGAAACTCAATTAATTATTTGTTGGATGAATTTTAAAAATTCCAAGTAACGAATATGGACTTGAACCATAAGACTATACTCTTCCATAAATTTACCCAAATTGTTAGATCAAAAATAGCAATATGATGGACCTTAAATTCAAGTATTAAAAATCAATAATTAAATTATCAAATTTATGATAAAAGCTAGTTTTATTTGTTTGATGCCAAAAAATCACACATTATTTATTGAGTTTTTAATATAAAATTGAAAACTCATTCATTCACTGCTAAAAACTATGGCTATCATGTTAATTATGTATAGTAGCATGTCATTAACTTTAATGACATACATTTGTGAATAGGACTTATAGAATGAAGTATGTTAAGATCTGCAAGGGGTCTTGAATATTCTAAAGATAATTTCATTACCTTATAGATAATAATGTATAACTAAAATGTCTTAAGTATTTAGAATTTGCTGACCACCACAATAATTATATTACATACATTACCTTACTTAATCCTCACGATAACACTGAGAAAAGGAAATAGATCTGCAGGCTGAAATTAATTATTTAAGGTGGCAGAGAAGAGTCATTTAATAGTGAACCTGAGACTGAAATAAAAGTTTTCCTGTGACCATGAGTCTGGGTACTCTCCACCATACTATACTGCATATTTTTAGCAGATATAAAATTATGTCTGCATGACAAAGTCTGTGAAACCCCATTCTACTCTTTATGGTCAACCTGGGCCCTAACATAATAAAAATTCTTTTTGTTGAAACAAACAGGCATGAAAAAACATAGATAGTTAAGTTTAAAAAAATAAAAGAAAGAAAAAGAAAACGAGTAGATCCCATGATTGACATGGAGAGTCAAGAGGTGAGAAGGCTTATAAGAATGCTAGGATAAATGTTCTACAGGTGGTTATAATAAGCAATTATGAGCAAGCAGTTCCAGTTCATTTTAGGGGACAGAATTTGTCTCAGGATGCACATAGTTTTCTACCTGTATAAAGTAGGTAAGTATTAGTTGGCACCACCAAGGTTTGAGGTTTATAGCTTTGATTTCATAGTAGCTGTGCCTAACTTTCCATTTTATAGATCTACTGAGACATAAACAGGGATGCTCATAAAAATTAAGGTTAATGGCACTTAATTTACATTTAAAATATAGCACTTAATTTAAAATAATGGTTGACTCTCCTTTCACAGGAAACTCGGCTGCTCATTTATGACTGTCTTGAATTGCGGGTTTCCACGGCTATAACTAAGGGTGGCTGCTGACACAGCAGGGCTTTCCCATTAAGCAGAAGTAAAGGACGAACAGAAATGTAATAAAGTCTGTTTTCCTTTATACTTTTGATTAATTTAAAATTTAGAAAGTGGATGAAGCACACTTGCAGAAGAAAATTTACAAAAGCATTAACTGACAGCTTATTTATAAAATCAGTTTCTTCAGTGAAAAAGTAGGCACAGTAAGTCACTTAACTGTATTTACTTAATAAATTAGTTTCAGTCTCTAGTACCATGGCTAATAATTACATATTACATACTTCTAATTGAACAAACATGGGATGCTAATTACATTTCTCATTATTTGAAGAAGTAGAATATTAAAAATTAAAGCCTTTCTTGAGGCAGCCACTTGGAGTAAAAAGGTCTGACTGATGCCTGTGAAATTACTTGTACATTAAGACACAGCTCACATAAAACAATATGTGCTACAAATAGCACATCCTTTCTTTTCCTTTCCCTTCTGTGAGGTTAAATAGCAAGATCAGAAAAAGTCGAAAGTAGGTTAAAAGCTCAACTTCTTCCTGAGCTTATTCTTCATTCATCATGTTTATTTATTTATTATAAATATATTATATTGATGCTAGTGGTAGTATTGAACGAGACAGGAAAAGCCCTGGCCCCCAGGGAGCTTACAGTTCATACAAGAAAGTAGATTTGGAGTAAGAAATGGTGAGTGCCCTAAAGGGTGTCATGGGAACGACTAACAGGGAGACGAAACTCAGCTGGACGTGGCAGATTAAGGGGGACTGAAAGTGCTAGTTAAGTCAGGGAGAGGTAGTTAGAATAGATTCCTGGCAGAGGACAGGGGGGCCTAAGGTGAGCAGGAGAATCTGAGGGAAGGGTAGTGTGATAGGACTGGAGTATGAAGACTTAGAAATGAGTGGAGGGTGAGTGGCAAGAGTTTAATTCAGTACAATAGGCAAGTCGGTCCTCTAGGTTATGTGAAGGGTCTTCAGCAATCTCACGTTTGGGCATATACCCAAAAGAATTGAAATCTGAATCTCAAAGAGATGTCTGCACTCCCATATTCAATGCAGCATTATTGACAATAGGCAAGACATGGAAGCAACCTAAGTGTCCATTGACAGATGAATGGAAAAAGAAAATGTGGCATATGCACACAATGGAATATGACTTAGCCTTAAAAAAGATGGAAATCCTGCCATTTGCAATAATCAGGATGGATGTGGAGGGCATGATGCTAAGTGAAACAGGTCAGACACAGAAAGATAAATACTGCATGATTTCACTTATATGTGGAATCTAAAATAATCAAACACATAGAAGCAGAGGGTAGAATGGTGATTGCCAGAGGTAGGGGGAAGTGAGGAAATACTGATCAAAAGGTACAAAGTTTCCACTTTGCAGAATAATTTCTGGAGATCTAGTGTACAACATAGGGCTTATGATGAATAATTCTGTATTGATACTTAAAATTTTGCTAAGAGAGTAGATCTTATGTTAACTGCTCTTACCACACACACACACACAAAGACAACAAAAAACAAAAATCAAAGAGGACAGGTGGAAACTTTTGGAAGTGATGGCTAAGCTGATGGCATTGATAATGATGAGAGTTTCATGGGTGTATACTTATCTCCAAACTCACAAGTTGTACACATTAAATATCTGTAGCTTTTTGTATATTAATCATTCCTCAATAAAGCTGTTAACATTATTTTAAAAAAGAATGTTCACTTTAACCTCTAACCCAAAGGAAAACAACTGAAGCAGTCTTAGCATCAAGGAGTTTGAATAAGAAAAGAGGACAATCATTTCTCCTCAATTCCTTTATAAAGTGGCCTAGAGTGGGAATCCTTTTGGAAAGATGTGAGTGGTCACACACAGTTGAAAACAATCTTTACTAAATAGTAATGTAAATTACTTCATGGGATGAAGGAACTTACTCATTATATTTACACCTCAGATTACTTTACATTTGGTTTCTAAGAATATGAATAAAACAGCTTTGTCATCCACTCAAAGAAATGGAACGTCTGGGATTAGACAGTTCTGAGTATTAGCTCTGATTTGGAACATATATTAGCAGTTTTTTTCCCCTCCTATTTCTTTGGTCTTTCAATATTCTGCTCAGAAACATATCCTGAGAGTATATATATATATATATATATATATATATATATATATATATATATATATATAATATGTTTATTTTCATCAATAACTCTAAATTTGGCTGCCCATTGACCCACCCTTTGGCATTAATATGCTTGTGCAGACAGAAACATAAAGGAGCTCATTGTTAATATCTGTGCAGGAACAGAAAATTGAGGGTATATGGGTATGGCTGTGACCTCGGCTAGACCAGAAAGCTGTAGATGTTTGAGTTTCCAGCAGAATGCTCACTCCCAAAAATACCTGTGAACAGAGGAAAATATCTTTATTTTAAACCTTGCCTCCTATTATACCCTGAAAAAATTTTGAAGCAGTTTTTTGATAAAAGAACTATGTAATTATTTTAGAAACTATTAACTCAGGAAGTTCACGTATATAAATTTTACTCCCCTAAGAGTCCTGAATATTAGATATTTCAGACATCTTCACTTTATCAGTCAAACTTGGAACCAGAGAGGTAAGTTTGCCATAGGACACAAAGCTATTAAGTATTGGAGATGTGGTTTAAACTCAGGTCTGACTCTTTCAAGATGATGTGCTATTTTCATGGTCAACTACTGCCTCCAAAGGGTTTATTTAATATTTATTAAGCTACTTACCTGGACTGGTTATTCTGTGGAGCACAAACCTATGCCCAGAGGTCATAAGAAAAAAGAGGGGGAGTTGTAAATTATTAAGACATTTGCTTTGAGGAAATATTATTTGCTGTCCTGCAGCAGGGTTTATTGTAGCTCAAACTGGATGAGCAAAAAAAACAGTCATGGGGTAGTGTGTCCCTAACAGAAGAGGGACATCTTCATGCTTGTTTATTTGCTTATTATTGTCTTAAAATAATTCTACCTAAATGAGGAGGAATAATGAAAGTCCAGGCTTCTCTCCAGGGTTTTATTCAAATATGATTTATGGTAAATATGAAAGAGTAATAAATATACACGATTATTCCTGGGGACTTATTTCTTTTATAAAAAAAGACTGGCACTTTTCAAATTATTTTTTGCTGAAGATTAGTGTTTTGTTAGATGTTAAGAAATGTTCTGCCAGAAAATAGTTGGTCCCATGGTGAAGTAAATTTAGGAAATTTGAAATGATACACTGTCAAACTTGATCTTTATAATTGGATTTCTTAGAACCTTTAATAGGTGCATTATGATCACTGATTCCCGGCACCACCCCAAACCCATTTAATGAGACTCTCTGGGGGTGAGACTCAGGCATCAGTATGTTTAAGTTTTCCTGGTGATGCTGGTATGCAGAAGTGCTCCTGTAATGAAACTTTTTTTTAGTATGTGTGCTCAGGCTAGAGGCCAATTGTTTTCATTTCCCCAATTATTTGTCACAATGGAGGAAAAAATGATGATAAATGACACAAAGTAGGAAGGCTTTTGTAGTTGGTCACAACAGATTCTGTTTTTATTAAATGAAAGTCATTTTTGATCAGACAAGCATCCTATGAATCACTAGCGATGGGAGAACAGATGGAGCTACAAGAGGGAAGGAAATGACTGGAAAATAAGCCAAAATCCCCTGTATATCCCTGACTTCGATCCACAGTGCATCCGCTTGTCTGGAGGCAGCAGCCAGGACCACTGTGGGAATGCAGGGCCCTGCGCGGCCATCCCTGTCCCCCTCCTTCTCCATTCCCCCAGACACTTGTTGCTGCAACTCTGTTGAGGGCCAAAGACTGAATTTCTCCTTTTATCTTTTTACTTTAGTCCCTTGATTCTGGCAGAGACTTCAGGTCCTATTAAGTGGGTTCTTGTTCTCTTTTAGTCTGTTCTGTATGTCTGAAATGTTGTGAAATGAGTTTATAAAAGATTAAGGCTGACTGCCCTTCTTAATTCCCTCCGTGGAGTCCAATGCCTCTGAGGTAGAGAGGAATCCAGGAGACAAGACCCTCCCCAACTCCCAGCCCCTGGGCTTGCTCACCTCTCCATCACACGTCTCTCGTGGGCTCTCCGCCTCAGTGGCACTCCCCCCGCTGCAGTTCCACCAGCACCTCCCTCTCCCTTTGCCATTGAGCTTTTGCACAGTAGCTCTCTCCTCCTCTTCCTTCATACTTTCTGGCTAATTCCTATCTGGCATGTCCTTCACAACTCAGCTCAGAGGCCTCCTTTCTGAGCAATGCCCCCCTCCTCCCTTATATGCTCATTCGGGTTGAGGGTCCCTCATGTCTGCGACAAATAGCATCCACTGCAAGATATTACAATGGTAATTTACACGCACTTCTCCCCAGCTGGCTGGTAGAGTCCTTAAGGGCGGGGTCTGTGCTTGGATTCCCAGTTCCCAGCTTAATACCTGGTCTACCAAAAATGCTTAACTAATATTTATGGGTGAATGAAAACAGTCTCTTTTCTTGTTCTCCCCAACACTGAGCACACTCGTTCACATATTCACAACTTTACACCTTTTTAGAACCCTTTCTCTGTTTTTCTAAACCACCTTCTCTATTCATCAATTTGTGGTTCCAGTCCTATTTCCTCAATATTGACATCCTATTGATTTTTACTTGCTGATTTACTTTTACTTTGTAATATGCATTTTATAAAAACACTATGAGCTTTACATTCCCAAAGGGACTGTAAACTTTTCAAGGCTACCCACTTTCAACTTCAAGTAGACAGCGAATGGCTCTACAACTCTGACGGTGTAACTCGAGTCTGTGTTTTAGCCTTATTTTGTTCAGCTCCGTGGATACTTCCTCTCATTGTGCCCTCACTTACGGTTCCAGCAATTAACTTTCTGCTTGCTGATGCCTTCCTTCATTCTTTAAGAAATTAATTTCTTCATTCAGTGACTCTAAAATGAAAATGAGAAATGAAAATGTCACAAAATAGAAGCCATATTTAGGGACCTACATAACTAATTAACTTGGCTTATGTGTGCCATGCCCTGTTTGAGACTCTTTGGTCCTTGATTAGAAAATGTTTCTGGGTCCCCAAGGAAACTTATTACTCATGGTGGTTACTTCTTGAATATTACTGATGCCTATTCAAGACTTGTTTGAAGAGTTTTAAAAATGAATTGTCCTGGCCCTTGCCTGTCCCCTACATCGTCCTGACTCAGCCAAGCAGAAAAAAATTAATAGAGTTCTGAAAGGACTGAGTGAAAGCTATAGTTGCCAGCCAGTCCCCTGGGGGAGCTGGAGATGCCTGGGCCGTGTTTCGAAGGCATTAATTCTGCATGCTTTGACTTTGCCAACTGTGTTTTATCTCTTTTTTTCTCTCTCACTGGGCATGTCATTGTAGAATTTTGTATCTGAAGGAAGTGTTCCGCGTGTATTGCGGTTTCCCGCATGTGCTCAGGCAGCGAGTGCTGTCAAAAGCACTCAGTATAACAGTAAAATGTCTCTCATCAATGACATTTTTTTTTATTATGGATTTCCTAGCTCTCTGATAGGCTGCACCTTTGATTTAGGATTTCAAAAAGAATTTAATCATGAAAGAAAGCTCTGTGTGCTGGGTGAATCCTCTTGGAAGCAGTTGCCTTTTATATCTCCAGGTTCTTAATCGCTCCTTCAGTTGGCTTGGCTGTTTTTATTCTCCTTTATGTTTGGATCAACATGTAAATAACTGTGGATGGTGACTGACTTTACTTAAGGCAAATGTAATGGAAAGCTAGAAATGAAATCCAGGCTCTTTGGAGGAAGGAGAGAATATGCCGTTTGGGGAACAAAAGTGATGGGAAGCTGATCCCCTCTGACAAAGGATGACTTTTTGTGCCCAAGTTTTTGCATCAGAAATATGGAACTATTCCACATTAGCTTTCTCCAAAACGAGTTTCAGGGAACAGCAGTCCCATGAAGCATTCTAGGGTGGTGTTCCCAGGTCAGGTATGTCTGGGAAGTGCTACTTACCATTCACAATCCCCAGTGGCTTACAACATGTATTAGTTCTGAGAAGACGTGACATAAATTTTATTTTTTGTTGAATAAAGCATTTTTCTAATGTATTTGCACACTGACCTCTTTTAGAAGAATCACTTATTACCACCTGAGTTTTATGTTCCTTTCTTTCTTTGGAAAATTGAAAGGTTAATGAATTCTCTATAATGGAGACTTAAAGACATATACATTAGAGTCCAAAGTTAGGGCAAAAGGTTAATATATTAAGGGGTCCTCTACTTTATACCTAGTTTTATGAGTCTTTCATTTAAAAAGATACACAAAATAAATATGACAAAATGTTAACGGTTGTTATTTTTAAAAAGAGATCATGGGTTATGCTCCTTTTCTAGTATGTGTTCCATTTCTGAGAAAGTTAGTTAAGGTACACGGGAAATGTAAATGTCGATTGTGTATAAGGCATTGCAATAATAACGATTCAACTGGTCATTTATTCAACAAAAGTTTATTGCATACTTAAAATATACACTATGCATGACTCTTGGCATTTGTGATATACCAGTAAATAAATAGGTAAAGATCTCTGTCCTTGAGGTGCCAGACTAAGGTTTAATTTAATAAATATTTATGAATTGTTGAGGCTTGCTTCTATTAATGTCTGGGTAAGATCCTATCTGACTGACCCTTCTGCAGAAAACAACCATAAAGTCTAGACAAAAACAAAACAAAACTAAAAAGCAAAATTAATGGCCAGAAAGTGCTGGAGAGCAACAAACCGCAGGTAGCTTCTGGAGGGGAATCAACACGCAGATGAAGGGGGAGGCTCTGAGTAAGTTCCTATTTCTATGGCTTATAAACTGAGTAAAGGCCTCAGTTTGCCCTGTAGATGTGGGATGCTCAAACTATGATAGAAACTCTGAAGTCTTTTTGGTCTAAAACATCATAAAGCAAAGTTCTGGACAACAAAGCTTCTGGAAAGTGATGGAACCAGAGAGAAGGAGCCTAAACTTTTGGCTATAGACGCATCCCAACTGTTTGACCCCTGAAACATCTATGTTTGGGGGAGATTCCTAGCAGCCTAGATAAGGGTTAGATTGAAACTGTCATCCAAGAAAAAGAGCTTGAAGTTTGAGGCCTTTCAAGTTACTTGCCTGCTAACATAAACAAACTAGAGGAATAAAACAGAATCTAGCAATCCACAATCTAAAATTACTTAATATATAAAGAATCAGGAAGATTTTATTCATCCTCAAGAAGAAAGAGAGTAAATGAAGGCCAACTCTAAGACAAGTAGATGTTGGAATTAGCAGGCAAGGACTTTAAAGCAGCTGTTATAATTACGCTCAAGGTCATGAAGAAAACATGTTCACATTGAATTTTAAAACAGTACATCTTGCCAGAGAAGTAAAAAGAATAATAAAGAATGAAACGGAAATTCTAGAATTGAAAAATACAGTATTTGAAAATTTAAAAATTCACTGGATGGACTTAACCAAAAAAAGGGGAATCTGTGAACTTGAAGACAGAGCAATAGAAATGAGTGAATCTGAAGAATAGAGAAAAAAGTATTTAAAAACTGAACAGCACCTCAGAGCCACATGGCAAAATATGAAAACACTTACCATAAGTGTAACTCAAGTCCCAGAAGGAGAAGAGAGAGAGAATGGAGCAGAAATAATGGCCATTTTTTTTCACTTTTATGAAAGGCATACATTACAAATTCGAGAAGCTTAAAAAAAAACTGAAAATAAAACCATGCCTGGGCAAAACATAGTCAAACTTCTGAAAACCAATGATTAGGAGAAAATCTTGAATGTAGTCAGAGAAAATCAACACATTTTATAAAGGGGAATGCAAAACCAGATCATTACTGATTTCTTGTTAGAGAAAAATGGTGACTAGAGTACACTAGAACAAAATCTTTAAAGAGCTGAAAGGGCGAACTCTTAACCCAGAATTTTCTGTCCACAAAAAGTGTACTTCAAGAATGAATGCAAAATGAAGACACTTTTAGGTCAAACTAAGAGAACTTGTCACCAGCAGACCTGAACTAGAATCAAATTGTGTTGGAAGAAGTTGTTCAAGCTGAAAGGAAATGATACCAGATAGAAATGACCAATTCTGAGAATTACTATAAAGATATAGTAATCAAGACAGTGCAGTAATGCTGAGAGAATAGACACATAGATCAGTGTAATATGATGGAGAGCTCAGGAGCAGATCCACACAGTACAGTCAGCTGAATTTTGACAAAGATGCAAACACAATTCAATGGAGAAAGGATAGGTTTACCCAATATATATGTTTGTCAAAACTCAGCAAATGTACAGTTAAGAGCTATGCATTTCATTGTATGTACATCTTAAAAGAGGGGGAAAAATATGAACTTTAGTTAATGATTTGCATATTGACAGGTTTAGGGGGGAAATGTATCAATGTCTTCAATTTACATTGAAATGCATTAAAAACAGGATGGATTGATGCATGAATAGAAGAATAAACAGAAATGTGATAAAGCAGTGTTGTAAAATGATAATGGTAGAATCCAAGTGGCAGCTATATTGGTATTCCTCGTATTATTTTCCTCTGAGTTTTTGTGATAAATATTGTAAAAAAAAAAAATAAGTATTTATGGACTGCCTACTATGGATTGGTATTTCTGACCATAGTCCCCCAAATCAGGAAAAAGTAGTTCTTTATTCTCAAGGACCTCCGAGTTGAGTAAGAGAAACAAACATGTAAATCATAAAAATACTGCACTATAAATTCAATAGAGAAGAATACAAGTTATGGCAACATGGAGAAAGTTCCCATAATCCAAACCAGGGGTGGCAGAGGTGGTGAGGGAAGGGGTCTGGTATTAGGTGATGCTTGTAGTGAGACCTAAAGGATGAATAATACTTTGCCAGATAAGTTGGGGAAAGAGAGCATTGAAGGAAAGGGTCTTTCAGGTAGAGGAGACAGCATGGGCAAAGACAAAAAGAGGATTTAGAAAAGAAATTGGTGGGATATTAGATAAAATCAGAAGCCAGACATTGCAGTTGGGGCCTGTTTTTTGGGAGCTATAGAATGGTCTTAAATAAAGAGGTAGGATGAACACATTTGAGTTTTAGACAGACTGCTCTGGCAGCTGTGAAAGATAGAACTGAAGTACTGCCTCTGGAAGAATAATTCGGCTGTTACAGGAATGAGGCTTGATGGGAGTCTGAACTAGGACTGATGTTTTAAGGCTAGGGAGAAGGGCCACTCAGTGTGAGACCAAGGAAGAAGAAAGCAAGATTGGATATGCATTTAGGATGACCATATAATTTATCATCTATAAAGAGCAGTTTGGAGAGTGAAAGCTGGCATTTTAATAATTATGCCAAGGTAACAGGCATTAACTGAAATCATCCAGGACAAATGGAGCATATTGTCATGTGAGATATGAGGGGGCGTGAATTGGAGAGGAGCCTCAAATGACACTGAGGCTCCTAACTCCATTGACAGGTCAGAAGCAGGTTTAAAAGTGAGGAGGATGATGTACAAAGAAGTTTGTGATTTATTGGTTTCTGCTCTAAGGAACTTACAACCTAAAGAAAATTCAACTTTTCTTGGCTACAGTAGTCAAGGGTAGAAGTGACATCTGAGCTGGATCAGAAGGAATGTAGGATTTAGATTTCCAGGCAAATAAAAGGAGACATAAGACCAAACTGAGCCATGTGCCTTGAGCTTTGAAAAGAACATTTTAAAATAGAACTGTTGTTTTCATTATCTACATATTTTTAAAATAGAAATAACTCAAGTACCCATTAGTATAATTTTAGGGGTCCAAGTGAGAAATAGACACAAAGGACAGACATATGAGCTCAATATACCTATACCTATCTCTATTACTAATTAAAACCTGATCTGGACTGGAGCAGGTGGCTTGGACCTGCAACCACCATTGTGCTTCCTGATTGGATCTTGGGACTTCCCATGGGGAGAAGAGTCTCTAAGGCAGTCACCATGATATTCTTATTTTCAGAGGTCTTCTGTAACTTCAAGGTGGAACTCCTACCCAGACAGACAAGTATCCACCTAGAAGAGTCTTATCTGTATCAAGCCCTGAGAGGGGGGTCAAAGAGATAGAGACAACATGTGACACCTGACTTTCATGTCATTATCTTGCTTCTATCAAAAAAGTAAATCAACTGATGTTGGAATCTTTCTATTTAACCAGACAGATAATTCCCTCTTCTTCCAATGTTGGAGAGTAAATGAGGGGTGAGGAAAAGAGATGGTTTTATTGGCCTTCCTGGAGTGACAGTTATTTCATGGACACATGAAGGCAGGAGAGTAGGGTCCTTTCTAACACCCTTTATCTCTGTCATAACTCAATTCCAGTTTTGTTATACATTTCAGAAATACATGAAATATATTCTCGTGTGGCCCCACTCTTTATAGAATTCTCCCACTATGCTAGTCTGAAAATCTCCCTTTTTCTTCATCCAAATGGTTTCTAGGCACTGACGTCCTCACACTTGTAGATTTACATTCAGTTACAAATTCTTTAAGTTGCAACTTCATTTTGCTTCCATCTCTATCTGATTGATTTCTTTTGAACAACATACACCTTTTGATCACTGTCTTCATAATGAATTCTATACCACCAAGTCTCAGCAGTATTTATGAGGTATAGTTGATCTTCTTTGCTAAGTCTCAAGTTCACCTTGACTTTTTCCCCTAGCCTATATTGAATGCATTGGTATATCTACTGAAATATATGTAGATTCTCGTATTCTCAACAATGTTCTCCTTTGTACCTGGCACCTCCTCCACTGTTAATCTTTTTTATCTTTAGCGTCAGAAATGGTGTTGACTTCTTAATATTTTTCCCATTTTAACTGAGAATTTTTCATCTTCCTTTTCAGTTTCAAGTTAAAGCCTTCCTTTCCATCAGAGTAGCAAATTATTTTCTTCCCAGTCATCATGATAAAACTTTTGTCAGAGGCATTCTATAACTTCTAGGTGGAACTCAAGGATACATGCCCTACTCCCTGTTTCCAAAGTTAAGGAAGAAGATGTATACTGATCTCTATCTATGTATCTACATCTATAATCTACGTATCTTCTCCAAAGAATTTGTGGCTTTTGATGCGTAGAGGGAAATCTTTCTCAGGACTGGATGACATCATTGGAAATTTTTTTCTCCTTTTCTTTTCTTCCTTGCAAGATGAGCTGAGGAAGACTTCTACTTGGAGGAGTCCCTGGTCATGGTGGACCTAGAGGAGCCAGGTAGAAGATAGAAGAGGAAGCCTGGCAAGGATGGCTTACATAAGCATGGCTCTGGAACTTTGGAAAATGAGCTTTATTTTCAATGCTGTTGCTATGAAGGCAGTAAGATATAGAAAGCCAATGAGAAAGCCATTCAGCTTCATTTTAATTAAAGCCTAAGCCTAAAAGGTCAAAAGTAATGCCCATAGCTCATCCAGACCTAGGGAAACTATTACAAACCTATCCTTATATTTGCATGGGGAGGCTTCTGTCCCTTTCCTCAGGAAGAAACTGTATTGGAGAAGCACTTTTTGCTCTTTTATTTAACTTCTTCCTCTAACAAGGAGAGTGAGACTAATTCAACTGCTAAGACTAGGGAGCCCTTGGAAGACTTTGAGTCCCATCAGTGGGGGCACAGCCGCTGCACTGTGACCCAGGTGACACAGGACATCTCTTTCATCTATACGTGTTTCCAGGGTTGGCAGGGACTTGTGGTTCTCTATTTTCTTCACGTCAGCTTTCCCAGGACTGTAGCTGCATGGATACACAGGGTTGCATACTTCCCAAACTCCAGGTTTGGGGAGTGGGAAAGGAAGCTTTGACTCATGGGGCCAGTTTGCTAACCACTTCTCTAGGCAACAGTGTATGAGTGAGCACTTTTTATTTAAAAGTGGTCTTGATAGAAAGGGAGAACTTTTGGAACTCAGCACCTGAAGCGTCAGTGTGCTCTCCCGTTGACCTCGCTCCAGCAGGCTGAGTCAGCTCTCTGAATCGGCAGCCGGGCTACCGAAAGGGATCTGGAACGGTTGTCCAGAACTAGACTCTGGGAGCAGTAGGATTCGTTTCACATGAATCTACCGGAGTAGATAGGACTCATCGCCATATTGCCAGAAAGAGCTGTCGGAAGTCACAGTCTCCAATTCTTTACCTCCTTAATCAATTCCAATAGAGCATCTGTCCACACTGTGCTTTTGAAACTGTTCTTGTCAAGGTCATTATTAGCCTCCATGTGATGAAATCCAAAGATCCGTTCTCTCTCCTCTCCTGACTCAATCACTCTGCAGTGTGTATGTAGCTGACTGCTTTGTATTTCTTAATGCACTGTCTTCTCTTGGCTTCTATGACATTGCATTTTCTGCATTTTCCTTCTGCTTCATTGGCTACTCTTTCCTGGTTGACTGTGTTGGCACCATTAGCACATCCTCTAAATGTTAGATTGGGTTTTGGGCACATGGCTCTTCTCTGTTTGTTCTTTCTCCATGACTAATTTCATTTAGTCTTTTGGTCTAAGTGATATTTGCATTTAATGATTCCAAAATTAATAACTCCATCTATGGCATTTCCTTTCAGATTTAGTCATATATATAATTACATTTTTGATGTTTATATTTGGGTGTTTAATAGTCAGCTCCTGTTTAATATTTACAAGGTAGACGTAAATCTGTGTTTTTCCCAGCTTTCACTGTCTCAGTGTATGGCACTGTCCTTTCAGCTGACCAAGTAAGAGCCCACATCATTCTTTATTTCTCTCTATCACAAGCTCCACTTCAGAACCATAAGCAGAAGAGAGACCAAACCAAACATCTTCTCTCCATCTCTGCTAATCCAAGCCATCTCTCTGCTGGATGACTATAGCAATCCACTGACTCCTTCAAACTCTCCTTTCTGGTTACAACCTGTTTTCCAGGGAACAACCAGACTGCTATGTTTAAAAGATAAATTGGATTGTGCCTGTTTCTGCAGAGAACATTTAATGACTTCTTGGCACACTCAAAGAAAATCCAAAGTTCTTACATTATTTGGTCCCTGCCAGACTCTCCGATCTCATCTTCTGTCACTTTCTCCCTCACTCCCTTGTTCCAGCTACGTTGGCTTTTTCTGATTATAGAACTTACTGTACCAGCCCTTCCTTCTGTCTGAAATGTTCTTTCCCTCAAGATCTTTGCATGACCAGTTCCATTTCTGAGCCTCAGCTCCCGAGTCATCTTCTCAGGCCTCTCCTTATCAACTATATATCACTTCACTCACCCCACATGGACATTGTCTATTGCACTATTGTTCTTATTTTCCTCATAGTTCTTATCATGATTATAAGGACATATGTTTGTGTGTTTATTGTGTGTCCCACTGGAAGGAAGCTCCTGATAGCAGGGACCTTGTCTGTCTGGTACCCTCCATATCACCTAGAGCAATGCTTAGCAAAGAGTTGCCTTTCAGTAAACACTTGTTGAAAATGAACAGATAATATATCTCCAAAAGCTTCCTTTTTTCTTAAGGATCTGCCCCAGGAATATTGTTTACTGTCTGATCAGCCTTGTTTGTTTCACAAGCAGTCAAATCTCTCACAGTGAGTCACCGATCCCCACAATCCTTCTCTTCTTCCTGGGGCAGGAAGATTGGTGAATGGTTTCTGAATCTTTCTAGGCAGTTTATGCCTGGATATAGAAAGTATGGGCTGCTTCTTCCCGATCCAAGAGGCTCACTCTGGTCTGTCTTTTCTATGCTTGCTAAGTCACCATCCTCTACCAACTTCCTCTTGATCCCCTTATACTTTTTAGGGGATTTAAAATTTAAAATCCTTTTGGATTTTCTTTGCCTATGACACATACTTATATATGATAAAGGGTCTATAGACTCGAGTCCAACTGGGGCAGGTCTAGTTCACGCCACACCTGTGGTCTCAGCATAATTATTAATGGCAATTCCTTTCGTTCCTCAAATGGTCTCAGTTTGGACAAGGCATGGTTCTATATGGTCACCCTTACTGGTAAGCCTGTGTGCAGTCATTCCTGCTCATTGTCATCAAACCTCTGTTTCTCAGTCTTTATCCCTCCTGGTGAGGGGTCTCAGGTGGCCCTACACTCGAGTGGATCCCCAGGGAGCCCTTATTACAAACTGTCACATCTGGCCATTGAACTCCAGCGTAGGCTTGCAGGCACTAGCTTCTCATACCAGGACAGGCAGGCTAATTTATCTCGGTGAAATGAATTAGCAATTAACAATTCGCCTCCTCAGGGCTGCTGAGCTGGGCTCTGCTCAGGGAATTGCCTGCCTCGGAAAGCTGAGTCATCAGCCAAGAACCTACAGCCTTCAATATCTGAAAACTCCTCATCTCTCTCCGCCTCTTCCTCTTCTGCCAAATGAATCGCTTGTTGTTTGTTAACAGGACTGCTAGTCTAGGCTGAAATGAAATTTCCTTCTTTCTCTTTTTCTTTTATTCTCCCCCCCCCCCTTTTTTTTTTTTTTTTTGGCCGTATTTTGTTTTTTTCTTTAGCCAGTTTGTGCCTCATTGAAATCCCCTTCAGGAATCAACAGCAAACCATTTTACCTATTGATTGTATCTGGTTTAGCGAAGTCTTTTCATAGCCACAATTTGTTAGCCATTGATGCTATGGCTTAAAGTGTTATGGTTTTCTCCTACCTAGTCTGTAATTCAGAGTTCTACCACTGAACTATATTAGTCTTTGCCCAAATTAGTTTTAATGTACCTCGTTTCACAAGGGAATCCTACAACGCGGGGTGATGGTTCACTGTAGCAGCTGTGCCTTGACTCCATCTGCCTTAACATTCTTTTCTGAGTTATTCTGACATCACCTTGATAACATTCTCTGCCTGTGCTGTACATGGATAGATCTTTGCCATCATGTAGCTGATTAATTACTATGGTATCAATAAACTTTGGGAATGCTTTTTTTAGTCTCTGAAGACACCGTTTTTGGTGCTTTAACATGCACATGTTAATTCTGTTCATTTGTGTTAAAATAAGGAAGTTCTAAGTTTCTGAGGTTTTCATCGTTTTGCTTAGTTTTTGTTCTATAACAACTCACGCAAAACTTAATTGCTTGAAACAATAACCGTCAATTTAGCTCATGATTCAGTGGGTTGGTAGTTTAGGCTGAGGTCAGCTGGGAGCTTTTTGTGCTGATCTTGGCTGGGCTCACTCAGGTAAGTGTAGTCACATCAGTTAGTTCTGCTTCTGGGGTTCAGCTTGTGATTGGCTGGAGTGATGGCGGCAAATGGGCCATTATGTATCTCATCAACAAGCAGGCTCCTCTGGGTTTGTTCACCTGGTTGAAGGGGTTCCAATAACATCAAAAGACATGCCCGAGGGCACAAGTGATGTTCAGGCATCTGCTTATGTCACATTTACTCGTGTCTAATTGGCCAGAGTAGAACATATGACTAAGAGCAGTTTGACAGGGCACCATGGAAGATCATGGAGACAGACAATGGAATTACTGAGGCCTTTTTTGGCAAACACTGTATCAAAAGGTCATAAACTGAGACACTGCCATAATTATACTTTCCGTGTAGAATTCAGTGAAATTGTACACGTAAAATCTAAGGAGGTTTAGTTATAAACATGCGAAAAGAACTTTATTGTAAAGTTTCACCTAGTTATTCTGTGGCATAATCCTAGATGACAGTATTGTAGTGAGATCCTAATATATTTTAGTAAATTTTATGGATTGAATTGTGTCCCCCCCCCCGACCAAAAAAAAAACTCATGTTGAAATTCTGATTCCCAGTACCTGTATTTGGAGATAGGGCCTTTAAAGAGGTAATTAAGGTAAAATGAGGTCATATGGGTGGCCCCTAATCCAATGAGACTGGTGTCATTACAAAAAGAGAGAGATTAGGACACAGATGTGTGTGCACAGAGGAAAGGCCATATGAGGGTGTGGAGTGAAGCTACCATCTACAAGCCTAAGAGAGAGGCCTCACGGGAAACCAAACCTGCTGACTCCTTGATCTTGGACTTCCCAGCTTTCAGCACTATAAGAAAATAAATCTCTGTTGTTCAAGCCAACCAATCTGTGTTAATTTGTTATGGTGGCCTTAGCAAACTTATACAGTAAATGTATTTAAATTAAAATTCAATTAAATTAGATATAGTATAATGCATTCAGTATTTTTTAAAAAGATTATTTTCTACCCAGCATTGTACTAAGAGATTAATAATGATGCCAAAGAAAATTGCATTTCATCCATTCCTTCAAAAATCATTAAGTTCTGACTCTGTTCAAGAAAACTATTTTAGCATTTTTGTGATTCCTGCACAAAAATAAATTATAATGCAGTTAAGAAGATAGGACTGAGGTTTTGGAGGGGGGGAAATATACTTATATAACAGCATATGTTAACTTATGATTCTTATTTCTTTAAATTATTACTATTTACTTATCCATTTGAATTCTCACATTTCTGTGTGTTCCTTTAGGATTTCCTGTCTCTTTGCTCTCTGGTACCTAACAATTGATAAATAGTTTTGCTTAAAATTTGCACCTGGTGTGAGCTACAACAGAGCAAGAGGGTGTCAGATAGCCTGTGAAAGGAAGGTCACATCAAGGGTGATTGACTGGGAGGAATAACAGCTGATGACCAGGGGTAGCAGGGCTATTCTGTAGGGCTGTGGAATCGGGGAGTCCAGGAATGAATTCTGTTCAGCCATTCCAGGAGACAGATAGTGATGTCGGACAGAAGTAGATTTTATCCCAAGGCCATTGGTTCCCTGTTTCTTAGTAGGTCCAATTTGTTTTGGAGGCTAACTTTGCAAGCTCTGCTTTTCATTCCCTATTATCCCAAGATTTATGGATTCCTTAGAAAATGTTGTGTATCAGCATGCAATGTTCTGGTTCATATAGTATCCGGAAAAGCAAAGGATAGTCCCACGCAGAGAATAGTTTCTTTAGAACAGATTTATTTGAAGACATTATGGGAAAAGGTAAGCTATCATTATTTCAGCTATAAACATAAAGAGTTTGATTCTTTATCCAGTAAACAGGAACGCAGCTCAGCTTTGCACATAGAGGCAGCTCTCATTCAACATTTGTGCAAGGAAAGCAGATTGCCTCTACATTTTCACAGCAGCAGAAGGCATTATGGTTATGCTATCCCACTTCTTAGGGGGACTATTCTCTAAAACCTATGGGTGGTTTCAACATGTCAACTTCTGTCAACATGTCCACATGTCAAACCATTTCCAGTAGGAATTAAAGCTGGGTGGAATTTTGAGGGACCAAGAGCTGGGGAAATGATCTCTCCTGAAGCTGACAGAAGCTCAAGTGTGCAGAGAATGTGAAATGAAAAGAGGGAAGAAAGAGTGTGAATTGAAGAATTAAGCAAAAAGGCTTAAAACTCAAACTATAGGAAACATTGATTTTTCTGAGTTGCAATATCACTTTTTTTTTTTCCTGTCCCTGGGTAGATTCAATTTTTAGCCAACCTTAAGGGTTATTCATACCCACAGAGTCATTCACATAGACAGAGATTATTAATACAGTACTTTTATAGGCATTAAATAATTAACATAGAGTCTTGAAAATGTATGAATTTAAGCAACATTATACAAAACTTTAATTTAGAAAATATTTGAAAGCTTCAGAAGAGAGAGGCATCAATATTGATGATAACAAGTCAGCACCTCTGAAAACTGTGTCATACCCATGTCACTGAAGAACACTCTCATGTAGGTAAACAGCATTGACTTGTAGTGGAAAGAGTAGGGTAGAAATCAAAGAAAAGTAGAGAATAGAAATTACAGACATAGAAGCTTCCCTAATCAGGGCATTACTTCCAGACAGCAAAGTGGGACTGTGAAAGAAATGGTGTTGGGGCCAACTCTATGGCCTGGGAGACCTTCCTACTTTGAGGGGACAGTAGTAAAGGGACAGAAGGCTCACCTTTGAGGCAGAGTGCTGGGAAGGGAGCTCGAAATGGAGTGCTGATGACCAGAAGGAGACTTTTCTGTCATCAAAGAGAATAAAAAAGGAGCTGCTAGGTGAAGCTACGTCCCCTGACCACTTTTATTTTAAATTTATTTATTTGAATAAATAATACATTCTCATAAAAACAAAATACAAAGCATAAAAAGTAAGTCACTGTCCATTCCCCATTCCTCGCCTTCATTTTCCCACTTCCCTTGTCCATTTCCTGCTTCATTTAGGGATGCTCTAGGGATAGACATGTATTTTCACTCAGAAAAGAAAAAGAAAAAGAAAAAGAAAAAGAAAAAGAAAAAGAAAAAGAAAAAAGAAACATAAATGGTTACAGACCACATTTGTGATTCAGAACCTTCATTTAACATCCTTTTGGACATGTGCCACATCAATACATATAGAAAATATACCTTTGAACAAAGCACTTCTTTAAACAAAATGCTCCAGAACATTCTATTACATGGATATGCCTTAGAGTGTTCTGCAGGTTTAACTGCTATATTTTAATAGTTGAGGGTTTGTTTTGCTCTCCAAGCTTTTTGAGTTGAATGCTTATCTCATTAATTTGTATCTTTTCTTCTTCAACAATAAAGGTGTTTATGGCTATGAATTTGCCTCTGATTTCTTTCACAAAAATGTTTTCATATTGTAGCCTCAGCTGTAATTTCTAAAATATTCTGAAATTTCAGTTTTATTTCTTCTTTGACTAAAAAAAAGGTTTTTTTGGCCTTCAAAAATATAGTCTTTTTATGATGCTTTGACTATTGAAACATAGTATCACTTTTTATTTATAGGCCATTACTTAAGTTATTATTTTAGCAACAGAAGTTTTTTAGGAAAAAAAAAGCACATTTTATGTGGTAGTTAGTGCCCTATGCTGAGTCTTACCTGATAGGGCCTGAAGAAATCTTTCACTACGGTTCCCTACCCCTGGCCCTGGGATTACCAGGTGTCAGAATAATACAACCTCACAAGGAGATTACTGAGATCTAGGAAACGTGTGCAGCAATCAAACCAATAACAGTGAGGACACTAAGTTACACATTCTCAACCCATCAGCACTGAAAGTAATTCTATTACTTATCACAAACTAGTAATGGGTCTTTCCTGCCATGTTTGACAGGTTCATAAATCCAATTTTTATCTTGTATAACTCAAAGGGAATTTTCTTCTCCTTGATAAAAAAAAATCCATTTTGGAGGGCAAATAGAGCCTTCTCAGTACCCTCTCTTAATTCAATATGCATTTTGTTCGTGATTTAAGGTGATTTTTCTACCCTGTAACTCAAGAATTCCACTCCCTCCTCCCTAGAATGCCAAGTGCAATTGTTTTGTTTAAGGCAAGCTACCAAAGTGGCCAGGAATGATTTGGCTGAGAGATTAAGCCTGGCTTCTCAGATGGCCATATGTTTCATAGTAGATGCAAGGTTCCCTCTTCCCACACCAAAACCATTCATTCACCACTGTAACCTCAGGTGTAGGTACTATGTACCTGGATGCAAAGCATCCAGTTATGGTGAAAGTGTTTGGTCCATATTCAGGCACTGGGTGGACACTGCTCAGAGAACCGTCACTCTGCATTTCTGAAGCATTTATGTGTTACTGGTTATACCTAAGGTGTGGAAGAAAAACACAAGTACCCTTTCTCTTTATAAAAGACATAGTAATTTGTGGGTCCAGAGGGGAAAGCAGCACTCTTGTGATGCTGAACAACATTTAATCAATTGGTAGTTTTAAAATTACCAACGGTAGGTCAGTGAGAGAACAGGAGGTACAAAAAAATGAATAGTGGTTAGGGTGACACTCACTTCCTTTATTGTTCACTTTTTTTTTCCTCTCCAATCTTGCAAATGATTTTTGTGCAAAAACAGTTTATGGGCTATGTCATAATAGGTTTCTAGTTTTAGGAACAATATTAGCAGACATGGTGCAAAAATTCTATTAAAAATATCTAATTAACTGATTAATTCTATTAATGAGTATCTTCTGAGCACAGCATTATAACTAGTGCCTTACAGTCATTTACAGACTGATAGACTAATTGGAATGAGTAAAACTCTAATACGATAGTTAATTTGAGATGTTGTAGACTGTGTCCTCTTTCTGGAAGAAGATTCTTTTCCCTAAAGGACTTTTATCAGTGTAAGTCCTACATGAGACTCCTACTCAGATTTACCAAATTATTCATGAAGAAAGCTCTGCTTTGGATGCGTTTTACCTGGTAGAGGACGGACTGAGCAGGGCCTGGGAAGACCTGGTTGCTGTTCTAGCTCTTCCACTGGCTTGTGGGCAATTCCGTGCACATCATTCAGTCTATTTGGGCCTCGGTTTCTTCGTCTTCAACGTGAGGAAGTTAGAATAGAGATGTAAGTTTCCTTACAACTCTAACATTTAGAGACGAAGATGAATATGACCTATGTTCCCAGAAGTTTGCAGACAAAAGGTGTAATTGTCTGGATTTTATGAGAAATGTGTGCCATTTCTTTCCTTCTATGTAGAAGTCTTCATGAACAAGTGTTTCCAAAGGAAGTTTTTCTCTGATAAAAATAGATCTGGATAACTATTGAGCACAGTGTTGATCACTGGGAACTGCTGGAGATTCCAGTATAATAAACTGATTATTTCCTTATCCGTAGGCAGAAACAAAGAATGTGCCTTTTAAAGGACAAAAGAAGCCCCCTAAAACACACACAATGAAATACAGATTTTTGTATACCAAATGGCTGTAACTTTTTTCCTCTCAATTTTTTTTATTGTGGTAAAATACACAACACATAAATACCATCTTAAACATTTTTAAGTGTACGGTTCAGTGACATTAAGGCCATTCATATGGTTGTGCAATCACTGCTGCCATCCAGCTCCAGAACTCTCCATCTTGCAAACCTAAAACTCCAAACTCACTGAACAATAACTCTTCCGTTCCCTGCACCTGCAGATCCCGGTAACCACTGACCAGACTTTGAATTCTCAAGTTCAGCTGCCTTCATTCTGCTCTTACAGTCCTTTACCTCTTTGTAGCATTGGACACCATTGATCAAGTTTGGCTCTTTGAAAAGTTTTTTGTTTTTGACTCTCTCTGTTCTCTCCAACTGCCCCTCTGCTGCCTGAGGACAGGAAGCTTGTCTTTTCCCTTCCTTCCTGATTGGATACATGGAAAACTTCAGTCATGATCCTTAGCTTACCTCTCTCACTGTCACTTTTCCCTAAGATGTCCATTTTGTGTGTGTGTGACTCTAACTGTCACATCTATTTGAGACAATTCAGAAATGAGTGCCTCTAGCCCCGCCCCACATGCTAATCTCTGTACGCATCCCCACCCTAGAGCATTGCCATCACCTCATACGTAATATTTTCAACAATTTCATGCTATTATCCGCTCTCCCAGAATGTGTTCCTCCAACTTCTCTCTTTTTTGCTGCTTTCTTAATTTATCTCTCATATTTGCCCAGAAACTCCAATGGTTCTTAATCTCCTGCCCCCATTCACTAAAGATGGTGTGTTCCATCTTTGAAAATATTATATGCCTGCCTTTTACTTTCTCTTTTCAGTGTCGTCCAGGTGTGACTCTTGGTGGGCTGCCTGGTGTCAGACTCTCTCCTCTTCCTCGAACATCAGGCACACTTCTGCCCCATTCCCTGTCCCCAAAGACCACTGCCCTCACTGAACCTGTTTTCCGTGGCTTTGTGTCTGAAATCCTCTGCTTGGTTTCAAGCCTCTCAAACCACATTTCACCTCAAATAAGCATTCTGTACTCTAGTCCTTTCCTGCTCCTGCTCACAGAATTCTCATTTCTGTGCCTTTATCTACGTAGTTCCTATTTTCAGAGCATCCTTTATCTTCTCTAGCTATAGCCTGATACGTGAAGGCTATTCCAAATCTCACTCATCTACTGATGTCCCCTTTCTCTGTGATTCTGTCGTCACAACTGGCACCACAGGAATCTTAGCATCACGTACAGTCCTAGATTGCCCAACTTTTATATATATTTATTTTGTGATTTCCCCCCACTTAATTGCAAATTCCTCGAGGGCATAGGTCTACATAGCTGCTGAATGCCTGGAGAATTTTCATCAAACAGAAATGCCTGGGTTTTGAATAGCTGTGAAAAAGGACACGTTTAAAAGCACATCAAGGGGAATTGAAAAGCTTCTTCTAAAGTAAAGGAGTCTTGGCCAAACAACTTTTGTTTTTCAGGTGACCTTATTTCAGTACAGTTGTTGAGATCATGTTTTGGGAAGCAAAGCTATAGATTTTGGAAGGAGGCCATAGAGAAGGCTCCAGTGTAGACACCAGCCAGAATTAAGACCTGCTTATCAACAGATTAGCTTTCATGTGCATGTAATTAACTTGTGATTCAGCTCTTTGTCTTAAAAGGAAATGTTACTGAAGACATCTGTTGCTCGTGTGTCGTAAGCAGTCATAAAGTTTATTTGAACATTTGGGGATGAAATTTCCCTTTTAGAAGGAAGTTTCTGCATTGTCTATACTCTGACATTAGATGGAAGTAGAGAGTTATAAAGTCCAAAGACCTAAGGTCACAAAGGCTGAAGATCTAATGATCCTTCCCAGAGCCAGAAAATTGGATGGATTTACATTTGCTTGATTAGTCAGATGAGAGATTTATCCGATGTATTTATCTGTTCAAATAACCTATTTTTAGTTTCATTGGTTTATTATTTTTCTCTTCTCGATTTCATTTATTTCTGCTCGTATCTTTTAATTTCTTACCCTCTAGTTACTTTGGTTTTGTTTTTTGTTATTTTTCTAGTTGCTTAGTGAAGAAGATTCTTTTATCAATTTCAGAAATTTCTTCTTTACTAATATATACACTTGATATTATGAATACTCTTCCAAACATTGTTTTAGTCACTTTCGCAAATTTTGATATGTTTTCATTTCATTCAGTTCTAAGTATCTTCTAACTTCCTTTCATGGATTGTATGTTTGTAGCTCCCCCAAATTCATATATTGACCTAACCCTCCCAGGGTGATGATATCTGGAGGTGGGGCCTTCGGGAAGTAATTAGGTTAAGTAATGCCATGAGGATGAGGCCTCCTCAGGATGGAATTAGTGTCTTCCTAAGGAGAGGAAGAAAGACCAGGGCTCTCTCTCTCCCCCACCATGTGAGGACACAGTGAGAAGGCAGCCACTTGCAGGCCAGGAAGAGGGCCCTCAGCAGGAACCAAATCTGCTGCCACGTTAATATGGGACTTCTCAGGCTCCTGAACCGTGAGAAATAAGTGTCTGTTGTCTATTCAGTCTAAGATATTTTGTTCCAGCAGCCTGAGTAGACTAATGCATTTCTCTTGAGAATTCCTCTTTGACCAATAGATTATTTAAAAGTGTAGTGTTTCATTTCCAAGTATTTGAAGGCTTTCCTGATACCTTTTTGTGATTAATTTCTAGTTTAATTCCCCTGCAATCAGAGAATGTACTTTGATTTCAATTCTTTTGAAATTGTTAAAATTTGTTTTATGATCCAGGACACAGACTGTTTAGTGAGTATTTTATGTGCACTTGAGAAGAATGTGTATTCTCTTTCTGGGGGCAGGGAGAATGCTCTATACCTGTTAATCAGGTCAAATTGTTCTTGCTGTTGTTTGTGTTTTCTTCATTCTTGATGATTTTCTACTTGTTCCGTTGATTACTGAGAGGGGAGTGTTGAAGTCTTCAGCTACAGTCTTAGCTTAATCATTTTTTCCTTTCAGTTCTATCAGTTTTTGCTTCATGTATTTGAATATTCTGTGGTTAGGCTTATTTACATTTAAAATTGTTATGCATTCTTGGTGAATTGCTTGATAATTTTGTGATAACCGTTTTTAACCCTCATAATTTTCACATGATTTTTAAGTCTAGTTTTTCTAACATTACTGTAGACATTCCAGCTTTGTTTTGCTTTGTATTTACATGGAATATCTTTTAAAATCATCTTACATATAAACTATCTATATTACTACATTTGAAGTGGATTTCTTGTGGACGTGATATATTGGGTCTTGTTTTTTCCATTCGATCTGATAATCTTTGTCTTTTAACTGATGTGCTTAGACCAGGGGTTGGTGAACTATGGCCTGTGGTCTCTTTTTACACTTTCCATTAGCTAAGGAAGAGTTTTACATTTTAAAAGAGTTGTAAACAAACATAGAAAAATATGCAAAGGAAAGTATATGCATCCTAAAAAGCCTAAACTACTTACTCTGGCTTTACAGAGACTGTTTGATGACCTAGTTCCCTCTTGTTTCTACAACATTGCGTTTTGTCCATACGGGATGTAGTGTCCCACCCAGCGATACGATATATTGCAAAGGAAACTGCAGGTGAAATAGAGTTTGTCCTATCTGCTTTACAGCCTTGCTAAATAGGTGAGAAGACTACAAGCCTTTCAATGATGCATGAAGTCAACCATCTGCTCCAGTTTCTCCAGACTCCCCAGCTACAATCTGAAGCTGAAAAAGGTGGTCTGGATCCAAGCTAGCTCTCCCACTGCTGAATGAGGGAGGTGAAAGGGTTGGACTCTATTCCAATACCTTGACTCAGTATTTCAACCTGCTCTCGAATGGGTTCTCAGATGCTCCCTCTGACTCAGAGCATTCCAATTCTCTGACCTACAGAAGTTCTGGGTTAGGGTCTCAGACTTATTTCCCTTTCCCTCCTTGTTAGAATAATTTCTACACAGGGTTTCTGAATTTGTGCAGCCTAGCACATAATCACTCAAGTGCAGGTGGTACTTCAGAAGTGGGTGACAAGTAGCCCCAGGCATCCTGGTCACTAAGATAGCATCCCAGAAAAAGGAAGTTATGAGTAAAATGAAAAACAAATGTCATCTAAGGAATACTCTGACTCAAGCAAGGTAGAGATGAAACACATTAGAAGATACTTGAGCAGGAGAAATAGGCTTCAATGGGATGCTTGGTGATGACAGAATTCAGCCAAGAGAGGCAATCAGACACTACTTAAGTCTAGTCTAGAGTTCTTTTTTTTCAGAGTATGAATTTTTAATACAGCCAGCAAACTGAACCTAAAAATTGCTGGAGTGGTTATAGTTAGTGGGCAGGGAAGGCTCGTGGCCATTTTATACATACGATGCAGTCAGGAGAAGTAAAGCTGTTTTGATCACCAGGTAGATGTCCAAGCCAGCCGAGGAGACTTTTACCCTGAGAACTCCTCCACCAAATAATGTATTCTCTATTCAGTGTGTATCTCCTCTATTTTATTTATTTACTTTTCATTAAATTTTGTTAAAATTATTTATTATTTTTTATTAAGGAATTACATGAACATGTTTTTAAAAATTGATGCACATACAGGTTTTTAAATAAAAGCTAAAAGTCTTCCACCTAGCTCCTATTCTATAGTATTACTCCTTGTCTCATTTCTGTTTTTTATTCTTCTGTTTGCTTTTTCTCTTACTTGCATTTACAACTTACTTTTATTATTTTTATATACATAATTATTAAAACTTAGAGGTCTAATGCAGGTTTCTTCAACAGCAACAAAAATACCAGCTGGAAGTCATTCAGCCTAATCTTAAGCAACCTCCTTGATAAGAGATATACCATTTTTTAAAGTTAGGTAATTTCTCCAGGGTTTTCTGTAAATGATACAGTCTAGTCTTTCTAAGTGTGACTCCAAATGCAAAATCCATAAATTAAGAAACAAAGAAACAAACAAAGGAAAGAAGGAAGAAGGAGAAAGAGAAAGTTTTGTAGTCAAAAAAAATGAGCAAACAAAATCTTTTGGTAAAAGCATTGCATGTAAAATTAAAGGGAAAAAGATAAATGGTGGAAATTATACATACATATATTGTTGACTGATACTCAAAGAGCCACAACTAAAAACAAGATACTATTTTTTTATCTGTCAAATTGACAAAGAATAAAGGATGTTAATACCTAGTGTTAGTAATGAGGTAGAAAAATGAGCACTCTCATGGTGAAAATACAGGTGATATAGTATTTCTGGTTGGCAATTTAGCAATGTGACGAAGTTAAGTAACATGCGTAATCTCTGATCAAGCAGAAATGGGATTGTTAAAAATTCTTCCTAGTAATAGAAGTAGCTAGAAACACAAAAATGTATATACAAATGTGTTTCAACTGCAAACTTGTTTTTACTACAGAACTGGAAAAAACTGAGAGGCCAAAAATATTGATAAGAAAACAGTGGTGGTTCCACACAAAGAAATACTCATTATGGAAGATGTGAGAGATACACAAATATACTTATATACAAGTGAAGTTTTCTCTATGATTTTAAGTAAGAATTCTGGTTCCAAAACATTATGTGTAGTGGGAAAGCCGAAAGGAGATGAATTGGTGTTGATAATGGTTTCTCTCTGAGTAGAGGGATTATGGGTGATTTCTAAAAAATTTTAACTAATCCAGTATTTCTTTTTTAAACACAGAAATATAGTTTAAATGATTTGTCTTCTACATAGTAAATGACAATCTTTCTTAACTTTTCATAGGTTTCATTGGGCTTAGCTTAGCCCTTTCTAATGACCTAAACAATTCTAATTTTTTCATCTACTTGTTGGTTCTTTAGATATTTGAAACTGTGATTATGTATTTAGAGACACTAATGTTTGCTACCCCCAATTCCCCTCCTTTTTTTGTGCTAATAGTGTCTTGTTTTGTTTAGCTATGCAGTTCTCAGGGGAGATTTTTGGGTTGTCACACTGATGCCAATAAAACCCTCTAACCAATTTTTAAATGTGGAATGACTGTTCCTTCATTCTTTGTTTATTTATTCTCTTTGGAAAGTGATAAGGAGGACCCAAACTACAGAACCTCATATATAGTTTCCTTCTTGGAAAGATAATTTTCCTAAATGTCTCTTTCAACTTAGTGATTAGATTAGATTTAGAGCATTTAAAATTTAGCCATAGGGTTTTTTGGTTTTGTTTGTTTTCTTTTGTTGTTGTTGTTTGCTAAACACTCTTTATTCCCAGGAATATCTTAAACTGGATTTTGTATAATCACTGTGGAAGAGATTTGAAGGTGCAGTTGATTTGAAAAGTCGGATACATACAGGAATACAGGAAGCTTCCTATTTTTTTGTTCTTAAATCCTAGACCAGTTGAGTGTCATAAGGAAAGATCTATATACTTCAAAGAGCTGTGACCTTAACAATACTCTTCAAAGATGTCCTTGATTCTTCCATTACATTTTTTGTATACTAAATGCAAAATGGTTTTTTTTCTGTCCTTTTTTTTAAATTTGTATCATTTAAATAATGGAGAACACTTGAATCTTATATGTAATCTAACTTACAATAAATAAGTAGAAAATGAATATCGATCAGATTATTAAAATCACAAACTTCTCTTAGAAGTTTCTCTTGAAAACTAAAATGATTTACTAAACTAAAGTCTTCTTAGTTGTTATTTCCTTATTTCTTTCAGTTAATAACAGATATTAGTACTTGAATTTCATGATAGACTTTCAAGTGTGATATATTTCAGAGAATGAATATTTTTAACATATGATTTGGGGAGTTACTTACCTTCATAGACATATCAGTACTTTGACAAACAAGATTGTTTCTGGAATTTGGTGATAGTCATTGCTTATAGCTGTGGCACGTATATAGTGCTCTGATGTCCAAAGTCACATCTTTTTCTGGGACACACCAACATTGGTTGTACAACTCATTTGGCTAAACATCTAGCCATCTGGGAAGAATGACTGTCTTCAGAAGCTAAATTGTTCACACCGTTAAATATATTTGGTAAAAGTAATTCCAGGCAAAGGTCATTCTCCAGGCACACCTTCTGTGGACATGAAAGGGAGTCTGTGTGTTCCACATTGGAAAAAAAATGACATACTTACCTCTCTTTTTAGATCTTGAAATTAAAATAGTGTTTGAGAAAGTCAGAACAACAAAAAATAATTGATGAGAAAAAGAGCAGATAAAAATGTGATCAAGGGAAGGAATCTATCTCCATGTTTATTACTGATGTAAAGATTTTAAAAATTGAATCCTTTTTTAGGACTCATATCCACATTCTCAGATGCAGAAGCACGTGAGGACATGTGTACATTTGTACATACCAGACATTTAATCACTCGGGAGTAGAGAGGTAGCTATTTTGGTAGGTGTGGGAGACTAAATGAGTGTGTGAAAGAAGATGGAATGAGGGAGAGATAAATGAGAGTTGGAAAAGGACAGACAACATGGTTATACAACTCCGTGGGTTATTTTCTACTGTTGAGAATGTGAGAAGGACGATCAATTGTAAATGAGTCACAAGGAGTCAGATAGAGCCTATGTTGTAGGTAATGGAAAGACATTGTGTTGAGGGGATGGAATATTCCCTTTAGCACCTTGAGCCTTACTCTTAGCCTTAGGGGGGAAAAGCAACAAACCAATAAAAAAAGTAAATGTTATTTCTCTCTAACTCATTAGTGTCTGGAAGTGCAACTCTGCCGTTTCCTTGAAGTAGCTAGGGTCTTCACCTCAATGAATAATTCATGATCCATTTTGAAATGTAAGCAGGTCTTAATGAGGGGGAGAAGAAGAGGAAGTGAGACTACTTATTAAAGTATTGAAGGCATGTGGTCACCCCTGACTTAGCAAAGTCCCTCATTTTATTTTGTGTGCATCTAAATGCACCATCAAGTATTTCTGAAATGCACTCAGGTTTCTAATGATATTCTCCACCGACTCTCTAGCCTCAGTTCAAAAGCATGCAGACATCAAAGAAATTGCAAAAAAAAAAAAAGGGCAAAACAACAAATAGTGAGTGAACAAATAAGCATAATTTATTAGGTGTCAGGCACTAAGATAGCTGTTGTTTACATAATATATAGTTTCACAATAACTTATGAGGTTTAGTTATAATTTTTATACTTTTTTATGAAAAAAATTATAACTTAGTTTAAGAAATTTCTGCAATATCATGTGGCTTTTAAATGGGGAAAATTTAAATGGGGAAACCAGATTTTAAATCAAGCTCTCAAATGCTTATGCTATTCCTAATAACCAAAAGCTCATGGTCAAATAATACCTCCTTTTCATTATCTTGGAAACCTGTGTAAGCCTTCATTCTTCTATTTCTTTTCACCACCATATCTGAGAACGAAGTCCCATCTAACCCACCTCCTAGGTCCTTCTCAATTATTTTTTTCTCTTCTCCTTTTTCACTAACCTCCTTCAGGCCTCTAATCTTTCTTGCATATACTATCTCATTAGTCTTTTAATGGTTTTAATGGGTTTCCTTTCTTCTGGTTTATCCCTTTCCTAATAGACAAGTTAACGCTCCTTGTTGAAGTGCTTCCTACTTCCCTTCTCAATTTTTTTTTTATTTAACAACTTAACCCTTTACCCAGTGCTGATTCCAGTCTGACCTACTACCATGTAACAGTTATCAACAAGCATTTAGCAAGCATTTATCAGCAAATATTTTTCAGCTGTCCCCTACTTTTCCCAGAGAGTGATGGATTGGCACATTGAAGGATAAAAACTCAACTAAGGCACAGTTTCTGATCTCAAAGACCTTAAGAGTGGAGGGGGTAGGAATTAGCAAGCAAATTGATGATTGATGATGATCAGTAAAATGTCTCCTGAGCTTCGAGAGAAAAGCATGCACAGGGTGCAAACAGAATCTCTGAGGGTCAGACTGGATACCTAGGGCATCACAGAAGACATATAGAAGAGTTGATGGAGTGATCTGACTAGGAGCAGAGGCATAATTAAACCAAAGCATGTAATGTGTTGATTCGGGGTTATGAATTGGAAGAGGCCTGTTGAGTTAGGATTGGTGTGAGAGGCCTTGATACAAGCATTTGTGCTTTTGGAAGCATGTTAGGCTCCGGGATTTATACACATTTCTTCTCCAGGAAGAGGGAGACAAAAAGAGGAAGGACACATAATCCTACCCCTATGCAAGGTTGGGGACTGAGGAGCCCAGTCCTAGTAGGAGTGGATCTGGAGGCATCCTTCCCTGCATCTCGTGAGCAGGGTGTTGGTGGGTTTTGCACCGAGGCCACCAGTTCACCACATAATGCAAAATTAAATAAACACATGCTTTATTTTCTTCTGTCTTACTTTTGAATACAGTAAATATTAGTAGTTATAATCCACATAATCCAAAGCTTTTTGGAGTCTTACATAAATTTTTAGAGTGTAAGTAATCCTGAGACCCAAAATGTTGCAACTGCTGAGCTGGCAAGACAGAGGCCAAAGCATGAATGGCTGGGTCTGTGAAGCTAATACATTCTAATTTCACCTTAAAAATTGTAGGGACATATTTAAAGACTTTAAATAAGGGAGGGACAAATCAAATTATTCATCAGTTGGCCTGTATTTTGGAGGCTGGTTTTGTGGTTTAGTTTAGTGGTGGCTTTGAGAGGAGGCATGGCAATCAGGTAGGAGGCTGTCCTAGTAGTTACAGCTGGAAGTGATGATGTTTTGAGGTAGAGCAAAGGAGTGGTCAGAATCACTTTGAGAGGACTCCTGGATCTCCCTAGGACTTAGTGACCAAAGCAGTGCACAGAATGAATGCGCGTGAGACTCAGAGGCGCCTTAGGCTTCCAGATCAGGGTTCTCAGGGAATGCTAACGACACTGGCTGTACTCCATACCCTCTCAGATCTCTGCACCCTCCCCAGGCTTCTGTGCTCTTTTGCTTCTTTGGGAGATAACTCCATGGCTCCTGGAGCCCTTTACTCATTTGTGTAGAGGCTGCAAGTATCTGGGAATTTATGTTATCCAGCCTGACCCTGAGGTGGCCTTTAGCCAGAGACTGATTGCACAGGAATATGAGAGCTCAGCTCCCCTGCCTTGAGGTGGCACAAACTGGGAGATGGAACATACTCTTTCAGGGCTCCCCTGCGGGATCAGGCTGAAGCTAGAATTTTTGCTGAAATCACACTGCTGTTTGAAATCACACTTTTTCCCATTCCTCTTTCCATTCCTCCCTTAGAGCTTTCTCCTGGGAGCACATCCCTCTCTCTGCCCCTGCACATGAATATTCTTCTCAGAATCTGCTTCTGTGGAATCTGTCCCAAGACAGGGCTCATGTTGACCTTGCATTTTGCCCAGATAGATCATACCAGGTATGGAGCGACTTTAGAGGAAGGAGAGTATGTTCAATTTTGGACACGTTGATTTAAGTGTACTTGGGTCATTATGTAGAAATATCTAACAAGAGCTGAGTTAGAAATATTGATTTGAGAGCCATCAGGATATAGATGGTGGTTGAAGCCATGGATGTGAATGAGGTTCATTTAGGAAAGTGTATGAGGAGTTTAGAGGTGAGGACTGGGCCATGGGGAAATTTTGACAAATGCATATTAACGTGTCCTTCATAAAAACCTTTTCATTCAAGTAGAACTTTACATTTTCATATTCAGAATCGTCATATCATTTGATCTTTATTATAACAAAAGAAGGTGGGAGATTGTATAATTGTCATTATTTTTCAGATCAGAAAATTGAGACTCTAAAATGAGAATTCACATGAATTACCTAAAGTCATGAAAGCGGCAAGACCAGCACAAAAATCCAGGTCATTTAATTCCTAGCACAAAGCTTTTCCTGCCACCCAATTGCTTTTGAAAAAAAAATGTCGTTTTTTTTTCCCTCCTAAATACCCTTGCAATGTGCAGGCGGTTGTCTTCTTTATTATAGACTCAGCATTCTTACAAACTTGTATGAAATCTGTTCCAGCTTTTCTGGTATCCTCATAAATTTATCATGCTCTGCTGCAGGACAACTTTGCTTCCTAGAGCCCAGAAAGTCGCTTCCTTCAGGAAGCCACACTGAACCAGCCTAAGCTCTCTGGTTCTTTCTTAACAGTTCTAAATTTATTTGACAGCATATTCTTTCCACATGTTGATACACTACTTTTGAATTCTTTTCTTGATTCATTTTGTGTGTTTTTGTTTTTCTTCCCCCAACTATATTGTAAGACAATCTTTAAGATATTCTCTTTTATACAAGAATCAATAAATTCTCATTATAGAATTTTTTGAAAGTAAAGATAATCTATAATCCTAGATTATAACAACGATCATTTTTTGTATATTTAATTTCAGTCTGTTCATTTTACCCACATATTTATGCATTTTGTTTTATATAGTGGCATTCCTGATGTTTGTAGTTATTCACCTCGGTTGCTGTTTGACATACAAATATGTCTTGCAATGAATTTTGATTCTGTGTTAGTATATATTGCCGTGCATTGACTAGGGATCTAGCATCTGCTTGGGCATGCCTTAATTGGAAGATAGATTTGCAAAAGATGCTACAGATATTTATCAAGTTATAGAAGCAAGGATAGTCAGAGAAGAGACTGATTGGGGGGGTGATTTTTTGCTTATGGGGAGATTTTGACTTTCATAGAATAAAATGCTTACCAGATTTAATTGGTCTAAGTGTCTTCATTTGTTAGAATGACCCTATTTGATGAGCTTGCATTTTTTTCTTTCCTGTCTCTGTTGGGACTATTTAGACAGCTGAGGGCATATTAGAGCTGATAAACAATTTGGTTTTATCTGATTTTTATTCAGCTGTCAAAACATGACTGTGACCTCCTTCAGAGTTTAGTATAAAATGCTTTTCTGGACTTTGATTAATTTTTAAGAGAGTCCTACTAGGTTATATATTCCATTCTTAGACAATCAAGTTTTCCAAGTTGTTCTGCAAGTTCGTCTGGTTAGCATCCCTTTTTAGCATAAGAACATCATGGTTTATAACTATGACTTGCCATTAATCTGGGTTTATTAGATTTTCAAACATTTGTGCCTCCAAACTACACACTGGATTTGCACTTTGCTGGATGACATTTACGCAGTTAGCCTGGACCTTACATATTCCCATCACAGCATGAAAATGCATTTACTAAGGACTTTGAGTCTGCAGTTTTAGATGAAAAAGGAGTAAATATTCCTCTCTCTTGAGATGTTTAGATTACATTTAATTGACTTTTAAAATATATTAGCATGATCAAAACAGTTTAAAACAGATGACTTTTTCCTCCCTAAATAAAGCAGATTATGCTAGGGGGCTGACTTCAAAAACTTTGAAATACTGAAATACGAAGGAGCTGAGGATCTTTTTTTTTTTCGAAAACACAGAGAAAGATCAGTATATGTAAAAATATTTATAATTTATGCTTATGCTTCTAAAGTTTGAATAGGCATAAACTTGCTTCTGGAAAGAAGGCTTTTCATTCTGAGGGACCTGAAGTTACAAGCCTTTTCACAGGATAGTGTGGGAAACATATGTCATTGTTGTCAGACTAATGCAACTCTGTTGACTTAAAGGTTACAAAGAAATTAATACATTTTCAGAGATACATGGGAGATAGTAGAACATCTATTTATGAAAAATGTGGACACTTGCTGCCCAAGCTGTGTCTCTCAAGGCATCGTCCCTGGACCAGCTTCATCCTCATTGCCACCCACCAGTGTGTTCTCCTGTGACGAGTAATACGCCTCCCATAGACTCTTGCCGAAGTGCTTGACCTCAAGCCATCTGCCAACCAATTCCTGCTTAAACCCTCCAGAGATCAGTGCCTTATAAGTAAAATCGTTTGAGAAATATGGTATCCACTCACTTCTCTGGCTAATTAACAGCTCTATCCTTGAATCAGGGCAGAACACTAGAAGATTATATAAGTCTTTCATTGTATCTTGAACAACTCTGAACAACCACCTTCACTAAATTAAATTTAAATGTAATATCCTTTGTTTTGTCTGCATTTGGTAGATAATTTTGGTCAAAGACATGTTGCCTATTATTTTCTGTATAGGATCTCATTTGATAAGTCCATTTAGAATTTATAACCAGGGAAGAAATGTATGTGTCCATTTTCTCTATATCTCTCTGACTTTCTGTCTCAGTCTCTTTTTCTCTCTTAAAATTGGTTTGCTTTCATCAAGCAAGTAACTAGAAGTATTTAATTTATTTGGGTTTTGTGTTTTGCCTCTTTGGAGACTCAAATCAAAATTGAATAGGCAATCATAATGATTATATCCAACTCTACATTTAGCATTTTTACTTTCTCCTGCTCCTCCTTATATCTTTGATATGTTATTTTCACCCAAAACTTTGTTGTATACATACATTTTATGTTAAGGTGCTTTAAATCCCTTTTGAAGAGCATGAAGTTTAAGCAAACTATTAAGGGTAGCATAAAACAAGGCTGTTCAGAAAGCCAGTGGATAATGATCCTATAAACGTCTGTAAACTATAGAAACAGAAAAGGAAAATGGTATTTTTGATTGTCACTTTACTGCCAGGTTGACTCCAGCCAACAAATGGTCATTTATTCACTAGTGATACTTAGCAAGTCATGGCCACACCATATAGTATACTTTCCTGTAGACTCTACTGAGTGAGAGAAATAATGGGCATGAACAATTATATGTGGATTTAAAAGTCTTTATATAGAATTCAGTTATAAAAGATTATGAAAGAAATAAGTGGGCTAAATATTTGTATTAAAATGGAAACACCATGAACATTAAAATAAATTAGCTTCCATAGTAAATTCCTAGTATTGGTTTTTATATGACTCAAAATTTTTTCCAAGGATGTGGAAACTTGGAATCCTTGGTCATCTGAAAAATTTCAGATGTGAAGCTAAAGTAATTTTAATGGAAACTAAGGAAGTAATTATGATTCAATTAAAATATGTTTACATTCAACATTTCAAAATTATGTTTATTTTTTGTATATAGTCCTATCTATACCCTTGAGAGAGTAAAGGTATCAATAAAGGATAAATTAAAAAATGAGGATCAGAACTGTAGGATTGAAATTGGCTTGAAAAGTCATTTACTCCAACCTCTCATCTGAGTTTTAACCTTTAAACAATCATTGATTTAAAAAAGCAGAATTTATAAAAGGTGATTGTAAAATAACTTTTTTTTTCTTTCTCTTTTCATTGAAATTGGTCTTTAGAGTTAGTTCTTCCCCTTCCTGGATGGAAAGTCTGGTGGGTTGTGTTAACTTTTAGGGAAGGTTTTCTGTCACTATAAGTTACAAGATGTAATCTCAGTATTTAAAAATCCAGTCTCCTATAATATTCAAAATTTTGTTTGGCTTTAATGTTAAGTCCTCTTGTCTTTCTTCCTGTAATATAATTTTTCTCCCTTTTCTTGATGACTCGTTTCTGCCTCTCAAAGATCAGAAAAGAGGAGGGAGAAGAGGAAAGGGGCAGGGAACTTTCAGTATCACTGTGATCTAGCTCCCGTTTTCTCTAGACTTGGCCGGGGGCAGAAGCTTACTTTTCTTCTCGGGGGGTGTTTTTAATGGGTTCTTCAGAGACCCTCTCTACTGCTGGGATCACTCAGTTGAAGTTCTCTGGAGATTGGTAAATGAATCTCTATTTCTACTGGTTACTTGATTCTTCCTTAGACCCTTTGCATCAAACAGTACCTGCTCCATTTTCTCTTTCTCTCCAGTCTCTTACTTTTTCTCTTTCCTCTCCTAAGATGTACTCAGGTCCCACCAAACTCTGAGAAGGCTAACTAATTCCAACACAGCCAAGTCTCATTTCTCTACCAAAGCAGCCAGCAACCCTAACTCTTCCTCTGTAAAATTTTCTAGGTAGAATTCGGACACCAGCTCATGAGGTCTCCCTGAACACAGGGCACAAACAGTAGCTCTCTGAGTGGTCTTGAGGCTATTTTCCCCAGTGAGCAAGGACTCACTGCCTCATTTTAGTGAGTAAAAGCTTTAGGGTAAGTATTCTTGACTTTTTAATCTCAGGAAGGAGAACTGTTGGAACAGTCATAGTTAGTAAGTCTTTTGGAATCATTCTATAAATTAGTGAAAATCTATGCAACTCTAGTTCCAGAACAAGAACATGCATTTTATCAAACTAGGCAATCTAAAATAAACGTGAAGATGAAAGGAGTTGGGAAGTAGTGGGAGGAAAGATCCGTGATGAAATAGATAAGGACACTAAACACTTAACTGTGTGGAGTCCAGAGAAAATCTCCAGTTGTTTGAACAAGAAATAAATATTAAAATTACAAAGTTAACAGAGATGCATTGTAATAGCGGATTAACTATAGTAAAAGGAATTGGAGGGATTTACAGCGCTAAGTAGTTGAATCCTATCTTGTTTAGTTGAAAGAAGATAATGTTTGAAATAGATAAATTTAAAAATATGTTAGTATATTATCTGAGTCTTACAGGTAATTACCAGATGAATTAAAAACATAAACTGTTAGAAGAGTGAAACCTAGCTTCTTGCGGGAATAAAGAATAGGGATGGGTAGCATGAATTAGAGGACCATTGTGCATAGTCCTTGTTTCCATGTATTTTAAAAACATGTGTATTTATTTCTCTAATAAAAATGTTAACTTTTATTATTAAAATACATTTTAAAATTATGTGGCAAAATATATAGATAAGTATATATCATTTAATATGAAAAAGATGATTAATGAAGTAATTATTGCTGCAAGAGATCAAATCAGTGTAAAGCTATAACATATTATTCAATGTGATACAATCATAAGCATCTTCAGAAGAATTAAAGAAACAGAACAATATCAAAAATATTTTTTTACATATATGAATTAAATATATGAAAATGATCCATTAAAAAATCTTTGGGAAAGGGAGGGTTATTTAATAAGTGGATTTAGATCACTTACCTCTATTTATTTATTTATTTTTTAAAGTTTGGTTTTTTTTTTAAAAGGCAGTAATTAGGTTTTTATTTGTTTGTTTTTAATGGAGGTACTGAGGATTGAACCCAGGACTTTGTGCATGCTAGGTATGCATTCTACCACTGAGATATACCCTCCCTCCTCAGTCACTTACTTTTAAATAAAATTTAAATTTATCTTTATTTATTTTTAAATAAAAATATTGTCTTCAACTCTTATCCCATATTAAATAAATTCCAGATCATTATTAACTTGTAAGTATTAATCCATGAAATGCCTAGAAGGAAACTAAGAGTTTATCTGAGCTCTACTTTGGGTAAAACCTTTTACACTTAACTCAAATGGAAGAACCTGCAAAAGAAAATACAAATTTGACGGCTTTCAGGAGTTTAAATTGTGCATATTATATTAAAATATGGCAAAGAAAAATCATTACAACAAATATGAAAATGCTTAATAATAGTGACTATAAAGAAGGAATTCAACTAATTTTTATTTCATCCCATTCAGTGCTAAATTTCCAGCACTAAGCATGATGGACATGGTTTTAAAAATCAATGAGAAAAAATCCTGACTCCAGTAAATAAATGGGCAAAGATCATTGCTTATTTCACCATAGAAACAGTACAATAATTAGTAAGCATTGGTATGGTATTTGGGTTTATAGTCAAAGCTTATAAATAAAAATGAGATATAAATTGCATTAATTAAATATACAAAGATGTACTTAAAGGGTATTCCCAATATTGGCAAGTATCATGAAGTGGGCAGTTTAGACACTGCTGAGCGTGCAAATTGTCTTAACTTTTCAAGAAAGTAATTTGGGAATATGAGTAAAAAGTTTTAAAGATGTTCATATCTTTTAAGGCCAGAAATGCAATTGCTGATATTTTTGTAAGATAATTTATAACAGTGAAGAGTAAAGATTTTATAAATGCTTGGCCATAAGGAACTGCAAAAGAAGAAATAGTAGTTTGAAATACTGTGCAGACATTTCGTATGATATTCATGGGCAGTTTTTAAGAATATGGAAAATGTTTGTAACATTTTAAAGAAAAACACAAAGTGGTATTAAGTAGGCAAAACAGTATACAGAAAAATTGAGAATTTATGATAACATTTTAACAATTTTTCTAGGAATTGAGGTTATGATTTTTAAATAGTTTCATTATTTTTTTCTACTTTCTCCAAAACGAATATGTACTATTTTTATGTGAAAAACAAAATTCAGGCAGATAAACACTGGGCAGCTTGTCCGAGACCCACAATTTGTTCATTGTGGGAACCTGGGCAAGTGACCCCTTTTGTGGAGCCAACATCACAGTCCAACCAGTTTTGTTCGCACATCATTAAACTGTAATGTGTCTGGCAAGTATAATTGGTTGTGAAAATGATGCTTCTGGTTTTGTTAACTACTGGTCGCACAACCTGGCACACCTCCCCTCTTCTTGTCTTCATCTCAGCTACTGAAGTGCATCATCAGCATTTTCTTTAATATAGCCTCCGTTTTTGGAAAAAAAATATGCCCAAGAAAAGTGAAAAAGTTGATTCTGTCCATCTGTATTTGTGCTTACTGTTTCCAGACTTGAAGTTATGAGCTGAGTTTACAAATTTGAATACTTGTGTCTCATGGTCTTTAACCTTGGGTTGGTGCACATTCCTCACTCCTTTCTAAATGTCACTCCTTTTGGCTTCTACTGCACATCAATGAACTTGAACTGGACAGAAAGGGGTGCAATACTCTTTAGAAGAACCCCCAACTTTTCTATACTTGAAAAATAAATCAAAGTTTCTCTCTACCTGATTCTCTCCTTGGATGATTCCTCCTCGGCTGATTCCTCCTCTTAGAGGAATCAGTGTTTGTTCCCAGCAACCTCTGTGGCTGTCTGTTACTTTCCGATACAGCATTCTTCATGAACCTGGGGCCAAGAAGGAAAGATGGAGGAATAAGTTTTGGGCTTGAGGCTGGAAAGTCTGTTAGCAAAAATGCTATTGGCTTTTGAGTTTGAAGAAGTTTGTCTCTTTCTGGTTGGGAATATAACGTAATAGTATTGTGCTAGTCTACCAAGTCGGAGCTCCACCTTTTGCACGATTCATATTTTCAACTTTAAAGAGGCTCACGACTGAGCTTTCACAAACAGTAGCTGTTTACTTTCTTTCCACAAAAATTATCATCGCAAATACCCCTCTGAGAATGTATATTTTCAGATGCCAGGTAATCAAAGCTTAGTTGTACTCAGAGGCTTTTTTAGAACCAAATGGAAAATAATTGCTTTAAAGTACCCACTTGTGAGGATTTCTGCTCATCAGTATAATTGCCAGCAGCCACTGTCTTTCTACCACAATAAATTCACAATGATTCATTAGCTTCTTTTGGAGGGATGAAATAGATCATCTTGTTAACCTCAACTTTGATTTTTAAATGGCTTCTGTTGATTTCATATTGGAATTACAGTTTGCACATGAACTAAAATAATAAATACCCCTGACCCCACTTTAAAGAGTAGTGTGTGTAGTAGAAGAGGATATAATTAGAACTTAGCCAGCCTTGCAGGATTTAGATATGAGTTCTCTATGTGTTTACTTTAGGAGGATTTTTATTTCTTCTCTTTTGTCAAAGGAATTTAATTTCTTGACTATAAGTCTCTGCATACAAAACCCAGCAGTTGGCAAATAATCCTTGCGATATGGTCTCAAGTACCTTTGTCCAGCCATCTGTTTGGTATCAAATGAACAGAATGATTGCTGCAAAAAACTACTGGGGAACAATGCTTGTCAAGAACTCCGTAATCTTATTTATCAGGTTCCCTAGGTTGATGGGATCTCAATTAATATGCCTCAAGACTACTTTGCATGTGTGGATATTGGTCAAAGGTTAGCACACGTTTGTTAATTTGCTAGTTTTTAAACAGCCTGGGAAATATATCCTGCCTATACTTTGGCCATAAAAATGATTTGTAATGATTGACTACTTGAAGTAATTAACCTGTTGGGATTCTGCCAATTCAGCTGAGGGGTCAACCTTAGCCTTCTAAGGTCAATACAGGAGGGCACCTAGGGCTCCTCCAAGCTGGCACATGCTCTGAGTATGTAAATCACCTAGTGCATATCCAGTGACTGTCTCCCAGTGGTACCATCCACATTCCTGCCCCATCTCAGCCTCCTCAGCCGTTCAGAGACTCCATCCTCTAGTTTCAGCATCTACTATAGTTCAAGTAAGAAACCTAAATTTTAAAAAAAAAAGCAATGATTACTCATGAGTATTTAAAAATTTCAAATTGAAGGTGTAGAGAGAGCTTCTCAAGGTGGCTTCAAAGACAAACAGATCAAGAGCTGCCTCAACATCACAGAACAAAACATCGGAAAAAAATGATTTCAAGGAAAAAGATTTTGCGAGAAGCTACCTGGAGATGACTTCAAAGCATTAACCAGGGGCTGAGAAGGGCTTGCTTGTCAACTGCAGGTGAGCCAAGCCTGTTGTGAGCAGGTGAGTCTGGTCTGGACCAAAAATGGTAAGATGACAGGAACGCAGGCCTTAACAAGTTAATATCAAGTGGCCAGAGTGCAGGAAAACAACCTGTGTATCCCAGGTTCTTAACTGACATTGTGAGCAGGGGGCTCACTTCACAGCAAGCCCAGCACACCCTACGCTGTGTCTAATCATTTGTTCAGCTGGCTCTAGAGGTGGTCTGTATCTAGCACAGCACCAGGGATGTATACAGTACAGTGAAGGGAGGCAAGAAGCATCTCTTAGGAAAAAAATCAGTGGGTATCTCTGATTTGGAGTTTGGAAAGCAATAACCTAGTTTCTGGTCTGGCAAAGGAAAAATAACAAAGTGCCTAATTTTTTCAATGCTGGGTCATTTCCAGAAGAAATAACTAAATATAAGGGATATCCATCAAAGTCTCTCAGAGTTAAACCAGGCAATTTTCAGTTGTTTGGATGAATAACCTTAGTTCCCATTAATAGAAGCTGCATTTGTCTATAGTGGAGGATCTGAGACACATTGTGATGCAAATTTAATTTGGTGGAAAGCTTGCAATGTCACTTAAATTCTCAAAAACCCTGATTTTAAAGAATTTTAAAGCTACTGCCGAATAAACCCAAGTACACTGTGCGTTCTGGTATAATGATTTGCCCTGAGAAATGTTTTTGTTAATGTAGGTAAGCGGTGGAATAAAATATTTGATCAAGTGTTCTTTTAGCCTTTCTACCCTTAAAACATGGAAGAGTATGATTTGGAAGAAAGAATAGTTATTATGGAATTATGGGGCAACCATCTGTGGTTTTGAAGCAGGACGGATGTGGGTCAAAATTGGAAGACACACCAAAGCTTGCATTTTACATTTATTAGAGGTTCTATAAATACCTGTTATCTGAGTGAATGGCTGAGGGAATAAATGAAGTAGACTTTGTTTTGTGCACTATTCCATTTCTTCCACGTCTCCTTCCACTCTGCCTACCATTGCTCTGGTTGTTTGCTGCACTTCCACAGAGCATCTCATGCAGGTGCCTGATCTCTTGGGGGTGGGAGGGTCAAGAGGGTACGGTCCAAACTTATATTGGCTATTCACTCACACTGTGGAAATGTATCCCCTTCTATTCCTTACCAAACTCTGGGGAGGTATCTTAATACATTACTTCCTACTATGCTATGAATTATCCACAGGTAGCTCAAGACTTACCCAAATGAACGACTATCTTCTTCACATTGTAGATGACAAATTTGGGGGTGGTGGGTCCCTGAGAAGAACCCAGGGACAATTCCAGGTGTCTGCCAAGAAGCCAATATAGCACACTCTAGTTTCAATTCTCAGTTGAGGTGAACACTGAGAAGAGAGAGTCTTCTCAATTCAGGACATGAATTTCCAGCTCAGCTAATTCAGTGACCACATACTGTATTTGACTGGTTCTAAGGTGCACACCTTAACGTCTCTGTGTTGGGTTGTATTTTATAATCAATAGCACTGAACGATTGCTGATGGCCAGGTCACAGCTGATATATTCATTACTGCCCAAGCTATAGGAACATCAAAAGCATTACCATCAAAAGATGCAAAATAACTAACAACTATTTGGAAGAAAATCCCAGAGAAAATAGTGGTGCATTTTTTTTTAACCCCTAGGACCCAAATTGTTGCAGGAAAAGTGGGCGCTCTAGTTCTTAGTGATTGCTTATAGTTCATCACTAAAGGATTTTAGTTCTTTCGTAGACTCTTTTAAGAAATACTGCAGCAGCAACATTCTATAGAAAAACATGGACATTAACAATTCTGAGTTCACAAGTCATCGCAGAAGAGTCAGACTTGGAACATAAAGAAGTTTTAGGAGTAGACACTACTCAAGCAATTTCGTGTGTGCTTTATTTATATGTATGTACTGCAGTGATAGATGATAAAAATCTGTGTGAAACACATCTAAAAGAACCTCCTCAATTTCCATGTGTAAAATTCAAAGTGGTTTTACGTGTGTCATCTTTTAATCGGCAGGGATTTTCTATCTGGTTGATACATACAACAATAAGTCCTCTTAAAATCAATCTATGGTGTCAGATTCAAGGACATCTGATATAGTCTTATGAAAATTCCCTGAGAAAGCCTGAAATCCTCTTTATTTTAGTGTTTACAAATTATTCAAAGTAGGAAAATCAATGACTTCAACAAAGCCTAAAGCCTAATCCACTGGATTAAAAAAAGATCACATTAAAACTAGATAATGCAATATTAGTGGCTACAGAAAGAAGAACAGACAAGCGTATTGGTACACGGGTGGCACTGGAATTTTAGTTGATAGGCCTTTATGAGATCCACTCTGCATGCTGCACACAACACTGGGCTGTTATGTTTTCCCTGAAACTAATCTGAGATTTCTCTAGGTTCTGATAACCTGAAGAGGGAAATAGGCTATTCCTCTGATTGTTCACTGACCTCACAGTCTCTCTCTCTTTTTTTTAAAACAAAGGAAGGACAAAGTTATTTATAGACCCTATTAATTTAGCTTAAATGATTCTAGCTACTGGCTATGTGTAATCAGCTTTTTCCTCCTCTCTACTTAGAGTTGGCTGGAAACGCATCGGATGAGAATTAACAAATGTGTTGTCTAAGAGCATCCATAACTGCCTCGAATGTCACAGTACACGTGGGGTTTCCAGGCCATATGAAAACTAGGCAGATTTGGTCCTCAGTGTAGGAGGCCAGCTTGCTTAGAAACACATAGACAGTGAGAGGCTCTTACTTGAGAAGTGACCGTAATGTCACATGGAGTGGAATTTGACTACGTGCCTGTGCATTTTCAAGCACCCACAGCTATTTCGCAGTAGGAAATTTTGAAAAAGATTTTGAGGGAGATTCTTGCTGGGAGATTAGGGAAGGGATTATTTGGTGGGGACCACTGGAGGGTTTTGTTTTTATCTGGGTGACTAAGTCTTCCAGTTAAAGCAGTGTCCAGCACTCAATTTAAGGGGCCCAACTTGCATTGTTATGATAGATACTGGAGCCCATTGCCTGCATGGTTCTGAGGAAATAGGCAGACAGGGAGAGACCTCAGGTTCTCTCTGATGGTGGGGCCACCTCTGAGCCTCCTCACCGTCAACCTGGTCAACCCACTGAGTGAGATGCTTATGAAGTGCCCACCGTGCCTAAAAAGTTAGGAAGGACACCCCCTCTCCCATCCACACAGGGGCGCTCTACCCCACATGGGAGGAGGTCTCAGAGGACTTTGTTTTTGAAATAGTTTCAAATTTTGAGAAAAGTTGCCCAAATAGTGCAAAAAAATTTTAGTACATTTGGGGAAATGTTAACATCGTCCCACATTTAATTAACTTTTTTCCTCTCAGGCTTTATAATATAACCTTTATCTATCTGTGATATAATTGTTTTCTCTAAATGATGTGAAGGCTCTGACATGGAGGGCAAGGCTAATTCCACCACTTCCGGTTCTGAGGCAAATCCTCTGCAGCCTGACCTTCTGGCTGCAGGCTTCACTATCTCTGTCTTGCAAAACCAGAGACCCCAATGGGCTCAGCCCTGCTCCCGGTTCCCGCTGCAGGGCCTCTCATGAATCCAGGTGGCTCCAGCACCATGTCCTCCAGCTTAAATATCAGGTGATTCCTGATTATTCTCCCTCCCTGGCATTTCACTCCACATTGGTACCAGGCTTCCCACTGCTTCAAAAACCCCAGGGTTGCTTTCAATACTTTCCCATTTTCACTGCTGGTCTGTCAGGTTCCACCTTCAAGAAAAGGAGAACTTAGTCTGATTTCTCAACTCTGTTACATGACACTATTTTGCATCAGTCATGCAAACGATCACATACTCATTCTGCTCATGTGTATGTCACCAAGATTATTGGATATTTAGTATATGTCAGAAGCTCTTCCAAGCACTGAGGACACAAAATTCTTCCTCTGTAATGGTTTATGGCTGAGACTCAGAGCTCGAAATTTACTCCTTCTTTTGGTTTTTACGTATGCCAGTTACTCTTTCAGAATTCTGTTCCAATTTTTGTATAATTTGTTTATCACTATAAATGATTAACTTGTTACAATCAACCAATTCATAAAAATTATGATTGCTAGTATAATTATTAAGCATAAAATATAAAATCACCTATACCTCCAATGATTTACTAATTACCATTACGCCTTTTTATACTGACTGCTTTAAGCTCTGAACCTTCACTTTGAGGTTCCTCTAGACCCTTCTGATCTGTGAGGCTAGGACAGAATGGATAAACCGCAATCCCAGGATCACACATCAAATCTTGGTTAACCCAGATCACTTCTAGTTTATTTTACTCAACACCCACATCCTATTAATACTCAATTGATGGGTCTGTTTTCTTGTTGGAACCTGGCTCTTTATGGTAGTAACATTCACAATTCCCCATTCATTAAACACGCACAGGATTATTACTTGTAGTAACAACGACAACAACATTTGAAGGGGTACACAAGCTTAGATGTTGGGGTCAGGCCAGTCTTGGCAAAGTCATCCCTGAAATGTGAGCTTGGGTACAAGGCATATATTTGCATTCAGCTATAATGATTGTAAATGGTTCAAGAGCATTTCCATTCACCAAATAGTGTCAGTTGAGAACGACTAAATGCCACCCACTCTGAACGCTGGGTACTTTACAAAAGGCAGAGAGCACTTAATCCTCTACAGTTGCAAGGTAGCGAAGTTGATCGTGAAGGTGCGTGTGTGTGTGTGCATGCTTGCGCCAGGATACTTTGATCAGCTGTGATTCCTGTATATAAATCTCTATTTCACATCAGCTTAGTCATAGGACCTGTGGCCCTTCTGATAATGACCTCAGGTGAAAGGACATCTCACTTGGAGATGCTCTCAAAGTTGGGAACAGACCCTTGCTTGTGTAAAACAATACCTGCTATGGTTATTAGCATAAATCCTACTTTAAGTTCTTTTCTGTAATTTAGACATTTGTTTCATGCCTAGATGGCAAAATTTAATTTATTTCCAGTGGTTCCCTTTACTTTCCTTTTTGTATGGTTTTACCATTGTTCCATGTGGGAAAGTGATATGGAACATAAAAATGTTTACAGTTGTCTGACAGCTCCCTGGGAAACTTTTAAATCCATTAATTTAGAAACAATTTTGCTTCTCTATTTCGTTTCTCAATTGGTTATGATGGAAGTAATTGTCATACCCAAAGGGAGAATTGTGACTTCAGGCAATACATAAATAGCTAAACTCTTTGGAAACAAAGTCTTGTTTTCATGTAAATGCCCCCAGTTATAAAGAAAAATAGAATTAAATCTGGGAAGCATAATACTGTGACAAAGCTTTTTCTCAATAATAATCAAAGTTGTCAGGCCTATGCATCATACAACTTAATTAGAGAAAAATGGCTCATTTTATACGAGTCTTTCTTGCCCCAAATGTTTGATTAGATGAGGCTGCACCTATGTACTATCTACTCAATCATTAAACATTCAACAAATCAGTTCTTGGTATTATGAAACATGTGGGATTTCAGTGTCAAAAAAAGTTGCCTAACCTCTCAGAATTTTATGTTAGTAATATTAGCATTATTATTTTTAATCTCTCTGAATTTTAATTTATTATTTTAAGAATAAGGACAAAGGTATCACCTTTGTAGAATTGTTGGGAGGCATAGAAAGTAACACATAAATCAGCATGGATGTTTAATAAATGATGTGTGTATTTATGTTGCAGATCATCAGAAGAAAAATAATTCTGGCCTGTTTTTGAATTTGAATTACATAATTCAATTACAAAAGGTGGCTTTATAGTTAAGGGTATTATAACATCTTTTTTCACCTTGTAAAATATCATAAAAGGCTCTGTTCACAATAGTACTCACAAAAAAATCTGATAACGTTACATAAATTTATCTAACTAGCTGTTTTTTCTATGTAATGCTTAAGAAATAGTATGATATTTTGGACATATTAAACAAGTTGATGGATTATTTTAAAAGGGTGAAACTGTTCTGGTCTACACACCTAGTTTCCTACTATTAACTTTTATATTTAGAAAACAACAATTCAGCAAAGAGTTATTAAATATCCACAGTGAGCAAGGCAAGGGGAGAGAGAAAAAGATGAATGTTACACATCTGTACAGAAATGAACTGCAATTCAGTTTCCCTTTGGAAATTAACTCTTCTTCAAATTGCTTTATAAGAAGAATTCAGTCAAAAACCTAGAAATTAGCTGAATATATGACTCCTCACAACTGGAAACTATATTTTCCTGCTGTCTTTGCAGAGAACTTGACTAAATTTGGGCCAATGAGATGTGAAAAGTGAAATGCACAACTTCAAGATACATTCTTAAACATGAAATGCTCTCCTTGGAATTTCTTTTTCATCTTCTGGTGCACAAGTCAGAGATTCTGGCCTTTGAGCTGGAAGCAGAAACAAGATAGGTCTTGGTGATATAAATTTTGGGAAGTGTTGAGATTGTTCTATATGTGGGGAGATGGATTAATCTAGATGCTTGGGTGACCAAAAAATGTCTCCCATGGCAGATACTTCTACTTGTATCCCAATATACATTTTCCTTTTTATCTTTTAATAATAGAATCCTTAAAATTTCAGCTGGACATGTGACTGATGATATGGAAACTACATTTCCTAGCCTCCCTTGCAGCTACAGGTGGTAATGTATCAAAATGTAGGCCAATGGATGTCTGAGGGGTGGGTTATCTCCCTTGCCCAGAATTTCCTCTTCCCTTTGCAGTGGGCCTGGAATATGGTCATGGATGTGAACTGCTTTTACAGGCATAGTGGTGAACTCTTTTTGACCATGTAGATGAAGACAACACTCCCCAAAAGATGGTAGAGCAACAAATTAGAAGACACTTGGGGGCCTGAAGGACCTCATGGCTCACTCTACTTTGGGGTATCTTTGTTACATAACAGTCTGTTAGACGATTAACATATGTCTTCATGTTTATATACTGATTTACTATTTCTAAACACTTTAAAATATATGACTTCATTTCACTGATTTAAAAAAAAAAAATCAAATGCCTAACATTGGGTCAGCCGAAGGGTTAGCTCTGAGGAAACGGTGGTGATTCACACATTCATCAAGATACGGGGTAAGAGGGAAGGGGACAAAGATTAGGATGATAGAAATTTGGGAAGGCAGGACGAGAAGGACTTGAAGCACAGATACTGGGGCTTGTCTATCTCTTCTCCTTTAATTTTGTGGTTCTCAGCCTGTGATCCTGGGACCAGCAGAATCCACGGCATCCGGAAACTTGTTAGAAATCCAAATTCTTGTCCACACCCCAACCCAGACCTTCTAAATCAGAAACTCTGGGCGCCCAGCCATCTGTGTTTTAAGAAGCCCTCCAGGTGATTCTGATGCATGCTAAAGCTTGAGAAAGCTGGAGAATCACAGCTTTAGTCTGTATAGCAGCTCTGAAAGCTAGTTGAGAAGTCCAAAGTGTACCCATTTTACATAGGAGAGGACTGAAGCATAGCGGGTTAGGCAGTTTGCCTGTGGTAACACAGATGGTAAGTGGCAGTCTCTGGGTTGGAATCCATGTTCTGGCCTGATTCCCATGTGCTAGACCAATTTCTCTCTCTCAACTCCCTATTTGAAGGATTGGGATTGGTTCCATTTGCAGTATCTTTACAAAGTGGCAGCAAGGAAGAGGATTTTAGGCTACAGATGGAAGGCACAATTGCTGTCGGCTCCTGCAGGTGGAGAGAAAAGACAGCATTTTGCTGCAATTATCTCCCCTGGAGAATCTGCCGCTCTTTTCTTTATTGCTGAGGTGTGTTTCCTACAGAGCCCACACCGGGCAAAAGTGGGCTCCGGGGCCTTTCTACATGAATCTATTTTCCAGGGCTAAGAGGGTCTTGGCAGTGTAAAATACCCCAAGAGACCTTTCTGCATGAGTTTATCTGGCTGTGGGGATTTAGCAATTGCCCTTTATGTACTCCTAATTGGTAGCCACCCAGGGGGTGCCCATTCAGAAACAGTGTACTGAAACTCCACCATGGCTGTTCAGAAGGCACCCTAAGCAGAGGTTAAAAAAGTTAATTCCCCCTTGTCTCTTTGCTGAGAAAGATGTGACAGGATCCTTCAAGCCGATCTTTCATCATGGACAAAGTTGATCTGCATTCATATATATGTATATACACACACAATAAACATTTCCCATATTTTTAAATTATATGAAAAGTTCCAGATTGTCTTACCATCCATTCTAAAACTTACCATGACCAAATACAAACATTATCATATTTTTATTTGTGATACTCTTTTTTTCTTTTTAAAAAGGGGCTAGTCGAGTCAAAATGGTAAGATTTTCAACTGTCGTGCTTCTTTATAACTGGATTTTTGTTGGTTTGTGTAGATTTGAAACAATGCTGCTAAGTTATCAGTATGTTAAGGGGAGTGTTAAAGGGAGTGTCCTATAAAAAGAGAGAGGGGACAGAATCCCAGAGGTGTATACAAACTTTATCATACAACAGTTACTACTTTTGTAAGGCTTCTGAGAGAAAAAAATATGCATGGAGAATAAGGCCAGGACAAGGAATCTTAGGTTATTGGCTGGGGCTTTGGGCCCAAACTGCAATATGAATAGTGATCTTGGCTGGACTGCAGAAAGGGCAGCTTTAATCCAAGCTAGAAATAGATCTGTGTTCTCAAAACATGTGAGCATTGCCCCTTTCCTCCTCATGCACGCAGGAATCTCATCCCTCTGTGAGAAAGCAAACAAGCCAGGGAGGAGTAAGAACAAGAAAACAATGACCTCAACATCCAGAGTTCTGCTGCTCTGGCCAGGCTGCCCTCAAGAGAAACCATCTACCAAGTGTGACATCAAAGAAATCTTGCCAAGAAGAAAGGACACGCTCAGCCAGGTTCATTGCAGAGAGAGCTCTACACCCAGGCACAGCCTACAAATAGAATGTTCTTTCCCTTGACACTGACCCATTCTTGGTAGAAGGTTGAGGTTGGGATGTCAGGTGAAAACTCCACCCAAGCCTGCTCATTAATGAAAAAAGAAGGTTTGTTTGGAAAACTCGGTGGAAAAAAGCATCAAATCAATTAGCAGTGCTTTGCAGACAAGTGACCTAATTGACAGGATTTTTCACTTTTATACCTGTCTTAGGACCCAGAAGAGACTCATTTATTCATCCAACAAATCTCTGTATTTGAGCACCACATACCAGAATAGAATTTGTGGTTGCAAAGATCACTAAGAAGTGGTCTTGATAATGAAAATCTCCTTTCACGTTTGAAAGACACAGTATCCAAGGAAGAAACCAAATAAGTGACTATTCATCAAAATGATGGGAGAGAGAGAGAACGCCAGGTGGGTCTCAGAGCAAAATGGATGTTTTCATCTCCTTGGAAAACCAATACTTAGGAACTTCAAGCTTTATACTTTGAAAGACTGCATTGAATAAACTCTGTTGACCCCAGAGTTTCCAAGATGCCTGATGTTTTTTTTTGCCTTTGCTCTTTGTTTTTCAGAGCTGACCTTTACTTAATGATGTTTTACTGTAACCCAGGTTCATGTTGCATCAAATGGTATGTTTTTAGAAAAAAATCCCATAGGACTTTCCTGGTAATTTTGCAGTGGTCTATTAGAATTTTAAATACTTCAGAAAATGGACTTTAAAAATCCACTTGAAAGAATTGAAAGAGAAAGAAAACCTGACCTTTATAATAAATTGATACTGTTATAAAAATACACTCTAGAGAACACTGGGAATGGTCATTTAGAGTTGGACACTAGCAAAATAAGCTCTTTAATGTATCTCATAAATATTTTTTATATTCCTTTCAAATGGTGAAAGCATTTTTTTTTCAGAGCATTTTTCATCCATAATTATTTTCTTCTCATTGCAGGTATCAGTCCAGTATAATTTATACATGACATTTAGGCAGAAATGGGAACATTTCCATTTCCTGTTTCTAAATGCTGGGGTATTCACAGTGTCAACTGGTCTTATATACTATAGTGTTGATCCTAGTGGTGGTTACACAGAGATAAGAATTGTGTGATGTTCCATCTGAGGTCCTATCTCTGGGCAAGTGTTCAAATGCAGCTTGGCAAAGAGTTGGTCATTGTGAATGCAGTTTTTATGCAGAAACTATGTGCTGTTTTTTCAAATATATAATGAAGGTCCTGGTTTGAGACCATACAGAGTACATATTTAGGTATGAAAGAGGAACCACACTGTCTAAAGAATGTTCTCTGCCTCTGCACACAGTGCCTTGGGGAATCTTTTTTGGTTCTCTTTTTCACCCCTCTGAATCCCTTGGTTTCATCAAAAGAGGTCAAGTTTATACTCAGTACAGATGGACTAAGAAACAAGAGAGGATCCAAAGGAGCAACTGGAAAGTAGGGATGGGATCTAAGAATAGATAAGCCAAGGAAATGAGTTCATTAGGTAGAGACGGGCAAGGTCTTCTGATGTAAATGTAGGTTTTGTTACCGATCCCTTCGAGTCAGGCCCCAGCAAGGGTCCTTTTGTCTGCTGACATTCAAGGTAATAGAACAAGACCAAGTTCGGCTCCGAAGCAAAGTTTATTCTTTGATCAAAGGAGAGGTGCAGGTGAGTGTGCTGTAAAGCACAGGCTCCCCCAGCGGGCCGGGGGCGGGGCTGCTGTCCGGCAGCGCAGGGGGCGGGGTCTCGCTGGGCGGCGCAGCTGCGTCCCAGCGCATGGCGCCCGGCGTGGCGTCTCCGTCCGCGGCACGCCGCTGCCATCTTGGGCTGCGGTGACCGTGCAGCGCTTCACTTCACGGCTGAGGTGTCGGCCGCCATTCATACTGAGAACTCCGGTCTGAAGAGCCAAGTTCCAGTCCTCAGCACACGGCCCTCTGCAGGCAAGTGAACCTAGACTAAACACAAAACACCTTATCACCTAGATTCCGTCTGACTTTCCCCTGGGACCCGAGTCGGCTTTGCCAGTGATAGTTTGATAGGATATAATGCCTAAAAAAAAATCTTCAAATCTTAATGGCTTGACAAAGGTTTGTTTACCCACTTAGTGGTGGAGGGCTGGGCCCTACATCGTCTCTTTTACTCAGACACCAGGAGGCAAGAACATCTCAGTATATGTCCTCCGCAGCCGGCTGGCAGAGGCAGAGAAAGCTGGAGGGCTGTTCATCAGCTCACTGTGGCTCAGATGGGACACGTCCTTTCCGTCACTGCGCATTGGTTCGAATCGGCTAAATGACCCCGTTCGCGAGGGGTGGGCTAAAGTGCATAGATGTTTAGTGAGCAGCATGTGTCCCAGCCATACAGTTTGAATTCCCCATTATAGAGGCTGCATGGCTGAGCCTGGAGCCCACAGAAACTGCTTAGGGCCTTGAGCTGCTTATTCCATCGGCTGGTTACAAAACTGTTACTTTGGACTTGGGTTAGCCTAAATTCCGTTGGAACTGATGCCATTGGGGTGTCACCTTGGTTCCCAATTCTGCCTTTGCTGGGGCGATGCTGCCTTCTCTTGACACAGCTACTATGCGTCACGTTGGAGGGACGAGACTACGCACTGACATGCTGTAGGTTCCTGATTTACTTTACCTGTAATAATGATGGAAGCAGAAGTCAAGGCAGTACATTTGTGTGTGGTATTTCGTTGGTCTATAGCCTCCTCTGGGGTACATAGTTGCTTACGACAATTTTAGTACAGGAAACCTACACCGGGATTCATAAAGAAGCTAAATCTTCTACACTCTGCTGATGTTTTTATTCCAAAAAAAAAAAAAAAAAAAAGGCACTAACAATCATAAGGGAGAACACCATGATTTGGCGCTACTAACTAGTTGAGTGTCTGCATGGCCACCTCCTAACACGGGGGAGGAAAAAGAGTCAAGGCCAGGAAGCCCTGAGTAACATCTCTGCTTACCACTCTCTAGCAGCTCAAAAAGCCTTGCCAGTTCCCACCCTCAGGCCATACCAGTGTCTTGAGCCCTTATTTACATTGGTTGGGCAAACCTCTACCTAGAGGCAAATGAAAGGACACAGCCAGGTTTGTTGGTTGTATGGGTGACTGTGGAAAACATGGTTTCCTCCACTTAATATATCTTCTGACTATCCTTGCAGGCTTATGTCAAAAGCCTGTGGGAGAGGGAGGCAATGGAAGACCAAGAAACTATTAACAGTGTTGGACCACAGAGAATGCATCAGCAGCACTCAGGCTAAAAATTTCACAGCCACAAAAGACAATGCCAGCAGCTTTTGTTAGGACAAGAGACAAGGAATTCAGCACAGATAACAAGACAATGACATCAGGCACAGTTGCCCTCTGCTCAAATGTCAGTCCTTGACACGGGGCACTGGCAGCCTGGTGGGGATGTTGGCAGGCACTGGCACTCTCTGCAGTGCCTTGGTAGGGCAGGTGTGGAGGTTGTGCTTTTGGAGGGTGCCAGCAGCAGATTTCCTGCTTTTGGTCTTGGCAGAGACAGGGGACTTGATCCATAGAGAGCAGGGCCAAGTGAGGAATGAAATGGCCTATACTGTATGGCAGGCAAGAGGGTCACTTTACAGAGTGCACCAGAAACTGTTCACAATTTCTAGAATCACCTGGGAGAGATCTGAGGCGGAGTGGAGTTTCTGCTTGGGGATGAGTATGCAAAAATACATTTTGGCCTATGAGTGTGTCCTAGGACTCCACAGAGACGAGGATCCAGGTGGTTCTTCTTTACTTTTGTTTCTTAAATATTTGTTCAGTATTTAGTGGGGAGGAAATAAAAGTTGTAAACCCTCTTTTTTTCAAAATAAGGAATTTTTGTATTATTTTATTTAATTATTATTTATAATTTTCATTTTATTTATGATATGCATTTACTATGTGTAATTGTTTTGAAACAGCAAGGGGAAGCATTTGGCACCCAATTTGTAGGATAAAATGAATAATTTATTCCTGCTGGCAGCCTTGCACTGTATCCTACCTGGTCGCAGAATTCCAGCTGGTTTAGTCACATCTGATGGTAGTTTGAAATCAGCTATGGTGGAAGCATTTACACCATGAAAATCAGCAAATGTAGAAATTAGACCTTTTTTTTTTTTTTTTTTTGAAAGTCAGTTTACAGCTGACTCCCAGCAGTACAGAGAGTTGAATTGAGTTGAATTTTTCCTGTAGGCAACTGAGAACTTTTGAAATGAATAATGTTTTCAAAAACAGTTTTAGAGAGATTAATCTGGCATTGATACATAGAAAATGCAAGACTTGAGAGACAGCAAATGGTTATGAGCTTCTTAAAATAATCCTGGGACAAGAAATTGAGGACTTGAACTTGAGTAGTGGTGGGATAAATAAAAAGGAAGAAATGAGTCAAAGAACCTATTAGTGAAGACCTTGATTTTGGCAAAGAAGGTCAAGACGATTTGCCCTTAGTAGATGCTCTTTAAATATTTGTTGAATTAAATCAAATTTTAGTGAAACTTTTATTTACAAATTAAATTTTCTTTTTCTTTTCCCCTGTTCTTCATTCTCTTTGTTCCTTGCACATACATATCTCTGTTTCATACGTTGCTCTTTTTTTTCATTATTTTATTTTTCTTTATTTTAGTCCTAGAGTAATTAGTGACCAATTTTACTAGCTGCTCAGAAACTTGGATAGAAATATCTCTTGGCAGATGGGGTGAAAGATCTATTCCTCTCAGAGATCAAGTAGTTGGTATTCCTCCACACAGGCATTGCAACATAGCCTATTTCTGGATTGAGAAGTACTTCATACTCTCAGCATGCTTATGTATCCTACTTCAGTGACATTTTATAGATGGAAACAACAAAATGAATGAAATATGAGTCACCTTTAAAACTTGCAGCATGCCTGTCAAATTAATTGCATATCTTAAACACCAAATTCATTCCTTTAATTGAGTGTCTTATAGGTGCCACCTTTCCGCATATGCTGTAGTTAATGGTCAATTGTTGCCATAAATGATTTAACATTTGTATACACACGAGATGACATGCCATAATTCATGGAAATGCCAATGCTGTGAAAGAACCACAAACAGTGATAAATGTACTCTCAATTTTGGTGTAATTACTCCAGAACTATCATCCCACTTTGATATGTTGAAATGCATTAGTGCGTAACAAATGTGCATCATTCCTGTGATCAATGTCCTATTTCATATGAAAGAGTGTTACTGTATAATTATCACGTCATTCTTTCTGATGATTTTTCTGTCCAGCTATGCTGTACATCAATTTAAAAGTAAAACCACAGATTGTCTACCTGGATGGGAATGACTATAGTGGTCATAATTAGCCCACAGTTGATATGTGCAATTTTAATTTAGTGATTAATTATGGCTTGTGACTTCATTTACATGGTAGATGATTAATTTGTCCACTTGAAATAGTCTTTTCTGACTAGCAATATTATGCCCCCAGTAAGTGTTACTCTCTGAGCCTTAGATCTGAGAACTTTTTTAATGTATTACTTTGGTCTTTTCTTTCTTCTTTTTTACTTTGCTTTCTTTTTCTTAATTCTGTTTATTTCATTTTGCTGAAGTAATATTTTCTAGATTAAATATTGAGGTCAATTAGGTACAGCAGTAATGCGCAAAAAAACATTTTTATAGATTCAGTATTTTAAGAATTTTCTGATAGTTTCTAGAAAGAATAGAGGGAACATGAGCACTTCGGTTTTACAGGCATCCTTAGCTTAGTCACATCCTTGTAAAAGGGCAACAGGGTACACCTTTGGCCTTGCTCAGCACTCTTAAAGATGCACACAACAGGAAGACACCAATAATTTGGCTGAAGTGTGAGTCTGCCTTTCCCGTGCTCCAAGATTGTCACCCAGCTAGTGATGGCACTGGCTGACCCCTCAGTAGCTACCTCTCACGTTGCTCTGCTGTTCTCTTCTTGCAAAAGCGATAATTTTTATTTATTTATTATTTTTATTGGATAAATTTGACATGTCACATTGCAGAAATCTAAGACTTCATGTTACTTTGATACTTCATGTTACTTTTATGTATTGTAATATGGTTGCCAGTGTAAAATATTTATCACATTACATACTTAGAGTGCAGTATTATTGTTAATGTTCAATAAACTATACATTAATTCTCTATGGCTATTTTAGTATTCTTTACAAATTTGTACCCTTAAACACCACCAATCTTATCCCCCTAACCCCTATGTCCTGGTAACTACCATTTTTGTCTTTTTTTTTTTTTTTTTACATATTTGTCTATTTTAGTTTCCACATATAAGTAATATAATACAGTACTCATCTTTCTCTGTCTGGCTTATCTTGCTTAGCATAATGCCCTCAAGGTCCATCCATGTTGTTGCAAATGGCAGGATATCCTCCTTTCTCACGGTTGAATAATATTCCATTGTGTGTATATACCACATCTTTTAAATCTGTTCATCCTTTGATGGGCATTTGGGTTGTTTCCATATCTTGGCTATTGTGAATAGTGCTGCCATAACATAGGTGTACATATATGGGTCAAATTCCAGTTTTCATTTCCTTTGCATATATTCCCAGAAGTGGAATTGCTGTATGGTCTATTTTTAATTTTTTGAGGAGCCTCCATATCGCTTTTCATAGTGGTTGGACCAATTTACATTCCTACCAGCAGTGTATAAGGGTTCCATTTTCACTCACATCCTCACCAGCTCCTGTTGTCACTTGTCTTCTTGCTGATAACCATTCTACAAGTGTGAGGTGATAGCTCACTGTGGTTTTTATTTGCATTTCCCTGTTGGTGAATGATGTTGGGCATCTTCTCATGTATCTGTTGGCCATTTTGATATCCTCTTTGAAAAAATGTCTATTTAGTTCTTCTACCTACATTAAAATCAATTTGCTTTTTTGTTAAGAAGTTGTGCTAGGTCTTTATGTATTTTCTATATTAAGCCCTTATTCGACTCATGATTTATAAAACTTTTCTCCCATTTTGCAGGCTACCTTTTCATTTTGTTTCTTTTGCTATGCCAAAGCTTTTGGGTTTGATGTAGTCTCATTTGTTGATTTTTGCTTTTGTTGTTTGTGAAAAGCAATCATTTTTAGAAGTTAATTAATCTTATTTTCTTTTTGAAAAACATCACCATTCACTGAGAGACAATATTCTGGTAAAGATTTTTTTTAAATGAGTTAATTTATGGTCTGAACATTTAAGCAGAAAAAGTGTGACACTGGAAAGAAACATAATTCAGGAGGAAGTGAGACATCTGAGAAACCACAGGACTTTCTCCAAACTTGTGGATTTGGGGATTAGGGACTGTCTCTAGATGTAGCACTGAGAGCTAGTTCAAGGTCTACAGCAAAGCAGTTGTAGCAATGACAGGGTTACTCTGCAGTCCTCTGACCTCTCTGAAACAGACCTTGTTAAACTAACCCTTATCTTCCTAGTTACTTTTCTACAACTGACTGCCCAGCCCAAACTCCTCTGTCTTGTTACCTTTTTACAGTTTATCACTCTTCACGCTATCTAGAAGTGTTGGCTCTAACTGCTTCTTTGGGTCTTCATTTTTCTTGTGAAGCCTCCCATGGACATGTGAAAATTACTAAATAAAACTTCTGTGCTTTTCTCTTGTTAATCTGTCTTATGTCAGTTTAATCCTTAGCCCAGTCAAAGAGCTAGAGAGGCTATAAGAGAAATTTACCCTTAGGAGGTCAATAGAAAGATGGGAATGTTTACCTGAAATACCAATTTATGTAACATTTTCCCATAACATTGCTATAAACGAACAAACTACAGTTTTTTCTGTAGGACATAAAATTGAAACATTTTGCTAGAGATTTTAAAACATCCATATGTTGAGCATCTTACCCCTGGCAGGCAGACTGTGCTGTTCATAAAGACAGAAGGTATGAGCCAGAGCCAGGCATTTCTAAGATGAATTTCATCAAAGAGACATAAAACTGTGGGTAATATTTATCTGCGTTCACTCTGTGGTCAAAAGATATTCACAAATCAAGAAGAGTGTTGTGGTGATTAATTTTATGTATTAACTTGACTAAGCCATGGGTTGCCCAGACATTTGGCCAACACATTATTCTGAGTGTGCCTGTGTTTGTACGGTGTCTCTGGATGAAATAATCATTTGAATCAGTAGACTGAGTAAAGCTGATTTCCCTCCCTAATGTCGGTGGGCCTCATCTAATCAGTTGAATGCTTGAGTAGAATAAAAAGCCGGAATAAAAGGCTGCCTGGCAGTGTGAGCTAGGACATTGGTCTTTTCCTGCTTTCACACTTGAACTAAAAAACTAGCTCTTCCTAGGTCTTGAGCTGGACACCTTTCAGCCTGGACACCTTTCAGCCTGGACGCCATTGGCTTTCTTGGTTCTCAGGCCTTTGGACTTAGACTATAACTACAACATCAGCTTTCCTGAGTCTCCAGCTGGCTGATATATGTATATCTGTATATATCTATATCTGTCTATCTTCTGTTGGTTCTATTTCCCTGGGAATCTTGACTAATACAGATTCTTGGTACAGGGATCCACGGGGGTGATGCTGCCACCCCAGTGGGCTTGGAAGGCAAGACATTGAACCAAAGAGGATTATTCTCAAACCTTAAGAGCTAATGGAATTTTCCCTGCTAGGGCCCCATCACCTATTTTTTTCCTTCTGGTTTTTCCTTTTTTGAGTGAATTGTGTATCCTATGCCTCTCTCATCATTGTAATTTGGAAGTACGTAACTAGTCTGTTTTAGTAGCTCACAGCTGGAAATAAACTTTGCCTCAAGATCAGTGGTATTTTTAGTCTTCCTGTATTTGATTTAGATGATATTTAGATAAGATTTTGGACATTAGACTTGAGAATTGATGTTGGAAGGAATTAAGACTTTGGGCTGTTGGGATGGAATAAATGTGTTTTACATGTGAGAAGGACATACACTTTGGCGGTTTGGGGTAGAATGCTATAGACTGAATTGTATCTCCCTGCCTTCCCCAATTTGTAAGATGGTTTTGAGAGATGGGGCCTTTGGGAGATAATTAGGTTTAGATGAGGTCATGGAGTAAGGCTCTAATGATGGGATTAGAGAACTTGCTTTTCTCTCTTTGTCCTCACCATGTGAGGACAGAGAAGATGTCTGTTTAGAAGCCAGGAAGAGAATCCTCACAAGAAACTGACCATGCTGGCACCTTGTATGTTTTTTTTTTCAAAGAGTTTGTATTCATAACTACTAGCTTCTTACCATCCACTTCTTTTGAAAAGGAAAAAGATCAGGATGACTTGTGAACTCTTGTCCATGATGTGTGAAGTTAATTATTTATTCTAAAAATATTTTATTTAAAATTTTTTGAAGAGGTGATAAGATAAAAGACAAAAGTGAGTGCAAAGTTAAATTGTTCAGAACTACCTTTTATTAATTTTTAATATTGAGATGTCACAAAAACATTATAAATATTAAATGGCTTATAGAGACCAGAGTCAGTTTCATATTAAAAATTATAAAGAAATGTATAGAACTTATATAAAGAAAATATTACTCAGGGACAAAAAAGAAGACGTAAATAAAAGTAAAGACATTTTATCAGATAGGAAAATTGAGTATTATAAAAATTTCAAGTCCTTCTACATTTATATATAAATTCAATGTGATGATACTGAATATTAAAATTTGGGGCAGTGGTGTGGTTAGGTGTTGAAAGGAACTTGAAAGTGTGTTTCCATGTTTATTGAAAAAATAATTCTGAGAAAAAATTTTAAAACATTTAAAGAATAAGGGTAATGTGTTGATAATAAGATAAGAGTAATTGGATATATTTGGTCTTGGTACATGAATAGATATTGAATTGATTAACTCTGGGATCAAGAAAACTGGATTTAGTCTGGTTTCCTCACTCATAGTTATGTGACCTCAGACACGTTACTGCCTTATTTTCCTCTTCTGTGAAATGGGTATAAAAATAGGTAAAATTAAGTGAAACTACTTAAAAAAAGAATACGTTAAGGTATAATCTTTTAATGAGTACAGCATTCTTGAATTAATGACAAAACTCAGAAAGTAAAATTCAATGATAGCAAAATTTTAAATAAACATTTAAAATTTACTCTAAAAAGGTGAAAAAAATCAAAAGCCAAACTCGAAATATATTTTGTAACAAGTAAAACTAACTACTCAATAGAAATACTGGCAAAACACATGATGAAGTTTCGTAGAAAAAGAAATACACATTCCTTATAAGTCTTTGAAAAACAGACTCAAATTCATTCTTAACTGAAAAAATCAAATTAAAATAATTGGATATAGTATTTGTATACATATTATTGTGGAGAATATGAGGTGAGAGTATTTTTCCTACATTGTTTTGTGGAACACAAAACTGGCATAGCCTCTTTGAAGGGCAGATTGATAAGTTATTTCAAAATATAAAAAAAGTACCTGTCCTTCTACCAAACTAGTCCATATTTAAAATGTATGGATTTCTCACATATGTGTGCAAAATTAAAAAGGGAACAACTCAAATGTCAATTGATAGAATTAAGTTTAATAAATTATGAAAAAATTTCCAAGGCATATTACAACATGAGAAAATCAAAATGAGAACCCCATGTATGCAATATTTCCAAAATGTGTGTGTCTCTCTGTATATATGTATATACGTGTTGTGTGTGCTCGCATGTGGGCATGTATGTATATATAGAGACAAACATGCATTATGTAGAAAATTCGTGGTAAGATACTTAAAAATGTTTAATAGTAGTCACATCTGTAAGGTGAGAGTGAGAAAAAATGCTTTTTGTAGTTTGCATTTTTCAAATAAATTTATATATTACTTTCATGGTAAAAGACTATTAAAACTTAAAAATAAAATACACTGAAGAGTCCTGGAGCAAGTATATCTATTTTTTCCCATATTTTTGAGGAAAAAAATAACATATGTTAGCAATATCTAATGAAGAATCCTGTAAAACTTCCTAAGAAACATGAGAGAGGATTCCTAATCAGAGAATATTTAATTCACAAATTGATTTTTTTTTATGGATTTCTTAGAACTTGAAAATGTAAAAAGATGTGGAATGAACATTTCCATAAGTTATGAATGGATGAGAATTTTTGGAAATAAAAGTATTAAATAGGGAGTAGTTTCTTTAGATATTAAATTATTTGCATGCTATAATAATTTAAACTATAAAAATGACATTATGCTAAACAAAACTGACAAAATAAATGGACCAGAAAGAGACTCTTTTATGTAAAAGATGATTATATAATGATTAAATATCACAAATTAATGAGAGACATGCAGATCATTCAATAAATCATACTGACTGTTGATTAATCAATATCAATTATTAAATGATCAACCAATGCAAGTTTTTTAACAGCACTAGAATATATTCAATGGAAATTTTAAAGTAATAGGTTTAATAAAACTCCAAACCATGAAAGACCAGAAAAATACAAATAAATATTTATCAAATCTCTGCACAGGTATCTTCTGTTTTGAAAAGCAGCGAAATAAATTATCTTGGCAATGATACAGATTTCACTACAATTAAATGTTTTTTAAAAATCTGTTGCTTAAAATTAAAAGACCAGTTTATTAAGCAGACTACAAATGTGGAGAATATTTACAATACATATTACAGAAAAAGTACTGTTTTTGTTAATAAACAAGACTTATACAAAGCACACTTGTATAAATTGTGCACTTAAGACACACTAAGATTCTAAAAAATAAGTAGTCAACAAATAATTTATAATAGTGAAAATACAAATGACAAAATGGCTGTATACATATGGAAAAACATTGTCACAAGTAAATAAAATGTCAATTAAAACATCAAAATAATATGTTCGGACTATGAACTTACCTAAATTTTAAAAATGGGAATAACAAAACTTGCAAGACTATTTTTTTTTCATAAACTTCTATAGGAATGTAAATCACATAGCCCTTTGGAAAGCAATTTTCCAAAGTGTATTGAGAACCTAAAAAGTAGTAGTACTTTTCCGTTCACTGATAGAAATTTATCTAAGGAAATATGGTGAAATAACTCATGCATAAAAATGATCCTGGAAACAGACACATGCATTTATATGATTAATAGTAAGAAGACGGTTAAATGAATTGAGATGAACGATTACAGAGACATTTAAAATAATGTTTGCAAAGAGTTTGTTATAATTTAAATGGAAAAGAAATAGAGTTATGCATATAGTTTGGTTTCAATTATGCAAAGACAACACATATACAAGATAGATTAGAAGAATGAATAAAAAATATTAATGGTAGACCAGTCAGGAACCTGGCTTCAACATAAATACAGTAGCAGGATCATGTTGCCATTAAAATTTAGTAGATTTACTTTATGGGAGCAGGTGTTACTGCTCATCCATGATGATAAGACTTTGATTGAACAATATCTTTCCTGCCACTTGTTAACTGACTGAAGTTGAAAAGCAGCTACTTGACCTTTTTCCATGTCAGGTTCTTTGGCTCTCGTATGGTATTAGCAACAATAATAACTCCCTCTCAAGGTCATTTGAAAGATAGAATAAGGAATGAATGTGCAAGTATGCTGTAATGTCATGTAAATGTTATATGCTCTCATTAAATAGCTGATAATTATCAAGTATCTTAAAGTCTCATCTGGGTCTATGGCTGAATTCTACTGACACAAAGTCAAGCACCAGTAACTTCATGGCTGCCTTTCTTTGAGTGATGCTCCCTTAAAGAAGTACATTTGAAAATCCACCAATGGTACAGATTTGTCCATCAACATCAAATCAAAGTTGTATTTATGTCAGCAAGATATTACACACAGAAAGAACTGTCAGGTTGTTAATATGAAAAGCACTGACTAATTTATAAACGTACTCAGTTGAAAGATAATGGAAAGGCAAGCTGTCACTATTAAGAGCAATGTGAAAATGAGAATTGGAGCATAAGACCTAGAAGTTTTTATCAGAGGAAAGCTTGGGAGATTTTGGTATAAGAGACATAAATGGCAAAGACACAAGGCTGAAGGGTGACAGATCCTATTTTGATTGAATAATTATTTTTAGACATCTTTAATTGGAATGATTTTCATTGTGTAGGTGCAACCTGTTAAAAAGGGAATAAAACCCAGAGAGGACAAAAGAAAAAGGAATGGACTCAAAAGCAGTGTGAGAAGTGCCACTGCCTCTCTCTGGAATTCTAAAGCTTTCACAACGGTAACCACAGACAGGGCGTGAATCACCACCACCTTCTTTAGGTAAGTTTTGAGATGCAAGTCTTTCCTGCATCACCATTTCCCATACATATAAGTATGGGATGGAGCAGAGATATGACGTTTAGATAATTATAAAGTGTAAGTGTGGGAGAGGAGGAAGAAGAGGTAGAATAAGGTATATTTATGTATTTGGGGAAGAAAATGTAAACGTGAAGACTTGATGTCACTCTTCCCCCTATGATCAGATAGATACAACCAGGCACTCACTGTACCTATTGCTCTGGTTTCTGGTATAAAACAGTCACCTCCTCTGTATCCTTGTTCTCCAACTGAGCATAAGGTTGTTTAAAATACCTGGTTAGTATGACTGATCCTATTGCCCTCTTGCCAACTAATTTTGAAAAAAAAATAAACCCAATTAATTAACTGACAGTTAATTGAATATATCATTTGTCAACAATTGTTTGTACTTGTTTTGCTTGCATCTAAAATCAAAGTGACTTCAGAGTGTTGGAATAGTTTATGCTTTTCCTCCTTGTTGGTACCGAGTTCCCTGCTTTCAGTAAATTTTACTGTTTACTTTCTAGTATAAAAGCAATACATTCTCATTAAAGAAAAGTTTTAAAATGCAGAGAAGTAGAAAAAAGATGAAACATTATAGTTCTATTACTTAAAGCTACATGATTTTTCATATGTTGGTTTTTACATGTATTTTTGTATATTTATGCTTAATAATATAGTTTATATTTTTACTTAATAATGTTATCACACATTTCTTAAATGAACGTCTTAATGCCTGTGTCATATTCCCTCTAGTTAATGGCACCATTAGCACTGGTTCACTGAATCACACCTCTAAAAATCTTTGTATATAACTCTATTATACAGTTGAGATTATTTTCTTAGGGTTGATTTCAAGAAACAGATTATTTTCCAATTATTGTTGATAACAGTTGCTATCTATGAATCATTCTAAACCCTATTATAGTCCTATACATAAGGAACTACTATATTACTGGATATGAAAGATTTTTAAAGCTTTTGAGATGATAAAATATATCCTTCTCATCCTAAAGCCAGCAAGTTTTAAATTAAGAAACATTAGAAGCATTTTCATTAAAGACAGCAAGAAAGCAAATATGTTCACTAATATTACTATTATTTAACAATATTCTGGGGATAATAGTTACACAACTAGACTAGAGGATATAATATTGGACTTGAGGTAAAAAAATTGGAAAGGAGATATAAAATTGTTCTCTGATGATATGAGCATATGCTTAGAAAATCCATGCTGAAAAATCACTTAAATAAGAGAATTTAGTAGTATAGATAGGCACAAATTAATTGTCAGAAATCAGTGAAAAGATAAAATTCTTAGAAGTATACCTTACCACAAAAGTGCAAAAGAAAAGTAAACAAAGATTAGAAAAACAAACCTACCAAAAACAAACGAGAAACAAAACAAAACAAAAAACCCCACCAAACAATCCCCAAAGAAAACAAAACAGCATGTGTGGTGAAATAAATTATGATACATTGTTGAGGTAAAGATAAGTTGTTTCCTGTCTTTCTGAAGCAATTTGGTGAATGAGTAATGTGGCTAATCGATGGGCCCTGGTCCTAACTGTTCCCCTCTGGCTCCAGCCACAAGTTCCACAATGGGACTCTGCGGTAATTGTCAGTAAAGTCAGTCCTTTGCCTCTCAATCTGCTCTGTCCTCATGATTGTCCCAGAACAACAGCAGAGTTTGTGATTCATTATGAACATCTTTTTTTATGCTGTCAAGTTTAGTACATTGTCCTATGACAAATAGGTTTGGTCTTAGTTTTGTCTTATTAAGTTATTCTTTCTGTTTTAAAAACTTCTTCACTGAATTGCCTTTTTGGCCTCATTTTGTGTGTGTGTGTGTGTATATATATATATATATTTGTTGTTCAAGAAATGATCATTGCAACTGTACTTTATAAAAGAGCTTTAAAGCTTGATTTTAGATGGTCTCCATTAACTCCTTACTGGAAGCAATGATAAAATTAGGGTATCTCCTCATTGTCCCTCCTTCCTCTCCCTCTTCTCACCCCATCTTTTAGTTGATTGTTTCATCTTTCTTAGTGTTTACCTTTGAGCTGTTGAATAAACCTATGCTTCTTTGGTTTGGTTAATGAGGAGAGTTTAATGAAGGGAAACAGGCAATTCAACAAGGAATGAGGAGGCATCTAGGACTAGCAAAGTCAGAAGCTCCCTCAGTTCCTGCAGGATTGAGGGGGAAACAAAGAAATGGTTCCCAGAACATGTTGAGAGTATAGCCAAGGAGAGGGGCTGCTTGATAGGCAATGTGGCTGCAGGTGGAGGAATACAGCCACAGCCAAGACGCAGCAGTCCTCGGTCTTTACCCTCATCACTAAAACAGGAAAATAGTAAGTATCTAATAGTGTGGTTGCAATTAATACATAGAAATGAGATATATCTCTGTTAGCTTAGTAACAGTCAAATCACAATTCTCACTGGGTGATTGGACATGTGGATTCTGGGTGAGGGGTATTGTGCACACATAGATGTACGTAGTGAGGAAAGAGAGAGAAAGCAAATAGGAGTGTTGGTGAGGGCTGTGCAGGACAGCGTTTTTCTTTACAATGATGACGTCTGACTCAGTTCTAAGGTGAGTTCGCATGCTTTATATTGATTTCATCAACTAGAATCAGTAATTCTTTTCTGTAGTCATTCAACTCACTCTACTCCCTTCCTGCTACAACGTATCTCCTTTCAAGTCTCTGTGTGCGTGTGTGTTTCTGTGCATGTGTGCATGGGAACAAGTTCTTTTTATATTTTACATAAAAATGTGCAAGGTTTATTTCCACTTGCATAACCACACAGTGATGTTTCATTGCCGGGGAAAGAAAGAAATCAGTGTAAGATATCTGACTCAGTTAGAAAATACTATTGTACATGCCACTTTTAGGTAGATGTGTTTAAAAATGATTGGAGACTCAGCGGTCAGTGCACTGGAGCATGCCATGCCGTGCCACAATGTGAAAACTGAAAAGATACGTGATTTTTGTTAGTGAAGAACATTTACATTTACTAAATTGTGGCAGTCCAGATGGAGTGATTGTTATTCAGCAAGAGTGAGACAATAGCAAGAATGTAAGTGATCTGGAAAAATTAGAATTGATTGAATGAGTACAGAGTAGAGCAATTCTGGAGATGCAGGCTATGGTGTTAAAACAAATATCATATTGTTAAGTAAGACTTATGATGGAAGCTGCAAATGACATTCGTGTATGTGTGTGTGATGGGATGAGGAGAGATACACATTGCAAAAGAGATTAAGATGTTGAGAACAGCGAGAGACAAGGACACAGAGTCAGTGAGAAAAATAGGTGTGAGTATCAAGAGACACAGGAAAGGGGAAGAATGAGATAAAGAGAGTCTCTAAGCATCTAACATCTAAAATAAAATTTAAGAAAAAATGATGGAGTTGATTCTTAGAGGAAAAGACCAGATTATGGCCTGACACTAATTTCTTCACACAGCGAGAGCTATTGCTTCTTACATTTGGGATTCAAAATTGTAAAGTTGGGCATTTATGGGTTTCAAAGAGGTTTGTGAACACCCTGAAATTGTGTATGACATTTTGTGTATGTGTGTGTGTATAACTACAGATATTTTATGAGGACAAGATCCACAGCTTTCATCAGATTCTCAAAGGATCCATGATCTCTAACAGGTTAAACTATGAGCAAGGGGCTTAACCTCGCACCATCATGCTGCTATTTTTGATGAATGGGATTCTTGGCAATGCACTTAGATCTAGTCTTCTGTGGCCATAAATAACTCCAGTCGTGTCATGCTATATGATAAAGTCTATGCAAGTTGTGTGTGTGTTCACGTGTGTGAATGTGTACGTGTATGTGTGTGTGTGTGTGTGTGTGTGTATATTTACAATTTCTGGGTATGTTGACTTGGTTTGGAGAGCTGTGCCTGGGAAGTCATTAAGCAGTAGGATCAGTACATTTGCCTCCAAGGTACTGAAGTGTAGAAGGGGCCCTATACTCCATGGGTTTGAACTGTTCGAAGGGATAAAAGTTTTTATGGGTCACCTGTAGAGACATCAGAATGACATTTCACTTTTGTTTACACAATGGGAGTCTTTAATTTAGAAAGGGTAACAGAGGCCTCTTTTTGGAGAATGAACCAAGACCAAAGGTGTTTTTTAATTTGGGGACTCATTTGCCTACTGTTTGTAAGTCTGGGAAGACAGAGAGAAATAGTTTCTAGCTGTTCAGTAATTAGTTTTTTAGCTTGAAGACCCATGTGATAGCAAGTGCCACAGAGTGTAAGTTCTCCATCATTCAGAGGCTAATTTGTCCATTATTTATGTTAGATTATTTATCCTTTGGCTTTTTCTTTCTTTCTGTTGCCTCGTGTTTGGCAATAGCCATGATCCCTTAAGTGAAGGGAAATGGAAAAGATAACTGAATATTTTCAGGCATGCTTCTTTTAAGCAGTTCTGAGAAAATTAGAGAGAGGAGGTTCCTGAATTGTTCATGTATAGATAAAATCCTATTAATGATATAATGAGACAAGCTAAAATCTTGTCCAAGGTCCCATTCTATGTTGGATTTTGTAGCTATAAAAATCTTTTCTTTATATTAAATTAGCCCTTTACCAGGCAAGCATGTCACATGATTAAAGGAAAGGATGCAATACGAAGAATTTCGGAAGCTACTTTCCTCTCTTTCAAGAAGTGAAATTTCTTTAAAAAAATACAGCAAAAGCAAGACAACCTCGATAAGACATTGGGAGATACATAAGGGGTAGTAGACAGAGGCAGTACCAGAGTCTTAAAGGTGCTTGTAAATTAGTCAACTGTTATTTTTGCTTTAAAATATATGTAGAATATTTTAAAATACATATAATAAAAATAATAATATAAAATAATAGATTTTCCTCAGAGATAGACATTTAAAAAACATTTGATCATTTATATACATATATCGTAATTATTTTATGAATATTTTAAGTACAAATTGTGACTTTTCTAGATTAAATCTTGAGGAAGTTGTCAAAAACCACTTTGGGGAGGTGGGATAAAGAATGAACCTGGAGAATCACATGGATGTCTTCTTAGCTGGTCAGAGAAAAATGAAACATAGAGGAGAAAACTTTGGGGTCTGGGACACAGCACTGAAGGGATTTTAGGCAAAGTCAGGTCAGGCATGATTGACATGATAGAAAACACCTGAGTTCAGGTATAGAAAAGATAAAAATATGAGAATTAGTTGTGAAGATAAAGATTTATGTTAGACATTTTCAATTTTTTTAAAGTTTAAATTGCCATTGACTATGAAAATCGCTTGTATGCAAATCCTCATTCTACAGCATTAGCTCCATCTCTACCACAATGAAAGCTGGCTGGCAGGTGAATGTGGAGATGCGGTAGTTTCTAAGTGGGAGCTCTGGTACACATGGTCACCCATCCAACAAAAATCATCTGTTCCCCAACTCCAGCAGAGCAGTTATCACTGGGAATGGTCTGCCCAGGCAACAACTACATTCTCAGAATTTCTTCCATCTAGGTGTGGCCAGGTGGCTAAATTCAAGTCAATAAAATGTGAGCAGAGGTTACACATGCCTCCAAGTTTGTTCTCCCAAATACCAACTGAACTTTTTTTTTTTAATACTCCTTTATCTTCAGGCTAGCTAGACTAGAGATACCTCAGGACAACCTGAAAAGCCACCTATTTAAGGTGGCAGAGGCTCTACCATCCTGGGTTTCTGAATGTCTAGATCAAGGGGGCTGTAAACCTGTCCATCTGCCCAGTATTGCTATATGAGCAAGAATATACTTTTACTGTATTGGAGCCATTGTACCATTTGGGGGCCATTTGTTACAACAACTAGGAAACACAAGTATACAGCATAATTCCATTTTAAGAAAAAAAATGGGTTCTTAAAACTACAAAATATTGAAGGATTGTTTATTCATGTATTCAGTTCCTACTGAGTACCTATTAAATGCCAAGGCACTGTTCTAGGTGCTGGGGATACAGGGATGAATGACATAAAATCATTGCTCTTACAGAATTCACAGTATGTGAGAATTCACAGACAATAAACATACAAACAGATGCATAAGGGGTATCATTCCAAATGCTGATAAGTTTAGGAAGAAATATGAAAGTGCAATAGCTTGTGCAATGATTCAGGGAAGGAAACGTGGTTAGAGAAGGCCTCTCCAAGGAGGTGATATTTGAAGTGAGACATAAACGTTGAACAAGAAGCAGCCATGTGGTGATACTGTAAATGAGGCATTCCAGCCAGAGGTTCTGATAAATACAGACACCTTGAGACAGGAATGAGCTTAGTGTGTTCAAAACACGGGAAGAAAGCTTGGAGCATTGAGGGAGAGAGGAAGCATGACTGGGAATGAAGCTGGAGAAAGGGCAGGTCATGGAAGGCCTGAAAGGCCATGGTAAGGGATCTTAGAAGCCATGGAGGGTTTTAAGCAGGACATTGAAATGATTTGATTCATTCATTCAGACAATCTTTCTGGCTGCTGGGTAGAGAATAGACTGCAACATGGTAAAAACTGAAGCATGCTGCAGTAATCCAAGCGAGAGGTACTGGGGCTTGCACTGGAGTAGAATCAGTGGAATGACGACAAGAGACTAGACTTCGATCTAGAAATAGACAGCGTTAGATCTCATTATCAGTCACTGTTAGGCTACAGGAATATGAGCATTAAATGGGAAGCAGATGAATATGACTTACTGTCTCTGTATTATTATCTGATTATATTAAGATCCTTGTCTTAATATCTGTTTAACTAAAGAGCCAGATCAGCAAACTCTAGCCTGTCAAATGCTGCCTATCGCCTGGTTTGTAAGTAAAGTTTTTGAATCATAGGCTCTTCCACCCCACCATTCATTTACATATTCCATATGGCCACTTTTGCATCACAACAGCAGAGTTGAGAAGTTGCAGCAAAGATTTTATGGGCAACAAAATCTAAAATATTTTCTATCTGGCCTTTTAAAGAGAAAGTTTTCAGACTAAAGAGATTATTCTCTACATTTTATTATTTAGCTTTAGTAAGAAGAGTCTGGAATTGAAATAATGGAATTACCTAATTCTCAGGCAGCTTTTTAGATCTCTCAGGATTCTGGCTTGGTACATTTTTTTCCCCCTTTAAGTAGCATATGTTTGCTTCAAGGCAGTCATTAAAATCAAAATTAATGGAAATCAACCATCACAAAGATTATGTCTTAGATTTGGAAGAAACCTTTGTGATCATCTGATCTGACTCCATTATTATTTTAGAGAAGGAGACAGAACTCCAAGGTCCTTACGTTCACTGGCTCAGAGTCACAAAGTCAGTTAGTGGCAAAGAGAAACCTGGAATGCCCGCCTTTGCTCTCCCAGTCCAGTGCCTTTTCCACGACTAGCATGCTTAAACATAGTCATAGAAATCCTTGATCATCACAGTGTGAATTGATGGAGATTTTTCTTTAAAAGTCATTGTTTTTACATCAGATTTAAAGTGCCAAACATTTATTTATTTTGAATTAAGTTGTTTTTCGTTTTATAAAGTGATCCCGCTTGCTCTATTTTTTTTAATTTATGCTATGGAAAATTGCAAACATGTATAAGAGCAAAGATGACAGCAAACTGAACTGCAGCATACGTGTCACTCAGTTTCTACAATTAACACGTGACCCAGCACCTTTCATCCATCTCCGGACCCAGTCTCCCTCTCCCACCGTCTGGATTATTTTGAAACAAATCCCAGATATTCCATCATTTAATCTGTAAGCATTTTAGTATTTCTCTCTAAAATATAAGGACTTTTAAAGAATTATAAGTTAAAAACTAACTGTAATTCTTTAATGTCACCAATATCCAGTCAGTTTCAAATATCCCCAGTTGTTTCGTACATTTTTAAAGTCAATATATAGGTTTCTTATTTGTTGTTAAAGAAACCTGGACACTTGTCCTTGGAGTGACCCATTTTCTGAATTTTACAGTGACACCCCCAATTGTGAAATGATTTAACTTAAATAGTTATCCTCTGATTAATGAAAACAATATTTGATTTAAAAAAATACAATAGGAGTTTTTGAGTAACACATTTATTGCTTAAAATGTACTCTGTAGCATGTGTGCCCACACCTGCACATACTCTTTGAAACTCAAGTCAGATCATGCCACTCCTCTGCTGGAAATCCTTCAATGGTTTCCCACCTCATCCAGAGTGAAAGTGGACAGTTGCCTCTGGTCTACAAGACTCTGTGATTTAACCTTAACCTAGCTCTCCAGCCTTCTATTCTTTCATCCCTCATTCATTGGACTCCAGCCAACTGAGTCATATCCTTATTCCTCTAAAACTCTTCTTTCTCAGGAGCTTGACACTGATTATTCTCTTTTCCTGGAAAGTTAATCTCCCAGATGCCCTAAGGGCTCATCCCCTCTTTTCCCAGATATTCCCATGATTCATTCTCTCATCTCCAGGTCTTAGTCAAATGTCATCTTTTCGGTGAAGCTTTCTCGAGCCAACTTTATTTAAATGACCATCTCTGCCCTTTTTTCCCCATCCACTCCCTCTGCATTATTTTTCTGCATAGAGCTTATCTCATCTGGCATTTTATAAATTTTACTTATTTAATTTGTTGCCAGGCTCCTTGCTCTACAGTGTAAGCTCAGTGAAGACAGAGCTTTTGTATATTTTGCCCCTTTTGTATTCTCAGTGCCTAGAATAGTGCCTGGTTCATAGTGGGCATTTGCTAAATGTTTGTTAAAGTCATAAATGAATATATGTAGACATAATTCTTTTTTGACATTTTTTATTGAATGCAAGATTCTTTAAATTCTAAGTACTTTACAATTTTCAAAAGTTTCACACACATGATTTCATATAATTCTGTAATAACTTTTTTTCTCCCTACTCCTATATTGCCCCTCCCCCCTCCACTGGTAACTACTAGTATAGACATATTTCTCTAGTATAATTTTGTTTGAATGAATAGTATTTATTCTAGATCAAAATACTACCTCTGAAATCTTGACTATTTTCTTATTTAAGTTAATTAACCTGATCAACCTTTCAACCTAAAAGAAAACCTACAAGTTTCCTTAATTTTCTCTTTTGAGCCTGAGACCTGGAAGATTGTAGAGTATGTCCTAGCACATTGTTACTTTCTTCTTTTCTTTTTTTCTGGACTCCAATCTGGACCAATTTGTGTTCTGTAGAGATCCAGTTTCTTCATAAACCAAAGGCCCCCTCTGAAAAAGAGAAAAAGTGAGTGTTAGTGAGCAAAACACTTCAAAGCCCCCTCTCCCATGAATCTTCACAGTCTTATGATGACTTTATTTCATAGTGGTAGAGAAGGAAGAGACGCTTCATCAACTGTCTGCTTCATTTTTGAGCATGATTCAAATATACCTTATCCCAGCTATGCTTCCTGCTTATAGTATATACTTTGTTAATATCCTGGTATCATCAAATGTGTCTTCTCTTTTCTTTTGTCTATCTCTCTATCTCTTCCTCTCCTGTAATATCTCCTGTTGTGACACCTTTCAGGGTGTCCTAGGTAGGTCTTCACAGTGAGGTGAGAGGGTGTGAAGTCAACAGCAGGCTAAGGAATTACCTATTCCATTTCTGGATAAAAAACAATTGAGGTTCAAGGGCCATGAATTCAGGCTTGCAGATCTCTTACTCCAATTCTCTAACTTTGTTGTCACTGTCAGTCTTTGTAACGCTACTTGTAGAAGCTAGAGCTCCATGGATATTTCACTTACTTGTGCTATCTCTGATTCTTTTCATATGAAAAAAATTCTCTTCAAACTTGAGAGTGTGGCTGATAATCATAGAAAATATTAACCTGATTGGTGAGAATCTCTTTCATTGTGTGGCTCTGTATAGAACCCAAAGACCCTAGTACATGTACCATGTGGCATTGAATGCATATTGATTAGACTGATGAAAAGAAATATTTTATGAACGTAAAATATTCAAAAAGAATCAAACTAGTAGATTCATTTGAGACAGAGAAGAGGGTATTCAACTTATGATTAAATTTTTTAAAAAAGCTTTAGGCAGAAAAATATAGAGGAAAAAAGACTTCCAGACTTCCAAACCAATTCCATTGAAGCATATTGAACGTTCGTTAATTTATTTGTTCATTTATTCCACAAACACTTGTCGAGAGTCTACCGTGCCAAGCATAATTTTTGGTGCTAAGTGTACAAGATGAATTAAGCATATTCCTTGTTCTTAAGGAACTCTGCCTAGTAGGGGAACAACTAAATCAACAATTACAGTGTGGTATGATAAATACATAGAAAATGGGATATTGAAGCATAGATAAGTAGTACAACTTAACTTAAAAGAGACTAGTCAGGGAATGATTCTTAAGCTGAATATTAAATATTGAGAAGGAGTTCGGTAGGATGATGGGTGGGGGAATAGGAGAGAATGTGGAATTGTTCTTCAGGTAGAAGAAGCAGTAGGTACAAAGCACAACAGACTTGCCTTCTGGGAATACATCTGTGTGGCTAGAACTTAGAGTAGCAATTGAGCCATGTTTTGAAATGAGGCTTGAAAAGGAAAGAACATGCCATGGAAGACTCTGTATACTATAAAGAGTGTGGGATTTCATCCCTGAACTATGGACCACCTTTAAGGATTTTCATGGTGGGGGCAGGTTAAGGTAGAGGGATGCCATAACTATAAGGACTGATCTTATGAGAGTAGAAGCTGAGAGCAGGCCTGAATGAAGGTGACAGCAAATGTAGGAGAAAGATTTCAGAGACATACTTGATAAGATTGATAGTTAATTTATTGTAGGGGTGGGCAAGCAAAGAGAAGAATGAGAAGAGGCAAATGATGTATAAAAACCCAGGGAAGGATGGATGTTAGGGTGAAAGGGCAGTTTTAAGAAGGAGAGGATGGTTGACTGCAACAAAATCACAAAGAGGTCAAACAGATTAAGAATTGCCCATGGATTTATCAAGTAGGAATTAAATTGTGATGTTTGTCACCATAGTTTCAGAGGAATGTTAGATTAGAAGCCAGTTTTTATTGAGCTGAGGCAGGTATGAATCCAAATTATCAGTGGCCTTAGGCTGTACAATTTGGGGGCTCTTTCTAAGGAAAAGAACATATAATTATGAATTCAAAATCATTTATAAGGCCTTGGAAGGGGTTCATGCAGTGAGGGCCCCTGATATACAGCTTCATTTGCTGTTTAACAAACCTACCTTTGTGCTGAAGAATGAATGGGTGATGATTAAATAGCAAGTGCTGGTTCCTCCTTCAAGAACCTTGGCTTTGAAAGAAAGAAGAAAAATGGAAAAATCACGGTGTGTGGAGGTAGAGAACAGAGGGTGTAGGAGGAGTGTGTGTGTGTTTACTTTATGGAGTGACATGAGCATGTTAGTAACATGACTTGAGGTGATGAAGAGGGAGACATGGAAGATACATAGAGAGAGCATGAAAGGTAGATCAAAATATTAGAGGGTATGAGAGAATGGAATCAAGAAGAAAGAGGACAAAGGAAAGGACATTCAGGGAGTTACCCAAATAAGAGGATTCGTGGAAGGAGCTGAATGTGCTCCCACAGGTGTGGAGATCATGTCAAGGGAATGGTGTCACAGAACCCCAGGGAGGAAATTCATGGAAGTCTTGGAAATACAATGCTGAAAAATGTTAACTGTAGCTGGGAGGTCCACAATGAAGATTCAGCATAGCTCACACAATTTGACAATCAGAAGGCCACTGATAACTTTAACCAAAGACATTCCAGTGGAGTGACAGGGACAGAAACGCAATGATGTTGGGTTGAAAAATGAAGGGTACATATAGAACACAGCCTTGTGAATAGCCTCAGAATTGGACGTGTTTGTGAGGGGAAGGAGGGAGACAGGGCAGAAACCAGAGGAGCATGCAAGTCGTGAGGATTTTATTACTTACTTTTTTAGAGTTTGTGGTAAGACAGAGCATGCTTATGTGTTGGGGGACTCAAAGCTGAAGAGAGGCAGAAGGGGAGCAAGGGAAATGTATCTGGGAAAAGAAAAGCATTGGTTAAAAAAATTATTGCCTTTTTTCTAATTTGAAAAGCAATATGTACAAGTAAAGAATTAAAATAATATAGAAATAATATAGTATGTGAAAGTCTCCCATAATTATACTTTCTAAAAGTAAATACTGGTAAGCTTTTATTTTACACTTTCAGACATTTTCTACTAAAGACATGAATATACATACATTCATACATACAGATGTATAAGTGAAAAGATACTTTTTAAAATGAGAATTAAACAGGACTTTCAGTATACTACCTTAATTTCACTTGAAATTATGCAGTGATGTTCATACAAGTAGTTAAGGATCTAGCTCATTCTTTTTGGCAACAAATCATTAGCTTAAAGTTCAATCCCCTATTGATGATATATAATTGTTTTCAGTTTACCACTATTACAAATAAAGCTACAGTCACCATCTTTGCATATCTGTGTAATTGTATAGAATTTATTGCTTAACTCGTATTGCCAGAAATATATGTAAATTTATCTTATTACCAGAAATTTCAAATTTCCTCCTCAAAAGGTTTTTATTCTAATTTATACTCCTGCCCACAATCCACTGAGTGCTTGGAAAATTTTGTTTTGATGTTAAATTTAACTCAGTGAAAAACTGGAGTGATCATATTCCAAAGTCCTCTGAATTAGCCAGAAATTCTTTGCAGAAGTGCCTCAAATATCTTAACCACTGACATATCTTCCTCTGAAACTTATTTGAAGTCATAGCAAACTACTTCATATTGAATTTTGTTATCATTTAATTCGCTGATCCTTTTGCTGGAAATATTGTGAGTATTTTGGCTGTATTATTGTTTAAATATATGTATTGTTAGAACTTTAGAGGTGGAAGGGATTTGAAGAACTTTTAGACCAGCTTTTTCATTGTGTAGCTGAAAAGAGAGTTGATGGTCAGAGAGGCTGGGTTTCCCCACCTGCTCCCAGTGATCTTCTGCACAACTACTTATTTTGGGGTTGATTTGACCTGGGATGCCTTCCTTTGCTGCTTAGCCGGTGTCCCTTGTTCTACAAGACAGTCTCACACTAGACTTATCTGTGTGGTAGATAAGTCTACCACATTGTGGTAGCTGGTTTCTGTGCCTGTTTCTTGCTTCCCACACCTTAGGCTATAAGATTTTACTAAGTGAGACCATGTCTTATTTATCTTTGAATCCTCAGTCCTTATTTCTAGTATTTACACTTTATGACTTGCCTAAATCCTTTAGAGTTCCCCCCAGTGAGTTAAAAAATCTAGGTAATTATTACAATGTATTGTGACATCACAAAGTAGAGACACTCAGCCATCAGGTGCCTTCTATTGAATGTACATAAACCGCTTCTAAAGTATTCTTGCAAAAAAAAAAACCCCCTGAATTTATTCATATACATGGGATAGAGAATCATGCTGAATGACCACAAGGATGAAATTAGCAAAATCTAGACTGGGCCAAATACAGGACAAATATTCTCATTCTTTTGAGAAATAAGTTATAAAGGAAAAATATGGAGAGGAGAACTTACAGGTTCAAGAAGCCTTAAGAGATATATCAGCCAAGTGTAGAATATTTTGATCCTAATTTGAGCAAATGTATTGTAAAAAAATTATGAGAAAATTGAAGAAATTTGATGACTATTTGGATATTTGGTAGTACTAATAAATTTGCTGATTTTTTTGGATGATGTTATTGTAGTTATGTTTTTAAAACAGAGTCATGATGTTATGATGTTTTTAGAGGTACATAATGACATATTTATGGATGAAATAATACAATTGGGATTTGTTTCAAAACAATTTGAGCTTGATAATTGTGGAAGCTGGGCGATGGGTATGTGGAGATTATTATATTATCTTATTAACTTTTGTATATGTTCAAAATTGTCTATGATAAAAATAAAAATGTTTTTAGATGTGGATAAATGAATATTGTAATTTACTTTTTAACTTGTTTTGGCACAGTTTTTCTCATTCCTGTCTCTACTTCTACTCTCTTCCGGCAGACTGGCTATGTTAGAAGTGTTTTTTTAGGTGAGCTCTAAGTTTGGAAAGATGCAGACACTATTTCAATATAAGAATAGGAGATGTGTTGGTAGTAGATTCACCTTGACAGTACATAAATCCTTACTGGTTTTCAGATACCCAGTTTGAAGTTCAGACAACTGTGAGGCTTTTTTCCATCCCCTTCTTACTCTAACTTTAGAATGTAAAACTCTCCCTCCCTGTGTGCTGTGTGATATCAAATGGAGGCATAAATGGCTGATACCCTACACTGCAGCCTGGACTTCAAAGGAGCTGGGACTTTGGCATGGGAGGAAGTAGAGGGGAATGAAAGCCCATGAGGACGAAGAGAGCACTGAAGCTTTGTAATTGGAGAATAACTTTCCCTGGCTCCATCTTCCTCAGGATGATTGATCTCTTATGAGGCTTCTCAGACATTCAGCATGTAAGCACTGTCTGACCTCTGGACAATCTCAGGCACTTCTGAATACCAGGTTACCTGCTCGGAGGGCTTGCACAAAATGTTCCCATGTTGTTGGCATTCCCCAACTGCAAGTACATTCCCCAACTGCAAGTACATTCCCCAACTGCAAGTACATTCCCCAACTGCAAGGATTGTCTATGAATTCAGGGAACTATAGATTAGAATTTGTTATGTTAAAATTAGCTATATGTCATTAAAGGCCCAATTAAAACCAAATGGAAGAGTAGTTTTTCAGAGTATATGTCTCAAATACCAAGTATGTTTATGTGACATGCAGTTTCCTTGGTAACTCACGGAATAGGGAGCAAGAAGGGCTTGTGAGCTTGCTTCCACGGAGATGGAGGGTGGTAGTTCTGGGAGTTTATGGTTTCTTCTCCACATGGTTGAAATTCCACATAGAAAGGTTGCTACAAGCCTATTTTTGTTCCTGCAGGATACTGAGGGAATCATCAGGAGAGAAGGCTTTTTCAACTGCCTGTTTCCACATGTTCAGGAGAATAAGTTGTGTTAATATTCAGTAGTCAGAGATTAGTTAGAATCTTATTATGGGTTCCACTAGCTTCAACGTATGTAGATGTTTTTAAGACTCTCAAAGAGACTAACCAGTGTATTTAGTTAGAAAATAATATTCTGTGTGAAAGGTTATTAGGATGGGGATTAGGATGTTTTCTCAGTGTGTGAAAACATATTTGGTTGTTTCTAGTTACTTGATAGGGTTGAAATGTCATACACATGAAGACGTTAAGTTAGGGTCACGTGGGGTGTGTGTGTGTGTGTGTGTGTGTGTGTACTAAAGGGTGGGAAAAGAATATTAGTAATAAAGGCGAAAAAGGTGAAGAACTCTAAAGACTTGAAGAACTGTGGAAACTTATACTGATTTGCTAAGAATAGAACATCAGATGTCATACCTTGAGGATTTTCTTTTAAATCCCTAATTTCCTTTATGGTCCAACTGGAGAACTGTTACATTTCTTACTTTCCTGATGGAGTTAACATCTCAATTCTGGCTTATGATGGTCCTGCAGACTTTGGATTATATAAGAATCCCTTAGTTGGGTCTGTTTCATGTGGGAAGAAAGATTGAGAAAGAATCTTTTGTTCAAAAAACTGACTGGAACTAGCTTGGGGGCCCATTCTTGCTTGTCAATCATGTTCTTGTCTTTTCAAGATAGTGCATGTTTTTTTCCTCCTTAGCCCATGGCTACTAAGTGATCCTAAAATTGAAAAACAACAAAAAATTATGCGTGGCAGCAAGCTTACAGATATTAGGCACATATTGAACTAAAATTTTCCAGCTTCCAAGGACTAAGTATTAGGTGTTTGTGTGGCGGTTTGAAGTTACAGGTTATTTTGAATGAATTGAGGTCAGCCATGACGAAAATATGAAATGGCCAGTAAAGTGTTTCCCAGTATTTTTTAAAAATTAAAAGCACATATCTTCTTTAGAAGGATAAGGCTGATGTTAGTTTCAATAATTTGAGAACTAGAGAAAAATAGAAAACTGACCTGGAGAGTTCCATGGGCTAGTAGATACATGAGGTTCTTTTGAACTCAGTCTCACCTTATGAATCACTGTTCCTCAGTATTATGCCTGCCTCAACTGACTGGTAGCTGCAGCACATTTAAAACCTAAGTGGTATTTCTATAAAAAGCCCATTTATCAAGCATAATGCTTCCTCCTGTACTGATGCTCATGAGGTTGTGCAACACTTCAGGGTTAATTTCACGCACTTCCGAGATTTTGTCAATTCTCTCCTGCCTGCCTTCCTCCCCACTCCCCCTGAATTAAATGCCTCCTTGGCAAATAGTTATATTAAAAGGCAGAAAGAAGAAATATGAACTATAGAGAAAGAATATTTCATGAAAACAGTGCCTGATTTAAGACATCTGTAAATGAAAGCTATTTTCACAACTAAGGGCCATAATCAAAGGATGAAATGGATCTGAAGACCCTGAAGCAATTTGTTTGGAAGTACTGAAGCAGGGCACCCTTGTAAAAGCTTTACGAATGCTACCTAACTTACCATGTTATTTAACTGAGCATAACAGAAACCTTTCTCCCAGTGGCATTAGCTTCCCCTATTACAAGATGGTTTTATGTACAGATTGAGTGGGGACTTTTATTAGAGACTGACAAGCAGAGGGAAATGAGATCAGAATATGATACTATAGGCAGAATGACTATTAAATATTTCTTTTTTAAAGAATGAGGATCTGAGAGCATAATAAAATCTGTCATCCTGGTTTTAGGAGAGATAGTATATATAACACCATTACAAAGGCATGGACATTTTTGAAGAAAATTCTCTATCCTCATTGCCCATTTGCTATTTTTGTGGTGGGAAAACAGTTTCATTAAGGACGTTTTCAATGTAGGATTTAAAATTACTGCTAGTATGTGCTAATGGGAGTCTGTAAATGGGAGACCTCCATTTCCACTCCAATGATCTGGAATAGAACAATAGATACATATTTGGGTTCTTGGGTTGAAAATTGAGAACCATGAACAAAGAAGAAGAATATGTTTTCAAAATTCTGTAAACATTGGGGATTATTAGATGAGTTATTTCCTGATTTAGGAGAGCTAGGCAAGAAGTGGCAGCCATTTGGGGCCATATAGCAAAGTGGGAGAAAGGGCCTCTTCAGTAGAGAGGAGGGCTAAGAAAGACTCAGCCTAAGAACAAGATGAGAAATCAGTAGAACTAGCAAGAGAATGTTTACTTTCATGGGCAGAGAAACACTTGATCAGGAATGGAATAAATTTAGGAAAGTAGAGACAGGTAAGCAGAGTTTAAAGATAGTTACATGCTATGCTTCAGAGATTGTTTACAGTTTAGAGATTGCTAATCCTATGGTAAACCATGTGTCGACATTAAACCCTCATAGCTGATTCTCTGCTGATTGTATAATATGGTGAAGAACAGCTGGCATTAGAGTTGTTCTTACACAGCCAGCTGTCTTTGGCTGGAATTTTATCTAAGCATTTGCAGAAGGCATGCTGGAGCCAAGGCATCTGAGAAAAGGGCAGATAAGCCAGTGGGAAAGAGTTTTGTTCTTCACAAAGAGAAAAGAGAACTGAGAAGGCAGAGAAGGGGGAAAGGTGGGAGAGGAGGAAGGCAGAAGATGACATGTTCTGGATGCTACGTCTTCAGGAAAGGTCCAGAAGACATGTTTGATGGCAGGCTGATCAGAAAGTTCTTTTGTGTAAAGAAATTTCTTAAATCCAAATGCCTTCCTGATCCCCCCCTCAAAAAACCCCACACAATCTAACCCAAAATAGTGAGCTGGTACTCAACAACATCTTCAAAACATATCCCCTACCTACCTCTTCTTACAGCCTGATTGCCATTCATAATCTCTTCCTATGTAGAAATTTGGAGCTGCAACAGACTCCAAATTTTCAGCAAGATCTACTATCCCCCCAAATTCTTTGTGTGGGTTGGTTTTGGGGGTAAGTGATGTAGGGACTAAGTTCCATGTTTAGTTTGATGCTATGGAGAAAAAATTCACTCATTAAGTCACTGTATCAAGCTCATTTTTTTAATAGAGGCATTGAAATAGCTTTGCTTTAAAAATATGCCAGAAACATCATTACAGCAGGCCTAACCTATTGCTGCCTATCTAACACATTTCCTAAAAGGGTCATAGCCTAATTGTTTTTTAAGAATTTGAAACTATCAAGCAAAAACCAATATGGGTTAAACATATACCTCCCATCCCATGGGTTGATATCCTTGGTCGGAAAAAATTTAATATTTTCAGAAGTCTACATACAAATGTCTGTCTGAATATAAGAAATGTATTATTTGTCATAATCCCTTTTCCCAATTGGGAAAATTTCTGTGGTAGCAAAATGGTTATAAATCGGTAGAAAAAGAGCCAGGATATTTGGATTCTAAGTCTAGATTTACCAATAACTTTCTCTGTAATACTGGTAAATCAGTCTTCCTTTCTGAGTATTAGTTGCCAGATTTACAAAATAGGAGTGCTGGGTTTGACTAACTCCAAGGACTTTCCTTCTCCGATTATACCTATAAATGTTTCAACACAACCAAATCAAATGACCGTTTTGATATCTTATAAAAATATCTTTAGGCTGCACTTATACCCCCAAAAGATGATGTCATTATTCAGGTACTTCAAATCTTTCAGTTTATTTAGTTAAATACCTAGGTAATTAAAACAAATTAGTTAGAAACAATAAAAGAATTTGAACAATAAGGCAATAGGAATTGGACCTAATCACCTTTGAAAATAATCACTTCCTAGAATTCATTCAAAAAGATTATATGAAAGCAGATAGTTAATTATTACAATAACCATAATTTGGGGCCTAAGTTTGAAAAATAAAGTACATTTTGAAAGGAAAATGATTTCGAGTTAGAATAACTTAGTCAACTCTTCCAAGAACACAGATAAAATATTCAGCAGCACTAGGCATAAAAATGTAAGTTGAAACAAGAAATTTTTTTGCCTATCAGATTTGAAAAGCCTGAATAGAACAGTAATAACTAATGCCAATGAAGGTGCCACGAGGAAGGAAAATACAAATTAGAGCAACCAGATGCAGAATTACTTGAAAGCAAAGAAAAATAATTATGGCTCAGATATTGCCATCTTCATTAACCTGAATAGAATTCAGGGTGTAGCTTTACTATAAGTCAATGAAAGAGGTGGTATTACCTAAACATATATTATCATTTATACAATTTATGTTTTATATATATACAGATAGAGACACTACAGTGTTTCAAGGAACAAAAAAGACTTAGCCCTCGAGCAGTGGCATGCCTTTACACTTTTAGGTAGGGATCTAAATAAAATGGCACTGAGATTTAGAATCTTGAAAGATACGGAAAAATATAAATGATCCATCAGTATGAATACTTAGTATTTAAGAGAAAACACAGAATTCTGATACCTTTGAAGCCTTGGCTATGAGGACTGAGGGAGCAGAGAAGTCGTGGCAAAGATGGGGCACAGATGGAGGATGGAGGCACAGGGCATCACTAGTTGTCCCTGCCAGTCCTATGAATACCGTTTCATGAGCGAGAAGGCTGTGCATGTCCCTATCAAAGCAGAAAGCAGCAATAGATGCTTAAAACCTAAGGACTAGCTTTCCATATTTAAAATTTTGAATTTTGTCATTAGGAAAGAGTGTTTTAGGGCTAGATGTGTATGAGGTATAAGGTCTTACTGGGAAAAATTTTTCTTCAAGGGACAGAATCCATCTTGAATATAAATCTAAAGGTCAGACCTTTTAATAAACTATGTTAGATCTTTCTTCCAACCCACTTTAAGTAAAATTTGGGAAATTCTGGACAATGTGTCTTTTTCTAGCAGGATAATGGGCTACATAATCCTTTTGCTAAAATATAATGATATACTTAATAAATTACCAGAAATACAGTAGTTAATGTATTAATGGATTTGCTACAAAGTTAGAGAAATATCTAAGGGCAAAAGTAAACTAACAAAAATTAAACCCAATGAGCTGGAAACACATTAGAGAGAATTAAGTTGTAAAAAAGAATGGTAAAGTGTGGTTACATGAAGAAAAAGCACCTATAAAGGCAATGTTATCTAGAGATTTTGGCCCTTGGCAAAGTGAGAAAGCTAAACCTGAGAAACCTGTATTAAGCTTAACCAAAAGGATTTTATACATTTTTTTTCCTCTACAGAAATCTGGTGAAGCTTATAGGTTTCTTCCCATAATAGTGATCCCTAATGCATAACATAAAATATATAAAAGTGTAATAAAACCAATTACATAAAAATAGTTATCAAAGTCTTTTTAAAAATGTGTGATTTAATAATAAATGTGCTTCTTATTTATTTATTAAATAATAATATTCAGTGGTGGCTCTAAAAACTATAATTTTAAAGTAGTTATAAATGCAAATGATATTTTGAAATTTCTGCAGCTATAAAAATATAAAAGTATCTGTTACCATTATCTACAAATACTTGTTTGGCTTCTTTTACTACTGTGAAAGAACTCAAAATTAATGAGCTAACTATTCATCTTAAGAAGAGAGTAAAAGAACAGTGGAATATACCCAAGAGATATAGAAGAAAGACAATAATTACATTAGGAACATAAATTAATAAAATAAGAAATACAGTTACATAAATTATTAATCTTTGATAAGGTTAATAAAACAGACATCTGATGTGGCCCATCAAATGCAAAGGAAACAAAAATATCCAATATTAAATGTAGAAAAGAGTCATGACAGATATGGAAGAGATTAAAAAGGTAATAAGAAGATACTACCCACAAGTTTATGTCAACAGATTTGAAAGCTTTAATGAAATATGCAAATTCTGGGAAACACATAATTTACCCAAACTGACTCCAGAAGAAATAGAAAGCATGATCATTTCTGTAACCTTTAAAAAACACTGAGTAATCTAAGTTCTTCCTACAATAAAAAAAACTAGTTGAAGAGTGTGTCACAAAAGAACTCTGTCAAACTTTCAAGGGACTTTCAAGGGACAGTTCTAATATTATACATCTTCCAAATTATAGAAAAACAAAAGAATATTCTCCCTGTACATTTTAGAAAGCTAATAGTATCCTATTTCTAAAATCACATGAGCATCATGAGAAAAGAAAATAATAGACTGTCTTATTCAGTAACATGGTGTACAAATCCTGCACAAAATCCTGGCAAACCAAATCTAGCTATGCATGGCAAGATTATATATCCTTAATAAGTAGTGTTTCTTCCACAAAAATTCAGAAGTATTTTATTTTCTTAAGCAGTTTATAAATTAAATTCACTACATCAGCAGATCCAAAGAAGAACTATAAACATAATTTTCTCAAATGTTTTAAAAATTGATAAAATTCAACACTTTTGTTACAAATATTTTTCAAACTATGAATAGAAGAAAACTATTAATCTGAATGAAAACTATCTACTAACATGTTTTTAGGAACATTATTAGTGAAAAATAGAAGCATTCTTTGTAAAATTAGGAATAAGACAAGAATAACCAACAAAACTGCCTCTATTCAACATTATTTTCTATGTTTTCGTATATTAAAGGCATCCAAGAAAGTACAAAAGAAAAATAATGAAACATGTAAAAAAGGAAGAAAGAAAATTACTATCATTTGTAGAAAATGATTGCCCAAATTAAAAAATCCAGAGTTATTTTCAGAAAAGTATAAGGATATAAAGGAATAAATCTAACAAAAACTTCATGAGACTTGTGTAAAGAAAATTATAAAACTTCTTGAAAGACATTAAGGAAGAATTGAATGAATGAAGATATTTAATTAATGAATAAGAAAATTTAGTATCATAAGAGACATATTCTCTGCAGATTAAACTAGAGATTCAACACAATTTTAATAAAAATACCAATAGAGATTTTTGAGAAACTTGACAAGTTGATTCTAAAAATTTCAGTGTAAGAAAAATGGCCAAAATTTTCCTGAAGAAGAACCTGCTCAGTAAGATACTGACTTCACACTACATTTGCAACACTTAATGCAGTGGTACTTATGCTTCATAGAGACACTGACTCATGAAGAAGGATCAAGAACCCAGGAGCACAGTCTACATTTGGGGCATCCTGATATGCAGCCGAGATGGCATTACTGATCAGTGGGAAAATAGGTGCTAATGATATGTTATCATGTCGGGAAAAATGAAGTTCGATTCTTACCTCATACTAAACACATAAAATAATTCTGGCTTATTTCTGAAAGGCAAAGCTGTAAACCTTTTAGGAGAAAATATCAACTATTATTTTAAATCTTTTGATGGGAAATACGTCTTAAACAACACATAAGATACAAAATGTGCAAGAAAAATTAATAAAACTGTATCAGATTAAGTACTTCTTTTTCATGTAAATTTACTAGGAAAGAAAGTGAAAAGACAAGACTTTTATTGAAAGATATTTTAATAATGTCACTGTCCATAGATTAATAGCTGTGTCATAGGTGCAAACAGGGAGAATGAGGACAGCTAGCTTACAGAACACTATTTTAAGAGCCCTAGAAGTCACAGATACACTTACTGTTGGAGCTCTTATACGACATTAAATCAATATTTCAAAATGCCCAATTTCTACAGCAAATATATTTTTCCTATTAAAAAATGAAATAATTAATTTTGATCCTGAAATTATTGGTCCTATTATGGACCTAAATTCATTTGATTTATGATACTAATGTATCTTCATCACAGAGTCAAGCATTTCGCACCAATTCTATAAAGACAGTGATTTGCTCTTGCTTTAAGAGAACAGAAAGGCCAGCAAACTAGAAAGGCTGTTTGCCTTTTTTTTTTTTTTTTTTCATACAGGTTTCTGCTTCTCGTTTTGGCCACATTAGCCCCACAAATTCTGGGATTTCAGTTAAACTGTGTAGTTTTGGCTGTTGACGTGGGCACTATTTTTGACTTGGCCTGCCAGTGGGCAGGACCCACCAACTGCTCACACACTAGCTAAACACGGCTGCTGCCTCTCAGGAGAGGTGCCAAATGTGATATTTCACTGCTTTAAATAATCAGATACTTGTGAGTCATGGATGGTGCTTGGGTTTTGGTGCTGAGGATTACTAAGGAGAGAGCAGAACATGATGGAGTTAATACAGGGGTCCTTCACTTTATTATGCATGGATGAGAGAGAATTCCAAGTCACATTTTTACCATTCTCTGACTAACCAGAATTCTTAGAGACTGGTTAAATTTTTCCAGTTATTTAAGCAGAGACCAACTGGTCATTTTGGGGGGTTCTATAACATGAATTCCCCATTGAATCAGAGATTTGACCAGAATGACCTCCAATGTGTTTTCCAGCTGTAAATTTCTTCATTCTAAAAAAATCGTATTTGTGGAAATAGGGTGGTAAGAAGCAGAGCGATTTGTTTTTAATACAAAAAAAAAGTTTTTTTTCAGGTTAAAAACAGCTATTGTCTTTGAAAAGGGATAGAAATGCATTTAATACTCTGCTGGGAGCTGTAAAATATCAACTCCAATCTGTGCTCTAGAAACTCACTAGGCTGACCTTGCAGGTGCTGTTTTGTTTCTGTGCAGCCACAAAATATCTGGTCATCTCTGTGGGAAGGTTAATCAACTGATCATTGGAAGGGCTGGGTCTTTCCTTTTCCTTTCCAGACGGCTGCATCAGCATCTTTGAATGCATGAAATGTCTAGTCGTAGTGCCATTTTCATTAGCAGGATGAAAAAGGCTTGAACTGTACCACTATGAGCCAGTTTGAAATTTGGCAAGTTAAAGCCCTATTTCAGCTTTACTGTTTTTTATTTGAAGTGTATTTTGAGCTAACATCGTTAACTTCAGATGTCACAGAGCTTGTGCAGTTCAAGGCGAATAACTATTTACTGCCCTTAAAAAAACAGATTGTTTTTCCTTGTGATGTTCATTATTCCTGAGCCCCTCTCATTCCTCTTGGAAGAAGGGGATGATAAGGCCCAGTAGGAGTAAACAATTTCCTCAGGTCCTGTAGCCTGAGAACAGTTATACAGATAGCAAACTGGGGGCCTGTGGACATGTTTTGATTGTCCTATATAGAATTTTAAAAAACTTTAAAAAAATTGTGTTGGTAACATAAAAGTTTGATTTCCTCACACAAAAATTTCTAGCTTTTCTTGAAAAATCAGGCAGTGTGGCAAGACTGGGCTCAAAGTCCTTAGTGGCAGCCATTAGCTAAGCCAGCAGAGCCCCTCTGTCTTTAGGTGGGAGAGTACCCTTTAGTACCTCATCTCTCCCACCACTCCCTATCATCTGGTTGGCTTCAGTCATTGACATTATGTGCTGGGTCCTATAAGATTGTCAACAAAAAAATTTACTCAATAGTCAATCTAAGAGAGAAATGGAAAAATTTATTTGAGCCAACCTGAGGATTGTAACCCTGGAGATAATTTCTCAGAGAGCTCTGAGAACTGCTCCAAAGAAGTAAGGGGAGAGGTCATTCTATATGTGATTTTTGGTCAAGGGGTATGTGCATTTCAAGCACACATCTTGGTAGAAGGTTACTGCTATTTGCCAGAAATAGGTATTTCTAAGTTAATGGTTTTAGTACTTTTCTGAGTATGGGAAGATGCAAGAAACTGGGTTCATAAAATTTTCTCCTGAGACTGTCTAACTGTCTGAGTGAGGCCCAGTTCTGCCAGTTTCCCTGGAGCACAGAATGCCTCATCCAGATCCTCACCCTGAATTCCTTTCAGGGTGTGCTGTACGTCAGTAACGATTCTTGTAGAACTGGATGGCGGGCAGCATTATTTTATAATCCCTTCCCTTTCGGTCTTAATTTTGATCAAGGTTTGGGAGGCGTTTCATGACCAGTTTGTCCCCATGGCACTAGGAATTCTCATTCCAGGTCAAGTGGGATTTCATTGATAGGCTACTAATTGGGCTATTACTGGACTAGACCCTACTAACAATAGCTGAAGGCCTCTGGGCTGCCTGTCTTACTTGTCTGCTATGGTCCTGGAAGTGGTTCCCTGCTGTTGCTTCTCCCATTATCTAGAGTTATACTGTTAACAGTCATTGACCTTATATAACTACATATTTGATCAATCATTTCAAGTTGCCTAGTCATTATTATTTTCATTGAAGTCTCAGTCACATATTTGGTAATGAAAGAAACAATCATCTCGTAAAATAGTCAAGATACAAGTACTATGGCTGGTAACGTTAATAAAGTCCCAAGTATTTAAGCTAAGAACTTCCCTTATGTGCGGCCCAGTATTTCTTCAAGTCATCTGACCCACTCTTCTCTGCATCAATCACTGTCTTCAAGAGAAATGATACATTAGTATTGCTCATAAAGTTCACCATAGATATCTGCATGTATAAGGTGAGAGTGGTGGGTCATCACCGCTTACACAACTGAGAAGTAAATGTTATCAAAAGAGTTAAAGGAGTTACATGGCTGGTGCCAGAAGGAGGAAAATTGATCTTTGTGGTTGAGCAGGTATTTCTGCCCTTGGGGAGGTCTGATTAACACATAATACAGATGCCCAATGCGCACTGAAGGGGAGGAAGAAGGCCCAAATGGACAGATAAAATTTTTATGTTTACATTTTTCTTGTCTTACCTTAAAATATGAAATTTTGTTTCATCAAGATATTTGAGTTCTCTGATTATGACTCAGAGTCTTTACCCCTAGAATCTCCACCTACCAGAATTATACTCTTTATCCAGTGGAGCTCTACTCACAGACATTTTTCTAGTAGTGCCTGTCTTCATTCCCCCCCGCCGCACACCTCTTATCCCTTTAGTTATACGCATTGTGAAGCTCAGATAGGGTCTGTGGCACAGTTGCTTTCTTATCTTAATATTTTGTACGATGGCTCCCCAGGGAGTTTTCTGGGCTCCTGGGTATCAGTAGTTTCTGTTGGCCAAGGAGCTGTGTTCTGTTGAATCTGTCTTTGGTAATTAGTAACTCTTTTATCTCTATACCAGCTGTTCTCACAGGCACTGGCTGATACATTTATAATCTGTCACTGGGTATGTAGCTCCCTAGGTACAAGCTAGGTTCATTATTTGCTTCCCTGGTCAGAATCAAAACATTGACTAGTCATTTCTATTTCCTCCAGTGCTTCCTGTACAAATGGCTCCAGGTGGAATCCTACAGAGTGATTTCCTCTATGCCATGTGTTTTCTGGGGGATAACTTCTTCAGGGGAAATAATTCAAGGTCTTTACGATTGTCTTGAGGAAGGAAGACAATCCCAATCCCAGTTTCTACTCAGGACTCATAGTCAGTGAACTTTATCCCTATTGGTGGCTTCTTAATGAGAACAATGTAGAACACATTACTCTTTTTCAGTGAAGTCAGCCTTCAGGTTTCTAGTTTTCTATGTTTATACCATGTGCAAAGGGCATATATAAAACAGGAAAAGATTTGTCCTTGAAACCTAAAAATATTCACATTACACTCCAGTAAGTACTTAAATTGATGCACTCTGTATGGATAAAATTCATTTATATAACACCTTCAACCAAAACTTTCACTTATTCAGTCAGTTTGGCAGAGCAGACTGACCTCCATGTTATAGGTATATGAATCCACTGCTATTTTTCCATTATGAAGATGATATTTATACATTAGAATAGTTTTTATTTCTATTTTTAATTCAGCTTTTTGATGTCTATAAGTTTTAGATTTGAAAAAACTCTATATTCAGGATGAAAAAATGATGTAGTAAATAGTCAAATTGGGAATTATTATCAGGATTATTACTACATGTCACAGGCTGTCAAGTAGGACTCAAATCAATGGAGGTAAAACATTAAATAAGTGCAAAAATTTTAAACCAGAAATTCTAGCGGGGAGGGTATAGCTCAAGTGGTAGAGCCCATGCTTAGCATGGGAGGTCCTGGGTTCAATTCCCAGTACCTCCTCTAAAAATAAATAAACCTAATTACCCCCACAAAATAAAATAATTAAATAATACAATAATAAATAAATAAATAAAATTTAAATAAATAAATAAATAAACCAGAAATTCTACTTTTAGAAGCTTATTCTAGAAAGTAATTTAGGATTTGTATATAGACTTTGCTAAAGAATTATTGCTAAAGCATTTTTTTTGTAATGACAGAATATTGGAAATAGCTTAAATGTTTAGAGATATGGTATTAGCTAAGTCAGTTATGTTATATCCTTGTAATTTACCCATTAAAAATGATGTTTTAACCCATTAGCTTAGAAATGTTACAGATTTCAATTAGTAGGTTTCTGGTTGCATATAAAATTGCCCATTCACACAATGGAATACTATGCAGTAATAAAAAAAGAATGAAGATGCTGTCTATCAGCTGATATGGAGTGATCTCCAGGATATATTAAGTGAAAAAAGGTTTAGAAGAGTATATTTGATATGTAATCATTTGTGTATGTCTATACAAATGTATTTAGTAAATAAACATTCTAAAAAGGGAATAGATATAAAAGCAACATTTCTCTGAAAATATCTTGTTAAATAATGTTGACTTTTGAAACTTATAAGTGATTTACATTTTCAAAATTAAATTGAATTAAAGATACAATATAGTAACACCTACAAATTAAAAAGCAAAATGAATGAACTTAACTGTATATCAAGTTGATGATATTAACCACAGAGAGAATGAATTATTTCAAGTGTCTTAGAAATGGTCTTTACTATATATATTTAGTATAATACATTCTAAGAACAAAGTTACAAACACATTTTAAAGTTTATTCAGTCTTCTAGTTACTAGTAATACAATAGGTATTATTTTAAAACTTTTTTATATCTATTGTAGGATAAATAGGTAGTTATTGTAGGTGAATATGTAGTTATTTTAACATTAGTAACTGCAACTTTTGATGTCCTTGAAATTTCTCTGGCAGATTAACTCACTTCCACAGCAGCCTCATTTCCTTATAACACCTGAATCTTACTAAGAAGCTTCCCTATTTCCTGTGAATACATATTTGACCTGCCAGGTTGATGTTGGTTCCCAAATTGTTTTCTCCTCATCTGTTTTTTGAGCACAAGTGGTAGCTTTCCATGTCCTGTAAGCACACATCTCCAAGCTGTAGGCCCTCCCTTCCTCTGCTGACCTTTCAGAAGCAAGCACTCCTCCCATTACTGTGGTTCTCTGGGTATGGTGCATATTCTGCAACTATCTTCAGATAAATCAATCAAGGAACACATGACGTATAAATGGGTTTTTAAAAATATTACTCACAACATTTCAGATCCAGTGTTAAAATCATTGGTTAAGCCTGTTCTATCAATTGCCTTTCCATAAAAAAAAATGTAGAGCATAGTGGAATTCTAAAATTGACAAATTATGGAATGGTCCTTTTCGAGAGGGGCCTAATGTTTCAGAAATAAGTTCATTCCATATGTTTAAATTGGAACTTGACCAAATGTCGTTTAATGTAGTCTAAGTTGAGAGAAAGAGCCATACATGGAGTTAGACACCCAAGCTAGACTGGGTCAACGGGAGAAGAACACCAAAGCCCGGGAAGTTGGCAGGTACGTGGCCAGATGCTCATTATATTCAAAAATTAGTGTAATGTGCCATTTTGAGGATAATATCAAAGAACTAGAGATTGTGTTTCTTATTTGGGCGAAGATTAAATTTACTTGGGAAACGTGTATGTATCTTCAGGGTGTACTACACGTGCCCAGCTACGCAGGTACAATCACATGCTTTCTGGGAGGATGCAGAAGAATTAGTTAAAAGTGGTTGAAACTCAGGTGAGGTACTGAAAGTGGGGTGAACTGAGTCAAATTAATACACTTTCATGTTATTTGAAATGTTAATATGTGTATGTTTTATTCTTAGAATAATAAGAAAATAACGTGTTAAACCTTTTGTCTACCCAGCGACTGACATAAAGCTAAGCCAGTAAGAGGTACCTAATGAGTAGTTGATATCTTGCTACACATGTGAAATAACTTTTAAAATGTTAACTAGAATCATGATAAGCCCAAATTAAAACTGCACAAAGTAAGAACAGAGTGAAAAATGAGTAGAAGCTGATTTAAGGGGAAGAGTTGCTTTAGTTGCACGATCATGGTTATCTTTGTTGTTTTGGTGAGGAGGGTATTACACATAAACAAATTTGTAAACCCATTTTGTAACTGCTTCCCTGGGGGCTTTGGTGTGCCTGTCAGCAAGAGGTGGATCCCGTGGAGAACTCCACAGAAGAAAGCTAAACAGCAATTCACTTTAATCTTGTGCTTTGCATTCAGATGAATATGCAAATAGGTTCAGCGAAGTGAACCTGGTTACAATATCACTTTGAAACTCATGCTAAATTATTTTAAATGGGCAGAATACAGACCGGCTCATGGGTTTAATTTACCTCTTTTGAATCATGTGGTTTTGCTGTCATTTTGAAGTGCTCCTGATTAGTCCATTCTAAGGACATGCATGAGGATAAAAGTATTTGCTTCTTTATGCACATTTCCTATGATATATACATCCATCTTTTATGTACATTTTATATAAATTTAAATCGAAATATATGTGATACTGAACAGTAAAAACATATTTGCGTATGTATATGCATAAATGTCTGTGTTTATGTTTGTCTCTCTCCCTCTCTGTCTCCTCTCTCTGCTGGTTTTTTCATTGAGGAGAATAGCATTATTTAACCCTTGTATCTAGCATGGGAATCTCATTTACTTATCTGTACATTTATTCATTTTGTACCTATTCTTCTATGCACAAGGTGCCAATGGGTTTATGAAAAGTAAGAAGAAAGAAAAACAGAAAAAATTACAAAAGTAGCAGGTGGGTGGCTGCCAAGCTCTTTCTCAAGTCAACCATAGCTGCTGTCTACTAAGTTACAGCAACTTAGGTCTGGGAAAGACAGTGGGTTGACTGGTGAGTTGGGATTCACATCAAAATCCAGGAGCCTTCTGCGTGTTTTCCCAGAGTTCGTGTCTATGATCATATGGTGAGTTATAATCCTTCAGAATAAACTCAATGAATTTGTAAAGAGAGAGAAAGAGACAAGGGACAGTGTCACTTTTCCAAAAAAAAAAAAAAGGCAACTTAACTGAAACCCCATAACTGTCTCTTCTCTATGGTTCCATAGCCTCTGTGAGCCTTAATTTTCTAATCCACAAAATGATGAGTGTAAACAAGAATACTTCAGGAGATTGTCGTGAGGGCTGATGGACTGATGGGGAGGTGAAAGATGGCAGATGGCAAGTATACCACCGTATCACAAAGTGTGTTCCTCAAAACACGCTTGTTAGGGTGCAGTCCCTCTTTCAGCAGCAGTGGCATCACCTGGATCTTGTTAGAAGTGCAGACACTCAGGTGCCCCTGCAAACCAAGTGACTCAAAGTCTGCACTTTAACAAAAATCCTTCCGGTGTCTCATATGCTCATAAAGATTTGAGAAGCACCAGGTTAAAAAACAGGCTTTATTTGGGAAAGAGGCTTTTTTGGGGGAAGCTGACCAGCTGAAATTCAGTAAGAAGAAATTGCTATCCCGTATCACAGTGATCCCTGAGGGTGTCTGGGAGAAGCTGCATGATTATTAGATGGGCTTGTGTTCCAGGGGAGGGACCTGCCTCCATAGCTACCAGCTTACAAGTGAGATAGAGTTTTATCTCAGCAAATATGAGAAACAGTTTTGCCTCAGGGAATAAATGATCGGGGTTTGGGCACCAGCCACAAGAGTTGTCTGAGAACCAGCTTCTAGTGCCTGGTGACTTTCTGAGGAGTTTCTTCCAGGCTGTTGGAGGATATGGTACCCTGGTATTGTGCTAGGTTTATCTGGACACAATCAGCTCATCCTGGGGATAGGAAAGCCCCTTTCTCAGTTATCATGAGCGCCTGGAGACCTTCTCTGGATAACCCTGTTTGTTTCTCTCCATACACTGAATGATATAAAGTATAAAAAGAGCCGTGTGTGTTATACTGTAAATGTGTTATATTGTATTATAGTGGCTGCCACATGGTAAACTTCAATAAATAATCACTATTATTTTTATAAACCATGAGATACAATCAAATTTTAGCAATCATTGCTGACTTATAGTTTGTCTAGACTCAACCCAAGCACCTTGCTGTGGACCAAATTATGTCCTTCCTGCTTCTCCCTCAAATTGATATGTTGAAGTCCTAACCCCCAAAGTGGCTTTATTTGGAGACAGGGCTTGTGAGGAGGTGATATAAGTTAAATGAGATCACCAGGGTAGGGCCGTAATCTGATAGGGCTGGTGGCTCTTATAAGAGAAGAGACACCAGAGCTTTCTCTCTCTCTCTCCATGCACACACATCAGGAAAAGTTCAATGTGAGCACATGTAGAGGAGGCAGCTCTCACCAGAAACTGACCATGTTGGCATCTTGATCTGAGACCTCCAGTCTCATGAACTGTAAGAAAATAAATTTCTGTTGTTTAAGCCACTCAGTCTATGGTATCTTGGTATGGCAGCCCAAGCCAACTGATACACACCTAAATTTTCTCAACTGTGATTATTCATATTTAGTCATCTCTTCCTCGTCCCATATATGTAGGCTGTTTTTTTTTTAACCTAACTTCAGAACTTGACCTTTTTCCTGTTACCTTTTGTCCAGTGAAATCAGTACAATTCCAAATAAAGATGTCTGTCGTTCTATAATAAATCATCTGACACAAGACTTTTGTTCCTACTGCTGTAACCCATTGTGTTTACTGCCCACCAGCCCTACATATTTTTTTTTCTTTTTTCTCTTGGCTTCTTTGGCCCTTCTTTGCTTCTGTTTGGGCTCTGTGCTCATTGGTTGAATATATATGTATATATATATATTCAATGTGGTCTCAGATTCTACCCATCAGGTGAAGAATTCTTCTTATATAAGAGAAAAGCTCGATGAGACTGGACAGAAAGTGTTCCTTTATAGGGAAGTGTGAGAAGGGTTGAACGTTCCTGCCCTCCTCAACAACACCAGCAATGGTGGTTACCTGTGTCAGAAATAACACTCAGTGTAAATAATTTGCTTCACCTTGTGCCACCCTAATACACTTTTAGAAAAAGGTACATTAAGTAAATCATTATTACTTACTACAGAAATGAAGGTAAATTATAGAAGAAAGGAATTTTGTGGTATCTAACAGATCCTGGGAGAAGGTAAAGAGCTGTGCTTTGAGATGGATGGGAACTGGGGACACTCTATGGGTTTCTGCAGTAGAAGTTTGGGACCTCCCTTCTGGAGTGTGAATATGACGGTGGTTCCACTCCCACCATAATCCGTCACAAGCCAGCAACTGACTGGACATCGCTCCAAACCCAGCCCAGATTTCCAAAGGTGAGCACTTGGTCCAGCTTCATTCGGATACCAACCGCTGACCAGTCAGTTATAGCCACATCACAGCACTAGATGCCGAGTCTTCACAGGGTTTTGTTAAAAAAAAAAACCAAAAAGATGCTCTCAGGGAAATGTCCCAAAGGAAGAGGAATTGTTGTGAGTGAACAGACACCTAAAATGTATATATTACAAACACTTTTAGTCTGTTTTGTTCTGTTTTTGTCACTAAAAACAAGGGTAGTTCTCTACCCCCCCACCCCCTGCAGATGTAACGATTTTAGTGAAATGGGGATTATCTTCATAAAGAAACTTTTCATCATAAGGTTTCAACCTCATGCCCTACTTAATGGTATTGATCCCGTTAGTACTCAGCAGTGGGGATGAGGATGAACAGTGGGAGAGGAAATAAAATGCCTGTGGAGAACCTTTCAAAGGACAGGTGGTTAAGCTTCCCTATAAAGTGAATTGGAGTAAACAAGGAATTGCATACAGAGCCCACTCACTTCTTCAGGGAGACCTCAGAGCTCACCTTCCCCACTGCAGATATCTCTATTGACAGTGATGTCAATGGAGAAAAGCATCAATGCCCCATGATGAGCATTTTGGATAAGGAAATTCCTTTGGGGTAAACATTCCTTTTTATTATTTTTTAAAGATTTACTTTTTTTTTTTAAAAGAGATCTTGTAGGTTTACAGCAAAATTGAAAGGGAGGTACAGAGATTTCGCATGTACTCCCAGCCCCGTCACATGCATAGCTTCCCCGTCATCAACATCCCCCACCAGCGTGGTGTGTCTGTGTCTGTTACAGCAGTGAACTGACCCTGCACATCAGTAATCACCCACGGTCTGTAGTTTACATTAAGGTTCACTCTTGGTGTCGTACATTCTGTGCGTTTGAGCACATGTACAAGGATGTGTATCCACCATTATGATATCATGCAGAATCCTTTTTATTTTATTTCTTTTTTATTAAAGCACAGTTGACTTACAATATAATAATTTCAGGTGTGCAACATAGTGATTTATTTTTATATATTACATATCATACAAAGTTATTATTGACTACATTCCCTGTGCTGTACATGACATCCCTGTGACTTACTTATTTTATACCTAGTAGTTTGTACCACTTAGTTCCCTTCACCTACTTGGCTCATCCACCACCTCCCCATCCCCCACAGCAGACACCAGTTTGTTCTCTGTATCTGTGAATCTGTTTCTGTTTTGTTAGATTTGTTCATTTGTTTTGTTTTTTATTCCAAATACTGTATGTTTCCACTCATACACAGTTCTTTTTAAAAGGCACATATGACTTTAAAAAATAAATGTTCTTCTAAGAGAAGGAGTGCAACCTCTGTTGGTTTCTCAGGCCAAAACACTTGACGAGGAAGAAAGTCTTTGGAAAACAGAAGAGGGCTATGAAGGCAAACTAAAGTAAAGGAGCCATTCCTCGCAGCCTTGTGCACACAGTTCTGCTAGGGGCACCATCAAAGTTTGCTCTTGGGGATGGATTAGCAAAATGCAAAAATTCATTTTGATATCTTCAGAGAAATCATATTTTCTAGGCTCCTAAGAGATTATCTGAATTTTTTACAAATCCTCTCTCTGTTCTCTGTTTCTTCTTTAACTTGTAATTAGATGGTTGGGAGGGTTCTGTCCAGCTAATATTTTGATTGCTGGAAGTTGAACTCAGGTGGGCCATCAGGAAAGAGGTTCAGATGTGTGGGGAAGGAGAACAGGCTGAGAAGGAGCACACAGTTTAGGACTCTTGTTGCTTCATGGCTCTCATGGTGAGTAAGAGTGTGTGTGCTGAGTAGATTAGTTGGTTAGGGCTGTGAGGATTAAAGGTTAGCATAGACCCATTTATAGTTATGTAATTAGTTTCAAGTCCACAGATTATGCAGAGCAGACAGAATAGTGTGGATTGAGCAGTGAAAGTCCACTTTTACAAGTAATTCCATTTTTTTGATTGTGGATTTTCTCTAGATCTGTAATCAAAGGTATCCAATAAAGAGAAATATAAATGTTTTTTCTCTTCTGCTCTATTTTGTTTTTTTGTGGTTCACAAAATTCAGGGCCCTAATTATAAATCTGCTATAAAAAGTAGTTTGATGAAATAATTTACAGTAATTCTGAACCTGAATGATTATAACTCAGACTTGTGAGGTTTGATGCATCCTTCTCTGGTCTGGGACTGATTTTATGGAGATAATTGAAGATGCGAACCAGGCTGTTTTGGGGGGTCTGTCTATAGAGTCCTTCTGAGATTTGTGATCATACATAAGTTGGGATCATTTTAACCTTTCTTTCAGAATCCCCTTGGTTGCAAGGTTCAATCCTCACATAAGATAAATTCATACTTAAATTGTAATGAGTCCTATGAAGGAAAGCTCAGGGTTTTGTGAGAGAGTAGAAGAAGGGGCCTTGATTTGGCAGGTAGGAATTTCAGGAAGACAATCTGCTGTTTTTGGGAAGCTAGAACTTTCTCGCGGCTCAGAGTGAAGCCGTTTTGTGGTCCTAGGGGTTCCCCGAGGTGTCAGTTTACATCAAAACCTGTAAGGGAGGACACAGGGTTCTTGGAGAGGCTGGGCTGACCACTAATTCCTCCCTCTCCTACTTTCAGCCATTTGTTTTAGACCTTCCTGTCTGCCTCTATTAAACTCCACCTTCCCATCCTCAGTGTCCCTGCCCTGCTCCTGGCTTTCCCGCCTCATTCGTTTTCCTTGCTAATCTTGAACATAGTTTTTCTCTCTGACTCTATAGTATTTACCATAGAAGCAGACCTGGAAAGATCAATTACTTTGTTTGGTTATTGTGGAATGTTAATTGATTAGTTTCAAACAGAAAAATATTGCATAATTACTGACTATGCTTTTAACTTCAAAAGTTCTTAATCTCAAAAACATGTGATAGAGAGAGGGAGGGAGGGTAGGTGCAGTGTAGGCTGGGGTGATATATAAGCACATCTGGGGAAACAGGAGGAATGCTCTGCAAGTATGGTCGGCTGCTGTCTATGTGTAGCAAGGTATGTGTGCCTCCTGGAGAGAGTATTGGGGAGAGAAGAGGGGAGGTGTACACCTTGCTAGGTGGTTAAAATAGCAAACATTTATGTACATTTCCACCATTTTTCATTTCACGTAGAATTACCCATTGCTTTGAAGTGGTTTGAGATAATGCTTTTATCTTAATAAAGATGATTTTGATGATATAGTGCTAACATATAACAATAAAAAGAAGAAAATATAATGATGGATAATCTCACCATCCATAAGTAGTCATTCATACATTTTAAATGTTCTTACTGTAGAGAAGTAACTCATAGAGAAGCTCTTTGGGAAGCAGTTTCATCTTCAGTTGTACCAATGTTAAAATGTCATGTTTTAGGAGGGATGGGTATAGCTCAGTGGTAGATCTCATGCTTAGCATGCACAAGGTCCTGGGTTTAATCCCCAGGTCCTCCATTTTTAAAAATGTCATATCTTTAACTTACTTTTACTTTATTTTTTTTTAAAGTTGGCTTCTTATAGGTGGCATTTTAAAAATTAAATTATTTGATTTTGTTAACTATTTTAATTTTTGTTTTTTTTCAAGTCCAGAAACTTGGCAGATCTCTTATTAATTCTTCAGTTGATTTAATTCTTAAGTAAATTATTTAAATTTCATTTAGAATTTTTTACTTGATAGTGTAGTTGTGAGTTAAGAGAAGATGCTGGATAAGTGTGAGAGGCTACTGACAAAGAGGAGAAATGTGAAAAAAGCTTTTTAAAAAAATTCAAATATATGCTGAGTCCCCTATTATTCAGAGATGTACTTTAATATTGGTTTAGGCATTCAAGGAAATAAATATTTTTTTTAAACTTATAATGAAATTGATACTTTTCATTTTAAAAAACACATGTGGATTTGTATATATTACGTCATTTAATTAACACAACAAGCTGGCATGGAAGTTGACACTCACATAATTGATGGAAACACTAGGACTTTCAGAGATTAACTCCCGAGTTTACAAAGTTACATGAGGGCCAATTTAGGACTGAGACTTGAGACTCTTTAACTCCAAGTCTTGTGTGCTCTTTATGCTGCAACACAGGTAAGAATCAGACCACGAAAGACACGAATCATTTGAAGTGGTGTCCCTGTCACACACACAAACTTCCCAAAGTAGTTGTAGATCAGATTCTCCTTCCCAGGAAAAGGAACTTGCAATCAGAGTGTTTCTCCCCTAGAGGGCACCACTCTGAATTCACCATTCTGCAGTAGAGCCGAAGGAGATTAAATATTAAATGTAAAATGTTGAATGCTTTGTGCTCTCTTTCATCAGCTTTATAGTACATGGTTGAAACCCTAAAGCTGTGGGCATAAAATGCAATGAAAAACACTTTAAATCCAAGTGGAAAAAATTAAAGTTTTGCTTTTCCCTACTTGGGAATGCTTTCCCTGTGATGTATGTTGTAAATTGTGGCACCAATTAGAACATGCTGTTTCACTCCTAAGCAAAGCCTTTCCTTGTCTCTGATGTTTGCTGTATTGGCAGGCAGATGGAAAATACCAGTTCTATTTTTTAACCACATTCTTTCTGTTGACCTCACAGACTCTAGGCAAATTGATATACCTTGAATGCGTCAGTGGTTCTCATTTGCTAGGGTTGATACAAATTAAAGCATGAAACAATTTATAGAAATCCCCTGAGGCACAGAAAATCAAAACTGGAAAGGGCAAATTCCTCATTTTATAGATAATAAAACTGAGTCTCAGAGTGGGAAATGACATGCTCTTAATTACTCAGCTAGCCTGAACCAGAGGCTGACCTGGAATCCAGGTCTTAGGTTTGCAGGGTGTCCCACCCTGTTCGTGAGCCTGTGCGTAAGTGTTTTGGGGACACTGGTTACAGAATCCTTAGGTGCACTGATTCTGTCAGAATATGTCCTTTAACTCTTCCCCTTCTCATTTGCTTTCCTACCTGGGAAACTCCCTTTCTGGCTCTTCCTTGCTAAAATTAAGTTTCTTTGTGGTAAAAGAGACTGGAAGCTGAGGAAGATTCTTCAGGAAGGAACTTAGCCTTAGCTTCATGAAGCAAAAAGAGATGTAGCATTTTCAGTTATAGCAGCAGAGGCCTGCACAACATAGTGAATCAAAAAGATTCTAAAAGATTACACCTCCAAGAAAAAAATAGTATAAATATATCCATGCATATATACACATGTATCTGGGGGAACAGCCACTAGGCTCCTGATGTGACTTGCCCTATATTTCTCGTCCCCTGGGGAACCACGCAAGTGTTGTGCAACCTCCTTTCTCACCTCTGCTTACCATGCTGCGTTGTCTCTGAACATTTGTATTCCACCTCCTTCTTTTATTTGTGGTAATTTATACGTAACAGCTACTAACAAACTAAGGGAAAATGATAGAGGATCCTATTTAAATGACAAATGCAAGGCTGTTAGCACAAGCAAGTTCCCTGAAAGTGGCAGAGCATTCTTAGCTGAAAGTTTAAAGTAGGAGATATTCAATAATAAGGATTTTTAAAGCATAAGAAACTGGGACTTCATCTCATTCTGGATTCCTCATGAATACAGCTTAGAGATTTATTCAGTTACATTTTTGAACTCATATACCAGAACTTCCCCCACCCCAAACTGCTCCCCCGACCCCACCATGTATAAGAGATGGCGAGGTTTTTCTGGTTTTCCCAAAGTGCAGAAATTTGCAGCAACTTTGGCGGGTTATTCATTAATATACTCATTCAACATGGATTTATACATAGCTCCCAGAGAACAGTACCTGGCTAGGTGTTGTAGCTGGAGATACACAGATGGTCAGCAGTACACTCTTGTCCTCCATCACCTCGCGTTGAGGGAAGGGTGTTTTTCTGGGAAACTGACAGGTACACAAATGTGCCTGTGGTGTGTTATGTGCTATAATTTAGAAGCACATGTTAAGTACTTTGGGAGTAGAGTGAGAGAAAACTTAACACTTCAGACAGCAAGTGAAGCAGTCTTCCTGGAGAAGATGGGCCCAGCACTGGCAGAGACCCCAGCGTGAAGGAGGTGGGCAATGGCACTCAAGAAGAGGGGCAGCATAGGCAACTCAAAGTATAGCGTTTCTTTGAGTCTGGCATTTGCAGTCATGTGTAGTCCCTAGGAGGAGGGTTCTGATGGGCCATGGTTTCGTAAGAGAGAATTTTTGGCCAGGCACCACTGATGCCCTTCAGGAAGCTAACCAAGCAGGTAGACAAAAATTCACTTTATTGTTAACCTGTGTCACGTTCCCTTTGAAAAATATTTATTAGCCTCTTATAATTTAGATATTGTTATTATTATGTCATTTTGTTTTAATTATAAATACGTATAAAGTGGCAGGGGATCATTCTGTCTGGTCAAGTAATAAATATATCATTGTTATATCTGTGGTGTGACATCCAGACAAATTTTCAGTTGACAGAAAACCTACCTTAATATTCTGTTGGATATCTGCCTTATGTAATGTCCGGACTGGCTGAAGGTAGAAAAATGTAAGAGAAAGGAAAGCTCAACAAAACTTAAATGTCCCATGAATGTACTTTCATCATCAGCTGTGATGAGACATCAAAACTAAAGTGTTTCTCATGTGATAAGGATCTTGAGCACAGAAGGGCGAGGTCAAGAAAATGTAGAACTCTTTACATCAGTCAGTTTTAAAGGCATGTCTGTGTTGAGGCTCCCTGAAGGTTGTTATTTCACGTCAAAGCAGAGGAAGACACACACTTTTGGAGAACCTTTGGTGAAATACCATGACCTAAACCTTGGTTTGTGACTGGCAACCCAAGAAGTAGAAATGTATTTGATTGCCTATTAAACAGAAGTCTGCTTATGGTTTCTTTTTCGTTATTTTGTTTGTTTTTTGTTTACTGAAGGTAGTTTAACCACATACTAGACCGTTTTTGGTGCCACAGCTGCCCTGAAGTGAGACTTGTTCTTGACGTAATCACATTGATCAAAGAGGAAATAACTTATGCTGTGCGCTCTGATGCTAATTAATGTCTGTATGCTGTTTGAAATCATCTGGGGACCCTCCAAGAGCATGCATTGTGCTCTTTCGGAGACATTGGCCCTATCTGCACGTTTGCATTTTATACCAGTCCAATCTGAGAATCTTAAGGATTCCGAATGTCTATGCTGGATCCTTGTCTTAGAGCTGCCCCAAAATGCACATCAGAGGACAATTTTATAGTGAGGTCTTTTTCAGATATCAGTATCAGACTGATCTTTTCATCAAGGGTTGTGAAATTTCTAATGTTGATTCTTGTCAGCTCTGTCTACCTACCTACCTGTCTATCTACCTATCTGTCTGTCTGTCTATCTATCTATCTATCTATCTATCTATCTATCTATCTATCTATCAATCATCTATCAAATCATACAGTTTTGTTATTTGGTGTGTGAATTGGCTTGCAAGGTTTCCATTATCTTCCTATATGTTGTTTCTACCCTTTCTACTTACCATATTCCTTGGCCATTGACGCTTAAGGCTAGATCTATGACTTTTTAAAAATTATCTGATTTCTTATTCCTTTGTTTAAAATATGACATTGTGTGAGTAATTTGCTTCTAGGCAGATTTAAAATATTTGACATTTAATGTATGTAAAGCACTTTAAAAACTATAGTTTTATACCATTGCATTATTGGTTTTACTAATACTTTTCCAGCAAGAAAGGAAAAAAAGATATAAATATGACCATTTAATTGAATCTTTGAATGCCTCTGAATGACTTCTCCTTATTTCACTATTTGCACCTCATATTCCTATCACTACAGATAATTTTTGCAATAAAACTATGAAATTTAACTGTTTGACATTTGAAGAATTAATATTTAAATAATCAAAATAATAGAATTCACAGAATAGATTTAGTAAGAGTTTTAGGTTATTATAAAGGTTTCCGTTACATGGTGCATCCTGATTTTGTCCCTTCTTAGGGGCCAAGAATTGGTTAGTGCCCTGTAAGTGACTACGACTACATGTTTTTTAGGAAGGAAGCAGGTTACAATTGATTCATTTTGGGGGTGGACATCATATTGTATTTTGAGTATTGTTATTCTAGTTTGTGTGCACTGTACAGAATGCTAGGTAGATGTAAAATGCATTGAAAAATAGTAGGAAAGACTTAAAATAGTTGAACGCTTGCCAATACTTTCTATCATGGAAGAGTAATGCATACTTTATATTTTTCACTGGGGCCTTGCAGAATGAAAGCATTTGTTTGTTTGTTTGTTTACATATATGCAAGTCAACATTGCTTGAGAAAAACATCTCTCTCTCTCTCTCTTTTTCCCTCCTTTTCTCCCATGGTGGAATGTTTTGTAAGGTGGTGAAACAGTTGGTCTATGGAGACTTTTGCCAGCAAATTGACCCATTATTTATAAAAGTTGGAAAAATAACATATGTCCATAGCAGGTACATTCAGGCTTTATTTCTGTAGCTAGCATACCTAAGTCAGCTGTTCTGTCCTTAATTTTTATTCCACCTATCATGACAGACAGTGACCAAATAATGAAGCAGATAACTGCCCAGTTTGTCTGAATCTGCTTTTACAATGACAGGGATAACTCTCTTAGGTATGTCATGGTTTAGCTTTCCCCATAACCGCCAAGAGCAAATCAAATCCTCCTTATTTCAATCCAAATGCTGTTGCAAGAATCAGTGATTATTTCAGTTAAGAAAATGAATTGCCTGTGACTCAGGGCTGCCACTCCTTACCTGTCATTCTAGCATAATTTAGCTGTCCCTCCATGGATTGTCATGAAATCAAAGAGAAGACAAATGTAACTAAGATTAAGTGTAGATGATTTGGAAAATGATCCAAGGTAGGTAGGTTCAGTTACTTCGGATCATGCTGATACCACCTGGCCCCATACTGGACACACAGGGTAGTGATTTTGATTTGCTCCTCCAAGGATTTGGGGAATGTTAGAGAATGGTAAGATTTCATCCATTTTGAATGATGACATCCACGTGAATGCAGAGGAAGTGCAATGGAGTGAAAAAGTCTTTGCAAGGTTGTCTTGTTCATGCTTCCATTTCAGGGTTTCTGGCATTTCAGAGCTCTCTAGCGAGAGTCATCCCTCTGGAATCATTTTGGAAGGACTACCAACTAATCTAGAATAATCAAGTTACCATTCCTCTTTTGAATATGTAATGAGAAACTGATAATTTAAGGATATTTTTCCTTTCTACTCTTTTAATTTCTAGCTTTGCTCTCCTGAGATAGGTACTTACTTGAGAAAGATGAAGTTATCTCAAACGAGGGTGCCTGGCAGTATCTTCAATTATTCAACTTAAAGTAATATAGCACACTTACATAGACATTGTGTCTCTCCAGAAAGAGGAGCACAAGAAAAAGTAAATAGTACAGCAAGAAATAACACCCCTACCATTTTAACTGAGACTCCTGCCCAGTTCCCTGGTTAATCCACCTCTCTAGGCTGTGCTCCAACTTCTCGTAAATTAATTTCCACATCCATGTCCAGCAGAGGACTGCTCAAGCTGATTCTATTTTTAAACTAATGGTGGGTAGCAGTAGGCATGGGAAAGAGGAGTAAAGGAAGAGGTGTGGGCAAGTTCACTGATAGAATTTTCTGTACAAGATGGAAAGGCTGTCCGTACGGCTCACTCCAGGGCATTTTCTCAGAAGTAAAGAGGTTATGTGCCTCCTCTCAGCTCAGCATGCTCACTGTCCCTGGGAGGTAGATTTCCCCAAACATTTCTCTGGGAAGGGCATGCCCTGGTAGGAGGGGGCAAGACGGGGAGCTTGCTTTTGAGCAATTGGAGCCCACTTCTCTCTTGCAGCTGCAGGAGTATCAGCCACTTAGTCAAATGCTGGCGCCTCCTAGGGTGGGTTTCTCTGTTCCCTCCTGCCTGCCGTGAAGTTGGAGTGGCTTCCGGTGGGCTGAGGTTGACTCTCTGACAGACTCTTGTGGGCCTCCTGGAAACTGAGGTGAATTCCAGCTTCTGCCCTCCCCCTGCTGGCCACCCTCATTGCCCAGGGGAATGTCTTCCTCAGTAGCACACTTATTAAATGTATCTTGGCCTGAGTCTGGGGGAGTATAGAAGTAGACTTTCATTGCTAGAGTCATGGTGTCACCACAGGGCAGTTCAGCAGCCCTTCCCTTCCGAGTGTGGTCCTGCTCCCTGGAACAGCACATTCTCTTATCCTGTGGCTCTAGGTCTCTGGTCCCTCAGGGTTCTGGTGGTGGCAGAGGTCAGCCTGCCCAGTTAAACTCATGCACATAGTCTAAGTACCCATCACTGATTCTCTATTAAACAGAGTTCCCTCCTTAATAGGGTATGAATCCTGACTCAGCAACCTCTCGTCACTCTTCGAAATAAATGTCTCTTGGAGCATATGGTCGTGGCTTTGCAGATCTATTTTTCTAGAGTCCTGTTTTACAACCACTCTCCTTTTTTTTCCCCAAAGAAACCCATAAAAAGAAGTTTGATCAGCCTTACACTTCCACCAGTAAGTATCCCAATAGCTAGTGGCATAGGCACAACAAGATACAGGTTTATGCATAATTCGTAGCATCCCAGTTGTAATGCCACCTCCAGTTCCACCAGTTATGGTTGAGTAGTTGGGAATCTATGTTCTAGAGCAATATTTCTCAAAGTTTAGCATGATAATGAATCACCCGAGGGATCTTATTAAAATGCAGATTATGATTCAATAAGTTTAAGATTTCACCTTTCACGCAAGGTCCCAGATAGTGCCAGTGCTGATAGTCTGTGGACCACGCTCTGATAGCAGGTCTAGAGGGTGATAAAGTCACATACCTAAGCTGGCCTCTCTAGCTTTTAGGATAGATTCATGTCTTGACATTTCCATCTCTGTGTATTCAGTGTTTTGACATCTTCGAAACTGTCACTCATTTTGCACTTGTCCCCGCATCCTGTAGGGCAGCCCTCATGATAGGAACCTTCTTATCATCACTATCTGTATTCATTATCCAGAAGAAAAGACCCACACAAGCTATCCTGTCATGAACTTTTATCTCCATTTTACCATCTGCTCCTTCTCCTTTTATTTTTCCATTCAGTCAAGACCTTTCCCCTTGTGCTTTCTGTAAGCATTAAATTATTATTCAAGAACGGGTCCAGTAACTGGCATGTAGAAGAGGCTCAGTAAATCTTTGTATGAATTGAATTATCTTCCCCAGGTGGCCCTTCTGTCTAGGTCTCTGCATGGGACAGGACCTCCCTAGTTAAGCCGTGTTCCTGGAGGCCACTGATGGCTGAGCAGCAGGGTCTGGAGTGAGTGGTGTGGACATTCTGCCAGCTCCCTGTGGCTCTGTCCTAACTGTTGCTTTTCCATCCTCATGCCTTGGTCATTTGAGATTCATGCCACCTCAATGCTGCCCCATAGCCTTTCTTACTATCCATCATTTTCTGCATTGCTTATTAAAATCAAACTGTGATTCACTCTCTGTCTTTACACTCAGTCTCTTGCCATCATCATGCATGAGGTGACACATCCAGTCATCCAGACTCAGAGATGATTAAACTCCTCAACTCCAGCAACTTCACCTGCATTCTGCTTCAGCCGCTCACCTGTAGGGCTGCAGCTTCACTTAGGGAATGTTAGCTTGGAATCACACGGTTGATTTTGCAGATTACAAAGTAATACAAGCTCATAGTTCTAAAGTGAAAGCTGATCCTTATAGATTAGAAAGTAATAATTTCTATATAATTACATGAGATGTAATTAACAGTTAAAAACACATCCTTCTAGACTGTTTCATAGATTATTTATATATCTAAATTGAAACATATTAAATATATAGTATAGCATAGCATTTTGTACATACATCTCAATCTCGTTTTCACTTAGTAATATATAATTGCATATTAATACATAATGATACATTCATCCTTTTAAGCAGTTACCTAGTATTTCACTTTATGAATAAACTGTGGTTTATTTATTCCAGTTCCCTCTCAGTAGGCATTTAAGTTGTCTGAACTACAGTAACAATCAAAGCTTCCTCAGTCTTTTGTTTGTTTGTTTGTTTACTTCTTTATACTCTTTCCTAATCTCCTTAGAATATTTTCCTAGAAGTAAAGTTACTGGGTCAAAAAAATGTACACTATATTAGATTGTACTTTGGAACGTTGAAAACTTTATTCTCCATTTTACCACCCCCATCATCAATAAATATTACTCATCTTAATTTTCACCAATCCATTAGACAATATCATTAATTTGTACTTATTTGACTAGATCTGAAGTTTTACATATTTTCATACATGTATTGGTCTTTGGAATATACAGGTGTTTGACTAAAACCTTCACAGCTTCCTTTACATAAATAACAAGAGCTTGGGCTATTTGGCCCCTTGCTTCGGGCTCTGAGAGTATAATAACTCTTTGGCCTTTGTAGGTAAGTCCAGCTTCTGGAATTTTAAATGCATAGTATATAAAATGCAGGCTAAAGTAAAACTGTCATGTCTGTGACTTTATGACATCTAACCCATTATAAAGGTACTTAAAAGCCAAATGTCTGTGTATATAAATATTTAATGACTGTCTTATTCCTCACTTTCTGATTCTCTCTCAATGCTGCATTTAGATTTATATTTTAATCAGAGCGAGTCAACATTTAATTTTCACTGCTTTAACTATTGTGCTCAGTGAAGCAGAGAATCCATCCATCTTAACAAATACAGAGAAACACAGAGAGCAAATAAAAGGACCTCAGACGTGCTTGTGTACCCTCTCAGAGCAAACCTATCAGCTCGGAGTTTCTCAAGTGCCTAGTGTCTTGTCCTAAGGGCTGGTTAGATGCAGAGAATCACCTCAAAAGATCATCCCTTCCTCATAAGATCATTTCTTTTTCTCTTCCAGTTGTTGCTGTGATTGTTGTTATTCTGTTGTCCACACATTCTTTATTAGTCCGTCAGTCACCTCCTCCTCTTAAATTTCCCCTGCACATACAAATCAGAGTTCAACACTAAGTTCATCAATCTCAAGCAAGAGTTTGGATTTGATGATAACTCCACTTTATTTTTTTGGTCTTTTCTTTTTCTCTCAGTGCTCTCCCCGCTTCCCTTTCTTTCCTTCTTCTGTTTTCCTTCTTAATCTTATGGGCAAATTCTGTGGATGTCTGGCCTTAAATTATTTCCCTTTATTAATGATGTGAACAAGGAAGCAAGGCATTCGGCTCTAAAACGTATTTGAAAGCAACACCATCTAGCTTTTGGCTGAGAATAGTGAAGTATTAAACCACCTATTCTAATATTAAGGCTTTTCTTACTTACCCAGGCTAATTGTAGTACTCCTCCTTAACAAGAGCACTGCATTTTAGGCAGGTTGGTGTGTTGTAATATACTACACTATTTGACTTTTTTTTTTAATTTAAATTTTGGCATCATTGCATCAATACATATGCTGTCTTTCTCCCCCTACTCCCTCCTGCTTCCCTCTGCCCTTTTTCTTTGCCTCTTCACATATTTTCTATCATCAAAGTTCAGTTGAATTCTACCTTCTCCATTTTCTAATGGACATCCATCTTATTTCTCACCTAATGGTAGGATTCCTACTGTGATATCTCTATAATTTGATCATGCATCCTTTGCACAATTACTTCCAATGACAAGTTACATGGTACATCAAGAAATAGTTCAGGCCATCATGAACTAGCTGTTGTATTTGACTTCTGTCTTATTTTAAGATATTTCTACCTCTTTGTAACTTACATTGATCTTACATTTTTTTAAAACAGTACACTTTCTGTTACTCTTCCTCTTGTAGATTGCAATGCTTCAAATATTTGGAAACTACTGTGACTCTCTTCACTTTAGTCTTCTAATCCATGACATATTTTGGAGAATGTCTCATCAAATTGTTTGTCTTTCACAGGTATCCTCTTTATAATCTCCATTCATAACTGAATATCATATTTCAGATATTATCTGCCCAGCATAAAACTCAGTGAGGCTATGATTTGCAATGTTCTGGATGTTTACTTCTCTTCATGTGGTCTAATATTGCATGAAAGTTTTAGTAACTATTTGACAATCTGGCTTGATCACTTTATAATATATTGTATATATGTATATATTTCTTACTTCTGAAGTTCCCCAGTGCTCCTTTTCTGTCAATAGCTTCTCTACCTCTGACCCTAGGACACCACTGATTTTCTTTATGTCACTATAGATTAGTTTGTATTTTCTAGAGTTTCATATAAATGAAATCATATACACCTATATCATCCATTACAAAGGATTTTTCTTCTTTGGAGAAAAAAATACATACATATTTTTAAAGGAAGCCAGATTATCCTAAACTGAGTTTGCAAAATTGAATTTTTAAACTTGACTTCAAGAGATTTGCCCCTTTAAATTTCATCTTGCTGGTTTCAGTTCAGCATTCCCATATGTCAAAATGATTTTGAATCCCGAATCTGTCATGCAAAGTATTAGCTAGCTGTCCTTTCTAGCTGTAAGGTTTCTGTAGGTTTAATCAATAAATTTTAGTACATCATTGCAGAACACAGAATCATAAACTACTAGAGCTGAAAGAAGGTAAATTCACAGATAAAATAGTTGATCAGAACAACCAAGGATGCACTGGAGATGTTCTATGTGCCTGATTCAGAGCTGAAGGGCTGACTTCCTCCTTTTCTTTCTACTTTCCTTAAAATGCTAAGGCAAGTATTGCATCTAACTATCTCTGACATGTTTTCAAAGACAAATAATACTTCTTCTATTTTTCAAAGGCAAATAAAGCTGATTCTAATTCCCTCACCATCTTCTGCATTCTTCCCAAGCACCTTCTGTGTGTATATATGTGTCTAAAATCTTTACACATTTTTGAGGTATAATTCACATTCAATAAAATTCACTGTTTTAGTATAAACTTTGATGAGTTTTGACAAATATAAACATCTGTGTGATTATCACTCCTGTCACTATGCAGAGTATTTTTTTTAATCACTCCAGAAGTCTTCTAATGCTCCTTTGCATTCAGTACTTCTTTACCTCTGACTCCAGGCAACCACCAGTCTACTTCATGTCTCTATAGATTAGTCTGCATTTTCTAGAGTTTCATTTGAATGGAATCATGCAGTATATACTCTCTGTATCTGGCTTCCAGAATCTGTTTGAGATATACCCATGATGTCGTCTATACTAATTCATTGCTTTTGATTAATGTTTATTTTGTTTTATTCATCTGTTCATGGCCATTTGAGTTGTTTCTATTCTAAGCTATTATGAATACAGCTGTTATGAACATTACTGTACAAGTCTTTCTGTGGGGATATGTTTTCATTTCCCTTGGGTACATATCTTGGAGTGGAATTACTGAGTCATATCTTTGATTTCATATGAAACTGTCAAAGTATTTTTCACATTCCCATCAGCAGCCTATGAGAGATCTAGTTGTTTCATATCCTCACCAACATTTAGTTTTCCTTTAAGCCATTCTGTGGATGCATAATAGTAACTCATTTTGGTCTATATTAGCATTCCCCTGATGACTAAAGATGGTGAGCATCTTTTGATGTGGTTTTTTTTTTTTTCTATCTGTGTATCATCTTTTGTAAAGTATCTGTTCAAATCTCTTCCCAGGTACAATCAATAATCTCTCTCTCTCCTTCTCTCTTTTCTTGCTTTCATCAAGTTGCTATTCCATCTTTTTTTCAGTTCCTATCTTTCTGTTGTTGTTGTTTAGAATGTCACCTTCCTGCTCAAAAACATCTGCACTGAGTATGACAATAGCCCCAGTTGTTTCTCCAGTGATAACTCCAAGTCAGGGATGCTGTCAAGTGAATGTATTTATTATTGTGAGAGAAGAAACACTCTATGAAAATGAGTACAAAATGCTTACTCACTGAACTATCTTTATAGCATAATCTCTCATATAAAACAAAATAAACCAATTTTTAGGAGGCAGTTGAAAATTTCTGCCTCGTAAGTATTGTTGGTGCTTTGAATCAGAAGAAGTCAGTAAAGCTGAATTAAGGAAGAAAATCTCTCCTGTGGTTTCTTGAGATGATTTCATTGAACTTGTTAATAAAATTCAGTGCTCAGTATAGAAGATTTTCAGCGTCCTTAATGAATTCTTCCTTTAGTTCCTAAAAGCTGAAACTCATCTTGACAGTGCACCATATTCAATATTTTCTTTGATCAGATTAGGAAGTTTCAATTTTTTAGAGGTTTGTTTTGCCAACTATTTCAACTGCTTGGAACAAATTGAAAAATATTTTTCTTGGTATTTGCAATATTAAAGCATAGGAAAAAAGATAGGGAGGTTAGATAATGAGGAAAATGGTTAACCAGTTCAAATTCATAGCACTGCATTCCACATCTATAAGATTGTCAGACCACAGGATAAGAGTGTGCCCATCGCATAATACGGTACGATGATTGCACATTCTCTAGGGGTTGTAGAAGGTGTGTATTGAGCATATTCCCTTCAGTGGCTTTCCTCCCCACATCTGGAGCCCTACTGCCTCTCTTGTGATCTTTTGTCTCCATATTTCCCCCTAGATATCTCAGATCCCACAACAATGTAATTCCCATCCAGGGCTGCTCTTCCAATCATTCTGGTTTGAACAACCACATTTCCAAATTTAGGAGTCAGGAGACAAATGCCAGCCCCTCTTTCACTCAACTTCAAATTTATTAAAATATATAAGCTCAGATTTTCTCAATTTATCTTTGTTTCTCACTTTATGTATAAACAAATTATACTTTTGAGTTCCATTTGTTATGTTCCATACATACAATGCTAAGCTGTCTGAATATTTCTATTAGTTTGGTTTGGCAGTTTGTATATTTGAATTGTGTCTATTTTATTGATTTCCTCTTTTTTTTTTCTAAAACCCTGTTTTTAGTTCATTCAGGCTGCTGTAATACCATGGGCTGGGTGGCTAATAAACAACAGAAATTTATTTCTCACAGTTCTGGAGGCTAGAAGTCCAGGATAAAGCACGGCAGCCTTCTGATGAAGGCCCACTTCCTGGTTTGTAGCCGGTGCCTTGTTGCTGTATCCTCACATTGTGTAAGGAGCAGGTGATCTCCCTGGAGCATCTTTTACAAAGACACTAATCCCATACGTGAGGGTGAAATCCTCATGACCAAATCTCCTCTCAAAGATCCCACCTGCTAATACCATCACCTTTGGGACTTAGGATTTCAACATATGAATTTGGTGGTGCTGGTTGAAGGGAGGACATAGCCCAGACTAGAGCAATCCCTTTCCTCCCACTGTATTTAGGGTTTATTCTGTTATCTTAACTTTTTAAACTGGGTGCATATCTCACTATTTTTCAGTTTAAATTTTTTTTTCAAATATAAGTTTAAAGACTAAATTTTTCCTTTAAGGACAAATTTTACTATGTTAACACGTTTTTATTATGCACTATTTTTATTGTTATTCAATTTTTTATTATTTTATTTTGTGGGGGAGGTAAAAGGTTTTTATTTATTTTCTTATTTTTAATGGAGGTACTGAGGATTGAACCCAGGGCCTTGTGCTTGCTAGGCACATGCTCTACCAGTGAGCTATACCCCTGCCCCGTTATTCCCTATTACATATTTTCTAGTTTCCATTGTGACTTCTTCCTTGAAATTTTAAAAATTTGAGCAATCTTGGGTTTTTTCTCTTATACTTTAAATTAATTGCATTATGCTTAGTAAACATGGTCGATATTTTTTTCGATTATTTTGCTGTGTGTGTCTTTGTGTGACTTGTTTCATGACTTAGTATATGGACAGTTTCCATAGACACTCCTTACTGCTAAAGAAAAATATAGTCTACAACACTGAGTATATGGGTCTATACAAATCCATTGATCAAGCTGGCTAATGTGTGATTCAAGCTTTCTCTGTATTAGCTGTTCTCTTCTTTATTTGGTTGATCTACTAATTACTGAGGTCCATCCACCATGGTGATGGATTTACCAATTTCCTCCTATGCTTCTTTCAATTTTTGCTTTATTGGTTTTGCAGCTGTATTATTTGGTACCAACAGATTTCAGATTGATATTTTTTTAGGGGGTGAATTGGATTCTTTATCTTTATTAATGCCTTTTGCTGTAGGTTTTATTCATGTGAAAGCATCAATAGCCTCATTTTGGATAGTTTTTGCCTGGTACATAATTTCTCATCCTTTCTGTTTTTGTGATATGTGTATGTCTTTTGTAAGCAATATAGTGTCAACATTTTTTTTAATTTTGAAAATGTTTTTCTTCTAATGAATAAGATTAGTTTGTTTAAATTATTTGAATTATTAATTTTAATTTTATTTTATCCACACTGTAATATTTGTGTTTTCCGTTTGCAGTACATTTTGTTTCGTTTTTCTCTTTATTGTTTAATTTGAGATTAACTAATAGTCATATTTGTCCTTTTTCTTTTTTACTTATTTTGAAGTTTGATACTCTTTTTTAGGTTTTTACTTTAAAAATTTTAATGTACATAATTATAAAACTAATCAATATCTTTACCTCTTTTTCTATCAAAACAAGTAGTTAGAAGGCTTTAACCCAAATAAGCCATTTCCAAAACATCAGTGTTATTACCTTGTATTTTACTATGATTTCATTTTGATAATCCTACAAATTACACATTATTTATATATATCTGTATTGACACACTTATCCACATGTTTATAATTATTTTTTGCTTGTTGTTGCACCTTTTGTAGTAAACTTTTGTTCTGGGACAATTTTCTTCTTCACAAAGTGCATCTTTTAGGCTTTCCTTTGATGAGGGTATACTGGTGGTAAAATTGCTCAGGATCATTTTTTTTTTTAACCTGAAAATATTTTTTTTTTTGCTTTCATTTTGGAAGGACAGCTTTTTCTGGGTATACAATTTTAGGTTGACAGTTATTTTCTGCGAACCTTTTAAATATATTATTTTACTTTGCTTTTTGTTTCCACTGTTGCTATTGAAAAAAGCAACTATCAGCATAAACGTAGTTCTTTTGGAAGTCTTTTCTGTCTTTTCTTTCTGTCTCCTTTGAAATCTTTGTCTTTGGTGTCTGCAATTTTACTATCATGTATCTAGCAAGGACTTCTTTTAATTAAACTGTGTGGTATTTGTGTACCAACTCTGATAATTCTTATCTTATATCCATTTTGAATATTCTTAGCCATTAACTCAAGTACTGCTTTTCTCCAAGACTTAATTGTCTTCTTCCATAACTCATCATATATATAATTTTTCCATCTATTCTCTGTTTTTGGTCCATTCTTTCGTTTATTTGGTTTCTTGTTGCATTCCCTAAAATTTTACAGATTTATGCCCTAATTTACTTGTTCTGTCTTCAGAAACGGTTACTGGTTTTTTAACTTAAATTGATTTTTAATTTTAATTGTTATATATTTTTATATCTATAATTTCTATTCTTTATCAAACAGTTTTTTTGAAAAAATGTAAAAAGACACATGCGGTTTTTACTGAAGCTTTCACTGAAACATTGTTGTAATGGCAAAAGAATGGGAACAGATCAAATGCCATCATCAGACCCCTGGTTGTCTAGATGGTATGTTCATACAATAGAATATTGTGAAACTTTATAAAAGAATGTCAAATATCTCTATATATTGCTATGAAGTGATATGCAAATAATGGTGAAAAAAAATTTTTAAATGATGAACTTAAGTGAATGTAATATATTTAAGATTATATGTTGCTTCATTAAAAATATAACATTTAGTGTCTTAAGCCAACAATTATTTATTATTTTCTTATATTCCTATGAGCTGATAGGGTGTTTCTTCTGCTTTTTTTTTGTCTGGGAAGAGTCATATGACAATGGACAGCTATCAGCTTGGCTGCAGTCACTCACATGTGTGAACCTCAACTGTGATGGCTAAAAGCAAGGGAGTTTTACTTTAAAAAGTTTAAAAAAGTAAAAGGTGATTTTCTTTTTACTAAAAAGCAAGAAAGGTTTACAAGATTATTAGTACAAAAAGGACTTAGGAGTCAATTTTAAAAAACCATCACTGGACACAGGTCAATTTGATAATAAGGAAAATATATGTAGTAAATTAAAATACATCAAATATATTTAAATCCATGAATTAATAATAGTAGTAATATACAAAATAATGGTATCACTGGATACCTTTGGAGATCCAATGTATTGTTTTGAAAACTGGTGAATAGAGGAATAGAATCAAGCTTTTATCCTATAATTCCTTTATGGATTATGCTTCAAGGTAATCACATGTTGATCAGAGAAAGTTCTCTTTATAGATACATTTTAGCAAATAAATGAAGAAAGAATGATACAATTGAATATTATCATTTTTTCAACCCCTACTGAAATAATGGATCTGTGCAGTAATTATAAATTGTTAACATTAAGTGAGACAAACAGATATTACATGTCTCTTGATGGAAGTGTGTAATACCATACATAAAACATTACCAAAACCAAACCAAAACAAACAAACAAAAAACCCTTTTGAATGAAGACTTTAGCTCTAACTACCAATTTATAGCATATACAGGAGATAGGAATATGTTAAGTGGCCCCACAGGGAGGCAATCAATAAAATTTAGTTTGTAGTAAACTATATAAGATAAATGGCCCAGTTGCTTCAATAAATAGATTACAAGGAGAGGGGGGAAAAAAGATGAAGGAGGAATCTGTCGATTAAAATAGACTTAACAGTCATAAAAACAATTGCAATGTGTAGATCTTATTTAAATCCTAATGAAAACAAATTGTAAAATAACATTATAAGACAATTGAAAAAATAAGAATCATTTTTAAGGGTGATAATGGTATTGTGGTTATATATTTTAAGTACTGTCTTTTAGAGATAAATACAGAAATGTTTACAGATTAAATAAAATTATGTCTGGAATTTACTTCAAAATCCAGTAGCGATAGTGGAGGGTTGGGGGAGGAGCCGTAGATAAACAAGGGAGGCCATGAGTTGACCACTGCTGACTATTGTAATTGGGCAAACGGAGATTTGTTATATTATTCTCTCTCCTTTTACATATGCTTAAAGATTTTGATTTTTTAAAAAAGTGATTCTGAGAAGGAGAAAATGGCTTTCCATGGTTAGGTTGGGCTTTGAACAGAGATAGGAATAAAACCACTATAAAGCAGCAAAGGAAAAAAAAAACCTGATACGTTTTTGTGGTTTCATCTCTCTGTTACCAGCTTATATTTTTGATTGCCTATTTCATTTCTTTAAACACATTAAATCTTTTAAAAAATTGTATTCTGTATTGATAATTACAGTCAACTTGGTGTTTTGGGGTTTAATTCTACTGTTGTTTCTGTAACTCATGCTCTTCAAAACTTACTTGTTTTCAAAAAATCACTTAAATCAGGAAAAAAGTTAAAATCACACCACTTTACAGCAAAATTTTGAAAACAAAATAAGATGGCTTTCAAGTCAGAAAAAATATGAGGCTACAAAGTTCATCACTTACTTGAACTTGGACAGATTATTCAATTTTTTTAAGTAATCTGTTTCCTCATATACAAAACATAGATGGTAATACCTATTTCAGAGAATTCCTATGAAAGTTTCCTGAACTGGGGAGTAGTATAAATAAATCATCATATTTGGGTATAAAATCACTAAAAATTTTTTTCCTTCATTTATACCAACCTGACACCTAACCTGTGGACCAGGAAATCAGATAATAGTGCTGCATTTAAAGCTGGGCTTGGATTGTACAACTGACAACAAATACTCTTAGAAGCCATATTTAACATTTTGGACCAAAAATATTGAGTAGCAGAAATGGAATATACTTGTTCTTCATATTAACTTTTCTTAAATAGATCATTTACCCTTTTTGGATGAAACAGAAACTGAGGGTTTGCAAAAGTGTTGATGAAATTTGCGTTGAGTATTTTAATCCTTGCCATAAATGATTTAATTCAGGACATGGGTAGAGTGTACTGTTGGTTGAATGAATGGATGGTCTTAGTTATGGTCAAAGTATCAGAAATTAAATCATTGTGTAGTTTTATTTATTTAAAATTAGAGCTTTCTTCTTGCCCTAAAGGAATACAGAACAAAATGATTCAGTTATTAACTCTTTTAATACACTAGAGTTGGTGGCCCCAATGCTGCCTTGGCTTCTGAAGGAACATTTCTGAATACATTACTTCATCAAAACAGCAGAGAAAGACTTTTCCTGCTTGGAAATATACTTTATATGATGCACATTACTGACTCCAAAGACTATTATTCAGACTCTCAAGGGCAGGTCTCTTATTTTCAGTTGAATCAAAGGTTTCATCTACAAAGAAGAAAATACGAAGAATGGCAGTAACTTTCCATTTGTCATGCTCAGCAACAATTGTGCTGAAGGATTCATGGAACAGAATCCAGCAAATCATAAATCAGTTTTTTTGTCTGAAGGCTTGCAAGATATCTCATTCTGTGAGTTAATATGGAAACTGGGACGATTCTAAGTGAAACAGTAATTCAAGTTCATACACTTTGTATGTGTAACTAACATGAAATTCATCTTGACTGCCAACTATTTTGCCCCTTTCTCCTTTAAGAAGGCTAAGATCCTTGTGGACCCAAGTAATTTCCCCCATGTTCCCTCTATTTCCCTACACCGAGACAAAGCAGAATCAGGTAGTTCAAATGGTATTTTCTTGTTATTCATTCATTTCACAGTCATTCAATGTGCACCTGCTAGCAGTGCTACAGGACCCAATCTACAGCTGGCTAGAGAATATCCTAACAAATCACACTGGGGCTTCAGTGATATCCAAGTACACACACGTGATAAATGTAAGAGGTCAAGAGAAAAATGAGCACCTGCACATGGCATTCCAGGTACATATTCAGCATTTTCTGTCTTTCCTTGCACTAATGCTGATAAGCCAGTTAAAATGATGCCTGCTTTTTTTTTTTTTAAGTCTTCCACATAATTATAATCATCCTCAAGGCTGATCTTTATGTTAATGTTTATTGGATTTTGCCTCTTTGGGAGACAGACAAATCAGGAAGATCACATTTAGGGGGCAAGGAGGGCTCTAAGCTACTGGTAGCTGCACAGTGATTCATGGATGTGTCCTTAGAAAGAGATAATTTCATCATCTGGGGCTTTCATGAAATGTAAGGTTAAAAAACTAAAACAAATCAAGTGTGTGCATGTGTATATGTGTGTGTGGGGTGATTATTTCTCTATTCTTTACCTCAGCAAGAACTGAAGCAAAATTGTCAAATGTCTCTCCCCTGCAGTACACGTCTCTTTGACTTGCTTCCTTTTTGTAACATTTCTCCCTTTTAAAACTATCCTCAGTTTGAAAATAGAAAATGCCCTATAACATATTGAGGTTGGGAAGAAGAACATTGAGATTTTTTTTCCTGGGTTCTTCATCTATTAAAGAATTATGTGAAGGTGGACTTTTGAGTCCCTGTTAAAGGACTTAAAAATCAGTGAAGTTTGGATAGACACTTTTGCTGGCATTTTGTTGGCAAGGCTTGCCTCCTAAGACTGTTGATTTTTCTCCTGGATACTTCTGCCTTTTCCTGATTATATGGAGCTTTTCAGATATTTTAAGGATATTTAAGGGCTATGTTTTTATATGATGATACACTAAGAGCTTATTCCCAGCTATTCAGAGATAACAACTCTCCAATACTATGGAGTTGAGGGGAAAGGCAGCCAGAAGCCAGGCTATAGGACATACCAGCTATCTGTCTGAAGTTTTCTAGCTAACAAGCCATTTGGACTAAAAAGCACACCAGCTAGGGGATAATGGGACCAAGGAACAATTTGATGAAATATTTCATTGATTTTGTCTGGCATTATATCAAGACACACCATTGCCCAGATTCAATACATGGGTTTTACCTTTTCTAAGTATTTTTTGCTCAAAGTTTAGACTTATTTAAATGTATTTGAGGTTTCTGCTTGGAGAAATAATTACATATATTTAAGCAAATTCAACCGCTGGGAACTGATAATAAATAAAATATTTGAGCAATAAAATATAGTAAAACATGAGCCTATCAAGTTATATTACATGTATTTATTGAATTATGAAGGGGAAGAATTGTAAAAACTTGGGCATACAGCCTTCCTAGCAAAATCATCTGTTTTTGTTGGTTTTAGAAGGTGCATTCAGAGTCCAGCTGCCTTAATAAACAGGAATTGGCTAAACACATATCATAAAATCAAATTTTAGACATTACAGACAGTGTTCAACCATCATGGGTTTATGGTCTTTATAGAAGCCAGGTCATAATATAATTTTGCAGATAAGTTTAGTCCATATTTTACCTTAGTATGTGTTTAGCAAAAAAAAAAATTATAATTGTAATCATTATGTAATTTTTTATGCTCTTTTTTAATACTCTTACTCTGCCTAATTGGAGAAAGTTGAGGCTGTGAAAAGCAGTATATTTGTTGCTTTTCTCTCAAGATTCTACCAGTCTTTGAGGAAACGAAACTAAGTAAAAAGCACTGAAAAATAAGCAATGGAGAGCAAGCTATCACAAAACTGTACAGGGAACATGTGCTGTGGCAGACCTTATCTAGAAACCTTCCATCCTTCATTAGGATGCAAATAAGCATCCTAGTTATGACCTCCATTATTTGTACCTCTCAGCTTCCTGGCTTTGTCTTGGTAAAGCACAGATCGTCTTGACTTAGTCTTTCATTATGTTAAAGATAATGGAGCTTGATAGCAGAATTGTTTACAATAATGAAAATTTGGATTTAACTGATGTCCAAAAATATGTTATTAATAAAAAATTATGGGACATCTATCCAAAAGAATATTATGTAGCTATTTAAATGATTTTGTAGCTCTACATTTATTGATGTGAAAAAAGATTAAGATATGAAGTGAAAAAAGCAGGTTCTAGAATTTTGGTGAAACTTCATGAGTAAGACTTTTTCCCTCCACATTTTGGATGTAAGAAACACCACATTTTAAATCTTCACTATAACTTATATTTAGGTGGCAGGTACTCTGACCTTGTCACTTAGGGGTTTGTTTTGGTATAGGATCTTTGCTGAGCCTGATTTATACCTTCTGAGAGGTCATTACAGCCATTCCCTTTGGATGCCCTGCCTCATCCCCTGCTACTCAGGGTGGTCCCCATCCCAAGGACCTAAGTGAACCCCCTCTTCCCAGTGAAGGGAAATTTCTCTCCTTAGGCTGAGGAAAGAGAATCCGCAAGTATGGCAAATTCAGTCTGTAAAACTCAATTTCTAGTTTCCATGTGAAAGAAAAACTGTTCTCATTCTTTCTGATGTCGTTGTAGCGATGAAAAAAAAAAAGAGAAAAATCATCAGTACATTTCCCTGCCACTACTATATATGCACATTGTTTATTATATATGCATTATATGCTGTAAAAATTGAATATCTGATGTTCACACCAACATATTAACAGGAATCATTCTAAAATGTCAAATTATGCGTTTATCTTTTTTCTTTTTTTTAAAGATTTGTCTCATCTGTTTTTTCTTATACTTGTTTTATAATAAATGTAGATTGCTTCTGCAATAACAAAATGATGAATTTAGGTAATAAGAGTCTTATCCTTCTGTATCTTTAAAAATTATTTTAAAATCTGTTGTAAGTAAGAGATTCACTTTTTGAAAAATCGTTTTTAATCCTCACAGTGACACTGTGATGTAGGTATATTTTCCTCCATTTTACCCATGTGGATACTTACGTTATAAGAGATTAAAAATGTGTCAAGTCATATAAACTAGTAAATGACAGAGTGAGAATTTGGAGCCATTTCTTCTCAATGGAAATATATGCTTGTTGGTTTTTTTTTTTTTTTAACTAATCTAATTTTAGGTAAAAAAATACTTGAATAATTTGTTCTTGGCTGATTTAAATTTGTAGGATGCATCTGCAAAGCATAGATTTTATTTTTCCTTCCATAGATGTTTTTGAAACTGCTTTTGCTACTGTAGAGGGGATGAGAATAAAAGAAGTAGAAGAAGATAGGGAATTTTTTATTTTTAAGTACTAGATTAGTCTCGTGTTGCTGCCGTAATAAATTACCACAAATTTAGCAGCTTAAACCCCACAGACTTATTCTCACTGATTTGTAGGTCAGGAATCCAGAGACCCCAGGAGCTCTGCCCCAGACCCCATAAGGCTGAAATCAAGGTTTGGGTCACTCTAGACTTTTATCAGGAGGTTTTGGGAAAAAATCTGTTCCCAGACTCATTCAGGTTGTTGGCAGAATTTAGTTCTATGTGATTGTAGGACTGAGGTCTCAGTTGCCTTGCTGGCTGTCAGCTGGGGGTCATTCTCAGCTTTTAGAGACTGACTGCAACTCCTTTTGAGACTCAGTGACTCACCTGTCCTGCCTCATCTCTCCTCTGACTCGTTGGAAAAATGTCTCTGCTTTTAAGGAGTCAAGTAATTAGAATGGGCCCATCTGGAAGATACAGGGTACTTTCCCTAATTTAAAGTCCATATCCTCAATTACATCTAAAATCCCTTCACAGCCCTACCTAGATAGTGTTTGATTGAATACCAGGAGATGCAGTCTTAGGGGAACAGCTTTAGAATTCTGTCCACTGTATTTTTTTCCTTAAAACTTGGTCATAAAGGTAATCAGACTCTTTTCAAAAGGTTAATATAGTATTGATAACCTTCAAAACCTATGCCTAAACATTTGACAGATTTAAAATATTCGGAGAGGTAGATCCCCCAAACCCATACCTTGAATAGTTTTGTCTATAGATGTTTCAAAATGGATTTTTTAAGTTTCAAGGAGGTTTTCATCCTTGCAGGGAAAATGGAACACAGATATTGCTATTCCCAAATAATACACTATTTCACTGTGAGTTTAGCTATAGAGGACTCAGGGATTAATTCCAAGGTCATAGGAGCTTGTTTATACGCAAGTGACCTGGTTTTTACACAGGCTTATATTTCCACAATCTGATTTCTAGTTCAAAGTGCAGCTGAACCATTATGTCTCAGTCCTATGCATTTGTCATAATCTAAACTGCTCATCACCACTGGTTTGGCTAGGATGCAGTCTTACCAAGGGTTTGGGTTTTTGTGGACATAAACTAGGCTCGAAGAGATAAACTTCTAGGACTAGATAAACATTGAGTTCTCTAGCTCTCTTCCCAAGAATATAAAGAAAAATGTTCCCATTTTTTCTTGTCCTTCTTCTCAATGAAGTAATTCAATTTGACTTCATAAACTTTATCTGACCTGCCATAGACTACTTCCAATAAAGTATTACTATCTTTAAGGACAGGTATATTCCCATAAATTAGCCAAAAAGTGGCCCTAATTTTACCATTAGAAATTATATTTACATTTCTCTAAAAAATTGGTCTCTTCCTCAGGAAAAAGGCTAGAGAGTTAACACCTGCTAATAAACCAGGAGAGAGAGAGAGAGAGAGAGAGGGCAAGAAGTAATGGAGAACCTAAGAGTTTGGATAATACATTTTGACAAAGAAGCCTAAATACATTCTGAAATGGAGATAAAATAAGTGGATATCATTAAAGTAGATATATATTTGGGGGAAATTAGTAAATAGGGTTTTAAACCTCTGATATTGCAGACTAAATTACTTTAATTAAGGGAATAAAGAGAGTAGTAAGTTATGGCTCTGGTTCTCAAGGAAGGTAAACAGACTTTACTTTGCCCTTTATCCACTGGCAGGGGACATACCTGTTGGGAGCAGAACCTACCAGTATGAAGGGCCGTGATGCTAATATAACTGCCAGCTGCTATCATGGTCTAACACATGACATAATATTTTTTTTCTTTTTTGCCTGAGGAGACATATTAGTCAAGGTTCTAGAAAAACAGAACCAATAGGATGTGCATATATGTAAAGGAGATTTATTTTAAGGAATTGGCTTAGGTGATCATGGAGGCTGGCAAGTCCAAAATCTGCAAGGTGGCTTGGTAGCTTCGAGAACAAGGAGGAGCTGATACTGCAGTTCAAGTCTGAAGGCCATCTATTGACAGCATTCCCTTCTGCTCAGGGGAGCTCAATCTTTTGTTCTATTCAGACTAGCAACTGATTGGATGAGGCCCACCTACATTATATAGGACTATCTGGTTTACTCAAAATCCACTGATTTAAATGTTAATCTCATTCAAAAACATCTTCACAGAATCATCCAGGATAATGTCTGACCACATATGTAGGGACTGTAGCCTAGCCAGCTTGACATATAAAGTTAACCATCTCAGGAGATTCCAAGTTTGATCTTTTGGATTTTGTGGTCTCAATTATCACATACTCAAAAATTAATGTACATGGCTATAAAAAATAATGTTAATGCTAACTGTGTTTCTAGGTTTAGATTACTTAATCTAATGGCACAAAGTATAAGCAAGTTATGTCAAATTCATTATAAATGGTAGTATCTATCATCCCCAAGTACCTACTGTGTGCCAGGCATTGCTCTGAGTGTTTTATACAACACACCTACACAATAGATACTATATCTCCATTTCATAGGTGAGCAAACAGTTTGAAAGTAATTGATTGGAAAGTGTAGAAAACAAAATAGCAGAAATAAACCTTAAACTTATGTCTTCTCTCATGAAATCTCACATTTTCACACCATATCACTTTACCTTCTTTATACCATGAATACTACCTGGAAACTCAGTCTCATATTGGTTTAGGCAATCTACAAGTTGGCTTTTAACATTATAGCTTAAAAAGGGCAGAAACAGCCTATATTTTTATTATAACTTAAATTTAATTAAAACGGTCAATGGAAATCAAAATGTTTGAAGAAAATGCTTCAAGAGCCTGATTATTATGCAACAGTCCTTAATTGTTAGCTGAAAATAGGATATATTTTAGCATTCTCAGATGATTCTTATCTAATTAATATGAATAACATCACAGCCAACATTTCTTGAATAATTGTGTATATTCTACATAAATGGTTGCAGCAAAGGGGCTGTCAGAATAGCAAACTGATTCTCTCTTGTGTTGGAAGAAGCACATCTAATTTAAACCTAAGAATAGGCTGGTCCAGCTACTGTCTTGCTGAAATTCTGTTAAGGTCGATGCTCTGTATCTGCCCCTCTGCGTTCACTGGCAAGGACCATGTGACAGTTCCCAAGAAACGGAATCTGAGTAGTCCTATAATTTATTTGTTCATTTCACCCATTTATGAAAGGAAACAAGGGCACCAGCCTTTTGGGAAAGGATTTACATAATTTAATTAAATGTGATAACTGCCTTCCTATCTCAATATGCTGGGGCAGCTGATAACATCCCAAATGTTTTAGTCCCTGTCTCCTATCTACCTTGAAGTCCCCAAGCACCAATGCGGGGGTGAGTGACTTTAGTTGGATATGAATAGTGATCCTACATCCTACCAAGAAGAGCATATTCTTGCGTTATGCATCAGTTCCAACTGGTAAGTGTAACAGACACTGCTGGTTACCAGCCCAATAGGTGTTCCTTGTTCCTTACTGGTTGATTTTCCATTGTAACTCAGGCATAAAACCTGATTTTCCTAAGTGAATCATACTAATCCCATTATGGTGGTAGTTGTTGTTGGTTTTGTTTTTCTCACTGATAGGTTTAGAGAGGGGAACATGAGCAAGTTCTCATTCCTGAAATGTAAGGAATTGGCTGGGGGACTTTGGGTGAAGGATTTATTGTTCTTAAAAAACAAAGAAGGGATGTGCCCCTCTTTTCCCACTGAGTCTTGTCAGGTCTCCACGGATGAGATGCCTAGAGCAGTGGTAATCCCCTAGTGACCATGAAGGAAGCTACCTTGAGTAACTGACACATTGTTGATGTTAGAGTGAAAAAGATCTTGAGCTCTTGATATGTAAATGAACCATTTGAACAAATCAGTCCTGGAGCCATCCCTGCTATCTCAGTTTTTTGAGATAAAAATGTTCTCTAATTTCTTAACCTATTTCAATCAAGGTTTTTCTGTGACTTTTGCTTGAATGTGTCCTTACTGATATAATTGACCCTTTGAATTCCTCTTGGTGGCTGTATCCTTTCTTTGAAGGATGTGTGCTTTGTTTACTTGGTTTCTCTACCAGTGACCTTACCCTTGAATATTGGTGAGTCAGGCACAGAGTCTCTCATTTCTGAAGAAGCATGTGTTGTGGAGGATGTGTTACATGAAAGGCAGGCTCGTGTTGCACTGTTGGATTGCTGCCCATGAGTGCCTGTGGTGTGTGTGCAGAGTACTTGCCAAGTATAGTGATGGATGAACCTACAGGTGAACCACTACTGTAGTTTTGTTGGAGGTTTACAGGGACACCATGAAGGGGATGGCTGCAAGAAACAAAGAATGCCTGCAGCAAGAAGATTACAACGATGAACCAAACCCCCTCCCTTATTTTTTGTATAAAAGGAGCCTGTATTCTGAGTAGAGCAGGATGGTTCTCCAAGACATTAGTCTGCCATCATCTCGGGCTGCCGGCTTTCCGAATAAAGTCGCTATTCCTTGCCCCAACACCTCGTCTCCCGATTTATTGGACTGTTGTGTGGCAAGCAGAACGAGATTGGCCTTGGCAACACTACCACCAGTTCTCCCTCTGACACACACACACACACACACACACACACACACACACACACACACACACACACACACACACACACACACATGAGCGTATACTCATAGGGAGCATACACCCTCAAAGAACCAACTGCTCCTCATTTGGAGCATATGGATAAAGACATGCTATATGTGTTGGAAGAAGGGGGAATTGGTGGTACTGGTTAATAAAATCACAAAAAGTACAGTATGTCCACGATATTACCTTTATTGTAGATAATGACCAGGATAAAGTATTTGGCTTTCCTATGAATCAAATGGAACTGTTAATACCAAACTCAAGAATCAGGCAACTAATTGTCCTTTTTAAAATTTTTTTTTTAGATTCCACATACAAAACAGAAACAGACTCGCAGACATAGTAAACAATCTTACAGTTACCAGGGAAAGAGGGTGGGAAGGGATAAATTTGGGAGTTTCAGATTTGCGAATGTTAGCCACTATATATAAAAATGGATTTAAAAAAAAACAAGTTTCTTTTGTATAGCACAGGGAACTATACTCAATATCTTGTAATAACCTTTAATTAAAAAGAATATGAAAATGAATATACATATGTATATGTATGACTGGGACATTGTGCTGTACACCAGAAACTGACACATTATAACTGACTGTACTTCAATTAAAAAAAAAAAAGAATCAGGCAGCTTATCCCCCTTGGCCCAGTGAAGGCTAGTCTGTTTGTCAGCCAATTTATGTGTGAAAGTACTTTATATCTTTGGTTTAAAATTTGACCAGATTTCTTAATGAAGTGTTAAGAGAGTTCTTCATAGAGTATATTCCAAGTTAAATGGGAAAAAAAAGAAACTCACGTTTATATTTTCATCTTAAAATTTTTTGTAAATACAAGCAGGATTTTACCAACAGCATTTACCTCTGGGAAGGGGGCTGGGTTAACTGAGAGTAGAGGCAAAGGGGAACTTATATTTTTCACTTTATAGACTTCTATGTAAATTTTCTTCTGAGTTTTGTTATGAATGATGTGTTCTGGAAGAGAACTATATAGGCACTTCTAAAAACCAGATTTGGGTATATGTGGGGATTTGAGTAGCTCCTCATTTATTCTATTTTAGACAGTTACTAGTTGTTAAAGAAAACACCCATCTAAGGAAAAGTTTGGATATGGAAACCAAACAGATCAGGACAGGACTTCTGGTTCTGCCTTTCCCTGTTTGTAAACTGTCCCGCAGGCTGTTGGATTTCTTTGTGATTCCTCACATGTATGATAACGTTAATAGCAAAGCACTGCAGAACCTCTGTCCTGATTAGAAATGATTATGTGCTACAAGGTAGACATGGATGAAGTGCTGTTTCTGGAACTAGAGGCCAGATCACGAACTGCCCCATGTGGAGGCCAGTGGAGACTCCTGTTTGACTGGTTCGCCCTGTTATCCCACTGTGGTTACTATTCACATCCCTTCTCATTCTCATATCCTTTGAATTTGATATTAAATTACATGGTTACAAAGCTATGTTTAGGAGGTTGAATTTTATGCCAAAACTTGTGGGGATATGCTGAGGGTAAAAAATATGCCCTAGATGTAGTACAACTTGTGAAATTTTCATCAACCACAGGGAACGTCTGCACGGGCAGTTATATCTGCTTGTTTCAAGTGTAAACCGTGGTGGAGGCCTAGAAGAAAGAGACTCACAGGGTCTAAGGAAGCACTGAAAGCTGACTCTGCTGATGGAAGGAGACAGGTCTGAAATGAGGCCACTGTGTAGCTGAGTTTTGTATGGCTGCCTGCCTCTCTTCTGTAGCTGATTTGTTTGCTTTTTAAATTTCAGTACTGACAAGTATAAAACTGTTTGACTATTCCTACGAATTCAGATTAAATTGGATTCACTAGCTAATACAGTGTTATTATTGGGGACTGAATCATTCACTCTGAAACCGTTATCTGATATATTTCAGAAATAATCATTTAGTAGATGTGCCACTTTTCCTGTTATTTGCTGGATGAAGCACAGACATCAAAAGGTCATATGACATGTAAATTCAAGGGCAGGATTATCCCTGTGCACATAGGCAGACATGAAAGGACGTTCCCAGGTGCAGATTTAGAGATAGTCTCTGGGGCAGACATTAGCAAGTTACTCTTCAGAGTTTTCTGAAGCAGGGAAGTATCCTCTGCGTAAGGTGGGCTTGAATCTGCTTATGGAGGAGTAAAGAACTAGATCAGATTTTATCTTCTATTTCAGTTGTTCTTTTTTTTTTATGCCTGTGTTTCTGTTTTTTTAATTTTTTTATTGAAATATAGTCAGTTACAATGTGTCAATTTCCAGTGTGCAGCACAATGTTTCAGCCATACGTACATAACGTATATTCCTTTTCATATTCTTTTTCATTATAGGTTACTACAAGGTATTGAATACAGTTCCCTGTGTTATATAGAAGAAATTTATTTTTAATCTATTTTATATATAGTAGATAATATTTGCAAATCTTGGACTCCCAATTTATCCCTTCCTACCCCTTTACCTCCTGGTAACCATATGTTTGTTTACTATGTCTGTGAGTCTTTTTCTGATTTGTAGTTAAGTTCATTAGTGTCTTCTTTTTTCCTTTTTTTTTTAAGAATCCACACATGAGTGATATCATATGGTATTTTTCTTTCTCTTTCTGGCTTACTTCACTTAGAATGACGATGTCCAGATTCATCCATGTTGCTGCAAATGGCATTATTCTATTCTTTTTTATGGTTGAGTAGTAGTCCATTGTATATGGAAAACAGTTTGGAGATTCCTCAAAAAACTAAAAATAGACTTACCATATGATCCAGCAATCCCACTCCTGGGCATGTATCTGGAGGGAATTCTAATTTGAAAAGACATATGCACCCCCAACGTTCATAGCAGCAGTATTTGCAGTAGCCAAGACATAGAAACAACCCTAATGTCCATCGACAGAGGACTGGATAAAGAAGCTGTGCTTCAGTTGTTCTTAATAAGGGGATGTAGCAGTATTACCCTGGGGAATTTTTTTTAAAAATTCAAATGCCAGAGTACCACAGCAGACCAACTAAATTAGAATTGGGGGTGGGGATGAGCAATGAATCTCGAAAACTTTCTAGGTAAGTATAACACGTACCCTGGGTTAAAAACAAGTCTGCTAGGCCTGTGGTCCTTAAACTTTTGTGTGAACCAGAATAATCTGAAGGTCTTAGTAGAATGCAGATTTCTGGGCCCTACTCCCAGAACTTCGGATGCAAATGTCTAGGCAGGTCTCAAAAATACGTGTTTCTTACAGGTTCCAGGTGATGCTGATGCCACTATCCTGCCTGGACTTTGTGAACCACTTCTCTAGGCTCCACCCGTCTTCACCCCTGTCCTCACTACTTTAGTGCAGGAGGTCTTAATTATTTCTTTCCTGGACTATAATTTTAGGTTCCCATCTTGTGTTACTACCTTCTACCCCAACTGCTGCTAAAGTGGTCTCTTTAATTAAAAATCTTATGGTGACTCAATACCTTAAAGTATTTCAATGACTCCCCACTGAATCAAATCCAAACATCATGTATGGAGTGGCACGCTGGTCCCTGCTACCATCTCAGCGTCATGTCTCTTATTGTTCAGCCATGTTCTGATGCTTACCTTTCTCAGAAGAGACCACTCTTTGAGATAGTGGTATTTTCATTACTGCTGCTGCAAAGCAGTTGGAAGCACAGATTTCCAGATTTCCTATTCAAACCTCTATGTTTCTACTTCCAGCTTGTCAACTTGGACAAGTAATTTTTTTAACTCTCTGTTTATTCCCTCATTTGTAAAATAGTATTTTCCCTCATTTGTAAAGAGTAGATCACATGGTTCCTACCTCTTAGGATGATAGAAATATGAAATAAATTAATATATATAAAGTATTTGGAACGATGCCCAACAAGTAGTAGGTATTAGTTAAATATTAGCTGCTGTGGGACTATTTCTTGCAGGCAACATCCCACTCATCCTTGAATACCAGTTTGCATAACACTTTGAGTAGACAGTCCTGTATTCTCTACATAAAATGTTTCTTTCCTCGATCACTTACAGTGTTTAACTCATGTTTCCATTTTAACACTTAGTGGTTCTCCTCTCCATTCATCTGTGAGCCTAGAAAGAGTGGATTTTGTTGTTGTTATTCTTTGATGATCTTGTTCTTCTAGAAGCCTAGCTACAGAGCTGAAGGATGTTGGTTGAATTTTCACTTTGTTGAACAACCTCCTGTTGACCCTAACCATTGGGTCATGCAGTCTGTAGAACATGAGAATGATGGTTATGAAACAAGAGAAAACATGATGCCTCAAATATGGCCACCAATGCCACATGGAAGAGAAGCTGGTAGACAGTTGCATTCTCTTCTTTTTCTTTTTTTGCCCTCTCAAAGCACATATTGGCCATTCATACAGTTTTTTCTGAAAAAAAAAAAATCTATAAAGAAGGAAAATTCTTAACAAAGAGGTGAAGAATCAAGAGGAGTTGATGTTTTTGTGTAGGAAATTAAAGCAATTCAAAGAGATTTGGATAATTTTTGTTTTGAAGCACAGGATATACACAGTAAAATGCAAACTCTAAGTGTTCATCTTGACAAATTTTTAACCAGCCTTCAGACATATAGAAAATGTTCAGTTATAAACATTTTCCTCGCTTTTTAGAAGCCTCTGTAATGGCCCTTACCAGTCATTCTCTCCAAAAGGCATCCACAGTCTTTATTTCCATAACCACTTTTGTCTCTTCTTGAATGGTATATAAATGAAATTAGCCACAGGTACTTTTGTGCTTGGTGTCTTTAGTTCTTCATTTTGTCTAAGATTTAGCCATATTTTTGAGTGAAGCAACAGTTTATTTTTTCACTGTTATGTAGTTTCTATTTTTAGCATATACTGTAATTTATTTATCCAATCTACTGCAATGAATGTGTGAGTCATTTCCAGTTTTTGACATTTGCAGATAATGCTGCTATCTTATAACAAGCCAAATAGTCAAATTATTTGGGCACATTGTGATAGATAGACCTATCAGATTACCCTAATGATCTCTGCCTCAAGGTGTCCCTGCCTTTGTGTAATCTATCCCTCTCCCCACAATAAAGATATATCTTGTAACTTGCTTTTAACCAACATAACATGGCTAAATTATGGATTTGTAGGTAATGTCAAATTATTTCCAAAGTGATTCTACCAATGTACATTAGGAGTGAATAAGAGTTTCAATTGCTCCACACATTTGCCAGTATTTGATACTCTCAGGATCATTTTTAATTATAGCCATTCTAGAAAATGTGGATTGAATTTGCATTTCTCTGGTATGTAATACCATTAAATATCCTTTCACATGCTTCTTGGCCAACTGTATGTCTTCTCTTGAGAAGTACTTGCTTGGGTCTTTTGCCAGTTAGTTTCTTATTGATGCATTACGTGTTTAGTCTAGATATGAGCCCTTTAATTTCTCAATAATATTTGTAGTTTTCTCTGAAGATGTGTTGATACATAGTTTATTCAGTTTATTTGCAGGTATTTGATTTACTTATTATTTTAGATTTAAACGTTTAAAAATTTTCTATCTGTTTAGTGCTAGCTTATAAAAATAGTTTTTAATAGTGGCCTTATATTTGTGTGATCTAGCAACTTTGCTAAATTCATTTATTAATTTGAATAATTTGTAGGTTATTTGGTATTTTCTATGTATAAAAATTACATTGCCTGCAAAGAGTCATATTTCTCTCTTTTTTTTTTTTGTTTGTTTGTTTGTTTTGCCTTATTGCACTGGCTAGTACATCCAGCACAAGGTTAAATGGAAGTCATAATAATGGGACATACTTATCTCATCTTGGATCTGAAATATTAAGCTTTCAGAATTTCAGCACTAAGTATTATGTGTCCTATAAGTTATTTTTAAAGATATTTTTCTATTCCTAGTTTACTAAAAGAATCATGAATGCTCACTGAATTTTATTAAATTCTTTTTTCTACATTATTAAAATGATCATATAATTTAAAAAATTTTTTTATTAGTGTGGTTAATTATGTTCACTGAATTCTAAATGTCAAACCAAACTTGCCTTCTTGGAATAAACCCAACCAATTTAGCATTACCACTTTCTTAAATGTTTTTTGAAGAATTCACCAGTGAAGCCATCTAAGCTTATTTAATTATGATAAGGTCTTAAAAAACAAATTTAATTTTTAATAAATATTGAACTCTTCATATTTTCTTTTTGTTCTTTTGTCAGCTGTTATAATGCAACTTTTGGAATAATCTGTCCATTTCATCCGAATTATTACAATTATTGGTATAAAATTGCTTACAATAGCCTCTTATCTTTTTGACATCTGTAGAGTCTGAAGTAATGGTGGCTTTTCTATTCCTGATCTTTGATAATTTGTGTTCTCTCCTCCCTCTCAACACTATCTTCCCACCCTGGCACAGTATTGTTAGATGTTTAAATTTCAGTTAATCTTCAAAGTCTTTGTTGATTTTCCCAACTTTATGTCTGCCTTCTATTTCACTGGTTTCTGTTCTTGCTTTTATTTCCTTTCTTGTGTGTTAGATTCAATTTGCTGTTCTTTTCATAGCTTCTTCAGGTAGAAGCTCAAATTATTCTTTTTTTCTAATACATGTGATAATGTTATAAATCTTCTGTTAAGCACTGCTTTACCTGTATTTTACAAATTTTAGTATATTATTATTTCACAAACATTTTAGTTTTCATTGTATTGTCATTGACTCAAGAGCAATTTAGACGTGTATTGCATAATTTCTAAATATTTGGGATTTTTTAATTCAAATTTCTGTTACTGTTTTTGACTTAAGATTACTATGTTCAGTGAATGTACTCTTTATGATTTCAGTTTTTTAAAATTTGTTGAGATTTGTTTAATGACATATAGTATATGGTCTGTTTTCGTATATGTTCCATGTGCTTTTGGGAGGGAAAAAATCTATCTCTGCAGCTTTTTAGTGTAGTATTATAGCTAAATAGGTTATATTTATCAGTCAGGTTATTCAAATATTCTACATCTTTACTTATTTGTTCATCATTTTTTCTCTTAATTACTGAAAAGAGTAAGTTAATATCTCCAAAAATGATTATAAATTGGCCTATTGTTCCCTCTAATTGTCACTGTTTTACTATACTTTCTTCCCTGAAAGTCTACTGTTTGTTACTGATACACTGTTTACATTGTCTGTACATTTTTCCTACTTATTTACTTTCAAACTTTCCATGTCCTTATATTTAAGATGTGTCTCCTATAAGGAGCACATAGTTCAGTTTTGATTTTTAGCTCGAATATTGTAGTCCTGTAAGTGGAATATTTAGTCTATGTTATTAACATTTCTATTGTTGGTTTTTTTTTAACTCACTGGTTCTTTGTTCCTTTCTTTTTTCTTGATTTCTTTGGTATTTTTCAAATATTTGAAAAATTTCAATTTTCCCTTCTCTATTAGTGTGTAGTTATACATTGTTTTATCATTCTTTTAGTGGTTAGCCTAGAGATTACATATGTATTTTTGACCTATTAGGTCCACCTTAAATATGTACTGTTACCACCTGCCAGAAAAATGCAAAGGCTTTAGAACACTTTAACTCCTATTATCCTTTCCTCTCTTTGTACTATTGCTGTCATGCATTTTTATTTAAAGTGTATTTTAGACCGTCCGAATCATTATTATTAAGATGAAAATATTTTAATCTTAACCTTCATTTTTTTTAAGTATTATTTTTATTAAATGTGGAATTCTAGGTTGAGAAATATTTTTTTAAGCACTTTAGAGAGATCTTTCCATTATAGTCTGAATTCTATGATTTCTTTGGAAGAATTAGTGGTTAGATTTATTGTTGCTCTTTCAATGTGAATTTTATATCTTATCTTGGCCTCCAAAGAGAGCTTAATAATTCATTTTTGGTTAGTTTGATTTTACTTTTTGATTGGAAAAAAAGAAACATGCTTTTTCAATGCTATATAGAGTTTACTGGATCGTGCATAGCATTGGACTATAAATTGAACTGTGAATCAGTAGATCTGGTTCTGTTTTTGCTATCATTAAGTAGTTATATGGCTATAAGCAAATAAAGGCCTCCATTTTCTCATTTGTAAAATTAAATTCTTGGACTGGATGAAAAGACCTCTTTCTTTGTCAACTATATACAATTCTGTGATTCTGGTCAAAATTGCTCTTCCAAACAAGAGAAGGAAAAACGCAAAGAAAACATTTAAATGTCATCATCATAAATGTCGTATGTATAAATCTATGTATTTCTAACATCTCTTCGTTGTGTGTAACTATCATTAGAGAAACAAAAATGTTTTGCAAGAATAGAATATGTTACTTTTTGATATTTCAGTGTATTTTTATGAGTGCATTGAAACAACCATAGTTTAATAGAATTCATTAGGATTTTCTGCACTTTGGAAAATAATTTTCCCTATTATCATTGAATGGACTTGGCAAAGAAAGCCATAAATTCACTACTCACTAATACCAGTCCCTGTTAGGTCTCCTCAGAGTGCTGTGCTTCAAAGTATGAGTTTTAGTTTCAGGGGGCTTTGGGTTCAAATTCTAACTACATAGACTGAGAAGATATTCAAACTCTCTTTACATCAGTTTTCTCAGCTGTAAAACGTCCATAATAGTGACACTTGGGGTGAGTGTGAGGACTCAGTGGAATGATCCAGATAAAGCACTTTACAGAGTCAGGTACATATTAGCAGTTTAATAAATTACCAACTTTTTACTTTCTAGAAGCTAGAGTAGTAGTGCAAATGATGTTTGAAAAAGCTACCTAGTTGATTTTGTATGCCCTATCTCATTCTTTCAATTTCAATTCCTCTGTAACAGTTTTCATTATAAAAACCATGGGTTTATAGAATGAGATTGAACTTCTTCCTCATGAGGGTAAACTACGCTTTCTTTACGTTTATTTTAGTTATCTACTACTACATAATAAAACACTTCAAAACTTAGTGACCTAAAGTTACACATTTTTTTTTAACCTTACAATTTCTGTTGGTCAGGGATCAGGGTGCATGTTAGCTGAGTCCTGTGGCTTTGAGTCACTCATGAGGCTGCAATGAAAAAACGTCATCTGGGACTTCTAGTCATTTCCACACTCAATTACGTTGGATCCTCTGTCCAAGTTCCCTAAGAAGGCTGTTGGCCAGCCTCAGGTCGTTAGTGATGGTTGGCCAGAGATACCAGTTCCTTGACATATGGGCATCTCCATAGGGTTACTCATAACATGGCAGTTTGCTCCTCCTAGATCAAGAGCAGAGAGAAAGATCAAGTCATAGTCTTTTGTTACCTAATCTTAGAAGGAACATTCCATCACTTTTACCATATTCTATTCATTAGAAAGAAGTCATTAGGTGCAGTCCACACTCAATAGTGGGGATTACACAAGATCATGGGTATGAGGAGACAGGGATCTTTGGGGGTCATCTTAGAAGCTGCTTACTATGCTATTGGAATGAAATTCAGGTCATTCAAAATGTTTAGTCTTCCATTTCAGCTTGGTAAGGGAAAGGAAAGTAACATCAAATAATGCCAAATGGATATTGTTTTACATATATTTCCATGTAATGCTCATCAACTTTATTAAATATTTTTTATCATATTGAAGATTATGGAAGAATTAATGTAGCCTTCCCCAAATCTCCCCCACCCCTCAAAAAAGAACCCCCAAACCCTTTGTTTAACTCTAAAGCTTAACAGGTTATCTGTCAATGGGATTATTATTTAAAAAAAATAAACTAGTAATGTTTTTCCAGATAAGTTTAACTTTTAGAAAGAACATAGATCTCTAAGCTTCCCAAGGTTAGGACAGCAGGACAGTATCTTGCCACACCTGGGCAATTCAACTTCACAACAGCTCGCTATTAATCCAAGAAACAGAATTGTCTCTGAAAAACAGAAGAACTGATTAAAATTTCTGTCTCTATGATTACTTACAACATCTGCTTTGTGCCCTAGGGTCCTCCTTTATCCTTAATCTGTCTAGTGTTTCAAAGATTTCTTTCTGCACCTGTTATCAGATGAATCTGTGACTCTCATCAGAGAAGATGTTAGAGTTAATTTATTCCACAGAAAAGCAAAGACACCTATGCTCCTCAGAGGTAACTAACACTGAAAAAGGAGCACAGACATTCCTGTTCTTTTGTTCTCTGTTTGAATAAGGCAAATAGCATGGGGAGTTTAAAACACAGGCATACTTAATTCAAATTAGTCAAAGTACGCTTAATTATAAGGAACTGATATTCAGACAAATAAGGCCATTTAATAAAAATTTAACTGCTAAACCTTATACTTTGTTATGGTTAGGCACCCAAAAGAGCTGTTGAGAACAAACTGGTCTTTCTGGATGGGTATTGTCTTTTAATTTTGCAAGGATGCTCTGGATTGTAGAAATCTTGAAATCTATAAACCCTCTTTCTAGATAAATGCACATATTCACATGCATGCAAAGTTTAACGCATTTTGGAGGTCTCACAGACCCCTGTTAGTCTATATATGGACTTCCATTTAAGAAACACTGCTGGGATGGAAAGTGGAAATTTATAAAAACAGGACACGTTTGCTAGAAGAGCTATATATTTGAGGAGGGCTTTTGAAACTTCCCAGAGAGATCTCAAGTGCTCTCATGCAAGGACGCTATTGTGCAGTAAAGAAAGTATTTCTGTTATAGCAGTTCTCAAGCTTTTGTATAAAAATGAATAACCTGAGAAGCTTGTTAAATATGTGCATCTCTGGATATTGATTCGATAAATCCTAGGTGAGGCTCAAGAATTTGATTTAAAAGGAGTTACTAACCAGGTGGTCCTGGAACAAGCTAGGAGAAAGGCCTTGGAGCAGCTACCACTAAAGCAAGTATCAAGGTTTCTTTCCCTCCTGGGTGAGCCTGGGAGCTGTGTGTCACTGTTCCCTTCTCTCCCATAGGCTTTTTGGAGGGTTTCTGTACTGCATTTGAAATATATCTCAAAAAAGCCCAGTATAACTGGAAACACAGAAAAGGAAACAAGTTAAACAATAGTAAATCTTCTGTTATCTAAAGGGCTTTCTAATACTAGACTCTAGAATTAAACCAAGTCACCTACCATTATCCAGGAAGACTTCCACCATGTAGTTGCAGTGAAATCTCTCAGGACAGACTTGCCCAGGTGGTAAAAGGGCGGGGTGCACAATTTGCTCAGGTATCATCCTCAGGAGTGAGTAAAGGGGCCAAGAGTGGGGCTAGGAAAAATGACTCCTCCTGGAAATGAATGGGGGGAAAGTATTCCACCCAAGACATTCTTGGTTCTGCCAGTGATTTGGCTTTTTACTGTGATTATTTTCATGTATTTTGATAATTATAATGTTATTAATAGTAATACATTTTCCCTCTTAAAGGGTCTCAATTTAAAAAGACACTCATTAAATCTGACTCCGTCACATACACATACGCATACACATACACATACACACAGACTAATATACATGCACCACAAATAGACAAGACAAAGTCAGGCTGAATTTACTGTTTACATTAGACATGGTGCATATGGCAGTGTACATACTTTTTACAAGAAAACTGGCATTTTACGGGAGGAGGTTGAAGCTGGCTGGACTGCTTTCAAAAGTGTTACTTACTTGAAGAGCCAGGAGCATAGAAGTCAAAATGTGATTTCACAGCTAAGGCATATAGCTTTGAGTAGTACTTGCTTTATTATTATTATTTAAATTCTTCATTCTTACATATTTTCTTTATTAGAGAAATGTCTTCTGAAAATATCTAAAATACTAGACTCATGTCTCTCAGGAAGACTCATCAAGAGTGACCATAACTATGCTTGACAGGAGAGGTGACAACACTGTTAACAAATCATTTGAATTTGGTGTGGACTTATATATAATTCTGATCCTGAACATGTGGGATGATTTTGAATACTCTCATCCCATTTCTGGACTTCAGCTTTTCGTATGTTACATTATTAGAGTACACTTATTATTGTTCTAGGTATATTCTTTGGGTATATGGTTTTTAGACAAAACCATAGCAAATTGATTTTATAGACATAATGCTGCCCGGAACCCGTTGTTCATCTTTTTCCAGTCTTTGCTGGCCAGTGTGGTTCTCTGCAGGTGTATATGGTTGTTGGGATTGGAGCAGGCACAACAAGGCAAATTGGCTACAATCCTAGAAAAGCCAGATTCATTTAAGAGTCATAGTGTTCCTCAGAGTTTTTACTCCCCCATTACACACACACACACACCACTCATGGAAAGAGATCATTCACCCAGCTTACACTCTCAGAAATGTCACTAACCACTAACTAACAAATTGACCATGATTCTATTGCTTTATCTTTCTCAGCTTTGCTTTTCTGACCCATACGGTTAAATGATCTCAAAGGCCCCTTCTAGTTTTGTGATCAAAGGTTTATTCTGGTTATCGCCACCTCTGTTTTAAATTCCTAGGCCCATCAAGACTTTCTAGAGAAAATTCTAAGAGTCTACAGAATTAGGTGACTTCCCCAGGATCTGGACTGACTTGCATCTGACTTCTTGGTAAAAATGCTAGCATCCTTTGGGGAACGCCATAGCTACACAGGCTTTGCCTTCCTTCCTTCCTGTATGTTAACATGTTCCAGAGTTCTTTTTGATCGAAGATTCCTAATTGATCAGGTAGTCCTTGAAGCAGAGAGACTGGAAAAGCAGGTAACAGGTGGATTGAGGTGTATAGGCCATAGGAAGTAGTGATGGTAGAAGGTAAAGAATTGAGAAAATAGAAACTTTGGGACTAGGAAGTGTCTCAGCTGCATCATGTAAGCCGGTGGACTTACTAAAGATGAAGGAATCCCACCCAGACATATTGAGTAAAGTTGGGGGGCAATCTTCATTTTAAACAGTTTTGCAAAATGTATCTTATGCATATTGATATTTAAAAATTGTCAGGCTAGAATTCAGGAACCAGAAAGTTAAAATATTAGGAAGCAGAAAAAAAGGATAAATAAATAGAGTGTTAAAAATAGAGCAAGCAAAACTCTGGAAAAGGTGTCCTCTAGCTTCGCTTGTTTTGGGCAATTTTTATCACTCTCCAGAACCCATACTTCCTTCTGCTGAATTCCTCTACCTAGTCAATCTTTGTATTTGGTGTGGAAAACGTCTGGCCTATTTCATTGGTAACTGGGTTTCCTTTTACACACTTAATTCAATTCTTGCTTCAAAGTCCCTCTTTTCTGTAAATTTGTAAAAATCCTGGCAAGGGAATAAAATCAGCACAGCTGCCTGTTAACTTCAGTAAGACAAGAATAGTTCCTAATTAAACTCTTATGTCTTTGATTTAAAACTCCATTTAATCAAATTATTCACCAACTTAAGGCAGTTGCTGATTACAGGAAAAGTATACCTTGAATCTTTGTAAGCTATAACCCCCTTTCAGGCCTCATCAAGCTTCTCAAAAGGGATACAACATGTGCCTTCTTAAGGAGAGCTGAAAATCTTTCAACAGTTGACTCCTTCCTCCTTGAAGCTCTTTCTTAAATCATGAAGAGGATGGCTGAATTCCAAGTGTAGACTATCATTCTTGCTTCCGTTATTTCCAGCCTGATTTCAGGGCCTGCAATAGCTGCTGAGTGACTAGATGATGGATATAAAGGCCACCACCTCTAGGATGCTGGGAAGCTAGTTGTAGCAAGCATGTGAGATGGGCCGGGGGCACCTGGTAGGCTTCTATTAGTCTGGTTGGCTCGGAATCCTTCGAGGTCTGTTGTTCTTTGGGGTTTTCCTTCCTTGAATCCTGTTCCCACCAAGTCCCTGATGAGAGATAGGAAGACCACTCCTGAATCTTCTCGTGTCTCTTCTCTTTCTTGGACTTCTCTGGAGACCCCCCTTCCTAGGGCTTTCTCCTCATGGTTTCCTGTTAAAGTGAAGTGTCAGGAAAAGAAGGTGGTGGTAATTGTTCAGAGAGAGTTGTTCAGGAAAGGGCAGCTGGTGAACCCATCCCATCTGAGTCTTGATCCCACTGGCTGCTGATACAACTATTTAGACTCAGTGAACAGTGCAGTCTTTGAAGTTGGGCTCCGTGAATGTGGCAGTGCAATACAGATAAGACTCTTCACTGAGTATTTGTCAAGATGCTATAGGCTGACTAAGAAGCTAATAGAGATAATGCAGTACAGCAGGAAGCATACAGTCCTCCTATTTAAAGACGTAGCTTTTACTGGTTGCTTCTAAGACTTGTTTTGAGGAATTGGTCAAACTACCTAACTACATTAGCTCATTACCTTTCAAATAAGCTTCTTTATGTTTCTGCAAAAGGTAATGTAAAATGCATGAGTGATCTGAGCCATTATTGTCTTGCCTCTGTCAGCATCATTTTAGGTGGTTTGAGTAATGTTCAGCTTCTATAACTTTAAGTGGTGGAGAATGTTGTGAATAATATTCAGGTTGTTTCATTTTTGTTTTCTACCTTTGAGAAACAATTATCTTATTAGGGTAGATCAAGCTATGAGAAGTAGTTTCTATAAGTTTAACAATCTAATTATGAGAATAACATTCCCATAGAATAAAGGATGTAATGTGCTAATAATTACTTTTCCTCTGCCTTTTGAGGTAAATCCTATTTTTCACCAAGTTATAGGTGAAGAAACTGAAGCTTAGAGAGTTTGAGTAACTTGATGCAATACAGCTAATAACTAGCAGTGTTAGCATTATATTTAGACTTTTCTTAATTCATATCCTTAACCTTTGATATATGCTATAGTTATTTCCATGAATCTCTGGAGAAACCAGTTTGAAAAATAAGTTTCACATGATATTAACGTATAGAAACCAGTTGGCTATATGTAAAGCTTCTTCAGTTTGAGAGATGGTGCAAAATGCCACAAAAGTATTGCTATGATGTGTTAGCTCTCTTTCCAAGAAGTCATCCTATTAAGGTGACAAACATTACTGCATTTAAGTGACTCCTAGCACATTGATAGATGCCATAATTTTACACTACAATCCATTATCTGCCAACAGTTCTGGTACTCTGAGAAATAATCCAACTGTCATTCCAATAATATGTTCTTATCTCAGGTGAGCTGTCTCATAGCTGCACTGCCCTAATATGACTCCCCTTCACCTCCTTCAGCTGGTTTACTATTAATGTTTCATTCAGCAGGAGCAGTGTGAGCATCAAAGCCATTCAGCCCACCTAGATTCCATTTAGTTCTACTCTGTCCTCTCAGCAGACACTGAAATTCACCATGAGATTGATGACTGGTAGGTAGAGGCATGAGTAAATTAGAGGCTACCTTCCACCTCCAGTTGCTATATGAGTGATATCTCAACACAGATTCTTGGGGTTCTGAGAGGAAATCTACTAGCTTCCAACTTGGAGATGCTATTCATATTCAAATGGATGTCCACAGTGGTAGTCACATTACCCTAGGGCTCTTCATTATTCTTGCACAGCCACGCTAACTCCCGCACATAGAATCTTTTCCTCAATGTGTCCTTATTGATTTAAGTGGGTAAGTTATAGGAATCTCCCTTGTCAATTCTCAACTACAAAGTAATTCACTAACCAGTTCTCTTTACATATCTAGTTGCCTGGTAGGAGGTCAGTCAAAGATGCTGCTCCTACCTTTATATTACTGAGACTCAAACCAAATGCTCTTCAGTTCAGAGTTAACACTTTTAGATTTTCTGGTGACATTCTTAGTCTAGTGAGTTACTTTTCTTGCTCCTGTATGATGATCTAGCATTAACATTCTAAATGTCTTGAGTCCAAGTCCACTTAAGTTTCAACTAGAAATTATTCCCTAAGTCTATATGCCATCTAAAGGCTACCAAAGCATCAACTAAGCCAGATTCTTCAAACAAGTCTTTCTCTTTTAATAGATCATACAAATTGTGAGTATAGCTATTGGAGCTTCTGTAGGTTTTGACCTGAATGCCAATGGGTCTAGATAATTTTAAGTGTAAACCACTATGACTAAGTAGAGGCAAATTCAGTAAACATACAGAGTTGTTAGGAAGAGATCAATAGCCTCTTGAAGCTGCATAGAGCAATTTATATTTTTCCCAGGTGTTCGGCAGAGAAAGAATAACTATAACTTGTGACCCTACATGTAATTAACTGACATCTGGGTCAAGGAACTAAGTACTTCATAATTTTAATATGAGAGATATGTCTTTTTATTTTTAAGTGGGGTAGTTAACAGCTATTAATAATGACTAAGGCATCTGCAGGTTAAGTTTTCAATGTCTATCTCATAAACCATATTCTTTCCTAATTGAAGAATCTAGGAGAGTTCTCAACCCTGGCTGCGTGGTAGAATTTTTAAGAGCTTCCCAGTTGATCTAATAACCAGGCACTAACCCAGAACAATTAAATTACAAACTTTAGGGTGTAGAATTCAGATATTAATGCTGAAACATCCCAGGTGATTCCAAATCACATCTAAGGTTGAAAAACTCTGGTCTAAAATTAATACTATTAACAAGTTATTTAATCATTATACTAAATGAAGTAAGCCAGAAGGAGAAAAAAAATGCCATATGATATCACTTATATGTGGAATCTTAAAAAGGACAGAAATGAAACTATTTACGAAACAGAGACAGACTCACAGACATAGAAAACAAAGTTATGGTTACTGGGGAGAGGGGATGAGGAGGGATAAATTGGGAGTTCGGGATTTGCAGATGCTAACTACTGTATATAAAATAGATAAAGAACAAGGTTCTACTATATAGCACAGGGAACTATATTCAATACTTTGTAATAGCGTATAATGAAAAAGAATATGAAAAGGAATACATATATATGTACAACGGAATCACTGTACTGTACACCAGAAACTAACAACATTGTAAATCAACTAAACCTCAATTGAAAAAAAGAAAAGAAAACAAAAGAAAATAGATCAGGAATAAGAAAAGAGATTTGATATTATAAGAGAATACCAAGTACAAAATCATATCAATAAAATTTTCTAACTAGATGAAATGGACCATTTATGAAGAAACTAGAAATTAACAAAAGTGACAGAAGAAGTAGAAAATATGAATGAATAAATAACACAAAAACATAGGAAACAGTCAAATACCAACTCATACCCCAAAAGACATTTGGGCCAGATAGTTCTGAGAAGAGTTCTTCTAATGTGGAGATAAATACACACAAACACAAAGAAAACTAGTGTAATCCTACATTTTAAAACTAGTGTGCTTAATCTAGCAATGCATTAAAGAGATATGATCCCAGAAATGTAGAATTTGTTGGACACTGAAAGATATATTAATACAGTTCATTAAATTAAACGAATGAAGAAAAATGTTTAAAAATCATTACCTAGGTAACTGCTGTGACACTCATAACCCTCCCCAAACCTGGCCCAAAGCCACTGGGAGAAAGGTGAGTGGTCAAGGTGGAGTAGGGAGGGTCTTACAAGTCAGTCAGCAAAGACATGGGAGTCTCAAAGCCAGCGTCTTCCAACCTTTTTTTTTGTCTTTTCATAGTCACCTCCCTAGGGATAAACATTAAATTCTAAAAAAAAAATTAAATACCAAGGAATAAGATATTGTCAGGTAGGGTTGAACTTTTAAGGGCCATAACCATTGTAATATGTAAGACTTTTGCTCCAAGAACTGCTTTTGGCCCACTGGGGCTAAAATTGAGAATTTTTTTTTATTATAATTATTGAGAGTTCAAGCTCTAAGCAGAGGATGACCTGAGTGATATTTATTAAAAGAGGTGATCTGACCTGTATAATTACCATATTCAGGAAGTTCTAGGCAAGGATGGAGGCAGCACACAGCTGGGCCTGTCTTCATCACTGTGACTCATAACACCAACAATAGTGCTGACCAAATGGAATTAACTTCATCCCAAGGTGTAATTAAACATAGAGTATAGATGACAGAGATCCTAAGCCTTCTGGCATTGATGTTTTAAAAAAATCCTAGATTCCTAGGTGAGAAGAAGGAACCAGAAACTGTATTGCTACTGGCTTTTGGAGTTAAAATCACAATTATTGCTGCTTTCTTTACAGCATTACTGTACAGAAGACTGAAGAAATCTAGTTGAGGGTTTTATCACTATCCTACCAAATTAATATACATAACCAGTGGCAGTTCTGTTTCAAAACTGTAAGAGAATTTGTAGCAGTTCTGGACTATAGGACAATCCATCTGTAATTTCAGCAACTCACATTTTAGCTAGAATAACTCTTGACATCTGGTATTCCATTCCTTTCCCTTGTCAGTTCTTGCATCCAGTCAGCTTGTTTTCAGTGGAAGCCCTTGGGTCTTAGTTCTCTCCTCGCCTCTCTTCCCACCCTCCAAGACTTAGTGCCTTTAGCTTTTACCTTCTACCTCCTGGAGGTTTAGGACTATGCAAGGCTGAGATGGACTTTTGTAGGTATACTTAAAGATGAGTTTTGTGCATAAGATGTTGTCTTTAAATTCCTTAGGCTGGAAGAAATATGATCTTTAATTCTTGAATTTCATTTTTGGATGGTATCCATCATCTCTCCTCTGCTTTGATTTTTAGCACAGTACTGGGTCCTGTGTCTCCCAGAATACCGTGTGTTCACCCAGAGATTGTGGCCTAGATATAGGATAACAAGTCGGAGGTGGGGGGGGGGGGAGAAGGAATAGAGAAACAGGAAGTAATAGAAGGCAGGACCTCAGAATCATCTGAAAGGCTTTTCTAAATACCATTTTTATCTGCCACACCGGCACCCAGAGCTGTCTCTCAAAACAAACAGTTAAATAGAATAATTGGATCAAAGGCAAAGAGAAACAAACATTTAGGGGTGCGTTTTATATTTGAGCTGTAGAAAAGTTTTCATTGCCTTTCAAAACTGTAGTTTTGAGGAGGGACAATTAAGCCCTGAAATACGTAAGTACTTACTTTAGCGAACTGTCCTTATCTATAGGCAGTACTATTGGGAGAGAAGAAAATAGGCTTCCCGTAACTATGGCTTCTTTGGAGAATAGGATAATCTGGTTCTGATGATGGCCTTGGTTTATGCTTTCCTGGGGAAAGGAGATAAGCATAGTATCCCCCCTTCTATAGCATGACCAAGAACTCCCATAGGAGTTCTTTGTTGGACAGGGTACCTGGACATAAGTTTCTTAAACAGTCTTATAAAGAAAATGCAAGAAATAAGTTCATTTGTTTCTGCTGAACAAGGAAACTACTTTTAGATGACAGGGCTCTGTGTGTTATCTAATTTGCATTGACCGTTTCTTGGTTTGACACAGTGATTTCTCAGAGTAGAACAATAAGCTTATTTTAATGTACAAGCATTACTTTTTAAGACAAGGCTGTAGTTCGTCTCTACATTCAGCCTACAAATGTAGTTGTAGATCACATGCAAAAGCAGCTTGGTGTTTAGGAATATCCATTAGGGTTAGGGTTATGTGGTTGGAAATGAGAACCAAAAAAAGAAATCAAGAACAAGAACTGGGACCAAACAAATCAGTTCAACATTCTGGTTCTGGCTTCTATATTAATAGTAGATGAACATACCATAAACTTTGGGGGTGGCTCTAAAATATTACCAAGCGTTAGAAAAATCATTTGGAGTGCCGCTCAATCTCAGATTGCTAGGCCCTGTCCCCAGAATTTCTGATTTAGGAGGTCTGGAGTGAGGCCTGAGAATCTGCATTTCTAAGGAATTCCCAGATGATCATGCTGCAGGCCTGGAGACCACCCTTGGAGACCATGGTTTGCAGAGCTACAACTGTTGTGAGGCCCTGGACTTAGTAAGCACATAGGTCACACTTGATGAAGAAAGTATTTGCTAAAATTCTAATCACTATTATTGCTTTGTGTGAATTCCTGCAACATCACATACCTTTCTACTCATCTTTTAATGAGATGCTGTACTCTTTCCCTTTCATTGCAGCTCAATATTTTCTTAGCCACTGATGTGACAATGGTCTATGGAAGTAACTTCCCATCTCCAGTTCTTATTTTCATACAAAAGCCCGGCGCCTGGTGCTTCCTCCCTCTCCCTCCTGATAGCCTCTGGCTTGAACACTACTTAGGCACCTTATCTTTTGAAGTAAGCCAGGATGCCCCCATTGGTTTCTTTTACCTTTTAGCCTATTGATGATATTGTCAATAAAAGAACTTCTCATCCCTTTGAAACTCTGACACCCTCCATTCTCTAAGGTGTATCTTGTGATTTAATGGGAAATCGTTTCGTTAGTGACTTCTTCTAAATGCAATCTTTGGCATCCTACTATTTGCATTCCTAACATAGCAGGACCCTAAAAACTGTTCCTGGCAACCCTACCTCAACATCCCAGTGATGCACTCCTTATTTACTTCAAATACCATAAAATCGAGACTAACACTTTACAACTGTTGGTGAAAAATAAATGGTATACATAGCCTCCCTTATCCCTTCTAACCCCTATAAGGTGAAGGACACTGCCTTGCTTGTTGTATAGATATCATTTTCCTTACAGAGGGACCATTGCCCAATTAGTCCTTGTTCTAGCAGCAAGATTATAAACCACAGGGTATAGAATGTTATTGATTCAAGCCAATCACATTAATCAAATTTTTATTGGCGAGTAATTTGTCTAGGGGAAGGCATGTGGTTAATTCTCTCTAAGGACAAAAGGAAATCTTGGGTCTTTCAGGGATAATTTTCCCATCCCAAAGAGGGGAGGAAAATAGCTCTTCTCTCTCCATCCCCATTATTTCTTCTTGGATACAGTTCTATGAAGGTATATTACTTGGAATCACTGCAGCCATCTTTGACCATGAGGGAAAGGAAAGGCAATGTGACAGATGCTCACTCAAAGCCCTGACGTTCCTGAGCCACCCAATCATCTCTGGAATTGCCTAACTTTGGATTTTTATTTGAGAAAATACCTTTTACTGAAGTTATCCTTTTAAAAAAATAACTAAATTTGAATCAATTGTGATGGAAAGTATATTAGGTCTTTGTTAAATAGCAAAAGCCCTGGACACTTATTTCCTAGGTCTGTTTTGAAAGGTGGCCTCTGCTTCTCCAGAGGAGTAAAACTTGGCCTCCTGCTTTGATAGGGAAGCAGATGCATAACGCTCGGTCTGAACTCACAAAGGACAGTGAGAACAGTCTGGCTTCCTTCAGCCCTAATTAGTCTCACCTGGCTCACAGCCTCCAACAAAGTTGCCTAATTGATTTTTTTTTCTAATCACCAAGTGCTGTGGCAATTGCCATAATATTATGACAGTGCTGATACAATTGAGCTTAGCTGAAATACAAAGCATTTTCTAGAGAGAAAAGTATAGAGGGTTTTGTTTGAACTGGTTCCTAACTTTCTGTCCTCCCTAACATAAGTGGGGGTGGGAATGAAGAGGTCAAAGGGAGGCTCGGTATGTTATTCTGTTCCAAATCATCAGTCTGTAGCTACAGTGCTCAGATACCTATTAGCTCTGGAGATATTAACAGATCCTATCAAACTGCCAAGGACTCCGTGACTCAGTGTCTTGGCCCACTTAACTGAGTGAAGGGTGAACATTCTCTAGCCAAGGACCATTCCCCCAGACAGATGAAATGTTGGCTCTAACAAGGTCTTTCCATCCCCTTCTCCTTCTCCTTTGCTATGGAGCCTGGGAGTCTTCTCACTGGTCTTTTAGATTTAGAAGTTACGTGCAGAAGGTACTGTGTTGGGGGAATCAATTAGTCATCTTGTTAAACTACAGATATATGGGTTCCATCCTAGAGCTACTAAATCAGAATATAGAATGCTTGGGAATTACTGTTCTTGAGGAATAATTTTTAGAATTTAACTTCCTTTTTCTGCGATTCTAAAGTCTAGATGAATCCGAGGGAATGCATTGTCTAATGTGACCCCTTTTTATGGGACTCTCAGTGTGGATGATGATGGGGCAGCTCTAGAATATTATCCCCCAATTTCGTGCTTATACTTCCTTTTGCTCAGAAGGCCCTTCAGAGTCAGAGGGAGGTACAATGGGCAAAGTTAGAATGTGGGAAGGAAAGGCACCTTTATGGAAAGGTGAATGGGTAACTGAGGTCAGTTTACATAAAGTCAGGGTGATCAGGTGGGAAATATACCAGGGTGTTGGCTGTAGATACTGTCAAGGCAAGGCTGAGGTTTTAGCAGCAGGAAGTAGAGTGTTGGTAGAGGTCTGAGTACTATTCAGGAATTTAGTATTCACTACATCATTTCTTCAAACGGACATTGGTTGGTGAGGGAAGCCAGTGCAGTTTGTTATGGTAGTCCAGGCCAGTTGGATTAGGTCAGCAACTGTGATGGTTGAAAGCAGGGAGCACATGGAAGAGTGCTAATTGAGACAGTGACTGTAGGAAGCAAGGGAGAGAGGCATCAAAAAATGACAAAATTGCTAAATCTTGTGCTTTAGGGGCAATAGATGACTATTAAGTGAATTGGAAAAGATGATTGATTGGGAGGGAGAAAAGTTTGGTTTTGAACATTATTAAAAAGATCCTAGCAATACCCAAGTGAACAAATCATATGCCTGGCTGATGCTGCATGGAAAGAGGTTATCCATGGAGAGCAAGTTTCGTTCTGTGTTCCCCGGGGCCAACCATGTTGCCAGCACACAACAAATTACTATTTTTGAATGACTAGTAGTCCTGGGAAAGAAAAGGCAAGTGCTTTTAATGAGTTTATTTAATGGGTTGAACTTTAGTATAAAAGAAAATGGTTTTATTTTGGTTTCATTTTTTCCAATCACTATATTTAAACATTCTCTGAATCTCTTTTCCATGTCCCTTGATGACATATTATTATGTCATCAAGGTTTGTTTTTTTTTATGGTTTCCTAATCATTGTAGTTATTAGAACAGTCTCATTTTAGTCATTAAAACTCTGTTAGGTACAAAAATCCAATCCTATATGACTGAAAAGTGGAATCTCATACTCAGATCACACTATATTATATACTTCTCACTTCTGACTCTCAGCGATGCATGAGAAAGGGGTATAATCTGTTCTGTTACATTTTTGAATCTTTCACTCTTCCTCTCATTGCTTGGCCCCCAAGTGTGAAATGATCAGTGTTGGGGTAGGAGGACAGATGGATAATAGACAAAGGAGCTAATGCTTTGCGTAACAGTTCTCTGCATAGCAGGCACTTGAAGTGTGGCTGTCTTCTGAGTACACTTTGAGAGGCTCTGTGGCTAGCTCTTTTCAAAGATCTCGCCTCTCAACAGTTTTATGACATGGAAAATACACTCTCTGATTGACTGTAGTGTCTACCCTACTCAGACCTGCCCAAGCAAAGCAAAGCTGGACCAAAAGCAAGGGGAATTCCAGCCTATGTCCCTTTATTGCTCGTCACTGCCAACAGGAATCTCCACAAGGTGAGTTTAAAAATGCCTGAGCCTGACCTCATGTATTGTACTGTTCCAAGTAGCAGAAATACACATCAAGTGCCCTCTCTTCTTGCCTTGCCAGAAGGCTGCTCCAGAGACCCCTTCCTCTCAGAATAACTCCAGACCAGAAATAGACATCGGTCTCTGATATCCTTTGTCTTCAAGTTTTAGTAACAATGACTTTCCATTGAATATTTAGTCTTTCTATATAGGCTGAAGGTAGTAGGGGGATGAGGTTAATCCTCACCCTTGCATTATAATAAATCCTGGAAAGATGAGCCTACTAATTTTTTTCTGTAGAATGTGGGCATATCAATTGTCTGTTGTCCAAAGCTTTAGCTGAAAATATGACATAACAGGAACACTCTCTTCAACATCCTAGGGTAGATTTATTCTACAAACATTTACTTATTCTGCTAAGTACGAGATACTGTTTCAGGTACTGAGGATCCCAGGCAAGGTCTTTGCTTTCTTTGAGCCTACATCTTTCTTAGAGGGTGGGGGGGAACTAGAGGAAAAGATGATAAACAAATAGGAAAATTACAAATTCATATCCACATTAACTATGCATAATTAAAACGGGTTCTATCAGGTGACTGGATGATTAATCTGGAGGGGATGGGACAGGTTACCAAAGAGAGGGCAAAGCTTTATTTTTTATTGAAGTATAGTTGACTTACAATATTGTGTTAGTTTCATGCATGCAGCGTAGTGATTCAGTATTTTTGTAGACTATATTCCATTACTCATTATTATAAGATAATGGGTATAATTTCCTGTGCTATACAGTGTGTCTTTATTGCTTATCTATTTTATTACATAGTAGTTTGTATCTATTTGACCCATACCCCTAATTTGTCCCTTCCTCTTTCTCTCTCCCCTTTGGTAGCCACAAGTTTGTTTTCTATATCTGTGAGTCTGTTTCTGTTTCTATTTTTATTGAGTTATAGTCATTTTACAATGTTGTGTCAAATTCCAGTGTAGAGCACAGTTTTTCAGTTATACATGAACATACATACAATCATTGTCACATTCTCTTTCACTGTGAGCCACCACAAGATCCTGTATATATTTCCCTGTGCTACACAGTACAATCTTGTTTATCTGTTCTACATTTTAAAATCCCACTCCCTTCCCACTCCCCGTCCCCCTGGCAACCACAAGTTTGTATTCTATGTCTATGAGTTTGTTTCTGTTTTGTATTTTTTTTTGTTTTTTGTTTTTTAGATTCTGCATATGAGCGATCTCATATGGTATTTTTCTTTCACTTTCTGGCTTACTTCACTTAGAATGACATTCTCCAGGAACATCCATGTTGCTGCAAATGGCATTGTGTTGTCGGTTTTTATGGCTGTATAGTATTCCATTGTATAAATATACCACCTCTTCTTTATCCAGTCATCTGTTGATGGAAATTTAGGCTGTTTCCATGTCTTGGCTATTGTAAATAGTGCTGCTGTGAACATTGGGGTGCAGGTGTCATTTTGAAGTAGGATCCCTTCTGGGTATATGCCCAGGAGTGGGATTCCTGGGTCCCATGGTAAGACTATTCCTAGTCTTTTGAGGAATCTCCACACTGTTTTCCACAGTGGCTGCACCAAATTGCATTCCCACCAACAGTGTGGGAGGGTCCTCTTTTCTCCACAGCCTCTCCAGCATTTGTCATTTGTGGATTTCTGAATGATGGCCATTCTGACTGGTGTGAGGTGTTACCTCATTGTAGTTTTGATTTGCATTTCTCTGATAATTAGTGATATTGAGCATTTTTTCATGTGCCTATTGATCATTTGTATTTCTTCCTTGGAGAACTGCTTGTTTAGTCTTCTGCCCATTTTTGGATTGGGTTGTTTGTTTTTTTCTTATTACATCATTTGAGCTGCTTATATATTCTGGAGATCAAGCCTTTGTCGGTTTCATTTGCAAAAATTTTCTCCCATTCCGTAGGTTGTTGTTTTGTTTTCCTTATGGTTTCCTTTGCTGTGCAGAAGCTTGTAATTTTCATTAGGTCCCATTTGTTTATTCTTGCTTTTATTTCTATTGCTTGGGTAGACTGTTCTAGGAGAACATTGTTGAGATGTATGTCAGATAATATTTTGCCTATATTTTTTTCTAGGAGGTTTATTGTATCTTGTCTTATGTTTAAGTCTTTGATCCATTTTGAGTTTATTTTTGTGTATGGTGTAAGGGAATGTTCTAGCTTCATAGTTTTACATGCTGCTGTCCAGTTTTCCCAACACCGTTTGCTGAAGAGACTGTCTTTATTTCATTGTATATTCTTGCCTCCTTTGTCGAAGATTAGTTGACCAAAAGTTTGTGGGTTCATTTCTGGGCTCTCTGTTCTGTTCCATTGGTCCGTATGTCTGTTTTTATACCAATACCATGCTGTCTTGATTACTGTAGCTCTGTAGTATTGTCTGAAGTCTGGGAGAGTTATTCCTCCAGCCTCTTTCTTTTTCTTCAGTAATGCTTTCACAATTCTAGGTCTTTTGTGGTTCCATATAAATTTTATTATGATTTGTTCTAGTTCTGTGAAATATGTCCTGGGTAATTTGATAGGGATTGCATTAAATCTGTAGATTGACTTGGGCTTTATGACCATTTTAACAATATTGATTCTTCCAATCCAGGAGCATGGGATATCTTTCCATTTTTTAAAATCTTCTTTAATTTCCTTAATCAGTGTTTTATAGTTTTCCATGTATAAGTCTTTCACCTCCTTGGTTAGATTTACTCCTAGGTATTTTATTACTTTGGGTGCTGTTTTAAAGGGGATCGTTTCTTTACTTTCTTTTTCTGTTGATTCATCATTAGTGTAAAGAAATGCAACTGATTTTTGAACGTTAATCTTGTAACCTGCTACCTTGCTGAATTCTTTGATTATTTCTAGTAGTTTTTGTGTGGACCTTTTAGGGTTCTCTCTATATAGTATGTCATCTGCATATAGTGACACTTTTACTTCTTCTTTTCCAATTTGGATCCCTTTTATTTCTCTCTCTTGCCTGATTGCTGTGGCTAGGACTTCCAAGACTATGTTGAATAGGAGTGGTGATAGTGGGCACCCTTGTCTTGTCCCAGATTTTAGTGGGAAGCTTTTGAGTTTTTCATCGTTGTAAAAAAAGTTTTCTGTTTTGTATATACATTCATTTATATTATTTTTTTAGATTTTGCATATAAGTGATATCATACAGTATTTGTCTTTCTCTGACTTATTTCATTAAGTATATTTTCTAAGTACACCCATGTTGCTGCAAATGGCAATATTTTATTCTTTTTAATGGCTGAGTAATATTTCATTGCACACATACAACACATCTTCTTAATTTAATCATCTGTTGATGGGCACTTGGGTTGCTATTAAATGTCAATAGTCACTTGATATGTGGGGGCCTTGGGGGTAGTTAGGCTTACATAATAGGACTGGGGTCAGCAAACTACAGTGAGCCACATTGAACTTGCCATTTGTTTGTATAAGTTTTATTGGGACACAGTCACACCTGGTTTTTTGTTTTCTCTCTTAATATATTATCTCTGGCTATTTTTACACAACACCTGCAGAGTTAAATGATGAGAACTTGGAGAGGCTGTATGGTCCACAAGCCTAAAATATTTATCCTCTGGCTCTTTACAAAAAAACTTTGCTAACTCCCTGCTATAAGAATAAAATGTGCTTTGTGATATGAGAATACACTAAGCATCTGAATAGCCTACCAAGATGAAAGTTATTTTTGTTCTTCAATGAATTAGAGTCTTTTTTTTTCCTGCTATACAATCAGTACATCACAGAATCATTGAATTCCTATGTGCAGTTGCTTCTTACTAATTAGATTTACTTTTGAAATCTGTTAATTGAATAAATATCAGCAACCATGGGGATTTACTTGTCTGACTATTGGATATAGTTTGCTTCTCATTAAGGTTGAGTATTTATTGGTGTAGTTGACCAGAACCTATCATAAATATTAGGGCACTTTCACAGCAAAGTTTAGGTGCTCACTTATGGAGTATGAGTATGTCAGCATTTGTGCCAAGGAATGCCTTCAGAGACACTTAAGACCATTTCCTTGCATATTCTTGTTGTTTCTCTGACTCCTATGAAATATTTTTAAATGTTTTGGCTTCTATTTTGTGTCCTTTACAAAGTGTTTGTCAAATATTGATTCCCTTCCACAATGGGGCTTGAATGCAGCTGACGGTTGTTTTGTTTCACAACTTTGATTCATGCAGCTCTTGCTGCTGCCAAAGTCCTTCTTTGTGTACCAGCTTCATCCACTGACCTCGGCTCTGTGCTGGGAACAGGGTTTGTTTAATGGTTGCAGCTTGGGGATCGCATATCCTCTTCCTGATTTTATAAGTTATGCTGCTATAGAGCTTTTCATCTATGGTCTTAATGCCTATTCCCAGTGTTCTAACTGAGGTAACACAACAGCTCTACTGTAGAAGGTATAATTATGCTCATCCTTTTGTGCAGAAGCAAACAAGGTAAAAGAATTTGTCCAAGTTCATGGAGGGAGTTCTCAGTTATCCCCAAACCAAAGCATATGGTGCTATTTTTTTCCTGTCAAGAGCAAATGTGTCAGCACTTTATTGTGATCATAATTGTCTCTCTTACCACTCATTCCCACCATTCTACCTCTCGTTAATGGCTTTCCTGTTTGTATTTACCAATTCTTTCTGCAGCTTTCTGGATCTTTTCTCCTGATGTGACCCTAAACTTGATTGTTTATATCAATCCTTGTGCTTTCCACAGGGAGTCCTAAGTGCATTCAAATAGGCATAGGTGCCCATTTTCCATCACACTACAAATCAGAGCCCTTAGGACCCTCCCTTTGCTGCTGGTCTTCAGCCTGACCAGACTCTCCCGATGCTGCATTCTAGTCTTACTTTCTCTCTGTCATTGTTCTTTTTTTGTCTTGTTCTTTGCTCTTCTTAGTCGTCATTTGTGTTCTCTGAAAGCACTTGTGTTTCATGAGTTTTATGTTTTTCCCCCTCTTTTTCATCTTGCTTCTGATTGGATTCCACAGTTACCCCTTTCAGGACCTACATTCCTTCAAATAGTCCTGAACATTCCCTGTCTCCAAGACTTCTCTACATTGGATATTCTATCTCAACCACACAGAGTAAAAGAGAAAGTCCGCCTGGACTTCCAAATCATCTTCACTGCTAGAGACTTATTCTACTTTTCTATTTGTTGTAGTCATTCCTGGGTTTTAAAGAAACAAAAGAATAGGAGATTGTTTCTCAATGAGTTTTGTTAATGTTGCAATACACTTTGGAAATTCATACTTAAAGAAAATCAGTACCAGCATAGAATGATGATATCAGTCAGATATATCCCAGAAGTTGGACAAAATACAAGAAAATGTTTATTATATATTTTCTAATTAATACCTTTCAGTTTAGAAATAAATACCATGAGAAGAGTATTAAATTGAGCCTCAAGTTTATTTTTTAATATTTTACTTTTTTCTTGTTTGTTTTTTCCTTATTTCTTTCCCCAACCCCCCAAATACTCTTTCTCCATTGCTTGATACAGTAATCTTTGTAAAATCTGAATCTGTCACTGCCTTGAAATAGTTATTCCCTGGCTCATTGCCTAAATGTTGAGATGCACACTCTGTAGTGATGGACACAATTTCTTCATAGTCTATTATTATTTTATCTTTCTCTGTTTGGAATGTCCTCTCCAGCTGTCCCTTGCTCCTCCTCCCTAGTTTCTAACTTAGGAAGGACCACTCACCCATCTGCCAGAATTCAGTGTAAGCATCACATCCTCTATTTCTACTTTATGACCCTCTTCCTTCTTTTCAGAAGAATTGACCTTTTTTTTTCCTTTCTGTGAAAGCAATGCAAATGTAACATATGATCAGCCTCTTCACTCATCTGTAGTGAATTGTGTGCTATTTAATTGCAAATTTGGAGCAAGATCCTGGACCTCAGATATGGGCATAGGAAGTCTTCAGATTCCAAATAAGTAGTTGAAGTAAATGAAACCATGCTTAGCCAACCCCCCAAGATGAACTTCAGTGGTGTGTGGCATATAGACAATATGTTACAAGGCAAACCTGTTGGTTTATTGTTCTTAATCTAGCAAAATGTCTTGAACTAAAACTTGAGTGTTTTATGCTTAAACTACAGCACAAAATATTGTGATACCTAAATTATATATCTGCTTCATTCAAGGAGTTCTGATTCTTACCTTTTATGCATAACTCTTCCAGTGGCACTACTGATATTGTTGACCCTATTCAACTGGTCCTACTTTGTGGCAGTGTTCCATTTGGAACCTTATCTTAAATAAGGAACATGTATGAAGCAAATCTTACTCTCTGTGTTGACAATCTTTGATGTCTCATGCCCTTAGACAAAGTAGTGGCCTGAGATAAATTTTGCTTTTAAATGCTGATAAAGTGTCGAACCCAGGACCTTGTGTATGCTAGGCATGCACTCTAGCACTAAGCTATATCCTCCTCCTTCTATGAATTTTTTAAAAAATAAGATATACATATATTTTAGCTCTAATTTCTCAATTCAGATTCAAAGACTATTGAAACTGGAAGGAACCAATAAGATGATCTCATTCCTAAGTCTCATTTCACTAATAGAGAAACTAAGACTTTACAAATATCACATACCTATAAAGCATAGAGCCAGAGATGGGATTCTGATGTCTGTATATAAAACTAAATGTTGCTTTGAAATTGAAACACATTTATAAAACCCAATCATTGTGGTATTCATTTCTGGTTATTTTAGCTTTAGTGGTGGCATGACATGATTAAAGAAATAACCTTAGACTGGCATACATAAATAGAAGTCTAATATTTTGTCTTCAGTTTACATTAGATTTATTAGGCTTTTTTAGATGTAGTCATGTCATGCATTTATAAAATCTGGCCAAATACCTAGGGTACTATAAAAGCAGAATGTATTCTGCTTGGGAAGAAAGTTCTCTATATTTATCATTTCAACAAATTGTTCAAATTAGCATATTGAGGGAAAAAAGGAAAATAATACTCAATTGTGATGCTACATATTTCAAAACAAAATTCAAAGGACTCTCTAAGGCAGGAAAATCAATCATCTCAGAATAATGTCAATATTAGTCAATATTATTCATTGTATTTCTATTAGAGTGCTGACAATGGTCCCACTGTCTTTACACCAAGAAGTGAGAAGGGAATAATGGAACAGATATAGATTAAGTATACCCACTGGCTCAAAGTTCTTGATGTTCTTCTGTAAACAGGAAACCTTAATGTACAGGGCAGAGTTTCCACTTATAACATACTGCAATCTAAGCCTTTTATTTCCACTCAAAAACTTTAAAAGTAATGGCTACAATTTACTTGCCATGTTCTTTATCTTGATTCTTCCCTTCCCCATCATTTATGCTTAGGTGTGTATATATATAGAAGCTTTTTCCTTTCTTGTCACCCATCTGCTTCTTACTGAGCTCAAAGTGGGTAACAACCGCCTATCTGTGATCAAATGCTGTACTCCAAGCCACATATCATGACAACAGGGAACACGTCAGGCAGGAGGAGGGAAAGGTGGCTAATTTTAAAGAATGGAAGCTGTGATTTGGACACAAATAGGTTGATAATAACCCCTGAAAGTACCTGTCATTTAGAACAAGAGGGAAAAAAGCCAAACAAGCATAGTGGTTATGATAAAGTGTAGTTCTGATTTCAGACTCTCAGGGTTATAAGGAACTGAAAATCATTCCTTTTATGACATAACACAGGAAAGTTATCCATTGTGTATGTGCACACCTTCAGGGAAGGAAGACCTCTGATGTTTTTGACAAGAAAATCTGTAGTTGAAAGTTGGCTCTGTGCTGCCTGTAATCCTTTCCCATTGGGCCCAGTAGGGAGGGGCCACTTATTTTATATGGCAGCCCTTTCATTCCCTGCGTAGACCTGTCAAGCTCTCCACCCCACCCTAAGTCTTCTCTTCTCTAAGATAAGCATGTTTTTACTTCAGACTTTCCTGATGTGACAGGTCTTTGGGCTTTCTAACCATCTAATTAATCCTAGAACCTTTCCAACCTGGTAAGCTACCTTTAATGGGGATGATGTTGTGGGTGTGTTCTGACTGAGAGCAGATCACTACCTTGTCCTGGTAAATGGTTTATGAGTTATTCACTGAGATATTCACTCTCTTTTTGGAAGCCACACTGTGTGGTTGACTTCCACTGAGCTTATTGTCTACTAAACTATTTCATATGATGTGTTGTTTCCAAAATCCATTACTTTGACTTATAATTGTACAGAATTAAATTATCTTACATAGATTTATATTAATTTTCATTTTGATGGACTTTATCAATTATTCTATATTATTAAAGATATCTTTGGATCAAAAAGTGAGCATTGAATGTTCCCAGATGACAGGAGGGGCTACTCAGCAGTAAACATCTAAACTGTTTGGTTTCTTGTGGCCATTTGGGGAAAGGATGTTGATTTTTTCCTGGTTTTAATCAATGTGCCAAAAATAAGATATTTAACTGAGAACCATGAGCTATGAGGCTCTTAGGATCCTCAAGTCTATTTTTCACACATTTGACTGTAGAGTTGTACCAGGAGATTTTTTTTAAAGCATGTTTTATTGTGGACATTTTAAAATGTATACAAAAGCAAAGAGAACAGTACAATAAATTCAATATGCCTCTCTTTTTCAATTCATTTCAATTCAACCATTTTCAATGCCTGGCCAGTCTTATTTTATCTATACCCTTACTCACTCTGCCCGAATTATTTTTGAGGCAAACTCAGAAATCATATTTTATCTTCAAATATTTTGTTATATATATGTATGTATATATATATATATATATAAAAGATATATGTATGTTTTATATATATACATATAAAACATAATGCCTCTGTTCCAAAAAAACCAACAATATTATTATTTCAACCAAAAAGCATTATAAATATAAGCATTATCCTTAGAATCTTCAGATATTCAGGTAGTGTTCACATTTCCAAAATTGTACTTTATATTTATTTCTTTGCTTCACTTTACTTTTTCTTCCTTCTTTCTTTTTATTTTTTCATTTTGTTTGTTTCAATCAGTATATATAGTAACTGTTTTGCATGTCTCTTATCTCTTAAGGCTCTTTTCATCTCTCTAATTTTGTGAATTTTTATATTGTTTTTGAAGAATATACCTACACATGCATGTGCACGCACACACACACATATATAAAATTTTTTGTCCCATAGAGCTTCTCACATTATGGATTTTCTGACTGCATCCATATAGTATTACATAATTTGTTTTGTATGTTTCTTTGTCCTTTGAATTACTTAAAATGTATTATTAGATCTAAACTTGATCAGATTGAAGTTCCTAATTATTCATTTACTTTTGCAGTACTATTTCATAGGTGGTACTGTGCTCTTCCATTAGGAGGTATGTGATGTTTGTTTGCCTCTTTCTATGACAGTAGGAGCCATTGATAATCATTGCATAGATTTATTCATCTACTGGATGATATGTGATGGTCATATCCTAATTCATTTATTTTTAGCTGGAATATTTATATCAAAAGAAACATCCCTTTTCACTATTATGTTACCATAATGTGCAGATTGTGTAAGAAAAGCAGGGTAAACATTCACTCCCTTTTATGTATCAGTTTAAGTATAAATATCAGTTAAAATATATATATTTAATCAGTTTAAAAATAATGAGCCAATTATCTTGCATTTCTTAAAAGTGACCAGTGGTTTGTATGCTGTATTTAGTATCATTATGACCTCCTGGACTTAAATGTATTGAATATATTTACTCTGCTGCATTTATGATCTTTATTGGTGCTTTAAATTATCCCTTCTTTGGCCAGTAGCCATTTAGTTTGGATTCCCACTCCTTCTGAGAGGACTCTACTAGTCTTTGGTATCTTCATAGCTTTCTGATATCCTAAGGGTTATCTTTACATCAGGAGTGTTGAAGTTGTAAACATAGGGACCAATAGATCAAATAGGCCAAACATTTAGAGTATCTTTCCTAAGGGAATGAGAGGAGACACTATAGCCAAATGAATTTTAGATTTTGCTCTCTAAAACAGAGTTTAATAAAAGCCAAGACAAAGAGTTACAGTTTAATACTTGGTTGCATATTTAAAGATAAAGCATGGAGTTTTCCTGATGGACTTTTCTTAGATGATAGGATGGGTTGTACCACTAAGAAATAATAATAGCATAGAATCCCCGTCAACGAAAACAATGCTTTTAGATTCAACAATTGTTTTAGTTTTCATTGACCTTATATTCAAAGTCCATAATAGTGCCAAAATCATGTAACCAGAGGACAAGTATACATGTAAATTATGATAAAAATACCATTTCACATGTGTATAACATTTTGAACTTCACACAGTACTTTCACATACATTATCTCCATTTGATTGCAATCTTTATGGCATGTTTAAGGGAAAGAATAAACTCAAAGGATTATGCTAGTAGACTGTTACTTTCTGGGGAAATCTCAGTGGATTTTGCTTCTCTATGGTTTAAAAATGAGGAAATATGTGAAATAGTAGACAGAGACCCGCTTCATGACAGTTTCATTCTGGGAGCTGTGGTGTTGTAGTACTTAAAAAAACATAAAGTTAGTTGGGATTGTAAAATTTAAATTAAGTTAGTTAGGGTTATAAAAAATAGGAATAGCAACTTTTCCTCACAGTAGACAGATGTATAATATTTTTTATTTTTATAATTTTTTTATAATATTCATATTTACGAGCACAGTTGGACGCACCAAGGATTTTTGTGCTGTGATGGATGGTAGTGTGGTCACTTCACCAAATATATTGACCTATTGCTTTTTCAGGGTTCGATGTTTTCCCCTTTATATTTCATTTATCTCATTTTTAATTTTTTTCTTTTTTACTATTTTTTCAAATTCACTAAGTGAACTATTTTAGTGACATGTCTGGAAAATAAAGGAATATTTTTTCTGAAAGCTATCTGCAGGGAGCTATACTTTGGGGCTCAAAGAAACTCTAAAGAGTGATTTTTGGTTAGCGTCACCTTTACTGTAGCACTAATCACCACTTGATTTTCTATTATGGCTACTATATTTGCATTATTTATCTGTCTTTTCCACAAAATTGTGATTTCATGTCCTAGTTCAACAGATAATGATAGAATGGGGTGCAGCCTATGTGTGAGGCACAGCACTATACAGTGCACTGATTGTTAAGGACATGAAGATGAACAAGACGCATCTGTGTTCATAAGGAGGTCTAGTACTGTGGCAGTAGAGGGAGGGGACAGATGTGTAAAGATAATCCCACCACAATGCAGTCAGTGCAGTGGTGGAGATATGCGCACTGTAACATGAGGGTGGAGGAGCAGGACACCTGACCCAGCCTGAAGGAGCCAGGCAGGAACTGTCTTGTCCTTCTACCCCAGGTGCTTAGCACAGTCCTGTGAGCATAAAGCAGGGCTCAGTGGTAAAGTAAAATTATGTTGAGATTTTGTCACTATTCCATGAGAAAAATGATTAAACTGTTCTCACCAATACATTTCCATGAAAGTGACATTTTCTAGGAAAAAAAATACTTTTAAATAATCTGCATCAGACACTTTTTCCAAGAAAGGAAATAGAATGATGTAGAGTAGCTGGAGCTATCCTCTATGCCGGGACTTAGGGATCTAAGAGCATCTTTCATCATCTTGGTATCTAGGATTGATGCAGCTAATCCCACTGACTGAGTTGTGCTTCTCTTCCTCCCTTAGCACAATTAGAGTATCATTTATTTCTGAAAAGTTGCTGGAAATGATTATAAAATCCATACCATGAGCCAGGTGCTGGAATATCCATTAAGAACTATCATCATTAAGTTGGACAAGATCAGCTGCCCTTCTTACTTTTCTGTTACTCTTCCTTAAACAGGTGACATGGAAAACCATGCTTAAAAAGTCTTTTCAAAAGGAATTGCTGATCAAAGAACTTCCCATTAAATAGATGAGATTATTGACCTTAACCAAAAGATCTAACGTTGACATGCTACCTTTAAGCACCAAGTCTTAATAGTCCCTGTCTACAAAGCCCTTTGATACAGCTTTCATCTTCAGATATACATAAACTGTGAAGTTTAGAATCTGTTAAGTTGTCCTAATCACCATAAGTTGTTTTTATGGCTATCTTTAGTAATTTTTTAAATATCAGATTATCTTATTTGAATGCTTATAATTTTAGAAACTCCAAGTCTTCACAACTTAAAGTGTATCTTCTTATTGGCTAGCAGCTGATTCATTAATTGATTAATGAGGTCAGTGTGTTATCTCGTTCGCTTAACATTTCCAACAACTGACAATTTCAGATGATGAAGCATTTCAGGTCTAGAGAATCCTCATGGTCCATCAAGAAATATTGAGAGAGAAGTAAGCCTCCACCTTTCAGTAACAGGTTTTAGGAACTGATCATTTCTCTGATTAATTTACATGTTTTTTGAAGTCTCTGTTCTGCTGTCGTCTTTACAGTTTTATGTTAGGGGAGTGAATTTTCCTTTGCTCCAGGTCTCTGTATATGCTACCATGGATTTCACAGAGCTAGTTTCTCACTCCACGTCCTATGTAATTAAAAATCATATGCAAATCAGGCTTTACTTAAATAAGAGCCTCAGCCCATCTGGGATATGATAAAGTGAGATTAACAGTCTCCATTAGATCCTCTTCTAACTTCTCATTAAAACAATAATGACAAGTAAAAGAAAAGGCTATTCAATGAAATTCAGAAACTATGGGTAACAATCAAACAACTTTAGGAAAAAAATTCTACTGTTACGTGGGAAAACTTATAGAAAAATCACAATTAGTTGATTGGGTCAATCTAATCAACAGCTTCACCCAACAAAATATTGTATACAGCCAACAAAATATTGTATACACCTGACCTGAAAACTAAACTCCAGTACCAAAGATCCTCTTGGTAGAAATGTAGGCATTATCTTCTGGGCTTGCTTAGGTCATGTTTTCTCTTTATAATCCATATACCATTTATACCTCATTAGAAATTCTATTTTTGTGCTTATTTGTAGAAAATAAGGCATGTGATAAGGTGAATGAGTGGTTGGGTACCACACACAATGACGTAGACTCTCCACAGAAACCTTATGTTGATGAAGGAGCTATCAGAGAATGACAGAGACCTAAATAAAGGGCTTGTTGGAGGGAGATACTATGTATGGTCAAGAAGAACTATAATTTCTTAAATTTCTTTTAAAAAAATTCTTAATATAGTTAGATAACTGTGAGATTTAAAGATAGATGAATGGTGTGGAGGTTGTGGTAAGAATTTTTGCAGCTAGTATAAGAAACTTCCATCTCACTATCTGGGGGAAAAAATCATACCTCTTTGAAATATTTTTCCACAAAACAAACAACAAAAAATTAGAATGTATCCCAGTAAGTTATGGGAAGCTCAAATGTACAGTTGAAAGTCCTTAAGTTGGTAGCTGAATTTTTTTAATTAAAAAAAATTTTTTAATGATATCAGAATTTCCAATCACTGAAGAATAAAAGTAAACAAAAACTAGAGCATAATGCAAGATAGATGCTATAAAAATTTAAAGTATAAGATATAAGCAAGTGTAACTGCTATGACAACATATTTAAATGGTAGCTACTGCATTATAAAGGCAGTGTTGTAATTGTATTAAAATAACACTACTGTCTGACAACTTCAAGATATGTAACACAAATACTGTATAGAAAAAGAACTTAAAAGTCAACAATATAAACAGGAAAAAGTTAATATTATTAATTAGACATTATAGAAATAAAAAGTGAGACAAAGAGAGTCAGTATATGTCAATAAAACTATAATAAAACAATTATAATTTCCACTGTGTTACCCTCCAAAATATATGATACAAAGCCTATTAGTTATGTTTTGAGACAGTATCAGGAATCTGTTTGTTTGGTACAAATCAACATGACCTAACACTGTTTTGGAATAGATAAATAAAGCTAAGAAAATGCATCTTTTCTCATAGATTACAATAATGACTCGAATTGAGTTTTACGAATTTAGTTTTAATTGGATAATGTCTTCGGTGTGGGAACTTATTTGAAGAACTTAATTTAGAAGATGGGAAAAACTTATAGATAAAAAAACTGGTGGCATTAACATTTTTAAACATACACAATCAAGTATTTTCTGAGGGTACCATTGTTATAGAGGGTAAATTTAGGCAGAGAGGCATGAGATGATTAATCCATGCAACTGACATTAATATTTTCCTTCAAATATTAATGGCATTTAACTGATGATTTTTATTTATCTTGACACATCTTTCCATGTTACAAGATATCCTCTGTTTTCATCTTATTTGGGATAAACTAAAGAGATTGCTCAAGGTACCTGGGAAAGATTTATAATTTTATTGGGAGATAATTTATGTCTTTTGATATTTCACTTTAGAAGAAGATGTTAGTCCCCCTTTTCTTTTACTTCTCCTGTTTCACTAACTTTGAGCATCTGTACTTTCATTTTAATATTCCTGAGGTTGAACATTATATATATAACCACAATGAAGTTTTTTTGTTTGTTTGAATGTGTGGTTTGTCTCTGGATTGATTCTAGAATTTCTAAAAAATACATTGAACAATAATTATATTATAGTGACTGAAAATACTGCTCACTGCATAGCCAGGAATAGAACTAGTGCTACATTTATATTTATTTTTGTATTTACTGTTTCTCTTATAATTTTTAATAGCTTTTCATTCATGTTCAATTTTTCTTTTATGTTTGCCTTTATGACATTCTCATTTTCCTCTCTTCCTGCATCAAATCCCACCTTCTATTGAGTCCCCTTTGCTCATGACCTTCTAAAAGCCCTCAGCAATCCTGCCCTCAATGCAGATTGTTGTCCTTTAAAGCTTCCAAAGAGCTGTCACCTTGACATTCCTTCTCTGCTCTCCTAGTTCAGTTCCTTCCTGTATTTCATGTTTCTCAATTCTTTGATTACTCCTTGGTTTTGTAGAGCACTTTCTTAGCTAATTTCATAAGGAAAGATGTGTGAGAGATACATTTTCTAAGTTCTTACATATCTGAAACTATTTTTAGTTTGCAATGATACTTAATAATTAGGTAGAGTATGGAATTCTTGGTGAAAATCATTTACCTAAAACTCGGAAGGCATTGCTGCATTGTTTTCTAAGATTTAGTGTGGTCATAAAGTATTGTATCAATTTGATTATTGTTTTCTTTTTAGATGACAGTTTTCTCCCAGTGAACAATTTTAGGATCATTATCTGTGATGTTATGAAGTATCACAATAATATTTTTAGAGATAAGTCTTCCTTTATTCATTTGGGGTGGGCTTTTCAATCTGGAGACTGAGAAATTGTCAGTTGTTTGTCCTTTAATAATTTTCCTGGCATTCTCCCTTTTCTCTGTTAGGCAGATGTTCTCCTGGATTGATGCTGTCATTTATCTTTCATCTTTTCTTTTCCATTTCTTTGTGGTTTTGTTTTTATATTATGGATGATTTTTGCAACATTATCTCCTAAAATTTCTATTTATTTTTCTTTACCAGTCATGTTTTAAATTTTCAAGTGTTTTTATCTTGTTCTCTGATCTTTTCCCACAGCTTCCTGATTTTAAAGATAAACTAACTGTTCAAAATCATCTGAAAAACACTATTTAGTTAGAGACTTTATATAACTTCGCTCTACCCCTACTCATCATTATTGTCTGGGACTTTTTTTCCCCTGTTTATCTTGGTCTTTTTCGGTTTTCAGGATTTCCTCAAAAGATACTTGTTCATATTTAAGCATGACGAAATGGAAGGCTGTTTGAAGTCTCACAGTGCTTGTGTTAGGTTTCTCAAATAATTAACAATTATTGGGGTGACAGGGATAATATGTGTTAGGACTCCTAAACGTTGGATGCAGAGGGTTTAACCTGAATCAACAACTTGGCATTAGCATTATAATTCTCACCCACCATCTGTTCATCCTACCTAGTATTCCCTGCGGTTTTCCTAAGCGGATCAACTTTCTTTTCAGCCTCTATATGTAATCTGGGTTGGTAATTGCCCTGCCCTGTTGCATCACTTATTGCATTGCTGTCACCATCCCATTTTTGTTGTTTGTTGAAATCTCTCACTCTTAGATAACCCATTTCTATTCATTACTTGTATGGCTATACATTTTTTGTTCTTTTACAATAAATGTGGTGTTACTCTTAGGGTGGAGAGAAATTGACATGTGATCCGTCTGCCCTCTTTAAGAAGCTTCATTTGCTTCTTACCTAACTCTGTAAATGCTCATATAGACATGGAAAAATACCATGAAGTATGCTTTATTGACTTGACAGAGAAGAAAATGCATATATTTAAAATATATACTTTGATAAATGTTGACATATGCATATGCTTGTGAAACAAACACAATAAAAATAATGAGCATAGCCATCACCTCAAAAAGTTTCCTCATGCCTATTTGTAATCCTTTCTTCTCACCCTGCCCTCTCCCTAGCATCCATCAACAACTACTGTTTGGCTTTCTGTCACATAGATTAGGTTGCATTTTCTATAATTTTATATAAATGAAATCATGTAATATACAACCTTTTGTCTGGCTTCTTCTACTCAGTGTAATTGCTTCGAGATTCATCCATGTAGCACATATAAAAAGTCCATCATTTTTATTACTAACATTGCATTGTTTGGTTATACCACAATTTGTTTACTCATTCACTTGCTGATGGACATTTAGATTGTTTCCAGTTTTTGGCTATTAAAAATAAAGCTGCTGTGAACATTTGTATGCAAGTCTTTGTCTAGACATAATGCTTTTATTTCTTTTGATTAGATTCCTGATAGTGAAATGGCTGGATGGCATGGTGGGTGTGCAATGGCCTCAGTCTGTTGTCTCACTTTGTAGTCATGTTTATAGGGCCCAGGCTTCTAAAGCTTGGAAATGAGAGCTGATCCATTGAGTTTATTTATACCAGCAAAAAAGATTTAAGAAAGATGACTTTTAAGAACTACCATTTAAATTCCCATTTCTAAAAGAAACAAACATTGCAGTACTGCTATGGGCTGAATTGTTTCCTACCAAAATTCATATGTAAAAGTCTCAACCCCCATTGTGAGTGTTTTTGGAGATAAGGCCTTTATGGAGGTAACTAAGATTAAATGATATCATAAGGGTGGAGCCCTAATCCAACAGTATTAGTGACCTTATAAGAAGAAAGACCAGAGAGCTCTCTCTTTCTCTTTCTCCACCATGTAAGGACCCAGTGAGAATGCAGCTATCTGAAAAGGAGGAAGTGGGCAATGAAACCAAATCAGCTGGTACCTTGATCTTCACCCTCCCATCCTCCAGAACTCTGAGAAAATAAATTTGTTGCTTAAGCCACCAAGTCTGTGGTGTTTTATTATGGCAGCTGAGCAGACTCATACAAGTACCTATAAATAAATCTCACAAAAGAGATGCATTGTCTTTGTTATGAAAATTATAAAAGTTCATTGAAAGACCTTGAAAAGACTAAATAAATTATTTGAAAGACTCAGTATTATAAGGAAATTGATTGTCCTTGAATAGATCTATGAATTTTAGTGTAATTCTAATGAAAATCAAGACAGAGTCATAATTTTAATCAAAAGCAAAGGTTTAAAAATGATGAAGACACAATTAGGGAAGAACAAGGTGACAGGACTTGGTTTACCAGTTCCAAGGCTCATTATTAGGCTTTGATAATTAAGAGTATCCTACTACTGGAGAGCTGGAAATAGATCAAAGGAAAAGAAAGAGAGCTCAGATTAAAATTTATATCTGGCCAAGGTGGTATTGTAGATTACTGGGGAAAAGATGAACATAAAATAATGATGCTAGGAAAATATACACATAATATAAAAAAATGATTTCTACCTCACACTATACACAAAAGAAAACCCATGTTAATGAGATACCCAAATAGAAAGAACAAAAATTAAACTTTCTAAACGAAAACATGGGAGTTTATTTTTTTTGACCTCAGGACTGAGAATGTCCTAAATCAGACTTCCAACATACAAACCACAAAAGAATTATTGTTACATTTACTATCATTCAGTTTTAGAATTTTGTTCCTCAGAAGATACAGTAGAAAAGTGATACGAAAAATTAGGGCACCACTTTGTAAATTGACATTGCCTAGTAAATTTGGGCACATCTTTTATTGAGCAACCACACTGCTGGATACAGAAACTCTTACAGATGTTCATAAGGCAAGTAAACAAGAACGTATATAGTGGAATTGTTTGTACCAGCAAAATATGATAAGCAAACCAAATACTCATCAATAGGAAAATGAATAAATAAAAATTTGGTGCATTAATACAATTTGATATTATTGTGCTAGGAAACTTGTTGAACTAGCATGATGTGAGTACATTTCATAGTGTTTAAACAAAAAAATTGTTAGAGAAAGTATAATCTTATTTTTTTCATTATTTATATAAAGATCAAAACATGTAAACATAAACAATGAATTTGGGAAACATTCAAATGTAATAAAATTATAAAGAAAGGAAATGTCAAACATAAAACTCAAAACATAAAGTTATAAAGAAAGGAAATAGAAAACCTGTATCTTTGAAAATGGGAAGGAGATAAACTAGTGGAGAACACACAGGGAAGTTCAATTAAATAGGTAATAGTCTATTTAGCTGGGTAGTGCATAAACATCTATATTTTCATTACAGTTATATATGTTGAATATAACCTTTGAGTTTTTTCTGTATATTTTATTCATGTTACATACTTTAAAAATATATGAACTATTACAAAATAAATAATAAAATATTCTTATTTTTTATTTATCAAATTTATAAGGTGTCTTTTGATTCCCCCTTTTGAAAGATAAAGAATTTTGTGTAATAGTAATGACATTCCCTGCCACCATTTTTCCTTCTCTGACCCCTCATTTTTATTAGATTATTATCTTTATATTATCAAGGACATTTTTTATATAACTATAATGAAGTCTACTGAGCTTTCTCTAAAGGTTGTGTCTGAATATTTAACTGCAGTAAAACTACATTTACATTTTTATGACTATAAGAATATTATACAAAGCAGAGCAATGTAATGTGGTTGTAAAATTGTCACTTACTGCTTGAAAGTGAATTTTGAAGTGTCATGCTCCTGTGAATTGTCTTTAAATTCCTTTTGAATTCATTTAGAATGAACAGTGACTCTCAAATTTAGTGCAAATCGGAGTTACCTTGGGAACTTTGAAAAATATGGATACTTAAGTCTCACTTGTAGACATCTTGATTTTTCTTCCTCTCTCTTCTTTTTTTTTTTTCCTCAAGGTGAGGATGGGTAGTTTGGGTGTGGAGATTTAAATCTCCTAGCTGATATCAATTTATCATGATTTATTTGCTATTTCTCATATCTCATACTTTCTCCTTTTAAAATAGTTCTTATTTCTTTACAAATCTACTGAATTTTCTTTAAGTAAATTTTTTTCATAATTTTTTTGTAAGTTTGTGAGTCCTTGCCTATTTGAAAATGTCTTAGTCTTTATTTGATTGACAGCTTAGCTGAGTATAGATTTCTAAGGCCAAACATTCAAAGAAAATATATTTCAACATGTAGTAACGCTGATGAGAAGTCTGATGTCAGGCTGCTTTTTTATTTATGCAGATTACTTTTGAAAAGTGTTTTTGAAAAGTGTTTAGTAGTTTGTTTTCCTTTTTGGAGTTCTGAAGTTTCTATGGTATGTGTCTTTCTATGTATGGGTCTTTATTTTTGTTAGCCCTAGGTAGTCTCTTTCAATATGACTACTATCTTTTTTTCTTCCAGATTTATTGAGATATAATTGGCATATAACACTTTAAGGTATACAGCATAATGATTTGACTTACATACACCATGAAATGATTACTGCAATAAGTTTAGTGAATATTCATCATCTCAAATAGATTAAAAAATTTTTAAAGAAAAAAATTCTTTGATGAGAGCTCTTAGGATTTATTCTTTTAACAATTTTCATACATAACATACAGATGTTAATTATATTAATTATATTAACCCTGTTGTACATTACATCCCTAGTACTTATTTATCTTACAACTGAATGTTTGTATCTTTTGACCATCTTTATCCAATTACCTTTTATTAGCTCTGGAAAATATCTTATTTTCTTGATAATCTCTGGTCCCTTTTTTTCTCCTCTGCTCTCTGTTTCTGAAACTCATTTATAGAATACTCAATAGAAATACAGTGCAAGCCATGTTCATCATTTCAAGTTTTCTGGTAGCTATATTAAAAAAAATAATAAAATGAAACAAGTGAAACAGGTGAGAAAGTTTAAATAATATTAAAGTTAAGATATTTTGCTTAAATTTTTGTAGTTTTATGCCTTTGAAATCATCTATATATTTTATGCTTATGACATATCTCAATTCAGACAAAGCATTCAACAGCACCTGTGCCTAGTGTATTGGGCAGTTGTCATTCTATTAAGTAGATGTTGGCCATCTGGAGTTTTCCTTGTCTCTTACTCTTTCAGGATGTGTTCCATTTCTTTGAGGTCTATAATCTGGAAGATTACAGATTTAAAATTTCAAGTTACCAGCTTGGACTTTAGTACTATCCACTTTATTATTTAGTTTATTCAGTGATTTTTCTATTTTCTTCTTTCCCTTCTCCTTCTTTTTGCTTCCCCTTTCTCTCCCCTCTTCTCCTCTCCCTTTCCCTTCCTTTCCCTCCCCTCCTCTCCCCTCCCCTCCTTTTCCCTCCCCTACATTCCCCTAACTTCCCTTCCTTCCTCTTTCTCTATATCTCTCTTTCTGTATCATACATTAATTTGCCAAGAATTATGCCATAGCATCCTGTTTGTTTCTGGATGCAATATTAACTTGAATCTATCTGAGGATAACAAATTAAACCAAATTAAAGAATTTTTTAGGATTTCTGTTTATACTCTAAATTATTGATTTCACTTGGGGTCAGTTTTGCTTAGTTTTTTGCTTATTTTTCATGTAGGTAGTTTCTCTTAAATATCCAATGAAACTTTGTCTTACATTTGTATTTGTGAATGAAGGATCTGATTGATTAGTAGATGATGGCATGTCATGTCACCTGGGAGGGATGACCATGAGCCCCATATAAATTCTGTGTTGACAGGCAGACTTTCCTAAAAATGCACTGGAGGTTAAAAAGGCATAGTTTTCAAGTAACGCAGATTTTAATCCGGAGTCTGTGTGTGTGAGAGAGTGTGTGTAAGCTCTGAGACTGTTAATGAGGAATGTGTCTTTTTTATTCTTTACTATATACTACTCTGATGTTTACACAGTACATAGTAGGAATTCAACAGTTTGAATTAATAAGTGGTTATTTTTATTTTCTTTGCTGCTTCTTTTAGCTTTCTATCTTTAGTTACTTGAACTTTGTTTTTTATTTGGAAATTATATAATTCTAATAATACCTATATAACTTAAGAAAGTGATGAGTTTAAAGCTATATGTCAAATAGAAATGTGCATATACATATGTGTGTTTATGTATATATGCCTAATGTCAAATATAAAAGTGAAGGTATTGACTTCCTTCATAGCACATTAAAAAGTTCCTTCATGTATATTACCTCCTTTCCCCTTCTTTTTCCACTTCCTCTAGGCATGTTTGTGATCTTAGTCCTAGTCCATTATCAACAATTTATTATTACCATTAAACAGGTAGATTTCCTTCAGAATTTAAAAAATATCCACCTATTTGTCCTCAGTAAGTGCATTGTTATTGATCTTCTTAAACATTTATTTAGATTTAACGTTCTCTGCCAAGCTTTTCTTTCCATAATTAACCACTTAACCAATTAGAATTTGTTTATTCTACTTTAGCTTTCAGTTCCCAGTATTTTCCGTCTTCAAGTGGGTGTGAAATGAAGGAACCATTATTGCTATGTTTCCCAAATTTTTTTTTTTTTTGGTTTGCTTAGGAAAATGGCTTCCAGTTTATGAAAATGCCTTCCAAATACAATAAAAACTTAGATGCACGTGTAGAATTTTTGACTTACATCTCTTTGTTCCCAACACATTGTAGATCAATATCCTGGCATCTGATGTTAGGAGAGGAGTCAAAGTCATTTAGTTTTCTTTCTGAATGACATGCAGGCTTTGCCTGGATAATTAGGAAATTTCTTCATTATTTTTGAATTTCTGTAAATTTGCTGGGATATACTTTAGTTCACATTGTTTTTAATCATCTTTCCTTTGATTCTGACTCTTCAGGTCTTCTTTATTTCAGAAAATTTTTCTTATATACTTGAAAAAATATATTTTTTCTGTGTGTTCTAGTTTGTTTCCCCAAGGGCAATTACTAAAAAATCGGAGCAATTGTCTTTTCTTTTAGTGTTGTTTTCTGTCTAGTCATTGTGATCTCCTTATCTTTTTACTCTAAATTTTATGTGATTTTTTTTTCCCTCCAAGATTTACTTTCCTATCACTGAATAGACTTACTCCACTGTAATTCAATTCCTTTCTTCTTCTAATGGGATTTTAAATACTCAAAAGGTTTTAATTTCCTCTTCAGTTTCTTTGGTAGGCTTGTCAGCTACTTTTCTGTTGTAGTCTATTTTTGAATCTTTGTTGATATGCTGCGTTATTTTTGGTATTTTTCATCACTTCATTCATGGACTCCATGTTATCTCTAAATTCCTTAAGCCTACAAAAATTTTTTGCTTCATATTTCTTTCTGTTTCCTCAGGATGCATTTTCCAAGGAATTTTTCATCCATGTTGTACTTGTGTCTTTCATTATTGTATTCTTTGTAAGTTTTGCTTATTGTTCCATATAAATGAATGCAGTTCATTCCCAGCCTTCAATTTTCCCCCCAATTGTAAAAAGTACATTTCTTGACCTTTTGTTAAGAAACATTAACAAAAAAAGTTAACATTCTTTTTGTTAATGTTTGAATTATTTCCTCAATCCTTGGTCAGGAGAACTATGTGCTGGTACTTAGTATCCTTGATTTTGTCATTCAGCCATTTGATGGGAGTTGAAAGAAAAGGGCTCAGACAGTGTATCATCAGTAGCCATAGTTCAACTGTTATCTCTGGGTATATTTTCTCTCTCCAGAGCAGGTATGAATTACCCTGGCTGGGGAAATTGAGAAAATAACTACATCAGTATTTTGACACAATACATAAATGATTAATGAATTATTATGTATAAAAATCTTCTATTAAGATTTGCCAAGTTTAGATCAAGCATATCCACTTTAATGAAACTTTTTTCCCCACTACCCTCTCTTCCCAGTGGTCTCTCCCACTTTGGTGTTCCTGTAAAGTTTCCTGTTAGCATGTGATGCCGTGTTAAATATGTACTACCATGTAGTGCTCTCTGTGGTTTCTCTTGGATTCGTCAATATTTTCTAACTTCATAGAGGCTCTCTGATGACAAGAAGGATGCCTTTTACTTCTGTTTCTTCCATGATTCCCAGCACATTTTAGGGCACATTGTAAGTACACAAGTAATACTTCTTGATTGGTTTATTGATTAAACTATTATTTTTTGAAAAGATAACTTTGGATTACAGTTTTGATTCAAGTAATTAGGTTGGAAAGAATCAAGCATGTTCAAAGCATATACAATGTCCCAGAATGTTCCTGGGTACCATCAAAAGTATTGCATAACTTTTATCCTTTGGTAACCCAGTAAGTAGCATTAACACTATTTTACAGATGAAAAAAAAATCTGACCACTGATGAATTAACCCCCAAGTTCTCACACATAATAAAAGATAGAATTAATAATTAAATACATCTTTCTAACTTGACAGCTCATATTTTCTTCTGCAAGATATTCAATGGCAGTCCTGCCATTATTATTTCTGTAAGATCTTCTCTCCAGAACATTTCCTCAGAGTTTAGACTAGATGGACCCACGTTTTACAATACAGTATTTTGAAATTTTTGTTTTGCTGTAATTAAGCTGAAGAAAGTTTTGTAATCTTCTTCCTACTCAACCCTGACATTCCAAAGGTATGGAGCTCATTCTCATTATCCAAAGTGGCTGCTAGAGCTACAGCCATTATTTATGTATTACAAGCAACACAATGGAGGAGGAGGGAGAGGGAGAATTTCATCGAAATCATTTGGCTACTCCTATTTGTTGCTCACATGCTAATTTCAGTGGTCCATGGTGACTTCAAATAATGGGCAGAGGAAACAGATAGCAATTAGGGTTTGGCAAAAATTCTTATAAAACTCACTGTAATATCAGAGAACTGGAGATCAATTATATGACTAGAAGCTGAAAGTGAACTCCAGCAAGCACTGTTCCATAGATTCAGAGGATATGTAAAGAAAGGAAAAGTGATTGACTGTGTTTTGTGCCAGAAATGCATCTTTGAAGAGATTATGATCAAAGAACCTTGGAAATACTTCCTTTACTAAATAAGGGAATACCTAAACTTCATGTTCATCTTTTAATTTATTTATTTTATTCATTCAACAATTATTTTAATACCTTTACTGGAATATAATTCACCTACCATGATATTCATCTATTTAAAGTGCACAAGTCAGTGGGTTCTGGTGTTATGACTTTATCACCACAATCTAATTTTTGAATATTTCCATCATCACAAAAAGGAACCCTGTACCCATTAGTAGCCATTTCCATTTCTTACTCCTATTTCTTCTTTCTTCCCTGCTACAGACACAGGCAGCCACTAATCTTTGTGTCTCTATAGATTTGTCTATGATGGATTTTTGATATAAATGAAATTATATGATATGTGGTCTTTTGTGACTGGCTTCTTTCATTTAAAATATAATGATTTCAAGATTTATCCCTATTGTAGCAAGTATTAGTCATTGATTCAAGACTATTTTTGAGTATGAGTTATGTACCAGGCTAAGTAAGACATGAGGAATATAACTACAAATAGGAGAGGCACAGTGCCTGTCCTCATAGAGATTTTAGCCTAATGGATGAAAGCTTGAAACAAACCATCACCATAGCAGCTATATAATTAGAACTGTGAGAAAGCTAGTATGATATCAAAGTAACCTGAGATGTCAAGAAAGACTTTTTAGTGAAAGTCATATTTAGATTGAGGACCCAGCAATAAGAAAGAATTGGCCGAAAAGGCATCAACACATAATTACTGAACTCCTGCTATATATATACTAGGCGATTTACAAGGTCAGGAACCAGAGAGATAAAGACATGATTACTGTCTTGAAGCAGTGTATGACATAGCAAGACACCACAATAAATAAATACACAATATCAATACTGTGATAAATCCATAAGAGAGGTATCCTCAGTGATGATTAGGAGCTTAGAGGGGAGGCATCTGGCACTGTCAGAGGACTGAGGCTTAGATAAATTTTCCTGTGAAAGCTGATGTATCAGCTGAGTTCTGAGAGAGAGGAGGAGCCATCCACTTGAAGAATGACCAGAAGGCTGTTCCAAGCAAAATGAGCAAAATCGGCAGAGTCTTGAGATGACAAGAGAGCAGGCTGCTTTCAGGAAGTGCATTCTGTAACAGAGCTTCTCGAAAGTGTCCTGATTAATTCAGGAATCTCTAATGGGCTCTAGTCTTTTATCTGTTTTCTAACACCATAAAGCTTTGGGTTGTCTCCAGTCATGAGAGATGTAGCTCCATATTTTGCATGTGTTCGTTTTATACAAAGCATTTTAATGAAAGCTGCAGTATTCTAAGAATGTAACTACCTCATCACATGAGATTGTTCTGCGCTGTTGCATGTTAAAATGAATCATTGTGTGTAGCACTTATTCCATATCTGGGAGATTATTCTGTAGACCCATATTTAGTTAGGATTATTGAGTTTGGCTCACATTATTAACATTACTATGGAACTAATAATGGATACAAGTTTCGTTTGCCACTGGCAGGGCATTCTAGTTATAATACTGGAGCAATAGCTCAAGAGATACTTTCAATAAAATATCCCATTTATAGTCGCTAGTAGAAAAATAAAATACTCACTTGTCTAGCATAAAAACTTAAGTTCCCTAAAGTGAATTTAACTTGGTGACTAAAGGAATATTTCATTAAGTCATGCCAGCTAGACCTTTGAAGAAAAGGTTAGAGGAGAAAGGAACTCAAGTTTGGGACGAGCATTCAGCTTCCAGGTAGTGTTAGGATCACAAAGAAGATCTAATACATCAGCAGAATAAGAAGAAAACTCATGAGCCTCAGATTCATATCAGGAGTTTGTCTAGGATGCCCTTGGATCCTAAACTCTACTTCTATGGTCTATTACAACAGTATAATGTAGAGAGGGATTAACAGAACAGGTTTGGAAGATAACTGTGAATGGTCAACAGGGTCAATCCTCCTCATGGAAAACCAATTTTTAGCCTTTATGATTTAGAATCTGTTGGTGGGAGATGAGGAGCTACAGTTGCTACTGCTTATTTGGATGGGTTAAGATCTCTGAAGAGAGCTTTTCCCTCCAACATTCCTGCCGTATGATTAGGACATCCTCATAGCTCACCTGGAATTTGGGGGACATATATAGATCTTTGGGCTATAATGGAGGGAGCAGTCCCCCATACCACTAGGGGAAACCTTGTCTCTGCTCTTACTCCAACTATCAACTTATATTCCTCAAACAGTTTTCTACCATTTTCTGTTGTTGTCTTTGGTTTGTTTGTTTGTTTATTTTTTCACTGGGTGCCTCAGAGAGCCTCCGAATAATGAATAGTGTTTAGCAATAGGAGTTACTAAAATATATCTTGTAGGATTTGTTTGTCCAATAAATACTTGGTGAGCAGCTACTACGGGGCAGGCTCTTTTCAAGGCAGGCAGTAGGTAATGAACAAGAAAGGCAAAGTCCCTGCCTTCATGGAACTTATGTCCTAGTGTTTATCACAATCTACATAGGTCACAGGGCCAAGAAAGGGACCTTGACATGTGAGACTCCTTTATATCCCTGGATCCCTTGTTCTCTTTTATTTAGTGTTCAGATCATGCAGAGGTTAGAGCAGTTGCATTTAGGTGGCAAGAGTTGAAGAAGGTGTTTAGGAAGCCGTAAAAGGCACTTGACCATCAGGAGACATAACTGAAGAGTAAACTATTCCTTGAAGGAAAGATAATTTAACTTCAAGTTACTTTATATGCCTTATCTTAATTTTGTTATTCTTTAACTTTTTTAAGTCTTATTTTAAACTATTTTCTTCTAGATTTTTAAAATTAACTCATTGACCTTCTGTCATTAAAGTAGCTCAGTTGTTTTATGTTCCTTGTCTCTAGGGATAGATAAAACAACTCGAAATTAAAAAGAAAAGAATTTTCTTTCTAAGTTGTGTTTTAAAAGCTTAGATCCTGAGGAAAAATAAAAGCACACACAACAAAGGTAAGTGAATTGGGAAAATGAAGTGGAAGCAATTGGAGCCGAATCATCAATTTCTCCAGACTGGTTATTCTGCTGGATAAACCTTGGGATAAGGAAAGAACTCCCAGCTAGTTCTGTGGGATCTGAGAACAAGACTTCGGACAATTTCTGGGAGCACAGAACTCCCTGGAAAGATGTCAATACCCTAGAGAAGTAATGCATCTGGGTAGAGGTAATCTTAGGTAATCTCACAATTTCCTAAGCCCTGGCATGTTGTCAAAGCAGCAGAATAGAATGGTTGCTTTATGCTTTATGTGGCAGAGGCATGGCAGAGAGGAGCTGCCAGATCCAAAGGTGCTGTGTGAACAGAATCAAGTGTCATCTCTATAGCAGACTGTGTGCTCAGCTCTCCGAGGACCAGGGGTGATGACAAGTGCCTTAGTGAATTCATGTTTGGTCAAATTGTACTGACCATCTGACTCTGCTTCCCCAACCCCCAAATACTCACAGGTCTCCTTTTATACCTGATATTTACATGACTCTCTGTAGCAGAGACATAACTCTAGATGAATAAAGGTCCTACGTAGAAGCAAAGGGAGGGAGGGAAGGAAGGAAGGAAGGAAGGAAGGAAGGAAGGAAGGAAGGGAGGGAGGGAGGGAGGGAGGGAGAAAGGGAGGACGAAATGAAGGCTGGAGCAGGGAAGGAAGAAAAAAGTTTGTGGCCTGAGATTCCTTCTTGCTGTACTTGCTTTCATGTTTCAGCCCTTTTGTCTGTGAAGCTGGAGGCCATTAGGGGGAGGGTCTTGTGGAACAGCTTGAACCAGAGTGGTCCAGGTTCTTCTCCCCAGGGCAGTAGTAGAAAAAGATATTCAGGAGAGGGAATATATTCCCTAGGGAATGTATGATGCTCTTGCTTTAGGTTGCTTTTCGTAAGTTTGGTGGATCTGGCTTTTAATTTTAAAAATTAGTGTTTTCTTTTATATAAGGTATCACTTGCTCATAACTGTAAATCTGTAGTATTTGGATGTTTGTTGTTGCGCCCTCCTGTGCTTTTTTTTTCTCTAGAGTCATCCTCAGTCTCCTCTTCCTTTTGAAAGAGAATAATAACATACATAAGCATGAAAAGAATATCACAAAGTAAATTTAAACTGTTTTCCATCTATAATGCATTTTTGTGTATTTCACTACTTAATAGAAATGTGTCCTTGGCATGTTGTAAAACATGTAATCTGGATTTTAGGGAGTGGAGCTCAAGTAACCTTTGCATTGTTACTTCTTACTTTTCTCTAACTTCCCCAGTCGGTATCTCGAACTAGATCTCCTTCTTTTATAAGTAAGTAAGACTTTTTTTTTTTTCCTTTTTTTTTAACCAAGGATTTGGAGTAGGCGAGTGGGTGGTGGGAAGCAGTAAATAGGGAAATCAATCCTTTTAGCATGTATTGATACTATTAAGAGTTACTGCTCTGGAAAGACATGTCTCATAGAAATGTGGGGATAAAACTTCTCCATCCTTATCTTAGTTTAATCATATTTCTAAGCACTTCTCTCTTTGAGATTTTTTAAATTGTTCTTTCTCTTTGAATGATTAAGATCTAATAATGCTTAGTGAAGAACAAATCTGAAAAGGCACTGATGGTTCTCACTTAAAAGATACAAAAAAAGAACATGGAGCATTGTTATCAAAAGGTTTATTAGATTGTTAAATGAAATGAAAGGTTAAATAAGAAATCTGTTGGATGTTAGCTATTGTAAATATGCATTTGTAGTGGCATTGAATAATTTCACCTTCACTTTTGAATTTTATATTTAAAAATGTCATTGTGAGTAATGAGATGTTTGGGCTGATAAAGTACACTGAAGCCAAAGGAACAGGAAATAACTCTTATATGTGATGTTGAAGAGAGAGTGGACGTTACTTATCTGCAACCATTGATGATATGAATCCATGTGCATTCATGGAATTCTACTTGAGAAGCAAGAGGGAACTCCTCCTGGGGGATTATTCTGTCTGGGGCTACCCCGCTGTGTCTATTTCATTTCAGTGGATGGGAATGTGAACAGTGTGTGTGTGTGAGAAGGGTGACTACCAAGTAGTAAGAACAGGTTTGTTAAGGAAAGCGTCATTGTGGAGTCAGCTTCTTGAATTTATATTTTATTAAAGTGATGTCTGTGTTCCCTGTCAATGAGTTAACATTTTCTCTTAAGTTTGAAATCACCCTAATGCATACTCCATGCCTCATCGTGCTTCTGGGGAAGTTGCTGACACTATGGTAGACAGGCTTTCCTGCCTCTGGACAGTCACTTGTCTTATTCTTCTTTCTATGGTATAGGCCCCACGCAGAGTTTCAATAATAAGAGATTGGGTCCAGGTTATTAAATGCCAGCATCAGGATTTTCCCAATCTGTGTTAAATGAACTCAAAATTTCCCCCCTCTCAAATTGGAAAGCAGTGTATAATGGATAGACCAATTAGTGCCTTTAAGAAATGTAGGGGTAATAAATGGTGTAATTGAAGAGAAATGGCTAATTCTCAAGAAAGGTGGTAAAAAAAAATGAGGAGGGTAAATTTTCCTCAGTTTACTATGATAGAGTTGACCCTCTTTAATGTCAACATTCAAAGGATAAGAAAAAGTATCTGTTTTACAAAGACTATGGCTATTGGCTTTAATTTAATTTCAAAGATGCAGTTTCAATGGAAATTAAGAACAGGCAGTGGAAATACAATTTCATCTTAATTAAAGCATCTAAATAAAGTGACATCTCTAGTAAGCACCTGCTTGAAGACAGGATTCTGTCTATATCTTTTCATTCCTATTTTTTGCTCGAGATTGACATTCACATCCTATGCTGCCGTTTGAGTTTCTGCTATTTAAAATAAAACTTTTTACCGGGATTGATGTTACTGTTGAATATCTGTAGCCATATTTTGGCAAGGAAATCAGAGCCTGGCAGCCTTTTTCAATAATTTCCTATAATGTAAGAGGGCTTAATGCCCCTATTATAGAACTGATTCTATTATACTCCCCTCTCCAGAACTAATGGAGCACTCGACTTATTCATGTTAAAGAAAATGATTGAATGTGAAAGGCTTCCAGACCCAGCTTCTTGCCAGGATTAAAACTGCTCTGCCCTTTATACTGACCAGAAGAGTCACCCCTTAATTAAGTTTATTGTTATTTTTCACCTTCCAGGAAGTCCCATACAAAGCAGGAAATGGTGCATTCGTTAGAAACTATTTTAAATCTCTTATTTTTGTTTTATAATATACAATAATGATCGCCAACATTTATTCAGGGCTTGAAACATGACAGATGCTATCACAGTTCTTTATATGAGTTGATTTAATCAATCCTTATGAAAATCCTAAGATATGTGCTGTCATTATCACCATTTTATGGATGAAGAAAATATGACTCAGAGAGTTGAAGTTGATAGTAGAGTAGAGATTGAAATAGACACCATAGGAGCTCTTAATCACTATGCTAAACTATTTTCCCATTTAGTCAAGAACATGTGAAAGTGAATTAAGCTAGTGAGTTGGTAATCAGCTCATTTATTAAAAATGTACTAAGTGGCCGTTTTTTGCAACATAATCATCATGACAAAGTATACTGGATAGCAAGCTGGGTAAAAATATAATTGTTTAACTAAGTGAATGTTTCATTCAGCAAGTGAGATAGCAAAGTACAGAGCTAATTAGAGTGTAATTCGTGTGTATTGTACTACAACGCAAGGACAAATGCAATAGCAGGCTCAGAGGGATAAGTTTATTACGATTATGCTGTCAAAGCGTAATGGAGAATGTGGCACTTGAGCAGATGCCTTTAAAGATCTGTGAAAGATTTGGACAAGTAGAGTCATGGAATTCCAATTTCGGGGTAGAGGGTAAGTCTGGGTAGTGAGCCAAAGAAAAGAAAGTCTAGGCCGTTTATTTTTTCCTATTTTAGTCAACTTGAGACATTAGTTTGAGATGTTTATATGGTAAAAAGGGTGGTATAGAATCATATAATGTTAGATTTGGATGGGCCCATAAAGATTATTTACTATATGTAACTTTTACTGCTGTAAAAACTGAAGCTTGAAGAAATATTATGAACCTATTTTATTTATATAAGCTCTTATTGCAGAAAGGATGCAGGTTGCAAAGAGAAACATTAACTTGAAAAGGATAAGTGGTATTTAGCTCGTGGATGAAACTGAATGCCCAATTTAGGGGTTTAGATTTTAGTGGAGAGCCACTGAAGTTTTTTGTTTTTTTGTTTTTAGTGTGTGTGGCTGTCTGTATTGGTCTCTGGATGCAGACCAGAGTTTAAGTTGTATCTCTCACCTCTATCACTCACTAACCTTGTGATTTGCAGCAAATTCATTAATTTCTCTCTCTAGATGATAATATTATTTCCCTCAAAGATTAACTCAAGGATAGCTTAGATATTTCATGTTTAGCCAGTACCAAAATGGAGTATATATGAGTGTACACTATAGGGTATATATTAATTATATAAGTACATAATTGTCACATTTCAGTTTTATGTCAATGGCTTTATAAAAATCTGTGTTTTAGAACAATAACCAATGACAATGTTGATCATACTTTTCAAGGGTGAAAAAATTGGAAGCAGGTTGCTAGATATTATAATATCCCAGGAAAGAATTGAAAAATTACTGAACTGGATACTTAAGAAAAAAAGTCAAAGTCTTATTAGAAACAGTCTGTAGCATTTGGTCGCTGATTAGATATGAGAGAGTCTGGAGCAAAAGTATGGATGATAACTCCAATCTTCAAGACATGAATGAGTAAGAGAGTGGTGACTACATCAGTTAATGTAGGGAGCAAGGATCAAGACAAAGTCTGAGAATGCACATGATGAGTTTGATGTTAGGGTACAATTTTGGGGAGGTCTTCCGAATGCACCTGGAAAGATGTCAAGATCAGGAAGGTAGAGATAAAGGCCCAGGAGTCATCCATGGAATTAAACATTGAAGCTGTAGAAGGAAGTTGTATTAAGGACTGAAATATAGAAAAATTGAGGGAAAAGAGACAGAAAATAAAAGTGAGGAATTGTCAAAAATGTGGAAAGTCCATCAACTGAGTTTATAGCAAGGGAGTGATATCACTGTTTCCACAAACAGTAACTGTTCAGTGGTGGTGCTGCTGCAGAAAATGAAAACTATTATGAAGTGGTCACTGGGTTGAAGTCAGTGACAATTAGAAGGGAAATTTTTTTTAATACTTTGATAGAAAATAGTTTATCATAAATTGAGGAATAACTAGAAGGAGAATCAGAAGCAGAGTGTAATCAGTATTTTAGTTGTTTTTAGTTTGATAGACAAGACGATGGAATGAGGACAGCAGCATTTTTAATTTTTTTAAAGGGACAGTTTTATTTTTATAGAGAATGTTTGAACATTTATGAGGGAGAACAAATTGAAGGTATGTAAAGACCAATGAGGCAGTTCCTGTAGAACATGACATAGAGTAGGGCCAACTACAAAGTTTGAAGGATTTAATTTGAAAACTAACAAGAATAACTGGATCTTCTGAGATAAGACAAGATGGTCACATAATGAGAAGATATAGGAACACCTTGAACTTGATGGAGGGTAAGCTGACGGAGTTTTCATGGAATGGGTTCATCTTTCATCAAAGGAGATGAAATCAACCAATGATGTGAAGAGGCAGATGTTTCATTTATAAGGGACCAACTCTGTAAGAAAACAGATTCAACTAAGAAAAACTAGGTGGGAAATTTATAGTTACATCTGAAGCAGAAGATAGCGTGAATTTGTAAAGCAGCCAATTGGTTACTTTATGTACATATTTTCTTCATTGCTTTGGAGATTTGGATTAAGAGCTGGATAATATGAAATGCTTATTTTGGCTGAAATGATAGTTGAAAATTAAACATATAGGGTACCAAAAAAGAGGGAATTTCTTGACCTCTAGGAAGAAGATTTGATATAGCAACCTGAAACATAGTCTTGATATAGACATAAACATAACATTTTAAGCATTAGAAAACATTAAGAACTAGGAATCATCATGGGGCTAAACTGAAAATTTCAAACAGCATATGGAGTTGTGGAGGTAGGAGCATAGTCACTCAGAGAGATAATTCTCAGCATTGGAGATTTAGGGAAAGATGCATTCTGAGTTGAGATGAGACAAATTGGTGATGATGATGATAATATGTTTTTTTTTTATGAAGAAGAGAATATGGGAAGGACCAGTAGGGAGCCTGTTGTTGTTGTTGTTGTTTTTAGCTTTGTGGAATTGTCAAACTCAAGGACACAAAAATTTAATTTTATATTTTTTCTGTGAATTTTATAGATTTAATTCTTACATTTAAGTCTATTGTCCATTTTTAGTTATTTTTTGAGTTTGGTGTGAGGTAGGGGTCCAAAGTCCTTCTTTTATATGTAGATGTACAGTTGTCCCAGTACAATTTATTGAAGTCAATTCTTTTCTCAACAGATTTCTTAACATGCTTGTCAAATTCAATTGGCTGTAAATGTAATTTATTTCTGAATTCTCAATGCAAGTTCATCGAGGTATATGTATATTTTTATGCCAGTACCACACTCTCTTGATTAATACAGCTTTCTAGTTAGTTTTGGAATTAGGAAATGTGAATCTGTCAACATTGTTATTTTCTTTTCAGGGTTGTTTGGACTGTTTTGGGTCTCTTGAATTTCTATATGAATTTTAGCCTCATTCTATCAATTTCTGCAAAAGATAGAGGTTGGAAGATGTTGAAGATACTACTTTCTGATTGTTTTTATATTCTCTGTGAAATAAAAATAACTTTATTAATTATGAGGGAGTTTATTATAAGGAATTAAAGGCTTGAGGACAAAAAGGACAAGTATAAAACAGTTACCCAGGGAAGTAAAAAACTGCATGGCCTTGGGAAATATTGCAGAGTTGCGGGGTGGCTTCTTAAGCCCACTTGGTATTAGTGATCAGGAATTTAAAGTGAGACTGATTGTGTCATTTCTGGCTGACTTCAGCCACTCAGAGGCTTGGGGGGGGGGCAGCGGGGGATGAAGAGTTGATTATAACCAAGATTGAGGATTTTCCAGATACAGTCAGGGGAGAGAGAGGAAGATAAGAGTTGAAAGTGATTGCAGGATGTAACTGTGGTCACAGAACTGAAATTTACCTGGGAAAGAAAGGCCAATAACAGCAGGGTGAAGGAGAGAGCCAAGGAGAGTGAGTTGGAATGATGGGAGGTGGGGATGGGAAAGGTGATGCTTGATCTTTAGATAATAGGGAGTATGCTGTAAGTGGTCATGCCAACTTTCAAAGGAATTCATCCAGGAGAGCAGGTGGTGAGGGCTAGGTGGAGGCAAAGGTCATTGTAGGAGAGGTGCTCAGTTAACTGAGGGGCTGAGGTATTGGAAAGATCATCTCTCTGGATATTAAAAGTATCCATTTTTAGGGAGGAGTTTTGGGGGAGGGGTGGGGATAGGTTTGGTAATCCATGTGCTATAATCTTCAAAGACAGAGGTGATTATTTTCTGTAGAGACCCATAAAAAGGAATGGGTTTTATGGAGAAATGAAGAACAATGATCAATATGCAACCCTTGAATGAACTGCATGGAGAGAATTATCCCCAGGGGCAGCCATGTCTGGGAATATTCACAGAAGAGGATGAGGACACATGAGATTTTTCAGTTGGTCCTGAGGGCACAGTGGCTCAGTTTGGGATTTGGGGTGGAATATGGGATTGAGTCAATTCAGGGACTTAATAAACCATCCAGGCAAGACAATCATTGGATGAGAGAGAACCTGGGGAGCCTATATTTTCTATGGTGACCAATATAAATATGGACAAAGGGCTTGATGAGACAGATTATTTCTTATGATCTCTGAGGTGGATTTGAATGTTGACACTATAACTGTTGGAGAAGTGGAGAGGGCTGCAGGAGCATATAAAGTTCTGTTTTCATCCCTTGGCATCTTCTTCAAAGGCAGTTTTAAGAACCCAAAAAGGGTCACAACATATAGAACTCTGTGAGAGCTCCATTACCTTTGATGATATTGGGGCTGAAAATTTTATTTTAAGAAAGGAAAGAAAGTCATGAGAAAAACTATCCTGTATGTCATTCTGAGCATCATTGAAAAGATGCTTGGTGAAATGGAAGTAGCTGAAACCCTAGCAAATGTGCTCAAATAATATTTGAAGTTAAAATATCAAATAAAATTATATACCAGGCTTAATCAAATATGGACCATAGACTTTAGAGAACAGAATTAGAAATGTTCATTGGTCTTACAGATCAATAAGAATAATAGAAACACTGAAATATAAATAAAAATAATAAATAAGGGTCAGAAATTTAAAAAGTCAATAAAGTCAATAAAATAAAACAAACATAGGGAAAAATATTCAACCCGACTGCCACTCATAGAAATACACAATAAAATGAAGTAACATACTTCCTTTAACACACTGCAAACTTGCAATAAAATTATATTTAATAGATGTATAAATATTAGTATATAAGCATATTCATATGTTTTTGTGTATATATTCATCCCAGTGTTTAATAGAAGGCAGAAAAATGAAATCTCTCATGTGTTTCTGAGGAGAGTGAAGAGTTAATCTGTAAAATGTTCCCAGCAATCTGGTTTTATGTACTAAGAGTATTTGAAATGTTTATATATTTGACCCCTTAATTCTACTTTTGGAATATGTCCTAAGGGAACCACTTGATGTATACTCAAAGATTTATTTATATGCCTGCATATTGTACCATCATAAAATAAAATACTGGAAATACTCTAAATATCCAAATAAAGGATGGAAAGCTATGCAGTCTCTAAACCTTGAAGTCCATTAAAGAATACTGGACAATGCTGACAGTATTTAAATAAATTTTATTATGTAATATTGGATGCACATGGAAGAAAAGAACATACATGAACCCCCTAACAACTTCAGCACTAGAACTTTTCAAATATCCCTGAAACTATCTACAGGACTGTTGCCTATCCCACCAATATACAACATATTCCCAAGAGAGAAGCAAGATGGCGGAGTAGAAGGACGCTGGTAGCTCACCCTCTCCCACAAATACACCAAGACCCACATCTACAGACCTACTCAGCCAACCAGAGCACCTGCCGAACTCTGACAGAACATCGCCCTCTTCGAAAGACAAAGACGCCAAAAATCTGGTAGGAGAAAAGGAAAAAAGAAAGAAGAAAAAGCAAAACAGTGCGGGACCGATCCTGTGGGGAGGGAGCGGCAAAGGAAGACTGGCACTTGTTTGCTGGGTCTCCCCTCTCCAACAGAGAGGCCAGCGGATGGAGGGGGAGCCTCCGAGGCTCAGATCAGCCCTGAGCACCCCTTGACCAACAGAACTGAGTTAAATGGACACAAAGGGTCCCCGTGACACCCAGCCCGAGACGCAAGCCGGCAGCTGGGGCCAGGACAGGCCGCCCGAGCCAGGTGGAGGACTGGGGTGGCTGCACTGAGGCAGCCCTGGGGGACTGCAGGGTGTTGCATGCCATGGCTGGGAGGGGATACAGAGCAGAATAACCTCGTTGTTCCATATTCCCCCATAAATTGCAAAGAAGGCAAAGCAACACGGCTGTTGTGCCCTGGGGGGAGGGGCACCGTAGCCTTTGTCTCCTCAGACCTGCACTGCCATTACTGGTGCTTCTCATGAGAAGAGAGGTGGGGTTCAGCCACAGCCACCATATCCTCCTGTGCGCAGCACCTGGGCAGGGGCGGGGCCAAGAACTGAATCCACACCCAGGGTCTCTGCAGCCTCCTAGGCAGGACTGAGACTTGTTTACAGCCTGAGGCAGATAGGATCTTTCTGCCCTGGCACCTCAGAGAACTTGTGCCACCAAGACAAACAAGGAGCTGAGATTTGGTACAGAGCAGGGGCGGGGCTATTCCGCGGTCTTTCCCAAGCCTGCCTTTGGAGTGCTGACCCAAGGCGGAGTGGGCAGCTGCACAGAGCAGTGGAGTAACCAACACCAGGAGAGGGTGGGCGGTCACCTGCCTTCCTGGCAGGAACGCAGCACCTGACCACGGTGCTGAGAGGGGGCGCGATCTGCCCACCTGCCTCGCCTGAGCACAGCATAAGAGCTCAGCACCTGACCCAGTGTTGGGAGGGGGCGCAATCTGCTAGCTGACAGCCACTGGGAGCAGCACAGATGAGGGTGCCAACAGAGGGCCTCTGGAAACAGCAAGCTGAGTTCACGAAACAGGGCAAAGACACAAAGACCTCTTGATAAAATCATTAAGAGCACACCGTCTCCAGTAGAACTAGATGACTGATACTCCTTAAGCCACAGTGCCAGAGAGATATGAGCAATATGAAGAAGCAGAGGAACCACTCCCAATTAAAAGATCAAGAGAAATCCCCTGAAAGCACGATCAAGGAAATAGACATGGATGGCCTACTAGATCAACATTTCAAAAAGTAGTGATCAAAGTACTGAAGGAACTAAAAGAAATAGTGTTTAGAGATATAAAATATGTCAAAAATGAAATAGAAGCTATAAAGAAGAACCAACTAGAATTAGTAAACTCATTTGCTGAGATGAGAGCTGACCTAAAGGCTGTACAAAGCAGGCTAGATAATGCAGAGGAACAAATAAGTGACCTAGAAGACAGGACAACTCTTATCTGGCTTTCTAACACCTCGTCGCTGCGTGAAACTACTTCATATTTAACATCTTTGCCTGGCTCTCTATTTATTTACCATCTGTCTTTCTGGCTTTCTAACACCTCTTAAGAAAGCACCCGATCAGAACAGCTGAGAGAAGAACAAATGAAAAACAATGAAAACAATATAAGGGACCTATAGGATAATATAAAGTGTGCCAATCTACGCATAATAGGGGTTCCAGAAGGGGAAGAAAGAACAAAGGGGATTGAAAAGGTATTTGAAGAAATCATAACTGAAAATTTCCCAAACCTAAAGGAATCAGATATTCAAGTACAGGAGGCTCAGAGGGTCCCAAACAGGAAGAACCCAAATAGACCTACACCAAGACATATCATAATCAAGATGGCCAGAGTCAAGGATAAAGAAATGATCCTAAAGGCAGCAAGAGAAAAACAAAGAGTGAGTTATAAGGGAACCCCCAGAAGGCTCTCAGCTGATTTCTCGACACAAACACTAAGGCCAGAAGGGAGTGGCAAGATATATTCGAAGTCCTGAATGAAAAAAAGATGCAGCCTAGGATACTCTATCCAGCAAGACTATCCTTCAGAAGGAGAGATAAAGAACTTCACAGACAAGCAAAAATTGAAAGAGTTTAGCAACACTAAACCCATGCTAAAAGAAATATTGACAGGTCTAGTCTACATAGAAAAAAAGCAAGATGCTACAAAAATGAGAAACTCATAACAGGAAAGGAGATAACTGCCATGAATTACAAAAAGAATAAACATAAAATTGTAAAAGAAGACATCTAAATCATTAAGAGTGGGAGAGGGAAGCAAGGAAAGCCACTGTGGAAAACAGTATGGAGATTCCTCAAAAGACTAGGAATAGACTTACCATATGACCCAGGAATCCCACTCCTGGGCGTATACCCAGAACCATACTTCATGATGACACCTGCACCCCAATGTTCATAGCAACACTATTTACAATAGCCAAGACATGGAAACAGCCTAAATGTCCATCAACAGATGACTGAATAAAGAAGAGGTGGTATATTTACACGATGGAATACTATTCAGCCACAAAAACCGACAACATAACGCCATTTGCAGCAACATGGATGTTCCTGGAGAATGTCATTCTAAGTGAAGTAAGCCAGAAAGAGAAAGAAAAATACCATATGAGATCGCTTATATGAGGAATCTAAAAAAAAACCCAAAACCTAAATACAAAACAGAAACAGACTCATAGACATAGAATACAAACTTGTGGTTGCCAAGAGGGTGGTGCATAGGAGGGGACAGACTGGGATTTTAAAATGCAGAATAGATAAACAAGATTATATGTATAGCACAGGGAAATATATACAAGATCTTGTGGTAGCTCATAGTGAAAAAAAATGTGACAATGAATATATATATGTTCATGTATAACTGAAAAATTGTGCTCTACACTGGAATTTGACACAACATTGTAAAATGGCTATTACTCAATAAAAAAAGGAAAAAAAAAACATATCCCCAACCTCTTGATCATGCTTATGGTTTTACTGAAGTGTAACAAACGCGCAGAAAATGCCCAAATCATACTTATACACATAATGAATATTGTGATTGAACATAACTGAGTCACCAGCATCCAGATTACTGAAGATAAGAAGCAGCAGAGGAGCCCTCCTTGTGCTGTCTTCCTGGTGTTCCCCCTAAAGAATAATCATTATCCTGACCTCTAATACCATAATTAATTATGCCTGAATTTGAACATTACATAAATGATTTCACATAGTATGGATTTCTGTGTATGTCTGAGTTCTGTCTAAGCACTCTTACTTCCAGAATGGCAGAATATGTTTCTGAAAATCTGCTCCTCCATATAAGAACAAGAACACTGACAAAAATTCTCAAAATCAATAGTTTCAGAACTCTGGAAGTTAAAGACTTGCAACAATTTGAGGAATGTTTTTACTTATGATAAGCAGTGGAATCTTGGTAAGAACCCGGTGTCTTGTGGCTTTTTAGCTTGCCTTAATCACATCCCTTTCTCCTCAGCTCCATGGTAGCCTTAAAAACCAACTATGGTAGTTTTGAAAACCAACAGCCTAGCACCCACAGGAGAAAGAATGAATTTGGAGCACCCAAAAACCCCTTTCCCCCAAATTTGCCACTATTTTACCCTTTTGGAAAAGCACTATTCTCAGATTATGTCTTTATTTGACCTGTGGAGCTCTCTCTATGTGAGCTGCCCACAGGGCATTTTATAGGAAGGAAAAAAAAAATCAACAAATGTTTAACATTGCAGCTGGTTACCAAAAAACAAAAGAGAAAAACTGTGAAATAAGATAACCTTAAGAACTTTGAGAAGCCCTAATATATTCCTGGAAATCTAGAAGGCCACATCCATGTACAGAGCTGAGAGTGCATACAAAGCTATTGCACATGCCCAGGAAAGACCTGAGAAGACTCCAAGCTCTGACGTCTGGCTGATCTTGAGGCTCTGTACAGTAGGAAGTAAGGCAGACTAAGTCAGAGTTATAAACTGCCTGCTGAACATTGGAAACAAGTACCATCATATATTAAACATATAATAAGCAAGTCCAGCAAGGGTGCAGGACACAAAATCAATACACAAATATCAATTGTATTTCAGAACACTAGAAATGAACAATCAAATTAGAAAATAATTTCATTTTAAGAGCATCAAAACCCAAAATACTTAAGGAATGAATTTAACACAAAGCATGCACTGAAAACTACAAAACATCATTGAAAAGAAATTGTAGAAGATCTACATAAACAGAAAAAAATCCCTTGGTCATGGATCTAAAGAATTAAAACTGTTTAGATGAAAATGCTCCTCAAATTGATCTATGGACCAATGCAATCCATTGTCAACTGCATCATTCCTGACTAATTCACATCTCCCGCTGAGAGAAGAAGGTACTAATGCTGTCAATATTCACAATGCCAGGACTTTTAGAATTCTGTTTGTGTGGAAACAATTTGGCTCTTCTTGCTTCTGCAGTTCCCTAAGACCAGTTATTTAATGCTGTTTGCATCATTACCCATGGTACTGCATCTTCCATTGTGCAGCCCATGAATATTGGTTCCTAATGACTCAAAAGTTGTTACTATGCCTCATTGATGATAAACACAAAGGCAATATTATCCAGAGTTTAAAGGAAAATGTAAACAATAATCCATTCTCTGGTCACATTAAATTTATGATTTGAAATATAAAACAACACATCTCTAACTACCTCTTGTCTTAAACACTTGAGGCTACATTCCTAGAATGTGATCTTGTTCAGTGTTCAAAGCAAGAAGAATGATTCCATTCGTGTAGGGAATATTCATCCCTCATCCGGCATGGCTTAAGCCTGACTCAGAAGAGCACAACCTCACCACATTGATTGGAGGCCAGAAGACATTAAACAGAAGGTCCCTATGGCATTGTGGAGTAAAGGTCTCATCACCTTCAGAGGAATTAGGTGGAATTCCACCTTCAGAGGAATCCACTCCTGATGGATTGCCTGGAACATGGTGCAAAAACTGTGAAGAGGGTGGGTGACCTCCCTGGGTACTGATGGTGGGATTTCCAAGAGTAAATACTGCTGCGGCCATTCATGCTGCCCTTGACGCTATACAAACTAGAGGTCCAACAAAGAGGGGTGAGAATCCATGTAGGGACTTACCCATGGGACCCATTCCGGGCCAACAGTGAACCATTGGTAGCCCAGAGCTCTGGGCTTGTCCTGCATTCTGACTTGGATAAAAGTTATCCTAAACCAATATGTCAGCACCATTCTGGTCAACCCCACAGTCTAGTTAGAGGAGCAAAGAATACTCTGAAATGGAGAAGCAAGAACTGAGGCTCATGTTGCTCCTGGTATGCACGCAGGGCACCACACTTGGAAAGCTCTGTTAGCCTTGGCAGGTCCCAGGTGATGGAATGGGACTTCTTAGAAATTGTTGAGTTTGATTCTTCTCACATGGCACCAGGTCTAGGCTCTAGATGCACCACCCAGAGAACACTGCTGGCCCTGGCTAGTCCCAGACACAGGACAGTGACTTAGAATATTTTCAGGAAGAAATTTCAAAATATGGGGACACCTGAAGCATCGGGGCTCAGAGCAGGAACCCCTCTAGTGCAGGTCTAAGAATGATATTGGCAGAGATAGTTACTAGTTTACCAAAATCCATTTCCTTTTCTTCTAGGCAGACAGCAAGATTATATTTTCCAGGCTTCCTTAAACTTAGTTGTGACCATGTGAGTTCCAGCTAGTGAAATGTAGACAGAAGTGATATATGCCATCTTCTGACCTCACCCATTAAAAACTTTCTACATGACTTTCTGCTCTCTTTTCCTCTGCTTTATTGGATTTAGGTCAATATTCAGGGGGAGCTTGGGACCTATGTATTGAAGATGACCGATGTTAGTTTGGCTGCCTGAATCACTTAGTGAAGTGGAATCCTTCCATCCCTAACACAGACTGAACTTTGAATAAGAAATGCACTTCTATTCTATTAGACAGCTGAGATTTCAGAGTCTAGCTGTTAAAGCAATTAAACTAATACAGTGATGTTTTAAAACTTATGTATACTTATGTCAGAATTCTTATTTATTATAAAACTTAGGCAAGTGAAATAACTTAGAAAGGTGCATTATTACCATTAAAAGGCAAAAATAGGTTTACTGAGTGAGCATTTTGCCCTAAAATTAGAAGTAGATGGTAGCATTACTAATTTCACACAGAAGAGAAATACGGTGGACAGTTATGTTTCATTTAGCAAGGCTGTTGACCTCATCTCTCATGGACCCTTTTTAGCTGTATACTTATTAATAAAAGGCTGACATGTAATGAGCTATGTAAACACAGAGGGAAATTTCTAGTCAAGTTCCATAAAATGCTGTCCTTCATTGTGTCTGACTTCTCATTTTAGTAGCAACTTGGATAAAGAGACGAGAAATGCTTATCTAATTCACAGGAGATGAAAACCAAGAAGAGATAAAATGATATGTCGGAACAGTGATTCAGACTGATAGACTGAAAATGTATAGTGAGACAAGGAAAATAAAATTTAACAAGAATAAATGTAAGATACAAAATTTAGTTGTATTGTGTAAATTACCTCAGTATGACAGATGTGGCTTATTTTAAGGGGTAAAATTGTGGACATTTCTGAAAAAAAGTGGCACTGGTTCAAAACCCACAACTTGCCAAATAGCCCACCAAAATGATAACATAGTTGCTCCTGAAAAAATGGCTCAGCTAAAGAGTAGGAGTACAGATAAATCTGAAACCCTTCAAACAGTGACTCTCAGTGGAGGTGTTTTGGAACTCTGTGGGTATATATATTTTTGATTGCCCCGGTGCTTTTGCTATGGTGAGCATCACTGGCCAGCGATGCCTGACATCCTGCAATGCACAGTCAAGGTCAAACCTTCAAAGAATTGTCCTACATCATTTATGACCTTCAAATGTCCTGCAGGATATTATTACAGATAAACATTGTTTATAATCACCTAAGCTTAAAACCTACTTCATGTAGCACAAAATCTTAAAGTGTTTTTGCAGAGTGTTAGTTTTCCAGGTATATAACTATAATATGTAAAAGGGAAGATTGGTCTTTGGTTTTTGCTCAAAACTTTACCAGAAGCTGTTTACAGTTTCAGAAAATGGTGTCACAGGTAGCTGTGCTATTCACTTCCGTATCAGCTGAACTTTGAGGCTGGGGCATTAATGGAGATGTATGTATAGATGCAATCATCTCTTTTCTGTTATGTCTGCCATTATAGTCTTGTGCAAGTATTTGCATATTGAAATACATACTGTTTTATTATATATCACTTTAAAATGGCTTATTTATATTACACTTAGGATATTAATTTTTAAAGATTTTTGTAGGTAGATTAATTTTTCTATTAATGTTTTTTAAGGATAGTAAAGAGAGCACTACAAAATACTTATTATAAAAGAGGTGTTGAATCACACAGGGTCAAAAACCACTGATATAGATGGCTACATCTTACCTATAAAAAGATTTGGTATCCTCCAGAATTTAGAATTATAATGAGCCTAATGGTTTATGATATGATAATAAGGAATCTACAATATAGGCCAGTGAAGGAAAATGTCAGATATCTGGGTATGAAGAGGATGTGAGAGGAACTTTATTGAACATATATTATATACGAAGATTAGGCTTATTTACTGTTCTTAATTTATATCCTTTTAAAAAATGTTCACAATAACCTGTTTAGGTCAATATTATTTTTCCCATTTAAAACTGAGGAAGCAGACTCAACATTTAAATAATCTGTCCAAAAGCCAAAGCTACTGTGTTTTGAATTCAGGATTCAGACCCAACTCTATTTGCTTTCAAAGACCACACTCTTAATCTTTGTGTGAGAGAGATTCACAGGAGCATAATAGCTGTCTTCATTTACTGAAAGGGCTGATGTTCGAAAGGAACAGGTTTCACCTGGGCCATTCCTGAGGCTGTAAAGCTCAGAGTAGTGAAAAGAAGTCAGAAGTAGATTTTAGCTCAATTTAAAGAACTTTATCACAATTGGTTATCCTTCAGAAGAACAGACTGCCCCAGGAAGACTGACCAGAAAGGGAAACACCAAATGATAAAATCGAATATTAATTATCTTGTGTCAGAATTACGAAAAAAAGATTTTCTGCATTTGGGTAAGATTTTTGGTCCAGAGGTTAACTCGCTTTTAACTCTTAAGATTCAGTGACTCCTCTGAATTATTAAGTTCAACCTTCTACATGTAGGTTCATTCTACAACACTCTGACATGTGCTCCTGGAGCCCCTAGGAACCTACTGTCTCCTATATATTCTTGTCTATGCTTAATTCATATAACTCTCCAATATTCTATTTATCCTTGAATACCACCTTAAATTATTTATGGAGCAATTATCATGCCATCACAAGACAGCCCAAAGTATCAGAAGAATTTTTCTTACTCTGACCCTTTTATATCTATTTGTTGGATCTTGAAATATTTGGAGGTGATAGTCATGTTTTTCACATAGCTTTTGACAATGAGCCATTGCCCATTTGATATGGCTCCTAATTTATTGGTCAGCTTTCTTAGGAAAATATTTTCATTTCTAAAAAAATTCCTTTTATGGCATGGACACCAGAATAAAACATAACTGTACTTACAATCTTTGCACAGTGTTTAGGGAGCTTATTAGCTTTGGTCAGCATCTTGGGCCCTCTTTCAGGAAATCTAGTAAACCTAAAGGTTTTAGAAATCTAAAGTATAAGAAAAAATCTACTATACCAAACCAAGTATACATGGTATCATTAAAAACCTCCTAATGGTCCCTCTCATGGTGGATTACTATCTAACACAGCTATACAAGTGAAGATGGTATTTTCCCCACGTGGGTCAGAACATGAACTTAAGAAGGCCAGAGCTTTTTCAACTCCAGGAGGGTCAGCTGGAGTCATGCCTTGTAGCTATGGTGGTAAAAGCAAATATAAAAAATAAATTTTTGACAGAAGGGTCAGTGGTAGACTGTCACTTAGTTGCCCTGGACACTAGTCTGGAGATTTGACCTCAGAGTTCTCAGACTTTATATTTCACTGCCTTGAACCTTGTTGACATTTGCTTGTTTGTGCTTCTTGATTCTACATAATAAAGTGGAAAGGAACATAAACTTCATTTCAGTTAAACATAGATACAGACCATAGAAGGGACACTTGGGGGTTGGTTTAGCAGTATAGAATAGTCACTGGGAAAAAGTATTTTCAAATCGTAGGCCAAATATTTAGGTTAAAAATCACCAGTGTCTTGAGTTCCTAACTTGTTACTGCCACTCTAAAAATCTGTAGAACGTGTCATGAACAAAAATTGTTCAGGGATAATGGCTGTTCTCTGACAGCAAAAGGAAGCAATTATGTTGGTATAATAACAGTAAATTTTTTAGTGTTTGAAAGAATTATTTCAATACAAACATATTATAGCCTAGAAGAGAAGATAATTTTAGAGCCTGTGTAAACCTGTGATCATCTGTTATGATCCCATTGTTTAATGGCTGCAAGAGTTAAATGGTTTGCCAAGAACACACACCTCTATTAATACAGATTGACCTAAAAATGACTTCTCTTAACAACCTGCCTGATTCTCTTTCCATGATTCCATATAATTATGAGATGCTGAAGCATAGGATTCGCATATGTTAGTCCTACGCATCATATACCTAGCATGATGCCTACAACTAACTAGAAAGATCTCTGTTATTCATGTATTGAACTGAATAGATACTAAACATTTTCATCTGACATAAACTTTTGTTCCCAATGGGCTTCCCTTAACATTAGTCTGCTCCTTGTCTTTTTATTCCCATGAGGAAAGTTATTCCTATAAAAAGACTGTTAAAATGCCAACAGAGAGAAAGATGAGGGCCTCGGAGGGGTTCTGCTCATTTTATCATAACATGGATTTGTGAGTAATTTAACTAATTGAACACAGTAAATGCTGCAAGACACGTAAGCATCATTTGAAGGGTGAATTACATTATTTCTGACAGGCTTCTGAGGTCAAGGTGCAGACAGTGTACAAAATGAGAACGTTTAGAGAATTAACAACAGATGTAAACCAGGCTGCCTCAGAAAATCAGATATTTTATCATGCTAGGCGTATGTGCGTGACCTAAAGCGGATCTCAGGCTCTTGACAACATACAAAAAAATTGTGTCCCAGAGGCTTCCCTAGGGAACTGAGTTGTGGGTTTGAAGCCTTGGCAACTGACTTAGGCAATGAAAAATTTACTTAATACACAGTGTTGCCCAGAGAAGACCTTGGATTTTCAAAGCCCAATTTATCAGACAAGCAAAGAAACCCACACAAAACAGGTAGACTAAACAGCATAGAACCACTTTGCTTACATCCATAAATATCAGAGCAGACTCCATCTGAGCTTCAACCTCTAGCCTACTTGTAAATGATGTCATTATGCAGACCTAGCTTCAGCATGAAGACATAATTAGTATTCAGTCTGACAGAAAACCATTTCATTTAATTTCACTGGCTGAGATCCAACCGGCAGTATATATATGACAGCATACGAAACAAGCACTTTGGGTAAAAGCAGGCTTGGCATTAGTATGCTAAACAGTGACCTGGAATGGGTGCAGGGACAGAGCAAGGTTGGAAGGAGCAAAGGAACAGAGAGGGAGTTGTCATTCCAGTTCAGAAACCCACTGAGTTTGTGTTTTAGATGCAAAGAATGAGGTTTATTTAATAAAGATTCTTATGCCCTGTTAGTCATGCTGTCTGACAAATTTATGAACATAGGCATGATTAACTTTTAACCTGAAAAAATTATAGAAATCCTCCCAGGGATTTACCTGGAATGAGAATCTGATCACACATATTAAATGCTTTTTGCAGTATGAACTGAAAGCTATATGCCTTTTCTTTAACAGGCTAATTCTTTTTTCTGTGACCCTGAGTATTTTGCTTGATCTGGGAACTGTCTTTGAACAGTACTTAATTGACTCAGATTGCAATTAACCAATGACGACATTTAATGCTCTGGATTCATTCTCCACTCTTCTCTTTCCCATTCAGAGTCGTGGGAGAATGACCTATGTAGACCCTGTCAGCAGTATTTTTTTGTCCAATGGTTTCTGCTTGAATTTTGTCAATGGGAGGAACCAACAAGAGGTCTGGAGGCTGGGAGGAAGTTCCTGCCAGTCCCCAGTGGGTAGTCTCTGTCCTCTACTGAAGGCTACAGTTCCTCTTAGGTGGCCCTCTCCATGGAGCACTCTCCAAGTTCTGTTATTACTCCTGTCCTTTCACTTTTTCAAACCTAAGAGTACTGCCTGGTCTCATAATCCTAGGGTACTGCATCATTGCAATTTATCCCCCTAAACCTTGCCCAGATCTTTGAAAATGGGCCTTTATTAAACTCACCTCAAATTGCCTAAATTTGGTTTGCCATCTGTTTCCTGATGGCTATTTTTTTTTTTTTACAGTGACAGCTTCTGGTATTACTGGACAAAAGTCAGAATCATCCAGAGGAAGAAAAAGAGAATGTAACCAGAGAAGGCCAAAATTTTGCTTTACAGAAATGGAAAAGTAATGGAATTAATTGATGAGATTTTGAGTGAGAAGTCTGGGATGGGTTGATGATTCACTGTCCTGAAATTTGTGTTCAAAGATGTCTATAACTTTGCTACTGATCCTTTACAGTTGGGCCCGGGGTCCTCTTGCCCGATGTCACTTGCTCCAATAGAAGGAGACGGAGTTCAGTTCAGAAGCAAAAGACAGTTTTATTCTTTGATCAGAGAATGGAGAGGTGTGGGCTGGCGCGCTAGAGCACACGCTCTCCCCGTCAGGCTGTGGGCCGGGCTTTGCAGGGCTCTCGTCAGCGGGAAGGGGGCGGGGTTCTCTCTGGGCTGCGCAGCTGCGCAGTTCAGGGCTTCAGATTGCAGGGCGGGGCACAGCCCCTCTGCATACAGCCCGCCGCCATCTTGAATTGTGTCGCGCGACGGAGTTGTGGTGTCCGTGTGGCCGTTTCGCTCGAGGAACTCCGCTCTGAAGCGGAGGGTGCGAAGCCTCTGCACGCAGCACCCTATGAGCCAGTTTAATGGGATGAAGCACAAAGGGAAAAAAACGGTTAGACATTTTTATTACTCAGATTTCTATTTTATTTTCTGGGAGTTGTTAAGGAGCTTTGCTGGTGACAGAGTTCCAAAGGGAGCGCTTTCCCCACAGGGGAAGGGTTGGATTTATGGAGGAGCTGGTGTTAGTAAAATTGGGTTTTGTCCACAAAACTACCAAGTAGCTAGCCTGTCCACTGTGGTCCAGTTCTGAATAGAGGAACCACATTTCCTGGAATAGAGAAGTTTTTCATCCCTGCTGACCGAATGTTCTCCATTTCCCCACTTAATACCCTTTGCTTTGTCTTAACCAGACCTTAATTACGCTTCCCTCCTCCCCACAAGTTCTTGAATTTTAACAACTCCCAAGTCTGAGAAGGAGGTAAAAAGTGAAACCTGCCCCTTTGTCAGCTCATCCTGAGAACTGGCCGACTGCAGGGAGACCCTGTTTCTGTCAGACTCCTGGTATTTTCTCTTGCGGTGCAAGTTTCCCATATAAGCTTTGCTGGTCTTTGTTACCCATCCTGTCCTCTGTGGAGGGGGTGGGGGTTGTGCGGGTGGAGTTCCTGCAGCCTCTTTGCTCCCGGCTCTTCAGACTGAAGCACTGGGCACAGCGTCTCCGCCCGCCGCGCGCGCCGCCACCATCTTGAATGGAGGAGCCCTGCACTGCGGTTCTGTGCTGCGCTGCGAGCTAATCTGACGTGTTAGGTGTGAGGCTCTGCACAGGCCCCCCTCTCGGCAAGTGAAACTAGACTAAGCACAAAAGAAGAGGTTAGACCTTATCACCTAGATTCCGTCTTATTTTTTCCCTGAGAACCCCAGAGGGCTTTGCTGGTGACAGATTTATCTTGAGTAGTGTATGTGCTTTGATGATTGTTAAGAAGTGAGTAAAAATTTAGCTTGCTTTATTTTTTATCTGTATCTATAATTATGGAGTTAGTAATCACGAACAAAAATGACAGGTTTTACTCGGTGGACATGAGAATCGAGCTTTCCTTGATGACCCTGCTAACATTCTTTTCAAGCCCCATATTCCGGCATTATCATCCATGCCAGCTCCTTTATTCAGGGTGACTGGTGATGGCTATTCCATTTTTAAATGAGAGTGGCCTCCTGGCCTACTTTTCTGTTCTTGTACCCGGTCTTTCATTAATTTACTCTTTATTTCCTAGTTTATAAGTCTGAATCTTTAACTCAGAATATAAAGTGTCATCTTTTTTTCCTACTTTAGAAAGCTCTTTTATAAGTATTTTTAAAATGAAGAGAGAGGAAATAACAGGGGAGACAGAAGCAGAGAGATATGTAAACAGAAGAGCATCAGTTTATTGTTAGAAGATTAGACGAAGAGAAGCAGTTACTCAAAGGCATAATAAACATTCTACTCTTGTCTATTCCCGCTGAGAATGCCTGCCTCTTATACTGGGTTCAGCTTAGGTAGATACTAGAATGCATCTTGTGATGATAAAAAGAAACAAAACCAAAATATATTGCAAATCAAGGGAAAACTTTGGTATTTTCACTTTAGCCAGAAGACTGCAGAGAATATGCATATTTATATCACCAAAGCCTAGCAGTTTACAGTATATTATTTCTTTGGCTCAGCAAATATCTTTTGAGCCCCTGCTATGCAAGAGGTACTGTCATTATGCTGGGTATATAGCTGTGAATAAATTGAAAATATATCCCTCTTCTCATGGACCTAACATTATAGTTGGGGGTGGACAGTCAATAAAACATGAGTTAAATATACAGTATGCTAAATAATGGTTGTTGGAGGAGGAAGTCATTGAGAGGATTTGACCACTGGTTTATCCGTGAGCTGGACCTAGGCATTCAGAAGCTCCTGACCCCTTCTCCTGTCCTTGGAATATACACTTTGTCCACGTTCCCACAGTCAGAGCCATTTTCAAGAACTGTCTTGAGAGAGCGATGTGTTGTTGAGACTATCTGGACTGAATACGTGACTAAACCCCGTGAAAGCCGCTACATAAATGTTTAAGATTCTGGCGGTGGATCTGGATTCTATTTGTCTTTTGAGGCCCATGACTAGCCTCATAAATAAGTCCCCTTGCTTATTAGAGCTGCCAACTACCAGTTTGGAATGTTCTGCCTCTTTCTTTGGTCTCTTCTTGGCCTCTGTATATGGGGGTCAATTTTTGAACCAGCAGTCGTTAAGTGCTTTAGAAGAAATTGAAGCAGGGAAGGGAAATAGGAAGTGCTAGGGAGAAGTGTTGCAGTTTTAAAATGGTGTGTCAACAAAGGTCTCATGAAGAAGGTGGCATTTGAACCAAGGCCAGAAGTAGGAGGAGATGCTCATCCGTATGTGGATATCTGGGGAAGGCATAGCCTTGAAAATAGCTAGTGTAAATGCCTTGAGACAGCAGCATGTCTGGAATATTGAGAAGACAAAAAAGCAAGAATGTTGATATGGTTAAAGTAGAGGAGGCCAGAGAGTTAGAGAAAGACAGCTTATGTATGTCTGGGGATAAAGAACCAGATAGGCTTTGCAGGATGCATAACATCTCTAGTGTGTATTCTCCTCTTTCTGTTCCTCCTCCTTCTCTTCCTTTCCTTCATCTCTTCCTTTCCTCCATCTCTTTCTCCTCTTCTTTTACCTCTTCCTCTTCTTCCACATTTGCTTCTGCTTCTGCTTTCCCCTTAAAACTGTAAAAATGATTCTTGGCTTGTGTGCTACAGTCTCCTGTCTAGATCTGACTAGCAGGCAGTAGTTTGATGACTGCTGGTATAGCTTACTTTTTAGGGGATGGAAATCAACCGTGTTTTACAAGAGTGAATTTCACTGTACTCATGAGGATAGACTGTAGAAGACAAAGACAAGCAGGGAGACAGTCAGCAGGTCACACCAGTTATCCAGCCCCAGATGATGATGGCATGGACATGGGAGGCTACCATGGATGTGGTGAGTTAAACTCCGGATTTCTTTTGAAAGAACTGCTGACAGGATCTAATGATGGATTGGGTGTAGGGTGTGAGGGACACAGAGAAGACTTGGATGACTTTTTTTTGAATAGTTAGAAGAAGGAGTTACTGTTTATTGAAATGGGGCATCCTGATGATAAGTCAGGTGAGAGGAGGACTGAAAAGTGAACATTGAATTTGCCAAGAAGAGGTCACTGCTGTCTTTGAAAGTTTTAGTGGGTTTTTTTGGGAGCTACATCCTGATTTAATCAGGCTTTGGGGAGACGATACGGAATTGGTGACCATGAATAGAGACAACTCTTTTGAAAAATTTCTTCTTTTAAAAATATCATAAAAATGAGATGATAAATGAAAGGGGATTATGGGGTCAAAAAAGAGGTTTTTTAAATTATTTTTTAAGATAGCAGAAATTACAGTAGGTTTGTGTGCTTACTGGAGTGTTGCTCTGGTGAATGGAAAATGCTACAGGAGGAAAGGAGAATGGCTGAAATGATGTCTGTGAGTAGGTGAGAGAGGATGGAACCTAATGAATATGTGGAATGGGGGGGCTTGGCTAGCATTTTAGACACTTGAACTGTCATAACAGGGAAGAAAGCAGGGCACTGATACAGGTGGATGTATAGATGTGTTGTGGGAAATTGTGGAAATCCTTCTTCATTCCTTCTGTTTTCTTGGTGAAAGAGAAGAAGCAAGGCTATCAGCTGAACATAAATATTGAGGAGGAGGGGCTAGGGGTTTGAGGAGAGGATAACTTATGAAATAGCAGTTTGTGAGGACATGTTGAAGGGTTGCCATGAAGGGTCCATATGAGATTAGAGAACATCAGTTGACTGTGAGACTGGTCAGCATGTCTGTATTTTTCTCTGACCATGTGCACCTGCAAAATACCAAAAGCACTAAATTTAACCAAGTATGTTGAGGAAGGAAAGGGACAAAAGATTTGAGGTGAATGCAAGGAGTAATTATAATTTGGACCATGATATTTCATCGGGTTAGAGAGGGAAGCAAAAGACTGAGGAAAATAAAGGACAGTGAAGAGGAGGAAGGATTAATGGATTGTAGGTACTGACGGGGTTGAAAAATTATACAAATTGAGGCACTGGATGGAAGGAGCTAGAAAGGATAGGTAGTGGTGAATGGAGAGTGGGATATTAAAAATTAGATTGGAGGAGGCTTTAGTGACTTTTAATGACAAAGTGTTGGATACACCCATGAGGTTATGTCTGTGGTATGGTGGGGAATAAACTCATTTTAGAGAATTAAAAATTTAAAGTCTGGGTTTTGGAATAATCATTTACATGAAAAGTTAAACCACGAAGAATTGCCCCAGGTATGTTTTTACAGAAAGTGACAATCAGCCAGGAGCTAAAATCTTTGAGGAATAAGCACAAGTGACACTTTGGCAACCATAAATGGTCATAACAAGAAGAGACGGTGGTAGTATAGTTTAACAACAGGAGGTTCAAAGTTTGTTCTGCTTTTGGTTTGTTTTTGTTTCAGAGAGAAAAGAAGGATGTTCTAGAAGTGGCAAGGAGTGCATAGTCCCAGTAATAGCTGAGAAGCGAAGGACAAAACAGACATTAATTGTTAGGGCTGCCAGGAAAGTCAGGTTTCAGTAGAGGAAGTTGAAAGGGGGAATATAGCAAATAGGTGGAGAATATGGTGAGTTTTACTGATGGTTGACTATGAATTTCGAGAGCAAAGAGTGAATGGGTTTTAGGAGTTAGGCTGAAATGAGAGATGAGGTATAATGAGTTTCTAGGGAATTAGAGTTGGAGGTTGAGGGGTAACTTGGGAGTTGTGAGCTTCCTTTGTGACTGAGAATAACAGTCATAAAGAACACAACGGTCTTGTTAATCTTAAGGCAATCACGACTGGGTTGCTTGGGAGAGTGGGGTTGGCATCTTGCGAGAAGCATGCTGCATTTGCTCCTGGCAGAAAGGTATGGGTGGTGGAAAATGTAAGAGTGGTCTTACACAGATTAATGTGTGTGTGTGTATTAAATGACAATCTAATTAATAAGAATTATTGTCATGGAATTACATTTTTTGAAAGTTTATTGTCATCGTCATCTCGTGTATAACTATGATATATCAAGTAATTATTCTCTGACAGGTATTATAATTGGAATTTACATAAACTTTATATTGTTAACTTCTCACAGAAGTGTCGGGAAGTAGAATTCATGGATTCCATTTTACAGGTTTTAAACTTCAGACAACTGAGACCCACAGAGATTAAGGAGCCTGTCTGGGTCTCACAGTGAGCAGTAAAGAAATCAAACCTGGTCTGTGTAGCACACAAATCACTCTTTTTCTGGTGATATTAACTGCTTCTCCACTAATGCACACACCCATTGTCTTTCTTAATTACTTCACTTGGATATTTCTGTGACAGCAGACAGAAATCTATTCATGGGAGAAGTGCAGACCTTTCTATAGATAGATGATTTTCTGGAGATGATATTATTTACAGAAAAAAACAGTTTTATTAGTGATGTCAAATGTAATGTTTTCCCCTAGGTTTCGTACAGTCTGACAAAAAAAAAATTCCAATTATAGACTAATTGATTTTTGCCGTAACTCAAGCAAATAGAGATTTCCATAATCTTTGTTTAAAAGAAAATATAATTATCCTTGCTTTTATTTATATGTTCTGCCTGCTATAATCTTCGAGTCTCCTCCTTCTTTTAAATACTCTCTTCAGTAATTTACCTCTGGAGTTTTTCTTGTGATTGAGGTTGGGCTAATTTAATATGGTAGTCTGAATTCGATTATCCAAGGGACCAGTACTGTAGATAGTATAGAGTGACACTGTACAAAGGCATTTCTCATCATAGCTTAATGAATAACAAACTTCTACTATCTTGGAGAAGAGTGAGTATCTGCTTTAGAAACTGGCTTTATCATTTCTCTCTCATTGTGCTAGAGTGGCAGAGAACCTTCTCAAACAAGATGCAAAAAGACTTTCTTTTAGAATATGAAATGATTCACAACTTTTGCACATTTCAGAACTTTCTATATTCTATTTGGGTACAATTCCTTTATCTAGGTTTCTCTTTGCTGATCTCTTCATATTCTTGCTCACATTTATGAGAATTTTTCCCCCTTAAGCACCTCATATAAATTAAGTTAATTTTAAAATTACAGAATAAAAAAATGTAATTATCTTTTCTACTTAACTTAAAAATCTACATGAGAGAAATAGTATTCCAAAACTAACAAATTCATCTCCATCAATCCAAACATGACAAACTGTGAGCAAACATTGATCAAAAGCAAAACATTCTAATGGAAGGAGAAATAACTATCTCCTTTAAGACTATAGCACTATCTTCTTTGTTGGGGGTTGTGATATTATGATTTATAATAAGAAATATATTTGGCCTTTGACACCATTTGTTTCACAAAGCTCCTAAAACCCTTAGAAAATGTTGTGATAAGAGGGACTAAAATTGTCTTTTGTTATGTTAACGAGGTGACCTTTGGAAAGCTGCTCTTTTAGGTAATCTTAGGAAGGGGTTAGTTGTCAGGGAACCAACCACGTGATTAGAGGGTTGGAACTTTTAGAACCCCCACCCCAGCCTCTCAGGAGGAGAGTGGGGCTGGAGATTGAATCAATAGCCAGTGGCCAATGAATTAATCAATCATGACTTTGTAATAAAGCCTCCATAAAAAACCCAAAAGACAGGGTTCAGAGAGCTTCTCGGATGGTGAGCAGGTGTAGATTTAGGGAGAGTGGCAAACCTGAGGAGAGCGTGGAAGCTCCACCCCCTTACACCTTGATACCCCGTTCATCTCTCCCACTTGGCTGTTCCTGAGTTATATTCTTTAATAATAGATAGGTGATCTATTAAGTAAAAATGTTTCTCTGTGTTCTGTAAGCCACTCTATTAAATTAATTGACTCCAAGGAGGGGTTGTTGGGACCTCTGATCTGTAACCAGTAGGTCAGAAGCATAGGCGGCAACCTGGACTTGCCACTGGCAACCAAAGTGGGGGGCATTCTTTTATGACTAAACCTTTAACCTGTGGAGTTCTGATGCTGTCTCTGGGCATATAGTGTCAGAATCAAGTTGAATTGTCAGACACCATGCTCATGTCCAAGAAATGCATGTTGGTGCTAATGGAAACCATCCTACCCACTCACCCAATTTGGAAATTGGTGACCAGAACATAAAAAAGAGGGAACTTCCATCCTATTGGATTCAATCATGGGTAACGATATTGAGGGCTTTATATTAGAGGAAAACATTAGCTATTCTATGGAGTAAGAGTGAATTTAAGACATAAAAACAGTTAAGGTCCTGACAGAAATTATGAAGAATGCTGATAATCAGAAGTTTGGCAGTTCAGCTGGTCAGCAATAAAAATACTTCCAGGATGAAACAAGAAAGCCCAAACTGGTAAATATTTCTGAATATTTAGGTGCATCCTTACAACTGCATATTTTGGCCAGCTTATCTTTTTCCAGAGATATGGGAAGCATCTTTAAGTCAGAGACTGTATCTTATTTATCATTATGTAACCCACCAGGTCTTCCAACCATTCTTTTAATCATTAGTGTGTTCATTTATTCATATATTTATCGTACCAACAATAATTGCATAGCTACTGTGTGTGTGTCAGGTACTGTGCTATGTCTAGAAATAGAATAATTCATGGACCCTATTATTTTCTTATTCATTTGTTTACTCGTTGATTTAACAAATATTTATCAAAATCTCATTATTTGTCAGATACTGCTTTAAGAATTTAGAATACATCAGGGAATAAAAAAGAAATCCTTGCCCCTGTAAAGCACATGTTCTAGAAGAGGGAGATAGAAAATAAATAAATAAATAACACGATAAATACTATATTAGAATGTAAAAGTACTATGAAAAAAAAACAAGTAAATCAGTGCAAATAGGCTCAAGAGGCTGAGTGCTGGAGAGGGTTGCAGTCTGCAATTTTAAGAATAGTAATATGGGTAGACTACACTGAAAAGGTGAAGGAGTTACCCATATGGCTCGTTGGGCAACTATTTTAGTAAGAGAAACAGCCAGTATAAAAGCCCTGAGATGTTATGATCCAGTAACATAAAGGGGCCAAAGTGGTGGAAGTGGAGTGTGCAGGTGGGGAGCAGTGGGAGTTGAGGTCAGAGAGGGTTTAGAAAATGTGATCATGTGGGCCCTTTCAGGGTTTGTCTTTTTCTCCATGTGAGATGGGGAGCCATGACAGAGTTTTGAGCAGAGAAATTTAAGCTGACTGACATTTTGAAAGGGTTACTCTGGCTGCTATGTTGAGAATGGACAACTTGGAATCAAGAAAAGACATGGGGAGGCCACTGGAAAGTTATTGCAGAAATCCAGGTTTGTGTTGGTAGCTTGGACTAGAAGAGTACAGAATAGGCAGTGGAAATGACCAGAGTCCACATGTATTTTGAGGGCAGAACCAACAGAATTTCCTGATGGACTGTCTGTAGGTTATGAGAGAAAGAGAGAAGTCAAGGATGACTAAGGTTTCTCAAATTTCTTAGAGTAATGAACAATAAAACCAGTGGTTACAATGTAGTACAAATAATACTACAGGTATAAGTAGAGTCTATCAGGAGCCTTGAATTGGTATATATTTAAATAGACAAGAGTGTCAAGGAAGGCTTTCTAGAAGAGATAATATTTGAATAACACTTGGTAAGATGGTTAGGTATTTATGAGCTACAGAAAGTAAGGGAAGATAATGATGCAGATTATAGAGAAATAAGCAAGTAGAAAGGCAGGAAAGAGCAAGGAATACAGGTGGAGAATTGGTAAGAGAGGAGAACAAAGTAGACAGACAGCAGGAAGTCATGCAGGACTTTAATATACTAAGTACAAACTCTTAAGCTTTATCATGAATGTTGGGAATAGCCTCTGGAGGGTGTTAAGCAGGGGTGTGACATAATAAAAAGGATGAGGTTTGAAATACTGTGTCAGAAAAGATATATTAAAGGGAGATAGTTATGGGTCCACTTTAAGGTCTAGATAAGATGAAATGAAAACTTGAACTAAGGCTGTGACTGAGGGGACACATGAGAGATTGAAAGTAGGATCTATAAACCTGATTATGTATTAAATGAGGGTGGGGGAATTCCTCAGGGTGTCATCACTTGACAGAGGAAACTAAAATGTAGACAAGCTTGGAGAGAAAGATGATCAGTTGAGTTTTGAGTAAAGTGAGATTGTGGACATCTAAGCTGAAATGATTAATAGGGTTGACTACATGTATCTAAACTGGAGAAAGTTCCCACTGGGGATTTAGGTTGTAGAGCATGGCAGGAGATGATAGCTAACACCACATGTTTGGATAATATCACCTAAAACAAAGAAAAAAAACCGTATTGCTGAGAACAAAGACAAGTGCAGCACCAACATTTAGAGGCAAACAGAAGGAGAGGTGCCCATAAATAAAACATAGAATGGGGGAATGGGGAAAGAGGGAGGTGTTTCAGGAGAGAGGAGTGTCTTAGAAAGTGGAAAATTTTAAGAGGAAGTGGTCAATGGCACCAAATGCTCCAGACCCTCAGGAGAGGAGGTGAAAGTATTCCATTGGATTGTCATTATGAATGTCATTAGTGACACTCCCCCTAAAAAATATTGTTGTGGTTTATGATCCTAGAAAACAATGTAGAATCTTCTAAACAAAGGGTATGAAAGGCAATAGTACTAAGAAAAGCTGAACATAGACTCCCAATTCAGAAAATGGGTCAACATTTGCAACTCTAGGTAAGTTATATTAGTTAGATATAGGAATTCAATGTCTAATTTCTTAAATCTTTGCCTCTAAGAATATCTTCTCTCTGTTTTTATATGTGTGCTGCTATTTTAATAAAAATATGTATGTTGTTGTAGTCAGAACCTGGGAATTATTTCCCTGGCTTCCCATGGAAGAGATATTCTTCCCACCCACCCTGTGCCTTTGTCCACTTTTGTGTGTGTGTGTGTGTGTGTTTGGCAGAAACCCAGTATGAGGAGTGTCTGTCATATAGAAAGAATTTACTCAATGTTAAGTCAATAAAAGTAAAAGCAATCTCAGCTTAAGAGATGAATAGTTAATTTAAATCTTGTCAATTGATGGTAGATAATAGTATATTTATTGCAGAAACTTTTCCATAGACACAGATTCCCTTAATTTCTAACCATGGCTACCAATTTGCAAATAATGCCATTGTATATAAAGAGTAGGGTGGATAAAGGTGAAAGGTTCAGACCTACACTTTTTTTTTCATAGAAAATCAACTTAAAATAGACTTCCCTGCTGATGGCTTGGTCAGAAGAGCCACACCATATACTATGTCCTAGAAATATATTTGCTGCTTTAAGCCTGCAAATCACCTTGTCCAAGTAATGTAACTTGTTGTCTTACTTTTCAATTTACACTTCAATTCTGTCTTTTAAAAATAATAATTATTATATTTTTTCTAAAAGTATGAATAATTCTAATAATAGACCAATGGAATACAGAAAAAAAATCCCAGCTACTTGCCCAGCAGGTCCAAGTTGACATTCTACATGACAAAAAAGATAACAAATGCCTGCAGTACAAAGAAGTAGAGCTTAAATTAAATCCAACCTAACTTTAAAACGTGTGAGAAAAATGGCTTTGTCAGGGACCTCAGAAATACCAAGTGTCCAGAAGTGGATGTGACTAAGGGTAGATTTTCATAAGTAATCCGAATTAATGTGATCCCTGTCCACTATTACCTGGAAATGATGAAAAAAAAATCTACCATAAACTTTGATTAAAAAATGTTTGTAAAGCTAAGAAAGGTCTTGTTATAATGTGCAAAGCTACATCATAAATGAATACTTGTCCTCCACCTCAGTATTTCACTATGTATACACTCTGAGACAGGCATTTACTCTTCTGACAAGGAAGATAAAGACCATAGATCAGAATAATTAAGGTCTGTTTTCTCATACTGTTGTGAACACCCTTTCCCTTCACTTATTTTTTCTTTCAAGTTTGCAATGCCTTTTGGGCTTGAGTTGTAGTCTTCAGCAACCTCCTGTCACCTGTAAACGATCTCTGGTGCTTTCCTACTCGGCTTTTCTGGGTAGACACTGGAGGGTTAATACCGTGATATTGAGACTGTGATATTTATGCATCAAGCCAAAGGCCACCTGTCCAATTTTTGCTTTCTTGTCAATCCCAGTCCTGGAGACACTGCAGTTTGCCCTGACTTGAGGACAAGCTGACTCTGGAAGTCCCAACAGTACCAAGTCTAGGGCCGGAGAAGAGCAAGTCTTAAACTTGGAGTAAACATAGATCCATAATTCCCTCCTCCACTTTTGTCCCTAGTTATTCCTGATCCCTCTAGCCTCTTTCACCATTCATTTCATGTGCACAATACTTCACCTCTTCATTCATTCTGTACCCTACTCTATTTTTGCACTCAGACTACATAGATAAGTAAGATACCCAAAACCTGAAAGAAAGTTTAGCATAGTGAGAAAAACAGAGTCCTGACCTACAAGGAGGAGGTTTATAGTCAAAGGTATGGGAAGCTGTGTACTCTGTGTCCTGTGTGGTATGGGAGAGCAGGGGCTAAATACGTGGGGACTGTGTGCTGCAGACCAAGGGCTATCCCTATGCTACTTCTATATTTGCCTGGGAGGTTAAGTTTTGTATTATCAGTATTTTCCAACGGGGCTATTCCTAAGGTCTGGAATCTGAGATATGTTTAAATTTCAGCCCAATGTTGTATAGCTTTTCTGTTTAATCGATTTTCAAACCTCCCCGAATAATTGCCTTTCAAACAAAGGGGCACCAGATTTAGAAGGCCCTTCTCTATTGTATATCCATCAAGCAGGCTTTTCCATTGTCCATATTAATTCTTTCTTTTGGAAAGTCATGTAACATTTTTCTCCTTTTTATGGCAAGTTTTTCTTATTCTAAATGGTATAATAGTTGTTGGCATACTATTCTTGATTTGGTTATTTTGAGAGTCTAATACAATACTTTTCGAATGGAACAGCCCTCTGCAGTTATTTCCCTCTGCTCTTCCATACTAAATATACTCTTCCACACCACATATACTCTTCCACTTCTTGAAAAAAGGCCCAAACTGGCTCAGCCTCCAGGACTGGTCTTAGTAGACCATGTGACAGAGTTCTCCTTACATTAAACATAGTTGTCAGGTGTCAATCTGGGACTCATCTGAAGCTTAGTTGGCTATGAAAGTTAGGGTTTTTAGATTTGATGTCCCCACTTCTATAAGGAAAAAGAGTGGAATAATAGGAGGGACCTAAGAAAGTCAGAGAACAACACACATATTAGAAGTAGGAGAAGTGTCTTATTAGGGTGCCTGAAATGTGAGTCTACCGTAAGATCAACCTGGTTCATTCACAGGCCGAGATACAGTTAAAGGATTAGGCCTTTCTTATATATAGCTGTGATAGTGCCTCAGACATTGGTGGTATCAGTGGGTGGCTGTTGAAACTTTTGACCCTGTTGTATAATATCCATTAACATTTCTCCACCCCATCTCCACACTTCTTACATATGGACATTTGACATTTTCTCTATCTTATATATTATGCAAAGTGAAAGACAAGCCCTCTAGTTGAAGCCCCCTCCTCCCTATTAAGACTCCTTACTCCAATAGTACCCTATGTAGAAATACTGACACCCACCATTAGTCTCAGAAATTCAGCCAAAAAGTTGTACGTGCTTTTGCACTATGACCTCTGCCTTGAGTCTGGACACTGATAGGGCCTTCTGAGCAAATTGTTCTAGGAATCAACCCTAGATTAGTTCATGGCCTTAGAAAACCTTTAGATTCATCTGTGTTTTAGGAGTGTAACCTTGAACAAGTCACAATCTCTGAAATAAGATCTGTAATATTAATACCTCCCTTTAGAGTTATTGTGATATTTAAGGAATGCATGTTAAGTGCTTTGCACAGTAACTAACACAGGCGCTGAAAATGATGACCACTACGATGCCATGAACCTATCTGTTCTCAGTCAGGTATTCCCAATAACCTCCATGCTAAATCTATCCTGATCCTCTCAACAGTATATTAGAATAGGTCTCATATTCCCTGAACTAAAATATGCCTATCCTATGCCTGGGGAGTGCCAGGATATTTCTGAACTAACCAAATTTAAGTTACTTGTTCTATAAGGGACAAGAGCCCACACTGATGCCTGTAGATTGGATCTAAAGCTGTTCAAATTGGACCATGGAATCTACAGGAAAAAATGGGAAACATTACCATGCTCCAGCTAGTCCTGACAAAAATGGAAAGTTAATTCTGTTTGAGTAATATATACATATCCCACTCTACTTTCCTGAGGTTTTCTTAAAAAATCAATTATTAAATTCACAGATTTGATATCCAAAGAAGGTATTTATAATACAAAATTATTCTGGTATCAGCTGAAGGTTTGTGTATCAGCCTTATAAAGCAAGGACATGTAGCTTTGTTTATGTTAGCACTTAGAAAGTGATTATATCAGTAACAGAGGTGGGAGGAAGGTGAGGAGGTGGCATTACTTTTCAACAAACATTTAGAAATCTCTGGAATTTAAGGCTGGACCAATAGACCCAACCAAAAATGGAAAAGTTGTGGCTATTTTTAATGGGTATTCCAGCAGTGATATATTATGTTCTTCTGCATTTTTGTTTATTCAGCTTGATGGAGGATATTTAAAAGGTGCTTTTGATTAAGCATATTATTAATATTTTATATTTATATAGTACCTTTCACCCCAAAGGGCTTAATAAACTATGTTTATCCAGTTTTATAAATCTTATGCAGAATTGGCCTTTTCTTCACCAGGAATGGTAGGAAGCCATCTGTGGTAGGCATCTGCCCCACTGAAGGAGGTAAGGAATTCAGGCCAAGCTCACCAAGGCAGATTCAGCTGGAGCAGAAATCTACTAAAATTCTAACTATTGGGAAAATCCTACGTTGGTTTATGAGTTGGGGGATTGGGGATGTATGATGAGAACATTAATTAATCTACTGTTTAATTAACTAATTAATCTCCTATTTAGACAGTTGCTGTTGAGTCTCTGTTCTTGCTAGTATGTGAGGAAGGTTGCATTAAATTTTGGCATTTCCTGTCTAAAACCATGAACTCATTTCCATCAATGTGATTAAAAATAACAAAAATACCTCATCGGTTATTTACTTAAACTTTTCCAAGATATTTTGTTTGGGAACAATTTTTTCTATGGTTAGAATGAAGAATAGGGTACATATTTATGTTTGGTACATACTAATTTATAAAAAGAATGAATAAATGAATAATAGTATTTTAATATATGTTTATGTTGTCTATATTGATTTTGAATGATAAATACTGTATTGATTATAGCCACTAGTGTCAAGTAAAATGGAAACAATTACTGGATCACGTATTGGGGTCACTGGAGTCATGCTATGAGAGTTATGTTTTTATAATAGTTTCAGGTACTCATTCTTGATAGCTAAAAAACAACCAAAATACAGCTCATTAGCTTTAGGAATGGAAATAAAATTATAATCTACAAGTAGTAAATTTATTATTATGTTCCTGAGACTTTAGGTCACATTTGATTTTTTTTTTATTGAAGTATAGTCAGTTACAATGTGTCAATTTCTGGTGTACAGGGTAATGTCCCAGTCATGCATATATGTATATATATATATATTAATTTTCATATTCTTTTTCATTATTGATTTTAAATATTGAATATGAAGTCCCTATCTTTCTATCTCTCTGTCTTTGTCTGTCTCTCACACACACACACACACACACACACACACACACACACACACACATCCCTAACTGAAGGAATCCTACATCAGGATTCAAGAGACCTCTAGGTTAATCTTGATTTTTATCTCTGATGAATTTACTTGTCAATCTCTTGTTAACCTCAGTTTATGAGTTTATATTACTGGCTATGAAATGCAGTAATGGAGAAAGTCTACATATTATGAAATAATGGTATATTAAATATATGAATCATCTGAGGAATTTGTATGACTCTTCCAAGTCTCACATATCAAGTTAAAATCATCAAATTCTTTTAGGTCCTATAAAATCCTTTCATAATGTAAACTTTACAGCTGCATTAACCTTTTTAGGCTACTATGTTGTCCCTTACTGCATGAAATAAGGCATGAATGAATTTATGAGGTTTTAAAAGATGCCCAATTTCCAACTGGAAACTTTAAAATTCTGAGTTATTCAGCACTTCTCTGTGATACATTCAGTTGAATTGAAGAAGATACCACATTCAATATATTATTTTATAAGCATCAAAAAACACTTAATGCATATCCATATTTTTGAAGGACAAGACTGAGACCTACCTTGAAATATATCTAGGTTGTATCTATACTCTCTCTTAATGCTTCAAGCTTTCATATATTCACATTTACGTAAATAACTCTGTTGTATTTGGGATATACCATATTTGTTTAACTTGTGATGGTGACTTTTCTCCCATTTTCATTATTTTGTTTTTCATTAATTAGCAACATAACTAAGCTCTGAAATTTGCAAGTTCATATTTTAAATCAAAGGATTAGAGCAGTATTTATAAAGAAGTAAAGAAAGCTAAGTATCATAGTTTGGAGGAAAACCCATGTGTGCTGTTTCATTATATTATGACAGGTATAATTTCAGATGACATGTATGTTTATCTTGTTGTTCCCAGAAGGTACAACAATCTCAATAGCCAACTCCGCTTTCTTTGTAGCCTATAATATTTCTCAGAAAATTTCTTGCATAAGTAATTCCTCCACATTACATTGCTATGCGTTAGAGAATGGATTATGCCTGTGCACTTGGAAACAATTGATCCTGTAGGCTGGATTTCATGGGAAAATGAAAACCAAAAACAAAATACATTTTGACAAAGTTTGCTGGGCTAATACAATTTCTCAATCAACTGTCTACACAAAATACATTTTGACAAAGTTTACTGGACTAATACAATTTCTCAGTCAACTGTCTGCATGCTGGCTTTTACTGAGTGCCATGGATTGCAAACAGTTGGGTTACAAATAAAGAAGGCATCTTACTCTAATATTCATCTTATTGGGAATGCCTGTCTTTATGAAAATAATTAGAGTTAAAATAGTTAGTCCAACTAAATACTTTATTGTACTCCTATTTAGAGAGTCTTACACTGCATATTATGTAGAAAACAGAGATCCTGCTTCTACTCTCTTATCAAACTTATTTTATTCTGCATTGTAGTAAGCATAGCTAGTTTATGTAAATCATTATTTTCTCCCCAGAGGTCAGGGCCTATGTCATGATCATTTACATTTCTCTTCTTACTCAAATATCATGACTTGTGTTCAGTAGGTAAATAAATATCTGGAACATAAAAAAACTTAGAAGACTTAACCTGATAGAACCAAGGAATGTATTTGTCTTCGATTTTCAGATTTATAAAAAGGAACACATTGATATAGAGTGCAATCTGCCAAATTAATAGGTCTGTAGAATGATTTCTCAATAACTATAAAGTCCAAATATCTTTGGTACTCAAGACTCTTCATAATTTGCCACTTCCTGCATCCCTAGTCTCAATTCCATGACTTACTCCTACATATTCCACAGTTTAGCTGTGTTGAGTTATGCCTAGATGATCATACATACTGATTTACCCAGAATGGACATGGTTTATATTTGTTTTCTTGGCATGATTATTAATAAGTCTGATTTTCACTTTTATAACGATAATAGTTTCATATCAAGTGTGTGGTCAACCTAATTTACGTATTTCCTTAATGGGTCTGTAGTGTTTCATGCTTCTGTATATTTTGGAAAATTATTTTTGGAGTTTCTATCTGTCTATGTGTGACAAACATTTGGATACATGTTCAACCTTAGGTCTTGCACATGCAACCTAGGAGTTAAATTAGCTCAAATTTTCTGGGAGCTTCAAGTTTCTCAAGAGCTGTCTAAAACTATAAGAATCATGGAGGCCTGGTTGGTTTAGATATTCCCTAGAGTAATTCTGTTGATTTCACTGGGACAGTTCCAACACTGTGCCTTTTTCTGAATAATGCTGGGAACATCCTGGATCCAACTTAGTTGTTAATTTAGGACTACAGTGATCCCCTCTCAGACTGTTCTACAAGATCCCAAAACATGGCAGAGTCATACTAATTTTTTTCAAAGTGCATCCTCTATGACTGATCTGTGTTCCATAGTCTAGGAATTCCTTTATTTATCATAGCATTGTTTTCAGAGTAATTCTGGTCTCTTCTGAGGGAACTAAGAACTTCAAACCGGGAATTATTGAGGGAACAGAGCATACAGTTGGAGTGTTAGTAACTTTGATAAAGCTTATGCTGGTTTTTGTCTGCTTCCTCAGATAAGATGCTGATACCCAACAGGAACAAATCCAGTACATCTGCCTAGTTAAGTTACTTTGATTTATATGAATGTGGATATGCACAGATTTACTGAACTAATCTCCATGGCATTGCCTTCATCCATGGTTTTCTGTCTACTTGCCTCCCACAACCCCTGCCTTTGGTTTTTAGCTTTCCAGTTGAATAGTAAACGTTTATTTTCTCCTTTGGCTCAGAACATGAAACTCCTGTCACAGTTAATAAAAGGCACTAGCATCTGCTAAAACAACAATGCTGCTCTGAAAGCCTGTGGTTCAAACATTTTCAGTTTTTCTTTTTCCCTGCCTTCTTTTTTAGTCATGAGAGTGTAGGAGGGGGCAAAGTTCACAGTTCTTACAGTGCTAGTGAAATCATTTATTCTGCCTCTGCCTGTAGAACTAAGATTGCTGGAGGAGACCTTGGATGGTTTCATAGGAGCCAAGGGCACCTGAGGCTACTAGAGGTGTCTGCTTTGTGTCTCATAACAGGAATGTGAAAAAGACTGTGAAAAATATTGATGGGATAAATTGGCCTTATAGTAAAGTGAGAGTGAGTTTCAATGCATAAAATCATTCAGGTAAAATCATTAAGACTATTATAAATTGTAACCCAAGGCATGTGTGATCGTACACATGTGATGCATATGTGTGGTTGTAGACTGTCCCCTGAAAAGCACTTCTCAATGAATTTTCCAGGCTCAAGAAGAATAATTAAATCAAATTAGGTAATGTGTGGAAAATAATTTAAAAATTCTGAACCTTTTCTTTTTTCAAATCCATGATGTTTGTATACCTAAAGGTCTATGTGCTATTTTATTTACTGCTTCTCAATAAAAGAATATCAAAATAGAAAATATTCATAAAGAGGGAATATAAATGATCTGAGTGACAGAAAAATCCTGCGTGAAAATTAAATGTTGGACAGATAGATAAGCTTGAGAGAGAATATACTTATTATTCATTAAATTATGAAGATTTATCTATCAAACCTGCAAAACAAAATTAACTGGGTCTTGGTTTTACAAGTGCCATTTTGGGATGCAAAAATTATTTCCAAAAGTGGAAACAGGGTTAGGGAACAAATGAATGATGTTGAACTGTCTAGAGTCTATCAATAGTGGAAAGCCATTACTATCCCTAAACTTAAAGGGACAAGGAAAGAAAGTGATACTGCTGGAATTCAAAGAGATCTGAAGCTTTTGAGGGGAGGGCTTCCCACAGGACCTAGAAAATTCATGGGACACAACCCCTGCCGGAAATAGAGGACAAGGATTTTATTCAATTTGGGCTGCTATAAGAGAATATTACAGAGTGGGTAACTTATTTATAACAGAAATTTATTTTAGTGTAGTTCTTGAGAATTGGAGATCCAAGATCAAGGCACTGGCAGATTTGTGGTCTGGTGAGGAACTGCTTCTTGATTCATAGATAACTGTCTTCTTGCTGTGTATTCACATGGTAGAAGGGGGTAAAGGAGCTCTCTCAGGTGTCTTTCATGAGGGCACTAATCCCGTTCATAAGGGCTCCATCCTTATGACTTAATCACTTCCCAAAAGCCCCACCTCTAAAAACTATCACACTGAGGATTAGGATTTCAACATGTAAAATTTGGGGGGACACAAACTTTCAGTCTATAGCAGAAGTGGAAGTACCCACTCTATCACTTTCAATTCTTAAATATCCTGCTGTGTCTCTCCTTAACTGAATCTAATTAAAAGACAGAGGGGAAAGTGATCCAATGTAATTAACTCCTTGGGTGTCAATTCTCCTGGGGTACAGAGCACGATTGAGAAAATTGAAACATTGGTCTGTGAATAAAGGAAGGGCAAGTAAGGTGGCAAATTCGCAGCATAATCTTATACAACAATGTTACAACTTCGGTATTGGTAGTTCTCATTTTACAGATGCAAAACCTGAGTCTGGGATTGTTAAATAATTTTTCCAAGATCACACAGCTAGTGAAACTTAGACCATTGCCTTGAATTTATGTTTCTTATTTAATAGCCAATGCTAATTACTATGTTATATTGCTACTCCAATATTTATATTTTTTTCTATGGATTGTCACCATAAAAAATAAACATTTAAAGGAAATGTATGTATAAAAATCAAAATTTATGGATGGATCAACTAAATCCAAAGAAAAATATAAGGGAAATGAAAACTAGATATTGGAGGCAGTATAGGGGAAGTCAGAACATACTGTTTTGATCTTTTCAATTCTTTGCTTCCATTGCATGTTTTATTTCTTACATTCCCAGCAAAAGCTTAGAATTCCTGTCACATCAATCCAAAATTAGCTTTTGCGGGCTAAGGGCCTTGGGCATGAATGTTTGCAAATTGGGTAGAAAAAGCATCGCAGTGGTCCAAAGGCTCCCAAGTCAGCTTGAATTTTCAGCATAGCTTGGACCAGGGCCTAAAGTAACTGTCTGGGATGTGTGAGTGTGAGGGAAAGAAGTTGAAACTGCCTCCTTTTTCATATTTTCAATATTAAACAGAAACCAAGAGGGAAATGGTTCCAATATTTTATCATGTAGATTACTTCTAAAACATTCTAATCTGACAATGTTGTGTAAATGGACTAAAGCAAATGAAATTTTCTCAAAGCAAAGTGAGAAACAGAACTGCATGATCTTGATTATAAAATGTAAAACATTACATGTATTATTTCTGTGAGTAAATATTTTTTTCATAAAATGTAGGAGTAGTCTGTTCCACCACCACATAAAATTAAAATTTGTACTATTTTAACACTCGGTACACTGTAACACCATGACCAACCATAGTCCAGAGTTCAGTTCATTTTGTTTAGATTTTCTTCTCAACAGCCAGTGTCGGATAGTAGAGGCCTAAAAGGATGACAGAGACAATGGATCATTAAGCACTGAACAAAGAGTTCTTCAGCGTTTAAGGCGACTAAACAGAGGAAGGAGGGGCCATCCAGATAGATAGCTTTTCTATAGTGTGTTATTTAATATAAGGGTTCACAAAAGAAAGGAAGTAGAAGGTGCATTAGCAAACAAAGGAGAGCAAAATAGGGTATAAACAAATAACTAATTTTTTTATAAGAGGAAAATGTCATGCTTACTGCAAAAAAAAAAAAAAAAAAAAAAACCCCAGCATTTTTTAAAGATCAAGTATAAGAAATGTGACAAGAAAAATGGAGAAGTCAGTTGTTGAACAAAGGATTGTGTTCTGGCAGAGGGACTGGCATGAGCAAATGCATTGGTTTGAGAGGCAGTGGGTAATACAGCTTACTTGTAAAGATCCTGTCAGGATGTTAGGAAGAAATAACAACTACTGGCTTTTGGTTAAGGGTGGATAAAAAATGGTGGGAGAACATGGAGGTTTCCAAGCCAAATCAAGAAAATGGAAAAGGAAAATATGGATTCTATAAGCACTTGGGATGTGGCAAGAGTGTGTAAGTCAGTGTCATCTCCTCCTTGGTATTACATTTCTTGGAAATTTGTTCAATTTTGAAAGATACATGAAATTCTGTAAAAAATAATTTTACAAAATTTATGAATATATTGCATATAACCTTCCAGTCCTTACTGATTTTACTACCACACTATTTTTACTTCACCATCTACGTGAGAAAAAAAAATGGGTGTCTGATGTTGCTTTATATGTACATTTGCTTCAATGCATATTGCAAATGCTTTCTTTGATATCTTTCTATATCAATCTTTTTGAATTTGGAGATGCATTTATGAGATCTATCAATTTTATATATGTATAAACATTTTATTCAGTTCATTGCTGTGTAGCTGTGCTTTGCATGGCTGTGTTACAGTTCATTTATACTTATATTTTGTCCAGTATTACTCAATTAAAAACAATGCTTCAGGCCTCTACATCCCATAATGTGCTTGGTGCCCCAGTTCCCATTTCTCTGTCATGCGAGGCTCACTCCATCAAGTGCTACTTGGAGTCCTGCAGAGGTTTCTTATTTTTACTCAGGGAAGAAGAGAGCTTTAAAGGCTAAAGCTTTAAAGGTTTTAAGGGTAAAGGGTTGTCTGCTTCCACCCATACAACAAGAAAAAAAGCTGGAAGATTTTCAATTCAGACTATTCTTGACCCATCAGAGATCTTAAGTCACAGGGCAAAAACCTAACATAAAATCTTGAAAGAGACAGGAGCCTACACACACAAACAGAACCTCAGCATTTGCTTATTTGGGGCAAGTGCTGCCGATAGTCATTTAGTCTGGAAAAAAAGATTCAGCTAGAAACTTTTTAGCAAATTCCTAAGGTTTAGCATGAAAGTGTGAAGACACTGAGAGACACAGGCATAGGGGGTTTTACGTTCCTTTTCAGACTTTTCCTCCAGGAACCACAGCAAGTGCTCACAGGAAAGATCAGGGAGAATATTGAGAAAACTTACCCAGTTAATAGTGCTGGCTGGAGATGCAGAGCAACAGACACAACCAAAATCAATCCAGATGCATCTTCTCTAGCTTCCTTAGAGAATAAAAGCCTTAATCAGAGAAGGAAGGATTTAAAAAAAAAACCAAAACTGTCACCAAAGAGAGCTGGTGAAAACCAACTCTAGCTTGTGGGGAGGAAAAGGAAAAAATATATATTTTTTTAAGTTCCACATCTGGGTAAGTTCAGGGATATATGGGGATTACATCTCCAGGAAAGGGCAGAAACGTTTGTGAATGTCACTCTTCTGGGACCCAAATAAATAAATGTCTGTCTAAGGCGGAGGCTTAATTAAAATATCACAAAACAGTACCTTCTCCTCACTCCCCCTTATCCAACCACCATCACCACCACACTAACAAGCATTGAGTAAAAATGATCCTGTAAACATCTAGGAGAGCGAGAATATGCATACTCTGGGTAATAGTTCAAAGAGAAGTTCCACCCACAAGTGAGGAAGCCCATGGCCAAGCAAGGACAAGACATTAGGAAAAAAATTCTTTGATAATGAGTCCACATCCTAGGCACAAAATATCACTTAAGACACATGAAGCTTGTGATGAGCTGAGGCTAACCACAGCAACAGCCATCTTCAATCCAAGGTGACTTTCTGACTAGATTGACAAGAGCTTCCATACTAGCAGATGGAAAGGCATGTTTTATCTCCAAGATTAGAAATTATTTACTTCAGCATCTACTGTTCTATACAGTGTATTAGGTTTTCAAAAAAATTTAAACAACATATAAAAAGGCAATTAAAAACACAGAAGAGACAAAACAATCATCTGAACAAGATTCATGACAGAAAATGAAAGTATCAGATAGATAATTTAAAATAATTTTGCTAATATGTTAAAGGCTCTAATGAAAAGGCAGGCAACATGCAGGACTAAATAGGTAATTTAATCAGATCACATGGAAATTTTAAGAAAGAACCAAATGAAGATACTAAATTTCAAAAATAAAAGTAACAGATGAAGAATGCTTGAAACAGGTTCATCAGAGACCCAACTAAGCTGAGGAAGGATCAGTGAACTTAAAGATAGGTCAATAGGAGTTGCCTATACTGAAATGTGTGTGTGTGTGTGTGTGTGTGTGTGTGTATGTGTGAAAGAGTGTGTGTGAGTGAGAGAGAGATAGAGACAGATAGGAGAGATGGAGAGAGAAGATAGAATATACAAGAGCTACAACAATATCAAGCATTCAGATGTGTAACTGGATTGCTGGAATATGAGTAACTGAAATCCCAGAAGGAAAAACAAGAAATAATAGGAAGAAGAAATATTTGAAGAAATAGTGGCTTAGAATTTTCTAAATTTAGTGACAGACATGAAACTACAGATGCAGGAAGCTCAGAGATCACCAACCAAGATAAACACATTGCATTCAAAGCTGAAAACTAAGAATAAAGAGAAAACCTTGAAGGTAGCTATAGGGGGAAAAAAAGACACATTACCTACAGAGGAACAAGGATAGGAATTACACAGCAGACTGCTCATCTAAACCCATGTATGCAGGAAGACAATGAGGGATTTCTTTAAAGCGCTAAAAGAAAAAAAACCTCTCAAACCAAAGTTCTGTGCTCATTGAATACTTCACTATTCTTCAGTAGTAAAGGAGAATAAAGTAAAATAAAAATTAAAAACTAACAAGAAACTGAGGAAGTATATTCATAGCATAACTAGTGCACAGGAGATATTAAAGAAAGTTCTTCAGAAAGTGGAATATAAGTTAGAAACTGGCAACCATACAAGGAAATGAAGAGGATGTAATATAGGAAAGTAATGGTAAAATAAAGTTTTGCTTTCAGTTTCTCTAAAAGATAACTGAATGTTTAAAACTAAAATAGCAACAATGCATTGTGTTTGTATAGTTTATGTAAAAATGAGATGTATGACAACAGTAACACAGGAGATGGGAGGGAGTAGTTTGTAAGAAACTGTTATGAGCTCCTTATACTTTGTGAGAAGCATTTTAATATTGTTTGAAGATTCATAGATTATTTAAATATTTAGATTCTGATACAATCACTAAGATTGTTAAATAATAAAAAAGAAGGAATCAATTCAGTAAATGAAATAGAATAATTTAAAATGCTTAGTGAAACCCATAGAGGGCAGAAAAAGAGGCTAAAAACGAATAGTTGGAAAAATTAGAAAACAGCTGAGAAGATGGTACATCTCAATCCAATGAAATCAATAATCACCTTAAAAATGAATAGGCTAAACATAAGTTAAAAAGATGAAATTTCTCAGATTGGATAAAAAGGTAGATACAGCCATATTGCTGTCTACAAGAAACACATAAATATAAACAAATATTAATTTACTATTTTTCACCTCCTATACATTTATAATGAAGAATAAGGGGGTATTTGGGTAAAATTTTTAAGGATAACAATTATAATCCTCTCCATTTATATCATTTTCCCAGTTTCAGTTTGCACATTTTTATGGTCCTGAACTATCATACAAAGTTAGGACTGACTGTATATGAGATAAAAGTTCTCATCACAAGAAAAAATAATTTGTGGTGATACGTGTTAACCAGACTTATTATAGTGTTTATTTTGCAATATATATAAATATTGAATCATTATGTTGTGCATCTGAAACTAATGTAATGCTGCATGTCAATTATGTATCAAAATTTTTAAAATAAAAATAAAGGCTTAAATTTTAAAATCCGCATTACTGAGATAGTTTACATAGACATAATTTATTGGTTTTAAATGTACAATTAAATGAGTTTTGAGAAAAATATGCATTCATATAGCCACCACCACGACCATGATATAAAATATTTCAGAGTCAACTAAAAAAATAAATGCCTTCCTGTCACTTTGTGGTCAATTCCTTTACATTATCATTTTGACCCATGCCCCTTGGCAATCACTGAGGAGTTGCTTCTTATGGATGAGTAAAGAAAGTGATTTCTTGAGATGGAATTTATTCTTGGTGAAGATGCTGTGAAAATTGTTGAAATGGCAACAAAGGATTTAGAATATTAGTTGATAAAGTGGTGGCAGAGTTTGCATGCTTCAGGGAAACCGTTCATGAAAACAAGAGCCAATTGATGTGGTAAACTTCGTTGTTGTCTTATTTTAAGAAATTGCCACAGCCATCCCAGCCTTCAGCAACCAGCACTCTGATTGGTCAGCAGCCATCAACACTGAGGTGAGACTCTCCACGAGAGAAAACATTACAGTTTGCTGAAGGCTCAGATGATGGCTAGCATTTTTCAGTCATAAAGAATTTTTTCATTAAGTTGTGTACATTTTTTGACATAATGCTATTGCACACTTAATAGACTACAGTACAGTGCAAATATAACTTTGCTATGTGCTGGGAAACTAAAATATTTGTGTGACTTGCTTTATTGATATTTTCACTTTATTGAGGTGGTGTGAAACCCAGTCTACAGTATCTTTGAGGTACACCTGCATATTATAGATAAATGGGTCATAAGACTAAAAGAAAATTAAACTATAATTTTCATTAAGGTTTTTTGAATATGCAATCTTGTAAAAATATCAATATTCATCATCCTCACAAATAAAAATATGAATTATTTAGAATAAATAGGAAAACTTATTTTCAGCAGTGATGCTTGCAAAAAATATTTTGGGATTTAATTTTCTTTAGTTAGGACATAGTCTACATTCTTCATTTCACAAGATCTTTCTGTTATATAACTGGCACTCTTAAGGTACCAATCTGTCTTGGAAGGCAAATTAATTTTTAAGTCCTGGTTAATAAGATTACATATAATAAATAACACCTCAAAAGAAACTGAATAAACTATTTTTTATTATATACAGAGAGCCCTCACTTTGCATGGTCTGACATGCTTGAATTTCTGTTACTACAGTTTAATTAAAATATATTAGTCCCCAGACAACACAGTTCAAATTTCAGTTGCCACAGTATATTAACTGTGAGTAATTATGTAAAGTGCAAACCTTGCCTCTAGCTTTTCAGTCCACAAATCAACAAATCATGACATAAATGATCAGTGACCAATTATGTCATTTCTTTCATAGTCAATAGGTAATTGGTCACTGCACATCTGTTCACACACAGGGAAGTTTTTAGTTGCATTTCCTTCTTGTCTCCCAGCGATAAAGCCATGTAACATTTTACAAAAATGAATAATCAAAAGAGGAAATTGGTCAACAAGAAGAGAGAGTAGTCTAGAAATAAAAATGAAAAGTGATAATGGTGGGAAAAAGTGGTTGTAACGAAAAAGGATGTAGATATCCCAGAGCAAGTGACGTTGCCAAATGTTGCACATTATAGGTACTCTCGTAGATACTTCACGATACTGAAAGTGCAAAGGATAAAATATTAGATGCTAATCCATACTTAAAAAGGAGAATGAGTATTCACCCAAGTGCAGAAAGGATACTCACTGAATCAAACGTTATACAAGAAGACAAGCACTATTCAAACTACTCTTGATAATGTTTGTTTTTAACGATGAAATACAACATTTCCATACTAATTCTTCTATATTTTAAATTACAGTATAATTATAGGAAATATTTTTACTATTTTTCATTTTCCTGTACATTTATAACCAAGAATAAGGGAGTTTTTAATATCTTGACAAAAATGTAAAAGATAACAGTTGTGGTTTTCCTCATGTATTAGTATCATTTTCCCAGTCTTATCTTGGACAGTCATTTTTATGGTGCTATGCTATGTTGGCAAGTTAGGACTGGCTATCTATATTATATACAATATATTGCATATTGTATATTATATACACATAGTAATTGATTTCATGGTTTGGAAGTTTTGTGTTCACAAAAGTAGTAACAAATCAACAAAGCAAGTATTGATTACCAAATATTTATAAACATGATTTCAGAAAGCTTCAACATAATACATTAGAAGGCAAGCAAAAATGGGAAAAAATTTTCAGATCCTATTCTGATCATATGCTATAGGTTAATATTGTTAGTATAAAATAAATAGTAAGAAATCAGTAAAATGCATAGTGCAGCTGAGTAGAAAAATGAGCAAAAGCACATGAATAGGTAACTCATAAAAGATGAAAATTAATGGTCAGAAAGCTTATGAGAGTTGTGTATAGTTATCAAAGACATGCATATTAAAACAGTGATGAAATAGTGCCACATGGAAGTATTTATTATTCGATATGCATCAGAATCACCTATGGAAATCACTTTATGTATCTATATCTGTATCTATTTATCTTTCTGTCTATCGATCGTTTATGTCTATATGTATAGAGACATAGTATATATAGATATAGATATCTCCAGGCACACACTCAGAGATATTGACAAGAATAGGAATATTAATAATAACTTACCTGAAAAGCAAAAAGTTCTTTTCATGTTTTACTTTTGAGGAAGCACTCTCAAGAGTAAAAGACATGCCAAAGTCATGTGATGGAGCTGAGATATAAACCTAGGCTCTAGTGTTGCTGAACCACCAGCCTCTGTACCCCGAGAAATGAGTTCAGACTTGGAGACAGTTTGGGGAGTATTAGAAAAGAGCAGCTTTATTGCTTTGCCAGGCAAAGGGGAGTCACGGTAGGTTAATGCCTTAGAGACTGTGAATCTGTCTTGGGATTGGTGTCCTGAGGTTTTATAGAAAAGCTGGGAGGAGCAGAAAGGTGACAACAGTCAGGGCATTTTTCTGGGGTGCTGTATTCTTCTTAGCCTTGATGAATCCACAGAGAAACTCAGCAAGGTCTGTTCTGTTCATTCTTCTGAGGCTATCAGTCTGTGACCACTTCCTGGAGCATAGCATCTGGGTTGAAGGATAAGCTATCCTGGGTAAAGAATGTATAGGGAGTGGAGAGTGTAATGTAAAGGTGAGGGTTTGTCAGAGAAAAGAGAAAAATAAGTAGCAAGAATTTTAATTCAGAATGAATCAGCAAACGGTATCAGCATCAGGGAAGCCGTTCTGTTAGTTTCCTGCTCTTTCACTAGGGCCTCAAAGACTGTACTAATTTTACCACATCCAGTAGCCCTTATATCTCTTCTATGAAAAATAGCATGTCCCAGAATATTGTACTATTTATAATGGTCGCATTCCATCAAAATTATAGACAGGTCTTATTCTGAGACCCTGATGTAGGCAGGGTAAAGAGTTGAACATGAACTTTGCTTTTACACAGCTAATCAGGTTCACAAACCAGTAAGCTCCATGCCATTTAAAAAAAAAAAAAAAAGCCCCTAAATGGAATAAAAAGGCAGAATTAAGATTGAGAGTCATCTTCCAATATGAAGAGTACAGATGGAAGAATGTGGTGAAGATTAGAAGGAAGAGTTTAATTAACAGTTGATTTCTATACAGCCCGGCATAGAGGTTTGTTTTTTCGCCGACACACTTACCAAAGAGATGATGTGACTAGAGCTCCATATGAAATTTGGATGAGAAGAGGGGAAAAATAACCATGGCATACAAGCAATTCATACTGCAAGGGTGTTTTTCCCCAGGATCCTGTTTTAATCCCATTTGCCTGATCTCTTGCCATTTCATACAAAACCAGTACTTTAAGACTTAACAAGATGCAGGTTGCCCAAAAATAGGAGCTGCAAACCTCCTAGGTGTAAAGATGCGAAAATTACAAAATTTATGACTAGTGGTTTTCTCTCTTGCAATCCATTTTACACAATTGAAATTTTAAGTGGCAGTAAGCGTCCCTTGTTCTATAGTTTTTCAAAAGTTAGAATAAAAAACCACCCTAATTTTGTGATACTGTCAACAGATTCTCTTTCTCTAGTCTCTTCTTCCCTCAGGAAAGCTCGGGATTGCTCTTATTGCCAGTACTCTTCACTACTTTTCAAAGTTGATTTTAGTCTCTCTTTTATAGAAATTAAAGAGTGTCACTGAGAAATGTGTGACAAATGATCCTGGACTCAACTCTAGTAGTGAATGTTAGAACACAAACCATGAGAGAACAAAGAACAAAGCCTACCTATTTGTAACTTGTGAGTCAGTTTGAAAGATTTCAAATTAAGGCTTGGAAAATATTTCATCTGTGTTGATTGGTCCAATAAACTCTGACTCAGCTTTGGGGAAATGCATTTTTAAATTTATTTTTAAATCTGTTCCCCCATTCTAGAATCCATCTTAAATGTTAAATTTCAGGCAAAATTTTCTTTTTTATTCATTCTCATGTTTAATCTAAACCAAATTGATATGGCCAGTAGATTTTTCTCTGCATTCTTAATTCTCTAGGAAGACATGCTTTTCTAATTTAAAAATCCACACCATCAATGCAGTATTCTTGCTAACACTTAAAACCCCAATGTGGTAAGGCTCGAGAATTAACTACAGAAAGTACAAAAAGTACCAGTAAACGAGGTCTCCTGAAATATACCACTGTGATGTAATCTACAAAATACAGATTTAAGGAGATGCTTCATGTCCAAAGGAAATGGTTTCTTGAACAAATAAATTGCAAAATAATAATAATAATAGGAAATATGTAGATTAAGGGACATATTAACCAGTTGCTAAACACTGCATTTTATATAATGTATGGACCATATTTGGGTTCTAATTCAAACAAACTGTCAACAAATGAACTCTCAGGGAACTGAGAACACTAATTGTACATTTTAGAGTATTTAGAGTATTGTTTGGGTATGAGTATTGTGATTATACTAAAAGGACCTCAATCTTTGTGAGATATATAATAAATGTATATGCAAAAGTTATAGGATATCAATGAGTTCTGAAATTTGTATCAAAATATTCAAGGGGTTCTGAGTAAAAGTTATAAATGAAGCAAGGTAGATGGTGAGTTGGTTGTCTAGGATGAATGATGAATATATGGGAGTTCATTGGACTGTTCTTGCTACATTTGTGTATATTTTTTAATGTATCTGTACTTAAAAAAACCAGCAGGAAATCATGTCAGCTATTTGGTTTATCTTTCAATTATTTGGAATGTTTTCAGTTTTCTTTCTTAATCTACCTTTTCTACTTTTAAATGCTTTAAAATAATATAAAATGTGCTTACTTCTGACTGAGCAAATAATAGCTCTGTGACTCAATTTCCTCAGTTGTAAAATGGAGATAATAATAGAACGTCCTTAAAATATCACTGTGAATATAAAATGATAGAGAACACGTAAATTGCTTAGAAAAGTAAAAGCCAGATATTATTTTAAATATGATAGTGCATTAAATGCTATCTATTCAATCCTATACATCTAAGTACAGGTTGTTACCAATTTTTGTTTGTTTATTCTATTTTGTCTTTTTAACTGACAAAGAAAGTGAAGTCAGGGTTATATACTATAGCAAACAGAGGTCTGAAAAGTGCCAGTAAAAACACTCATATATATTAAAAAATACTAAAAGATAATAGCTATTCTCCATTGCTCTTGAAAATGAAATGATTTGTACCATGTACTATTGTGAGATGTCAGAGGAAATAAGAGACATAACAAAGAATTTTTTATCTGTGGAAATGAGATAGGAGGTAAAAACCAAGATAAATATGAGGAAGCAGTCAAGATAATTTCTAGAGGGACTCTCAAGCACTGTGATTTTAAGATCTTCATAATAATAGTAAAGTCCATGAATAGATAATGTTCAAATTGTGACAGTTGGATATGAGATTTGGTGTGAGATTAGAATGGAACATTATCACTCTGTTGAAAGAGGGGGGAGATAGACTTCTAAAGGAAATTAGGGGCTGGTTTAATAGCAAGGGATTTTGCTTGTAGGATATTATTATTATTATTATTATTATTATTATTACTACTACTACTTGTGTGAATATAAATAAGCAAATATATTCAAATTTGGCAAAAGGAATATGAATAAAAAGTCATGACAAATAAGCATTTAATTCAAAGAAAATATCTCATGGGCAAAAAAGAAAGAAAATCTATATTTATTGATACTGTGAAAGTATAAGAACTGACATTATAGAATCATTAAAATAATCTATTGCAAAATACAGTAAATTAGTGTTTTGGGTTTTTTCTATCCATTTTGAAGTGCTTTGCCCTCCAGAATTTCTGTATTCATCTAGGAAAATTGTTGTGTCTTTTCAGAGAAGCTTTTCAAGACTTTTAACTTGATACAACAGATTATTTCTCCTCTGTTAAAAATAATCAAGTTTCCTGCATACTAACTTGCTCACTTCTGCTTTTCCTTTTCTCTTCCATTTTCTCCTTCTCTTCTTCCTATAACAATGGATATAGAACTTGTGTCAATTCTTTTCTCACTTCTTTTAAATGGTTTTAATGAGGTATAAATCACCTGCCATACAGTTTACCAATATTAGTCTACAATTCAGTGGTTTGTAGGATCATTACAGAGTTATGCCACTATCACCATAATCTAATTTTGGTACATCTTTATCAGTACAAAAAACCCCTGTAAGCTTAATAAGTCATTTCCTATCCCACCTGTCCTCACTGTTCATCCACCAGCCTTTAGCAAACACTAAATCTACTTTCTATGTCTAAAGATTTGTCTATTCTGGAATTTTCCTATAAATGGAAAAAATATGTGATCTTTGTGACTGGCTTCTTTCATTTAGCATAATGATTTCAAGGTTCATCCATGGTATTGCATGTTCTGGTACTCCATTTTTTTTTGTTATTGTGTAATATTTCATCGTATGAATATGTCAAATTTTGTTTATCCATTTATCAGTGAATGGTCACTTAAGTTTCTGCTTTTTGGCTATTATGTGCACTGCTGTTGTAAACATTTAGTGCAAGCTTTGGTGTGGATGGGACTTTTATTTCTCATGGGTATATACCTAGCAATGGAATTGGTGGATCACATGGTAACTTTATCTTTAACTTATTAAAGAATTGTCAAAATATAAGTGGCTGCACCATTTCAAATTCCCACCACCAATGTATGAGGGTTCCAATTTCTCCACAACCTTGTCAACACTTGCCATCATCTGTCATTTTGGTTAAAGTTACCTTAGTGGGTGTGAAGTAGTATCTCATTGTAGTTTCAATTTGCATTTCCCTGATGGCTCATGATGGTTGAGCATCTTTTCACGGACTTACTGGTCATATCAATCTCTTCTTTGAAAAACATGTCTATTCAAATTCTTTGCCCATTTAAAAAAATTTGGTTAACTCTCTTTATTATTGTGATGAGTTCTTACGTATTTTGGGTATAAGTCTCTTATCAGACATAACGATTTGCAAATATTTTCTCCCATCTGTGTTATCTTTTCAATTTCTTAATGGTGTCTTTTGTAGCAATTAAAAATTTTGGTGTCACTTACTCTATCATTTTTTGTCATTTGTACTTTTAATATTGTATCCAAGGAAGCTTTGTCTAACTCAAGTATGTTCATAAAGATTTATTCCTATACTCCTTTTTAAGAGTTTCATGTTTCTAACATTTATATTTAGTTCCACGATGCATTTTGATTTATGTTTTGTGGATGGAGTAAGAAAAGAGTTCAACTTCATTCTTTTTCATGTAGATATGCAGTTGTACCAGTAACATTTGCTGAAAAGACCATTCTTTCTCCCTGTATCTTTCTTAGCACTCTTCTCAAAAAATCAATTGACCATAAATATAATGGTTTATTTTTGGAGTCTCTATTTCACTGATCTATATGCAAAAACCACACTATCTTGTGTCCTTAGAGAAATCCGTTCATTTCTTATAAGATATCTTGTTTATTGATATACCATTGTTCATAATATTCCTTTATAATCCTTTTTATTTGTGAAAGGTCCATAGTGATGACTCTTTAATTCTAAATTTAAGTAACTTTAGTCTTGTTTTTTTCTTTGCTTTACTCAGTTTGTCAATTTTGTTGACTTTTTCCAAAGAACAAACTTTTGGTTTCATTAATTTCTTTATTGTTTTTCTATTCCCTGTCTAATTTTGTCCCAGTCTGATCTTTTTATTTCCTGTATTGTGCTTGCTCTAAGTTTAGTTTGCTCTTCTTTTAATAGTTTCATAAGGTGGAGTGTTATGTTATTGACTTGAGATTTCTTCTTTTTTACATGTAGGCATTTGCCATTATAAATTTCCCTCCAACTATTACTTCGGCTTCAGCTCATAAGTTTTCAGAGGGCACAATCTTAAGTATGCACACAGTCACATTAAGGGGACAGTAGTTTTAACTGAGCCCTCTTTTACTATCTCTCTCCCTACTGATGTTTGCCTCTGTTAGTATCACACCCAGCTGTTAGCCTCCATTAATAGCCAGATGATTGCTCTATTGTTAGTAATAATGCCCTGGAGCTTAAATTGCTCCACAGTCTAATTCAGTTAAATTCATGCCACTTTATCTGGGTAATCTTTGATGTCTATCTTTGAGATGTGTTCTGATCCCAACAGAACTCTTCTTAGATGTCTCTTACCCTGATTCTCTCTGTTAAACTTTTAGCTAGTTTATTTAGTTCATTGCTTTCATGGAGCTGTCATCGTCCTTTTAGTTACTCCGTTGTTTTCAAAATTTCCCCTAGCCTCAGACTTCCCTACACTCTGTTCCAAATAGCCATTTCACTTGCGAAGAGCTTCAGAGCTTTCTGTTTTTAGTGTCTTCTACTCCTGTGCTAAATCTTCGAATCAGAGTTTTAGAGCTAGAGGCAGAGATAGTGGCCACTTCTTTCAGAGTAATACCCTTGCCTCATGAAGAGAGCCCTAGGCTGGGGCAGTAGCCTCTTCTCTTCTTGCTTTCCTCTACCAATATGGAACCTCTTTTCACTGAGTGAGCTTGGGAAAAGATGAACAGGGCCCCAGTAGTCTCTGCCCATTGCATTGTAAGTAGAGCCTTCATCCTGTGGATGAGGGCTGAGTTACAGAAGTGAGCTCCAGAATGCTCAGAAACTCTTTCCTAGAATGGAGTTCCTACAACACAGAGCTGAGAAAGGTGCGAAATGCTGGTGGCTTGCTCCTCTCAAGGAAATACTGTAGCCCTTGTCTGAGATTTAGAGGAAGGGAGAGCTCCATGTTCTTAGTTGCAGTGGCCCAGAGTGGAACTTTCATAATGCTGAATTAGGAGGAAGGAAAGCGGGAGTGGGTCATGCTCAAATGCCACAGACTCTTGCTTTTCTTGTCAAAATTTAGTAGATTTTTTTCGAATAACTGTTTCTTCATTTGCTGATGCTTTTATGATAATTTCAAGCCATTTTAACTTGTTTTACATAATTTAGCCAGTTACATTGTTTCATTGTGGAGAGGGTTCATGAAACTCTTCACACTGCCATTCCAGAAATCCTCTCTCTCTGTTCTCATTTTGCCTCATTGTGTGTACCTCTGTACCCATGTTGATATTCATACAGTAAATTATTCTGGTGTATGTATTCTTTGATACTTAGTGGTTGTTCTGCCTTGCCTGTTCAGGGACCAGAATAGTCATTGAGACTTACAGCTTGTCTTATAGTAGTAACTTAACTATAATATATAAATAAAATAATTACCAATGCTGAGATCCATGCTAAGCCTTTTCTGGTACGACATTTCATTTAATCCTGTAACAGATTATGAAGTAGAAATTATGATCCTGATTTTACACAGAAGGAACTTAGTTGTGAGAGATCAAATAGACTGTCTCCGGGGTAGATAACTGCTCATCTCTGTTGCCTGAAAAAACATGATCTGATGATAACCAAACAATGTTTTCTCTGGAGTTGTTTAGTTCAAGGATTGTAAACTAAACATAGATACTCTCAGTCACACTGAGACACACCGTAGAGGATACTGAAAAATGATGTTCTCTCTCTCTCTCTCTCTCTCTCTCTCTCTCTTCTAATACATTTCAACAAAGGGCTATGCAACACCAAAAAAAAAAAAAACACTGCATAGTCTTTTTTCTTATATAAGGCTTATTTGACTCCTTGGTGCCAACAATTTAAGTAATCTGATTCTGTCCAACTCTGAAGAAAATATCTTTGCTACATTTTAAGACACAGGCTCTTATGATAGGTTACTTACCTTAAGATTGTCATAATCATTTGCTTAGTTTAATGCTCATCTAAAACATCTTTGTAATAGCTGCACAAGACTGACAACAGATATAAAAACAAGATACGAAAATTATATCATATATCAAAGCCATTTTAAACAATTCAAATATAATTTTGGCCAGAGAGTTTTCGGTTGATTTATTTATTTTTAAGATACCAAATAAAGACAATGATGTTACATGGGTTTTCTCCTTTTTTTGAAAGTCTCAAGCAGTATGCTGTCCCTGAGAATGTCTCCTCAGAGCCCAGTAGATCTTTAAAAATTTCAGAAGCTAGCCAGAAGGAAAAAAAATTGATTAGTGGTGTATTCAAAGCCTTTATTCAAAGGGCAGTTTAACTAAGCAACTAAGCAAATATTTTGTAGGTGTGATATCATAGAACACTGAATCTCTATTTTCTGGGTTACCATTTCCAAAATCCATTTTCTTTTTATTCAACATGCCCAGTGTTTATAACAGTCACAATAAGCAAGGGCTAGTTTAAAGAGTATTGTATTAGGTATTGAAAATATTTAGAGACACATAATTGCTTCCCCTAGAAGTCTGGGCAGAGTGTTAAACTGTAGGCCAAGAAGTGATGAAATGTTAGTTGAATATTGATGAGGAAGGGTAGAGGTAGTGTATTGAATTAATAATTACCAAGTTGGTTGATGTTACCCTTTTTTCTTATTGGCAAGAAATTATCATAGAACTTAATAGAGTATGTAGGTCAAAGAAAAAGTTGTATATATTTCTGTCTTGGAAAAATCAAGAAATATGAAACATAAGAAGTGAAAGAAAATATGAGATTAATTCCTCTTGCATAACAGAGCTGGCTAATTAAGTGATTATGAGAACGAGTAAGGAGCCCTGACATTAGTGACTTTCAATTAAGCAAGAAGCTGAAGTAAGTGTGATAGGACTTTTAAAACACAAACTACAAGTGACTGATTGGTCAGGCATACATTTTTCCAAAGCCTTGTAATGAAAGTCGAAGTTTCACTAGAAAGAGAAAGAAAACCAAAGTTCAGTAAAGAGATGATTTATGACTGACAGTAAGAGGATTTAGTACCTAAGGTATCAGTTTATACTTACATTTTATGCTTCTGTCAATCTTTCCCTAAACAACCTCTTACTTTAAGCATCCTTAAAGGTCATGACAGATGTCTAATAAAAAATGTTTATGTTATGTACTGAACAAGAAGTTATGTTTTACAGAAAAAGAGCATCAGGAATGGAATTGTTTATTGTTAACTCACGCTCCCAGTGGTCCATGCCTAAGGAAAATCTCTATTGTAGGAAGATTCAGATTTAAGTTGACATCTTCCAGAACTGCAGGCTTACGAGGAAAATGATCAGTATCTGTGGGGTTAGTCCTACATTTTCAAACATGTTAAGTGACAGTAAACATCAAAATCTCTTTCCAAAAAGACCATCTTTTCTCACTATTCTTTGAAAGAAAAGAGATAGATAACTAGAGTCTGTTCTTTTAAAAATACAGTCTCATTTCCAGAAAGGCAATGTGTCTGAAATCACTGCTATGGCAAGTATTAAGCTCATCTGCCTGAAAAGCACAGGCACAGCTACTTCCCCAGGGTGCATTGTCAGACTTTTTGATTTTCAAAGAACCAACAGAGCTAAGATACATGTAACCCTTTTCATAACAGCTCATCTTAGTGCTCCAGCCCCATGCACAGTCCCTCTCTCCTGCTAAGCAATTAGAATGATCCTGAGCTTTTCAAAGCAATGACACAGATCATTTTACCTTTATGTCCTGATTGCACAAGGCTCAAAGGGAAATGCTTCTAAAGAGGTTAAAATGCAGTCATCTCCTGCAAAGTCATGGCACAGCCCCAAACTCAGTCTCCTGCAGTGAATACAAAGGGATAAAAGCAGGATAGAGAATGTGACAAAATGCTATAGTCGATTCAACAAATATTTCTGCCATCTCTTACTTACCGTAGCGGGTCTGTTTTCAGCATTGTTACCTGTGCTTTCCCTGCATTATTTCGTTGAATCTCTATAATGAACCAGTGACGAAGAGATGTGTTCGCTTCTCAGGAAAGGCACGCAAAGCTACTCTGCTCCTTTCTCAATCTTCTCTTCAGTCATTCCCTAAAAATGAGTTGGGGTTAAGGTCAAGTTACCCTGTCACAACAAGGAAGTGCCCAAAGTTGGACCAAATTTCAAGTTTTATGCTGAATGTCAGTCCTAATGCATGACAGTCTGTACACAGCACCCAAACAGTAACAGTTTGTCCATTCTCACTCAGTGACCAGGCCTTGAACAGTGACCTGAGCTGGCTGCATTCCAAGCTTTGGGACCCATGGTCTTATCTTTCTCATTCCTTTTCCTTTGTCACTAGGAGGTATAGTTTTCTTATATATGTATGTATGTATGTATGTACGTATGTACGTATGTATGTATGGTGAGTTGAAATGAAATTTAGACTTCTGAGTAGATATAAATGGAGCAAACCTGACCTGCTTTTATTTGGGGTTAAAAGACATTTTCCAGGCTAAGTCATGAGCTTCTGCCCTGGAGTCTGGGCTCAGGATCCCAGCTGGCTTTGTGCTGGCTTCAAGGACTTTGTGGGCAAAGATGACTTCATTAAGGAAGGATTTGGGCTTGTGGTTCTGGTCAGATATCATGATGTCATTTTAATTGCATCACAGCTCACACAACTTCAACACTATTACTATTACAGTTTTACATGAGGGAGCCTAACAGCAGGGAGTTAAATTTGCCTAAGCTCACAGAATGCTAATGTGTGGCAGAACCAGGCTTTGAACCCAGGGTCATCTGATTCCAAAGCCTTTACTCTTTTTTTCAAGTCATTTTTTTTGAGGTATAATTTACATATAGTAAAAGCCACACCTTCTAGGTATGCAATGTTATGAAGTTTTTTTTTCTTTTTTCAAAAAATTAATTCTTTTCCATGAGGTAAAATTCACATGACATAAAATTAACCATTTCAAAGTGAACAGCCAGTGCATTTAGTGCATTCACAATGCTGTGCAATCACCACCTTTACCTAGTCCCAAACTATTTTTAATACTATGAATTTTGGCAGTCTCATACGAAAAGGAAATTCTGCAAAATGCAACAACATGGATGAACCTTGAGGACATTATGCCAAGTGAAATAAGCCAGTCACAGAAAGACAAATACTACATGATTCCACATACATGAAGTATCTAGAAGAGTTAAATTCATAGAATCAAAGCAGGGAATAGCAATTGCCAGGGGCTGCAGGGAAGGGGAAACAGGAGTCAAAAATGAACAGGCATAAAGCTTCAGTTAAGCAAGATAAATAAACTTTAGAGATCTACTGTACAATATTGTACCTACAGTCAAGAATAATGTATTGCTTGCAAAGCCTTGACTCCTAATAATTACTCTAAACTAAAATGATGTTTTTAAATATTAGCAATACAGACCATGTACAAACACCCAACAAGTGGGACAGTGAACAGTACTAGGGGAATTAAGATGAAGCAGCTGTTACGGTAGACAGTGAGTCTTCATTAAGGAGCACCTGATTCATAATGAGGCCCAACCACCAAAAAGTAGGAAAAATGAAGCAGAACACAGAAACAAGAAGGGAGAAAGGAAGCCTAGTTTAATACAGCATGCTTCCAATGGGCCACTGCAGCTGGACACATTGATATTGGTGCCCAGGGAGAGCTCCCAACAAAATAAACCAGCAGGTGACCGGAAGGTGACTAGAAGTTGGTCGTCATACTCCATGTCCAATCTGAGTGTCTCTTCTTTCTCTCCTCCCCTGATACTGACCCCATCCAGGCCTTAAGCTATTTAGAGAACTCAATGTTTATTTTTACTCTTTTCTTGAACCCCCCAAAGTGAAAACACATGGCCCCTCATGTTCAGATATACTTAAGAAAACCCTGCAACAGAATATTAAAATTTGGAAAATTCTGGCATTGTGTTTGATAAACCAAAATAATGACTCCAGTTATAGTGAATGGTCCCAAATCAAGAGTCTCCTTAGTTTGGGTAACACAGTGAGTGCTCTCTCTCTGAGTATTTGATTTTTGCTATTAAATCAAATGAAGGAAAACCTAAATGATGTGAATTATATAGAAGTTATAAAGCCATACATGAAGTTTGAAGATACATACTAGAAGACAATATATTTTTATATTTGATACCAATTTCCTGGCACTCTTTAAGTAGTATTATCTTAAGATAGACCATGATAACATAACTTGCTTATTTTTAGTTAAACATGTACCATTTGAAATGGTCTCTGGCAGGCATTTGAAATTTACAAAGCATTTCTACTTAACATTTTCTTTGTTTTATGTTTCTCACATAGTGCAAGTTAGCTTTGTATTCCAAACACTAAACATCATTAGGGAGTAAATTCACAGACAGAGATTCTTGTCTGAGGATGGAGAATAAAATATTTAGCCTATATTTTGGAGTTGTAGGTTTTTTCCTGTGAAGAATTTATTAGCCAATGTTTTTCATTAAAAAAATATTTCTTTAAGAGCCAACTTACTACTTCAGGGAATTTCCCATAGTGTTTCATGCCGACAGAGAAAGATCTTCTTCCTTGGATATTTTATTTATCTCAGTGGAGAGGAAACTGGTGATGATGATGATTGTGATAATAATAATCATAATAAAGTTATATTTTAGGAACAGTGAAACGGGATTCAGCTTTTGGTTTGCTGAATTGGATTTAAGATATATATGTGTCTTTGTGGTGGGCAGAAGAGTTCTGAACTTGAAATACAGCTGATTTGTGCTGTTGTGTGACTACCCTAAAATAAAGTGTGGAATTCTGATTCTACCTCCTCTAAGGCTGTATTTGACATCTTCATAACCGTTCGTAAGGGAGAGAATGAGGAGAGTATATCCATTTATAAGCTGGTGAGTTTGAGTTTGAATTTCTTTTTAAGAAGATAATGCTTCCAGAGAACCAGATTATATATGAAACATATCAAAAAGAATCTATTTTGAGTAAAATGGGGCTGAGGTCCAGGTTCCTGCCCACTCAAGAGTCTCATGATGGGACCGAACATTAAACAGCACGCGGGCTCTAAGGCTTGACTGAAAACAGTTTGAAAATCCTTGCTTTTGAATCCTGGCTTATGTGAAACTGTAGGATGTCAGAAGTGTCTTCTTAATGTGGAGGAAGTGAAAAGGAGTAATATTCAAGGCAGGAAATGAGCACAATATGGTTGTCCTTTAAGAAAGCATATTTTGAAAGTTTAGTTGGAATTCGTTGTATGTGGTGATGTTAAAATGATGTATGGGTTCCTAGGCTAATCTTCCTGATATTCAAATGCCCATAGAAACAATAGCATGGCTGAAATGAATCTGTGAAGACCCTTAAGTCCTTTGGAAACGTTAAAACTAAGCTACTGATCCTACCTTAGTTTTATAATCCTTTTGGTTCATTATGATCCTCAAATCGCTCAGTCCTTCAGTCAAAAAACCCCTCTTTAACGTTATCTGCTAAAAAATAACCTGATAGAAATATGGAGAGGCTTAAGATTCAATGATGATGTGTTCCTGATTTGTAGAGCCAATGCCAGCTTGAAGTAGATGGTCCTGTGGTCAGATCCTTCATCCCAATTTTTGGTTTCAGAAAATATTTCTCCATAAATATTGGAGTTTTCATGTGAATAAGATACATAGATACAGATCTAGATCTACGTATATATCTATGTCTACAACTCTTTATATATCTTTGGTGGAAACCAAAGTTGTAGTTAGGAGTTTCAATTTACCAGTAGTTCACAATTTTGGTACAATACGGCTCTCTAAGACCAGTGTCCTTTCATAAATTTTAACAATAAAAAGGGGTAGAAGAAGTAAACCTAAATGTATAAGAAATTGTTGGCATAAATACACTAGATAACTATTTCAAATTATTTTAAAATGACTGTTTTAATCATACATCCCTAAAAATATGTATCTTAGTGAAAAATGTATAACTACAAGAAAATTTTTGGCTGATCTCAGTCCTTTTTTTATAATAATATTTATATTATTATGTAATATTTATTATTATATATTATTATATAATATATTATATAATATTATTTATATTATTTATCTGTCTTGAGATAGATAAATAAATAATTACTGTCTGAGAAACCATTTTTTGTAAGAGAACAGAGATACAAAATCAAAAGGGTTAAATATGAACCTTGTTATCTTAAATTTGGATATGAAATAATGTTTTTACTTTTTTTCTCTTTCTAAAATTATATATATTCTTGCTCTGTGCATTAAAAAGCTTAAAACCAACAATAGTCCAGTAGAAATAAGCCTTCCTAGGGCTCAGATTGTGAACATTATTTCTTACTAAAATGAAAAAGGACTCTTTGAAATAAAAGCTGATTCCAGTTTGGGGTGCAAGATATGCAAGATAAACCTGAAATATTTTGTCATATCAGAAAGCAAGAAAGCTATTATAAAAACTATCATAGTTGTCTCAAATGGAAAAAAGAGTCTATCTGAGGAGAGTACCAACAGGTCAAAGATGAGACAGTTTGAGCATGACAAAGAATAATGATTGCATTAATTGAAACAGCTCAAATATATTAAAAATGACTGTAATAAAACAAAAACACAAACTCACTTTTTCATCTTTGGAGGTTTCTATAGTATCAACTCATTTTTTTCAAAAGGGTAAGTAAAGGGGAAAAAAAAAAACATTTACCTGCCTTTTGTAAACAAATTGTACTTAAAGATAACTAGGTAGTTGATAAGGAAATGTTTTTTATAGAAGAATTTTAGGGTTAAACAAAGAGTATCATGCAGTTAAGAAAATTACCATTTTCACTGTAATAAAATAATGGATCCAGGCAACCACTGGTTCTGAAACCAATATGACAATATGTTGAATTAACACCTTTAATAAAAGAAGACAATTTTAGTTCTTAGAAAAACAACAGTAGTATCATAATACTTGTAATGAATAACTTGCCCTATTTACATAATTTTGATTTAAAAAAATTTTTAATCATAATTTGGATTGGAGAAGAAATTATAAAATTAATAGTGGAAGACCATTTTTGATTAAAGAGGATTCAGAGGAAAAGAGTGCATTTGAAACGTGTGTTTAGAAAAATACTTTACTTTTGTTTCCTTGAATTTTATTCTGCTAGGGAAAATTTTCCTCTGCCACTGAATTAAGACTTGGCATTCCTATCACTTTACTCTTCACTCTCAGGTAATACAAGAACTTCACAAACACAGTATTTTATAAGGGACAGCCAGTAGTGTTGAAAGAGAATGTGTTTTTCTAATTACCTCTTTCCCCACGTGTCAGGGAATGGTGGAAACAGAAAGTTTGTATTGGGCTAATACTGTTGTAAAATATTTTCCTGCTCTCTGAGGCTGGCAGATATATTAAGGTTGTTTTGCTTTCATGCAGATTCCCTTGCTAGACTCTCCTGGTTGCAACTCCTGTGAAATAATGTCTTCTATTCCTCTTGCAGTGGTATCTCCTTAGTTCATGGCTTTTCAGCTGTCCACTGTAAAGGGATACTCTGTTGGTCTCCTGTTACCTCGCAATGGTTCTCTTGGACAAGGGTGGATTGGCTCCATTCCAGCAATATCCCCTACACTGGTTCCCACAGCTAGTCCCCAAGATTCTCACTATCTTTTTGACTGACATTGGGGCACACAACTCTCACTCTTGGGGTGCATTTCAATCATAGTACAGCTTTTTTTCAAAGCAAATCCTTATCATAAAATCCACTTTCTGTCAGATTATCCTTGTCATAGGTGAATTTTGAAACCAGTATTGACCATTATCAAATGCTGGAGTTTTTATTCAAATCTAGGAATTCTGGCTTAAGAGCTAAGGTTTCTAATCACTAACCTACACTATTTAAATTATTGTGCAAAGGTGCCTAACAACATTTTTCCTTTTACTTTCTTGACTGTGTGTCTGACATCTTAAGTTAGATTTCAAGCATCTACAAAGTAGAAATTATATTTTTGCTCAGCATTCTTTTTGTTTCTCCATAGGAAAAAAATACCTTGTACAGAAATGGTCTTCAGGTACTTCCAATGAATATGACAGTTTGTCATAACATGACAGAGCTACTCTACTTCCTCTTCTATAAACACTTAGAAATCCTGGATAAAATAAGATAAAAGTTATTTTAAATGAATACACATGCTCAAAACTTTGAATGAGAAAGTATCAGTTTCTTGAAATAAAGAAGGAACAGAAAGTCATAGAAATGAGCAAGCTTAGGTTCAAACACTCAATAAAGCATCAAAACCACATAAGCCTTAGTGGCTAGGAACAGGCTTCAAACACTTTGTACCAAAAAAAAAAAAAAAAAAAAAAAAAAAAAAAAATTGAACCAGAAGCATAAGATGAACCTGATCAATCACCATGAAGTCAGAATTCATGAAGGGCTGCTTTGTCCTAGAAATGGAAACTGGGTAAGTTCTGTCTACCAGCTAGGGGAAAGTTTTCCATGGACTATAGTCATAGTTGGAAAGAGAGGCACCCACAAAATATAAATCCTCAGAGAATCAAAAAAAGTGCATTGACTTCCATGTAGCATAACTAAAATAAATCATATTTTAGACACATTTTAGTAAAATCATACAACATGAAATAAAATATGGAATGTATACAAAGGAAAAAAGGTAGTTAACCGTCAAAGGAATTACTCTTTGATGAGAGCGTGCTATCAGATCCTTATCTTTGAATCCTCAGAAGAAATAGCTTTCATCTTAGAATTCTATACCCAGCTAAAATACCATTCAATAATTAAGGTAAAATAAAGATAATTTTGGAGAGTCAAAGACTAGGAGTTCAGTATTCTCAAAACAATTGCTAAAGGAATATTACTAAATGAGATACTTAAAAATGAATTAAACTTAAAGAAGGGAGTTTAAGAAGCAGTTAAGAAAAGGAAGCAGAACATTTTGGAGTCTGATTTTGATATTATGTGCATAGATATTCATATAATGATTTTCCATTTTTTAAAATTTATATACATTTAGTCACACTGCATTTGTCAACATGAAATTGGTTTCTTTTTCATTTAACATTCATTTTTAATCAGTTTGTCTCTACAAAGCAAGAAAAGAAAATGAATTTGTGTAGGAACATACAAGGAATATCAACTCCATAGGTTAATATTTTTCTTGTTGTTAAAAATACCTGGAGCAAAAATGACTAAATTTTAAAACTTACTGAAATCTGGATGGTAGCACTACAAGTGTTGTTATGTTTTCTGTAACTTACTTACTTTAAAATAAAAACATAAATGAGCTCACTTCCAAAGAACAGAGTAGAGAAAGGGAAAAATGATAACTCTGCAGTGGAAAAACCTGAGACAACATCTTGTCAAAGTGATGAAGTTTAACATCATCAGTGACGCCCTGTGAATATCATGCTTCTGATTTGATGTGATAAGATCACATGTATCACGGTATTTCCCAAAACCTGTAACCTCAATCTAATCATGAGAAAAACATTAGATAGACCCAAATTAGGCACATTCTATAGTGTACCTGGCCAGTTCTCCTCAGGACTGCCAAGATGATAAGAAACAAAGACCGAGAAATTGTCACAGACCAGAGATTGGGGAGATATGGTTCAATCCTGAAACAGAAAGAGGACATGCATAGAAAAACCAATGAAATTCAGGTAGTCTGGGATTTACTTAGTAATAATGTACCAATGTCAATTTTTTAGTTTTAACAAATGTAACAAAGTAATTTAAAATGTTGACAATGGAATTGGATAAAGAGTACACAGGAACTTTCCATATTATGTTTGCAGCTATTCTACAAATCTGAAATTATTCCAAAAAAGTTTGTTAAGAAAAAAAAAATCATTTTAAATTTAGGTAAACAAAATCTCATTATTGTAAATTGAATTGACATCTGAAGCAAACGTGATACATTGGAGGGGAGGGAAGAGCATGCTGTCCCATTTTGCCTGTGAAGATGTTAGCTGGTTAGACTGAAATATTTAAATAATTAATCCTCAGAAAACTGCAGTCACTTGGATAATTTAATAGCATAACACAGATTCTATGATTTTGCTCCATGTGGAATATCTTTTAAGCTTGGATTTAGTTAGGGAAGTGCTTTTTCTTCCAACAAGTTAGAAGCTATTAAACCATTCCCATTGCCACAGTGCTGGGCAGATCCCAAAGAATATTCAGACAAGTAAAAGGCCTGTGAATGCTGATCATACAGCGGAACACCACCCATTACAACAGCAGATGCCTATTCTAGTTTAAAGCAGGCAGCTGGCATTTCACAGAGTATGTTGGGGTGGGGGGAGACAATCCTCTTAGCAGTCTTGCAGAAAACTGTATTTAAAGTCTAAACTGTGACTAACTGTTGAGACAGAGACTAAGAATTCTGATAAAAGGAAATGCTAACTCATCACAAACTTGCCAGGTTTATGGCTTTGTGGGGCATAAAGAAGAAAATCTGGCAAAGCTTGGGTGACAAAGCAGACAATAACAGAGACAATTACATTAGTAATCCCTGTCTAAAGCTTTTGCCAGTTTCTTAAAAAAAATTTAATTCAAAATGAGGACCTGAACTTTAATCTATGTGTGAATATTTGTGTTTAAGCGTACCCTGATAAACTTAATGTTCTTATTCTATCTTTTAAAAATTCTTAATTGAATAATAACTTCAAGTATAAGTATCAACAGATATTTTGTGGTCATTTTTTCCACTGACATATCCCAGCACCTAGAACAGTGAATGGCATAAAATAGCTGCTAAGTAAATATTTGCTGAATGAATACATGAATGATTTTGGGTGCCCTTAGCCACTGATGTCTCTCATTGGTGCAGGGAGTCTCAGGATCAACAGGGAAGGACTGGCCAATTATTGTTAGTTAAGCTCCTGATCAATTCCTTGCTGGCGTCACATGTTTCCTAGTGTCAATGGATCTCCTGTTCCATCAGGGGAAGAATGATCTACCCAGACCACTATCTTAGTCAGCTGAAGCTGCTATAGCAGAATATCATAGATGAAATGGCTAAAACAATGGGCATTTATTTTCTCTCAGTTCTGGAGACTGGAAGGTCTGAGATCTAGATGCTAGCTAGCATGGGCGGGGTCTGGGGAGAGCCCTCTTGCAGATGGCTGCCCTCTCTATGTGCTCTCATGCCCGCTCCTTCATGCATACATATGCAGAAACGTACAGATCTCTCTTTCCTCCTCTTCTTGTAGGGACACTAATCCCATCATGAGCATCCCACCCTTTTGACCTGATCTAAACCTAATTATCTCTCAAAGGTCCCCCTTCCAAATACCACCACATTGAGTGTTGTGTCTTAAATAATGAATTTTGTTTGGTAGAACACAAACATTCAATCCATAACAGTCACCTTCTGTTGCCAGCTTGGGGGTCTGGTGATGGAGGGTCTGGGCCTCCTTCTTTGGTGGGTGGGAGGTCCTAAGAAGCTCTTCATACTATGTTGTTCTTCAATCCTGGGGTCCTCAGTTAGTTTGCCTTCCAATTTCCATGTTTCCATTGTGTTCTCATGTGAGTTCCTCTTGGGCATCCCTCCAGGTTTTTGTTGTATTTAGTGAAAAGGAGCAAGGAGAAATGAGTCTATGGTATCTTGTTCCCAGAAGTCGCATTTAATTTTGAAGTCCACAGAAAGTTCAGCTAAACCCACCTCCTTATTGTCATAAACTTTGCACAAATATTTGAGAACCTCAAGTTCAGAAATTTTCCTGCTGTGATCCAGATCGTGCCAAAACCAACTACTCTCATCTAGAGAGTCCCTGAGACAGATATTTTGTTATAAAACCTGTGTACAAGCTCTGCTTTTAAGCTATTTTATTACTGTTAAGAGTGGACTTGCTCCATCAGAGAACAAAAAGTGGAAAATCGGTTTCAAAGATCAATTTTGGTCATTTCTTTCTTACCCATAAGCATAGAAATTGAATTCCCTTATTATGGAATTTTCCCTGTCTCTTGGCATGATTGAGTCTCTTAATTTTAATTCCTTTTAATTTTATTCAATGAATTAAGTCATCATTTGTGTATGTATGAAAATGTTTTAACTGAGCTTATTATGCTTGAAAAGGAGTGACAGTAACTATTTTGACTTATTACTTTCTGTTTGGTTACGATAATCAAACATTCAGCAAGGAAGAATAAAAGCACTGTAGGTGGTATAAATAAGCATGAAAAAGAGCTTCCAAAAATCTCTTCCAAGTAGAGAACACTTCCCCCTCCCTCCCCTCCCTTCTTCCCACTCCACCCACGTCCTTTCCCTACTTTTAGACTGTTCTTAAACCAGGAAGTAAAAGTTGTGAGTGGGAAGGGGTGGAGAGTGTGTATGTGTAACCAACAAGGGAATTTATTCTCTTGATGAATCATAACGATTGTACTATAATCACACATTTTCACATACAGTCCTGAATTCCTGTGCCAGCATTCAACTCCCTTTGCAAGCTGACTTTTCCTGTTTTCTTCTCCAGCTTTTTGAAGCAAACTAATATAATCAGAAAATTAGAGTTATAAGGAGACTTGAGATGATCAAATTCCAACCTCTTGCTTACAGAAGAGAAATTGAAGGTCTAGAGCATGTTGAGAATCATTCAAGTTCATGTACTTATTAGAGGTGGAACTGGGGTTAGAACTCATGGCTTTCAGGCCAGCTCTCTTTCTATGATACCACGTTATTTCATTTCAGTTGTAGCCACTATGAGCTTTGATGCTTTCATACATAATATTTGGTAAGGCCTGGAATAGATGAAAGACTATCTCACTGCTGCTTACGACTATAAAAATGTTAGACAAACAAACAAACAAAAAATTGTAGTGACAATTTACAGCTTGAAACATAACTCAATACTTATGATTCATGCATTGGTATTCTTAGTCATCCTACATCTATTTGTCTTCATCTTTTCTTTCCTTTGCTTATAAAAGAATAGAGACATTATAGGGATTGTGAATATATTTTTGTCTTAATACTGAAACTCCTGCTGCTGGAACAGAGATGGCTATTGGAGACAGTGTCTCACAGATGAAGCCCAGGTACTTAAGGGAAGAAGAAGGTCCAACAGCTAGACCAAGGAATAGGATTCCCCTCTGTGTGCCCAGATCCAACAGAGGCCCTTGTGTGTAGGAAAAATAGTAAATATTTTTAAGGAATCCTTGAAATGAACTTTTCGTATAACAAGACACATTTTGTTCCAGACTTTGTATATTAGCAGTTAGTGCAGATGTTATTAGAGTGGTTAGCAATAATTTGGAAAGTGGTTTGGAACCTGATATCTGATGATGTGAGAAATTTCACCTCTCAAATCCTGATTGGTACCTGGGAGTGCACAATATTGTTAATGGATCAATTATTTGGGGAAAATGTATCCCCTTTTATAAAACTCAGGTGAGTAGAAAGTACAAGACCAAACACTTCTCCCCATTTCTACATAGACCTGGATATAATTCTGTCTGGATGAATAAAGTGTGATGATAATCAAGTATGGATAAATTTATGTCAAATTAGGCAAAATTTGATTACCAGCCATCTGTGTGTCTGCAGACTGTTGTCTCTAAGGTGGAGGTGAATGAGGAGCTTGTGCAGAAACACAGGAAGTTTTTAAAAAGCGTATTGGAAACAATGGTGGTGTGATGCAGTTTGGGAAACTGCAGAGATAAGTCTGTACAAAAGTGTTGCAAATGAGCAGGTTATGATTAATGAAATTTCTCAGGGAGACAGAAGAGAGCTGGGGAAATAGAAATAAATTAATTTTAAGTGCTGTCTGATCATAAAACCAGGGAGGAGTTTGGCAAGCTGTTGAAAAAGTTGAAAGGAAGAACTTCAATAAGATCATAATAATGACATCCAAGTATCTGGAGGATGATCATGTGGCTCTGAAATGAGACATACTGAGAATGACACTGAAGGGCAGAGCTGGGACCAGTGCAGGGTAGATATAAGGAGAAATATTTCTGTGAACGGGAGGTAAAAGTGTCTTGACAGCTAAAACTGATCAAAACCGTAATGGCCTGCTTTAGGAGCTAGTTTATTATCACTGGTGGTTCAAATGTAGGCTTAATGACTACTTAATAAAAACAACATAAAAGGAATTCAAGAATATAAGAGATTCTTATATATTAAGATTCATTCTTAATGAACTCCCGTAACCAAAATCCAGTGGCTATGATTTTATGATTCTGCTAAGATCGCTGTAGCTAGTAAGCATTGGGACTAGAGCAAGTACCTGGCTGGCCTTCTTGACATCCATTCCAGAAACAGCAGCTCAATACCTCTTTGAATTATGTATACATTTTGATACCAGTGTTCCATATCGACTTGATTTTCTTCATATCTGATTGAATCAGTCTGTACTCCCTTAGATTAGCTACAGTGAAGTGTTTGTGTCTATATAAACACACATGCACAACTATATTTGTGTATTTATTGTTGACACGGAAAAACATAAATGGTACCTTTCCTAATGGATATATAGCAAATAACCTGTTGTAGCAGTAATATTCCTAGTGGGAAACGAGATTCACCCCAGATGGTTTAAAGTAAGAGACTTTAGTGAAGGGACTACTTACAGAGCTGTGGGTAAGCAATAAAACTCTGGGAGCAGCAGTGACCGGGAGCTAGTATTGCTCCTAAGGTTGATGGCCCCTGTGACAAATCAGTACTCCAGGAGCCAGTGAGTGCTGAACAGTGGTAGAGGAACTCCCCAGCCGGGCCTGGAGTCATGAAGGGTCACAGCTACTGCCTGGCTGCTGCAGGGAAGGAAGAAACCTACAGACCTCCCCTCCCACATTATCATGTTCCAATGCCACTCTTTAGCCAATTCCAGCTGGAAGTTGGCCAGCAAAGGGAGCCCAGCTAGTGCGTGCCAGAGAACAGCCAGCAAACCTACAATATACATTGGTTGAGGTTCAGTCCTTAGAAATAACATATATTGCTAGATACTGAGTACATGCGTGCTTTATTCTGGTTATTTTTTGCATATTTTTATTTTTAAATTTATGTTTGTTATTGTTTTTGAAAGGCTTTCAAGGGCAGATTTTTTGATTGTGACTTCCTTTATTCTGAACAGACGCTCATAGAGGCTTAAAGCTTAATTTTATTTCTCATTTTCTTCTCCACTGTCTTTCCTTTAGTTTTTCCAAAGATTTTATTTCTTAGTGTTTCTCCTTACACTTGTCACACAACGCTATAAAATCTGGTGATATTTCCTTTATCAAAAGCTTGCATTCTTTATGTTACTAATTTAATCATCAACAAAGATAATTGTTGAACAAATGGTATAAAGCAACTATAGACAGTAGCTACAATCTACAATGCCAGCTGTTTAAATCAGTGGAGCCATTACTGGAACATTGGGTAGACATTAATGGACATAAGAAAACCATAGTAATTTCAAGAAGTGAACATTTCTTTGAAAACATCAAATATTACATCTTAAGCCTTTCAGGTTTACTTTTGCAAAACTGTATATTTGAAAGAAACATAAATACATATTCACATCTTTTGAAGTTTCTCTGACACCAGTTTCCATAGATGCTTTATGTTTTGACCTACAAATGTCTTTGGTTTTCTCTCTTTCTGTTTCTCTTTATTCATTGCCCTCCTATTTCTATCTCCTGTCTTTAGTGCATAGTCTATTCATCACCTAAACAATACCTCCTAGTATTTAGACATATAGAGCTTCTATAACACTGTAAATATATAAGTTATTTAAAATAAAATGGTTACTGCAGATTGGGGACTGGAAGTAGAATTTATGGAGAGAAAAAAATGAAAATCATATATTTATAGATTCCTTCAAAAATTTCAAAACTTTGAAAGTTAGAAGATGGACTGCTCAAGACTTTATTTAGTTCCAAATTGCCCAAGCATAAATCTGGGAAGAACATATATTGAATTACGTTTAAAAAACAATACCTTCTTTAATGTTTCAGAGACAGGTTTGAATTAGTTGTTAGTTATTTACATATATGTATATATATATGTATATGTATGTGTGTGTGTGTATATGTATGTGTGTGTGTGTATATATATATATATTTGTACCAGATCTCTGCCTAGAGTCACTTCTGTGCCAGGGGTGCAGAGAGGGGGAACCCAAGCAGATTCCAAGCTACCTACTGAGTTGAGATAACAAAGATAAGATTTCAAGAAAATAAATCAGTGAAGATTTTCAAAGCAGATTACTGCAAAACAGACATCTACACAGAAAAAGAGTTCCACAAATCTACATGGGGACCCCTCAAGTCTGTCGCTAAAGAATAAGCATGCTTGGGGTGAAAGTCCATTAAGCTAGGCAAAGAATGTCAGGGAAGCTAAAAGCTTAACAATTCCCAAAGCTCACATAGGGCTGGGACAATTTCACGTTTATTCAGGGTAGAAAATCCCACTGAATACCAGGGCATTTACTGGAAATCGCAGAAGGGTAAAACCTTAGAAGTATTGCTTATAGCTCTGGATTAAAAGCTCCTAGAGATCTTCCTAAACAAACCTTGAAAATATCAAGCTAATTTGCAAGTAACATAATTGCCAGCCAAAACAAAATTTCACACACCAGTCAAGAAAACAGTAAAATCCAGACACTCAACAACGTAACATCTACAAGTCAGGCATCAAATAAAAAAATCACCAGACATAAATAAATAGCAAAATGTGACCCATCGTTAAGAGAAAATTCTGTCAGCAGTAATAGAAAGGAGAGGAATAAAGCAATTAGCAAATAAAAACTTTTAAAATGTTATACAAATATGATTAAGAATTAAAGGAAAACATGAGTATAACAAGTAGATAAACAGAAGATATATAAAAGAGGCAAGTACTTCTGGTGATCAAACATACAATATTTAGAGTGAAAAAAAAAATCACTGGATGAGCTTTATAGCAGATTAGACACTGGAGAAAACAAAATCATAAGCCCAAAGATATAGCAGTAGACCTACCAAAATGAAGCAGTGAAATAAAAGAGCTGAACAAAGACTTAGTGATCTGTGGGAAAATAGCCATCAGTCTAACAGATAAGTTGGAATTAGAATGATCATGGAAAATATTTAAAGAATTAATGGGTAAAACGTTTCCAGATTTGATGGAAACTCTAAACACACAAATCCAAGAACTTCAAAGAGACAGAATATTCAAGTAGAATATCTAAATATTCAAATAATAGATAAAAAATTACACCAAGGTAAACCATAGTAAAATTTCTGAAAATCAGTGACAAGGGAAAAGCTGTCAAAGACTGCAAAGGAAAAAAGAAAACAGAATCGTTACACACTTTCTATCAGAAATGCAAGCCACAAGACAGTGAGACAACATTGTTAAAGCTGAAAGATGAAAGACAAAAAAAAAAGACCCTCTGCAAACTGAAAATACTATGTCAAGAGAAAATATCCTTCCAAAATAAAGACAAAATACTTTGTCAGACACATAAAACCTGAGAAAGTTTATTTCTAGCAGACATCATGGCCCACTTATAAATCAGTCCAAAGATGTGAAAACACTTCAGTACTTTTGTTGTTGTTTTCTTGTTTTGTCTTTGCTTTTGTCTTTTTTTAAGAAAGAAAATGTGCATCCCAGAAACGACATGAAAATTTCATATTCACCACTGGAAAAAAAATTTAGAATGGATTTTTAGCCAAATAGCCGGTAGCGCTTAGAAGAGAAAGTGGCCTCATCAGTAGCCAGTATAAACAGAAAGAACAAAGACATGGCAAGCTAACCTCTTTATTTTCCCTGTTGGTTTACTTGAGAGGCAGAATAAGTGTGTGACAAGCAGAGCCTATCTCGATTTTTAAACTCACCTTAACAGATTTTCTCATGACTACCTGTGCGCAAGATGGAAAAGTTTATGTGTGATGAGAGTACGTTTGAATGTCTTTTTAGATGACCAAAGATTATAATCTAAAATGTTGATAACAGAAGAAAAACTTAAACAATGAAACAGGATTTTTTGATAAGTAAGAATTTTCAATTATTGAGAGAAAACAGAAAAAGTCCTATTATAATGTTAAATATTATTTTATAATAGAAAAATATTTTGTGACTACTTAAATATTTATGCAGAATAAATTATGGAAAAGTCATTGATTAGAGACTAAAGTGTACAAACTCTGTCCTTTAGTAACTTAGGACTTTCTTTATATCACTATATTTTCCTATAGTTTTATGTATTCATTTGGGAAAAAAAGTGTAGGCTTTGGACTTGAAGATCTCTATAAGTTTTTATAGTTTCAGTAATCTCTTTTTCTAAATTTCCATAAATGGTTGCAAATCTATTCTGGTCTTTCAGATACTCTAAAGTGGAGAGGTAAGACACATACAATCCTAGGAACTGCATTACTGCAGTAATAAATATAACTTCCAGATACTTAGTTTAAATTTGAAACTCAGTTTAGCATTTTATAACAACTTGTTTTTGCAGGGTTTTTCTGAAGTGGTTTTAAAAAATCTGTTATAAACTCTAGGTAAAGGCAAATCCTTTAATTAAACATGCGGCATCTGCCTAGGTACACACTGGATGGAAAATTAGAAGGCTTTTAAATATTTAAGAGGGAGGAATATAAATTGGCAAGAGAATATTATTAGAGGAGACAGGATGCATAAAGAATAGTCAAACAGAGATTAATTATTTCTCTCCTCCCTCAAAATAGTAGACATAATTACCAAAGATGATGAAGTTCAGGGCGTGAGTATTGCTCCATCTTTATCTTTGATTTACTCCTCTTTCTCCAAAAGCTTCTTTCATTGATTTATAGGATATTTATTGGTGAAATATAAAAGATGTGAAGTCTGATGACACACAGCCACACAGTCACATGCACACATGCAGCACCGCTTGAGTACTGATGTTTCCCAAGGGAAACCAAGCAGAGTAAAAATATTTGAATAGAAACTTACAAAGGTGGTGAAAGTTAAATGCCTCAAAGAAGGATATACTGAGATAAATATTTGAGGGAAATCATACCTTTATTAGTGTCAATATCCTACTGGTTCTTAAATAGCAGTTTTATTAAACAAGCCAAATTTATAATAATTATACTCTTATTTATCCTCAATATTACTTAAACATATTAAAATATTCTACAAATAAAAAACTTACCTTGTAAATTTTCTGGATTGGGCACTTAAATAACACTCTCTAGTTATCTGATTTCACCCAAGACTCCACTGTTACCCCAATGTAATAACATTTCAGCTTCCAACTGATAATTTATGCAGAAGAAACAGAAAGAACTGTAGGTTTTATGTCTTGGAATATAAAACTAAGATTGCTCCTTTAAGAGACAACTTTTTTGAATCTATTATGAGGCCCCAGGAGATATGGTAACACTCAAAAGTCTGGCTGTGGGTGAAGAAATAAGAATATTAACTTCCACTGTTCAATTACTGTCTCTGCTGGTGATGCTTAAATACATGTCTCTAACCCAGATCTCTCCCCTGAGATTCAAATCCACATGCCTTGTTGCCTGTGACATTTCTACTCAGATGCTTCATTGGCAGCTAGCATTCAACTTTTCCAAACTGAACTTGTTTCCTCCTGGAAGTCCTCTCTGCCTCTCCTATTTTCTGCCTTTCTGAATGGCCCTAAAGGCATAATGTGATGAAAATGGGTTGGTCATTGCTAAGACAGGTTAGCACTGGGTGGGAATAGGGGGTTAATGTAATCTTACATGGTACTCAGTCCTTCCAGGAAATGATACTTGTCTCTTACTCTAAGAAATTTTATAGCTATAGAAAATATGCTATGAAATGTTTCAAAATGTTTGTAGCTAATTTGTTGTATTATCAAGTATTATGTCTATCATAATTCTAAAAGCTATAAGTATTTCCCCCATATTGGGATTTATGATTTAATGTGGCAGTATTTGGAAGCGTATCATAACATGAGACACAGAATTTGAAGAGGTCCCATGGGGTCATGGATCACCATGTCCCTTGAGTCTATGCTTAACCTGGCACCACTGCCTTCTAGATTCTCCAAGACAGAAACCTAAGAATTTTCCTGCATTACTCCATCTCCTTACCTTCTACCTTATAGTCAGTTATCAACTACATTTGATCATACCTCTCAAGAATTGAAAAGATTGAGGATGGGATTTTGTTCACAAAACCTACTCTTCTCTTTTTGACTTCTCCAAGTTTCTCAATCACATGAACATAGATAAAAGATGCAAGAGCCAAATGGGAAACGATATCACATGGCAGTTATTAGTTGATGTTCACCAAGTATTTACAGCTTTCCACTTTCCAGGCTCAAGGTTGAACTGCACTACCACACTACGTTTTGAAATATTGTCTTACTTTGAACAGTGAAATATGAAAAGAAGTGACAGGAGAAGGATCCCAGCAGATCCTTTAAAAGCCAATGAGGAATTCACCACACCCCTTCTCACTTCTACAGTGATGTGGGATGCAGAGGAGGACATAAGCTCTAATATCCCAGCTCCCTGAGCCTCTGTGACAAGCAGACTTCCTGTCAGCCCACACTGGACATAGACCAGGAGCAAGACATGAACTTTTGATGTGTTACACTACCAGCTTTGGAGTTTGTTTATTTTGACAGTATAAGCCAGTCTATCTAGACTGATATTTGTCATTTAACTGACAGTTGAGTAAACGTCTAATATGTGTCTTCCTGCCATTCTCCTTGGGGAACTTCTCAGATGAAAGAAGATTGAAGCATAGTAGTTTAAGTGAAGTCTCTCACTTCTTGACCATTTAGTGTAACCTATCTGGACTGCAGAGGAAACTGTTATCATTAGGCACCTGGCAAAAGAATGACAGGTCCACACCTGTGTCCCCAGTAATCTTCATCCAAACTGTGAAATAGGACTTCCCTGTAAAAATTTCATCGGAGTGTTTGCTGTTAGTTGATTCTTTTTACCTTCTCCCACATCTCATTTTTGGGGCTTTACATTCTGTGAAGAGATGGAATAATGGCTGGACCTCAGAAGGGGCCCTAAATTCCATTATCTGGAGGAGATCTTTTGGCTTTCCCCTAGAGAACAGGCTCTTACCTCATGAAGACAGAAAGTGAAAGATGAAGACATAACATGGCTCTTGTTCCTTAAGGCATAATAACTTTAAACACTAAATAAATGTGGTTCATTTAATATCTTAGACTTTAACAGATAATGCTAGCCATCTCTTCTTTTGTAGGAAAAAGAAAGCTGTGAGAGGAGACATTGGAAATGTGGGGGGAAAGTGTCTTCCTTTCCATAAGAAAGGAAGATTCATTCTTAAAGAGAAGGATAACGCCTCCTCCCTCAAGTCTCTCTGTCTAACTTACTGATGTTTCCCTACTCTTACTCCCACTGAAGGAATTCAGGCCATCATGCTCCCTCATTTGAATTATATCAGTAGAACTTTACAGGCTTCCTGACCCCTTGTACAGTTCTCTTCAGTCAGTGTTTGTATCACAACCCAAGTGATATTTTTTCTAAAAATACAAATCAAAACCTGTAAGACTTCACTTAAAATCCTCCAATTCTTTCTCATGGCTCTAAGGATAAGGTACAAAAATCCCTAGTATGACCCATAGGAGTCTGCCACGTCCGGTTCTTTCTCTTCTCCTTTGCCTTATCATGTACCACTAATCTTACAATTTATTACACCCACATCAGACTTCTACTTATTCAAAAGCACCGTGTTCCCTCTGGGCAGTTACATTTACCATTCCACTTTCTGGAATAATACTGCCTCCTTTCATTGACTGTCTACTAATTCTTCAGTTTTCAAATTTAAATGTCCTTTCTCCTGGAAAACTCTGGTTAACTTCTCAATGTAGAAATTATGGCAAAAGTGATCCTGGTGCAGTCTCATACTTGAAAGGTTTTACTTCTTGTATCCTGACTGCTCTCCTGTGAAGGCCTAGAGGTAGTTGACATAGGCAAGGAATAGAATTTAAGGATTTGTCTCCCCTTTATATTATGTAGTGGTAGGATGATGGATGGTACCAGAGAGCACTGATTTGTAGAGATAAAGGTTATGAAGGTCTACTTCAGTTATATAAATGTAGGTCTTGGCCTAATGGGGTTCACAGGACCATGCCCAGGGTTTCATGTAGGGGATTATGGCAAAATCCTGTAATAATAAACAGCAGACATTTTTCTAGTCTTAAAAATTCAATTTCCTGAATCTAATCCATTCTCCCAAGCTACATTTAACTTATGCCTCCAAATTTTCTCTCTCCACTGACTTTCCCTTTCATCTGCAAATATACTCATGTCATCGTAAATAAATCACTTTCTTCAGTTTGTTACTGTTGAAGTTACTGTCTTATCTTTCTCCTTCCTTTTGTCACCACATCCCTCAGTAGAATGAGTTACACCAATTCCCTCACTCACTCAGCATTCACTCATAGTTCAGCCAAGAATGACTTGACCTCACCCTTAGCTTGTGGCCAGGAAACTTCCTGTTTGCTAACTCCTAAGGTCGGTGCTGTTTTGATTCTTCTTTCTTGCAGGCTACTTCTCCTGGGAAAGTAATTTTCCATGACTTGGAAAAAAATTTACACTTTAGCTCTAATTTTTTCACTGTCTCTTAAATAAGTTCTTAAAATACCCTCACAATTATGTTGTAGCCACAGTTCAGTTTAATTTTTAAAAATACTTACTGTATGATGAGCCCTGGGCTAGAATTAATGTGAAGATAAATTATATATAGTCCCTGATTATTGGAAACTCCCTTGGAGGATCTGATTCTGTTGGGCTTCAGTGATACATGAGAATCTGTCTTTTGAACAAGAGTCCCAAGTGGTCAGATAGATTCAAGAAACAGTGATCTAGAATAGTGGTTCTCAAACTTTAGTGTCCTTAAGCATCACTTGAGAAACCTGTTAAAATAGCAGATTTTTGGTTCTATCTTTCTATAGTTAGATTTAGTAGGATTCAGATAGGGCTCAGATATTGGAATTTTCAACAAGCCCCCCACCCTGTTATGCTTATACAAAGGATATGAAGACAATTCTATAAGAAATTTTGATCTAGTGAGACAACAGGTAGATAAATAGATGGCAAAAACATATAATAAGCGAAGCTAGACAAATATTTTGTCTTCTATGTTTTTTTGAGGGGTGGTTCTCTGCCTTTTCCCTCCTGGAAGCTTAACAATGAGCTCTTTCAGTAGAACTGAGTTAGTTTATGGAAACCCAAGGCCCTTAGGTGATACCAAGATCATTTGTATGCAAACTCATCTAGCTAAACTCAGGCATGAAAAGGTCTTATTCCCAGCCAGGAAGCTCTCACTGTTACATAGTCAACTAGAGACCACCTTCCCCTTCCTATCAGCCTTATAAATATGTATATGTAGAGTGGTGAAAACAGAGACCTCCTCCTGGAACACACTCTGGGTGAGTCCCCTGTGCCTGGCCCAACCACTCCATAGTGAAATCTTGGAGGATAACATATGACTGGTTACTTCATCTGTCTTTAAACTTCCCTAATAATTGTACTAGCAGCGTGTGTTCCTATACCCCTATTAGAGCCATCACTGACCACAATGGACATGACACATTTTATAGCCTTGGTGATAAGGAATGGATGAAAGAGTTTTAATAGGCTATCCTAGTGGTGGAACATCCTTCTGTTGATAATGACAGATCACCTCGATGGCTGATGACCAGGTGACCATATTGGCTGTGAGCTACAGCAGCCTCAGGGTGACCAGGTCACTGATCAGACTGAAATGCCTCCTACCTGGGTAGTTGTGGTATTCACGAACTGTCTGTAGATTCCCCAGACCATTAAAGCCCAGAAGCAAAAGGATCATCTGGATATTCCAGAAGACTGGATTCACTTCAGGATAAAAACAAAAACCGACAACTAGAATAAAGCTACTAATACTAACAGGGAAAAGAGGCCTGTTTCAGCAACACCTGGGAAGATCCAGCAGGAGAGCTTGCAGGTAGGGTCAACATATATGGCAAAAGAAACTTACTCTGTGGCAGCTACTCTTGTAGGTCTGGGAAACAGGTGGGAATACAGAGATTATGGCCTCTGCAGATACCCAGAACAGACTTAAGAGAAATACAGGGATAAGCTCAGTAAGAAATCAAGGTTGAGCTGGGGCCAGGTTCTCACCCCAGGCTTCATTTCCCATTCCCCACCCTGAGGGGAGGCCTTTCATAAGGCCTTCTATGTTGGAGCTGACAAAGCTGTAGCTGGTTATTTTATCTGGACTGCCTTACTGTTCTTTTGTTAGACTGTATAACTGATTTAGACTTTCTGAGTTCCTTCAATCCAGTGTTAGTGAGAAGGCAGGTTGGTTGGATGAAATCACTTGACCCCTGCTGATGGACTCTATCACATTTGGCCAGCGGCATTGCTGAGAAATGACTGTAATTCTAAAACTTGCTATAGTCACGCAATTGAAACAATATTGCTTTCCAGGAGTAGAGACATGAATCAGTCTCCGTATAAAAGACTTAATGCAGGCAGGGGTGTTATACAACACTGTTTCTCAGTTCAAAATCTGATCTGACTAATTAAAAAAAAATCAACTGGTACTTAGTACTTCATTTTGGTTTGTCAGTCCCATACTGAGAAGTGTCCTCTTTTGTTCCAACAGTGACGTATATCCTAACAGTGAGTTAACAAATCACATCCGTTACTAGCACTTAGTGTGCATCCTTGGACTAGCTCTTTTCTGTGCTCCTCCACAAAGAAGCATAGACTAAGTTTGCCTTCTTTTAGCAAGGCACATTGAGTGTACAGTGACTGTCCAGAACTCCACAGCTAGGGATACATCATCAGTGGGTTGAGGAAAGCATAGCATAATGTGAATAGCTTGTTAAAGTCCAGCATTCTATTACATTGCCTTTTTAAAATTGATTCTTAGTTTGAAATTTTAAAATATACACGAAAAAGATAGTATACTAAACCACCATATGCACATCATTTAATGTCAACATATACATTCTTAATATCAACATTTACCAACACTCTGACATTCCTGTTTCATTTATACTGCCATGCTTTTTTTTCCCCCTGACAGTATTTTAAGCAAATTTCAGATGAATATTCATAATATTTTTAGATTGGCCCCACCAAGGAAACTGCTTGCATTTGCATGACATTCAAGCACAGTCAACTAAAAATGGATGGACCTTTTATAAGGACAGAAATCCAAGGTCCTCTTGAGACTATATAGGCATCAGCCCAAAATGATATTCCACAGCTTATTAAGAGCAAACTACTGGCCATGCAGCTAACGCTTAAAATAAAAGTGACTTGACACCTTATTGGCCTCCTTGGAGATCAGAGGCAGCATAGCCCATGCTTGGGAGTTTTACTGTAGCCGAGTCACCATACCAGTGGCCAAGATCAAATGGGATCCCTGAAGCAAGAAATCTTGCAAGTATCAGTAACACAGCCTTGCCCTTTACCTCCACTGTCCATTTCAGGGTCAGTGATAGTATAACTGTCATCTGTGAACAGTCTTTAAGATGATTGGTGCTCCTGCCTGTGAGACAGCAAAACATAATGGCCCTTTTTTTTGAATTGGAAGATTATCTCCCACTGCTGACCAGTACCTACCCTCTGCCAAACTATCCTGAAGTTATATGGTCTCCCTGATGGAAAGTTCATGATTTCTTGATGTTAAATTCCCACCCTTCAGTGGGTTGTCTCTGAACCTAAGTCCATAAATTAAAAGAACTCCTTGAAAGCTCCACATGAAAATGATTGTCTACTAAGAGCAAAGCCTGGTCCTACTTCTATCTTATACTTACAATTGTTACAATAATGTAAGGCTTGCCCATTTTCATAGCTATAGGGATGAATTTGTACTCAAACATATCTGTGGTTATGAATGAGCAAAATTCTGGACTTCATATATCAAGTTCTCCAGAGATGGATTCTAATCTCTCTTTCCAACCTTGTCCCTTGAGTTGTATTTACCTGCTATGTCTGAAAACTGCAGTGCAATGTTTGCTTTTGTTCACACTAATTTCTCTATATGGAATACGTCCCTCACTCCATTTCTGCACATCCAAATTTTACTGATTCTTCCATGCCCAGGTCAAATGTTACCTCATTCTCTGACATCTTATAAACTTTACTTATAGTTCTGTTTTGAAGCATTCTTCACTGTATTATAGTCATTTATACTCACGACAGATTTTTAGCAAATTTCTTTTGATATAATTGCCATACAATATTATATTAGTTTCAGGTATACAACATAATGATTCAATATTTGTATGTATTATGGAATGATCACCACAATAAGTCTACTTAACATCCAATCATACCAGGAACTGAATTGTATGAGGTTAGGCTCTGGGGAAAGAGACATCAACAAAAAAAGACCTGTCCCCATGGAGACATGCTTTAACAGCGTGGCTGGACAATTAACAGCTGCTGTTCTAGGACACAGCAAGGCCTCTAATAGGAATATGTCAAGGGTGCGGTCGGAGCACAGAAGAGGGGTGGCTCTCACTGTTGGCCTTATCATTAAAGGCCCCAGAAAGATGTGATGCTTGAACACAGACTGGAAGGATGTGTAGGAATTCCAACATAGGAGAGAGGAAAATGTGTCAATCCAAAGGTACTGCAACTCTCCTCTCTGTTACTAAGCTGTGAGCTCCTGAAAGCAGGAGTGGTTCCAGTCCTTAAGGCCTCAGAACACTGTTACATCTGGCATAAAATACGTACTGTCTGGCTTAGTAAGTACGTATTGTCTGAAGGGGACTTTTAGGATAAGTGTGATCAAACAACACGTGGAATTGGGCAACACCTAATAAGAGGGTACCAGTGAATACTTTACACTATTCCTTAGACCAGTCCTGCTGTTAGAAAACTGGAGCAGGAAGGAGGTTGCTGCTGTTTTAAGTTCTGGTTAGAAACCTAGGAATACAGTACAACTCTTGTCTTCACAGAACTTCTAAAGACTCACACTATTTCTACCATCGTTAAGAGCCCTATCCAAAGTGAATACTGCTGATCTGTGACCTATATCGTTTGCACGGGATGGTAATGGGGTTTCTGAGCCTCCCACTGCTCCCCATTTTCTCTGTTTAGTCAAAAGGTACACATTTACAAGGCCATCAGCTTGGGTCAATAGTATGAGCCTGGGTCAGGGGAGAACTTTCACCTCATTAGCACCAAGTTCTCACCAGCTCAAGTAATCTCAGAAGAAAACAACCTGAATAGGTTATAAAATCATGTTTTTAAAAATCAAGAAGAGATAGTGGGACACAGATTTGGAGTTAGAATAACTGGGCTTATGACTTAGCCCTATATTTTTGCTTTGTACTGGTCAATTTTTTTCTTTACTTCACATCCACGTTTCCAGAAAGTTATCTATGCTAATGGTCTTCATTTTTGTCACCTGTGGCTCATGCCCAACTCAATCTTGATACACACTTCTATTTGTGCCATCTTACTAAAAAATGCTTTCCCTAAAGTTACCACTGTACCCTGTATCAAGGTTGACTCAACTTCACCACAGTACCTGGTCCCTTTGACCTTCCCAAACTACTCAAAACTATCTGCGTTTTGTTGTTTTTTTCAGTTTTTTCTACAAACAACTCTCTCCTAAGTTTCTTTTCATATTTTTCTTTCCAAGAGATTTATCTTCAGATATTTTCTGTTTTAACTTTTAATACTCTGTCTGATGAATTTAATCCTCTCTCCTCACTTATGTAAACATTGATGGAATGAAAATACAATTTTAGTCCAATCTTCTGACCTCTAGATTTCTATATCTAGCTCTGCTTGAAGGTCCCTTTGAACATTCAAATTTAGCATATCCAGAATTGAACTCTATCAACATTTTACATCTTTAGTATCCATCTAGTGCCTCAAGTCTGAAAAATTTGTGTTGTCCGAATTTGCCTTCATATCTTTTGTGCCCTTTTTTTTCTCAGCATCTCCACTGCCCTCAGTGGAGACCTTGGATGGCTTCAGCCTCCTAACTAATTCACCTGTCTCCAGTCTTACCCCTCCTTAAAGTCTTTTCCTAACTACTGCCAGTGTGTAAGTGTGTGTATTTTTTTTTAAAACAAATCTAAGAATATTATGTACCTATTAAAATATATTCGTGGCTTCCCATTGCTTCAGGCTGCCTTCCAACCTCCCCAGCTTTGCATAAAAATCTTCCATTATCTGGCTGCTCACATCTGTAGTCTCATTAGTTGCAACTCCACTCCTGTACCATATGCTCCAGCCATCCTACACCACTTGTGGATTCCATGGTGCCATAGCCATGCAGAAATCTGCTCCTTATTATGTACTGATGTTGCTGCTTGATTGCCCCATGAAATCCTTGATCTAACTAACATGATCAGTCCTTAAAATTTTAATTATCTACCTTTTGGTAGTCTTTCCTAACACACATGGACACACACACACACAGAGCTAAAACTGGATTAGCTGCCTTGTTTGTTTTGTTTTTATGTATTTTCATAGCATTCTGGATTTACTTTTTTTTTTTTTTTTTACAAACAACAATACTGAATTTTAATTGTTTGTTTTCTGTCTCCTCACTATTTTGTTTCTCCTTAATACTGGCTTTCTGCATAGCATTCTGGATTTACTTTTTTTTTTTTTTTTTTACAAACAACAATACTGAATTTTAATTGTTTGTTTTCTGTCTCCTCACTATTTTGTTTCTCCTTAATACTGGCTTTCTGCATTAGTTTTCTTTCTCCTCTACCACCCAGCATCATATACAGCACAAAACAGCTACTCATAGCCTTCTGAGTGAATGGATCTATGGTTTATAACCAGCTGTACCCTCTGTTAAAATGTGACAAAATAACTTACTCTGTATTGCAGGTTCTCCATTTATCAAATAAGAATTACAGCAACAGCTACCTCATAGGTTTGTGAAGATTAAGTGAAATGTTGCAGATGAACAGATTTTGATACTATAAAGCACTTAAAAATTTTCAAATCAGAGCTTAATCCTTGGCGATAATCCTTAGTCAATACAAGTGTATTTACATTTCTCAGATATGTTTGGGTTTCATAAAATTTGCATGTCGCTGGAAGAAGATAGACCCAGCAATAACTTTCATAATCTGAAAACATGAATCAAAACAGAAGGCACTTAGCTCAGCCATTACATTTGAGAATAGAAATGCAAATAAACATGATACATTAATTGGCTGATATTAATACCCAAGTATGGGCATTTTATATATCTGTGTGTATGTATGTGTATATATACATATACATATGATTTGAATGTCTTTCTCTTTCAAGTAAGTTGTGAAAATAACAGCATAAAAAGCAGCTTTATACAGCTTTCTTCCTTACATTCATCTTTTTTTTTTTTTTTTTCTTCAGACTACACAGTTCTTAAAGTGGAAAATAAGGCGAACACACTGCATTTGAAAGCTTTCTCTGCAGGATGACTCAGTCTTCTGGCCATTGTTCATTCTATTTCTTTAGCTTATAGAACCACTAGGAGGTGAATTTAAAGTTTTCAGGAAGTCAGTGTGCTCACCTCTCAATTTACTCCTTAAATAAATAACAAAAGAGTTAAATGGTCATCCTCCAAGTGCTGTTACATTCAGAAAATGACCAGGCAAAACACACTGCCACCTTTAGGTCCACATTGTTATAAAGCTGGTATTTTCAAGGTAAAATCTACTTTCTTTTACTGATTAAAGCGGGTTCCTGTTTTCCTAGTCAGAGCCAGGGAGTTAAAGCTGGGAACATTAGATTCTTCTCTTCCTCCTTTGTCACAAGGTATTTGGTCAGGCCTGCTGGACCACAGAAGCTTTAGCGTTTCTTTTCCAAGGGTCAGTCAACAACTCTGAGGTCCCTGCGGTATTCAGGAAAGAATTGTCTTTGATGTACAGTATGTATGTATATATGTATGTATGTATGTATGTATGTATGTATGTATGTATTGTATTCTAGAGAAATAGAAAAAAAAATTTAGAGCAAAACATTGAATGGCAGTTAGATTTCATGGAGGGAAGAAAGTTTTTCTCCACCCTCCTAGGTTCTGTGTCTGGGACCTACAAATTAAACTGACAAAAGACAAATTAACAAGAGAAACCGTTTATTAGTATGCATACGAAGGTCTTCGTAGAAAAACAATGAAGATCCAAAGAAGTGGTTAGACCTAGGGGCTTATGTAGCATTTTAACAAAGAGTAATAAAGTTGTGGAGACAAAGGGAAAGGGGTTTAGGCTTTTAGCTGCAATAAATTGTGGAAAGGTAACTCTGTGAGAGGAAGCTAATGAAAGAAAAAGGGTATTTAGTAAGGTACTGTTTATGCAGACTCCTCTGGGTGTTATCTCTGGTGATAAGATTCATTCTGCCCTTCCTGGTATTGGGGAGGGGGACACACAAAAGAAATTTTATGCCTGATTTTCAGGTGGAGAAGGGGAGGGCACAGAGTTTTTATTGTACGTGCTTCTCCTCAATTGTCTTCAGCTCAAAATAATCCTTGATGTCTAGTAACATATTTTGGGTTGGCTTATTATAATTCCATTCAAAATTATGTCTTATGATTTATATACAGTTGACCCTCGAACAACATAGGTTTGAATTGCATGAGTCCACTTACATGCAAATTTTTCTCAATAAAAACATGCTATAGTACTACACCATCAGATCAGTGGTTGATTGGATCTGAGGACGTGAAACTGCAAATATGGAAGGCAGACTGTTAAATTACATGCAGATTTTTGACTGTGAGGCACTCAGCACCCTCAAACCCTGCTTTGTTCGAGGGTCAACCGTGTATATAATTTTAATTGTCAGTTATGATATACAGCTGAAGAACTTTCTCTTCCCAAAACCTGAAGATTATTGATTATTACAAAGTTCATTTAATATGATGGAAAATATTGTTTATCAGTCTCCTTTCTGTCCCAGTTCTCTTCCCTTTTTTTGTTTTTTACTCACAAACTCCAAGTGACATATATACTACAAAGCTGCGCCTGGACCATTGTTACTTCATAGTTACCTTTAAAGTGTTCATTATTTTCCCTAAAAATTATCTCAAAATGAAACTTTAAAATAATCCTTGCAGTGGGAAAACTATCATCACATATCACCCATAGAAAGTTATTGTTTAAAACAGCAACATAAAAATATATAATTTCCATTTTATTCTTTTTTACAGTTTCAGTTTCTTTGCTAAAGTTACATCTGATCTTGCATACTATCTATTTCATTAGAACTTTTAACATATTAATCATGGCTATTTAAAATTCCCTGTCAAAGAGTTCCAACAACTTTCATCTAATTCTATTGATTTCTTCATCTATTGGGAGTGTTTTGTTTTATTTTTTTCCTTTTCTTTTATTGTGCCTTATCGTTTTTTGTTTGAAAAACAGAGATCTTTTGTATTGTATAGACTGACATAAATAGTTTCTATTCTTAGAAATTGGCATGCTTTTGTTCTACAAGGACTATAGTGTGGTAATACATCCAGAAGTTATTCTGAGCTTAAGGTCTGTCATAACTATGGTTACACTCCGTGCACCACAGTCTTTGAATTCTTCTAATGGCCACAGTCTTTGAATTCTTCTAATGGTGGTTGGTATTCAAGGTGGGGCTAATTTGCCAGAGGGTTCGTCTCAATGTCAGCTCCCCACCTCAACTTCAGATACCCTCTTTATACAGTACTTCAAAGCAGTGTGTTTCTTATAGCTACTCCAGCAATATTCAAAGTTCATTTTTACTTAATCATTGTTATCCTAGTGGTGGGAGCTGTGGAGACATTCTTTGATGTTCTGTGTAAGCCTCGGTCTTAGTACACATTGTATACACAAGTTCAGCACTGCACTTGCCATTCTGGATCCAGTATTTATTCCTTTCCCTTTTCTAGGAGTAGAGCATTATTATCTGTTTCTTTCAGCTACAGTGGATTTTCACCAGTGACCTGTGGGAGACAGTTTTTGTTGCCCTTTCCTTGGTCATTAAGGCTTTCATTCCATAAGAAAAGCAGGACAGTAGGATCCAATTATGTAACTGAACCCTTTCCCCAGTGGCTGTCTTTCCCACCCCCAATACCAAAAAGGAAGCTCTTTCAGGACTCTACCTAGTTCATCTTATCAGCATCTTCAGGACAATACAAGTCACCTGAGCATGGGTAATCAGGGATACGATCAAGTGCTGGTTTTCCCTTCTCCTCAATAATTGCAGAATGGTGTTGTCAACGTAGATCTAGACGGATTATTGGTATGGCAGATATGGGATACATCTGACCATTGTTTGGCTGAGAAGTGTAGATTTGAAAAGTAGTTTAAGGCTATTCTGATAGAAATGTGAAATGAAAATGGGTCAATAATGGACAAGGACGGTAATTAGTTAAATTTAAATGTGAAGCTGCCACTGCCAGGAGGAGGGGAAAGAACTGACTCAGTTTTCAGCAATATCATCTGTCTCTGACATCATGAATAATTTTCAAAGTGGAGAATGCTTATGGACCAGTAGGAATTACAGATTGTGTAAATGGACAGAGTGACAGAATCTGTCAGTGTCACTGCGCAGTGCAGTGAGAACAAGGCCACAGTTGAAATCTGATTACAGACAGGAGTTACAGGCATGTATTTGAGAATTAAACAAAACAGATACCTAGAGTTAGATGTTCTTAGCAGTAAAGGGAGTGACTGAACAAGTTGAAATGCAAATATTCTATAAAACTGCAACAAACCACATCTGCTTTTTCAATACTCTAGAGCGCATGAAACAATAGCAGGAAGAAAAAAATATATTAAAATTCACCTAATGTCTTTGCTATGATCTGAATGTTTGTGTCTCCCTAAAATTCATACATTAAAATCCTAACTCCCAAAGATAATAGTCTTAGTAGGTGGAACATTTAGAAGGTACTCAGGTCAGGAGGGTGGGGCCCTCATGAGTGGGATCAGTGCCCTTATAAAAGAGACCCTAGAGATCCCTCACCCCTCCCACCATGTAAAGACATAGCAAGAAGTCTCTGGCTATGAATCAGGAAGAAGGCTCTCACCAGAACTCCTCCATGCTGGCACTTTGATCTTGATTTTCCAGCCTCCAGAACTGTGAGAAATATGGTTTTGCTTATAAGCAACCTAGTCTGTGGTATATTGTGATAGCCAGCCCACATGAACTGACAGTCTTTTCATCCCAGTGTTGTAGACTCCTTTCCACGACTGAAATCACATCACATTGTAGTCATCACAGATGTAGTTGTCAGTGTTTAAGATTTCCCTTAGGCTGGTAATAAATATTTCCTCTGTTCACATATTATCTCATTGGGGGGGATTTTTTTCCAACTTTTTTTTCTTCTTTAAGAATCATAAGCTCCCCGAACCAAAACTTTGCATAGTTATAAAGGAAAATCCTGCAATTTCCTTATATTATACATGGAGAAGGGCATAACAGTTTATTAAAATCAGGTAAATAAAAAATTATAAATAATATTATAATAATGTATTTATTACCCAATAATAGTTATTTGCTAGAGGGAGAACTTTATCCTGTTTCATTTGCACTGCAGAGGGAGAAAATTGCCAAATTATTGTATAACTATATTTTATCCTTTATTTGCCTAATCACTCATGTTTATCATCTCTCAGTGTTTTTAATCTTCAAATGATCTTAAGCATTACATTATGAAGCCACCTGAACTCACAAACTATAGAACCAAACAAAACCACATGAAGATATGCAGGTACTAGGATATGGAAGGGTTAAGATTGGCACATATCATCCTGGGAGCATAGATGTGAGTGATAAGGTGTAGAAAAATAGGCATGCAGTCACTTATGTATCATCCCAAGAAAACTTTGGTTAAGTGTATCAAACATGCAGAAAAAAATAGAGGAATAATATAATGAACACTTATGTACCCTCATCCCAGCTTGGCAAGTTCTTGGTATTTTTTCCATAATTGGTATATATTCTTTAAAAAAAATACAGGAAGAGTTTAACTCCTGTGTGATTCCCTTCCCTATCCTATTTCCATCTGTCCATTCCAAGACATAATCTCATCCATATTTTCTCTTTTTCATTCCAAAACTATTATTATTCTGCTGCATGTTTGTATTGATAAACAATTTATGTTTAGTTTGTATTTATATTGATACATTTTAAATAAGTCAAGAAAATAGAGAACTTTTATAATTTCATTAAAATATGCATTTTATTGGGGGATACCATCCCCTCCTCATGAGGCAGACATAGACTAGTGATGGAGGAAATCCAAAGGCCTATTTTGGGTTGTGGCTAAAGCTGTGTGTTTCAGGCAAGTTCCATTAACTCTCTGAATTGCAGAATTTCAGGGGAAAAAAGTAGAGAAAATATGTACTTCTTGAGGCTTTGTGAAGTTTATATAAGATATGGTATGCAGAAGTATATGGGAAGCTATACAATGTTTTCAGTATAAAATATTTTTACTCTGTTTCTTCTCATCTCTTGATCCTTTGATACAACTATTAATTTCTTAGTGTATCAAGAGGCTAAGTAGTTCTTAACAGTTCTGTAAAATTGCCTGAGTTCATTAAATACATTCTGAAAGACTATTTCTAGGCCAGTGGGAACCCTACCTATTATGGACTGGTAAATGATCATAGAGAAATACAGTGAGATATATATGTCCAATTAAATGTTAAACCGTTAAGCTCAGTGTTACAATATTTTGCAGAATGAAAGAGACCTTAGAGATTATCTAATTAGGTAGTCTAATTTAACACACAAGAATAAAATACAGAGTCAGAGGTGACTTGTTTTAGTCACATGTGGAGACTTTTAAGCAGAAAATAAACATAGGTTGAATTGTGATACCTCTTCCATTTAAAGTATTATTATTATTATTTTTATTTTTATTACTCATGTTTCCAGTGTTAAAAGAGAACAAAGCCTTTCTCTATGGAATATGATTAATGCTGAAACTGACACTACTAGAGCAAAATCCTGATGGGAGATTCTCTCCTCTCCTGAAGATGAGCCAGGCACTTGTTCACACAGCTATTTAATATAAATATGGACTTCTCTATCAACTGTGTGACTCTTCCTCATTGTCATAAGCTGTTGACTGCATGTGCATCAGTGGCAGAGTTTCCAGTGATTATGCTGTTGTTTTTCCTCTTAGATCAGGGCCTAGACTATTTGCTCATTCTGGAGGAGTGAAGATGCTGGCAGATCAGATGCTGCCAGCAGCTATCTGTCAGGCTGGAGATGCATGGGATGCTCAGCGACAGGGCTGGGGCTCGAGCAGCTACTTCAGCTGCTATTCACTCTGGAGTTCAGGGCATCTGTCTTACACTACCTGTCTTTCAAAGAAGTCAGCTTCCTATGTGGAAAGATCTGTAAATCCCAAAGAATCCAAAGGTGAAAGGGAGCAGTACACATTATAATTGTGTTTGATTCTTCAATCTGCACCAGAATAGGAAGCTCACTCTTATTTATTCCACCCATTCCCCCAGGCACATCCAAATTGCTTGAGTTTCAGCTACACACACTTATGCCAGACAGAAACGCCGCTCATCTGCTGTAAAACCACTCACAGCGTATCAGTTTATCTTGCAGCACTGATGTTGGTGTGTTTTAGTGCTTGGTGTTCCCAGACCAGAATCTAAATGATCTGGGTTACAGTCCTGGCTCTGTGATGGATTGGCTATGTGACCTTAGGCAAATACTTTCTGCCTGGACCTCAGCTTTTTCCATTGCAAAATTAAGTGGTTGCTTAGGTAATTGCTGAAGTTCCTTTTAGCTTTGATTCTAAGATTTCTAAGTAGGCAATTATAATTGCAGCCACAATGTATTGAACACACACTTCTGACTGGACACTAGTCCAAATCATTTACATGGATTAAATAATTTACTTCTCAAAACAGCCCTTTGATGAAGTAAGTGTTGCCATTGATTCATAAAGGAATGGCTAATCTCTTCCAGATCGTATTAGTAAGGGCAGAGCTGATACTCAAACCTATTTATACCTGATACCGGAGTCAGAGCATTAAGGTACCTTGAAAAGAATTCTAATGGTCCTGTAGACCTGGACCTCAAAAAACCCAGGTTGTCCTAGCATTAACTCCTTATGTCTAGAATTTCCATGGTATTTCTGTAATTTCTATACAATCGGGGTTCCTCTCCCACAACAACATAGTGTTGAGCGTGGACTCCTTGGAGTTTTAGAGGCACTTTTATGATTTCCTTAGAAGTTCTATATAAAAAGAAAATAGTTTTCCTCCAGTCCCTGCCCTGTGAACATCTCAGTTTGGAATGCTATCTATAAATTAACTGAGAAAGTGGATTTAAAATTAATCTTATAGTTACATACAATTACATATTTATAATCTGCTATATAAGGTCAATCCCTGTTGATTTTTAATTATTAGAAGCATAAAATGCATGAGATACTATAATAAATATTTCAAAATAATTACCAGCTTTTTTTGAGGAAGGATTGGCCAATAAGTATTATCTATTCCTTATGTTTTTGCTTTCTGCTAAGAAGAGAAAGGGGGTCAAAGTTGTTGGAAAGAAATGGCAGGGTTTAGGGGCAGATTTTAGAGTGGCCTCTAGTTTCTTAATGAGCACAAACTATTTACTTCAACTCATCATTGGTTTCTCCATTTGCAAAAATAGTAAATGATACCTACCTCACCTGCATGAAAATACAACAATATACAGAGTCATAAAGTACCCTAACAGTATACCTCTCCTTGATTATATTAATGACCTTCTCATCAGACTCCATATCACCAGGATCTCTTCTCTGTTTGTTTATTGATGTCAAAATGATCATTATGATTATGTTACTTTTTTCAGCTTGAAACATTCAATTATCCCACTTTGCCAAGAGAAGCAAACTCAAATTTTTCAGCTTGGCATATAAGACCTGTCCCAATCGAACTGGGGTGTCCCTTTTCTGTCTTGTGTGTCCTCATGTGATAACCTCACACTCCCCTTCTTTGCTGCCTCACTACATGCCCTATGTAGTTAAATAAAGCTTTCAAGGTGGCCAACTCAAGCTAGAATCTATGATCTCTCTGCTTTTGCATGATATGTTCTATCTGCCTGCAATTCTCCTCTTATCTTTCCAGCTGACACGCACTTCTTATCTTTCAAGATCTTACTGAATTTTCACGTCCCCTAAGAGCCCAGACTCTGCCTTTCCCCAGCTAGCCGTTTTTTGCTTCCCACTCTTAAGGCACGTGGTGTTGGGTCACCTACTACACTGCATTCATTCTGGTTGTTAGTTTACTCCACCAGATTGTGGAAGCCAGATCTGGATCTTGTTCACACATTGTCTCCTGCTCTCTGGTGAAGTGTGATAAATTGCAGCAAACAATCCATCAACATCATCTTAATGTTCATTTTTTCCTAACTCTCTAGACATGTTAAAGATTTCTCCAGAGTTTAGATATCTTTTATTCAAAATAGCAGTATGGTTAAAAAAAAAAGTTGAACCTACAAGATATGAAAAATAAATGAGTTTTTCAGAGCATATATCGTGGAAAGCCCTTATATACAATGAACATATCATGTGAATGCAGTTGAAGAATGTAATACATAGCCTGTCATTGTTGTGAATTCAAATTGATAAAAACAACTGAATTTACATGAAAACAAAAATATTACATAAAACTCTAAATTTATAGTGACTTAAACATAACATATACATTTTCCTAATAACTCTCACGCTGAAAATCAGAATTTTCAATGCACTTACTTTCTTAAAATGCCAAAAAGTGTGTTGTTATAACAGTGTAGAAAGTAATTTACCAGAAACCCATATTGAGCTTAAGGTAGGCATGTGGATTTTTGCATCACTGGAAAACCTGAAGGCAAAAACAATTCAGCAGCTCCTCTGAAGACTTTTGTACTGTCTTCTGCTTGCTTTTGTTTTGCATATATTTTGCACATATTTTCAAATATGTCTACCAGGTCTATATATTGAGTATTTCGTACTCTTTGGTAAATAATCCTTATTCCATCAAAGTTACAGTATTTTCCCAGCACAGTCTAGACTATGATGGAATAATTTTCCATCCTTAGTCACAATGATTTGCCCTGCCCGTGTCACACAGATTGGATTGTTGCAACTTCACCAGCCAGTCATTTGCAGCCTGGCATATGCCAAGAGCTTAGTGTTATAGTAAATTGTCCTTCAGTGTTTTCCATGGAGTGCTTTTAAGTGAACATGATAATTAAAAAGAAAATTAGAACAATTTTATCGTTTGGACATCTTTGTTCAGATTTCAATATAAACAAGCTTTAGCTGTCCTATGTATCGCCCGATGCCATTGTTTTTATATCATTAATGATCGTATTATCAGGAATTAGAAATAGGATAGATGTTAATATCCCTATGTAGAAATTGGAGAAAATAATTCTGAGAGAAGACACTGGATGACCTATGATCTCTGAGAGCATCTTTGTGTATATAAAACAAGAACCAAATGCCTGCCCCCAAATCTCTAGTGCTAAATGTCTAAACTGAGTGACACTGGTTCTTCTGCATAACTTCATTAGCCCTAGACCTTTCTCCCTTCTCAGCCAAGTGTGCAGGTCCATCACAAATTATTTATTTATATTCTTTAGGTCTTTACATTTTTCCTCTCATTTCTTTCCTCACTGTTTCTTGCTATTTTCAGAACCTACTTCAAGATATATTACCTTGGAATGTTTTAAGCATCTTCTTACCAGGCTCTTTGCTTCCAAACTACTAACTCCTCCTATACAACACTCCGTTTTCCTGCCTGGGTAATCTTTCTTTATCATAAATCTGACTGTGATGCTTTGCTTACTAGGCAATTTCCTGTGACTCCAAGAGGCTGTACCCTTTAGAATAGAACAATGAGTCATCCTGATTAGCCTGACTTAACTTCTCCAGCTTCTGCGCTAACCATTCCTGCCCCTTGCAAACTTCAATCCAGCAGTGCTGCCCCCTGATGGTTATTTTAATGAATGCTCGTGTGTTTTAAAGGCTGGTCACCAAGTATTTTGATCTCTGAAATAACTTCCCTATTGTCCCCTGACTCATTCTTGAAGGGACAATTTATGAATATTAAATTTTTGTTTTATATCTCCACTCCCACACACTCCTGCCACAGATATGGTGTTTAAATATTTATATGCCATACAGTAATTCTTGTGTGAGTGCAAGAGTCACTGAGGTCAAGAAATTTTTTGTGAACATAAAGGAAGAAATTGCACTTTGGTATGTCTAACAAACGAATCCAATCTTGCATAGAAGACTTTTACATTAGATAGAAAATCATGGTTTTAAGTTTGTTTTGTGTTTTGCTTCTAAGTTGCTAAAGTATCTAAATGAACTTTATTCAGCTAGCTTAAATTTAATAACAAAATCACATGGACTATCCAACTTAAAAGTGTTCTCTGCATAGTACAAGTTTCTTTTAAAAATCAGTTATTTTGGTAACTGTATCTAAAATGTCTACTTTACTTTAAAGAGGTGGATAGTATGCTTAATTTTCTAATATCTGCCAGGTAGCAAACCACTGGCAGTAATTATTGTTGTCTCTACTTTACTGATACAGATGTTCATAGACGCACTAAAGTAGAATTGTCAGTTCAGCCCTTTTCTTGTTTATTAATTCTAACAGTATTGTGTTATGGTCAGATCACAGTTTTCTTACAGGAACTTTCTTAGGGCTCTTTGCATTTTACAAGGGCTAATTAAGGCACATTAGATCATATGATGCATAAATCCTCCTAATCAGACATTCACAAACTTCAAATGTCTCAATCCACTGCCAGCAAATAAATGAGGATACTGCTCTCAGTCTTTCCTCATTGTTGCATCCCAACTTCCATGAAGATACTTCACTTTTAGTAGTGACAATGCAACTATTTGACCCACATTTCTAGTGATGAGACCAGTCTCTCTCTTTCTGTCTGTGTTTCTTTCTGTCTGTTGGTCTCCCTCCCTCCCTGTACATACACACACATCGACATCCATGTTTGTATATACACAAACACATATATCTTAATTGGTTTATTATTATTTCTATTAAAAAAAATCTGTGACACTTGAGATCCTATCACATATGCCTGGAGAACACTTACCTGAAAGGAAGAGAGATAAGATAGAGCCCAGGGAGGAGGGGAAAGGATGTGGATGCTTAGAACTTAACATAACCTTTAGACTTAAGGAAGGTAGGTAAAGGGTTCCTCAGGGCTTTTTAGGGTAGAATATAAGGAAGTGCTCAAGGAGGAATCGAGTGTCATAAAAGAAATAGGAGAGAACTCTAATAGATGGCTTATTTTTGCGTAAAGCAAAATCAGTTTTCTACTTGATCATCCTTTGTTATTAACATCTTTAAGACATAGTATATATACTTGAGGAGCCCCAGGAGAGCATGATGGAATTACTCATATGGGTTGAAGAAATGGGAGGCAGTATTTTGCAAACAGCACACATGCGACTTTTAAGGACACACATACATGAAATTATAAAAACACTGCCTTGAACCAGAATGTTGAGCACATTTAACATGTATCACAATATTATCCTTGGCTCTTCTGTGATGGCCTTTTATTCCCTTGAATATATCAGTTTAGTGATACTCATGCTGCTGCATTTCTGGTGGACAGATGGAAGAACCACAGAGGAGATGGGTTTATCTGCTGCTTCCTTGCGTGTGTCTTTGTGACCCTGGCCAAGTTGGGACACTGTGATTAATATGAGATACAGATGTCAGCTGTGCAATCTATCTGACTCTGGCTGGCTGACAGGATCATTTGGCTGTGCAGGTGACAGTTTTCATTTGCTTGGGTTTGTGTAAGTACCTCCCTCCTCCCTGGGAAGGAGAGGGTCTCTCTGTGGCTGTTCAAGGATGATTCTCATTCACCAGACTCTAAAGATGTAGAGGCCAGAGATCAAGCAATTGCTTATGGGAATTTTTTTTTTTTGTAATGCAATTATTTTTTGTAATGCAATTAAAGTGAAGGTTTAATGAAGACTTGTTAAATCTGTATAGACACATACGAACCTTCTTCTGCTTTCACTCCAAATAACTAATTTCCAAATGAGAGGAATAATTCATGTGATTTATTTAAAATGGATACAGATTTGGTTTCTAATCCTGTATATGCCACTTACAAGCTGTGTGCCTTTACAGCAAGTTAAATATAGCTTTCTGAACCTCACATCCAAATAGGAATGACAGTGACTATCTGATACACCGTTGAGATGACTAAAGTGGGATCATGTACAATAAGTCATATGGCTTTCAGTGGGTCCTTAATAAGTGTTGATTATCCATGTCTCTTTTCTCTACTCCTTTCTTAGATTGTGTAAAAAACACAAATATGTGTTCAAATAAAAACTAACAGCAACAACAACAATAATAATAAGACTGTTTATTATGAGCCCATACTGGGCTTGTGCTTTGTATATATTATATTGTTTAATTTTCCCAATAACACTATGAGGTAGATAATATTATTATCCCCATCCTATAGATAAGGAGACTTAAACATAAAGTGGTAGATTGAAATCCCGTTTTATCTGTGTGCTCTTATTTGCTCTAAAGCCGATGCCGGTTATGCTGCCCTATATTAAGGCCACATTTCTAACGTTAAATAACTAGTTAAAAACTGTTTAAAATTTAGCTGTTACTCTCTCAAATACCTGGGCATGCATGAGAGTGAAAAGACCCCCGTGATCATGAGCACAAGTACACAGCTGTTGACTAACCCTGCAGTTACAAACCAGAGGCATCAAGCATCGGTGTTGCTTCCATTCTCAGTAGAAATCTGAGAGTTTCTTAAAGATGAGACTCAGTCACTGATTTGCCAGACAGTAATCCAGTTCGTTCACAGACATAAAGTACTTCGCATTAGGTTCTGGCATCTCATCCCCTAGAAAACGGCATGATTGCCCTTGAAGCCAGGCCCTGGTGCCACACTCGCCTAACTCTTCAGTGTGATCACCTCAAAAGAGCTTTTCATTTCAGGAAAGTCTGAAAAGTTGGAGGCTGGTTAAAAAACAACCAAAAAAATCTTCTGCAGTCCTTAGCTACCTCTGTTGTATTTATTCCTTCCCGCTGACCTCTCTCACGAACCAACAGGATTCTCCTACTCCAGAGTCAGCCACTCCCATTGTTTGTCTTTCTCTCCTAAGCCCCCAAATCTCTATTTGCTGCACATCCTGGCCCTTGAGTTACCACCTCTGCATAGCAAATCTGTGCTAAAGCAAACGTAATTCCTGGCTTAATTGTGCCACCAACTGTCTCTGATTTTTCTCTCTGTCTCTGTTCTCAGTGTCCTCAGATATAATACCAAGGTATCTAATGGAATTATTCCTAAGGCCAAGTCTAATGTATTCTATTATCCCAGCCCTCTACACAGCTTCCACAATTAACCTCCTTCTTCAAGTCACCTGACGCTGTCCTCATCAATTCTCTGTCCCCATCTCAGTTGCCACTGCCTACCTCTCTTACTAATAAAGGCTATTGCTTTTCTTTCTCTGTAAAAGTTTCCTGTTTTAAAAAAAATCTTTGTGACATTCTATTTTCAGTTTCTCCACATAACTCTCTGATTTGCCTATGGTGTTTAAGCTTCTATGATATTGGGAAAATTCTAGAAACTAAATATTCAAGTATTGGCTATGAGATGATACAGGAAGGCTCAGTGATCAAAAGAATTTTGACTCATCCTACCTAACTGTGGTTATGCCTAAAACCCAGTGAGCAGATAGCTCAACAGTAATGGTAATACCTATAAGGGAATAGTGCTTTAAGGAGTCCTACTTCTCATTAGATCGTTAGTACAATATGGGTGGCGATTTATAATATGAAGGAGCAGTTTAGGATGCTGAAGTTCAGGAAGCAGAAATGAAATCCCCATCATCAAAACTATCTCTGGAGATTTTACAATCTGCATAGCATATTGAATATATAGGTATCTTTTTTCTTTTAGTTATGACTGTAGTGTAATGAGAAAACCACAACACTAGTCATCAAAAAATCCAGGCTCCATGCAGACTCTGCTTGCCTTGTTCTAGCTATGTGACTTGAGGCAGTTTGAGGCAATAAATTCAATAAGTGTTTTTAATGCCTATCATGTATGAGAAGCACGCTAGGTACTGCCAAAGACATGAAGAGACACTAACACAATCCTTTCCCTCAGAGCTTTTACATTAAATTGGAAGGAAGGAAGTCCCATACCATTCCTGTGATGGTTAGAATGCATCATTTCAAAGATACCTTCTAGCATCTTCAGTCAATTCTCCAATCTAAGAGGTGAAATGTAGAGAGAGAAAAATGTTCCCTCTTCTTGCATTTTTATTTTTTTAATCATTTTTGAATTTTTTTCTTTCTTTGTGTTTTTTTGGTCTATGTTTTTCTTGTTATATTATCAGAGAAGTCAAGAGTTCTGTAAGAGATAGATAATTTCATACTAGAAATAGTCCCTGACAGTCCTCCTAATCCTACCCAACTATCTTTCTTCTGTGTTATTATTGACCACAGGGAGGTTTCATGTAAAGAAATGTGTGGTGTGCCTAACACCCATCCTCATGCCTAAAAAAAGCTTGTGTCCCTGGTCACCTATATTATCTTATTTGTAGAGGCAGACCATTGGCCTTGTTCATCAGGATAGGTGGGAACCCAGACTTTTTCTCATCTAATTCTGCAGACAAGGAGTCAATTAAGCAAACACTCCACATGCCAGTGGGTGAAACCAACAGAACTGAGAGCATTTTCAGTATCACCACTGCTGAAAACGTGGTTAAAAGTAGCAGCTAATCCCTCCCTTCTCAGTTACTTTCTGACACCTTATTTTAAAAAGATTGGAACCTTGAAACAGTGTTAATTCTGAAAGTGCCACTCTGACTTCCAAAATTGTATACTTTCTCTCTTCTTAAATTATACAACTTTAAAGAAAGAAGCACGTGTTAAACAGACACACTGAGGATTGTAGCGGCAGGAGTTGGTTGTAGAGAAAAACTGCCTTGCCTCCAAGCCAAGAAGTTGGCCCTCAATCCTCCTGAGAAAAGAAATTAGAGAACATTCTTCTCACTTTCATCTCCAGCCTCTGAAACTATACTTGGTGAGAAGTGAGATTTGCCAGAAAACAGACACCTCCTCAGATTATGCCATGACTTTTCCTGCCTGGTGAAAATCTACATCCCTCCCAGCACAGTTACACCCTTGGAAGGAAGACTCACAAAGGCAGCCATCTGTCAGGGAAATAGATGCCTTGTGTTTACTCTGAAACTGCCTCCTTCCAGACTTGCCCTTGAGATGGTTCCCAGTCTGGAACGTACTGCAGTTTGCTGCCATGTGGCTGCACACAGATTACACTTCACGTGAACTTATATGTCAAAGTCTGGCATGATAAACGCCCATGATTTTATGCTCACCTTGAAAGGATTTGAATCCTGGTCCTGCACTGACTATCAAGATGCACTTTATTATTTAGCCATTCTGAGCCTCAGTTTTCTCATATGTAAAACGAAAAACAGAATGCTCATTTGTTAGAATGATCGTTAGAGTTTGATGATATGCTGTATGTGAAGTGACTTGCACCTTAACTAGCAAATAGTTCGCACTTATTAAATGTCATTTATTCCAGGCATTCTATTGATGCCAGTGTCTGGAAGGATCAAGGGTATTAAAGAAGGCAGAACTGGTACAGTCATCTCAGGCTCTAGGATAATAGGAAGCAGTTAGAAAATACAATCTCCCCAGGCCTTCCCTTTGCTAACTCATAGAACCAGAACCTTGGGGATGCATAAGACCAACCTCAGAGATGAAGATAATTTATCATGTAGTGTCAGCTCTTCCACTTCTGTTTAACAGCACAGGCTGGTTGAGAAATTCTCCACATTGGCAGTGTCGATTCTCATGAGGCCATACCACTTGGCAGAGCTCCCTGGGCTACTAGACCACTGAATTTATCTTAAGAAAATCTCTGGGAGCTTGTTGATTTAGAGGGAGTCCACATTGTTCCAGCAACAAATCAGCTATCAGAACAGTGTTCTGTTCTACATAGTTAAATCATTTAATTCCATAAATTACCAGATACTCACTGTGCATTCTTTCCAGTGGTGAGATAGTAGAATAGCATAGATGGAGTTCTAGTGAACTTTTAATTGGCTGATGATAACTCCTGAATTGTTTCAAATGGGACAGTTACATCCCAGCGACATGATGTGCAGAGATGTCGAGTGGAGTGTCAAGTGGTACTCTAGCCTAACGGGTGACAAGAGGCAAAGGAAGCACTTGGAAGATGAATGTGATAATTGCTTTCAAGATATTGCCATTTAAAGGCTTGATGCATTTGCCATTAGGCACAGAAGAATTCTCTCCTATGTAAAAAAAAAAAAAAAAAAGGATTTCTTCATTTTCTTAGGAAAATAAATAATCACCAGATTTAGTCTTTTCAGATTAAATGTTTCGGTTGGTATCAGACAGCCGGCACCTGGGGAAGGCCAACATGACTGCATATGATGGCTCCAAATAGCACAGATAAATCTAGAATTTTCACTCACAAAAAGCAGTATGATCCCTCTGGCTCTTACAATTGGTTGTGTTCATATTCTAAGTTAAAACGTATTGCACACTAGCATCCTTTGATCTCTGTGGAGCCCACACACATTTCCTTTCTCTGTTATCTTCCTTGATCCCCATCCTTCTGTTACCTACCCACCTTCCTGCCTCCCTGTGCAGCCTCCTGCTCTCTCACATCTTGACCTATTCTGTTCATGTCTTTGAATGCATGTAGGGGTTAGTAAGTTCATTAGCATGTGTGTTTGTTAGGGTATCTCTGTGGGTTTATATACTTGTGCACGTATTTATCTATACATAAGTGGACTTAAGAAATATCCTATATGGATAGCAGCCTTATTTCTCGAATCCTTTTCTCTCTTAACCACATGTCTCTGGCATTGTTCCATATCAGGTGGAAGAGTATTTCCTCTCCCTCTTAAGGTTTAGGTTGTTTTTTTTTTTGTTTTTTGTTTTTTTTACCTTGGGTGCTTTTTATATTTTTCTGATGTTTTTTGACTTACAGTGTTGTATTGTACAGCATAGTGATTCCGTTACACATATATATACATATTCTTTTTCATAATCTTTTTTTATTACAGGTTATTATAAGCCATTGAAGATAGTTCCCTGTGCTCTACAGTGAGACCTTGTTGTTTATCTATTCTGTACATAGAAGTTTGCATCAGCCAATCTCAAACTCACAGTTTATCCCTCCCTCCCCTTTTCCCCACTGGTAACCATTAGTTTGTTTTCTATATTTTTGAATCTCTTTCTGTTTTGTAAATAAGTTTGTTTGTGTCATTGTTTTTAGATTCCACATGTAAGTGATACCATATGATGTTTGTCTTTCTCTGACTGACTTCCTTCACTTTGTATGATACTGTCTAGGTCCATCCATGTTGCTACAAAAGACATTATTTCATTACTTTTTATGGCTGAGTAGTATTCCACTGTGTGTGTGTGTGTGTGTGTGTGTGTGTGTGTGTGTGTGTGTGTACACACTGCATCTTTATCCATTCATCTGCCAGGGGACGTTTAGGTTGCTTCCATGTCTTGGCTCTTATAAAAAGTGCTGCTATGAACATTGAGGTGCTTGTGTCTTTTTGGATTAGAGTTTTCTCCAGATATATGCCCAGGATTGGGATTGCTGGATCATATGGTAACTCTATTTTTAGAGTTTTAAGGAACCTCCATATTGTTCTGCATAATGGCTGCACCAGTTTACATTCCTACCAACGATATAGAAGAGTTCCTTTTTTTCCACATCTTCTCTAGAATTTATTATTTGTAGACATTTTGATGATAGCATTACTGGTGTGAGGTGATACCTCATTGTAGTTTTGATTTGCATTTCCCTAATAATTAGTCATGTTGAGCATCTTCTCATGTGCTTGTTGACTGTATGTCTTCTTTGGAGAAATGTCTATTTAGATCTTCTGCCAATTTTTTGATTGGGTTGTTTGTGTTTTTGATATTGAGCTGTGTGAGTTGCTTTTATATTTTGGAAGTTAATCACTTGGTGGTCACATAGTTTGCAAATATTTTCTCCCATTCCATAGGTTGTCTTTTCATTTTGTTAATGGTTTCCTTTGCTGTGCAAAACCTTTTAAGTTCAAAAAGGTCCTATTTGCTTATTTTTGTTTTTATTCCTATTACTCTAGAAGATAGATCCAAAACAATATTGTTCCTATTTATGTCAAAGAGTGTTCTGCCTATGTTTTCCTCTAGGAGTTTCATAGTATCCAGTATCCAGTCTTACAGTTAGGCCTTTAATTCATTTTGAGTTTATTTTTATATATGGTGCTAGAGAATGTTCTAATTCCATTCTTTTACATGTAACTGTCCAGTTTTCCCAGCACCACTTATTGAAGAGACTGTCTTTTTTCCATTGTTTATTCTTTGCATAGTTCACTTCTCCTGGATTTGGACCAAGGTGCTTCCCTCCTCTTTCCTCTTATCTATCTCCTTAGTAAAGTAAGCAATGGGAAGAGCAGCCACACATTTGGGGTCAAAGAGCCATCTGAATTTTGATTTCAATAATTGTTTTCAGGACGGCAGAAATTCTGTGTCACAGATGTATCAATTCTGGTATTACAACATAGAACAGAGAGGAAAGAAACATCATCACTTCCTCCACCATGAAACAAAGTAGCACAGACCCCTGGGGGTGAGCTGGATTTTGAGAAGTCATTGTTCCACTCCAGCTTTTCCAACCAAAAGGCGGCTCTATACCCTTAGTCCTGTTGTTTCATGGAGCTGGTGACACTCAGCAAGCACCCCAAAACTACCTTTAATTCTATGAGAATATAATATAATACTCTAATTCTTAAATTGTTTGAATGTTTCTAGTAATATGAAGTCTATTATTACCCAAAATAAAAGAGAAAGAATAACACTATGCTATCTAAAAACTTAAATTGAGTGCCTATCATGTACCAGGCATTTTAATGTACTTTTCTTCTCAGTATTCACTCTTTATAACCATTCTGCATGGTGGTATTACTTCTGAAAGTTAGCACGGTTAAGTGACTTCTCTTATGCTCTCTACCTATTAAGTGGCAGAGCAAGAATAATAGCTGTAACCCTTCTATAGAAGCTAGGAGTACAGTGTGTATGGAAGTGCATTTCTTGTAGCTCTCTTCCCTTCACAGGCCTTAGTAACATGTTAGTTATTTTTCAACTTTTATTCTCAAATTAGGACTCTTACCTCCTGGAATTCAAGATCTATGTAAAATTCAACTGGATATCAAATATAGTATATAAGTCATAGTAGGTACGTAATAAAAATGCATTGATATTGACTCTCAGTTTCTTAAAGAATGCTTCATATCTCTGCTTTCTTTTCTTCTCTTTTTAATTGACTTTCTTCTCTCACTTCTTATTCCTGTATAATCTCCTCTCCTTAGCTCAGTGGGCCAGAATTTGCTTAAATGTATGACGTTAGTAAAATTTTCAGTTATGTTTATGGAAAGCATCAAATACATTGAAACAAAATGACTGACTACAAGTTAAAACAAGTAACTATTGGGAATAAGTTCTTTTTTGTTCCTCTGAAAAAAACTGCCTATATAAAATAAAGTGTATGAAAAATAAAAATTATGCTGATAAAACTTGTTCAATATATAAAGTATTTCTAGAATTACAATTTATGTCTAGGGAACAGAGCTTTAAATTCTGGCTACTTATATGCCCTTTATAAAATGCCTACTCTCCGCCAGAATACGTGCTTGGGTCAGAATATAGAGAGCAAAGCTATGGTTTCTACCTTCAAGCAAATTAAGGTTGAATGACCTTCATTTGGAAGGATTAGGTATGTAATGTCTGGAAGTGTGAACCAACTATTGAATCCTCATGTGAGAAGTGCTATGATAGAGGTTATGCTAGTATTTTGGAAGAACAGAATAATGGTATCTAATTGAGACCTTGAGTCAAAGAAGTTTTCCTAGAGGATTTGGCAGATGAAAGGAGTTTTAAAGAAACAACACTGGTAGTTGGTTCCATAGAAAAGGGAGAGAGAAAAGGAAGTTAACAATTGGGTAATTCTCAAGGCTCATTCTTCCATAATTTACAGAGTTAGACTTAATTCAATTTGTTCTTTTTCCAAATTAGCTTCTTTAAAGACATTCACAAACGATTTCTATTACTATGTTTGTTTTCTAATTTGGAAGACTATGAACTAATTCACAGCATAACTTTTCAAAATCTTAGCCCAACATCCTAATTCTCTTCAGTTAAATGAAATATTGAAGTAGGTTCTGAATTTGTAATGTCTTAATTTTTGACATTTTTTATTAAATAAAATTCAGCTGTCATGCAGTCTGAACCAGTTTAATAAAGCTTTTTGCCTTAGTGAATATCCATTACTCCCTTTATTGAAAAGATAAGATTCGTAATTAGCATGCCAACTATTAAAAATAGATTCTCTATGTTAATTGAAAATAATTTCTTCTCTAAAAATGGGTAGCCATGGTTCCCGAAGTTTTCATATCCCATACAATTGCTCCGAAATGCATTCTTCACAATTAGAACACAAGTGTACCCCAGCTCGACTCATCCCAAATACTGTTACAAATTAGTGTATTCCAGATTAATAGGATATTGAAGTACATATAAACTTTTGTTATTGCACTGTAACAGAATTTAGATTTATAATCTTTGAAGTGGAAAACCAGCAAAGAAAATTTGCAACAACTTTATCTAGTTTAACAGCATGACAAGTCTAATTAGAGCCTAAAGAGCCATATTAATGAGGAGCCTGGGGTTAAATGAAGGATGTGAAAAAGGGAAGAAAGCAGAAAAATGAAGTAAGAATTGATCCCTTTGGCTGCAGATGTCCAGATCCTGAGAGATGAGCTCATAGGATCTTCATGTCTGTTGAAACACTCAACATATTTTACCATTTTGCCTAATATCAGCTTGGGTCTTTGTCTATGTTCTACTATCAGCTGTATGTATGAACTTGGGTTGGGTCATTTCTTTTTTTTTTTTTCTGTAAATGCATTGTGTGATCTCTTAAATCTCTTCCTCTGTCATGTATTTAATTCTAATAGGTATCTTCTGTGTAAAAGATGATTGGACAGAATCTATAAAGTGGTAAGCTGCTAACAGGAAGTGAGCCATAAACTCTGGCAGGTGAAATAACTCTTTCAAGACATTGGGAATTTTTCTTTATGCCTTAAAAATGTGCAGAGGTGGCAAATAGTTTTCTAATTGTATGCCATGTTTGTGGTACTGGTTACCCAGAACACTGTGTTGGGTCAGCTGTAATGTGCAGTTACTAAACTTAATTGTCTGCATGAAGCACAGACTTGGAAGAGGGGGAGCTAAATGGGCCTCATATCATTAAACAGCCATTTCCCCAAGTGCCTCACAAAAGCAAAGTCAGAGCCTCATAGGACTCCCATGTGGATAAAGAACCACCAAATATGAAATCAAAATCAAAGATCAATTAACACACAAGGAAACAAGTTACGTGAGCAAAACAGCATTCACAGAATTTCACATACTAGAATTACCAGCTGCAGCATACAAAGCACTTGTGTATGAAATGTAAGAGTAACTGTCTCAGGGGTAGCACTGCTACCCCTTCTATCTAGCACTGCTGGTGGGGAAGTCTTTTCATTCTAGGATCCAGTATAGGAAGTCTATCAGGTAAAAGAAACACTATTTAATATCAGCATTAACATTTCACAGTGTTTATTTTGTTTTCCATGTACCTCCTTCCTTTGTCTTATTTTTGAAGTGGTTTGGTACTCATGTAAGAAAAAGGAAAGTAAGTTATTGCCCCCTTACCAAATAACCGATCAACAAAATACGAACATGATTGATAGTTGGAGGAAGGGAGGGAAGAAAAGAGATGGGAGGGGGGGAATTTATGAGGCTAATTCACAGAATCATTCTGATTTGCACCATAGAATTTCAGAAAACCTCAGGAACTCTGAAATTCACCTTGATAGGTGTAAAAATGAGGGTGAAGGATGGGGCTTGAGACAGTAGAATTGAATATTTGTATAAAAATTCAGCTGAGTAATGGCTCCACTCTCAAACCAATGGAGATAAAAGTTAAATAAGAGAGAACTGGATCTGTGGGTACCAAGTACATGTTAGGCCTAAATAACATACTGAAAACAGAAGAAAATGAAATGAAAGTCTCCTTAGAAGACAAATAACTCATTCCCCTGTTTTCTACTTGGATTCAAGAAAATTCTGGTAGCTAAGTTGATTCCTCTCAAGAAATTCAGTGTTTACTTTATGGAGAAACTGATCAGGTTAAGAAAACAGTAATAATAAACCTATCATTTGGGAATTAATTAATTAGCCCATCCAGATCATCCTATAGTGAAGTCAAGCATTGAAAAAAACCTGCTTCCAAATAGCTTTCTGATATTTTACTCTCAAATAAGAACAGGAAGTTAAGAATTATTGGATACTTAAGACAAGCCCATAACATGAAAACAAATAAAACAAAAGGAGGAAAAAGGAAGTAGGAGGAAAAACTGAAGGTAGCAGGAAAAAATTCATATACACACCCAAACACACGAACATAGAACACAGATAAGAAGAGATAAATTACTTCTATAAATAACACTAATATTAAATCCCTTCATTAAAAAAGAACTGAAATTACAAACCAAGGTATTCATAAAATAATATAAAACAACTCTCTTTTCTTCCTCTAAATCTTAGAAAATAAAAATATAATATCAGAAATGAAAAAGCCAATAGAAATTTTGGAAGATAAAGTTTCAGAAATTTATCAAAAAGTAGAATAATAACAGCAAAAATGAAAAGATAGATAATAGGAAAGGTAAAATAATAAAAGTAGAGAATCAACTGCAAAGTCTAAATATCCAAATAAAGAAAATTTCTACTGATGAGAACAAAGAACACAGGGTAGGAATTATAAACAGTTCAAGAAAAGTACTGAAAACTGAAAATAACATTTTGCTGATTAAAAACACCTACCAGGTGCCCAAGCTCATGACTGTAGAACAGACTCAAACCAACACACGTTATTTTAAAATTTTAAAAACAGGACAATAAGAGATTATCAAAGTTTCCAGAGAGGAGGCAAAAAATCATTACCTGAAAAGCAAAAAGAATAAAAATAAAATTAAATTTTTCCACAGCACTAGAAGTTTGACTGTAATAAACTATTATTTCCAATTCTGAAGGACAGATTGATTCTATCTAAAATTCTATCCTCAGTCAAGCTACTAGTCAATTTACAAAGTCTCACAAAATTTACTTTCTGAGTACTTTTCCCGGAAAGCAATGAGAAGAAACAATGGAAGAGGGAGGTGTGTGTAATTAGGAAACAGGGGCTGTAACTCAGAAGAGAGAACTTTTCATGGTGATGGTAAGAGAGATGCCACACTGACCACTGTGCAGTTGGCCTGGGGAAAAACCAATCCAGATTGGACTAAACTTGGTATAATAATCAATGTGTGGAATACATTTCAAAAAGATAAAGAACTCTAAAAATCAACTGAAAACACAGCCAGGAAAAAATACTTTAAATTGTCACCCTAATTTCTTTTGACCTCTCTTAATCAAGTAGGATTTCTGTTTCATGCTTTGAGTTTCTATCATCCCAGTCAGAACCTGATAAACAGAATTTTTCCTACTCCTTTTTCCCCTTCCTTAACTCTGCATCACAAGTTGTCTGTGCTTATCATTTTTTGGCTATATGACAGGGAATGAAGAAAAAAATTAAATTAAAAAGCCTTGCTATCAGCCAGCTAATAATGTGCTAGGATCAATATTGTACTAGCATAATTAACATTACTATTAAAAACCTTTAGAAAACCTGTACAGAAGAAATTGACTACTGGTATTAAAGCTTCCCAGCTCTATGGTGAGGGGAGAAAATGTGATAAGGATTTTGAATACCTCCCAAACTTTGGAATATAGGCCATACATATATGGAGGCAGAGAGCTTTCGTATGGGGAGCTATGTCAGGCTCTCAAAGGGTTTACTATTAATACCTAGGATAGCTTCATGGCCATCTGTCCCAAGATTGAAGTAGAATAACACAGCTACAGATGCAAACATCAAAGAAGAAGAACACATTTATTTGCCATGCCCTCAAGCACTATAAATGCAACTTGGGAGACACTTTCTCTCCATCTGAGAAGGCAGGCTCATTGGGTTGATTTTATGTCCTCATTTGTCCTTCCTCTGACAGATGCCCCAGACCTGTTTATAGAATTTTCGCAAAGAATTATTCATCGTACTTTTTATTATTTTCACAAACTCCAGAGTTTTTATTGAATTTTTCTTTACTAGCTATATTTCTTGTAACACAACAGTTATTTTTTAATACATGGATGTGGTTGCCATGTGCTCTTAGAGACAGAAAGCGTATTTGTATCTTTTAATTTTCTTGAGAAATCTAGACTAGTCATTGATTTTTCTTCTTTCAGTTTCCCTGTTTTGTCTTTCCATTTCAACGTAAATATATGCAATCAGCATTTTTATCACCTTTGTATTAAATGTCCAACCTCAAAGAAGAGGTATGATCCATTCACACATCTTCGTATAGAAAGGGACTATTTATTTTTTGATGTGAAAAGTAAAGGATTAATCACTGAAAGGAATTTGGCCATCTGCAAAACCTTTGTCATAGAGCTGGAAGGCCAGTGCTTAAAGAAACCACTTGGTTCCTGGAAGGATTGCCAAGTAACAAAGTATTTTTTTTTTAATATATACTTATATACATATATTCCTTTTCATATTCTTTTTCATTATAGGCTATCACAAGGTATTGAATATAGTTCCTGAGCACATCCACTCTTTTTTTTTTTAACATTTTTTATTGATTTATAATCATTTTACAATGTTGTGTCAAATTCCAGTGTTCAGCACAATTTTTCAGTTATTCATGGACATATACACACTCATTGTCACATTTTTTTCTCTGTGAGTTATCATAACATTTTGTGTATATTTCCCTGTGCTTTACAGTGTAGTCTATTCTACAATTTTGAAATCCCAGTCTATCCCTTCCCACCCTCCACCCCCCTGGTAACCACAAGTCTGTATTCTCTGTCTGTGAGTCTATTTCTGTCCTTTATTTACGCTTTGTTTTTGTTTGTTTGTTTTTGTTTTTGTTTTTTAGATTCCACATATGAGCGATCTCATATGGTATTTTTCTTTCTCTTTCTGGCTTACTTCACTTAGAATGACATTCTCCAGGAGCATCCATGTTGCTGCAAATGGCATTATGTTGTCAGTTTTTATGGCTGAGTAGTATTCCATTGTATAAATATACCACCTCTTCTTTATCCAGTCACCTGTTGATGGACATTTAGGCTGTTTCCATGTTTTGGCTATTGTAAATAGTGCTGCTATGAACATTGGGGTGCAGGTGTCATCCTGAAGTAGATTTCCTTCTGGATACAAGCCCAGGAGTGGGATTCCTGGGTCATATGGTAAGTCTATTCCTAGTCTTTTGAGGAATCTCCACACTGTTTTCCACAGTGGCTGCACCAAACTGCATTCCCACCAGCAGTGTAGGAGGGTTCCCCTTTCTCCACAGCCTCTCCAGCATTTGTCATTTGTGGATTTTTGAATGACGGCCATTCTGACTGGTGTGAGGTGATACCTCATTGTAGTTTTGATTTGCATTTCTCTGATAATTAGTGATATTGAGCATTTTTTCATGTGCTTTTTGATCATTTGTATGTCTTCCTTGGAGAATTGCTTGTTTAGGTCTTCTGCCCATTTTTGGATTGGGTTGTTTATTTTTTTCTTATTGAGTCATATGAGCTGCTTATATATTCTGGAGATCAAGCCTTTGTCGGTTTCACTTGCAAAAATTTTCTCCCATTCCGTAGGTTTTCTTGTTTTATTTCTGGTTTCCTTTGCTGTGCAGAAGCTTGTAAGTTTCATTAGGTCCCATTTGTTTATTCTTGCTTTTATTTCTTCTAGGAGAAAATTTTTGAAATGTATGTCAGATAATGTTTTGCCTATGTTTTCCTCTAGGAGATTTATTGTATCTTGTCTTATGTTTAAGTCTTTAATCCATTTTGAGTTGATTTTTGTATATGGTGTAAGGGAGTGTTCTAGCTTCATTGTTTTACATGCTGCTGTCCAGTTTTCCCAACACCATTTGCTGAAGAGACTGTCTTTATTCCAATGTATATTCTTGCCTCCTTTGTCAAAGATGAGTTGGCCAAAAGTTTGTGGGTTCATTTCTGGGCTCTCTATTCTGTTCCATTGGTCTATATGTCTGTTTTGGTACCAATACCACGCTGTCTTGATGACTGTAGCTCTATAGTATTGTCTGAAGTCTGGGAGAGTTATTCCTCCAGCCTCTTTCTTTCTCTTCAGTAATGCTTTGGCAATTCTAGGTCTTTGATGGTTCCATATGAATTTTATTATGATTTTTTCTAGTTCTGTGAAATATGTCCTGGGTAATTGGATAGGGATTGCATTAAATCTATAGATTGCCTTGGGCAGTGTGACCATTTTAACAATATTGATTCTTCCAATCCAAGAGCATGGAATATCTTTCCATTTTTTAAAGTCTTCTTTAATTTCCTTCAATAGTTTATAGTTTTCTGTGTATAATTCTTTCACCTCCTTGGTTAGATTTATTCCCAGATATTTTATTACTTTGGGTGCTATTTTAAAGGTGATTGTTTCTTTACTTTCTTCTTCTGTTGATTTATCGTTAGTGTAAAGAAATGCAACTGATTTTTGAACGTGAATTTTGTAACCTGCTACCTTGCTGAATTCTTCAATCAGCTCTAGTAGCTTTTGTGTGGACCTTTTAGGGTTTTCTATATATAGTAACATGTCATCAGCATATAATGACACTTTTACCTCTTCTTTTCCAATTTGTATCCCTTTTATTTCTTTCTCTTGCCTGACTACTGTGGCTAGGACTTCCAGGACTATGTTGAATAGGAGTGGTGATAGTGGGCATCCTTGTCTTGTCCCAGATTTTAGTGGGAAGCTTTTGAGTTTTCACCGTTGAGTACTATGCTGGCTGTAGATTTGTCATATATAGCTTTTATTATGTTGAGATATGTTCCCTCTATACCCACTTTGGCGAGAGTTTTTATCATAAATGGGTGTTGAATTTTATCAAATGCTTTTTCTGCATCGATTGAGATGATCATGTGGTTTTTGTCCTTTCTCTTGTTGATGTGATGTATTACACTGATTGATTTGCGTATGTTGAACCAGCCTTGTTTCCCTGGGATGAACCCCACTTGGTCATGATGTATAATCTTTTTTATGTGTTGTTGGATTCTATTTGCTAAAATTTTGGTGAGGATTTTGGCGTCTATGTTCATCAGTAATACTGGCCTGTAATTCTCTTTTTTTGTAGTGTCTTTGCCTGGTTTTGGTATCAGGGTGATGGTGGCTTCATAGAATGAGTTTGGGAGTATTCCCTCCTTTTCAATCGTCTGGAAGAGTTTGAGAAGGACTGGTATGAGTTCTTCTTTGTATGTTTGGTAGAATTCCCCGGTGAAGCCGTCCGGTCCTGGACTTTTATTTGTAGGGAGGTTTTTAATTGCTATTTCTATTTCCTTTCTAGTGATCGGATTGTTCAAGTGTTCAGATTCTTCTTGATTCAGTTTTGGTGGACAGTATGTTTCCAGAAACTTGTCCATCTCCTCTAGGTTATCCAGTTTGGTTCCATATAGTTTTTCATAATATTCTCGTATGATATTCTGTATTTCTATTTTGTTTGTTGTAATTTCTCCATTTTACTTTCTTATTTTGCTAATTTGTGCTCTCTCTTTTTTCTTCTTTGTGAGTTTGGCCAGAGGTTTGTCGATTTTATTTACTTTTTCAAAAAACCAGCTTTTGGTTTGGTTGATTTTTTCTATGGTCTTGTTAATCTCTATTGTATTTAATTCCTCTCTGATCTTTATTATTTCCTTCCTTCTGCTGCTTTTTGGGGCTTTTTGTTCTTCTTTTTCTAATTCATTCAGGTGGTGGGTTAAATTGTTTATTTGAGATTGTTCTTCTTTTTTGAGGAAGGCCTGTATCGCTATAAACTTCCCTCTTAGCACTGCCTTTGCTGTGTCCCATAGGTTTTGAGTGGTTGTGCTTTCATTATCATTTGTCTCAAGGTATTTTTTAATTTCAGCTTTGATTTCCTCATTGATCCATTGTTTTTTCAATAACATATTGTTTAATCTCCATGCTTTCCTTTTTTTCTCCTTTGTTTCTTTGTTGTTGATTTCCAGTTTCATGGCATTGTGGTCAAAAAAGATGCTTGAGATAATTTCTATCTTCTTAAAATTGTTGAGGTTTCTTTTGTGCCCAAGTACATGATTGATCCTGGAAAATGTTCCATGTGCACTTGAAAAGAATGTATATCCTATTTTTGGGGGGTGTAATGCTCTGAAAATATCCACCAAATCTAGTTTTTCTATTGTAGTATTTAATTTCTCTGTTGCCTTGTTTATTTTCTGTCTGGAAGATCTGTCTAGTGATGTTAATGCAGTGTTAAAATCTTCAACTATGATTGTATTCCCATCAATATCCCCCTTTATCTCTATTAGTAATTCTTGTATGTACTTAGGTGTTCCTATATTGGGTGCATATATATTAACGAGTGTAATATCCTCATCTTGTATCACTCCTTTAATCATTATAAAATGTCCTTCTTTATCTTTCTTATGGCCTTTGTTTTAAAGTCTATTTTGTCTGAAATCAGTACTGCAACACCTGCTTTTTTGGCTTTTCCATTTGCATGGAATATCTTTTTCCATCCTTTCACTCTCAATCTATGTGTCCTTCTCCCTAAAGTGGGTCTCTTGTATGCAGCATATTGAAGGTTCTTGCTTTATTATCCAGTCTGCCACTCTGTGTCTTTTGACTGGAGCATTTAGTCCATTAACATTTACAGTAATTAATGATAGATGTGTGTTTATTGCCATTTTGAACTTATCTTTGCAGTTAAATTGGTATATCCTCTTTGTTCCTTTCTTCTTCCTTTTGTGGTTTGGTAATTTTCCTTTGTATTATCATGGATTTTATTTAATTTTTGTGACTCCTTTGTAAATTTTTGGCTTGTGGTTACCCTTTTTTGTAAATCTATCAACCCATTACTATAACTGTTTTTATTAAACTGATAGTAACATGATCTCAAACCCATCCTACTGTTAAAAAAATTTAAAAAAGAAATAAAAAAATATTCTATATTTCCCTGCCTCCCTCTCCCACTCTCAGTGATTTGTATATCTTCTTTTATAATTTCATGTTTACTTTATTTGTAATTCATGAGTTATCACCTTTCCAGTTGTGTGTTTCTCATTTCTGTAGCATCCTGCTGCTTTTCTATTTAGAATAGCCCTTTCAATATTTCTTTTAGCATGGGTTTAGTGTTGCTAAACTCCTACAGCTTTTTTTTGTCTGTGAAACTCTTTATTTCTCCTTCTATCCTCAAGGATAGCCTTGCTGGATAAAGGATCCTAGGCTGCATCTTTTTTTCATTCAGGGCTTTGAATATATCTTGCCACTCCCTTCTGGCCTGTAGTGTTTGTGTAGAGAAATCAGCTGAGAGCCTTATGGGGGTTCCCTTGTAACTTACTCTTTGCTTTTCTCTTGCTGCCTTTAGGATCATTTCTTTATCCTTGACTCTGGCCATCTTGATTATGATATGTCTTGGTGTGGGTCTATTTGGATTCTTCCTGTTTGGGACCCTCTGAGCTTCCTGTACTTGGATATCTGATTCCTTCTTTAAGTTTGGGAAGTTTTCAGTCATGATTTCTTCAAAAACCTTTTCAATCCCCTTTGATCTTTCTTCTCCTTCTGGGACCCCTATTATGCAAAGATTGGGACGCTTTATATTATCCCATAGGTCCCTTATGCTATTTTCATTATTTTTTGTTTGCTTCTCTTGTAGTTCTTCTGAATGGGTGCTTTCTATTGCCCTGTCTTCTAGATCACTAATTCGTTCCTCTGCATTATCTAGTCGGCTTTGCACAGCTATTAGATCATTCCTCATCTCTGTCAATGAGTTTACCCATTCTACTTGGCTCTTCTTTATAGCTTCAATTTCATTTTTGACATGTTTTATATCTCTAAACACTATCTCTTTTAATTCCTTCAGCAATTCGATCACTCCTTTTTTGAAATCTTGATCTAGTAGGCTATCGATGTCTATTTCGTTGATCTTTCTTTCAGGGGATTTCTCTTGTTCTTTTAATTGGGAAAGGTTTTTCTGCTTCTTCATCTTGCTCATACCTCTTTGGCACTGTGGTTTATGGAGTATCAGTTGTTTATTTTGGTCGTTAAGGATTTTATCTATCTGATGCCTATTTAGGAATAGAACTTAGGAAAAAAAAGAAAAAAATAATAGAGAGAGAGAAAGAATTTTAAAAGAAGGGAGAAAGAGGGTTTGAAAACAGTGTATAATGAATAATAGAAGAGTGAGTTGAAGCAGAGTATTAATCGGGTTGAGACGTCCTTTTGAAACCTTTACAAAAAAGGGGGGGGGAGATGAATAGATGTATTTGAAACCTGTGTCTAATCAATAGCAGGACATCAAAACCCAAGAGAAATAGAAATGAATTAAGAAGTAAAGATTAAGAGAGTAATAGAAAATAGAACAGGTAAAAACATTTTTTAAAAAAAGGGGGGGGGGGTTGTCGGTGTTCTCCTGGAGTCTGTGTGCTTTTAATGTGAAGTCTTTCTGTCTTCGTCCTGTTTTGGAAGCTCAGCTTGCTGTTTTCAGAGGCCCTCCGTTGGCGCCCTCTTCTGTGCTGCTCCCAGCACCTGTCAGCAAGCAGATCGCGCCTCCTCCTAACACTGGGTCAGGTGCAGCTCTCTGCTGTGGGCAGGCGGGTCGCTGCCCCTCCGGATGCCGCAGTCCGATGTTGCAGACTGGCCGGGTAGGAGGGCGGGTCGTGCCCCCTCCCAGCACCTCGGTCAGGGGCTGTGTTCCTGCCCGAAAGGCGGGGGGCCGCTCTCGCTCTACCTGCGCCGCCGCCGGTAGCTCCGCTGCTCTGTGCGGCTGCGCGCTCCCCTGGTCGGCGCTCCGCCCTGGTCGGCGCTCCGCGTGTGGGCTCGGGGAAGACCGAGGGACAGCCCTGTCCCTGCTCCGAGCCAAACCCCAGCTCCTTGTTTGTCTTTGTGGAGCAAGTTCTCTGAGGGACCAGGATGGAAGGATCCTATCTACCCCGGGCTGCAGGCCAGTCTCAGTCTGGCCTTTGAGGCTGCTAAGCCCTTCAGTGCGGATGCAGGTTTCGCCCCCGCCCCCGCCTGAGTGCTCAGCGCGGAGGATACGGCGGCTGTGCCTGTGCCCCGCCTCTCTTCCCCCGAAAACTTTCCGCGGGTTTTCAGAGATGGGGGTGTGCACCCTTCCCCCGAGAGCACATCAACCGTGCTGTTTTATGGAGGGCCCAGGTTGTTCTGCCCTGTGCACCCACAGCCACGGCGCGCAGCCCCTTGCGTTCCCCCGGGGCTGCCTCCGTGCAGCCACTTCCGTCCTCCGCCCGGCTTATGCAGCCTGGCCCTGCCCGCGGCTGCTGGCCCGCGTCTCAGGCTGGGTGTCGGGGGCACGCTCTGTGCCCGTTTAACTTAGTTCTGTTAGTCAAGGGCTGCTCTGTACAGATCCGAGCCTCGGAGGCTCCCCCTCCGTCCCGCTGGCCTCTCAGTTGGAGAGGGGAGACCCAGCGAGCGAGCGCCAGTCCTCCTTTGCCGCTCCCTCCCCGCGGGACCCGTCCCGCGCTGCTTTGCCTTTTGTTCTTTCTTTTTTCCTTTTCTCCTACCAGATTTTTGGCGTCTTTATCGTTTGAAGAGGGCGATGTTCTGTCGGAGTTCCACAGGTGCTCTGGCTGAGTGGGTCTGTAGATGTGGGTCTTGGTGTATTTGTGGGAGAGGGTGACCTGCGAGCGTCCTTCTACTCCACCATCTTCCACATCCACTCTTAATTCAGAAAAAAAAAATTTGCCTTTCACACTTGGCTTCACCCCTGCTTTCCAGGTGAAACCTTCTTGGTCCTCCAGGCAATGTGTCATACCCTCCCAAATGTTGCTACTGAGTACAAAGTATTTTCATCTCCATTTTACCCCTATTCCAGGTACAGGATAATTTTGCACAAGTATTACATATTTCCATGTGAAGTAAAACAAACAGAAAAGTTAGTATAAAAATCCCTTGTCCAGGTAGATGCAGAAGTTCTAGCGTTTTTCTTTGTTAGCGTTTTCTACTTGCTACACGTTTACTTGGCAATATTCTGATCCATGCCATCCTTCCTCACCTGTCACAAGTTTCAAACAGAGTTTAAGGAATATAAAACCTGAGCTCCTTGCCTAAGTGTAACAGATGAACATGGGATGAAAAAAGCAGCAGGTGAAAGTCTCGAACTGGTTGTCTTTTACTTCTCCAAATTCAGACTCTACAGTCTATTAACTGCTTAGTTGTGAAAAAAATTCCAGAATTCCCCAGGTTTGTCCTACTTTACCATGCTTCATTCATCACTCCCTTCTGAAGCAGTCCTCTTTTTCTGTATTTCTCCTAACTCTTTTCCATGAACTCTAATCATATCATATCTAATCTTTATCAAGTAAATTCTTTTATTTTGCTTGCTGGAATTCCTGCCCTAAGGAGACAACACCTGCCCTCTTCCCTTTTCTGTACTTCACCTCTCTTCTCAGATGATGTAACAGGATGCTCAGGAATAGTTCATCAGCCCAAAGATTCCGTGTGGCTTCTGGTAAGTCATAGGCTTCATTTCTAAATCTTTGTACTTTCTAAAAAGGAAATGTGAATAATGTACTGCAGAATTCTACCGAGTTCATTGAAATAAGCCCCAGTTTATACTAATTTTGTAATTGACTGCTGTGTCACCAAATAGGGAATATTCCCAGAGTGCAAAATATCTAAATTAAGAAAATGTTAGAACTTCCAGTAAAGTAGTGGAGAATCTTCTCAGAACAAAACATAAATGCACATAAACATTATTCTAAATTTAATTTGAGAGGCTCACAGACTCCCATCGCTGATCTGTAAAGCATCTACCCCTTGACTACAGGTAAAACTGGATGATCAGTGTACTTTCTTGTGGTATAGATTTAATCTCTCCACTCCTGGTGTCTTCTTCCTACCTCCACCCCACACCCTTCCCTACCTAGTGTTTTGAAAATTGGAAAATCTTGCTGCCTTAAAAGTCAGACTTGAATAATGATTAAGAAATGATCAAACTTTAGTAGCATTTCAGTTGCATAAGGGAATGTCCTTTTCTGTCCTGTGCTGAACAATCAACAGAAATTGAAGACTGAGACACCAAACCAGTGAGGATGGATGCCATCTTTACTTTTTAGGCACTAAATCAGAAAGGAGGAATTCATCCGATGTACTTTGAGAAATCTGGCACCTATAAACCACTGATCTGACATTAATTTATAGCAAATGGATTGACTAAATTCCAAAATGAAAGTTATAATTTCAGCTCCTGAAGTGTTCTCTAAGTGGTTCCCCTTCTTCCTCATGAGGGACCTGATAGCCTTTCCCTCTTTGCCACTCGTTCAATAGGATTTGTTCACTGCGATGCTAAGTTGCTTCCATCGAAGTGTGAGTTGCCATTATGTGAACATGGTGTAAATGAAAATTAGTGTGTGTTGTACTCCATCTCTCTTCTGCCTTACCTGAGCATTAAAACATCAGTAATACTGTTGAAAAATCTTAATTTGCTAATCCATTGCATCTAAAAACCCCTGCTGTTTTTTGTATATCAATTCCTGAACTTTTTTCCCTTTTTTTTTTTTTTTTTTTGGCTCAGCAAAGTGTTTCAGGGAAAAACACTTAAAAAAAAAGTTTTAGCTATTTATTAACTCAATCTTATGCACCCCATTCTCTAGCTCACTAATCCAACACATATCTGACACAGACCCTTGTGTGCCTGGCACTGCTCACATGCGGGGTGTGTAGCAGTGAACGTAAAGAGCAGGAATCTCCTGCTAGAGTCGGAGACTCTGGATGAACAAAAACAATAAAGCATCATAATAAGCAAGATGTGGTGATTACCTAGAACAGAGTAGTTGGAGTCCAGGCTGTGTTAACTTGGGTGGCAGGAAGAATGTTTGTTTCTGTGAAGCTTTGAGCTGAGGGATGAAAAGGAGGAGCAACCATGGGGATATATTCAAGTGGATCACTGCAGACAAAGAGGAATGCGTTTTCCATCTTGGCACTATTGACATTTGAGGGCAGATAATAATCTGTTACGAGTGTTGTTCTGGGATTGCAGGATGCTTAGCAGCATCCCTAGCCTCTACCTAGTAGATGCTTATAGCACTCCCCCACTCCAGCTGTTACAACCAAGATGTCGCTAGACGTTGCCAAATGTCCAGTGGAGGGAAAAAAAGCTCCCAGGTGAGAACCACTGGCATGGAGGCATCATAAGTTGCCAAGGTTCTAAATGGCAATAAATTAAAGAGGCATATAAAAACCTGGTATCTGGAAGGTGGTGGTTTAAGGTGAGAGTGGGAGGACAAAAGGTCTGGATGCAGGCAGGGGCCAGGTCACATTAGAGCCTTGCAGACTGTGATAAGGACCTAGGATTTCACCTTAGGCACAGGTGGAAGACATTGGAAGATTAAGTAAGGCAGATTCTAATAGGATTTACATTTTAGCTTTACTGTGACTCTATATGTAATGCTGCCAGTTCCTCATTTTACTAATTTACTTGAATTAGTAGATTAGCTAACTGAGTTCAAAGCTAAAACTTATTTTAGATTTTTGGTAATATTTTTTACTTCCATTTTATGGATTTAGATTTGCTAGGTGAGCTCTCCAGTGGCTATTTCACCTAAGAGACTATAAATTAATCTGGATTGGCATCAAGTCATGGTGTCTTGGCCGTGTAAAAACTGACATAGCCATGATTGGAAGTTAACACACCTTTTCATTTAATGAATACTCTAAATTAAACATTAAAATGAGGGGAAAACCTGAGTATGGACATACACCAGTTACTAAATTACTATGTACTACTGAAAAAAATGAAAACACAATTACGAAATACGGGATGCAGTGGTCATATGACTGGCCTCTTTGTTTCTCAGTTTCAGTTGAGTCAACTGGACCCAATAGATGTGGAATTTTAAAGTAATGTGCCAGACTGCTGAGTAGACATTTCTCAAGAGGCGTCTTAAGTTAGTGAGAGAGCTCTCAAATTGACAAGGAGGATAGGAATGGGTTGAGAAGTGAAACACTTAACCGTGGATATGGGAAGAATTGCCACCCACTCTCTTAGGTCCACCCTACTAAGAGTAAGAAGGGGGCTACTACCTTCTGTCCTCAAGTTGAGTGACAGGCAGCCTCAAAGAAAACACTTTCTACAGTTAGGATACTCAGTAGATAGTGTCTAACACAAATCTGGGTTATCTTAAGGCGAGAGACTGCAGCTATTTGCTTGAAGCATTTAGAAAGAGGAGGGGAAGAGACAGAGAAAGAAAGAGAAAGATTTGGAAAGTCAGTGCAAACTGCTCTCTCACCAAAGACTGAAGTCAGCATCTTAAAGAATGTATAAGTTTTCCCCATAAATTCTCCTAAGGTCCAGAGTTAAAAGACTGAGATGACTTAGAGTCCTTTCCAACCTTGCCTCTTTACAATGCCTGAAATAGTGGTGGGGATTTTAACAGGGAGACTTCTGTGTGGAGAGAATCCAAGAGAAAACATGAGGCTAAGTTGGGAGCAGCTGACTGATAAAAAAAGGCTCATGCAGCCCAATTGGACCGGCTCAGTGGAAAGGAGAGGGCATCTGAAGGACCAAGGAAAGTACCAAGAAAGAAAGGATTAAAAATCGGGCAGGCTCCACAGCACTAGTCAGGCATTTGCTCTCCTCCTCAAGGAAGGCATATACCCTCCCTCTTCGATTTAATGCAACGTGGACCAAAGCCCTGATTTGCAAGATAGGGAAGGTAGAACAAGGAAAGGAAGGGTCCAGTTGTCAGTACCGGTTCAACATCTTAAACATTCGCCAGGTTGAAAGTTCTGACAAAACAGAAAACCAGGCTTTCTCATTAGCAAATAGAGGCTGTGCATTATGACTCAGAATAAGCTAATTCATTTTTAAAAGATAGTGAGAAACAATAGTACATTTTCATTTTGTTGCATTCTACTCATCATGCTTGTTCAAAACCCCAGTTATAATGTTATCTAACCCTTACAGTTTCCTCTTTATTCTAGAGTGTTCCTGCAGGATTGAGAGAACCATATCACTTTGCTAACATGGAACATCCTTTGTTACATGCTATGTTAACATGTAAGGTTGTTCTGAAGGACCGCTAAGATCAAGTTAAGTTTTTTTCTTTATACTTTATAGCATTTATTTATTAATTCATTTAACACATATTTATTGAGTGCCCAATATTTGCCAGGTACTATTTTTACTAATCTATCAGAGGTTAGCACCAAGCAAAGCAGACTTTTCAGGTCAAGGACTGTATTTCAAGGCCATGGAATGCTCGGGAAGTATTCAAGTAAACATGGTGTCCATTGTCCAGGAGGCACAGAAGAGAATTATGCTAAGGTGATGGTTCCCTGTGTCCATTCTTCACACATCTCTTCTAGTCACTGATTCTCTCTATGAAAAACGGAGAGATGTTTACTTCTAACCTTATCTGCAATAAACTAAAGTGTTTTCCGTAATTCTACCTTTTAGTCATGTAAGTACTGTATTTTTATTGTTCTTTGTATGAGAAGGAGTATCCCCCCAGGCTACTGCATTTCCTATAATAGAAAAGCAACATTGCGCCTGTGTGTTTTTCTACTCTCCAACTTAACTCTAGTAGACTGTAAACTTCATAAGAATAGATTTCTACAATCCATGGTTGATTTTGATTCAAAAGATCAAAGTGGAACCTGGGTTTTTGTGATTTTTCAGTGTTTCCCAGGTGGTTCTGTCATTCGTTCTTAACAACCAATAGTATAGAAAGACCAGGCTGTGAGGTGAGGTCCTGAATGACCAGTCCCAGGTCTGTGTCTCCAAATTCTTTGTCACTAAACTCAGCTAGATGAAGCTGATGAAGACATGAAATGGGCATCCTGAGTGACTGTATTTTCTAACAGCTCTGTGAAACCTCTGGATCAGTGTTTCTCAATCTTGAAGCTATTAACATTAGGGACTATAATTCTTTGTTGTAGGGCTGGTGTGTGTGTGCGGGGTGTCTTGTGTGTCTTGTGCCTTTTAGAGTGTTTAGCAGCATTCTTGCCCAGTGGACGCCAGTAGCAACTCCCCCACTTCCTAGTTGTGACAACCAAAAACTTCTCCAGATATTGGCAAATGTATCTTGTGGAATAAAATCACTCCTGGTTGAGAACCACTGCTTTAACTTCTATACAATACTTTTCTCTTTGCCAAGAGACCAAGAGAAGGCCTCCTTGAAGGTATTAGTTAAGATACATTCTAGAAGGAAGACACGCACAATAGCAATTGTCACAAAACAGTGTGGGTTGAATTATGTCTCCCAAAGAAATATGTTTAAGTCCTAACCTCCCTTCCTCCCATGACATGGTACCTGTGAATATGACATTGTTTGGAGATACGGTCTTTGCAGGTGTAATCAAGTTCATGTGGCTCATACTGAACCAGGGTGGGCCCTAACACAAAGATTGGGGTCTGTATAAGTAGGAGGAGATGGAAAGGCTCAGATATAGAGATACAGACACACACAGAGAGGAGAGTGCCAGGGATTGTCAGCAACCACTGGAAACTAGGAGAGTGGCATGGAAGAGATTTCTACCTTACAACCTTCGGAGGGAGAGTGGCCCTGCTGATAACCTTGATTTTCAGATTTCTAGTCTCCAGAACGTGAGAAAATACATTTCTGTTGTTTTAAGACACCTACCAGTGTGTAGTAATTTGTTAGAACAGTCCTAGGAAACTAATGCAAATGGTAAATGCAACAAAAAAATGAGAATAATGAGCATGGACTGTACTAACTTTCCTTTGAACAAGCTGCAATCAAACATAAGTTATTGATGAACTTTGCTTTGTAAGCTGAAAATATGTTCTATGAATCATAAGCCAGAAAATCAAGTTACAATTCAGTAAGCAGAAATAGGTACTCAGAATACAGTAACAGGACACATAATACTGAACTCTGTGTGTTTAAGTATTTAAAAGTGTTTGTAAACTGTTAGATGCTCTAAAAACAAAAACAAAATAGCACTGTTGCTCTTATGGTTTCTTTTCTTTTTATTGTAAAATATTCACTAGCTATTTATGTGTAATTAATTTATTTTGCATTGGAGAATTTTTTTTATTTTGTTTCTGGGTGCTAGTCGAGTTTCTTTGTGATAGAGCAAATTCTTACTTTATCTGAATTTGTATGATGAGTATGTGTTCCTTTTATAATCAGGAAATAAATATAACTTAGAATTAAGAAATAAAAGGTCATTATCTACTAAGGGTATACAGACAATTTCTATTTGTTTATTTTTGTAAAGTGCCCAAAATAAATATTAGCCAATTAGGCACTTAATATTTTTTTAATGGTTACAAAGGTAGCAGGAATGAAAGAAGGATGACATGGCATAAAATACAGCTTTTACATAGAGAAGGTGTTTTAGATGTTTTTATTTTTTATCTTATTTACTGTTATATTTAAATTTATGAGCATACAAAAGAGGGGAAAATATGAACATGATTGGCTATAATAGAAAGCACTGAAGTGAATGAATCTAGATGAGTGATACCTCTTTTTTTTAAGATTGTGAAAAAGGTCAGAAAAATTTATTTTAGAAAGTCAAAGACATTTAACATGTTAAATTCACAAAAAAACTAAATAAATCCATTTTATAACTTTGGGTTTTCAAAACCAGAACAGAAGAGAAAGGTGTCAGGTGGTTTGCCTACTTTTAAAAAAGGCTCCTACAGGGTTTTTACAGTCAGGTTTTCATCGGTGTGATAACCTGAACCAGAGAGAAATGGAAATGACCAAACCATCTGAGAGAATCATTTACTAGTTTAATAACAGTTGTATCTTCATCGTCTTTGCAGAACCAACACTGTGAGCATCTCCTCCCTGAACTCCTGCAGTGGTTCAGTGGCATTTCACAGCATTGTTTTTCTTCCTACCACACTCACTATTCCTTCCATCTTTTTCAGTACATACACCTACTCTTCTTACCCCTTAAAATGCTTCAGTCATCTGTGTACATCCCTCTTCTTTAAATTCCCACAGCCTGATTCAGGACATCACACTCCTCACTCCATACCTCCAGGGTAGGATGGTAAAGTATGAGGGTGCCTGGCAGAGGGGGTGAGTGGGGACAGAATCTGGATCCATCTGCTGAGCATATGCCTCAGTGCAGCACTGTGTCTACTGGAAGGAGGGATGCCTCTTTCTTCCCACAGAGAGAATATTCATTTCCCAAGCATGTGCCTATGGGCTATATCCACCTGGAGAGTGTACTTTTATTCTTTTTCAAAGAATTAATATGAATATGCCCAGAGGAAGTGCATTTTTCCCAAAGACATCACATGAGAGTAGAACTTAAATGTTCTCTCTCACATACGCAAAAGATAAATATGTGACGTGATACATGTGTCATTTAAGTAGATGGGAGGAATTTTTTCACAGTGAACATGTCAAAATCATCACGGTGCACACTTTAAATACCTTACAATACTATTTGTCAATTATACCTCTGTAAAGCTGGAGGAAAAAAAAAATCATTTTAGGTATTTCAGAAGGATTTGATATAGCTCAATGTTTCTAAATTATTGGAATGGAGGAGGATCCAAAAGGAGAAGGGAATGCAAATAAATGCAAGAAGGTGCTACAGCTGCTTAGGGTGAAAAGCAAAGTGGCATTGCTCAGGACACACAGGGGTACACTAAAGCTACTGCAACCACAGAGCAAGGAGCCGGGAGCCTGCAGTCCCTCCAACACTGCTGGACTTGGTGCTGATAGATCAGCAACTGCCAGAGTCAGAACCAGAAAAAAAAAAATTATTTTTCTCTTCCTCCTCATTTCCAATCAGCTGCCAATGCCTCCCATTGGCAGAATTTAATCAAAACCCAGTTAGCAAAGGAGTCCAGGAAAATAATTTGGAGGCTTCCAATCTTTGTCAGAAAAGAAAAGAAAATAAAAAGGCATGTGCAGGGCTGAGAGCCAAGAAGAAACTAACCAAAGCACCCACAAACAGACTATAATAGAAAAAATGGGGAAAACAATTCTACTCCATTTACCCCATAGGCCACTGTGTAGCTTGAGTAGTCTGACTGCTCCTGGGACTGGGTCCATGGCTCCCAAACTTTGCTGTGCTTCGGATCATCTAGGGTCTTTGAAAAAGTACCCAAGCCTGATATTTTCATCCCTTAGACATTCTTATTTAATTGATGAGGGGTTGCAAACTGGACATTAAGATTTGTGAAACCTCCTGGGTAAATCTAATGTCCAAAACATGTGGGGCCAGTGCCATGGATGGGAGTGGCAGTCATGGTATCCAGTGAACAGAACACATTAGCAGCATCAACAGTGTGTCCATGAAAAAGTCATTTGGAACTCAAGATACTTTGCAGGGGACTCTTGTCACACATGAAGAAAGCAAGAAAACTCAGCAGGGTCAAGACAACAGTACCAATACATGCAAATCAAATGCATAATTCAAATAGGTTACATAATTATTTCCACTACTTTAGACTTCTTTATAGTACCAAACATTCAAGATAGGGTTTTGTGTGTGTGTGTGTGTGTGTGTGTGTGTGTGTAAAGGTTAATCTCATATGTTTACAATGTGATTAGTATTACATTAAGTGAATTTATACAGCATCTTCAGGAAAATACTTGTACCTTTGAAGAGCAATCTAAATGAAAACAAAATACAAAGAAGTGTGGCAGAGTAAGGTAGAATGAGTACTGAACTTTGAGACAGACCAAAACAGTGAGTTGATTTTCCTTTATCCAGTTGTGTGTTCCAGAATAAGAGACTAAACCCTCTGGATCTCTAAAAAAAAAAAAAAAAAAAAAAATCAATGGATGATGTACAACAACCCTTCCAGCCCAAATATTCTGGCTTGTTTTGTCATTTATGTTATTTCTTTATCATAAGATCCTTGGATTAGTTTTTGCACTTTTAACTTATTCTTCTGAAGCCCCTTCTGGGAAGGAATTGCTCAAAGATAGCTGAACACTCTGAAGCTTCCACAGGCTCTCTTCTCAATTGGTTAATCTAAAAATTACTGAGTGAATACATGGCCAGCTATAGGGATTCTCTCCATACTGTACATGTAGGAGAGTGATGGAGAGTGAACAAAAAATCAGATTTTGTTTGCATTTCTTATTCTTCACTTCTACTAAGTAAAAAAGTCTTAAGTTGTAATTGCAGATCATTGGGAAAGGCAGCCAGAATGTGCTGCTTCTGTCAGGTGGCTCTGGATAGTTGGATTCTAGTGCAATCAACAACTCCTTTCACTGCTCCTCCCTGGATGCCAAGTTGGTGGATTTGCTTCAGTCAAAATCTTCTAGATTGACTAGTTAGCACAAAGGATAATGGCAAATAGATTTATAGTTTACTCTTTGGGAGAATTCAGCACTCAACAGGATGTAATAGTACCATTTGTACATAAATTTTTAAATATTCCTAATAATTTATATTTAATTTTTTTTTTTTTAGTGAGTAAGAGTTAGGTAAAAATAAAATGTTCAGCAATCTATTAACTTATCCTCTATGTTGGTTAATTTTACGTGTCAACTTGACTGGACGAAGGAGTGCCCAGGTTAAACGTTATTTCTTAGTATGTTTGTCAGTGAGGTTCTGGATGATTTAGCATTTGAATGGGTGGACTCAGTAAGGCAGAGTGTGAGTGGGCATCTTCCAATCTGTTGAGTGCCTGAATGGAGCAAAAGGTGGAGAAAGGAGGAATTTGCCCCTTTCTTCTGCCTCACTGTTGAGCTGGAACATTTCATTTTGTTTTCTCCTGCCCTCAGATGGGATTTACACTTTTGGCTCCCTTCATTCTCAGGCTTTTGGATTCAGACTAAATTACACCACTGACTTTTCTGGGTCCCTAGCTTACAGACTTGCAGGGGACAAAATGTGGGACTTCTCAGCCTCTATATAATTATGTGAGTTAATTCCTCATAAGAAATCAGTCTTTCTCAATAGATAGATCTTCTATTGATTCTGTTTCTATGGAGAACTCTGACTAATATACCCTCAGATGGACTTTTATCTTGAGGTATACTCTTCCTTTATCTCCAATATTAAAAATGATACTGTGATTCTTAAATAACAGACTTGTACTCTGCACCATGCTGAGTATATCACTAACCCATGCCACCTGGGCAAGCCACAAGTTCAAAAACCACTTGAACTTTTAATATTAGAATCATTCATTAAGAAATATTTTATCCCATACTTCATTCTTTGGACTTGGATGAGCATCCTTAACTCTGAAGTACACTAGCCTTGGGGAAAGTAGGTTTGTATTTGTTGCCCATTTCTTCACGCAGCATGTTGAAGAAATACAGACCCAGAGAAAATGCTTTGAGCAAATTTAAGATGGTTACTGTTTCTTTCATCACCAAATTATGATCCAGAAACCTAATTTTGACTCCCAACCAATGTCTGTGAAGAAAACTGTGTGTGGATTGGTATTCGTAGTCAGCATCTTCTCTTCATACAGAAATCCCCTTTCTTGATTCACATATTGATAAATCCCCATGACCACTGGCATTAATGCCTCTTTCTCCAGCTAAGTTATGGCACATGAAATACTTGTAAATTAATGAAATATCTCTTTCCCAGTGGTTTGGGATTTTAGTAGTAGATCAAACAAATACTAACCAGGAGCATCTCCTTGAAACAGGTACCACATATTTCTAAGAGCAGAGTCATACTAAGGGTTTTGAACAGCTATAAACAAAGCTATCTGGCGCAGTGATCCTGTGATAATAATTGCTCTTCTGTAATGTATGTTGTTCCCAGTATGTGATAACCAGTAGCATCATTTAACAAGGGAATTTTTACAATAACTTTTTCAGTTTTCTCTTTGAACAGAGCATTGATTCTTAATTTTCTATCTGATTTTGCAAGTTATCTTGTCATACTGTGATTTATACTTGTTTTAAATCTCAGGACTACAATTTTGAATGATATAACTATAGTTTTAGTTCCTTTTCTGTCTTTATATTCAAAATTAATTTTTTTTACTGAACTATATTGTTCTGCTAATTCAGGGAAAAAAGCCTTTATGTTGTCCTTTTTTTTCTAACTTTTAATTATGGAGGCTTCATTGTCTCTATGCCAATGTTGTTCAACCACCTCTCCAGTCTCATAATATCTAATGTTCAGATATTTACTATCATATATCCTGGTTGTAATTTTCTGTTATATGTATTTATGCAAATATTCATATTTGTACATTTATCACTATATTAACAAATTTATTTTTCATACCAGACATTCATGCTTGAGGTAATTTAAGATTCTGAGTTGTATAATTCATGTTACACCTTTCGTTACTCATTTTATGTTTTTCTCAAGTATTTCTGAGACATAATACATTTTTGTGAGTTACGGATATGCAGCAGCATAAAATAAGAGCAAAGGGCACAGTTTCAACATATGTAAAAATTAGCATGAAACTTACATGATCATATTTTAGGGAAGATAAACTTCCGACAAATTGACAACCAACACTGTCATTCTAAAAGTAGACAACTTTTAATAACACCAGAATTATAAAGAATGAATTTCTATAAAATGATAGTTAAGCTTACATTTCAGATTTGTAAAATGAATATAGATATAATTTAACTTTTTTTACCTTCTTTACTACTTTATACTAATTAATAGATCATCTAAAAAAATATGGCTAGCAAAATACTTACTGCAATGTACTTCTACAGTAGCTCCTAGACAGAGGCAAGAGTGGATAGTTAATGTTTTAAAAGACTTGTTTTAAAATCCTGAATCAATCACTTAGTATCTAATTAACTATGTTACCTTGGGTAAAATTTAATGTCTTGGAACTTCAGTTTCCTCATCTGTAAAATAAGGATAAGAATGCATATGTTAATTTTGTTACAAAAAATGTAAACATCCAGCACAAAATCAATGTAATTTATATTGTATGTTAGTGTTATTGCTTGTCTGAATTCCTTATTGTATTGACTTTGAGTTTATAGGTTAGCCATAATGGAAAAGTGAGTTTTCCTTGTGAAATATTTTAAGCAGATAGTTTTATGTGGAATTGTGGGTGTGTGTTTTTGAAAAATTATCACTAAGTGCTTAGAAGGGTCATCCCAGGAGAGAGTGCAGGTAAAGTGAAGAATGGAGTAAGGGTAAGATAGTGGTTTATTTCTTGGATTGTTTTCATCCTAGCCTCAGTCAGAGATAATTGTCTATTGATTAGTGAATATTCAAAGCTGAGTGTTTGGTAGTTGGCTTTGCATTTGCTGAACACTAAGTAGAAAAAAATAAGGCAGCCTACAAGGAAAATTAATAGATTGTCACTGTCTGCATGTTTCAAATCTTCTAAAATGTCTCTTGAGATATAACTCCCTAATTCCCTAACCCTACTAAGCTTCTTCCTCAATTATTCGGTAATTGTTTATATTTTGGTTCCTCAGGTCTAGCTAGTTTTGCTTAAAATGCTTTTGATCAGAACATAGAACATTCCAAGTCATGCTAATTTTTTTTTTAAGGGAAGGGGAGAATTTTTCCCCCTGAATTCTGGAAAGGGTAACTTTTAGTAAAGTTATTATTGACAATGTCCTTTTCCTAATACTAGATTCAGCTTAGTATTTCTCAGCTCTTTGATTCCAGGTTATCAGCATGCATTAGAGAGTTGTATTGGTTATATTGAACACAGATTTTTTCGGGTATGGTAGGACCATTGAAGACCATATTTATATATATCTTTTCGATTTCCAAGTTCTTGAAACACTTCTCTTTGTATTCTTTCTTTATTGACAACATCTGAGTTAAAGTCTAAAAGCAGCCCAGAATATACATCAAGAAATAAATTCCACAATGAACTATAGAGAAAACATCAGCACAGAGAATTCATTCTTGTTATTTTACCATCAATATAATTTATTGTTATATTTTGTATTTTATAAATGTATTTATAAATGGTTTAAACTAATATTGCTTATCAAAATATGACCCTTTAGACTGAAAACATGATAGATTTTCACAGAACATTATTTACTAAAGATCCTCTTTGCAGTGACTTCTTTCATTACCCTACTTCAATTTTAACAGTGCTACATTGTCTTGTCGGATGATTGCTTAGTTCTAATAAACAAAAACCCACTTAGGATAGCTTAAGCAAGGACAGCATTATAAAGATTTATGGACATCTAGTTAAACTTAGCTATAGATGTAGTTAGGCCTTACCAGACACGAAAAGCCAACTAGTAAATATACTTTCTAGCTACTTACTCTTTCTGGAAATTCATGGTCTCTGTCACTTCTGTCCTCAGTACCAACAGTGTTACAGTAAGCTTCATCAGTACACATGGGCCAAAATGCGCACTATGGCCCCAAAGTCCGAATCTCCAAGTCCCGTCTCTACTACTCACCACAGTCTGATTTGTAGTTTCTAGGTCTTTATTTTCACAAAGAGAATCTGATTGGATCCATCCCTGTTCTAAAAGGTTAGACAGGTATAATCACATGTTGCAGACAAACATTTTTAGCTGAGGTCAAGGCTGTGGGTTTGAGGAAAGGAAAATTAATCAAGATGGAGAACTTAAAAGTTAATCTATCCTTAAGGACAAAGCTGGTAATTTTTATTATGAAACACTTTTGTGAGATTAGAGCAGGCACTTTTTCCTAATGTCTCTCATAAACACTGTCTAAAATATTTTACTTCACTTTGTTACTTTGCACTTGACTTCAAATGTTAGAGATTCCTTTGAGTTTACAAGGAGAAATTTCTAAGGGAAGATTTGAGCTTCCAAACACTTACACTTAAGTTAGTTATGGCAAATAACTGACATCGGGGAAAGGTGGGACTACATGGACTCAAGATAACAGAAATGGAATGAAATCTAATTTTCAAGAATTGAGCCCCATGGAGAAATCCAGACCTGAGTGGTTGTCTATCTATAATCATGAGTTATTACTAATACTACCCATTACCGCAGCATATTCTAGTGTTCCCACCAGAATACACTTTTTCTCTGACTGTGAGAAACTTGGCTCTCATTATCTACAACATATTTAATGTATTTACTCAGTCTTAGAATACAAATACATTAGTTTCACAATTGCTAAATCATATCTTTGTGAAAACAAATCTGCTAAATAATTGTGCAATATTCTTAGACAACTTTTTTCTTTAGCATGGGAAAAGAATATATGGTAATACTTTGTGTTCCTTTTGCAACACTGCATATGTTTGAAATTATTTCAAAATGTAAAAGCATAAAATAAATTTAAAAATTTTTAATCTGACAATTTTTTTTTAAATGACCTTTGAATTTTGTGTTTTGTTTGGGAAGACTTAATGCTAACACCCCCCTTCCCATTCAAGCTTATAAAATATAGTCTAATGCTTAATTTTAGTTGTTTTCATACTTTGATTTTTATTTCTGCATCTTTAATTTATGTGCAATTTTTTTATATATTATACAACGCTGAGAATTGACTATATTATGTTTTCCTTTGACATGTAGACAACCACTACCTCCAACTATTTAAAAGTCCATAATTTCCTAGCTAAATTTTAATTTAAAAAAAAAAAAACACTTTTGTGGCATACCAAAGCACATATACTTGTGTACATGGCTGTTTCTTCGCTTCCTGTTTCTTCCTGATTCAGTTGTCTATTGACATATTGGTATCAGTGTGTTTAAAGTGCTGTATTTTGCTTGTTGGGATATCTACATGTGATAGGGCAGGTCTGGTTCTCTGGGAACAGACTCTGAGATGGAGATTAATATGTTGGAAGTTTATTAGTGAGTGCTCCAGTGATCAGCATCTGTGGAAAGGAGACTGATACAGGAATGGGCAGAGGGAGAAAATGTATTTGAGATATCACCTTAAGCCACAGTTAACCCCACAGGGAACTCTGAAGAAAGGATAGCCCCTCAGCGATAATCCAAGTTGGAGTGTTACGGCTAAGCTGTTATACTCCTGCTCAACCAGTAACAGAATGCAGGCTGCCTCTTAGAAGGGACACAAACTCTGGGTGAAGTCCTTTTTTCAGCTGAGAGACGGTCCTGGAGAGGACCACCTACTGGGTGCTGTCTGCTGGCAGAACTTGGGGCAGCAGGAGGAATGTGTCCTTCAGTCCACAGGAGGGATCTGGGTAAAAAAGCACAGTGTCCACTATATGGCACATTATATTTTTGCACAAAAATCTTTCATTGTTTATTTACATTTTCTCTTCCATGTGAATTTTTAAAATGGCCTATTGAGCTCCTTTAAAATTTTTGCATGAAATGTGTTTGGAATTCTATTAAATTTAAGATTAACTGGTTCTATAATGTAATCTATTCAAAAACATGGAAATATAGGCATTTCTTTTTATCTTTGAAGATCATATCTTTTCTCCAAAATGTGTTTAAATAAACAATAATCTTATGAAACATCTTGTGGATCCTTTTCTCTGAAGACTTGAGAATTTGTTGTGCTTGGTGAGTCCCTGCTATGATACATCACAGCATCACTTAGTGTGGCTTAAGGCACAGGATTCATTCAACACACAGGACCAGGCTCAACAGGAAGAGAAGCAAGCAAAGGCACAGGGTTCCCCTTCTCCCACCAGCTGCGGAGCAATGTTCTGAGACCTGAGTACTTCTGGCCCACAGTGTGAGTCTGAGTTGCGGTTGAAGGTCATTTCCCCCTGTGTATCTGCTTTGTTTTGGTGCAAGTAGAAGGACAGAGTTTTCAGGGAAAGAAAATATTTTTTGAGCTTGGATAGTCTGGAGTCATGATGCCAGCTGTTCACAAGAGTTGTCTGGGAAACCACCTGCCTAGCACTTGGTGGACTTGGGCTCATTATGGAAAGCCAAGCTTGGTGCAATGCAGCCTACAGGAGTGCAAGAAGCCGATTTGTCCAGGGAACCTACAGCAACATCTTGGGTGACTTTTAGACAGTTGTGCTCAGTACACCACATATTTCTTCTGGATGATAACTTTTTTCTACTTTTAGTCCTTCCTTCCACTCTATTCTTTCTATCCTTTCTTTCTGGAATGATTATTTGACTTCGTGGATTCATTTTCCATGTTTATTAATTGCGTGCTCATAATTTCACCTCTCATTCATAATTTTCATCTCTTTAATTTTGAGGCATGCCTCTGTATATAGTCTTTAAGACAAATATCACTTTGCGGCTGTGCCTTATTCTACTTTATTAACCCTGAAGTTGAGGGGTTTTGTTGTTTCATTTTAATTCTCAAGAACTCGGTTTACTTCGTGACTTCTATTTAACTGTAGCCAGTTCTTGTTTTACAGATACGCTATTCTTTAGAATCTTTAGGTTATTAAATATCCTGTATTGGATGTTACCTTCTGTTTCCTTTATTACTTTAGCTTTCCCTGGGGCTTTATTTATTCCATCTGAAAACTTTTGTTTTCCCTCAGTTGTTTGAGGTCTTAGTTTGTTCCTAATTGTAACAGCCCAGCTGTATCAACATGTTACATTCAGGTGTCTTTAAAACACAGATAAAGTAAGCTTTTTATCCCACAGTGAATTCTGACCCTGATTATGAAGGTCACTGGCTGAGAGCAAGGGAAGGGGAAAGGATAAAAAAGGTGAGGAAGTTTGTGTGTGATTGGGTTTTCTTTAGAAGGAGAAGGGAATTTACAGGGACAGTATTCTGTTTTCGTTTTTGTTTTTATCCACTATAGCAGCTTCTTCTTGACTCATTGTCCATGCAGAGTCTCCAAGGGCAGAACTTCCGTTCTATTTGGAGAGCTGTTTACTTAGTGTTATCTTCTAGGAAAATTCCTTTTTGAGAGACTGCTCCAACTTTTCCCAGTCCTTGAATTAATCGAGCTGCTAACCACCTGACAGGGCTGGTCCTACTCCCAGTTCCAGCTGCTTATGGAATTGGAGAACTTTGAAAGTCCTGCTAAGTAAACTCACTTATTTGGTTATCCTTTTATTTTTAATCTGTCATGAATTGCAGGTAACTAAGCTTGGTTGGGTTTAATAAACAATCTATTGTTTAGATTACATAAGTTATGCTGTCAAGAAGTTCCTCAGTGTTCTGGTAATTTAACCATATCATTTTTGGTTTTGCAGTGGTACAGTGGATTTAATGGTGCAAAGTTGTTTTTAGAGTTTTCTCACATTTCAGTGAGATTTGAGGAAGGAGGAGAGGTAGTCATGGATGGTTAGTCAACTGTCTTGAATAAGAATCCCTGATAGGAATTGGAAAATGGAAACCAAACCCTTAAAATCACACTAATAGAAAAATGTTTTCTCTCAGTAAATTGTGTTGTGTTTTCTTTTCAAAAGATAAATGGTAAGCTAAAATTTACATAGGAGCAGATGGACTATCTGTGATAGAAACAAAACCTCAGAAGAGGCAAGAAGTGATAGCATTTAGGGGTGGGAATTCAGCCTGGAGAAGTGAAAAATATTAATTCTTTGGGAATTGAAAGGATATCTTTAGAGACAGTAATTTAACTATAGTGAAGACATTTGCATAATAAAGCTCATGTAGGTTTTTTTTTTCCTTTCATCTTCTCAATTCAGTCATTAAATAAGAGCTCAGAGAAGAAAAATGGAAAAGTTGGAAATGAAAAATTTCTGACATTATCTTTTGGAGGAATATTTTTTAGCCAAATAAGAGTAGAATTATGAGAACAGTAAAACATTAATAATGTACAGTGTGGTACAGCGAGAGAGAGAGGAACACTAAATGTGGAGAATAGCACAGCAGGTGCTAGAAAAGTTGAGGGAGGTAGGAAAATCCATAGTGCAAGACAGGAAACACTAATAGGTGACCATGTGGTGCTAGCAAAGTGTCTAATCTGGCAATAAGAGGACTAATGGACTGATTACAGAGAACTGAGGAAATAAGGTAAACTGATTACTATTAATTTAATTAATTAGCTAATTAAATTAATTTAAATAGATTTATTTAAAATAGACAATAATTTCCCTCATCTTCTCAGCCATTTATAACAGGAAAAAAAATGGAATTTCCCATGCTTAGAGGATCTCTCTCTTTTATAATCTTTTTTGCCTGAACTCTTTCCTCCTACATTGTTTCAGCTGCCAAGAGCCCACTTAGTGCTATAAAAAAAACCATGGTCAAAGTCAGGTATCTCTCATTCTGATTCTTACTCTCCAGTGACTTATGGCGCTATTGTTGCTCCTACTGTGGTTCATATGCTTCCATTTCAGTGTCTGTCACTTTCATCTTCATCACCAGTAGAGAAAATCTAAACTAGCTGTCTCTCCCTTCCTTTTCCTGTATTTCATATCTTAGTTGTCACCCTCCTTTAGAGAGAGGGCAGTCCTTATTTTTCAGAAAACATCAACTTCTTAGCACTTGAATGTTCAAATCTGAACCTCTCAGGTGGGTACTTAAGGATTTGCCCTATTTTTAATCTCAACACCTTTCCTGTCTACTTCCCCAATCTGTACCCCAA